>NC_135810.1:76879874-81679874 GCF_964213995.1 Mustelus asterias
AGCCGCTGCTGAAACAAGTGGCTGGAGGAGGCCGACTCGTCGACCGGCAGCCCCACCAGCATCGACAAGATCGCGGCGCAGGGCAGGAAGCGAAAGAAGCGCACCTCCATCGAGGTGAGCGTCAAAGGAGCGCTGGAGAGCCACTTCTTGAAATGTCCCAAGCCCTCGGCGCAGGAGATCGCTTCCCTGGCGGACAGCCTGCAGTTGGAGAAAGAAGTGGTCCGAGTTTGGTTCTGCAATCGGAGGCAGAAAGAGAAACGCATGACGCCGCCGGGAGGGGTGCAGCAGACGGACGATGTGTACTCACAGGTCGGCAATGTAAACGCCGACACACCACCCTCTCACCACGGACTACAAACCGCCGTGCAGTGAAAGCAGAACATGCAACATAGGCTGTTTAGACTGGAATTTTTTTAAAGAAAAAAAATTAAAAAATAAACAAGGACAAAACGAAATCAACAAGTTCAGGACTATCGCGTTGATAGCAAGGTTTTCTACTGTGATTGTGAGGCTGGCGATTGCATTAGAATGAGTGCAACAAAACTGCAGATGTCTTTTCCTAAAAACAAAAACAAAATCTGATCCCCCCCCTTCCTCCTCACCCCCCCCCCCCCCCCTCACCCCCGGCTTGTGGTGATCGACAGGTGGACCCCCAGAATCTTCCAGATAAGTGTGTCTACATTTTGCCTGCTGTTTCAGAAAGAACTGGTTTATAAAATAATTTCAGATTGGGCCAAGAGAGATGGGATCGGCCGTGGACGCTGGAAAGTGCCTGGTGTACTTCCAGAGGCTGTTTTTTTTTATTCCACCCCCCTGGCTCTATCAGGTGCATAGACAACACTGAAAGAGAAAACCGTTCATTCTGCTCTTTGAGATGCTGAAGACTGTCCTTCATGCAAAACACTGTAATCTGTAGGAGAGAGAAAAAAAAGAGGTAATCCGTACTGACTATCAAAAAAAAGACCGGTAAAAAGAAGGGGGTCTTAAAAATACGAAACTTCAGAGCAACATTAAACCTGCCAGGCAGGGGAAATTTCAAGAGAAAACAA
This sequence comes from Mustelus asterias, assembly GCF_964213995.1. NCBI lineage: Eukaryota > Metazoa > Chordata > Chondrichthyes > Carcharhiniformes > Triakidae > Mustelus > Mustelus asterias. Next base: position 76,880,924 of record NC_135810.1, read on the forward strand.
TTAAAAGGGTTGATCCAAAAATAATGACAGATGGAACTTTCAGCAGCGAGGCTTGTTGGAAAAAGACAAAAGAAAGACTAGGGGATTTGGGCGAGAAATCGTCCCAGATGTGGCTTTGATGATTGGTTCATTATATTGTGTTCGACCTCATTTCCCCCTTCCATCCCCCCCCAAAAAAAAACCTTCGTCCGAATGTTTTCTAATTTCATCTCCAGCCCATTGGAGTAGAAGCATTTTTTAATAAAAAGAAAAAGAGAGAAAAAAAACCCTCCACCATCTGCAGCTGCACTTACTGAACTTTTCTTCTAAAAAAAACCATTGCCAAGTTGAATGAATGGGTGCTGTGGATGCGACTGTGTAAAACTGCCATTTCCAAGCAGTGTTCTTGGTAGGTTTCAATATAGACTTTTCAAAGACGCAATATAGAGTCAGTAGATCAGTTACTGATCTAAAAATATTTACTTTATATTTTCATCAAAATTGACTTCTTTTAATATTTTATTCAGAATACCTATGAACTGGCTGCAAAACGGTAATTTATTTTTTCCCCAGATCTTGTATTAGCTGTTTTCAAAACGAGCACAAATAAATGCGATGAAAAAAATGGACAGTTGTTAGGTAATAAGGGTATCTTTTGATGTGATAATTTGATTGTAATTTAATTTGAGTAGTGATTCCGTAAGAGATGATTCAAGAAATAAATTTGTTAGAGTCAAACGATTTTGTGGCTCATGTGTCTGGTGTACAATAACGGTACCTCGAAAAAATTGCAGAAAACCTTCAGTCTGTTTTTTTTAAAAAACGTAGCATTTATTTATGAACCATAAATTAATCGCCATATAATTAAATTACACTTTTAATATCTAACGCCGTTGTACGCTTAAAGGCTCACGTTTATTTTAATTCCGAAAGTATGATGTAGGTTATGAATTTATATATGAAATCCTTATTCTGTGCGATTTATCTGTTGTTAGAAATAGGTAAGCCTTTAACCAAGCTCAGCTCCCGTGTTGTGTCCTGATGTTTGTCATGTGTTTTTTTCCCCTTTATTTTTAAAGAGTGTCCAACATGCATGTTACAACAAGCCTTTGCTTCTGTCCGTTTGGGTTTTCCTGATTTTTCCTCCCCCCCCCCCCCCCCCCCCCCCACCCCCGCCAAGCCACTGATTTTCCATATTTTCGAGAACACAAATTGACTTCATCGAAAGAAAATACCGGTCTTTAATCAGTCAGTTTGAAATTTAACAAAAAAAAAATTGGTGATAACTGTTTGGGAAGAAGGTAAAGGATAATTCGAGAAGAGGTTCAGGCGCAGGTCACAGATTCATTGAATGAGCTGTGTTGATATTGTTAGGCTGGCTTACTTCTAGATTTCTAGAATAAGACCCAGTGGAATAAGGACGTCTGGACGTATATTTTTTAATCAAAGATGTCTAATAACTCCCTGTACAGTTCTGCTCGTAAATTCTTATTTAGGGAATATATTAAAATGGAGAAGAAAATGCTCGACTACCACAAATATGTTTATTAACATTGAATATTTCACCTAACCATGGACAAAGTTGTTAAGCTTACTTGACCTACAACAGCTCTTCTGCGATTTTTTAACGCTGATATACTTGCGTGATTTATAACAGTAACATCCCACTAAAAATCCAGTCACTGGAATCACAAATTACATATTTTAATATTGTATTGCCGTTCAATACTATAGGGTGTATTTATGAGAAATCTGTTTTAAAGTATTGTAAAAGATACCCAGTGAAATCCTTACGATATCGGCTTCTCCTTACTATTTGATAGTTTCACGTTCTTTCTAATGTCTGGTTAACACTGAAGGACGATATTATTAAGATTCCACCCGAGCTGTCTTATCTGTTACAAAATGTACCATCTATCCAGATATTTCCCAGTGTCAAAACGTTAGGGGTTGGGGGTGGGTGGCTGAGATGCTGGGCGCAAAGAGATGTTTTAAACTATACAATAACCACAAAAGGTGACGAGGCATGTTAGGTTGCTGGCACGCTCTGGGCTGAATTCTTTCTTTCAACAGCTCTGTATGTGACGTCAGTTAAGTGTTATATTGCAAATAGATCTTGGAAAACCTGACCATGTTGCCGTTATTATTATTATTTCCGCCGTAGCGTTGCGTCTTTTTGGGTGAGCTGTGTGTGCTGGGTATTTCAGTAGAAAGTTGTAGGTCGGCGCAGGGTTGTGTTGGCAATTCTCAATCGCAGTACCAGAAATTGATAGGTGGGGGTTTACTGGCCGAATGGAAAATTTCTCGGCAGCTGCGGTGACCAAGGAAGAGCATAAATAAGTGGCGCAGCGATACTAATGAATACTGGGGACTGTGAGAACATTAGGGTTTGTTGGTCAGAGTTCTGTTAGCAAATAATAACACGTGATTCCGTAAACCTTTTTTTGCGCATAAAATATGCTACTTGGTAGGAAATTATCAGGGCCGTGCTGGGGGATGTTGATCCCGGCGTCTAGCGCTGGGTGGAATCCGGAATGATTTATGTGTCAACCCCGAGTAATTAAAAACTCTGAAAAGCTAGCCGAGTCTCCGATTTTCTAAGTTTGATGTTTGCGGGTACATGAAGCGTGGAAGTCAGATTTTATGTCACGGTTGCATTAGATACTAGGAGAATCGCCAGACAATGGCATGGCACAAGAAACATCATTTTATTCTTTTCCATATTAGTTCACTTTATTCTGGAGAAGTTGCATGCAGGGCCCGCTTTGACCTGAAGACTTCATTGTGTTCAATTTCGTGAAGATCTAGTGAAAAAATAGTTGAAATGTGTGGGTAAAGGCAGAATCGGGGGTAAAGTGTAACAAGAATGTTAACAATATTTTCGGATACTGCACTGATTTGTATGATTCTATTATTCCGGCCTGGATCCGGGTTTTTTCAAATCTCTTTTTTCTTTCTCTCAAATTTGTGCTTCATTATCTCGTTTCCTTAGCACCGGCCCCTTTCGCTTATTTCATTTCTATATCCGTTAGCCTAAACCACTCGTATGGTTACAATAAATTAAACATGCTGATCGGGAGATCCCTGCTGCGGAGATATCAAGCTGCATTAATTCCTGTCTCCTTTATCTGTATCCTTCAGTGACACCTTTAACTATTCCCAGTCACCGGCGGTTCACAGTTACTCAGCTGCCCTCACCCAAGTTTGCCTCTGACAGTGCAGAAGCCTCAATTGTCACTGTCTTTCTCCTTCCAAAACGTGTACCTATCATTTATTTACAGGGTGCATCAGCCCATTAAAGTGCACGTCCAAAAGCTGTAGGGAACATGGAATTCACACATGTGCACAGATTTTATATTCGTCCTTGTACTCCAGTCCAATCTTAACTTTTAAACTGATTGCTGAATCTATATCGTCCACTTGCTCCCTTTCTCGTGGTTTTAAAAGTTCTGCTTGAGGTAGTCATCGCTGTCGCTTTCATCCGTTGAAATCTATTGGCTTTTCTAGTACAATAGTCCCACCCGGGAGAGTGAATGGCAGAAAAGAGCTCGAGGTGCCGAGGTACATTTTAAAATAATTGGCGATTGTTTGGAGCTAAGGCAATCTCCCATGCTCCTTTCCCCGCCAGTTTTTGAGTAGTGTTTGGTGTGATTAACCTTCAAAATAAGCAGTAAGCTACAGGAAAAAAAACATTCTGAAGTTATCCAAACAATCCTTAGTTTATGTTGAAGTTGCACTGCCTTAATTAATCAAAACTCGCAAACTGGTGCAACAGGTGTATTTTGCACTGAACGTGTTCAGTTTCAGTGGCATTGATTTTGTAAGTTGGCCATATGTCTGTATTTTCATTTAAAAAAACATTCCTTTGTGTTGAACACCAATGGCTTGTATTTTAAACAAATTACCAAGCCTCTGCTTACTTTGTTTTGTTTTAACTTGGACGGACATGGGGACAATCTGTGATATTGACGGCTGGTTGTAGGTTGTGTTGTTTAGAAATATAGCAGAATCGGCGCCCAAAAGAAAAACACACACACGCATAAATTCTTATGTGATTTTATCACATAATGAGTTTTCATCTTTAGGTTTTGGGGGTGGCATCAGGAAAATGCTTTCTAGTTTATCACCTTGCATTAACAAGGTGTGCAATAACTTAATCTACGCAACAGTTTGACAGCATGTTACACGTCAGTGGCAGAATACATTGTGCAACAATAGTTCTTGAAGCTTGAGTAAGCGAGATTGACCACTGCGTGTTCCCATAATCGATCTTAATTATTATGAAGATATAAAATACGCGGTGTGCATACCTAATGCTGTGAGGGACCGTCTTGCTTACATACCAAGATCAAATGGATTTCATTTATTTTAGAAAATAATATTGGATTGTAATAGTGAGCACTGAAAGACGTGATGCACTGGTATTTCATGTGGTATTCTTCATCTTTTCAACCATGACTTTGTTAGGAACGGCGTTCAGCATTGCAGTAGTCTCATTTAAGCGCAAGTATATACTTGGATTGTTGTAAATATAAGCTGCATTTTAATTGCGAGCCATAGAGACCTATTCTGCTTCGAGTCAAAAGTGCTTGCACTCTGCTGAGACTGCCCGCTTCCCCATTTCAAAAAGGCTGCCGTTTCAGCTGTCACGGCTTCCCATTGATTCACCCAAACCCTCCCCTTGAAGAATAACATTGCAAAAGTCACAGGTCTCTCTCTCCATCCCAATTAACTTTATTTTTGGATGCATCCTCCCAAACATAGGTAGAAAGGCGATGGTTGCAACACTGCTCACTTAGCACGGGTTGCATCCCCTGCTGCAGGACTTGGAGGCCTTCAGTGAGGGTGTCTGGCTGAACCAGTGCTGCCCGATCGCAGGGGAACTGCCTCTCGCACGCTGAGGCAGATACTGACCATCTTACGAGTTGTGTTCCTGGGCTCGACCTTTCAATAAAACGCAGCAGTCTTTCCGCGGGGGGCGGGGGGGGGGGGGGGGCGGGAGGGAAAAAATCAAATTTCTCGGGTCGACTAGCCAACACCGGTTGCTTAGCAACAACATTCAAGCGGAGATGAAAGAATATGTATTTTTGTATTACTATTTATTGTTAGAACAATAATAATATGACAGTTTGTCTGACTCATTTGACTGTAGTGTGTTTAATTCAAGCCGAGGGGTATGTTCAGAAGTTGGGAGACCGAATAAAGTTGTAATTTTCTAGAACAAGGGAGATGTTGCAGGGATTCCAGGCGGATTCTGCTCGGTGACACTACACTATTCAGCAGCACTTCAAACCTGCGGTAGTAAATTGACGTCCACTAGCATTAGATTTATTTCGAAAATTGGATTGTGACTGTGATTTCTGGGATACTTGATGAGTTCAGATAGTGTCTGACAATTAGGGATGGGCAATAAGTGCCGACCTAGCCAACGAAGCCCCCATCCACGATTGAATGATAGTAATAAACAAGCCTCTCTGGTTATTCCTTGTTATGCATGCAACGCGGGGTACTCCTTAGGCGGCTTTCCATGTACCAGTGGCCAAACTGGGTGGGAATTGAACAGGTCACTCCATCTGGTAGCCCTGAAGCCGGGACTTGCGATAAAGCTCCATATAAGCCAGGGAGATTTCAAAACAAGGCACTTAAAGTGACCACTTTCTGTTTATGATTAGCATGCTCTGCAAGCTACCTTTTGAATCTCCGAATTGCACCGATTTCTTTTACTGACTTCAACCATTCCTTTATTTAACGGCCAGTGTCAGACTGGTTGCAGAAGCCAGGGCCACAAGCCTTTGATGCCTATTACATTGAATCTTCTTAAAGATCTGTATTTAATTTGCCACATTGGAGATGGGATTGTTATTAGAAGTGCAGAGCTGGTGTTGCTGAAGACTCGGACACGTAAGAACTAAGGCATCACTGTCCATAAATGCGATAGTTAAATTACTGCCTGGAAGCAGCGAGATACTGCCTCAGCACGCCAGCTTATCCCGTTGCAAATATCATTAAGTTGTACAGCTGAAGTTGGACCATTGTTGGCACTTTTCACTTTATGGTTAGGGATGCTCACTTTTTAAAAAAATATTTGAAGTAGACTTGATTTTTCTTGATCAAGGGCTTCATGGATAGTTATTCTTTACACTTGGACGAATTGTCCCCACTCATGCCCAGCTTTTTGTCATTGTTTCAGAATAGATTTTAATGAGGTTGAAGATCAGCCATGATGTTAGTGAATAACTGAGCAGGTTAAAGAAGCCATAGAGTCTACTCTTGTTCCTATTTCATTTGTTCCTATAGCTAGAAGGCTGTCGGTAAGAGTCAAATGGTGCAGCAATGCTCACTGCTTTTAATCATTTGATAATTGGATTTGACACTTGGACCTTTATCGTCCAAAAGTAATTATTAGATATGATAGTGTAACGGATCTAGGCCTGAAGTGGTACAGTGCGTGGCACTCATAGAAAACTATTTTCAAGAAAAAAAATCGGAATTTTGAGCGAATGGATCGGCGGCCCGTGTGGGGTCAGCCGTGCCTCTGCAGAAGTAGGGAGTTCTTTGTTCAAAGTGCACTGTTGCACCAGAGGGGAGACAACTTGACTTTGTACAAACTTTATTACAGATCTTAAAGTTATGTTTCTGCACTCTTGTTGCTTCAAGTAACCGCCGATCTCACAATATTGATGCATTTTGTAGAGTTTCCACCTGCTAGTTTCATAAAACCACGTTGTTGGTTTTTTGGTGGCATGTCAGTATGTGTGATTTCCCGAACCAAAATGTCAATTATGCAAACAAAACTTACTTAATGTTTCTTTTATTGCACACATCACAGATTGGTTACAGCTGTACTATTTACACATGTCAACGTGACCTTACAAATTATTACTCCAAAATACAATATAAATGCGCGTTTTCTAAGCTTGCGTCAACTGCATATCGTTCTCCTATCTTTCTTTAATCACAGCTGGCTTTGCCCAAATACTGTATGTGGCAAATTATTGATTCAGATGCAATAAGCCAAATACAAAGGTACTTCAAACTTTTTGTTATTGCTACTAGTTCGATGCTGAGATTAACTATCACAGTGGTGCAGTGGAAATAATGGGAATGTGTTTTGTGAATATTCCATGACCTGCTTTTTACCTCATGATAACGGTCGGTTTGGATAGTGGTGAGAATTAGTACACGGAGGAGCAGAATATCAAAGTTAGGGCAATTCTGGCGAGAGAGACAAAGATGACAGAATGAAGAGTGGGGGAGGGACAGGGAACATTTGAAACCTCAACCAGTCCCGGGGCGGATTAACCCTTTCAACCGTAGACTTCACATGCAAATTATACCACAAATATTATTGTTTCAATGTTCCCAGGATACTCTCAGACGTTAAGTTAACTTCATCATAAATAATACTTTCTTAGAGAACTGAAGAAGTGGAAGGAAGGATATCTTCTTCAGCTTTTTATTGGCGAGTGAAAATGCAAGACTTGTATTCATGGGTTATTGAAACATTATCCGTAACATCGGATAATTACTGTGATGTCCTCCTGTGTCCCATTCAATATGCACTAAAAGGTGAATCTCGACATTAAGATGATCAGATTCATGTATTGTTTTGTAATGAAACATTTGATATTAAAGTAAATTTCAATGTGAGTGATCAGGATGAGGATTGTGTTGAGCTTTATGGAATGTTTTGTCCAGCAGGAGTATTGTTCTTGAATTGATGAGGTAGGTGAGCTCAACATTGTCACTGCTTTTGTATTTGTATTTCTTGTATACTCATTAACTCTTGTGAGGTTACTCTTTGTCACAATGTAAGAAGGTAATCTGCAATAGGAGTGCATTGATTACCAGGCGGAAAGATGCAACAACGCAAATTCCTATCGGAGCATACGAGACGTGTAAAGGTACGCCATAGAGTACACTGTGGCACTCAGCAACATGTACACAAAAATAGTGATGTGGGGCAAAATGCGAGCATAGAACAGCATGCACACTGCCTGGCTTCTATTCTTATGAACAAAAATGCAGTTCGACATGTGTGTACACAATACATAATCAATAGGCCAGATTGTACACTCATTCATTATGGACATTCATTATGAAACATGCTCATTAATACGAGTATGATACATATGAGAGCAATGTGGAGGAACATGCAGGGGTGTACAGTTAACAGTGAGTCTTAAATCTTGGTTTTGTGATGACATTGAATGAAATTGGTATGAAATGCTTGAACAGATGCCTAACAGCGCACGTTTTTTCTCCTAAATTGCTCTTCACAATGGACAACATATGCCCTTTGCTATAGCTCCATTATATCCTGCTGCAGAATTTCACGTGACACCGAATGATTGGTCAAGTCTGAGTGGAACAGGTATGTGCAATTTTGAAATGCATTTGGAAGTTACTTTGAGTCTGGCGAGTTGTGTCCTCTAGATTGCTTAAGTCTCAGTAAAACAGAGAATCCTTGCAGTAGGGATGAGTTGAACGAGGATGGCATTTCTTGAGTGCAACAGAACTTGTTTGGACGAAGTATGGGTTTTTTTTAACAAGAAATGTAGAGAAGGCGAATTCGGATATTGTAGCCGCTGTTGTTCTTCAGGGTTTGAATCGAAAACATTTTCAGTCTCTGAGAGCCTAAGTCTCGTTGGCACAAATAATGATGTTAACAGTATCTTACACGTACAAGGATGTTTCACCCGCTATCACCATAGTCCACAAATTGTTTTAACAATTCTGTCAACGCTAACAAATTTCAGTGTGCTGACTGTCTTTATATCAGTTCGATTTTAATATTAATTCGTTAAACATTATCGTTCCGACAAGCCAGAGTAAACAAAGCGTTTTGAATCCCACACTCTTCACCTCGCTGCATGTACTGTGCATCTCAACCAAAACCTATGGGAAGAAAGATTCCTTCGAGAGCTGCCCCCTCCCTCGCCTTCTGGTTATGTATCTCAATTGCAATGTTATTTTCCCAATAATATTCCACTAATTAAAAAATGTGCCTAGTCCCACATATTTCCCTCATCTTGCTTGTTAATATTCAGCGCACCGGAATTAGAAGGATATACGTGCAGTTTCTTTTCTTTGAAAAAAATGATGTATTTTCTTTCGTGAGCGAAATCTTAGAATTCTCAAAGGTTAGTACTTAGCAGAATTAAATATGACTGGTTAGTGTCAATAATTAAGGCATGAACCGTTTTTTGAATTTTAACACAATTACTTTTCCCACAAAATCAACACAGTTGCACCAAATTACAACATGTGCAGGTATTCGGGGAAATAAATAGGTTAAGCTCAGCCAGTTTCTACATCTAAGCTTATTACTCTGGCTAAAAGTCTCTATGCTTTAAACCACGCTGCGAATTCAACCCCTGCATAGTTGAACTAGTGTCTCTCGCCAAGCTATTCCAATACAACTATAAACTTGGCATTGCCCGGCACTGTCCTGTCCACAAAAAAGCAAGACAAATCCAATCCAGCCAAACACTCTTCCATCAGTCTACTCTAAACCATCGGCAAAGTGATGGAAAGGACCTCGCACCTGGTCAGCATTGCTCAGTTTAAGTTCCGTTAGGACCACTCGGCTCCAGACCATATTGCAGCCTTGGTACAGGCATGGACAAAATAGTTGAATTCCAGGGGTGAGGCGAGAGTAACTGCTCTTGACATCAAGGCAGCATTTGATGAAGTCTGATATCAATTAACCCAAATATTGTTGTGAGGGAATGGGGGCTGGGGATTCAGAACTGGTTGGAGCCATACCTATCACAGAGGAAAATGTTTGTGATGGTTACAGATCAATCACTTCAGTCGAAGGATATCACTACAAAAGTTCCCCAGGGCAGTGCCGTAGGCCCAACCATCTTCAGCTGCAATGACTCTCCCTCTATCATAAGGTCTGAAGTGGGGATGTTTGCTGATAATGAACGGTGTTCAGTTCCATTCACAACTCCTCAGATAATGGAATGGTCTCTGCCTACTTTGCGGCATGACCCATTCACCTTTCAGGTTTGGGCTGATAATTGGCAAGTGATATTCACAATGCAGCACAAGTGTCAGGCAATGACCATCTCCAACAGGAGAAAATCCAACCATCACCTCTTGACATTCAATTGCATTGCCATCACTGAACCCCAACCCCCCTCCCCAATTATTAACATCCTGGGTCCCCTGGGAGGATTACCAGTGGCCAGAAAATGAACTAGACCAGCCATTAAAAAAATCTGTGGCTATAGAGCAGATCAAAAGTTGTGTATTCTGAAACAAGTGGCTCACCTCCTACTTCCCCAAAGCCGATCTACAAGGTACAAGTGAGGAGGGTGATGAAAACCCCCCACTTGTCTGGATGAATGCAGCCCCAACAACACTCAGTAAGTTCAACTCCATCCAGGACAAAACAGCCCGCTTGATTGGCATCTCCTCCACCACTGGCACAATGTTGCCATGCATTTACAAAAATGCACTGTAGTAACTCGCCAATGCTTCTTTGACAGCACCTCCCAGATCTTCGATTTCACTCACCTGGAGGGGCAAAGGCAGCAGGCACATGGGAACACTATTACCCTCAATTTCCCCTCAAAGTCACATACCACCCTGACTTGGAAAAACATCCAGTCCTCTTTTATCCCCACTGGGTGAAAATCCTGCAACTCCCTACCTAACAGTACCGTGTGGGCGTCTCTTCAGCACACGGACTGCAGCGCTTGCAGAAGGAGAATGACCGCCACCTTTTCAAAGGCAATTAGGAATGCACAATAAATGCTTGTGTTGCCAGTGCCGCCTACATCCCTGTATTTGTTTCTATGTACAGATGGTAGGCAGCGTACACTGCAACCAGGCAGTATGTTGAAATCTAAAACATTTTGCTTTCAATCCATATTACACTTGCTTTTACTATAAATTACAAAAATAATAGCGGTGAATCTCCCAAACATTTCTGAACGGCATAGCCAACTTTTCAAGAGTTCGGTGATTTGGGAAGCACGTAACGGAGAGAAATGCCTAATGTGAACTGTAGAAACCTCGGTCATTCCAGAAACCTGGAAAGCACTTTAATACTAGCCAAAAACCGGTAGGCAATGATGCCCAAGATGAATTCTTGTGCAGCTATTCCTATTCTCTTTTGCTCAAAATGATGTTGGATATTATTAGAATGTTCAAACATATTTTTTCTTCAGACAATGTGTCCAATCAGCTTTCGGTTCCGAAAGGGGGTTTGGGGTGTGTTGCCTACAAGTCACAACAGCTGTTGAGAACAATGGAGTTCAATTTCAGCGGTTACAAACGTTCCAGATAGTTTGTTTCAGTGCTCACGGACACATGGTGAGTGCATTGTGTAGTGATCACTCCGTTAGCCTGAAGTAAAATGGATGTGTACCATCGTCAGAAAGCTGGCTTACATTCCGGAAACCAGGAGATTTCGCAGCACGCAAAATACTCCTTTAAAACGAGTTGCAAACGATGCCGTTCTTTCGACATAACATCCATGTAGATTGTAGACAGACGTTTGCCTGAGGTGTCCCACACATCCTATGCCCCATATAAACACATTTCTGGCACTTCGCTGTGGAAATGGATGACCTAGGTGGTTCTCAGGCGTGTTTAGGTTAGCTTTTTCCAAAGAAATTAGGCTGGTTTTAACTTTCCAATGTAGCACAGTTCTGTAAGGCAGAATGTTAAATGAGGAGGGTGGTGTTTGACTAGATTTGCAACATTTATTGATTTGTATAGACTGAGGACCAGGGCAATACGATAGTTAGGCAGCTGCTTGTTGGGTGGCGTTGAAGAGCAATAGTCAAGACACTCTTTGTTAATCTCCTTCGCCCCACAAATCGACAGTCCTGCGACTATAAAACCAAACTTAGACCAGGGGGATGGAAGGCTAAACTGCAACGTCAGTTTTTTTTACATATAGCATCTCTACCATTTGTCTTAAAGCAGCAATGTCCTCACCAGACAACTAACTTATTCTTTTACACGGATACCTGACGAGAGTCGACTAGTGCGGCACGGTGGCACCGTGGTTAGCACTGTTGCCCCACAGCGCCAAGGACCTGGGTTCAAATCCGGCCTCGGCTCACTGTGTGGAGTTTGCACATTCTCCCCATTTCTGCGTGGGTTTCCTCCGGGTACTTCGGTTTCCTCCCACAGTCCAAATATGCGCGGGTTAGGTTGATTGGCCAATCTAAATTGCCCCTTAATGTCAGGGGGACGAGCAGGATGGATAAATTGGGTTATGGGAATAGGGCCTCGGTGGGATTGTGGTCCGTGCAAACTCCTTCTGCACTGTAGGGATTCTATGATTCTAGTGCAGGTAAATCTTCGAATCTTAAAGAAACGTGTAGAAGTAAGTCCTTGCCCCACTGTGTGTGTGGTTGCCGAAAGAAACTAAACGGCTTAATCCCATTTCCTGTTTTTGGTTACTAGGTAGGTAAGGGCACTCCAAGTGCATATCCAAGTACTTTCCAGATAAGATCAGGGGTTTCTGTCACTATCACCCTCACTTCACACCTCGACCATTTCTTGGGTGAAAACATTTCTCCTCGACTCACCTCTAATCCTTTCACCAATTACTTTAAATCTATCTCCTCTGTTCCCTGAACTCTCTGGCTAAGGGAAATGGGTTCTCCCTATTCACTCTAACTAAGCCCCCTCACAATTCAATCAATTAAGTCTCTCCTTCACCGCTTCTGCTTCAAAATCCCTACAAATGTCGAACTGGTTGTCAATAAATATTAGATTGCCACGAGCATTGTTCTTTGTTGTAAAGAGAATCCTGCTGGAACCAGTACATGTTTTTTTAGTTATTGCTCAGAATCCAATGCTTGAGTCAGACAGCAATACAAGTCTTCCTCGTTGGGAGAATGGCTGTGGTTGGTTTCTGTAAACCGGAGATCCTGTCTACCATCTAAAGGACGAATGGAATTCTGAAAATTGTACGTAAAGTGAGTCAATTCTTCATTGAAGGAGGAAGTAGTTTCCACCTGCGTTTGGAAGAGGTCAGCGAGTGACTGGCGATGCTAGCAGCTGGTAATCGATGTCCAATAGTTGGCAATGATGTGTCGGGGCTCCATCACAGATTACTTTAATTAAACGTCAATCGCATAGTGGGATGGATATAATCTAATTGAATATATATGTTTAGTTTTTTTTAGATTGACCATTTCGAGTCATTGTCTTTCCCCCTCTTTCCCTCTTCTTGCTTGCCAGCATCTTATTGAATGGGTAGATATGTATAGGGCGCAATGGGGACAGAGTATGAGAGTGGGGCTAAACTCTCTCAAAGAGCTGAACACACACACGAATTTCTTCCTTCTGCGTTGTGCCAGCCTATGATTGTGTGGCTCTAAATCCATTGTGTGACATGATGAGAAGGGGGAGGGGATGATACCATGACTGACCTCTGCCGGTGCTGCACTGACTGTGAACATTAAGAAGTGAGTACATGTAATATCCCAGTAATATTCATGTTATTTGACACAGCCAAATCGATTTGTGAATATATTATAGCTTGAATTGTTGACATGTTCTATCAATATTTATCAAAAGCCATGTGCTATATTTAAATAATAAAATTGCGAAGATTGTTTACACCTTTATTATGTGTAAAAGTTCGTTTTCCCTGTATATGTATTACCAATGATAATGTGCTTAACTTCATCAAGATAGTCATTTTCACCGGAATTGGCTGGTACATAGCATACTAGCACTTTGCGGTCTAATTTGTCTCGCTGGTATGATATTTTATGCGTTGTCTGAGAGTATCAGTCCGTCTGTTTTTTCACCCATCTTCTTTAGTTCACTTGCTGCTGACAAAGCAAATGGTTGTCCTGCCCTTAGATCTATTTCAACTGTCTTCTTATGCTGCGATATTTATTAGGAAGCACCCAACGGTCACAATCACCTGGGGAACAATTTTCCCTTCAAATGGTCTACCCTCCCAGGAATGTGTCCGCATCTCTTGATGCAGCAGAACGGTTGAGATAAGGGAGATGGAATCTGCGTGCCAGCACCGTTATGATTGTGAGTGTGCATCGCCAGACCATCTGTTCTGGTCGTTCCCGAAAACTTCCGATCACCGCCCCAAGATGTGATATTCGTCAGCTGTGTTCTTGATAAATTATGCAAACCATTTATGCAAACCATTTACAAATGAACAGAAAGTGTTCACCTCGAGTGTTATATATAACCTGGGCAAATGATATATATATATCGTATGGGCGTGGCATTGTATATATGGCGTGCGGTAAGATGTTACAAACAGCCTGGTGAATGTCTTACCTGGTTTCTCTCACAAGTGTGGGTAATTGTGTTACATATAGTATGATGAGTGGTTCGATGTAGTGAGAGGAATTGCATAATTGAAGAATGGTATGAATATTATGAAGAAGGGTGGTGTATATGCAGGTGAGTGATATATATTTACAATGTCGAAACCGTATCATATACGGTTTGAAATATTATATGCAAATAGAGAATCGTACATAAACTACATTGATAATGGTATTCCATATGCAGCAGCCAGTATACACAATGTAATAAAAAATATTTATATATGGATGTTATATGAACATATATGGTTGATAATATTGCATAGATTATAAAATATCATATTATATAGTGTAGGGAGCTATGTTACCTATAGTGCGTGGTGTAATATCTACAATATAAGGCAGTGTGGGAAGAGTCTGAAAACGGTACATATTGTATGGCGAATTAACATCGTGGGAATGGTGTTATACAATGTGAGAGATTGAGTTGGATCAAATGCGAGGAACGATATTACATTTGGCGTAGAGAACTTTATACACTGGAATTGAAACTATATTGCATATCGTATTGGTTACACATAAACATTATTTATTTATGTATATATAGAGAGAGAGAGAATAGAAATTGTATTCTGTCTTATTACCTCTACTTTTTAGGATGCCTGTGTCATTCAACACTCGCTAAGAATTTCAGTAATATTCTCTAAAAACGTTGCTGGTGCCATTCTGGAGTGAGTTTCTATGTCAGTATGTTTGACGTTACAGTTGATACAAAGAGATTGTGTAACAAACTGTCGCCAAATACAATTGATTAACCACCTCTGAATTGAAGCATTGGCTGACTGTCATTTCATTCCATTCATAGCTACCCGTCATTGTCCATAAATCGCGGTGTGTGGAGAATTTTCATTTAGCATTTTGCAATGTGGTGAAACTTCCTGGGTGTTTTGAACTGTGTGGAGGTCTTATTATGATAATACCCCGAAGATGACGTGAAACATTACTGGTAAGTTAGCTGAGGTAACAAAAGTCACCAAAGCAAAACAGAAAATGCTGGAAATGCTCAACAGGTCAGGCAGCATCGGCGGAGAGAGGAATCGAGTTACTGTTTCAGGTCAATGATCTATAATCAGAAACTGATGAAAGGTCATCGAACTAACTTTCTTTCTCGCTCTAGGGTGCTGCCCGACCTCCTTAGCATTCCCAGCGTCTTCCGAATTCCAGCATGTGCAGTACCTTGTTTCTATATAAAAGTGGTGTTAATTTGCCTGAACGAGCAACATTCTGAATTACATCCAAAAGTTTGCTATATTAGCCAGTTAACGTAGTTACTATAGATTTGTCTACAAATAACTAGCAAAAAATCAATACACACTCTAGTTAGAGTCCTTTCACTTAAAGGGGAGATAAGTGGCACAGTGGTATGGTGGCTAGATTAGTAATCCAGAGACCCAGGGTAATGCTCACAGCAGATGGTGACATGAATTTGGTAAAAATCTGGAATTAAAAGTCTAATGCTGGCCATGAAACCATTGCCAATTGTCGTAAAAACCTATCTGGTTCACCGATGTCCTTTAGGGAAGGAAATCTCCCATCCTTACCTGATCTGCCCTGCATGTGACTC
Source organism: Mustelus asterias (assembly GCF_964213995.1). Taxonomy (NCBI): domain Eukaryota; kingdom Metazoa; phylum Chordata; class Chondrichthyes; order Carcharhiniformes; family Triakidae; genus Mustelus; species Mustelus asterias. The sequence continues at coordinate 76,896,803 of NC_135810.1, forward strand.
CAGACCCACAGCAATGTGGTTGACTCTAGTTGCCCTCATGGATGGGCAATAAATGCTGGCGCAGCCAACCACGCCACATCTCAGGAGCGATTAAAATAGCAATGTATTAACATCGTGGTTTTCAAATATGATTTAAACGTTTCGTCTTATTTGATTGTGTTGTCTCATGCTATTTATGATTTGAGTTTCAAGGTGATTTATTTAAAACATTATAGCAGTCTGCGAAACGTGTCACTGTGGTTGAAATTGTATTCTATACAAAAGACACATGTAAGTCGAAGGTGGACTTTTAGTTTTCATTTTTATGAGACAGAGGTTCTGATCAGATGAAGATGCTTTCGGTCTGTTATTGAACAACCCTCACCACCTAATCTTCAACGCTGCCATCTTTTCTATCCTCAGAGACGTTTTGGACTTGGAGGCCCAATCTGTGATGAACTGCGGAGAGCTTTTTTTTGTTGTAGGTTTGAAGATCGAATCAGCCCGAATCTGTTCACGTTCTTCACAAGCAGGGCTTTCCATGCTGAGCAGAGGAGACACTTCCATCACATGTGTGTGCTTGATTCGATCTGAAGTCCTGCATGTTGGGAGACAGTTATTGACGGATTAAACCACCCAGCACCCCATTTACCTCAACCACTGTTCTTATTGCTTTGCCATGCAGAGTACAGAATACACGTACAACCGTGCACATTGCTGCCCCCTGCTGCTGAATATAAAGTTTAAACCGTGGTAACTTTATTCGCGCTCAATTCATCAGATCTAAAAGTTAAACCTAAGTTTTAATAGGGGGAGAGACACCACTTGCGGCGCATTGATAAAACATTTAAATAATACTGACAGTATGTGACTTAAGATGGACTGATTCATTTTAAATCTTATTTGAAATTGTAGAGGAAAATACAAAAACACCCCGTCACGAAACAACATAGAACTAATGATTTCAAAGGATGTAGTTACCAAGGTAGAAGGATTCGTTGGGATTGCACCATGTGCGCAATATCTGGGTCGTGTTGTGCGTTTGTGCAGGTCAAGCTCATTCTTACCAATTGTCTAATGGAGACGTGCGGTAGCTGCAAAATAAATTGAAGTTATCTAAATAATATTTGAATTATTAAAACATAATAACTGTACCAACATCATAATGGTGGTTGTTTGTAGTATATATCCGGCAAATTCAGTCATGCAATATCTAGGGACAGGTCACACATTCAATGTCGCGCCAAGTTTATAATGCGTGTATGTCCACATTTTCAAATTAATTTACGGCGGCACAGGTGGCACTGCTGCCTCACAGCGCCAGGGACTCGGGTTCAATTCCGGCCTCGGGTCACTGTCTGTGTGGAGGTTGCACATTCACTCCATGTCTGCGTGGGTTTCCTTCGGGTGCTCCGGTTTCCTCCCACAGTCCAAAGATGTGCAGGTTAGGTGGATCGGCCATGCTAAATTGACCCTTAGTGTCAGAGGATTAGCAGGGTAAATACGTGGGGTTACAGGATTCGGGCCTGGGTGGGATTGTGGTCGGTGCAGACTCAATGGAGCGAATGGCCTCCTTCTGCACTGTAGGGATTCTATGATAAAGAATTCCGTCCCCTAGTAATTTAATGAATATTTTTGTCTTCGAAAGGAGAATGTAAGAAGTATGTGTTTAAAGCAACTCACAGAATCTGAACACAGACTTTTGGATGGCAGAGCGTCACTCCAAACCTAAATTCATTTGCAACTCCAACTGAAATCCCATTCATGTTTTAAACGTAGAGCAACGCATCATTTCAACGCAAAACTTCTAAATATCAACGCGCGTTTGATTAACGAGCGGCCTAAATGTCAAAATGTTGCATTGTCTGTCAAAGTATCCTCAAGCATACTCATTGATGACCATTGTGTTCCTTAAACATTTCAAACTTTTTTTTCATTTCTTCCCGGATGCAACCTGCAAAAATACAGGTAAAGATTGAAGCCTCGGGATTACTTTGTGAATTGGCGTTGATTGAGCCCGCCCCAGCAGCACTGTCTCCCAAAAGTGTTGAACAGGGACATTAGCACAGGTCTGCGTGGCGGAGTTGGAGGGAAGCATGTGTCTGGTGATGCAGTCCCTTGCTTTGTAATTATAAAACTAGCCTTGATGTCAAGGAGAGTATGTTTCGGTCCCTGTGCTGTTTTCAATCTTGTTTCAAATCTAATGCATTAAATTGTATCTCCTTTAGTTCTATTCCACCCTCCCCGCCCAGTAAGTGTTCACGTCAGCCTTGATCGTGGTGTTTTCCACTTGATGTTCGCAGTTTCCCCTGAGCTTTAACTCTGCGTTCATTTTGCCCACATTTTGCCGCGCCTTGCGGTGCTCCGGATAGTTACACAGAATCCTGTAAACACTCGCAGGGACAACAATCCCACTGGCCATACATCCCACTGCAACGCTTTCATTTCAAACCTTTTAAAACACATTCATTGTACTGTGTGCCAAAGTGAAAAAGAAAATCCCCCTTCGACCCCGAGAGATGATTGATAGGCACACGTTCACAAAATTCCATCCCCCCCTCCCCCTCCCCCACCCCCACTCAGGCGCTTTGGCAGAATCCATTCGGGGCGCGCTTCCCCGCCGCCTCAAATAAGAGCGCATAATACTTCCACTTTTAACATATGGGTGATGTCGCTGCGACAGGGAAAGTCAGGAGGATTTTCCTCTCGAGTCTTTTAAATCTTGTCAAAGGTCAAGCAAGACGTGTCTTCTATTTATTAGGGCGTGAGCGAATGTGGGGATAAATGCAGAGAGGGTTTATATTAACATGCACCATCTTCTAGCGTGTCCCGAGCAAAGCTCTGTCGCTGGTAAATAAAACAGGGCCAATCAATGTGGTGAACTCAAAGGAAAGGACATTTTTATCCCCGCTGGGTGTTCCAAAGGGATTGGCTGGCTTTCTCAAAAAGGAACTGCATAGGATCGATATTAAACACCAACAATTGGGATGTATGTAATTATAAGTTGCTTGGCTCCAAAATTTGCAACAACTCTTGTTCTCCGTCATGTGTGCTACCAACAACAGTTAAACAATATTCCAAAACTCGCTGAAAGGAGGAAATTCAGCCATAATACATAGTGTGTAGGAATATATGTGTCAATCTGTACAAAAATACCCCCCACCACCACACATACAGAATCCTGCACTTACACACCCTTTCTGGTGTACACTCCGAATGTGAAATGTTTCTGTCGATTCCTTTGTTCAAATAAAAATAAGTTTACACATTGACCTGATCAATGTGCCTCTCTCTTGTTAAGTCTCTGCACAGAGAGTACTGGAGTGACTGAACAGGACCAGTGGGCAGCATCAAGCCTATCTTTTTTTTTCATACTTACAGCAACATCACGGACAGAGCAAGGGAAAGACCACAAGTAAAGGTCCCGCCACCTCCAAGTCAAATTATTTTCCTAGGGAATAGGTGTTTCGAATAGACGTTCAATAGTTAGAACACATGGGCTATCAGCTTTTAAATATATATATATATATACCTACAATCCAGTAGAGTTTCGCAGTCGCATTGAACTTTCTGAGAAATCACTTGGTTGATTGGTGAGCAAATATATTGTTGATTCATGGAGATCGCCGAGAAACTGTGTGCAAGTGTGTTTCCGCCTTGCCTTTGCTAACTGGCCAAACAACTGGGCAAAACAGTTGTAGAATGAAAGGGTCCAGAGGGGGAAAAACAGCGAAATATAGATGTTTATCAAAATTAAAATTGCTCTTGAAAAGCAAAATGATAAAATTGAAAAACATAGAAACTAGAAGCAGCAGTAGGCCATTCGGCCCTTCGAGCCTGCTCCATCATTCATTTTGATCATGGCTGATCATCGAATTCAATATCCGAATCCTCCCTTCCCCCCGTATCCCAAAAAGAACCCTGTGAACCTCCTAATAACTTCCAGTCGAAACGGCACACACTTTTCACATCCTCACACTACGGGATATTCACAGTAACTTCATTGCAGTGTTAATGTAAGCTTGCTTGTGACACTAATTAAAATAAATAAAAAATATTAAAGAGTGTCCCGCCTCAGTGTTTATATCTGATTAGATGGTTGTCTGTATTTACTATACTTAAAAAAATGTATGATTTGTTTAAACGTTTCCGACTTGCATGGGTATCATTCTCGTGATAAAATAAAACGTTGAAACTAGAAATAAATAGAGCAATTGTGTGCATTGGGGACGTATAAATATTTAAAAGCCTACAGAAGAGTGTCAGAAGATTAGCGTTGGTCACGATTTTTAGATTATCTGCAATGAGATTTCGGATGGACTGTAAAGACTGATTGACTTTGAGCTGGAGGGATTCTGTGCAGGATGAGGTGAGAAAGTGCACATCCATGAGTAGGGATTAGAATGGATCTGCGGAGAGATTGCAGGTTCTGACACCAGCGGCGGGTCGTTACCGCTGGATCTCTGACCATTAAACGACAAATCCCTTGCTCAGTAGATCTCCACCGACTGATGCCAATCCTCGGGGATTTACAGCAGAGGGTGTCTTTAGGGAGCACTATTCAATGAGAATACGTTCACTTTAAATAAAGCCTGGCGATCTGCTTTCATGCTCATGATGCTACTTGTGTTTTCTAATTAAGTTACTAATTTTAAGGGAACCTCTTCATCCTGCGCACGTGGCTATCCAACCCACTCCTGGGTCGTTTGCAGTTCAGTGGCTGTTAATGGATTCGGCAAGTGCTGAGAATTCTAGTGGATGCCAGTGACATCCGCGTTCATTTTGTCAACTACAAATCCCGAGATCCTTCAGTGTTGCAGAGTGAACGGCCAATGGCTGGCAAAGGGGGCTTGGGACTGGCTGTATTTATCAGCTCTCACGCTGACCTGTCAATGTGCCACATGACCTCCCAATGCCTCTTTGTCAGAAAGTGACTTGGAAGAGCGGGTCAGTGCAAACCTCGAGTTGCTAAGTGTCAAGAAATAAAAGCAGCCAGCAAGGTTACCAAGTTACTTGCTTTTATTTTTATCCGGTCAAAGCCCAAAAAATAAGCTTGAATACCCAAATCTCTGCTTCACTGGTTCATCTCAATAGCGGAATTCCTGAATTTCATGTATTTTTAAAATCAAGATATCACTAAAAACCCGGATTTCTGTACCGCTGGAGCTCTTAACATTTTGAGTATGTTCGGCAACATGACAAGAACAACTCCAAACTCAATAAGCTCAATGGGGAGGAAGAGAGAATTCCTGAAAATGACCCCCTCCCCTTCCCCTTTACGGATATCTCATGGCCTAGAATCACAATTATTGCCAACACTTGACTTGCTCAGGGATCTCCCGCCGCCTGGGCAAACCTCCGCGTGAGATCGCAAGTGATCACTCGATCCCGGGTTGCTAGATATTTAACGATCACGAGATAGAATCGTGTGTAAGAAGGGATTCTGGAGACCGATCCCCTCTGTAAACCCTGGGGGATTGCAGAGACTGTTCAGTTGATGCCACAGTGACCGTATTTCCTGTAGTTTGTTCCATTCGCTGGAGCCTGACACTGATCCCATTAAACTGCTCCGAGGCCACATTCGCCCACTTTCAGTCTTTTAACACTGGACTCGCTTTCAATCGGAAATATCCCAATGCTACGTTAAAACTCAAAATCAGTCTATCATTTAGAACCCCTGTGTTGACTGCATCTTAAGCGGAAATAGTGAGCTCCAGCGACTGTTCCGATTGTTCAAATGTATTTTAAGTAAATTGATACACTGAAAACAACTCAGAGGACAACAGAAACGAAACTGAGTCCTTGTCGTTTAAATGTATGTTAAAGAAAGTCCTCCCTCCGAAAAAAAAGCTTAATGCAGGATTTGTAAAGCTTCGTAATCCTGTCAGGATGAAAACTATGAAGCCAGCTCGAAGGGATGTGATTCCTAACTTCTTTTTGTCCATGTTTGGGGGGAGGGGGTCGGTGATGGCAGAAATCATCACAGTTACAAACGCGATTTCTCTCTTTCGCTTTGCTGGGGTATTTATTTTCGCATGTCTCACCATCTCACAGGCCGTCGGGGGGGGGGGGGGGCGGGGGGGACTACAGATAAAAAAAAATAAAACTAACAACAATGAAGACAATCTCCTGTGGCTGCTATCTCGAAGCAAGCAGCCGAATCATTTCATTCGAAGCAAAGTGCAATTGTGAGAGAAACAGATTTGAACTAATTATGACGGGCGCCAGATTTCAACTTTGTCATCAGTTAAGGCCTGTGTTTTATTTTTTTAATCGTCTAATTCAATCTAACATTTCTCAGTGAAAGAATACTCATAAATATAGTTCGTGCACCAATAATTGAACAGAAATGTTTGATTTGAAGTTGTGTGGGCCTTTCAGAGTGTTGACTCTTATGTGTTGAATATAAAATACGCGGTCGCTATTGGAAATTGACAGTGTACTAAGACATCCACATGTCCAATCCAATCCAATCCTGCTTCCTCCCAATAAATAGCGGAGCGCGCTTTAGAAAGGCCGCTTTAAATCGTTCATATACTGTAACCGTTTGGCTTACTATTGTCATGGGATTTTATGTAACCCGCATGCGGTGTCGGGGGTGCGGGCGGGGGGATCCTCCAATTCCTCCACCATTAAGCATCGTTTCTTGTGACAAGTCTCTAATGAGAACTTATCGCCATAGAATTCCATATAACAAAATGCAGAATTCGAAGGAAGACTCTCGCTGCTGGCCTGAAAAGGGTTACCAGAAAGGTTTGAACAAATATATATTGTTTAAAGAAATGGACATGACAAGAGTGCAATAAGCAGCAATAAGGTTTAATGTCACTGTCTGCGCAGTCAAATAAATGGCAGCCCTGTCACCACAATGGAATAGCAATTGGAACATTCAAAATGCAGAGTACAGGTAGCAAACCTACTTATCCCGTTCAATCAATGGAAGGACATCGAATTGGTTGAGATTATTGCCACTGATTGATAAACTCTAACCAGCGATGCTGCAGTGTGAAAAACAGTGCAAGGGCCAAAGCGAGACTAATCCCTCCACCTTTCCGGTAATTACATGCCGAATTAAATAGATTGGGGAAAGGGGGGGCGAAATAAGATAAAAATAAAAACAAAATGTTTAAAAATTGTCACTCCTGTGGACTCACCGATTGTAGAGCTGCTCCGTGCACAGTAGCAGCAGCGGACTCTGAAATGTTATAGTAGATTTTCCAATCAGCCCAGCTTCACAAATGAAACGCCCTAGCAAATTAAAATGAGAGTGGCCACATTTCGTATACAACGAAGTCCGGCTGAAAAAAAATCCCGTTTGCTTTATTTAAATTGGCACTCGAGTGTCTACAACAGGTCTTTGGAGATCCCGCAGAAAGAAGGGGCTTTCTGCTTTGTTATGGAAACGAGAAATCTGTTTAAAGTGAGGAGCAGCGACGGCAGACTGGACAGCAACCTCGCATTAATATCATGTAAAGGAAGTTCGTAGCAAGAAACAAAACGCATGGAAATCTTTCCTGTGTGTATTTTCGTGTGAATCTGTATTATTTCGATGATAATGCCAGTCCTGTTTAAATTTTCTTTTGGAAACGTCATCGATGCTGTGGGTATAGCTTTAAATATTCATATGGAAAGAATGAATTCTTAAAGGAGAACGCGCGCTAGAATTGCAGATTTACCCTTAAAGGTACGCATTCCTATTTGGGTAATCGGAATATCTCGGACAATGTGGACATGTGTATTTTTCTTCTGCATCATATCCATTCCTTCTTGTTTGGTGTGATCCCATACATACGAATGTAAATCCAGAGCCATCAATCATCCTTAACGATCTAGTCTGGTCTCACTTTACTAAACCAGTCTCCAGAGACACAGAAAGCTTTTGCCGTGTTTCGGAGCTCCTTGCTTAAAGAAAAAAGGCAAACCAGACAGAGAGGAAAAATAAAACCTAAATCTCCAAATCAGAAGATAACTATTACAAAATGATCCAAGATTGACGAATATTCCAAATCGAAACTATTATAATTGATAATTAATTTGATAACTGGTTATGTGAAGTGCGTTTACAAACCGAATTTATTTATTTTTTCAATACTGAATAAAATCTTTATTCCTGGTTGGAAAGGTAAAATAATATGCCAACACGCGTTTGGGTGTAACAAATTCATTCGGATGTAAGTTTGTTTCAATTTAGAATACTTTTCTGTTTAAAAGGTACATTCGGTAGATGTGTGTAACAACCAATTGCAATAAGCAAAGGTGTTTGTTTTTAATCTGGTCAAACTAACTTACATTCTGCTAGTAGAATGTTAAAATTACCACAGTAGAAGTTAACCAATGGCTAAAGTTTTCTTTCAAACACTTCAAAAGACACCCCTGTCCTATATGTACAAAAATCCGCTTCTTGAATGTAATATTTTCCCTAAATCTACCCAATTTATATTTGTTTGATTGTAGAAGGAACAGATGAGCCTGAAAAGCCATTGCCAAAGTCTCCAGCGCCATCTAGTGTTAATATAAGTATTACGTGACACTCGAATCAATAGAAACTAGAAGCAGGAATAGGCCATTCTGCCATTCGAGCCTGCTCCGCCATTCATTTTGATCATGGCTGATCATCCAATTTAATATCCTGATCCCCCCCCCCCCCTCCTCCCATATTCCTTGGTCCCTTTAGCCCCAAAAGCTATATATATATATTCTTCTTGAAGTCGGACAACGTTTTGGCCTCAACTACATTCTGTGGTAGTGAATTCCACACATTCACCACCCTCTGGGTGAAGAAATTTCTCCTCACCTCAGTTCTAAAAGGTTTGCCCCTTATCCTCAAACTATGGCCCCTAGTTCTGGATTCCCCTAACATTGAGAACATTCTTTCTGAATCTACCCTGTCTAACCCTGTTAGAATTTTCTATGAGATCCCCTTTCACTCTTCTAAACTCCAGTGAATATAATTCTAACTGGTTTATTTAGTTCAAAGTCCAAATTGGTGGAAATTTTTGGTGAGCTGAGAACATTTCTATATATTCTGTTACACCAAGGTACACACAATCTGGACCAATGAGTAGTCTAAGATTTGCAATGATGCTGATGTTTGACAGGAAAGGAAACTGCCCACAAAGATCTGGTGATTGCTGTGGTATGCGTTCCTCTGTCTTTGACATTAGTTTGCTTCTGACACTAAGTTAAGAGGATCTCTAAGTATCGATCAACAGTCATGTCATCCAGTAAGGTAGGCAACCATTCTCACGGACATCAACCCAGGAAGTGAAAGGCACTGATTTGCTTTGAATTTAATTTTAGAGAGAGATAAATAAATTGTTGAGCACATCCATTGAGTAAAGGCAAAAGTTGAAAGATCATCATCACTTTAATAAACTATATAATTATTAAGTATGTTTATTCTAAAGGAGATTTTTGACATGCCATGCATATAACATTCATTTTCTGAGGCCAGGGAGGTTTTTCAGTCATAATTATATGCTTAAATAAAACAGAAAATACTGGGAAAACTCAGCTGGTCTGGCAGCATCTATATAGAGAGGACAGAGTTAACGTTTTGAATCTGTAGGACTTCCTCAGAGCTTAGTATCGTGTTACAAACCCGGAGACACCTCATTCAATAGACTATAACTGTTTCAAGGGAGTACAGTGAAACTAATAGTTGAAAGGGCAAGAACCATAGAATCCCTACACGGCAGAAAAAGGCCATCCGGCCCATCGAGTCTGCACTGACGCTCCGAAATGACATCTTATCCTGCACCTCCCCACCCCCTGCCCATGCATTTACCATGGCTAATCCACCTAACCCACACATCTATGGACACTAAAGGCCAATCAACTTAACCCACATATCTTTGGACTGTGGGAGAAAACCAGAGCACTCGGAAGAAACTCATGCAGACAGGGGAAGAATGTGCAAGCTTCACACAGACAGTGACCTGAGGCTGGAATCAAACCCAGGCTCCTGGTGATGTGAGGCAGCAGTGCTAACCACTGAGTCACTGTGCCACCCCAAGTTCTTGTCAGTTCACAGAATTCTACCTGATTGCAATTACAGGGCTTCAATAGCAAACCCCGTGGGTTTAATGACAGCAACTTCTGGATTTTTGCATTTAACTATATTCCAGAAATTATTGTCAGATTCTGAAGAGCAATGATGGGAATGCTGATGGTTTCAAATTATTTATCACCCAAAATCTGGTCCAAGATAATTTTGAAAACTTTTGATCTTGTAATGTAAGAGTTATTGGACAGTTAAATATGGATATTGCAAATTTGTATGAATAGGATGGCACCATAGGCAGGCACACTGTAATTTATCAAAATAAACTATAGTTCCATGATCTGAGTACTGTGGTTAATACTGCAATCCAGTACTGAATGGGTGTCATCATAATTGAGGCACGCTGTCTCACACCAGACAGTAAGTGGATGTTCCATGTGGCCATTTCAGTCATTCAGGTTGATGCTAAATATTTAAAGCTTATTCATTTATCGCAAGTCGGCTTACATTAACATTGCAATTAAGTTACTGTGAAAATCCCCTAGTTGCCACATTCCGGCACCTGTTTGGGTACACTGAGGGCGCATTAAGCTGGTTGGCCAATGCACCCAACCAGCACATCTTTCGGTCTGTGGGATGAAATCAGGGCACCCAGAGGAAACCCACGCAGACACGGGGAGGATGTGCAGACTCTGCACACACGGTAACCTAAGCTGGGAATTGAACTTGGGTCCTTGGCGCTGTGAGACAGCAATGCTAAACTCTGTGCCACCGTGTTGGCAATATTAAAAAAAAATCCAAGGAGCTCTCCCAGTGCCTTCTCCAACATTCTTCCTTTAACCAACATAATGAAAAACACATTAACTGGTTATTCATTTCATCACTGCATGATCCTGTTGTTACAACATGATTGCTACACTTCCCTATAGAATAGCGACTGTTCCAAAATAATAGATTTGATGTAAAGCACTATGAGACATTTCTGGGAGAGTTGGTCAAATGTTTTTTTATAACCCCCATATAAATCATTTTAAACCAGCTCCCAATTGATGTAGTTTCACAAAAAACTGATGGTAATGAAGCAGAAATTGGCACTTTCAAGGTTATATAAATTCACACAAAGAGTTTAGGATTAAAACTCATTACTAAGTCAAACAACAGCAACTTTTATTTATATGATACCTTTAATATACTGAAACAGCCAAGGTGCTTCACAGGAGTATTATTAAAAAACACAGAGCCCTATAAGGAGATATTGGGTGGAATTTTCTTGTGCCACCCACCATGGGAATCGTAGCGGGTGGGGGGCAGACCATACAAAGGTCCATTGACCTCGGGTGGAATTTTCCGGTCTTGAGACGAGCGTGGCTGGAAAGTCCCACCCATTAGGTCAGGTTATCAAATGTTTAGTCAAAGAGGTAGATTTTAAGAACATAAGAACATAAGAAATAGGAGCAGGAGTAGGCCATCTAGCCCCTCGAGCCTGCCCCGCCATTCAATAAGCTCATGGCTGATCTGAAGTGGATGAGTTCTACTTACCCGTCTGATCCCCATAACCTCTAATTCCCTTATCGATCAGGAATCCATCTATCCGTGATTTAAACATATTCAACGAGGCAGCCTCCACCACTTCAGTGGGCAGAGAATTCCAGAGATTCACCACCCTCTGAGAGAAGAAGTTCCTCCTCAACTCTGTCCTAAACTGACCCCCCTTTATTTTGAGGCTGTGCCCTCTAGTTCTAGCTTTCTTTCTAAGTGGAAAGAATCTCTCCACCTCTACCCTATCCAGCCCCTTCATTATCTTATAGGTCTCTATAAGATCCCCCCTCAGCCTTCTAAATTCCAACAAGTACAAACCCAATCTGCTCAGTCTTTCCTCATAATCAACACCCCTCATCTCTGGTATCAACCTGGTGAACCTTCTCTGCACTCCCTCAAAGGCCAATATATCCTTCCGCAAATAAGGGGACCAATACTGCACACAGTATTCCAGCTGCAGCCTCACCAATGCCCTGTACAGATCTTAAATATCTTAAGGAGTATCTTAAAGGAGGAAAGTGAGGTAGAAAGGCAAAGAGAAATAGGGAGGGAATTCAACAGCATGGGGTCCAGGCACAGCTACCAATGGTGAAGCAATGAAAACTGGGGATGCACAAGAGACCAGAATTAGAGGAGCACAAATATCTCAGAGGGTTGTGGGGCTGGAAACAATTACAGTGATAGGAAGTGGTGAGGCAATGGGGGGAATTGAAAATGAAGATGTTGTTTGACCAGAAGCTAAAGTGGGTCAGCAAGCACAGGGGAATGGGACTGGCTGCAAATTACGACATGGCCAGTGGAGTTTTGGATGACCTCAAGTTTACAAAGGATAGAATGTGGGAGGCCAGCCAGGAGTCGGTTGGAATTGTTGAATTTAAAAGTAGCAAAGGGATGAATAAAGATTTCATCAGCTGATGAGCTGAGACAAGGGCAAAGCCAAGCAACATTACTGAGGTGCAAATAGGCAGCCTTAGTGATGGCATTGGAACCTCATCTCGAGATCAAATGTGGCATCAATATTGTGGAAAGACTAGCTTAATTATAGACTGCAGAAACGGTAGGTAGGGAACAGAATCTGGTGCAGACACTGGAAACAATATCTTAATTCTTCCCAATATCTGATTGGTGCTGGATGTCAAATGCACAACCCGATAATTGAACGACAATGGAGAGATTGAAAAGGATGGAGGTTCATTCTGTACCTCACCCACACTGTTCCTCATCAAGCACTACACTGGCAGTGACACCCAATATTATTTTCCATTCCTTGGAATTGGCATTCCTCATTTGAAGAGCTATTCTCAGGGGGAAAAAGCCTTTACTAATTGAATCCTGTCTATGTATGGCATTTATTAAATTCAGGAGCATATCAGAGAAATTAGCCATTGAAATGTCTTAAGCTGTGAGATATAAAGGTAAAAAGTGAAATTCCATCCTTTGTCTTTCAGATCAACCCAGGACTACGGATAGCTCCTAAACATTCAGTGTCCTTCAGACCATTATTCTTGCCACACTCTGAGATCCACACTCAATGCCATGTGCTGCCATATGCATGTCCTCAACCTCCCCCTTCAAAAGCACCAATTCACTCTATCCAAAAGCTGACCTGATCTTCGGTTTCATTTCATCCTTCCTTTATTTCCTTCTTTCAGGTGTGAAGGAAGTTAAAAATGTAAAGAAAAGAGCAATTTCACAGATACATTGCACAATGCTTTTTAATGTTTTAAAACATTATCTCTGTTCAAATAAAATATTAGGAATGTATCCATTAATAAGCTGGACTATTGAAATTATGGTGTCTTTAATTCTTCAACAGCTCATGGGTAGTAACGTCTCTCCAGATTGTTCTTCCCCTTCACTTCGTTTTACTCCATTCTTCTTCTATTCTTACCCCTTGCTGTGTATTGAGAATATCTTTTCACTCTGACTCTGAACAATCTGTCCTTGGTAAAGGCCTCAGCTTCATCCCCTTACATTCCCAACTCAATGAGTTTTAAGGCATGATGCTATTGGTCTGTTGTTTCCCATGCCCAACTCTTTGCCTCGGAGTTCTCCCCTGCAGAGCAGATCCTCTTACCTAGCTACAGTAATCTCCCTCTACCAGGGCAATCAGTTGGGGGCATAGATTTAAGGTAAGGGGAGGAGATTTAGAGGTGATCCAGAGGGTGGTGGGAATCTGGAACTTGGTGGTAGAGGTCAGAACCCTCACAACGTTTAAGAAACATTTAGATGAGCACTTGAAACGTCATAACACACAAGGCAACAGACCAAATGCTGGAAAATGGGATTAGAATAAATAGGTGTTTGATGGCCAGCACAGATACGATAGGCCAAAGGGCCTCTTTCTGTGCTGTGAGAATAGCTGGTGTCACATCCCTTTGAACCTGTTGCACTCTGCTTCCTCAGGTCCAACTTTAACATCGTCATCAAACCTGCTGATAAGATGGATACTGTTGGCATCTGGTAAACAAAACTCCACTTTGCAGAGACCAAATGCCAACTCACCAATACTTCCTCCGACCTTCCTTGGCCCATTACCTCACCACTGTGCACCAAACCATCATCTCCTGGTTGGTCATTGACCTCATCACCTCTGGAGACTTTCCCTCCATAGTTTTCCAACGTAGACAGCCCGCTTCTACAACCTTCCAAAGATCCACAAACTGGATGACCTTGATTCAGCTTGTTCCTGCCTCACCAAACTGATTTCTTCCTATCGACTGTACTAATTTCTCCCCATGCCCAGCCTCTTCCCATCTCCATCTGTGTCTCCTCTGATGCTGCCCATCACTTTAAAACCTCCCAATTTTCTGGCCCTAACCATCTCCTTTTTGTCATGGTTTCCCAAATCTCCTGACACCACCAGCCCCCCCCCCCCCCTCCACCAGGATGGTGTGAGCGAACTCTGCTTCATCCTTGAATAGAGGCCCTGCCACTTTCCATCTACCACCACTCTCCTCTGCCTGACTGAAATTCTCACGTTGAACAACTTCTCCTTTAACTCACTTAGTACCTCCAATAGCAGGCATTATTATGGGTACCTACATGGGTCCTAACTATGTCAGTCTTTTGAAGGATATGTGGAACATTCCTTGCTCCAGTTTTACCAGGCTCCCTCCCTCAATTCTTTTTCATTAATGACTGTATCACTGCTGCTTCCTGTTCTCATCCTGGAATAGGAAATATCATCCATTTTGCTTCTAATTTCCAACCTCTCACCTACATATGGTCCATCTCCAACTCTTTCATTCCCTTCTCAACTGCTCTGTCTCCATTTCTGTGATGGGCTACCAACTAATATTCATTATAAACTCACTGACTCCCATAGCTACCTTGACTATACTTCTTCACTGTTTCCTGTTAAGACTCCATTCCATTCTCCCAGTTTCTCCATCTCCATCACATCTGTTCTGATGATGCATCCTTCCTTACCACCTCTTCTGATATGTCTCCCTTTATCCTCATCTGAGGACATGGGGGACAGAATCCTTGATCCTGTCAGTCTCACTTCCTGCATTTTTGTTCTCATCCCTTTCTCCAAGAACCACATTAGGTTCCTTTTGTCCTCACCTCCACTAATTTCCATATTCAATGGATTATGCTCCACCATTCCTGCTACCCAGCATGATGCAACCTCTATACACACCTTCCCCTTTCCTCCAAAGGGGCTGTTCCCTCTGTGATATCCTTATCGACTCCTCAACCATTTCCAACATCCCTTTCCTTACCTCCTTTCCAGGCAGAGCAAAAGATAAACATCTGCTCCTTTACCTCCTCTCTCTTCATCATCCAAGACCCCAAACATTCCTTCCAGGCATCAGAGTGGAAAAACATATTTATCCTTCAATTCAGTTTACTGCCCAAACTGATGCCAGCTCTACCTTGGGAGACCAAACTTGGATTGAATAAATGCTTTATAGGACACCCCCATTCAGTCCGTAAGTTTGATCCCAGGTTTCCAGTCCCTCTCCAATTTGCTCTTATGCTGACTTTTCTGTCCTCAGTCTGCTGTAGTGTTCAAATGAAGCTTCATGTAAGCTCGAGTAACAGCATCTCATATTTTGATAAAACAGGTGACAGTCTTCCAGCTCAACATCCAGTTCAATAATTTCAGACCGTTATCTCTACTCCCATTTTGTTTCCTTTCTCTTTGCAGGTTTCAGTTTTACGCTCATTTTTCTCTTGCTTTTGCTTTCAGAGAGCAGTTGTTCATCATTCTGCCATGCACACCTCCTCTAGACACATCTTTTGTCTTTATGCTTGTCCCTTTGGTTCTGCACCACTAATTATTTTGTTATTTAATCTCCCCTGTCTTCCCTCCTTTTCACTGGCTTAGAAACTATTACATTCCTCACCTTTTCCTGAGCATTTCCAGCACTTTCTGTTTTTATTTCAGATTTCCTGCATCCGCTGTAATTTGCTTTAATAGATATAAAAGTCAGATCGTTAGAGAGCAATTTGTGTGTTATGGGCATTCAATTGTATGGTGAACTGATTGCCTTTTTATTGGTTGTAAGTTTGACTTCTGTCCTATTATGAACTTGCTTTCAGGGTCTTCAAGCAGTTAACAAACGTTTCTCCCAAAACCTGGAAATCATTCCAACAAATTTGTTCTCAGTGAAAGACAAATTGTGTCAAACGTTCAGAGCTGGACCTATGAGACTCAACCTTCCCTTTTCAACCTCCAGGTAAGCTCCTTATTTTCCTCGATTTCATTATTTTCTACACATTATTCATCGGAACATTTGTTGCTACCTCCCCGTTTCTTACATTTCTACTGTATATTGTTGGTTTTAAGTAACCACATTTATATTGTACTTTTTCTCACTTATTGAGGAATTGGATACCAGAAGCCGGTCACTTTTACGAATGCCCATAAGATAAGTTGTATTCCATTCTCACACCTATTGCAGTCAAGGGTTTCCTCCCTCTGCACCAGCCAGTTATCCCGCCTTTCATTTACCTTTCAACTGCATATTCAGAAGTTGGAGCAGCTATTGGCATTTACTCTTTCTGTACATGGCCATTTTTAGTTCCAGATAACTTACAGATAATAGAAACTTCACTTTCTGCCTGAAAGGGATGACACAAAGATATCAGTTAGCAGTTCAGTCGTTTCAGTATCGCGTCATCTTTTAAACTTTACTTATTTCAGGAATGGGCAGCACGGTGGTGTGGTGATTAGCACTGCTGCTTCACAGTGCCAGAGATCTGGGTTCAATTCTGGCCTTGGGTCAGTGTCTGTGTGGAGTTTGCACATTCTCCCCGTGGGTTTCCTCCGGGTACTCCGGTTTCCTCCCACAGTCCAAAGATGTGCAGACTAGGTGAAATGTCCAATCTAAATTGCCCCTTAGTATCCAAAGACGGATTAGCCATGGTAAATGTGTGGAGTTATGGTGATAGGGTGGGGGCAGAGGACTTAGTTAATGTACTCTGTCAGAGAGTCGGTGCAGATGCGATGGGCCGAATGGCCTCCTTCTGCACTGTATGGATTCTAAGAGACACCAAAATCCCAGGAGTACAAATTGTCTATTCCTCAGAAACATTCAATATTGAGTCATCAACATGTTGGTTCAGGCCATGGCCTAAAATCTCTAAGGAGACCACTGCAACGATCAAAATGTCTGATTTATGCCATTCTTGTCACAATTCCCTCATTGCCCACTGTTCAGTTTGGTTTGAATAAGTTTTGAGAGGATGTAGGCAACTTCATGATCCTCAGGTGATAGTTCTGATTTTAGCTTCTTCTGCCTCCTGCCTGGTATTCTTTACGGACTAGTGCAGATCTCCTTCCGTGATCTAACTGACTTGCATCCTTAGTGGACATTTCAGATTGTACCTTCGTTTCTCCCTGAAAGAGCTCTTTGCTCAATTTTTTATTTAGAAGTGTTTTGTCTTACAGAATTGACCAGAAAAGAAGCACTTATTTAAGAAATGTGCTGAGGATGCCCTGAGAAGAATGCTAGCCAGTCAACTGGGACACCCCCCATTCTGATATAAACGCAGAAAAGCTTCTGAACAATTAAGTCAACCTTGCCTATAAATCCTGGAACTACGCATATTGACTTCCTTCTTTACTGTGACTTCAACATGAAGAAAATCCCCAGAGGGGATGAAAACCTACTTGCAAGCCCACAATCCTAGTAGAATCCTGCAGTGCAGAAGGAGATCATTTGGCCCATCGGGTCTGCAACAACCACAGTGCCACCCAGGCCCTATCCCCACAACCCCATGCATTTAACCTAGCTAGTCCCCCTGACACTAAGAGGCGATTAGCACAGCCAATCCACCTAACCCGCACATCTTTGGACTGTGGAGGAAACTGGAACACCCGGAGGAAACACATGCAGACACGGGGAGAATGTGCAAACTCCAGTGACCCAAGCTGGAAATCGAACCCAGGTCTCTGGTGCTGTGAGACAGCAGTGCTAAGCACTGTGCCGCTGTGCTAACCACTGTGCCGCTGTGCTGCCTGTATAGGCAGGCTGCAAGTCACAGCTTTACAGCTACTAGTTGCAGCTCAGTATAATTGCAGCCCCTATTTTAACTCCTTTTGATATACAGTTTGTAAAAAGGGACATTGTTTGTTTGAGCTATGAGAAATGGAAAAATAAGTTTTGCTCAGTATGAGCACAAACACATGGCTAAGCTGCTAAATTTTGGACAAGTTTTATCCTGAAGTTGAAGATCACTTTTAATCTTCTCAAATCTTCTTTGACAAAGTAGTCAGATCATTTTTATCAATGGCACCATTCTGGAAATTTAAACATCTATAGGAATCAGACCTTTATCCCTAACACCATTGAAGACAAAGTAATATTCAATACAGAACATTTTAACCTCAAACTTCTTGCAGCAACAATCCATTCTAGGCACTTATACAAAAATTGATCCATCTGTTGGAAATTTAACCTGCAACGGTTTGTGTGTGAGCAGGGAGTTAAATCCCCTGAATTTGAGGCCAGGTCTGGATCCCGACACCATGCCACCCTCTTCTGGGTTACACTGGAGCAGGATTGAAGGTGAGCCAGGACCCCTGTGCAGGTGTTGGGTAAGGAATCAAACTAGCCAGATAACTTATGAAGAACTCAATTTTGGATCTTACATCAAGGGCACCTCTTTTCCAAACTGTCAGCTACTCGTCAGGGTCACTAAGGTGAGTGCAAGTGGGGTGAGGTTCTTCATGAAACTGACAAGCTGGGAAACCTTTGATCAATGAATCGGAAGAGCTCCAGCCATGGCCATTGAGAGACTGGTGTTCAAAAGACCCCTTCTCTCAGACAGTGCTTTCACTGCTTAACAGATGATCGCCAACATTTTGAAGAGCATTTGACCTGTCTAGCACTTCACTTACTCAGCTGCATAAGCAAGATGGTGTGGCAGCAGCTTATGCAGCTCCACCTTCTACCTCTACTGAGGGGCAAGAGCAGAAAAAACACCAGCACAAACTGCTACAACAGCAGCATCAGCTGACTTCTCTTCATCCTCATGCCCCTCCACATAGCACAAGGGATGGTCACTGAGATTCATTTGGAAGCAAGGATCAGCATTCTCGACATGTCAGAACACCAGTGCCTCAGAGGCTAAGGTTATCATGGCAGGTCAATGCTGACATCTGCAGCCCCCTGCAACAAGATCTCCTTCCCAGTGAAGTAGGAAGGCACACAATAACAAAGTGCTGCCCCCAGCTGCTGAATGTTGTCCTTTTTCCAACTTACATGTTCCCCTCTCCTGCAAGGGGAGAAAGCAGAGAAGAGGTTTTAATAGGTTATGTGGATGTGAGGGAAGGACACCATTTGTAGAGGGTGATTGTGAAGCATGGTTGTAAGAGGGCAATAGGATGAGGTTTAATGTGAGTATTGACTGTTCAGATAGGGATGTGAGCTGCCTGGAGAGAGAGGGAGGACTGGAGATGCAAGGTATATTGCTCTGAGTTGTGCTATGCAAGGGAATCCTGGGGAAATCAGAGTGTAGAACTTGACACCTGAATACGCCACTCGCCTGTCATGCCTTCTGAGGTTTGGATCCCCTTGGTTCACTATCTCCAGGTGGAGGGAATCACACTCCTACTGTTGACTTCCTCAGCCACTTTTATCCATGTTTGCTTGCTTGGAGAGGTTACCTTTCTCCTCCTGTCCTCAGGAGAGTTCATCTCACTGCAATCTCTCAGATCCCACAGCAAGACCTCTAGCTAAGAGTGACAGATCCTGGACATGGAGAAGAGAAGGTTGCAGAAGGGGTAGTCCTCTAGCTTTCCCACGTCTCCTTTCCATTTCTGTGGTTGCAGCAGCCTCAAAAGTCCCAGTGCTGCTGAGCCCTTGTAACCCATGCCAGGATTCCTTTAATTAGAAATATTTTCATTTCAGAGAATGAACACATTATCCTGTTCAATAGCCTGCTCCTTCCCCATTCGGGTTCCTGACCTGCAACTGGTTCCATTGCTCCAGCGGGAAATAAGTTGATTAAATTCCACCCATCAGGTCAAATGATGTTTTGTGCTTTTCTCAAACTTAATTGTCGCACAATTCAGATTTGTTGCACAACAGTGGTATTCTCTAAAAGTTCTCCAATAGTTGATCTGATTAGACTAAGAAAGGAGTTTGCTGGTTGCATTAACCTTCATGACACATACTTACAGTTTCAAACCTTGGGCTCTCACTTTATCTATGATAGCATCAAAGTATATTATCAGCAGGACATAGCTTTCCTCCAAAACATTACAAAAAGAATCTTTTAACAGTCAGTGATTTTAAAAAAATAGGAATTAGGAAACAGATTTAATTTTGATAGTTAGGAAATAATTGTGTCAATTGACTGACATATTCGCCTACATAACAACAATGTTTATTGTTCAAATAAGAATTCTTTGCTACCAAGTGCATTGGGATGCCCTGAAAGCATAATAACGTTCTTTTTTCCTTGGTAATTCAATTAATGCACAAAGCAATTGCTTTATTAAATTTCAAAGTAAATTAGTTTGAAGAGCAGGTCTGTTGATAGCAAGGTTTTCACACAGCAAAATCCTACAAACAATAACATGATTTCTTAGTTCAGCAGTGTAGGTTAAAGTAGTAATATTGGTACATATATTAGCTCAGGACACCAGGAGAATTCCCTTTTATGAATAGTATCACGGTATCCTAATTATTCACCTTCATTAGCCTCAAGTTAAACATCTCATATGTCTCTGGCAGAAAAGCATTTCTTCAGTCCTGAACTGAGATTTCAACCAAGATCACAGGGCACTGTGATCACTGTGCCACCGTGCCGCCCATAAGTCAAGCTAATGCTAGAAAAATCAATGTGATTCTACTTGTTTCAAAAATATATAGTCTAGAGGCAGCACGGTGGCACAGTGGTTAGCACAGCTGCATCACAATGCTAGGGACCCGGGTTCAATTCCAGCCTTGGATGACTGTGTGCAGTTTGTACATTGTCTGCGTGGGTTTCCTCCTGGTGTTCCAGTTTCCTCCCACAGTGCAAAGAATTGCAGGTTCGGTGGATTGGCCATGCTACATGTCCCAAGAAGTGTAGGTTAGGGAGACTAATGGGGTAAATATATGGGGTTACAGGCGATAGGGCTGGGCTAGATGATCTTTCGGAGAGTTGGTGCAGACTCAATGGCCTAAATGGCCTGCTTCTGCACTGTCGGGATTCAATGAAACCAGACATTACTGTGAGCAATATTACCTTCCATAGACTAGTATGACAGACAGCTTTATTCTCAGGTGCTCATTATTTTACTTTATTATTTTGGTGAAGAATTTATTATTTTCTCTATTCCTGTTTATTGTAGATTGGCAACTATATTATCATTAGCCAAAGACTGGGAGAGGAGCCCCTAGCCGGGGTTTATTGATGGAGCTCTCTAACAGGTTGTAGCAGATTAATCATCCTTCGATTATCCTCCCTTACTACTAAGGTAGCCTATTTCTGTGCACTACCTTTTTTCAATGACTTGATTCATGGATGCAAACTTCTGTCTTAGTAATCCTTGGCATAGAACATTGGAACTGAATTGTGTTTCACTCCCTGGTGTCCTTGGAATCCTTAAGATTTCCTGTAACAGCAAATCAAAATGATGGTGTGATGCAGCTTTAATTGTCTGCCATTTAATAAATTATCATTACATTTATTTTGTGCTCAAGCTGTGCTTAAAGTGCTTTGCCTCATCATAGCTTTTTATACTAATGTATTGTTATCAGATTTACCATTTGTTTTTAAGATACCAAAACAATTCTATCCATTTTTCTGTTCCCTCTGAAGATGCATTGCAATGTGGATTTGAATAAACTGAGTGAAATAAGCCTCATCTTTATCCTCTTCATCTATCATAATCAACATGCAATGTTTTATTTTGCTGAATGAAGATGTTAAGTGGAACCAACAACTGGCAGCAGAACTTCCATTCCAAGCAATACTGACATGTGGCATTGTCAATATTCAGAGTTGGTGCAGACATTTGAAAGAAATAGTCATCTTTTCTATTAGGGTGCAAGCCAATGACTCACTTAGTCCTAATTTCTGAGAGTGGAGGACAGAAAGTTTAAAGTTTTAAAGTTTATTTATTAGTGTCTCAAGTAGGCTTACATTAACACTGCAATGAAGTTACTGTGAAAATTCCCTGGTCGCTACACTCTGGCACCTGTTCGCGTACACTGAGGGAGAATTTAGCATGGCCAATGCACCTAACCAGCACGTCTTTTCGACTGTGGGAGGAAACCGGAGCACCCGGAGGAAACCCACGCAGACACGGGGAGAATGTGCAAACTCCACACAGACAGTGGCCTAACTGGGAATTGAACCCGGGACCCTGGCGCTGTGAGGCAGAAGTGCTAACCACTGTGCCACCGTGCCGCTGAAACCAGGATTCCCATGTTTACTGAGCAAGTTTTCTGCATTAATCCTTAAACGATTTAAGAAAAATAGCTGAACTGTCGGTCGATCAAAGTCAGATTGAATCAAATGCATGCAGATATGGTTTCACGTAATCATGTTATTTTTCAATATTTTGAACCATTTTCACCACTGTTTCTACCTGCTGTATGGTATGCTGTAATTAGATTGCAATTCAATGAGTTTTGGCGAATCAGAAACTAAAATCAGTTCAGATTTCATTGGACGTAAGTGTGGCACACTCACTGTGTATGAATAAGGATACTGTGTGCAATTCAAGAAGTAAAATAAAAATTCTTCCACACGCCCTCCAACAAACAAAGCAGCGAAAACTTTAGTCTTTCAAATGTATAGATCATTTGTTGACTGTTTAGTAGATGAATAAAGTATATCTGCACCTGTCATAATGTTTGACTTATTTCATTTATTTTCGAATGATTGGAACACTGTTTAAAAATGTTAAACACTTTTATAACACCAACCCCCCTATGAAATATTTGAAGTTTTGCAAACAAGGTAGTATCATAGAATCCCAACAGTACAGAAAGAGGCCATTCGGCCCATCGGGTCTGCACCGACCACAATCCCACCCAGGCCCTACCCCCATATCCCGACATATTTTACCCGCTAATCCCTCGAATCTACACATCCCAGGACACTAAGGGGCAATTTTAGCATGGCCAATCAACCTAACCCGCACATCTTTGGACTGTGGGAGGAAACCGGAGCACCCGGAGGAAACCCACACAGACACGAGGAGAATGTGCAAACTCCACACAGACAGTGACCCAAGCCGGGAATTGAACCCAGGACCCTGGAGCTGTGAAGCAGCAGTGCTAACCACTGTGCTACCGTGCCGCTCCTTAAGGATTAATTAACATCCACATTTCTAGCATCACTTAATTTTGTCACAAATGTATTATGAAGTATTACAAAGTAACATTGAGGTGAAAAAATGCAATGGGAAAATAAGTCTCCAAAGGTTTAATTTGTTTGAAAATAAACCCTTCCAGTTGAAAGGATTTGGTGATTCAATTTGCTGGGAACAGTATCATTAAAGTGAAGTTGGGCAGTTGGCTTGTGTCAGGACGATGAATGGTTTTAGACAAGTCCTTGCCCATTTAGTGCCAACAAAATGTTGTTCTTCAAGTTGTCAGTAGTACATGATGGAAACAGTGCTGCGCCCCATAAAGGGCATCTGAGATTTGAGTAAACAGGGTAAGCATTGGTCCATTTCTATAACCAATCACGTTGAAGCATTCGCAAAAGATTATGAGAAAGAAAGCAATGAGACATAAAGAAAAAATTACAAAAATAAATCTCTAATGATGATTGAAACCCAAAGGAATGAGGTTGTACACTTGAAATAGATTTAGTGATAGAGAGGTTGACTGGCAATAATTAACATTTATCAGATTGTTAAATGGGTACTTGGACTTGAGTGACTTGATTTAACTTTCTGTGGGGTGTTTATTTCTTATCAAATGTGTATATACAGAAACTTCCCATTGCTCAATTCATTCGAATGGGGAGTCAGAATGTGAGTGCCATATCCATGAAGCTAACTGCAGATCATCAGATCTCCAACAGCAGGCTTTTGATTTCTGCATTTAATTGCACATCTACCCTTTTCTGATTTCTTTGGAATCTACACATAAATAACGGTGTTAATAATAACTGTAATTTTGACAGAAATGTTTGACCCAATGTCTTGGTGAGGACAATGATCTTAAAACTTCAAATTACCACTCAGCGCATTGTATTTTGTTGCCTCAAGCTTTATTATGCAGGCTGATCAAAATAATTGATTGCACATGTAAACATGCGTGTGTGCATTTTCTCGAACTGCTTCCACAATAGTATAATCTATTTTGCTACAACTGTAATTACACAGTTATATCGCTTCCATTCTGCTTGAGAATGTTGCTGCTGTAAACTTTTTAAAATCATTTTTGTAATCACTTGCCTAATCACTTGGCAACAGTGATAATTACAGATCATAACCATCTTAATATTTCTGGTCATAACGATATTTCTGGTCATTAGTATTGAAATTCTGGATCGAATAGTAAAGAGTGAATAAGAAAAGAATGTTACACAATCACCAGGTAGCAGAAGGGAGAACAGAACATTTTAAATCTTATTTTATCTGAGCCCTTCAGGCTTCTAGAATTGCCAATAATGACATTATTAACATTTCTTACCTTATGTAGTATACACACAATGCGATAAAGAAATTAAAATGTTGAAAATATCATTGCATATTTGAATGACTATTCCTCAGGGTCTTTAAAAGCCATCCTGCTATTAACAAATCTAAGTTATAGGTGATGTGAAGTGTTTTCAGGTAGGCAAATAAAAGTTATTGTGTATTACTGAAGTGATGAAATGATTAGTCTTCCAGCAGATTATCAGAGTTACTCACTTTACTGTATATATAATATATGTAGAATTCAAATCAGAATACATATTCTTACAGCACCATCAACTCAACAGAGTTTCTTTTGTCAGTCAGACATCAAAGTGAAGTTAAATCTACATTATTATTAAAAGCCATGCCAACAGACAACTGGGAACAATCAAATCCAACACTTTGGAGGACCGTAATTGAATTTCTACACCAAAAATAAAAGCAGAACAGTTCATTTGCCATTTAATGTTAATTAGACAACATGTTTGCCGTCCCATGCATTTCTCTAATTCGACATAATATTCAACATTTAAAATTGGAAGACGTTATTGCAAAGAAAGCATGAATATATTAAACGCACAAAAGTTATTCAGTACCCAAAGGGTTTATATGGAGTAATGCATGCTTGCATATTTACAAAACAACTTTTAGAGTCAAAGCCTGTAATTACAGGCCAATCACTCAACACAGAGCTCTTGAACCCATTAAAGTTTGGGCATGGCTGGTCAAAGATTTGGGTCAGATGTCAAGGTCACATATTTCAGCAAATCTGGTTCCAGGCATTTTTCAAACTGTTCCAAAGCTAAACTTTGTTTCAAAAATTATGGATACCTGGAAATGATTATAAAGCAGTAATCTAATTGAGGGGTTCAGATGATATCATAAACCATGGCGACTGAAGCTCCAGGACTTCATAATCATCAGATGAACCCCAAGATTGCAACTGTAAAATAGGTTGATGGTGTATTTTTGTTATGTTTCTAGTATATCAGGTTTATTTTCACGTGAGTGTGTGTTAGTGGGGGTTGATGGAGTTAGTGGGGTGGGGGGTCGGGGCAAGGATGGATGCTGGTTAGGGGTGGTGGGGTTAAAGTATCCTGTTTTTGTTCAGGTTTTGTGCCGTAGCAGCTGTCATTACAAACAGCAATGCTAGTGTGCTGTAGGTCATTGATGCATGATGGTATTCACATAAGAGGATTAGTAATTGTGACATAATTGTTACAGGATTATGTGAAATAATGTGCAAATGATTACTGGGAAACTTCATGTCCAGTGTCTATTATTATTATTTTTATTAAAAATATCTTGGTCCTGAAATTAAGCTGTGGTTATTTTACTGGGTTAACATCCCTGCTGAAATTGAAAATATGTGTTATATATTTGCATACTAGTATTGCACAGCTTCCTTTTAGGATCTTTGTGCCTTTAATGTTGCATATCATGTTGCCAATAGAAATATAGGAATAGGAATAGGCCATTCCCCCACCCCGCCAGCCTGTCCCAGTACTGAATTCGATCTTTACTTTAACTCGATTTATGCCCCACATCCCTTGAAAATCCTTCCCTATCAAAAATCTATTAATCTCATTCTTAAAAAGTTCCATTGATCCCAGCATCAACAGTCCCTTGAGTCGAATGTACCAGATATCCACTCCTCTTTCTATGCGAAAGTACTTCCTGATTTCACTGTTAAATTGCCTAGCTCTATTTTAAGATTATACTCCATTGTTTTGGATACACCACACTAGAGGAAATAGTTTCTCTGCATCTGTCCAATCAAATATTTTTTTCATTTTAATGACGTCAATTAGATCTGTCCCCTCCCCTTCCAGTCCCAACAACATTCTATACACAAGGAACACAGATCATGTTTATTCAACTTGTCCTCACAATTTACTTCTTAAACCCTGGTATCACTATATACTAATACATGTTACTATAATAAATCAAATCAAATCAAAATTCTGATGAATCTATATTGTAACCCAATAAGGCTGAGGATAGGTCCAAAACTGAAAGTATGTGAGGTCTGACCAAGGCTTCATAAAACTGAAACATCACTTTCTCACTTATTTGGGGTGGCACGGTTGCACAGTGGGTAGCACTGCTGCCTCACAGTCCCAGGGACCTGGGTTCAATTCCCAGCTTGGGTCACTGTCTCTGCAGAGTCTGCACATTCTCCCCGTGTCTGCATGGATTTGTTCTAGGTGCTCCGGTTTCTTCCCACAGTCTGAAAGACGTGCTGGTTAGGTGCATTGGCCACGCTAAATACTCCCTCAGTGTACCTGAACAGGCGCCAGAGTGTGGCAACTAGGGGATTTTCACAGTAATTGACTTGCAGTGTTAATGTAAACCTAGACACTAATAATAAATAAACTTTATTTAATGTTTTTGTGAGCTTTTAGCATTGCTGATTGTTTTATGTTAAAATATTCTTAGCATAGACTAATCAGTTCCTAATACTGGTTGATATTAATCATGCAGTTCCATGTTCAAACTAAATCCCACATGACTACATAGACAGCCATTTCCCACTTTAATTTTTAAGTTTCCTGTTTTTAATTATCTTGAGCATTATTCTCCTTGAGTTCTCTGCCCAAAGACAGGTCCAACCCCACAGTGCTGCAATCTCTAACACAGCTGGGGCAAGGAAGCAGATCTCAGAATGGGGATCAGACCCCATGCAGTTGGCAACAATCTGATTCACACCAGCCATCCAGACATCCAACCCTCAGAAGGAGTGTGGCATGATGTAGCCCTGGAGCAATGGACAGTTATAGTAGAGGCTCCAATCAGTGGCATAGCTAGAGGGGGAGCAGGGGGAGCGACCGCTCCCCCTGAGCACATTCTTCAAAAGTGGCGCCTTTTCAACGGGGTGTTCCTCGCAGGCCCCTCAGATCTCTTCCCGAGATCTGAAGTCCTCAAGCCTGCCTCCATTTCCCAGTTGCTGATCTGAAGAGCTGTCAGCCGGAGGGCGTGGCCGACTGGGGGCGAGGTGGGGCGGTTGGAGTTTGGAAGGCGAGGAGCTCGTGCAGTCGCGGCAGGACTGGCGCGCACGCGAGAGGATGGCGGCGGCTTCAGAGTTGGGTGAGTGGAGCTGGAGGAGGGTCAATGGAGGAAGGGCAATGGTGGAAGGGCAATGGAGGAAGGGCAATGAAGGGCTCACCTCCCTGGGCGGGGGAAGGATCAGGGAGTGTCAGTGCCCAGTCTGCTTTATCCATCTACTTTAAATTAGTTGCTGCAGGAATGGCCAGGACGTTGCAGGCAGTCCGGTCCGCTGGCAGGATGTTTGGATGCGGCTGAGACCTCTCGGTGTGCGCCCGGGTCGCACTGTCCGTGTTGGAAGCGCCTTTGCCAGTAGTGGGCTCTACCAGCTTTGACATGTCCACCGCCAGTGGTGATTAATCCCGAGAGAGCTGCCAAGTGTAAACCCTTTAACTCCAACCAATGGGAGGGAACACCGCAGCCTGCCACAAGATTTGTTTTTATTCCAGACTTGCCCTTTGGTCCAGCTTCCAAAAAGTAAATACACTTTTTAATAGTTATTAACTCTATCGAAACTTTATTACTGATCACCAAAATTATTTGGTATGCGTCATGGCGCCTTTTTTATGTGCTCACTCCCCCTAACTTTAGAACCTGGCTATGCCCCTGGCTCCAATTTCTTTCTCCCCCAGTGGAGGTCCCTCTACGGAGGGATCTCCCCCAATTACATCGGGGACCTGGGGTGGAGGGTGATGCATGCAGCAGTTCCGCACAATCATAGGATTCACTGGTTCACGGGCTCCGAAGATTGCCCCTTCTGTGGCCTTGTGGAGTCCATGGACCATGTCTATGTTTTGTGTCTTAGGTTGCACTCCCTTTTTGTTTTCCTCAAAAACCTTTTATTGATGTTCTGTTTGCACTTCAGTCCCACGCTCCTGATCTACGGACACCTGGTGCGGAGAGGGGAGGGTCGGGATGGCGACCTCCTCGTGAACCTGCTCCTGGGCCTGGCGAAATGCGCCATTTACAGGTCCAGGCAGCGGGCGATCGAGGGGGCCGTCCATCCTGACTGCCTGTCCCTCTACCGCAGCTACGTTCGCGGCCAGGTGTCCCTGGAGAGGGAACATGCGGTGTCCATGGGCGCGGTTGATGCCTTCCGCGCCCGTTGGGCACCGCAGAGGTTGAGGTGCGTTATCGACCCTAATAATCACATTATGATTTGATGTTTTAAAGTTTCCTTTGTACTTTGATTTTTGTTCGGGCTGTTCCCCCTCCTTTTGGGGAGCTGCCCCTTTTACTTTGTCCTGATTTAATTTGAGTTTGTTTATTTGGTTTGACCTTAAAAGAGGCCGATTTCTTTCTGTCACACAGCTGACTAAGGATCTCTCCCACTTTTGCTACCTGCTGTTGATGTATGTGGGAAATGTTAGAATGTAACCGGTGATAACATTGGATCTGTTATAACCTGTTAGGGTCAGCTGATCCAGTAAACCATGTAACCAATGACAGAATGATATGATGATCAGCTGACCAGCTGACTCAGTATAAATTAGAACATGTTGGGAATTATGGGGAGCTTGGGATGGCCCAGAGTGAGGCCTCAAGGTTGGAGTAATGAAGTTTCTTTATTAAACCTTTTCTTTGATTTAGAAGTTGGAGTAAGTTTTGTTATATTTTTGTTGTCTACACTGGAAGAGTTCCTTCTGGATGAACAAGAAGGATTTACAAGTTGATACTCAACTTGCTTGGCCACATAATGAATGAATCTGCCTTGACCATCAAGCCCTGGAGTAAGACCTGGACATAGAGCTTCTGGCTCAGAGCATGGATGATATCCACAAGAACCTCTAGCATTCTCTCCTTTCCTAATTTAGCCAAAGCTCAAGCAGCAATATCTCTCTGCCCTTCCTGACCCAAGTTTCACCACAGAGCCTTCAATTCCAAAATAGTTACTTCACTCTGTCTGTCCCAAGCCATTCCTGACACATAGAGCCTTTCTACAATGGCTTTCCAGAATTAACGTTAGATTTTCTTGGATTTGGGAGACTCCACAGACCTTTAAAAATGTGAGGGGTGGGATACGGAATCAGAAGTCATGTCCCCTTTCTGACAGATTTCATTTTAACCAGCAGGGGATGGGGGCTGGATATGATTCCCACAAGGGAGAAACACAAACTCAGCAGGGCCATTTACACTTAGCACTGAAAGACTGAATTAAAAGGCATCTAATCTTTAAAATCTCAAGTGGTTAATTGATAATAAAAGCAAACAAACTTCTGTTCATGCCCCATATCATATCATAGCATTTTTAAATCAGTCAATCAAACTGTGAATACAGGACCTCCTGCTGAGATATTGTGGCTTTTGAAGCTCAGTCATGATGATCAATAAAAAATGAGCCATGGCGGATGGTTGGGGAATGAAGAGGTGAGAAGGTGAGGTCTAGAGGATCTAAAGTCTTCTAAAGCAAATGGGACCAAGTCCCGGAGAATGGTGACAAGCTTATAATCAGCCCATCTTGGTACTCGTCTGCCCTGTGTCCTCATAACACCTCATTTTGACTGTTACAAGGGCCTTAATCTGCAATGTGGGCATTACAAATTGAGTAAATGTAAATGCTCTTGAAACATGGTAAGGTCTGTATAACTGTCATCATCTGAAGTTTTTTAAAAAATCTCCCACTCCATAGAATGTAAAAAAATCAGTGATTGTCAAACAAAAGTCCCCTGGACTGCTTTGATCAACAGGCCAGCTGGGGTAGCATCTTCTAAACAATTTCAACAACGTTTTTTAATTGATCATCATGAATGCTTGACTGAGCTTCAAAAGCTACAATATCTCAGCAGGAGGTTCTGTATTCACAGTTTGATTGACTGATTTAAAAATGCTATGATATGATATGGGGCATGAACAGAAGTTTGTTTGCTTTTATTATTAATTAAACACTTGAAATTTTAAAGATTAGATGCCGTTTAATTCAGTCTTTCAGTATCAAGGCCATATGGTGAGATCTATATAGATTTTTAGATTTTCTTTTTCATCTCCACATGGCCCCTGAAGTATGCCTATCGTGGATATTGTTTGAGTTGGCATTGCATTAGCAAGGAGTGGGTATAATGAGCCATGGCAGATGGTTGAGGAATGAAGAGGTGAGAAGGTGAGGTCTAGAGGATCTAAAGTCTTCTAAAGCAAATGGGACCAAGTCCCAGAGAATGGTGACAAGCTTATAATCAGCCCATCTTGGTACTCGTCTGCCCTGTGTCCTCATAGCACCTGTTCCCAGGTTTGATGGGTCCGACTTCATCCCACACCAACACCCAGTATAGCATTCTTAGGGCAAACTTTATAACTGTTCTTTTTATTAATTGCTTTAATTAAGTTTCAGTATTTTTTTAAAAATGGAAATTATACAGGGAGCTAGCATTCTCTTGGCTTAATTTTCTCTTTGGGGTGTATTGGAGTGTAAAATGCATTGGAAAAACATTGACAATTTCAACAACAATTCCAAAATTTTGCATTCATATAACACCCTTGGAACCTTTACAGAAGTAACACCAAACTACATTTGACACCAAGCCACATAAGGGAACATAAAGGCAGATATGCAAAAGCTTGGTGAAAGAGGTAGAGTTATGGAGCCTCTTAAGGTAAGAAAGAGAATTATAAAGGCAGAGAGTTTGTGGGAACTACTGAAGGGCCTCATTCCGTCTCTGCTGCCATTTTACCTGCTGCAAGAGGTGGAGGCTAGGCTTTCACTGCATGGGCTGCTGTTGAGCAAGAACAGGGGATGGAGAGAATCTCTTTGGGGGAAGTCCACTGTGTCAATCAGAACATGCCCCCAAAATCATACCCCACTTTAACCCTCCCTCCTTCCCCCCATGTACTTCTTAACCTCCCCCACACACACGCATCCTGCTCCCCATGTTGGGGTCTGTCTTCCAGGCCTGTCCAAAATCTCAGACTTACTTTGAAGTCTGGGCTCCAACATTTCTCCTTGAGGATTGCCTGTAGTTCCAGCAGTGGTCACTACTTGAACTTAGTGCAGCTGAGGCTACAGAGCTGCCAGCCAATTGGATTGGCTAGCAGTTCTCTAAGGCAGGGCTTCCTCCCAGATGGGGCAGAAGTCTGATCCTGAAACAATTAAGGCTTCTCTCGGGGTAAAATGACTGCGGGCAGCCTGTTTTTGGGTGGGCTAACTGTCTGCCAACTTTTCAGTCAGGTGGGGGCGCATGGAATATGATGCCCTGTAAAATCTAACCCAGTGTTTCTGTTGAAATATCAGACAAAATAAGTTGTTAAATGTTTAAATGCCAATAATGCAATGGCTTATTTCAGAGTTTCAATTTTTAAAGTTAGGGAAATTTACAGAAAGCATTCTTTCTGGTTGTGTCACAGCTTGGTATGGCTCCTGCTCTGTCCAAAACTACAAAAAACTACAAAGAGGTACACCCTAGCTATGACTGTAACACCACATGCTGCACTCTCATTTTTCCTTCTCTATGTACCATATGCTTTGTCTGTATAGCACGCGAGAAACAATACATTTCACTGTATACTAATACATGTGACAATAATAAATCAAATCAGAAAGAGTTATACATTAAAAACAACCTCTTACATTTCAAACAACTTTCTGATAACTACATTCCCATTTTTCTCAAAAAGCTTAAGGGCTTTTTTTAATCTTACCATCCTGGCAGAAACTGGATGGCCAATTAAAATGGGCAATGTAACTTATTCACACTGATCCACTGCACTATTAATCTGCTCTTATGAAGGCAAGAGGGACACCCACTGGAGACAGGTGACTCTTCCTTTAAATATACTGATCTGATTCAAATGGCAATATCAGGGCCCAATCCAGCTGTAATATTAATGTTGGAGACATGTGCCAGGTAGAAGTTGCCTTGCTGGGACATCCTGGTGACAAGATGAGACCTAAAAAGCTAAGTGGATTTTATGTTTTTTAATGTTCTTGGCTTACGAGGAAACCTTGGGCTTCCCTGCCCTGCTTTTTTCCTGTGATGCCCTCTCAACCATTTACGTAAGCACCAGGAAACATTTCTTCAGGTCTCCCAGTGGTGGTCTCTTGGGGCTTGACATCGCACTTCTGTTTGTTGGTTAACTTCTGCTTCTAGTTGGGGTTTGGTTGGGAGAATGAAGCCGCCTATGCAGATGATGACTGCCAGTTAAAATCTCCTGAGTTTAATGCTACAAATGTGCTGGCACTTTGCCATCTGCTGCAGTCCTACCCATATCATCTCCCACCACAATCCCTATCTCCCCCTAGCAATAGCTTATCCCAAGTTAAAATAGGGATTAGTATTTTTGAGGTTTCATCATTAAATATGCTGTATGTTAAATTTTTTCAATAATTGTTGAAGGCAAATCATGGCTCTAATCCGGCTGGACATATGGAACCAACATGCAGTTAATATGACAGATATTGGGAAAAGCACTTGAATACTTAATACGTTCTAGTTGAGCAAACATTTTAAAAGTTTTCTAGCATATATGAGTATCAGATAATTGCCAAAAATATTTTCCATTGGAGGAGTGCATTGTTTTTTGCTAATCCATCATTTTGTACACTGAATATCTGTAGTTTCACCATTTGCTCTGTTAGTGTTTTCGCTACAAGAGCAGCTACCAGTGCAAGTATCAGGGCAACAAACTTTCATGCAAAGTGACCTGTAATTAACCTCTAATTAGATGCAATATGATAAGCTTTGAAACAGATTTTTTTGTCTTGCTCTGATTTGAATCACTATTCCATGATAACACACAATGAATAAAGAACTAGACTTGCTGAATAAAAAAAAAATTCAAAACTCTAGCTTTTGGGAAAATTGTTTAACGCATCTTGCACTAAAAATAGAGGTATAATAATGGCCCTAT
This sequence comes from Mustelus asterias, assembly GCF_964213995.1. NCBI lineage: Eukaryota > Metazoa > Chordata > Chondrichthyes > Carcharhiniformes > Triakidae > Mustelus > Mustelus asterias. The sequence continues at coordinate 76,930,294 of NC_135810.1, forward strand.
TTATGAGTACAACAGAAATGCACTCGTCTTCTAGAAAAAATTGAATGACTCCAACAACTGTTGTAAAGGAATAGCGCAGAATGGATCAGTTGTCTTTTGTGTGGGCTCTCTTCCTTGTTGGGGAACTCCAACTGAACAACAAATCTCCTGTGTCCAGAAAAGGTGAGATGATCTGAGGTTTCTTCTGTTGTCTATCTTTGGCCTGATGCCAGGGCCTGCACAACAGCCGCCAGCTTTGGTGTGCTCCAGCTGGAGGGCCAGTACCACCCTTCAGTAGCATGACCGACAGTGGGAAAGAACATAAGAACATAAGAACATAAAGGGAATCAAATTTCACTTTGACACTCTGCAATGGCAAACATTGCTACAAATTTCTATTCCATTTGCAAAATACCTCGATTGCATTTTAATTCAACCAAAATCATTGGAAATAATGTGGCACCTTAAATGCGTGAATGTTGATCCATTGTTCCCCGGTCCTCCACATCACTCTCCACATATCCGCCAACTTACAATAACCCACAAAAGGATGGCACTTCCTGCTGATCTCTTCAGCCCACCCAAAGTATGACTCCCATGAAGAAGGCCAATCTGGAAAAACCCTCCCACACAGGACTTCAACGCAAATTCTACCTGGAAAATGAATGGGAATCATTGGACACAACAAACAGGTACCTGGTCTCAAACTCAACCTAACAGCTGCTTAGTTTCAAACTTTCAAGGAAAGTATGGTCTATCCTCAATAGGTTCAGGACCAGCCAAGGCCCCTGCTTGGCCAACTTCCACAGATGGGGCATTAGTGTTAGCCCTCTATGTGCGTGTGGGAGAGAGCAAACTATGAAATGTGTCCAATCCACGGACTCGGCAGAGGTCTGTACACACTCAACACAGTAAGAGTTTTAACAACACCAGGTTAAAGTCGAACAGGTTTATTTGGTAGCAAATGCCATTAGCTTTTGGAGCGCTGCTCCTTTCAAGCAGTGCTCCGAAAGCTAATGGCATTTGCTACCAAATAAACCTGTTCGACTTTAACCTGGTGTTGTTAAAACTCTTACTGTGTTTACCCCAGTCCAACGCCGGCATCTCCACATCATGACACTCAACACGGCAGGACTGGAAGAAACTGCTTGGTTTAGGAACATTGCATTTGCTAAATAAATGAATATTCATCTTGTCTGCTCCTCTTTTAGATGTGTTAATCCTGGAGTGTGGTTTCAATGGTAATTGACATGTTTCACTACCCTGCTGTAGCGACCATTACACATTTGTGAACCTTTACAGTGAATTTCAGAAAGCTTGACAGAGAGACATTGCGGAGAATTATGATCCTGTCTCAGTTCTGCTCCAGTGTGCATGGTTCAGCTAATCATCTGCTGAGCTTGGTGAAGTTATTCATATCTATGAACAAGCTTTCTTCATAAATACTATCCATTTCAATATAGAAATGATGTGTGTAATGCCTCTACACACATAATGGATGGCAATGTTACTGTCTGGCAAAATACTGCGAATACTGGAAATTTGAAATCAAAACTGAAAATTCTGGAAACACTCAGAAGATCAGACAGCACCTGAGAAGAGAGAAACAGAGTTTGTTCACTGACATAGGGGAGGAAGATTTAGCTTTGTATATTCCAATTGGCCAGTCAGATTACATTGACACTGTCATGCATATAGAACAAATCTAAAATGTTTTAGTCAGTAAATTACTCAGGTCACGATCTTGGCAGGGTATTCTGGAGTTGTGGCCCAATGGTTCCATCCAGAACTGACATTAACCGAATTTGCAGGATCACTGAGGCTGGAGCTAGTGGGTGTTAGGATCCACTACCCAGTGTATCATTGTTTCTGACCAGGTCCATGCCCAAGGAAACTCACCCGTTCGCCTACTCTTGAAAAGGGTGTGAGAATTGCTGACCCACACCAACACTCCCCTCACCCCCCTGCCACCCATTCTCCCACCCCCTACCCCTCCCCCCCATTCTCCCCCACCACACCACCACACCCATCCTATGATTTCAAAGCAATCTGAGCAAAAGGAACAATCTGCAACACTCTGAGATCTTTGTTGACTTAGGACCTTGTTTGGCCTGTACCCTAAAAACTGATGCTCAATATGGGTGTCATCAATGAAGGATGGTAATGAAAATTCTTTACAGTGAAGTTGAATTATAGAATGTAGCAGTGAAATAGATCTCTGGTTATCAACACTAGAAGGGCGTTTAACAGAACACTCTTTAAGGAAAGCAGGCTTGCAGATCTCATGTTGAAATGATACTCTACCTTGCAGCACTGATGTTGGCCATCATTAGTCATAGTGCTGACAGGACTGATGATAGCCATGAAGTTGCTTGTTCAGTGTGATGGAACATCTCATTTCACTATGATGTTGGGAAGTTGTCTCTCCCTTATCACTGATTATCTCCTCTTGTGTCCTGAAGTATCTCATATACGGATGGGACAAAATCCCCAGATTATTTTACTTACTATAATGAATTGTTAAGTGTATTTGTACTGCAGCAAGATCACAATTTTAGTACTTTGCACTTTGTCTTTCTGCAATTTACCAATGTCCCAAAAACACTGTACAATACAGTGATATTTTAATAACACATCTTATTTGTTTTAAACAAACAAAACCATGAAATGACAGTGGAGAAGGCTAAGATCAGTATTTTCTATTCACGCAATTAATGCATTGTGAGCATGCATGTACAATACATAAACCACCCTAATCTTAGCAAATTGTATATTTGTTGCTTACTCATTCTCTCATTGTTTTAGAATGGGATTGTGTGGAGAGCTGTGTTCATGTTTGAAGTAAGTGACATAGCCATCAACACGCAGTTAAAGTTTATGTACAAGGAAACACTATTAGCTGCTCACTGCTCAAGAACTCTGTATAAGAATTACTACACAGTAAGTTGTGATGCAACGACTTCAATAGTTAGCAACTTTTTTTAGCTATGAAAGTAAAGGTTGGAAACAGAATAATGAAACAAACCTGGCAACTCCTGTAGAAACACATAAAGCCAATATCGTTGAACATCACCCTGAATGTAACATTTTATGTACCATAGTAATTAATAGCTTCCTTAATGGCCCATGAGTTGAACTTGGCTCAAGTTATCAGATACTTAATGAAATATACATGTTTCCGATCACAGGATTCCTCTCTGAAGTAATAAGGAGAGATGCATCAATACTACCGACAAATAACAGATGCTTCAAATATTGCCAAGCAAGTATTCTTGGCTTCGATGAACTCCAGCTTAATTTGGAGAAGCTTGGAAAAAGAAATTGTATATCGTGAATTTATTGTAAATTATACTGCACCAATAGGCTACGGTCTGGTGCACCATTCAGCACGTATTTTATTACCGCAAATAATTAAATGCAATGCTCGACGTAGATACTTGTTTTTAAGTATCATAGTCAAATCAATCAGCAACTACTACTATATCCTAATTTAAGTAGCAACACCCCGTTTAAAAATTCACAGCTTTGGCCTTTGCTTCAAAGCAGCAAGAAAGAATACTCTTAGATAAAGGCAAAATACTGGGATGCTTGACTCGGAAACACGCCACGAGCTTTGTCGATGTCCAGAATACCTGGAAGGAACTATCAATTGCCCATTCTCCAGAAAAAGACAGTACAATTGCTCTCCAGATTGTACCTCTAAAGACAGCGAAAATGTAGCCAGAGGTTGCCTTGCTAATATTTAATTATGTTTTAATGCAAAATATATGCTATCAGCTGAGCAGTGGCTCAGTGCGCAGTATTCTTGCCTGAGTCAGAATGTTGTTGGATCAAGTCCCACACCAAGACATGAGCACAAAATTCAAAATCAACACTTTATTGTGGTATGGAAGAAATGTTACATAATTGAACGTGCTGTCTTTTAAATGAGGCATTAAAAAAAATCCGTGAAACCATTTTGAAGATGAGCACGAAAGTTATCCTCAGTGTCCTGGTGAATATTTATCCCTCCCCAAAACAGGTTATCTGGCTAACAGCACACTGTTTCTTGTGGGAGCTTGCAGTGTGTGAAATTAATTGCCACGTTTCCGAGACCAGAACAGTGACTACACTAGAAAAAAACTTCATTGCCTGTAAAGCACTTTGCGACATCCTATGTTCATGAAAGGTGCTATATCAAAGCATTTTTTAAAATGTAAATGAACTGTTGAGCTGTCCAGATGTATTATATAAATTCCCAACTGAAATTCTGCTGTGACAACCAATATTGTATAGAAAGTCAAAAATTTGCAGTGCAAAAGAGCACAGGAGTGGCAGAAATAGTTGCAAAGATGCCGGTGGACAGGGAAAATGCAGACTGTTTCACCACTTTCAATTTTGACCAAACTTTGCCAGTTTTTGATGCATTTCCCACAATTCAGTGAATTAGCACACCTGTAAGTGTCCGGTATATTACTTCACACAAGATCAGTTTAATGTCAATTGCCTTTTTGTTCAAGGTTGGTGAGGAAAAAAACATTCATTATGATCCCACTCTAATTGACGTGGGAAACCTGTACTGTTTGTACTGAAAAATGGCTGGGGCTTAATGGTCAGAAGCAAAGAGTTGAAAGTCATATGAAGTCAGAGCCAAGATTTTCTGAGTGGATAGGGACAATCCAAAATACTTTAATACTTAGCCAATATCAGAGATTGACGTGGGAGCATGATCGACCATGGTTTACCTCTTCTCCATCACTGCAACTCTGGAAATATTAGACTAAACACTAGATTAAGATAGAAATGCACACAGAGCAAAGATAGGTGGCTAATCAGCAAAATACTCATAAAGGTATTGATTTACCCACTTAAAGAGTCATGTTAAAGTAGATTCCCTCTGGATGGTTATGCTAAAAAATAATCTTGGATTCCGAAACACGTTGAAACAACATCTGGTAACTATCTCTGTTAAGCTCAATCAGCTCCCAAGTAAGGGATACCTGTGCAGTTTGAGAAATATGCATGAACTTGTCATGTTAGACGCTAATATACCAAAAGATCAGGGGCCACAGTTGCCTCTGAAAAAGCAACAGGATAAAATTCATTGCTCACGAACAAAATTGCACCAATAACTTGTATTTAAAAAATGCCATTTCTGTGAAGATGAATTTGTTGGCATGAATAACAACCTGTTGTGATGTACACGTACCAATGATTTTTAATGCTTAAGCAGCTAAAGTCGCTTAAGCAATATAAATGAAGGAAAGTTTGTTATTTCATTTTGTTATGAGCAGGTGGGAAGGGGTGAAGTGGCTCCCCTCCTATTCAACCACCTTGGTTGGTCACAACAAAGGTTAAAGTTTATTTTTTCACAAGCATATTCCTTTTCCAAATCAGAATGTATTTCATTATTTAAGCTGTGAGCAATAAGGAGCCAATCAAACAAGGCTTCCTTGAGTCAAAGAAAGACCAAGTTTAATAACCGCTATACTTGAGGAAAATACTAAAGAAATGTTGTTAAGCAGTCAGCCCTCATGAAATTTTTTGGACACACACACACAAAAGGTGAAAGAATATATGGGTAATATCCTTTGATTGTCCTTGAGATGTAAATTGTAAAACTTGCAGATGATTTAGATTAGATGGTTTCTTGGATGCAATCAGATTTAGAAGATGGTGCAATTATTAGGCTATCTGGCTTCACTGTTAGGATTTTGGCAGAGCTGACTTCTCAAAACAGGTGGTATGTTTATTCCAAAAGAGAGAGAGGGAGAGAGAGCAGCCCTCAGCTTGTTTTCTCAGCTGATGACTTTCTTGACACTGCTTGTGTCACTTGTAATTTATCTCTAATGGTTGGCAGCCTTGCCTTGAAATACTTCACCTGTTGTTTATTTCCAAGATGTTTTGGGTGTGTCTGTCTGTGGCAACCATTATTTCAATATCCAGTACTTTGCATTTTTAATGGGTGGGGTTCTCCAGCTGTTCACACCAGTGGGAATCTCTCATCCCGCTGCAGTGAACGGAGATTTGGCGGAACTCCAAATTCTTCATTCTCTCTGGCAGCGTGGCGGGTGTATGTGGTTGGGGAATTCCGGCCATTGTCTCTTCCTCAGTCAGTTATGAGTTTTAATGGATGTCTGGGTTTTCGGAAATGTCTCTCTCTCCACTCTCCTGAAGGTGATTTGTTTGGTCTTCACCTTTATCTTGCATTTGGAAGCAGTTTGTGCTGTCTTTGTTCAAATTGAAAAGTTTCCAGTTAGTTCAAAGTTGAAAAATCATATTTTCAAAAACAAAGGGGCATAGCCTTGTAACCAACTTTAGTGTGCACACATTTTCTACAATTTGTACACTGGTTAGATCAAGAAAATTGGTTTATCAATTAGCTCTGGATATACAAGTAATTCTAGTCATGGAGAAAGATATTTTTGGTAGGATAGATACAGTCTCTGGTCTGAAAAGGAAGGAACAAGACGCAAATGGTCTAGTAAGATGTCTGAAGGGCTGCGTAGCTTACAAAATAGTGCAAGGGTAAAGCATGTCACTATTATAAAGATGCAATGTTGTCAATCCAGGAGCTGATTTTTGAAAGCTTACTGCTTACCTCATTCACACGGCAAAATAAACAGTATACAAATAAAAATTTGAAACAAAGGACCACACATTAGTTCACACCACATATTTTCAAGTGCGCCTCAAAGCTCTCTGGACCAAAACAGATAAGAGCTTTATTTAAATACTGAAATGAGGATCCTGTATCCACCTAGGACTCAATGGGCGGGGGGGGGCGGGGGGGGGGCGGGGGGTACAGACAAACATCAAAACTGACTTTTTTGTAAGCTTATTTTTATTTTTCACAACACCCAAGGGTGTAATTGCAGCCAGCACCCATTCCTCATGTACACGAGATAAGATGGATTCTAAAGATGTAGCAGGCAATAATCAGTCCTCGAGATGGTGGTTGAAACCTTGTGAGCTTAAAGGATTCTCTCTTGATCCAATGGAGAAGAATGAAAGTCAGAGATTTCAGATGATGAGCTCACACTTGTTCAACCCAAACACCAGCAGAATTATGGCTTTTCAGTTGGTCGAGCCCCTGTTGTGAAGAACTATAATCTTGCAGGTAAAATGAATAAGCCCACTTCTATGCCTAAGGCGATTTTTGAGGCAGGATTCAGAGCCTCTCTGTTGTGGTGAAAATCTAAGCCCATGTATTTCTCTTCAAAACAATTCCACAATTGCCCAATTCTGTCTCTTCATCAGATTTCTAATCTTTTGTCTTTGACTAACTTGTAGGCATTAAACACAGCATTAATTGTACCATAATCTGCAGATTGCTCATCAGAAAGAGTTAAATACACCACCTATGCTTTTTGTACCAAAACACTTTTAAATAAAATTGTCTGAATTTCTTATGGCCATTGTAACTTCATAGCAATGTTCTCAAACTAGACATAATACCTTTCAAGTCTTCCTCCTGAATTTAGGCACTAGGTGAAATTTCCTTGCCAAAGTCAAAATCTGACCATTATCAAGTAGGTCTGTCCTCCCTGTTCATGTAATAAAGCTTTTCTCTATCCAATTCAAGTTTCTAGGTGTCCCTCTCTCTTGGCATTTCAAGGTGTTCCCTGTCCCTTTCTCTTAAACATTCTAATTTCAGTTTTCACATTTCTCTTTTTCTCTTTCTTTTTCCACTCTCTCCAGTTCAAGATATTTTTCACTACTCTTCCTCTAACTTAATTTTTTGCTTTTTTCCACCTTTTTCCAATTTGAGTTGCTTCATTTGCAACTGACACCTCCTAGCCAACTCAACCTATGTTTTATCTATCTTTTTCTTCCTCGAGGTTCAAACATTGCACCAATACTTCTAGTGCCTACTTTTAATTCTATCCCCGGATTTTCTCCTATTGCCTTCAAATTTACCTTTGGAAAATAATGCAAGACACTTCAGCAACAGGCAGCCATTTTTGACTTCTCAATAAATACAGTAAAAAACACTGTTAAATCATAGTCATTTAAACTCTGGCCAAACCCAGTGTACTTGTCTCAGCCTGTGCATTCAAAATCTCATAAAGTGCCCCAATTGGTTACAATTCCCATGGAGACTGATAACTTTAATAAAAAGAAATTAAAATTTCCAATTATTAGGTGAAAAAATGAGATGTCTCAAAATATGAAATCCTGACAATTACTGTAACAAATTACTAAAAACACTGAACTAAATGCTGGAGTGAGTGCTGTGGGAATCGTCGCAGACAGGATGGACAATTTGATGGACCATTTTAAGGTCCATTGACCATGGGCAGGAATTTCTGGTTTCGGGCACGACTGGAAAATCCTACCTGCTATCTTTGTAGGCAACTTATACTTTAAACCACAGAATGCAACACACCTCTTAATCTTAATCCAACCGAGAAGACATACACATGGGTATACGTTACACTGTCCTTTATAAAGACATTCATTTTTCCCCAGAATAAATTCAAACTGATTCTTAGCTCCTGGATGTTTCTTTTCCCCCTTTTCTCAGCTTGGTAACTTGAAATCTTAGCACTGCCTTTCACACTGAGGTTTTATTTTCCTCCATTCTTAAAATTACAAAGCCAATGTGCCAAGTGGACTTGGCTTCTGGTAAAGGAGGAGGAAACATGCTAAAGGGGGGACGAGGCATCCATGATGGATGAGGGAAGACAAGGACAGCATAAAAGCAAAAGAAAACGCATACAAAGTGGCAAGGATTAGTGGGAAGCCAGAGGATTGGGGAGCCTTTAAAAGCAAGCAGAGGACAACTAAAAAAGCAATGGGGGGGGGGGGGGGGGCAGGGAGAAGATGAAATATGAGTGTAAGCTAGCTAATAATATAAAAGAAGATAGGAAGAGTTTTTTTCAATATATAATAGGTAAAAGAGAAGCAAAAGTAGACATTGGACCACTGGAAAATGAGGCTGGAGAAGTAATAATAGGAAACAAAAAAATGACAGAGGAACTGAATAGCTACTTTGCATCAGTCTTCACGGTGGAAGACACCAGTGGGATGCCAGAGCTCCAGGAGAGTCAGGGGGCACAGGTGAGTGCAGTGGCCATCACTGAGGAGAAGGTTTTGGGGAAACGAAAGGTATGAAGGTGGATAAATCACCTGGACCGGATGGACTACACCTCAGGGTTCTAAAAGAGATAGCTGAGGAAATTGTGGAGGCATTGATGGTGATCTTTCAGGAATCACTGGAGGCAGGGAGGATCCCAGAGGACTGGAAAGTAGCTAATGTAACACTGCTGTTTAAGAAGGGAGGGAGGCAGCAGACAGGAAATTATAGGCCAGTTAGCCTGACTTTGGTCAAGATTTTAGAGTCCATTAGTAAAGATGTGATCACGGAGTACTTGAATGTGCATGATAAAATAGGACTGAGTCAGCATGGCTTCATCAAGGGGAGGTCATGTCTGACAAATTCAATAGAGTTCTTTGAGGAGGTAACAAGGAAGTTAGATAAAGGAGAACCAGTAGACGTGATTTACTTGGATTTCCAGAAGACCTTTGACAAGGTGCCGCATAGAAGACTGTTAAATAAGTTAAGAGCCCATGGTGTTAAGGGTAAGATCCTGGCATGGATAGAGGATTGGCTGACTGGCAGATGGCACAGAGTGGGGATTGAGGGGTCTTTTTCAGGATGGCAGCTGGTGACTAATGGTGTGCCTCAGGGGTCGGTGCTGGGACCACAACTTTTCACAATATACATTAACGATTTGGAAGAAGGAACTGAAGAGACTGTTGCTAAGTTTGCAGATGATACAAAGATATGTAGAGGGACAGGTAGTATTGAGGAAGCAGGGGGGCTACAGAAGGACTTGGACAGGCTAGGAGGGTCGGCAAAGAAGTGGCAGATGGAATACAATGTGGAAAAGTGTGAGGTTATGCACTTTGGAAGGAGGAATGGAGGCATAGACTATTTTCTAAATGGGAAAATGCTTAGGAAATCAGAAACACAAAGGGACTTGGGAATCATTGTTCAAGATTCTCTTAAGTTTAACATGCAGGTTCAGTCATCAGTTAGGAAGGCAAATGCAATGTTAGCATTCATGTCGAGAGGGCTAGAATACAGGGATGTACTTCTGAGGCTGTATAAGGCTCTGGTCAGACCCCATTTGGAGTATTGTGAGCAGTTTTGGACCTCATATCTAAGAAAGGATGTGCTGACCTTAGAAAGGGTCCAGAGGAGGTTCACAAGAATGATCCCTGGAATGAAGAGCTTGTCATGTGAGGAACGGTTGAGGACTCTGAGTCTGTACTCAGAGTTTAGAAGGATGAGGGGGGATCTTATTGAAACTTACAGGATACTGCGAGGCCTGGATAGAGTGGACATGGAGAAGATGTTTCCACTAGTAGGAAAAACGAGAACGAGAGGGCACAACCTCAGGCTAAAGGGACGATCCTTTAAAACAGAGATGAGGAGGAAATTCTTCAGCCAGAGAGTGGAACTGTTTGTCGCAGGAAGCTGTGGAGGCCAGGTCATTGAGTGTCTTAAAGACAGAGATAGATAGGTTCTTGATTAATAAGGGGATCGGGCATAATGGGGAAAAGGCAGGAGAATGGGGATGAGAAAAATATCAGGCATGATTGAATGGCGGAGCAAACTCGATGGGCCAGTGGCCTAATTCTGTTCCTATGTCTTATGTTCTTATGGTCTAAAACAGCATGACATAGATGTTTCTCTTCATTTCACCGAAAGTGAAAACCTTCTCTAATTGAGATGGCTGGATCTGTGTCTGGATTCAGCACAGATGTCATTAAATAATGCAGAGAAAATGGGAGGGGACAGTTGCAACTCTCCTGGGAGTCCCAAGTTTGGCTGAGTAGGTTTCTCCTGACTTTCAGACTTAATGGAGCCCCTTTCAGGAAAATAAAATTAGTGCCAATGGGTGAACTTTTAGAGGTGTCCCCTTGCTCATCTACATTGGCCGATAAGTTTGTTGCCAAAGTTACAGCAGGCAAGTTGGTGAACCCAACTCACACTGAAATTTACCCCCACAGTGTGTTTGCACTTACAAATTCTCCCCTCACAAAAGACACAATATACAACATTTTCTGAAAAACAACCAACCCCTCTTATGAAGCAGTGTAAGGCAGTTTTCACTTACTCCATAGTCACGCATTGCTCAAACCAGTGAAATTAAGTGTGGGACTATTTTTTCATGTTTTATTAATTTAATTTCCTCCCCCTCTCCAAAAGTAATTCATTGGAAAATTGAGCAAGGTCAGACACCCCATTTGTCAGGTCCTGCACAGTTGGTGGGCCTCACACAATCAGAGTCATTGCTCTTTCCTTTAAATACGTCATGTGATGATATAAAAGCAATTATTAATATAAGGATCAAATATGTTCCACTATCTTGCAATTTTAAAGCAGCAACAGAAAATAGGTGCGGTTCTTGTGTTTCTGGTAATTCTAACTTTCAAAACTGATTATTATTCGAAGTAGCGTTGCTAAAAGGCTTTAATAATTAATTCCATATTATTGTCCTTTCTCTTTCTTTTGTGCAAAACTTATATAGAGCCTTTCATATGGTAAAACATCCTAAGGTGCGCCACTGGAGTGTTATCAACAAAATTTGATATCAAGCCATACAAGTTGAATTTAGGACAGATAGCTACAAAGTTGAAACTAAAGACCACCTTCAAGGATGAGAGAAAAGTAGTGATGTGGGTGGTGCTAGGGCGAATCAAAAGATGCTCCATATTTCTTTGTTAACTTTTCTAAAAATTAAAAAATTAAAATTTTGCTGAAACTTCATTTTGTTTACCATGGTAAAAAGGCTATTGGTCCAAAACAGAGCTGTCATTTTTTTTTATTATTAGCATCTTCGCACCCATACAGTTTTTCCCTTGGTGCAGGATCCCCAAGCTGATTATCAGCCTGTTGAAACACATTATGAACGCTTCTTCTGTAGCCAATAAGTTCTGCCATTGGATTTGAACCCAGAGTTTCTGGTCCAGTGGTAGGGATACTACAAGAAGGCCTCAGTTGCCAATTAAGGGCAGTAGATGTACAGAAAAGGCCAGAATATGAAGAGGAATAGCCTGTGATTCCATTTTTTTCATTCTGCACTTTTTCCAACACAAAAATATCAGTGAACTTCAGTATTACTTGATTTTAAAAGTTTAAACATCAACTGTGGTTGGATTTGAACCTGGGACTCCAAAGCCTCTAGTCCAGTGACAATACCACTATGCCATTGCCTCTGGATTTTGAACACAAATTTCAATATCAACTGTGGTTGGATTTGAACCTGAGTCCCGAGAACATTACTCTGGATGTTGGTTTATGGACAATGGCTTAGTGATATTGTCACTGGACTAGTAATCCAGATGCCCTGAGTAATGTTCTGGGGAGCCAGGTTCAAACCCAACCACAGTTGATGTTAAAAGTTTAAGCTAAGTTTTGTTCTACTGGTAGCCATTTTTACTTAATTATACACCATTTCAAAGACTGACTTTGTGCTTACATTCTGAAGGTCAGATATATGCTGTGTTGTTAGCGGAACTCTGAACTGAATTCTTTCAAACTCTGTCTCGGAATATAGTGACCACTAATTACCTGCGCAGTTATGACATAAATTTATAAGTAATGTACCGGATGAAACTCAGAATCCAACATCAATTCTTCCTCGGTGTTTATCTTTCATAAAATAAGACAGTAAAAGCAATAGTTTCCCAGGTATTCAATCATTCTCTCGGTGTCACAGGAGAGGCAGTTTGGGAATGAGTCTGCCCACAGTTCACAGCTGACAGCACTGAGATGGAATCATAAAAGTCAATTAATCATTAAAAGCTGTTACAAGCGCACATCGAACAGCTCTGGCATGAAATGTTAATCAGTCCAGTATCAATATAATAAATTCCTCCAAATTGGAGGGATCAATAACTCTGAAGCCGAGGAGATCAATTGCAGGGCATCAGGTCTCTCCTTTGGGCCCTGGTGACATGGTTGCCACGCGAATAAAACACCTCCAGGCATGTTGCCAACAGAGGTCATCTTCCCAACAGGCTGTTCACTTCAGCAATTGTTACCACGGTGACAGCATGTCACAGTTGCCCTAGTGTCCTGCTGGGCTGGGTGGAAGCCAATGCATCACTGGCTTTGATGGATTTGTCAATAATACTTAGCAGGGGAGGAGAACTGTTCACATAACACTTGCAGGTCTGCTGTCCCAGAGTGGGTCAGGCTGATTTAATTGTTTGCAAGGAGGTGTGAGCCTGCATACATACAAGGATTAAATAATGTGCACAAAAAGCACAAGGTTTTCATCTGAAATTGCTATAGGTTAAAGCCCCAGTGAAAAAAGAACAATAAGCAACGCACACCAGTTAACTCTCCCAGTCAACAACAAAATATGAAACTATTGTAAGCACGCTTATCCGATATAGTATATCAGGGTTTTAAAGGGTAAAAATTAATAAGTTACTCATATCAGTTTTACATTTAAATGGATGTCAGTTGATCATTAATTCTCCAATGGTTGTGGTTGTATGAATTTCTTAGAGCCGAAGGATTCCAGAAGCAAATTTGTCTTACATTCCAAGTTGAGAGTAGAAATAGCTTTAGAAAAAGGTGAAATTATACAGTACCACTGGAAGAAAATGCTATTAAAAACCTTAATTAACTGCCCCATCTTTACTTTGTTTCCATGCTTTATTAAAGTTTGTAAATTCAGATTAGTTGAGATATGCAACAGATCAGAATGTTGCTTTTTGACCTCTAGGTTCTGTAGATAAATTATTTTCCACTCCGAATCTGAGCGAAAAACCAATGCAAGCGTAAGACAAAACTTGTAATTGGAGCCAGCATACGAGTGTGGCAGAGTGGTCCTCTAAGGCAAAGATCTGGTGAGGTACAGTCGAGGTATTCTGACATAAACTTACTCTGTGCTATACCTAAACTGGGCAAACTTTTAAAGTAAAGTTTATTTTTATTAGTCACAAGTAAGGCTTACATTAACATTGCAATGAAGTTACTGTGAAATTCCCCTAGTCGCCACACTCTGGCACCTGTTTGGGTCAATGCACCTAAACAGCATGTCTTTCAGACTGTGGGAGGAAACCAGAGCACCCGGAGGAAACCCACACAGACACGGGGAGAACGTGCAAACTCCACACAGGCAGTGACCTAAGCCAGGAATTGAACCCAGGTCCCTGGTGGTGTCAGAAAGCAGAGCTAACCACTGTGCAACCGTGCGCCCCCCCCCCCCCCCACCCCCTTGTGACAGTTGATAGTGTCACAAGGTATTGTCCTTTCCCTTGCCTTTTAATTCCCACAAATTCAATCGCCTCACTTAGAAAAGGCACATACATTATAAGTGCTTCATGTCATGCAAATTTGAACCACATTGTCTGGCTCATATGTATAAAATAATCCCATCAGCAAAGATATCTTAACTGGGAGAGAGATGTTAGAAAATTAGAAGATGCGAGGGGTCATTTTCCATCTTCATGCTGCTAGCCAAGAAGCCTCATCGACCAACCACACATAACAGAAATTTAAAATGCACACTCAGCACAATTTTCTTCCCATGTATTTAAATGATTGGAAAATGATCCACAGCGCATAATCAAATTTCTGAAATTTGGTCTTGTAGAGCGAGGTTCCCTGTCAGAAGATAGAAATAAGAACATTACCCCAATATTGTCTAAGTAAAGTGAGACAATGGCAACCAGATCAGCTCATTTGTGCTACAACTGCCTGAAAAGGCTGCATGATTCTTCATTCAGTGTCCTTGTCATGTTAGTGATGGGTAAAAGAATAATGAGGAGTCACAGATAAAGGGGCTGGGCTGGAAAAGGCACAGTTCAGCGAGATTAGAAAGGATCTGTCCTGAATTAAAAGAGCAAAAAAATTAGCAGACAATAGATCAGCAGTGAACAATCTTCAAAAATGAGCTGGATAAAGTAAAAAAAATCAATTTCTAGAAGGCAAAAAAAAAGGTGCAGCAGAGAACAGACTTTGCTTAATTAGTACTGATTAAAATTAAACTGAAGGTTTATCATGAAAGCAGAAACTAGCGATGGAGATGCAGGTATGGCGCTGATATTAAGTAATTTTTTTGTGACTATTTATAAATAGAGGCCAAAGTAAGAATATAGGTACAATAGAGTGTGGAAAAATAATTCGAAATAACCATAGTAAAGATTTGGTGCTGAAAAAATTAGTAAAATTAATGGGGTAAAATTGTTCTCAAGCAACAGCTCAGCCCAGGCAATAGCAAATTGGCAGACTGCTTGACTCACTGCCCGATCTTTTTTACATTGACTTTGATGAAAAGGGATATTTGAGTGGTGTGCAAAAGGTGCAGCCAATACATTATCACTTGCTGTATATTACCACTCAAGGTACCACCCATACCACCATAAGTCTGTATGCCTTGATAGGATGCACCCTAGGCTGTCAGAGAGGAAATGGCCAATCCTCCTTTTCAATCCTCCTTAAATCTGAAAATTGAGCCTGCGGAACTGTAGACATGTTAGTCTAACATCAATTAAGGACAGATCCTATCTCAAGATTAATTTAATAAACATTTAGAGATGCATGGATTAATGCGGGGCAGGCAGTACAGCTTTATTACGGTCAAGTTATGTTTGACAAAACTAAAAGAAGAAGTGGTCAATTAGAGATTTAAAGGAAATGCTTTTGATGTGATGTATATGAAACTTCAGAAGGCATTCAAGGATGGCAACATGCATTCATATGGTGTAATAAACAAGGTCCCAAGATTCACACTGGAATGTTATTCAAACAAAATTTTCCATAAATTTCAGTAAGACATCCCATATGATTTTTGTAATAAAAATGCAACTATGAGACAAAATGTCGCAACTTATATCAAAAGTTGGTTGACAATTGATAAACAACGTATTGATAAGTGTGGCATGGATTGTAGAAGGATTGAAAGTGATTGCATGATGAGTCTACTTTTATTCTTCATATGTGTAGATTATTTAGATTGGCCTATACTGTAAACCTCTGTGGTTCTATGTCCCCTTTGATCTCCACATACTTCCACAACATAGCTGTACAACATTTAATTAATTGGTAAACAATCACAGGGAAGATGGATTGGTGCCCATGATTTGTACAGTGAATTATATAGGTTACCAGAAGCTTCAATCCTGTCTGTACAGTGGATACAAATTGTGGCCGTGTGGTAAATTAGTGATGAAGACAGAACTTCAAATTATCCTGGGCAACTCTTGAAATTTCTAATTGTATAGCAGATAAAGTCTGCATGTAGTCCAGTGAAAAAACATTCCACACATCTTAAAACAGAATTGTGGTTGCGGGCATTATAAGAACATAAGAACATAAGAAATAGGAGCAGGAGTAGGCCATCTAGCCCCTCGGGCCTGCCCCGCCATTCAATAAGATCATGGCTGATCTGACGTGGATCAGTACCACTTACCCGCCTGATCCCCATAACCCTTAATTCCCTTACCGATCAGGAATCCATCCATCCGCGCTTTAAACATATTCAGCGAGGTAGCCTCCACCACCTCAGTGGGCAGAGAATTCCAGAGATTCACCACCCTCTGGGAGAAGAAGTTCCTCCTCAACTCTGTCTTAAACCGACCCCCCTTTATTTTGAGGCTGTGTCCTCTAGTTTTAACTTCCTTACCAAGTGGAAAGAATCTCTCCGCCTCCACCCTATCCAGCCCCCGCATTATCTTATAAGTCTCCATAAGATCCCCCCTCATCCTTCTAAACTCCAACGAGTACAAACCCAATCTCCTCAGCCTCTCCTCATAATCCAAACCCCTCATCTCCGGTATCAACCTGGTGAACCTTCTCTGCACTCCCTCCAATGCCAATATATCCTTCCTCATATAAGGGGACCAATACTGCACACAGTATTCCAGCTACGGCCTCACCAATGCCCTGTACAGGTGCATCAAGACATCCCTGCTTTTATATTCTATCCCCCTCGCAATATAGGCCAACATCCCATTTGCCTTCTTGATCACCTGTTGTACCTGCAGACTGGGCTTTTGCGTCTCATGCACAAGGACCCCCAGGTCCCTTTGCACGGTAGCATGTTTTAATTTGTTTCCATTGAGATAGTAATCCCATTTGTTATTATTTCCTCCAAAGTGTATAACCTCGCATTTATCAACGTTATACTCCATTTGCCATATCCTCGCCCACTCACTCAGCCTGTCCAAATCTCTCTGCAGATCTTCTCCGTCCTCCACACGATTCACTTTTCCACTTATTATCATGTGAATTCATCAAAGATTTTGTTTCTTTGTGAGAAAACTAATTAAAAATAAGTCAGGATTGCCTGTATGAATGTAAGGAATACCCTTATGCAATTGTTGGAAAAATCCCCAAAAATTGCACCTTATTTCTATGGATAATGGAAGATCATTTTCTTCCACAAAAAACAACTTGGAAAGACTGTTGAATAATTAAAGTACATCCAGCTATTAGCCTTGGTTCGGTCAGAAAGTAATGAGTTCAAGCCTCATCCCAGAGACCTGAACACATCAGTGCGATAGAGAAGGTGCCACTTTAGCAGAGATGTTGTGTGGTATCTTCTGTGCTGGAGTAGAAGTTGGGTGGCAGGAGTGGAAATGAGAGTGACTTCCATTCAGGGACAGGATAGCTGACCACACACGATCTTGCACTGGTCAGCTCATTACATGTGTATACTTGAAGTGTTTGGCAAATCTTGTGGCAGGGGTGGACAGGAGGTCGCCATCCCCACCCTTACCTCAGGGGGGCCGGGTCAAAGGTCCTGGCAACATATTTAAAGGGCACCTGGACAGCCATTCACTCAATACAAGCCAGGAGCTCTCGATTATTTATCCAGACAACATGTGGCCTCACTGGTATATAAATATCAGAGTATCAGGACTTCTGGCATTCTGGATTCTGACTGTGTACCTGAAGTGGAGTGGAATTGAATTTGTAAAAGAAAGGGAATCTGGTGAAGAGATACCGGCCTTTGAGGAGTTAATTTAGACTATTACCTTCATTGCTAAATAGCCTTCCCTCTTGTTTTTACCTCTGCCAACTACACCTCCACAGAAACTCCAGGAATTTGGTTTCTTGGCTATCATCCTGCATCTGATCCACCTTCTGCCATTCTCCTGTCATTTTGCCCTTGCTCTGTTCCCTTAACAACTGATTGCCTTCTGGCCCTTAAGCTGCAGCAGCCTTTTAACATTAGTAGTTATGTGACACCTCTCTCCCTCCCAGTAAGGGAGGACCATTCAGCAGCACAGTTCCCATCTTGAACCTATCCTGCATGCTTACTTACTGTGATGTGGAAATGCTGGCGTTGGACTGGGGTGGGCACAGTAAGAAGTCTCACAACACCAGCGTAAAGTCCAACAGGTTTATTTGGAATCACGAGCTCCTTCATCAGGTGAGTGGAAAGGTAGGTTTCACAAACACGGCATAGAAAGACAGAGACACAATTGCAAGTTAATGGTTGGAATGTGAGCCTTTACAGGTAATCAAGTCTTTACATGTACAGACAGTGTGAGTGGAGAGAGGGATAATTACAGGCTAAAGAGGTGTGAATTGTCTCAAGCCAGGACAGTTAGTCGGATTTTGCAAGCTCGGGCCAAATGGTGGGGGTTGCATGTAGTGTGACATGAATCCAAGATCCTGGTTGAGGCCGTCCCCATGTGTGCGGAACTAGCCAGACCATTCAACGTTGCCCCGCCAATCCCTACACCCCCGATCACTGGGCTCCCGGATACATCCAGGCCAGTCCCGACACCCCACTGCCCATCTCAATCTCCCTCCAAAGCCCACCCCCACCCTCCCCCAGCAGTCCCCATCTCCCAGTCTCCCCCCCCCCTCCCCCAACCCACTGACAGCCCCTCCCCCCTGCAGTCCCGTTAGTGCAGAGCTGTTGTAAACCCTGCTGAAGTGAAACACTCCCGATGGGATGGGGGAGGAGGCAAGTGGGCCTGGATACTTCAGTCCCGGGCCCGCTAATGACATTGAAATTTGAATTTAAATATTTAAAGCAGCTCCACACTGATTTCTGGCGTGGAGCTGACAACGCCGGAATTCCGGTGGCCAAGGATGTGCGGAGGCCGTGGCGCCCAGCAGGGGGCCCACTAAATGGCCTCCACTTATATCTCTCAGAGACATAAGCAGCTAGAGCAGCACTGTGGGCTGGGAGAATCGCCCCATGGTCTTGCATTGGATCCTTCCATACAGGCTTGCTGCTTTCCGAGTTCTGTCTCAGACTCAGTGCTGACCATGAGCTGCATACTGCATGCGACTCTGTGGACGCTGCCACTCTCCAATTCTCCATTGATCATTTTCTCTGTCAAGCTCCTTACTCCACAGCGCCTGTAGGTAGCAGCATCACAATACAACACAGTCTTATGTCTTGACACTCATTCACAATGTCAGTTTGTTATTTGTGAAAGAAATGGTTGTGGCATTCTATTCCTGGTAATTAGGTCATGAGATAAAGTTCCTTCTCTCTCCAGTATTTCTATTAGTGTGACCATTTCAGCAATATTTCTCTGCCAGGCATGTAATCTCAGTTTCCTTTTCTGACTGAATTGTTGCTTTGTCTAGTTCTCTCTGGCACAACACCTTCAACTGGGTGGCTCCATTTTCCAATCTCTTCCTTTAGTCTTCTGCATCAACCAATCTTCTGCATCAACCAATCTTCTGCTTGAATCTGAGTAGTTCTTTATTCCATGCATCCACTTCCTACTCCACCTGTATTTTGCAATCTAGCTTTACCAGTTCCGGTTTGGTCTGAGCCATTTCCAGTTCCAGCTCCTGCAGTGCCTTTTTTTAAAAAAAAACTCTTCTCCTTTATCTTGATATTCATCTGAAGTGCCCTGAGATCAAGTGACAATTTTAAGTTGCCTCTCTTTGTTAAGAGAGTTCTCTGCAGCAAATGCAGTCTTTTAGCCTGTTTCTGAATTTGTTCCAATTTAGCTTTATTTTGTTGCCTTCCCAATCTGTCACTCAATTGGGAGCTGATTTGATTCTGTTCTTCTTGGTTTCTGATTTTTTTCAGTATGTGCAAGTTTAACTCTTAGTCCATTGCTTTGCTTTTGCAAACCATTCAGCTTCTCCATTTCTGAGCTTCTTCCAATGTGAATCCATCATTCTCTTCCAACAACATTTAATAACAGTAACAGACACATTCCTATTGTTGTATTACAACAAATTCTACTTCTATGTTCAGCATTTCTTCCTTCTACTTGTTATATTTATTCGACAATTCTCCTGAATTGTTAATTTGTTCCAACAGTTGTGTTCTTTCTTTGAGTTGTTTCATTGCTATGTCCTCAAATATCAGACAGTTTCTGCCTCTTTGCAGAACTGTCAATTTCTCAAGCTCATTTGTGTATTCCATGTGACTGGCCATTCGATCGTTCAATTGGATCTCTGAAGAATTCCTAATAATGGCTATGATCTAATTTCTGCTTCAATAGCTCAGTGACCCCTGCAGTAGATGATACAGGATGTCTCACATGAGTGCACTGGATCAAATGTTTGATGCGTTTCACTCTGAGACTAGCAGTTCTCTCACACATCACAAAACTGAAAGCATCCACTACGTGGGATTTCCTTGGCTTTTCTCGAGTTCCGTGCTATGACCTCTGTTGCTGAGTTCCGCTTGTGCTTTTTCTCTCAACCCTTTTTAACTTTTAGTCACATCGTCATGCTCTAATTCCAGTTCCTTTACCACTTGCTAGTGAATGTTATACTGTTTCTTACTGGCCCTAATAGATTCATAGTTACTTCCACCTTTTTCATCGTGCTTGTTTTTTTTTCCCTCGGCCTTGAAGTAACTGGGCTACTTCTCATTTAGATTAGAGTCACAAGCTTTTACTTCATTTTCTATTTGCTATAGTTCTCAGTGAAATTTATCCAACTCATTTTTCTTCACTCTTACCTATTCTGCTGTGGCTTGTCTTACTTTCTGACTAGTTACAGCTTTATTGTTTGCTTGTAATTTATTACTAAAACGTTAAAGACATTTCTCACTACAGTACAAAATGATGGAACACAACTAAGTCTTTCTTGCTTTCAGCTTTTCAATTAGTCATTTAGATACTTCTGTTGCCTTCTTTCTGGGTCTTTTGTCATTGCTCTCCTTTTGGGGTCTTCCATTGCTCTCCTTTTAGGGTTTTTAGGATCTTCCAGTGCTCCACCCTCTTCAGGATTTCTCAGCATCCACTTCTCTGGAGTCTTTCACTGCCTACTGTGAGTCTGACATTGCCTCTTCCTTGAGGGCTTATTACCACCTCTGAGCTCCAGCATTGCTTCTTCCTTGAGGTCTTAATTTCCTCCACTGAGGTCTTGCATTGCTTACAGACCCCCTTTTGAGAGTTGCCCTCTATCTGGGCTCTTCTCTGATCTTCCTGTCCCTTGTCCTTTGTTCCTTCTTGCGGTTGTTGCCTTAAACATTGTACAACTTTAAACTTTAGCCTTCAACATGTCATCAATGAAGCCGAACATCTCGCCAAGGCCATCCCCAAACCCCCACTATTTGCCTTCAAACAACCGCGCTACCTCAAACAGACCATTGTCCGCAGCAAACTACCCAGCCTTCAGGAGAACAGTGAACCCGACATCACACAACCCTGCCACAGCAACCTCTGCAAGACGAGCTGGATAATCGACACGGATGCCATCATCTCACGTGAGAACACCATCCACCAGGTACACGGAACATACTCTTGTGACTCGGCCAACATTGTCTACCTGATACGCTGCAGGAAAGGATGCCCCGAGGCATGGTACATTGACGAGACCATGCAGACGCTACGACAACATATGAATGGACACCACTCGACAATCACCATGCAAGATAGATAGTCATCTGGTGTTTTACACAATAGAACTATGCAAAATCCAAGTTTCATCAATAAGCTTTACATTCTCAAATAGGAACATAAATAAGTGCACTGCAAAATTTCACATTGCAGTCATTGTTGCTCTCATTCAATGTTCTATTTAAAGTTTGGACAAAGCTTCCCTTCCTGTCGGGAGCACTTCAGCAGTCAAGGGCATTCAGCCTCTGATCTTCGGGTAAGCGTTCTCCAAGGCGGCCTTCACGACACGCGACAACACAGAACCGCTGAGCAGAAACTGATAGCCAAGTTCCGCACACATGAGGACGACCTCAACTGGGATCTTGGGTTCATGTCACACTATCTGTAACCCCCACGAATTCCCTGGACTTGCAAAATCTTACTAACTGTCCTGGCTGGAGACAATTCACACCTCTTTAACCTGTGCTTAACCCTCTCTCCACTCACATTGTCTGCACCTGTAAAGACTTGATTACCTGTTAAGACTCGAATTCCAACCAGTATCTTGTAATTGAGTTTGTGTCTATATGTGCCCTGTTTGTGAAATAAATCCTGCACTCACCTGTTGAAGGAGCAGTGCTCAATCTTGTGCTACCAAATAAACCTGTTGGACTTTAACCTGGTGTTGTGAGACTACTTACTAAACTTTAAATGCATTACTGTTTTAAGTCTGTCAACTTTCCTTTTTTTTTAAAACTGCCACAGCTGCTTTTCTTTCTGTGCTTTTCTTGTGCTTCTTGAATTTTGCCAGGAACCTGCAGCTCCTCCTTTTGGACCCATTTTAAACTGTTTCATTTCTAATTTTAGCTGGTGGAAGACATCTTCAATGATTTCTGCAGCTTTTTATGTTTCATGGCTGCCTAAATAGTTTTTTTTTGATCTACCATTCTGTTTGTTAATTTTGCTTACTGTTGGCGCTGTCCATTTCAGGACCATAATTTTCTTAAACTTTTAAATTTATACTTTTTTTAAGCAGGTAAAGGGCTTCTCTTGTTCTAAAACTTCAAGTCTTCACTGGCTGCAGTGCCTCAGTAAGAAGTTTAACAACACCAGGTTAAAGTCCAACAGGTTTATTTGGTAGCAAAAGCCACACAAGCTTTCGGAGCCCCAAGCCCCTTCTTCAGATGCAGTGCTTCAGTGCAGAGATGGTTCTGTTCAGATCGAGAGACCTGCAATCTCAGCTTTTCAATTTCCTGTGCTAATGGGACAGGCTTTACAGTTCCCTGAGACATTTTCTCTTTTTACTCCTGAACTTGTTTAATTACAGCCAATATCTGCCTTCTTTCCAGCTTTCTCCTTTTTTAACTTTGAAACACGGATTTCTTTTCACTGGGAATATTTTTCCTTTATTTCAAAAACTCCTGTCCTTTTTTTTCTTTTCCTCAAGTTTTACTTCTCTTGCTCCTGAAGACTAATCTCTCTTCTTTTTAATTTTCTATATCTTTTCTCTTGCGTCACCGGATACATTGGGTTTGTTACTTTGTCTGCCTTTCAGGGTCTGGACAACTCTCTCTGAATCTATTCACCCAAAAACAGGCACTTGGGTGAGTATCCCTCTTTTCCAAACTTCAATTAAATCAAATACTTACAGGTAGGCTGTGCCATCACAATGTATCTGCCTCGTCTCCAATACATTAGACAGTGGTACTTCAGGCTTTGTCAATAGGCTTCAGACTTTGTTAGGAACCCAAGGTATTTATTGACAAAGAGAAACTTGGTACAGATGTTGCAGCCCTAGGTGTTTTGGAGCAGCACTCCAGTTCTTATATGCCTACTACATGGTTTCAAGATGTATTCTGCCCGAGAGAGGACTACACCCTCTGGGCTGATCACTCACTCTCGGTTCCATTAGTCCCTCAAGCCAGTTGACCCTGTTTTGCTATGCTGTCTTAAAGAGACAGAAAGCACAATCACTACAGGGTTTCAGCTGCAGGGTGAAATCAAATGACTTTACTGAGGTAGAAATAGGTGGCCTTAGTGATGGCACAAATATGAGGCCAGAAGCACGCCTTAGGATCAAATATAACACCGAGGTTGCAAACAAACTGGTTTATTCCCAGACTGTTCCTAGGGAGAGGGATGGAGTCAATAGCTAGGAACTGGAATTTAGAGTGGGGACCAATAATCTTCAGGCTACCCAATATTTCTCTTCTTTTCATTCATGGGGTGTGGGTGTCACTGGCTAGGCCAGCATTTATTGCCCATCCCTATCCGCCTTTCAACTGAACGGCTGGTTCAGCCACTTTAGAAGGTAGGTAAGAGTCAACCACGTTGCTGTGAATCTGGACTCCCATATAGGCTAGGTTAGGTAAGGATGACAGATTTCTTTCCCGAAAGTACCTTAGTGAATCAGACAACAATCAACATTGATTTCATGGTCATCATTAGACTTTCAATTCCACCATCTGCGATGGTGGGATTCCAACCCGGATCCCCACAGCATTACCTGGGTCTCTGGATTACTAGTCCAGTGACAATACTATGATGCCACTGCTTCCCCAAATATTTAGTACACCAAGAATTGCCCACCAAATTATTAGCTCTACATCCCTCTGGAGAAATGCTTCATCTTAATATTCTCCATGATTTTACAAATTTGCAATGTAGAGAACTACAAGGGTAACAGTGGGGGAGAAGAAGGCAGTCTGTGTGGAGAGCCACGTGACAAGTTTTCATTATCTCTCCATACTGCAAAATGTTAATTCAATCCTGCAAGTCATATAGAGTTGGACTTAACATACCTTTAAATCCAGAATCCAGACTTCATGTTTTACTTCCCCTATGGGAAGGGTTAATGCACAGTTGCAGTTAGCTCCCCCCGCTCTGGAAGGAGGGTATCGATGAAACCCTGTGCCTGCATGATGAATCACATACACGTGTGCAATTTAGCAGTTTTCTGTAATGCTACTTATTTTCTACTGATGGAAAAAATCCGCCAGGACAAATAAAATCTCAAGCAAAACTGTCTCTTGGAAATGGTGACAGTTCAATGAAGGAAGGCCCTTAAATATAAAAAAGAAAATGCAGGAACCACTCAATGGGTCAGCCAGTCTCAATGGGTCAGCCACTCTCTGAAGTGTTAGCCCAGGTTGGAAGCTGAAACAGAACTCAGTATGTCCTAATAGGACTCTGAGAGTAATTTACACCATGAATTTGTAAAACAAAAGCTGCCTCCTTTCTAAGTCAAATGAATTTTAACCCATTTGGGGGCTGAACGGTTTACAATGCATCAGGATATTTTGCTTTATTATTATTGACAACAAGATCTGTTTCATTGTTGTATTCCTCCTATCTATTGAGTGATGGGAAATGTCTGAGGAATGACGGGATTAAGAGATGTGGAAATGTTTTAGAACTGTGGAAGTAACTATGAAGTGTTTTTTTTCTAAACAAGGTGAATCAATAATCTCTCAACTTTTATCTAAAGTAGCTGTGAAAGTAAAAACGGTGCACTTTTATTTGCAAAAATATACTTTATTCATATAAAATCTGAAAGGCACATTACTGTTATAACAATTTGAAATGTTATGTTAAGTACAATGATATTTACATTTTCTCCAGAGATCAAGTTCAGTAATCAGAACATTACATATATTTCAAAGTTGTTTATTTATGGCATTAAGTGCTAAGATCACAAAATAATTCATTTGTTTTACTGTCAAAACTAACACTTTAAAGTCATATTCCACTTTTCCTCTTCCATATCCTATACCAACTTGTAAACCTCCACTGGGGAGGTCATGTTGTTCAGGGTGACAGCTTGGAGGAGGTAATCGTTCATTTCAGTTACTCTTTTGTACTTATCTTAATTTTGATTCCATTTACATTTCTTATAATTTTCACCTCTTCTTTGCTGTATCCTCAGAATCATAATATGGTTTAGCACAGAAGGAGGCTAGTCAGCCCTTCACATCAGTGACAGCTGCCTGCAAGACCACCTCAATTAGTCTAACTCCCAGCAATATTTTCTAGTCAGGTAATTATCCAGTTTCCTTTCGAAAGCAATGATTGAATCTGCCTCCACCACACTTTCAAGCAGTACATTTCAATTTCTAACAACACACAGCTTAAAAAAGTTGTTCCATATGTCACATTTGGTTGTTTTGCCATTCGCCTGACATATTAACACCTGCCTTGGGTGGAGAAAGACTTAGAATCATAGAACCCTTACAGTGCAGAAGAAGGCCATTTGGTCCATTGGGTCTGCACCAATCCTCTGACAGAACATCTTACCCCAGGCCCACCCCATCCCCATAATTACAGACATTTACCCCACTAATCCCCTAACCTACACATCTTGAGATAGTAAGGCACAATTTAATATGGTCAATCCACCTAACCTACACACCTTCAGACTGTGAGAGGAAACCAAAGTATCCGGAGGAAACCCATGTAGACACGGGGAGAACATGCAAACACCGCCCAAGGCTAGAATCAAACCAGAGTTCCTGGCGCTATGAGGCAGCAGTGCTAACCACTGTATCACTGTGCCACCTTTTAATTATTTCCCTTTAATTATTCCTCTGAAACTCCATCTAATCCTCAAGCTCTCTCACACTGCCAGCAATGCGAAATCTCAGAGGATTTCTCATAATAAAATCTCAGACTAATTAAAATTATTTTAATTTCCCCAAAATATTAAAGAACAATCAAATTCAAAAATGATTTTAAAAACCGGGAGGACAGATTAATATCTGCCCAACTTTCAGACTAATTTGAGTGTCAGTAAGTAACTACTCAGCTAAGTTTCATTACAGCAACAATCCTCGGAAGGTATGAGTTTGGCAATGTTTTCAATTGCACATTACATCCTGAATGCGTGCCCCACTTATGTACAGTCATACTTGAGATCCAACAAAAGCATTGTAACGATTAGCCATGAGTGAGCAGTAATTGTATTGACAGACATGTAATCTTAAGTCACCTACCCAATACAAAGAACTGTCAATTGGTCTTAATCAGTCAGATAAGTTTCTTGTTATATTCTGTATCTACTGCCAGATCCATTATGCCAATATTGAAGATGCTCATCACCTCAGGGGAGGGTACTTTGATGTTCCCAACTTAGAAAACCTTCTCACACTTACCTCATTCAACAGAAAGTGTACTTTGCTAGCCATCCAGCAGAAGGGAAACAGATACTAAAAGTTTGGGGTCACGCACCAACTGATTCAAGAACAGCTTCTTCCCTGCTGCCATCAGACTTTTGAATGGACCTACCTTATATTAAGTTAACCATACTCTACACCCTAGCTATGACTGTAACACTACATTCTACACCCTCCCCTTTCCTTCTCTCCAATGTATTCCATGAATGGTATGCTTTGTCTGTAAAGTGCACAAGAAACAATAGTTTTCACTGTATCCCAATACATGTGACAATAATAAATCAAATCAAATCAAGAGTTGGGTGCTGTAATGCTCCATCATATACCCAAGGTCTCTGCTTCCTTCCTTCATACTGCACTGGGTTTCCTTTCACTTCATTTTGCATCTCATCCCCCATTGCTTCCTTGACAATAACAGTTCGTTATTTAAACTTAATCTTGAAACTTTGTACAGGTTGAAACAATAGTTGTCCCCATATACAACCAATTAAAGTGAACATGTCCCTTTAGATCTGAGATAATTGCCAGATTTTGTCTAGTCCTCATTTGATTTATCCCATTGTACAAGTCATGAAGTCAAAGCTATAGAATGAACTATGAATGAACAATTATTCAAATGAGCTAACTTGCCAATTTGCAGCTACACATAAACAGGATCACAACCGCTTGCGAGAATTGGCTAAAAGAGAAGAAGATTAGGGAGGTAAACATGTGGCTAAAGGAGTGGTGTGGGAAAGAGGGGTTCCATTTTGTGGGACATTGGCATCATTAATGGAACAGGAGAGAAGTGTACCGATGGGACGGGCTCCACCTGAACCGATCTCGGACCAGGATCCTAGCGGAAAGGCTAAATAGGGAAGTCATAAGGACTTTAAACTAGTTACTGGGGTGCAGGTCTCAGTAGAAGTTAGTAAAGTTTCCAGAACTAGTCATAGAGAAGAGAGTATGGAAATTGGCAGGAATAAAACTTCAGGCACAGCAGATAAAGGGACAACTATGGGAAGAGGGGCAGTCAACACAGCACTGAGGGTGCTGTACCTAAATGCATGCAGTATACGGAACAAGGTAAATGAGCTGGAAGCACACATTGTAATTGGAGGGTGTGATGTTGTGGGCATCACAAGACGCAGTTGCAAGTGGGAGTTATGTACAGGCCCCCGAGTCAGGATATGGACAGAAAATAAATCAGGAGATAGAAAAGGCATGTAAGAAAGGCAATATTATGGTAATCATAGGGATTTCAATATGCAAGTGGATTGGGAAAATCAAGTTGGTCGTGGATCCCAAGATAAAGAGTTTGTGGAATGTCTACGGGATGGTTCTTTGGAGCAGTTTGTGCTAGAGCCCACTAGGGAATAGGCACTTCTGGATCTAATGATACGTAATCATAGAATCCCTGCAGTGCAGAAGGAGGCCATTCAGCCCATCGAGTCTGCACTGACCACAATCCCACCCAGGTCCTATTCCCGCAACCCATCATATTTAACCTGCTAATCCCCCAACACGCGGGTTAATTTAGCATGGGCAATCAACCTAACCCGCACATCTTTGGGCTGTGGGAGGAAATCGGAGCACCTGGTGGAAACCCACGTAGACATGGGGAGAATATGCAAACTCCACACAGACAATGACCTGAGGCTGGAATTGAACCCAGGTCCCTGGCGCTGTGAGGCAGCAGTGCTAACCACTGTGCCATCGTACCACCCATGCCATCCGTAATGAGGCAGACTTGACCAGGGAACTTAAGGTGAAGGAACCCCTAGGGGGCAGTGACAACAATATGATAGAATTCACCTTGCAGTTTGAAAGGGAGATGTTGGAATCGGATATAACGGTGCTACAATTGAGTAAAGGAAACTACAAGGCCATGAGGGAGGAACTATCCAGATTTGATTGGAAAGGGAGCCTAGCAGGAAAGACTGTGGAACAACAGTGAGAGGGGTTTTTGGGAATAATTCAGAAGGCACAACATAAATTCATTCCAAGGAAGAGGAAGCATGTTAAGGGGAGGACGAGGCAACCATGGCTGACAAGGGAACCATGATGTGGAGATGCCAGCGTTGGACTGGAGTAAACACAGTAAGAAGTCTCACAACACCAGGTTAAAGTCCAACAGGTTTATTTGGTAGCACAAGCCACTAGCTTTCGGAGCGCTGCTCCTTCATCAGGTGAGAGGGATTTCAGTTCACAAACAGGGCATATAAAAACACAAACTCAAGTTACAAAATAATAGTTGGAATAAAAGTCTTTACAGGTAATCAAGTCTTAAATGTACAGACAATGTGAGTGGAGAGAGGGTCAAGCACAGGTTAAAGAGATGTGTATTGTCTCCAGCCAGGACAGTATGTGAGATTTTGCAAGCCCAGGCAAGTCGTGGGGGTTACAGATAGTGTGACATGAACCCAAGATCCTGGTTTTCAACCACACTATCATGTCACACTATCTGTAACCCCCACGACTTGCCTGGGCTTGCAAAATCTCACTAACTGTCCTGGCTGGAGACAATACACATCTCTTTAACCTGTGCTTGATCCTCTCTCCACTCACATTGTCTGTACATTTAAGACTTGATTACCTGTAAAGACTCGCATTCCAACTATTATTTTGTAAATTGAGTTTGTGTCTTTATATGCCCTGTTTAACCTGGTGTTGTGAGACTTCTTACTGTGACACGGGAAGTCAGGGATAACATAAAAGCAAAGGAAAGAGCATACTGTGAGGCAAGGAATAGTGGGAATTGGGAAGCCTTTAAAAGCAAGCAGAGGACAACTAAAAAGACAATAAGAACGGAGAAGATGAAATATGAGGGTAAGATAGCTAGTAATCTGAAAGAAGATTTCAAGAGTTTTGTTTAGATATATACAAGATAAGAGAGGCAAGAATGGACATTGGACCACTGGAAAATTAGGCTGAAGTAGTAATGGGGGCAAAGCAATGGCAGAGCAACTGAATGGGTCCTTTGTATCAGTCTTCACAGTGGAAGACAACAGTAACATGCCAAAACCTCAAGAGAGTCGTGGGCAGAGGTAAATGTAGTGGCCATCATTAAGGAGAAGATGCTAGGGAAGCTGAAAGATCTGAAGGTGGATAAATCACCCGGATTGGATGGACTGTATCCCAGAGTTCTGAAGGAGATAGCTGAGGAGATTGTGGAGTCATTGGTGGTGATCTTTCAGGAATCACTGGAGGCAGGGAGGGTACCAGAGGATTGGAAAAAGGCTAATGTAACACCCCTGTTTAAGAAGAGAGGGAGGCAGAAGATGGGAAATTATAGACCAGTTAGCCTGACCTCGGTCATGTGTAAGATCTTGGAGTCCATTATTAGGGATGAATTTGTGGAGTATTTGGAAGTGCATGGTAAAATAGGGTTGAATCATTACGGCTTCGTCAAAGGGAGGTCATGTCCGACAAATCTGTTAGAATTCTTTCAGGAGGTAACAAAGAAGTTAGACAAAGGACTTGATTTATTTGGATTTCCAGAAAGCCTTTAACAAGGTTCCTTACAGGAAGCTGCTAAATAATGGGCTGAATGGCCTCCTTCTGCACTGAATGATTACGTATCATTAGATCCAGAAGTGCCTATTCCCTAGTGGGCTCTAGCACAAACTGCTCCAAAGAACCATCCCGTAGACATTCCACAAACTCTTTATCTTGGGATCCACGACCAACTTGATTTTCCCAATCCACTTGCATATTGAAATCCCTATGATTACCATAATATTGCCTTTCTTACATGCCTTTTCTATCTCCTGATTTATTTTCTGTCCATATCCTGACTCGGGGGGCCTGTACATAACTCCCACTTCCGACTATGTCTTGTGATGCCCACAACATCACACCCTCCAATTACAATGTGTGCTTCCAGCTCATTTACCTAAGAGCCAATGGTGTTAGAGGCAAGGTACTGGCATGGATAGAAGATTGGCTGACAGACAGAAGGCAGAAAGTGGAGATAAGGGGGTCCTTTTCAGGATGGCAACTGGTGACTAGTGGTGTTCCACAGGGAACAGTGTTGGGACCATAACTTTTCACTATGTACATTAATGATCTGGAAAATGGAACTGAGGGCATGGTTGCTAAATTTGTGGATGATACGAAGATATGTAGCGGGACAGATAGTTGTGAGGAAGTGGGGAGGCTGCAGAATGACTTGGGCAGGTTAGGAGAATGGGCAAAGAAGTGGCAGATGAAATACATTGTGGGAAAGTATGAGGTGATGCACTTTGGTAGGAAGAATAGAGACGTAGAATATTTTCTAAATGGGGAAAGGCTTCGGAAACCTGAAGCACAAAATGACTTGGGAGTCCTGGTTCAGGTTAACCTGCAGGTTCAGTTGGCAGTTAGGAAGGCAAATTCAATGTCAGCATTCATTTCTAGAGGGCTAGAATACAAGAGCAGAGGTGTACTGCTGAGGCTGTATAAGGCTCTCGTCAGACCCCACTTGGAATATTGCAAGTAGTTTTGAGCCCCATACCCAAGGAAGGATGTGCTGGCTTTGCAGGGGGCCAGAAAAGGTTCACAAGAATGACCCCAGGAATGAAGGGTTTGTCATATGAGGAGTGGTTGAGGAGTCTGGGTCTATACTCGATGGAGTTTAGAAGGATATGGGGGGATCTAATTGAAACTTACAGAATATTGAGAGGCCTAGAAAGAGTGGGAGAGACTAGAACTTGAGAGCACAACCTCAGGGTGAAGGGACGTTCCTTTAAAACTGAGATGAGGAGAAATTTCTCCAGCCAGAGAGTGATAAATCTGTGGAACTCATTGCCACAGAGGGTTGTGGAGGCCAGGTCATTGGGTGTCTTTAAGGCAGAAATAGATAGATTCTTGATCAATAAGGGGATTAAGTATTACGAGGGGAAGGGAGGAGAATGGAGATGAGAATCATATCAGCCATGATTGAATGGCGGAGCAGTCTAGAAGGACTGAATGGCCAAATTCTTCTCCTATATCTTATGGTCTTATGGTGCCAGGGAGATTAGCATGGTAAATATGTGGGGTTACAGGAATAGGGCCTGGGTGGGGTTGTTGTCAGTGAAGGCTTGGTGGGCCGAATGGCCTCTTTCTACACTGTAGGGATTCTATGATCAAGGAAAATATCAAACAACAGCAGACATACTATCCAGAGCCATGATCAAACCTCCTGCAACATATGATGTCAAGCTGGTTAAGGAACTTGAGTTATACGTCCAACTGTTGAAGAGACAACTGCCAAGAATAGATGCGAGATGAGGAGTGTGCATCTGCCGTTGTCAACAAGGGTGACCACAGCAGAGGCCAGACAATAATGTCATGAAAACGTGGTTTGAACATCAGAAATACTGTACCGTCATAGATGATCTTATAGGATACAACAAGTGGTTGGTCATTCCAGTCTCCCTTCAGCCGCAGATTCTCCAACAAATCCACCAAGACCACCAAGGCGCAGAGTGTGTACCCAACGTGCAGTATAGTGGTCGGGAATGTCAAAGGCCACTGATGAAATGATCAAATGGCAGGTGGCCACAAGTCGGACCAGAGAGAGTTCCTCATTCCCACACAGTTCCCTACCAGGTCATGGGAACAGTTAGGAATTAATTTATTTTCTTTAATATCAAGTCCTTCTCATCACCATTAACTTTCGCCCGATGGATCGAGAGAAGCAATTACACATGGTGACCGCTGAAGCAGTCATAAGATCCTTGAAGGAAATGTTTGCGAATCTTGACATCCCAGGCCAGGTGGTGCCTGATAATGGCCCGCAGTTTGCAAATGAATACTTCACCCAATTTGCCACCAGTTAGGACTTTCAACACCATACCAGCCCCACCAAGGTATCCACAATCGAACGGTGAGGCACAAAGGACAGTTTGCACCATTACACCTCTTCTGAGAAAGAACAATGTCTTCCCAACGGTGTTTTTACCCTGTTACAATGGGGATTCGTCCCACCAGAGATCCTGATGGGCAGAAAACTCCACACCCAAATCCCACGTTACCAAAGAAACTCATCACAGAGTTGTCAGTCAAGGGCTCCTGGAACATTCAAGGCCGAGAACAGTCCTGCAGGCAGAGACAGGCTTCTGCCCACAATCGTAGATACCACACCATAAACCTGCCACAGTTCAACAAAAGAAACAGGGTGTGGATCAGGGACCTTGAAAGAGAGGTTGTCATTGTCTGGAGAGACAATAACCATCCAAGGTCATGCCTCATCCATACACCGGAAAGTACAATTAGGAGGAACAGGAGGAGACTCCTCCTCATCCCTTGAAGCAAACTTCACACTTGAGCACAGAATCCAACAGTGCATCGGTTGATGGGTCGGCCCATCGAGTCTGCACCTACCACAATCCCACCCAGGCCCTATCCCCATAACCCCATGCATTTACCCTAATTAGACCCCCTGACAGTAAGGGGCAATTTAGCACAGCCAATCCACCTAGCCCACACATCTTTCGACTGTGGGAGGAAACCGGAGCACCTGGAAAAAATCCACACAGACATGGGGAGAATGTACAAACTCCACACAGACAGTAACCCAAGCCGGGAATCAAGCCCGGGTCCCTGGCACTGTGAGGCAGCCATACTAATCTACTGTGCCACCGTGCGCCCCTTCTGGAGAAAACAACAAAATTCCGGAAACACAGACTACAACTCAAATTCTGAATCAACTCAAATTAACAGAGCCTATCACTCTTCCAAATGTGACCAGAACGAGATCTGGAAGAATCATCAAGCCTCTAGATTGTCTGAATTTATAAAGAAAGAGACTTGAAGGGGGTAGGAAAGGGAGAAGAAGGGGTAGCATGACTGTAAGGTAAAAGCATTGGATAAAGACTTGGGGAGAGGTGTAATATCAATATGATGTAAAGAGACACATGGCCTGAGACTAGGGTCAGTTGTGGACTGGACAGAGACCTATATAGAAGAAAGTATGGAGGTAGCTCATAGCTTGAGCTATATGCAATATATATATATAATGATATACATTGTTACATGTTATCAATAAATACTTAATGCTCAACCAAACAAGACTCAGAATCACTTTGTGAGACCTACTGAACAGACATACAACATAACTCACAATGGACGGAATTTTCCACTCCCACCAGCAGCAGGAATCAGAGTGGACGGGGGCATTTAATATCACGGGAGGCAAAACAAATGTTCCCTGGTGATGGGATAAACTGTTGGAATTCTGTTCTCCCAAATCTCAAGGCAGGTTAAAGGCAGGTAGGGCTTCCCAATGAACAATGTCAGGAAATGATTTGTATGCATTAGCGTCTTATGTGTAAGCTCATTAAAAGGTCATCTTTCCGCAATTAAGTTTCGCGCTAGTGGGAAATTAGAGCATTCACTTTTACTGTACATAAGTAGGATCCATCTGGCGAGCTTCACCTCTCCCACAACTTTGAGGTCTGTAGATGTTGCATTCTCCTTCATTTGTGTGCCATTAGCAACCACTGCACAAGGCTGGATAAGGGAAACAACACAGACTGGAAGGGAAGGGTTGAGTGAAAGGTTGGAGTGAATATTGGACAGCAGAAGCAGGCTTACGTGAGAATAGTGGGGAGAGTGGCTGCAGAGGGGAGGGGAGGGTAATGTCCGGGGAAGGAAGTGGGAGTGTGTCTGGGGAGGAGAAGGGAGCCTCTGAGAGGTGAGATTGGTGGCGTTAATGATGGAATCCTTGGGGGAATAACTCAGTATACTGGGGATAGGAGGGAACAGTCAAGGACAGAGGGGTTGTGGGATGCGGTAGGGTGGCAGGTCTAGGATGAGAGTCTGGTAGGTGGAAGTCTCATTGGGTGGGTCACGGAGGAGATAAGTCAGATGTCCTGGATTACAGGAGGTGGCAGGGTCAGGGTGGGCAGAGGGACAATAATGGGTACTGACTCTGAGGTGGGGGGGGGGGGGGGGGGGGGGCGGAGGGAAAGGCCTGTGGAGGTGGATGGTGATTGGGTCCAGGGTAATGGGGAAGGGTTCAAGGGTGAGAGAGGAGAGGAATGGTGATATTGGGTGGGTCCAGGGTGATGGGGGGAAGCTGCTGGGTGACGGGGAAGTTGGTGGAGAGTTTGAAAAGTGATGTGCAGCATTTTTCCAAGTGTACCTTGAGCATGCAGGTAGTCAGTGAGAACTCTTCAGCTGGGTAGTGGGACCTTTCTGATGGGTAGAATTCAAGGTCAGCACAAGTGGCCATGTAAAGGGACACCCTGATAATTATAAAACACCTTGGTGTCAGATTTGCTCAATTGTGCTCTCTCTCTGTGGTGAAGCTGCATTGCGGCAGGATTGTTCCTGACTCATGGGGCTCATAACATCGAGATCCCAGCAAGGTGTGGAGCTGCCCTTCATTCTGTGCCACTTGCTATTGACTGCAGCCAGAAACAGGGAGAAAGGGAGGTCGGGGAGTGGATACCTCCAAGAGGCACAACTGGTGGAACGGCAGCCAACTGGTGACTCCATAGTCTTTCTATGCTGCCAAGGCAATGGTCACTCTATAGAGTGAAGACAAGCAGAAAAGTGTCCAGGTGAGGTTTCTTGCACGTGGCTCTCACCATCCTGATCGAATAGCAATGTCTCCAAATACATTCATGTATGAACAGAAGGATACTCATTTCTGGTCCTCCAGCTTGTCCTATATCTAAGAAGGGTGGAGTGGGGTTACCATGTCCAGATGGAAGCCAGATGAAGGATTTAGCACCGCCCTGTTGCCTTTGAGATCGAAGGAAACCTGATAAAGGACATGCTTATTGGATGAAGTGTTGTCCAGACTCTAAAAGATAGCTCTATTCTCTCGCCACAGATGCTGTCAGACCTGCTGAGATTTTCCAGCATTTTCTGATTTTGTTTCAGATTCCAGCATCCACAGTATTTTGCTTTTAATTTTGCTTATTTAATGTACCATTTCAATCCTTTCACACATCCACTGAAGTGTTGATGATGCAGGCAGCAGGTAACCCTGCCTTGGTACTGGCTCTCATCCATAAGAAGAAGAGAACCCATCGCTGTTTGACACAGGACCATGAGGAGCAAGGATCTGAGTAACCAGAGGTGGCGGGGCTTCTATAACATCAAGATGCTGGTGAATATCCACCACTGCTACAGCCCAAACATGGGTGTTTCTTAGCTAGAGATTAACAAAAGGCAATACCAGAGACACCTTCACACATCTCAGAATGTGGCTTCACACATCACAGAATGTGGCTTCTCACATCTGCCAGCTTCCCCAATATGAGCTGTGGCCACCAAGACTCTGGAAGAGTAGTGCAGAGCTCCTGGCCTGCACTGAGCGAGTGACTGTGTGGCCAGATACCCTTTAAATAAGGTGGCAGGACCTTTGATCCCATGAGGTAACAGCGGGCCAGGCGGCTACCTGCCAGCCCCACCATGAGATGCTCCAAGCTCCTCACTGATAAATAATTAATGAGCGTTTATTGTGAGGGGAATTGAATACAAAAGTAGGGAGATTATGCTTCAGTTGTACAGGGCATTGTTGAGAGCACATCTGGAATACTGTGCACAGCGTTGGTCTCATTATTTAAGGAAATATGTAGGTGCATTAGTAATAGTTCAGAGAACGTTTACTGGACTAATACTAGGAATGGACGAGTTGTCTTTTGGTGAAAAGTTGGAAAGGTTAGGTTTGCACTAGAGTTTAGAAGAGTAAGAAATGACTTGATTGAAACCTTTAAGATCCTGAGAGGTATTCACAGGGTGGGTGTAGAGGCGATGTTTCCTCTTGGAGAATCTAGAATGAATAAGATTAAAATAAGGAGGTCACTCGTTTATGACAGAGATATTGTTAGAGATTTCTCCCAGAGAGTCAGGAGTCTCTGGAACTCTTACTCTAAAGACAATGGAGGTTTCAACGTTTTTAAGGCTAGGCTAAATGGATTCTTGATTATCAAGGAGGTGAAAGGTAATTGGGGGACGTAGGATTGTGGGGTTGAGGTTACAATCGGATCAGCCATGATCATATTGAACGGTGGAGCAGGCTCAAGGGGCCAAATGGCCTACTCCTCCTAAATTCGTATGTGTTCAGCCATCCCGCACCCTGCAGGAATCACGCCGATTTTCCCATCCGCCAGTGGAAAATTCTGCTCAGTGCACAAGAAGGAAATAAAAAGCATAGACATATCAAGATACATCTTATTATGGCTTTTTTCGACAGGGCAAATCCTGTATTATTATAATCTCAATGGAAGAGTAGATTAGACTTGTTCAAAAAAAATCTGTGCATCAAATAAAGATTAGGTGAAGTTTACCAACCCTACAATAGCCTCCTGATCTTCCTATTTTTGCTTTCTAGGCGCTTTTATTGTTCGAGTGGTGTCAGCATTTTTCAGCTCAGTTGCAGGATACGTGAGAGGCATGTGTTCCATTGACACTGATAGTGAGGCTGGAGTCTGACCATTTAAGCTGATGCCTGAAATGTTTCACTTCAAGGTGAGGTCTCTTTATGGGCTTTTGACCTTCATTTTCTAGATCTGGAAAATAATGTATATTTATCTTTAATTTTAATATTTAAACATGCTCAGCAAAATAAAAAAGCTGTTTGGTGCAATATCTGCCATTGACAAAATTATGTCATAAAAAGTATGTTGACAAAAAAAAAGGGACATTTATATTTTACTGATACCTTTGCTTTTACACCAGTTTTCTAAGTGGTTACCCAACGCTCAACAGTTCGGCACAAATATAAAAAATTAAAATCTATTTTTGAGTTGCGATAAAATTATGAGAAATACATAATTAAACAATATTTAAATGAATGTTACAATTGCTGATCCTGTACCTACACCTCCCAGATGAAATTGCTTTCGTTCTCAACTGATTAGAATGCGAATGCCAGGTCCATCAAAGCAAATGCTGTCACTGTCTGCCTCAGGACACAGCAAGTAAACAAAGATGCTGACACATGCAGGATGAGGGGAGCTTCCCTAGGGCTCAACCTTTAACCCTGTGTTTGAACTATCAGCATCACATTAAACATGGTGTCAGAAACCATCCTTTCATTGACACCTGAAGGGTGCAGTGCTTTAAATATTGAAAAATGAATTCCTATGTTTAGTTTATTAACAACAATCTACCACATATCTCATACCTCAATAAGACAACTTAAACTATAATTTACATCTAAAAACAAATAGACCACTATGTTTATTTGTATTATTGTATTGTATATTGTATTTAAAGGCCTGCAAACATAAGCTTTGAATTTTAACTTTGCGGTGAATATCACATCCTTATAAGCTCAACTGACATTCTGACTCTTAAATGTTAAAGCAATTTAGGGTTTCCAGTGACTGCTTAGTAATTTTCTCTGAGAATGTGCTTTTTAAAATAAATTTAGTATATTTTATTTCAATACAACCATTGGGGGGAATTTTACCATTTTGAGTCTAAGTGCCGAATCCGGGCGTCAAATAGATCCGCGCCGGGAATCCTCTTTCCAGCACGCCCATATGCGTTTTGCCAGCTCCGGCCCGATCCGCGCTGTGGGTGGGGCTTAGCGCTGGTGGACCGATCGGAGCTCTGAACAGCGCATGCGCAGTTAAAAAAAAATCTGACAGAGCGCCCAGGCGCGAAAGAAAGAAAAAGCGGAGAGAGCGGCTCTCTGACGATCATCCTCTGGTCGGGGGCGGGGGGTGGGTTTGGAAGGGGAGGGGGTGTGACGATCATCCCCTGGGGGGGGAGGGGGGCGGTGGGGGGGGAGGAGAGGGGGTGTGACGTCTCATCCTCTGGTCGGGGGAGGGGGGGGGTCAGCTGCCAGTCTGCGGCCGATCCCTCCTGCCGGAGTGGACGTGCGGCCATGCCATCCCACGAAACCTTCAGGATGAAGCGATTCCTCGCGAAGATGATGAAGCAGAACCGACCAATTCCACAGTGGATCCGCATGAAAACCGGCTACAAGATCAGTACAAGTCCAAGAGGAGACACTGGAGAAGGACCAAGCTGGGCCTGTAAAGGGATACACCATTACTGGTACACTACCAGCCACAGATTACTCTTCCCTGCAGGGGCAAGAGAGCGGGAGAGATGGCTGTGGCTGGTAGTGTACCAGTGATGGTGTATCCCTTTACTGGCCCAGCTTGGTCCTTCTCCAGTGTCTCCTCTTGGACTTGAACTGACCTTGTAGCCGGTTTTCATGCGGATCCACTGTGGAATCAGCCGGTTCTGCTTCATTTTCTTAGCGAGGAATCGCTTCATCCTGAAGGTTTTATGGGATGGCATGGCCGCACGTCCACTCCGGGAGGAGGGATCGGCCGCAGACTGGCAGCTGACCCCCTGGCCAGAGGATGATACGTCACACCCCCTCTCCTCCCACGCCCCCCCCCCCCCCCCCGCCCCCAGGGGATGAGATGTCACCCCCCCCCCCACCCCCAGAGGATGAGACGTCAGACCCCCTATCCTCCCCCCCCCACCCAGGGGATGATCGGTCACACTCCTTCCCCTCCCACCAACACCGCCCCCCCCCCCCCCCACCCCCGCCGGACCAGAGGATGATCGTCAGAGAGCCGCTCTCTCCGCTTTTTCTTTCTTTCGTGCCCAGGCGCGCTCTGTCAGATTTTTTTCGAACTGCGCATGCGCAGTTCAGAGCTCCAATCGGTCTGCCAGTGCTAAGCCCCACCCACAGCGTGGATCGAGCCGGAGCCGGCAAAACACGTATGGGCGCACTGCAAAGAGGATTCCAGGCGCGGATCTATTTGACGCCCGGATTCGGCACTTAGATTCAAAATAGTAAAATTCTCCCCTCTGACCCCGCTCTTCGGAGGCTGCAGCGGCGACTTCGGACTTTTTTTCTGCAGGTTGATTACAGCGCGGACGCGGATCGGGCCAGAAGACGGCAAAGTGGGATTTGCCGGTAGAGTTGGGCGCGCAGTTCATTAAGTCGATTTAAATGCATGCAAATGCATTTAAATCGTCAGGCTGCCCGATTCGGGTGCGGGCCGGACCCGCGCCCGAATTGGGTGTCGGTAAAGCCGGGATCTGCCCAGATTCGGGTGCAGATCCTGTTAAAGGCCCGACGCCCAACTTTACCGTGATTTCACGCCCAAAAACGGGCGCGAAGTTTTGATAAAATCAGGCCCATTGTTGTTATTTAACAGACTTTTATATGATACTACTTTTCAATATATCTGACAGAAAGTAATCTAATTTGATTTGATCTATACCAATTATAAAAGTATGATCTCAACAAATTCACCCGATGTTCTTGCACTATAAATTCACATTCCTATTATAAGAAAATACATTGATGCAGTCTATAATAGATCTCCCACTTTTTGAAATATGTTGGGCTTGTGCAGTGGAGACTTCTTTTAATCAGCAGATTTAACACACATGATTTACAGTCAGGCAGTACATTATATTTGTAGTAGATAAAGTTAAAGCAATTAATGTTAATGCAATTCTACCGAGAAGGACAAGGGCAGCAGATACATGGGAACACCTGCAAATTTTCTTCCAAGCCATCATCCTGACTTGGAATTATATTGTCGTCCCATCACTGTCACAGGATTGATATCCTGGAACTCCTTTCCTTACTGCACCATGGCTATATCGATCCCAGAAGGACTGCACCGGAATGAAAGAGGCAGCTCACCACCACCTTCTCAGGGGTCAAGGGCAGTTTGGGTTGTGCAAATAATGCTGGCCTTGCCCACATACCATGAAAGAAATTAAAAATGCATGAAATTCTTTCCAAAAAAATAATTTCCAAATGATAGCCAGCAAGTCAATATAACAATTTATACTCATTAATGTTTGAGCTGTGAAATTGGGCCTGAGGTTAACACATGGCTCACACAGTACTTCCAGTGTGACATTCTTGCTGCTCCATGGAGACAGCCTCAGGATGAAGACATCATAGCTGCTACCAGGATAGTGAGCATACACTGGCAAAATGCCTTGTGCATAGTTGCTCACCAAATGCACATTAATGGTGTGATAGCCCCTGCAGTTCCTGTATCACTCTCTGTTGACATTGGACCTACAGAATCAGATGTACCCTACACCACTGGGAATCTCGTTATCCTGGTAAATCTATCTGCGCTCTCCTCCTATGTTTCATTGCTTAGAGACAAAACATTGAAATCTCCTTTTCTCACACACAGGGCCTCTGTCACCACCTCTCCCTGCCGCCCCCAGATGCAGTGATGGACTGCATACTAGACTGAGAGGTGGTCACAGATGCTCTGCCTGAACAAATTTGGTTATGTTTGAAGTTTAAAGTGACTGTAAGGCTTAAAGTACTGCAACGCTTCAGCTGAGTTGTCCAGGCATTGTTGCTTACACACACTGATTTTCTTCTCCACAATGTTTATGGTGGCAGCATGGCTTTCATGTATACCTGCTGTCCTTATGTGGTTTTGTGGAGAGGTATCTATTATCCATGAGCAGCCGTCCTGTTGTTCTTATCAGAAGGCTGATGATGGGAATGGCAGACTGCCCCAGCAAGGCTGCTGACTTTCTCAAGATGTTGGATTTATGTCACATTATCAGTAACCCCCACAGCTTGCCTCCTGGACTTGCACAATTTCACAAGCTGTACTGTCTGGAGACAATACACATCTCTTTAACCTGTGTTGAATGCTCCCTCCACCCACATTGTCTGTACATTTAAGACCTGGCTGGCTGTAGAGATTTGCATTCTAATCAGTATTCTGTAATTTGATTTCTGTGTCTGTGCCCTGTTTGAGAACAGATATCCACTCCATCTGACGAAGGAGCATTGCTCCGAAAGCTTATGGTATTTGCTACCAAATAAACCTGTTGGACTTTAACCTGGTGTTGTGAGACTTCTTACTGGACTTTCACTGGGGCAGAGTGCAGATGGATTTGCATGATGCCCTCAAGCAGCTAATGACTTCAGATCACAGTCGCCTGTGTATGTCTGTTGCTGCGTCTTTTATTGTTATTTTTCCTTGGGTCTGTTCGCTAATAAACGTACTCTTTCTTTGACTCAAGAAAACCCAGTTTGATTTGCTCCTTATTGAAAGTAAAATACATTTGGGTTGGAAAAAGGCATTCATGAGGAAAAGACAGTTAAAAAATCTTGGTTGCATCCAACCCAAGGGGGCTGAAATAAAGGGGAGCCAGTTCACTCCTCCTCAGCCAGTCATTGCATCTGGTTGATTGAGAAGCATCAGCAAGGGCACTGGTGGAGAGGCAACAGTGGGAGCATGAATACTGCCATTCAGAGAAAGTGCTGCAGGCTTGAATGGAGCCACTGCCACTCCCCCCAGCGATGCCTTGACAAGTTTAGTAATCTGTTGGAGGACAGATTGCTGAGCTACTATGAGAGCTGCACATTAGGGTTGCCACTATGACTGAATATATTCCTGGAGGTTTCATCACATGACATGTCACCACAGTCCAGCAATTAGTCAGCCAACACATCCATTCCAGTGTTGCAATGCCTTCCAACACCAACTAGAAAG
The DNA here is from genome assembly GCF_964213995.1 of Mustelus asterias. Lineage (NCBI taxonomy): Eukaryota > Metazoa > Chordata > Chondrichthyes > Carcharhiniformes > Triakidae > Mustelus > Mustelus asterias. The sequence goes on from NC_135810.1 coordinate 76,972,631, forward strand.
TAAAAAGACTCATTACCCAATTGGATGATGCTTGACTCGCAGCCCAACAGCCTTTATCACCCCGATTTCAATATTTTTACAGCTGGTAAATCAGAGGAAATGAGAAGAAAACAATCTTTTTAATGCCCTGATGATTTTTCTCCAGGATTGCACACAGAAATGTCTTGGAGATTGATCTTCAATTCTGGGGATTCCAGGCCAATCCTGGAGGGTTGCCAACCCAATTGTATGCCCCTTTGAACATTGGTGTCTGTAGCTATACTGGATGCTATCTGAGCCTGCATGTCAGCAAGCATGGATCTCATCTCAGCTTCCACTGCAGCACAGAAACTTTGAGAGGCTTTTTCTGTGCTTCAGTGGAAGCTGAGATACTGGCCACCAAAAGCTACATCACGGGTCACCATTCTCTTATGTGCTGCCCCATCAAAGTCTTCACCTTAGTCCACAGAACCTTTGCGTGCCTTCACCCTCTGGGGAGCTGGCACATGAACTATCCTTTCACCTGGCCTGGCTGCAGCTGACTCATGCCCCATGATTCACCCTGTGCACATTGTGACCCTGTACTACTTGCTAAGATATATGCAGTGCCAGTATCTTAACTGGTGGCCGTGAATGTCAGTGCTCTCTCATGAGACTGCTGTGGCTGGCCAGGTGGACATTTTAGTGTGCAATCCTGCAGAGAAAAGCAGAGAATCAAAAAGGGAGGGTTGGATGAGTTGAAAAACACATGGTCACAACATTAGCAGTTTGCACTCCATGTCAGATAATGGGATAAAGGTGAGGAGTTGAGTGGTGATAAGGCTGAAACATACCATCATCCTTAATGTCCACGCTGGACTTTCATTTATTCGTTCATGGGATGTGGGCGTCACAGGCTGAACCAATATTTATTGCCCGTCTCTGAGGAAATTTAAGAGTCAACCACATTGCTGGGGATCTGGAGTCACATGTAGACCAGACCAGGTAAGGATGGCAGATTTCCTTCCCTAAAGGACATTAGTGAACCAGTTGGGTTTTTAACAGCAATCGACAATGGTTTCATGGTTATCATTAGACCTTTAATGCCAGATTTTTATTGAATTCAAATTACACCATCTGCCATGGTGGGATTCGAACATAGGTCCCCAGAGAATTACCCTGGGTCTCTGGAGTACTAGTCCAGTGGCAATACTATTATGCCACTGTCTCCCCCTGAAGCAATGGGCTTTATCATAACCAGCTCGTTGACAAGAAGCACTATCTCCTCCATAGGCGTGCTTGACCCCACAATTCGACTTTGCTCTCTTCAATAATATGCTGGTTTGTCCTACAAGAGAGAGGGAAGAAGTGGAAATGGTTAAGAGCTTCAAGTTTTTAGGTGTCTAGATCACCAACAATCTGTCCTGGTCCCTCTCCATGCCAAAACTATTGTTAAGAAAGCCCACCAGCGCCTCTATTATCTCAGGAGGCTAAGGAAATTTGGCATGTCCACTATGACTCTCACCAATTTTACAGATGCAACCTTTCCAGGTGTATCACAGCTTGTTATGTCTCCTGCTCTGACCAAGACCACAAGAAACCACTAAGGATTGTGAACATAGCCCAGTCCATCACACAAACCAGCCTTCCATCCATTGACTTTTGCTACACTTCTTGCTGCCTCAAAAAAGCAGCCAGCATAATCAAGGACCCCACGCACCCCGGACATACTCTTTTCCACCTTCTTCCATCAGGAAAAAGATACAAAAGTCGGAGGTCCTGTACTAACCAAATCAAGAGCAGCTTCTTCCCTGCTGCCATCAGACCGCAGAATGGACCTACTTTATATTAAGTTGATCTTTCTGTACACCCTAGCTCTGACTGTAACACTACATTCTGTACCCTCTCCTTTCCTTCTCCTCTATGTACTCTATGAATGGTATGTTTTATCTGTATAGTGTGCAAGAAACAATACTTTTCACTATAAACCAATACATGTGACAATAATAAATCAAATCAAAGAATGCCAGTGATTGTGTTGTTTTGCCTTTGGATAAATAACGAAGGGCCTGATGAAATGTATCCTAGGATTCTTTGGGAGGCAAGGGATGAGATTGCAGAGCCTTTGGCGTTGATCTTTGGGTCCTCGCTGTCCACAGGGATGGTGCCAGAGGACTGGAGAATGGCGAATGTTGTTCCTCTGTTTAAGAAAGGGAATAGAAATGACCCTGGTAATTATAGACCGGTTCGTCTTACTTCGGTGGTTGGTAAATTGATGGAAAGGGTCCTCAGGGATGGGATTTACGACCATTTAGAAAGATGCGGATTAATCCGAGATAGTCAGCACGGATTCGTGAAGGGCAAGTCGTGCCTCACAAATTTGATAGAATTTTTTGAGGAGGTAACTAAGTGTGTTGATGAAGGTAGGGCAGTTGATGTCATATACATGGATTTTAGTAAGGCGTTTGATAAGGTCCCCCATGGTCGGCTTATGATGAAAGTGAGGAGGTGTGGGATAGAGGGAAAGTTGGCCGATTGGATAGGTAACTGGCTGTCTGACCGAAGACAGAGGGTGGTGGTCGATGGAAAATTTTCGGATTGGAGGCAGGTTGCTAGCGGTGTGCCGCAGGGATCAGTGCTTGGTCCTCTGCTCTTTGTGATTTTTATTAATGACTTAGAGGAGGGGGCTGAAGGGTGGATCAGTAAATTTGCTGATGACACCAAGATTGGTGGAGTAGTGGATGAGGTGGAGGGCTGTTGTAGGCTGCAAAGAGACATAGATAGGATGCAAAGCTGGGCTGAAAAATGGCAAATGGAGTTTAACCCTGATAAATGTGAGGTGATTCATTTTGGTAGGACAAATTTAAATGTGGATTACAGGGTCAAAGGTAGGGTTCTGAAGACTGTGGAGGAACAGAGAGATCTTGGGGTCCATATCCACAGATCTCTAAAGGTTGCCAGTCAAGTGGATAGAGCTGTGAAGAAGGCCTATAGTGTGTTAGCTTTTATTAACAGGGGGTTGGAGTTTAAGAGCCGTGGGGTTATGCTGCAACTGTACAGGACCTTGGTGAGACCACATTTGGAATATTGTGTGCAGTTCTGGTCACCTCACTATAGGAAGGATGTGGAAGCGCTGGAGGGAGTGCAGAGGAGATTTACCAGGATGCTGCCTGGTTTGGAGGGTAGGTCATATGAGGAAAGGTTGAGGGAGCTGGGGCTGTTCTCTCTGGAGCAGAGGAGGCTGAGGGGAGACTTAATAGAGGTGTATAAAATGATGAAGGGGATAGATAGAGTGAACGTTCAAAGACTATTTCCTCGGGTGGATGGAGCTATTACAAGGGGGCATAACTATAGGGTTCGTGGTGGGAGATACAGGACATAAGAACATAAGAACATAAGAACATAAGAACATAAGAACATAAGAACATAAGAAATAGGAGCAGGAGTAGGCCATCTAGCCCCTCGAGCCTGCCCCGCCATTCAATAAGATCATGGCTGATCTGACGTGGATCAGTACCACTTACCCGCCTGATCCCCATAACCCTTAATACCCTTACCGATCAGGAATCCATCCATCCGCGCTTTAAACATATTCAGCGAGGTAGCCTCCACCACCTCAGTGGGCAGAGAATTCCAGAGATTCACCACCCTCTGGGAGAAGAAGTTCCTCCTCAACTCTGTCTTAAACCGACCCCCCTTTATTTTGAGGCTGTGTCCTCTAGTTTTAACTTCCTTACTAAGTGGAAAGAATCTCTCCGCCTCCACCCTATCCAGCCCCCGCATTATCTTATAAGTCTCCATAAGATCCCCTCTCATCCTTCTAAACTCCAACGAGTACAAACCCAATCTCCTCAGCCTCTCCTCATAATCCAAACCCCTCATCTCCGGTATCAACCTGGTGAACCTTCTCTGCACTCCCTCCAATGCCAATATATCCTTCCTCATATAAGGGGACCAATACTGCACACAGTATTCCAGCTGCGGCCTCACCAATGCCCTGTACAGGTGCATCAAGACATCCCTGCTTTTATATTCTATCCCCCTCGCAATATAGGCCAACATCCCATTTGCCTTCTTGATCACCTGTTGTACCTGCAGACTGGGCTTTTGCGTCTCATGCACAAGATACAGGACGGATATCAGAGGTAGGTTCTTTACGCAGAGAGTGGTTGGGGTGTGGAATGGACTGCCTGCAGTGATAGTGGAGTCAGACACTTTAGAAACATTTAAGCGGTTATTGGATAGGCACATGGAGCACACCAGGATGATAGGGAGTGGGATAGCTTGATCTTGGTTTCAGATAAAGCTCGGCACAACATCGTGGGCCGAAGGGCCTGTTCTGTGCTGTACTGTTCTATGGAGGCAGTGGGAGGAGAGGTGAGACTGATAACATTCGAAGGTGTGTGAGGCTGAGGTGAAGCATCTGAATGCTAGGCCTGAGTCCTGACAGCTAGAGACTTCTGAGGGTGAGAGAAGGGAGCATTGAGCAGTATGAGCGTTTGGTGATGCAGTGGCTATGAGATGTCCTTTGTGGATGCATTCATTGATCTTTCTAACATACGTGAGGTCACTGAACTTCTTGTGGCACTGCTGCTAGGTCTTCGGGGATCAACTCTGGGAGTTGACCTCCCTGGCCACCTGATCACCTTCTCTTCAGAGGGTGTTCCTTAAGGACATTCAATGCACCACCTCCCACCCATCCTGTCCACCTCCTGTGGAATCATCCCTCTTCTGCTGCCAACACCCATTGATAAGCTTATGACCACGTCCATGAACCTGTGAACCCACTCTCTTTCCTCATGCTCCTATTTTCGTGTTTTCACTTGCAACTAATCCCACTCCAGGTACTCTGCAGCAACTTCCTCCTCATGAGTGCAACTCCCCCATCGGAGGATAGCTGCAGCACATACTAGTCTTTCACGCTGCGGGACAGCCTGATGAGCACTCAGCCAGCCAGCAGAGCAGGTCATGCGTGGCTGAACAACACAATCATGAAATTGAGGAGGCAGCGCAAAGTTTATGTACTGCCTGCCTGGACACAGGCAGGTCACAAATTGTGACCCTTATGCCCGAAAATATGAGACAAATTCTTAGCCCTTAATGTCTTAAAATAATATAAACTATTGCACCTTGAGTTACTCAATGTGTAATTGCAATGCATTCTTGGGCTTTCAGAAACCATCTATTGTACATATCATATGACTGACTTATCCACTCTACCGTGTCAGAAATATTTACTGCTGTTAGGTCAACAATGTTAAATACTTTTCCATATAGTAGCAGAGTGATTAATATCATGTGTCCCAACTGTTTTATATTACACAAAGTCAGATTATTTTTAGGTGGGGGACAATGTTCAGTGCAATACAGTTAGCAAAGCTCTGATAATCACTTGTACAATAAAATATTATGCACTGAGGCAGAAAGGACCAGAGCTTTAAAATAATTTTGTTAAGTACTATTAATGCTTTTTATATGCTTTGTGTTTCTGCTGTCTTTTCAGTTTTTATACTGCTTTAATTCTCTTAATTTTCTGGGCTTACATGTTCCTAAATGTCTCCTGCTTATTCTTCAATTGTTTGAGTATAATATTTTTATTTAATTGTGCAACCCCACCATTGTTTGTAATATTCATTGAAGAATGGCTTGCTGGCAATTAAAAGGCTTTAGAAAATCTCAGGGAAGGTCAATGGGAGCTGGAGGAACAGTTCACTGACTACAGACGCCCCACACAAATGCAGTCCCAGTCTCCCCAGAACATTAAATTTCTGCACACGGAAATGATCCACATGCAAGGCAGATTCATTTCTGTTTGAGAGTAAAACAGTGGCTACAGAGAAAATTTTGAACAAGAGTCCAGAAATAAAAAAACAGCCATCATGGTCAAGGCACTTGCCTCTCATTGCTCTGTACTGAAGTACGAGCCCCACATCCATTATGGTAACTGTAAATAAAGCAATTGTAAGGCTGCAGGCTTTTAGAATTCTGAGGAAACAATCTTTCAAATAACAAAAAAAAATTGTCACAACTTGAAGTGAATAATGGCAAGTTAGAACGTTTTCATATCCCAGTACTGCTCGGACTTTTTGTCCAAATATAAAAATATATTTGTGTGACAAGTGTTGTTCACTAACAAATTGACACTAGATTTAATCTCACATAACCACATTTAAGACAATCACAACTGAAATCTTAGCCCAAGGGTGAAACAGATATCTAGTACAATACCATTCCAATTATCAGGTTTCCAATTATCTAAACAGAGGCATTTTGTGAATCACATTTACGTCAATCAGCCAATTTAACTACAGTATTTAATTATTGACTTCCAGTTAGCCAAACTCAATTACGCGAACGGATTTGCTGTCTCTTGAGTTGTTGGGATAATCAGGAATCCACGGTGCTTAATACAATTTTCATATACTTAATAATATTTTTATATTTAATATTGCCTTTTTCATCTGGCCTGGTGTGAATGGGATTTGAAATTAGCTTTATTGTGACATAGGTTGGCTAAAAGCCATTGACTGTCTTTAAAAATCCTCAGTCCATGTTGGGCCTCAAATCCAGTACTGAGAGATGGCTGCCTTTTTCAGGGTGCTTGCTGAAAAATCTCTGTGTAGCCATTAACCACCTCTCAAACTGCGGTGAGTCCGAAGTACAAAACCAATGGCTGGAACTTTCCAGCTGTTCACACTGGCAGGATCTTCCAACCCTGCTGACGGCGCACGTGGGTTTCATGGTGGCGAGGGGTGAATTCCTGCTGCCAGCCAATGGTGGGGTTGGCTCTGCCACCACAAATCATGTGATGGCTTGTGCAGAAGATCCCACCACATGTCTCTAGAAAACCATCTACAGCATGCATTTAACAATCCTCACCATTAGACCTGACACCGAAATCATCTAGGTTCCCGGAGTTTAAAAATCAATTGTCTAGAGAAATTGGTATTGTATAGTTGCCAAATAGCCATAGTCATTGAGCTGTTCTGAGAATAGTGAGATTCTTTACTTTGACCTTATAAATGAGTTTAACAAATGATTTATTAATCATTCCACAACACTGCATTTTTGTGCCAAAAAGTTCAAACATTTCAATTTATTCAAAGAATAATGGAAATAAATAGCTATGATAACTGAAGTTAGTAAGTTTTGGGGACTTTCCTTATCTAATTATATATTGGCAATGGTGCTAATTGATTATTACTGTGGCACACAATGGGACTTAAATAAGTCTGTAGATTGATTGACCTAAATGCTACTGTCCTAGATTTCCATTGTCTACAATGTACATTTATTAAATGGCTACTAACTAATGAAACGAGGGCTGCATGGTGGCACAGTGGTTAGCACTGCTGCCTCACAGCATCAGGGACCCGGGTTCGATTCTCGGCTTGGGTCACTATCTGTAAGGAGTTTGCACGTTCTCCCATGTTTGCGTGAGTTTCCTCCACGTGCTCCAGTTTCATCCCACAGTCCAAAAGACCTGCTGGTTAGGTGCACTGGCCATGCTAAATTTTCCTTCAGTGTACCCGAGCAGGTGCTGGAGTGTGGTGACGAGGGGATTTTCACAGTCATTGCAGTGTTAATGTAAGCCTACTTGCGACACTAAAAATAAGCTTTAAACTTTAAAAACTTCTTATCTCGTTTGGATTAGATTTCAAGGTTAAGATCAAATGATATTTGAGGGAAGGCCATAATTCATCTACACAATCATTTTTTTGTTCTTTGTTCTGACAATGACTCTGCGTTAAACACAGGCAAAGGATTGCCAGTCATTGGCCCAGATTGTGCCACGCTAATAATGGTAATTAATGGTTAACAGTGCTTGCTGAGCATATTAGACAGCAACTTGTGGCATAATTAAAAGCAGAAATTCCAAAGTTTCTGTCAGAAATATTTTGTTCCTCCACAGCATGCATTTAGCAATCCTCACCATTAGATCTGACACCGAAATCATGGTAATGTTATGATATTGGAATTTTTTGCCCACTTGTTGGGCATGAATTTGAAATACTTGCCCACTAGTTCCCCACTAAAGATGCCTGAAAAAGTGACATTTGGTGCATTCAGGACTAAGTGAATGGTGTGATAAGTAATAACAAATGATCTCTCTGGCCCTGAAAATTTAATATTATTGTGTCTAGTTTCACTCCTTTTGACATCACTGTTGGATTGTTTTTAAAAAGTAAAATAAAAATGATTTTTTTTACACTTTTATCTGCCTTTTTTTATCTCTCTCTGAATTGCATCTTTCATTCTCAATGCTTATTTTGATTTCTGTACATGTATTAAATCTAATTTATAGTTCCTGTTCTATATTTCCTGGCCTGGAGGCAGAATTTTGTATTTTGGGTTGAAACTTCAACATTGGGGTCAAATAGGGGTCACGACCCTACACTGTGTTGTGAGCAGGCACTTGACCTCAGTTTTGCCTGAATTAGCGAATTGGTGGCCAGAGGATGTGCTCGCATCCAATTGAAAACTGCGAGCGGATCTCAAAGTTGGAGGTCCAATAGGAGGAACTGCAGCCTGCAGTTGTTCACCTTGAAGCACCCACCCAGCAGCTTTTGCAGTAAAAAAATTGACCACAGGTGCCAGGTTATCCTTGTGGTGGAGGAGCCCCTCCATAGGCTGGCTTGCGGATAGGGGGGGTTGGGTGCTCAGTAAATGTTGGTCACCAGGTCACCACCAGAAGGCAGCTATCATACTCTTGACCCCACAGGAATCATTCTGCACCCAATCTGACCCTCTCCAAAATGGCAGGATGCGCCAGCAAATGGACACACCAACTGGTGACACCAATTTACCCACTGACCTGCCTGCCCCCATTCCCACCCCGTATCACAGGGGAAAATTCTGCTCTGTGTCTCATTGAGGATTTTTCAATCTGGTTAGTTGAAGACCCTCTTGCCCGAGTTAAAGATAGTAAGAAGTCTCACAACATCAGGGTTAAAGTCCAACAGGTTTATTTGGTAGCACAAACTTTCGGAGTGTCACTCCTTCTGCAGGTGAATCCACTCACATGATGAAGGGGCAGCTCTCCGAAAGCTCGTGCTACCAAATAAACTTGTTGGACTTTAACCTGGTGTTGTGAGACTTCTTACTGTGCCTACCCCAGTCCAACGCCAGCATCTGCACATCCTAGTTAAAGATGCCACAAATGCTATATAGATGGCACTGCCCTGTGTCAGATGCAGGATTAGGTCATATTTCCATGCAAAAACATGTGAAAATAGTACAGGCAGTTTATAGCAAGGTGAATGATGAGCGCCAAGTCCACTCCTGTCTACAGTATTGTAAAAGTGGATGCACTATCCATCAAAAGTCAATAGATTGAATGGACACCTCTACCAAATTTAACAATATGCAGAAACACAATTGTTCTCTTAAAAAAAGAAAATCCATTGTTTTTTGCCATAAAAACAGACCAATAACAAGATTGCTATCTCCATATATTGTAAAGCAGTATGTCCCACAATTTCTGTTATTAAATGAAATTATCACAGTTATCTCTTGAGCAATAAGAAGCTGTGTTTCAGGCCTACTTTCTAATCTCTAGAGTGGGGTCCTCTGGTATCCCAAGGGTCCTGAACAATGCAGCAGAGGAAGAAACCCAATTTATCTTCACATCAAGAAAAAAATGAACATTTTTCTAGAACATAAAAATAAATCCTTGTACAAAATAAAGAAAAGCTTCAAACAAAATCAAAATCCCTCCAGACTTTCTTTTGCTTTTGAATGATTTTTACTTGTTCTCAGAATAAAATTCCCCAACTCATTGATTTTATGACCTGCTTTGTAATTGAAATGACAGACACTTCTGGCTTTGGGTTGCCTGGAGCACATAAAAAGTATATTTAAATTCTTGATGTTAATACATTTATTGCCAGATCCCCGTCACGTACCTGCACTATACAATCTTGGCAATTGTGGTGATATCTTGGATGGGAAATTCTTTGCCATGCACTCATTTTTCAGGCTTGAAACAAATGCCTAGCAATCAATATGGCAGGAAGACCATGTGTGCAGCAAGTGTGCCATCCATCATATTGGGAAACGGACATAAGGTCCTTTGTGCATATAACGACTGCTTGAGGGCCATTTACAAATTTAGGCTGCCATGAACACAGCTGGTTGCAGTCAGGAAAATGCAGTCTTCATACGACTAACCAATGGTCATTAAAAGGATCACTGGAAAACCTAACCAATAAGGTAGGTTTGTTAAAATAATACCTGAACGCAGAGCAGTGCCAACGTCCCTTTCCTAACCAATCACCCGCTTTCTCCTGACGAAATTCCTCTTTCCGAATCACACCTCAGTGCTATTGATAGTGGTACATAAACACAAAAATGTTTATCCTCTTGAAGGCTGCCTAGGGATATCCATCAGACACTTTCAACTGGCAGTCTACAGCAAATAAAGCCTGAAGCTCAATGAAGACTGGCACTGTATCCAATAATCAGGTATCCTTCAGGCTTAGCCATTCCAGTGAAGCGATTCTTCCCTGTGGAGGCCCGTGCCACTTCATTGCCAGCTTTTGAATTCTTCCCATTTTTTAAGCTGACTAATAGCAAGTCTCACCTGAAGTAAAACTTCTATTGTTTAACTTGAATTTGCAGCTGGGAATGATGAACAATTTCCTAATTAATAAAATAATAAATATTATGGGTGAATCACTCTGTCCGCGGGAATGGTGGCAGGGGCTCAAGATTCAGTGAAACCCCGGAAGTCACGGATCTTGCCGACGAGATTACGACTACTGATTTTCTCTGCCCCTCATCGGTGATGTAATCAGGTTCATGAACACCTCCCTTCGCCGTATATTTACACCCCTCACCTTATATTCAAACAGTGTCGATGTGATGTCATGTCAGCACGGTTTACAATAGGTTCACATAGACATGAACCTGTTGTAGGGATTCCACCCCCCCCGCCAGGGGTATAAAGGTGAGTATAGCCCCCAGGGGAGAAGGAAATGGCCAGGTAGTGGCCTAGCAATGCTCCCTGACATTGCTCTTTGGCACAGGTTAGCAATACTAAATTGGCACAATGCACATCTCAACCTGGTAGTGCCAACCTGGCAGTGCCAACCTGTGCTAGGGTCAGACCCAGTGGCAGCCTCATGGGGCAAGGGACGATTCATTTATTTGTGATGGCGGGGGTGGGAGTGGACATGGGAGCAGGGGGTGCCAGTGATGGCTGTTTGGGGAGTGGGGAGGCTCTGGCATTGACTCTGTGGAGGTCCAATGTTCGGCAGGGGGGTAGGGAGGGTTTGCCAGCACTAACAACTGAGTCGGGGGCAGAAATGCCGGCTCCAGTCGGAGGTGGTGGGTAAATGTTGGCTCCGATTGGGAGAGTTAATTCTGGCGCCAATCCAGGGGATGGAGATGTGAATGCCAACTCTAATCAGGAGGTGAAGAGGCGGCGGTGAATGCCAGCTCCATAGTCCCAGATGACCATAGGTTAGTCTCCCCTTTGAGGAGGAGAGCTGACTGGTGGTGATTTAACCTGAGGATCACCACACCTCAGGTGAAGTGTGAGGTTGAGAAGGCGGGGCCTTCATGAATAACCGGTATGGGAATTTGACCCACGCTGTTGGCATCACTCTGCTTCACCAAAAAGGTCTCCCGACAACTGAGCTAAACAAAAGAATCACAAATGAAATATATAAAGAATTTTATTGCTCTCTTTCCAGATTTCATTCTCAATTTAACTACTATGTTTAATAAAAATAATTAGTTACTCAATTTCCATCTTTCAAACAGGCTTAATAGGGAAAGTTTAACTGACCCAAACTCTGGAACAGGGTAGGCATGCAGTTAGAATTTCTGTGGAATGACTTAACACCCACCTTCTACCCAGTCCCACTCACTGTCATCTTAACTGGGGCTTTTTTGAAGGTGGCGGAGCCACCAGCAAGACTCGGGTAGAAACCTCATATGATAATTGTGGTCCTATGTCATTTACAAGATCCTGACTGTATTTAGCAGCTAAATGAGTGGGGAATTACAGAAGGCTCTCTAAGATACCAAAAGTCCTCCTCAATGAGGCAAAGTGGAAGCAGTCTGCTTCTGCAAGCTCTAAGAGGAAATTCCAGGTGCTCTGGTTTCCTCCCACAGTCCAAAGATGTGTAGATTAGGTGGATTAGCCAAGGTAAATGCACAGGGTTACGGGGACAGGGTGGGTGGCGTGGGCCCGGATAAGATGTTCTTTTGGAGAGTCAGTGTAGACTCAATGGGCCAAATGGCCTCCTTCTGCACTGTAGGAATTCTATGGATTTGATGGTTTAAGGGACAATGAAGCATTTTAAAGCAAAAACAAAACAACGATTTGATTTCTATTTACTGACAGTCATGAATTGAAATCAATCTATTATTCTGTCTATTTATCTAGCAGTCTATGTGCATTGAAGTCTTGCATATAGATTGTTGTAGTTGAAGTGGTTATCGCACTTTGAAGCAGCACAATGCAAAAATATCCAATCAGCAAAAAATGATCATGATTCAATCAAACATAAATAAAACATTAAGCAATTATTACACACAATCTGATTGCTATTGTACAATGACCAGTACTATTGCAACTCATCAAATAGCATCCCATTCCCTCCTGCAGCAGGATCTGAACAAATTTCAGGCTTGGGCTGATCAGTGGCAAGTAACATTCGCGCCACACAAGGGCCAGACAATGACTATTCCCAACGAGAGAAAACCTAACCACCTCCTCTTGATGTTGAACAACATGACAATCACTGAATATCCAAGGGGTTACCATTGACCAGAAATTAAACTGGACAAGCCATATGAATATTGTTGCTACAAGAGCTGGCCAGAGATTGGAATTTTGTGGTGATTAATGCACCACCTGACTTCCCAAAGCCTGACTACCATCTACTCAGTACAAGTTAGGAGTGTGATGGAATACGTTTCACTTGCCTGGATGAGTGCAGCTCCAATAACAGTCAAGAAGCTTGACACCATCCAGGACAAAGCAGCCCGCTTGATTGACACCCCATCCACCACCTTAAACATTCCCTTCTTCCACCACCAGCACACAGTGGCAGCATTGTGTATCACCTACAAGACTTACTGCAGCAATTTGCCAATGCTCCTTCACAGCACCTTCCAAATCCCTGACCTCTGCCATCGAGAAGAACAAGGGCAGCAGACGTACCAGCTGCAAGCTCCCCTCCAAGTCACACACCATCCTGACGTGGAACTGTATCGCTATTCCTTCACTGTTGCTGGGTCAAAATCCTGGAACTTCCTTCAGCACACAGAATCATTGAATCCCGACAGTGCAGAAGAGGCCTAAGGCTGCAGTGGAATGCAGCAGTTTAAGAAAGAAACTCACCATCTTCTTAAAGGCAATTAGGGATGGGCAACAACATGCTGGCCTCGCTGGTGACGTCACAGCCCGTGAACATATAACAAAATCTGGCCAATGAACACTGCTAATTATTGAGGTCTTCTTTCAGGTTGGAAAAGGCAACAAATTAGCAGCAGTAATTGCAAAGTGAATAAACCAATTTCCAAAACTAACCAATCAACACTTTGATTCAATAAATGGACACTAAACAGTAATCAGCAGACATCAGCAAACCAGGCAGTCAAATCACTTGAAAGATTCTTTTTCAATTAATTGTCAGTTGCCATTTTGATTTCCTGCGGGGCCATGTTCATGCCCATATATATAAGTAATAGTGTTGATTTAATGGGTAGCATAGCCTGTTCGTTTGAGTGATAATCTACAATTCTAATTTGTACAATTCTCCCTATTATGTTCCAAGAGTGCATTCCAAAACTTATTGTCTGCAACATCTTTGGAGATTTTATTAATGTATATATTTCACTGAAAACCAGGATACATTTTGGGTGAGATACGTTTCACCATGATCACCTGCCCATGACAACAGATGACAGTGAATCTCCTCTTCCATTTCATTATTGTTATATTATTTCTTTCTCCACTCTACTTATTTTTTCATTTATGGCTCTTCAGTCTATTTCAAAATTCGTATCTAATGGATATACCAATTGACAGTGTATAATATCACTTATCATTCTCTCTTATCTCATAGAATTCTTTATCCAAGCATACTACTTTTATAATTAAAATAATAAATTAGAAACACCAAAAATAGGTAATCCAGTGTCAAATTTCACTAATGTAAAACCATAACAAGTTTTTAAAGTATAATGACTTTTTGTGTAAAATATAATTTGCACTCCTGACAGGGGGCCTAAACTAATTTTCCATCCATTAATATCTATTTTAAGTGATTTATTTTGAATTTGTGAATGAAGGATCAAGTGGGGTAGGGCGGTGAATTTTACATGGCAGGGTGTACTGCTTAGTGCCCCCCTCCCCTATTACAAAAGCCATTTGTAAATCGATTGATCCATAAAAAGGCCACCCCACATTGAAAATGGAAAAGAAAGGAATGAAACTTCATGGATCACCCAGCATCGACCTCGGCACCAGAAACAACAATGGCAAACCCAGCCCTGCGAAGTCCTCCTTACTAACATCTGGGGGTTGTGCCAAAATTGGGAGAGCTGTCTCACAGACTAGTCAAGCAACAGCCTGACATAGTCATACTCATGCACTCATACCTTACAGATAATGTCCCCCATACAACCATCACCATCCCTGGGTATGTCCGATCCCACCCACAGGACAGACTCACCAGAGATGGTAGGGCAGCACAGTGGTATACTCCAGTCAGGAGGGAATTGCCCTGAGAGTTCTCAAAATTGACTCTGGACCTCATGAAGTCTCATGGCATCAGGTCAAACATGGGTAAGGAAACCACCTGCTGATTATTAGCTACTGTCCTCCCTCAGCTGATGAAGCTGTACACCCCAATGTTGAACACCAGTTAGGGGAAGCACTGAGGGTAGCGAGGGCACAGAATATATCCTGGGTGGGGGAGGGGGGGTTTCAATGTTCATCACCAAGAGTAGCTCAGTAGCACTGCTGAGCTGGCTGAATCCTAGCTGCTAGACTGGATCTGCGGGAGGACATAAAGAACCAACAATAAAGACTTGACCTCCACATAGTTGTGTCCTTAGCCAAACTGTTCCAGCACAGTTACAACAATGGCATCTACCCGGTAATTTGGAAAGCTGCCCAGGTATATCCTGCAGCAGTTCAAGAAGGCAGCAGTTTAAGAAGGCAGCTCACCACCACCTTCTCAAGGGCAACTAGCAATGGAAAATAAATGCTGGCCTAGCCATTGATGCCCACATCCCATTTAAAAGGAATTTAAAAGGAACATAAAAAGCAGGATGAATCCAACCTGGCCAATTACTACCCTGTCAGTATACTCTCAATCATCAGCAAAGTACTAGAAGGGGTCATGGTTAATGCTGTCTAGTGGCACTTACTCAACAATAACCTACTCACTGACACTCAGCTTGGGTTATACCAGAGACACTCAGCTCCTGACATCATTGCAGTCACTATCAACATGGGCAAAAGACCTGAATTCAAGAAGTGAGGTGGGAGTGACTGCATTTGACATCTTTGACTGTGTGTGGCATCAAGGAGCCCTAACAAAACTGGAATCAATGGGATTCAATGAGAATCACTCCACTGGTTGGAGTCAAGCCTAGCACAAAGAAAGATGGTTATAATTGTTGGAGATCAATCAACTCAGTCCCAGGACAGCAAGAGTTCCTCAGGATAGTGTCCTAAGCCCAACCATCTTCAGCTACTTCACCAATGACCTTTCTTCCATCATAATGTCAGAAGTGGGGATGTTTGCTGATGATTGCACAATGTTCAGCACCATTCGCGACTCCTCAGGTACTGAAGCAGTCTGTGTCCATATGAAGAAAGACCTGGACAACATTCAGGATAAGTGACAAGTAATATTTGTGCCACCCAAGAGCCAAACATTGACCATCATCAATAAAAGAGAATCCAACCATCTCCCCTTGACATTCAATGTCATTACCATCACTGATAACCCCACCATCAACAATCTGTGGGTTACCATTGACCAGAAACTGTACTGGACAGTCATATAAATACTGTGGCTACAAGTGGAGGCAGTGGTGTCGGGTATTGTTGCTGGACTAGTAATCCAGAGACCTAGGGTAATGCTCTGTGGACCCAGGTTTGAAGCCCACCATGGATTGGGGGGATGCTGCCTATTTCTGACCACTTGCTATATTATGGGAAATCGGAGTGTAGAAGTCAGCTTTGCAACCCAATGTCATCATGCTGGATTTTACCCATGCTCAGGATGGCAGCAGTTCTGATTTGCAAGCATAAAATTCCAGCTGCGATTTCCAAAGTTTTAATTGTTGCTTATAGAATTGCTCACCAAGCACCACATTTCTTGTAAAGTTATTTACATTTATCAGAATCTAGATGGGTGTATATTTAGCACTGAAGATGATCCAAACTTGGATGTTTTTGTGTACTCATGTTGTCCCTAATTGGAACAAAGGCACTTTAACGAACCAATCACATGACATCCTGATGACATCATTGGCCGTTTGTATTAGCAAACAGGCAGGATATCCTAATAGCCTGTAGAGTAAACACCTCTCCAATAAAACTCTTGTTTGTTTGTTTGTACTTTCATAGTCTGCAAATCTAGCTTTCAAAAATACTACAGATGTCTAATCTTTGAAACATTGTAGATCTGGTTTCTATACCATTATGCAAGCCACAAGCAAAGCTCAACCAACACTATCATAAAAGGATATCACTAGAACAAGATGAAATTGCGATTTGAAGAGATGTGTGAACTTTTCAGTTTCCATTTGATATTTTCAACAGTTCATGGTGACTACATCAAACATGCTTAACGTTTAGTCAAGTTTTAAATAAACTGCACAATTTTGGCTTGAAGACAAGTTGATTTGACTGAAATAGTTATAAAATACAAGATTTTTGTGTCAGTGGTATGCCAAGTCTGGATAAACCATGGTGGCATCAAAAGCATATGAAATAGACAATAGCCTGAATTTTTAGGTCGGTGTGTAAGCAAATTCAGCGGGTTCAGAAACAGATTTGAAGTCCGCTCCATTCCGAGATTGGCATTCTACAGCAGTCATGTCCTGGTTGGCCAATTAAGAGCCAGCCAGCATGAAACTAGTTTGTAGAGAGGGCTAGTAATGATGGGGATGTGTTGGGGGAGGGGGGTACAGGAGTGGGAAGGAAGAGGGCAAATGCCTGAATGAAATCAGCTGCAGGTGGGAGTTTAAAAGCAGTGGAGAGAAGGTAAGTAAATGAAGAAACAATTCTGGGGATAGTCGCGTTGAACTTGAATAAAAAACTTTGCATTGAGGAGTGAAAGTAAGGAGAAGATATGGAAGAATGCATGCCTGAAGTCAAGCAGCACCCCCGCCTTTTTTTTATTCGTTAGTAGAGAAATGCTGTTGGAGAAATTGATGGGACTGAAGGCCAAGGGAAAGCAGAGATGCTTCAGTGTTATTTGAGCAAGATAGGGGAGTAGGCAGATGAATGACAGATGCAGTATAATGTGGATAAATGTGAGGTTATCCACTTTGGTAGCAAAAAAAGGAAGGCAGATTATTATCTGAATGGCTACATTTTGCGAGAGGGGAATGTGCAATGAGACCTGGGTGTCCTTGTAAACTGGTCATTGAAGGTAATGTGGTGAACCATCGTTGGTTACCACTGTGGGGTTATTCCAATGTTACTGTTGGGTTAGGGTGTTGACACTGTGGGGTTGTTATAATGTTGTTGTTGGGCTAGGGTGTTTACACTGTGGAATTAATATACCTGTGGTGGATGCTGTTATGGCACATCCCGGTCGGGCCCCGCCTCCTGGGAGAGGTATAAGACCCTCTGCTCAGGCGGGACCCCTCCAGTCTGGAATGGTGTACTCATGTTTAGATAGTTCCATTGTTTGTCAATAAAAGCCTTCAATCGCTGAAGCCTTGTACCTCGTGCTTGATTGTCGCACATCAATTTTATTGACAAACACGAAACTCTCGATAGTAAAGAGAGTATGGAGCAAATGCTGAAACCAGAGCGTCTGACGCTGGACCCACGTGCGGTCGGCGCCTCTAACACCTTCGACCACTGGCGGAAGTGTTTCGAGGACTACCTGGCAGCCTCTGCAGCAGTTACTACGGACAACGACAGACTCCAGGTCCTCCATGCGAGGGTAAGCGACACGGTCTACCTCGCGATTCGTGCGGCCACCACTTACCCGAGGGCCATCGAGCTCTTGAAAAAGCGATACACGAGACCACCCAACGAGATTCACGCTCGTTACCTCCTCGCTACACGACGTCGGCAGTCGGGCGAAACCATGGAGGACTACGCCAATGAGCTCTTGCAGCTTGCCAGGGACTGCGACTGCAAAGCTGTGTCGGCTGAGCAGTACATGTACGACCTCGCCCGAGATGCGTTTGTGGCAGGGGTAGGGTCTTCGTACATCCGGCTCAAGCTGTTGGAGAAAGGGAATCTCAACCTGACCCAAGCGATGGAGATGGCTGAGATGCTGGAGGCGGCGTCGAAAAGCTTGGCTCTGTATCCAGAAGACCACGTGGAGACAACGTCGCAGGAGCAGGCACAAATCCCTCCTCGCCCCACGGGCTCGCGCTCCCATATCGACCCGATGACGGCAGCAGCTCCAGGCGGCCCGCGGTGCTATTTTTGCGGAGGAGCCAAGCATCCATGGCAACAGTGTCCAGCTAAAACGGTGATCTGCAGTCAGTGCGGTAAAAAGGGGCACTACGCGAAAGTCTGCAGATCGAAGCCCAAGAACGGCAGTGCAGCCTGTGACCCTCCAGAACGGAGACAATCTCCATCGGCGTCGCAGTACCCACGAGGTCCAACCACGTGCGAACCCAGGACGACGCCATTGTGGCTGGCGGAGGAGGAGGATGACCACCAGGAGTCGCTACGCTTGGCGCCCTCACCCACGTGCGATTCATGGGGGCGGCCATCTTGGTCGACGACGACCAGGAGCGACCAGCAGGGGTCCTCAGCATCAACCTCGGCTGCCTGCAGTGACGTCCAAGGGCCAACGGTGGCGTCGATCACCCTGGATCAGGCAAAGCATCACAGGCTTGACTGTTCAATGATGAACATCAAGGTAAATGGTCGTACTGTGTATTGTCTGTTTGACAGTGGGAGCACCGAGAGTTTTATTCACCCTGACACTGCAAAGAGGTGTGGACTCCGGGTTCTACCTGCCAAACAGACAATTTCTATGGCATCACGGTCCCGGTCTGTACCGATCCAAGGACATTGTGTGGTAACTCTGGAGGTGCAAGGCACAATTTACGAGCGATACAGGCTCCTTGTGTTGCCGCATCTTTGCGCGCCAATTCTCCTCGGACTAAACTTTATGGTCCACATGAAGAGTGTGATCCTACAGTACGGTGGGCCACTCCCTTCGCTGGCAGTAGGGAATCAGCCGCAGCCTCCAAATCGTCCAAAGCGCCCCGCATGCAATCTTTCCACACTAAAGATCACCACACCCTCTTTATTTAAGAATCTGGTACCAAGCTGCAAGCCCATCGCTACTAAAAGTAGGCGTTACAGCGCTGAAGACCGGATCTTTATCAGATCTGAGGTTCAGCGGCTCCTCAAAGAAGGGATCATACAGCCCAGCGCTAGTCCGTGGAGAGCACAGGTCGTGGTGGTTAAAAGCGGGAACAAACCCCGGATGGTCATCGACTACAGTCAGACCATTAATCGTTATACGCAGCTGGATGCGTATCCTCTCCCGCGCATATCTGATATGGTCAATCAGATTGCGCAGTACCGGGTGTTCTCCACCATAGACCTTAAGTCCGCCTACCACCAACTCCCCATCCGCCCAGAGGACCGACAATACACGGCTTTTGAGGCGGATGGTCATCTGTATCAGTTTCTTAGGGTTCCATTTGGTGTCACCAATGGGGTCTCGGTCTTCCAGCGTGCTATGGACCGAATGGTGGACCAGAACGGGTTGCGGACTACCTTCCCGTACCTGGATAATGTCACCATCTGCGGCCATGACCAGCAGGACCATGACACAAACCTCCAGAACTTTTTGCGCACTGCATCTCGCCTGAATCTGACCTATAACAGGGAGAAGTGTGTATTCCGCACGCGCAGGTTAGCTATCCTGGGATACGTGGTGGAAAACGGGGTCATCGGCCCTGATCCAGACCGTATGCGCCCCCTTACTGAACTTCCCTTGCCCGCTAGCGCAAAAGCACTGAGGAGATGCCTCGGCTTCTTCTCTTATTATGCGCAGTGGGTCCCCAACTACGCGGACAAAGCCCGTCCGCTCATCAAGTCCACGACTTTCCCACTCACGCCGGAGGCCCAATTGGCCTTCAAGGCTTTGAAAAGCGACATTGCGAAAGCCACGATGCACGCGGTGGATGAATCCATCCCTTTTCAGGTGGAAAGTGATGCATCGGATTTCGCCCTGGCCGCCACACTAAACCAGGCAGGCAGGCCCGTCGCGTTTTTTTCCCGCACCCTTCAAGGTCCCGAAATTCGGCATTCAGCGGTGGAGAAGGAGGCCCAGGCTATTGTGGAGGCCATCAGACACTGGCGCCATTACCTGGCGGGGAAGCAGTTCACCCTGATCACGGATCAGCGATCCGTGGCGTTTATGTTCAGTAATACGCAGAGGGGCAAGATCAAGAATGACAAGATCTTGCGGTGGAGAATTGAGCTCTCCACCTATAATTACGATATTATGAATCGTCCAGGGAAACTCAATGAGCCCTCGGATGCCCTCTCGCGCGGAACATGCGCTACCATGCAGGAGGACCGCTTGAACGCCCTCCATAATGACCTGTGCCATCCTGGGGTCACTCGGCTCTACCACTTCATAAAAGCCCGCAACCTGCCCTACTCGGTGGAGGATGTCAGGTCAGTAACGAGAAGCTGTCGGATTTGCGCGGAATGCAAACCGCACTTTTACCGACCTGACCAGGCACAATTGGTCAAGGCCACTCGCCCCTTCGAGAGGCTGAGTGTGGATTTTAAGGGCCCCCTTCCCTCAATGGACCGGAATGTGTACTTTCTCAATATCATAGATGAATACTCCCGGTTCCCGTTTGTTGTCCCCTGTGCAGACACGTCGACTGCCACGGTGATCAAGGCATTCCGTGATCTTTTTACCCTGTTCGGGTACCCCTGCTACATACATAGCGACAGGGGCTCGTCGTTCATGAGTAACGACTTGAGGCAATTCCTGCTCTCATACGGGATTGCCTCTAGTAGAACCACGAGTTACAACCCTAGGGGCAACGGACAGGTGGAGAGAGAGAATGCTACAGTCTGGAAGGCTGTCCTATTGGCGCTGAAGTCCAGGGGCCTTCCAGTCTCCCGTTGGCAGGAGGTCCTTCCAAATGCGCTTCATTCCATTCGCTCCCTCCTGTGTACGGCAACCAATGCTACTCCCCACGAGAGGATGTTCTCATTCCCTCGGAAGTCGTCCTCGGGGATCTCCTTACCAGCCTGGTTGACGTACCCAGGACCCGTCCTTCTGCGGCGACATGTAAGGGCCCGCAAGTCCGACCCCTTGGTTGAACCGGTCCAACTCCTCCACGCCAACCCTCAGTATGCCTATGTGGCATATCCTGACGGGCGAGAGGACACGGTCTCGATTCGAGACCTGACGCCCGCAGGGGACGTAGCAACTCCTGTCGCTCCCATACCCCCTGTCACGAATCCCCTATCACTTATTTCTTCCACGGACGTGGCGCGGTCAGCACCGGGACCAGTGCATAACAGTTATACTCCCATGTACAGCTTGCCTGAGACTCGGAGGTCGGCGCCACCACAGAAGGTACCGGGATCCCCTGCACCACCGCTTCACCAGGGTCAACCGGCCCGTGAGTCCTCGAGGGGACAGCCGGACGCTGTTTTGGAGAGAACGCCACCGCAAGCACCTGCTCCGGTGTCACAACCGGTGTTGAGGAGATCACAGCGACGGTGCGGTCCTCCAGACCGTCTGGACTTGTAGATTTTTTTTTGTATATATGTAATCTGTTTTCGCACCCCGCCGGCCTTTGTTTTCAAAGGAGGGGTGAATGTGGTGAACCATCATTGGTTACCACTGTGGGGTTATTCCAATGTTACTGTTGGGTTAGGGTGTTGACACTGTGGGGTTGTTATAATGTTGTTGTTGGGCTAGGGTGTTTACACTGTGGGATTAATATACCTGCGGTGGATGCTGTTATGGCACATCCCGGTCGGGCCCCGCCTCCTGGGAGAGGTATAAGACCCTCTGCTCAGGCGGGACCCCTCCAGTCTGGAATGGTGTACTCGTGTTTAGATAGTTCCATTGTTTGTCAATAAAAGCCTTCAATCGCTGAAGCCTTGTACCTCGTGCTTGATTGTCGCGCATCAGGTAAGCATGCAGGTACAGCAGGTAGTAAATAAGGCAAATGGTACGTTGGCCTTCATAGCAAGAGGATTCGAGTACAGGAATCTTGTTCCAATTATTCAGGGTCTTGGTGAGGTCACACCTGGAATATTGTGTGCAGTTTTGATCTCCTTATTTGAGGAAGGATGTTCTTTCTATAGAGGGAATTCATTGAAGGTTCACCAGACTGATTCCTGGGATGGCGGAACTGATGTATGAGGAGAGATTGAGTCAGTTAGAATTATACTCGGCTGGAGTTCAGAAGAATGAGGGAGGATCTCATAGAAACCTATAAAATTCTAACAGGACTAGACAGGTTAGATGCAGCAAGGATGATTTCGATGGTGGGGAAGTAAATCTTTCAGGACTGAGTGAGGAGAAATTTCTTCACCTGGAGAGTGGTGAGCCCGTGGAATTCACTACCACAGAAAGCAGCTGAGGCTAAAACATTGTCCGTAACTTCTGAGCTGAATGCCGATTGAAGCCGATTGTGCCCGCACATGCGTGCCGGGACAACATGGAGGTTGTCCTCTATGGACAACAGCGCAGGCACATACACGCTGCAAGAGCGCCAAGTTTAAACCTCCAATTTGGGTTCTGAAAACTGCCAGTATTGAAGCGCTGAGCTGCAATCTCGCAATACCTTCCGTCACTTGCCCTGATGATAGGTGAGTTTTTGCCCTTATTTATTTGCGCACTTTTTTGTGGTCTAGCTGCAGTGAGTAGAGGCAGCAGATAATCTTTGGGTGGGTTCATTTTTTTGTAAATGTTTTAAGAAGATGTTTAACACATATGTAATGCACAGAAAATGCCAGAAAGTTTTTTTTTAATTTTACAACTTTGTCATGATGGCTAATTCCAGTAAAAAAGTGCATTCATTAATAACAAGGTGAACGTTAGTGTCTGGAATAAATTTCAGCTGAAGTCCATTTGGATTTTGCTATATACTTTAAGCAGTGTTTATCCCAATTGTAAGAGCCTCCCTCCCTCCTGTTAAGAGGAAATTAGAAAGTTTTTTCACTAATGAATTAGTACGACCCAGACTTTCAACTAACTTTTGAAGTTCTACCTCCTCACTTCTCCATTCTTCCTGAGCCTTATATTCCACTCTGGACCTAGGAGTGCAAAATGTGCGATCCGCATCTGCCCATTTTTTCCTATGCCGACCATAAAAATGAATGCGCCTCTCAAAATTGAATTGATTGGCCCTTTAATTGGCTCAATAGACCTTTTAATTGATGTTGTGTGTGCTTCCAACATTCCTTCACATCTGCCAAGCATAATAGCCAGAGAATGTGTGATGACGTTGGTAAACCCTTCCCATGTCATCACATGTCATTTAACATTACATGGAGGGTGTCAGGAGCCCACATGAGCCACATAAAACCTGGCCAATGTTTCAACAGCATTGCAATGTTTTGACCTAAATCCTAAACGGAATCCATCTTTTGCACATTAAAAATGGTAGGTGGGTCAAAATACTGAATTTCAAATGGATTGAACATCCATGTGTCAACTGAAATGTAATACTTTTCTATTACATTTGTCTATATTTAGCAACAGAATAGGGAATTTTCAAGGATATAAACGTAATCTGACTTTAGTACCTCCTAATGTTAGTGACAGACAAACTACCACGTAGGGCAGATTTTCTCTGTGGTCTCCTGAACCCCATTGTCAGGTTAAGATATAAGTCAGAAGTCCGCACTGTGTGGGGAAAAGTTATTCTTTGTAATTTTCCCCAGGGTGTCCAACTAATGGGTAAACGGCAGATCTGCCATCCAATTAAGGATGATGAATGTACAGTTGAAGATGGTGGGTTATTTAAAAGGGAGATGCTCTCTCTCCAAGATTTTAAAATTTTAATTAAAAATTACTTTTACAGCTAAGCTGCCACTACAGGGTGCCCTTTAACTGCTGCTGCCCCCTGACAGGCAGGAGAAGAGTCTGTAGGCTCCGAGTGTCTGTCGCCAGGAGGCCATCTCCAGACACCTAAACTGGTTGCCCCCACCATGTCCCCCATCCTACCTCTGCAAAAATGGCCCAAGGACTGGTTGAAGCCAGGGAAGCAGCACGCCAAGAAACAGGGTTATTGTTAGATCCCACCTGCCTCTGTTCCAGGACTGGCAAGGGTTCAAAATTCTCCCCATTATCTTACTTTGCATTAAAAATTTATAGGGGTGATTTTAATCCACATCAACTGGCGGGAATAGAGCAGGGATTGATTAAACTTATGCCAGATTACCTTTATTGCCCTGTTCCTGTCAGCTGCCATTTTAACCATGCGTGTCTTTTCAGTTGGCTGAGGCATCCACCAGAGGGAGATGGGAGCCTGATTAATGTATGCAAATTTGTGTTCTATGATGTATTTAAGAAACCACCCAACCTGCTGGTAAAAGCTAGCGTGTTTGGTCTCTCAGAGAATTATATAAAGAGATCCCTGCAGATAATTGGATCATATGAGCTGTGTCCTTTTGTGCTGCTTGGGTTGTGAGAAGAACTTTCAGTTTCCAGATTTCTTCTTTCTGAAAATGCTTTGCCTTGATTATCCTCAATAACCAGCATGTGCTTACCAAGCTCAAAACAGTGTCCAACAGTGGATGTGATTCTGCGTTTGGACAACATTTACTAAATAATCCTCAGCGTGCTAAGACAATTAGTTTAAGCTCATTGTGTGGGCACATTTGTGTATACTGGAAGCTACATATATTAATGCACTGTGCCCTAATCTTTGCAGACAGGAAGAATATGTACACACATTGCACCTGTTTCAGCTAAACAAAATAAGTGATTGCATTCGCTGACGTATTGCTCAGGGAAATACCCTACCAATCAGGATCATGCTGCCTTGTTTAAATTTCAAGCAATGCTTGAAGTTAACTGTCAGTCACCATGAACTGATGCATTCTCCATGGCAACATGCCTGCCTATCAGAGTGCACTTGTTAATCAATCACACTCTCTTCTTAGAGTATAAATTGTTATTTTCCCCTTATATTAGTATTCCTGTGAAGTGCCCTGATGAGTACAATGCAAAAAGCATCGACATGCCTCTGTTTTTCAAGCAATACTCAAGTTCACTGTGGTGAAAGTCACAACCATATTGAATTTTTATTCTACTGGATTATTTCACATCATCACTATTGGCATGTATGAGAACATTCATACATCTGCACATCACTACTCGGTGTGGATCACTGAGGCTTTGTTTGCCAAAGGAACGTGTTTATCACTCCCCACCTGGAAGGGGGGAAAAAACAGAATACTCTGAGTACTTGTAGCAGGTGGCTGTTTTCCCAAAACTGCTGGTTGTCTGTGATGACTCTTAAACAGCCATCAGCACACCAACAACAATCAATCCTAGGGCATAAATGAATTGCAGGAGATTTCATTAAGTAAGTGTCCAGATGCTCAGAGACCACCACAATATAATATTGTGGGATCCAGTATATATGGCAACAATCATGCTATTGTTTTTCTGAGATAGTTCATGGTGCCATGACTATTTTGAGCGAGCAGACACAATCGTCTTGCTGTAGCAACACATCTGTCCCTGACACCTCAAATATTGACACCAGTCAGGAACCCCTTCACCAAGGCACAGCAAAAATGCAATGAGAATATATGATTGTGATCTCAAAGCTGTACTTTCAATGTCAAGACAGATCAGCTGGAATCCTATCGTAAAATGTGTCAAAGATAATTTATATCTGCTGTGTGTTACACAACTTTGGCATTTAGAAAGGAGAATCCATGCAGCCAGAATGGTTAGAAGATGAGCTTGTACCTTTGCCTACAAAGAAGGAGGAATAAGAGGAGAGGGAGAAGGAGAGTTAGCCGGGACTGAAGCATAACCAAGGAGTCACTGGCAGGTATTTCTCTTCAAAGAATCCCTTGAGCTGCTACCTGAACAGTTTAATTTTCCTTTCTATATCATATTGATCTATATATAATGACATGGCAGTCCAAATTCTCCGAGCATATCAACTGCCAACACCAATGTTCATTTAGTGAAAAAATACTTAGACCAAAGTCTGGGAAAGGGGAATGAGGGAGGAGTAGGAGGAATGTGTGGGAGGAGAAGGAAATGGAAGGGAGAGAAGTAAGGATCTGGAGGAGGCAATGAACAAAGTGAGTGGGGAGGAGATGGAAGGTGTGAGAGGAGTAGAGCGGGAGATAACAGGAGAAGGGGGAGAGATAGGTGGGAGAGGAAGAATGAACGGAGATGTGCAGGTTTTGTAAAAGCCTCCAGAGTTTTAACTCCATGGTTTGTGTCACTATTTTCACCAGGTTTCCCATATGAAAAACAGCCCAATTGTCAGGCTTGGTAAGGAAATGAAACTTGCTACCACAGAGAGTAGTTGAAGCAAATAGTATCATGCATTAAAGAGGAAGCTAGACAAACATCTAAGGGAGAGCGAGCCACTCTAAGGGGTGAAATTTCAGAGGGTCATGTGACGCGTGAGCGAGGATTCTCCCAGACAGTCTGGAGACTGGAATCAAAGTAATTGGTAGCCTCTTTATCACTCTCTATAAATAGTTCTTCAGTTACTCGGTGATCGCCACACTTTCCAAATTATTACAGATGGTTACACTGGTAGACATAGACAAGAAAAGATGGGAGGAGGTTCAAATAAAGCATAAATATCGGCATGGACTGATTGGTCTGAATGACCTGTTGCCGTGCAGTACATCCTAGGTAATGCTATGTAACAGAGTTTCTTATTCATGAAGGCTGCTGGCTGATGTTTTAGTGATCTAATGACAATTTTTGCACAGTATTTTGATACAGGGGACATGATAGAAGCCAGGCACTGCTTCAACTTCCAGAGCTTTCTCCTGGTAACCATTTATTTCAATGGGGAAGGTGGTGTACTGGTTAGCCTTAATGAACAGGAATTGATGACTCATTTTATGCAACTAGGTAATTGGGATATCCCGGGGTTGTTGCCACGATCAGCATGGGATAAGTCAGTGGTAAGAAGTTAAGGACTGTGGTGACTTTGAGAACCATTGACGAAGCTTGGCCACCTAGTCCTGTTGCAGGAGGCTGCAGAAGTGTACAACCACCTGCCTGGAAAAACATAGCCTCCTGATGACATGATCTTCAGAGAGATCCCAGGAAGTGGCTTTTGGTCTGTGCACCATGTGTGCTCGGTATGGCCTCTTATGAGCAGTTCACAATCCCATGATTGGCACCCAGTCACCAAGGCGAAACACCTACCCCCTTACCTCCTCCCTCTTCACTGCTCAAGGCCCCAAACACTCCTTTCAGGTGAAACAAACATGCACCCCCTGCCCCCCCAACTGGGCCATATGTCACTTATTTTTAAGTTTTGCTTTCACTGAGCCTTGACCTTTGTTCTCCTATTAACACATTTTGCTATCTTACCTTTATGCCACTATCAGAACCTTCTGTTGCCCTTCATACTTCACATTGCCATTAATGCTGCCTCTGTCTCATGCCCTACACATCTTTGTTGCAATCTCTCCTGGCTCACACCTATCACTGACCTTCTCCAGCTCCAGCTACCC
This sequence comes from Mustelus asterias, assembly GCF_964213995.1. Taxonomy (NCBI): domain Eukaryota; kingdom Metazoa; phylum Chordata; class Chondrichthyes; order Carcharhiniformes; family Triakidae; genus Mustelus; species Mustelus asterias. The sequence continues at coordinate 77,000,493 of NC_135810.1, forward strand.
CACCCCCTCTCATACAATATAAAATCCATCAATTTATCCCTCTCTTGAGCTCGGAAGAAGTCATATGGACTTGAAATATTAACTCTGTTTCTCTCTCCACAGGTGCTGCCAAATCTGCCGAGTATTTCCCGCATTTTCTGTTCTAATCTTGTAAATTGTCTGCATTAGGGGCAGCAAGGTGGCACAGTGGTTAGCACTGCTGCCTCACAGTGTCAGGGACCCGGGTTCGATTCCCGACTTGGGTCACTGTCTGTGCAGAGTCTGCATGTTCTCCCCACGTCTGTGTGAGTTTCCTCTGGGTGCTCCGATTTCCTCCCAGTCTAAAGATGTGTGGATTAGGTTGATTGGTCATGCTAAATTGACGCTTAGTGTCAGGGGAATAACAGAGTAAATATGTGTGGGGTTACGGGGATAGAGCCTGGGAGGGATTGATGTCAGTGCAAGCTCGATGGGCTGAATGGCCTCCTTCTGCACTGTAGCGATCCTATGATTTTCCTATTTACAGAAAAGGTTTTGTATCGGCTGAAGTAGAAAATTGCATTGCTCCTTTTATGTACAACTGTTCCTAATCTTCTTTACCATGCTGAATAGTCGATATTGTGCAAGGTATGAGAATATACTAAATTCAACTACTTACTACTCTACTTCCTGCCACAGTCACTGAGCTTGCACAATGTTTGACCAAGTTGTTAGATGAAGTGATGTGTAGAAATAAAGCATTTCCCTCTGGTCCTACTTTATGGGGAAAGAAAGGTTGACATTGTCCAGCACACCTAATTTCTGTTGAGCCTTCTGCCTCCGAAGCACAGGATGATATTGAGAGCATTGGAAGAGAAATTTACAGTGTGTTGTTTCCTGTTGCACTAGTGTGATGACAAGCAGATTATTGCATGTGTGTGCGTGTATGTGTGTGTGCGTGTGTATGTGTGTTGGGGGAGTTTCTTAGAGAACTCATGAGCAAAAAAGCCTTACTTTTCTTCACAGAAAACCTAAGCTGCCCTGGCTAGTTATTTTCAATATTAGCAACTTTTGTTTGATAAGAAGTGGTTAGCACTGCTGTCTCCAGCAGCTTGGGTTCGCTTCCAGCCTCGGGTGACTTTCTTTGTGGAGTTTGTACGTTCTCCCTGTATCTGCATGGGTTTCCTCCGGGTGCTCCGGTCTCTTCCCACAGCTGAAAGATGTGCGGATTAGGTTGATTACCCATAATAAATTGCCCCTTAGTGTCAGTGGGATTAGCAGGGAAAATATGAAGGGTAAATACAGGTTTAGGGCCTGGGTGGGATTGTTGTCGGTGCAGACTCGATGGGCCAAATGGCCTCCTTCTGCACTGCAGAGATTCTAAGAAGTCAATAGATAATTTTGTGAATTCGTTTTTGGAATTGAACTCTACTTTAAAATCACATAATTCTTGGAAAAGACTAAATTTATACCCGGAGGTTGCATTTATTATATTCTCTGTCCTGGATGCTTTTCGGAAGAGATGGAGCAGAGGGGGAAGAAAATAGTTTCATGATCAGAAGAAATCAACATTGTGGAGCAAGAACAGGCTGAAATGATGGGCCTACTAAGACAGTCCTGTTTATGGATTGCGGGAAGGAGTTAGAAGTGGGATGTGCAGGATTGGTGGACAATGAGGTTGGAGACCATGAGTGATGGTCTCCAGAGGACACAAACTAAGTGACAGACTTGAAAATTGTGGCCTGATGGTCAGTGATGAGATCACAGTCCAGGGAGAAGTAGGAAGAGGTTTTGGAGAGTCGACGTACAGTATTACCGAGGTAGAAGTTGGTTCACCAAACAACAACAGCTCCACCCTTATCAGCAGGTTCAATAACAATGTTTGAATTGGACTTGAGGGAACAATGTGCAGCAAATTCAGAGGGACAATGTGAATCAAACAATCTCATTGAAATGCTTTCTCCTTCACATGGGACTCCAAACTTTTCAATTTTGAAAATCAAGCCTTTGAATTCCTTCAAAGTCGCTCCAACTCAGACCACCTGAATGACTGTGCACCTCCCATGGGTTTCAATCTCGTCTCTTGAAACTCCATTCCCCTGGATTTCTGAGTCTGCATTCCAACCTCTATTTACTGGTGCAATTCCAGCTCCTTAATCACTGGCTAGCTTCACTGAGCTGGCACAGCCCCTGGATGAAAATACCCAGTTTCTGTGCTGTGCTTTCCTAGTGCTACACCGAGCTATGAATGACTTCAAGGCTCCTTCTGAGCCCTAACCCATTCTAGCATGGCATGAGTGACCTATTGCCACCTCCTCAGCTCTCTAGAGCTTTTCCTGAGCCCTCACTGCACAAAGATATCAAACGGCTCCTGGCACTTCTTTTTTGATTCATTCATGGGACATGAGCATCACTGGCTGGTTAACATTTATTGCCCATCCCTAGATGCTCCTGGAGGGCAGTTGAGAGTCAACCACATTGCTGTGGCTCTGGAGTCACATGTAGGCCAGACCGGGTAAGGACAGCAGATTTCTTTCACTAAAGGACATTAGCGAACCAGATGGGTTTTTCTAACAATCGACAATGGTTTCATGGTCATTCTTAATTCCAGATATTTTTTATTGAATTCAGATTCCACCATCTGCTATGGCTGGATTCGAAGTCAGGTCCCCAGAGCATTAGCTGAGTTTCTGGATTAATAGTCTAGTGAAGTGGTTCCCAAACTTTTTTCACTGGGCCGCACTTTCGGAATAAAAATTTGCTCGTGCCACACCGAATTTTTTATTGATAGGAAATACATTCAAAAACAAAAAAAAACTCCTAGCGGTGCTTGATTCATAACATAGAACACAACTACTTTATAATATGATCATGAGACATCCAAAAAGTATAAAACAATGCTTGTTTAAACCATGTTTAAATGTTTCTTTGATTGTCCTTGAATCTTCCCGCCACACTTGCCATCCTTTCTCACCACACCAGAGTCGCCCGCCGCACCCTTTGGGAACCACTGGTCCAGTGATAATACAACTAGGCCATCACCTCCCATCCTCCTGAGTCCCAACTACACTGAGCCAGCTAACATAAACACTTTTGCTGCCTGGAGCCTGCTGACAGCAGTACCTTTCTGGTATGGCCTCTCCCCTGCTGTAAGAACGCTCATTCTCCCAGCAACCACACAGATAAATTGAACATTCTTAAGCTCCAACCATCTCCATGACGATGTAGCCTTTCATAGCTCATTAAATGCTTTTTAAATTAATTGTGGCTCTAACTTGCAAAACAATGCAACTCATTGGGCTGCATTTCTTTTCAAGCAGCCTAGACAAATCTCCAATTCTCCGGATAAGTAAATCCACCTATTGTTTTAAGATCTTACCTTTATAAATGTTGGATCAACATGACCCCCAATCTTTTAAGTGCAATAGGTTTCAAGCTGCTTTATTTGCATTTATCCCATTTTCTACAGTTCAACTTTAATCTTCCCAGAACCAAAAATTACCTCAAAAAATATTACCATGAACTAAGTATTTATAACAAGAGGAGTACAACAGGCTTAGAAAGTACGCAACTTGTTGCTCTTCATTTTCTCTGGACCCTCTTCTTTGTCTTGCTTCTCAGATGAGCAAGATTGAACAGCTTTCCATCAGTTTTGGTTTGTAAGTAGACTTCCTCTGTAGATAGCCTGAAGGAATATGACAGCAGCAAAGAGAAGAAGATGCCAAATGGTTTCAGTGCTTGAAAATAACCTTGTTTGACCCCACTGTGGATCTCAAAATGTTCCAGTATTTCCCCGACATAGCTGACTTTCCACATCATCTTGTCATGGAAAGAGGAGACCACAATGAGCAAATTCAGCGAGCATACAATTTTCTCCAGCGGCTTAAATAGATAGCCTGTGCTCACGGGTTGTCTCTGATGGTGAGAGGGACCATCTGACTGCTCAGCCACCAACCACCTAAAGTTGTGTAAGCCCCGACTAGTAAGGTGCTGATTGCCACAGACCATCTGCTTCAATGAATGCTTGGAGCTTAAGAATCTCTGCTCAACAACTGGACAGAATTCATTGCACCAGGCGAACAAACACAAACAAGCAAAAGGAAAGAAAATGCCAATTTTTCGATCGGCAAGCTGGAACATCAAGACTGTGCATGGGATTGACAGATGACTTGTACTTGGTCAATAATGTATACAACACAGCCAAGATCGATATGGAATTTGATAGGCTGAACATTGATGTAGCATCTTTACAAAAGACTAAACTCACCGAGAGCGGATCACTAAAAGAAAAGCATTACACGTTCATCTGACAAGGGAATAGTTCAGAGGAAATGCATGAGCAAGATGTGGGCTTTGCTGTAAAGAAAAAGAACCACTGCTCTCAATGATAGAAGCCCCCACAAAAGGTTCAGAGTATGTTCTCTCCATCCACCTCTCAACTCAAACAGGACTAGTTAACCTCATGAGTATCTAAGCTCCAACACTGCTCCATTACAGAGGCAAAATGCCAGTTCTGTGAAAAGATTAACATTGCTATCAGCAAAATCCCTAAACCAGAACATCTTTACCTACTGGAGGATTTAAACACAAGAGTGAGCATGGACCATGAGACCGTGGCACTCCTGCCTCAGACATCATGGTTATAATTAGGATCAGTCAATTATACAGGCACCTCTGTCATGAGATATTCAGCAGTCATTGTATATGTTAAATACTTAAAACTCTGAAGAGAACAGACTAGAGCCAGGGAGTCATTGGTTTCTCACACTTGTTCTTCCGATCACTGCTAACTACTAGTTATGCTAGATTATTGGGTCAGTGCATGTTATCTTCCTTACTTAGCTTACATTATAGTATTCTGTTTTTTCACCATTTTTGACTGAAAACATTACATAAAAATTGTTTTAAAGAAACAGCCTTTTGAAGAAAAAATGTTATTGCTGTTTTGAAAATATTCCTATGCATACTGTATTCAACTTATTTTTCTGTTTCTAATCTATTATTTTGTCAGCACAAGTTGTGGCAGTGAAGGTAGATAACCAAGACATGGGATCAATGAATGACAATGTAATAAGCAGAAGAGTAATTTTGTGAAATAATTACTGTCAATTTATCAAGTAATGATTTATAATTAACTGCAAGGAAATAATAATTTGTGTGCCATAATTTACAACTTTTAGTCAACTCACCAAAAATGATCATTTATTTTTGTTCATTAATTTTAAATGCAAGTCATCAAAAACATATGTCCTTAATATGCTGAAGGTTTACAAGGCATGATTTTTGTTTTTGACCATGTCGCATTAGAAATTTTGCTCTAGGTGCATAAGTTACCAACTGTATCTGCAAAAGCAAAGTGTATTTATTTTAGTTTGCAAGTTCTACCAATTTATACCAATGACATAAATCATTGTTTGAATGGTAATTCCTGTCCATATATTCACACATAGTTAAAAACATGACCATTGAATCATTCGTAATAATTCAGTGCTAAACATTATTGTTTCTAAAAATGACAACTATTAATTGATCATATTAGTTATAACACAAATTGTTAAAATCCTAGGTTCAATTATTTAGTGTTCTATATTGAAAACTTGTTAACTAAGGAAAGTTAACGAAAGCACCTCAGGAAAAATGTGCACACATTGAGACTATTATACATAATGTTTATTAAATGAGCCTCTAAGGATGTTTTTCCTAGGATCTCTCTCAAGCATTTGTAAAGAATCCTGTTTCATGTTTGAGGCCCCATATTTCTGCCTCTTAAACGATGAGCAGCTGTAGCACATAGCCTTGTTTTGTGTAACTTTGTAATGATTTCCTTCCTTCAGTTGCTGCAGGAATCTCTGTTATGCCTAAAACAGAGAACAACTTTTTAATCCAGGCAAATGCAAGAGCAAGTGCTGTTGGTTTCAGGGTAGAAACTCAATACACCAAATGCATTGTACTTGGACCTCAAATTAGAGCCATCTGGACTACAAAAGCTCTGTAGCAGTTTAAGGAAAAACAGGAGAACACAGATAGATTTATGGCCTCAGGCTTCTGCTATGCACCTGCAGAAGAAGTTGAGTGTAAGAAGACAAACTGATCATGTGATGGGCTTCAGTACAAACACCCTCCCCCAAACCACACTCAGCATCTACCACAAACTAGTAAGAAAGAGAATTACATCATGTATATTTCTGTATGCTGGATGTACAACTACTCGCAGCTTTTCTGTGAAAATAAATCACTTACACAACCATGAAGCGAAAATCAACTCAGCCCATACACAGTAAGTCCTCACTATAAGTGGTGGTGTTTATGAAAATTGCTACTTTAAGTAAATCAACTTAATGTGAATCATGGTTTCCCATAGGAATCAATGTTAACGTTGAAGTTAGGTTTCAGTTGACATTCCTGGCCTGGAGAAACAAGTTGGAATACTGTGCCATATTTGTGCACCATTGTGCACTCCTAGCTGAATTAGCTTGCAACATTAAAAAAATCACTAAATGTAAAAGAAATCCTGTAAAATGCAAATTGGATAACACTCATCAGTTTCTACTTCTTTCCCTTCTTGGGTTCAGGAATGACTTGTTTCTACTCCGGTTGGATGAGCTGGGGAGATGTTTTACCTCTTCAAGGATGTTTTGAAGACATCCTGGAGGGGTTTTTTCAAAGGCTAAGTATTGAGCTTAACTTTAGCTAATACAAAGACTCACGAGTACAATATCCTGGTGAAAGATGCTGGGCAATCCAACTCTTCTCTCAAGTTACAAGATAGTGGCAATACAATTGTACAACTTCCAAAAGACATTTTACCTGCCTTCTGGCTCATCAAATGTCATATTCCTTGGCCAATTACATATATTCTCTGACAGCATGGGAACAATAAATTCTAGTGGTTTCTGCCTGACTTTCCCATGGCCACCTGGCCTATTCATTAGCTGTCTGGTATCCTTGTTCAATAAATGTCTCGTTCGCTGAGCTTTATGCTTCTATATGTATATTGTTATAAGGAATGTGGTTCACTTTTAAAGTAAAGTTTATTTATTAGTCACAAGTAGGCATACATTAACATTGCAATGAAGTTACTGTGAAAATTCCCTAGTCACCCCTCTCCAGCACCTGTTTGGGTACAGTGAGGGAGAATTTGGCATGGCCAATGCACCTAACCAGCACGTCTTTCAGACTGCGGCAGGAAACTGGAGCACCCAGAGGAAACCCACACAGACACGGGAGAATGTGCAGACTCCGCACAGAGAGTAACCCAAGCCGGGAATCGAACCGGGTCCCTGGTACTATGAGGCAGCAGTGCAGCAACTGTGCCACCTATTTTCCAATGATGTCTTAGAACTCTGTGTCATTAGCCAAGCTGCATGCTTCTTCAATCACACACTTTTCAGAAATATGTGTTTAAATTCTCTAACTGTGGTTATATGTGTTTCTATGTGGACAATACCTCTGTAAAATATGTATAAGACAGTCTGTGATTCTTTTCTGAAGCTAATCTACTCTGTTCTAATAGTCTTTATTAGTAGTTTAAATCCCAGAGTATTTTGAAGTCCTCTAACACATCCCTAAACTGTTTTAGTGGAGGTAGCTTTCAGTGATTTAGAGTCTCAATGCTGAATACCTTAGCTTAGGGGAAGACCTATTTGTTATATCATGGTGGAGAGGATTGCTCGTACTCCAGACTCAAGATGTATTAAAACATTCAATTTCACTGCTTGGCTGATGGCTTTTCTTGCTTTCTTGGCAGCAACAGGAACAATGCCTGGGCATTTGTCATTCATGTTTAAAAGTGACTTAAAAGTCTCAGCCACAGCAAAACTCCAAATTTGAATAAACTCTGGCTTTAGGTGCCTCTGTTTCTTTCTCTTTAAAAAGATCAAAGTTGCCTCAAATACAGCACAGTAGAGTACCACACAACCGAGTTGCGCTGACCCAACAAGATCCGATGATGTGTGATACGCGATGGCACGAGAAAATGCTAAACTGGAGATTGGTATTTATAATAAGAAAACGGGGCTTAAAACAAACAACATTTTATAGTGAATCAACTTGGGGCGGCACAGTAGCACAGTGGTTAGCACTGCTTCCTCACAGCTCCAGGGTCCCAGGTTCAATTCCAGCCTCGAGTCACTGTCTGTGTGGAGTTTGCACATTCTCCCCATGTCTGTGTGGGTTTCCTCCGGGTGCTCCAGTTTCCTCCCACACTTCAAAGATGTGCGGGTTAGGTTCATTGGCCATGCCAAATTGAACCTAGTGTCAGGGGGATTTGTAGGGTAAATTTGTAGGGTAAACTGCACATGAATGTGCAGTTGCAGGAATAGGGCCTGTGTGCGACTGTGGTTGGTACAGACTTGATGCGCCGAATGGTTTCCTTCTGTACTGTAGGGATTCTATGAATTTAAAGTGCCGCACTGAAAATGAGGATCTTATACCAATTACAACAATGTAACAAATAACTCACACCAAATCCATGTTAAATGGGTGCATTCTAATGGTAATCTATTTTTCAAATTCCATATACAAAACAAAGGCCAGTTTGTAATAGAGGCAATTTCTGAGAGTACCTCTAAGCACTAAAGTGCATCCTAGGGGCCAAGGTACATTTTTGAACGGAAAAGTCAGCTTTGCCCACATTTACAGCAAGGCACTATCTTGGTAAAGGAGTTGAACTGGATGTTCAGAATGGACACCCAGAGGATTGTTACAGGTTAAGTGGAATTAAAATAGGTGGCTAGAACTTATTAACAGGGGTGTCCAGCATTTTGGTGAATATGATTTGACTTCGTGCCTTCTCCTATCAAAGTCTAACTGATTTGGAGTAAATGGGTGGAATTTTCCCAAAACAATTCTAAGGGGGTGATCCTACCATCGCGTCCCACTGGCTGATGGGTGGAGCGAGCCTGTAAAATTGCATGTGAGCCGAGAAATTGAGACACTTTAGGAACATTTAAGCGGTTATTGGATAGGCACACGGAGCACACCAGGATGATAGGGAGTGGGATAGCTTGACCTTGGTTTCAGATAAAGCTCGGCACAACATCGTGGGCCGAAGGGCCTGTTCTGTGCTGTACTGTTCTATGTTCTATGTTCTAAATCAGGTTTGCGCCTGGTTTCTCACCTTTCATGATCTTATCAGCACCGGATAACCGGCGAGGTCAGCCTCATGCCCATTTCCAGCACTAGGCTGAATAAATTATTTAAATTCAATTTTAATATAGTTTAAATGTGATTAGTGAGCCCAGGACGTTATCGATTGCGATTGGTGGAGGGAGGGAGGGTTCCTGCTACCACTCTGCAGTTGTGATTGTTGCAGGAGGGGTGGGATCAGTCCGGGCAGGAGGGGGGGGGGGCTCACAGGGGTCAATCAGTCTGGCGGGAGGGAAGTTGTGGTAGGCCACTGGTCCCCACAGTAGCTGTGGGGGACGCCTGCTTAAGGTTGGCTGAGAACAGCAGAAGCTGATTGACAGGCCTCTCTGTTTTCACAGCAGAGGGACCTGCGCGTGTGCAATGGCACCCTCTGCTGCTCTCAGCCAGCATTCTGGCAATTTAAGTCCCGCCCCCTCCCCTACAGGTGAGGAACGAGTTTTGATTTTTTTTTTACTTTAAGTGCATAAGATCGCAGATTTGGTCTCACCAAAAAAATGGCTCAGTGACTCTCCCATTTTCATGCTCATCCTGGATTTAGAATTTTTTTGTAAGCACCCCCTAAGTGTCACAAAAGCCTGAAAACCAGAGTGTTTCACTCCGGATTTTTCAGCGAGGTCTAACATGCAATTTTCCCACACTTTGTTTTGATAGTTGGGAGTTTCACACTGGTGGGGGGGAGGGGGGGCGGAGCCTAAGCTAGCTGGGGAAGCTGGCTACAGACTGCTAGGCATGCACCTTGATCACAAGTGTACAAGTGTACACAGTATATGGGAGATCTTTCAACCACCTCACCCACCTCATCCCATGGACATTGCAGTCCCCCACTCCCTGGACCATCCCCTGATTGCCGCCCCCTATATACTCCCCTGATTGCCACACCAATCTCCACCCGCCCATCAATCTCCCCCCCAACTCCCTCCACAGATGCCCCCACAATTTCCAGCCTCCTGATTGGTAGCTCCGAGCCCCGATCAGTGGTCCTGACTCCTGATTGCTGGCCTCACCACCAGCCTCCACCCCCTCCTACTGACCCCCCTCAGGTTCTGCCCCCTTGGCACTGCCCAGTGTCTGGTGGGCAGTGCCAGGATGCCAGGTGGACAGTGCCAGGGTGCCAGGCTGGCATTGTCACTGTCCCAGGCTGGCAGTGCCAGGCTGGCACTGCCCAAAAGGCACTCCTCACCGCTGCCCCCAACCCATAGGGGGCCTCAATGGCCACCAGCAAGACCATCATGTCTGTGAGGACCTCCACTGGCAAAGTCAGAAAACTAAGTGAGTCCGGCCTACTGCGTCCCTGGCTCACTAATCACATTTGAATAAACAAATAAACATTTAAATCAGCTTCGGGCTGATTACATCATCAAAAATGGCATTGGAGGATTGCGAACAACTGGCATGATTGCGAACGATCATGACCTTGTCCGGGGAACCTAGATTCATTGCCAGAAAAGGTTCAATGACCTTCCACGCTTGGTATGGGTGAGTTTTGAGTGGGCATTTTGCTGAGTGAGGCATTGAGGGTGCCATCCACGGTGGTGATCAAGTGTGCAAGTCTCCTGTAATCTTGGATCACACGTGTGCCTGTGCATCCTAAAGCTGGAGAGATGAATCAGCAGCCTCTGATCCATCAAAGGTTCAGGTATTCAAACAGGTCGTAACTTTCTCAAATCTCTCTGGGGTGTTTTGGTTTGGAGGGGCAGCACAATATGGCATTCGAGATGAAGGTCTCAGCTCTACATTGACATGCAGGAGAAATGGAGCCGCAACAATCGGGAGCAATCTGCCACTAGTGGCGAGTGTCAAACCTGGTGATCCTCACCAGCCGTGAGCTGGAGCCCTAGAGTTGGAGGGCGAGTGAGGGGGGGGAAGGCATTCAGGCCCCAGAGAGACTGCCAAAAACATAAGCTGAAGACACACGAGGCACAAGCAGGGCTCCACACAGTGTGCTATTGATTTAGTTGAAATGAAAATGTTCTGTCCATGATCAAGGTCAATTTACCTTCCTTCTGTATCTTTCTGAATTGATCACCTTAAGTATCGTACTGTATTAAGCCAGATGTGTCCTGTGTGCTACGTTGATGTCAGACTAATCGCTATCTGAATTGAAATATCCAGGGTTTCGAACTTTATTGGGTGGGAGTGGCCCCATCGAATGGGTGAGTGTTATGTGCCTGGGATATTGTCTACTGGCCCATAGCTTCCTCATTGTCGTCTCTTTCTAGCTGCCTCGCATCAGCATCGGAGCCCTCATCTGTGTTCACATCAGCGTCTGGGTGCTGCATCACCATCCTCCTGCTCAAGAGTTTCCCCCTGGAGAGAGCGAGGTTGTGGAGCACAGCAGACTACTACAATATGTGACCCTCCTCAACTGGGTACTGCAGGCCAGCCCCGAATGAGTTGATGGATCTGAACCTTATCTTCAGCAGGCTGATGGCCCCTTCCACCACTGTCCCTGTGGATAAATGGAGTGGTTGTACCTTTGCTCTGCTTTCGTCCTTGGGTGCCTGAAAGGTGTCAGCAGCCACCTTTTCAGCAGGTAACCTTTATCGCCAATCAGCCACCCATCTAGACGAGCTGAAGCACTGAAGAGCCTGGGCACCTGTGAGTGACAAAGAATGTGTGAATCATGGGAGGTGCCCGGGTACATAGCGCACACCTGCAGGATCTGGGTTCTGTGGTCACTATTTGAATGTTCATTGATTGAAACGCCTTCCTGTTCACAAAGATTCTCGGCTGGGGTTACGCTCAGACCTGCAAGCCCTCACACAGGCACTGATCTCAGGAGACCTATGCCTGTATTGGAGAAGGTGGCACCAACCATTGGTGAGCATTGAGATGAGGACTCAGCTCAGAGTGGTGGACAAGGTGGTCGCGGTCTCTGTGAATTCGAAGGAACCCCAGACAAGGGCACCAGCTCCGCCAGCTTTCTGCCAAGTTTCCGCTCCATCCCAGGAGTCTGTGGCGATTTAGGGTTATCCAGCAATGCTGTTCAGCAAATTCCACCCAGGCGATGCCTGCTCAGGCCCTGCTAACCAGAGGATGACCGCCAAGGTCATCAGTGTCAACAGGGCAACAAGAACAGCAACCTGCCTCCAGTACCACTGCCCTCAATCGGGGAGGGGTGAGGGGGAGGTGTGGGGGTGTGACACCGCCTAGTGAAATATCACAGGAGTGTACCTCACGTACTATTTCATGGACCTCCAGGTCAGGTGTGCACTGGCCAGCAGATGTAAAATTCTACCCAAGGTAATCAGCAATTATGCCCAAAACTGCATACCAAAATCAAACTCTCAAACATGTCACAATCGTACAGATTGTGGGAGTTAGTTTGTTCAGTCGGTGGCATGGCAAGAGCATGATGCAAAATGACATCCCCAATGTGGGTTCAGAAAAATAGAAATTAGGAGCAGGAATCGGCCATATGGCCCTTCAATCCTTGATCTCAATGCCATATTCCCACTTTCTCCCCATCCCCCTTGATGCCATTAAATACGAAAAAGATTATCCATCTCTTTCTTCAATACATTCAGTACTTGGTCTCCACAGTCTTCTATGGTAGAGAATTCCACAGATTCACTACCCTTTGAGTGAAGAAATCTTTCCTCAACTCAGTCCTAATGGTCTACCCCCTATCCTGAGATTGTGTCCCCAGGTTCCAGACTCCTGAACCAGGGAAAACACCCTCCCTGCATCCAGTCTGTGCAGTCCTGTTAGAAACTTATACATTTCAATCGGATAAAATTCTAACAGGGATGGATCCCCGTACTGGCTGTCTTAGTTTACAGAGGCCTGCCTCCTCATCCTGCCCCATGCTCATGGAGCTGTGTCTCTCAAGCTATTTAATCAATTGTCTCTCTCTCTAATGGAGAGAGATGCCTAAAGTCCTCTGTGAATAATGGCTAATTACTAGAGTACAGCACCCATTTAGTGCTTGTTTCTCTTTTTATCCCTTCACTAAAATAACTCCCTTTAAATAAGGGCTTTGAAAAGCCAGCATGTTTGAAAATGCACTTGGGTATTTAAAATTGATAAGAGAAAATAGTTTCAGTAGTGTGTTATCCGATGACATAATACTCAAATCCATCAGCATTTCACAACCCCTCCATGGACTACATGTAATTTCAGCAACAGCAATTATATTAGACAGCCTGAAAAGGACACAGAGCAACTTGCCGTTTGGGAAGTAATACAAAGAGAATTGCCAGTTGTTATTTGTACATACCATAGGTCACAATTTTCAAACCATATCGCAGAGCTGTCGCTGAGGGACAAGTTCTGTTGGAATTATAAACTAACTCAAGTCTAAGAGCACTCACCTACACTTGTTTTCTGTCTTGTAAAAGAACTTAACAGCTCATGAATGACCAGTCTGGCCTGATACTTCATGAAGCTAACATGGTTCTTATAATTTTGCATATTAGTTATATAGAAGGAGGTGTCAATTATTCAGCACTTCATATAATCAAGCATTTGTCAAAAAATCTCCTTTTACTTCAATCTCCCATTACATATGAACGCAATCGTGATCACATCATATGTAACCATAAAATCTTAAAGTATCACTATAACTGCTACTGTATTTAATTTCCCTGAAATACGCATGTTTGTATCAGCAGTCATATCAACTTTCATTCATGATGTTAATAGCTCGCCTTCACAGTTAGTTATAGATATTTATAAATAGGTACCACATTCTAATAGTTTGATCCTATAATCTTCACTAGAGTTGCCAGTCAGCCAGTTTTTCATCAACCAACCTCTTGGTTTTGAGGTTCTTACTAGTTGCTGAATGGTGGTTTTAACCAGTTAGAACATAGAACAGTACAGCACAGAACAGGCCCTTCGGCCCACGATGTTGTGCCGAGCTTTATCTGAAACCAAGATCAAGCTATCCCACTCCCTATCATCCTGGTGTGCTCCATGTGCCTATCCAATAACCGCTTAAATGTTTCTAAAGTGTCTGACTCCACTATCACTGCAGGCAGTCCATTCCACACCCCAACCACTCTCTGCGTAAAGAACCTACCTCTGATATCCGTCCTGTATCTCCCACCACGAACCCTATAGTTATGCCCCCTTGTAATAGCTCCATCCACCCGAGGAAATAGTCTTTGAACGTTCACTCTATCTATCTCCTTCATCATTTTATACACCTCTATTAAGTCTCCCCTCAGCCTCCTCCGCTCCAGAGAGAACAGCCCTAGCTCCCTCAACCTTTCCTCATATGACCTACCCTCCAAACCAGGCAGCATCCTGGTAAATCTCCTCTGCACTCTTTCCAGCGCTTCCACATCCTTCTTATAGTGAGGTGACCAGAACTGCACACAATATTCCAAATGTGGTCTCACCAAGGTCCTGTACAGTTGCAGCATAACCCCACGGCTCTTAAACTCCAACCCCCTGTTAATAAAAGCTAACACACTATAGGCCTTCTTCACAGCTCTATCCACTTGACTGGCAACCTTTAGAGATCTGTGGATATGGACCCCAAGATCTCTCTGTTCCTCCACAGTCTTCAGAACCCTACCTTTGACCCTGTAATCCACATTTAAATTTGTCCTACCAAAATGAATCACCTCACATTTATCAGGGTTAAACTCCATTTGCCATTTTTCAGCCCAGCTTTGCATCCTATCTATGTCTCTTTGCAGCCTACAACAGCCCTCCACCTCATCCACTACTCCACCAATCTTGGTGTCATCAGCAAATTTACTGATCCACCCTTCAGCCCCCTCCTCTAAGTCATTAATAAAAATCACAAAGAGCAGAGGACCAAGCACTGATCCCTGCGGCACACCGCTAGCAACCTGCCTCCAATCCGAAAATTTTCCATCGACCACCACCCTCTGTCTTCGGTCAGACAGCCAGTTACCTATCCAATCGGCCAACTTTCCCTCTATCCCACACCTCCTCACTTTCATCATAAGCCGACCATGGGGGACCTTATCAAACGCCTTACTAAAATCCATGTATATGACATCAACTGCCCTACCTTCATCAACACACTTAGTTACCTCCTCAAAAAATTCTATCAAATTTGTGAGGCACGACTTGCCCTTCACGAATCCGTGCTGACTATCTCGGATTAATCCGCATCTTTCTAAATGGTCGTAAATCCCATCCCTAAGGACCCTTTACCAACCACCGAAGTAAGACTAACCGGTCTATAATTACCAGGGTCATTTCTATTCCCTTTCTTAAACAGAGGAACAACATTCGCCATTCTCCAGTCCTCTGGCACCATCCCCATGGACAGTGAGGACCCAAAGATCAACGCCAAAGGCTCTGCAATCTCATCCCTTGCCTCCCACAGAATCCTAGGATACATTTCATCAGGCCCAGGGGACTTATCGACCTTCAGTTTATTCAAAACTGCCAAGACATCCTCCCTCCGAACATCTATTTCCTCCAGCCTATTAGCCTGTAACACCTTCTCTTCCTCAAAAACATTTATTTTTAATAAAGTTCTTGTAAAGATGCATTTCCACAGACTTCATATGTGAACAACAGAAAGGATTTATTAATAAGAAAACAGCAGCCTTAATGCTGCATCTAGCTCCGTACATGTCTCCTGCTGAAGAAGGGGACTCCCCTCCCTGGGGTGAGTACCCATGCTGAGTCCCAGTTGGTTCCCCAAGCCAGATGATTCTTATTCTGCTGTGTTGCCCTTAAAGCGACAATCACCACAAATCACCACAGTTCTCAACAGATTAAGCTTAAACAAACTGTTACCATATCACTGGTTAAATCATTAAGAGTGATTTTGACTCTACCCATTCAGTGTACAGAAAGGAGGTGGGCAAATAGAATCATCCAGAATCTCCCCAGAAAACATATTATAAACATAGATACAGGAATGTACAATGAGAAAATGCTCATTTCAAAAAGTATGATAAATCTGTGACAACAGGAAGGAAAGTTGGGAAGTCAGGAAGTATGGGCAGGCATTAGGGTCCCAAATTTCTAAGGGTCATGTTTCCAGAGCTTACATCAGGACTTTGTCTATTGAGCATTGGAGCAACAACACTCACAATATACGGGTTTTGGCGGCAAGCCAATAGGCAACACATTTTGGGTACATATGTCATACACTCTAAGCTGCTGGAAGCTGACTGCTGAGTCAGTGGAGTGTTGGAGCAGAAAACACAGAAAATCAGTTAAGGGAGCTATAGTTACATCACAAGATTGTACCTAATCAGAGCAGGGACCAATGTCCTTGTGGTTGAAGTCTGAAATGCATTTCCTCAGAGGGTAGTGAAGGCAGGTTCAATCGAGGCATTCAAAAAGGACTGTTATCTGAAAAGGAAGAATGCGCATGGTTACAAGAATGGCATTGGGTGAATTGCTCATTTGGAGAGCTGGTGATGTCACAATGGGCTGAATGGCCAAATTCAGCTCTATAACAATTCTGTGATAACTGTGATTAATTCCTTCCAATGAACCGTGGCATCAGTGTACACCATTTACAAGGTGCACTGTAGCAACTCACTAAGGTTCCCTCGATAGTATCTTCCATCACACACCTCTCTTGTACCTTGTAGATGTTGGACAGACTTTGGGGCATCAGGAGGTGAGTTACTCAACACAGAATTCCAAGCTTCTGACCTGTTCTTGTAGTCACAGTATTTATATGGCTAGTCCAATTCAGTTTTTCTTCAGTGGTAACCCCCGGGGTATGGATCATGGGGGACTTGACAATGCTGGTGCCATTGAATTTCATGGGGAGATGACTACATTTTCTCTTGTTAGAGATGTTCAATGTCTGGCACCTGTGTGGCACAAATATTACTTCTCACTTATCGATCCAAGCCTGAATGTTGTCCCGGTCTTGCTGATTGCTTCAGTTTCTGAGGAGGCGTGAATGGTGCTGAACATTGTGTAATCATTAGCAAACATTCCCACTTCAGACCTTATGATGGAGGGAAGATCATTGATGAAGCAGCTGAAGATGGTTAGTCCTAGGATGCTATCTGAGGGACTCATTCAGCAATGTCCTGTCAGATAATTGACCTCCAACAACCACACCCATCTTCCTTTGTACTAGGAATAACTACAACCAGTGGCAAATTGCTGTTGTGCATCTTATGTGCAGGGGTGGAGGGAGTGAATGTTAAATGTGAAGGGTGGGGTGAAACTGAAGCAGGCTGCTTTGTCCTCACTGGTGTCAAGTTTCTAGAGTACTGTTGGAGCTGTACTCATCCATGAATGTGGAGGATATTCCATCAAACTGCTGAATTCTTTCTTGTGGATAGATAGTACCACTGCATTGGGGGAATCAGAAGGTGAGTTACTCATCACAGAATTTCCAGCTTTGACCTTCTTTTGTAACCACAGTATTTATATAGCAGATCCAGTTAAGTTTATGGTTAATATAAATTCCCACTTGATAGTGGGAGATTCAGCGGTGGTATTGCAGTTGAACATCAGAATAGATGGTGTAGTGGGGATTTTCTTTTAAGATGGTGGCCAATTTCTAAAAACTTAGATTCTATTTGAAAATATTGCAAAAGGTAAAGCCTCTGTTCAAAAGACATAACCAAACTTTATTTTAAAACACAAAAATCATACAAGACAGACAATATATTAACCTATGGCTGTGGGAGGCCTTCAGAGGGTCAAGTAGTCCAGATTCAGTGCTACGAGACCCCTCCAAAGATCTGGGGCACCCAGCCAAATTACAGAACAATTAACTCTTCGCTATCTAGGATACACCTTCTTGTTAGCTTAGATTTAATTTCATTCAGTGTTAACATGTCAGTCCAATACAAGACAGGTTACCTCAGTCAATCGCAATATGCCACTCAATATAATGATATTTAATTTGGGCATTTGACTCCCATTTGGCTAAGCCCACTTCCTGGTTGCTATGTTGTCAGGGACGCTTCTAAACCTTTCCCATAGGCACATTGCCAAGACAAAGAGATAAGCGTCTCCACGGGCTCTTTAGAAAGACACTTTCTTATGCCAAGGCAATGGATGCCTCTATAATATTACAATGTTTTCAATATTTGTCCCAGGACTTGAAACTACTAATGTTTATTCTGCTGACTAACGGACTTCCAGCTCTGAACTTCTGACTTTATCATTACATTCTGCAGCATTTGCATTTTTCACTGAGATGAACAATACATTTATATTAAAACTACATTAAAAATATATTTAATACTTCAATATACACTTTAAAATCATATTCATTTTGTTTTAATACTGTTATTGCATTCACATATGAGCAAACTGTTAACATTAACTTGTTAGACAGAATAATTTAACCCCTTCTAGCTGCTCTGCCACTATAGACTAAGGATCTGTCTGTGGATCTAACTAGCTGATCTAAAATTCCCTTCCACAGATGGTTAGATTCTCTCCTGTTGGAGATGGTCATTACCTGAAACTTGTCACTGGATCAAAATCCTGGAACTCCCTTCCTAACCACTGTGGGTGTACCTACAACACATGGACTGCAGAAGTTCAAGAAGGCAGCTCATCACTACCTTCTCAAGGGCAATTTGGGATGGCCAATGGATGCTTGCAAGGCCCACATCACTTGAATGAATATAAAAAATCACTGTTGTACACGCTTCCAATCTTACGGTGGGTCCTGTAAGGCTGAGGATGCAGGAATTTCCAAAACAGAGTGTCACCACTCCTCTGACATGGACACCCTTGCACAGGGCAACAGATACAGGAAACTACTCAGTGAACCCAGAACCAAGCACTGTTTGTTGTTGTTCCAGTGATTTCAACCAAAGCTAATGCAGGTGTCCACCAGAACAGCATTGGAAATTTGACCGCAAAGTTAGATAGATAATATAGATTGATTAGATAGATATACATTTCAGTAAATCCTTAAGTGAGGAGCAGTAGTCTGGATACATCTATAGCCAATTCAATACAGTCGATACTTGACAGACTATATATAATTCAGCAATTTATGTACAAATGACAGAAATGTTAAGTTTATTCATAAAACTACGATAGTTATAAAGGTTGAACAACATTTGTAAGTTTTGCACCATCTAGTTATTTCTGCTGTAGCCACTCTGATCACATATCAGTAACATTTAGTTTAGAACCACATTTAATATGATAAAAATAAGAAATGACAGAAAGGTCAGAATTAATCAATGTATTAAAGTGACAATTTGAAAACAAGGAGACATAAGTCAGTCATTTAAATGTGCGTGAAGACAAAAAGAAATACAAATATACAAATATTTACTAAGAATTCAGAATACTGTGCACATGGATGTTCTTTCAGGTTAATTTCTATCACTATCTGATGATAGTGCTTGAAAAGCCAATCTCACCGTCAAGCCTCATTAATCTTTGTTATGACTTTCTTATATTTACGCCAGGAGTCTAATCAGATGTTTAAAAAAACATCGCTTTATAATCTCATCATACTTTGCGGAAATAGATTTCTACTAGTGAAGTTTACATGAAAATGCAATTAGTTGGTAGAAATATGTCAGGCTTGCACATCTGCATTATTAATAATGCAATAGCACACCTCTTTTGATCACTGCAACCTAACTGGTTGTGAGGTGCCCTTAAATTCTGATTACGTGTCATAACAAAATTAACTACAAGTCAGATAATTCAGTTCTGCATTCTGAATAATGCTAAAGTAGGCCAGTCAAACGTGACATGAGTTTTCCTCTTGTGTGCTCACCTCTAATTGTACTGTTCTGGAATGTGGTTACAAAGTAGTCCTGCTTTATACTGTTTTTTTCCCCAGTTAGTTTGAGGATCCTGAATGATCACAGATCAGTTTGGAAAATTGGGCCCCCAGTTCAAGTGCCTGATTGTGATGCCCAATTTTGTAAGATACAATTTTGGTGGAAGAAGAAAGGAGGCAACACTACCGGCAAAACAATCCAACTTTATACAATCAGTTAAACTAAGTCCAACACTGAATTTACTCTGGTAAAGTTCTGCCACTAACATGCATCTTATCCAAAATAATATGCACAAGATAGGTCAATGGCTCTGGGTTGCTTTGCCTTAATTGTTAATGCAAGGTTTTCAGTATCTGTTAATTTTGAAGTGTAATTTTTCTATCTGTATGTATCTTGCAAAGCAAGACCTTCTTGAACTATCAGAAATTTATGCTATTGTGTAAATTGGAGCTAGCAGAGTTAAGGGGGTGGGAATCTATTTGGTCATTCGTATAGTGCTCTATGAATTGGATTAGAGCTAATTAATGAAAGAATAACATGTTCAGGACCAAAGACACCTCAGACAGAATGTTCACAGCAGGCAATACCAACGAATCCAAGTTTTCAGACCAAGCCTGCCTGGGTATGTCAGTGGAGACTCATGAGCCAGTTCAAAGTTGAAATTTGGAGGATTTGTAAGGCTTTGTATAGAGACGGGAATTTTAAAAGATAGACTCAAGAAGCTCAATGGCTGAGCCCTGCTTTAACAATGCCTCACTTGATGCACTGCTAGGCACAGTATGGAGCAAGAGGAGATAAACTTACCCAGCAATAGGAAGAACTATTGTCATGAAGAAGATGTGATTGAAGGTGGCTGAGGAAGTTAAGTCACAGGATACTGTGAGGATGTCTTCATTCATGGATAGAATGGTCAATTCTATGGAATGCGAATGTCAGTTGAGTCCATGTAGGGCTTGACTGTGGCCATGCAGACACTAAATCCTAATGTATTTGACACCTTAACTAGGGAAAAGGAAGAGTGGGCTTTGTCGTTCAACAAGGGAATGGGTGTTTGACAAAATGCTATGATGTTAGGTTTCTGTAGCTTTGTAGTATTACATAAAATTTCTTGCCCATCTTGTCCATTTGTGGTTGCTGAGTGCTAACCCACCTTTCTGTTGCTTCTCGATGAAAGGGAAGATGTGAATTCACAGGGACCAATGGAGGGATGCGCATTCAGTGAATGTTTAGTTCCAGGACAGTTTTGTGTCAGTGGAATTGCAGGTGGAGGAGGCGGTAGGAGAGTGGCCTTTGCGTGTGACTGTTACATCAGTCCAATGGTACTGATAAACTGAACTTCACTGCTAAAAGGGAATTCCTAGCATCCCACCCAGAAAGGTGAGAGGCTGGTGCAGCATTAGGATTGCCATCCTCATCCTCTGCTCCTCCTCATCCTTCCTTCTTCATTAGACTTATCCAGAGATGATGTTTGCTCAGCACCTTGTTAATCAAGCAGCTCCAATCCTCGCTGCTGTGCAATGTTGTGAAGGGACAGCACACCAAGATCATTCTGAAGGGAAGCTTCGGATCAGTCTGGAAACCTGAAGGGTATTGTCAGCGTGTCGACTGCTTGTTCACTGACATACTTTGTTGAAGATTGAAATCACCAAAGGTGAGAAGTTGCTCAGTACAGAGACTGAGAAGGTAGGATTAATATAATTTGGTGACAAACTCAGGGTTGAATTTGGGGAGATTGAGAACAAATATTTTAAATCAGTAAGAGTTGTAAAACCAAAGGATGGTGCTTGAAAGAGCAGAAGACACCAAGAAATAGAGGGAGAGAGCAAAATACGATGTGGTAATATGGGCAACCACCAACGCAGTGTTTTATTGGTCTGATGATTGATATTTCAGCTTCCATTGCAGCAAACCAGAGTGATGTTTAATTGCTGCAATAGCATTTCAGACTGACATCATGCAAACTCAGCTTATTACAATAGTAGTGCAGCTTGCTCCTGTGCATGCTCAGGTTGCAGACATCATAGCTATGGATAATATTGCTCAAAGGGGCTGACAGGGACTCAGCCAACAATCTCCACCAGCTGTCTCGGACTGCAGAGGTGTTGCCCCAGGAGAGTGGGGCATCATGAATGCTGCTCAGATCCCAAGAATTGGCAAGTATCGTTCACTGAGAATGGTCACACACCAGATGTAAATTGAGGGACTGGAACCTTCTGCGGGTGCAGTCCCGCTCAGAATTTACATGTGATGCCTGCTAAGCAACATCTGTGTAGTCAATGATACTCTGCACTATACCAAAGCCATGAGCACTCTCCTCCTGCTTCTCTGTGGAGAGACTACAATTGATGCCCTTGTCTTTACATACTGAGCATCAGTCAGCTCCTTCATGCAACTGGTGAACTGTAAAATGTTGGCCATGTCACCGTTCCATCCACTGGCCCCTCTGCTTCACTAGTAGATGTCAATATTTCAACAGTATGCTGGTGGCCTCTGGAACAAGCCTTCAAAATTATCTTCTCTTGCCATCACTCTTCCTCCCTACAGAAAAGTAAAGGCCTACCATTTTTTAGAAGACTTCCTTTGATTCCTGCTTGGAATCCATCTTTCCTGTTATGGTCCCATTCTTTGACATGAGGAAAATTATATCAATATTTTAAAAACTTTTTTTTTGGACACAAAAGACAGAGAGCTGTTATGAGAAATTAACTGTGATTCTATCATCATAAATTATACTTGCTATTTCAGTTGCAGGGAATCGTCACATTTTGTTCCTTATCATGTTAGGTACATGATGAGTGATATCTCCATACATTCATTCAAACATTTCATGAGAGCAACCAATTTGTTTTGATTTTAGCACATTTTCCAGCAGATAATATCTGGGCAGGGGTTTCATTACTTTATTTATTTTAGTCCACTTTTAAAAAATATAATTTCTCTATTTTCATCATTTTCTCTCCTCTTGCCTTTTCTTGACCTGAAGACAATAACTGTTGGAATGATATATGGTCGTCTGTGAATCAACTGCTCTCTAGTACCTCATCCAAATAGCTACTATTCTTGTGTGGCTCAAGGCAGAAGGCTTCATCAGGCTATTCAACATGAAGTATCACAGCAGAACCTGATCCTCTCCTCACTGAAAGTCCACAAATTGGCTGTATCGAATTGTCAATTAATGTCTCTCCTTCCATCAAATGCATCTGTAAAATCTTATCCATCCTCCATCCTGTATTTTGAGAAAGTAATTTCCAAAAATAGATCCGTGGAAAGCAATAGTGAAAAAGAACTTTTGTCAACCTTTATCCACTTTACTGCAGGAGCAGTGATCCAATTATAACAACCCCACTGGTACCCTGTTGAGTTCAGCCAATTTGGCACACACAAGAGTATAAAACCTGGGACCTTCCTAGCTGTATGTCTCAGCTCCTCATGACTTTAACTTGTTAAGCCACCAGGACTCATTGTTATTCTCTCTCTAATTTATTCACCATTTCCCATCAACTGGACTGACAGCCATTATGAGTCTGTAACTAGCTGCCAAAGAGTGGTTCACTGATTTTTTTCTGTCCTCATAAGGGATCAACAGCTGTTCGCATCGCATCTGGCTGTGATTTAGAATTCAGTATGTTGGGCTTGTGGACCCAACCCATGCCCTACTATTTTGTTGTGCAGTGGTTTGGAGCTTCATCACACGGCACCATCATAACGTTAAGTTTTAAGGTAGGAGATATGAGAAAGTTAACATGATGGGCAGCAGGAAGCACCACATAGAAGATTCATAAATGTACAAGGACACACGAAATAGGAGCAGGAGTACAGCCTGGTGCATCATTCATGACTGATCTTAGGTATCAACTCCATTCGTCTGACTGCTCCTAAGAGACCACTTTTCTGAAATCTGGTGCTAATTCATTAAAATTTCCAGTGAGTTATTGACGATTTGTGTGAGAACAGTCAGTAAAATTCTGCTGTTGCCTGTCTTTAATGAAATCCTTATGTTAACAAAGAACAGTACCGCACAGGAAACAGGCCCTTCGGCCCTCCAAGCCTGTGCCACTCATTGGTCCAACTAGACCATTCGTTTGTATCCCTCCATTCCCAGACTGCTCATGTGACTATCCAGGTAAGTCTTAAACGATGCCAGTGTGTCTGCCTCCACCACCCTACTTGGCAGTGCATTCCAGGCCCCCACCACTCTCTGTGTAAAAAACGTCCCTCTGATATCTGAGTTATATCTCACCCCTCTCACCTTGAGCCCATGACCCCTCATGATCGTCACCTCCGACCTGGGAAAAAGCTTCCCACTGTTCACCCTATCTATACCCTTCATAATTTTGTACACCTCTATTAGGTCTCCCCTCATTCTCCGTCTTTCCAGGGAGAACAAGCCCAGTTTACCCAATCTCTCCTCATAGCTAAGACCCTCCATACCAGGCAACATCCTGGTAAACCTCCTCTGCACTCTCTCTAAAGCCTCCACGTCCTTCTGGTAGTGCGGCGACCAGAACTGGACGCAGTACTCCAAATGTGGCCTAACCAGCGTTCTATACAGCTGCAACATCAGACTCCAGCTTTTATACTCTATACCCCGTCCTATAAAGGCAAGCATACCATATGCCTCCTTCACCACCTTCTCCACCTGCGCTGCCACCTTCAAGGATTTGTGGACTTGCACACCTAGGCCCCTCTGTGTTTCTATACTCTTGATGGCTCTGCCATTTATTGTATAACTCCCCCCTACATTAGTTCTTCCAAAATGCATCACTTCACATTTATCTGGATTAAATTCCATCTGCCATTTCTCCGCCCAATTTTCCAGCCTATCTATATCCTGCTGTATTGTCCGACAATGTTCATCGCTGTCCGCAAGTCCAGCCATCTTATTGTCATCCGTAAACTTGCTGATAACAACAGTTACACCTTCTTCCAAATCATTTATATATATCACAAATAGCAGAGGTCCCAGTACAGAGCCCTGCGGAACACCACTGGTCACAGACCTCCAGCTGGAAAAAGACCCTTCGACTGCAACCCTCTCTCTCCTGTGGCCAAGCCAGTTCTCTACCCATCTAGCCACCTCTCCTTGTATCCCATGAGCCTTAACCTTCTTACCCAACCTGCCATGAGGGACTTTGTCAAATGCCTTACTGAAATCCATATAGACGACATCCACGGCCCTTCCTTCGTCAACCGTTTTTGCTACTTCCTCAAAAAACTCCATCAAATTTGTAAGGCACGACCTCCCTCTTACAAAACCATGCTGTCTGTCGCTAATGAGATTGTTCCGTTCTAAATGCGCATACATCCTGTCTCTAAGAATCCTTTCCAACAACTTCCGTACCACGAACGTCAAGCTCACTGGCCTATAATTACCAGGGTTATCCCTGCTACCCTTCTTAAATAATGGTACCACATTCGCTATCCTCCAATCCTCAGCGACCTCACCTGTGTCCAATGAAGAGACAAAGATTTCCGTCAGAGGCCCAGCAATTACATCTCTTGTCTCCCTGAGCAGTCTAGGATAGATGCCATCAGGCCCTGGGGATTTGTCAGTTTTAATGTTACCTAAAAAACCTAACACTTCCTCCCTTGTAATGGAGATTCTCTCTAACGGGTCAACACCTCCCTCTGAGACACTCCCAGTCAACAAGTCCCTCTCCTTTGTGAATACCGATGCAAAGTATTCATTTAGGATCTCCTCTATTCCCTTGGGTTCTAAGCATAATTCTCCTCCTTTGTCCCTGAGAGGTCCGACTTTTTCCCTGACAACTCTTTTGTTCCTAACATATGAATAAAATGCCTTAGGATTCTCCTTAATCTTGTCTGCCAAAAACGTTTCGTGACCTCTTTTTGACATTCTAACTCCCCATTTGAGTTCTTTCCTACTCTCTCTGTATTCCTTCCAGAGCTGCATCTGTTTTCAGTTGCCTGGACCTAGCGTACGCCTCTCTTTTCTTTTTGATCAGATCCTCAATTTCCCTGGTTATCCACGGCTCTCGAATCCTACCTTTCCTATCCTTCCTTTTTACAGGCACATGCCTGTCCTGCAGCCTTATCAACTGTTCCTTAAAAGACTCCCACATGCCAGACGTGGACTTACCCCCGAACAGCCTCTCCCAATCAACGGCCACCAATTCCTGCCTAATCCAGCTATAGTTAGCCTTCCCCCAATTTAGCACCCTATCCTTAGGACAACACTCGTCCTTGTCCATTACTTTCCTAAAGTTAACAGAGTTGTGGTCACTATTTGCCACATGTTTCCCTACCGAAACTTTGACGACCTGACCGGGCTCATTTCCCAGAACTAGATCCAGTATAGCCCCCTCTCTAGTTCATCAAGATTTAAACTCAAATATGATGAACTACAACGAATGCGGCACCAAAAAGTATTGTATATTATAAGCATTGCAACTGCTGTAAAATAGTGATTTCCTGAAATAAATATTTGATGCAAGTAGTTTAGGAACTATTGTTGAGCTTATTTTTATTCTCAACCTGAGAAATGAGACTCGATATAACTTCAGTTGTAAACAGATACTAAAAAAACATAAGGGGAGATGTGACTGACCATATCTATCTTGCAAAACAGGTTTATTACACATCATACTCAACACATTGTTAAGTATGTTCAAGGCTGAGATAGATTTTTAATCAGTAAAGGGATCAAGAGATATGGAGATAAGACGGGAAAGTGGAGTTGAGGATTATCATTTCAGATCAGTCATGATTTCATTGAATGGTGGAGCAGACTCGATGGGCCCAATGGCGTACTCCTGCTCCTACGTCTTATGGTCTTGCGTCTATCTTTCAACACAGGTTTACAAAATGGGATTCTAGATCATAGAAGTTCACAAGGTGACCCAACAATTATCTGAGATCATATGATTTGTGATTGTCTGTCATCAAGTTTCTGAACTTTTGCACATTTGAATCTGTCCTTGGATTTCAGAATGTTTCTGTATTTGCTAGTTTATGTTATTTCTGTTATTGTAGGCCAATAAAAAATGTGGGGCAAAATTTTACATTTCCCTGCCAGTGTGTTTGAAATGATGTGGAGATGCTGGCATTGGACTGGGGTAAGCACAGTAAGAAGTCTTACAACACGAGGTTAAAGTCCAACAGGTTTATTTGGCAGCACTAGCTTTCGGAGTCACAGGCTCCTTCATCAGGTGAGTGAAGGAGTCACCTGATCAGGAACCACCTGATGAAGGAGCCTGAGACTCCGAAAGCTAGTGGTGCCAAATAAACCAGTTGGACTTTAACCTGGTGTTGTGAGTCTTCTTACTGTGTGTTTGAGGGCAGGGTGGTGATCGGAAAAATTCCTTGGATGGCTTTCCCACTTATTTCCCACCTGCCCCGACCTGTCTGCAATTTTACTCTGGGACAGGTGGAGCCTTGGCTTATGAGGATTCCAGGACACTATCCATATCCTGGACAACCATAGGTACAGGAAATGTCATCAACTGTAGGAGAGAGACCTCTGGGTTTTGGTGTTTCAGCCACAGCTGATGCCATGTGGTTCAAACAATAGGATTAGTGATTTGAGGATAGCACACTTCAGGCAGTAGTCACCCCACATCTTAAGAGTTTGCAGACAGAGGAGGGACTAATTGATTGCCAGATAGACAAAAAAGAGCAAGCAGGGAGTTCAGATGACCTCTGGAGCATGTTGCTCTCCAACCAATATTTAATTCTGAATTATGATGGGACAGAGTGATTCCCTGGCAAGTGCAGTCAGAGCCAAGACCATGGCACCCTGGGTGATTCAGCTGTACAGTGAGGAGGAAAAATATCAAGAGAGTGATAATTATTGGGATTCCATAGTTAGGGGAGCAAGCAAGCATTTATGTGGTCACAGATATAATTCCAGAATGGTATGTTGGTATGTGAAAGGTCTCCTCCGAGACCTCCATACAGAGTTACTCAGTTAAACGGAAAGGTCTCTTTCTGTTCCTGGGGAAGAGGACCTCCTGCCTTTCTGAATCTAATAGATTGAGGGCAACTTGATGCAGCTTTAAGTATAAAGGCTATATTGACAACAGAGTATTTATATACATGTACAGCAAGGTAAAACTAGACTACAAGTGTGACTGTTCTTCTGGACTTCTGGGCTCCCACTGGCATCCCTCTCGATTCGTGGTCCACGCCATCCTGCGATTGGCTCAGCTTCCCGCCAGAGCGATCCATGAGGTCCTTGCTGGTCATGTGGCCCTCAGAACACACCCTCCTCCCCCTTCAAGGACCATGCTACAACACTCCTTCCCCACAAATTCTGAAACACTGTTAAAGAGAAACAAAGAACAAGGTTAGTAGGTAAATCACAGGCTCTTATTCAAAAAGGGTATCCAGAAAAACCTCCGGAATGTTCTTCAAAGGTTCAAGTGGCCTGGGGCCTTCCTGGTTCTGTTAGAGCACCTCAATTTGGTGGCAGTCTCATCTGCATTTTAAGGGCAAAACAAGACAGACAAGAATGGCAGACTGATAAATCCTGGATCTAGTGACTCTTCAGCAGCTTCAGGTTCCATCGTCTCCTCAGCCATTGGCTGTTCAGGCTCCACATTCTTCACCAAAATCCCAGTTGCCAGACATGACAACCTGGAACTATTTGCAGGGATCACCAGGATATCCCCTGGATCCATTACTGCTCTCCTCCTCAGCTGGTCCACATGTTTCCTAAGCCTGTAGCCTTGTTCCTCCGTGATGTCGGAGACCAGTCCTGTTCTCTCCACAGTTTTGCCAACCACCCATGCCTGGCCTGCTGCAAAGTTCCTAACAAAAACGGCATCCTCCACTTTAAACACTCTGGCTTTCCTTCCTGCATCATGATTTATCTTCTGGGTGGCTTTTCTAGCCTCCACTCTCCCCTCCAAATTTGGGAGCATCATGTCCAATCTTGTTCATAACCAATGTCCCATCAGTAACTCGGGTGGTGTGACCCCCGTGGTCACGCTTGGGGTGGTGTTATCTGATAATAGAAAACTGACTGTGCGTAAAGGAAGGGGTCTGTTCATCTGTTTTTTTTATTGACAACCTGAATGTTTGTGCCACCCGCTCTGTCAGCCCATTTGATGCCGGGTGGTAAGGTGCTGACTTCACATGGTGAATGCCATTGGACTTGAGAAATATTTGGAATTCTTCTGCCATGAATGATGTGCCATTCTCCACCACCACTTCTGAAATGCCATGGAAAGCGAATAACTTCCTTAACTTGTCAATAGTGGCCATGGCTTTTTTGACTTCATCCCTTGCACTTGGAGTGAGCATCTACTAGTATAAGAAACATATGATCCATAAAAGGCCCAGAAAAATCTATGTTTAACCTTGCCCACGGTCAACTTGGCCACTCCCAAGGATGCAAATTTGCTGGTGATGGTAAAGCCTGTTAAACGTCGCAGCTTGAGCATTGACTAACCATCCTTTCTATTTTTGCGTCGCCGATGGAGACGGGGGAGGTGCCGGAGGATTAGAGGATTGCGGATGTGGTTCCTATTTTCAAGAAAGGGAATAGGGATAGCCCAGGAAATTACTGACTGGTGAGTCTAACCTCAGTGGTTGGTAAGCTGATGGAGAAGATCCTGAGGGACAAGATTTATGAGCATTTAGAGAGGTTTAGTATGCTCAAGAATACTCAGCATGGCTTTGTCAAAGGCAGATCGTGCCTTACGAGCCTGGTGGAGTTTTTCGAAAATGTGACTAAACACATTGACGAATGGAAAGAGGTAGGTGTGGTTTATATGGATTTTAGCAAGGCGTTCGATAAGGTCCCCCATGCAAGGCTTCTAGAAAAAGTGAGAGGGCATGGGATCCAAGGGGCTGCTGCCCTGTGGATCCAGAACTGGCTTGCCCAAAGGAGGCAGAGAATGGGTATAGATGGGTCTTTTTCTAAATGGAAGTCGGTCACCAGTGGTGTGCCCCAGGGATCTGTTCTGGGACCCTTGCTGTTTGTCATTTTCATAAATGACCTGGATGAGAAAGTGGAGGGATGAGTTGGTAAGTTTGCCGACGACACGAAGGTTGGTGGGGTTGTGGATAGTCTGGAGGGATGTCAGAAGTTACAGAGGGACATAGATAGGATGCAAGACTGGGCGGAGAAGTGGCAGATGGACTTCAACCCAGATAAATGCGTAGTGGTCCATTTTGGCAGGTCAAATGGGATGAAGGAGTACAATATTAAGGGAAAGACTCTTAGTACTGTAGAGGATCAGAAGGACCTTGGGTTCGGGTCCACAGGACTCTAAAATTGGCCCTGCAGGTGGAGGAGGTGGTTAAGAAGGCGTATGGTGTGCTGCCTTTATCAATCGAGGGATTGAGTTTAGAAGTCCGGGGATAATGATGCAGCTATATAAGACCCTCGTCAGACCCCACTTGGAGTACTGTGCTCAGTTCTGGTCGCCTCATTACAGGAAGGATGTGGAAAAGATTGAAAGGGTGCAGAGGCGATTTACAAGGATGCTGCCTGGATTGGGTGGCATGCCTTATTAGGATCGGCTGAGGGAGCTCGGTCTTTTCTCCTTGGAGAGACGTAGGATGAGAGGAGACCTAATAGAGGTATATAAGATGTTGAGAGGCATAGATCGGGTGGACTCTCAGAGGCTTTTTCCCAGGGTGGAAATGGCTGCTACGAGAGGACACAGGTTTAAGGTGCTGGGGGGTAGGTACAGGGGAAATGTTAGGGAGAAGTTTTTCACACAGAGGGTGGTGGGCGAGTGGAATCGGCTGCCATCAGTGATGGTGGAGGCAAACTCAATAGGATCTTTTAAGAGACTCCTGGATGAGTACATGGGACTTAATAGGATGGAGGGTTATAGGTAGGCCTAAAAGGTAGGGATATGTTCGGCACAACTTATGGGGCCGAAGGGCCTGTTTTGTGCTGTAGTTTTTCTATGTTTCTATTTCTTTGTCAATGCCCTGTGGCCATCACACATAATCCCTGGCTAGGGCCTTCATTCTACTTCGACCAGGATGAGAGTCTTGCAATTCTTGTAACAGGAGCTGTCTCTCTTGGGGTGGGACTGTAACTCCGGACCCCCACAGTAACACCCATCTTCACAGGTTAATTCCAACCTTCTACTTTCGTAGAGTTTTAACATGGCTGACTTCCCATTGTGCCACTCTTGCATGACCTTCTTCTTTACCTTCATTGATACGGGGTCTCTTTCTGTCACAAGGTTATGTTTTTTGCTGAAGTTGACAAGGTGTCTACCAAATGCAGAGCCACTATAATCTCTTGAGGAATTGGTGGTGATGCTACTGTTTGTGGTAAAGTTAACTCACTCAGTGCATTTGCATGTGATATCTGTGTACCGGGATGATGTTGAAATGTATAACTGTAGGCTACTAACAAAAGAGCCCATCTCTGCACCCTTGCAGAAGTGATTTGTGGCACTCGCTTATCTTCCCTGAAAAGACCTAACAATAGCTTGTGGTCTGAGACTATTGTAAAATGTCGGCCATACATATACTCATGGAACTTTTTGACTGCCAATCTTTCCTTGTCTCTTTGGGAATATTTCCTCTCCGCGTCTGACAACTTGAAGCGAAGGCAATGGGCCTTTCTGCACCATCAGGCATCGGTGGGATAAAAAATCTCCCACTCTATACAGAAAGGCATCGCAGGTCACTATTAAGGGTTTGTTTGGGTCAAAATGCACCAACAAGGCAGATGACTACAGGGCTTTTTTAACTTTGGCAAAACCTTTCTTTTGTTCTTCTCCCCATTTCCATCTTTGCTTTTTTTTAACAGTTGAAGTAGGGCTAAAATAGTAGAAGCATTTTTTTAAAATCTGCCATAGTAGTTGACCATGCCCAGAAATGATTTCAGCTTGGATACGTCTTTTGGTTATGGCAGCTCATTGATGGCTTTTACTTTTTCTTCCAAAGGACGCCGACTCTTCAAATCGACACTGAATCCAAAATAGGTAACTTCTTCTGATTGAAATGTATATTTTCCCATTTCAGCCTAACCCCTGCTTCCTTAAAATGTTTTAACGCTTCTTCTAAATTGGATTTGTGTTCTTCAGGTGAAGTACCAGTGATCAGTACATTGTCCAGATAAACCATTACATTGGGGATGCCTTGCAAAAAGATCTTCATCGTATGCTGGAAAATGGCACAGACTGACAAGACTCCAAAAGGCAATATGGTATGCTGATACAATCCCTTGTACATGTTAATTGTCATCAGCTTTTGCGAGTCCTCATCGAAGTCCAACTGCTGATAGGCATGGCTGAGATCCAATTTGGTATATTTTAAACCTCCAGCTAGTTTAGCATAGAAATCTTAAATTCTGAGTATGGGGCCACCCAGGGTGTTACCTCTGTCATGCTCACAAGCAGATTTCTAACGTGGCTTTGATATGTTGATTGTGTATGCTTGCTGGTTGCAGACTCGTGGGAGAGATTGTTGTATCTTGGATGTGGTGATGGGTTGTTGAGGGTGGTCCCTTACTCTTGGAATGGCCTTGAGTTCTTCAGGATGGCTCCTGACTCATGGGGATTGTCCCTGTATCTTGGGGTGGTCATGGGTTCTTGGATAGTGGGCCATGGCCACTGGGGATGGTCCCTGACTCTTGGGGTGGTCATGGATTCTTGGGGGCGGTCCCTAACTCTTGGGGATGGTCCTTGACTCTTGGGAATGGTCCCTGATTTTTGGGGTGGTCATAAGTTCTTGGTTGTGTCTGCAGATTCTTGGAGGTGGTCACAGGTTCTCGGGGGAATGGTCACAGGCTTTTGGGCATGTTCCCTGGTTTCAAGGTGAAGGGAGTGGTCACTAACTCAAGGGGTTGATTGGCAGGTCTCAGGCATGAAGATAGTCACTAACACCTAGGTGTGGTCACTGGTCTCAGGCTGATAGGGCTGGTCACCGTCAATTCCCATTAAATTCTACTAATTTGTTACATAATAGTTAAAATACTAAGTGCAGTTTGGTAAAACCAATATGGAAAGGACATTAAAGCCCTAGAGAGCATACAAAACATATTCATCTGAACGACACTGGGAAATTTATAGCTATGATGATACGTTTGAGATATTAGGAGTATTCCCTCTAAACCTGAGAAGGGTAAAAGGAAACTTTACAGAGGTTTTTTTAAATTATGATGAATTATATGATACAATATATTTCTTCTTTGGGAGGATCAGTGTCAAGGTGACATCGATTTAAAATTAATGCTAGGAAAATGAAGAACGAGGTTAGCAGAAATGTCTTTATGATGAGGGTTGTTGAAGCATGAAATACTTTGTCATAGGGAATAGTTCAGAAAAAGACAATTGGATCTTTATGAAGCAGAGGAAGATACTTGATTATGAGAGGTAGTTTTGGATTGCTCTAGCAAAGAACTGCCACAGGCCTCCTTCTATCCTATCAACTCCAATGATTCTATGGGTCTAAAAGTAAACTTGAGCATATTTATTTGCAAAACCCCTTGACTTTTTTGAGGAAATTACATTCTCGGTGTACTATTTGGAAAGCCCTACAATATGGTGCACTTAAACTTTCAAAAAAAAATGGATTTATTTCCACACAAACTGCTATTAGCTTTAAAATGTAGTTGCTGCAAGTGGCCTTTTTTTCTTTGGTACACGGATTCTTTAAATATTTTTGCACATGTGCACACACATTATTTATCACAGGAGATCTACACAGTAATTTTCAGACTGCTTAGTGAGGGCATTAACATTGAGAATTCAACGTAAGCTCTGAAAGAGTAAGAAGCTGACTGAAGGTTCGAAAACAGTAGATAATAGTTAGAGGAATTGCATCAGGGTAGTTACGTTGGGAGATACTCCAAGGATCAGTATTAGGGCTACTACTGTTGTAATTTACATTAATGACTTGAATTCAGAAATTCAATGGAAATTGCTCAACTAGACATGAAATCAGAGGTAACTCTCGTGTTTTTCTTCAAAATACTGCCATGGAATCATTTGCATGCACCCAACAGAGCAGAACAAGCCTCGGTTTAATGTTTCATTTAGAAGATGGCACCTTTGACACTGCAGCATTCCCTCAGTACTGCACTGAAGTATCAACTTAGATTTCTTTGCCTATGTCTCTGGAGTGGAACTTCAACCCACAGCCTTCTGATTCAAAGGCGATAGTGATGCCAACTGAACCAAGGTTGGCACTATAGATTGTTCTCATTGAAACAGATGGGAGACATTAAGGGTGCGATTTTACCACCATGCTGTGCCTGGCAATCAGTGCGGCGAGCTGGGAAAATAGCTTTCAAAGTTAATAATCCGATTTGTGCCCAGCGTGAAATGGTTTGCTATTTTCCCGACTCTTTTCGAGTGGCACAAACTACTTCATGCCCAGAAAGGCTGCAAAGCTTATTAGCATGAGATTAACTGCATTTTAATATCATTAGGGAGTTCAGCGCACATGCTTCCCTGCTCCTGGATGTTTCTCACCTCTCCAGTAAGATATTATGTTGGTGCGAATCGCTACTAGTCTGCCCTAGGGCAAACCTGGCGAGCTGGTCATGCTGGGGGTCTTAGAGGTCATCAAAGCTCCCCAGTGATCAGGGGCATGGCTGGACAGTGTCCGACGGGAAGTGCCCACCTGGTTGTGTTCACCAGACACCCCGTCAGTTTCTACATCAGGCACCCCAGCAGTGGACATCAGGTACCTCAGCAGTGGACATCAGACAGTGCTCCTATGCTGGTGAAGTGTCAGCGGGTGGGCCTGGGTAGGGGCAATGACGGGGAGGGGGCTATGCAGAAGGGCTATGTAGAGGGGCTAAGTAGAGGGACTATGCAGGGGGGTCATGCAAGGTTGGATCATGAAGGGGTGATGATAGGGGTGCATGTTGGGGGTCATGACGGGAGAGGGCATGTTGGGTGTCATGATGGGGGAGGGCATGTCGGGGGTCATGACGAGGGACTGTTGGGGGTCATTCAGACCTATTGGGAGGGCCCCGATGCAGGTGACCCATGTCAGGGTGGGGGGAGAACATGCTGCCGACGAAGGGGGGGGAATCTAATGTCCGTGGGGGGGGGGGTGGTGAGAGGAGTCCCCCAGAGAGATCGGGGTGCCCTTGCGACATGGCGGCCGTGCACTTGGAAGCCGGTTTCACTGTGTGTTTAGGCCCCACCCCCCTTGTACCGGTGCCAAGTTCCCAACTCTCCAAAAAAATGACTGAGTGTCGAAAGATTGTGATGCAGAGTGCACCTGAGAGACCAGCGCAATTCACCCCATGTTGCTCACTATTAAGACACTTGGAAATTATTTGGGAAAATTCCACCCTAAATGACTGGAGGCAGTTCAACGAAGAACCACGTGACCAATCACACATCAGAGATCTGAGGTATGAGGAGATGTTGAAGAAACTTGGTATTTTCAAAATCGAAAAGACGTGACGGAAAGTTGATCTTACATAAGAGAGTAAAATGATCAAAGGGTAAATCTCAAAAATTACACCAAACTAAACCTCACGAGTGGCTAGAGAACAAAAGTTAAAACTAGTAAATGACTTTGATTGACATGAAGCTCTTCTCCACAGCTCCACACAAATTAGCACACAAAATAGATTGCCATGTAGGGACAAGAACTTGAAAATCATTTAACCAACAATTGGATGCCCATAGGGCTTTTCTGGAAAGCATCATTGAACGGTTACAGCACAGGAGGCCATTCAACCCATCAAGCCTGTGCTGACTCTCTGTAAGTACAATCAGCTAGTCCCACTTACCTGTCCTGTTCCCCATAGCCCTGCTTTTTTTTCCTCTCAGTACTTCTCCAAATCCCTTTGAAGGTCACAATGAAATCTTGCTTTCAGTGCCCTCGCAGGTAGTGCATTCCATATTCTGACCATTCGCTATGCCAAAAAATATGCTGTCATTTCTTTTAAAGTAAAATGATGGGCCAAATGACTATCCTGATTTGTAAATTTTGTGGGATAAATCCCATCCACCAATATTTCTGGAAAAACACACATTTGCGGAAGGGTGGGAAAGATGCAAAATGAGTGGAAGCAAAAAATTCTGCCATCATTCGAGAGACAGTTGCTGTAAACAGGGGATCTTAGCTTTCTGTAGAAGGGTGAGAATGGGCCGAATTGCCTTTGACCTCCAAAACAATCGTGTTACAGTGTCTGAATTTTGGCTTTGGGTTTCTGCATTAAATTTAATAGGGTTTTCATGGTTAGAAAACTTCAGTAATCAGTAACCAGTGATTAACTTCTTAATACTGTATGGTTCATTGGTTCCCTAAATTCAATTTGCATTCCAGCTTGACTGAATACTGGGATTAGCCTGCCTTCGTTCCTCTCGCTTGCTTTCTCTCAATTGTAAAACTAAACACTTGCAAATCTCACAGCCAGATGGGCTGTGAAGAAAGAAAGAGAAATAAAGAAGATGGAGACAGAGGAAGGAAACAGCTGCCACCTTCTGCTCAGTTCAAAACTGGGCAGGATGAAAGCACTGGGCACAGAGCCACAGGCCAACCTGTTAATGCATCCATGGAGAATATTTAAATGCCTCACCTGTCAATCAGATCACTCTTTCAGGACATCAAAAAATAACACTGCTGAGTGCTGTCACTGTGATGTCTTCCACAAAATCACACATTTAAACTACTTAAATTCTTTCACTCCATGCACGTGCAGAGCAATTTTTGCCTTTATACTGGAAAACCAGACATTTAGGGACAATTTTAAAAGTCAAGCTAATGGTAGGAAGTTGGCATTAGAAATGGACATACACGAGATTTAATTTTAGTAAAGCATGGATACAATGGATGTACATTTTAGACACTCCTGCTGGGTAAGAACAGATTGGTAACACTTCCTATTTAATAGCTAACATTAAAAAGCTGATTGTTGGTAATCCATCTGAAAACTGGATGGGTGACCACTCTATGCAAGTGGAATTCTCAAGTAGACAGTTTAAAAGTGCACACTAAGATATGTTCAATGTAAAATCAGAAAATTCTGGGAAAATTTAGCAGGTCTGGTAGCGTCTGTGAAGAGAGAAACAGAGTTAAGGTTTTGAGCCCATATGGCCCTTCTTCAGAGTTAAAGAGAGGGAGGAATGTGTGTTTCACCACACAGACTGGTGTACTTCAATTCCGTGCATTCTAAAGGGTGGTGAAATCAGGGTATGTTTAGGCCCAAGGTCTCTAAGTCTCTCCCTAAATAGAAGCCCACACAAGATGCCAACACTGTACAACACTCCAAGCTGGATGCCATACATAGGTATCGATTGGTCCACTTAGCTAAGGAACTCAGGAAGTCATCACCTTCAGAACACCATTTGGAAGATATTTCTTCCGGAGACTTCCTTTTGGCTGATCTGTTAGTCAAGATCTGTTCCAGCAGCATCTGGAGAGAATCACAGAAAGTGTGCCTGGATGCATGTGCATCTCTGATGATGTTGCAGTGATGGGCAAAACCAAAGGAGAGCATTATCAAAATCTTCACTCAATGGTGAGAGTAGCTCGCCATGAGGGGCTCGTCATCAACAGCAGGAAATTTCAGGTGAACGTAAGTAAGATCAATTTCTTCAACTCCATTGCAGAATTTGTCCTGATCCAGGCAAAGTCGAAGATGTCAGACAAATCCTTACTCTGCAGAACCAGGAAGACTTACAAAGGTGCCTGCATTTTTGAACTTCTTCATAGAAATCATAGAAATCATAGAAACCCTACAGTGCAGAAGGAGGCCATTCGGCCCATCGAGTCTGCACCGACCACAATCCCACCCAGGCCCTACCCCCACATATTTACCCGCTAATCCCACTAACCTACGCATCTCAGGACTCTAAGGGGCAATTTTTAACCTGGCCAATCAACCTAACCCGCACATCTTTGGACTGTGGGAGGAAACCGGAGCACCCGGAGGAAACCCACGCAGACACGAGGAGAATGTGCAAACTCCACACAGACAGTGACCCGAGCCGGGAATCGAACCCGGGACCCTGGAGCTGTGAAGCAGCAGTGCTAACCACTGTGCTACCGTGCCGCCCCATACACTGTGAATATCCACTTTATATTGAAGTTGAGTGAAGTTGAGAAAGGAAAACAGTACTTACCAAGATGTCCCTCTTTGGGCAAATAGATCCATTCGACTCCTCTGTGGAGAACTGGACACAATAGGTACAGCACCTTGAGTATTACTTCCAAGCAAATGAAATAAGGGAAGAGGTGAAGCGTGTGGAACCCAGACTTACAATCTGACTTGCAGTCTCACAACCCTAAGTGCACCCAACTCCAAATCATTCAGTGAGCTTGTGGAATTGGTGAAGTCACATTTCAACCCCAGCCATTAGTTATACTCTAGAGATTCAAGTCTATTTTAAGGGAGAGTGCCTCAGGCTAAACAATTGTGACTTATATTACTAAATTGAAACAGATATTGGAGTACTGCAATTTTGGAGCTGTTATATATTCAAATGGTTGCATGATTGCTTTAAGAGCTGGTCACATGATTTTATGGTGATGTCATTAGGGTGTTTCATAGGCTCCTGCTTTAGTTTCAGTTTCTACATTGTAAGGCAAAAGCTCCTCAATAAACCTTGTTATTGTTATTTTAAATCTACGTGTGAAAACCACATATTTTTCTTTTCATTTAAAATCCATAGCCCCGAACATAGTAAGGACATCACAAAAAGAAAATTGATGATGAGTCAGGATTTTGTTTCATTGAGAACATCAAGAAAAGATCCTAAGTAGAAGAAAAAAACATTGTGGGACCTAGCACTTTGAATATCAAAAGGCTCGGAAAATCAATGACAGGATTAAATAAAGATTGATGAGTCAATGAAGGAAGACCAAGTAAAAAAAAGAAAAAAAATGCGTTTCTTACCTGGAAAACACATTGGGTACACTCCCCTAAATTGCAGTGTTTGCGCACGCGTTGGAGTGTGTATCGGCAGAGCGGAAGAACATGCAATGCAGTTGAAAAAGGGTGAAAGCTCTCTGTGAGGTATTAAATGAGGGCTTTCTTCCAACCACGGAAGGGTGAAATTCCAGGCAGTATCTGGCATATTTGAAAATAAGGGATACTTTGCTATACGGCTGGGACCGCTTGCAAGAAAAAGATACATCAAGTCAATAGTCTTCAGGGTAAAAACGGGAGTACTGGGAAGACAGTAAAAAAAAATGTACTGAGCAGTCTTGAGTCATGAGTGCCTGCAAGAGAAATGGTGGGTCAGTTAGGAGTCATCGGTCCTTTCAATCAAGAAAATGAATAATGGAGTTTCTTTGTAGAGTGGTTTTAGCACTTTGCACAAGTGGATAAAATTGCAAATGAGTTGCTCGTAACAGCTTTTCTCAGTACGATAAGAAGTAAAACCTACAATTTGTTCTCATACTTGGTTTATCCTGCAAAGCCAGGAACCAAAACGATGACTTGGCATAGATCAGTGAAGAGCATTACTCTCTGAAGCCACTGATCATTGGGGAACAGTTCAGGTTCCACCAAAAGAATCAAGTGGAAAGTGAAAAGAATGCTCAGTTGTGGCAATCTTTTAAAAATTGGTGAGTCATCAGAGGATACTCTTCGAGATTGTCTAATTTGCCGAGTCCAAAATGAGGCTATCCAAAGAAGATTGCCTACTAAAAATGCTTTGACTTTAAAGACAGCAATAGAAATCACAGTGTTGGTGGAACTAGCTACTAAAGAGGCTTCACAATTTGGTGTAGGAATGAAGATCCACAAGTTGGGAACTGCCCATAAGAAGTCAAAACAGCAACAAGCATGTCACAGTTGAAATAAAATGGGCCGTTCAGTGAGTGAATGTTGAAGCACGGATAGTCAATGAAAGAATGGTGGCAAAATGATCACATTGCAAAAGCTTGTTGGGCTAGACCAGCTTCCCTTGAGAACAATATTTAGAAGAAGAATCTAGGTACCTTCAAGAATAACAAGTTGCATTCTTCAAAAGGAATTAATAACATGGAAGAAAAGAATTACGACTGTGAAGAAAAGAATGTCCAGAAATATGATGAAGAACTCCAACTGCACATCTTATCCTTACAGGGTGAATCACATAGATTCTGGGTGATTCTGAAGTTAAGTGGAAAATCTATATGCATGGAGGTTGTTACAGGTGCTGCTGTATCTTTAATTTCTGAGACTACATACCAACAAAGCTGAACCCCTTGCTTTAAAAGAAGCTGATGTGATCGTAAGGACATAGATGAAAGAAATCTCACCGTTAAAAGGTTACATCATGGTCAATGTAGAGTTGAGTGGACAAATAGCAGAGTTGCCTCTCCATGTGGTCCATGGTAATTTTCCAGCTTGATAATGGTTGGAGAAGATAAAACTAACTGGAATGCTGTCTACAAATTGGTCGATGCCAAAACAGACTTAAAGCACCTTCTGAATAAATACAAGAGCATATTTGAAGAGACATTTGGCTCAAAGAAGGGAGTTCAATGGAACTCAAGATAAAGCCAAATAGTCAACTTGATAGTCTCAAAGCAAGTCTCAAGCAAATGCAATATGCAATTCATACCAAGGTTGAAGAAAAATTAGTATGACTTGTTAACGCTGGTGTGTTGGAGCTGTTTTCAATGAGTGACTGGGCTAACCCCCATCATAACAGTCAAGAAAGCAGATATTATAGTTTGTATTTGTGGTGATTTTAAAACAATCATAAATCCAGTGTTGTGTGCTGATCAATATCCACTTCATTTAATTGAAGTAATAAAAGCAAATTGCTGTGGATGCTGGAATCTGAAACGAAAAGAGAAAATGCTGGAAAATCTCAGCAGGTCTGACAGCATCTGTAAGGAGAGAAAAGAGTTAACGTTTCGAGTCCAGACGATCCTTTAGGACATTTCCTCTTTTGGTTTCATTTAATTGAAGATTTATTTGCTGGGTTATCAGGTGGGCAGAAATTCAGCAAGATTAATCTTTCACAAGCACATTTACAGATGAATGTAGCTGCTGAATTTCAACCATTGCTTACCATCGTTACTCATAAAGGTCTTTTTTATTATAAAATATTGCCTTTTGGAATAACATCCACCAGCCCTGTACCAAAGATCGATGGATCAGATTTTAAGTGGTCTCTCTGGTGTACAATGTTTCCTGGATAATATTCTAATTACAGGGTCCAGTGAACAACAGCACTTGAATAATTTAGAAGCAACATGGAAATGTCTTCAAGCACGTGGTCTGCATATCAAGAAAGGTGTGATTTTTTCCAGATGTCAGTCCAGCATTGGGTCACGTTATTGATAGTAAAGACCTACTTAAAGCATTTTAAAAGGTGGAAGCTATTTTTGAAGCACTGCATCCGATGAATATGATGCAATTGAAGTCCTTTCTAGTATTAGTAAGCTTTTATGGCAAATTTGTTTCTAACTTAGCTACATTATTGAAGCCATTGCATAATTTACTATGTGTGAAACAGTCATGGGGACAGGAAAACAGAATGTGAGAATACATCCATGGATGTCAAAGATACTTTGCAGAAGTCTGAATATTGGTTCATTTTAATCCGAAGCTACCATTACGGCTTACTTGCGACACTTCACCTTATGGAATAGGGGCAGCCATTTCACATATTGTACATTTGGAGGAAGAATGACCAATAGCTTTTGCTTACCTTACTCTGGCTACTGCTGGGTCTAACTATGCTCAGCTCGAAAAAGAAGCATTAAGTATAATTTTTGGCATACAAAGGTTTCATCATTATTTATATTGTCATCATTCACATTGTTGACTGCCCATTGACCCTTAACTACTATTTTTGGCATATATAAATGCATTCCGTCATTAGCTGTTAGCCAATTGCAAAGATGGTCGCTGATCTTATCTGCACACTCCTGTGATATTAATTATCATCAATCGGAGTGCCATGCTAATGCTGATGCATTAACATGCTTACCTTTACCTATTGAGCAGATGTCACCAACAAGTTTTGCTAATATTTTTATTTTTCGCTGGTAGATCATTTGCCTGTAACAGCTCCTCAAGTTCAGAGATGTATAGAAATGATCTTGGGATGGGGAAAGTGATGGATTTGATAGTGAAAGGAAAGATAACTTGAACGCATTGTACACATCCTGATTTGAAACCATGTGTCAAGACAGCTTGTGTTGACCATCCAAGGTGGGTGTCTATTGTGGGGAATCTGAATGATCATTCCTCCCCGTCTGCATGGAAGAGTTCTTGAACAACTACATGAAGGATATCCAGGTGTAGTCCGGATGAAAGAATTGGCATGTAATTACTTCTAGTGGCCGGGTCTGAAGGCTCATAATTGATGCACACTCGAAGTGGCCAGAAGTTGTTATCATGAGATCTACGATAACTGAACAAACCATTGAAAAACTTGATGAAATGTTTGAGAGATTTTGTAAACCAAAACAGATTGTTACAACAATGGTTCACAGTTTACTTCACAAGAGTTTGGGATTATCTCAAAGTAAATATAAAATCCATACCTTATCATCCATCAATCAATGGATTCACTGAAAGTTTCATACAATCCTTGAAACATTCTTTAAAAGCTCCAAGAAAGTGAAGCTCATTATCACGTCACGTGAGTAGCTTTTTGGCATCTTATAGAAACACTACTCATGCGACTATCCAAAATTCACCCTCATAACTGCTCTTGAAGAGAAAGTTGAGAACTACATTTCATTTGTTATTACCTCTAGAAACTTCAGAGATAGTAGAGCATCAACAACAATCTCAAATTACTGGATGAGACGTGAGGACAAAACAATGCTCATTTCAACAAGATCGAGTGGTAGCATGTAATTATGCCACAAATATGAAATGGATACCAGCCATAGTTTTAGCAAAAACAGGTCCAATTTCCTACATAGTTCAAACCAAAGATGAACTGGTTTGGCAACGCCATGCTGACCAATTGTTGTCATCTAAAAATGATTTCTCAGAATCATCTCCAGAAATGCCAACATCTTTAGTCCCCAGTGTTGTGAATACTACCACAGGAGACTTAGTTGAATCTGAGTTGCCTAATGATTGCATTTATACTACTGTACTATGTGAAAATGATGCAGAATTAGTTCAAAGAGAATTGCTGAAGGTCCAAATCATACTTCTAGGGTCAAGGATAGCCAAATTCCAGAACATCATATACAACCAAAGAGAAATAGACACCCTCCTGATCGACTTTGTTATTCACTGTTTATAATGATTAATGGTGCATAGTAGTGTCTAAAATATTATTGATCCTGTGTATAACATCACAGTAATTTGTCATGACCACAGGAGTAAAAGAGGAGGGATGTTATATATTTAAGTGCTTGCTTTAAGAGCCGGTCACATGATTTGATGGTGATGTCATTGGCTGTTTCACATGCTCCTGCTTTAGTTTCAGTTTCTACTCTTGTACCCTGGCTAGCCATGAATACAAGTCCACATTGATTATGTTGCTCCATTCATGGGCACAATGTCTCTGCTCGTTGTTGATGCGCACTCTAAGTGGATGGACATTTCTGAAGTAAAGTCTCCTACGTCGCATGCTACCATTGAAAGATTATGTCAATGTTTTTCCACCCATGGAATACCTGAAGTCATAGGGCAGAATTTTCCCACCCCACCAGGCTGTGGGAATTGTAGCGGGAGGACACGGACCATGTAAAGGTCTGTTGACTTCGGGCAGTTCTTTCCAGTCTCGGGGCGAGCGCGGCTGAAAAATCCCACCCATAGTGTCTGACAATGGAACAGTATTCACAACTGCTGGATTTCAAAACTTCACCACACTCAATGGTGTAAAGTACATTAGAACTCTTCCTTACCACCCAGCATCCAACTGATTAGCTGAGTGAGCTGTCTAAACTTTACGTCTGACCTAAAAAAGCAGTCAGGAGGGACCTGGGATACCAGAATCTCATAATTCCTTCTGGGTATAGGACCACTCTACATGCAACAATGGGAGTCCCACCAGCAGAGATATTAATGCACCATCGTCTCAGATCGAGTCTGAGTCTTGTGTTTCCAAACTTGCCAGGGAGAGTTGAGGCCAGCTATACAGTCAGAAGGCAAGACATCATTCATCCTAGAGTTCTAAAGGAGATAGCTGAAGAAATAGTGGAGGCGTTAG
Organism: Mustelus asterias; assembly: GCF_964213995.1. Lineage (NCBI taxonomy): Eukaryota > Metazoa > Chordata > Chondrichthyes > Carcharhiniformes > Triakidae > Mustelus > Mustelus asterias. Next base: position 77,044,303 of record NC_135810.1, read on the forward strand.
TTATGATCTTTCAAAAGTCACTGGAGTCAGGGAAAGTCCCAGAGGACTGGAAAATCGCTGTTGTAACCCCACTGTTCAAGAAGGGAACAAGAAAAAAGATGGAAAATTATAGGCCAATTAGCCTAACCTCAGTTGTTGGCAAAATTCTAGAATCCATCATTAAGGATGAGATTTCTAAATTCTTGGAAGTGCAGGGTCGGATTAAGACAAGTCAGCATGGATTTAGTAAGGGGAGGTCGTGCCTGACAAACCTGTTAGAGTTCTTTGAAGAGATAACAAATAGGTTAGACCAAGGAGAGCCAATGGATGTTATCTATCTTGACTTCCAAAAGGCCTTTGACAAGGTGCCTCACGGGAGACTGCTGAGTAAAATAAGGGCCCATGGTATTCGAGGCAAGGTACTAACATGGATTGACGATTGGCTGTCAGACAGAAGGCAGAGAGTTGGGATAAAAGGTTCTTTCTCAGAATGGCAACCGGTGACAAGTGGTGTCCCGCAGGGTTCAGTGTTGGGGCCACAGCTGTTCTCTTTATATATTAACGATCTAGATGACGGGACTGGGAGCATTCTGGCCAAGTTTGCCGATGATACAAAGATAGGTGGAGGGGCAGGTAGTATTGAGGAGGTGGGGAGGCTGCAGAAAGTTTTAGACAGTTTAGGAGAGTGGTCCAAGAAGTGGCTGATGAAATTCAACGTGGGCAAGTGCGAGGTCGTACACTTTGGAAAAAAGAATAGAGGCATGGACTATTTTCTAAACGGTGACAAAAGTCATAATGCTAAAGTGCAAAGGGACTTGGGAGTCCTAGTCCAGGATTCTCTAAAGGTAAACTTGCAGGTTGAGTCCGTAATTAAGAAAGCAAATGTAATGTTGGCATTTATCTCAAGAGGCTTGGAATACAAAAGCAGGGATGTACTTCTGAGGCTTTATAAAACACTGGTTAGGCCGCATTTGGAGTACTGTGAGCAATTTTGGGCCCCACACCTCAGGAAGGACATACTGGCACTGGAGCGGGTCCAGCGGAGATTCACACGGATGATCCCAGGAATGGTAGGCCTGACATACGATGAACGTCTGAGGATCGTGGGATTATATTCATTGGAGTTTAGGAGGTTGAGGGGAGATCTGATAGAAACTTACAAGATAATGAACGGCTTAGATAGGATGGACATAGGGAAGTTGTTTCCATTAACAGGGGAGACTAGGACGCGGGGGCACAGCCTTAGAATAAAAGGGAGTCACTTTAGAACAGAGATGAGGAGAAATTTCTTCAGCCAGAGAGTGGTGGGTCTGTGGAATTCATTGCCACAGAGGGCTGTGGAGGCCGAGAAGTTGAGCGTCTTCAAGACAGAAATTGATAAATTCTTGATTTCTCGAGGAATTAAGGGCTATGGGGAGAGAGCGGGTAAATGGAGTTGAAATCAACCATGATTGAATGGTGGAGTGGACTCGATGGGCCGAATGGCCTTGCTTCCGCTCCTATGTCTTATGGTCTTATGTCAGTCAGCACAGTCTTTTCTGGTGGATGGCGCTGTGTATGTGAGGAATTTTGGTAGTTGATAAAATTTGTTCCTTGGAATCATTGTCTATAATATTGGATGCCTGTCTTATCAAGTGGGCGTAGAAAGATCATCTGAAAACACATAAAACATTTGAGAAAAAGAGAGATGCCCCAGTAGCCAGTTTTGCCATTAGGAAGTATATTGCCATCAGGAAATGTTGCTGACTATTTTAGCATTGAAGTACCTGGTCATCCTGAGGCGGGCACAACCGACCTCTCCATGGAAACACATAGAATTGAACTGCCTGTGCCTGAAGAGGCACCTGTCATTTTGTTTTCCGCTGACAGCAACCCTGTGGAAGCGTCCCAGGAAGAGGAGTTATGCCACTCCACAAGGATTCAGAAATCCCAGAAAGACCTGATTTATAATTGACTACATTCATGTACTAAATGTTTAGTTACCTAGGACTGTGTGAATTGAATATTGACATTTCATAGAAATCATGGAAACCTAACAGTGCAGAATGAGGCCATTAGGCCCATCAAGTCTGCACCGTCAACAAACCCACCCAGGCCTTATTCCCATAACCCCACATATTAAACCCGCTAATCCTTCTAGCCTATGCATTCTAGAACACTAAGGGGCAACTTAACATGGCTAATCCACCAACCTGCACATCTTTGGACTGTGGGAGGAAACTGGAGCATTCAGAGGAAATCCATGCAGACACAGGGAGAATGGGCAAACTCCACACAGACAGTGACCCAAACCAGGAATTGACCCAGATCTCTGGAACTGTGAGATAGCAGTGCTAACCACTGTGCTACCATGCCGTCCAAAGTATAAAGGGACTTAGTTGGGGAGGGATTTGCAGATTGTTCTTTTAAAGATCAATCTGCAGAGTAAGGGGCTCATGACCCAGGGAACCAATCAGGGTTAATGGTGGGAGATCGCCCTGGTAAGGTGTAGCCTCTGTTCCAGAACCTTCTCAGGAGCAGATTGCAGCCACGAGGCTACCAAGCCTCTGTCTAATTTTAATCTGTAAATAAGAGAATTGTGTTTTCCCTAAACTGGTGAACAAGCATCTTTATAAATGAGTACTTCAACATTTTCAGATTTTACTTCAGATTTCCAGTGTCCACAGTATGTTGCTTGTTATTTTTGTTCTCATATCTCTGGAATGCGACCTGGGGCATAGATGAGCCATGAATGGTGAAGCAGGCTGGTGACAGCTGGATGAATTATTCTTATAAAGAACAGAAGCAAAACACAGTGGATGCTGAAAGTCTGAAATAAAAACAGAAAATGCTGGATAAACTCAGCAGCATCTTTGGAGAGAAATAGAATTAATGTTGTGGAGCCGAATGATCCTGTTTTGAACAATTAGGCAGGGTTTTCTGTACATCCCCCCCCCCCCCTCCCATATTTCTCAGGGACCATTGGCCAGTTGTAGGATCTTCTGATCCTACTGCTGTCAGTGGAGTTTACCGTTCTATGTATACCCCACCGCCATGAAATCCACAACAGGGGTTTCGCCGCCAGTGGGACGGGAAGATCCTGCCGACGAGAACGGCTGGAAAATTCCAGCCGTAAGCTCTGTTTCTCTCTCCACAGATGCTGCCAGACCTACTGAGTTTATCCAGCATTTTCTATGCCTATAAAAAGTTCTAAAGAAAGCTCATGACTTATTCCAGCCCCTGCTGCACCCACCCCGCCGCACCCCCCCCCCCCTCCCCAGTACTGCCTGGCCTGCTGAGCCTGCCCAGCATTTTCTGTTTTTATTTCAGCGTCTGAAGAATTTTATTTTTGGTTTATTTCTATGTTGTTCATGTGTAGAAACAGTGCCATCCTCAACCTCTTCATGTCAGAGGAAAATAGATTCTCACTCTTGGTGTGCCAAATTTTGACACTATGAATGATGTTACACAGTGTGCTAGCAATGTTGTTACAGTCAGGCTGATGATGATCCCACTGGGTTCACAGACTTCGTAAGAGTTTTAACAACACCAGGTTAAAGTCCAACGGGTTTATTTGGTAGCAAATGCCTTCGGAGCGCTGCTCCTTCGTCAGATGGAGTGGAAATCTGCTCTCAAAACATTTGCTACCAAATAAACCTGTTGGACTTTAACCTGGTGTTGTTAAAACTCTTACCCCTGTCCAACGCCAGCATCCCCACATCTTCACAGACCTCAGCAGACGCGCATGCCCAGTTCGTCCCTTGCCGCTGGTTAGGGTAATGCGCATGCGCACCAGATCCAGCGCCGCCGCTGCCTGCAGCCAAAGCTGTTCTTCACTGCGCAGCGCTGTCGCTGTCCAAATTAAAGTCAAGTAATAACGGCTCATTTTTTAACAAAAACACACAATATCTCTGGATATACCTCGAAATTTGATTTTTTTCATCGTCTACAATTTATTTTTTCATCAGGCAGGTTTTGGAGTTGAAAGGTTATCTGTCCCGCATGCGCATTGACGTTCCTTCCGGAGCACAGCAATGGCGGCGTGCAGCGGCAGACTGGTTGGGGTTTTGCGGAGCTGTTGCGGGTGTGCGGTGGGGATGAATGTTCCTACTTATGTCAGGATGTCTTCAGTGAGTGTTGGGTTTTAGTTCGTAGCTCGGAATTAGACCTTGTTGGTTCTCGCGGAAAAGAAGAGGTCTAAAGTCGGGTTTTGGTCCTTGGGTTGCTGCTTCTTCATTTCATTCCCACCTGGTTATTCACCAGCTCCAGGACCTTCTCAAACAAACACGGAAAATGCTGGAAAATCTCAGCCGTTTTGGCAGCATCTGTGAAGAGGGAATAGAGCCAACATTTCGAGTCTGGATGACTCTTCGTTAGAGCCTCTGATGCTTTCATAGGCCTGGCTGTGTTGCCGTTCTTTCACCTCTAAATTGGGAGTTCATGGGGACTCGGGCCTTAATTCATAGATTTGAACACATGTACTGAGGGAATGCTGCACTGTCGAATATGAAGTCTTTCAGGATGAGATGTTAAATCATAATCATCTGGTTGGGCACTTTACAGCTTTTTGGACTGAACGTTGAGTTCAACAACGTCAGAGTGTGAATGTTTTCCTCCAGTTCCACTCCAATTCCATTTTATTTAATTTCTTCTCAATGTTATTTTTCCATTTTTATTATATGCTCTCTTTATTTTTCCACTCCTAAAATCTCACTTCCCATCTTATTTCACCCCCCCCCCCCCCCCCCACTAAGTGCCACATTTCTCCACTCTGCACCTTTTTTCTGCCATTTATACATTCTGATCTTTTAACGGATTGCCATCAGCACCATTCCCAGCCTTTATCAGCACCATTCACATTCCCTTTTGTCTACGCCATCCCTATTAATTATAGCCACATTGCCCCCCCCCCCCCCCCAGTGTAAATCTTGTCCTATTTTTCTTGTCTTCAGCTCTGGTGAAGGATGATCCTGACTCAACATTGGGTGCGATCTTACCGACCATTCATGCCACGCTCCTGCTGCAGTGAAGTTGGAGAATTTGGCTCCCAGCCAAATCTCCATTCACTGTAGCAGGATGGAAAAATCCTGCCTCCGTGAGCAGTCGTAATATTTTGGCTGTTGGCTCTATTCTCTCTCCACAGATGCTGCCAGACCTGTTGAGATTTTCCAGCATTTTCTGTTTTTGTTTCAGATTCCAGCATCTGCAGTATTTTGCGTTTGCATTAAATCAAGGCCCCATCTGTCCTTTTGCAAAAGAGAATGCCATGTAAATTTTCTGAAGAAGAGTCATATGGACTCAACATTTGGTTTCTCTTCACAAATGATGCCAGACCTGCAGAGTTTTTCGAGTATTTTCTGCTTTTATTTCAAATTTCCCTGGTGTCCCGATTAAGACTAAAAGGCCATGGTGCAAGGGTAACACATTGGTATGGATAGTAGATTGGCTAACTAACAGGAAATGGAGTTGACAGAAATGGGTCTATTTTGTGACAAGTGGTGTGCCACAGGGATCAGTGCTGGGGCCTTAACCTTTTACAATGTATATAAATAACTTGGATGAAGTGACTGAAGGTATGGCTGCTAAATTTGCTGATGACACAAATATAGGTAGCAAAGTAAATTGAGTGGGTAGATCTGGCAAATGGAGTATAATGTGGGCAAATGTGCAACACTCCATTTTGACAGGAAGAGTAAAAAGTAAGTTTATTATCTAAATGGTGTGAGATTGTCAAGGCCTGAGATGGTGGGGGGGGAGGGTGGGTTGGAATATCTGGGTGTCGCAGTGCATGAATCTTTAAAGGCTAGCATACAGGTACAGCAAGTAACTGGAAAGCTAATAAAATGTTATTGTTCACCGTGAGGGGAATTGATTTACAAAACTAGAGAGATTATGCTTCAGTTGTATAGGGCACTGATCTTTGTGGAGTATTGTATACAGTAAGATGTAAATGCATTAAAACAGTTCAGAGGTGATTTACCAGGAATGGGCAGGTTGCCTTATGAAGAAAGGTTGGACAGGTTAGGTTTGTGTCCCTTGGAATTTCGAGATGACTTGCTTGAAACCTTGAAGATCCTGAGGGATCTTTGAATATTTTTAAAGCAGAGCTCGATAGATTCTTGATTAACAAGAGTGTTATCGGGGGGGGTAGGAATGTGGGGTTGAGGTTACAGTCAGATTAGCCATGATCTACTTGAATGGGGCAAGCTCGAGGGGCTCAGTGGCCTGCTCCTAATTCATATGTTTGTTAACTTTATCATTTAATTGCTGCCTGTGGGTCCTCGCTGTTGTTTCCCTACACTACACATTTTTAAAAGTATTTTCACTCTTCATTGAACCAGCCTGTGCAACTTCAACACCTTTACTGTCACCGTGTTCCCCCAAGGATTTATTTTGCTATATCTTTGTGATATTTGAAAACAGGCATCTCCTACCTGCATAATGAGATCTTGTTCTATCTCTAAAATCTCTGATTCCCCTTTCCCCTCTCATTGATATTTGTGTTCAATATCTTTGTTACCAGAAAGGAGCCTGTGCATCAATGTCTGTCTTCTACTCGCCTACAATATATTGAAGGGATTTGAGTGACCTTGGGAAGGCAATATTTATTGCCCATCCTCAGTTGGTGTCAAAGCCCTGCCAGGTAGTACTATACTGTGTAGGAAAGAGGTGGTGCTTTCCTGAAGGATATTAGCGGAAAAATTAGAAATTTAGTGAGAATCTGCTAGTCATTTTTAAAAGTTCATTTACAGGATTTACAGAGTGTCACTGACTAGACCAGCATTTATTACCCATCCCTAGTTACCCTTGAGAAGGTGGTGGTGAGCTGCCTTCTTGAACCACTGCAGTCCCTGAGGCGTAGATACATCCATGGTGCTGTTAGGGAGGGAGCCTTTAAGTGAGCTCTGAATGCAATTCAGGAGTTCAAAATGTTGAATGTATGAAAATAAAATGTGGGGAACAAGAAAGGAAAACAAATAAGTCCAATAAACTTTCTGAAAATTACAGGATGAATCGCAACTTTAAAATTTATATGGATCATCTTATATGACAGCTAAAAATGGAGGTAAACCATCTGTAATTGTGAAATGAGTATGACTATCCTTGAAATCTTGTGTGCCAGAACTAGATGAACCCCATGCCAAGCTTTTCCAGTACAGCTTCAACACTGGCATGTATCCAACAATGTTGAAAATTGTCCAGTCCTGTCCACAAAAACAAGACAAATCCAATCTGGCCAATTACTGCTCCATTAACCTCCTCTCACCTTCTATCACTTTGTTGAAGATTATCATTGACAATGCCATCGAGTGGCACTTATTTGCCAATAACCTGCTCACTGATGCGTAATTTGGGGTATTGGCTCCAGAACTCAAACTCCATTCAAGCATGGGCAAAAGAACTTCAGAAGGGAGGTCTGCCTGACTGCCCTTGGAATTAAGGCAGCATTTGATCGAGTGTGGCATCAAGGAGTCTTAATAATATTTGTAATTAGTGAAAGTGCGGGAAAATGTCCCAATGGTTGGAATCATGCCAAGCATAAGGGAAAATTTATGTGGTTGTTGGAGGCCAATCAACTCCGTTCCTGGACTTCAGTGCCATAGCTCCTCAGGGTAGTGTCCTAGGCTTTACCCTCTTCAGCTTCTCTCGAGAATGTCAGAAATAAGGATGTTCACTGCTCATTGCAACTGTAGCATTTGCAACTGCTGTAATAAAATAGTCCGTACCATCATGAAGCAAGGCCTGGACAACATTCAAGCTTGGGCTGGTTGCCAAGTATCATTTGTGCTCCACGAGTGCCAGGCAGTGACCATCTCCAACAAGAGAGAACCTAACCATGTCCTTTCATTTGGCATTGCTATTGTCTGCCGTTGAGGACTTCTTGCTGGTTGCGAAAATGGAAAAGGCAGCAGCAACAAGGTGGTCCCAGTCATTGTTGACACGTCACTGAAGTCTGACTGCCAACCTGTCAGACCTTGTGGATAATAATGGTACTCAAAGATCTCCACGTTAAACAAAGTTATGCATAAGATCTTTTGCCAAGTCCTGTGGCAATGGAGAATTGGCGGCAGGGCTGTGAACTGGGGAGTCCCTGGCAATAGATGCATGGAGGTGTTTGAGCACCTGTGTTGGGATAGAGTTGTCTTTGGGCAGCAGCATCTGTGATTGAGCAGTCCTCCTGAGGATACCCTCTGCTCAACCCAAATGGGGAGGGGTTACCTACTAAAAAGTAGGTGTCCAACTCTCCCCTGGCTGAGGAACTACACCCTGTGGAATCAATATCTTTGTGGTCAAAGAAAGAACATTTTGAATTTTTGGGTAATCTTGAATGAAGACCTGGAAAGAAAAACTGCAATCCTATCACGTGAGCTTTCAGGACTCCAAATTGACATCATGCTCAGTGAGACCCACCATCTGGGCTGGGTCAGCTGAAGGAACAAGCAGGGGGAGGCACCTTCTACAGTGAAGGAAAGGCTGACAGCAACCCTCCTGTCCACAGAGTTGGTTCTGCCACACTGAATTGGACCTTCAGTGCACTGCCAGAATTCCCCAGTTGTATAAATAAAAGAATCATGATACTTCACCAACAGCTCAGCTGTAACCAATATGTCAATGTTGTCAGTGCTTAAGTTCCAACCCTTGACTCGGATGAAGGTGTTCAGGGAAAATTTATCCTCTGATCTCATTGAAGTCCTGGCTGCCATCCCAAAAGAAAAGATCATACATCTGGTGGACTTTAATGCCAGGGTTGGCTGTGACTTTGATGTCTGGAGCAGAACTAATGGAAAAAAACGGGGTGGGAAAAGCTAATACAAATGGTGTCCCCCTGACAAAGTATGCTCAGTGTGGCCTGATTATAGCAAACATCTGCTTCTGCCAGAAGGACAAATTCAAAAGTACATGGAGACATTCGAGATCAAAGCATTGGCACTCTGGGCTTGTGTCACTGTTAGGGTAAAAGATCTAAGTGATGTCTGTATCACTCGCTCCATGCGGGGGACTCATGCTTTCTAGACAGATCATCGACTTGTTTGATAGGTGTGGAACATTCACCCAACAACAAGATATTGCAAGGTCCAGAAATCTAGGATGAAGAAGATAAATGTCAGTTGTAAAGCAGTCTGACCAAAGAGAGGAATTCCGAGTGCAGCTCGTGACCATTCTGAAAAATCTCAACATGTCCAACCTCCAGAACAGTGGGATCAGATAAAGTCTGCAGAAATCTACTTGTGTGACCAGGCCACTGAGTATCAGCATCATTGTCACCATGACTGCTTCAGTACAAATGATACTGAAAAATGTAGCCACTGGAACAAAAAGAAGCAGCCTTCATTGTCTGTCAGAACAGTCTAAGGTTGCAAGTCAAGAAGTGCAGTGTTCGCATGTTCTTCCCATGTCTGCATGGGTTTCTTCTGGGTGATCTGGTTTCCACCTACAGTTCAAAGATGTGCAGATTAGATGAATTGGCCATGCTAAATTACCCCTTGATGTCCAAAAATGTGTAGATTAGGTGAATTAGAGGTGGTTAAAAATGTGTGGGGTTACAGCAATAGGGCAGGGGGGTGGGCCTGGCTAAGATGCTATTTCAGAGGGTCAGTGCAGACTCGATGGGCGGAATGGCTTCCTTCCGCACTGTAGAGACTCTATTGAAGACAGCATTCCAACAATTGACGCCCAAAAACAAATCTATAAGATAAAAGACAGTGGAGGGGAAACAGTCCAAGAGTTCCAACAATATGCTGGCCATCATGATGTAAAAGTTTTTGTTTGAAGCTGCTGAAACCATCTATAGACCAAGGCCAAATATGCAAAATCCCCATCATTCACAGGGTGATATAATTGCACTTAAATGGATGAGTGTGGCACCAACAATCAAGAAACTGAACAATATCCAGGACATGTCAGCCTGCTTGACATCACTTTAAATACTCCCTCCACTGGCCCATGGCTGCGGTGTGTACCATCTACATGATGCAATGCGGCAAGGTTATAAAAATATTATTTATTAGTCACAAGTAAGGCTTGCATTAACACTGCAATGAAGTTACTGTGAAATTCCTCTAGTCGCCACACTCTGGCGCCTGTTCGGGTCAGTGCACCTAACCAGCACGTCTTTCAGACAATGGGAGGAAACCAGAGCACCCGGAGGAAACCCACGCAGACACGGGGCGAACATGCAAATTCCACACAGACAGTGACCCAAGCCAGGAATCGAACCCGGGTCCCTGGCGCTGTGAGGCAGCAGTGGTAACTACTGTGCCATCGTGCTGCCTTGGCAACTTCCCAAGGCTGCTTTTAATAGCACTTATCACCTAGAAGATCAGGATAGCAGATGCATAGGAACACCACCACCTGGAAATTCCCCTCCAAGTCTCCCATCATCCTGACTTACAGGTTTATTGCTATTCTTTCAATGGGTCTTAATCCTTGAGCTCCTTGCCTTACAGCATTGTGAAATAACCTGCACCATGTGGACTGCAACGATTAGAGGAGACTCACCACCATATCCTCTTGGGCAAACAGTAAATGCTGGTCTTGCTAGGCTCTGATCACATGAACGAGTTTAAAGAAAATACTCTTATTATGCTCCTGGGATGCTTCAGACAAAATTTAACACCAAGCCACTGAGATATTAGGATAGGTGACCTAAAACTTGGTCAACAACACTGTTTTTAGGTGGAGTCTAGAGGAGAGGCAATGGTGAAGCATTGAAAATTGGAGATGTGCAAGAGGCCCAGAATTGGAGAAGTATTACGATCTCATGGTTATAGGCCTGCAGGAAGTTACTGAGACAGGGTAGTGTGAGGTCATGGAGGGATTTGAAAACAAGGATGAGGTATTGAGGAGTTGCTTGCTGAATTATAGACCTAATAAAGGAGTGCATGGGTGATGAGTGAACGGCTTGTGAGCATGAATACAGGCAGCAGCTGAATTTTGGATGACTTCAAGGTCTTTTGGCTAAGATGAAGCTTAGATCAAGCCCAGGAGGGGATGCAATGCCTCATCCTGCCAGCTTGGATCTTGTTTGATCAAGCTCAAGAAGGGGTGCAAGGACTTGTCTTGTCAGCTTGGATCTGGTTTGTCCCTCATGTGGGGACCATGATTGGACTTGATTTGAATTGAGGTTTTTTTGATTTAGAAATAAAGTACCGAAAGGTACCAAAAAAGGTTTATGGAGGGTGAAAGATTGTGGGAAATGGGGTGGTTGGCAACCAGAAAATTGCGAGTCACAATTTGCCTCTTAATTCATATCTAATTTGTGTTAATTATGAGTTTTAGCATTATTTCGTATTTGCTTTGTTTAACTTTTGTGTAGGAAAACTTCTGTGGAATTTTGTGTTCTCATTCTTTCAGTAAATAACTGGGATTTATTCACCGACTATTGCTGTAAATGGTTCAGGTAGAAGGAGTTTGTGGGATAAGAGTAATGTCTCTGGATTAGTAATCCAGAGGCCCAAGCACTGGTTCACATCTCTCCATGGCAGCAGGTGGAATTTAAATGCAATTAGTAAAATCTGGAATTGAAATCTAGTCTCCGTAATGGTGATCATGAAATATGTACGGTCATGGAATGTGATCTCCTTACCTGGCCTACATGTGACTCCAGACTATCAGCAATGTGGTTGACTCTTACATGCCCTTTGAAAACGCCTAGCAAACTAAGGAAGGGCAACAAATGCTGGCCTTGCCAGTGACACCCACATCCAATGAAAGAAATTAAGTAAAGGCTGATGTTTTGGGGACTTTTCATTTAATGTTGAGTACTCCTAGCTAAAGTTACTTGAAGAACAGACTTGGTAAGAAAAAGTAATATCGTCTGTTCATCGTGAAGTACTTAACACTGCAACAGAAAATACTGGAAAATCTCAGCAGGTCTGACAGCTCTCCACAGATGCTGTCAGACCTACTGAGGTTTTCCAGCGTTTTCTGCTTTCATTTCAGATTCCGGCATTCGCAGTAATTTACTTAACACAATTAATGTACATGCAACAGGGTCATAACATGAATTAGGAGCAGGCGTATTCCATTTGGCCCCTCAAGTCTGCTCTGCTACTCAATAAGATCATGGCTGATCTGATTGTGCCCTTAACACCACTTTCAGCCCACCCTGATACTTTTTGATTCCTTTGTTAGTCAAGAATCTACCTACCCCTGCCTTAATAATATTTAATGTCCCTGCCTCCACTCCTCTCTGAGGAAGACAATGTTACCGACACATGACCCTCTGAGAGAAAACATTTCTCCCCATCTCCATCTTAAATGGGCAGACCTTTATTTTTCAACACTGTCCCTGAGTGCTGGTCTTTCCCACAATGGGAAATATACTCTCAGCATCCACTATCATGTCCCCTGAGGATCTTTCATATTTTAATAGGATCACTTCTGAACGTCATTGGGTATGGGCCCAACCTTTCCTCAATAAGATAACGTCTTGATCCCAGGTACCAGTTAAATGAATTTCTCTGGACTACTTCTAATGCAGTTATAGAACATAGAACAGTACAGCACAGTACAGGCCCTTCGGCCCTCGATGTTGTGCCAAGCTTTGTCCGAAACCAAGATCAAGCTATCCCACTCCCTATCATTCTAGTGTGTTGCATGTGCCTATCTAATAACCGCTTGAAAGTTCCTAAAGTGTCCGACTCCACTATCACAGCAGGCAGTCCATTCCACACCCCAACCACTCTGAGTAAAGAACCTTCCTTGGACATCCCTCCTATATCTCCCACCATGAACCTTATAGTTATGCCCCTCGGGTGAATGTAGTAACAGCTACATTCACCCGAGGAAATAGTCTCTGAACGTCCACTCTATCTATCCCCCTCATCATCTTATAAACCTCCATTAAGTCGCCTCTCATCCTCCTCCACTCTAAAGAGAAAAGCCCTCGCTCCCTCAACCTTTCCTCATAAGACCTACCCTCCAAACCAGGCAGCATCCTGGTAAATCTCCTCTGCACTCTCTCCAATGTCCTTAATTAATTAACGAAACCAGAACTATACATAATCAGGACTCTAGATGTGGTCTCACCAATGCCCTGTACAACAGCAGCGAAACATCCCTACTTGTATCTTCCGTTTCCCTTGCAATAGACAACATATTGTTTGCTTTCCTAATCACTCGCTGTACATGCATACTAACTTTGATTCATGCACCAGGTCATCCAGATCCCTCTATACAATGGAGTTCTCTCTCCTTTTAGGCAATATGCTGATTTTCTATTCTTTTTGCCAAAGGCGTAAGTTCTCTTTTTCCCACATTATAGCCTATCTGCCAAAATTTTTGCCCACTCATTTAACCTACCTATATATCTTTGCTGGCTCCTTGTGTTCTCTCCACAACTTACTTTCTTACCTATTTTTGTGTCATCATCAAATTAGCAACCATACGTTCAGTCCCTTTGTTTAAGTCAGTAATATAGATTGTAAACCATTGAGGTCCTAGCACTGATCCCTGTGGCACTCCACTCATTGCATGTTTCCAACCCAATAAAGATCCATTTATGCCTACTTCTTCCTGTTAGCGAACCAATCCTCTATGCATGCTAATATGCTATCCCCTACACCATGAGCTCTTATTTGTGTTGTGACCCTTGATTTGATACCTTGTCAAATGTCTTCTAGAAATCTAAGTACAAGATTAATGAGCTGTTCACTTGTTTTACCCATGCTGAGGGATAAATATTGGCTAGAACACTGGGAGAACTGCCTTGCTATTCTGTGAATAGCACCTGAGATGTCAAACCGAACTTTGGTTTAACATCTCAACCAAAAGGCACACTTCCCATCAATGCAACACTCCCTGCTTACTGGCCTGAAATGGCCCAGATACAGGAGTGTTGTCACTGAGCCATGGCTGGATACCTAACAGAAAAGCAACCTCCTATGTGAAATATATCAACTGAAAAGAAGATTTCAAATGCTATTTGAAATCGATCTATTTTTAGAAATCTGTAAAGTTAGGCTTTTCTCTACACTGTTATATCACTACATTGTTATATTACATAACAGCCTATGTGAGCTGATCTTTGTAAACCGTATGGTGCATATGCAGTATTTCTTGAAAAAGTGGCAATAGGACAAAATGTTAGTTTGGAAAATTACAGGACATTTGGAATAAATGGTAGATAGCACTGACTTGATCAAAAAGATCTCAATGCTTCCCTTTTATATCCTTAGTAGTACTCTTCTGGAGATTCTACTAAACACTATCATTTAAAAAAAATCATTGACACTAAAACCACTGGCAGTGCATCTTCCTGGTGTTTTTATTATTGGTAAATTTTTATGCTCATCAAAGTAAGAACTGTCTGTGGAGGGAATAGAACATTTATTTTGCATTTAGACGCCTACTATCGATCACAACCACCAACAGAGTAAATCATAGTATAGAATCCCTACAGTGCAGAAGGAGGCCATCCAGCCCGTCGGGTCTGCACTGACAACAATCCCACTCAGGCTCTATCTCACGTATTTGCCCCGCTAATCCCTCTAACCTACACATCCTGGGACACTAAGGGGCAATTTAGTATGGTCAATAAACCTAACCCGCACGTCTTTGGACAGTGGGAGGAAACCTGCGCAGACACGGGGAGAACGTGCAAACTCCACACAGACAGTGACCCAAGCCAGGAATCAAACCCGGGTCCCTGGCGTTGAGGCAGCAGTGCTAATCGCTGTGCCACCCCCTCTGCTTACTCATTCATCAGGGTTTCCTTAGTCCAGAAAACTGTCCTACTGACCATGTCCTACTACTTGAATATGAAATTTCAAGTTCCCACATTCACATCTTTGGGATTCAAGGCTAGAGTTTTAGGTTTTACTGAATTGTGCAAAGTTTTGTGCCCAAGGATGGGTTGAGGAGTTCAAACTCATTTTTTGAGGGACTTTGTCAATGTGTTATGCGAGGGAACCTAGAAAGGCAATCTTGCTCTACTTGGGTGGAATAAATGTTTTTAGTTGGAAATCTGAATTGTTGGTATGTAAAGACAATCCGCTATGCTGGATCATAAGCTAAAAGATAATTTTTTTTGTTTTATTCTAGCTGATTAGATCAATCTGCAGCAGCTCCTCTTTACATAAGAAGAGTATGGCAGCTACATTCCATGCAAAATACACTGAAGAATTCATAAAACAGCAGATTGAAGAGTTCAATATTGGAAAAAGGCATCTGGCTAACATGATGGGTGAGGATCCAGAAACAATTAACCAAGAGGATATTGATGTAAGTTGGTCTCTTTTACTGTTCGCAACAAATTGCACATTTTCACACTCTTTCCCACCCTATATTTAACTTTGAACTTTCAGCTAGGGATCAAGTTGTAGTCTTGCTTAGTGTGATTGTTGAGGTGCATTTGTACTGGAATTGTATGAAGACAGGACCATACCAGAAGCATTTTAAAGAAGAACATAGATGAGATAGGTCAGTGCGTAGAATTTTAGAGCTCAGGGACAGGGTATTTGGTCCAACAGATTTGTTTTTTATTGATTTGTGGGATATGCGCATCATTGGAAAAACCAACATTTGCCCATCCCTAATTGTCCTTGAGAAGGTGGTGGTGAGCTGTGTACTTCAACTGCTGCAGCCTGTGTGATGTTGGTACACACACTGTGCCATTAAGAAGGGAGTTCAAGGTTCTTGACTCAGTAACAGTGAAGGAATGATGATAGTTACAGGTCAAATTGGCGGCTGACAAGGAGGGGAGCTTGCAGATGGTGGTGTTCCCATGCATTTGCTGCCCTTGTCTTTCCAGCAGTAAAGGTCATTTGTTTGGAAGGTGCTCTCAAAGAAGCCTTGCGCTGTGCCAGTGGTGAAGGGAATGAAAGTTTAAAGTGGCGGACAAGGTGCTAATCAAGTGGGCTGCTTTGTCCTTTGTCAAGCTGCACTCATCCAGGCAAGTGGAGGGTATTCCATCATTAGTCCTGATGTGTACCTTGTAGGTGGTAGTCAGGTTTTGGAGGGAGTGAGTTAGTCGCTAATTTATGCAGGTGTTTTTGCTGTGCGTGATTATCGTCCCATTTCAAGAAGGGTTAGCCTGTTGCATCCTAGAAAGTAAATTTTCTGAACCTGCTATTGCTTTGCCTCAGTTAATATTTCACAGATTTACCCTAAACATCAAGAAACTAGAGAAAAGTGGGTTAAGGGTAAGGGGTGAGCAGTGGAGGAAGATATAGCTTGGTGGACAGTTAAATGAATGGTCTTGATCTTTGTGACGGAAGTCCATGAGCTCCCTGCACTTGATGGAGATGAGGGTGAAAGGGGCAGGAAAGAAAGTTTTTAAGAAAGCGGTGGGTGGCGCAGAAGAGGGTAGGTGGTTAAGTTTGTTCCCCAAAATATTCTGGGATTCTTTGGGCAAATAAGAGGTGTAATGTCACTTGCTGTAGTCTAGCTGGATGTTGTGATAGAAGACTAAACCAGCTGTAGATAACACGCTCTCCTTTGACCTTGGGGAGCAAAGTTAGAGGACATACCAGGGCAATTGATGGGAATGAGACAGGGTACCCTTTCTGGGGGTACAAAGGCATCAAAGCGTGAAGTAGAGGGGCAGACATCAGCATGAGTATTGTGTTGAATAAAGGGCCACGAGCTAGACAATTAGGAGCTGGAAAGTGTTGTAATTTATTTGGGAATGTGTATTTTCCTGGGGTAGATCCCAGAAGGAAGTAGAGTTGGAAGGAGGTTGGTGAGAGATACAAGGAAGTGACTGGAGCTAGGCTTGAGGGTTAGTTATGGAAATAGGGGAGAATGTTGTATTGAAGGATAAATGTATAGCACACAGAGGGCATGGGGAGCTGAGCTGGAGAGTGAAGTTAATGAGGATAAAGAGTCACTCAGTGCAGAAGGAGACAAAGAGAAAAGATATCCCATGTCGGGGTGGGTATGACTCAAATCTCCTCTTTGCTGCCTTCTCTTCAAGGAGAATAGTCCCAACCCCTCCAATCTATCTCCATTACTGAAGATTCTCATCCCTGGATCCCTGGAATCATTCTTGTAAATGTCTTCTGCACTCTTGTTTATGTTCCTGTTGTGTGGCACCCAGAACTGTACCTACTATTCCAGCTGAGATCTAACTTGTGTCTTGCTCAGCATACATTTAGCTCATATTTGTTCAGTAATTTGCACCTGCAGCAATCTGTTGAATTTGTTTTATAGCACATGGCTGATAATTCACAAATTGTTCAATTTTTAGTTCTTTTCATATCGATGTAGACCTGTAGCTTGTGAAGAATGATCAGTATATTGTTACGAACCTTGGCTAGACTATGAAGTGGGGGGACATATGGTTAGGGATCGGTAATGTAGTTAATGGTTGAGATTAAAGACACCTGCCTTTGGAATAGACACAAGACTCCATGGGTTTTGAACAAACACAAACTTGACTCTGCAAAGTTAGAAAAGTAAAACAATCTGCAAATATATATACTTTAGTGGTATATAACCATCATCCCGGTACCTAAGAAAAACCAAGCAGCGTTCCTTAATGACTATCGGCCGGTGGCTCTGAATCCATCATTATGAAGTGCTTCGAAAGGTTAGTCACGGCATGAATCAATTCCAGACTACCTGGATCTGCTACAGTTTTACTACCGCCGCTACAGATACACAGCAGACGCCATTTCCCTGCCCCTGCATTCAACCCTGGAATATCTAGATAACAAGGACATCTATGTCAGACTCCTATTTATTGACTACAGCTCCGCCTTCAACACTATTATTCCCACAAAACTCATCTCCAAACTCCGTGGCGTGGGCCTCGGCACCTCCCACTGCGACTGGATCCTGAACTTCCTAACTCACAGACCACAATCAGTAAGGGTAGGCAACAACACCACCTCCACGATCATCCTCAACACCGGTGCCCCACAAGGCTGTGTTCTCAGCCACCTACTATACTCCTTGTACACCTATGATTGTGCGGCCAAATTCCCTTCCAATTCGATTTTCAAGTTTGCTGACGACACCACCGTAGTGGGTCAGATCTCAAACAATGACGAGACAGAGAATCTGGTGAATTGATGCGGCAACAATAATCTCTCCCTCAATGTCAACAAAATGAAGGAGATTGTCATTGACTTCAGGAAGGGTAAAGAAGAATATGCCCCTGTCTACATCAATGGGGATGAAGTAGAAAGGGTCGAGAGCTTCAAATTTTTAGGTGTCCAGATCACCACCAACCTGTCCTGGTCCCCCCATGCTGATACTGTAGATAAAGCCCACCAATGCCTCTACTTTCTCAGAAGACTAAGGAAATTTAGCATGTCAGCTACGACTCTCACCAAATTTTACAGATGCACCATAGAAAGCATTCTTTCTGGTTGTATCACAGCTTGGTGTGGCTCCTGCTCTGCTCAAGACTGCAAGGAACTACAAAAGGTCGTAAATATAGCCCAATCCATCACACAAAACAGCCTCCCATCCATTGACTCTGTCTACACTTCCCACTGCCTCGGCAAAGCAGCCAGCATACTTAAGGACCCCATGCACCCCGGACATTGTCTCTTTTACTTTCTTCCTTCAGGAAAAAGATACAAAAGTCTGAGGTCACGTACCAACCGACTCAAGAACAGCTTCTTCTCTGCTGCTATTAGACTTTTGAATGGACTTGCCTTGCATTAAGTTGATCTTTCTCTACACCCTAGCTATGACTAACACTACATTCCGCAAGCTCTTGTTTCCTTTTCTATGAACGGCATGTTTTGTCTGTATAGCACGCAAGAAACAATACTTTTCACTATGTTAATACATTTGACAATAATAAATCAAATCAAATTATATGTATGTACGTTTGCTCTGACATTCCGAATTAACATGAAGCACAAATGAATTATCAGACAAAACGTAGTTGTACACCCCACAGTGCACATCAAATGGCAGATGCAGTCAAGACAGATCCCACGGATTTCTCAGTAACACCCTGATAGTATTCACTGAGAGTTATGCAATCTCTTTAAAAACTCTTGTCTCCCTTTTGAGGAATTTCCAGTCTTCAATTTTGAAGTTCTAGCCTCTGAATTTTCCCCCCAAAATCGCTCCAATTCAGACTGCCTTCACCGCTCCCTTCCAGGATTTGCTCCTCAGGACTTCTCCCAAGCCCTGACTGCATGGTGACTGCTTACCACAACACCTCTCTTGTGATGAGCCTCTTTTCCCCACATCTGAACACCCTGTCACGTCAGATTTCTTGAGCCTCAACCCTTGGTTGCACTGAGCTATTAATGGATCCCAAAGTTGTTTCGTATCTGAACTCTCTCAGCAGCAGCATGGAACAAGCATGTACCTGAGTCCCAAATGCAAAGTTACCAATGCCTCCCAAGGCTAACTTTAGCTGCATGGAGCTAGTCATCTCCTTCTTCATCTGCTTATGATTAACTAACTGATTAAAATTGACTAACCCTTGAGCTGATCTGAGGGGACTAATCAACACACTTCCAGTGGGTTTGTGCTACTAGGCAGGAACCGCTGTAACAGCATTGGAACATGAACTTAAATTTTACAATCTCCACAGAGACTTAGATTGTTGAATTTCCTAAGTGAATCAACATAATGCAATGTAATATGTTCATTTGGGGAATTAAAATGGGCAGGAAGTAATCTTGTATGTTATAAAAGCAAATCATTGTAAGTGGGACAGTAAAGATATTGCAGATATTCTGGTAATATTTGGTACCAAGTATGTTTTTTTTAAAAAGTTCTTTCTGGCGCTGTACTGACCAACTGTAGAAAATGCTCTGCAAATTGGGTCCTGCTCTGATGAAGTTATGCCTGGCATGTTAACTTGTCTCTTCTCTCCAGTTGATGTTCTGTGACTTGCCAGCATTTTCTGTTTTTGTTTGATTCCCTGGATCCGCATTGTAATAATGCTAGAGGTGAGCCTTGGACTATGATTCTATGTACCTAGATATTTGTTGAGTGGACCAAGCTCTGTTTTGTCTGATAGGAAGAGCTGAGCCCAAGGGATGGGCAACTTCACCCCATGGCAGAAGGATAGTTGGCAAACACAGTAGCTGCATGTTTCACTTCATTGTAAAGCAAGCATATCTGAGCAATGTTAAACTGAACTTTTTAAATTAACACAAAATTGGATTAGTATTGGGTTATAATGTGTCATTATGTTTGTCAGAACAAATACATCCGAAGGTTGAATTGGTAACTTTATTTTTGAAGTAGTTGGTGAAATTGTGGTTTATTATTATTTGCGTGCAAAGTTAGGCCTTAGGTGGACCTTGTGGACTGAGGTTTGCAGAATACCTTCTTTACAATAAACAAATATTAAGGAGAAAAAAGGGATATTTTAGAAAGTACTGTCTGTAAAGCATGCTCCCACCTGCAAGTTTAATATTGTAATGCACTCTGCTGCATTGGTCTCCAGCTTCACTTTCCACAACTTTAGTGTGCTACCACTAATCCATTCCACTACCACTAATTCGTTACAATAACTCAAATTTCATCACTGGAGTGAGTGACTGATGGGACAGCTTCTTGGAACAAAGACAATTCCTGCTTTTTGAAGAGTGCTTCTAGCAGTAATATTTATCTCTCTAATTTTTATTACTAGGCTATAAATTAAAGGGTTTGCTTTAACATTTAATACTTCAACACAAGTAGGTATTCTTTGCCGCAATAGAAGATATTTTAACAAGTATTTTCAAAATGAGAAAAGAATTTGAAGATGCTAATCAGAACCACTCTATTGAACTTGTCTTTAAATATACTGGTATGCTTTTTTTCTAATTGATTTACTTTGCCTATTTCATCCATTATACAATTATTCATGATATATTATGATTTCTACTCATTTATAATAAATAAAGTTGTTAAGACAAGCGTGTCTAAGTGAAATTGACAACTAACATTAAGTGCCAGATGTTGATTATGGAACTCCAAGAATATGCTGAGAACAGTTTAAATAAATTAGCACCTGCACATTAGCTGGTCTTGCTATTAATTTATAAGCGAATCAGTAGAAATGACATTTGGTTGAGTCATTGATTAAGTAAATAGCTGCATTTTCACTACCCAGGCAGAATAACTAATTAATAGAGATGGCCAACATGACCTACTGCTTTCCTCAAGTCAATGATACAGTCATATTCAATTCTCTGTTGCTAGAACAGGTGAAATGGTGCCTACTTAGGCATTGTTAACTTGGCACTTGGCCTGGATTCTGCTAGCTAAATTAATCTTTAAAAATCTGATTTATAAATTCTCTCTCACTAGGACAGGTGAAACGATGCCCATGTAGTTACTGTCAACTTGGCACATGGCCTGGATTTTGCTTGCTAAATTAATTTCTAAATAAGATTTCCAAAATGCACAAAATTTGATTAGTGCTTCTTTGTAAGGAAGTTTCTGGTGTCAAATTATGTTTATTTAAAGAAGTACAATCTGTGCATTGTTGTGTTTGACTGTAATAATAGCCACATAAAGAAATCTTGTGGGCTGGCATTTCCAAATGAGTTTTAATACAAAAAATTAATATGATTCATGGGGAGTGGCATTTGTAAGTTTTAGTCTACTTGTGATAACTTAAGACTTCAAAGTGCTTGATAAGATTTAAACATTTCATAAATGTGCTAAGATTATTTTGTAAAATTAGGAAATACATAGATTAGGTTTCTTGTTAATCTCTTTTTTCACTATACCTATTTTTGCACCAACTCTGCTGTTTACAATTGAAGTGCAGCCTGAATTCAACCTCTTGTACAACCTGAATTGAGATTTCCTGAAGCATTGAGTCTTTGTTTTGGAGTCAGTTTTAGGCTTGCCACCTAATTGAAACTACCCAAATGTAGAGTCAGTGCAAAACCAAAGAAAGTTACTTTGTGCAAATGCCAAACTTGCGGTGTAAATGCACCATCAATGTGGTAAATATTGCTAAATACGTCATTAGCAAAAAATGCTTTTGGGCTTGAATGCAAAGAATTGGTTCACACACCATAGCTTTTGTGCATGTTGCAAATCACTTGTAGTTAATTGCTGTAGCAACATGCACTTTCAGATGCCTAAAGCCTGGAGAATTGCAGCTTGGTGCTACGGACTGTGATTATAGAGACTCCAACTTTATTTCTATCATGTGGCTGATCAGGAATCTCCCCCAGTCTTACTGCCTGATATTGGCATGTTTTGTAAATTGACGATTAGTTTGAGGCTTGGCCTGATAAGTAGTGATTGACATGCACAACAAACAAGTTCCAGGCAATAGTCTTCTCCAACAAGAGAGAATCTAACCATCTCCTCTTGACATTACCATTGCTGAATACCCTATCATCAATAGCTTGGGGGCCACCATTGACCAAACACATAACTAGACCAGTTGCATAAATGCAGAGGCTCCAAGAACAGGGTAGAGACTGAGAACTTTTTGGCACTTAGCTCACTGCCTGACTTCCTAAAGCCCGACCTCCAAAACCTGTCCACCATCTATATGGTGCAAGTCAGGATTGCAATGGGATACTCTCTGCTTGGATGAGTGCAAGCTCAACACCATCAAAACAAAGAAGTCTGTTTGCTCGTCACCTCTTGCAACACCTTAAATATTCATTTGCTCCAAAACTGGTGGGCAATGACAGGAGTGTATACCATCTACAAGATGCACTGCAGCAACTCACCAAGCCTCTTTTGACAATTCCTTCCAAACCTGTAACCTCTACCAGCTAAATAAGCAAGGCCTGCAAACACATGGGAACTCCCATCACCTGCAGCATCTTTTCCAAATTACACAACATCCTGAATTGGAAATATATCCTTTATTGTTGCTGAGTCCAAATTATGGAATTCCAGCCCTAACAGCACTGTGGCAAATGGGCTGTAGTAGTTCAGGCAGCAGCTCGCCCACATTTTCTCAAACAATTGGGGATGGACAATAAATGAATCCATCCATAACATTCAAGGCTATGGGCCAAATACTGGTAAATGGGATTAGGTGGGAGTTCAGGTGTTTCTCAAGTGTCAGTGCAGACTCGATGGGCTGAAGGGTCTCTTCTGCACTGTGTGATCTATGAATTGATATTGGCCTTGCCAAAGATGTTGACGTTCCACAGATGAATTAAAGAAATGAACCAAAACTTAAATTGAAATATTGAAAATATAAAGCCAATTGTAGAGTAGGTAAGTTACCTTTATAATATTGGTTTACAGTAAGGATATTACGGTTCATTTCTGATCTCAGTTCAGGCTAGAATTACTCGTTTGAACTCCTTGTGAGATGTAAAGTTTTGTAAAAGCAAAAATAAATCAACACATGAAGACAAGACAGTCCTTGATTAGTGTTACTTTATCATAAAAAGTAAGCAACTGTTTTACAATTCTTACTGCCTGGTGATGGTTTTCTCGTGAGAGATTTGACAGGTTAATGTTGGATCAACATGTGCTGTAGGCTGAAAGGTTCAGATTAACAACCCTCTAAACCAAGTACTGGGGTAGGTTAGCTCAATTAGCTGATGGCTAGCACGTGGTTCAAAATAACACCAACAGTGTGGGTTTGATTCCTGTTACAGGTGAAGTCTTGGGACCTACATTCTTGCCCTGCCCTTGAAAGCAGAAGATGAGATCAAACTACCACTGACAAAATAAACTGCCAAGAAAAAGGTTCAGAATAAAGCATCAGCCGACAAGCCAAGGACCTGCCTTCAGGCAGAGAACATGCCATGTCATAAGATGGAAAACCTTTACAGTTGGAACAATCTCTAGCTAAACCAAACTATATTCACTGCTAGGGAAAAGTAAAACCATTGGGAAGGAATTAAATTAAAATGGGGGAGGAGATAATTAGTAATAAATTCACTGAAACCTTGGAAAAATGAGGATTAGTGAGGAGCAAATCTGCAGAAATATATATGCTTCAAGAAGAAAATAGGAAAATAATGAGGTTGCAGTTTGCCAGGGAAGGTTTATATAATGCTAAAACTTTACTTGTAATTGTGGAATTTTAATGTTGTTGGCATATATTGGAAGTTATGGTAGAATAATCTGTATGCTCAAGCAAATTTACTGAAGTATTTATGCTGCAAAAACTGGTGGAGTGTGAAAGGGTAAAAGAATATGGAGCTCAGGCTTGAGATGCAGCAGAACAGGATTTATTTTCTATAATTGTGTGAAATGAGTGAATGCAGTTTGGTTCTTGCTAGTATTTGAAAATTAACCCTGGAGGTCCGGATTGCTGTGATTGAGGAACAATTAACCACCCCCAGCAGAGAGGATGAAGGATTTCTAGATGGTACTGCCAGAATGCAGTCACCACGGTGCTAGATCATTGAGGCCATGAAAATAATGGGGAGGATAACAACAGCGATAAAGATTTACACGGAAAGTTTAAGGAATTAAACACCAGATTGATAAACAAGACCTGAAAAAGAGCAATTGCTGGATTGATGCTTGGACGCACACCTTTAATAAGAAGTCAATTATAAACATGAATGTAGCTGTTGAGCTGGTGTAGGAGGGAAAGTTCACATTCTTGTGGCATTGGAGCAAGTTTTGGAACAATGAAAGGTCTTCATTTGAATCAAAGCAATGCCAGCATCCTTACATGGAGGTTAAATAGAGCTATGGGAACCAATTTAAATTATAGATTTGTATGGGGTGGGAAAGTATACATTACAGAACCTTAATAAAGTGGTTGCAATAGAAGTTGGACCAACAAGTAGTGAGAAAACAAGGAAAGAAACTTTGCGGTAAGGGAAACAAAGATGAGGGTGTGCACATGTGTGTGCTTGTGTAGATAAATATGCATGGGTGATGCCAGTGAACTAGATGCAAGGTGCACAGTCAAAAGTTTCCTGATATTTTCCAGTCAGAGTGTGCCTAGGTGATCTCATGGCGCTGTGGGATGTTGAGGCCTAGTAAGAGGTGTGGGAGTGTGCAAATCAAGTTTTTGACACTGGAGGAGCATGGTGCTGCAGATATGTTTATGTATGTACACTCAGACACATTTATATCTTGTACATAATATATATGTCTATTTTAGGTTCAGATGCTATAATGTGGCTTAAATTGGTCAGGAATGAGAGCTTAATACATGGTTACAATATTTTCGGGAGAAATGGGGCAAAAGGGCTTGAGTGGAAGTATTAGTAAATGATTCTCAGTGCTAGAGTATAGGAATGTCTGAGGGAGTTTTGTTAAGACAATCTATATGAATTGAATTAAATTATTTGTCAGGCCATTAAACAAGGCAGGGATGAGACTTACAGCTTGCTCAGGTATGAGAAGTCAGTAGCTTATTGAAAAAAGGGGGTACCAGAACCTCTGGTCCCAATTTGCCAAATCTGCTAGAGGGCTGGGCGAAACCAATATAACTCCTGTGTTCAACAAAGAAGGAAATAATAAAGCAGGTAACTATGTAGGCAAGTTGGTCTAATTTCAATTGTGGACAATTTAGATATCGATGATATAAAGATGATTTGCAGTTGGCATAAAATGACACTATGGAATTTGCAGCACAGAATGGTCATGCTGGTGTTTATGATCCACATAGGCCTTGTCCCATTGCACTGTATCTCACTCACCCCTATCGATATATCCTTTTTTTTTTCATCCTCTTATTTAATTTACCTTTAAATTAATTTTTGCCTCAACTATTCCACTTAATAGCATATTCCATATTCTTAACAGTGTCTGAGTAAAGAAGTTTGTCTTAAATTCCTTATTGGTTTTGATAGTGGGCCCTAGTTTTGGATATCTCAACTAGTTTGCTCCAGAACACTGGTTTGGCCTCAACTGGGGAATTGTGTCTCCACTTATGGATACCAGACTTTAGGGAGATGTGATCGCTTTTAGATGCATTGCAGCAAAGATTTGGAGGAATGATTGCAGAGATTAGGGACTTAAGTTATGTGGATTGATTGGAGAAGCTGGGGTTGCTTTCATGAAGAAAGAGAAGATTGAGAGGGGATTTGATAGGGGTGTTCAAAATCATGAGGGGTTGAGATAGAGTAGACAGGAGAAACTGTTCTCTTGGATCGAAATCCAGAGGAAACTGATTGAGGATAAATGGTTAATGAAGAAACGGTGGAATAAAGCAGTTTTTAAAAAATGTAATGTGTGGCTATCGTCTGGAATGCGTTGCCCAAGAGGATGGCGGAGGCAGATTCAATTGTGGCTTTTAAAAATGAATTTGACAAGCACCTAAAGAGAGAAAAAATGCAGGGCCAGCGGGGTCAGAGCGTGGAGTGGATTTAGCTAAGTTACTCAAGTGGTACACTCGCAAGAGGCTGAATGGCCTCCTTCAGTGCTGCAACCATTCTGTGATTAGTCGGTTGGGAGTACAGAACTTGAGTATTGCTGATAAAAGGAGACATGCTTTTTATCTTGCACTTAACAGGACAGATCGCAAGATTATCAACAGTAAAGGGAACAGTTTTTACTGCATGAGAAGGGAGTGCTGATTGCTTGGCAAGTGAACTCTGTTAGAGGTGTTGTAATCGAAAATGTGGCAAGGAACACTTAGCTGTCAAACTTTTGTTCAAATTCAAACCAGGCAAGTTGGCTTTGGTCAAAGCATTGCCTTGGAGAACGAACCAGGGAATGGTTGTCCCCCAAGCTTTTTACTTGGAAAAAAAGCGCAATGCATGCACGTGTTCCCTGTGAAGATATGTGGCTTCTAGCACGTGTAAGCGAGCCACACTGAGCCCGAATGATTAGTGCAATCAGGATTGTTTAACAAGTGCTATCCAGTCGCAGAATCACATTTACTGTTGGAAACTGTGCTTTTGAGTTTTGTAAGCACTGGCTTGTTGGGTACAGTCAATATTTTTGCCTGTTGTGAGCAGCCAAAGAAGATATGTGCTACTTGATACAATCTGCCAGTCGTTGGAATGTATGGCCTACATACTTTAGAACATGCAGTTTTCATGTTAAACTCACCTTTGATGGAATAACAACTGACTACCCTTGCACATTTCTGCTACATTTGATTTATTTGAGGCTGCAGGTAAAAACTTCCTTACATACCTTAATGGATTCCATCGTGCGCTCAAATACACCGTTGAAATGAATAGTCAAATGAGCTCCCTTTCCTTCCTTTCTCCCTTTGAGAAATCTGCTGATGTGTTCTCTATTACCGTCTCTGCAAACCTACCTTCACTGGTCATTGTAAGTGTTTCAATTCCTACAGTTCCATGTGCTGTAAGATTGACTTTATTACCAACCTAGTAAATAGGGCCCGAGCTATATGCACACTGCAAGCTTAATTCTAAAATAGGATGCATCAGGCCATCCTGCAGGATAATGGCTACCCTGATCAGGATGTGGAGATGCCGGCGTTGGACTAGGGTGAACACAGTAAGAGTTTTAGCAACAGGTTAAAGTCCAACAGGTTTATTTGGTAGCAAATACCATTAGCTTTCGGAGTGCTGCTCCTTCGTCAGATGGAGTGGAAATGTGCTCTCAAACAGTGCACAGAGACACAAAATCAAGTTACAGAATACTGATTAGAATGCGAATCCCTACAGCCAACCAGATCTTAAAGATACAGACAATGTGGGTGGGGCATGGTTTTATTAGAAGGTGTGTCTCACGAATTTAATCAAATGATTTGGAAAAAGTAACAAGGAAGATTTGAAGTTAGTGCTGTTTTTGTTGTCTACTTGGATTTTAGGGAGGCATTTGACAAGGTCCCACATGACAGACTGGTCAGCAAAGTAAAAGCCCATGGAAAGCAGGGAATGTGGCAAGTTGAATTGAAAATTGGCTCTGCTACAGGAAACAAATGGTAATGGTCGATGGATGTTCTTGAGAATGAAAAACGGTTTTCAGTGGCGCTTCACAGGGCTCAGTACTGGGTTCCTTGCTGTTTGTTGTGTATATTAATTATTTGGACTTAAGTATGGGAGCCATAGTTGGGAAGTTTGCAGATGACACAAAAATTGGCTGTGCAGTTTATAGTGAAGAGGAAAGGTGTCTCCAGAATCATATCAGTGGTTTGGTTGAGTGAGCAGAAAAGTGGCAAATGGAATTCAATTTGAAGAGGTGTGAGATAATACATTTGGGGAGGGCAGACAAAGGGAATATACAATTAACAGGATATTGAGAGGGGTAAAGGAAATGACAGTCCAAAGCCACAGGTCCCTGAAGGTGGCAGGGTAAGATGGTGAAGCAAGTTCGTGGAATGCTTTTCTTTATTGGACGAGATATTGAATACAAAAGTAGGGATTTAATGCTGGAACTATATAAAACGCTGGTTGGGCCACAGCTGGAATTTTGTGTCTATTCTGGTCACCACATGACAGGAAGGACACAATTTCTCTGGGGAGAGCAGAGAAGATTTACAAAAATGTTGTCAGGGCTTGAAAATTGCAACTAGGAGGAAAGATTGGATAGGCTAGAGTTATTTTTCTTTGAACAGAGGCAGTTGAGGGCTGACTTAATTGAGGTGTACACGATTGAGGGGCTGAGATAAAATAGACGTGGAAGATCTGTTCCCTCTAGCTGAGAGGTCAGTTACCAGGGGGCACAGCTTTAAGCTGATTGGTAGGAGGATTAGAGGGCACATGAAGAAAAACGTCTTCATCCAGAGGGTAATGGCTATCTATAATACGCTGCCTGGTTTGGTGGTGGAGGCCGAAACCTTCAACTCATTTGAGAAGATCTGCATCTGAAATGCTGTAATCTGCACAGCACCGGACCAGGGTTTAGAAAGCTGGGATTAGAAAGGGTGGCTAGTTTTTAAAGATTTCTCAGCTGGAACAAACACAATGGGCTGAATGACCTCTTTTTGTGTGCTAACTTTTCTATGGTTCCACCAAGTGTAAATATTTTCTTTACATCTGCCTTATCAAACTGCTTTGTTCTCCTCTTTAATTAGAAAAATTACTCCAGCTATTGTGTCTCAAATTTAATTGAGTTTTTGAAGGGGTAGATGAGGGCAGTGCAGTTGATGTTGTCTACGTGGACTTTAGCAAGGCCTTTGACAAGGTGCCGCATGGTAGGTTGCTGCATAAAGTTAAATCTCACGGGATCCAGGGTGAGGTACCTAAATGGATACAAAATTTGCTTCTTGACAGAAGCCAGAGGGTGGTTGTAGAGAGTTGTTTTTCAAACTGGAGGCCTGTGACCAGCGGTGTGCCTCAGGGATCAGTGCTGGGCCCACTGTTATTTGTCATTTATATGAATGATTTGGATGAGAATATAGGGGGCATGGTTAGTAAGTTTGCAGATGAACCAAGATTGGTGGCATAGTGGACAGTGAAGAAAGTTATTTCCAATTGCAACAGGATCTTGATCAATTAGGCCAGTGGGCTGACGAATGGCAGATGGAGTTTAATTTGGATAAATGCGAGGTGATGCATTTTGGTAGATTGAGCCAGGGCAGGACTTACTCAGTTAATGGTAGGGCGTTGGGGAGAGTTACAGAATAAAGAGATGTAGGGATACATGTTCATAACTCCTTGAAAGTGGAGTCACAGGTGGACAGAGTGGTGAAGAAGGCATTCGGCATGCTTGGTTTCATCGGTCAGAACATTGAATACAGGAGTTGGGAGGGACGTCTTGTTGAAGTTGTACAAGACATTAGTAATGCCACACTTGGAATACTGTGTGCAATTCTGGTCACCCTATTATAGAAAGGATACTATTAAACTAGAAAGAGTGCAGAAAAGATTTACTAGGATGCTACCGGTACTTGATGGATTGAGATATAAGGAGAGGCTGAATAGACTGGGACTTTTTTCTCTGGAGCATAGGAGGCTGAGGGCTGACCTTATAGAGGTCTATAAAATAATGAGGGGCATAGACAAGGTAGATAGTCAATATCTTTTCCCAAAGGTAGGGGAGTCTAAAACTAGAGGGCATAGGTTTAAGGGGAGAGATACAAAAGTGTCCAGAGGGGCAATTTTTTCACTGAGGGTGGTGAGTGTCTGGAACAAGCTGCCAGAGATGATAGTAGAGGCGGGTACAATTTTACCTTTTAAAAAGCATTTAGACAGTTACATGGGTACGATGGGTATAGAGGGATATGGGCTAAATGCAGGCAATTGGGAATAGCTTAGGGGCTTTTTTAATAAAAGGGTGGCATGGACAGGTTGGGCCGGAGGGCCTGTTTTTTTTAATATACTTTTCCAATTCAATCAAATCAAATCCAATTCAGAGTCTCAACAAGTTGAGACATTTCAGATCCAGGCTGACAAGACAGGGCGAGCGACCAAACGAAGGGCCTGTTTCCATACTGTAAACCTCTATGACTCTATTCAGTCTCTCCTGATAGTTGTACCTTCACAGTTCTCTTCCAGAAAGAAGTCAACAGAAACCATTGTAAATTTTAACAATATTAGACTTGGTTACAAATGACACAGAAAATAGTAACATTTCTTATCAATCTAAACAGAATGCATCATGCCAATTCTGCTACATTTTGTGTTTAATACTTGTTTCTAAGTCACCTTTTGTATCAGTTATATGTACACACTATATATATTGTGTGTAACTGCTGCTAATTGCAAATTGCTGTAAATTTGGGTGTATGGTGCTCAGAAGGTGGTCATTTGGCCCATTTACTTTCTTGGAGCAATCCAAAACTAATCCCTCTGCCCTGTTCTCGCCTCATAGCACACCATCACCCTTCAAATGTTTATCTGGATTTCCTTTAATAATAATATGGTCTCTGCCTCGATTACTTACTGCCTGTGGAAAAACATTGCAAGCTCATAAGAACTGTTTAAAAAAAAATGTATCTGTTCTCTTGACTATTTTAAATTGCTAATCTGTTGTTACAGATTTTCTAACCAGAGGAAAACATGTTTCTTGTATCCATATTATCAAAATGCTTCTTCATTTTCAAAATTTCTATTAAATCTCCTCTTAATTTTTTCTGCTGAAGTGGAAATAGTCCCAATACCTCAAGTCTTTCCTCAGAATCTAGTTTCTTGCAACATCCTAGTAAATCTGTGCTGCAAATTCTCCATGGTTTTAATACACTTCCTATAATGAATGGGTGGCCCACATCCATTGTTGGTGACCCTATGAACATCATTTGCTTTAATCCTAACTGTTCCTCTCCTGAAAGGTGAACCATTTTTGGATTTAGTGTCACAAGTACCTATGGTGTCCCGCACTTTGCCCTAGTGGCCAGGGTTCAAAATTTATTTTGTTTTTGCTGTGTAACTCTTCTGCATAGAATCCCTACAGAAGAGGCCATTCAGCCCACCAACCACAATCCCACCCAGGTCCCATTCCCATAACCCCATATATTCACCCTGTTATACGCTGACACTAGCGTCAATTTAGCATGGCCAATCAACCTAACCTCCACATCTTTGGACTGTGGGAGGAAACCCATGCAGACACGGGGAGAATGTGCAAACTCCACACAGACAGTGACCCGAGGCCGGAATTGAACCCGAGTTTCTGGCGCAGTGAAGCAGAAGTGGTAAGCACCGTGCCACAATGCTGCATATTGTTGTGTTTTTTTAAAAGACAGCTTTGCTTTCATGTGAATCTCTAGCTGGCGGTGAATAGTGCTTAAAGTATTGCCATCAGTTTATGCAAAACTCGAACAAAGGTTTTCTATGTAATCTTGTGGGCATTACTTTATTTATCTTTTTTTTTTCTAGAGAGCTATCAGATACCTTTTCCCATCTGGTTTGTTTGACAAGAAGGCTAGGCCGATCATGAAGGTAATGAAAATGTTCTGTCTCCAAGATTCTACTTTGATTCATTTATTATCTGCTTACTTACATTTGCTAATTCTAATGTGTCTGATTAATTGCAGCATCCTTTGGAGGTCTTCCCAAAGCAGAAGGGTAAGACTTCTCTTTAACTGAACAGTGGTGAGAAGAGAGAAGAATGTTGCTCATTCTTTGCAGCATTTGAATGTAGATTACCATAAACTTGTAACATATATCCTAACGTCAGTTATTCATCGTTTTAGATTGTGCAGTTACCATCTGTTCATTACTACGCTCTGTTGTGTTGTCTGCTTACTATAATCTTTTCCACAGAATTATTTTCTTATTCTGATACAAGCTTGATGTGAGGGAGCTACCTGAAGGGAACATCACAGCACTTGGCATTAGCCATAACTCTAACATGAGCAAGACTCCCAAATAATTTTTACGTCAATGCGCACAGATAGCTGCACATCAAATAACATTTTAGAACTGTGACCATTCCATAAAATAAATTTTTAAATAAAATAATGAGTGGTTTGGTGCAAAATATTAAGGGTATGCAAATTAATTGCCTTGGGGAATTTAATTTAAATTTTA
Source organism: Mustelus asterias (assembly GCF_964213995.1). NCBI lineage: Eukaryota > Metazoa > Chordata > Chondrichthyes > Carcharhiniformes > Triakidae > Mustelus > Mustelus asterias. The sequence continues at coordinate 77,076,462 of NC_135810.1, forward strand.
GTAAAGTGCTTTAGCGTATTTCTTGAAGAATTCTGTTACAATTATAGGAAAAAGTTGCAATGTCTCCTATAGCACTTGGGGCCACCCTTTCAATGCATAGTTGCTTGCATTTATGAGGAGAAATTGAGTAGAACAAAGCAATATCAGGTCCACCTCTTGTCTGCAAAAGCAACTCTCTATTCTAGAGTCATCCTAGAATGTTTTCATATTGTACCTTGTTTTATATTCCTCCTCTCCTGTCTCCTCCATATCACCACAAACAACAAATGAGATAAACTTATGGGGCGGGATTTTCCGGCCACGCTCGCCCCAAAGCTGGAAAATCCCACCCAAGATCAGCAGACCTTTGCATGTCCGTGTCCCGCCTGCTACGATTCCCATGGTGGGCAGGACGGAAAGTTCCGCCCATGGACTTCTTTGTCACTAAGGTTGAGACCATCTGATCAATTTGCCTCTGCCACTTCCTTCTCTTCCCCTAGCCCACTGGACCAAACTTAAGCACTCACACTTCACAGCCCCTGCTCTCTGCTTGAAATTAAACGCAAGAACTAGGAGCAGGAGTAGGCAATTCAGCATCTTGAGCCTGCTCTGCCATTTAGTACGATCATGGCTGATCTCATCTTGGCCTCAACTCCACTTTCCTGCCTGTTCTCAATAACCCTTCAACCCATTACGAGTTAAAAATCTGTCTATCTATCTCAATGTCGCGGAATCCATTGCACCCTGGAGAATTCCAAATTTGCTACCCCTTATCCTAAAACTCCTGTTCTGGATTGCCTCACAAGAGGAAGCATCTGCTCTGCATCTGCTCTACATCTACTTTGTCAAAAGCTTTTATCATCTTGTATATCTCAATTAGCTCTCCTCTCATTCTTCTAAACTCTAGAGCATATAGACCAATCTCTCTTCATAAGACAAGCCCCTCGTCTCTGAATCAATCTAGTGAACCTCCTCTGAACTGCCTCTAATGCCACTACAACCTTCCACAAATAAGGGGATCAAAACTCTACACTCATCCCACCAATGCCTTGTATAGTTTCAGCAACATCTCCTTACTTTTATACTCTATTCCTATAGCGCCAACAATCCATTGGTTTTCCTAATCACCTACTGTACCTGCAGCCTAGTTTTCATGCACCCAGATCCCTCTGCACCACAACAACCCAAAGTGTGTCTCAATTTAGATAATAAATTGCCTGTCTACTTATCCAACCAAAATGGGTAACTTCACACTTCTCAGTTAAACTCCATTTGCCACATTTTGTCACATTGCCACACTCCTCGACCTACCTATATCCATTTGTAAATTTCTTAATTCCCCATTGCAACTTACTATCCCACCTATTTTAGAGTCATCTGCAAATTTGGTTATCGTACCTTCTATTCCTGAATCCAAGACATTAATAGAGATTGTAAGTTGTTGGGGCCCGTGGACTGAACCCTGTGGCATCCCTCTAGCTCTGTCTTGCCAATCAGAAAAAGACCCATTTATTCTGACTCTGCCTTTCATCAGTTGGCCAGTCTTCTATCCAAGCTAATTAATTACCTCTAACTTCATGTGGTCTCTTGTGTATTAACCTTCTGTGCGACACCTTATCTAACACGTTCCTGAAGTCCGGATATACTAAATCTGCAGGATCCCCATTATCCATTTGGCTTGTTACATCTTCAGAGAACTCTATCAAATTAATCAAACGCAATTTACCCTTCGTAAAACCATGCTGACTTTGATGGATTGCAATTTGACTTTCCATATGTCCTGTTACTTAATAATGGATTCTAACAATTTCCAGCAACAGAAGTTAAACTAACTGATCTATAGTTTCCTACTTTCTGCCTCCCTACCTTTTTGAATAAGGGTGTTACATTAGCACTTTTCCAATCCGTTGGAACCTTTCCCACATCCAGGGAATTTTGGAATACTATGACCAATAGATCCACCATCTCTGCCGCCACCTCATAGAATCCCTACAGTGCAGAAGGAGGCCATTCAGCCAATCAAGTCTGCACCCACTCTCCAACAGAGCATCTTACCCAGGCCCTATCCCCGTAACCCAACGTATTTACCCTGTTTATCCCCCTAACCGACATGCCTTGGGACACTGGGACAATTTAGCATGGCCAATCCACCTAACCTGCACATCTTTGGACTGTGGGAGGAAACCGAAGCACCAGAGGAAACCCACGCAGACAAGGGGAGAACATGCAAACTCCACACAGACAATCACCCAAGGCTGGAATCGAACCGAGGTCCCTGGCACTGTGAGGCAACAGTGCTAACTTCCTTTAATAATCAAGGATGTAAGTAATCAGGCCTAACAATTCCATTGTTCTTTAGTTTCTCCAGTTCTGTCCTTATGCTCTGAGCTCATCTTGTCTATCAAACCTATATTCTGCCCCTTCAACCCTATTCCCACTGATCCCAGTGCCGCAGGGAGCAGTGACCGCTGCTGGGGAAGCCAGCAGTCCCATGAGATACTCTATCTGGCTCTGGGACAAAGTGGAGGTATTGTGGCCGAGGCAAGATGGAAGACCATTATATGGCCACTTAAAGGGCCTCAATTGGTGTAAGGGCAGATGGGACCTAAGCTTCACCCACCTCCTGTAAAATTGTGGACAGATGGGGGATGATAGCGAGGAGGCCACCTGGAAATTTTCTGGGCATTTCTGCCTGCCAACTTACTGACAGGTCTGTAAAGTTTTGCCCAGGGTGGCAAGAGAATCTGAGGGTTATTCTTTTGTGCAGCGTAAAAGCTGGCAAAACTAGCCCAGCTAGGGTCAAGCACTTTTAACCAGCTACCTATCAATCCTGCCACGCTCACTTCTAAAATAAACCTCAATTTTATCAATGAATCTTCAATGTGGCATTTTCTCAATCTTTTAAAAATGCATGTAGAGCATCCATGGTGTTTCTTTAATCGAGGTAGACTGTTTCTTCATCCAAAAACTCCATTAAGTTTGTCAGATATGGCTTGCATTTATAAAATCACGCAGGCTATCTTTTTACTGGTCCATCCCTGTTTAGGTGAATGCTAACCCTTTTCCAATGTGTCCTCCAGAAGCTTCCCAGTATCAATGTTAGCCCAGCTAGTGCATCGTTGCCTGATTTATCCCGTTCTTTTTAAACGGAGTTGTTACATTGGCAACTCTTCTGTTCTTTGGCACAACTTGGACTTTAAGGATAACAGTAGCTAAAAGTATCAACTTGAACTTGAAACTTTTGATGGCAGTAAACATCCCAAGGTACTCCAGAGATGGAAGCAGAAATTCCTGGATGCAGAGCTGAAGAGTTGGTTAAAAGAAGTCTTGTTAGAGTGGTTAGAAAAATGTATTTTAAGGAAGAGACGGTGGATTTATGTAAATAATTCTCGAGCAGCAAGACCTTACATTTAAGTAGGCAGAACTATACTGATGGCCTTATAAGATTGTTTTGGTTGCATTGCTTTTTAGCTGTAATTAGGAATTCCTCTGCTTTCAGCTTTTACAACAGAATATAAACTGGAAAGTGTAGAGTGTCATTTTTTTACGTAACAGTCACTAGTTTAGCCATCAACTGTCTGCAGTAAGCTTCGCAATGACTGACTGTGCATCGTCTCTCCAGGACTAATTTCTTGTGCTCTTCCATGAGAAAAACTGTTGACAGTCTCATGCTGGGATTTTGGAATTTGTGCTACCACTGGTAGATGTTGTGTTATTCGTGGGGGAGGGGAATAGATCAAGTAACCATCTGTCATTTGCATGGTTCAGTTATTACTCATTCACCTGTTCATGAAAATGTTATATTCTGAATACGTTAGAATAAAAAAAAGACATCTATTTCTGTGCATTGAAACCCGCTTTCTTCCTGAAACTTTCATATTAAAAGAAGCAAACTTTGATTCAGTCTTTTAAAAACAACCATTACCCCTTAACATCTGACTGTGGAGTTTAAATTTACCCAAGTCTGGTGGAATGGATGTCTTGGCAGTCAGATTCTATGTAAAACGCGAATGAGCAGATAAAACTCAGTAGTTTGTGAACTACCAAACTGCCTACTGTTTGGTGGGGCGGCATGGTGGCACAGTAGTTAGCACTGCTGCCTCACAAAGCCAGGGATCTGGGCTTGATTCCTGGCTCGGGTCACTGTCTGTATGGCGTTTGCACGTTCTCCCTGTGTCTGCATGGATTTCCCCCGGGTTCTCTGGTTTCCTCTACAGTCCAAAGATGTGCAGGTTAGGTGAATTGGCCATGCTAAATTCTCCCTCAGTGTACCAGAACAGGCACCAGAATGTGGCGACTAGGGGATTTTCACAGTAACTTCATTGCAGTGTGAATGTAAGCCTGCTTGTGACTAATAAATAAACTTTTACAGTTATGAAAGCTTGCAGTAATGGCTGTTGCTGCATATGGAAAAAAAACAAACTGCTGCAGTTTTTGAGAGGTGAGGGAATCTTTAGGTGAATTGGTTATTTGGAGATCAGTGTAGACATGGTGGGCGGGATGGCTTCCTTCTGTATTGTAACAATTCTGTGATAACCCCAGCTTCTTTTCTGTCTTCTACGAAGACTGTCTTAAACCATAATCTAGATTATAAATACCTGACACCTCACCACTGATTCTTGTTACCCTACTAATTACATTCTGCCAACTGAAAGTGACTCATTCATTCCCATTCTTCTGTTTTCTGCCATTAACCAACTCTTAGTGCATGCTAATGTATTACTTGCATTCCATGAGCCCTAATTTTGTGTAATAACCTTTTATTGGGCACCTTATCACATGCTATTTGAAAATCATCTACCTTGCTCATTTTAACCTTAAAGTACTGATTAAGACCTTTAAGTGTCCTGTTATGATATCCCCAATAAGAAATTCTAGCATTTCCCTATTAATGATGTCAGATTAACTGCTGATCATTCCTTGTTATCTTTCTCCCTCCTTCCTTGAATTCCTCTAGAATCTGAGGAATCTTGTAAAACCAATCCTCAAACCGCTATATCTATCGCCATCTCTTAAAACATCAGGATGTGGGCCATCAGGTCCAGTGGATTTGTCAACTTTGAGTCCAACTAATTGCTCTCTTGTCACTTCTTTGCTCATACTAATCTCTGTAATGCCTCATTCCAGCTAAATCCTTGATTCTCCACTTTTTCCATTTTTATGTCTACTAGGATGGTGTCAGATACAACATTTTAGTTTGTCTCTGTCAATTCCTTTTTCCATTATAATTTCTCTTGTCTCTTTATCTAAAGGGCCCACATTTACTATTGTTAATCGCTTCCATTTTGCAATCTTTATGTATATTTGTTGCAACTTATAAATTAATTCTTTAATTGTAATCATTTTACATCTACTGCCAAACATTTTGAGGAGGAGACAGTAGAGTAGTGGTAATATCGCTGGACTAGTAATCCAGATGCACAGGCTAATGCTCTTTGACAAGGATTCAAATCCCACCATGGCAGCTAGTGGAATTTATATTTAATTAATAAATCTGAAATTGGAAGCCAGTCTCGGTAATGATGACCATGAAACTATCATTGTTATAAAAACCCAAGTGGGTCACTACATATCCTTTCAGGAAGGAAATCTGCTATCCTTACCTGGTCTGGCCTATGTGTGACTCCAGACCCAAAGCATTATGGTTGACTCTTAACTGCCCTCTGAAATTGTCTATGAAGCCATTCAGTTCAAGGACAATCAAGGATGGGCAATGCAGAATGGCCTTGCCAGCAATGCCCACATACCATGAAAGAATAAGCTAAAATTCATTTAATTCCTGGACTACTACTTGAGCCATGTTGTCCTTCGTGCCCACGTAGTTTACAGATTTATGACTAATTTGGTTCAATCACACTGAAAGGAAATGTAAAATTCTTTCATATTATGATCAATCTCCAGAGAGACTTTTACAAAGATTATTGGTCAGCCTGTTCTCATCGCACAATACTAAATCTAAAATAACCTGTTCCGTAATTGGTTCTTCAGTGTACAGATCTACAAGAAACTAGGTAGAGTCCATTCCATGAGTTCATCCAGCACACTGAATTTCCCAGGCTATGATAAATTGAAGTTTCCCATAATTACCATAGATGTCAGCGTATAAGTTCATCTTTGAAACCTCAAAAAATTCCTCCCAAAAAATGGGGGCAGACTTGTATGCCGAGTATAAAAGTGAACCACCAGTATGGGTGGTTTTGAAATATGACAAAAACACATCCAGTCATTCATTATAATGTGACATGCTTTATTGAATAAATTAACTGTATAAAGACACTTTTAACTGCAAATTTATCGTTATCATCTGATGCAAGGAGTGGATGTGTCTTTGCAACACAGCCCACATCACCTGCCTGATTCTTAGTACCTAGTTGTAAGATACTGGTAAGTAAAATACATATTTGTGGGGTCACAAAATTGAAGCCAACTACTAATGCCAATATAGCATGTTTTGGCTGAAAAAGAAGTCAATTTATATGCTGTGTATATGCATAAACGTGATTTTTGGGGCCCGAAAAACGAGATCATCTTCTAACACCAGGTTGCCTTTACACCATAATCTACAGTACTGTATTACCCTTATTACATACATCTCCATTTTCCAAGTTACACTCCAGCTGACACTGCAATTACCTTCAGAGAACCTATAAACTACTCCTAATAATGTCTTCTGCCTCTTGTCCTTTCTTAGATTTGCGCGAACTGATGTCACATTTTGATTTTTCTGAGCTAAGATATTTCTCTTTACTATCTTTATCCCAGCCTTTATCAGGGCTATAGCCCTCTCTTTATTTTCCTCATCTCTTCTAAAAGTTAATGCTTCATTCTCAACCGTGTTTCTGTAATTGCTTTGAGATCAAACCCATCTATTTCTATCCATGCTATTAATTCATCTGTTTTGTTGTGAATCATTTGCACATTCAGAAACAGTGTCTTTAGTTTGAACTGTTTTCTATTTTTGCTGCTGTCATGTCAATCACTAATGCTCTTACTTTCAAGTTCTCTGCCCTTGCCTGAATTAGTCTGCTCATTTTTACCAGCCTTGACATTTCACTTACTAATTTTGAAGATGCTTCTTTTGAGTTCTCCCACCTTCTCGCCCCCTACCACCCATTAGTTTAAAATCCTATATCCACCACCCTAGTTAATTGATTTCCGTAGATACTGGTTTAAGTGAAACTCATCCAAATGGGATAGCTCCCCTTTTCCTAGTACTGGTGTCATAGTCGAAATCTCTGCTTCCCACCCCATTCTATCAACTATGCGTTTTGCTGAATCTGTTTGTTTTAATGGCAATTTGCATGTGTCTCAGTCAATAATCCAGAGATTATCCCTGTGAGGTTCATGTGTTTTAATTTCAACCCTGACTCCTCAAATTCTCTCAGAAGAACATCATTCTGGAAAATCTCGGAGTCATCCAGACTTGAAATGTTAGCTCTGTTCTCTCTCCACAGATGCTGTTCGACCTGCTGAGATTTTCCAGCATTTTCTATTTTTGTTTCATATTCAGCTTCAACAGTAATTTATTTTTATTCTGAGTCCTACCTTTGTCATTCATTCCTACATGGACTACTGCAGGTGGATTATCCCCCTCCCAACTCCAAGTTCTTCTCTGGCCACGACTAGTCTTTAACCTTGACACCAGGCAGGCAACACCATCTTTACAACTCACTGTCATAGTTGCAAAGAACTGTATCTAGCCCCCCTGACTGTACAAACCCATATAACTGTCACATTCCCTGTAACTGTACCCCACCCTCCCCACCGCCGTATTTGAATAGCTTCTGTACCATGGTCAGTTTGCCCATCCACCGTGCAAACTTTGCCCTAACACAGGCAGCTAGCACCTTTACCCTTCTGGGTATGGGCAAAAGCCAAGGCTCCTCTGGCATTGCACGTATCTGCCTGACTCTCAGACATCCTCCTTTCCATGACAATGAACCAGGCCTGCAAGATTGCCTATCTCAAGGGGTGTGACTGTCTCTGGATCCAAGTGTCCAGATAGCTCTCTCTCTCCTCCCCGATACCCCACGATGTCTGCACTTCATACTCAGCTGAACAACTGCTGAAGTTCTTCAAGATGTAAACATTTGCAGCCAGTTGTAGTTGTCCAGGATTGCAATACTGCCCCAAACTCCTACATGTTGAAGTTGAAGCGCACCACATGCACCACCATTCTTATCTAATCTTGTTTCATTTAATTAAAATTAAACTAAAATTCAGCAGCTAGATTTTAAGAAACAAGATATTTAGCTGTTTATCCCCCCAAATAATCCCCCTCAGTGCTCCATTTCCTATGCAAGCTGTGATTTCATTTTTTTAGATTTTCTGTTTTGGTTCCCCTTCCCGCTCTTAATTTAAGTTTTGAAATAGTTATTAATCACTGTAATGTATAATATTTACTTGACTACTTGGAACTAAATTATATATTTGTAATAATATAGTAATTTAAATGCTTGGCTCCACCTTCTCTGGATCAGCTGCCCCTCCTCACTTGTGCTAATTGTGACATGACTGATTTCTTTCTGGCTTTGTTTCACAGTCCAGGTGAACTAGGCTGCCATGTTGCTCATTTTTAAGCCACTCTACCTCATGTTCTTTTACTGTTGGACTGCCACGATGCTCTTTTTGGAATTGCTCTGGTCCATGCTCTGACTCTGCTGGCTGGGCCGCCGCCACAGTGCTCTTTTTGAAACTGTGTACATGCGATATGTAGAGAGACCGGTGTCCAAAAGCTTAGTCAAAGACATGGGTTTAAAGAACTTTTAAAGGAAAAGAGAGAGAGAGAGAAGTTTTGGGAGGTATTTCTGGCACTTCAGTACTTGCCAAGTGATGGCAAGGATGTGCAACAAAAATTGTGGACTTACAATAGGCCAAACTTAGAGGAGTGCAGAGATCAACATCCACAACAACAACTTGAATTTCTATGGCACTCCTACCATGCAAAATGCTCCAAGGTGCTTCACTAGAGCATTTTTGCACTGAGCCACCCAAAGCAGTGTTACAGCAGATGAGCAAAAGCTTGATCAAAGAAGTAAGTTTCAACGGTTTAGGGTCTTGTGTTATGATCTCTATAGAGATTGATGACATTTAAAAAGAAATTTGAATTTCAGTTAATAGATGAAAAGGATGACTTGACCAGACTTCTTGTTTTAAAATTTTTACCGGAACTTAAAGCACTATTTTTGTAGACATCTTATACTTTAAGCTACCAAATGGAATGTTCTCTTTATACTTATTACAAATCTCACTCAGTACAATTATCGTCCTTATAGCAAACAAGCCATGTTTGCTCTTAGCTTCCATTGAGTTTCTGTATCCCTGTTTCGCCAAGTAGTAACTTTCACTGACCGCCTTCAGGCATTTTCCCCAGGTGTCAGGCAGTTTCATAAATGTGCCATCAGCAGTAAAGTCTATTCTGATGGGTTTTTTTCTGACCATGCCAGGATAAATCTCCCAGAATCCTTTAGATGGTTAGAGGATGCGTCTCTGACTAGTGTGTCCCCCTCCCACATTCGGCAGTGGTAACTCGCAAAGCCAAAACAGCCTCTACTCTCTACTGACCACATAGAACTGCTCTGTCTGTCTGAGGTGTTCATTAATTTGCAAGGAAGCTTGTAACCTGATCCCAAAAATGGCTTCCTCTGCCCTCTTCCCCAAGGCAGCATAAAATACATTTACCTTGCATCCAAGTAGAAATGTTGATTAGCTATCCTTGACCCAAATACATTTTCATCCAAGTAGTAAATGGACAGTTTATAACATAGCTACTTGCAGTACTTTACAGAGGCTTTTTAAGACTCAGAATCTATCTGTTGTGAACCTGGAGACTGATGCCACTGTCTCCAAATATACATGCCTTACACCATCTTCCCAGTAAAACAATCCTAAGCCTTCTGTTGTTTTATCAAACCACCCGGGCTTACTGTCAGGCAAACTTCAAAACTGATCACAAGACCCTAAGCTTAAAATTAGAGTTCCAAAACATAATCTTATAAACCTCATAATTGTAACACTTGAGAGCTGAAAAATTGTCTGCCAATAGTTGAACAATTAAATTGGGAACATTCATAGCCAGCATTGGAGGGGCACAGATACCTTGGTGTAGGGCTGGAGGAGATTAGAGAGATGCAAAAGAGTGAGACCATGGGGAGAGTTGAAAACAAGGATGAGATTTTTAACATTGGTCCTTTGCCAAATAACACTTCATTGTAGATCAGCAAGCAGAGGGTGATGGCTGAATGTGAGTGATGTAAATTAGAATATGAGTAGCAGTGTGTTAGATGGCCTCAAGTTTATGGAGGAAAGTACCTGGGTGGCCAGCTAATAAGAATAGTCAAGACTAAAGATAATGAAGGCATGAAGGAGAGTTGTAACAGTAGATGAGCTGAGGTGGTAGTGAAATTGGGTGATGTTATGGAGGTGGGAATAGATGGTTTTGGTGGTGGTGTGGATATGTGGTTGGAAACCCATCTTGTGATCAGATATGACACCACGGTTGCACAGAATCCAGTTCAGCCTCAGATGGTTGTTAGGGAGAGCGATAATTAGGATTGCCAATCCTCCACGATTGCCCTGGAGTCTGCAGGAATTGAAGATCAATCGCTAGGACAATGCTGGAGAAAAATAAACAGCAGGATATTAAAAAATATTGATTTTTTTTCTTTCAATATTTCTCTTTACAAAATATAAAATTATTGAAAATGGAAAAAAGGCTGTTTGGCTGACAGTTGAGCATCACCCAATTGGGTAATCAATTCAGTGCTGACAGTAAATTTGACATGGTTGCATTTGGTATTGATAAGCTTGACTTGAAATAATAGCACTGTGTAAATGCTTGTCCTTAGCACTTCAAGTATAGAGCTAGTGGCAAATATGGGAAATTTGGAGCTTTAATATTAAAAACAAAATCTTGGGAATTAGGAGTATACATCCTAATTCCCAATATATACTTTGGTGCACTGAAAATGCTAGATACAGATTTGCTTCACTGTTGTCATTAGAATGTTAAAGTATGTAGTAAATAAACTAAAATGTGACTTTTTTTCTGTGTTTAACAGCTGTCCAATGGGGAGAAGATGGTCGTCCTTTCAGTTACCTTTTTTACACAGGAAAGCAGTCCTATTATTCACTTATGCACGTAAGTGTACAAAAATTCAGGGACAATGACTATGTCTTTAAATGGCTGTGTTCACATCTTTTAAATTAAAATTTACTTCTCAAAATGGTTAGCACTGCTGCCTCTCAGCGTCAGGGACCCGGTTCAATTCCCGGCTTGGGTCACTGTCTGTGCAGACTCTGCACGTTCTCCACGTGTTTGCTTGGGTTTCCTCCATGCACTCTGGTTTCCTCCACAGTCCGAAAAATGTGCTGGTTAGGTGCATTGGCCATGCTAAATTCCCTCTCAGTGCACCCGAACAGGTGCTGGAGTGTGGCAACTCGGGGATTTTCACAGTAACTCTATTGCAGTGTTAATGTAAGCCTACTAATGCTAATAGATAAACTATAAATAAAATTTGAGAGCAAGCATATGTACAAACAGCCAGCCATTTCAGATTTTGCATCATACTGGTTTTATTTCCATTGTCGAAATTAATCCAGACATGACTATTCAAATGCTCTATTGCCATAAAGAATGGCTTATGCAAAATTCTGCCTGCCACTATCCTCTTTTGCATCAAGTTCCATTCATTATGATGTGGAATTTATGCCAGCCAAATAAAATGTTAGAGTGAAATCTAACAAATGCAGCGTGGTCCACAAAACGTGTGCATTTGTGTACCCTTAAGCTCGTATTATTTACATATATTATAATGCTGTTGCCTTGTGTGATGTCTTACTAGACTTTGTACTTTTGTCACATTTTCACTCACCTTATTCTTCTATTCATATCTGCTTTTTTTCTTTCGTGATGTTAGAATAAATGAATATCAAAGGTCTTGGAATAAGGTGATCATTAACTGGCTGGATTTTGTTAACTGCAGTTTTCATTTCATAGCTTAAATCTTATTTCAAAAAAATCAAAGGAGCATAACTGTATTTAAAAAAATATATACATATATCACATTTCAAATAGTTTTAAACATTAAAAGTTTGAAATGCTGCCTATTCCTGAAAAGTGAATTCTATTGAAGAAGGAAGTGTCATTGTGTACTGCAGGATTGAACGTTTTGATAATTTCAGTCTTTGAATATTGAAAATAAATTGTGGTTTTTTAGTTGCTACTCCCAATATTGGCACAGACACAGTTTCTGAAATTATTTATGTCCAAATTTATATTGAGGGACTTCTGAGTTAGACAGTTATCCAATTAACTAAGCTGTCAAATAGTAACCAATCAACAAGCTGACATATCTGGCGTACCATCTTTGAGTCACTGAGTTCAGTTGAATTGCACAAGTTGAATGTAAAATACCTGTGCCATTTCAAAGCTTGTGAAAATAGTACTGATCTAAAAGGTGTGTTATTTGTTCAAACTTTCTGATGCAAACTTAGATTTTGGTTAAAATAAATGAGGTAAAGTGGAACTTGATGGAAATGTTAGCCTATATTTTCTAAAGTAGGGGCAGATGTGGGAAAACAGGTTTTGCAAACTGTTTATGATTACACTAATGCAGTATTTTTGCCGTTGAATATGTTTGTTTTTTGGTACGTTTCCTGCTTATGTGCTGGACAATATTTAATCCAAGTTGGCTGCTGTTCTTCTCACCACCGCTTTTCCTGTACAGATTGACAAGGATTAGTGTTTGAGCTGATATGTTTTCTGTTGGGGCATTTACTTCGTAAAAGGTTGCGCTTTTTTTTTCAAAAAGCAAAGACTGGCAAAGAATAAGTGGTCATTGCCCTGTCACATTTCCTCCTTTCACAGCCCCCTCTGTTTGTCTCTCTCTTTCTCTCTCTCCCAGTAAAATTGTAATCTTTTACACATAATTGTAGTTTATATATTCAGGAGGAAATAGAGGCAAGCAATTATGATATGTATACTTTGTGCATGAACACAAATACAGTTCACTCACATGATATTGAACACACATGCAGTTCACTCATGGTATTTATAAAGCAAAATATGTTAAAGTAACTTGTAAATTTTTTATAAACTTTAAAGTGATGAAGTAAATACAGATTTGTATGATGCCTTATTGCTCATTTGATTTCTTAATACAAATGAATTCCAACCCAGAATTATAGTATATCCTGGTTCAATTCTTTAAACTATGTACTTTACCGTTGCAAGTCTGCAATAGCTTACAACTAGGAAATCTACACCTTGCAATTTGTTTTTTAAAGGACACTGGTAATATTATGGGTCCTGTGTCACAAATTCAATATACCTTCTGCTCCTCAGTCAAAAAATCAATTTGTCCTACATCACATGATATTACTTGTATCTTTAAACAGAAATGCAATGAAAATCAATGTCAATTTTTTTAAAGTATGAAAATATCATGAGTGAATTTAAAGACATTAAATAAAGTCTGTTTGCTTTTGGAATTTCTGGTGTTATAAACTTAGAGCAAACCATCACTTTAGAATTCAGTGAGAACTTTCTGGTAAATGTAATACACTAGTAAGAATTACTTAGCTTTTTAATAAGAAGGCACGATATAGTGACCATTAATACACTTTCACAAATTATGATCTGACAACCTGGAGCATAAGAACAGGAGGAGGCCATTTAACAAATCAAGCCTGTTCTGTCATTCAATGAGATTATGAATGATCTGTGACCGAACTCCATAAACCCACCTTTACTTTCATTGGATGTGGGCATCGCTGGCTAGGCCGGCATTTATTGTCATTCCTAATTACCCTTGAGAAGTCAGTGGTGAACTGCCTACTTGAACTGTTGCAGTGTTGTTAAGAAGGGTATTCCAGGATTTTGATCTATATCCCTTGATAGCAACCAGTTACAAAAATCTATCGATCTCAAATTTAAAATAAACAATTAACCTAGCATCAGTTGCTGTTTGCGCAAGAGATTCGGACTTTGCATTTAAAAGTGTTTCCAATCCACTCCTAGAAGACCTGGTGCTAATGTTTACAAAATGCCCCCCATCCTAGACTCAGCAAGCAACAAAAGATTCTCTCCATCACCTCTGGAAGACTTCAAATCTATTTTCTTTTTTATCCATGGTATGTGGGCATTTATTAAATGTGGTATTTATTGTCTAATTACCCGTGAGGCAGGGGTGAGCTGCCTCCTTGAACCACTTTGGTGTAGGTAGACCCACAGTATTGTTAGGGAGGGGGTTCCTGGGTTTTGACAGTGAAAGAATGGCGATATATTTTAACTCCAGATTTTTTAAAAATTGAATTCAAGTATCACCATCTGCCTTGGTGAGATTTGAACCTGGAGCATTCCCTGGGTCTCTGGATTACTAGTCCTGCAACATTCTCACTGTACCACTTCTTCCCTAGTTTATGTAATGTCTCATAATTTAACCCTTGAAGTCCAGGTATCAATTGGGTAAATCTGTGATGCACTCCCTCCAGGGCTAGTGTATTCTTTCTGAGGTGTGATCAGAATTCCTCACAGAACTTCAAGTATGGTTTAATCAGGACTTTGTATAGCTAAAGCATGAATTATATCCCCTTGTATTCCAGCTCTCTAGAAATTAAGGCCAGCATTACATTAGCCTTTTTGATTATTTTTCTGTACCTGTTAATGAAATTTTAATGATATATGTACATGGCCTGCTGCCAAATCTCTCTGGACCTCCACTACTTGTCGCTTCTCGTCATTTAAAAGTACTTTGTTTTATTCTATTTGGGTCCAGAGTGGATGACCTCACATTTGTCTGCATTAATATCCATTTGCCACAGTTTTATCCGTCCACTTAATCTATTAATATTTCTTTCTAATTTTAAACTTCCATCTACACTACTTGAAAAGCTGCCCATCTTTGTGTCTTCAGCCAACTTGGGATGTGACTTTCTACTCCATCAACTAAGCCCAATCAAGTGATGATTGATTGAGGTCCCAATCCTCAAACCTTGCAGTACACCATCCCGACCAATAAGAACACCTATCCATTATTCCTACTCAATCAATTATCTATCCAGGTCAATAATTTACTGTGATGAACTCCAACTTTAGATAACATTCCTTTGTGAGGTAAAGGTAAAATACTGCAGATGCTGGAATCTGAAACAAAAACACAAATGGTAGAAAATCTCAAGTCTGACAGAATATGTGGAGGGAGAATAGAGCCAATGTTTCAAGTCTGGATCATCGTTTGTCAGCTCTGACAATATCCAGGCTTGGGCTGACAAGTAGCCTGTAATGTTTTGTGCCACATAAGTGCTAGGCAATGACTATCTCCAACAAGAGAGATTCTAACCTTCGCCCCATGACATTCAATTGCATTACCATCACCGAATCCAGCCACTATCAATATGCTGAAGATTACCATTGATGAGACACTGAACTGGAGTAGTCATATAAATATTGTGGCTACAAGAGCAATCAGAGGCTTGGAGTAGCTCACCTCCTGACTCCCCAAAACCTGTCCACCATCTAAAAGGCACAAGTCAGAAGTGTGATGGAATACTCTCCATTTGCCTGGATGAATGCAGCTCCAACAACAGTCACGAAGCTTGACAGAATCCAAGAAAAGGCAGCTTACTTGAATGGCACCCCATCCACAAACATTCACTTCCATTGCCGATGCACAGTGGCAACAGTGTGTACCATCTACAAGATGCACTGCAGCAACTCACCAAGGCTCCTTCAACAGTACCTTCCAATTCCATGATCACTACTATCTAGAAGAGCAAGGACGACAGATACATGGGAACACCACCACCTGGAAATTCCCCCCAAGCCACTCACCATCCTGACTTGGAAATATGTTGTTGTTTCTTCACTGTCATTGGGTCAAAATCCTGGAATTCTCTCCCTAACAGCACTGTGTGTACCTAAACCACATAGTCTGCAGCAGTTCAAGAAGGCAGCTCACTACTGACCTAGCCAGCCACACCTAAAATAAATGAATTTATTTTAAAAATCTGGAAGTCAATAGGCTTTCCCCTCTTGACTATAGTCAGCTCTACAAAAAAATAGTCAATTGTAAGATGGACGTACCCATTACAAATCCTTGCTGACTCGTTGATCAACCGAAAATCTTTAAGGTGTTTAGTCATTCTATCCTTAAATATAGACCCTAGTATTTTCCCAGCAAGTGGTGTTAAGGTAACTGGTTTTCTCCTCACATCACTCTGCTAGTTAAGAAAAATGTGTAAAATAATGTAAAGGATTAATTCCTGGATCAAGAGAACTTTGGATAATTATAGTTGGGGCATCTGCAATATTGTCACTGACTTTGTTCACTTAAAGCATCAACAGTATTATATAGTTGGAAAAGACGTACTTTTAGCTCGAGTGTGTGCCCTCTTCTTCTATATTCTCTCTTTCTCTCTTCTGCATTGCTTTCCTTTTACTCTCTTTGCTCTACTTTATCTCTCATTTTCTTTTTTCTCTTGCTCCCTTACACGCTTTCTCGTGCATATTTTTCTTCACTCAATTTCTAATATTTATAAACTACAAATGAGTAAATAAATATCTGTTTATTCAAAATTGTGCTCCGGGCTTAACGCTAATCCAGAGTATAGGTGATCATAAAATACTTGAACCATGCTTCTATATTCCACCTTGATCATTATCTGAATGCCACTTAACAAATGTTGGTACCAGAACATGGAAGTTCTTTCTGTAAATTATTCCATTATTACTTGATGTTAGTTTTGTTGTGCTTTTGAAATATTGCATCCATAATTTCTTATCACATTCATAATAGAAGCTGGCAAGGGCTAGCATTACATTCTACAAAATCGTGTTAGAAAATATATATCTTGTGTAGCCCTTGAATTTGTTTCAGCACGTATTTGCACTTATTCTTAAGCTTGTACTTACCAATAAACAGTTTAGAACCATAGCACTATTTTAATCCCATTGGTTGCAATTGCCTTGCATGTTTTATTAATTCAAATATTAGATTTGCATAATACTTCCAGATTATATTGCAAATAATTTTTAATGTATTTGAACTCAAAGATAAACTACATTTTATAGGAACAATGTGGTGGTGTAAAAACTGGCAAAAAATGTGATTTGACCTCCGAAGTAGCCATTTTCCAAAGGTTAATGAAAGATAACTAGAACTATTTTTTCAAACATCTCCATCAATTGTATTCTCCAATATGAAGTTGTTGATGAACTTGTGCCTAAAATTCAATTCTAATCCATTTTTGTAGAAAGTTTAAAAATGCTTGCTGAAATGTTAACATGTTACATCTGCTAGGTGACTTGGTATGCTGTGTTCTTTAACTCAAAGCCAGGGGATACACTTGCTTCTCTTGAGACTAATATCCCGTCTCATAAGTATTTTAGAATGCAGGCATCCTAATGGGATATAAAAGTAATCATTCAATTTAGAAAAAGATAAAGGAATTCTAAAGCATGGCAAGTAGTTGGCAGTTTTTTTAAAAATTGGAAAATGAAGCTATGCTATGTGGGTGCTGGTGTTCAGATTGTTGTATTGATTTAGCTTCATTGTACACTCTTGCCAAACCTTTTCTCATTTCCAGATGTTAGCTAAGGGCTGCATAATTTTCAGTGTAATGCTCACTATTAGGATTTTTAAAAACTGTTCTTGGTCAATGTGAATTGCACAGGCGCAAGATATAGAATGACCCCAGTATGTTTGTTTTGCAAAGCATTTTTGCACAGAAATTAAGTGGCAAAAACACTCCAAAAAAAACTGCTAACCAGCTCAATACTATACTGTTGTTTTCTTTGCAAATGTTTAATAGATATTATTACATAGGCAACATAAAAGCAATCTATATTTAGGTGAAATCCAGCACAAGACCCATTCAGTGTGGTGATATTTACATTTCTTACAAAATGGGCTACTCAGCTGCTAAATCAGGAGAGTTTTATGCTGAGTTTCACACACTAGAGACTATTTTTGTTTGTTACCTTAGCCATCAATGATTATGACCCACTCTGAGATTTAATTTCAGATGTTTTTCTGTGGGTTAAGAGCTACGATTTAGGTCCTTCCTGAGCACGTTAATGAGATTAGTTTAAGTTCGTTGATGGTTATGATCTGCAGTGTTACATTGGATGATGACTGTCAAATCCCATTTAACACATTAATATTCAAAATCTTACAGAATACTGTCTGTAAAATGTATTAAAACACAGGTTTTGAACCTTTAGGCACAGTAGGAATTCACTTTGGGTCTTCTGTTGTTTCTGAGGAGAGCTACAAGACAAAATCTCGGCTTGTCAGGCGCATTAATTTCTTGAAACCCTTTCACTCTTCATTGACCTTGGGCAAATGAGCTTATTGCCCTAGCTGAAATGAAATGAATGATAAATGCAGAAAGTGCCTTTGCTGAGTAATGGGACTGCAGCAAAGGCTTCTCCACAGAGTTTTATTCCTCTACAGCCTGAGGCAGCTCAAGGCCCCCTGCTGTTCATTTAAATAGGTATGTCAAATCTGCCTTGAAATGCTGCCTGTTTGATCTGTGGTAATATTTGTGAAGGTTCCATATGGACTTGAACCCCTGCAGTGGCAAGAAATAATGTACAACGCTTCATAGTGCAGACACAAATTTTCAAGAGGATGCAACACCACATTTTAGTTGTCGGAGAAGGTGATGTAGCTGAAATGTGGCACTGTCAGCTTCTCACATGGTTGAGCAGAACACAGTGCAAATCTCAAATTATGCTTAACCTTCCATTCAGTGATCATTTAAACTTTCAAATTGTAGGCTAGATTAACTAATTTATCTGCATTCCATGTATTTTGAATTATTTTTTAAAATAATTTTTATGTTGAAGTACTCTGTGCAAAATATACTGTCCAAAATTAAGTTTACTGAAGTGAATTTTAACAGGGTAGTTCTAGACTTCAATTCTTCTGCATCCCCTCCCTTCTCTATAAAAATTATTGAGTCGATGGGAGTAGAAAAGCAAAACCATTGCTAATTAATCACTAATTATACCACTGGAAAATGTAGTTAAACATTATAACAGATTACATAATGCCATGTTATTTTCAAAAAACTGATTCAAGGAGATCATAATTTTGCATTCTGAAAGAAATGGTAACTTGAGCACTTTTATGCCATATCTTGTTTCCAATGCTTGATTTTGATTTATTAGTTGGGAAGGAGACGATTGAATGACACTCGTGTGAATGAATTTCTTCAATTTATGGTAATACTGTTTCCTTCAAAGACAATTAAAAATGGGATATTTTGTCTTTAATTTAGGGGTAATCTTTGCTTATTTTTAACTTTTCTCACCACCAAAAATCATTGGCCTAGCAAATATTTTGACAATTTATGCTTTTTTAATGAAGTACTTTTAACATATTACATCCTTGGTATGTTTAAACATTAACAAGCTTGTTCTGTAGATTCTTAAAAATTCCAAATTTTTCCCCATGAAGTTTTGGAAGGGGAATGGAATTTGGTGCCTAAATCAGGTGAACTCAATTTAACACCATTTAAGTCCACAATAAGTTCAAGTAAATTTGACTGCTGCCTGAAATGCATGCACCCCCCAAAATATTGCATGAAGTTGACAATATAATAAAAGACAAAAACTGTCTTCTCAGATAGTCTTCCATTTGCAGTTGAACTGCACCCAACTTAATTTACTTTTGCTTGCTACAGGTATAACTTACCAGCTTAGCTTGTCCAGTCAGCAAGAGGTTGAGCTCAAATCAACTCTTCACATGCTGACTTACCAGAGAATTTCACATAATTACCCTTCCAATTTGCACCTTGTACCTTAAGCAAGCATTTTTTTAAAAATGCAAATACTGCATAAGTATGGTACTCCACATGATTCTAATTCTCAATGCTACAGCAGGCATTAATTCAGTTTGTGGGGGGGGTTGCTGGAGAGTGAAGTCACAGGCCAACTTCTCAGTGCTGTTCTTAAACTTATTCTGGTGCTACTTAAAGACTAGTGGCAACAGTGGCACTTAGCTGCATTGAGGTTTTGGAATCCAGGTGGTCTTTCGCTAAGCTTACCAGTGCATGGGCAGCCTGGTCCTGTATGCAGTTGTCCACATGAACAGGAATCTGAGATGCTGGCTAAAAAATTAACTCTCATCAAGCAAGAGGATATCACTGATGTGATATGGGACTATGTGACCAGAAGATATAGGAGATGGAACTTGTGTCGTATTGTGTACAAGCTGCCCAAGACGAAATCCACCTTCATGAGGCTATCCTCTTGCGTCTTGGGCAGCTTGTACACATCAGTGATAGCAATCATTAGGTCTGCTATGACAGGAAACAGCTGACAGATAATGTTGCTAGTGGCATCCTTGAAGTTAACTTTAATGATAGTATATTTCCCTCATTATAGACCAGTGTCCATGACAATGTGTGGAGGGTATGTGGTGCACACATTATTTTTATCCATCCTCTTCATTTTATTTCCGTATCAATTCTCTGTTCAATTTGACCAGGATATTTTCATAATCTCAAATACTGACTGCCCATGGATAGTTGCTGCCATTCTAACACAGGCAGCAGAATCAAAGCTGTACATCCCTGACAAATCCTCCCTCTTCGGCACGGTAGCACAGTGGTTAGCACTGCTGCTTCACAGCTCCAGGGTCCCGGGTTCGATTCCGGCTTTGGTCACTGTCTGTGTGGAGTTTGCACATTCTCCTCGTGTCTGCGTGGGTTTCCTCCGGGTGCTCCGGTTTCCTCCCACAGTCCAAAGATGTGCGGGTTAGGTTGATTGGCCATGCTGAAATTGCCCCTTAGTGTCCTGGGATGCGTAGATTAGAGGGATTAGCGGGTAAAATATGTAGGGATATAGGGGTAGGGCCTGGGTGGGATTGTGGTCGGTGCAGACTCGATGGGCCGAATGGCCTCTTTCTGTACTGTAGGGTTTCTATGATTTCTGTTGAGATATGTGGCCACCTCAAGCCATTCCACCTGATTACCCATCTGAAAACTACTGAAACATGGTTGTGGTGGGTAGCTGAAGAAAAATGTCAGTTAAACTTTGGATTTGAAATTACTTCTTCAGATGAAACAATACTGTTCTACAAGCAAATCCACCAAGTTGAATTCATTCCGCTTTACGTTAAGATCACTTACAGAAGACAAGGATGAAAACAGATTCATCTCTTGACAAATAACCTAGCAGGGGTTCAAGCCACCAGATAATTGCCATGATGAACGAAATTTAATGTTGTGTTGTACTCCAAAAATAGAATCCTTTTGGGTCTTAATATTTTTTCTTTAACTAGTTGAACTGGAAACCTGCAGCAAGGCCATTGTCATAATGTAAATGGTCATTGCACAATGTATTGCATATTTTATTTTATTTGCTGGGGAAAGATTTCACTTCTGGCAACCTACATCTTACCCTTCCCTTACATGAGAACTCCCTTTAATCTACCAAATAAAATAACAGCCTTAGGAAATTAGCAATTCTTCATTCCTCTACGCACTCTTAACTATTTCCTCCATCTCTGATCTCTTGTGTATTCCTCTAATTGGCAGCTGTCATTAGTTCCTCCCTAAACCTCTCCGTTTCTTTGGCCCTCCTCCTCTAAGATGTTCCCTAAAACCCAAGCCATTCGTTACCTGTGCTACTGTCATCTTGTTCGGCTCCAGATTGATTTATGTTTAATTATGTTGTGACCTGACCAGGGATATTTTTCTACTTTGTAGACACTATATGAAGGCACATTGTTGTTAAATGTGGTAGCTTCAACGTTTGTAGAACTGCAATTGTTTCTATGCTGTTAATTGATGAGGACTTTTGCAATTTTCTGTACCTTGCTGTCTCCAGATTTACCAGGGGGCTATCTTTGTTAAGGTCTTTTGGAGATTGTGTACAGGGAGCAATACATGGGCACCTTTTCTGGTCCTGGGTTGAATCCACGTGCCATTTGGAAAATTTATGTTAATCTTGTATAGTTTCTAGTCTTATAACTCCTATCAGTTAACCGAAGCTATTCCATGGTAAATCTAAAAATCTATAAAAGATGAAATTTGTTTTTTTAAAACTAAAATTGGAGATGGCTACCTACCTATCAAAAGTAATTATCCGTATGTTTTTACTTTTCACTGGATTATATGACTTTGTCTTAGAATTTTTTACATTGCCTAATTTAAACAACATTTTCTTTTAAATACTGCAGATAAAATAATAGGTAAATTAGAGGATGTGTTTATGTTGGTAACTGGTTCCGATGCTGTAAACAGCTTTGTTTGATATTCATGCTACTCATGCAATTAAATGAATGCATCAAAAATTTAAATCTTAAATTCCAGTGTTTGAATTTCCCATGGAATTGTTAAAGCTGTTTCACTTTGTTCTAAATGACTATGAATTGTGTATCTGTTCCATTCCAAATCACCTATGATCTGAGCAAAAGCATATCACACTACTTTTACAGTTCTTCAGGATAATCATTGGATCACTGCCATACAGTTATTCCCTCATAGACCCTTCACTCCTGATCAGATTTTCCTTTTTAACAGATTTCTGGCAGCATTTTTAATATACTCAGCCAATTCTAGGAACATGTACATAGTTTATATCTGTGCTGTTCACCATGCACTAGTGCTGATTATGATTCACTGGAAATGCCTCCATGTGTAACATTTTGTCCCTCCAGACAATTGCCATTGTGGGTATGTAAATTTCCCCATGGTCTAAATGTAGTCCGTGGAAGAATTTCATGCCAGATTTGTTTGGAGGGGGAAGTGGGATTGATCAAACTTTGGAACCATTGCAATATCTCAGGCCTAAACCTATTTCTAGACAGCCATGTGCACCTTGAATCCTTTGTAGTCACTCTGGTATCGGAGAAGGGAAGAAAATATTTGCTGTTGTGGTAGTATTAAAGAGCCTCATCTTTACAAAGCAGTTAATCTAAGCTAAATTGATTTCTAAAAATACCTTTTCCGCCCATTTGTTGGGTATACAGGATATAGTGGAATATGGCATTTATTCCACAAAGCATCTTACTGTGCATCTCCTGTCAGACTGAAAATAAAATGATTTAATGAAGTAAATATAATTAATGCATTAGTTGGAATGTAGTTTTTACAATCCTTAATCTGTTTGACTTTAAGAAACAGTTTGTTTTGGGTTTTTTTTAAAAAGCATGAAATAGTTTTTGATAACTTTATTGGAAAGTTTGGAAAACAGTAGTAGAAAAATAATTACAGCATTAGTGGTAAATTATTGAATATTAGCACCTAAACATAATACCACTTATTGCAGTTGCAAACTTTTCTTTTAAAAGGCCTCCAGCTCTTTAGTTTTTTTTCTCTTCCATGATGGAGCATAATTCCGTGGTTTATAATTGTATTTCAGTAAATTGAGTGTTTGCAGGCCGGCTCTCAGAATATCACAGCTGAATCTGATTTTGGCCTCCGTTTATGTCCACTTTTCTGCAGCGGATTCATTACTATGAAACTGTATAAAACTTTTGACCAATTTGATGTTACCAGGTTTTTTTCAGTTTATTTATTAGTGTCACAAGTAGGCTTACATTAACACTGCAATGAAATTACTGTGAAATCCCCTAGTTGCCACACTCCAACGCCTGTTCACGTACACTGAGCGAGAATTAAGTATGGCCAATGCACCTAATCAGCACATCTTTCAGACTGTGGGAGGAAACCAGAGCACCCGGAGGAAGCCCACGCAGACACAGGGAGAATGTGCAAAATCCACACAGACAGGAATCCAAGCGGGGAATCGAACCCACAACCTGGTGGTGTGAGGCAGCAGTACTAACCACTGTGCCACCGTGTTGCCCCCTTGGGGCATTTTCCTTTGTTGATCATCAGGAGGTACATTGATAGCCGAGTGTAACTTGTTCCACAATTCCTCACTCAGCTGGTTCTCTATGATGTACTGCCTGATCTGAATAAATTTGTGGAACATATAGCATAAGTTCACATTGCGCTACCTTAAAAATGTCAGGATTTAATTTGATACTTGTTGCTGCGGAAAAAAATTATTGGGAGCTATTGATACTTCACGAAATTCTACCTTCAGGGTGCCTTCCCCTTTAGAGTTTTTGATGTTGAATGTTGCATTATTCCTGCAGCCCGTAGTTTTGAGCACACTTACCTGTGTACTAGGAAGTTAATGTGAATAATTGTGTCACATCCCTTGTGTTTATATGAGAATCTTGGACTTAATGGATCTCGAGAACACTTGTATATGCTTGACTCTGCACACTGAAATCAATATCTAGAATAAATAGTATTTGCGCCTTTCAATGCGTACATTCTGCATTACTGTTTTGACAAGATGATCTCTTAAATTTCTTGAAATATTAAAATAGAAGAAATAATAGCTCTTTTGCGTTTCTATTCCTGGCTTCTCTCGTATAAGGTATATTGTCCTACGGTGTTAAAACTTTGGTTTATTATTAATTGTTATAATGCATGAAACAGCATTTTACCATTTCTATATTTTAAAAAATCTCAAAGATCTGCATTTAAATTTTTATAGGATACCTATGAACAATTTCTAAACATCCAGATATATGAAGATCAGCTGAGATCCAAAGGATTATTTTCCCTGGATACCAAGCCAATGTAAGTTGCTGGTTGCAAGAGTGAATGTGTACGTGGTAGGAGAGGGGAAAAAATGCTAGTCTCCAGCTTAGAGTTGAGGAAGTGCTGCACTGTTGGGAGTGCTGTTTTTTGGATGAGATGTGAGATCAAGTAAGGGTAATCAATTCTGGCCAATATACCTCAACTAATACTTGAGAGATTATCTGGTCATTATCACATTGGTGTTTATTGCACCTTGTTGTCCACAAATTGCTGCTGTTTTTCTTTCATTTCAATAGTGACTTCTCTGCAAAGGTATTTCATTGGCTTTAAAGCTCTCAAACGTCCTATGGTTGCGAAAGGTGATATATAAATGCAAGTCTTTTTTTTCCTTCTAACAACGTTTTAAAATGAACCAAAGTACTTACCCGGAACCACCTCTTGACAGGTTGTCAACTACTGTAGTGGAGTATGTCATTGAAGGCATCCTAAAAATAACTATACTAATATATCAAGCATATTTGCATTTCCCAACTGAAGGGCATGGACAGCGTTTTGAATAAATCTATTAAAAAACAAGAATTGAAAAAGCACCTTTTATTTTAAAGTGGCTGTTTCAGTTGCTAGTTCCATTCTTTGTCTCTAAATGGGGAAGTAATTATTTACAGTCATGTGAATCACAATAACTAATGTTGATACACAATAATTACTTAAGTCATTTGAATAAATTTGCCATGAAAAATGTAACCGCAATTTTCAGTCTATCAGAATCATTTAAACCTAATTATCTGATATTTTTGCCTGTCTCTGACCATTGTTTATAATAATGACTTTTGAATATACAAGTTAAAATGTTAGCTATTTTTAGTTTGAAGAAAGTGGAACTTTCTTTGTGTGCAGTGTATAGTATTGAACTCCTTTTAAGGAAGGATGTAAATGCATTGGAAGCAGTTCAGAGAAGATTTACTCGACTATTATCTGGAATGGGCAGGTTGTCTTATGAGGAAAAGTTGGACAGGTTAGGCTTATATCCACTAGAGTTTAGAAGAGTAAGAGGTGACTTAATTGAAACATAAAAGACTCTGTGGGGTCTTGACAGGGTGGAAGTGGAGAGAATGTTTCCTCTTGTGGGAGAATATAGGACGAGGGGTCACTGTTTGAAAATAAGGGTCACCTATTTAAGACCAATGAGGAGATTTTTTTTCTCTTAAGGGTAGTAATGTCTTTGGAACCCTGTTCCTCGAGTGGTAGCAGAGTCTTTGAATATTTTTAAGGCAGAGCTAGATTCTTAATATAAAATGGGGTGAGAGGTTTTCGGGGGTGGGCAGGTGTGTGGAGCTAAGTTTACAATCAGATCAGCCATGATCTTATTGAATGGTGGAGCAGGCTTGAGGGACCAAGTAGCATACTCCTGCTTCTAATTTGTATGTAAACATTTTTTGAATTGAAAGCTGTAAAGCTGTCAGAGTTTATAGTGTGGTAAGATATTATCTTGAAGGACAAGGTATAACTATTCAGGGCTGCAGTAGAGTAGTAACACAATTTGTGTTAGGATTTGCGAGCTAGATAAAATTATCTTTTACGTATCTAACTTCCTTATGCCCAAGGCGCATAGGCACTAATGGGGACATTTTACAAGTTTTTCATATCAAACAGTGTTCATTGATGGAACTAGATGGTTCAGCATAGTTCTTAAAGTTATTTTGCAGTGATTTTAAACCGAGTTACACTCAGATGGAGAACTGGACAGTTAATGAAAATGCTTTGTTGATTTTTGTTGATAAACCCCTTTTCAGTTGTATCAATAAAACTGCATCAGGTTACCACTCTAGAATGCATCAACGAGTGCTTTTATTGGAAAGAAAGGAAGCCGTTGCATTTTGTTAAACTGCCTGATTCCTCTCCTTCATTGAAGATTTTACATTTGTGATTATGCAAGTGAATGTTGTTAGAAACTTCATGCCCATTGACAGACAGGGAGAAAGCAGTTGGTCCATCAAGCTTTCCTCACACCTTAACAGCCAGACCATCATAACATCCCCTACCGTCTCCCAACCACTGCAGAGTCACGTGACCTGGTAGAGGCAAAACAGAAGAGCAAATGCACGGCCAGTAAAGGAAAAATATTCTGTCTTTCACTACCTTGCTGCTCTGCAGCATCTAAAGTTAAAGTAAAGTTAATTTATTAGTCACAAGTAGGCTTACATTAACACTGCAGTGAAGTTACTGTGAAAATCCCGTAGTTCCCACTCTGGTGCCTGTTCAGGTACACTGAGGGAGAATTTAGCACGGCCAGTGCACCTAACCAGCACGTCTTTCAGACTGTGGGAGGAAACCAGAGTGCCCGAGATCATGCAAACTCCACACAGAGAGTGACCCAAGCCGGGAGTCGAACCTGGGTCCCTGGCGCTGTGAGGCAGCAGTGCTAACCACTGAGCTACCGTGCTGCCCCATCTTGTGCTTGTTTTATCTCTCATTATTTATAGACTGAAAAGAAAGGTCAGCTGTGCAGATTCCATGTTAAGCCCCCAGGGCCAGTGACACCCTGACATAAGTTTTTTAAAAATACTTTTTATTTGCAGTCAACGAGGAAATGAGATTAAAGCTAGCTCAGTCAAATCTTAACTACTTTGTGCCTTAGACTCTTTGTTTTAGTACAAAATATATAAAATAGCTCTTTCACCCCCATCCCCACACCGAATCCTTTCTGTGGAAAAATGGCCAAAAGAGACCATGTGCCTTGCTAAACTACAGCAGGTTTTTCTGCCCTGGACTGCAACTCAGCAGACTAATTTAGTTGAGGATAATCGTGGCCACCAGAAAGAAGTTTAGTCAAGTTTCAACAATCCTGACATAGAAACAAAAGAGCAATATTCAAACCATTGCCACACCATCCTTGAACTGTTGGACATATTGTGCAGTTGAATGCAGCTTTTCATTCTCTTTGCGAAACACAGTTTGATGGATAATTACCATATTCCTGGTAATTATTTAGCTGAATTGTTCTACTGTTTCCTTTTCCTCACAATGCATTTCTTGGTTCCATCCTCTTTCCTAGGTGATATAACACCAACTGAGATGAACAGGATTTTACTACTTAGATTTGTTTTCACTCACTAGTTTGGGTACTTTCAACAAATGTGACAATATAGCTTGTAATTTCTTAGTCAGCCTAGACTAATTCAGATCTGAGAACTTGGGGTGTACAATATATTAAGTTAAAAATCAATTGTTCATTCTTTTTTCATTCAAACTTTTTTATCCACTGCATATTAATCATTAAGTTGTTAACAGTAACATTTTTTTTGTTAATTCAGCATGACTGAAATATAGAATCATGAAATGTTAGTCAAAAGGAGACCATTCAACCCACCATGCCTTTGTTGGTTCTTTTCTGGAGCTCTCTAATTTGTTGCACTTTCCTACTGTTTCCCATATCCTTCTAATTAGGTTCCCTTCATGTATTTATCCAATTTCCTTTTGGAAGTTATTAAATCTTATTTCACCACAAATCCCCCTTTAACTTCTCTGCTCAAAGGAGAAAAACCTTAACATCTCCATATAACCGAAGTCTTTATCCTTGGTATCATTTGAGCAATTTCACCATGATGAAACTTAGACCATGATGTCCTTGTGAAGTGTAATGCCCAGAATTGAACACAGTACTCCACCTGAGGTTTAACTCGCGTTTTATCATAGGTTAACATAACTTCCTTGCCATTGTACTCTCTATTTCTATGAATAAAGCCAAGGATTCCATATACTTTTTAAACAGCTTTTTCAGTTTGCCCTGCTACCTTCAAAGATTTATCTGGATACACCCCTTGGTCTAACTGTTCCTGCACCCTACCTAGATAAACATAGAATTACATTAGTTCTTGTTGGTGTTTATTTTCCACTTGGGCCTTTTCACAATCTTCCTCATCTAACTATTATCAGCACAACATACAATGCTTTCTCCCCCATGCTTCCTACCTTCCTCTTAAATACAATTACACCGTTGACCTCAACTACTCCAAATTCAAAAGAACTGGCAAGGTTTCATCACCCTCTGGCTAAAGACATACGTTCTAAATTTGCTATTCAATTTTTTTGGTGGCTGTCTTATATTGACTGTGTCTAGTTTGTTCTTATTCACAGGAGGAAACACTCTCTGTTGACTCCATCAAAACCATTCAGAATTTTAAAGTGCTTTATTATAGAACATAGAACAGTACAGCACAGAACAGGCCCTTCGGTCCACGATGTTGTGCCGAGCTTTATCTGAAACCAAGATCAAACTATTATGTCATTCTTCAGCTGCCTTTTTTCAAAACAAAGAGATCCAGACTGTTCATCCATTCCTGAAAGTTATAACCTTGCAGTTCTGATATTGTAAATCCTTTTACCCCCTCACCAGTGTGTTTATAATATAGCAACCGGAATTGTACACAAGACTCTAAGTGTAGTTTAAAATGATTCAACAAAAGTTTAGCATAACTTCTCCACTTTTGAACTGTATCCCTCTAGAAATAAACCCAAGTGCTGGCTAAATTGTACTATTTAGTTAATATTATGGGACAATTAAAAAGTAAACTTTCCTTTCAGTGGGAATGTCTGGATTAATAGGCTATCATTGGAGCAGCAGATATGCACCATTGGGAAGGCCAATATCTGTTTCCCATTCATAATTGCCCTTGGTAAATGGTGCTGAGCCAGATTCTTGAACTGCTGCAGTCTATTTGGTGTATGTACACCCAGAGTGCTATTAAGAAAGGAGTTCCAGGATATTGATCCAGCGACAGTCAAGGAATGGTAATATAGTTCCATAATGTATGGCTTAGAGTGCTGGTTGCAGGGGGTGACATTCTCCTGTGTCAACCATCATGTCCTTCTAGTAGGTAGAGATCACTGGTTTGGAAGATGCTAACAAGGGGGCATTGGTGAGTTGCTACAGTGCGTCTTGTATGTGGTACATAAATACTACTACTACTTGGCGTTAGTGGTGGAAGGAGTGAATGATTGAGTTGGTAGTATGAATGGCAATCAAGCGGGGAGCTGCTTTGTCCTGGATGGTGTCGAGCTTCTCGAGTAGTGTTGGAGTTGCACTCATCCTGGCAAGTGGAGACTATTCTATCATGTTTCTGACTCCTGCCTTATAGGTGCTGGACAGTTTTATTTTGGTTGAGGGGGATGGTCAGGAAGTGAATTATTGGCCTCAAAATTCTCAGTCTCTCAGATCTTGTTGAATGGCTCAATGGACCCAAGTAGCTTACTCCTATGTTCCTATGGGATATGGGGATAGTGCAGGAAAGTGGTATTGAGATAAATGATCGTGACCTAATTGAATGGCAGAGCAGGCTCAATGGGCTAAATGGCCTACTCCTGCATCCATGTTCCTATGTTATTAGTGGAGGATTTAGTGATGGTAATGTTGACTATCAAGGGGAAATGGTTAGGTTCTATCATGTTGAAGATGAGCATTGCATGTCATTTGCAGCCTGCACATCACTCGCCACTTATCAGTGCAAGCCTTAATGTTGTCTAGAGCTTTCTGTATATGGCATAGACTGCTTCAATGTCTGAGGAGTTGCAAATGATCCTGAATGTCATGCAGTCATCAGCAAATATCCCCACTTCTGACGTTTATGATGGAGGTAAGGTCATTGATGAAGCAGCTGAAGATGGTTGGGTCTGGGATAGTACCTGAGGAACTTCTGGAGCGATTTCCTGGGACTGAGATGATTAACTTCCAACAACCACAACCATGTTCCTTTGTACTAGATGTGACTCCAATCAGTCGAGATTGTGCTCCTGATTCCCAATGACTTCAATTTTTCCAGGACTCCTTGTTGCCACACTCGGTCAATGCTGCCTTGATGTCAAGGTCAGTCACTCCCACCTCTTGAGTTGAGCTCTTTTGTGCATATTCAGACCAAGGCTGTAAGGAGGCCAGGAGCTGAGTGGTCCTGGCACAACCCAAACTGAGCAGGTTATTGCCGTGTAAGTGTTGCTCGCTGGCACTGTGAACACCTATTGCTTTGCTAATGGTTGAGAGGAGAGTGGTAGGGTGGTAATTAGCCAGATTGGATTTGTCTTTTGTGGGCAGGACATACCTGGGCAATTTTCCACCTAGTCGGTTACTTCTAGAGACTTCTAGACAAATCTTCAGTACAATCACAGAGATGTTGTCAGAGCCCATAACCTTTACAGTCATCGATTGTTTTCAGCCAATGCTTGATATTACGCAGAGTGAACTGAATTAGCTGAAGGCAAATAATCTGTGATGCCGGGGACCTCCAGAGGCGGCCTTGCTGGATCATCCTCTTGGCACTTATGACCAAAGATGGTTGAAATTACTTCAGCCTTGTGCACTGAAGTGTTGTTTTTTCCCTATCATTGGGGATGGGGATATTTGTGGAGTTGTCTCTCCTGGTTGGGTGTTTAATTGTCCACCACCATTCACCACTGGATGTGGCAGGACTGCAGTTTTGATCTGATCCATTGGGTTTGGAATCAGCTTTGTATATCACATGCTGTTTCTGTTGTTTGACATGCAAGCGTTGCACTCATTTTTTGGAGTAGGACTTGAACCCCACAATCTTCTGACTCGGAAGCGAGAGCGCTACCAAGTGAGCAACAGCTAACAATTACAAGGATGGCTACATTCCTTGAGAGCCTAAGCATGTACTGCGTGCCTGCATGTTTTCATGGTGCAGAAGAAGTTAGCTAGGACATTATTTAAAAATATGTAGTTATTGAAATTTAAGCTTTTTTGACATTATCAGCATAGGTTGCAGCCATTAATTGTATCAGATCAAATCATCCCTCTAATTAGGGTAAATTTTCTTGGATTTTTATTCGCCTGTTTTAAAAGAACTCGTTTTATTTTGATGGAAGAGTAAGAGGAAAAGCATTCTGGAGTAGTTCTATAGTTGAGAAAGTTTGCTGCTTTCCCTGCTTAATTTTTTGTTGCAAGCAATAAAGGTCCCTTACCCAGATCCATTCCTGTAATACATGCATTCACCCTTTTTTTGAGCTGTATGGTAATCAGATGCTCATGAGGAATAACAGGAGTTTGTCATGTTTAGTTTTTTACCCATGGCCACTACACACATTTGCATCATTTGGTTGGTTATATGATTCTGTGGTACTGAAAATCTCTTTCTGTTATCCATTTACTAGATTTCTTAGTTGTTTAATGTTAGGTGCCAGTTCTTGCTTTGAGGTCAGATCGTTTACTCGAGGACTGGATTGTGCAATATTGTGAAATTCTAGTCCTCAGTGTACAGCTTGTCTTTCCACTTCCATCATCACCATTGTGTTTAATTTGCTTCATGTGAAGAGTTGATTTGTTATAATGCATCTTTGTGAGCACCAAATTAGATTTGTTTACTCCAGATGAGAGAAATTGCTTTTCAACTGGCTTATTTTGTAAGTGGATACGTTGGGATTTGTCTATACATTTGTTTTTGTCCTTTAAATGGCGATTTGTTACCACAGGAGCTTTCAGGCACCACCTTGGATCTTAACCAGTGTTGATAAATGATTACTGGTTCAGACACTCTTCTATTTGGCTTGTGAGGAATTGTCATACCACACGTTAGTAATTTTTGTCTTGGAATGCTAACTTTAATTTCAATAACTTAAATCTAATTAGGACAACAGAAATGTTGTTACCTCGGCAGTTTCAGGGGTTTCTTGCAAAAACAAGCTAGCTTGAAAATATCCATATGCCCATTCCTACATCCGTAAAGGTGTCTTGTAACATGTT
Organism: Mustelus asterias; assembly: GCF_964213995.1. Lineage (NCBI taxonomy): Eukaryota > Metazoa > Chordata > Chondrichthyes > Carcharhiniformes > Triakidae > Mustelus > Mustelus asterias. The sequence goes on from NC_135810.1 coordinate 77,108,764, forward strand.
GCTTTATTAGATTGTCACCAAACATAACGTGTAATTTTTGTTTCCTTAAGCTTAAGCTGTGTGTCAAAGATGGGCTTGTTGGAAAGTGTCCATGCATCAAAGTATTTTTCCTCCCTTAAACATTAAGGTTGTGTCGTTGCTCATCTCACCCAGGCAAATGCATTACCTGCTGTGCCCAGCAATGAATCATTGACACTGACGTTGTAATTTAATTTGCTGCAGCGTTGATCCTGTTCTGCACAACAATGCCATCTGGTGTTTTCTTGGGAATGGGGACTGCAGTAAGAATGACGGCAGATTCCAAGAAGTGGCTTAAAGAAGATCCATTGGACCCGGTGCTGCTCAAATTGCACATTTCCCAATTTTCTAACTTTAGTTTTGGTATTCGGAAGCAATGGATCCTAAAACACATTAATAGCACTCACAAGTGGAAATTGTTGCTGAAAATATTTTGCACTGCAATCCATGCAGTGGTTATACATACCTTTAGCTTGTACGGTTAATTTTAGTCAACATTTCGCAGATGGGCACTCTCGAATGGTAGTCGCATTTTTTTTTTTCAACCACTTTCTCGGGTACCTCCTAAGAAGTCATTCAGCTGACAAATAAATGGCAAGTTTTGGTTTTGCATTTTTCTTCCTTCCTCAATATAGCCTAAATGCATGATTGATAGGTATTATACAGCAGTAAAGCCAAATATTTTGAAGAGTCTTACTGCAATATATTGCCTCCAGGACCCTAATTTTTGAATGGAGAGTAGATAGCATTTGGTTAACATGGTCCAATATTCAAACTGTCAAGCATTTATAATGTAATTCACTCCTGCCTCCTCTCTCTCCACTCCCTTAAAAGATTGTTGCAGGTGAATTCCAAAAATAAATTATTTTTTGTTGCTGTTTGTTGAGGATGCATCTTTTTATTTTGGAGCATGATATGCCTCCACTTTAGGAATCACTTTTTATTAATCCAACAAGACTTACCAAGAGCACTGTGGCCATCTGGGTATAACCTAGATTCCACATGAAATCAGTATTTTTGTTTGCATGAGTAGATTGGATTCAGAGGATAAGGGAAGCTGTGAAGTTTTCCAAGCCTTTGAATGAAGAACAGTCCCAGGAAAGAGTAGAATTATCTGATGCTGGCACACTGGGAGGGCTATTGAAAGGTTCGTGAAACATTGAAGGAATTGAATGAAGGGGAAACTGAGTGCAATAGAGTCTCGCAACAAATTCCAACCAGCAATGCATCTTCCAAAAAAATTCTGACTGGCTGCAAGTCCATGATTACAGCAGCAACATCACCACTTAAAAACATAAGAAATAGGAGCAGGAGAACTATACAGTTGTTGAGCCTGCTCCACCGTTCAGAATGATCATGGCTGATCTTGGGCTTCAACTCCACTTTCACACCCCTTTCCCATATCCCTCGATTCCCTGAAATACCAGAAATCTGTCTATCTCAGCCTCAAGTAAGGGGCAATGGTGAAAATAGCATTGTCACTGGGCTAGTAATCCAGAGACCCAGGGCAGGTTCAAATCCCAGATGGTGAAATTTGAATGAAATAAAAACCTGGAATTAAAAGTCTAATGATTATGAAACCATTGCCGATTGTTGTAAAAAAATCCATCAGGTTCACTAATGTTCTTTAGGGAAGAAAACCTTCTGCCCTTACCTGGTCTCATCTACATGCAACTCCAGATCTACAACAATATGGCTGACTCTTAACATGTCTTCACAAGCCACTGTTAAAAAGCAATTAGAGATGGGTAATAAATGCTAGCCCAGCCAGCAATGCCCACATTGAATGAATTTTAAAAATATATATATGCAATGATGGCACATCCACAACCTTCTGGGGTAGAGAATTCCAAATATTCAGTCCTTTGAGTGAAGAAATTTCTCCTTGCGTCGATCCTAAATGATTGAAACTGTGCCCCAACTAAGGAAGCGACATCTCCGTATCTGCTCTATGAAGCCCCTTCATAATCTTGAATGTTTCAATGAAATCACCTCACATTCTCTGAAACTGCAGAGAATACAGACCCAATTTACTCAGACTTTTGTTATAGGGCAACCCTCTCTTTCCAGCGACCAGCCCAGCGAACCTGATATTCCCTCCAGTGCAAGTATATCCTTCCTTAAACATGGAGATGAAAATTGCGCACACTGTTTTAAGTGTGGTCTCGTCAAAAGCCTGTACAATTGGAGCAAGATGTCCTTATACCTATACTCTAATCCTATGAAGTAAAGGCCAACATGCCATTTGCTTTCCTAATCACTTGCTGTACTTGTATGCTTCTATATTCCTTGTATGAGTACACCCAATTCTCTCGGTACATCAACATTTATAAGCTTCAAGCCTTACAAAATATTCTGCTTTTCCATTTTAATGTCCAAAGTGAATAACTTGACACTATCAGCCACGTTGTTGCCAACTAACTTTACCTGTCTATATCCCTTTGTAGCCTCTTTGTATTCTCTTCGCTGCATACCTACCTAACTTTGTACCATCGGCAATCTTAGATGAAAAGAGAGTGTAATGTATCCAAGTCATAAGCATAGATTGTAAATAGCTTAGACCCTAGCAGTGATCCTTGCAGCACTCACCAGCCGCAGCCTGCCAATTTGAAAATGCTCCATTTATCCTGACTCTCTGCTTTCTGTCTGTTGAACAAACTCTATCCATGTTAATATATCACTCTCGACTCCATGTACCATTTTGTTCTGTATTAATCTTTTGTGTGGCATCTTCCAAACTCATGACTTCTACCACCTAAAAGGACAAGATATATGGCGACATTACCATCTGCAAGGTCCCCTCCAAGCTGCACACCATCCTGACTTTGAATTACATTGCTGCACCTTCACTGTCGTTGGGTTTAAAATCCTGGAACTCCCTTTCCAATAGCACTGAGGGTGTTTCTATATAACATGGAGTGCAGCAGTTCAAAAAGGCAACTTACCACCACCTTTTCAAGGGCAGTTGGGGATGGGCAATAAATGCTGACAAGCCAGCGATGCCCACATTCTATGAATTAATATAAAAATTAGTGACTGCCTCTTGGAAATTTAAGCTTATTAGTGGAAATCCAAGTATATTACATCTACTAGTTCTCCTTCATCTAGGGTAAATGCATGGTGTTATGGGATCAGACCTGAGTGGGATTGTGATTGATGCAGACTTGATGAACCAAATGGCCTCCTTCTGGACTGTAGGATTCTATGATTACAAACTCAAATTTAACACTTTTGTCAAACTATGTTGACTTGTTCTAATACTGTGCTTTTTTAAGATGACATAATAGATGTCAGCACTTTCCCAATGACATTACAGGCTAGTTTCTGTTATCGCTCTCCTCATTTCTTGAATAGTGGAAAATCATAGTCAGTGGTTGAAAATTTCCCATCTCGCCCAGCGCCGGAATCGTAGTAGGCGAGACAGAAAATTTGATGGACCACTTAAAGATCCGTCGAGCTCAGGTGGGAATTTCCAGTCTTGGGGTGTGTGTGGCTGGAAAATCCTGTCCAGTGTGTCTACTATCTCGCAGATATTCCTTTTTGATCCTGATGTAGTCCAGCAGGTCCTGGAGATTTGTTGGATTTCAGTCCCTTGAGTTCCTCCAGTATTTTGTTCTGCTGATATTAATTAGCTTATTTTCCTCTTAGTAACACCTCTTTTGCCCTTAATTCTGGCACATAATTTGTGTCTTCCCTTGTGAAGATGCACAATATCTGTTCAATGTCTGTGCCATTTCTCATTCCCCAAATGATTATTTCTGTTTCTGCTTCTCAGGGACCAACATTTACTTGAGCTACTCTCTCTTTTGTTTACTCATTTTATTTTTTCTTCATTTTATCATCCTTTTGGTAGCCTTTGCTGGTTTCTGAAACACTCCTAATCCTCAGACTTACTACAGTTCTTTGCAACATTATAAGCCTCTTGTAATCTAATGTTATCCTTACCTTCCTTAGTAAACTATGGATGGATCATTCTTGCTTCGTTTTTGTTTTTCACTGGAATGTATTTTGTTGAACATTTTTAATTGTTTCTTTAAATGTTTCCCACTCTTTATGGCCATACATTTACTAAATTAACTGTAGCCAGTCCCCTCCCCTCATCCAATTGGCTTTGTTTAAGATTGATTCTTGTTTCTGACTGGGGTATGTCGTTTTCAAACTTAACACTTCATCTGTCACAGATCCCACTCAACCTTGGTGTATCATTTAAAATTACACTTTTGTTAGATTTGTACAGTTACTATTCAAATATCTTACTGATGCATTTAATTCACACTGATAAAATCTTTAAATTAAAAATGCTAATGATCTCACGATCAAGTTACTACAATGTTTTAATTGTAACGTCCTCCCTACCTGTATCTGGAATATGTAACCACTTTCTGTGATATTTGATTTGTGACACTTTTTAAAAAATCATCACTGTTTTCTTGTCACAATTTAGAAGTTAGTACTTTGTTTACTCGAGTAGCTTAACTACATTTTTTAATCTAGCAATAGAATTGGAAAAACCACTTCCCTTAAGTCTTGAATTGTGATCACATGCACGGGCTACAATTCCAATAATATCAGTGTTCACACATAGAGAAATGTAATTGCAAGCTTGAATAAGATAGTTTTTAGGTATCACTGAATTGGGTAAATCACTCGATTTTCTCCTTTTCTCCAATAGAAATTTAGTTGGAAGTAGATGGTTGATAAAGGAAGAGCTGGAAGAGATGCTGGTTGAACAAATTTCTGACCATGACGTGAGTAATAGTGTTTTATGGGTTATATGTTACTTAAAAGATTTGGCCTTTGCAATATTGCCAGAATTGCAAAAAAAACTCACTGGATTTTCTTATAGGTTGCTTCCAAAGTTGAGAATTTGTGATTTTAGTCTTGTGAAGATCCAACTGGATACTAACTGGAGCAACTAGTATAAATTTGGAGGGGAAAATAAGTTCCAGAAAATGGATGGAATTGAGCTTTTGACAACCTGGGAAAAATCCTGTCCACCTTTTCATTCAGACTGAAGAAAAACTTAGAGTTAATATACATATTGCTGTGCTTTCCCATAATTATAACAGCTGATTAAATGATCCAGAGGATCTTAAATGTTTACTTGGAGTATTTAAAACTTGTGTGCCTACCATAATCTAATTCATAAAAAATTAATAAGGCTATTTAATTCTTTTTAGACAAATTTCAAAGCAATTGAACTATGTGACAAATGTTGATTAAAACCACCTTACTAATAGTTTCCATTGAGCTTCACTAGGAGATTAACTTGAACTTTTATTGGAATCAGACCCTGAAAGAGCAATTTGCCATTGGCTAAAAATGAAAAATATTCAAAGATTTAATTTAAAGACAGGAATTGAATATTTTTCTTTTGCCCTTGTTGAGCCCATCCATAATTGTCTTGACTTTCACAAGAGAACAGGAAGCGTGCTTGCTTAACTTAACACCAATAGTGTTGGGATAATAGTTTTTATGTAATATATTGACAGTGTATCAATACTCAATGTTCTGAGTGGAAACAACAGTTGTTGATGATCCTACAATTAATTTTCTGACATATTAGATGCCTAAAGTGTCACAGTTAACAATTTACAACACACTGGTTGAATGTATAAATATTTGATCACTGAAATTAAATTTCCATTTGTTTTTATTGGTATCTAGTGTAATGCTGATGCTATCAAAAGACTACATAGATTCAGAAAGGAAACTTTTCTTTAAAAAAAAGTCTAACTTGGTTTCCTCTTTTTTGTTTGAAGGGTATCCATATATACTTGGAATTGAAATTACTCTTCCTTCTCATGCCATGCAAACATTTGATTTTGCTAAGATGATTTTTAATTTTCTGATTTACAAAGGTAAATTTCCCACCTGGAATATTCAATCAGAACCTGGCAGTTCTGATTGAAAATCCATGACCGTGATTTTACCATCCCGCCCGCCAAGGGAATCAGAATGGGTAAGGGGTGAAACCATGGAACGGTCCGTTGACCTTGGGTGGGAGTAAAATCCCACCCCATATGTCTGCTAACTTGCTGTAAAGTGCCAGTAGGCCTCTCTTGTTCAGCTGATCAGGGGTTAGCATTCCTTTCAGGTTTTTCGTGCTAAATCACGATGTTGATGTCAGTCTTAACTGCTGCTTTGATGCCTTAATTGATGAATATGTCACAATGTGGTATTGAGCTATACAGGACAGAAACATCTACACTGGAATACTACTGCCTTGCCTACCACGAGAATCGGAGCAGGTGAGGGGCAGACAATGAGAAGGTCCTTTGACCTCGGGTGGGATTTTCCAGTCACGGGTCGAGCGAGGCCATAAAATCCAGTTCCTAGTCCTCGCTTGAGTTAGTTACTCTCAGTCTGGACAATATTTAGGTACCAGAATTGCCCTCAGAACCAGCGGATATCAGAACATTTGCTCCTATTAACTGTTGGTATCTTTGGTGGAAGGTGCTTGCGAGTTGGTCAATTCATATGTATGTGATGCCATGCACCATCGAGTAGGCTACTGACGCTGCTTTTCAAGTTAATGCATACAGACCTGCATTCTGGTAAGATACTGGACAATATTGCTGCCCAAGGAATGGTGACCCAACAACAGACAGTGTCTTAATAGTAGGGGAGAGGAAAAATAAAGCGCTTAGTGGGGAAGGGGAGAGCCGGGAGGGCAGGAAGAAGGTTCACCCTTAGCTGAAACTATGTAGATAAATGAGAAAACACCCGGATAAAAATAAGAACAGAAAATGAAATTGATTTCTGCTCAACTTAGATTGAACAGTGGATCCATTGAATGCATAACAAAAATGCAAGTAACCAAATATAGAGAGGGGAATTATGGGGGAACAGACAGGATGTGAATAGCAAAATTTAGTTTGTTAGAATTTGTAGAGAATGGCACTCGAGGCCAACATGAAGGACATTGGAGATTTGGTGTGATCTGGTCCAGCCAGAGTAAGCAGTCAAGAGTGCATAGTTAATGCCAAAACTCCAGACATTTTGGCAGTTTCTTTGCTTATAGGTGGATAATATTTTATATATAAAATGCTACAGGGAAGAAAACTTGGAACTGTGTCTATTCATAGAAGTCATAGAAACCCTACAGTACAGAAAGAGGCCATTTGGCCCATCGAGTCTGCACCCACAATCCCACCCAGGCCCTATCCCTATATCCCTACATATTTTACCCACTAATCCCTCTAACCTACGCATCTCAGGACACTAAGGGGCAATTTTAGCATGGCCAATCAACCTAACCCGCACATCTTTGGACTGTGGGAGGAAACCGGAGCACCCGGAGGAAACCCACGCAGACACGAGGAGAATGAGCAAACTCCGCACAGACAGTGACCTAAGCCGGGAATCGAACCCAGGTCCCTGGAGCTGTGAAGCAGCAGTGCTAACCACTGTGCTACCGTGCCACCCGTGTATACGAACGTATGCATACACTCGAGTAATGGTAAATAAATTATTGACTCATCTCTACTCAAAAGACATATGTTCACTGAATATTCATTTCTATACACACTATCATTTAAAATAAAATTAGAACTCTAATATACATAGAGTACATGAAAAAAAGGTTCCCTTGTCTGAGTTGTTCTATTTTAATTGAAATGAGCAATTCCGAGTTCATTTGAATTCAAGTTATTCAAAACATGTTGCATTTAATTTCTGCCTATCAAAACTGCATCCTCAAAAATTATGTTTTATAATCATAATTGTGTGAAAATTCTTGTTGACTTTGACAACTTCCAGTTTTTATTATGGGACAAACCAAATGTAAAATCTGAAGAGAGCCGGTTATAAAATAACAGCAACTTACATTAACATGTCTATAACATAGTATGAAAATGATTAACATGTCTTAATACTTGAATGAAATGTTTACAGCCAGATCTTGCTTGGTATATGTGCAAGCTGGTTAATCAAATAGCTGAAAAATGCTACTTAAACAGTCCTTTATCCTGTAATTAGGTTAATTCCATTTTTACACTAGCTTAACAAGAAGGCTAACAACGAATTAAGCAGTCTTTTTCTCTTTGTCACTTCTCCAGCCATTGAAGACATTGCTTGTAGATTGTTGGTCTAGAGGGACTGGCTGTTTCTTTTTAATAATTAAATGTTTACTGTTGTGCGGTTGATTATATGCTTTCATGTGTCCATGATCCTTGTTTCTATTGTATAACAGTAGTCACAGAATTTATTACAATGTAGAATAACCAATATTAAATTATAGATTAATAACAATTCTAGAGCTTGAATTTTATTTGCTATAAAGAGATGCCTGTCTGAAGCATGTGTATTATCTTTTTGACTTCTGGTTATTTCTAAGTTTGCAACTTTTTGTTTAAAAAGATTATAACTATATAACAATCACTTGCTGGTGACGCAAGAAAAGGACTTGTACATTTCTGGCAAAGCATGCCTCCAGTCGGTGCACCTCAGTATGATATTCCTAAAGTTGTTTGCAGGCAGAACTATTATTTCCACTAGGTCAAGGAATGCACATAACACAAGGCTTTGTTTAAAAAAAAATTGTATCTTGCAGTGAAAATCTTCTTAAGGCAGTAGGATTTTACTTTAACACTACGGTTTGTAGATTTTCTAAATATCATACACAATCCAGTGAGAATTCTAACTTAATATCCTTATAATTGTTAAAGTCCAAAGATGTACTGACATCCCTCCCAGATGAATTGTAGATATATAATAGCCAGTGCCAAACTACCAATCTCTGTCCACATCCCACACAATTTCTATCTATCAATTCTGATTTGAGAGTCTCAATTCTCTGTGGAAGGAGATAGTTTTCAACTAGTGTACAGCTTCTGTTCCAGTCATGGAGAATAATAAAAGCCTGCTTAGTGAGTATTTCATTATTGTCTTGCTAGAAAATTGGTTCTACTGTATATTAATGCAAATTGTTCAAACTATTCTCCGAACCCAACCCTTATCTATTCACAACCCAATCCCAATTTTGGAGCTGCCAGAGCTAATGTATGCCATATTAAGTGTAGGACTGTGCAGAAGATAATGTGTTTAATTGTCAATTGTCCTGTTTAATAAATAGCTGACCTGTATTAAGTAACATTAGTCTTTCCTTTTATGCTTTAAACAGTACGTGCACTTTATTCAGTTACTGGAGCGTATGCTGTCCTTATCATACTGCAGTATTAAGGAAGAATATGTGTTGAAATTTCGTAGAAAGATGGAAGATCAGTCCAAGAAACAGATAATTGAATCTTTACAGCTTGATGAGAATGGAGTAGCTTTCAGTAAAGGGGAAGGTAAGAGAAAATCTACCGTAGAGCCCAGCATTCATTTCTGTCTATTCTGCAAAGTATGAAGTTCAGCTGTTGTTTTCTTAAACTAGTGTGGTGCTCTGACCTTCTGCAGTCTTATAATATGCCATTACTATTATACGATTAGACCCATCATCACTTTGTTTAATGTTTGTGCACAGTTCACATGTGTTCTGTTCCATTAGCCATTAGGAGGAAACTAACTTTGGAGGAAATATATTGCAAATTCTTTATTTTTCAAATTTAGGAATTTTCTTTAACTATTCTAACAATAATATAGAACTATGTGCCTGTAAATGCCATTCTGGTATTCAGTTACTGGCAACACAGCCAGAAAAACACTCTCAGTCGAACTATGCATCATGTTCTTTAGCAAAGCAGAACTCAACTTTGAAATGTATGTGTGAGACTTATAATATTACTTACTTTGGGGATGGGAATTCGACTTGTTAAGTTAACAGACGGCAACTAATGGAAGAAGGATTGTGCAAGAAAGGAGTTTGGCTGACTTCCAGCTGTTTATATGACATGCCTCATCTTGTACGTAGAGTTTGCCATGTTATATATTCCAGTTATACATATGGTTCACAGATTCTGGACTCCTCAGTAATGTAAATGAAACCAGACTGCTTGAAATTTCTCAGCTTCACAATGCGATGAAAACTGAATAAATGATAACTACATTTATTGGTTGCGGGTCGCAGCTGCATTACTAGAAGGCATGCATGTCAGCATGAGTATGACTGACTGCTGATGTGTACAATATGAACTTCACAACAGATTTTACCCTTGCAGCACAGAATATTGGACTTAGTGTTATAGTAGCAGTTATAACCAGAGAAGTCGACACATTCAAGCTCCCAATCCTCAAACAAGTGTCTTTTATTTCGCCAAATCAACTATAAGCACCTGAGGAAAGTCATAGAAATGAGCTTCAAATACCAAAGATCTATTAAATCTTATACCTGTACAAAATTTAGATGACAGGTTTGTACTATTCTGTGTTCTGTGTAACATAGTTATTTTGAAGAATATTCAAGAATGTATGGCTGCTGTTTCTAATTCCAGCAACTGCGTAAAGCTCAGCCCAGGGCACCTCTGTTGCACCTGCATTATATTTACTATTGCTGCATTCAATGCCACAGACAGCATTAAGTATGTGTTACTTCAGTTTTTCAAGACTTCTTTTGGATGAGACATTAAACTGAAGCCCTGTCCAATTTGGTAAGATATAAAATATCACTTAGAACTATTTGAGGAGTAACAGAGAATATTCATTTTCGGGGCCAAATGTTTTCCCTTAATTGACACAACCACACAATTGTTACAATACAGGAGGAGGCTATTTAGCTCATCGTGTCTGCACTGGTTCTCCTAGGAACAATTTGCTAATGCTACTTGCATATTCAGACAACATACCAATTTCCTCTTAAATGTCTCAATCAAACTTGCCTCCACCTCACTCTCAGGCTGTGTATTCCAGATCATAGTGACTCACTGTGTGAAAACCCTTTTCTTCATGTTGCCATTGCATCTTTTGCTGGTCCTCAATATACATCACAAAGAGCAAGGGTCCCAACACTACCACTCCAAATCTTCCAAATAACATCCATCAATCATTATTAACTGTTTCCTGTCACTCGGCCAATTTTGTATCCATGTTGCTCCTGTCACTCTTCTTCTATGAGCTATAACTTTTCCCACAAGCTTGTTGTGCAGCACTTTACCAAATGTGCTCTAGAAGCCTATGTACACCACATCAACAGCATTACCTTGATCAATCCCCTTGTTACTTAACAAATTTGTGCTGTCTTTCCTTAATTAACCCACATTTGCCCAACTGACTATTAATTTTGCCTTGAATTCTAATTTCTGGAAGCTTCCCCATTATTAAGTTTGAATTGATTTAGTTGCTGGGCTTATCTTTACACCCTTTTATGAACAATGATGTAACATTTGTAATTCTCCAGTCATCTGGCACCACCTCTGAGTCTAAGGAAGACTTGAACATTATGATCAGTGCCTCTGCAATTTTCACCCTTCTTTCTCTCGGTATCCTTGGATGCATCTCATTTGGTCCCAGTACCTTACCAGACAGTCTATCTAACACCACCTCTTTATCAATTTTAAACCTTTCAGGTGTCAGAATTACCTTCTCCCCACGCACCCCTGATCGACACACTCCCATTGGAAAAAGATACAAAAGTCTGAAAACATGTACCTACAGACTCGAGAACAGCTTCTTCCCTGCTGTCATCAGACCTTTGAACGGTCCTATCATATATTAAACATATTTTTTCTCTTCGCCCTACCTGTAGCTGCAACAATATATTCTGCACCCTGTCCTTTTTCTTTTCCCTTATGTGCTTCATGAGTGGTATGATTTGCCTGTATAGTGCGCAAGAAACAATACTTTTCATTGTACCCAGTACATGTGACAATTCAAATCATCCACCATGATTGTGCAACACCTTGTTCCCTGATGAAAGCATATGTAAAATATTCATTTTATATCTGTCGTGTCCTGCCTCTGTACGCAAATCCCCTTTTTTGGTCCCCAATTGGCCCCTATTTTCACTTTTCACTATTTATATGTCTGAAGAAGACTTTTGAATTCCCTTTTATATTAGCTGCTAGGCTCTTTTCATATTTTTGCAAAGCTTCTCTTATTTTCTTTTTCATTTCCCCTCTGGACCTTCTATATTCAGCCTGGTTCTCGGTTGTATTGTCCATCTGGCATCTGTCATAAGTGCATTTTTTCTTCTTAATCCACTAATCACGATCTCTCCTGTCATCCAGAAAGATCTGAATTTGTTTGTGCTACCTTTCCACTTTGTGGGAATATACCATGTCTGTGCCCAAACTAATTGCCCTCTAAAGGCATCCCATTGTTCAGATACTATTTTGTCTGGCAAACTTTGATTCCATTTGATCTAAGCCAGCTCCATTCTCATCCCATTGATGTTGGCTTGACATTGTTAAAAACACTAACCAGTTATTTATATTCCTTGCTGTTTGTCAGACCTTCCTGTCCTCAAATTAACTGCCATGTTTGCCTTCATAACAGTGACTACATTTAGAATAGTAAATCATAGACAAATACTTAGAGACTGGTTCATAGAATTCTGGGGAGTGACATTAAAACCAGAGTAGGTTGTTCAGCTTCTCAAACTAGTTTTCATCATTCAATCAGATTATATCTAATCTGTAGGCATTTGAGACTAGAAGACTTGGTATTGGAAAATAGTCTCTACAGACCTTTGAGGAAATCTGTGTGTCTGAAATATCCTTTCTCTCTTTTAGAACATGGAACATAGAAAAACTACAGCACAAACAGGCCCTACGGCCCACAAGTTGCGCTGGTCATGTCCCTACCTACCTAGGCCCCTCAATCCTATTAAGTCCCATTACTCATCCAGAAGTCTCTTAAAAGACCCTATTGAGTTTGCCTCCACCACCATTGACGGCAGCCGATTCCACTCACCCACCACCTTCTGAGTGAAAAACTTACCCCTGACATCTCCTCTGTACCTACTCTCCAGCACCTTAAACCTGTGCCCTCTCGTAGCAGCCATTTCAGCCCTGGGAAAAAGCCTCTGAGAATCCACCCGATCTATACCTCTCAACATCTTGTACACCTCTATCAGCTCACCTCTCATCCTTCGTGTCTCCAAGGAGAAAAGACCGAGCTCCCTCAACCTATCCTCATAAGGCATGCCACCCAATCCAGGCAACATCCTTGTAAATCTTCTCTGCACCCTTTCAATAATTTCTACATCCTTCCTGTAATGAGGTGACCAGAACTGAGCACCGTGCTCTAAGTGGGGTCTGACGAGGGTCTTATAAAGCTGCATCATTATCTGCCGACTCCTAAACTCAATCCCTCGATTGATGAAGGCCAGCACACCATACGCCGCCTTAACCACCTCCTCTACCTGCAAGGCCGATTTAAGAGTCCTATGGACCCGGACCCCATGGTCCTTCTGATCCTCTACACTGCTAAGAGTCTTACCCTTGATATTATACTCCTTCATCCCATTTGACCTGCCAAAACGGACCACTACACATTTATCTGGGTTGAAGTCCATCTGCCACTTCTCTGCCCAGTCTTGCATCCTATCTGTGTCACGCTGCAGCTTCTGACATCCCTCCAACCTATCCACAACACCACCAACCTTCGTGTCGTCGGCAAACTTACCAACCCATCCCTCCACTTCCTCATCCAGGTCATTTATGAAAATGACAAACAGCAAGGGTCCCAGAACAGATCCCTGGGGCACTTCACTGGTGACCGACCTCCATTCAGAAAAAGACCCATCTACAACCACTCTCTGCCTTCTGCAGGCAAGCCGGTTCTGGATCCACAAGGCAACAGCCCCTTGGATCCCATGCCTTCTCACTTTCTCGAGAAGTTTTGCATGGGGGACCTTATCAAACGCCTTGCTGAAGTCCATGTAAACCACATCTACCACTTTTCCTTCGTCATCGTGTTTAGTCACATTTTCAAAGAACTCCACCAGGCTCGTAAGGGACGATTTGCCTTTGACAAAGCCGTGCTGACTACTTTTGAGCATACTAAACTTCTCTAAATGTTCATAAATCCTGTCCCTCAGGATCTTCTCCATCAATTTACCAACCACTGAAGTTAGACTCACTGGTCGGTAATTTCCTGGGCTATCCCTATTCCCTTTCTTGAATATAGGAACCACATCCGCAATCCTCCGGAACCTCTCCCGTCTCCATCGACGACGCAAAGATCATCACCAGAGGCTCTGCAATCTCTTCCCTCGCCTCCCACGGTAACCTGGGGTACATCCCATCCTGTCCCGGCGACTTATCTATCTTGATGCTATTCAAAATTTCCAACACATTATTTTGAGAATAATTCGATCGTGCAGCCACTGTACCTATACTACAAGCCTGCATTTTTAGAGTGCCATATTATGTTCTCAGAATAGAATAATCATAGAATGCTTTACAGCATGACAAGAGTCCATGTAGCCCATCAAGATCGTACCAACTTTCTGCAAGAGAGATCCAGCCAGTCCTACTCCCCATGTCCATTTCATGTAGTAATGTTTTTCCTTTCTGATACTTAATTCCCATTTAAAAGCCATGATTGACATTGGCACATAGACAATGCAACCAAATCATAACCACGTGCTGCATGACAAAATATAACCTCGTCACCTTTGCTTCTTTTGCCAGACATCTTTAATCTGTGTCCTTTGGTTCCTGGTCCTTCCACCAAGGGAACAGATTCTTCCAGTCTAGACTCCTCAAATCTCTCAATGTTCTCTGTTGTAAGGAGAACAACGGCATTAATCCAATCCATTATTGTAACTGAAGTCCCTCTTCCCTGGAACCATTCTAGTAAATTTCTTCTGCACTGTTTCTAAGACTTACACATTCTCCCTTCAGTAAAATGCTCAAAACTGTTCAGACTACTCCAGTTGGGGTCAAACATCTGCTTTTTTGAGTTTTACAATAAGTACTCTATGCCTTTGTTTATAACACGCAAGATTCCTTGTTATTTTAAAATTGCTTTTTCAACTTACCCTATCACCTTTAACGATTTGTGCACATATGTATCCCAGTCTCAGTTCTGCATCCCCTATAGAATTTTACACTTCAGTTTATATAGCCATGTCCTCTTCCTACCAAAATATATCACTTCATACTTCTCTGCATTAAATTTCATACTTGCCATTCTCCGCCTATCAAAATCCTATTTCAGTTCATCACTATCCTCTACACACTTCACAATACTTTCACATTGTGTGTCATTTGCAAATATTTGCACCCTGTACACTCAAGTCCAAGTCATTAATGTACATCACAAAAAGCACTAATAGTACTGACCCCTGGAGAACATTACTACTGCTTCCTAACAATCATTCACCGCAACACTTTCCTGTCGCTTAGCCATTTTCATATCTATGCTGACACCGCCCCTTTTAATCCAGGGGCTTTAACTTTGTCAAATCACTGCTGAAAGGCCTTAAAGACCACATCAGCTGCATTACCCTCATCGCATTACCATCATCAACCTCTTATTTACTTCTGTAAGAAACTCAATCAAGTTGGTTCAACATGATTTGCCTTTAACAAATCTATGTTGGTTTTCCTTAATTAATCCACACATGCGCAAGGAACTGTTAATTTTGCCGCAGATTATTGTTTCAAAAGTCTTTCCTACCACCCAGGGTTAAATTGACTGGCCTGTAGTTACTGAGAATATCATTGCATCCTTTTTTGAACCAGAGGTTAACATTTTCTATTTCCAGTCCTCTGAAACATGTCTCTCTTGGAAAATTAAGGAAATTTCCACACCTACTTTCCTCAGCATCCTCTGATGCATCCTATTTGGATTCTGGAGACCATTCTATTTTAGGTACAGTCAACTTTTCCAGTACTCCCCTTTATCACTTTTTGGCCCACCCAGTATCTCAATTGCCTCTTCTTTACAATGACTTTGATAGCATTATCTTCCTTGGTAAAGTACACCAGCAATGTGGATACAAAATTGGCTGAATAATAGGAAGCAGAGAGTAACGGTCAAGTAATGTTTATTCGGGCTGGAGGAAAGTTTGTAGTGGTGTTTGCCAAGGGTCAGTATTGGGACCCTTCCTTTTCCTGATGTATATTAATGATCTAGATCTTGGTGTGACAATTTCAAAGTGTGCTTGACAAAAAACTTGGAAGTAGTATAAATTGTGAAAAAGACAGTATAGAACTTCAAAAAGACAAGTTGGTGGAGTGGGTAGAGAAGTGTGAGGTGATGCAATTTGGCATGAAGAACATGGAGAGACAATATAAAATAAAGGGTAAAATTCTTAAGGATGTGCAGGAACAGAGGAACCTGGGTATATATGTGCATAGATCATTGAAGTTGGCAAGACAGGTGAAGAGGACAGTTAGTAAAGCATGTAGTATTAATACTACATGCTTTACTAATTTATTAATACTCTGATGTATTAGTCAGCCTGACGTCTGTCCATGGCTCCTCCAGGATACCCACTCTCCTCCAGCACTGTACTATTTTTATTTTTTATCATATTTTACTGCCACCCTCCCTCCTTTTTTTCCCTTCTTTACCCAGTATCCAAGAATATTTAGTGCCCAAACCTACCCTTTATGGAACCAGGTCTATTATTTTGCACAAATCACATTCCCATGTGGCTATTTGTGCCTACAGCATACTAACATTAACCGCACTTTGTGTTTACACACATGCACTTCAAATCAATCTTAGATCTCCCACCCCCCCCCCCCACCCTTGATTTCTCTTAGTCTGATCCCATCTACAACCTAACTATTTCCATCCCTATTGCTTTCTGTCACCCTCGATACTTTGTGCGCCTTGTTTCTCCTTTCTACATCTCCATCCCCTGTCAAATTAGTTTTAAATTTCCCCCACACAACTTGCAAACCACTCGTCAGGGACATTGGTCCCAGCTCTATTGAGCTGCAACCTGTCTGGCCTGTACGTTTCCACCACCCACAGAATGCTACAGCAATTCCCTTCCCTCCTGCACCATCTCTACAGCCATATGTTCATCTACTTCATCCACCTATTTCTATCCTCACTAACGCCTGGTACTGGGAGCGGTCTGGCTATTAATAAGCATAATTACAAAAGATACTAAGTAATCTGTTTCTTAGCTCAGAAAAAATTCCCTGCAGGATATTATCCTGTTTTCTACCATGTAATTGGTACTAATATGGACCAGGGCCTCTGGCTGTTGAACCTCACCCCTTGGAATGTTTCTGCAGCCGTTCAATGACATTCTGGACTCAGACATCAGTAAGGCAACATACCATTCTGGAATTACACCTGCAACCACTGAATTACCCTGTTGTTCCCCTAACTATTGCATTTCCTAGAACTACTGCATCCCCGATCTTTCTGCTTCCCCACACCCATATAACTGAGCTATGAGTGGTGCATGGCAGTGACACGAGCTGTTGTACAAACTCTGAAACCTGGATCTCCAGCTGACTACATTTCCTGTACTTGTGGTTGTACATGCAACGGGAAGCATCCTGAAGTTCTCACAAGCACAGGAAGTACATTCAATGGGACTAAGTCACCCTGTAAGAAGTCTCTCAACACCAGGTTAAAATCCAATAGGTTTATTTGGTAGCACAAGCCACTAGCTTTCGGAGCGCTGGCCCTTCATCAGGTGAGTGGGAGTTCTGTTCACAAACAGGGCATATGAGGACGCAAACTCAATTTACAAAATAATGGTTGGAATGCGAGTCTTTACAGGTAATCAAGTCTTAAAGGTACAGACAATGTGAGTGGAGAGAGGATTAAGCACAGGTTAAGGAGATGTGTATTGTCTCCAGCCAAGACAGTTAGTGAGATTTTGCAAGCCCAGTCAAGTTGTGGGGGTTACAGATAGTGTGACATGAACCCAAGATCCCGGTTGAGGCCGTCCTCGTGTGCGGAACTTGGCTATCAGTCTCAGCTCAGCGACTCTGCGTTGTCGTGAAAGACTCGCATTCCAACCATTATTTTGTAAATTGAGTTTGTGCCTTTATGTGCCCTGTTTGTGAACAGAACTCCCACTCACCTGATGAAGGGGCAGCGCTCCGAAAGCCAGTGGCCTGTGCTACCAAATAAACCTGTTGGACTTTAACCTGGTGTTGTGAGACTTCTTACTGTGTTTACCCCAGTCCAACACTGGCATCTGCACATCATGACTAAGTCACCCTGCCATGATTCTAAATATGTAACTCCTAATTAAACGTAACATAAACGCAACAATTTTTTAAAAAACCACTAGTTACTTACCAATCAGCTTCCCTTGTGCTGTTGTCACTTTACGCTTTGTCTGAACCTTGCTTCCTGATCTCTACACTCTGTCATTCTGCTGTTCTCTCTCACCTGGCTGTCTGATTGGGGTCTGCTCCCACGACCTTGCTCTATATTCTCCCTTGCTTCTCTGCTTCCGAACTCCTTCACGTCTGCATTCCTTTCCTCTGGAGTCTATGATTTGATGTCTCGGAAGTATTTCAATTCAGCAGTAATTGAGATTGGACATGCTGCTCCTTTTTTAAAAAAAAAAAAATCAGGGCAGGGCACTTGGCCTCACGGATGAGGGAGTTCTCTTTTTATAGAAGTTTTCAACATTTTAGAAAAATAACCTTTTTGAAACAGTTTCAAAGCAGTTACGAGATATTAGCCTCGGGAGATAAAAAAGCTCATCGTCCTGGGCAGTAAATTGTTTCTTTCTTCCAGAAAAAAACAATGGATTGATTCCTATTTTAATAAATAAAGTGTAAAAATTTTGAACTTAACACGAGTGAGTGAACAACTAATTTAACAGCTTCTGAAAAAAAAATCTCTTGGCCAAAGGATTTTTTTTTTGTTAGGTGTACTTAAATGAGTAGAAATTGAAACAGAATTGTGATAGTAAATGGAGGAGTGTTTTTCAGAGACTGTATTATGCTGGCTTTCACTTAATTATGGCTCAGCTAACGCACAGACTTATGGAGACAGTACTCTGGTTAAAGATGTTTCTTTATTTTCCAAGCTTGGTTCAACATACAAAGGAGAAACGCTCCTACAGTAATCATAATTGCTCTTAACTCTAGGTCAAAGAAAAACAGCAAAAGCCACAGTCATTGTACAAGATCATGGAAGTGGAAAGATAACAGTGAATGGAGTGGACTATTTGCTATACTTTCCATCACTACAGGAAAGGTAATCATCTAATGGTTTCCAGTGGGATGGTACAAATATTTTCTTCTGCAACACTTTGACATCAAAGAAAACTTGCTTCAGAGCAAGTATATAATGGGCAGATTTGGGAAAGAGGATTTAAAAAATTACAAAGCATATCATGTGTTTTGTTTTCAAATGTAGCTATTGTTTTTGCCGCCTACAAATCCTTTTCCTGTGAAAATGCAATAGGTTTACTACGAATATACAATAGCATAGAAAATAATTCCAGGTTGTACTTGCTGAGTATTTCCAGCATTTTCTGTTTTTATTTCAGATCTGCAGCACCTGCAGTATTTTGCTGTTATAGAAGCACTTTATGTTAATACTTGAAAAACAGTCTCAAAGTACCTGAGCTTAGGGATGAACCAAGATAGTGGCCAAAAATATTTTGAGTGATTTATATGTTTTTTTGGTAAATTGGTGGAAATTTGTTGAACAATTCTTGATGGTTATAAAATTGTAAATGGAATTTAAAAAATGAGGTGCAACAGAGGAAGTGAAAGTGCTGAAATGTGATTGACAAGTGCACATCATATGTAACACATGCACTTACATACACCAAAGGATCTCTTGTGGCATTGTTTGTGACAGGACACTGGTGTATACTGTACTGTATAATGCTCATTTTGCAGTGTTCCTTTAAGCCATTAAAGTAGGAAGAGCATCGTATCACCAAGAGTTTAATTTTCCTTTGGTTAAAGAATTGAATGGGTTTTGGGAGCACTGTTGGGTCCTGCAATTTAGCTGCAAAGGATAATATCCAAGCGATTAACAAACCTGAGGGAGAATTCATTTTTAATGAGACTGACCATTCAAAGCACCAGTTCTTGCCAGCTGCTGATCCTTCCTCTATCCAGTAATGGAAGCCATTATTAGTATTCTAAAACCAATGTGACCTTTAAAAACTTTATCCAAGGTAACAGGATATATCTAACTATATTAACAGGATGTTTCAAACTATATTTAAGTGATTTGAATTGAATTTATAACATATCAGCTCAGATTTATTTATGTAGCTATAATGTGAAGGAAACCAGTTTAATTCTTCTGTCTTGAGTGAGGAAAACAATGTATATAATTTATTAAAATATAATTATCAATGAACAATACATTCAGTTTTTTGCATATTCAGTGTCACAGAATTACTGGTTCAAATTTTGGAGGAACCAGTCACAAAATATTGAACTGTTTGAGTGCATGCTTCAACTTTCATTCATTAACCAGCACCTCCTATATCGCAATGTGCAATCTCTGACTCGCCATGAGTTGTGCCACGGGAAATGCATTTATATTATCGATATAAGTACAATACTTTTGTTTTAACATATTTTCCCCATGATTTCCAGAGAACAATTGATGTTCCCTTTCCAGTTCCTGGACCGACTAGGGATGCATGACATGGAATGTACAGTATATGCAGGTGGCGTGTCTGCACAGGCAGGAGCTATTCGTTTGGCTGCTTCAAGGGCCCTGCTTAGCTTTATCACTGAGAAAGAGGTGGAATCCATGAGACAAGGTAACTAAAATCTCAGTTTAAATTCCAAAATAATTTATATCTGGTTCCTGCTGGTTGCAAATATTGCTACATGGCAGCCTTTCCTTTCCAATTAGATCGAGACAAAGTTTAAAATATCCAGCTCAAAAAAAAAGTACCAACCTCTTGCTGAGTATTTTTCTGTCCTGTGTTCTGATGCTAATTTTTAAATGGATATAATCGTTTGTATTTGGTTCAGTAAAATGAAAGTTTGTGGGGGGAAAGAGAGATAAGGAGAAGACTGACATGAAATTAATTGTGCCAACTTTGTCATCCAATTTTTGTATTACTTTTGTTGAAGTAAAATTGGTAGCAACTAGTTTAGAGACTGGTTGCAATTATTTAAGAAATAATGATGAATGGCTTTGAGCACAAGTTACTGTAGAACTAGCATCTTAGGCACATCACAAATCCTTAATAAACTACATCCTTGGAAGATGGATTTAAAACAAAAAGCAGTATTGCAGCTGATCTCTGGCATGGATGCCACTTCCACCTTCTCCGGAGATCGTGGATTCTTTATACACCAATGTGTCGTGTATATTTTTAAACCAGGATGAACATTTATTTTATGCAGGTATGAGTATTAATCAGTGCATAATTGTATGCAGTTAATGGAGAAAACCACTGCAACATTGAAGAATTTCAAATTTAGAACTGGTTTAACTTGCAATGTGTATTAGATTCTTTTCCCATTTACATAATTTCATAAAGAGAAGTAAAAATTAGCATCAATACCTTTGGGAATTCTTTTAGCTAAAATGTTAACCTTTTGCATTCACTTTTTTTTCAACTGTTTGCAGCTGGCTTGCTGACTCCTGATCCTCGTGTGAGAGAGCGGAAGAAGCCTGGTCAGGAGGGAGCCCGCAGGAAGTTCACATGGAAGAAACGTTAATCAGTGGTTTTTCCTGTACAGCAACCCTGAGGTGGTTTGAAATCAGAAGCAGAACTCCCAACAAGACCTGTAGTATGGACACCTGCTCAAACAGTTTTGAGGGCTTGCAAGATCATTATTGTCTCAGACCTCAATTTCCTGCACATGAGAATAAAGTCTACCTATGGTTTTATTTATCTACAACAATTCTAGGAATGAACCTTTCAAACATTTATATATTTTTTTAAATCCTTTATTAGGCTGTAAAAATGCTGTATTTGTTGACACCGAGAACATTTAATACTTTCCACTGGTATATTTTATCACATGTTTGTTTTGTATATTTTATTATATGTTTCTTTACTGGTCTACACACTTCACCAGGTTAAAATGCCCAGTTTCTATAATGAGCAGCCAATCCGCAATGCCATTTTTACCCCAGATGACAAGTTGAAAATCTACTTCAGTGTAACTATTTGATGATCCTTGTTGAACACATCTCAAACTGTTCTTTGTATCACTTTTTTTGTGGATCCAATGCCAAGAGGCATTGTTCTTTTTTAATTCCATTATTTGCATAATTTTTTTCTTTTGTTTTGTTTAAGTAGGAAATTTGTTTTTTTGGTGTCGTATCTGATTTCTGCTTATCTCAATTTTTTGTTTGTTGTGCTACAACATTGTATTAAAAGTTTTGATCGTCAGACTCTGCTGTTTAAATTTGTAAGCACTGTAGGAAGGCAATTTGTATCAAGTGACTCATGTAGACATGAATGATTTTCTAGTCTTTAAAAGATAGTGCTGTTTTAGGCAACAGAAGTTAAGCACCAGAATCTATTTTGAAACATATCATTCAACATTACCTTCTGCCAACAAATGACACACAGCTTCCAGTGTCTTGTTAAATGTTGGCTCTGCTTTTTGCAAACTTTGGTGATGGTCCCAAGGAAATTCCCAGATGAGGCTCCCTGTTCAACAGTGTTGAGACTTTCAAATACAATCTTCAATTTTTGTCCAGTATATAAGGAGATAGTGATTTAAACCTGTCCAAATCATTTTGTGTCTAGAATCATACTGTGTAAAAAGAAATATTCACACCAGAAACAATTTCTGAACAATCAGGCACAACTTGTGAAAAATCATCTTTAGTCGTAGGTGTCACCCTTGGCTCCATGGTGGTACTCCCTTCTGGACACGAAGGTCATGGTTCAAGAGTCTTGAGCACATAATCCAGATGGACACTTCAGTGCAGCACTAGGAGAATAAAAGGTCCCATGATAATGCTGAGCGATAGAGTATTCCTGACATATTGGCCGACATTTATCCCTCCACTATCACCACTAACATTTTACAAAAGCAAAATATCATGAATGAAAATCTGAAATAAAACCAGAAATAACATCTGTGGAGAGAGAAACAGAAGGTCTATGACATTTCTTCATAATGCAACATTCAGACCTGTGTATTTCCAGCATTTTCTGTTATATCACTAACATGTTACTTGATCATTTACACTGTTTGTGTGGTTGCTGTTGAACAGAGACTACATTTTAAAAGTATTTAATTTCCTGTGAATCATTTTGGGGTATCCTGCAAGGCACAATATAAAAACAAATTGCTTTTGGTTTGTCTTCATTCTATGCATATAGCTGAACCTTATGACATTCAGTTTGTACAAATATTTGCTCCTGTATCAAGTAAGGGAATATCTGTTGCTCAACATGACGGGGATGATTGGTAATAGTTTCCTGATAAATGATTGAGAAGTTGACTAATATCTATCATGCTCCAGCTATTCTTCCTGCTGGGGAAATTTATTTGCTTTCGGAGCGCTGCTCCTTCCTCGGGTGAGTGGAGTGACTCCACTCACCTGAGGAAGGAGCAGCTCTCCGAAAGTTCGTGATTCCAAATAAACCTGTTGGACTTTAACCTGGTGTTCTGAGACTTCTTACTGAACCTATTGGTGAGATGATGATTGTGCTTTCAGTTTTGTAGAGAATGTCATTGACATTTTATCCCATCAGTAACTGAGTAATGATGGAACAATGCAAGGTGAAGAGTTTCCTAGATCTGCTGGAGCTTTGTTTCACTTACTTTTCAAGCAGAATGTAACTTTGTGGATTGATTACTCAGGATATAAATGAATTGAAGAGTCCACACAATAGAATAAATTGTACTTGGTCTTAGGAGAACAAAATTTGATGAGCAAAATGTCATTTGATATTGGGTAATGCTGCAGGCCGTATTGATTGCCAATACTGGTAGTCCTAAGTATGGTGGTACAGTGGACCTTCTTTCATCACTTCAGTCACTGGTATTGATCACATTCCTATGATATTATTGGGCAGGGAATTCATGGATTTTAATACAAAAATTACGAAGGAAAGTATTTTACAAGGTGGGGTGTGATCTAGGGACAGTGATGACCTCAGGAATTTGCTGTTCTTTCCTTGATAGTACAGGTTGTAGATAGTGCTGTCAAAATAAGGTTGGCATGCAATGAATCATGTTGATAATGTGTATTGCTGTCATAATGACCTAGTGGTGAAGGATTTGTGTGCTCAAGTCTCAGGAGTGAACCAAAAACTCATAACACTCTTTACTGGAGGCATGAGTATTACTGCTGAGCCTGACATTTAAAACGGTATCACATTGGGTCAAGTAACTCTCATACAGTGATGACACCCAGCTCTATCCATAGTTTCTTTCAACTCCTCAATTGCATCTGTGCTATCAGATATAAGTCAAAACCTTCCCCAGCTTAACATTGAAAAAAAAACTAATCTTTAACGTTTACCATAAGCCCTGCTCCATTTGCCACTGACTCAA
Organism: Mustelus asterias; assembly: GCF_964213995.1. Taxonomy (NCBI): domain Eukaryota; kingdom Metazoa; phylum Chordata; class Chondrichthyes; order Carcharhiniformes; family Triakidae; genus Mustelus; species Mustelus asterias. The sequence continues at coordinate 77,133,057 of NC_135810.1, forward strand.
TTCCTCTCCTTGCTCACAATCACAGGCTTAACCAATTTGCTTAGGATTTTGGTATTTTAAAAATTAATTTATGGGCTGTGCGCATTCCTGACTTTTTTGCCAGCATTTATTGCCCTTGAGAAGGTGATAATGAGCTGCCTTTTGAACTGCTGCAGTCCCTGTGATTTCGATGCACCCACTGCTGTTGGAGAGGGAGTTTCAGGCTTTTGGCCCAGTAATCGTGAAGGAACAGTGCTATATTCCCAAGTCAGGATGGTGAGTGTCTTGGAGGAGAACTTGCAGGTGGTGGTGTTCCCATGAATCTGCTGCCCTTGTCCTAGATGGTAGCTGTTGTGGGTTTGGGAAGACGCTGCCTGAGGAATCTTGAGTTTCTGCTTCTTGTAGATGATACACATTGTTGCCATTGTTTGTTGATTGTGGAGGGAGTGAATGTTTGTGTATGCGATACCAATCAAGCAGGATGTTTTGTCCTGGATGGTGTCAAGTTTCTGGAGTGTTATTGGAGCTGCACTCATCCAGGCGAGTAGATAGTATTCCATCACACTCCTGACTTGTGCCTTGTAGATAGTGGGTAGGCTTTGGGGAGTGAGGAGATGGATTATTCTCCACGGATGCCTAGCCTCTGACCTGCTATTGTAGCCACTATATTTATATGGCTTGTCCAGTTGGGTTTCTGGTCAATGATAACTCTTGGGATGTTGGTAGTGGGGGATTCAGTGGTGGTAATGTCATGGGGCAATTGTTAGATTCTGTTTGACCCTGGGCTGATATTGCCATTACTAAAGCCAATTTCTTCCACTTCAACATTGCCTGTCTTAGTTCTTCTGCCTTGGAAACTCATACCTGTTTTTGTTATCTCCAGACTGAAGTATGTTAAAACAATGTACAGAATTTACCTTTCCCGCCCACCACGGGAATCGTAGCGAGTGGGAGGGGGGGGTGGGGGAGGTGGATCATGCAACGGTCCGTTGACTCCGGGTGGGGTTTTGGGGCGAGTGTGGCCAGAAAATCCCAGCCAATGTGTCCAAAACCCTGCCTATCCTGCAATATATCAGTGATCCATCACTGCCATCCTTGTTGGATGATCTGTCTTCTGGTTCTGCAATAAATTCAAAATTGCCTTTAATTCCCTCTGTGGCTTCATTCCACCATTCTCTGCAATCTACCAACTACGATGCTGTAACTTCTCTAGAACACGGAGTTTGAGCCTCTGACTCTGGTCCTCTATTCCACACCTAACATCACCGCACCGTTGTTGGCAAATTAACCTTTAACTGTTGCAAAATTGACCCTATTCATGGGAGTTCATTCGTTAAACTTCTCTTTCCTATAAAACCTTCAAGATTTATCCCCACCAAGCTTTAGCAGACAGTTTTATTCCCGTGTAGTCATTTTCCACATTATAGTCACCAGGATTGCTTGACAATTTCCCAAAAGTAGAAATGTTTTCTTTTCTCCAGTGTTGATATCCCCTGAACATAAGAAAGTATAAATTTGTATTTTAAATGAACTCTGGATTTTTAGCACATTAAAAGTCTCCCACTAGGTGTCACCCTATACAACCAAATATCCTTTCAGTAAAGTACATCGAATGGCTACTAACCTTTCAGCAACAAGAGCATGACAGAACATTTTTGTTTATTTTAATATCCTAATTAATGCAAATCAATGGGAAGGAACAGTACCTACCCTTTGATGCTCATCCCCTGATGGTCCAATTTGACCAGATATAATAGCAAGCAAACACATTGGCCCAAATCCTCCGGTTTCAGATTGTTGGAGACTGGACGTATGAGTGAAGAAGCGCTTCAGAATCCTGTGGAAGTCCTGACGTGCTATAAAACCATACGATAGAGGAGCAGAATTAGGCCATTCGGCCCATCGAGTCTGCTCCACCATTCGCAGGTGCTGACCTTCCTGGGAATTGGGCGGGAAGTTTGATCTCCCGATGGGGAATTCCCCTGCTCCTCAGGATCCTCCATGAATGTCTCCAACTCAGAGACTTGGGACAGTTTGATTTACTTACCTGAATAGTTACTCAGGAAATGTTGGACAGAAAAAACCTATTGTAACTCCTAGGTAGCTCCAGATCTGACTCCCAGCTCCCTGCTCCACAACCACCCTCACTACCACCTCAGCCACCTACCAACATACCTTATCCAATTGCCACCTTCCCCACCCCCAACCTCACCCACCTATTGCCATACCCACCCTACTCATTCAGTAATATGCAAACTGGACCGGTAAACTTACCATTTTAGCAGTTGGTACTGTAACAAGGGGCAATGTGCTTGTCACCCCAGCAACTCAATTCCGTTGCAATGGAGCTCTCCAAGGAAATGAGAGCTCCTCATTTCTGGGATAACTGGGTTCGGAAGATCCAACGTGAAATGTGGTGCAGCGTTGAGTCAGGGGAAAGTTTGAGCAGAGCAGTAATCCAACAATGATTGCTGCTCCTCAGGATAACCGGGTTTATAGGTCCAGTTTGAATGTTACTGAATATGTAGGGTGAGTTTCACTCACAACAGTAATTTTTACTAATTTGGGTATATGTGCTCTGGCCTAAATTACCCTGAAATAATAACCATAGTATTCCATCAGTTTATTGCCTTGTTTAGTTGATGCTGCACTGAGACTACTGCACACAGGCCAATTTTAAAGTCTTAATTTGCTTTGTGGGATGGCTCAATGTTTATAGAGAATAACAATATTTTGCAGAGTGCAGATTTAAAAATGTTAAAATTGGATATTTCTAAATAGTGAAAAGCTAGAAACAGTGCAAGTCCAATTAGACATGGGGGAACACGTACATGGATCAAATTCAGATAATAATCAAAAAGGCTAACTTTTTTAATTCATTCATGGGATGTGGACTTCGCTGGCTATGCCAGCATTTATTATCCATCCCTAATTGCCCTTGAGAGCAATTAGGTGATGAGTTGCAGAAGTCCATGTGGTAAAGGTGGACCCACAGTGCTGTTAGGGAGAGTGTTCCAGGATTTTGACCCAACAACAGTGAAGGAACAATGATATATTTCCAAGTCAAGATGGTGAGTGGCTTGGAGAGAAACTTCCAGGTGGTGGTGTTCCGTGTATCTGCCGCCCTTGTCCTTCTAGAAGGTAGTGATCATGTATTTGGAAGGCGCTGTCTGAGGAGCCTTGGTGAGTTCCTGGATTGTTGGTGTTTATATTGAGAGAACTATAATACAAGGAGGTAAGAAGGGTTAAAGTCATGCTTTAGATTTATAAAGCTTTGATTAGACAATATCTGGAGTACTGTAAGCAATTTTGGGCAAAACATCTTAGGAACATTGTATTGGCCTTGGAGGGAGCACAGTGTGGATTTATCAGGATGACAGATGAACTCAGGGTCAGGCCACAAGCAGAAATTAGTGTTGCATGCTATCACATTTAGACGGTTAAGTAATGGTTTGATCAAATTATTCAAGATATTAAGGAGAACAGAGAAGGTATAATGGGAAAAAACTACTTTCCTTAGTTAAGAGTGCCTAAGTCTAGGCGACAGAGTCTAAAAATTAAAGCCAGACCTTTCAGGAGAGAAATTAGGAAACATTTCTTCTCACTAACATAGAACATAGAACATAGAACATTACAGCGCAGAACAGGCCCTTCGGCCCACGATGTTGCACCGACCAGTTAAAAAAAAAAACTGTGACCCTCCAACCTAAACCAATTTCTTTTCGTCCATGAACCTATCTACGGATCTCTTAAACGCCCCCAAACTAGGCGCATTTACTACTGATGCTGGCAGGGCATTCCAATCCCTCACCACCCTCTGGGTAAAGAACCTACCCCTGACATCGGTTCTATAACTACCCCCCCTCAATTTAAAGCCATGCCCCCTCGTGCTGGATTTCTCCATCAGAGGAAAAAGGCTATCACTATCCACCCTATCTAAACCTCTAATCATCTTATATGTTTCAATAAGATCCCCTCTTAGCCGCCGCCTTTCCAGCGAAAACAATCCCAAATCCCTCAGCCTCTCCTCATAGGATCTCCCCTCCATACCAGGCAACATCCTGGTAAACCTCCTCTGCACCCTCTCCAAAGCCTCCACATCCTTCCTGTAATGTGGGGACCAGAACTGCACACAGTACTCCAAGTGCGGCCGCACCAGAGTTGTGTACAGTTGCAACATAACGCTACGACTCCTAAATTCAATCCCCCTACCAATAAACGCCAAGACACCATATGCCTTCTTAACAACCTTATCTACTTGATTCCCAACTTTCAGGGATCTATGCACACATACACCTAGATCCCTCTGCTCCTCCACACTATTCAAAGTCCTCCCGTTAGCCCTATACTCAACACATCTGTTATTCCTACCAAAGTGAATTACCTCACACTTCTCCGCATTAAACTCCATCCGCCACCTCTCGGCCCAACTTTGCAACCTGTCTAAGTCTTCCTGCAAACTACGACACCCTTCCTCACTGTCTACCACACCACCGACTTTGGTGTCATCAGCAAATTTGCTAATCCACCCAACTATACCCTCATCCAGATCATTAATAAATATTACAAACAGCAGTGGCCCCAAAACAGATCCCTGAGGTACACCACTTGTAACCGCACTCCATGATGAATATTTACTATCAACCACCACCCTCTGTTTCCTATCCGCTAGCCAATTCCTGATCCAATTTCCTAGATCACCCCCAATCCCATACATCTGCATTTTCTGCAGAAGCCTACCATGGTGAACCTTATCAAACGCCTTACTAAAATCCATATATACCACGTCCACTGCCTTGCCCCCATCCACCTCCTTGGTCACTTTCTCAAAAAACTCAATAAGGTTAGTAAGGCACGACCTACCTGCCACAAAACCATGCTGACTATCACCTATCAATTCATTACTCTCCAAATAACTATAAATCCTATCCCTTATAATTTTTTCCAACATCTTGCCGACAACAGAAGTGAGACTCACCGGTCTATAATTCCCGGGGAAGTCTCTGTTCCCCTTCTTAAACAATGGGACAACATTCGCTAACCTCCAATCTTCTGGTACTATACCAGAGGCCAACGACGACCTGAAGATCAGAGCCAGAGGCTCTGCAATCACTTCTCTTGCCTCCCAGAGAATCCTTGGATAAATCCCATCCGGACCAGGGGATTTATCTATTTTCAGACCCTCCAGAATATCCTGCACATCCTCCTTATCAACTGTAATACTGTCTATTCTACTCCCTTGCAACCCAGTGTCCTCCTCAGCTATATTCATGTCCCCTTGCGTGAACACCGAAGAGAAATATTGGTTCAATGCTTCACCAATCTCCTCCGGTTCCACACATAACTTCCCTCTGCCATCTATAACTGGCCCTAAACTTGCCCTAACCAACCTTCTGTTCTTGACAGTGGTAGAAGTTTGGAACTATCTTCCTCAAATGGCAATTGATGCTCGGTCAATTGTTAATTTTAAAAAGTGGATTGATTTTTGTCAGCCAAAGGGATAAGGGGCAATGGCAGGAGTTAGGTCACAGACCATTCAACATCTCACTGAAAGACAAGAAGCTCAATGGCTTAAATAATCCACTGATCCAATGTTCCTACCCTCTTTGCTTTCTATTTGAGAATATCCAATACCCCCTGTGATACAAATTATACTCAGCCAATATAATGCTCGGTCACAAATCCTTTTTTCTCTCTTGCCAATTTTCTCAACAGTTTTACTTTCATGAAAGTATTGCTTATTGGGTCTGATTTTTGTGATGTCTGGACATTCTCCACTCCTGTTATATATTTTAAAAGGCTGCAGTCTGCTTTAAGAGCTGATCACATGTTTTGATGGTGATGTCGTTAGGCTGCTGTTTTACTTTCAGTTTTGTATTCTGATGCTCTTCAATAAAACCTGTTGTGTGTTTGTTTGAATCCACATGTGCAAACCATCTTCTTTTCTTTCTGTAAAACCCACAACCTTTAACAGACATTATAACTACCTTGCTTGAATGGTCATTAATCAAAATGTCAGTGTCTCAACCTGATGTTGCCCGCTATCATTTGTTTCGGTAGGCAGCACTGGATTGTTTGTGGTATATCACTGAGGATCGGAGGAAAAGCCCTGGTTTGACTGAAGGAGAAGATGACCATAGTTATCACTAGCCAACCATTGTAGCTCCGGGATAACACTACAGGAGTTCATAGAATCTACAATGCAGAAGGAGGCCACTTAGTCCATCGAGCCTACACCGACAACAATCCCACCGAGGTCCCACATGTTTACCCTCCTAATCCCCCTGACACTAAGGGGTAATTTAGCATAGCCAATCAACCTAACCCACACATCTTTGGATAGGCACATAGCCCAATTATATTCAGCTGCTTCATCAATGGCCACCCCCCTCCACCCACCTAAACACATCTTGATAAAATGAGGCGTGTGGCTGTTCAATAACTGTGTTCCATTCCATTCACACACCACTCTCTATAAAGAGACTTGGAAAACATCCAGGCTTGGGTTGAGACTAGATTATTTTCTAAATTAGGTGACATCTATATTTCACCTTCGAGCCTGAAGGTTGAAAAGAAACTCATCATTCTTTTTCACCCCATATTTATAGTTACTCCTGAAACCGTTTTCTTTGCTGTGCCCCTAACATGAAACTAGTTTCTATGTCAGCATTTTCATTTAAAAGAGAGTTGTGTGTAACAGCTTTTCACACGCTGCCTACTAATTACTTGTTGAATACAATATACCAGCGTTGAAAAATTCTGCCTCTCGATTACTCGGAATTTCGATTATTTGCCTCTTTCTTATGTCTGATAGGATGCAAAGATTCAGCTGCTCATTTTCCCTTGCAGGATAGCTGAAAACTAGTTGAACAAACTGATGAAGCTCTGTCATTAATTTGGTGCAACATCTATCGCCAGCATTACCCTTTTCTCCTTTGCAAAATCAAACAATGAAACTGCTCCAGAGTCAATCTGACAAATCTATCGATATAAGAATGCAATTTGAAACTGTATCAGGTAGCACTGACCTTTGCAAAGAGAAAACTTACACTGGAATTCTTTTTTAACCACACATTAAATGAAAATAGCATTTATATTATTAAAATTAATGCATTTCTGATGAGTTTCTGTAGTTAGTGCACTTCACAGCAATTGTTGGGAAATTGTTTCGGAGGTGCTGTCGCTACACCGGTGTTAGTCTGCCAGAGCCCGGTTGCAATAGCATTGAATGTGAGTGAACACATTACACTTCCACTGAAGTAATGCTGGCAGAGCGGAAGCAGTTCTGAGAAATTTTCTGCCCCATATTTGCAGAACTGTGGAGCTGCGTCTCAGTTTAAGGTGTACTGTATCATCAAGAAGTACTTATCGATGATCATTTTCATTTTTGACATGGGCAGTAAACTGGCACTTGAGATGATCTGTCGTTTTATATCTCACCCAATTTTCTTTTCAATTGACTCTAATACAACATGCACATAACCAGCCACTGGCCCGAATCCACAAATTTACTCCTCATGCAGAAAATAATAATCTGCCCATTGCGTGGATGTGGTACAGTACAAGTAATTTCACCCCCTTCTCACCCGAGCCTTAGGGCAGCATGAAGCCAATCATAATGCCTTTCATTGCTGACCTGACCGTAATCAGTTAACACAACACAGATCGAAAATTAAGTTTGGGATATGTAAACGTAGAATTATAGAATTGTGCAATGGTTACAGCATAGAAGGAGGCTATTCGACCCATTGATGTCATGCTAGCCCCACTCACCTGGCCTTACGAAATCGGCCCTGTAATTTTTTTTCTTCAGATAATTATCCAATCTCCTTTTGAAAGTCATAATTGAATCGGCTTTCACCACACTCTCAACCAATGTGTTACAGATCCAGATCATTCACGTAGAAACGTTTTTCTCATGCTGATATTTGCCACTTTAAATCGGTGTTTCCACCCGCTTTTCGATCCTTCCATCCATAGGAACAATTTCTCTCTATCCACTCTGTCTGGCCACCTCATGATTTTGAAGCCTCTATCAAATCTTCTCTCAATCACCCCTGCTGTAAGAAGACCAAGATGTGGAGATGCCGGCGTTGGACTGGGGTAAACACAGTAAGAAGTCTCACAACACCAGGTTAAAGTCTAACAGGTTTATTTGGTAGCAAAAGCCACTAGCTTTCGAAGCGCTGCTCCTTCATCAGCGCTTCGAAAGCTAGTGGCTTTTGCTACCAAATAAACCTGTAAGAAGACCAACCACAGTTTATTAATCTATCCACACTGAAGGCAGTGGCCTTGTGGTAATGTCACTGGGCTGGTAACCCAGGGGCCGAGGTTAGTGCTCTGGGTACTGGAGTTCAAATTCCACAATGGCAGCTGATGGAACATTAATTCAGTTAATAAATCTGGAATTAACAGCTAGTCTCAGTAATAACGACTAATACAATCATCGATTATCGTAAAAACAGTGCCTTCTACGGAAATAAATCAGCCTTCCTTACCTGGAACCACAGCAATGTGGCCGAGCAAGCCACTCACCACCCCTGGCTATGCGGGCCCAGGCAAGAAAAATCCATGAGGCTTGGTGTACTGTTGGGAGAGAGTGGCCCTGAGTGTCCCCAACATTGATCCTGGACCCCATGAGGTCTCATGGCATCAGGAAGGAAACAAAGTCAGTGAAATCTCCTGCTGATGATTAAGGGTGGCATGGTGGCACAGTGATTAGCACTACTGCCTCACAGCTCCAGGGAACTGGGTACAATTCCAGCCTCGGGTCACTGTTTTTGTGGTGTTTGCACATTCTCCCCGTGTCCATGTGGGTTTCCTTCGGGTGCCCCAGTTTCCTCGCACACTCCAAAGATATACAGGTTTGGTTGATTGACCATATAGAATAGTTGCCCCTTAGTGTCAGGGGGACTATCAGGGTAAATATGTGGGGCTACAGGGATAGGGCTTGGGTGGGATTGTTGTCGGCACAGGTTTGAAGGACTGAATAGCTTCCTTCTGCACTTCTATGATTCTATGATTTTATGAAGTGCTCTTCCATGTTGAACACTCCTTGGAGGAAGCACTGAGGGTGACAAAGGCACGGAATATAAAGTGGATGGGGGAATTTAATGTCTATCACCAAGAATGGCTCAGTAGCACCACCACTGACTGAACTGGCCGTGTACTAACAGACATAGCTGCTAGCTAGTGAGTGAACCAATAAAAGGATAATCTACTTGACACTGTCCTCTCCTACTGGTTACAAGTACATCTGTCCATGACAGTATTGCTACGAGTGACCACTGCACAGTCGTTGAGGCGACCATCCAACGTATTGCATGGCACTACCACTCTGCTAAATGGGATAAGATCAGAACACAGCATTCATGAGACATTGTGGGCCAACAGCAGTAGCAACAGAATTTTATTCAACCAGAAACTGTAACCTCATGGCCTGGCATATTACTTATTCCATCATTACCATCTCACCAGAGGATCAACGCTGGTTTAGTGAAAACTGTGAGAGAGCATGCCAGGAGCAGCAAAAGGCATACCCAAAATGTGGTGTCAACCTAGTCAAACTGCAACATAGGATTCCAAATAGTGGAAGCAGCGTGCAATAGACAGGGTAAGTGATTCTACGACCAATTGGCTCAGTTTTTTTTATTATTCATTCCTGGGACATGGGCATTGCTGGCTGGGCCAGCATTTATTGCCTATCCCTAGTTGCCCGAGGGCAGTTGAGAGTCAACCGCATTGCTGTGGCTGTGGAGTCACATTTAGGCCAGATCAGGTAAGATTTCCTTCCTAAAGGACATTAGTGAACCAGATGGGTTTTTTCTGACAATCAACAAAGGTTTCATGCTCATCAATAGATTCTTAATTCCAGATACTTACTGAATTCAAATTCCAACATCTGCTGTGGCGGGATTCGAACCCGGGTGCCCAGAATAATAACTGAGTTTCTGGATTAATAGCCTAGCGATAATACCACTGGGCCATCGCCTCTCCTTTATTTTAAGATTTAAGCTTTGCATTCTGCCACATCAAGTTATGAAAGGTGGTGGACAATTAAACATCTAATGGGAGGAGAAGTCTTCACAAACATCCTCATCCACAATGATGGGGAACTCAGCACATCAGTGCAAAAGATAAGGTTGCATCTTCAGACAGAAGTTCTGAGTGGATGATCCATCTTGGCCTCCTCCTGAAGCCCCAGCATCACAGCCAATTCGATTTACTCCAAATGATATCACTAAATGGCTGAAGGCACTGGATACTGCAATGGCTAATGGCCCTGACAACATTCTGACAGTAGTAATGAGGATGTGCTCCGGATTAGCTGTGCCCCTAGTCAAGTTATTTCAGTGCAGCTACAACACTGTCATCTAACTGACAATGTGCACAATTGCCCAGGTGTATCCTGTCTACAATACCAAATCCAAACCAGCCAATTAAAAGTATGATTGCCTACTTTCGATCATCAAAAAAGTGATGGTGTTATCTCGTGGCACTGACATAGCTTACTGACGCTAAGTTCGGGTTCAGCTAGAGTCATTCAGCTCCTGACCTCATAACAACCTTGGTCCAAACACAGAACAAAGTGCTGAACTCCAGAGGTGAGATGCGAGTGATTGCCCTTGACATCAAGGCAGTATTTAATCAAGTATGGCATTAAGGGCTCCTAGCAAAACTGACTCAATTGGAATCAAGGAGATAGCTCTCCAATGGTAGATGGTTGTGTTGTTAGAGGTCAATCATCTCAGTCCTGGGATATCAATGCAAGAGTTCCACAGGGTACTGTCCGAGGCCCAACCATCTTCATTTGCCTCCTTACTGACCTTCCCTCCATAATGTCAGAATGATCGCTGATGATTGCACATTGTTCAGCACTATTCACGATTCCTCAGATGTGGAATATGTCCATACATCAAGACCTGGACAACATTCTGCCTTGGACTGATAAATGACAAGTGGCATTCCCCAAGTGCCAGACAATGACTATCTCCAACAAGAGAAAATCTAACCATCTCCCCTTGACTTCAACATCTTGGGGGTTACCATTGACCAGAAAGTGAATTGAACCATCTATATAAACGCTGTGGCTCCAAGTGCAGGTTAGAAGCTGGGAATCCTTCAGCGAGTAACTCACCTCATGACTCCTCAAAGCCTGTCCACAATTTACAGGGCACAAATCAGGAGTGTGATAGAATATTTTCCACTTGTCTGGCTGAGTGCAGCTTCAACAACACTCAAGAAGCCTGGCACCATTCAGGAGAAAGCAGCCTGCCAGATTGCACACCAGCCACCACCTTAAACATTCACTCCCTCCACCATCAATTCACAAGGCAGCACTGTATCATATACAAAATACACAGCAACAACTCACCAGGATGCCTTTGCCAGCACCTTCCAAACCCATGATCTCTACCACCTAGAGGGACAATGGCAGCAGATGCATGTGAATACCACCACCTGCAGGTTCCCCCATCCAGGCCACACAACATCCAGACTTTGAACTATATCGCCGTTCCTTCACCGTCACTGGGTCAAATCCTGGAACTCCCATCCAGGAGCACTGTGGATTCACCCACAGCACATGGCATGCAATGGTTCAAGATGATCGTTCACCACTACCTTCACAAGGGCAATTAGGACTGGCCTTGTTGGTGATGCCCACATCTTGTGAAAGAGTAAAAAAAGCTCTATACCTATGGTTACAAGGCCCAGGGTCCCTGTGCTTATTCAACCTGTTTTGCAACCTTCAACAATTTGTGCACATATGCCCCCAAGCTTATCTGTTCCTGCACTCTCTTGAGAATTGTACATTTTATTTTATATTCTCTCCTCATTCTTCCAAATGTATCACTTTGTACTTCTCTGCATTAAATTTCACCAGTCATTTGTCTGTCCATTCTAACAGTCTGTCTGTGTCCTCTTGAAGCTTATCACTATCACAATTCACAATACTTCCAAGTTTTGTGTCATCTGCAAATTTTAAAACTGTGCCCTCCACAGCCAAGTATGAATTAATATATATCATGAAAAGCAGTTGGCTGAATACTGACGACTGGGGAAGCCCACTGTATGCTTCCTCCAGTCCAAAAAAGGAACAACCACTCACTACTAACCTCTGTCCTTGTTGATGTCATTCAGCCACTTTGTAACCATGCTTCCATTATTGCTTTTATTTCATGGACTTCAACCTTACAGGCAAGAAATATTGTAAATATTTTATTAAAGGCCTTTCAGAAGTCTGCATAGACTACATCAACTGCATCACTCTCAACAACTCTCTCTTTTGCCTCATCCAGAAACTCAATCAATCTTGCTGAAAAGAGAGACATCTTGCCGAAACTTTTCATCTTGCACTCATCAGGACAAATACAAGAATGCCAAATGTCAAATATTCACAGCATTTTATACAATAGGAGAAAAGGGTGCTGATTTATTGGAGAGTTGACTCTGAGTGGCCAAGGTCTTGTCATGGAGAAAGCAACTGGGAACTATAGGCTCTCCAGGCTCCTGTTTCAATAAGGGTGCAAGGCTTGAACATATTCCTTTAGTTTGCAGAGAACTGGTCCCTGTGTATGAATGTATGTCACTTCTAATAAGTATACATGAGCCACATTACGAGCTCAACTGATTATCTTAGATTGGTTGTTAGTGTAGCTATGAGCACATTCAGGATTGTTCCAAAGGTGGTTCCCAATTACAGAATCAGACTTAACAATAGCCCTTTTGTGTTGGGTTACAAGCACAGACCATAATCTGCATATTACAAAAATGCTTTATGATTCAATCAATTGTTGGGGCATATGGTTTATGTGCCTGGCATTGTACCAGTACTGAAATTCAAAGCTGATGTTGCTCAATTATGTGGTAGGCAGAATGTCTTATCGGACTGATGGCTGAATCCTGTTAGTAGAAAATGTCACTTGTGTAGCCACATGTATTCTATGCCAGCTTGAAACAACTCACTTAACCTGTTACTCAAATTTTTGAACTACTTTGTCTTTCCAGGGTAATTTGACGTAGACCAAGCACTTTTCCAGTCCAACAATGGCAGTCTTTGGTCTATTAGTGAATTTGTGCAATACACAGTGAACAATGATCTGATCATGATAGCCAGGATAGCATTGATGCACTCTCTTCTGCATCAAGCAAGATAAGTAAATACCACAACTTACAAAATTGCTGATAAGGCCAGTCTTATAGTGTGTGGAGCTATGCGAATCCCAGTGTGTATATTAACCAGTGAAAGTAGACTCATGGTCAGCAGTGTGAAGAACACATTTGTGGATTTCTCAACTAGCACAAAGGAAAATTGTCAGGACCACCATTAACTCAATTCTCTGCTGCATTTGACCAAAGGCCTGGAATAAGAATGTAAGAACATAAGTTCTGAGAAATACAAGTTTTTGTGAAGAGCTGAAGTAAAACAGAATTAGTAGAGAAATGGTTTTGGGGAAATTAATGGGATTGAAGGCAGATAAATTTCTAGGGCCTGATATCTTCATCCAAGAGTACTTAAGGAAGTGGTCCTAGAAATAGTAGATCCATTGGTGGTCATTTTCCAAAATCCTTTGGACTCTGGAATGGTTCCTTCAGAGTAGCTAATGTAGGCCCTGCTATAGAGAGAGTGCAGCAAAGGTTTACCACACTGATTCCTGGGATGGCAGGACTGTCATATGAGGAGAGACTAAGTCGGTTAGGATTATATTCATTTGAGTTTAGAAGAGTGAGAGGGGAGCTCATAGAAACTTATAAAATTCTAACAGGATTAGACAGGGTAGATTCAGAAAGAATGGTGGCAAAGTTCAGAACTAGGGGTCATAGTTTGAGGAAAAGGGGTAAACCTTTTAAGACTGAGGTGAGGAGAAATTTCTTCACCCAGAGAGTGGTAAATCTGTGGAATTCGCTATCACAGAAAGTAGTTGAGGCCAAAATGTTGTCTGATTTCAAGAAGAAATTAGATCTAGCTCTTGGAGCTAAAGGGATCAGGGAATATGGGGGGAAGGTGGTATTAGGGTATTGAATTTGATGATCAGCCAATGATCATAATGATTGGTTGAGCAGGTTCGAAGGGCCAAATGGCCTACTCCTGCTTCTAGATTCAATGTATCTATGTAACATAAAAAATAAGATCAGGAATAAGCCATTTGGCACCTAAACCCTGCTCTGCCATTTAATAAGGTCAAAGCCAATCAAATTGTGCCTTAACTTCACTTTCCTGTCTGCCTCCCTTTTCAACCAAAAATCTGTGTAATTCAGCTTTGAAAATATTCAGTGATCCAGCCTCTACTGGTCTCTGGTGTAGAGAATTCCAAAGTTAACAAAACTCAGAGAAGAAATTCTTCCTCATCGCCATTGTAAATGGAAGACTCATTATTTTTAAACTGTGTCCCCTGATTCTGTATTCTCCCATGCAGGGAAATACCCTCTCAGCATCTACTTGTCGAGTCCCCTCAGAATCTTATTTGTTTCAAGAAGATCACCTTCATCCTTCTAAACTTTAATGAGTATAGGCCAAGTCTGTTTAACCTTTCCTCATAAGACAACCCTTTCATCCAGGGAATCAACCTAGTGAACCTTCTCTGAACTCCTTCAAATGCAAGTATATCTTTCATGTAAGAAGACCAAAACTTTACAAAGAACTCCAGGTGCAACCTCATCATGCCCTGTGCAACTTTAGCAAATCCTCCCTACTTTTACATTCTATCCCCCTTGCAATAAAGGCCAACTTTCCATTTGCTCTGACGAAAAGTTATCTAGACTCAAAACGTTGGTGATATTCTCACTCCACAGATGCTGTTAGACTTGCTGAGATTTTCCAGCATTTTCTGTTTTTGTTTCAGATTCTAAAATCCACAGTATTTTGCTTTGATATTCTATTTGGTTTCCTAATTACGTACTGTATCTGTATGCTAACCTTTCGTGGAGACAATAACCCTCAACTCATTTAAAAGGTACTTGATCTGCACCCGAAGAACTGCAACCTGCAAGGCTACGAGCCAGGTGCTGGAAAGTGGGATTAGAATGGCCAGCTATTTATTTATTTTTCAGCTGGCACAGGCTTGATGGGCTGAATGTCTCTTCCTGTGCCATAAATTTTCTATAGTTCTATGTCCAAGGACACCCAGATCCCTCTATACTGTTGAATTCTGCAGTCCCTTTCCATTTAAAGAAAATTCCCCTTTTCCTCCTGCCAAATTGAACAACCTTACACATTTCCCCACATTAGACTCCATCGGCCAAATCTTTGCCCACTCACTTAACTTATCTAGATTCCTTTTGAGGCTCTTTGTATCCTACTCATTACTTGCTTTCCGACCTATTTTTGTATTGTATTTTGCTATTGTGAAATGTGCCAGGATGATCCTTTGTCAGAGCTGACTCGAAACATTGGCTCTATTCTCTCTCCTCAGATGCTGTCAGACCTGCTGAGGTTTTCAAATATTTTCTGTTTTAATTTCTGATTTCCAGCATCTGCATTATTTTGCTTTGGGAGGGAGTGTTAGTCTTGTCTACAGTTGAAGTTGCAACACCTCTTGTTCACATGGCAAGGCTCTTCCTGATTTATCTGTGTTGAAGGGGGTTTTTTGCAGTTGTTTCTCAGCTTTATAATCGGACATGAATAAATGGGGGTGGGGACTAACGCAAGTGTTTATTTTTGACCTCCCCTATACAGTGTAGCTGAGAATATGGAAGGGAATATGGAGTGGCTCAGAGGTTTGATGTACGTCCAAAAGGCAAAAAAAGACTGTCAAATCCTTCATTGTATTGCTCTTCCTAAGTTTTTTAACTTTATTTATTAGTGTCACAAATAGGCTTATATTAATGCTGCAATGAAGTTACTGTGAAATTCCCCTAATTGCAGCACTCTGGTGCCTGGTCGGGCACACTGAGGGACAATTTAGCATGGCCAATGGGCAGCACTGCTGCCTCACAGTGCCAGGGACCTTGGTTTGATTCCTAGCTTGGGCCACTGTTTGTGCAGAGTTTGCACATTCTCCCTGTGTCAGCATGGGTTTCCTCTACACAGTCGGGGTTTCTCTCTCCACAGATACCGAGTAGCTCTAACATTTTCTGATTTTATTAAACATAAAGAGAACTTTATGTGGGTTTCCTCCCACAGTCCGAAAGACATGCTGGTTAGGTGCATTGGCCATGATAAATTCTCCCTCAGTGTACCCAAACAGGCGCCAGAGTGTGGCGATTGGGGGGTTTTCACAGTAACTCCATTGCAGTGTTAATGTAAGCCTACTTGTGACATTAATAAATAAACTTGAAACCTAATCAGCACATCTTTCAAACTGTGGAAGAAAACCCAGAGGAAACCCACGCAGACACGGGGAGAACGTGCAAACTCCACACAGACACTGACCCCAGCCGGGAATCGAACCCGGATCGAGGCAGCAATGCTAACCACTGTGCCACCGTGCGGCATTTCCCATCAATGTGTCCTCCCCATCCCCCTGGCTGGGAGCTGCCCTTTGGCTTCACAGCTCGCTCAGTGTATCACTATCCCCGATTGCTTTTGTACACCGCGCTGGCCAGGGCGCTCAGCCTCCCGCACCCAGTGTGGACTCGGAGCAAGAAGTGTTCGTGGCGCCTCTCCGACAACCGCAGCAGAGGCATTGGTGCTTGGATCACAACTACACACACACTGACTGCCTTCCCCTTCCCCTTCCCGTCTGAGTGAGTGACTGCGGGAACTCCTCTCCATTCACAGCGGCTCCGAGCTTAAACCACTGCTCTCTACGCTGCTTCGCCGTGTATCTTACTGCCCCCATCCCCCAACTCCAGATTTCCCCCTCTTTTTCTGTGATTTAGATTCGTCTGGTGAACGGGACCGAGAAGAAAGGTATTTAGATGTTTCTTTTAGCGACCTGTGTGTGTTCGGCTGTTCTCATTGTGTAAATCTTGGTGCGTTCCTAAGTTTCTGCTTTCGAGTGGAGGAGAATAGAGACTTTTTTTTCTCTGCTAAAGGGGCATAAATATGATGAGAGTGAAGCAGTTTAAAATGTGTTCAGCTGGAGCTCTGCAAGTCTCAGCACTGAGTACATTTCACTGATCGGTTGTAGAATTGGAACAAATGTTCAGAGCAGTATCTGTGGAGAGAGAAACACCTGCTGAATGTTTCTTGCATTTTCCAATTCGATTTCAATTTTCCAGCATCCGCAGTTTTGGGCTTTTGTATCACTATTTGTGTGTAAAGTAATAGTGTCATCAATTAAACATTATCATCAGTGAGGATAATTACAACCTTTCCCAGTGTGACGTTAATAATATCACCTACACTGTGGTAAGATTCATATTTCCACCAGTAATCTGCATAATTAGTGTTTTTAGCATTTAACTTACACTTTAAAAAGTTGCAGTACAGAAATTCCTCTGCAGGAAATGTTGCATCTAACCACACTGCTCAAATCCCATACCCTGAGATTTCATTATTGGCTACTTCTGACTGGTCCAGGAATTAAATCTGCCTGAAAACAGCCTGTGAAGGTGATTTTTTTCCCCCCTGGAACAATGTGTATGTGCAGATGGTTAAACATTAGAACCTCATTTACAGGAGTAAACCATATATCGGTAATCAAATACTGGATTGCAAATCAATCAAATTGGGTGGCAAACACTTTCTATTTGTTGTCATGTTGATGTGGAGATGCCAGCGTTGGACTGGGGTGGGCACAGTAAGAAGTCTCACAACACCAGGTTAAGGTTCAACAGGTTTAAAGTCGATCAGGTTCAGGTGATGAAGGAGCAGCGCTCCGAAAGCTCGTGATTCCAGATAAACCTGTTAGACTTTAACCTGGTGTTGTAATGTTAACGTTTGTATAGTATGCAAGAAGTGTCACTTCCACTCAAAGTGAATAGAGATTGCAAGAACTGATTAGATGAGCATGAAAGCAATTGGTTGGTGAGTTTTCAGATTTTATCCCTCTAAATGGGGAGCAGTGGTTTAAACTGCTGCTACGAGAGATATGAATATTGTTTTAATTGCATATCCTAGCTGATTAAGCTGCAGAATATAACTACAGAAAACAGTTGTGATGTTTCTAAGCTTGACACCTAATTAGTTAAAAAAAACACACTTGGCTGTCAGGACAGGTGTTGTATTGCAGCCACAACATGTAGGTACTGCCAGACACCAAAGCAACCCAATCTGCAGTAAGTGTCTGCAGCTTGAGGAATCTTGGCTCAGAGTTGATGAGTTGGAGTCTGAACTTTGGGCACTGCAATGCATCAGGGTTCCAGGGAAGGGGGAGAAGAGGAGTTACATGGATACTTTGTTCCAGGCGACACTCTTGATTTGGTCTGTAGTCAGGGGCAGCTGGTGTGACTGTGAGTGAGGCAGATATGGCAACCCAGAAGGGAGCAATGGAGGAGCCTCAGTTCCTGCAATTGTCCACCAGATTTGTGGTTCTTGCAACTTGTCTGGATGAGCAGGAACTGCAGGGAGGATTTATAAACTGAGCATGGCACTGTGGTCCAGGGAGTTATTCAAGTGAGAAGGAGTAAAAAATAATGTGGTTGCAGCATGGAATAGTATCGTTATGGGGTTAGATACTGTTCTCTGCAGCTGAGAGAGAGTCACAAAGGCAGTGTTGACAACCAGGTGCCAGAATTAAGGGCACCACTTGAGGGCTGGAGATGTGAGAGGGAAGAATCCAGCTGACCTGTTGCACATGGGTACCATTGACGTAACGAGAGCAATGAATGATGTTCTGCTGGAATTATGTGCAGCTAGGAGCTATTTTTTTAATAGAACCACAAAGTTATTAATCTGTGGATTGCTACCTGCAAAATGAGCAAATTGGCATAAGCTAAGTAAGAACAGAATTTTGAATGCATGGCTCAAAGATTGATGTGGGAAAAATGTGTGGGATTCATAGGACACAGGTGACAGTACTGGGGAAAAGGGTAAGTTGTACCATTGGGACAGTCCACATCTCAACCTCACTGGGACCAGTGTCCTGATAGGTCTAATAACTAATGCGAGGCCTTTAAACTAAATAGTGGGGAGGAGGATTCACGTGAGGGGAGATCTGATAAAGGAACAGGCAATGATGCAGGGTAACGATATGGGGAATGGTAACCAGAGTGTGACAGGAAGTTACAGAGCATACAAACATAATACACCAGCAAACATGGTTAGAGAAGGGTAAAATAGCCTTGAATTAATGGTGTAGGAGGGTTCTGATGAAGGGAGATTTAAAAATCAAAAGAAATAGAGGGTAAACTCAGGGTTAATACATGTGAAAAAATTAAGGTAATTAATATCAGCAGATGAAGAGTATTGGAGAAACTTGAGGGACTAAAATCTGACAAATCCCCAGGACTTGATGGCCTCCGTCCCTGGGTTCTAAAAGAGATAGCCACAGGGATCATGGAATTGCTGGCTAAAATTCCACAGATTCTGGAATGGTCCTAGCAGCTTGGAAATTAGCAAATGTGACACCACACTTCAAGAGAAGTGGGAGAGAAATGATTGGGAACCACAGGCCAAAGATGTGCAGGTTAGGTTGATTGGCCATGCTAAATTGATTCTAGTGTCAGGGGGATTAGTAGGGTAAATTTGTGGGGTTATGGGAATAGGGCCTGGGTGGGATGTGGTTGGTACAGACTCGATGGGCCAAATGGCCTCCTGTACTGTAGGGGTTCTATGATTCTATAGGCCAGTTAGTCTGACATTACGCATAAGGAAAGTGCTGGATTCTATTATTAAGGAAGTCTTAATAATGCACTTAGAAAAGCATCACATGATTAGAACAGGTCAACTTAGTTTTATGAAAGGGAAATCTTGTCTGCCAAATTTGTATGTAACTCTTAAGGTTGATAAAGGGGAATCAGTGGATGTAATATACCTGGATTTCCAAAAGCCATTCAATAGGAATGTATATTGATATGGGAGAAGACAAGTTGTGTGAGAAAGGAAGGGGCAGAAAGTTTAACACTAATAGTGCATCAGAAAGTGAGGAAATAACAGTAAAACAAAATTGAAGTAATTTTATCTAAATGCAATGAGCAACTGCTATAAACTAGATGAACTGGTCAAGTGCATTGACCCGAACAGGCGCTGGAGTGTAGCGACTAGGGGAATTTCATAATAACTTCATTGCAGCCTTACTTGTGACTAATAAATAAACTTTAACTTTATCTAACAACACAAATAGCGATAAATGGTTTAGATCTAATTGCCATTACAGAGACAAGGGCTTGGGAAATAAATAATCCAGGAAACACAGCATTTTGAAAAGACGGGCAGAATGGAAAAGGAGGGGTACCCTTGATAATAAAGAATGACACAAGGGCATTAGTGAGAAATTATCTTGGCTGAGAAAATTAGGAAGAAGGATCTTTGGGTGGAAATTAGGAATATCAAAGATCAGAAAATGTTGTAGTGAGTAGTTTGTAGGTCCCTAAACTGTAGTTAGATTGTTGTACAGAGTATTAAGTAAGAAATTATTGGAGTTCACAGTCAAGGCAATGGAATAGTTGCGGTGTCTTTAATCCTCAAGTAGACTGAACCATTCAAATTGGCAAAGGTATCTGGAAGATGGATTTGTAGAATGCTTTTGGGACAAAAGCAATATGTCGTGGAATCAACCAGGGATAAAGTTATTTTAGATCTAATATTGTGCAGTGAGGCAGAGTTAATTTGTGATGTAATTAGTAAAAGATCCACTGGGAAATAGTAATCATAAGACACTTGAATAACACATTAAGTTTGTGATTGGAGTATGTTGTTTTCAAACAAGAATCTTAAACAAAAGGTATGAGGAAGGGCTGGCTGATTGGGTAACACTAGTGGCGTTTGCTACCAAATAAACCTGTTGGACTTTAACCTGGTGTTGTTAGACTCTTTACTGTGATTGGGTAATAGCCATGGTGGGAAATGTTTAAATATTTAAATAAATAATTCAAAGTTTTCAGCTAAAATACATTCCATTGAAACATAACTCAGCAAGAAAGGTCCATCTATGGCTCACATGGCCATTTATGGAACATATCAGAATAAAAGAAGAGGCTTATAATATTACAAAGAATAGAAGTAAATCTAAAGAATTAGGGGTGTTTTAGAAACCACCAAAGGGCCACCAAGAAGTTGATAAAAAGGGAAAAATGGAATATGAGAGTAAATAAGGCAGGAATTTTTTTTTAATTGTAAGAGTCTTTACAGGTACGCAAGTAGATTCCGTAGAACCAGAGAGGAGAAATTATCATAGGGAATGAGGAAGTGGCAGAGACATTGAACAAATATGTTGGGTGGAATTTTCTCCCAAAAATTCCAAGTGCCACAAAAGTCTGACTCCAGTTTTTTCAACGAACTACCCCAAGCGATTTTTCCACACTCTTGTCAATATTTTTTGGCAGTCGGGAGTTTCACGCCAGTGGGGGAGGAGCCTAAGCTTGCCAGGGAAGCCGGCTACAGACTGCTAGACATGTGCCCTCATCTCTCATATTCTGTGTATAAGTGTACACAGTATGTGGGAGATCTGTCAACTGTTCCCCCTGCCCTACAACAGCCCACCCCCCTGCAACCCAAATTGAAGCACTGCAGTACTGCCGTATCCAGTCGTGAATGGTACAACACAATTAAACAATTAACTTGGGGAGAACGCTCCATGAAAATCTCCATCATTACTGATGGGGGTGTCAGTAAAAATGACACGGCTAAAGCACTTGCCGCCTTCTGATGTTGGTGACCCATTTTTGGCTTCCTCCTGAAGTGCCCAGATTGATGTGAAGGCATTCTGGACACAGAAAAATACTTTGGGTCTTGTCTTTTGTACTGAAGACTTGTGCTCCAGGACTAGCTGCACCTCTGGCCAAGCTGCTCCAAGTTATAACACGAGTAACTTGAAACAAAGTAGAAAATTGCCCAGTTGTGTCCTATCGACAAAAAGAACAATCCAATCTGAAAATTTCTACCCCATCAGTCTATTTAATCATCAATAAAGTGGTTGAAGAGGTCAGTGACAGTACTATCAAGCAGCATTCACTCACAAATAACCTGTTCACAGATGCCCAGTTTGCTACCTAGAAGGACAGGAGCAGTAAGTGCATGTGAAGTCTCTTCCTGACT
Source organism: Mustelus asterias (assembly GCF_964213995.1). Taxonomy (NCBI): domain Eukaryota; kingdom Metazoa; phylum Chordata; class Chondrichthyes; order Carcharhiniformes; family Triakidae; genus Mustelus; species Mustelus asterias. Next base: position 77,155,117 of record NC_135810.1, read on the forward strand.
TGGTAATATATCAATGTCCTTCATTTTCCCTGTGTCAAAACCCTGGAACTCCATCCCTAACAGCAGTGTTGGAGTACCTTCACCACGTAGACTGCTGTGGTCCAAGAAGCTGGTTCACCACCACCTTCTCAAGGACAGTAAGGGATGGGTAATACTTGTCAGTATCATTCATATTCCATGAAATCATATTTATAATGAGAAGCAGGGTATCCTTTCAAATATTTGATGCATGTACTACACTAATACTCAAGAGGTCAGAGAACGTGAGTTCAAATCTTAAAGTGACGGTTCGAAAATTTGAAGTTGATTTTTTTTAAATTCGGAAAATAAAAAGCTGGCTTTGATAAAATCATCTCAAATTTGTCATAAAACACAACTGATTCACTCTGGTCACCTTAAAGAAGGAAACTGCCATCTTTTACTGGTCTGATTTACATGTGACTCTAGTTCCGAATTAATGTAATTGAGTCTTAGCCGTCCTCTGAAGTGGCCTACTCACTCGGTCGTATCAAAGCTCAACAAACAGTTCAAGAAGGCAACCACCACAACCTTGTCAAGCTAAGTACAGACAAGCAATAAATGTTCATCTTGTCATTGATGTGGGAGAATATATAAATAAGTACAGTGAGATATTTAGATTCTTATAGAACCTATGATTTAAAAATGTTACAGAAGACAATAAGCAAGCTTATTCCTAAACAAAAATGGAATACGCTCTGTTTTATAAATTACTTAGTGTAAACCAATTGATACCCATACACTTTGGCAAGTTAGATCAAACTGCGAACACACAAAATGTGTTTATTCTCCATGTTATCAATGCCAGCTTTCAAACTGTCTCTCTGATAAACATTATTAGCTCAACATTACCAATTATCTGTAAAATCTATAGACAAAAACACTGGGAATTTCTTTGGATTGATGTGGAAATGGGGTTTTCACTGATTGACTGAAGTTACAGTAGGTGATTAACAGAATCTCTGTGAAATTTCTAGTCGAACATCTTCAAAATGGTTACATGGAGAATGTTGACAGTGCCCACAAATATACAATATCTGGGGTTGGGTTTAGGGACAAAATAAAAAACTTCTAATCAATTTTCCAACACATTCTATTCACACTGGATCAAAACATTTTTAACTTAGTTGATTTTTCTGATCAGAGCAAGCAGCCTAGAGGTGTTCTCATAGTGTATTGATTCTTAGTAACTTTGCAGTGAAAGTACTGGGATCTTTAAGTACCTTGGTAGTAGACAACGTATGTTTTGGCTTCCTCCTCTTCCTTACCTACATGCTGCCACTCATAGATGTTGTCTGCAGGAAATGGGTCAGCTGCCATGTGATGCCTGGCTCTACTCCACCACCTCTTTAGACGCACAACCACGTTGTGCAGTCAGATTGTCTGTCTAACAAGGAATGGATAATTCCTGAATTGAACAGGACGAGGAGCAAAGCCATTGTTTTTGCCCCCTCTGTGAACTCCACTCCCTTGTCACTGACATCTAGAATCTAGATGGTGCAAAGCTCTGACATCCTTTCCAACCCAGAGCTGAGATTTCAATCTGAAATCTTTCTAATGCGAAAATTGCTTATTTTATGTCCGTACCTCAATCCCTTCACTGACGAAGCAGCAATCGACATTTTGTTCTCTGCCACACTATCTCTTGTGTAGGATCAACCTGTTTGCATCGCAATATTCAGGGTCTCCTTATGTATACATAGATAAAACCTTCCAAGCACTGCATTCAATAACACCAAAGATTCCACTGCTTTTCACCCTTCTGAAATGGATAGTAGATACATTTTGGTCATGTATTCCTGCCCTGTAGGAACTAATGATATTCCCAATGTTCCCAAGGGCAAGCCTTCTGCTGGCCATTCACAGTGATTGTAAGTATTATACCAAATTCTGTGAATTAGGAGCTACCACACAGCTCCTGCTAATCTTATGTTCATGGGTAGTGTTTTGTCTCAGTAACTGTTCCCAAACTCCTGTTAGATCAACAATTTTCTATTCCACTTCAATGCATTTCTAACATTTGATTCTCCTTGATATTGTCCCTCGGTGGGTTGATAACAGACTCACTGGATACCAGATTCAATTTGGGTTTGCTGACCTGCCTGCCAGATAATGCAGAGCCTCAATCTGTGCAGCACTTACTCATGGTCTATCTGGCTTTGGCGTTTTGACCTTTGACTCAGCAATCACGTACTTAAATAATTTGGGAAACTAATATTAATTGAGCTATTCCAATGTTACGTTAATCACTGCCCCCGAACCCACCCCCCAGCAAACCATCATCCCATAACTGCCATTTTCAATATTTCACCCATTTTATTGGCAATTCTCAGTTCTGTTGCCCTGCCCTTCCCATAACATTAAACTTGCACCATTATTATTTGGTGTCAAGTCAAAAGCAGCAATAATTGCTTATTTTGAAACATCATAATCTGTGCTCTACGATGAATCTATGCATGAAAACTCAGTGTGCACTTTTGCACAACACGATAGTGCCAGACTCTCCGCATTAACTTATCTAGCTCTACCATTTGTAAGTGCTTGCTGTTCACATACTTCGAGAAAGAAAAAAACTTTTGTTAATTGACATTCCAAATGCATCAACACAAAGTATTTTGGAGTTACTGTTGCAAGGTAGGAAATGCAGCAACCAATTTGTACGCAGAAAACTCCCACAAATAACAATCAAATAAATGACTAATCATCTGCTTTAAGCGCCAGTTGAGGGATATAAATGTTGACCAGGATCTCGGGAGAACTCCCTGCTCTTCTTTGTGTAGAAATATGAATTGCTTATGGCCAACTGGGAGAATGTTAAATGCGCTTTATATGTCTATGTACATTTTTCTTCAGTTTTACACTAAAACATTATTGCAGCATTATTGTATACTAAGGATATAGTTGCAGAATTTTTAGTACAAATTGTAAGTAATAATATGATCATTTTTCATGTTGCTTGACAGCATGATTCTAAATTGATTTTAAGTGGGATTCAGTTTTAACAGTGAAATAGGATTCTATGTCTGCCATTCTGAATATGAATTGTCAGGAGGTATGGAGCATTATTGCTAACCTGCATTTTGACCCCCTTTTCCTAGGAGCATGTGATACTATTAAGGAGCAGGAGCTGGCATAATGAAACTGAGAGAACCATGCTAACATAGTTGCAGTTGAGCACCTACAAACAAATGGGCTCAAGTAGAATAATGATACATTTCCTGTAAGATACTACTGTGTATATTGCATTTGCCTGTAAGTTTTTATTTCCTGTGAATTTGGGGTTTAAGTTGATTTATGCACCTGTGTGTGATCGTTCACCAAACGTTTGCAAGGAAGGGCGAAGTTACAGTCAAAAGTATTGTCCTATGGAAACCCATCTGTCATTGTGTTGAATGCAATCTAGACAGATGAGAGGTCAGCGAAATTTGAACGAATAGGTTGAAAACTATGGACAGATGTGGTGTTTCTTTATTGCTGTATGTAAGAAGTCTCACCTCTTCTGCTTGTCACAACGTGACATTCTAAAATTTACAAGGAAGTCTGTCTGTGTCTGTTCATTAAAGTCAAAGCACTCAAAACATTTCTTCTCAAAATATATGCTGTTGCGATCAGCTGAGAGGTGAGAAAAAGGGGGAGAATATCGCACACCTCTTTCTGTCCAGTCTACATGAGCAGGGGTAGTGAGAGAATGTGAAAGAGATGGCAATTCACTTATAAATTGAATGGTTTGTGACTTTGCATTTTTGTGTATTTTAGTTCTTTTCTCTTATAATGCTGCTGTTAGTATGTTGGACATAGCTGTAGTTTAAGTCATGATAAATATATATTCCACTACACATCCAGTGTGGCTACTTCTTCCTGGAAATATAATCCTAAAACACTAAAAGTTCCTAAAATTCAATATGATATAAAGAGTTTTCATTTATTCATAGAAATCATTGAAACCCTACAGTACAGAAAGAGGCCATTCAGCCCATCAAGTCTGCACCGACCACAATCCCACCCAGGCCCTACCCCCATATTCCTACATATTTTACCCACTAATCCCTCTAATCTACGCATCCCATGACACTAAGGGGCAATTTTAGCATGGCCAATCAACCTAACCCACACATCTTTGGACTGTGGGAGGAAACCGGAGCACCCGGAGGAAACCCACGCAGACACGAGGAGAATGTGCAAACTCCACACAGACAGTGACTCAAGCCAGGAATCGAACCCAGGTCCCTGGAGCTGTGAAGCAGCAGTGCTAACCACTGTGCTACCGTGCCGCCCATTCAGTTGCCTTGAGGCAAAGGGCATTATTCAAAATTGATTTTTAATTGTTTTTCTGAGTTACCAACGCAAAGCTTTGTCAGCTTTTATTGTGTTCATCAGTTTTTGCAGAGATTTGTTGGTTGGCATGTTAGGTCAAATTTGTCTCATATTTGACTGGCTATGGTCTGTATTCTTTACACTATCATAACAACATCCCTGTTGCCTGACTGCATAGTTGTCTTGCAGCTGATTCAATGGCTTAGATGGTGTTTTGATCGTATCTGTCCCAGAACAGCTTTTGTTGTTATTTTTTTCAAAGCAGCTAGCACACAAAGCTACCTTATCTGTGTGATCTGTTCCAATGCAAAGTTATTTTCCAAATAAAGCAGTGCGTTAGACCAGTAAACATCCTGTGCTGTGGCTTTTCACACCCTGAGAGTTTCGCACAGCTAAGGTCTCTGTCTTTGGGATGAGGAGGCATCACGTTAAAGTGAAAAGTGAATGGGTCCATTTTATGTTCGTCTTATACCCATTCCTGCGGGCGGAAAGTTCCGGTCCCGCTGACAGTGGATCTCCGCCTTGGGTTTCCTGGTGGTGGTGGGGGTGCATACAATGGAAAAGCCTGTAGGCAGCGATAGGACCAGAAGATCCCGACCCCCCCAGCCAATAGTGAGTTGCTTCTGCCACCAGCAAACACACCGGGGGGAGGAGTAACCCCCAATGGCAGCAGAAAATCCCGCAACATGTCTCCATTGGCCATGCAATGGCGTTTGACTCCTTATATAGTCTTGGGGTTTGAGCAGTGAGGGGTGAAGAAGGCCACAAGCACGAGGAGCAGGGTTCCCATGCTTAGCTCCACTGCCTTATGACTCAATATGAAATTTCTGCAAATTTTGACCCTGGTGTTTTCTAATTGATTCTTGAATGTGTGTCTCAGCATCTGTCTCTGTCTCATGGTGCTTACACCTCGATTTTCTATTATCAACAAAGCAGTGCTGAAAATTGCTACTTTTCTGCTTCCTTTCAAAATTTGACACGAGAATCTAAAATAAGTTAACAAAAGACAATCTGGACTTTATCTTTTTCCTGCTGAAAGATTGCTGTGGAAAAGGAGGCAAATTGGGCAGTGAAGCCTGCCACTGTGTTCCTGTCCTGACCTCCATTTTCCTCTCTGCACCTCAACAGATACCTGCTCGACATCCCTTCTCCGCTCCCTAATGTACCGGTAGGGTTGATGCCCAGTCAGTTTTCCTTCTTGCTGTCCTCTCCATCGCCAAAAGAAAGGTGATGATGGCAGGCCCTAGACCTGCAATGGGAAGTCCGCAATGCCCATCAATGATGACTTTTCCCCAGAGTAACCTCCCAGTAAGCTACCTTTGTAGGCCTTCCTCTTGGCTACCAAACTTCTAAAAAATAAAAGCATTATTTCCTTTGGCCTTCTTCCACCGTCCTTTAGCAGTCCTGTTGCAACACCGCCAGAATCCTTCAGTTTGCTCCCTCCTGATAGAAATGCCCAGGAAATTGGTCAGACTCCTCACAGTTTCATAACAAGAGTTTGAAGTCCAATCCTCAGTGGGAAGAGGAGAATCCAACCCCTTATCCCTACCCCCTCTGTCTCTCGCACTTTACCATATTTTCCGATGTCTATGCAATACATAGAAAAGCAACAACAAATGTGGAATCATTTTTTTTTCCTGCTATAGAAAGTGTCTTTGTTTAAGAAAGTGCATTATAATTAATTTGATTAAAACTTTGAAATTTAAATAATCTTGAAAAACATCTTGAGTAGAAGGTGCTGAAAACTGGAGAAAAGTATTCTAGCTGGTTAAATGGTATGGTGCTGTTTTTTGCAATTATGCACATTGTGCATAGAACAAAGAACAATACAGCACAGGAACAGGCCCTTCGGCCCTCCAAGCCCGCGCCGCTCCCTGGTCCAAACTAGACCATTCTTTTGTATCCCTCCATTCCCACTCCATTCATATGGCTGTCTAGATAAGTCTTAAATGTTCCCAGTGTGTCCGCCTCCACCACCTTGCCTGGCAGCGCATTCCAGGCCCCCACCACCCTCTGAGTAAAATATGTCCGTCTGATATCTGTGTTAAATCTCCCCCCCTTCACCTTGAACCTATGACCCCTCGTGAACGTCACCACCGACCTGGGGAAAAGCTTCCCACCGTTCACCCTATCTATGCCTTTCATAATTTTATACACCTCTATTAAGTCTCCCCTCATCCTCCGTCTTTCCAGGGAGAACAACCCCAGTTTACCCAATCTCTCCTCATAACTAAGTCCCTCCATACCAGGTAACATCCTGGTAAACCTCCTCTGTACTCTCTCCAAAGCCTCCACGTCCTTCTGGTAGTGTGGCGACCAGAACTGGACGCAGTATTCCAAATGCGGCTGAACCAACGTTCTATACATTTGCAACATCAGACCCCAACTTTTATACTCTATGCCCCGTCCTATAAAGGCAAGCATGCCATATGCCTTCTTCACCACCTTCTCCACCTGTGACGTCACTTTCAAGGATCTGTGGACTTGCACACCCAGGTCCCTCTGCGTATCTACACCCTTTATGGTTCTGCCATTTATCATATAGCTCCTCCCTACATTATTTCTACCAAAATGCATCACTTCACATTTATCAGGATTGAACTCCATCTGCCATTTCTTTGCCCAAATTTCCAGCCTATCTATATCCTTCTGTAGCTTCTGACAATGCTCCTCACTATCTGCAAGTCCTGCCAATTTTGTGTCGTCCGCAAACTTACTGATCACCCCAGTTACACCTTCTTCCAGATCATTTATATAAATCACAAACAGCAGAGGTCCCAATACAGAGCCCTGCGGAACACCACTAGTCACAGGCCTCCAGCCGGAAAAAGACCCTTCCACTACCACCCTCTGTCTTCTGTGACCAAGCCAGTTCTCCACCCATCTAGCCACCTCCCCCTTTATCCCATGAGATCCAACCTTTTTCACCAGCCTACCATGAGGGACTTTGTCAAACGCTTTACTAAAGTCCATATAGACGACATCCACGGCCCTTCCCTCGTCAACCATTTTGGTCACTTCTTCAAAAAACTCCACCAGGTTAGTGAGGCATGACCTCCCTCTCACAAAACCATGCTGACTATCGTTAATGAGTTTATTCCTTTCTAAATGCGCATACATCCTATCTCTAAGAATCTTCTCCAACAACTTCCCCACCACGGACGTCAAGCTCACCGGCCTATAATTACCCGGGTTATCCTTCCTACCCTTCTTAAATAACGGGACCACATTAGCTATCCTCCAATCCTCTGGGACCTCACGAGACAAAGATTTGCGTCAGAGGCCCAGCGATTTCATCTCTCGTCTCCCTGAGCAGCCTTGGATAGATTCCACCAGGCCCTGGGGATTTGTCAGTCTTTAAATTCTCTAACAAACCTAACACTCCCTCCTTTGTAATGGAGATTTTCTCCAACGGTTCAACACTCCCCTCCGAGACACTCCCAGTCAACACATCCCTCTCCTTTGTGAATACCGACGCAAAGTATTCATTTAGGATCTCCCCTACTTCTTTGGGCTCCAAGCATAATTCCCCACTTTTGTCCCTGAGAGGTCCGATTTTTTCCCTGACAACCCTTTTGTTCCTAACGTATGAATAAAATGCCTTGGGATTCTCCTTAATCCTGTCTGCCAAGAACATTTCGTGACCCCTTTTTGCTCTTCTAATTCCCCGTTTGAGTTCTTTGTTCAGGATGCAGGATTAGCCTTCATTTAACAGTCATTTCCCTGAGCAATAATACCAAGTCCAAGCCTAGACTTTTAGACTAAAGCCTTCAAACTTTAATGAAGGTATTAAAATACAAAAAATGACAATTTAATGACATTGCTATTAATTTGTTGTTTTTTTAATGTTGTTTGTCACGGTATCTTGACATTAGAAATTTTAGTTATTGAGGAATAAATTAAAGACGCAGATGGTTTCAAAGAACATTTTGAAAAACCCAATTGTTCACCAGCAAAGCATGATGTTATGATGGCATAGGGACCGAGAAATTCTAGCATGTCATTATCTCACCAGAAATGCAACATTAAGAACCTTTGGCCCAAACAGGGTGATGTTTTGGAACAGGGAGAATTTATGGTTAGATTTCATCAGATTCTGTGAAGATTTGAGCTCAATGTCATGTGTGACTTCCCCCACCCATCTCCCCACCTGAAAGCCAATAGATGATTTGGCCGGGTGGTGGTGGGGGAGAGAGAAAGATCACCAAGGAAAATGGGTGAACCAAGGTTTGGAAAAGTTGGTGACCACTTTGAGAGGGGCTGAAGGATTGGGCATAACTGTGGTAGGTCGTGAGTGACCCGTGAGCAAGCTGAAAGATCGCAGGGAGGGGGAGAGATTGTGATGCAGGTTGGGTTCACAGAATTAGCTTGTTGGGCCTGGAGGAATCACTCCTCCTCTTCCAGGAGAAATGATCCTCTGTTATGATAAAAGAGGAAGCACTTCACATGCTCATTTGACATTCCTTTCTTCACTATTCTCCCATATTCACTATTTTAGCAAGAGTTGCTTAATCATTGAGGATAAACAGGTTGCTGTTTATATTAGAAGAGGAACATGGATGGAAGACAGTTGTATAGCAAAGGACTTTCTATATAGTGAGGTAGCTGGAAACAGATGACCAAAGCTCTGCTTCAAGGATGCTAGCAAACACGATATGAAGGCACGAGACATCTATTATCGCACCCAAGGGGAGTCGCTGGCTGATGACAGAGGAAAAGTGGCGACACCTCCTGTGGGCTGGTGTGCACCTACACGATGACCAATGGTTTGGCAGCATACAGCATTCCACAACAGCATTTGGTAGCTTAATTGAAGCATTTGTGGCAGAACCTGCCTCTCAAGGATTGGTCCCTTCAGCCATCAGCAAAGGTGGGCCATATGAAGATGCCTAATCAGAAAAGGATTTGTTTGCTGCACACCCATCATTTTTGGAGATGGAAGGATGCCCAAAGAATGAACAAATAAATGTTTCACATATACATTAATCAGAATAAGTGGAAGTTTAATAAACAAGGTTATTATGTTAAGATCAACAGAAATGTTTTGGCCAGTTTCTCTTCTATAATTGTAAGAATTTATTCATTGGTTCAAAAAAGATACTGGGCGGGATTTTCTGGCCGCACTCGCCCCAAAACCAGAAAATCCCACCCGTGGTCAAAGGAACTTTGCATGATCCACTCCCCACACCCCCGCCCACTGCGATTCCCGTGGTGCATGGGACAGGAAAGTTCACCCCACTATATTGTTAGGGATCAAGCAAAGATGTAAAATGATGCTCCAGATACATATACTCCTGCTGACGAATTACTGTCTGAGTCAAAGGGAGGGCAGCGGTGCTGCTGTCAATAACATAGCCACTGACTCTGACCTAAACGTACAAACTGTCACTTAGTGACTCTTGTCTCCTGTGTTGAGTCAGATAGTTAGAGATTATCTTCACAGGGAGGATAGTTAGCAGATTGATGAAATGGCATCATTGATCTGTACCTCATTAGCACAGTTACAGTTTGTCTTTAAAATCTGAGTCAGAGCCATTAGTAATATATATGATTTGGAACCACAGCTGGTTTGTCTGGGTAGACATTTTAGTTCACATTTAACATGAGCTTTTATTTAGTTTTGTCCTACACATTTCACTTTTTCCTCTCTACTCTCCTTGTCCCCCAGAGGAATTGGTTCAACAACACCTTCGGCTTGCGTGTGTATACCATGGTTCTAATGTATTCACATTTTAAGTGTCTTCAAAGTGGAAAATTGGGTAAAATGACAGCAACAACTTGCATTTATATAGCACCTTTAATGCAGCAAAACACTTACACGTAGCCGGGGAGGAAGAGCATGGGGAAGTAGTCAAAAGCATGGTCTGGGAGGAAGGCCACCTCACAGTCCTGACCTGAGATTTGTTGGTATGTACAGCTTGTGCTGCACTTGACCACTGAGCCATCGATGGATGTCTCGCCTTAAGAGACTTGATCCTTCAACTTGACCTATACTTTATCCTTTTCCACAACTCCTCCACTTTGTTGCCAGTTTCTCTAACAGACATGACCCAATCCTATGAATGTGCAGTTGTTTGAACGTTACAAATTGCTACTTCATTTCTGGCCATGCACCTCTCTCCGTGACCCAGGAACACCAGCCCAAGCCAACTGTTACATTATTGGGCAAGTGGCCAGAAAATATTTCTGCCCGTGAAACCTGTTTGTCATCCCTTGAGGTCCTCCTCTGGAAGATGGAGGACAAGTTTATTTGTATTCCAGAGCTGCTGGCACTAACAGTACTGTAACATAAAGGAGCCATGAGAAGGGGCAGTCATTACTAAATGCTGTTAATCTGCTCAAAGTGATGATTTCCTCTAGGCAGTCAAACACTTGGTAGTGTTACATAATTGCTTTACAATGTAGAATGCTTTCCGATTGCTCTGTTTGAATTTCAAGACTTTGGGCCTGTTTTAGAGTTTATTTTTCATAGAACCACAGAATTGTTACAGCACAGAAGAAAGCCATTCAGCCTGTCATGTCTGTGCTGGCTCTCTGAATGCGCAGTGCACCAAGCATCATTCCACCTAGGATATACAGAGTAGACCTAAAGTCTGTTCAATCATTTATTAAGGTCATGGCTGATTTGAAACTTACCTTCATATACCCACTGTCGCCCCATTTCATAGAATCATAGAATCCCCACAGTGCAGCAGGAGGCCACTCGGCCCATCAAGTCTGCACCGACCACAATCCCACCCAGGCCCCACCCCCATAACCCCACGCATTTACCCTAACGAGTCCCCCTGATACTAACGGGAAATTTAGCATGGTCAATCCACCTAACCTGCACATCTTTGGACTGTAGGAGGAAACCGGAGCACCCGGAGGAAACTCACGCAGACACGGGAAGAATGCGCAAACTCCACACAGACAGTGACCCAAGCCATGAATTGAACCCGGGTCCCTGCTGCTGTGAGGCAGCAGTGCTAAGCATTGTGCCACCATGCCATTCTCTTAAGATTTTTGGTTAACAATTATCTAAATTAGATTGGAAATTAATCATTTTTTATTTGATATTAATTGCCATTTGCAGAAGAATGTTCCAAATTTCACCACCTTTTGCATGTAGAAGTGTTCCCTAATTTCTCTCCTGAAAGTGTTAGCTGCACATAGCAATCGTTCAACAGGCAGCACAATGGTGGCATGTTGCCTATGCTTAAAGTAGCAGATGTGGGGTCATCCCACACTATGATCCCCATGCCATTTTTGGAGGCTATCCAATGCAGCACCCCTTCCTATTATATTACAAGCTGTCACACTGAGCCAGAGTATTTTAATGGTGCCACATACTGCTGACATTGTGTAAGTAAGTATTAAAGTGCCAATGCCAGAGACATGATCTCCGTGGATCATGTGAGCTATCATTGAATATTTTCACTCCTCCAGTCCACTCCTCCAGCGGTAGTGAGAGACGATATAGGCTCTAAGGAGCAGAATGTGAAATCGTTGTGGGTGGAGATAAGGAATAGTAAGAGGAGAAAGTCACTGGTGGGCGTGGTCTATAGGCCCCCAAATAATAACTTTGAGGTGGGTCGGGCTATAAACAAGCAAATAATGGATGCGTGCAAAAACGGAACAGCAATAATCATGGGGGATTTTAACCTGCATATTGATTGGTTGACTCAAGTCGGACGCGGTGGACTTGAGGAAGAGTTCTTAGAATGCTGTCGGGATAGTTTCCTCGAACGGTATGTTACAGAACCTACGAGTGAGCGAGCTATCTTGGATCTGGTCCTGTGTAATGAGACAGGTAAAATTAATGATCTTCTTGTGAAGGATCCTCTTGGAATGAGTGATCATAATATGGTTGAATTTCTAATACAAATGGAGGGAGAGAAAGTAGGGTCCCAAACCAGTGTCCTCTGCTTGAACAGAGGGGAGTACAATAGGATGAGGGCCGAATTGGCTAATGTAGACTGGGAGCGCAGACTAGTTGGTAGGACAGCTGAGCAACAGTGGCGGATTTTTAAGGAGATTTTTCTCAGTACTCAGCAAAAATATATTCCTGTGATAAAAAAGGAATGTAAGAAGAGGGATAATCAGCCGTGGATAACTAAGGAAATAAAGGAGAGTATTAAATTAAAAACCGATGCGTACAGAGTGGCCAAAACTAGTGGGGAATTAGAAGATTGGGAAAGCTTTAAAAAACAATAAAGAACTACTAAGAAAGCGATAAAGAAAGGAAAGATAGATTATGAAACTAAACTAGCACAAAATATAAAAACTGATAGTAAAAGTTTTTACAAATATATAAAAAGGAAAAGAGTAGCTAAAGTAAATGTTGGACCCTTAGAAGATGAGAAGGGGGATTTAATAATGGGAAACGAGGAAATGGCCGAGGCCTTAAACAAGTTTTTTGTGTCGGTCTTCACGGTAGAGGACACAAATAGCTTACCGAAAATTGATGGTCGTGGGACTGTAGGGGGTGAGGTCCTTAAAACGATTACTATTACTAAAGAGGTAGTGCTTGGTAGGCTGATGGGACTAAAGGTAGACAAGTCCCCGGGCCCGGATGGAATGCATCCCAGGGTACTGAAAGAAATGGCAGAAGTAATAGCGGATGCGTTGGTTGTAATTTATCAAAATTCGCTGGACTCTGGGGAAGTGCCGGCTGATTGGAAAACAGCTAATGTGATGCCACTGTTTAAAAAAGGAGGTAGACAAAAGGCGGGTAACTACAGGCCGGTTAGCTTAACATCCATAGTTGGGAAATTGCTGGAATCCATCATTAAAGAAGAAATAGCAGGACACCTGGAAAAAAATGGTTCGATCAAGCAGACGCAGCATGGATTCATGAAGGGAAAGTTGTGTTTGACAAATTTACTGGATTTTTATGAAGATGTAACGAATGCAGTTGACAGAGGGGAACCGGTGGATGTGGTGTTTTTGGATTTCCAGAAGGCGTTCAATAAGATGCCTCATAAAAGGTTGCTGCAGAAGATTAGGGTACACGGAGTTGGGGGTAAAGTGTTAGCGTGGATTGAGGATTGGGTATCTAACAGGAAGCAGAGAGTTGGAATAAATGGATGCTTTTCTGGTTGGCAGTTGGTGACTAGTGGCGTGCCGCAGGGATCGGTGCTGGGGCCTCAACTGTTTACCATATACATAGACGATCTGGAGGAGGGGACCGAGTGTAGGGTAATAAAGTTTGCGGATGATACAAAGATGAGTGGGAAAGCGAATTGCATGGAGGATGCGGAAAGTCTGCAGAGAGATTTGGATAGGCTAAGTGAGTGGGCGAGGATCTGGCAGATGGAGTATAACATTGACAAGTGTGAGGTTATCCACTTTGGAAGGAATAATAACAAAATGGACTATTATTTAAATGGTGAAAAATTACAACATGCTACTGTGCAGAGGGACCTGGGGGTCCTTGTGCTTGAATCGCAAAAACTCAGTTTGCAGGTGCAACAGGTGGTCAAGAAGGCAAATGAAATGTTGGCCTTTATCGCGAAGGGGATGGAGTATAAAAGCAGGGAGGTCTTGCTGCAATTGCACAAGGTACTGGTGAGGCTGCAACTGGAGTACTGTGTGCAATTTTGGTCCCCTTATTTGCGGAAGGATGTATTGGCCTTGGAGGGAGTACAGAGAAAGTTCACCAGGTTGATACTGGAGATGAGGGGGTTAGCTTATGAGGAGGGATTGAGTAGATTGGGCCTGTACTTGTTGGAGTTCAGAAGGCTGAGGGGAGATCTTATAGAGACATATAAGATAATGAAGGGGCTAGACAGGGTAGAAGCAGAGAGATTCCTTCCACTTAGAAAGGAAACAAGAACTAGAGGACGCAACCTCAAAATAAGGGGGAGTCAGTTTAGGACAGAGTTGAGGAGGAACTTCTTCTCTCAGAGGGTAGTGAATCTCTGGAATTCTCTGCCCATTGAAGCAGTGGAGGCTCCCTCGTTAAATATGTTTAAGTCACAGGTAGATAGATTTCTGATCAATAAGGGAATTAAGTGTTATGGGGAGCGGGCGGGTAACTGGAACTAAATCACTATTAGATCAGCCATGATCTTATTGAATGGGGGGGGCAGGCTCGAGGGGCTAAATGGCCTACTCCTGCTCCTATTTCTTATGTTCTTATGTTCAGCTCAGCGTCTGGTAAAGAGGAAAATCACCTTGCACTTAAATAGCTTTGAAAAATGTCCCAAGGTGCCTCACAAGAGGTATAACATTAGAACATGAGGAGAAGAAGGAGATTGCGAAAGGGTGAGCAAAAGCTTGGCAAAAGAAGTGTAATAAAGAAGGTATTAAAGGAGGAGAGAGAGAGTTGCAGAGGCAGAAAATGCCAGGGAGGCAATTCCAGAGTGGGGCATAGACAACTGAAAGCCCAAATGCCAGTGATAGAACGGAGGGTGAGAGGGATGTACGCAGAGGCAGAGATAACTGGAGGATTGGGGGTGTGTGGGTGGAGGTGATTAGAGGAATTGTGAGGTTGGATGGAGTTGTAGAAATACAAAAAGCAAAGCCATGAAGGTGTGTAATGGTTGAACATTTTATACTTGAGCAGTTGGGAGGCTGGGAGCCAATGTTGGTCAGGAGGCATCGGGATAATGATTGAGGGTTTCACCAGCAGATGATCTGACATGGACATCTTTGTGATGGTGAGGATAATGTGTGCAGAAGCTCAGCTTAGTCAAAGGGGATGCTGAGGTCGCAAATTATCTGCTGCAACCTGAGACAGTCACCATGGAGGAGGATGGTATTGGTGGAAAGACACTGAATTTATGCTGGGCCAAAGACCATGACTTTGCTTTCTAATCTTTAGCTATAGAAAATGAGAGGTTATTATCATAATAATGAAAGCAAGGCACCAAATTACGTCCGGGAAGATTGAGCTTTAAATAAGACCTGAGAGGTTTTTTTAAATGAACATGCAAGCCAAAGATGGCTGAGGATGTGAAGTCAGTCACTGGCTGAATTGGGTGACCGTGAGAGAGACAATGGAAACACTGTATTTCCAGACAAGGTACTTCTAAAGCATCTAGAAACTAATCTCTAGTATCTACTCTTCAAATAATATAAGCTGCCATTTCTGCTGTTCTAATCAGGATCTCTCTCCCAGGAGAAAACTGACAGCACTGATCCTACGATTTTTCTACTTCCCAACATATTCAAAAGGCAAACTATGTTTGAAAAACACTGTAGTATCATCGTATGGGAGCAGTAAGGATAAATTACACAGAGCTCCCAGCAATACGGTTTGGTCTTTTATAGTCTGGAGACCTGACTTATGGAACTTCAATCTGATCATCTGAGCAGGTAATACAGTTTCTGTACGAAACGGCAGGGTAGATAAGCAGATAGCTACTGATACAAAGATAATCCCAAAAGACTTTTAAATAGTATGAGAATGGAAAGGATTTCAAGGTTAACAATTCAAGGCAGTGTGATAATCTCAAGTGATCAGTCTTTCTGCCTAACACGGTGGACCTGTGACTCTGTAGCGCAAGCCCTGTAAATGATCCCTGTTAGAAATAGAATTTTTTTTTAAAAAGGTATCTTAGTTGACTGATTCATAGGGTGGTTGTAACATGCAGCTACGATGGTCCCTGGTTCAATTTTTGATGAGGTCTGGGTTATTAGTTGTGAGATGGCAATAACACAGTAAATTGGATTCTAGGTTATTTTGCTAAATCTCCTGAGATCATGCTGAAGCTGTGCAGTGTTCTGGTCAGGCTAGGTCTGGAGCACAATGTAGAATTCTGGTCACCATGACACAAAACTGTGAGGCAGGGCAGAGGAGAACAACAAGAGTGATCATCTGAAGCAAAGGTGAAACTCTGAGGAATGACTGGATAAGCTGAGGCACCTCAATTCTGAGAGGAGATACCTGAGGCATCATCTTAGAGATGTATAAAACTTCATAATCTTCAGAGATAGATAACACTTGACAGGATTGTCAACCTAGGCCAAGACCTGCAGCAGGTCGAGGGGAATCAATGTCAGGAGGTATTTCTTTGCGAAGAGGGTGATTGACATTTGCAGCACATTGAGACCCGGCTTCATGACCTGGAGTCATTTGCACAACTGTTGGGTGCTGTAATGGGACAAAGGTAGGTCTGGTATTCTGGAAGCAACAAAATAGACTGCAGAGTCTGATTAGAGTGTGGTGACCCAGGTCCGAATGAGCGGAGATGTTACAATTGGCCTCAGTATAACAGGGGAGGAGAAAAAGGGTAGGATTCAACTAGTCATTCTGGAAGCATTTATATAAGTCCGTTATATTTTTGTACTCTCAAATCCTATTCATTTTTAATTCAGTTTAATTGCAATATATTAAAGGAGCATTTTCCTTGCTCTGCTGAATGGCACAACATTTAAATAAACAACTTATATTTATTAAGGCTCTTTGCAGAACCAGATGAAAATCAGTACCGTGCTAAATATATATATCTGGCTCTCTGCATGCCAAATATAGAAATGATTCATGAATTTGTCATTTAGTGAGGGTTTTATAGCATTGACTCAAACCAGTAGTGAAACAGTAGCTGATACACAGTCCTCAGTATCAGCTTGTCTGGCACAATGAGATCACACAAAATGGCAAAAGGTAGGTTGAGAAGCTCCATGTAAAGAGTTGGAAAGGTCTTGTGCAATTCTGGCAGCTGTTTGCTTGCAGATTTGAAAATAACAGCAATTTGGAGTCTTGGAACCTATTTGTGAAGGAATGTTACCATGTTTTGATGAGCAAAGCCACGAAATATTGGAGAATCCACAGGTCTGTCAGCATCTGAAAAAGAAAAATAGATTGCTGGTTTAATTAAGTGAACCCTGCAATTGGTTTTTTTGTCATCCATGAAGAAACGAAACAGGTTCTGTGATGTCTGTTCTAATATTCCTAGTTTAGCAACAGATCAGTTAAGATTGGCATTTACAACTAATAATAAGCATCATTGTGATATAATCTTGCCTAGCAACAGCACATCTGCTTGAAAATACCTTGTGTTGATCTTCCCAACAACAAACTTACTATTGCTCAAAGAAAGAAAATGCTGGAAAATCTCAGTAGGTCTGACAGCATCTGTGGCGAGAGAATAGAGGCAATGTTTCGAGTCTGGATAACTCTTCGGGCCTGATTTTACCAAAACTTCGCGCCCGTTTTTGAACGCGAAATCGCGGTAAAGTTGGGCATCAGGCCTATACCGCGATCTGCACCCGATTCCGAGCAGATCCTGGCTTTACCGACACCCGATTCAGGCGCAGGTCCGGCGCGTGCCCGAATCGGGCGGCCCGACGATTTAAATGCATTTGCATGCATTTGAATCGACTTAATGAACCGCGCACCCAACCCTACCGCCAAATCCCACTTTACCGTCTTCTGGCCCGATCCGCGTCCGCGCTGTTACCGACCTGCAAAATAAAAGTCTGAAGTCGCCGCTGTAGCCTCCGAAGAGCGGGGTCAGAGACTGCAAAGGCTCCCTGACCCAGGTCATCCTCTGGTCGGGGGGGTTCCGCTGCCTGTCTGTGGCCGATCCCTCCTGGCACCATCACTGGTACACTACCAGCCACAGATTACTCTTCCCTGCAGGTGCGGGAGAGATGGCTGTGGCTGGTAGTGTACCCGTGATGGTGCCAGGAAGGATCAGCCGCAGACGGGCAGCGGAACCCCCCCCGACCAGAGGATGATCGGTCACACCCCCTCTCCTCCTCCTCCCTCCCCCCCCCCCCCCCCCCCCCCCGCCCACCCCCCCAGGGGATGACCGGTCACACCCCCGCTCCACACCCCCCCCAGGGGACAATCGGTCACACCCTCTCTCCCCCCCCCCCACCCCCGCAGGGGATGATCGGTCACACCCCCTCCCCTCCCTCCCACCCCACCCCCCCCCACAACCCCCCCCAACCAGAGGATGACCGTCAGAGAGCCGCTCTCTCCGCTTTCTGCTTTTTTTTTCGCGCCCGGGCCTTCTGTCAGATTTGTTTTGAACTGCACATGCGCAGTTCAGAGCTGCGATCGGTCCGCCAGCGCTAAGCCCCACCCACAGTGCGGATCGGGCCGGAGCCGGCAAAACGCGTATGGGCGCACTGGAAAGAGGATTCCAGGCACGGATCTATTTGACGCCCAGATCCGGCACTTGGACTCAAAATGGTAAAATTCCCCCCTTCGTCAGAACTAAGAGCAAGGAAAATCAGCAGAGATTTATACCATGAGGATGGGGGAGCAATTATAATTGGACAAGGGGAATGTAAATGAGAATGAAGAAGGCTGAGAAAAGTGCTAAAAGTGTCCATTAAGTGATCAGAATGTGTGAATGGCAGAACAGAGATACAGATGGTTAAGGGACTGCCTGAGGAATAGGACAGTTGCCCTGAAAGGGGCGAGGGGCAGAATGGAGAGCAGGAATGGAGAAGTGGAAAAACAGGAGTGAGAAAGAAGGATGATAAAAATGGATGAACAAGATGAAAAGAAGAAACAAAATGAAATAAAATAAATGGAAATGGGGTGAAGGTGGAGGGGAGGGTTCATGCTCTGAAGTTGTTGAGCTCAATGTTCAGTCCGAAAGGCTGTAAAGTGCCCAATCGGAAGATGAGGTGCTGTTCCTCCAGTTTGCGTTGGGTTTCGCTGGAACATTGCAAAAGGCCAAGGATGGGCATGTGGGCAGGAGAGTAGGGTGGTGTGTCGAAGTGGCAAGCGACAGGAAGGTCTGGGTCCTGCTTGCAGACGGACCGAAGGTATTCAGCAAAACAGTCACCCAGTCTGTGTTTGGTCTCACTGATGTAGAGTGGACTGCATGGGGAGCAGCGAATGCAATAGACTAGATTGAAGGAGGTGCATGTGAAGTGCTGATTCACCTAAATGGGGTGTTTAGGACCTGGGATGGTGAGCAGGGAGGAGGTAAAGGGGCAGGTGTTGCACCTTCTACGATTGCATGGGAAGGTACCGTGGCAGGGGCTCAGGTATTGGGTGTGATGGAGGAGTGGACCAGGGTGTCCCGGAGAAAGCAGTCCCTGTGGAATGCTGACAGGGGAAGGGAGGGGAAGATGTGTTGAGTGGTGGTATCATGC
This sequence comes from Mustelus asterias, assembly GCF_964213995.1. Classification (NCBI taxonomy): domain Eukaryota; kingdom Metazoa; phylum Chordata; class Chondrichthyes; order Carcharhiniformes; family Triakidae; genus Mustelus; species Mustelus asterias. The sequence continues at coordinate 77,174,494 of NC_135810.1, forward strand.
TGGAGTGAATGCGGAGACTGGTGGGGCGAAAAGTGAGAACAAGAGGGACCTTTCCTGGTTCTGGGAGGGAAGGGGGGGGGTGAGAACAGTGGCCCCGGGTATTGAAAACAAGAAATGAGGAAGAAGGAAGACATATCGGCAGCATTTACTATTGCTCAAGTACGATAAAGCAACAATGATATACCTTTTTGCTTTTTTGCATAAAATTTCAATATAAAAATCTAGAAGCAGTTGCCTGAAAATAATTAGCCTAATGCTATTAAAATGGTTATTAAAAGACGGTATAACAGAAAAGTGATAATTATTGAATCACTGATCTTCTTTAATGGATAGAATTGCATTGGTATGAAAGTTTATCAGATGAAGGATCGATATGTACAATATTGCCTCCATTTTCTAAGCCTGTGTTGGTGGTAGGGAGCTTATCCCATTCGAAAATTGCCAGTCCAGTGAAATTAAGTTACTGCCAACCCCCCTTTAATTTTCTAATATAGTAGGTGAGGTTGCTAACAGTGCAAACTCTTCCTGGTCCCATCAGGAGGGGGCTTGAAGTTGGGACTGGGAGAAAAATCAGATGTGGAGATGCCGGCGTTGGACTGGGGTAAACACAGTAAGAAGTTTAACAACACCAGGTTAAAGTCCAACAGGTTTAACAGTCTTGCCTGGTGATTGTCGAGCGGTGTTCATTCATCCGTTGTCGCAGCGTCTGCATAGTTTCCCCAATGTACCATGCCTCGGGACATCCTTTCTTGTAGCGTATCAGGTAGACAATGTTGTCTACCTGATACGCTGCAAGAAAGGATGTCCCGAGGCATGGTGCATTGGGGAAACTATGCAGACGCTGTGACAACGGATGAATGAACACCGCTCGACAATCACCAGGCAAGACTGTTCTCTTCCTGTTGGGGAGCACTTCAGCGGTCACGGGCATTCGGCCTCTGATATTCGGGTAAGCGTTCTCCAAGGCGGCCTTCACGACACACGACGGCGCAGAGTCGCTGAGCAGAAACTGATAGCCAAGTTCCGCACACACGAGGACGGCCTCAACCGGGATATTGGGTTCATGTCACGCTATTTGTAACCCCCACAGAGTTTCACTGGCTGTCTTGTCTGGAGACAATACACATCTTTTTAGCCTGTCTTGATGCTCTCTCCACTCACGTTGTTTTGTTTCTTAAAGACTTGATTAGTTGTAAGTATTCGCATTCCAACCATTATTCATGTAAATTGAGTTTGTGTCTTTATATGCTCTGCTTGTGAACAGAATTCCCACTCACCTGAAGAAGGGGCTTGGAGCTCCGAAAGCTTGTGTGGCTTTTGCTACCAAATAAACCTGTTGGACTTTAACCTGGTGTTGTTAAACTTCTTACTGAGAAAAATCAGAAGCATTAGTGTCACATCAAGGGGCTGACATGTAACCATTGCCAGGCGATCCTCCCAGAGCCGCTCGTCACTGGCAACAACTATCTTACTAGTCCGGGGAGCGAATTCGAATAATGAATTACTCATTTATGGGAAGAGTGGGACACCTCTGAGATTTTCCCAGCCTGTTCAGTGCCTGGAGGAGGCTTGTCAATGGCTGGCCCTCATTGTGGGCCACCGAAACCTCCTTTTTCAACCACCCCTCCCCATTACCAGAGCAGTGGCCACACCTGGGACCAGAGATAATTTTTTTTTGATTCTAACTCAAAATATTATGGTCCTTATCTTGCAGCAGTAGTGGTCTACTCCATCCGTGGGGCATACTTTCTTCAAAGGCTATAGGCTCTCTGATTTGGCCTGCATTCTCAAGAACACAACCTCCTTGACATCTTAATTGGCTGCCTCTGGGGAGCCCTCCCATTCTGCACTAGAACAGGCAGTACAAGGTCAAAACACAGCTTCAACCCAGTGAGTACCTGCTTGGAGCATTTCTCCTTGTAGTTCAGCTCAGTTTTGATGGCAAATGTTGCTAACATTAATGAAAATTCAATTCCAGTTTATTTTTTAAAAATCAAAATCTATATCAACAAAACGAATTAACTGTTTGAAACACTGAGAAATTGGGATATCCATTTGTACTACCAAACTTCTTTTTGTGGATTAGGTTTATCCAGTACCACCAATATACTGTAAAGTAAAGATAAATTCCACCAAAATATCCATTGGTTCAGACATTCATTTATCTCAAATTTCCAGCATTTATTGATTTTTTTTCTACATCTCTTTTATTGTTTCATACAGTTTCACAGAACATCATAGAAAGGCTGTCTTTACTTCAGATAGATAAGGGCTGAGATCTAACATCCCCATGCACCAAGGGTGCAAATCCCATAAAAATGGCTGCTAAATCTCATGAGAGGCCAAAAACTGGATTTGTGCCAGCGAGGTGTCAGAATGAGATCTTCTTCACCCCTGCTGGTGACGTAACCAGATTCATGCCCAAGAAGGGCATTGGCCTGATTTGCATAAGTAAACATCATATTAGTGGGTTTGATGCCTCTACCTCCATTCTCATCCTAACTACCCACCCAGTCAAAATGATGTCACACCAGCGTGGCTAACTACTAGTTTTCAAAAACAAAAAAAAAGCAGTCGAGGTGAGCACACCGGGACACACAGCTAGATAGTGGGGGGCAGTGAGGGGCAAAATGGACATTGCCACTGCATTCTGGCAGTGCTCCTTGGCAGTGTGCCAGGGGGCACTCTGGGGAGCAGGGGTTCCCTTTACCCATGGGTGTGGTTGCCCTCATCTAGTGGGGCGGCCCTTCTTCTTGGGGAGGTCTCAATGTCCTTGCTAGGGGGGTGGGTAGGCGGGGAGGGCCTTTTATTTGAATTGGAGGTCGGGGTGCCCTTTGAAAGCAGTGCCCCAATCTTGGGATTCTCAGCCTTGCTGGTTTTCTGAGGCTTTGCCTTTCTAGCTGACTGTGCAAGTTCAAAGGGGAGGCAAGATTCAGAGTGTTGTTCAACACAGCGAGAAACGCATACAAGCTTCATGCTGGTTTTCTTGCCTGAGCCAACACTCTCTGCAGTTTGGGAAGATTCTGGCCAAGGTGCCAGGACTGGATGAGATGCATTCAAAAATACTGAGGGAAATGACAGTGGAAGTTGCAGACCCTCTAGCCATAATCTTTCAGTCTTCCTTAAACACAGTGTTGGTGCTGGAACTGAAGAATTGTGCTTGTTACACCCTTGTTCAAAACGGGGTGCAACTACAAACCAGTCAGCTTAACTTCAGTGGTAGGAAACTATAGTTCAGGCCAAAATCACTAATCAATTAGAAAAATGCAGGATAATTAAGAAAAGCCAACATAGACTCATTAAAGGAAAATCAAGTTTAACTAAGCTGCTGGAGTTTTTTGAGGTGGTAACAGAGAAGGTTGATAAGGGCAATGCTGTGTAGTATGTGGATTTTCAAAAGGCATTTGATTTAGTGCCATACAACAAACTTGTGAACAAATTTCTAGCTCATGAAATAAAAGGGAAAGTAGGCACTTGGATAAGAAATTAGCTGAGTGACGGGAAACAGAATGTAGCGATAAATGGTCATTTTTCAGGTGGAGAAAGGTTTGTGGTGTTACCCAGGGGTCAGTGTTGGGACCCTTGCTCTTCCTACTATATAATAATGACCTAGACTGTGGTGTGCAGGGCATAATTTCAAAATTTGCGGATGATACGAAGATTGGAAACATCAGTTGTGATGAGGATAGTCTTGAACTTCAGAAGGATGTAGACATGTTGGTTGAATGGGCAGACAAGTGGCATTGGGGAGGCACGGTGGCACAGTGGTTAGCACTGCTGCCTCACAGCGCCAGGGACCCGGGTTCAATTCCGGCCTCGGGTGACTGTCTGTGTGGAGTTTGCACGTTCTCCCGATGTCTGTGTGGATTTCCTCTGGGTGCTCTGGTTTCCTCCCACAGTCCAAAGATGTGCGGGTTAGGTTGATTGGGCATGCTAAATTTCCCCGTAGTGTCGGGGGATTAGCAGGGTAAATATATGGGGTTATGGGGATAGGACCTGGGTGGGATTGTTGTCAGTGCAGGCTCGATGGGCCAAATGGCCTCCTTCTGCACTGTAGCGATTCTATGACTCTATAAGAGTCTTGAAGTTCAATGCAGGGAAGTTTGATGTGATTCATTTTGGCAGGAAGAATGTGGAAGAGAGAGTATAAAGGGAGAATCTCTAAAGGAGGTGCAGGAACAAAGGGACATATATATATACATAAGCCATTGACGATGGCAGGGCAGGTTGAGAGAGCATTAGTAAAGCAGAAAGTATCTTAGACTTTATTAAAAGGGTATTGAGTACAAGAGTAAGGAGGTCATGTTGAACTTGTGTGAAAGAACAGTTGGCCTCATCTGGAGTGTTGAGTCCAATTCTGGACACCATACTTGAGGAAGGATATGAAGGCATTGGAGAGAGTACAGAGGAGACTCACAAGAATAATTCCAGGGATGAATAATTGTAGACTACTTCATTGCAGTGTTAATGTAAGCCTTACCTGTGATTAAAAATAAACTTTTACTTCAAAAGTTTGGAGAGGTTGGGACTGTTTTCTGTTAAGAATAGAAGGCTGAGAGGAGACTTGATAGAGGTATTCAAGATCCTGAGGGTAGATAGTGAGGAACTGTTCTCACTCAAGAGAGCATCAAGAACTAGATGGCACAGATTCAAAATGATTGGCAAGGAAAGTAAAAGTATCATGAGGAAAATTATTTTCACCCAGAGGGTGGTTGGAGACTGGAACTTCCTGAGAGGGTGAGGAGGCAGGTTTGATCGAGGCATTCAAAAGGGAATGGGGTTGCTATTTGAAAGGGAATAGGGTTGCTATTTGAAAAGAGAGAATGTGCAAAGTTACGGGGATAAGGCAGGGGAGTGGGACTAGTAAAATGTCCTTTCAGACAGGCAGTGTGGACTCGATGGGCTGAATGACCTCCTATACTAAAGATTCTGTGATATTGTATGACAGGTCACATTGTTATATTTACTCAAATGTCACAGTAAAGTTGCTCATAATTTACAGGTAGCCCTGATTTTCTTTCAGAATACTGATAGTGGGATGGCTGCACAATCCACTTTTGGTACAGGCTGCCTATTGGAAGTGAACAGATCTTTGAACTTCTCAGAATGCCAGACTTAGTGGAGTTTAAATGCTGAAATCTTGATATATGATTAAACCTAACTGGGCCTTGGTCATGTGTCTGCACCAGTGCCATCTGCCATGCCAATAGGAAAATTGTACCCTTGTGATTGTAGTATATTATTGTCAATAAGGTCACTTTCCTTTAAATTCTATGTGCTAATTGCTCCTGGGGAGACGAGCTGATTTTATGGAGAACAGAACATTTAATTTTTAAAGTGTGTACTGAAAGCCCAGTCAGTGTAATCGGAGAATAGTAGACCAGGGCCAGAATTTCACCAGCACACCTGGCTTCCACCACCAGAATCAAATGCGGTCCCCAAGCCCCTGGGTGTGAGTGGCAGGATCTTGGATGGGACTTTACTGATGGCCAGTTAAGAGGCTGCCACTGGGCCTGCTGCTTCATTAAGGCTGCAGCCTGAGGGCCAATCAGAGGGCCAGTGGTTCAGCACCACTGATCATGGTGGTCACTACTGAGTTTGCCGGGAGAACAAGAGGCCTTCAAGTTGAGGCATCCTCGGAGGGACAGATGAAATATTTTTTACTGTGCTGGCAAGCCTCAAAGATCAACAGGGTGAACATTCCAGCTGCAGCCTTGGAACTGCGGCTGTGGCATTGCAGCTGGAGGGCCCCTCCATGGGGGATGGAGACCCTGGGAAGAGTGGGTTCTCCCCACCACTGCTAATTCACTGTGAAGCATCTTCAATGCACCTGCCTCCCACATGGTGGGAGCCATTCTAATGCTGGTAAAATGCCAGCTGAGGCATAGAATGGCTGGTAATTGACCAATTAATTATCCAGCTTGCCATTCCCACTTTTCACCATGTCCTGTGGCAGTGCAAAGACATTGGGCTTCCCTCCATATGCCTTCCTGAGCTTAAGAGTCCTGAAAAGATGAGTGGAGGTAAAGGCTGGGCCATGAGAAGGTGAGCGTCTCCCTTCAGAGCGAGCTATAAGATGCATTTTTTAAATTTAAGCCCTTAGTTTAGAACTTTGTGTACGGAAACATATTTGGCAATTTGGGAAAGAAGTCAGAAGGCCATCCATAATGTTCCAGATTTCAGCCATCTTGCTGACCATCTCAGTTCCTGACAGGAACATTGGACCTTAAAGCGGGAGGAGGCTATTTGGCCCTTTGAGTCTGATCCGCCATTTGACAAGATCATGGTTGATTAGTGTGGTCTCAGTGCTACCCTTCCTGTCTAACCTCATAACCCTTGACTCCCTTGCCCATCAAAATAGGAACACATATACTGCTAGTGCCCGAAGCTCCATCATATTGTTACTTCCTCAGTGCCGTTTACTGAACTGTATCATATAAGACGCCAGGGAGGTAGGAGCCACATCAAACTGAGTGAAAGGATGAGTTTCAAAAAGATTTGATTCCAAAATTGGACATAAGGAACTAAGTGGGAGACTAAAGGACACATAGAGGAGAGTAAGGTAATGGAAAATCTCACAGGATGTGCTGACATTTGTTTCCAGATGTTTAATACGTGTAAAGTCTTCTACCCTTACAGCGCCATTCACCGTAATGTTGCGGAGATACAGCAAAACCTCATCCCAGTTACAACTACTTGCATTTTGTGCCTTGCATCCAAGTATACGTGGTGTGCAAATAAATTAAAGATAATCTATAAATGACAGATTGTTAGAGAAAATGGACTTGAATCATGAAGCCTTTGCATTGTGACATACAATTATTACTACTGGAGAATACTAGATGGGTGAAAGTAGATGGTTAGAAAGTAATTCAATTGAGCCATTCAGATCATACTGTGAATCACAAGAGCAAAGTCTGGGCAGTTTATTACTCTCCTGAAGTCAAAATTAGTTACCACATTATTCAGTATTTTTGCATTACAGATTGTTTTCTAACTCATTCTAGTGCTTCCGTTCTTTCTTTCCATTATCATTGGGTAAAGATGCAAAATGACTTGTGTCATCAGAGGATACCAATTAATAGGCTCTTCAAGTCTGGAAAGTGGTGAGCAGATATTGTGGCATTTCTCCAGTGAGTGAAACATTGTATGTGGAATGATAATGAAATTATTAATCCCCTGCATAATAATGCTTTATTACAAATTTGAATTTGGCACTGTGCTGTGATTCTGTGGATTGAGGATGAATGAGCAGAACATTGACTGGAAATATTGTACTCCCCCGTCTGATAGATTTCACTGAGCACCCAATGGAGCTGTGCCAAGGTGGGAAGTACTGGTATCTTCTTTGAGATCTAGATGGGAAAGTCCAGGGCGGATGATTACTTGATAGTTTCTTACCACCCCTAAGTCATTGAAAGGGGACCATTGGCATACTGTTGGTGTAAGCTGCTTTCTTGCCAGCAGTGATACAAGTCCAGGTAGAATGGAAGCTGAACAAAATCAGCATTTAATTTATTCATGTAATAATACTTGGCTTGAGTTTACAGTATGGTCGCTTTATTCACATAGTTCTGTCAACATTGATTAACAAACACCGGAACAAAATTGTTGATAAACTTGATATATCCACTACTGGTATTTACACCTTTTAGTTCCAATATTTTGCACTATTAAGTATTGCTTTAATATTGTTTTGAACATTGTTCAGACTTGCTTCATGGACCATAGGACTTTGATATTATGTGATACATTACACAACAATACGGTAAATGTTTTCAAATATTTTCCAAGGTGGAAAGCATCGGTTTTTAATCATAGAATCCTACAATGTAGAAGGAGGCCATTCGGCCCATCAAGTCTGCACCGACCACAATCCCACCCAGGCTCAATCCCCACAACCTCAAGCATTTACCCTCGCTAGTCCCCCTGATACTATGGGGCAATTTAGCATGGCCAATCCACCTAACCCGCACATCTTTTGACGGCAGGAAGAAACTGGAGCACCCGGAGGAAACCCACGCAGACACAGGGAGAATGTGCAAACTCCGCACAGATAGTGACCCCAGCCGGGAATCGAACCCGGGTCCCTGGTGCTGTGAGGCAGCAGTGCTAACCACTGTGCCACTACGCTGTGTGAGCTTAGCTCAGTTAGTAACCATCTTGCCTCTTGGTTTGATGATTGTATCAGGAGACTAAAGTTAAAAAAAAATCGAGAATTTAGTGCAGTCATTTGGATGAAACGTTAGATATCTTCCTACTCAGCTGGATATTAAATCCCATGGCACTTGTAAAGAAGAGCAGAAATTTTCTCAGTGTCCTGGCCAACGTTACTTCTTCTGCGAACACCACCAGTGTTATCTGGTTGTTTAGTTATTTGATGTATGTGGGATCTTGCTATAGGCAATTGATTTTCTCACAGAACCGAAACTGCACTTCAGAAAGTAATCCCCATTGCTTGTGAAGTACTTTGAGACATCCTTGGGATGAGATAAGATGATCCTTAAATTCATGTTCCTTTCTTGAATGCAACAGTGATATTTTATTGAACGTAAACATTGCTATCCACCTCTGTAACTGTATCTATCTCAGGCAGTGTTGCCCTTGTAGTATTCTGAGATTTACTGTGAGTGCACATGAATCAATCTAGCTATATGCTCAAGCAGGTTTAAACTCTTCAGATTCTTCCAGTTGATGCAGTGTCACAGTCGAGTTTCTCTCGATACCTAATTTACCAAAGACACAAAAGTACCAATTGTAGTTAATATGAAGAAAGCTTCAGGAGATTACAGACAGGTTAATAGATTAGACCAATGTTGAATAAAATAGTGTGCAGCGATACGAGGCAATGTGTTTTTAGGGGAAGAATGAAATGAAATATCAAATAATAAAACTTTTAAAAGGAGCAAGCAAGCAGAGAGATCCAAGAGTTCTGAAACACTAAGGAGACGAATTTTTAAAAAGGCTTCTTTATGTAATGTCAGGATAGTGGCTAAATTATAACAGGGGCAAAAAAAAATCCTAAACCTATTTAAAACATTGGTTACGCCACAGTTAGAACATTGTATGCAGTTTTCAATGAAGATTAAAATTCGTCACTTAACATAACTAGCAGCCAATCTATAGCACCAGTTTTAGGCCTAGGCAGCCAGTTAAAATCTACCACTTAAAGTCATCATCAATACATTTCCTTCAAAAACCCAGCAATATTCTAATTAGTTTCACAATTTATTTTATCTGACTGTTGGTATTGACATCATCAGGAGGACTGGTTTGGATGAGCTGCAGAACGTAACACAGAATTGTTGACACAACAACAATGGGTGGCACAGTGGTTAGCACTGCTGCCTCACGGCACCAGGGACCTGGGTTCAATTCCGGCCTCAGGTCACTGTGTGGAATTTGCACTTTCTCCGCATGTCTGCGTGGGTTTCCTCCGGGTGCTCCGGTTTCCTCCCACAGTCCAAAGATGTGCAGGTTAGGTTGATTGGCCATGCTAAATTGACCATAGTGTCAGGGGATTAGCAGGGTAAATATGTGGGGTTGTGGGAGTGGGGCCTGGGTGGGATTTTGGTCAGTGCAGATGCGATGGGCCAAATGGCCTCTATCTGCACTGTAGAGATTCTATGATTCTATGGGTTCGAAAAGAACATGCATTTATAAATGAATCATAGAATCCTACAGTGCAGAAGGAGGCCATTTGGCCCATCGAGTCTGCACCGACCGCAATCCCACCCAGGCCCTATCCCCATCACCCCATGCATTTACCCTAGCTAATCCCCCTGACACCATGCCTTAAAACACTCTTCTCAGAAGCGTTATAAACAAAATTTGACACTAAGCCACCTAAGAAAATATAACTTGGTCAAAGGATTGGGATTTAAGGCATGTCTCAAGGGAAGATGGCAAGGTGATGGCAAGGTTTACGGAGGGAATTCCAGAACTTGGAGCGTAGGTAGCTGAAAGTAGGTGCAGCAATTTAAAATAGGGGTTTCGCAATAGGTCAGAACTGTGGCACGGTGGCACAGTGGTTAGCGCTGCTGCCTCACAGCTCCAGGGACCTGGGTTTGATTTGTGTCTTGGGTCACTATCTGTGTGGAGTTTGCACATTCTCCCTGTGTCTGCGTGGGTTTCCTCCGGGTGCTCCGGTTTCCCCCCACAGTCCAAAGATGTGCGGGTTAGGTGCATTGGCCATGTTAAATTACCCCTTAGTGTTCCAGGATGCGTAGGTTAGAGGGATTAATGGGGTAAATATGTGGAAATAGGGCATGGGTGAGATTGTTGTCGGTGCAGACTCGATGGGCCAAATGGCCTCCTTCTGCACTGTAGGAATTCTAAGATTCTATGAAGGAGCACAGAGATCTGAGAGGGTTGTGAAGCTAAAGGATAGGGAAGGGGGAGGCTATTGGAGGAATTAGAAAATGAGGATAAGAATTTTAAAATTGAGCTGTTGTTAACAGGGAACCATTGTAGATCAGCTGAAACAGGTAAGAATCATAAGTGGTTCTGAGAAGATGGACAGTTACATTTGGCTTTGCTTACGCTTATAGAGAATAGAAGTTAAGTTCGGCCAAGTCACACAATGAATTAACAACGGCATGGATTCAGGTTTTAGCAGCAGATGAGATGAGGCAGGTCAGGGTCAGGCAATGTTGCAGAGATAGAAGTCGGTAGTCTTGGTGCTGGTGGAGATGTAGTCAGAATATCATCTCGGGGTCAAATATGGCATCTAGTTTTAAACAGTCTGCTGGAGTGATGCCAGAAAGAGGAATTAAGTTAATATCTAGGGAACTGAGTTTGCGATGAACACAAAGCAATGCAATCATTTAGCTTGCAGGGATGCTCCTGTAATTTCTGTCTCTTTTTATTATTCATTTGTCGGATGTAAACATTGCTGGTGAGACTAGTATTTGTTGCTCATTTTTAATTTCCCTTGAGGAGATAATGGTGAGCTAGCCCCCTTCTATATCACATGTACTGCGTCAGTTAAAGGTACACCCACAGTACTGTTAGGTAAAGAGTTCCAGGATTGAAACCTAATGACGCTGAAGGAATGTTGATACATTTCCAAGCCATGTGAATGACTTGGAGGGGACCTTGCAGGTGATAGTGTTCCCAATGTGCCAGCTGCCTTGATTTTCTAAGTGATGGAAATTGTGGGTTTGGAAACAGCCTGAGAGAGTTGCTGAAGTGCATTTTGTAGATGGTACACACTGCTGCCACTGTTTAAAGTTTAAGTTCAAAATGTATTTATTAGTGTCACACATAGGCTTACATTAACACTGCAATGACATGACTGTGAAAATCCACTAGTCGCTACATTCTGGCACCTGTTTAGGTACCCTGAGGGAGAGTTTAGCATGGACAATCCACCCTAACCAGCATGTCTTTTGGACTGTGGGAGGAAACCAGTGCACCCAGGGGAAACCCACGCAGATACGGGGAGAATGTGCAAACTCCACACAGACAGTGACCCAAGCCTAGAATCGAACCTGGGCTCCTGGCGCTGCGAGGCAGCAGTGCTAACCACTGTGCCACCATACTGTGTGCTGGTGTTGAAGGGAATGACTGACAAAGGTGGTGGAAGGGGTGTCAAACAATCAGGGCTGATTATTTTCTGGATGTTTTTTGGATGTTGTTGGAGCTACACTCATCCAGGGAAGTGGAGAGAATTCCCTTGCACACCTTGTACATGGTGAACAGGCTTAGAGGAGTCAGGAGGCAAGTTACTCAACATAATTCCTAGCCTCTGACCTGTCCTTGTAGCCACAGTGTTTATATGGCTGGTCCAGTTAAGTTTCTAGTCCATTGGGACCGAGAGGATGTGATGGTGGGGTTTCAGGAATGTCAAGGGGAGCTGCTTAGATTCCCTCTTGGTGGAGATAGTCATTACCAGATACTTGTGTAGTATAAATTTTATTGACTGCTTACGAGCCCTGACCTGAATGTTGTTTGGGTCTTCCTGTATACAGGAGTTGGCTGCTTTTCTGAGGGATTGTGAACTGAACCAAACACCATGCAAGCGTTTAAAACTAGATCAGTAAACATCCTTACTTCTGATTGAAGCTACTAAAGATGGTTGGGCATAGGACACCACCGTGAAGAAGTCCTGCAGCTTTGTCCTGGGCTAAGATGATTGGCCTTCGAAAACCATAGCCTGTTTCCTTTTTGCTAGGTGTAAGTAGTAAGTAGTAAGGGATGTACAGAGAGGAGACAACGTCTGACAGCATCATAGACTTAGTGCAAAATCAGGAATTTGGTTCACATAATAACATGTGGTAAGTCTTTGTTAATTTTACACTTAGAATACGAGTCAGACTGACAGAAACTTCAGACTGCAAAGTTTTAAAGTTTATAAAGCTTATTTACTAGTGTCACAAGTAGAGTTACATTAACAATGCAATGAAGTTACTGTGAAAATCCCCAAGTTGCCACTCCCCTGCTCCTGTTTGGGTACACTGAAGGAGAATTTAGCATGGCCAATCCATCTAACCAGCACGTCTTTTGGACTGTGGGAGGAAACCGCAGCACCCGGAGGAAACCCACGCAGACATGGGGAGAACGTACAGACTCTGCACAGTGACCCAACCAGCAATTGAACCTTGGTCCCTGGCGCTGTGAGGCAGCAGTGCTAACCACTGTGCCAACGTGTTAACTAGCCTGGTCAAATAGGAGCTGACCCAGCACTGACAATTATCTGTTAATCAGCTGAAAGTGGTTGTCTTGAATAGGTGTTAATTATTGTAGCAGAATGATGAGAGAGCATTGAAACTTGGGAATGAGTCATCAGTGCTCCACAAAAGCAGACATGTTTGTCAATCACAGAGTAAGAGAATGCCCAGGGAAGGGACTATGCCTGAGCACGACTTTGAATAAGTACAAAGTAAGTGAAATTGGGTTCACGTGGAATTCCTGGTACCTTTTTTCAGCCTCCAGTAAGACATAGGTTACATACCAGAAATAAAGGCTAACCTAGAGACAGTGGTGAGAGTTAGAATAGCTCAGGGGTGAGTCTCATCAGCAATTTCTGGCTCCGCGATGGCGGGTTTTACCCAATGGATGCGGCGATCCATTCATTTCCACGTTGACTTTAGTGGGGACAGATGATCCAGCCAGTGGGAAGGCTCAGAAAATCTCACCCTGTGGGTTCAGAGAATTCTAAAGAAAATCCAAGTGTGGCGTATCAGGATATAATATTAGTGATTGGTTGATGAGTATTTTCCCTTACTAAAGGAGAGAATTTTAATCAGTGTAAGTATGAATAATTGAATAATAAGGATCTAAGTACAAGCAGGACTAGAGGCATTAATTAAAATTTAATTAAGGAATTAATGAATCAATTAAAACAACAGGGGTAAATGATATGTTGCAGCCTGCAGTCTGTCTTTTTAAATTCATGAATGGGATGTGGATGTCACTGATTAGGCCAACATTCGTTGCCCACCCCAAATTGAGAAGGTGGTGGTAAGCTGCCTCCTTGAACCTCTGCAGTCCATGTGGTGTAGCTACATCCACAGTGGTGTTAGGGAGGGAATTCCCGGATTTTGACCCAGTGATAGTGAAGGAACGACAATATATTTCCAAGCCAGGATGGCATGTGGCTTGGAAATAGCATGGTGTGTGGTGGAGGGAGCGAATATTTGTGGGTGGGGAGCCAATCAGATGGGCTGCCTTTTTCTGGATGGTGTCAAGTTTCTTGAATGTTATTGAAACTGCAATCATCCAGGCAAGTGGAGAATATTCCATCACCTGCTGACTGGTGCCTTGTAAATGGTGGACAGGCTTTGGGGAGGCAGGAGAGTCACTCACAGTGAGAGCTGGTGGTTGGCAGTGTGATGTCAGCAACCACACCTGCTGCAAGTGTCTACAGCTTGAGGAACATTGGCTAAGAGTTAGTGAGCTGGAGGCTGAGCTTCAGACACTGTGATGCATCAAGGAGGGGGGAAAGTTACCTGGACACTTTGTTCCAGAAGAAGTCAATCCATTAGACTAGGGTCATCTGATTTGGTCCAAGGTCAGGGATGGGAGGGTGTGACTGTAAGTCATGCAAATATCGGGATTGAGAAGGTAGAAGTGGAGGAATCTTTTGCAATTGTCCAATAGATTCAAGGGTCTTGCAGATTGCATGGGCAAGACATGGCTGCAGGGTGGATGAACAAACTGACGATGGTACCTTAGTACTGGATGCTATTCAATGAGGGAAGTATATAGAAATGTAGTGATAACAGTATATCAAAGAGATAGACACAGTTTTCTGCAACTGAGAGTGTGAATCCAGCTGGCTTTGTTGCCTGCTCAGTGCCTCAGAGTTGGAGAGATTTGCAATGGGAGGGGGAGAATCGAGTTGTTGTGGTCCAAGTAGGTACAAGTGACATAGATGGTATTGGAAACAAGGTACTGCTTAGGGACCATAAGCAATTAAGAGCGAAATTACAAAGCAGAACCACAAAGATGGAAATCTCGAAATTACCATCTGATTATGAGTGAATTGATATGGGGTAAGTAAAGTTAGAGAGTTGAGAATTGGCTCAAAGGTTGGTGGGGGAGAATTAGATTACAATTCATGGGGCAATAGAACCACTTCTGGGGAAGGTGGGAGCTGTACCAACTGAACTGTGCTGCGACTAATGCTCTGCAGTCACTTAACTAGGACGGTAGAGAGGGCTTTAAACTAAATAGTGGGCAGGAGGGAGATTTGGTAAATTAAAGAGTAAGGACAAGGGAATAGAGCAGGGTAGCAATAACGATAAGCAGAGTGTGGCAAGAAGTGACAGAGCATATTGGAGTACATCAGCAGATAAGGCCAGAGTTTGCAAGAATGATAAAAAGACATAATTAAAGGCTCTGTATCTAAACCCGCACTGCAATTGCAACAAAACAGGTGAATTGATAGTACAAAGGGGAGGATATATTTATGATAAAAGCAAAATACTGCAGATGCTGGAATCTGAGACAAAAACAGAAAATGCTGGAAAATCTCAGCAGGTCTGAAAGCATCTGTGGGAAGAGAATAGAGCCAATGTTTTGAGTCAAGATAACCCTTTGTCAGTGGTCTATGACCTGATAGCCATTTCAGACGTGTGGTTGCAAGATGATCAAGACTAGGATATAAATATTCAAGGGTATTTGACATTTCAGAAGGTCAGGAATCTCAGAAAAGATGGTGGGGTGGCTCTGCTGATTAAGGATAATACGAGTGCAGTAGTTCAGAAGATTAAGATGTAGAATCACTTTGGGTAGGGATAAGAGATAGCATAAGTAAGGAATCATTTGTGGGAGTAGTTTTCAGTCTCCATAGCAGTAGCTACACTCTAGGACAGAGTGAGAACAAATAAAGCTGGCTTGTAAGAAAAGGTACTGCAATAATCATGGGTGATTTTAATCATCACATAGATTGGATGAATCAAATTGACAAAGCTAGCTGGGAATATGAGCTCATGTCCTTAGAGCATTATGTTCTAGCTGGAGAGCACAGTATTTTAGACCTGGTAATGTGCAATGAGACAGGAGTAATTAATGGCCTCATGGTAAAGGAACCTCTAAGCAACAGTGATCATAACATGGTAGAGTTTCACATTCAGGATGAGGGTAAGATGTATGGGTTAAAGACTTCTTCTTTAAACTTAAATAAAGGCAATTTCAAGGTTATGAGAACAGAGTTAGTTACAGTGAACTTGGAAAATAGGTTAAAAGATAGAAACAGTGGCAGATGTTTAAGGAGATACTTCATAACTCTCAGCAAAGATATATTCCCTTGTGAAGGAAAGATTCTTATGGAAGGATGTACCATTCATGGCTAACTAAGGCAGATAGTATTGTATCAATTTGAAAGAAAAAGGATACAATACTGTGAAGATTATTGGTAGATCAGAATATTGAAAAACTGAAAACAATGACTGAAAAATTAATAAGGAAGGAAAAAATAGAGTGAGAGAAAGTTAGCTAGAAACATAATCACAGAGTTTCTAAAAGTATTTAAAAAGAAAAGGAGTAACTGAAGTGAGTGTTGGTCCCTTAGAGAGTAAGTTTTGGGAATTAATAATGGGAAACAAGGAAAGGACGGTAGCATTGAACAAGCACTGTCTGCTTTCACTGTTGAAGACAAAAAAAATCCAAAGAATTCTTAAAATATCCAGAGGTAAAAGAGGAGGAGGAACTTAAAACTTTCACAATCACTAGGAAAAAGTGATTAGAATTAAGGCTGACAAGTTCTCTGGACTTGATAATCTGCATCCTAAGGTCTGAAAAGTGGCAATAGGGATAGTGGATGCATTGGTTATGATCTTCCAAAATTCCCTAGATTTTGAAAAATTCCCAATGGATTGAAAAATCAGTAATGTAAAATCTTTATACTCAAGAAAGGAGGGAGACAACAGGAAACTATAGGCCAGTGAGCCTAACATCTGACATAGAGAAAATGTCAGAATCCATCACTAAGCAGGACATTTAGAGAAAATCATAATATAACCAGGCAGAGTCAACATATTTTGTGAAAGGGAAATTGTGTTTGCTGATTTATTACAGTTCTTTGAAGAAGTAACAAGCAAGTTGGATAAAGGGGAACCTCTAGATGTGACGTACTTAGATTTTCAAAAAGTATTTGATTGGGTGCCACGTAAAAAATTCCTATACAAAATAAGAATTCATGGTGTACATGGTAACGTTTTAGCATGGATAGAGGATTGGTTAGCTAACAAGAAGCAGAGAGTAAGAATAAATGTGTCACCTTTGGATTGGCAAGCTGTTACTAGTGGAGTGCCACAGGGAATAGTGCTGGGTCCTCAACTGTTTACAATCTATATTATTGACTTGAATGAAGAAACTGAATGTATGGATGCTAAATTTGGTGATGACACAAAGATAGGTAAGAAGGTAATTTGTTAGGAAGTCATAAAGAATCCACAAAGGGATATAGATAGGTTAATTGAGTGGGGGAAGAAATGGAAGATGGAATATAATTTGGGAAAATGTGAGGTTGTCCACTTTAGCGGGAAAAACAGAAAAGCAGTATATTATTTGAACAGAACTCTGTGGTGCAGAGAGACATGGGTACCACAAAAAGTTAGAATGCAGGTCTAACAAGTGATTAGGAAGGGAAATGGAAAGTTGGGTCCAGATATTCACCATGACAGAGGCTCTCTCACAATGCTACCTGAAGGAATCTGGCATACTGGGGAGGGGGGGGCGAAGGGAAGCAGTGATAGGACTCACTGGAGATTGTGGGAACTACCTGAGAAGTGATCCTTCCAGATATGGAACTCACCATTCTCCCATTGTCTTTACAGGAGAAGAGGGTCCACGATGCCTGTGAAAGATAAAGGATAGTTGTGGAGTGCCAAGCTTGGCAATGCTGATGAAAATGGAGAAGGACATCCTGGATCTGGTCCGTCATCAAGGGACCAGATTAGTTGGAAAATAAGCGGCTGGATTTAGTGCTGGGGTGGTAAGTTTCCTAAGGACTTTGTATTGGCAATGGGAGTGAGGGAGTATTGCTCGTGTGTGCGTGTGCATTGTGATGATGAACATCTGTGTCAAGCATGATCTGTTGTGGGTCTCTGTCTGAGATACGTTTACTCTGTCTTCCTTCATATTGTTCGCTCCCTTCTCGTTCCTTCAGTCACCAGCCCCAGCAAACATTATCCCCCAAGGGACCAGCATTAACCTCTGAGGAAGAGGAGGTGAATTCAGAGGGGGCACAGTCCCATCCTTGCACTACACCAAGCACCAGTTGAGATACTGGCATCTCAGTGCGTTTGCATGTGTCGGCTGGATTGGAATCAGCAACTGGAGTGAACAAGGGCCATAGTTCTGGGAGCGCTCTTAAATTCTGCTGATTAGGATGATTGTTGGCCCTAATATACTCTAGCCTTCATCCTCTGCTCCTTTCACTTTGCTTTATTGCATGTTTTTATTTTCTTAATTCCAGCATTGGTTTTTTATCTTTCAGAATTCACTGATTTCAATGGGAATGAAAATTCAGCAGTTTCTTTATTAGATATTGATCCACAGCATGGGTGGCTGGCTGAAAATCAGCTGAAAACATCCAACTCAGTGAAAGGAGGGAATGCACAACTTTTTAATCACCAATATGGGAGACTTTCCCTTAAATGTCAAGGCTTGAATTCTCATAATGTTCTGCCTTTCACATCTTCATTGGCTCCAAGAAGCTGCTTGATAGTGCTGTTCAGTTTTATGGTGTACAATTCTATTTGCTTTGCGTGTTCTTAAGTGAAAGAAGCTCTTCGGATGATTTAAATTAATTACCATTAATTATTTTGATAATTCGAATGATCAAAAACTGGTTCAAATGGAACAGCGCTCTCTCAACAGCTGAAGTTTTCCATTACAAACTTCTCAGGATCCTGTTAACTATAAGCTGGTTTATTGGCCTTAACCTTGTACCAGGTAATTTGCCTGCCATGAGGCTTCCATTACTTACCAGCCTCTAACTTATCAGGTTTAATACAACGGCAGGCCCTCTCATTACAAAGTCCTTCATTATAAACTTTTACCATTAAATGGCTCAGTAATATTCTAAACTCATTCACATTTCTCATTAGATGCAACATTTTTATCCATAATCAATACTAAAGAAATTAAAATTTAATGAAGAGCTCTCATTACTTGGAAAAGATCCACTTAATTTATAAGTAACGTTGGAGGAGTCAAAACTGTTGGCTTCAGAACTGGCATGGGTGCTTGATCATAAGATTATCGATGTTGCTTTCTTGTGATATAGGTGAAGTTTGTTGCAATTTTACTGGGTTTTATTTTTGCAATGCAGATTTCCCATTGAGATTCTTGTAAGCATAACCTAGAAAATAAATTCCAATTGAACTGTTATATTAATATATGTAGAGTTTATCTTCAATAACTTCTCTATAAGGAACAATCACAAAAACTACCCTGAATCTTGTCTTATAAAAGGGTTGGATGTTAGAATGCTAAAATCAGCACACCCAGGTCTGTTACTTTTCAATGCACTTGGCCGGACTCAATTCCTCTAATTTCACTTTTTGTTCTCACTTTAGGATGTTTCATAAGTTTAAAGGTAGAATCTGAATGTAAGTTGTTGTGATCCTTAGCTTTAAAACTGCTGAGTAAATGGATCAGTTTTCAAATGTCAGTGGGCCGGGAACGCGTGCAGGAATGATTGGAAACTCATGGTCACAGATCTTGGCCGGACTTCTCTGGCCATTCATGCCGGCAGGATTCTCCGGTCCCGCCATCAGCGCACCCCCGGCTGCGAGTTTCCCACCAGCATGGGGTGACGTCAATAGGAATTCCCATTGACAGTGGCGGGACCAGAGAATCCCGCCGCGAGCAAACAACGCACCACCTCCCGCCGGCAGGAAAGACGTGGCTCAGAGGCCGGAGAATCTCGCCTGTTGTCTCAGGATTCTGATGTCTCGAGGACAATCTGAGATTTTCAAAGTGCTGCCGGTGGAGGAACAGGTACCCGCCCACTGCAAATTAATGGTCCCTTAAGCACCATCAGGAACTTTGGTGTCTGTGTGGTCAGGAATACAATTTTTATTGTTTATTTTGATGAAGGCAGCTCACCACCACCTTCTCAGGGGCAATTAGGGATGGACAATAAAAGCTGGCCTATCCAGCCACACCCACATCCCTTTAATTCATTAAAAGAAAAATCCAAGCAGTCAGGTGCATGTTACTGCACAGGTGTCAAGATTACTGCAGAGCCAGATAAAAATTCTTTGTTCCAATGGTGAAAGTTGTCAGGCCTTCAGGTGATCTGAGTCTGGAGCAGTACTCACCTTTGCTTGGACCTGTTGCCCTCATTCTGAAGAATCTATCCTACTGGCTATCTGCTGAACTGCCTAGTCTCCTCAGCAAAGCAGCAGCAGCCCCCAGCATAACTGCCGCCGACCATTGCTACTGGCCCCAGGCAGACAGCTCCCTCCTCCTGGAGACACTCGGTGCCACTAAATAGACACTGAGCTGGCTTGCTGCCCAATTAGAACATTATGATGTGGAGATGCCAGCGTTGGACTGGGGTGGACACAGTAAGAAGTCTCACAACACCATGTTAAAGTCCAACAGGTTTGTTTGGAATCATGAGCTTTCAGGGCGCTGCGCCTTCATCAGGTGAGTGGCTGTTCACATTTAAAAATAGGGTCGCAAGAGCAACACAGCTGAGGATTGGGACCCAGAATTCATCCAGGTGTAGTGTTTCCAACCTCACTTTGAACATCTGGCCCTAGGACTCTTGAGATAATGCTGAGTAATCATGATACCAAGTTAAGTGAAGATGGCTGGCTGCCTGTGGAATAAATGTTTCTTCTGGGTAGATGCACATAATTAAAGACAAATCTTTGGGATAGTGTCTCCTACACACCTAGATTTTTTAAATTCCAGAATCTTGTGGCAGACATCAGCAAAAGTAAATATATGTGCAGGATATTTTGTAGCCAGTTCTAGCAGTTTGAACATGAATGGACTCATGGACCTTTTAGTTGGTAAATTTCGATGACTATTTCTTTTCATATTCTGAATTACTACAAATCTTTGAGATAAGGACCCCAGCTGTTGTGCACTTTGGAGGTGGAGAAATATTTGAACATAATTTTTAACCATTGAACAGTTCAGAATTATTTATCAGATCTAACACAACATTCATCTAAATCAAAGGGTGCCTACTGGGGTACTTCATGCTACCATGGAAACTAAAAGTGTGCCACGAGCAGAAATGTTTCACTGATCTGATTAAACAAGATAAGAGTGTCATAGAATCATAGAATCCCTACTGTGCGAAATGAGGCCATTCGGCCCATCGAGCCTGCACCAAAAACAATCTCACCCTGGCCATATCCCCGCATTTAGGTGAGGGGGGATCTAATTGAAACTTATGAAATACTGAGAGGCCTAGATAGAGTGGACATGGAGAGGATGTTTGCACTAGTCGGAGAGACTAGAACTCGAGGGCACAACCTCAGAGTGAAGGGGCGCACCTTTAAAACTGAGATGAGGAGGAATTTCTTCAGCCAGAGGGTGGTGAATCTGTGGAATTCATTGCCACAGAGGGCTGTGGCAGCCAGGTCATTGACTGTCTTTAAACAAAGATAGATAGATTCTTGACCAATAAGGGGATCAGGGGTTACAGGGAGAAGGCAAGAGAATGGGGATGTGAATCATATCAGCCATGATTGAATGACAGAGCAGATTTGATGGGCTGAATGGCCTAATTCTGCTCCTATATTTTATGGTTTTAGCCCACATATTTACCCTGATAATCCCCCTAACACTAAGGGGCAATTTATCATGGTCAATCAACCTAATCTGCACATCTTTGCAGTGTGGGAGGAAACCGGAGCACCCAGAGGAAACCCACACGGATGCAGGGGGAATGTACAAACTCCACACAGACAGTGACCCAAGGCCAGAATTGAACCCAGGTTCCTGGTGCCATGACACAGCAGTGCTAACCACTGTGCCATCGTGCAGCCCATAATTGATTGTGGTGTTGTACAAGGGTGGAAGATCCTTTAGTGTCATTATATCAGAACTCATATTACCATTTAAGTTTTAAATGTATTGACATGTATTACAAAATATCTGGTGACAGCTGATTGAACAGTAAAGATAGACAAAAGTTCAAAAAAGTGTGGAAGAAAAGCTTGCTTTGCTGTTATATATTTAAAAGGATTGTATCTGCTTTAAGAGCTGATCACATGATTTGATGGTGATATCATTAGGGTGTTGCCACAGTCTGCTGTTGTCATTCCAGTTTGTATTCTGTACAGGCCAGAGAGAGCTCTTAGAATAAATCTGTTGTTGTTAGTTTGAATCTGCACATGCAAATCATGTTCTTTTCTTTCTGTTAAAACCCACATCCTCTCACTTTGATAGTACGTTATGGAAAGAAAATTGAGGTAGAATTTTGTTTCATCGAAAACATCAAGAAAATATCCTAACTAGAAGAGAAAGAAATTATGGGTCCTCACTTCAAATATTAGAAGGCTGGGGAAAACCAGAAACAGCATTAAAGATTGAGTGCCAGTGCAGGAAGGCAAGGAAGACAAAGTTCTCTATGTGGTTTTAAAAGAAGGTTGGGATTTCAGGCAGTATGTCATATTTGAAAAGGGTGAATGTTTTGCTGTACAGCTGAGGCTGCTGGAAAAATAAAATTCATTCATGTCAATGGTCTCCAGATTAAAAAGAGGAGTACTGGGAAGACAGTAAAAAGTAAACTGAGCAATATCGAGTCGCAAAAGAAATGATGGGTAAATTAGGGTCCATGGGGGCCTTTCAATTAAGAAAATAAATCATGGAGTTCCTATGCTGAGCATTTTTAACACTTTGTAGAAGCAAATAATGTTGCAAACGAGTTGCTCGTACCAGCTTTTCTCAGCACAAATAGGAAGTAAAACATTCAATTCGTTCCAGAGCTTGGTTCATCCAGGAAAGCCAGGAACCAAAACTTACGATGACTTGACAAAGATCCTTGAAGAACGTTACTCTCTAAAGCCATTGATCATCGCAGAACAGTTCAGGTTCCACCAATGGAAGCAAGTGGAAGGCGAAAGCATTGCTCAGTTTGTGGCAAACTTGAAAAGGCTGGCACAACATCGAGAGTTTGGCGAGTCATTGGAATATTCTCTTCGAGATTGTCTAGTTTGTGGTCTCCAAAATGAGACTATCCAGAAAAGATTGCTTACTGAACATGCTTTGACTTTAAAGACAACAATAAAAATCACAGTGTCAACGGAACTGGCTGCTAAAGAGGCGTCACAATTTGGTGCACGAATGAAGATCCACAAGTTGGGAACTGCCCATCGGAAGTCAAAACAGCAGCAAACATGTCACAGATGTGCTAAAATGGGCCATTCAGCGAGTGACTGCTGAAGCAAGGATAGTCAATGCAAGAATTGTGGCAAAATGGGTCACATGGCAAAAGCTTGTTGGGCTAGACCAGCTTCCTTTGAGAAGAATATTAAGAAAAAAGAATCTGAGTACCTCCGAGAAGAAGAATAAGTTGCATTTTACAAAAACAATTTACAGCATGGAAGGAAAGAATTACAACTGTGAAGAAGAGAATGTCCAGAAATATGAAAAGCCCCAACTGAATGTCTTATCCATACAGGGTGAATCACATAGATTCTGGATAATTCTGAAGTTAAGTGGAGAATCTATTAGGATGATATTGGTGCTGCTATATCTTTAATTTCTGAGACTACTTACCAACAAAAGTTGAAACACCTTCCTTTAAAACCAGCTGATGTGATTTCAAGGACATTCATGGAAGAGGTTGTGCCATTAAAAGTTTACATCATGGCCAACGTAGAGTTGAGTGGACAAATGGACAAGTTGCCTCTCTATGTGGTCTGTGGTAATTTTCCAGCTCTATTTGGGAGATCATGCTTGGAGAAGATAAATCTTAACTGGAGTGCTGTCAGTAGATTGGTCAATGTCAAAACAGACCTATATCACCTTCTGGATAAATACAAGAGTGTATTTGAAGAGACACTTGGCTCAATGAAGGGAGTTCAAGTGAAACTCAAGATAAATCCTAAGAGTCAACCAAAACGTTTCAAAGCAAGAGTGGTGCCATATGCAATTCATTCCAAGGTCGAAGAAGAATTAGTGCAACTAGTTAACATTGATGTATTAGAGCTGGTTATGATGACTGGTTATGATGAATGATGTTGGTTACTCCCATCATTCTGTCTTTAAATCAGCTAGTTGAGTTTGTAATTGTGCTCATTTTGGAACAACCATAAATCCAGTGTTGTGTGCTGATCAGTATCCACTTCCTTTAATTGAAAATGTGTTTGCTGGGTTATCAAGTGGGAAGAAATTCAGCAAGACTGATCTTTCACAAGCATTATAGATGAATATAGCTGCTGAATCATAACCAATGCTTACCATCGTTACCCATGAAGGTCTTTTTTCATTATGAAAGATTGCCTTTTGGAACAACATCCAGATCAGATTTTAAGTGGTCTCTCTGATATACAATGTTGCCTGGATGATATTCTAATTACAGGGTCCAGTGAACAGGAGCACTTGAATAATTTAGAAGCAACATTGGAATGTCTTCAAGTACACGGTCTGCGTGTCAAGAAAGAGAAGTGTGACTTTTTTCAAACGTCAGTCTGGTATTTGTGTAATGTTGTTGATAGTAAAGGCCTTCATAAAGCACCTAAAAAAAAAAAGGATGGTAGTTTAGAAGCATCAGCCCTGACAAATGTGATGCAACTGAGGTCCTTTTTAGGATTAGTAAGTTTTTATGGCAAATTTGTTGCTAACTTGGTTACATTATTGAAGTGGAGATGCTGGCGTTGGACTGGGGTAAACACAGTAAGAAGTCTCACAACACCAGGTTAAAGTCCAACAGGTTTATTTGGTAGCACAAGCCACTAGCTTTCGGAGCGCTGCCCCTTCATCAGGTAAGTGGGAGTTCTGTTCACAAACAGGGCATATAAAGATGTGTCTTTATATGCCCTGTTTGTGAACAGAACTCCCACTTACCTGGTGAAGGGACAGCGCTCCGAAAGCTAGTGGCTTGTGCTACCAAATAAACCTGTTGGACTTTAACCTGGTGTTATGAGACTTCTTAGTAAATTATGCAATGGCTTCAATAATGTAGTATGTGTGAAACAGTCATGGAACTGGACAACAGAATATGAGAAAGCATACAAGGATGTCAAAGATGCTTTGCAGAAACCATAGAATTCTAACAGTGCAGTAGGACGCCATTTGTCGCAAAGAGTCTGCACCGACTCTCTTACCCAGGCCTTCTCCCCCCTCCTATCCCTGCAATCCTACACATTTTACCATGGATAATCCATATAACGTACACATCTTGGGACACTTAGGGGCAATTTAGCATGGCCAATGTACCTAACCTGCATATCTTTGGAGTGTGGGAGGAAACCCTCACAGACGCGAGGAGAATATGCAAACTCCACACAGACAGACCCCCAAGGCCGGAATTGAACCTGAGCTCCCAGTGCTGTGAGGCAGCAAAAACAGATCCAATTTCGCACATGATTCAAACCAAAGGTGAACTAGTTTGGCAATGCCATACTGATCAATTGTTGGTATCTTAAAATGGTTTCTCAGATCATCTCCAGAAGTACCATCAATCTTTAGGTGTTCTGGAATGGTCACAGTACCAAAGCCTATTGGTTCAGGTAGAATCTCCGTAGACTTGATTCAATTAAACAAGTCAGCAGAGGACACATGATTCACCCGAGAGCATCAGTGGATGAAAGTCTCACCAAATGAGCAAAAAGCACTGTCTTCACAAAATTAGATGCAAACAGTGGCTTGTCGAAGTTGCCTCTGGATAAGGAATCCAGATTGTTACCTTCTTTTATCCCCCATTTGGTGGTTATGGTTTTACCAAATTATCAATCAGAATTGCTTCTGCACCTGAGATATTCCAAAGAAAGAATGATGTCCCAAACCCTGGAAAATATGCAAGGAGTAAAATGGCATATGTACAATATTCTCATAAAGGGTTCATTGAGGAAAGATCATTACTGTCAAGTGAGATCAGTCCTCCCAATCCTACAAGAAGCAATTTTAATGTTAAACAACAAATGTGAATTTGAAAAGCCAATGATAAAAGTCTTAGGGTGCATTGTGCAAGCGTTGGGAATTACAGCCCACCCATAGAAAACCAAAGTCATTATAGAGCTCCCCACAGTCTCAAAACATCACAGAATAACACAGGTTCCTTGGGATGGTCAATCAAATATGCAAGTTCCTATCAAACTTGGTAGAAATTTAGAAGGTGTTACGACAGTTGTTGAGACAAGGTTAGCCGTAGTGTTGGAATATAAATCAGTAAAATGCTTTTGACAAGATCAAAAATCTCCTAATTTCACCGGAAACTCTAGCGCTCCATGATCCAGAATTGCAGCAGCAGTCACATCGTTTACAGACTTGGTGCAGTGTTGTTGTAATTTAAAATGGATGGACAAAAAAGACCAGTTTATTACACCTCAAGATCTCTCTCAGACACAGAGAATGCAACAATTGAGAAAGAAGCATTAGCAGCCACATGGACCTGCAAGAAGTTCTCTGATTGTGCCATGAAATTAAGGTTTGGAAATGAAATTGACCACAAACTTTTGGTTACTCTTCGTAATCTAAAGGAAATTGCAAAAATATTGACTAGAATTCAACATTTTAGACTGAGACTCATGAGATTTGTTTCATTCACTTTATGTTCAGAGGAAATACCAGATGACAGTGGATGCATTGTCAAGAATACCAGTGCGAGGAGTCAAACTGGAAGAGTTAAATTTTATTGAGGAAGTTGACATATAAACTTCATTCATCACTGAACAGTACCAGCCATAGAACATAGAACATTACAGCGCAGTACAGGCCCTTCGGCCCTCGATGTTGCGCAGACCAGTGAAACCAACCTAAAGCCCCTCTAATCTACACTATTCCAATATCATCCATATGTTTATCCAATAACCATTTGAATGCTCTTAATGTTGACGAGTCCACTACTGCTGCAGGCAGGGCATTCCACACCCTTACTACTCTCTGAGTAAAGAACCTACCTCTAACATCTGTCCTATATCTCTCAGCCCTCAATTTAAAGCTATGTCCCCTCATGCTAGCCATCACCATCCGAGGAAAAAGACTCTCACTATCCACCCTATCTAATCCTCTGATCATCTTGTATGCCTCTATTAAGTCACCTCTTAACCTCCTTCTCTCTAACGAAAACAACCTCAAGTCCCTCAGCCTTTCCTCATACGATCTTCCCACCTCCTCTGCTCCCTTTCCAACACTTCCACATCTTTCCTATAATGAAGCCATGGAGAAGAGATTACGACAAAGTTAGCAAGCATACCAGCTGAATGATGAGTGCATCAAAATAAAAGAGTATTGCCTGAATGGATGGGCAGATTATACTCCGAATAACCAAGTACCTCACCAGACTATGAACAAAGTAAACATTTCCCAAAGATCGATATTTTTTGTAACGAGTGGATGACCATTCCTAAAACACTTTGCGACATTCCCCAGGAAATCCATCGAGATCACTTGGGAATACTAAACTGCAGAGCAAGAGCCCAGCAGTCTTTCTGGTGGCAAGGAAATAATCACTCCATTGAAGAGTTAATCACAAATTATCTTAGACACAGATGATCTTACTGTGCAATTAATAGCCAACAGCAGAGTGAACCATGGCACCCTCCACCTTACCTTCGAGGCCATGGCAGTGCCTGGAAATGGATATTTTTGCACTCAAAGGTCATTGTCATTGATTACTACTCCAGATAGTTTGAAGTGAGGAGACTGCGCGACACCATGATGGATGCAGTCATTATCTCACAAAGAAGAATCTTTGTGACAAATGGCATCCTGGACACTGTGGTGTCAGACAACGGATCTCAGTTTGTTAATGAGCTGTTCTACAACTTTGCACCAGAATATGGCTTCAAACGTGACTATTTCACCAAGATATCCTTGGTAGAATGGAGAAGTAGAAAGAGTTTGAACAATCAAAGAATTGATGTAAAAAAACAAAAAAATTAACTTAACCCTTCTTAACTGCTGAATGACAGCACCTTCCAAACCTGCAACCTCTAGCATCTAGAAGGACTAGGGCAGCAGACACATGGGAACACCACCACCTGCAAGTTCTCCTCCAAACCATCTAAACCAGTACGCTGATTTGGAAATGTATCACCATTCCTTCACTGTCCCTGCATCAAAATCCTGAAACTCCCTCCCTAACAGCACTCTGAGTGTATCTGCACCACATGGACTGCAATGGTTCAAGAAGGCGGTTCACAATCTCCTCCTTGACGGCAATTCGGGGTAGGCAACAAAAATGCTGGCCTAGCCATCGATGCCTACACCCTGTAAAATAATTTTTTAGAAACCCTCACCGCTAAAAAAACAGGTTCTTGCCATCAGAGCTGTTGAAAATGACTGCAAATACAACTTCCAGCCCTGCACCAAACACTACAATCTAACATTACCTCAGATGATCCATGACAAATGTAGGAAGCATGAGGATCAAAAAAGAGACAGCCAAACTCATAATTCCACTTCAGACACAGAGCACAAGACTTGAAAGTACTACAGTCCCAGGAGAGTGTATATATGAGATCAACAGAAAGAAAACATTGTAATAGAAAGAGTTCCACAGGCGAGATCTTGTAGACCATGGAAATATCAGAAGGAACTGAAGAGCCTTGACATCATTAGGAAGGAAACCAATGGAACCTTGGACATACTATTTAGATTCGGATGAACCGGAGTAGAAACTCTGCAACAGTGATAGACAAACTAGTGGGCCACCTGAGTGCCCCTCTTTCATCTCAGTGATCCGTAAGATTGAAATCGAGCATGTTCACGAACCATTAGTCCACGAATAAGATTGAATACATGCCGAATATTTCATAACCAGTTATAGAAAATGCTTATTCATATATTAATGAACTATCAACTTCAAATGCTAAAAGGAAAAGAAATATTTACGCTTTGAGCACTGAGGGAACACCCAGCTCTCACAGTCAATTCCATGTGCAATCAGCAAGTACCTCACTTCACACAAGGCCTTGCTTTACATGCATGTCACTTTAGTCATGTTGGTAGGAAAAAAAACCATGCAGATGGAAACCAACAGAGTCTGACAACCCTGCACATGGGCAACGGTCAGCTGCATGTCTCATGGATCGCACTCCGAACCCTGATAGTGCTGCATTTGTACCCCCACCCCCGCCCACCACCACCACCCACCCCCCTTCCCCCGGCCGCAGGTTGGCCACCACTTGCTCTACAATTATCCTATTGAATGATAAGAGACTGCAGTTTGTCCTCCGCCGCAATATGAAATCAGGACCTGATCAGGGAACTTGGTCAAGGCACCACAGACACCCTGTGAACTCTGAAGCTCTTGTGGGGCGATGTCGGAGGATGTATTTAGTTAGGATAAAGACCTGGGGGTGATGTAGAGTAAAGGGTTAACATCAGGAGCACCTAGTGCTGATGTAATTACTGATGCAATGTTACATGACTCAGACAGATCAGGTAGGAAGCAGAAGTGCAACTTTGTGAGGAGTACTGAGATGTACCTACATCTGTAAATACAAAAGAATGGCTTTTATCCGTAACAGTCCGTGGTAGCCTTCTTAGGGTAATAGGCAAAGCCTAAATAAACTCCATCTAGACTTCAAATCCAAGATGAAACATTTACTTTGACCAAACATTTTCTATAATTTATGGTCAATTTATAAATGTTTCAGAAAGTTTTGATTTAACATTCAAAAGGAAATTATGAACAGTTAATTACTTACATTAGGTTATACAGATACAGATTTCCAATCACTTACACTGACACATTTAAATCAAGGATGTATGCCTGAAATGCAGCATAAATTGAGCGCCGGTGACAAGCAGTGAGTCAGCACCTCCTTTTCACCATGCAACTTATTAATGAGTCAAATAGATAATTATCCTGCTCCATTTGAGGCAGGGTCGGAGGTCAGATAGTTAAATTTTGTAAATTACCAATGTGATGGTCGAAATGCAGTTAAATTGCTAATTGAGAGACCTGACACATCTACAATGTGCATATCTCCAATGCCTTCTGCAGTGAATGACAATGAACCATCATCCTAAGGTTTTATTTCAAATGCTAGATTAAAAAGGTGAGCTATGAAGAGATCTTGTCGGCAATTGCCAGGTTGAAATCATTCACTCAACCAGCATTATTATACACATCAAGATATATCATCTTGTTGAACAACTCTTTGGCTGCCCGAATTCTCTGTGTAGATATGCCCAGGACAAAGTCTAGAGAGAGCTCATTGCTGTGTTTTTGTTCATTTAGATCATTCTTGGATGACTCCCATAGGAGAGTTTGTTACTCACCAAAAGCTGGAGTGTACTTCATTTGCCCAGAATCTAGGTGATTTATAGAGAACCCAGGGGTCAAACAACCTCCATCAATGTAATTTGGCTTCTGGCATATCATGCGCCTTCAAGTGTCCTTTCTCCACTTTTGAAGGTGATATAATACATGCTCCACTGGATCTTTATTTGGGCTATAAATTTCAACAGATTTATTAAAAAGAAAACAGATAAGTGAATAACTGCATTGACATATTATAGATTTACAATTGTTGGAGACTAACTCGGCCTCCTTGGAGGATAGAACATACACAGTTACATCTGCTCTGCTAGATTTCAATGAGAACTGAACCTGGCTTCAGTCGTAATTGTCAATTTATTGCTGTTCTCTCACATAGTCTTTCTGATCAATCTTTCTCTCTGATAGCTTCAGATGGACTATTAAAAACAAGGTGATATGCCTTTTGTTATGGACAGGAAGGGGGTATAATTTAAACAAGCCCAACTTCCCATCATGAACCCAACATGTAGCTTTTCTATGTTTCTATGGTCTAAAAGGTAGGGATATGTTCGGCACAACTTGTGGGGCCGAAGGGCCTGTTTTGTGCTGTAGTTTTTCTGTGTTTCTATGTTTCCCTTAACACTCATCTATAAACAAAAAGATGTTGTTGATTTTTTTTATTTCCCCCTGCACTTTATAAGCAGTGGAGTATTTCCCAACCCCTCGGTTTTGGTGTGATCGATTTTTTATGAATAACCCCACAGCAAACTTGCAATAGGGTAAGCTCATTCAAAACACTAAAGAGGGGGTGTTGCTACATGGCCTCTGGTGCATTCATTGGGCAAAGACCACAGAGCAAAGAATTATTGTTTCATGTGAGATGAGTCCAGATCAACGTTAAATGGTGTATTCCTTCACATGGGTTGACAGGCTTAAACCAGTGATGGATAATTCACTTTTCCAGTAAAGATGACTTCCACGATGAGAAAAACACACAGAGATGAATTAGCCTTGTAGGCAATGATATGGAAGTTCCAAAGTCCCAGTAGAAGCATGTAGATGGGGGCAAGTCATTCACCTGGACAGAAAACTTGTCCTAAGCTGCTTCTTGATGGAAGATGGTAATCCAGCAAGATAGTATACCTGGTTCTCCTAGCTAGTCGGGGGGGGTGGGGGAGAAGGATTTATGTCACACGACTGCCACCTCTTCACTTTGGCTTTGAAAAAGGGTATATATTCCTTTGCCTGGATTCCCAAGGTTGTTAATGTTCCAACCATGAATAATCTGAATGGAGGTTGCAGGCTCTTTTGTCCTAGCAGACTAGGAGGCTCTATTGGCCAGGTCTGGCTTAGTAAATATAAATGCTATAAGTGACATGGCTCAAGCTCTATTTGGAGAAGAATTCTTGTACTTATGACTGGCACAATGGTTAGCCCTGCTACCTCACAGCGCCAGGGACCCAGGTTCAATTCCGGCCTCGGGTCACTGTCTGTGGGGAGTTTGCACATTCTCCCCATGTCTGCATGGGCTTCCTCCGGGTGCTCCGGTTTCCTCCCACACTCCAAAGAGGTGTGGGTTAGGTTGATTGGCCATGCTAAATTGACCTTAGTGTCAGGGGGATTAGCAGGGTAAATATGTGGAGTTACGGAAATGGGGCCTGGGTGGGATTGTGATCGGTGCAGACTCGATGGGCCGAATGGTCTCCTTCTGCACGGTAGGGATTCTATTATTAACTATATCTCATCACTATTTTGTAATTTAGCTATGTCAAAGACGATACACATTGGCATATGAAGGACTCAGTGTTAAATAAAATAGTTTGCTCAACAATTTCACCCAGGCATCCAATTTATTTTAGCTCAAGTTGAACAACAAGGAAGTATTATAATGATAACTTTGACAATAGGACAGAAATTTTAAATTTAAAATTAATTTTTAATTCCAATTTTAAACAAATTTACCTACTTTCTCAATAGAGATTTTCCATAAAAATTCTGGGTTCATCAACTCAAGAATATCATTGGCTCAAGGGCAATATTTGGGAGC
Source organism: Mustelus asterias (assembly GCF_964213995.1). Classification (NCBI taxonomy): domain Eukaryota; kingdom Metazoa; phylum Chordata; class Chondrichthyes; order Carcharhiniformes; family Triakidae; genus Mustelus; species Mustelus asterias. The sequence goes on from NC_135810.1 coordinate 77,206,398, forward strand.
ATTTCTGCTGCCAGCATTTAACCAATTTTTTTTTTTAATTACCCTTGCATTGTCAGCATCCCTGGCAAAACCAGCATTTACTGATCATCTCTTGTTGCCCTGGAGAAGGTAGCAGTGAGTCTTCTTCCTGAATGGCTGCACTCTGTGTACTGAAACTGCTTCCCTGATGATATTAGTTTGAACGTTCCAGGATTTTGATCCAATGACAATTAATTTAGTGGTAATCATTCTATCATGCATATATATACCTGTAAATATATGTTAAAAACTATTTAAAACAGATTTAAACATAAAAAATTAAACGATGATGATTTGAGGGTTTATTGTCTTGAGAAAAACTCTACTCTGCTGCAAACTGCTCGTGTGACATATCATCTTTGACAATAATGCTTACAAATGCAATTTGAGCATCAACATATGAGAACTGTACACAGTATTCAATGTCCAGAAAATAGGGCTTATTTACCTAATATGGGTAAAGGTCTATGAAATGGCTTGGTACAAAGAAAGAAGATATGAACAATGTGCCACATATTTCATCATCATACATAATATTGTCCGAAACAAATGCATGTTTATGCTTCATGGGCCTTGGAAAGATCAAAAATAGCCACTGATATTGGCGTGCTATCTTCTGGAAGAGACTCAAATTCTAAAGGGAACAGTTTGTGGAGTTAGGACTTGGTGTGCCTTGTACCATGATTGTTATTTATCAGGCTTTACGCATGAATGTCTCAAGTGTGTAGGCGTTACAATTTCAAGGTTGGAACTATACAAAAAACCTAATCTCTTTTGCTCTTAGTGGCTGCAGATGAAACAACTTAAAGAAAATTGAATCATCTGAATCACTGCAGCAAAATGTCACTTTTTCTCATTAACTCCATTGAGTTTGGGAATGAATGAGGTGAAAATATTAGTGTTAATATCTGCAGATTGAAGAACTCCGGATTTTTTTTTCCCTGCACCCAAACAACATGGGTGACTCTTGAATCTGTTAACCAGATGCTAAAAATGACCTGCTCATTCCTGTGCTATTGGCTAAACTAAGGTTAAAATATATCTTTATTGTCCAATTGAATTCATCGAACAGTGTATAGAACAATCCTGTTAAGCTGAATTAATTTTCCTTAAATGAATTATATTAATTTAATTGATTATTCATTTAATTCATATTCATGCGGCGGTTGGAACAATGGTTAACACTGCTGCCTCACAGCACCAGGGAGTCAGGTTCGATTCTCAGCTTGGGTCATTGTCTGTGGAGAATCTGTATGTTCTCCCCTTGTCTGCCTGGGTTTCCTCTGGGTGCTTCCGTTTCCTCCCACAGTCCGAAAGACATACTGGTTAGGTGCATTGGCCATGCTGAATTCTCCCTCAGTGTACCGGAACAGGCACCGGAGTGTGGTGACTAGGGGATTTTCATTGTAACTTCATTGCAGTGTTAATGTAAGCCTACTTGTGACACTAATAAAATAAACTTTAAAACTTTATAAACTATAATATTCATACATACCAGTTTGTTCATTTTATAATCAGACTTGCCATATAATAGAAAGATAAATTAGAATATAATTTGATGCTTTTACAAAAAGCACCAAATTAAAAATTTGTACATTATTCACTAAACTTCTGAAAGACATCCTTTAATGGACACTAAGCCTGAATTTATGTATTCAGAGGATCTAAGTCGTGTTTAAGGCATCTGCACAAGATGGCTAGAATGGGCGTCACAAACTGGACTCGCACCAATTTATACAGATGCACTAAAGAAAGCATTCTTTCTGGATGTATCTCAGCTTGGTATGGCTCCTGCTCTGACCAAGACTACAAGAAATTACAAAGGCTTGTGAACGTAGCCCAGTCCATCACGCATACCAGCCTCCCATCCATTGACTCAATTACACTTCCTGTTGCCTCGGGAAACCAGCCAGCAGAATCAAGGACCGCACCATGCACCCTGAATGTACTGTCTTCCACCTTCTTCCGTCAGGAAAAAGATACAAAATTCTGAGGACACATACCAACCAACTCAAGAACAGCTTCTTCTCTGTTGCCATCAGACTTTTGAATGGTCCTACCATATATTAAGCTGATCTTTCTCTTCACCATATCTGTAACCGCAACACTATATTCTGCACCCTATCTTTTCCTTCTCTCCTATGAACCCTATGAACTGGTTTTTCTGCATAGCATGCCAGAAACAATACTTTTCACTGTATCCCGATACATGTGACAATAATAAATCAAATCAAAATTTGGCAGTGGAACCATTACCTATTCAGATTGAGTGCAGGCTGGCCCGTTGCTAAATTGTTACATGTGCCTGTTTTACGCTCAGCAATTAGGCACAATGTTCTGGACCACCCAACTCCCTTCATGGCATGCTGGACAAACCAATGAGCTAATTATCCCTGGTGTCAGATTGAGACAGATAGGTACAGCCCGTTCCAATTCAATATGCATTGTTTGATGACCATAGCGTACTGCCATTGTGCAAGTGATTTAATCTCTGTCAAAAAGGTGGAAAGTTTCTCCCCACTTTTACATTGTCAGGGTTCAAACAATCCTCTCTGTTGTCATTTCCAATGTGCAAATGGTAGTCTTCAAGCCTAGTATCTGGTGCATCTAATGAGCTGTTCTAACAGAGTGCCCTAAAGTGGAGTACCAAATAGATCGAGGATTTTTAAATGCCCTCCAGCTGTTAAAAATGAACACTGATCATTTAACCTCATCCCGTCTCATAGAAGGACATTTTCAGCTCTGATTCCTTTACCAGTGAAACCATTATAGTCACCAAGTTTGCCCTGTAGAACATCATATGAAATACAAAATGTTGTTGTGCCTCTGCAGAGAGGAAATTAGAATTCTGCACACACAAAACATTGTATTCTTAAGGGCCAAACTCAGCCATATGTGCAAGTCTGTGCTGACCAGGTTTTAATGGGGTTCTTCTTCTGTTTTCCAAATGTGGCTTTTCATGAAAGTAGATTCGCTTTGTTTTGTAACCCCTTAGCTTGCTGATTCCCTTCAATGCCCTCGTCTTCTCTTCTTTCAGGTACAGCTCTCTATTCTGCTCCATCAGGGAAATTCTTTTTCTACCTTCCATTTCTTACCTCTTCCCCCAACAACAGCGCTAACCTACATTTTATAGCACTATGAGCACAGTGAAACATCGCATTAGCCTCTGCAGGAACATTATCAAACAAAATTTGACACTGAGCCACATTAAGGAAATTTTAGGACAGATGAGCAAAAGCTTTTTTGAAGAGATAGGTTATGAGGAACACATTAAAGAAGGAAAGAGGTTTGGGGAGGGAATTCCAGGGCCTAAGGTCTTGGCATCTGAGGGTATGTCTGCCAATGGTGGAGCAATTAAAACCAGGGATGTACAAGATTCCAGAATGGAGGAATGTCGATATTTCAGAGGGATGTAGGGCTTAGATAGATAAATTTTTGAAAAGTAAAGGAATTAAGGGTGAGCGGGCGGGTAAGTGGAGCTGAGTCCACGAAAAGATCAGCCATGATCTTATTAAATGGATGATGCACATCAATTGGACACGAGGCTCGAAGCTTCGGTAAAAGAAGGCTTTTATTAACTAACAATGGAACTATCAGAACTTTAACACACTATCCCAGACTGAAGGGGTACCGTCCGAGCAGGGAGTCTTATACCTCTCCCAGGAGGCGGAGCCCGACTGGGATGTGCCACAACAGTAACAAACACAGGTGTAACAATCCCACCCTAACCCAACAGCAACATTAGTACAATCCCACAGTAACCTATATACATTCCTGTAGTACTGGCCAGCCCTGGCTCAGTACTATCCAGTGGGAACCAACGATGGTTCACCACATTCACCCCTCCTTTGAGAACAAAGGCCGGCGGGGTACGAAAACAGACTAAAATGTCAGCAGATTATAAGTTCAGACGGTCTGGAGGACCGCACCGTCGTTGTGACCTCCTCAATACCAGCGGTGACACCGGAGTAGGCACTTGCGGTGGCGTTCTCCCCAAAACAGCGTCCAGCTGTTCTTCCACGGACTCACAGGCCGGTTGACCCTGATGAGACGGTAGTGCAGGGGATCCTGACACGTCCTGCGGTGGCAACCATCTTCGGGGCTCAGGCAAGCTGTGCATTGGAGTAAAACTGTTCAGCAATGGTCCCGATGCTGCCCGCGCCATGTCCGGGGAAGAAATGAGGGATAATGGATTCGTCACTGGGGGTATGGGAGCGACAGGAGTTGCTATGTCCCCTGCAGGCGCCAGGTCTCGGATCGAGACTGTGTCCTCTCGCTCGTCAGGATATGCCACATAGGCATACTGAGGGTTGGCGTGGAGGAGGTGGACCTGTTCGACCAAGGGGTCGGACTTGCGGGCCCTTACATGTCGCCGCAGGAGGACGGGTCCTGGGTACGTCAACCAGGCTGGTAAAGATATCCCCGAGAAAGACTTCCGAGGGAATGAGAACATCCTCTCGTGGGGAGTAGCATTGGTTGCCGTACACAGGAGGGAGCGAATGGAGTGAAGCGCATCAGGGAGGACCTCCTGCCAACGGGAGACTGGAAGACCTTTGGATTTCAACGCCAATAGGACAGCCTTCCAGACTGTAGCATTCTCTCGTTCCACCTGTCCATTACCCCTAGGGTTGTAACTCGTAGTCCTACTAGAGGCAATCCCGTATGAGAGCAGGAATTGCCTCAAGTCATCGCTCATGAACGACGAGCCCCTGTCGCTATGGATATAGCTGGGGTACCCGAACAGGGTAAAAAGATCACGGAATGCCTTGATCACCGTGGCAGCTGATGTGTCCGAGCAGGGGATGACAAACGGGAACCGGGAGTACTCATCGATTATGTTCAGAAAGCACACGTTCCGATCTGTTGAGGGAAGGGGGCCCTTAAAATCAACACTCAGCCTCTCGAAGGGGCGAGTGGCCTTGACCAAATGTGCCCGGTCAGGTCGGTAAAAGTGCGGTTTGCATTCCGCGCAAATCCGACAGCTCCTTGTCACCGACCTGACGTCCTCCACTGAGTAAGGCAGGTTGCGGGCTTTGACAAAGTGGTAGAGCCGAGTGACCCCAGGATGGCACAGATCATTATGGAGGGCGTTCAAGCGATCCTCCTGAATACTAGCGCATGTTCCGCGCGAGAGGGCATCCGAGGGCTCATTGAGTTTCCCTGGACGATACATGATATCGTAGTTATAGGTGGAGAGTTCAATTCTCCACCGCAAGATCTTGTCATTCTTGATCTTGCCCCTCTGCGAGTTGTTGAACATGAACGCCACGGACCGTTGGTCCGTGATCAGGGTGAACCGCTTTCCCGCCAGGTAATGGCGCCAGTGTCTGACGGCCTCCACAATGGCCTGGGCCTCCTTCTCCACCGCTGAATGCCGAATTTCGGGGCCTAGGAGGGTGCGGGAAAAAAACGCGATGGGCCTGCCGCCTGGTTTAGTGTGGCGGCCAGGGCGAAATCAGATGCATCGCTTTCCACCTGAAAAGGGATGGATTCGTCTACCGCGTGCATCGTGGCTTTCGCGATGTCGTCTTTCAATTTCTTGAAGGCCAATTGGGCCTCTGGCGTGAGTGGAAAAGTCGTGGACTTAATAAGCGGACGGGCTTTGTCCGCGTAGTTGGGGACCCACTGCGCATAATAGGAGAAGAAGCCTAGGCATCTTCTCAGTGCTTTTGCGCTAGCGGGCAAGGGAAGTTCAGCAAGGGGGCGCATACGGTCTGGATCAGGGCCAATGACCCCGTTTTCCACCACGTATCCCAGGATGGCTAACCGGCGCGTACGGAATACACACTTCTCCCTGTTGTAGGTCAAGTTCAGGCGAGATGCAGTGCGTAAGAAGTTATGGAGGTTTGTGTCATGGTCCTGCTGATCATGGCCGCAGATGGTGACATTATCTAGGTACGGGAAGGTAGCCCGCAGCCTGTTCTGGTCCACCATTCGGTCCACAGCACGCTGGAAGACCGAGACCCCATTGGTGACACGAAATGGAACCCTGAGAAAATGATACAAACGACCATCCGCCTCAAAGGCCGTGTATTGTCGGTCCTCTGGGCGGATGGGGAGTTGGTGGTAGGCGGACTTGAGGTCTATGGTGGAGAAAACCCGGTACTGCGCAATCTGATTGACCATATCAGATATGCGCGGGAGAGGATACGCATCCAGCTGCGTATATCAAAGAACAACAAAGAACAATACAGCACAGGAACAGGCCCTTCGGCCCTCCAAGCCCGCGCCGCTCCCCGGTCCAGGATTGAATCCTGAATCCAGGATCCCCGCCCAATTTTCCAGCCTATCTACATACCAATATCCTATCCACTGAGCTGTCCCTCACAGCTACGATGCTTTGTTCATCACAACCTATTAACTCACCCCCACCCCCCCATTCCAGACCATGTGATCTCCAGGGAGAGGCGAAAACCCAGAGTGAAAACCCCAGGGCCAATATGGGGAAAAGAAAATCTGGGAAATTCCTCTCCGACCCCCTGAGGCGATCGAAACGAGTCCAGGAGATCACACTGGCCCTGATCGGAAAATGCTTCCCAACCCTAGTCATTTCCACTTCCACGAACACCATATGAATTCCCTGCCCCCGAGACAGGTTCCCAACTATCCGCAGTCTCGCTCTGTACTGGCACCAGCAAGATGATCATAGAATGAAGCCTTGAAACGAGAAACAAGGAACAATTAGCCCGCGCCGCTCCCTGGTCCAAACTAGACCACTCTTTTGTATCCCTCCATTCCCACTCCGTTCATATAGCTGTCTAGATAAGTCTTAAACGTTCCCAGTGTGTCCGCCTCCACCACCTTGCCCGGCAACACATTCCAGGCCCCCACGACCCTCTGTGTAAAATATGTCCTTCTGATATCTGTGTTAAACCTCCCCCCCTTCACCTTGAACCTATGACCCCTCGTGAACGTCACCACCGACCCGGGGAAAAGCTTCCCACCGTTCACCCTATCTATGCCTTTCATAATTTTATACACCTCTATTAAGTCTCCCCTCATCCTCCGTCTTTCCAAGGAGAACAACCCCAGTTTCCCCAATCTCTCCTCATAACCAAGCCCCTCCATACCAGGCAACATCCTGGTAAACCATATCGGTTAATGGTCTGACTGTAATCAATGACCATCCGGGGTTTGTTCCCGCTCTTGACCACCACAACCTGTGCTCTCCACGGACTAACACTGGGCTGTATGATCCCTTCTTTGAGGAGTCGCTGAACCTCAGATCTGATGAAGATCTGATCCTCAGTGCTGTAACGCCTACTTCTAGTAGCGATGGGCTTGCAGCCTGGTACCAGATTCTGAAATAAAGAGGGTGTGGCGATCTTTAACGTAGAAAGATTACAGGCGGGGCGCGTTGGGCAATTTGGAGACTGCAGCTGTTCTCCCACTGCCAGCGAAGGGAGTGGCCCACCATACTGTAGGATCACACTCCTCAAGTGGACCATGAGGTTTAGTCCGAGAAGAATTGGTGCGCAAAGATACGGCAACACAAGGAGCTTGAAACGCTCGTAAATTGTGCCTTGTACTTTCAAGGTTACCACACAACTCCCTAGCACGGCGACAGACCGGGACCTTGATGCCATAGAGATTGTCTGTTTGGCAGGTTGAATCTGGAGTCCACACCTCTTCACAGTGTCAGGGTGGATAAAGCTCTCAGTGCTCCCGCTGTCAAACAGACAATAAAGCACATGATTGTTTACCTGGATATCCATCATTGAACAATCAAGCCTGTGAGGCTTAGCCTGGTCCAGGATGATCGACGCCACCGTTGGTCCATGAACGTCACTGCAGGCAGCTGAAGTCGATGCTGAGGACCCCTGCTGGTCGCTCGTGGTCATCGTCGACCAACATGACCGCCCCCATGAATCGCACATGGGTGAGGGCGCCAAACTCAGCGACCCCTGGTGGTCATACTCCTCCGACTCCGTCGACCGCAATGGCGTCGTCCTGGACTCGCACGTGGACGAACCCCGCGAGGACTTCGACGACGATGGTGATGATCCCAGCTCCGAAGAGTCGCAGGCCGCACTGCCGTTCCTGGGCTTCGATCTGCACACCTTTGCATAATGCCCTTTTTTACCGCATGCGGTGCAGATTACTGCTTTAGCGGGACACTTTTGCTCCTCCGCAGAAATAGCACCGCGGGCCGCATGGGGCTGCAGCCGTCGTCTGGCCCACATGGGAGCACGCCATAACACAGCACTTCAAGCCCGAGGGGCGAGGAGGGATTTGCGACTGCTCCTGCCACGTTGTCTCCACGTGGTCCTCTGGATATAGGATTAAGCTCTTCGAAGCCGACTCGAGCATTTCAGCTAATTCGATGGCCTGGGTAAGGTTGAGATTACCCTTTTCTAGCAGTTTGAGACGGATGTATGAAGACCCGACCCCGGCCACAAACGCATCTCGGGCGAGGTCGTACATGCTCTGCTCAGCCGACACAGCTTTGCAGTCACAGCCCCTGGCTAGCTGTAAGAGCTCATTGGCGTAGTCCTCCATGGTTTCGCCCGACTGCCGACGTCGTGTAGCGAGGAGGTAACGAGCGTGGATCTCGTTAGGAGGTTTTGTATAGCGCTTCTTTAGAAGCTCGAGGGCCCTAGGGTAAGTGGTGGCCGCACGGATCGCGAGGTAGACTGTGTCGCTTACCCTCGCATGGAGGACCCGGAGTCTGTCATCATCTGTGGTGACCGCTGCGGAGGCTGCTAGGTAATCTTCAAAACACTTCAGCCAGTGGTCGAAGGTGTTAGAAGCGCCCACCGCACGTGGATCTAGCGTCAGACGTTCTGGCTTGAGGATTTGCTCCATACTCTCCTTTCTTTTTTCTTCCGTCGAGAGTTTAATTTTAGTTAATAAAATTGATGCACATCAATTGGACACGAGGCTCGAAGCTTCAGTAAAAGAAGGCTTTTATTAACTAACAATGGAACTATCAGAACTTTAACACACTATCCCAGACTGAAGGGGTCCCGTCCGAGCAGGGAGTCTTATACCTCTCCCAGGAGGCGGAGCCCGACTGGGATGTGCCACAACAGTAACAAACACAGGTGTAACAATCCCACCCTAACCCAACAGCAACATTAGTACAATCCCACAGTAACCTATATACATTCCTGTAGTACTGGCCAGCCCTGGCTCAGTACTATCCAGTGGGAACCAACGATGGTTCACCACAATGGATTTATTCCCACTTGGAATTAAGTGGACGTATTAGTGAGAGGCAACATGGTTTTGTGAAGGGGAGGTCGTGTCTCACTAACTTGATCGAGTTTTTCAAGGAAGTGACGAAGATGATTGATGAGGGTAGGGCAGTGGATGTTGTCTACATGGACTTCAGTGAGGCCTTTGACAAGGTCCCTCATGGCAGACTGGTGCAGAAGGTGAAGCCGCATGGGATCAGAGGTGAGCTGGCAAGATGGATATAAAACTAGCTCGGTCAAAGAAGACAGAGGGTAGCAGTGGAAGGGTGCGTTTCTGAATGGAGGGCTGTGACAAGTGGCATTCCTCAGGGATCAGTGCTGGGACCTTTGCTGTTTGTAATATATATAAATGATTTGGAGGAAAATGTAACTGGATTGATTAGTAAGTTTGCGGATGACACAAAGGTTGGTGGATTTGCAGATAGCGATGAGGACCATCAGAGGATACAGCAGGATATAGATCAGCTGTAGACTTGGGCAGAGAAGTGGCAGATGGAGTTTAATCCAGAAAAATGTGAGGTAATGCATTTTAGAAGGTCTAATACAAATAGGAAATATACAGTAAATGGCAGAACCCTTAAGAGTATTGATAGGCAAAGGGATCTGCGTGTACAGGTACACAGGTCACTGAAAGTGGCAATGCAGGTGGAGAAGGTAGTCAAGAAGGCATATGGCATGCTTACCTTCATCAGCTGGGGCATTGAGTTAAAAAATTGGCAAGCCATGTTGCAGCTTTATAGAACCTTAGTTAGGCCGCACTTGGAATATAGTGTTCAATTCTGGTCACCACACTACCAGAAGGATGTGGAGGCTTTGGAGAGAGTACAGAAAAGATTTATCAGGATGTTGCCTAGTGTGGAGGGCATCAGCTATGAGGAGAGGTTGGAGAAACTTGGTTTGTTCTCACTAGAACAACGGAAGTTGAGGGGTGACCTGATAGAAGTCTACAAAATTATGAGAGGCATGGACAGAATGGATAGTCAGAAGCTTTTTCCCAGGGTGGAAGAGTCAACGAGGGGGCACAGGTTTAAGGTGCGAGGGGCAAGGTTTAAAGGAGATGTACGAGGCAGATGTTTTACACAGAGGGTGGTGGGTGCCTGGAACTCGTTGCCGGGGGAGGTAGTGGAAGCAGATATGATAATGACTTTTAAGGGGTGTCTTGATAAATACATGAATAGGATGGGAATAGAGGGATATGGTCCCCGGAAGGGTAGGGGATTTTAGTTAAGCCGGGTAGCATGGTTGGAGGGCCGAAGGGCCTGCTCCTGCGCTGTAATTTTCTTTGTTCTTTGGCAGAGCAGGCTCGAGAGGCCAGATGGCCTACTCCTGCTCCTAATTCTTATGTTCTTAGGAGGTTGCAGAGTTAGTGAGGGATGATGCCATGGAGCAATCTGAAAACAAGGATGATAATTTTAGAATAGAAGTGTCAACCATGCAGCCCAGGTTTATGGAGAGGTAAGATGGAAGGTTGGCCAGGAATGTGTAGGAATAGCCAAGTCCAGAGGTAATGAAGGCATGGATGAGGATTTCAACAGCAGATGCATTGAGGTGGAGCAGAGTTGGGCAATGTTACAGAGATAGGGAGTCTTAGTGATGGTGCAGAGAAGTGGTCAGAAGTTCACCTTGGGTTGTAATATATACCAAGGTGACAAACAGTCTGTTTCAGCTTCAGTGAGTTTCCTGGGAGATGGATGGAGGCCGTGGCTAGGGAACAGGGTTTTCTACAGGCCCCAAAGACAGCTTCAGACTTCCCAATACTTAATTGGAGTAAATTTCTCTAATTCAGTCCTCGATGTTGAATTAGCAGTCTGACAATTTAGAGACAATGGAGGTACCGAGAGAAGTGCTGGTGAGATAAATCTGATTGTTGTCAGTGTACTATTCTTTAGGGACACCAGAGGTAATGGTGCAAAAGAGAGAAGAGAAGCTATTGACGGTAATTCTATGGCTACAACTGGACAGATGAAGGTGGATCAGCAGAGCCCCCACAGCTGGAAAATAGAAGACCAGCACTGGAGGAGGATGGTGTAGTCAATTGTGTCAAATGTTGCAGGGAGGCTTAGAAGAATGAGTAGGGGCATGATCATGGTCACAAAAGATGTAATTTGTGATTTTCTTAAGAGCCTTTTCAGAAGGGTTGGAAACCTGATTGTAGGGATTCAAACATGGAGTTCTGGTAAAGATGGGCATGGATTTGTGATATATGGTAGCTCATTCAGGTACTTTGGAGAAGAAAAGAAGGTTGGATATGAGGCGGTCATTTGCAAGGACAGAGGAGTCAAAGAATGCTTTTTGAGAGGGACTGCTGAGCAGAGTTGAAGGGGAAGGGTCAGTACTTGAGAGAAAACCATTAAAAATGTCAAATACCATAGAGGCCAAGAAGGGAAGTTGGATGGTCAACAGTTTAGTGGGAATAGAGTTGAGGGAATAGGAGGCATGTCTCATGAGTTTGGAGGGGGCATGAGAATAGGTTGGAGATAAAGCTCCAGGCTAGGCAGCTGGAACCTTAAATGAAGGATACTCCAGTGAGTTAGGAGAAGAGAGAGAGGTGGCAGAGACAATCGGATGGATGGTCTCAATCTTAATTACAAAGAGGTCTATGAGCTCCTTATGCTTGTTCTTGGAGGAGAAAAGGTACGTGCCTAATTAATGTCCACTCTCCCCAACCTCCCACATGGATGTAAAACATTACCCTCAGTTTGCCACAGCTTTATCTGATCTCTTTCTCATTTCCCTTTGCTCCCAATCTCATGATTTCACAGTTTTGCCTGATCTCGCCTTTTATTTTCCTGTCGCAAACTTTCCCAGGTCCTTCTCTTGATTAATCCCTCAATGAATCTTAACATTTGTTTTGAGATCTCTCGTTTTCCCACATGTTGCAGCCAGCACCCAACTCCCTCTCTCTGCCTCTCCCTCCCCTTATTCACAAACTGGCCAGTTTGTCTTTAACATTAGTGCTGCCTGGGCACTCCCTTGATTGGCACTTGGCCAGTATTCTGTTTGCTCTTCCTGTTGTCCTGGAATTGTGTCATCAAACACTGTGACTACATTTTATCAAGTTTGTAACTATTAAAGCACACAGACTGCATGCAGAGCTTATTCCAGTAAAACTCTATTGAAAATGAAATTGTTGAAACTATGACAACACCCAAGGCTTTCTTTGTATTTTATAGTGCTCAGAAGATAAAATACTACTTTCATCTACAAACATCAAACGCCACACCGCAGGGAAGGAAAGTCCATTACTGCCGTAACTCTGGCAGAGTTTATGATGCACATTCATCATTCTCTTCCATTCCTCTTTATTTCTAAGCTCCTTTATTGGTAACTGCTTACATCCAAGCAAAGGAACTAAGCAGTACATACTCCATCAAAAGGAGACAGTGTAATTTGTTTTTCCTGCCTCTTCCACATCTTTAATAGTTCTAAACAACTCATGTAAGGTATTATGGTAACTCAACCTATCAACATCGTTTTTTGCAGTTTCTGTTGTTTGTTTTTCTCATAACAGCTGTGAAAGTGGTTCTTCAATCAATGAAAACCTCCTGACAAGTCCACTAAATGGGTGATAAATGTCTTCTGGTACCATATGGTACAGAACCATCTCCAATCCCCCAACCATTCCTTCTATGTATGATGGACTTGTTTTGGTTAGTGAAGTGATGGAGTCATAGCTGGGCATCACACCAAATCTCTAGTATGGCACTAACTCTCACACAATCCCACAGTTTTAAGTGAAGGACTGTAAAGACAGCTCAGGTATGGAGTCCATTCTCATTTAAAAGTGGCCTCTCTTTGTGTTTGCCCAACTTTAGTGTATCAGCCAGGTCAGGTACCTGCAGTTTGTCAAAGCTCTTGAGAAAGGTGGCTAGGACACTGATCGCCTCCTGCTAGTTCACATTCTTGACTGGCCCATCAGACAGTTTATCTCCCCCTCAGCATATGAAATATGCTCCATTGTGTCCTTGAACATAGGCGATGAATAGCGGCGTTCCCAAGGTCCTTTTATATGTGCTGAAAGCTTCCTCTCAATGTCAAAACCTTTGTCTAAGGATCATAACTCTATAGATTGGTCATTTGTATCATCCAGAACAGGCGGCACAGTGGTTAGCACTGCTGCCTCACAGCACCAAGGGTGAGGGTTCAATTCTGGCCTCGGTGACTGCCCGTGTGGAGTTTGCACATTCTCCCTGTGTCTGCATGGGTTTCCTCCGGGTGCTCTGGTTTCCTCCCACAATCCAACGATGTGCGGGTTAGGTTGATTGGCCATGCTAAATTGCCCTTAGTGTCAGGGGGACTAACGGTAAATATGTGGGGTTATGGGGATAGGGCCTGGGTGGGATAGTTGTCAGGCTTGATGGGCTGAATGGCCTCATTCTGCACTGTAGGGATTCTATGAGAAACATCAGCTGGATCTACTGAAAGTTTGTTTCTTCCAAGATTCCTATTCCTTATCAAGCTGTATAGGAAATATATTTTGAAAAGTATATTTTAATCCCTAGTTCACTGATAATGTCCTTCAGGATTAGTTTGAGCTTGCAATAGTTGTTGTGGTCTTTCCTCCCTTTCCAAAGAAGTTAGGAGTCTAACCTCAGTGGTTGGTAAGCTGATGGAGAAGATCCTGAGGGACAAGATTTATGAGCATTTAGAGAGGTTTAGTATGCTCAAGAATACTCAGCATGGCTTTGTCAAAGGCAGATCGTGCCTTACGAGCCTGGTGGAGTTCTTCGAAAATGTGACTAAACACATTGACGAAGGGAAAGCGGTAGATGTGGTTTATATGGATTTTAGCAAGGTGTTCGATAAGGTCCCCCATGCAAGGCTTCTCAAAAAAGTGAGAGGGCATGGGATCCAAGGGGCTGCTGCCCTGTGGATCCAGAACTGGCTTGCCCAAAGGAGGCAGAGAGTGGGTATAGATGGGTCTTTTTCTAATTGGAGGTCAGTCACCAGTGGTGTGCCCCAGGGATCTGTTCTGGGACCCTTGCTGTTTGTCATTTTCATAAATGACCTGGATGAGGAAGTGGAGGGATGGGTTGGTAAGTTTGCCGACGACACGAAGGTTGGTGGGGTTGTGGATAATCTGGAGGGATGTCAGAAGTTACAGAGGGACATAGATAGGATGCAAGACTGGGCGGAGAAGTGGCAGATGGACTTCAACCCAGATAAATGCGTAGTGGTCCATTTTGGCAGGTCGAATGGGATGAAGGAGTACAATATAAAGGGAAAGACTCTTAGTACGGTAGAGGATCAGAAGGACCTTGGGGTCCGGGTCCATAGGACTCTAAAATCGGCCCCGCAGGTGGAGGAGGTGGTTAAGAAGGCGTATGGTGTGCTGGCCTTTATCAATCGAGGGATTGAGTTTAGGAGTCCGGGGATAATGCTGCAGCTATATAAGACCCTCGTCAGACGCCACTTGGAGTACTGTGCTCAGTTCTGGTCGCCTCATGACAGGAAGGATGTGGAAAAGATTGAAAGGGTGCGGAGGAGATTTACAAGGATGTTGCCTGGATTGAGTGGCATGCCTTATGAGGATAGGCTGAGGGAGCTCGGTCTTTTCTCCTTGGAGAGACGTAGGATGAGAGGAGATCTAATAGAGGTATGTAGGATGTTGAGAGGCATAGATCGGGTGGACTCTCAGAGGCTTTTTCCGAGGGTGGAAATGGCTGCTACGAGAGGACACAGGTTTAAGGTGCTGGGGGGTAGGTACAGTGGAAATGTTTGGGGAAAGTTTTTCACACAGAGGGTGATGGGCGAGTGGAATCGACTGCCGTCAGTGGTGGTGGAGGCAAACTCAATAGGATCTTTTAAGAGACTCCTGGATGAGTACATTGGACTTAATAGGATGGAGGGTTATAGGTAGGCCTAGAAGGTAGGGATATGTTCGGCACAACTTGTGGGGCCAAAGGGCCTGTTTTGTGCTGTAGTTTTCTATGTTTCCATGTTTTACAATGATTACCTCCTGTGCTCTAGAGAAGTCTGATGAATTTATATGCCCACTTTGGTTATTAGAAAGCTTGGTCTATTTATGAAAGATACCCCTTTTGATGTAAATAAAAGACTAGAATTTGGAACAAAGCTTGAAAAGTAGCAAATGTTTCTGTCCTTAAAAATATTTACCCATGTTATCAATCTCAGCTAGTTTTACAGCTTATTCAATCTACATGTTAGCAAAAGCAAAGAACAAAGTGCAAAAATCTATGGTCTGAAAGTGTGCTACAGCAGGGATAGCTTCTGTCAAAAGGCATATTTTTCCTGCCAGTTATATGGATATATACCAATGAAGCTGCAAGACAGAGGGTTCCCGCAAGCTCCAGGATATTAACTGCTTTAAAACTAACCCCCCTGTAAGAGATAATAGGTTGAAAGCCACAGAGTCCATGAGAGTGGAGAGAGGGCAGATCTGCAATTATCCTGTCTGAGTGGCCATTCAAAGAACAAAGAACAAAGAACAATACAGCACAGGAACAGGCCCTTCGGCCCTCCAAGCCCGCGCCGCTCCCCGGTCCAGGATTGAATCCTGAATCCAGGATCCCCGCCCAATTTTCCAGCCTATCTACATACCAATATCCTATCCACCGAGCTGTCCCTCACAGCTACGATGCTTTGTTCATTACAACCTATTAACTTACCCCCACCCCCCCATTCCAGACCATGTGATCTCCAGGGAGAGGCGAAAACCCAGAGTGAAAAACCCCAGGGCCAATATGGGGAAAAAAAATCTGGGAAATTCCTCTCTGACCCCCTGAGGCGATCGAAACGAGTCCAGGAGATCACAATGGCCCCGATCGGAAAATGCTTCCCAACCCTAGTCATTTCCACTTCCACGAACACCATATGAATTCCCTGCCCCCGAGACAGGTTCCCAACTATCCGCAGTCTCACTCTGTACTGGCACCAGCAAGATGATCATAGAATTAAGCCTTGAAACGAGAAACCAGGAACAATTAGCCCGCGCCGCTCCCTGGTCCAAACTAGACCACTCTTTTGTATCCCTCCATTCCCACTCCGTTCATATAGCTGTCTAGATAAGTCTTAAACGTTCCCAGTGTGTCCGCCTCCACCACCTTGCCCGGCAACACATTCCAGGCCCCCACGACCCTCTGTGTAAAATATGTCCTTCTGATATCTGTGTTAAACCTCCCCCCCTTCACCTTGAACCTATGACCCCTCGTGAACGTCACCACCGACCCGGGGAAAAGCTTCCCACCATTCACCCTATCTATGCCTTTCATAATTTTATACACCTCTATTAAGTCTCCCCTCATCCTCCGTCTTTCCAAGGAGAACAACCCCAGTTTCCCCAATCTCTCCTCATAACCAAGCCCCTCCATACCAGGCAACATCCTGGTAAACCTCCTCTGTACTCTCTCCAAAGCCTCCACGTCCTTCTGGTAGTGTGGCGACCAGAACTGGACGCAGTATTCCAAATGCGGCCGAACCAACGTTCTATACATCTGCAACATCAGACCCCAACTTTTATACTCTATGCCCCGTCCTATAAAGGCAAGCATGCCATATGCCTTCTTCACCACCTTCTCCACCTGTGACGTCACCTTCAAAGATCTGTGGACTTGCACACCCAGGTAAATTCTTTATGAATGAGTCTATACAAGTGCCAGCAGATTGTTCAGTCATGGAAGGTTTACTATCAGTTATAACCCTAATATGATATCCCTAAAGGTACAGTTTCCAGCAAGTTACTGATTGCTAATTTGGGGTGGAAACCACGACTACTTTAACCCTTTCTAGCCTAAGGATATTGAGACCATTAGTAGCTCCCCAAGATATCTCATCTGTCCCAATGATAACCAGTTGGTAACAATGTATATAATTAAACCTCATAATAAATATCTCAGCATCTTATCAACTCAGAACCAATTGAAAGCACTTTTGCATCTGAGTAATTGCTTTAAGGCGCATTGTTGTTTATGTTATATGGATGAATGCAGTAACTATTTTATTCAAAGCATTGAGGAGAAGTGACCAATTAATCTATGTTTTGGTGATGGCAGTTGAAAGGAGAACGTTGGCCAAAGCTCATCCTCAAAGAGTGTAATGAGTTCGACAACCTCTCCTTTCTTTCTCTCTCTTGCTCTCTGTCACTCTCTTTCATTCCCTTTCTCTATAGAAAGTAAGGGTGCTGTAAATGACATAAGCATTAATGGGCCAGGGAGAAGTGAAAACAATTGATGGATTCCGCTTCTCACTGGTGTCCAATGAACTTGCCTTATTGAGTGTCAGCCTAGACTGTGCTGGTTAACATATTAATAATGACTCTTGTGTGCCAGCTCAGCCTGTGGCTGAGTGAGGAAAAGAATATTTGAGGACCAGGATCTCAAACCAGACACAAAGGTCATGGTTAACTGGGGAGCCATGATCCTGAAGTTGCTATATGCTTCAGAGATTTGGACAATGTACAACATGGATCTCAAAGCACAGAAGAAGTATCATCAGCGGCGCCTTCGTAAGATCCTCCAAATCTGGTAGTAAGAAAGGCAATCCAATCACTGTCCTCTCCCAAGCCAACCTGCCCAGCATCAGGACACTAATCACTCAGAAATAGCTTCACTGGGTGGAACATGTTGTTGATATGCCTTAGAACGGAGAACGGAAACACTTTAATGATATCCTCAAAGCATTCTGGAAGAGGAAAAACATCCTTGCCGACTCATGGGAGACCCTGGCTTGTAACTAACCAAAACTGAGAGGAAGGCTCATTTGGAAAGATACCGAACACATCGAGAGACTTTGTCAAGAATCTGCATAGGCAAAGTGAAGGCATCAGAGGGAGCATACGTACCTCTGAACAATCCACCTCTCTAAGCCTTCAAACACCACCTGGCAAAGTCTGCAGATTGCACATTGGATTTCTCAGCCATCTCAGAATTCATCAAACTGGACTGGGAGCCAGTCATCCTCAAACGCAAGGGACTGTCTAAGAAGGGGAGAGATTAATAATGACAACAGCTATTATATCTTAAATAGCAAGAGAGGCGTTGAGAAATTATAGACAGGGCCCACTGAAATGATCAAGGAATGTCACCCTTATGATTGAAATAGAACATTCTGTAATTTATATAGTTGTGGATAGGATAAATTCAAATTATAAAATGTAGGATACATCTTAATTAAAAAATGCATCAAGAGTTTCATCTTTGGGATGTCAGTGTGAAATTTCTTCTTTTGTGTGACAAATTGATATGTAGGCAGTCAATATGCACTGTGATGCACATAGATATTTTTCAAACATTATTTTGAAGTTACATATCACTACAGAGCTACCCAAAGTGCAAGCCCTTGGTTCTTTCTGTTATAGGATCACTTCTACCAATACTATCATGGACACATTCATCTGTGATAGACTGGTGAGGACAAGGTCAAGTAGATTTTTCCCTCTTGTTGGTTCCCTCACCATCTGCTGCAAACCCAGTCAAGCAGCCTTTAGGAATCAGCCAGCTCATGTGATGGAATACTCACCAAAAGACGGTTGAAGCAGCTACAACAGGCCATGTTCATACAAGTCAGAACAACTCCTGGTGCTCCTGTCACCAGCTCCTCCAGCTGTACTAATGTTGTTGCAGTAAGTATGACCTATGGGTTGCACTGCAATAATTCGTCCAGAGTACATTTACTGACTCTCCTTCACCTGCAATCTCTTTGCTATCAAGAAGGATAAGTACAGCAATATTATGGAAACACCATCATTTCTAAGTCACAGACCATCCTGACATGAACTTATATCATCTTTCCTTCATTGTCATTAGCTCATTGCTGTCTTACAAAAGCAAAATTTCAAATGAAAACAGAACGTTCTGGAAATACTCAGTCTGTCAAGCAGGATCTGTGGAGAGTCATAGAGATTTACAGCATGGAAACAGGCCCTTTGGCCCAACTTGTCCATGCGCCCAGTTTTTAACCACTAAGCTAGTCCCAATTACCTGCATTTGGCCCATATCCCTCTATACCCATGTAACTATCTAAATGCTTTTTAAAAGACAAAATTGTACCAGCCTCTACTACTGCTTCTGGCACCTCATTCCAGATACTCACCACCCTCTGAGTGAAAGAATTGCATCTCTGGCCCCTTTTGTATCTCTCCCCTCTCACCTTAATCCTATGCCCTCTAGTTTTAGACTCCCCTACCTTTGGGAAAAGATATTGACTTTCTAGCTGATCTATGCCCCTCATTATTTTGTAGACCTCTATAAGATCACCCCTCAGTCTTCCATGCTCCAGAGAAAAAAGTCCCAGTCTATCTACCCTCTCCTTGTAACTCAAACCATCAAATCCCGGTAGCGTCCTAGTAAATCTCTTCTGGACTCTTTCTAGTTTAATAATATCCTTTCTATAGTAGGGTGACCAGAACTGTGCACAGTATTCCAAGTGTGGCCTTACCAATGTCTTATACAACTTCAACAAGACGTCCCAACTCCTGTATTCAATGTTCTGACCAATGAAACCAAGCATGCCGAATGTCTTCTTCACCACTGTGTCCCACCTGTGACTCCACTTTCAAGAAGCCATGAACCTGTACTCCTAAATCTCTTTGTTCTAGAACTCTCCTCAATGCCCTGCCATTAACTGAGTAGGTCCTGCCCCGATTCGATCTCCCAAAATGCATCATCTCACATTTATCTAAATTAAACTCCATCTGCTATTCATCGACCCACTGGCCCAATTGATCAAGATCCTATTGCAATCCAAGATAACCTTCTTCACTGTCCACTATGCCACCAATCTTGGTGTCATCTACAAACTTGCTAACCATGCCCCATAAATTCTCATCCAAATCATTAATATAAATAACAAATAACAGTGGCCCCAGCACTGATCCCTGAGGCACACTGCTGGTCACAGGCCTCCAGTTTGAAAAACAACCCTCTATAACCACCCTCAGTTTTCTTTCATCAAGCTAATTTTGTATCCAATTAGCTACCTCACCCTGGATCCCATGGGAGAGGTATCAAGTTAACATTTCAGGTTAATGCCATTTTATAATTGAACAATTAGTATTTTGTCAATCTAGCGATTTCTGTACATTTTGATCAGTAAGCCAAACTCTATGAGCACAGTTAGCCCATAGTGGCATGGTATTTCCAGCCTTCTAACAAAAAAACATGGTGAACATCCCATAAATTATTCACTGAGTGATTTACCACAATGTTAGGTTGTGTGATCTGGACTATGCTTCCCATGCATTGGCAGAGAATAGAAATACAGGTTTTGGTTTACAAAACACTTCCTCCAGTCTAATTGTGTAAGAAGTTGAGAATATAAGGACAGTTTGGGTGTGGAAGGACTGAGTTTTAGTTCCAAACTGAATTCTGGATCGGGAACCCAGAAGTGGGCATGGTGGGACCTTGGAGGAGATGTTTGGGGAGGCAGCAAATGAAGAGGCTGCTTCCAGGAGCCTCATCAAATTAAGGATGATGAGAAGGCTCAGTAGCTGAGAGGGCCAATTGGAATATCCAAGGCTCTGGGTAGCTGGCTGCCTCACCTGGAGAAGTGGGAGGTGCTGCTATGGGTGGGAGAGCACAAGGGTACTCCAAATGGGGGAGCGCTCTCTGAAAACATATAGATGGTACAAAATCATTGCAGAGGGAGTGAGGGGGAGGGGTTGCTCACAACCGAATCATAGAATCCCTATAGTGCGGAAGGAGGCCATTCAGCCCTTTGAATCTGTACCGACTCTCTGACAGAGCATCTTACTCAGACCCTATCCCCATAACCCCACGCATTCACCCCATACATCTTGGGGCACTAAGGGAGAATTAGCATGGCCAATCTACCTAACCTGCACATCTTCGGACTGTGGGAGGAAACTAGAGCACGGGGAGAAGGAGCAAACTCCACACAGTCACCCAAGGCCAGAATTGAACCAGGATCTCTGGTGCTAAATAACCACTGTGTCGCCTGCACCCTGCCCCCACAATTGTGTCAATCACAGGTGAGCAATTCCATGCTGGACTGCTTTACATGATGCAGCTCTGGCAACCCCTGGCCTGCTGGGAGACTGCCACCATTCGATCTACAAGATCCAGCCACACTGGGGAGCTGGGGGAAAGGGGGCTGTGCCAGTCTGGAAAATCCAGATGGCGTGTGGAGTGCCCTCAATTGGCTGTGTAATGGGCCTAATTGACTACCCACTGCTAGTGAGTGTAAGGTCGCCAGCCCCCCAACAGCGGCCTCCATGGAAATAGACTGGAGGTGGGAACATGGGATCATGCCAATCAGTAGCGAGAAATTGCTAGCAGTCCCATCTTCAAACCTACCTTTACCTCGGGATGAAATATCAGCCCAACGGGTTTGGAAGATTATGAACTGAAACTGGTGATATTTTAATAATTATTTTCTTTTGTTAATTCCTTCTAGGCAATGAAACGCTCTTTGGAAATGCTGATGCTGAAAATGGTAATGAAGACAATTCATCTCAAGGTGTCCCTGCATTGCATTATATTCAATTGCAAAGGATTTTCATTCCTTAAGAATCTAGTCTATCGTCAAACAATCCCCATAGAGATGTGAAATGGTCATTTTTCGGTAAGGAGTGAATTAGTGACACAGTCCAGTCCTCATGATGACGGAGTGTAATCACACCCTTCAGAGCTGTGTTCCTGAGGTTCTGAATGCAACTGTGAATTCAGGCAAGACAAATCTTCCCATCCTTGTAAGGATATTACTAGCAATAGTTATGATGTCAATGATTGCAGTTGGTTTCCTTGGTAATGCAATTGTGTGTTTAATTGTGTATCAGAAGCCTGCGATGCGCTCAGCAATCAACCTGCTCTTAGCAACCCTTGCATTTTCTGACATCATGCTGTCTTTGATGTGCATGCCTTTTACCACGGTCACCATCGTAACCGTCGAGTGGATCTTTGGAAGTTATTTTTGTCGGATATCTGCTATGCTCTACTGGTTCTTTGTCCTGGAAGGTGTGGCCATACTTCTGATAATCAGTGTTGACCGCTACTTAATCATTGTGCAGCGACAAGACAGACTGAATCCTCACCGTGCCAAAATAATGATTGTCATTTCATGGGTAGTCTCCTTTGGCATTTCATTTCCATCAGCGATTGACGGGACCATGGTGGAAGTGCCAACTCGGGCACCTCAGTGCGTTCTGGGATATGCAGAGACTGGAACTGACCGCGTTTACGCAGTGCTCTTGCTGGTTACTATTTTTTTTGTTCCTTTCAGTGTGATGCTATACTCTTACCTCTGCATACTGAACACGGTGCGGAGAAATGCCGTGCGGATCCACAACCACGCGGACACCCTGTGCCTGAGCCAAGTAAGCAAGCTGGGACAAATGGGCTTGCAGCGCCCTCATCAAATAAACGTCGATATGAGCTTCAAAACCCGAGCCTTCACAACGATTTTAATCCTCTTCATTGGCTTCTCCTTTTGCTGGTTGCCGTACACAGTGTATACTTTACTCTCTGTTTTCAATGAGAACTTTTATCACAGCCAGTCCTTCTACGCTGTCAGCGTCTGGATTTTGTGGCTCACTTACCTCAAATCCGTGTTCAATCCCCTCATCTACTGTTGGCGCATTAAGAAATTCCGCGAGTCCTGCATGGAATTCATGCCAAAAACATTCAAAATTCTACCAAAGTTGCCGGGCAGGACAAGGCGGAGAGTCCGGCCCAGCACAATTTATGTTTGTAATGAGCATCAGTCAGCTGTATAAATGAAAACTTTTGTTCCAAATGCCTTGTCAAACTACCCGTAAGTAGAATAATTTTTGGTGTGACATGCACTTGCCATTTATTGTATGAAATTGATCTTTTATTGTGATGGGTTGCTGCCAAAAAGTCATTTGTTAATTTTGCAAACCTGTTTATTGCTGCCCTGAACGGATGTGTTAATGAGAAAATGATATTTGCGATTTGTGCTTTACTATGTAGCAGCATTGAGAAAACCCTCTACACTTTTAAGGATCCTCATTAGAAGTGAAACAAACAAGACTTCATATTTCATTCAAAATTGTCCCATGGCATTGTGCAAACAGAGTATGTCACAGTGGAATTAACACTTTAACACGCTAAATGTTGTCACCTGTGATTTATAATTATTTCTTTTGTGAAATGGACTGTGTTTTCACAATTTTCTAATGTGTTGCTCCAATTTAAATAGCATCAAACTTGCTGCCTGGGTTTAAAGCTACTGTTACAGATCAGTCACCCATTCCAGAAACTGCACCATTTTAATTCTCACTGAAACTATTTGGAATGAAAATTAGGCAGTTTCTATAACCAGCAGCCAATCCACAATGTTAACAAAGATAGATAAAGAGCCTGTGGACTCGATGTGAATCAGCATATTCTATCACATGTTAATTCTCCCAGTGTTGATTTCCAGTCTGTTTACTTGCACACGGATTGGCTCCAAGTCACAAAGATCCGTCAAGAATATCAACATTTGTAAATGAACTGCCTATTTACTTCTAAGGTAGAATAAAGTTGGGGGTCTTGAGAATAGCTAATTAGCATTGCTGCTGCTTGGATACAAGGCACATGTGATTCATATTATCATGGAGATAGGCTTCGAGAAGAGGAGAGTCCATCAGAAACCATTGTGGGACGAGGTTCTATGTTTTCCTAAAAATGTTGCTTAACCTCACAAACATGGTCAGTCTGCACAAACCTGAAAACAAACAGAAGGATGGAGAGGGCAAGTCTCTATTATTTACCATGCAGATTGTGGGTAGGAGCTCCCATTCAGTTAAAGAAACCATGTTTGTGAGGATCCACATAAAGCTAGAAGATTTGCCAAGCTTTAGCTAGAGGAAAGGATCTCCAATTCGTTCTTCACAGTGCAAGTCAACTGGGGGAGAAGATGTTATCGGCCTGGAAAAGGATAAAGGAACTGTGAATAGCTTTAGACTGCTTCACAAAATGAAGTGCCCATTTAAGGGACAGAGTACAGTGTGTAACCATGGCAGGGGGATTTTTGATTATTGTAAAAGTTAAATGGGGGATCTTTTCTGGCATTTATTGTGTAAGTTTCCCACTGAAATATTGTTTAGTCAATGCTGCTTTTAGTTTGTTCCAGTAAAAGTTTTAAAAACCTGAAATCTCGATGTGTGATCCTTTCAGCATTTACTGCAAGTTTGAATTTCTTTTTAAAAGTTGTCGGTGTCCACAGGAATCATAACAAGTACACTGGGATTTGCCAGAGTTCAAATGAACCAGGTTTCACGGTGAAAATGCCTTGCAACAGTTAACAAAGATTCAGGAGCAGAGTCAGATTGAACAGTTAACTTTGTTTCTCTCTCTACAGTTGCTGTCAGACCTGCTGAACCTTTCCTGCATTTTCTGTTTTATTTAAGATTTCACTGTGACGGTCGCTGTATTAATTGAAAGATTACCATTGTCCAGTGCTAAAGCATTCCTCAAAAGAGAGGAGATATCTTTGCAGCAGTTAATAAAAGTTAACTTGAAGCTGATAGCAAAGAAATTGAAAATAACTTTAAAAATAGGTGCAGAGAAAGTTGAGGTATTGGCTCAACATTTGAACATTGAGGAAACAAAAGTAATCGAGATAAAATACGGGTTAGGTTAGCCAGGATTCAGTTACAGATAAAGCAACGTGAATTAGAATTCCAAAGGGAAGAAAACGAAAGAGAATTTTTAAAAAAAACTTGAATTAGAATTCCAAGTGAAAAAATTAAAGACAGAGGGTCCTATTTTATCATTTTGATTCAAAGTGCTGGGCGGACATGAAACTGGGAGTGTTTCAGATCCACCTTTTTGACCCGTTCTCATCCGCCCCCATACACACTCTGCCTGCGAAAATATCAGTGATTCCGAATTGCGCTGTACAAGCCTGCGGGCGGGGCTTGACGCGCCTGAAATCCTGCAGCTCCGATCGCCGCCTCCAACTACGCATGCGCAGAAAAAAAATGAGAGAGTGTGGCTCCCCTGCCACATCACTCTGCAAGTCGTGCCAGATCATCGACATGGATGCCAACATCTCATGTGAGAACACCCTCCACCAGGTACACGGTACATACTCTGCGACTCGGCCAACGTTGTCTACCTGATACGCTGCAGGAAAGGATGTCCCGAGGCATGGTACATTGGGGAGACCATGCAGACGCTACGACAACGAATGAATGAACACCGCTCGACAATCACCAGGCAGGAGTGTTCCCTTCCAGTCGGGGAACACTTCAGCAGTCACGGGCATTCAGCCTCGGGTAAGCATTCTCCAAGGCGGCCTTCACGATACACGACAACGCAGAATCGCTGAGCAGAAACTGATAGCCAAGTTCCGCACACATGAGGACGGCCTCAACCGGGATCTTGGGTTCATGTCACACTATCTGTAACCCCCACGACTTGCCTGGGCTTGCAAAATCTCACTAACTGTCCTGGCTGGAGACAATACACATCTCTTTAACCTGTGCTTAACCCTCTCTCCACTCACATTGTCTGTACCTTTAAGACTTGATTACCTGTAAAGACTCGCATTCCAATCATTATCTTGTAAATTGAGTTTGTGTCTGTATATGACCTGTTTGTGAACACAAGTCCTCACTCACCTGATGAAGGAGCCTGAGACTCCGAAAGCTAGTGCCAAATAAACCTGTTGGACTTTAACCTGGTGTTTGAGACTTCTTACTGTGCTTACCCCAGTCCAACGCTGGCATCTCCACAACATCGCTCCTAGCCAGTACTATCTTTAACTATAGACAATACAAAATTCACGAGGCAGATATCTCTGTATAAAGACGTAACAATCATTCAAAACAAAAACACAACAAGCAGCTGCTCGGAGATCACCAAAAGGGTTAAGTAGCTCTGAGATAGAGCAACAGAACCTCTCCAATGAATCTAATGTATACAATCAAAAACAGATCAATTACAGGTTTTCTTATCAATTAATCCCACCTCATATTAGTTTAAAATCAATTACATTCAGTAAACATACATCAATAATAATTCCTGACGTACACTTTAGGCAATTGCATTTTATCATCCAGCATAATGATATCTCATTCATCCATTTAATCCGGACGCTAGCTCCCATCTTGGCTAAAGTCACTTTCTGGTTGCCTGGTTACCCTGGATGCTTGCTACAGGGGTCAAAGTGGATGTTCTCACCGAATCATTGCCAACCTGGATAAACACATGTTCCTGCATCCAGGCACGTCCTTATCCAGAGTCTAGACAATGAATGGACCTATTCACAATGTTGCAAGATGTGTTCACTCATAAGAAACCTTCTGATATGAATTTCGCTAACTACAGAAGTTCCCAGGCCTTTGGCTCTGAACTATCCACCTCTACCATCATCCCTTGTAGTAACCTGCTTTCGGCTGAAGTGAGCAATGATTCATACAACACTTAAAATATATTCAAAATATCAACATATGTTTTAAAATCATAATTACTTGTTTAATTCTTGTACTGCAGCCACATATGTGTAATCTATTTGTCTCATTAGCTTATTAACTTTGTTTCAAGAATCATTTAACTCTTTACTGGTAGTCTTGTCAGTGCCTTATGGATTCTGTCTAACACCTTATTAATTGGTTAGTAATTTCCCTCTTCAGTACGGAAAGTGTTGGAGGTTGATTTGACCCTGTTGGATGAACAGTGTGTAAGGTTACAAAATGGTTAAGAGTGCTGTGTACATTAAGCATATGAGTTAATTCCAGAAGGTCGCACACAAGACTTTGGAGAGCTGAGGAATGGACTGCATCAGACTTTTGTGGAAGTTGCAAGAGAAAAACATTGTTTGATGGATGGTGCGGAGTGATGAAGCTTGAGCAAGATTTTGAAAGCCTTAGATAATAGAAAAAATGAAAAAGGAATAAGGTGTCACCTAGAAGACTGTAAGGTTTCTAAAATAAGAGAAGTTGCTGTTATGGCTGATGATTACAAACTATCCCACAAAGCTTTGTTTGCAAACACACACACCATTTGGAGAGATAAGAGGAGGAATCATGAACTGGATACGAATTACCATGAGAGGTGTGGGAGAAATGAACAGATATGCTTCTGAGGGTAGTGAAAAAAAGTGTGGAGGATAAGTGATTCAGGGGGCCAGCATGATACTTTTGCCACAAGGTGAGGCATGTGAAAGGAGATTTCTGGAAATGAGAAGTTAAAGCTGGTGGCATCTATAGGTGTGTCTAATGTATTTCCAGATTATGTTGTACCAGTGAATGGAGTTTGTGACAAATAGTGGATATACATTGGAACATAAAACATAATGGGAGTTTTATGCTTGAGACTAAGGTGAGTTTGCTTTCGTCTGAGAAAGGTACCAAAAAAGTTGTTATTCTTCATGATTTAGGTCTGGGCTCAATCCCTGGTATCAGTAAAAGATCTGAATTTCTCACTGGACAGTTAATTAAATAAAAGCGTATTGATACAGAACATTGATGGAAATTGTTTGCCTGTTTCATTGTGTGGAGTGAAACTGTGTTTTAGTCAAAGGTTCTGTTATGAAGGGAGTGGTGTCAAGATTGCCTATGAATGATATTGACTTTATCTTGGGAAACAATCTAACTGGAAACCATGTGCTACCTCGGGACATTTCCACCAAATCCGTTGAATTTGTTAAAGGTACAGATCAGCAAGATCAATGGAAAGCGGGCGGCACGGTGGTACAGTGGTTAGCGCTGCTGCCTCACAGCGCCAGGGACCTGGGTTCGATTGCCGGCTTGGATCACTATCTGTGCGGAGTCTGCATTTTCTCCGTTTCTGCGTGGGTTTCCTCCAAGCGTTCCAGTTTCCTCCCACAGTACAAAGATGTGCGGGTTAGGTGGTTGGCCACGTTAAATTGCCCCTTAGTGTCAGGGGGACTAGCTAGGGTAAATGCATGGGGTTATGGGGATGGGGCCTGGGTGGGATTGTGGCCGGTGCAGACTCGAGGGGCTGAATGGCCTCTTTCTGCACTGTAGGATTCTATTATTCTATAACAGTACAAGGACAAGAATAAACTCATTATGATATTCTTTGGTGCCATGCCAAATAGCCTGCAAAGTGTGTTAGTGCTATGCAGGAACGTGAGAAAAGAGTTTGGACAGATGTGCCAAGGTGCCCCCACCTCCTCCTGCTTTCCCCAGGGTAGCTTCTGTTCATCAACAGCAACTTACCCAGCAGCAGCAAGAAACTTACTGAGGTTACTAATGATGCAATTAGGAGATATTTTGCGAGGGCAGTGGAATTTTACCAGTGGTGCACAGGACCCCAATTGTGTCTGCAGCTTGTCAACTCAAAAGGAGATGACTGCACAGCAAAAGATTGGAGCACCATAAAAATAATCTGCAATCTGCACATTAACAGAGCAAATCAGTAAGCTTGAGGCCATCGGCAAGCAAAGACTTGTAATTAATTTCATGACTATCTCCTTGATAATTCAGACAGTTCTGGTGGCTGCCGTTTCCTCCAGCCATTTCGGCCCTCACCCGATTCACCACTCTCACTGCAGATGTAGTGAAGGCTGCTGTAGCAACTGTGTATGCTGAACTATCCTCCCATCTCCTCAACACACCTGCTGTCCTGAATTGGTCAGTCATCCCGAGAGCTTCTACAGGCAGTCTCGCTGCTGTGGTATTCAGGCTTGCAACCTGAAAATGCTACAGAAAAATCCAAAGGTGGGAAAATTCATCTCAACATGTGAAGGATTTGAACAATGCGTCATGTGGCTACTTGACAAGATTGTGAATACTTTGCAGGCAACAGCAAGGATAAACAAATGGTGTGACTCACTGCTTGGAGACCTTGGATTCTCACCTACAAAAGACTGACTTGACCAATTTGAGATTGCTTTGAGAGAGGTCTGATAATAGGATTCACACACTTTGTGGAAACAGATGATGTAGACATGTCCAGGAGCTGAGACATGAGAGAGAGAGAAACAATGAATGCTTTCTCTCAGGGCAATCACATATCCAACAAAACACAATGGTAGACAGTAGCAACCTAGTTATATAAATTTCAGCTGATGACTTTTGAGCATTTTATTTATCTTTAGTGAATTTTGCCTCTATTAAGTGCCGTATTAAGGTTAGACCTGGTAATAAGATAGTGACTGTAAGACACTTGTTAAACTAGAGTAGACAGAAAAGTACAGATTATTGTTTGAATGCACATTATATTATTTTGTTTATTTACAATATTTGTAAAACCATCTAGAAATTACAGAAACAGCTAGGAACGTCTGCATACTAATCTTCCAAGCTGTAATCTTCCTGTGCTATTACTATACCCTTGGCCAGCTCATCCTGTCTCGCACTGACACCTCTTTGTGTTGCAAAGCTGTGTGACATGCAGCAAATGTTGTTTATTTGGGCCACCTTTGCAGAGTGACAGAGAGGTCCACTGCTGTTCTAAACAGCAGACACTTTTCCTTCAGCAATAATGTAATCCCTACAATTTCTAGTTGAGGCATGTGCTTCGATGTAGCTACATTTCACTGTTGTTCAGGAGTTTCGCAATGTGATGGGAGTGGGTTGGGTTTGTCTTTGAATAACCATCCATAAGTCTTCATGGCACACTGGCATTGTTGGCTGTCTTATAATGACAGCATCATAGGTCTTGCCTAAATAACAATCACAGACTTGCATTAGGATGTTTCTGTGATCAGACGCCACCTACAGATTAATTGAATGAAAACACTTTCAGGTTAGAAGTCGGGTCACCAATCTTTTTCTAAGTTATATTTTTTAGAAATGATATTTAAAAGATCACGTTGTATCAAGTACTGGCTTTCAAACTTAAAAGCCATTGGACAGGATTTCCCCAAATGAGAGGCAGTCCCAACATCAAGGTTAAATTCAGGTCCTGTAGCCACCCGAGTGCGTGTGTGTACCAGGACATCCTCATCCGCAGTCAAGTAACATTTGTCAGGTGGGACAGCCAGTTACTATCAGGTGGTGAGCAGGCGATGGTACTATATTGTCAAAGAAAGGTGCCATTTTAGTCAGCACAGCCTTCATCCAGGTGGCACACAGGGCATTGCAAAGGAATCTGAACAAGGGAGGCTCAGAAGGAAACACTAGTGTCAGAGGAAGGGTTGGACCAAGGTTCAGTGATGTCTCCCTTGAGGTGCTCCTGCAGATGGCAATAACACAGAGAGGGGTATTCTTCCCGGTGAATGGGAGGAAGAGGCTGGTAAGTTTCACAAAGGATTACCAAAAACGTCAGCAGCTATGGGACGCTTGCAGGAACATTGGTGGAGTACTGGAAACATCATAAATGACTATATATGGTCTGGCAAGGTGAGTGGTATTCATAATTATAAACACCCATAACACCTGGTCGACCCATGCATTGGACATGGCCAGGGGCCAGCACCCACAGTTAGATACAGAATTGACTCAGACCAGAGCCCAAAATAAATCACTGCATTGACAATACAGAATAGCCACTTGCAGCAAGCTTCCATTGGTGCAATGTTGTAATGGAAAGTGACAGGCTGATGAGTGTAGCTGGGCTATGAAACAAGAGTGTCACTGTGTGTCCATGTATATGCTCACAGGAGAAGCATTCTCACAATGCCAGGGAGTAGGGAGAAGTGGAGGTGGTGTGCAATTCATAGCATTGACTCCAATAGACGAGGAAGCAATGAAACTAGAATGGGTTGGAGAAGGGCAATCTGTCACTGAGGGCAAGATGGAGTCCACAGAGAATGAGCACCATGATGGATGTGGGCACTTTCTGATAAGCACCAACTATAGTTCACGTTATCCTTGAACACAGGAATACCAGATCACGATCAGCAAGCAGGAGTTAGTTGGAAGCACAGCACCCGCATATCACTCGTCTCCTCAGCAGGCCTAGTTCTGAGTATGGGACCGGCAATTGCTTAAAAATCATGAGACCTCAGAGGAGAAGCTACCATCTGAGGAGACAATAATTCAGCACACCCTCCAATGCGGATACTTGCACACCCGAGGGCCTTCATGTGCAGTTAGAAACTGCAGTGGGTGAGCACAGCATAGATGCGCGAGGATAGCTAACAGAGGCAGTGACAGCAATGGGCACTTACCATCGGAGGACTGAGGGAGGGTTCAGTGATGCTCAGTTTCAGATGTCGGTACTCGGGAGCCACCAGCAAAGTGGCAGATGCTGAAGCAGCAGCGTGAAATGTGGATATTGGTCAGAGTTTTGAGAGGCTGTTCACTCCCATGCACATTCAATGGAGGAGTTTCTAAGCATGTGCCTGCTTCACAATGCTGCTGAACTCAACTGGCTGCCAACTCCACCCAACACTCACCTGCCACTGAGCTATCACAGGCATGCCACAAACGCTCTGTGGATCCCACGCGCCCCAGGGAAAATTTAAAATACACTTCCAAATTACTGTCAATTGGCTGTTTAACAGCCCTAATTGTCTGCCCACTGCTGTCCTATGCATTCGCAATCCCACTGCCTGTATGCCCCTGGTTTTATGATCTTTTAAAAGGAGATTCAAATTTCCAGTTATTAGCTGAAAGAAAGACATGACAAGATTTCACATTTGAAAATTTTACTGTAACAAATGACAAACAAAATGCTTGACAAAACACTATTTTCTTTTTGTAGGTAACTTATACTTTAAACGCCAAAGGATACAGACCTTTGGGAACGTGTAATTGGCAGAGAGGGAAAGCCAACACCAATGGTACCCTGCTCCTGACAAAATGCCTAGAACGTGACCTTGTCATAACCAACACCATGATCCATCAGACAGACAAGAATAAGGCCTCTTTGCAACACCCTTGCTCCAAGCACTGACACCTGTTTGACTATATGATTGTCCAAATGAGAGACCACAAGTAAGTGCACATCACACGCACCATGGCTGGAGGCAATGACTGCTGGACAGAGCACCATCTAATCCACTCTGTGATCAACATCAATGTAGACCCAAAGCAGCAACAGCAGCAATGCTGCAGGAAAATCAACGCCAAAATTGCTTGGGAACATTTCTCTACAATGGAAAGAGTAGGAAAAGTACAAGATGTTATTGTTGTCCTGCACATTTTAATTTCACCCAGAAGTGACCAAATGTTGGATGGATTAGCAGCCCAGCGCAAATGCAAAAGCATCTTCAGAAAGGATCTGTTAACTCCCATACGCTAAAACATTGTCTGCTGTTGATTATAATTAATAGATATGGTAAAATAATTTTAGGGCGATTCTAAATGTTGTACAGAAAAAGTAAAGGTATCTTGCACATTACAACCCAACCATTTAACAGCCATTCTTGCTGGCAACATGACATTGATTTCTTCCTATGTAGATTTATAGTCAGTCATGATGTGGAGATGCCGGCGTTGGACTGGGGTAAACACAGTAAGAAGTTTAACAACACCAGGTTAAAGTCCAACAGGTTTATTTGGTAGCTTTTGCTACCAAATAAACCTGTTGGACTTTAACCTGGTGTTGTTAAACTTCTTACTGGATTTATAGTCAGGCCAGGAGAGCAACTTTTATTTGCAACATTGTGAAATGGCTATTCCAAATATGATTCTTAGATTTTTTTTAAAGCAGTGATACAGTAATGGGGTGGTTATGTTAATAGAGGTATAAACCAGCAAAGCAGCATCAAGTTTTCATGGGGTCACATGATGTGGGCATCCAACACCATCAATGTGGCCATGAAGCTGTCACTTTACATGGCCATATTAGTACCAGCAACAATCTATACCAGCAAGACATCGAAGAAAGCAGCAAAGATGTCACCCAAGTTGGACATCTTTCACCTGCCCAACCCAAGTAAGAAACTGGGCATCACATGGAAAGACAGCCAATGAGGGAGTGCTATAGAGGACTGATCAAAGGTGCCTGTGTGTGATTGTGACCGAGAGCTGATTGACGCTGGCAGGACAGGGATTTTACCTCCTGGACATCCCCCCCCCCCACCGACCCCCAGCATGGCAGTAGAGTGGAGACCAGCAGGTGGAAGAAGAAGACAGGGCTGCCCTAAGATGACATGCTAAAGTAGTACATTTAAGGAAGATCTTAAAGACTGGGACATTACCTGCACTGGAGCGAAAGGGATTGTGATGAACCTAGGCCGGGCAGAGTCTTGCTGCTCATTGTCCTGCATGGGACTGCAGGAACCAAATCCAAGCCTAAGGCAGCTTGTTAATGGATCAACAACCATCCAATGCCAGTTTGAAAACTTGAATTCAGTTACAAAAATACTCTGAAGTAAAATTTTAGCAGCAGTAAGACTGATTGTAAAGCTGTTGGATTGTTTCATTCACATCTAGAATGAGAAAAAAAGTGAAAAGATTAAAGTATTATTTTGTAAATCTGTAGCTGCTAAATGCTTATAAGATGATGATTTAAGAGCAATTTTTTTTACATCATAATATTTGAGTAAATAGTGTAACTACTATTAAACATGTTTTACGAACTGCATTATAATATACACCATTAGCAATGCTAAACTATTGTGTGTGTAAACAATTTACAATGCTGTGTTTAGGTCCACTGGAGGTTTCAATCTCTGAAGGTACCTCTCCTTCCATTCTGAAATATTTCTGTGGTTACATTTAGTAAACAAAGGGGTTGTGTTTTTGTCTTCACCGTCTGGGCAGTAATCCGGCAGGGAAGATTGCTGGCTTATTATAGATGAATGATTTTCATTCCATTGAAATCGAGCTGGTTCTATGACGTCCAGGCAATCTGCCACACCAAATTATAACAGCAATAATTTTCTCCAATGGTTTTCAGAAAGCTTTAGAAGATTTTCATTTTGGCAAATTAAAAACTTAGGTACTGAACAGAAAATCAATGGTTTAAAAGATGCACCAAGGGAGTCTTTCAGTATTTTAGTCTTACTTCATACAATCAGTATTTTCCTTTAATTATCCATGGGAATTGGTATTTGAGGTTTATCGGCTAACTTTTAGAGAAGGTTTCAAGGGGCAGTTGTGAGGCCCATTTGCTTTTAATCAGGTCTCTTACAAACACAAGAAACACAAATGTTCTAATAGTGTGTAGGTTAAAACAAGGTGAAAACAGCATTCTATATACAAATACATTTTTGGCCCTACTATCATTCCAACAATACAGTTGGGCTAAATTTACTTGCAAAATAATTATGAGTTTAATGCTATTTGCTGTCATTAATGTCCAAATCAGTGAGGATTGTGGTGAGATAAGAGATACCCCACAAATTGCAAAATACAGCGTATTGCTGGACAATTTGAGTTGCTTGGCTGTCAACTTCTTGAAAACAGCAGCTAACAACTTCCCCATGTGTTTCAAGAAATTTTCTACATTTACAAATTAAACTTGCCACAGTACATTAGGGCGTAAGTACCCTTTTGATGGTGAAACATATTTTAATCCAATGCCACTCAACCTCTCCAGTCCAGAAAAGGGTATCAGTGAAATTGCGGAGTTTCATCCTACGAATAATAAATAGTTCATCTAGATTTTAATCTTTTTCTTACTTTTCCTTTTAATTTGTTTCTTGTAATCCAAAGCTTAATTCCCACTTCATTTCTTTCTGTGCCTTTTTTGACTTAATTCATCCTGTTCCCTCCTCAGTCTCTTTCCCAATTCTCAAGTCTCATTGCTTGAGAAGATATTACACATTGTTGGTCCTCACATTCACCTGTCCATCTGGTCACGCTGCTATCATCTCACACATCCAACAATTTGAGATGCAAAGATTTTTTGAGCTGAAGGATGAAACAAAAACTGTTACCATGCCTTACTGAGAGATGCTCTGTTCCAGAAGATTCTGGGCTAATACATAACAAATGACTGCATGGTTGGCTTTCGATCCATGCATGATCGAAATTCATCTGTCTGAAGTATTGTAACAATGGTACATGACACTACTTTAATTTTGAACTGTGCTTTTTGTTATTATGAATTTCCCTTCCATATTATTCACTTTTTACCTTAACTATTTGCCTCCTGTGTACAAAAACCATTGGGAAATCAGAAATGATTAATGACAAGAGAGTGCATTTGCAAGGCTCACCAGTAATTTTGCAAAATTTCCAAGGGTGGTTATAGAGTCATAGAGGTTTACAACATGGAAACAGGCCCTTCAGCCCAACTTGTCCATGCTGTCACTTTTTTGAACCTCTAAGCTAGTCCCAATTGCCCACGTTTGGCCCAAATCCCTCTGTACCCATCTTATCAATGTAACTGTCTAAACCCTTTTTAAATGACAAAATTGTACCCGCCTCTACTACTACCTCTGGCAGCTTGTTCTAGACACTCACCACCCTCTGTGTGAAAAAATTGTCCCTCTGGACCCTTTTGTATCTCTCCCCTTAAACCTATGCTCTCTAGTTTTAGACTCCCCAACCTTTGGGAAAAGATATTGACTAGCTGATCTGTGCCCCAAATTGTAATGGCAAGGTTATACTATAAGGTTGTCGTACTGCTTTGCGTCTCCTCCGGAAAGGTGACAGTGAAGACTCCCATGGCACAACTGGGCTGCCAATCTTCCCCCTATAATAACTTAAATTCATGTCATACTTTTAGTGTAGAAAATAATTTTGAGGAACTTCACAGGTGCAAGATAAATATTGGTACAGAATCAAAAATTGGAGAAGCTCGGACAACATGATCGAAAGCTTTTGCGAAGATATAAGGTCTGCTGGTAGAAATACAAGTTTTTGTTGACAATGAGTTGGTAAAGCAGCCCTGTTACTA
Organism: Mustelus asterias; assembly: GCF_964213995.1. Lineage (NCBI taxonomy): Eukaryota > Metazoa > Chordata > Chondrichthyes > Carcharhiniformes > Triakidae > Mustelus > Mustelus asterias. The sequence goes on from NC_135810.1 coordinate 77,242,246, forward strand.
TACCTCCCATCCTGTTGGGCTGAATTGCACGTTGCAGGAGACTGGGAATGATTGAGGACCAGAAACTCAACCCATCATCAATTGAGAAATGCAAAGGGTTGGTGGCTAAGAGTGAGAGCAGTGTTTCAGGGAAAAAGAAGTGGCAGCAAAGGGAATTGAAATGAATGCCCTTGGACCTGAGCACACAAAATGAAACCATGCCCTCTGAGAACAAAAGTGGGAGTCTAGGAGAAGAGTGACATCTCAGGCAATTGATATGGCAGCCCGTGGGCAGACAAGCAGATGCTGTAGTCAAGGAACTATCAGGACAGAACAGATGCAGCTGCGGGTAATTTGATGATTTCTGGTTTGGTTTTAATTTGGAAATATTTATCAACATAAGGAAATCATTTTGGTCTCTCACAGAAGCCCACTGGAAATGGAATAATATGGAAAATATATAAACATAACAGGATATTTTCGTTCTAGTGGGAATGTTTTTCAATGCAGTTCACCATTCAACTGAAGTTACTTGTGCCATGTTATTTTTCAAATGGAATACTTTCATGTTTAAATAGGCAGTGCTTTACAGATTTTAGTCACACTGCAATCTCTTTACTTTTTAAGTTCTTTTTGTATGAATAAAAAGATAGGCAGAATTCAGTGGCAACAGTAATTTTAAACAAATCAATTTTGCAGGAGTTGCTACTACTAGGACTGTAAACCCATATTTATTCCAAGAATGCAAGATTGCTGGACCTGCTTGGCAACATTCTGGAGTAGTGCATTCTGCACATTATAGTGTTGCAGAGTATTGTGCATAGCTTATGTTTGTGGCACTCACACCCAAACAATTATTTATTTGTTTAGTTGACGTTATAAGAAACCTTTCTGTATTCATATCAAACAAGCATCCAACTAAATATTGTTGCAATTCAGCTACCAATTCCATACATTCCTTTTTGTCATACTGGTACGGAGTCAGTTAGATCTGTTGATTGGATGGCTGGCTCATGATGCAGAACAATGCCAACGGCACAGGTTCAATTCTTGTTCTGGCTTAGGTTATTCATGAATGCCTGCCTTCTTAACCTTCGCCTGAGGTGTGGCGATCCTCAGATTAAAATCACCACCAATCAGCTCATGGTCATCTGGGACAATGGTGACTTTACTATTACTTGCCACATTTGTCTTCATTCTAATTTTAAGTCTCAACAAAGCAGATTGTCATCTATGTCCCCATAATTCTGTATTTAAATAAGGAGATGCAAAATGAATCTAATGCATAGGATAATCATCATGCAATTCAAAATTGGGACGGCATGAATCACTAAAACAAAGGGCCAAACCCAGCATGATCTATAAACAATTGGTGCAAAGTTACGTTTCTAATAATATGTACTCCCACATGTGTGGAATGTGAAAGGTAAAATGGTAGAACCTGTTTTAGAACCCCAACATAACTCATGAGCAGAGCTGGCCCTATTTACATGATGTGGAGATGCCGGCGTTGGACTGGGGTAAGCACAGTAAGAAGTCTCACAACACCAGGTTAAAGTCCAACAGGTTTATTTGGTAGCAAATACCATAAGCTTTCGGAGCACTGCTCCTTCGTCAGATGGAGTAGATATCTCCATGGAGATATCCACTCCATCTGACGACGGAGCAGTGCTCCGAAAGCTTATGGTATTTGCTACCAAATAAACCTGTTGGACTTTAACCTGGTGTTGTGAAACTTCTTACCCTATTTACATGGCCAGTGAGATAATTTTGCCAGAATATTTAGGAGATTCTGAAAAATGGCAGATGTGACTTATGCCCTATGTCACCCTGCCAACATTTTGTTGACAATTCTGTAGCTCGGCAACTTTGTTTAATGCCGAGTTTCAATTGGCAAACAATTATGTAACTTTCAGAGTAAAATAAGCATAAAATCGAATTGTGGAGAGGGATTTTCTATGCTAGCATGCCTCTGGGAAAATTATTCAATTTACCACCAATTTCAGCCCAGCATTCAGTCCAGATTGAATTGATGCTGCATTTTGCACCTTAGTTGAGAGCTGCCAAAATTGCCTGCCAACATTATGGCAAGTGACAGGCATCTCTGGAGTCAATGACAATCTGGTTTGGTGTCTCAAGGCGATTGTATTCAAGTTAGCCAGCAAGAAAACATCTAATTATTCTATCCATTTTTAAAGTTCTTTCACAGGATGTGGCTATACTAGCAAGTACAGTAAGAAGTCTCACAACACCAGGTTAAAGTCCAAGAGGTTTATTTGGTCGTAAAAGCCACAAGCTTTTGGAGCGCTTGCTGCTCCTTCGTCAGGTGAGTCATATACTAGCAAGGCCAATGTTTATTACACATTTCCAATGTGTAATTGTATGAAGGTGCTGGTGAGCTGTTTCAGTCTGTGTGAAGAAGGTAATTATGTAGGGAGTACCAGAACTTTGACCCAGAGCTGTTGAAAGAGCAGCAATATGTTTCCAAGCCATGATTGTATGTTGCTTGGAAGAGATCTCTGTGATGGTGGTGTTTCCATGCAACAGCTGCGCTTATCTTTCTGGGTGGTAGACACCTGGATTTGGAAGATACTGTTGAAGGAGTCTTGGTGAGTTGCTGCAGTACATTTTATAGGTGGTACACACTGCTACACTGTGTGCCGGTGACGGAGAGGTGCCAAACAGGCTACGTCCTGACTGTTGACAAGTTTGAGCATTATTGGAACTGTTTTCATCCAGGCAAGTGGAGAGCATTTCATCTCACTCCTGAGTTGCTCCTTGTAGACGGTGGAAAGGCACTGGGGAGGTGAGTCATGTGTGGCTACAAGCGCCTCTGCTCCCCATTGAGTTGTCCATCAACATTCATGACTGGATGTGGCAGGACTGTAGAATCTTGAACTGATCCTTTGATTGTGGGATTGTTTAGTTCTGTCCATAACATTGTGCTTCAGCTTATGTTTTGGCATGGCAAGTGCTGCTCTTGACATGCTCTTCTACACTACTCATTGAGCCAAAGGTTGGTATTCTGGCTTAGTGGTAATAGCAGAATGAGGGATATGCCTGCCCATGTGGTCACAAATTGTGGTTGAATACAGTTGATAGCCCACAGCAGCTCAAGGATGCCCAGTTTTGAACTGCTAAAGCTGTTTGAATCTATCCTGCTCAGCACGATGGTAGTGTCACACAACACAATGGCAACTGATTTTTGTTCAAAGATAGGATTTCACCTCTTTTTGATTTATTGTCACATGTATTAGCATACAATGAAAAGTATTGTTTCTTGCGCGCTATACAAAGCATACCGTTCATAGAGGAGAACAGTGAGTGCCGAATGTAGTTTTACAGTCAGAGCTAGGGCGTAGAGAAAAATCAACTTAATGTAAGGTATGTCCATTCAAAAGTCTGATAACAGCAGGGAAGAAGCTGTTCAAGTCCGTTAGTACGTGTCCTCAGACTTTTGTATCTTTTTCCTGACAGACGAAGGTGAAAGAGAGAATGTCTGGGGTGCATGGGGTCCTTAATTATGCTGGCTGCTTTTCTGAGGCAGCGGGAAGTGTAGACAGAGTCAATGGATGGGAGGTTAGTTTGAGTGATTGACTGGGCTTCGTTCATGACCCTTAGTTTCTTGCAGTCTTGGACAGAGCAGGAGCCATACCCAAGCTGTGATACAACCAGAATGTTTTCTATGGTGCATCTGTAAAAGTTGGGAGAGTCGTAGCGGACATGCCAAATTTCGTTAGTCTTCTGAGAAAGTAGAGGCGTTGGTGGATTTTCTTAACTATAGTGTCGGCATGGGGGGAACCAAGACAGGTTGGTGATCTGGACACCTAAAAACTTGAAGCTCTCGACCATTTCTATTTCGTCCCCATTGATGTAGACTGCTTCTGAAGTCGATGACCATCTCTGTTTTGTTGACATTGAGGGAGAGATTATGGTCGTCGCACCAGTTCACCAGATTCCCTCTTTCCTGGACTCCATCTCATCATTGTTTGAGATCCGACCCACTACAGTGATGTCATCAGCAAACTTGAAAATAGAGTTGAAGGGGAATTTGGCCACATAATCATCGGTGTATAAGGAATATGGTAAGCGGCTGAGGACACAGCCTTCTACAAGGACTGTACAGTAGTCACTCCTATCAATACTGTCATGACAGATGCATTTGTGATAGGTAGATTGGTAAAGACAAAGTCAAGAAATTGTTTCCTCATGTTGGTATATATAATTCTGACTCAAAAGGTTCATTAAATCAGAGTGCACGTTGTTACGGGACCCATGGGGAAACCATAAATCAAACAACTAAATTTTTGCAATGACCCCTCCAGATGAAGAGATTACCAACAAGATTCTACTTTTCATAGCATTTACTTTAATGCATATCAGAATCAATACCAATTACACATGAATAGGCAAACGATACTTCAAACAAAATGGTAAATTTCAATATAACAAGGATACAGCTTACACAACCACAAGCATTTGCATCACTCCCCATGGAAATGTGACATTATGTACCCACATAGTTCCACAATCTGATGTTCTTTATTCATGATGTGGAGATGCCGGCGTTGGACTGGGGTAAACACAGTAAGAAGTTTAACAACACCAGGTTAAAGTCCAACAGGTTTATTTGGTAGCAAAAGCCACACAAGCTTTCGGAGCCTTAAGCCCCTTCTTCAGGTGAGTGGGAATTCACCTGTGGCTTTTGCTACCAAATAAACCTGTTGGACTTTAACCTGGTGTTGTTAAACTTCTTATTACGTTCTTTATTCATGCAGGAAAGTTTGAGTGTTCTAATTGACAATACCTTTTACCAAGTTTCATGGGTGTGATTATCATCAGCAAGGCACACTTCTACGAACCGTCTCTCCCTTGAATCATGACAGTCCTGGTGGTGTAGCTTTCCAGAGTTTATTTTTAATTGATCAACTAGTTACATCCTAGTCCACTGTTTGGCCACTTCTTGAAAACATTCGGTCCTTTAGTGTCTCTGAGCTAATTATGCTGTGTTCCAGGTTTTAGACTTGTTCAGCCAACTCAAAGTACCTCCAAGAGCTCCTATTTCCTTTTCCGCCAAACAGAAAAACTGACCTCTTCCTGAGCGTGACTTGCTTCTTCTCCAAACAAAAATCTGTGTTCCTCTTTCTGGCTCTGCCTGCTTTCTCTTTGTGCCTGAATCTGTACCTTCACCCTCCAACTTCTCTGCTTGTAGTTCTTGCAGTCAAATGGACAAGGCCTGAGAAATTAGGCCCAACATAAAAGTGGACTTTTAAAATTAATCCAGCTAATAACTGCTTCTGAGGTTACCACAGGTCAAAAGCCAACAGGGACACATACCAGAACTGTCTCGCCCATCGAACAGGGTGCTTCACTTTAACAATAGGGAAGTCATCAGGACCTGAAACCAGAACCCAGACCTTTTACATATTGAACAGAGAGGCTCAAACTTCACAATGGAAGAGTCGTTACAGGCTGAAACCCATCAGGGGGAACTCAGACATTATGATTGTGTATTCCCTAGCTTCAGCCAGATTCCCTGCTGCTAAAGAGATATGTACAACTAGGATGACCTGGCCTAACCTCATTGGGTGTTGTGACCCCCCCCCTCCCCCCGCCCCCCCAGCCCCCCTGCACCCTGTCACCCCATTGCCCAAAGACCAGTGAACATTTGAAGGAAGGAAGGAGAATAATAAAAACAGCCATATTCAAGACAACCTCCAGGAAAGACTCCTCCAAACCTACTGTGCCCTGGGATGATGCAAGTGGTCGTGCAAGATCCACCTTCATACGAAGAGGATGCTGAGCTCAGTGAATTGAATCCAACAGCCCAATCAATTTCACCAGATTGGGTCATATCTATTTCTAAGGCAATTAGCCTAATTTGGGGAAAGTTAACAATCTGTGCAAGAATGATTTTTTAATCCAGGAGTGTTTTTAATAAAGTTAAATTTGAATCACAGTCCTTTGTCTGAATCAAAGTAAAGGCATTTGAGATAAATGTAATAAACTGGTCGAGGTGATTGTATAAAATATTTCGCCATCAACACTCACTCCTTTGTGTCTTTACAGCTCCCAGTCTTAACTTTCTTCCTGTTGGTGCTACTTTCAGGTCACATGGACCAGTATTTATTACCCAAGAAAATTACAATTGATCTCTATAATTGATGCAACTCTTAAAAGCCCTTCTCAGTCATTCCGAAAAACAATTAGATTCCATTACCATTGCAATTGCTAATTTTCCTTACTGTGGTGCTTCCAGATCAAAGGTCATCATGACATCAACTTTGAACTCAAAATGATAGGATCATTTGCACTTGTTATATTTGCACTGTTACCATCACTTGTAACCCAAAGGAGTTTTCATCATGTCTGAATAAATTCAGGTCACCAAACTGAGAGCTCAAAGGCCAATATTCTAACTCAATTTCCACCCGACATCACACGTGAATGTGCTGTTACCTAATTTAACCCAAATGTAACTGGGGATCTCATTACAGCAATATTAAGTGAAACAACTTGGAAAAAAATGGATTATTTTGTTGGAATAAAGAAAAAAACCTGCTACAACAAACAGAATTAAATCAGTGGTGTTGAGCTTGTGGTCTAAATAAGTAAATGCACAATTGACAATGCATGGGGTAGCTCAAATTCTGCAGTATTGAAATGGAAGTTAACAAGAGCAAACTATGGTTTGACCTCAGGAATAACGGTATCAGTTGGAATCGTTGAGTGTTTGATCCAAATCAGATGATTATAAAATATGGGGTACACTGTAAAAATTGAAATCGATAGTTGATGCAGTTAATAATTTTGAAACCAAATTTGTTTATTGGGTTGGGGTTGGAACAAGACATTTCAGTTTATATTTAATTTCTCACTATGCATCTCCTTCAATACAGTACTGGGGAATATCTGGCTGGAGTTTAGCAGATTACAGGTCACAGCAGGTATACTGATATTGCACAAATCAAAGGGGGACATCAATTCTGGATTATGGATGGAGGTTTTGGTCCTGTAAGTTGGGCTAAGAATAAAGCTTTAGGGAACTAGGTTTTTCAAGACAAGCTCAAGTAACTACTTTCCTTGAGAAAGATAACCAGGATGATCCAAGTGTTAAAATACTAAAAGCTAAAGTAAGGAACTAACATGGACAATAAACAATATAATACAAGATTCATAAGACTCAAACAACATTGGAAATGAAGAATAAGCGTGGCAAATTGTTACTATTTTGTCAGAAGAGAACCTAATGCTCCTTAAAATATAGGACAACTTGATGGGGAGAGTAATATTGATGGGGTGATGGTGGGGGGTGACAAGGGATAGGATTGTGTAGAAAAGTTTTAATTAATTCTGATTAATAATAATTTGACATGGACCCCAAACATAGCTAACTTAATGGGCTGAATGGTTTTCTCATTTCAGTTTATGCTTGTAACATTTCTAGCTTGCTGCAGAAATTCAATTAAATAATTTCCAACGCACTCGCATCTCAAGTGAAACATCTGTGTGTATGTGGTACCTGACCACCTTTACATTTAGTACGCATGACAGGAATGCTACAAAAATGCAACATTTGCATTGCGCAGAAAGACTGCAAGAAACTGAATGAATTCAGAAAATTGTGGAAACAACAACTTAGATGTGGAACTTAAGGTCAAAGTGTGAGGATGTACTTGAAGGTTAACATGAAGAATTAATGAAAGCCATCGAGTGGATTTTCATAAAATTATTTAATTACTGTACAAAAAACTGCCAAATGTCCAATTGCAAGCTTCTTCACAGATTCAGGGATGTTGGTGGGGGGTCGGGTGTATGGTAGGTGTAAGTTTCCCTCTAATATTAAGTTCTGGGTGGCCCCCACATCCCAGAGCAGCACCACAGACTTGCACACATCGAGGGGTAGGGGGACATAGTTCCTGACAGGTCAAAACTCGCTGGGAGTTTGATTGGAGTGCATGGCACTGTGTATGTGCCAAAGGGCAAGTTTCTGTAGTGAGAGGCTCTGCTTGCTGTGCTGCAGTATCCATCAAGGCATTCTTCAAGGGACTACTCATGTGATGTCTGACTGGACCAAATGGCTTGCCTTGCAATCTCCAGCATTTGGGACTGCAATGGCCTATTTTGTTGCAATGACATATACAATAGCAGAGCAGGCTCAAAGGGCTGAATTGCTTACTCTCGCTCAGAATGCTTGTGAGAACACACTGGCCTCCATTTAATCTCCTTTTGGGCTTTAGGGGGGCTTCTCAAACCCTCTTTAGTGTTGTCTTTTCTGGATGAGGGTCTTTTCCTGAGTGGATTGCTTTGCTTATCTTTACAATGCTCACGGGCATAGTTTGGAAAGGGTCAGCCTGAGTTTCTGGGCTGCTGGGTGAGGTCATAACTGTCTGCTGTGATTGCTGAGAATTCTTTGGTCCTCGAGGTGTATTCACAGGTTGGAGGCTTGGCAATGTCTTAATTCCTCCAGTGCAAAGCCTCATGGGTGAATGGGATTTTTTGAGATCTTATCCATTAATTGGACACGATTCATTTCAGCCAAACGTAATGTCGACTTGTGATGGAATTGCCGGCAGAATGGCTTTGGGATTAACTCTCAGGCACTTAGGATGGCAGCCTTACTCTGCTCATTATTTAGGGACACCTCAGTGGGCAGAATGGAGTAGACCTCTTGGGCTCTCCCACACAGCTGCCCTCGAATTAAAAATATCCAGATTTCCGAGGGCCATTTTAGATGTCCTGCTAGCTTCTCAAAGGTGGTAAAGAAATGACTATGTCACTTCAAATTTGGGAAGGAACCTCGCATACCTCAAGGCCTGGTGATTTGCACTCAAATTGCTAAATCAGCTTCCTGTAATTAGTAATTAACACCTATTCAGCAGCCACACTTTCAATTGATTGACAGACAACTGCCACAGCTCAACAGTTTGTTTAATTAGGCTTTTTAACTAGCTTGCAGTTTTAAAGTTCCAATTCAGAGTCTGACTGTTAATCTAAATTATAGCTGGACAAAAACTTAACAGAGATATCCCAACTGCACCAAATTGCCACCCACACCTCAAAGCACTCTGCCCTCAACATACTGTAATGCTGCATCAAAGTGCCAGGGACCCGGGTTCGATTCCTGGCTTGGGTCACTGTCTGTGCAAAATCTGCACGCTCACCCTGGGATTTCCTCCAGGTGCTCTGGTTTCCTCCCACAGTCTGAAAGATGCACCTGTTAGGTGCATTTGCCATGCTAAATTCTTCCATAGTGTACCCGAACGGTCACTGGAGCGTGACGACTAAGGGATTTTCACAGTAACTTCATTGCAGTGTTAATGTAAGCTTACCTGTAACACTAATAAATAAAATGTACTCCCACACACCTAAATGCAAGCTTGTTTGATGAAATAATTAAAAGCCTGTAAAAATTAATGTTTTAAAGGGTATGAGGACAATTGATATAAATTATTAATATTGGCTACTGGGATGTTACCTGGATAGCCTTAAGTTCTGAAGTGCTCGAGCAAACATAACAGAGGCAATCTTTTAAAGCTGGTACTTAAGCAACAAACCAGTATATTTTCCCCTTCTTCAGTGCTGAGAATCAAGAAAATTGCTGGCAAAATACGTCACAGAAGTTGTTACTTTGCTGCCTTAGTTATACATTTCTATTAAATATACAAAGGGGTATGATTGGAAATAAGGATGGTCTGTCAAAGCAACCTTATCAGCTTTGCATGTTTATACCACATCCCATCCTGAGATTGTTCAAAAAGGAGAAAATGTCGATGGAATGAACATAGTTATGTTCCAATTGTAGCAGTCCAAGGATAATTGCCCCGAGAATGCTTCAATTGACAAAACTTTGGATTTTTGTTTACAATATTGCCTCTAATTAAATTAGTAGCAATCTTAAATGGTAGTTCCTTCAAACAGCAAAGAATACAGGGAGCTGAGGACAAAATGCAAGCTGGAAAATTATGGGCAACACCAACAATATCAGACAATTCACCCTTGCCAGCAGTGTGGTCTGCAATCAAGCCCCTTGGCCACATTAGAATGCACAACAGATGATGCTACGCAGGCAAATAGCCATTTTCAATAATGAAGAGAAACTACTGACGACAAAACAAGTAGCTCAAAATTAGTCAAATTCCGACAACATCCAATCGGTTGGTACATTCTTTGACCTGGGAAAAGTCAGTTCGGTGCAAATAAACATAATGGATTATCTTTATGATAAGGAGATTTGAACTTGGTAACCTCAGTACAACAGTTTTAAATATGGAAGGCAAGTTTCCTTTTATAGGTTAACCAAGAAATGATACATTAATGGTGTTTGAACAGGGTTGCTACTTGTTAGGAGTGCAATGATATTTCAACAGTTTTTACACCAAGAAGTTTAAAAAGGAAAATTGAATTCAGGCAGCAATGAGGAGGAAAGTTAGGAGAGATGACTTGAAAGGCATGATCAAAGTTGGAGAAATCAAGTTCACATTCCCAAGTTTAGGGCAATATTTAAAGGAAAACAGGACTTAATTTAAGTTCACTTTTCTGACCATTTTTAGAATAGAAAATATATGCAAGAAATTGCAAAGTAAGCTTATGCTTCATTATAGTTCAAACTATAATGAAAGGGTTAAAGGCCAGAACATACAATGGCCAGAATTTTCTGGCCGTTCACCCCGGTGGGATTCTCCGATCGTGCCAACAGCACAGCCCCGCCCAAGGATTTAACAGCGGCAGGATCAGAGAATCCCACCGTTAGCAAACAAAGCGCCACCTCTCGCAGGTGGAAAACATGTGGCTGAGAGGTCGGAGGATCTTGCCCTCTTTTTAGGTCAAACCAAACCAAGTAAACAAACTCAGATTAAATCAGGACAAAGTAAAAGGGGCAGCTCCCCAAAAAGGAGGGGGAACAGCCCGAACAGAAATCAAAGTACAAAGGAAACTTAAAAACATCAAATTAAAATGTGATTATTGGGGTCAATAGTGCACCCCAACCCCTGCGGTGCCCAGCGGGCGCGGAAAGCGTCAACCGCGCCCGTGGACACCGCATGCTCCCTCTCCAGGGACACCTGGCCGCGAACATAGCCGCGGTAGAGGGGAAGACAGTCAGGATGGACGGCCCCCTCGATCGCCCGCAGCCTGGACCGGTAAATGGCGCGTTTCGCCAGGCCCAGGAGCAGGTTCACGAGGAGGTCGCCATCCCGACCCTCCCCTCTCCGCACCGGGTGTCCGTAGATCAGGAGCGTGGGACTGAAGTGCAGACAAAACATCAACAAAAGGTTCTTCGGAGGATCTTGCCCAATAGGTTTGATCTAATGACTCAAAAAATTATTGATCAAATAGATGTACTGCAAGCAATCATATGTTTTAGAATTTAATTTTGAAGCACCGGTCAGACTTAATGTTTCTTGATGATATGGTGATCTCCGTAAAACCAATATCATCCAAAACTCTGCTGCCTGTGGCCGAACCTACACCGAGCCTGCTTCACCTGTGCACTCATTAGCTTTGGTTCACTAATGCCTTAAACTTTAAAATTCTCATGCAATTCTATTTTCCCAATGAAAGAATTTATTAAAATTGCCATCTGTACATTTATACAATTAATTATGTCACCAAATATTTACAGTGCAAAGTTTAACAGAAGCAGAGCAGTCAGATACAACAATTAAAGTAGAAATTACTTCACCGCATTAGGCAATTTGCAAAGGTTAAAATGTTTCCACCTTGATGTCACCAGGTTTAAGTGAGCATATGGAGGAAACAAAGTTTAGATCATCATCCAATATATAATTTACTGCTACCAGCACTAATGCATATGCACACAGACTACAAAACCACAGAAATAGTAAGTGCACATCTGTGATTCAATAGTGAACATGCACTTTGGTTCAGTTTTTCTCATTTGATTGCATTGTTTAAAACTTACTGAATTTTTAAAACTTGGTTGTTTTGCTATTTGAAGCAAAAGTTACGTTTTCCTTTTAAAATCTAGTACAATTCACAAATTGTAAAAATATGCACAGTTTGGTAGAAAAACCTTTGCTTACTTTAGGATATACCTTTCAAAGGATGATGTAACAGAATTGGAAGTTATCATCGATTTAAATCCATATCAAACAAAATGTCATTGGAGATAGGGACGTTGATGAAGATTTGGTTGCAAAAAAAAAAAACCGGAAAGAAACGGAAGAAATACTGTAAAGGATGTGCAAATTTTGATCTAGTTTTTATCAGTAAGCAATATGTTCAAAACACACATCTGTTACTGCAAACATTTTAAAAGTATCTAGAGTAAGAGTCTTTCATCCAATACTTAATAAATCCTCCAACATAGGTTAATACAGAACACCTGAAAAAGATACATTTGACCAGGCTAGAGAGTCAATAAACAAGATTTATAAATTAAATGTTTACTTACTACGGAAGTATAATCATTACAAGATGGAAGATTAAACAAAACTCAGCCAGTTGCAAGAGTTATTATGTTATGATGTTAATAAATTAATGGCATCATTGATAAATATTTAGCTGTAGATTAAACAAATAGCATTTGACAGGTCCAAAGGGGTTATTTATTCTCATTTTTACAGAATTGGATAATCAAACATTGTTTCATGAAATAATGTTCCAGATCATTTAGATTAACCAACGTTCTCGAGTAGCCAAAAGCTATCTTTTCGAACAGAATAGAATTGTGTGAATTAAAACTTAATCCATCAGCTCCTTATTCTGTCTTCCCCATTGTTTCCCTTCTAAAAATCTATGGAAATTGCATTAGGACGTTCACAAACTGGATATATTGGAGATCAGACAATTATTATTTTCAAGGATTTTTTCAGCTCTCTTTCCTCCCCCCCAAACACATCCATCATTGTTTATCAACTGCCTGCAATCCATCATTGCTGGGAAAGTCAGATTAAAAGATGGTTAGGAAGGAAAGTGTAATTCATTACATAAAACAGCTGGTCAAGACTAAATTACAATAGGACATCATACTGTTAGCCTGTAAATGAACTCTCAGCTCTCCCACTATATACATACTGGCCTAAGTGTGACATGTACATCCACAGTTCACTCTCATCAGTTATTCTATGACAGAACTATTGGACAGTAAGAAGTCTATTACTGATGTTCAAATAAGTCCTTTCAGGAGCAGCAGGGATAGCCTACACATATCCAATGGAAGGCAAAAAATTCAAGGGATAAAGTATGATTCTTGCACACTCTCATAGGGCAATATTCCCAAACCATCAAGAAGTACAGAACCAAAGTCTAAGTCACCATACTGTGAAGTTAAACATGGCCAGGTTATCAGAAGATCAGTGTGTTTTCTGCATGTTGCATATTACAACTAATAGCATCACCTTTAGTATTGGGGAATTTGAAAAGTTCAGGTAATGCTCGACTGCATTTTCTTTGTAGATCAGTGCAATCAGTTACATATAATGTAGGTTGCTGGAAATTTCCAGTAGATGCAGACTCTTTTTCTTCTTCCTCGATTAGCAGCATGTTCCTCTTCCTTACCGTGATCTTCAATAAAGTAATTTTTGAACTGGCCAACCCACTCAGTTCTGGCCACTATTTCATGACTGATTTCTAGCACTGGCAAAGTTCTGACCAGTGGCAGGCGAACTGTGGAGTTTTGTAGTACACTGGATGTGAGCAAGACCACCCTCTGGGTATCGCACAAAGACTGGCTCAGTGAAAAAGCCCCGGCATACTTGGCAGACCTTTTTATCTGAAAGTTTAATAAGGTTTCCTCTTGATTTTACCTGAAAAGCGAGGAGTAGAAAGCAAAAACAAAGAGGGGACTATGTTTCAGTTCATTGCAGTTTAAGATCCTAAAACTTGAACTAGAAAAGTAATAAACAATATGATACAGAATATCACAAGGCAACTTGTGTGCAAAAAATCTGAAATGAATAAATCTGTTTTATACTGTAAAAAAAATATTATTTTTGTTCGTCATGCCCTCGATTTTGACAAATTAGTTTTTGGGTTTTGTCATTTGGACATTTTGAGTTAACCGTCACACAAAGAGCTGCCGCACTCTCTGCTCAGTCTGTACCTGAAGCTTTACTATCCTGTGGCAGACAGAATAAGAATAAAATATACTTTGTGCAACATTGTGGTGCAGCAAGAGGCAATGGTATGATAGACAACTCTGAAAGCTAGTGGCTTGTGCTACCAAATAAACCTGTTGGACTTTAACCTGGTGTTGAGAGACTTCTTACTATGATAGACAACGTCATGGTTTTGCTCCCAGTGAAATTTCATCATGGGACTACAGACAGATATTTCTTAAAGTCAAATGTATACCCCATACAGAGTTAAAACCAAGATAAGACCTCTCATATTGGTGCCAGAACAGACAAGACACGAGTCAATTATTGGTCAACCCTCTAATAGCATACTTGTACAAAGCTGCTGCTGCTTCTTCAACTTAATAAAACCAGCTTGGTCTGAAAAGAGACAGTATTGCATTCTCAGTAGACTTTGATCAATTATGTCTCCCCTAGAGCCCGAGATGGTCAGGGCATAGATGTGTGTTGAAAGCTGATCACTGTCTGAATATTCAAAGAACCAACTTGGACAATGTTTTCGTCCAAGCTGTAAGAAAAACCAATATATGTACTGCTCTATGCAATCACAGGCAAGAGCTATTGAGGTAGAGGTTGAAGAGAATGATGAAACAGCTGAAGTAACAGAGCATGTCATTTATGATTCTGACCAGCGCAGTCTCTGCTACAGATGTGACAGAAACCATGATCTCAAAAGGAACGGTGGAAGCTTGGATGAGGAAACATAATTTTTCAGATTTTTCTACTGCAGAAACATTACCAACTCATGTATTCAATCACTTCTTCCTATTCTATGATCACATGACGGAGTTAGGGGCATTTTATTTTTCATTGGAGCTTTACACCACCACAACCAGACTCCAGTTTGTAAATACAGAGTGCTTTCTGGACCAAGCCAAATAGAATGAATGGATACCAAATAAGCAAAGAAAAATTAGAGGGAATGTGTTTTTTTTATTCTTACATGTGGGCATTGCTGGCTGCCCATCCCTAATTGTCTCAGTCCTTGGACTGAGTGGCTGGCTAGGCCCATTTCAGAGTCAACCATATTGCTGTGCGTCTGGGGTCACATGGTAAGAATCAGGTAAGGATGGCAGATTTCCTTCCCTTAAGGACATTAGTGAACCAGATGGGCTGATGACAATTGTCAATGGTTTGATGAATCATCGTTAGACTTCCCCACCCCACCACCACCTACTGCTGATCATTTGCGACCATTTTAAAACTTGTCGAGAGATAGATTGTTGGCAAATATGACATTTAGGACAAACTTAATCGGGTGAAGCTTGGTATCAGCTGTTAAATGATATGGGAGAAAGCAAGAGTTACTACAAACTAGTTTGTAGCTCTGAAGAGTCATATGGACTTGAAATGTTAAGTCTATCTCTCTCTCCACAGATGCTGCCAGACCTGCTGAGTTTTTCCAGCATTTTCTGTTTTCAGATTCTCAACATCTGCAGCATTTTTCTTTTATTATATAGGAGTTTATGGTTACTATGGAATACAAAGTCCCCCCTGGCCTAAAGCAAATATGGGAGATAGGATTAAAGAACATTAAAACTTGTTTAGTTTGCCTAGTACAACCTCAAGTTCAACAACAATTTGCATTTATATAGCATCTTTAATTTAGGAACGGGTTCCATTGTCTTTCACAGAAAAGTAATGAGAACAAACTGAGACAGCTGAGGCGAAGGTATTAAGACAGGCCACTAAAAGCTTGGTCAAAGAGGTTTTTTTTTTAAGGACCAGAGTTGTATAGAGATGTAGAAGTTCGTGCCAAGATGCCTGAAGGCACAGCCTTCAATAGTGAGGCAAAGCGAGTGAGGGATGAATAAGAAACGGAAATTGGGGAATGAAAGACCTTGGAGCACATTAGAGAGAGGATGACTCAGGCAATGAAGGGATTTAAACACTAGGTTGAGAATTCTAAATTGGAGGCATTGTAGGGACCACAAACCAATGAAGGTCAGTGTGCACAGGAATGACAGGTGTGAAAATTGGCACAGATAAGTCTGGGGTAAGTTCACGTTTATGGAAAGTTGTCATTTACTACAAGGAAATGAAATATGAAATTAGTGAAGTTGTGCAGGGCTTTGGTGAGGCCACATCTAGAGTAATGTCTACATTTTCTGTCTCCTTATTTAAGAAAGGACATAACTGCATTAGAAGCAGCTCAGGGAAGGTTCACTCGACTAATTCCTGGGATGAGGGGGTTACCTTAGGAGGAAAGATTGGACAGGTTGAGCTGTAGCCATTGGAGTTTAGAAGAATGAGAGATGGTCTTATTAAAACAAAAGATCCTGATGGGACTTGACAGATTGGAAGTTGAGAGGATATTTCCCTTGTGGAAGAGATTGGAACCAGGGGACAGAGTTTAAAAATAAGAGGTCTCCCATTTAAGATGGAGATGAAGTGAAATATTTTCCTCTCAGAGGGTTGCGAAGCCCTTCCCCAAATACGGTAGAGGCAAGATCATTAAATATTTTTAAGGCAGAGGTAGACAGATTCTTGACTAACAAAGCAATCAAAGAACATATGGTATAAGCAGCATCGAGACTGCAATCAGGTCAGCCATGATCTTATTGAACGGCTTAGCAGGTTCGAGGGGCCAAAAGGCCCACTCCTGCTCCTAATTCGTACATTGGTAAAGGATACAGAGAGGTTGAGAAGGACGAGGAGGTTCAGGGCACCAGGTCACTGGTGGTATCATTTGGACCTATTAAAGCTGTGATAGGGACAACAATTGCGATTAAAATAGGAACAGAGGCAATCACAGATTAAAAGAACTTGACAGAAAATGCTCGGACGATAGATTACAAGGAGGATTGAGGGTGTTCATCTTTAAGGATGTAACAAAGTAACATGCTCAAAAAAAGGTGTATGAAGAATAGGAGGATGAGGCTAAGGTGAGGTTTGATGAAAAGGACCATGGCAGTGCTTCAGGTGTGCGAGATGGAGGGCAGAATTTAATAAGAGGAACAACGTTTGCTCCCATAAGCCAAGCTTTCATCAGTGCAATCATGCATGAATAGTATCAATACAATCACCAATTTTAAAAGGTGGTGAATGACAAAGACAAATGGCAAAGGGAGATGCAGAGGGAATAATTAGCAATTGACTGGCAGGGTCCAAGGAATCTGTGGTGCAAGGCAGCAGCAAAGCAAGGAGGAGTTTGGCAAGATTATCCCAAATTCTTTTGGAACAATATAGAAGCATATCAACAAATCATTACAAATATATTGGTTCCAGAATTATACTAAAGCCACTATTGAACAGTATAACCAAGATAAAGAGGACTATACAGGTATACTAGGTAGATATTGCATCTGATTAAATTAATATAGAAATTAAAATTTAGAATAATTCTATACATAGCATTTGACATTTTAATTATTTTTAAATTAACCTAATAAATGGAAGATTGAAACAAAAAGTAACTTAAGTGCAAGGTTTGCTTTTACTGAAAGCTACCCACCTTTGCATATTTATAATTTAAGTTTTCGGATCTTGCCAAGCCGGATGAAAGTTCTGCTGTGCATTTGGAATGAAAGCTCCCTCTCATTGCCCTAGTTAGGAATGGTGAAAGCAGTTGTATTGACCAATTTTCAGGGACCTGCTGCAAAACGCGAATTGCATCAAATTCAACAGCACGGTTATTTAAGAGGTCCACACCAGCCATTGTTAATGCATCACTGGCAACACTGGGGTGCAGATAAAGTGCTAATAACATGTGAAAGAGCCTTTGCCGACATGAAGGATCCTTTCCATGAGAATTCCACAAGCAGTAAGACTCAGCTGCTCGGAAATCCTTTAACTTGTGAACCAGGATTTCAAGAGCTTTCTCGTGCTCTTCCAGCTTTCCGTGTAATATTGCACATTCCATGTAGAGATCAGTGTCTTTAATTTTACCTACAAAGAGAGGAGGGGAGAATACACATTAGTTAACAAGTAAAATGCTGTTGCTATCCTTCTAGATGACGGTTTAAGGCAGTGGTTCCCAAAGTTTTTTTCACTGGGCCGCACTTTCGGAATAAAAATTTGCTCGCGCCACACCGAACTTTTTATTGATAAGAAATACATTCAAAAACAAAAAATAAACAACTCCTAGCAGTGCTTGATTCATAACATAGAACACAACTACTTTATAATATGATCATGGGACATCCAGAAAGTATAAAACAATCACTTTGGAAAAATATCTAATCCATGTTTAAATGTTTCTTTGATTGTCCTTGAATCTTCCCGGCACACTTGCCATCCTCTCTTGCTGTACCAGTGTGGCACGCCGCACCCTTTGGGAACCACTGGTTTAAGGTCATTACTTTTCAAAACCAACTAAGGATACCTTTTTGTGATGCAGTCAGTTATAAAAATATGAACAGTGGGGTGCACAAGCCAGGTATAGACTTTCTGCAAGGAAATGCTCTACCGCTGTCAGCAGGATCATAAAAATCCAATAGATGGGACCACAGCGTGCACAGTTTTCTCTTATTCAGAAATTTCCTGATCCACATTCAAGGGAAACTTAGATGTCATAGAATCCCTACAATGCATAAGGAGGCCATTCAGCCCATCAAGCCTCAACTGACTGTCCAAAAAAAGCATCTCACCCTTATCCACATAACCCCATGCATTTACCATACCTACCCGAGACATCTTTGGATGCTATGGGGCAATTTGGTATGGCCAATCCATCTAACCTGCACATCTTTGGACTGTGGAAGGAAACCAGACCACTTGGAGGAAACCCATGCAGAAACAGGAAGAATGACTCCCCATAGTCACCCAAGACTGTAACTGAACCCTGGTCCCTGGCACTAAGGCAGCAGTGCTAACCACTGTACCACCTGTCGGTCCATGTCAACCTACATAGAGTTACTTGTTGGCCTTCCAGCAGTTGGCATCAGCTGTCATCAGGATAGCTCACTACTGAAGGGATGAATGAAAATTGTGGGAACCCTTGGGTTTGAGAATGACTCTTGCCAAGATAGCTAGATAAATCCAGCACTGAGTTTGGAAGAAACAAGATGGTACATTGAAAATACTTAGCCATTTTCTCCTTTTATGCAGTGAAAGCACAGGCTATAGAAAGAGATTTCTTTCAAGCCACTAAGGCAAGTTTCAATATTACAAGTTTAATTTTGCATCACTTTGAAGTGTTGAACTAACAGGAATATGTTGGCAGGATTTACCTAGCAAAAGATGGACTCTATAGAGATTAGAGTGTTGAAGCAGATTCTTGAGACTGTGACGTGCTGAAATTAGTTCTTCTGACATGCTCCCTGTCTGAGAGTGTAATCCTAGAACTTTATCCAGGTACAATACAGCCAAATGAGTGTGGTACTTTTCCTTCTGTAGATGCAAATAGATCATAATTCACTATGATTAAAATAGGCAATAAAAATGAACAGAAATTTTATACACCGTTTGAGAGCTATCAAATTGCCAAAAAGACAATTGTCTTCTACAGCTCCATACATCCCAATATGCTTATCAAATTAGATTTGGACGACTAGAACCGTGGCCAGAGCAAAATACATAGCAACCAAGGAGAGGTTGTAGAATACAAAGAGGCAACTCTGGAAATACAGCAGGAGTTGGGTAAAGTGGGTAAATCATCACCAAAACAGAAAACGCTGGAAAAACTCAGCTCGAAGTCATATGGACTTGAAATGTTAATTCTATTTTCTCTCTCCACAGATGCTGCCTGACCTGCTGAGATTTCCCAGCTTTTTCTGTTTTTGTTTCAGATCCAGCATCCGCAGTATTTTGCTTTTATTTTAGGTAAATGATTAAAGAGATTCAGTCTAATACATTTGTTCCAGAATACCATTTCAAAAAGGACACAGATCCAAACTAGTGAAGGGAATATTTCAGATTGATGTCAGAAATTTCATCACACCAGTGACTAACAAATGGTATAGACACTGAAATGAAAGCAATCCATTGAATTGTTTAACAGTTGGATGCTGTGATGGGCTGGAGGGGAGAGATAGGTATGAGACTAATGATCTTTCTGGGTGCATGTATTAAGCAGGGTCAATAGCTTTCCTCTTCTGAAAATCAATCTTGTGGTCAACTATGCTAAAAATCAATTTCCAGCCATAAATTTCTAAATTAAGGAATATATTCCACTACAAGTGACAGCTGTTCATCTGGTGCAAATGGATAACAGAACAATTCAGCTTTCCATTAATGCTGAGTGTCTGCATAGTTTAAATATTCCAGCAGAAACTAAGGCCCACATTTTGCTGGGGGGGGGGGGGGGGGGGGGGAGAGGGGGGGAATGGTTCGCACTACACATCCAGCAGATGCAAAGTCAGCGTGTACCTTGCTCCCATGCCTGCCTGGACCCACAGCCATAATGTGCTACGGGTGGACTTCTGCCCCTCCCTCCTGTGGAAGTCCTGCCCTCAGGAGCTTTTGGCCAATTGCACTGGCCGACAGCTCCAGCAGTCCTGGCAACACCAAGAGCACATTAGTGGGCACTGCCAGGACTGCAAGCAAGCCCATTTTATTTCAGGGGGTGGGTGTGAAGGTGACACGGTTGGCACCAGTCCTATTTTACATGCCCTCCCCACCACCATCAGAAACACGTCCTGCACATCAAATCCAGCCCCAAGTTGTCAGTTGGGTTTTCCCACATATAGAATATCATATCTCACATTTATGAACCATAAATATTGGGCAGAACTTTTGATTTCCAAGCTCCATATTCATACAGGTTTGCTGAAGGTTTACCTGAATATTTCTTTCAAATACTAAGTGTTCCAAGTATACAACAACAGCTTTCTTGTACTTATGAAGATAGTTGACAATGTCATCTGGATTCATATGGCTTGTCTGGTTTTCATCCAAAGGTCGCCTTGTGAAAATTTGTATGCCAACCTACACCACAACAACAAAATGATAACTATGTCACTGTAGGGACTCTTAATTTACCACAACACCCCATCCCCCTACTGACAAGATTATTCTAACTTTTCACAGGACATAAGCTTGCCTACAGATGGTGTGTTTACAGGGAATAAAAAGCCCTCTTTCTTTCCTCCCCTATCCCAGTGTGCTAGCCGACTTGTTCGGTCGAACAAAATCTACTCAGAAACAGACTCAAATGACAGTCACAGGTCGCGTTCCCCAGAGCGGGTCTATCTAGCTCAGATGTCCCCCCCCCCAAACGTCTTCCACAATTTTGTTCACTATCGATTCTGAAGCCACTTGGTATTTAATTCTAAATTTCCTAATTCATAAGCAGGTGGTGATTTTTATTTTAAAGCGTGCCACACATCTGTATAAAACAGATTTACACATTGCTGAGATTATTGTATCAATTTTTCAGTTTTCAAACTAAAGATAACCCATTATCCTTATGCCTCATTTCGTACAGCCTGTAGGAATGTGCACCATGTTCTCAAGTTACTGCTCATGATAGTAACTAATATACCCTTTTATTTAAGCTATACTTTGGAATAAATGCAACTCGAGCTCAGCTTGTGCTACAAGATTAGTCCATGTGAAATTAATTCAGATTTTAAAAAACATACATTACATACACATACATTAGAATAAGTTGCATTTGTAAATTACCATAGGGCAAGTTGCCCTTTGTACATTGTGCATTCAAATTTTCAGATGATGAGACCAGATTGCAAAACAATAATAAAAAAATCAAGGCAAAGACAATTCATCGAGCACCTACATCCATGAAATTAAAAAAAAACAAAGCAAACCTCTTCATTTTTCTGCAAGGCCCACTCCGCATACTTCCACACCAGTTCATGGTTAGAGCAGAAACTGAGAAAATCCACAATATACTCAAAAAGATCTGAACGAGTTGCATCCTGGAGCTGTCCATCAACTATCTTCACCCACAACTGAGGAAAAGAAAGGAAAACATATAGTTGTATAAATGCCTCAAATTATCAGACATAATGGACCAGAACCTCTGAGGAGTGGAACTCACTGTTGGATTGCCACTCCACTCTATTTCACTTGTCTCAATCGGGAGCTGCACATTTCTCGCCCACTCTTCCAATTCAGGTCTGGTAAGAATGGTGCAGTGCAGCAAGGTGCCGAGGACTTCAGTCTAGGGCAGCACAGCTGTACAGCACAGTGGGACAGGTAACTGAATTGACACCTGACGGGAAGTGAATCTATGCTTCCTTTTTAAGGCATAAGCTACCGTAAAACAGGCAAGTTTAAAAGTCCCAATCACTTTGAGAAGATAGGCAGAATATAAGTGTGTATGTTAAGTGGTAGTGTCATTGGTATGGAGTCTTCAGGAGTTAGAAGTGGTTTTAATTCTTACTTTTCCTGGATCACTATTCTGCTGAGGGAGTCAGAAGCATCTGAAGTCTCTGATTTAAATTATTGGATGGATGGTTGGTTCCCAGTGCAAGGTAACTGGCCATCCAAAGTTTTAACTTTCCAGGTAATTCCCAGGCAGTCCTGGTGTGGGGACTTCTGGAGGATCACCCTGCGCATCTTCTGGGGTACCTCCAGGGTATGTGTTTCACTCTCCCCATCCCCCCCCCCTCCCCCCCTCTAACAATGCTGTAATTGATGGCTGATCAAACAGTGGAATTTAATAAGGTAAGGGTGGCATGATGGCACAGTGGTTAGCACTGCTGCCTCACAGCGCCAGGGACCCGCTCGGACACTGTGCGGAGTTTGCACATTCTCCGTGTCTGCGTGGGTTCCCTCCCACAGTCCAAAGATGGGCGGGTTGGGTTGATTGGCCATGCTAAACTGACCCTCAGGCGCCGGAGTGTGGCGACGAGGGGATTTTGACAGTAACTTCTTTGCAGTGTTAATGTAAGCATACTTGTGACTCATAAATAAACTTTAACTTTTAAATGGGACGCACCAAGTCTTAAACACCTCAATCTGCTCTCTTCTAAAACTGAGAATCACAGACTAAACGGCTACTTTGTCAAACCCCTGTTCCAATCACAAGTATAACTCAAGCTTCCCATCACTACTCAATTCAGTTACCTGCCTTACTCCAATTTAACCTCCATCTTTTGCCTTCCTCACCTTTCCAATCCAGCCCAACACAGACTGGAAAAACAACACTCTCAGCAAGCATATTTTGCCTTTTTTAAAGTCCTGCAGCTGTAATCTCTTATAGTTTTGACCAAAGGACTTCCCGTCAGGTGTCAACCTCAAGTGTTTACACATCAATTCTCACCAAAGAATGTTTAACATTTTCTGGTTTTGTTTCAGATTTTCAGTACCTGCAAAATTTGGCTTTTTCTCCTCTTAATGTTCTTGGCTCTATAACAAAATGTCTGCTCATATCCTATCATCTCTGGTATTTTAGTCAATCTCACTTATATCTGCTCAATTATCCTACCATTGTTCCTGAAGTAAGGCACCCAAAATCTAACTGCAGTTCAATCTGTAGAGATTTAACACTGCTCCTTTGCATTTGCATGCTGGATCCTATATTAACCCAAGTAGCCATCTTAAAAATGTACTAAATACACTTGTGAAATTAAAATGAGGATTATGGTGGAAACCAAAACAATTAAAATACAGGTTTCCTTGACCTAAATCTCTATCACCCTCCATTTCATTAAGACTCTCCTTAAAAGCCACCTCTTTTGACCAAGCTTTTAGCCATCCCATTATCTTGATCTCTGTGCAATTGTCTTTTGATTACACTACCATGAAATAGTTTTGCCATGTTAAAGGCACTATATAAATGCAGGTAGCTATTGTCATGAACTTTCAAAACATTAGTTGAAAACAAATGTAGCACAAAGTAGTTAGCTTGAATCAGGGCTGCTTTTCTCACTTTGTTTTGAAGTTCAGTGTGGATCAATGACTTGGGTACGGCTGGTTTGCAGTACCCAGCATCTAACCAGGATTTTTACTTCTGGTTGCTCCAGTGAAAGTGCTTGTGGATATCAAGGAGGAACAGGTTTGGGCTTGTCTATATTCCTGATACACTGTCCAGCTAACATGAAAAACGTGAACGGAAGTAATAAAGTGAATATATGTCTTTCAATTGATTTGCCAAGGCCCCACTGATGCTATATAAAGCTCCAAACAATTTTCTCTCTCAAATCTGCCATGACTGCAACAACATATTCATGACAATTTTCTTAATTTGCTTAACGCTCATCACTTCATCCACTGGTAACTTCCATCTTCCCTGCCCCTCTAAGCATCTCAATAATCATCCTACTGGAATCACAGCACCTCTCCATCCTGTCCTTTACCCATTTAAAAACTCTTTCACAACATATCAACTCAGATTCCAGTTGAAAATCAACACATTTTTCAACCAGTTCCTCCAGTAGCTTGAAGGATAAAGACCTCAACTTCTGTTTTTCTGATCCAGGCTACAGGCTCAATCCCTGATCTGTACTGAGCTAGTTGATTGTGGATGGAACACGAGTCACATTTGGCTTCAGTTTCTTCAAATTAGGAAAGGAAGGGAAGGGGGAGAAAATAGGATGCTAAGTGAATAAAGTAGGATTACAAACTGATTAATACATTACTGATTAAGCTGATCTAAGCACCTCAACTCTCAGAAGTAAAAAGGATTCCCTGATAATGTTGAATTTAATTTGATTGATGGTAAAACAAACCTCAGTTGAAAAAGCAAGATAAATGGATACTGGCAATCTAACAAAACCAGACATAGACTGTTTAGCTTCATCAACTTGGGGAATATGGTGAACTTTAATTACTCAAATCTTGATTAATATAATGTTTTAATAAAGGAAAAGGGGGCAGAGAGGAAAGAATTTCTGTAATGTGTGGAGGAGAATTTCCCTGACTAATATGTTCTCAATCCAACTAGGAAGTAGGTATTGCTGGGTCTGGTGCTGGGAAATGAAGTGGGTCAAATGGAGCAAGTGCTTGTGAGGGAACACACAGGTAAGAATGATTAACACAAGGTTCAGACTAGTAATGGAGAAGAACAAGGAACTATCCAAAGTGGAACTTCTAAACTGAAAGAGGGCTAATTTCATTGGATGAGAGGGGAACTAGCCAAGGTAAAGTGGACTGACAGGAAAAGTTAATATAACAATGAGTGTTTGAAGAAGAAATGTTTCAGGTGGCAGATAGAATTTAATACAGAGAGCTGAGAGGTGATGCATTTTGGCAGAAGGGACAAGGAGGGGCAATATTGGCTGAATAGTACAATTCTAAATTGCGTGCAGGGACAGAGGAACCTTGCGGTTCATGTGCACAGATCCTTGAAGATAGGAGGACATATTTGGAGAGCAATTAGCAAAGCATATGGGATGCTGGTCTTCATTAACTGAAACATTGAGTACAAGAGTGAAGTTATGTTGAACCCTTATTGGTTAGGCCACGACTAAAGTATTGTGTTCAGTTTTGACCACCACACTTCAGGGAGGATCTGAAGGTCCTCGAGAGGGTTCAGAGCAGATTTACCAGAATAGTTCCAAGGACGGGGGATTTTAGCTACAAGGTTATATAGCTGGAATTGTAAAACTGACTTTGGGGAGATAGAGATATACAAGATTATGACAGCTTTAGATCAGGTGTACAAAAAACTGTTCCCATAACTTAAATACTGGGCAGACCCCTAGTCAACAAGGACGAGGGTACACAGAATTGATGTTTTGGGGAATGAGTTTCAGGAGGAATTGAGAGGAATAATTTTTAGTGCAGCGAGTGGTAATGATCTGGAACTTGTTACCTAAAAGAATGGTGAAAGAGGAGACAAATCAATGATTTCAAAAAGAAATTGGATGGACACTTGAAGGAAATAAACTTGCGGGGTTATGGGGATGGACTGGGCAAATGGGACTGATTGGATTGTTCGACAGAAAGCTGACACCGATTCAAATGGGCCAAATTACCTTGTTCTGTACCATAATGGTTCTAATTTTGAACAGTGAAGAACCTCCTGGACATTCCTTAATGCCAATTAGAATATCAACTCTTATCTTTACATTTCAGGGTGAACATCAGCTCAGCATAATTGACATCTACTGAATTCAATGAAAAGCAACTAGAAAGATGCTTGTTAATTATCATGAAGAACAAGGCGGCTGGACCCTTACACAGAAGGAAACATGGTACCTGACAGAAGAAGCATTCTTCAATACTGTCGACAGTATATATCAGGTAAAGAAGTACTACAATTCAATTTGAAAAGATGCACTCTGTGATGTTTAAAGAATGAATCTCATTTTGCACCAAATTTCAAATTTTACACTGTAATCATTACATCAAAAAGGAACATGACAAAGAATGTGATGTATTAAAATGTTAAAAGTTGAAAAGGACAAACAATAAAATAAATTCTGCAGTGAGCGGTATTAGAATTTAGTGCATTTTAAGATGGTACAAAGAAAGGTGGTGTATTAGAATCAGAATCCCTGCAGTGCAGGAAGCCGCCATTCGGCCCATCAAGTCTGCACCAAGCACAATCCCACCCAGGTCCTATTCCCGTAATCCCACATATTTACCCTGTTAATTCCCCTGACACTAGGGTCAAATTAGCATGGCCAATCAACCTAACCCGCACATTTTTGGACTGTGGGAGGAAACTGGAGCACCTGGAGGAAATCCACGCAGCCATGGATAATGTGCAAACTCCACACAGACAGTGACCCGAGGTCGGAATTGAACCCGGGTCCCTGGTGCTGTGAGGCAGCAGTGCTAGCCACTGTGCTGCCCATGGCAGTAAGCTGTCAAACAATGCAGACAGCGCTAATCTAGGTTTCAAATAAACTGGGAAATCTATAACTTGAGAAATTAATATTCATTAAAAACTATTTCAAGCCAAGTCTGTTTTGTGTTAATTATATACAGACAAACTGACAATCAGTTCAGAAATTTGCAATGTTCTCAAAAATGGTAAGCAACACAGGTATGAACTGGGTTATACCCAAGGGGCACATTTATCCAGATTTGATTTCTCCATGCCTGCTGGGAATTTTAAATTGATTCTGCATTCACAGTCACTGCAAAGCCTGCACGTTCCTGACTGCTCAGTGAAGGTGACTTCTTAATACAACAACGATCTGCATAATCACATTAACGTCTCCAAAATGCGGAATCTTTTCTATTGCTGTTTTCTAGACTGTGCTAAGAAATATTTATTAAAAAACATGAATAAAAGGTAGAAAAACAAAAGGCTTGGAGTTAATCTGCTGAAAACTTTCATACATGTTTACCAATAACGTTTTTCATTAAATATTGGAAAGGTGGAAGTTTTTTGGGCCTCACTCCAAGCTCCAATCCCTAACTACTGACCCTGTTAAGTCTGAGATTAAGCAAATTTGTTTGCAATCGTGGTGTTACATTTGATCCCAAGATCAGCTTCTGACCTCAAATTTGCACCATCACCAAGACCAACTACCATCTCTGTAACATTGCTCAACTTTGCCATCTCAGTTCATCTGCTGCTCAAACCCTCGCCATTGCCTTTGTTACCTCTAGATTTAACTATTTCAGCACACTCCTGGCTGGGCTCCCATGTGCAAGCATCTGTTAACTTGCGGCCTTTCAAAATTCTGCAGCCCATGTCTTAACTCATACCAAGACCTATTCACCTATTGCACCATAGGTTCACTGACCCAGAGTTGTTCAGTCAAGGGGCATTTAAGGACAAGAGACATCTTCTTTTAAAATTCTCGTTCTAATTTTCAAAACTCTCGTCCTTCTCCATCTCCCACAATACTCAAGAGATCTGCACTCTAATTCTGGCTTCAAGAGCCCCAATTTTAATTACTCTACCTTTGATGGTCACGCAAACTGATTAGGCCATAAGTTCTCGAATACCTTACCTACATTTGCCGCCCCTCTAACTTGCTTACTTCTTTTCAGTCCCTTCTTCAAACCCACCTCTGTTACCAAATTTCTGGTCATTTGACCAAATTTTGCCTTGTGGTTCAGTGTCATATTTTGTTTCATAATGCTCCTGTAAGGTGCCTTGAGACATTTTCTAATGTTAAAGACACCATATAAATTATTGCCATGCTAGCCAATATTATGATCACCTAATATTTACAGGACTATACATTAATACACCATTCTAGCAATCAGGCATGTAAGGCACTTTCGCTTCGCTAATGTCATGGGCAGATTGCAACTACAGTTGCCATCCAATAGTAGATTTGGATAGTGATCTTCACACCAATGTTGCTGGATTGGCCCTATGTTTGGGCAGTGGTCTCTACTGGGTTTTATTTGGGGGGGGGGAGCAAAGGTGAAATCCCAGTTACAATCAGGAATATTAAATAGATGCTCTTCTTAGATGTAGTAGTGACTGATCTTCCTCGATCAGATTTCAATTTTGTTGCATTTACATGTGATGTTCTAATTCCATAACTAGCAAAATCTCCAAGTCAGAACATTAAGACCAGCATTCCGCCATAATAATCATGAACCTTCTCTGCAGGAATCCTAATGAATGTCCTAACAGTAAGTTATTTACTTTGGATTATTTCTAAGCTAAGTACATATTGTACATTGTGGCATCACCACCTACAACAACGTACTTTCACTTGCCCTGGTCATTGCTTGTTCCCAATTGGGATAAGAATCTATTGAATATCACTGTATTGGACCCATCAACACTTCATAGTTGTAAGCTGTTTCATGTTGCACTAAGACCACTGCATTCCCTAAGTGTGGGTGCCCTGCAACCAGCTGCAAATAAAGTATGAAATTGCTTCGATTCACCAAAAGCTGTCTGGGACCCCTATGGCTTGGGGAAACTGTTTACGGGAGCATACGTCTCACACTATATAAAAAGCACCTACATTAGTGGTATGCCGCTGACCACTAACTTCTATCACTACTTTCGCCCATTTGAATAGCCAGAAGGCAAATATCTGGATTGCTCCAACTGTTGTCATATTCCACAATTACCAATGTTATTCACGTTTACCCCTCTCCTCACTCCCACTCACTAATTGAGAAAGTTAAGTCTATTTCTGCCAGTGAGTTTCACCAATGCAGAAAATACAGCACAGCGGGTAATAATGGTATTCGAATAAGATGTGTAAATATCAACTTACCTGTAGTGCTGTTTCATTTTGACCATTATAATGGTAAAGAAGACCAAGTGCAAAATACCTATGTTCAGAAAAAACATAAGTTAAATCGCCTTAAAAAGTTTAAGGGCTTTAGCATTTAGTTGGATTTAAGATGGTGATATTGTATGTTGCATCAGACGTCAGCAATCACTTAAATTTCAAGAAGTAAAAGCTACATTAGAGCTGCTTCCATGGTGTTTCTAACCTCGAGATACAGATGATCTGTTCATCTTTCCGCGCACACTCACCTTCCACAACCCCTAAATCAAGTGGCCATTGAAATGGCCCAAGTCAAGCAGCTTTAAACTCTAATGTGGGGAAGTATAGGAGTCAGGAAAAAGGATAATTCTAAAGCATTAAGAGAAAAGGCAAGGTTGTAATAGAGAAACAGCTTGGGTAAAAATAAGCATGTTCGCTCAGGAAAAAGCAGAGAACTTAAAGGTAATAAGCATTTATGACAATGGCTGCCATCAGGGAAAAGTGGAAAAATGTTAAAAGCTAAGGGCGGCACGGTAGCACAGTGGTTAGCACTGCTGCTTCACAGCTCCAGGGTCCCGGGTTCGATTCCCGGCTCGGGTCACTGTCTGTGTGGAGTTTGCACATTCTCCTCGTGTCTGCGTGGGTTTCCTCCGGGTGCTCCGGTTTCCTCCCACAGTCCAAAGATGTGCGGGTTAGGTTGATTGGCCAGGTTAAAAAATTGCCCCTTAGAGTCCTGGGATGTGTAGGTTAGAGGGATTAGTGGGTAAAATAGGTGGGGGTAGGGCCTGGGCAGGATTGTGGTCGGTGCAGACTCGATGGGCCGGATGGCCTCCTTCTGCACTGTAGGGTTTCTATGATTCTAACCACATATTTGAAGCATTCATTGTGAATTGTTAGCACAGATAGAAATAAATATGTTTGATCCAATAGCCGTTACAGAATCATGGTGCAAGGGTGACCAATAAATACTTCCAGGAAACTTGATTTTTAAAAGCACTAGGCAATATGGGTATCTGATAAAGGATGGGATAAAAAGACAGCAGAGAGAAGGGACCTTAAATAAGTATGGGTTCAACTAACAAGGGGCAGAAAACATTTAGTAGGAGTAATTTATAATCCCCAACAATAATTGTAGCATCAGGCAGAATAGAAATCAATAAATTAAAGTGTATGTGAAAAGGAAGAGAGACTAATCAGGGAGAACTTTAATCGTCATTTAGAATGGGCAAACCAGATTTGTGGTAATAGAGGAGATCATGAAATGCATTCAAAGTAGTTTTCTATGTCAATCTGTCAATGAATCAACAGGAGAATGGGCTCTTTTAAATCTAGTTTTGTGCAATTAGACAGCGTTAATTAATAACCTTATAGCAAAGGAGACTGGGGAAAAGTGACCATGATCTGATATAGCTAAATCCAAAACTAGGATTTAAACTGAATAAAGCAAACCACGTGGGTACAAAGGGCATGTTGGCTAAATTAGGTTAGATTAAAAGATAAGGTAGCAGATAAGCAATGGCAAACTATGTCGGGACATTATTCATAATTTGCAATGAATACATATTCCCTTCAGGAATAAAAGCCCACAGGAAAAGTTATCCAACCCTGACTAACAAGAGAAGTTAAAGATGGTAATAGATTAAAGGAAGAAGCTTATAATTCACTGGAATGTTTAGGACCAATACATTTCTATATTACGGAATTACATTAGAATGTAATGTAATTCCGTAATATAGAAATGTCTTATTAGATTGTGAACCAGAAACACTGCAAATATAAACATTTACTGAAGCATAAAACAGTGATAACACATTATAAAGCAGTAATAAAAATGGTTTTACTTATCCAAATATTCTATCTTCCATTATATTAAATTCCATTTAAAGAATTTAAAGAGTTTTTCACGCTACTTCTTGGGGTCATAAACTGTTCAGTTGCTTGGATCTGCTCAAAATATTTGCGGACAACTTGTGTTTCTGAACAATAGACTTCCAGATGGGAGGTGTTAATGTATTGCCAAAAAAAAAGTAAGCCCGAGGATTAGGAGGATTTTGGAGTTCAGCAAGAGGAGAAAAGTTGAGAGAGAAAAAACAGATTTGGTGCAGACCAACAAGAGGCATAGAAGCTTTTACAATCTGCTCAGCAGGTATATAAATAGGAGAGGTTGGTGACAGTAAACGTATGAAACCAAGAGATAGAGAAGGAGAAATTATAATGGGGGACAAGAAAATGGCAGAGACATTAATACTTTGCATCTGCCTTTACAATAGAAAGATACAAAGAACATTTCAGAAATAGTGCAATGCAGGAGGATCTAGTGAGAATGAAGAAATTAAGATAAATAAGTTCTAGAGAAATTATTCAGAAGTTGACCAATCCCCAACACCTGATGGCCTATATCTTGGGGTTTTAGAAGGGATAGCTACTGAAATCAGGGATGCAGTGGTCTTCATCATCCAGAATTCCTTAGATTTTAGAATGGCTCTCATGGATTAGAAAGCAGAAAACATAATCTTGCTAATCAAAAAAATGAAGAAATAAATAAACCAGGGAACTATAGGCCAGTTCGCCTGACACGAATAGCAGGGCAAATGCAAACACCTATTATTAAGGACATAATAAGAAGACACTTTGGGCAGAGTCAATATAGATTTAAAGGCAAATAATGTTCAACATATTTTAGGATTGGCAATTAGTAGAGAATGCAAGTATGAACCAATGGAAATAATGTATCTGGACTTTCAAGGTTATTACCAAAAACATAGAGCACATGGGATTAGAATTGGATAATGGGCAGAAAGGAGAGAGTAGGAATAAACAGATCATTTGCAGCTTGGCAGGGTGTAAATAGCGAGGAGCCACAAGGGTCAATGTTAAGAGTCTCAGCCATTTACAATCTAGATTAGTTATTAAAATGGGAAAGTGTGTAACACTGAGTTTGCTGACAATACAAAGCTAGGCGGGGAAGTACACTGTGGAGGACGGCACAAACTGCAAATGAATATAGATTGGTTGGGTGAGTGGAATGTACTGTGAGGAAATGTAAAGTTATTCACTTTAGTCAAAAAATAGAAAAAAAACAGAACTTTTTTTTAAAAAGCTAAGACTAGGAAATATTGATATGCAGAGGGACTGTTTCCTTGTATACAAATCACAAAGTTACTAGATAGCACAAGAAATGAAAGTGGTGCTTAGAAGAATGGGACGTTATCGCATTGAAATTAAAATAATATATTAAGGGAACTGACAGGATAGACGCTGAGATTATGTTTCCGCTGGCTGGGGAGTCTAAAACTAGGGTACGCAATCTCAGAATAAGGGGTTAATTATTTTAGACTGTGATGAGGAGAAATATTTTTCATTCAGAGGTTTATGGTTCTTTGGAACGCTATTTCACAGAGCTGCGTATGAATAGTTAGAGTATATTCGAGACAGCAATAGTTCACAAAGGTGGAGTGGGCTTGAAGAGCCAAGTTGCCTATTCTTGGCCCCCATTTATGTTTTTGTTCTTTACCTAGGAACTAAGCATCAAGTCATTGGTAGCCAATCTCGCCACTGCTATCAGGCTGACTTCAAAAGAAATTAGATAGCAAATTGCTTTGTTTAATGAATATTTAGTAAATGTACTGATTTAAATATTCCAACTAAATTATTCTTAATTTACTGCAGCTTTTAAATCTTTGAAAATGCAAGAGACATGCCCACCCAAAAGAAGAAATAGGAAAAACAGTAATCATTTGGAAAGTATCACAGGACTCATTTGGACTTTGTTTCCAGTCCAAATAGAAACAAACCAAACTTGCCAATTCTATTGATTTAGTAAAAGACAGACCGGATGCATGATTCATATTACACAAGGATCAAAGTAAAGTGGTTTATAAGTATCCAATAAGCAGATCTAAAGATGCAGAAAATAGCTTAGAAAAAGTGATATGGAAACAATAATTAAAATGTCTCTTTCATTGTCTGATAAATGCAAAAAAGCAATGGAAAAGCTCAAATGTAAGGATAAGAAACAGAACAGTATAGTGTAAATCTAGAGATTATGCTATGGCAGTGCAAACTAGTCAGATCACTTCAGAAATGTATTCAGTCTTAAGACTAAGAAAGCAGGATCACTGGAAATAAATAGAAATGAAGTAAAATTTAATTTAATGCAGATATCAGGAAGAGCTTTTACTTTTTGGAATGGTCTGTTGGATCAAAAACAAACCAGAGGCAGGAATCATAGGGTTAATTTGGATCTTGCTTTGAGATACTTAGGGATGAACATTGCTGAGGCCAAATGGCCTTCTACACCCTCCACTTTTCTTATGTTCCCAGAACACAAAAGGTTATGATACCCACCAAATTTTAAGAAAATACAAGACAGCTGTGTTACATACTTTTTGTGTTTTTCCAGCCAGGGAATACAGTCCACTAAGAGACATGAATTTTCAGAAACCAACAAATCCAGCAAACTGTCATGATTAGCTTCCGCATAGAGTTTCAGCAAAGCTGTGTCGATATCTTCTTTATAACCATTTGCTACTTCAGTGCTCCGAATCTCATTCAAGTAGCTCATAAGGAAGCGTTTGCACTTTGTAATCTTTTCTTGGTCACCCTGCATTAGTTGATTTAAGTCAGCATATTCATGCAATGGGGGATGGGAACGGATAAATGTAGAGGTTGAAGGAAGCAGTAGCGGATAGAGAGACATCAACTCTCTTACATCCAGCTGGCCATTCCTGTTGACAAAGACAAAATTAAAATAAACAAAAGCTACCAATGTTGAATAAAATACACTCATGTGGATAGTAAATTGATTCAGGCAGTCCTAAAGGAACTATTTTGTCGATAAAAGGCATTAAATAGCCAGATGTGAACTAATAAGTGACAGAAGTAAAAGTGCTAATCATTGTAACTGGAGGAGTGGTAGCGGGCTGATTGGATAGCTCTTTCAAAGAGCACATGCATGATGGGCTGAGTGGCCTCCTTTTGTGCTGCACAATTTTATGATTCTATGACACTTAGAGCCCTGGTTAATTTAAGATTGTTTGACAGAACTACCCAAGTTGAATCTTCAGACAAACAGCAGAACAAATAGAATTCTGAAAATTTTTGATAACAACTGCAAAGGTTCGTTAAACACCATTAAAGACAATGATTGCACAGCACTGAACTAATAGAGTGGCTGCTGTAATTATACTGAATCACGTAAAGCAAATACCATAAGGGAACAAATTGCAGTTTGTACGTAACAAGGTTGGTTACTGCCTTCCTGGACTTGATATTTGGACACTTCTCCCCCTCAACTATTATTCAAAAACACTGAAACATAGAAAATAGGAGTAGGCCATTCAGCCCTTCAAGCCTGCTCTGCATTCATTCTGGTCATGACTGATCATCGAATTCAATATCCTAATTCCCCCCCACCCCACAAATTCCCTAATCCCTTTAGCCCCAAGAGCTATATCTAATTTCTTCTTCAAATCACACAATAATTAAAGAATTTAGTAAAAATTAAACAAAAACAATATTTTAAACATAGATTTAGTAAGTATAATCTAGTGTGCAGTAGTCAACTAATTTCCCATATATAACAAAAACAGAAAACGTCGGAAAACTTCAGCAGGTCTGACAACATCTGCGGAGAGAGAAAAGAGCCAACGTTTAGAGTCCGGATAACTCTTTGTCAGAGCCAGATATAATGATAAAGGGTCATCCAAACGCGAAATATTAGTTCTGTTCTCTCACCACAGATGCTGTCAGACCTGAGATTTTCCAGCATTTTCGGTTCTTGTTTCCGATTCCAGCAACGACAATAATTTGCTTTTATCAGATACAATATTTGTTGCTTAAAAGTTTTTAAAAAGTTTTTTGAGAAACATGCATTATATTTCTATTGTAAGGTCCCTAGCAGTGGGATTAATGCAAACTATTAAAGGAAATTATATTTGTATGCAAACACTTTAGAATTAACACAAACAAAACCAGGCATCCATTAACGAAGTCTACATAGTACCAGGGCTGTTCATACCTGAAGAGTTCTTTAGCTTCTAAAAACTGAAGCTGGCCAAACTGTATGAATCCTGCTTGCTGCAGAATTCTTCTGTACATACCCTAAATATTATAAACAGAGGTGGTTAGTCAAATATCTATGAACAGTTAGCTGGAGCCTTACAAGAATCAACATGGATAATTAACTGGGGCTATATAAATTTTCACAAGTTAGCACACTGAGATTAGTGTTATTTATAAACACACTTTCCTGCAAAAGAATACTGATTCAATCCATAACAAAATCATGCAATAAAATCTTTAACCAAATACTACTGCAAACACCTCAATTATTTTTCAATATACACAACAAAAGCAACATTTTTCATACTACAAGTTAAATTTGTGATCCAGTTTTATTCTGGTGTCGAATTCATTATTACACAACACTTTTAATATTTCACTCCCAACATATTATTAATAACGATCAATGGCACAGGAGTATCTATAGTACTCAAAGTTCACAAAAAGCATTTTTAAAATTTTAAATACACAGATTTGATTAGAGTAAAACAGCTAAATATTAGCACATTTGAAGAGAATATAGAATGCATCACGTTCACTTTCATGTTGCAACAAGCTTGTAGGAAGCCTAGGGACAATACTGAACTGCAGCAATGTTAATTAATAAGGACAACAGATAGATGTATGTCACCATGTCAGTAATAGGTAATTATCAAGGCGGCCCTGTTTATTTGTCATAAGCAAAAACGAGTATTACTTGATGTGGATGAAGAGTCATCAGTGGAGCAACAAGAAGCGATATAAAACAACGAATGACCCAGATAAATATTCACCATTTGAAGACACTAAATAAACATGGGTCTTTACATTTAACAGAACAGAGTTAGCAATTTCCTCACTTAAAATCCTACTAACCTGGAATTTCTCTTTTGGAATGTTCCGTCGAGCTCCTTTCGTTAGGACTAGTGCTTCTTCTACTCTCTGACTGGCCAGAAGATCTTGAATTTGCTTTTCCAAAGGTAAAGGTACCAGGATATGTACTTCTTTACTTGTGGCTAAAATTAGTTTTCCTATTGAGTAACAGACCTAACAAATCAAGATCTGCAAATTTATGATTTAACTAATATACTGCCAAAAACAAAAGGTGAATGCAAGTAACTAAGCAACATCTGCGACATGGTCTATGTTGTTCAATTAAGAGAAAATACAATTCATTCTGATCTAATCTTGAAATTCAAGGTCAATTTAAAGATTAAAACTCAAACAGAAAATACTGGAAACACTCTACAAGTCAGACTGCCTCTGTGGCAAGAGACAACCTTTATGAAATGTTGCTCTCTTCACTGCTGTTGCCTGACTTGCTGAGTGTTTTTAGCATCTACATTCAAAGATGTGCCGGTTAGGTGATTGGCCATGCAAAATTACCCCGAGTGTCAGGTGGGTTAGTGGGGTAAATAGGTGGGGCCTGGGTGGGATTGTTGTCGGTGTATGTTTGATGGGCTGAATGGTCTCTTCTGCACTGTAGAGATTCTAGGATATAACTTGCTTTTAGAACCATTGAAACCCTACAGTGCAGAAGGAAACCATTTGGCCAGTTGAGTCTGCAATGAGTCTCCAAAAGAGTATCTTACTCAGTATCCCCCTCCAATCTATACATCTTTGGACACTAGAGGGCAATTTAGCATGGCCAATCCAACTAATCTGCACATCTTTGGACTGTGGAAGGAAACCGGAGGGAACCCCTGCAGACACGGGGAGAACGTGCAAACTCCATACAGTCACCCAGTGTTTTGTTCTGAAGATTTGAGCAATTATCCGAAATCGCATGTTACAAGTCAAATATTGCTCAGTAATCTCAGGCACAAAACTGCCATTAGGAACAAAACTAATCAACATACATTGTCCTTTCAAGCCCAAATAGTTGATAAATTGGGATAAAATAAATGTACGTTTGTGCACAACTCCCATGTCATATCCTCTACAATGTAATCTTGTATTAAATACCTTCATTTTGCTGTATTGACTGCTACAAATTTTCAATACTTTGAAAATTCTAATAACAAAGATTTTCACAGCAGGCAGAACTCTTGCCTGCCGATGCTATCAGTGGAAACCCACCTGTGCTTGGCTGGCTTCACACCACTGGGAAGGATATAAACATGGTGCTCAAAGTACAGAAAATCAAAATGTAGAAATACATCAAAATTGTATAATGGAACAACAACACCAGAAGCACCTGTTGTGACAAGATTCCCCAGATTGTCAGATCTTTCCACAGATATATATCAATGGGGGGAAGGGAAATGACAGATTGGCTCTTTGGCACTCCCAAAAAGCCCTAGGAATTATGGAGGGATTCCAAGGCAAAACAGCCCACTTGATTGGCACTCCATCCACCACAAATGGACCGTGGCTGCAGTGTAGACCATGTACAAGATTGCTGAGCCTCCTTTAGCAGCATCCATGACCTCCATCACCTAGAAGAACAAGTGGACCAAGTGTGGAAACACCACCATCTCCAAAGTCCCATCCTCAAAATCTCACACTGTCCTGACTTGGAAACGTATCACTGTTCTTTCACTGTTTTTGGGTCAAAATCCTGGAACATCATGGGATATAGCAGTTCAAGAAGGTGATTCACCACCAGCACCTCATCAAGGGCAAATAGGGGTGGACAATAAATGCTGACCTTGCCAGCAGTACCCATGTCCCATGAATGAATGAAAGATTGATCTGTCAGTGCCCAAGCTGAGATTGCAGCATAACCTGCAATTGAAGGGACTAATCCTGGAACTGTTGCAGCCACCTGGATATGTTAAATGCATCATTCAGGGGTCTTGAGCAACACACATTATCCCTGCAAAGAGGGAAAAAAAATCCTATCAGTGACAAAAAAGTGTTGGGGTGGTTGGTTGAGGGAAGTGAGGGGAGGGAGGGAGGGAAGAGGAGAAAGGGATGGAGTAAAGGAAAGGAAGGAGGCACAGCACCTTTCAGACCCTGAAGTGCTTCAACTTCTTTTCAGTGACAGAGGCTGATTTGTGTCGATTGGTTTTCTGCTAGTATTAAGTAGAATGGGAAAAAGTGAATCCAGATTATGATCATAAAATAAATCATGAGAGAAGGAAACAGAGACATTAGTGCAAAAGCCAACTTCAGGAATCATGCCAGAAGGTGATTCATACCAGAATGGTCTGCTAGATAGAGCAGTGAATCATAGAATCCCTACAGTGCAGAAGGAGGCCAGCCTATCGAGTCTGTGCCGACTCAGAGCATCTTACTCAGCTCTACTCCCTGCCTCATCCACATAATCCCACGCATTTACTTCACTAATCACCCTAACCTACACATCTTGGAACAATAAGGGGCAATTCAGCATGGCCAATCCACCTAATCTGCACAATTTGGACTCGGGGAGGAAACCGGAACACCTGAAGGAAACCCACGCAGACACGGGGAGAACATGCAAACTTCACAGACAGCCACTCGAGGTCAGAATCAAACCCAGGTCCCCGGTGCTGTGAAGCAGCAGTGCTAACCACTGTGCCATTGTGCTGAAAGTAAAACTCAATCCATTCATATTAGATAGATGGGCCATAGGCCTCTCTCTTTAATATTTCTTCATCTGCACTGGAGACATGTTATTGTACCAGTCTATCACGTCTGGACTGATCCTTGTTAAGTATTATTTGAGTTTATTACTGTGGCATAAGTTGATCTGAACCCCCAAAAATTACTCAGTTAAGTCCATTCATTGAAAGAACAATTGCCCTCAAGTATAAAAATATTCCACAGTGGCAATTTGCAAAGTGAAATGGCTCATGTTGGAACAAATGTATTAAAAAAGCTTCTAAAAAAAGATTTAGGAGAGGGAGTTTCAAAGAGTTGAGCTAAGATGACACTGAATTCACGGCCCTCATTCTCCCTCAATCTCTTTGACTGTGTAAACTTCCCAACCCATACTCTCAGCCTTCCCCTTGACTTTGCCATCTCACTTGGTGTCACTAGCCCCAACGTATCAACTTAAGGCCATCTCTGATCATTTTCTCACATCACTCACCCCCCACCACCACCACCACTTCCAAGTCTCCTTGACCTACCTCCTTCTGTGTCCAACCCTGGATCTACCCCCAATTCAACTTACAATTGCATTTTTAATATCCCAACTAAAAAACCTTTGGCTCACTGTTCACCATAACATTTCTGCAGCAACTGATTTACTCAACTGCACCCTTACCCCCACACCTTTCCTGCCCCAGCCTCCAATAAAACTATTTCTCTCTCTCTCACCCTGGCACAACCCTCATCTCAGCATCCTTCAATCCAAGGGACGCACATTCAAAAGAATGTGGTGGATAGCTTGTTTAGTCATTCGCCAGCAGATCTGATGGACCCTTAAAACATTGTCAGGTTCTGCTCTCATCTGCAAGAACTGCTCATTATTCCAGCATCGTCCTGGAATGCAAAGATAACACCCTGACTTTTTTTCTCTACAGCAAATAATCTTAAACATCTCTCCCTGTCCCCTCCAACAAGAGAGAAGAGATCACGGACTGTTTTGACACTAAGATCAAGACATTCTGATCAGTTGCCTCTGCCGCAGCCTACACTTCCATTAGCCCATCTGACCAAACTTCCTTTAACACTCCCTCCTGTCCAAGCCCTGAACTCACATCTTTCTCTAGTTTATCTACTCTCATGCCCTCTCTGAGCTCATCTTGTCCATGAGGTCCACCTCCTGCTCCCTCATCCCTATTCCCACTAAACTGATCAACCAGCTGCCCCTCTTGGCTTCCATGTTAGCTGCTGTAAACAGTTCTCTCTCTTCAGATGTTGTCCCTCCGCTCCTTAAAACCCTTCTTCTCATTGAACTTGAAACAACTGTCCCATCACCAATCTCCCTTTCCTCTCCAAAGTTCTAGAACATCTTGTTGCCTCCCAAATCTCTTCCCATCTTTTCTAGAACTCCATGCATGAATCACCCCAAAGAGGTTTCTGTCCTTGCCACAGGACCAAAGCAGTTCTCATCAAGTCGCAAATGACATCCTATGTGACTGCAATAAAGGTAAACCTTCTCTCCACATCTTTCTTGACCTGTCTGCAACTTTTGACAGCTGACCACACTATTCTGTTCCAACACCTCTCCAAGTTCTCATGTAATTCCATCCTTACCTATCAAACTGTAGCCAGAGAATTACTTGCAATGCTTCTCTTCCTGCTCCTGTATTGTTACACAATCACAGAATGATTACAGCACAGGAGAAAGCCATTCAGCCCATTGTATTTATGCTGGCTGTCTGAAGGAGCAATTCACCTAGCACCACTCAAATCTTTTCCTGCAGCCCTGCACATTCTTCCTTTTCAGATAACAATGCAACTTTCTCGAGTGCCTCAATTGAACCCGTCACCATCACAATCTCAGATTGCACGTTCCAGATGCTAACCACTTGCCGCTTGAAAAGGATTTTCCTCATGTTGCCATTGCTTCTTTTGCCAATTACCTTCAATCTGTGCCCTCTTATTCTTGATCCTTCCACCAATGGGAACCATTTTTCCCAATCCACTCTGCCCAGGCCCCTCAAATCTCCTCTCAACATCCTAGCCTGCAAGAAAATAGTTCTAACTTCTCCAATCTATGGAACTGAAATCCCTCATTCCAGAAACCACTCGCATGATTACTTACTGCACTCTCTCTAATGTCTACACATCCATCCTAAAATGCAGCACTTGGAACTGGGCATACCACTAGAGTGGAGGCCATACCAATGCTCTTTACAGGTTTAATATAACTCTCTCGCCTTTGATCTCTATGCCCATATTAATAAAGCCTAATATGCTGTGTCCCCCAAGAATCTATCCTTGGCTCCCTCCTCTTTCTCATCTACATGGTGCCCCTTGGCAACAACATCCGAAGGTACAGTGTTAGTTTTTACATGTTTGCTGATAACACCCAACTGTATCTCACCAGATTTCTCAGCTCCTCCACTATCG
Organism: Mustelus asterias; assembly: GCF_964213995.1. Classification (NCBI taxonomy): domain Eukaryota; kingdom Metazoa; phylum Chordata; class Chondrichthyes; order Carcharhiniformes; family Triakidae; genus Mustelus; species Mustelus asterias. The sequence continues at coordinate 77,283,308 of NC_135810.1, forward strand.
CTAAATTATCAGACTGCCCTCCAGTACCAGATGTTACTAAGAACCATTGATTGATGGTAAAGTCAAAACCAAGAAACAGACCTTTTCTTTATAGAGTTCATTGAATTTGTTGAGTCTCACACGCCCGATGTTGTGATTCTAATAATATAATTACAATAGCATTAACACTGGTGGAGCAGACATGTTCCCCAATTAAATAGTGGGAAGACTGAAGCAATTGTTTTTGGTCCCTGCACCAATCTCCATCTGGTAATTGCTGATTACATCCCTCACCTTGGCAACAGTTTAAGATCAAGCCAGTCTATTTGCAACCTTGGTGTCAACGTCCTTGGGGTTACCATTGACCAGAAGTTCAATTGGTCTCGCCACGTAAATATAGTGGCTAGAAGAGCAGGTCAGAGGCTAGGAATAATGTGGCAAGTAACTCACCTCCTGACTCCCCAGAGCTTATCCACCATCTACAAGGCACAAGCCAGGAATGTGATGGAATACTCCCCACTTGCCTGGATGGGTGCAGCTCCAACAACACTCAAGAAGCTTGACACCATCCAGGACAAAGCAGCCCGCTTGATTGGCACCACATCTACAAATTTCCACTCCGATGCTCAGTAGCAGCAGTGTGCATTATCTACAAGATGCAAGACAGCAATTCAAAGATCCTTAGACAGCAACTTCCAAACCCATGACCATTTCCATCTAGAGGGACAAGGGCAGCAGATAAATGGGCACACCACCACCTGCAAGTTCCGCTCCAAGCCGCTCATCATCCTGACTTGGAAATATATTGCTGTTCCTTCACAGTTGCTGGATCAAAATCCTGGAATTCTCTCCCTAGCGGTATTGTGGGTCAACCCACAGCACATGGACTGCAGCGATTCAAAGTGGTGGCTCACCACCATCTTCTTCAAGGGCACCTAGGGATGGGCAATAAATTTTGGCCAGCCAGAAACACCCATGTCCTACGAATGAATTAAAAAAAAATTTTTGAACTGAGATGAGCTTCTGGACCCATATTTGGGCAATCACTCAGACTGCCCATCTCCACCTCCGTAAAGGTCCTCACTTTGCACATCTTTGCTCATTTGCTGCTGAAACTCTTGTTCATGCCTTTGCTACCTCTAGATTCAACTATACCAACACATTCCTGGCTAGTGTCCCATATTCTACCTTCCGTAAACATAAGTCATCCAAACTCTCCAGTTTGTGTCTTAACTCGAAAGTTCCCCATCACCCATATGCTTAATGATCTAAATTGGCACGGTACAGTGTTAGTTTTCACATGTTTGATGATAATATCCAACTGTATCTCACCAGATCTACATTACACAACATCTTACTTTTATAATTCCCATCCTTGTTTTCAAGTCTCTCCATGGCCTCACCCCTCCCTACCTCTAAGTTCCCCCAGCCAACAACTCTTAGAAATATTTGTTTTCCCATAATTCTAGCCTCTTCCATATCCCCAATTTTAATTGTTCCATCATTGGTGACTGTGCCTCCAAGCTCTGGAATGCCTTCCTTACACCTCTCCTCTCTATAGCATCCGACCTTGCCTTCTTCCTTGAAGATACGCCTTGACCAAGATTTTTGGAAATCTCACCGAATGTTCCTCATGTGGCTTGGTGTCGTACTCTGTTTTAGGATGCTCTTGTGAAGCACTTTGGGTTAAAGAAGCTATATAAATATATCATGTCACAGCTTCCACAATTAGAAGCAATACATTACTGAACTCCATAATGGAGGAAAATAGTCTTTACAGAACTTAAATTTTATTCTGAAAGAGTGACAGTGAAATCTAAGCACAATGGGGAAATAAAATTGCAAAAGAAGTTAAAATAAGTCAATGTCGCTTGTCAAGTAGGCTTGCATAGCTTTTGAATGTTGAGGTTGGACACAGCTTAATTATGTAACAGAAAGTGCTCTTTCCATTACCCTTAACTTTCAAGTTTCTAAATGACACTCTTTCTTGCCTCAAAAATGTGTAACTATTGATACTGAAGGAACTGAACACACGCTGGCCAAAAGGTACTTCCTTTGAATTACCTTCAAAGTCTTGCAGTATGTGGCCATCTCTGAATGGAATAGTTTGCTTCTGTTGCTGGTCAAGCATGCTGTGCACAGTAACAAATTCTTCATCAAGAGCTACTACATAAGGAAAACATACAGCTGCTCCAATCACATTCTCTGACCAGTGAACAGGTGCACGCTGGGAGATTCCTGCAGCTGTCACAAACATTCCTGCAAAGGAAAATTTTTAAAAAAGAACCGAAATTAATGAGTTGCAATTACCATGTCCCTAATGCCTTGCAGCAAATTTGCTGCCTGAATGGTAAGCATTTGTTAATAATTATAGGACCTACACTACTGAGAATAAAAGTGTTAATTCACACATTTAATTACAAGCAATGTTTCAATCCCTTTTCATTCCCAAGACTCTTGACTAGTGGAGATTGTATTGGAAGCTGTTTCTTCACTCCTCGAAAAGAAAAGTGCATGAACTTTATCCACAAAACATGCAAGACCACTTGGATGTACTGCCGGTGACCAGAATAGCAACCCAGTCTTATGTCTTTCAACTAAGGCAGTTTAATTTAAAATTCTTTACTGGAATTACTGGAAAAAGACCAGTTTAGAAAAGTACAAAAATCACCTAATTATCAGTAATCTTGAATAACTGGTAACAGAAACAAAAAATGATTTCTGTATGGACTGCTCGCTCAGGTTATTTCCACACAAACTTGAAAAGGTTGATAATATTTTGCAAAGCTTAAGTCCAGGCCCTGAGCAATGAAAGAAAAAAAATGTTTTTCCATCCAGGAATATTTTCTTCAAAGGCCATCTCCATTAAATTGTGACAGTGTCATGGCAATTAACTCTTGGCATTTGGTGGCAGTGTTAAAAAGTCTTCTTTTGAAAAACATTAGATTACTGGCAAGCTTATGCTACCAGGGGCTTTGTTAAATTGTGATGCACTTCTAGAATCTTTTATTAAAATAATGTATTTAGATAGGGAGTGAGATTTGTACTCCAAATGTTACAATGATTGATTCTTAATGTCACCAATCAGTTCTATGCAATGTCAAAATGGAGAGCACTTAAACCCCAATACTCCCTGTTTACACAAACTAGCTACATTCTGTCCACTGAATGAGGAAGCAACTTCGCATCCTGTTCTTTGACACGACGTCCAGGATAATTAGTAAAAAAATGCTGACAACATTCAAGTCATCGTGCTTTCATATTTTCCACTACTTTTCTTTCCTCTAATCTGCCCTTCTTGTCTCTTTCAATACACAAACAGGAACTCTTAAATGAGTTAGTAGAAAATGGTCAAACCATTAACACTTGATGAACACACAAAAATACATACACAAAACTGAAAATTCAATCCCAAATTCAGCTGGCAAAATAAGATAAAGCCATTTATTGGTGTCACTGGGAATTATGCAAGTGTTTTCCAGAAAATTTGTACTGGATTAATACAATTGGAAAGCAGGGATATTATGTTTAAAGTATACAAAGCTTAGTTAGACTACAGAGTACTGTCCACAGTTCTGGTCTACATATTACAAAAATAGATACACAGACATTGGAGAAGATGCAAAATAGATTTTCATCTGGATTTACCAGAATAAGAGGTCATAACTATCAGGAAAGATATTTTTTCTCTGGCAAAAGGAAGGCTGAGGATTGACTTAATGGAGATCTTCAAAATTATGAAGTGACTTGAGATGATAAAGGTAGGGAGGGATATTTCCACTTGTAGGGATGTTCAAAATTAATGTAACTGTAAATCCAATTGGGAATTTAGGAGGCACTTCTTTATCTAGAGAATGAGGAGAATGCTGCACCTACTTCTACCTGCAGAAGCTGAGAAAAGGTCTCACAATATGGCTGCAAATTTTGTTAAAAGAAGTTCTAACAAGATAACCACGGTGTTGGAACTTTCCATCGTTATTTCTCCAGATCCAGTACACCACATATCTTTCTCAAGATGACCAATGTGTAACCTGCTTCAGGAGCATGGCAATACTTTTCAGAAACCAGCAAGTAAATGACCTCATTCAAATGGGTGGCACAGTGGTTAGCACTGCTGCCTCACAGCACCAGGGACCTGGGTTCGATTCTCAGCTTGGGTCGCTGTCTGTGCGGAGTCTACATCTTCTCCCTGGCTGTCCGGGTGCTCCGGTTTCCTCCCACAGTCCGAGAGGTGTGCTGGTTAGCTACGTTGGTCATGCTAAATTCTCCCTCAGTGTACCTGAACAGGCACCAGACTGTAGCAACTAGGGAATTTTTACAGTAACTTCTTTGCAGTGTTAATGTAAACTGAATGACACTAATAAACTTCATCCCCCAGGAGGAGGAGAAAAAAGTTGAAACAAGTACTTGATTGCCCAAACTGGCAACTCATCACATTCAAGTGTTTCCGGTAAAGATATCATGACTCTCTTCTCTCGATAATCTCATTAAAGGTCACTTGTTACTATATAATTTTATGCCTCCTTTCAGTAGCTATAATTGGAGTTAAATGCACCCATTAAACTTCTGAAATTAGATACTTCCTTATGCAGTGAATCTGTTTCTACCCAAATTGGTGTTGCATTCATTCGTATTGATTACCATTTTGTAGGGGGAGACATGGGGTGGGGAGTAGGGGAGGAGCAGCACGCGAGTACACACAGAACAGGTGGTGAGAAACTTCTAGATTACAGTACACTGTGTTTTCACCTGACTGGATAGCTAGATGCGTCCAGATAAACCATTTAAGTCAGGATGGTATAAACTAGTGATACAGTTAACATTGTTATGGTGGAGAATTACAAGCAGATTCCCTAACACAGAGCACCGGGGCAGGAAAATGCTGCCACAAAGCTTCTACGTGCAACACAAATATGGAAGCAACTTTCTCATTTTGTGTCCACACATCACATGTTAAAGTTAATATTGACTACATTAAGAGCTCTTGAACCCTTTCCCTTTTTAACTGCGGCAGACCTCATAGTCTTAACCTCATCACATTTATGATCGTATTAATTGTCATGTGTTGCTGAAAGATACATCTCTGCATTATTCAATAACTGAAAGACTGAGTATGATTTTTCACATTTGGGACTAGACAGCCAGTTGATCAAAGATGACTCCTTTTGTCTGAGACAGTAATCTGTGAGCGGTGTAATCAATTCCAAGAACCTCTGGAAGTTTCTATATCATCCAAATGCTGATTTTTGTATGTCATTGAATAGAGGTCCATGAATTGCATGCATTTGCAGATTTATCACATTTACCACAAGCTGAAAAATTAGAAATGTGCATAGCAATAAATATCGAAGAAAAGATTCTGCAGCTTTTCAGGCTGGTCTTCAAAGTAATACATCTTCCTTAAATATCTAACCAATTTTCCCTTTCGTTACCCCTCCCCATCCCCCCCAACAACCACCCTTCCCACCCACACACTAACCCACCTGCCCCTAGAATAGTCTGCTTCACCATCCTCTGCATAAAAGTAAATAGAAGTAAACTATCTGGACCTTTTTCTCCACTTATTTCCCATAACCTGAAGTTGAGAGATTTGGTTGGCAAGAGTTGGTAAAACATGTGTCTGCATAGCTTTGCTTAATGTGGTGACAATTTTCAGCATCTCACTGTACGAAATCTTCCATTTCAGTTTCCAACGCACTCAACGGCACCAAGACTACTTAGGTCAAAATCAGAAATGGCACCCTGTCCAACTGTGGCTCAGTATTGATCCTTATTTTCTGCCTTCCCAATACTGCATCCTCAACTTTGTGATACTGTTTTCTTGAGTTTCCAATGTTGTAGGGTGCGAGAACAGGTGATGCTCAGAGGGACACAGCAAAGCTGGACTATTTAATGAGTACTTTGTATCAGTGATTATCAAAGAGGGGAAGCAAATTGGTAGAGGTAATGGATGGGATGAAAATTGAGAAACAGGATCAATTGGAAAGGCTGGTTGCGTCAATCTTCCAAAATTCCCGGGGTGCCAGAGCATTGGAAAGTAGACACTCTTACTCAAGAAAGGGCACAAAGACGTTCCTAGTTACTGCAGGCCAGTGGTAGGTAAGGTTTTAGAAACAATACTGAGAAACAAAAAGAAAATCAATGGACACTTGGATAACTTTAAGTTAATTAAGGAAAGTCAATACAGATTTGTAAAAGGTAGATTTTGATAAGGTAGACAAAGTAAAGCTGTTCTAATGAGTTGATGGCACAAGGACTAGGAGGACACAGGTTTACGAGTGTGGGCAAGAGAAATGGAAGATATAATGTAGAACTTTATTTTAAAATGTGGTAGTGACCTGCAATTTGCTGCCCGAGGATGATGGAAGCAGATATGATCAATTATTTAAAAGGAAAATTGGATAAGCATTGAGGGAAATAAACTTGCATGATTACAGGATAGAGTGGAGGGATTGGATTGCTCTACAGAGCGCCAGCAGGGACCTGATGAGCCCAACAACCTCCTTCTGTGTCTTTAAGACTCTTATGACTATACTCTAACTCTATGAAGTTTTCTAGGTTTTAAACTAGGCAACCCAATGTACTGTCATTATTTGATGTTTCAACATCAATATAAAAGGATCTTTATTTAATTAATTATTTTTAACACACATGACTGAACAGGACCACTCAGCCCATCATACTTATGCCAGCTCTATGAAAGAATTACCCAATTCCTCAAATTTTTGCTTTAAGTACATGTTAAATTCCTTCTTTAATGTTACAACTGAATCTGTTTCCATCACCCTTCCAGGCGGAGAATTCCATATCACAACACTCTTCTTCAGAAGTTTTCTGTCCAAAGGAGAGTCTTTGACAATTATTTGCCAACCCACAGCTGTGATTTTTATTTGTTAACTACAGGTAGGTTGAGAAGGCAGGCCCTCAGCATGAATGGAATTGGAGCCAGTGCTGTTGGCATTAAGTTGATTACATCATAACCGTCTAGCCAATTGGTCCCTCTTGCAATAACTTCCCATTTCTGACTTTTTGGCACAATATATTAAATCTGTCTCCTCTGGTTACAGATCTTCCTGCTAGTGGAAGCAGTTTGTTTCCATCTACCCTATCAAAACCCTCATTAATTTTAAATACCACTTTCAAACCTCCCTTTTAAATATTTTTCTGCTCAAAGAAAAATCCCAGATTCTCTATTTTCTCCAGATAGCTGAAGCCCATTACCCTCAGTATTATTCTGGTATTCTTTGCATCCTGAAAAAAAATGCCTTGGCATTTTTCCAAGCAGTATTGACCAGAATTGGGTGCATTACTCTAGCTGAGGTCTAACCAGTGGCTCATAAAAGATTTATCATTATTTCCTTGCTTTTGTACACTACTCTAATTTAGGACCTTGAACGCTTTATCAGGGTTGAAGCATTCAAGTTAGTCTGTACCGAGTTATCCTGTCATCTTCAGAGATTTGTGTATGTGAATTCCAAGGTCTATGTTCCTGTACCCACTTTAAAATTATACAACTTTCATCACCATTCATTCTTTTTACCAAAACACATCATTTCACACTTGTCTGCATCAAATTTAATCTGCCATGTGTCTCCTCAAGTCTGCGATCACCTTCCTCATCGTTTACCACATTTCCAGCCTTTCCCTTACCTGCAAAGTTTGAAACTGTGTCCACTGTCCCCAAATTACATTCAATTTAGGAGCAGGAGGCCACCTGGCCCTTTGAGCCTGCTTCGCCATTCAAGAAGATCATAGCTGATCTGACTGTAACCGTAACTCCATATTCCCACTTACCACAGATAACTGTTCACCTTTGAGGAAGAGTTCCATAGACTCTTAAATGAGTGACCCACTATTTTTAAACAGTGATTCCTAGTTCTAGATTCTCCACGAGGAAATATTCTCAACATCTACCCTGTCAAGGCGCCTCAGTGCTTCAGATGTGGTCTCACCCTCTACTTATGTAATCAATTGTCCTCAAAATAAACAATAACATTCTATTCACTTTCCAAGGGTGTCCTTCCTACCTGCATAAGTTTATGATTCGTGCACTAAAACACCCAGATCCCTCTGCACCCTCTCACAATTTAGATTATATGCTGCTTTTTTATTCTTCCTTCCAAAATGGAGAATTTCACATTTGCCCACATTATACTCTATTTGCCAGGTCTATGCCCATTCACTTATGACCCTTTGTAGCCTCCTTATGTCCCATTTAAAACTTACTTTCTTACCTATCTTTGTGTCATAAATTAAAGCCATTAATACATCAGAAAGAGAAGTGGTCCCAAGACCGACCTTCATGGACACCCCTGCACGTTTCTATCCACTCTGGAAAAACAAACCATTCATCTTTGCTTTCTGCCTTTTAGCCAATTTCATATCCATGTTGGCACTGTTGCTTTAATCCCATGGATTTCAAATTTGCTAACAGGTTTAGTATATGGTACAGTATCAAACCTTTGAAAGTGCATCACAACATACGCATTATGTTCATTAATTCTTGCCATTATTTAACAACTCAAAGTTTGATAGGATTACAGCCTTTAACAAATTCGTATTGGCTGCCATTAATTAAGTCCTGTTATTCCAAGTGACAATTCATTTAATTGATATTATACACTCATTTTGTCTCCTTATTTCCTTTCTCTGCTCTCCTCTGCAATGTGCAGCTTGAGAGATTCTTTACTGTAATATGAACGTCATTTACTATGAACCTGTATCATTTTAACACAATTTATTTAGTCATTCATGGATCTTTATCTTTGGAAGGTGTCCTTCCTTATAGGAATGTTTTGAGTTTGCATCCAAACTATCTCCGCCTTGAAAGCCTCCCATTGCTCACGTATTGTTTTAGTTGAAAATCTGTTTCCACTCAAGCTGGTTCAGGTCCCTTTTCTGGATGACCTAACTTTCCAATTGAACACAGTGTAGCAAGTGCAGAAAATCTTACTGATTACTGAGGCTCTCTGGCAGAGTTGATGCAAAAACAAAGCACTTTGAAGTTTTCTGTGCATTATTCCCAAACTAAGATCCTTTCTTCCCTCCAGGTCATTTAGGGTTCCAGAACACAGTTCAGAATATTAGGTCAGAAACATTTGTCTTTCTCCTTAAGCTGTCCAGTCTAATCCCACTGCCCTACTTGCTCTCCAAGCACATTGTCTCTTTTGAGTGATGGTGAATCAAATTGTGCTTTTGAGACTATACATTGGACTCAAAACTGGCAGCAACTTTTGAAATGGATGACTTATCCACCCTTTCATCTGAAATACTTAAAAGCCATATCAGTCTATATAAATGGTAATCACGTTCACCAAATGACACTCAATATCATAATCAAATTGCCAATTAACTTACCCAATGCGCCTGGACCAGCTAATAGAAATTCCTCTCGACCAATTCGCTTTACAATCGGTCGTTTCTCCTCACTATTATACGGAAACAGGTCCTGTGAAGTTCCTGTGTTATAACTCAAAATAATATATTGTGTGCTCATTGCCAAGCAAAGAAAGTACCCATCTGCAGCTATAGCAACCGGCTGTTCTGGTGTGGAGACTTCCTTTATTAGTTGGACACGGTCCTCATGCACTGCATATATTTGTACAGTTTTCCGCTTCAATGAAATGGCACAAACCTCAATACAGAAAGGATCTCCAGTCACTGGATTCTCGTTCACAGCAAATGCAGTTATTCCTTTGATTTTAGCTCCTGATGGTACAGGCTCTAGGTTGATCATATTCAACAAAACCACAGTGTTGTCACACAGGACCATAAGTCTGTTCAAAGCAGATGCTGCCTTTAGCTCATTCACAGCTTTTTTTAGCCCCAGGTATTTGTGTAGTTGTTTGGTTGGAGTAAAGGCAAGTCTCCCTGAGATGGATGCTTTTTCTTCCAATAGAAAGTGATAGATACAGCAGTCACTTGTCCCTATATAAAGATTTTTCCCACAACATTCAATGCAATCAATGGACATCCAGGTTTTGTCTATCAGCAGATCCTGCCCAAGCACAGGAACAAGTTCAAATGCCTTCACACTCATTGTGTCTTCTCAGTCATCTTAAAAAAAAGACAAAACAAAGCAATGAATCATAAAACATATAGACATTATCAAAGCAATGGAACCTCAACCCCTCAGAAATTAATGGCACCCGTGGCTATATTTTTGCAAGTTGACTAAAAAATTTGTTTTGTAAGGCGCACTCACCCAACATACAAAAAATAAATGATCATCCCATAATCCTACTCACAAAAGCAGTATCTAAAGCTTTTCAACAGAACTGGAAACAGCAATAGAGCTGGTCAATACATTACTGTCGTGGTAACTACACAGCTTACATTTTAATAGAAAAAATATGGAATGTGTGATTTAAGGTACCATAGCTGATTCACATTCACAAACCTCAAAATATTTAATTGCATCCTTAACATTAGGTGAAACGGCACAGCACAGGAAGAGAGAAGGGACCAAAAGAGTGAAAGAGTTACTTGGGCCATTTATGGCAAAGTCCCTCTGGCATTCAGTAATTCCAAGATAACACGTACCATTTAAGATTGGAAGTGAATCAACCCCAAGCTTGGCTCATTAAAGAACATGAATATGTAGATCTGTCATTGTGGGCTCTGGTTCTTCCTAATCTTGGAAGATAATTCTACAAGCCAATGCCCCAGCAAGTGTAGTCATCCTGGCTGGAAAAGCTTATTAATACTGTATGCTACTAGACATCAAGTCTGTAGCTGGTAAAACTCCCACAGCATTTCTATGCACACATGGAACTCCTACACTTGGGCATTTGCAAACTTGTCCCTCAGCTATTATGGTTTCATTAGTTGTTTATTTTATTCATAGAAATCCCTTGCAGACTCACACATCTGTGCTGAACTCACCAGTTAGAACAAAAAGATAAGTCTGACTACTGACCCAGCCATCTGGCAACAATTTCAAAAATTACCAACTTTTTTTCCAATAACCATGATGTAAAAGTTAATCTGTAAAGTAAATGACAGTAATGGGTCAATATAGATCTTTGATGAAAAAGCCTATGTAACTATTCTGACAACCTTTATGTCAATGCCAACATGGTTGTGAAATTGAATGCTGGATATCAAATCAATGCAATCTACACTGGAATTTCATTGAAATAAAATCTTCACAACATGCTGAAACACTTAGTCACAAATGTTTTGAATTAATTGCTAGCCTGTCCTTCAACAGCTCAAAATGTGGTGCAGTCCTCAGCTATACAAACAAGCAGAGTCCAAGATTTAATTCCTTTTCTAAGCTAAATTAACTGATCTCAGCCAAAGCAGCAATGCAGTAAACCATGTCCCCTGCTGGAAGTGTACATGCTGGACTCAGTAGCAATGTGCCCAGCAGCTGAATAACCAGCTGATAGTCAGTATTATGGAATACAGGAACAGAAGACCATTTGGCCCTTTGAACCTGTTCTGCTGTTCAAATGAGGTCATGGTTACATTACCTAACTGCAATATGTCTGCCTTTGCTCCATATGCCTTTAATTTTTTTGCTTAATAAATTTGTATCAGTCTCAGTTTTAAAAATCAACAATTGACCTGGGCTCAATTGCCATTTGTGAAAGCATTCCAAACTTCCATTAGCCTATGTATTTTCCTAACCTCATTCCTGAGAAGTCTGGCTCCAATTTTTAAACCATGACCATTAGTCCTGGACTCCTGAACCAGCAGAATTGGTTTCTCTCCCCAAGCGTTCCCTCATTATCTTGAAAACTTTGATCAAATCACATCTAAGCTTCTGAGTTTGAGGGAATACAACACTAGTTTTGTAAATTGTTCCTTATAAATTAATCCTTGGAATCCAGGTACTATTCTAGTAAATCCGTACCGTACTCCCTCCAAAGGCAATATATCCTTCCCAAAATGTAGTGTGAGAGCTGCTCTGAGTACACCAGGTGTGGTCTGACCAGATCTTTGTATAGCTGAAGCATGACTTCTGCACCATTGTATTATAGTGCCCTCAGTACAAAGGCCAGCAATCCATTAGCTTCTGGAATATTTTCTCCGTCCGCCAGTGACATTTTAGTGATTCATGAACTTGAACATGTTCCAAACTTTCACCACCGTGTACTTTCCTAACCTCATTCCTGAAATTCAGATTTCTTTGAATCTCCACTTTTTCTAGCTTTCAACCATTTAGAAAGAAACTTAATCTATTCAGTCACTTGGTATACAAAACTTGAATATTGATGAAAAGATACATGTTGCCGAAGGTTTGCTTATCCGGACAAATACATGAATGCCAAATTTCAAATGACCACAACAATTGACAAAGCAAGAGAAAAGGGTGCTGACTGATTGGCCGAGTTGTTGCCATGATTATCGCAACTTTAGGTGCTCCAAACTTCCACAGGTAATTCAAAGCTTGAACATAATCCTTTCGGTTGCAGCAAATGGATCCCTGCACATGAATGTATGTCGCTTCTAACAAGTTACCCTGGAAAGGCAAAGCATCTCAAAATTTGAACAACAGGTTAAGCAATGTTTCACGCTGCTACTATGCAGTACTACTCAATGGCGTTTCCCACTAACAGAATGCTGCCATCAGACCAAAACTGCCAAAGTTTTGTTTATTTGCTTAATTAATTTAACTTTTATGCTTCCATCTACACTGCTTACATATTGGCAATCTTGGATATATTTCTACTCCATCTAAGTCATTCACAAATAAGGTGAATAATTGAGGCTCCAAGACACATCTTGCAGAACACTATTTATATTAGCTGCGCATTCTTCCTACTCTCTGCCTTCTGCCACTCAGTCCATTTCCTAACCAAGTCAATAATTTGCCTTCAATTCTATCAGCCTCGGTCTCTTTTCAGGGACTTCATCAACAGACTTCTGGAAGAACATATAAACAACATCCAGAAAGGCTTGCCTGCCAGTACTTTCAGCCAGCTCTTCAAAAAGTTTGACCAGGTTGATCAGGTGTAGCCTACCCTTTATAATTCCACGCTGCTGCTCTTTGATCAGATGAAAGCTTAAGATGTTCATCACTATCCTCAATTGTAGATTCTAGTAACTTCCTGACAACAGATGACACAGGACAACACATGACTAATGGTCACTTAAGAGAGATAGCAGATACCTGCTGCAGCTCATGAAACTAATCCTAGTATGGATCATTGCCTTCTGGAGAAAAGAGAACATTTGAAAAACATCATGAACATGTAATAACCAGTTGGAACCAACCCAAAATCCATTTACACACTGACATTGGTATTTGTGACTTATTGCACAATTCCAAATACAAACATGCAGTTTAAATGTGACATAGCATGAAATGTCAACAAAGTCAGATTGCTGGATACAAGGGAGTCTCCCTATCTGCTAAATAGCTGATCATTGCAAGGACCCTTCTCAAACCCCTCCTCCCAGTGGGGAACTCATTGCAGAATTGAAGTGTGGTTTTTGCCGATCAAGGGCCACCACAGATATGATCTTCACTGTGTTGCAAATTCAAAAAAAGGGCAGAATCAAAGCCAACCACCGTACATGGCTTTTTCAACCTTACCAAAGCCTTTGACTATCAACCATGAAGACTTATGAAGTATCCTCATCAAATTTCACTGCCTTCAGAAATTTGGCATTATCCTCTGCCTAAGCTATGTTGATGTGCCAGCCGTGGTCCTCAAGGATGGAATCACCACAAACTACATCTCAGTAAATACCGGGTCAAACAACATTGTGTCATTGCACCAGCTCTTCTTCATTTCCCTTGCTGCAATACTGCACCTTACCTCCAGCAAATTAGTTACAGATGTGGAGGTAATCTACACAAGAGATGGGAAACTATCCAACCTATGCCACCTTCAATCCAAGACCAAAATCACTGTAACCTTCGGCATGGAACTTCAGATGCTGCTTTTATGTGTGCTCGCTCAGAAATTGCACTCCAGGTTATTGTTTACTCCTCCTCCGAAGCATGAGAAAATTGGCCTTTCACCTGGAAAATTAAGGCCCTCTTCCAATCAGCTCCCACAGCACAACACCTCTCTAAGATCAACAGCAATATCGTGGAAAACCTGGACCAATTTCCATATTTCAGGAGCCACCTCTTGACCAAGAGTCGTAAAAGAGGAAAATGAGGCAAAGAGGCAGAAGGAGGGAATTCCAGAATTTGGGACCTGGGCAAGTAAAGGTACAGCCACCAATGGAGGAACAATTGTAATACAGAATACACAAGAGGCCAGGTTTAGAGGAGCAGAGGTATGTCGGAGGGTTGTGGAATTGGAGGAGATTACAGATATACAGAGTGACAAGGCCATGGGGAGGTAATCTAATTTCAGAACAAGGAGAAGAATTTTAAAATCTTAATGCACTATTCAGATAATTCGAGGCCTGGAGACCAGAGAAAAAGCAGAAAATTAGGAAGGGAAAAATAATGTCAGCTGTTGCTTGCCCCGGTCTCCTGAGCATAAACATGAAATTGTTTTTTTTTCTTTTGTTTGAAGTTCAGTAATGAGAAAGATTGGCAGTTATCTCAACTGGGCCCAATTAAATGCTTACCGCCTTTAATTGCATTTATATTGTTAATTGTCAAATTTTTGCATACATAAAACCATAGCAATAGTGAACATGGGCATTCAGCCCAACATGCTGATTGTTTTCAAGAGGCCATATAGTGACTTTACTAATCTCATTGGATAAGCAGTTCTATTTGACTGAGCTAAGCTTCCAACTCTATATCCTCTCCCTCACAAATGACGACTACTTCCACCTCCTTCATATCATTCATCTCTGGCCACACTTCGGGTCACCTGCATATGAACCCCTCAATCAAGTTGTTGTTTCTTCCGGACTCAACTATTCAAGTGCTCTGCTAGCTAGTCTCTCAACTGCTACCCCTCCTATACATAAGCTCATCCAAAACTCTGCTGTCTATGTTCTAACCGGGACTGGTTCTAAACACCCATCATCCAAGCTTACTGACATATAGCGGCCCCCACACTTGTACCTTGAATTGAAAATTCTCATCCTTGTGTTCAAATTCCTCCCCATCTCCTACTGCCTCCTGCTCTCTGAACTCTAACCCTGCTCTAATTTCAACTCAATACTGACACTGAGCCTTCAGCTATCTCAGCCCAAAAGTTTGCAATGCCCTCCCCAAGTCCACCTCCTCTTAAAACCCTCTTTACAACTAACCTCTTAAGATTTTAATCATTAATCCTAACATTTCCTCCTTGGGCTGTATTAAACTTTAAATGATCACTGCTTGTGAAGTACAAAGAACATGGGCGGCATGGTAGCACAGTGGTTAGCACTGCTGCTTCACAGCTCCAGGGACCTGGGTTCGATTCCTGGCTTGGGTCACTGTCTGTGTGGAGTTTGCACATTCTCCTCGTGTCTGCGTGGGTTTCCTCCGGGTGCTCCGGTTTCCTCTCAGTCCAAAGATGTGCGGGTTAAGTTGATTGGCCATGCTAAAATTGCCCCTTAGTGTCCTGAGATGTGTAGGTCAGAGGGATTAGTGGGTACAAATGTAGGGATATGGGGGTAGGGCCTGGGTGGGATTGTGGTCGGGCCTGGGTGGGATTGTGGTCGGTGCAGGCTCGATGGGCCCAATGGCCTCTTTCTGCACTGTAGGGGCTCTTTCTATGTCCCTACATGAATGATTTTTTAGGGGTGGAAATTAAAATACCAAAATAAAATCAGAATTGCATTACAAAAAGGAAACTTGGGGCAGGGGGGAAAATCAGATAGAAACTTAAACTGTGCCAACTTTGGCTGAAAGATAACGATCTTGCTCGAGTCAGAAGATCCTGCATCTAAGTAGATAATCTAGGCTGATCTTCAGTGCTGCACTGAAGGAGTGCAATACTCAAGGGTGTCAGATATCCGATATGGCTGTAAACGGAGGCTACATAAAAGACTCAGAACAATATTCATAAATATATGGCATTCTCAGCATATCCTGATCTACTCTTTATGCCTCAATTAGCTCCAGCAGGACAGATTCACAAATCATATATGTTAATGATATTGTGTGGAATCCTGTTGTTTGGAAGCCAGCACCACATTTCCCTACATTACAACAACCACCACTTTAAAAATTATTTCATAGGCTGTAAAGCACTTTTGACAACCCAGAAATATGGAAGGTACAATATAAATACAAGATATATATAAAACGCATCATATAAAAGCTTCCAAAACTCATTATTGCAACATAGCGGGTGCCAGCTGTATCCAACAGATAATGCCTACATCATGTGATTTCTCCATTGGTGGTGTTGTAGCACTCTCCTCAACATGGGATTCTGCTCTCTCTTCAAAATGTATATGTTTGTGCAAATAGTTCCATAGAGTCAGGATTTTACAGCATGAAAAAGGGGCTCTTCGGCCCATCAAGTCTGTGCCAGCCATCAAGCACCTATCTATTCTAATCCTATTGTCTAGCACTTGGTCTGTAGCCAGTTTGAGAATTTTCAATACCCGGTTTGAATGCATTGCCTTCAGTTATGCATCTTCAGGCTTTTTTGGAAAATCCCCGAGGTCTCTGCTGACATACAGAAATAAACAAACAACACCAAGTCAGTGCCCCTCCCAGCCTTGCTTCAATAATCCGTTAAACAGTTCTTTGCCCATGCTACACAGCTTTGTCCCCGTATCAAAGTCCTCATGATCCTTGGGTTATGACATTTAGGACAAATTAATAAATAACCCTTTAAAGTTCTGTCACAGCAAAAATTACTTGATTGCCCAGCAATGTGTAATTTCCACAAAGTTCATTTTGCCTTGAATGCATTTTGTTACTGGTTGTTCGCCATCATGTTAAACAGAGAAATAAATTAATAACTTGGTAAAGAGAAAAACACTATTTCCCTCATCCAAAGCAACACTTCAATTGATTACTCCCTGCCCCAATACCAAACTACCCGATTCCTATTGCAGCTGGTGAGGACTGTTCACCTACCATCATAATCACATGTCCAACCCAAAGCAAGACAACGCCTGCAGCTTTCCTTTCAATAACATAGTCAGTGGCCAGGATTATCCTCAAATCTTCCTCCGCTTCACTGCTGTTACATCGTTAGCAAAGTGGGAGCAGTTACAAGGACTTTCCCAGCCAGTGAGTTCCAAAGACATGATTGAACATCATATTAAAACACAAACATTTACAGCAGCAGGAATAAAATGACTAAAATGACAAAGCTGTTTAAGCATTTTGGGTTACCAGCAACAAAAATCAAAGCCTGGCAGATGCCACCCTCGTTTTGAGGGTTCTATGATTCTATGACTGACAATGTTTACGACAATGACCACTTATATCTACATTAACAATCATGATGCAAAAACGCTGTTAGAAAAAGGAGGCACTTATGGATTACAATTCTACCAAGGAAGAGGCTCAAACAAAATTTGGGAACTTGATATTGAGTTAGTCTTGGAGACTCTCCTCTGAGGCAATGTTATGGGATCAAGCCCTTCTGCAGAGACTTGAGCACAAAATCTGGATTGACACTTCAATGTGATACAATGCTACACTATCAGAGGTACAGTCCTTTAGATTAGAAGTTAAACAAAGGCACTTTCAGATAAAGGCAAAGAACTTAACAACACTATTTGAACATCAGGTGAGTTCTCCCCAGTGGCCTCGAGAACATTTATACCTCAATCAATATGAATCAGAATTTAAAAATCATAGAATGATTATAGCATTGAAGGCCACCATTCAGCCAGTATAACCATCCCAGCTCTCTGCAAAAGTGACTCAGTTCAATCTGTTCCTGAACTTATCCAATTCCCAGTTGAAAGCCATGATTGAATTTGCTTCCACCTCACTCTCAAGCAATGTATTCCAGATCCTAACTACTCACTACATAATGTTGATGGCAGCACCATCTCTCATGTCGCCTCTGCCTCTTTTGCTATAATTTCTCCCCATCTACCCAGTCCAGACCCCTTGTTATTCTGAACACGCCTATCAAAACATCCCTCAACTTTCTCTTCTCCAAGCAATCCTCGTGACTGAAGTCCCTCATCTCTGGAGCCATTCTAATAAATCCTTTCTGCACCCCCACTGATGCCTTTGCATCCATCCCAGGTGCACAGAGACAATGCTCCAGCTGAGGCTGACCCACTGTTTATATATGTTTATCATAACTTCCCTGCTTTGCTAATCTGTGCCTTGATTTATAAAGCCCAGGACCCCATTTGCTGTATTAACTGCTTTCTCAACCTGTCATAGCACCTTTAACGATTTGTACACATACACCCCCCAGTCCCTCTGCTCCTGCACCCTCATTAAAATTATATCCTATATTTTATATAGTCTCTCCTCAGTCTTCCTACCAAAATGAATCACTTCATACTCCTCTGCATTAAATTTCATCTTGCCCTTGTTTGCCCATTCCAAAAGACAATCGCTAGCCTCCACACATTTCACATCTTCAAATTTTGAAAATCATGCTCTCCGTACTCAAGTCTAAGTCATCAATAAAGATCAAGAAAAATAGTGCTCCATAGTTTTAGTCCTGGGGTACCCCATTGTAGACGTTCCTCCAGTCTGCAAAACAATCCATTTACTCATTTGCAACTCTCTCTTGCCTGTCACTCAGCAAACTTTGTATCTATGCAACCACTGATCCTTCTATTCCATGGGTTTATCTTTGATGAAAAACATGTCAAGGGTCACTTTATCCAATGCCTTTCGGAAAGTGTTTTTTCTTAATGACATGTAAAAGACCTACTACTTCTCAAAAGACAAGTTTATTTTATGAACTCAGTCCAGAAGGACAAAACTGAGAAACAGATACAGCACGAAGAACCAAAACCTCAGCACTCTGGCTTCATTTTCCCTCAAACAGAGTGGATAACACACAACCAAATAAAGGCACAGGAAAAGGACAAAGCAGCCACCTGTTACATTAAGTGGGAGATAAGGGACGATTTGAAGTGCAAATGTGGCCATAAACCACGGAACACATCACATGAACCTGCCTCCCAGGACCTGTTGTGGGAGGAACCTTATTTCTGTATTCAGCACCTCGGGGAGGCCACTGAATGGATGGTCAAACTGGACATTGTTTTTCTCATCATACAGAAACAGAATAAACCTGCAGCACCAATATTCGATCTGGAAATGATTGAAGATGCACCTGTGGACGTGTAAATAGATACAACTGGGTTCTTAATCCCCATTAAATTGACGCTTTCCCTTTAACCCTTCCCCGAGGCGGCACCGACCTATGTTCACTATCCCTCTCAATATTCGCAGATTGTTAATCAAATTACACATCGCCAGCCCGGGTCACAGCGTCCTCCCGCTTACCCAAACCTCTGGCTCCCAGCTGTATACCTGACCTCCTCCTCCTCCTGCAGCTGCTCACATCCGGCGCCCCCATGTGTTTCCGGTCATGTGACTTCTGAGAGTCGTCCGGGTTGTCACGTGATCGTGGCCGTGCCGCCACCTCCGCTACGGGAGGGGGCGCTGCGCTGCCGACTCCCTCAGCCTAGTTCTGTTCTGGTCATTGCCCGGAGTGCCCGCTGGGTGGCTGTCTCTCCACCACCCACTCCATCCCGCGCAGACGCAGTATTCCACTATCCCGGGGGCTCCCGGGCTGTGACGTCAGGCGGCTCTTCTGCGCCCTCTGATTGGCCGGAGCGGAGGTCACGTGGCGCTAGCGCGCTGGGAGATTGCGAAGATGGCGGTTGTGGAAGCTGGGCCTGCAAACTTTGATTCGCAGCTGCTGCTGCACCCGGAGCTGCTGACCGGGGACTTCCTCCTGCACCTTTTGCAGCAGGTGAGGCCATGGGGGATTGCATGCCGCTGTCCACTCCTGTCTCCCGAGCCACAGCAGCGGATTACACTCGGCCGCACCCCGGGTTGTTGTTGTAGTGTCTGCTGCTGGTTCTTATGGGAAACTGGATTCAATTCAGTCCTCACCTGAAATGCACAACCGCCCCCCCACCCCCACCCCCCCCCCCCCCCCCACTGACCCTGGGGCAAGCACCACTCTCACTGCACAGCTCAGAGATTGGACACACTGGCAGCAATCTATTCCTCACAATATGCAAACTATCGACCGCTTAAAAAACTAAACTTTGTGCCCTTAATATTTAGTCGGTGACAATGCAAACTCTCCCAGACTGGATAATGCAAAAGCAAAATGCTGCTCATGCTGGAAATCTGAAATAAAGTTCGAAGTTGAGGGGTCATTGACCTGAAACATTTTCTGGCCACAGATGCTGCCTGATGTGTGCTGAGTATTTCAAGCATTTTCTGTTTTTATTCCAAATTGGAAAATGTTGTTTTAGTTGTGCTATTTTAAAGACTTGAGCAGCACAAATGCAAATTGGATTCTTAAGGTTAGGTTGAAGAAGTTGGGATTGTTCTCCTTGAAGAAAAGATTGAGGAGAAATTTGATACAAACAGATTTAGATCTGGTTGATAAAGGCTGTTCCCATAAACTGCTGCCGGAAAAAGAATTAGAGAATAGAGATTTAAGGTTTTGAGGTTTTAAAGTTTGAGGGAAATGGGAGGAAGAACTTTTGTAATGTAGCAAGAAGTCTGGAACTTCCTGCCAATTAAGGTGGTAAAAGTGGAGACGATGATTTCAAAAGGAAGTTGGATGAGCACTTGAGGGATAACTTACATGGCCACAGAGGGGAACTGGGACTAACTGGATTGCTTTACAGAGAGCTTTCCTTGGACTTGATGGCCTTCCTTTGTGTCATAATGATATTTGATATTTTAAAATTCCTCATATTCTTTGCCCTTGCCATTGCCTCTTTGGTTAAGGTGATAGTAATAGACATGCAGCAATTGGGAAAATACAATAAACTCTTAGTTATAGGAAGACAAGATTAGGCAATGAAGTTCTGAATTCATATTGGAGATGTCTGACCCCTTAACATTTTCTGTAAAAATTGACAGATATGAAAGCCTTCATCTAATTTTGAATATCAGTATTAAATAAAATGACTTACTAAAGATTTTTTTTAGTTTACTGGTGTCACAAGTAGGCTTACGTTAATGCTGCAATGAAGTTACTGTGAAAATCCCTTAGTCACCACACTCCGGCGCCTGTTCGGGTACTCTGAGGGAGAATTTAGCATGGTCAGTGCACCTAACCAGCACATCTTTCAGACTGTGGGAGGAAACCGAAGCACCCGGAGGAAATCCACGCAGACATGGGGAGAATGAGCAAACTCCAGTCACCCAAGGCTGGAATTGAACCCAGGTCCCTGGCACTGTGAGGCAGCAGTACTAGCTACCATGCCGCTCTTATGATATGGGCGAGTTTCAAATTGCTCCAACTGGGTTTTCTTCCATTATGATTTAAAACTAGTGCCAGTAGACCAAAGCCATTACGTTCTGCAAGTATAAAATACCACACTAAACCTATGGGTTTCAGCAGGTGTCCTCGACTTTGACATTCTATTGAATGTGAGGCATTATTGTTTGATCAGCTACTGTATCATCGAATTGTTGAAGCTATATTTCATCCAGACAAGTGGGAAGTATTCCATCACACTCCTTACCTATGCCTTATAAGTAATGGACAGGCTTTGGGCAGTCAGGAGGTGAGTTACTTCAGAATTCTCGACCTCTTGTAGCCCCAGTATTTATATGGCTAGTCCATTAGGTTCCTGGTCAATGGTAACCGCCCTCCCTCACCCCAGTATGTTGATAGTGGATAATTAAACATTAATGGCATTAACTGTCAAGGAGAGATTGTTGATTGGGGCTGTATATTGGAGAACAGTTGGAAAGTAATATTTACAGTGTTGCAGTTCTCAAGTGCAATTGTTTGTGGAATTTAACTAGATCTGCATGATTTTCTTCAGAGAAAAATAACTACTGAGAACCTTCATGATGCTGGGAAGGATCAGATTGTTGATGTGTACATTCAGCATGTCATTCCACTGCCACAGAGAGAGCTGCCCAAGAATAGATGGGGAAGAATGATGGCTGAAAAAAGAGGACAACAGTCCATGCTACAGATTGCTACAGAGAGTAAAAGGCATGTAATTTGTGTATTATACAGTGAATCAAAAATGTTCATAAGTTTCTTTATATTATGGTTTGATATTGTATGAGCTCCTGCTAACCGTTTCTGGTTATGTTTTTGTTTTAAACTGAACTGGGTGATAGTTATCAGTGATGGTTTTGACACAGTTAGCATTAAGAAACTGAAGCACTCACTGTGGCAACAAATAGTTATTTGGGTGTAAATAATAGACTGGTGAATCATAGAATCTCTGCAGAAGGAGGCCATTTGGCCCATTGAGTCTGTATCTACTCTCCAAACATCGTGCCCATCTACAGAACATTTTACCCAGGCCTCCACCCACCTCCTATCCCCATAACCCTGTGCATTTATCATGGCTAATCCCCCCTAACCTACACATCTTGGTACACGAACGGGCAATTTAGCATGGGCAACCCACCTAATCTGCACAATTTAGGAGTGTGGCAGGAAACCGGAGCATCCAGAGGAAACCCACGCAGACAAGGGGAGACAGTGCAAACTCCACCCAGACAGTGACCCAAACCAGGAATCGAACCCAGATCCCTGGCGCTGTGAGGCAGCAGTGCTAACCACTGCCACCATATGTCTTCAGAATTGGTCAATTAGTTCATGTTTTTATCGTCAGTTTTAAACGTTCTTCCTGCTCCAGTTGGCTCAGTGAAATTCGTTTTCCTTTGTGGCTACGTGAATATTGCAGCAAATAAAAGGAAATTGTTTTATTTCACTGAATTATCTCTGAAGTTCATGTGGTTTCAATGAACAGGAAATGTTCAGCTGCAAACCTTTGATTCATATGAGATTACAGTATTAATGTCTTGCCATTTTGTTCAAGAATGCTTCAGTGCTTATTTGAAACCTTAGTGAGTAAAGTTATATTGCCTAATTTTGATACATATGCATTTGGATATATGCAAGGGTTCAGTCTGGTATTTATATTCAGTAAGATTCTGGCACTTGTTGCTTTTTATTTCTAATTAATTAATGTAAACATGGCATTGCTGACTACCCTTTTCCACTTCAGTATTATAGACTTTCAACATTCAAGGTAACCTGTTTTGCTATAAAGTGATTTGTTTTGCATTGAGAGGTGCAAATGTTTAGTGTTATCTGTAGAAAAAGCTGCAAATTCTTTTCATCTGATTAATATCTGAAATACATTTTGTGCAATGGCTGTAAATCCATATCATGGTACGAGATAAGAAGGTCATAACAATATTTGATTGAAGAGTAAAGTATTTTTATTTGACAATGTATGAAATCAGAGATCTATTTATCAACATTAGTGTGTCATATTCTATTTGTAGTTCACTTCAAGACAAGTAAGTTTCTTGAAGTATCCACCCACTTGTAGAACATCTTTGTAACCACTTTTATTGTTTGTCGTTTTTCTTTGTACTTTGATGGAATGTGAGCAGTTCTGGCAAGGCCAGCACTTGTTGCCCATCCTTAATTGCTCTTGAGAAGGTGGTGAGCTGCTTCTTGAACTGCTGTAGTATGTCTGGTGTAGGAACTTCCACAGTGCCTTTCGGAACAGAGTTTTAGTTTTCTGACCCAATGCTAATGAAAGCAATATATTTCTAAGTCAGGATTGTGTGGGCCTTGGAGGGGAACTTGCAGAGGGTCATGTTCCCATAGGTCTGCTGCCCATATCCTATAGTTGGTCGGTGTCATGGGTTTGGAAGGTCAAAGGAAGTTGGATGAGTTGCTACAGTGGGGAATGAATGTTTAAGGTGATGGACGGGGTGCCAGTCAAGCAGGCTACTTTATCTTGGATGGTGTCGAACCTCTTGAGTTTATTGGAGTTTCACTCAACCAGACAATTGGAGAGTATTCTCACACTCCTGACTTTTAGATGGTGGGCAGGCTTTCAGGGGTCAGGAGTTACTCGCTGCAGAATTCTCTATCTCTGACCTGCTCTTGTAGCCACAGTATTTATATGACTCGTCCAGTTATTTTTTCTGGTCAATGGTAACCGCTCAGGTTCTTGGAGGGGAAGTATTAAGCACTGTCAATGGGAGATAGTTAAATTCTTTTTTATTGGAGATTGGCATTGCCTGACACTTGATGCAAATTTGTTGAAAAATATTAAATAGTTCCTCAAAGATATACTATGTATTGATATATATTTTATAGAGAAGAAAGAATTATTGGCTTTTACATTTCAAGACATTCCACTTTGCCACATTAATATACCATTCAGCTTACAATCCTTTATCACTTATTTTGCAGATCAGCAACGGAGGGCTCAAGGAAAAGACCTCTAATTGTGTTTGATGGCAGCTCCACAAGTACAAAAATAAAACTGAAGAAGACCGAAAATGCAATGGCTGATCAAGTAAAGCAGTTGCCACCAGCGATCATGGACACCAGCCCCACGAATAAACTTGCTGCCCAGCCAAGTGGCACAAATATTTTGACCGATAATAATACAGTCAAAAGTCCAATTCGAAATGTACCTAGCAATGGGATGGCTGCCGGGAATCATGGAGGCAATATGCTTTTGAAAACCTCACCATTGCCTTGCCCAACATCTGGAGGCACCAACCCCATAAAGCTAAAGCGAGCACTTGCAAACGATGGAGAGGGAGATGCACCAGTAAGTTTTAAAATTTACCGTTTTTAGCAGACCTAACTGGACATGCAGAAGTAGATTTTTTGCACGCTTGTGTAATTGAGATGTAGCCGCTGTAATGTAACTTTTTATGGAATTTGATTAAATGGTGAAGTATATAAGCTAAAAAACAGGTCCTGTTGAAGAATGACCTTAGATCAGCTTGTTTGTTATATCAATTGGAAATGATTTCATAAAATAGTATTCTGTAATGATTCAACTTAGTGCATTTGGTCCAATAAACATAATCGTGTCTGAGCTTACATTTTGTTTGTTGTTTGTTGAGTGATATTTATTACCTAACATTAGATATATTTAAATAAAAATTGATACACAAGGCATGCAAGTCTGAAGCTCACATTCCAGCATCAGTTCTCACTGCAGTCTCTGAATCACTGTGTTCTCAGTTATAGTTCTGTTGTTCAATGGATGCCCTTGTGCATACGTATAGTCTTAATCTTTAGTTCTGTTCAGATCACGTGTGCCTCCTCTCCTGTTGGTTATTATTCAGAATAGAAAATGTAGCCCTCCATCACTGCCAAATGTGAGTAAGCTGGTATGAGTTCCCTTTTCCCGCTCCCTGCAATCTATTTATTAGAAGGAAAGGTTAGCCAGGATTTTAAAAGTTTACATAAATACTGCAGAGTTAAGTATAGTTGAAAACATGCACTATTTCAAATTTTCTATCTGTATTTTTTGCTGCTGGGAACTTTTAAAGTAACCTGTTGCTGCATTCCAAGAGGTATCATTCGCTCTTCAAATATGCTGGAGTATCAACTTCTTATGAGCTCATCTTCAAGTTAATGTCTTATGTTGGTGAAGCATTTTAGGCACTAGAACTGTGGTCTATAAGCTATCCTATCCCTCTATCACTAAGATTCCTGCCCTCAAACCCCAAGGAACTTGGTTCTATTTCTGCTCATATTTCTTATTTGTGATTTTCACCTCCGGGACCTAGATGATTGGAAAGGGATGATTATAGCACAGCTGCCTCATTGGATAGATCTTGCATTAGAACATCAAAATTTCAAGTTCAGTGATATAAAAATTAAAGGAAAAAATCAATATAAACCTTATGAGATGATTTTCCTGTTCTCCATTATGAATATGCTGTGTGTGTCTGGACCAGGTGTGCTTGAATTTTCTGTCCCTGTCACCTGCCCAGGTCCAGGCTAGAGAACTGGAGCACAGCTGCAACCCTTGTACCTCATAGTCTGATGACCTGTTGCAGAAAAAGTTGTATTTACCTTGGGGATCTTCTTTAGCTTGCCCTGGTCAAATCCTCTGATTTGAGCAGAGTCCTCATGCAAAGCTCCTGTGTTGGTTTCAAGAGATATCCACACCCATGGCTGCAGGAGAAGGTAATTAAGCAATAAAGACTGGCAATGCCACTTTCTGCTTACGTTGTTATATAATTATTGTCCCTTTCCTGTGGCTGCTGCAGGCAAGGCTCTACTGTTTGGAGAAGCCTTGGAAATTCAGTTGCAATGTGAAAGTTCTAGAGATCTGGTTTTTCTCTCTTTATTTTTCCTGAGCTTTGTTTCTGGAGGTCAAGCTTTCCCTTGGGACAAAGATCGAGAAAACTGGCTGCTATTTAGAATCATAGAATGATTCATTGCAGAAGGAGGCCATTTGTTCCCTCATATCCGTGCTTGTTCTATGATAGAGCTATCCAATCAATCCCAGCACTGCTCTTTCCTGATAGCCCTGTCAATCTTTTTGTCTTCAAGTATTTACCCAATTTTCCTTTGAATGTTACTATTCATTCTGCCTCCACCAATCTTTCAGGAGGTCCATTCCAGATCTCTGGCACATAGATACATATAATAGAATCAATGAAAACTAGAAGATTTTACACTGCTGCACTTGTCCCCTTAACCAAGTGTTCATTCATGTGTAAAATAAGAGTACTGAAAGGCTATGTGGTGACAGTGGGCATCATGCCGAGGTCCAGTAGCTCACACCACTTTTTCTACTTCTGACAGAATGAATGAACATGAAACATAAGTAAAATGTAAGAGATTTAGAACACAGAACAGACAAAACCATTTTGCATAGACAATTGTGAACTGTGGAATGGACTGTCAGTGCAAGTTATTGAACAGGGACTATAACTTGTAAGAATAGGTTCGATCCATTGTTGTGGGAAACAGGATAGGCACATGTGATTAGGCCGACTGCTTTTGAGAGAATAAACATTAACATGCGCTAGCACATTCATTTTTTTCATGTGCAAATAGTCGTTTGGTTCCTCACCTCTCGAGCAAATCAGCATTGCTTACATCACAAACTTTCCTTCGTAGACTGGTGCTGTTCTTACAAATGATCAATCCCCTGATCAGAAGTATAGGTCCTGTGTATGAATTGGGGCCTGCCTTCAGTTAATAGGACAAAATTAATGTGCAGCTTTCCTTCACATTAAGTCCTTGAGATGCTTTCAGTCAATTGACTACTAAGTTAAAATTACAAGAAATAAAGTTGATAAAATAGCTAATCCGAACAAACCATCCAGAAACCAAAGTAAAAATGAAAATGCATATCTGACCATCTGCACCCAGATTATAGTGTCAGTAAATATGAGAAGATGACTGTCATGTTTGACTGGAAAAGCAATGACCACTTTAGTTGGGATGAGCAGTAAAACCTTGCTTAAAATGCATTTTGGCATGCAGCTGGATGATCTGGTTGAAATTAGATCTTAGTTTTAAGTCCAGTTTTTCTACCTATTGTGGTAAGTTCACTGAGATAAAGTAATTCATCCTACTGGACAGATTTTGAAGATAAGATTTGTTAAAAGAAAGGAAACATTATGTTTCAAGATGATTCTGGCCACTTAGTGTTATCCATTAAGAGCCAATTGGGCCAGTGGGCTGACGAATGGCAGATAAATGTGAGATGATGCATTTTGGTAGATTAAACCAGGGCAGGACTTACTCAGTTAATGGTAGGGCTTTGGGGAGAGTTATAGAACAAAGATCTAAGGGTACATGTTCATAGCTCCTTGAAAGTGGAGTCACAGGTGGACAGAGTGGTGAAGAAGGCATTCAGCACACTTGGTTTCATTGGTCTCAACGTTGAATACAGGAGTTGGGACGTCTTGTTGAAGTTGTACAAGACATTGGCAAGGCCACACTTGGAATACTGTGTACAGTTCTGGTCACTATTATAGAAAGGATACTATTAAACTAGAAAAAGTGCAGAAAAGATTTACTAGGATGCTACCGGGATTTGATGGTTTGAGTTATAAGGAGAGGCTGGATAGACTGGCCCTATTTTCTCTGGAGTGTAGAAGGCTTAGGGGTGATCTTATAGAGGTCTATAAAATAATGAGGGGCATAAATTAGCTAGATAGTCAATATCTTTTCCCAAAGATAGGGGAGTCTAAAACTAGAGGGCATAGGTTTAAGGTGAGGGGAGAGATACAAAAGGGTCCAGAGGGGCAATTTTTTCATGAGGGTGGTGAGTGGCTGCAACAAGCTGCCAGAGGTAATAGTAGAGGCGGGTACAATTTTGTCTTTTAAAAAGCATTTCGACAGTTACATGAGTAAGATGGCTATTGAGGGATGTGGGCCAAGTGCGGGCAATTGGGACTAGCTTAGTTGTTTAAAAAAAGGGGCAGCGTGGACAGGTTGGGCCGAAGGGCCTGTTTCCATGCTGTGGGCCTCTATAACTCTGAGAGCAGAAAATCACTGCTCTAAATCTTTGCAATAATTGTAATACCACCATGGAGACTGCCTTCTAAGGAAATAATTTTAGTTCAAAAGAAGGAATTGGTTCAAAAAGTAGGTAGCCTAATGGGGAAAGTTATTACTCCAGTTTGAAGGAATGTTTTAAGGTGTAAATTGACTAAAGTAGGATAGTATCACAGGAACAGGAGCTGAAGTAGGCAAACTCAGCCCTCTGAGCCTGCTCTGCCATTCAATCAGATCATGGCTGATCTCTCCCTGGTCTCAAATCCACCTCCCTATCTGTTCCCCATATCCCTTTAACCAACTTTTTGATCAGAAATATATCTATCTCCTTGAAAGCATTTAATGTTTCAGACTCCACCGTGCTATTGGGCAACGAGTTCCACAAATTCACCACCCTCTGCGAGAAATAGTTCTTCCTCATCTCAGTTTTAAAATCTACAGCCTCACAACTTATACCTGTGACCCCTTGTTCTAGATTGTCCCACAAGGGGGAACATTTGGTCTACATTTACTTTATCAATCCCTTTTAGTATTTTATATACCTCAGTCAGATCCCCTCTCATCCTTCTAAACTCCAGCAAGCGCAGGCCCAAATTGTTTAATCTCTCTTCATACATCAACCCTTTCATTCCCGGAATCAATCTGGTGAGCCTCCTCTGAACTGCCTCCAACGCCACCACATCCTCAAATAAAAAGACCAAAACTGTACACCATACTCCAGATGTGGTCTAACCAGCACCATATGCAATTGCAACACTTCTCTACTTCTCTAATTTTCTACTTCTATACTCCTCAAACAAACTTTCTGAAAAGTTTTAACATGCATCTAAGATATAAATAGCTTCTTATTATTGGATTTTGAGTGATAGGAATAGGCCATTCAAGTCAACAGTACCATTCAATCAGATTGTGCCTGACTTGTACTTCAATTGCATTTAACTCTATACTTTGATGGGCTCATCGAATGATAAACAATCAATCTCAGGCTTGAAAATTTCAAATAATCCAATATCAACAACCTTTTGGGAACAGAGATTCAGATTTCCACTACCTTTGGATCAAAAGTGCTGATTTCACTCCTAAATGGCTTAGCCCTTTATTCGGATATGCACAGCAGAACTCTATCAGTACATCAAATTACTTTATCATTTTAAACAGCTTGATTAATTCACCCCTCAACCCTCTAAACTCAAGGGTACACGAGTTACCTTTATGCAACTTGTCCCTATAATTTAACCCTTTAATCTATGATGGGAATCTGCATTGTGCGCAGACCACAATACCCTTCTTGAGGTGTGTTACATTAAACTGAATCGGGTCAGGCCAAGGCTTGGTATGAATTCCTTTTTTTCAGATAAAGTTTAACATTCCATTAGCTTTTTTGATTAAATTCTATACCTCTGAACTAGTTATTAATGATTGATTGTACATGGACATACAAATTCCTTGCGAGTTCCTAATGTCTCACCATTAAAATCATGTTCTATTCAGCCCAAAGTGGAATATCTTGTGCTTCCCCACATTTAACACTATCTGCCACAATTTTGCCTACTCACTTCATCCATGTCTATTTGTAACTTCCTGCTTCCTTCTACACAACTTTTTATGCTTTCAAGTTTAACATCGCCTGTAAGCTAGGATAGCTAACTCTGTTCCTTATTCTAAATCATTGTAATATATGGTGAAAAGCTGAGGCAATTCCCTAGGGAACCTCACTCATAGAACTATACAGTAAAGGAGAAGACCATTTGGTCCATTGTTAACTGCTGGCTCTTTGGAATTGAATTAGTCCTACTCCCCTGCTGTTATCCCTAGCCGAGTAACATTTTCCTTTTGAGGTATATATCCAATTATCTAATAGCTTTGAATCTGCTTGAGCGACTTTGTAGGCAGTGTATTCCAGATCATCATATCTCAATGCAGAAGTTTTCCTTTTACTCATTCATGGGAGATGGTTGTTGCTGGCAAGGCCAGCATTTGTTGTCCATTCCTAATTGCCTTTGAGAAAGTGATAGTGAGCTACCTTCTTGAACCACTAGCCTGGGGTGAAGGCATTCCCAGTAAGAAGTCTAACAACACCAGGTTAAAGTCCAACAGGTTTATTTGCTAGCAAAAGCCACTAGCTTTTGAAGGCATTCCCACAGTGCTGTTCAGGAGCTCCCAGATTTGGTCGAGTGATGATGAAGGAATGACCATAAATTTCCTAATTAGGATGGCATACGAGTTGGGAATGTTGTCCCTATGCACCTGTTGACCTTCTCTGCCATTGAGGTCACAGTTTTTGGGTGTTGCTGTTAAAGATGTTTTGTTAAGTTGCTGTAATGCATCTTGTAGATGGTCCATATTGCAGCCTTGGTTCAGCAGTGTTGGATCAGATACCAATCAACCAGGCTATGTTTTTCTTGATGGTATTAAGTTTCTCAGTGTTTATAGAGCGACACTCATTCCGTCAAGTGGAAAAGATTTCCATCATATTCCCGACTTGCGCCTTGTGGATGATGGGAAGGCTTTGGGCAGTTGGGAGGTACACACTCACCAGAGGCCTGCTCTTGTAGTCTGAGCATTTGAGACTGGTTTAGTTAAGTTTCTGGTCAATGAAGTTCTTCTCCAGGATGTCGAGCTTGGGGCGTTCAATGATGGTAATACTGTTTCAGGTCAAGGGTAGGTGGCTCGACTCTCGCTTGTTGGAGATTGTCATTGCTTGGTACTTGCATGCTGTAGATGTTACTTCTCACTTCTCGGCACAAGCTTGAGTGTTGTCCTACTTGCTGCTTATACTCGGATATCTTCATTATATAAGGAGTTGCAGTGAGCAGTGGACTTCTGATCATATGTTGGAGGAAAGATCATTGATGAAGCATCTGAAGATGGTTGGGCCCAGGACACTACCATGAGGAAGTCATTCAGTCATATCCTGGAACTGAGATGATTGGCCTTCAGCTAGGTATGGCTTCATTCTCATTGACTTCAGTTTTACTGAGGCTCCTTGACGCCACATTCAGTTATTCGCTGCCTTGATGTCTCACCACTGGAATTCAGCTCTCTTGTCCATGTTTTGACTAGAACTGAAATTAGGCCAGGAGCTGGGTGGTCCTTGTGGAACACAAATAGTGCATCCGTGAACAGGTTGTTAAAGTTAATTTATTAGTCACAAGTAAAGCTTACATTAACACTGCAATGAAATTACTGTGAAATTCCCCTAGTCGCCACAGTCCGGCATCTGTTCGGGTCAATGCACCTAACCAGCATGTCTTTCAGAATGTGGGAGGAAACCGGAGCACTCGGAGGAAACCCACGCAGACACGAGGAGAATGTGCAAACTCCACACAGGCAGTGACCCAGGCCAGGAATCGAACCTGGGTCCCTGGTGCTGTGAAGCAGCAGTGCTAACCACTGTTGGTGGGTAAGTGCCCTTTCTTGCACAATCAACAGCATTTTCCATTTTGCTGATGGTTGATGATGAAGTGTTAGTTGACCATACTACATTTGTCCTGCTTTTTGAGGCAGGCCATAGCTAGGCAATTTTCTACTTTGCAAGGCAGATGTAATGTAACTACTGGAACAGCTTTGTTAGAGTGCAGCTGGTTCTGAAGCACAAGCACTACAGCCTGGATGTTGTTGGGGCCTTGGTTGTATCCCGTGTTCTCTTCAGTTTCTTGATATGAAGTGAAATTGACATTTTTCCTAAACCACGTTGCCCAGAATTAGATGCAGTTCTGAAGCTAAGCCCCAAACAATGTCTTTTAAAGGTTTAGTACAACTTGCTTTGTACTTAATGGCCTGGAGCTTCCACTTGGTTTTGCGATCTGTGCAGCCTGCGTGGCATTCACCATAAATATTTTTGAGGAACGTAGAGCAGTAGCGACCAGCAGTGCTGTCAGCCTTTGGGAAGGCCGTTGTCTACAAAGTGGTGCTGTTTGAAAAAAATATTTCCTCCATAATTTAAAAATCTAGAGTCCGTCAGAAAATTATAGCTAATGCATCTAAAATGTCTTTACCTATTTTTTTAGATACCCTGGCATGAAAGTTGTTAGGTCCTGGAATTTTATCCATCTTAAAGTATATTATTTTCACCATTATCATTTTTGAAACATATGTTTGCACCTCATTACTTTCTTCCTCTTGCTGTTCTGTTGCTCTCCTTGAACTTCTATATTTTTTCTTGCAATTGTGTAAATCTTTTCTTTCCTTCAGTGCCTTTATAAATTGGTTGCAAAGGTACTGAAGAGCCAAGTGAAAACTAGACCCAGACATCTTGCCATAGCTAAATTTTCATCTGTGGCCTTCTTGCACTGAAATTAGTTATTGCTCTTTAATGGTTAGATCATGGTTCGTTTCCTACTTGAATTAAAACTTATTTTAGATTGAATACCATTGGAAGCACTCCGCAATCTCGTTTTTCTCTTCTCTCCTCCAACAGCCCCCTCGACCACCCCCCACGCCCCCCACACCATCACCAGCCATCACCCACAGTCCACATGTTTACTAATCCATCTTTTGCACTTTGTGCAGGAGATCTGAGGAAGTTGTGAAGTTAGGTTTCTTACCTTTTTCCAAAGGTAGTTTTGAACAATATTTCATTGCTCAAGAAATGTACCGTACTCCAGTTTATTCTTGGGATCTGGATGTGAAAACCAATCGTCAACTGTCTTCCAATTCATGATAGTAGTATTGTAGAAAGTAAGGGATGCTAGTTCTGACTGGGTAAAAAAGACACATTAATGGTGAGTAGCACTAAAACTGCAGCACAGTTCCTGATTTTCAGCAGTTCTTTGAGGGAAGTGCTCAGCGCAGATATGGAAATTATTTTGTTCGTTTTAATATTTGAGTTAATGATTTAGTGAATTCTTCAGACAACCCCAGGAGCATCT
Source organism: Mustelus asterias (assembly GCF_964213995.1). Classification (NCBI taxonomy): domain Eukaryota; kingdom Metazoa; phylum Chordata; class Chondrichthyes; order Carcharhiniformes; family Triakidae; genus Mustelus; species Mustelus asterias. Next base: position 77,316,468 of record NC_135810.1, read on the forward strand.
TTCTTTCACCAAAGGTGCTGGTGCTGATTTTACTGTCCAAACCCCAAAGCGATCAATAGTACTGGCATTGATTGAACTGAAACCAATTCCATTATTTCCAAGGAGCCAACTGGCAGACAAGACAATTACCAGGAAAATTCTAGGAGGAAATGTGATCTATTTTACCAGCCGAGTACTTCCATCATTTTCTGTTTTTATTTCAGATTTCCAGCTTCCACAGTATTTTGCGTTTGTGAAGATTAAAACATTGTCGATCAAAACTATAGGGAGAATGTCTGCATCACATGCTTTAATTTAACCAACTTAAGTTTTGTGCTTTACTGGGGTAATCGAGGTAGTGGATACCATACAATTGAGACACCTGGTCTCCTTTACATACCAACGTCATGCTCTATCAAACAAATCAGCAGCAAATCTGTTTGTGTTTGCTTATGTTTCTTTGATGTTACACAGCAGAGTTGAAAATTGTATTTTGCTCAAACCCAGTACAGGACATAGCATTGGTGAAACCTTTCTAAATGCAAATTGTATTCAGCGATTACAAACACAGTTTCAGTCCTGGCGGCAATCTAATGAGTACATTATTGCTGTTATATCCACAGGCGCACAGAACGATTGAATTGTATTTAGTATTGCAAATAATACTTTGTTTTTGCCTGCAGGTGGAGTTAAGATCTACAGAGCCAAAGAAAAAGATTCAACATGTTACCTGGCCATAAGGTCTGATAGTCTTGTTTTTACATTTTTCATTTACATCTTATGATGTAGCCATGCCGACTGACCTGTTGGAAATGGCAGGCTGGAAAACCAGCTGGAAAACCAACTGGAAGCGAGGCACCTGTTAAACAATTGAAAGAAATCCATTTGGTTTTAGTTCTGTAAAATAGACCAAGCGGTGAAGTAGCATCTCTCACTGAACAATTTTATACTACGTGCAATTTATATACTTTAGAACAATGGATTTTATGGGTGTAATTGCTTTCTGTTTGTGAAAGAGACCAATTTCATTTTTGAATAGCAATAGCAATATCGGGTATAATACATCGTTTTATGCACAGTTTACACAAGTCTGCATTTAACTGAGTATATATATGTTTGGTTGAAGTTTGAGATGCTTTTTAAATTGAAAGATAGTTAACGCTGATAAATCGGACTGTTAATTTTGCACTGTATTTTCCCTTATAATCATGTCAGTTTTCAAATTTGACTCATCATAGAACATACATTTTAGTGTTGCAAACTAAAGTCCCTGAAGAAATGCATAACAATTGATGTTTCTGTTATGTACTCATGGAAACTTGTGTATGCCACATTAATAAATCCAGTGAAGACAAACTTCAGGATAGGCAGTTTTTCATTGGTTCCGCTCTTCTGCTATCATTGTAAATTTGTTAATATCGATTACCTTATCAATGGACATTAAATCACCATCTCAGATTTCCACATCTGTTATGATTAAGCTGTGTCCATGTATCTGTGAAAATGGGAAGTTACCTCAGTAACTTGAAACCTCTTTTTAGTTGTTCTGTGTGCATCTGTCATCAGCTTCTGGATTCATATCAAAACATGTAAACTAACAGTCCTCAATGGAAAGAAACAGGGTTCTGTGCAAATCTTTTACAATTAAATAATGCAATTAAGGACCCACATACAAAGACAAGTTCAATTTATTATAGTATGTGATCACTCCTTAGAAATGACCCAATGCACTTCACGAATGTTGATTTACTTTACAATTCCACTAATGTTGTACAATTTGCACAGATAACTATTATAAATATAATTAACTCTGAATAAGGTGTAAGAACAATGTGCCTTACAGAAACACAAATCAATGTGATACTTCAAGTTCCCTCAATGACCATCCTTGTGCCCTCAGAGATTGCCAATTAGTGACAAAATAGATATAATTTAGTGTTATGGACCATTAAGTTGAGACTGCCAAAGATTTGGTTTGATAAGAAAGTTTACAAACCAGGAAAGACCGGGTACCTTTATCTGAGCGACTTAGGTTGAAATCAAACCCAGCTGCCAGAGGTGAAAAGTAGAATGCATTTATACCATCATTGCAGACAGAAGTCTGTAGTCTGTACACATGTGACTTCTTATTAGGCCAGACAATATGATCAAAACTGTGGTGCATTTGCTTTGTATTCCAATGCTATGATGTAATTGGTAGTGTTGGGGTCTTTTACATGTTGTGAGACGAGCTGTGTAGCATCTCTCAAATTTTAGTCTGCCCAGTACTGGACATCATCAATTATCTGTCAGTCAGACAGGCAGTTTTATTAAATTATCAGATCTATAGTCATATTCCTGAGAAGATAATTTAAAAATTGAAAAAACAATTTTTGACTGTATTATGTAAAGGAAAAAATAGTTTTGATTCATGTAGTGCCTTTCTTAACCTCAGAATGCCACAAAGTGCTTTACAGGCAATGATGAAACAAAAACAGAAAATGCTGGAAAATCGCGATGTGCTTTTTGAAGTGGATTCAGATGGGAAACAGAGCAGCAAATTTGCACACAGGAAGGCCCCACTAATATCCATGTGATAAATAACCAGATCATCTGTTGCAGATGGTGCTCTTTGCAGTTTCCCCAGCTCCGGCAACAAGTAATTGCATGGGATCTTCTACATCCACCTGAGAAGGCAGACGACCTAGATTTAATATCTTCTCCGAAAGATAGTATTGCACTGAAGTGTCATTTTAATTTTATGTGTCATATCTCTACAGTGGAGTGTGAACCCGCAGTCTCCTAACTCACAAGTGTGTGCACTACCGTTGATACCAAGAATGGGCTACTTGGGTGATGTCCTAAATGGGACCCCTGTGACAGTGAGCTAGAGCACCAGTGTGGTGGTGGTGTAGGTGTTCCTGTTGACTGTTGGCACCAAGTAACCAAACAAGATCCAAACTCCTTCAGGATTACTTAAGGGAGACGTTCGAACACCGGAGGCACCAGGAGGAGAGCCACAAAGCTGATTCATAATGTCACAGGGAGTGTGTTATAATAAGAGACTTGGGGACAACCTTAACCTAATCCTGTAATAATTTGGTGATTGTTATTCCTGTACTAGTCTCTTTTTCTCAACTACACAACCATTAGATTCTGCGTACAGATTGTGTTAAGGAGAAGTTCAAATTACTGTACATATAATTAATCTGCAGACTTGTCAATAAATCCATAGCTACCTTACACTCAGCTTTCGGAATTAATTGCAATATTATCATTGCGTACAAAGAAATCTCCGCTACCGATATTAAATTAAAATGCCTGTCAAAGCATGAGCTCCAGATTAGCAAACTATAATATGTTATCTCTGGACTCCACTTTATTGCTGTTACAGCAATTCTGTAAATCAGTTGTCATTTTGTTGGATATAGCGAAGTTTACAAAATATTGTTTTAGCTGTGAGTAATTTTTGTATGAGTGGTAAAAGTAGCAATGACTGAATAAATGTTTTTGAATCTTTAATCTTCCCCTTCTTTACCCTCAGCATATAGGTATATGTAATTGGCATCATTCACATATTCCTCATATTTGGTTGATTTGGAGTTCAGTCTTGGTATTTGATATGTTCTGAATGCCTTTTATGAGGCAAGTCTATTTTAACAGATGATTTTTACAAGTTCTCCTCAAAAGGATAACATTGAGAATGTTTTCTTCTTTTAATTCCTTCTGAGCAATGCTATGAACTCTGTATAGCTGTTACTTTACTTTGTAGATGCTGCAACTGAAGGTGATGTATGTTGAGTGAAGAAATAGCCCTTTTTGGCTATTCTCTTGCATTGTAACCAAAATGATAAACCAAATGGTTACTATTATATATTAAGAGTGCATTTCAATTTTCAAAATCAAAATGTATTTTTATACAGCATGTGAAAAATAAAATCCCCCATGTTTTGTGCACCAAAGGCTGACATTTAATTCAATGCTATATGTTGGACTAGCTCTTGACAGACCAAGGCATTGTGCAATGGAGTGTTGGGACAATAGAATTGCACCTGATGTGAGCATTCACCTGTCAGCTGGGCTTTCCAGCAGCTGTGAATTTCCATAGGAAGTGAAATTAATGTAAGTCATTCTCTGCCACTTGCACACACATCTTATTCCTGCCAAGCACCTCATGGGTTCAGTAGAGGCCTAGGGTAAACTGAAAAATTAATTTGAACCTTCTGATCCAAAACATGATTCCTGGGATGGCAGGTCTGTCATATGAGGCGAGACTAAGTCGGTTAGAAACATCATAGAAAGAAATCATAGAAACCCTACAGTACAGAAAGAGGCCATTCGGCCCATCAAGTCTGCACCGACCACAATCCCACCCAGGCCCTACCCCCATATCCCTACATATTTTACCCACTAATCCCTCCAATCTACGCATCCCAGGACACTAAGGGGCAATTTTAGCATGGCCAGTCAACCTAACCCGCACATCTTTGGACTGTGGGAGGAAACCGGAGCACCCGGAGGAAACCCACGCAGACACGAGGAGAATGTGCAAACTCCACACAGACAGTGACCCAAGCCGGGAATCGAACCCAGGTCCCTGGAGCTGTGAAGCAGCAGTGCTAACCACTGTGCTACCGTGCCGCCCTTTATAGGATTATATTCACTGGAGTTTAGAAGAGTGAGAGGGGATCTCATAGAAACTTATAAAATTCTGACAGGGTAGATTCAGAAAGAATGTTCCTGATGGTGGGGGAGTCCAGAACTAGGGGTCATAGTTTGAGGATAAGGGGTAAACCTTTTAGAACTGAGGTGAGGAGAAATTTCTTCACCCAGAGGATGGTGAATGTGTGGAATCTACTACCACAGAATGTAGTTGAGGCTGAAACCTTGTCTGATTTCAAGAAGAAATTAGATATAGCTCTTGGGGCTAAAGAGACCAAGGGATGTGGGGGGCAGGGGGATAGGATATTGAATTCGATGATCAGCCATGATCAAAATGAATGACGGAGCAGGCTTGAAGGGCTGAATGGCCTACTCCTATTTTCTGTGTTTCTATGTGCACATTTAAATATTAACAGTTAATAAAACAGATCAACTACTCGACTCATTTAGTGGGAACCAGCAATTTGCATTTTATGAATGTTGATGGCTGTGCAAATTTAAAAAACAGAACTCCTAATTTTCAGCTTAACAGAATACTGAGATATATTGCCAAATCCATTAACTATAAACCAGAGGCTGACGTTCAAACTACATCTCACTGTAGTTAGGCAAATGCCTTGGGTACTGCATTTAATTCTGGCCACCAAAACAAGAGGGACAAGTATCAGAGACTGTATAATAAGGCTGATTCCTACCTTGAGTTATAAGCATAAACCAGAAAATTGAGCTCTTGAACAAAAAAAGGAAGTGATATTTGAATTTTTACAAGACAATGACTTGACTAAAGTTGGAGGAGTACTGCAAGTGGCTCCTTGCATTTCATTGCAGGAAGAATATTACAGCCATTGAATGGTTACGGTGAAGGCTCACCAGAAAATTGTTTTATGAAAAGCAGGTTCGGAAAGTGGGACCATTTCAATGGAAAAAAAGCAGATTAAAACATGATCTAACATTGAAGATATTGGAAGTTATTAACACTTTTGAGAGGTTATAAAAATTATTTCAATTGGTTGATAAATTGATAAAGTGGGGTAGACTCAGGATTGTCACTAAGGCAACAAAAGAAAAGGTTTTATTGCAACACCATTTACATATTTGAGTTGTTACTGAGGTGTAAAATTTACCGTTATAAAATAAAATTGGATAAGTCTTTCAAAAGGAAGGGCATAAAATATGTGGAGAGTGGAGTTAGCAATAGATAGCTACAGCTGAAGGTCTAACATTGGCAGAAAAATAGTGGATTGAATGGCCTTCCATGCTGTAATTTCTAGGAATTCTTTAGCCTTGATAAGTGAATGAAAGAAGCCCTATAGACATATGTAAAATAAGATGAGGAATAATAGAGGTACATCTGGAGTATGATTTTTTGTTAAGCCACAACTATAGAATATATGGCAGATATCAATAAGCAAAAAGCAAATTTAGAACTGACGCCAAGAAGCACAGTGACTAAGTCCCCAAATTGTCTTTTGGATCAGAAATTAAGGAGAAAACTGGAATTTGGGATACCACAAGGATCAATACTGAGCCATTTCTGTTCTCAGTGCATTTAAATGATTTGGTTCAAAGAAAGGACCACAGCTGAATGTGCAATTAACGTAATAATGGGGGTGGGGGAATTGAAACAGTAAGTATGTGGCAAGTTGAGAAGATTGGCTTGCAAGTGGGATAAGCCATTTAATGAGGAGAAATGCTGGGAACGGAAATGATTCTAAACTGGGGGATATGAAGAGGAAAGATAATTGAGGGTGTGTTGTGTAGTTTACTAAAGTCAACAACACATTTATGGCAGCAGAAAGGGAGAATATTTAGATGTTGGACTGTATAGTAAGGATGGTTAGCACAAATCTCAGTAGCTGATTACAAGTATCTTCAAAGCATTAGTATGGCCATGCCTGGAGTAGAACATAGAACAGTACAGCACAGAACAGGCCCTTCGGCCCACGATGCTGTGCCGAGCTTTGTCTGAAACCCAGATCAAGCTATTTCCTCCCTATCATCCCGAAGTACTCCATGTGCCTATCCAATAGCTTCTTAAATGTTCCTAAAGTTGCTGACTCCACTATCCCTGCAGGCAGTCCATTCCACACCCCAACCACTCTCTGAGTAAAAAACCCACCTCGGACATCCTTCCTATATCTCCCACCATGAACCCTATAGTTATGCCCCCTAGTTACCGCTTGATGCGCGTTATCACACACGAGGCTTGAGATGCTCAAGGAAATAAAGGCTTTTATTTACTATTACAACGAAGCTACCATGTATAGTACACGATCCCAGACTGAGGGGTCCCAGACAGAGCAGTGACCTTTATACCTCTCCCAGGAGGCGGAGCCCGACTGGGATGTACCATAATAACTATAATACAGGTGTAACAGCCCAACCCTAACCCCAACAGCAACAAGTAGAATAACCCATCCCTAACCCCAACAGCAACATATATACATACTCGTAGTACTGGGCAGACCCTGGCTCAGTACTACCTAGTGGGAACCAACGATGGTTCACCACATTCACCCCTCCTTTGAAGACAAAGGCCGGCGGGGTACAAAAAAAACAGAATAATTTGTCATCAGTCTATAAGTTCAGACGGTCAGGGGAACCGCACTGTGGTTGTGACCTCCTCAACACCGGTGATGACACCTGAGTAGGCACTCGCGGTGGCGTTCTCCCCAAGGCGATGTCCAACGGTTCCTCCACAGTCTCACGGGCCGGCTGACCCCGAGGTGATGATAATCCGTTGAGTTCCGACACGCCCTGAAGTGGTGACCATCTCCTGGGCTCAGGCAAGCTGTACACGGGAGTAAAAGGGTTAAGTGATGGTCCCGATGCTGCCCGCGCCGTGTCAGGAGGGGAAACAATAGTTGGGGGGTCTCTAACAGGAGGTATGGGAGCGACAGGGGTTTCTACATCCCCTGCTGGCGCCAGGTCTCGAATCGAGACCGTGTCCTCTCGCCCGTCAGGGTATGCCACATAGGCATACTGAGGGTTGGCGTGGAGGAGATGGACCTGTTCGACCAACGGGTCGGACTTGCGGGCCCTTACATGTCGCCGCAGGAGGACAGGTCCTGAGTACGTCAACCAAGACGGTAATGAGGTCCCAGAGGAAGACTTCCGAGGGAATAAAAACAGCCTCTCATGAGGAGTAGCGTTGGTTGCCGTACACAGGAGTGAGCGTATGGAATGGAGCGCATCAGGGAGCACTTCTTGCCAACGGGAGACTGGAAGGCTTTTTGACTTCAACGCCAGTAAGACAGCCTTCCAGACTGTAGCATTCTCACGTTCCACCTGTCCGTTACCCCTAGGGTTGTAGCTCGTGGTTCTACTAGAGGCAATCCCGTATGAGAGCAGGCATTGCCTCAAGTTATCGCTCATGAACGTCGAGCCCCTATCGCTGTGAATGTAGCAGGGGTACCCGAACAGAGTAAAAAGATCACGGAATGCCTTGCTAACCGTGGCAGCGGATGTATCAGAGCAGGGAATAACAAAAGGGAATCTCGAGTACTCATCAATGATGTTGAGGAAGTACACATTCCGATCTGTCGAGGGAAGGGGGCCCTTAGAGTCGACACTCAGTCTTTCGAAGGGACGAGTGGCCTTGACTAGTTGTGCCCGGTCAGGTCGGTAAAAGTGCGGTTTGCATTCCGCGCATACCCGACAACTTCTCGTTATGGACCTGACATCCTCCACCGAGTAGGGCAGATTGCGGGCTTTTACGAAGTGGTAGAGCCGAGTGACCCCAGGATGGCATAGGTCATTATGGAGAGCCTGCAAACGGTCCTCCTGTATACTGGCGCATGTTCCACGCGACAGAGCATCCGAGGGCTCGTTGAGTTTCCCTGGACGATACATGATGTCGTAATTATAGGTGGAGAGGTCGATTCTCCACCTCAAGATCTTGTCGTTCTTGATCTTGCCCCGCAGCGTGTTATTGAACATGAACGCCACGGACCACTGGTCTGTGATCAGGGTGAACCGTTTTCCCGGCAAGTAATGGCGCCAATGCCTGACGGCCTCCACAATGGCCTGGGCCTCCTTTTCCACCACTGAATGTCGAATTTCGGGGCCTTGGAGGGTGCAGGAAAAAAAGGCGACGGGCCTGCCCGCCTGGTTAAGTGTGGCGGCCAGGGCGAAATCAGATGCATCGCTCTCCACCTGAAAGGGGATGGACTCATCAACAGCGTGCATCGTGGCTTTCGCGATGTCGGCTTTTAGTTTATCAAAGGCCAATCGAGCCTCTGGTGTTAGGGGAAAAGAGGTGGACTTGATGAGCGGACGGGCTTTGTCCGCGTAATTGGGAACCCACTGTGCATAGTAAGAGAAGAAGCCTAAGCATCTTCTCAGTGCTTTTGCGCTAGTGGGCAGGGGAAGTTCAAGGAGGGGACGCATACGGTCTGGATCAGAGCCAATGACCCCGTTTTCCACCACGTATCCGAGGATGGCTAAACGGCGCGTACGAAATACACACTTCTCCCTGTTGTAGGTCAGATTCAGGCGAGATGCAGTGCGTAGGAACTTAAGGAGATTTGTGTCGTGGTCCTGCTGGTCCTGGCCGCAGATGGTGACGTTATCCAGGTACGGGAAGGTAGCCCGCAGTCCGTTACGGTCCACCATTTGGTCCATAGCACGCTGGAAGACCGAGACCCCATTGGTGACACCAAAAGGAACCCTGAGAAAGTGATACAAGCGACCATCCGCCTCAAAAGCCGTGTATTGTCGGTCCTCTGGGCAAATGGGGAGTTGGTGGTAGGCAGACTTGAGGTCTATGGTGGAGAACACCCGGTACTGCGCAATCTGGTTGACCATGTCAGATATGCGCGGGAGGGGATACGCATCCAGCTGCGTGTATCTATTAATGGTCTGACTGTAGTCAATGACCATCCGGGGTTTGTTCCCACTCTTGACCACCACGACCTGCGCTCTCCATGGACTAGCGCTAGATTGTATGATCCCTTCCTTGAGAAGCCGCTGAACTTCAGATCGAATGAAGATCCAATCCTCAGCGCTGTAATGCCTACTCTTAGTCGCGATGGGCTTGCAGCCTGGCACAAGATTCTGGAACAGGGAGGGTGTGGTAATCTTAAGCGTCGAGAGGCTACAGGCGGGGCGCGTTGGGCAATTTCGAAGCTGCTGTTCTCCCACTGAAAGCGGAGGGAGTGGCCCACCGTACTGTACGGTTACACTCTTCAAGTGGACCATGAAATTTAGTCCGAGGAGTATTGGCGCGCAAAGGTGCGGTAACACCAGGAGCTTGAAGCGCTCGTAAACCGTGCCCTGCACCGTTAAATTTACCACGCAACTCCCTAGCACGGTGACAGACCGGGACCTTGATGCCATCGAAATTGTCTGTTTGACAGGTTGGATCTGGAGGCCACACTGCTTCACAGCGTCTGGGTGAATAAAACTCTCAGTGCTCCCGCTGTCAAACAGACAATAAATCAAGTGTTTGTTTACCTGAATGTCCATCATAGACTTGTCGAGTCTGTGAGGCTTAGCCTGGTCCAGGGTGATCGATGCCACCGTTGGTTTGTGAGCGCCACTGCAGGCAGCTGAGATAGATGAAGATGACTCCTGCTGGTCGTTCGCGGTCGGTGTCGACCAACATGGCTGCTCCCATAGGTCGCACGTGGGTGATGGCGCCAAAATCAGCGACCCCTGGTGGTTGTAATGAACAAAGCATCCGTCGACTGTAATGGCGGCGTCCTGGCCTCGCACGTGGACGAAACCCTCGACGATGCCGACAACGAAGAACCGGGCTCTGGGGAGTCGCAGGCCGCACTGCTGTTCCTGGAAGTAAGTTTGGATCGGCATACCTTCGAATAGTGCCCCTTCTTACCGCAGGCGGAGCACAACACAGCTTTAGCGGGACATCGCTGCCAAGTGTGCTTCACTCCCCCACAGAAGTAACACCGCGGGCCGCCCGGAGCTGCTGCCGTCGTCAGGCCCGAGTGTGGGCACGCCATCACGCAGCTTTTCGAACCCGAGGGATGAGGAGGGATCAGCGACTGCTCCTGCCACGTTGTCTCCACGTGGTCTTCGGGATACAATACTAGGCTTTTGGAGGCCACCTCCAACGTATCCGCTAGTTCTATCGACTTAGTGAGATCAAGATTACCTTGCTCCAACAGTCTGAGTCGGATATAAGATGATCCGATTCCCGCCACAAACGCATCTCGAGCGAGGTCGTTCATGTTCTGGTCTGCCGACACTGCTTTGCAGTTACAGCCCCTGGCTAGCTGTAGGAGCTCGTTTGCGTACTCTTCCGTCATTTCGCCGGGCTGCCGTCGTCGAGTGGCTAAGAGGTATTGAGCATGCATCTCGTTTGGCGGTTTAATGTAACGGTTCTTAAGAAGCTCGAGGGCCCTTGTGTAGTCGGTGGCCGCACGGATCGCGAGATATACGGTGTCGCTTACCCTCACGTGGAGGACCCGGAGTCTGTCGTCGTCTGTGGTGACCGCTGCGGAGGCTGCAAGGTAGTCCTCAAAAAAATTCAAACAGTGGTCGAAGGTGTTAGAGGCGCCCGCCGCACGTGGATCCAGTGTAAGACGTTTGGGTTTTAACATTTGCTCCATACTCTCTGTATCGTTTTCTTTTTTTTTAACGACGAGAGTTTAATTAATAGTAAATAAAATTGATGCGCGTTATCACACACGAGGCTTGAGATGCTCAAGGAAATAAAGGCTATTATTTACTATTGCAACGAAGCTACCATGTATAGTACACGATCCCAGACTGAGGGGTCCCAGACAGAGCAGTGACCTTTATACCTCTCCCAGGAGGCGGAGCCCGACTGGGATGTACCATAATAACTATAATACAGGTGTAACAGCCCAACCCTAACCCCAACAGCAACAAATAGAACAACCCATCCCTATCCCCAACAGCAACATATGTACATACTCGTAGTACTGGCCAGACCCTGGCTCAGGACTACCTAGTGGGAACCAACGCTGGTTCACCACACCGCTCCATTCACCCGAGGAAATAGTCTTTGAACGTTCACTCTATCTATCCCCCTCATCATCTTATAAACCTCTATCAAGTCTCCTCTCAACCTCCTCCGCTCCAAAGAGAAAAGCCCAAGTTCCCTCAACCTTTCCTCATAAGACCTACCCTCCAAACCAGGCAGCATCCTGGTAAATCTCCTTTGCACTCTTTCCAGTGTCTCCACATCCTTCTTGTAGTGAGGTGACCAGAACTGCACACAATATTCCAAATGTGGTCTCACCAAGGTCCTGTACAGTTGCAGCATAACCCCACGGCTCTTAAACTCAAACCCCCTGTTAATGAACGCCAATAGTCTCACAACACCAGGTTAAAGTCCAACAGGTTTATTTGGTAGCAAATACCATAAGCTTTCGGAGCGCTGCTCCTTCGTCAGATGGAGTGGAAATGTGCTCTCAAACAGTGCACAGACACAGAAATCAAGTCACAGAATACTAATTAGAATGCGAATCCCTACAACCAGCCAGGTCTTAAAGGTACAGACAATGTGGGTGGAGGGAGCAGTTTAAACACAGGTTACAGAGATGAGTATTGTCTCCAGACAGAACAGCTAGTGACATTCTGCAAGTCCAGGGGGCAAGCTGTGGGGGTTACTGATAATGTGACATAAATCCAACATCCCGGTTTAGGCCGTCCTCATGTGTGCGGAACTTGGCTATCAGTTTCTGCTCAGTGACTCTGCGCTGTCGTGTGTCGTGAAGGCCGCCTTGGAGAACGCTTACCTGAAGATCCAAGGCTGAATGCCCATGACTGCTGAAGTGCTCCCCCACAGGAAGAGAACAGTCTTGCCTGGTGATTGTCGAGCGGTGTTCATTCAGCCGTTGTCGTAGCGTCTGCATGGTTTCCCCAATGTACCATGCCTCGGGACATCCTTTCCTGCAGCGTATCAGGTAGACAACGTTGGCCGAGTTGCAAGAGTATGTACCGTGTACCTGGTAGATGGTGTTCTCACGTGAGATGATGGCATCCGTGTCGATGATCCGGCACGTCTTGCAGAGGTTGCTGTGGCAGGGTTGTGTGGTGTCATGGTCACTGTTCTCCTGAAGGCTGGGTAGTTTGCTGCGGACAATGGTCTGTTTGAGGTTGCGTGGTTGTTTGAAGGCAAGAAGTGAGGGTGTGGGGATGGCCTTGGCGAGATGTTCGTCTTCATCAATGACATGTTGAAGGCTCCGGAGGAGATGCCGTAGCTTCTCCGCTCCGGGGAAGTACTGGACGACGAAGGGTACTCTGTCCACCGTGTCCCGTGTTTGTCTTCTGAGGAGGTCGGTGCGGTTTTTCGCTGTGGCGCGTCGGAACTGTTGATCGATGAGTCGAGCGCCATATCCTGTTCTTATGAGGGCATCTTTCAGCGTCTGGAGGTGTCTGTTGCGATCCTCCTCATCTGAGCAGATCCTGTGTATTCGGAGGGCTTGTCCATAGGGGATGGCTTCTTTAACGTGTTTAGGGTGGAAGCTGGAGAAGTGGAGCATCATGAGGTTATCCGTGGGCTTGCGGAACAGTGAGGTGCTGAGGTGACCGTCCTTAATGGAGATGCGTGTGTCCAAGAATGCAACCGATTCCGGAGAGTAGTCCATGGTGAGTCTGATGGTGGGATGGAACTTGTTGATGTCATCATATAGTTGTTTCAGTGATTGCTCACCTGTAACATTTCCACTCCATCTGACGAAGGAGCAGCGCTCCGAAAGCTTATGGTATTTGCTACCAAATAAACCTGTTGGACTTTAACCTGGTGTTGTGAGACTTCTTACTGTGTTCACCCCAGTCCAACGCCGGCATCTCCACATAATGAACGCCAACACACTATAGGCCTTCTTCACGGCTCTATCCACTTGAGTGGCAACCTTCAGAGATCTATGGATATGAATCCCAAGATCTCTCTGTTCCTCCACATTCTTCAGAACCCTACCTTTGACCCTGTAATCCACATTTAAATTTGTCCTACCAAAATGAATCACCTCGCATTTGTCAGGGTTAAACTCCATTTGCCATTTTTCAGCCCAGCTCTGCATCCTATCTATATCTCTTTGCAGCCTACAACAGCCCTCCACCTCATCCACGACTCCACCAATCTTGGTGTCATCAGCAAATTTACTGATCCACCCTTCAGCCCCCTCCTCCAAGTCATTTATAAAAATTACAAATAGCAGAGGACCAAGCATTGATCCCTGTGGCACTCCGCTGGTAACCGGTTTCCAGTCCGAAAATTTTCCATCCACCACCACCCTCTGTCTTCTGTTAGATATGATGTGGAGATGCCGGCGTTGGACTGGGGTAAGCACAGTAAGAAGTCTCACAACAACAGGTTAAAGTCCAACAGGTTTATTTGGTAGCAAATACCATAAGCTTTCGGAGCAATGCTCCTTCGTCAGATGGAGTGGTCTCTGTTCTCAAACAGGGCACAGACACAGAAATCAAATTACAGAATACTGATGCCCGTGGCATTCAGCCTTGGATCTTCAGGTAAGCATTCTCCAAGGCGGCCTTCACGACACACGACAGCGCAGAGTCACTGAGCAGAAACTGATAGCCAAGTTTCGCACACATGAGGACGGTCTAAACCGGGATGTTGGATTTATGTCACATTATCAGTAACCCCCACAGCTTGACTCCTGGACTTGCACAATTTCACAAGCTGCACTGTCTGGAGACAATACACATCTCTTTAACCTGTGTTGAATGCTCCCTCCACCCACATTGTCTGTGCATTTAAGACCTGGCTGGCTGTAGAGATTTGCATTCTAATCAGTATTCTGTAATTTGATTTCTGTGTCTGTACCCTGTTTGAGAACAGAGACCACTCCATCTGACGAAGGAGCATTGCTCCGAAAGCTTATGGTATTTGCTACCAAATAAACCTGTTGGACTTTAACCTGGTGTTGTGAGACTTCTTATTCTGTTAGATAGCCAGTTACCCATCCAATCGGCCAAACTTCCCTCTATCCCACACATCCTTACTTTCTTCACTGGTTTACAATTCTGGTCACCATACTTCAGCAAGATTATTTGGACACAGAGATTTTGAAAAGCCTGTATTGTTTACTCTAGAAAAAAGGTTTAGGAGAAATATTATTTTAGTAATCAAGATTCTTAAAGGACAAATAGATCACATCCAGATGGGACATTTTATACTAGGGGACACAGTGTCAAGTTTAGGAGTGCACAGAGTTTAAATTTATTTCCTTTACACAGAGGGTGGTTAATATGGATCAGTGGAGGCAAGCACTAATGTAGAAAGCATTTTGGGAGAATTGGATAGGTATTTGAGGGGGTGATGATTGAAAGGTTGGGGATTGCTGAGATGGTCTGCCAGCCTGTACTTTCCTATGTTCATGTGGTTGATTCAAGAGGCCATTAAATCACAGAATCGCAAAATTGTTTTGGCGCAGAGGAGGGCATTTGACTTAGATGTCCGCATCGATTCTCCAAATGAGCATCATGGCTCAGTACCATTCCCCTATCTTTTCCCCATGCCCCTGCACATTGTTTCCATTCAAGTAATCATCTAATGCCCTCTTGAATGCTTTGATAGAAGCTGCCTCCACCACACTTCCAGGCAGTGCATTCCAGACCGGAGCCTCTCATTCTCACATCACATTTGCTTCTTTTGCAAATCACGCTAACTCTGTGATCTCTCATTCTAGATCCTTTTATGAGCAAGAACAATTTCTGCCTATCTTTTTGATTTGATTTATTATCGTCACATGTATTAGTTTACAGTGAAAAGTATTGTTTCTAGCGCGCTATACAGACAAAGCATGCCGTTCATAGAGAAGGAAAGGAGAGGGTGCCGTATATAATGTTGCAGTGATAGCTAGGATGTAGGGAAATATCAGATTAATATGAGGTAGGTCCATTCAAAAGTCTGATGGCAGCAGGAAAGAAGCTACTCTTCAGTCGATTGGTACGTGACCTCAGACTTTTGTATCTTTTTCTCGATGGAAGAAGGTGGAAGAGTGTGCGACCGGAGTGTGTGAGGTCCTTTTTTAAACTGGCTGCTTTTCTGAGGCAATTGGAAGTATAGTCAAAATCAATGGATGGGAGGCTGGTTTGCATGATGAACTGGGCTTTGTTCATGACTCTTTGTAGTTTCTTGCGGTCTTGGACAGAGCAGGAACCATACCAAGCTGTGATACAACCAGAAAGGATGCTTTCTATGGTGCATCTGTAAAAGTTGGTGAGCGTGGTAGCGGACATGCTAAATTTCCTTAGCCTCCCGAGAAAGTAGAGGCATTGGTGGGGTTTCTTAACTATAATGTGGGCATGGAGGGACCAAGACAGGTTGTTGGTGATCTGGACACCTAAAAACTTGAAGCTCTCAACCATTTCCACTTCACCCCCATTGATGTAGACAGGGGACTGTTCTCCACTGCGCTTCCTGAAGTCAATGACTATCTCCTTCGTTTTACTGACAGTGAGGGAGAGATTATTGTCGTCACACCAGTTCACCAGATTCTCTCTCTCTTTCCTGCACTCTGCCTCATCATTGTTTGAGGTCTACTCTGTTCAGCCCCCTCATGATTTTGAACAGCTCCATCAAATCTCCTCTTAGCCTTCTTCTCTCCAAAGAGAACAAACTCAACCTCTCCAATCTATCCTCATAGCTAAAGTTTCTCATCCCTGGAACCATTCTAGTAAACATCTTTTGTACTCTCTCCAATGTGTTGATATCCTTCCTACAGTGTGGTGCCCAGAACTGTACAAATATTCCAGATGCAATGCTGCAACAGGATTTTATGGAAGGATAAATTTGAAGGACCAAATAGCCTCCATATTCTATGCACACAACAAAAACAGAAAATGCTGGAAAATCTCAGCAGGTCTGACAGCATCTGTGGAGAGAGAAAAAACGTTTTGAGTTCGGATGACCCTTCATCAGAGCTCCATATTCTATACTTACCTTTGTGATTACAGTAACTTTCTACAGTAAGTGATTTCAAAATACTATTGTAAGGAATAAGGAACTTAAGACTCCTGAACACCTATTTTGTGACTCATGAAAAGTGAAACTGATTTTGTATGCTGCACATAAGTAGGCTGGTCATTATTATTCCATTTTATTACAAAAACACAAACAAGATACTACATCTTGTTTTGTGGAAAGCAAAACTTTGTGATGAGTTTAATTCCAAATTTCCTTCAGATATTATAGAAATAAAATATTTCACAAATATTCAGGGAATTACCATTAATCTAGGAGACTGCTGTAATACTCAGAGTTTACCACTAGATGTCACATGAATTGCATACAAAATCATTTGGGCTTGATCGAGCACACTTGCATTGTTTGATTTCTAAGCAATTGCCACATAGGATGGAATTTTCCCGTCCCACCCGACACGAGAATCGTAATGGGTAGGACAGGACCATTGACTTTGGGTGGGATTTTCTGGTCTTGAGGGCGAAGGTGGCTGGAAGATTCCGCCCATAATTTCTGTCTAAGTGGTGTGAGATCAAAGGGCATGTGCTGATTGTATTGAATTCAAACGTGAATTATGGCAACTGAAATATATATTTGGGCATTGCAGGCAAATAATGGTGCAAGCAGCGGTGGGACAATTGAAAAAGTGACAAGATAGATTGGGCATCATCAACGTGCCAATATACGAGAGGTGTCTGAATGTGAGGGAGGAGAAGTCTTTTGAGACAATGTAATGTCTACAATGCATCAGGTAAGAATGGAAACAGAAAGCAGTGCTGTGAAGACGGACAGTTTAGACATTCAGAGAGACAATCAAAGTAGCAGAGAGGCCCAAGAATTCGATGAGAATCAATGAAGTTCCATCAGTCACATTCGAAAGTGACTTGATCATTCCAATACATTCCTGGACAGCCTCCCATGATTCACCCTTCATAAACCTGAGGTCATCCAAAACTCTGCTGCCATGTCCTTACACCTGACTTACATTTACTCCCAGTCAGGTAGCATCTTAACACAGAACACAGAACACAGAACAGTACAGCACAGAACAGGCCCTTCGGCCCACGATGTTGTGCCGAGCTTTATCTGAAACCAAGATCAAGCTATCCCACTCCCTATCATCCTGGTGTGCTCCATGTGCCTATCCAATAACCGCTTAAATGTTTCTAAAGTGTCTGACTCCACTATCACTGCAGGCAGTCCATTCCACACCCCAACCACTCTCTGCGTAAAGAACCTACCTCTGATATCCGTCCTGCATCTCCCACCACGAACCCTATAGTTATGCCCCCTTGTAATAGCTCCATCCACCCGAGGAAATAGTCTTTGAACGTTCACTCTATCTATCCCCTTCATCATTTTATACACCTCTATTAAGTCTCCCCTCAGCCTCCTCCGCTCCAGAGAGAACAGCCCTAGCTCCCTCAACCTTTCCTCATATGACCTACCCTCCAAACCAGGCAGCATCCTGGTAAATCTCCTCTGCACTCTTTCCAGCGCTTCCACATCCTTCTTATAGTGAGGTGACCAGAACTGCACACAATATTCCAAATGTGGTCTCACCAAGGTCCTGTACAGTTGCAGCATAACCCCACGGCTCTTAAACTCCAACCCCCTGTTAATAAAAGCTAACACACTATAGGCCTTCTTCACAGCTCTATCCACTTGACTGGCAACCTTTAGAGATCTGTGGATATGGACCCCAAGATCTCTCTGTTCCTCCACAGTCTTCAGAACCCTACCTTTGACCCTGTAATCCACATTTAAATTTGTCCTACCAAAATGAATCACCTCACATTTATCAGGGTTAAACTCCATTTGCCATTTTTCAGCCCAGCTTTGCATCCTATCTATGTCTCTTTGCAGCCTACAACAGCCCTCCACCTCATCCACTACTCCACCAATCTTGGTGTCATCAGCAAATTTACTGATCCACCCTTCGGCCCCCTCCTCTAAGTCATTAATAAAAATCACAAAGAGCAGAGGACCAAGCACTGATCCCTGCGGCACACCGCTAGCAACCTGCCTCCAATCCGAAAATTTTCCATCGACCACCACCCTCTGTCTTCGGTCAGACAGCCAGTTACCTATCCAATCGGCCAACTTTCCCTCTATCCCACACCTCCTCACTTTCATCATAAGCCGACCATGGGGGACCTTATCAAACGCCTTACTAAAATCCATGTATATGACATCAACTGTCCTACCTTCATCAACACACTTAGTTACCTCCTCAAAAAATTCTATCAAATTTGTGAGGCACGACTTGCCCTTCACGAATCCGTGCTGACTATCTCGGATTAATCCGCATCTTTCTAAATGGTCGTAAATCCCATCCCTAAGGACCCTTTCCATCAATTTACCAACCACCGAAGTAAGACTAACCAGTCTATAATTACCAGGGTCATTTCTATTCCCTTTCTTAAACAGAGGAACAACATTCGCCATTCTCCAGTCCTCTGGCACCATCCCCGTGGACAGCGAGGACCCAAAGATCAACGCCAAAGGCTCTGCAATCTCATCCCTTGCCTCCCACAGAATCCTAGGATACATTTCATCAGGCCCAGGGGACTTATCGACCTTCAGTTTATTCAAAACTGCCAAGACATCCTCCCTCCGAACATCTATTTCCTCCAGCCTATTAGCCTGTAACACCTTCTCTTCCTCAAAAACATGGCCCCTCTCCTTGGTGAACACTGAAGAAAAGTATTCATTCATCACCTCGCCTATCTCTACTGACTCCATACACAAGTTCCCACTACTGTCCTTGACCGGCCCTAACCTCACCCTGGTCATTCTTTTATTCCTCACATAAGAGTAAAAAGCCTTGGGGTTTTCCTTGATCCGACCCGCCAAGGACTTCTCATGTCCCCTCCTAGCTCTCCTCAGCCCCTTTTTCAGCTCATTCCTTGCTAACTTGTAACCCTCAATCGAGCCATCTGAACCTTGTTTCCTCATCCCTACATAAGCTTCCCTCTTCCTTTTCACAAGACATTCCACCTCTTTTGTGAACCATGGTTCCCTCACTCGGCCATTTCCTCCCTGCCTGACAGGAACATACCTATCAAGGACATCCAGTATTTGTTCCTTGAAAAAGTTCCACTTTTCATTAGTTCCTTTCTCTGACAGTTTCTGTTCCCAACTTATGCCCCCTAATTCTTGCCTAACCGCATCATAATTACCCCTCCCCCAATTGTAAACCTTGCCCTGCCGTACGGCCCTATCCCTCTCCATTGCAATAACAAAAGACACCGAATTGTGGTCACTATCTCCAAATTGCTCTCCCACAACCAAATCTAACACTTGGCCCGGTTCATTTCCCAGTACCAAATCCAATGTGGCCTCACCTCTAGTCGGCCCATCCACATATTGTGTCAGGAAACCCTCCCGCACACACTGCACAAAAACTGCCCCATCCAAACTATTTGACCTACAAAGGTTCCAATCAATATTTGGAAAGTTAAAGTCCCCCATGACAACTACCCTGTGACCCCCACACATATCCATAATCTGCTTAGCAATTTCTTCCTCCACATCTCTATTACTATTTGGGGGCCTATAGTAAACTCCTAGCAACGTGACCGCTCCTTTCCTATTTCTAACTTCAGCCCATATTACCTCAGTGTGCAGATCCCCCACGAAGTGCCTTTCCGCAGCCGTTAAACTATCCTTGATTAACAATGCCACTCCTCCACCTCTTTTACCAGCTTCCCTACACTTAGTGAAACATCTATACCCCGGAACGTCCAACAACCATTCCTGTCCTTGTTCTACCCACGTCTCCGTAATGGCCACAACATCGTAGTCCCAAGTACCAATCCACGCCCCAAGTTCATCTACCTTGTTCCGGATGCTCCTTGCATTGAAGTAGACACACTTCAACCCACCTTCCTGTCTACCAGTACCCACCCTTGACCCTGATACCTTCCCCAATACCTCACCACCCTCACTGACTTCTGGACTACAACTCCCTTTCCCACTCCCCTGACAAATTAGTTTAAACAATCTTGAATTTAAAATTCTCATTCTTGTTTTCACATCCCTTGTCCCTCTCTATTGATGTAATATCCCTCCAGGCCAACAACTCTCCAAGGTGTCTGCACTCCTGTAAGTCTAGCCTCTTGAGCATCCTTGATTGTAATCACTCCATCATTGGTAGCCATGCCTTCTGCGCTGCAATTTTCTCCCCAAACCTCTATTCCTCTCAACCTCGCTTTCCTCTTCCAATTCACTCCTCATAATTTACCTTTTTTGGGTCATCGACCGTAATGACATTTTATCTGGCTTTATGTCAAATTTTATTTTGTAATGCTCCTGTTAAGTGGTTTGGGGGCATTTTGTTACATTAAACGTTCTTTATAAATGACAAATTGTTGTTGGGTGTGGTTTTGATGTTCTAAGCTTTAAGTGTCAGCGTAGCATAGTCGCAAGGCTATTACATGATCTCTGGCTTTCGTGAAAGGTTTGAGATAGGGCAATAGTTGGAAAGGATGGAGGTGTTGAGAGTAAGGGAAAAAAATGTTCGGGTCCAAAAATGAGCAGGCAGGTGTCAAAATAAGCCTTTAAGAGATGGCAGCATGACATCACTAAAAGTGAAATGTGTCATGTAATCCAGTCTTAGTTTCATTTTTGCTTTTGAGCAGAGTGCACACACTGCTGCTGATATCTTCAATATTTCTATCTGTTCTCATGTGCCGTGTCTAAGTAAATGAACCCACAACATGTTTACCTAATCCTTATGAATGATTGGTGCCCTTATATCTTTATAACAACACAACATTGGAGTGCAGCTGACCTACTATCCAAATACAAAATGTTTAAACAGTGTACTGAGCTATGGTTTATTGATTGGGATGTGTCTGAATCAGATAAGCAAGCCATAAAAAGTTGCCTAGCAATTGGGAATGAAGATCTACACAGGGCAAACATGTCAGAATGAACAACAGAAGAACCAATAGTCTCCCAAAAGGTATGGACTACATTGGAAGACCTGCTCATAATCAGGTTAACATTCTGTTATCATTGGCTGGTGTTCATGTCATTTCAACAACATCCTGCAGAACCATAGACCACTTTGGAAGCAGATGTGGAGAAACAGGGATGTACTGTGATTTTTTAAAAAATGTAGAACAAGCAGACAGAATTGTTGAATTGGTGATTGCATTCACTCCAGTGGAAGTGTTCCAGAAAGATCTGGTGGACAAGCCCAAAATGTATAGCAACGAAGAGCTACATAAAAGCAATGAAGGACGGATGTAAGTATGAAGCAATCCTCAAAGAAGCTTCAGAAAACCTCAATTGTTGACACACTAGAACACACAAATCTAGCAAGATATGTGGGAGGTGCGATCTTCTGCATGCACCAAGGAAATGCTTAGCTTCCCATCAATACTGCAAGGCATGTGGCAGAAAAGGCCATTGCCAGCTGCAGTACACGGGAACAAAGATTGATGTAGCTACAAAGAGCTGTGCACTGATCCAACCTGATTGGAAACAGCAGGTACCTTCAACTAATTAGAGCGACCAACCATCCGATATCCCTTCAGAATATGAGGTGATTGACAAAGCAGAAAATGATGGTGATGTGCACAATGTGACTAAGAGCAATGAACACATGTTTCATGCTGTCAATCTCATATGAATACTGTCATACCAACTAGTGTTGGCTAAGATTCAAGTTATCTGCCCTCAGAAAATTGGCAGCTATTCGCTATTGGTCAAGATTGACACTGGAGCAAGTGTCAATATACTACTCCTCCAAATTCTAAAAGACATGCATCCACAAATGTGGAAATCCATGGCAAAACCTCCTGCTGTGAAACTTTTAGCATACAACGGTTCACCAGTTCCATATGCAGGATCTGATGTTCTGCAATGCAAGTACCCTCTAAGGCTAATGCAAGGAGGATCCTGGATGCCAATGCAAGGAGGATCCTGGATGTCACAGATTTCCCACATCATGGAAACAAAAGGCCCAACCAGTGATTGCTGGTCTACTGGCATGTCATAACCTCACACTAGTGACAATCCATGGTATCTGTCTGACTTCACATGGCAGATCAACCCCAAAAATGACTCCTTTTAACTCAGTTCATCACTCAACATCATAGAGTTCAGTCCTTGGGCCTCAACTATTTACAATCTATATGACTGATTTGGATACAGCAATGGAGGGTACGAAAGCTAAATTTGCAGATCACACTAAAATAGGTGAGATAGTAAGTTGCAATGAGAAAGTAAGAAACTTACAAATGGACATAGATAGGTTAGGGCGTTTGCCAAAATGTGGCAGATGGAGTTTAACATGGATAAATGTGAGGAAACCATCTTGGTCGGAAAAATGGAAAGGCCACTTATTTTCTAAATGGAGAGACTTCGGGGAGCTTTGGTGCAGAGGGATCTGGGTGTCTTTGTGCATGAGTAGCAGAAAACTGATATGCAGGTACAGCCGGTAATAAAGAAAGCAAATGGAATTTTGGCATTTCTAGCTAAAGAAAGAGTATAAAAGTAAGGAAGCATTGCTGCAACTATACTAGATATTGATTTGATTTGATTTATTATTGTCACATGTATTGGGATACAGTGAAAAGTATTGTTTCTACTGCGCTGTACAGTAAAAACATACTGTTCATAGACTATATAGGGGAGAAGGAAAAGATAGAGTGCAGGATATAGTGTTGCAGTTATAGGTAAGGTGAAGAGAAAGATCAACTTAATATTTGGTAGGACCATTCAAAAGCCTGACAGCAGCAGGGAAGAAGCTGTTCTTGAGTCGGTTGGTACGCAACCTCGGACTTTTGTATCTTTTTCCCGATGGAAGAAGGTGGAAGAGAATGTCCAGGGTGCGTGGGGTCCTTGATTATGCTGGCTGCTTTCCCGAGGCAGCTGGAAGTGTAGACAGAGTCAATGGATGGGAGGCTGGTTTGCGTGATGGACTGGGTTACGTTCACAATCCTTTGTAGTTTCTTGCGGTCTTGGTCAGAAAAGAAGCTATACCAAGCTGTGATACATCTGGATAGGATGCATTCTATTGTTTATCTGTAAATATTGGTGAGAGTCGTAGTGGACATGCCGAATTGCCTTAGCCTTCTGAGAAAGTAGAGGTGTTGGTGGGCTTTCTTAGGGACCAGGGCAGACTGTTGGTGATCTGAACACCTAGAAACTTGAAGCTCACAGCCATCTCCACTTCATCACATTGATGTAGACAGGGGCATGTCTCCACTACATTTTCTGAAGTCGATGACTAACTCCTTTTTACTGACATTGAGGGAGAGATTATTGTCATCGCACCATTTCGCAAGGTTCTCTATCTCTTTCCTGTACTCCATCTCATCATTGTTTGAGATCCAACCCACTACAGTGGTGTCATCAGCAAACTTGAAAATGGAGTTGGAGCAGAATTTGTTTACAGTGTAAGTGTATAAGGAGTATAGTAAGGGGCTGAGGACACGGCCTTGCGGGGCACAGGTGTTGAGCATAATCATGGAGGAGATGTTGTTACCTATCTTTACTGATTACGTTGGTGAGACCACACCTGGAGCACTATGTACAGTTTTGTCCCCCTTATTTGAGGAAGGATGTAGTGGCATTAGAGGCAGTTCAGAGGAGACTCACTAGATTGATTCCAGAGATGAAGGGTTTGTCTTATGAAGAGAGATTGGGCAGTTTAGAAGAATGAGTGGAGATCTAATTGAAGGATATAAGATAAGAAAAGGTATTTCAAGGTAGACATAGAGCGGATGTTTCCTCTTGTGGGGAAATCTAGGACAAGAGGTCAGGATAAGAGGTAACAGATTTAAAACAGAGATGCTGAGAAATTACTTCTCTCAAAGGGTTGTGAATCTTTGGAATTCGCTACACCAGAGTGCAATGGATGCTGGAACATTGAGGAAATTTAAGGAGGAGATAGACAGATTTTTCATTCGTAATGGGTTGAAGGGTTATGGAGAATGGGCAGGAAAGTGGAGTTGAGGTTGAGACAAGATCAACCATAATTGTACTGAATGGTGAAGCAGGCTCAAGGGGCTGAATTGCCTATTCCTGCCCCTAGTTCTTATGTTCTAAAACCTTGAGGACACAAATGCTTTTCTCTGAAGGTGGCGGTAGCTGCTTCTTCACAGGTCTGTTTCTAAAACACACTACTTTAGGATCTCATAATCACACTGACCTTCAATCTATCTTATTTCACTTTCATCTTTAACTCTTGTTTTACATTCCTTTAGAATTTCCTTTTCGCAGAATTTACAGGTCTTTCATGTTATTTTATGGCTACTAAAGTAAACCTACTACTTTGCTTCATCCATTATGATCTATGCCAATTGTAGCTCTTCCTTTTGAAATATAATGATTAACTACAAGTCACTTCCCTTATCTTCCTAATGTAAATTTATATTTGTGCTGCCCATTGGTACTCCATTAGCTCTGCTCATCAAGCTACATGCTTTCATATTTAACCCCTTTTTGAAATTCTGAAGCTTACAGTCCACTGTCTTCTATTTAATTAAGTTATTTATTCCCATACTCACATACACAAGCCTGTTTCACAATACACAATAGTATTGGGAGAATATTTAAAAATATAATATTTCTTCACTGATCGGCCCTTATTGCTAGAACAGATTTGTTCTGTATTTTGTGGACAGGACATACCTGGACAATTTTCCAAATTGCCGAATAGTTGTCAGTGATGTAGTTGTCCTAGAACAGCCTAGTGAGGGCACAGGTAGTTCTAGAGCACTTATCTTCAACACTACAATTGGGATGTTTTCGGAGAAGAAATTGCAGTCCATACCTTGTGTTGTTTCCAGTTCACCCTTGATATCAAATCAAATTGACTATGGGTTTTTCACAAGGGTGACTTTTCGTGTGCCATATTCAGTATAATTAATTGTAAAATGAGAGATGAAGCATCTTCGTGAACATTTTTCTTCTTGGTTTATTGTTGATCTTGATATTCTTAGTTTTGTATGGGCAAGACCCAGGAAGTTGGACAAGATGAGTGCATCCAGATGGCAGTTATGAGGATGTGATTGTGTGGATGGAGGGACTGTTGATGCATTGAAGCTGAGAGAGAATATTCTTATTAATATCATGGAATACACTTTTAAAAAATTACATTTAATGGCATCCTCTAATATTAACATATTAGCATTTCAGCCTGCTGAAGGTGGACTGAAGGTTGTAACATTTGAGTTCCACCTGGACCAAGCAGACAACCAAACATTCCTTCTACAGCTGATCTTTCACTTATTTCTTCTTCAGGTATTATATTTTACAACATTGGCGATCATGGATCTCCAACTTTCATAGTCCTTGATAATGGTCAAAATGATGTCTTCTCAAATCTTAAATTTGATCTGTTTAAGCTGTCAGTGTATTTCCTCCTTTGTCTTCCTCTTGCTCTGTTGCCCTCAGTTTTACAAGTCACTACCAGATTGTTCTGATTTCTCTCTCCTACAGATATGTGCCCAAGGAATTGCAGTTGTCTCTGGGCAATCATTTGTAAAAGTTCGGTGTGCCTGCTTTCCTCAAAACCTCCACATTTACTGCACATGTTGTCCATCTAATCCTCATCCTATTTCTCAGAAACCACATTTCTGTTGCCTTTATCATCCATTGTCCTGTTTATATTCCAACTTTCATATCCATATAGTAATGTTGAAGCATAATCTCATTCTACTTTCACAGAGATGTACTTTCTTCAAAAAACGTCTTACGTTTTTATGGAAGTTTGTTTTGCAAATCTTCTGCTCTTCATGATGTCTTGATCACTTCTCCCACCAGGTGTTGTAAGGCTGCCCAGTTAAGAAAATAAGAAAATGCTTCCACTTGTTTTATTTTTTTTCATAAATTTGCTTATTGGACTCAATAAGGATAAATAATTGGGCTTATCAATAATATTCCATGGAACCCTGAAATGAACAATTATGAATTGGTGCATGTGGAAATATGTTATTGTTGTTTGCATTTTCGGATCACCAAATTGATGATGGGCTGCTGTAATATAGTTGTTAGCTATGGCTCAGATATGGAAATTTAGCCTCTGAGGTAGGAGGTTGTGTGTTCAATCCTCCAAAGACCTTACATACAAAATCAAGACTGACACTCCGGTGCAGTACTGAGGAAGTGTTACGGTATCAGAGGTGGTACTTGCCTTTCTGATGAAAGCTTCACGTTCCCTTGCAAGTGGATGTAAAGGATCCCATGACACTATTTCAAAGAAGACCAGGAGAATTCTCTCCAATGTCCTGGACAATATATATCTTTCAACCAATATCACTTTAAACAAAAACATTATTATTGTTCATTATTATCACATTGCTGTTTGTAGGACGTTATCTGTGCAAATCAGCTGCTATGTTTCCTTCGTTACAATAATGACTGAACTTCAAAAGTCATTCACTTTTGGACATTCTGAATTTGTAGAAGACACTATCAAATGAAAATCTTTCTTTTTTTCTTTATAGATGCACATAACTCCCTGAGGGTTCATTTATAGAAGTGTGCTACACGTTGTACTTTTTGGACCAAGTATGTTTCTGTAGATATGTACTTGGCCCATCTTATTTTTGTAGACTGTTACAATTAGATGATTGACAGCACTGAGAAAGCTAAATTTGTTCCCCTGATTCACAATCTTTTATTTATCATTTACTGCATTGTCACGAATATACAGAAGCTTTCTATCAGGGTAATACCACAAACAATTGGACTTAACCTGGCTTGACTCTGCATTTGATCTTTATCCAGCTCATAGACTTGTTGCTTAGCTTCCACATCCACTGTATAAAGTTTGGTTAAAACTTTTTTTTAAATTTCTTACAGTACAAAAGAAGGCAGTTCAGCCAATAGTGCCTGTGCTGTTTCACTATTAGAACCAATCCAAATTAAATCCATTGTACTAACTTATAGCTCTGTATAATTCTGATTCAAATATGTATTCCTATTGGCCTTAAAAGATGCAGTGGTCCAAACCATTCCATGATCCAACATATGGGGGGGGGGGGGCGAACCTCCCAGCCTGCTGTGCCGCTCTAGCAGCGCAGCGGGCTGGGAGACTCAAGCAGAGGCCATGTAGCGGGCTTCCCACTTGGTGCCACAGTCTCCGCGAGTCTCCAGCTGCCAGATTTCTGGCACCATCAGCTCCACACCAGAAATTAGCGCAGAGCTGTATAATTTATTCAAATGAGAATTAGCATCTGATTAGTGGGCCTGGGACTGTAGTCTCCAGGCCCTCCAGAATCTCTCCCCCCTCCCCCCTCCAGCAGGAGTGTTTCACTCCAGGAGGGTTTACAATAGCTCCCCACATGCGAGGAACTGGCGGCCCGACACCGCTGGAGTGAAGGGAGGCCACGGAGGCCCCCCAGGAAGTCAGGGGTAGATGGGGGGTGCCCCCTGGGCATTGTCAGCTTGACAGTGCCACCCTGGCTCCCTGGCACTTTCCAAGGAGCAAAGTGGCAATGCCTCGGAGGCACCTTGGTTCTACCCACCGGCAATCGAGCAGTGCCAAGAGGGCGAGGCCCAATGTGGGCAGGGCCTACAAGGGTGAGGCCTCTGGGGGTGATTGGTGGGAGTGGAAGATCCCACTGCCATTCTGCACTCGGTGGTAACAGAGGGAGGGGAGGGGGCAATGATTAGGGCTGGCCATCGGGATGGGGTGGGCGGGGATTGGCCTCCCGGGGGTGGGGAGAGACCGGGACTGCTGGAGGGAGAATTCGAGGTGGGTCAGGGTTGTGGGGGGGGGGGGGGGGCGGGGGCGATCAAGGCTGGCCCGGACACTCTGGGAGGCCAGCGATTGGGGGGCAGCAATGCGGGAGTTGCGGGACTGCCAATCGAGCTGGCCAGCGATCAGGAAGCCGACAATGTGGGGCTACTGTGCATGCGCTGATCTCAGCACTGATAGATTGGCACATGGGCAGTGACCCAGTGACCCGCACAGCGTAATGCAGCCAGCCTCTCCAGTGGCAATAGGCCTCGCCCACAGATTTTTAATGATATTCACGCTAGTGCACTCTGCAGTGAGAGTCTGGGAGATTCATTTTGAAACTCCCACTGAAAAAAACAGCAGGATTTACTTCAGTTTTTGTGCAAATTTGACACTTAGAATTTTTTTGGAAGAATCCCACCCCAGGAGCGAAATCTTTCTGAATTTCTATTCTTTTGATGACAGTTTTAAATTAATTATTTTTTATCATTGTTTAAAATAATTACTCCTCGTCAGTGATTCCAGAAGAAATTGAAGAATCCTGCTTCAGATGTCCATGAAGTGGGCTTCACAGTCTTGAGTAAATTAACAGCAAGTCTTTATTAACGATAGGACAATGTGCATGTATACAGTAGCGGATACAGATATAGAGTTGACTCCATTCTCAGTACTTACACATCTCTGTCCATCTCGAGACTGACCCTGACACTGGGTCATGTGCCTTCTTACATCCTGGCCCCTGTTTGGGTGGTACTCTTCTCAATCGCACATTAACCTTGTATGTACTGACCCTATCAATACAGAATTAACATTTCTCTATTCACTCCACTAAAATTTAAAAACCTCCTAAGCAGAAATATCTGCTTAGCTTTACTTCTGTTTCTGCACACAATACTCGAACTCTAGCCACCAATATATTGGATAAATTTAATGTTAACTCTTTATTCTCTTTATGCTCCTACTTATAGAACCCCTTTCCACTGAGCAGAGTTAAGCATTTGGTTAACCGAACTTGCATTTTCAGGAAATGATGCATTTGAAGCCCAAGATCATTCAATGTTCTTTAATTAATTATACACAATACAGCCATTCCTTGTTTTTATTGCAAAAATGTTATGTTTAGTAAACATGTACCTGCCATCATTTCATCCATTCCTTTACCTTACCCATGTTACGAGAACTCTTTATGGTGCTCACTGCTTGGCAAAACTGTTATTTTTGTGAATATTAGCAAGAAATATTTCACTGTACCCAAGTCCAAATCAAAGATGTGCGGGTTAGGTTGATTGGCCCTGCGAAATCGTCCCTTAGTGTCAGGGGGATTAGCAGGGTAAATACGTAGGGTTGTGGAGATAGGGTGGGATTGTTGTCAATGCAGGTTTGATGGGCCGAATGGCCTCCTTCTGCGCTGTCGGGATTCTATGATTTATATTGACTGAAATTCCTGACAGATATCTGTTCCCATTCAAGGAAAATCCTTTTACTCTGAACTGCTTCCTGACCGTCAAACAACTTGCGATCTCTTCTACTGAACTTAATTCATATCACATCTCTCAATTTTTAGGAACAGGCCTCTTGTGAGGTATCTTCAAAATGCCCCTGAAGAATCATTGATACATCTAATCCATTCCCTTTTGCTAACTAATGAATCACTTCTTCAAACAACTTTATGAAATTTAACGAACACAACTCATCATTGTTCCCCAATCCTTTTCTCTTAAGTCTTTGCTGTTATATTCTTATATGACTATCCTGTACTCCTTATGAAGTCACAAAGATACCATTTCCTCACAAAGGTAAATTTAGCTTTGATCCTTCCATAATAATCAAAGAGAACAGCATTTTGGTTCCAGTGAAGGATATACTGGCAATAGATGGGAGTTCAACAAAGGTCACCAAACTATCCCCTGGGATGGTGGGATTGTTTTACAAGAAGAGATTGAGAAAAACTGGACCTGTATTCTCTAGAGTTTAGAAGAATGAGAGGTGATCTCATAGAAGTGTACAAAATTCTTACTGGGCTTGACAGGGTAGATGGAGGAAGAATGTTCCCCCGGTTGCGGGGTCCAGAACCAGAGGCTGCAGTCACAGAATAAGCAGTAGGCTATTTAGGACCGAGATGAGGAGGAATTTCTTCAGACAGTGGAGTGATGACTCTTTGTAATTCTCTACCGCAGAGGACTATGGAGACTCAGTCATTGAGTATATTCAAAACAGAGGTTGATAGATTTGAAAGGTTTGGCAGGAATTGGTGCCATGATCTTATTGAATGGTGGAGTAGGCTTGAGGGGCCTACTGCAGCTCCTAATTCATATGTATGTAGATAGCAATGATGTCAAGAGATACAGGGATAGTGCTTGAAGATGGCATTGAGGTAGAAGAAGATCAGCCATTATCCAGTTAAGTGACATAGCAGGCTTGACCGGCCAAATGGCTCCTTCTGCTCCTATGTTCTAAGCCAATCCCTTTAACACAGCCTTGCTTTGTTACAGAAATTACTGCAATGTTCCACAAATGTGATTGTTTCCTTCCTTCACTTCCTTCAAACTCTTCCCAATCTTCTATTATTCTTCCAGCACACCGTGCAGAAAGCAGAACTTGCTGCCCTTCAAACCTTGTTTTATGATCTGCCTGAGCTCTTGCTGGTAACCTCAGGAAGCTAGCTAGGAAATCTGAATTGGATTCCAGGCTGCTGCATCAGGAAGTTCGGGGGTGAGTTGGGGAGGGGAGAGGAGGGGAGGGGAGGGATGAGGTGAGCAGAAGAGGAAAGAGGTAGGATGAGGTGGGGAAGGGATCAGAAGTAATGAGGCATAGTTGGGGCTAAGCAAGAGCTGTAAATGCTCTGCAAAACTACAGTAGAGTAGCGAGAAACAGGAGGGCTGCTCCAAGACCCATATTCTTGTTTAAGGACTTTTAAAAACAAATTTATCTTTTTCACCATTGGTTTGGTTGCAGTTAGACCTCAATTCTCTGAATGCAGCCAGTCTGGTGCCAGTCGAGTTTAAGGCAAGCCAACTTTACAAGAAGGCCACAACTAAGCCTTAGGCACCTTTATTTGCAAATGCAAGGCCTTGGATTATGGCACCATCTCTGATGCTTCCATTTCCTCCTTTACTGAAGCAAAGACTGACTGCTTTGGAAGCTTTGCCATGTCAACTCATTGCGAGGCCCAGATTTCTTTTACTTTAATATGCACATGAACTATTGTATTATGAAAGTTAGTCACCCGTTGCCTCTACAACACTCCTTACTTTTCAAAGGGTATTTGTTCAACATTACCTGAATCATAGAAAGGAGAGTTCTCATGGAATCTGATTGGAGCTCTGAACAGAAACAGGGTAATAATTTAGCTAAAGCTCCTGCTGACTGGGGAATTTGATGGGTAACTGGTTCTTTCTATAAAATACTTTGAATAGTACATTGAACCTAATAGGCATCACCGCCGGAATTTCACCGCTCTGCCCGCCACGGGAATTGGAGTGGGCAAGTGACGGACAATAGGAAGATCTGTTGACCTCAGGCGGGATTTTACAGTTTTGGGATGAGTGAGGCCATAAAATCCCACTCCACGACTCCAAAGAACAAACAATCCATTGCCCCCCCACCAAAATCTTTATTTTATAGCCATTTTGAAACAAATTAGAGACACTTAAGAATAATGAGAAAGTCAAATGTGACCTTGTAAAAAATATCACATTCTATCATTGTGTACCGCAGTGTAATTGTTGTGTATGTCTCAATTCCTGGACAATAGAATCGAGGGCATGATAAACCTACAGTCAGGAGTCTAGGTTCAGTTGCTTTCTTTATTCATTTACAGGATGTGGGCGTCGCTGGCTAGGCCAGCAATTATTGCCCATTCCTAGTTGCCCTTGAGAAGATCGTGGTGAGCTGCCTCCTTGAATTGTTGCAGTCCCTACAGAAAGTATTGATACTTCCTGTAGTTATTGATACTTTCTTCACAAGTTCAGGATATTGGAGAAGATATTTTTTTCTTTGATGCACGTTATGTATCAAAGTACTTAATAGTTGAGGAAAATAGTGAGATGCATGGTGGTGCCTTCAACCAACATTCACTTCACACATATATTCATGCAATATAATAAAAATGTTACTTGCAAATGTGTTTTTACTAAATGTGAATGCATACGGCTGGCCAAAGTTAGCTTAGTAATGGAGTCTGCACATGGACCTTTGTCACTTCAGTCTGTTGTCAGGTGGATCAATTGATAAAATCACATACAATTTGTCCTAAACTTTTAAATTTGTACCACATTACTTTTACAGTTTAAAAACAACTGCAATGTCAAACTCTTCATCAATAAAGTTAAACCTTTACTGATATAATGTAGACCACAATATTTCAGTATTCTTTTATCATTATAGAGGTATTTAATTTTACTTGCTCATGTTGATGCGTGCATACTAGATTAAAATGCTAAACTTTCACTTGGAAACATTCAGTGCAATCATGCAAACCATCGGTGATTTCATTAACATTTTGTAAACTGTTTTTTTTTACCAAGTTGTCAAGCAGAGGAAGAGAAAGTACTATTATGGATAATTCATACAAGAGAAGGTGATAGCCAGAGAAGTTTGCTTTAATGCAGCTACAGTCAAAGTTGCCATAAAATCTGTCGCTAACCAATCTGTTCTCACAGATTCTTGCCGCATTCAGGGCAAAGGATGTCATCTCGTTCTGTGAGGAAACCACGCCCCACGAGTGACATAGAGCATTTTTTACAGCTGAAGCAGTCGTTATGCCATTGACGCTCCTCAAATGAGATGTATTTGGTTCCTCCAAGACCTGGAAAAAATTAATTGCAAAAGGAAGGTAAATAAATAGATGAGGTTTAACCACATTACACAGAGGGCTTTAATTATATGGAACAGATTGCCAAGGAAGCAGTTGAGGGAGATGATCCCAGGGAACTATGTAGATATTTGACAAAATGCAATTTAGGGCTGTTCTGCTTTCATAATTTTAGCCCCAATTCCATCACTTGATCAGACTAACCCAAAACAATGGTCCACCTCCCTATGCCACCCAAATCTGAACGGAGTTTCAATCCAAAACCCACTCTATTATCAAGGTCATCTATTTCCAATTTCACCGTATCATCTACCTTACCCCAATCATTGTTCAAACTCCCATCTGTCACCTCCAAGCTCAACAAATTTTGTGCCTTCTGAGCCAAATCTCAAGAAACGAACCTAACCCGTCTCAAACCTCCCCACGTCTGATTTTAATGGAGGCGGCACAAAGGGAGTGGTGGGGACAGAAAACAAACGCACACACAGGAGGCCATTACTCATTTAAATATTTTAATGAGATTGCATATGTCCGATCTTATCACTAGTCCAGGCTAACTGGGTTTCATTGGGCCTCAGGAAGTCTGGTAATAAACAAAGGGGAGGACAGCAGCATAGAAAAATGAAGTGCTTTTACACCATTTCTTGATGGCCGGGATGCAAGTTCATCCACCCGGCGCATCAAACCAATCTGATTCTCGATCCATGTGCTCATCCATACCCTCCCAACAATCATTGACTACCTCTCCTCCCAAAAAAAGTCACTGGCTCCCTCCACAATCATTGACTTCCCCCCATCAATCACTGACCCCCCCACAATCATCCACCCCACCCCTGTGATCACGTATCATCAGACCCCCACAGTCACTGATCCCTACTCACCATCATTAACCTCCATCCATGGTCACCAACAACTACACTGTCAATGACACTCTTCACAATCACTGAACCACACACATGATCACCGACTCCCCTAAGAACAAGCCTCCCACTATGATCACTAAGCTGCTGTAATTGGGACCTTCCTCAACCCCCCCAAATTCTGACTTAGGCAAACAAGCACTGATTCCCCCAGGGTGTCACCAACCCCACCGCTGCATCATTCCCCCCACCCCCATAGGAATTTTCACAATCACGGACCTCTTTCTCTGACACCAGCCATCACTGCCAATCAGGCTGGCTTGTGGGTGGGGAGCTGATTAAAAGACAACCACATGCTATGGAGTTAAAATGTCATGCTTCTCGGAGAAATCCAGTCTTCCCAACAAGATCGCCTCCTCTTCAATTGGAAATCCTGCCCCCAATAAATGTCAGTCGTTGTAGTGGTTATTACATCACATTGACTGATTTTTGTCAAATATAAAGAAGTCTATTTTAAAATAAAGCAATATACCATGGTACATTACTGATGAAAACTCCCTTATTTTAAGGGTCTGAGAGATCCTATGTATGCTTACACCTGTTTGCTTCAGCTTATGTAAAGAGATCATCTATGCAAAGACTTCATTTTAAGATATTTCTGCCTATGCAATTACATTTAATTGTTAGACAGTAGAGGCTAACTAACACTGCTAACTTGACTAGTTTTAAAACTCAGAAGGCATGCTGGGTTAGCTAAAAAATGACTGCATTCCTGAAGGGTACACAATGCAGGCGAAACAAGTTGTTAATAACAGCAGCTGCAAGGCTTGTTTTTCTAGACAGAGACAGCCTGCAAAGGACACTTACAATAACAAGATAAGGGTTGAGATACATTGTGGATTTTAGTATGTGTTTTCAGTTCAGTTTCAAGATCCTGTTCAAGCTCAGTTCAGTGTGTACAGTACAGGGCCTGGCTTGCTTGAAAGCCAGTCTCCAAGTTTTATTTTTATTTTTACTGCTTCTGTCATATTAATTTTCATAAGTTCTGTTCAATAAAAGAAATTCATTTTAAAACCCCGTACTAGTGCTGTCCCCTCGTCTGTTCAAAGGATTGAATAGACCCAACAGGTCCATGGGAAATTTCTTTTACAATTCATTATAGATATCAATTCAATTAATATTAAATGTAGATGCAAATTTACAACACGTTATGTGCCATAAATGAGGGGATCCATGTTGCATTACTGGAACTGTCAAATAATCAAGTATTCAGCTTTTAGTCTCAACAAATACTGCAATAGGAATTTAGATTAAACAAAGCATTTTGCAGTTTTAGTCACCAAGGAAATGAAATGGAGTCAAGTGACTTTTAGCTCTGCAATGAAGTTCCATTGTATGCAAAATCAATTTATTTTGACAATTCTTGTTAGACAATGGAGTTTTTGTAGATTTTTGTTGGAGGTTATTTCCGCCACCTCCAACATGATTTCATAATCAAACGCATTTCCCCCTAGAGTCTCCTTTCAACATTTTGAAGGGGCCATTCCCTCGATGAAATCCTGGACCACTCCTCAGTAACCTCAATCACTCCCTCCCTTTCCAAGGCACCTTTCCACACAAGTGCAGGAAATGCAGCACCTGCCCTATTATCTCCTCCATTCTCATCACCCAAGTTCACAAACACTCCTTCCAGGTGAAACAGTGATTTTCTTGTCTTTGGTATTTGTTACACTGTATTTTCTGCTCACAATGCAGTCTCCTCTACACTGGGGACACCAAATGCAGACTGGATGACTACTTTGCAGAACATCTCTGCTCACTCTGCAAACACAACCCACATCTTCCAGTTGCCTGTCATTTTATTTCTGCACTTGACTCCCACTCTGACCTGTCTGTCCTTGGCCTTGTGCAGTGTCCCATTGAGGCTCAATGCAAACTCAAAGAACAGCATCTCATCTTTAAATTGGGGACTTTACAATCTTTTGGACTCACTACTGAGTTCAACTATTTTAGATCGCAACACCACCCCCATTTTGCATCCTTTTCTTTGCTGGTTGGGTTCTTTACGATGAAGAACTTACCAGTGATTGGATTGGCACAGGCAGCACATTTTTTGGCATAGAGGTTACTGAAGCAATCCAGGCAGTACGCAAATTCGTCCCGTGAGGTGAAACGTTGTCCAGCCAGTGGCATTTTACATCCGGTGCAGAGAAAGCACTCTTTGTGCCAGGGTTGATCATGGTAAGTGACACCTCCAGTAGTAATAGCCTGGTCAGCAAGGTGAAATACAGGCAACTGTCAGTTACGTCATTGTCAACAGGTAATGATTGATACCACCATAGCAGACCTTTAGTTAAAATATTGAGCAGACAAAGGAGAGAGGATAAATCATATTCATTTTATTGTGCAAGTGAAAACATGTTCATGTAACAGAAGAAAATTGAAACTAATTTGAAAAATTATGCTTGTTTGTGGAAACACATGTCAGACTTTTACAATGTCATAGCAATGTTGGTAAAATTATTCAGTATGTTGTTTCACTGCAATTAGATAATAAAAGTATGATAAACTGGCTTTAAATATTTGCAAATTTTACCACAGCATTGCATCAACTGGTCAAATTTTCATTGAAGATAAAGAGTAGGCCATTCAACTCTTCTGCACTGTTATCAGAAATGGCAGCAACATAGCTTAAATCTCAATGACAAAGTCCTCTTTCATATTTCTAAATACATGTACGTCCAGAGTAAGTACCTATCTATCTCTCTTTTCATCACTGTCATCAACATCAATGGTCTTCAGGGACAGTGAGGGTAATTTTCACTTTGGGTGCAAGCAGTTAACACCCATCTGCAGCTTGCTGGGGAAAGGAAAGTCAGGCAAGGTGACTAAACTGAAACTGCAAACTTTTTACCCCACCACAAGTGACAAATCAGCCCCAGCAACTTCAAACTTCTAAGATTATACCCATTTGTTTTGGATTCTCCAGCTAGAATAAGTCATCCTCTACCATCCATTATATTATCATTAATATATTAGTCCATTCACTCCTCAATTTCCTGATCATCTATGAGTATAACGTCCAGTTACATGGCCTATGGTCATTGCTTCATCCAATAATTTACTTCTTGTAAATCCTTAAGAACAGAATTTCCTTCTTCAAATCAGATACCAATTCCTTTGCACATCTAATGCTGAATCTTTGCATTTTGGACTTGAAAAAATGATTTTACACCTTTGAGCCGACTTTTAATGATTTGTGACCTACATTTTGAATGCCCTTTGGGAAATTACACCCCTAAAGTCCCTGTGGCGACTGGGGAACTTTCAAGGTAACTTCATTGCAGTGTTGATGTCAGCCTACTTGTGATAATAAATAAACTTTTAAACTTCACCTTTTAAATTGAATTTCTTTCTGCTATTTGTATCTCACACATTTCTACATTAAACTACGTCTATCATTCTTTCACTCATTCACTTAATCAATCACTACAATTTTCTGTTTTCTTTGCAATTCAGCGTATATCTAACTATTGGTGAGCACATCTATCATCTAGGTTTGCGATATTTTGTTGAAGGTTGGGCCAGACTGTTAAAGCAGGTGTCTACCCCTCTGTCCCACACATGGGCAATCATATCCCTGACTACGTGCAAAGTTCTTGGAGATTTTCCTGTCAGACACAATGCAGGTATGGTCAGGGTGGGGCACCAACTCCAGAGTGCTTGACCTGATTGGCAATTATCTTGAGTTTTGTCATCCACATTATTAGGAATGGGTTAACGGACCTTCCAATTAAGTCCTAATTTGATGTCAATAATTCAATAGAAGTCACTGATATATCAAGGGGCCACAGGTGGTACTATTTGTTGGTGGAAAATTGTGTGTGGAG
This sequence comes from Mustelus asterias, assembly GCF_964213995.1. Lineage (NCBI taxonomy): Eukaryota > Metazoa > Chordata > Chondrichthyes > Carcharhiniformes > Triakidae > Mustelus > Mustelus asterias. Next base: position 77,354,278 of record NC_135810.1, read on the forward strand.
TTGGATCAAAGAGATAAAGGTATTTTATGAAGAAGCAGAACTTGTGTTGCCTTTACTCTTTCGCAACTGAGAGACTCAAACACACATTAGGCACTGAAATGGGTTCACAATTTCTAATTTCCTTCCTTTCCCCCTTCCTGCATGCAGACGAGTGAAATGATGCCTTTCTTCATGGATTTTAACATGCTGCCAGCCGGAAGCAGTCTGTCATGATGTTGGGAAATTATGATTGACTGATATCTATCTATACCTTCACCAGTTAACCAAAACCACACAAAACTGTTTAAAGAGGACCTTTTTTAAAAATACTGGAAAATATGTGACCAAAGATGCCTTTTATAAGTCATCTGATGTCTGGCGTGGTTGGTGCACAATTTTGGAATTATACTGCAGGCATGCTCTGACATATTGCTCATGGAATTTCACACCTTGGGATGTTGAATTCCACTTCAAAAAGGACTATTGAATGGTAGATATTAAAATGCAAACTGCTGGACTTAAATCAAGTATAATCCTGTTAAGACAATGGGGAATGGCTAGCCAGCCAGGTTAAACAACCAACAACCAATCAAACCCCATGTGGAGAACGAAAGAACCTCAGGGAGGATTTTTTGGCTGACTTGCCCCAAGACCGGAAAATCCAGCCCGAGGTCAACGGAGCTTTGCATGGTCCGTGTCCTGCCCGCTGCAATTCCCATGGCGGGCAGGATGGGAAAATTCCACACCTCATCTCCTGTTAGTTTTTACTATCTTGAAATGTCTCAAATGTTTCAGCAATTAAACATCAAAATGTTCTACAACAATGACTACAGAAAACATGGTAATCAGATTCCTTTGGAATATACTATGATAAAAATGTTGTTATTTTAATATTTTTTGAGAATATTGTGTTGGGCTGTGGAAACAGTATGTGTGTCTGGGTGTATGACTAATTTAATTAAACTGGGAACTGGGTGTCTTTGGAATTAAGACCATCAAAGGGTTAGGCGTAAAAGCAGGCATTTGAAGTGGAGATGACCTACGTTAGATGTACTACAACTAAACACAACATGGGTAGAAAATTGCATTAGGAGATAAGTGAGGATTTGAATTTTTTGCTGTTAACATTCAAAGGGAACTAAAAGGTTTTACAATTTAAGGAAAGATCATAAGTAAACTTGGGAAAGGTTATTTGACCCCAAGAGTGGGGGCAGTAGAGAACATGAAAGATCTTTATATTTTGAAGACAGTTAAGTTCAGAGAGAGGTTGAGAACATTGGTTTTAAAGATGAAAGAGAAAAAATATGTTTAAAGAGTGGTTGGAAGCCATGCTAGAGATGTAGCCAGGTAAAATCCTGAAAAGAATGCTGTACGGAGACAGGACTGTGAAAGAACCAGTGAAGCAGTCATTAGTTACACTAGGGAAGTGTTTGTTTGCTCCAGAAAGCTCTTGGAATCCTCTACAGGGGAGTGAGAGAGAGAGCGAGAAGCCTTTTGGCATATCTTTCTTATAGCAACAGTGGGTGCCTTGTGGTAATTGTACAGGAATTTATATAGATTGTATATCTATAGGGACTGTTGCCTAAAAGGGGTGTTTGCTACGAGTCTAACCAAGTAAAAATCTACTGAGGAAATTGTTGTAAGACTGATTTTAACTGTGTTGATGTAATCTTGTGTGCTTAAGTTTTTTTTCCTTTTATTAATAAACATTTGAATTTACTATTTAAAATCTCCAAAAGTGTTATTGGAAATTTTGACTCCTGACTTCAGCATGTAACTTCTTGTAGTAAAATACAAATTGAAAATCATTGCGATAGCTTTTCGAGCTCCCCTTTGGGATTTGGTTGGCATGGCACGTACCACCTGCCATATTATAGCAACACAGTGAGTAGGACTTGTGTGTGAAGCAGAAGCAGAGGAATCTGGAATTAATGGAGCAGTAAGGAATTTCTCCCTCGCTATTAAGTTTAATAAAGCCCTATCTTTATAGCCTAAAAAATCATTTACAAGAGAAAGTGAATGTCCATCTGAAAGAACCTCAGGAGAAACTCATCGATTTCTGGAAGACAGATTACAGATTTTTTTAAAAAAGACATTGTCTCCAACAAATGTCTCCACTTCAATTCATTTCCAGAATTTTCAAAGAACCAGCTAACATTCAACAATTCCAAGCCTCTAAGACAAGTGAAGGATTTAACTGTATACTCTTTTTTTATTTCTGGTGTGTGTGTGTGTGTGTGTGTGTGTGTGTGTGTGTGTGTGTGTGTGTGTGTGTGTGTGTGTATAATATTGCAACTTTATTATTTATTCGGGTTTATTAGCTAATAAACTCACTCTTTGACTCGACAAAACTTCATGACTGGCTCCTTATTGTTCGCTGTACAGATAATAAGCAAATAGATTTGGGATTTGGAAAAGGCATACATAGGGGGAAAAACATCTTTGTTGTGATTAGCCGAAGAGGTTGAATAGAGGGGAGTTACTTCACTTCTCATCTGGTCATAACAACTCTTGTATACTTTGACCAGGTCTGGGCCAGTCCTGTTTGCCTTCTGTTCATGTATCTAGGCCTTGAAAGTTGCTAATGTGTTGCTTCACCACTTCCACTGGCAATGTGTTCCAGGCACCCACCACCCTATGTGTGAAAAACTTACCCCGCACGTCTCCTCTACACTTATCCCCTCTCACCTTAAACATGTGCCCTTTTCTAGTTGACCTTTCCAGCCTGGGAAAAAGCCTTTGACTATCCACCCTGTCTCTGCTTCTCATAATTTTGTAGACCTCTATCAGATCACCCCTCAGCTCCTGTCTTTCTAGTGAAACAATCCGAGTTTATCCAACCTCTCCTTATACCTAAAAACCTCCAGCCAGGCAACATCCTGGATGGTGTAACTGATCATGTCAGTCACTTCAAAAGGTAAAGGAGATCAAAGAAAGGTACATAAGAACATAAGAACATAAGAAATAGGAGCAGGAGTAGGCCATCTAGCCCCTCGAGCCTGCCCCGCCATTCAATAAGATCATGGCTGATCTGACGTGGATCAGTACCACTTACCCGCCTGATCCCCATAACCCTTAATTCCCTTACCGCTCAGGAATCCATCCATCCGCGCTTTAAACATATTCAGCGAGGTAGCCTCCACCACCTCAGTGGGCAGAGAATTCCAGAGATTCACCACCCTCTGGGAGAAGAAGTTCCTCCTCAACTCTGTCTTAAACCGACCCCCCTTTATTTTGAGGCTGTGTCCTCTAGTTTTAACTTCCTTACTAAGTGGAAAGAATCTCTCCGCCTCCACCCTATCCAGCCCCCGCATTATCTTATAAGTCTCCATAAGATCCCCCCTCATCCTTCTAAACTCCAACGAGTACAAACCCAATCTCCTCAGCCTCTCCTCATAATCCAAACCCCTCATCTCCGGTATCAACCTGGTGAACCTTCTCTGCACTCCCTCCAATGCCAATATATCCTTCCTCATATAAGGGGACCAATACTGCACACAGTATTCCAGCTGCGGCCTCACCAATGCCCTGTACAGGTGCATCAAGACATCCCTGCTTTTATATTCTATCCCTCTCGCAATATAGGCCAACATCCCATTTGCCTTCTTGATCACCTGTTGTACCTGCAGACTGGGCTTTTGCGTCTCATGCACAAGGACCCCCAGGTCCCTTTGCACGGTAGCATGTTTTAATTTGTTTCCATTGAGATAGTAATCCCATTTGTTATTATTTCCTCCAAAGTGTATAACCTCGCATTTATCAACGTTATACTCCATTTGCCATATCCTCGCCCACTCACTCAGCCTGTCCAAATCTCTCTGCAGATCTTCTCCGTCCTCCACACGATTCACTTTTCCACTTATCTTTGTGTCGTCTGCAAACTTCGTTACCCTACACTCCGTCCCCTCCTCCAGATCATCTATATAAATGGTAAACAGTTGCGGCCCGAGTACCGATCCCTGCGGCACGCCACTAGTTACCTTCCTCCAACCGGAAAAACACCCATTTATTCTGACTCTTTGCTTCCTGTCGGATAGCCAGTCCCCAATCCACTTTAACACACTACCCCCAACTCCGTGTGCCCTAATCTTCTTCAGCAGCCTTTTAGGTAATGCACAACAGTCACAGAGATTATACCACTTATGACCCTGGCTAAACCCATTGTGGGAGGAATGGAAATTTTATTGAAGAGAATCTAATAGCGAGAGATGGACATACATTTGGGAGATGGAAACATGCAGAGCACAGAGAAATTTCAGTGGGAGTGATAATTTGCTAAGACAGAGTTTCTTTGAGAAGGAGTGTGAAGGTTTTGAAAAAGGGGAAGAGGAAGAAGGAGAAACCATTTATAATTTATAGCTGGCCTGGGGATCAGAAGGTTGGGTGGCCAACAGTTTTGTTGGTATCATAGAAACCCTACAGTACAGAAAGAGGCCATTCGGCCCATCGAGTCTGCACCGACCACAATCCAGACCCTACTCCCATATCCATACATATTTTACCCACTAATCCCTCAAACCTACGAATCTCAGGACACTAAGGGGCAATTTTTTAACATGGCCAATCAACCTAACCCGCACATCTTTGGAATCAAGGAAACACCAGATAGGCCAAGGGTAACATGGGAAAGAAACTACGAAAGATGTGATGCGTGGCTGGGTAGGGAGAACCTGAGGGGACTATTAGTTGTTGGGCAAGAGAAAGTGGGAAGAAGCAACAGATGGAGGTCGGTGAATAAGGAAAGTCCCTGGATTGGTGGTAAAAATGTCCATGGATTCTTCACTCTGGGGATTTGGTGACATAGTGCTAATGTCATTAGACTAGTAATTTAGAGACCGAGGGGAAATAGATTCAAATCCCACCATGGTAGCTGGTGGAATTTGAATTTAATTAATAAAAATGAAAATCTGGAATTGAATGCTGGTCTTAGCAATAGAGACCATGAAACTATCATTGTTTGTCTTTATAAACCCACTGATTCACTAATGTCCTTTAGGGAAGGAAATCTGCTATCCTAACCTGGTCTGGCCTACATTTGATTCCAGATCCATAGCAATGTGGTTGACTCTTAACCACCCTCTGAAATGGCCTAGCAAGCTGCTCAGTTCAAGGGCGCTGAGGTAGCAGCAATAAATGTTAGCCTTGCCAACAATGTCCATATCCCATGAAACAATAGATTAAAGAAAAACTCTTGTTGGAAGTGAGGGCCCAAAAGGCAGTAGTAGATGGTTGGAACCTATTGTATTGTTAGGGGAATTTCCCTTAACTTCATTGCAGTGTTAATGTAAGCCTTACTTGTGACTAATAAATAAACTTTAACTTCAGGTTGTTTTAATTTCCAAAAGTTTGTTTTAATTTCCTCCCTTTGCATACCAACATCCACTGTCTTGGCTAAGTGGCAGTTATTCACCAGTGAAACCAAATTGTGAATGGCCTTGGGATCCTCAACAATCTGCTTCATGAATTCCATATTCAGTTTTAACCGTTCTCAATGTTTATGTCAAATTTCAAGTAGAAATTGTTAACCAACTTTTGGGAATGGAAATCCTGGAAGACTTTTCTTTCCCCTATGTTCAGTGGTGCTGAAGCCAATTCTGGTGTCCCTGGTGCCTTCTGCTGGATTGAATTCGCTTAACACAATGAAATCATAGAAATCATAGAAACCCTACAGTGCAGAAGGAGGCCATTCGGCCCATCGAGTCTGCACCGACCACAATCCCACCCAGGCCCTACCCCCACATATTTACCCGCTAATCTACATATCTCAGGGGCAATTTTAACCTGGCCAATCAACCTAACCCGCACATCTTTGGACTGTGGGAGGAAACCGGAGCACCCGGAGGAAACCCACGCAAACACGAGGAGAATGTGCAAACTCCACACAGACAGTGTCCCACGCCAGGAATCGAACCCGGGACCCTGGAGCTGTGAAGCAGCAGTGCTAACCACTGTGCTACCGTGCCGCCCTGAAACCTGAACTTTCTTGATTTGAATGGTCCCATGCCAGATCATACAATTGGTTTAGATCGATTGAAAAAATTACTACCCACAGACCTTGTAATAAGTGGCTCACCTTCTTGCATTGCACACAGTGCATGGCAAACTGCTTTTCATAACACGGCACACAGTAATTTTCATCGTCCTTAGGGATGAAGCTTTTTGTGCCCATTGGTTGTTGGCAGCGGTGACAAATGAAACAAGTCTCATGCCAGCTGTTACCCTTGTACTCCATCTTGCGGGTGCCTGTGTTTCAGTAAGAGACGCAAAGGCAAGTGTAAATCCAGATGCTACCTCTCCTATTTCTACCAAGTCATTTTTAAAATGTAAAGAATATGCAGTAGTTCTTTCTGTAGCAGCCTGTGGAGCATGATATACCAGGCTTCATTATCTGATCTTGTCAGCTGAAGGTGAACTGTCCTACAATGAGATTAAAACATCTACTAAATTATATTTTCTTAGAATAAAAGTGTGAGCTGAAGACACTAAGCAATGAAAAAATAATTCTTCTCCTACCATCTGTTTGGAAGATGGAAAAGATTACCTAGCAAAGATCAACTTTATTTACACAAATTTGTGGCATAATTCTGCTGCCTTCAGCTAATTGTACCTGTTTCACTGAGTGTCACAAAGAAAGAACACTAGAAGAAAGCATTATCTATCAGTATAACTGAAATTATTTCCAGCAGTATTTCTGAAATTAGTCTCTGTTGCAGACATTTTCTTCCAAAAATAAGACATTTGGAGCACAGCTTTTCTCAGCAGTGTGTGAGTGAGGTGATGGTAGTGGGGTTAATTGGGGAAGGACAATTTTGAGTTTATGTCATTGAACATTCCTCTTAAGGAACATAGAAATTAGGAGCGGAAGTGGGCAATTCAGCCCTTCAAGCCTGCTCTGCAAAGTGCAAAACTGTTCGACTTTTATTTTTTAATGAGAAATCTCAGTCCCAATGACCATTTCATTTCAACAATGCAACCAAAATCTTCATATGACAACAACCCTCTCTATGATCATTCATCACAGGATAGCATTCATTTCAGACAGTTAACTGCTGGGCCAAATGATCATCAACTTTGTTCTGATAGTTGGATATAAGGTGCAGTATGTTGTAGACGCACCATATAGTCATTATCTCTCTGAGGTGACTGGAGTTGGATGTAACAGCCACATCAAATAAACAGTTGAAATGAAATGTGCTATGTAAATGACACTTTGCTGTAGCGACTCATCTGATGCCAGTTGAAAGGATGATCGCCAAATATTAGGTTTGATAATAGGTCTGAGAATTCAGCTTAGCAGTATTCAGTTCAGCAATAATGACGCAATAATGCCACATCTGCATCACAACAATCAACACTGACACTGTAACTGATATCAGACAACTGTAAAGGCTAATCATCTAGTGAATGAATGAAAATCTTTTTTTACCAGTGTCTGAAGAAGAGAGAGAATTTATATGATGCTTTTCCTGACAATTTGATGTGTAGTCAGAGTTTTAATACAGGGGAGCCCAGCAGCCAATTTGTGAACAGCAAGGCCTCACAAATAGAAATGAGATGATTTGGTTTTGGTGTTGATTCAAAGATAAGCATTGATTGGGATACTAGGAATATTCCCATGCTCCTTTTTGAATAGTGCCATGGGATTATGCACATCCACTTGAGAGGGCAAATAGGACATTAATTTAACATTTCATCTAAATGTGGAAGTCCTTCTGACAGTGCAGCACTCTTTTAGAACTGGCAGCTTAGTTTATGTTCTGGGGTCTCTGAAATAGGGTTCCTGAATTGCATGATCTTGTGGTTCAATGGCAAGAACACTTTCACTGAGTCAAGGGTAATACTTGAAACATGGTCTTGATGGTACATAAACATCAACTTGTGAGTATAGCAGTAGACCAATAACCCATGTAATAAATGGGAACATAGGAATTAGGGGCAGTAATAGGCAAGTAATAGGTAGTTCCTCCTCATCTCAGTTTTAAATCTACTGCCTTTCTAACTATACCTGTGACCTCTCGTTCCAGATTGCCCCACAAGGGGAAACGTTTGGTCTACATTTACTTTCTCAATCCCTTTTAGTATTTTATATATCTTGATCATATATCTCATCCCTCTTAACTCCAGTGAGTATAAGCCCAAACTGTTTAATCTCTCCTCATACATTAACATATGAAAGCTTATTAATAATTGAATTCTGATAGTATTGCCACAGATGTTCATTTACTTCTGCTGTCCTGTTGACATTGATGCAAACAGAACTGAAAACCATTGTCTCATGACAGTCCTTCAGCCAAATATTTAACTCAACAGTTTGCAGAGAAAGTAAACCTCATTGGTTTCAGTTGTCATTCTTTAATATTGGGAACTTCTTAGACTCTTTAGTGACCTTTGAAATTTGTGCAAATCACAGGCACATGGGAATCACTGTATGCAGAACTGTCAGTTTTGTTTCTGATATAGAATATTGCATTTAGCAACATAGCTTCTCATTCTTAAATTCATTGGCTCCGTGTATTGAGATCAAGCTTATTGCAGGTCTCCAGCATTCACCCTATCAGTTTTAGATCAGTTGGAGGGTATCTAAATTATGTGGGGCATGTGGATGCAAGTGTCAAAATGGGCACATCATCAGTGTTCACTTCCTTCATGTGGCTGAAAAATGGAATGCCTATGAGCATGGACACCTCCCTCCAACATCTGCCCCCCACCCCTCCCCCTTACGCCTGCAACCTCACTTGGAAGCACCTACGCTTTACCTCATGGCAGGAAAACTGCTGTCCTTACCCGGTCTGGCTTACATGTGACTCCAGAGCCACAGCAACGTGGTTGACTCTCAATTGCACTCCAAGGGCAACTAGGGATGGGCAGTAAAATTCTGTAAGAAGTCTAACAACACCTGGTTAAAGTTCAACAGGTTTATTTCGTACCAAACGCCACTAGCTTTCGGACCGTGCTGCTCCTTCGTCAGGTGGAGTGGGAGATCTGCTCACAAACAGGGCACACAGAGACACAAACTCAATTTACAGAATAATGATTGGAATGAGATTCTTTGCAGCTAATCAAGTCTTAAAGGTACAGACAATGTGAGTGGAGAGAGCATTAAGCACAGGTTAAAGAGATGTGTATTGTCTCCAGACAGGACAGCTAGTGAGATTTTGCAAGTCCAGGCAACTTGTGGGGGTTACAGATAGTGTGACATGAACCCAAGATCCCGGTTGAGGCCGTCCTCATGTGTGTGGAACTTGGCTATCAGTTTCTGCTCAGCGACTCTGCGTTGTCGCGTGTTGTGAAGATCCATTCTCTCTCCACTCACATTGTCTGTACCTTTAAGACTTGATGAGCTGTAAAGAATCGCATTCCAATCATTATTCTGTAAATTGAGTTTGTGTCTCTGTATGCCCTGTTTGTGAGCAGAACTCCCACTCCACCTGACGAAGGAGCAGCACGCTCCGAAAGCTAGTGGCGTTTGGTACGAAATAAACCTGTTGGACTTTAACCTGGTGTTGTTAGACTTCTTATTGTGTTTACCCCAGTCCAACGCCGGCATCTCCACATCAATAAAATTCTGGCCAGCCAGCGACACCCATGTCCCACGAATTAATAAAAAAAATACCAACCTCCAGTATGCTGCTAAGCCAGGCATGTGCTAACTCCCAGCGTGTGGAGTGCTTGATGACATTTACCTCGTAAGAAGTGGGAGGAAGTGCTACCCTTTATGAGGTGTGTCAGAAAAATGAACAGATGGCTGAACTCCACAACAACTTTCTCACTGATAGTTGTGCAAAGCTACAGTGAGAGAACCTGCAAATATTTGGAGCCATTATAGATAGTTGTAGTTCCATTTATTTAGCACCACTAGAACTTGAGTCCGCAACCACCGAGATTTATCTATGGCAGAGATTGAAGCACTGACTGGATTTAATTTATGTGATATCACTGAGCAGCTTAAGAACTCATATTACAATAGAAATCAGCTAAATTCACCGATGCTAATTTCTTTGAAAAGCCATTTTCACCAAAGCAAGAACATATTTTCTTACATAATTGGAAGAAGGGTAGCAAGTTCCAGTATAAATTTTTAACAGCTGAGATATGTATGATGTACATAATGATGTACCACTGACAATAGCTGGCTATGTGTTAGACTCTCAGGAGAGAGGTTAAATCATGTTTAAGAGCTATATGCTTACTCTGTAACCAGCTTTGATGTAGTACTAATACACAACTGTTAAGCAGATACCAGAGTATGTCTAAGAACCAAGTCCCAAGAAAGAAGGACGCAACGTCTGAACATGGCGGCAGCAATAGAGACACCAATGTAAAAAACACATCAGTGTAATTGAAGGAATCACAGAATGATACAGGTTTTGAAAGCAACTTGAGAAATTTTGGCAGGTGCAGGAGGCAAACTGGAGGGGGTAACAATGAGCATCCTAAAGAGAAGTCCCTGCTCTTGCTCACCCACTTGGCTGCCTTGAGGGCCCATAGTGGGGGTTATGGAAATGCAATTTTTTCCGGTGCCAAACTGCATCAGGTCTTCATGAAAAACAGCCTGAGTTAGTTCCTTTCTTTATGCAGTAGGTCCAGTAGCAGATAACATTCTCTTAAGGGTGTATGGGAGTCCACTACGAATTTTATGGGCCTGAGGCTTGCAGATATTAATTTTTGTTTTTTTTGTACATTTGCATTTTATTTCTGCTTTGTTCTTGATTTTAAGCCTATAATAAATATTTAAAGTTACCTCGTATTAAATATTACTTTGTAGACATTGGTCTAAACCTAGCTCTGATTACACTTTGATTAATTAGTTAACAATAATCAGTAGTGATACGTTTTCCCAAGCCTTTGTTCTTCATATTGGCCATCTGGTATTTGGTCTACATCTCTGCTTTCTCTTTCTAAGCCAGACAAAAACATAAAGTTTTTTATTCAGAAGTATTTTTTTATTGCATTTGATGACCCTTGGACTACAGGCCAGGACAATGAATGGCCTTGCATAGAGTGGTGAATTATGGTGTGGACATCTGGAAATGGAGTTTGAATGATGGACATATCATTTGAATGATGGCAATAGGAAAGACAGAATCAAAAGATATGTAAACAACTTGGATTGTGAAGTCTGCAAAGCCTTGCAGTGCCTATGAGGAGAATCATTCGGGACATATGTTTACCAGACTCTGTTTTGAGAAAGCCTCAAAAGGCTGGAATGGATCCAGAAATTTGGCTTAAAGGGATTCAGTGCTGCAGCCAAGTGGAATAGTCAACAGTACAGGAGGAAGGGTCAGGAGTGGAATGACTAACCATAGTTACCACCCATTGTAAGATTATTTGGAGGCTTGGTCATGTATGAGCCAAGGGGAATTTTACCAAATTAGGTTCATCTCATGGAACAGACTAATTTGGGGTTATCCATTTTGGGGAGCTGTCGTGAGCAGACCAATTTGGGGTTAATGTTTGTAACATAGTATAAATCTGTAAAATAGTATGTATAGTATGTAAGTAGAGTTGTCTTTCTCCCTCTCTTTTAATATAGTGCTTTCTCCTTTCAATAAAGTTATCTTTCTTTCAACATACTTATTTTTTACTATATCATCAATTATAATTTTATATATTAATTACAATTAACATTGTTCAATAAAATTGTTGTTTTAACACAGTACTTGGCATTGTCATGCGTTCCTGTTATATCCAGAATAAGGCTCCAAACCTAAGTGAGACTCCAAAGGGACTCTCACGCCCCTTACAATTTTGATTTCATTATTAAAGCCTTTGACACCCATTCTAACCCAAAGCATAATTTAGTCATCAAAAGAGTATGTTTTAACCAGTGCTCACAATGGCCTGGACATTGTCTACTTTAACTCCTGTTGTTCAAGAGGAGACTTCCATGGAGAATGCCTCGCCTGAGTTTAAGTTAGAATCCATAGAGGATCACACAGTTAGAGAGCTGGCACTTTCCTGGAGTGAAAGTGAATTGGCACCATACTTCAGTCCCAGCTGAAGGGTCCCAACTCTTCTCTTCAGAGTTGGAGGTCAGCACAGAAAGTGTGGCAGAATCATTAGCACTTCTTTCAAAATGCTAGCACTTAAGCAATACTTCAATTTTTAAAAAACTCATCACGAAGATTTTAACTTTTCACTTTTATAGAATCACAGAACCCCTACAGTGCAGAAGCAGTCCATTCAGCAAATTCTCCCTGTGGTCTGCAAAGGCTTCCTCCGGGTGTTCCAGTTTCATCTCGCAGTCCAAAGATTTGCAGGTTAGATGGATTGGCCATGGTAAATTTTCCCTTAATGTCTAAAGATGTGTAGGTTAGATGGATTAGCCATGGTAAGTGCACAGAGTTATGGGGATAGGGCAGAAGGGGGGGCCTGGGTGGGGTGCTCTTTTGGAGAGTTGGTGCAGACTGGATGGGCTGAATGGCCTTTTTCTGCACTGTCAGTATTCTTAAAATAGGGTTGGAGGTGACATTGGTTTCTGGATCTAAATTCGAATAAAATCTCAAAATCACAGAGATGCAATGGGGAAAGGTCTAAGAGTGCACCAAAGGGTGGAAATTATATAGAACCCCCAGTATGACTCACATTGAATATATACAATAAATATTACATGTATCCCAATTGTACTGAAGCACTTCACAGTGCAACATGATCTATGTAGAAAACTTGAATATCATTGCACTTTCTGTGATAGCCATTTAGAAGTGTTTTGTAATGTTCTTTCTTTATGACTGAATTATATTTTTGCAAAAACAAAATGGGGAGAACAAATAATTTGTGTTTCAGTTCTCGATCCTTTGTCTATACTAATCTGTTCTTTCCATAGATTCTGACTGATTATTGAAATGTCTCTCTGTTTTTGCTTCAAACTTCTAAAGGCTGATATTTACTTTCGGTGATGGTGTAACACTAACCAATTGGCTGCCCATTAAACAATCCACCTGATTTTCCTTTTATTCTCCTCCTGCCCATTTAAAAAATTATAACTGAAAGTTAAATTAGACACCATCATCAGCTAACTGTCAACCCTTCCTCCATCAATCAGGTAAACACTTCCAGTTCCTTTCCTTATCACAAGGTTGTCAACCCTGTGGCTCAGGGGAAACTGTCTGAAGGTAGAAAAAAACTTTTAGGATCTGTTTCCTTCTTTGTAGCAATTAGGAGCAGCACGGCTCGACCTTCTCGACTTGAGGTAAGACTGGGATTGTACCATATATAATGAGAAAAAAAATGAAAGAAGGGTTTTACCATAGCCACTGGTTTGAAGAAGCAACCTTCTAACAGAAAATAGACTGCTTTTAATCCCATGATGATTCAGGAGTTAATATTGGGCGAGATATTATGGCCTCACTCGTCCCGAAACCATACAATCCCACCCGAGGTCAACGGATCTTTCCATGGTCCGTCCCACACCCGCTCCGATTCCCACAGCGGGCAGTGTGGTAAAATTCCAACATGTGTAAAACTTTGTTCTAACCTGGAATTATTGTCTTCTTGCAGCTCTGACACTTGGAGGAGTATTCATTTGAATAACAGTCTGTGCAGAGCAGTTGGTCGTCCTTGGCAGCGAAAGGCTTGTCCACCAGTGATCTCTTACACTGGAAACAATGGAAGCAGGCTTCATGCCAGTGGCGATCCTTATAGGACAAGTCCTGCCGGAATCAAACAATACATTCAAAATGCAAAGCTGAAGCATCTCAAATTGTAGATAAAATGTCACACAGTTTACATTAGAGTTAATGTTCCATACTTCTACGGGGGTTGGGAGATTTCTTGATGTGTCCTGTAGATAAGACAGATGTTTCTGGTTTTCATTTTTGTTTGACAATTAAGAGCATGACCTGCACAAAAATGATCTTGCACATATGCACAGGAAGCGCTGCACTAATAACTTAAAAATGTTCAAGTACAGTAACTTCCGTGGAGATTTATCTTTGTGGAAAATGTGAGCAGAAGCTAGCAAACTGCTTTACAAAACATGCTTAAGCATAATGAAAAGTGAAGTTAGCAAGTAATTTTTATTTACAACCGGTCCCTTTTATTGTATTTTATTTGCAGTTACAGCACATGACCATACATGCACATTTGCTAGTGTGGTACATATAACTCAGTCTCCATATTGGAGAGATGGATAGTAAGCATTAAAAAAGATTCATGGCTGGCCCATGAGATGACTCTGATTATTTTGCTTGCTGCCACCTCAGTGGGTGGGCACTGTCAAGCAAATGCTGGATGAACACATAAAAAAAAGACATGAAAAGACTAAGTCATCTAACAAGCCTCTCCTGCCCTACATAGTGAAACCTATAGACACCATGAAGCCCATCTCACCCAGCAGGCGATGGCCTAGTTGTATTATCACGAGACTATTAATCCAGAAACTTAGCTAATGTTTTGGAGATCATGGCAGGTGGTGGAATTTGAATTCAATAAAAAAAATTTGGAATTAAGAATCTACGGATGATCATGAAATCATTGTTAATTGTTGGAAAAACCTATCTGATTCACTAAAATCCTTTTAGGAAAGAAATCTGCCATCCTTAACTGGTCTGGCCTACATGGGACTCTGGAGCTACAGCAATGCAGTTGACACTCAACTGCCCTCTGAACAAGGGCAACTAGGGATGGACAATAAATGCTGACCAGCAATGCCCATGTCCCATGAACCAATTAGTAAATGCTAATAAGACCATAAGGCTATATAAGATATAGGAGCAGAATTAGGCCACTCGGCCCATCAAGTCTGCTCCGCCATTCAATCATGGCTGATATTTTTCTCATCCACATTCTCCTGGCTTTTCCCCATAACCCCTGATCCCCTTATTAATCAAGAATTTATCTATCTCTGTCTTAAAGATACTCAATGACTTGGCCTCCACAGTCTTCTGCAGCAAAAAGTTCCACAGCTACACCACTCTCTGGCTGAAGAAATTCCTCCTCATCTCTGTTTTAAAGGATCGTCCCTTTAGCCTGAGGTTGTGCCCTCTGGTTCTAATTTTTCCTACTAGTGGAAACATCCTGTCCACGTCCACTCTGTCCAGGCCTTGCAATATCCTGTAAGTTTCAATAAGATCCCCCTCACCCATCTAAACTCCAACGAGTACAGACCCAGCATCCTCAACTGTTCCTCATATGACAAGCTCTTCATTCCAGGGATCATTCTTGTGAACTTCCTCTGGCCCCTTTCCAAGGCCAGGACATCCTAGATATGGGTCCCAAGAACTGCTCACAATACTCCAAATGGGGTCTGACCAGAGTCTTATACAGCCTCAGAAATACATCCCTGCTCTTGGATTCTAGCCGTCTCGACATGAATGCTAACATTGCATTTGCCTTCCTAACTGCCGACTGAACCTGCACGTTAACCTTTGTGTTTCTGATTTCCTAAGCATTTTCCCATTTAGAAAATAGTCTATGTGGTCCCAGCACTGACCCCTGAGGTACACCACTGGTCACCAGCTGCCATCCTGAAAAAGACCCCTTTCTCCCCACTCTCTGCCTTCTGCCAGTCAGCCAATCCTCTATCCATGCCAGGATCTTTCCCTTAACACCATGGGCACTTAACTTATTTAACAGTCTCCTATGCACCAATTGCACCAAACAGTCTCCTAATGAGCCAATGGAACTTGTTGGAAGAAGAGCGGAATGTTCTCCTTCAACCAACACCACCAACACTAAGGACAGCACAATGGCATGGCGGTTCGCACTGCTGTTGGGGTTCGAATCCTGGCTTAGGTGACTGTGGAGTCTGCTCATTCTCCCCGTGTTTGCGTGGGTTTCCTCCGGGTGCTCCGGTTTCCTCCCACAGTCTGAAAGACACGCTGGTTAGGTGCATTGGCAATGCTAAATTCTCCCTCAGTATACCCAAACAGGTGCTGGAGTGTGGCGACTAGGGGATTTTCACAGTAACTTCATTGCAATGTTAACATAAACCTACTTGTGACACTAATAAATAAACTAAACTCATAAACTAAACTAGAATATTAAAAAAGCCCCCTCTCCCCACCATAATCAAGCAATTTCCTGGGAGAGACAGAAAAGCAGAGAAATAAAACCTTAGTGGAAATTCTTCTCTGACCCCCAGAAGCAATCGAGCAAACTATTATTCTTCATTAACCCAATTACTTCTATAACTCCAGTGTAGGCCATGGCTAGGAATTTGTCCAACTTCAGCTTGAACTCTTGCTGGAAATCACACTCACATTTTTCAACGATAACTTAATCCAGAGGTCAATGACTCTATGTGAAAATAACCTCCTGAGATCTATCTTAACTTTATAGTTTACAAATATGTTGCACAAAACAGTGCCAAACATGTGGCAAAATTATTGTCATGAAAGGGAAACTTGCATCAATATGCTGATGGCTTAAAGAAATACTGGAAAAAAATCAAACAAACTTGATGGAAATTATTACTGACATCATCTCCCAAATGTGAAATATAACATGCATCTATCTTGTCAGATTTCCTAAGAAGTCATATTGGACTCAAACATTGGCTCTACTCTCTCCCCACAGGTGCTGTCAGACCTGCTGAGATTTTCCAGCATTTTCTGTTTATGCTTCAGATTACAGCATCCGCAGTATTTTGCTTTTATCAGAAATCTTTCTGTTTAATATGTAATTGACAGATGATATGAAACCTGGCCATCTTGTGATATGAGAAACATCTCCAGAAAATCATTCAACCTCACGTGTGGAGAAATTGTAATATTAGGATCTGGTCGTGCTATAGTCTCCGAGTTCCTCATTGCAGTTTTATTTGGATGCATATAGTACTATTATTAAGTTTTACTTCTTTTTAAACTCTAAAGGAGCCAATTGGTCTGTATTCAAGGAAACAAACATCCAGAAACTGCTGAGAAATGTGTCTCGTCTGCAGTCACTCTGATAAACATTTACAGCTTCTCTAAAGTCTGTCACGTGCTTCCTGTGGTTTGACTCAACCAGTCAAGATGTATTGTTTATGACAATATGTCAAAGAGTTTTATTTACTGAAAAGTTCATGATAGGTGATGGACTGATACCAAAAATAATCTTAGCAGCACATGTTGCAATTGCCTTTTCTTTCGTGATCTCAAGTCTAAGGCCATATTTTTCATCCAATCTAACAATATGACATGCCTTAGTATGGTTAACCCTCCAAGCAACACCTTTTATGAGCTTAGTCAGTTAATACTATAAAAATGATCTACGATCCATGTCTTTCTCTTTTACAACATTCAATATTTAACATGGAAAATCACCAGTACAAATGCCATGCAGTAAAATGATTGTGTTATGAAAACTGCAAAGGATACTTAGCGTGCAGCAAGCTGGAGTTTATTTGGTGACAAATATTTACTGTACTTTTGAACTCCAAATCGATCAGGAAAGATTTTTTGAACCTAATAAATTATTCTGTTCAGTAGAATCAACAAAATTAAAGATGTGTTACATTTTATAATAGTATCTGAGTCTTAAAGAAGTATAAGTACAAGCTGTTAAGTATTGTGTAATGATAGCGGACTCACGGTACCAAATACCTACAAGCAATTTGAACTATTTTAAGGAAGACCTGTGTCTTTAAGAAGAAATACAAGCAAAGGCACTGAGCAAAAGATGACTGATAATGTAGTGCACTTTCTGGAAAATTCCATGGCAGAGTATAGTTGACAGACCTGTCCTAAGAGAACATGAAATGTTGCACCTGAAAAGATGTCAAGGCCTACTTCAGACAGACATTTGAAAAGTTTTGACATTTAGTTACTAGTGTCACAAGTAGGCTTACATTAACACTGCAATGAATTTACTGTGAAAATTCCCTAGTCACCACATTCTGACACCTGTTCAGGTACACTGAGGGAGAATTTAGCATGGCCAGTACACTTAACCTGCACATCTTTCAGACTGTGGGAGGGAACTGGAGCACCTGGAGGAAACCCACGCAGACACGAGGAGAATGTGCAGGCTCCTCACAGACAGTGAACCAAGCCGGGAATTGAACCTGGGTCCCTGGCGCTATGAGGCAGCGGTGCTAACCACTGTGCTACCGTGAAAGGAAGAGAAATGCAAAAGACTGAACTTTGATCTCCTGTGGTTGCAGTGACAACAGAAACTGATTGGCACATCTTAGCAATTATCCAAAAATGCATAGCCTGCTGAATTATGTCTCTAAATGTGTAAAATGTTCTGATATTAGAGAAAGAGCAGACTCTGGTTGCAAGACTTTCCTTCCAGGAATTCACAGGGAAATGGGTTAAAAAGCACCTGCAGACCTAGTCTGGGAATGCTGGTGTACTAGTGTGTGAGTGACCAGAAACAAGAAGAAACACCATCCAGTCAGCCCTGTAGTTGCAGAATGTCTCCTTCTTTCTCTCTCTCTCTCTCTTGCTGGACATGATGTGGAGATGCCGGCGTTGGACAGGGATGGGCACAGTAAGAAGTCTCACAACACCAGGTTAAAGTCCAACAGGTTTATTTGGAATCACGAGCCTTCGGAGCGCTGCTCCTTCTTGTTGGTGGAGGCAAGGCTCAGCAGAAGCCATAATCAAAAGGGAATCTGACAGTCTCTTCAACCAGCCTGCCGAATCAAGTGTCTCCAACTAACTGCAAAACTGCCAAAGTCAGATCTACCAGAATCACCCAACTTAATGGCTGCAACATATTGCCATCTGCACCTCACAGACAAACCAAAGACTGATTTGTGTATTTTAAAAATTTTATTTGGACTCTTAACTTCTCATTTCTGATCTGTGTGTACGAGTGTGGCATTTTTTTTGGGTTTTAGTAATTAATATACTTACTCTTTTTTTGACTCAAGAAAGCCTAGTTAAATTGACTCCTTCTGAAGAAATCAATATATTTGGACTGGGAGAAGTTATCCACAGGAGAATGGACCCCTTATGAATTAATCTTGTTGCGATCAACTGATGGGTTGGAATAAAGAAGGGGAGCCGGTTCATTCTTCCTTACCTGAGATCATAACAAAATTGGGGTCCCATTCAAGAATTTAACAAATTAGGGGATCTCATTTGGGAACCAATCACAACAATTGCATTAAAAATGGCTGCTATGTTTGGTCGAGAGCATGGTTCTCCATAGCCAGATTTTGAATTCTTTGGGAGGCAATCCCTTTAATTAATTGAATCTTGAACTATCAATAGAAAAATAATTTGGCTTTGCCAATTAGAAAACTGACAATTGCATTCAGGATTCCCCTAGTGACTAAATCTTACCAAGTCAGGACTCTGGATGCTTCTTATTAGGTACATCATCATAATTATTGCATACAGAGATTATAAAATGTGTACTCCATTAGGCAACATACACAGGTCATTGTGCAAAGTGAATTGGTCAACATACAATTTACATATGCCATTGCACAGCACGCATACATTATCACTCAATGTACATAGATCAACATACAACATGAATAGGTTATTGTATAATGGCATCAGTCAATATGCAACATGCCTAGGTCATCATGCAACATGCATTAGCTATCACGCAATATGCATAGGCATCATTTGGGCGGCACGGTGGCACAGTGGTTAGCACTGCTGCCTCACAGCGTCAGGGACCCATGTTCAATTCCGGCCTCGGGTCACTGTGTGGAGTTTGCACGTTCTCCTTGTGTCTGCATGGGTTTCCTCCGGGTGCTCTGGTTTCCTCCGACAGTCCAAAGATGTGTGGGTTAGGTTGATTGGCCATGCTAAATTGCCCCTTAGTGTCAGGGGGATCAGCAGGGTAAATGTGAGGGGTTAAGAGAATAGGGCCTATGTGGGATTGTGGTCAGTGCAGACTCGATGGGCCGAATGGCCTCCTTCTGCACTGTAGGGGTTCTATGGGTTCTATCATGCAAAGAGCAGCACCAAGCACATCTAAAAATGGGTTGCCAGCTTGGTGAAATTCAAACACAGGAGGCCAATCCTTTTCTCTTCCCACATCTAGTGGTGCACTAAGTCAGACTTTCATCTGTTTCCATAACTAACAATTCCTGGAACAGATTGCTAGTCTGTCACCAGAGGCTTATAGCTTCAGGGGATGCCACTCCACATCAAGTGTGTCTGACCAAGAGCCTCTCCTGCTCCTCTTATCGCCAGCCATTGCCATATTGGAAGGATTTGCAGGTCGACACTCAATCTGTTTGGTCATGTTATGAATTCACCTTCCTTGGATATCAAACTCATAATTGGGACTTAAAACCAGAACTTTGGCTCAGAGGCAGAGATGCTACCCACTGTGCCACTAAATCACCAACACAGTACTACATGCATGCTATACTGCAGAAGTAGCATGTGATAGACAGAGAGAAGCAGTCTCACAACCAACAGATTGAATCAAATCACTGCAGTCCTGCCACATCCAATTGTAAATGGTGGTGGATAATTAAAGAACTAACGGAGGAGGAGTCTCCATAAATATCCCAATTCTCAATGATGGGAGAGCCTGGTTCATTAATGCAAAAGATTTGCAACCACTTTAAGCCAGCAGTGCTGAGTGGGTCATCCATCTCGGCCTCCTTCTGAGGTCCCCATCACCACAGATGCCAATCTTCAGTCAACTTGATTCACTCCATGTGATATCAGGAAGTGGCTGAAGCCACTGGAATTAGCAAATGCCTTGACAAGATCCTGGCAGTAGTACTTGAGCTTCAGAACTGGCTGGTGCAGTGCAGCTATAACAATGGCATCTTGCAACAATGTGGAACATTTCCCAGATATGTCTTGCCATAAAATGCGGAATAAAGCAAAGCAACATAGTCAACTCCCCCACTCCCCCACTCTCCCACACCCCCGTCAGTCTACTCGCGAACTCTCGATCATCGGCAAAGTCTTGGAAGGTGTTATTGGCAGTTCGATCAAATGGTTCATCGGTGCTTGGTTAGATTTTTTACTCCAGACTTTATTATAGCTTTGAGCCAAGCATGGTCAAAGGAGCTAAACTACAGAGGTGAGATAAGAGTGACTGCACTTGACATCAAGGCAGCATTTAACTGAGTGTGGGCCCAAGGAACCCACATAAAACTGACGTCACTGAGAATTAGAGTAAAAACTCTCCATTGGTTGGAATCATGCCTGGCACAAAGGGAGGAGGTTGTCATTGTTGGAGATCAATCATCTTAGTCCCAGGGCATCACTCCAGTAATTCCACAGGGTAGTGTTTTAAGCCCTACCACCTTCAAATGCTTCATCAGCGACCTTCCCTCCATCATGAGGCCATAATTGGGGATGCTCACTAATGTTTGCATAATACTCAGTAACAATCAAAAGCTAGCCATGTCTATATGCAACAAGGTCTGGATGACATTCAGGCTTGGGCTCATAAGTGGCAAGTAGTTTTCATACCAGACAAATGTCAGACATTGATAATCTCCCATGAGAGAGAATCTAGCCAGCTCCCCTTGACACTCAGTGGCATTACGATTGCTGAATCCCCCAACATCAATATCCTGGGGCTAACTATTGATTATAAATTTAACTGAACCAGCCATGTAAACACTGTGGCTAAAACAGCTGGACAGAGACTGGGAATTCTGTGATGACTAACTCATCTTCTGACTCTGAAACGTCTGTCCATTATCTACAAGACACAGGGGAGGTGATGGAATATTCTCTTCTTTCTTGGATGAGTGCAGCTCCAACAACATTCAAGGAGCTCTACATCATCTAGGGCAAAGCAGCCCGTTTGATTGGCACCCCATCTACCACTTTAAACATTCACTCCCTACACCACTGTAGCGGCAGTGTTTACCATCTCCAAGATTCACTACAGCAACTTCAACAGCACCTTCCAAACTTGCAGCCTCTATCACCTAAAAGGACAAGGACAGCAGATGCATGGGAACATCGCAACCTGCAATTTCCTCTCCAAGCCACATACCATCCTGACTTAGATTGTTGTTCTTTTACTGTCACTGAGTGAAACTCCTAGAACTCCCTCCCTAACAACACTGTGGGTGTAACTACACCACATGGACTGCAGCGGTTCAAGAAGGCAGCTCACCACCACCTTCTCCAGGGCAGTAGGAATGGGCAATAAATATTGGTCTTGCCAATAACCCTCCCATCCCAGAAACAGGTAAAACAAAATGTACATATGTCATCACACAATGTAATGGTGGTACAGTGGTTAGCACTGCAGTCTCACAGCTCCAGGAGCCTGGGTTCGATTCCCAGCTTGGGTCACTGTCTGTGTGGAGTTTGCACGTTCTCCCCGTGTCTATGTGGGTTTCCTCCGGTGCTCCGGTTTCCTCCCACAGTCCAAAGATGTGCGGGTTATGTTGATTGGCCATGCTAAAATTGCCCCTTAGTTTCCAGGGATGTGTAGGTTAGAGGGATTAGTGGGTAAACATTTGGGGTTGTGGGGATAGGGCCTGAGGTGGGATTGTTGGCGGTGCAGACTCGATGGGCCGAATAGCCTCCTTCTGCACTGTATGGTTTCTATGGTTCCATGGTTCTATGTACATAGATCATGCAACATGTGTAAGTCATCATGCTACTTGCATCAATTACCATTCAATGTGGGTATGTCACTGCATAACAGTAATAAGTCATCACATCACATTTATTGATCAGCACACAGTGTGACTCAGGAGCAAGGAAATTCCGACTTTGGAAAGCAAAAATCAGGGGAAAAATGATTTTCATCCATTTATCAATCTAGGGAAATTCAGGAACTAATCAGTGGAAATTGGTTAAAGAAAAGCATTTTAAATCTTGCCATTGATGTGTGAGCCAAGACAGTGTCTGCAGGCTGTTCCACCATATGGGACATCACAGCTAAATCAATGTCCACAACATGATGTTCCTCCTTGGCTCACACAAAAAAAAACACCCTGCAAGACAGATTGTCTGCTCATTACCACATTGCTGTTTGTGAGATATTACTGACTGTGCAAGGCCTGCTCTCCTCTCCCATCAAACACCATCCAGGTTTGGACAGAGTTCTGAAGGCCATGACCGTGCTCCTGAAAGCTTTGTCACAAAGTGAGGAAATTAAGATACCCTCACTTAAATGTATCACACAGAATTGGAAGAGTAAAAGATATGACCAAGTTGCAGGGCTAGGTTGCAGAGATAGTACTGAACATGGACATGAAGGATTTTTATAGGAAAGTACAAAGGTTTTGAAATCAATGTTTTGGGACATGGGCTGAAGGTTGCCAGGACAGGGATAATAGTTGAGTGGGACTTGGTACAAGTAAGGTTCAGGAAGCCAAGTTCTGTTTGAGCTGGAGTTTGTGTGGGTTAGAGCTCGGGATGTTGACAGGGGTTGCATTGCAGAAAACTAGCCTCGAGGTGAACGGAATCATGGAAGGGGAGAAAATTGCAAGAAAGTATAAACAATGTCAGTGATCTAACACCTAGCATGTAGTTCATTAGCAATAAGCGCAAGCTTTTATCTGTGACTTCTCAAGGACATTGTTTTCCCTTACTTCATCTAAACTCACATTGTTGCTGAATGGATTTGATGCTTGTGCACAGGAAGGAAACATCAGAGAATGAGTCAATTGAGACTAATTTTATGTACCTCCTGGGAGTCATTTGTAACTTCACCAGCTGGGTGGCAACCTGATTGAACACTGCTCTCTGTGGAAGCTGCCCAATCTTTGTTACATTCCATTGATTGAAACAAAAAGATCAGTCAGATTCTGCCACAAAACATATTCCACCAGCTTGGCACCCAGCGGCCTGGAACCCCTCCACCCCTCCACCCCTCCCTGCCCCCCCCCTCCCCCCCACCCACCCCCATCCCTTCCACCTCAATTGAATTTGTGAACTATGTTGAAGTGAGGCCTGAGGAATGACTGTCCTGTCAACCTGTTATTGGTGCAGGATCCAAATAGAAAGCTAAAGAAATGAGAAAAATGAAAAAGACCCAATTGTGAAAAGGAGAACTTGGGACAGGGGAAGAAAAGAGTACCCACTGTGGCTGAGACCCGAACGTTTCAGGTTTCATCACCAAGCTGTGTTGAGTTAACTCAGCTCTGTTTTATTGTTTGTTGAAGAAGTAATTGGCCAAAATGTTGCCTGATTCACGGTAAGAAATTTGGCCAGGTTGTTTGCATTGACATTCAGTTTAGGTTATTTATTAGTGTCACAAGTAGGCCTACATTAACACTGTAATGAAGTTACTGTGAAAATCCCCTAGGCCCTGCTAGAAGCACTTATGTAAGTATTGAATTGTGATGCAAATGAAGTTGGCAGCAAAATTTATTTGAATGGGACTGCCAAACCGACTGTTATTGTTCACATTTGTGAGTCTTAACAGTGGGTTTCTAGAACACATAGAGTTGTACCCAAATACTTTCAGCGGCACAGGCGGCACGGTGGCACAGTGGTTAGCACTGTTGCCTCACAGCGCCAGGGACCCGGGTTCAATTCTGACCTCAGGTGACTGTCTGTGTGGAGTCTGCACGTTCTCCCCTTGTCTGCTTGGGTTTCCTCCAAGTGCTCTGGTTTCCTCCCACAGTCCAAAGATGTGCGGGTTAGGTTGATTGGCCATGCTAAATTGACCCTTAGGATGGCATTTTACCGGCATATCTGCCTGAGGTTCGTACGATCCCACCCGAGGCCAACGGAGAATGCCGTTCTCCGAACCTGGCCCACTCCTGGGATCGGGGTGGGTGTGCTGGTAAAATTCCGGCCTTAGTGTCAGGGGGATTAGCGGATAAATATGTGTGGTTACGGGGATATGGTTTGGGTGGGATTGTTGTCAGTGCAGGCTCGATAGGCCAAATGGCCTCCTTCTGAACTGTAGAGATTCTATGATTCTATCTTCATGAGATATGAGGTAGAGTAGATTTGCTGAGAAAATTGGGGAGATCAGAAGAACAAGGTTGCCTGACACTAGAAACCCTCAAATTAAATATATTTGAAATTGTGATGTGAACCATGTAGAATGACTGCAAATATGAGCCAGTGCATTGTTTTGAATGGTGGAATACAAATGCAGAGTGTCACAAACTAGACTGGTTATTTCTTCAAATCCCATTCAATCAACTTTCCACGTAGGACCTGTGCTAAGCGAATGGAGCACTGAATGGAGACTGTGGCAACCTCCTGCAGCTTGAAAGGAAATCCAGAAAGGAGAGTTACACCAAGATGGTACCCCGCACATCTTAGATGCAGTAGAGAGCTTTGGAATCCATAAGTTCTGTTCCCTCCAAGTATGCTACATTTTGCTCCACATGTCATGTCTCAAATTATACTCATATACTGACAATTACTATTAAGTGTTCAGTAGCAGTGGTCTTTGCACCAGCTCATGATCCGCACTGTCAGCAGCAGCACTATGAAAGCCAAATGAATCTGAAGACAGTAGCTAATTTACAAAGAAAGGACAACATTACAAAAGCAAGTTCTGACAGCATGTGTGGAGAGAGAACAGAGCCAATGTTTCAAGTCTGGGTGACTCTTCATCAGAGCTGACCAGATTTGAAACGTTCATTCTATTCTCTCTCCACAGATGCTGTCAGACCTGCTGAGATTTTCCAGCATTTTCTGTTTTTGTTTCAGATTCCAGCAGTAATTTGCTTTTATATTACAAAAGAAAGTTTGAATAAATTTCAAACGTTAAATCAACAAGTTACAATCTGTTCTTAATCATTTGAAGTAGGTTTTTGGACTGAAAATCTGAATTGTCTAATAATTTCAATTAAGCAGTGTAAATGACAGCAAATGAGATTTTAGGATGCAAAGCATTTGAATTATCAGATAGCTTGAATTAAGCAACTTCGAAATAACTGGAAGAGACTATGGTTATTAAGATGCAAAGTTTTGCGTATTTGATTGCCATGAGTGGACAGTTCTAGTCTCACCTGCAATGTTCCTTGTCAAATCCTGCCCCCTGACACAGGAGAAACAATAATCGCCGTTCTTAATTTTTTTTTAAAGGCTGCCATTGAGCACATCACAATAATAAAACAGCTAACTCATGTTGAACTAATATCATCAACATTCTGGTATGGCAAAATTCATTAGCCCCAACTCAATGTACAGAAATGAGACAGTATTGTTAAAACACCAAACCCCAACATTGCATTACATGGCAGTTACACCTCAGTGAATGAAGATGATAGATCATATACCTTACTGTCACACGCAATTGGTTTCTTGCATTCCTCACAGGTATTAGAATAAAGGCTTTCGTAGCACTTCACACAATAGGGGTTCTCTT
The DNA here is from genome assembly GCF_964213995.1 of Mustelus asterias. Classification (NCBI taxonomy): domain Eukaryota; kingdom Metazoa; phylum Chordata; class Chondrichthyes; order Carcharhiniformes; family Triakidae; genus Mustelus; species Mustelus asterias. The sequence continues at coordinate 77,380,420 of NC_135810.1, forward strand.
CTCTAAGGATATATTTCTTCCCAAAGAGAGACTCCTTGCAGTAGTGGCAGTCAAAGCGTTCTGTCATTGTGCTTTTTGGAAAGCTCTGAGCACCTAAAATTCAAAATAAGAGCAAGGAATTGAAACAGTCCTGATTATCTCGATGCATTTCAGCACATCTACATTTATCCCAGTTCAATCATAACAAAAGCAAAAGCATTTAAAGATCCACAGTGCTCAGCATGAGATCAGAAATATAAATTGTGACAGATTGTCAGTCACCCACTGTTCTGCTGGTCAGACAGAAGCTAAGGTGTTAGATCACCAGCCCCTAGAATTCAAGTAGTTTAAACTGCTGCACGCCTAGTATCTGGTGAGTGTCGTGTTGAAGCAATTGTGTGGCTGACTGCCTAATAAAATCCTGTGTCATTTTACCATATAAGGATATAAAAGCTAGGAAATCATTCTCTCTCAGAGCTTCAGTACAGCTGGGAGCTGACCCTTCTTCTCCATAGGTTTACTGTTTTCCACACTGCCTTCTCTAATTTTTCCTAATGAGTTAATCACCAGACTCATTTTAATGAGTACAGAAACACAGCAGACCTTCACAAGGGGCTTGTAAATATATCCCGAGGTAACTGATTCATATGATGAAGATATCATGAAATCATTATGCCTTAAATTAATTTCACGTTCAAGTAAGCAATCTTGTTCTGAATGTAGCCATTCAACTGATAATGTTGTAGCAATGTTATAAAATGGGGTAAAATGAAGAATACAGAACTGAGGATTTTTTTTAAACATTCTATGTGGTAGTCAAATAAGTAGATCAACAAAAATCTACATGCAGGGTTATTAGTATCATCTGTTTCTGGAGTGAAACCTAGTCTAATTACTGAAGTCCATGAAAGCACTCTCAATATTACATGAGATACCCTGAAATGTATCCTAGTTCCTAAATTGTTTGATCCTCATGTTGGGATCAATCTGCATTGGTACTGTTGAATTTGGTTTTAGGACAGAATGGGGAACAGGAGAGTTAGAGTGTCTAACCGAAAATGACTCTGTTACAGCATGTGCATACAAATATTAATTTATTAACCAATAAGGGTTTAAGTCCAGTTCAAAATAGCTTTAACCATTACCACTAAAGGGACACATTCATAGGACTGTGTCTTAAATAAGGTAATCCGTTCATTCCTCCTAAATTTTCAGTACTGTATGAACCAACCCAACCTGTAGTAGCTTTAACTTTGTGCCACTAATTGTATTCACAAAGGACAAGTTGTTCCCAGTAAGGATCTGGATGGCAATCCAGTATCTTCCTTCCAACTAGTCATAATAATATTAACATTTTGGCACCCTATGGAAGATTTTATTGCGATTGTTTTTCAGCTGCTGTACCAAGCTCGCTTAGGAGAATATTAAGTTATGATGTGAGCCTTTCTGCATTCAAGTACCAGCTAGATCAAGCAGGGTTGGTTGCTCTGTCAGCTCAATTACTGGATAGAACTGTCTTATGAGGAAAAATCGGATAGGCTGGGTTGTATCCACTGGAGTTTAGAAGAGCAAGAGGTGACTTGATTGAAACATACAATATCCTGAAGGGACTTGACTGGGCGGATATGGAATGGATGTTTTCTCTTCTGGGAATATCTATAACTCGGGGCTGCTGTTTAAAAATAAGGAATTACCTACTTAAAACAGAGATGAGGAAAAAAAATCTGAGAGACTTTGGAATTCTCTTCCTCAAAAGATGGTGGAGACAGACTCCTTGAATATTATTAAGGAGTAATAGATTTTGAGAAGCGAGGGAATGAAGGGTTATTGGGGTAGGCAGGAATGTGGAGTTGAGGTTTAAATTAGATCAGCCATGATCTTATTGAATGGCAGAACGGGGCTGAGTGGCCTACTCCTGCGCCTAATTAATATATTTGGAAGTTCTTTGCAGTCCAAATTCCAGTCCCTTCAGGCTCTTTGAGTGGGCAGAAGTTCACACTGGAACCTTTGTCTCCGAGGATATCTATTCTCATTTGTTACATCAGTATCCAGAACATATCTAAAAGGTTTATTAATCTTAATTTGATACCATTGTTGAGGCCCACTTAATACCAGAAAAATCATCTTCAGTTCCGTAGACTACAGACATCATGGGTGAGATTTTACCAGTGCCTAGGCGGTGGGGTAAACCATGGTAGGGGGTGTGGTCAAATGCTTTGGAGCCACATTGGGTTGGCTCCCTGATGCAGTCTCGCCACTAAGGAAGTTACCCAGTGCAGAGAATGACTGAAGCTTGGCTGTCTGCCGCCGACAGAATGAAGGGAGCCAACTTAATCAATTACAGGCCCAATAGAGAGTCAACTTCCTCGGTCGCTGGCATTTTGTCATTGGGGAATGGGCCCTGCTGCATGGGGAGGTTGACAACTGCATGAGGCTATCAGAGGTTCCAGGTCTAAAGGAGGGGGCCCCTTGCATCAATGGTTATTCCACTGCCCTGATACTAATACTGGAAGATTCCCCTTCAAAATGCCAGGGCCTATATTCTTGGCCTGGGCAGAACAAAGATGTCTTTCTTCCCTGCCAGGAAGCTCCAAGATGGAGGCACCCTCTCATTGTCCTAATTGCCTTCCCAGTGACCACCTGCCATGGTGTCCTGAGACTTCTGAGCTGACAGTCCTCTCTTTGATTGGGCCTGAGGCGTGGAGCACCCATCTGCTATTCTTAATTGGATGATGGGCCAATGGCAGCCAATGTGAGGTTATCCACTTTGGAAGAAATAATAGTAAATTGGAATATTATATAAATGGAGAAAAATTACATCGTGCGACTGTGCAGAGGGACATGGGGGTCCTTGTGCACGAATCGCAAAAACTCAGTCTGCAGGTGCAGCAGGTGATCAAGAAGGCGAATGGAATGTTGGCCTTTATCGCGAGGGGGATAGAATATAAAAGCAGGGAGGTCTTGCTGCAACTGTACAAGGCACTGGTGAGGCCGCAACTGGAGTACTGTGTGCAGTTTTGGTCCCCTTATTTGCGAAAGGATATATTGGCCTTGGAAGGAGTGCAGAGAAGGTTCACCAGGTTGATACCGGAGATGAGGGGTGTAGCTTATGAGGAGTGATTAAACAGATTGGGTCTGTACTCGTTGGAGTTTAGAAGGATGAGGGGTGATCTTATAGAGACATATAAGATAATGAAGGGGCTGGATAGGGTAGAGGTGGAGAGATTCTTTCCACTTAGAAGGGAAACCAGAACTAGAGGGCACAGCCTCAAAATAAGGGGGGGCCGGTTCAGAACAGAGTTGAGGGGGAACTTCTCTCAGAGGGTAGTGAATCTCTGGAATTCTTTGCCCATTGAAGTGGTGGAGGCTTCCTCGTTGAATATGTTTAAATCACGGGTAGATAGTTTTCTGATCGATAAGGGAATTAGGGGAAATGGGGAGCAGGCGGGTAAGTGGAACTGATTCGCTTCAGATCAGCCATGATCTTGTTGAATGGCGGGGCAGGCTCGAAGGGCCAGATGGCCTACTCCTGCTCCTATTTCTTATGTTCTTATGTAATGAATAGGCTTCTGGAGTTCCGTTGCCGATTCATGGAGGCTCGAGGCTTACAAATGGTCCCCATGTTAGGACTTGTTTCTGCGAAAATCTTGGGCTATCTCTGTTAAATGGTTATCATAGTGTTTCTAATAAAGGACCCACCAGTTGTGTCTTCATGAGCTTAGGAAGTGAACCAGCAACTCAAACTCAAAGGATCAGTCGAAAAACAGGGGAAAACATTGTGAAATGTTTGAATGTTATGAAAGGGTCAAATTCCTGCTTGAAAATTGTTTGTCTTCTGTGCTTTAGCAATTATTTGTATTTTGTTCCAGTTTTATTTTGTACATTTTATCTTCTATTTTGGAGGTTTTGCATTTTGCGTCAGAAAGTTCCTGTTTCCTCCAATAACTGCTTTGCTCCTGCACTATCATAAAATTAGATGTCAGTTTGTGGCACAGTGGTCCATAGCAGAAGCAGTGATGTTGTTGCAGCATCAGCCAGCTGACATTAGAGCAGTGAATGTTGATTGCATCGCAAAACTGTAAGATGTATTTTCTTATTTTAATTTTCCAAGCTCAGAGTATTTTGGTAGCTGAGATGACAGTTGCAGAAGTCCGGACAGATTAAATGCCTTTCAATAAATGTTTTTTTGCATTGCAGAACTGCAGATCTCAAACACTGATATCTGACTGCCTTTCTGGCGATATATTGAAATATGCAATGACATAGCAAACGGGCTTACGCAACTGATAAATGTTATCGTAAATTCCACTGACTTCCTAATAATGTTAAGGTTGAAACTATACATAGTTCCAGAATAAAAAAAGAGTTGGAGAATTTTCCGTTGCCTTTCCAGGGATCTCTGAAATTGTCATTGTTAATAATCCGCATTAAAGGACCCATTGAGTGGAATTTTCCATTCTCCACACAGAGTGCTGACTGAGGCAGGTATACGCGTGTGCAGCTCGCCAGCTGCACAACTGGCTTTTCTCTCAGGATAATTCAGCATTCTGTTCATCAGGGATTGGCTGGGGCGGCGATCGGCCGTAGGGGGAACACTCTGCATCAAGGATCGACTAGGGTGGCGATCAGGGGGCTTGAGGGCAACGTCCGTGGCGGGTGAAGGTGAGGAGAGTGCACTGGGAAATTACACAATAATACCTCTACAGCTCAGCAGCTGGCTTCCCGGTGTGAATTGGCTTGGCTCACTCCCCCTCCTGGCAGGAATTACACTTTGCCTCATTTCTTTTTCTAAGTGCCATATAATTGTGTCTGGGAGCTCACCCAAAGAATGGTCACAATTCTCTTCCGATTTCACACTCGTTCGGCACTTAGAATCTTTTTTGTTAAGATCATCCCCTGTAAGTCTCTTCATCCAACCTGTTCTCATAATGTTATGATGTTTTACCCATCCAACAGCACTCTGGTGAAATTAAAACAGAAAATGCTGGAAGAATCTGTGGAGCGACAGTCAACATTTTCGGTCTGTGACCTTTGACCGGAATCATCTACTCTGATGAATATTTCCAGCATTTACCATTTTTAATGTCTGATTTCCAGCATCCACAGTTTGCTTTTGCATCATTCTGGTGAAACTGCACTGTATTCCCTTCAAAGCCAATATATTGTTCTTGAGCTAGTGTCCAATCTGAACACACTACTCCAGAAGTGGTCTGACTGTGCTCTGTACAGCTGAAACATCACTTCCTCTACTTTGGTCAATCATCTTGAGATAAAGGCCAACACTCCAGGTGGAATTCTCCCATTTTGAGACTAAATGTGGTGACAGGCGGCTGTGGCGGTGTCTGTCCGACTAGCCAGTATGGTGCCAGATCAATAATCAGAATCTCATTAATTATGCACAGGCGAGTTCTCCTCCGACTCTCCTGGTGGGCAGGCAGCTGACTTGTCCACCTGCCTTCAGCTGATGGGTTCAAGGATCCTGGTGCCATATTTAAATACCAGTCCAGCACACTCTCACTCTGTCCAGCCCACCTGTCTTCACCAGACTGTGCAGGCTGTCAATGACCCAGAGGGAAAAGGCTAGCAGACTCAAGGAGAAGTCTGTTCCTTGATTCAACCACCTTTCCCCCAAAGCCCAACACCTGTGAGGCGCACATGCCCCACTTGGACCTCTACCCACCACATTTGGAATCTTTACACATTCCCTTCCTGTAAGCAATGTGGTATCCCTTTGATCTCCTTGATTGTGAGCTTTTCATGCAGGCTTGTTGGGGCCCAGTTTCCTTCCCTCCGTCTTCCCTCTGCCTTCCATTGTTCATCTTATTCACCCATCTCCTTGCCCCTCTACCTGCCATTGTGAACCATTGTACTACCACCTCCTTTTGCACTGCCTCTCTTGTCTTCACCAGGCCACCAGAACCGTCATTCCCCCACCCCCTCCTCACCTGCACTCCAGCCCTGCTCAAAGAAACAAAGAAATATAGAAACTGGAAGCAAGGATGTTGCCGGGACTTGAGAAGCTGAGTTACAGAGAGAGATTGAACAGGTTGGGACTTTATTCTCTGGAGCGTAGAAGAATGAGGGGAGATTTGATAGAGGTGTATAAAATTATGATGGGTATAGATAGAGTGAATGCAAGCAGGCTTTTTCCGCTGAGGCTAGGGAAGAAAAAAACCAGAGGGCATGGGTTAAGGGTGAAAGGAGAAAAGTTTAAAGGGAATATGAGGGGGGGTTTCTTCACGCAGAGAGTGGTGGGAGTGTGGAATGAGCTGCCGGATAAAGTGGTAAATGCACTTTTAACATTTAAGAAAAATTTGGATGGGTTCATGGATGAGAGGGTTGTGGAGGGATATGGTCCAAGTGCAGGCAAGTGGGACTAGGCAAAGAATGGTTCGGCACAGACAAGAAGGGCCAAAAGGCCTGTTTCTGAGCTGTAATTTTCTATGGTTCTATGGAGTAGGCCATTCGGCTCTTCGAGCCTGCTCCGCCATTCATTTTGATCATGGCTGATCATCATATTCAATATCCTGATCCCTCCTTCTGCCCCATATCCCTTGAGCCCCAAGAGCTATATCTAATTTCTTCTTGAAATCACAGAATGTTTTGGCCTCAACTACATTCTGTGGTAGTGAATTCCACACATTCACCACCCTCTGGATGAAGAAATTTCTCTTCACCCCAGTCCTAAAAGGTTTACTCCTTATCCCCAAACTATGACCCCTAGTTCTGGATTTCCCCACCATTGGGAACATTCATTCTGAATCTACCCTGTATAATTCTGTTAGAATTTTATAAGTTTCTATGAGATCCACTCTAACTCTTCGAAACTCCAGTGAATATAATCCTAATCAACTTAGTCTCTCCTCATATGATAGAACTGCCATCCCAGTGGCGACTAGGGGATTTTCACAGTAACTTAATTGCAGTGTTAATGTAAGCTTACTTGTGACACTAATAAATGAAAAAAAAAATTCCCTTTGAAAGTCGTGACTTAATCTGCCTGCACCATGCTCTCAGGCAGTGCTTTCCAGATCCTTATCACTCAGTGTTTAAAATGGTTTTCCTCACATTGGCATTGCTTCTTTTGCCAATCATAGTGCCAAATCAGTGTCTTCTGGTTTTCGGTCGTTCCACCATTGGAAACAGTTTCTCTCTATCTACTCTGCCCAGACCCCTCATGATTTTGAACACTTCTCTTGAATCACCTTTCAACTTTCTCTTCTCTCAGAGCACAGTCCCAGCTTCCCCAGTCTATCTAACTTACAACCCTGCTGACATCTAGTCATGTATGATGGAAATAGACAAGCTTGTTTTTCTCTGGATGGCAAGAGAAGCAACTCTATACTTGGCACTGTATACAAGCAGACACCTAATGCATTAGAGTATCCAATATTCCATTCTATTATAGACTCATTTTTACTTGAAGCACGACAGTAAAGTGAATGGAATTTCAGTTTGTAGTACCTAACCTCCAGATGCAAAGACATATTTTGACTCTATAAAAAAGAGAATCACTCCAATATGGGGAAATCAATGCCCTCCCCGTCTTAGATGCTAATCCAAAAAAATCAACAAGTAACCAATACACAGCAGGTCAGGTACAACTGTTATAAAAATAGTGATGAAAAAAAGATACTTAAGCCTGATTGCATCAACAAAAGGCATAAACAAAACAGAAGGAAAGTTGTTTCTCAGCAACTAAGAACAAAAACCCAACACACTTCATTGTTTAAACGTAAACAACTCCTTAAATTTATTGTAACTAAGGAAATTTGGCATGTCCACTACGACTCTCACTAACTTTTATAAATGCACCATAGAAAGCATTCTTTCTGATTGTATCACAGCTTGGTATGGCTCCTGATCTGCCCAAGACCACAAGAAACTACAAAAAGTCTTGAATGTAGCCAATTCTATCATGCAAACCAGCCTCCCATCCATTGACTCTGTCTACACTTCCCGCTGCCCCGGCAAAGCAGCCAGCATAATTAAGGACCCCACAGACCCCGGACATTCTCTCTTCCACCTTCTTCCGTCGAGAAAAAGATACAAAAGTCTGAGATCATGTACCAACCGACTCAAGAACAGCTTCTTCCCTGCAGCTGTCAGACTTTTGAATGGACTTACCTTGCATTAAGTTGATCTTTCTCTACACCCTAGCTATGACTGTAACACTACATTCTGCACTCTCTCCTTTTCTTCTCCATGTAAGGTATGCTTTGTCTGTATAGCGCGCAAGAAACAATATTTTTCACTGAATGCTAATACATGTGACAATAATAAATCAAATCAAATCAAAAGTAAGCAGCCTAAGATGGACATTTTGCTTAGATTCTATGTGAGGGATGATTCCGTAAATAAACGGTGAGGGAGCAAACACTGACAGGAACTAAGGGTGCTTGTGCACTCCAGAAAAGGCTGCTATCCAGCACTGTGAAATATAGTTGTGAAACAAAAGCTTTAGCACGCTAGCAATGAGTTGAGCAGCACTCCTGTTGCTTGGATGGCATCAGAAGTGTGTTGCTGCACCCCCATAGTTCCAAATTAATTGCGGCATCACAGATCTATAATTTGATATAGAGAAGCTCTTAAGCTGAGCTGCGGTTCTCACCTTTCTATTTCTCGCTCTAATTAGTGCTTTTCATAGCGAAATCTCTTTGTTACACAGAAAAATATCCTCGAAAGCCAGAAATTTATTAAACCTTTCATTAAAACAAAAGGGCGAAATGTAACTCACACATCCCTCAGTGAAATGAGATAATTCCCTGGGAGCTGCAGCATTCCATACTGATATCATTGGTGTCTGTGCAATGAGACGAATATGTGAAATGCACTGTTAACTTCTGAGACAGGGCGCAATCTAATTCTGGTTTGAACTTTCCATTTTCCCAAAGGGCTCCTTGTTTCACGTCTAAAAGGACAGCTTGCCAATAATAACACAACAGATGCTGGTGCAGTGTATTGAGTGTGCCCACTGCCTCCTGGTGGTGTAAATAGGTATGTCATGACAAAATGATGACTGTGATACGATTATGGAAATAAGCCGTGTAGGTTTAGCTTTTAGTGTTTGATTGTTTTAAATGCCTACAGTAAAGTATCTTGTTGGAAATGTTGTGCTTACCCCATTTTACCCCATATTTCTTTCCGAATCATGATGCTTTTCAGCTTCTGGGTCAGTGGATAGGATTTCCTAGGGTGCTCTTTGCGAGTTTAGCATCTGATCTGAAGTGTGTCAGCCTTTTCTCTTCCCCAAACCTTTGGAACTAGTTTAAGGCAATCAAAATCTCCCTTTTTAATGTTTTCTCCAGCTTCAAAATGGAAAATTGAAAAAAAAAAGACCGGAGTATGAGAACGACAGATGAGGATAAATGCACCAAATGAAAATGTAACGTTTGCATTTAATTAAATTTTAAAGAATTTATGTTTTGGTTTGGGATAAACATATATTATCTCTTAATTGAAAGCACATGCTTCCCTCAATCAACTGCACCAAAAATACAAATTAACTGATCATGCATTTCATACAGGGTGGCACACTGAAACAGTGGTTAGCACTGCTGCCTCACGGAGCCAGGGACTTGTGTTCGATTCCTGGCTTGGGTCACTGTCTGTGTGGAGTTTGCACATTCTCCCCCTGTCTGCGTGGGTTTCGTCCGGGTGCTCCAGTTTCCTCCCACAGTCCAAAGATGTGCAAGTTAGGTGGATTGGCCATGCTAAATTGCCCCTTAGTGTCAGGGGGACTTGCTAGGGTAATTGCATGGGGTTATGGGGATAGGGCCTGGGTGGGATTGTGGTCGGTGCAGACTCAATGGGCCGAATGGCCTCCTTCTGCACTGTAGGTTTCTATGATTCACTGATGTTTATGCCATGCTGCTGAATCAAAAAAGCTGTTGTATTTGCCTACATTTCAACAGCTATTACATTGTAAAATATTCATTTAGAATATTTTAAGACATTTGAGCAACATAATAAAACACCATGTAAGTATAAGAACTTTATCTTTTTTCAATAAAAACATTGTTCCATATGTCTCATACAATTGTGGGCGGGATTTTCCGGCTGCGCTCGCCCTGAAACCGGAAAATCCCACCCGAGGTCAACGCCCCTTAGTTTTTATTTCTTGTGTTGAAAAACATGTGATTTACAAAACTTACATTACCATGGAGACAGTCAAATGTGCCTGCTGACAGTTTAAAAGTTAATTCAGTTATTGCTTAATCCTGCTTAAACAAATGAATTCAAAAACAAAATAGCTGGACAAAGGCAGAACAAAAGGAAAAGATACAAATGTTAAGGCGGAAGCTCCTTAAACTGTGGAAAAAGACCAGCAGGGTTTAAACAGAAAACACATTAAGAGGTGTCATTAAATTGTAGTCGGCAGTAACTAAATTAAACATTCAACTGCCAATAGCTACAGGGGGATAAGTATCTCACAGGTTTTGTAAGTTTACACTTCATGCATTGTGATCCAGAAACACACAGTGGAGCTAATCAAATGTGATTTATTGAAAATATAAAAGAAATACTTACATTCATATAATGTTTATTATGTTGTTAGTGAGTGCCAAAAGAACACTGAAGCTTTTTTGGAATAAAGGAAAGGCTTGCATTTATATAGCAACTTTCACATCCACTGGGCATCTCAAAGTGCTTCACAGTCAATGAAGTACTTCTGAAGTCCAGTCACTGTTGTAAAACAGGAAACACAACGGCTTATTTGGCACACAGCAAGCTCCTACATACAGCAGTGTGATAATGACCAGTTAATCTGTTTTTGTGCTGTCAATTGAGGGATAAAGATTAACCAGGGCACAAGGGACAACGCCATTGCTCTTCATCAATATGTGCTATGGGATTGTACATGGAGATAAACATAAATCACTGCAGGAGGACCATAAACTCAGTGAGAAAAAGCTGTTTGTTCTGCTCAAAACTTGCTACCCTTCCAGTGCAAAGACTGTTGATAACTGAGTGCTCCAGGCTCGCACATTCCAAGGCACAGGGCTACGTGCTGATGGACACACTAAATCTTGGGACAGCAGGTGCAGAGGCTCAATGGGGAAAAACCACTGTCCATATCTTCCCACCACAGTACACTGGGCTAGGGTCTGGAAACCATTCAAAACCCCAGTGAATGTTTGACGTGAAATGTAAATATGCACTATAAGTATAACCTGTAATGGCAAATGTAGTGAAGCACTTCATGTGCTGTATTGGGCGGCACAGTGGCACACTGTTAGCACTGCTGTATCACGATGCCAGGTACCTGGATTTGATTCCGGTTTTGGGTGTCTGTGTGGAGTTTGCATGTTCTCCCTGTGTCTGCAGGGGTTTCCCCCCGGGTGCTCCGATTCCCCCCCACAGTCCAAAGATGTGCAGGTTAGGTGGATTGGCCATGTTAAAATTGCCCCTTAGCATCCAAATCTGCAGGTTAAATGGATTAGCCATGGTAAATGCGTGAGGTCATGGGCATGAGTTGGGTAGGTGCTGATGCAATGGGCTGGATGGCCTCCCTCTGCACTGTGTGGATTCTATGATTGAAAGAAAGCGATCCGTATTTCCCTTTATAAAATGTCAAATTTGAACTGCTGTGTAATTTACTTACACAAATTTTATGATGAGTATATTTTTGTGCAAAAAATGCCCTTGGAAATCCAGATGGACACTCAGTTTAGCATCTTATCCAAAAGACAGCATCTCCAGTATTCCTTCAACCATGATATTGTGTGATGCAGTGGGGCTTAAACCTGCAACCATATAATTTTGGGGCAAGGTTGCCACCAGCTGATACATAATGCCGTTTCTATTATTACAGGAGGTCAAATATTGCAGCACCTTTGGGGAGAACCAGGGTTCACATTTCAGTCTGGTGTTATCGACTTGGAACTTTAACTTTGTTTCTCTCCACAGATGCTGCCTGTCCTACTGAATATTTCTAGCTTTTTCAGTTTCTATTGTTAACAGTCATTTGGCAATAGCAACATCACGTAAACAGCAATGAGGTAAACAATCAATTAATCTGACACAGAACTACTTTTACAAAATAAATCAAATGGTTCCCTTGAAGAGGCAGTGTGCAATTAAATAGTTCAACGCAAAATTGGGCCACACATCCAAAAAGCTCTATGTTCCACTCATTGTCCAGGCTGAGTTAATTAGTTTTGGTTGGGAAGGCATTTCTGGGTGTCTGGGTTCTTTCTTTTTTACTGAGCGTGGTTATGACATCCTGTGGTTGAGCAACCTGCTGACAATGTCTAGACTAGCACAGGAGGAATGGTTACTTTTGCGAGATTTCACAGTGCTGCAGATAGCTGTGGAACTGCACACCAACAAAACTCAACACCTCCTGAGAAATGGAGAGAAAATTGAAGGGGGGAAAATATGGGAAAACAAGGAAAATGGCCAAATAAGAAATATTTCACGAAAGAGCATAACGCTATAATTTAAAGCTTAATAGTCATTGGCATTTAACAGCTGAAACACTGGAAATAGTCATTAATTGCTATAAATTGACCTGTAGTTCATGATGTAAGTTTAAGTTTATTTATTAGTGTCACAAGTAGACTTGCAATAACACTGCAATGAAGTTACTGTGAAAATCCTCTAGTCGCCACACTCCGGTGCCTGTTCGCTGAGGGAGAACTTAGCGTGGCCACAGCATCTAACCAGCACTTCTTTTGGACTGTGGGAGGAAACTGGGACACCCAGAGGGAACCCGCACAGACACGGGGAGAACATGCAGACTCCGCACATACAATGACCCAAGCCAGGAATCGAACGCAGGTCCCTGGGTGCTAATCACTGTGCCACCGTGTCACCCAGATCTGAAGATATTGCACAATGATCATTTAAAGAATAATCTGATGGTTACTGATAATCGGGGATCACCTCATTTAACAATAAGAGAAGAGGATGAAAAAGTTAGAGGACAATTTTTTGGATTAATTTTCATGGAAGCTCCAACTGGACTAATTATGGAGAGGTATCAGATGCAGATCTATTTGCAGTACCAACATTTCTGAGCGACCCTGTAACTATTTAATAAACCTTTTGCTTTAATAACCTGTTAATTGAATGACTCCAGAGAGTAGAAGCGGCAGTTTGTTGATATTTAATTAGATAGATCATGCACCTGAAGCTACCTATTTAGAAGGACAAAGGAAGACAAACAATAACTAGATTAAATAATTAGGTGAGGAAAAGTCAATGCAAAAGTTGGAGAGACACCAGTCCTTACCTCAAAGTTGAGCACAATAATCTTCACTTCCAGGCAAATGAATGATAGAACAAGACAAGGAGAGAGATCCACTGCTTTATTAGACTGTCAAAGCTTCGTACTTGGTAGATGACGCCAGCAATTAAGCAGATAGGGATTCTTTTGCCAAACAGTCTATAAATACAATATCTCTCCAGCAACTGCTGTCCACTAGAGATAAGAACCATTATTGCGGTGCACAACTTCATACCTTTTAAGGTATCAGAAATTTAACAACACATGCAATGGAAAATCCGTACGGGTAGAAAATGTAGCCACTCATACTGTTACCTCAAGGACATGCTGCAAATTGGGAATAAACCACGGCTAAAATCAATTATAACTCATCTTATTTCGATAACTTTACTGTCATATCAACAACTGAATATTTCACAAAAGAAACTCAAGACCTGGGATTTAGATTCATAGATACAGAATGGTCCCAGATTAGGAATCACACTAATTGAGCTCTGCTGGTGACCTTCAGGCTGATTGTTCTAATCCCTAATCAGTAACCCAGTGCATTTGTGGCCATGGTCACAATTTTTAACAATTGTTCTCATGGTCAGATCATTGTAATCAAATATAACTAAATGTCAACAGAGAAGTTAGTCAGAAACAATCACAAAAGCTGCAACAGAAGAAAAAGTTGCCATTCGTTTCAACAGAGGGCTGAAAGGTCACAGGGCTGGATTTTACATGCCCCCACATTGGCCAGGGTGGGGAGGTGGGGGGCATGTAAAATAGGATGGGTGCCCAGGTACCTACCCCACCACATTACCACCCATCCCCGAGCTCACCGCCATGCGCAACAAAATTGGCAGTCCACCCATCATATTTAAATAGATAATCAAGGGTCAATTGTGCTAGTTACAAAGCCAATTGATTCCAATAATATGTTGCCCATGCCATAAAATGGCTGGTGTTGGCAGTTGGGCAGGAGCGATTTAAAAACCAATTCCTCAAAGGACTGGAAGGAAATGGGTGAGAAGAGCATCTATCTTCAACAGATGAGCTTTACAGATTAACTGGCAGCTCTCGAGGGCGAGCCTTCCTCCCCAGTGAGGGGCGGAAGTTCCCAACTGCCCCTGTTTAGCCTGCAGCGTGTTATGGCTGAGGAGCAGGCTGGCATGGAGAGTGTCCATGCCCTCTTTGCTCCTTGGGGAAGGGGGGCAACCATCCACTGCCACTGTCTTAAACCTACCCTTAGATAGGGTGGATAGTGAGAGCCTTTTTCCTCGGATGGTGATGGCTAGCACAAGGGGACATAGCTTTAAATTGAGGGGTGAGAGATATAGGACAGATGTTAGAGGTAGGTTCTTTACTCAGAAAGTAGTAAGGGCGTGGAATGCCCTGCCTGCAGCAGTAGTGGACTCGTCAACATTAAGAGCATTCAAATGGTTATTGGATAAGCATATGGATGATATTGGAATAATGTAGATTAGAGGGGCTTTAGATTGGTTCCACTGGTCGGCGCAACATCGAGGGCCGAAGGGCCCGTACTGCGCTGTAATGTTCTATGTTCTATGTTCTAACCCATTTCTAGATAGATTAGATTGATGTTTATATTAAATACTATGTGGCTGGTAGCACGGTGATAATGTTACTAGACTAGTATTCCAGTAACCCACACAATACTCCAGAAATGTCAGTTTGAGTTTTCCCACAGTAGTTTGTTGGGTTTAAGTTTAATTGGTAAATCATTTATTATTACCCTCAGCAGCAATGATGATCATGAAAAATTATTGTTTTAAAAAATATCTGGTTCATTAATGCCATTTAGGGAAGGAAATCTGCTGTTCTGAACCAATCTGGTCTACATGTGACTTAAAATCCACAGCAATATGGTTGACATACAACTGTCCTCTACGATGATCCAGAAAACCACGACAGAAAAATGGAATAAGAACAAAACAATCCAGATGAACCACCCAGCAGTTTACTGGGCATCAGCAATGACAGAGACACATCCTGCAAGTGCACCTTACTAACATCAGGAGATGTGCCAAAATTGGAAGTGCTGACCCACAAGCTAGTCGAGCAACAGCCTGATAGAGTCAGACTCACTGAATCATACCTTACAGCTAATGTCCCACACTCCTCCATCACCATCCTCAGGAATGACATATTATAGGATGAAGGTAATAAAGGTGATAGAATAATGATATTCCATTAGGATAGAGTGAACCGGGGAGTCCTCAACATCTGGACCACATAAAGTCTCATGGCATCATGGCATCAGGTCAAATAT
This sequence comes from Mustelus asterias, assembly GCF_964213995.1. Lineage (NCBI taxonomy): Eukaryota > Metazoa > Chordata > Chondrichthyes > Carcharhiniformes > Triakidae > Mustelus > Mustelus asterias. The sequence continues at coordinate 77,395,905 of NC_135810.1, forward strand.
GAGCAAGGAAACCTCCTGCTGCCTATCACCGTCTGCCTTCCCTGATGAATCAGTACTCCTCCATGTTGAACACCATTTGGCAAAAGCACATGGTGGCAAGGGAACAGAATGTACTCCAGGTGGGAGATTTCATGGTCAATCACTAAGAGGTGGTTTGGTATCATGGCTGTTGCCAGGTCTAGAAGGACATATCTGCTAGACTGTACCTGTGGCAGTAGGTGAGGGAACTTGGAAAAACCATTTTGATCGTACCCGCATCAATCTACCTGTTGCAAAAACAACAACTAACATTTACATAGCACCCTTCACAAATTGAAATGTCTCAAGGTGCTTCCTAAGAGCATTATAAAAAAAAGTATGACATTGAGCCACTTAAGGAAATATTAGGTCAGATGATCAAAAAGCTTGGTCAAGGAAATATGTCCATGACAGTATTGGTAGGAGTGACCACTGCAATGTCCTTCTGGAGATGAAGTCCTGCCTTCACAGGTATCTGAGGATAATTTCCTCAGGCTGTATGGCACAACCACAGCCCTAAACATGGTAGATTCAGAACTGATTCAACAGCTCAAATCCTGGCTTCCATGATGCGCTGTAGGCCATCAACAGCAGCAGAATTGCATTGAGCCACAATCAGTGATCTCACGGCCTGGCATAACCCTCCCTCTAACATTACCATCAGGTCAAAGGATAAGCCCTGGTCCAATGAAGAGCGCAGGAGAGCACCAGGCATACCAAAAAAAAATGAGGTGCCAAAACAACACAGGACTGCCTAAGATCATAAGAAATCAGAGCAGGAGTAGGCCATTTGGCCCATTGAGCCTGCTCCACCATTCATTAAGATCATGGCTGATTTTGGCCCTATCACCCCTTTCCTACCTGCCTCCCCGACGCCCTCCCAATAACCCTCGGCTACCTTGTACTATGTCCCCTAGTGCTCAACTACCTTATCTCCAAACTCCATGGCCTGGGCCTCGGCACCTCCCTCTGCGACTGGATCCTGAACTTCCTAACTCACAGACCACAATCAGTAAGGATAGGCAACAACACCTCCTCCACGATCATCCTCAACACCAGGGCCCCACAAGGCTGTGTTATCAGCCCCCTACTATACTCCTTATACACCTATGACTGTGTGGCCAAATTCCCCTCCAATTCGATTTTCAAGTTTGCTGACGACACCACCGTAGTGGGTCGGATCTCAAACAATGACGAGGCAGAGTACAGGAATGAGATAGAGAATCTGGTGAACTGGTGTGGCAGCAATAATCTCTCCTTCAATGTCTACAAAACGAAGGAGATTGTCATCGACTTCAGGAAGCATAAAGGAGAACATGCCCCTGTCTACATTGATGGGAATGAAGTAGAAAGGGTCGGGAGCTTCAAGTTTTTAGGTGTCCAGATCATCAACAACCTGTCCTGGTCCCCCCCATGCTGACACTATAGTTAAGAAAGCCCACCAACTTTCTCAGAAGACTAAGGAAATTTGGCATGTCAGCTATGACTCTCAACAGATGCACCATAGAAAGCATTCTTTCTGGTTGTATCATGGCTTGGTATGGCTCCTGCTTTGCCCAAGACTGCAAGGAACTACAAAAGGTCGTGAATGTAGCCCAATCCATCACGCAAACCAGCCTGCCATCCATTGACTCTTTCTACACTACCCACTGCCTCGGCAAAGCAGCCAACATAATTAAGGACCCCACGCATCCCGGATATTCTCTCTTCCACCTTCTTCCTTCGGGAAAAAGATACAAAAGTCTGAGGTCACGTACCAACTGACTCAAGAACAGCTTCTTCCCTGCTGCCGTCAGACTTTTGAATGGACTTACCTTGCATTAAGTTGATCTTTCTCTACACCCTAGCTATGACTGTAACACTACATTCTGCACTCATTTTCTTCTCTATGAATGGTTTGTTTTGTCTGTATAGAGCGCAAGAAACAATACTTTACACCAAATGTTAATACATGTGACAATAATAAATCAAATCAAATCAAATCAAATCAATAAAAGGTCTAACTCAGCTGGAATACATTCAATAATGCAGCCTCCACTGCTCTCTGTGGAAAGGAATTCTAAAGATTAACAATTCTCTGAGTGAAGAAATTTATCCTCATCTCCCTCTTAAATGGGAGACCTCTTATTTTGAACAGTGTTCCCTAGTGCTAGATTCCCCACAAGAGGAAACATCAGCTCAGCATCCACATCAAGCCCCTTCAGTATCATATATGTTTCAATACGATCATCTGTTATTCTTCTAAACGCATGCTAACCATGCATACGAAACTCTGGAATGCAACAGAGCTACAAAAGCAGGTCAGAGGCTGGGAACTTTGCAGCGAGTAAAGCTCCTCCTGACTCCTCAAATCAAAATAGTCAACCACTTTTCTTTAGACTATGCCCCCGAATTCTAGACTCTCCAATCAGGTAAGCAACCTTTCAGAATCTATCCTATGAAGTGCTCACAAATAATGGGTTAGATCTTCCGAGGAGATTGCCACTCTGTTCAAACTTTTCTGCGACTCAACCATTTTTGCCAGGACTTCTGAACTTGGGTTTACCAGAAATGCAGAGCGCAGCGTTCCTCGAAGAGCTCCACTGCAGCAGCGTAGAGACAGGGAAAACACAAAACACCCCTTTTTATGGCACTAGCTGCCATATGATAAGTTTAAAGGTCCTGTTTGAAGGTATGTGAATGAATGTTCTTGAATGAATGTTGGTAGGTGAATGTTGATGGATGAATATTGCTGGATGAATGTTGAGGGATGAGTGAATGAGTGACTGGATCAGGTGCTAAGATGGGTGAAGTAAGTGGGTAGGGTGGGTGAGATGATTGGTGGGTGAGATGGCGGAGGGTGAGGTGACAATGGGTAAGGTGGTAGATGGTAGGGTGGCAAGTGGGTGAGTTGGCAGGGGATAAGGTGGCTTGTGGATGAGATGGGAGATGGGTAGGGTGGCAGGTGATGAGGCTGTAGTCGGGTGGTCTGGCTGGGTAGTTGATGTGGTTGATTGGGAGGCTCTGGAAGGTTCTCGAGTTACCCATGAGTTTTCTCTCTAACATTTTCTGGGTAACTATTCAGGTAAGTATATCGGAATAATTCAAAGTGTCTGACTCTAACTCGGATTTAAGACATTCATGAAAGGTTCCAGGGAGCAGGGGAATTGCACATCAGAAGTCAAAACTTTCTAGGCAATTCCCACGTAGCTCAGTACTGCAGGTTTTCAGCAGGGTCCCGATGCGCCTCTCATTGTCCGTCCAGTCTCTGGTGATCCATAGGCCATTTTAATGTTTCAATGAGATCACCCCTCTTTCTTCTAAACCAAGAGAGCAAAGACCCATTCTACTCAACTTCTACTCAGTTGGCAGATCTTTCCTCTTAACTATCAATCTCATGAACCTTTACTGCACCACCTCGAGGGCAAATATATCCTTCCTTCAGTATGAAGACCAAAATTGTACACAGTGCTCCAGGTGTGGTCTCACTGAAGCCCTGTCACTACCAGTTTTGGAAATAGTTAATATTTATATGTATGTTATAGGAACAATATGTATAGAAATGACTTTGTTAATTGTTTAATTAATCATGTAGAGCGTTATACTTTATCCTAATTCTTGACCCCAACCAATTGTTGGATAGTGATCAGCAGTTTAATCTTGGTTTATTTTATTTTTTGCTCCAGGAATGCTGAGGATAATGATAATGCTCCTACCATCCCTTTGGTTGAAGATTGTCAGTAACCCACAATGCCTTCAGGATTATGTACACTGTCCATGTTCACATATGAAGAACAGCTTCCTGGCAAGATATCTGAGGGTGCCCAATATACCAGCACTAGTTAATATTTATATAGTGCAGATTGAATTACTTATGTGATAAACAATATCAGTATGGATGTATGGAGACTTCTGCTTATTATAGAATCATAGAATTCCTACAGTGAAGACTAAGGGCTTATCACCTCAAATATTTCACACCTTCAGACTAAAGTGTTAGTGTTATTCTAAGTTTCTTTTACAGTAAGCTAACTGCATTCCCAAATTGTTATAACTCAGAACTCTGGGCAGAATTTTCTGGCCCTCCCACCAGCAGGATTTTCCAGTCCCACCGACGTCAATGGACTTTCCAAAGGCTCGCCACAATTTCCAGCCCCGGTCCTGCCCCCACTGCGATGGGGCTGTAAAACTCTGCCCACAATTATAGAATCATAGAATCATACAGCGCAGAAGAAGCCCTTTGACCCATCGGGTCTGAACCGATACGTTAAAAACACCTGAACTCCCACCTAATCCCATCTGCCTGCACTTGACCCATAGCCCTGAATGTTATGATGTGTCAAGTACTCATCCAGATACTTTTTAAAGAATGTGAGGCAACCCGCCTCTACCACCATCCCAGGCAGATTGTCATTACCCTCAGGGTAAAAAAGTTTTTCTTCGCATGAGAAGAGAGATGGTCAATGCAGGACTGAAGGTGTTGTACCTAAATGCGCACAGTATACGGAACAAGGTAAATGAGCTTGTTGTGCACATTGAAATTGGCCGGTACGATGTTGTGGGCATCACAGAGACGTGGCTACAAGGGGATCAGGGCTGGGATCTAAATATCCAAGGATATGCGTCCTATTGGAAGGACAAGCAGATGGGCAAAGGAGGCGGGGTTGCATTGTTAGTAAAGAATGAAGTTAAATCGATAGCAAGAAGTGATATAGGATCAGAAGGCATAGAATCTCTGTGGGTAGAGTTGAGGAATCGCAAAGGTAAAAAGACCCTGATGGGAGTTATGTACAGGCCCCTAGCAGTAGTCAGGCTTCGGACAGAAAATAAATCAGGAGATAGAAAAGGCATGTAAGAAAGGCAGTATTATGGTATTCATAGGGATTTCAATATGCAGATGGACTGGGAAAATCAAGTTGGTAGTGGATCCCAAGAAAAGGAATTTGTGGAATGTTTGAGGGATGGTTTTTTGGAGCAGCTTGTGACAGAACCTACTAGGGAACAGGCACTTCTGGATTTGGTGATGTGTAATGAGGCAGACTTGATTAGAGAACTTAAGGTGAAGGAACCCTTTGAGAGCAGTGACCACAATATGATAGAATTTATTCTGCAGTTTGAGAGGGAGAAGCTGGAATCAGATGTAACGGTATTACAATTAAATAAAGGTAACGACAAAGACATGAGGGAGGAGCTGGCCAGAGTTGATTGGAAAGGGAGCCTAGCAGGGATGACAGTAAAACAACAATGACAGGAGTTTTTGAGAGTTATTCGGGAGGCACAACAGAAATTCATCCCAAGGAGGAGGAAACATGCTAAAGGGAGGACGAGGCATCCATGGCTGACGAGGGAAGCATCAAAGGAAAAGAAAAAGCATACAAAGTGGCAAGGATTAGTGGGAAGCCAGAGGATTGGGAAGCCTTTAAAAGCAAGCAGAGGACAACTAAAAAAGCAATAAGGGGGGGGAAAGTTGAAATATGAGTGTAAGCGAGCTAGTAATATAAAAGAAGATAGGAAGAGTTTTTTTCAATGTATAAAAGGTAAGAGAGAGGCAAAAATAGCCATTGGACCACTGGAAAATGAGGCTGGAGAAGTAATAATAGGAAACAAAGCAATGCAGAGGAGCTGAATAGTTACTTTGCATCAGTCTTCACGGTGGAAAATACCAGTGGGATGCCAGAGCTCCAGGAGAGTCAGAAGGCACAGGTGAGTGCAGTAGCCATCACTAAGGAGAAGGTTCTGGGAAAACTGAAAGGTCTGAAGGTGGATAAATCACCTGAACTGGATGGACTACACCACAGGGTTCTAAAAGAGATAGCTGAGGAAATTGTGGAGGCATTGGTGGTGATCTTTCAGGAATCACTGGTGGCAGGCAGGGTACCAGAGGATTGGAAAGTAGCTAATGTAACACCGCTGTTTAAGAAGGGAGGGTGGCAGCAGATGGAAAATTATAGGCTGGTTAGCCTGACTTCAGTCATTGGCAAGATTTTAGAGTCCATTATTAAAGATGAAATCGCAGAGTACTTGGAAGTGCATGATAAAGTACGACTAAGTCAGCACGGCTTTATCAAGGGGAGGTCATGTCTGACAAATCTGTTAGAGTTCTTTGAGGAGGTAACAAGGAAGTTAGATAAAGGAGAACCAGTGGACGTGATTTATTTAGATTTCCAGAAGGCCTTTCACAAGGTGCTGCATAGGAGACTGTTAAATAAGTTAAGTGCCCATGGTGTTAAGGGTAAGATCCTGGCATGGATAGAGGATTGGCTGACTGGCAGAAGGCAGAGAGTGGGCACAAAGGGGCCTTTTTCAGGATGGCAGCCAGTGACTAGTGGTGTGCCTCAGGGGTCAGTGCTGGGACCACAACTTTTCACAATATACATTAACGATTTGGAAGAAGGAACTGAAGGCACTGTTGCTAAGTTTGCAGATGATACAAAGATATATAGAGGGACAGGTAGTACTGAGGAAGCAGGGGGGCTACAGAAGGACTTGGACAGGTTAGGAGAGTGGGCAAAGAAGTGACAGATGGAATACAATGCGGAAAACTGTGAGGTTATGCACTTTGGAAGGAGGAATGGAGGCATAGACTATTTTCTAAATGGGAAAATGCTTAGGAAATCAGAAACACAAAGAGACTTGGGAGTCATTGTTCAAGATTCTTTTAAGGTTAACGTACAGGTTCAGTCGGCAGTTAGGAAGGCAAATGCAATGTTAGCATTCATGTCAAGAGGGCTAGAATATAAGAGCAGGGATGTACTTCTGAGGCTGCATAAGGCTCTGGTCAGACCCCATTTGGAGTATTGTGAGCAGTTTTGGGCCCCATATCTAAGGAAGGATGTGCTGGCTTTGGAAAGGGTCCAGAGGAGGTTCACAAGAATGATCCCTGAAATGAGGAGTGGTATGAGGAATGGTTGAGGACTCTGGGTCTGTACTTGTTGGAGTTTAGAAGGATGAGGGGGGATCTTATTGAAACTTACAGGATACTGCAAGGCCTGGATAGAGTGGATGTAGAGAGGATGTTTCCACTACTAGGAAAAACTAGAACCAGAGGGCACAACCTCAGGCTAAAGGGACAATCCTTTAAAACAGAGAAGAGGAGGAATTTCTTCAGCCAGAGAGTGTGGAACTCTTTGCTGCAGAAGGCTGTGGAGGCCAGGTCATTGAGTGTCTTTAAGACAGAGATAGATAGGTTCTTGATTAATAAGGGGATCAGGGGTTATGGGGAAAAGACAGGAGAATGGGGATGAGAAAAATATCAGCCATGATTGAATGGTGGAGCAGACTCGATGGGCCGAGTGGCCTAATTTTGCTCCTAGGTCTTATGGTCTTATGGTCTAGCTCCCCTCAACCTCCTGCCCCTCACCTTGAATCTATATCCCCTCATGACTGACCCTTGTGTCATTGTGTTGAAAGACAATCACAAAGAGAAGAGCCTATTGAGGACATTACTTAATAATATAGAATCCCTGCTTCAATGGTGATCATTTTTTAAAAATGTATGACGTGTAACATTTTTAGCGCCTTATGGGTTAATTTGACCATTTAGATTGTGAAGATTACCTGAAAAAAAACGTTTTCAACTCAGTAGGGAAACTTGAGACTGAACAATAAGCAAAGATTTGGATGAAAGAAGAAAAAGTAGGAAAAACAGATAGTTGTTCATTTAGTGTTTTAATCCAGAGAAAAAAAACGCATCTTTAATTCACACAGATACTAATTTCATAATATATTTCAACTCCCTGAGTTGCAAAATGTTCTAGTTCAGTTGTTTCCGAGATTTAGACTGGTTACTGTGGAACTGAGGATTGCCCACAAGGTTGATCCAACTAAGCTACAATAACCTAAATGACCAAATTAGTCCACATGCCTGTAAAAGTGTTGCACGAGTCACAAATTTAAAAATTTATGACCACTATTAAAATAAGAGCTTTATATTATTCGGTTCTGTACTCAATATACGCTCCTCTGCGCGTCACACCTTTAATGTAATGTTCTTGCCACAACAATTTGGGACTGCGGTTAAGATTAATATCAAATAAATTTAGCGCAACATATTTTTGCAAGAAGGTGTGAAATATTTGCAGGGATCATCCCCTACCAAGTATCAACTTATTATGCAGTCACTATTGATATCGTTTAGCACATGAGTGGTAACTCAAGCTGCAGTGCTTTACTATCCAATGCAGAAAGCTGAATGCTGCAACATTAGTTTCCTTTGGAAGGTAACTGCAAATCCTCCAAATGGTGCAGAGTTTCACCCGACTGGATGCTTGACGAGCATTGTAAATGATGATAGATATGTTCACACATAATTTTTCAGCTTGTATCAGGCAGACTAGCATGAGTGTTTGTTAATTTTTCTTGTGTTTTGCAGTGTTAACTTTATTTTACAAAATACTTCCTGTAAAAAAAAAACTTTGTTGCATGAGGCAGGGAGCATAAAGGGCTGGATCTTGCTGAACCAAAGTATCTCGGAGTAGGTGGCCCCCGAGTTAAACCCTTTCCTGCACATTCCAGCTTGAAACACATTTGCACCATAACTTGTTGAAAGTGTGAGCTCATGACAGCATGATGAGGGCAACGGCACATCTGGGACCTCAGTGTATGGTGGGACTAGGGTTGCCAATCGTTTTGCAATAGCCAAGATGTTACCAGAATTGGCATCTATCTCCTAGTGTCTAAAGAAAGCAATCTGGGAGTGTGTAAAATGGTATTTTAAACAAATTGTAAAATGCAAATTGTTAAAGCAGCATGCCATCATTAGAAGAGAGGTGCATCATGTGATCCAGTCCCAGTTTCACTTTGCCCTGTGGGTAGAAAACAGCACACACAGCTCTGTTGCTGATGTCTCCAAGCTTTTTATCCATGTATACATTTTCTTATGTGCCTGGTTTAAGTAAATGAACCCACAACGTGTTTACCCAATCCCCTATGAATGATTGGTGCTCTTATATCATTTTAGCAACACAAAATGATATTTAGTGGTGGTCAAACAGTGTAGCAGAAAGATTAAGTACAGGCATGACTTGATGAACAGTCTTAGATTATGCTATGTGGCATGAGATACCCTTGACCTTTTCTTGACCTTGACCTCAGACTGCAAAAGTCAAGAAAGGCAAGTGACCAGGTCGATCACAAGTGAGGGAGACACAAATAAAAAAAACAAAGAATGTTGTCAAAATTTGTCCAGAGAAGGCTGTGATTATAATAGGTGACTTCAGAAGTCTCTGAATAGTAAATTAAATAAAACATGGGGAAAGATCAAAGGGATATTGTCAAAAGTTTGCAGTTTGAATAGGGCTGTACCTGGCCAATTATTTGAATTCAAAATGTTTAACAGCTATGGTTTCTTGATTCAGGTGTGTCTGAACCAGACAAGCAAGCCATAAAAAGTTGCCTAACAATTAGGAATGAAAGTCTACACAGGCTGAACACATCAGGATTGACAGAAGAAGAGCTAAAGGATCCACAAAAGATATGGACTACATTGGAAAATCGGTACAGAATCAGGTTAAATTTCCGTATTCATTGTCTAGAGTTAATGTCACTTCGACAACAATTTTCAGAATCCATACTCCACTTTGTCAGTAGATGCAGGAAAAAAGGTACGTACTGTGATTTTTCAAACGCAGAGCTAGCAGACATAATTATTGAGTTGGTGACCACATCCACTCCCATGAAGCATTCCAGCTATTGATCTATTAGACCAATCCAAAACATAGAGTATTTAAGAGCTGCTCAAGGATGGATATAATTATGCAGTGACCCTTACAGGTCAACAAAGCTTACAGGTCCTACGTACAACCCCAACTGTTGATGTACTCACTGGAACACCCAAACCTAGCAAGACATGTGAAAGGTGTGGCCTTCTGCATGCACCAATGAGTTGCCCAGCTTTCCAGCAATTCTGCACAATATGGCAGAAAAGGCCATTGGCAGTGGCAGTGCAGTACCGCTGATGAAGACTGATGAAACTACAAAGAGTCATGCATTGATCCAAACAGACCATCCACAACCGGTACCATCAAGCAATAAGAATGACCATCTGGTATCCTGTAAGAAACATATATATGAGATGATTGACAAACCAGAAAATGGTGATGCTGTGCGTGATGAGACGAAGAGCAGTGAACTTTTTCACACCGTCAACCTTGTGGAAAACCTAGATGCCATCACATCATCAAAGTGTTTGCCAAGATTCAAATTATCTGCCCTAAGAAAGTTGGTGACTACTCATTATTGACCAAGATTGACACAGGGGTAAATGCCAACATACTACCCCTGTAAATTCTAAAAGACACATATCCACAGTCACAGAAGGCCATAGCAAAACCAGATTTCATCACCATGGAATGCAAGTCTGATCAATTCTCCCGAGTGCCACAGGTGTACTACATGATGAAGACTAAAGACCAAGCAATCGCAGGTCTAACAGCATGTCATGATCTTGCACTGGTAACAATCCATGGAATTAGTCAGATTTCATATAACAGATCAACCTCAAACATTATTCATCACCTCAATTCATGACCTAATATCTATGCCTTTTTGCTTTGACAAAGGGTCATCTGGACTTGAAACGTCAGCTCTTTTCTCTCCTTACAGATGCTGCCAGACCTGCTGAGATTTTCCAGCATTTTCTCTTTGGGTTTCAGATTCCAGCATCCGCAGTAATTTGCTTTTATCAAAATATCCAGAATGTTTTAGCAAAATTGGCAGTTTCAAGGGAGCTTCAACATTACATTTGCAGGAGAATGCAAGGTGGCGATTCTCCCATTCCGACCCACTAATTTTTTGGCAGGTCGAGTCGGGAGATGCGCACATGCGCTGATTCGCGGGATTCGGGCATGCATTCCCGACGCATGCGCATCTCCCACCACCAGAAATCCGGCACGGTCGAGACAACGCAGGAAACAGACGGGAAGACCAGGTAAGTAATTTTAATCTATTTTACATGTTATTTGAATGTAATTATCAGCCCCAGGACTGAATTCTCCGAGCCCGATAGCATTTCCCACCCCACCAGTACAAATTCACTCTGGCGGAGATTAGAGAATCTCTCCACTTTCGGGGAACAAGCAGGAGACTCCGCTGAAGTGAAGGGGGGCAATTGGGACCCTCCAGGGGGTCAGCGGCGGGGATGTGGTGCCCCCTGGGTGTGGGCACACTGGCGGTGTCAGCCTGTGCCCCGGCACTGCCCAAGGGGCAAAGTGCCCATGCCCAGGGGGCACCTTGGCACTGCCCACCGGGCAAAATGAAGTTCTAAGGGGGCATGGCCCAAGGGGTGGGGCCAAAGGGGTGGGGCTCAGGGGGCAAACGGTGGGGGTGAGGGTGGGGGGTCCTGCTGCCACTCTGCATTGGGATTTGGTCAGGGCTAGAGGGAGGCCAGCGATCAGAGTGGGCTGGGGGTTGTCTGCCGGGAGGGAGGTCTGCCTCCTGTGTGGGAGTCTGTCGGGGTGGGGGGGTCTGCCTCCCATGGGAGGGGGGGTGTGGGGGAGATCATCACTGCTGGGAGAGGGGGGGAGCTGGAAATCGGTGTGCTCCGTGACGGGAGGGGGAGTCGGGGCTGGCCTGGGAATGCTTGTTGTGGGGGCCACAATCGGGCCATGATCGGGCTGTGGGGGGTGCTGGGAGTGGGGGCAGCACTGAGAGGGTCAAGGGCTGGCCAGCGATTGAGCTGTGTGCATACGCAGAGTTCCGGTACTGTCAGACTCTGGCGTGAATAGGCCCACCCCCCTGAGCTTATAATGAGATTCACGATTGTGACATCTGCATTGCACAGAGCGTGGGAGATTCGAGTCTGAACTCCCACTGAAAAAAAACAATCGTTATTTACACCATTTTTCCCGCGAATTCAGCACTTAGAATTTTTTTGGGAGAATCGCCCCCCCAAGTCTTTCAATTGATTCGCACATAAATACAGGATCCACAGACAAGACAAATGAAAGGTCGAACTGGACAAAATGGAAAGAGACGGTATCATTGGAAGAGCAAAGAGCATGCTGATTGGTGCAACTCAAACACATGTGTCATAAGGAAAGACCTCAATCCAGGACATTTATACAATGATTTGAAATGTTGGACATTTGTTCCACATTGGAAGAGTCAAATCCAAGATTCGCAGGTGCAATTTTTTTTCTCAAAGGTTAATGCCAAGCATGACTACTGGTTGGTAAAAATCGTGGAGAAGTCCCAAATCGTATTACATTTCATTCCCGATTTGGATGATACGATTTTCATTGACTCCCTCGCAGACTATCAGCCAGGATCTCTTTCAAGTTCACATGGAACACATTACATGCATTGTGCCAGGATGCATCTGTATCGCCAATGACATTGCTGTTGTGCTAAGATCCATGCAAGAACAAGACCATATTCTGCACTTATTGATGTTGGAAGAATTGGTATTCAACAGTATGAAATGTGACATCAATATGAAGCAGATAAGGTTCTATTTATCCCAGTGCTGGCATATCCCTCAATCCCAGTAAAATAGAGGATATTAAGGCCATGCCATTTCCCCAAGATAGGGAAGATTTCTAGATCTCCATTTCACTTAAGACCATCATTGCTAAGGATATTGTTGAAAAAGAATGTGCCTTGCCTGTGGCATGAGGACAACCAATACCCCTTCGAAACACTGAAAGAGTCATTATCTGAAGGATCAATATTGCAATTTTATGATCCTAGGGAGACAACAACCCTGGAGCTAGGTGCCCCTCAGAAAGACCTGGGAGAATGCATGCTACAACAAGGCAAACCAATTGCATTTGCTTCAAAATCTCTGTCTGTAATGCAATCCAACTACTCCAACACCATAGAAGTATAGAATCCCTATAATGCAGAAGGAGGGCATCCGGTCCATTGAGACTGCACCGACCACAATCCCACCCAGGTCCTATCCCCATAACCCCATGCATTTACCATAGCTAGTCCCCCTGACACTAAGGGGCAATTTAGCATGGTCAATCCACCTAACCTGCACATCTTTGGACTGTGAGAGGAAACCGAAGCACCCAGAGGAAACCCACGCAAACACGGGGAGAACGTGCAAACTCCACACAGACAGTGACCCAAGCCGGGAATGGAAGCCAGGTCCCTGGAGCTGTGAAGCAGCAGTGCTAACCACTGTTCCACGGTGCTGCCCCAAATAGAAAACATTCGCTTTGATGTTTGGAATCATGCATTTAGAAACATAGAAACATAGAAAACTACAGCACAAAACAGGCCCTTCGGCCCCACAAGTTGTGCCGAACATATCCCTACCTTTTAGGCCTACCTATAACCCTCCATCCTATTAAGTCCCATGTACTCATCCAGGAGTCTCTTAAAAGACCCTATTGAGTTTGCCTCCACCACCACTGATGGCAGCCGATTCCACTCGCCCACCACCCTCAGCCTATCCTCATAAGGCGTGCCACTCAATCCAGGCAACATCCTTGTAAATCTCCTCTCCACCCTTTCAATCTTTTCCACATCCTTCCTTTAATGAGGCGACCAGAATTGAGCACAGTACTCCAAGTGGGGTCTGATGAGGGTCTTATATAGCTGCATCATTATCCCCGGACTCCTAAACTCAATCCCTCGATTGATAAAGGCCAGCACACCATACGCCTCCTTAACCACCTCCTCCACCTGCGGCGCCGATCCCAGAATCCTATGGACCCAGACCCCAAGGTCCTTCTGATCCTCTACCGTACTAAGAGTCTTTCCCTTTATATTGTACTCCTTCATCCCATTCGACCTGCCAAAATGGACCACAACGCATTTATCTGGGTTGAAGTCCATCTGCCACTTCTCCGCCCAGTCTTGCATCCTATCTATGTCCCTCTGTAACTTCTGACATCCCTCCAGACTATCCACAACCCCACCAACCTTCGTGTCGTCAGCAAACTTACCAACCCATCCCTCCACTTCCTCATCCAGGTCATTTATGAAAATGACAAACAGCAAGGGCCCCAGAACAGATCCCTGGGGCACACCACTGGTGACCGACCTCCAATTAGAAAAATACCCATCTATACACACTCTCTGCCTCCTTTGGGCAAGCCAGTTCTGGATCCACCGGGCAGCAGCCCCTTGGATCCCATGCCCTCTCACTTTTTCTAGAAGCCTTGCATGGGGGACCTTATCGAACGCCTTGCTAAAATCCATATAAACCACATCTACCGCCTTCCCTTCGTCAATGTGTTTAGTCATATTTATTTCATACCTATCTTTTTGACAAAAGATTTGTGGTAGGGACTGACCATCAGCCACTGGAGATAATTTAGCAAAAACCATTGACCAGGGCACTGCCAAGATTGAAATGTCTCACGATTGTGAGATTAGGTACAAGCTTAAGTAACTTGATGGTCAAATCAGACACACTTAGTAGATTGTCTAACCCTGCAAAAATAGAATGTATATTCTTAGATCTACAAATTGACTTAATTGACATCAGACCTGAATTTTCCTCTAAACTTAAATTGTTATTCATGCTGGCTGCAAATTTGTCCTGTTTTCCTAATTATATTTGGTGTGTTTTCCTTTTATGCTCCCCTTAACCCGCTCGTGCTCTTCTAGAACCCACTAGTGCCATGCTGCTTCCGCCGACATCTTCCAGAGTTTGTCCTGCCAGAGTTAACAACCCTAGGTGTGACCAATCTATCTATCCATAACCAATTCAATTTAATGACAGAGAAAAAAATGAGGAGAAAGAAGTAGGGTGGATTTGAGTCAAAATAAAAAGAGAAATGAAGAGAGGGAAAGAAAACTTGTGTTAAGAAAGAGAGAGCAATAAAAAATAGAGTGAAAGGAAAAATGAGAACATAATTATTTTTTTAAATCTCTGAGAATAATTTACTATCTGTAGGAATGAGACTCCACAGTTTCAACCATTCTCTTTCTGGGTCAGAGAGGTTGAGTGGCATTGCAGGAACATAAATTTCATAATTGAAAAGGTAGTTCTGCTGTTAAATACCAGCAGAATACTTTCTATATTGCTTTTCATTGGTCATTGATGTCCAAATGCAGCATTACATTTGAGGCATTGTGAGGTTGATGGTGAGATGTCATTTTTGTGACAGAGAGCACACATCATCTAGTAATAGGCTTCCTCACCAAAAATCGCTGGATAATTTATATATTAATAATGGTTTGGATATTAACTATTGCTTTCAATTTGTCAGCAAATTCTCATTCGATATAATCCTGAAAGTCTGGCAACTGTGCAATAAGTGTTTGCATCAACTGCAGAGCAAAGCTTCCCTTACTCTGCCCTAACAATGAACATGCATTTAAAAATGCCAATCCTGTCTAAGTGGCTCTTGGCTTCAGAGTAGCTGAAGACATGTGGAATAATGAAAGACTGAATAAAACTCTTGACATTTTTGGTTGATTTATTATAGAATTGTAAAATCCGAGCCCTTCATTATCCATATTCATTAATCCAGTTCACAACTCAAACTAAACCAGAAATTTAGAATTTTGGAGTTTACAAGTCACCCCAGCAGTTCAAATTACTACTTAAGCGCAGGCTAAAGCTTATCAGGTTAATGAGGGAGCAGCATTGCTGTATTTAGATGTGGTGTTATAATGAGATTCTATCTGCAATGTTAAACATTTATGGCTTGGTGCTGAAGTGCAGCTTTAGTGCTTAACCTTACATGGGCCTCTCTCTATTCGTCCTTTAGATATTCCCTGCCCCCAGTGTGGGAGGCCAAGAATCACGTGGAGGTTGAGTAACAATGCGGTTTTCCCTATGGACACCAGAGACCTTGGAAACAATCAAACACAGTAGCAAATTAACTCGAAAGAAGCAGTCCCTTGGTCTTCAGTCATATGATTTGAAATAACCCTTAGCCAAACCATAGTCGTCAGCTCAAAGTACTGTGTAGTTTATGTGTCAATTGGGTATTCACTGGCATTTATTTTAGAAATAACTTGAGTTTTCCAATAGATTTTACCAGTGATCTAAAGGCCCACTGAAGAACGAACAACATTGCAAATCACTGTTTATCCTTTAATTGTCAATTGATCACATGATTTAGCTCATGTGATTGCATTTAAAGTAATCATTTGACTACAATTGGTGAAACTTGAACAATTTTATATATCTTAATTTATTACCCTTTATTAAATATTCATAATGTAATCCTATAAATGACCAAAGAATTTAACTTTCAATGTAAATTAGCATATAGTTAACTGACTAACAACATTAAAGGTTACAATACTGCTATTATTATCTGAAATCTTGATGCTTAAAAGGCAACTATATTTATAAGCTGACTTTACCAACCTTAACAGAGTCCTAAATCAGATTTAGTTTGTTTAATCAGTTAGATAATGAGCGACTGAACATCGCTGATCTCTCCGACAGAATAAGCTGTTAAAATTGGTACTTCAAAAAGAAATGAATTCATTCTTCAGTACAAACTGAACAATTTTCATATTAATCTCATCACAAAACTGAGCAAAACATTTTCTTTCCTTTCAAGTCTGATTGCACTGGCCAACTTGGATTTTTGTTCAATTCAGGGCATGCCTTCTGTTGACACGGATTTAATATTTTGGCCATTGGTGGATCAAGAGCCAAAGCAGCGTATCACAAGACAAGAGATGAGATCCTGCCATTCTCTTGAATTCACTTTCTTTGCTACACTACTCTGGTAGAAAGTCCCTCTTCACAGATACAGGCAAACCAGTGGAAGAATTATATACGGATTGCTGTTGCAGAGTAACTTTGATTCAGCTTCGCAGTTTGTTTTAAAATTAATTCCCTGCACTTTGCATATCTGTGTATTGATATTCAACTACTTCACAGAACTGTGGTCAACCCTGGAGAATATGACACCACCAGAGCCATCTGAAGGAGCGTAACTCAATAGAGTTTGGGAGTACAGTATAGCTGTAAATTCCTTCAGGAATGTCCAGCTGTCCTATTCAAATGATTCATGTAAAGTCAGAAAGAGATAGGCTTAGGCTACAGTGTCAGACATCAGCAGTGATAGAGACTTCTTACAACCCAACAGATGGTAGATAAAATTTCACCACCATTGTTGGAATCATTGACATCCATAAGGGTCCAGTCTTGTTGTGACTATGTTACTGGGGCAGTCGTTCAAAGGTTGGAGTAATGAATCAGAGAACATGGGTTAAAATCCAACCACTGCAATTTGAGTTCAGTTTTAAAAAGCTGATACCCGTAAAAGTGTCTTTCCTTCAAAAAGGTGAATAGGGGAATTAGGGGAACTAGGAGAATTTCACAGTAACTTCATTGCAGTGTTAATGTAAGCCTTACTTGTGACTAATAAATAAACTTTTACTTTTGATGAAGCCATTAGCTCTGGTGAACCAGTCATGATATCTACTGGTTCACCAGATGCACTGAAGACTGGCTGGTCTGATGGAAGCCACTCTGGGCAGCTTGATATTTATTTCCTCATTCATGGGATGTGCGCACCGTTAGTTAGACCAGCATTTATTGTCCATCTGTAGTTGCCCTTGAGAAGGAATGTAGCTGCATAGAACTTAAAAATCGTGATAGATTTCCCTGTCATATTCAGGCTGTCTGTCCTTTGTTGTGGGTCTGAAGGCAGGAAATGGCAAAGTCCTAAATAAAAGCTCTCCTATGTGGGTGAGTTTATCCTTCTCTGAAACAAGAATAATTGGTAAAATGCTGATAATGACCCCTTCAAAGCAGTTGCTGTGAACATGTCTTTTTTTTAAATTTGGGGGTTGTGGCGGTGAGTTAGATTGAAATTCTCCTGCTTCTCTACTTGACAACAAAGCCCAGAAGAGCAGCATGAATGCTCTTTAGACCAGTTCAATGGAATTTCTGTGAGTCTTCCATTGCAATTATGATGGGAGATCCCTATTCCCAATCCACAAATTGCTTAATTGGAAAACAGTAAACGGCTAAATGGTTCAGTTGGATAAAACATTTTCTGAAATCTCTGCAGTAAGCCTGTCACAGAGGACTGAAACATCTTAGGAAGCTCATGGTGAAATTTGACTGGCAATCTACAGCAAAGCCTGATGGGACTTAATCTTGTTTTGTGGGCCACTGGAATCTGCAGAATACCACCAACTATAGCAAATTTCAGAGGAAGAAAGAAGGGCGTATAACACAATAAAGAATCTAGATAGGACTATTTGAAATATACTGCTTGCCTTCAGTTACAGTGTGAATAATCAAGATTATCAGGGACCAAGTTCATCCAGTGAGTACAACGTATGGTTTTCAGGCACTAAACAGCTTCCTGAGCTTGTAATATGATGCCAAGGAATCGGCACTCTGCACCCACACCTGAAACAGATTTAAAGCCTGTTTTTGAGGGGGCCACAGCAAAGATGGTTTCCCTTGAGGCAGCCGACACTGGCAGCATTAATTAAAAAAGTCTACAGTCTGCCTAACAGGGACTTAAAGGGGACCCCCTGTTAGGCTACAACCATCAAGGCAAGTTTTGAAAATGTACTTACCTGAAAATGGTGCTGTAGTGAACTAAAGAAACAACTTACATTTATCTAGCAGCTTTCATAACCTCATTTTACAGCCAATTGAATACTTTTTGAAGTGAAATTACAGTTGTGATGTAGAGAAACGCATCAGTTAATTTCCACAGCAGGATTCCATAAACAGCAATGTGATAATGGCCGAAAATTTGATTTAAAGTAATAAAAACAGAAAGTGCTGGAAAAACTCAGCAGATCTAGGGCAGCATGCTGGCACAGTGGTTAGCACTGCTGCCTCACAGTGCCAGGGACCCAGGTCCAACTCCGGCCTTGGGTAACTGTCTGTGTGGAGTTTGCACATTCTCCCTGTGTCTACGGGCGCTCCGGTTTCCTCCCACAGTCCAAAAATGTGCGGGTTACATTAATTGGCCACGATAAATTAACCCTAGTGTCAGGGGGATTAGCAGAATAAATATGAGGGGTTACGGGGATAGGGCCTGGGTGGAATTGTGGTCGTGCAGACTCGATGAGCCAAATGGCCTCCTTCTGCATTGTAGGGATTCTATGATTCTATGAAAGCAGCTGTGGAGAGAGAAACAATGTTAATGTTTCGAGTCCAATATGACTCTTCTTTGGGAGTTTCTTCAGAGACGAGTGTGCAACAATTGGGCAATGGCTAAAACTTTCCTTCTAATCAGATACCCTCCTCCCTGCTTCTGTCCAATCACCAGGGCCTCCCCCAACTCTATTAGCCCCATTTCCATTACAACTCTTCCTCATTTACCAGAGAGCTGCTGCAAAGCCGACTGTGATCTTTGATCTTGCTTTGCCAGTGAACTAACTGTCTTCTACTCTCCAGATTCATGTTGCGCACTAACGCCCAGTATCGGACACACCTTGGGTTTCACCATTCAGGTGTAGCCATTGTTCCTAAAAATATTTCATGAAATATTGTTAAGCCATGGTATTCAGATACATAAGCTATTTATGATGCTGGACAGTTTAGATTTTGCCTGTTCACAAAATTATGTTGGTAATTAATTTATTTGCAATGTGTGAGTACGCAACCTGGTGTAGGGGAATCCCCAGTTTTGTTCTGCCCCCGGATGAGGAGGAATCTGTTGACAGCTATTTTCCAATTTCCTCAGTTGGTCGCACAAAGATTTGTTTAAAATCCTTTCCCTGATCCAAAGAATGAGCAGGTTTAATGCTTACTAAAACCTGAGGAATAATAATAGACATGCAAACACACACACACACACACACACACACACGCATGTGGTACATTGAGGCTGTTCAGTTAGATGATTCTGATAGACTTTGGAACTGTCCTTATTGGTTTTGCCATCTTTAAAGACAGTTGTTGCCTTGTCCCCAGAGGGAGAAATGACCTAGTTCTATCTGCTGGGGTAAGTGAAGAGGCTGTCCTGTTTGATTTGATTTGATTTATTATTGTCACATGTATTAATGTACAATGAAAAGTATTTTCACTGTATACTGTGTACAGTGAAAAGTGCAGTGAAAAGTTCTTTCTGCTTGTGCCTGCTAGACAACTTGTCTCCGGCAAGAAAGAGAGAGAGAGATTGAGAGAGAGGGAGGGGGGAAGGTCCTTCTAGCCTCTTTGTTGTTCTGCTTCTCACTGGTTGTCAGCCAGTTTTTAACCCATTTTTTCTGTGTATTCCTTGGAGGATCATCATGCCTTGCATGCATCTGAGAACGTTATACACATTCTGCAATATATAAATAAACAGGAAATGGGTGTTTGTGGATGTCAGATGATTTGTAATAAACAGTCTCCATTGTCCTCACAAACCCAGGGATTAGTCCAATACTTTGCATTTCCATGTTTTTCTTTCATGTGTCTCTGTTTGAAGTGGAACTTGACACCTCTTTGGGTACAAAATTCCATGTTCTCTCAGGAAGGTCTGTCAGCAAAATCCACAAAGGGATTTTCCAGAAAGCGATCCCTTTAAGTATTAGCCATCTTTAGATCAACATCTTTACTTATATTTCTTTAAAAAGCACAGGTCTTCCTTAAAAGGTTCAATACACCCATGGATCGTTGGAGAAGCAGTAGTGCACTTTCATGACACTGGTGACACCATTTAACGTACATTATACACAAGATTAGTGTTTCAG
This sequence comes from Mustelus asterias, assembly GCF_964213995.1. Lineage (NCBI taxonomy): Eukaryota > Metazoa > Chordata > Chondrichthyes > Carcharhiniformes > Triakidae > Mustelus > Mustelus asterias. Next base: position 77,416,476 of record NC_135810.1, read on the forward strand.
ATCAAGGATCTCTCATCTTTCATGGAAAATATAGAGATGTGACTGGTTTGAAGGAAGTACAGAGTTGTAATCTGATCAAAAAGAAAAGAGAGGCGTACGTTAGGTCCAGGCAACTGAAAACAGATGGAGCTCTGGAGGAATTGATTTCTGTGTCTGTGCACTGTTGGAGAACAGAGACCACTCCATCTGACGAAGGAGCAGCGAGCTCCGAAAGCTTATGGTATTTGCTACCAAATAAACCTGTTGGACTTTAACCTGGTGTTGTGAGACTTCTTACTGTGCTCTGGAGGAATACAGAGAGAGTAGGAAAGAACTCAAATGGGGAGTTAGAAGGGCAAAAAGAGGTCACGAAATGTTCTTGGCAGACAGGATTAAGGAGAATCCTAAGGCATTTTATTCATATGTTAGGAACAAAAGAGTTGTCAGGGAAAAAGTCGGACCTCTCAGGGACAAAGGAGGGGAACTATGCTTGGAACCCAAGGGAATAGGGGAGATCCTAAATGAATACTTTGCATCGGTATTCACAAAGGAGAGGGACTTGTTGACTGGGAGTGTCTCAGAGGGAGGTGTTAACCCGTTAGAGAGAATCTCCATTACAAGGGAGGAAGTGTTGGGTTTTTTAGGTAACATTAAAACTGACAAATCCCCAGGGCCTGATGGCATCTATCCTAGACTGCTCAGGGAGACAAGAGATGTAATTGCTGGGCCTCTGACGGAAATCTTTGTCTCTTCATTGGACACTGGTGAGGTCCCTGAGGATTGGAGGATAGCGAATGTGGTACCATTATTTAAGAAGGATAGCAGGGATAACCCGGGTGATTATAGGCCAGTGAGCTTGATGTCCGAGGTAGAGAAGTTGTTGGAAAGGATTCTTAGAGACAGGATGTATGTGCATTTAGAACGGAACAATCTCATTAGTGACAGACAGCATGGTTTTGTAAGAGGGAGGTTGTGCCTTACAAATTTGGTGGAGTTTTTTGAGGAAGTGCCAAAAACGGTTGACGAAGGAAGGGCCTTGGATGTCGTCTATATGGATTTCAGTAAGGCATTTGACAAAGTCCCTCATGGCAGGTTGGTTAAGAAGGTTAAGGCTCATGGGATACAAGGAGAGGTGGCTAGATGGGTAGAAAACTGGCTTGGCCACAGGAGACAGAGGGTAGCAGTCGAAGGGTCTTTTTCCAGCTGGAGGTCTGTGACCAGTGGTGTTCTGCAGGGCTCTGTACTGGGACCTCTGCTATTTTTGATATATATAAATGATTTGGAAGGTGTAACTGGTGTTATCAGCAAGTTTGCGGATGACACGAAGAAGGCTGGACTTGCGGATAGCGATGAACGTTGTCGGACAATACAGCAGGATATAGATAGGCTGGAAAATTGGGCGGAGAAATGGCAGATGGAATTTAATCCAGATAAATGCAAAGTGATGCATTTTGGAAGAACTAATGTAGGGGGGAGTTATACAATAAATGGCAGAGCCATCAAGAGTATAGAAACACAGAGGGACTTAGGTGTGCAAGTCCACAAATCCTTGAAGGTGGCAGCACAGGTGGAGAAGGTGGTGAAGAAGGCATATGGTATGCTTGCCTTTATAGGACGGGGTATAGAGTATAAAAGCTGGAGTCTGATGTTGCAGCTGTATAGAACGCTGGTTAGGCCACATTTGGAGTACTGCATCCAGTTCTGGTCGCCGCACTACCAGAAGGACGTGGAGGCTTTAGAGAAAGTGGAAAGAAGGTTTACCAGGATGTTGCCTGGTATGGAGGGTCTTAGCTATGAGGAGAGATTGGATAAACTGGGCTTATTCTCCCTGGAAAGACGGAGAATGAGGGGAGACCTAATAGAGGTGTACAAAATTATGAAGGGTATAGATAGGGTGAACAGTGGGAAGCTTTTTCCCAGATCGGAGGTGACGATCACGAGGGGTCACGGGCTCAAGGTGAGAGGGGCGAGGTATAACTCAGATATCAGAGGGACGTTTTTTACACAGAGAGTGGTGGGATCCTGGAATACGCTGCCAAGTAGAGTGGTGGAGGCAGACACGCTGGCATCGTTTAAGACTTACCTGGATAGTCACATGAGCAGTCTGGGAATGGAGGGATACAAATGAATGGTCTAGTTGGACCAATGAGCAGCACAGACTTGGAGGGCCGAAGGGCCTGTTTCCTGTGCTGTACTGTTCTTTGTTCTTTGTTCTTTGTAAGGAAAGGAGGAATCATAGCATTCCTACAGTGCAGAACAGACCATTCAGCCCATTGAGTCTGCACCAACGCTGACAGAGTATCTTACCCAGGCCCTGTCCCCCACCCTATCCCTGTAGTCCCACACATTTACCATGGCTAACCCATCTAACCTACACACCTTGGGACACTAAGGGGCAATTTAGCATGGCCAATCCACCTAATTTGCACATCTTTGGACTGTGGGAGGAAACCAGAGCACCCTGAGGAAACCCACACAGACACAGGGAGAACATGCGAACTCTACAGTCACCCAAGGCTGGAGTTGAGCCCAGATCCCTGGTGCTGTGAGGCAACAGTGCTAACCATTGTGCCACTGTGCTGTATAATGGAGGAAGAGCAATTATCCTCCCATTTTGTCTTCACCATCATCCTTTTTGTCATCGAAATCTCCTGTCCATCAACCTATCACAGATTTTCCCTTTTGTTCTTTGCCCACCTCCTCCTTTCTCTCCCTGTTATATTGTTATATTATTTATAAAGAGCTGGGAACCAATTGATAGGTGAACATATATCATGGGGTGCCACATATACTGTCGCACTGCAGTCATTCACCAAGAAATGATGTATCAGTCCATTCCGTCTACAAGTCACACAGAAAGTAGAAAGAAATACACACGTGTGAATCTAGAGTCAGATTATTTCTAATTTATGGGAACCAGAAGACATAACATTCTCTATTTTCTTAAAATCTTTTAATTTCTTCCAATTCTGATGGAAGGTTATTGACCTGAAATATTAACTGTTTTTCTCTCCACAGATACTGCCTGACATGCTGAGTATTTCCAGAATTTTCTGTTTTTATTTATTCCAGCATCTTGCTTTTTTGCTCAATGCAGCCTTCTGCTGGGAAGGATTCTGAAATACATGCGAGTCAATCAATAGACGATTGATACTGAATTTTCGATGTGTCTTGCACTTAGCTGTTTGCAAATGTTCGAACATTTGATATCAAATTTACTGGCAGTCAGCTCGAATTATGTCTGAACAAAATGCTCCGTGATGCTATCTATTGAGATCAGCCTTTAAGCAGGATAAATCTTTATTCTGGCCTCGGGTGCATGCCTTTTGTTTGCAGGCTCAGGATGCAGGACAATTAATAAATAATGATTGAACATATCCATTTAAAGTATCATATTTTTACAAAATCCTATTTTAAGGATAAAGACAGTAATGGAAAGTTAAAAGCTGTACACTAATGGATTGATATAGTTAAAATAAATCTTGCAATCGACTTTGCACAACTGAGTGTTGTGTTAATCAGCTATGACAAAAGCTGCATGTGATTCCCTCAGGAGTGTTGGCAATGTGGTGTGATTATAATAGTGCAGAACAGCCAAGCTGTTACTATGGTAACAAGGTTCACAAGACCGCATTGGAATGTGAGCCTGCCTTAATCTTCACAGCAGTGACATTCTTGAACAATTTTAGCATTATGATCTTCATCTGGAATCATCCGCAAGGAATACAAACATTAGAAACATTTTATAAAAAAAACATTGCTGCAAAGAATTTTAATCAATGTCTTTGCAGTCACTGACAATTCTGCGATCAATCCATTTATTAATAAAATGGACATTTCTGACTTGGAAACCAAAATTTGCTGTCATTGTAATTTTATAAATATTTAAGTCACTGTTAGTAACTTTATCTGTCACGGACAGTATTTGTGCTCCTTTTTATTGTTTGTAAGGGGGTGCATGTTTTCTTACCCTCACAGTAATTGTCCCAATTAAATGATCCCAGCAGCAAGTGCTTTTTTGTGAGTTTAAAGTAAAGAAGGTTATTTATTACCATCCTGACTGTGACATCTCATTCACTGGTCCCACACCCAGTATCACACACACACGAAGATTAGATGCGGGTGAATGTAAATCAATGCAGTTACAATTTATCTTGGTCTCTTTCAAGGCAGGCCTGTGGTTTCTTAGATGAGTTGATTCTTTGGTTATAGTGAAGGGCTGGAAATCTCCCATCCCACCCGTCACTGGAATTTTAGCAGGTGAGTTGCGGAGAATATGAAACGCCATTGATGGTCGGCCGGGAATTTCCGGCTTTTAGACCAGCGCGGCCGGAGAATTCCACCCAAGATCTTATAAAGCAGAGGATTCTCAATGAGCTGCAAGACTTATTGTAACCAAATTACTCAGAGTTTTCTTCACAGATGAACTCAAGTTTTGAAGACCTTCTTCCAGTTTCATGAAATAATGAGTTATATTGGTTGCCCGAATGATTTGCAACAGGTTCGGCAGCTTTTGATGGAGTTCTGTCTGCAATCAGTTTCTTGCTGTTTTTAAAAGCGTACAGAAAGTATGGCTGCCTCATCAATTTACCTGTATAAACTCAAAGTCCTTTTCCAAATAAGGTAGGTGGTTAAGTCAAATCTGTATCCTCAATTTGAGACAGTCAGTGTCTTTGAATTTGAAAGACCTATTCAAATTGGCATTACCCTTTTGAATTAGTTTCAGGAAAGGACATTGAATCAACATCACTACGGAAGGCTTCTTTTGTTCCTTCTTGAGACAGTAATTGGTTTTAATCCACAAAAGAAGTCAGGTTATCCTTGCGCAGACATATTTTTGTTGCCTCCTGTGTTCAGTTTTTAAAATATAAAAATGATTCTGAAGTTCAGAATATACTGGGAAGTGACATATCACACAGCCACTTAAAGAATTGTCATCAAATTTCTTTTCCACTGTTTTAATGGACAGTTATCTCCTTCAACATCCCCAACAATAATTCAGACTTAAACAATTGAAACTTTCAAACATCACGAATAGGTTATTTGGTTTTATGTGACTTGGACACAAATGTAACATTTTACAGATACTTTCACTTTGTTAGTTTAAGACCAAATTCTATTGTTTGTAAATGGTTCATCAATGTCCCTTACGAAGGGAAACCTGTCTTCCTCCCTTATACTGATCTCCAGTTCCCCATAATGTGATTGTGCGAACAGCCCTCTGAATTAACAGAGAAAATAATTTGGGGGCAATCTTACCGGGTCGTGACACCGGTCGATCGGCATGGCAAGCTGGTAAGATCGGGTGAGAGGTGAAAAACCGGCTTCACGCCTGGTTTCCTGTCTCTTGCGATGTTACCGGCTGTGTTCTGTCAGCATAATCAGCCTCTCACCTCGTTGATTTAAATATTTACGAGATATATATAGTAAATATTTAATAGTGAGTCCCGGACACAATTGTCCAGGCTCATTTGCCTTAACGACTTCACCTGCGAGGATCACGTATGGTCCCCCCCATCAGAGGGGTCAGACATACTAGCTTCACCAGTGGGACTGGAGGCCATTGAAGCCCCGTGGGTGGTCGGGGAAAGGCCGGACTGTGCCCCTTGGACAGTGCTAGCCTGGCACTGCCAGCCTGGGACACTAGCAGTGTCAGGCTGGCATGCTGGCCCAGCCCATCGGGCACCGGGCAGTGCCTAAGGGGTGGTACCTAATGGGAGGGGCTGGGCAAGAAGGGGATGGGGCCTGAAGGGGGCAGGGCCATGATGGGGAGGCAGGGATGTAATACTCTGTGTTGGGGATCAGCCAAAGCGGCGAACGGCTGGGGGGGGAGATTGGATCGGGGCCAACGATTGGCAGGGCGGGTGGCAATTGAGGCCATGATCGGGGAGGGGCAGTGATCTGGGGCGGGGGCAATGTTCAGGGGGGTGATCAGGGAGTGCAATTTTGAGGAGGGGGCGATGTCTGGGAGGGTGATTGGGTGGATAGGGTGCAATGTCTGGGGTGGTGGGGGAGTGAGAGATTTCCAAGTGCACTGTGTACTGGGAGATCAGGGCGCATGCACAGTAGCACTCCTAGCAGTCTGCAGCCTGCTTCCCGATTTGAATAATCTCCATCCACTCCCCCTACAGGTGAGAATTGCACTATGCCTAATTTTTTATTCTAAATGCCATGCAATTGGATCTGGGAGTTCGCCCCAGATTCTCTCCCGTTTTCATGCTCATTCGGCACTTAGAATTTCTTTGGTAAGATTGCCCCCATTCACTTGTACCCAACTGCAATACCTTAGGAGCAGCTTCACTGGACTGCAATTGTTCACGAATGAAGACCAACCTCAACTTCTCAAGGAACCCAGGGATGAGCAATAGCTACCTGCTTTGCCGGTGTTACCTGCATCCTGAGAATGAATGTTCAAAAATGCTTAATCCTTCAAGTACAGTAGTTACGGTTCACAAAAACAAATAGTGCCAGTAAAGATGAGATCATGAATGCATTAGGGTCCTGTTGCACCATACAATGATGTTCAGACACTCTATAATCAAAACACTGAAACTGCAATTCCTAAACCACAGACACCAGGATGAGTGAAATGGAACTGCAATTATAGGTTCAGATTTCTGTGTCCTGTGATTTCCTCTCATGGCAAGTTCCTTATCTCAGCTGCACCACCAGCAAACATATCACATGAAAGTTGACAATGGAGTGAAAATTGGAGCATGAATTACCTTGTGCCATTCTACTGTACCTTCCACCAGTTGGTGCAGAATAGCATTGGAACTATCTGCCAGCAATCACCTCATCTCCAGCGCAGCCAGGGAATATTGCATGACAAATGAGTGTAGATCATAGAAAAAATGATTTCAGGAATGCACAAAGAAAATAAATAATGAAACCGTGGTTAGCACTGCTGCCTCACAGTGCCAGGGACCCGGGTTCCATTCCCAGCTTGGATCACTGTCTGTGTGGAGTCTGCACGTTCTCCCGGTGTCTGCGTGGGTGGGTTTCCTCTGGGTGCTCCAGTTTCCTCCCACAGTCCGAAAGACGTGGTGCATTGGCCATGCTAAATTCTCCCTCAGTGAACCCGAACAGGCACCAGAGTGTGGTGACTAGGGGATTTTCACAGTAACTTCATTGTAATGTTAATGAAAGCCTACTTGTGACACTAATTTAAAAACTTTAAACTAAACTTTAGAGTGAAAACTACTTAGTTTAATCTGAGAATATCATGTTGTATGAAATGGCACGGGTTGCACAAACTTTTAATTGTTGATAAGAACAACAGAAGGTGCAAAACAATTGTTCTTTATAAATATAACTAATCATCCTACATTTTGAATGCACTCAGTACAGTTCTTGACAAACTGCATGGAATTCAATTTTGAAAGTGCTTGCAAGTTTTCAATTGGCTCAGTTAATTCGTCTGGTGAAAAGTTGAGTCAAAGAGAGCAGGAAAGTTGCGAGTTTGATCACTAGTCTGTGTGAATTAATTGTTTTGAACTAAGGGGAGTGTGAATTAATCTCATTGCCTGGGATAAGAATTGACATATTGAGCAGCAGTTTAAAGTAATTTATTCAATATAACTGTGGTTTACATAGTTTCATCACCTTCCAAACAATGCTACATAATCACTGAAGACTTCATGGACTCTATGGCATTGCATATGGGATCACAGAGCAGTTGCCAGTCAGAGAATTACAGGCCATCTGTCTAGTTCAGTATACCAAGAACATTTCTCAACTCTTATTTATTTGTTTATTAAATGCACGAACAATCTCTGGCAACAGAGTTTAATACTTTCCAAATAAAGCTTGAGCTAAGATGTGAGTTTATGTTCCTAAAGATTATGTGGCCTCGTCTTGCACAATCTTTAAGACACAATGTTCATACTGAAGATAACACTGTGATATCTGAATTCCAGAAACTTCAGAAGCAGTGTGTGAAAAGCTTAAAGATAACAATAGATGGCGACAACCAGTTAAGAATAGACAAGCTGGAAATCAAAGTTTATTTCCAGCTTATAACTTGGAACCAAGCCATATGTTATTGTGTGCGATACAGATCACTGGGTACATGGACATTTAACAGTATCTTCTTCTTCAGATGCCATGCTTTACAATGTCAGTAATCTTAACTTTCCAACTTTCACAGTTCTTCGTAGCAGCCAACATTGTGGCTGGAATTTTCTTACCCTTCATGACTGGACTCACTGTGGGAGATTTGACAGCCCAGCCTAAAGTCCATTGACATTCTGAGGGACTGAACAATCCCAGCGGTGGATAAAGCCAGAAAATCCCACCCTGTGGTGTTGTTCTCAAATCTTATAACTTCTGTTTCTTAGACCGTTGATGTATTTCCTCATCTGTCTCCCTCTCACTCTGCTACCCTCATTTCACCAATCACTAGCAGATGTTCTAGCTTCTCTCCTCCAAAGAATTATAGTTGTCTCTTGGTGATCATTTGCAAGAGTTCCTCTTGTATGCCTTTTTCCTCAAAACTTAATTAGTTGTGTGTGTTGTTCATGAATTCTCATCATACATCTCAGAAACCATGGTTGGAATTTTACCGGCACTCAGAGGCATTCTCTGTTGGTCTTGGGTGGGATCTTACAAGCCTTGGGTGGGTGAGGCGGTAAAATTCCAGTATACATCTCTGTTGCCTTCAATTTATCTTCCACTGTCTTGCTCATATTCCAACTTTCGCATCCATATAATAATGCCAACCAGATGTAATATTTCAGTATTCTCATTCTGCTTTCCATTGAGATGTCCTTATGCTGAAAGAGGTCTGCCATTTATGTGAAGGTTGTTCCTCCACTTCCTGATGTCTTGATCAATTTTCACATCAGATGTTATGATCCATGGCCAGATCCTGGTAGTGGGAGGAGATCTGGTTCGGAACCAATAAAGTTTTGTTTACAGTAGACAAAGTTTGAGATTCAAGACACTTATTAAATGAAGAAAGCAACAAGATTCCGTGTTTTGAACAAACAAAAAAACATCTTTACTACCCAAATTCAGAAAGATAAAACAAGTTACAATATCTATCTTATACTCAAACATTCAAGGTAAGTATGAGATATATGTGATTAACAGGCAGACTGTGGTTGAATACACCACAGTACAAAATAAATGCCAAATGCAGTCAAACACAATTCCATCGATTTCTCTACAACCAGATGTCTGTTACATTGTGAGCCAATAATTGAACAAAGAACAAAGAACAATACAGCACAGGAACAGGCCCTTCGGCCCCCCAAGCCCGCGCCGCTCCCCGGTCCAGGATTGAATCCTGAATCCAGGATCCCCGCCCAATTTTCCAGCCTATCTACATACCAATATCCTATCCACCGAGCTGTCCCTCACAGCTACGATGCTTTGTTCATCACAACCTATTAACTCACCCCCACCCCCCCATTCCAGACCATGTGATCTCCAGGGAGAGGCGAAAACCCAGAGTGAAAACCCCAGGGCCAATATGGGGAAAAAAAATCTGGGAAATTCCTCTCCGACCCCCTGAGGCGATCGAAACGAGTCCAGGAGATCACACTGGCCCTGATCGGAAAATGCTTCCCAACCCTATTCATTTCCACTTCCACTTCCACCATCTGAATTCCCTGCCCCCGAGACAGGTTCCCAACTATCCGCAGTCTTGCTCTGTACTGGCACCAGCAAGACTTGCATTGAAACTTCCTCTTTCCCACGAGGGTTTCCAATCTCTACATTTGAAGATCTCGCCTTAAAATTCTCTCCATAGGTTGTTCCCATTTGGGTAGCTTCAATGATGGCCCAGCTCACAGGGTTTCAACCTCTGTTCCTCCGTGCTCCTGAACAGACTCAAACATCAACTTACAAGAACAATTTCAGCTCTTTGCCGTGACAAGCAGAACACCACTGCTCTAAACTGTCTGCAGCGTGGATTCACCAACCTTTGGCTGCCTTCTCAGATCTTCAGGGCTTCTTCTGAAGCCTCTTTGAATAGCAGAATTTCTCACGAGCCAACTTAACGCCCACAGTCCTTTTTCTAACTCGTACCTGTTTCTCTGCTCCACTCTTTCATTGAGACCTGTTTCTGTCCCCTGTCTTTGTCCCTTACTTGGAACTTCCTTGTGGGACTGTTCCCCATCTCCCTCCCTTGTCCCTCTCCCTGGGACACTTGCAGGGGACGATGATCATTCAAAGTAAGTATGAGATACAACCAGATGTCTGTTACATTGTTACATTGTCGCACCCTTCTTCCCTTTTCCCTGTGTATAGGCCTGCATCGCCCAGGGCCTGAACAACATGGACTATCCAAACCACATACCTACAGCCTGTTCCTTATCAGCACACGCGCAAGAAGCCCTAAGTTCGTTGGGACTTGGAGTTCCCAACCACCGAGGTAAGTTTGGGCTTCTTAACCCCTTTTTCCTTGGAAGAATGAAAGGGAAGGAAATCTGCTGTCCTTACCTGGTCTGGCCTACACGTGACTCCAGAGCGACAGCAATGTGATTGACTCTCAACTGCCCTTGGGCAATTAGGAATGGGCAATAAATGTTGGCCAGCCAGCGTTCCATGAATAAAAAAGCTTCAGTACTGTGAAAATTTATTTACAATGGCTTTTTGTTGCTTAATAAGAAGCACTTAACATCATAAACTCCTAACAAATAGCTTATTACATACTATAGAGTAAACTTTTCACAATTACACATATCGCGCGGAATTTTGCGTCCCACCTGCCACATGAATTGTAGCGGGCGGGACATGGACCATGCAAAGGTCCGTTGACCTCGGGGGGGATTTTCCGGTCTTGGGGTGAGTGTGGCCGGAAAATTCCGCCATCGTATCAGAAAGTTACAAAGATTTAACCTAAACAATACATGTAACGAGTAGGATTAGCACAATTTAAACATCACAGAATTATCATGACTCTGTGCTTGCTTTTCTTTCCCCTCTTATTGCCAGTCTTTAACTTGGCAAAAAATATCTCATTAGAGTCCACAGCCCAATTGTTGTCCTTTTTGTTAGCTGTTGGTGTAATTCCATCTTTGAGCTCATTTTCTCAACCCACACGTAATAAATTCTCATGTCGACAGAAAGGTCAAACTGGTTTCCTTGTGCACCAATTACTCATTTCTCTTCTGAGTGAAATCGCTTTTAGTCATTTTAAGAATGTTATTAAGATGCTTTTTATGTTCACACAAAAGGCTTTGGTACTCCTGCTTCATTTGATCTTTGAACATGTCAAGATCTTGACGATCCCATTCAATTCTCTTCGAGCAACAACAACCACTTCCTGAAACTCGATTTTCAAGTTTACTGACAACACCACCGTAGTGGGTCGGATCTCAAACAATGACGAGACAGAGTACAGGAATGAGATAGAGAATCTGGTGAACTGGTGCAGTGACAATAATCTCTCCCTCAATGTCAACAAAACGAAGGAGATAGTCATCGACTTCAGAAGCACTGGAGGACATGCCGCTGTCTACATCAATGGGGAAGAAGTAGAAATGGTCGAGAGCTTCAAGTTTTTAGGTGTTCAAATCACCAACAACCTGTCTTGTTCCCCCATGCTGACACTATAGTTAGGAAAGCCCACCAACGCCTCTACTTTCTCAGAAGACTAAGGAAATTTGGTATGTCCACTACGACTCTCACCAACTTTTACAGATGCACCATGGAAAGCATTCTTTCTGGTAATATCACAGGTTGGTATGGCTCCTGCTCTACCCAAGACCGCAAGAAACTACAAAGGGTTGTGAATGAAACCCAGTCCGTCACTCAAGCCAACCTCCTGCCCATTGACACTGTCTACACTTCTCACTGCCTCGCAAAAGCAGCCAGCATAATTAAGGACCCCACACACCCCGGACATACTCTCTTCCTTTGGGAAAAAGATACAAAGGTCTGAGGACACGTACCAAACCAACTCAAGAACAGCTTCTTCCTTGCTGCCATCAGACTTTTGAATGACCTACCTTGCATTAAATTGATCTTTCTCTACACCCTAGCTATGACTGTAACACTACATTCTGCACTCTCTCCTTTCCTTCCCTATGTACGATATGCTTTGCTGTATAGTATGTAAGAAACTATACTTTTCATCATATACCAATACATGTGACAATAATAAATCAAATCAAATCAAACTATGGACTTTTATTTTTCCGTCCAATTTGCTTCAAGTCTTCCACGGAATTCATGAAGTCTGTCATTCCACTCCTTGGCGAGTTTTAAATACTCCTTGGCAAAATGTCCACTTGCCTGGATCCCTGCCGGTGCTCCCTGTCTACGTGCAATTTACTTTATGAAGGTAATATTGGCATTTTAACACTTCAACAACTGATTATTTGGGAAGATTTCCATTATATTTCAAGTATTATCCACTGTTAGACGGTATTTTGAAAGCGCTCTTTAGTGACAGCAGAATTACTTTCTTGCTTAAGCAGGGGAGGAGGGGGAAAGGATAAGCCACTTGCTTCCCAGTAAAAGTGCATATAGGTTTGCAAATCCTCTATCATTGTTTCACTTGAGTAATTAAAAATACCCTGAACAAATGTTCTCTGTGAAAGTTAGTGCAGTTATTAAGATTTGAATGACAGAATATCATCTGGCATTGATTTAAATGTAGTAATTTCTTGAATTTTATAAGTCACATCTGGGAATACACAATACTGCACACACATGGTAGAATATTTATACTTGTACGCTGTTTTTCTGGGCAAGAAATGTTCAAAGGAAAAATTTCCAGTTTTAACATTGATTTTTGCAAGAGCCAATGATTCATTTAGAGTTACTTCACTTAAAGTTGCAAGTTCAGAGAAGGTAATGAGAGTATTAAGGATGTTAAGAATGACTGTATGTAATGTACCATGTTCCATGTGAGTGATATAGAACGTGATTTAGTAAAATAACTCTTCTGCCACCTTGTGGCCTTTTGGTAAACTACATGGGAGGATGAAGTGTGGATGGCAACTTCCTGGGCAGGCGTTAACACAATAATATTGTTAGATGCATGGAAAAGCTGACTTTCTTTAAAAATTGTGAGATTAATCCCAAACAGCAACTAAGGACAGAAAATTAGTTCATTTCATTTTCACACTGTCCACGGCAGGAAGCTTGAATTCATCCATATTTAATAGTACATTTCTTAAAAAAGGAAAATAACTTGCATTGACATAGTGAGTGCCATTCACAACCTCAGGGTGTTCCCACAAACAGTAATCAGAATATATTTAAATCTTTCTGACAGAGGGCATGTCATAAGAAATGGTTATGTATTAGCTCGGCCCATGTCACTCTTCTGCATCTCTCATTTTGCCTTGTCTGCGATTCAAAGAGTTCCTCATCTTTCCTCACCCGGTCAGCTAGCTCCTTTAAACCCTCTTCATCGGAGGAGATATCACAATCAGCCATGTTCTCATTGTCCAACTCCTCTCCTTCCTGCCGTGCTAGTTTGTGTAGAGCACCACAATATGCAAGACCCACATTGGGGCGTACTGAAAGGCTCCAATGGATTGACCAAGCACCTGCATCCATGCATGGTTCCTGACAGGTGTGAGTAGCCATACCCTCAGTGGGTAGCACTTATCTCGGTATCTATCCCTGAAGGCAAGCAAGAGGCAGGAAAAGCTGTGGATTCTGGGGCTCTCAAAGTAGGTAAGCAGTATGGCTACCTCCTGGGAAGAAGTTTAACAACACCAGGTTAAAGTCCAACAGGTTTATTTGGTAGCAAAAGCCACACAAGCTTTCGGAGCTGCAAGCCCCTTCTTCAGGTGAGTGGGAATTCTGTTCACAAACAGAGCATATAAAGACACAAACTCAATTTACATGAATAATGGTTGGAATGCGAATACTTACAACTAATCAAGTCTTTAAGAAACAAAACAACGTGAGTGGAGAGAGCATCAAGACAGGCTAAAAAGATGTGTATTGTCTCCAGACAAGACAGCCAGTGAAACTCTGTGGGGGTTACAAATAGTGTGCCATGAACCCAATATCCCGGTTGAGGCCGTCCTCGAGTGTGCGGAACTTGGCTATCAGTTTCCTCCTGGTTCCCAGAAGGACTCCCAATGCCAGTTGCCTGGTAGATCACTGAAGGGTCTGCTTTTGCAGGTTACAGGCCTATGGAAGCCCTTCCTGTTGATATGGCTGCTGGCTGGTCCATAGGAGCCTTAATGGCCACACATGTACAGTCAATATCAGTTTGTACCATGGGGAAAACCAGCGATGGCCCACAACCCAATGACCCTCTCTGCCTGACTTTCCAACAGGGCACTTGTCACTTCCTTAATGCACTGTAAGAAGTCTCACAACACCAAGTTAAAGTCCAACAAATTTATTTGGTAGCATGAGCTTTTGGAGCGCTGCCCCTTCATCAGGTGAGTGCCTCACAACACCAGGATAAAGTCCAACAGGTTTGTTTGGTAGCACGAGCTTTCGGAGCACTGCCCCTTCATCAAGACTGTTGGACTTTAACCTGGTGTTGTAAGACTTCTTACTGTACCTACCTCACTCCAACGCCGGCATCTCCACATCATGGCTTCCTTAATGTAGCAATGGGCTGCAGACTGAGAGGTCCCAAACATGTTGCAGTGGATCTTTGGAAAGATCCAGAATTATAGTGGCAAACAACAGTGATCTACCAGGCAACTGGCATTGGGAGTCCTCCAAACCCCTATGGATGTTGACTTGTCCTGCAGCTTGGTGCACAGATCAGTGACAGTCTCCCTGTAGATACTGTCTTTGCTGACACTCAGCATTTGAAGCAAAGTCATCAAATTAATTCTGTTTCCCTCTCTGCAGATGACACCTGAGCTGCTTTATATTTCCTGCATTTTGGATGATAAATACATTTTTAATGCATAAGATAATCGAGAAACTTTAAAAACTCATGCCACAAAACCAATAAATAGCTATTATGCAGTTAGGCCACACAATCTGTTTCTTTTGGTGGTGTTTGTTGAGGAGTAAATAATCACCTGGGCACAGGAAGAACATCCCAACTCTTCAAATAGAGAAATAATATCCTGGAACCTTTTGTCTCCACTGATAAGACAGACTTTCCACTTTAATGGCTTGTGTAAATGATGGGATCTCTGGTAGTGCAGCAGCATTTTTGGTTCTGCACCCAAGTGCCAACCTCGATTATGCATTCCGACCTGTCAACTGTCATGATTATCAAAATGCACCATTTCTCAGTAAAGCCTATCGCGCAATTTTGCAAAAGGGCTCTGAACTGAAATCTTGGGAATTCTTTCAGGCTGCTCTGGCCTCAGGGAAGACATTACAGCTGTTACCAATTCCTAAAACCTTGACTCCAGTGCAACCTCTGTACCTTTACACTGGGCTAAAATTGAAATTAAAATAATCCATTCGCTACTGCTCTGAATGTTCCAGCTATTACTTCTGATCACTGCGCAGGGAGCCTGGTCAGACCTGACTCAGTTGATCAGTGATTTAGTTACAGAAATCAGTACTGTAAGGCTCCGAAGCTACCACTGGTATTCTCTTTGACATTGCACTTAGCCCCCAGCTGCTTCTTACAAAACAACACTCATCATTTAAAAAGGTAAGTATGCCATGTTATCATCATGTGAGGAGTGTGGAGTCAAAAGGCTTTCCTCCTTTTCCTCTCCTCATTTAACCGCAAGTTTTTTTTTTAGAAATGGATATGTTTGCCAATTTGCCAATAAATGTTTAACTGTACATGCTTTGACCACAAAAGGCATGATCAGACTGGGCTTTCTTGAGTATTTAAATAAAAGAAGATAGTTTTATTGCACTTAACCCAATCTAAGTAAAATAATAAAATAAAGCTTAAACCTTCACACACATTAGATGGATTACAGAGTGGGGAAGATAGGTTATAAAATTCAAATTCCAGTAAAATTAAAGGGTGTACGACTTCAGACTGAGTTTGGTGGCCCTGCTGCTTTCACTCAGTGGTTCTGCTCCTTTTGGAATTGAGACAGTTTAAATCTGCAAAGGGATGATTTATTCTTCTAAAGACAACGGCTGGAATTTTTCCACCTCGCAGAATGGAAATCTCTGTTGGCCTCGGGCGGGATTTTATGATCTCGCCCGAGTGAGGTGGTAAAATCCCACCGAACAGCTCTGGGTTGAGTTTGTCTTTTAAATCTGTGTCTGCACCACGTGGGTAGTTAAAATCAACTGACAAGTTGAGTGGAGAGAGAAAAAGAGAAGGAATCGATTCAGAGTTTTTTGTTCCTTCAACATTTCAGTTGCTTATCCCATTCTGCAGAGAAACCAGGCGCTTCAACACCAAAAAGAATTGGCTTGTCCAATGATCTCTCTCCAACTGCCCAGTGACCCCAAATTTGGTCATGGCAAGTGTATTCCAATTAGTTTGAGTAGAACATGGCTGGAAGATCCTCTCTCAGCCAGGATCCTATTGTTCACATGATCATGTCTAATAGTCTGTTTCCACTCCGTTGAGTGATTGTCTGGATGCTTTCCTAACGGGGTAGGAGAGGTCCCATTTATCCTCTTTTAAGGCAAAACTTTGCATACAGCTTCTTTCCATTTCAATTGTTTTAGAATGCCAAAGGTACAGAGAACCAAATGTCTAGCCATCTTTGACTATGATGCCAAGTCGCTGGAATGTAGCTTTAGTCTTTTAAAAAATAATCAAGCAAATAAATTCATATGTTGTTAAATGCATAGCACATGCTAATAGTATAATGTGGATGTTCTTAGAACACATGGACTACAGTGGTTCAACAAGGCAACTAGAGATGGGCAATAAATGGTGGCATAGCCAATGATGCCCACATCCCATGAAAGAATAATAGTCATAAAAAATTGCAGTATTAGTTATTGAAGTGCTTATAAATTTCCTCACAACCAACTTTGTACAAAAGACATAATGGCAACAATGTATGGACAGATACCAACTCCAGATCTACTTATTGCAGTGTAATTTTGACAAATGAGTAGAGGTTAGTGTCTGAATCCCAGTACAGGCAGCCCTATAGCCCAGCCCACTAATTGGATGAGATTGATTGCTGGGGGAGGTACTCTGCTCTGAGGGAGTCGACAGTGGTCATTCTTATTGTGAGGTGAAGATCTCTGGAACCCATGGTAAATTGGCAGTTGCAGTCTTTAATGGCACTACCATGCAAAAGGATAGTGATAAAGAGTGTTTGCTGGGAGTTGACTTGACTCAAAACGTTAACTCTGATTCTCTCTCCACAGATGCTGCCAGATCTGCTGAGCTTTCCCAGCACTTCCTGTTTTTAATTTCCAATTTCCAGCATCCGCAGTAATTTGCTTTTACCTTGCAAGATAAATTGGATGTCCTGAAAATTAAATTTAAGAAAGATCTCTCTTGAAAGCAATCTTTTATTCCAAAGGCTGATCAATGTTTGAAATAATCAAGCCAGTAAATTCATATGTTGTTAAATGCATAGCACATGCTAATAGTATAATGTGGATGTTCTTAGAACACATGGACTACAGTGGTTCAACAAGGCAACTAGAGATGGGCAATAAATGGTGGCATAGCCAATGATGCCCACATCCCATGAAAGAATAATAGTCAGGTTGGTCAGGTGGAGTGTTCAATGTCATCTACTTGTCCTCTGTTTTTACATTATGAAAAGCAGCTAGTATGTCCAGCAACCATAATGAAAGCATCTGATCCCCGAAAGACTGGGCACAAATCCAGAGACAGAAAAATACTTATTTAATCACTCCTCATTACCAATATGCAAGAGCAACACCTCGCTGCTGCATAAGCTGAGTCACAGCAACCAAAATAGGTGATTGAATCATTGTTAGCTGCTAACGTCAGTCAGACAAATTTTCATGCGATTTGTCAGATTTATGTAAACCACGCCGTGCATATTGTCAATCTGAATGCATAAAAATATGTTAAGCTGTTGTCTTAGATGCTGCTGGACCTGTAGTGTTTTATATTCTGGATTTATTGTAAACAATATCAGCAGGAATAAATTATCTATACAACAACCATGCGGTTATCAAATCAAGAAGGGAAGGTCCTGTCTGAGCAACTCAGAAAACCCAAGCAAACCATGGAAAACCCAATTATATTTCTACTTTAAGAAAGGCATTGATAAAGCTCCACCCATGATTACTAAGTAAGCACAAACTGTGGGAATTGGAGGCAAAACTAGAGTATGAACAAAAAAAAACTGAAAAATTGAAAATAACAAGTACTGGTTACAGGATTTATGTGAAGGCAGTGGGGGGATACTGAATGGAGTGCCCCAGGGTTGTATTTGGATCCTGCTGTTTCTAATTTATGTCCAATTACTTGGATTCTGAAACTTGATGCATATTGCTTAAATTTGCTGATGATACTAAATTAGGAAAGGCAGAAGAATCAAAGAAAGTTATCCATAAATTGAAGAATGTTGCGAGCAAAATATGTGACCAGAATAAACAATGACAGATAAAATTTAATTCAAACATATGTAAAGTGTAGGAAGGAAAAATGGTCAACATGCATACTTTATGAATTATATTGAAAACCAAGATTGAAGTTGTAAGGGATCGCAACATGACCAGCCAATGCTTACCAGCAAACAGCAAAGCCAACAGAATGTTAAACCACATAGCCAAGAGAGAAGAAGGCAAGCCAAAGAAATTAGTCATCAAATTGCACTGCTCAATTCAGGTTGCACCTTTTGCTGAGCGCAACAAAAACTTGCATTTTAGTACCTTCCACAACCACTGGCCCTTTTAAAGCTTTTTCCAGCCACTTTTGAAGGGCAGTCACTTTGTAATGTAGGAAACATTTATGTGTGCTATGTGTGCTGTGGACTTTATTAATAGGGGCATAGAGTACAAGAGCAAGGAGGTTATGTTGAACTTATCCAAGACATTAGTTAGACCTCAGCTGGAATACTGTGTACAGCTTTGGGCGTCACACTATAGGAAGGATGTGAGTACAGAAGTGGTTTCCAAGAATGGTTCCAGGGATGAGAAACTTCAGTTATGAGATTAGATTGAGAGGTTGCGACTAGTTCTCCTTCAAGAGAAAATGGCCAAGAGGAGATCTGATAGAGATGTTCAAAATCATGAGGGGTCTAGACAGAGTAGATAGAATCCCTACTATACAGAAGGAGGCCTTTCGGCGCATCAAGTCAGTACCGAGCACAATCCCACCCAGGCCCTATTCCCGTAACCCCACACATTTACCCTGCTAATCCCCGCAACACCAGGGTCAATTTAACATTGCCAATCAACCTAACCCGCACATTTTTGGACTGTGGGAGGAAACCAGAGCACCGGGAGGAAACCCATGCAGACACGGGGAGAAAGTGCAAATTCCACACAGACAGCGACCCGAAGCCGGAACTGAACTTGGGTCCCTGGCGCTGTGAGGCAGCAGTGCGAACCATTGTGCCACCGTGCCGCCTAATAGGAAGAAACCGCTCTTGCTCGTAAAAGGATCAAGAATGAGAGGGCTCAGGTTTAGTGATTCGCAAAAGAAGCAAATACAATGTGAGAGAAAACTTTCAGGTCTGGAATGCATTGCCTGGAGGTGTGGTAGAGGCAGGTTCAATCCAGGTATTCAAGAGGGCATTAGGTGATGACTTGAACAGAAAATGATTACTTGAATAGAAACAATGTGCCGGGATACAGGAAAAAGGCAGGGGAATGGCACTTAGTCGTGATGCTCATTTGGAGGGCCAGTGCAGACACAATGGGCTAAACGGCCT
The DNA here is from genome assembly GCF_964213995.1 of Mustelus asterias. Lineage (NCBI taxonomy): Eukaryota > Metazoa > Chordata > Chondrichthyes > Carcharhiniformes > Triakidae > Mustelus > Mustelus asterias. Next base: position 77,436,143 of record NC_135810.1, read on the forward strand.
CCTTCTGTGCTGTAACAGTTCTGTGATCGTTTTGGTAGTTGAGAAACAGGAGATATTCGGTGTTGGGAAGCTTGCTCCCTATGTCAGGAATCTTGAGTTATGAAGCATGGGATTTTCAGCTTGAATATCTGCAAATTGATCGTAGAGGTATCTAAGTTGCTAAATAGTATGCAATGGTATAGAACACCACATAAAAATAAAAATGAAAGTAGGACAAAGGGGACGAGAGTTCAAACTAGAAAAGGCCACCTTAGTATTGATATTAGGAAGTCCTTTACAGGGAGAGCGATCAACACATGGAAAAGCTCTCTTGGTGAAATGGTGGAAGCGAAAGCCCTAAATAAATTTAAGAAACAATTAGATGCAACAAGAGAAGAGTGTTGATAAAATAAGTACCACAGATGCTGGAAATCTGAAATAGAAAGTGTTACCATCTTCATTTATTTAAAAAAAAAGAAATTCAAACTTCTTGTTGTTAGCTGAAAGGATGGCATAAGGGCTCAAATCTTCCAGTCTCCGGATCATCAGAGCTGGGACATACATTGGGAGGTGTGTACCAGGAGCCAGCGGAGGTTTTGATGCACAGGCAAATGTGGAAAATGCCCTGGACCCTCGGCAGTGAATGACTTGTGTCAGCCACGTGAAACTTCTAAAAAGTTTGTTCGTGGGATGTGGATGTCTGGCACAGTGGCACAATGATTAGCACTGCTGCCCCATAGCACCAAGGACCCGGGTTCAATTCCAGCCTTGGGTGACTGTCTGTGTGGAGTTTGCACTTTCTCCCCATGTCTGCATGGGTTTCCTCCAAGTGCTCTGGTTTCCTCCCACAACCAAAGATATGCAGGTTAGGTTGATTAGCTATGCTGAATTGCTCCTTAGTAACAGGGAGATTAGCAGGGTAAATAGGTGGTGTTACAGGGATAGGACCTGGGTGTGATTGTTGTCAGTGCAGGCTCGATGGGCTGAATGGTCTCTTTCTGCACCGTAGCGATTCTATGATGTTGCCCATCCCTAATTGTCCTTGAGAAGGTGGTGATGAGCTGCCTTTGTGAACCACTGCAGTCCATGTAGTTCAACTTCACTGTGGCAATTTTATACAATTGACTGACTTGATAGGTTATTTCAGAGGGAAAAGTCAACCAGATTGCAGTGAGTCTGGAGTCAAATGTAGACAAGACCAGGTAAGGACAGCAGATTTCCTTTCTTAAAGAGCACGCGTGAACCAGATGGGTGCATACCAAAGTTGAACAGAATTGTTAAGGTCATCATTACTGAGGCTAGCTTTCAATTCCAGATTTATTAATTGAATTTAAATTCTACCAACTGTTATGGTGGAATTTGAACCCATGTCCCAGAATTTTAGCCTGGCCCTCTGCATTGTCAGTCCAAAGATATTACCACGATGCCAATGTTTCTCCTAAGCTACGTACTTACCCAGGAAATGTTAGTTTAATACCCGGTCTAACTCGGCGGTTAGCCAGTGTAACACAATGAGCACCCCAGCTGACCCATTGCATCACCTGATTACACCCACAACTCCATCCAGACCCGACTCTGCCCCCCACCACCTGACAACCTCCTGACCGCTGGAAAATGCCCCCCACCATTCCCCACACCCAGACCCAAACACCCACCCACCTGAATGGCCCCCTTGACTTTCCCCCACCCAAGCAGAGCTGACCACCACCCCCATCCTCACCCATTTATCCATTCATTCACTCATTCAATATAACCCACATTTATTCATTAAAAGAATTGAACCTTAAAGTTTAGCTAGTGTCGTAAAAAAGTGGTGTGTCTTCTCCTTCCCCGAAACTCTTCTTTGCTCACTGGACTTACCCTAGAGAGGCTGTCCTGATCCATTTCTGCTTCAGCCTGGATCAGAAAATACTGCTCAACACTCGTAGTATTGTCAGATTGGAGAAAACTTTGCAGGTAGTGGCAATGCACCCAGAATTGCCACTGACCAGAACATTTAGGTCAAGATTTCACATTTTAACCTATTACTGTAACAGACTAAAAGCACTAAAATAAATGCAAAATATTGCAAATGTTAGAAATCTGAAAAACAGAAAAAAGTCACACAGAATCGAAATGTTAACTGTTTCTCTTGCCAGATACTGCCAAACCTGCTCAGTTTTTCCATCATTTTCTGTTTTTATTTCAGGTTTCCAGCATTTGCAGTATTTTGCTTTTATTTTAGTATTTAATTCACCGCCACTTCTCTTCCAGGAATGCCTTTCTTGAAGAAATGCTGCTCTTTTCTTAGATAGGATTTACATTTATTTCTTTTACCGTGTTCACCTTCATTGCTTTCCATTTTCTTCCTGGTGCTTAACAAGGTATTTACCAAAACTTGCTTTCACAGCCACATTTCCTTCCTCAGTGATTATCTCTGATTCACCCCACGTGGATTCCAACTGAAGTTCCACCTCCCATGTTTTGAATCCACCAGAATTACAGGTATCTCGGGGACATATAATGTTTCTCGGACTGCCGTTCTTGCTGCATCCTGAGATACACCCTCTGTGGCATATGCTGGCGTACATAGACACTCGATATCTCTCTCCAGTAGCATCAATGCACCCTATCTCAAAACCGTCCTTGTCCCCAGTTCCATTTCATTCTTTGTCTCATCGCACGCCTTAACAAGAAGCTTTTACTCTTCCCTTCAGCTGTTAAGGAATACAAGCCCCAACAACTTACTGTTACCAACGTCCATCCGGGAACCTCGACCTCTTCCTTTTTCTGACCCCATCCCTTCTTCTGATTCCAACCCTTACAGTGTATTCACTATACCTATGACCTTCCCCTCACTGACGCTAAAGCTTCTGTTCTGTACTCGGCAAAGGGCTTTCACCCCCTTACGTCCTCACTTCAATGAATTTTGGGCACTCAGCGCAATGCAGAAGACTTTTTCCATCATTTTTGTCTCCACACTCACTTCTTCCACTGCTCCAAAGTGTTACCTTTTCCCAACGACCAGCAGCAGGGAGTTACCAAACTTCCACTGCATTTTCAGTTCTTCAGGGCTTCTCCTGAGCTCCCGCTACTTGGAGCCTGTTTCTTTGCTCCTTTCCCCAGGGGGTCCTACTGATGAACTCCTGGGACATCTCCCTCCCCCATAACTCCTCTTTGGTATGGCACCTAACTCCTGGGCCCCATCATCAGGTTTTGGCACCATTTCCTTCCACTGGGTACTTGTCCCTGGCCCAAAGAAATATTGGACTACACATGTGCTGCCTGCTCCCAATTGGTGCAAGTGCAGAAATGCCCAGGGCACACTGGAACTTTCAGTTTCTGGTCCCCACTTGTGACATCAATACTACAGAAGATCAACAGGAGAATAGAAGGTGCAGGAAGGAAGTTAAAAAGGAAATTATGAAAGCAGAGAGAGGGGGCAAAAAATATCGGCAAATAAAAACTACAAAACCCAAAGATGTTTCATAATACATAAAGAGTAAGAGGAAAAAGTAGAGCTAAATAGAGACCAAAGGGGTAACCTGTGTGGGGAGGGGCAAAATGTAGGCATAGCTTTTAATGGCGAATTTGCATCCATTTTCACAAGTGGGACAAAAGCAGCCATTGTGGTTAAGGAAGAGGAGTGAAATATTGGATGGGATGAAATAGGAAGGTACTTAGCATTTTTAAATGGAGATAAGTCACCACCAGGCCTGAGTGAAATGTATCCCAGGACAAGGGGCGCAAGAAGTTACAAAGGCACTGGCCATCACTTTCCAATCCCCTCTGACTACAGGCATGATGCCATAGGACTGGAAAACAGCTAAAGTTGTACCATTGTTTAAAAAGGGAGGAAGGGATAGAGCGAGTAATTACAGGCCAGTCAGAGTCACCTTGGTGGTGGGTAAATTGGAAAAACACAGATAGCATAAATCCGCATTTTGAAAGATAAACCAGCATGGACTTTAGGGAAGGTCATGCCTGATTAACTCAATTGAATTGTTTGGGAAGGTAACAAGGAGGGTTGACCATATTTAACGTAATCCTCATGGATTTTAGCAAAGAATTTGATAAGGCTCTACATGGCAGATCGGTTAGTATATTAAAAACTCATGGAATCAGAGAAGAGTGGCAAACTGGGTCCAAAATTGGCTGTGTTTAGAAGTAAAAACTTATGGTTATTTTATGACAGGAAGCTGTTGTAATGCAAACATAATAAAAGTTTGCTGTGGTCAAACAAGGAGACAGCAAAGAGGGGAACCATTCGACCTGTCCTCACCTGGTTATAATAGTAGGATAGATAGATAAAGTGGTCCTGAAGGCATGAGATTCTTTCTTTTATTGACTGATGCATAGAGTACAAGAGCAGGGATGTTATGCTCAAACTGTGCAGAATACCAGTTAGGTTACTGCTATAGTGCCGCATACAGCGCTATTATTACAAGATGCAATCGCATTAGAGAGGGTTCCAACAAGATTTACAAGGACGTTGCCAGGAATGGAGAAATTTAGTTCTGAGGAAAGATTGGGTAAGCCGTGTCTGTACTCCTTGGAACAGAGGAGGCGGAGGGAAGAGAACAGACTCAGCCAGGCAGAGGAGGGTGGTGATGGATAAGGACTAGTTGGGCTCTGTTCAAAGAGAGCCCTCAGGCCAAGCTAGTAGGGGATGGAGGTTTAAAAGTATTTGACGTACAGAATGTGGTGTTGAGTCTAGAGCTCTTTTGGGTAGATGAAATAGGTACAGCTGTTTGACAAACCTCCTTAACTGTTAAAATGGTTGAAGCTAGACAGAGTGGACCCAATCAGGGTGTGTTCAATACCTCATTAATGGTTAAACTTAACTTCAGCAAATGTTATCAACATATCAATTGAATACTTTGACAATTGATTAAATGGATTATAAGGGAATGGATGATTGAATTAAACAGAGGAGATAGTGACTTTCAGCTGGTGCAGGAAAATGTATGAACTACAGAACTATACAGGAAAAGGGTACAAGCGTAAGACTATGAACAGAATGAAACAGCAGATTGTTCTACAAAACCTTCCATGCTGACCTACTGTCCAGAGGCTTAGACTTCATAATACTAAACGTCATCGTTAGTGTGATTTGAATAAGATGTCAGCTGTTTGCGGTTGATACAGAAAGCTTTTGGTTCAAGCTCCACATCAGGACACAAGCACAAAGTTTCATAAAAATGTAAAAGTGCTGAGGGAGTGCTGCAAAAGAGAAAGAGAAAAAAAAACTTACATTTATATAGTACCTTCACAAGAAGCCAAAAGGTGCACATTTTGAGCTGTGGTCACTGTTGCAATGTAGGAGACGAGGCAACAAAATGGTGTTCAGCAAATTCCCACAGGCAATAATCTGATAATAACCAAATCATTTTTCTGTGATGTTGATTGAAGGATAAACATCAACTAAGACAACAGGATAACTCTCCTGCTCTTCTTCCAAATAATGCCTTTGGATCTTTTACATCCACCCAAGTAGAAGATGGAGCCTTGGTTTGATGTCTCATCCAAAATACAACACCTCCAACAGTGCAATATGTTGTGTGTAAAAGATCGATGGCACTATTTCAAAAAGCGAGAGTGTTATCCCCAGTATCCTGAATATTTATCGTTCAATCAACATCACCAAAACAAAAGTTGCAGTTTGTCAGAATGCTGTGTTTCCTACATGACAGCAGTGACCCCACTTTAAAAATATTTACCCGACTATACCCAGAGTATTTATTGGGAGGTCATACAAGGCACCATATAAATGTAAGTCTTTCTTTCCATGTGTATGATTCATTCATTAGAGCTACAATAAAGCTTTAATATATCCAATTAGGATTGCTGAGCTGAATCACTGATGGGGTAACCTGGAGCTGAGCATTCCTGACACAAAGGAACCCTACAACGGAGCCAATGTTTTCCTCATCTTTGAATACATTGTGATCTTATGACTTTGACTAGCGCCATCTTTCAGACAGAAAAAAAAACTCAGATACTGGTGAGTAAAAGTAAAAATCTTTTAATGAAATACTTCATCATAAACAGAAACGGCTAAAAGAAAATCACAATGATAAATGAATGCATTAAAACTGAAAAATCTGCTTCAAAACTGATTTGTCCATCCATCTTTTCACTTCAGATCAATAGAATTTTTTTCCTACTATTGCAACAATCCCCAATTATTGGCCAGAATGTCAACAATTTCATTTATTCAAATGATTAAAGATAAAATTAGAATTGTAGAGATAGTGGCCAAGACCATTTTAAATGAAGTTATTCTTTGTGATCTTCAGGATCATTAAATTAGTTTATACTGTGCAAAGGATCAACTGCAAAGAGTTGTTATAATTTACTGCAAACACAGCAGGCCAGGAACCCACCAAAGACAAATGTAGTAAACACAAGTAGTTCCAAAAGTTGAATCTGTTTCTAACCATGCTAGAGAGTCACTTGAATCCTCAATATTGATAATTTATGGACCCACTATACTTGTGAAAGGAAGCCGGCACATAGCAAATAATAATCGCTAGCAATTAATCATACCAGGATTATACAAGTAACTGAGTTCTCTCTAAATATTCTGTATTTCGATGTTTCAGAACCATTAGAAACAAAATACAACATTGCACAATGCCTTGTCAACATTCTCATAACAGCTCAAAACAACTCTCCCCACATAAATCAATTCAGAGCAGTTACATATTGCTGCTTAGAATAAGCAAGTTGGGAATATTCCATTTTCAAACTGTAAACTTACAACCCTGGAAAGCTTATTCAGCAAGAGCTTTTCAATCCCAAGCAATGACAGCTAGAATCAAGAAAAGCAAATTACATCTACCATCCTTTCTGCTTTTCTTATGGAGAATCCCAAATCGAATGTTTGTCTTGTGCTTTACCCAGAACAAGATGGGTGCTAGATGAAACTTTAAAACAGCTTCTAGGAATCACAAAAGAAATGATGGATAATACAAATGAAATTGCTGGAAATACTCAGCAGGTCAGGCAGCATCTGTGGAAACAGTTAATGTTTCAGGTCAAGAGGACCTTTCACCAGAACTGAAACAGTAACAGCGTTTTTGTTTCAGGTTTCCAGCATTTGGAGTGTTTTGCTTTCAACCAAATGAGGCTTTGTCGATTTATTCTACCACAGGATTTGGTCTGTAATTTGCATATTTATCAGAATATGTCAGTAGTCTGTGAGACTAATTTAAATATTGTGCAAAGTAAAACTCCAAACTTAGTTGTAGTAACTGGATTTCATCTCCATGTACATCTCGATTCATGATTTATTCATCACTCCTTGGCAGAAGATGTCTCATGTATACGTCAGAACTGTGCAGTCTTAGCAATTAGCATTTCATTTTTTCCAGTTTATCTGTCGTCACCATTTCCACCACTTCTCCAGACATGAACTGATCCTGAAGCAAAATACATCAAGACTTTAAATAAGGATTTAAATATGCAACGTTTACTGTGGACTTAGTGAAAGTATGTACTGGCAAAGATTTGAAAAATTAGCAATGTCATTCAAAATTTAGACTGAATTAGATTGTTATCTGAAAAGGAAATAAAATTCAGGATTATAGGAAGAAGGCAGAAGAGTAAAACTTGGTGATTGCTTATTCAGACAGCCAGTACAGACATGATGGACCAAATGGCATCCTCTGCACCATACCAATTCTGTGATCACTTATCTGCAGTTTTCATGAAAACAAATGATAAATCAGTGAAAGCAACCTACAAAACATTGGCTAAAAGTTCCCGAATACAATTAAATAAATAGGAAATTTGTTTAAGATAAGCCACTGTAAAACAGTCGAAAGACTACAGTGCCTCTAGGCTTTCACCCAATGAGAATTTCAGAAGCTAACACATCATGTTGACAGCTGAGAAATGTACATGCCTGAAGCTTTCTTCTCTTTACTCTGTTGCAGCACCAATGAAAAACTGACTCGAGAAGTTATATGCAAACATTAAATGCAAATGGTGAGATTTAGAAATCTACAGCAAGATTCCTCTCCAAGTAAACAAAGTGTACACGCTGAATCAAAGAATCATTGCGTCAGATGATCAAAAAAGTAAAAGCCCTTGGGAATTAAGGAAGAGTGGCAAATTGGTTCCAAAATTAGCTTAGCAGCCAGAAGCAAAGGGTAATAGATGATAGCTGCTTTTGCGACTGGAAAACTATTGACAGTAGGGTTCGCTTGAGCTCACTGCTCAGTCCCTTATTTTTAGTAGTTTGCACATTCCATTGATGAATAAATTAGCCATGTGGTTCACTGTGAGAAGGAAGCTTCTTTTTTTCCATTTATTCTTTCAGGGGATGTGGGCAAGGCCAGCATTGGTTGGTTGCCCATCCCTAATTGCTCCTGATCTGAGTGGCTAATTAGGTCATTTCACAGGGCAGAGAGTATGAAGTCATATGTAGGCTAGACCAGGCAAGGATGACAGATTTCCTTCCCTAACGTACATTAGTGAACCAGATAGGCTTTTACAACTATCGATGATAGTGTTGTGGTATCATTACTGCGACTGTCTTTATAGTCCAGTTTTATTAGTTGAATTTAAATTCCACCAACTGCTATGGGCGGTTTGAATTCATAGCCGGGGCCTCTGGACTACTTCTCCAGTGCCATTTTCCCCTTTAGACTGCAAGGAAATATAGATGGCTTGGTCAGTTGGACAGAAAAGTGGAAAATTGAATTCTACCTGGAGAAGTGCAAGCAATGCATTCGGGGTTGTGCAACAAAGCAAGGGAAAAGACAATAAATGGGAGGATAGTGAGTAGTGTGGAGGAAGAAAGGGATCTTGGAGCATATTCCCGCAGATCCTCCAAGTTTGCAAGACAGATTGATAAGGTGGTTAAGAAATACATGCTTTCTTTTATTAAAAGAGGCATAATATATAAAACAGGGAGGTTGTGCTACAACTATGTACAACACTAGTTACGCTGCAGCTTGAATACTGCATATATCACATTACCGGATGAATGTGATTGCACTGGAGTGTAGAGATTTAAAAGGATGACACCAGGATTGGGAAACTTTGGCTATGAGGAATGACTGGATAGGCTGAAGATGTTTTCCTTGAAACAGAGGAGGCTGAGAGGTAACTTAATTAAGTTGTATTGAATTATTAGATAAGCTCTATGGACAAACTAGTTAACTTAGAAGAGGGATCAAAAGCCAGGGGGCATAGCCTTAAAGCAACTGGTGGAAAGTTCAGAGGGCAATTGAGAATGGTTTATTTTTACCCTGAGGGTGGTGGGAATCTGGAATTCACTGCTTAAAAAGGTTGGTAAAGGCAGAAACCCTCATCGCATTTAAAAAGTGGTTGGATTTGCACTTGAAGGATCAAAAAAGACAAGGCTACAAACCATGAGCTGGAAAGTGGGATGTGGCTGGATAATCTTTTTTGGCCAGCACAAACCTGATGTGCTGAATGGCCTCCATCTATGCTGTAAATTTGTATAATTTGAAAAGGTGTTTTACATGTCTTCTGGCAAACCTACAATGAGGTTATATCTGAGATCAATAGCACTTCAAATAGTGCTGGGCTACTGAATCAGTACTCTCAATTGGAGAAATTTGTCAAATACCAAATCAAGAGGCAAGACATTGGGTCTGCACATTTCAAATAAATGTCAACTTACTTTATCATAAATGACTTTGATTATCAAAGAACAACTTGGACATGTTGCAACTTCTTCCCCATTTTCCAGATCTTCCTGTAAGACACCAAAAAGTTAGATTTATTTTCTTTGCATCTCAAATGTGCTAGTTCAGGCTGCAGCAATGGTTCTGCAGCTGATCTACAGATCTGTGACCATTCTAAAGTTAAAGTTTATTTATTAGTCACAAGTAGGCTTACATTAACACTGTAATGAAGTTATTGTGAAAATCCCCTAGTCGCCACACTCTGGCGCCTGTTCGGGTACATTAAGGGAGAATTTAGCATGGCCAATGCACCAAACCTGCAGATCTTTGGATTGTGGGAGGAACACAGTAAGAAGTCTCACAACACCAGGTTAAAGTCCAACAGGTTTATTTGGTAGCAAATACCATAAGCTTTCGGAGCACTGCTCCTTCGTCAGATGGAGTGGAAATCTGCTCTCAAACAGTGCAAACAGACAGAATCAAGTTGCAGAATACTGATTAAAATGCAAATCCTACAGCCAGCCAGGTCTTAAATGTACAGACAATGTGGGTGGAGGGAACATTAAACACAGGTGAAAGAGATGTGTATTGTCTCCAGACAGAACAGCTAGTGAAATTCTGCAAGTCCAGGAGGCAAGCTGTGGGGGTTACTGATAATGTGACATAAATCCAGGAAACCAGAGCCCCCAGAAGAAAGCCACGCAGACACAGGGAGAATATGCAAACTCCACACAGACAGTGACCCAAGCCGGGAATCGAACCCAGATCCCTGTCGCTGTGATGCAGCAGCGCTAACCACTGTGCCATCATGCCATCCCTTTACACAAGATTAAGGATTTGCAAGGAGAGAGGCAGGTGTTGCAAACACGTTTGATCTCATCATGTTTATTTTTAAAATGTAAAGTGATTGAGACTGGGACTCCTAAATCATGTCCCTTCTTTCCTCGCCCACAAGTATCACCTCATCTCTTTCTACTTTGCACCATTGTTCCAAACCACCACAACAATAGCATTCAAGGCACATGGTACCAGAGCACGGAGACTTCTTGCAAGCTGTGCCCAGCATACCCTCTACTTCTATCTTTTACTCTCAGTCTATGCTTCTAAAACTTTATTCTAACACTTTTAAACTCTCTAACAATGCTCTATTACTGCCTGTTACAGATTTGGACCTACCTCATGTTAAGTTGATCTTTCTATGATGGTAAGACAACATTCTGCATTCTCTCCTTTCCTTCTCTATGTATGGTATGCTTTGTCTGTACAGCGTGCAAGAAATAATTATTTTCACTGTATACTAATACATGTGGCAATACTAAATCAAATCAATATTACCCTTATCACAAAGCTCAGTCTACTACCCACTTCTGCAGCATTTTATCCTGTCCGACCCTTCATTTAAAATCCTTATGTACCATCTCACCTTCCCCTTCAACTTCACCATCTCTCACAAGCCTTGCCCATCAGTCTTGGTGACTGACCAAAAAAGCTCCAACCACTTCTTTGGATTTGTCACAAACTACAAACCCCTTCCTTTGTGAGCACCCTAGGAAAAGCACTGCAGCAAACAAAACTGCACGCACGCATACACACCTCCAGTCATCACAACTCTTGCACAGTTCAACCTCATTTCCAATTTTATCTTTAAAAAGCACTTCAAAATATTGGTGCCACAAATATCAAAACTCTCCCTCAACTTCCTGACATTGTCAGGGCCCCAGTTATAAACTACATCTTTATCCCCAATCCTGGTGAATGTCTCTCTCCCTGGCCCTGCAGCCAACCCTGGAATACCTAGATAACAAAGACACCTATGTCAGGCTCCTATTTATTGACTGTAGCTCAACCTTCAACACTATTATTTCCACGAAACTCATCTCCAAACTCCGTGGCCTGGGCCTCGGCACCTCCCTCTGCAACTGGATCCTGAACTTCCTAACTCAGAGCACAATCAGCAAGGATAGGCAACTACACCTCCTCCATGATCATCCTCAACACTGGTGCCCCACAAGGCTGCGTTCTCAGCCCCCTATTATACTCCTTATACACTATGACTGTGTGGCCAAATTCCCCTCCAATTCGATTTTCAAGTTTGCTGACGACACTGCCGTAGTGGGTCGGATCTCAAACAATGACGAGACAGAGTACAGGAATGAGGTAGAGAATCTGGTGAACTGGTGCGGCAACAATAATCTCTCCCTCAATGTCAACAAAATGCAGGAGATTGTCAACAACTTCAGGAAGCATAGTGGAGAACATGCCCCTGTCTACATCGTAAGAAGTCTAACAACGCCAGGTTAAAGTCTAACAACACTAGGTTAAAGTCCAACAGGTTTATTTGGTAGCAAAAGCCACTAGCTTTCGGAACAGGCTGTCCCTTCGTCAGGTGGGTGGGAGTTCTGATTACAAACAAGGCACAAAGACACAAACTCAATTTACATGAATAATGAGTCTTTACAGCTAATCAAGTCTTAAAGGTACAGACAATGCAAGAGGAGGGAGCATTAAGCACAGGTTAAAGAGATGTGCATTGTCTCCAGACAGGACAGCTAGTGAGATTTTGCACATCCAGGCAGGTTGTGGGGGTTACAGATAGTGTGGCATGAACCCAATGTAATCCCATGTAATCAGAACTCCCACCCACCTAACGAAGGGACAGCCTGTTCCGAAAGCTAGTGGCTTTTGCTACCAAATAAACCTGTTGGACTTTAACCTGGTGTTGTTAGACCTCTTACTGTGTTTACCCTAGTCCAATGCTGGCATCTCCACATCCTGTCTACATCAACAGGGGCAAAGTAGAAAGGGTCGAAAACGTCAAGTTTTTAGGTGTCCAGATCACCATCATGTCCTGGTCCCCCCCATGCCGACATATAGTTATGAAAGCCCACCGTCGCCTCTATTTTCTCAGAAGACTAAAGAAATTTGGTACGTCAGCTACGACTCTCACTAACCTTTACAGATGCACCATAGAAAACATTATTTCTGGTTGTATCACAGCTTGGTATGGCTCCTGCTCTGCCCAAGACCACAAGGAACTACAAAAGGTCATGAATGTAGCCCAATCCATCACACAAACCAGCCTCCCATCCACTGACAATGTTTACACTTCCCGCTGCCTCGGCAAAGCAGCCAGCATAATTGTGGATCCCAAAACAAGCTCAGCGCCAACAACTGCCAGTTTCCAGATGCAATTTTACATCTCATCCGCTTCATCCTGGACCACAACATCTTCACCTTCAACAACCAGTTCTTCATCCAGACACACGGAACAGCCATGGGGACCAAATTCGCACCTCAATATGCCAACATCTTCATGTACAGGTTCGAACAAGACTTCTTCACCGCACAGGACCTTCAACCGATGCTATACACTAGATACATCGATGACATTTTCTTCCTTTGGACTCATGGTGAACAATCACTGAAACAACTCTATGATGACATCAACAAGTTCCATCCCACTATCAGACTCACCATAGACTACTCTCCGGAATCGGTTGCATTCTTGGACACACGCATCTCCATTAAGGACGGTCACCTCAGCACCTCACTGTACCGCAAGCCCACGGATAACCTCACGATGCTCCACTACTCCAGCTTCCACCCTAAACACGTTAAAGAAGCCATCCCCATTCGGACAAGCCCTCCGTATACACAGGATCTGCTCGGATGAGGAGGATCGCAACAGACACCTCCAGACGCTGAAAGATGCCCTCATAAGAACAGGATATGGCGCTCGACTCATTGATCAACAGTTCCAACGCGCCACAGCGAAAAACCGCACCGACCTCCTCAGAAGACAAACACGGGACACAGTGGACAGAGTACCCTTCGTTGTCCAGTACTTCCCCGGAGCGGAGAAGCTACGGCATCTCCTCCGGAGCCTTCAACATGTCATTGATGAAGACGAACATCTCGCCAAGGCCATCCCCACCCCCCACTTCTTGCCTTCAAAACAACCGCACAACCTCAAACAGACCATTGTCCGCAGCAAACTACCCAGCCTTCAGGAGAAGAGTGACCATGACACCACACAACCCTGCCACAGCAACCTCTGCAAGACGTGCCGGATCATTGACACAGATGCCATCATCTCACGTGAGAACACTATCCACCAGGTACACGGTTCATACTCTTGCAACTCGGCCAACGTTGTCTACCTGATACGCTGCAAGAAAGGATGTCCCGAGGCATGGTACATTGGGGAAACTATGCAGACGCTGCGACAACGGATGAATGAACACCGCTCAACAATCACCAGGCAAGACTGTTCTCTTCCTGTTGGGGAGCACTTCAGCGGTCACGGGCATTCGGCCTCTGATATTCGGGTAAGCGTTTTCCAAGGCGGCCTTCGCGACACACGACAGCGCAGAGTCACTGAGCAGAAACTGATAGCCAAGTTCCGCACACACGAGGAAGGCCTCAACCGGGAAATTGGGTTCATGTCACACTATCTGTAACCCCCCCAGAGTTTCACTGGCTGTCTTGTCTGGAGACAATACACATCTTTTTAGCCTGTCTTGATGCTCTCTCCACTCACATTGTTTTGTTTCTTAAAGACTTGATTAGTTGTAAATATTCACATTCCAACCATTATTCATGTAAATTGAGTCTGTGTCTCTTTATAAGCTCTGTTTGTGAACAGAATTCCCACTCACCTGAAGAAGGGGCTTGCAGCTCCGAAAGCTTGTGTGGCTTTTGCTACCAAATAAACCTGTTGGACTTTAACCTGGTGTTGTTAAACTTCTTACTGTGTTTACCCCAGTCCAACGCCGGCATCTCCACATCATAAAATATACATTCCAGTAAATGGCCTTTAGCAATATTGGCAAACTGAAATCCCCATTGAGCCCAATCATCACCCATCAGTGGAGATCCTCTGTCAGAGGGTTAGATCATCAATGAGTTATTGAGGTGGAGGTGCCACTTATTCCAGTTTGATCAGTGATATTAGTTAGTGGGTGGTTGATATTAGTCTACAGCAGTTTACTACAACAGCTCCCACCTTGCTGATGATAAATTTGTCCCCACACGGACACGGGTAATAATAACTCTCCGTCTCCTCATCATACTCGAAATCCTCGATTTCCACCTCGTCGTGAAACACGGACATGATGGCTGCCCACTCGCCGTTTCGCTCAGCCGACTGCGGCCTCCAGTCTGTCCAGCTCTGACTCCAACTACCTGCTGCCTTCCCCACGCTTTCTCCCGGCCCGCTGCAACTCGGCGTGCGCCTGCGCGACGTCTCCGGTTTACGCGCCGTCTCCGGTTTACGCGCTTGCGCCTCGCAATTAAACGGATTTGCCCAGCGCTCAGATCGATATTGCGCATGCGCGCCCTCATCCCCCTCCCCGCCCTTCCGCGAACGCGCCTGCGCCTCGTTCCTGAACAGGTTGGCCCAGTCGCCAGGCCGATGCTGCACCTGCGCGCCTTCTCCAGCCAATTCCGCGAACGCGCCTGCGCCTCGCTCCGAAACGGGTTTGCCTTGCCGTCAGACCGTTATCACGCATGCGCGCTTTCACCGGCCCGTTCCTCTGACGCGACTGCGCAAACAGTTACACCCACCTTCCCCAACAGCTGACACAAGGTGGGGAGCTTTGAGCTATCTGATTTGATCTCAGATTTTCAGCACCTGCGATATTTTATTTTTGTCTTTTCGCATTTTTAAAGCTTGATTTTGTTCTCCTAGACCAATAATTTGCAGCAAAGATCAGCAGGAAGAAAACTGAAGTAAGGCAGCGCCTGCTCTAGTAAAGCCCTATCTCCAACCCAA
The DNA here is from genome assembly GCF_964213995.1 of Mustelus asterias. Classification (NCBI taxonomy): domain Eukaryota; kingdom Metazoa; phylum Chordata; class Chondrichthyes; order Carcharhiniformes; family Triakidae; genus Mustelus; species Mustelus asterias. Next base: position 77,451,536 of record NC_135810.1, read on the forward strand.
ATTTCCAATCTCTTCAGCAGAGTATTTCAGCAGAGAATAAGTTCACATCACAGCAGCATACTCTCTCAAGCTGCCTATATTGAAGGCAACACATGCAAGAATTGCCAAAGTATACTCGATGGCAGACTTCAATCAATCTGTGAACAAACAGGAGTCTGCCTACCAAACTGAAGAGCAATAGCCTTGAACATGCTGCATATTCGAGACCTGGATTGTGTGCCAACGTTATGCCAAGCAGCTCAACCTCTTTCACTTGAGCTGCCTTCAGAAACGATGGAAGGGTTGTGGTGGTCGCTGGAGTTGTTACTGGAATAACAATCTAGCGACCTAGAATAATGCTCTGGCATTAAGGGTTCAAATCCCACCATAGCAGCTGGTAGAATTTAAATTAAATTAATAAATCTGGAATTCAAAGTTAGTCTTGGTAAAGAATTTATTTGAGGAGGCAGACAAATAATTACAGTTTTAAAGTTTATTTCTTGGTGTCACAAGTAGGCTTACATTAACACTGCAATGAAATTACTGTGAAAATCTCCTGGTTGTCACACTCCGGCACCTTTTTGGGTACACTGAGGGAGAACTTAGCATTGCCAATGCACCTAACCAGCATGTCTTTCAGACTGTGGAAACCAGAGCACCTAGAGGAAATCCACACAGAGACGGGGAGAACATGCAGATTCTGCACAGTCACCCAAGTCGGGAATTGAACCCAGGTCCCTAGCGCTGTGAAGCAGCAGTGCTAACCACTGTGCCAGTGATCCATGGGTAATTTAGCATTTCAAGGAATCTTCAATGTCTTTCCCATGTGACTTTTTGCTGGCACCAACGTTTGTTTTAGCTGTGTCCCGAACTTCCATCATTCTGTTCTTGCATTCCTTCCACTGTTTTCTGGAAACCTTCTTTCTCTCCAACAGACCATGCCTTGCCAGCCTGTGTTTGGGTTCATTCTTTTTATCATAATCCAAGGAATTGTAGACCATGGCAAATCACGTTGTTTTGCCGCCACCAAATTGCATCCTGAGGCCAAAAACAAACACTACATCTGGTGCTGTTTTATACATTTTTGCCAGCCTATCCTTAATTTCTGTCTTGGGAACTGGCTTGCAAAGATGGAGGACATTGACAACCATTTGTGTTGGAGGAAGCAATTTGTCATAAACTATCTTGTTCTGGTGGTCACAGTGTCATTAGTAATAGTCGCCATGAAACTGTCATTGATTGTCACTAAAAACTGATCTGGTTCACTAATGACCTTTAGCGAAGGAAATCTGCTGTTGCTACCTGGTCTGAACAATGAGCAACTCCACATTTTCAACAGTGTGACAGGGTAGATGGTGAGAGGATGCTTTAATACTTAAATTATTGTCTGGCCAGAAATACTTAATGAGACTTTCTGAGGGCTCTGAAACCCATTAGCCTGTGAAACATCTGAGTCCGAGGGAAAACATTGCCTCTTTGACAGCTCAGCTCTCTGATCTATGCTGTCAATTTCACAATGTTTATTTACACAAGATAAAAGAGCTTTCAGTTTCTGCTATTAATACTTAAATGGTCTGGATGGTTGACGCTTTTATTGACCTGTAGTAAAGAGGAGTTTTATTTAAGAAATTGGAAAGTTGTCAATGAATGACATTTTTATTCAAGTTTTTTAAACCAATCCTACTGTCACGATAGATTTAATCTGTTCTATACATTTCTCAGTCGGTGTTTGGGCATTGAAGTGCCATGGCTTGGAATGGAGTTGCATGAGAGGCCATAGAATATGTTTGGAGGGAATACCTCAGCATGTGGGAGGGAATGCATGAGCGACTGTAGGGGTTTTTTGGGGGCATACCTTGGAATATGGGGCATGAAGGCCCATAGAGGGTAGGTGGGAGACACACTTTGGCATGGGAGACATGAGGAGGATGTTTTGAATTTATCTCTCAAATGGTTCCCTCAGGCAGACTATGGTTCATGACACCTCTGAGGTGCCGAGAACCGCCACTCTTTAAAAACCTGGCCTGACCCTCGTTTTCCAGTCTGTCCCACATAACCTTTGACTGCCTTGTAGATCAAAAGTCTGTCTAACTCAACCTTGAATATATTCAATGACCCATCCTCCACTGCTCTTGGGAAGTGAATTGCAATGACCTGGGAGAAGAAATTCTTCTTCATCTCTGTCTTAAATGGGACAACCCTTGTTTTGAAACTGTGCCCCTAATTCTAGATTCCCCCAAAAGAGTAAACATCGTCCCACCATCTATCCTGTCAAGCTCCTAGAGAACAATTTTAACTCAACATGTGCTGATCCCACCAACAGCCCAAGACATTGCGATATAGGATGGTGTGAACCCACATTCCTACACTATTCTGCTTCTTCTCTCTGTCCTTTTTGCCAAGCGCTCTCTGGGTAACATATTTACTATCATTTTAGCCTACTCACCAACATTGTCACTTGCAGCTTCTGTTTTCAAATATGCCATCCTTAATAAATCAAAAGTTCCAGCACAATTAACTGACACAGGACTAGATCAGAACTGGCTACTTCATCATGTTTATCGCACTCCATCAGAATAATGACTTCCACCGCCTCACATTCCAACATTGGAATTCCAACTTGTGTGAATGTTCTCTGTTTTAGTTGTGTGAAGGTTAATGGCCACAATAATCACTTGACTCAAACACATTACCCCTATGGGGGTAGGGCCTGGGTGGGATTGTGATCGGTGCAGACTCGATGGGCCGAATGGCCTCTTTCTGTACAGTAGGGTTTCTATGATTTCTATGACTGAAGCTGTTGAAACCTTTTATTCAATTTCTGCATCTCCCTCATCCAAAAAACAAAACGATGAGGATCATTGAAGAATTGCTGCAAATTCAGAAACCAAGATGCCATGTTAAAATGCATTGGTCTGTGATCACTTTGAAAAAACTGCAAAGTACCATACTGCACAATTGATTGATTAGAATAATAAGATGCAGCTCCCTGAGGTACATGTATGTGTACCTGATCATAGTAACAACAAATCTGTGGCAAGTGAGTGTTTATTTTGACACAGAAGCAAGAAACAGGAGCCAGGTCCGTTTTTGGGTCAGAAGTCTGCCTCCAGTAAGAAATCAATTAAAGTTTAGATTTTCATGGGGCTGAGCCCTTAATTGATGTGGAAACGGCTTTCCTGCCCATTTTGAGTCTGTGAGGGGAGGAATGGATGTGAGTCAGATAAAGTGTGAGACTGATTTGGACACCAGCCATCACTAAAGCTGCTGGTTGCCCTGAGGGAGAGATCTGTGGTTAGTGCCAAAGCCTTCTACTTCACCAAGGGGAAGTGTGATGCCACAGGGGAAATAGAGGCCTGGCACTCGGGGCACGTCAGATCCTCACTTCATTGATGCCAACCTGAATCTACTGCTGGAGGACACGAGAGCGATCAGCAAGTTCCAATTCAAAGGGTGGCAGGAGGAGGCTACTACGTCAAGCAGCAGGGGCACTTATCTGTTCAGTATCGTCTCCCTCCTCCTCCAATTCCTCCTCCAGCTCCTTCCCAGATGTACTGTCTCTTTCCAGGGCCTCATCATACTCAGTGTCCAGACCCCTGGGGTGGACCATGATAGGGGCGGCACGGTAGCACAGTGGTTAGCACTGCTGCTTCACAGCTCCAGGGTCCCGGGTTCGATTCTGTGTGGAGTTTGCACATTCTCCTCGTGTCTGCGTGGGTTTCCTCCGGGTGCTCCGGTTTCCTCCCACAGTCCAAAGATGTGCAGGTTAGGTTGATTGGCCAGGTTAAAAATTGCCCCTTAGAGTCCTGTGATGTGTAGGTTAGAGGGATTAGTGGGTAAAAATATGTGGGGGTAGGGCCTGGGTGGGATTGTGGTCGGTGCAGACTCGATGGGCCGAATGGCCTCCTTCTGCACTGTAGGGATTCTATGATCTATGATCTATGATCTATGGCGAGCGCAGCAGATTGCCACAATGACTGAGACCCTTGCAGGTGGGTTGGAGGGCATCACTCAACTGGTTCAGGCACCACAATCATCTTGAAAAGCCCAATGGCCCGCTCAATGTTTGTCCTGATGCACAGGTGGTATTGGTTGTGCCTCAGAGCTCCCACATAGGGGACAGTAGGAACTCTTCAAGGGATTTCTCTTGTCCTCTTGCATCTATCCATGCACTTTGAGGATTGGAGTGAGGAGCTGAGGCAGCCTGGACTGGAGAAGGATGAAGGAGTCAGGGCAGCTTCCAGGAAAGGGTGCATGTAAATGGAAGCATCAATGGTTGGCTCCTCACTCTGTACTCGCCTCCCTTCAGATGATCTGTTACTGAAAGTGCAAGTAACTTGTTCAGTTCTTTTTAAATGAGACATTTCCACCCTTACAACATCCTAAAGAGCTATTTAATAAGTTTAATTGGTGTCGAATTGGAGAAGAGTGGAATTCCTGTCTTGCCCACTCCACCCGTGTCCCATGCTAATTTTTTTCAGTACCAAGAACGATAACTTGAGATTGACATGCTGTCCATGCTGGTATTTTCATGGCCTCACCATTTCCCTTCCCTAAAAATTCTGCCCAAAGATGTCAATTATGCACAAAGTTCCAACAAAACTTAAGAACAATTTCCAATGAATTTACCCAACCCTGGTCTGGTTTTATCACAGGGATTTTCAAAATGAATGTCCCACACTCTGTGCACTGCAGAGTGAACTAGCGTAAATCAGTTCAAACATCAGTGGGCGATGCCTATTCCAACTGGAGAAGCCGGCACCATAGGACTGAGCGGGCCACTGCGGATGTGCCAATCTGTCAGCGCCAAGATTGGCACACGCGCAGTGGCCCCTCACTGACAAACCCCGCAACCCCTACATCGCCAGCCATGTGACCCCTCACATGGCCCGATTGTTGGCCCCACAACATGCCCGAGCCAGCCTCAACATCTCTCCCCACCTCACCTCACCGCACCCCCCCCCCCACCCCCTCCCCCACCCCCGCAGCTCCGATCTCCTGATTCCCCCCAACCCAACCACCCGCACCGACAGCCCTGACGACCCCCCACACCCCGCAGTCCCAACACCCCATGCTCGGTGGGCAGTGCCAAGGTGTCCCCTAGGCATTGCCACTTGGGCAGTACCAGGGGGCCCAGGCAGGCACTGCCAAGGTGCCCATTTCCAGGGGGCACCCCCTGGCACCAGATCCTCTGATCCCCTTCACTCCAGCAGGGTCAGGCCGCTAGCTCTCTGATAATGGAGAGTTTTAGTAAACCCTGCTGAAGTGAACCGCTCCTGACTCGAGGGTGGAGGGGGATGGCGGGGTGGGGGGGGGGGGCTGGTTAGCAGGCTCGGAGATTTCAGTCCCAGGCCTGCTAATCAGATTTAAATGGCATGTAAATCATTAAATCAGTTATGGTTCCTTTGATTGCTCCAATCGTTACTCAGATAACTGACGTGGTTCTGGAGCTAATACATGCAAACGAGCGCTAATCCAGGCCAGGGATGTGTACATTTATCAGAATGTATAGGTGGCACAGTGGCAAGCACTAATGCCTCACAGCGTCAGGGACCTGGGTTCGATTCTCGGCTTGGTCTCTGTCTCTGTGGAGTTTGCACATTCTCCCCATGTCTGCGTGGGTTTCCTCCGGGTGCTCCGGTTTCTTCCCTCAGTCCAAAGATGTGCAGGTTAGGTTGATTGGCCATGCTAAATTGACCCTAGTTTCAGGGGGATTAGCAGGGTAAATATGTGGGGTTACGGGTATAAGGTGGGATTGTTGTGGGTGCAGCTCAATATGTCGAATAGCTTCCTTCTGTACTGTGGGGATTCTATGATTCTATGATTTTAAATTAACATTTAAATAATTTATGCAGCTCTGCACCGATTTCCGGCACGGAGCTGACAGCACCAGATATCTGGTGCTGGGAGACTCACGGAGGCCATAGCGCCCAGCGGGGAACCCGCAAAATGGCCTCCGTTCAAGTCTCCCAGGCCGCTGTGCTACAAAAGCAGCGCAGCAGGATGGGAGAATTGCCCCCAACATCTCTGCATTTCAAAAGAAATCAAACACAGACACCATCAATCAATGTTATAAGAACATAAGAAGATAAGAACTAGGAGCAGGAGTAGGCCATCTGGCCCCTCGAGCCTGCTCCGCCATTCAATAAGATCATGGCTGATTCTTTTGTAGACTCAGCTCCACTTACCCTCCCGCTCACCGTAACCATTAATTCCTTTACTGTTCAAAAATTTATCTATCCTTGCATTAAAAACATTCAATGACGTAGCCTCAACTGCTTCACTGGGCAGGGAATTCCGCAGATTCACAACCCTTTGTGTGAAGAAGTTCCTCCTCAACTCAGTCCTAAATCTGCTTCCCCATATTTTGAGGCTATGCCCCCTAGTTCTAATTTCACCCGCCAGTGGAAACAAATTCCCTGCTTCTATCTTATCTACTCCCTCCATAATCTTATATATTTCTACAAGATCTCCCCTCATTCTTCTGAATTCAAATGAGTATAGCCCCAGTCTACTCAGACACTCCGCAAAAGCCAACCCTCTCAACCCCGGAATCAACCTAGTGAATCACCTCTGCACCCTCTCCAATGCCAGTATATCCTTTCCCAAGTAAGGAGACCAAAACTGTACACAGTACTCCAGGTGTGGCCTCACCAGCACCTTATACAGCTGCAACATAACCTCGCTGTTTTTAAACTCCATCCCTCTAGCAATGAAGGACAAAATGCCTTCTTAATTACCTGCTGCACCTGCAAACCAACTCCTTGAGATTCCTGCACAAGGACACCCAGGTCCCTCTGCACAACAGCATGCTGCTATTTTTTACCATTGAAATAATAGTCTATTTTGCTGTTGTTCATACCAAAATGGATGACCTCACATTTACCAACATTGTACTCCATCTGCAGACTCTCGCCCACTCACTTAGATTATCTATATCCCTTTGCAGACTTTCAGCGTCCTCTGCACACTTTGCTCTTCCGCCCATCTTAGTGTCACCTGTGAATTTTGACACACTACACTTGGTCCCCAACTCCAAATCATCTCTGTAAATCGTAAACAATTGTGGTCCCACCACTGATCCCTGAGGCACACCCCTAGTCACTGATCGCCAACCAGAAAAACACCCATTTACCCCCACTCTTTGCTTTCTGTTAGTTAACCAATCCTCTATCCATGCCAATACATTACCCGTAACACTGTGCACCTTTATCTGATGTAGCAGTCTTTGGTGCGGCACCTTGTCAAATGCCTTCTGGAAATCCAGATACACCACATCCACAGGTTCCCCATTGTCCACTGCACATGTAATGTTCTCAAAGAATTCCACCAAATTAGTCAAACATGACCTGCCCTTCATGAACCCATGCTGTGTCTTACAATTTATATCCAGATGTCTCGCTATTTCTTCCTTGATGATAGATTCAAGCATTTTTCCTACTACAGAAGTTAAGCTAACTGGCCTATAGTTACCCGCCTTTTGTCTACCTCCTTTTTTAAACAAAGGCATCACATTTGCTGTTTTCCAATCTGCGGGAACCACCCCAGAGTCCAGCGAATTTTGGTAAATTACCACTAGTGCATTTGCTATTTCTCCCGCCATCTCATTTAGTACCCTGGGATGCATTCCATCAGGACCAGGAGACTTGTCTACCTTTAGCCCCATTAACTTGCCCAACACTACCTCTTTCGTGATAATGATCATTTCTAGGTTCTCACCTGCCATAGCCTTCCTGTCATCAATTTTTGGCATGTTACTTGTGTCTTCCACTGTGAAGACTGACACAAAATACCTGTTCAATGCCTTAGCCATTTTCTCATTTCCAGTTATTACATCCCCCTTCTCGTCCTCTAAAGGACCAATGTTTACTTTCGCCACTCTTTTTCGTTTTATATATTTGTAGAAACGTTTGCTATCTGTTTTTTTATTCTGAGCTCGTTTACTTTCATAATCCATCTTACCTTTCTTTATAGCTTTTATCGTGGCTTTCTGCTGACCTTTAAAAATTTCCCAATCCTCTCGGTTCCCACTAATCTTTGCCACTTTGTATGCATTTTCTTTCAATTTGATACCCTCCTTTATTTCCTTAGCTATCCATGGCTAATTATCTCTTTTTCTACAGTCCTTCCTTATCACTGATATATACTTCTGCTGAGCACTGTGAAAGATCGCTTTGAAAATCCTCCACTGTTCCTCAATTGTCCCACCATAAAGATTTTGCTCCCAGTCTACCTTAGTCAACTCCTCCCTCATCCCTTTATAGTCTCCTTTGTTTAAGCAACTTATCTCAGCTTCTTGCAGCCTTCAAGCAAACTTAAAACCTTAAATACTCAGAAGTGATTCTGTATTACAAACGAAGTATAAGAGCCATCTTATCCTTAACATATTCGCAGCAGCAGGAATTCCCTCCTTTTCTTTTCCCCCGGTTGCACGTTCCAGAACTGCCAAGAAAGTAGACAAGAGTAATGTAACAGATGTGATTGTGATAACCCCCATGATCTGCATAGGAAATCACTAACTGACTTCCCAGTTGGGCTCATTGAATACAAGTTCCCAGGCGATTGGTAATTAGCCAACCAGGTGTAGCTCGTACACCAAGCCCTGTATAAAGCAAGACCCTGAGAGAGTCCATTAACCTTTTAGTCCCGGTTGGGACCTGTGAGGCTTGTGGTTATTGTTTATTTTCATTTTGTGCAATAAAAGCATGGTTCCTTCACAGCCAAGTCCTGGAGTTATTATAGTGATATACTTGCATTTTATAAATGTTTTCAATAAGAAACCATACTGTAGACCTGTGATGAACATGTGAACTCAGGGAACAAGTGGTAGAATGGACAGTCAGCTGGCTATAGAACAGAAAGCAGGGGGTAGGATTCAATGGTAGCTACTCAGACGAGCAAATGGTGTGAAGGATTGATGATGAGATCAGTGTTGTTTGAAATTTACGTAAGTGATTTGAACCCAGGAATTGGAAGAACAATCTGAAAATTTGCAGATGACAGCAAATTGGCGGTACTATCGTTAATACTGACAGAGTCTGCAAAAACACAAAAAGTCATTAACAAAATTGAAGAATTGGCAGCCAGTTAGCAAACGTATTTCAATATAGATAAAAGTGAGGTGTTACATTTCAGTTGGAAAAATAATGAGGCCAAAAATATGTTGAACAAAGAGTTTAAATAGAATAGATGAGCAAAGGGATTTAGGGATTCAGACACACAAATCACTAAAAGTAGTGACACAATAAGACCACAAAACACTGGGATTAATTTTTAGAAAAATGAAATGAACCATTAGCCCATCCACCCCCCCCCCCCCCCCCCCCCCCCCCCACACACACACTGCAATTTGCAATCTCCAGGAAATTTCAAAATCGTACTTCTGGTTCCCAAATTCAAGCATTGGTCAACGCTAATAGCATAGATGTTTACAACAGGAAGGTAAATAAGCACATGAGGAGCACAGGATTAGAAGGATATGGTGTTAGGGTTGGATGAAGTGAGATGGGAGGAGGCTCATGTGGAGCATAAATGCTGGCATAGACCATTTGGACTGAAGGGCTTGTTTCAGTTCTGTGGACTCTATGTAATTCTATGCAAAATCCAAAGTACTAACAATCATTAGAAAAGCACTAAATGTAGCCAGATATAAAGTTCAACATTTTAAATAAATTTATCAAAGAATGCAATTTTGGCTCTTGTTTGAATGCCAAAGTATCATAAAACAGCTTCTGAATTATGAAAAGTAAAAGAAACAGAAACTTTGCTGGAATTTAGATGTTTAAATTTGCAAAATCAATACAAAATAACCCATTTATAATGAAACTAGAGCCTGCTAATTAGATTAATTCGAAGTGGAGGAGAGCAGATGGATGAAAGCAAGTGATCTTTAAAGTGGTATTGGAAGCTTCTGTGGAACAATCAAAGGCTCTTTCAAAGATGGGTTATAATGCAGTGCATCATGAGGCTGCAAAGTTATTATGGCGATGAACCAATGTCACTGGGTTGTGTTTATCCATAAGAATGTGCAATTACACAAATATGACTAGTATGCTATTAGATACAGTATATTATTAATCATGGTCAAAAAGGTTAATCTGCTCATGCGTCAATGAGTGACAGGTTCACTGCTCTCTGACAGACTTAGGAAGGCATCTTTGGAGTCTGTAGTTAACATTATACTGAGTTGCCAGCTGGACCAAATCCAACTTGACTACAGTGCGCAGTGATGATCAAAGGCTGTAATGTGCCAATTATCATACTGAGAGAGGGCAAGGGGCACTTTGATCTTATTTTGTCTTTCTTCAATGCAAGCAAAATTCCAATGCAGGTTAAACTTATGGCAAATGTACAAACAGATTTCTTTCACGGTCTAGAACTCTTAAACATGCAGTATCAGGGATTCTTTCAGTGCATCGGCATGACCCAGGATCAAATCTTATTTTTACCGCAATCAATAAGGATAGGCAACAACACCTCCTCCACGATCATCCTCAACACCGGTGCCCCACAAGGCTGTGGCCTCAGCCCCTTACTAAACTCCTTATACACCTATGACTGTGTGGCCAAATTCACCCTCCAACTCAATTTTCAAGTTTGCTGATGACACCACCATAGTGGGTCGGATCTCAAACAATGACGAGACGGAGTACAGGAAAGAGATAGAGAATCTGGTGAACTGGTGCAACAGCTGACATAATTGACAGTTGACATAATCTTTCCCTCAATGTCAACAAAACGAAAGAGATAGTCATCGACTTCAGGAAACATAGTGGAGGTCATGTCCCCATCTACATCAATGGGGACAAAGTAGAAATGGTCGAGAACTTCAGGTTTTTAGGTGTCCAGATCACCGACAACCTGTCCTGTCCCTCCATTTCGATGCTATAGTTAAGAAATCTCACCAATGCCTCTACTTTCTCAGAAAACTAAGCATATTTAGCATGTCATGACTCTCACCAACTTTTACAGATGCACCATAGAAAGGGTTCTTTCTGGTTGTATCACAGCTTGGTATGGCTCCTGCTCTGTTGAAGACCACAAGAAGCTACAAAGGGTCGTGAATGAAGCCCAGTCCGTCGTTCAAACCAGCCTCCCATCCACTGACACTGTCTACATTTCCCGCTGCCTCGGACAAGCAGTCAGCATAATTAAGGACCCCACCCACCCCAGACATACTCTCTTCCACCTTCGTCCGTCGGGAAAAAGACACAAAAGTATGAGGACATGTACCAACCAATTCAAGGACAGCTTCTTCCCTGTTGCCATCAGACTTTTGAGTGGACCTTCCTTGCATTAAGTTGATCTTTCTCTACACCCTAGCTATGACTTTAACACTACATTCTGCACTCTCTCCTTTCCTTCTCTATGTACGGTATGCTTTGTCTTTATAGCACGCAAGAAACAATACTTTTCACTGTAGACTAATACATAGGACAATAATAAATCAAATCAAATCAAGTCAAATCATATCACAGATTACCAAAGACCAATTTCACCTTAGCGAACTCTGCAGTCCCAATTTTAACTCAGTTGACATAATGGAGTGGGCAGTTAGTTAAAGTGGCAGCCATTACTTTCTTGATGCATTCCTGTCCAATCCCACTTCAACTTGAAGATTAAACATTTTGGGAGGGCAGTCTACCCCAGGCAAATATAACAAAGGATCTGATTTTTCCCTGAGTGTTGAACGAATTACGCCCGCTATTCATTAGACCTGCACTTTTCTACATGGTTTCGCCATGCAAGTGGTAGCCAATCAATGTGGTGTTAGAGAATCTGAACTTTCAGGAACAAGGCGGCAATTATGTACCAGATTGAAGAATTATTAATGATGTTAGACTTCACATCATTGATACAATTGTGTCATTAATAAGGTGTAACCTATCAAATTGTACTGTGCATAAGTTTAGTGATGAAAAGTCTTAATTTGGGATGGTTTATTGGGATGATTTGTGAATTTTGGGGTAATTTGTCAAGAAAAGCTTAAAATTGGCATCTCCCCAAGTGCCAAATACTGTGATGCAGCTTTAAGAAAGAACATGTGGTTCCTTTGGGAGTGAACTGAAGTTATAACTCGGTCACATTTAAGCTCCAATGCTGATTGGCCAAGAAGATGATCTTAGGACGAGATATTCCAGTTTCCCCAGTCAAAGATACAAGTTCTAGTTTAGCAGTTAGAAGAGAAGCCAAAACTCTCAGGGAAGAGGCCTGAGGCCTAGAATGTTCGAAGGACTTCCGGCTAGAGAGACAAATTAATGTTAGATATTGTGGGAGCGCTAGGAGTGCTCTTACCATTGGTTAAATATAGCTGTAAATATTGGATTAGAAGTCATTAGTCACGTTGATCCAGGTGCACAGACTGCGGCTAAATGTCGCAATGCTATCTGCAAAAGGGATTAAAAATCAAGGAGCCGGCTGTGGCCTTTTGCTTCACAGCCTTTTAGCTAAGATCACGTGTCAAATCAACCACAAGATGAGGTGCAATGCCTTATCTTGTCAGCTTGGATCTTGTTTGTCTCTCTGGTGGGGCCATGAATTGGATTCAATTTACATTTGGTTTTTGGAGCAAGCAAGGAGATGGATTCAGGTCTGCCTAATCTGCTCGGCACTTAGGAGGCAGCTGTGAAGTGGGTAGCTTCAACAGTTAAGAAGGACTGGAAGTTTCATCTGTTAAGGTAGACTGGGAAGTTATGGGTTGGAAAAGGATCCACTAGAGTTGAAGTCTTAAAGCTGCAAAGCTGCACAGGAATTTGCATGTATGTAAGAATCAAGTTAGACAAGTTAAAATCTCAAAGGAAATTGTATTTCAAGAGACCAGGTTCAAGGAACAAAGAAAAGAACCCAGGAGTCTTGGAATCAATGGGAAAGACAGACTGACAGTCATTGAACTTGTGTATTGTGCTATTCAATCTTTATTGTCCAATACATCTTGTTTGTTTGCATTCTAAATTAATGATTATCCTTTTGGAAAATATGTTTATTCCTTGACAAAATCTTTCTTACAGTGGGGTTTAGTATTGAGTCCAAATCCCTCCCCATTCTGAACCAGAAAGTGTTAGTCAGAAAAGTGAATTTAATGTTAAATCAGATATAGAAAACAAAATAAAGAGAGAGAAATAAATATTATATTAAGAAAGGGAGAGAAAAGAGACAGAAAAAAAGGTAACTGTATGTTTTGGCATTTTAAAAATCTCTGGTAACAATCAGAAGCTAGAGGAATGAGGCTCCATACTAGTAAAGGTTAATTTCAATGCCTGAGGGGTTATTTGGCAGTAATTAAGATTTACTATTCCATTAATACAGTAATTACGCTGGAATAGATAAACCTTACATTTTTGTGGTAAATTTAATCCATATGCACAACATCAGTGTAGGAACTTCACACCGTTCAGTACATCTGAATGGGAGCTAGATAGCACAAAGCCATTTTCACACAGTTTATGAAAGAGTGGCACATCTTGAACAGCATCTTCCAGATTATCATATTAACTGCACATTTGCATTCACTGGAAGTTGTTGCCCTATCTGTGCATCAATAACAGTGAGCACTGCTCCCCTCACCTTTATGTTCACAACAAAATCTGATCGAACTGTGGAAATGCACTTCTGGCTGATAATGAACACAGTCTTCCCACTTGCCATATTGGACACTTTGGTGCCCACTTAACATGAAAGATTTGTGAATTAAAGGCATTGTTGCTGTCTGGCAAAGGTGATCACACACATATCTCATTGACACTCAATAGAGTGCAACAATGTGCATCAAAATTATAACTCTCTACTCAAAATGCCTTCCCTGGCATACTGTCCTCACAAACATCACTCTCCCACACATTTGCTGACTGACGAAGCCCACAAGCTGGTTTGAACCATCCTCATTTACGTATTCCATGATGACCTGTTCAACTCACCTACTATCTCCCTTCTATCTCGGCACCCCATTTGGAGTACCCTTCCTGAACAAGTCTACCAGCAAATATCCTTTGGATCAAGGAAAGGGAAACACGGGAAGTCACTAACTAACAAGTTTCTTTTGACAAGCCCCATTTGTCAAATGGCAGGCTTGACCAACATGACAAGAGTGGTCATTGTTGAACAAGTTCAGGACAGGTCATGGCCTCTGTGCAGCCAACCTCCACCCCAGGGGCCTCAGTACAAACCACTTACCCATTTGTGGAAAGATACAAACAATGTTGAACATGACCAAATAGCGTCCCTTCTACAGACTAATTGGTGGACTAATCATCTTAAACTCAACAAATGATGATTTGATTTTGATTTACAGTGAAAAGTATAGGCTATGGCTCAGCTTCGGGGATTTGCATTTACTAAATAAAAATACATTTCTGCTGAAATGTTATCAGTTTTTTAATCTTGGAGAATTCAGGGATATTGGAAACAGATTGCAGACACAGATTTACCTAACTCTGTTCCTAACTGGGATATCTTGTCCTGGCCTGTTCTCTACTGGGACAGTTAATTTCATGTTTGTATTTTATTTCTAAGAATTGATATATTGCTGCATGTTACTCCTCTCTCTATATTATATACTGCAATAGAGGTGTCACTGTTTTCTGCATTCATTATTGAAGTCTGTGGCTGACATGGAACAATCTCAGAAATGCGTTACTAATGCAATGGACATGAAATTCTGTGGCAGCTTTTTGTGGCTGTAGATTGATTAAATTCCAGGGGCTCTGCTAATAGTCATGATCTGCCTCTGGGCACAAATCAACCAATTATTTTTATCTATAACAGTCCATTACATATGCACTGATGTTGTAAGATGATCAATTAATGAATTGTTCAGAGTGCTTTTAGTTGCATGCAATCTGAATAAACGCTTCAATGTGTTTATCTCTAACTGTTTAAACTAATAATACTTCTATGACCACACATCATTTAGTGTCATAAAAAATTTAGAAGGCCTACATTATTATGTGTTTTAACCATCTAGAACTAACATCTGATATTGATGTAGTCTGTATGGTATGTATTTAAAGGAACTTTACATGGCATAACATGTTCAGCCAGGAAGCAACTGGGCTGTGCATGAAATAAAATATGTCCATTGTCCATGAGATAAAAATGTTAATTGAATCAAGACACCAGAAGATGACCAATGCTGTGGAACTATTCATGAGCACATAATCAGTGTCCCAGGAGCGATGGGATGGAAGAAAATTCAAGGAGGATAAAGATAGTACGGAGGTGAAAATGATTAAAATTATCTAAGGAGTGTCGTCTCTGATGCTGGGGACCTCAGGAGGAGGCTGAGAGGGATCATTCATGAAGCACTTCTGGTTGAAAATGGTTGGAAAGGGCCTTTACCTTTGCGCTCACGTGCTGTGCTCAAAAGTCTTTTGAGGATTGGAATCCTCCTCCCAGTCGTTTAACCATCCATCACCATTCATGATTGGGTGTAGCAAGAGTGCAGAATTTTGATCTGATCCATTGTTGTGAGATTGTTTAGCTTTGTATATAACATGCTGTTTCTGCTGTTCAGTGTGCTTATAGTCCTGTGTTGAGACTTCACCAGGTTGGAAACTCGTTTCTAGGTATGCCTAGTGCTCCTTCTGGCATGATCTCTTACGTTCCTCAAGAATCAGGTACTTTGGCTCCCACGTGGCCCATTGGGAATCGCTGATTGACCTCCCTGTGGGACTTGTTGAATATGAGTTCTCCTGGTAACAGGCAGTGGCCTGTCCAGCTGGAACTCATTACCTGAGCCTTTTATAAGGCAGGCCCAGGACTGGGCCTGCTGAACGGTACTCCCAGGTAGGCACTAGTGTGGTAGTGGTTTTACTTTGCATTCTGTAATAAACTATGTTCCTTTCCAGTCGGACTTCCTGAGTCATTACAGCCTCCATGACTGAGAATAGCTTTTATTCCAGATTTATTTCATTTAATTTGAATTCACCAGTTGCCAAATTGGGATTTGAATTCAGGTCTTCAGAGTTTTAGTCCAGACCTCTGGATTACTAGTCCAGTAGTATTACCATTTTGATACCGTTTCTATGGATTCAGAAGTCATAGGGTCTACTCCAGATGGGAATTGCTTCTGAGTTGGATCATCGAGATGATTAATTCTGGTGAAGTATAGAGGGTTCTGCTTTTCTCTCTCTGCCTGTGGGATTACACTACCCAGATCAATCTTAATTACACTTGATAATCCAACATAATAATTAGGATGAACAACTGTACAAAAAAGTAACATTGGAGGGATCTGAAGAATTAGTGTATTGTCCCTATGTTGAGAGAAAGTGGCATCTTGTGATCACTGTTTGCACTGGTGCTTGGCTTAGCTGCAAAGATGCAGCTCAGTTTGATTGCAGGTCAAATAGTTACAATTAAGTCTTGGAAACCATATGATACTGTATCATTAAAACTGACCACCAAGTTATCTGTGGAGTTAATGGTCAATCAGTGCGCAGAAAAGCTCCTGATATCTTGTTGTGGTAGAAACCAGTCTCTCCAGGATGTTCTGCATGACATTAGAAACTTCCTAAAGCATGTTTTAGGTGTGTGCAATAGACTTCTGCAACTTAACAATCGTAACCATAACCACTGCCTCCACATGAAATCAATACGATTGAATCATTGCTCTTTTGAGATCTTTGTCTCTAGATTCCTCAGCTAAGGGATGTAATTTTTCTATCCTCTCTGTGGGAATGGTATTTTCCCACTTCTTTGGTGGGATTTAATGGGGCCCTCATGAGAGGGTTGGGAGGTGGGTAGGTGGAGTTGGAGAATTGAAAGAAAAGATAGGAGATGGAATGCCCATCACCTTCCCAATTAAGGGTCACTTAATGCTCTCATCCCAGGGATGTCCTATGCCACATGGGGGATCTTGTCTAGTAAAATCTGGAAGCCTCCTTGTGGCCTTGGCAGAGTGTCCTCCTGACTGGGCACTGTTTGGCCTATAGAGAGACCTCTTGGTGTCAAAGTTTAAAGTTTTAGTTTTTTTAAAGTTTATTTATTAATGTCACAAGTAGGCTTACATCAACATTGCAATGAAGTTACTGTGAAAATCCCCTAGTCGCCACATTCCAGCACCTGTTCGGGTACACTGAGGGAGAATTTAGCAAAGCCAATGCGCCTAAGTGGCACGTCTTTTGGACTGTGGGAGGAAACCAGAGCACTCGGAAGATATCTATGCAGACACAGGGAGAATATGCAGATTCTACACAGACAGTGAGCCAAGCCAGGAATCGAACCCGGATCCCTGGTACTGTGAGGCAGCAGTGCTAACTATTGTGCCACCATGCAAGGGCCGTCCCTGCAGAAACACCTAACATCAACCACGGTATACCGTGGACATGAAGATTGAAATGCAATATACAGTGAACATGTTCTGTTCCAGTTCTTCTGTCCTTGTTTCCTGCCTAAGCAATAGTCCTAGGGACATTTCTGACATTACAAAAGTTTCGTCTTTTTAACTTACCTTTATATGGAGTTGAGAGTAGCAAGGGTGCTTCACGTGACTCCACATGCGAGCTGTTATTAGCCTACACTCAAACACACCACCACATTCCATTTTAGCCTCTGCAGCAAACCTGAATTATTTTGATGAGACCTGTGCCTAATTTTGGATGAACCACAAGCCTCAAGCTTTTGATGCAACTCTGAGTGTGTCACCTACTTTTAGATCAAAAAATGGACCTAAACTAATTTCTAGCTCAATATGCTACAAATAAATGATCAGGTGACCTGGGATTGCTGCTTTGTTGCTACTGCAGTCTAACTTCATATGTTCTTTCGATCAAAATGACCAGCATGTGCTAGGAAAAGTAGAAACTCTGCTAAAAGGTTATGGTGAATGTGGAAACAAAATTTATAATCCTTTGTAGAAATGTGACACCACTGCTTCTGGATTCTAACAAGAGGATTCATGTCCTTCATAAACTCAGTTATCATGATTGAATTAAATAGATACAGTATTTACATTGGCAGGATCATATATTTTAATAGTAACACTCTGCTGACTACTGTGCAGACTGCAGTTGGGCCCCAGAATAGGTGAAACTGAGATTTAGCAGACCGGTTTATCTTATTTCATGAACTTTACTTAAGTGCATTGAAGCCCTGAGAAAGAAAAATGAGATTATATGGAAGAGCAACAAAGACAGTGGAAAGATCCATGTATCAATGGAACCCTTTTGCTGCAGATTTTTGATTTAAACATGCTTCTTATTATAGTAATTGTTTATAATTTGAAATTCAAGGCAATGTGTGAGACAGGAGCAGTCTCCTACTATTATTTCTTTTGATAAGATGAACAAAAGGAACAGATATTCATAACAATTCTTTGCAAGAAGCAAATCTGTGAGGATTAGTGGAAGCTGATTGTTCACCAGGACATAACTTTCAGCAATGTTTAGAATGTGTGCAAGAAGTCAGGAACAAAATATTCTTAACTCCTGCTATCTCATTAATTTTGCTTAAGTTTGCTTAATCTGCCAGGATAAGATGCAGCATTTCTTAATGTTAAAGTTGGGTACAAAAAAATGATCAATAAAGGAATCTGCAACAGGCTCATTCCACAAAAATTAAGAACTGAATTTTCGTAAAGTAGCCAAAATGGTGTCAGAGACCCAACCCCAGAAGTCCCGCTCCCTGACCCGGCACCCACTATTTTTTACAGATGGGGGAATGGGGTTGGGTTGTAGTTTGCACATCTGTGGTTCATTGAGGAAGATGCACATGTTAAAGTGCAGCAGCCTTCAAACAAATTCAATTTTTGTTAGTGGGATGTCCAAAATATTATTTGTGGGCTTTACAAATTTCAGGAAAAGTGCTGAAACAGCCAGAGTTATTTGGAGAGGTAGAGCATCTTTTTGGACAGGTAGGGTAATTTTTGGATAGGTCCAGGGACTCTTGTTAGCACCTGCCCTTGCTTCTCCTCTATCCCTGCACCCCACCCCAGAATGAAAATTAGACCATGACGGGCACTTTCTGTTCTTTGGGTTCGTTTGGGAGTTTTCCTGACTCTGAACTCCCGATTTCATGTAATGTGATTCCATTTATCAGGAGTATTGCATTATGTCACTCTTTTTACTTATTTCTGGTTATTTATAGAGAATGAATCATTGTGTTCCTAAATCTCTGAACGTTTTCAAGTCCTGTTGCTATGGTAAAGTACCCATTTCAAGCACCATGTGAACAGAGGACAGAGATTTTATGACACTATCATGCATTTCACAACAGATCGTTTCCAATATTTTCTTTTCTGAAGATGCTAACACACCACAAGTAGTCATAGGCTGACATCCACTGGTTCATCTAAATTGGCCAACGTCTATGTGTTCAGGAAGTGCAACATAGGGTCATGGAGTGGTGCAATTGGGTGAATTGAGAGTTAGAATATAATGAAGCAAGCCATGAGATTCAAGTTAAAAGTATGGATGCTGCATTCTTAATCTCATATTTGCTTGCAACTGGGTGCAACAATGTCCATACTCAACATGATGAAGGTTTTCTGGGGTCTAAGTCTAACAGTGGAAATATTCTTGAGACTACAGATGGAGCAATTCTTGGAACCAAGGCTGGAATGCAATGTCATTAGATTTGAGACTGGGCTGGGGCAGGTGTGGACGATGTAATTTCTGGATAATATACAATGGCTGCAAAATTCGATTATGCCTGAAAAAGGATGCAGGGATCCTGATGCATAATTGACCTGTGCCTGTTATTTCCAATGCAAGCAGCGCCACAAACTTTGTGCTGCCTGATTTTTTTCCATGATTGCAGTTCTAAGCATGCTGATTGGCCACAGCCACTAGCAAAGGCTAGCACAAGTTCAAATTAGTCTACACTATTAAAAGCCAGCCTGCATTTCTTAAAGAACAGAAACAGGAAGTCATTCTAGAAGTAAATTTGGCCGGGGGAAAACAACAAAGTGACAAGAAAGCATATTCCAGCATTCTTTAATGCAGCATTGGAAGCCATGGTGCAGGAGGTTGTCAAGAGGAGTGACCACATCAATCCACAAGGGACCAGGAGTTCCTGCAGAGCAACACAGAGATGCCAATGAGAGCAGATAGCCAAGGTTCTCAATGCCAGCAATGCAGCCCTGAGGAGCTGGATGCAGTGTCCTCACACTGTGTGGTCAACATCAACGCACAGTCATCATCAAACAGTGTCGCTGAAAACCTGTGTTCTCATTCGCAGTTGGAATTCTCTGGTGTTGCTGAAAGTGAAAGGGGTTTTGGGCTGGAACACTGGCCATGGACAAGATCAGAGAATCCCAGCCTATATCCCACCAACTGCACAACTGGCCTCACACACTGCTCAGTGCATCACAACCCTTCACTCATCTCCCAACAACCTCCATCAATTGCAACTCAGAGGTAACATTCATAACTTCACCTCACACCCACACTTAAGACTGCTGCAAACCTCAGAACCACATCTTACAGATTGAACATACTTCCAGCTATTCACCCACAATAACCACATCATTCAAGTGCATTGCATTGACACACATCCCTCTCCTTTGCTGGAAAAGGTGACACGTAACTGTGGATAGCAGGACCTAACTGGCAGGGGACAACCATGTCTACATGTCCTCACCCCAGAGGGTGGAACAGTGCTCATCATCAATTGATGAACTATAATTGAGGCCCTGGTCAACTGTGGGACTGAAACCATTAAATAATCAGTCCTAATCCTTCTCTCACATCCCTCTTTCTCCTCATCCTACAATCTCTTCTCATTTACAAATTGCACTCGTTGTAAGGATGTACTTCTTGCTTCCCTCCTCCTCCCCCATCCTGTTAATGCAACCATCCTCTACAGCTTTCTCCTTTCAAATGCCCAAAAACTGCAACCTCGCTAGGCAGTGGTTCAGGAGTAAGAAGTCGAAGAGGAAGAAGAGACTTGATTTGATTTGATTTATTATTGTCACATTTAATTAGTATACAGTGAAAAGTATTGTTTCTTGCACACAATACAGACAAAGCATACCATATAGAGAAGGAAAGGAGTGGAGAATGTAGTGTTACAGTAATAGCTAGGGTGTTGAGATAGATCAACTTAATGCAAGATAGGTCCATTCAAAAGTCTGATGACAGCAGGGAAGAAGCTGTTTTTGAGTTGGTTGGTACATGACCTCAGACTTCTGTATCTTTTTCCCGACGGAAGAGAGTGGAAGAGAGAATGTCCGGGGTGCGTGGGATCCTTGATTATGCTGGCTGCTTTTCTGAGGCAGCAGGAAGTGTAGACAGTCAATGGATGGGAGGCTGCTTTGAGTGATGGACTGGGCTTCATTCACGATCCTTTGTAATTTCTTGTGGTCTTGGACAGAGCAGTAGCCATACCAAGCTGTGATACAACTAGAAAGAATACTTTCTATGGTGCTGTAGAAATTGATGAGAGTTGTAGCTGACATGCCAAATTTCCTTAGTCTCCTGAGAAAGTAGAGGCGTTGGTGGGCTTTCTTAACTAGAAGGCTGCATGGAGGGACTAGGACAGGTTGTTGGTGATCTAGACACTTAAAAACCTGAAGTTCTCAATCATTTCTACTTCATCCCCATTCATGTTGAGAGGGGCATGCTCTCCACTGCGCTTCTTGAAGTCGACTGATGATAATGAAACATTGCCACTCACTCTCAGAGTCTTAGCCACTGGCTCACATCTGCATGTATTTTGGAAGGTTCCTCAGAGATGGTATCTGCACACAATGTGACACATAGCATGAGTGCTCTGCTACAAGATAAGGGACAACGATAGTACAAGTGCTAGCTCACAGGAGATCGCACACAAATCATGCTGCAGAAGACTCAAATGAGGACTTAGTTCGAGTGATGTGTAGAAAAAGATTGATGGATATGCACATAGAAAAGCTTGGTGCATCATCAGGCTTGACAGAAAGCTGTCAACAAACATGGAGGAATCTGGCACCAATCACAACTTTGTCAAAGTTTGGAGTACATCCTTTCCAGCAGTAGTGATAAATTCAATTAGAACACTTGTGGATCCAGTCATGACACAGCATACTTCATCACAAACACTCAGGCCGGAATTTTACCATCTCGCCAGCCAGGGGAATCGGAATCACTTGACTTGCCTCACCCGCCAGTAGACCATGGAAAGGTCCATTGATCTCAGGCGGGAATTTACGGTTTCGAGATGAGCAAGTCCATAAAACCCTGCCCTATATGTCCATGTTAATGACCTACCTACCTCACAGCACCAGAGACCCGGGTTCAATTCCAGCCTCGGGTCACTGTCTGTGTGGAGTTTGCACATTCTCCCCGTGTCTGTGTGGGTTTCCTCCGGGTGCTCCGGTTTCCTCCCACAGTCCAAAGATGGTGTGAGTTAGGTTGATTGGCCATGCTAAATTGTCCCTTAGTGTCAGGGGGACTAGCAGGGTAAATACACAGGGTTATGGGGATAGGGTCTGAGTTGAATTGTTGTTGGTGCAGGCTCGATGGGCCACATGGCCTCCTTCTGCACTGTAGGGATTTTATGATTCTTTGAAGATGATATGCAATGTAGCCAGCACTAGAAGGGCTTGCTTGTGGCGCAGACATCATTTTGGACCTAGAATGGTAGCAGTAGTGCTGAAAATGGTGGTGCTCCACAAATAAAATTAGCAGGCATTGTTTTTGCACTATTGCTATATCACATTTAAAAGCTTCACTCTTGTAGGTACAGGAGTGTTTTCCCGCAATTACCTATATATTTAACTACTTTCCCCTATCAAAGTTTCCTACAGTTGATGTCAAAAATGTATGCTTTACATTGTTTAGTTGGTGCTGTAATAATGGCTTTTGTGAGTGTTGTGAGGAAATATTCTTGCTGGACAGGGAGAAAGATGAGGTTATACAGAAGTCCTGGAATACTCTGTATGTAGCCAATCTTGCTGTTAGTCATAAAACCATCCTGGCATGTAATGCACGTTCACTCTTTCTTCTCCCCAGACATACTTCTTTGCCCTAACATTTTTGAGTGAAAGATCGATCTGCTCCCCACCCCTACCACACCCATGGAGTTTGTCCTAATCTAGCAAACAAAACAGATTGTGATGGAACTGAATTTGTGGCTCATTTCCTAATACTACATTTAGCGATCCACCTAGGGTTGCCAATAGCGATTACATGTACTCCTGGAGGTTTCATCACTTGACTTGCCCCACCCTCCAGCCATTAGTCAGCCAACAGATCCATCCTTGTGACATATTGCCTTCCTACACTAATTGGAAAGCAAAAAGACTCATTACCCAATTAGGTTATGCTTGACTGTCAGCCGAACAGCCTTTTCTTCCCCACATTTTTGATATTTTTAGACCTGGTAAAGAGAAAGCCCCACCCACAGGCTTCTGCAGCGTGATTCATAATTGCTGCTATTTTTTCAGGCAGAGTGTATATGGGGGCGCCTGAGAACGGGTCTAAAAGTCGGATCTGAAACCCTCCTAGTTTCAAGTCCGCCCGCATAGAATTAAAATGGTAAAATAGAGCCCTATATTTCAAAGTTGACAGTCTACAATCGATAATTTTAATTTTAACATATATTGTTCCTAGATTAATATGGGATATTAATTTCAAAGGATTTTGTATTACTGCAGTCCAGGATAATTAGCCTCAATACACCACCATAGAGGTGGTGTGAACTTTAAGGATGCATATTTTGTTCTGTTTCTTTACAAAGTAATGTTGAACTATTGTTTATTTTCCAGAGATTGGGTACTGGACTCTCAAAATTGGTTTTACCAATGATTAAATAGTTGTGCTAGTTATTATCTAGATGTGAAAAAAGTGCCCATTGTGCTGGAAATAATTACAGTTGGACAGACAGACAGATTGAATCTTAGCAAATCCCTCACTAAACGAATGCCTGTGAGAAGAATCCCTCCTACTCAGAGTCACCTTGGTTACTTGCCTCCAAAAGCTTTTTATTGTAATGTCCCCATGCAAGAAAACAACACATCCATTTATTATCATGCAATACACTGTACATAAACAAGCTTAGAGTCTTTTGCTGTTGAGGAAACAGCAGTTTGAATACTTTGTGCATCTACTTGATATAATGGAATGCTGACAATAGCCTTACCTGAGCAGACTTTCTGAGAGTATTTTCTTTCCCCACATCTGCTTCCAGGTTCTTTAGAAGATTTCCAATGCATTGATTATCCAGGCCATTGCTTGTCATGGAGCCATGGGATTTCTTAGCATAAGAGAGTGAACATGTCCTCTAAAGAAGACTTTTGATTTGATTTGATTTATTACTGTGTGTGTTTCCTTTGGGTGCTCTAGTTTCCCCCCACAGTCCAAAGATGTGCGGGTTAGGTGGATTGGCTGTGTTAAATTGTCCCTTAGTGTCAGGGGGACTGGTTAGGGTAAATGTATGGGGTTATGGGGATAGACCCTGGGTGGGATTGTGGGTGGTGCAGACTTGAAGGGCCGAATGGCCTCCTTCGGCACTGGAGGATTCTATGATAATTTATGTGGCCCCTTTAAACATTATCTTTAGGGCTCACTATTCTTCTCCCCAAGCACCACTATCCCACAACCTATCCCACATCCCAAGTTATTTAAGAATATCGTGGATTGCAGCATATAACTTGACCCCATTTTTTCAGTGCTAAAAGCCATGTTTTGTGGGGAGATGGTGGTATGGTGGCAATGTCTCTGGACTAATAATCCAGAAGCCCAAAGAAACATAGAAGCCATAGAAGTCCTACATTGCAGAAGGAGGCCATTTGGCCGGTTGAGTCTGCACCTACTCCCCCAAGGCCCACTCTCCAACCCTATCCCTGTAACCCCACGTATTTGCCATGGCCAATCCACCTAACCTGCACATCTTTGGACTGTAAGAGGAAACTAGATCACTCGGAGGAAACCCACACATACACTGGGAGAATGTGAAAACTCCACACGGTCACGCAAGGCCAGAATCAAACCTGGGTCCCTTGGCACTGTGAGGCAGCAGTGCTAACCACTGAGCCGCCCACAATAATGTTCTGGGAACACAGGTTCAAATCCCACCACGACAGCTGGTGGAATTCAAATTCAATAAATAAATCTGAATTTAAAGCTAGTCTCAGTAATGTGAAACCATTGTTGATTGCTGTAGAAACACATTTGGTTCAGAAAACACATTTGGTCCTTTCGAGAAGGTAATCTGCCATCCTTACTCGGTCTGGCCCACAAGTGGCTCTGGACCCTCAACAATGTGGTTGACTCTTAACTGCCCTCTGGAATGGCCTTTCAAGCCATTCGGTTCAAGGCAATTAGGGATTGGTAACAAATGCTGGCCTTGCCTGTGTTGCCGATAACTCATGAAAGGATAAATTAAAAAATGTCCAGCTATGAGTCAACCTTACTTTTCTGCTAGAAATTGCTATGCTCGCAAGAGTTGGCCTCAATATTTTATCTCATGTCTTGCTCATCATTTAAGTTAGTGCTTTGGATCAAGCAGTTGATACAGGCCAAGTTGCCAAGAAGATGCACAGTAGTTTAAGACACCCCCACATTCAGCAAACTGTGCATGGCAAATAACAAACAGAAATGGGTCCTCTCACAAAACAAATGAAGCATGAAGCTGGTTTCAAGCAAACGTTGCAACATTTGCAAATTCGTCAAATAACTGTGCTGCAGGGAGGGAAGTCGGTGTTACTGAAAAATAAAAGGGACAATGCAAGAAGAAGGAATCCACTCTGAAGAAGATGCCCAAGTCCAAATACACCAAGAGAACAGGGACAAACCCCTGCCAATGTGTGGGAAAAAGTCCTGCTGCCAGCCTCAAAGAACCCAGCTTTATTAGTATGGGACGTGTTCAGATCCCATCTAACTGATTAGACCTACAGGTGCCTGTGAAAGAAGTAACACCCAAATCACAGTTATAGCACAGTTCAAATTTTGTATATGTGCCACAACAAGCCATTCAAGGATCATAATCTTGCCAAATGGAATAAGTGATTGGTTGTTGCAGAAATAACCTCCACAAAGAGTGGAAAGGCACACTGTCCTGCTTGATGTCTTGTGTGGTTTTGTCATCAAATTGTGAGATACTTTCATGTACAGACCACCATTAGATCATTCAAAAAATGCAGGATATCCAATTCAATGGAAGGAGAGTTTTGGTAGCGTTGTCCCTTTAATGGTTGATCCTTCACGGGTCACATGACTAGGCCGGAACCAAAGGAGCACAAACATGCGAACTGGGGCCAATTGGGAGAAAGTACACGCATACCCAGGGCTGGAAGCTTCAGTTGGAGTCAGAACGTTGTCAGGAATTAGACCTGTATAGTTGTCTGTTAAACCCTTAGTTGTACATTGTTCTTCTCAGTCAATAAATCTTTCAGTTTGTTACTTGCCACATCTAGTCGCCTCAAGTTACCACAGAGAGGAAGATGGTTTGTTGTGTGGGGATGATTCAGGAACTGAAAGTGCCAAATCTAACCCACAGTGGAATCCTTACAATGATGCCATAACCAAACTGACTCAGAAATTCAAAGAACTCTCTCCTTCCAATGTTGAAGATGATGAATTTAACAGTTTTTAAAATGTTTTGATTGTAGTTAAACGTATGCTTGCAGAATTAATTCAATCAATAAGATGTGTCACGTTGATTTAATTTGAATAACTGGCGTATTTTATTTACATATTTCAAAATGGAGACCACTTACACCAACACCGGCGGCTCACATTTTATTCTTGGCGTATGTCGACGCCCATATTTTGGAAGGATTTTTCAAGGCTTCAAAGGTCATATTTGTGGTGAACCACTGTTATACTGTCTGTATATAGGATATGCCTGGACACGCCCCTGCTGCCTCAATCCGGGGCTCCGCCCTCCTCGGGGTATAAAGGTGGCTGCTCTCCACCCCTTTTGCCTCAGTTCGGGTTAGCCATCGGTTTGGGAGCGCTGCTGTTCTTGTTAATAAAAGCCTGTTGTTTCGCAACATCTAGTCTTTGCGTGAATCAATGGTGCATCAATTTTGTTAACAAAATTTTTGAAATGGAGCAACTCCTGAAACCTGACAAATTGGACTTGGATCCGCAGGCAGTCGGCGCCTCTAACTCTTTTGATCACTGGCTGCGCTGTTTTGAGACCTTCATCGCCTCCTCCTCCTCCGTCGTCGTAATAGACATCGACAAACTGCATGTGCTCCACGCCCGCGTCAGCGCTCACGTCTTCACATTGATCTGAGACGCAGAGACTTGCCAGGAGGCAATCGATCTCCTCAAGAGCCAGTACAACCGGCAGCCGAACGAGGTCTACGCCAGACATCTGCTGGCCACTCGCAGACAGCAGCCGGGGGAATTGACTGAGCAATTCCAGCGTGAACTGCGTGCACTCGGCAGAGCCTGCAACTGCAAGGCCGTTTCAGCCGCCCAAAACGCTGACGACCTGATCAGAGATGCCTTTGTCGCGGGCATCAGGTCGACCTATATCCAGCAGCGCCTGCTGGAACAAGGTGGGCTGGACCTGAAGAAAACTGTGGAACTTGCCGGCTCACTGGAGGTAGCATTCCGGAACCTCGAGGCCTACACCCCCGACCACGAGGACGCACCATGGACACCCCGACCGCAGCCATCGCTGTACCCGGGAGGGCCGCAAACCTACGCCACACCCCGTCCTGAAGCCGAACTGACCACTGTGGCAGTCCCCGGAGGCCCGAGGTGCTACTTCTGCGACCTGGAGAAGCACCCTCGACGACGCTGCCCAGCGAAAGACGCGATCTGCTCTAGCTGCGGTAAGAAGGGTCATTACCTGAAAGTTTGCAGGGCAAAACTGGCCCCCAGGCCCAGCAGCGCCACGTGCGATCCGCGGGAGGGACTGCCTTCAATGCCATCGACCGGGTGCGATCCGCGGGTGCCGTCATTTTGGACGCCAGCGGCCGCGTGCGACCCACAGAGGCCGCCATCTTGGACGCCATCAGCCACGCGCGACCCACGGGAGCCGCCATCTTGGGTGACGTCAGCCGAGTCACGGGGGCCGCCATTTTGGGAACCGTCCACCGCATCGCCTAATCCGACAGTGGCCTCGGTCGCGTTGGACCAGCCCAGGCCTCACCAGCTCGCCTGGTCGATGATGGACATCAAGGTAAACGGCCACACTACTAACTGCTTATTTGACAGTGGGAGTACGGAGAGTTTCATCCACCCTAACACGGTGAGACGCTACGCACTGCCAGTACTGCCAATGCAGCAATCAATCTCTATGGCTTCGACGTCCCGATCAGTAAATGTCCTCGGGTACTGTGTAGCAAATCTGACTGTACGGGGCATGGTGTACGACAAGTGCAGGCTCCTCGTGCTGCCACAGCTGGGGCTAGATTTCATGTGCCACCTTGGGAGCGTCACTATGGTGTATAATGGGTCTTTTCCCCCAATCTCCATCCAAAATCCACAGCTACAGACCAGCCACCGCGCACCACCTGTGGTCTCTCGACCCTCAAAGTCGCCCCTCTCTCGCTCTTTGAGCACCTCACCCCCGACTGCAAGCCCATTGCCACCAAAAGCAGACGGTACAGCGCTGGAGATAGAGCGTTCATCAAGTCCGAGGTGCGACGCCTCCTGGAGGAGGGGATCATTGAGGCCAGTACCAGTCCCTGGAGGGCCCAAGTGGTGGTTGTCAAGACTGGGGAGAAACTTCGCATGGTCATTGACTACAGTCAGACCATCAACCGATACATGCAGCTGGACGTGTATCCTCTTCTCCGCATATCTGACATGGTCAATCAGATTGCACAATATCGGGTGCTCTCCATCATTGATTTGAAGTCTGCATACCACCAGCTCCCTATCCGCCCGGAAGACCGCCAATACACCGCCTTCGAGGTGGATGGCTATCTCTACCACTTCCTTCGGGTCCCTTTCGGCGTCACCAATGGGGTCTCGGTTTTTCAGCGTGAGATGGACCGAATGGTGGACCAGAACAGGCTGCGGGCCACCTTCCCGTACCAGGATAATGTCACCATCTGTGGCCATGATCAGCAGGACCACGACGCCAACCCCCAAAAATTCCTCCACACTGCGGCACTCCTCAACCTGACCTACAATAAGGAGAAGTGTGTATTCCGCACGCGCCGCCTCGCCATCCTTGGTTGTGTTGTGGATAACGGGGTCATCAGCCCCGACCCCGACTGCATGAGTCACCTCCTGGGACCTCCCCTCCCCACCACCCTCAAAGCACTGAGGAGATGCCTAGGCTTCTTCTCATACTACGCCCAGTGGGTCCCCAATTATGCAGACAAAGCCCGTCCACTCATCAAATCCACATCTTTTCCCCTAGCGGCGGAGGCCCGGCTGGCCTTTGACCGCATCAAAGCGGATATCACAAAGGCCACGATGCACGCCGGAGACGAATCCACCCCATTCCAGGTGGAGAGCGATGCGTCTGATTTTGCCCTAGCTGCCACTCTTAACCAGGCGGGCAGACCCGTGGCCTTCTTCTCGCGCACCCTCCAGGGCCCTGAAATTCGACACTCCTCTGTCGAAAAAGAGGCACAAGCCATTGTGGAGGCGGTGCAGCACTGGCGCCACTACTTAGTTGGCAAACGGTTCACCCTGCTCATGGACCAACGGTCCGTTGCCTTTATGTTCAGTAATGCGCAGCGGGGCAAAATCAAGAACAATAAGATTTTGAGGTGGAGGATTGAACTCTCCACCTACAATTACAACATTTTATACCGGCCTGGGAAGCTCAATGAGCCCCCAGACGCCCTGTCCCGGGGGACCTGTGCCAGCACGAACCTAGACCGGTTACAGACCGTCCACGATGACCTCTGCCACCCGGGGGTTACCAGGTTCTTCCACTTCATCAAGGCCCGGAACCTGCCATATTCCATCGAGGAAGTCAGGTCTGTAACCAGGCACTGCCAAGTCTGCGCGGAGTGCAAGCTGCACTTCTACCGGCCAGACAGAGCGCACCTCATCAAAGCCACCCGCCCTTTCGAACGCCTGAGCGTTGACTTCAAAGGTCCCCTCCCCTCCTCTGACCACAACGTATACTTCCTCAACATCGTTGATGAGTATTCGCGGTTCCCCTTTGCTATTCCCTGCCCGGATATGACCTCGGCCACGGTCGTCAGGGCCTCGCACAGCCTCTTCACTCTGTTTGTTTTCCCTAGCTATATTCATAGCGACTGGGGTTCCTCTTTTATGAGTGACGAGCTGCGCCAGTACCTACTCTCCAAAGGCATAGCCTCGAGTAGGACCACCAGCTACAACCGCAGGGGGAACGGACAGGTGGAGAGGGAGAATGCGACAGTCTGGAAGGCCATTTTATTAGCTCTCCAGTATAAGGGTCTTCCAGTCTCCCGCTGGCAAGAGGTCCTCCCTGATGCGCTACACTCAATTAGGTCACTACTGTGCACGGCTACCAACACCACCCCTCATGAACGAATGTTTGTTTCCCCCAGGAAGTCCTCCTCGGGGACCTCACTACCGTCGTGGCTGACGTCCCCTGGCCCTGTCCTGCTCCGGAAGCACGTGCGGACCCATAAGTCGGATCCCCGGTCGAAACGGTCCGGCTCCTCCACGCCAACCCCCAATACGCCTATGTGGCGTATCACGACGGGCGGGAGGACACGGTCTCCATTCGCGATTCACCCCCAGCTCCCAACGTTATCCATGATGCACCAGGGTCGCAGCACGCTCATTTAGCCCCTGTGTACGGCACGCCTGAGCCCCAGGAGCAGCCTCCACACACCCAGCAGTCTGAAGGCGCTACGGACGGCTTCACCGGTTATGGACTGGCGTCTGACTCATCACCGCGGCCTCCTGAACCGGCACCACGGCTGACATTGCGGTGGTCGCAGCGGCAGATCAAGCCCCCGGAGAGACTGAACTTGTAACTTGAATCAATAACTTGTGACTGTCGTTCCACCACCTCGCCCCCGCCGAACTCTTTTTAAACAGGGGGTGAATGTGGTGAACCATTGTAATACTGTCTGTATATGTGATATGCCTGGACACGCCCCTGCTGCCTCAATCCGGGGCTCCGCCCTCCTCGGGGTATAAAGGTGGCTGCTCTCCGCCCCTTTTGCCTCAGTTCGGGTTAGCCATCGGTTTGGGAGTGCTTCTGTTCTTGTTAATAAAAGCCTGTTGTTTCGCAACATCTAGTCTTTGCGTGAATCAATGGTGCATCAATCTTATATGCTGCTATCTATGATATTTTGTATGTATGACAGTATGTTACAGAACCGACGAGGGAACGAGTTATCTTAGATCTGGTAATGTGTAACGAGGTAGGTAGAATTAAGGATGTTCTTGTGAAGGACCCTCTTGGGTCAAGTGATCACAATATGGTCGAATTTCTGATACAAATGGAAAAGGAGAAAGTAGGGTCCCATACCACTGTCCTCTGTTTGAACAGAGTGAAGTACGATAGGATGAGGGCTGAATTGGCTAAGGTGGACTGGGAGAGCAGACTGGTAGGTAGGACAGCTGAGGAACAGTGGAGGATTTTTAAGGAGATTCTTTTCAGTACTCAGCAACAATATATTCCGGTGATAAAGAAGGACTGTAAGAAAAGGGATAACCAGCCGTGGATAACGAAGGAAATTAAGGAGAGTATTAAATTAAAGACCGATGCGTACAGAGTGGCCAAAAATAGTGGAGAATTGGAAGATTGGGAAAACTTTAAGAAACAACAAAGAACGACTAAGAAAGCGATAAGGAAAGGAAAGATAGGTTATGAAGCTAGGCTAGCTCTAAATATAAAAAATGATAGTTAAAGCTTTTACAAATAGATAAAAAGGAATAGAGTGGCAAGAGTGAATGTTGGACCCTTGGAGGACGAGAGGGGGGATTTAATAGTGGGAAATGAGGAAATGGCTGAAACTTTAAATAAGTTTTTTGTGTCGGTCTTCACGGTGGAAGACACAAATAGTTTACCGAATATTAACGATAGAGGGTTGGTAGGAGGAGAAGTACTCAATACAATTAATGTTACCAGGGAGGCAGTGCTTGGTAGACTAACGGGACTGAAGGTGGACAAGTCCCCGGGCCCGGATGGAATACATCCCAGGGTACTGAAAGAAATGTTAGAGGTAATAGCGGACGCGTTAGTGGTTATTTATCAAAATTCGTTGGATTCTGGGGTAGTGCCGGCGGATTGGAAAATGGCTAATGTTACGCCGCTGTTTAAAAAAGGAAATAGACAAAAGGCGGGTAACTACAGGCCGGTTAGCTTAACGTCTGTAGTTGGGAAAATGCTGGAATCCATCATTAAAGAAGAAATAGTAGGCCATCTGGATAAGAATGGTTCGATTAAGCAGACGCAGCATGGATTCATGAGGGGAAAGTCGTGCTTGATGAACTTGTTGGATTTTTATGAAGATGTGACTAGTGCGATTGACGGAGGGGAACCAGTGGATGCGGTGTTTTTGGATTTCCAAAAGGCGTTTGATAAGGTGCCTCACAAAAGTTTGCTGAAGAAGATTGGGTCACACAGAGTTGGGGGTAGGGTGTTAGCGTGGATTGGGGATTGGCTATCCGACAGGAAGCAGAGAGTCGGAATAAATGGGTGCTTTTCTGGTTGGCAGATGGTAACTAGTGGCGTGCCGCAGGGATCGGTACTGAGGCCTCAACTATTTACCATTTATATAGGCGATCTGGAGGAGGGGACTGAGTGTAGGGTAACAAAGTTTGCAGACGACACAAAGATAAGTGGAAAAGTGAATCGTGTGGAGGGCGTAGAAGGTCTGCAGAGAGATTTGGACAGGCTGAGTGAGTGGGCGAGGATCTGGCAGATGGAGTATAACGTTGACAAATGCGAGGTTATTCACTTTGGAGGAAATAATAGCAAATTGGATTATTATCTAAATGGAAAAAAATTACAACATGCTACAGTGCAAAGGGACCTGGGGGTCCTTGTCCATGAGACGCAAAAACCCAGTCTGCAGGTGCAACAGGTGATCAAGAAGGCAAATGGGATGTTGGCCTATATCGCAAGGGGGATAGAATATAAAAGCAGAGATGTCTTGCTGCATCTGTACAGGGCATTGGTGAGGCCGCAGCTGGAATACTGTGTGCAGTATTGGTCCCCTTATTTGCGGAAGGATATATTGGCCTTGGAAGGAGTGCAGAGAAGGTTCACCAGGTTGATACCAGAGATGAGGGGTGTTGATTATGAGGAGAGACTGAGCAGATTGGGTTTGTACTCGTTGGAATTTAGAAGACTGAGGGGGGATCTGATAGAGACCTATAAGATAATGAAGGGGCTGGATAGGGTGGAGGTGGAGAGATTCTTTCCACTTAGAAAGGAAGCTAGAACTAGAGGGCACAGCCTTAAAACAAAGGGGATTCAGTTTAGGACAGAGTTGAGGAGGAACTTCTTCTCTCAGAGGGTGTTGAATCTCTGGAATTCTCTGCCCACTGAAGTGGTGGAGGCTACCTCGTTGAATATGTTTAAATCACGGATAGATGGATTCCTGATTGGTAAGGGAATTAAGGGTTATAGGGATCAGGCGGGTAAGTGGAACTGATCCACTTCAGATCAGCCATGATCTTATTGAATGGCGGGGCAGGCTCGAGGGGCTAGATGGCCTACTCCTGCTCCTATTTCTTATGTTCTTATGTTATGTTCATATTTCATGAGGCAACCTTGAAAAATCCACTGTGACAGATCATTATGAAATTCAGTGCACATTACCATAACTGGGATTGGAAAATTGGCCTTTTACATATTCTAGATTCTGCAGCCATAATTTCATTCTTTCCTAGGGTTCTTCATTTTGAATAGATAGTCTGATGCAAATTCAAAAGGGCTGTTCTGTTCTACTATGGAAAATAGGCTTGAACTAAGGTGAGAAATCTTCGGGCATGATTTTCCAGGCTTTCCCGCCAGCATGATCTTATAGTTCTGCCAAAGGTGATCTCCTGCGGCGGGTTCCCTGATGGCAGGACCAGCGGGCACCCAAAATGGTGAAGGCATTGGCGGGACTGGCAGATCCCACCGGCAGCCAATTGCGAGCTGCCCCTGCCTCCAGAAAACACACCGTGAGGATGCTGGAAAATCCCACCCTCAGAATTTAAACACTGGCAATTAAGATGACTTTGAAGAAGTTGTAATACTTCACCCAGTGGGTGGGATTCTCTGATCTTGTTCGCCCCGCCACTGCTGCCAGTGAGAATGGAGAATTTGGCGCTCAGCCAAAACTCCATTCACTGCAGCAGCACTGGAAAATCCCACCCATGACCGAGGTTGGAAAATTCCAGCCAACATCTGAAAATATTTTAAACTAACAACAAAAAATAGATCAGTAACCAAAGATGTCCCTTCCTACTCTGAACTGCAAATTATAATAGACTATTTCCTAAAAGTTATTTCATTCTCTAATCAGAGGAAATCTGAACCCCAGTACATTTGGAATACACTTTAAAAGCTTTAATTGCAAAGGTCAGAGCTTCTGTGGTTAATAATGAACACGTAGCTTTACCGAGACAGCTGGGATTCACTTGCGTGCAGCTGGGACATTTATAGTGACTGTTTTTCTGATGAAAGATGTAGGGCAGAATATTGGGCTGATTAATACTGTATTTTTGGGTGATATCAATGTCCTTAGAGCTTCAAACGGGCAAATCGCAGGAGGCAATATTTGCACAGAGTGTTCAAGGACCAAATCTCTTACCTGAAACTAAGTGAGAAACAATGTGTAAGATATCTGCTCTTCAGTAACTATTTACTCACTGAAAATCGCCACATGTTGTAGCCAAAACCATAGTCTCAGAGCAGGCAAAGGACTGAATTTCCAGTGCTGTGTCAGTCACCATGATTAAGAGCTTTTACGTGTCTGGCTCCTTACAGGTTGGAGCTGGAGATATTTGCAGAACCTCACAGATTGCCAGCTTCCAATCGGGAAGTGAGGTCACTGAGGCTCTTCATTCAGCAAGAACGAGTTACATTTCGTTTTAAAGGCAAAATACTGTGGATGCTGGAATTTGAAACAAAAACAGAAAATGCTGGAAAATCTCAGCAGGTCTGACAGTATCTATGGAGAGAGAATAGAGCCAATGTTCCGAACCTGGATGACTCTTCGTCAGAGCTGGCGAAGCTTACATTTAATTTTGGCTTTCTAGGGAAAAGCAAGAAGAACAAGCACATGGCTTCTCCAAGTTTGCAGGCTTCCCCATGGTGCAGGGTGACATGTCATTGACTGCATGCACATCGGGTTGTGGGGCTCACAATCCAACTCTGCTGTGGCACATACCGGAGCTGAAGGTGATTCCCCAGCAAATCATGTAGATCAATGCTTGATACCCTGGCAGCAGACATTATGCCTTCATTCTGCAGCCGTCAGCTGTGCCAGCTGCATATGAACCACCACGCCGAGTGGATGGTTACTGAGCAACAAGGACTGTTTGCTGATCGTAGGGCTCCAGTATGCAACCCACACACACATGCGCAGCATGCATACAATAAAGGTCATGCTGTGGCATGCTGAAGCAAGTATTCTGCCTCATGGACTGTTCTGGGGGAGTCCTGCTGTGTTCGGCAGAGCACATGTCAGGATTCATGGTGGTAACCTCATCACCATCAAAGCTCTGCCTAGCCACTATCTATTAGGTGAGAAGCTGAGGAGTGGAAGCACGAGGAAGAGTCAGAGGAGGAAGAGGAAGGGAGGAGGCAGCCTTAGCAGCCCATTTCTGCTCAGTTACCCATGAAGAATCATTTGAGAGTGACCAGTGACCACAACCCCAATTCCCCATTCACTAACAATCCCACATCTTATCGCCCCTTTATCACTGGCCACAATGCAAAAACAAAATAAAAACCACTACAAAATAAGCATTCCAAATTTATAAATGAAATCAAGCCTTACTGCATTCAAAAATCAACTAATTAATCTTGTGCATTACATTAGTGCCTGCTTCTGTGTACCATTGCATGTTCTAGTTCCGCTACGCATATTAGCCCAGTTGTGCTACCATAGCTGGCAGAAGACTGTTGATTTTCAGTGGAGGAGATTGCATGTGGCCTTGAAAAACAATCTCAGACAGCT
This sequence comes from Mustelus asterias, assembly GCF_964213995.1. NCBI lineage: Eukaryota > Metazoa > Chordata > Chondrichthyes > Carcharhiniformes > Triakidae > Mustelus > Mustelus asterias. Next base: position 77,487,474 of record NC_135810.1, read on the forward strand.
CTGGGTTTAGATGATGGCACCATTTCAGCAATGGAAGCAGCACTCTGGGCTGTCCAGCTGACAGGAAACAGCATATGACAACAATGGGGATACAAATGTCTTCCTGAGAGAACGCACTAGGAGTTTTGTAAATGCAGTGATTTCTTTGTAGCCACTTTCCTAACATCAGTTGATTGCTCTGGGATGAATTATCCTTAGAGACTCCGTATTGGGCCTGCAATTTCCATTGCTACACTACCTACTGAATGCAGGTGTAATGAAAGAAAGACAAAGGGTGCAATCTTACCTGCTGCTCATGCCATGATCCCCGCTGCAGTGAAGTCGGAAAATTTGGCGCTCAGCCAAATCTCCGTTCACTGCGGCAGGATGGGAAAATCCCACCGGCGTGAATGGTGGTAAGATTCCAGTCAAAACCTACATTTATACAGCATCTTTCCCAATGTCCCAAATAGCCATACAGCTAATTCAGTACAAACTTTAGTCACTGGTATAAGTAGGTAACGTTATGAAAGGGCAGAACATGCTTGAGGGGCCAAATGGCTTCCTCCTCTTCCTAATACTTGCATGTCATTCTTGAATGGATGAGATGAATTGGGCTCGATGGTCTTTGTCATCTATAATTATCTTGCAAGCAGAGGGTTGAATCCTGGCTGGAGTTCTGTTTATTTTGTTGCTAATGCAGGTTTAGCGGGATGAGATTGCCAGGACAGTAGTGTATAATGGCTCAAAGTTGACTTGTAATCTGTTATCTTTAGTTATTTCATAGAATCATAGAATAGTGCAGAAGGAGGCCTTCTGGCCCATTGAGACTGCACTGACCACAATCCCACCCAGGCCCTATCCCCATAACCCCATACATTGACCCTAGCTAGTCCCCCTGACACTAAAGGGCAATTTAGCATGGCCAATCCACCTAACCCGCACACCTTTGGACTGTGGGAGGAAACCAGAGCACCCAGAGGAAACCCACGCAGACATGTGCAAACTGCACACAGACAGTGACCCAAGCTGGGAATCGAACCCAGGTCCCTGGCACTGTGAAGCAGCCGTGCTAACCACTGTGCCGCCATACCGCATGATGCTCATGAGTCTTTTCCATTGATTTCAATCTTGTCCTCTTGTCTACTTACCTATTATCTTACTCTATCTTGGTGTTTCAGTGAGTTTTTTGAGCTATTTAATTATCGTGATAAAGTTGTGTTGGACAGTAGATACTAACGATCGACTGCAATGAGAAGCAGCAATCAGCAGAGTCTTCACAGTTGCTGATTATGAAACAGATACAATTGTGAATCATTCAGCCTTTGTTCTCTGGCCTCTTAACTGTTGCACGGGGACACCTGAGGTTCTGGACACAGGAGAAGCACCAGGCCCATGATTTCTCTTCCTGGCCCTGCACTGTTGGCATTGAACTCCATGGCTAGCTGCTCCCATTGCATTTTGAGTGCGTGTTTCAGGGGCCTCCTGACCCCATCAAAATGCAGGACATCCCTTTCCACATTCACCAAAGCTTCCTGTGCAGCATACAAGCTCAATGTATGTTGTACCACCCTTCATTGTTTCCTAAGTCCGATCCATTTCCCAACTGACTCAGCCCTTTAAGAGCTATAAGCTAACTTTAGGTACTGCAGATTAGCTTTAAGTGGTGCAAGCAAAATTAAATTTTGGGCCCCCGCTAATGCACGCAGTCTACAAACTACACAATTAATGCTAGCTGCATGTGCAGCAATCATTCAATCAGACAGCACAAAGTCAGCTCCAACTCTTGTCTGTATTAATTAAGCAGCTTTGCCAGCATTGGGATTGTCTTTACAGGAAACGATAGCAGGGTCAGGAAAATATTCAATGCTTGTCGTTATTAAAATAGCACAAAATATAAGCTGGTGGTGCATTTTTATTTTAAAGTGGATCTTTTTCCTGCAAAACCTGCCCTGCTATATAATTGGAGTGATAGTTACATGAATGGGAGTTGCAGTCAGTATTTAAGGAGGTGTTTTCACTGCAATGTGGCTGGGGCCAAGTTTAAGCACACTTGGCTGGAATCTAGGAGCACTGCTGCAAGTACTTACTGCAGCAGGATCTTAAATTGTAGCTAAGCCAGGAATAAGAGCTTGAACAATGAAGTCACTGAAGATTTAAGAGCAAAACGGAGCATCACAACAACAGAACAGCCAGCTTTTATGGTGCAGCAGCTCTGGAGAATCATACAGACGCAAAATGGTAACTTTGGGGGTAATTTTACTATTTTTTGTCCAAGTGCTGGACAGACTTGAAACTGGGAGAGTTTTGGATCCGTCTTTTGGGTGTGTTTTCAGGTCCCCCCATACACACTCTGCCTGCAAAATTCTGAGCGAACCTGGTGCTTGCTGCAGAAGCCTGTGGGCAGGGCTTACCGTGCTTGAAAACTTGCAGAGGGAGGTAGTGTGCAGGTCTCTGATGCTGCACATGCGAATTAGCAGTAGCAGGGGTCTGAAAGAGAGGGAGATGTCAGGCCCTGGCTAGTGCAGGCAATCCGAAGCAGCTCCCCGCCCCCACTGCAATCACAGGGGCCCACAGCCCATGATACAGCCCCCCGCTGACCCCCCCCCTCCGCCACCCAGACCAATCATGGACCCCCTCCCTCCCCCACCGATCACGGCCCTGCTGCCCTCCCTCCACCAATCGCTGCAGAGTGGCAGCGGGCCCCCCCTTCTTTCCTCCCCCCCCATCGATCGCTGCAGATTGGCAAGGGGGCCCCTCTCCCATTAGCCCTGTCCCAACTGGCCCCTCTCCTAATTAGCCCACCCCCCTGGCATTGCCCAGGTGCCAGACTGGCATTGCCCAGGTGCCAGGTTGGCACTGCCATTTTGGCATTGCCCAAAAGCACCCCCCCCCCCTTGCCTCGGTCTCCCCGGAGGGGCCTCAATGGCCTCTGGTTCCACCAGCGAGGCCAAGTCGACTGCCCTCCATTCATGGTGAGCATGTCTATTCCTTGCCGACAAGAACATTTCTCGGAGAGGTCATGGGGGGGAGGGCCGAGCCCGGACGATTGAGCGCCGGGCTTGGTAAGCAGATGCAAAAGTCCGTTTTAATAAATTTAAATACATTAACCTGCCCCTCACCCATTTCCTGCAAAAGCCTGCCTGCGCTGAAAATCTGGCGCTCGTAAAATGACGCCGGTCGCAAAAACCGGCGCCAATCGCGCTAATTACTTTACGCCCCACTTTACCATTGCGTTGTGCCCGAAAACGGGCACACGCTATGGTAAAATCGCCCCCTTTGTTTCTCCCTCTACAGATGCTGCCAGACCTGCTGAGCTTTTCCAGCATTTTCTGTTTTTATTTCAGATTTCCAGCATTACAATATTTTGCTTGCATTAAGAAATCAGACAGGAATGGAGCTGTAAAATGCCCTGCATGTGTATACTATCAATTGTTGCCTCTTGCCAACCCTTTACCGTTGCAACATGCACAGCACAGAGACAACCAACAGCTCTTTTAATATTTATCATATAATCCACCTTATTGCCATACTGACTTCAAAGTCTAACCCACCAACTTTCTTTTACATAGCATTTACAGCACAGAAACAAGTCATTCATCCCAAAAGGGCCATGCTGGTGTTTAAGCTCTGCATAAGTTGCTCCCACCTTTTTTCATCTGACTCCATAAACATATCATTCTATCCCTTGATGCGCGATTAATTCACTCGAGATGCTAGATCGTACTCGGGGAAATGAAGGCTTTTATTAGCAACAAGAATAGAGCATACAGCTTAACAATACAATCCTAGACTAAAGGGTCACTAGGAAATGCAGTGACCTTTATACCCCTATAGGAAGGCGGAGCCAACCGGAGTGTACCACAGAACAACACCAACAGGTGGAACACCCCAACCCTAACCCCAACAGCAAGAAGAGTAACATATGTACAAATACCCATAGTGATAACCATCTATGGTTCAGTACCCATAGTGGTAACCATCTATGGTTCACCACACACTTTGCTAGTGATCTCAACTCTATCTCTCCAGAAATGAAGCCCAGTACATTATTTGTTTTTCTTAAAGTGGCCTTATTAACCTATGTTGTTACTTTTGGTGATTTGTGTATCTGTATCCCAGGTCCCTTTGCTCTAGTCTATGCCATTTTGAAACTTATTTTCCAAAGACTATGTAGCCTCCTTATTCTTCCTGCCAAAATACTACCTCACACTTATCTATATTTTAGCTCATTTTCCAATGACACTGCAAGATTTATCACATTTTTTATAATAGATTCCAGCATTTCCCCTATCATTAATGTAAGGCTAACAGGAATATAGTTCCCTGTTTGCTCTCTCCTTCCCTTCTTAAATAATGGGGTGACACTTGCTACTTTTCAATCTTCAGGAACCATTCCACAATCTATGGAATTTTGGAAGATGATCACTAATGCATCCACCAACTCTATAGCAACCGCTTTCAACACTCTGGGATGCATAGTATCAGGTGCTAGGGACTTATCAACTTTCAGTCTCACTAATTTCTCCAATACAACATCCTTACTTGGACTAAGTTCCTCCAACTTTGCATTCTGCCTCGTCCCTTGGATCTCTACATCTGGGAGATTTCCTGTATCTTCATTAGTGAAAACAGACCCAAAGTAATCATTTAGCTTTTCTGCTATTTCTCTATCTATGTGAATTCCCCTGACTCTGCTCGTAATGGGCCCACATTTGTCTTAGCCAAGTGCTTCCTTTTTAACAAACCTATAGAAGCTTTTACAGTCTGTATTTTGCTAGCTCGCATTCATATTCTGTACTCCTTTTCTTTATCAGTTTCTTAGCCTTCCTTTGCTGTATTCGAAAAAAAGCTCTCAATCATCAGGTTTACTACTATTTCTGGCAACTTTATAAGCCTTTTTAAAAAATCTTATACAACCTCAACTTCCTTTGTCAGCCACGGTTGAATTTTTTGCGGGGGAGGGTTTGCACCTTGAAGGAATGTATGCCATGTAATAGTTCTTTGAAGACAGTCCATTGCCCATGCACAGTCATACCTTTTAATGTGCTTTCCCAATCCACCTCAACCAATTTCTCCCTCAGACCTTCAAAATTTCCTTTATTAAACTTCAGATTGAACTTCCTCATGATCAAACATAACGTAAAATTCTGTCATAATGTGGTCACGCATCCCTGAAGGCTCTTTTGCATATAGATTTTAATTAGCCTATTTTTCATTGCATAATACTAGTCCTCTAGTTGGCTCCTCAACATACTGCTCCCAAACGCATCCCTAACACACTCCAGAAACTCATCATCTTCAGCACTAGTTCTCACTTGGTATAATCAGTCTATGAGCAGATTGAAGTCACTCATGCTCACAGTATTGCCCATGCTACATTCTTCTCTCATCTCCTGATTAATATTATGCCCCACATAGTAAAGGTTCCAGACCACGTAATAGAACAGAGTATAGAAGGTGGCAGGAATCTAACCTCAGGCAGAGCAAAAAAGGTGACAAGTATGAGAAGGGAGATGGTCAATGCAGGACTGAGGGTTTTATACGTAAGTGCGTGCAGTACACGGAAAAACATAAATGAGCTTGTTGCATACATTGAAATTGGCCGGTACCATGTTGTGGGCATCACAGAGATGTGGCTGCAAGGCGATCAGGGCTATCTAAATATCCAAGGATATGTGTCCTATTGGAAGGACGGGCAGATGGGCAAAGGGGGCGGGGTTGTATTGTTAGTAAGGAATGAAGTTAAGTTGATAGCAAGAAGTGATATAGAATCAGAATGCAAAGAATCTCTGTGGGTAGAGTTGAGGAATCACAAAGGTAAAAAGACCCTGATGGGAGTTATGTACAGGCCCCCTAGCAGTAGTCAAGATGTGGGGCAGAAAATAAATCAGGAGATAGAAAAGGCATATAAAAAAGGCAATATCACAATAATCATGGGGGACTTCAATATGCAGGTGGACTGGGAAAATCAGGTAGGTAGTGGAACCCAAGAAAAGGAATTTGTGGAATGTCTAAGGGATATTTTTTTGGAGCAGCTTGTGACAGTCTACTAGGGAACAGGCAAATCTGGATTTGGTGATGTGTAGTGAGGCAGACTTGATTAGGGAACTTAAGGTGAAGGAACCCTTAGGGAGCAGTGACCACAATGTGATAGAATTTACCCTGAAGTTTGAGAGGGAGAAGCTGGAATCAGGTGTAATGGTATTACAATTAAATAAAGGGAACGACAAAGACATGAGGGAGGAGCTGGCCAGAGTTGATTGGAAAGGGAGCCTGGCAGGGCGATAGTGGATCAGCAATGGCAGGAGTTTTTGAGTTATTCGGGAGGCACAACAGAAATTCATTCCAAAGAGGAGGAAATATGCTAAGGGGAGGACGAGGCATCCATGCCTGACGAGGGAAGTCAAGGACAGAATAAAAGCAAAAGAAAAAACATACAAAGTGGCGAGGATTAGTGGGAAGCCAGAGGATTGGGAAGCCTTTAAAAGTGAGCAGAGGACAACTAAAAAGCAATAAGGGGGGAGAAGATGAAATATGAGTGTAAGCTGGCTTGTAATATAAAAGAAGATAGGACGAGTTTTTTTTCAATATATAAAAGGTAAGAGAGAGGCAAAAATGGCCATTGGACCATTGGAAAATGAGGCTGGAGAAGTAATAATAGGAAACAAAGCAATGCAGAGGAACTGAATAGTTACTTTGCATCAGTCTCCACGGTGGAAAATACCAGTGGGATGCCAGAGCTCCAGGAGAGTCAGGAGGCACAGGTGAGTGTAGTGGCCATCACTAAGGAGAAGGTTCTGGGGAAACTGAAAGGTCTGAAGATGGATAAATCACCTGGATCGGATGGACTACACCTCAGGGCTCTAAATGAGATAGCTGAGGAAATTGTGGAGGCATTGGTGGTGATCTTTCAGGAATCACTGGAGGCAGGGAGGGTCATGCTGTGGAGATGCAGGTGTTGGACTGGGGTAAACACAGTAAGAAGTCTCACAACACCAGGTTAAAGTCCAACAGGTTTATTTGGTAGCAAAAGCCACTACAAAATAAACCTTTGGACTTTAACCTGGTGTTGTGAGACTTCTTACTGGGCAGGGAGGATACCAGAGGACTGGAAAGTAGCTAATGTAACACTGTTGTTTAAGAAGGGAGGGAGGCAGCAGACGGGAAATTATAGGCCGGTTATCCTGACTTCAGTCTTTGGCAAGATTTTAGAGTCCATTATTAAAGTTGAGATTGCAGAGTACTTGGAAGTGCATGATAAAGTAGGACTGAGTCAACACGGCTTTGTCAAGGGGAGGTCATGTCTGACAAATCTGTTAGAGTTCTTTGAGGAAGTAACAAGGAAATTAGATAAAGGAGAACCAGTGGACGTGATTTATTTAGATTTCCAGAAAGCCTTTCACAAGGTGCTGCATAGGAGACTGTTAAATAAGTTAAGTGCCCATGGTGTTAAGGGTAAGATCCTGGCATGGATAGAGGATTGGCTTACTGGCAGAAGGCAGAGAGTGAGGATAAAGGGGTCTTTTTCAGGATGGTAGCCGATGACTAGTGGTGTGCCTCAGGTTTTCACAATATACATTAATGATTTGGAGGAAGGAACTGAAGGCACTGTTGCTAAATTTGCAGATGACACAAAGATATGTAGAGGGACAGGTAGTATTGAGGAAGCAGGGGGGCTGCAGAAGGACTTGGACAGGTTAGGAGAGTGGGCAAAGAAGTGGCAGATGGAATACAATGTGGAAAAGTGTGAGGTTATGCACTTTGGAAGGAGGAATGGCGGCATAGACTGTTTTCTAAATGGGAAAATGCTTAGGAAATCAGAAACACAAAGGGACTTGGGAATCCTTGTTCAAGATTCTCTTAAGGTTAATGTGCAGGTTCAGTCAGCACTTAGGGAGGCCAATGCAATAACAAAGAACAAAGAACAATACAGCACAGGAACAGGCCCTTCGGCCCTCCAAGCCCGCGCCGCTCCCCAGTCCAGGATTGAATCCTGAATCCAGGATCCCCGCCCAATTTACATCCTATCTACATCCTAATATCCTATCCACCGAGCTGTCCCTCACAGCTACGATGCTTTGTTCATCACAACCTATTAACTCACCCCCACCCCCCCATTCCAGACCATGTGATCTCCAGGGAGAGGCGAAAACCCAGAGTGAAAACCCCAGGGCCAATATGGGGAAAATAAAATCTGGGAAATTCCTCTCCGACCCCCTGAGGCAATCGAAACGAGTCCAGGAGATCACACTGGCCCTGATCAGAAAATGCTTCCCAACCCTATTCATTTCCACTTCTGCTTTACGAACACCATCTGACTTCCCTGCCCCCGAGACAGGTTCCCAACTATCCGTAGTCTCGCTCTGTACTGGCACCAGCAAGATGATCATAGAATGAAGCCTTGAAACGAGAAACAAAGAACAATTAGCCCGCGCCGCTCCCTGGTCCAAACTAGACCACTCTTTTGTATCCCTCCATTCCCACTCCGTTCATATAGCTGTCTAGATAAGTCTTAAACGTTCCCAGTGTGTCCGCCTCCACCACCTTGCCCGGCAACACATTCCAGGCCCCCACGACCCTCTGTGTAAAAGAATGTTAGCATTCATGTCAAGAGAGCTAGAATACAAGAGCAGGGATGTACTTCTGAGGCTGTATAAGGTTCTTCTCAGACCCCATTTGGAATATTGTGAGCAGTTTTGGGCCCCATATCTAAGGAAGGATGTGTTGGCCTTGGAAAGGGTCCAGAGGAGGTTCACAAGAATGATCCCTGGAATGAAGACCTTGTGGTATGAGGAATGGTTGAGGACTTTGGGTCTGTACTCTTTGGAGTTTAGATGGATGAGGGGGGATCTTATTGAAACTTACTGCGAGGCCTGGATAGAGTGGACGTAAAGAGGATGTTTCTACTAGTAGGAAAAACTAGAACCAGAGGGCACAATCTCAGGCTAAAGAGACGAACCTTTAAAACAGAGATGAGGAGGAATTTCTTCAGCCAGAGAGTGGTGAATCTGTGGCACTCTTTGCCGCAGAAGGCTGTGGAGGCCAGGTCATTGAATGTCTTTAAGACAGAGATAGATAGTGTGGTGAACCATTGTTGGTTACCACCAGGAGTGCTGAGCCATGGTTTGGCCAGCACTATGAGTCTGTAGATATGTTACTGTTGGGGTTAGGGTTGGGCTGTTCTACCTGTTAATATAGTCCTATGGTACACTCCAGTTGGCTCCGCCTTCCGGGAGAGATATAAAGGTCACTGCTCTGCCTGGTGACCCTTTAGTCTGGGATTGTATATTGTATATAGTAGCTCCATTATTGTTGGTAATAAAAGCCTTTATTTCCCGGGTACATCCAGCCTCCCGTGTGATTTATCGCGCATCAATTTTATTACCAACAAAATTTTTTTTTACCAAAAAAAAAGAAAACCATGGAGCAAATGCTGAAACCCGAGCGGCTTACATTGGATCCACGTGCAGCGGGAGCATCGAACACTTTCGACCACTGGTTGAAGTGTTTCCAAGATTACCTCGACGCCTCCACAGCGGTTCAAAACGACGCCGACAGACTGCGAGTCCTCCACGCGAGGGTAAGCGACACTGTATACTTAGCGATTCGTGAGGCCCAAGACTACAAAGGGGCCATCGAGCTTCTCAAAAAGCGATACAACAAACCGCCGAATGAGATCCATGCTCGACACCTTCTAGCCACTCGACGGCGGCAGCCCGGCGAAATGACGGAACAGTACCTGTGTGAACTTCAGCAGCTAGCCAGAGCCTGCAACTGCAAGCCAGTGTCGGCAGCCCAGTATATGAGCGACCTAGTTCGAGATGCATTCGTGGTGGGAATCGGCTCGTCGTACATTCGCCTTCGGCTGCTAGAGCAAGGTAACCTCAACCTCATTAAAACCGTAGAATTAGCTGACGCTCTAGAAACGGCCTCCAAAAGTCTGGAGATGTACCCCGACGACCGCGTGGGGACATTGTGGCAGGTGCAGCCGCAGACTCCACTTTATTCAGCGGTTTTGAAAAACTGCGCGATTGCGTTTCCAGCCTCGGACCTGACGACGGCAGCAGCTCCAGGAAGCCCGCGGTGTTACTTCTGTGGGGGGGGTGAAACACCCTCAGCAGCGATGTTCAGCTAAAGCGGTATTGTGCTCCGCCTGTGGCAAGAAGGGGCATTATTCCAAAGTCTGCAGGACCAAACCACCCTCCAAACATAGCAGTGCGGCGTGTGATTCCCCGGAGCCGGTCTCCTTGTCTTCTGCGTCTTCGAGGTCTTCCACCACGTGCGATTCCAGAGCGTCGCCATTCCTAATGACGGAGTCGCAAGACACGTGCAACCTGCAGGGGCCGCCATTTTTGGCACCATCGACCACGTGCGACCTATGGGGGCAGCCATTTTGGTCGGCACCGACCGCAAATGACCAGCAGGGGCCGTCATCAACCAGCTCAGCTGCCTGCAGTTGCACCCACGATCCAGCGGTGGCGTCAATCATCCTGGACCAGGCCAAGCCTCATAGACTCGACAAGTCCATGATGGATATACAGGTAAACAGACGCCAGATTTATTGTTTGTTTGACAGTGGGAGTACGGAGAGCTTCATTCACCCTGACCCCGTGAAGCGGTGCGGTCTCCTGATTCGGACTGTCAAGCAGACAATTTCGATGGCGTCAAGGTCCTGGTCTGTCACCATGCTAGGGAGCTGCATGGTCAACCTGACGGTGCAGGGCACGGTTTACGAGAGCTTCAGGCTCCTTGTGTTACCGCACCTTTGCGCGTCGATACTCCTAGGACTAGATTTTATGGCCCACCTGAAGAGTGTAACCCTGCAGTACGATGGGCCACTCCCTCCGCTTTCAGTGGGAGCACTGCAGCCTCTAAATTGCCCAAAGCGCTCCACATGTAGCCTCTCGACGCTCAGGATTACCCCACCCTCCCTATTCCAGAATCTCATGCCAGGCTGCAAGCCCATCGCAACAAAGAGCAGGCGTTACAGCGCTGAGGATCGGATCTTCATTCGATCTGAAGTTCAGCGGCTCCTCAAGGAGGGATCATCCAACCTAGCGCTAGTCCATGGAGAGCGCAAGTAGTGGTGGTTAAGAATGGGAACAAACCCCGGATGGTCATAGACTATAGTCAGACCATTAACAGATCCACGCAGCTGGATGCGTATTCCCTCCCGTGCATATCTGACATGGTCAATCAGATTGCGCAGTACCGGGTGTTCTCCACCATTGACTTGACGTCTGCTTACCACCAGCTCCCCATTCGCCCAGAGGACCGAAAATACACGGCCTTTGAGACGGATGGTCGTCTGTACCATTTTTTAAGGGTTCCCTTTGGTGTCACGAATGGGGTCTCGGTCTTCCAGCGTGCTATGGACCGAATGGTGGACCAGAACGGGCTGCGGGCTACCTTCCCGTACCTGGATAACGTCACCATCTGCAGCCACGACCAGCAGGACCACGATGCCAACCTTCTTAGATTCTTACGCACTGCATCTCGCCTGAATCTGACCTACAACAGGGAGAAGTGTGTGTTTCGCAAGTGCCGCCTAGCTATCCTCGGATACGTGGTGGAAAACGGGTTCCTCGGCCCTGATCCAGACCGTATGCGTCCCCTCCTCGAACTTCCCCTGCCCACTAGCGTCAAAGCACTGAGAAGATGCTTAGGCTTCTTCTCATACTATGCACAGTGGGTTCCCAATTACGCGGACAAAGCTCGTCCGCTCATCAAGTCTGCCTCCTTTCCCCTAACAACAGAGGCTCTTTGCAGGAATAAAAGCCAACATTGCGAAAGCCACGATGCACGCTATTGATGAGTCCATCCCCTTCCAGGTGGAGAGTGATGCATCTGATTTCGCCCTGGCCGCCACACTTAACCAGGCGGGCAGGCCCGTCGCCTTTTTTCTCGCACCCTCCAAGGCCCTGAAATTCGGCATTCTGCGGTGGAAAAAGAGGCCCAGGCCATTGTGGAGGCCGTTCGGCATTGGCGCCATTACTTGGCGGGAAAACGGTTCACTCTGCTCACGGACCAGCGGTCCGTGGCGTTCATGTTCAACAACACGTTACGGGGTAAGATCAAGAATGATAAAATCTTGAGGTGGAGAATCGAACTCTCCACCTACAATTATGATATCATGTACCGTCCAGGGAAGCTCAACGAGCCCTCGGATGCCCTGTCGCGTGGAATATGCGCGAGTGTGCAGGAGAATCGATTACAGGCTCTCCACAATGACCTCTGCCATCCGGGGGTCACTCGGCTCTTCCATTTTATAAAGGCCCGGAATCTACCCTACTCGGTGGAGGATGTCAGGTCCATAACTCGAAGCTGCCAGGTATGTGCTGAATGCAAACCGCACTTCTACCGACCTGACAGGGCACACCTCATTCAGGCCACTCGTCCTTTTGAAAGACTGAGTGTGGACTTCAAGGGCCCCCTTCCCTCGACAGATCGGAACGTGTACTTCCTCAATGTGATTGACGAGTACTCACGATTCCCTTTTGTCATTCCCTGTTCTGATATGACCGCTGCCACGGTTATCAAAGCATTACGGGATCTTTTCACTCTGTTCGGTTACCTCTGTTATATCCACAGTGATAGGGGCTCGTCGTTCATGAGCGACGACTTGAGGCAATACCTGCTCTTAAATGGGATTGCCTCTAGTAGAACCACGAGCTACAATCCTAGGGGTAACGGGCAGGTTGAACGAGAGAATGCTACAGTCTGGAAGGCTGTCTTACTGGCGTTGAGGTCTAAAGGTCTTCCAGTCTCCCGTTGGCAAGAGGTACTCCCTGATGCGCTCCATTCCATCCGCTCACTCCTGTGTACGGCAACCAACGCTACTCCTCATGAGAGAATGTTTTCATTCCCTAGGAAGTCTTCCTCTGCGACCTCATTACCGTCTTGGTTGACGTACTCAGGACCTGTCCTCCTGCGGCAGCATGTTAGGACCCGCAAGTCCGACCCTTTGGTTGAACAGGTCCATCTCCTCCATGCCAACCCTCAGTATGCCCATGTGGCATATCCTGACGTGCGAGAGGACACGGTCTCGATTCGAGATCTGGCGCCTGCAGGGGGCTTGGAAACCCCAGTCGCTCCCACACCCCCAGTTAGGGACCCCCCGACCATTATCTCTTCTCCTGACACGGCACGGACAGTATCGGGACCACCACTTAACCCTCTTACTCCCGTGTACAGCTTGCCTGAGTCCAAGAGATTGTCGCCACCTCGAGGCGTGCTCGAGTCCAGCGGATTGTCACCACCTCGTGGTCTACCGGCCCGTGAGGAACTGGAGGAGCTACTGGACACCGCCTTGGAGAGAAGGTCACCGCGATTGCCTGAACCGGCGTCATCGCCAGTGTTGAGGAGGTCGCAGAGACGGTGCGGTCCCCCAAAACGATTGAACTTATAGACAGATGAACAGTTGTTCTGTTTTTTTTGTGCCCCGCCGGACTTTGTTTTTAAAGGAGGGGTGAATGTGGTGAACCATTGTTGGTTACCACCAGGAGTGCTGAGCCATGGTTTGGCCAGCACTATGAATCTGTAGATATGTTACTGTTGGGGTTAGGGTTGGGCTGTTCTACCTGTTAATATAGTCCTATGGTACACTCCAGTTGGCTCCACCTTCCGGGAGAGATATGAAGGTCACTGCTCTGCCTGGTGACCCTTTAGTCTGGGATTGTATATTGTATATAGTAGCTCCGTTCTTGTTGGTAATAAAAGCCTTTATTTCCCGGGTACATCCAGCCTCCCGTGTGATTTATCGCGCATCAGATAGGTTCTTGATTAATAAAGGGATCAGGGGTTATGGGGAAAAGACAGGAGAATGGGGATGAGAAAAATATCAGTCATGGTTGAATGGTGGAGCAGACTCGATGGGCCGAGTGGCCTAATTCTGCTCCTAGGTCTTATAGCCTTATTACCATTGCTATTTGGGGCTTATAAACAACTCCAACCAATGTCCGCTGCCCTTTGCCGTTTCTTAACTCCATCAAAACTGATTCCACACATTGCTCTTCTGATCTGAGATCCTACTTACAATTGCACTGATCCCATCCCTTATTATTAGCACAACTCCACTTCCTTTCCTTCCCTGTCTATCCTTCATAAATGTAGAGTATCGTTTAATATTCAGTTCCCAGTCTTGGTCACCATCAGCCATGTTTCCGTAATGGTAATTATATCACACTCATTTATCTGCATTTGTGCCTTTAGATCATCTACCTCGTTACAAATGCTGTGTGCATTTAGGTGGAGCATCCTTAACTTTGTCTTTGTGGCATCATTCTGCATTAAATGCATGCTCAATATTTTGCTTTCTTTCTCCTGTCTTCTAATCACATTGCTTCTTTCTGTCGGCTGGGTCTCTGGATTACAAGTCTAGTGACAATACCATGACACCACCATCTCCTTCTGTGCTTAATGACTCTATATTGAGGAGCATAGTTAGCCTTATTGTTAATTTTCCTGCAGAGTCCAGCCCAAAATAGCTCATGATACAGGAGATGGAGAAGTGGGGGGGGTCAAATTCCTGAGAGGTTTCCCACTGCACCACAGTAATGTCAGCAGAAACACCATTTATAGATGTAAATAGGATTTCTGCTGAACATATCCCAAGCAGAGAAATGGAAGAATCCAGTTGACTTCACCTTCATGGCCACGTGATTACAGGATGGCCTCTTTGGAGATTACTGTGTATGCTTTTCAAGCATGCAACATTTCAAGCATGCAAAAATGTTTGTCATTTTTATTAATGACCTGGATGAGGGCGTGGAAGGACTGATTAGTAAATTTGCGGATGACACTAAAGTCGGTGGAGTTGTAGACCGTGTGGAGGGAAGTGGCAGGTTACAGAGGGACATAGATAGGCTGCAGAGCTGGGCTGAGAGGTGGCAAGTGGAGTTTAATGTGGAAAAGTGTGAGGTGATTCACTTTGGAAGGAGTAACAGGAATACAGAGTACTGGGCTAATGGTAAGATACTTGGTAATGTGGATGAACAGAGGGATCTGGGTGTCCATGTGCATAGATCCCTGAAAGTTGGCACCCAGGTTGATAGGGTTGTTAAGGCGTATGGTGTGTTGGCTTTTATTGGTAGAGGGATTGCGTTTCGGAGCCAGGAGGTCATGCTGCAACTGTACAAAACTCTGGTGCAGCCGCATTTGGAATATTGCGTACAGTTCTGGTCGCTGTATTATAGGAAAGATGTGGAAGGATTGGAAAGGGTGCAGAGGAGATTTACCAGGATGTTGCCTGGTATGGTGGGAAAATCGTATGAGGAAAGGCTGAGGGGCTTGAGGTTATTTTCGTTGGAGAGAAGAAGGTTGAGAGGTGACTTAATGGAGGCATACAAGATGATCAGAGGATTAGATAGGGTGGGTAGTGAGAGCCTTTTTCCTCGGATGGTGTTGGCTGGCACAAGGGGACATAGCTTTAAATTGAGGGGTGAGAGATATAGGACAGATGTTAGAGGTAGGTTCTTTACTCAGAGAGTAGTAAGGGCGTGGAATGCCCTGCCTGCAGCAGTAGTGGACTCGTCAACATTAAGAGCATTCAAATGGTTATTGGATAAACATATGGACGATATTGGAATAGTGTAGATTAGAGGGGCTTTAGATTGGTTCCACTGGTCGGCGCAACATCGAGGGCCGAAGGGCCTGTACTGCGCTGAAATGTTCTATGTTCTATGTTCTATTTCAACTATTTTTCTGTTTAGTTGTTGGACAGGTTCATAACAGGAGAGAGCAGACCTCCAGATGAAGACGGGCCTGCTAATCACATGAAAGTGGCTTCATTTGAAGAGGCCATGCTGGATAAAATCAGTTACAAACGCAAGGATTTTAACTCCGAAATCAAGGTTAAGGAATGCCGCACAGGACAATTGCATGCAGTTAAACAGAAGTGGAACAGAAGCAGGATCTGATGACAAAAATAAATTTCATCCTGCCCTAGTTAATATCCTAACTAGAAAAAAATGTAGAGGTTATTATTAGATCTGAGGGAAGATGGATCAATATTGATACAGAATTAAGATGGATATAAATTTCCTTTCAACACTTATCTCTAGCCTAAATAAGTTTCAGTGTGGTGTCAGTTTATGTCTACTTCATTGTTGAAAAAGTTTTTTTCCAAAGCAATGATTTAAATGAGACTTACAAAAGAGTTCTGTTCATGAAAGTGGAAATGTTAACCTTATCTCTAGGCAAATCATCATGCAGTCTTTGTACTGCTGTGAGCAGCTAATGTAATCTTTTAAAAGTAAATTTGATAGTACTCATGATGTACAAACATTGCAGTTATTATATAAATATGACATGAAGAACATTCAAACATGATTTTACTGTTTACAATTTTCTGGCAAACCCTCTATTTGCAACATTTTTTGCATTTCATTTGCATGTTTTATTAACAAATCTGCTCTGCTTGAAACAACGTAAGGAGCCTAACAACACCAGATTAAAGTCCAACAGGTTTATTTGGTAGCAAATGCCACTAGCTTTCGGAGCGCTTGGAACAAAGCAGTGATTTAGCAATGTGTCCCTTCCTATAGCCTAGCACTCAATTGAAAAAGACCTCTGCAGTTCAGTGCAAAGAGGCAGCATTGCTTTTTTCAAAAATTAATTGTTCTCTAAGGTACTCTGTTTGGGGAGGGATACTTGTTTAAGTGGATGGGCGCTTTAAATATTGTTGCATGGCCATGCATGTACTGTAACTTAAAGGGGCCTAGCTGCAACTTTGGGGTTGCTGTGCAACCTCAAGTGAGCATTGTTCTTCACTCCATTTTCCACTATGTCTGTCTCCTTACAAACGAGTGTAGGTCGAGGAAAGGGCTTTGAGGTCAACTTGCTTATGCTGTCACCACTGAAATTGCAACTGTGACATATCAATAATGCTGTATCTCCGTTTTTAATAGTGGAGCATGGGATTCGGACCAAATGACTTTGCATGGCCAAAAGCTCCAAGGTTTATCTCGAGTCTTCTCTCATTTCACCATTTGCATTGTGGATTTGTACATCTGTGTTAGCAAGTCGTAAACATTATTAATTGTTTACGGTCAGAAAAATGCTGCAACCTTTTTAAAGCAATCATAAGAATATAGATCTTAGGAGTAGGAACAGGACATTCAGTCTTTCGAGCCTACTCCACCATTCAAAAAGATCATGGCTGCTCTGGCTGTGGTCTCAAGTCCACTTTCCTGTCTGCCCCATAACTCTTGACTTCCTCATCTTCAACTTTGTTGAAATGTTGGTGAAATTTATGATAAAAAAGCATGAGCCAGATCAAAGACTTATTTAAACAGTTGAAGCTGTATTTATTTTTAAGAGTAAACAATATCAAAACCAATTACATTTTCTAACCTAAATAACTCTCTCAGTGAGACATGATAGGTCAACACTTTTCGCAGCAGTTTTGGGGAAAAAAGAGTTATTACTTCTTTGCAATTTAAAAAAAAAACCTTGCACGTACTTCAGTTCTGAGTTGCATCACATCCGATGTGGATCTTGTTTTCACGAAACACATTTTGAGCAGGATCACTGGGCCACAGTAAGGGTTCCGAATCTGAGTTGATTATCCTTCCCTCCTGATCCAGAGAATCTGAGAACAATCATAGTGTCACTGCTACTGCCCAGTTGAAATCTGTTAACTAAATACATACCAAACATTGGCTCTGTCCTGGATAGTCTGGCCCAATTATTGCACAATGAAATGGGAGCGCAGATGGAGTCTTTGGAGATAGAATCATAGAATGCCTACAGTGCAGAAGGAGGCCACTCAGCCCATCAGATCTGCACCAACTCTCCACCCTGGCCTTACCCTCATAACCCAACGTATTTACCCCAATAATTCCCCTAACTTACATATCTAGGCACACTAAGGGGCAATTTAGCATGACCAATCAACCTAACCTGCACATCTTTGGACTGTGAGGAAACCAGAGCACCCAGAGAAAACCCACGCAGACATGGGGAGAATGTGCAAACTCCACACAGTCGCCCAAGGCCAGAATTGAACCTCGGTCCCTGGCGCTGTGAGGCAGCAGTGCTAAAAATTGTGCCATGGTGCCAGCCTGGAATATATGGAATTTTACAAAGAAACTCCAATTAAACTCTAAGCAAAGGTATACATTACCTACCTAAATCTAGACAAGTTAAAAGCCTAGGCGACAGGATCTACTCAAATATGTTAAAGTATAAGTGGTGTTTAATCATCTGAAACAGCAGTCCAGCAGAACAATTCTAAATGCATCTGCTAAAATAGTGTGTGTGTGTGTATAACACAAATGAAAATGCTGAACTTCAACAATATGGAAACGCCAGCAATATGATTTTCCTAGTCCAAAAAAGTAGACGAGTTGTTAATAAACAGAATCGCAGCTCAAAGGAGCACAAAAATTGAATCAAATAGAGAAAACCAAGTACCAGAAACATAGAGAACTACTATCAGTCCTCCAAACCTGACAGACCAAGATGTGGCAGAACTGACAAGCCTCAAGGCTGTCTGAATTTATGAAGCCAGAGGCTTGAGGTGAGGAGCAGGGATAGCAAGTAGAGATTGTGGGAGGCCACAAAAGTAACATTTGGGCCCTGCTGGAGCAGCCGTCGCAGTGGAGCCGTCGGTGGAACGGGATCCAAGGTAAGACCCGAGATTATGGGAGGCTGCTTCTAACGTTTCAGCCATCGTGGCCGTTTTCCGGAGGTCTAGGTCATCTTGTTCCAGCAGACGCTGCTGGATGTATGTAGACTCAATGCCCACAACGTAGGCGTCGCGGATCAGATCCTCCGTGTTCTGAGCTGCTGAAACAGCCTTACAGTCGCATGCTCGGGCGAGGACTCGCAGGGCGCGCAGAAATTGGGCGCACGATTCTCCTGGCTGCTGTTTGCGGGTAGTTAGGAGGTGTCTGGCGTAAACCACGTTAGGGCTCTTTCGGAACTGCCCTTTTAGGAGTTCGATAGTGTCCGCGTAAGTAGCAGCATCCCGGAAGATTCCATAGACAGTTTCGCTTACCCGGGCGCGGAGCACGTGGAGTTTAGCAGCGTCGGTGTCGATGGCCGTAGCGGTGTCGACGAATGCTTCGAAGCAGTCCAACCAATTATCAAATTTATCAGAGGCTCCAACCTCTTGAGGGTCTAATGCTAACTTGTCGGGTTTTAGAAACTGCTCCATACTAGTAACTGTTGTGAATAAAATTGATGCGCTATCAATAAGGCGAAAGACTACCGATATGCCAATATAAGTGTAGGCTTTTATTCACAACAGAATCAGGAGCAGATCCCAACAATTAACCGACCTGGACTGAACAAGGGGGAGGAGACAGCCACCTTTATACTAGGTGCTGAGGGGAGGAACCAAGCTGGAAGGGGATGTGTCCAGGTATGACACACACACACAACGGTGGTCCATATAGGACAAAGGCACAACTGAGGTCCACCACACAAATAGTTATACTCCATTGGAAAGGAAGGTTTTATTTTGGGACAAAAAGGGGGATATTGCATGATGCTGCATGCCATTGTAATGTAAAGGTGTTCAGTAGAGCTAGTTTTACTGTGGGATTGGAGAATATCATCACTCATGGTATGATATATAGAGTCATGTGGTAACAGACTCAGAGAGAAAATGGAACTAGCCTGCATGGAGTAGCACCATGCATGATGTAACAGGTATCTATATATAGTTAAAGGTTAACAATGAATGCTTTAACTTCCTGTTTTGTAGACCATTGATCCTTTTGAAGAACCCAAGGCTGTCAATCAGGTTAGAATTAATGTCAATATTGTGGTTAGAAACAATTGAGGTACTTGAGATGCATTCAAGCATGAAGGGAAATGTAAATAAACAGAGTTGACAGGAGCCTGAGTAGAAGTCCATTAAACTGTCAAGGAAGCCTCTTTCAAACAACTACATGTTGAAATTAACAAAGATCAATTGTTTCCAATGGAATAGCGGGGTTCAAAGGTTTCAGCAAACTAGGAAGCCTCAGATACTTCAAATCAAAACTGTGATTACAGTAGGACCGAGTTCAGAGCTGTGCAGAATGGAACCTTGCCCTCCCACGCCTTGAAATTGACATCTCCTCTCTGGCAGAAGACTTCAAAGGGGTCTGCTCACACCTGCAGCTACTGACAGGGAGAAAGGGAAATCTATGCTCCAGAATGGAGTGTTGCAATGATTTAAAAGCCTGCCAGGTGACCAAGTTTTCACTGCTGACAGGCAGGAATGCTGATGTTGATCACAGAGCTGCCTAAAATCACTATGCCAGGGATGATCTTCAGTTCTGCCAGAGCTAGAAGGGACAGTCCTACAATGAGACCTTATCCCAGGGGAGAGTGGTGAGGTCAACCCCCAGCTAGCCCAACCCCCAGGACTCTTCCCCTGCCACCTGACAGTGGCACAGTGGCAAATAGCCAATGGACCTACCTCTTTGACTCCCTTAGGGCCCAAGGCATCAGTCCAGGGTGTCAGTGCCAGAATGCTAGGGGGGCAGTGTACCGTTGGCACTGCCAAGATGTGTGGCCTGAAGGGGGCCCAGAATGGAGGTCTGAGTGGGAAGGGTGGCTAAATGGGATGTTGAGAGGAAGGGCGGCTGAGTGGGGGGTCTGAGGAGGAAGGGGGCTTGAGTGGAGGTTTAAGGGGGATGGGGGTCTTGTGGAAGGGTATGATGTGGGAGGGGGGCTGAGGGGGTTGCCTGAGTGGGTGGCTGAGTTGGGTCATCCTCATGTCAGCATGATTTGGGGGGAGGGGTTACCTATTATTTATGGGTGGTGACAGTGAGGAGTTGGTGGTGCTCCCCTGGTCAGTAGGGGCAGCACCATTTCATTTTTTTTGGGGGGGAATGGGGCCTGTCTCTGAGCACCTCTTTAAAAAGGGCACCCCAATTTCTGAACAGCGAAACTGGCTGGTGGTTCCCCAAAATGTGCTCATCTGCATCTTTCAGGCGGGTGAATCTCATCTGACAGACACAGCCAGCACCAGTGGGAAACACTCTTGTTTTCTTGCAGGAAAATGGATGAATTCCACCCAACATCTTAAATGGCATTCTAAATTTTGACAGAAAATTACTGATTAGTTTGCTGAAAAATGTATGAAATTTCTCAACTTAAATCCACTCATAATCAGACGAAAATGGTCTGAAACAATTTCTCATGAGATCAGGACTTTATCCAGTTACAAAACGACTTGGATTTTGGTACAGAAAAGAAAACAATTTTATAGTGGAGAGATAATAAAGGAGATTATAGTAATAACATTGGGTGCTTTGGGGAACTAGGAAGTAGAAAACAAAAAGGATGTTCCTGGCATGAATAATCAGTTGTTTGCTGGTTCTACCTGGCTGCAATAAGTCTCAATTAAAAGCTAAGCAGAAAAATTTTCTTACATTTTATACAGTGAGAGTGAAAACCTGTCGTATTAGTGGCACATGTTGTTCTCAGTATGATTTATTAAGCAACAATTTGAACTTGGCGAAGAGCTTATGGTGCTTACAGGACTGAGAAATGCATATGTGTTTCTGACCCTTTGAAGACTGGAAAACTTGCTTAAGCTGAACTTGGCCAAGCTGTTCTCAGTTACCACTGATAGTGTACCGGCCATGGTTGATCACAGCTCGTACTGAAAAGACACCTTAGTGAGTTTGGAACCATACAGAAGTCAATGCCCTTTAACTGTATAACACACCAGGTGGACGGTTTTGGCAGAGAAGAGAGACCTGATAGCACTTGATGCAGTCTAAATAGACCTAATGCTAGATGCCTCAACTAGTTATGTGTCAGATGTGCTCAAAGCTTTTCTCTTTGTCGAAAAGGAGTGAGGGATTGGCAATATTTGGTTATGACCGAGATGGGGGAGACTACAGGGTTTACAGAGGACAAGGACATGAAAGATGCAGATGACCGAGTTGGTGAACAGATTGATTACTGCAATAGATGGGCGGTCATAAGCTGGGCAGTTGCAAGTTTGAGGTGTAATGCAAAAGACTGAGGAAAGAGTATTTTTCTGGGGCAAACGCAGAAGAAAATGGAGTTGTTACGATTTCAGGAGACAGAGGTGGCGGTGAAGGATGCAGGATAGAGGTTACAGATGGTCTTGTCTGTCATTGAATAACAAGGTTGCATAAACTAAATAGCATCAGAACAGAAACATCCTTAGTTTCCATGGCAACCCATTTTGATTACATAGCAGTGTTGGCATCAGTAATAATGATATTGCTGAAGGCTTCTCACCTTATTCTACTACAGTCGCTCTCAAATCTTTTTAGTTGAATAACCTCCTTTCAAATAGATCAATAAACACGAACTCTCCATTTAGTTAAAATACTATTCAACACTCATAATATAGAAGTGCTGCTTGTAAAGAAGAGTTTTATAATGCCTTTTAAAAAAGACAAGTATTTATTATAGATATCAGTGTGCCTACTTTTCACTGCAGAGTTGGTCTGATGTTTGACATTAGAACTTGTTAATCTCCACTTTCAGATGGGGCCTGTACTTTGTTGCTGTCATAGAAGAAAATGGGGGGTGATTCTCTCAGCCCACTGCGCTAGCAGTGCAGTAGGCCGGAAGACATCAGCAGAGGCCATTTTGTGGGCTTCCCGCTGGGCGCCATGACCTCCGCACATCTCCGGCTCCAGGTTTTTAAGAGTAATCAGCTCTGCGCTGGAAATAGGCACAGAACTGTTTTCAATATTTAAATTAGTATTTCCATTTCATTAGCGGGCGTGCAGCGTTTCCCCTCTCCCACCCCCCAGCCAGGAGAATGGTTCACTCCAGCGGGGTTTACAACTGCTCCCCACTAACGGGGAACAGGCAGCTGAACCTGCTGGAGGAAACAGAGGCCATTGATGCCCCACCCCAAGGAGGTCGGGGGTAAGGTGGGCGGCCCCCTGGGCAGTGTCAGCCTGGTTCCCTGGCAATGCCCACCAGGCATCGGGCAGTGCCAAAGGGGGCAGATGGGGTGAGGGCCTATTGGGGTGCGGGGGGGGGGGCGATCAGTGGGAGGAGGCACCCACTGCCAATCGGCAATTGGGGCTGTCCATTCGGGTTGCGGGGGGGGGGGGGGGGGCGGGTGGTCAGGGCTGCTGGGGGGGGCGGGTGGAGGAGGGGGTGGTATCAGGACTGCTGGGGATGGGTGGGGTGGGGGGTAGATCGGGTCTAGCCAGGGGTGGGGGAGATCCAGGCTGGCTGGGGCTGGAGACGCGGGGCTGGCCCGGAGATGTCCATGAGGCCAGTGATCAGGGGGTGGGAGGATCAGTAGGCCAGCGATGTGGGTTGCGGGGTTGTTCAGTGATCAGGAGGCTAGCAATGCAGGGCCACTGCGCATGCACTGATCTCGGCGCTGACAGATCGGAGCATGCGCAGTGGCCCACTCAGTACTATACTGCCAGCCTCTCAGGCAGGAATACCCCCTGATGTTCAGAGGGAATCCCGCTGAGGGACTCTGCAGTACTCAGTATTGGAGATTCAATCTGAAATTTGGCGGGAGTTACTCCTGTTTTCTCGTGAATTGGGGACTTTGAATTTTTTGGGGAGAATCCCAGCCATGATGTTTCACAAATATATGTTCTTGTTAATAGTACCTGAAGACTCTGCAATAATGCACTGCAGAAACTAACAGTTGCCATCATTGAGCCGAATTGCAAACATCATGAAACCTTTCTGTCAACTGACATTTTATAACTCCTGAATGTTTAATCTTCAATCTTCTACCGAGTGCACCATTAGAGAATGGAATAGCCTTCAATTTTTTTGCAGTGTCTTCACTCACCATCACTTTGCACATTTCTTCAGTAGCTGGAAGAATCAGCTCCTCACTGGTCAAATGGGCTTTCTCACTTTTTGCTTTCAGCATCCTTTCAGGATCTGATGTTGTCTTTGTCATTTACTTTTGCTGCTTTTTATTACAGGCAAAGAAGTCTCTGACTTAGCTTTCTTGTGAGATGTTGCTTTAGTTTTGCAGCGTGCATTATTTATTACATAAGATTTGTAAAGACCCAAAGCATTGCATCTGTCCATCATTGAGCTTTATAAATCCAAACTCTACATGACTCACCCTGTACTTCTTGTTCTTTGTTTCTTGCTACTGGTCTCAACACAGACCATGGCTTCAGTTGAAGTGCTTGAAATGACAATACAGTATGAGATTGAGCTCAAACATTCTCAGACTCTGCTGTGAGATAACCAATTCACTTCAGTGTAAAGCAAATTTTTGATTCCCTTCACCCATATCAGAACACAGCTTTGCAAACAGATGTGATTTCACAGGTTTGGACTTTAGAAAATTTATGGCTCTTATAGCTGCATTTGACACAGCATATAATGTGGGTTTCATTCCTTTTGAAGCAGGGGTTTGGCGATGCAATATACTGTAGAACGTGTCAAGATTACCTGCCAGTTTACAGTTCATATTCTTGCAACAACACCGCTCATATTGCTTGTCGTAGTGGTGGCACCATCTGTGCAAACAGCAACACAGTTCCCCTAAGTGATTATGATTCCAAGAAATTGCAAAATATGCAAATGAGAGTTGAAACTGTGGAGGTAGCAGCCATAATTTTTCACAAGACTGGAGAATTGCAAATATTACATTGTGGTGATTGTCCCTTTAAGGGTCAATCTGCAGAGTAACGGTTACATGGCCCAGAGAACCAATCAGGGAGCAGGGTGAGGGGGATCACCCTGATAAGCAGGGGATTCTGTTCCAGAAGCTGTTCAGGAGCTGGCTGCAACCATGAGGTTGTAAGCCTCTGTATGGTCTTTACCTGTAAATAAACATGTTGATTTTCTCTTAACTGGTAAACAAGAATTATTACATACACCCGTGTTTGAAAAAGGGGGCAAAGATAGGCCTAGCAAGCATAGGCCAGCAAGTTTAACTTCAGTAGTGGGGAAACTTCTACGAACAATAATTCGGAACAAAATTAATAGTCACATGGATAAGAGGGGCAATTTTTTCACACAGAGGGTGGCGAGTGTCTGGAACAAGCTGCCAGAGATAGTAGTAGAGGCGGGTACAATTTTGTCTTTTAAAAAGCATTTAGCTAGTTACATGGATAAGATGGGTATAGAGGGATATGGGCCAAATACGACCAATTGGGATTAGCCTAGGGGTTTAAAAGAAAGGGTGGCATGGACAAGTTGGGCCAAAGGGCCTGTTTCCATGCTGTAAACCTCTATGACTCTAAAACCAGGCTATTTAAAAAAAGCAAGCCAGCTTAAGGGAAAATTGTGTTTAACTAACTAGCTGGAGTTTTTTTTGAAGATGTAACAGAGGATTGATGAGGGAAACACAATTGACATTGACTCCCAAAAGACATTCAATACAATGGCACTCATTAGACTTGTGAGCAGATGGAATTAAAGGGACATCTTTTTGTGGATGGAATTAAAGGGAAAGTAGCACAATTGATAACAGAGAATAATGGTTAATAGATCTTTTTCAGGCTACAGGAAGGTTTGTAGTGGACTTCCCCAGGGTCAGTTTTGAGGCCCTTCTTTTCTTGATATATATTAATTATCTAGGTTTACACAGCACTATTTCAAAGTTTGCAGATGATATGAAACTTGTGGACTGTGAGGAGCAGAGTGTAGAACTTCAAAACAACAAGTTAGTGGAATGGGCAGACAGGTGGCAAATTATGTTCAATGCAGAGAACTGTGAAGTGATTGATTTTAGTTGAAAGAACACGGAATGACAATAGAAAATTGTAAAGTGGGTGCAGGTACACGTGAGAGGATGGGTTGAGAGAGCAAATAAAATATACAGTATTCTGGGTTTTATTAATAGGGTCATAGAGTACAAGAGCAAGGAGGTTATATTGAATTTGTACAAGATATTAGTTAGATCTCAGCTGGAGTATAGTTCTGGGTACTGCACTTTAGGAAAGATGTGAAGGCATTGGAAAGAGCGCAGAAAAGACTCCGGAAAATGGTACCAGGGATGATGAATTTCAGTCAGGAAGATAGATTGGAAAAGTTGGACTGTTTTCCTTGGAGAAAAGAAGGCTGAGAGGAGATTTGACGGAGGTATGAGGGGTTTGGACAGAGTAGGTAGGGAGAAACATCTTCTGCTCCTGAAAGGAGAACAGGTGAGCGCAGATTTAAAATAATTGGTAAAAAAAACAAAAGAGATATGAGGAAAATGTTTTTCACACAGCAAGTGGCTAAGGTTTGGAATGCATTTCCTGAGAGAGTGGTGGAGGCAGGTTCAATTGAAGCATTCAGAAAGGAATTAGACTGTTATCTGAAAAGGAAGAATGTGAAGTGTTATGGGGAAAAGGCAGGAGAATGGCACTAAGTGAATATCTTCTGCAATGCGCCACTGCAGTCTTCAGGCACTGTGAATAAGGAATACTTTTTATCGTTACACTTGGTAACAGGCCTGGCCTTCGGGAAAATGGTACCATCGGTGAATTAGTATGGAGAGCTGGTGAAGACATGATGGGCCAAATGGCTTCCTTCTGTGCTGTAACAATTCTGTGATTTTGAAATTATCCAGTAATTTGAATACATCCTCACCCATTGTCCCTCTCGGTAATGCCTGACACAAAAAGAAAAACTTCTAAAATTTATCCCAATCAAACATACTGAACTTAGCTGATGTGGATCTCATCAAGCCGAATTGCAAATTGCAGTCGTGAAGGTGTTCAATTTACAGTTTTTAACCCTTGAATGTACCCTTGATTCTTCTGTCTCTTCACTCACCATCACTTTAGACATTTCTTCAGCAGCTGGAAGAATCAGCTCTACTCTGGATGGGCTTTGCTGCTTTTAGCAATCAGAAAAGCTGTTAAGATGGATGCTTTTAGGATCCCTGTCAGGAACTGATGTTATCTCCGTCATTTGCTTTTTTTGACAACTGTAATGTTCTTTATTACATTCATAGTCTTTTGACTTATCTTTATATTTCAGATGATTTATTTTGAGATGTCGTTTTAGTTTTGCAGGCTGTATTGCTTTGTTGGATAAGATTTTAAACACATTGCAGCTGTTCATCCCTGAGCTCCATAAATCTAAATTCTACATGACTCCCATACTCTCATTTCTCTTTTTTTGCTACTGGACGCAGCGCTGTGTATGTCTTCAGCTGAAGGACTTGAAACAGCAGTGTGAAATTATTTGAGGTACTTTTCCATTTTAAAGCAATTTACTCACACATTGTCACTCATCAACATTTTTGAGGCCATCTGTGTCGTACAGGAGGCCGTGATGTGGAGATGCCGGCGTTGGACTGGGTTAAACACAGTAAGAAGTCTCCTGCGTTGGAGATCTCTACTGCCTCCCAAAGATACACAAGGCAAACACACCCGGCTGTCCCATCGTAAAGGGCAATGGGGCCCTGTGCGAGAATCTCTCTGGCTACGTCGAGGGCATCCTGAAACCCATTGTACGAAGAACCCCCAGCTTTTGTCGCGACACTACGGACTTCCTACAGAAACTCAGCACACATGGAGCAGTTGAACCAGGAGCACTCCTCGTCACAATGGATGTCTTGGCACTCTACACCAGCATCCCCCACGACGATGACATTGCTGCAACTGCCTCCGTACTCAACTGCCAATCTCCAGATGCAATTTTACAACTCATCTGCTTCATCCTGGACCACAATGTCTTTACCTTCAACAACCAGTTCTTCATCCAGACACACGGAACAGCCTTGGGGACCAAATTCGCACCTCAATATGCCAACATCTTCATGCACAGGTTTGAACAAGACCTCTTCACCGCACAGGAACTTCAACCGATGCTATACATTAGATACATGGATGACATTTTCTTCCTTTGGACTCATGATGAACAATCACTGAAACAACTATATGATGACATCAACAAGTTTCATCCCACCATCAGACTCACCATGGAGTACTCTCCTGCATTCTTGGACACACGCATCTCCATCAAGGACGGTCACCTCAGCACTTCACTGTACCGCAAGCCCACGGATAACCTCACGATGCTCCACTTCTCCAGCTTCCACCCTAAACACGTTAAAGAAGCCATCCCCTATGGACAAGCCCTCCGTATACACAGGATCTGCTCAGATGAGGAGGATCGCAACAGACACCTCCAGACGCTGAAAGATGTCCTCATAAGAACAGGATATGGTGCTCGACTCATTGATCGACAGTTCCTACGCGCCACAGCGAAAAACCGCACCGACCTCCTCAGAAGACAAACACGGGACACGATGGACAGAGTACCCTTCGTCATCCAGTACTTCCCCGGAGCGGAGAAGCTACGACATCTTCTCCGGAGCCTTCAACATGTCATTGATGAAGACGAACATCTCGCCAAGGCCATCCCCACACCCCCACTTCTTGCCTTCAAACAACCTCAAACAGACCATTGTCCGCAGCAAACTACCCAGCCTTCAGGAGAACAGTGACCGCGACACCACTCAACCCTGCCATAGCAACCTCTGCAAGATGTGCCGGATCATCGACATGGATGCCATCATCTCACGTGAGAACACCATCCACCAGGTACATACACTTGCAACTGGCCAACGTTGTCTACCTGATACGCTGCAGGAAAGGATGTCCCAAGGCACGGTACATTGGGGAGACCATGCAGATGCTACGACAATGGATGAATGAACACCGCTCGACAATCACCAGGCAAGAGTGTTTTCTTCCTGTGGGGGAGCACTCCAGCGGTCACGGGCATTAAGCCTCTGATCTTCGGGTAAGCGTTCTCCGAGGCAGCCTGCACGACACACGACAATGCAGAGTCACTGAGCAGAGAAGTTCTGCACACGAGGACGGCCTCAACCGGGATCTTGGATTCATGTCACACTATCTGTAACCCCCATGACTTGCCTGGGCTTGCAAAATCTCACTAACTGTCCTGGTTGGAGACAATACACATCTCTTTAACCTGTGCTTAACCCTCTCTCCACTCACATTGTCTGTACGTTTAAGACTTGATTACCTGAAAAGACTTGCATTCCAATCATTATTTTGTAAATTGAGTTTGTGTCTTTATATGCCCTGTTTGTGAACAGAACTCCCACTCACCTGATGAAGGGGCAGCGCTCCGAAAGCTAGTGGCTTGTGCTACCAAATAAACTTGTTGGACTTTAACCTGGTGTTGTGAGACTTCTTATTGTGTTGTACAGGAGGAGCACTTTGTTGTCAGATGACAAGCATGCAAAATGTGTTCCAAAGTTAATATATATTTGTTTTGTTTATAACATATGGCAACTGTTAGCTTCAGCAATGCGCTACTGCAGTCTTCAGGTACTGTAAAGAAGAAATAATTTTTATAATTCCACTTGGTAACAGGTCTGGCCTTGGGAAAATGATGCCGTGGGTGATTTTGATGTAGTACCTAAACATTTAAATATCTTCCTTCTCTTGTACAAAGCTAAACTCCATAAGGCCATAAGATATAGGAGCAGAATTTGGTCATTCGGCTCAACTCACCTGGAGCCTACCACTTTGGGGGCTGCAGGTTTACCTGGTAATTCTGGTGCCCTTCTCAACACGCATTTATGTATGTCCTCCTCCCAGATGAAGCAGACAGCTGCATTCTGCTCCCATCGCTCAGCTCACAATAAGCCTGCTTCAAACTACCACTCATTCATTTATTTTTGATCATGCTGCCCCACTGACCACAGCACTCTGGCTGGACCCCAGTTTGAGAACCATTGCTAGACTAAATAAACAAAAGGGCTTGAGTGATCTTGATACGTAGTGTAAAACTGATGAACCATAGTGTAAAACCAATGTAAAGTTAGTGGTAAAATGGCATGCTGGTTTTATTTCACATATGGTGAACCTCTGACCTCAAGTACTTTCTTTTGAGGGAGGGACAGGAACAAAGAACAGTATAGCACAGGAACAGGACCATTGGCCCTCCAAGCCTGCGCTGATCACATTGTCCTATCTAGACCAACTGCTTATATCCCACTATTTCCCGTTTGTTTGTACGCCTATTAAGATAAGTCTTAAATGTGGCTAACGTAACTGCCTCAACCACCTCACTTGACAATGCATTCCAGGCCCCCACCACCCTCCATGTAATAAAACTTCCCCCGCACATCGCCACTGAGCCTTTTCCCCTGTTGTCTTGAACTTGTGCCCCCTTGCAATTGTCATTTCTGCCCCGGGGGAGAAAGCTTCCAACTGTTCACCCTATCTATACCTCTCATAATTTTATAAACTTCTATTGGGTCGCCCCTCAGCCTCAGTCTTTCCAGGGAGAACAATCCAAGTTTATTCAATCTCTCCTCACAGCTAATACCCTCCATACCAGGCAACATCCTGGCAAACTTTTTCTGTACTCTCTCCAAAGCCTCCACGTCCTTCTGGTAGTTTGGTGACCAGAATTGGACACAGTATTCCAAATGTGGCCTAACCAATGTTTTATACAACTGTAACATAATTTGCCAACTTTTATACTCGATGCTCTGCCCAATGAAGGCAAGCATGCCATGTGCTTTCTTCATCACCTT
This sequence comes from Mustelus asterias, assembly GCF_964213995.1. Lineage (NCBI taxonomy): Eukaryota > Metazoa > Chordata > Chondrichthyes > Carcharhiniformes > Triakidae > Mustelus > Mustelus asterias. The sequence continues at coordinate 77,517,898 of NC_135810.1, forward strand.
TTCCACCTATGCTACCACTTTTAAGGATCTGTGGACCTGTACTGCCAGATCTCTCTGTGTGTCTATGCTCCTGATGGTTCTGCCATTTATTTTATAGCCCCCGCCTGAATTGGATCTACAAAATGCATCACCTCGCATTTATCCGGATTAAATTCCATCTGCCATTTCTCTGCCCATTTTTCCAGTCTACCTATATCTTGCTGTGTTCTCTGACAACCTTCTTCACTATCTGCAACTCCGCCAATCTTAGTATTATCTGCAAACTTACTAATCAGGCCAGCTACGTTTTCTTCCAAGTCATTTATATATATATTACAAACAGCAGAGGTCCCAGCACTGATCCCTGTGGAACACCACTAGTTATAGACGTCCATTCAGAAAAACACCCTTCCAGAGAAGACTGGAGGTTCCTTGAACCTGTGCTGTAGGCACACAATTCTTTGTGATTGACTATTGAATAGTATTGGTGTAACAATAGGAACAGGCTTTTTGGGTATTTTGTTTCTAGTCATGAAAACAGTACATTATACACCAAGATCAAAAGGTGATGGTGGGGAAAGTATAGAATAAAGTATTTTGCAAAATGGAGAGTATTTTTAAGATAAACAGGGCTTGTGATTTTCTCTTTCTGAATCAAAGCAATAAAGTGACCATTTTAGTAATATTTCAAAACTCTAGCTTTGATGTATGTCTTTTATTTCATTTGATAGTTCATCTCATGTGTTTATAAAGAACACAAACAGCATATGTGTACAAGCTGTTTTAAACTCCTTATAAGCTCTTTTTGAGAGAAGTGCAGGAGGTGCTATTTTGTACTGAAACAGAAAATGGTAGAAAATCTCAGCAGGTCTGACAGCATCTGTGGAGAGAGAATAGAGCCAAGGTTTCGAGTCAGGATGACCCTTCGTCATTTTATAGGTCGGTACCATGACTGATCCGCCACCTACATTGGATGCATGTCAATACTTGAAACAATTATTTTTGTGACCATATAGCTGATGGTAGGGAATGTCAATACCAGCAGCAAATGCAAAACTACTTTGCTGGCCTACTCTGTACTGGTAGCCGAACACATACCTGCCTCCACCTCTGGCAGCCTGTAATAGATTTATGTTGTTCCTGGCTTAATGGATGGCAGCAGCAGAACTGTCTTATTTATATTGCCTTTGCTTCTGAAGAAAACTGGATATCTAAATGAAGCATCAAACTCTTTCTCTTTCAAGTCATAAATACTTTTACAACACATTCACCCACAGCTGCAGCACAAGTGTAGGAAGATGTGACTTGCCCTGGGAAGAATGACATTCACATGTGAACCTGTCCTTCTATTGTTTTAAATAGGAGAACTACATTTTAGCATGAGTCTCCTCCATGATCAAATCCCCCAACAAATAAAATAATTCCTGGCTCAGTTATTTTTCCTCATATAAAAATAAATCTAACCAAAACTCTCAATAACAGGATGTATTGCAAAAACATCGGTGACTGACACAGTTCCACAGACGTGCCTCATCCATAAATTTCCACTGTCACAAAGCCATACTTCATGCCTCAGTTACTGCATCAGACAATGCAATACAAGGATGTTTTCCCATAATATTGCGAATGGACAAGTATATTATAACAAAATAAAAATTTGCATCATTAGCCCTGGCTGGGTAATTGCATTCTCGAGTCAGTGGGTGAAAATTCATGTACCACGCTAGAGACAGGATCCCCCAGGCCGACACTTAAGCTATCAGAAGTCGAATCTTTTAGATAGGACATTAAGTTGTCTGCATTCTCATGGGAATGTCAAAGATCCCATGGCACTATTTGAAGAGGAACTGAAAGCTCTTTTGGTGCTCTGGCCAACATTTATCCATCTGCCAAAGTGACTAAGAACAATATTTGACTATTTGTGTGATTTTGCAATGTGCAAATTGGCTTTGTTGGTCACATTAAAAACATGACATACAAGTAGCTAATATAAACGATTTCAAAGTTTATTTATTAGTGTCACAAGTAAGCTTACATTAACACTACGATGAAGTTACTGTGAAAATCCCCTAGTCGTCACACTCCGGTGCCTGTTCAGGTACACTGAAGAAGAATTTAGCATGACCAATGCACCTAATCAGCACGTATTTCAGACTGTGGGAGGAAATCGGAGCACCCGGAGGAAACCCACGCAGACACGGGGAGAATGTGCAAACTCCGCACAGACAGTGACCCAAGCCAGGAATTGAACCCAGGTCCCTGGTGCTGTGAGGCTAACCACTGTGTCGTCATGCCGCCCTGCTGTAACCATTCCACTCTTGAATTCTAAGTCAGTGAAACAAGTAGTGGCTTTGGGTGCTGCATCTAGACAGGTAAATCAAAAGTTGTCTTGCAGATTAGAGAAATCTAATGGCTAAATGCTATACATGTGTGTGGTTCTTTAAACTACAGAATGAAATAGCACCTCCAAATGTAAGATTTTACAATTCAAAAATACACACCTTACAATTAATTCCACAGTAATTCCAAAATGAAGATGGGAAATATTGGAAATGTTTTAGGTGCACAATTTTGAGAACTTATCATAGAATCCCTTCAGTGCAAGAGACCATTTGGCCCAACTCTCTCTGACGGAGCAGAGCGTCTTATCCAGGCCCACCCCTATAACCCTGCACATTTACACCACTAATCCCCCTAACCAATACATCTTGGGACACTAAGGGCAATTTAGCATGGCCAATCCTGCACATCTTTGGACTGTGGGAAGAAACCTGAAGAAATCCACGCAAACACAGGGAGGATGTGCAAACTCCACATTGGCGGTCACCCAAGGCCCAAATTGAACCCAGGTCCCTGGTGCTCTGAGGCAGCAGTGCTAACCACTGTGCCGCCCATTGTGCCACCTTAGGAACGGCACCGCGCCTGCGCACGCTGACCTGGGGGAACGGCACCGCGCCTGCGCACGCCGACCTGGGGGAACGGCACCGCGCCTGCGCACCTTGACCAGCGGAACGGCACCGCGCCTGCGCACTTGGACCATTCCTGGCGCAGTCCATTTGACCTGATCCCGGGAGGAGAGTGAATCGGGATCTGGAGGAGGAAAAGGAGGAATAATTCTGGCCGCTCGGCGACGGCACCAAGCATTGGAGGGGAGACAGAAGAAAAAGAGCGGACGATATAGGCGGCTGAGAGAAGGAGGAGCGGAGCGGGCGAGGCTGGAGGTGAGTGTTGGCGGCTGTGGGCACTCGGTGCCGCTGCCGCCGCCGCTGCTGCTGCGGTCGCGGCCTCTCGGCTTCCGGGCCCGGCCCCGGGGCTCTGCACCATCGTGTACCGGGGAGAGAGGGACTCGGCAACTGTCACTGGACAAACTCCGAGCTCCTGGTTTTCCAGTAACCATCCGGCAGGAAGCAGAGCAGAAAGGAGCATCCTCAGAAAAAGAGACAAAAGCAACACACCATAAATTCATCCAAAAAGTACAACTCACTTCACATTTAGCTCTCCTTTTTCATTTTTTAGTGTTGAAGTGAAACTCCAATGTTGTTTGTTGATTTTATAGTATTTGTTGGGCTGCAATTTCCAATTCATGGTGTAATAAATACCACCCACTTTGTTTTTCAGATGTGTTGCATAGGTAGAAAGGCTGCCCACTGAGTTACTAGAAATGTCCATTTTTAAACCCACCATGCGTCTTGGGCCACCTACATACTTTATTTTCTCGTTTATTTTTCCCTTTAATTTCCTCTCCACACTCAGTTTCCTAATGGTGCGGTGCAGTTGATTTCACAGGTTCCTCTGGAAACTCTCCAGAGAATATGTTTGGATATTGATTGTTGGCAAGATGTTAAACAGTGGTCACTGTCATCACAGTGGAGCTCAATGCAGTTTTCACCCAGCATTTGTGTATCTACCAGTGTACTTGACAGAGGGCCAAGAGGTCGGCTCTAAGCATAGCCATAAAGGAGCACAGTGAGAGAGATGGACAGTTTTCTGGATGGAATTTGACAGCTCGGAGCTTGAGACAGTTGAAATCATAAATTGATAGTGGAATGAAAGCAGTTGGGGAAGGCCATGTTGAGAATGTAAATTTCTTGCAAAGTTGTAGGGGGAAGTTACAGTGGAAGGAACAGAGAGTTCTGGCGCAACTTGAACTTGAGGATTAGAATTTAAAGTTCTGAAGTGTTGACATGATCAGGTGCAAGTTTGGATGTTGGCAGTAGAGTTTTGGATGACTCAAGTTTATGCCAAGAGCAAGATGGTAGGCAGTATAGGAGAATAGTCAAACATGCAGGTAATAAAAGCATAGGTGAGTGCTTCATGAGCAGTGGACTGAGGCGGCGGGGGGGGGGGGGGGGGGGTGGTGGTTACAGGCATCTTAAGTAGATGACCTTTATGATGTAGAAGATATAGGGTCGGAAACGAAGCTTGGAGTTAAATAGGACCTCTGAGACTTTGAATAATCTGGTTCAGTTTCTGACATCGGTCGTCAGGGAATGGTGTTTGTGACGGAGACCGAAGTAAGTTTTCCAAATGTTTAATGGGAGGTATTTGCATTTAAATCGAGAGCAACTCTTAATTTGTTTCTTCCAGTGTAACTTCCAGGATTCTGTACAGATTGGAGGTTTATCCAGTCTGTCGGTTTATTGGAGGTTTTGAGCTGAGTGTTTATGATCTTTGTAACTTAGTGCTACAGTATTTGGTGCCTTTACCCACTAAGAATTAATTGTCGTTTTAAGATGAATTACGACTGACTTGTTTAAATGCAAACTTTTGTGGCCATTCCACTCTTGAATTCTAAGTCAGTGAAACAAGTAGTGGCTTTGGGTGCTGCATCTAGACAGGTAAATCAAAAGTTGTCTTGCAGATTAGAGAAATCTAATGGCTAAATGCTATATATGTGTGTGGTTCTTTAAACTACAGAATGAGATAGCACCTCCAAATGTAAGATTTTACAATTCAAAAATACACACCTTACAATTAAAGTTCCATCAGTAATTGAAATTCTCTTTGAGCATTGATGTATTTTACAATTTTTTTTCATTGGGAGTTAGTGGATTGCATAAATGCTTCCTTCAGTCGAGAAATTGAAACCTCTTGGAATGTAGATCGCACAAAAGTTTCTCCTTACTCGTAGCTTGATGACGTTCCAGGAGTATGAGTGTCTTCTAGATTAATTTATGGAAAAAATTGTAAATGTTGAAAATAGTAAACAGTTTTGTGGAGAAGTTTGCTATTGAGATCTCAACAATTAAAAGCATTGTTATCAAGTGATCAGTCAAATACTGGATGGAATGCCACTATTTTCCAGCTTAATTCTATTTTGTAAAATCAAGTTAGTGTTAATGAGAAGTATCTGGGTGAAAATAAAACATTTCATATCGTTCGTACTTGGTTATAAAACGGAATTCACTTGAAATAAAATCTTAAATTTCCGAAGTAATGTTTTGTGTTTTAATCTGCCTTAATCTGTACAAAGAGATACTATCTGGTAACCTAAAGTCTTGCATGTACATTTTTTAAAAAGGAGCATTATCTTTCAACTTACATTATCCCAGAATGACAGTAGCAATGACAGTGTAATTAACAACAACTTCTGGAATTGTGCAATTAAAAGCAAGTACTCCAAAGTTGCAGACAGTGATTCAATGCTTCCTGTAGGACCCGTGTGGTCCTCCCAGATTGTAATTGAGTAAAATCACTGAATTGTCAAGATTTTCCCTTTTTGATGTTAGGCTTGCTGTACAAACCTTTTGAAATTTAAACTTTTTCAAATCAGGTATAACAGGGTTTTTAATTACTGCTGAGCATCTTCACGGCCCCTGTAATTCTATATTTGTGGAATGTCAAATTTCTCCATTCTGATTTTAAAATTAATTTAAATATCTCTTAATATTTCTCATTTCAACCTTAATCCCACGTGTACATCCCAGTGGTTTATTTTGCTGTCCAAAATTTTATCTAGAAGTGGAAAGATTCAGTACATTTTACTTCCTGATTGGCTATCTGAGAATATTTTGATGTGTTTGGCTGTTCACCCTGCTTGACGATATATTTGTTGCTGGATGCCTGGAGGTTCCCTTGGCTTGGCACCAGAATCAAACTGATGTCAGGAAAGGATAAATCCATATCATGGATATTGTTGTGTGGTTGGTTTTCTTCAAGTTCAATGGTGAGCACCAATGCTTTGCCACTGATTGCAAAGGTCAGGACATTGTATTTTTTGTGTAAAGTTGTCATCTGACTAATGTGAGACATATCCAAGTCAAAGCAAAACAGCATTTGTTGGTAACTATATCCCAGTTATATAAATATGTTACACTTTCCAGTATTAATATAAATTCATAAAAATTACATTTGTGCTCTCTTCCAGTAACTTGGGAGGACAGTTTTGATGAAATGGCTGGATCTGAAATGTTTACATTCTCAGCTTTGGTTTAAAACACTTTGGTTTGGCGGGGGGGCCCTAACTTGAAACATCACATGCTTTCCAGTAATTACTGTAGCGAGATATATATAGTGTTTCCTACAGCTGAACTAAGGTGAACTCCTATTAAAAAGTATAATACCCCATTTATAAAAGAGCCAAAAACATATGACTTAGCTTCTGTTTGTCATTGTACATATTCTGAGTCAAAGAAAATGACTGAAAGGAAGTCCACCTTTTTGGTAGATTTCCAAAAGTTGAAGGGTACCAGATGTGCTTTCTGACTTTGCTGTTCTGATCCTCTGAATTGTGGTTCAAACGACAAATCAACAAGCAGTGTTTGGAAGAAAAGTAGTTGGTACCAGTCTGAATCAATAAACTTTGTCACTCATTCTCACGCTGGCATTTGATATTTTCCTGACTACATATGGGTACTGTTGCTCCTTGAAAGCTCTCTTGAAATATGGTAGGGCACAATGTGTTGGAACATTTAAAAAATTTTATTTTTGCGATGAAACATTTGCAGGAAATAACACCGCTTCACTGCTGGCACAGGGAGTATTGTGAAAGCTTGGGCAGTCAGGCTAGTATTGCCAGATTTTTAGACAACTATTTTTCTGTACAGCTGAGGAAAAGCCATGACCAAAAATAGGAATTTTATCAACAGCATGACAAAACTAGCCAAGGTACAGGCTGTCGTTTAGCAGTGCCATTTTTAAAAACCTATTTGTAGTTTTCATACTTCAGATAATTGCAATATGTAACAATGATATTGTGCCTGTCAGTTCAGAGTATCATTGTAACCTATGATCACAATCCCCATAGTGCAGAAAGTGGCCACTCGGCCCACCGAGTCTGCACTGACTCTCCGATAGAGCATATTACCCAAGTCCTATTCCCATAACCCCACCTATTTATACTGTTAATTTAGCTCAGTTGGCTGGACAGCTGGTTAGTGATGTAGAACGATGCCAGCAGTGCTGGTTCAATTCCTGTACCGGCTGAGGCCCCGCCTTCTCAATGTTGCCCCTTGCCTGAGACATGATGACCCGCAGGTTAAATCACCACCAGTGATTTCTATGGTCATCTGGGACAATGATGACTTTTACACTGTTGATCCCACTAACCTAACGGGCAATTTAGCATGGTCAGCATTTAATGAATGACTCTTGGTGCTGAATATGAACAACTGAAATTAATCCTTGTGGAGACAAGTCCCACCTTTACGTTGAGAATAACCTCCATTGTGTTGCGTAGCACTATCACCGTGCTAAATGGGACAGGCTTTGAACATTTCTAGCAACTCGAGACTGGGCATGCATGAGGCGCTGTGGGCCATCAGCAGCAGCAGAACTGTACTCTAGCACAATCTGTAACCTCATGGCCTGGCATATCCCCCACTCAACCATTACCATCAAACCAGGGGATCAACACTGGTTCAATGGAGAGTGCAGGTGGGCATGCCAAGAGCAGCACCAGGCATACCTAAAAACGAGGTGTCAGCCTAGTGAAGCTACCAAACAGGACTACCTACAAGCCAAATGGCGTAAACAGAAAGTGATAGACGGAGCTAAGCGATCCCACAACTAACCAATCAGATATAAGCTCTGCAGTCCTGCCACATCCAGTCATGAATGGTGATGGACAAATAAACAACTCACTGGAGGAGGAGGCTCCACAAATATTCCCATCCTCAATGATGGAGGATCCCAGCACATCAGTGCAATAGATAAGGCCGAAGCATTTGCAACAACCTTCAGCTAGAAGTGGATGATCCATCTCGGCCTCCTCCAGCCAATTAAATTCACTCCACGTGATATCAAGAAATGGTTGGAGGCAGTGGATACTGCAAAGGCCCTGATAGCATTCCAGCAATGTTATCAGAAGACTTGGTGCTCCAGAACTTGCCGCTCCCCTAGCCAACCTCTTCCAATACAGTTACAAAACTGGCATCTACCCGACAATGTGGAAAATTGCCCAGGTATGTCCTGTGCACAAAAAGCAGGACAAATACAACCTGGCCAATTACCGCCAAATCAGTCTACTCTTGATCAGTAAAGTGATGGAAGGGGTCATCAACAGTGCTATCGAGCAGCACCTGCTGAACAATAACTTGCTCAGTGGCGCCCAGTTTGGGTTTCACCAGGGTCACTCAGCTCCTGACTTCATTACAGTCTTGATTCAACCATGGACGAAAGAGCTGAATTCCAGAGGTGAGCTGAGAGTGACAGCTCTTGACATTCGACTGAGTGTGGCATCAGGGAGCCTGAGCAACACTGGAATCAATGGGTATTAGGGGGTAAACTGTCTGCTGGTTGGAGTCATACCAGTCATTACCTGAGGTCATAATTTCAGGTGATTGGCAAAAGAACCAGAGATTACTCACGCAAATAAAAACAGAAAATGTTGGAAACACTCAGCAGGCTAGACGGCATCCATGAAGAGAGAAACAGCTAATGTTTCGGGTCGATGACCTTTCATTAGAACTGGGAGAAGTTGGAAATGCAACAGGTTTTGAGCAAAGGATGGATATGACAAGGACAAAGGAAGGTCTGCTATGTTGGAAGACAGGAGGGATTGAATAATAGAAGAGTTAGCCCTTCAGAACCACATGAAATAGTGCTAGAGAAGGAAAAGAAAGAATGAAACAATGTACCTAGAACAAATGTGCTGCTGTCTGAAAGCGACAATAAAAGAAAAACCAAAACATGTAAAGAAAAATAAATAAATGGGCGTCAGTATTTATTTTGAAATTTTTGAACTCCAGGATGAGTCCAGAAGGCTGTAAAGATGAGGTGCTGTTGCAGGAGCATTTGTTGGCTTTCACTAGAACAGTACATCAGGCCAAAAGACAGAGATGTTAATGTGAGCGTAAGATGGAGAATTAAAATGACAAATATCAAAAACTTGGGGTTATGCTTGCAGACTGAATGGGGGGCATTCCGAAAAGCATTCTATGGCTCATCTTGGAACTGGGGAAAGATCAGCCAGGAATCCGGCTTCTGATTGGGGCGGTAGGAAGGAAAATTTTGATTTATTATTGGCACATGTATTAGCATTAAGTGAAAAGTATTGTCTCTTGCGCGCTATACAGACAAAGCAATGCCCTTCATAGAGAAGGAAATGCGAGAGTGCAGAATGTAGTGTTACAGTCATAGCAAGCGTGTAGAGAAAGATCACTTTAGTGCGAGGTAGGTCCGTTCAAAAGACTGACGGCAGCAGGGAAGAAGCTGTTCTTGAGTCGATTGGTACGTGACCTCAGACTTTTGTATCTTTTTCCCGGAAGAAGGTAGAAGAGAGAATATCCGGGGTGCGTGGGATCCTTAATTATGCTGGCTGCTTTGCCGAGGCAGCGGGGAGTGTCAATGGATGGGAGGCTGGTTTGCATGATGGATTGGGCTACATTCACAACCTTCTGTAGTTCCTTGCTGTCTTGGGCAGAGCAGGAGCCATACCAAGCTGTGATACAACCAGAAGGAGTGCTTTCTATGGTGCATCTGTAAAAGTTGGTGAGAGTTGTAGCTGACATGCCAAATTTCAACTGCAGTCTCGGAGGGTATGTTATAGTTGCAGAATTTATACCAGCTCAGAGGATGGTATGAAACTCTTCATTTTTGTTCTAGAAATGCTTGACTCTCTTTGTCTTGCACATTTCGAAAACCTCATGTTTTAAATTCCTGAGTTCATCTTGGACTGAAAATACCCTCATGTTGGCTTATGGACGTTATGTGAATGTTCGACTTTTTCGGGTTTTTTTGCCATAGCCTGCAGTTTGGAAAAACCAATTTAATTATTTGTAGTGGTTTATAAAGTACCATAATAGCAATAGTGAAAGCGAAAATTTTCTTCTTGTAGTTCAGGGCTTTCTAAACTGTGGGTCGAGGCCCCACTGGTGACACAGTGATGATAGTGTGTTATTGCTATGGATAGACAGATATATTCATGTTTAAGGGGACTGTTTTAAAGTTCAGTTTTTTACTACAGCTGTTGGTATGTCTAGAAGAAAGCAACTCAGATGCTGGGAAAGCAAGATAATTACTCATTGTAGCCACGTAGTGTTTACTTAGGAGAGAGCTAATGGACTTTAGTTTACAAAAATAAATGGTTCCCTGGGGTTTTTGATTAAAGGAATGGAAGATGGGTTTAGCTTGGTAGGGTCATGTGATAGTGTAATTAATGGGAGGATCTAGGTATGTAGCAGAACGAAAACAGCTTTTGAGTTCTGGCTGGGCTTTGTTTAAAGATCGAGGTCTTCAAGCTGCTCTCTCCACAAAATCTCTCTGAAAGCTTCAAGACTGACTACACCCGTTACAGCAAGTGTATTTATGGTTGCTAACTGGGGTTTTTGAGTCTGTAAGAAGGATGTTGTTTATTTAGAACTGAAACAGCAATAAGTTTGGAATAAAGAACAAAGAAAATTACAGGACAGGAACAGGCCATTCGGCCCTCCAAGCCTGCACCGACTATGCTGCCCATCTGAACTAAAATCCTCAACCCTTCCAGGGACCATATTCCTCTATTCCATCCTATTTGTGTATTTGCCCGGACACTGCTTAAAAGTCACAATCATATCTGCTTCCACTACCTCCCCCAGCAGCGAGTTCCAGGCACCCACCACCTTCTGTGTAAAAAAACAACTTGCCTCGCACATCTTCTTTAAACATTGCCCCTTGCACCTTAAACCTATGCTCCCTAGTAATTGATTCTTCCACCCTGGGAAAAAGCTTCTGACTATACACTCTGTCCACGCCCCTCATAATCTTGTAGACTTCTATCAGGTCACCCCTCAACTTCTGTCGTTCCAAACCAAGTTTCTCCAACCTCTCCTCATAGCTAATGCCCTCCATACCAGGCAACATCCTGGTAAATCTTTTCTGTACCCTTTCCAAAGCCTCCTGGTAGTGTGGCACCCAGAATTGAACACTATATTCCAAGTGCGACCTAACTAAGGCGCTATAAAGCTGCAACATGACTTGCCAATTTTTAAACTCAATGCCCCAGCCAATGATGGCAAGCATGCCATATGCCACCTTGACTACCTTCTCCACCTGCGTTGCCACTTTCAGTGACCTGTGTACCTGTACACCCAGATCCCTCTGCCTATCAATACTCTTAAGAGTTCTGCTATTTACTGTATATTTCCCATTTGTATTAGACCTTCCAAAATGCATTATCTCACGTTTGTCCGGATTAAACTCCATCTGCCATCTCTCCAACCGATCTATATCCTGCTGTATCCTCCTCCGGTCCTCATTGCTATCCACAATTCCACCAACCTTTGTGTCGTCCGCAAACTTACGAATCAAATCAGTTACATTTTCCTCCAAATCATATATGTATATTACAAACAGCAAAGGTCCCAGCACTGATCCTTGAGGAACGCCACTAGTCACAGCCCTCCATTCAAAAATGCACCCTTCCACTGCTACCCTCTGTCTTCTATGACCAATCCAGTTCTGTATCCATCTTGCCAGCTCACCTCTGATCCCATGTGACTTCATCTTCTGTACCAGTCTGCCATGAGGGACTGTGTCAAAGGCCTTACTGAAGTTCAGGTAGACAACATCCATTGCCCTACCCTCATCAATCATCTTTGTCACTTCCCAATCAAATTAGTGAGACACGACCTCCCCTTCACAAAACCATGTTGCCTCTCACTAATATGTCCACTTATTTCCAAGTGGAAGTAAATTCTGTCTCAAAGAATCCTCTCCAATAATTTCCCTACCACCAGCCTGTAATTACCTGGATTATTCTTGCTACCCTTCTTAAACAAAGGAACAACATTGGCTCTTCTCCAATCTTCTGGGACCTCCCCTGTGGCCAGTGAGGATACAAAGATTTCTCTCAAGGCCCCAGCAATTTCCTCCCTTGCCTCTCTCAGTATTCTGGGATATATCCCATCAGGCCCTGTGAATTTTTCTACCTTAATGTTTTTCAAGACCCCCAATGCCTCATCCTCTTTGATCTCAACATGACCCAAACTATCTGCACATTATTCATTTCATACACACGTTTCATTTCATGTTTAAATATTGTTCAAATGGGTAACAGTTTGGTTTATCATAAAAGATCCCTAATATGTCAGTAGAATTATTCCTGGAGTAAAGTATTCTATCCTCATTTTTATGCCCAAATAAAACAATTGTTGGGGTCGAGTCTGGCTTCTTAATGTAATTTGGGATCCTGGTTCAGGGCCCTAACAGCACAAGATGAGATTTTGCGGTTGCGAGCTCTGAGGCAGCAGTAGCTGCTATGGAGCTCAGACTGAATACGGACAGCAGTGAGGCCCCGTTAAATCCTTGCATTTTTTTTCTAATGGTGAGCATGACCTAATGGACGGACCTTTGAGGCCTGAATGCTGTTGCACAACTAGCACATGAAAAGGTAGATTATAAAGTCTGAGGCATTAAAATTGGGTCACACTTGGGAAACACTGTTGTGATTTGTGGTTAACTTTTGAAGTTGATAGATGAATATTTAACATCACCTGTGTATGAACATATTTTGAAGATATATATTTAAGAAATGAGACTTCTTTTAGAGAATTGTTTTCACCTTGTCAGCTGAATCTTTTTATATTAATGATGCAAATCACTTTATAAAAATCTGATCTAGTTGGTCCCCTGACGTGTGTTTTAGTATGTTTCCATTGGGAATTACCTAATAATAATGTAATCATTGTCACCAATCTTCTTGACCCATTAAAGTTTATTTTAAAAAAAAATCAAATTTCTGTGTAAACTTTCCCAGTGACTCTGGAAATAACTTGCTTGCAACTTTTGGCTTGTGTGCTCACCAGCCCATGTTTTCCCTCCATCCATTTTAATGGACAGGAAACTGTGGGCTGACAAGCACACACTGGAAAATCTTAGCTGTGGTGTCTAATGAACAGGCTTTTTCTGATACTTTTCAGGACCTGAGGCTGCATGAAGATTTTCAAGAAATGCGACCTTTTCTGTTTTAAGAATAAGTTAGGATTATTTCATGGGTAATATACATCCTATTACAAATAAATCCCAGAATTGGTATATAGGAATAAGCTATACACAAAGTATGTGGTATCGCAAAATCTTCCCCCTCAGGTGGCTTTCACTTCCTGGTTGTCCCGCTCTGTGCATTGAAACTGAAGAAGGGAAAAATTGCTTCGAAGAGGGATACGTCCCTCTCGTGATGAATTCAAAACCTAGAAATAAAGAGGTCAGGTTCATTTATGGAGCTAACTTATTCTTGAGGACAGCTTGCTTGTGTAGATTGCTCTTAAGCCCCTGGGCAAACTCTGAGCCCATGGATCTGAGTTGAGCATTATCAAATTACTGATCAAAGTAGCTAGCCAGTGCTCCGCAGAGCAGACTGCTGTTTTGTTTGAAATGTAAATGCTTTCAATATGGTTTATTTCCATTCATTGGAGACATTTTGACTCATATTTTATGCTCAGCACTTGCCTCTGACCCTTAAGAAAGTTGCCCAGAAAGAATTGGTGATCTCCCTGACATGATTTCTCCCTATCCCCACTAGTAGTTTAAATCTGGCGGCAAGTCAAGGAGATGCCTTGACATGCAGCAGCAGTGATGTCAATGAGCAGGTAGGTAGACAAGCGCATCAAAGTATTCACACACATGCACAACAAGGAAGTTGAAAGCACATAATAATTTTTATTTTTCATTTAAATTTTCAGAAAGCGAAATGAATGATTATGGCTTGGTTAAAAATAAACTAAATTAAGCTTTTAAAAAGGAAATAAGTTTTAAATGTGGGATTTTTGTACTTTGGAAAAATTTGACATCTCATAAATATAAAATTGACTTTTCAGGACTAGTCAGGGTATTAACCTGTAATTATAAAGCTACTGTGCCCTTCTCATTCAACAAAATGTACGAGGCTTTTTATAGCGAGATAGAACAAAGAACAGTACAGCACAGGAAACAGGCGCTTCCATCTCCATTGGAGGGCCCTTCGGCCCTCCAATGGAGATGGAAGTTTCTGCCCATATTTTGGGGGTTGGGTACAAAAGTTAACCTTCTGGAGAAGTGTTGAATCAGTGACAGCAGATTCTGGATTTCTCCCAAATTCTGTGCACCTGTAGCCATCTGAAGTTGCCTTGGTAGTTTCAGTGGATTATTCATGGTCCAGTGTTCCAGTGGTCACTGCGACAGGAACATCTGGGCTTTTCAACCCAACTTTGTGAAGTGAAAGTTTTCTCCGTGAACTAAAATCAAAGTAAATGACAGTATCGTTTCTAATAATGTGCCTTGAATATTCAGGTAGCGGTGAATTTGTAAGTTTCAGCTGTATTAGTGAACTTCTGTGTTTTTCAGAGTGGCTGGCTGGAAAACATGCTCTGAAATTCCGACCTTTAAAGTGACGGTTGGAAACAGTTTCAGTGGAAACAGTGGGTTGAGCATTGTCATATTTTGGGATTTTTGATAATTTTGCTTCACAGAATGGAATTTTGGATTTGAGTTATGTAAAAGTACAAACGTAATTAAGAATTAGGGGCAAGAGGAGGCCATTTGGCCGCTCGAGCATCTCCGCCATTCAATAACACCATTGTTGAACTGATTGTGGCCTCATTTCCACATTCCTAGCTATCCCCTTGTACCTTTGACTACCGTGTTGGTCAAGAATCTATCTATCCTCTGCCTTAAAAATATTCAGTGATTCTGTCTCTGTCGCTGTTCGCAGAAGAGAGTCAAAAGACCCATGAGACCTCTTAGAGAAAAAGAATCTCCTTACCTTCATCTGAAATGAGAGACTACTTATTTTTAAACTGGGGTCCTCTAGTTGTAGTCTCGCACTCAAAGCGAATCATCCTTCCAGCATCCATCCTGTCAAATCCCCTCAGGATCCTGTATGTTTCAATATGATTGCCTCTCATTTTTCTCATTCCAGATATTTTTGATTTTATTTTGATTTTATTTATTATTGTCACATGTATTAGCATTGTGAAAAGTATTGTTTCTTGCACGCTATACAGACAAAGCGTACCGTTCATAGAGAAGGAAATGATAGAGTGCAGAATGTAGTGTTACAGTCATAGCTCGGGTCTAAAGCATTGTTAGAGAGTTTAAAAGAGTTAGAATGAAGTTTGAGAAGCATTGAATGAAAGTAAAAGATAGAATTTGAAGGTATGCTGGGCACAGCTTGCAAGAAGTTGCCTCACTCCAGCGCCATCTTTGATAGCATCTAAAACAATTCAGAGTAGTCATCAGAACAAAATCCCCGCTAATACGAAAGAATGAGGCATTACGAGGTTTGACCAAATGTGTTGTTAAACACATGGGTTCTAAACAGAGCCTTAAAGGAGAAAACTGATTCATTAACTGTTCCTCTGTGAAGTGCTTTGGGTTTTCTTCCATGTTAAAAGTGTTCTATGAGTGCAAATCATTGCAGAAGTGATATCAGTTTGCAAAAGTGATACCTATGCACAAATTATTTAAGTACAGGTAGCTAAAATTAACTTCCTATCTTAACAGTGGTGTTACAGAACAACATTTGGAATTAGGTAGCCAGTTTTAGTAAAGGAACTGCAAGAAACCAGTGCATGGACGCTACTCTCTGCAAACTAAACTTTACAAATGGTCAAATTTTCAAGGGAAGATTATCACAGCAAGGTTGTCAATTTTTATTTAGGCAAGCTGATCAGAGTGCATGATCCTAATCATGTGCAACCGTAGCACATTACACTGGCAGCTTGTACTTCAGATATTACAGAATTTATTACTGCATCCACAATGCCAGGTGATGTAGGGTTAGATCAACATGAGGTAGGACCACCATAACTAAACAATCAGTTCCTTATTTAGAATTAAGCTATTCAATGAGAAACAAGAGTACAAAAAAACTTATTGTAATGTTCAGCTTACCATGCAGGCGGGTGCTGTCGATCTTCCTATATAGTGTGCTGGCTCAGCATTCACTATATGAGAGTAAATAATGTACATCTTAACTATTTAAGGGGGCTAATAGTGAATCTTCTGTTCAAAGAATTGTACTGTCTATGTACATTACCAGTGCATTTTGACTTGTCAAGTGAGCCAGCTCTGAACTGCTAACACATTTATATCCTTAATCAAGGAGACCAAAACTGTACATAGTACTCCAGATGTGGCCTCATCAATGCCCTGTGCAATTTGAACAATCCTTTCCACTTTTATTTTCTGCTTCCCTTACAATAAGCATTTGCCTTCCTGATCACTTGCAGTACCTGCATACTGGCTTTTTGTGATTCATGTACCAGGACACCTAGGTCCCCCTTGACTACCAAGGGGTGGCACAGTTATTAGCACTGCTGCCTCACAGAGCCAGGAACCCAAGTTCAGTTCCTGCCTTGGGTGACTGTGTGGAGTTTGCACATTCTTCCTAGTGGGTCTGGGTCAGATGCTTTTTCAGAGAGTTGGTGCAGACTTAATGGGCTAAATGGCCTCCTGTATTGTAGTGAATCTGTGATTCTATCTGCAATCTCACTCCATTTAAATAATATGCTGCTTTTCTGTTCTTTCTGCCAAAGTGGGCAAGTTCACATTTTCTCATATACTCCATCAGTCAAACTTTTGCCCATTCACTTAACCCATCTGTCCCTTTGATTTACCTACCTATCCTCTAAGTCAGTATAAATTGTAGAAGAGTGAGGCCCCAGCACAGACCTCTGGAACTCCATTTGTCACATCCTGCCAGTCAGTAAAAGAGCCATTTATGCATACACTCTGTTTTCTGTAGGCAACTTTTCTATCTGTGATTGTTATACCTACACCATTAGCTTTGATTTTCCACATTGCAGATTGGCATTTTATTTTCTGATTGCACCCTGAAGTTACGCTGACCATCCTTATGCTATAATGTAATTGGGAATTGAACAGTAAGGTCATAGTCCTGAATGTAAGGTGCTCTGACAGGAGTAACTGGTTGTATCAGAAAACTGCATCTAAGGCAGATCCAAGCTTATAATAAACACAATCTAGAAATACGTAATCTAGCTAACACTGAAGTGCAATACCTAAAGGGTGCTGCCTTGTCAGAAGTATTATCTTTCACACACAACATTAAAACAAGCTCAATCTGCACGTTCTGGTTAATCACGTAGAACTAAAAGATTCCATGACACTTAAAGGTTCTTCCACGTATGTGCTGGCCAACGTTCCTGTCTGAACAACAGCAGAAAATAGCTGGATTAATTGTATTTCTGGCATGAGCAAGTTGTTCTGAGGGCAATGCGGTCTTGTATTTGTTCGTGTGCTTTCTCTCAGATTTCTAGCTGTGATGGATATGGTCTTGAAATTGTAAATAGATGCCCAATTTGTCGCACAAGCTTAGGGTTTTAGATATAAAATACTTTTTGTGGTTTGGGGATGCTCGAATTGTGCCTAGCTTTCCACATACAGCTCACTTTACCCTTTGAGTTATAGAGGAACTTCTTCATGATTCTAATAGCTTTATATTCAGGAGAAGGAATAAAAGTTGAAGTAGATACAGTACTTTAATAATGACAGCTGGGGATCTGGTCATACTGTTAGAACCTTTTCCAGTGTCAGTAGTTTACAATGTTTTATTTAAAGTTCATTTTATTCGACTTTAATCATGTGCTTATGTTTCTGCTATCAAGGCATCAGTCAGGCATATCAATGTGCTCCAAGAACTCCTACCAACTTAGATCATGTAAGCAGTTCACACAAAATCTTTAAATGTAATAAGGTGGGATGTACTACATTTTTGATTATAGTGTATGTTTAGGGAAAAGACCACCATTCATGATGCAGCAAGGATGTTCCCATCCTTGGACTGTTGGGCAGAGTTAATTCTGCTGTTGTTTCTGCAGTGCTGGTGACACTACCATAGTTGGCACTATCTCCAAAGTACCTTATTTTCTGTGTCTTGTCTACAATTAACAATGTAAATGTTTTCTTTATTTGTGTATGAAGATCTTTTGGGTTAAAGTTGCATTGTTTGGGTGTTGTTGGGGACACAGACAATCTGCAGCTCTTTACCAGTTAAAGTGAATGGTGATAGAAACAGAAAATTCTGGAAAAACTCAGCAGGTCTGGCAGCATCTGTGGTGAGAGAAATCGAGTTGATGCTTTGAGTCCATATGATTGAATGGGGTATTGATATTTTGACATTTTTAAACAAATTTGAAGTGAGCAGTTACTGAGTGTTTGGTTAGGTCTGCCTCTGCTATTTATTATTTTTTGATGCTGTGATCATTGATATCTCTGCTGCTTCCATTGGCAGTTGTAAGTTAACTCCACTGATAGAGCTGGGCTGTATTTCCTTTCTTTCCAGTGATGATCAATGAAAACACATACAACCATTTGCTGCTATCTTTGCTCTACCGGGCAGTCACTCTCCACTTAGCAATGTTGTTAGACATCTGGTACCAAGTGGGGTGCATGAAGGTTCACATTGTTGATCCTCTCATGCTCCACAGTTGATGGAGGTGCTGAGGTTTCTGTCTGGTGCTGTGGAATAGACTTGGGTTTGGGGACTGCGGTCAAAGATACTGAGATGGAAAGTTGAGTGGTAGCACTGGGATGTGTGGCCCTGTGCATTCACAAATTAAGCAGTCCAGACAAGATATATTTGGGTTTAAATTTAATTATAAGTCATGTGTCAGTGGTGACAGTACATCATGGGCTTTTCTCTGGTTATGGATATCAAATGTTCCACACAGATATAGATTTGCAGTGTGGAAACAAGATTATTAAAGACCTACTTATTTATTAAAAGAAAAACAAAGGCTTGTAAATATAGGACTATGACTATGGGTACTAGGCTTTTAATACAAATAGGACTGACAATCCCTTCCTTATTCAGTTTGTTGAGGCAGTAGTTAGTTATTCAAGCTCTTGATACACTTCAATTTCCCTGTGAAGATGCAATGAGAGATGTGAATTATGTTTGTAGGTGGTTAGAGCATAAATAATTTAAACTTTTTCTACTTCGGCAAGACCAACTCTTATTTGGGTATGATTCCGTGAGCAATGGCAATATCAGTCATCATTGGTAACTTGCAGAATTGTAGATAAGACTACAGTTTAACCTGATTCCCCTCTTATCTGACATTTGTGTAAATATACTTTGTAACAGGTATTAATGGATGAACATCAAGAGCCAAGGCGTAGCTAATAAGTTTTCTTAGCCTGGTGTCCTGACACGAATTATCATCCTATGGTTCAAGAAGGTAGCTCACCACCACCTTATATAGGGCAATTAAGAATGGGCAACAAATGCTGGCCTATATATCCTATACAAGATTTATTTTAAAAAAAGCATGCATCTTACATGTTTTTGTATTCATTACCTTCATCTTCATGATACTCCCATGGCAACAGGTGGCTTGTTTCAATTTGTCATCTTTCTTGCTCAGTCACATTTTGCTCTCATTCCCTCCCCCCATCATCTTGAATTATCATGCTTCAGTTACTACCTCTGTTGAAATCAGCTAACTCAGAACCTTTTAGTTTGTATGTTTCCACATTGTACCTGGAAATGTTTTTTTTGTCGTCGTAATGAAGTCTTCCAATACAAGCTGATGTACATATTTATCGCCTTGCTATCTTCGTTGCGTGTGATTTAGGCCTCTTCTACTCATTATTTGCTGCCTGTGCTATCTTTAAAGCAGTTGTTTTCTACACCACAATGGCTTGCATCGTATATCTGGCCTTCCACATGTTTTCACTTCATCTGTGCTGAGCTTACATTCTACTTTAGCATTGGTCACCTTGTATGTTATGCATGTATGTGCAAAGTGATCGAAGGTATTGTCGACAGTGCTGAGAAGCGGCACTTACACAGGTATAACCTGGTCACCAATGCTCAGTTTGGGTTCAGCCAGGGCCACTTGGGCTGCAAACCTCATTACAACCTTGGTCCAAACATGGAACTTAGGAGCTGGAGTCGGCCATTTGGACCTTCAAGCCTGAACTACCATTTGATAAGATCATGGCTGATCTGATTGTGGTCTCAATTCCACCTTCCTGTTGGTCCCCAAAAGTCTTGACTCCCTTGTCTATCGAAAATCTATCTAACTCAGCTTTGAATTAATCGATTGATCACTGTGGAAGAGAATTTCACAGACTGATGATGCTTTGAGAGAAAAATAGTCCTCATCTCCATCTTGAAAGATGGACTGAAAAGCTGAAAGGTGAGTGACTGCGCTTGACATCAATGTGGCATTTGACTGTTAGGGACATTTTGGAGCCCTAGCAAAACCAAAGTTAATGGGGTGAACTCTCCATTGGTCGGAATAATAGAACAAAGGAAGATAGTTGTGGTTTTGCAAGTCAATCGCCTCAGCTCCAGGACATCATTAAAGGAGTTCCTCAGGGTAGTGACCTAGGCCCAACCATCATCAACTGCTTCTTTGATAACCTTCACTCTCAATATGAGGTCAGGAGTAGGTATTTTCACTGATAATTTCAGTGTTCAGTACCATTTGTGACTGCTCAGATATTGAAGTAGCCCAAGTCTATGTGCAGCAGCAATATTCAGGCTTAGGTTAGGAAGTGGCAGATAACATTCATGCCAAGCAAGTACCAGGCAATGGCCATCTCCAACAGGAGAGAATCTGACCATCTCCTCTTGATATTCCGTGACATTCAATGGCATTGCCATTGCTGAATCCCCCACCATCTGCATCCTGGGGGTTACAATGACCAGAAACTGAACTGGACCAACCATATAAAAACCGTGGCTACAAAAGCAGATCAAAGGCTGAGAATTCTGCAGTGATTAACTCAACTCTTGACTCCCCAAGCCCTGTCCACTATCTGCAAGGTACAAGTCAGGGGTAGGATGGAACATACTCCACTTGTTCTATGAGTGCAACTCCAATAACACCCAAGAGGCTTGACACCATCCAAGACAAAGCACTCCACTTGCTCGGCACTCTATCCACTACATTAAAGATTCACTTCTCAACAACTGATGCAAGGTGGCAACAGTATATGCCACGTACAAGATGGATAGCCACAACTTGCCAAACCTCCTCCAACAGAACCTTCCAGATCTGCAACCTCTACTACCTAGAAAGACAAGGACAACAGATACTTTGGAACACCACCACATGCAAATTCCCCTCCAAGTCAAACATCATCCTAACTTGGAACTATATTGCCATTCCTTCACTGTCGCTGGGTGAAAAAATCTGGAACGCTTTTCCCTACACCAGGTAGACTGCTATGGTTCAAGAAGGCAGCTCGCCACCACCTTATAAAGGGCAGGTAAGAATGGGCAACAAGTGTTGGTCAAGCCAATAACAACCGTATCCTATGCAACATCGATAAAAAACATGCATCTTGCACCCATTGTATGCATTACCTTCATCTTCTTGCCATTCTCCCATGGCATTAGGTGGCTTATTTTAATTTGTTGTCTTTTCTTCCTTGCTTAGTCACATTTTTGCGCGCTCATTCTCTCTCTCTCTCTCTTCCCCCCCCCCCCCCCCCCCCCCCCCCCACACTCACACACACACACACACACACACACACACACACACACACACACACACACCACCCCCCTCATTTTCTTGAATACAGCTAGTGTGCTTCTGTGTATCTCTCTTCCAAAGCAGAAAAACAGAGTCATCAGACTGAAGTTATGCACAATAAGATTTGGAGGGTATTTAGGGTATTTATTCTTCAAGAGAATAAATGTCAGAGGGATTTGAGCTCTTGTCTCTAAATCATTAGTCCAAGCCTAAAGTCCAGCAATATAGTCACCACTTTACCACTCCCAATAAATCTTAACTCCTGACTTGAAATGTTAAATCAGTTTCTAAAGAGATGCTGCCTAATCTGCTGAATGTTCTTGCTTTTTCTGTTTTTCTTTCCAGTTTCCAGCATCAATGGTATTTTGCCTTTGTTTTCATCTATTTTTAGACATTGGTTGAGGGATAAATGTTGGTCAGGATGCCAGCTTGTGAAATTTGAGAGGGTCTTCAACCAATAATCCTGGCACAGTTTCTTTTTTCTGTAGTAAATTAGAGTTAAATTTGTATTGCTTATCAAATCCTCAAGGGAGAGAACCATATTGCTTGTTCTCCACATCTTTAAAGTCTGAGAAACCATGAACAACCAATGGTAACATAACCATGGTTTCAGTTTTACTCTTTGCAGATTGCAAACATTCCAAAAGGAGTCTTGTCATGATTCTGATATGTGGAAGGACTGGTCTGAGAAGTTCTTTCTGTGTTTTGTGGTTATCCAGTGCTTTGTAAAACAAAATAGCAGTATATTTTTTAAGACTTCCTCCTAGTCATATTGTAATTCAGGCATCAATATTTGGAAAAGTAAGGTATTAATTTTTACCCTTATGACTTAATCTTTAACTACTCACAGGCATGTGGGTGATAAGTGCATTATATAAATTGTGCATGAAACTCTTCTGAAAGTTGTGCTAGTGTGCGCATTTTGATCAGAGATTGTTTTTAAAAAAGGAAGCAGGGACTATGTGAGATGGTTTTATGACTAATAAAATTAGTCGAGTGACGCCCTTGTTGTCAAAGAATGTTGACTGTTGGTCCACTGGGATTTTAATGATCTGATCTAATATAAGAACTAAATATCAAATTCTCCAATTTGGAACGATAAAATTTGGAAGGCAGTTGAGGTACAGGATGCAACAAAAGATGGCGTCATGGAGTTTTACAGCACAAAAAGAGGTGTTCAACCCATTGTATCTGCGCCAACCATCAAACTCCTATCTATTCTAATCCCATTTTCAAGCTCTTGGTCTGTAGTCTTGTATGCTATAGTGTTTTAAATGCTCATCTAAATGTTGTGAGGGTTCCTACCTTTACTGCCATACAAAGGAAAGTTGAAAAGCTGACTAGTGGAGTGATTCTGTCCCTACAAAGGCTGCAATAGATAGGGGACTGTAATGGCAGTGCCTGTGGAGCACAAGAAGTTTCCTCTGTTTCCACCAGTTGGTGGATTTGATGTAAGTTATAGACTCAGGTTTATCAGTAGAATGGAGGTATAATCTAGAGAAATAATTTCAAGCAGAGTTTTTTGGTGAAAATGAGACTACGGAGTCTGTGTCACTTTTCATGTAAGACCTGTGCAGCCTTGTTTCTTCCTGCGTGGCCCACATGATGTTCTTTGAGGCTGAAGATACACAGGTGCCAGGAAGACATTGGTTCTGTTTTATCCTGATGCTCCAGAGCCCATCTAGATGTGCAAGCTCTCTTTAACCTGTCATTCAAATAGTTACTCAAATGAAGCTGCAAGATGAATTTTATACTTGTGTTATTTAAAGGACCGGGCACCTTAATGGCAGGGACATGAATTATTTGGATCTTTTTCTATGGCAAAGTGTCTGGAAGTAGCCAGAATTAGTTTCTTGAGGTGTTATGGTGAGTTTCTGGCTTTCGAATGAATGTAGCCACATCCTAGAAATCATAGAAACCTTACAGTGCAGAAAGAGGCCATTTGGCCCATCGAGTCTGCACCAACCACAATCCCACCCAGGCCCTACCCCCATATCCCTATATATTTACCCGCTAATCCCTCTAACCTATGCATCTCAGGACACTAAGGGACAATTTTAGCATGGCCAATCAACCTAACCCGTACATCTTTGGACTGTGGGAAGAAACCGGAGCACCCGGAGGAAACCCACGCAGACACGAGGAGAATGAGCAAACTCCACACAGACAGTGACCCAAGCCGGGAATCGAACCCTGGTCCCTGGAGCTGTGAAGCAGCAGTGCTAACCACTGTGCTACCGTGCCGTCCCATCCTCACAGGAATGACAGAAAAGTCCACACAAAGGCTGGTCGTGGATGGGGGTAGCAGGGTTGCAGTGGCAGTGAATCTGGGCCTGCAAGATGACAGGGAGCAGAGGCAACAGAGTTCAAACTCTGCACAGTGCCCAAGACCAGTAGGGTGATGGATACCTTCATAAGTATTACATGACTATAGCATGTCTAGCACGCCAACCAATATGCCCAGCCTCTTGGTGTGGGCATGCCCAGTCAACATACTCTTATATGCTACACCATTGAGGTCCTCACCTGGGTCCTGCAGCAGTACTCACCCATTTGCCTCATCCACTCGTGAGCTGATAATTAAACTGTCCTTTCCCCGACGTGGCTGCAGTCTCCTCAAGCCCAGTGACTCTCAATCTGTTGATCCTGACTCCACACTGGTAAGGACAGTGCCACTATCTGAGCTGGTGAAGAATGTCAATTTCGCATCAAGTGCCTCTTCAGTAATGCTTTCTTTCCTCTTCCTGGGGCTGCTGTAGCTGCACAGCTGGTTGGATAGCTGGAAGCAAGAACTCGGAAGGGGAAGATTGACGTGAGAAAAGTTGGGGTTGGGTGAAAAGCAAGTGGCCCATGATCACAACATCAGCAGCTTGCTCATCATGTCAGCAGGGTGAGCTGGGAATTGAGAAGGGGGCAGAAGGTAGGAACATAACGTCATCCTTATTGTTCATAGTGATGTCGTTTACCACAGGCTCTTATCAGCCAGCCGCGTGATGTGGAAAGCTAGGGTTCAGAAGATGCAACTGCCCATGCCCCTGTCAATTTTGCTCTGCTCCTTTTTGTTGTGTGCCACCTTGTCCTGCAAAGGAAGGGAAAAATGTCAATGATTATTTGGATGATGTGCCTCCCATAGCTGACTAGCTGGAGGTATATGGCAGCAGTGAGAGGTGGATGTGAAGCTGTTAGCATTGGTAAGTATGTAAGAGATGGTAGAGTATCTGGATGTTAGGCATGAATCTTCAGTGCCAGGGACTGTTAGGTCACTGATGAGAGTGCGGTGCATTGAGCAGCATGAGAAACTAATGCCATGATGGGTAGGTTTCTCATTTATTTACAGGATGTGAGCATCGCTGGTTCAGTCAGCTTTTATTGGCCTTTTCTAATTGACCTTGAAAAAGTGATAGTGAGCTGCTTTCTTGAACCTCTACAGTCCTTGTGTAGATACACCCATCGTGCTGTTAGGGAGCGTGAAGATATATTCACTGCTGTTGATCATGCATGTTGATGTCTTTCGACTTCGTATGGCACTTCTGCCACTTCCTCAGGTCCAGATTCTGGGAGTTGACCTCCCTAATCATCTATTCCCACTCCCTTTTGAATCTAGTTCCTGAGAACTTCCTCATTCTCCTGTAGAAGCAAGGCACCTCTCTTCCTGAACACCTGCTCAAGCACCACATCAATCAATATTTTTTTTTGCAGCTTCCTTTTAGGTAAAACCTGCCTGTATGAGAGCAGTTTGGTTTTACCATGTGATTAGCCTCCTGCTATGTGCAGAGGACACAGACAGCCTGGAACACAGAGAAACATGGCTGATGTCACTTGGGCCAATGTTGCAATAATACAGATGAGGTGGCTACATGAAAACTGAAGGACACCCCCCCCCCCAACACAATATGCAAGGATAGCCCAAAAGTCAGGACAACCCAATTTGTATCTCTATATTTGATAACAAGAATATCAAAGGAATTTGGGAAAGGGCAGGGTAATGGGAATGACCGTAATTAAAGAACTAGTGATAGCACATGTGATGGGGGAATGGCCTGCTTCTGTGTTGTAATTATATGATTTGAGTGAGAGCATGCAGCTTTCTTTCATGCCCATTTCCCTCTTCTTTCCCCCTCTCCTCACACAATAACCATCATCTCATTCTGCTGGCTGTAAACAACCCCTTTACTGCTTTGTGCCGACTCGCATATAACAGGCCACAGCTTCAAATAAATGAATAGATAACAAGTCAATTGTACCATAATGATTTCTGTGTGACATTTTATTGATTCCAGACTCTCAAATCTGGAGAAGGAAGAAATTCACTTCCAAAACAGTCACTGCACTTCAAAGTAATTTGTGTCTGAAGTATTGTGTATTTACGTTATTTCTAGTGTTTCCTCGCTAGCAGCTTTGAAGTGGGACAGGGCATTTTAAGAGACCGATCACGTGATCACTGATGACATCATCAGTTGTTTGCACAGACATACGGGCAGTCCATCTTAGCAGCCTGTAGTGAATCGATTACGCAGTTTGTAGCTACCTTGCAGAGAACATTGTGAATTCGGGGATGACTTGAATGACACTATTAGATATAGACTAGTCTGTGGCTTAAGGAGTGAGGTTGTTCAAAAGCAGTTGTCAACAGAAAGCAACCTAATCCCAAAGAAAGCTTTTGAAAGTTGCTCTGTCCATGGAATTAGCAGCCAAAGAAGCTTAACAGTTGAGTTCGAGCACATGAATTCATAAGATATAGGCTGAAAACTGAATACCAACACTGACGTCTAATTGACATCAGTGTGCAAAAACTGGGCACTCAGCAGCAGATTGTTGGTGCAGAAATTGTGGCAAAAAGGACCACACTGAACACGGTTGTTGGAAAAAGAAACAAGTTTCAGGCCAGAATTATAGAAAGTAAAAGCCGAATAAGGGAAAAGGTATCTGTGGTACGAAAATGGCACAAAATAGGATTCTAGTCATAATCTAAAGATGAACTGTCATTAAATGTATTGCCTATTACTGGTGCAACAAACCATTACTAGGTCACTGTGTTACTGGACAACAGCTAGTGAAAATGGAGTCACAGTTTAATTAGTTCCAGAAACCGTTTACCAAGAAAAGCTTCAACATATTGCCTCACAACCCTTGAAAATAGTATTAAAAACCTGTACTGGCGTGGTGGTTCCATTGAGTGGCTGTATTGATGTAACCATGCGGTTGAATGGACAGTCTGCAGTCCTTGCACACCGTTAAAGGAAACTATCCAGCACCAATGGGAAGAAGCTGGCTGGAAAAGATCAGATTAAATTGGACCAAGGTAAATCTCATGACAGATTAAGAAACAAGCCCAACCAAATGCCTAAAGGAACATAAAATAGCAGCTGCTTTAGAAGCTCAGGCTAGCAGTGCTGGGACGAAGATGACAAAAAGGCTGAAACAATTGTGGTTCAGGATTGGGAAACAAAGGATGAAGAATTTATTGAAAATGCACTTGAATGCTTTGACAAAAATGAATGTCACAAGTATACTGAGAAAGATGGCGAGGATTACCAGAATGCATTTATGTGCTCCTTTTGTAAACACCAAACCACAGAGCAACAAGAAATTGAGGCGCACCTTGAAGCTCCTTACCATAAGGAAACGCTCAAGTTCATTGGAAAGAACATTCAATTTGGAAAAAGAGCTTCTGACTTCCTTCATGCATCAACGATCAACAAGAATGAAAAGATTGCTGATCGTAAACAACAGGATCAAAAGGAGCCAGCACAGAAACTCTTGAAGGATGTTTGGATGGGAATTGCTCCAGATGATCAAATGAAAAGAGTTGGAGCTGCTCAGAGTGTAGTCTGCAACACCAATATTTCCTATTACACTCTGTACAGAAGCATCTGAAGTCCAAGGAACATTCAACAGCAGGAAGAAATACCATGATCTGGTCTTGCTCAACAATTCAACACTAAAGTCTAAATTTGATATATTCTTAAAGGGTTGTGAAAATCCTCAGAAGCAACAGCCTCGTCTGGATAGTTTAGAAGTTCCATTCCAGAAACAAGACCTAAAATGTGAGGGTGAACATAGCCAGAATGCAACCCCGAGGGGAGATACGCAGGGTCTGACGGAGGCACACCACAATCTGGAGAAGGCACCGCAGAGGCTGTGCCACAAGATTGAGGTAAAATAGGCCCTGGTATGCAGTCTGGAAGGGCAGCTGTTGGCAATGAGTAAACAGATAGATAACCTGGGGAAAGAGCTAAAGAGGCTGGAAACTGAGCTTGAGCAAAGTCAGAGAGCTCCAACACCCGCAGAATGCCAGCTCCACTTCAGTTCAGCTGGGTATGCCACGATCAGCAGTCCGAATGAAAGTTCAAAATAGAATGAACTGCAAGAAAAATACAACGGGGAAATAGAGAAGACAAAGCTAACCTCATGAAGTGAAAGCTCTGAAAAAGCAGAGAATCAGGATATACAATGAGAAAACAAGGTGAAACATTGTGTTTTGCATCAGGGCCAAGAGGTTATGGCAAGGAACTATACCACAAGTGAAAAGTGGATACCTGTCATCATCATAGTACAGACAGGACTCGTCTCGTACACCATACAAACTTAAGACAAGATAACATGGAGAATACATGTGGAACAACTTTTGGCAACAACAAGAACCAATCTGCAAGAGACAGAACCAACAGTGTCCACATCAACCTGTGCCAAGAGACGACCTGGATCTTCCTGACAACCGAACACTATGCGAACAAATTGGGGAAGACAGTACCTCAGTTGAAAATGCTTCAACACCGAGTCA
Organism: Mustelus asterias; assembly: GCF_964213995.1. NCBI lineage: Eukaryota > Metazoa > Chordata > Chondrichthyes > Carcharhiniformes > Triakidae > Mustelus > Mustelus asterias. The sequence goes on from NC_135810.1 coordinate 77,546,566, forward strand.
ACCTCACAACAGTATGTCGACTCTGAAGACAACCATGGACAATGTCCAAACCAAGCCAAAGACAACAGTGGTTGCAGTAAACACTATAATATAGACACTTAAAGTCCGCCAACAACCAGAGAGAGTGACGGCCTCTGGAATGTCCGATCTATTGACTGTTGTTGCTTATTAATTGTTCACATTGCTAATTTTGATAATTATATTAAAGCTTTTCACCTGCGTATGCGATTAGACAAATAAATGGCAAATGCAATTCAAAACTGCTAAATATGGACATGTGAATTAGCAGAAACGGGCTGTAAACAACGCTGCAGATAAAATCATGATTGATCCGATTGTGGCCTCAACTCCACTTTCCTGCCTATCCCATACCCTGTGACTCCCTTATTAGCCATACCTCTGCCTTAAAAATATGCAGTTATGCTGCATCCATGCTCTTTGGAGAAGAGAATTCCCAGACTTGCCCTTTGAGAGAAAAAAATACTCCTCATCTGTCTTTTTTTTAAGTTTCTCCCCCCCCCCCCCCCCCCCCCCCCAATCCCCCAGTTTCTAGTTGTTTCTTCCAACCTGTTAAGACACATCAGAATCTTGTATGTTTCAATAAGATCACCTCTCATTCTTCAAAATTCCAACAGATACAGGCTCAACCTGAGCAACCTTTCCTCCTACAATAACCTTTTCATCTCAGGAATCAGTTGAGTGAACTTTCTCTGAATTTCTTCTAATGCAGTTTCATAAATAACGAGATGAAAACTGCACGGTACTCGAGATTTGTTTTCACCAATGCCATGTACAACTGCAGTAAAACTTTCCTACTTTTCGTGCATGGGGAATGGAATATAAATGACAATATGCCTTCCCAATTGCTTACTGTACCTGCATACTAACGTTTGTATCAGGATGCAGTTCCCTCTGTACCGCTAGGTTCTGCAGTTTCTCTCTGTTTAAATAATACCCTCTTTTTTTCTATTCTTTCTGCCAAAGTGGACAAGTTCACATTTTCCCACATTATGCTCCATGCCCCAAATTTTTGCCCATTCACTTAGCCTTTTTACAACCCTTTGCAGGCTTTTCATGTCCTCTTCAAAACCTATCTGTGTGTTAGCAGAAAATTTAGAAATCATACGTTTGGTCCTTTCATCCAAGTTGTCGATATAAATTATAAACAGTTGAGGACCCAGCACTCATCCCTGTGGTACTGCACTTGTTACATTTTGCCAACACAAAACTAATCCATTCATGTCTACTCTCCATTTCTGCTAGCTAACTAATCCTCTTTCTATGCAAATACATTAGCCCTGTCACCATGAGCTCTTATTTTGTGCAGTAACCTCTGATGTGGCCTGTTGTCGAATGCCTTCTGGAAATCCAAGTTCTCTATGTCTGCAGGTTTCTCTTTATCCACATTGCTCGCTAGTTCCTCAAAGAATTCCAATAAATTGGTCAAACATGATTTTCCTTTCATAAAAACCATGTCCACTCTCCTTAATTCATTGAGATTTTAAAAATTTCCTCCTATAACCTCCATAATAATAGATTTCATCATTTTCTCTATGACAGATGTTAAGCTAACTGGTTTCCTGCTTTGTCTTCCTTATTTCTTGAATAGAGTTGTCACATTTGCTATCTTCCAATCTAATGCAACTTCCAGAATTTAGGGAATTTTGGAAAATTAAAACCAATGCATCAGCTATTTCAGCAGTTAGTTATTTTAAGACCCTAGGACAAAGTCCACCAGGAACTGGGGACTTTTCAGCTTTTAGCTCGATTAATTCTCTTAAAACAACTACAATCACCAGGGAAAGGGTGCTGAGTTCCTCCCTCCCTTTTACCTCATGTTTGCAATTATTTCTGGGTGTCATTTATATCCTCTGCAGTGAAGACAAGTGCAAAATATTTATTCAATTCATGTGCTGTTTCCTTATTTTTCATTATTAATTCTCCATTCTCACTCTTTAGAGGACCAATGCTCACTTTACTTTTTTTCCTGTTTAAATGTCTGTAGAAACTTACTATTTATATTTATATTTCTGGCTAGTTTTCTCTCATATTTAATTTCTTCCTTTCTAAGTTATTTTTTTTATCTTGCGTCCTACCACTCATTAAATTCATTACAATTACATTCACTAATGTAATTCTTGTCCTCTTATATTGAACATGAATAGGCTTCCGTTGAGTCTGTGGGTTGGACACACTTCTATGATGTGGTGCACAGTTTGCTTTCTCCCACTGGCACATTGGGGGCTGGCACTAACGCCCCACCTGTGGAGGTTGGCTAAGCAGGGGGTGTGGTTGGTCCTGAACCTGTATAGAAAGCCATAAAAAGCCACACCTGTGTGGTAGACCACACTTTCCTTGGAAGGTTGAAGGCTGATGGGTTGTGTTTGAGACTAGGTACTTGTTTGTCATGTCCAGTGATTACCATTCATTAGGCCAGATAAAGTTTGCATTGAAGTCCTGTGTGGGAAGGCTTTTACAGATCAACCGTCTTGATATGAGTCGTACCTTGGAATGCTGAACAGATCAACATGAAGTGGCAGGTTGGGGGCATTGTGAACTTTTTCTATCATTTTGTGGGTTGTTACAACAGGAAGGATATGTGGAGGAGTGATATTTGCTAGGACAGGGAGCCAAGGGAGTGGTGTTGAGTAGTGTTCCAGTAATGATACGCGTGTGTGTGGGGGTGTGTGTGAGGTAGGATCTGGTCCAAGTGCCGAAATCCGGGGCATGAGTTGTGAGGCAGATGTTATCGGCATATATTAGTTTTTGGGAGGTCGTTTTTGGAGGATCATTTGTGTACAACTTGAACAGGGTTGGATTTTTCTTTTTCTTTATTTCTTTCAATATGATACTATTTTTGTTTCAATATAATACTATCTTTAGCTTCCGTAGTTAAACACAAATGGTGCATCCTTCCCCTAGAACCTTTCTTTCTCACTGGAATGCAGCTTTGCTGAGTGTCATGAGATATCTCCTTAAATATCTACCAATGCATCTCTGCTGACCTCCCTCAACCCAATTTTTCTGTTCACTTTAGACTACTCTATTTTCATACTCTATAATTCCCCTTCTTCGAGTTTAAAATGCTAGTCTTGGATCCACTCCTCTCTCCCTCAAGCTGAATATGAAGTTCAGTAGCATTATGATCACTGCTCCCTGAGGGTGTTTTCGATACGAGGTCTCATTGCACATTACAAGATCTAAAATTGTGTGCTCTCTGGCTCCAGAGCACACTAGTTTGCTGCAACAGTTTGCTGCTCTAACAAACTGTTCCAAAATCGCTTCACAAACTCATCATCCAGGCTATCTTTGCCAATCTGATCTGTCCAATCTATATGTAGATAGAAATTTTAAAAATCACCCATGGTTATCACTGTGCATTTCTCACAATCCCCCATTATTTCTTCTTGTTTACCCTCTTCTACAACGTAGTTACTGTTGGACAGCCTATAAATTACTCCCACAAGTGACCTCTTACTGTTCCTATTCTTATCTCTATCCTAACTGTTTCTCCATCTTGCTTTTTGGAGCTAAGATCAGCCTTTACTGCTGTATTAATGACTTCCTTAATTGAAAGAGCTACCCCATCACCTTTTCCTCATTTCTATCTTTTCAAAATGTCAATACCCTTCAAAATATAGGCCCCAGCCTGGGTCACCCTGCAACCATGTCTCTGTAACGGGTATCAGGTCATACATATTTATTTCTAGCTGTGCCAACAATTCACCCATTTTGTTACGAATGCAGTTAGTATTAAAATACACATTCTGAAGGACAGCAGAGCTTCTGTTAACCGTCAAAGCCACCATTTGTGCTGCCAGCAGACTGCCACTACATATGCTTCCCTGCTTCCAGCCTGCTCGGTCACCAGGCAGTATGTGTTGTTGAGGGTAACACAATGCCTAGGTTATTGTACTGTCACTGTAATTGCTCTGAAGAGAGGCCAATCCAGATGAATTACATAATTGATCCTTGTAAAAAAAACTGCTAGTTTCAAGAGGAATGACAAATTCAATGCATGTATAATAAAATATGCATAACTTCTTTCAAGATTGTGGTTTCAAGCAAAAAATGTGCTAGCATTGAACAAATCTCATTAAATTCAGTGGTACAAGTGATTTTTGTGTTTTCCTGCTATTTCTGTTTCTGCTGGCGGAAAAAACCCCAAAATATTGATGTTTTTCTTGATATTTTGTGTCATTTTCATTTGCAGGATAGGAGTTCCCTGAAATTACCTAGAAGTAGTACAACTTACCTTTGTGCCTTTAATGTCGAAAACATCCCAAAACATTAAGTGGTGTTATCAACAAAAAATGGATGACAGCAAAAGAAAGAAATAGGAGGGGTAACCTAAAGGAAAACCAGATGTGCTATAAACAAACCTCTTTGTGTGAAGGGAGTTACTAAGAGTCTGAGTGCATTACTTGAAAGAAAAAAATTGCAGGCTTTTGGGTAAAGGGCAGAGGATTGAGACTAATCGGATAGCTCTTTCAAAGAGCAAATGTGCCTTCTGTGATTATCATTCTATAATTCTAAATGATGTTCAGCCTAATAATTATATTTAGTTTGGTCCTTCTGTAGATTCTGAGTAAACTACAAAATATTACTGGTTATGCAAAATATTGCTTTGGCATGAATTTGTGGAAAGACCTGATATTTCATTGAGAATCAAATACAGTTCATAGTTTTGAAGTATATTTCGTAGCAACGAGTAAGCTATTTAATATCAATTTACAATGCTGAATGTTGTCAAATAAATATTTGACAATTAGATGAGAAAGGTGGAAAAAAATTGCTGATGATACATAGGCAAGAAAGTAAATTGTGAAGAAGAAATAAGGAGGCTCCAAAAATATGTGGATACATAAGTGAGTGAGTAAAGATCTGGCAAATGGAATATGATATGGGAAAATGTGAAATTGGCTGTTTTGGCAGGAAGAAATAAAAAAAAATGTTGAGAGGATACTGAGGTATCTGGGAGCCCGAGTGCATGAATCACAAAGGCTAGTATGCAGGTACAGCAAGGAACTAGGACAGCTAATAGAATGCTATAACTTATTGTGAGGGGAATTGAATACAAAAGTAGGGAGGTTATGCCTCAGTTGTACAGAGCACTAGTGCGATCACATTTTGGAACACTGGGTACAATATTCATGATGTGGAGATGCCGGCGTTGGACTGGGGTAAACACAGTAAGAAGTTTAACAACACCAGGTTAAAGTCCAACAGGTTTATTTGGTAGCAAAAGCCACACAAGCTTTCAGACCTCCAAGCCCCTTCTTCAGGTGAGTGGGAATTCTGTTCACAAGCAGGGCATATAAAGACACAGACTCAATTTACATGAATAATGGTTGGAATGCGAATACTTACAACTAATCAAGTCTTTAAGAAACAAAAGAACGTGAGTGGAGAGAGCATCAAGGCAGGCTAAAAAGATGTGTATTGTCTCCAGACAAGACAGCCAGTGAAACTCTGCAGGTCCAGGCAACTGTGGGGGTTACAGATAGTGTGACTAAACCCAATATCCCGGTTGAGGCTGTCCTCGTGTGTGCGGAACTTGGCTATCAGTTTCTGCTCAGCGACTCTGCGCCATCGTGTGTCGCGAAGGCCGCCTTGGAGATCGCTTACCCGAATATCAGAGGCCGAATGCCCGTGACCGCTGAAGCGCTCCCCAACAGGAAGAGAACAGTCTTGCCTGGTCATTGTCGAGCGGTGTTCATTCATCCGTTGTCGCAGCGTCTGCATAGTTTCCCCAATGTACCATGCTTCGGGACATCCTTTCCAGGAGCACTCCTCGTCACAATGGATATCTCGGCACTCTACACCAGCATCCCTCGTGACGATGGCATTGTACAACGGCCTCAGTGCTCAGCGCCAATAACTGCCAGTTTCCAGATGCAATTTTACATCTCATCCTGGACCACAATATCTTCACCTTCAACAACCAGTTCTTCATCCAGTCACACGGAACAGCCATGGGGACCAAATTCGCACCTCAATATGCCAACATCTTCATGCACAGGTTCGAACAAGACTTCTTCACCGCACGGGACCTTCAACCGATGCTATACACTAGATACATCGATGACATTTTCTTCCTTTGGACTCATGGTGACCAATCACTGAAACAACTCTATGATGACATCAACAAGTTCCTTCCCACCATCAGACTCACCATAGACTACTCTCCGGAATCGGTTGCATTCTTGGACACACGCATCTCCATTAAGGACGGTCACCTCAGCACCTCACTGTACCGCAAGCCCACGGATAACCTCACGATGCTCCACTTCTCCACCTTCCACCCTAAACACGTTAAAGAAGCCATCCCCTACGGACAAGCCCTCCGTATACACAGGATCTGCTCGGATGAGGAGGATCGCAACAGACACCTCCAGACGCTGAAAGATGCCCTCATAAGAACAGGATATAGCGCTCGACTCATTGATCAACAGTTCCAACGCGCCACAGCGAAAAACTGCACCGACCTCCTCAGAAGACAAACACGGGACACAGTGGACAGAGTACCCTTCGTCGTCCAGTACTTCCCCGGAGCGGAGAAGCTACGGCATCTCCTCCGGAGCCTTCAACATGTCATTGATGAAGACGAACATCTCGCCAAGGCCATCCCCACACCCCCACGTCTTGCCTTCAAACAAGCGCACAACCTCAAACAGACCATTGTCGGCAGCAACCTACCCAGCCTTCAGGAGAACAGTGACCACGACACCACACAACCCTGCCACAGCAACCTCTGCAAGACGTGCCGGATCATCGACATGGATGCCATCATCTCACGTGAGAACACCATCCACCAGGTACACGGTACATACTCTTGCAATTCGGCCAACGTAGTCTACCTGATACGCTGCAGGAAAGGATGTCCCGAGGCATGGTACATTGGGGAAACTATGCAGACGCTGCGACAATGGATGAATGAACACCTCTCGACAATCACCAGGCAAGACTGTTCTCTTCCTGTTGGGGAGCACTTCAGCGGTCACGGGCATTCGGCCTCTGATATTTGGGTAAGTGTTCTCCAAGGCAGCCTTCGCGACACACGACGGCGCAGAGTCGCTGAGCAGAAACTGATAGCCAAGTTCCGCACACACGAGGACGGCTTCAACCGGGATCTTGGGTTCATATCACACTCTCTGAAAGCTTGTGTGGCTTTTGCTACCAAATAAACCTGTTGGACTTTAACCTGGTGTTGTTAAACTTCTTACCACAATATTCATCACCTTATTTAAGGAAAGATATAAATGCATTGAAAGTAGTTCAGACAATGTTTACCAGACTAATACCTGGAATTGATGTGTTGTCTTATGAGCTAAGCTTGTATCCACTGGAGTTTAGAAAATTCAGAGATGATTTGTTTGAAACATGTAAGATCCTGGCAGGGTGGATAGTGAGAGGTTGTTATCTCTTGAGAGAATCTAGAACTAAGTATCACTGCACTGTTTAAAAATAAGGGGTCACCCACTTAAAACAGAGATGAGGTGAAATGCTTTCATTCATTTGTGAGTCTTTAGAATTCTCTTCCTGAAAAGGTCATGGAAGCAGAGTCTTTGAATACTTTTAAGGCAGAGGTGGATAAATTCTTTCGTAAGCAAGGGGGCGATAGGTTATTGGGAATAGGAGGAGTGCAAATTTGAGGTTACTGTCAGTTTAGACATGTATTTATTAAATGATGGAGCAGGCTTGAGGGGCTGAATGGCCTACTCTTCCTTGTTAATTTGTTCATAATGCACTCATGTGGGGGAAGATTGCAAAGGCTGGAAAAGTGAGGAGAAATTAAGATTCATGTTTTGTGGAAAAAAAAAGTAGAGTAGAAACAGTCAGGACAAGTTTCAGTTGCTTTGGGAAGTTTAATTTACATATTCATTTCATAACATTAATATTTTCTAATGTTTCCAATATTGTACATGGAATATTTTATCCATGTTCCACTGCATTCTGACCTTAAGTGATACAGCTGCTATGGCTGTTCTATCAGTTGACATCAGTACTATTAACCAGTTCATGTTCTCCTATTTTCAAGAAGATTAATTATAGAATTCAAAGAGCCAGCACCAATTTAACATGCCATGCTGTAAATTGCAATTATTCTGTATAGACTGAACAGAGTTCCTTTCAGGATTGAGTGAGAGGCATGAAATTAGGGGAACATTTGGGAAGTAGTAACTGCTGCATAAGTAATTTCAGTGTTTGAGTAGAAAGAGAAGACATTGCGTACCAGGATACTTGTTGCAAATTATAGCCTGACAGAATGGAACCTTGCCAGAATAAATAAAAGGGGAGAGCAAAACAAATAAAGCTTGATGAGCAATAGGAAATATTTACACAAAAGGTGGAAGATGTAAATCAAATATATATATTCCAGTAAAGAAGGTAGGGCATGTATCAAAGACTGGAATTTCATGGTTGTATGGGAGTGTTTGATCAAATTTGAAACAAAGAAAATGTTTTAGTGTTTACTAAGCAATTTTTTTTAAAAGCAAAACCAAAATAAATAGGAAAGCATCAAGGGAGATTTGAAAAGCAAAGGAAGTGTGCGAGAAAATTATAAAAAGAATGTAAAAGAGCAACAAAAAGAATGGGCATGTCAGCTGTCGGAGCTAGGAGCCCGGGGCTATTACATGTATCAGGCAAGATTGTACTGGAAGGTGAGGGAAAGACAGTGATACTAAATAAGAACAGTGCTTTGCTTCAGTCCTTACATAGGACTGAAGTTGTGAAATTGTAGAACTATCAGAAATGGAATCAAAATAGTTAGTAGAGGTTATTACTCAAGGAAATATTGTGAAGAAGTTGTTCAAAGGAGAGGTCACCAGAACCTGAAAGTTTACGTCTCAAGATCCTGAAGGAAGCTTAGAAAAAAATAACAAAGGTTCCAACTGGGTAAAGGAAAATTGTGACAAAGAACTGTAAGTTGTCAAATGTGACGTTTTTCTGATAGGTGGGTTAAGTTTTCTTCAATTTCTGGAGTTTACTGGGCAAATATTTTCACATAATCACGGAGACTCCATGCCTTAACCAAAATGGCGCCAGGATCTTGGCAGTCCAGCCCTCCAACGGATCCTATTTTTGCAGATAGGGGATGGGGGTGGGGTTTGACTCTCAGATGGAGGGATTCAGCAGGGCCATTTGAGCTCGATGCTGAGTTCAAACAGGCCCCGTTTTCGCTGGAGCCAAGGCCTTATCCTGCAATGTGTGTTACAAATTTTTAGATTCGATGTAAACGTTCATAAAAGGCAAATAAGGCCTGTGGGATTGTCAAGTTATTTGAAACTCCCACCCTTAAAATCTCCTTGTTTCAAAGAGTTTAACAAAGAAGGCAAGTGGAAGAGATTGCAGGGGCTCTGACGTTAACTTTCAAACCCGCTCTAGTTACAGGAGAGATGATGTGGAGATGCCGGCATTGGACTGGGGTCAACACAGTAAGAAGTCTAACAACACCAGGTTAAAGTCCACCAGGTTTGTTTGGTAGCAAAAGCCACTAGCTTTCGGAACAGGCTGTTCCTTCGTCAGGTGGGTGGGAGTTCTGATCACTCAGATGATCACTCAAACTGAGATGTTTGTGATCAGAACTCCCACCCACCTGACGAAGGAGCAGTCTGTTCTGAAAGCTAGTGGCTTTTGTTACCAAATAAACCTGTTGGACTTTAACCTGATGTTGTTAGACTTCTTACAGGAGAGATGCCAGAGGACTGGCGGACAGCTAATGTGATACTTTGAGAGGCAAGGAATAATCAAGGATAGTCAATACGGCTTTGTCGGGGGAGATCATGTCTCTCAAATTTGAATTTTTTGAGGATGTGACTAGGTGTGAAAGATAAGTGCAGTGCAGTAGATGTACTCCATGTGGACTTCAGTAAAGCGTTTGACAAGGTCCCGCATAGGGGACTAATCAAAAAGATGAGAGCCTGTGAAATCCAGAGCAATTTGGCAAATTGGATCCAAAATTGGCTTAGTGGCAGGAGGCAGAAGGTAATTAATGGTCAAGGATTGCTTTTCTGAATGGACGCCTGTGTCCACAGGGATCAATGCTGGATCTCTTGCTGTTTGTAGTGTACATTAATGATCTAGATGTGAATTGAGGATATAATCAGTAAATTTGCAGATGACATGAAAATTGGTGGTGTTATAAATAGCAAGGAGAAAAGGATTAGATTACAGGATGATATGAATGGGCTGGTCAGATTGGTAGAACAGTGGCAAATGGAATTTAATCCTGAGAAGTGTGAGGTAATGCCTTTGGGAGGACTGACGAGGCAAGGGAATATACGATGAACAGCAGGACATTAGGAAGTACAGAGAGACCTTTGGGTGCATGTCCAAAGATCCCTGAAGCAGCACGATAGGTAGATAAGGTGGTTAAGAAGACAGATGGGATACTTGCCTTTATTAACCCAGGCATAGAATATAAGAGCATGAAGGTGATAATGGAGCTGTATAATTCGCTTATTAGGACAGAGCTAGAGGACTGTGTATAGTTCTGATCACCACACTATCGGAATGATGTGATTGCACTAGAAAGGGTGTGGGCGACATTCATCAGGATGTTGCCTGGGCTGGAGCATTTCAGTTATGAAGCACGGCTAGATAGGCTGGAGTTGTTTCCCTAGAGCAGAGAAGGCTGAGGGGGACCTCATTGAGGTGTACAAAATTTGCAGATTAAAGATAGGGTAGATAGAAATAAATTGCTCCCCTTAGAGGGCTTAATCACCAGGGGGCATAGATTTAAGATAAGAAGCAGACGATTGAGGGGATTTGAGGAAAAACGTTGTCACCCAGAGGGTGGTGGGAGTCTGCCTAAAAGGTTGGTTGAGGCAGGAACCTTCACAACATTTAAGAAGCAGTTAGATGATCACTTTAAATGCCATAACATACAAGGCTATGGACCAAGTGCTGGAAAATGGGATTAGAATAGATAGGTGTTTGGTGGCCGGCACAGACATGAAGGGCTAAAGGGCTTTTGTGCTGTCAAACTCTATGACTCCATAAATCTGTGCTTGCAGTTTCAAAAGATTATTTTTGCATAAACCCAAGTGCTATCATTATAGCAGTATTACTGTTTAACTGCTTTCAAAGCCTGTCATTATCGCATTGATTGACAGCTCTGAGGTTATTAACAGATAACCTTTGATGTGAAGTTATGAACACGTTTGTTTTTATAAAGGATTTAAATGTATTGAACGGGCTTTAATCAATGAGTTTTTAATGCAATCTCTGATAGAACTTTATTTTGTTTCATTGCCAGCCCATGGTGAATACTGGCTGAATTGGCATAGTGTAAGGGCAAATGGTGGTAAGTGGGTGGCAAGGGTTGACATGAGTATGGACTAAGTTTCTTAGGTTCTATAAGGGCCATGAGGATGAATTGGGAGTGTCCTGTTTCGGCTTGGAGGGTATGAGGAACTATATGGGGTGGGTGGGGGGGCATATGCACTCATCACAGTCCTGGGGCATCGCTGCAAGAGTTTGTCAGGATAGTGTCCTGGACCCAACCATTTTCAGCCACTTAATCAGTAACCCTCCCTTTGTCATAACGCAATGGTCAGAAATGTGGATTTCTGAACTGAGGGAACAATATCAAACTCTGGACATCAAATTGGGTATTGTGCAGCACTGCAAGAGGATGTGCTTCTCTGTTTTAACGTTCTATACCAAATTCTTAATCAAATTTAAGATAAACTGTAAATGGCACTCTGTGTGGTCTACCAAGATGCTCTTCAAGTTTATCTCAATTTCTCTGCTTTCAGTTCCAACCTGATTTGTTACTTTAGGGCTTTATTAACCTGCATTGCTCCTTTAGTGATTTGTCTATCTGTATCTCTAGATTCTTCCACTCCCTCAAAATTTGTTTTCTAAGGAGAGTATGGCCTTGTTGCTCTTCCTTCCAGAATATACAATCTCACACTTAGCAATTCATTTCCAATTACTTGCTCATTTTGTAATTTTATTTATATCTTCCTATATTTTGTCACAGTCCTCTATTAATTCTAGCCCAATCTGGTGGTCTCTACAAATTTTGAAATTGTACTTCTAATTTCAGCAGTAATCCCTGTGGAATGCTGCTTCCCACCTTTGCCAACCTGAGTAGTTAACTTTCAATCCTTATTTTGTTTCTTGTTTTGTAGCCAGTTTGCTTTTCATTCTGCTACTTTTTTCTCTGATTCACATGCCTTTGTCATGTGTCTGCTAGACCTTTTTTGAAATCCAAATATGCTGCATCTACTGCATTACCCTAAAGTTTATTTATTAGTATCACAAGTAGACTTACATTAACACTGCAATGAAGTTACTGTGAAAATACCCTAGTCACGGCACTCCAGCACCTGGGTACACTGAGGGAGAATTTAGCATGGCCAGTGCACCTCACCAGCACATCTTTCGGATTGTGGGAGGAAACCGGAGCACCTGGAGGAAACCCATGCAGAGGACTTATAAACTAAGCTGGGAATTGAACATTGGTCCCTGGTACTGAGAGGCAGCAGTGCTAACCACTGCCACCATGCTGCCTGAGCTACCTTTTCTGCTACGACAAATAAATCATCAAAATTGGTCAATCATGGCATAACTATAGGGTTCGTGGTGGGAGATATAGGAAGGATATCAGAGGTAGGTTCTTTACGCAGAGAGTGGTTGGGGTGTGGAATGGACTGCCTGCAGTGATAGTGGAGTCAGACACTTTAGGAACATTTAAGCGGTTATTGGATAGGCACATGGAGCACACCAGGATGATAGGGAGTGGGATAGCTTGATCTTGGTTTCAGATAAAGCTCGGCACAACATCGTGGGCCAAAGGGCCTGTTCTGTGCTGTACTGTTCTACGTTCTATGATCTTCCCTTTTGAAATCTGTACTGAGTAATTATTATATTTTCCGTTTCTAGATGCTTTTCTATTACATATTCAGTAAAGATTTCATTAATCTTTCTGCCACCGTTAGCTAACGGGTCTGTAGTTCACTGAAATTGGGCTTTCTCCATTTTTAAGTTTTGGAATCACACTAAATGTTTGCTAGTACTCTAACATTCTCTTTACTAATTTTTTTAAATATAATATTGCCTCGGGTTTGATCCTCTAAGTTTGATTTGTTTTTTGTATATTAAATGTATCTTTCTTTGACCTCTTCATATATTGTGTCCACCATGTTAATCTCCCTAATAAGTATCAGTGCAAAGTAATTATTTAATATTTCACTGTCATTGAGTTTTGTGTGCATCCCTTTGTAGCTCTATCCCTACCTGATTTTTGTGTCTGTAAAAAAACTTCATTTTTTTATGTTCCTTAATAATTGAAGTTTGTAGTTTCACTTTGCCTTCCTAATCTTTTTAACTAAATTTTTAAATTTTTCCCTCAGTTATTCTCCTTCATGTACCAGGTAGCTGTTGTCTTAGTAACAAGCTATTTTAATCTGTCCCAATTCAACATAAGTATGCCATAGCAACTGAAATACTAACAAGCTATGTTAAATACCTAATATTGAAAAGTCCTCAAATTTCTCAACTGATTGCAACTTAAGAGGGTTTTTTTAACCTGGCACTCAACTGCCATTACATCTAAGTCAGGTCATTTGAACTATTTTTAACAAAATTGCATTGTTAGTTCAAGTTAAACAACTTTGAATTAAGAGGAACGAGTGTTAAAACCTGCATCTACCACAAACTAGAAAGTGACATTAATAATTCTTTCTTTTTTCCTTCTGGCAAAACACTTATCACTCCATGTCTGCCGTTAAGTTTGTACTAAAACCAATCTCGTATTAACACCAGTTTATGTGCAGGGCAAATCCATCCCTGTATCATAACTGTTCCACAACTGGCATAAAGATTCATCCCTCTGATGCCAAGTTTCATTTAGTTACAATATTTGTATTCTGGCAGTGTTCAATATCATACCAAAATCAGCCTCTGGGCTTGCCGATTATTTTGAGGCAACTGTTATGCTTAGTTGAAGTCAACATACTGGCATTCCAACATGTTGAAGTGACTTTGAAAATCCACATTCCATAGCAAAGTAGACAAAAATATGTAGATTAACAATTAGGAGAGTAGAATTCTTTGCAAACAGATATATTTATTAATCAATTTATGTTTAATGGCTTTTATAATATTACCTTTGTGCAGCTTTTCATCTTGCTTTGTTGAATAGAGACCTTTAAAAAAATTTCTCACTGCTCTTATAGCTGGCGTTATTCCCTGTTAAAGTTGAGAATTTTGATAGCCTGTGCAGAAGAATGCTATGCTCATTGTTGATTCTACTCTTACAATTGAATTATTGATATTAAAGCAAATCTGTTGTGTCTACGTTGTAGATTATTTGGAAGAGTTAATGTTCATGTACCATCACTGCATGATCCCCTTACGCATCGAGAAATACAGGTTAATATTCAAATGACTATTAAATATATAATTTAGCAAGGATTTTTAAATTTGTCAAGATTAGAATTTAATATGGATAAACTGACAAGTATCCAATTATTTAAGTCAAGACTTTGGTCATCCATGAAAGCCTGATAGTCCGGTTTATAATAAATAGTCTTAGAGTGTGCTTTTAGTTTCATCATGCTGTTAAGATGAATGTTATCATTTTCAATCTATGTTCTTGTCTGCCTTAAGTTCCACCTTTCCACTTTATTATTCTCATTCTCTTAAAATTTCACCAATGCTTTAAATCACCCTGCCCTTTTATGTCACTGCATTTAGCCACTGTTCTTCCATTTCCCATTTTAAAGAACTGTTGTACATGTTAGCACAGACTGCTGTGCAGTGAAAGTCTGAACAATTAAACATGTTCATATAGACAATATCCATATACACTCCACTAACAGTCAGACATGACCTACCTATCACAAATCTGTACAAACTGCCTTTGATCATCTCATGTTCAAAATCCTGGTCACACTGTTCCTGTTAGATTCCAGTATCTTCCCTGCAACTGATGTTAAAGGACAGGTTTGTAATTTCCTGGTTTCTCCCTTCCTCCTGTCTTAACTAGAATGACATTTTCAACTTTCCAATCCAAAGGAACAATTTCTAAAGCTTTACTTTACAAGCATGAACTTTCATTCCTTCAGATCTGGAGTTTCAAAAATTAAAGGAGTTTTTTTTACATCTTTTTGTTTTTTTTAAATTCCTATCATTCTTTTCCTTATTTTGGTTTCTGTATTTAGTCTGAAATAAGAGTGAAATAGTCTAACTAACACTTGTTTAAACACTGCACCTCATGAATGATTATTCATTCTGATTGGTTAAGGGGATGCACATTTGCCTACCCTGTTCATACAAAATCCCCTGTGGAGGGCTGATGCAGACGTGGTTTGTAACTTCAGTAAGTTTCCAACGCAAAATCCGCTAAAGTATCTGTAGGTCAGTGTGCATGTAATAAGCAATTCATGTGTTGCTCGGGAGAAAACTCTGACTCATTATCATTACCTTCTTTTAGATTCCGGACATTGATCAGCTGAAAATTGATGAGAAAATAACAACATAAAAGCAAAAAAGTGTAGATGCTGGAAATAGAACATAGAAAGCCACAGCACAAACAGGCCCTTCGGCCCACAAGTTGCGCCGATCACATCCCCACCTCTAGGCCTATCTATAGCCCTCAATCCCATTAAATCCCATGTACTCATCCAGAAGTCTCTTAAAAGACCCCAACGAGTTTGCCTCCACCACCACCGACGCCAGCCGATTCCACTCTGAGTGAAAAACTTACCCCTGACATCTCCTCTGTACCTACCCCCCAGCACCTTAAACCTGTGTCCTCTCGTAGCAACCATTTCAGCCCTTGGAAATAGCCTCTGAGAGTCTACCCTATCCAGACCTCTCAACATCTTGTAAACCTCTATCAGGTCACCTCTCATCCTTCGTCTCTCCAGGGAGAAGAGACCAAGCTCCCTCAACCTATCCTCATAAGGCATGCCCCCCAATCCAGGCAACATCCTTGTAAATCTCCTCTGCACCCTTTCAATGGCTTCAACATCTTTCCTGTAATGAGGTGACCAGAACTGTGCGCAGTACTCCAAGTGGGGTCTAACCAGGGTCCTATAAAGCTGCAGCATTATCTCCCGACTCCTAAACTCAATCCCTCGATTAATGAAGGCCAGTACGCCGTACGCCTTCTTGACCGCATCCTCCACCTGCGAGGCCGATTTAAGAGTCCTATGGACCCGGACCCCAAGGTCCTTCTGATCCTCTACACTGCTAAGAATGGTACCCTTCATATTATACTGCTGCTTCATCCCATTGGATCTGCCAAAATGGATCACCACACACTTATCCGGGTTGAAGTCCATCTGCCACTTCTCCGCCCAGTCTTGCATTCTATCTATGTCTCGCTGCAACTTCTGACATCCCTCCAAACTATCCACAACACCACCCCATCCCTCCACTTCCTCATCCAGGTCATTTATGAAAATGACAAACAGCAAGGGTCCCAGAACAGATCCCTGGGGCACTCCACTGGTCACTGACCTCCATGCAGAGAAAGACCCCTCCACAGCCACTCTCTGCCTTCTGCAGGCAAGCCAGTTCTGGATCCACAAGGCAACAGCCCCTTGGATCCCATGCCCTCTCACTTTCTCAAGAAGTCTTGCATGGGGGACCTTATCGAACGCCTTGCTGAAGTCCATATAGACCACATCCACCGCTCTTCCTTCGTCAATGTGTTTGGTCACATTTTCAAAGAACTCAACCAGGCTCGTAAGGCACGACCTGCCCTTGACAAAGCCGTGCTGACTAATCTGAAACAAAAACAGAAAATACTGGAAAGACTCAGCAGGTCTGGCAGCATCTGTGGAGAGATATATAAGAGCTAACGTTTCAAAACCGTCTGACTCTTCAGAGCTGAAGAAATAACAGTGTGTGAACAGCATACACTTATCGATATATAAAAGAGCCAGCGAGTTCATAGAAATCATAGAATCATAGAAGTCCTACAGTACAGAAAGAGGCCATTCGGCCCATCGAGTCTGCACCGACCACAATCCCACCCAGACCCTACCCCCATATCCCTACATATTTTACCCGCTAATCCCCCTAACCTACACATCTCAGGACACTAGGGGGCAATTTTAGCATAGCCAATCAACCTAACCCGCACATCTTTGGACTGTGGGAGGAAACCGGAGCACCCGGAGGAAACCCATGCAGACACGGGTAGAATGTGCAAACTCCACACACACAGTGACCCAAGCCGGGAATCGAACCCGGGACCCTGGATTTGGATGAACTAGCACTAATTTGCAGAGGAGCAAGGGAGTTACCCCTGGTGTACTGGCCAATATTTATCCCTCAATCAACATCTCAAAAACAATTATCTTGTCATTGCTGTTGGCAATGTGCACAAATTGGCTGCTGTATTTCTTAGATTAAACAGTGCTTGTGCTTCAGAAATACTTCATTTTATTTCTTGATTCATTGGATGGCTAGGCCAGCATTTATTGTCCATCCTTAATTGCCCTTTGGAAAGTGGTGGCAAGCTACCTTCTTGAACTGCTGCAGTCCATGTGGTGTAGGTACGTTCACAGTGGTGTTAGGGAAGGAGTTCCAGGATTTTGAGCCAGTGACAGTGAAGGAGCAACAATATATTTCCAAGTCACGATGGTGAGTGGCTTGGAGGGGAACTTCCAGGTGGTGGTGTTCCCATGTGTCTACTGTCCTTGTCCGTCTTGATGGTAGTGGTCGTGAGTTAGGAGTTAGAGTCTAAGAAGCCTTGGTGAGTTTCTGCAGTGCTTCTTGTAGATGGTACACACTGCTGTTGCTGTGAGAGAGTGAAGTGAGATATGCCATGACTTGCAAATCTCCAGGGCAATTTCTGCCACACTGTCATTTACTTTGCATAAAACAGCAGCTTTGTGGGTGGGATGCCAGTCATGCAGACTGCTTTGTTCTGGATGTTGTCAAACTGCTTGAATGTTGTTGGAGCAGCACTCATCCAGGCAGTGGAGAGTAGTCCATCACACACTCGACTTGGACTATGTAGATGGTGGATAGGCTTTGGGGAATCAAGAGGTGAATTACTTGCCACAGGATTCCTAGCCTCTGAACTGCTCTTATAGTCACAGTATTTATATGGCTAGTTCATTCAGTTTCTGGTCAATGTAAACCAATGTAAACGTTGACAGTGGGGGATTCAGCAATGGTAATGTCATTGAGTGTCAAAGGCTGATGATTAGATTCTTTCTTGTTGGAGATGGTCATTGCCTGCTACTTGTGTGGTGCGAATGTTATTTGCCACTTGTCAGTCCAAGCCTGGAAATTGTTCAGGTCTTGCACCACATAGACACGACTGCTTCAGTGTCTGAGGAATTGCTAATGGTGCTAAGCACTGTGTAAACATTGACTATCCTTGCTTCTGACCTTGTAAGGGAGGGGCGGTCATTGACACAAGTGAAAATGGTTAGGCCTAGGACACTACCCAGAGGAACTCCTGCAGCGATGTCCTGGGACTGACAACAACCACAACTATCTTCCTTTGTACTAGGTATGACTCCAATCAGTGAATTGTTCTCCTCCTGATTCCCATTGTTAAGGGCACAGCTGATGATAAATGCTGATTTGTTCAAAATCCAGAAAGAAAATTTGAAACACCCACCCTCAATTGTGTTTGCAATTTGTGTCGTATGAGGAGAATTTTGAAATCTCAAAATGATGTCCCTGACTTCTTGCGATTATTATGTCAAAGTAAATGTTTATTGAGAAGTGGAACAAAACAATATAGTAAAATAGAAGTACAATTTAGGTCAGACAATGGTTTTACACGGTATCACCACTTAATTGGTTCCAAAGAATCTTAACTACCTTTGGAGCTAACTCTCCCCAATCCGTTCTGCAACACAACAGATTTTAAGATTTATAAAAATCCAATTACTTTTATCACATAGTGCTTTCACGTCTGTTGGGTTGCATCTGAGTTGAACAGCTATTCTGTTTTTTGCCTGAGATCTAAAAAAACTCTCTGCAAAGGTTTCAGTATCCCCTTCAATACGTGTTTCCCCTTTGTCTCGCCCTTACCTAATTTCTTTGAAAGTACACTCTCAAGACTTAACGATCTTCTCTTTATTTTAGCTTGTAGTGGTTAAAAGAAAAGTGAATTCACTTGCTTATGGTGCCTTTCCTTCACATTTTGCAAATCTTATCTCTTATCGAATCCCAACAACTTATTCAGATCTATTCATCTTCTGCACCCATTCTTATTAAATTGTATTAAGTAAACATCTGACTGCCACATATTAACATATCAAATGTTAGATTCCTACAGTCACTCTGTCCCTGCCTAAATGATCTTGCATGGCTTTTTGGCTAAGATGAAACATCAGATCAAGCCCAAGATGGGGTGCAATGTCTTATCTTGTCAGCTTGGATCTTGTTTGTCTCTCTTGTGGAGTCATTTGAAGTTGAATTTGGTTTTCGGAGCAAGCAAGAAATGGATTTGGGGTTTGCCCGGTCCAATCTGAGCATTGGCTTTGTAATTTTAATAACAGAGCAAAAAATTAAAAAACAATCTTACTCCCATATTCTCACAGTTTAAAATATGCGGTCAAAACATAACCAACAAAAAAATTCCAATTTCTTGGATTTCCCTGATATGTTTTCATGACACCATTTACTTAAGTTTTGCGAGAGCCTCTTGATACTACATTTGGTTAAGGACAGTCACTCTCATCTCACCTCTGGAGTTCAGCTCCTTTGTCCACGTTTAGACTTAGGCAATAATGAGGTCAGAGTTGAGTGACCCTAACAGAACCAAAACTGAATATGAGAGAGTAAATTATTGCTGAGTAAGTGTAGTTTTATAGAACTATTGATGACACCTTCCATCACTTTGCAGATGATCGAGAGCAGCCAGATGAGACTGTAATTGGCTGGGTTGGTTTTATCCTGCTTTTTGTGGACAGGACATATCTGGGTGGTTTTCCAACATTGCTGGATAAATGCCAATGTTGTAGCTGCACTGGAACAGCTTGGCTAAGGGTGCAATTAGTTCTGGAGTGCATGTGTTCAGATCTATTGCTGGATTGTTGTTAGGGCTCATAGCCTTTGCTGAATCCAGTGCCTTCAGCCATTTCATGATATTATGTGGGGTGAATTGAATTGAGATCTGAGGTGCTGGGAACCTCAGGAGGAGGCCAAGATGGATGAGCTACTTGGCAGTTTTGGCTGAATATTGTTACAAATGCTTCAGCTTTGTCTTTTGTATTAATGTGCTGGGCTCCCCATAATTGTAGATAGGGGTATTTCTGGAACCTTCTCCTCCAGTTACCTGTTTAATTCTGTACCACCATTCACAGCTGGATGTGGCAAGACTGCAGAATTTAGATCTGATCCATTGGTTGTGGGATTGTTTATCTCTGTGTATTGCACACTGCTTTTGCTGTTTGGCACGCAGTTAGTCCTGTGTTATAGCTTCACTCAATTTTGCACTTCATTTTAAGGTATATCTGCTCCTGGCGTGTCCTAGTGGCATGTTGGCACGGTGGTTAGCACTGCTGCTTCACAGTGTCAGGGACCCAGGTTTGATTCCCAGCTTGGTTCACTGTGTGGAGTCTGCAAATTATCCCCGTGTGTGCATGGGTTTCCTCCGGTGCTCCGGTTTCTTCCCACAGTCCAAAAGACATGCTGGTTCGATGCATTGGCCATACTAAATTCCCCCTCAATGTACCCGAACAGACGCTGGGGCGTGGCAACAAGGGGATTTTCGCAGTAACTTCATTGCAGTGTTAATGTAAGCCTACATGTGACACTAATAAATAAACTTTAAAACTTTCTGCACTCTTCTATTGATCCCCTGGTTTGATGGTAATGATAAAGTGAGGGACATGCTGAGCCATGAGGTTACAGTTCGTGGTTAAGTACAGTTTTACTGCTGCTAATGGCCTACAGCACCTCATGGTTGCCTAGTTTTGAGTTGCTAGATGTATTCTAAATCTATCCTGTTTAGCATGATGTAATGCTATGCAGCACAATGGATGATATCCTCAATGTGAATCATAGAAATCATAGAAACCCTACAGTGCAGAAGGAGGCCATTCGGCCCATCGAGTCTGCACCGACCACAATCCCACCCAGGCCCTACCCCCACATATTTACCCGCTAATCCCTCTAACCTACGCATCTCAGGACTCTAAGGGGTAATTTTTTTTTTTAAACCTGGCCAATCAACCTAACCCGCACATCTTTGGACTGTGGGAGGAAACCGGAGCACCCGGAGGAAACCCACGCAGACACGAGGAGAATGCGCAAACTCCACACAGACAGTGACCCAAGCCGGGAATCGAACCCGGGACCCTGGAGCTGTGAAGCAGCAGTGCTAACCACTGTGCTACCGTGCCGCCCAGACAGAACTTCGTCTCTACAAGAACTGTGCGATGGTCATTCTTGCCAGTACCATCATGGACAGATGCATCAGCGGTAGAAAGATTGGGGGTGAGGTCAAGCAGGCCTTTCCCTTTTGTCGATTGCCACATCACCTGCCACAGACCCAGCCTAGCAGCTATATCATTTACGACTTGACCAGCTCAATCAGTAGTGGTGCTACCAAACCACCATTGGTGACGGACATTCAAGTCCTCCCACCCAAGCCACCCTCAGTGCTTCTTCCAAGTTGTGTTCGACGTGGAGGAGTCATCAGCTGAGGGAGTGTGATAGGTGGTAATCAGCAGGAGGCTTCCTTGCCTGTTTTTGACCAGATGCCATGAGATTTCGTGGGGTCCAGAGTCAATGTTGAGAACTCCCAGGGAAACCCCTCAACTGTATACCACTGTGTTGCCACCTCTGGTTGGTCTGTTATATTGGAGAGACAGGAATACCCAGAGATAGTAATGGTGGTGTCTGCAACATTATTTGTAAGGTGTGATTCTGTGAGTATGACTATGTCAGGCTGTTGCTCAACTACTCTTGTGAAACAGCTGTCCCAATTTTGGTACAAGGCTCCCCGATGTTAGTAAGGAGAACCTTGCAGGGTTGAAAGGCTGGATTTGGCATCGTTGGTTCTAGTGCCTAGGCTGATGCCGACTGCTCAGTTCAGTTTTATTCTTTTTTTGAGATTTTGTAGTGGTTTGATACAACTGAAGGGCTTGCTCAACTATTTCAGGCTATTTACAATCAGCCATGTTGCTGTGGGTCTGCAGTCACATTTAGGCCGGACCAGGTATGGATGGCATTGGTGAATCGGATGGGATTTTATGACAGTTGGCATTGGTTTCATGGTTATTATTGTTGAGACTAGTTTTTTTAAACTCCGGATTTATTAATTAAATTTAAATTCCACCAACTGCTATGGTGGGATTTTAATGTGTCACCAGAGTATTAGCCTGGGCCTGTATGTGATTGCCTCCCCTTGAGGTCAGGCAAAATTGAAAGAACTAGTTCCCCATGGCAGAAACTAATATTTTTCAATTTCCATTACCCTGGCACATCCCTATAGATTGAGAGGTTGGCTGGCTGTTGACTGGATAGGAATTCGGCACCAGGTCTGAAAGGTTGCTTTGAGTACAATAGCATTAAAGATGAGTCTGTTCTTATCCTCAGAGGACTCCCACAGCATATCTGGGTTAAGGTCAGGAATCCTAGTTGCATTTTTTTCTCACTTTATAACTGAAGAAATTAGACTAATTATCTGATTAAATTTAGCATGGTGTCTGAGATTGGAACATTCCTAAATTTGTCCATCACAATTTGTATATGGATTTTTATTGGCCAATTTAAGATGATCTTTCCTCAAAGTTTCTGAGTCCCCATTTGGCTGTTGTCTTCTGGACGAGCCTATTTAAATTGAGGCTGCATTTGCATATTTTGCAAAAAGATCTAAAGTTTGAAAGGAAAGCTAATGCAGTGCCAGCTTATGTGCATAACTCACTGGTGCTCAGTGCTATTTATCCAAATGCAACTAACATCACAAGTTTATTCCAGTAGTCACTGTAAAATATTTGATTATATTATTTAATTCATCCTCTTTGTAATTTTTTCTTAACTTGTTATTAATTCTGCTTCTGTTTCAATGCGAAAACCATATACTGGCTACGTTTGATGCAGATCGGTGCCACATAGATTTGTATCATGCTGTTCAGCCTACTTTTCTTGTGTTTCGAGGTTGAAATGGTTCTTGGGTGCTTCAGTAATTAAAGTAATCTATCATGAACATATTTAGCTCTATATGGACTTGATTGAACTTCAGACAGCAGTAAATTCAAAACTGTATAGATTCATAAAACTTTACTGTGCTGTGTTGATAACAGCAACCTGTTTTTATATAACACATTAATATGGTAAAATATCCCAAGGCATTTCACTGGAGTGTCACCAAACAAGATTTGATACCATGCCACGTAAGAAAATATTGGGCAGATGACCAAAAGCTTGGTCAAAGGTGGGTGTTAAGGAGCAATTTAATGGAGGGAAAAGTGTGGCGAGGATAAGGAAGGGAATTTCAAAGCTTAGGGCTTGGGCAGCTGAAGGCACAGCCAACAGTGATGGGGTGATTAAAATCAGGGATAGTTAAGCTAGAATTTAGAGGAATACAGATATCCCATGAGGATTATGCAGCTGGAGGAGATTAGAGCTAGGGAGGGGCAAAGTCATGAAAGGATTTGAAAACAAAAATGAGTATATTTAAACAAAAATTTAGGCATTTCTTTACCAGGAGCCAATGTTGGTCAGCAAGTGCAGGGTTGGCTGACCTCCTGTTTAAGGAGGGTAGAATGTAGGAAGCTAGCCTAGAGTGTGTTGGCATACTCTAGTCTGAAGGTAACAAAGGCATGGATGAGGGTATCAGCTGAGGCAGGGTGGGATTAGATGATATGGTGGTGGAAATTGGTGGTCTAAGTGATGGCACAGGTATGTGGTTGGGAGCTGATACAAAAGGTCAAATACAACACCAAGTTACGAGCAGTACAATTAAGTCTCAGACTGTCCCTGGGCAAATGGATGGAGTCAGCGGCTAGGGTATGGAATTTGTGTCAGTACTGATAAATGCACTCTTAAGTTAACACTGGAGTATGTTATTTCAGGAGGAGAAAGTATTTATTTGGTGAGTCTGCTGAATCGGACCACTATTAGCTGTTCAGTGTTGCAAATTGTCATCGTAAAACTATGGTCTTGAATTTGGAAGGTGACATCCTAACTGTTGGCTGCTAGACTGCAGTGTTAGTGCCAACACCAGTTTTCCTGTACAGAACTGAGCCTTGAGATGAACAAATATTACTGAAATCTAACAATGGAAGCAATCCCCTTGACTGTGCTTCATTGCTGGTCATATGTTGTTTTCTTTAGCTCAAGTCTGCGAGAATTCTTTTAAAGCGATCGCTCAGCAAGGTCACCTAGCCTTGATCCAAAACAAGGTTGGCCAAATTTTCCTTGATCCCAGATGCTTGCAGAAAGTAATGTTTGAATCTCTTTTGCCAGGAAAAAGTACTTTGAAATGCAGATTTTAAAACCCTTGTAGTTAGTGCAGTCCTGGAACTGCTTATGTAGCTGTTTTGTATCAGTAATTAGTCAGTTTATGGACATGGTGAGGTTTTTAGGCCACCGTGTACTGATGTACGATGCAGAATTGGAGCTGTGCCTTAATTATACTAGCATCCTTGTAAGTTTGTCATGTAACTCAAAAGTCCAGTCTACGATTTTGCTTTGATAAATGGACCACTATTCAAACATAAATGCTATGTTGTCATTGCATGTTTTAACCATTGTAAATCCTGTTGGTACTGCTCTGTGCCATAATTATCCTTTTACCCAGTACAGGATTTTTTGGGACATCTCAATAACTCAATAGATACATGTATGTGTCAGGCTTTGTCATACAGATTAGGAAGGACCTGGTTTCAATCCTTGATCTGTGCTGAAATAGATTGTCCATCGGTAGCAATTCGCCTTAATACCTTGGATGATTAGTTGGATAAAGGGTGGAAAAGGTGAGGGTGTGGTAGAACAGCCAGATTTACACCTCTGTTTTCTATTTCAAAGTTGCACACTCGGGCCATTGAGGACAACAACAGGCTCGGATCAGATGGCTCATACATTAAGAATTACACTTGGGTCAGATACAGAGTTGTGCCTATGGAGCTAGTGTGAGTCAGCACTTGGAGGAGAAAGAATTAGAAATGCAGGGCAGGGAAGAGATTATTGTTTCACACGAAAGATGCTGATTTTGGCTGTGACTGTGTTCATTGTGCAGCATATTTTATAAAGTGCCCAATTAACTTGTCAATTATATCTGTAAATTCTTGTTAATCAGAGTGCAAATTAAGAATGTAGGAAATTATTATATATTTTCTGTTTTAATTAACTTTTGACAGCCATTATTTGCAAATCCTTTGGCCAGTGTTTTTGAAGGATGTTATATGTTATGGATCTAGGAGCTTCTGTTGTTCCTCCCTATTTCATACTTGCTGTTTTAGGAGAGAGCAAGATGATCAGCAGCACAAACATTTTCCTTTAATTTAATCTTTACTAAGTTTATATTGAAAGTTAAAGGCCCTCCATGTTTACACTTGTAGTTTCTCATGTATTTCAGCCAGCAGTTGTAAATTGTGTGACACCACCATCGTCATCTTGTGACAAAGGCTGCTATCACATCTCCTCAAAACAGTTAATGGCTGCCACAGTACCAAGTAAGCTTCCAATTTTGAATTTTTTTGCCATGCGATAAGCTGCGTTCTTTGTATAAAATACATGCTTTTTTGTAACCTTTTCATGTATTTAAGACATTGATGGTATTCCAGTTTGATAACTGGAACATATTTATGAGCTAATTTAATTATTTTGCTTGCCTACTCTGCCATAATTCATCCAACAATACTGTGCTTGAAAGCTCATTGTCTGGAAGCCTACGAACATTTAGACAGTTCATTGGCGACAGTTGTCTGTGCATTAAATGCATTAATTTATTTGCAAAAGCAATACTCTGTTCATCAGTTATAGTTTCCAGCATTTCTCTCTGGCTTCTAACCAGTGCTGTCCTGTTTTAGTGAATTGACTCTTGAGCAACACAATCGAAGCTTGCTCAATAATCTGATTTGCCCACAAATTGTAAAATGGGTTCTTCGTTCTGCGTTAAATGAGAATAAATAATCAAATTGAAATTTTTAAAGTGTAGTCTCTGAAATTCTGAGTTCCATATGCCCATTATCACAGAATCTTTACAGTGGCAGAAAGAGGCCATTCAGCCTATCAAATATGCACTGGCTCTTTGAAAGAACTTTCTATCTTGTCCCATTCCCCTGCCTTATCCCTGTAACCTTGCACATTCTTTCTTTTCAGATAAAATGTAATTCCCTTTTAAATGCCTCAATTCAGCCTGTACCCACCACCACCTCAGGAAGCTTGTTCTAGACTCCAATCACCCTCTGAGTGAAAAGATTTTTCCTCATTTGTTATTTCTACTCCTTTTGCCTATTACTTTGAATCTGTGCCCTCTAGTTCCGTATGCACTTTTGAGAGGGAATGGTTTCTCACTATTTTCTCACTATTTACCCTGTTCACACTCCTCAGGGTCTTGAATACATCAAGTTTCTTTTCAGTCTTTTCTCCAAGGAAAATAGACCAACCTCTCCAATCTATCATCATAGCTGCAGTTGTTTAACCTCGGAATCATTCTTGTGAATCCCTTTTGTATGCTGTCCAGTGCCTTCACATCCTTTTTCAAATATGGCACCCAAAACTGGGCATAGCACTCCAGATGAGGCCTAACTAGTGCCTCACACAAGTTCAACATGACCTCCTTGCTCTTGTACTCAATAACCCTATTAATAAAACCAAGGATGCCATGTGCTTTATGAACTGATGAGGGCAGGGCAGTAGACATAGTCTATATGGACTTCAGTAAGGCCTTTGATAAAGTTCCACATGGTAGGCTGCACTGGAAGGTTAGATCACATGGAATCCAGGGAGAGCTTGGCAAATCAGATATATAATTGGAGGAAGTAGGAAGCAGAGGGTAATGGTGGAAGGATGCTTGTCGGACTGGAGGCCTGTGACTAGTGGTGTGGCTCGGGTCAGTGCTGGGCCCATTGCGGTTTGTTATCTATATCAATGATTTGGATAAGAATGTACAAGACATGATCAGCAAATTTGCAGATGACACTAAAATAGGTGATATTGTAGACAGTGAGGAAGGTTATCAAAAATTGCAACAGGATCTTGATCAGCTGGGGAAGTGGGCTCAGAAATGGCAAATGGAGTTCAATACAGTCAAGTGGAAAGTCAAATCAAGATAGGACTTTCACGGTGAATGGTAGGACCTTAGGGAGTATCAAAGTTGGGACGTTATGTTGCAATTGTATAGGACATTGGTGAGGCTGCATCTGGAGTATTGTGTTCAGTTTTGGTTGCCTTGCTATAGGAAAGGTGTTATTAAACTGGAAAGTGTGCAGAAGAGACTTACAAGGATGTTGGCAGGACTCTAGGGACTGAGTTTTAGAGAGAAATTGGACAGGTTAGGACTTTTTTCTTTGGAGCATGAGCATGAAATGCACTCAGTTTTTTTCCTAGGGTTGGGGAATCGAGAATTAGAGGGCATGGGTTTAAGTTAAGAGGAGAAAGAATTAATGGGAACTCGAGGAGCAACCTTTTTGCACAGAGGGTGGTACGTATGTGGGATGAGCTTCCGGAGGAAGGGACATTGACAACGTTTAAAAGGCATTTGGACAGACACATGGATAGAAAAGGTTTAGAAGGATGTGGGCCAAATGCAGGCAAATTGGCTTAGCTTAGATGGGCATTTTGGTCGGCATGGACCAGTTTAGGCCGAAGGGCCTGTCTCCCTGCTGTAGATTCTATGATTCTATGAACTCTTCTTGCAACATGCTAACTCGCGGACGCATATACCGAAGTCCCTTTGTTCCTGCACCTCCTTTAGAGTATCTCCCTTTGTATTATCTCTCCACATTCTTCCTGTCAAAATGAATCACCTCGCACTTCTCTGTACTGAACATCCATCTGCCACTTGCCTGCCCAATCCACCAATATGTCCGTGTCCTTTTGAAGTTCAAGACTATCCTCATCACAGTTGACAATGTTTCCAATCTTCATATCCACTGCAAATTTTAAAATCATGTCTTGCACACCACCGTCTAGGTCATTACTATATATCAGGAAAAGCAAGGGTCCCAGCACTGACCCCTAGGGTACTCCACTGCAAAACGTCCTCCAATTTGAAAAACATTATCACTACTTGTTTCCTTTCACTCAACCGATTTCCTTTTATTCTATGAGCTAGACATTAGCTCACCAGTCTCGTGCCAAGTGCCTTTTGAAAGTTCACATGCACACCAACAGCTTTGCCCTTATCATCCTTCTTTATTACATACTCAAACTCCAGCAAGTTAGTTAAACATGATTTTCCCTTAATGTTCCCTTATATTTGATTATTAACTAATGTTTCCGTTCCTGAGATTTCACAGCAGTAACAGTTGTATTAAATGAGGAATACAGTTACTTATTGAAAACTAATATCATGTATGTCCAAATGATTAAACCATTGATGCTTCACAAACTTTCTGTGGAGCACAGTGTACTCTGCATTTTAAGAGATCAAGAAGAAATTTAACTGTAGAAGGAGATAAGTGAACTTTACTATGAATGCATGGATCAGAGAACCATCATCATCATCATAAAATCCCTCCAGTGCAGAAGAGGCCTTTTGGCCCATCCAGTCTGCACTGACTCTGACAGAGATAACTTTACTGTTAATTTATTTGGATTGACTGATTTACTGCCCTTATAGCCTAGTAATGATAACATACAGCTACTGTCAGGGATTCTTTTAGATAGACTGTGCTTTATAGTGCATTTGGAATAATGCTCTAGTTTAATTCAAAAACCAAAAAGTATATATTTCGCTCTTTTAGACTCCCTAAAATCCAGATTGCTTTTTCCTCTTTACTAATTAAGGACTTGCTTTGAAGTGTTTTGGATCCACATTAGCATGGCAGATTTCCTGTGAATGCTCTCTAGTGTCCTGTCAGGTTGCTTCCTAAGGTCCAGAATGGATTGTAGAGTTTTCAGTGTAGAGCAAGTCGGGTTCAATGTGCGCAAATATTTTTGCTAGAATAGATTATCTGTTGGTGATAAGTAAATCTGTTATGTTGCTTTGAACTTGGACATCTAGAATGTAATTGCTGCTAGCATGTCATAATCTGCTTTGTTTAAGGCCTTGAATACTCAAAACAGAAGTCTGCTGCAAGGCAGATGAGATTATTTAAAGTTTGGGGAGCAGCTGTTGAGAAAAGTTTTCTGCAGGTCAGAAATTAGAGCATGCATTCATACATTCAACTGCCATTTTCCCTAAGGTTCCAGAGGGAGAAGCTACTCCTGCTGAAGCTCTGCACTCCAAGTGTTGATGTCAGATGAGTAAGCATGCTTATAGCTAGCAGGCTGAGGGAAATGCGCTTATAATTGAATTGTGCAGCTCCCCATTTTTCTCTTGAATTCCTAAGTTTAGCAAAGGTTCAAACATCTTTCAGATTTGGAGGGAGATGAAGTCAGTGTGAGCAGAGGCATTGCTGAAGTTCAGTCAGCAATGACACAACCTAAGAGCACAAGTAGTCTTCCTGCTTGTTATCTAACCAGGACCACTATACTGGTTTTGGTATTGGTTCAAAGGATGTCTGTAGAAATCTGGGAAAATCCAGGCCTCCAGACGGTAAGCCAGACTGGTTGATCAGTGCTCAGGAGCACTGTGAATCTGTGGTCTGCACATGTCTGGTGTTGGAAATTTGGATCCAAGTCAACCAGTACAGTTAGTAATCTAAGTGAGACAGATTTACAGTGCGCTAGAGCACATCTGACTGATTACCCAGTCTGGCTTACTGTCTGGAGGCCTGAATTTTTTCCAGATTTCTAGAGACAGTCTTTGAACCAATACCAAAACCAGTATACTGGTTCTGGTTAGACAACAAGCAGGAGGCTGCTTGTGCTTTTAGGCTGTGTAGTTGTTGATTGAACTTCAGCAACACCTCTGCTCGTTCTTTGAGGTCCTTGACCCTGTATGGATTTAGGAAAATTAAGTGCTCTTATGAAAAAGGAGTGGGTAGGGAGGGAAAAGAAATGAACTTCATATCGATCAAACATTTCTAATCATGGATTGCATACTAGCTTAGTGTGGAGATTCCTTTATGGTAATGTATTTCTCGGAGTCAGATATTGAATTCACCTGAAAAAGCAATATTGTGTCTTTTCATAAAATCCAATCGCCCTCTGGTATTCTGGTACAGTCTTTGCGTACTTAAGTATACTGTAATGGTTTCCGTTTGTAAAGGTTTCTCACTGTTGAGCAGCCTAACTTGTTATTGTCCATGCTGGCCTTTGGCAAGTGGTATTAACACTGAGTTCCAACAATTTTGCTGCAAGTTCTGAGAGCATATTTGAGGGTGATTTATGGAAGTTGTTAAGTGCTTCTTAACTTCGGGTTGCAGCTGCAGTTCGCACATTTTAGAAGTATTTCCAATTAATGCTTTGAAAATTTCTAAAAATAAATGATGATCTTCCCCAGTTAGCAAAAATGTAGATCAATTGCGGTGAAATATGACTTCTGGCTTGGGTAAGATGCTGTTTTGGAGAGTCAGTGTAGAGTTGATGGGCCAAATGGCCACCTCCTGAACTGTTGGGATTCTATGGAATTTTATGTATATAATAAACAGTGGAGAAAAATTCCTGAAAACATTATCAGATTACCAACTAAACATGTATCTCCTTTCCTCTGCTAAACTATGTACCCCAATATCTGGTCCTCCTGAGTTCTTTCCTCACCTTCACAGTACAGGGCGGCAGCTATGCTACATCTTACTTATCCCTACCTCTATTTGTTTCGTTCTCCCTCAAATGACCCTGAACATTTGATGTAATGTAGGAAATGCAGAAATACAACAGTGACTACAATTTGTTATAAAGCACTTTGGGACATCCTGTGATTGTGAAAGACGCTGTCTAAATGCAAGTCTTTCTTTTATTAATATATATCAGTCATTCTGAATTCATATCCAAAGTTTCATTCTCACACTGAACTCTTGATGGTGTAGATTTTTAAAAAGCTAGAAATGAAGATAATGGGCAAAAGCCCATATTGTAGTACATCATCAAGGTTGAAAAGAATAAACTAAAATGAAGTAAACCAGGAAGTGATGTTTAACTTGATGCCAAGCTTGGGTTTTAAAAGCCAGAGGATTCTAGGAGGATTTAATGGCATGAAATATTAGCTTTCATTGCTAACCTCAGTGTTTAGACACTTCCCTTCAGAAAGAAATTGGTCCATTTGATAAAATTGTAGGTCAGAGAAATTTTGGGGCAGGGCATAACCACATCTTTCATTTATAGAGTATCTTTAAGGTAGTAAAAAAAATCCTAAAGCACTTCACCGTGGTATAATCAAATGAAAATGGAGACGTGTCTTAATTGGGGGGATGGGTGTGTGGTGGTTGAGGGCTTTAAGGAGAAAATTCCTGACAGTGTGGGGGGAAGGACCCATTTGGAAGCGGTCGGGCAAAGAGAGCGATGAACAGATGTTTAAGTCTGAATTGAGGAACAGAAACCTGGATGTTAGTGGGGCTGGCAAAATTTATAGATGTAGGAAGAGGTGAGGCCATAAAAGGACTTGTCCCACTGACCATCACGTTTATCTTCTCTTGCCTCCTTGTGTGCAACGTGGCAGAGTTTTTATTGAGTTGAATTTTAGTGTGTGGAGAGTGTTAGGCTAGCCAGGACTAGGTGAGTCTGGAAGGGACAAAGGCATGGGTGAAGATTCCAGCAGCAGATGGGCAGAGGTGAAGGCAAACAAAATTCTGGAAGTGGAAATGGGTGGTTTATGTGATAATGTGTTATGGGGTGGGAAGTTCTGCTTGGGTGGAATAGGATACTAATATTGAAAACAGTCTAATTTAACCTGAGAATATGACAATGGAATGGAATCAGTTGTGATGAAAGGGCTAAAGAGGATGGTTAAGTGGAAGAAATGGCAGCTCAAACAAGTTTAGATGTCAGGGCAAACAATCTCTAGGACCATAGAGACTGTAGAGGGGCCAAGAGCGACACGACTGTGTTGTCAGGATACATTTGGAAGCTGTTCCAATGGTTCTAAACAACATTAGCAAGGATGATGTGTAAGATGTGTGTCTTACTGTTACAGCTTTACAGTTTCAATTTGGAAAGAATCCCTGCAATTTTCTAGGTTCATTTTGGACTTTTCAGAAACTAGGGAAATGGGGAGGAGGGAGTGGAACAGGAAATAAGGTTTGAAAAAAGATTGGGGCAAGTAGAAAATGTTGTGTCTATGGTGTCATTATTCATTTTCAGAGAGTTCTGTGTGTGTAAAGTATTACACTTGGACTCACTGTAATCAGAACTCTGAACAGGAAAAGAGAGCATGTTTTATTTCGGAAGCCAGAAGCAAGGTTTATGGTTTAAATCCAAATAAAATGAATAGAAAAATCAATGATAATGGGGGAGGAGAGGAAAACAGGGATGTTTAATTTGAAATCATGGAGTTCTTTCCATTGCTTAGAACAGAAAATTTATTGTCGTAGCGATTCTAACAGCTTCTTAATTGCTGATTATGGTGTCATGGTGATGTATTTACTTTTGAAGTTGTTTGATGGACTTGATGTTGCTAGACTGCTGTATAATGGGCTGTGGTGTTAGTAAGGCATTTTAAAAATAGTACCAGAAGGATTGCACTGACTAGTACCTGGTGCTCTATTTCTTCTAAAACTCAAAGCCCAATGTGTCTATATGTACTTTCCTGCATATCTGCAATGTGACACCAGCTTTCGCAGATAATTGGAATGCCTGGTGTATGATATAAGTCTGGCGACTGTGCTGTCACATTCCCTTTTATACCATTTGCCTTTCTTTGAGCAATAAGTTTCCTATGAAGCACTTTATCAAATCATAGAACAGCCACAGCACAGGAGGCTGCCACTGTAGGAGGAATTTGGGTAATCCCACTTATCTGCCCTGCAAATATTTTCCCTTCAAATGCTTATCCATTTCCCTTTTGAAAACTACAATTTAAGCTGCCCCTACTGTCTTTTCAGGCAGTGCATTCCAGATTGTAACCACTTGGTGCGCAATGAAGATTTTTCTCATGTTGCCTTTGGTTCTTTTGCCAATCACTTTAAAATTGTGTCCTCTGATTCTTGATATAGCCTGCTAATGATTTTGAACACCTCCATAACATTTCCTCTCTCCCTTCTCTAAGGAGAACAACCCAGCTTCTGCGGTCTACCCACTTAACTGAAGTCCTTCATCCCTGGAGCCATTCTCGTAGCTCTTTTCTGCAACCTCTCTGGCACCTTCATTTGCTTCTTAAAGTCTGTTGATCAAAATTGGACGCAATACTCCAGCTGAGGGTGATCATAATTTCCTTGCTTTTAGACTGTTAAAGCCAGGTTAGATGTCTTTCTAACCACTTTCTCAACCTGCCCTGCTATCTTCAGTGATTTGTGCACGTATAGCACAATAGAAGTACCACCTCTAGCTGTTATGGATGGCGATTTTTGTCAATGTAGTGTTTTGCCATAGATATTTCTAAAATATTGGTTATACCCATAATCAGTCTGTGTTGCTCGAACCTTTGAATATCAAACTATAGTATCATCCGATTATACAACAGTAGTATTTTCTTTTGGACTGAGATAGATATTCCTGTCTTCTGTGCATGTGCTGCTTCAGTCTTTTAGAAGGTAGACGGAAAAAACAATTTAATCATGTGACGTTAGTGTACCTTTAAGAAAGTTTTTTTTAAACTCTGGTTGTTTTACGGTCCTGCATTGTTAGGAGGACAGTCACATGTTTTTGGACTTTTTTTTTCCTTTCCAGTGAGTTTAAGGTTTGATTTTCTGTTTGGCTGCAGTTAGAATTGAGTTTTAGAAGGAAACCCCGATCCCCGGGCTAGTCCCCTGACACTAAGGGCAATTTAGCATGGCCAATCCACCTAACCCACACATCTTTAGACTGTGGGAGGAAACCAGAGCACCCGGAATAAATCCACGCAGATAAGAGGAGAATGTGCGAACTCTACACGGACAGTGACCTGAGGCCGGAATTGAACCTAGGCCCCTGGCACTGAGGCAGCAATGCTAACCACTGTGCCACCGTGCTGCCCCAATGCTTGCTTAGAGTTCCTGGTGGTTTGGGAAGCTGTTCTGACTTCAAACTGTTCTGAGTCTATCCAGAGAATTGCAGACTTCATCCAAAGGACTCAGGTCCAGTATCATGCAAGTGTTAGCCTTTGCTGTGTTAAACCTGTGAAACGGGTCTTTTGTCTACGGGATTGGTTTGATTGGAACACATATGTTTTGATTGGAACACATAAAGCAAAGAGTGGGGGTAAATGAGTGTTTTTCTGGTTGGCGATCAGTGACTAGTTGTGTGCCTCAGGGATCAGTGTTGGGACCACAACTGTTTATGATTTACATAGATGATTTGGAGTTGGGGACCAAGTGTAGTGTGTCAAAATTCACAGATGACACTAAGATGGGTGGAAGAGCAAAGTGTGCAGAGGACGCTGAAAGTCTGCAAAGGGATATAGATAATCTAAGTGAGTAGGCGAGGGACTGGCAGATGGAATACAATGTTGGTAAATGTGAGATCATCCATTTTGGTAGGAATAACAGCGAAATGGACTATTATTTAAATGGTAAAAAATTGCAGCATGCTGCTGTGCAGAGGGACCTGGGTGTCCTTGTGCAGGAATCTCAAGGAGTTGGTTTGCAGGTGCAGCAGGTAATTAAGAAGGCAAATTGAATTTTGTCCTTCATTGCGAGAGGGATGGAGTTTAAAAACAGCGAGGTTATGTTGCAGCTGTATAAGGTGCTGGTGAGGCCACACCTGGAGTACTGTGTACAGTTTTGGTCTCCTTATTTGAGAAAGGATATACTGGCACAGGAGGGGGTGCAGAGGAGATTCATGAGGTTGATTCCGGTGTTGAGAGCGTTGGCTTATAAGGAGAGACTGGGTAGACTGGGGCTATACTCATTGGAATTCAGAAGAATGAGGGGAGATCTTCTAGAAACATATAAGATTATGGAGGGAGTAGATAAGATAGAAGCAGGGAAGTTGTTTCCACTGGCGGGTGAAACTAGAACTAGGGGGCATAACCTCAAAATAAGGGGAAGCAGATTTAGGACTGAGTTGAGGAGGAACTTCTTCACACAAAGGGTTGTGAATCTGTGGAATTCCCTGCCCAGTGAAGCAGTTGAGGCTACCTCATTGAATGTTTTTAAGGCAAGGATAGATAAATTTTTGAACAGTAAAGGAATTAAGGGTTATGGTGAGTGGGCGGGTAAGTGGAGCTGAGTCCACGAAAAGATCAGCCATGATCTTATTGAATGGCAGAGCAGGTTCGAGGGGCCAGATGGCCTACTCCTGCTCCTAGTTCTTATGTTCTTATATTAGATATATTTGTTAAGGGTTCTACATTATGGTGGTTGCTTTGTTTCTTGTTTGTAATTGATTTTGATTTGATTTGATTTATTATTGTTGCGTGCATTAACATACAGTGAAAAGTATTGTTTCTTGCACGCTATACAGATAAAACATACCGTTCATAGAGGAGGAAACGAGAGAGTGCGGAATGTAGTGTTATAGTCATAGCCAGGGTGTAGAGAAAGATCAACTTAATGCAAAGTAAGTCCATTCAAAAGTCTGACAGCAGCAGGGAAGAAGCTGTTTTTGAGTCAGTTGGTACATGACCTCAGACTTTTGTATCTCTTTCCCGATGGAAGAAGGTGGAAGAGAGAATGTCCGGGGTGCGTGGGGTCCTTAATTATGCTGGCTGCTTTGCTGAGGCAGCAGGAAGTGCAGACAGTCAATGGATTGGGCTACATTCACGACCTTTTGTAGTTTCTTGCGGTCTTAGGCAGAGCAGGAGCCATACCAAGCTGTGATACAATCAGAAAGAACGCTTTCTATGGTGCATCTGTAAAAGTTGGTGAGAGTCATAGCTCTCGACCCTTTCTTCTACTTGACTTCTTACTAATTTTCTTACTATACATGTTAATTATATCCTTAAATAAACTTTGTTTGATAAAAGCTCCCTGGTGGGCCATTTGAATCATACCTGAAGTGAAACATATCATGCTTATCCTAGCCAAATTCAAGGTGCAAAAATTATGATCCGGGGGGGACTCCATAAAAACACTTTGGAGTTTCTGACCTGAACCATAACAATCAGATGCAAATTGTTAAGTTGTTTTATTTTACAGTTAGTGCAGTTACAATGCGACTTGGATTAATCTGTGCAATTTTGCATTGTGAAATGATAGAAAATAGTGAAACCTTGCTTCTCATCAGGTTTGACTTACTTAATTGGAACCTAACTACTAATTAACCAGCCATATTCTCCTGACTGGAGCCATCACATTTTTCTGTTTTAAAAGCTTGACCCAACTTCAAAACCATCTTATTCCTAACTTTCTGCCGGTGTCTGTCCATCTCTCTTTTTTTCACCTCTCTTCTAAGTCCAAAAGGACTAGAGACATCTAAGATAGTGGGTATGAGTGTTCATCAATTATTCTCTCAGCCTGATGAATCGCTTAATAGCCTATGGCAAAACTGTATATGAAAGTTTACAGCATTACCATTTTAACCATTTATGGTTGCATTGCCTTTTTCAAATTTGTGTGAATATAGTTTGTTTTTTAAAAAACTCATCATTTAAGAGTAATTTTTATTTTTTAAATCTTCTGTGGAAAGATGATTTCTGTGGTGTGATCACATATGAAGCAGCTAACTAGATGCATTTGGCTCAGATCATGTGTATCATTCAACTAAATAATCGTTATAAATTTAAACTAGTATAAATGTGACTAATAATGCAACATTTGAGGCTACTTAAAGTGTAACGGCAAAGTATTTATCTAATATCCAAGCTCGACA
Organism: Mustelus asterias; assembly: GCF_964213995.1. Lineage (NCBI taxonomy): Eukaryota > Metazoa > Chordata > Chondrichthyes > Carcharhiniformes > Triakidae > Mustelus > Mustelus asterias. The sequence continues at coordinate 77,583,445 of NC_135810.1, forward strand.
CTCCCAACAATTTGGAACTCTTTGCCAGTGGTCAACAGCAATGACTTTCGGAGCTACTGGTTGCTAATAGAATAACTTGGATTTTGAAAAGTGTTTCAACTTGATGTGGCAGTCAAGTCGAAGTATTAGTGGTTATATGATTGCAGGAGCTGTTCTAGTTGAGGAGGTGCAACTGGTGGTGAAAACAGTTTCAAGACTGGATCGGTACTATTGTTTTGGTGTGAACTTTAACCTTCCTAGTCTATTCAGACCACGTCTCTCCAAAGGATACTGTTAAGAAAGGAGTTTTTAAAATGCATGTATGTGATTCTTTCCACTTTGTACTTTGGCAGGCAGACGATTCTCAATATTTAGTTGGCAAAGACAATATAATGTGTTCAATGATACATTACTTAATGCTAAACTATGTTGTCTCTGACAGGAAGGACTCCATGAAAGATGACAGAAGAAGTTATTGTAATAGCAAAGTGGGATTACACAGCACAGCAGGATCAAGAACTTGACATCAAGAAAAATGAGCGACTGTGGCTGCTTGATGACTCTAAAACCTGGTGGAGAGTAAGAAACACATCAAACAAAACTGGATATGTTCCGTCAAACTATGTAGAAAGGAAAAACAGCCTGAAGAAGGGGTCACTTGTAAAGAACATCAAAGATACATTAGGCAAGTACAAAAGCTTAACCAAAGGATTTGTTAACCTAATTTACTAGGATGATGGAGAGTTGCACATTTCTTGTGTTCTGATCCACCAAAGCATTATGGATCTGACCCTATTCAGTTTCAATAATGTGATGTCTGATTTTTTTGAAAACAAGCTCTGTGTTGGTGGAGTAAAGGAGTCATACATCCCTTTCCATCACCAACAGAATGCATTTGGATAACGGCCTGTTGTTCTGCCTCCCCTTACCAAACAGGAATAATTTTCAGTTTTGCTTTTTTTTCTATAATCTGTAAAAGTAAAAAAGAAAGGCTTTCATTTATATAGCACCATTTGTGCTATTAGGGTGTCCCAAACCACTTAAAAGCCAATCAACTACTTTTAAAATTGCTAACATAGGTGCTGCAACAGCCAATTTGCAGATAGCAAACTCCCACAAACAGCAGTGTGATTGTGACCAGATAATCTCCTCTTCATTTATTGGTTGAAGGGCAAATATTGTCCCGGACTTTGGGAAGTACTCCCTGGTCATCTTTGAAATATTGTTGCAGGATCTTCCTGAAAAGCTGACAGGGCCTTGGATTACTACCTCATCTGAAAGATGTAGCACTCTCTCAGTACTAGACTGGAGTCTAGTGTGGTCTTACATGATCAAGACTTTGGAATGAGGCTTGAATTCATGACCTCCTGACTCTGTGGTTACCATTGAGCCACAGTTTACATTTTCTAACATAACCTATAACTGCTTGTCAGAAGTAGTGTTACTGAAAGAGTAATATTCATTGTACATATTCAGATCATCTGCTGAAACCTTCTTCAATGCCTTTGTTACCTCTAGACTTGACAATTCCAAAACACACCTGGCTGCTCTGCCACATTCCATGTTCTATATACCTGAGGTCAGCTAAAACTTTGCTGGCCATTTCTTAACTCGCACCAACCCAGTGCTTGTTTACCTCCTGGCACAGGCCTTAAATTCTGAAATACCATCCTTATGCATAGGCCTTAAATTCTGAAATACCATCCTTGCATCTTTGTCTCTCACTGCTTCACATTCCTCTTTTAAAACACTTAAACTATGTCTTTGACCAAGGTTTTGGTCATCTGACCCAAGACCGAAAAATTCCACCCATGGTCAATGGACCTTCCCATTGTCCACCTCTCGCCCGCTCCAATTCCATGGCGGGCGGGCTGGTAGGATTCTGGCGATTATCTCCATATGTGGCTTGATGAAACGTTTTGTTTTATAATGCTCATGTAAAACACCATAGAAGTTTCATGCTAACACTCTATAAATATTAGTTACTTGCTTCTGCTCAATGATAAACATGCAAATTAGAGGTATATGTTTTTCTTGGTCTGCATATGATAAAAATAGATTTGAGGCAATAGTAGATGCAGTAATAGAACATTAATTACCTTGCATGTTCAAGGAGCTGTTCCTTATTCCAGTGACTGATCAGCAAACGTTAGGCTGCAGTTTTGATGTTAAAGTTGCAATAGATAGAGCCAGCATGGATTTCTAAAGGGGAAATCATGTTTAACTAATTTGCAGGAGTTTTTGAGGAGTTGGTGAGGGTAATACTGTTCATGTGGTGTACATGGCCTTACAGAAGACATTTGATAGAATGCCACACAGCAGACTTGTGAGAAAGGTTATAGCTCATGGAATAGAAGGGACAGTAGCAACATGGATACAAAATTGGCTGAACAATAGGAAGCAGAAAATAACGGTCAATGGATTATTTTAAATCTGGAGGAAAGTATTGTTGTGGTATTCCACATGGGGATCAGTATTGGATCCCTTGCTTTTCCTGGTGTATATTAATGATCTAGATCTTGGTGTGCAAGGGGACAATTTCAAAGTTTATGGATGATACAAAACTTGGAAGTATTGTAGATGATACAACTTGGAGAGGACATTGTAGAACTTCAAAAGGACATGGAAAAGTGGGCAGATGGCAGATGAAGCGTTTTGTGGAGAAGTGAGAGGTGATGCATTTTGGTAGTAAGAACTTGGAGAGAGACCACATAAAATAAGGGGTAAAATTCTTAAGGGGGTGCAGGAGCAGAGGGACCTGGGTGTATATGTACATAGATTATTGAAAGTGGCAGGACAGGTAGAGAGAGCAGTTAATATGGCATATCGTATTTGGAACAAAGAGTACAAGGGCAAGGAAGGCATGCTGAACTTATACAAGACACCGGTTAGAACTCAGCTGGAATATTGTGTCCAGTTCTGGGGCCACACTATAGGAAGGATGTGAACACATTGGAGAGAGTGCATAAGAAGTTTACAAGATTAGTTCCAGGGAGGAGAAACTTCAGTTATGAGGATAAATGGAGAGATTGGGTCTGTTCTCCTTGGAGAGAAGAAGGCTAAGAGGAGGTTTGATAGAGATGTTCAAAATCATGAGGGGGCTGGACAGAGTAGATAGGGAGAAATTATCCCAGGTCATTAAAGGAACGTGAGAGCTCAGATTTGAAGTGATTTGTAAAAGACACTCTTCCACACAACGAGTATTTTGAGCCTGGAATGTGCTGCTTAGAAGTGTGGTGAAGGCAAGTTCAATTAAGGCATTCAAAAAGGCATTAGATTTTTACTTGAATAGAAACAATGTGTAGGGGCTTGGGGAAAAGATAGGGGAATGGCACTAACTCATAATGCTCATTTGGAAATCAAGTGCAGACACTATGGGCCAAATGGCCTCCTCCTGCACCATAACAATTCTGTGATTCTGTTTGTTGGTGACAAAGATTGTTGGCAAAATAAAATATAGAGGGGACATAGAATTACAAAGAGGCACTGATAGATTAAATAAGTGGGAAAAGCTGGTAGATAGATTTCGAGATGTGGAGATGCCGGCGTTGGACTGGGGTAAACACAGTAAGAAATCTCACAACACCAGGTTAAAGTTCAACAGATTTATTTGGTAGCAAAATCCATTAGCTTTCGGAGCGCTGCTCCTTCGTCAGGTGAGTGGGAGTTCTATTCACAAACAGGGCATATAAAGACACAAACTCAATTTACAAAATAATGGTTGGAATGCGAGTCTTTACAGGTAATCAAGTCTCAAAGGTACAGACAATGTGAGTGGAGAGAGTGTTAAGCACAGGTTAAAGAGATGTGTATTGTCTCCAGACAGGACAGTTAGTGAGATTTTGCGAGCCTAGGTAAGTCATGGGGGTTACAGATAGTGTGACATGAACCCAAGATCCCGGTTGAGGCCGTCCTTGTGTGTGGAACTTGGCTATTAGTTTCTGCTCAGCGACTCTGCGCTGTCGTGTGTCGTAAAGGCCGCCTTGGAGAACGCTTACCCGAAGATCAGAGGCCGAATGCCCGTGACCGCTGAAGTGTTCCCCAACAGGAAGAGAACACTCTTGCCTGGTGATTGCCGAGCGGTGTTCATTCATCCGCTGTTGTAGCATCTGCATGGTCTCCCCAATGTATCATGCCTTGGGACATCCTTTCCTGCAGCGTATTAGGTAGACAACGTTGGCCGAGTTGCAAGAGTATGTACCGTGTACCTAGTGGATGGTGTTCTCACGTGAGATGATGGCATCCGTGTCGATGATCCGGCACGTCTTGCAGAAGTTGCTGTGGCAGGGTTGTGTGGTGTCGTGGTCACTGTTCTCCTGAAGGCTGGGTAGTTTGCTGCGGACAATAGTTTGTTTGAAGGCAAGAAGTGGGGGTGTGGGGATGGCCTTGGCGAGATGTTCGTCTTCATCAATGACATGTTGAAGGCTCTGAAGAAGATGTCGTAACTTCTCTGCTCCGGGGGAGTACTGGATGACGAAGGGTACTCTGTCCGCCGTCTCCCATGTTTGTCTTCTGAGGAGGTCGGTGCGGTTTTTTGCTGTGGCGCGTTGGAACTGTCGATAGATGAGTCGAGCGCCATATCCTGTTCTTATGAGGGCATCTTTCAGCGTCTGGAGGTGTCTGTTGCGATCCTCCTCATCTGAACAGATCCTGTGTATACGGAGGACTTGTCCATAGGGGATGTCTTCTTTAATGTGTTTAGGGTGGAAGCTGGAGAAATGGAGCATCGTGAGGTTAACCGTGGGCTTGCGGTACAGTGAAGTGCTGAGGTGACCGTCCTTAATGGAGATGCGTGTGTCCAAGAATGCAACCGATTCCGGAGAGTACTCCATGGTGAGTCTGATAGTGGGATGGAACTTGTTGATGTCATCATATAGTTGTTTCAATGCAGGGAACTATGAGGTCAAGCATTTTGGACCAGAAAAGGATAGATCCAAGTATTATTTAAATCGTGAAAAACTGGGAACACTGATGATATGACGAGGTTTAGTGGGGGTTCTTGTGCACCATTTAAAATTGGTAGGCAGGTACAAAAAGTAATCTAAAGGGTGAATGAAATGTTAACCTGTATAAGCAGAGGGCTGGAAAATCATGGAGAAGGTGTCTCGCCACAACTATAAAAAGCCCTGATTCAATCATCTAGAGTACTGTGTACAGTTTTGACCAGTGTACCTTTGACAGGATATATTGGCCTCACAAGAAATGCAGTACAGATTTACTAGAATGTTACCAGAATTTCAAAGGTTAGATAAAGAAATCAGGCTTGTATTCCCTGGAAAATAGAATGTTAAGGGGTGATTTGATTTGAGGTTTTTAGGATTTTAGAAGGAATGACCTTAAAGTCAGTGTCAGAATATTCAGGAGAGAAGTTAGAAAAAGCTTCTTTACAAATTAGTAGAAATGTGAAACTCTGTTGCACCAGAAGCATTAAATGTTAGTTTAATTAATAATTATAAATCGGAGATTGATAGATTTTTTCAGGCCGAGGTTCTTGAGCCAAAGCATGTGGATGAAGTTGCAACGTGGATGAGCCATGATCTCATTGATTGGCAGATTGGGCTCAAGAGGCTGAATGTTAATGTGCACTTTTTTATGCTCCTACATCACAATATCTCAGCAGGATGGTGTCGCCTGTAGTTCTTGTGAATTTATTGTAATGTATTCTTGCATGTTTGCATATCAACAGATGGTTTATCTTTTAAATCTATTCCATTTCTAGTATTGACTTGTTAAATTAATGCCAAACAGAATGAAGCTCAGTTTCATATTTATTTGATGACCTACGCTATCTTTGGATCTAGTTTCCTACGTTGGGTACAAGACTCAGAGTTAACTCTGGACCAGCGCAAAAGATGGTGCATTTACACTTTCATTTAGAGGTTAAATTTCAATAGGTTTCTGTTCTTCATACATCAATATAACTAGCTACTAGTGACCTGGCCATCTTTGTAATGGAATATCTCTCTAGTCATCCAATCAATTAAAGTTGCTGCACACGTTTATTTTATTCCCTATTCTTTGCTGTTATGGTAACTAGAAAGCAATCTTAAGGCTTATCTGGACTCTATCCAAGCATTTTTTTAGATGTATCATGTCCATAAGACTTGTAGGAGAATTTAAGGAGTTTAAAGCAAACCTTACTTTCTGCTTATTTAATAAATGAACTTTGCTGGACCAAAAACATGGCTGCCACTGGTCACATGATTTGCAAGTTGGCCACAGTTCTGGAAACTTCCAACAGTAGTTACAGGACGAAGCTCAGCCCTCATCCTTGTGAAATCCCACACTTATCGTTGTAAGGACCCATTATAATCACCAAACAAAAGGAGCAGCATATGGTCTGTCTAGATTAACAACAAAGGTAGAGCCATTGAAACTTGTTATAATCTGCAGGGATGCCCATAGCCACCACCTAACTTCGAAGGTGAACAATGATTTCGACTGGAGACATAAGCTGGAACTTTCCAGCCGTCCATGCTGGCGGGATCTTCCAGTCCTGAAACAGCGCACCCCCATTGCGGATTTCACAGCGGCGAGAGATGCATTCAATGGCGGGACCAGAAGATCTTGCAGCTGGCCAATGGGCGGCCACCTCCTGCCACTGCGAAGCACAGCAGGTTGGGCGGTAAATCCTGCCACTCAAACTGATTGTTTACCTGAAACTGACTCATCAATGGGCAATACCATATGACTTCAGCTCTTACCTTTAGAAAGTTTTAATGTTACATTTCTGAACTCTCAAGGCAGTTTGCTGTAAAATATCCAGTCTGCCAACACCAAAACCAGGCTCAAGTCTAAACCTCCTAGAAACCTGGTCCTCTGGAAGAATCCTCCCATTGTATAGAGTGGACCATGCCTCTGGAGACGAACTTTGTTTCACTGTGCCATCACCAACTTTAAAGGAATTCTGCAACTTCTGCTGAACCTGCCTGAACTATAACTCCTATGTGAAGGAACCCTCACTGGTGACATTCTGGACTTTTAACATCCACGTGAATGTATATCTATATATTTGGGGGGAGGGGGTGGTTTCTAGTTGTAAAACTGTTCTATCTCCTTTTTGTGTACTCGTGTCTGTGTATGTAGTTGCATCCCCCAGGTTTGAATGTATGAACAAACAATATTTCTGATTTAACTCTAAAGAGATTTTACTAAAAGTCACTTTAAAATTGACTTCTCGGCCAGAGTGTTTGAGGAAACATGTCACAGACTCTTTCAAAAATCAAAACACTTCTGTTTACGGAGAAATGATGAGAAAAATAAAGGAGTTCAGTTTGCCCCGCTCCATTGTCCATGATGTGTGGTCTGAATCACTAAACATTTGATAGGAATGTACTCTCTTTTTAAACTTTCTGTAAAACATGATTACCGGTCAACATGCTTAATTGCTTGGGTGTGGTTCAAGAAATAAGTTTTTAAAAATTCTTTCTTAGTATGTGAGTGTCGTTGGCTGGCCAGCATTTATTACCTATCCCTAATTGCCTTTGAGAAGATGATGGTGAGCCACCTTTTTGAACTGCTGCAGTCTTTGTGGTTTAGGGACACATTGCTATTAAGAAGAGCGTTCTAGGATTTTGACTCCGCTACAGTGAAGGAATGGTGTTATAGTTCCAAGTCAGGATAGGTGTGACTTGGAGCAGAACCTGCAGTTGGTGGTGTTCCCATGCATCTGCTGCCTTGTCCTAGGTGGTAAAGGTCACGGATTTGGAAGGTGATGTCAAAGGAGCCTTGGTGAGGTGCTGTCATGCATCGTGGTATGCACTGCTGTGACTGCATTGGCCTGTATCTGAGTTTAGAAAGATGAGAGGTGATCTTAATTAAAACATAAGATTCTGAAGGGACTTGACATGGTGGATGTTGAAAGGGTGTTTTCCCTTGTGGGAAAGACTAGATCTAGGGGACACAGTTTAAAAATAAGGGGTCTCCCTAGATCCCTTTAAGGTGGAAATGAAGAGAAACATTTTCTCTTGAGGATTGAGAGTCTGTGGAATTCTCTTCCCAGAGAGTGGTGGATGCAGGGCAATTGAATATTTGAGTTAGATTCTTGACTGCAAGGGAATCAAAGCGTATGAATGTAGGCAGGGATGTGGGGTTGAGGTCAGATTTAGGTCAGCCATGATCATATCAAATGGCAGAGCAGACTTGAAAGGCTGAATGGCCACCTACTGCTCCTAATTCAAAGTATATATGTAAGATTATATCATTAAATTTCTGGTGCTAATTGTTAGTAACAAGAAACTGTACTGCTGAATCTGCTGTTTTGCTTAGAAGTTTGGAAATGTTAAGGGCATTGACTTTTCTAAAAATGTACTAGCATTCATCAAGTAATGAAATAACAAAATTGTTGGAAAGGCACATGTGTTGGTCAACATTTGAAAGATAAAGGTCATGTTTTTTGGATGTGATGCTTCATCAGAATCAATACCAGATGCTAGTTAGTTCCATTGTGGAGGTGCAATGTAAAATAGAGTAATTCTTGTTGATCCTCCCATGGCTAATTGCTGGGAGGTGTGGTGCATAAAGGTTGAAATTGCTCATATTATTTCTATACTAAGATCTTTGATCAAAACCACTTTTCTATTGCTGGAGCTCACCAACTTAAATTAAGGATCAAGCATAATCATTAATTATCCTAGCAAAGGAACAAAGTCTTTCACTGTTATTAAAGATGATGGAAATTTCATGTTTGACTTGCTTCAGAATAAATTTAGAAATATGTTGATTAATGTAACCCTTCAAAACCCTCACCCAGTTTCTGATTAACTACTATTGGGTATGATTAGGGTTGTCTCAGAATTGAACCCTTTGAGCATTTGGGTTTTGAAATCAATGTATCACTATAGATTCATTATATTTGTAGCACAGCGTGACTGTCAATAAAATGGGACGCCAGAGATGTTCCATCCTTGTCCATTAATGAACTGTTGGATTCACTTCAACATGAAATGCATTTGAGCAGGCAAAAAAATGGAGCCACCCTGCCCTTCTCTGATGTTTAGAGGTCTAGTGTTTATCTGTAATTCCTCAGAAAAGGCAATCTTTAAATCCAGGCTACTAGAAGAGACTATGATCAGCAAGTTTTTAAAATAGATGTAGAAGTCCCAAGAGTGATTTCTTACAGTGCTGAGTCAGTATATTGCATCCAGCCAAATTCTCTCTCTCATGCAAAATAGTTATTCCTGATTAAAGAAAGGCAGGAGTCAGATTACTTGTGATCTGTACAACTAGATGTTAACCAAATTTATCCCTCCTGTCAAAAATCAGTCTTTAATTTCATTAAGCTGTGAGCCTACTTCCATAGTCTCTGTAATAGTATGCTGTTTATTGTACTCTAGTCTATTGTACAGCTTACTCATAATGAAATGTGCACTATTCATTTTCTTAGATGTGGGCTTGTCCACAACTGCTATCAATGCGTTTTTTTTGCTTCACCAGAGCAAGAACGTCTTCCACTACTGATTTTTTTTTCTTAACTGAACCAGCATGTTTCTACACAGATGGTTTTATACTGGTGGGTAACTTTTTATGTGCTTCTTCCCATTACCAGCATGTGGGCATTGTGAAGGTTATTACTACCATCTGTGAACATGTGTACAAAAGAGTATAGATTCAATAATTTCATCAGAAAGATGTTATAGCCACAAAATGGATGGAAAATTCAAGGGACCATATTAAAACTCAGTGTCAGTAATTAAAAATGTCAGAGGTGGCACCATGGGTTAGGATGTTGCCCACTCACCTTTTAAGATCTGAGTTGAATCCTAGGCCAGGTCGATGAACTGAAGATGCCTTGGCACTGTGTAAGGGTTCTTTATGAAATGTAGTTGGGAAGACTTGATGTATTTTTCAGTAGATTCAAGTGTTAACTATCTATACTTGGATAGTTTCATGCTAGTTTTACTTGGTCTGAGTTTTAATGTAGTCAACTATGAAGTAGATGTTTAGTTTGTCATTAAGCAGTTGTAGGGTCTTAAACATGTGCTGTACCTGCTCTAAGAGTCTGGGAGGTAAAAAGTGAAAACATTTCCTTCACTAATGCTTGGAGCACAAAATTCAGACCTTCTGCATAAATGTCATTCTAAAGTAATTTTTACCAACATAGGTTATATCAGTTAGCAGCACTTTTCCTGTTATGTGTTTTGCAATCTGCATCAATACAGATTAACATAATTTGTATTTAAAGTACAATAAAAATGTAAATTAGTGTAACTGTCTTGATTATTCATGAGAAATATAAAATTAGATCAGATATTAAAATGATATGAAAGAGCAGAAAGACAACATGAGGCATATCCAAAGCTTTAACATTGCAACTCTTTTTGAAATTACCAGCCAATGGCCAATATTTTAGCTTGATATTTTTGATGGTAAATTTCATATTTTCTGGAGATGCGATTAACTGAAACAACTGTCATTATTAGCTAAACATTTAATTCTAAAAGATAAGACACAAACATAGTTATAGCATTCTGTGGAACTAAAAACAAAATCTGCTCCCCTCCCCATCATATAATTGAATTTCTGCCAGTTTCCTTTGCAAATGTATTCAGAGATATTTATAGCTGTTTCCGATGATTGTATCAGAAGCAACAATAGCAGTGTTTTTATGCTGTCATGTTACAAACCAACAGTCTGTCACAATAGCAGAAACATTGGTTTTCAGTGGATTAGCATGCCAAAACAGCAGAATGTTAACTGAGGCAATTAATTGCACTGTTCTGAGAAAGCTTGGATATCGAGATGGAATTTCTGTGAAGTTGTTAACATTCACAATTAACTCTGGGATTATGATAAATCTATTTTTTTTTAAACATCATGAGCCCTTTCACTGTTGGTTGTAGGTTGTCCTAGAAAATCTTCCTGTATTTGCCTTGCTTGCTGGATTTTATTGTATGGTTTGTTAACACCAGAATATTTTCATACAGTATTCTAAAATATTGAAAATGTTTGAGTTGGTAACCAACAACTTGCAATATAGTACATTGTGGGTTAGCTAGCAAGGCCTCTTTCCCATTCAGTTTAAGATTGATGCCTGGGAGATGGTTGGAGGTAGTGAGAGTGCTGCTTTCAGGGCAAAGTAGCAGGGGAAACTGGGGAAATCTACTGGGCAGGAAAAAGGAGGGGAGGCTGCTGAACAGATGGTTCCTCAATCCTGGAAGCTGAAGAATCTGTGAGCACATCACAGTAAGAAGTGAGAAGATGGTGAGAGAGAGATGTAAGGAGCCAGTCAATAATTTGAGAAATGGAGCCTGGATGGTCCTAAAGTAGTGGTTGGTTTTGGCTGTATCACAAGGAATGACAGGGATGAGAGGTGGTGATGGTTTTGCTCAGGATTAGGGATTCAAAGTTATTGCTTATCTGTAGAACATTTTTAAGAAACTAATTTATGTTACTGACATGCCAAACCTCAGCATTCCCTTTTCTCTGGGAAACATTTGTTGCTTGTAAAATACTGTATTTTAAGAAATTCAACCACTGCTCTCTCCCACTTAGGCATAATACTTTACAGATTAACCACGAGAAAAGGTGTGCTGCTTGTTTGGTTAGTGAGGCATGTGTACATCTCGCATTTAACCCGAGAGGCCTAGAATCCTCTAGTATGGTAAATAAGCTAACCGATAGAACTAGTCCACATAATCATGAATCTAACCACATCAAGAGTACATTTGGACCAATTCTTCATTAACCTTGAAAAAATATTCAGAGATGCAGATTTACAATATGTAAGATATTCTATTTAACAAAGTGCTATGGAAGGAACATCAGTTTTGTTACTGGGGCCAGAACAATCAAAGTTTGCCAAATGCTTTGGAGGAAGGCAATGACCCTTTTAAGGAAAAAAAATTTAGTCTTTAAAATAGTTACCATTTCAATTAGTCAATTTTTAATGTTCAGATCCTGATGTTAAATGGATTCTTATGTATTTGTTAAATTGCCACTTGCGAATGAAGAGCTATAATTGTATTCTAATTAAACATCTGAAGACCAAAAATTACTCCTGAAGTCTGTGGAAGCAATATGAGCAGCACATTGTATTCTGTACTGATTAGTCTTGTTAACAATATAGCCCTTAGTGGACAATGGCATTGACTTCTACATCTGAGAAGTCTCTGAGAATTCAGTGGTTGCCAATCAAACGTTCATTTGCTTTCTGTTAAATATAAGCTTTGACTTGAATCCTGGTGTTGCATTGCTCTTTTAATAATATTATTTATCATATTGTTACATGTTGCAGTTTATCTTTTTATTCCCTTCTGTTTTTACATAGGTTTGGGTAAAACGAAAAGGAAAACATGTGCAAGAGACGCTTCCCCTACACCAAGCACAGACGCAGAATTCTCATCAAATGGTGGAAGTTCTGACCGTATATATGATTTAAATATTCCAGCGTATGTTAAATTTGCATACGTGGCAGAGAGAGACGATGAACTGTCTCTAGTGAAGGGGTCACGTGTTACTGTTATGGAAAAATGTAGCGATGGTTGGTGGCGAGGTGGTTACAATGGACATGTTGGTTGGTTTCCATCTAATTATGTGGTGGAGGAAGTTGATGAGGCAACTGCAGATTCACCGAGCTTCTTCACTTCCAGACTTGGAGCAGCAGTGAGTAATGGGCAAACCACAAAAGTTCTTCATATGGTGCAGACTCTTTACCCATTCAGCTCTGTCACAGAGGAAGAACTAAATTTCGAAAAGGGAGAAATTATGGATGTCATTGAAAAACCGGAAAATGACCCAGAATGGTGGAAGTGTCAAAATTCTAAAGGGCAAATTGGTCTTGTTCCCAAAAACTATGTAGTAATCTTAAATGATGGACCTGCTATAAGCAGTTCACATGCTCCTCAAATAAGCTATACAGGCCCATCTTCTACAGGAAAATTTGCTGGAAAAGAGTGGTACTATGGCAGTGTCACCCGACACCAGGCTGAAATGGTTCTGAATGAGAGAGGACTTGACGGTGACTTTCTTGTCAGAGATAGCGAATCATCGGTAAGTATCATGTTGCACTACTAGTCAGCAATATACATTTTTTTGGGATTGTTTTTACCATTGTAAAAAAGTGAATTAACATTGTATTGTGACTGTGGTGATTACTGGGTGATATGTAAAAGTGAAGGAATTTATAGGTAAAGGAATTGGCACTAATACTACTGTTAATTGCTATTGTGAAAAACAAAAAACATTTTACCAAACTCACCCCCCTATCTTAAGTGATTGTCAGTTTGGCAAACAAATCCACTTTTCATATGCATAGAAACTAGAAGCAGGAGTAAGTCATTCGGCCCTTCGAGCCTGCTCTGCCATTCACATTGATCCTCGAATTCCCACGAATTCAATATCCTGATTTCTCTTCTCCCACCACCACCACCACCAACTTCCTCCCATATCCCTTGAGCCCCAAGAGCTAAATCTAATTTCTTCTTGAAATCAGACAACATTTTGGCCTCAACTACATTCGCTGGTAATGAATTCCACACATTCACCACCCTCTGGGTGAAGAAATTTCTCATCTCAGTTCCAAAACGTTTACCCCTTATCCTCAACTATGATCCCTAGTTCTGGACTCCCCCACCATTGGGAACATTTTTTCTGAATCTATCCTGTCTAACCCTGTTAGACTTTTATAAGTTTCTGTGCGATCCACTCTCACTCTTCTAAACTCCAGTGAATATAATCCTAACCGACTTGGTGTCTCCTCATATGACAGACCTGCCATACCAGGAATCAGCCTGCATGACTGTAACAAATTATTTGCCATTGATTGGTAGTGCTTCAGCCATTTAATTGGTATATACAATGTGATAGTTGCCTTTTTAATTTGAAATTGACTTGCCTTAATTTGCTACTGATGGTTATTAACCATTATAAATTCTCAAACAATAAAGGCTATGCAATAGAAATTGGTGGGTTTTATATACATGCATTAAGTGTCACTAGTTCAGATTTGTGCAATGATTAGACATGAATTACAAATAGAGATGTCATTAGTAAGTGACCATTAAATATGTTGGCGTAAGAAGGAATGAGGCATTCATTTTCAACTTGAAGTGCATTCATGCTTTGATATGCAACTGCATGGCACACCTGAATTTCCCTTTAAGGTATTGTCTTCTCTTACAGTACCATCAGACTTGCACTATTGCATTCGCATAACATTTTCATGATTTTGATATGTGGATTGCACACATGTACTATACAGCAAAACTATGCTTCCCATGTGAATATGGCTCCCAGTTTCCCCTCCCAATAAAATTCTTCCTATTTTGAGATCAAAACTGTGTATGTTTTTTTAAAAGATGAATGAAGATCCAAGAAGACGTTAACTCTGTTTCTCTCCACAGATGCTGCCATAACCTGCTGAGTATTTCCAGTGTTTTTTGTTGATATTTCAGATTTGCAGCATCTGCAATATGTTTTGAATATTCAGCTGGTATCTGCCAACAGATGGCATTGTTGCACTATATAACTCATGAGCAACAACAAAGTCCATTACTTTTTACTTCCCTAGACTGAAATGTTTGTTTTTTTAAACATTCTGACTTTTTAAGCATTTACTATTTTGCTTGCTTAAACAAAATGTTTTTATTCCAGCTAAAAAAGGGGATTTGTATTTTGCGTTAAAGAATGCATTACAAGGAGAAAAAGCATTCCAAGCTTCAAGAAATATCCCATTGGTTTCCCTTTGTCAGCAACTTCCTTTCTTCGCTCCTCTAATGAAGTGAATATTGGCACCAGTTTCTTGTGCATTTTCGAACATCCTGTTCCCTGGAAAACCTATCACTTAAGACTTTACTTAGTCTCTTGATATGATAAAACAGCATAGAGGATAACATTCAGTGCATCGTCCCTTTGGCGGATATTTGAAATTTAATATTTCTGCTCTTTTCCCATAACCATGCAAAATTCCCCTTTTAATCATCTTACAATTTTTGCAAAAGCTGCAGAAATAAATTAGAAATGTATCATTTCAAATTTGCTAAGAACTTGAATCCATAAGTTACAACAATTCACCCCTCCTTTCTACACTCCATGTAGAGAAGTTGAGGCCTAACATTGATGCTCCATAGTCTTGATCTTCATTGCACTGAAGCTTTTCAAGCCACATTAGGTTTTTCGTTTACATAGGCACCACAGTCAGCAATGCACATTTACATGTGCCTATGATTCTGCTATTACCTCTGTTATTTGTGCCTATAGACCTAATTCAGTGACTTGGAGACAGTTGCTTTAAAATTCATAGTTTGCCAGTACACAACCTAAATGTAAACACATCACAAGCTGATACAATGAATCTAGTTGTTTTGCCGATACTGCTTTGTGCATTCTACAAATCTATTTATTGGTTCTTTGCTTCCTTTTTTTCCTTTTTCAAGCCATTAGAAAATTTAATTCCACATTTCCTTTCATCAGTAGTGATAGTAAAGCCTCATCCTATATTAGTACAGGGTATATCATCTCCCAATCTGTTCTACTGTTCAATTTCCTAATGGTTTCAAGAGAATTAATCAAGATTAATGTGTCACTCCCTTGAGTGAATTTGACATTTGATGCCAAAGATTTCCATAGACCATAAGCAATAGGAGCAAGAGCAAGCCTCCCTGCCATTCAGTAAGATTAAGGCTGAATTTCAACTCGACTTATTCACACTATCCCTCTGTCTTGATTCCCTACACTAATAACATTTCCAATATAATAATATAGGATGAAGCCTTATTCTCACCATTAATGAATGGAAATTTGGAGGTGAATAAATAATCTTCCTGACAATTTGAAAAAGGAAGCACTTAATTTTCAGAAGGTATTGGACTTCACTAAAAATAATTTCATGTCCACTCCTTGTTCCATCTTTTCCGGAACTTATTTGTTTACCTATCTCTGACTTGAATATGCCACAATGACTGAACGTTCACACCTCTCTGGAATACATCAGTCCAAAGATTCACAACTCTTGTGGCGAAGAAATTTCTCCTCGTCTCAGTCCTTAATGGCTGACCTTGTATTCAGAGACTGAGACTCCGAATTCTAGACTCCCTATCCAAGGGAAAGAACCTCAAAATACCTCAAACCATCAAGCCCTGTAAAAGTTTTATATGCTTCAATGAAATTACCTCCCATTCTTCTAAACTCTAGGAAATATAGGTCTCGGTTGCTTGTTCCCTCCTCTTAGGATAATTCCCTCATCCCAGGAATCAGTCTAATGAAATTTCATTGCACTCCTTCTAAGATGAGTACATTTACCTTGAGTAATTATAACAAAATTGTACACCGTACTGTTGGTTTTATCTCACAAAAGCCTTTATATAATTGTAATAAGACTTCTTTATTCATAACCTTTATTCAAAGGGATTGGAGTATAACACATTTAGTTTTGTAATTCCCTGTTGTATCTGCATGTTAACTTTCCATGAGTCACGTACAAGGCCACCTAAGTCCCCATGAATGTCATGAGGTGAAGATGCCAGCGTTGGACTGGGGTGGGCACAGTAAGAATTCTCACAACACCAGGTTAAAGTCCAATAGGTTTATTTGGAATCACGAACTTCTGCAGTGCTGTTCCTTCATCAGGTGAGTCACCTGATGAAGGAGCGACACTCCGAAAGTTCGTGATTCCAAATAAACCTGTTGGTTACCTGGTGTTATGAGAATCCTTACTGTGCCCATGAATGTCAGCATTCCCCAGTTTCTCACCACGTAACTTTGTATTGTCAGCAAACTTGAATATGTTACATTTGGTTCTGTCATCAAAATCACTTATATAGATTGTGAATGGCTCAGGCCCAAGTACTGATCCTTGTGGTAACTCACTAGCTGCAGCCTACCACCCAAAACTGACTTATTTACTCCTCTGTTTTTTGACTGCTAACATACCTTCAATTCTGGCTAATATTTTACCCTAAATTACGTGAACCCTAGTTTGTGCAATAAGCATTTCCATGGTATCTCATTGAATGCTTTTTAAAAATCCAAATACACTGCAGCCTCTGGTTCCCCATTATCAATGCTGATAGTTACAGCCTCAAAAACTCTCTGAATAGTTTGTCAATCATGATTTTGCCTTTCATAAATCCTTGTTGACTTTGTCAAATCATAAGATTGTTTTCTAAATGCCCTTAAAAATAGATTATAGAAAAAGATATAAATATCAGTGCTATGCCAGCAGAGACCAGAGGCTTCTCAAGGGTGTATTTACTTGTAATTATTATAAAATCTAAGCATCAATCCTACCGAGGATGGAAGGGAAATTAAGATTACTTCCTAATGAGTAAAGGGCTGCAGTGGAACTGAATGTCAGATGCTGCATATGATGGGTTACCAATCCAATACCGTGCCACCACATCAGACAAATTTCTTCCTCCAAGATTTATCCTGATCAAATAGTGTAACTGTGAAAGTATGGGTGGATGGTTTTACTAGATTCAATATTTTAAGATTGATATTTCTGTTAACAATATGATCATAGCCAATTATTTATCTTTCAGCCAAGTGACCTCTCAATATCACTGAAAGCATCAGGGAAGAACAAACATTTCAAGGTCCAGCTAGTTGATGCCGTATACTGTATTGGGCAACGTCGATTTAACACCATGGATGAATTGGTAGAACACTACAAAAAGGCACCTATCTTCACAAGTGAACATGGAGAGAAATTGTATCTAATCAAACCCTTGCAGTGATGCAGGCTACAGACCTGGAAATGACCAGGTTTGACAAGGAGAAAAGCCTTAGATCTGAACAATTATGCAGAGCAAAAACGAGATCCTGATAATTTCTTGGTTCTCTTTACAGACTTGTTGCTCTGTTGTGTGTCTTTAATTATTTTTTGTTTTATATTTTGTCTTTTTTTTCTGTTAATTTGCCTGTTTGTCTTTACTTTAATTGAATTTGCGTTGCCTTCCTAAGGTTAGGTCAAACCGCTTTCTCAGTGATCACTTTAGCACTCACTTGGGCTAGAATTTCCCCAATGTACATTTAATTAGCTAGAAAATACAGATGATTGGGGGATGTTGTCCATGGAAATGCAGTGTTAATTAATCCAATTAAAATGCTCACTAATTATTTTCCTTTTGACAAAGACATTGGGCACAGTTTAAATGCACTGAAGCTACAGCTAATTAAGAGAAAAGTAGATATAACAAATGTGGCAGTAAAACTTTTGCTTACCAAGTAGTTAATGAGATTTCCTAGAATCTAGAAGTACTCTATACTGTATTCTGATATATAAACTTTTTTAATTTTATGTAAAGAGTACACTAATGGAACTGCTAACACTTAACTTACTAGGCTACAATGATAAGATTGTAGAAATAACAGTATAGCAAATTTTGGTCTGTAATTTGCAGCTAATGGAGAGTACACATTTTTTTTGAATCGATGAAAACCAGGCATCCGTAATGTATGAGGTTGAATGTTTGGCAATGTTATCTGTGCACCCAGCTGTGCCATTCACATTATGCTTGTTTCTTGCGCCCTTATGCTTGTTTCTAGTAAACAATAAATATTTAATTCTCACCATAATATGTAGCGGGTTGTTGACACTAATAAGTGAGATTAATAAAACTGATCTTTTTTGGGGTTACTGGCATTAGATGTGTAATTTGTGAATTTTTCTACACTCTATATTTACACTACATAAACTTATTATGTGCTATTTTATGTAAAATGCTCTTTTAGCTAGATAAAGCCCACTTGTTGTTGTGAAATGGGATAATGTCAAAATTTTTAAGATGACAAAACTTATTTTACTAATGCAGTTGTATAGTTGCACACACAAGATGCATCTCTGGATTGATTGACTATTGATCCTGATGTAAAAGCGCTCACTTTCTTTGTCTAATGCTCAGCATATTGTGAAGTATGTCAAACAAACAGCAATTCTTAGTTTCCAATTTAAAGTTGTGTGCATTTTATGTTCCTTGTTTCTTTTAAAATTTATAATAAGGGCACAACTTATTGTTTCAAGTCTTCATTACAAAACCAATTGTAGAAATATTGGGCAAGTTTGGATGGAGGGCACTAGGATGCAGCTTGTTTTTTAAAAAATTATATTTATTCCATTTTGTTTCACCAAAACCTGTTGATTTATGTCATCTTATAATGCAGTTGTTAATTTATTATCTGACAGAGTTCGACTGACAAATTTCAATGTGAATCTTAGCAGTTTATTACCCCTCCTGTTTTTCAACTGTTATGTCTGTATTCTCCCAGAGTTCATTTTTTGGGGGAAGAATGCTCTGCATATTCCTAAGATTCATGTGTACATCTCTTTTGTATATATATATTTTTACAGAATTGTCTGGGCTGTCCCTTGAAGTTGATTTAATAAATGATGTATCTAACAAAAATGTGATGTACTCTAAACACGTGGAAATGTTAGTTAAAAGGATTAAATTCAAATGAAGTGATGGCCATATTCAAGTAGTTATGAATGTGATATCTTATGTTCAGCACAGGATAGGATATGATATTTGTTTGCAGTTCTACAACATTATGAAATAATTTTCTTACCCTATGTAATTCTTTTTAAAGGATTGACTCAGCAGTTCAGCAACTTCAATCCAGTAGGTAGCTGAGCTATGTGGACCAGGACTGATACCTACTTTAAATTACAATCTCATCTGAAGTGGCAGTTGCAAACACTATCACAATTGATGTAGTGTTCCTCAGGAGTACATAACGGGGGAGGGTTCCCTCACATGTCTTTGCGGATATTAGGGGAGGGTAGGACTTAGCCTAGTTGTGTTTTCTCTTCTCTCTCTCTCTCTTTCACTCTGTCTCTGTCTGTCTCTCTCTATCGCCTCCTCACCTCCGCCCGAACCCCCCGAATGACAGCCTGGGCGTGATATTGAAAAGTATTTCAGGAAGAAGTCAACATTTTTATGGGTGAATGAAAAGAAAGATCATCAGTAGAAGAACATAACAGTTCTAGCTCCAGAAAAGCCTTTCATTTCAATATAAAATACTCTATTTAAAAAACCTGATAAGACTAGCTTCAAGTTTGAGGCTGAGGCATAGGAACATGACATTGATGCTGGTGTGGCTGATCAAAGAAAGCATCATTTCTGGACCTAACTTTAGAAGCACAAGCTAGCCACTCACATATAACTTATAATTGTCTATCTCTAGCAAATCTTCTTTCAATTTCTTTTGCACTGAATAGCTAAAACACAGCCTAGTAACTAAAATCTCTCTTCCCTAGATCATTTCTGTACCACCTTCTCTGTACCCTCTCAAGGACTCTCACATCCTTCCTACTGCGTGGTGACTAGAACTGTACACAATCCTCTAGTTGTGGTTTAACCAGAGCTTCATGCAAATTCAGCCTTCCCTGTTTTCATACTCAATAGCTCTATTTCAGAAGCCCATGGTCCTATATCCTAACCACCTTTAAAGATCTATGCACATGAAGCCCTCCCACCTTGTCCTGCCACCTTCAAAGATCTATGAACATGAACCCCACCCCCCCTCCCCGTCATGCTGTTCCTGTACACACTACTACTGTACCATTTAGTCTGTGTTGCCCATTCCTTTACCTTCTGCCCAAATGCATCGCCCCATGCTTGTCTGTACCAAATTCTATTTGCCACTTGTCTGCCCATTCTGCCAGCTTATATATGTCCAGTTTCAGTCAGTTGGTATCCTCACTGTTTGTCACACTTCCAAGTTTGGTATCATCAATTTTGCAATGTTACTGTATTCCAATATACAAGTTGTTTTAAATATATATCAAAAAAGGCCCTAGCACTGAACCTTGGAGAGGTTCATTGTCTACCATTCTCTAGTCTGAAAAATAACAATTTACCACAACTTGCTGTTTTCTATCCTTAAACAATTATTTTTATTCAAACTGAATCCTATTCCATGAGCTTCAATTTTGTTAACCAGCCTTTGATTTTAAAAGGTTGCAGGAGGACCAAAGAAT
Organism: Mustelus asterias; assembly: GCF_964213995.1. Classification (NCBI taxonomy): domain Eukaryota; kingdom Metazoa; phylum Chordata; class Chondrichthyes; order Carcharhiniformes; family Triakidae; genus Mustelus; species Mustelus asterias. The sequence continues at coordinate 77,604,344 of NC_135810.1, forward strand.
CCCTACAGTGCAGGAAGAGGCCATCTGGCCCATTGAGTCTGCACCTACTCTCCGAAAGAGCACCCAAACAGCTGGCCCTACCCCCGTAACCATGTACATTTAGCATAGCTAATCCACCTAACCTGCACACCTTTGGACTGTGGGAGGAACCCTGAGTACCTGGAGGAAACCATGCAGACATGGGGTGAACATGTAAAACTCCACACAGTCATCCAAAGCTGGAATTGAACCGAGGTCTCTGGCATGGTAAGGCAGCAGCGCTAACCACAGGGCAATTGGATTTGTGTTAATGCTGGAAGGAAAAAGATTCTGCAGAATTTAGGGTCAATAATGATAGCAGGGTCTGGAGACAGTAAGAAGTCTCAGGTTAAAGTCCAACAGGTTTATTTTATCACAAGCTTTTGGAGCGCTGCTCCTTCATCAGGTGAGTTGAGAGAAAGGCAAATGGTGTAAAAGAGTGTGACAGACAGGTGATAGTGATGTTCAGGTACAAAAGCAAAATACTGCTGATGCTGGAAATCTGAAATAAAATCAGATAATGTTGAAAACACTTAACAGATCAGGTAGCATCTTTGGAAGGAAACAGGGTTAGCTTTCAGGTTAATTTTCAGAACTGAGTAAAGAAAGGAAGGTAATTGGTTTTGAGCAAGTGAACTGGGGCGGGGGGCAAGAAAGGGAAAGGTATACGATCGGCTGTCGGACAGCTGACATTATATGGCTTTAAAGCCAAAGAAAGTCGTAATGATATCATAGACAAAAGGGCATGTCTTTCATATATCCTGTGCAAGAGGCAGAGAAATGCTCAAATTTCAAAAGCTGCCATCCCGAAAGTCTTATTTATTAAGTTTTAAGAGTTGTTGAGGTGAAAAGTAGTCTGCAATCCATATTTTAAAGTCACTCACTTTTAAAATCCCCAGGTGCAAATGAAATGCATTTTTGCAGTTTGTAACAAGACCTAAAATTAAAGTGTCATGTCTAAGAGCAAATTGTTGCATTTCAAAAAAGAACACGCTATTGTGCCAAAAAAGGCACAAGTAACAACATTATTTTCTGTCGAATAATTGTGAATAGCATAAAGATCAGTGGGCAATCTGTTGAGGAAGAAGGAAGGGAATTTGAAGATTAAAAATGGAAAGAATGTGTAGATTTGTTTTTATTGATAACCCCATACATTATAGGATCGTAAACTGGGAAAAGATCTTTTTGGTCCATTCAGCTGACTCTAGTTCACAACCATTTCCACATAATTGATTTCCTGATCAAGTGCTTCTCAAGACTTCAACTCAAAATTATTGATGTTGATGACTACCCTTTGCAATGTATTGCAAAGATTCACCACCCTCTGCAAAGTAGTTATACCTATTATGATCTATCCATTCACTGTCAGGTCATGCTCTTTTTGGAGCCATTCTCAAAAGACTTGGAAGTGTGATTGTTTCCATTTTTAGCTTTCCTTTCTAAACTCCTCCACTATTTTGTATTTTATTTTTGAGATAAATTGAAGTAGAAATTCATTCATCCAACAGTTTTAACTCTTAACACTTACTGTGCTGAGAAATCATGAATATATTCAACATGAAGTGTGGGAATTGGCTTCATGCATCCTTAAAATGTTACCTTTGCTTCTACTGCATTTTTGACCTTTGTAAAAAATAAAAATTATTGAAGAATGGAAAGATGGAGTGAAGCATTGCTATTGATAGTGCAAATTTTATTTGTCCTTAATTTTGTAACAATGGTTGGAAAGAAAGAGGAAGCGCAGAATGATCCACAGATAAAATGCTTCATGCACCTAGTGCTAAATTTGGTGCAGATGTGATTTCTGTCATATACTCCAATTTAGATAAACCGTCAAACTGATTTTGAACTTCAAAACTGCAAGCTAGTTAACCTTGTCAAGAGAAATCTGCTGGAAGTGAACTCAAATCAACTGGAATTGGTCACCTGCATTAGCTGTTAATTACTCTAGCAGAAAGATGACTTAGTTGCAACTGGGGTATAAGTTATCAACTCTATAATCAAGTTTTGCTACAGCACAGAGTGATCAGAGGACAGGGTACTAAGTCAGGAATTTGGTGCAGTGAGGGAAGAAGGACTGATTTTTGTACTTTTTTTTCCCAACCTCCAGTAGCTGGTGAGTGTCCTTTTGTCTGCAAAGGAGGGGATTGTAATTTGCCATTACTTAACTATTAAATTAAAGTATCATAGAATCCCTACAGTGCAGAAGGAGGCCATTTGGTCCATCGAACCTGCATCGACAACAATCCCACCCAGGCCTTATCCCCGTAAGCCCACATATTTACCCTGCTAGCCCCCCTGACACTAAGGGGCAATTTAGCATGGCCAATCCACCTAATCTGCACATTTTTGGACTGTGGGAGGAAACCGGAGCACTCGGAGGAAACCCACTCAGACATGGGGAGAATGTGCAAACTCCATACAGACAGTGGCCCGAGGTCGGAATCGAACCCAATCGATATAGTAGTGTGTTATGACTGCAACATGAAGATCTGTGAAATCCATTACAGTCACGGACAACCATACCTGTGGTAAGTGTCTAAAACTTGAACAAATTAAGCTTGCTTAGTTAGTATCTGAGTTACAGAAGTTACGGGGCATCAGGGATGAAGAGAGTTACCTGGACACTGTTCCTGGTGACAGTCACAGCCCTTGGGTTACGTAGAACTTTAGAGTAGATCTATGGTCAGGGACAGGCGGCTGGACTGAGAGGCAGGCTTGGGGATCCAGCACATAGTGATCAAGGAACCTCAGCTCTTGGACCAAGAAGGAGGTTCCTGTTAGACGTGCAGATGAGAACAAGGACTGCAGGCTGGTTGACTATGGCACCATAATGCAGGAAGCCATTCAATTGGAGGGAGTGAAAAGGAGTTTGGCAGTGAAAAGAACAGTATAGTCAGGAGTTAGATATTCTCAGCAGCTGTGATCGGGATCTCCAAATGATATGCTGCCTGTCCAGTGATGGGGTTAAGGACATCTCATAGCTGCAGATGAGTGGAGTGAGTGAAGGAGGATGTCGTTGCTGCAGTCCACATAGGAACCACCCACATTGATAGCATATTAATGATATTCAGCCATGAGAGTTTGAGGAATGGATTCCAAATTAAAATACAAAAATACTGAAGTAATTATCACTGGATTGTTAGGAACAGGAGGAGACCATTCAGCCTATTGAGCTTGCTCAATTCAATGCGACCATGGCTGATCGGACATTTCAGTACCTATTGCCTACACTACCCCATAATCTTTTGTTATTATTAATCAGAAATTTATCAATCTCTATCTTAAACATAGTCAATGACCAAGTTTCCACAGCTCTCTGTGAATTTCAAAGATTCATAACTCTTGTCAAGAAGTTTCTCCTCCGTTCTGAGTGGCCTTCCCCTTACTTTGAAATTGTGCCCCATGCTTCTAGACTCCCCAACCAAAGGGAACATTTAACTAGCATCTATTCTGTCTATTCCTTTAAGTATTTTGTAGATTTCAATGAGATAATCTCTCATTCTTTGAAACTCTGGGGAATACAGGCCCTACTTGTCCAATATCTGCATTAGACAGTCCTGCCATTCCTGTAATAAGTCTGATGAACTTTTAACCATTCCCTCAATGGCAATAATATCCCTTGAGGTAAGGGGACCAAAACAGCACACAGTGCTGCCAGTACAGTCTAACCAAGCTTCTGTACAATTGAAGCAAGACTTCACTACTCCTGTTCTCAAATTTTCTTGCAATAAAGGCTTCCATTAGTCTTCGTAATGACTTATGGACAAGGACACCCAGGTCCCTTTGTACATCTGCACTTGCTAATTTCTTACCATTTAGGAAATACTTTGCCGATCTATTCCTTCTATCAAAGTGGATTAAATTAATTTGTCCATATTATATTCCATCTGCCATGTTCTTCCCCACTATAAGTCTATCCAAATCCTCCTGCAGCTGGTTTACATTTTCCTCATAATGCACATTCTCAACAAGCTTTGTAACATCTGCTAACTTGGAAATATATTTGATCTCCACATCCAAATCATTGAGATATTGCGAACAGCTGGGCCCAAATACTGATCTTTGCGGCACCCCACTAGCTACAGCCTCTTAACATGAGAATGACCTATTTATTCCTACTCTCTTCTGCCTGTTAGCCAATCCTTAATCCTTGCCAGTATATTGCCTCCTAGCCCATGTGATTTTAATTTGCTAATCAACCTCCTATGGGGGACATTATCAAAAACTTGAAATTCAAATATATACAAACATCGACACACTTTTATCAATTTTGTTAGTAACATCCTTAAACTCCCAAGTTCATCAAACATGATTTCCCATTCGATTGAAGCTGCCGCCGTCACACTTCCAGACAGTGCATTTCAGATCCGAACCACTCAGTGTGAAAAAAGACTCCTGTCATACTTGCTTCTTTTGCAAATCACTTCAAATCTGTGCCGTCTGATCATAGTCCTTTCATGAGCAGGAACGGTTTGTCCTTATATGCTCTGTCCAGCACCCTCATGATTTTCACATCACTGCCAAATCTAGCCTACAAATAAAAGCATAATACTGCACTTGCTGGAAATCGGAAATAAAAACAGAAGGTGCTGGATAAACTCAGCAGGTCTTGCAGCATCTGTGGAGAGAGAAACAAAGTTAATGTTTTGAGTCCATATGACCCTTCTATGGAATATGGACTCAAAGTATTAACTGCGTTTCTCTCCACAGATGCTGCCAGACCTGTTGAGTTTATCCAGCACTTTATATATTTTTACTCCTCTTTAGCCGCCTTCTCCAAGGAGAGCAATCCCCAACTCTCCAATGAATTGTCGTTAACTGAAGCTTCTGAACTCTGGAATCATTCTTGTAAACCTCTTCTGCATTTTCTCCAATGCATTCCCATCCTTCCTATAATGTGGTGCCCAGAACAGTACACAATATTCCATCTGGGGTCCAACTAAGTGTTTTGTATGAGTTCGACATAACCTCCTTAATCTTGTACTCTATGCCCCTATTAATAAAGCCCAGAATACTATATGCTTCATTAACTCTTCTCTCCACCTGTTATCTTCAATGATCTATGCACATATACACCCAGGTTCATCTGCTCCTGCACCCCCATAAGAATTTTACCCCTTTTTAATATTGTGTCTCCATGTTCTTCCTATCAAAATGCATCACCTCACATTCCGCCACATTAAACTTCATCTGCCACCTATCTGCCCCTCCACCAGCTTATCTATGTCATTTTGAAGTTCTACACTGTCCGCACAGTTTACAAAGCTTCCAAGGTTTGTGCAATCCACAAACTGAAATTGCCTCCTGTACACCAAGATCTAGATCATTAATGTACATCAGGAAAAGCAAGGGTCCCAAAACCAATTCCTGCGTACACCACTACAAACCTTACAGCCCAAAAAACATCCATTGACCATCACTCTCTGCTTCCTATTCAGTTAATTTTGTAAAAACATTGCTACTGTTCCTTTTATCCGTGAGCTACAACTTTTCTCACAAGTCTGTTGTGTGGCACTGTATCAAATGTCTTCTGAAAGTTCATATGCACCACATCAACAGCATTCCCTCATTGACCCTTTCTGCTAGCTCCTCAAAGAGCTCCCAACAAGTTAGTTAAATGTGATTTCCCCATTAGAAGTCCATGCTAGCTCTTCATAATCAACCCACGTTTTCCTTGTGACTCGTAATTCTATCCCGAATAATTGCTTCTGGAACCTAGCCCTCCGCTGATGTTAAATTGGCTCTACTCCTTTTACAATGTAAATACCTACTGAAGACTTTGGAATTTCCCTTTATGTTAGCTGTCGGCATTTTCTCATAATCCCTCTTGCATCTCCAATGTACTTTTTCGTTCCTGAACCATATTTTGTTTTGGTTCTCAGCTGTATTTTCTACCTGACACCTGTCATGAGCACACTTTCTCTTCCTTATCTTAATTGCTATTTCCTTTTGCATCCAGATGGCTCTGGATTTGTTTGCCCCACCTTTCCCTTTTAAGGGAATGTACCTTGAGGCCATTTCTGTTTTGAAGCTCGTCCATTGTTCAATTACAGTTTTCTTGCCAACCTTTTGTTCCAGCCTAACCAGCCCAGCTCTGTTCGTGCCCCATTGAAGTCAGCTCTCCCCCAGGTAATTGTATTCAGTATTGCCTATTATCCTTTTATATCATCATACTAAACCTAACGATGCAATGATCACTGTCTCCTAAATGTTGCCCCTCTGATACTTAATCTACTTGGCCCACCTCATTTCCAAGAACCAGGTCCAACAGTGCATCCTCTCTTGTTGGACTGAACACGCACTGCTGTAGAAAACTTTCCTGCCAGAAACTTTTGCCCCTCCCTGCCCTTATGCTATCAATGTTCCAGTGTCCATCCAGGTAATTAAAGTCCGCCATTAAAACTACTCCATAATGCTTGCATCTCTCCATAATTTCCCTCCAGATTTGTCCTTCTACATCCTCACTAGTTGACGGTCCGTAGACTGCTGCGAGCAATGTAATTGTACCCTTTTTGTTCCTTAGCTCTAGTTGAATTAATTCAGTCCTTGAAACCTCTGGGATATCCAGCACTACAATGCTCTCCCTAACCAATACCGCCATCTTTCCCCCTTTCCTATCTTTTCTGAACACAGTATACCCAAGAATTTTTAACACCCAGTGTTGCTCTTTCTTGAGCCAGGTCTCTGTTATCTCCACAACATCATATTTTCACAATGCAATCTGTGCCTTCACTCCCTATTCTTATTTGCTATACTCCATGCATTCACACACATGCACAGTAACCCTGATTTAGATGTCATTACTTTCTCCCTTACTCTGACTTCATCTATTAACTTACTATTTTCTATACTAGTGCTTTCTGTCTCTCCTGTATTTTGTGCATCCTGGCATCCTCTCTAATATTTCCACATGGTTCCCACACCACTGCTGAGCATTAGCAAAACACCCTGCAAAGAGCTCAGCCCTACCTCTGTTCAGGTACAACCAATTTGAATTGCACAGACCATCTCCCCCAGACCCTGTCCCAGGAATCTAAAGCCCTCCCTCCTGCACCATCTTTCTAGCCACACATTCATCTGCCTTTACCTCTTACTTCTGTATTCACATGCACGTGGAAATGGAAATTACTACATTTGAGCTTGCTAATTTTCTGCCTAGCTCCCTAAATTCTGATTGCAGGACCCCATTCCCCTTCCTACCTAAGTCATTGGATCCAATGGGGATCATGGCCTCTGGTTGTTAACTCTCCCTCAGAAGAATATCCTGCAACTGTCCTGTGACATCCCTGATCCTGGCACCAAGAAGGCAACATGCCATCCAGGAGTCATGTCTACGGCCACAGAAACGCCTGTTTCCCTAGCAAATCCCCTTTCACTATTGCTCTTCCCTTCTTCCTCCCGTCCTGTACAGCTGAGTTGCTTGTGGTGCCACAAACCTGGCTCTGGCTGCACCCCTCTGAGGACCAGCACCTTCACCAGCTTCCAAAATGGAAAACTGATTTCCTAGCAGGACCCAGGGGACTTCTGCACTGTCTGCCTAGTTTTCTTGGACTGTCTGGTGGTCACCCATTCCCCCTCTGGCTCCAGGCTCTTACACTGCAGCGTGACCACCTCTCTGTGCTATCCATATAGTACTCGGCCTTGCTGGTGAGCCACAGTGACTCCTGCCACTGCCTGAGCTCTGAAATCCAGAGCTCAAGTTTCTACTGCTGGCAGCACTTCTTATAGTGAAGGTTCACTGGATTCATTACTGGCATGAAAAGATTGTTCTATGATGAGAGGCTAGTAAAATGGACCTATATGCTCTGGAGTCTAGAAGAATGAGAGTTGATCTCATTGAAATGTTCAACAGGTCTTGATAGGTAGACACAGAGGTTTTTTCATTGGTTTAGGAATCTAGACACGGTCCATGGTCTCTGTATAAGGGCTTAATCATTTAGGACTGAGCTGAGGAGAATTTCCTCAGTGAAGGGGTTATGAATCTTTGGAATGCTCTGCCCCCAAAGGTTGTGGGTACTCCTTTATTGCCTATATTTAAGGTTGGGATAGACGGATTATTGGGGTCTTGGGGAATCGAGGGATATGGAGAGTTAGTGAGAAAGGGGAGTTGGAGCCCAAGATCAGCTGTGATTGTATTGAATGGTGCAGATAGGTTGACAAGCCACATTGTTTCCTGTTCCTAACTCTCGTGTTCTTATGTTAAACTGTGTTATGACTACAGTAGTGTTACTTAGTAAACTGAACTCCAAAGAGAATCTTGCCGCGTGAGCCATATCTTTTCTTTTCATTTTCAGATTACAAAAAAAACATACTGAACTCAACAACAAGAAGGAACAATTTTGGGATTTAAAAAATTAAAAGTAAAAGATTTATTAACAGAACAAGCAGGAAATAAAACTTAAGTACACCAGATTACAGTTACATAGTTAAAAATAGTCTCAAAATCATTCCTCGCATGAGACCAGGCAACACTCCCTTATAGATGTTTAACTATAAAAATCCAATAATATTACCCAAGGTTTAATAACAGTATTGCCACACAATTTCTCAAACTCATTTCCGCTCTGTTGTGGAAATCCAATAAACTTCAGAACAAGACTGCTTTTTGCAACTCAAGACTTTACCAGCTTGACTGGATGATTGATTCAAACTTCACCTTCTCCCAGGCCAGAATTGTTTCCAGGAGGTCTTTCCCCACACAGCCTATACCAAATCAGTTCAACATCTTTCCTTAAATATCCTTTTCCCATTCACCTTTTAGTTCCATTTTTCACAGCACTCCTTTGAATTCCACTTTTCCAAAATATAAAAGTCTTTCATGCCTTTCCTATTGCTCCCACTTTTGGAGTCAAATAAAATGTAATAACCTTCCCTTGTTTATTTATGAAATCTTTGTAAGCAATAAAGGCCTTTTACTCTCCTTTGAAATTTAACAGCTGGAGAAACTAAGTCCTTCTCTATCTCCTAACCTGTAAACTTTACTTATTTACTCATACTTGACTTTAGTTTTTTAAAAATTTATTCATGGGACATGGGTGTCGCTGGCTGGCCAGCATTTATTGTCCATCCCTAGTTGCCCTTGAGAAGGTGATGGTGAGCTGCCTTCTTGAATCTCTGCAGTCTATGTTCTGTGGGTTGACTCACAATGGCGTTAGGGAGGGAATTCCAGGATTTTGACTGAGCGATTGCGAAGGAACGGCGATATATTTCCAAGTCAGGATGGTCAGTGGCTTGGAGGGGAACTTGCAGGTGGTGGTGTTCCCATTTATCTGCTGCCCTTGTCCTTCTATATGGAAGTGGTTGTGGGTTTGGAAAGTGCTGTCTAAGGATCTTTGGTGAATTGCTGCAGTGCATCTTGTAGATAATACACACTGCTGCTACTGAACGTCGGTGGTGGAGGTTGGTTTGTAGATATGGTGCCAATCAAGCGGGCTGCTTTGTCCCGGATGGTAACAAGTTCTTGAGTGTTGTTGGAGCTGCACCCATTCAGGCAAGTGGGAGTATTCCATCACACTCCTGACTTGTGCCTTGTAGATAGTGGATAAACTTTGGGAAGTCAGGTGGTGAGTTACTTGCCCCAGTATTCTAGCCTCTGACTTACTCTTGTAGCCATTGTGTTAATGTGGTGAGTCCAGTTGAGTTTCTGGTCAATGGTAACCCCAAGGTTGTTGACAGTGGAGGATTCAGTGACAGTTACACCATTGAATATCGAGGGGCGATGGTTAGAGTGTCTCTTATTTGTGATGATCACTGCCTGGCATTTGTGTGGCGCAAATGTTACTTGCCACTTGTCAGCCCAAGCCTGGATATTGTCCAGATCTTGTTGCATTTGAACATGGATTGCTTCAACATCTGAGTCATCGCGAATGGTGCTGAACATTGTGCAATCATCGGCAAACATTCTCACTTCTGACCTTATGATAGAGGGAAGGTCATTGATGAAGCAGCTGAAGATTGTTGGGCCTAGGACACTACCCTGAGGGACTCCTGCAGAGATGTCCTGGAGCTGAGATGACTGACCGTCCACAACAACAACCATCTTCCTATGTACTACGTATGACTCCAACCAGTGGAGAGTTTGCCCCCTGATACCCATTGATTCCAGTTTTGTTATGGCTCCTTGATGCCACACTCGGTCGAATGCGGCCTTGATGTCAAGGGCTGTCACTCTTACCTCACCTCTGGAATCCTCTTTCGTCCATGTTTGAACCAAGGCCAGGAGCTGAGTGACCCTGGCGAAACCCAAACTGGGCATCACTGAGCAGGTTATTGCTGAGCAGGTGCTGCTTGATAGCACTGTTGATGACCCCTTCCATCACTTTACTGATGATCGAGAGTAGACTGATTGGGCGGAAATTGTCCGGTTTGGATTTGTCCTGCTTTTTGTGTACAGGACATACCTGGGCAATTTTCCACATTGTTGGGTTGATGCCAGTGTTGTAACTGAAGTAGAAGAGCTTGGCTAGGGGAGCGGCAAGTTCTGAAGCACAAGTCTTCAGTAATATTGCCGGAATGTTATCGGGGCCCATTGCCTTTGCAGTATCCAGTGCTTCCAATCATTTCTTGATATCATGTGGAGTGAATCGAATTGGCTGGAGACTGGCATCAGAGATGCTGGGGACCACTGGAGGAGGCCGAGATGGATCATCCACTTGGCACTTCTGGCTGATGATTGCTGCGAATATTTCAGCCTCATCTTTTGCACTGATGTGCTGGGCTCCTCCATCATTTAGGATGGGGATATTTATGGAGCCTCTTCCTCCAGTGAGTTATTTAATTGTCCACCACCATTCACGACTAGATTTGGAAGGACTGCAGAGCTTATATCTGATCCGTTGGTTGTGGGATTGCTTAGCTCTGTCTATCACTTGCTGTTTTTGCCATTTGAAATGCAAGTAGTCCCGTTTGGTAGCTTCACCAGGTTGACACCTCATTTTTAGGTATGCCTGGTGCTGCTCCTGGCATGCCCTCCTGCACTCTCCATTGAAGCAGGGTTGATCCCCTGGCTTGATGGTAATGGTTGAGTGGGGGATATGTCAGGCCATGCGGTTGCAGATTGTGCTGGAGTACAATTCTGCTGCTGTTGATGGCCCACAGCGCCTCATGGATGCCCAGTCTTGAGTTGCTAGATTGGTTTGAAGTCTGTCCCATTTAGCACGGTCCCATTTAGCACGAAATTGGCTGGACTTGCAGATAGTGAGGAACATTGTCAGAGGCTACAGATGGATATAGATAGGCTGGAAATTTGGGCAAAGAAATGGCAGATGGAGTTCAATCCAGATAAATGTGAAGTGATGCATTTTGGTAGAGCTAATGTAGGGGGGAGCTATACGATAAATGGCAGAACCATAAAGGGTGTAGTTACGCAGAGGGACCTGGGTGTGCAAGTCCATAGATCCTTGAAGGTGACGTCACAGGTGGAGAAGGTGGTGAAGAAGGCATATGGCATGCTTGCCTTTATAGGACGGGGCATAGAGTATAAAAGTTGGGGTCTGATGTTGCAGATGTATGGAACGTTGGTTCGGCCGCATTTGGAATACTGCATCCAGTTCTGGTTGCCACACTACCAGAAGGACGTGGAAGCTTTAGAGAGAGTACAGAGGAGGTTTACCAGGATGTTGCCTGGTATGGAGGGGCTTAGTTGTGAGGAGAGATTGGGTAATCTGGGGTTGTTCTCACTGGAAAGACGGAGGATGAGGGGAGGCCTAATAGAGGTGTATAAAATTATGAAAGGCATAGATAGGGTGAACGGTGGGAAACTTTTTCCCAGATCGGTGGTGATGTTCACGAGGGGTCATAGGTTCAAGGTGAGGGGGGGGAGGTTTAACACGGATATCTGAAGGACATATTTTACACAGAGGGTGGTGGGGGCCTGGAATGCGCTACCAGGCAAGGTGGTGGAGGCGGGCACACTGGGAACGTTTAAGACTTATCTAGATAGCCACATGAACGGAGTGGGAATGGAGGGATACAAAAGAATGGTCTAGTTTGGACCAGGGAGCGGCGCGGGCTTGGAGGGCCGAAGGGCCTGTTCCTGTGCTGTATTGTTCTTTGTTCTTTGATAGTGCCACACAACGCGATGGAGGTTATTCTCAAAACGAAGGCGGGACTTCATCTCCATGAGGACTGTGCAGTGGTCACTCTTTCCGATACTGTCATGGAAAGCTGCATCTGCAGCTGGCAGATTGGTAGGGATGAGGTCAAGTATGTTATTTCCTCTTGTTGGTTCCTTCACCACCTGCTGCAGACCCAGTCTAACAGTTATATCCTTTAGGACCCGACCTGCTCGATCAGTAGTGCTGCTGTCGAGCCACTCTTGATGATGGACATTGAAATCTCCCATCCAGAGTACATTTTGCACCCTTGCCACCCTCAGTGCTTCCTCCAAGTGTTGTTCAATATGGAGGAGTACTGATTCATCAGCTGAAGGAGGACGGTACGTGGTAACCACTAAGAGGTTTCCTTGCCCATGTTTAACCTGAAGCCGTGAGACTCATGGGGTTGAGAGTCGATGTTAAGGACTCCCAGGGCAACTCCCTCTAGACTGTATACCACTGCGCCGCCACCTCTACTGGGTCTGTCCTGCTGGTGGGACAGGACATATCCAGGGATGGTAATGGTGGTGTCTAGGGTGTTATCTGTAAGGTATGATTCCGTGAGAATGACTATGTCAGGCTGTTGCTTGACTAGTCTGTGAGACAGCTCTCCCAATTTTGGCACTAGCCCCCAGATGTTAGTAAGGAGGACTTTGCAGGGTCGACAGGGCTGGGTTTGCCGTTGTCGTTTCCGGTGCCTAGGTCGATGCCTGGTGGCCCATCCAGTTTCATTTCTTTGTTGAGACTTTGTAGCGATTGTTACAACTGAATGGCTTGCTAGGCCATTTCAGAGGGCAGTTGAGAGTCAAACACATTGCTGTGGCTCTGGAGTCACATGTAGGCCAGACCAGGTAAGGACGGCAGATTTCCTTCCCTAAAGGACATTAGTGAACCAGATGTGTTTTTCTGACAACTGACAATGGTTTCATGGTCATCAGTAGGTTCTTTATTCCAGATATTTTTTATTGAATTCACATTCCACCATCTACCGTGGCGGGATTCGAAACCTGGTCCCCAGAGCATTATCGGGGCTTCTGGATTAATAGTAAAGCGATAATACCACTAGGCCATCGCTTTCCCATTTGCTTCATTACAAATGCATGCATTTAGCACCTTTTTTCCTTTCAATCCTCAACTCTTCCAGAGAAATTGGGGGAATTTTGCTGTCCCGCCCATCACGGGAATCGTGGGGGGTAGGGGGGTTGACCATTGACCTCAGGTGAGATTTTCTGGTTTTTGAGGCGAGCGTGGCCAGAAAATCCCACGCACAATCTCCATTAACCTCGCCCCAGCTTAATTAACTAATTAACGCACACACCTTTCTTTACAGCACAATGCAATACGCCCCCAAAATATTTTTTAAAAATAACATCCATTCTCACAACTGGAAACTTGTTGCTGGTGCTGAGCAACAATTCTGTCGAGGCCGTGATCAAGGTTCATATGGGGGTCAATATTAATTTTTAATATTAATTTTCACTGATATAATTACTTAAAACCCAGTAGGCTGTACTAAATAGAACCGACACTTTCACTGCTGCAGCAGGGGCCCGTCTAGGTTCACCATAGCATTCACATTAATGTGTCTCCAGTGACGTTTAACTGAACTTGATTCTGAGTGCACTGCCTAATGAAACGTCAATGAACTCTTCTAATAACTTTGGGACAAGAAAGTGGCAGTTTAATTTCAATATTCTCGTTGAAGGGGTTTGTAGCTCACAGGAGTGCAGCAGATCATTTTGCTGGTTAGTTCTGGAAAATAAGTTATAAGTTTGTTGTACAGACCAGAAAGAAGACAAAAGGTGGTCTTATGACACAGTGGGTCGCATTTCTGCTGCTGAGTTAGAAGTTCCAGGTTCAAATCCAATCCAGGACTTGATGGTCAACTAAGGAAGACGTGTTCATATTGCAGCCAATCGGACTGAGTATCAACCTAAATATTCTTCCAACATGCCAATGGTTGGTGATAAGAGGGGAAACATTTTGGTCAGACGTGTGGAAGGAAAGTTGGAGCCTGTACCGTTGCTGACCATAGCTCCAGATTACAACGTGCATGTAAAATGTGCATTTTGCCACAGCAATTCATATTCCCTGAGCGATCCCACCACCAAGGAGATGAAAAGCACAATGTTAACCTGCAGCAGGACAACCTGGATGGACACCCCATTGTTATTTTAGTTGGTGAAGAGGATTGAGGACCATGGTGTCCCGTAAAATCCAGCCCAATGTAGTTATCTTAAACAATTGAATGTAGGAACTCAAAAGTATCATAATCACTCCAACGTTCACCGGACTTCCAGTTTCCTATTGAATATATCAATTCATTCACATAGGGGAAAAAAATCATTTTTCCCCTTTGCATAATTCTACACATCTGTGAGATATCCCTGCTTAGCCAGCCGAACGCCACCTCAGCAAGTTCAGGTTTCTTATCAGCTTATAATGTATGTATGTCTTGCCTGAGATGAAACATTACGGGTAAGCATTCTGCCAAGAGATTCTAACTCTGTATGCACGTGCATGAAATTGTGCTCTGCATCCATTTGCTTGCAAAGTACCTGGAGCTTTTTGATCTGGATTTGGCAAAATTAACATATGTTGTTCTTGAGTTGAGAACATTCTGAAGACTTAGAACCATAGAAAATTACAGCTCAGAAACAGGCCCTTTGGCCCTTCTTGTCTGTGCCGAACCATTTTATGCCTAGTCCCACTGACCTGCACTTGGACCATATCCCTCCACACCCCTCTCATCCATGAACCCATCCAAGTTTTTCTTAAATGTTAAAAGTGACACCGCATTTACCACTTTATCCGGCAGCTCATTCCACACTCCCACCACTCTCTGCGTGAAGAAGCCCCCCCTAATATTCCCTTTAAACTTTTCTCCTTTCACCCTTAACCCATGCCCTCTGGTTTTTTTCTCCCCTAGCCTCAGCGGAAAAAGCCTGCTTGCATTCACTCTATCTATACCCATCAAAATCTTATACACCTCTATTAAATCTCCCCTCAATCTTCTACGCTCCAGGGAATAAAGTCCCAACCTATTCAATCTCTCTCTGTAACTCAGCTCCTCAAGTCCCGGCAACATCCTTGTGAACCTTCTCTGCACTCTTTCAACCTTATTTACATCCTTCCTGTAACTAGGTGACCAAAACTGTACACAATACTCCAAATTCGGCCTCACCAATGCCTTATATAACCTTACCATAACACTCCAACTTTTATACTCGATACTCCGATTTATAAAGGCCAATGTACCAAAGGCACTCTTTACGACCCTATCCACCTGTGACGTCACTTTTAGGGAATTCTGTACCTGTATTCCCAGATCCCTCTGTTCAACTGCACTCCTCAGAGTCCTACCATTTACCCTGTACGTTCTTCTTTGGTTTGTCCTTCCAAAGTGCAATATCTCACACTTGTCTGCATTAAATTCCATTTGCCATTTTTCAGCCCATTTTTCTAGTTGGTCCAAATCCCTCTTCAAGCTTTGAAAACCTTCCTCACTGTCCACTACACCTCCAATCTTTGTATCATCAGCAAACTTGCTGATCCAATTTACCACATTATCATCCAGATCATTGATATAGATGACAAACAACAATGGACCCAACACCGATCCCTGCGGCACACCACTAGTCACAGGCCTCCACTCAGAGAAGCAATCCTCCACAACCACTCTCTGGCTTCTTCCATTGAGCCAGTGTCTAACCCAATTTACTACCTCCCCATGTATACCTAGCGATTGAACCTTCCTAACTAACCTCCCATGAGGGACCTTGTCAAAGGCCTTGCTGAAATCCAGGTAGACAACATCCACCGCCTTCCCTTCATCCACTTTCCTGGTAACCTCCTCGAAAAACTCTAATAGATTGGTCAAACATGACCTACCATGCAGCCATGTTGACTCTCCCTAATAAGTCCCTGTCTATCCAAATATTTGTAGATCCTATCCCTTATCACACCTTCCAATAACTTGCCCACCACCGACGTCAAACTTACTGGCCGATAATTTCCCGGATTTCTTTTGGAACCTTTTTTAAACAACGGAACAACATGAGCCACCCTCCAATCATCCGGCACCTCCCCCATGAATACTGACATTTTAAATATGTCTGCCAGGGCCCCTGCAAGTTCAACACTAGCTTCCCTCAAGGTCCGTGGGAATACCCTGTCCGGTCCTGGGGATTTATCCACTCTGATTTGCCTCAAGACAGCGAGCACCTCCTCCTCTTTAATCTGTAAAGGTTCCATGGCCTCCCTACCAGTTTGCCCTATTTCCGTAGACTCTATGCCCGTTTCCTCAGTAAATATGGATGCAAAAAAACCATTTAGTATCTCCCCCATCTCTTTTGGTTCCATACACAGTGTACCACTCTGGTCTTCAAGAGGACCAATTTTATCCCTCACTATCCTTTTGCTCCTAACATACCTATAGAAGCTCTTTGGATTTTCCTTCACTCTGTCTGCCAAAGCAACCTCATGTCTTCTTTTAGCCCTCCTGATTTCCCTCTTAAGTAGCTTCTTGCACTTTTTATACTCCTCGAGCATCTGATGTGTTCCTTGCTGCCTGTACATTTCATACAACTCTCTCTTCCTCTTAATCAGTGTTACAATCTCCCTCGAGAACCAAGGTTCCTTATTCCTATTTACTTTGCCTTTAATCCTGACAGGAACATACAAACTCTGCACTCTCAAAATTTCTCCTTTGAAGGCCTCCCACTTTCCATTTACATCCTTACCAGAGAACAGCCTGTGCCAATCCACACTTCCCAGATCCCTTCTCATTTCATCAAATTTGGCCTTTTTCCAGTTCAGAACTTCAACCCGAGGACCAGATCTATCCTTATCCACGATCAGGTTGAAACTAATGGCATTATGATCACTGGATCCAAAGTGTTCCCTCACACTCACATCCATCACCTGCCCTAACTCATTTCCCAATAGGAGATCCAATATCGCATCCTCTCTAGTCGACACCTCTATATACTGATGTAGAAAATTCTCTTGAACACATTTTACAAACTCTACCCCGTCTAAACCTTTGACAGTATGCGAGTCCCAATCTATATGTGGAAAATTAAAATCCCCTACTATCACAACTTTGTATTTCTTGCAGTTGTCAGCAATCTCTCCGCTGATTTGCTCCTCCAATTCTCGCTGACTATTGGGTGGTCTATAATACAAGCCCATTAATGTGGTCATACCTTTCCTGTTTCTCAGCTCCACCCATAGGGCCTCTGTAGACAAGCTCCCTAATCTATCCTGCCTGAGTACCGCTGTAACATTTTCCCTGACCAACAATGCCACCCCCCCACCTTTTATCCCTCTGCCTCTATCCCGCCTGAAACATTGGAACCCTGGAACATTGAGCTGCCAGTCCTGCCCCTCCTGTAGCCAAGTTTCACTAATGGCTATAATGTCATATTTCCACGTGTCTATCCACGCCTTCAGCTCATCTGCCTTCCCCACAATACTCCTGGCATTGAAATAGACACACCTCAAAAAATTATTTCCACCACACTCTACCCTTCCATTTGTGATTTTGCTTGAACTAACCTGTCTTTTTACCCCGCTCCACTATCTGCTCTGGCACTCTGGTTCCCACCCCCCTGCAAATCTAGTTTAAACGCTCCCCAATAACACTAGCAAATCTCCCTGCAAGTATATTGGTCCCCTTGTAGTTTAGGTGTAACCCATCTCTCTTGTACAGGTCCCACCTGCCCCAAAAGAGGCCCCAATGATCCAAGAATTGGAAACCCTGCCCCCTGCACCAGTTCCTCAGCCACGTGTTTATCCGCCCAAGCATCCTACTCCTGCCCTTACTGGCATGTGGCTCAGGTAGCAATCCTGAGATTACTACCCTCGGGGTCCTGCTTTTTAACTTCCTTCCACTTGATTCAGTGTCTTTCACAACACGTACCGTTTGGTGTAGAAAACACTGCATTAA
This sequence comes from Mustelus asterias, assembly GCF_964213995.1. Lineage (NCBI taxonomy): Eukaryota > Metazoa > Chordata > Chondrichthyes > Carcharhiniformes > Triakidae > Mustelus > Mustelus asterias. The sequence goes on from NC_135810.1 coordinate 77,622,410, forward strand.
ATAGTGCAGTGGCTTTTATTTTACTGTCCACCAAAACCTATTTGTGATATATATAAATGATTTGGAAGAAGGTGTAACTGGTGTAATCAGCAAGTTTGCAGATGACACAAAGATGGCTGGACTTGCGGATAGCGAAGAGCATTGTCGGGCAATACAGCAGGATATAGATAGGCTGGAAAATTGGGCGGAGAGGTGGCAGATGGATTTTAATCCAGATAAATGCGAAGTGATGCATTTTGGAAGAAATAATGTAGGGAGGAGTTATACAATAAATGACAGAGTCATCAGGAGTATAGAAACACAGAGGGACCTAGGTGTGCAAGTCCACAAATCCTTGAAGGTGGCAACACAGGTGGAGAAGGTGGTGAAGAAGGCATATGGTATGCTTGCCTTTATAGGACGGGGTATAGAGTATAAAAGCTGGAGTCTGATGATGCAGCTGTATAGAACGCTGGTTAGGACACATTTGGAGTACTGCGTCCAGTTCTGGTCGCCGCACTACCAGAAGGACGTGGAGGCATTAGAGAGAGTGCAGAGAAGGTTTACCAAGATGTTGCCTGGTCTTAGCTATGAGGAGAGATTGGGTAAACTGGGGTTGTTCTCCCTGGAAAGACGGAGAATGAGGGGAGATCTAATAGAGGTGTACAAGATTATGAAGGGGATAGATAGGGTGAATGGTGGGAAGCTTTCTCCCAGATCAGAAGTGACGTTCACGAGAGGTCACAGGCTCAAGGTGAGAGGGGCGAAGTATAACTCAGATATTAGAGGGATGTTTTTTACACAGAGGGTGGTGGGGGCCTGGAATGCGCTGCCAAGTAGGGTGGTGGAGGCAGGCACGCTGACATCGTTTAAGACTTACCTGGATAGTCACATGAGCAGCCTGGGAATGGAGGGATACAAACCATTGGTCTAGTTGGACCAAGGAGCGGCACAGGCTTGGAGGGCCGAAGGGCATGTTTCCTGTGCTGTACTGTTCTTTGTTCTTTGTTCTTTCTGGCTATTGCTCGAGGCACCTCAGTGCCAACCCCAATTGCCTCGACAATCACCAGGCAAGACTGCTCTCTTCCTGTTGGGGAGCACTTCAGCGGTCACGGGCATTCAGCCTCTGATATTCGGGTAAGCGTTCTCCAAGGCGGCCTTCGCGACACACGACGGCGCAGAGTCGCTGAGCAGAAACTGATAGCCAAATTCCACACACACGAGGACGGCCTCAACCGGGATATTGGGTTCATGTCCCACTATTTGTAACCCCCACAGAGTTCCACTGGCTGTCTTGTCTGGAGACAATACACATCTTTTTAGCCTGTCTTGATGCTCTCTCCACTCATGTTGTTTTGTTTCTTAAAGACTTGATTAGTTGTAAGTATTCGCATTCCAACCGTTATTCATGTAAATTGAGTTTGTGTCTTTATATGCTCTGTTTGTGAACAGAATTCCCACTCACCTGAAGAAGGGGCTTGCAGCTCCGAAAGCTTGTGTGGCTTTTGCTACCAAATAAACCTGTTGGACTTTAACCTGGTGTTGTTAAACTTCTTACTGTAACATTACTCTGCAGTCAATGGTTTCTATATTAATCAACAGTACAATTCAGATCCTATGAAAATGATGCCCATCTTTCTGGTATGATTATTAAATATGGAGGATATCCTAATTAATCCTAGAAGTATTATTAAAATTAAATTGTTACCCAGTGACAATAATTAACGTATTACCTGTTGATCCATTGGGCCAACTAAGTATTAGATTCTGCATGTTCCATTTCCAAAGAAGCTGGAGACCTTTCAGTTCAAAGTGAAGCCCACAACAAGATAAAATGTCCCATTTGACCTGATTTAACATGTCTAAAAATGTCAAGTCATTTTGAGGCCAAATGAAAATTGTGTGTCAACATTGAATCATGGGGTAATTTGAATTAAGCGGGACAGATCGGATTTGTTCATATAGTGCCGTTTCCACATCCTTAAACAACAGTCCCTCCTCATGTGTTTAACATCTTGTAGATATCATCAACTATGTGTTTAGTTGAACGTTAATGAAAGATACCAGTTAAGCAAAACCAGTAAAATCAAAAGAGGGATATTTTTCTGAAATTAGTACGTTCAGTGAAAATTCACTTCAAATTGCAAATCTGTTACTGATTTTTGGTAATGGAAACCATCTGTTGAGTTATTAAATTCTTTATGGCACACATCACGCAGACATCTGTTTGCAATCTATAGCAGCCTGAAAAGTACTTTCTTTAAATTAAAAGCATACCCAAATCTGTCAGCCTTGTTTAACGCTCGTTGTCAACACTCCTAAATATAGGATTTCTTCGATGACTAATAAAAGTTCCATTCTCTGTGACTCATCCTTAGCCTAACTGGTTCAACTGTTGAATTTTTGTTCTGTGTTGAGATAGTGCTCACTTCAGCGTCTGCTTGCTAGGCTGGGCCGGATTGGACTGTGCTGGCCAAAATAAGGAATAGTCTGTTCTTTTTTGCAGCAGACTGAAAAATCTGTTTCTCCACGCACTTGAAGGGGGACAAAGAAGAATACTTGTTTTGTCAGAGGTAAAATGAATGAATTGAAAAACAAAAATGTTTTCAGTGATGTAAGGTCACCAGGGTCTAAGTGTGATTTTATTTCTTTTGCTTACAATAGAACTGTACAATTATTTTAAAAGGGTGTTTCCCAAAGGAGAGGGAAATGAGCATTGTGTTGCCTTTCAAGTAACTTGATAGACCGTTAGCAAGTTTAAAGAAAAGGTCCTATCCTAAAGTTATAGTACTTTAAGGTTCAAGGATCTATGTTTATTTGTGTTGCCTTGTTGCTTTTGCAAAATTGTGTAAGTTGCATTTTGTTAACACAACACATGCAATCACCCTAACTGTTTAATTTTAATTAACATTTCAATTGTTCGACAGTGTGAAGAAAATGTTTTAAGAGTTGATCAAAAGTTCTTAAACTAGTGTTTAGATTTGTCCTTCACTGAATTTTAACATTTAACATTTTCTTTTAACCAGTACATGGAGAACAAGAACTGCTAAATTAATTTTCCATGACAATTTGTCCCCAGCTGCAACTCTGCCAAATACGGCTGTTTGTTTAGATATGTCAATGTTTGGATTAAGTGAATCCAAATTCTGAAGTGTACATGTCAAGATTTATAATAAGGCTGGTTGTATTGTTAGTTTTGAAATGAAATTATTTCAAGAAGCTAACAGTAGCTGAACAGAACGGCACTTATTTCCTTTCGTTGCATTTTGATCATGTTTTGTTTGACATCAGCTGAAATCTGGAGTACAATTCAGAGTTGAGGGAATAGAATTATCCTGTGGAATGTAGTTAGCACATATCTCTAACATCAGGCAGCGGAAGATTAAGAACTTGCATTTGTAATACTAAAACTGGCCATCGGGATAAGGCACATTTGGACTGAGAAGTGACAATTAAAAGGATGGCTTTCTTCAGACCATATTTGGAAGTGGGCTTGAACTCTAGATTTTTGGCTTTTTGTTTAGTTTTAGAGGTTTTGTCCCAGATTGGCGCCAATAAAATGTATCATTGTTACAAACAAAATTATGGATTTGGGAAAGTTCATGGAGATTCTTCTGATTTTCTGGTATTTGGAGAGGAAAATAAAGAAAAAGGGATGTGATACAGTCTGCTTCCACTGTTCCAGAAGCAAGCTGACCTTGTCTATAAGGCCACTGATGTAGAGATACCAGTTTGGGAATTTCTGAACTAAGTGGCCTGTCGTAAGTTGTCAATCTAGAACTGACCTTTGGACCATTCCTAACACAGGAATAGCATTGCAATAGAAATTGTCTGAAATATAATGAGGTACATAGCTTCAACAGAGTCAAACACACTATAGGCATCATGCAGCCATCACATGCCTGGACAATTCATTGGATGTGGCACGGTGGCACAGTGATTAGCACTGCTGCCTCACAGCTCCAAGGACCTGGGTTCGACACCCAGCTTGGGTCACTATGTGAGTGGAGTTTTCACATTCTCCCCGTGTTTGCATGGGTTTCCTCTCGGTGCTCCAGTTTCCTCCCACAATCCAAAGATGTGCGGGTTAGGTTGATCCATGCTAAATTGCTCCTTAGTGACCCGAGATACATAGGTTAGAGGGATTAGTGGGGTAAATACGTGGGGTTACGGGGATAGGGCCTGGCTGAGATTGTGGTCGGTGGGCCGAATGGCCTCCTTCTGCACTGTAGGGATTTTATGATTCTATGATTCTAACACTAAAATCCTACCACAGTATCCAAATATGATTATAATCTGCAAACCTGGACACGAAGGAAGGGTTAATTATACAGCTAGAGAAGGAGGCAACCCAGTTCATTTATTAATTTTTACAGGATGTGGGCATCGCTAGCTGGCCAGCATTTATTGCCCATCCCTAGTTGCTCAAGAGCATTTGAGAGTCAACCACATTGCTGTGGCTTTGGAGTAACATGTACGCCAGACCAGGTAAGGATGGCAGATTACCTCCCCTAAAGGACATTAGTGAACCAGATGGTTTTTTATGACGATCAACAATGGTTTAATGGTCATCAATGGACTTTTAATTCCAGATTTTAATCGAATTCAAATGTCACCATCTGCTGTTGTGGGATTCGAGCCCGGGTCCCCAAAATATTACCCTGTGTCTCTGGATTGCTAGTCCAGTGATAGTTCCACTGTGCCACTGCAACCCCGCCAAGGACACAGCATGGCACTAATTGTGAGCTAGAAAATATTCCTGTTGAAGTAACGGGACAGATTTTACAGCCATTTATCAGGCAGGCTGCATCTTGGAGAAGATCTTCTGATAAGTACCAGGTTGGTCCAGTGCCCTGTCCACACGTGCATAATAAAGTGACCCAAAGCATCAGCAGTAGCATTGGCCACTTCTCTACCACACAATCCAGACCACTCTCCTGACACGATTGTAATAAAGTACTTTCAAATTGAGATCACTGGAATTGATTTAGCTTATGTAGATATATTTCATAATGTGTTTTGTGTAATCTTCATCCTAATCTTCTGTACCTCCAGAGTGTTTCCCCATTAGCAGTTATACGTGAGAACCTCTTGGAGTTGAGGTGGCATGTGCTGCCTCATGTAGCTGGTGCCAGCATATCCCAAGCTGTTATTATGACTGGCTGTTCTGTCTACTGGTTGTCCTATATTTCTGTGAAGGGGGTTCCACGCCCAGTGGGCCGTGTAGGGTGTGACATTTGGCAGGAAAGGGGTTGTGACAGTAAATTGGACTTCTAGGGATAGCCAAGCTAAGAAGAAAGATCGAGGGAGACAGTTTTAGATATAAGACTCTAGAATTAAAAAAATATTAGATCCAGGAGAATTCTGATCTGAGGTGACTATATTTAAGATGTTAGTGATGCTTGTGTTGAATGGGGAGTATACAACTGTGGGACGGTTGAAAGTGATTTGAAGAGGCAGCTTTGTTGGAAATAAACAGAAGGCCCCAGAAATCTTGGCCTTAATATGAATCTTTGAAATCAGACCAAGTGATTAACTGTGCAATTTCTGATAAGTATCTGACTTGAGCTTGGGCGGGAGGTTGGTGTGGGGGTTGGGCGGGAGGTTGGTGTGGGGGTTGGGCGGGAGGTTGGTGTGGGGGTTGGGCGGGGGTTGGTGTGGGGGTTGGGCGGGGTTGGTGGTGATGTGGGGGTGCCATGTAAGTCAAATAGGTGAAGAAGAAAAGTTGAGTTAAGAAGTTTGGTTAGCTTGCTTATCTGTGTTCATTGGACTTTTATATCTTAAACATACCTAACTACTAAAGATAAAGAGTGGAATTTTTGCAAAAAGAAAAGGTCTGAGTTGTGCAGCAGGTGGGAAAAACAGCGAGGAAGCCACCAACCCAAGTTGTGTTTTCTCCACCATACTGTTCGGCACAGAGCTGAAAAAATGAAGGGGCAGGTCCCATGACATCACGCTGGTGGGGTGGTCTCATAATTGCTGGGCAGTGACGGGGGATTGTGCCAGGGGCAGTACCAGGGCATGACTGTCTTCCCCTGAGCCAAGAACTCACTTGAACTCCTTTGTGGCTCTGCTGTCATTATTCACATTGGCATGACATTCTAATGGTGTGGGGGTGATGACCTGATGATTATATTTAAATGTATTCAAATTGGGATCTCAATATTCAATGTCAGGATTCCTGTTGCATTATTAGTGGGGGGTGGGGCGGGTGGAGGTGGGTGGGGTGGGTGGGGTGGGGTGGGGGGGGGGGGGAACCCCACCAGTGTACCCCACCAGTGTAAACCACGTTTTGGAACTCACGTGATTTAATGCTCCATCCACCCCACAAAACCAAGCATAAAATCCTTCCAGAGTGTGGTTATTAGTATTCTTTTCCTCTCATTTTTGTCAAATTGCTTTGTTTTAAACTTGTGGCTTAATTATTTTAGTAAATGCCTGGTTTTGCTGTTTTCCAAACAAAAAAAAATTAAAACATTACTGGTCTCTACTGCTGCAGATGGTTCTGGAGTTGGCGTGTCGGTGGCCGTTAAGCTGTAATTCTTTTGGGGGGGGCGGGCATTCGCCTAATGGCATTATCGCTAGACTAAAAATCCAGAAACTCAGCTAATGTTTTGCAGACTGCGTTCGAATCCTGCCAGAGCAGGGGGGGGGGCGCGGCGGGGGGGGGGGGGGGCGGCGGGGGGGGGGGGGGGGGGGGGGGGGGGGGGGGGCGGGGGGGGGGGGGCGGGGGGGGGGGGGGGGGGGGGGGGGCGGGGGGGGGGGGGCGGGGGGGGGGGGGCGGGGGGGGGGGGGGGCGGGGGGGGGGGGGCGGGGGGGGGGGCGGGCGGGGGGGGGGGCGGGGGGGGGGGGGGCGGCGGGGGCGGCGGGGGGGGGGGGGCGGGCGGGGGGGGGGCGGGGGGGGGGGGGGGGGCGGGGGGGGGGGGGGGCGGGGGGGGGGGGGGCGGGGGGGGGGGGGGGGGCGGGGGGGGGGGGGGGGGGGGGGGCGGGGGGGGGGGGGGCGGGGGGGCGGGGGGGGGGGGGGGGGGGGGGGGGGGGGGGGGGGGGGGGGGGGGGGGGGGGGGGGGGGGGGGGGGCGGGGGGGGGGGGGGGGGCGGGGGGGGGGGGCGGGGGGGGGGGGGGGGCGGGGGGGGGGGGGGGGGGGGGGGGGGGGGGGGGGGGGGGGGGGGGGGGCGGGGGGGGGGGGGCGGGGGGGGGGGGGGGGGGGGGGGGGGGGGGGCGGGGGGGGGCGGGGGGGGGGGGGGGCGGGGGGGCGGGGGGGCGGGGGGGGGCGGGGGCGGGGGGGGCGGGGGGGGGCGGGGGGGGGGGGGGCAGCCTTGCCACATCTTCCATCCTTCCTGCAGCACTTTCCTCTCTTACACTTCAATTTTTGCTCCTGCATATACTGCCACCATGTTCAATTGGGCTCTCAGACCCCATTGCTGCTTTAGGCCTGTTATCTTGCCACCCTCCTTTATTTGATGGGGGAATCGGAGGTGGAATGGTAATTATTTTGCTCTGAGAAAGAGCAATGGCAAAGTGTACATCTCACTGAGTTGAGTTCTGGACTGGAAAATGGCCCAGCATTCCAACAGGGACCAAGGTGGGAAGATTCTCCCCAGTGAATCTATCTCAGGTCGTTCAAGTCATCTTGGTTAATGCACTCTACTGCAAATGAATACTCAGATGGTAAGCTCTGTAGTTTGGACCAAGTCAATAACAAACAAGAACAGCAAGATGTTGTTAACGTAGAGATAGTGGGATTACTCAGTAATAGTAAAATTGCATTTCATATAATCTATTTCACAAGAGAGATTATGATCTTATTTAAATTCAGCATGGGACATAATCAAAAAATTGTTAAACATTTGAATTTTGATTCAGTCCTTTTGGAGTGCATGCAGCTAGTTTTTTCAGTTTTATATATGCTCCCCAAAGCCTTAGCTGTGCTGACTTTGCCTGTAGCTTACTCAGTAGTTTTCACACAACTTTCCCATCAGATCCCGAGCTGCGGGTTTGTTACTTAAATGCTAATCAGTCTTTTACAAAGTGTTGGATAAAAGGAATTAACATTTTCAAATGATGGCCTCGAGTAATTATTTAATAGTCATCGTGTGATTTGGAAATTTGCATTTCTTTCCAAAGTACAAATTAATCCTTGATTTGCAGCAGTTCCCCCTCTGTGTATTGTGATAAAACAACAGATTAATACTTTAATATTTGACTGTACATGAATCAGATAATGTTTTGTAAAGCCTGTGTCCTCAGCACCTTGTATGGCTATGAAACAAGGACGATTACAGCTATCGAGAAAAGAAGCTTAATAATTTCCATCTTTGGTGTCTGTGGCACATTATGGCTGTACCTTAGAAGGACAAAATCATTAAGGCAGCAAACCTTTCAAAGACGTGAACTCCCAGGTTTGTTAGCACTCATCAAACAATGATAACATTGTTGGCTCGGGCATGTCTGCAGGATGGAAGTTGGCCAAATACTTCTGTGTATGGCGAAGTAGCTGGAACCAGATGACCAGTAGGACACCCATCGCTCTGCTTCAAGGCTGCTTGCAGGCATGAAATGTAGGCTCTAACCATTGATTATCACACCTGGGAGTAACTAGCTGACGACAGAGGAAAATGATAACACTTCCTTCCTGTGGACTGGCATGCACTACCATGGTGACCAACAGCTGCACTGTTTGCCAACATGCACCAACAGCAATAATAACAGCCCACAACAGTGCTTGATAGCTTCAGGTGTGGCACTTGTCTCTCAAGGATTGGTCTCTTTAGCCACCAGCAAAGCTGTGCCTTTTGAAGACACCTAATCTGAATTGGATTTGTTTGCTGCATGTCCATCATCTTTTGTAAAAGGGAGCCCTAGATGCCATGTCTTTTGCTTTTAGATTTATTAGAGGATAAGGTGCCCAACAGACAGCACATAAAGCACAGTCACTGAGCTTTTAGTAGATTAGCCCTTGAATTCCTATCAATGATTTCCAGTACTGACATTTATCCCTTGGCTGCACCAGTCCAGTTTACATTAGCTCCCATTAGTTCAGCATTTCAGAGACTTGTTGTCTCTCTAGTACCAGTGAGCGAGACCAATGTCCTTTATGATGGAATTAAAACATAGTGTTAACTGCCTAGCTAATTACATTTCAGGGGAAAGGTAAAAGCAACTCTGTATATGTTTGTAAGACAGATTTATCTGCCAGAGGGTGGGGACCACACAAAGAACAGAGTCTTTACGACTCCTGTTTATATAAGCCGTGGAGGGGCCTTGAGGGTCTAGGCTGGATTAAGCATATTCCAGAAGCACGCTGCTACAGTTTCCTGAAGAAGCCACTTGTTTGCTGCAAATCGGAGTATTTAAAGGAGAATGGAATTCTTAATGCATCTTTTGTCACCAGCCCCCTGAACAGTCTGTAAAAGGGCTTGTTTGTGTCCAGTTACTGAAATGTGGTTCTCACTTGCTGAGAGATTCTGTAAGACGTTGTAAGTTGTGCAAGCCAGCACTGTTGAACGAACTATTTGATACTTGCACCATTTAAATGGGTTGTTAACTATAAGCTTTAAAGGATAATGATATTACCATAATTGGTTGCATTTTATGTTTAATTGCCACAAACAGAACTGCATTTTCTGAAATCACCCTTTCAATTTTATTCATTCCTGCAATGTTAGTGGAAGTTCATTTAAACACAATGACATATTGTTTCTTAGGTAATGCACTGCACCCTAGCACTCAACAGCATTTGGTAACCTCTATGGAATGGGACCGATGGCTCTGCATCCATTTCGGGAAGTGTTCATTTCTACTCATTTGCTGAGAGTTCAGGATAAGCTCCATTTAAAATGTGCACTTTTAAAGATGCACTTCAAAAGAGAATTTCCTTCAAACTTTCCCAGAAGCCTGTGGGGACTGGTATTATCTGTTCTCTCTTTATTTTTCCTCATGCCTTTGAGAATCGTGGAAATCCTGCCCTCATTTTTCTCAGCCCGTAAAACCTTCACTAGATAAATATAAATAAAGAAACCCGTCTGGCTCATCCTAATTCATGAATCTTATTACCTCTTGGAGCAACCGACTTAATTAAATATCTCCCAAGGTTTCTGCTTCCATACCATCCTAAATTTACCATATCCTAATTTCATAACATCAAAAGAAATAGGAGCAGGAGTATCTCGCTTAACCTGCTCTGCCATTGGTTATGGCTGATCTTATTGTGGCCTTAACTCCACTTCTCTGTCTCCTCCCGCTCCCCCCTCCCCTCCCCCCCCTCACTCCTCTCCCCGCCCCCCACCCCCCCCCCCCCCCAAAAAGCCACCACCCCAATAACCCTTAACTCTCTTGTCAATTAAAAATTCATCTGACTCAGCCTTCAATGTATTCCATGGCCCAGCCTCCTCTGCACCCTGTGGAAGAGAATTCCAAAGACAACAACCTTCTGAGAAAAGAAATTCTTCTTTATCTCCCTCTTAAATGGGAGACCCCTTATTGTTAAACTGTACCCTGTAGTTCCAGATTCTCCCACAGAGGGAATATCCTCTCAGCAGCTGGCCTTTCAAGTTCCCTCAGAATCATATATGTTTCAATAAGGTCACCTCTCGTTTTTCTGAACTCCAACGAGTATAGGCCCAACCTTCTCACTTTCCTCTTTAGACAGCCCCCTTCATCCCAGAAATCTGCTTACTGAATCTTTTCGAACTGCTTCCAATGCAAGTTTGAACCTATATTCACTGACCTTTCACGGATTACTTAAAAGTTGTGGGCCGGAATTCTCTGACCGTTCACACCCCACCACCACGGTCAGCAAGAACAAAGAATTTGGCACACAGTCACGGTGGCACAGTGGTTAGCACTGCTGCCTCACAGCGCCAGGGAGCTGGGTTCGATTCCTGGCTTGGGTGTCTTTGTGGAGTCTGCACGTTCTCCCAGTGTCTGCGTGGGTTTCCACCGGGTGCTCCAGTTTCCTCCTCCAGTCCAAAAGATGTCTTGGTCAGGTACACTGAGGGAGATAAAATCTCCCTCAGTGTACCTGAACAGGCGCTGAAGTCTGGCGACTAAGGAATTTTCACAGTGTTAATGTAAGCCTATTAGTGACACTAATAAATAAACTTCAAAACTTAAATAAACTTAAAAAACTCTGTTCACTGCAGCGGGACAGAGAATCTCAGCTGCGGACAAAGTCAGAGAATCTGGCCTATAGTTCAAGATAAACCATAACATTATTGATTTGTCATTCACAGACCATGTATCAATGGAAATTTGGTGCATAAAATTTTAATAATCTTGGTTTAGAAGGAATATATTTATACATCTGTACCAATGAAGTCAACAAAAATTAGCGTGGATATAAAAATGGTTATGTATTTATTTAACTGTATTTTGCTATATAGAATAGTTAAGTCTGTTTTACTTAAAAAGTAGGGTATAACTAAACTTTTTCTGTTAGAATTGAAGGTTATATTAAGGTTTATCACAGATATTGTTTGAGCAGGTCCCTAGCCTAAGGCTGACTGCATCAGTATTTGCTGTGTCTCATTATTATTCTCTTCTTCCCTTTATAGCCATCTGAGTCTTCTCTGTAGTTCTGAGAAAACTCTCATCTGGAGCAATGTCTCTTCAACTATTCCGACTGTCTCTTGTGATTATGTGTGTGCTTCTGGTGACTTTCACATTCCCAGGTAGGCAAAAGGATTTCAAAGAGATGTTCCCAGGGAGTTTCACATATATAGACATTTAGTAGAATATCTTGCTTTTCGTTTACCAAAAAGAGTTTTATGAAATATATTTGTGTGATATATTGTATTTACAGAAACCTATAAGGAAAAAGCTATCCATAAATTTGAGTTAATATAGTCGTGTACTTTCAACTCACTTTGAGGGCTATTGCATTGTTTGAACAATTTAATGTTCAGTTCATTGGTATATAACTCAATGCTCATGGGCCCAAACCCTGAAATTCATAGTTACACCTCACATCCGCAGCACAAGTGTTCACGCTCACTCACCTTGGGTTGGAAGTTACCGTAAATAAGACCATGCCCTGCCTGAAGCACACAATCAAAAACTAACCTCACACACCTCGCATATAGGAGGCTACTCAGGAAAAAAAGCTGCAGAGTTGAGTAAATTCGCAGTTTGCAGTACCAAATCTTTGTTGTTTTTAAGACTGGTGATTTACATTTCTCTTGAGCTTTTTTATTGACTTAGTTTTGGTGCAACTGCTTTGTGAGTATTTTAATATGAACAGAATAACAGATCCTAATCATTCCTCATGGAATCCAAAATTAAGGCCGGGATTCACCGGATCCGCTCGCCCCTGATGGGAATCCCAATGGACCATTGAATTGGTTGTCAGGTCTAAACAGGGATTCCCACCGAGCGGCACATCCGTCGCAATGCTCCCGGCCCGCCCTGATCAGGTTCCTGCCTCGAGCGACCAGGAACCCGATGAATATGTAACATCTTCATAAACTTGTAATTAGCATACTGGAAGACCAATTCAATGGCCTCCCCCGATGCACCCATCCTCCCAGCGGGAAGCCCACCAGGTGGGCTTTGGTGCAGGACCTGACAAACATGGACTAGGTGTTTTGTACTCTGAGAGGGGGTAAGGAGGTAAGTCGTGTGCCCATGTGCACCTCTGCCAACCTGCAGATGGAGGATCCCCCCAAGAGACTCCCCTCAGGACCATCCTTCAGGTTCCCCCTCAGAACCCCCCTCACCTCAGGCTCCCCTTAGGACTGCCATTGCGGTTAGAAAAGAGGAAGTTAAACCTCATTAAAATATCCAATCTGTCTGCAATGTTTCTAAACATTCAGCCTTTGATTTACAGATTGGATATTTTATGAGGTTTAACGTTCACTTTTCTAACCGCAACATTTACAAAGCACTCGAGATGCATTCAAGTGTGAAGGGGAAGAAAAACAAATAAGGCTCTTTGCTAGTGGGTAAGTAATCCAACCTTTCAATGAAACCACTTCAAAGGATGCAAACATGATGCTAACTTTTCAGTGTTAAAAGGGCAAGTGAAATTGAACAAACTTTAGTTTATTTTTATTAGTGTCACAAGTAGGCTTACATTGAGATTGCAATGAAGTTAAAATCCCCTAGTCGCCACACACCTGTTTGGGTACACTGGGGAGAATTTAGCATGGCCAATGCACCTAACCAGCATATCTTTCGAACAAAGCCCTTCAAAGCAACTGCAGTTGTAGGTATGAGAAAAAGCAAGGGTTCTCTCAGGAAATCCTGACAGGTCATTTCTCTAAGAGCACATTAAAGAGGGCTTCTAACACCTGAGCCAATCCCTATTGTGGAATGGAGTACTGTTGTGATTTTGAAGGCTTCCAGGTGTCCAAGGGGCATGGATGTCAAAGTGCCCACACTTCAAAGGTTTCAGAGGCAATAATGAATATCTTATCCCAGAATGGTGTCTGAATTCACCATCCTGAAACTGAACAACTTTCCCAGGGCAATAAGGAACGAGACCCCCATCTTGGGGGAAAAGTCCTGAGGTCAAGGTCTTTCCTCCAGCCCCAGCCCACCCAACTCCCAGGTTCCTTTGGGGACCCTGCCTCTGCAGCCTGGCAAAAGCAGAGGGCCACATGGGTATACCACTGACCTCCTTGCCCCCCACCCCTCCCCCCCCCCCACTCCCTTGGAGTACAAGGCACCACGTAAGGGTGTCACTGTCAGGGTGCCAGGGAGCAGTGCAAGATTGGCACTGGTGTCCTGAGGTGGGGGCCTGATGAGGGTTCTGAGGGGGGGATCCTGAAGGGGTTCCTGAGGAGTGGCTTGAGCGGACCCCATCTGAAGTGTCTGTTTTGGGACGGGTATGAGGGGGGATCGGGTCACCCTGATGCCTGTGGGGTGTATGTGGGGGTGGGGAGGGGGGTGACCTGTTCTTTCAGTGGTGGGGGGAGGATGCCCCTCTGTGCTGGGGGGTTGGGAAGGCTCTCCTTTCCAGCAGCAGTCACCATGTCCATTGTGTGGAGAGGTGGGGAAGGTGAGCTCGTCTGTCAGCACGGAAATCTTTCAAAAAGGGCCCCCAATCTCTGTAAATCTGGGCTGGCCGGCGTGATTCTTGGGATGTATAAATTTAAATGGTTCAGGTGGGTGAATCCCACCTGACAGACGCTGCTAATGCCAGCAGGAAACATCTGGTGTGACTCAGGCCAACAAGCCCCAGTCAAAGAGGGGGAATAGCCAACTTCTCTCCATTTTGCACTGCTCCTTGGCGCCCTGATCTGGCGCCTTGTACTCTGAGGGGGGCAAGGAGGTAAGTGGTGTTCCCATGTGCCCTTCTGCTGCTGAATCTGCAAGCTATTGATTGCTGACAAAACCAGTTGCGCCTCACCCATCGTCGTGCCCCAGTCAGTACCGTTCCTTCTGCTACTAAAAGTTTCATCGCCCTTTGCATACTTTAAGGTAGGAATGCTCATGCGAATGGGAAGATTGATCTACAGAACACATGCAACAACCAGGATCAACTCAACCAGGCCACAAATAGGAGCAGTGTTAACCGAAGAGAGGAATGGAAAAGGCAAGGAGTCGAGCTTTGAGGTGGGGTGGACACTTACCAGCATAAACTGGAGTGAGGGAAGATCCTTATTAGCTCAAGAGGTAAAAGAGTACCTTCATTAACTGAGACAATGTGGAAGAATATCGTCATTAACTGGGTAGGGGAATGGGAGAGAGCAAATAAGCAAATGCGCATCTTTCATGTCCTCGGGATGTTCCAAAGCACTTCATTCAGCTAATTGCTTTTGTAATGCAGGAAAATAACAGTAATTAACAAATGAGATAAATGATCGATTAACCCACTTGGTTGAGGGATGAATGTTGCCCAGAGAGAACGCTTTGAATTGTGTCATGTCATCTTTTATATTGACATGAACAGATCGATGGGCCCTTGCTTTAATCAAAATCACATTGTGTGGGCTCTGCCTGAAGGCAGGAATTGGCTGATTGCTTACTGATGTTTCATCATGAAGCATTTACTTCACAGTTCTCTTCTGTCAGCGGTCATTTGTCATTGCCTTCCACTCTCGGGGCCAAGAGGGGAGAGGATTCTATCAACTCAACCTAGAAGGAGACAATGAGGGAAAAATATTGGTGGGAATTGAGGGAGACAGGGAAACCATAGCAAACTGAACCGAGGAAGAAAGCAGAAATTGGGCAGTTGGGAGATGGAGAATGTGTCTCAGAAATAATGGAGAATTGAATGGAGTAAAATGTTTCTGAGCAGGGTGGGGGCATGAGGATGCAAATGAAAGTCTGACAATTGGTGCCATGTTTTGGACAAGTGATCATCTGCTTTTATTTTTTTTTCTGAACAAGTTACAATTCAATTTTCAAGAAAATGTAGATTTTGAAAAGAAAGCACCAGATCAGCAGTATGTCTCCAGAGCTCCCTACAAATATAACAATTTTGTGGATTTTCCCTTCAGCTTTCAGGTTTTTTCTCCTCCAATCTGAAGGTAAAAGCCTGTGATACTTTTTCATGTGACATTCCTGATAATTGAAGGTTTTCTTGGGCTATTTAACACCTGCTAGTTTTTGCTGGGTTGAATTGATGTACTGTAAAAGGAATTGCTCAAAGGATTTGTGGGAGCCTCAGAGACAGGATCAGAGATAAACCATTTGCAATGCTAATGTTGGCCTTGTAATGGTGCATCGCTATAAGTAAATGGAGAGGGACGCAAACAGTTTAATAAACTAGTGGATATTAATGAGTTTGAAACACCTATATACAGTACTCTGATTGGAACGAGTATTATTTTCAGTTGTCAAATCTGGAGGCTTTTCTTTCCTGTTGGAGACAGTAGCATTAGTGAGTTAGAAATGTGCGTGTGTATGCGTGAGCACGGTGGCACTGTGGTTAGCACTGCTGCCTCACAGCACCAGGGACCCACGTTCAATTCCCGACTTGGGTCACTGTCTGCGTGGAGTCTGCACGTTCTCCCCGTGTCTGCGTGAGTTTCCTCCGGTTTCCTCCCACAATCTGAAAGACATGCTGGTTAGGTGCATTGGCCATGCAAAATTCTCCCTGAGTGTACCCGAACAGCGCCGGAGTGTGGCGACTAGGGGATTTTCACAGTAACTTCATTGCAGTGTTAATGAAAGCCTACTTGTGACTAAGAAATAAACTTGAAACTTAACTTACTTATATACATGTATGTGCCTTAGCTGATCTTAGTTCAACAATTAATCATCTGCCCCATTGATCCTTATGAGCTTCATTCCGTTAGTTTATCTATTCAAAAGGATCTTAAATTGATTTTCTTTTTCAGCTGGGTCAAGCGGAAACAAATTGCGTAAGATGATCGAGAAAAGAAATGGTAAGGAAAATCATTTTGGTGTGTTTCTTGTGCATGAGTTATGTAGGAGGACAAAGAGCAAACTATTACTCAGATGGGATCATTGAAATCCTTGTGGAGGAACTGAGAGACTGAACATTCTGTGAGGAATGAACCATCGAACCTACAGTGCGAAAACACGTCATACGACCCATCAAGTCTGCACGACTCTCTGAAAGAAGATCATATCCAGGCCCACCGCCCTCCTTATCCCCATAACCCCATGCATTTACCATGGGTAATCCACCTAACCTACATATATTTGGACACTAAGGGGCAATTTGGCATAGCCAATCCATCTAACCTGCACATCTTTGGAGTGTGGGAGGAAATTGGAACATCCGGAGGAAACCCATGCAGGCACGGGGAGAACGTGCAAACCTCACACAGTCACCCAAGACCAGAATTGAATCCAGATCCCTGACGCTGTGAGGCAGTAGTGCTAACCACTGTGCTACCATGCCTTGAAGTTAGCCACACCATCATTGTCTGTGCTTGAGTTTAGGTCTGCAATACATCTGTGGTTGTTAAGTCACCATCTGGGTAGGTAGAAAATTAGGCTTATTACTTTTTTGGAACCTTTATAAAAGCCTCTTCCTTTGATCTAAGACAATTTTTAATTTATTAACCATGGTTGGATCACTTTTCCTGTTCGGTTATTTGTGCTCAAAATAATGTATATTTGTTGTAAACCGTGTATTAATTCTTTAACTGCTAGCCATTGCCTGTCTACTTTCATATATTTTAATGTAGTTTTTCAATCTACCACTGCCAATTTTCCCCTCATATTGTTGTGGTTCAATTATGACCTCAGTTTTGGATTGAACGACATCATTTGCAAATGAATATAAAATTCTATCCTATTCTGGTCACTCTTTATTAAAGGGTCCTTTTTAATGAGATTATTTAATAGCCCTTTCTGAATGCACAATACTAGATCTCAGATAGCTAATTCTCCAGTTGGATCTTCAACACATTGTTCTGGAAAGCATCTGGTATACATTCCAGAAATTTGTGCTCCACAACATTAGCACTAATTAGGTTTAGACAGTTTACATGTAGATTGAAATCCCCCATAACTACTGTAGAATCACTCCAGTGTGGGAGGAGGCCATTTGGCCCATCGAGTCTGCACTGACCCCTATCCCCATAACCCCACATATTTACCCTGCTAGTCCCCCTGACACTAAGGGGCAATTTTAGCAATGGCCAATCCACCTAATCTGCACATCTTTGGAGTGTGGGAGGAAACCGGAGCACCCGGAGGAAACCCGCACAGACACGGGGAGAATGTGCAAACTCTATACAGACAGTGACCCAAGGTGGGAATTGAACCCGGGTCCCTGGCACTGTGAGGCAGCAGTGCTAACCACTGTGCCACCGTGCCGCCCTCGCTGTGCCATTGTGCCACCTTTGTTTTATCACCCTTGTTACATGGTCCTCTAATTTCCTGACTTGTACCATGTCCTGCATCACCACTACTGTTTGGTGATCTATAAACAACTCCAACCAATGTTTCTTAGCCCCACTCAAATTAATTCTTACCTTGATCTTCTAATCCAAAACCCCTTCTCAGTAAAGTACAGGTCTCGTTGTTTATTAACCGTGCTACCCCACCTCCTTTTCCTTTTGTCTATCCTTCCCAAACATCGCGTGTTCTTGAATATTCAGTTCCCAGCCTCGTTCACCCTGCAGCCATGTGTCCAGTTATGTCGTATCTGCTTATTTCTATTTGTGCCATCAATTCATCTACTTTGTTGCAAATCCTGCATTCCTTCAGATAGAGTGGTAAGTGTGCTGGATTCTAAACTGCTATGTAAATGCAAGCTCTTATTAATTTGGATAGCTTATTTTTTTACTGTTTTCTACATCTTTTAACTGGTGAGAAATTGGCCGTTTCAGTTCCTGAGTCCAAGGCGAAAGCATTTTTGAACAGTTTGAAGCGTCCCAAACGGTACCTGTGGGACAGGTCTCGTGCTGATGTTCAGCAGTGGTATCAGCAGTTTATGAACATGGGATATTCTGAAGCAGTGAGTATGCTGCACAATTGTTTGCAAAACTTAATTTGATTTTCTCAATCATCAACTTAACATATGCATAATTTTACCTGTTCAAAATGTTCTCCTTACACCACCTGAAGGTATTAAATCATTAGGGGGGGGCGGAAATACAGTTGAGTCATGATTGTGCTATTTGAATTGGAGGATTATAAACTTAATATTCTTGTCTACAAGGTTTTAAAAAAACTCCTTTCACAGAATGTGAGCATCGCTGGTCATGTCAGCATTTATTGCCCACCCTTAATTGCCCTTGAGATGGTGGTGAACTGCTTTCTTGAACCGTTGCAGTCCATGTGGTGTAGGTACATCCATGGTGTTGTTAGGAAGAGAGTTCCAAGACTTTGAACCTGCAACAGTGAAAAATCGGTGATATATTTCCATGTCAGGCTGGTGAGTGATTTGGAGAGGAACTTGCCGGTGGTGAAGTTCATGTGTGTCTGCTGTCCTTGTCCTTCTAGATGTTAGTAGTCCTGGGTTTGGAAAGTGGTGTCGAAAGAGTCTTGGTGAGTTGCTGCAGTGCATCTTGTAGATAGTACACACTGCTGCCACTGTGAGGAGATTTCTTTAATTAATTCGTGGGACATGGGCATCTCTGGCTGGCCAACATTTATTGCCCATCCCTAGTTGCCCTTGAAAAGGTGGTGGTGAGCTGCCTTCTTGAATCGCTGCAGACCATGTGCTGTGGGTTGATCCACAATGCCGTTAGGGAGGGAATTCCAGGATTTTGAACCAGCGATTGCGAAGGAACGCTGATATATTTCCAAGTCAGGATGGTGAGTGGCTGGGAGGGGAACTTGCAGGTGGTGATGTTCCCATTCATCTGCTGCCCTTGTCCTTCTATATGGAAGTGGTTGTGGGTTTGGAGGGTGCTGTCTAAGGATCTTTGGTGAATTGCTGCAGTGCATCTTGTCGATAGTACACACTGCTGCTACTGAGCGTCGGTGGCGGAGGGAGTGGATGTTTGTAGATGTGGTGCCAATCAAGTGGGCTGCTTTGTCCTGGATGTTGTCAAGCTTCTTGAGTGTTGTTGGCGCTGCACCCATTCAGGCAAGGAGGAGTGTTCCATCACTCTCCTGACTTGTGCCTTGTAGATGATGGATAGGCTTTGGGGAGTCAGGAGGTGAGTTACTCGCCGCAGTATTCCTAGCCTCTGACCTGCTCTTGTAGCCATTGTGTTTATGTGGTGAGTCCAGCTGAGTTTCTGGTCAATGGTAACCCCAAGGTTGTTGACAGTGGGGGATTCAATGATGGTTACACCATTGAATGTCAAGATACTTAAGAAGATAGCAATCCCCAAAGTTGAAAAGTCACCAGGTCCAGATTGGATCCATCCTAGATTACCGAGGGAAAAGAATGAAAATTGCAGAGGCTCTGGCTACTTTCTTCCAAAGCTCTTTAGAGATATGGGCAATCCTGGAGGAAGATAGCAAATGTTATGCTTCCATTCCGAGAAGGCCAGAGGGTTGAACTGACAATTCCAAGTCGAACAATCTAATGTCGGTGGTGGGAAACTTTTAGAGACAACAATTCAAGAACATATTAATTGACAATTTGTTTAAGGAAATCTGTAAACTGGTGGGGGGGAAGGGGAGGCCTTTGTGCCTCCTCTCCCCCTCCAATTGAGACTTTTAAGTGGGTAATTAATGTCTTCCTTAGGGCCTCATTCTGCTGCTGAATTAACTGAATGGCGGGTGTGGGGCTGCAGAGAGCAAGACAAGGAAACACAATAGGTCCCGAGCATTGTCCCTCATCCAAAGACACTCGGTGAGAGTAGTTGTTAGTGCCAGAATTCTAGGTTTTTTAAAACTAAATACGCTACTCCTTGTGATTATGTTTAGTTTATGATATCACAGTGTTTGCCCCTCAGTGTATTTAAATAAGCAAGTATTATCATTGCTAAAGAGCAAAGCACAATGTCACTCAACACAGAGGTATAACGCACAACAAAGATGTCCATCAAAAAGTTAAATTTTGAAACTTTCCAATCAGCTCAACTAAGGAGACAAATAGTAAATCTCAGGATCTGTGTTTTTGCTGCCTCCTGTGTGTGTGTCCCTGCGTGTGCATGTGTGCTTAAGTGTGTGTGTGCGTCTGTGTCTATCTGTGTATGTCAATGCCTGTGTGTCTGTGCGTGTTTGTCTGTGTGTGTGTCTATGTGTCTGTCTGTGAATGTGTGTCTGTCTGCGAATGTGTGTGTGTCAGTCAGTGTCTGTATGTTCATGTATGTGTGTTAGAGGGTGTATAGCAATAGATAATAACTAGCTCACATTGACCATAAAAGTCATTTACC
The DNA here is from genome assembly GCF_964213995.1 of Mustelus asterias. Lineage (NCBI taxonomy): Eukaryota > Metazoa > Chordata > Chondrichthyes > Carcharhiniformes > Triakidae > Mustelus > Mustelus asterias. Next base: position 77,643,088 of record NC_135810.1, read on the forward strand.
ACCTCTCGGTCAAAATTGGAGTCACAGCCTTATAAAATATGGAGCTAAAATGGAATCAAAGGCAGTTCTAAACCTTGGACATCCAGCAGAGTTAACAGCTGGGAGAGGATGCCAAATCAGGCTTTTGGTAGATGGCCACTAAATAGACCTGCCAAGGTTTATTGACTTGTACCAACTTAAGTTTCACTTCTCAACCAAAGTGCTGATTCGTTATTATATAAACCTACCTAAACACTTTCTCTTGACAACTTAATTGAGTCTCTGTCACATTAAATTTTCTAGGAAAGGACATCATCCCAGTAAGAACATCTCCTGCTGTTTTCAAAGTCCTTGGATATTCTTTCTCCCACTAATTAGAATTTATCCACAAGGCATGGTTGCTTGCAGTCTGTCTACAAATGCTTGAGTGTCCTTTTATTGTCAGGAGACAATGGGAACATCTATTTTTAAAGTCGGCTTGAGCTGCATATAATGTTCTGCCCAAATGTAGGTTAATGGCTGCCGGGCATCCAGCAAGCTACTTTTGAATTAATGTCCTATTATAAGTAGGATATAAATAACCTGCAACATGGGGAAATAAAACTATTTATATAACATTTTTAACTTGGGAAAACATCCCACTGTGCTTCACACAAACATGTCCAGACAAAAGTGACAGCAAACCAGAGAAAGAGCTGATTAAAGAGAATCTTAGGAGAGGTGGAAAAGCAGATAGGTTGAGAGTATCACAGAGTTTAGCATGTAAATGGCTAAAGCAAGTGGAAAAGACAGTGAGGAAAGGGCAAAATGGCAGAGTTAGAGGAATGCAGACATCTTTTATATCTGGAGCAGGGAAACAAAGATGTCAAGGGCAAGGCCATGAAGGGACTTGAACAAAAGGCTGAGGAGCCGAAAGTTTTAGGTCAGTGACAGGCGAATATGGCCTTGGGCTGGTTAGGCAGCAACAGACACCTCAATGACTCATCTGAGCTGCTGAGATGCCTCATTCTCATATTTCTGTCCTGGCTCATGCCCAATGTTCCAGTGAAAACCAACGCAAGCTTGAGAAACAGCACCTCATCTTTTGTTTAGGCACTTTTCAACCTTCTGGACTCAATATTGAGTTCAATATTGAGTATAGAGTTCAAACTAGGAACTCTGTCCCACATTTTAGTCTCTTTTGTTTGCCAGCGTCTGTATCTTGTTTCTATGTTTTCAGACAAGAGCTGTCCTTTATTCTGTCATTAACACTCACTCTGGAACCAGGGGATGGCATGGTGACGCTGGTTAGCACTGCTGCCTCACAGCGCCAGAGACCCCAGGTTCAATTCCGGCCTCGGGTCACTGTCTGTATGGAGTCTGCACATTCTTCCCGTGTGTGTGTGGGTTTCCTCCGGGTGCTCCAGTTTCCTCTCACAGTCCAAAGATGTGTGGGTTAGGTTGATTTGCCATGCTAAGTTGACTCTAGTGTCAGGGGGACTATCTGGGTAAATATGTGGGGTTACAGGAATAGGGCCTGGGTGAGACTGTAGTCAATGCAGACTCGATGGGCAGAATGGCCTCTTTCTGCACTGTCGGGATTCTATGAACATGCGTGGCTTTGCTTATTTGCTACAACCATTACCGCTCCCTATACCTTTTGTTCTATGACATAGAACCATAGAATCCCTATGGTGCAGGAAGAGGCCATTCAGCCCATCGCATCTGCACTGACTCTCCGAAACAACATCCCACCCAGGCCCCCCCTCCGCCCTATCCCTGTAACCTGTGCAGTTACTGTGGCTAATTCACCTAACCTACACATCTTTGGATACTAAGGGGCAATTTAGCATAGCCAATCCACCTAACCTGCACAGCTGTGGACTGCGGAAGGAACCGGTGCACCCAGAGGAAACCCACGCAGACCTAGGGACATGTAAACTCCAGTCAGCCAAGGCCAGAATCGAACCCAGGTCCCTGGCACTGTGAGGCAGCAGAGCTAACCACTGTGCCACCATGCTGCCCTCATTTTTATTTTTTAATCATTCCTGCCCTCTAACCCATCCCTGGCTCTCCCTCCCCCCCCCCAACTTTTTCAGAACTATAAAACGCATCGCATTTTTACCTCACTTTATTTCTCAATGAGTCATATTGGACTCAAAACATTAACTCTCTCTCTCGCTCCACGGAGGCTGCCAGACCTGCTGAGCTTTTACAACACTTCATTTTTATTTCAGATTTCCAGCAACCACAATATTTTGCTTTTATTAAGATACCCAAAGGAGATTCAAGCTTAGAACAGCAACAGGAGAGTAGAGAGACAAAAGTGACAGATTGAGATAGAAATTTGAAGGGAAGCAGGCAAGGAGAGAGGGAAAAGTATCCATACAGGAAGGAATAAAGGATGGTATGACTTAATGAGAGGAAGGGGATGAAACAAACAAAAGGAAAAAGTGGAAGTCATTAAGTACCAGGACAAAACTATAATTGTAAATATAGCAGGAAATTCAGGTAACATAGTTACAAAAAATGTGATGCGTATGTCTTGTGTGATGGTACTGTGCTTTTAAGAAATGTATTTAATGTTTCTCTGCAGGATGTTTCTGTAGTCCTTGGCAAGTTGTTGGACACTGTCTGTAACTGGTGTCCTGTATTGTTGCTGAGGCAGTATCATTGATATCATGGTGATTTTTATCTGGCTTAACACAGCATTCTGGAGTTTTAATGGTGCTTTGGGAATTGTTAATGGAGCTTGATTGACAGTTTATGGCATGTGTGGCTAGGAACAGCTATGCTTCAGAAAAATCCAGTTTTAGTTTTTCAATTGCTGCTGGAAGCTGGTGGAAGAAGGCAATGTCTCTGTCTCTCTGTCTCAGGAGGCTTATTGTAAAATTTCAGAACTGGGAAGCCTCAGAGAATTGATCCAACGTTCAGAGGACTAATTCACAGCAGGAGTTAAAAGCTGAGAATATGGCATCATGTGAGCATAGTTGTTTCTGTGCCAAGTCTGAAGAAGGGTATATGTCTATGGGGATGGTGTTTAACTTGGAACAGCAGAGCTAGTTAGCTATTAAGAGTTAGAACATAGAACATAGAAAAAATACAGCACAAACAGGCCCTTCGGCCCACAGGTTGCGCCGGTCATGTCCCTACCTACGAAGGCTTATATATAGACTTACCTATAACCCTCAATCCTATTCAGTCCCATGTACTCATCCAGAAGTCTCTTAAAAGACCCTATCGAGTTTGCCTCCACCACCACTGACGGCAGCCGATTCCACTCACCCACCACCCTCTGAGTGAAAAACTTACCCCTGACATCTCCTCTGTACCTACTCCCCAGCACCTTAAACCTGTGTCCTCTCGTAGCAGCCATTTCAGCCCTGGCAAAAAGCCTCCGAGAATCCACCCGATCTATACCTCTCAACATCTTGTACACTTTATCAGGTCACCTCTCATCCTTCGTCTCTCCAAGGAGAAAAGACCGAGCTCCCTCCCAATCCAGGCAACATCCTTGTAAATCTTCTCTGCATCCTTTCAATCATTTCCACATCCCTCCTGTAATGAGGTGACCAGAACTGAGCACAGTACTCCAAGTGGGGTCTGACGAGGGTCTTATAAAGCTGCATCATTATCTCCCGACTCCTAAACTCAATCCCTCGATTGATGAAGGCCAGCACACCATACGCCTTCTTAACCACCTCCTCTACCTGCAAGGCCGATTTAAGAGTCCTATGGACCCGGACCCCAAGGTCCTCCTGATCCTCTACACTGCTAAGAGTCTTACCCTTGATATTATACTCCTTCATCCCATTTGACCTGCCAAAATGCACCACTACACATTTATCCGGGTTGAAGTCCATCTGCCACTTCTCCGCCCAGTCTTGCATCCTATCTGTGTCACGCTGCAGCTTCTGACATCCCTCCAACCTATCCACAACACCACCAACCTTCGTGTCGTGGACAAACTTACCAACCCATCCCTCCACTTCCTCATCCAGGTCATTTATGAAAATGACAAACAGCAAGGGTCCCAGAACAGATCCCTGGGGCACTCCACTGGTGACCGACCTCCATTCAGAAAAAGACCCATCTACAACCATTCTCTGCCTTCTGCAGGCAAGCCAGTTCTGAATCCACAAGGCAACAGCCACTTGGATCCCATGCCCTCTCACTTTCTCGAGAAGTCTTGCATGGGGGACCTTATCGAACACCTTGCTGAAGTCCATGTAAACCACAGCTACCGCTTTTCCTTCGTCAATGTGTTTAGTCACATTTTCAAATAACTCCACCAGGTTTGTAAGGCACGATTTGCCTTTGACAAAGCCGTGCTGGCTACTTTTAAGCACACTAAACTTCTCTAAATGTTCCTAAATCCTGTCCATCAGGATCTTCTCCATCAACTTACCAACCAGAGGTTAGACTCACCGGTCGGTAATTTCCTGGGCTATCCCTATTCCCTTTCTTGAATATAGGAACCACATCCGCAATCCTCCAATCCTCCGGAACCTCTCCCGTCTCCATCAACGACACAAAGATCATCGCCAGAGGCTCTGCAATCTCTTCCCTCGCCTCCCACAGTAACCTGGGGTATATCCCATCCGGTCCCGGTGACTTATCTATCTTGATGCTATTCAAAATTTCCAACACATCCTCTTTCTTAATGTCCACATACTCAATCTTTTCAGTCCGCCTCAATCCTGTAGTACAACCACCCAGGTCTTTTTCCACCGTGAATACCGAGGTAAAGTATTCATTAAGCACCTCTGCTATTTCTTCCGGTTCTGTACAGACTTTCTCACCTTCACCTTTTATAGGTCCTATTCCTTCACATCTCACCCTTTTACTCTTCACATATTTATAGAACGCGTTGGGGTTCTCCTTAATCTTACCTGCCAAGGCCTTCTCGTGACCCCTTCTGGCTCTCCTAATTTCTTTCTTAAGTCCCTTCCTACAAGCCGTATACTCATCTAGATCCTGATCATCGCCTAGCTCTCTGAACCTTTTGTACGCTTTCCTTTTCTTGTTGACTAGGTTCAGCGCAGCTTTCGTGCATCACGGTTCCCGTAACCTACCAACACCTCCCTGTCTCATCAGAATGTTGTCATGCAGAACTCCAGACAAACATTCCTTGAAAATCTGCCACCTTACTTCAGTATTTTTCCTCGAGAATGCCTCCTTCCAATTTACACCTCTAATCTCCTGCCTGATGGCTTCATATTTCCCCTTACTCCAGATAAACACTTCCCTAGGTTGCCTGATCCTATCTCTTTCCAATGCTAGCGTAAAGGAGATAGAGTTATGATCACTATCCCCAAGATGCTCCCCCACTGAGAGATCCAACACCTGCCCAGGCTCATTAGCCAGTACCAGATCGAGTACAGCCTCTCCTCTTGTAGACTTATCCACATGCTGTGTCAGGAAACCCTCCCGAACACACCTAACAAACTCCTCCCCATCCAAACCCCTTACCCGAGGGATATTCCAATCGATGTTTGAGAAATTAAAGTCTCCCATCACGACAACCCTGTTATTCCTACATCTCTCCAGGATCTATTTCCCTATCTGCTCCTCAACATCCCTGCTACTATTGGGCGGCCTGTAGAAAACACCCAGCAAAGTTATCGACCCCTTCCCGCTCCGAACTTCTACCCATAGAGACTCCGTAGACAATCTCTCCACGGCTTCCACCTTCTCTACAGCTGTGACACTATCCCTGATCAGCAGTGCCACTCCCCGCCCCCCCTCCCCGTCTTTTGCCTCCCTCTCTGTCCTTTCTAAAACATCTGAAACCCGGCACCTTAAGTATCCAGTCCTGTCCCTGTCCCCAAATCTCCGTAATTGCCACCACATCACTCTTCCAAGCATCGATTCACACTCTAAGCTCATCCACTTTATTCACTACACTCCTGGCGTTAAAATAGACACATCTCAAACCTTTGGTCTGAGCTCTCCCCTTCTCCATCACCCGTCTATCTTCCCTCTTACACTGTGTACAATCCTTCTCTATTTGCGGGCTAACCTCCTCGCTCTCAGTCACCTCATCACAATTCCCCCCGCCCCCAACCTTTCTAGTTTAAAGTCTCCCCAGTAGCCTTAGCCAACCTTCCTGCCAGGATATTGGTCCCCCTGGGATTCAAGTGCCACCCGTCTTTTTTGTACAGGTCACACCTTCCCCTAAAGAAGTCCCAATGATCCAGGAACCTGAATCCCTGCCCCCTGCTCCAGTCCCCAGCCACGCATTCATCCTCCACCTCACTCCATTCCTGCTCTCACTTTCCCGTGGCACAGGCAGCAATCCTGAGATTACTACTTTTGCGTTCTTCCTTCCCACTGTCTACCTAACTCCCTATATTCTCTTCCTACCTATGTCAGTGGTACCAATATGTACCATGACCTCTGGCTCCTCTCCCTCCCACCTCAGGATATCTGGGACGCAATCAGACATCCCGGATCCCGGCACCAGGGAGGCAGACCGCCATCCAAGACTCCCTTCTGCCTCCGCAAAAACGCCTGTCTGACCCCCTTACTGTCGAGTCCCCGATTAATACTGCCTTCCTCCTTTCCTTAGCCCTCTGAGTTACAGGGCCGGACTCTGCTCCAGAGACACGGACACTGCTGCTTCCCCCAGTTATACCGTGTTGTGTTTAATTCTTGTAATTGGCAAAAATGCTAATTCTTTGTTATATTCTGTCTTCATAAATAAACTTTGTTTGATAAAAGCTTCTTAGTGGGTTACTTGAATCATACCTGGAGTGAAACATCTTATGTGCACCTGTGCCAAATTCAGATGTAAAACACCTTGGAGTTTCTGGCCTGGGTCTTATCACTTGGTTGTAATTAGAATATGGAAAGAAGACTACGAGAATCCAAAGTTAAGCTCAGCAGTACTATAGTGGGAAAATAATTGACTTATGGCCAGGGTGTAGTCAGCTTTGAACATGCAACGAAGGTGACTGAGTCGAGTAGTTGAGCAGCAGAGAATCAGTCAGCGAGCTAGTAGTGGAGTGCAATCCAAGAAGTCATGGAGAATGTTTTAGCAAATCAGTAAAGAATGTGTGTTACTTTGCACACTCTTCAATCTTATTCAGCTGAGCTATGTTCAATTTTCCCACTTTTTAATTTACAGTTGGGTGCAGTGCTTTCTCCATTTTTGAAAATTAGTTGCCAAGTGTTAATGTGTTTTTTCTTAATTATCCTGCAGAAATTTGAAGAAGCTGTTGCATATTGGACAAGCGTGCATCAAGGCGCTGTTCATGATGACCAGTCCCTGTATTACAATCAACACCATTATGATGAGAATTCTCCAATTGGCCCTTACTATTTCCATTCTATGCGCATCAGTGCCAATGTTAACTATGATGACTATTAAACCAACAAATGCAATCAATAAATTTTAGTGTATGGCTTTATCTCACCTGGTGGCATAATATACATCCTTTTCTTTAAGAAATTTCCTATGTATCATGAATTGAACGTTGTTGCTATAATAAACAACTTTGTGTTTGCTTAGAACATATAAAATTATGGAAATGAAGTTTCTGAAATGATCTGCTCTTTCTAAAATGGTATTCTCTGGCTGGAATTTACCACCCCGTTCATGTTGGATTGTTTCAGTGATGGGAACAGAAAATATCACAGCAAGTGCAAAGTTACATGTTATGTTGGTATAAACGCATGACAATTTCCCCGTCAGTGACCGAGCACATTTCCCAATATTTAGCATTGTGAACCTCATTTGAATACATTACCATGTAATTTTCAGGCCCCCACAACAGAATCAGCCCTCCCCCATCAAAACATCCACTCACTGTGGCTTGATTGCAGAACAGCTTGAAGCCCAAATGGTCTCCAAAAGTGGTGAGCAGACCTCCCAGGGGAGCTCAGGTGGGTGCAGCTCAGGGGAGAGAGGGTTATGTTTGGGCACTGCCCCAGGGGTGCCCATGTACTGGCCAGGCAGTGCTGGGGGATGGGGGTTGCTTGTGTTAATTGGTTTGCTCACTGTGTGCTGGGGCAGCCTTAAAATGAGGCCCTGTTCCTCACATTTCTAAGTTGCTGGCAGGGTAGGCAAATCAGAGGGCACCCTGTTAGTGAGTCCCAAACATTGACTTTTTTTTTTAACCTTAAGTCCCAGGTTATACTGCAGAGTAAGTCGCCATTGCCGTCAGCAGGCTCAGCGCTGCTTTTTATGCTCAACATCGGCCTTTGCTGATTCTGGGGAAAATCTCATCCTGTATCTTCAGATCAAACTTTTCAAAAGTGTTATCCATTGCATTTTTTATGAATACAAGTCATGGATAAAGTGTCAATAGCTTTCCTGTAATGTTAGGCTCATAATTTTTATTCCTTTTTGAATCCTTTGCCCTCCACATGAGAAACTAGTTCTTTACCTACCCTATCCCTTTAATCACCCATTCAATCAAATCTTGAATGTAAAATATTGCTTTAAGCCTCAACCACTAACCCTGGGGTGAATCTTCCAGTTCCAGCAGCAGTAGGAGGCTTGATGGGCAGGGGAATTTAATTTGGTGGGAGGGCAAGAATCAGTTTCCCAAAAGGAAGCATGAAGCACCTGCATTTGATAATACATTTGACAACATGAGCGTGGCAAGGAGGAGAAGGTTGCATCGGTTCTGAACACTCCTTGCTCAGTGTATACTTTCTGCAGCCCTACTGAAAGTTCTCTCCCTTTAAGACAATAATGACCCGACAATGTAAATAAACCTGGTGGTGTTAAAACTCTTTCTTGGAAAGTGTCCAGAGGAGGTTCACAAGAATTATCCCTGGAATGCAGAGTTTGTCATATGAGGAACGGTTGAGGACTCTGGGTCTGTACTCGGAGTTTAGAAGGATGAGGGGGGATCTTATTGAAACTTACAGGATACTGTGAGGCCTGGAGAGGATGTTTCTGCTAGTAGGAAAAACTAGAACCAGAGGGCACAACCTCAGGCTAAAGGGACGATCCTTTAAAACAGAGATGAGGAGGAATTTCTTCAGCCAGAGTGTGGTGAATCTGTGGAACTCTTTGCCACAGAAAGCTGTGAAGGCCAGGTCATTGAGTGTCTTTAAGACAGAGATAGATAGGTTCTTGATTAATAAGGGGATCAGGGATTATGGGGAAAAGACAGGAGAATGGGGATGAGAAAAATATGAGCCACGAATGGCGGAGTAGACTCGATGGGCCGAGCGGCCTAATTCTGCTCCTATGTCTTATGGTCTTACATCTGCTAAGTCTGCAGTGGGTTGCTCATTTTTGTGAATTAACGTCAGAACTGAAAAAAAAAGAGGAGGAGGCGACACAGCCTGTTCTGAAGACTCATAGCCACAACATTTGTTAACACTATCACTGGAAATGGTCATGCATTTAATGAAACATTTAAAACCATAAAATAACACTAATCAGAAGTAGCTGAGAAGTACAACTGAGCACAAAAGGTCAAATAGGCAGATGTTGAAATGTACTGGCTAAGAAAAACATAACTAATCAAGGGCAATAACTTCAAAAATTTTCTTAGAACCAAAGTTATCGACTAGACGACATCAGTTTATAGACAAGAAAAATGTTCCACGTGGGTAGCTCAGTATGACGCCTTCTCAGAAATTTTTTGTCCTGGAGGCCAACGAGCGATTCGTGCTCGAGTAACATCTGTACCCAGTTAGTAGTTTTCCCAAGTGGCAAATGTAATCTGTTTTTGAGCATGAAAAGTGATCAGCAGGATATTTGACTTTGAGGGCTTAACAGCAGAGCTAGATCTTGTTCTCAACACCCACCCCATCCAATGCCCCACCCAGCTTCATTTCCACTGGGGCTGCTAGGTAGTGATCAGGAGTGGGAAGCTTGGCCAATTCATTTTCTTCCTCAGTCCTCAGACACTACCCTGCCCAGTTGCTGAGGTAATCTAATGCAGCATAGATTAAAAATAAAACTGGAACCCCTCTAGTCTGTGCAACTCAGCAACATATGACAAGATTACAGTTATCCTTTGAACCACCATGGAATGGCTGTAAAATTCTTAGCCAGTGATATTTTTTCTCCGTGGGATTAAAACAGTTTCTACCCTTATTTACTAGTTGAAGGAATGAGAACAATGACAGCAATCATCATTGGGTTTTTATTTTTTGTTTAAACTCAGAAGCTATTTAATTTAACAAAGAAAAAGGACAAATATCTAATTTGAATAGTTGCTTTAGGGAGTTATATATATATATCTATACGACCTTTTAAGACATTTGAATAACTTGAGTGCCTCAAAGACAAATCTTCTATGTATTCCTCAATGATGTAAAAATAGTTATGATATCCCCACCAAAACTTTATTAAATCAGCACAATTAAAATGCATACCTGGTTATACACTTCCCCCTCCAAGCACATACAATGCAGCAGTAATTCAAGCAATTATTATCTTTTTTTTTTAAAAAAAAACCTCTTATATAACAAATAGATTCTTACAAAAAGAAATATATTCCCTAATTTCAAAACAACAATTTTACAACTCTTTTAAAAATGAATGAGCAAAATGTTGTAACGGAGGAACAATTTACATGACAGATCAATCACTAGATGTCACTGTTACTCACCTGACAAAACAGTTAGTCTGGCTGAAGGTTATTGCAGACAGCAATGACAAAATTAAGTAGTACCATTTGTTATAAATAATCCCATTTTCAACACTTCTGTTGATGTAAAATGGTTCATGAAGAGATCCTTCACAGAAATGGGTAACAGTATCATGACAAATATAATAAACCAAAGCAAAAGTACAAAACAGCCACTCAACAATGCTATGCTATTTTAAATAAAACAGATTAAAAAGTGCAAGGAAATATCTGAACTTTTTTTTTTAGGCACATCCACCTGTAGAAGCAAGCTCAAAGAACAAATTCCAGTTCAATTTTAATATATTTTTTGGAGCTTCTTCAAAAGCCAAGTTTTCATTCCATTCCCTGTGACATCGAAGGCTTGCTTTGCCCTAGTGCATTAGGTATGTCTGAGTCTGCCCCTCTTTGTTTTGGCAGGTTTCGGTTTGGGGATGTATTGATTATTTGCCTGATATTCCAGTTCTTTACGGAAGTAGTCAATCGTCTTGTTTAGGCCTTCTTCCAGGGGAACCTATTTAGAAAAAGAAAATGGGGGATCAATTAAAAAAAAAGTCAATAAATATTTCTTCTATGTTTATGCTTTAATGAAGTCACAGAAATATGTTTTAAGAATACATCAATAAAGCCTATTGTATGTTATGCCATTGAGGAAAATTTTATGATCAGAATGGCACTTCCATTACTGAAATTTAAAGACAGAAGTACAGCATGTTTTCTGGGAATAGGATGGCTGGAGGATAGCTGGAGGATCTTCTAAGTGCACTGTTGAGAATGGGATGGATTTGAGAGCACGATTAAGATGCGTGGTTAACACTTAATGAACAGCCCCTTCTGTGTCTCTACAGCACAAGAAACAATACTTTCACTGTATACTAACACGTGACAATAATAAATCAAATCAAACCTTACCGCTGTCTTTATTGCTGTTTGAAATTAGTTTAGGATAAGTCTACTCAGTAGCAAAGGTTTTTCCTCAAATTTCAACTATAAAGTTGGACTTTACTTTCCCTCTTAATAAATTCCAACTATATATAAATAATTCAGCGTGGTGAGGTGTGCGCAGTGGATTTCTTGCCTCAAAATTGCTTGACACTACTTTGAAGCAAGATCTCCAGGTTGCAAGTCCCAGTGCTAGATACTAGGTTAGGTTATCTAGTCAAGTTAGGTTTTAGCCTTAAAGGATGGTCTGCTTATAATCTATTATAAATGAATGGCAGCTAAGTTGCAACTTAACATCTACTTGTTTTTACCTACAGTACATTCTCCAGCTCAGTACTATAATTAATTCATAAACCTTTTATCAGCTTATATAAACCAGTAACATCTGTAGAAGGCAGTGCGCTAGAATTCCAATGCCAAAAGTGTTACATTGACTAACAGCACAAAAACAGATCATTGAACTGAACGGGCTAGTGTTTAGCTTCATATAAATCTCTTCCCAACCTTCTTCCTCTATCAGTTTAACATATCCTTCTATTGCTTTCTCTCATGTTTATCTAGCCTCCCCATAAACGTACCTATGCTATTCACCTCAACTACTCTGTGTGGTCGTGCGTTCCACCCTAACCACTCACTGAAGAATAAACTTTTTTCCTGTATTTCCTGTTGGATTTCTTTGTCATTTTTCAGGGCCTTGAGTCTGGGCTCACCCATCCTTCGCAAACCATTTCATTATCTTAAGGGCCTCTATCAGGCCACCCAGTCTTCTCGTTTTATTGAAAGATTGTTATTGAAAGCCTGTTCCATTGTTATTGATCGATATAATCTTTCAATTTTGGGATCATTCTAGCAAATATTTTTTCATCTGCTCCAGTCCTCTTATATCCTTTTTTTACGAATAAGAGAGATTAGAATTGTGTACAGTACTCAAACTATGGCTTGACTTAGGTTCTTTGCAAATTTAACATAACTTCTCTGCAATTCAGTTCTATTCCTCCAGAAATAATCCCAGTGCTTTGTTTGCCTCTTTATGGCCTTTTAAACTGGTCTGCTTCTATTGATTTGTGTATCAATGCCCTTTATCCCTCATTTTCCAGGGAGTGCGTGTCCTTCTTATTCTTCCTACCAAAATGCATTACCTCACACCTATGTTTAAGGTTTATTTGAGTTACGTGCCCAAGTTGCAGGTTCTGTCACAGTCCTCCTCTGTATTAACTATAACCCCGTCAGCTGCAAATTTTGGAATTGTACTTCTGATTCTGGAGTTCAAATTGTTTATGTGAATGGTAACCTCAGCACAGGTCTGTGTGGAACACCACTTCCCATTGCCAATGTGAGCAACTACCTTTAGTACTTTTTGCCAGTTAGCTATCTATTCTTCTTCTTTCGCTTTAGTATATTGCATTTTGCTGTTGCTCATGATACAGTCTACTCCATATTGGGGAGTTCAAAGGCAGATTGGGTGACCACTTGAGGAACTTCTCTGTTGTGTCCACAAGCATGCACCTGAGCTTAGTCACCCGTCATATTAATTCTCTGCCCCAATTCCATACCAGCCTCTGACACTGTTCCAATGAAGCTCAAATAACCACACCTAACTGCTACATTAGACACTTTACAGCATGTTGGACTCAACATTGAATTCAACAATTTCAGAACATAAAACCTCTGCCCAATTTTTTGGGCAACTGATGTTGGTGATGATTCTGCTTTTGCAAGTTACACCTCTTCTGGACACTTTTTTTTGGGTCCCATTAGTATCTCTTTTTGCCTTGCACCATTTGCCCTTTTGTTATTTAATCTCTCCTACCTTCCACCCTATCATATACCTTCCACCCTATCATATACCTTCCACCCTATCATATACCTTCCTTTTTCTTTCCCCTGCCCTTTCCTCGACTCTGTTCTCTGCCTAAAACATCTCTTTCTGGTTCTGAAACACCTCAGACCCACTGAGTCTTTTACCCAGCACTCCCGGTTTTTATTTCAAATTTCCAACATCCAAGGTATGATGCACCTCCCCACCGCCCCCCCGCCCCGCCACACCCTCCCCACCCCTCCCCAATATACTACCTGCTGGTCACATTTTTTGATAGCTACACAACTCCCTCCCTGCTTCCTGACACACAGATTACCTCTTTTCTCAAATGGCAGGATTATGTTAGCAACTTTTCAATCCTTTGGAACTGTTCTAGGATCTAAGGAATTCAGAAAAATCAAAACCAACATGGGCACTTTCTCATCAATGGCTTTTTAAAATCCTGTCAGGTCCCATGAATTGCTCTAGTATAACTTCTTATCCAATTTCTTTGAATTCCTCGCTCTTGCTAAATCCCCGATTTCTTATTATTTCCAGAATGTTGTTGTTTCTTCTACCATAAAGACAGATTAACACAAAATATTCACTGTCCCTGCATTTTCCTTAATCCCCAGTATAATTTTACTGGTCTCTGCCTTGGATGAGCCCACATGTACTTTCACTAATCTCTTGCTATTTACTTACCTACAGAAATGTTTACAAGCTGTTTTAAATGTTTCTTGCTAATCTACTCTCATTCGCTTTTCTCTTTCCTGATACATTTTTAGGTTCTCCTTTGCTAAATTCTAAAATCCTCCCAATCCTGAGGCTTACTACTATTTCGGACTACAATACAAGCCTCTTCCCTTGTTCTAAAAATATCTTTAACTCCTCGTTAGTCACATTGGACGATATTTCCTGTGAGTTTTTGTGCCTTAAAGAAATGTATGTTTGTTGCAAATTGTGTAATTCTTTCAAGGCCAGCCATTGCTTGTCTACCATCATACTTTTTAATGTAGTTTCCCACTTTACCTTTCCTAACTCACTCCTCAAACATACATAGTTTGCTTTGTTTAGACTCAAGGGGTGAGATTCTCTGGCCTTCCAGCTGCGTGTTTACTGCTGGCGAGAGGTAGCGCATTGTTTGCTCGTGGCAGGATTCTCTGGTCCCGCTGCTATCAATGGGAATTCCCATTGACATCACCCCATGCCGGCGGGAAACCCGCGAGCAGGGACGCACTGCCGGCAGGACTCGAGAAACCCGCCGGCCTGAACAGCCGGAGAATTCCGGCCAAGACCCTAGATTCAGTTTTAACTAAAATGGTCATTCTTCCCTAAAGGCCCCTTTCCTACAAGATTAAATAATCTTTACCCATTGCACATTACCAGGTCCAAAGTAACCTGTTTCCTAGTTGGGTCCTTGACATACGGCTCTAGAAAACGACCATGTATACATTCCATGAACTCATTCTCCACACTACTAGTGCAAATTTGGTTTATCCAGTCTGTATGAAGATTAAAGCCCCCCATGATTACTGTATTACCCTTATTACATACACCTCAAATATCCTGATTTATACTCTGTCCTACACTACATTAGGTAATAGATTTCTGGGAGAAGGTTGGAGGTGCTGCGGCTAATTCAGTCTGACCTCGTAAAATACGACTGAGTATTTTACCCAGTCAATAGAATCAGAACATTTGATAAAGAAAACATTTATCTTGATAGTGGCTTGATGCTATGCAATTTGGCATTCCATCCCAATATAGATACTGAGAATTCAATGTGTCCTTACCACAGGTTCCCATCCCAACAATAGCTTGGCTTTCCTGATATCTGGATTTCTTCGTTGTGGATCGTCTTGTGCTTCTGGAAGAGACAGGATGTCACTTTTGCTCCCTGTTGGATAGAAGAAAATATTACTTACAGCAAAATCAAAACAGATACAAGGCAACGCCATCTGACATAACCCTTACAAGAACAGAAGATGCTGGAAAACCTCAGCAGATCCAGCAGCATCTGTAAGGAGAGAAAGCAGAGTCAATGTTTCAGGTGCTTTTGGCAGAACTGAAGAGAGGGAGAATGTGTTAGATATTAAACGTAGCTGTGAGAGATTGCAACAAAAAGTAACAACTTTAAGAACAAAGGACAGATGGTCTGGTGTTGAGGGGAGGAGTGGGGGGGGGGTTGCATTGAGGCAATACATATATGGGATATTTTTAAAAGGAGGTTTAAGATGGAGGAGAAATGTCACAATCTAAAGCTGCCAAACTCAAGTGAGTCCAGAGGGCTGCAACGTACCCAACCACAAGATGACATGCTACTCCTCCAACTTCACTGGAGCATTGCAGCAGGCCAAGGAAGGACATGTGGGCATGAGAGCAAGAAGCTGAGTTAAAATGAAAAGGTGTAGCATTTTCTCAACTTCCAATCTAGTGCGACTACTCCAGAATCTAAGAAATTTTGAAAAATCATAACCAACACATCCACCATCTCTGCAGCTATCTTTTTTAGAACCCTAGGATGTGGGCCAGTGATGGGCAACCTAGGCTAGTGAGTAGGCCATATGAGTGGCCCTACTTCATCACAGAGGGCTGCAAGATTGAAATCAGGCCTGTACGCTAACTATGACTATGAATAAAATTAAATACATTTAATATATGTTGAATATTTCATAAGTTATAGAAAATGATTAATCATTTATATATTAATAGAACTATCAACTTCAAATGGTTAAAAACAAAAGAAGCTTTTACACTTTGGACACTGACTGAGAGCCATGCCCTCCCTCTATCCTGTGTGAGCAGATTTCCACTCCATCTGACGAAGGAGCAGCGCTCCGAAAGCTAATGGTATTTGCTACCAAATAAACCTGTTGGACTTTAACCTGGTGTTGTTAAAACTCTTACTGATTTCATGTTTCCCCATGACAATTTCCACCATCTCTGATTCTAATGGAACAACATTTACTTTAGCTACTCTCTTCTTTTCATATATTTATAAAAGCTCTTAATCAGTTTTACATTTCTGGCTGTTTTACTCTCATTCTATTTTTTCCTTTTTTAATCAACATTTTGATGGCCCTTTGCTGGTTTCTAAAACATTCCAAATCCTCTGACTTGCTACTGTTTTTTGCAACTTTGTAAGTCTGTTATTTTAATCTCATACTATTAACTCCGAGTCAGCCACTTGGTGAATTTTTGTTCTTCAATGGAATGTAATTTTGTTGGAACATTTTGAATTGTTTATTTAAATATTTCCCACTGTTCACTTAGCTCCATGCTTTTTACCCAATTAAAAACTTAGCCAGTTTTTGCTTCATACCTACATAACTGGCTATGTTTAAGTTTAAGAGTTTTGTTTCCAATTGGAAACTTAACATGAAATAGAATGATATTATGATCACTATTTCCCAGTGGATCTTTTACTATGATATTATTAATTAACACTGCTTCACTACATGATACTAGATCTAAGACAGCTATTTTCCCTAGTCCATTTACACTCTCATTTGCAGTTTCATTCAAGTGACAGCGCAATTCCCACCAAAGGCATTGAGGAGCATGGGATGAGATAGATGGACTCTTGATTGACAAGGGAGTCACAGGTAATGATATTTGAAATATATGGCTGATTTAAATAAGTTATGCAGCTCTGCACCGATTTCTGGCGTAGAGCTGATGGCACAGGAAATCCGGCTGCCGGAGACACGTGGAGGCCATGGCATTCGGTGGGGAGCCTGCAAACCGGCCTCCCCTCGAGTCTCCTGGCCTGCTGCGCTACAATAGCAGCGCAGCGGGTTGGGAGAATCGCCCCCTTGATTTTTGGAAGGAAAAATATGTCTTTTCATAATTCAAAATTAAGTTGATAAGGTCTCCCATGGTCGGCTTATGATGAAAGTGAGGAGGTGTGGGATAGAGGGAAAGTTGGCCGATTGGATAGGTAACTGGCTGTCTGATCGAAGACAGAGGGTGGTGGTGGATGGAAAATTTTCGGATTGGAGGCAGGTTGCTAGCGGAGTGCCACAGGGATCAGTGCTTGGTCCTCTGCTCTTTGTGATTTTTATTAATGACTTAGAGGAGGGGACTGAAGGGTGGATCAGTAAATTTGCTGATGACACCAAGATTGGTGGAGTAGTGGATGAGGTGGAGGGCTGTTGTAGGCTGCAAAGAGACACAGATAGGACGCAAAGCTGGGCTGAAAAATGGCAAATGGAGTTTAACCCTGATAAATGTGAAGTGATTCATTTTGGTAGGACTAATTTAAATGTGGATTACAGGGTCACAGGTAGGGTTCTGAAGACTGTGGAGGAACAGAGAGATCTTGGGGTCCATATCCACAGATCTCTAAAGGTTGCCACTCAAGTGGATAGAGCTGTGAAGAAGGCCTATAGTGTGTTAGCTTTTATTAACAGGGGGTTGGAGTTTAAGAGCCGTGGGGTTATGCTGCAACTGTACAGGACCTTGGTGAGACCACATTTGGAATATTGTGTGCAGTTCTGGTCACCTCACTAAGAAGGATGTGGAAGCGCTGGAAAGAGTGCAGAAGAGATTTGCCAGGATGCTGCCTGGTTTGGAGGGTACGTCTTATGAGGAAAGGTTGAGGGAGCTAGGGCTGTTCTCTCTGGAGCGGAGGAGGCTGAGGGGAGACTTAATAGAGGTTTATAAAATGATGAAGGGGATAGATAGAGTGAACGTTCAAAGACTATTTCCGCGGGTGGATGGAGCTATTACAAGGGGGCATAACTATAGGGTTCGTGGTGGGAGATATAGGAAGGATATCAGAGGTAGGTTCTTTACGCAGAGAGTGGTTGGGGTGTGGAATGGACTGCCTGCAGTGATAGTGGAGTCAGACACTTTAGGAACATTTAAGCGGTTATTGGATAGGCACATGGAGCACACCAAGATGATAGGGAGTGGGATAGCTTGATCTTGGTTTCAGATAAAGCTCGGCACAACATCGTGGGCCGAAGGGCCTGTTCTGTGCTGTACTGTTCTATGTTCTAAAAGGGGCCATGGGTCTGATGGGCTGAATGGCCTATTCTTGTTCCTACAAAGGTACTTGAGTTCCCAGGACTGAGATCCATTGTTTTCCAGTTTACCAAGGTAAGTAGAAAAAAATCTTACCAACAAGGCTCCGAATTAATTTGGCAAATTCTAGAATCGTATGTTCTTCTGGGTTTCCCTGTGGAAAAGTAAACACAGCTGGTATTAAACAGAGTGGATGCGTTTTTAAAAAGTTTAGATAATGGTGATTTAGATTTGTTACACTTGTTACAATTTCAAAATCTGACACATTCACTTAGCTTTAACTATACTTTCAATGTAATCCTGAAATTATTTAAACTATTTAATTACACAAATACTAAAAAAGGACTTGAAACATTAGCTGCTTCTCTCTCCATAGATACTGCCAGACCTGCAGAGCTTTTCAAGCATTGTCTGTTTTTATCTTATGTTTGATTTAAGAATGGAACTTCAAATCCAACCTCATATCTGAACACCAAAACAACTTCCACTGTAACCATCACCAGATTTTGATCTTTATTGCCACCAAAATCCTCTTTCTAAAATTTCTAAATATCAGCTACATCACTTCCATCACAATTTTTCTATGCATCTATATTATTATGCTAATGTCCAAATGCACCAATTATCTTTTTGTATTGGAGTCACTTAAAATGAAACATCATCGAATAGATTTATAATAACAAGTGTGGAACTTACAACTCATCTAACACCTCTAAATGTAAACAAAATCTGAAGGCATTTCACAGTGATATTAGCAGGTAGAAATGAATGCTGAGCCTAATAAGGTGATCAACATTTGGTTGAAGTGGTTTGGGTAGGGAAGGGTGAGCGGTGGAAGAATTTAAGGAAAGACAAAGAGGGAGGTTGAGTGCAGAGGAGCGAGATCTTAGTGAAGGAAATTTCAGAGCGCAAGACCTTGATAGTTGATGGCACAGCCACCATGTTGGAGTTAAGGGATTGAGGATCCACAACAGACCCAAGTCAGAGGAAGAGTATGTTCTGGGGCAGGGGAGAAGAGAAGTTGAGAGCTTGTAGGAGGTGACAGAGACAGAGAGATTGCTTTTGGAAAATAGTGGGATCAATATTGAAATGTCTAAATTGGGGAAACAAACAACGAAATAATTTTGCTGAGACTCATTTCTTTCATATTTAGTGGACAATGTTCAGCTCATTGAATCTACACTGGCTGTCTGAAAAAAGTGCACTTTCATTTTTGTCAAAGTTGCTCTTTTAGAAGCTATTTTGAATTCTGCTTCCACCATCTGACATTCTAAGTCTCAAAGGCCTCCACAGTCTTTCTCTCCATGCTCGGTTTCTCATTTTGTACCATCTATTACCGATTTACAGACCAGGGAAAATTTTTACCTCATCAAAACTTTAGATACATGAATATTCTCATATTATCTGCATATTCTTCTTTGCTCTAAGGAAAGGAATTCTCTAAGTTTTAAAGACTCTCCTCATAAGAAAAGTCCTTTATCCATTTTTTGAATCTTGTATTACCACCGCATGGTCTTAAATCCTTCCAAAAGTAGGATATCCAAAATTGGCCTCGTACTTACTGTAGCCTAATCAATTTTTTGAACAGATTCTGATTTTGTATTTAATATCTTACTTATTAAACCAAGAATCGCACATGCATTTATAAATTGCTTTATCAATTTGTTATTGCTATTAAAGATTTGTGCATTTGAACACTCAAGAGTTTCTGCCATCTGCCCAATCTAATCATCTGTCTATGTTCTCCTGGTACTTCCCCAAAGAACTTAAATTTGTCAGCCACCGCTAACACAGCAAAGAAATTAATTAACTTCATCCAGTAGGTTAGCCTCTTGAAGCTCATCATCCAACAATATTGAATTGACTGGTCCATATCAACCCATTTTAGGAACAAAAGAATTAGGGATGGGAGTAGACGATTCAGCCCCTTGAGCCTGCTCCGCCGTTCAATACAATCATGGTTGATCTTGTCTCGACCACAACTTCACTTTCCTGCCCATTCTCCATAACCCTTCAGCCCATTCCGAATTAAAACTCTGTTTATCTCTTCCTTAAATTTACTCAATGTCCCGGCATTAATCGCACTTTGAGGTAGTGAATTCTACAGATTCATGACCTTTTGAGAGAAGTAATTTCTCCTCATCTGTGTTTTAAATCAGCTACCTCGTATCCTAAAATGACGACCTCTCGTTCTAAATTTCCCCACAAGAACAAACATCCTTTCCACGTCTACTCTGTCAATCTCCTTTAGCATGCTATATACCTCAATTAGGTTTCCCCTCCTCCTTCTAAATTCCAGAGAGTATAGGCCTACACTGCTCAACCTCTCCGCATAAGACAAACCCTTCATCACTGGAATCAATCTAGTGAACCTCCTCCGAATTGCCTCTAATACAATTACCTCCATTCTCAAGTAAGAGGATCAAAACTGTGCACAATACTTTAGCCGCAGCCTCACCTTTTTTTGATAAGAGGTGCTATAATGGCAACCCTCCAGTGCTTTATCATCAGTCCATATCCAGGATTTTTTGCAAGATTGGTCACAGCCTGTACTGTTTTCTCCCAGCTTACCCCAACAGGACTAAGAGTATTGACATTTTGGTTTCTACCATTTTATTTCTCTTAACTATGGTTATCCTCCATTTGCTTCCTTTCATTCCCGCCACCACCACACTTCTTTATTTTATTTATTAGTCACAAGTAGGCTCACATTAACACTAAAATGAAGTTACTGTGAAAATCCCTTGGTCGCCACACTCCAGTGCCTGTTCGGGTACACTGAGGGAGAATTTAGCATGGCCAATGCACCGAACCAGCATCTTTTGGACTGTGGGAGGAAACCCACGCAGACACAGGGAGAACGTGCAGATTCCACACAGACAGTGACCCAAGCTGGGAATCGAACCCGGGTCCATGGCGTTGTGAGGCAGCAGTGCTAACCCCTGTGCCACCGTGATGCCCCCTGTGAAAACCAAGGCAAGTATTCGAGTATCTCCGACAATATTTCATGCTCCAGGAAAGGTTTCTTATTCATTTCTAATTAGCATAAGCTGTGTGGCCATTTGGGGGCTGCCACACAATATTAGGTCATACCCCACTGCAATCAATTGATTGTGCAACATTATGCTGACAGCACCACTTAACATCATGAGCTATTAGAATCAAGAGACCATTGACAGTTTTTAAAATATAGGATTCCAAACTCCTAATCAGGCAACTATCCAGTTTTGCATTTACGACGATGCCAAACATATATCAGATTTTATCTTGGAACAGGAATTGCTAGAATGTAGGAAGTTTACATACCACATTCACAGGACTGCTGACATTATTGTTCATCAAAATCACTAATCCATTCACAAGGTCACTACAAAGAAAATTGAAATAAATTAAACTGAACATGCACTGCATTTTCATGTGGTCTGTGTTAATGATCTGAAAATAGGCAATATTATTTTTCAGTACAAATAAACATTTAAATTGAACATAAAAACATTATCATTTTTTAAAAACTTGCATTTATATAGCAACTGTCATAACCACTGAATATCCCAAAGCACAAGGTACAAGGTACAGTCCACAAGGTACTTTGGAAGCATGTAGAAGTGTCCAAAACCATGTGGACTATGTAAATAGCGATCACACTAGACCAAGGTCACAAGATCACAAGAAATTCAACATTTTCCATAACTTCTCAATTCTATGTAAACATCTTCTGATTTGTTGATTTAAGTGGTTAGCAGCAAAGGTATTGAATACTTCAAAAAATATAGCACTAGAATACTTTCGTAGTATTTCTGAACTATTGCTTTCACAGGTTTACTATTTCACAGGAATTTCCAAGTTTTGTAAAAATGGTTCATTTAGGTGAAATTTTCAATTACAAAAACATTCACACACTTAAGCCGGAGTTTTCCGGCCATTCATGCCCTGTTGCTGTTGCAAGCGAGGGGGGAGAATTCGGCACTCAGCCAAATCTCCGTTCACTGCAGCAGGACCAGAGAATCCTGCTGGCGTGAACGGCTGGAAAATTCTAGTCTTAGTCTTTTTTAGGGATTAATATGCATTATATAACCTTAATTCTAGCAATGCACTTCTTGTAAATTGCTACCATTACACCCTGTAACAGTTCCCGATCACTATCAGTTACATTTCCATCAATATAAAACAGCAAATCCTCAAGTTCTCCATGAGCAAAACATGGGGGATCTTTGCTTATATATTAAACAACATTCTATTTTAAAATGTGTTGCGTAAATTGATCCGATAATCTCTAAGCTGTAGCATTTATCTGCCATACCTATCAAGCACGTGGGTGCCACTGTGAGAGGGCCCTCAATGTTAACCTTTGCTAATATTAGAATATTAAAATCCTTCATCTCAGGAAGAAACCTGGACAAATTTATGCCTGTTCAGGCACATTTATCTTTAAAAAAAGGGGCATCTTCAATTTAGAACATTTCACGTCCTAAAAAAAACATCAGGTTTACCTCAAAGTAATACCATCAATAAATTTGCAATTTTTCTAGTATTAGAATCTCTTAAATGTTAGAGAAAAAAAAAAAGAGATTTTAGCCATTCATTCATCCCAAGACGTACCTTTACAACAACCAGCTGAGGGACTTATTGAATGCTCTCTAGTTGGGGTAGGTAAATTCCTCCAAACCCATTGAGGTACTTTCCCAAACATCCAACGAAGGTACTTTCTCCCATTTCCATCCACCATCCTTTGCTGAGGAACTTATCCAAACTCCGCCAGTGAGGCACTTTCCCACTTCACGTGCTTCTTATCCAAACTCACTCTTCTAATTATTCTTCCAAGCCTCCCCAACACAGACACTATCGCCATTCCACTCTCTCAGCACCAAGATCACAACCTTAATTCATGAGCCTGCTACTCATAGAATCATAGAAAATCATAGAAACCCTACAGTGCAGAAGGAGGCCAATTGGCCCATCGGGTCTGCACCGACCACAATCCCACCCAGGCCCTACCCCCACATATTTTACCCGCTAAGCCCTCTAACCTACGCATCTCAGGATTCTAAGGAGCAATTTTTAACCTGGCCAATCAACCTAACCCGCACATTTTTGGACTGTGGGAGGAAACCGGAGCACCCGGAGGAAACCCACGCAGACACGAGGAGAATGTGCAAACTCCACACAGACAATGACCCGAGCCGGGAATCGAACCCGGGACCCTGGAGCTGTGAAGCAGCAGTGCTAACCACTGCGCTACCGTGCCACCCTCAACTCCTTACAACATCCTCTTCCGTACAGCTCTTCCTCTTGTTTCTGCACACATGATCCCAACCCATTCCACACCTCTGTTACAAAACATTAGAACAGGATAATTTTGTCTCCCATGCAGGTTTTTTTTTGAAATGCACAATATAAATTTGACCTCAGTAAAGCTTTTGAACTGCATTCTCTTGCGTAAGTTATTTGAAGGAAAGCTACTTAGTACAAGTTCCACCAGCTGTCTGATGACTAATATGGATGCATTAAGGGAAGTGACATACAAAATACATGCTCTGAAGGCACAATATTTCAGTTACACTTTTCATTAGAACTCAGCCTGAAAAATTAAGCTGGTTAACCTGAAAAAAAATCTGGTTCTCTATCCAATAGTGCTGCTAGATTGCTGAACATTTCCAGAATTTTCTGATTTATGTTAGATTTCCAGCATCCACAGTATTTTGCTTTCGTAATAAGAGTTGAAAAGAGTAGGCACCCAATTTTAAATAACTGCCACAGATATTTGTGGTCTTTAAGAGAGTAGCAAAATCAAAGTGTAATGGTAAAGAAACAACCAAGCTCAAATTCTCCCCACCATGAAGAAAAAGATAGCCAGCCAACAATCCTCCCTTAATGCTGCTGACAACAGAAGGTTGACAGCCTGCAATATGCCAGATTGCTAATGTCACTTGTTCCCCTATTGCTTCAACTGAAAACCTGCGATCACAGGTGAATTAAATCTCAGTCGAATTGGATGTTGGTAATGCTCAGGAAGAAGTGCGTTCTCTCCTCCAGCTAACTTTGGTGTCATGGTTTACTGAAACTTCTTTCCGAGTAAAGCTGATGCTAAAGGCGGACATTTGTTCTCACCTCCCCTCTATTCATCGAGAACAAATGAGTGCCAAGAATTTAGATGAGTTGGTTCACTAAATTTCTTCACTTAGCGAACCATGGGTGGCATGGTGGCACAATGGTTAGCACTGCTGCCTAACAGCGCCAGGAACCCCGGGTTCGATTCCCAGTGTGGGTCACTGTCTGTGTGGAGTCTGCATGTTCTCCCCATGTCTACATGGGTTTCCTCTGGTGCTCCGGTTTCCTCCCACAATCCAAAGATGTGCGGGTTAGGTGGATTGGCCATGCTAAATTGCTCCTTAGTGTTGGGGGACTAGCTAGGGTGAATGCATGGGGTTATGGGGTAGAACCTGGGTGGATTGTGGTCGGTGCAGACTCGATGGGCCGAATGGCCTCCTTCTACACTGTACAGATTCATTACCCACTCAACGCGCCAACTCCTCCCATCATCATGCCAATATTTTCAAGAGTTTTCCAGCCTTCCCTATTTTTCAGTCTTTCTTTCTTCTCTCAATTTCTTCCATTTTCTTCTCCTGGATCAAATTATCCTTCTGGTTCCTCTAAGCCTCGACTCCTTACCAAAATCTCTTAAATATAATACCCGCAAACATTTCATAAAATAAATTTAATATATTGATAAGGCTAATAAAAACCCTGACAACATAATCTGTTTGTGCAAACACAGAGATAGGTGCATGTGATATATAGAACATATCCAGTCACGCATATCTTACCTTACATATTGGAAAGACCTGGTCTGAGATCCCGAACCATAAACCTGTGAAGACAGTTTAAAAAGTAAATTTAAATATATAAACTATAAACGGTGAAAGATAGAACCTGAAGGCATTTTACCAGCCAATAAAAATTCAGACAGTAAGCTACTTCCCTATTATACAAAAATAAGGTTGGAGCAATAAAATAGTACTTTACTATGTAACTGAGATAAGAGGAAAGATAGTCCACTTTATTCTTTGGAAAGCACTACTTGATAAGAGGAAGTTTCTGCTCGCAAATTGGAGAAATTAGATTCAGGAGTGCCTGGTACAGGAGTGGCTTAGGTGCCAAAGAAAGTGGAAAATTTAAGCAAATTCTTATCAAAAAGTATGACAGAATTGCATCCTTTCATAACAACTTCTCATTTTTGATTAATCTTTGTGAATTCAAACAGTGCAGGAGTTGCACAGTTGGAAATTGCTTCTGGGGAGGTGGGGGGGGGGGGGGGCGGTGGCGTGGTGTAGTGATGTTGGAGACAGAGTGGGGATAATGGGTCTGCGCTCAAATTGGCAGAACGTAATAGGTGGTGTTCCTCAGGTACTTTTGTTTTGGGGCCTTAAATTGTCACATATCTATTAAGGAAGAGAGTTTTATATACTCGAGTTTACCTTTGGCACCACATTAGAAGGAACAGGAAGTGGTATAGAGGAAGGATGAATTTGCAAAGGGTCACAGACTAATTAAGTGAGTGAACAAAACTATGGCAGATGGGCAGGTTAAAATATTTTGTAAATGGTGAGAAATTAGGAATTGTAAATGTGCAGAGATTTTGGAATCCAAGCAAACATATCACTTAAGGAAGCTATGGAAAAAAATCACAAAAGATCAACGAATGGGGTCACTAAGAAGGATGGTTGAAAACAGGGTATTTAAGAAATAGTTACATGAAGTAATGGTAAGGTATAAAGTTGAAACTCTGGAAAGATGGGATTAAATGAACGAGGAATTTCTTCTTTCAAATCAATTTTGTGATCAATGGCTGCATGAATTGATTTAATAGGATCAAACAGCAGATCTTACAATCTATAATGAAGTGCAAATTTTGCAGTTTAGTTCTTAAAAAAACACAGATTAGTCAATCCTTCAAGATATCAGTGTTCATCTAATTCTGGCCTCAAACATCCCCAATTTTAATTGCTCCGCCATTGGTAGCCATGCCTTAAGCTGCCTGGGCCCTAAACTATAGAATTCTTTTCCTAAATTTCTCCAATTCTATCTTACTTTCTTTCTTTAAGAAATCCCTTAAAACTTACCTATTTGACCAAACTTTAGGTCATTTGCCCTGACATCTCCAAGGTGGCTCAGTATCATTTTTTTAAGTTTTAAAGTTTATTTATTAGTTTCACAAGTAGGCTTACATTAACACTGCAATTAAGTTACTGTGAAAATCCCCTAGTCACCACACTCCGGTGTCTATTCAGGTACACTGAGGGAGAATTTAGCGTGGCCAATGCACCTAACCAGCATGTCTTTTGGACTGTGGGAGGGAACCCATGCGGATAGGGGGAGAACTTGCAGACTCCGCCCAAGGTGGGAATCAAACCCGGGTCTCTGGCGCTGTGACGCAATAGTGCTAACCACTGTGCCACTATGCTGCCCAGAACTGTTTCTTAATAAGACTCTCGTAAACTGACTTGGGTTGTTTTATTATGTTAAAATCGCTATGTAAATATAAGTTGATGTTGTTTAAAACTGCTATTTTGGACGGTAAACAAACGCTTTTGAAACAGTTTTATAAAGGACTGCATTATATCAAAGGACTGGTAAAGTATTTTCTATTCAAGTTCTACATAATTTTTGCTACTTTGTATTAATGTCCTCTCATTGTTTAATCAAAGGTCAAATTACATAACCTGTGCATTTCCACTATTCTATCATTTGAATGATCAAATTCAACTCTTCTCAATCAGTTTTTATGTAACTAGAAAACCAAATTCTACTTTGCTTAGTGGGCTTATGGCTCTTAATGTGGAGATGCCGGCGTTGGACTGGGGTAAACACAGTAAGAAGTCTTAACACCAGGTATGAATTCTGGGAAGAGCCATAACACCAGGTTAAAGTCCAATAGGTTTATTTGGTAGCACAAGCCAAGCTAGTGGCTAGAAAGCTAGTAGCTTGTGCTATCAAATAAACCTGTTGGACTTTAACCTGGTGTTATGGCTCTTCCCAGAATTCATACTCTTGTCCGAACCCTCTCCATCTTTTAAAGTTGTGGCCTTTCAATTTTGTTAAACACCACAATAGCCTGTTTCACACACTCACTGACGATTGCTATTATCTTTCCTTTTATTCTTGTCAGAATGTGAAAGGCAGAGGCCCAAAAACATGCATGAATACCACGCAGAACTCTTCTTGGAATTGCTCCTTGGAAGTAATCTTTCTGTGCATTATCATTAAGTTGAAATAATTTTTTACCCAACAGGGCGATTCTACAATCCAGTGTTCACACAGAACATAGCTGGGTTATACCTGGTACTTTTGCGCCATCCTTTTTCAATAGCAAGGATTTTGAAATAATCACTTTTAAATACATAGATTTTTGTTCATGTATATAAATAAACACGCGATGATAGGTGGTTAAAATAATGACATAAGCGATTGGATGTTGTTTCCTCACAAATTATAGAAAAGTGAACAGTGAATTTGTATGGCTCAGCAATCAAATACTGCACATCCATTTAGCTGGGAATTTTTAGTTCCTTTCAGGCTTTTTAAAAATTCCCCCCCACCGCCCCCCTAAAATAACTGAAGGAGTTATTTTGTTTAAGCCAAGAAGGATGATCCACTGTTACGAGGAAGCATGCCAAGCACTGGAAGGATCCAAAAAACGAAACAGCCAAGTACTAAGGCTAAAATGTTTAACCTCGAATAGCATGTTTATCAAAGATATATACAAGATCAATAAAACAAGTCTATGATAACAGGGAAGTACTCCAATTTTCCCTGAACTAGAGATATGTAGAGGAAATGGATGACAATGTATAATAAACATAAATATATTTTTCCTGCATATACCATATTTCTTTTTCAAGCTAATACTCCATGATAAAGTTTTACAGATTAATGCATATTTCAACTTACACATAATTTATAGACTAACTATTGATCTGGTGTAACAGGTTGGTCTTTCTTGGAAATCTCATTAATAGACTAATGATGACATAAATACCATCTGGAGATAGCTGATCAGCACTTTGTTGCAGAACACAAACAAAGGGTAGATTTAGAAAAGCTTGTGCCCTGTTCATGTAGTAGTTGTGTTACTGGAGTAATAATCCACAGACAAAAGTTCAAATCTCACCGCGGCATCTGGGAAATTTAAATTTTGTTAATTAATTTAAAAAGTCTGGAATAAAAAACAAGTACCAACAATGGTGATCAAGTAACCATTGGACCGTTGTTAAAACCTATTGGGTTTACAAATACCCTTTTAGGAAAAGACACATGCCAATCTTGACAGTTTAGGCTACATGTAACTTCAGCCCTATAGCAATGTCACTGACTTTTAACTACCCTCTGAAATTGCCATGACAATGTATAATAATAATAATAAAACTTACTGGATACCCAGCATTGACCCAGGATTCAAACACAACAAAGTCACACTTAGCTCAGTCGACGTTGCAAAGTCCTTCTTGCTAACGTGGACTTTTGCCAACATTGGTAGAGCTGTTCCACAGAAGAACCAAGCAACAATGTGTAATAGTCATACTCACAGAATCATAGCTTTCAGCCAATGTTCCAGACTGCTAATCCTTGGGTTATGTCCTGTCTTACCATCAGGACAGATGGCGGGTGGCACAGTGGAATGCAGTCACAAGTAAATAGGTCTGGGACTCAACATTGACTCCAGACCCTAAGGAGCTTCATGGCATCAGGTAAAATAGGGGCTGGAAACTCCCCATCGATTACCAATTATCTACCTCCCCCAGCTGATTATCTGTACTCCTCCCAGTTGAACACCAGTTAGAAGCATTGAGTTGAAATGACACAATGTACTCAAGGTGGAGGGCTACAGTATCTATCATCAAGAGAGGTTTTGTAGCATTACTGCTGATTGAGCTGGCTGAGATGTGAGGGACAAAACTAGTGGCAGGTAGTGAGAGACTATACACGAGGGAAAAAATCTATTTGACTTCAACCTCATCAATCTACCTGCTGCATCTGTATTAGTCAGAATGATCGTCACACACTCCTTATGAAAAGTACTGTCTTCATATTGAGGACACCCTCCATGTTTGTTGCATTACTTCCGTGCTAAATGGGATAGACTCAGAACAAGTCCAATAGATCAAGTTAAAGTTTTATTTATTAGTCACAAGTAAGGCTTACATTAACACTGCAGTGAAGTTACTGTGAAATTCCCCTCGTCGCCACAGTCCGGCGCCTGTTCGGGTCAAAACCGAGCACCCATGAGACACTATGGACCACCAGCAGCAGAATTATAACCTCATGGCCTGGCATATCCCCCTCATCATTATCATCGTGCCAGGAAATCAACCGTCCCTTAAATGAAAAGTTCAAGAGAGCATGCTAGGAGTGGTACTAGAAGTAACTGAAAATGAGGTGCCAATCTGGTGAAATTGCAAGATAGGACTAGATCCATGCTAAAAAGCAGAATCAACATGTTGTAGACAGAGCTATGTTATTCCACAACCAATGGATCAGAGCAAACTGCTGCAGCTCTGTAACATCCAGTTATTAATGGTAGTGAGCAATGAAATAACTAATGGAAAAACAAGACTCAATGAACATTCAAAACTAGCAGAGACCAGCACCAGAGTGCTAAAGACCAAGCGGATATATTTACACCCATCTTCAGTCAGAAGTGCCAATTGGATGATCCATCTCATTTTAGTCAGAGGTCCTGATCACCACAGAAGCCAGTTTTCAACCAAATTGACTGACTTCACATGAAAACAAGCAAAAGCTACGGGCACTGAGTTCATCCTTGCTGCAATGAACATCTGCACTTCAAAAAAAGCCGCCCTCTAGCCAAGTTGTTCTTATTCAGTTGCAACACTATCACCTCACTGAAAAAGATGCACTGCCCACAAAAAGAAAGATAAAGCCAACTTGGCTAATTTCCACCTCGTCAGGTGGAAATTATTCATTCAAAAACTGATGGAAAGTATTTTTGAGAGTAGTATCAAGCAGCATTTTCCCATCAATAACCTACTTACAAATGCAATGCTTGGGTCCGGGCTTGGTCCAAACATGGACTAACAACCAAGTTCAGGAGATGAGTGACAGTCCTCAATAGCCAGACAAGATTTGATGAAGTACGTAATCAAGGTGGCCTGTTAAATTGGAAGATGATGTTTCTTTTTTGGGGGGGGGGGGGGCGGGTGGTGGGGGAGGAAGAGGAAGGAGGAGAGAAAGGGGGAGGACTCTCCACTGGCTACATTCATGCATGGCACAAAAGCAGATGGTTGTGGCTGTTGGAGACCCATTAAGTCAGTTCCAGGATATCACTGCAAGAGTTCCTTAGGACAGTACCCTAGGCCCAAACATCTTCGGCTATTTCTTAAAAATTAACCTTCCCTTTATATAGCAGGGGATGCTGAAACCCCTGCTATTAAGGGGCTTTTAAAACAAAGTCTTCAAGTCTAAAATGGGGACCATAATGTGCCTTATCATATACCAAAGGTATCACAATTTGCCTCATACACAAACTATACAAAAGTATTGTCTATTAAACACAATATAATCAATAGTAGTGAATTAACAAATATTGCAATTTTAAAATGTAGTTTTGAATGTCTTGTAAGCTTTGGCCTGCCTAAAAGCATAACGGGAAAAAGCAGAACCAGCCAGGCCTAATTCTCTGGAACAATGAAGTAAATCAGTGAAAGGCTTTGGAAGACCTTACAGCTGTGAGGTACTATATAATGGAATGAATAGAAGGATTCAATTGCTAATTAAAATGAATAGGAGCATTCCGCTCCTCACCATTGGCCTCCCTGTGGGGGCTGTGATGATAAGGTATAGCAAGTTAGACAGGATGACTCCTTTTTGGTTCTCATAGTATGCAGGTGGCGAGAGTGAACCTTGAACCTGTCAGACATGTGTAGGTAAGGTTGCTAAGCAGAGGGGGGAAAGACGTCCAGGTCCAATGAGTTCCTAATTATGCTAAGGAGTAGAGTGCTGTTGGCCAAGGTAAATAGTGTGTATTAATGTAATTGGACCATCGAGTTTGTATGACAGATTGGGCGGGGAATACAAATCTTTGAAAATAGTATGTCAGATGTGTTCATGTGATGTTATTTTAGAGAGAAGTTGGAATCCATCTAGCATCTCTTTCCCAATGTGTATTGGTCAAATAAAGAACGTCTTTAACTGCATACTGTCTCTTGCATGTTTCGTATTAACTGAATTTGGCTCATTGCAGGACCCCCAGAGGGAAGCCCCCAGAAAATTCCCCTAACAAGGTCACACGTGTGGATGTTTGCCGATGGGTTGCAGTGTTCAGTTGCTTCATTATCTGAGGAGCTGTGAATGCAGTCTATGCTCACATATAGCAAGGCTGGAACAATATTCAGGCTTGAACAGTTAAGCAGCAACTAACATATACACCACACAAGTGCTAGGAATGACTATATTTCCAGCAAGAGAGTATCTAACCACCTTCCCTTGACATTGAATAGTATTACCATAACTGAATCCCCCATTATCTTGGGGGTCACCACTGACCAGAAACTTCATATAAGTAATGTGGCTAAAAGTTAAAATCTGGATATTCTGTGGCAGGTAATAACTCCTGACTCGCCAAAGCCTTCCATCATCTACAAGGTACAAGTCAGAAAACGCCAGGGACCCAGGTTCGATTCCAGCCTCGGGTCACTGTGTATGGAGTTTGCACATTCTCCCCGCGTCTGTGTGGGTTTCCTCCGGGTGTTCCGGTTTCCTCCCACAGTCCAAAGATGTGCGGGTTAGGTTGATTGGCCATGCTAAATTGACCCTAGTGTCAGGGGCATTAGCAGGGTAAAACATGAGGGAATAGGGCCTGGGTGGGATTGTGGTTGGTGCAGACTCGATGGACCGAATGGCCTCCTTCTGCACTGTAGGGATTCTATGTTAGAATACTGCCTACTTGCCTGAATGAGTGCAGCTTCAAGATCGCTGCCCAGGACAAAGCAGTCCTTGCTTTTCATTCACTGCATCAAACATTCACTCCTTCCCACTCGCATGGCTGCAACATGCACCAACTACAAGATGCACTGCAGCAACTCGCCAAGCCATCACTAAAAACCATACCCTCTGCCATCTAGAAGAGCCAGGACAGCAGGTGCACAAGAAAGCTGCAAGTTCCCCTTCAAATCACATACCATCCAGACTTGGAACTATATTGCCACTGGATCCAAACCTTGGAACTCCTTCTTAGTACTGCTGCAGAAGTACCTTCACAGCAGTTGAAGGAAATGGTTCATCATCATGTTCACAAGGGCAATAAATGCCTACGTTCCATGAGTAGATAAAAAGGAAACTGATATGATCACATTCTTAAGCTATATTCTTTTGGCAGAGGAAGGTAATGACAATGTCTGCACTCAATATCCAACCAGAGTATAAAAGTTGGACATTTTGAAAGAGTGGAAATGCTGTGCAGCTTTTATCTAACTATATTTTAAAAAGGATCAAGTCTAAGCTAAGTTCATTACATGCATACCTTTTAATTAATTAAATAAAGCATGTTTAGAGAGGGATGGCAGTGCAGATAGTGTGCTGCAACTAAAGCATTTGGAAAGCACTGCTTTTGGGCCAGCTATTTTCGCACTAAGTGTCTGCATCTAGAGGAACTTCAGTTCAAAGAAACAAAGGCTTGGGGCACAGCCGTTCCCTGGTTCATTCCTCATGGCAATGCTTTGACCAACCAGAGTCAACCTTCCTGGTTTGAATTTGAACAAAAGCTTGGCAGTTAAGTATTCTCTGGAGCATTCTCCATAGCAATGCCTCTACCAATCAGAGTCCACTTGCCAACCAATCAGCACTCTCTTCTCATGCAGTAAATTGTTGTTCCCTTTACTATTGATATGCTTGAGAACTGTCTTAATGAGTGCAAGACAAAAAAGGTTCCACAGCATGTCTTTTTTCAGCAGTCAAGCTCTGTAGTACCAAATGACTATTAATAAATGGCAACAGGAACTCATGAAATTAAAATGATTAAGCAGAATCAGCATGGTTTTAAGAAAAGGAAAATTGTGAAATCGTTTGACAGTATTTTGAAGATGTAACTAGCAGCTAAAGAGGAACCAGAGGATGTAGAATTTTCGAACAGATTTTCAAGGAACTTCAAAAGACACTTGGTAAGATGCCACGAGAATAGTTGTTGCACAAAGTAAAGAGGTTCATGGGATTAGGGTATAAAGGACTGAAAAGTAGGGTAGGAATAAATGGGTTATTTTCATGTTGGCAAATTATTATTAGTGGGGTGCCACAAGGATCGGTGCTTGGGTATTTACAAACTATATCAATGACTCAGAAAAGGGGACTTGGCTGTAATGTATCCAACTTGCATAACAATATAAAGTTAGGTGGGAAAAGTAGCTGTGAGGAAGGTACAGGATTTGCAAAGGGATAGGTTAAGTGAGTGGGCAAGACGGTAGCTAGCAAAATTTAAGTAAATTTGAGATTATTCAATTTGGTAGGAAGAATAGAAGAAACAATCTTTCATTTTAAATGGTGAGAAGTATTTAATGTTGTTGTTCAGATGGATTTGGGTGCCTTTGCACATGAAACATAGAATGTTAATATGTGGGTATAGCAAGTAATTAGGAAGGTAAATGGAATGTTGATCTTTATTGCAAGGGGGGTGGAGTACAAGAATAAGGACATCTTGCTGCACTTGTACAGAGCTTTGTTGAGACCACAACTGCAGTATTTTGTGCAGTCTTTATTTCTGTATCCCAAAAAAGGATGCATTTTTGCCCTACATTATATGGGAGAAGCATCACCTTAAGGAATTCAGAAGTTCAAGTGGTTTGCGGAGGAGCTCGGGAAAACCATGGATGGGATGGGTTGTCTCCATCCAGAGAACAAAAAATAAATAAATTCCTACTTAAGGAATCTGGCTAGTGACACCCACATTCTGAGAATAATCACTAAAAACTGCTCCCCCATGATAATCTTAAATGATATAATACAACAAGACGATCTAGTTAAAATGTACAAAAATAATTAAATATGGCATTATCACTACCTATCCAATTGAACGGTTATATTAGCAGAAGCACTTTCTTCCCCATTCACAGTTCCACAACAGCTTCTAAAGGCATACGTGATCTGAGCATCTATTTGTCTTTTAGCAGGTCTTTCAGTATTGTTTGTCGTCTATTATGTGTGGCATGCTCTTGCCTCAGCATTATGCCACTTTTGACTGAGATTTGGCCTCAGTTGTGGGATAAGTTTGCTTGATATACACAACAGGTTTGGGTTTGAGTTAACCATGTGCACAGTTTTTGTGTTCTTCTAGCCCAGTATCCTGGGCTATCAGTGCTGTGAAACTGACCTCAGCACCATGCTGGGAAACCACAAACAGAGACGGGGTGGGGAAAGTTGCCAATGACACTTACCCGCCAGGTCTGATGGTGCCTCAGTCCTGCTCCCCCAATGCTGCACGTGAGTTGGCACCTATGCCCACAGTATCAAATTTAACTTCCTTTGTCTGGAAGGTGCGGGTGACAGAGGGCTGAAAAAGAGAGGTGGCCACCTAAACAGCAAGTGGGAGAAAGGTGTGTTTATTTTTGAGTGGGCAGAACTCACAGCAAACTGGATTATTCAACATTTATTGTGGCAGTGCAGCAAAATGGATTGTTTATATGAAGGGATTTAAAAGAAAAGAAGTTGGAAAATTAATTCTAGCAATTCCTTTGTTAAAAGGATAGGCCAAATATTAATTTCACTAAAATGAAAACTTGAAAATAGAAAGTTCATTCAAAAGTTTCTAGATATTTCAAGAAACCTTTTAGATCACATCCTCAATGGTTCTGATTTCCTAAAAACTCTTATGTTACCACAAATGCTTATAATATTAATCATGCATGCCTATTTCTCTGAGATTACATAGCGCCATATTAGCAAAATACGGTTTATGTTGTTAGAAGTGATCAGTATTTTAGTTTTGACAAAAGTTGTAAACCAGGTTTCTAACTGTCAGGCAAAAAATTGTTCAGTTCTAATCCAAACTAAGACACAAATGGAGCCAAAACCTAGTACCTTCTATACATCTTTATACAATGAAAGATAACAGATACCTGGAAAAGAACCACAATAATTCAACAAGGTGTTTAGATAACACTCAAGTGCAAGAGCAAAGTTGAATGCATTTTTCATATTTTAAAATATGCAGTATAAAAATATTCACAAATTGTACTCACTGTCAGACTTTCTCCCTGGAGAGCCTGCAGAATAAAGTTACTCACTACCCTGCCATCATTCATGTGCATTCGAGGGCCGAATGTATTGAATATTCTTGCAACTCGAACTTCTACTCCTTCCTGCAACAAACAGATATAGAAGATTGCGTGCTTTAAAATCAAAGTATTATTAAGGAAATAAGATTAGCGTGTCTGGATTAGCTTTCAATTAATTTATGGACGATTTCAAAATCCAGACACCAATAACTTCAAATGTAGCTGCTGCAAGGAAACTCATATTGAAGATCAATGTACAAAATAATGTGGATTTCCAGAAAAGTAAAGATCCACAACTTTCTCAGTAACAATCTCTACCATGCTGAAATTCCAAAGCCCCTGTCTTGCTCAACCATCCTCCCTCAGGATGGGAGAGATAGGAGCAGCGAAGGGC
Organism: Mustelus asterias; assembly: GCF_964213995.1. Classification (NCBI taxonomy): domain Eukaryota; kingdom Metazoa; phylum Chordata; class Chondrichthyes; order Carcharhiniformes; family Triakidae; genus Mustelus; species Mustelus asterias. Next base: position 77,679,088 of record NC_135810.1, read on the forward strand.
AGAGGTGGGGTTTGTGGATGGCTCCCAGCCAAGCACGATTGTTCAGGGGAAATTAGCATTTCTGGACAATTGATGGGTAAACCCTGAAGTGGGAACTTCCTAGAGGGATTCCCCCAGGGCATCATTGGGATACCGGCGAAATGCAACGCTGGGAAATCAGGAAGTTATGTGCCAAAATTTATCTGAACAAGGCATGGCAGAGTTGAAGGACACAGTATGACCAAAACTTAAGGGATTATATTCAGTACAAAATAATTTGACAATTTCAAGCACTCTGAAGCCTGTGTACTCCAATTTGTTACAATCCCAGCTGATGTTACTACTGAACGCCAGGTCCCAGAGCAAAACCATACCTCAATAGATTGTAACTTTTATTTTTTGTTTAGAAATTCAGAAGAAGAGACTTACAGGACTGCTGATCAACTTTCAATAAAAGAATAAAACCTTAATTAAAGAAAAAAATAACTATAATACAATACTCCTTCACCTCACCCATATCTTTACAGATGTACATGGATTTGTAAAGATTATACGAATTACAAACTATCTTGTACTCTAATGTTCTCTGTAAGTACACAGTCCATGTAAACCAATAGACCAAATGTGGTCAGACATACCACATACCAAGTGATAGATGCCACCCAATACAACTGTGGATTTCCCATCAAATCCTCCAGATGCTTGGCACAGTCAACTGGTCTTATTGGAGCTCTGGGTTTCCATGCAAGGGTCTCCAAACTGCACTTGTGAAAAACACACCTTGTAATCTACTCCCAAATGACACTCTCTCTCATATGTCTTTATCAAGGAACCATCTTCAGGATTTCAATCTCTCCTTTTGGTATTCTTCTGCCTTGGATTACCTCGTGCTTTCATGCTTCCAAACGATCTCTCAGATAGAGACATGACATCAGAGCACTACTGTTTCACAGCTAAATTTAAAACATCACCAAACTTTTGATCTACCTCGGATGTTTGGCTCCTCACCTAGCTGATTTAAAATCTGTAATCTGCAGCTGCCTCTTTGCCTCGGAGCACTTTCTCTGCTTTTTACTTGAATCCTCCTGAACATGATCTTGTTTAACTTCCTGTTTTCTGTACCATGACTTAGCTGTGTTCCTGAGGCACACTTTTGTCCCAGCTCTGGTGTCTTGGACTTTGTGTTGTTCCAGGAAGCCTGCTTTCTACAGCTTTTTGGTCTTGTCCAGTTTCTCCTGGGTCTAATTTTAAAAACTCACTCAAAAGTTCTTCCTGATCTGGGGTGGCTCCTAGTTGCTAAGCAACAATCCAGTTTTCCTTTAAACCGTTTGCTTTCATGTCATAAATTCTCATTAATGAACATCCATCGAAACCAAACTGAAGTCACTAACCCTTTCAATTAGAGAACCACGAAATTAAACTTATTTTAAACTATACCTTATTTCTAATATGCACAAATACAAAAAAAATTATTCAAAACTACCTCTGTTACCAGTCAAATTCTCATTACCTTATATTGCTAGTAGGGACAAAATACAAATCTGGATGTTAACTAAATTATTCAAATCCATTACCTCAATCAACAGTAATAAATTGATTAAGATTTCTAAAGCAAAAGAGTTTTCCCCACCCAAAAAAAACCAGCATGACTGATACAGAAAAACACGAGTTAACTGTAGTGGAAATGGGGAGCCACAAGATTTTCATGCTTATAACTGCACAACAGCTCATTCAGGGGCGGCATGGTAGCACAGTGGTTAGCACTGCTGCTTCACAGCTCCAGGGACCTGGGTTCGATTCCCGGATTGGGTCACTGTCTGTGTGGAGTTTGCACATTCTCCTCGTGTCTGTGTGGGTTTCCTCCGGGTGCTCCGGTTTCCTTCCACAGTCCAAAGATGTGCGGGCTAGGTTGATTAGCCAGGTTAAAAATTGCCCCTTAGAGTCCTGAGATGCGTAGGTTAGAGGGATTAGCGGGTAAATATGTGGGGGTAGGGCCTGGGTGGGATTGTGGTTGGTGCAGACTCGATGGGCCGAATGGCCTCCTTCTGCACTGTAGGGTTTCTATGATTTGCAAATATCTACAAATTTATATTCCTGCAATCACTGGCATTATATTAATATAGCTAGATTATTAATCTAATGGACAGGGTTCTCTGGCCCATCCCGTGGTGTGTTTCTTGGTGGCAGGAGGCAGCAGGATCTTCTGGTCTTGCCGCTGTCAATGAGATTTCCCTTTGAATCCATCCCACACAGCCGGGAAATCCGCAGCGAGGGTGTGCCAGCAGCGAGACTGGAAAATCCTACCGGTGGGATAATCGCACTCCTCATCTCTAATTTTCTGCCAAAGTTCCATGAACATCAGTGTGAAGGTGAAATTATATTCAATTATAGTTTTCAAAAATGGTATGGAACAGAATAAAAGACAAATAACTACAAGAATGTTTGCAGATGCTTTCCATGGCTAATCTTCAGTGTTTCAAACTTGAACTGTCATGTAAAAATATTATAAACCTTATAGTTAAAATAGCACAAAGCTTTCTGAAGTCAAAGTGAATACCTGGCACTAGGCGGTCTAACCATGTTAAATAAGAGTTAAAATCTACTAACATACAAACTAAGAACTGTCAAACTATCAAATCACTCAAAGTGCGATATGCCAATTGTTTAAAACGTTACAGTTCTTAAAATGTACTCCCTAGAGGTAAAAATTTAATAAACATATTACAACGTAGTTTCCTGGTGAGCGAAATGTATATATCTGAGGTGTGCACTAACCTGCTTCATGTAGGCATAACACATGGTTTCAGCTACTCTTTTGCCCTCATCATAGCAGGCTCTTGGACCAATAGGATTTACATGGCCCCAGTAATCTTCACGTTGTGGGTGAACTTCTGGATCTTTAAAGTTTTTTTAAAAATAGTTTATTTTAAAAATAGCACAATGAATAACCATAAAACTTAATTGTTCACACATATAACTAATTAGCACCTCTTTGCTGGACCCAAGTTATTATGAATGAAGGTGAAGGAGCTACTGTATTTGACAATAGTCACCATAGTAACTTTACATCTGACTCAGGCAACAGCACACACATGTACCTAAATAATGAGAGGTAGTCCTTTCAACCTGGAGCCCTTAAATAAACTCAAAATGACCTTAATATACAGCAGTTAAACCAGAATATACAATGAGCAGGGGGTCATGTAGAGTATTGCACTTACTGTCCTTTTTGTTTTTACACACAGGCACTGTGTGATTCACTAATGTAACATGGACTACAATGTCATGTCAAATCACATATTGAAAAGTCACATTTGTTTTTAAAAAAGTGCTTGTGGATCCTGGTATTATATTGACTCATTTTTCCTTTCTATAGTGTTCTTCAGGATCCAGTTGTGGCCCAACCTATCTCACAAACCAATGTTATTCATTCGACATGCAAGAGACACCAGCAGAAATAGAACAACTGAGGGAAATTAGGTTGAAACTTTGAGAATAGACCATCAAGTGAAACACAGAACAGCAGAGATGATGAGCACAGTACTGACCCATGCTGAGCCAGAAAGACAATAGCAATTCATCAGCCATTGCAGCATCAACTGCAATGCCAGCAGCTGCAGAGTCACCTGTTGATCGAGTAGAGGGGTAAAGGGCTATCTTTATACCAAGTAGCAGTGACATCCATCATTACCTTCTTTCATTAGGATTAGCACCTACAAGGAGCTCTACTTTAGATTGCAGAATACAATCTGCATACATAAAAGGCAAGCACCAGGGAAAAAGTACTCATTTATAATCACCTGTTAGGGCAATAACTTAATTAATTGACCCATTTCTACATTGCTCTGAGAATTCATTTTTAATGGGGCATACTTTTGCAGATGAATGAATGGTAGATGATATCACAGAGAATAACGGTGGACATATTGTCTGGGGAGTCATTTTATTGGGAATGAAAATGCAGGAATGCTTCTGCTGGGACAACCATGACATTTAATTAAATTCCAAGATTCATCATCCTGGCTTAGCTTTGGTTCATTGTTAATGTTTTCCTCAGACAACCTCACTTTCCCTCTTACTCTTACTGATTGGCAACTCTTCTGAAAGTAAAACTGTGAAGCACTTAACATTTTAAAGACTTTTGGAATGAATTTCATAACAGGACAATAAGATAAGGAGGTGACAAAGGGAGGGAAGAAAACCTAAAAAACTAAAGTGGGGGAAAAATTGAACCAAATGAAAGAAAGTATAATGGACCAAAAACAACAGTTACTCCCAAATGAAAGCAATAACCTGCCTAGAAAGATTAAACTGCTTTTCTGTCTCTAATGAGGTTGAATTAGAATCATAAGATGTCAATGACAAACAGCGTAGCCCACTGAGGAAAAAAATCTGTATAATCCTGGCTATGAGTAGAACAAGACCTACTTCTGGGCTCTTCTGCTTGTGATGTCTATGACATTTATTTATTCTGAAGTTTAATATGTAAATCTGAGAACAGTAATATATTTAAAATGTCAAGTTTGATCATTTTCTTTCATCCCCAGCTTCCTTTACCTCTCCAATCGAATGCATTTGTGCAAACAAAGGTCCACAGTGCTCCCAGAGGATATCTATGGTTTGTGCAGGGTATCTTAGAGCAGACATTTCAGAAACTTAATACCTTTGACAAGAAAATAAATCTATGGACCAACAGAGCAAAAACAGCACTGTTTTGGACAAAAGTACCTTTCACAAGAGAGTGAGAATAGTAAGGAGGCTGATACCAACAGCAAATAAAGGTGAAAGAAGGACACTAAATGTGCAAGATAGTTAATTCCAACACAACATCCTGAATGGACACTGATAATCTGCAATCTCCATTCATGCCATGGGGAGGTGCAACACTTCACAGAAAATTGCCACTTAGGTGACTTCTTACTAACAAACCTAATGCACAAAGCAGGGTACATCAAAGAGACAGAGAAGCAATTACTGTTTATAGGTATCTTAATATTTAGGATCAGTAGATGATTCAAAATAATTGAATTCTCGTTTATGATTAAAGTATCATTGTACGAGAATTTCCATCACTGCATGACATGGCATTCTAATAATACTGAATGACATCCATGATTCATCCACTGAGGATAGCATTCCTTGATGAAGGACAAAAGCCCGATTTTACAGAAGTTAATTAAACATACATTTTACATAAAAAGTTATAGTTACTATGATTATGAAGACAGGCCGTGAAAGAGCAACCATAAATTGGTCCCTACCTCCATATACCTCAGAGGTGGAAGCTAATAGGAGGCGTGCACCAACACGTTTTGCCAATCCTGTGGAAAAACAGAACACATTTGATAATTTTCGTAATTGCAAAATGAAATAAAATTAAGAAAATACTATTGATGACACTAGCTTTACTTTTAATATTCAGAAAGACATTAATAATCTTTTGTACAACTTTTATTTTACATGTAAATTTGTAGGGCTATTGGGAAAGAGCGACATAATAGGACTAATGGGACACCTGTACCAAAGAGCTGGCTCTCCCTCCTTTATGAAATAGCAATGTTACATTCGCTAACCTCTAAAATCTAACAAAGCCACCATCTCTGCAACTACTTCTTTTAGAACTCTAGGATATAGGGAATTTGGGAGAAACAAATTAACTTTATTTTTATGCTTCAACAATAAAAACAATAGAAAACCCCAAAAATATCCTTACCTAACATGTTTAGCGTCCCGATAGTATTTGTCTTCAGTGTCTTGATTGGGTTATACATATAATTTGGAGGAGACGCTGGTGAAGCCAGGTGATAAATCTGATCCACTGTTTTGAATAAAAACAGAAGCCGATTTATTACACAGCAAACTCATGTACACATCTAATGCGACAGATTCTCATTTTAAAAAATCTAATCTGATATTGCATTTTGATCATGCGATTCTTTCCCTAATCATAAAATCCATTTCTGAGCTGCATGGTAACTTTCAACTTAAAAGGTGAGGAAATCTTGAGCAGCACCCGGTTGGAAATAAAATCAAATGATGTGCTTTTTAAATGAGATTGACCATTCTGAAGCATATCTAACAGTTTATCTAGCATTTTCCAAATTTCAATCACAGTAAAACTTGTGAATATCAATATGGTGCAGACATGACTGAGTCAATGTGTGATAGCTCTGCAGCATCAAATGTTATTTACTGATCTCTACCTCACAGAGGCTCAGCATCAACTCTCAGACACTTCTGCCTACCTTCCCCCGGACCATGACTCCAGCACAGAGCATCAAGCTATTGTTTCCTATTTCCCGCCTCTGCTTATTATGTTGACATAGCTGATCAAGATAGGGTCATAAATTCTTGGTGAAACCACATAATTATCCTAATTAGGTCCTTTTTAGATGTGTTAGAGAAATAATTACTGGTTTTGTAGCTCCTATGTCAAAATGTGACAAAGCACTTCACCCTGAATTACTTTTGAACTAGGATGCCATTTCTCTGTTGGAACACACAGTAATTCTGTGCTAGCAAACATCCCACAAATGTCACTAAAATGAATGCTCCAAAATGCTATCCACACTGCATGGTTCTCCTTCTGGTTTAGCTGCATCGGATATCACATTGGTGAGGGCATTAGAGGAGCTTTTAATTGTGTTATTATGTGAGAATGAGGTGTAGCGCTTGTATGTGAGGCATGATTGATAAAGGTCATTGGTAGATAAGTTACAATGGTGTGGAGAACAGAGCAGTTAGGCTGGTAATGCAACTATGGGATGTGGCATACGAAGATACGGACTTTAACAATTTATATGAGGTCAAATGAATTTTATGTGGCACTGCAACCAGATCCTCGAGGCTGAACACCTTGGGTGCATTGAATTTCCAAAATTTGTCTGGAGGACCTCCTGTTTCCTTGTGGATTTACTTCCTTGTGGTAGCAGAAAGTTTGTGTGCATCAGAAACAACTGGCGTGAGTTAGTACCACTTCATGATCCACATGCCTGTTTTCAGGCCCTGTCCAATTTTGTACCAAAATGTTTGTATGCTCATCACTTTTGATCTGGATCGGGTTCCAAACACAGATGCTTCAAAAAGGTATCTAAATGTAACATTGATTTACAAGAAACACCACACACTCACCTTACAAGTCATAGTAGTTTACATTGTAATAATAATTTTTCAATTTAATTCAGAAAGGGTATTTTGGTAGGCAGTGAGAGGAAAGGCAACAAATGGTATAATTTTAAACGTGGTACAGATTAACATTTTTTGGGTGCAATGTACTCATTTATGTGCATGCACCCTTTCAACCTTTTGGCCTGGCTGTGCATATGTGGCAACTTTACAGAGCTAACTGCTGCTCGGCTTGCGTGGGAGTCTCCAGGCTGCTGCGCAGCTGCATAGAGGGAACAGGGGCAGTGTTTGAATCAGTGGTCAAGAAAAGTCTTCAATGATGACAGGATAAATTGTGAAAGCTAATAAATAGGAATATGGGCTCTTTACATAAAGGCATACAGTACAAAAGTAAGGAAGTTATGCTAATCCTTTACAAAACACTGATCAGGGTCCAGCAAGCGCTATGGCTATTTCTGAGCACTGTACTTTTAAAAACTTTAGACAGGGTGCAGAGAAGATTTAATAAAATGGTACCAGGGATGAATGACTTATTAACCATAACTCACCTTCAATATATAATGGTTCTACAACATCATGATTGATCAATTCAAAGTTTTCATGTCCAATCCAGTGTTCCACATTCCTTTTACGGCCTGTGAAAAAGTTGTCAACGACCGTTACTTCATGACCGTCCATCATGAGTTTATCAGCAAGGTGAGAACCTACAAATCCCGCTCCTCCTGTTATCTGCAATAGGAAACATAACTTTTTTTAAAAATCACGTCCAATTCAATTTTGTTCCTTAGCCACCTTGCCTCCATTAAAAATGGAGGATTGGTGGACATTATAAAGAATACAAACCTGTGGAGCATGCATAAAGTAGCAGAGACTCCATGATCATGGGGATAGGTGGCTGTAACAAGAGTACAGAAAGATACTATCCCTCTCTGACGTCAGAACAAAGGACATCAATGAATATACTGGCAAGTTAGGAAGGAACAGAAGGTAAAAACAAATGGAGTAAGACGAACAGATCAACGTTATAAATGAGAAAAGCATGGGGAGTTTAAAGGTAAGGAACTGTATAATAGGGGCTCGGTCATTTTGTGATAAGCATTTTGAAAAAGTGAGTCAGAAAACTCAAAGCATTAGCGAAATTGCACTTTAAAAAAAGCATCTTGAAGGCAGTACACTTGGGAAATGATGACCATAATCTTATTATCCACGTACAATCCAATATAATCAGTATTAAACTGGAAATTAGCCAACTTTTGTGGCACAAGAAACCCAGCCTAAAAAATAGACATTTAATATATGTTAAAAGCTGGTATTTTGGCAATAGACTGAGCGGACAGACCAAAAACATGTTTTAAAAAAAAAGAACACTGTAGAGAAAGCAATACAAAAGAAATCAGAAATATTGTGACATCACAAGAGGAATAGAAAGAGATGAGGGTAGGGGAAAGGGTGGGGTGGGGTGGGGGACTGGGAGGAAGGCAGCACCTGACTGATGACTTGTGCTCAAACTTTATCTGCTTTGGAAACAGGAAATTGGCATTGCTGGATAGCTTCCTTGTTGCTTCTCTAACGAAGAGACATATTACTCATTTCTCCTCTATGTATTTGCAATGTTTCTGGATCTAACTTTTACATTTAACGGTTCAGGACTTAGCGAAGCACCATCTAGGGTCATAGCTGGTATTGCAGGAAGACATGGATACATTTTTTAGTGCATTTTGAAAAGAGTTGCAATAATCCACGTAATGGATTTATTACACAATAGATAAGTAGGTTAGGCATACAGTACAAAAGTAAGGAGTTTACGCTAATCTTTTATAAAACATTGATCAGGGCCCAGCTAGTGATGTGGCCAATTCTGGGCACTGCACTTTTAAGAAGGTCATCAAGGTTTTAGAGAGGCTGCAGAGAAGATCTAATAGAACGGTATACAAGAATGGGAAACCTTACTGTAACAGAATCGACCGAAGGAAGCAAAATGCATCTAAACATGGATGCTTCAAAAAATGTTTAATATCAGCTTTTTCAATAGAAGCTTAGCTTTAAGATCCAACCTTAGTAGCCCTGTCTAGTAAATTAGTCAAACACATTTTATATCAATGACATTTGTCCAAGGAATCTGAAATTTGCCATGGGATCTGCCATTGTAATTAGCATTTTACAATGAGGTTGGTGTTGGTCACTAATGTCAGACTATACTTGCCTCAAGATTTTCTTTGCCACAGAATGCAAGCATTCTGAATCTGGCCTGTATGTCGGATTTCTCAAACCAAACCACTGGTGAGTCCCTGTTAAGTTTTTACTGTCATTTACATCCAAACACTGAATCACTGCCACCCCGTGAACTGACTGACATTCCAACTGTAGTTGGCACTACTCAACAAGCTTCCCAATCACTGCCACTTGTTACAGCCTGTGAAAACTGGATCTCACCCCAAATCAATGATGCATTACTCAACATTTTAAGCAATAAGGGGTTTCTGTTAAAACATGAGCATGATTTTAGATAATTTACTGTTGATATTGTGGTGCATGTGGCTACCATGACAATGGTACAATGGAGAAAGATGTCCTACTGAGGCACGGTGGCACAGGGGCTAGGATTGCTGCCTCACAGTGCCAGAGACCCGGGTTCAATTCTGGCCTTGGGTGACTGGCTGAGAGTTTGCACATTCTCCTCAGGTCTGCGTGGATTTCCTCCCACAGTCCAAAGATGTGCAGGTCAGGTGGATTGGCTATGCTAAATTGCCCTTTAGTGTCCAAAGATGTGTAGGTTAGGTGGATTAGCCATGGTAAATGCATGGGTTATGGGGATAGGGTGGGGGGTGAGCTTGGGCAAGATGTTCTTTCGGAGACTGACGTAGACTTGATGGGCCAACTGGCCTTCTGCACAGTAGGGATTCTATGGCTCTAGCTAAGGAATAAATTACTACCTGAGCCATGAGCAAATTTGCATAGGGTACATAAGATCGGAGTTCAATGTGTGACTCAAAAGATTAGTGTGGGAGAAGTGGGTTTCAATTCATAGGCCACAGTATTGGGCAAAGTGGGAGCTGTACAATTGAGATGTTTTTCATCTGAATTATATTGGGACCAATATTCTGGTGAATTATATAACTGGGACTTTAGAGAGAGATTTAAACTATCTAAAAGAGATAGCTGCAGAGGTAATGGATGCCCCCTCTATGATTTTCCAATATTCTGAAGATTTTGGAATGCTCCCAGGAGATTGGAAGCTATGTAACTGAGAAAAAAGGGCGAGAGGAAACAGCAAACTTATTGGCTGGTTAAGCCTGACATCAGTCATCAGGAAATTGCTGAAACCCATTAATAAGGAAGTCTTAACAAAGCACTTAGAAAACATAGTACGAATAGAAGAAGTCAACATGGTTTGATGAAAGGGAAATCCTGTTCAACAAATTTAGTTGATTTTTGAGGATGTAGCTATAGTAGATAAACAGGATCCAGTAGATGCACTTTGATTTCCAAAATGCATTCATCAAGATGCCGCACAAAAGGTTAATACCCACATGGAGCTGGGGATGATGTATTAGCATGGAGAGAAGATTGGTTAATGGACAGGAAGCAAAGAGTTGGGATAAAGGGTATTTTCAAGTTGGCAAGCTGTGACTAGCAGAATTCCACAAGAAGCAGTACTGAGGCCTCAATTATTTACAATCTATATTAAGATACATGACTCTGTCTCGAGATCCAAGTTTAATGATTATATAAATCTAGGTGGGAATGTAAACTCTGAGGAAGACAGAGTGCTAAGAGATGTAGACCGGTTAAGTGAATGGGCAACAAGGTGGCAAATGGAATATAATGTGGGCAAGTGAGAAGTTGCTGACTTTGGTTGCAAGAATAGAAAAGCAGAATTTTCTTTTAAAAAGGATGAAACTTGCAAATGCTGATGTTCAGAGACCTGGGTGTACTCATGTAAGGAGCATAATGTTAGCATTCAGTTACAGCAAGCAATTAGGAAAGCAATTTGCCTGTTGGCTTTTACTATAGAGTTTGGAGTACAGGAATGAAGAAGTCTTGCTACAATTGTACGGGGCTTTGGTGAGACTGTTACCGGAAGACTGTGCGCAGATTTGGCCTCTATATTTAAAGGACAGCTATAGGCCGTGCAGCAAAGATTCTCTAAATTAGTCCCTGGGATGAGTGGGTTGCCCTAGTAAATTGAATCTATATTCACAGGAGCTTGGAAGAACAAGAGGCGACGATACTGAAGCATTCAAAATTACGAAGGGGCTTGACAAGGTGAATATTGAGATATTGATTCCCTCGGCTGAGTGATCAAGAGTAAAGGATCATCTCATCAGGAAAAGGGGTCGATCATTTAGGACTGAGGCAAAGAGAAATTCCTTCACTCAAAGGGTTCTCTACAAAAGAGGATGTGCCACCATTGATTATATATTTAAGGCTGAGATAAAGATTTTTGATCTCTCAGGGAATCAAGGAAGATGAGGAGTGGGAAAATTCAGTTGAAGTCCAAGGTCAGTCAATGATTACATTGAATCAATGAGCAGGCTCACAGACCACGTAGTCTTCTCCTGCTCCTATTTCTTATGTTACGTTCTCAATTCATCTCACCAAGGCATTCAACCATGTGATCAGAGGCTGTCTAAGCTGCTGGAGAAAAATGGCTGCCCGCTGAAGCCATTCAGTGAGATTGCCTCTTTCCATGACAATATGATGAGCAAGGTCAGCTATAATGGACAACTTCAGAACCCTTTGAGATCTTCACTAGGATCAAACAGTGTTGCACTCGGATGCCAACACGCTTTGGCATATTCGTCTCTTTGTTGCTGACATATACAACTTCAGTTCTTCTTCATAGGGTGTCTCATTACAGACCAGAACTCATGGAAAGCTATTCAGTGTTGCTTACAGAGACCATCGAAGTGCATCAAGTGCTCATCAGAAAGTTGCTATATGTTGATGATGCCGCACTAGCATTCCATGCTGAGGAACATCTTCAGGGGCAAATAGGCAAGCTATCTCAACTGTAAAGAATTCAGTATGACCATCAGTATCAGGTAGACAAAAGGCATGGTTCAGGACTTGCCATACCTCCATCAATGAACACCAACAATGTGACACTGGAGGCTGTTGATAGCTTCACATATCTAGAGTCCACAACCACCAGCAATCTGTCACTTTCTACTGAAATCAATATGGGCATTTTAAAAGCCTCAGCTGGTATGTTCCAGCTGAGAAAGAGAATGTGGAAAAAAAAACAACTTCACTCAGAACACCAAAATACAAGTCCAGCAGTCCTTTACAGTAGAGAGACCTGGATGCATATATTAGGCAGGAGAAAAGGCTGAACAGTTTTCCACTTGCATTGTCTCACATGCATCCTGGGTATCGCTTGTCTGGACAAGGTCACCAACTCAGTGATCCTGGAACTTGCTAATTTCATCACCAGACACTCATTTCAAGCTAAAGTTTACAGTGGCTCAGCTAAGTCCATCAGATGGGTGACGGTTGCATAACCAAAGAAATTCTGCACAGTAAATTGGCCATTGGGTCATGACCTGCTGGACCTCCGCTACAAGGACACCTGCAATTGAGATATGAAGATAGCAGACATTGACTCAGACAACTGGGAGATAATCGCTGGTGGCTATAACATAGGAAAGTTGACTGTTTGGAGAGGCATGGGACAAGCCGAAAAGAACTGTAAAAGCTGAAATGGCTGAAGAGGGCCCAGAGAAAACAAAGATCATTAAATCCTAAACCTTCTCTGCCCACTATCTTCATCTGTGGTAAGTGTGGCAGAAACCGCCATGCCAGAATGGGGCCCTTGAGTCACACCAGGTGATTTTTAATGGAAAGTTGATAGCCATGGCGCAAACATTCATCTTATCAGCTTGGAGGCTTCTAAAAGAAAGACCATAGGACCATAAGATGCAACAGCAGAAGTAGGCCATTTGGTCTATCGAGCCTGTTCCTCAAGAACCTTAAGGTGTGAAGAACTCAGAATAGCAGAAAAAGGTTTTCAAAATCTCACGATCAAAGATTTGAATGATCTGTCGTTTCACAATTAAAAGTCTTTAAACTAAAGATGTCTTTTCCTTGACAAAAATGTATTTGTATCCCATGCGACATTAAATTAAATCTATTGATACTCATCTTTAGGATACAAATCAGTTATTTTCCATAATAGCACTAATGTTTTATTTCTAGGAGTTTGATTAAAAGTTCTTTACTCAAAGGATTTGTTTTCTAATCTAATTATTCCACTTGTTCTGTTATCACAATCTAAATAGAGTACTCAATATTTCTTACCACAATCCTACCCAACCCTTATCCCCATATCCCCACACATTTTCCCTGCTAGTTCCAGTGGCACTAAGAGGCAATTTAGCATGGCTAATCAACCTACCCCGCAAAGCTTTGGACTGTGGGAGGAAAGCGGAGCACCCGGAGGAAACCCACGCAGACACGGGGAGAATGTGCAAACTCCACAGTGACCCAAACCAGGAATCAAACCCGGATATCTGGCGCTGTGAGGCAGCGTGCTAACCATTGTGCTGCCCCTTGATTCTTTTTGCTGCGAGAAGTTCAATTCGGAAAGCTTCTATGCAATTTGGCACTCAAGTTCCACGAAGCAAACTCAAGCACACTGCAGTGCTCTTTTGAAGGTTGGGAACCCAGAGCTGCATGTCATTTCAAATATAGTTTCAATAGTAAACAAAATAAGGTTGTAAGTGCTTGTCTTTATTTGTAAATAAAATGCCACATGAACTCTTGATTCTTAGCACTTTATCAGCCTCATTGTTTAGCTCTACCCAAAACCAAAGTTATTTGCATCTTAATTAGGTTTAATAATGATAGGTAAATATTATTATAACTGTTAACATAGAACATAGAACATAGAAAGCCACAGCACAAACAGGCCCTTCGGCCCACAAGTTGCGCCGATCACATCCCCACCTCTAGGCCTATCTATAGCCCTCAATCCCATTAAATCCCATGTACTCATCCAGAAGTCTCTTAAAAGACCCCAACGAGTTTGCCTCCACCACCACCGACGTCAGCCGATTCCACTCACCCCCCACCCTCTGAGTGAAAAACTTACCCCTGACATCTCCTCTGTACCTACCCCCAGCACCTTAAACCTGTGTCCTCTCGTAGCAACCATTTCAGCCCTTGGAAATAGCCTCTGAGAGTCTACCCTATCCAGACCTCTCAACATCTTGTAAACCTCTATCAGGTTACCTCTCATCCTTCGTCTCTCCAGGGAGAAGAGACCAAGCTCCCTCAACCTATCCTCATAAGGCATGCCCCCCAATCCAGGCAACATCCTTGTAAATCTCCTCTGCACCCTTTCAATGGCTTCAACATCTTTCCTGTAATGAGGTGACCAGAACTGCGCGCAGTACTCCAAGTGGGGTCTAACCAGGGTCCTATAAAGCTGCAGCATTATCTCCCGACTCCTAAACTCAATCCCTCGATTAATGAAGGCCAGTACGCCGTACGCCTTCTTGACCGCATCCTCCAACTGCGAGGCCGATTTAAGAGTCCTATGGACCCGGACCCCAAGGTCCTTCTGATCCTCTACACTGCTAAGAATGGTACCCTTCATATTATACTGCTGCTTCATCCCATTGGATCTGCCAAAATGGATCACCACACACTTATCCGGGTTGAAGTCCATCTGCCACTTCTCCGCCCAGTCTTGCATTCTAGCTATTTCTCGCTGCAACTTCTGACATCCCTCCAAACTATCCACAACACCACCTACCTTGGTGTCGTCAGCAAACTTACCAACCCATCCCTCCACTTCCTCATCCAGGTCATTTATGAAAATGACAAACAGCAAGGGTCCCAGAACAGATCCCTGGGGCACTCCACTGGTCACTGACCTCCATGCAGAGAAAGACTCCTCCACAGCCACTCTCTGCCTTCTGCAGGCAAGCCAGTTCTGGATCCACAAGGCAACAGCCCCTTGGATCCCATGCCCTCTCACTTTCTCAAGAAGTCTTGCATGGGGGACCTTATCGAACGCCTTGCTGAAGTCCATATAGACCACATCCACCGCTCTTCCTTCGTCAATGTGTTTGGTCACATTTTCAAAGAACTCAACCAGGCTCGTAAGGCACAACCTGCCCTTGACAAAGCCGTGCTGACTACTTTGTTGCAACTAACATATGTATCTTCTAGTGGCAGTTACATCTAATATGTTTTCTCTCATCTACCATGAATGAGTTTGCTGCTCTTGTCCTTCTAAGTGGTAGAGGTCACAAGTTTAGAAGGTGCTGTCGAAGGAGCCTTGGTGAACTGCTGTGGTGCATCTTGCATCCAATGACACTCCTGATTTGTGTCTTGCTTGGGAAATGTTTTGGCCTGGTCCTTTATACTGACATGTTGAGCTCTGCCTTCATTGAGGATGGGGATTTCTGTGGAACCCCCTTGGGTTAGGGGTAAAATTGCTCACCATCATTCATGAATGGATATGGCAGCGTTGCTGAACTTTGATCTGGTCTGTTGCTCTGGGATCGCTTAGCTGTCTACAGCATGCTACTTCTGCAGGTAGTCCTGTTTTGTAGTTTCACTAGGTTGGTGTATAATTTTTAGGTATACCTGGTGCTGCTGGGATGCTCGCCAGCACTGGTCCCCAGGTTTAATGGAAGTGAGGGATATGCCATGAGGTTATAGCTTGTGGTTGAATAGGATTCTGCTGAGGCAAATGCTCCACTGCATTTCATGGATATTCAGTTTTGAGCTGCCAGATTTGCTCTGAATCCGGTCAACTTAGCATAGCTTTAGAACATTATGGAGAGTGCCCTCAGTGTGAAGACAGGACTGGGTCGCCATAAGAACTGTACATTAGTCGACAGACAGACAGACAGACAGACAGACAGACAGACAGACAGACAGACAGACAGACAGACAGACAAGAACAAAATCAAGCACGTTTTTCTCCTGTTGCTTCTTTCATCATTTGCTGCAGGCCCAATCTGAAATATGTCCTTCAAGTCTCAGTCAGCTTGGAATAGAATTCAAAATGATGGAAAGCTAAATTTAGCCCCTATACTAGGTTACTAGAACAACAACCTGCCCTCTGTAAAGATTTATACTGTTACCTCTGCTCCCAATTAATGAACTGAAAAAACAAACTGAACTTCAAGACCTGAAACACATTGTTAAATAAAGAACAGTTAAATATACAACTCTTGAATGGATCCACAGGAAACCAAAGACATACCAGAATTCTTTTGCGATCCTTTTCAGACAGGAATTTTACTGGAGGATATTTTTGAGATATGCTGTTGGAAACAGAACATATTTTTGATTATCCCATTAAGTAAAAAAATAGAATTGTTCATTACTAGCTGCATTTCGATGGAAATAATTACACATCATTTTAAGAAGTATTTGCTCAAACAAGATTAATGTTCAATTATTTAATATTTTACTTAAAAAAAAACATTCAAATTTAAAGAGCAGACCCTTTGGTCTTGAAATGAGTGGATTGGTCAGAAATTCCCATATGTAGCATTGTGGAGTAGGTACCTTTGGTAAGCATATTTCATTGTACACTTGGTAGGAGATTCAGATGAAGTATATCCATCAACATAGGAAACATTTTGCTTGTGGCTGCAAATCATAATTATATACACAGATCCTTTCTGCAATGCAACTCTTGTGAAAGAATTCCAGTGTATCGATTACAATTAGATCTGGGCACTTCTAAGAGTCATAAGATGGAATCTTTCCAGGCAAAGGGAGGTGGACTTTGGTAAATCCAATAAAAGAGATATTAGATTGGAACCGGGATGTCATCCCACTTTCATTCAGCTTTCCCCAGGATGAAGTCCAATCCCAGCAAGGTACACTCTTGGATCAGCAACGAATCCAATTAAGAGAAGACTTTCATTATCCCTGCATTCTGACTTTTCCTGCAAATGCGTCGTTTCCATGCTGTTTCAATATCTCGCCAGGTTGGAGGCAAGTCACTAGTAAATGAAACTGATCTGGCAGCAGAAGTAAAAAGAATGAAATTGGCAAGCTTCAAAGTAGCCATAGTGAAAGGTAGGTGCTGGCGGGTAGTCACAGACATCTGAAGCCTTCCGGAAGAAGACCACTGACCAAGAGAAACAGGTGGCCACACATTGCCTGTGGCTATCAAAGTCAGCAGAGCACTGAATTTCTTCAAGCTGGCTTGTTCCACAGGATCTGTTGGGAGACATCTTCAGGATTTCGCAATCTGTAGCCCACATCTGCATCATAAGGACTTTCATTTCCTTAATGTGTCTACTACAAGCATATCACTGCCAGATATTCTTCTTCAGCCTCATGCACTGCAGGTGTACTTCTCACCAAGCAGACGCAGTGGATGGCTTCTGGGAGACAAAGGATACCTACTCAAGTCCTGGCTATTAACAAGCTGAGGAATCTTACCATTGGCGAGTTACAATAGTAGCCATTTCAGCACCACGACAGAGTACTGCAAGCGATTGGTTTGCTAACTTGAAGTTAAACAGCCTTGACAGATCGGGAGGCACATTTCAATATGCCCCCACAAGGGTCTCTAGGATTGTAGTGGTCTGCACAACATGGCAATAAAGAGGGGACGGGAGAGCATCGAGCATCCTTGGAGGAGGAGCCTGCTGTACCTGTTGTTCTGGGTGGCATGGTGGTTAGTACTGCTACCTCAGAGCCAGGGCCCCAGGTTCAATTCCAGCCTTGGGTGACTGTATGGAGTTTGCACGTTCTCCCCGTGTCTGCATGGGTTTCCTCCCACACTCCAAAGATGTGCAGGTTAGATGGGTAGGCCATGCTAAGTTGCCCGCAAATGTCCCACTATGTGTGGGTTAGGGGGATTAGAGGGGTAAATACATGCGGTTACGGGGATAGGGTCTGTCGGAGAGTCGTTGGAGACTCGATGGTGGCCTCCTTCTGCACTGTAAGGGTTCTATGATTCTATGATCTGGCTGACAGATAAACCTGCAACAGACTCATCCAAGCACACTTCATCTGAAAATTGTGCTTGTACAACATACACTTTCCACCCACTTTTTCCTGTGCATCTTCTACCATCCCAAACCTCATTCCTATAATAGCTAGCCAGCCATCCCAGTCACTCCCTTTCGTCAATTAGGCTGATCATTCCATTAACCAGTCTGAAACAGATTAATGTGAATGGAGGATGCAACAAAGTAGAGGCCATGGCTCAGGCTTTCATAGAAAAAAGGAGCATTAATTAAACAGTAACACCGTAATAAGCACCGTTTGTACAACTAAGATGCTTTCCTCTTAAACCTCCTATTACTTTTGCATGGCGCCACATCTATGGCTTCAGCAATGCCAGAGGCAGGTTGCTCACTCTCCTACTCTGACATGAGATGCCCATGGCTGACAGACTCTGGCTTTTGGAGCCAGTCGGCACCCAATTAAAGACAGTCCCATTTATATTTTGCACTGGCAGACTTGGATTTTGGGGTAGGTGGCAGCCTTGTGGCTCTGTCTGGGGTGACGGGGAGATGTGCAGGGGGCAAAGGTTGAGAGCTGGAGATGTCTTGGGACGAGCCCCCTTTGCCTTGTGCCCTTTCCATCTTCCCTCTCAAGGCCCAACACTTCCCAGTCAAGCAAGAGTGGAAAGTCACTTGCTACATGCGAGTGTGGTGTTAAGCCACCAAGATAATGCTTTGTTTGATCATGTGTAAATTTGTAGCCAGTGTATGCAGGTCATTGGTGTGGGCCTGTCACGACTGATTCTCCATGAGGTTAGCCACTCAGTGAAGATGGTCCAAACACCCGAGACATTGTGGCACTCACCCTAAAATGAACTCCATTCCCCACAGTTTAGCCATAGAATTGAAAAAGTACATTCAGCCTAAAGCATTTTTCATCTATTTCATTTTCAAAAATCATATACGTATATTTGCAAGGAGTTTTCTCTTGCATCCAGAGTCAATTTTATGATGATCCTGAACTATATGGCATTATTCTGAAGCTGCTCTTTTGATTTACCTACGGGTTCTAAATGAAGCAGGATAGGAACTTATTATAATCCATAAGCTTTGTCCTCTGCTTCACCATTGCACTTGCATCAAATTCTTCCTTCCCATGTACCTTCTCCCACATACTCAGCACAGCAACTACAGAGACCATTAGCAACAAAAACAAAGCCAAAGGGGGGAGGATAAACAAATAACATTTTCCAAACTACTTGCACCATCGTTATTAACTACACCGCCTGTCACAAAAGCAACTGCTTTTACCAAGCAACAGCACTGGTTGCAATAGAATTCGGTCAAAGTAAAGTTGCTAAACAAGCTACCAATTTAAATGGAACTCTCAAGTTTAAATTACTAAACTATTTGAATAAGTCAAGGCTATTTAACAACTAGAGGAAGGTTATTAGTGTCGTGGAAAACATTTAAGGAAGATTCAGTAGTTACAAGGAGACTTAAGCTCAGCAATAACACGAAATGAGCAAAGCAAGACAAAACTTGCATTAAAGTATTACTCAGCTACAGCAGCAAAGCCAAAACAGTGATGTCAGCTGTGTTATTCATCCTATTTTCAATCAGCATTGCCTCTAAGTGGACCTACTTCCCTGCAAACAACAGAATGAATGAAGCCAATTGGATTTAGAAGATCAAAACATTTCACACAATACATAGCACAGGTCTGTCGGCCTAACCATGCAATGCCCATGTTTATGCTCCACAGAAGCCTCACTCCTACCTTGCTTCATCTCACCCTCCTTTATCTAAAGTTAATATAAAAAATGAAAACAATACTTACCTCGTTTCTATTTCTCTAATTTTCTCTTTCAATGGTGCTAAAGCCTGGAAAATGGAAACATGGCAAAATCAGTGTCATAATCATGCTTTCTGTCCCAGCCTGTGAAAATATGGTAATTTCAAAAAAGAAAACTATTTTATTCAATTCCCTCCATGGCTGGCAAAAATAAATCATCAAAACAAAAACAGAAATCACATATCTTTCAGATACAGTGGAGGAGGTTTCCTCTGTGCATTGTGAGAATCTGTGAACTCAGTTGCAAGAGAACAGCTTTATAATTTTAGCACATGTTGCAGAGACTTTCCCCACTGTTTAGCCATAGAATTGAAAAAGTACATTCAGCCTAAAGCATTTTTCATCCATTTCATTTTCAAAATTCATATACGTATATCTGCAAGGAGTTTCATTTTGTGTTTTCTCTTGCATCCAGAGTCAATTTTATGATGAACGCGAACCATACGGCATTATTCTGAAGCTGCTCTTTTGATTTACCTACGGGTTCTAAAGGAATCACGATAGGAACTTGTTATGATTCAGGTCAGAAATCCAAAATGTTCTCTGGAGTCCACCTGGATCATAAGTTTTGCACTTTGAATTTGGCTAGAGTGAGCATGAGATATTTCACTTCAGGTATGATTCAACTGACCCACTAAGGAGCTGTTATCCAACAGTTTAAGTATTCAGTTAACATGTATAGAAAGAACATCAGCAAAATCTTTTACCAATTACAACCAAAAAAATAAAACAATCATGCTAACCACTGTGCCGCCTAATGGTGGCACAGTGGTTAGCACTGCTGCCTCTCAGCATTAGGGACCCGGGTTCAATTCCCAGCTGGGGTCACTGTCTGTGTGGAATTTGCACATTCTCCCCGTGTCGGCGTGGGTTTCCTCTGGGTGCTCCAGTTTTCTGCCACAATCTAAAGATGTGTGGGTTAGGTGGATTGGCCATGCTAAATTGCCTCAGTGTCAGGGGGACCAGCTAGGGTAAATGCATGGGATTATGTGGACAGAGCCTGGGTGGGATTGTGGTCGGTGCAGATATGGGCCGAAGGGCCTCCTTCTGCACAGTAGGATTCTATGATATTGTATAACCCTTAATGAAAATAGGAAAGGTTCCAATCAAATAAATTCCATCAACAAAACCCTTGCCACAGGTTTAACCCAGCAAATGCAAATGCTCACGCCTTGTAACTTCTAGCTAATGGCATTTGAGCTAATGGCATTTGCTACCAAATAAACCTGTTGGACTTTAACCTGGTGTTGTTAAAACTCTTACTGTGTCCACTGCATTTAAGCCACTGAAGCAGCAATAAAAGGACTTCGAGCAGACAGCCAGTGCCATAATGAAAAAAAATTGAAGCTGTGATAGCTGCAGAGAACCTGATTTTAAAACAAAACATTTCTTAAAGGTACACTAACATCACAAACTGAATGTAGAATGAAAGGTATATTATTTTGAGATTTAAACAATCACAGCTTCCCCAAAGTTATGGGAAAGCCACTTAGGAAATCCTATCATGTACTTTCATAAATCAGTGGGGCTACAGCCACAACTTCAGGGTTTCAAATGGAATGTGTAGGTCCGGATGTTGTGAAGAACAAGAAAATAGGCAACAATGAGGGTGGAGTGGAAAAAATAAGCCATCTCAGGGTTCTCTGGGATCAGGTTACAGGCCAGACAGGGCTGGCAAAAGGTCTATTTGATGGCTCCAAAAGGCTGTAAACAGGAGCAGGAATGAAAATAAGAAATGGTCACCTCAGGAATCTGGCATGAAAAGTCAACTCATGTCAAAACAATAGAATCAATAAAATAAACCCACCTAGCGCACTACTCATTCTAACTACATTCAATGAATCTGTTTCCAAATGATTGGTGCAATACTGACAGAGAATCCAATGCATTGTGGGGAGAATTATACTGACATCTGTATACCTTACATTGTTTAATATCAATAAAATTTTTAAAAACTAATTATTCAGGAATTACACTTGCAGCCTGAAGGCTGAATTGCAGTATAACTTCCATCTTAACTATAAAAAAACACTTTGGGGAAACAATTCAGAAGGTTAACGCAGAAATTATAGGCCAGTAAGTTTGACGTCAGCTACTTAAGAGGGAAATCAGGAGGGCTAAAAGAAGACATGAGGTTGCTTTGGCAGACAGACTGAAGGAAAATCCAAAGAGCTTCTATAGGTATGTTAGGAGCAAAAGGATAGTGAGGGATAAAATTGGTCCTCTTGAAGACCAGAGTGGTAGACTGTGTATGGAACCAAAAGAGATGGGGGGATACTAAATGGTTTTTTTGCATCCGTATTTACTGAGGAAACGGGCATGGAGTCTACGGAAATAGGGCAAACAGGTAGGGAGGTCATGGAACCTTTACAGATTAAAGGGGAGGAGGTGCTCGCTGTCTTGAGGCAAATCAGAGTGGATAAATCCCCAGGACCGGACAGGGTATTCCCACGGACCTTGAGGGAAGCTAGTGTTGAACTTGCAGGGGCCCTGGCAGACATATTTAAAATGTCAGTATTCACGGGGGAGGTGCCGGATGATTGGAGGGTGGCTCATGTTGTTCCGTTGTTTAAAAAAGGTTCCAAAAGAAATCCGGGAAATTATAGGCCAGTAAGTTTGACGTCGGTGGTGGGCAAGTTATTGGAAGGTGTGATAAGGGATAGGATCTACAAATATTTGGATAGACAGGGACTTATTAGGGAGAGTCAACATGGCTTTGTGCGTGGTAGGTCATGTTTGAACCATCTATTAGAGTTTTTCGAGGAGGTTACCAGGAAAGTGGATGAAGGGAAGGCGGTGGATGTTGTCTACCTGGATTTCAGCAAGGCCTTTGACAAGGTCCCTCATGGGAGGTTAGTTAGGAAAGTTCAGTCGCTAGGTATACATGGGGAGGTAGTAAATTGGATTAGATACTGGCTCAATGGAAGAACAGTAAGAAGTCGCACAACACCAGGTTAAAGTCCAACAGGTTTATTTGGTAGTAAATACCATAAGCTTTCACATTATCTGTACCTTTAAGACCTGGCTGGCTGTAGAGATTTGCATTCTAATTAGTATTCTGTAACTTGATTTCTGTGTCTGTGCACTGTTGGAGAACAGATATCCACTCCATCTGACGAAGGGGCAGCGCTCCGAAAGCTTATGGTATTTGCTACCAAATAAACCTGTTGGACTTTAACCTGGTGTTGTGAGACTTCTTACTGTGCTTACCCCAGTCCAACGCCGGCATCTCCACATCAATGGAAGAAGCCAGAGAGTGGTTGTGGAGGATTGCTTCTCTGAGTGGAGGCCTGTGACTAGTGGTGTGCCGCAGGGATCGGTGTTGGGTCCATTGTTGTTTGTCATCTATATCAATGATCTGGATGATAATGTGATAAATTGGTTCAGCAAGTTTGCTGATGATACAAAGATTGGAGGTGTAGTGGACAGTGAGGAAGGTTTTCAAAGCTTGCAGCGGGATTTGGACCAACTCGAAAAATGGCAAATGGAATTTAATGCAGACAAGTGTGAGATATTGCTCATTGGAAGGACAAACCAAAGTAGAACGTACAGGGTAAATGGTAGGAATCTGAAGAGTGCAGTTGAACAGAGGGATCTGGGAATACAGGTACAGAATTCCCTAAAAGTGACGTCACAGGTAGATAGGGTCGTAAAGAGTGCCTTTGGTACATTGGCCTTTATAAATCGGAGTATCGAATATAAAAGTTGGAGTGTTATGGTAAGGTTATATAAGGCATTGGTGAGGCCGAATTTGGAGTATTGTGTACAGTTTTGGTCACCTAGTTACAGGAAGGATGTAAATAAGGTTGAAAGAGTGCAGAGAAGGTTCACAAGGATGTTGCCGGGACTTGAGAAGCTGAGTTACAGAGAGAGATCGAATAGGTTGGGACTTTATTCCCTGGAGCGTAGAAGATTGAGGTGAGATTTGATAGAGGTGTATAAGATTTTGATGGATATAGATAGAGTGAATACAAGCAGGCTTTTTCCGCTGAGGCTAGGGGAGAAAAAAACCAGAGGGCATGGGTTAAGGGTGAAAGGAGAAAAGTTTAAAGGGAATATTAGGGGGGGCTTCTTCGCGCAGAGAGTGGTGGGAGTGTGGAATGAGCTGCCGGATAAATTGGTAAATGCTTTTAACATTTAACTTTTAACATTTAAGAAAAACTTGGACGGGTTCATGGATGAGAGGGGTGTGGAGGGATATGGTCCAAGTGCAGGTCAGTGGGACTAGGCAAAAAATGGTTCGGCACAGACAAGGAGGTCCAAAAGGCCTGTTTCTGAGCTGTAATGTTCTATGGTTTCTATGATTCTTATATAAAGTATGATTTTGCTACTAGAGTAGCAAAGTCCCCAAGTTCTATTTCTACTGTGGCAAGTTGTGAAGTTGAATTCAATAAGACTATAAAAAAGACCTTGAAAGCTATCATATTATCACAAAAACACAACTGGTTTACAATGTCATTTCGGAAAAAGAACTTGTCCAATCTGGCCTACATGCAATTAGTTTCAGACTAGAATGTTTCAGGCTCTTTAAACCTTCAAGGCAAATGGGTGGGACAATACCTGGTGTCCTGCAACATTACTGTCGTTCCAAAAATGATTCAAACAAATCCGGAAAATTAATTACCAGTCTATCATTATGGCACTGTCTGAACAATATTTCCATCTACTTATTACTTCAAGGATAAGAGTGATGCAAGATTAGAGAAAAGAACATCGACTAACCTCTTCTATTTTCCTCTCAATTTTCTGTTCTCCTTCTTCTTGTAATGATCTGTGCAAAAGGGAATAGAAAAAATTACAACCACAATTAACCCAACTGGCAAATGCCCATGCTGCTCTGTTCACTGAGCCATATTGTAAAAACTCATCAACACAACAGGAGGGGGATCAACAATTCGATCTGTACCCCACAGATATTAGTTCTCTGCTAAAGTTTATTGTGGTTACCTAATACGTCCGAGACCACATTATAGTACCACTGCCAATGGCAGCCACAACTACAACACCAGTATTGCAAAGCAAACAATGTTGCAAAGATACTTCTATAGAAACTGATAACCAAGTTTGCTTATACAGGGCTGTTTCTTTTTTAAAAACAGTAATTTGGTGATTATAAAGGGTGGGGACACTTTACACACTGCAACTCATACTGAAACATGAGAAATGCATTATTCTTAATTGATCAGTAAGGGACGGGTATTACAAGTCTGTAATTAGATTCGGTATTGCTATCAATCTGCAAATCTTGAAATGCTGTAATTTGGTTAAAACATTTGAGCAAAATTAGCTGCTAGCAAATATACTTCCCATTAGATAATCATAGGTTAGGTGATGTAAACCACTTCTCACACTCAGAACAACATTCAACTATTCATATTTTTATTCCTAGAATGAGGAATATCAGACTGACATATGGCACTAGAATTGCAGATTTTAAAAAGTGAAGTTAACTTTTGTTAGTTATTTCAACATTTGCATTGCAATCAAAAGACAATGTAAACTGCACTAACTGGCTTTAGCTTGCTTGCCACCCTTGATGGTTATGCAAAATTCACAAGCCGACTGAAGATTAAGAAACCAGACATATATCATCACAGGCCAAAATTAAAACCATTGTACCGCCAAGTACAATAACCAAATTCTACAATTTCACTTTAAACAGAAAAGCCTGGCAAATATTTCATGTTAAGTTGCAGATGGCTGCTATATTTTAACATTAACAAGAGAAATAATATTGTTCGACAGGAGTTTGTAGGAAAATATTGGAGGAAAGAGTTGCAAACTGTACCTTACCTCATGCTGACAAAATTTCCCCAAACAGCTGCAAAAAGAAAAAAAATCATATAAGAGTATTAAAGTTGACAAATCAAACTATAAAACTTGCACTTCATAGTTCACATACAGAAATCGCTGCAAGCACACTGATCCAGTCGCTTTCCAATTTTGAAATCTCAAAAAATTATGCAAATGTCCCTCTTAATTTATTAAATCAGGTTTTCTCAGTGGAAGTGATACTTGAAGGCACAGCGAAAGGATTTGCACCAAGCACCTCACAGTTCGACGAAAAATCCAACTGAAATCTAGGGAAAATGACACTTGTAAACCAAATAAAGGTATGTAAGGAAGCAGAAATGTTTTTTCAGATTCCAGTATTTTGTTTTTATTTTAAGAGATTTTTGACTATTGCATGATATGGTATATTTAAATAATAACATTTTAATCCCCATTTTCTTAATTACTTTTATTAGTCCAACTGTATAAGGATGTAAGCAGTAAAGGAATTAAACAAAATTTAGATTTTAGATGGAATTTTTGATCAACTGTAGTCTTAGATTATTTTACACGAAGGTGTTGTGATGTACAAATGGGAGATATAATTTTTTCCATGATGGATGCTGTAGTTATTAAAAATGTTGTTGGCAGATCAAAAATAGAAGCCATCACAAGGAGTTTAGGTAAAACCCTTTGTAAGTCATTTTTGTTGTGACAATTTGATGGGCAAAAAGCAGACATTGGAATAGTGAACAGATAGAAGTTACTTACTAAAAATGTCACAGCTACAGCCTCAACTACAAAGATTTAATACGAGAGCCTGAATTCTCGCGTCCAGGTCAGGAACAGAGTCAGGACAATTCCCAGCTCTGCAAACCCAACCAGAGAGAAAGTGCCCTGGGACTTCAGATTTTCATTCTAGAGGAATGGCTGGGTTTTATGGAAGTTGTGGCGGGCAAAGCCAATAAGAGTGCAGAGGCAGGTTGCGCAGAAGGCTTACCTTGCTGCAGTGACACTTTGTTGAAGCAATTTTTAAAAAGCAATAATAGCCCTCCAGCCCACACCCACCATGCCCTAGCCACTTAATGTCCCCCACTAACCCCCTATGGTCCTTCATACCCTCCATGCCAACCTATATCCATCTGCCCACCTCTATGGTCCTTTATAGCCAATATACCAACATAAGCCCCTCTGCCCATCACATGGCCCTCTATAGTCCATATGCTAACCAAGTGCCAAGTCATGCCCCTATGACCCACACGCTTTGCTCTTCCACATACCATGCCAATTTATCTAGCATCCACTATGGGCAGATCTCAGGACCTATGCAGAGATTAAATAAAGTTATTGTGTCCATTAAGGAATTCACCATTACAAAAAAATGTATCTTATTGATAAAAATCAATCCACGGCATTTAACTCCTTTGATCCCTTATAAAAGTAAGCACTGGAAAATGATGGGTGCTATGTTTGGGGGCAGTATTTCCAGATCCAGATCTCTGTCGCCATTTTCATAATGAAGGAGAGGCTCTCCAACTTTACGAGAATTCAGGCCAAGATGTCAACAAATTAAAAGTCTCTAAATATTGCAATACACCAAATGATATGCAATTTTAATTGTCTATTATTGTAACCACTTTGAAATTTAGAGGTACATATGCAGAGTTTCTGATTAGTTTCATTATATTTTTAAGATGTATATATTGTTGCTATCCCATTAAGCTGTGTATGTTTAGACTACAGACATCCAGCATGATTTCTGGTGCTGACTCCAGTTCAGCAGCAGTCTTAACATGTCTTAAAATTTGCCTCCTGTTGCAAATTTACTGAAGCAATATATCATAACTGGATGCAAAAGTATTAAACGTGACTATATTTGTAATAAATTCTTAACCAACAATTTAGTTGATTTGAAGATGCAAGTAGGAGATGTAGTCCAAAGATGTGCGGTTAGGTTGATTGGCCATGCTAAAATTGCCCCTTAGTATCCTGAGATGTTAGAGGGATTAGTGGGTAAATATGTAGGGATTTGGGGGCTAGGGCCTGGGTGTGATTGTGGTCGGTGCAGACTCGATGGGCCGAATGGCCTCCTTCTGCACTGTAGGGTTTCTATGATTTCTAGCTAAATTCTTTCTTTCACAAAATCACTTCTCAGTTGTGCAAACAACCATCAGTGGATTCATCCAATTAATTGATATAAGGCAAGAACTTTTATCAATTAGTTCTTTCCTTCTCTCACTTAGAACCTATTTTTCCATTCCCTGATTATTATATAATGCTTGTTGAAACTGCAGAGATATTTTCCTTTGTTAAGTTATGTTACATAAATATTATTGTTCGTTGTGTTCATTGAGCTGCAAAGAATGAAAATGGCTGCCAAAAGCAGCTTGGAAACATTAGTTCAGTACACGGCAGTTGCTGGTTCCAGATTAATAACGAACAAAATGAATGATTCGAGTTCTAATTCTATTGTTTCCCCCAACTATAATTATGCATGGAAACTGCCTGTCTGGCATCAAGTCAAGGCAGAGATAAAATTTTCTCCAACTGAACACCGAGAAGACCAAACCCATTGTCTAAAGGCCCAAATCTTTCTCCCTTGCCATTGATTGTATTTTCTTGCTTATTGAGGCTGACCTAGACCAACTTACATTTGTCTAGTACCTCAAACATTGTAAAACATTCCACAATACTTCACATAAGCATTAGCAAACAAGAAGTGACAAGATGGTTAAAGGAGATATTAGGACAGCTTACCAAAAGCCTGAGCAAAGAAGTAGGTTTTAAAGGAGCATCTTAAGGGGGGGGGGGGGGGGGGGGGGGGGGGGAGAGAGAGAGAGAGAGAGAGAGATGTGAATTTCAATGTTTAGATCCAATACAGCTGAAGGCAGGTTCATCGAAAGTGGAGCAATTAAGATCTTGGATGTGCAAGGGGCCAGCATTGGAAGAACATATCTGACCCAAATTCCAGATCATATTTACCACGAAATTATATAACACTTTTAAAGATAGACGAATTCCTAAAGGTACCTCACAGGAGTATAACCCGGCAAAGGATACCAATATAGAGATATTAGGAAAAGTAACTAAAACCTTGGTCAAAATGATGGATTTTAAATGGGAAAGAGAGGTAGAGTGGTTTCAGGATGGATCCATAGTCCTTTTGGTCTAAATAAAATAATATGCAGCTAGCAATGGTTAATGGAACACACAAGGAATCAAGCAGGAAGAGTTCTCTTGTGTTCAAAGTCAAGAACAAAGGTGGGATGAAGCCATGTACAAGAAGAATTTTAAACTGCAGGCATTGCAAGGCTGTCAGCCAATGGTAGCAAGGTTAGAAAATACAGGGACGATGATAAACAAGGTTTAAGATAGGTTATCAGCTTCTAGCTGAACTGAAGCTTATGGAACGATGTAGAATGACAGGCCGATCAGGATCGCATTGGAATAGTCAAAGCATGATAGAGGCAGAGGCGACGGTTCCAGCAGCTCCGAAGGTCTGTAGTAGAGGTGAACGCAGGTGAAAGTACAAAGAAAGAAATAAGCTGTCTTTCCAAAGTAATTGATAGGGTTTAAAAAGCTCAACTCAGGGTCAGATAGGATTGCAAAATTGCAAACAATCAAGTTCAACCAAAGACAGTGGCCAGGGTGGGAAATGAAATTGGCGACAAAGAGTGTTTGTGGTCAGGGTAAAGACGAATATCTTTGGTCTTCATAATGTTTAATGAAATGTGTGGAATGACCCCATGTCTTCAGATGTTCTGGCCGAGTGTTACGAAGAGGAGGTTGATCTCCTCTCTCAGAACTTTCATGCAACCACTCAAACAGACGTACCTCCCTTCATAATTTGTTAAAAAGTGAGAGAGAAGTAGTAATATCTGTGCTTCAGCAACATTCAGTGGTTAAATCAAAATGACTACCTGAGACTCTCTGAAAAAGTAACGCGTAACACTTTATTTATCTAACTAACAGTGACCAGGTTCCCACTTACGAACCAAAAAAATAGAATTTCTAGTCACTCTCAAAATATAACCAGGTTTTATCTTCCGGAATCTTCTGTCTTCTTTATTTTCTGTTTTCACTATTTTCTGTTGGTACCTTTGTGATCGAGATGAGGCTTTCTTTTAAGACATAAATGTGGCTGTTACGCTGGCAGACAGCAGTTGCTAGCTGTCTCTCTCAAGTTGTGAACTGTGGCAGAGGCTGGCTGGCAGCGGCAGGGGCCATCTGGCCCTCTGGAGCTGGGAACTGTGGCACTTAGACCTCTGATGATATACCAAAATCCCCACAATAAGATTGGTTTACAGGTTATCAAAATGTCAAATTCAAATCTGATAGGCTGCTGCTATTTAAATGTTTAGTTTAAACTGATCGGTTAAAATTCAAAAACAACTTGTCTTCACAGCACCACTGCCTAGCCTCGCGATACAATGTTTTACTCTATGCGCTCTGCGTACTTCAGTTGCACCTGCATCTCTATTGACTCTCTAAGCATAGCATAAAAACTACCTTTTAGAACATAGAACAGTACAGCACAGAACAGGCCCTTCGGCCCACGATGTTGTGCCGAGCTTTATCTGAAACCAAGATCACGCTATCCCACTCCCTATCATCCTGGTGTGCTCCATGTGCCTATCCAATAACCGCTTAAATGTTCCTAAAGTGTCTGACTCCACTATCACTGCAGGCAGTCCCAACCACTCTCTGCGTAAAGAACCTACCTCTGATATCCTTCCTATATCTCCCACCACGAACCCTATAGTTATGCCCCCTTGTAATAGCTCCATCCACCTGAGGAAATAGTCTTTGAACGTTCACTCTATCTATCCCCTTCATCATTTTATAAACCTCTATTAAGTCTCCCCTCAGCCTCCGCCGCTCCAGAGAGAACAGCCCTAGCTCCCTCAACCTTTCCTCATAAGACCTACCCTCCAAACCAGGCAGCATCCTGGTAAATCTCCTCTGCACTCTTTCCAGCGCTTCCACATCCTTCTTATAGTGAGGTGACCAGAACTGCACACAATATTCCAAATGTGGTCTCACCAAGGTCCTGTACAGTTACAGCATAACCCCACGGCTCTTAAACTCCAACCCCCTGTTAATAAAAGCTAACACACTATAGGCCTTCTTCACAGCTCTTTCCACTTTTTTAACAGATCATGCAATTTTACAACTCTTAGCATTTTACAAGTTTTTTTATAATTTTACAAACACTAACTTCACAACACAAGTTAGTGTGGGAAAATGCATAAGAAGTCTAGACTGTAATGTTCTCCTTGGATCAGAGGAGGTTGAAGGGGGATCTGAGAGATGTAGAAGATGATCTACTTTTTCTAAATCTAAGAAAAACAGTCCCCATTAGCAGATAGTACAAAGACTGGGTCACACAGATGCAAGGCTTTGACCATTGGATACAAAGGTAATGAGAGCAAGAACTTTCTGAAGCAACGTATGATATTGACCTGAAGCTTGTTGCCTATAAGGGTGATGGAATCAAATTCCTGATTTCAAAAGGAAATTGCATGGGCATGTGAAAAAAAACTTGCAGGGCAACTGGGATAGAACGGTGGTGGGGTGGGGGACCTCTTTATGATGACATCTACTCTTCCCCTCCTCTTGAGCAAGTAGTCTCATGCTGCTCAAATCTGGCACCACTGAACTCTATGCACCTCAGAAACACGATGTTGATTTAGGGTTGAAGGAATTCAAAAAACAAAGGCAAACTAAAGATTTGAAAAGATACAAAGAGTCTGTTCTTGTATATAAACAGACAAGAAAAATCTTCCTTCAGGACAAATGAACAATTCAAAGTCGCACACACAAGTTGGCTACACCCGGTTCTGCAACTACTGATCTCAGACAGATAGCCACAGAATAACTTTACCTGTTATTGGCAATTTCATTGAAGAGGAAAGGATGGTGTGAGGAGTGCAACACTTCTCGTTGGTTTAGAGCAAAACATTGTTACAAACATATTGTTAAAAGTGCTCAGTGGGTGTTAGTAGAAATACCCCGATGCTCATGAACAAAACTCCCAGCTATGGGCAAGTAGCTCCACTGCTTTGTGGATACTTTGGGAAAGTTGAAGATTAAAGGAGCCCTGACAAAATAATAAATCTTGAGTGGAGCCCAATGTCAGACTAATGTTCAAGTACATCATCATTCCGGCAACTCTTGCATCAATCCAAACATAGGCAGCTCAGTGATTAGCACTGCTGCCTCACAGAGCCAGGGACCCAGGTTTGATTCCAGCCTCGGGTCACTGTCTGTGTGGAGTTTGCATATTCTCCCTGTGTCTGTGTGGGTTTCCGACGGGTGCTCCAGTTTCCTCCCACAGTCCAAAGATCTGTAGGTTAGGTGGATTAGTCATGATAAATGTGCGGGGTTACAGGGATAAGGTGGAAGGCTCTTTCAGAGAGTCGGTGCAGACCCGATAAGCCGGATGGCCTCTTTCTGCTTTGTATTCCTGTGGTCTCGAACAGGGAGCTCGGAACGGGATCCCTGATGCTTGAGCAACCCAGGCTTGCCATAAATCTTACTAAGACTTACACCCTGGATGGAACACTCAGTATTGCTGCAGAGCATTAACACAACACAGGAGATAGCAGTTACGAGGAATGAGCCCAATTTGATTGGCATAGGGTGCCAATGACGGAGGGAGGAACTATCATGTCCCACTGGTCAGTCATCAACCTCAGGTCCCTGACTAGCAAGATGCAGAACCACCACCGTCCATCTTCTTCAATGGGTGTTTGGAGTTTAAGAGTCTCTGCTCAACTAGCACATGGAATTCAAAGCACCTGGCAAACAATTGAAACAAAAATATAAATGCCAACTCTTTGGTTAGCAAGCTGAATTGTCAGGACCATGTGCCTGGAACAGGCACTTGACTTGCAGCTGCTCAATAGCGCACTCAAAAACAGCTGTGTTCAACACGGAACCTGATAGGGATGCTTGTTGATGTTCAACCTATGAGAGACCAGGCTTGCTGAGAACAGATCACAAAATAACAGCAGGCATTCTCTGACTTTCCCAGAGTGCAGAAGTGAAATGGAACATACTTTGAGACACCATCTACAACATATTCCCAGCATATGGAAGAAGCAAGAGTGAATAAATGCTGAATAGTTCAAGGCTAACATTGCTGTGTTGAAACCTGTCATTGAAGCCAAGCAGTCCACTCAATATGTACAAGAGGGATCCAAGCAAGAAACTAATGCACCAAGAGCCATTTGGAGTTCTTCAACATAGTGAATAAACAAAGGAATGAAAAGGGCAACAGGCCATCAGCAAAGTAATCAGCTCCAATTTAAACAAAGGTAGGGAAAGTCATCACCAACTGCAATAAACAGTCGGAGAGATGCATGGGATAACCAGGGAGAATACAGTCACAAAGGAAGCCCAGACACCATCGTAAGCCTGCCTGTCATGGCAGAGCTGTATATTAAATCCACAGTGAAGGAGCATAGTAAAGATATTGATTAACTTACCATGAACAAAGTGCCAGGTACCGATGTTACACTGTCTGAACTTATCAAGCACGGAAAACCAACATTCCTGCAGAATCCGCACCTCCTGTAATCCAACTACTCTGGCTCCCTGGCTCTGTGAGGCAGCAGTGCTAATCACTGAGCTGCCTATGTTTGGATTGATGCAAGAGTTGCCAGGATGATGATGTACTTGAACATTAGTCTGACATTGGGCTCCACTCAACTATAAGGACAGCCACAAGGGAGATACGAAGATGGTGGACACTGACATAGACATTTGGGCAACAGTCACTGACGGCAGTGTCCTCTGGAAGCCGATTGTCGGGAAAGGCATTGGAAGCGATGACCAGAAGCAAAAAGCTCAAACTGGTCGAGGAGAAGACCAAAGAAAACAGGTCAGCAAATCGTGTACCATCTCAAGCCACTATCTTCCTCTGCAGCAAATGTGACAAGACTGCCATGTCGGAGTGAAGCTCCTGAGTCGTAGCAAGCAATGCTGAGCTGACCACCACAGTGCAAGTCATTATCTTGAGGTGGAAGGCAGATTGTTCTTAGTGAAAAATATGTTTGAAGCAGAACAACACAGTTATATCAAGTGAGTCACCTGATGAAGGAGCAGCACTCCGAAAGCTCGTCATACCAAATAAACATAGAAACATAGAAACCCTACAGTGCAGAAGGAGGCCATTCGGCCCATCGAGTCTGCACCGACCACAATCTCACCCAGGCCCTACCCCCACATATTTTTACCCGCTAATCCCTCTAACCTACGCATCCCAGGACTCTAAGGGACAATTTTTAACCTGGCCAATCAACCTAACCCGCACATCTTTGGACTGTGGGAGGAAACCGGAGCACCCGGAGGAAACCCACGCAGACACGAGGAGAATGTGCAAACTCCACACAGACAGTGACCCGAGCCGGGAATCGAACCCGGGACCCTGGAGCTGTGAAGCAGCAGTGCTAACCACTGTGCTACCGTGCCGCCCTGTTGGACTTTAACCTAGTGTTGCGAGACTTCTTACTGTGCCCACCCCAGTCCAACGCTGGCATCTCTGCATTATAATGGATTACAGTAATTGATTGCAGTATAGTTATTCTTGAAAATTTTCAGCCTTTAAAGATCCCCACACTATCTGATAAACATTCTTCCTTCTTGACTTTCAAGAGATTGAGAATTACCCAATTGTCACATTACAGAAAATATTTTTAATTCTTCACAGCAATTAAGCTAACATCCCAACAGATGGATAAAGAGAGATCAGTTACCTTGCAGATCCAAAGGGATCCTCTTACAGACTCTATAGAATGCAAGGGCTCCAGTTTGAAAGCAACATACTAGTTTATTACAGAACAATCACACTCTTGAATATACGTTTCTTCCATTACACTGATAATACAAAGCTTTCTCCAAATACAACAAATTAAAAAGGCGCCTTGAGACAGAATACACACAAGTAAAATTACCCGTGTTTCAAATTGTGTGTCTAACATGACTCAGCTGACTGCTACAGTTTAACAAATTAAATTAAAGTTGGTAAATTTATTTCAACAGGGAAGACAACATAAAATCAGCAAGATTATTCAAAGCAAATTTTGGTGGATTAGGTTGACTGAACAGAGACATTTGGGATCCCTGTTTAATGGAATTCTAGTTTGATCAGAGAGCAAAAGGGGCCTTTGACTATGAAGTGACATTAAAGTGCAACAAAACTCCAAAGTCAATATAACTGCATATGGACTAATAAGAGAAAAACAAATAATAGGAACGTTGAATACATGCCCAGTTAAACGTCCCATGTTCTGGTTACATGACCACTGGGTAAATTGAAGTTAAAAAGGAGCTCAATAATCTCAAAAACGTAACATAAAAGGGCTACTGTTCAATGAGTGGTCTGGAAAGCAAGATAAAATGGTCTGGACCTTCTGGTCTCTGGATCATTGGAGTGATGTGTGCTTGTGAGCTTGAAGCAGCAGCTCCATTGCTGTAGATTTTCCTGATTCTGTGACATCAACTCTTGACTGAAGTTTGGGCTCAACCTTCTTACAAACCAAATTAATGTCTTCGAGAACTTGCACTTATCATTCAGCATCAACTCTGCTTCCTGCAAGTATTTCAAGACAGCTGAGCATCTACGGTACCATTCCTTAACAGTCACACTGTCGACCAAGACATCATCCATCTAGCAGATGACTCCTTTCAGGACTTGTAAG
Organism: Mustelus asterias; assembly: GCF_964213995.1. Classification (NCBI taxonomy): domain Eukaryota; kingdom Metazoa; phylum Chordata; class Chondrichthyes; order Carcharhiniformes; family Triakidae; genus Mustelus; species Mustelus asterias. The sequence goes on from NC_135810.1 coordinate 77,714,454, forward strand.
TTGGCCAAGGTCATGCGCTGAAAAATCTCGGGTGCTGAGGTAATGCCAACAATTGAAGCAGAATCTGCTAAATGGGGTGATTAAAGTTGTTAGCAACTTACGTTTCACATCTAACAGAAGCTGCCTGTTTGATCAGATTCTTGTCCATCGAAAACATCTGGTGGGTTTCCCTCACCACTTCCTTAATGAGTTGAGTCAGATTGACACAGAATAAATGGATCCATCTAGCTTCAGAAGTGGGATCATCCTGGAACACCATTATCCCACCATCGACCCCCATTGCCCATCTCACCAAATTTCTGTTGTACCTGCTTCATTAGCTAGTGTGATATTTTCCATAGTGTAAACAAGAACATAGGTCTGGCATCATTTCTCAGTGTTTATTCCATGCCGTCTTCAATCACCCAAGTCCAGTGAAAAGTTTTGGAAAATCCTGATTAAAATCAGAGCCAAATTGTTAATCTTGATCTGTTGGATGACGTTGAGTTCAACATAGGCTTTCCTGCTCAGGAACAAAGGTTCTTGATTGTGGAATACATATAATGTTTCCAATATTTAAAAAAAACAAATATGGCAGTGTTGCTTGCAACATATCCTTGACCTGGAGTTTGTTGCCTCCTGGTCCACATAACTATGGTAGGTGGCTTCAGACATTATTTTACTAATCACGGTTGTTTATCCGACAGGACTGTCACATTGGTTCCTGTGTCAAATTTGAAATTCGTGATGTGACCATTTAGATATGTCAGCATTCCAAAATGTGAATTTGGGACCCTTAATTTCACCCAAGAAATACTGTTTGATGTCTTGTTGTGGCTCATCTATCGCATGGTCTTATTTGGGATCCTCTGCATGTCTCGAAAATTTGAACTTGCGCATCTATCCAAACGGTGCCAGATGGTCAGTGAAAGTATTGCATAGTGATTGCTAAGCACTGCTCACACCTATGAGGTCTTTTGGTGCCACAGCACTGACATAGTCTGCCACCATCTTGAGTCTTGTTTAGGTATTGCCTTCTTTGCCCTAAGTTCCCTTGCCTTTTTGTTGCTTTATGAGCTCGACTGATCTGTACCATGGTTTAACTTCAACAGATAAAACAGATCAGCTTTGCTGGTGGACCTCCGATTGTCTGACGATTTGGATGGCTTTTTCCAAAGTCAGGTCTTCTTTAGATTGGAATACACCCGAAGTAGTATTATTGGCCACTCCCACTTCCATTTGGTTTCTTATGTACTCTGACTTCAGGTCACCATAGTCACGACCTACAAACAATTTGCATTACTCATTTAAGAAAAAGTCTACAGTTTTCACGGGCTTTTAGACTCTCGCTAAATTTTGCTTGTTCCAAAATTTTATTGCTTCTTTAGTTAAAGTAGCTGTGAAAGGACTTCATGACCTCTTCAAAGTTATTGGAAAATTAATTTATTCCTGTGGCAATTATGCTGTCGGCTATTAGACCTACTGAATATAATAGTGTAGTCACTTTTTCAGCCTTTGTTTGCTTATTCATTTCATCCAATTTTGCTTCTGGTCTGGCCCTTCCATCTGCCTTAACTGGTCTGGTACTGCTGATTTACCATCCATGGCTGTTTGCAGCACAGGGGAGTACAGTTTTTTTTAAAAACGGTGCTACAATAATAGTTTTTATTTTGTTTTCTCTTGCTCCTCTTGCCAGGATCTGGCAAGGCTCACATTACAGTTATGATGCAGTTTTGGCAGAAAATCTTTCGAACAAATAGTTTTGGCCAGCTAGTTGCTGATTCTACGCTATATCGACAAAGCATACCCGCTTATAGAGAAGGAGAGTGCGCAGAAAGTAGTGTTACAGTCATAGCTAGGGTGTAGAGAAAGATCAACTTGGTGCGAGACAAGTCCATTCAAAAGTCTGATGACAGCAGGGAAGCTGTTCTTGAGTCAGTTGGTACGTGACCTCAGACTTTTGTATCTTTTTCCCGATGGAAGAGAGTATGTCTGTGGTGTCCTTGATTATGCTGGCTGTTTTTCCGAGACAACGGGAAGTGTAGACAGAGTCAATGGATGGCAAGCTGGTTTGCGTAATGGATTGAGCTACATTCATGATCTTTTGTAGTTTCTTGCGATCTTGGGCAGAGCAAGAGCCATAGCAAGCTGTGATACAACCAGAAAGAATGCTTTCTATGGTGCATCTGTAAAAGTTGGTGAGAATCATAGCTGACATGTCAAATTTTCTTAGTCTTCTGAAAAAGTAGAGGCATTGGTGGGCTTTCTTAACTATAATGTCGGCATGGCAGGACGAGGACAAGTTGTTGGTGATCTGGACACCTTAAAACTTGAAGCTCTCATAGAAATGTTCCTTCGTTTTCCTTGGAGAATCAAATTAAAGCTGATTATTTTTACTGTGACTTTTCTTTAAAAAGCATTGGGTTCATTCACAGTTACATGGTGTAATGGCACTGACTCTAGATCAAGTCTGCAGCATTCTTCAAACCTCACTTGTTAAAACAGTCTGCTCCCTCATTATTGCACCGAATATAAAAGCTTATTTCAGCCTTTTCTGTTTGGCGTGTGTTTATTCTTTTTCTACCTGGCTTGGTCCTTTGGCTCTGCTTTCAATCGGATCTCGCAATGCACCTCCATGTACTCTGGTTTTTACGCTGCACAATTGGATCTTTCTTCTGCACTTCAGCCTCCACACCTGTAATGGAGCTTCTTGGGCGACCTCCAGCTATATGTTCAAGTTAGACACACTTCTCAGGTCAGACTGCAGTTTTTTACTTCATTTTTGGGGATTTGGGGTCCTTCACCTGCTGATACTACTGGGCTTATGCTCTGCACTTCGTAACACCCAAAGCAGGCTTGGCGGGTTCATTGTAGAATCTCTGGAGTGAGACAGAGTTGACCAACTACTCAAACACGAAAAGATCAATGACAGTCGTGGTTCTGCTGTTTGAAGTAAATTTTCCTCACACTGAAATATGGAAACTATGAGCAGAAGTAGGCCATCTGGCCCCTCAAACCTGCTCCACCATTCAATATTTTAGAGGGCATTTGAGAGTCAACCACATTGCTGTGGATCTGGAGTCAAATGTAGGGGAGACCAGGTACAAAGAACAAAATAGCACGGGAACAGGCCCTTCAGCCCTCCAAGCCCATGCCGCTCCCTGGTCCAAACTAGACCATTCTTTTGTATCCCTCCATTCCCACTCCGTTCATATGGCTATCTAGATAAGTCTTAAACGTTCCCAGTGTGTCCGCCTCCACCACCTTGCCTGGCAGCGCATTCCAGGGCCCCACCACCCTCTGTGTAAAATATGTCCTTCTGATATCGGTGTTAAACCTCCCCCCTTCACCTTGAACCTATGACCCCTCGTGAACGTCACCACCAACCTGGGGAAAAGCTTCCCACCGTTCACCCTATCTATGCCTTTCATAATTTTATACACCTCTATTAAGTCTCCCCTCATCCTCCGTCTTTCCAGGGAGAACAACCCCAGTTTACCCAATCTCTCCTCATAACTAAGCCCCTCCATACCAGGCAACATCCTGGTAAACCTCCTCTGTACCCTCTCCAAAGCCTCCACGTCCTTCTGGTAGTGTGGCGACCAGAACTGGACGCAGTATTCCAAATGCGGCCAAACCAACGTTCTATACATCTGCAACATCAGACCCCAACTTTATACTCTATGCCCCGTCCTATAAGGGCAAGCATGCCATATACCTTATTCACTACCTTCTCCACCTGTGACGTCACCTTCAAAGATCTGTGGACTTGCACACCCAGGTCCCTCTGCGTATCTACACCCTTTATGGTTCTGCCATTTATCGTATAGCTCCTCCCTACATTATTTCTACCAAAATGCATCACTTCGCATTTATCAGGATTGAACTCCATCTGCCATTTCTTTGCCCAAATTTCCAGCCTATCTATATCCTTCTGTAGCCTCTGACAATGCTCCTCACTATCTACAAGTCCTGCCAATTTTGAGTCATCTGCAAACTTACTGATCACCCCAGTTACACCTTCTTCCAGATCGTTTATATAAATCACAAACAGCAGAGGTCCCAATACAGAGCCCTGCGGAACACCACTAGTCACAGGCCTCCAGCCGGAAAAAGACCTTTCCACTACCACCTTCTGTGACCAAGCCAGTTCTCCACCCATCTAGCCACCTCCCCCTTTATCCCAAGAGATCCAACCTTTTTCACCAGCCTACCATGAGGGACTTTGTCAAACGCTTTACTAAAGTCCATATAGACGACATCCACGGCCCTTCCCTCGTCAACCATTCTAGTCATTCTAGGTAAGGATGACAGATTTCCTTCTCTAAAGGACATCAGTGAACCAGTTTTTTATGACATCGACAATGGTCACCATTAGACTTTTAATTCCAGATTTTCTCCATCTGCCATGGTGGGATTTGAACCCAGGTCCCCAGATCTTGCCCCGGGTCTCTGGATTACTAGACCAGTGAGGATACCATTACACTACCACCTCCCTTCTTCAAAGCCATGCAGACTCGAAATGTTAACTGTTTCTCTCTCCACAGATGTTGCCAGATCTGCAGTTTTTCCAGCATTTTCTGTTTTTGTTTTAAATTTCCAGCATCCACAGAATTTTGCTTTTATCATACAGTCATGACTTTATGCCACCTTCTTGTCACCTTCTACCAGACTCATTACTACACTCTGCTACTCCCATGTGTCTCTCTACATCATAATGTGGGTGGTACTGTTTCCCTAGTTGCACATCAATCCTTACAGCCCTGAATACCTTAATACTACACACCACATCCAAAGTGCATTCTTAATTAACAGATATTTTAAAAAGCTTAACAAAAATAATAAGTCTTAATTCATTCCATTTGCGTGGGTCTTTGGAGGCTGTGGAAAGAGTTCAGGAGGGTTACTATATTTTTTAAAAATGAAAACTTGGATACCCTGTAATGATGCCAAGAAATAGTTTGATACAAAAAACCAGCACGGAAAAATTGATTTACTGTTTACGAAAATAGAGATTAAGAATTGAGTCTAATATTGCAGAGAATGGAAGGCAGTATACTTGTGCAAGTTGGCAGGGGTGGGTAGGAATAAGGAACATGATGTACAGGTACTTTAAAGATTGCAGACAAATTGTACCAATGGAGGTCATCATTCAACTGATTTTAGAGACAACTTCACTCCTTTCCCAAATGAGACAAATACAGGAATGAAAATAGGGAAAGCTTCGTTTTGCAAACTCAGTAATAAACTGAGTTATAAATGTGACAAGCATAGAATACAACAGATAATAATTCACCAATTAGGGATGGTAAATAAATGATGGCAGTGCCAGTGATGTTTTCTAAAGGTTTCAGCAGAGGATAATAAAATTGAACTGGAAAACAAACTTCACGCATCAGCTATTACCGCCTGCTCAAGATGATCCAAAAGCAAAGTTAAATTGTTTAGAAAACTATTACTCAAGAAACCTAAAGAGCATGCAAGAGTAGTATTATTTTCAAATAGTAACGTACTACAATAAACTTTTGGCGACTTAATAAACTCCTCTGTCTAAATCTCTTAGCCCAACAAACTAGCCAAGGGGTTGGGTGAACACTTCTCCGCCAATACAAACTGGAGAAGGATGAAGACTCAAATTTGACTCTCATGACTAGTGATCTGGAAAAATTATTCTCGGGTATCAATGGGCACGGAGAAATTTGCCACAGTTTAATCCTGAATAAATTCTTAAAACACCTCTGGTTAAGCAAATGATTTCCTCCAAATTCAAACATTTGCATATAAAGCTAGTGTTCGAAATAACACTGCATTTGGAGAAAGGGTGTGTGAACCATTACTGTAGAACCTTCCTATAGAATATGTTTTGCTAGAACTGCAGCAACTTGCCTTACTGGTATTTTTCAATACCTCCAGCAGCATCCGATGTGGCAATGCAAAGAACTGCCGAATTCTACATTTTTTTAAAATTAAGGGTCATTTTCCACCCATTTTCTTGAGTTTTTATACAGATTCAATTATGAAATGACAGAAGAGTGGGAACTGCTCCTGAGATCTTCAAAAAGCAATCTCTGGCGATGAGGACAAAAGCACAAATCTTATCAGATACAAAACACCACTGTAAACTAAAGATGCATGAAACAACATTGGGAGTAGCTTAAATATTGCATGAACAGTTCACCAGCACTAATCACTGAAAGCAGAGTTCCAGACAGAGTACTAGGCTTATTCCTACAAATCCTCATGGTGAGTTCCCAATCTAAGTTATGTTGTGGATTATGGGTGGAAAGGAGAAATAAGACTATAAAGCTATCCTTGCAAATGCGATTGATGGTCACACAATTGGTGCCAATATAGTATTTTGCTGCCAGCAATGTAGAAATGGAACTGTGTCCATTGCTGACAGCTGCTCACAAATATTTGGCGTGCTTCCCGAGTCAACTTGCACTATTGAGAGAGCATTTCCAGTGGCATCCCCTCCTTAGAAAATCTGGCTGTGAACAGAGCAAGAAACAAAGCTCTTCAAACAATAAGATTGAAGACCCTCAGTCTAAACTAGGAAGCATGCATAGGTGTAAATCAATGTAAAATTGTGTACTGAAAGTGAAATAAAAATTGAGAAAAAGATGGGATTAAGAAAACAAAAGGTAAGAGAGACAGGCAAAAAATAGAAAATATATTTTTCAAAATTTTCAGCACTAAATTTGAAGCAATCAGGTTCCACATTTGTAATTTAAAATTTCAGAAGCAGAGAGGCAGCTTTGCAATACTTCTGAGCATTCATTCTATTAAAATTCAACTTACTCCTGATTAACAAGCTGTGACTTGTTTGCATGTTTAATGGGCAACTTGTGGGTAAGTACCATAACTTCATACCACTGCACTGATTTCAGTGCTAAGCCTATAAGTGAGGATTGTTACAGTGCACCCTATTCAGGAGCAGGGTGTCTCTAGCCCTTACTTCAGGATTTCTGTGTATGTGCACAATGCAGATATTGATGTCCAATTTTCTCTATAATAATGGTGAATGCTGATAGTTATCATGGCAAATTCCAGACTATTATGTTTAGGGGCTAGGTCAAAACCCTGGAACTCCCTTCCTAACATCACTGTGGATATACCTACACAACACTCATACAGTTCAAGAAAGTGAAATCAAAGTAACTGTGAATAGTACAGGAAGATGGGGTTGAAAGAGAAGATCAGTCATTATTTTATAGAATGACGGAGCAGGCTCAAGAGGACTCACAGCCTTCTCCTGCTTTTATTTCTCTGATTTTAATGTTGCATAGATTTACTATATTGCTCCACCTTCCCAATGATAGACTTGGTACTGAACAATATTTCAGCAAGTAATTGTAAAAATTTAGAATATTTCTTCACAGCCATCTCCTGCTCATTTTCGGGGAATCTTTAAATTAAGATTTTATCTGTATGTAAGGTCTTAACCAAAAGATAGCCATTCAACATGCCATACTGTATTTAAATGCCTGTACACATCACGAGCTCATGTTCTTCAGTGGGGCTTAAAACCAGAAATTTTAGATTCAACTTTACCAAGATAACATTGGGCCGTAACTTCCAAACTCCCCAGCATAGGATTGCGGGACGGGATGCCCCAACTCAATAACCACCAATACCTGAACCTCACTCCCCCCAACCCAGATTCTATCCCAGCAGGATCGGAAGAAAAGTCACGGGCATGGAGTGACAGCCTGATGCTGAATGTCACTCCAAGGAAGTTACAGTCCATTATGTTTTATAGGAATGTTGTTTCCTTGTGCTGTCTTAGAAACAAGACTGCATCACCTGCCAACCATCTTGGATGAATCAGTAACGTAAAAGTGCAAGATCCCAACTCATACTAAATGAAATATATAGTGACATAACTCCTAAAGTCATTTTCCATACACTTTTTACAAAAATACTTTTCCACAACAAATTATTTTCAAATTACAATTAACATTGTGTTACACATAACACTAACACATTGCAATATAGTTAAGATTACACAACACCTACTCCCATTAATAAATTAACTTCTAGTTACATAACACCTTTCCAATCTTACCTGCTTGATACTCCTATCTTCTTCCTTATCCACCTCCCCCCTTTCTTCACTATCTTCTGCTCATCACACTTCTCCCCTTTTCAGACTCCCTACTCCTTACAACTATGAGCTGCCACAACTACTGGGAGGGTGTAATCACAGCATATTTTACATAGGAATTAGTAATGGAAACTGCCTGCACTCAGATTTATACTAGAAAGTACAAGAATTGGGAAACAATATATAAATCATTTAAAATGAGAACCAAGTACTTCTGTTTTATATTCGAACAACATTTTGTTGGGAGATAAACTGGCTTCTGAGATAAATGGTCGCAGGCTCAGGTCACTTTCAAGAACTTGTGCATGTCATTTAGTCTCACTTCAATACCGTACTGAGGGAATGCTGCAAAGTTGAAGGGTGAGACAATAAACCTGCTGTCTCAGGTAAACGTAAGCGATGTCATGGCATTATTTGAAGAAAAGCAGGTAAATTCCCCTGGTGACCTGAGCAACATTTATGCTTCAACCAGCATGATCAAAGAGGGATAATCTGACCACTTACTTCATAGCTGGCTGTGGGATCTTGCTGGACATAAAATTGTTGCTGAATCACTTTGGGGTATCCCCTAGTTGCAAAAGGTGCTCTAAATATGCCTTTTTTTCATATCTTAGTTCATTATCCTCCAACTCTCTAACCTCACTTTAGAAGATGACTATATATGGTCAAAATTCTCCGTATGTTACACCACCTGTCACATTTCCAACAACCATACCTACACTGAAAGAAGAGTGTTTTTAAAGCATTTTGGAATGTCTTCAGGTTGGTAAAAGCTTTATATGAATACCAAGATTTTTAAAAATTTACTATTCAGAATTTATATCAGTTATCACCACTAACCACTAGTGTCATTCCACCAAACTTTGCAAATGTTGAAGAATTAAACACCATGTGTATTTTACCAAATACCTCCAGATGATAGAAGATGGGTTTTTTCTGGTGCACATGCTATAGCTACTGGGCATGTCAACAGGTAAATAAGTCAAATTGTAAAACTGAACTCTTTTAATCCTTAGAATTGATCAAACTACTTTAGGTTCCTGCTTAACTTCACAAATTAAAAATAAACTGTAGCAGCAAACTTGACGACATCTACGCCAAGTGTTTACTAACTTTACATTTGGTAATCATGAATATTAGTTGCAAACACATCCTGGAAAACAAAAACATGATTACAATCAGAGGGGTCAGTGAAGATAGTTTAACTAATGTTGTGCGTATGGATTTTTTAAAGATAGTTGATAAAGCACCACATAATGGAGCTGTTAGAAAAATTGATGACCATGGGATAAAAATACTGGGACAACAGCTGGGAGGAAACACAATTGGCTAAGGGACAGAAAGTAGAGTGTATGTTTTTCAGATGTGTGGGAAGTATACATGGTGACACCAGTACCATCATCAAGTTCGCGGACTACACTACGGTGGTAGGAATCAGCCTACAGGGAAGAGGTCCAACATCTGGTGATGTGGAGTGCTGGAAACAACCTGCCCCTCAACACTATGCAGACCAAAGAACTCATTGTGGACTTCAGGAAGTCCAGAGACAGCACACACACACACACATTTACATCAATGGGGTAGAGGTGGAAAGGGTCTGCAGCCTCAAATTCCTGGGCGTCCACACCACAGAGGACCTCTCATGGTCCCTCAACTCCTCCTCCCCAGTGAAGAAGGCTCAACAGCAGCTATACTTCCTGAGGAGGCTAAAGAGCGCCAACCTGTCCCCCCCAGCTTCTCTCAAACTTCTACCAGTGCACAAGAGAGAGTATCTTGTCGAACTGCATTAGTGTGGTACGGCAGTTGCTCCATTTCTGACCAGAAAGCTCTGCAGCAGGTAGTATCACTGCCCAATACATCATTGGCACCCAGCTACCAGCCATCCAGGAATTTATCACAGATGCTGTCTGCAGAGATCTCTCAGCATTACTATAGATCCCACCCATCTCAGCCACAGACTGTTTGCCCCCCCTGCCATCTGGGAGCACTACAGATGCATTCGAGCCCATACGACCAGGCTCAGGAACAGCTTCTTCCCCAGAGCTGTTATCCAGCTGAATTCCGTCCTTTAACGTATTCCCAGGTGATGGGTATTGTGCAATATGCATGTATACACTTAATGACTATTGGCACTATTTTATAATGACTACCTGCATTTACTTTTTTCTTTGAATCTTGGGAGCCTGCAAGCACACTTTTCGTGGTATTGGTATACTACACAGTGACAAAGTTGAATTGAATTGAATGGTGTTTCCTCGGGATTGTCATTAAGACAACTATTATTGGGATGTTATCTTTTAATATACATTAATGACTTAAGTATGCAGAGCATAATTTCAAAGTCTGCAGATGACAAAACTCAAATACAGTAAGCAGTACAAGGCTTCATGAGATCAGTCAGGCTACTGAAATGAGCAAACACATAACAGTTAAAATTTAACATAGAACAGTGTGAAATGATTCATTTTGGTAGGATTCATGAGGAAAGCCAATGTAAGCTAAACGGTACAAGGGAGAGAGACACCCGAGGATGTTCATACTCAAAACATTGGGGTAGCTTTTAAAAAGGCATACATAACTGGAGTTTCACAGAAGCAAGGAAATTATGCTAAACCTTTTTAAATCACTGGTTAGATTTCAACTGGATAGCACAGTATTTAGCACTGATGCCTTACAGCTCCAGGGACCTGGGTTCAATTCCGGCCTTGGATGACTGTGGAGTTCGCACATTCTCCCTGTGTGCCTCTTTTAGGGCAAATCAAATAAACCAACTCAAATGAACTCAGGGACAAGGCAGCTCCCCTTATTTTTTGCGTGGGTTTCTTCCAGGTGCTCCGGTTTCCTCCCGCAGTACAAAGATGGTTAGTTGGACTGGCCATGTTAAATTGCCCCTTAGTGTCCAAAGATATAAAGGATAGATGGATTAGCCATGGGAAATGTGTAGGGTTACAGGGGTAAGGCAGAGTAGAGATTCTGGGTAAGATGCTCTGTCAGAGAGTCAGTGCAGGATCGGTAGACTGAATGGCCTTTTCTGCACTGTGATTCTATGGTACTGTGGCTAATTCTGAGCTTTACACTTTGGGAAGGATTCTGTGATTTACTATGATGAATATTAGAATGAGGAACTTAAGTTATCTGGGGAAGCGAGAGATGCTGGGATTGTTTTCCTTAGAGCAGAGCAAGTAATGAAAAGATTGAGTGGAGGTGTTCAAAATTATGAAGGATTTCAATAAAGTATAGAGAACCTCTTTTTACTGGTGGAAGGGTCAGTAATGAGGATTTTTTTTAAATTCGCAATTAACGACCAATGGGACAACAGCTGAGAGGAAACATAATTGGCTAAGGGTTAGAAAATAGAGTATGTTTTTCAGATGTGTGGCAAGTATACAATGATTCACAGGATGTGGGCATCACTGGCTAGGCCAGCATGTATTGCCCATCCCTAATTGCCCTTGAGAAGGTAATATGAGTTACCTTCTTGAACTGCTGCAATCTATGTGCTGTAGGAACAACAACACTGCTGTTGTTAGGAAAGATATTCCAGAACTTTGACACAGCGACACTGAAGAGAATGACAATACAGTTCCAAGTCAGGATGTCTGTGGTTTGAAAAAGAACTTGCAGCTGGTGGTATTTCCATGCATCTGTTGCCCTTGTCCTTTTGGATGGCTGAGGTCACAGGTTTGGAAGGTGCTGTTGAAGGAGCCTTGGTGAGTATTAGTTACAGTATATCTTGTCAATGGCATACAATGATGCTATTGTGCATCAGTGGTGGAGGAAGTGAATATTTAAGGTGGTTGATGGGATGCAAATCAAGTGGGCTGTTTTGTTCCAGATGGTATCAAGCTTCTTGATTGCTGTTGGAGCAGCACTCATCCAGGCAAATGAAGAGCATTTCATTACACTCCTGATTTGTGCCTTGTAGATTGTAGTGAGGTTTTAAGGATTCAAGAGGCGAGTTACTCTCACACAAAACTCCTAGTCTCTGACCTGCTCTGGCTAGTCCAGTTCTGGTCTAAGGTAACCCCCAGAATTTTGATAGTTGGGGATTCAGCAATTTGTAATACCATTGAATGTCATGGGGAAACAGTTAGATTCTCTCCTATTGGAGGTAGTCATTGCCTGGCACAAATGTTACTTACTACTTATCAGCCCAAGCCTGAACTTTATCCAAGTCTTGCTGCATATGGACACAGACTGCTTCAATATGAGGAATTGCAATTGCTGAACATTGTGTCCTCCATCTGTGAACATCCCCTTATGATGGAGGGAAGGTTATTGATGAAGCAGCTGAAGATGGTTGGGCCTAGGCCACAACCCCGAGGAACTCCTGCAATGCCCTAGGACAATCTTATATAACCATCTTCCTTTATATGCTAGGTATGACTCAAAGTAGAGAGTTCCACCCCTCAATGTTCATTAAACTCTTGAACATATGTCTGAACCACATATTGTACATTAACATTCAGGAACCTTTACAAAAAAATTAATAATCATTTGAATAATTTAAGCAACTTCTGATTTTCAAATTCTCACCCTTGGTTTCATATGCCTCCATGACCGTGTCCCTTTCTGTGATCTCATCCAACCCCACCTCAGGCATCAGCACTCCTCTAATTCTGACCTCTTGTACATTCCCAATTATAATCATTTCATCATTGATGGTTGTGCCTTCAGTTGTTTTGGCCCAAGCTCAGGAGTTCCCTCCTGGGACCTCTTCACGTCTCTTTCCTCCTCTTTAACCAAGCTTTTGGTCATCTGACCGAATGTTCCCCCATGTGGCGCAGTATCATACTTTGATTTATAATGCTGCTGTTTAGCACATTGGTCATTATGCAAAAGACAATATATAACTATTAAGTTGTTGTTGCTGTCTGTGTGCACTTTGAAAGGGAATGGTATATTTAACATTTCTACAGGTTCAGTATTCCTTTAGTGACAGATGTATATTGCATTGAAAGAAAAATGAAACTGGAGGCTTTTTGCAGTGCACTGCTTTGAACCTATACACTCATCAAGAACTCTACCCAAGCATATACAATTCAAAATAAAACATTGCACATAGAAAGTTGGAACCAGCAACATACGTTAACCATGTAACTGCGAAACAGTAAAGATGGACCAGGATTCATAATTCCAGTTAAAGTACCTCCCCTACAACTCAGTGCCTTCTATCCTGCCTTGTATTCTCTATCTCCAGCCATCTACCCCTACTCCTATTCTCCAGACCCCAATCCTCGACCCTGTACCCAGCAAACCCCTCCCCCTTTTCAGTCCCGACCCGTTTCTGTCCCCATTGCCATCTACTCCTTCCCATATTCTCCAACTTCCCTGGCCACTGCCCCTCGCCCCTCGTCCCCTCTCCCATCCTCTTGCAACCAGCCCTTGCTTTCCTCCCTCACAAAATGCGAGTAAGCGTCTAAAAGGTGCACGGATTTTGTTCTACGGGCCGATCTCGTACTCACAGGCAACGTATGCAAGCAGTGCAAGTGCGATCAAGAGTTTTATCATCCTTCGGTTGATGCTGCTGAACAGAGCCGCCAGACACTTCTTTACCATCCTCCGCTGCCCGTCTACAGGTGAACTCAGTGCGCATGTGCGGCCAGCCTCCGTTGCCGCGCAGGCGTCCCGAACAGGATCTCGCGGCATTGTGGGATAGCATTGGTCCTCCCAGCTCAAAGCATTGGTCCTCCTAACCCTGGGAACGATGGGGTTTCGGCATTGTGGAGGGAACAATGGCCAGGCTGCCATGAAACGCGTAAAGGATGTTGCTTTTTTCATTATTGCAACTGTATTTCAATTATAGCACGTTGTGACACAGTCATTCATTATCATGCTGTACATAGTTGCATTGGACTGCCTTTCCAAATCAGTTTTGACTGTCCTTAGAAATTCTTCAGCTAAAAACATCTATCCCTTTTTCGACAGGCATTGATCCAGTCCATTTTTTTTAACCAATAGTGTTTTATTCCAAAATTTCTGAGGCAATCTATGCTACAATTCTAGTATAAAAAAGTTGTTTAAATGTTCTTTGTTGATATTGTTACAATAGTAAGATTTATCATATCGAGTGTTTTTGGTATAAGGTTACTATATTTTGGGACTGTAGCTTTAATTGTATATGGTAGATGAAAGGATCATGTGACCTGTGCTGTTAGTAAACTGGATCAACCCCTCTCCCCCACCCACCACTTGCCCCGACCCCCACAGCAGGCTGTTCGTTCATTTTCTCTGTGAGAGTTGGTCACCCTGCCATGGATGGTCTAGAGGTAGACTCGGGTTGTTTTATTGAGAAGGAGGCTGTATTTATGCTTGGAGCGACACTGACTTATACAAGAAAGCCAGATACGATCTAAAGAGATCCATCAAAGAAGCAAAAAGACAGTACTGGACCAAGCTGGAGTCCCAGGCTAGCCACACCGATCCCACTATGGTAAGGTTTGCAAGACATAAGAGGCTACAAGATGAAGGCATGTAAAATCACCGGCTCCATCACTTTGCTCCCTGATGAGCTCAATGCATTCTACGCCTATTTTGAGCAAGAGGTCAGTGAGAGCATGCAGTCCACCCTGGAGGTCCTGGATGAACCTGTATCTGGGGTCACCATTGCAGATGTCAGAGCAGCTTTTTGAAGGTCAACCCATGGAAAGCGACTGGCCCAGATGGGGTACCTGGACGAGCACTCAGATCCTGTGCGGAGCAGCTGGCGGGAGTATTCGCAGACATCTTCAACCTCTACAACAATCTGAGGTCCCTATCTGCTCCAAGAAGATGATCATCATGCCGGTACCAAAGAAAAGCCAGGCAGTGTGCCTTAATGACTATGGGCCAGTGGCTCTGACATCCATGATTATGAAGTGCCTCAATAGGCTAGTCATGGCATGAATCAATTCCAGCCTCCTGGACTACTTAGATCCACTACAGTTTGCCTAACACCGCAACAGGTCCACAGCAGACGCCATCTCCCTGGTCCTGCACTCAACCCTGGAACACCTGCATAACAAGGACACCTATGTCAGACTCCTATTTATTGACAACAGCTCAGCCTTCAGCACCATTATTCCCATGAAACTCATCTCCAAACTCCGTGGCCTGGGCCTCGGAACCTCCCTCTGCAACTGGATCCTGAACTTCCTAACTCACAGACCACAATCAATAAGGATAGGCAACAACACCTCCTCCATGATCATCCGCAACACCAATGCCCCACAAGGCTGTGTTCTCAGCCCCCTACTATACTCCTTATACATCTATGACTGTGTGGCCAAATTCCCTTCCAATTTGATTTTCAAGTTTGCTGACAACACCATCATAGTAGGTCAGATCTCAAACAATGACGAGACATAGTACAGGAATGAGATAGAGAACTGGTGCGGCAACAATAATTTCTCCCTCAATGTCAACAAAACGAAGGAGATTGTCATTGACTTCAGGAAGCATAAAGGAGAACATGTCCCTGTCTACATCAACGGGGACGAAGTAGAAAGGGTCAAGAGTTTCAAGTTTGTAGGTGTCCAGATCACCAACAACCTGTCCTGGTCCCCCCATGCCGACGCTATAGTTAAGAAAGCCCACCAACGCCTTTACTTTCTCAGAAGACTAAGGAAATTTGGCATGTCAGCTACGACTCTCACCAACTTTTACAGATGTACCATAGAAAGCATTCTTTCTGGTTGTATCACAGTTTAGTATGGCTCCTGCTCTGCCCAAATCCACAAGGAACTACAAAAGGTCGTGAATGTAGCCCAATCCATCACGCAAACCAGCCTCCCATCCACTGATTCTGTCTACACTTCTCGCTGCCTCGGCAAAGCAGCCAGCATAATTAAGGACCCCACGCACCCCAAACCTTCTCTCTTCCACCTTCTTCCTTTGGGAAAAAGATACAGAAGTCTGAGGTCATGTACCAACCGACTCAACTACAGCTTCTTCCCTGCTGCTGTCAGACTTTTGAATGGACTTACCTTGCATTAAGTTGATCTTTCTCTACACCCTAGCTATGACTGTAACACTACATTCTGCACTCTTTCGTTTCCTTCTCTATGAACGATATGCTTTGTCTGTATAGCGCACAAGAAACAATACTTTTCACTGTATTTTAATACATGTGACAATAATAAATCAAATCAAAGACAATGTCAGCAGGTACTGAGTATATCATGAATAAACCCAAAGTCTCCCAAGATCCCGAGATAAAAGGGAATTGGAATCAAATAACTAATTCATTTTCTATTCATATACAAATGTATTTCCCATTGTCATGGGGAAGAGGGTAAATAGGCATTTTGAGATCAGATTATAGGCTTCCCTATAAATCCTTGATATTACGGACAAGTTGGGTTGCAGTTTTGTTTGGTGTGGTCTGTAGGCAACAGAGGTAGAGAGCAAAAGATAGAATCCACGAGGCCTACACATTAAGCAGAGAAAATGCTGACTATTGTTCGCCACGCAGAACGCAGATGGTTGCTTGCAATCAATAAAAGTTGTAAAACATGAAATCTTGAAATGTTATTCTTTCAGCTAATAATTGGCTGTTCAAATCTTTTTTAGAAGTTATTGGTCTCTATGGAGATTATAACAATATCCAGCATGATTAAACATTGTGGGTATAATTTTGCTTTCCTTTTGAGTCGTTACATGGAAATGATGTGGTAGTATGCAGTATGTGACACTCTGAAGTGCCTCACTACACTTATAATTACAAGTTATATTTACAAAAATTTCATGTCAAACATAGCCCTCAATGTTGTGGTCTGGGAGAACCTTGGACTGTGGCCTTTCCCCATTTAGCTTTTGTGGCTGCAGTCCAAAACTTCAGTGAATCTCTCAGCATGTAGTTCTGGACCTTGGAATGTACCAGGCTGCAACACCCAGCCATGGACAGCTGTTTGCACTGGAGCACCAGCAAGCTTTGGGCAGACAAATTCACTGAATTGATAGTCCTCAAGCTGCAGTTAGTGTTCATTCCTGGGAACGGTCCTCCGTTATGAAGCTGCATATGATGAACTTCAACAAAGAACAAAGTACAGCACAGGAACAGGCCCTTCGGCCCGCCAAGCCTGTGCTGAAAATGATGCCCTAACTGAACTAAAAAAAAACCTTCTGTCCTTAGTCGGTCTGTATCCTTCTATTCTCTCCTGTTATGCAGCTTTAATGTAAACACCTTCCAAGCATTCCAGTTTAATGAGACAAACAAGGACAGTAATTCAATTATTTCTTTACTGAACACTTCTAGTTCCAATACAAACATAAACAGTTGCAACTCATTAACTCTTTACTGAGCTTTAACTCTAGCTGTACATCAACTTTCAACTGAATTTTAACTCTTAAACTGCAATTTAACTTTAACTGAACATCAACTTTAACTAAACATCAACTTCAACTATTTAACTGAAAATAGATACTACCGAGTTTAATAAAACCTTGGCCAAGAATTATCCTCGATGTAGAATCTATCTTCTTCTTCTCTAAAGCATCCTTCAGGGTACACTTCTTGCGATGGTTGGTCTCTTCAAGTTATCGCTGCCAAACAAGGGCTAAACATGTCTTTTTATCCACAATTCTCCACTCGCTTCCGGAAGATTTTTTGTCATCCAGCCAACTGTGTAACCAGAAACCGATCTCATGGCTCGAACATCCAATGAAATTACTTTTGAACGATGCCATGATACTTCGTTCATTTGACATGTCCCATACATAGCAGCCATATAAATCAGAGATGCAGTGTCTTGGTTAATGTGAACAACTTCCCTTATCTGGGCCAACACAGGAAGCTTCAGTTCACAGCTCCCAGACCAGAGCAACTTTACGACCTGCATCTGGTTTTAATCTATAAGTTGACCAAAAATCCCAGCATGCTTCACTCAGCCAGAATAGCCATTTTAAAGCCACTTTTGCCATTATTGTTGTTAAATCATTGTTGTAGCGTTCTTTCTCCATCCACACTCCTTATTCATATACCCACCCAGATGCCTCTTACATGTTGCTAATGTGCCTGCTTCCACCACCTCCTCTGGCAGCGCGTTCCAGGCACCCACCATTCTCTATGTGAAAAACCTCCCCCGCATGTCTCCCTTAAACTTTTCCCCTATCACCTTGAACCTGTACCCCCTTGTAATTGACACCTCCACCCTGGGAAAACCTCTGGCTATTCACCTATTCATGAATGTCTATGTCACTCATAATTTTATAGACCTCTATCAGGTCTTCCCTCAACTTCCGTCTTTCCAGTGAAAACAATCCTAGTTTATTCAACCTCTCATAGCCAACAGCCTCAAGACCAGGCAACATCCCGATGAAGCTTCTTTGCACTCTCTCCAAAGCTTCCACACCCTTCTGGTAGTGTGGCGACCAGAACTGCACGCAATACTCCAAATGTGGCTTAACCAAGGATTTATATAGCTGCAACATGATTTACCAACTCTTGTACTCAATGCCCTGGCTGATGAAGGCAAGCATACCATATGCCTTCTTAATCACCTTGGCCACCTGTGTTGTCACTTTTAGGGACCTGCACACCCAGATCCCACTGATCTTTTTCCAGACTTTTCTTTCAAAAACCCATTACAAAAGGCAGTGGATGTCATTCACTTCCCCACTGCATGCAACATGTGGTGGCGCTGAGGCTTATGTGGGCAAGAGACATCAGCCTGGACAATGGCCGGGCAACTATGGGGGTTGATTAGTCTCTTTAGAGACTCTCCTCCAATCTGCACCGATCATGGCTGCTGGGCCACAGCAGCAGCTCCTGGCTATTGTTACAGTGTCCCAGTCACGGGTATTCAGCCTTGGATCTTCAGGTAAGCGTGCTCCAAGGTGGCCTTCACGACACACGACAGCGCAGAGTCACTGAGCAGAAACTGATAGCCAAGTTCCGCACACATGAGGACAGCCTAAACTGGGATGTTGGATTTATGTCACATTATCAGTAACCCCCACAGTTTGCCTCCTGGGCTTGCAGAATCTCACTAGCTGTTCTGTCTGGAGACAATACACATCTCTTTAACCTGTGTTTAATGCTCCCTCCACCCACATTGTCTGTACCTTTAAGACCTGGCTGGCTTTAGGGATTCGCATTCTAATCAGTATTCTGTAACTTGATTTTGTGTCGCTGTGCACTGTTTGAGAGCACATTTCCACTCCATCTGACGAAGGAGCAGCACTCCGAAAGCTTATGGTATTTGCTACCAAATAAACCTGTTGGATTTTAACCTGGTGTTGTGAGACTTCTTACTGTATTGTTACAATCCCAGCTGATATCACTACCGGACGAGTCACATTCCAGAGAGGAACCGGGCTTAATAGAGCCTAACTTTTTTTTTAAACCATGGAGAAACGTTATTGAACAAATTCACATTTTCTGTTGATGAACTTTTACACAAATAATAAAATATTTATTAAAACAAGAAGAACAAATTATATTCGTAAGATCTCAATACAAACACAAAAGAAAATGATTCAAATATTCACTAGTCTTTAGCTCCATCTATATCTTAATGGAGACATACAAATTCAGAAAGACAAGAAGAAATTGCCATATCTATCCTATACTCTTATATTCAGAGTAGGTATGCAGAACATGTGAAACAACTGGTGAACTGTGGTCAGACACACCACATTCCAAAGTCAATGACATTTGTGTTCAAAACAGATTCTATGGATTTCTCAACAACCCACCCAGCTGCTTGTCACACCATGCGCCTACTAGTCTCACTGAAATCTACCTTTCTCATGAGAGTTTCCAATCTCTAAGTTTGAAGAACTCGCCTTGGAATTCTCTCCAAATGTCTCTCCCACTTGGATGGTTTCAACAAGGATCCGTTTCCAGGGCTTAAATCTCGTCTTCCAAAATTCTATTTTTCTGGATTTCTGAGTACATTCAGAGTCATTTATCTTGACTCACTGGAATTTAATTCTGATCTCTGTCTTTGTCCCTGCCATGGGACTTACTTCTGGGACCCATTTTTATCCAACCCTCTGTTTTGGGACCTTATTTCTGTTTGGAACTTCGTCCCTGATCCCTCCCCCATGCTCTCTGGGACATCTTCTCTCGAATGGTGCTCTGGTTCAGGTCACCTAACATCCAATTTCACATCATTTTGCTTTTTAGCTTTCCCTCTCCTGCACCCAGTTCACATTAGCCAGCTGTATTTTTTTGTCCTATTTAACTCCACTCCTCTCTCCCTGAAACTGAATATGAAATTCAATATTATGATCATTGCTACAGAAGAGTGCCTTCACTACAAGGTTATTAATTAATCCCGTACTAGATTTAGTTAGCCTGCTCTTTCATTGGTGCTAAACCATGCAGTTCTAAGAAACTGTCCAGAAAACATCCCATGAACTCATCATCCAGGCTACCTTTGGCAATCTGATTTGTCTAACATATAAATAGATTAAAATCAGCTGTGTTCATCACTGTACCTTTTTCACAAGCTTCCATTATTTCTTTCTATATACCACATCCTATTGTATGGTTAATGTTAGGGGGCTTATAAACTACTCCCACAAGTAACTTCTTTACTTTTTCTCATCTCTAGCTCAACTAATCCTACACCTTGACCTCAAGAACTAAGGTAATCTCTCGCTATTGTACCAATGTCATGCTGAATCAACAGAGTTATCTTTCACCTTTTCCTAGCTTCCTGTCCTTCCTAAATATCAGGTATCCTTGAATATTCAGATCCCAGTCTTTGTCACCCTGCAGCCATGTCTATCTGGTTGTCAGATCACACAGATTTATTTCTATTTGTGCTGCCAATTCATCTGTTTTGTTGTGAATGCTACATGCGTTCAGATACAGAGTCTTTAGTTCTGTTTCTTTTTACTATTTTTGGAACTTCTGGCCTTATCTGCTGATGCACTCTTACGTTTATGCACTCTGTCCCTTCCTGTCAAGCTGTGTTCATTATTCCTGTATCGCTACACTGTTCTTTGCCTTGTCTTCTCCATTCAATCTTAGCACATCTTCCCAAACTTGATCTCTTGCCCCCATATTTAGGTTAAAGCTCACTTTACTACACAACTCAGATACTGGCACTACATGTTGTATTGAGGGCAGTATAGAGAAATCATCATAGAAATCATAGAAACCCTACAGTACAGAAAGAGGCCATTCGGCCCATCGAGTCTGCACCGACCACAATCCCACCCAGGCCCTACCCCCATATCGCTACATATTTTACCCGCTAATCCCTCTAATCTACACATCCCAGAAGACTAAGGGGCAATTTTAGAATGGCCAATCAACCTAACCCGCACATCTTTGCACTGTGGGAGGAAACCGGAGCACCTGGAGGAAACCCACGCAGACACGAGGAGAATGTGTAAACTCCACACAGACAGTGGCCCAAGCCGGGAATCGAACCCAGGTCCCTGGAGCTGTGAAGCAGAAGTGCTAACCACTGTGCTACCATGCCGCCCGTACAAGCGGCAAGATCAGCAAGTGGTGAGTCATCCATGTTAGGGACAGGCAAAGAGACGGTGGGATAACTTTTCTTCTTTTTAACCCATTTCTCAGGTATCTGCAAGAAGATATGTATTTAGAGGGAGAGTTTTACATTTTGATTGTTGTGACTTTTAGTAATAGAATTTAAACACGCTTTGAGCTGAGTTTAAATCAAATGAAAAGATTATGGCAGGAATTCTCTATCCATTCACACCTGTGGGATTCCCCAGTCCTGCCGGCAGTGCACCCCCGCCTGTGGGTTTCCCATCAGCGTAGGGTGACATCAGTGAGAATTCCCATTGACAGCAGCGGGACCAGAGAATCCCGCCGCTAGCAAACAATGCGCCACCTCCCACTGGCGGGAAACACACGGCTGGGAGGCCAGAGAATCTCACCCAACGTATTTATTCATGCAACACCCTGAAAAATATATGTTACAAAAACACCCACTCCCTGATGCACGCAGACAAACACTCACGTGTACACACACAAGAAAAGATGGATTCTAGAGAACAAAGTATAGAACTAGAATACTCACAGAATACAAGAAGTGAGTCACATTTGGTTTGCCATAGTGGCTCAAAGATGGTGAGAATGGCTGCTAGCACAGGATAAAATCTTTGTGATTGCCACCAGAATATCGATAATTCACCGACATGATGGCCTGTATGTCGTTGCGCACCTACTGCACACTCTGGGAATAGAACCCTTTGCAGTGTCAACATCATCCTTATATGATGTCTGCAAAGTCATATGTGTGGAGTTGACGGCTCCCTATAAACCACTGGAAATCTCTTACCCTGGCAAGACTATTACCCACTACTCCAGCCTAGAGAGAAGAGATTTAAGTCCTTTGTCCTGTGTACAGGCTTCAGTGATCTCCCTGATGCACGGCATACAGTGAACTAAGAAATGTTGGCCATGTTGCCTGCTGCAGCTTAGTACTGAGGCCTGGAAACTGAGGACAAAGGTGATCTTGATGGTCACTGACAATGTGTCCTCATGTGGCTCTGAGGATGTAACTTAAAAATAAGGGGTCTCCTATTTAAGATGGAGATGAGGAGAATGTTTTTTTCTCTGGGAAGATCATTAGTCTGTGGAAATCTCTAACGCAGAGAACAGTGGAGGCAGGGTCATTGAATAATTTTAAGGCTGAGTTAGATAGATGCTTCATTGATAAGGCAGTCAAATGTAGACAGGAAATTAGAGCTGATGCCAAAAAATCAGCCATGATCTTATATCAAATGATGGAACAGGTTTAATCACAGGTTTGAGGCGCAAAATGGCTTCTCATTCATATGTTCATATGCTTGTGACTTAAGCGTTGACAGATTTCAATAAGAAAGGAGGTCCTCATTATGTGAAGTCTGGTACAATTGTTTCCCACTGAAGTTCAGATTGCAAACTGTGACCTGAACACACTGGGTGAATGTAACCTTCTTGCCTGTCCGTCTCATTCTCCCTTTACCAGCAGCTTGTCCTGCTGAGTATGCTTTTGTTGATTCTCCTTGATCTGCTGTATTCCACTGAGGATGCAATCTGCTACGCCCATGTCTGGCTATGAGTGGGTTATGAAGTCAGGATAAAGTGCTAGAGCATGTACTACATCACTCTCTATGGACTGCAGCAACTTCAGATAGCCACTAAACACTTCTATAATTATAGTAAGAGGCAGCAGGTAACAATCAGCAACCAACCTGAAAGCCATTGATAATAATCATTGGAATCAATCCTGCTGAGTTGTGTGTGGTTAAGGCAGGATGTAAGCTTGAGCATTAAGCCCTAAAATGGTGGTGCTGGCATCAACTCTGTCTACAATGCATCCATTTGCAGATGCTCCCTGCACAAACACCTGCCCCCTCACCAGAATGACGTCTAGTGCCTCTAGCACCAGAAATGTGTGCGCATACCACCGATGATATTTTGGATGTGGCATGCTTAGCACTGAAAAACCACTCAGAGCTAAATGTTTCCAATCTAGTTTCTTCCACATCTTCATTCTTCTCTGCTTCATAGATTAAACATTCCTAATTAGCAAATCCTTACAGCAATGCAAAGTAATACTGAGTGTAACTACCAGCAAATTTCTAGATTGAACTCCAATGTACTTCACTGAATTGTCATTGCTGTTGTAGTAATCATTATTTATAGGGATAAGACAGATATCAACTGCATGAGAAGTTATGACTTTGAAATTTTTCAACACTTTTACGATCCCAGCTCTGTAGATTGTAACTTTTATTTTTTGTCTAAAGACATGGATGAACAGAGTTACAGGACTGCTGAATAATTTTTAACTAAAGGATAAAACTTTATTAAGCAAGAAGAGATTAACTATAATACACTACTGCAGCCTTATGTCCCTCAAGGAACAAAGAGGAAAAGTAAGTAATAATACACTACTCCTTCATCCCAACTATACCTTCACGGATATATATAGATGTCTAAGGATAGCACATGTTATAAACTATCTTATACTCTCATTTTTTCAGAAAATACACAGCCCATGAAAACCAATGGGTGAAATATGGTCAGACATGCCAGACTCTGATACCAAGTAACAGATACTACCCAGTATAACTTCCGTCGATTTCTTATCACTGTGTTACGCTGTGAGCCAACTGGAACTATGGGTGGAATTTTACCGGCATGTCCGTCTGAGGTTCGTACGATCCTACCTGAGGCCAATGGAGAGTACCATTCTCCGAGCCTCTCCCGCCCCGGAATTGGGGCGTGCGTGCAGGTAAAATTCTGACATATGACTTCCACACAAAAGTTTCCAATCACCATTCTCGAAGAACGCACCTTGAAATTCTCTCCTTCACAAGACTTCTCTTAGGTGCCTTCACCAAGCATTTATGTCCAGGAATTCAACCTCTCCTTTTGGTATTCCTCTGTCCTGGATTACCACATGCATTTAAGCTTCTACACAATCTCTCAGCTACCCAGCCACAGCAACAGAACACTACTTCACATTTATTTATTAGTCACAAGTAGGCTTACATTAACACTGCAACGAAGTTAGTGTGAAAATCCCCTAGTTGCCACACTCCGGCACCTATTCGGGTACACTGAGAGAGAATCTAGCATGGCCAATGCACCTAACCAGCACATCTGTGTGAGGAAACCAGAGCACCCAGAGGAAATCCACGCAGATATGGGGAGAATGTGCAGACTCCACACAGACAGTGACCCAAGCAAGGAATCGAACCCGGGTTCCTGTTGCTGTGAGACAACAGTGGTACACTGTGCCACCATACCACCCTGTCATCAACCATTTGATTACTTCGGATATCAGGCACCTTGCCAGCCAATTTCACAAGATCTGCACCTTGCAGCTCTATCTTGAGCTTGGAGCCTTTCTCTGTCCCTTCCTTCCAACTTCAGTGAACAGTACCTTGTTCAATTTCAATTATTTTTCCCTTTGACAGTCGTCTTGCTGGGCCTCCTCTTTTCATTCCCTGGTTTCTGGAACCTTCTGTTCTTTGGCTTCTGTGACTTACATTCTGCCACTTACTTTATTGTTCTGCCTGTATTGACAGTTTCTGTGAGAACTGTTTTCTTCAAAAATACCTGGTTCCAACTGAACTCAAATGCTTCTACTTTTAAGTGCAGACCTCTGATTGTTAAGCAACCGCTTAGATGTTTTTTAAGTCTTTAAATGCTTTTACATCATAACCCCTTAGTTGCAATGCAGGCAATGGTTAAAGTGTAACTAAAACCTATAGACATGCAGGCATCTTTGTTTAATATGAAGCTAAACTAATATTTTAACCCTTTCTTAGCACACAAATATCACATGCCGGGGGCAGCACGGTGGCACAGTGGTTAGCATTACTGCCTCACAGTGCCGAGGACCTGGGTTCGATTCCCGGCTTGGGTCACTGTCTGTGCGAAGTTTGCTGTTTCTTCCCATGTCTGCGTGGGTTTCCTCCGGGTGGTCTGGTTTCCTCCCACAGTCCGAAAGATGTGTTGATTAAGTGCATTGGCCATGCTAAATTCTCCCTCAGTGTACCCGAACAGGCACTGGAGTGTGGCGACTAAGGGATTTTCACAGTAACTTCATTACAGTGTTAATGTAAACCTACTTGTGACTCTAATAAATACATTTTGAACTTAAAAAAAGAACACAATTTGAGCTTAAACTCAAATACCTTATTTGATACCTTATTTCTAATATACACAAAACAAATATAAATTACTTGAACTATCTCTATTTCCTAACAATACAATATTCTGTTCAATGTTCTGCTAACCATATTAATGAGTTCAGAGATGTCTAATTGACAGAGTATTAGCTCTGATTCTGAGATTTTATGGGAAATGGTAGGTAACAGAGAGAAGAGGATTTGCAGCTTCATAACCCAACAATATTAACAAAAACTAACACTTACCTGGTCATTTCCTCCCTGTCCACAGTTCTGAACACCAAATGCATAACTTCAGAGTTAGTGATTGAACACATTTAAGAATGTGTTACATAGTCAGTTGAAGGATAATGAGCAATGAGAACAGGATGGAAAAATGAAATTAATAATACTATTTATATGGAGGGCAAACATCAGCATGAACTCTCTGGGCTGACCGACCTGTGTATGTGTTTTTAAATCCCCTTTCTGCTTGTTTTCTTCTTCTTCAAATTCTGTTTGTTTATAATATTTTCAAAGGATGCACATCTAAAATGGTAACTTCTCTGTTCTCCCCAAAGGGCTACTTTACGTGCTGACTGTTTTCAGGTCTTTTCCCTTAAAATAATGTCTGTTTAAGTTCAGCAAAGATATTCTGGCTGAAACTAGTTATCCAACATGGCAAAAAGTTAAAAATGTAAAAAAAAGTGTTTTGGAGCAGTTTATTTTTCTATACTTTCTCTTTGGAATGAGTAATCTGAACAATTGGCAATAAATTGCCAATGATTTTTGAGATGGTTATGCAATCAATAATTAAAAGTTTATTTTTTAGACGTGACCCAAATACATGAATGGCCACGCAACAGCATTCAATTACATTCTAGCTATTCAATTACCATTACAATATTTTTCACTTATAGAATCATAGAAGAATGCCATTCAGCCCATCGAGCCTGCACTGACAACAAACCCACCCAGGCCCTATTCCTGAAACCTCATGTATTTACTGCGCCAATCAGCGTGACACTAAGGAGCAATTTAGCATGGCCAATCAACCTAACCTGCAGGGGTTTGGAGCGTGGGAGGAAACCGGAGCACCCGAAGGAAACCCACGCAGACACGGGGAGAACGTGCAAACTCCGCACTGACAGTGACCCAAGCTGGGAATCTAACCAGGTCCCTGGCACTGTGCTAACCACTGTGTCACCGTGCTGCCCACATACTTAGGATAAAATCTGAATTAAGCCTGAAAGTTGCAAAGAACAAAAAAAAGCCTTTGCAAATACAATGTCTGCCGTATTGCAGTCTCACCGTGGTAACAGAGAGTTCTTTGTTGTTTCAAGCACTGATCCTCAATGTGCAGTACATTTAAGATAGGAATAGATGAGGCTCTGCTTAATGGAAAGTGCACATTTTTGCCTTATAAGTGAGCCAACTACTATAAAAATATATGATTAGGAATGACCAGTTCATTTGGCTAAAAACTGCTGCATTGCATTACTATGAGGTAATAGTGCCTCTACCATGCCAATCTTGAGGAAGTAATTCATTTTTTTCCATCATTGAATATAAGACCGCTATGCAGCGTTGTGCATATTGATGCATTAAACATTCTCTGAAAGTCCCGTGATCCACCATTCTGAAGAGCTTATGTGGGGAAGAGATCATCTGGAAAGGAACATTTAGCTCCATAGTGCTGATGGTTTCAGAGCTATGAGAGCCCAGAGTTGAAAGAAATGATGAGGGGTATCGGATCTTCAAATAATTGCACTTAATGAGACTGAGATCTAACCTTATTCACTGAGTTTATTCAGCCTTTGCTCTCTAAGTGCAGTCCCACAATATATATTAACTGATCCTCAAACTTCAGATCAGGTGACCCCTCACACAGTACAGAATGTACCACATCGTATCTAATATTCAAGTTTACATAACAATGGATTATCATCATGACACAGGGATTGCTAGGGAGAGGTCTGTTCCTAATCACTTCTGGTATTGCTCATGCTGATTGCCATGTTCAGAAGGTTGACATAGAATGGGAAAATTATCTGTCAGCATCTAATGCTGATTTGATGCCTGATTGGCCATTTTGGACCTTACAGGTTCTATATACACCTTCTCTTAAACATGCACAGTTCAACATGCATTCAGCAGCATAAGGAACCCACCCTGCTCCCCCACCAGTGCCATTTAAATGAAGCACCATGCAACTTGCCATGAAATTCTTTTAGCTTTCCTTTACAGCTGTAGAGTTAGTGGAAGTGTTGTGTTCAGTAATGTTGCTGGAGCTACAGAAATTCCTTGTATCAGAGCGGAGTGGCACTGCAAGGAACACAATTGATTTTGAAGATTTCTAAGCAAAAAACTTGCTCTCTGTCAAGAGAGCTATTGTTGCATTTCCTCTTTGGCTGTAGTATAAATGGAAAATGGAGAAGAGGCAGTATGGAAGAGAAGCTTTGCAGAGAAGAAAGAGGAAAGCTCTCAACAGAAGCCTGTACCCACCTAGGGTCTTCAGAAAGTACTTATTCCAACTTCACTTCAACTTTCAATCTCATAACTGTCCTTCATTTGAAATTTTTGTTTTCCCGCTGGAGATTTTCGATAGTGTAAGTCCTGAGTACCAGCTCCTACCCGCATTACCATGTGGTGAATCACAGTGTCTTGCTATCTGTAGCTGCTCAACCTCTCCTGGATTCAGGCAGACTGTTTCTTTATGAGTTGCAGAGAATTTTAAAACCCATGCCCTCTCAAAGCCCATATCCATGGCAATGTGAATCTCATTGGCCTTGTATCCAGGTAGAAATATTGATTTTCTATACTTGAGTCCTGAACTCTCTTTTACTTAGAAAAATTAGAGCACAAATGTTTGCAGCCCAACATTCTCAACACTTTTCTATGACTTTGGAATCTCACAGAGTGGGATTTTTCAGCGGTGCTTGCTCCAAGACTGGAAAATCCCCCCTGAGGTCAATGGAATTTTGGATGGTCCGTGTCCCACCCGCTACAATTCCCATGGCAGGCAGGATGGGAAAATTCCGTCCACAGTCTATTCACTGTTAGCACACAGGCAGCTGCCATTATCTCCCAGTAAAACAATCTGGCTCCTCTTTAATCTCTAACAACCAAACCATCCAGGCTTACTGTCAGGAAAACTTCAGTATAGCTAACATGATCCTTTTCATTTTACTTTAAATTTAAAGGCACAGTCTCAAAGCATAACCATTTTAATATCCTCATTATTATAAAGCATAGATAGATGGTGGAACCCAAGGTGGTGGCTGCCTGGACTGCCATTTGATTAAGTATGATGGTCTGCCTTTTAGAGCTTGCAGCTCAATCAAGGGGTGGCAACTCATCAGCCATGACTGTGTCACTAATAGATTTGGTCGCTGCTGAGGCTGCAAGGAGAAGAAAGGCCGCACCATGCTGAAACACCCCTGAAGACAATTTAAGTTTTATTTTACTGTGTCGGAACAGAGCAGGCAGACCCCAACAATCAGAGGGGTGAACTCTCCAGTGGCAGCATTGGATCTGCAGAGTGACTTCTGTCACTGGTGATGGATCATAGTGTAGCAATATAGGAAAATCCTCTCTCTCTGTGTGGAGTGAACCATTTCCATGGTTTACCTGACAGTCTTCCCACACGGTGGGGGATCCATGTGAAATACTGGTGGGGAAAAAGATGGCTGTTAATTGTGCAATTAATTGGCTTAATTGGTTGCCTGCTGTGAGTAGGATGGCAGCCACACCACTGTCATCTCCACTGTTGCCTATCCTATGGCATGAAAAAGCATCAGGGTTCCCTCCTGATCCTTTCCGCTACCATATTACAAGGTCTCTTGTCTCTCAACCCGTCTTCAGACAGCTGCTGAAGTCCAGCCCAGCATTTCAGACCTTACATCAGAATATTGAACTCTGGCTTGGATCTCACCTTAAACAGTTTAATGAATGGGAAGTTTAAAAAAAATGTCCATTAGGGAACAGTCATAAAAATGAAATTATGTGAAAAAACTAAATTTCACAATAAATCTACATTAATATTATCTTTAGTGACATTAGCTTATCTAGTATGAAATTAATTTCAGGACAACATGCACGAAAAAAGATAGTGGGTATCTGGATAAAAATTATCCTATGTAGGAAGCAGCCAGCCACAATAGTAATGTTAGTTATAATTCGTCGAAGCTATTGCACTTGGTTGAGGTCATTGGGTTGCATTTAAGCTTCATATGTTTCATATGAAGCAATTTTTAAAAGCGGTATCTCGGCCTTTTGGCTAAGATGCAAATGAGATCAAGCCTTGGAGGAGGAATTCTCCGCCTGCTCCAATCAGCTTGGCTCATGTAGATCAGGCCCAGGACAGGGTAAAGGGTCGCTTGCCCTGTCTTGTCAGCTTGGATCGGAAATGTCTCAACTTGTTGAGACTCTGAATTGGACTTGATTTGATTGAATTGGAAAAGTATATAAAAAAAAATTCAGTATATTTGGTACAGGTTTGTCAATTTGATAGTTAAGAAATGTTCCTGATATTCTTCACATTTTCGCAAGAGTAAACTTGATTTTAAAGAACTTTATTACATTAATGTGTATTTAGTTGAACAACTCTGCTGAGATTGTCATATCTGCTGAATCCTAAGATAGTGGCCAAGATCTTGCATTTTAAAATTAAAATGACTTAACGTTCTGTTTTGGAGTACAAAACTTAATCTGAATGCACTATATGTGCATGTTGATCATGTGCTTTCGATCGGTAATTATGGGCAGACAGGTTGAATATATCCCAAGCTTCTTTTTGTAAGGTTTCTGACAATTCTATTCAAATGAAGCTGTCAAAATAGGATTAGGTGTGTGTTTTTAAATCAGCTTGAAAGAATGACAAAAACAGTGTGAACTTAGAATGACACCTTATGTTAAACAAACCATGCATTTAATGGATCCATACCAGAGAGGAAACTTTTATTCTCTGACATTATAAGAAATTGTCTTAACTGTTGATTTTGATAGCTTTCGTGTGGGGCTTGAGTTAAGAAGTATTGACAAGAGAATGTGACTGTTTATGGTTTCTCTGTAGCTGGAAGGAGATATGCATTTATTTGTGATGGAATGTAAACTTCTGGAGTTTATGACCTGTAAAGCAGTGGTTGTTGCAATAGGAGGAGTGAAGTTGGGCCATTTCCAAAAAAAGGAAGGAGGAATGGGAGACTGGAGGAGAAAAGTTGAGAAATTGTAGTTCCCATTGGCACAGTAATATCATGGCTTCTGGGGTATGACTCTTCTGGACACAGTTCAACATCATTTCAAAAGCAAAGAAGAGTGACATTGCCTGTGCTAACAACAGCAAGATTTTGTGGGATCTTGAGAGACGAGAAACTTCTATGTTGTCTTCATGGATTTGTTTCTTGTTAAGTATGTGTCAAATCGTGCTTAATAAATTCTACTTGATTCATAAATACGAGTTATTTGTACCTTGTAGATCAAGCACAACTGAGGACCTTAGTGTTAGAAACTAAAAATTCAGACCTTAGCATTTGATTTAATTGGAAGGGTTTCGTACCTCAAAACCCTAAACATTCTGGCCCTCAATTGTACCACTGAACTGAAGTATTAGAAGACAATTTCTTCTTTATCCTTTCTGCTTTCAGAACTGAGGAATCCTCAGCTCTCTTCTGATATTATGGCTGGAATTTTCTGGCTGTTCACATCGGTGGGATTCTCCGGTCCCGCTGCATTGAACGGAGATTTGGCTGCAGTGGCGGGCAGTTCCAACCTATGTGTCACGTGGCTGAATTGATGTTGAACTGTGCCCAAAAGAGTATTCCAGAAGCCATGGTAATACTGTGCCAACGGGAATTGCAATAATGACTCATACCATGTAGCCATGGCTTCATAGTAAGCATTTTCTCATACTCAAATAGTACTTTTCCCAAACACAGTCATGGAGCGGCATAATGGCACAGTGGTTAGCACTGCTGCCTCATAGCGCCAGGGACCCAGGTTCAACTCCTGGCTTGGGCCGCTGTCTGCCCAGAGTCGGCACGTTCTCCCCATCTCTGCTTGGATTTCCTCCGGGTGCTCTGGTTTCCTTGTACAGATGTGCTGGTTAGGTGCATTGGCCATGCTAAATTCCCTCTCAGTGTACCCAAACAAGTGCCGGAGTGTGACGACCAGGTGATTTTTCACAATAACTTTATTGCAGTGTTAATGTAAGCCTACTTGTCACTAAAAAAATAAATTTTTAAACCTTATCAATTCATTGATACTGCCTTCATAATGAAGAGTGATCTTCCCAACATACCAAGATTACTACTGGGCAGGAACTGGGCAAGTACTCCATAACTTACTTACAATTATTGAGCTCAGATTAAAGGCTATTACATTACTTCTGTGTTGAGCTTCACTCTTGGTTTTACATTAGGTATTACTAGCTTATCATACTAGTGTATGGCCTTGGCTCCAAAAGCACAAGATTATAAAAGAGGCAATCAACATGATGCAAGCACTAATCTCCTTCTGAAGATCACAATACGTTGTAGAAGTTAACTTACTGATAACCTATTTTAATACCACACTACTTTACCAAAAAAAATCACAATTTGGAACATTGTGCATGTTTCCTGTCCAGAACATTATTTTCTATAACAGTTTTTGTGTCAACGTTTATAATGAGAAATCTGTATCGAAACATTTTATAATGGGATACTTATGTAATAAACAGTTACCTGCCATAGTTTGTTTGAACCCACCGAGTTACTCAAAGTGCTTTTTGGCAAAAGCAAAATGCCTGCTAACAATGTGACACAAATTGATGATGCTTCTAATATACAAGATATGCTTTAATCACTTTTAAAAAATAAATACTATTAGACTGACCTTCAACTGTACATTTTATCTCACAACAGTTGGAGAGAGCTTTCAATCGGTTGTGTGCATTCAGATCATGTGAAGCTTCCAGAATTTGCCAGCATGCAACTGTGCAGCAATCAGAATTGAGGAATAAAAGGAAATGTCACCTCATCCTGTGAGGATTTTGTTCTTTGATTTTTTTTCAAAGTAATTTTAAAAAATGGAAGACAGGATTCCCAAAGCTTTGTTCCTGGCAAGTCAGGCAAACGCGGATTTCTGAGCCGCTCAAACTGAAATCCTTGTGTAATCCTTAGCACCTGTCATTAGCAGCTTCTATCATTGTGGTGATTTTGTCAAGAAGATGGTTTTCAATCACTGATGAATTGAATGTAATCATACCTTTAGTTCAAATACGGATTTTCTGAACCATTTTTCCTGTCCAAAACATTATTTCCTACAACACTTTTCATGTCAACACTTATAATGGGAAATCGAGAAGGTGGAGTGGAAACCCCTGCAGTTCCGCACATGAGTGACCTTTGAGCAATTGTTGGACATCATGTGTCACCGATGACTCTGGCTCCGAAAGGAGACAGTGTGACATCTGTGCCATTTGTTGCAGGACTTGGCACCTCAGGGCATTGGGGAGGGGGGGAGACACCCACTCCTGGTGGTTGTGAAGGTGACGGCCGCTTTAAACTTTTACGCCACCGGGTCCTTCCAGATCGTCAGTGGAGACCTTTGTGACATTTCCCAACCATCCGTCCACAAGTATGTCAAGGGGGTCACGGATGCCCTGTACACCCGGGCTGGCCAGTGTATTAAATTTGACCTGGACCAGGTCCAACAGGAAGCCTGGGCTGCAGGGTTCGCAGCCATCGCGGGGATGCCAAATGTGCAGGGGGCTATAGACTGCACCCATGTCGCCCTCAAGGCCCCAGTCAAGAATCCAGGAAAATTCATGTACAGAAAGGGCTTCCATTCAATAAATGTTCACCATTCAATAAATGTTCAATTGGTGTGTGACTATCATCTGAATATCATGCATGTCTGTGCCTGACACATGGCATGACAGCTTCATACTGAGCAATTCTGAGGTCATGGAGGTCTTTGAGGAGGAGCCCAGGGTGCAGGGATGGCTCATGGGGGACATGGGTACCCACTTTGGACTTGGCTGATGATGCTTGTGCAGAGGCCTGAGATTAAGGCAGAGACCCAATATAATGAGGCCCACGTTGCCACACGTTCAATAATGGAGTGGTGCATAGGGCTCCTCAAAATGCGGTTCAGGTGCCTGGACTGCTCTGGTGGGGCACTCCAATCTCACCCCCTGATATCGTCCCGCATTCTGGTGTGCTGTGTCCTACACAACCTGGCGCAGCAGCGAGGAGACCTTTTTGAGGAGGAGGATGTGGAGGCCGACCAGCTAGGCGTCATTGGGGAGGAGGCCAGAGGCCTTGGACGTTCCCTCGTCCACCTGATGTACATTAGCAGATGTGTCATGCGCGCCAGAGAGTGACCCAGATGCTTTGCCATTAACTTGACCCACCGATCTGAGAGTCCCTGGGATGGTGAATTGTAAGGTGAAAGCTGACGCAAAACTGGCGCTGGCTTCGGAGGTCCCTTCATCCGCTTCCTCTGAGGAGTCATCTGAGCTGTCAACAGCAGGATGGGTGGGAGCAGCAGTGGGGGCCGCGATGCCAGATAGTCCAGGTGTGTTGGGGTCTCTTCCTGCAACACAGGACACAAGGTTAAGTGCAAGGGAGGAAGAGGAATCTGGGCTGCATGCAACTTACTTCAGACTTTTCCAACAAATGGAGGATTGGCAGGTGTTCACTTCTATGCTCCAGCCCAAACATGCTGTCGCTAATGGTCCGCATCTCCTCCTCTCCTGCAGTGCCCACTCCTCAAAGTGGGTGAGGACCCAGATCTCAGGCACACCACCCACTGTCTTCACCCTCTCACGGGGATTATGGGTATTTTTCTCCTGTGGAGAAAGAAAGAGCCATGTAAAAGCTGATGGCATGAGTTCTTCAGGGTTTCAGGGGGTGGCCCTCAGAGGGCAAGGGTCGTGATACTCCTGAGGGAGGTGAGAAGGGAGGTGCTTGGGGGTCAGGTTCTGAAAGCATGCAGGGTGCTGGGGGGGGGGGGGGGGAATTGGAGGTCATTTAGGGGAATATGCTAGATGGGGTTAAACACTCACCTGGCTGACCGGATGAGATCATTCAGTTTTTTGTGGCACTGCTCCCCAGTTCTCCTGGCCGTGCCCTGACACTAACGCATGCTGCCACCGCCTCCCAGGCTGCGTTTCCATCCCTTCCTCTGGGACAGCGGCATCCTGTTGGGGGAAGAGGGTGTCCTGCCTTGCCTCCACCGCCTTCAGTAACCTGGCCAGGTCAGCATCTGAAAAACTGGGAGCTGCCTTCCTGGAGGCCATTTCTTCCTGCACTGCCTGCCTATCCTTGGGGTATTTGTGGAGCTCTCCCTTGTTAGGGCAGATCAGCTGCATCAGTTTGGGTGAGTCACGCGCCCATTAATGCATCCCAGTGAGTTTAATGCAGTTTGTCTTGATCCCATGGAGAGGAAGCCAAGTCAGCACTTGCAGGTGTGCTGATGGAGGGGGGGGGGGGGGGGAGGGGGGGACTTGTGCCTCTATGGTGAGGGGGCAGGGGAGAGAGAGAGTCATTTTAGTCAGCCATCGGGACCGGGGGGGAGGGGGGGGGTGATGAGGGAGTATTGTGCAAGGGGGTCTGGGGGGCATGGGGGGGTGGGTAAGAGGGTCAGTAATGTTGGGGGTGTTTCCGATGTCTGTGGGGGGCGGGGGGGGGGAGGGGGAGGGGGGGGGGCTGTATCTGGCCTGGGAGGGGGTTTGTCAGCAGAGCTGTTTTTTTTCACTTTTTCTGGACATGTGCAGTTTGTGGCTCTGATCTGAATGGCTGGCTGTCTGGCGAATTAGGCCCCACCCACTGCCTCTAGTGGCTAGAAATGGTCTAGCTCATATTTTCAAAGACTGAGTGCATATGATTGGGCGTGAAAACTCACCCAAAAAACGAATCAGGAACTCCCATTTTCACGCTAGTTGGACACTTAGAAAAAAAATCTCATAAAATTCTACCCAATGTGAACCTTATGTCATACTTTGTTTGAACTCACCGAGTCACTCAAAGTGCTTTATGGCAAAAAACAAAATGCCTGCTAATAGTTTGAGACAAATTGATGATATTTCTAATGTGCAAGATATGTTTTAATCATTTTTCAAAATTAGTATTAATAGATTGATCTTCAACAGCATATTTTATCTCACAGGCTTAAGGATTTTTTTACATTAAACTATTACAAAGATAGTTATTACTAGATATTTATTAGAAAGATAGTTATTAGAAATTACAAAGGTATAAACTTTTGAGAATTTTATAAGGTTATTAATATTCTTCATGGAAATATATACGCATTAAAGATTTACAGCGGGTGATTGTTAAATAGTACTCAAGATGGGAACCAACAGGGATGGCCCACCTGAGCATTCTAACATGGAGCGTGCAATGTTTTGAAATGGGTACCTCGTTTCCATAGTGAAGGCATACTTTCAGTGCTACTGTTCTAGCAATTGGCATTTTGCTGATTGGAAGGCGGTGGAAAATCTGTTGGGGTGCCACAGCTTAGAGGCAACCTTAAAGGTGGGGTGCCATTATTTAATGATGAATGTCAGAGTTATCACTATGAGCAAAATGGCTGCTATTGAGCACCGACCCAGGTCCCCCTCCCCATTTGGAGAAGTTGCTCAGGCTCCCTGCTGATGGGTGCAGAGTGCTCCACCAGCTATTGATGCGCGACAATCAAGCACTAGGTACAAGGCTTCAGCGATTGAAGGCTTTTATTGACAAACAATGGAACTATCTAACACGAGTACACCAATCCAGACTGGAGGGGTCCCGCCTGAGCAGAGGGTCTTATACCTCTCCCCAGGAGGCGGGGCCCGACCGGGATGTGCCATAACAGCATCCACCACAGGTATATTAATCCCACAGTGTAAACACCCTAACCCAACAACAACATTATAACAACCTCCACAGTGGCAACACCCTAACCCAACAGTAACATTGGAATAACCCCACAGTGGTAACCAACGATGGTTCACCACATTCACCCCTCCTTTGAAAACAAAGGCCGGCGGGGTGCGAAAACAGATTACATATATACAAAATTTACAAGTCCAGAAGGTCTGGAGGACCGCACCGTCGCTGTGATCTCCTCAACACCAGTTGCGACACCGGAGCAGGTGCTTGCGGTGGCGTTCTCTCCAAAACAGCGTCCGGCTGTCCCCTCGAGGACTCACGGGCCGGTTGACCCTGGTGAAGCGGTGGTGCAGGGGACCCTGGTACCTTCTGTGGTGGCGCCGATCTCCGAGTCTCAGGCAAGCTGTACATGGGAGTATAACTGTTATGCACTGGTCCCGGTGCTGACCGCGCCACGTCTGGGGAAGAAAGAAGTGAAAGGGGGTTCGTGACAGGGGGTATAGGAGCGACAGGAGTTGCTACGTCCCCTGCGGGCGCCAGGTCTCGAATCGAGACTGTGTCCTCTCGCCCGTCAGGATATGCCACATAGGCATACTGAGGGTTGGCGTGGAGGAGTTGGACCGGTTTGACCAAGGGGTCGGACTTGCGGGCCCTCACATGTCGCCGCAGAAGGACGGGTCCTGGGTACGTCAACCAGGCTGGTAAGGAGATCCCCGAGGACGACTTCCGAGGGAATGAGAACATCCTCTCGTGGGGAGTAGCATTGGTTGCCGTACACAGGAGGGAGCGAATGGAATGAAGCGCATTTGGAAGGACCTCCTGCCACCGGGAGACTGGAAGGCCCCTGGACTTCAGCGCCAATAGGACAGCCTTCCAGACTGTAGCATTCTCCCTCTCCACCTGTCCGTTACCCCTAGGGTTGTAGCTCGTGGTTCTACTAGAGGCAATCCCGTATGAGAGCAGGAATTGCCTCAAGTCGTTACTCATGAATGACGAGCCCCTGTCGCTATGTATGTAGCAGGAGTACCCGAACAGGGTAAAAAGATCACTGAATGCCTTAATCACTGTGGCAGTCGACGTGTCCGCACAGGGGACAACAAACGGGAACCGGGAGTATTCATCTATGATATTGAGAAAATACACATTCCGGTCCGTTGAGGGAAGGGGGCCCTTAAAATCCACACTCAGCCTCTCGAAGGGGCGAGTGGCCTTGACCAATTGTGCCCGCTCAGGTCGATAAAAGTGCGGTTTGCATTCCGCGCAAATCCGAAAGCTTCTCGTTACAGACCTGACATCCTCCACCGGGTAGGGCAGGTTACGGGCTTTTATGAAGTGGTAGAGCCGAGTGACCCCAGGATGGCACAGGTCATTATGGAGGGCGTTCAAGCGGTCCTCCTGCATGATAGCGCATGTTCCGCGCGAGAGGGCATCCGAGGGCTCATTGAGTTTCCCTGGACGATACATAATATCGTAATTATAGGTGGAGAGCTCAATTCTCCACCGCAAGATCTTATCATTCTTGATCTTGCCCCTCTGCGTATTACTGAACATAAACGCCACGGATCGTTGATCCGTGATCAGGGTGAACCGCTTCCCCGCCAGGTAATGGTGCCAGTGTCTGATGGCCTCCACAATGGCCTGAGCCTCCTTCTCCACCGCTGAATGCCGAATTTCGGGACCTTGAAGGGTGCGGGAAAAAAACGCGACGGGCCTGCCTGCCTGGTTTAGTGTGGCGGCCAGGGCGAACTCCGATGCATCACTTTCCACCTGAAAAGGGATGGATTCATCCACCGCGTGCATCGTGGCTTTCGCAATGTCGCTTTTCAAAGCCTTGAAGGCCAATTGGGCCTCCGGCGTGAGTGGGAAAGTCGTGGACTTGATGAGCGGACGGGCTTTGTCCGCGTAGTTGGGGACCCACTGCGCATAATAAGAAAAGAAGCCGAGGCATCTCCTCAGTGCTTTTGCGCTAGCGGGCAAGGGAAGTTCAGTAAGGGGGCGCATACGGTCTGGATCAGGGCCGATGACCCCGTTTTCCACCACGTATCCAAGGATAGCTAACCTGCGCGTACGGAATACACACTTCTCCCTGTTATAGGTCAGATTCAGGCGAGATGCAGTGCGCAGAAAGTTCTGGAGGTTCGTGTCATGGTCCTGCTGGTCATGGCCGCAGATGGTGACGTTATCCAGGTACGGGAAGGTAGCCCGCAACCCGTTCTGGTCCACCATTCGGTCCATAGCACGCTGGAAGACCGAGACCCCATTGGTGACACCAAATGGAACCCTAAGAAACTGATATAGACGACCATCTGCCTCAAAAGCCGTGTATTGTCGGTCCTCTGGGCGGATGGGGAGTTGGTGGTAGGCGGACTTAAGGTCTATGGTGGAGAACACCCGGTACTGCGCAATCTGATTGACCATATCAGATATGCGCGGGAGAGGATACGCATCCAGCTGCGTATAACGGTTATTGGTCTGACTGTAGTCGATGACCATCCGGGGTTTGTTCCCGCTTTTAACCACCACGACCTGCGCTCTCCACGGACTAGCACTGTGCTGTATGATCCCTTCTTTGAGGAGCCGCTGAACCTCAGATCTGATAAAGATCCGGTCTTCAGCACTGTAACGCCTACTTTTAGTAGCGATGGGCTTGCAGCCTGGTACCAGATTCTTAAATAAAGAAGGTGTGGTGATCTTTAGTGTGGAAAGATTGCATGCGGGGCGCTTTGGACAATTTGGAGGCTGCGGCTGATTCCCTACTGCCAGCGAAGGGAGTGGCCCACTGTACTGTAGGATCACACTCTTCATGTGGACCATAAAGTTTAGTCCGAGGAGAATTGGCGCGCAAAGGTGCGGCAACACAAGGAGCCTGTATCGCTTGTAAATTGTGCCCTGCACCTCTAGGGTTACCATACAACGTCCTTGGATCGGTACAGACCGGGACCGTGATGCCATAGAAATTGTCTGTTTGGCAGGTAGAACCCGGAGTCCACACCTTTTTGCAGTGTCAGGGTGAATAAAACTCTCGGTGCTCCCACTGTCAAACAGACAATACACAGTACGACCATTTACCTTGATGTTCATCATCGAACAGTCAAGCCTGTGATGCTTTGTCTGGTCCAGAGAGATCGACGCCACCGTTGGCCCTTGGGCGTCACTGCATGCAGCCGAGGTTGATACTGAGGACCCCTGCTGGTCGCTCCTGGTCGTCGTCGACCACGATGGCCGCCCCCATGAATCGCACGTGGGTGAGGGCGCCAAGCGTAGCGACTCCTGGTGGTCATCCTCCTCCTCCGTCAGCCACGATGGCGCCGTCCTGGATTCGCACGTGGTCGGGCCTCGCGGGTACTGCGACGCCGAAGGAGATTGTCTCCGCTCTGGAGGGTCACAGGCTGCACTGCCGTTCTTGGGCTTTGATCTGCAGACTTTAGCGTAGTGCCCCTTTTTACCACACTGACTGCAGATCACCGTTTTAGCTGGACACTGTTGCCGTGAATGCTTGGCTCCTCCGCAAAAATAGCACCGCTGGCCGCCTGGAGCTGCTGCCGTCGTCGGGTCGATATGGGAGCGCGAGCCCGTGGGGCGAGGAGGGATTTGTGCTTGCTCCTGCCACGTTGTCTCCACGTGGTCTTCGGGGTACAGCGCCAAGCTTTTCGACGCTGCCTCCAGCATCTCAGCCATCTCCATCGCTTGGGTCAAGTTGAGGTTCCCTTTCTCCAATAGCTTAAGCCGGATGTACGAGGACCCTACCCCTGCTACAAACGCATCTCGGGCGAGGTCGTACATGTACTGCTCAGCCGACACAGCTTTGCAGTCACAGCCCCTGGCAAGCTGCAAGAGCTCATTGGCGTAGTCCTCCATGGTTTCGCCCGACTGCCGACGTCGTGTAGCGAGGAGGTAACGAGCGTGAATCTCATTGGGTGGTCTCGTGTATCGTTTTTTTAAGAGCTCGATGGCCCTCGGGTAAGTGGTGGCCGCACGAATCACGAGGTAGACCGTGTCGCTTACCCTCGCGTGGAGGACCTGGAGTCTGTCGTCGTCCGTAGTAACTGCTGCAGAGGCCGCCAGGTAGTCCTCGAAACACTTCAGCCAGTGGTCGAAGGTGTTAGAGGCACCGACCGCACGTGGGTCCAGCGTCAGACGCTCTGGTTTCAGCATTTGCTCCATACTCTCTTTACTGTCGAGAGTTTTATGTTTGTCAATAAAATTGATGCGCAACAATCAAGCACTAGGTACAAGGCTTCAGCGATTGAAGGCTTTTATTGACAAACAATGGAACTATCTAACACGAGTACACCAATCCAGACTGGAGGGGTCCCGCCTGAGCAGAGGGTCTTATACCTCTCCCCAGGAGGCGGGGCCCGACCGGGATGTGCCATAACAGCATCCACCACAGGTATATTAATCCCACAGTGTAAACACCCTAACCCAACAACAACAAAGATGTGCGGGTTAGGTTGATTGGCCATGCTAAAATTGCCCTTAGTGTCCTGAGATGCATAGGTTAGAGGGATTAGTGGGTAAAATATGTAGGGGTATGAGAGTAGGGCCTGGGTGGGATTGTGGTCGGTGCAGACTCGATGGGCCGAATGGCCTCTTTCTGTGCTGTAGGGTTTCTATGATTTCTATGAACATTATAACAACCCCCACAGTGGCAACACCCTAACCCAACAGTAACATTGGAATAACCAACGATGGTTCACCACAGCTATACCGACAGTAAGGTGCAGGGATAGCTGAGCACATGGTATCCAGGAGATTGGCACTGGCCTTCCAAGAACCAGGAGTCACTAGCTGCACTCCTGGACTTTCTACATAAAGCTGGACCCAATATACATTTAAAATAATTTCCAATGTTCATTCGATATGCAGCCACCAGAAAAAAAAAATCATGCATGAAAATAGTTGCTTCCATTTGTGTTCTTCTACTTGTCTCCCCTTAAACTGTTCACCTTACAGTGATTTTGCAGAAAATACTGGATGCTGGTGACACCTGCAGTTTGAAACTTTTATTTTGTCTTGCTGTGAATTGGAGGTCTGCCAGGGCTTTTAATCTCCATAGTAACAGGTGATTGCCGCATTGGACTGCAGCGGTTGGCCAGTTATCTTGTATATATCTCAGTGACAGCAACATCAGCACCAAACAAAACCTTCACTGAAATCTTCTGGGCTCCTCAGCGATCCCAACTCAGCAGAGGATCAGTCGGACTCTCTGGAAGTTGGCTGCTGACTCGCAGCAAGTTGAAGAGGCGGCGATGAGTGTAAACTGGAGCTCTGAGTCCACTCTTGGTCCTGCCTTGTCCCAGGCGCTGTCAGCTGGGCTGTCCCGACCTGTGCTCACGGTGGTGGCCGTTTGTCTCGGCTGCATCATGGTCTTGGGATTTCTCAACAACCTGTTGGTGCTGGTGATGTTCTGCAAGTTCAAGGTGCTGAGGAGCCCGATCAACATGTTGCTGATGAACATCAGTGTGAGCGACATGCTGGTGTGTGTCTTTGGCACGCCGCTCAGTTTTGCTGCCAGTTTGCAGGGTCGCTGGCTCGCAGGAGAGCAAGCTTGTAAATGGTATGGATTCGCAAACTCTCTGTTTGGTAAGTCCTGGAGATGTTAAAAAGCAAATCAATCGACCCGTTTCGCTTTCCTCAGCGATTTGGCTACCAATCAATCCTATTACTTAGTTGCATTATTATCAAGCTAGGTTTTAACCAGTAAAATACAATTAATTTGCTCAGGAACTAATGATCAGTTTTTACTGCAAACCATTCTCCAATTAATTTTAATCCTAAATAAATTTTAACATCTGTTGCTTGGATTTAAAAAAAAATTGGTTTATAAACCTTTTATTGACTAATTAATTTTGGAATTCCTCAAATGTTGACAACAATATTTGCTGTTGGAAAACTGAGGCGGTTACTGACTCATGTAGCGTTCTCACATTCAGAAATTGTTTTAATGAGATTACTGGATTACTGATTGCTAACTCTATTCCACTCCATACAGCTAAATTTATTTTTCCCCACCATTTTTTAGATGTGTATGTCACTGTGGACACACAGTATTTAGTGGTGATTTTGTAAGATAAAATTATAATACAAGACCACATATTAAAACTGAATAATAAGATATGAGAATGTTCTCATATTGGATGGCATGGTGGCACAGTGGTTAGCACTACTGCCTCATAGCGCCAGGGACCCGGGTTCAAGTTCGGCCTCGGGTTGGTGTCTGTGTGGAGTCTGCATGTTGTCCCCGTGTCTGCGTGGGTTTTCTCCG
The DNA here is from genome assembly GCF_964213995.1 of Mustelus asterias. Lineage (NCBI taxonomy): Eukaryota > Metazoa > Chordata > Chondrichthyes > Carcharhiniformes > Triakidae > Mustelus > Mustelus asterias. Next base: position 77,757,244 of record NC_135810.1, read on the forward strand.
GGTGCTCCGATTTCCTCCCACAGTCCAAAGATGTGTGAGTTAGGTGGATTGACCATGCTAAATTGCCCCTTAGTGTCAGGGGATTAGCAGGGTAAAGACATGGGGTTACTGGGATAGGGCCTGGGTGGAATTGTGGTCAGTGCAGATTCGATGGGCCGAATGGCCTCCTTCTGCACTGTAAGATTCTATGATTCTCAACTTGGTTCATCTGTATCTGAGGGGTAAATTGATACTCGTTTATCTGGTGTTACGAATAATAACCCACAGTAGATATTACTCTCTGTGGTTTGTGACTTTTATATACAGGAATATCAGATTCTTGGATCTGAAGAATTGTGCTCTTGATTGTGTTACAGATTTGATATTAGCTTTCAAAAGGAAATTGAAAATATATTTGCCTGTAAAAACATTCATTGCACAGAGTGGGACATTGGAATGAATGGGATAACTAATTCAAGGAGCTGGCATCGGCTCATTGGATTGAATGGCTCCCTGCAATGATGCTTACATTAATACTAAAAGTAAAAGAAAATATATATCCACCTTGCTTAATCTTACAGTGCAGAAGGAGGCCATTCGGCCCATCGAGTCTGCACTGACCACAATCCCACCCAGGCCCTATCCCAGTAACCCCATGTCTTTACCCTGCTAATCCCCTGACACTAAGGGGAAATTTAGCACGGTCAACTGCAATGCCTAGGTCACATTTTACCAGTGGAAGTTAAATAGCTGGTGGCTCAATTGTAACAGATAACACTCCCGGGAGCCATTAGATGTTGTTAAAAGAATTACGAAAGTTTTTTGTACAAGCTTCATAAGGACAAGACAGCAGCAATTTCCTGCAGTAACTACTCTTTTATTACTTATTCATGATTCCTGGCTTGGTTCACTGTGTGTGTGGAGTTTGCACATTCTCCCCTTGGGTTTTCTCCCATAGTCCAAAAGTGTGTGGGTTAGGTGGATTGGCCATGCTAAATTGATCCTAGTGTTAGGGATTAGCAGGGTAAATATGTGGGGTTACGGGAATAGGGCCTGGGTGGGATTGTAGTTAGTGAAGACTCAATGGGCCAAATGACCTCCTTCTGCACTGTAGGGATTCTATGATTCTATGATTCTATGTCCATTGCTTTCCTGCCTTCTAATCCTAGTAACAACAAAACCTGTTGATGGTTGCATAGGATTACATAGAGTATACATAGAAACTAGAAGCAGGAGTAGGCCATTCAGCCCTTTGAGCGGTGTGACAAAGACACACACAAGCTGATCATCAAATTCAATATCCTGATCCCCCTTTCCCCCATATCTCTTGATCCCTTTAGCCCCAAGAGCTATATCTAATTTCTTCTTGAAATCAGATGTGGTAGTGAATTCCAAACTTTCACCACCTTGTGGGTGAAGAAATTTCTCGTCACCTCACTTCTAAAAGGTTTACCCCTTATTCTCAAACTATGACCCCTAGTTCTGGACTCCGCCACCATTGGGAACATTCTTTCTGAATCTACCCAGTTTAACCCTGTTGGAATTTTGTAAGTTTCTATGAGGTCCCCTCTCACTCTTCTAAACTCCAGTGAATATAATCCGAACCGACTTAGTCTCTCCTCATATGACAGTCCTGCCATCCCAGGAATCAGCCTGGTAAACCTTTGCTGCACTCTCTTTATAGCAGGGACATCCTTCCTCAGATAAGGACACCAAAACTGCACACAATATTCCAGGTGTGATCTCACCAACGCCCTATAAAATTGCAGCAAAACATCCCTATGCCCAAACTCAAATCCTCTCGCTATGAAGGCCAACATAACATTTGCCTTCTCTACTGCCTGCTGTACCTGCGAGCTTACTTTCAGTGACTGATGCATGAGGACTCCCAAGGTCTCTCAACTTATACCCATTCAAGTAATAATCTGTTTTTCTATTATTGCCAAAGAAGTGGATAACCTCACATTTATTCACATTATACTGCATCTGCCATGCATATGCCCACACACACCGCTTGTCCAAATCACGCTGAAGCATTCCTGCATCCTCAGCTCATAAGCTTATACAAGTGACAACTTATATTTATATAGCACCTTTAACATAACTACATGTCCCAAGGTCATTCATGGGAGCATTATCAAACAAAGAATAACACTGAACCACATAAGGATACATTGTGTCAGATGACCAAAATGTTTTGTGGTGGCCTGGTCGGAGAGATCATTTTGAGAAACCAGTTAAGGAGGAACATGAGGTAAGAGGCAGACATATATTGGGAGTGTATTCCAGAGTTTGTGGCCTAAGTAATTGAAGGGGAATCCACCAATGGTGCAAGAATTAAAATTGGGCATGCACAAGGGGCCAGAATTAGAACAGCACAGATTGGAGGATTGCGGGGCTGGAGGAGATTACAGAGATAAGGAAGACCCAGGTCATGGAAGGATTTGAAAATAAAGATGGAAATTTGAAATCAAGATGTTTCTTGACAAGAAGTCAAGCAATTGTACAAGGTACTGGTGAGGCCGCAACTAGAGTACTGTGTGCAATTTTGGTCCCCTTATTTGCGAAAGGATATATTGGCCTTGGAGGGAGTACAGGGAAGGTTCACCAGGTTGATACCGGAGATGAGGGGGTTAGATTATGAGGAGAGATTGAGTAGATTGGGCCTGTACTCGTTGGAGTTTAGAAGGCTGAGGGGAGATCTTATAGAGACATATAAGATAATGAAGGGGCTAGACAGGGTAGAGGCAGAGAGATTCTTTCCACTTAGAAAGGAAACAAGAACTAGAGGACACAGCCTCAAAATAAGGGGGAGTCAGTTTAGGACAGAGTTGAGGAGGAACTTCTTCTCTCAAAGGGTAGTGAATCTCTGGAATTCTCTGCCCATTGAATCAGTGGAGGCTACCTCGTTAAATATGTTTAAGTCACAGGTAGATAGATTTCTGATCAATAAGGGAATTAAGGGTTATGGGGACCTGGCGGGTAAGTGGAACTAAACCACTATCAGAATGGCGGGGCAGGCCCGAGGGGCTAGATGGCCTACTCCTGCTCCTATTTCTTATGTTCCTATGCTCTTAGGTAAGTCAATGTAGGTGAGGAAGTACAGGGTCATAGGGGAACATGAGTTGGTGCTAGTTAAGACATGGACAGCAGGATTTTGGATGACTTCAAGTATACGGAGGATACAATGTAGGAGTTGACAGAAGTGTGTTGGGTTAGTCAAGGCTGAGGTAACAAAGGCATGGATAAGCATTTCAGCAACTTATGAGCTGAGACTTATTGAAGTTGGCCAAAGTTATGGATGTGTAATCAGTGATCTTATTGATGGCACAAATACGAGTTAGAAATCCATCACAGAATCAAATATTGCAACAAGGTCGCCAACAGCCTGGTTTAATTTCAGACTGTTGCCATCAAGTAGGATAGCATTGAGCCTCCTCCCATTTTTCCTCTTCCAACTCTATCATTGTAACCCTATATTCCTTTCTCCCTCATATACTTGTCTTGCTTTCTCTTGACTGTATCTATAATATTTACTTGAATCACTCGCTGTGTAGCAAGTTCCACATTCTCACCACCTTTTGGGTAAGGAAGATTCTTCTGAATTCCCTATTGGATTTCTTGGTGACTATCTTATATTGATGACCTCTAGTTATTCCTATCCCCACAACAAGAAACATTCTCTCAATATACACCCAATCAAAACCTTTCATAATTTTAAAGATCTGTATTATGTCACCCTTCAGCCTTCTTTTTCCAAGAGAAAAGTGATTCGCCCCTTCAATCATTTCCTTAAATGCGCACCCACACATTTATTAAATCAATCTTGCAAACCCTCTCCAGTGTAATATGGCCACCTGAACTGCATGCGGTACTCTAACCAAGTTTGATACAGATTTAGAATCATAGAATCATACAGCACAGAAGAGGCCTTTTGGCCCATCGAGTCCGCCCCAATACATTAGAAACACTTGAACTCCCACCTAATCCCATCTGAATGTTATGACGTGCCAAGTGCTCATCCAGATACTTTTTAAAGGACGCGAGGCAACCCGCCTCCACCACCCTCCCAGGCAGCACATTCTACCCTCTGGGTAAAAAAGTTTTTTCTCACCTTCCCCCTAAATGTCCTGCCCCTCATCTTGAACCTATGTCCCCTTGTGACTGACGCTTCAACTAAGGGGAAATAACTACTCCTTATCCGCTCTCTCCATGTCTTTCATAATCTTGTACATCTCGACCAGGTCACCCCTCAGTCTTCTCTGCTCCAATGAAAACAACTCAAGCCTATCCAACCTCCCTTCCCAGCTTAAATGTTCCATCCCAGGCAGCATCCTGGGAAATCTCCTTTGCACCCCCTCCAGTGCCATCACATCCTTCCGAGAATGTGGCGACCAGAACTGCACACAGAACTCCAGCTATGGCCTCACCAAAGTTTTATACAACTCCAACATGACTTCCCTGCTTTTGTAATCTATGCCTCGATTGATAAAGGCAAGTGTCCAATATGCCTTTTTAAGCACCCTATAACATGCCCTTCCGCTCTCAGAGATCTGTGGATAAACACGCTAAAGTCCCTTTGTTCCACAGAACTTCCTAGTGTTCTACCATTCATTGAATACTTTCTTGTCAAATTTATCCTTCCAAAGAGTATCACTTCACACTTTTCACGGTTAAATTCCATCTGCCACTTATCTGCCCATTTGACCATTCCGTCTATATCTTCTTGTAGCCTAAGACACTCGCCTGACTGTTAACCACCCATCCAATCTTTGTGTCATTCTCAAACTTACTAATCCTACCCCCCACATATTCATCAATGTCATTTATATAAATTTTGAATAATAGGGGGCCCAACACAAATCCTAGTGGTGTGCCACTGGACGCTGGCTTCCAGTCACTAAAGCAGCTTTCTGTCATCACCCTATGCCTCCTACAACTGAGCCAATTTTAAATCCCCTTTATCAAGTTACCCTGTATCCCATGTTAATTTACCTTCTTTACAAATCTCCCATGTGAGACCTTGTCAAAGGCTTTGCTATAATCCATATAAACTGCACTGACTGCACTACCCTTGCCTACACACCTGGTCACCTCCTCAAAAAATTCAATCAAATTTGTTAAGCTTGGCCTCTCTCTGTCAAAGCCATGCTGACTATCCCTGATCAAGCTTTGCCTCTCCAAGTGGACATAGATGTCCTCCTTCAGAAGTTTCTCTAATAGTTTCCCTACCACTGAGACTCACTGGTCTATAGTTCCCTGGTTTATCTCTACAGCCCTTAAACAGCAGAACCACAGTAGCTGTTCTCCAGTCATCTCGCATCTGCCCCGTGGCCAGAGAGGAATTGAAAATTTGGGTCAGAGCCTCTGCAATCTCCTCCCTTGCCTCCCACAGCAGCCTCGGGCACAATTTATCTGGACCTGGAGATTTATCCACTTTTAAGGCTGCCAACATCTCCGCTACTTTGTCCTTCCCTATTTAACATAACTTCTCTACTTTCCAACCCTCGAGAAACAGTGCCTGGAGCTTGGTTAGATTTTTTAAATATAGCCTTGTGGTACAACTTTAAGTGATTGTTGTATTTGTAGTCTGAGATTCCTTCGTTCCTGTGGCCCACTTAGACTTACACCGTCCAAGAAATAAGTGACCTCCATATTCTTCCTAACAAAATGTGCTGCCTTACATTTATTTGTGTTGAACTTAATTTGTCAAGCTTTTGCCCATTCTGCAAGTTAATTAATGTTCTCCTGTAGTTTGTTGCAATTCTCTTCAGTATTGACTATCTGCCCCAATTTAATGGCGTCCACAAATTTAGAAATTGTGTTTATGATTCAAATTGTTAATGTAAATTGCGGACAATGATGGTCTCTGCATTGATCCTTGTGGAACACTACCTTCCCACTTTCAGCCATTGTGAATAAGCATCTATAGCTCTCACTTTCTGCTTTCAGTCTTGAACGCAGCTAGCAATCCATTCTGCCACTTGTCCCCGACTCCACATTCTCTGACTTTATTCATTATTCTATTCTAGGGCACTTTATCAAAAGCCTTTGGAAAGTCCAGATGAATTATATTGACTGCATCACCATTGTCTATTTTTTCTGTCACCTTCTCAAAAATGTCACCAAGTTCATAGTCAGGCAAGATTTTCCCATTTAAAATCCATGCTGATTTGTTCCTGATTTCTAGATATGCTTCTATTTTCTCCTTTAGTAGGGATTTCATTACTTTTCCTCCTATTGATATTAAGCCTACTGAACTAGAATTACCTAAGCATTTTTGCCCCAGTTCTTAAAGAGAAAAATTACATTAGTAATTTATCTGGCATCTGGCACTACGCCTTTCTCTAACAAATTCTTAGATATATATCTCTACTGTCTCTTTCCTAGGTTCCAATAAAAATGTGGACACGACCTATATCCTCTTTGAGTTTGTTTACGTTGTTCAATATTTCGATCATTTTAATGCTGATTGCTCATCTCACATTTCAATATCATGCCTAATTGTTCTATCTCTCTGGCAAATATCAAAGGAAATTAATTATTCAACATTTCTGCCAACTCTCAATTGTTACTTGTGGTATTACCCTGAATATCCCTTAATGCTTCTAGTCACATCATTGCATTCATTTTTATTGCTGTGCCTGCAAAATATTTTATCATGCATTTCTTGATAATTTAATTTCATTGTTCCTTTTTGCCTTCATACAATGTACTTCATATAATCCTCTTTCCGAGCTCCTGAATTATTTGCTTATGTCTTTATTCATTCATTGAGCCTCAGAAATGTTTAGTTTGTCTCCTCCTTTGACCAGACACTTAACTGGAGCAGACATATAAATACAATGAATACTGTAGCTACAATACCAGGTCAGAGGCTGGAAATACTGCAGCAAGTAACTCACCTCCAGACTCTCCAATGTGTGTCCACTATCTGCAAGGCACAAGTCAGGGGTGTGATGGAATACTCTTCATTGCCCGGATGAGTGCAAGTTCAACAACATTCAAGAAGCTCAACACCATCCAAGACAAAACACCCCATTTGAGTAGCACCACATCTACCACCTTAAGCATTCACTTTCACCAACACTGATGTACAGTGCCAGCAGGATGTACCATCTACAAGATGCACTGCAGCAACTCACAAGGCTACTTTGACAACACCTTCTAATTTCAGCACCTCTACCATGCAGGAGGACAAGGACAGCAGATGCATGTGAACACCATCACCTGCAAGTTCCCCCAAGCTACACACCATTCTGACTTGGAATTATATCACTATTCCTTCTCTGTTGCTGGGTCAAAATGCTGGGGCAAGTAAAGATCCATATTAATAAAATGTTGAGACGCTGGAGAGCTCTCGAGGCATCTGGGTGTCCTAGTGCATGAAAAGAGGAATAAATCTAACACCCCTCCAATAGAGTAAAAGCACATGTTAGTCAAATGCTATACCTCAAGGACTTCAGATCAGCTGAACTTGAGAGCAAGGTTGTTTACTTTTTAGAAGAACAGACAGCTTTCTAGCTAGAAGAATACAAAACATTTTTGGGTGAGGGTTTAATAATAAACCTATTTAAACAAGAGAAGAATTTTAAAACAATGTTCTGTGTGCTGACTAACTGAATAAGCAGTCTGTATCTATGACTTGGGAGGGAGAATGATATTAGAATGCTTTCCCTTTTACAGCTGTGTTACAGCTGTAAGACCTGTATTAGAGGAAGGTGCTTCACCAGAGGTTTCTCTGGGGTAGTTCCCGCCATGCTTGAATCATGAATAAACTATTGTAACCTGTCCCTGGGACTCCTGTGGTTAGTGGGAAGAAGTCCACCACAACAAGTTGGCATAGTCTGCAGGATACTCATATCGGGCCATCGGAATGGCTCTGCAAACAAGGTGAGTATATTTTATTTACCACCCTGTTAATGTAGCAAACCTGCTTGAGGGTGTTCTGGCCAAGTAACAAAATAATATGAAAGGAGAACTCAGGACAGGAGGTGCAAGGGTAGGAGGCAGAGCTGTGCTGATGGGCTAGCGGTGCCGAAGCCATGTAGGTAAGCCCGACCCCTTCCGTGTGAAGTTGAGGAGGCAGAGCCATGCTGGTGGGTTACAGTTGGGAAAGACAGTAATCGAAGCTGCGCTGGGAGGCCACACCCCTAAAAAGATACTGCATGTAAACCAGTTGATAAGAATTATGCAGGTTCGAAAACAAACTGCGCAGAGACAAACAATGATAGAATGTCATCAGGAAAAGAGGAAGATAGTACCATTGGGGAGCTGAGGGCTCCATCACAAGGTTTATAGCAGAACAACACTCAGATTGTAGAGTAGTAAAAACAAAGATAGCATTGGCTTTGGCATATGCTAGAATGTGACTGATAGACAGTTTGACAATGGAGACAAGAGCAAACGATGCCCTGGGAGCTGTAGCAGAATGTGACAGAGATTACGAGTGTATCCTTTTTTAAACAGACTCAGAAAGGACCTTACAACTGAGTAAAAAATGCAAAGACTTGAGGGAACTGGTGGGTAAACTGCAGAATGGAACTGATTGCTGAGGGGAGAACACATCTGTCCTGAACAATCAATTATGTTGGCAACAGTAGGCACATGATAGGCTGCGTGGTGCTAAGAAAAATAGACTGCTGTTACAACAAAGATTGGGACAAGATACTGATTTACAGTTAGTAAGTACAAGACTAAGTGAGGAGTTAAAACTTGCGGCAGGACTTTGAGGAAGTTACTTCAGCCACAAAGTGGTCGCCTTCCCTGAAGCATATCACTCCTTGGGTTTAACTGGAATCAAACAACCTGAGACACAAATCAGCCATCAATGAGCAGTTGTTGTTTTCTCCAAAACCAGAATAGTTGATAAAGTTGAAAGCACTCCTCCCTTTCCTCCGCCTCTCCAGTGTGATAAAGGAATGCTTACGAGACCCAGGTACAGGTTACAGTAGTTTATTCATGATGCAAACATGGAGGGAACTACCCCAGGAAAACGTTTGGAGAAGCATCTTACTCTAATACAGGCAATAATACAGGCAATAATACAGTTGTAACATGGAGAGCATTCTACTACCACTCTCACTCCCAATTCACAGATACAGCTTAATCCGTTAGTCAGTACACAGAACATTGTTTTAAAATTCTGGTCTTGCCTAAGTAGGTTTATTATTATACCTTCACCCAAAAGCATTTTGTATTCTTCTAGCTAGAAAACTGTTCCAAAAAAGTAAACTACCTTGCTGCTGAGATCTGCTCATCTCAAGTCCTTGAGCATTTGACTAGCATGTGTTTTTACTCTAATGCAGGGCTGTTGGATCTATTTCCCTTTTTACTAAACCTATTCATTTGCTCTTGTGTTCGCCCCTTTTGGCCTTGGCCTAGCCCAAGATAGCCAACTTCCATTCCCTATAAATCCCTCACAACTAATTTTTAGATATGATTGAAGCAGTATAATTGCAAATAAAAGCAGCGATAACATATAATTGCAGTCTGATTACATAGACTTAAAAGATTCTCAAGCTCTCTCTTCACCTGTATCCATCTTATAGTTAATTTTTATTTCTCCCAAACCTTTATTTTTCTCAATGTCTATTACTTTTACTTTAATTTGGTCTTAAACTCAGTTTCTCTATTGAGTATGTGTCAGTGTCCGATTATTTTAAAAATACTTTCTTACTCTTCGGGCCATATTAACCATTTCATGTCACGCTTTTTGTCAAGTAGCTCAGCAAGAGGTGAGGCTACAGGGGAGGTGCCTGAAGATTGGAGGGTGGCAAATGCTGTGCCTTTGTTTAAGAAGGGTTGCAGGGAAAAGTCTGAGAACTACAGACCGGAGTGCCTAATGTCTATAGTGGGTAAGTTGTTAGAAGGTATTCTGAGAGACAGGATCTACAGGCATTTAGAGAGGCAAGGACTGATTAGGAACAGTCAGCATGGTTTTAAGAGTGGAAAGTCATGTCTCACAAATTTGATTTGAGTATTTTGAAGTGGCAACCAAGAAGGTAGATGAAGGCAGTGCAGTAGACCTTGTCTACATGGATTACCGCATGGTAGGTTTGATTTTGATTTTTTTGATTTTTGATTTATTATCACATTTATTAGTATACAATGAAAAGTATTGCTTCTTGCGCACTACACAGACAAAGCATACCGTTCATAGAGAAGGTAATGAGAGAGTGCAGAATGTAGTGTTACAGTCATAGCTAGGGTGTAGAGAAAGATCAACTTAATGCGAGGTAGGACCATTCAAAAGTCTGATGGCAGCAGGGAAGAAGCTGTTCTTGAGTTGGTTGGTACATGACCTTAGACTTTTGCATCTTTTTCCCAATGGAAAAAGGTGGAAGAGAGTATGTCCGGTTGTTGCATAAGGTTATATCTCACGGGATCCAGGGTGAAGTAGCCAATTGGATACAAAATTGGCTTGACGACGGAAGTTGGAGGGTTGTAGAGGGTTGTTTTTCAAACTGGAGGCCTGTGACCAGTGGAGTGCCTCAGGAATCGGTGCTGGGTTCACTGTTATTTGTTATTTATATTAATGATTTGGATAAGAATTCAGGAAGCATGGTTAGTAAGTTTTCAGATGACACTAAGATTGGTGGCATAGTGGACAGTGAAGAAGGTTATCTAGGATTGCAATGGGATCCTGATCAATTGGGACAGTGGGCCGATGAATGGCAGATGGAGTTGAATTTAGATAAATGTGAGATGATGCATTTTGGTCGATCGAATCGGGGCAGGTCCTACTCAGTTAATGGTGGGGAATTGGGGAGAGTTCTGGAACAAAGAGATCTAGGAGTACAGGTTCATAGCTTCTTGAAAGTGGAGTCACAGGTGGACAGGGTAGTGAAAAAGGCATTCGGCATGCTTGGTTTCATTGGTCAGAACATCGAATAGAGGAGTTGGGGCGTCTTGTTGAAGTTGTACAAGACATTAGTAAGGCCACACTTGGAATACTGTGCACAGTTCTGGTCACCTTATTATAGAAAGGATATTATGAAATTAGAAAGAGTGCAGAAAAGATTTACTAGGATGCTACCGGGACTTGATGGTTTGAGTTATAAGGAGAGGCTGGATAGACAGGGATTTTTTTCCCTGGAGCGTAGGAAGCTTAGAGGTGATTTTATAGAGGTCTATAAAATAATGAGTGGCATAGATTAGCTGAATAGTCAACATCTTTTCCCAAAGGTAGGGGAATCTAAAACTAGATGGCATAGGTTTAAGGTGAGAGGGGAAGAGATACAAAAGGGTCCAGAGGGGCGAATCTTTCACTCAGAGGGTGGTGAGTGTCTGGAACGAGCAGCCAGAGGTAGTAGTAGAGAACAAAGAACAAAGAACAGTACAGCACAGGAAACAGGCCCTTCGGCCCTCCAAGCCTGTGCCGCTCCTTGGTCCAACTAGACCATTCGTTTGTATCCCTCCATTCCCAGACTGCTCATGTGACTATCCAGGTAAGTCTTAAACGAGGCCAATACAATTTTGTCTTTTAAAAAGCATTTTGACAGTTACATGGAGAAGATTGGTATAGAGGGATATGGGCCAAATGCAGGCAATTGGGACTAGTTTAGTCGTGAAAACTGGGTGGCAGGGACAAGTTGGGCTAAAGGGTCTGTTTCCATGCTGTAAACCTCTAATAAAAAGTTCTGTTCTTCAGTGCATCTTCACTGTGTACTCCTCCTGTATGTTAATTCATCCACAAGTTACAAACCACTTCTTCACTCTCGCGTTAATGTTCCAGTTTCTTCTTTAATCCTCTGTTGGAGCCTCACATTCGTAGGCTATCTTCATATATCTCCCTATTGATTGTCAAAAGTTAAGGTGGATCTCTATCTCAAGATCTTTGCTTATTTCCGCCTGTACAGTTCCAATATCTCAGGTGGTGGCCAGATTATCGAATTCAGCCCTCTTAAAAAGGCTTATCGGCAAAGACACAAACATCTCCAAGAGGAAGCTGTCACCTCATTCATTCCATCTATACTTTCCTTTCACTAGAAAATATATATGTATTCCATTGAACTACACTTTCAGGAGTTCTGGAGAACTCTTAAAGTTGAATAAAATATGAAATAATATCTTTAAAACAGTAATCAAATGTCTGTTGACTTTAGGTGGAAACTTCCAATCCTGATGATGGAGGGGCTGGAATGACCCTGCCCAAAGTTTTTGGCAAGAGGTGTGAGGAAAAATATCGTTATGCAGTGACTAGCAATTACCTTGACAAGGTGATAGAAGTGGAGAGTATTATAATTTCAAGTGGAAATTGAACAGGCAATTGAGGGAATTAAACAATAGGGTTACAAGGCAGATTAGAGGAATAGGCTGCCTGGATTGCTGTACAGTGAACAAGACTAGACTCAATGGGCCAAATGGCCTTCTCCTGTGCCCTCTTTGACCAAGAATACGTTTTTCTCTCATATGCATTTATTGATTATTTTCATCCAATTTGTGATTTTAAAGAACTCTGCGCTTCATATCTTTAACACATTAAAAAGCTTGTGTATAATTTCCTGCAAGTGTTAATTTTTCCTCCTGCAGTAACTTTGGAATCTTACTTTATCTTTCAGACTGTCGATAGAACCTTGCTGTTACGAAACAATGTGCCTTCTGATTCATTATGGACAATGCTACTGCTATTTATACTCTTGTGACAATGGATTTTCTTTTTCCAGGCATAGTCTCCATCATGTCACTGTGCTTCCTTTCCTATGACCGGAGCTGTTCAGTGACAAAGTGTTTCCAGCGTTACTCCAATTATCGGAGGGCATGGTTGGCAGTTGGCTTCACCTGGTTGTACGCATTTCTTTGGACTGTGCCCCCTCTCTTTGGCTGGAGTACATATGGCCCTGAGGGGACAGGAATCACTTGCTCAGTTCACTGGAAAGCCCAAACCAGGAATGGGATGTCTTATGTCATCTGCCTCTTCGTCTTCTGCCTGATTCTACCCATCCTGATTATGATCTACTGCTATGGACGGATCCTTTATGAAATAAGGCAGGTGAGTAAACTGTTGATATGCAGGATAAAATAACTAATCCACTTGTCTGTGCAATCAGATTTCCGGTCTAACCTGTTAGGGAAAAAGAAAAGAACAAAAAAGTCTCCAGCATAAAATAAATGGAGTTAAATTCTGGACTTGTGAGCTGTCGACAGCAATTATTTGCTAATGTGTGATTTGTCTAGATTGTCTAAGACGTCTTGCAAGGATCTAATTTTGTTGGAACTGGTCTTCAGGTCTTGCAGCAGCTAAAATAACTCCTTCCAGAGACCGAGAAATGGTTCGTTTTGCTATCAATAAGGAGGCCATTTACTCCTTGGAAAGTAAGAAACTGACCGGGCTGAAGGATCATAGGGAGCATAACTTATTTAAAATACCAAGAAAAGTTGATAAAGCCTCAAAGTGTACTTTTCTAGAAGAATACAATACAAAGCAGGGAAGCATTGTTAAATGTACATTGAATCCTCGTTATATTACACTTGCAATACTGTACACAGTTTTCACCTCCAACCTGATGATCACGTTAACACTTTTATAGTGGCAGGATTCTTAAAAGTTGTGTTTGGGCAAGACCTTCTCTATTTATATGTTGGGCAGATACCAGAATGAGTGGCACTGTTTTAAGAAGGTTACATTTGGTGCAACATTTTGGGTTGATCTTGCAATCGGAAGTCCTTTTACTGCCCCATCACTTGCCCACAAGCAAGCAACAGATGTAAGAAAGAAAGAGCCAGGGAATCTCTCCAGGAGCAAAGATTGAAACATCTGCAAGGTAGGTGTTTTTAAAGTGATTATTTTTGCATTTAAGATAGAGGAGAACGGTATTTTATGTTGAAAACATTCTACTTTCCTACACTTAAACATAAAAAGAAAGCAAATATATGGAGCATAGAGACAGGCTGTCGATCAATTTGTACAAGGCCACTGAAAAACAGAAGGAATATCACGTAATCATACTAACTGAAACCATGAAGTCCTTATTCAAAGTCATTTCCTCTCTTGAGCAGAGCTGCTTTTGTTGCTCTTAACCTTCTTAAAACACAGAAGACGTCAAGACAATGGCGGAGATTCTCCCAGCCCGCTGCGCTGCTCAAGTGGGGCTTATTGGGGGACCGATTGGTGGTGGTGAGCGATGGCCAGCTGTGCACTCTGCAATGGGATCGGTGGGAGAGGGAGGGTGGAGGCGATCAGGGCTGGCCATGGCGGCGGGGTCAGGGCTGCACATGGGGGTTGGGGCTGGCCATGGTGGGATGGGGGGAGATCGGGGCTGGCTATGGGGGGGCTGGCGGTTGAGGCTGGCTCGGGGGGGTATTGGGCAGGCCAGTGATCGGCTGGGGGCGTGGGAGGGTGTCAGGGAGGCCGGCCATTGGGGCGGGAGGATAAGGGATAACAATGGGGAAGCCAGTGATCAGGAAGCCGGTGATGGGGGAGGGGCAGTGAGCATCCCCCCCACCCCTGCACAACCACCTTCCGACATGAATCTCTCTGAAGCACAGAGAGCCGGAGATTCATTAAACTAAGTATGCCCAAAACACGGGCAGGAAAATCTCCCATTTTTTCGCTGTGTTCAGCATTTAGTTTTTTTTGGGAGAATTCTGGCCAGCCTCTGTTGTCAGCTATACAGAATTACAAGTTCCTGCAAGGCCCACCAATAAAGTTAGATTCTCAACTGGGACTTCAGCTCTGAATTGTCTTCACTCTTCACAGAGTTGGTTTGTCCAATTTCTTTGCAAGCGGCAGAAGCTCCTCTTTGATCAGACCAGCCAACCCTTCAGATAATCACCACTGTGCCTTGAGTGGAAGATGCACAGAAGAATGAGCCCCTAACTGTAGGATTTTGATAATTCTACTAATTTGTAGGGTTTCGTATTGGCCTAAGGACTTTATTCTTTAACCACATTTTAAAGTAAATAATTCAGTTTGAATTTCTGTTAGTGAGACAATGGACAGTCAAGGCATTTGACTCTGAAATTCTTAAGCACCTGTCTCACTCGATCTCCCTGACTCAGGCCGGATGAGATTCAAGTAGCACAGCACATTCCTGGCTCCAGCGTCAAAGTGCAGAAAAAGCAAATCGAAAGAGGACACACCTTTTTTACAGCACTAGCTGCCGTAAAACAGTTGAGTTTAAATGTCCTATTGAAAATAACAGCTCAGGGTGAAGGTAAATGTTTCAGGTGAGTGAATGAGATGTGTGGGGTGGGGGTTTAGACATCAGTGGGGAGTCAGTCAATTGGGGTGGGTGGGGGAGTTGGACATTAAGGGGTCAGACATTGGGGGGGAAGGGAGGGGGTGGGTCGTATTGAGGGAGTGGGGGTCAGATTGGGTCAGGAGGGTCATGTCATTGAGATGGAGGTTGGGTTGAGTCGGGGGATGGTTGTTTGGTCCGGTTGATTTGAGGGGTCAGGTTGGGGGTGGGGGGGTGAAAATCTCATGTGGGTGGGGTGCTTATTTGGGCAGGGTATGTGGAGGAGTCCCTTGGAGGCATCATGGGTGTGGGGGTTGTTCTGTGCTGGGCTCTGTCTGAAACAAGAGGTGCTGTGGCAGCGTTTCAGCCCCCTTGGGATGTCAGCAAAGAAGGCAAATCAATGGACATTTGTGCCCTCAGTCCTCACCCTTGAGGAGGCTCTGTGGGCCACTAAGACTATCCAAGGTAGATACCCATCTGTCTTGCGGAGTTGGGAGAGGCTCCTGTGGGGATATGGCCATTGTGTCAGAGTGTAAGTGAGTGAAGCTCATTGGAAAGGTACTCACATAGCAGAATGTGCATGGGTGGATGCCCCATGAGTTGCTAGGGCGATGGGTCAGGACATTGACAGGACTCCTCATTGCTCACAAATCTGTTTCCTCTTTTTCAGTTCTTGGAGCGTGACGATCATGGAGCAAGTGGAGTTGGCTTTATTTCTAATTGCCGTGGACCAGGAGAGATGATGTCAACATATAGCTGCACATGACGAGGATTACACCAGCATCACTGCATCGTTACAGTTGGAGGGAGCAACTATTGAGCTGCCATCCTCTCCAAGAGGAGATTGCTGATGTACCGGCATTGTGCTTCCAGCCTTCCAGGGGCTTGGCTGTGCATGCCGCATTGAAGTTAGAGCGGGAGGCATATTAAGGGTGCATAATGTTGACTTTTAATACACAAAATGGTGCTAACATCAGTGGTCAATATCTAATTGTGCCTAACCTCCCCCATGCCCAGGCTGTGACTACAATTTCTTTCCCTTCCTAACCATACCGGTATGTCTCAGGGTTTCCCCAGGATCCACAGCTGGCACTACAGTGGCCATGCCCTGTTGCCTAAAATGAGGGCCAGGGCCTGCTTTTGGGCAGCACAGGTGTCGTAATGCTATCCTACTCATAGTTTGGGGCTGGAGGTGTATCAATCACAGGAAATGGGGAGTCAGATGGGCTGGGCACCCACAGGGTCTCCTGGGTGGAAGGCCCCGGGCTGTGCACCAGACGATCATCTTCCCTGTGGGTGCCCGGGGGCCCTAGGCTCCTCCATGGGATGGAGGAGCAGCTGCAGTGAGATCCAAAAGTCCTGCCATCCTTTGGAGCTGGCACTCGTGGATGCCCACAAGTGCTTGCACGATGCAGTTGATGCCCTGCACCATGCAGCTCATGCCCTCAGCCGTGGAGTGTATGACCTGAACTATGGAGTGGACATCTCCTGCCATGGACTGCATGTCCTGCACCAAGATCTCCACCTCAGATGCCACCCTTGCAGAGTTGGCCTGGTTGCCTCACAGTGATGGCACCATCTTCTTGAACAGAATGCAATGGGACTCCTCCAGTTGGTTTTGCAGTCTGAAGAGCGATGCTAACATCCCTTTCTGGTATTTATGCCTCAGGCTTTGCAGCTCCAGCAGTTATCGGATATCCAACCCCAGGAACATGTCCTCTGCCCAGAGTTCAACAGAGTCCTGGGCTCCAGCATCCTCTGGGTGCTGGATCCGTGGGTCACCCTACCTCCACCTGATGGAGATCACCAGTGTTGAGGTGCTCACCAGTGAGTGACCCAGAAGCCTGCCGACTCATATTCCTACCAAGGTGCGAATATCTGTGCTGGTAGAAGGGTAGGTTACAGCTGTTACTTCTAACATCTTTGATTCCCACCTTTGGTGGACGGGTAGGTGCAGATGCACTTACAAAGGGTCAGCACTGTTGGATGAATGTGGTATAGTAACAGTGTATTCTATTGCTTCAACTTCATTGTTCACTTCTCAGCAGAACCACAAAGTGATGAAGGATCATGGACATACTCAAGTTAGTGTTGGTCTAATTGGTTAACTGCATTTTTGGTAAGAACAGGTTTACAGTCTGCCTTCTGGATATCTTCCTGGAAAAGGGCTAGATTTTCTGTGAAGATTTCAAAAAATCTGGACGGAAGTCCCAATCCGGATCTTCAGTGCAGTTGGATGGTTTGAGGAGCTGAGTTTTAGAACATAGAACATAGAACAGTACAGCACAGAACAGGCCCTCGGCCCACGATGTTGTGCCGAGCTTTGTCTGAAACCCAGATCAAGCTATTTCCTCCCTATCATCCCGAAGTACTCCATGTGCCTATCCAATAGCTTCTTAAATGTTCCTAAAGTTTCTGACTCCACTATCCCTGCAGGCAGTCCATTCCACACCCCAACCACTCTCTGAGTAAAAAACCTACCTCGGACATCCTTCCTATATCTCCCACCATGATGTCATCTTTGAATATCTGCTAATTGACATCCTCCCCTGTCTTAATGAGGTTGAGGTCTACATGGGCATTTTGGCTTAGAAGAGACATTTCCTGAATATGAGGAACATTTATGTTCCTGGTATTTGTTTTCTCTTGTAGTCGAGCGCTGCCTGCTACATCCCCTTGACTTGTAGTTTGAGCCTTCCTGGAGATATGACTGGATTTCCGTTGTCTTCAATCATTGTGTTAATAATTGTGTTTCTTTTTCTAATAGCCATGTTGGTTACCAATGAATTAGAACAATAATACCTGTCTTGTTATCCTTTAGAGTCCATTATTAAAGATGAGATCGCAGAGTACTTGGAAATGCATGATAAAGTAGGACTGAGTCAGCACGGCTTTGTCAAGGGAAGGCATCATGTCTGACAAATCTGTTAGAGTTTTTTGAGGAGGTACCAAGGAAGTTAGATAAAGGAAAACCAGTGGACGTGATTTATTTAGATTTCCAGAAAGCCTTTCACAAGGTGCCGCATAGGAGACTGTTAAATAAGTTAAGTGCCCGTGGTGTTAAGGGTAAGATCCTGGCATGGATAGAGGATTGGCTGACTGGCAGAAAGCAGAGAGTGGGCATAAAGGGATCTTTTTCAGGATAACAGACGGTAACTAGTGGTGTGCCTCAGGGGTCAGTGCTGGGACCATAACTTTTCACAATATACATTAACGATTTGGAAGAAGGAACTGAAGGCACTGTTGCTAAGTTTGCAGATGATACAAAGATAAAGGGACAGGTAGTATTGGGGAAGCAGGGGGAACTGCAGAAGGACTTGGACAGGTTAGGAGAGTGGGCAAAGAAGTAGCAGATGGAATACAATGTGGAAAAGTGTGAGGTTATGCACTTTGGAAGGAAGAATGGAGGCATAGGCTATTTTCTAAATGGGAAAATGCTTAGGAAATCAGAAACACAAAGGGACTTGGGAGTCATTGTTCAAGATTCTCTTAAGGTTAAAGTGCAGGTTCAGTTGGCAGTTAGGAAGGCAAATACAATGTTAGCGTTCATGTCAAGAGGGCTAGAATACAAGAGCAGGGATGTACTTCTGAGGCTGTATAAAGCTCTGGTCACACCCCATTTGGAGTATTGTGAGCAGTTTTGTGTCCTATATCTAAAGAAGGATGTGCTGGCCTTGGAAAGAGTCCAGAGGAGGTTCACAAGAATAATCCCTGGAATGAAGAGCTTGTCGTTTGAGGAACGGTTGAGGACTCTGGGTTTGTACTCGTTGGAGTTTAAAAGGATAAGGGGGGATCCTTTTGAAACTTACAGGATATTGCAAGACCTGGATAGAGTGGACATGGAGAGGATGTTTCCACTAATAGGAAAAACTAGAACCAGAGGGCACAACCTCAGGCTAAAGGGATGATCCTTTAAAACAGAGAAGAGGAGGAATTTCTTCAGCCAGAGAGTGGTGAATCTGTGGAACCCTTTGCCACAGAAGGCTGTGGAGGCCAGGTCATTGAGTGTCTTTAAGACAGAGATAGATATGTTCTTGATTAATAAGGGGATCAGGGGTTATGGGGAAAAGGCAGGAGAATGGGGATGAGGAAAATGTCAGCCATGATTGAATGGAGGAGCAGACTCGATGGGCCGAGTGGCCTAATTTTGCTCCTGTGTCTTATGGTCTTATGGTCTTTAGCAATTACTATTAATCTGCACCCAATCATACGTTATCTGCATTTAAAATTCCAGAAGTGACCCCAACCTTATGCTCTGGGTCATGACGGAAAAGTTCGCAGTCAATGCTAGCCCCACTTCTCACAAGTCATAGCTAAAGTTTAAATGTCTACCTTACTCATAAAGCTGAACAATTGATGACCTTTGCTACTGTTATTGCCAGCATAAAAAGACACTAACCAACCTTCTTTCAGTAAACAAAAAAAACGATTTATTATAAAACACACTTCTTTTTAAAAAAGAAATGATAAAACTGGCTAACATACAAGTTGTAGTTTAGAAGTGTAACAATTTTTCCCTTTTTCTAAAAACAGATATTCAAACCTCTATACACACACTCACACAAACATGAAACAGGACAAAACAAAATCCCTTGCAGAGGCCGGAGAATGGGAATGTTTCTTTTAAAAAGATTAAACTCGAAAGGGTCTCAACACTGTTGATCTGACAGAATTCTGGCCACAATAGATTTGGAAGTTCTTCAGATGGATTTTGGTGAAACTGTCCTTGGTGGCTCCTACTTATCACAACTTTGCAGACTTTCTAAAAGAAAACAGATGAGTTATTCTGATGAGATATTTTTGATGAAAGTTTAATTCACTCTGGACCACATGTAACACAAAGGTTGGAGACAAAGAGAGAAAAAGAGAGATTTCTTCATACAGCCTGCTTCCGAGACACACATACGCACTCTCTCCACTGAGAGTTTCAAATAATAAAATGCTCAGAGGATACTTCCCTCAGGCCAGGTGTTTGTTAGCTAATCAACAAGAATCTGTAGCCTGGCAACACCAGTTCTTTCTTAGATTTGCAAAGCATCTCTTCCTTCTCCAGGTGCCTCCGCTGGACAGCTAGCTATCTGTTGATCCCTGGCGTCTTAAAGAATGGCATAATTACAGCACGGAATTAATCTGGCAGACTTAACACAAAAACTCAAGAAGGAAAATGTCTTTCAAATTTTTTCTAAACTGGTTCTTCACATTTTTGTACAGATTAAGAGGGACAATTGAAAAAAAGGCTATATAATTATCTTGGTGGAAAATGACTGCCAGAGGGCCATAACATCCTTTATTATCTGAACTTACATAATGCTGTAAGGCTAATAACTAATCACATCGTGAGATGCAGTCGTGTTATTATACGTGAGAGACCTGTGAATTAGCAACTTAACAATAGTCACCACATTTTGAGATGTTTTGATTTGATATCTGTTCTGTAAATGTACAATTGAGTCCCACTTAAACATATTTTTGGACTTAAGCTGTATTGAATAAGGAACTGCTGGGTCGTGGCATATCCTCAAAGGAAAAGTGGGAGGGATGAATCATGCCTGGACAGTTCCTGTGAGTTGGTGCTAGCCTGGAAGCAGGTTGAGCATGTGCCCTCTCAGTTTTATGAGGAGGCAGTGGTGTGGTGGTATTGTCACTCGACTTGTAATCCAGAGACCCAGGGTGATGCTCTGAAGGCCTAGGTTCAAATCCCACCACGGCAGATGATGAAATTTGAATTCAATGAAAATGATTTGGAATTAAAACTCTAATGAAAACCATGAAACTATTGTTGTTTGTTGGTTCACTCATGTCCCTTAGTCTGGTATGACTCCAGATCCACAGCAATGAAATGGCATAGCGTGCAGTTTTAAGGGCAATTAGAGATGGACAATAAATGCTGGCCCAGCCAGCAATGCCCACATCCCATGAATGTTTCAGAGATATCTGGCTCGGCAGGGAAGGAAAAGCGTTCATACCTGCAAGAGAAAAAAGACATTTTATTCTGAAAAAAAAACAGCTTTTATTTTCTATTCATTTTTAAAATGCTGGTGGCCAGTTGGCAGCCTAACTGGTGGGGAATAAGTGATCCCTAATTGCCCTGAATGATTTATAATGCTTGGTTAACCAAAAGGAACAACTTATGTAAAGATTAACAATGGGCAGGATTTTAGAGCCTCAATCATCCCAAAACTATAAAATCCCGCCCGAGGTCAACGGACTTTTCAATGGTTGGCCCCTCGCCCGCTTCAATTCCCGTGGCGGCCGGGACAGTAAAATTCCGGCCTATGTCCCAGATGCTCACACGGAAAATGACTGTTGCTCCTGCTATACTGATATCCACCTTCATGACTCCAAGTCACAAGTTAATGCTGTATCTCTTTTTCCTCTCCCCCTCAGCCTTGCCCAGATGTGTGTAGGCTGTTAGAGCTTTGCAGGTAAGGTGGCCAAAAATGGATGCTACCAAATTTCTTGGTTTCGACGGTAAGAAATCATGCCTTAAGATCACTGATTGAAGCCAGTTTTTACGTATCTTCATCCTTCTGTTGTATCTGTCGCCAGTCTTTCAGGGGGGAGAAAACTTGGTTAATACCCTATATAACTCAGGTGTTTTGCAACTATATTTAAATTTCACAAATTATATTTTGCTGACACAAAAAAAGGGTTGTATTTGTACTATATATTTACAAACTGAGCTTTAAATCTCCGAGCAGTATTCTAGTAGCCTGAAATCTCTATGAAGCAAAACTGGATTCATTAACCTTTGCAACAATATTCTGTTGCACTTGAATAAGTTAGTGATGCATGGATTAAAATGTCTTATTTATAATTACTGTGCATTGTGCAGTGAGGATAGACCATATGGATATTATGTCTATATATTTTACATTTTTATTTGAACAGGTTGGCAAGATCAAAAGGACTGCAGCCCGTCGAAGAGAATACCATGTTCTTTTCATGGTGATTACCACAGTGGTATGTTTTTTACTTTGCTGGCTGCCGTATGGACTTATGGCACTAATTGCAACCTTTGGTAAACCAGACCAGATAACGCCAGCAGCCAGAATACTGCCAGCCATCCTAGCAAAATGCAGCACTGTTTACAACCCTATTATCTATATCGTCATGAATAAGCAGGTAGGACAAGGATAAAATTTGTTAAGTGTTATAGTTCTATCTAAATGATGCCATCCTTGAATAAATATACAATAAAATTTAGCACAATTTTATCAACAGCGTAGCTTTAAAGGATCCTGTCAAAAATGTTGAACTGCAAAAGAAACTTTAGTTGAAAAAAGCAGATATAACACCTACAGCTTTTGCATGTGTTAATTTCAGCATCAAGTGACAGATTGCTGGTGATTGTACAGCCTAGATATGTGAAGCTATCAACAACCTCCAGCGCCACACATTGTCAATGCTGATAGCTCACAGTATTGCAACATCCTGGACCATGATATTTCTCTTCCTGATACTGATGGTCAAACTAAACTCTTGGTGTGTCTGTCCATTTGCCCCTCAGGGTGTTCCTTGGTGAGTGCATGTGAGTGCAGCATCATCACCATAGAACAACTCTTTGATGAGTACTTGAAGATCTGTCTCAACCTCCTCTGGAAGTCCTCAGCCTCACTGATACCAGTCTTCAGTCAATTCGATTCACTCTACATGACATAATTTATATAGGGCACCAGTGAGACTGCATCTCGAATACTGCGTGCACTTTTGGTCTCCTTATTTAAGGAAAGATGTAAATGCGGCGGAAACAGTTCAGAGGAGGATTACTAGATAAATACCTGGAACGAATGTGTTATTGTATGTAGATAAGTTGGAAAGGCAGGCCTTGTTTCCACTGGAGTTTAGAAGGGTGAGAAGTGATTTGATTGAAGTATCCCTGCCCTGCCCACTTTTCCCTGCTAGTCTAGCTTGTTCTTCCCTTGTGGTCTCTCCCATAGGCCTACTCCATGGAATCTCTGATTGGCTAATTGGAGCATTCTGATAAAATGGTCAATCAAGATATTTGATTTTGTTCATGGCACGACCATCGCCGAATGATCCCTGCACGTGGTAAAGTCCTGGTGCTGTCATTTAACCATCAGCGATTGGGCAGACGGAGTTCCGGGGTGCTGAAAAGCAGAACATTTGAACAAGAGAGAAAACTATCAGGACATCAGGACTGTAGTGAGAAATCAGGCTGTCCCAGCAAAAGCTGAGGCTAATGGTCACTCAGATAAGGTGTCATTGGAACATAGGAATTAGGATAAGTAGGCAAAGTCAGCCCTTCAAGCCTGCTCTGCCATTCAATCAGATCATGGCTGATCTTTCACTGGTGTCAAATCCACCTCCCTACCTTTTCCCCATATCCTTTTAACCCATTTTAAAAATCAGAAATATATCTATCTCCTTCTCCATCAGACAGCTTGCCTGGCCTTAGTCTTATTCAGGCCTTTATGTGGACAATTAACTGCCACTTAAGGACCTAATTTTGCGTCTGCTGCAATTTATGCAGTCTGCCGGGGATGGGGCTCATGGTGGATAATCTGGCACTTTTCCCTGACTGCACACCTTTGTCTCTCTGACCAGTCTCTCTAACTCAATCCCTCCCACCCTCCACCCAAAAAAGCCACCCTGGCAGTGCTGGGACTAGAGCTGCCAGCCAATCAGATTGGCTGGCAGCCTGTCAGAGCAGGACCTCCTCCCTGGTGGGGCAGGAAAGCCCACTCTGACCTTACTATAGCTAGTAAGAAGTCTCACAACACCAGGTTAAAGTCCAACAGGTTTATTTGGTAGCAAATGCCACTAGCTTTCGGAGCACCGCCCTTTCATCAGGTGGAGTGGAGATCTGCTCACAAACAGGGCATACAGAGACACAAACTCAATTTACAGAATAATGATTGGAATGCAGTCTATAGAAAGAAATTTCTATAGAAAGTCTTTACAGATAATCAAGTCTTAAAGGTACAAACAATGTGAGTGGAGAGAGCATTAAGCACTGGTTAAAGAGATGTGTATTGCCTCCAGACAGGACAGCCAGTGAGATTCTGCAAGTCCAGGCAAGCTGTGAGGGTTACAGATAGTGTGACATGAACCCAAGATCCCAGTTGAGGCCGTCCTCATGTGTGCGGAACTTGGCTATCAGTTTCTGCTCAGCGACTCTGCGCTGTCGTGTGTCGTGAAGGCCACCTTGGAGAACGCTTACGCGAAGATCAGAGCCGAATGCCCGTGACTGCTGAAGTGCTCCTTTAACCTGGTGTTGTTAAACTTCTTACTGTGTTTACCCCAGTCCAATGTCGGCATCTCCACATCCTCACTATAGCTGCCATAAGACTGTATGGCATCATGCTATCCCCAAGGCTCATGAAAGCTGGAGACTTGCTGTCAGCAAGTTCATGAGGCTGAAAATTATATTCAGTCATTCCACCTCCCTTTCTCCATATTTGGAAGAAGCTCCCCTGAGTGTTTCAAACGGGGAGCTCCAGACAGCTGGCTGCTCCAGGCCATGTTAAGCAATTCACACATTCGCAAACAAAAATCTCATCTTATTTTGTTAACATTTACACGTTGTTCATCAAGTGGAAGAATCTCAGATTTTATATTTTAATTGATGTTGTAAGGTTTCTAGGTGTGCTCAGGTTAAGACAAAAGGATTATTTGCAATCACTAGTTTAAAATACTGAAGCTTCAAATATTAATTAGAGATTGACAATCAATTGTGCTCTCATTTTGCAATTAAGGGGGTTTCGGAGCAGCTGGATTTCTGGTTGCCGTGGTGCCATCAACTTTTGGATCCGAGGGAACAGGCAATCCATTCCCCTTCATCCATCCCCCACTGGCTGTAAAACCCGCCCATCCAAGTTGTCACCAATTTTTGTGGAATAATGATGGCAAAACTCTCCATACCATTGCAAAAACCTTGGGTAAATGTCATTATGAAGACCGGTCATAAAGACCAATGCTGAACTTCAAGTAAATCCTAACGGTAAATCTGCTCAAGAAACTTTTTTCACTTTTAGTGTCTCACTAAACCCAGGCTTTGTGCTATCAAGCCATTTCCCATCTTTTGCATGATGCGGCAATGCTGGCATTGGACTGGGGTAAGCACAGTAAGAAGTCTCACAACACCAGGTTAAAGTCCAACAGGTTTATTTGGTATCACAAACTTTCAGAGCGCTGCTCCTTCATCAGGTGAGTGGGGGGGGGCCACTCACCTGATGAAGGAGCAGGGCTCCAAAAGCTCGTGATAACAAATAAACCAGTTGGACTTTAACCTGGTGTTGTGATACATCTTTTGCACTAATCTTCAGCTTTTAAAATAAATATTTTCAGCAGGCAGATAGGTGAAGTTAAAAATGTTTATTTACAACAAGTTGTCTTCGGTATGTATACATATAAAATATATAAAACCAAAATCTATAAATATGAAAATTTACAGATAAGCATGTTTCTAGTTTGCTGATTGCTAGCTTCATGGAATGCGAGCTTATAATAAGTCAGAAAAACAAATAGAAAAATCAGTTAAGAGTTTGTGAACATTTCAAATTGGTTTTAAAATGTTATTCTGTTCAAGCACCAAATACAATTATCACATCAATTATTTAAAAGAAATCTCTGGTTTGGGGTTAAGGCTGTAATCTATAATATTTACAATGCAAAATAGAGGATCATTCAAAAAAAACCCTCAGAAGTTACTACATGCTGAGCAGAGCATGGGAAAAATGGACTTTCAATAAAGTTAAAGCAAAGCACATTCTTGAACAAAGATATATTCCTTCTCCGTTCCAAACCAGTATCTATATGAGTACACTTCCTGTATTGCTGCAGAGTTACATCAGTCAACTCCTTAACCCACAGGTTTTTCTTCAGATGGGTTATTCTGCCAAAATAGTCATCAATATGATATCATGTTGTCCCCAAGGCTCATGAAAGCTGGAGACTTGCTGTCAGCATGTTCATGAGGCTGAAAATGATAGTCAGTCATTCCACCTCCCTTTCTCCATATTTGGAAGAAGCTTCCCCAGTGTTTCAAGTGGGGAGCTCCAGACAGCTGGCTGCTCCAGGCCATGTTAAACAATTCACATATTCGCAAACAAAAATCTCATCTTATTTTGTTAACATTAACACGTTGTTCATCAAGTGGGAGAATCTCAGATTTCATATTTTAATTGATGTTGTGAGGTTTCCAGGTGTGCTCATATTTTTAAAAAAATCTGTAATTACTAGTTTAAAAATCTAATATTAATTAGAGATTGACATTCAATTCTGCTCTCATTTTGCAATTAAGCGAGTTTCACAGAGGTGACCAAGTCCTCTTAAAAGTAATGCTTTTGAAAGGATAATTAAAATGCAGTATGATAAAATCAATGGTATCAGTTTTCTTACTCCTGAACTTACTTTCTTCATAAACAAATTATTGGTTTACAAGCTAGAGACTTTTCATAGAAGCCCCACATTGCAGAAGGAGGCCATTCAGCCCATTGAGTCTGCACTAACTCTCTGACATAGTATCCTACCCAGGCCCATCCCCCCCCCCCCCCCCCCCCCCGCGCCCTAACCCCATAACCCCACATATTTACCCCAACCTACACATCTTGGGACACTAAGAGTCAATTTAGCATGGCCAATCCATCTAACCTGCACATCTTTCGACTGTGGGGGAAAAAAATGGGAGCACCCGGTGGAAACCCACACTGGGGGAATGTGCAAACTCCACACAGTCACTGAAGGCCTGAATTGAACCTGGGTCCCTTGCGCTATGAGGTAGCAGAGCCAACCACCGTGCAGCCAGTCTTCTGGTGGTGCTGTTGCTTTAATGTTTATCAAAAACAACTGCACAACCAGAATATTACTGTTGACACTGTTAGTGAGCAAATGTTTATTGAATTCATGGCACATTCCTGTAGAGGTAATTTAGTGGAAGTGTTACCCCATTACAAAGTACAACAACAGAGGATTTCATATGAAGGTAATAAGATTATGTCCACTAATATTGCCGGTGTCCACTTTTATACTTATCATAAAAGAGAAAAGATCAACTTGAATATATTGCAGCACATAGAACTGAAATGAAGGAAGAGTTATCTGAAAATATGGCTCTTTGGAAATATTACCCCAGTAAGAAAAAATAAAGATATTCTCTCGGTCAAACAGTAAAATATATGCATAACTGTAGCATCAGTTTTCGTTCACCAACATCAGATTTGTACTGAATAAACTTGATGCACGCACAAGATGTCTCGGGCACAGTGGTAGCATCCCTACCTTTGGACCAGAAGCTCTGGGTTCAAGTCTAACGGCAGGACCTGTTGACCACGGAAGGGGTGTTCACCATACAGTTCAACGGGCTGATAATCAGTTCAGTAATCCTTCTGCCTCTATTTCCCCAGAGGGAAAATCAGTGCAGGTGTGAAACTATGCTAAATAAAGTATCATAAAATCATTACAGTGCAGAAGGAGGCCATTCGGCCTATCGAGTCTACACCAACCACAATCCCACCCAGGCCCTATTCCCGTAACCCCACATATTTACCCTGCTAATCCCCCTGATACTAGGGTCAATTTAGCATAGCCAATCAACCTAACCTGTACACCTTTGGAGTGTGGGAGGAAACCGGAGCAAACCCACGCAGACACGGGGAGAATATGCAAACTCCACACCCGAGGCCGGAATTGAACCTGGGCCCCTGGCGCTGTGAGGCAGCAGTGCTAACCACTGTGCCACCATGCTGCCCGATCGTGTACACACAATCTAAACAATCAAATGAAAAAGATTTTTTGCAGACTTTAAAGTATTATTTCTGAAGCACACTGTAGACATAAATTTCGTCCAGTGAATAATGATTAATAATTTAACAGGAAACTCTTCAGCCATGATAATGTATTTCTGAGAACTAACCATAAAGAAGAGATGCAATGGAGTATTTTCGAGGAATTTTCGTACTAAAGTAATTTACAGTAATACTCCTCTGGCTATATACCATTGTGGCTTATTGTACATTACACTTTCCTCTTTTTTTTATTCCTAACCTCCAAATATGGCATATTACATTATATTGTTCTTTCCTCCGACTTCAATGTGCTGAAGTCAAGATTCTCCAGATCACCTATTATTCTTTGAGGGGTTCAAAGCATTATAACTCCTTTTTGCTCCATATTCCCTCCTATGGCCTACAATCGAAGGGATACATAGTAATACTCTTTTCAACTTTGATGATGATGTGTACTCTAAGTATTGGCCCTTATCCAAGGTTTCCCAATAAAATGGATCACACTGTTTTATTAACCTTATTTACAAGGCCTGTATTCGCAGGACATTGTTGTATGTCAGCAAAGCCTAGACAAATCACACCTACCAAAAGAAAAAAGCTCTATAACTTGCATCTCCAGTGTCGACAACACATGCTCGGCATCACATAGAAACACAAAGGTTGGAATTCTCCAATGTGATTTGCCCGATCACCACTGCCAGCAAGATCGGAGAATTTGGCGCTCAGCCGAGTCTCCATTCACAGTGACGCGGGACTGGAGAATCCCAGCCGCATGTGAGATTGAAGAATTCTGACCAAAGTCACCGATGAAGAAATCCAAGGGTGCTAGTGCTAATCAAGGCTTTCCAGGCTTGAGAATGTTCATAAGATGAAAAATAGTTGTATTCCCAAGGATAAGCTAAACTGATATGTAGCCTGTGCCCAGAGGCTAGCAAGACACCCAAAGCTCTGATTCCAAGACGTTGTCAAAAGAGGCATGAAAGCTCTCAACATTAATCACAGAAAGTGGGAAACTCCAGTTGATGATTGATGCAAATGGGAACACCAGCTATGGGCAGGAATTCATCACCATGACAACATGTGGTTTTGGAAGCTCCAAGGCAGAGGCCAGCCCTGCAAGTGAGGTGTCAGCAGACATCATCTTGCACCAGCCAAAGGGGACAACCTCATGTGTGGCTTTGCTTTTCTAGAATTGGCTTGTCAGCCATCAAAAGAAGATGATCTCTCTTGGCACCAGCAAACTCTTGACATCTCCCACAGATGGAAGAATGCCCAGCATTGTTTCGTTATGATATCCCTGAACCAGATCAACATGATACAGTTTACAAAATTGCTGCCTATAAATGTTCATGCCACTTTGTGTACTTCACATTTACGTTGGAATGTTAGCTTCTGATTTAAAAGTCATAGATGCCCTGTGTATATTTTAAATGTCATCCTTACCATTTGAAATTAGATCATACAGAATGTGAAATCTGATATAAAATGGAGGAAATAGCTCTCCAGAAAATACATTGTAGTTTTAAAACTACATTATTTATTTTACTGGAACATCAGATGTGGTTATGCCAGTAAGACATTTCTCAAATTATCAATAGCCAATCTAAAAGACTTCTCCATCTTCTTCCTCGCCTTTCCATTTCTGATGCTGTATGTTCTGATCTGGTTTATGCTGAAACTTGATAACAAGGCTTCTCAAATTAAAATATAAACTGGAACAAAAAGAGGAGCACCAGAAGAATGGCAAATACCCACATCCCCCATCTCAGAAAGTATAAGATTGAGTCTTCCCATCTGGCGTAAAATGGGCAGCTGGACAGTTGAAAGTGAAGCAGTCCCTTGTGCATTTAGCATTTGATGCTTTCTCAGCATCGCTGAGTTCTACAAGCACATGAGATGCTCATCTAAGGCAGATGTGATCCCTGTTAGTTTATGTAAATCCACGCTGCACCACATCCAAAGGGATCCTAATTGTATTTTAACGAGGCCTGAGCAGGTAAACCACTTTCTGGCAGCTGAAAACAGGACTGCAGCTGGTCTGCAGATAAAAAAGGATCCTCCAAGGTCAATGCTCTGGGTTCCACAAGAATGACAAGCCTCCCCTATACTTCCGTTCACTTTCCTTCCTGCCTGAAGAACCCACCCAACGAATTACCTGCTCACTGACCGGCTGCCCCTTATTGGGGGATAACTTATGCTGTCACAAAACAGTCCTTGTGAAACGAGTAATTGTTGTCATCACATTCCTTGTACTGCAGTGAGAACATGACTGTGTGTTAGGGCACAAGAAAAATTCCATCAGCAAGTTTCTGCCACATCGTTCAGGTTCAATGGGAGGACTGTCAAACAAACACTTATGGTTGCCACAGGGAGGTTGGCTCCATTAAGCTCTAGATGGTGGGGGTGGCACTACCAATGGCAAATACTCTGTATAATGGGTCTTTATAGGACCTTTATGTCTGCATATTAGTTGCCCACCTCCTTGGAGCCACTCTGCATCTGTCCCCGTTACTGAGAAAACACTCTGGCACCGGGACAGCATCAGTGAGCCATTCCGACTGGACTCCCTGCTGTTTTACCGGTCCCCCTGGTCTCCCAGTCTGCCACCTGGGGGACTGGTAAAATTTGGCCCTTTGTTCTTGGGGAGACTGAAGGAACACTCATAGCTCCACACAAATTACATTGTAAACTTACAATTTTTGGTCCTTACAGTTGAACTGCAGATTAAACTGGGAGTGGGCTGAATCCATCTGGCTGTATCCCTCGATTGCCCATCTCAACTGTAACCTTCTCATGCTACGAGTACCTTGGTTACTTCTAATAACGGATATCAGAAGTATGATCCTCTAGCAGATTTCAAATGATAAACCAGATTCCATATTTCACATCATCCAAGACATTAAATATTATCCCACTTATGAACTGAACACCATTGTCATTGGCAGAGGATTGGAACAATGGGAATAGGAAATCCTCAGCCACCCGCCGAAAATAGGAGTGGAGAAATCAACCAATGCTTTCACCTTTGTTTGTCTGTAAACAATAATCTCAAAAATTAGTGGGTGGATTTCGACAATACCTGGTACATAGATAGCATGTGACCCAAGAAATCGTTTTTGGCAAAGGTGTGGGTACGCATTCGGATCCTGTAATTTTTTTAAAGAATCTGTTAACATTGGGAGATAAGGTGAAATAATTTTTGTTTTGAACACTGTGGATTGTTTTATTTAGAACGTTGTTGATTGTTTTAGAATGTGTTGATTGTGTCACTTGGTAGAATTTAATCACAGCTATCAAAATGTGAATAGAGTTTTCAAAGTTGTTGTATGCAGGTTGGCCTGGAGCTTCCTCAGTTAG
Source organism: Mustelus asterias (assembly GCF_964213995.1). Classification (NCBI taxonomy): domain Eukaryota; kingdom Metazoa; phylum Chordata; class Chondrichthyes; order Carcharhiniformes; family Triakidae; genus Mustelus; species Mustelus asterias. The sequence continues at coordinate 77,788,511 of NC_135810.1, forward strand.
ATGGAAGCTCTGAATAAAAAGACTTATCTTCTTAGCTTTGTAGTTACAGAGCATCAACCAGACAGGGAAAAGCTCAAGGAAGAGCTGCGTAGTTGTAATAATGTTGAGTTACACAGTATGGCAAAGGTATGGGCTGCACTAAGTGCCCTGTTTAGCAAAGGATATCATTTTTCCTACAGAACTTCCCACAAGTTTGTCGAGGCATCTATAGTGTCACTCTTTAGAACAACATAAGGACCAGAGAGAAAGCCAGAGTTAATGTCCCACTGATTTTCCAGCTCACATTATGAAGTGTTTGCCCTCCACTAGACATCCTCTCTTACCCCGACCCACCATAGCAATACAGCTGAGGTTGGTAACTTGAGTAGTGAATTATAGGCGTGAGCAACATCCCATTATGGTGAGGTATTTAGAACTCCAATTCACTCTTGTGTTTGGCAAGGTACTTTGGCTTGATGTGCTGGAAATTTTATTGAACTGCTGCAACAATAAAAATTAACATTCAGGAGTGAAGAGGAGATTTAAGTACGCACACCAAATTGCTTCAAACATTGGCACTCTAGAGGAATTAATCTGGACCAATAAATTTCAGTATAACTATGCTCCCTTCAGAATTTATGAATATTAGTTCCAGACATTTCTGGTGCATTATTTAAATATTCCTGTGTATATTCATTATATTTTGTACATTTATACTGGCACATGATTTGAATTTATTTTTATATTAACTATGCTTCCATTTAAAATATCAAACCCAAACTGTTATTACCAGCTGAGCAGAAATGTGAATAAAGCACTAACAACCCAGTCGCATATCTTACTACAAAATTACATTTTACTGTCATATTAGAAAGGATTAGAGGAGTTACATATTGGAGAAAAAGGGATTGCAATTTACTGTAAAGTAATCCACAATGCAGAACCTCTGGTGGTAGGTGCCACTGACCTTTAATGCTTATATAAAAAGCAATTTCTTAAACTGTCTAACCCTACGTAAAATAAAATTAACACTCATTAAAACCGTACAGGCCCTATTTATTTAACAATTTATTTGTAGTGGCATGGGAGGAAAAGGGAATTCTTCGTAAATTAATGGTCTTTATTTGAAATCTGACATAACTTAAGCTGGCAACCTTTAAGCATGGCGTGTTTCAATACATTTGTACAAAATACAAAAGTGTCAGTAGGATGGAGCAGAATTGTTTTGTAGTCTCAATGGCTCATTAACTTGATATTACCCTGAAATAAGTCCTAGCTATTCTTTTCAAGTATTCTTTTAAAGTTGCAGCATGTCTATCATGCCCTGTATTGCACACCATTACCAATAATAATTCAACAGTACAAAGCTCATTATTCTCCAGAACACTTCATAGTACAAAAGCCAGGCAGAATAACCTTTCCTTTCGTGTATAAATCCGCTTCCATTCCTTTGTTCATGCGTTGCACCAAAAGTTTCTCATATAGCAAAGGGTGGTAGGCACCCAAGGTACAGGCAGCATCGTAGTATCGCTCGTGGTAGTGACAGAGATCAGTCTGTCTGATGGAAGGGATATACTCGTAGATATTGACGTTATCGCATAAGGACATCATAATGAGGATTCCTGAAAAATATTTCCAAACAGACAATTACTTCAGCAAGTCCACCAAAAATTCCTCAAAGTAATTACATTTTGATTAGATCATCCGCCTAAATATTACTAATATCACTGGGGGTGATTTAACAAGAAAAATTCTAAGTGTCCAACTAGTGTGAACACTAGAGAATTTCAGATTCATTTTTTGGGCGAGTCTTTACTCCGAATCTTATGTACTTACCGACAATGAAAAAATGGGCTAGACCGATTCCAGCCAATAGAGGGAGTGGGCAGGGATTAAATTGCCAGCCAACCTGCTCGAGCAGCAGAGGGAGCTATTGCACATGTGCACACATCTATGGGTTGAGCTTAATCTCCAAGAGACCCATCTGTCAGGCCTCAGCTGCTGCAGCTGGCCACAATGGCCACACTGGCCCCTCCTCCCAGCTATCGTGGGGGCCCATGGCCGATCATGATATTCACATCACCCGGAAATATCGCCCCTCCCTCCCCAACCCCCATCATCCAGACCGATCGCATCCCCCCTCTCCCCCACTGATCATCTGCAGAGTGGAAGCAGGGACTCCTCCCTCCCTCACCGATCAGGTCGCCCCTGGCCTTGCCCTTTCAGGCCACGCCCCTTCTGGCCTCTCTTGGAAATGGATGAGAGGCTGAATGCGCTGGTTATCTGGTGCCAGTAAGATCGCGAGAGGAGAGAAATCGGATGGAACCTGGTTTCTTGGCTCTCACATGATTTCACCAGCTCAATCCGCCCATCGATGGGCAGAGATAGCCATTAAAATCACGGCCACTGTGCTCCACCATATTTCCATTCAAATGAGCAATGCTACTTCTTTTTTCATTAATAATGCTCCATTCAATAATATCCCCATCACTTTTTCACAGATCGCCCGAGTAATGTGATTTGCAACTGCTTGCTCTCACTACAGTTGTCAGTGTAGAGCACCTTTATTAACAGTTATCTGAAATATTTCCACTGCAATTTCCTGTGACTAAAGTTTCTACTCTACAATATAAGGATTAAAAAAAATATTTGGCGCTATCATTTCATTTATGTACCATGTGAGCTCTTGTACCTTCATTGAAGTTTTAGCTAGAATTCCGATTGTGCCTCATCTGGATATTTTACCTCAGAATGTCTTCAGTCCCAGCTCTGAGCATACGAGGCTTTTACACACAGGGCAGCTTATCCAAGAGTTTATACCATACAATAAGGAGGCAATGAATATCTCATCTCATCCTGTTATTGCTCATCTCATTGTCCACAACAAGTTGATGTGATCCTTTTCCCCCCCAAACACCATAAACACGCTGATATAAGTATGTGACACCGGCCAATTTAAGTGACTAAAGTCTCCGGACTGAAAGATGCTAATAGGTTTATTTCGAACAACCTAATGGCCAACCCCGCTGTTCCAAGACTGGGCCACCCAGGCAGGGTTCCCCCCACCAATAAATGAAATAGTGCCCCCCACCCCCCAACCCCAACTTACTAAGGGAGCACCACTAATCCCTCACCAAAGAAGAGCATTCTCTCTCCATGCCACCTCACCCACAAATAACAGGTCACCCCCACCCCCACACCATGCAGGCATGAGGGTGACCTGGCCATCCCCTCTCAGATTCCCCACTTAGACCCCCCACTTCCCCCTCAGTTCCCCCCCCTCCATCCCATTCATGCCCCTTCCCTCTCAGTCCCCTACTCAGCCCCACTTCAGGCCACGCGCCTTGGCACACATTCGCATCCAGGGAATTTTGGAATACCATAACCAATAGATCCACCATCTCCGCTGCCACCTCATAGAATCCCTACAGGGCAGAAGGAGGCCATTCGGCCAATTGAGTCTGCACCACTCTCCAACAGAGTATCTTACCCAGGCCCTATCCCCATAACCCAATGTATGTATCCCATTTATCCCCCTAACCTACACTTCTTAGGACACTGAGACAATTTAGCATGGCCAATCCACCTAACCTGTGCATCTTTGAACTGTGGGCGGAAACTGGAGGAAGCCCATGTAGACTCAGGGAGAGCGTGCAAACTATGCAATCATCCAAGGCCAGAATTGAACGCGGGTCCCTGGCACTGTGAGGCAGTAGTGCTAACCACTGTGCCATTGTGCCAAATTTGCTTAAAAACTGGAATAAATCCCGTTGGTTTCTTCTGTGCGAGTATCAAAATGAACCCTTTTGGCACTGCCCGATGCCCAGTGGGCAGTGCCATTTTACCCCTTGGACAGTGCCAGGTGGCCCAGGCTGGCACTACCAAGGGTGGCAATGCCCAGGGGCACCCCCTTACCCCTGACCCTCTGGCGGGCCTCAATGGCCCCTCTTCACTCCAACAGGGTTGAGCTGCCAGCTCCTCGCAAGTGAGGAGCTATTGTAAACCCCGCTGGACTGAAACACTCCTGACTGGGGAGGGGGGGAGGGTTTAGTGGACCCGGAAACTTCAGTCCCGGGCCCATTAACTACAATGTTTAAATTGTATTAAAATGATCAGTTTAATAAATTATTCAGCTCTGTCCCGATTTCTGGTGCGGAGCTGATGGCGCTGGAAATCCGGTGCCCGGAGACTCACGGAGGTTGTGGCACCCAGCGGGAAGCCTCCTTCTCTCTGGGGGAATCGTCCCCTATATTCTTTAAAAAAATCCATCCCTCACTCCTACAATGGGTGGGATTTTCCGGCCCTGCCATGGCGGAACCGGCTACTGGGTGGGTTGTGGGGGGGAAGTAGCAGAGCAGCCAAAATCCCATTGACTTTGGACGGGACTGGAAAATCCCGGTGGCAGGTGGGGCCAGACAATTCCATCAATGCTTCCCTTTATCCATTAGAACATTAGAATACAGCTGAAACTCATGTGAAGGGCTAAGGCCAGTACTACTGGACAGCATTATTGAGAACAAAGAACAAAGAACAGTACAGTACAGGAAACAGGCCCTTCGGCCCTCCAAGCCTGTGCCGCTCCTTGGTCCAACTAGACCAATCGTTTGTATCCCTCCATTCCCAGGCTGCTCATGTGACTATCCAGGTAAGTCTTAAACGATGTCAGCGTGCCTGCCTCCACCACCCTACTTGGCAACGCATTCCAGGCCCCCACCACCCTCTGTGTAAAAAACATCCCTCTAATATCTGAGTTATACTTCGCCCCTCTCACCTTGAGCCCGTGACCCCTCGTGAACGTCACTTCTGATCTGGGAAAAAGCTTCCCACCGTTCACCCTATCTATCCCCTTCATAATCTTGTACACCTCTATTAGATCTCCCCTCATTCTCTGTCTTTCCAGGGAGAACAACCCCAGTTTACCCAATCTCTCCTCATAGCTAAGACCCTCCATACCAGGCAACATCCTGGTAAACCTTCTCTGCACTCTCTCTAACGCCTCCACGTCCTTCTGGTAGTGCGGCGACCAGAACTGGATGCAGTACTCCAAATGTGGCCTAACCAGCGTTCTATACAGCTGCATCATCAGACTCCAGCTTTTATACTCTATACCCCGTCCTATAAAGGCAAGCATACCATATGCCTTCTTCACCACCTTCTCCATCTGTGTTGCCACCTTCAAGGATTTGTGGACTTGCACATACTAGGTCCCTCTGTGTTTCTATACTCCTGATGACTCTGCCATTTATTGTATAACTCCTCCCTACATTATTTCTTCCAAAATGCATCACTTCGCATTTATCCGGATTAAACTCCATCTGCCACCTCTCCGCCCAATTTTCCAGCCTATCTATATCCTGCTGTATTGCCCGACAATGCTCTTCGCTATCCGCAAGTCCAGAGAAGAAAGGGGAACAAAAAAAGAAATAATCAAAAAAATTATGTAACAACAGATTTGGGGTTTAAAACCTGCAAGTTGCAAGATGAAAGGAAAACAAGGTAACACAACATTCCCTAGTTGTGTAGTCCTCAAAACCGTTAAAAGCATATCCTTTTATGACAGGTATTACATGTTGTGACCTTTCCAAATGTGTACAAAATCATTTGTGTTCTCTTTGCCCTGTTGATACATTGAAAAGTATATATCAAAAGTGTCTTTTTGAACTATAATTACAATGTTTGTACTCATTTTTTCACAGATTGTTGTAGTATTATTTATTTCTTCTCCCTCTCTAGTTTCACCGATGCCTTCTCGTCCTTCTCTGCTGTGAACCTGTTTCAGCATCCGCCTCTACAAACCCACGCAGATCAAATAACACAACCTTCCTACAAAAGCCCTAAGATCTGAATAAATCGTAGTGTTCTGATATTTTTAGCAGAAAATAATAGTGTGCGGAAATCATTACTAACAATTTGTGATGTTAAAATATAAAAATGAGGAGATTTGGATTGACAGTGTAGCTTCCAAAATGTGTTTATAGTATGGCATCTTAAAATCATTTTCATTTGCTAATGCAGGGTAGGATATCTGTAATCTGTCGCTTAAAATTCATGATCTTGCAAATTTAACTTGTTTTGCAAGTCACCTTACCGTTTTGAAGTAGAAATATTGCATTCATGATTTACTGGAAGAGCAACCTGTACTTGGCTGTTTAAGCAGTGAAGCATTATTATCAGTATTGCCTGGTTGGCTAGTAATATGGAGCGGCACGGTGGCACAGTGGTTAGAACTGCTGCCTCACAGTGCCAGGGACCCAGGTTCAATTCCTGGCTTGGGTCACTGTCTGTGCGGAGTCTGCACATTCTCCCCATGTCTGGGTGCTCCGGTTTCCTCCCACAGTCTGAAAGATGTGCTGGTTAGGTGCATTGGCCATGCTAAATTCTCCTTCAGTGAACCCGAACAGGTGCCGGAGTGTGGCGACTAGGGGATTTTCACAGTAACTTAATTGAAGTGTTAATGTAGGCCTGCTTGTGACACTAATAAATAAACTTTAAACTTAATAGCGAAGCTAACACTTAGTTCTAATGCCAGTTTTTGTTAAATACCCCGCGCCCTCCTCCTACTGGCGAGAAACGGTTTCGGCTGGGTTTTTTTCACTCTTAAATAGCTAACATCACAGATTTAAACTCACCCAAAAAATGGATCAGAAACTCTACCGTTCTCACTCTTATCCTGGACTAGAATTTTTTCATAAGATTGCTCCCAAGAACTCCACATGGAGAGAGGCAGCGAGAACTTTAAAAATAATCCTACTCTAGGACCTATTTCGCATTAATCAGTGATTTATATTCAGGACTATGTAAATATTATGGGGATGGGGATGGGTGGATGGGGTAAGTATTTGATGATTTAACATTTGACCATTGTAAATCTCTGAATCTCGGAAACAATGAAAGAAAGCACAAAGGCTGGTTGTAACTTCACAAGTCAAGCTGTAGTGATTGCTAATCTATATTATTTAGTGAGATAACTGAACTAAAGCACTCTGTAATGTTATTAGTAATCTGTGGTATAATAAGAAAAGCTTTCTAATAAGCATTGTTGCTGTAATCTTCTGTACTGTTTTCATAAAGAGCTGCAGTGTTGTTTCTGAAATGATTTAATGTCCATGCATCTCAACAAGAGTAACCAAAGTGTAAATGTATTTGCTGATCAAAATGTGTTCATTGTTGTAAAATAATTTGATCCAATTAAGCAATCCTTTAAAAGTGTTAATTCTGTTATATTTCAACTTAAAAGCCTGACACTATATTGCAATCCAATACAACGTGTGATGTTGGTAAAATGTCAAAAAAAATTTCTTTTGTAAAAAATTATCTCCTCTTTTCTGTCTATGGCGTTCTGTTGTCAGCTTTCTGATAGTGAATGTATGTTCACTGAATTCCAATATACAAATAAATAGTGTCTATCTTTATTCTACAGAAATGGCCTGGATTCTGCAACACAGAAAAAAAATAGAAACAACATTATTCTGTAAAATTAAAAATAACTCCCAACAAAAATTAAAACTTAATGCACATTTGTAAAAGTAAATATCAGTGCTAGGGAGGTTGTTTGAAGGTATTCAGTGCTATCACACCATTGAAGATTAATTTATACTTGAATGGGCAAACCTTAACGCTCTTCCATGTGTTTCAAGAACGAGTTGAATCTATTAGCTGGTGTAGCAAAACTTGTAAGAGGAGCAAGGCAAATTGGACATTCGTCTGCATTAGCTGCACAAATGCCAAAGCCGTAAATTGTCTGATTTGCTTCATAATAATGGGGTATGTTTATAGTCTCAATACTCCTCCTGCTAAATTTGTGCCACAGGGTGGGATTTTCCAGTCGCGCGTGCCCCAAGACTGGAAATTCCCGCACAAGGTCAGTGCACCTTTAAATGGTCCACTAAATTTTCTGTTCCGCCCGCCACGATTCCCAGAAGGTCATTCAGTCCTCCTACTCACCGGATGAGCAATTTGTGCCATTCTGCCATTTTCTCGCCATAACACTGCACACTGTTCCTTATCAATAACTGTCTAGTTCTCTTTTCAATGTCCCGATTGAACCTGCCCTCACCACACTCTCAGATATTTAGTTTCAGACCTTAACCATTCAGTGCGTGAAAATGTTCTTTCTCATTGCTTTTGTCTCTTTTGCAAATTACCTGAAATCTGTGCCCTCTCGCTCTTGAAACTTCCATGAGTTGGCACAATTTCTCCCTATCTACTCTGCCTAGATCCCTCATGATTTTGTGCACCTCTATCAAACCTGTCCTCAAAATCTAAGTTTCTCATCAGTGGAGTCATTCTCATCAATCTTTTCTGCACTCTCTTCAATGCCTTTGAACCTTTCCTTTGTCGGACGGTTATTGTACGGTTTGGCAGTTGCTTTGCCTGGATTGGGTGTCCTGGTTCTGATGTGGATCTCAAATTTACAAACTACTGGCCCAAAAAAAATAATAATTCTATAAAGTGCATCAGACATTCAACACTTAAAACAACAAACAAACGGTATATCAGGATCAAAGCTTCACGTGTCATTGGAACATTTGGGTAACAATTCATGAACAATGACTTTTCTTACATTCTAGTTAAATATTCCTGAAAAAGCTTGTTGTCTTCAAACTGATCAAAATTAGTACCTACATGTCATAAAAGTGCTATTTCCAAAACTTGATTTTGCATATGTAACATGCAAACTTCATTTTATAACAATGAATTGGTACAAAATCTAAACCGGAAGGGGATATTTGACACAATGTGAAATCTATTCAGTCATTAAAAACAGGTAAATTTGAATTAAAATATTGATTGATACAAAAACAATGTTAACCTTTAAGTAATAATTCAATACAGTCAATAACCATAGAGCTCTGATTTTCCCAGCAGTAGAATGCGTTCATGGAAGGGAGGAAAGCCAACTGATCTTGCCTAGTCTATGGTGACTCTGCTCCTGCTCTAGCATGGTTGGATCTGAACTGCTTTCAAAAGTAGCTTAGCAAGCCACTTGGTTACAGTAAACCACTAGAAAGGATATCAAGGTAATGAGAAGGTTCACCGCCACTTTCTTAGGGTAATCAGGGATGGACATTAAATGACACCCTTTCAGTGACACTCATCCTGAAAATATAAAACAAGATGGGCAATTCTAACAGAAAAATGCGTTTTGAGTTACTATTTCAGAAAGATGAAAGACAAGATGGGCTGAAGGGCCATCTGCATGTAGGAAATTGCTGTTGGGCTTCTGCTGGTGAGAAATTCTAATTGGCAAAGTACAAATATGAATACCTCAGATGTGTGGAATTCATTTCTACATGCATCGTTTTTACACAGACATGGAAAGGATAAAGAAATTACACACAGCAGGTAGTACAGTGTGATTCACTTGTATGTGAACTTTGCTAACCACAACTGCCACACTACCAAGTTTGTAGCTACAATTCCCCTCAGAAACTTACTGATCTTGACCTTGTGTTGAAGGGGAGAGGGCCGAGCGAAGGGGATGGAGGGTGACAGGTGCAATGAGTGCAGCTTATGGTGACTATTAGGGTTTGGAGATGGAGAAAATCACAGGGTCATCCCAAGCCAACAATGTTCAAGTACAGCAGCATCGGCTGTTTGGTAGCCTGAGTGCCGAGACCCCGAGGCCATTATTCTCAATTGAATTGGGCAATCTTTTCATGTAAGGTACAAAAAAGCAATAATAAACTGGTGTAGCATCCAATTTATAAATGACAAGCAATCGGTATCGTTGGAAAAGATTAGTTTTATTTTGTATGATTTAATTTTGGAGCAAGACACCAGCACGGACCATCATTTCAGTGCTGTAAATTCTCTGATATATTGATTTTATTCATTGATGGATTTTGATTTGAAGACTTTTTAAGTATGATGTGTTTCTTCATAACAGAGGATAATAAATTCCGAAAACAACACTCCAGTTGTCCAAATGCAGCTGGATTTTACATGGGACTGGGTTTTGGAGAATGGGAAGAAAAGGAGGTGGGGGGTACAATCTTAGGAGGTTGCCGGTGATGCACAAAGGGCCCTCCTCAAAGATAGTAGCCACCTCTCCATCTTCATTCCTGTCCTTTAAAAGTACATTTTACAAAAACTGCCCATGCCAACCATATGATGGTGCAGGCACAGAATTAACGGAGTAAACTGACTTGTTCACAAGCTCGATTGAACATTAATTATTTATTTACATATGGTGGGCGGGCTGTTGATTTTGGAGTGGGTGAGCAGGAAGATGTTGGGCTGGAAACCCGTCTTATTTTATATATCTGTGGTGACTGTTCCTTTAAGGGTAATGCAGCAGAATAGGGTCTCCTGGCTTGAAGGACCAATTGCGACGCAGAGTGGATAATCACCCGAAGTGGTGGAATCCCTTCATAGGCAGAAAGTATCTAGAAGCCATGTGGAAGACATGTAGGGACTGGGGCAGCCGCTGGGCTGTTCTACGGCAGCCAGGGGTGGGGAGTGTGGTGCTCCCAGCCTTTGTACAGTTTGTCCTTGTTAATAAATACCTTTTGCATTTCCAACAGTCTGTGAGTATGCATCATTATATTTGGCGATGAGGATAGGATATATTATGAGAACACTGCACGTGGCCCGGTACGTGTGAGTATACTGTTTTAATCGAAGTCTGAAGAAAATAAATGCTGATTTGAATGCCTGTCTATTGGTGAATAGACCCCGTGAGATGTTGAGATATTGCCAGACCCTGAGGGGCTGATGCAGCACGAGCCTGGATTGGCCAGCACAATCAAGCGTTTAAAAAATATAGAAAAAAATTAAGAGAAAATAACCTTCAGAAGCGAGAGCTGTGATATTGAGTTTAAGGAAAAGGGGAACTTAAGTTTAAAGAAGGTAAAGAATGCAACCTTACCTGCCATTCATGCCACGCTCCCACTGCAGTGAGGTCGGAGAATTTGGCGCCCAACCAAATCTTCATTCACTGCAGTGGGAACAGGAAAATCCTGCCAGTGTGAACGATGGTAACATTCTGGCCAGAGAGTTGCTGTAGAATTTTTTGATGAAAAATAAATAGCACAGAGAGCAATGTTTTCGGCAAAGAGGGAAAAACACCCCAGGGCCTTTAAGGGGAACTCAATAGAAGAGGGTCACCTGGCTTGAGGGACAATTGAGAGTGGGTAATCAACCCAGAGTGGTGTCCTCTCTTAGGCAGCAGGTATCTAAAAGGCATGTAGAAGACACGTAGGGACTGGGGCAGCCGATGGGCTGCTCCAGGGCAGCTGGGAGAGGGGTGGTGGGGGGATGGTGCTGCTAACTTCTGTACAGGTTTTCCTTGTTAATAAATACCTTTTGTATTTCTGATGAAGTCTGTAAATGTGCATCATTACAATATCATTTATATACACACACGCACAGAGAAAAAAGAACTAGTGCTGCCCCCTGGTGCACATCACTTCCAACTCTTTTCTTGTCTGAATAACAGCCATTTATCTTAGCTCTTCAGCTCCCATCCATCAGTCAACTTTTTATTCATACTGCTTCATTTCTTGAGCACCATATGACTGAATCTTTTATCACACTTCTGATAAGACACCCTATTGAATCCTTCCAAAATACATATACACTTAATCTACTGCATTCTCTTTAACTATGCATCAAACATTTCACCATTTGCTGGATTAGAGATCAATATTAACTGGGTTTTTATTTATTGCCCTTTTTTTCCCTTTTTCTCTTGAAGACATTAATTAAGATATTTTAACTATATATAGAACTTAGTTAGACCATACTTGGCCAGAACTGTGCACAGTGTTCCATTGAAAAAAAGGACATAGAGGCACTGGAAAAACAACAAAAAGATTCACAAGGGGATACTACAACCGAGAGGTTGCAACTATCCAGAAAGAGTGAACAGGTTGGGCTGCTTTCTCCAGAAAAGAGGAAGCTGAGCCTTGACCTAATAGAGGTTTTGGAAGTTTTAAAGAGGTGCCACAGGGTAGACATAGAAATGTTTTCATTTGTGGAGGAGTTCAAAGTTAGGAATCATATATATAAGATCGTTGCTTACAATCTAACAGGAAATTCAGGAGAAGCTCCTTGATCCAGAGTAGTTAGAACATGGAACTTGCTACCACATTGACTAAATGAGGTGACCACCCTGTGTATGTATAAGGGAAGCTAGATAGGCACATGAGAGAGAAAGAAATAGAAGGAAGTGCTGAGAGGGTTCAGTGAAGTAGAGGGTTATGAGGCTTACATGGGGCATAAAACATGGTGCTGATCTTGATCAATAAGGGGATCAAGGGTTACGGGGAGAAGGCAGGAGAATGGGGATGACAATCATACCAGCCATGATTGAATGGCGGAGCAGACTCGATGAGCCAAATGGCCTAATTCTACTCCTATATCTTATGGTCTTATGATGGTTTCATGGTTACCCGAGCAGTCATTCTTCACGCAACAATTTCTTCATGTTGCTGCATTTTCAGTGTACCATATAGCTGCATGTTCCTATAAACCTCTTATGAGACACCCTATTGAATTCTTCAAAAATACATACATTTTCTTTACCTGTGCATTCAAACATTTCTTTAAAAAACTCAAAATGGGATTTGTTGAATCTGCCTTGTCTGACAAATTCCTGCTGATTACCCTATGCATTTCTAAATTCTTACAATTGTTATCTTGTGTTATTAATTCTGAAAGTTTGCCCACAATTGAGATTAGACTAACCGGTCCATAATCAATTGTCTTATCAATCTGCTCTTTCCTGAACAAGGGTGCAACATTGGCTGGCACAGAACAATTTGTATATTTTGGGAACATTGAAAAATTGTGGTTAAAGCTTCTGATCTCACCTCCCTGATTTCCTTCAGCAGGAGTAGGATGTTCGCCATCATGGTCTGGTGATTTAATTACCTTCAGTTCTTCTCACTTTTCAAAACAAATTCATTTCTTTCCGTATTTAACACTATTTGAATTTGTGCCATAATTTGTAAAATATCAGGTATGTGCAGTTTGCAAAGAATCGAGTTAGAGCTTCCATTCTTTGTTTAGAATACAATTAAACCGCATGAATGACTGAAAAGGAGGAAAGATAGACTCACCGATGAAGCCAGAGGAGGGAGGGTTTGGCTGTATTTTTTCCTGAGTGTTTTCCTGGATTATATCCCAAAGCTGCCAGACAAATTTTGGATGGAGAATGTAGAAGGGTTGGTCAGGATTCTTTCTTCTATATCGCAAATAGGGCATGAACAGGTTGTAATCGGGTTTCTTGTACCACTGAGGAGCACATTAAAAGGGGATCAAAATGCTCACTTTCAATGCTGCAGCATAATGATAGAAAGAAACAAGACTCTTTCTTTTTATTTTTATAAGTTACAAAACTGACAAAGCAATTTATTATGTAAAGCTAGAATTCAGAAAAAAACTATAATTTTTTGTAGACCAAATGCTCATGACATGGTTAAATCTCAGCTCATTATTACTGTTATTTGTAAATCATCTTAAATAATAAACACATAGGTTTAAGCTAGCTCGATCAAACCAATTCATGTTTGTACCTGCCCCGTACATTTTTTTTTGTCTAACCATATCTGCAGTGGATGGATTTCAAGTGGGCAGCACTATCGGAAACGGATTGATTTTCATTAACAGATGTGCAATGTTCAAGAAGAGATGAAATTTACCACTCTGTTGAGAAAGCCTGACCCTTATTTTGTCCATTTACCTTAAACTATTTTTCTCCATCATCGTAACACACTTTTGATTATCAGTTTTACCCCATAGCTAGGTTTGCCTTTCAGCCCAAGTCCTTGTTTGCAGGAGAATTTTTGAACCTGCCTGAATTGCGCCATCTAGCTGCACGCGCTGAAGTGCGCCACTATTCTTCAAAGCTCTGTGCATCACAGTGCCTTTGTGTAACACGTATAAAAGTCATGTACTACGTGTAGTGAGGTCCTGAGTTTTGGAAAAAGACAGTATACAAAATGTGCAGCTACACATGACGCCCCGTCATTCAGCTTTTTCCAAACACAGCAACTACTTTAACACCATCCCTGCAATTCCTTGCCTGCATCCCCTGCTCCCCACCCCTTCTCTCATCTTGCCCCCTCTATTCATCTCCTCCCTCTAGTGTTCTCTTTCATTGTTCTCCTCCCCTCTTTCCTTCCTGGTGAGATTTTAGTCCATTTACCATCCAGTCCGTTGATCCAGCTTGGATTGATGCTAACATCACGGAAAGAAAGAGAAGAGTTTGAGAGGAGCGCTCCAGGATGAAACCAGGCCCGAGAGTGGACCTGTGACAGGGACGAAAGGCACTCATAACTGTCTCGTGAGAGGACCGGAGGAAAAGTGAGAGGAGCGACAGCTGATAAAACCAGACCCAAGAGTGGAACTACGGGAGAGCAGGAGGTGCAGAGAGTCGAGCTTTTTGAGGGTGTAGCTAGTAGAGTAGGTAAAGTGGAACCAGTAGAGGTAGTATACTTAGATTTCCAGAAGGCATCCAAAAAGGTGTCACACAAAATGTTAATTTCCTAAGATAAATAGCCGTGGAGTTTGGAATAACATTAGTATCGTTAGAGGATCAGTTAATGGACAGAAGGCAAAAAGTAGGAATAATTGGGGCATATTCAAGTTGGCAGGTGGTGACTACTATGACAATTTATATTTAGAACTTAGACGCAGAGACCAAGAATAATATAACTAAGTTTGCTGATGATACAGGGCTGGGTGGGAATGAAAGCTGTGAGGAACAGAAAAAGAGGCTTCAAAGATACATAGACAGGTTAAGAATATAGTTGTGAACTGAGGTTATTTACTTTGGCAATAAGAATATTTTTCAAATGATGTGAAACTTTTAAATGTCGGTATTCAGAGACTTAGTGTACTCATACAAGAAACAGAGATCATTAGCATGTAGGTACAGATAGCAATTGGGAAGGCAGATGACATGTTGACCTTTCTTGGATGGGAATTGAAATACAGAAAGAGAAAGTCTCGCCAGCAATTGTATGGAGTTTTGGTGAGGGTCTTGAACCATGAGAAGTGACCTACTTAAAACATACAAGATCCTGAAGGGCTTCAATAGGGTAGACACAGAGGCTGTTTTCTCTGGCTGCAGAATCTAGAGCAAGGAAGCCCAGCCTCAGGATAAGGGGTCAATTATTTATCATAGAATCCCTACAGTGCAGAAGGAGGCCATTCGGCCCATCAAGCTTGCATCAACAACAATCCCTACTATGCCCAATCTCCGTAAACCCACATATTTATCCTGCTAATCCTCCTGACACTAAGGGGAAATTTAGCATGGCCAATCAACCTAACCTGTACATTTGTGGACTGTGGGAGGAAACCGGAGCACCCGGAGGAAACCCACGCAGACACGGGGAGAAAGCATATACTCCACACAAAGAGTGGCCCGAGACTGGAATTGAACCCGGGTCCTTGGCGCTGTGAGGTAGCAGTGCTAACCACTGTGCCACCATTGAATAGACATTTTTTAGGATTGTGAATCTTTATAATCCTTTACCCAGAGAGTTGTGGGTGCTCCTTGATGGAATGTATGAAAGGTTGAGATCGAAGATCTTTGGGGCAGGAAATTTAGCCCCATGTGAGGTCCAACATGGAGGTACATGGGTGCACAGCATTGCTGACTTTCCGTCCCAACTCAATCCCCTGGGGGCAGGAGAGCTTTTGCCCACAAGTGTCAAGTTGCCAATGAGCCAGTTAAATGCCTATTAAGGCTGATTGTAGAGCTGAGTGGAATTTTTCAGTCAACCTGAAGGCATTCCATGGTATTAGGGATTATGTCAACTGCCTATATCTAGTAATATTGTAAAAATGATTTCGGTGCATTTTTGCCACAACAATATCATCTACAAATGTGGAGAACAGTAATCATGAAAAATATGTGCACCATTTCATCTCTTAAATGACCCATATTTACAAAGTAAGCATGATTTATTATGTTACATTGAAATAACTGCACCTGATATAAGTTACCAAATAAGGTACTGATGAATACTCATGATGCATAGTTGATGCTTTCTATTGTCACAGGCAGAAACGTCTTGGTTAATAGAATTGCTCAATATTCTCCACAGAGTGAAATAATTGGAATCCTAAAGGTTTTCTGGCCAAAATTGCTAGCGATTGCAAAAGGATTATTTTTGACTAATTAATTATTTTTTTTCTTTATTGTTTCATGCACTCAGTCACTCCTGCTCCTTCTGGTCCACAAGCAGTACGAGAATAGAATTGCAAATTATACTGCAACCATTCACAATACTGTTAACAAAAAAAAACCTAATCTCAGCAGTGTCATAATCTCTAGTTCCGTGGTTAATATTTTGGAATCCTAAAGGTTTTCTGGCCAAAATTAGATTTGGCAGCTTCTGTTTTCACTTACCTGCTGGGTTTCCTGAAAATTCCTGGAAAATTGGTGCATTGCCAATTTAAATCAGTCTCTCAATTGTACTTTTGGAGCCTCATTTAAGGTTTGCATTGAATTGTGGAACTATATAAGTAATTGAAATATTTTATTGAGAGAAGAGGAAGCCTCCTGGCTCTATTGCAGATCCAGAGGTGGTTTTGTGTTCCCACTACTAACTTTGACCTTGCAAGATAAACATAGGTTATCCCTCTACTGTCATTAATCTAGGCTTGCTGATTTGCTTTACATTAGGGTTGTTTATCAGTTTCCAAATCAAGGCCAGAATTCTCCCACCTCGTCTGTGGCTAGGATTCTCCGGTCCCCACTGCAGTGAATGGTGTTTTGGCTGAGTGCCAAATTCTCAGTTCTTGGCAGTGGGAACAGGGCGAATGACATCAGAGAATTCTGACCCAACTGTTTCCATTCATCATAAGTTTAGTACTTTAATTCCTAAAACTAAAGGTCACGTTGAAAATATTAACCACGGAACTAGAGATTATGACACAGCTGAGACGAGGCTTTTTTTTGTTAACAGTATTGTGAATGGTTGCAGTATAATTTGCAATACTATCTTCCAGTTTTACCAGTTTATATATCACTTGTGACCCTCCTGACCTCACACAGCACCTTTACAAGTGTCGAATGGGAGTATGATGCCTACTAGTAGAATTTTCTTTTTATTCTTTCATTGGATGCTGTCATTGCTGGCAAGGATAACATTCGTTGTCCACCCTAATTACCTGTGAAGTGAACGGCTTGCTAAGCCATTTCAGAGGGCGGTTAACCACAGTGCGGTGGGTATGGAGTCACTGATGGACCAGGCCAGGTAAGGATGGCAGATTTCCTTCACTAAAGGGCGTTAGTGGGTTTATACAAAAATCAGTGATAGTTCCATGGTCACTATTACTGAAACTAGCTTTTCAATTCCAGATTTTAAAAAAATTAATTGAATTTAAATTCCACCAGTTGCCTCAGTCTCTGCATTGCTGGTGATATTACCAATGCAATAGCAATCGCCCCCACCCCCAGTCATTCCAAACCCACTGGGATTTTGCTGGGGCTAGATCTCCACTGGGAGTGAACTGAATGCGAGCCAGCAAAGTTCAAGACTCCTGTGGCTGATTGCTGTTATCAGTTTTAACCCTTCAGGCAGATGCTTTGCATGGGGAAGGGGGATATCAGTTTGGATGTCTGGCTTCCCTTGCTGAGTGGAAGGATTTGCTGCTTCAGGCAAATGAAAATGGCTTTTGACAGTCACTTGTGAATGCATCTTCCACAAGGTGATCATGGGTCAGCCAACCTTACGTTCCATGTGACGATTTTAGTAGTTTTACAAATTCCTAATGACAGCACAATGAAGCACTGAGCACAATCAGCCCATAATGCGGGAATGGCTATCCGCATTGTCAACTCGCAGACAGGACGTATGATACATTGTGGGTGAAGCAATCTGGAAGATCTCTTCGAAGAATTTTACCAACTAGTAGATTGCCCATGACTTGCATACAAGCAAGATTTTCCAGCTCAAGGTTTTGATTGCAATGTTGCAAAGTATATGTACAATCTTAAAAACGTAGATGATAATATTCAGTTGGAAACCACTCATCTCCAGCTACTTATGAAATATTTTGTTAAAATATATCAGTGTATATGTGCACTCAAATCTTCATTTTACTACATTGGAATGACTGTGGGTGGGGTTTTGCTGTTGTAGTGGTAATATCACTAGTAATGCAGAGGCTCAGGCTAATGAACTCTGTCCTCCACTTTGCCCCCCCCCCCCCCAAGTCTCGATCTTGCTCTCATGATTTTGCTTTTGGACAGCATTGACCTTTATTCTGCTATTAACTCATTTTGCTATTTTGTTTTCAATCAGCTTTGACCTTTATTCGGCTACTAACACTGACTCTAGACCAATGTTTTGTGTCTATAATGCTAACATTACCATTCACTTTGCCTTGCGTTCCATGACATCTTTGTCATTTAATCTCCCCTTATCCCTGACCTTCTCTTTGCTCCACCTGTCCCGCCCCCATTACAACAGTAGAAAATCTTTCTCATTCCTATCTCTCTTGAGTTCTGTAGAAGTGTCATTTTGGACTCAAAATATAAACTCTGATTTTTTCTTTCCACAGATGCTGCCAGATGTGTTGAGCTCTTCCAGCACTTTCTGTTTTTACTTCTGATCTCCAGCATCCACAGTTTTTTGTTTTGATTTGAAAAGCAGCATTTTCCAAGTAGTGCACTGAAGTATCAGTCTAGATTATGAGCTCAAGTTCTGGACTGGGCTTAGAACCCATAGCTATCTGATACAAACATAAAAATGCTACCATTGAGCCAAGATAAACTGTCAAGAAATTGGGATCAAATAAAGATTAAAGAATTGGATAAAAGGAAACTGATAAGGATTCAGCTACACTGATGGCTTTTAAAATACAAATTAGCCTAGTAACAGCGGAACAGATATTTATCCAAGTGAAGTGGAGAACAATAGGGTATAGAATTTCACGAGTTAAAGATACAGAGGGTCACAGTTCAATTCAGTAGATAAGAATGCCTGTTGCACATGCATGCTAAAAGAGGGACTTCTCAGACTGGTTGTTCAGATAAGACAAGATCAAATGGAATAAACCGTATATCAGTGGCAGGGCTAGAGGAGAACAGCTGACTGATGACCAAAATCACAGCCATACCGAACTGGAAACTGAGGTCTTCCAAAAACAAGCCTTTGTCCTGAAGACTACTGTTTCAAACCCCAGATACTACTCTAAACCAGAAGAAAATTTCCCCCCCAAAAAAGATACAGGTTGTGTGTGCTAGCTATTGCTAGATTTGGCTCATGATGTTTAAACCTATAGGATGTTGGTTTGGGGAAGGGAGAATCGTGATGTTTAGGAAAGTAAATAGATTTGGATTGTGGTTAATTTAATCATACTGTGTGTACAACCATCATTGAAGTTAAGTGCAATTTTTGTTTTGTGTAGCTGCCTTTCTTGTTGTGCATTTTAGGCTTCAATAAACAATTTTATTTGAATGATTACAAGAAGACTTTCCTCACTGGTTTTCATCTTTTTCCTCAATTTATACAAAATAATCGATTCAGAAAGTTCCAAGTTTCCCTTCTGGGATTTGGGATATCCTTGCAGTTAACATCAGCGAGGTTCTTAACAACACAAAGACAACCCCTTTTATTACATTGTGCTTTTCTGGAATAGCATGCACTGTCGACAACAGCAGAAACTTTTCCACCAGTTGTTTTTACCTTAAGGAGGTTTACTGAGTAAGGTGCAGGATCCCAAGCGACCAAAACAACATTCTTGAATAGAGTGCTATTATTAAACTTGTGCTCTGGGTTAACAAGTATCTGCAAATCAGGATAGAAACAAACATTTTAAAAATATTTTAATGAAATGAATGGCTCAATATGAGCATTGTGATTATTTGCAAACATAAATTACACAAAGGTACTACACAAATCCTTAAGAGATGGAAAGATATTAAACAAAGGAATTAATAATTCCAAAGATTATGTTTTTGAATAGCAATAATGCATAAATTAAATTTTAAGAAGAATAGTAATAAGTGGTCAATTTATTCATAATCATAAATTATGTTGATATACTAACTACACACTCCTATTCCTTCTTAATGCAAGTAAAAACTTCATAAAGGTTTCACATCCAGTTAAGCGACATAGCTTCACTGATGTTCAATAGTTATGCTAGCTGTAAAATAATAATTCTAATTAAACAAACTATGCCCACAAATCTAAAATTGGAATAATTTAAGCACTAGCTATCGAGTGAGAAAAGAATTTCGATTATAAAATATTGCACTTATCTTTCGCATAGCTTAAAATTAGCTCAATTCAATGCAAGGAGCACCGTCTGTGAACATGATAAGCGAAGGCAGAAATAGCTTAAGCAAGGTTCTCTGTTCATTCTTATAAACATAATAAATAGGAGCAGGAATAGGTCAGTAGGCCCTTTGATCCTGTTCTGTCATTCAGTACATTCATATCTGATCTTTTACCTCAATTCCACCTTCCCACACAATCCAGAGTTAAAAAAGATTAAAGGACAATTATAATACATGAGTCAGCCAAATAAACTTCAGTTGAACATTGCTGAAAAGAGAGACATGTTGGCAATGCTTTTAGTCTTGCACCAATTCAGGACAAATGCAAGAATGCCAAATTTCTGATGGTCAGAACAATTTATACTGCAAGAGAAAAGGGTGCTGATTGGTTGGCTAGTCAACTCTAATTGGCTGAGGCATTGTTATGGAGAAAGCAAAGGGGAGCTATAGGCTCCCCAAATTCTGGGGTAATTTAAAAAAGGTGCAAGGCTTGAACATATTCCTTTTGTTTCCCGAGAATGCTCCATCCCCACCCCCAACACTTCAAGAAAGCATAAATGAGCTACGTTATAAGCTTGACTGATTATCTTAAATTGGTTGTTAGTGTAGCTATTAGCAACTCAGAATTGTTCAGCAAGTGCTGACCAATTGCAGAATCACATCTAACAGTAGAAGTTATATTTTGGATTTTGTCAGCATAGGCTGGCTGAGTACAGCCTTTATTCTGCCTATTACCAACAACTGAAGGAACACACTGTTTGAGTTGAATTGCTATGACATACGGCCTGCTGATCCATGGCACTGAAATTCATAAATTTCTCCTGCAGTCTAAATTTTTTTGATTGTTGAAATTTGGAATTCTTGCATTTGTCCTGATGAGTTCAAGATGAAAAGTTTTGACAATGTGTCCCCTATTTTAGCAACAGTCTTTATTTTAATAATGCTACTTTTAAGTGCTCCCCTGGGTGAAAGAGCAGCCCTAATGTGGTGAGGGATACAGAAATCCTAGGATCTGTAATTGAATCAACTGGTAGACTTGTATCATTATCAGAGATATTGTTTGCTGCAATCACTGTAGACTAGTGTCATTCAAAGGCGGCACCTACCACTCATACAAGGATATAAGATTGCATGGAAGTGCTGCTGATGTGCGTTGCCCTCCTGTGCTACCAAACTCTGCACAAAAGAGCATCCCTTCATTTTACCTGCTGACCTGCCTGAGCATAGAACTGTAGCATTTCAGAATCCCTTCCTCATAGTTCACTGAAACTGTAACAACAGTTAGGTTTGTTGCAAGCTATTTCAATGCTTCGCGAGAGATGCAATTATTCTTGCAAAAATAGAGTAAAGAAATTACATTTAAATTAATTAACTTTCAACATAAATACCCAGGTTTGCATCAAGGGTATCAATGAGGCTAACAGCACTCACCATTATTAGGGGTAAATAAGACAGTAATTTGTACTGTCCACACACACACACACAGTTAAATGTAGAAATGGACTTAGCTCTTCCAACCTATTTTTACCCATCAGGTCAGGTCAGGGGAAACAGGCAAACTGTTATTTAAAATAGAATCACTATTAAAATGGAGGCACACAGTTCCTTTAAAAGGGTTTTAATGATAGAGCAGTATGGTCATTTATCTTTCGTTCTGTCTCTTGTAAAGCTGGAAGTGGGCAGGTTTGAGGCAAGGTTAAGGGGCTCCGGTTTCAGAGTTTTAATTTTTAACTTCCCATCTGAACCAAGCTTCAATCTGATCAGTTGAAGAGACACTGTGTTGCTTGCCCTACTCAACAGGATCCAGGTCTCCCCTCAGGAGCACCACAGTGAATTGGATTGATAATTATCATGTGTTGTGTCACTAGAGTCCAATAAAAGTGCGTGGGAAGCTGCAAGGGTAATGAACGGTGATGTCATCCCCTTTCCATTGATTGCAAAATCCAGGCAGCTGAATAAAAATGTTCTAAATGCATTAATATTTCAGTTATAAAGCTTTCATAAAATTTACCATCAGAGATGACCGATGGAAGTTTTGTTTCCATTTATTAATGGGATGTGGGTAGCTATGTCATCGATGGTATCAAACTAAACTTGAGCATTCTTGGGAGCTGCGTTCATCCAGGCAACTGGAGATTATTTCATTACTTACTGCACCTTTTAGATGGTGGGAAGGATCTGGAGAGTCTGGAGCTGAGTTACTTGCCATAGAATATGCAGCATCTAACCTCCCCTTGTAACCACATTATTTGTCTGACTAGTCAAAGGTGACTCCCAATATGTTGATGGTAATGCTGTTGAATGTCAAGTGCAGCTGGTTAGAGTTTCTCTCATTGCAAAGAGTCATTACCCAGCATTTGCGTGGCACGGATATATTTTTTTATTTATCAGCCCAAACCTGAATGTTGTTTAGGTCTTGTAGCATGCAGGCCTGGATTACTTCATTCCCTGAAGAGCAGCAAACTGAACTCAAAACTGTGCGATCATCAGCAAATATTGCCACTTCTGACCTTATGACAGAAGGAAAGTCATTAATGAAGCAGCTGAAGATGGTAGGGACGAAGGCACTACCTTGAAGGACTCCTATAGTGATATCCTGGGGTGAGCTGCTTACTCTCCCAAACCACAATCATCTTCCTTTCTGCCAGATACGATTTCAACCAGAAAGGAGGTTTTTCCCTCATTCTCTTTGATTTCAATTTTAACTGGAGGAACTTGATGCCACACTTGGTGAAATGCTGTCTCGATATCAAGGCAATCACTTTTACCTCACCTCTGGCATTCTGCTCTTTTGCCCATTTTCAGACATAGCTGAGTAATTTTCCACTTTGTTGGTTAGATAACAGTGCTGTTGCTTTACTGGAACAGCTTGGCTAGAGGTGAGGCTAGTTCTGGAATGCACATCTTCAGTACTACTGAATGTTGTCAGGGACCATAGCTTCTGCTGTATCCAGTACGCTCAGCTATTTCTTTACAGCATGTGAATGAAGCAAACTGGCTGAAGTGTAGCCACACAGCACTTCTGACTCAATGGGGGCGATCTTACCAAAAAATTCTAAGTGCCAAATGAGCATGAAAATAGGAGAGAAGCACGCTTTTTATTGGGTGTGATAAAAACCTGACTCTGGCAAAAAAAGGAGGCCAAACTTCTTTCTCACCAGCAGGGGGAAGGGCCTAGCTCACCGGAAAGCTGGCAAGTAGCAGCGAGGGTGGCATTGCGCATGTGCAGATCTCTGTGTTCTGTGAACACAGATCTGAGAGTGGCTGCCTCCCCCAGCCATAGCAGGCCTCCACGGCTGAAACCACACTCCCCGGATACTGTGCCACTCCGCTGCCGATTCCCCTCCCACCCTGCCCGGACCCATACCCATCCTCCCCACATGGGTCGATCGCCCCATCCGCTATCATGGGGTTCCAAGGCCAAAACCCACATCCCGCACATGGACCAGCCGATCGCCGGTTGCAGAGCAGCAGTGGTCCCCCCCCCCGCCCAAATTGGCCCGCCTCCCTCTGCCCCCCCCCTCCATTGGCCCCACCCCCTCAGCCCCCACTGCCAGTGTGCCTGGTTGGCACTGTCAGGTTGCCTGGTGAGCAGTGCCAGGATTCCAGGCTGGCACTGCCCAAGGGGCAGCCCCCTCTGCTCCCAACCTCCAGGGGCCCTCAATGGCCTGGGGTCCAACCGGGTATGAACCTGATTTCTCAGCTTTCTTACAATCTTACTGGCTCACCCTGCCCATCAGCCTGCGGGACGAGAAGGTAAGATCGCGGCCAAGAACTTTACAAGCCCTTCAGCCTCGTTTTTTGTATTCTCATGCTGGGTTTTGCTACATTGAGGATGGAGATCCTCAAAGTTAGCAAGTAATGAGCTGAAAAAGGGGCTTAGAAGAGCTAGGAGGGGACACGAGAAGTCCTTGGCGGGTCGGATCAAGGAAAACCCCAAGGCTTTTTACTCTTACGTGAGGAATAAAAGAATGACCAGGGTGAGGTTAGGGCCGGTCAAGGACAGTAGTGGGAACTTGTATATGGAGTCAGTAAAGATAGGCGAGGTGATGAATGAATACTTTTCTTCAGTGTTCACCAAGGAGAGGGGCCATGTTTTTGAGGAAGAGAAGGTGTTACAGGCTAATAGGCTGGAGGAAATAGATGTTCGGAGGGAGGATGTCCTGGCAGTTTTGAATAAACTGAAGGTCGATAAGTCCCCTGGGCCTGATGAAATGTATCCTAGGATTCTTTGGGAGGCAAGGGATGAGATTGCAGAGCCTTTGGCTTTGATCTTTGGGTCCTCGCTGTCCACGGGGATGGTGCCAGAGGACTGGAGAATGGCGAATGTTGTTCCTCTGTTTAAGAAAGGGAATAGAAATGACCCTGGTAATTATAGACCGGTTAGTCTTACTTCGGTGGTTGGTAAATTGATGGAAAAGGTCCTTAGAGATGGGATTTACGACCATTTAGAAAGATGCGGATTAATCCGGGATAGTCAGTACGGATTCGTGAAGGGCAAGTCGTGCCTCACAAATTTGATAGAATTTTTTGAGGAGGTAACTAAGTGTGTTGATGAAGGTAGGGCAGTTGATGTCATATACATGGATTTTAGTAAGGCGTTTGATAAGGTCCCCCATGGTCGGCTTATGATGAAAGTGAGGAGGTGTGGGATAGAGGGAAAGTTGGTCGATTGGATAGGTAACTGGCTGTCTGATCGAAGACAGAGGGTGGTGGTTGATGGAAAATTTTTGGATTGGAGGTAGCTTGCTAGCGGAGTGCCGCAGGGATCAGTGCTTGGTCCTCTGCTCTTTGTGATTTTTATTAATGACTTAGAGGAGGGGGCTGAAGGGTGGATCAGTAAATTTGCTGATGACACCAAGATTGGTGGAGTAGTGGATGAGGTGGAGGGCTGTTGTAGGCTGCAAAGAGACATAGATAGGATGCAAAGCTGGGCTGAAAAATGGCAAATGGAGTTTAACACTGATAAATGTGAGGTGATTCATTTTGGTAGGACTAATTTAAATGTGGATTACAGGGTCAAAGGTAGGGTTCTGAAGACTGTGGAGGAACAGAGAGATCTTGGGGTCCATATCCACAGATCTCTAAAGGTCGCCACTCAAGTGGATAGAGCTGTGAAGAAGGCCTATAGTGTGTTAGCTTTTATTAACAGGGGGTTGGAGTTTAAGAGCCGTGGGGTTATGCTGCAACTGTACAGGACCTTGGTGAGACCACATTTGGAATATTGTGTGCAGTTCTGGTCACCTCACTATAAGAAGGATGTGGAAGCGCTGGAAAGAGTGCAGAGGAGATTTACCAGGATGCTGCCTGGTTTGGAGGGTAGGTCTTATGAGGAAAGGTTGAGGGAGCTAGGGCTGTTCTCTCTGGAGCGGAGGAGGCTGAGGGGAGACTTAATAGAGGTTTATAAAATGATGAAGGGGATAGATAGAGTGAACGTTCAAAGACTATTTCCTCGGGTGGATGGAGCTATTACAAGGGGGCATAACTATAGGGTTCGTGGTGGGAGATATAGGAAGGATATCAGAGGTAGGTTCTTTACGCAGAGAGTGGTTGGGGTGTGGAATGGACTGACTGCAGTGATAGTGGAGTCAGACACTTTAGGAACATTTAAGCGGTTATTGGATAGGCACATGGAGCGCACCAGGATGATAGGGAGTGGGATAGCTTGATCTTGGTTTCAGATAAAGCTCGGCACAACATCGTGGGCCGAAGGGCCTGTTCTGTGCTGTACTGTTCTATGAGATACTCAGGAAGCCTCCTCCTCCCATTAGTGATTACTTCTTCACCACCTTTCATGACTGAATGTGGCTGGATTGTAGAAATGTGATCTGATCCATTGGTTGTGGGATCACTTAGCTCTGTCAATATGTTATATCTTCCATTGTTTAGCACTTACGTGTTGTGTTTTTTTGCATCACCAGGTTAGCACCTCATTCTGTTCTGACATGTTCTTCTACACTCCTTATTGAACTAGTGTTGATCTGCTGTTTGATGTCATTGGAAGGATGAGGAATATACTGGACGATGAAGTTACAGATTGTGGTGGAACACAACTCTGCTACTTCTGATGGTCCACAATACCCTATGGATGCCTAGTTTGAGTCACTAGATGTTAATTGTATATTCATTGTGATTAATTGGATACATGGTGGGCATTAACTTGGGATTCACTTCTGCCCCATATAAATCGACACAGACAGAAATTGTTATTTCTGGGATAGGAGATGTCTGCTTGTAATGTGTATCTCTATGAGTAAACCTGTATAAAGATGTGGAAAGATTGGCTCCAGGTCTGTCCTTCACCAATTAGCTTTCTGGATTATCACTAGATCTGTTATCAACTTGTCCTATTTAACATGGTGGCAGTGCCACATTATACAATGAGCGTGTTCGAAATGAGAAATAGGGGCTGTATCTCCACAAGTACTTGTGCAGTGGTCACGTACATACAGATACCTATGTAACAGGTACAGATCTTTCTCTACACCCTAGTTATGAGTGTAACACTACATCCTGCATTCTCTCGTTTCCTTCTCTATAAATGGTATGCTTTGTCTGTATAATGCACAAGAAACAATACTTTTCACTGTATGCCGATATATGTGACAATAATAAATCAAATCAAAGGTAGATTTTGAAGACAAGGTCAAATAAGTTTTTTGTTTGTCTGGCAGCTATGCCCTTCAAGTCTTATCCAGCTTTGTTAGTAGTGGTACCAACGAACATGAAGTCCTCTATCCAACACATATTTTGTGCCCTTGTTGCCCTCATGAAGAACTACTGATCCTTCAACAGAGGTTGGCGGGACGAGGGGGGGGGGGGAGGGTGGCGGTAGTGGGAGGCGGGAGAGTGCAGTATGTGAGAATCTTTACCTGTGTCTGACCTGATGCCATGAGATTTTATGGTCTCCAAAGTCAATGTTGTGGGCTCACAGGCTCACCCGCTCCTGACGGTATACCACCGTGCCATCACTTATGATCAGTTTGTCCTGCTTTTGAGACAGGACATACTCAAGGGATGGTGATGGAGACTTTGGCCACAAGGCAAATTTCCATGAGTATGAATATGTCAGGCTGTTACTTGACTAATCTGTGGGACAGCTTCTCAATTTTGGCACATAGAAATAGAAGAAATAGAAACCCTACAGTACAGAAAGAGGCCATTCGGCCCATCGAGTCTGCACCGACCACAATCCCACCCAGGTCCTACCCCCATATCCCTACATATTTTACCTGCTAATCCCAGGATCCCATCCCAGCACACTAAGGGGCAATTTATAGCCTGGCCAATCAACCTAACCCGCACATCTTTGGACTGTGGGAGGAAACCGGAGCACCCGAAGGAAACCCACGCAGACACGAGGAGAATGTGCAAACTCCACACAGACAGTTACCCAAGCCGGGAATCGAACCCAGGTCCCTGGAGCTGTGAAGCAGCAGTGCTAACCACTGTGCTACCGTGCCGCCTACATGTTCCTAGATGTTAGTTTGGAGGACCTTTCATCCTCAACTTGAGGGAGTGTGCCTTTATCAAGTCTGAATCTAATGATTCAGTTGGTGCCGGGTGGTCCATTAAATTTTCTTCCTCTAATACTTGATCTTATGGTTTGATACAAATTAATGACTTGCTAGGTCACTTCAGAGAGCAGTTAGTAATGAACCACATTGCTCTGGCTCTGGAGTCACCCATAGGCCAGCCCAGGTAAGGATTGCAGATTTGTGTCCTTAAAGAATGCTAGCGAACCGTTAACTAAAGGTCGCTGCCCCGTTCATAGAAGAAACACTTTATAATATTAAGGAAAAAGAACTGAAACAAAAATGCAGAGAGGTGAGTAATGTCAGGGCACACATTAACTCACTTGTGAATTAATAACACGGATTGTGGTTTTGCTTCCAACATCCTTCTCGTAACCTTGTGTAGGGGCAGCATTAAATCTCAGAACTGCATCATGGGAATCTGCAAAAGAGAAACAAGAGCAATTAATCTTCATTTTTTTTTGGAATTTAAGTGAATGGAATTGAGATATGCTATTTTACACAACTGTGACCTCAGAAAATGACAAAAGTCTAATTCAACCAGACATCGTAATGGGGGAGTTTGTATTTTTACATCATATAGAGTTTGTGGCACTGATTAAAGCAAAAGGCATAGCAGATTTAATTGGGATAACCAGGCCAAAAATGAATCAATTTGTTAGACTGCTCACTGACCAGGGACAAGGAACATTACTACAATTTACTGTATTCTCTGAAGTGGATATTTGGTAAAAGGTTTTTTCTTAAGAAAACATACACATACACAAAACACTTGACAGACTATTTTGAAGAATTGAATTCCAGAACCTTCCATTGCCACAGAGCTTTTAGTAGTGAAGCTGCTCTGCCGGATAATTGTCAAGAGTTCTGCCCCAATTCATTTCCCTTTTTCATCTTTGCCAATGACTAGTCGACATGTTATTTTTTTCTTTGTGGCCAGTATTTTCAGTATTGCAGAGACTATAATGGAGCATTTGTAAACTGCTTTCAAAATGCTTTTGTGCATTGTTACTGGAACATTATGCACCAGTTTCTAGAAAACCACAAAAAAGGCAGGTATTGGGCTGTAACTTCAGAGCTCCAGGGGCTGTACCCCGAAGGGAAACAGGGCAACACTCGCACTGGAAGTTCACAGGTAAGCTTTGTACAGCAATTGCCCAGAACTGCAAATTTCCCCAGAGAAATTGCTCTCTGCTGGGAACTATTTAAAAAGCAATTTAAATCGGATAGTTCTGGCTGAGTTACATCAATTGTTTCCAAGAAAAAGTTAGAAGAATTAAAACCTCTTCTAACTTCTGCACAGACTCAGACTGACCCCTCCATGGGCCCCTCCCACACTCTGAATTTCCAGGGGTCTCCCCCACCTCCAACTACACCCTTGACTACTCATCCCCACGGGACTTCCCCACCCCCTTGATCCCCCAGCTACATCCCTCAGAGCCCCCCAACTACACCCTCCAAGGAACTCCCAGCACTTTCAATGGACTACAACCATTGATGGGATCTTCCCAACCATGGGATTTCCCCCTATCCCCATGAGGACCCTTTCCCCCGACCACCCCCCTCCCCCCACACTCCCACCTCTCCAGGCTAGACCCTCACCCTCCCCAGACCTGACCTGACTTAACCTGACATCTCCCACTCCTCTGAGGCCCAACCCGACCTGACACAAACCTCCCTCCCCAAGGCAAGCCTCCCCTCCCTCCTCCTCCCCGAAGCGTGGCCTGATGCCTCTGAGTCCCGTGTTGTTCTCCAACCCTGCAAAAGGCTCAGCCTGAACCTGCCCAGCCTAATCGGAGGCCCAAGGCTAGTGCCATTAATGAGAGTGGTGGTCTTCTTCTGCACTTGATTCTAAGCTTCAGGGGCAGGATGCACTGCACAAGATCAGGAGAAAGAATTTTTAAAATTGAGGTAAGAAACGAGGAGCAAAGTGACAATCCCAGTTTGATTTCCATTCTGAGGAAGTTCAGACTCATTAATAAAAATTAAAACTTGTGGAAGCTAATAAATTGTTTAGTACTGAAAACCATGTTTAGTTTGTGCATTGTACATCAGAGTGGACATTTGAACCTGTATTATTCAATAGACAAATCTCTGGTCTAATTGCAGTATGGAGTGTAGCAGAATTTAAATCTAGTCAATTAATTACTGTGTACAACCTCTTTCCCAGCTCAAAACGTACATTCTCTGAAATATACAATATATAAATTAAGTGTGACGAAGAGCAATTAATGTGTGACAAATATATAAACCTTTATGCCCACAGGATGGCAGAGTAGTTCTTCCAGTGTTAGTGCGACAAGTTTTACTTGTTACTTCCAGTAGTGGGCAGAGCTTTTCCATGTCACACGGAAATCCAGCTATGGGTTATGTTGCTGCTTTCTCAAATTGTACTTGTGATGCTGGTGACACTGAATGAGGTTTTCACATAATTGGAATAAATGTTTCCCCCAAGAAATGCAATGTCACAAAGACAGTGACACCTATAAAATAAAAAATTCTTATGAACGTTCATGTTTCCAAAACTGTTACTGCAAGTTCTTAAATGCCTTGCAACAATTGAGGGTTGGATCAGACATGCACTAACTGTCTCAAACGTCATCTCAGCTGCTTTCAAACCCCATTCACATTCCAGCCTTGTTCACTGCCCTGTTATGTCCCAGTAAATGCTCAGCTTGGTATTGGAACGTAATAAATGCTTTTATTTCAGACTGCCTGAAATGTTCTCCCAAATATATAAATCCAGTAAGAAAGCCCTGTCAATTCCTTCACTGTCATTGTGTCACAATCCCGGAACTCCCTCCCCAACAGCACTGTGGGTGTACCTACACCACATGGATGGCAGTGGTTCAACAAGGAAGCCCAGCACTCCCTTCTCAAGGGCAATTAGGGATGGACAGTAAATGCTCGCCTTGCCAGTGATGCCCATGAATGACTATAAAAAATTTGCTGCTGTAAGTTCACCACCACCGGAGGGCCCCTCTCATGATCAATTTCAAATACAAGTCATATGGCGGGATTCTTTGGCCATTCACGCTAGCGGGATTCTCCGGTCCCGCTGCAATGAATGGAGATTTGGCTGAGCGTCAAAATCTCCATCCTCTCTGGCAGTGGCGGCGGGGTGTGAACAGCTGGAGGATTCCAGCCATAATCACCCCCTCTGTGCTGTTAAAATGGGCGAGGTTTGCATAGTTCATCAACTATTACTAAGGAATGGCCTCCTTGCCCATCAAGGGTGCTGTGAGAAATTTCCCCTTATGTTTATGACCAGTGTGCAATGTTGTTGCCTTGTCCACATATTTGCGCCTAATTGTGCAGAAACAGTGGGCGCAATTTTCCGGTCCTTCTCACTGGCGGAATCTTCAGGTCCTGCAAAAGCGACCCCCCACGGTGGATTTGCCGATGGTGGGATGGGCGAGCCATACAAATCATCATTGACATTGGGGCGGGGTTAGGATTATATTTATAGATAGGAGTTTAGAAGAGTGAGAGGGGATCTCATAGAAACTTATAAAATTCTAACAGGAATGGACAAGGTCGATTCAGAAAGAAGGTTCCCAATGGTGGGCGAGTCCTGAACCAGGGGCCATAGTTTGAGGATAAGGGGTAAACCTTTTAGAACTGAGATGAGGAGAAATTTCTTCACCCGGGGGTGGTGAATGTGTGGAATTCATTACCATAGAAAGTAGTTGAGTCCAACACATTGTCTGATTTCAAGAAGAAATTAGATGTAGCCCTTTGGGTTAAAGGGATCGAGGGATATGAGGGAGGGGGGGATCAGGATATTGAATTCAATAATCAGCCATGATCAAAATGAATGGCGGAGCAAGCTCAAAGGGCCGAATGGGCTATTCCTGCTTCTAGTTTTTATGTTTAATGGTAAATTACTAGATTCTTTAATCATTTAAAACAACTTGTATACAGCAGCCGGCAATATTTCCAGATATCAAATTCCATCCTGTAGATTTCTTAAGATAAATCTTGTGATCAGTAACTTACATCAAATTGGCAGGTGTAAAGTTGACACGACTGATCAGGAATTGAGTGGAGACCACTTGCACCAGAGTTCTGCCCATGTGGCATCCCACTTAATTATCAAGTTGGACCTTAAGTGTGCTTTCATTTGCAGTTAATGATATTAATTAACCTTCCATAGAAAGGAAAACTGAGAGTTGTAAGTCATGGCCACCAATCTACTGCCAGCAGTTTAGTTCCCACTGGTGAAAGAGATTTACCCTGTTGTAGAAATTTACTTCAGTTGTCTATTTTATAGCACAGAGTCCAAAGATGTGCATGTTGGGTGGATTGACCATGCTAAATTGCCCCTTAGTGTCGGGGGGCTAGTGTGGGTAAATACTGGGTTATAGGAATAGGGCCTGGGTGGGACTGTGGTGGGTGCAGACTTGATGAGCCGAATGGCCTCCTTCTGCACTGTTATGATTCTATGATTTATCATTCTATGATCTATACAGAAGTGACACTAGTTTCTATTTGTGTAACAAATTTTATTCATAGTGCTTTAAAATGTCTAGTCCATGCTCACAGCTCCAGCTTCCAATTCTTTCTGCAGTATGGTTATGTTAATTGAGTCCATACTCAGGCTGATCCAATCAAACACAGCGAGCATCAATAGTAAATAGACACACATAATCAAGCACAGAATAAGTGAACATTACATCTTTTTGCCCTTGTAAAACTAAAGGTAACTATTTTGAATGAAACTATCTTAAACAACAAATCCTTTCTTAGAGATCAGCTTGTCCATTTTCTCTGAGTGCAAAAGTAGTTTTTGAGAAATGAAGGTCTCTGAAGACCATGTTGAGATCTATGAATTTGAGGTTGTGTTTCTGTGTCATCAACTTGGTGAGGCAGATGATAAATATACAATTGTTCATAAGAAAAGGAAATGCATCCTAATCACTATTCCCAAATTATCCTGGTCTGCTCGCTATCAAGCATCTCAAGTTCCACTTCGTGTTGACATCCAGATAAGTGTTGGTACCAAGCAACTGCTTTATCTGCTTTGGTCCAGACAGGGATGATGCAGGTTTGTGGTCACAATTTGACGGTTTGATGCAAACCCAATTGCCAATGTCAAATCGTGCTACCCTTGTGCTTATTCATTTGCCAAATTCTGCTTTTGGTTTACCTTGTCCTTTTGCCATTTTTTCTGTTTTCGCACTGACTTCCTCTCGAATGGTGTTGATGGCTTAAGAATGGCCAATTACATGCAAAGGTTATGACCTATCATAGGTTTGGCCAACATAATTCTGGTCGGAGAGCGTAGAGTGGATCATATGTGCGAAGTAGGCCCATTGTCTGTCATGATAATCTCTTGCAAACAACATTTTGTAAATAAGAATGGCAATGACCAAAGTGGCGGTTATGGAATTTGTTGTAATAATTTCTGGCCATTTGCTATGTATATTACACACAACAAGCAAAAAAGAGGTTGATTCCCAGAGGTTTCTTATACATCTCCAAAAATGTCCATTTGGAATTCTTGCCATGGTTTTGTTGGCCATGGGGTTGGTTGTAAAGGTCTGGGACACAGTTTAACTGACTTTTCATGGAGTATACAAACTACCTGCTTTCTAATGATCTTTTCTATGTAGAAATCTATTGCTGGCCACCAGACTCCTCCAAAGGATTTCTTAACAACACCTGGATGTCCTTCATGAGCAAGATGCAATATACGTTGCTGTTCTGCTTTCGGGATAACTGCTCGCGATCTGTGTGCAATGCAGTTGTCATCAAACAATGTGGGTTCATTGTGTATTCAGTAGTCTGGAGCCAACTCTTCCTGTAATACACAAGGCCACTCTGTTTTTAGTACTGGTTTACTTTCTGCAATACAGTGTCAGTCACCTATTCTACCTTCAATTCCTCTCATAATAGGATTCACAGTCAGCTGTGAAGTCACAATAACCACATAGTCGTTGACGTCACAAGTTGCTTCGACATCACTAACACTGTTTGCGATGGTAGTATGGCCAAGCATTGTGATGCATAATTGATTTATCATTCACTTCCTTCAATGTACTGAGGGTACAGCACCAATCACATTTCCTGATGCATGTATTGTGACATGCATTTCAGTCCACATGCGGAAATGTATGAGGACTGGTGGAGATGCTATATTTGCTTTTAACATATCAAACGCTGATTATTCTATGCTCGTTTTGAGCAAGAGGTCAGCGAGAGCATGCCCTCCACCCTGGAGGCCTTGGATGAACCTGTATCTGAGGTCACCATTGCAGGTGTCAGAGCAGCTTTCTCGAAGGTCAACCCACAGAAAGCGACTGGTCAGGATGGGGTACCCAGACAAGCACTCAGGTCCTGTGTGAATCAGCTGGCGGGGGTATTTGCCTTCAACCTCTCTTTACAGCAATCTGAGGTCCCTGTCTGCTTCAAGACGACGACCATCATCCCGGTACCAAAGGAAAGCCAGGCAGTGTGCCTTAATGACTATCGTCCGGTGGCTCTGACATCCATCATTATGAAGTGCTTCGAAAGGCTAGTCATGGCACGAATCAATTCCAGCCTCCTGGACTGCCTGGATCCACTATAGTTTGCCTACCACTGCAACAGGTCCACAGCAGAATCTATCTCCTTGGCCCTGCACTCAACCCTGGAAAACCGAGATAACAAAGACACCTATGTCAGACTCCTATTTATTGGCAGCTCAGCCTTCAACACCATTATTTCTACGAAACTCATCTCCAAACTCCGTGACCTGGGCCTCGGCTCCTCTCTCTGCAACTGGATCCTGAACTTCCTAACTCACAGACCGCAATCAGTAAGGATAGGCAACAACACCTCCTCCACGATCATCCTCAACACCGGTACCCCACAAGGCTGTGTTCTCAGTCCTCTATTGTATTCCTATATAACTATGACTGTGTGGCCAAATTCCCCTCCAAATCGATTTTCAAGTTTGCTGATGACGCCACCGTAGTGGGTCGGATCTCAGACAATGACGAAACAGAGTACAGGAATGAGGTAGAGAATCTGGTGAACTCGTGCGGCAACAATAGTCTCTCCCTCAATGTTAACAAAGCGAAGGAGATTGTCATCGACTTCAGGAAGCATAGTGGAGAACATGTCTCTGTCTACATCAACGGAGACGAAGTAGAAAGGGTCGAGAGCTTCAAGTTTTTAGGTGTCCAGATCACCAACAACCTGTCCTGGTCCCCCCATGTCAACACTATAGTTAAGAAAGTCCACCAACGCCTCTACTTTCTCAGAAGACAAAGGAAAGTTGGCACGACTGCGATGATTCTCACCAACTTTTACAGATGCACCGTAGAAAGAATTCTTTCTGGTTGCATCACAACTTGGTATGGCTTCTGCTCTGCCCAAGACCGCAAGAAACTACAGGTCGTGAATGTAGCCCAATCTGTTGTGCAAACCAGCCTCCCACCCATTGACTCCGTCTACACTTCCCGCTGCCTCGGCAAAGCAGCCAGCATAATTAAGGATGCCACGCACCCCGGACATACTCTCTTCCACCTTCTTCCGTCGGGGAAAAAGATACAAAAATCTGAGGTCATGTACCAACCGACTCAAGAACAGCTTCTTCCCTGCTACCATCAGATTTTTCAATGGACCTACCTTGCATTAAGTTGATCTTTTTCTACACCCTAGCTATGACTGTAACACTACATTTTGTACTCTCTCGTTTCCTTCTCTATGAAAGGTATGCTTTATTTGTATAGCGCTCAAGAAACTACTTTTCACTGTATGCTAATACATGTGACAATAATAAATCAAATCAAAATGCTGTGTGATTGCGCATCTTTGCACAGTAGCTTCGCAATCTCTATGCAGTTAGGAATGAATTTGTTATATAAATTGCAAGTACCAAAGAACAATGCCAACTAGTTTATGTTAAATAGGGTGCAAACCAACTGAATGGCTTTGACGTTGTGCTTTACACCAGCTACTGTCACGCTATACTCTAGAAAGTCAGTTTTGACTGCTGTGAATGTATACGTGTTATTATACAGCATCAAATTGTACGAGTTAAGTGAGCACCGCTGATAACTGCAGATTGTGCTCTGTTCTGTTCCTTCCATGGACGACAATGTCATCAAGTGGAGTGGCCCTTTAATTTCTGATAAAACTGAAGAAATGATCTTCTGGAATGCACTAGATGCTGAACATGGTCCATTGGGCATTCTGCCATACAGAAATACACCTTAATGACTGACAAAAACTGTAAGATATCGGCTTTGCTCTGCCAAGGGTATCTGAAATTAGCTCCATAGCATACCGAGCTTTGTGAAGACTGTGAAGTCGTGAAATGAAGCTGATAGTATTTGGATTGCGGAAAGTGGATATTTGGCTGGAATGAATGCTTTGTTGATCACCTTAAGGATGATGTATAGAATAATTCGTCATTTTTATCTTGTGCAATGACTAGACTTGATATCCGCAGTGATGAGTTGATTTATTCAATGATACCGTCTGTTTCTAATTGTTCCAGCTCCTGTGACACTTCAGCATGGTTGCACACAGCAACTTTTGCCAATTTTGTGAAGCTGTTGGGATTGATGTGTTGACCTGTGGAGCACGGCAGCACATCTTAATCTCCCCAAATCCAGTAAATTAGGGATCCAGAGTATATGGTCTGTGTCATCAACCAGGTTAATCCAGTAGGACCTTCAAATTTCAATCCCAGCCCATTGAAAAGGTTTACCCTCAAGAGGCTTCTGTCTTTAGCTACACAGAACAGGAACCTGTCCAGGGTGACATTTTTGTAGCATACTGAAACTTTGATTGTCTCCAGAACCTGAATAATTAAGTTATCACAAGCTTGAAGCTGTCACAGGCATGAGAGAAAGTTGTGAAAAAAACTGATGGTGGAGTTTATCACTCAAAATAGAAACTTCAGTACCAACATTGATGAGAAGCGACACAGATGCCTGTGACTGAGCAATCCCAAATATTACATGGTGCCTTACTGTTCATGATGGAATATATATACTGTACCTCAAAGAACAAAAGAAAATAACAGCACAGGAACAGGCCCTTCAGCCCTCCAAGCCTGCACCGACCATGCTGCCCGACTGAACTAAAACCCCCTACTCTTCCAGGGACCATATCCCTTTATTCCCATCCTATTCATGTATTTGTCCACACACCCCTTAAAAGCCACTATCATATCTGCTTCCACTACCTACCCCCAGCAGCAAGTTCCAGGTACTCACCACCCTCTGTGTAAAATACTTGCCTCGTACATCTCCTGTAAATCTTGCCCCTCGCACCTTAAACCTATGCCCCCGAGTAATGACTCTTCCACCCTGGGAAAACGCTTCCGGCTATCTACTCTGTCCATGCCCCTCATAATCTTGTAGACTTCTATCAGG
Organism: Mustelus asterias; assembly: GCF_964213995.1. Lineage (NCBI taxonomy): Eukaryota > Metazoa > Chordata > Chondrichthyes > Carcharhiniformes > Triakidae > Mustelus > Mustelus asterias. The sequence continues at coordinate 77,825,644 of NC_135810.1, forward strand.
TCGTTCGAGTGGAACAAACCAAGTTTCTCCAACCTCTCCTCATAGCTAATGCTAGGCAACATCTTGGTAAATCTTTTCTGTATCCTCCCCAAAGCCTCCACATCCTTCTCGTAGTGTGGCCACCAGAATTGAACACTATATTCCAAGTGCAGCCTAACTAAGGTTCTATAAAGCTGCAACGTGACTTGGCAATTTTTAAATTCAATGCCCTGGCCGATGAAGGCAAGCATGCCGTATGCCTCCTTGACTACCTTTTCCACCTGTATTGCCACTTTCATTGACAACTGATTTTTAAGGCGAGACTTAAACTAGAAAGAGTGCAGAAAAGATTTACTAGGATGCTACCAGGACTTGATGGATTGAGTTATAAGGAGAAGCTGAATAGACTGGGACTTTTTTCTCTGGAGCGTAGGAGGCTGAGGGGTGACCTTATAGAGGTCTGTAAAATAATGAGGGGCATAGACAAGGTAGATAGTCAATAACTTTTCCCAAAGATAGGGGAGTCTAAAACTAGAGGGCATAGGTTTAAGGTGAGAGGGGAGAGATACAAAAGTGTCCAGAGGGGCAATTTTTTCACACAGAGGGTGGAGAGTGTCTGGAACAAGTTGCCAGAGGTAGTAGTAGAGGCGGGTACAATTTTATCTTTTAAAAAGCATTTAGATAGTTACATGGGTACGATGGGTATAGAGGGATATGGGCCAAATACGGGCAATTGGGATTAGCTTAGGGGTTTTAAAAAAAAAGGGCGGCATGGACAAGTTGGGCCGAAGGGCCTGTTTCCATGCTGTAAACCTCTATGACTCTATGACTCCTCCATGTGTCACACCGATTAAGTCCCCTTCTTTAATGACTTGCACATCTTTGAGAAGCGGTTCCATGTTTATCACTGTGAATTAATGAGAACCTCCACAATTTAGGCACAATTTTGATGGTATCCGACTGTGATGGGGCATGTGTTGGTGAGACTGCTAAGGTCTCTTTGTCCATAACCCTTACATTTGAACTATTTGGAAAAGATTTGGCTGCAGCCCTGAGTCTAAAATCTCTTTGAATTTAATATGGCAGATTCAATGTGGACTGCTGAAGCTATGATTTTTTTCCCCAGGTGAAATCATCATCCTCCTTGAGGAGACAGTGCCTAATTCATGGAATTGAGGTTTTTTCAATCTATTGGTCACAAATTAGGTCATTAGTTAGATTGGAAATTTAACATATAGAAGTCAATTGTTACAATGCTGCCGTGTATTGTTTAAAGGGCTCACCATTTGTCTGGTATCTCTGGCAGAATGTATATTGTTTGATCAACACACTTTTCTTCAGAACAAAGTATGTTTTGAGAGTGCTTGAGAATGTAGACATATCTTCTGGGAAATGCTTGAATACTTGCAGGTCTTCTGCTCTGAGACAACATCATCTTGTGGATCGCTGCTCTATCCACCTTATCCATCCCAAAATGAGCAAGAGGGTCTTGAACCTCAAAATCCATTGATCTCACAACATGGTTGGATCTCCCGTTGAAGAACATCAAGGCGCAGGAGCCGGCAAGTTTAAACTTTTCTCCATCATCCTTGTTGCCACTTTGTAGTATATTTTATACTGGAATCTGTGCAGCCATGATATTATTTTCTATGTGTATAACAGGTTTTATTCATAGTGCTTTAAAATATCCAATCTGTGCTTCCAGTTGGTTTACTTTCTGAGCCCACACCCAGGTCAACCTAATCAAGCATAGTGAGCATCAACAGTAAACAGGCTCACATAATCAAACACAGAACAACTGAATTCTACAACCCCCGATGAGTTTCTCCATGGAAAGTTTATTTTTCTTGTGTCTTGGAAGAAAAGAGAGGGAATGATGGGATGGCCAGAGAGTTAGGCTCCACCTAAGACAGACTGCATCCACCACATGCTACTTATCTTTCCCCCTCCCAAGCTCACAGGTAATCCCTGTACAGAATTGGTCAGTAAGAGTTTTAACAACACCAGGTTAAAGTCCAACAGGTTTATTTAGTAGCCGAAAGCTAATGGGATTTGCTACCAAATAAACCTGTTGGACTTTAACCTGGTGTTGTTAAAACTCTTACTGTGTTTACCCCAGTCCAACACCGGCATCTCCACATCAGAATTGGTCACACATGATTCAGGTCAGCAGACTGCCAGGTGTAGGTCTGTGTCACCTATTGCAGCAACAGACACTATGGCCGGAACTCTACCACCTTGACCGCCACAGAATCGGAGCGGGCGAGAGTCCGACAACAGAAATCTCCATTGACCTCGAGTGGGAATTTCCGGTCTCGCTCAAGTGAGGCTGTAAAATCTCTGATAATTAGCTGCACCCCCGAGCAATGTTTCCTCTTCTATTTGCTCGTGTGGAAGAGTTCTGTACATGGCCCCTTTAATTCTTTTTTGCGGCCAGGTACTCATGGCAACTTCAAAGGGGCGACTTACGCAGCGCTGACTCAGGAACTCTCAAGTTATTGTACGGCTGTTCAGCTGAGAGGGTATGTTGCTCTACAGTCCTGGTATTCTGCCTTTTTCAGGCATGCTGCAATAGCATACTGTGGAGAGTTGCCTTGGAGCGGCAGGTAAGATCGCTGTCACTTCAATCTGCATTACACCTGCTTCAGCAATCGTCACTGGGAAGATGTTTGTGTTGTGGTAATGTCATTGGACAAGTAATCCAGAAGCTCAGTCTAATGCTGTGGGGGACATTGGTTCAAACTTCGACAGGCTGGTGGAACATAAATTCAATTAATAAATCTGGAGTCTCAATAACGGTTACTATAAGACTATGGGGGGAATTTTACCATTTTGAGTCGAAGTGCCGGATCTGGGCGTCAAATAGATCCGCACCTGGAATCCTCTTTCCAGCGCGCCCATACGCATTTTGCCGGCTCCGGCCCGATCCGCGCTGTGGGCGGGGCTTAGAACTGGCGGACCGATCGCAGCTCTGAACTGCGCATGTGCAGTTCGAAAAAAATCTGACAGTGCACCCGGGCACGAAAAAAAAGCAGAAAGCGGAGAGAGTGGCTCTCTGACGGTCATCCTCTGGTCGGGAGGGGGGGCGGGGGGTAGGGGAGGAGAGGGGGTGTGACGTATCATCCCCTTGAGGGGGGGAGGGGGGTGGAGGAGAGGGGGTGTGACGTATCATCCACTGTGGGGGTGGGGGGGAGGAACAAAGAACAAAGAACAATACAGCACAGGAACAGGCCCTTCGGCCCTCCAAGCCCGTGTCGCTCCCTGGTCCAAACTAGACCATTCTTTTGTATCCCTCCATTCCCACTCCGTTCATATGGCTATCTAGATAAGTCTTAAACGTTCCCAGTGTGTCCGCCTCCACCACCTTGCCCGGCAGCGCATTCCAGGCCCCCACCACCCTCTGTGTAAAATATGTCCTTCTGAGGGGGTGTGATGTATCATCCTTTGGTCGGGGGGGGCTCCGCTGCCTGTCTGCGGCCGATCCCTCCTGGCACCATCACTGGTGCACTACCAGCTACAGTCATCTCTCCCGCTCTCTCGTACCTGCAGGGAAGAGCAATCTGTGGCTGGTAGTGTACCAGTGATGTTGCTAGGAGGCATCGGCCGCAGACAGGCAGCGGAACCCCCCTGACCAGAGGATGAGACATCACACCCCCTCTCCTCCCCCCCCCCCAGGGGATGATCTGTCACACCCCCTCTTCTCTCCCCCCCCCCCCCCCCCCCCCCCCCGGGGATGATACGTCACCCCCCCTCTCCACCCCCCCGGGGGATGATCGGTCACACCCCCTCTCCTCCCACCCCCCCCGTCCCAGGGACTGAGACGTCACACACCCTCTCCTCCTCCCACCCCCCTCCCGCCCCGACCAGAGGATGACCTGGGTCAGGGAGCCTTTGCAGTCTCTGACCCCGCTCTTCGGAGGCTGCAGCGGCGACTTCAGACTTTTATTTTGCAGGTCGGTAACAGCGCGGACGCGGATCGGGCCAGAAGACGGTAAAGTGGGATTTGGCGGTAGAGTTGGGCGCGCGGTTCATTAAGTCGACTTAAATGCATGCAAATGCATTTAAATCGTCAGGCCGTCCGATTCGGGTGCGCGCCGGACCCGCGCCCGAATCGGGTGTCGGTAAAGCGGCGATCTGCTCGGAATCGGGTGCAGATCGTGGTACAGGCCCAACGTCCAACTTTACTGCGATTTCGCGCCCAATAACGGGTACGAAGTTTTGGTAAAATCAGGCTCTATAATTGATTGTTGTAAAACCCACCTGGTTCACTAATGTCCTTTAGGGAAGGAAATCTGCCATCCTTATGGACTGGTTTGTCTGTGATTTTACATCCACAGTGGGGCAGCACTGCTGCCTCACAGCGCCAGGGACCTGGCTTCGATTCCCGGATTGGATCACTGTCTGTGCAGAGTTTGCACGTTCTCCCCATGTCTGCATGGGTTTCCTCTGGGTGCTCCGGTTTCCTCCCACAATCCAAAAGACGTGCTGATTAGGTGCATTAGCCATGCTAAATCTCCCTCAGAGTACCCGAACAGGTGCCGGAGTGTGGTGACTAGGGGATTTTCACAGTAACTTCATTGCAGTGTTAATGTAAGCCTACTTGTGACTAATAAATAAACTTAAAGCTTAAAGATGGTTGACCCTTAACAATTCGCTGTAATGGCCCAGACAACCACTCTGTTTAAGGGCAACTGGAGTGGGCAACAAATATTGGCCTTGCCACGAAAGAATAAAATAAACAGGGCTTGGTGTGTTGAACTGCTCCAACACCTGACTATATTCTGTTTCCTGTCTCCATAACAACTGGATTTTCCAAAGCTGCTTTGTGAATCAAACAGCCTATACAAAGGCTGAAATAGCGATCAAAAATATTGTCAGCCATTGCTATCTTCACTGATGTAAATGGGCACTTACATTTCAGTAGTTAAGCGGTCACATCCTATTAAGTGTACCCAGCAACAGGTGTAAGAAGTCCTTGATGGGCTGGCTATGCACAACTCACCACTTACCTGTCCCTGGCACTCTTCCAATTCTGGCTTGATAAGGGAAGGGAGTTCATCTTCAAAGGCCATTGAATTGCCCAAGTCAGAATCTTGGGAGTTACCCGGGTACTGCACTTTAGCACTGACCCACCATGCTCAAAGTCAGCATGTGCACATCATTTGTCTGGGGTGGGTAGGTGCCTGTACCACACTGGGTGCATTTCCGGCAGCTACCAGTCCTACCTTACCCAAAGTTTCACCATTTGCTGCTGTCCAGGCATAGCCTGGTATGCCTACACCTGGAGAAGTTATTTCTGCTTCTCATTACTAAGGAGCCCAATAACAAAAATGCATTCCAAGCTCACCTTATTTTTGCAGATCTAGACTGTCTCTCCGAGTGATGCTCACCTGAAACCTTTGGGGACCAGCACACGTCATCTCACTGGCTGTACTAGCCTCCAACCTTATATCAGCTCACACTGGGGCTGGGGAAGTTGGAGCAGTCACTGTAGTGAGTTTCTGACCCCAAGCCAGGTTATAATACTCAACCTAATTGGAAACATTTCTATTGACTTTAGTATGGATGTACCCATTAATGCTTATAGTGTACAATTACAAAATGGAAAAATAGAAGAAAGTATTAGGGAAAATCTCCCTGGACATAGCCCACTGTCTGTTTTCGGAGTAACATCGGTAGGAATAAGCATGCATGTTTTCTTCCCAACCATCTCAGTCTTGGATGTTAAGTAAGGAAGGCCTGATGGATTACTTACATCACAACAGTGTTCATGTTCCAAATTAAATTCACAGTATCAACTGTCTTGCCCAGGACTGGTATACAATATTGTGAACTTACAGTCAACAAGTTTAAAAATTGGACACTAACAAACTGCTAAGACTTGCATGCTAAGATGGCTGCTGCAAATTGTGTGACTTTTGGCATTTGGATACAAACAGTATCAAGTCTGTGGTGAACGACATCCTGGGGGTTACCACTGACCAGAAATTGAACTGGACTAGCATATAAATACTGTGGCTACCAGAGCAGGTCAAAGGCTAGTAACTCACCTCCTGACACCCCCCCCCTCAAAGCCCAACATCTTCAAGGCACAAGTCAGGAGTGTACTTGCATGGATCAGCGCATCTTCAACAACGCTCAAGAACCTCGACACCATCCAGGACAAAGCAGTTCGCTTGATTGCAACCCATTCCATAAAAATTCAATCCCCCCCACCACAGACGAAGAGTAGCAGCTGTGTGTGCCATTTATAAAATGCAATGCAGGAGCCCATCAAATTTCCTTAGATGGCACCTTCCAATCCACAGCCACTACCGACTAGAAGGACAAGAACACAAATACCTGGGGACACCACCACCTGGAGGGGCACCACCAGCTGGAGGTTTCCCTCCAAGTCACTCACCATCCTGATTTGGAAATATATCACCGTTCCTTCACTGTCACTGTGTCAAAATCATGGGATTCCCTCCCTAACAGCACTGTGGGTGTCACGAGGGGCTGGGGATTGTGATAGGCAGGGTGGCGTTCCCTCTGTTAAATAACTCACACAGTTGGACAATACAAAATAAAATTGAGTGTTTATTTAAAGGCCTTCATATACTCAGCAGAACAGAAAAGGAAAGGAAATAAACACTTAGCTCTTCTTGGAGCCTAACTTTACACTCAATATAAACCTGGATGGCTAATCCGTTTCCCAGGGAAAGCTCAACGTACCGTATCCAACAGTGACAGTAAGGCAAGGCAGAGGCAAGGTGAAATATAAGTGAAAAGGTCAGATTACCAGAGCAGGTTCTCATACAGGCCAAAGTTCAATCCAAATCAGGGTTTTCATACAGTCCAAGATGAGCAATAAAACACAGTTATGCACACAGCAAATCCTTCCCTCTCCAAGACAACCCAAGTTGGCATCTGGCCCAAGCAGAACTCAGTGCTCTGCTAATTTAGTCGAGCAAGACTACAGAGCTAATCCTCATTGCACATGTTCCCGATTGGGGTTTTCCATCAGTTTGACATGAGAGTTCTGGGTTGACGACTTGTGGCCATCTTGGGATGAGGAACTCAGTCAAGAAACTGAAGAATATTTTGAGGAAAGTACTGCCCTTCCAGCACACAACCCCTGGTGACACCTAGTATTACACCTCAGGGGACTGCAGCGGCTCCAGAAGGCAGCTCACCACCACCTTCTGATTCGGGATGGGTAACAAATGCTGGTCTAGCTAGTGATGCCCACATCCCGTAAAGGAATTTTAAAAAAATGTCATTAAATATGAACATAGGTAAATACCTCACAGCCATTTGTGGAATTCACACCACTCATTGTTTAAGAATGGGCCAACACCTAAAGACCATGGAATTTCCAGACTGCCTGTCTCCAGGTTTCATACTGGACAAAAGGGAAGAATGAAACTCAATGGCCATTGTCAACTTCCCATTGTGTCATGATGGCCTCCCCATCCAAACTAGACTGGGTGGGCTGCAGATGTGCTAATCCAGTGGTCATTTGTTTCAAACTAGTTTCAGGGTCCTCACCTTTATTACCTAAGGATGCAGCAGATCCAACAGAACCATCAATTGTCAGCCAGTTTGAGCTACATGGGGCGATTCCACCAGCCCGCTGTGCTGCTTTTATAGTGCAGTGGGCTGGGAGACTGGAGTGGAGGCCGTTTCGTGGGCCACCCCCACCGCCCCCCGCTGGGCGTCAGGCCTCCGCGTGTGTCCAGCAGACAGACTTCCAATGTAGTCAGCTCCGCGCCTCAAATCAGTCCAGAGCTACATAAATTATGGTAATGATTATTCGAATATATTTTAAATCCCATTAACGGGCCTAGGACTGAAATCTCTGGGCCCACTAGTGTCTCCCCCCGTGTGCCAGGAGTGATTCACTCCAGCCGAGTTTACTATAGCTCCCCACTTGTGAGGAACTAGCGGCCCGACCCCGCTGGAGTGAAGGGGGGGGGGGGCAATTGATGCCCCGCCAGGAGGTTGGGGGGTAAAGGGGGTGTCCCTTGGGCATTGCCACCTTGGCAGTGCCAGCCTGGTCCTGGCACTGCCCAAGGGGCAAAGTGCCAATGCCCAGGGGGCATCTTGGCACTACCCACTGGACATCACACAGTGCTAAGGGGGCGAGGTCTCGGGGGGCGGGGGTGGGGAGATAAGTGTGGGTGAGGGGTCCCGCTGCCATTCTGCATAGGGATCGCAAGCAGAGGGAGGGAGGCCAGCAATCGGGGCTGTGCATCAGGGTGGGGTCGGCGCTGCTGGTGGGGGGGTGGAAATCGGGAGATCGCAGCTGGCAGGGGAAGGGGGTGGGAGATCGAAGCAGACTGGGGGCAGGGGGGAGGAGGGGCGGTTGAGGCGGTTTGCAGGGCCAGTGATCGAGCCACTGGGGGATCAGAGGGGCAGCATTGCAGGGCTGAGGGGCTGGCCAGCAATCGAGTTGGCCAGCGATTGGGAGGCCGGCAGTGCAGGCAACTGTACATGCACCGATGTCGGCACTGACAGATCGGGACCTGTGCAGTGGCCTGGTCAGTGCGAATGCTGCCGGCCTCTCCAGCGGGAATAGGCCCTGCCCACAGATTTTTAGCGTGATTCATGCTTGTGCATTCTGCAGTGCACAGACTGTGGGAGATTCACTTTGATACACATGCTGAAAACAAAAAGCGGGATTTACGCCCGTTTTTACACTTCGAATTTTTTTGGGAGAATCCCACCCACAGATTCTGAAACTAGCTGGAAGTCATCAGACATTCAATATAATTAAGCTGTTCCAGTTTCAAAGTTCACCTGAGAACCAAAATCCGAGATATTCGATTCAAGAAACCTCACAAACTGGTGTACAATTGCTTTACAACATCCACATTTCAACTTTAAATGATCACACCCAGTCATAGGCCTGCTATGTAGGAAATTGGAAACCGGCACAGTGGCACAGTGGTTAGCACTGTTGCCTCACAGCGCCAGCGACCCAGGTTCGATTCCAGCCTTGGGTGACTGTGTGGAGTTTGCACATTCTCCTTGTGTTTACATGGGTTTCCTCTGGGTTCTCTGGTTTCCTCCCACAGTCCAAGATGCGCAGATTGGGTGGATTGGCAATGGTAAATTGCCTCTTAGTGTCAGGGGGATTATTAGGGTAAATACATGGGTTTACAGGGATAGGGCCTGGGTGGGATTGTTGTTGGTGCAGGCTTGATGGGCTGAATGGCCTCTCGCTGTACTGTAGGGATACTATGATTCTATGACATCATAAATCATAGTAAGAGTTTTAACAGCACCAGGTTAAAGTCCAACAGGTTTATTTGGTAGCAAATGCCATTAGCTTTCGGAGCGCTGCTCCTTCGTCAGATGGAGTGGAAATCTGCTCTCAAACAGGGCACAGACACACAAAATCAAGTTACAGAATACTGATTAGAATGCGAATCTCTACAGCCAACCAGGTCTTAAAGATACAGACAATGTGAGTGGAGGGAGCATTAAGCACAGGTTAAAGAGATGTGTATTGTCTCCAGACAGGACAGCCAGTGAGATTCTGCAAGTCCAGGAGGCAAGCTGTGGGGGTTACTGATAGTGTGACATAAACCCAACATCCCGGTTTAGGCCGTCCTCATGTGTGTGGAACTTGGCTATCAGTTTCTGCTCAGCGATCCTGCACTGTCGTGTGTTGTGAAGGCCGCCTTGGAGAACGCTTACCCGAAGATCAGAGGCTGAATGCCCATGACGGTCACGGGCATTCAGCCTCTGATCTTCGGGTAAGCATTCTCCAAGGCGGCCTTCACGACACACAACAGCGCAGAGTCGCTGAGCAGAAACTGATAGCCAAGTTCCGCACGCATGAGGACGGCCTAAACCGGGATGTTGGGTTTATGTCACACTATCAGTAACCCTCACAGCTTGCCTCCTGGACTTGCAGAATCTCACTGGCTGTCCTGTCTGGAGACAATACACATCTCTTTAACCTGTGCTTAATGCTCCCTCCACTCACATTATCTGTATCTTTAAGACCTGGTTGGCTGTAGAGATTCGCATTCTAATCAGTATTCTGTAACTTGATTTTGTGTCTCTGTGCCCTGTTTGAGAGCAGATTTCCACTCCATCTGACGAAGGAGCAGCGCTCCGAAAGCTAATGGCATTTACTACCAAATAAACCTGTTGGACTTTAACCTGGTGTTGTTAAAACTCTTACTGTGTTTACCCCAACGCCGGCATCTCCACATCATAAATCATAGACAGAATTAGCTTTAATTTGTAGAAATGTACACCTGTATCCAATCTTTATATGTGCGTGCATGAGACTGAGTGTGTAGCATTACCTTAATTCGGGGTCAATGTGTGAAAATAAATAATCTTTATTTCAAACTCATGAAAGCTTGCTGCTGAATCGCTTAATTAGAATACACACTCCAAGGACAAGAACAAACATATTCCTTTCCACACAAGACTGATTACAGGCAGTCTTTTGTCCATAACCCAGCCATTTGGGGGTATTTTGATGACTTGATAAAGCATTTATATAATAGATGGAAGTTGGCATCACTTATGGTTTGGATGATGTGCCTGACTCAGATGCAGGAGTATTTCCTGCCAGATTTTTAATATTGGAGGTTTGAGCAATGGTATTTATCCAGGCATAATCCATCACTTTGCAATGGCATGCATAACGAAAAACTTCTAGTTCAATGGTGAGACCACATTTGGAATATTGTGTGCAGTTCTGGTCACCTCACTATAAGAAGGATGTGGAAGCGCTGGAAAGAGTGCAAAGGAGATTTACCAGGATGCTGCCTGGTTTGGAGGGTAGGTCTTATGAGGAAAGGTTGAGGGAGCTAGTGCTGTTCTCTCCGGAGCGGAGGAGGTTGAGGGGAGACTTAATAGAGGTATATAAAATGATGAAGGGGATAGATAGAGTGAACGTTCAAAGACTATTTCCTTGGGTGGATGGAGCTATTACAAGGGGCATAACTATAGGGTTCATGGTGGGAGATATAGGAAGGATGTCCGAGGTAGGTTCTTTACTCAGAGAGTGGTTGGGGTGTGGAATGGACTGCCTGCAGTGATAGTGGAGTCAGACACTTTAGGAACATTTAAGCGGTTATTGGATAGGCACATGGAGCACACCAGGATGATAGGGAGTGGGATAGCTTGATCTTGGTTTCAGAGAAAGCTCGGCACAATATCGTGGGCCGAAGGGCCTGTTCTGTGCTGTTCTGTTCTATGTTCTATGTTCTAACACTAAATCACCCTTTTTGCAATCTTTGTTAATGCTGGGTGCCCCTTGCACAGGTGACTCCTGTGTCCAGCACTGCTTGGGTGCAAAAGGATGGAACATATAAAGTACCATTTATTGCTCTCATCTGCATGTCATCATAATACACCTGCTCTCACTTTCACGCTATTTTTCACAGGTTCTGAAAGCCCAGCTTGACTGTTTCAGTTCCTCACCTGCCCAGCCAATGCCAGATTCCTGAAGGAAAATTTGGCCTCAACAAGTCAACTTATGATGGAAAGGTATAATAGAAAATGCATGGTGAGAAATGTTACAGGAAATAAATGCTGCACTTACATGAATGTGTATAATATGCAAAACTTTTAAAATAGTGTGTGAAGATCCTATAGTATTGTTCAATGAGAGTTGCAGAATATGCAGCATTATAACAAAATGGTGTTGTGCCATGTAGAGTGTAAATTAGCACTAGTCTTGTGTTATGAATGATTGTTGCAGTCTATTTTTATTATGTCGCCTTCTATTGGTGCTTTGATTGAGGATCAAAGTCTGTGAATCTGTTCATTATTTTGGGGTAACTGTAATTAGGTGGTGTTATACATTGCCTATTTCACGCAACTGACTATTACTTCCAACTCTTCCTTGCACCCCTTATCCTCAACTTCCCACAAAGTCTCAACAATTCCAGGCCCAAATTGAAGCATTTTCACATTTCTTCCCTATTTTCCACCTTGTTCTGTACAAACTCTTCCATGAGACTCACCTTCCCCTCCCCCAGTCACCTCCCCACCCTACTTGTGATCAGTTATATACCACTCTTGCCAAACCCCCATCATAGGTGACAATGGTTCTGTGGTAATATAATCAGGGCCTATTTTAAGGCTGATTAAATTGGATATCCTAAATTAAAGAATTGGGCATAATAAAATCAAACACTGTCAAACCACAGGCAGGCCAATTATACAAATACACAAACATGTCTGGGCCTGACCCATCAATCACCCATCAAAGATCATTGCACTCTACTGAGACCCAGCAGGAGATCATCGCACCCCATTGAAATGTATCGGCCTATTGTTAGAAGCCCAGATCGGGCCAGACTTTCTGTCACCTAGAGTTCCTGCAGTTACCTTATCTGGCAACAGGTTGCATGTAAGCAACAACATGGAGATGGACACCTGGGGGTAGGCCCTGGTGTCCTGTCAGGCACTCATCAAGAAACACACTGGGTATTGGAACCCCCTCCTGGAACCTCATTGGCCGGAAACCAGAGAAGTTTCTGGAAAGACAGGCAGGTAGGGGGATAAAGGTACACATCTCAGACACACCAGCAGTGAAGGCTCGATGAGGGAGGCGACCTTGACCATCCAGTAGACTGACCAGAGAAGGAAGAAGCTGCCATCGAGATTCACCTTTGTGATGACAGACCAGAGGGATTCTGAGAATTGGGCCTGCAGTTTAATCAAACCATCTTTGCGGGTAATATACTTGAATCTGGGATATCCTCTTGTTTTATGTGGGTAATTTAAGAGTTAATAGTATTATTAATAAACTTATTGAACCTTTACTTGTGTTTGTCCTTTGTCCATCTTGCAAATAAGGGCACTGGGATAAAACCTTGGAGTTTGCAAACTGGTCAAAAGTATCTGAGAATTAACAGGTACAACAGTTCTCTTTCCAGAGACCTTATCCCTTTACCTTTCAAAACCAAAGTCATTATGCATTTACAGAAAAATCCACCCCGACCCATTTGTCTTTTATAAATATTGTCTAATCTATAAAGGACTTGTATTTTACAGTACTTCTTGTGATTTCAGGATGTACCAAATTGATTTTCAGTTAACAAAGTACTTTTGAATTGTTATCACTCTAATGTAAATGCAGCAATCAATTTTCATGTAGCAGTGTCCTGTAAACTGCAATGAAATACATGATTAATTCCTGTTTTACATATGGGATGTGAAATAATCATGAAGGACCTGAAAGGGTTAACCTCGTCACACAGAGGGAATGAGCTAACTGACTCGTGATTGATTTGGAGAGGAATAGAAACAGGACAATGACAGGTTAATTGCAATTATGAATTGCCAACAGTTCCTGCTTAGAATGGAAGGAACATTTACACCTGGGTAAGCTATGAGCTAAGTGCCCCTCACTGTGGGAGGAAAACCTTCTGTTGTGTAAACAGCATGAGAGCTGTCTGTGCCCTTGCAGTTCTGCATTGCTCAGCACACTGAAAAGAACCAGGGTAAAGGGGTGCGAAGTGTTGGACAATCCAGTGTAATGTTAACAGAATCTATGCCTGAGGCCCAGGTATGTAACAGTGTGACCTGAACACTATAAAAATGAGACAATATTGAAGTTAGGAGAAGACGGTGACACAATGGTTAGCACTGCTGCCTCATAGCACCAGGAACCTGGGTTCAATTCCAGCCTTGGGTCAGTGTGTGTGTGGAATTTGCATGTTCTCCCCCTGTCTGTGTGGGTTTCCTCTGGGTGCTTTGGTTTCCTCCCACAGTCTGAAAGACGTGCTGGTTCGGTGCATTGGCCATGCTAAATTCTCCCTCACTGTACCCGAACAGGCGCAGGAGTGTAGCGGCTAGGGGCTTTTCACAGTAACTTCATTGCAGTGTTAATGTAAGCCTACTTGTGACATTAATAAATAAACTTTAAACAAAAGGATGGGGATTGGGCATCTCCAGATCCAGGCCTGCAATAATACCGGTAACGACCAGCCACGCGGATGAGTTTCAATCAAATTGTAAAAGGTACTGTGGTTTTATGGGTTCAATAAGCAATAAATCTAAAGTTCTGCCGGATCCTATTTGCTCTTTGCATTTTGATTCTTGTAATTCTAGTGTCGCCAAGAACCACTGCAAGACAAAACGACACAGACCCCCTTCCAAATATTGGCCAGAAAACTGGAGGAATTCTACAGTTCCATTCCCGATAGCATCTTGGGATCTTTTATGTCGACTAGAGAGGACAGACAGGACCTCGGTTTAACATCTGTTTTGAACATGTTGTCACGTCCAGCCTCTGCAAACCCTCCCCCCGCCCCCCCACACACACCCTTTATTAATGCACCAGATGGAGTTCAATGTCAATAAGTGAGGTGATAAATTTTGGCAAAAAATATAACAGCAGTTTTACTCTGAGGGGAAGTAAATTTGGTGCTGTGTAAGAACAGAAAGACTTGGAGGTACAAGCTCACACAGCATTGCCTCCAGCTGATTGTCTGTTCAAAAAAAGATAGTGGACTTCTAGGTTTTAATGCAAAACATGACAAAAAGTGGTGATAAATCTATATATGAAAGTTAAATAACATCACAGTTGGAGCACTGCATGTAGTTTTGAACAGCCTATTCATGAAAGAAATTAAAGATTTTAGAGTGACTGCGATGCTAAATTGTGTGGAAAAATACAAAAAATAAAAATGTGAAAAACAATACTCTCATGGTAGAGCAATGCGAAATATATAGAAGTGTTTAAATTAAAATTAAAGACGAAAACAATTAAGATCAAATGTTGGAGGACAGGGGACGAGATATTTCTTTACAGAGCTGTGAGAAGTCGGATTCATTTCCAGGGTTGATGATTGTCAACACTGAAGATTAGATTGGAGAGGTGGATGAAGGAAAAGGGAAGAAAAGGGATTTGGAAGTAGGCAGGTAAATGTGGTTCGAACGCTTTGCTCACCTGCAAGAGAGCACTTAGTGCATTGTAACTTCTGTGTATTTTCATGCGTGTTTCTCTAAATCCCATCAGTCTGACTTCTACCTATGTTATAATTCTAACAATGTCCTGGTTGAAACTATGAAAACTACTAAAACTATTGCTGGTGATGAGCAAACTCCTCTTTATCTCCCATAATCTTTCTTCTTTCTGCAGCTTTTTACAACGTCGGCCATTTTGTTCCCCCCACCTCCTCCACTTCCTTTCCAGCTTCATAGCCTTGTACATTTTTACATCTATGCATCCAAATACAGCCAACATACTTTTGTAATAGAATGTTTTTCATTGCTTGAGTTGTCACTGCAAGTTTTTTTTTCAAAGCATGTGGTTAGGACAGCCCATCCCTAATTACCCTTGAAAAGGCGGTGAGCTACCTCCTTGAACCATCCAGTCTATGTGGTGTAGGTACACCCACAGTGCTGTTAGGGAGAGAATTACAGGTTTTGACCCGACAACAGTGAAGGAAGGGCAATATATTTCCAAGTCAGGATGGTGAGTGACTTGGAAGGGAACTTCCAGGTGGTGGTGTTCCCTTGTGTCTGCTGCTATTGTCCTTCTAGATGGTAGCAATTATGGATTTGGAGGGTATCTAAACCCTGATGAGACTCTGCAGTGCATCTTGTAGATGGTACACATTTCTGCCATTGTGCATTGGTGGAGGGAATGAATGTTTGTGGATGAGATGCCAGACAGGTGGGCTGCTTTGACCAGGATGATGTCAAGCTTTTGGATGTTGTTGGAGCTGCACTCACCCAGGCAAGTGGAGAGTATTCCATCACACTCCTGACTTGTGCCTTGAAGATGTTAGGTAGTCAGGGGAGTCAGGTGGTGAGATACTCACCACAGGCATCTGACCTGTTCGTGTAGCCACAGTATTTATATGGCTAGTCTCGTTCAGTTTCTGGTCAATGTTAACTGCCAGGATATTGATAGTTTCCCCCAAGGATCTGTAATTCATTTTTTATGTGACAACTCCCGTAAGCATGGGATCAATTTTCAAATGTTGGATGGGATTCTCCGGCCTCCCCGTGGTGTGTTTCTCACGGCGGGAGGCAGCCCGCCATTGGCTGGCGATGGAAGCTTCTGGTCCCGCCGCTGTCAATAGGATTTCCCACTGACTCCACCCCACATGGCGTAAACCTGGGGCAGGGATATGGCGTCAGTGGGACTGGAAGACTCCGCTGGTGCGAACAGCCAGAAAGTTCCGGCCTTTATATATTCTGTTGATACTCAACTTTAGATTTGAAAATTTCTCTCACCCCTGTGGCCCCTTTGGTCTAGTCAGACTGCTTGCTCAAGTCTTAGAACAATTCCAATTTCCTTCGGGAAATACAAAAGGCTCAACTTTGTGTTGTCACGGCTCTACTTCCTTGACATTCCAAAGCTTCTGGAAGAGGGTTTGAAGCGCAGACATTTTGATTCAGAGACAGGAATGCTGCCATGAAACCAAAGGCACGCTCCATAGATCATAGACAAAATGAAAAAAACTGAATTTTCCTGATTTGACTGGCAAGAATCTATTTGTTTCACTCCTAAGGTAACTCACCGTTCAATTACTTGTGCACATAATCATGGCTGATACTCTTGTGCAATACAAAAGGAATACTGCATTGACAAAGGTGTTTCTTTCAGATGATAAATTAAACCGAGGCCTGATTAATCCTTACAGGAAAATCTAATAGATCCCATGGCAGAATTGTCTGCACTGCTTACACTGTTCCTATCTATCCGGATGTGGAGATGCCGGCGTTGGACTGGGGTAAACACAGTAAGAAGTCTCACAACACCAGGTTAAAGTCCAACAGGTTTATTTGGTAGCAAAAGCCACTAGCTTTCGGAGCGCTTGCTGCTCCTTCGTCAGGTGAGTGGCAGTTCTGTTCACAAACAGGGCATATAAAGACACAAACTCAATTTACAAAATAATGGTTGGAATGCGAGTCTTTACAGGTAATCAAGTCTCAAAGGTACAGACAATGTGAGTGGAGAAAGCGTTAAGCACAGGTTAAAGAGATGCGTATTGTCTCCAGACAGGACAGTTAGTGAGATTTTGCAAGCCCAGGCAAGTCGTGGGGGTTACAGATAGTGTGACATGAACCCAAGATCCCGGTTGAGGCCGTCCTGATGTGTGCGGAACTTGGCTATCAGTCTCTGCTCAGCGACTCTGCGCTGTCGTGTGTCGCAAAGGCCGCCTTGGAGAACGCTTACCCGAAGATCAGAGGCTATGAATGCCCGTGACTGCTGAAGTGTTCCCAACAGGAAGAGAACACTATTGCCTGGTGATTGTTGAGCGGTGTTCATTCATCTGCTGTCGTAGCATCTGCATGGTCTCCCCAATGTACCATGCCTCGGGACATCCTTTCCTGCAGCGTATCAGGTAGACAACGTTGGCCGAGTTGCAAGAGTATGTACCGTGTACCTGGTGGATGGTGTTCTCACGTGAGATGATGGCATCCGTGTCGATGATCCGGCACGTCTTGCAGAGGTTGCAGTGGCAGGGTTGTGGGGTGTCGTCTGTTCTCCTGAAGGCTGGGTAGTTTGCTGCGGACAATGGTCTGTTTGAGGTTGTGCGGTTGTTTGAAGGCAAGAAGTTGGAGTGTGGGGATGGCCTTGGCAAGATGTTCGTCTTCATCAATGACATGTTGGAGGCTCCGGAGAAGATGTCGTAGCTTCTCCACTCCGGGGAAGTACTGGACGGCGAAGGGTACTCTGTCCGCCGTGTCCCGTGTTTGCCTTCTGAGGAGGCCGGTGCGGTTTTTCGCTGTGGCGCGTCAGAACTGTCGATCGATGAGTCGAGCGCCATATCCTGTTCTTATGAGGCCATCTTTCAGCGTCTGGAGGTGTCTATTTCGATCCTCCTCATCCGAGCAGATCCTGTGTATACGGAGGGCTTGTCCGTAGGGGATGGCTTCTTTAATGTGTTTAGGGTGGAAGCTGGAGAAGTGGAGCATTGTGAGGTTATCCGTGGGCTTGCGGTAAAGTGAAGTGCTGAGGTGACCCTCCTTGATGGAGATGCGTGTGTCCAAGAATGCAACCATCTCCATCAAGGACGGTCACCTCAGCACTTCACTGTACCGCAAGCCCACGGAT
The DNA here is from genome assembly GCF_964213995.1 of Mustelus asterias. Taxonomy (NCBI): domain Eukaryota; kingdom Metazoa; phylum Chordata; class Chondrichthyes; order Carcharhiniformes; family Triakidae; genus Mustelus; species Mustelus asterias. The sequence continues at coordinate 77,843,660 of NC_135810.1, forward strand.
AACCCCATGATGCTCCACTTCTCCAGCTTCCACCCTAAACATGTTAAAGAAGCCATCCCCTATGGACAAGCCCTCCGTATACACAGGATCTGCTCAGATGAGGAGGATCGCAACAGACACCTCCAGACGCTGAAAGATGCCCTCATAAGAACAGGATATGGCGCTAGACTCATTGATTGACAGTTCCGACGCACCACAGCGAAAAACCGCACCGACCTCCTCAGAAGACAAACACGGGACACGGCGGACAGAGTACCCTTCATCGTCCAGTACTTCCCCGGAGCGGAGGAGCTACGACATCTTCTCCGGAGCCTCCAACATGTCATGTCATTGATGAAGACGAACATCTCGCCAAGGCCATCCCCACACCCCCACTTCTTGCCTTCAAACAACCGCACCAACCGCACAACCTCAAACAGACCATTGTCTGCAGCAAACTACCCAGCCTTCAGGAGAACAGTGACCACGACACCACACAACCCTGCCACAGCAACCTCTGCAAGACGTGCCAGATCATCGACATGGATGCCATCATCTCACGTGAGAACACCATCCACCAGGTACACGGTACATACTCTTGCATCTTGGCCAACGTTGTCTACCTGATACGCTGCAGGAGAGGATGCCCCGACGCATGGTACATTGGGGAGACCATGTAGATGCTACGACAGCGGATGAATGAACACCGCTCGACAATCACCAGGCAAGAGTGTTGGGGAACACTTCAGCGGTCACGGGCATTCGGCCTTTGATCTTCGGGTAAGCGTTCTCCAAGGCGACCTTCACGACACACAACAGCGCAGAGTTGCTGAGCAGAGACTGATAGCCAAGTTCCGCACACATCAGGACGGCCTCAACCGGGATCTTGGGTTCATGTCAAACTATCTGTAACCCCCGCGACTTGCCTGGGCTTGCAAAATCTCACTAACTGTCCTGTCTGGAGACAATACACATCTCTTTAACCTGTGCTTTACGCTCTCTCCACTCACATTGTCTGTACCTTTGAGACTTGATTACCTGTAAAGACTCGCATTCCAACCATTATTTTGTAAATTTATTTTGTGTGAAGTAGTATATATATTTTATGAGCTTGTGATTCCAAATAAACCTGTTAGACTTTAACCTGTTGAGAGACTTTTTACTCTGCCCACACCCAGCCTTCAGGGCGGCATGGTAGCACAGTGGTTAGCACTGCTGCCTCACAGCGCCAGGGATCTGTGTTCGATTCCCGGCTTGGGTCACTGTCTGTGTGGAGTTTGCACATTCTCCTCGTGTTTGCGTGCGTTTCCTCCGGGTGCTCCGGTTTCCTCCCACAGTCCAAAGATGTGCGGGTTAGGTGGATTGGCCATGCTAAAATTGCCCCTTAGTGTCAGGGGAACCAGGAGAGTAAATGTCTGGGGTTATTGGGATAGGGCCTGGGTGGGAGTGCGGTCTGTGCAGACTCGATGGGCCAAATGGCCTCCTTCTGCACTGTAGGGATTCTATGTTCTAAATTGAGTTTGTGTCTTTATATGCCCTGTTTGTGAACAGAACTGCCACTCACCTGACGAAGGAGCAGCAAGCGCTCCGAAAGCTAGTGGCTTTTGCTACCAAATAAACCTGTTGGACTTTAACCTGGTGTTGTGAGACTTCTTAACCTATCTATCCGGTACAGTTCCGTTTGCCATTACCAAAGACACTAATTACAAATGATGTGGAGAATGCCAGCATTGGACTGGGGTGGGCAGAGTAAAAAGTCTCTCAACAGGTTAAAGTCTAACAGGTTTATTTGGAATCACAAGCTCATAAAATATATATACTACTTTACACAATTTGTAACAGTTTAATTACCTGTCATTGAGAATTGAACTTTAAAGGAAATATTGTTCCTGGTGAAATCAATCTTTTGACGCAGTTTCCCTGATTTATCTGATTTAACAGGAAAACTGCAAGGTGTTACGTGGATCGTTATTCAAGTTTTATCAATTTCACCCCCAGTGAAATTCTGCTGGACTCTTGTCAACTGGAGTTTTGATGTGGAGATGCTGGCGTTGGACTGGGGTAAACACAGTAAGAAGTTTAACAACACCAGGTTAAAGTCCAACAGGTTTATTTGGTAGCAAAAGCCTGTGCTACCAAATAAGCTTTTGCTACCAAATAAACCTGCTGGACTTTAACCTAAGACCATAAGACCATAAGACATAGGAGCGGAAGTAAGGCCATTCGGCCCATCGAGTCCACTCCACCATTCAATCATGGTTGATTTCAACTCCATTTACCCGCTCTCTCCCCATAGCCCTTAATTCCTCGAGAAATCAAGAATTTATCAATTTCTGTCTTGAAGACGCTCAACGTCTCGGCCTCCACAGCCCTCTGTGGCAATGAATTCCACAGACCCACCACTCTCTGGCTGAAGAAATTTCTCCTCATCTCTGTTCTAAAGTGACTCCCTTTTATTCTAAGGCTGTGCCCCCGCGTCCTAGTCTCCCCTGTTAATGGAAACAACTTCCCTACGTCCATCCTATCTAAGCCGTTCATTATCTTGTAAGTTTCTATCAGATCTCCCCTCAACCTCCTAAACTCCAATGAATATAATCCCACAATCCTCAGACGTTCATCGTATGTCAGGCCTACCATTCCTGGGATCATCCGTGTGAATCTCCGCTGGACCCGCTCCAGTGCCAGTATGTCCTTCCTGAGGTGTGGGGCCTGGTGTTGTTAAACTTCTAACTGGAGTTTTCCCAGGTACACAGATCCCACTAGCCTATAATAAGGATGGTTCGCTCTTGTCAAGACTTCTATACACACAGTATTAACTTAGCCCACTCAGTTGCCATTTACCATACTGGGTACACAAACTCTTATCAGCCTTTTAATCAATATCTAGGGTGAATGTGGATTTTTAAACAATAAGGCAATGAAATGCAAGAGATAATGGAATTTTTAAAATGGATCAGTTGGAAAAGTTTAAAACTAGAATAAATAAGGAAGCAATATGCACATGTCAAACCTTAATGGATGCCTCAAATCAACAGGGGGAAAGTGCTGCAAAATCAGAGAAAAACACGAGTGAAATTATGTGGGCCGTGTAATTGGGGAAACCTCTGTGACTACTGTGGCTTTCTTGGTTAAAGCATCCACCACGTGTAAGGAGTAAATCACATTGATACTAAAGTGCCTGTTATAAAGAAAGCCCACCAACACCTCTACTTTCTCAGAGGACTAAGGAAACTTGGTATGTCCACTACAACTCTCACCAACTTTTACAGATGCACCATAGAAAGCACTCTTTCTGGTTGTATCACAGCTTGGTCTGGCTCCTGCTCTGTCCAAGACCGCAAGGAAACTACAAAGGATCATGAACAGAGCCCAGTCCATCACTCAAACCAGCCTCCCACCCACTGACACTGTCTACACTTCCCGCTGCCTCAGAAAAGCAGCCAGCATAAATAAGGACCCCACGTACTCCAGACATTCTCTCTTCCACCTTCTTCCGTCGGGAAAAAGACACAAAGGTCTGAGGACATGTACCAACCGATTCAAGAGCAGCTTCTTCCCTGCTGCCATCAAACTTCTGAATGGACCTACCTCGCACTAAGTTGATCTTTCTCTACACCCAGCTATGACAGTAACACTACATTCTGCACCCTCTCCTTTCCTTCTCTATGAACGGTATGCTTTGTCTGTATAGTGCGCAAGAAACAATTTTCACTGTATACCAATACATGTGACAGTAAGAAATCAAATCAAAAGTAAATGGTGGAGAATGTACTTTGAGAACTGAGGAACATGCTCCAAAGTTCTTGTCGGTATCTTGTAACAAAATCACAAAACAACCCCAGATTTGTAATCACATTGCTGTTTGTGGGAACTTGCTGTGTACAAGTTGGCCATTGTATTTCCTATATTGAAACGGCGACTATGCTTTTACGTGATCTGGAATGTTCTAAAGTTGTGAAATTCATATGACAAATGCAAGCCAGTTTCACTCACTGAATCATGCAATCCATTACTTCACTGACCATTTTCTATTCCCAGTTGATTTACGCTCTATTTATTTCCCTAATTAACCTTTGCTGCCGCACACGGCAATTAGAACTAAGTGCAGCAAGTAAAATGTTTGCAAACATGCAGCGATTATTTTAAAACGTCAATGTTCTTCAGCAGGATGAATGGAATAAAGTGAATGAAACAGTTGTGAGGGCGTATGAGCTGGCCCATGAGGGGAAAATAATCAACAGGAAACTTGAACGCTAAGCAGAACAAATGAAATGGGCTGGGATATCAATGTTATATTAAAACTGAATAACTGTATGAATGGAGAAATTTGAAAAATCAAGCATATTGCCCAAGCAATTAAACCAATTGGTTCTGATTATTTTGATTAATTTATTTGTCCTCCCTTTTATCTCCAGTGTTATCATTCACTTCCATAATCGCTGGAATTGTCACTTGTCATTCAGCAGGAGGTAATACTTGAATAGTGCAATCTAGTTTCATATACAGTTGCTATGTTGAATTGTATCTTCACTGGGCTAAAAAGGAAATTAGTCTGCTCTGTGCCATGGCCCCACCTATAAGTTGCTGGCTGTGAGTTGTCTGCTTATAAGAAAAAGTAAAATATCTCACAAAAAATACATGCGATGGGCCCGATTCTCCCATTTTGAGTCTAAGGGTGCCCATGCTGGCGGGAAAACAGGAGTGTTTTCTGCTGGCATTGGCAACATCTGTCAGGTGGGATTCACCTATGTCCCGCAATGACACTCCATCCTGGTCAAGAGTGGCAAAGTCAACACCTTGTAACCAACCCGAGCCCACCCAATCCCCAGGACCCTTGAAGGACCCTCCTCTGCAGCCTGGCAGCAGCAAAGGGGCAAATGGCCACTGGATCTACCACCTTGACCTCCCTCAGGGCTCAAGGCGCCTGGCCAGGGTGTCAATGCCAGGGGGCTGTACACTGTTGACACCGCCAAGGTACATGGCCTAAAGGGAGGCTGAGTGGAGGGTCAAGTTGGGTCACTTTCATGCCTGCATGGTGTGTATGTGTGAGAGAGGGGGGGGAGCAGGGTGGTTGGTGGTGGTGGGGTTGGCAGTGATTTGGGTGGTGAGGGGAAGATGCCCCTCTTTCCTAAGGAATTGACGGTGCTCCCCTAGACCCTCGAGGTCCAACATGCCATGCTCCCGCTTGTTGGGCCGACAGGCCAGGGTAGGTGAATCCCAATAACTCTCATGCCTGTTGGGAATTCTGATTTATGGCCACGCCCCATTTACTGGGACATTGGTATTCCCGCTGGCTGTCTGAAGAGGTTGGAGAATGTGTCCACATGAACATTCTCACAAAACCTAGCACAGGTCCCCTCCCCCAAATGGCTCCATCAGAAAATGCAGCGCATGATGTTGCACTGAGGCTTATAGATCAAGAGCATGCTATGTTTGATCTGTAGCATTATTTTAGTTATTCCTAGCTAGATTAGCAATGGGGACACTGCAACTGATCCTCAAGATTGCCCTGGGAAGGAAAGGGAAGAAATGAGACCAGATTCCAGTTCCAAATAGCTGGAAGTCCCCTAGATTGGATTCGATCAACTATGGTGACCACAATGAAAAATAACCACCAGTCTCAAACAAGCAGAAAGATTGCTTTGTGATATATGGAAAATTACCACCCACGGAATCTACTCTAACATGACTCACTACATTCAGAAGAACAGAAATTAAAAGAGAGCAAAGAGAAAGACAAAACCTGTTTATACCAGAAACACACAAATGCAACTATGTGATCGTTCAAATTATCCTCTCAATGGGTTAAAGCAAACTTCCCAAGATTCTCTTGTTTTTACCACCTTTGATTTTTCAAGCCACCAGCTTGCTCATTATACACAGAAAATACTGTTTGCAAGCTAAAAATTCCAGTCAATAACATAAACTGCGCTTTAAATGACAAAAATTCTGGTCCTACCTATTTCTTCTCCAAGGGAGGAATTCAATATTGAGCCGGCAGATGTGACGACAGCACAATTTCTGAACGACTGTGTGTTAATCCTGATCCTGTTGAGGGGAATTTGGGGAATGTGTTTTTTCCATCCAGGCGTTGAAAATGGAGCCTCCTTCCCATCAAGGGTTCTTACTCTGACTTTGTTTTTCAGCTCACAGAGAAGTTCTTCTCCAAGCATCTTTTCAGTCCCCATTTTCCTTCGAAACTGGACGCCATGTCTGTTTTCGTTCATATAGTCTTTCATAGCTTTCTGCAAGCGAGGATTCAGCATCCCGGATGAAATGTTTCCTCTCCACAGTTTGGCAAGCACGGAACTGGATTTTGAAAACTCCAAGTCCTCTAGGTCCAAGGAGTCTAGATTTTCGAGTAACGGATCTACCGGATAACTTGGTTGTTCCATATTTTTCATTGTCCTTTTCTGGCGGTTGGACTTAGCATCTTGAATAATTGTTTCCTCATTGCTATTCTCATCCTTGGCAATAATTTTAACTATCTTATCAATCAATTTGTTTTGAAGTTGCTGCTGGCCACCAATCCTCCTTTTCTTCACCCTTATCTTGACCTGAAGTTCATCATCATCTTCTTCTTGGGTCCATTTTAGGTTTTCGTCATCCAAAGAATCTAAATGCAATGAATGCACAGAATCTTCATCATTCTCAAAGAAAAGGCTACTTTCTCTTTGACTTGCTGAGACCTTTGGATTTGGGAAAGCCCCCATAAAGACTCTCCGGTTACCCTGCATGGGGAAGAGCCTTCTTGTCTCAGTGAATGTGAAAGAGCTGGCTGGACGCTCATCTGTTTGGAAGTCTGTGAAATATGTAAACAGCAGCAAGAAGACGAGTGCCCAGGCCAGTATCCCAATCAGCACTAGCTGCTTCCACTGCTTGGTCTTGGCTTTCATTGTCCAAACTGCACCAAACTCCTCTTGGATTCAGCACAGCTGGAGTGTGAAAGAGCCAGCTAAAAAGCAATAAAATAAAGGATAGATTTGATTAACAGCGAAACATCACAGTGGGAAAAAAATTAGCAAGTCAAAATTACCTTTATTTAAATGAAGGAATCGCTGGCAACGTTATCCTCTTAAAGCTCCAAAACAGCTCAGCAGCACTGTTGTCACGATTATATCACAAAAAAAGGGATGTAATGTTGTCCGTACAACACAGCAACAATTTGGCATGAATTCCATTATGATTCAAATGTTTGCCAAAGACTTTACAGTAGAGACGGTACATTTTAAAGAACATAATTCATCAATTTTATATATAATTTCTTTGTGGGATAGGGGAACATGCCCTCCTGTGTAGCACTTTTGGCAGTTAGTAATTATGCAGGCATGGATATTTACCAATGACCCATCTGCTTGGAATTTAGTAATTTAGTGCGATATTCAAAAGACACTTTCACAATGCAGTACCGAAGTGTCAACCTAGAATCTGAGACTTGAGCCTTCTGACATAGAGACAAAAATGTTACCCACTGAGCCGTGTCTGACACCACTGACAAATGCAAAACTAACGCTAAATAACCTTAAAAGATTAGCTGACTGAAGCTATCCAACAGCTATCGATGAAATAAAAAGAAATATTCCTTCAATAATGACCTTCAACAAAGAGAACACTGAAAACAAAAGGTTTCATTCACTACATAGTAATCAACATGATTTTATATAATCATGGTCCATAAATATTAATAGAAAGCAGAAGTGACATAGCATATTCAGCACAGAAACAGGCCACTTGGCCTCAATAGTACACACTTGCATTAATGTCCCATTCAAGCCTCCTCCCATCTTTCATCACCTGTCAATATAACCGACTCATCCTTTTTCCCTCATATGCTTATCTATCCTCATTAAATGCAACTATGCTATTCTCTTCAGCAACTTACTGTGGTAGCAAATTCCACCTTCTGACCACTCACTGGCCGAAGAACTTTTTAAAAAAAATTCCTTGGTGTCTATCTGATATTGGTGGCCTTTAGTTTTGCTTGTGCGAATGTTTTCTCTGCACCCGCAGTAATCAAAACTTTTTGTAATTTTTAGGATGTCTATCAGGGCACCTCTCAGCCTTCTCTTTCAAGAGAAAAGAGACCCAGTGTGTTAATTCTTTCCTGTAAGACATAACCTCAATGCTGATATCATCCATCATTGCACCCTACGTAATGCTTCGATATCCTTTTAATAATAATGCAATCAGAACTGCACTCAGCCTTAGTGTTTCCAAGGTTTCATACAAGGTTGGCAAAATTTTCTACTCTGCAATTTCATCCATCTAAAAATAAACTCTGGTTGACTTTTTCTAATAACTTGCCAACCTGTGTCACTACTCTGTTATCTGTGGATTTGCATTCCCGCATTCCTTTGCTCCTTGTCCCTATTTCGATTCTATTTTCCAAGTAATATATGACCTTCTTATTTCGCTCATCAAAATGTAATACCTTATGATTATCTGTGCTGAAATCAATTTGCCAATTATATGCAAATTTTGCAACTCCATTAATGTCTTCTTGAAATTTGTTGCAGCTGTCGTCAGTATGGACCATCCCTCTCAATTTGGTGTTAGCCGCAAATTTATGAATTGTTTTACTGATTCCGAATCATTAATATAAATTGTGAACAACAGTGACCCTAGCACTAAATAGCTACCCTTTACCCACTGCTCTCTTCTTTCTGATTTGAAGCCAGCTAACTATCATCTCACCACTTGTCCACTGATTTGCACACTCTCATCTTACTCATTAGTTTATTACATGGCACTTTATTGAACTCCCTTTGGAAATCTAGATTTTTTCTCATTTCTCAAGGGTACAATTACTATTTCTACCAGCAGTATTAAGCTGACCGGTCTAGAATTCCAAGGATATGTTCTATTGCTGTGTAGAAGATGAACGAAACCACCAACCCTCTGACACAAGACCTTTCTCCGATGAATTATTAAATATGTGGAATAGAGCTTCCATTATTGTTATTCACGATTTGTTTAAAATGCGCAAGTGTAATCTATCCAGACCAGAAGATTTATTCTCTTTGAATATGATGACATAATTGAAGGTAGGATTATCAGGCTGTGCTTTATGCGGTGGGGAGTGAGTACTCCCCACTGCTTGCTAATTTGTTTAACATTGGGACTTCTGCCCCTCAGTGGGAGGAAGCCCTACCCTCAGGAACTGCCGGCCATTCTGACTGACTGGCAGGTCCATCAGTCCTGGCAACACCAGAGCTTCATTTTGGGTGCTGCCAGGACAGCAGGATGTATATAGTCCCTCCAGGATAGTTAAGTCCCAGAGATTTATGGCGGAGAAGGATCCACGAGTAGGGAGAGGATGGCGTGTTTAGTAAATAATGTAGAAAGAAGGTGGGGGGGGGCGGTGTGACATCTTTAGGGGTGCCCCTGACAGGCATAGGGCATTCTTGCCTTTTTTCATGCAAGTCTAAAGAAATGGTTTGCCTCCGGCTATCTTGACTGACCGTGCTGCATGACCAACCATATTTTGGCAAGGACAGCGTATTATTCAGGTCAACAGATTTGCTAACAAGCCTAATGGATCTTTAATTATTCATTTAAATATAGTGGGACGCTACTGATTTTGGTGCCTGCCCTCACAGTGTATTATGGGGATCAGGTCAAGGGTGGGTGGAAAGGTAGTGGGCTGGTCACACAACCTATTTTGCTTGCTTCCCCACTAAAAAATACCCACTGGGGGAATGCAAAACCCAACCCATCATTTCTAATCTCATTGTCTGAAATCATATTCACCAGATTTCTCTCTGTGGTAAAATTGATGCAAACTATTTATTTCTGACTCTGATTTTATCCTACCCATCCCCTAGATCCTATTCCCATCCTGCCTTCTTTCTCTTTATTTATGTGTCTGTAAAATATTCTATTTTGTTTGGTGTTCCTTGATAATTTAATTTAAATGTTCCTCTCTGTCTTCCATTTTTCTTGACTTCTCTGTTAATCTTTGTGCATTCTCCACTGTTGGGCCCTTTCCTACTCTCCGTGGAGCTAGTGAATGCATTTTTCCTTACTCTCAATTATTCATAGACTTAGAACACCTCCGGGATATAGAGACACACGAGGCAGACAAAGCACCTGCTTATGCCTGGTTTCCATAGCTTGTGTTTTCTGGAACAGATCACTAGCCTGAAGCCAGAGGTATAGCGCCACCACTCCACATCAAGCATGACTGACCAGGGAATCTCTCCCATTCTTATCACAAACCATTGAAGTATTGGAAGGATTTGAATGTTGACACACTCAACTTGTTTGGCTGCATTAGGAACACACCTTTTGTAGCTATCAAGTCCTGGAGTGGGATTGAAAACCAGGGTTTCTGGCTCAGAATCGGGACGTTACTCACTGCGACACAACACCTCCAAATCTCAATTACTCTCTTGGGTCTTTATTCTTCCATGATGATACAGTGTTTAGTTGTTCGTGTTCATTAGTGGAATCTCTTTTTCCTAGAACACTGTTGAACGTGGGAGCGGTGGCTGCTGCCAGTAGGCACTTCACCAAGGATCATTGCAGGACTTGGGTATAGATGGGGGTGGCAGGGAGGGGTTTGCAGGATGGGGGGGGGGGGCAGAGACAAGAGCAGGATGTGGCTTTAATTAGCAATTGTCTCCTTCCTGATGTTGGGTCCCTCAATCAGCACTGAATCTCCCGCTACCACCGCCATGTTGCGATGTCAAGCACTATCATTATATTACAATGTATGCTAATCTATGCAAATCAGACCCGTGCCCTTCCTGGGTGTGAACCTGATCACATCACTTGGGGGGGTGGGGGGTGATGGAGAAGATCTTGTTCTGAGATCTGCACAAATCCTGCTTTAGGCCTCTCGTGAGATTTAGCAGCCATTATGGGGATTTGCACCTGTGGTCAACAGGGTCATTAGATCATGACCATTAGGTTCTATTTCTCTCTCCACGGATACTGCCTGGCCTGCTTTGTCATGTTTATGACCAGTTCAAGTATCATCTTAAAGATTATGTTATGATCACTATTGCCTAGATGTACACTTCCTTTTACCTCTCTTGTCTGCACTAGTTAATTTCCCCTTACTAAATCCAGTAGTGAATCAGGTTTGATGGAAGATCATGACCTTTCTCTCCACAGATGCTTCCAGACTTGCTGAGTATTTCCAGCATTTTGCGTTTTTATTTCAGATTTCCTGCATCTGCAGTATTTTTGTGAGTATCCTGTTTAATCGAAGTCTGAGAAGAAAGAAAGTTTCTCATGTATACCACAATTTTGCTTTTGGGTTAGTGAATACTCCATTGTTAGGTTTCTTACAAAAAGGTTAGGAATAAGTTCTGTACACAAGATAGGAATTCCAGTTATTTATTCCTTTATATATCTCTTATGGTCAATTAATTTTAATGTGGTTGAGAATCCCCCTGATTTTTATTCTTTTTTTCTTTCATTTCCCAAATTTGATTGATTTGATTTGATTTATTGTCACATGTATTAGTGTGCAGTGAAAAATATTGTTTCTTGCGTGCATATTTCTTTCTCAGCCTCCCTTCCACAATTAGGTAGTCTGTAAACTATCCCTATTAATGTAATTGATCTTTTATTATCCTTTATCTCTAGCCATATGAATTCTACTTCAGTCTCACTGATAGTTGTGCATTTTTCTATTATATTATCTCCAGTAAGTACAGATGCTCCACTTCCACGTTTTCTGCTCTCTATCTTCTCTAAATATATTATGCCCTGCTATATGAAATTTCCAATCCCCATTTTTCTGTGGCCACGTCTCAGTGATCCCTATTATATCTTTGTCCTCTGCTTTATTATAGAATTCTGTATTGTGCTGTACAGTTTAACTCATTAACAGCAACCGTTCCTCTCACTTTATCGAAGTCATCTTTTCATACTCCTGTTGTATAATGCTGTTTATTCTGATAATTTATGACCTCCCTTAGCCTGTGCTATATGCTCCTTTCCTGTTTCATTTATACTTAGCTTATTTCATTTCTTGTAAATCCCCCCCACCCCCACTCCACAACTTACTAGCCTAAATCCTTTGCCAGTTTCCCTATTTGCCCTTTCTGCTTGCTCAGGTAAAAAAAAGTAAAGTAAAGTTTATTTATTAGTCACAAGTATGCTTACATTAATACTGCAATGAAGTTACTGTGAAAATCCCCTAGTCGCCACACTCCGGCGCCTGTTTGGGTAAACTGAGGGAGAATTTAGCATGGCCAATGCACCTAAGCAGCACGTCTTTTGGACTGTGGGAGGAAACTGGAGCACCTGGAGGAAACCCAGGCAGACACAGGGAGAACATGCAAAGTCCCCAGACAGTGAACCAAGCCAGGAATCGAACCCGGGTCCCTGACACTGAGGCAGCAGCGCCAACCACTGTGCCACCGTGCCGCCCCACTGGTCCCTTTCCAGTTCAGTTGGAACTTATTCAGGTTCAATCTAATACAAGATGTCTTTTAATAAAAAAATCACTTTTATATTCATATCTTGACAAATAATTTACCTGTATTTTAAGCCACCAATGATTCTTAAGGTGAAGAAGTCATGCTAGTTTCCGCAGAGGTGGAAGATGTCTCTGCAGTCTGTAGCAGAGGAGGTTCTGAATTCTAGAAGTTTATCAGTGCCAACATCTCAGGAACAATGAAGAGTCCAGAAGAAGTGAGAGGAGGAAGCCATCCCCTGGTCTGCATCCCGTGCAGCGCCACCTTTGAAATAGGTGCAAGACATTGCCAGAGAAAGCTGGAAGAAAGGAAGTTACGTCAGTCAAAATAAACAGGATCCAGAGTCCTGATTCCCCTCCCTTGGCAATACTCAGAAAATATAGTTACTGCTCACTCAGAAAACTCCTAAAAAGTTTCCAATTGTGCAGGATGTTCCAAGTTCATTGTAGGGAAATCACAAATCTCTGATATCACAGTAAAAATCCCACATATGTTCATGTAATTGCAATGCAAATTAGAGGGTAGCACACTGGATTCAATCTCTTAGCTGCCACTGACTGGACACTATCATATAATTCTAGTACAGCGCCAACATCATTTTCTGAGGGATTCAACTTGCTGCCTACTTCTTAATTCTATTATTTGAAGGCAGACTATGCTGACCTTATAATAGAGAAAAGGTTTCATTAAAAATATAGTCCATTTATTGTTGTGGATTCTTTGCATTTGTATTCGCGGCATAGTCTAGCTGTGCTCCCTAAAAGCTCTTGCTGAAGAACAAGAGAAAAAAGACAACAGTGAATTCAAGCAGCCACACAGGGCAGGAATCTGAGCGAAGGCCCAAGGAATCAAATGCCGACCAAAATAAATACATAGAAAAGACAGAAGTTAGGAGAAAACATTGAAAAATTGGGAAAATAAATTGATTAGAAAATCACAGAATTGTTACAGTGCAGAAGGAGGCCATTGGGCCCGTCATGTCTGCACTCGCTTTCCAAATGAGCATTACAACTTAGTGCCATTCCTCTGCCTTTTCCACATAATCTTGCACATTGTTTCTATTCAAATAATCACCTAATGCCCTCTTGAATGTCTCGATTGAGCCTGCCCCCTCTACACTTCCAGGCAGTGCGTTCTAGACCCAAACCACTCGCTGTATGAAAAAGATTTTTCTCACATCACACTTGTTTCTTTTGCAATCACTTTAAATTTGTGCCCTCTCCTTCGCTATCCTTTTCCAAGCATGAACAGTCACTCCCTATCTACTCTGTTTAGCCCCCTCATGATATTGAATACCTCTATCAAATCTCCTCTTAGCTTACTCCTCTTCAAGAAGAACAGTCCCAACCTCTCCAATCTATCTTCATAACTGAAGTTTCTCCATCTGGAACCATTCTTATAAACCTCCTCTGCGCTTTCTACAATACCTTCACATCCTTCCTAAAGTGTGGTGCCCAGAACTGTACATAATATTCCAGCTGAGATCTAACAAGTTCAGCATAACCTCCTTGGTCTTGTACTCTATACACCTATTAACAAAGCCTAGGATACTTTAAGCTTTATTAACTGCTCTTTCCACTTGTCCTGCCACCTCAATGACTTATGCACATAAACAGCTGGGTCCATCTGCTCCTGCATCCTTTAGAGTTGTACATTTTATTTTATACTGTCTCGCCATTTTCTTCCTGTCAAAATGAAGCAACTCACACTTCTCTGCATTGAATTTCATCTGCCACCTTTCTGCCCACTCTACCGATTTTTCTATGTCCTTTTGAAGTTCTACATTGTCCTCTTCACAGTTTACAATAGTCATCTGCAAACTTTGAAATTTTCCCCTGCACACCAAGATCTAGATTCTATAAACCTCTCTCTAGCCTGAAAAATATCCATTACCCTTTACGTGCTGTTTCCTATTACTCAGCTAATTTTGTATCTGCGTTGCTTTTGTCAATAAACAGAAAGAAAATCAAATACCAGGGGAAAAAAATTGAAATAAAAAGTAGTAAATAAAGCAAAAAAGCATAATAACATTGATGGCACTTGTTATAGGATTTTGCACAGGATTCTATTATCGGTAGGGTTGGCAGATGACATTTCTGAACAGTCTAGGGTGGTCCTGATTTGGGGCCTCTATGTCCAATTGGCTGGTTCAAGATTGAGAGGTCAGCATGCTGGACACAGAGTACAATAAGATATGCAATGTTTTGTAGCCTAGTTTATTCCAGCGGTGTAATAATATCACTCTTTTGCATTGTTGCTTAAAACCAGCTTGGTCAAAGTCTGGCTGCATGACCACGTTACTGCAAAAGTAACCATCTCCTTAAGTTTAGAACTACTTGGAGTCATCATGCAGGATTGAAGAGACAGCCCTGAGTGTTACTGTAGACAATGCATCATTTCTTTCTGACCACGTGGACTGCTACAAGAGATTCACTCTTAAATTATTATTCCTTTGACACTTCCGATATTGTGATATCATGACATTAGGTTTACTAATTATTTAAACACTTCTAGCATATAAAATTATATTATACATTTACCTTTTTTAAAGACTTTTTAAACACAATGTTGTTTCTCAACACTCTGTATCCAGTTGATTTTGTCTTCAACATAGGGAAATAATCTGGTATTTCATTATTGTAAAGTGGTCGATGCGTAATGGGTGGAATTTAATATCCAGCCCCCACCCAATTCAGAGGCAGGGATTCCATGTAATTAGGCAGGAAGATGCGTTGGAGAGGTCCAGTAAGAAGTCTCACAACACCAAGTTAAAGTCCAGCAAGTTTATTTGGAATCACGAGCTTTCGGAGAGCTGCTCTTTCATCATCCTTCACCTGATGAAGGAGCAGTGCTCTGAAAGCTCTTCTTACTGTGCCCACCACAGTCCAACGCCGGCATCTCCACCTTGTAGAGATCCAACAGCCTTCCCAAATCCCTACAATCAAGTCCGGGGCAGGAAGGTTTGTGGGTGGCTTTCCTGCGCTTAAGTATTTAACCATTGGGGGCAGTGGACTCACCATCCACCGATGGTCTACCAGAAGGGTTCCAATGGAGGGGGCCCAGTATCGGGACGGGGGGGGGGGGGGGGACGGGGGGGGGCGGGGGGGAGGCGGGGGGGTGCTCACAGGAAGTTACCCCATTTTCCTTCCTTCCAAATCTCACTCATCCTCCTTGCCAGTGACCATCCAATCACCCCCCATCCCACCCACACCTCACCTTTTTCCAAAGGTCCATTCTCAATCCTTTCTGAAATCCCCACTATAATACTGTCAGTAAGCACCGCTCCCAGTGGCACTGGAGAGCTGACAGCTTTTGGCTGGTCAGCAGCTCTTAGGACTGGAACTTTGGCCCTACTGGGGGATTAATTAGATGGGATGTCTGACATTGCTCAGATAAAATGTATGATGGAAATGAAATTGCGGTGGGCGTTCTGGAGGAAAGTGACAAAATCCTTGTTGCCCACATAAATCCCAGTCAATGTGTCTCGTTTCCTGCATTTGCAGGTTCTGGTGTCCCCCAGCGATCACTGATCTTTTACCCTTGGGATTTTCTTAATTTATGCATGTAAAAAGTTCAGCCTTTCCTTATGTCTTTCGTAATGTCTTTAAAAAGAAACATACAATGGAAAGGTCCAGTTATTTATGCCCTTTCAAACAAGTGTATAAAGTGGTCCTTTTTCAAAAATACATCACGTTTTAAATAATAGTAAAGAAATGAGGTATGGTTAATGGACAATTCATAATTATTCAAAAAAGTCTGTAGACAAGTAGCAGTTAAATATAATCCCCATTTAAATTTGATTTACAGAACAAAATGTTTAATATATTCACTTCCTCAAAATCATCTTAATCAGCACTTTAGTCAATTTATGTTATTCTATTAAAATGTGCATATTATAGAGATTATCAGACTGGGTTACCAACAGTGCTTATATACCACACTAGATTGTAAATATTTATGGATATAAAGAACTCAAGCTGTATTTCAAATAACCTTTTCATTTACAATAAAAATCCTAATTAGTTTTCTCACCACTTTCCTTCCACATGTATGTTGTTAGTACAAGCTTTAGAAATGTTTCAATCAAAATCAAAATATTAGTTAGCAGTTTCAGCCTGGCAGGCTACAGTATTTTGATTTGGTTTATTATTGTCATATGTATTAGTATACAGCAAAAAGTATTGTTTCTTGCGCGCTATACAGACAAAGCATACTGTTCATAGAGAAGGAAAGGAGAGAGTGCAGAATGTAGTGTTACAGTCATAGCTAGAGAAAGATCAAGTTAATGCGAGGTAGGTCCATTCAAAAGTCTGATGGTAGCAGGGAAGAAGCTGTCCTCAGACTTCTGTATCTTTTTCCCAACAGAAGTAGGTGGAAGAGAGTATGTCTGGGGTGCGTGGGTCCTTAATTATGCTGACTGCTTTTCCGAGGCAGCAGGAAGTATAGACAGTATCAATGGGTGGGAGGCTGGTTTGAGTGATGGATTGGACTTCGTTCATTACCCTTTGTAGTTCCTTGCGGTCTTGGACAAAGCAGGAGCCATACCAAGGTGTGATACAACCAGAAAGAACGCTTTCTATGTTGCATCTGTAAAAGATGGTGAAAGTCGTAGTGGACATGCCAAATTTCCTTAGCCTTCTGAGAAAGTCGAGGTGTTGGGTGGCTTGCTTAACTATAGCGTTGGCATGGGAGGGGGCGGGGGGTGGGGGGGGGGGGGTGGCGGAGACCAGGACAGGTTGTTGATGATGTGGACACCTAAAAACTTGAAGCTCTCGACCATTTCTACTTCATCCCCATTGATGTAGACAGGGTATTGTTCTCCATTACGCTTCCTGAAATCGATGACTATCTCCTTCATTTTGTTGATATTGAGGGAGAGATTATTGTCATCGCGCCAGATTCTCTATCACTTTCCTGTACTCCACAGGATCACTAGAAGATAATTGGTATCCCTAATACTTTTTGGATCTTTCTTTGGATTTGGCTACATCAGTAAGGAGGTGGATTGAATTTGCAGGATTGTGGAAGGATGCTAAAATAAACTAGGATGTTTCAATAATCATTTCTTATAATTTGTTTCCATAACACCATCAGGTTCAGCAATGCCAAGTTATTCTTTTGATGGCAATTCATTTTGTTTGGTCAGCTGAGTGTTTCACATGTTCAGAAACCCAACATCTTGTTTAACAGTCTCCAAACCAACAGTGTCCAAAGTCGTTTCCACTGGCATTACATGGAATACATTACTATTTTCATGAGAAGAAATACCTACTTATAAAACTGTAGAGAATTTGGGCATAGGTTATCAAGATCTATAGATTAATGAATATCCACAGGAGTACTCCTAGTGTTCAGATGTCTAAAACTATTCACACAAAGAACTGGCAAGCATTGTGTTGTGTGTGCAACTAAGACTACTCCAAACATTACAGAAATGTTTTGCGGGGTTATTTAAAGTGAAATTGACAGACACATATATCCAGGCACCAATGGGCAAGACTATCAGGGCAATCACCAATCGTACTTCCAACTTGCCTAACTCAGGTAAATGATTACAGAGTTTGCTGCAGAGGATTAATTCCATTTTCATTTCTCATCAATAGGCATGGTACCATGGAATCAATAGGCATCAAACCATGGAGTGAATTCAATTCCAAAGAGACACCACATGCCTGCTGCACCTGAATGTTTGGCAAGCAGGATAGTGAGTACTTGGTTATTAGAGAAATGAGAACTGTAATTTGGTTCCAGCTCGGCAGACAACTAGTATCACAAACTCCTATCAAGCAGCATTGTAATCAGTACAGAAAAGGCGTGAATGCATTACCAATAAAAGTCCTTTCTGCAGCATGGACACTCAAAAGATCCCATCAAATGGTGATATCCATCATCAATTTCAGGTGGCATTCAACTAAAGGTAAATGAGTTTGCATTTGTTTAAAGTTTATTTATTAGTCACAAGTAAGGCTTACATTAACACTGCAATGAAGTTACTGTGAAATTCCCCTATTTGCCACATTCCGGTGCCTGTTCGGGTCAATGCACCTAACCAGCACGTCTTTCAGACCGTGGGAGGAAACCGGAGCACCCGGAGGAAACCCACACAGACACAGGGGGAACGTGCAGACTCTGCACAATGACCCAAGCCGGGAATCAAATCCAGGTCCCTGGTGCTGTGAGGCAGCAGTGCTAATCACTGTGCCACCGTGCTGCCCATGCTGTTTGTTTAACTGACGTAAAGGGAATGCCTTCAAACTGCTGTGAACCCGAGTCTGAGAATTTACTCAGCACTATATGCATGTATATCTTCAATACGGTGAAAGGTCCTGTATAATATGGCAAGCAATGTCATACCCACTTTAACACCCAAATCCATTGGTAAAAGCTAATTGGTTAATCCAAAAACTTCATGTTGGATTGGCCAAGACTGCCAAGATGTTGTGGTTAAGGTACAACAACAACTTGTATTTATATCATATCTTTAACATAGAAACACAGGAACATTATCAGACAAAATGTGATGCTAAGCCACATAAAGAAAATAAATTAGCTTTTAAGAAGCATCTTAAAGGAGAGAGGGTCTAAGAGGTCTAGGGAGGGAAATCCAGAGCCTAGATGGCTGATGACTGGGCCGCTAGTGCTGGAATTATTAAAATTGGAAATGCACAAGAGGCAGGAATTCAAGGCTGACAGAGTCCTTGGAAGGTTGTTGGGCTGGTGGAGGTTACTGATAGAGAGGGGTGACAACATTAATTCAGGTCAAGATGGCTGGGCTGAGGACACTACCCTGAGGAACTCCTGTGGTAATGTCCTCAGGCTAAAATAAATGCCCTCCAACAACTACAAATGTCTTCTTTTGTGCTCGGTACTGTTGTATATTTTGTATCTTGGATTTGTGCGTAACTTTGATCTGATCCACTGGTGTGTTTGCTTTACAGTTATCCACAGTATGCTGCTTCCACTGTTTATTTTGCCATGATCTGGTTATAATTAACATTGGGGAAACCATGCAGACGCTATGACAACGGATGAATAAACACCGCTCGACAATCACCAGGCAAGACTGTTCTCTTCCTGTGGGGGAGCACTTCAGCGGTCACGGGCATTCAGCCTCTGATCTTCGGGTGAGCGTTCTCCAAGGCGGCCTTCACGACACACGACAGCGCAGAGTCGCTGAGCAGAAACTGATAGCTAAGTTCCGCACACATGATGATGGCCTCAACCGGGATGTTGGGTTTATGTCACACTATCAGTAACTCCCACAGCTTGCCTCCTGGACTTGCAGAATCTCACTGGCTGTCCTGTCTGGAGACAATACACATCTCTTTAACCTGTGCTTAATGCTCCCTCCATTCACATTGTCTGTATCTTTAAGACCTGGTTGGTTGTAGAGATTCGCATTCTAATCAGTATTCTGTAACTTGATTTTGTATCTCTGTGCCCTGTTTGAGAGGAGATTTCCACTCCATCTGACGAAGGAGCAGCACTCCGAAAGCTAATGGCATTTGCTACCAAATAAACCTGTTGGACTTTAACCTGGTGTTGTTAAAACTCTTACTGTATAATTAATACACACAGGGAGGAGTCTTACGTGACCACATTTCCATTGGTTCTACACATTTCTATCACTCACTCATGTCAGTGGAGAGGATACGTGGACAGAATCTTACAAAAGAGATTGAAGAGTGAGAACTCATCTCAGAGAATAACTTACTGATAATGACCCATCAATTTTAATTTTAAACAAAAATGTTTTCCAATAAAGCACATTGAAGTAAAACATTATTCTTTTAACAATGTGAATTTTCAGAAGTAATATTGTTGGTGGAAGTCCTTTTAACTGGGATTTGTTATCACAAAATTCCTTCAGCTACATAACTCGTAATACCAAAGAAATTAACCATAGTGTATGAAGGCAATATGTTGTCTCTACTGGTAAATGTGCAGCACATAACAGATAATCAAAGCAATGAACTTACTAATAAACAACAGTTCTAGCTGATATATCACAATAATGATAGCAATGAAAACACTCTGTTGGTTACAATATTGAGACTCTTATTTTGGGCCTAGCATAACACGGATTAATTGCCTTCCCTCTCTGGAAAACAGAATACACATCAACATTAACCTTTATCCTATTGAAACTTGTAAGTGCCGCACACCAAATATAATTAAGTATTTTGAAGAACATAAATGATATAAAATGCCAACTTGGCTTCATTTTTATGAAGATATCAATCTCCTTGTTCTTCCTTCCCAATGTAATTCTTTCCTATATCAAACAAGTTCAATGAAATACACTGTAAGGATAATCTGCCCTGAATTCCTTTGAGACCGTCACTGAATAAACATTTCCTAAGGTCATTCAATTGATACTGACCCTGTTCACTGTCTTGTATATAACTGCCATACCTTTTTGCTGAGTGAGATACAATTTGTTTGGGAAGATGTGGCCTTGATTTGTTGAACACAGCAGCTTGGAGCCAGTTGTTAGACATGTTTGTACATGTTTAGGTTTTAAACGGGACAGACAACAATAAATCTCCTTAACCAATAAAGACTGAAGGCTTGAGAAGTAAACAGAGAAAGGATATATCATGTTTTCTCCAGTTATAAGCAGGTCTTTTTGGCTTCACTTGTTTTTTTCATTATGGCACTGGCTTGTCTGGACATGTCCTTTTATTGCTGCTTAAACCGGGGTTTGTTTATTTTTACTATGGGAACTTTTATGACCCTGCATTGACAGGAGGAAAACTAGTTGGCAGGTCAGATATCAGGAGCTCTTTCATTTTCAGTTCTAAGCTGCAGATTAGTTTTAGAAGGGGCAGCAAGCTGAAAAGAAGTGTCTCTCTCTCTCTCCCTGGTTTTGTAAATTCTGCGGATTAGCTGAAAGGTCTTCCTGGAGTAGAAAATCTGCTGTTGGTGGCTTGACCAGAGTCTACCTGGGGTTCTGGGAAGCTGTTCTGACTTCAAACTGTTCTGGGTGTGTCAAGAGGACTACTAGAATTTACAAAACTGAGAGTTTTCAATTCTCCAACCAATGGACTCAATTCCAGTATCACGTGAGTATTAGACTTTGCTGTGTTGAACCTGTTTAAAGGGTTTTGTCTATGACAAGGGTTTTGTTTGAATCATAGAATCCCTGCAGTGCAGATGGAGGCCATTCAGCCCATCAATTGGAACATTTTAGATATATTTGTTGAGAGTTATACATTATTATGGTTGTTTTGTTTTTGTTTGTAATTGAGAAAAGTTATTGCTAATTTTACTTCCATACATGTTAATTATACTCTTAAATAAACTTTGTTTGATAAAAGCTCCCTCATGGGTCATTTTAATCATATCTGAAGCGAAACATATCATGCTTATCCTCCCCAAATTCAAGGTGCAAAACTTATGATCCTGGCAGTCTCCATAGAACACTTTGGAGTTTCTGACCTGAACCGTAACACATAACATGCAAACAGCATTTCACCAACTGGATGAAGATAGGTCTGTACAGAAAGAATACTAATTGTCAGCAAAGATAAGTTGAATGTCTGTAGATAGATTCCCAGATAAATGACACTGATGTATTTGTAGCTTGCCAAATCCAATCTCCTCTCAGGAGTGAAAGAAAGAGATTATTTTGGTTTTTGGATTTTTCTTTCTCTTGTTAAAAATACCTTCTTCCAGATAAAATTATTTTTCTTCCATGTTGCAATGCTCTTTGATGCAAGACATCACAGTTCCCATCACTTTCAATTTGCCAACAGTTCTTTCAAACACAAAACCTGAATTTAATTTCGATGGAATCACGTTTTTTCTTAGAAAAATATGATGTTTTCCAAATTATTATAAAATGATAGATACTAAGGAAGATGTTTATTACAGTGCTACACAGATAAACTACAAATACATATATATATATCTGATCAATAGGACATGCAGATAATAAGGTACACACTATACATGTGCATTAATGGTGAAGGGCCTGATGGCTCAGTGAGTTTACTTATGGAGCAGTTAAGGCACACAAGTCAGAACGTCTTGGTCAAAGTTGATCTGATGTCAGTCAGAACGGGTGGAATATCAGCACCCAATTTACATAATTTGAATTGACCAGGAATGCTGTTCCCAGGGCCTTCCAGTCACCCAGGTGAAAATGAATATGTGGATATTAAGCGTGGACAGGATCAGCCTCAGCTTAGCTGCACGTCACAAGTAGCCAACCAATACCATCATCAAGGCTCACACGTGAATATTACAGAGATATCATTGATATTGAAGAAAAAAAGAGAAGACAAGAAAATAGATGAGAAAATAGTAACCCAGAATAAGCATAAAAAAAGAGGGAACATGATATTGAGATATTTTTTAAAAGATCGAATTGGGAAAGAAAACTTTCTATTGAAAAGCCAAGCATCATATTGAAGCAAACAGATTTTAGAGTGATCCGTAAGAATTAACTGCATAGGACACAATCAGCTTGTGTTGATTGGTTACCCATTAATTTGGTGTCATGGAAATTCTAAAAATAGAAAACATTTTAGTGAAAATGCTGGCAATTATGCCACTGAATGTAATCATTAATCATTTTATTTTGTCTTGATAATTATATTTTGATGAATTTTTGCCTTCATTATAAAATATTAAGAATGCAGAATGCAATAACTTTACCATTGACTGCCAACTCAAACATCTTCTGCCCTGCCGCCTGTCCTTGCACAATTGTATTATTTTTCTTTAAGTTTGATTCTATCTTTAATTGTTCTAATTAACCATGGAAGGTGGGTTTGTCCCTTGGACTTTTTCTTGCTCATTGGAATCTACTCTGTGTATTCTGAAATACCCCCCTAAATGTTTGCTGCTACATCTCTACTAACCTATCCCTTAACTTAATTTGCCAATTCACTTCAGCCAGCTCTGCTTTTATGCCCTCTTAATTGCCCTTATTTAGGTTAAAGTCTCAGACCCACTCCTCTCTCCCTCAAATTGAATTTAAAGCTCAATCATATTATAATTATTGCTACCTAAGGGTAGCATTGCGAGATCATTAATTACTCCCACTGTGTTGCACAACACCAGGTCTGGTATAGGTTGTTCGCTGGTTGGCTCCAAAACATTCTGTTGTAAGAAA
This sequence comes from Mustelus asterias, assembly GCF_964213995.1. NCBI lineage: Eukaryota > Metazoa > Chordata > Chondrichthyes > Carcharhiniformes > Triakidae > Mustelus > Mustelus asterias. Next base: position 77,867,192 of record NC_135810.1, read on the forward strand.
CTATCCCAAAATCATTGAAGGAACACTTCATTGAGGCTACTTTTGCCCATCTGACCTTTCTAGTCTATATGTAAATTAAAATCTCCCATGATTATCACTGTCCCTTTCTGACAAGCTCCAATTATTTTTTCCTTTATGCTCCACCCTGTCATGTGTTTACAGTTATGGGTCCTGTACATAGCTCCCATAAGTGACTTCTTGCCTTTATCATTTCTCGTCTCTACCCAAACAGTTTCCACATTCTGGCACCATATCAGGATAGTAGAGGAAGGTAGAGAAAGACTTCAACGGAAATGAATTGGGTGTTGGGTGAATAGTCAGTCTTACTGTCAACGATTATGAACCATAAACTTTGTTTCAAAGGTCCATAGTCCAGTCATCCCCCATTGTTGCTTGTCACCTTCCAAATGGTCTTCAGCCTCGAGAAAATAGTAAGAGGAGAGTAGAAGATGAGCAATGGATGTCAGTGAGAGGGATGGATTGTAATTATCGGCTTGCTTTCTGCTGGGGATTAGGTCCAAGCTGCACAGTGGATACATCATTAGTCTGTCAGATGGTTACACTACCTCAGATAAGCTGAAGAGTACCTGGATCAATGTGAACTGTGCATCCCTGGCAGATAGATGAATAGTTGCAGGCACCCTGGCCACATGAGGATTCTCCTTCTACAGTTCCAGTCCTCCCTGCTACACTATATGGTAAAACAGACTACTAGCATTCTAGAAACCCTTTCTAATGCATACTGAAGGATGTTCTCAGATCTTTCCAAGTACTGGATGGTCTGCTCAGTGAACACTTATGTTCATGTTCCTCCAGTTGTACCTAGCCTGTGCTTCATTGGTAGGAATGTTTACACTTATCACCAGCCACCTTTGTAGAGAGTAGCCTTTGTCCTCAAGGAAATATCCCGGCAGTAAAGGGAGATTTCACTAGCACTGAATGAAGGCATCATGGCAGCTCACTGGGTACTTTGCACAGGCCTGCAAGACATTTTTTTGTTGGTCGTATATTGATAGAGTGTAATTACTTTCAGTTGAAGAACGCTGCTGGTTGATCTGAGGGCAACTTGATTGTCACACATCTGCAACATGGCTCCACATACCTGTGGGAGTCCAACCAAAGCAGTAAATCCGAGTACCCTCCTCATTTTGAACAGCCTCATCAAGTGGAGTGGACCGAAATGTCAGCCGTGGCAAACATGGCATCTGCTGCCTGGGAGGTGCACTTGCGTGCAATAGACTGTGTGAAGTTCTACAAGTATCACCAGCAGAACCCTGGACGAAGACAGAGGCAAAGAAATTCTGGACTGTGGTGACTTTGCCTGTCACTGACAACTCATGCAACCTTCTCCACTGGCAGGGGGCTTTTTTCAGGAGGTTGCAAATGTCAGTCACAAAAGCTGATGGGAGAGTGTGAGCTCACCAGCAGATAACATTCCTCCCCCACCCCGCCCCCCCCCCCCCCCCCCCCCCCCCGCCGCCGCCAACCCCAAGGTTCCTGTGATGGCTGACAGCTAAGGAGTGTAAATACTGAGCCAGAAAGATCAGAAATGTCCCCAAGTTTTATCCTTGTTCTGTGCTGCGAACCTGGCCTGGGCAGAGGAATTACTGGGCATTCAGATAGAATTCCCATTCCCAATCAGTAGGTAGTGACCTTCACTGGAGGAGTGTTTGCGAACATGTGCACACTATGACCAAAAACACCTGTGCAACCTCAATATGAGTCAATGCCTTCAGGGCAGGAAGAAGAAGATGAAAAAGAAAAGGGAATTAATAAAAGAGAGAGGTGATTATCTCCTATCATTTTCTGAATCCATTATCTCCAGCTCCAATGTATTTAGCAGTTTGCACTTTGACTACTTTTCAACAATCAAATGTATTCAATTTGACTCAAGGTGACCTTATTATCTGGAATGAGGTCCTACCTCCTAAGTTTTACAAAGAGGATTCCCTGAGAGGTGTTCGATGATCTGCCTAACAAATTCATTGGGCAGCATTTTCCCAAAAAACATTCTAAGTGTTGAATTCGCGGGAAGACTGGAGTAAGTCACACTGGTTTTATTCAGTGGGAGTTCACACTAGAATTTCCCACACTCTGTGCAATGTAGAGGCCACCGGCGAGAATATCATTAAATTTTAGGGGGTGGGGCATATTCCTACCCAGAAGGCTGAAACCACCGGGCCTCTGCGCAGTGGCCCCAAACTGTCAGCCTCTTGTTTGCTGGCCAGCTCAATCGCCGGCCAGCCCGGGACCCTCCACAGTGCTGTCCCCCAAACCCCCGCACGGCCTGATTGCAGCCCCGCCTACCAATCTCCAGTTATCCTCTCCCCCCCCACCCCCCACAGCACCAGTCCCCCCGCCGTCCAGGCATCTGAAAGGATGGTGCTGACATCTCCCGGCAGACAATCCCCCTGGCAGACACCCCCCCTACCCAGCCCACACCGGTCAATGGCCTCCCTCCTGCCCCCATAGATCCCTAGGCAGAGGGATCCCCCACCCCCACTGATTGCCCTCTAGGCCCGCCCACCAATAGGCCCTGCCCCTTGGCACTGCCCCATGCACGGTGGGCAGGGCCAAGGGGCCCCTGGGCATGGGCACTTTGCCCCTTTGGCAGTGCCAGGGACACAGACCGGCACTGCTAGGGTGCCCATGCCTAGGGGGCAACCCCTGCCACGCAACCCCTGCCACCCAATCCCCTGGGGACCCCGATTGCCCCCCCCCTTCACTCCAGCGGGGTCCCCAAAAGTCGGGAGCTAGTGTAATCCTCGCTAGAATGAAACACTCTGGCAGGATGGGGGAGGCTAGCGGGCCCTGAGAATTCAGTCCCGAGCCTGCTAGTAGCATTTAAATGATATGTAAAATATAATTTAAACGCTAACTCCTCTTTCCTGCTGACTGCACCAGAAATCCGGTGCTGGGAAATGTTAGCGGGGTACGAACACTCACGGGAATCCCATGAATCACCCGCGTTATGTTTTGCCTTCCAGCTGAAGATTATCCTCAGGCTTTTGCGTTGCTGGTATGATATGTATCTAACTTTATAGATAAGGGGTGGAATCTTTCCACACTTGATCATTTTTTGGGAAGGGGCACGTTTTGCTCTGGTTCTGAGAGGGACGGGGTCTGAAACACCGCAAGCTTGGCTTCACAGAGATTGGGCACCGTTTTTCAAAGGGCTCAAAGTGAAATTGAAGACCCCACTCCCATCCACTATGGACATCGGGACCCCCCTCCCTCATTGAAGGCATGTTTCCACCCCCTTCCCTTCCCCAACTGAGATCGCTGGCCTGATTTCATTCCCACTCCCCCTCCAACCACCCTGAACATAGATCACCAGCATCGGGGTATTGGGGGCCTCCCAATGGATCCCCCTTCCTGCCTTCATGTCCCTCTCCAGGCCCTACCCCTTCAAGCCCAACCCCTCAGTCCCCAGTCCGCTCAGCCCCGCTCCCTTGGCACTGTCCTCTGGCGTCTGGTCCTGCACCCGGGGGCTTCAGTGTCCTCTGAGCTCTCCCCAAGTGTTGCCATCACACCTGGTCTCCATTTGTGGAGACCAGTAGCGGCTTGTGCTGGATTCCTACTGCACCTGAGGGTCGAATAATCCCAGGAGCAGGGAGAATGCGGCACAAAATCAACTAATCTGGTTCCCACCCTTGCGGGAAGGGGACGGGGGGGGGCTGGGAAAATTCCAATCCCAAGGGGGTTTTCACCAGTACTAAATATGCTAGGCCCTTCACCTGAGACTCGGACCCTGCACGTCCCCAATGCGATCTGCACCACAACTGGAAAATCATCCTGAAGATGGTCTGCCTGCCTGTATTGTTTTGTAAATTTGCCGCACAAATATAAAATAGGATCGCTAAATGTACATAATACCCTTCACATCGATTCATACATTCAAACAAAAAAGGATAAAAGGTTAAATTCCCTAAAATATGAATCATGAAGATCCAAGTCAAAACACTGTTCTCCCAATCGTCTTGTCATTGAAAAGCTGGCAACCAGTTTAATTTTTTACTATTAAAATTCATCTGTTTCAAGGTGACTGGATGACAGATTATTTTCAGAAATGCAATCAATAATGTTTATATAATATTTTATGCAAATGGACAAAGCCCCTTAAAACAATTTTCCAATTCTTAATTAATCATCAAAATGAATTGCTTTTGACATTGAAACAACACACCTTTTGACTCCTTAAAGAAATTTAATGACTGAGATTTTTGTTGAAAATGCCAGCATTAAAACAAGTGATATTATACAAAAATTATTTTTCTATCAACATAAGAAAACTCAAAATTATAATTAAATTCACTCATAGTCAAAGACTATTTCCTCGGGTGGATGGAGCTATTACAAGGGGGCATAACTATAGGGTTCGTGGTGGGAGATATAGGAAGGATATCAGAGGTAGGTTCTTTACGCAGAGAGTGGTTGGGGTGTGGAATGGACTGCCTGCAGTGATAGTGGAGTCAGACACTTTCGGAACAATTAAGCGGTTATTGGATAGGCACATGGAGCACACCAGGATGATAGGGAATGGGATAGCTTGATCTTGGTTTCAGAGAAAGCTCGGCACAACATCGTGGGCCGAAGGGCCTGTTCTGTGCTGTACTGTTCTATGTTCTATGTTCTATGTTCATTGCAACAAAATTTGAAGATAATATTTGTCATTAATAATGTTCTTTCTAATATTGAAAGGCCATAGATTGCCTGATGAATCTGATACATTGGTTCTGAAAGGCACCTGCGTATAATCCAGGCACATTTTTGTAATGAGGAGTTGGGAAAGGCAGGGGAATGGCACTAAATCATAATGCTCACTTGGAAAGCTCGTGCAGACATGATGGGCTGAATGGCCTCCTTCTGCACTGTAACCATTCTGTGATTCTGATTCGATGGTCTATTCTCTTCCTCCTGTCTTGACTTGCAATTCTCTAAGTCGGTTCCCTAACCAATTGTACAAATTTACTTGCAGTTGCCGGCCAAAGAAAACTGAAGATAATGCCGCATTGCTGAACTTTGCAAAGTACTTGCGTGTATATTGTTGCATTGCTTTATCTGAAAGTCCCCAAGTCAATTCCCACATGTCCGTCTGACAAGCAGTGAACTCCAAAATTCTGACTGGCTTTGGAAGCAAGACCAATGCTCGATATGTATCTTGGGGACTCAGGGTTTTAGGTTTACATGATGCATTTGGGCTGTTTAGTTTTCCATTTCGGATGGCAGCTTCATCAATTTAACGTGAAAATTCATAGTCTTCTCGAATACTTAATGCAGCTTAAATTATTAAAACTCCGTCTTACATAGATTATAAGGTAATGCAAAAAATGTTATATATAGATAAATAGCCTAATTCTAATTGACAATGTTCATCCTTTATTTGCAACCCTTGCTCATTATGCCAAATTGAGTTTGGATTCCTTCCAACATTCAAGCTGTCAAACACTTTAAAATTGCCCAAACCATATGTTAGATACTGGTGTTGCCAAGAACCAGGAACACAGTGAACCCAAGGATCTCATATGGGCAATAAGTTTATAGCAATTCGTTCTTTTACAGGACCACAAGGGGCAACTCTATTGCAATTGGTGGAAAGAAACTACAATCTCTGCATTTTCAAAAAATTTACAAAAAACTGGTTAAATCTCGAAAGATCTCTAAAGGTCCAATGGTGTAAATGTCAAACCCAAATCAGCCAATAATAGTCAAGCTCAATGCTGCTGTCTGGAGTCAGGTCAGATTCACATTTATACCGTTGCTACAACATGGGGTGTACTTCAAAGGATTTTTAAAAATTATTAAAATTTTATAAAGTTGCATTATAAATTCCACAATTTGCTAAGTGTATATTAGTTGTGTTTAATTGGATGCATATTGTGGGTATTAACTAGTTTAGTATATTTATTAGTGTCACGAGTAGGCTTACATTAACACTGCAATGAAGTTACTGTGAGAATCCTCTAGTCGCCACACTCCAGCACCTGTTCGGGTACACTGAGGGAGAATTTAGCATGGCCAATGCACCTAACCAGCACGTCTTTCAGGCTTGGGAGGAAACCAGAGCTCCTGGAGGAAACCCACGCAGACACGGGGAAAACGTGCAGACTCTGCACAGACAGTGGCCCAAGCCGAGAATCAAACCCGGGTCCCTGGTGCTGTGAGGCAGCAGTGCTAATCACTGTACCACCGTGCCGCTCCAAAGAATTCACTTTTGTCCCTATAAATAGGCACAGACTGAACCTGTGGCTGTGAGGTTAGGAGGTGTATGCTTATATATATGTAATCCTGTAAATAAATGCGAACAAAAAACATGTAAAAATTACCTTCAGTTCTATCCTTCACCAACTAGCTCTCTGGATTATGATGTGACTGCAGGTTAAAGGTTGGATACTGTTTGATTTTTTTCGTCAGTATCCAGTAACCTTTGGTGAAAGTTGGATACTGATGAAAACAAAAATCAGACAGGACACCATAATCTGAGTGACCAATGTGGAAAATGGCAAAAGTGAGTGTAAATTGTGGGGGTACCATGTTTTGATCTTGTAAAACTCTGAACCATATGACCACTGGAAGAAGGAAGTGGATTTGTGGACACCAAAAAGGAAACAAGGCATGGCCACTTTTTTGTTGCTTCCTCGAAGAAGTATTTTGTATAATGAATGTCCACCAGTTGGAAAGTGGTGGAGGTTTGGATCTCCTATCAGAGTTCCTGGATGAAAGATGACTGGTTAAATGCCTATGAGACATGATCAGACTTTAATAGGTTTCAGAAACCAGCTGGTCATTCCATGGAAAAATATATTATATAGACTTTAATAGATTGTATAAAAAATTGTCAAAACTCAATTTGGGGTCCCTGAATCAGTACTGGTATTTAAATTACTGTACTGTGCTACGGTAGGGTCTCAAACAAACAGACTCCCGCTTCTAGTTTTTGGAAAGGGAAACCCTATTTGATCAGATGTCTGCTACCATGAAAAAAGTCCTGGAAAAACAGTAATTTCCTTCAGCCTTCATGGAAAAAATGGGACATTCAATAACATCACAAATAATACAGGACTCAATGATTGCCAGATTTTGAAATGGTCCAGATACTGCATGCAGGTGTGAATACAATGGAAGGATTGTGGAATGAAGAGGCAGAATGAGGTTGAAAGCACCTTTAGCAGATCTGGCTGTTACAGCGGAAGACAAATAAATCCCAGCAATGCAGAAGGAAAAGTTAATAGTTATTCCAGGCGTCACTCAAAGTATCATTATGTGGTGAACTGTGCAAAGTGCAGATGACATATGACAAAGATAATTCTGTGGAAGAGGATTAAAATAATGATGAATTAAAATAAGTTATACTGGTCACAGGTGGTTTAGTCCTGGGATGAACGATGTTAGTCGCAGACTCCTTTAACTGGCCAGTACTAGATAGTACTTGCAATTTGTAACTAGTAGTGTGGATAAAAAGGAACCTGCGGATGTGGTACACTTGGATTTCCAAATGGCATTTGATAAGATGCTTGTTAAAGTGCTACACATAAGTTTAATACACAAGATGAGGGCTCACAGAGTTGGGGCAATATATTAGTATGGATAGAGGGTTAGTTAATGGACACAAAGCAGGAGTAGGGGATAAACAGGGCATGTTCCAACCTGCAGACTGTAAGTAATGGAGTGGTGCAAGGATCAGTGCTTGGTTCCCAGTTCTTTACTATCTATTTTTGCAATCCCCTTGGAGACCAATAACTTTTGAAAGGAGATTAATTTCTCTGCGACCAATGGAAAAACTGAAAGACATTTCAGAATAGAAGTTTTACTGTAACTAAGAAACTAAATGCAACATAAATCAAACATTATTTAATATTGAACTAAAGAAAAGATACTTTCACATTAACTAATTAACACAATCGAGATAAATCTTACAACTCTTTTCGCTTGGCACCATACTGCTGATGCCACATATCATTCCATGAACAAGTCCCAAATTACTCCCAACTTTCCAGTCAACTCACTTCTCCCTGCCATGCCAGGCCAAATCTTCTAACGTCCTCTGAAAATCATCCCAATCAGCCTAAATATTCCAGAACTGACTTCCACCAGCAGGAGCCGTCTTTGATCCTTAAATATCCAAGTCTAGTCTACTCTGTCTTCTTTTTTTTGAAGAGAATCAGCTCTCACAGCATCCTCCTTGGTTGCTCACACAAAAACAGCTTTTTCCTGCTCTCCCCAGCAGTAACTGCATTGTTTCTCTCTCTCTGTCTAACTCTTGTCTTCAAAAAGCAGCTGTCCTTTTTCCCGTGTCAAGGTGTGAAAACTGTCATTTGATTTGCAATAGGTTTTGAATTTGGTTTATTTTCCCATGGCCACCGGATCAGATTCTGAATGCTTTCATAAGTTCATAAATTCATAAGATATAGGAGCAGAATTAGGCCATTCAGCCCATCGAGTCTGCTCTGCTATTCGACTGTGGCTGATATGCTCCTCATTCCCATTTTCCTGCCTTCTCTCCATAACCCTTCAACCCATTAAAATTAGAAATCTATCTAACTCCTCCTTAAATTTACTCACTGTCCCAGCATCCATCGCACTTTGGGGTAGCGAATTCCACAGATGCTTGATTTGATTCCAGGGTAGACACAGAGAGGTTGTTTCCCTTGGCTGGGGAATCTAGAACAAGGGGACACAGTTTCAGCGTGACAGGGCAATCAATAAGGACTGAGGTGAGGAGAAAGTTCTTCCCTCAAAGGGGCTAAATCTTTGGCATTCTCTGCCCCAGTGATAAACAGGGTTTTTTTGTCTCTAAGGGAACAAGGAATATGAGGAGCAGGCAGGGAAGTGTAGTTAAGGCCAAAGATTAACCATGATTTTATTGATTGGTGAAGCAGACTCAACAGGCCATATGGTCGACTGATGCTTCTATTTTTTATGTTCTTATGTTGACAACTCTCCTGGCTAGAGTGCTTCATGCAAAGAATTAACTCCATAAGAATGGGAGCTACAGTCCCTATAAATTCTGGATGACAGTTCTCCATAAACAGGAAGCTAGTAAAGGTTAGCAAGGACAGGAGTGATGGGCGAGTGAACATTTGTTTGGAACAGGATGCGAGAGGAAGAGTTGCGGATGGTTAAGTGTTATATGGGGTGTTGCTATGGAAGCCAGTAAAGGGAATATTAGAGAAGTCAAGGCTGAAAATGACAGCAGCATTACTGAATGGTTCAATGGCTGTGGGGTTGAGTTAGGCGTGGAATCAGTTAGTGTTTTGTCAGCAGAAGTAGGCACCTTTAGCTCAATGCAGGGTCATAGATAAACATAAAGGCGGGTAAAGGTAGTGCTCCCTCCAAAACTCACAGAGTCTAATCTCCAAACACTTTCAAATCCCAACAAATTCCTTTTGTATTCTGGAATAAAAAGTTCCCAGACTCCAGTTGTTCTAATTTTGATGTTGAAACAATCCTTCCTGAATATTCCCATATTCTAGGCTCCCATTCAAGTGCCCTCAAAGCCAAGACCCAAAGTGCTTCCAGGGAATACCAGGTCCCCGTCTCACCAAGCCAAATTTCAAACTTGAAACTCAGTCTTCTCCTCCTGGAAGAGAACGAACTCCTATTATCTACTCCAATGACCCATAAGCCAGCTCCTCTCAAGTGCTGTCAATCACCACAACCCAGGTTTCTAGGCAATCCATCATGAGTATATCTAGGACCTGTGTCCCATGTGTCGTGTGTCCATATATGACAGGCCAGCACCCAGCATTCCTGCCCACTGAATAGAATTTGAAAATCTCAGGCTGTTAGATATATCGCCAGCCCCGGCTTCCCCAATTCCCCTGTAACCGACATGCATCCTCCCAGCCCTTATTTAATTACAGCAGCAACACGTCGAATGCCCAGGGATTTAAATGAACTAAGAAATAAATACTAAGATAGGAAGAATGAACGGATTGGTGCAGTCAGGTGGTCAAGGCGGCTGAGAAGCTGTTGGGAGTTCCAGTGTGAGATCCGATGGATTTTAACACTTGGATGTCCGGTAGCAGCTGACTGGCTTCATTGAAATACGGTCTGAGCTTCAATATTGGGTGCGCCTCAGGCCTATATCATTCCAGAGCAGAGATTGCCCTCTGCACCCAGTTCATACCATGCAGACCAGTTTCAAGCCTCCAGTCTGTAAGTGATCATTTGCTGAAAACAGTACCGATTCAGTGATTTAACTTTCTGCAGACATTATGTCAATGCAGTGCTCATAAAATGTCTACAAGCAAACGACACAACTGGGTTTATTCTATATTTTTATTTCTTGAATCAATGAACTATGGATGATTTATCAAACGACCTGCTATTAATCAGAAGCTTCAATAATTGACTTGAAGATTACATAGTTGATATGTTCTAACCAAAACTGTCTTTGACAAATCCAGTCACTGAATTTACAAAACAAATAAGGGCTTGGTTTCCCCACGTACAAATACATTTCTAACCATTGTTGCTATGGAAATAAGGATCCTTGAAAATACCAGTTACTCCATAAAAATCTGTCTTGGAGGGCATTTGCTAATTCCTAGTGCACTACTAAAGAGCTGGATCTGCTAAATATGCAGTACAAGGACTGCTAATCACCAATGCTGTACGATAAAATAGTTCAAATTCTAAATACTATACGATAACAACAATAGTTTGTATTTATATAGTGCCTTTCATGCAGTAAAATGTCACAGGGGCATCATGAAACAAAGTATGACACCAAATTACATAAGGAGATGTTGGGCAGATGACCAAAACCTTGGCCAGAGGAAGGTTTTAAGGAGCATCGTAAAGGAGGAAAGAGAAGTAGAGAGGCAAGAAGATTTAGGAGGATAATTCCAGAGTATAGGTCTTGGCAGCTCAAGGCCTGTTCACCAATGGTGGAGCAAATGGAAATGGGCAAGTGGATAGAATTGGAGGAGCACAGGAGGTGGGGGTGGCAGGGGTAGGGTTGGAGTGAATTATAGAGACAGAGGGTGTCATGAAACCATGAGTAATTTGAAAACAAGAATGAGAATTTTAAAATGGACGTGTTCCTTAGCCAGGAGTCAATGGTAGTCAGTGAGCATGGAGGTGGGTATTTCCATGGTCAAATCTATAAATAACAAAGGCATAGATGAGCTGAGGCAGATTTGAATCTAAGCATTGTTAAATATGTGGAAATAGGTAATCTTCGTGATGGTACAGATATCTGGTCAGAAGATTTTCATGGTGTCAGATATGACTCCAAGGTTTCGAACAATCTGGTTAAGCCTCAGATAGTTGTCAGGGAGAAGGATGGAGTCAAGGCTAAGAAACAGAGCTTATGGCAAGGACAAAACAAAATGGTTTCAGTCTCCTAATGTTTAATAGGCAGAAATGTCTGCTCAGTCAGTACTGGACTTAGAGACAGTTGGTAGGTTGAGAGAAGTTGCTGTTATTAGTATACATGTGAAAGCTGATGTTGCTGAGGAGAAGCGTATAAATACAAAAATAGGAGGGGACAAGGACAGATTCTTCAGGGACACCAGACGTAATGGCGTAGAGTGGAACGAGAAGCCATTGCAGGTGATTCTCCGGCTATGATAGATAAGAATGTAAAAGGTGTGTGGAGTCCCAGCTGGATGACAGCATTGGAGGAGGATGGTGTGGTTAACTGTGTCAAAGGCTGCAGACAGGCTGAAAGATATGGAGCAACAGCTTACCTTTATCACAGTCACACAGGAGGCCAAGAATGGATCTTCAAGGGACACCTGACCACGCCTAGCAGCAAATGGTCAATATCACTAGACTATTAATCCAGAAACTCAGCAAATGTTCTGGGGACATGGGTTTGAATCCCACCACGGCAGGTGGTGGAACTTTAGTTCAATAAAAGTATCTGGAATTAAGAATCTACTGATGACCATGAAACCATTGTCGATTGTCGGAAAAACCCATCTGGTTTACTATTGTACTTTAGGGAAGGAAATCTGCCATCTTTATCTGGTCTGGACTACATGTGACTCCAGAGCCACAGCAATGTGGTTGACTCTCAACTACCCTCAGTTTCAAGCCAGCAACGCCCATGTTTAAAAGAAAATTCATTAAAATGGCAGATAGGCATTTCCTGATGTATTCACAATAAGAACTAGGAGCAGGAGTAGGCCATCTGGCCCCTCGAGCCTGCTCTGCCATTCAATAAGATCACGGCTGATCGTTTTGTGGACTCGGCTCCACTTACCCGCCCGCTCACCATAACCCTTAATTCTTTTACAGTTCAAAAATGTATGTATCCTTGCCTTAAAAACATTCAATGAGATAGCCTCAACTGCTTCACTGGGCAGGGAATTCCACAGATTCACAATCCTTTGTGTGAAGAAGTTCCTCCTCAACTCAGTCCTAAATCTGCTTCCCCTTATTTTGAGGCCATGCCCCCTAGTTCTAGTTCCACCCGCCAGTGGAAACAACTTCCCTGCTTCCATCTTATCTATTCCCTTCATAATCTTATATGTTTCTATAAGATCTCTCCTCATTCTTCTGAATTCCAATGAGTATAGCCCCAGTTTACTCAGTCTCTCCTCATAACCCAACCCTCTCAACTCTGGAATCAACCTAGTGAATCTCCTCTGCACCCCCTCCAGTGCCAGTATATCCTTTCTCAAGTATCCTTTTATGCATGTTTCCAATGGGTCTGCCTCAGGTTCCTGCTACAGGCTGGTTTGGGTATTTTGAATGTGAAAGTCCAATGACATAATTTGGAATCCAACCTAGTTTTAACTGTGGATCATGATGGTGATGTTGAGTGTTGAGCATAATTGTCACTTGTAGAGCCCCAGGTAAGTTTAAATTTTATTAAGATGTTTTTCTGGGTCAAGAGGTCTTTGTGAGGCCCAAAATGAAACCTTGGACCTAAACTGCCTGGCTTTTGTTTCCAGAGTCTCACTCCTATCCCAATGACACTTAACTCACACTGGTGATCATTTTCATTGACACCCCCCCCCCATGGTAACATCATGCCACATTAAATACTGACCTCTTCATCATTCTCAGTGGGCTTGGGCTTTATATACCACCATAGATAATTCCTACCTACTTCAGCTCCTGCACACTGCACACTGCACACAAGCTCAGAGTTAAAAGTCGGGCTTTCTTTCATTTCCATATGAACATACACATTAGAATCAGGAATAGGCCACCAGGCCCTTCAAGCCTGCTCCACCATCCAACAATAGCATGGCTGATATGATTTTAGCCTTAACTTCACATTTTATCAGGATGTTGCCTTGTATGGAGGGCATTAGTTATGAGGAGAGGTTGGAGAAACTTTGTTTGTTCTCACTGGAATGATGGAGGTTGAGGGGCGACCTGATAGACAAGATTATGAGGGGCATGGACAGAGTGGATAGTCAGAAGCTCTTTCCCAGGGTGGAAGAATCAATAACTAGGGGGCATAGGTTTGAGGTGCGAGGGGCAAGGTTTAAAGGAAATGTACGAGGCAAGTTTTCTTACACAGAGGGTGGTGGGTGCCTGGAACTTGCTGCCAGGGGAGGTCATGGAAGCAGATACGATAGTGACTTTTAAGGCTTGTCTTGACAAAGACATGAATAGGATGGGAAAAGACGGATATGGTCCCTGGAAGGTAAGGCGGCTTTAGTTTAGACAGGCAGCATGGTCGGTGCAGGCTTGGAGGGCCAAAAGGCCTGTTCCTGTACTGTAATTTTCTTTGTTCTATTACTGATGACCCTTGATAACCTTTCACCCCCTTGCTTAATCAAAAATCTGTTTATTTCTGCCTTAAAGAAATTCAAGAATTCTGTTTCAGTCAGCTTTTGAGGAAGGGAATTCCATAGTCTCATAACCCATAGAGAAAAAGAATTTCCTCATCTTTGTTCAAAATGGGTGACCCCTTACTTTGAAGTAGCGATCCTGAGTTCTAGATTTTAAAGTTAAAAGTTTATTTATTAGTCACAAGTAAGGCTTACATTAACACTGCAATGAAGTTACTGTGAAATTCCCCCCCGTCACTAGAGTCCGGCGCCTGTTCAGGTCAATGCACCTAACCAGCATGTCTTTCAGAATTTGGGAGGAAACCGGATCACCCGGAGGAAACCCACGCAGACACGGGGAGAACATGCAGACAATGACGCAAGCCAGGAATCGAACCCGGGTCCCTGGCGCTGTGAGGCAGCAGTGCTAACCACTGTGCCACCGTGTTGCCCCCCACACACATTCTCCCACAAGGGGAAATATCCTTTCCACACCTACTCAAGGCCCCTCAGGATGTATAATTTTCTTTTAGCTAATACAAAAATTACATTTTCCATGAGGAAGGAGACACTGACCCAAGATTATGGCCGGGAATTTCTGCCGGCATTTGCCGCAGGTGAAAAACGGCAATGCCCATGGAAAATCCCGGGAGACTGCTGAAACAAGAATCTCAGCAGCAAACTCTTGTTCTCTGACTTTCCCTGTCCTTGCCTGTGATCTAACAATGGGAACCACATTTAAATACATCTTAATAAATTTAAATACACTAAAGGGCTCCCCGCCATATGTTCCACACCCACTTAAAGAACATGACACGTCGGCAAGGTTTACAACTGCTTTTACAAAATGCAATGCAGCCGAGGGGATCCCACCATGGGCGCATGGACCTTTGGGGCGGGGGGGGGGCACAGGGACATGCTCCCGAGCACCTTGGCACTGCCCTTTGAGGATCTCCATTGTGAGGCAACCCGTGTGTGTGTGTGTACATGCGTAGCGGGGGCGGGGGTTGCCCTGGTGCATGGGGATTTCCCTTATCCATGGGCATGGGGGTTTAGCCCCATGGTGCTTGTGAGGGGAGATGGGGGGGTCTCTGTATCTGTGAATTGTGAGGGTAGTACTCTTTCCAGCATAAATCGAGGAGGCCTTTAAAAATGGCACCGCGATCGCTGTGCAGCCAGAACTGCAGGCTCTATCAGGCCCACCCCACCAGCGTGACAGCAAAAATCACACCGCCAGATTTTCTGTGCACAGGGTACAGAGAATCTGGAGAGAAAACTCAGCTGTGCAGCTGGAGAGATACCCGCCAGTCTCCTTGCCTCTGTCAGCACTTTGTGCAGAGTGCAAAATTCCGCCCTGTGTCTTCACAACAATTGCTTTCATTTTGTGACTCACAACATTAGAAATTACATAAAACTGAAGTGACTGAAGCTCTGAATAACAAAATAAAACGGCTCGTAGAACCAGCATCTCAGCATTTCACAGCTTGTGACCCAGTTTTGTTCTATTTTCATAGCATTTGCTTAACTGTGCCAGACTTCCAATCCTGATAATAATCATACTGAATGCATTGAGATATGACATGGTTGATAAAGTTAATATTTACAGACGAATTCAGTGCAATTCATATGACTATCACTGTCAATGATCTAACAAATGAACTTTAAAGCCTTCCACTCTTCCTCTCCTCTCTGTACCTCGGAGCAACATTACCCCTTTTGAGAAGGAATCATTGATATTCATTTTTACAATATTATAGAAGCTTTCAGTAACCAGCGGAGAAGATTACATGCTTAAACCTGATGCTTATGCACAGCAGCACAAAATGGAAAAACTAGACACGGCCACTAAAACAAGTAAATATTTCCTTGTGATCTGCAATAGCTCAACGGCTCTGTGGGCAAATGGATTATAAAGAATTTGAACCTTTCTTCCCATCAGCATCTGACAAAATGCTTGAATGGGGCCTGAGAAGGTCATTAAGTTCAAATCTGAATTGATTTATTCTTTCATGAGTAGGGTCGCCTGGGTGATTGAATTAGACGGTAGACTGAGACAAAATACCAATTGGGGTCTCCCGATTGAAAGTTGGACAGAGCTAGGTGGACATTAGGCAACCCCCTGGAATTGATCTTCCTCTATGCCAGGGGCTGGCCAGGTCACCGGACGTTGTGGCAGCTTGGCCAGAAATGCAGTTTCTGTGTCAGCGCAGCAAAATACAAATGGGACAAATGGGGCAGACTTCCCCATGCTCCACTGGCCAGCTGCCTGGATCCCATTCAGGTAGGAGTTTCATGCAACCTGTGTGCAGGGGAGCAGAGACTGCAGGATGGATTAGCAAACTGACCTTTCTCTTCCCACAGTTTGAATGGCCCTTGTGCACTGTGGCATAGGGGCTCACTGAAGTTGGGCAAATTGAAAGAGACGTAGGATTGGTATGGGACTTCATAGAATAGAATCCCTACAGTGCAGGAGGAGGCCAACAGCCCATCGAGCCTGCACCAACAACAATCCCACCCACGCCCTGTCCCCGTAACCTGTATTTTACCCACTAAATCCCCCTGACACTAAGGGGCAATTTAGCATGGCCAATCCACCTAACCCCCACATCTTTGGTCTGTGGGAGGAAACCGGAGCACCTGGAGGAAACCCACGCAGACACGGGGAAAACGTACAAACTCCACACAGACAGTGACCCAAGCCGCGAATTGAACCCGGGTCCCTGATGCTGTGAGGCAGCAGTACTAACCACTCTGTCACCGTGCTGGAACAGTATAGTTATGCGGATAGATACTGTTCTATGCAAAGTGAGTCCCGAACATTCTGTTGCCTGCTCAGTGCCAGGATTAATGGAATTTATGAATTACTACCAGAATCCCAAGAAAGTGGAATAGGTGTGGTGGACCTCAGTTGTGCCTTTGTCCTATATGGACCACCGTTGTGTGTGTTTGTCATACCTGGACACATCCCCTTCCAGTTTGGTTCCTCCCCTCAGCACCTAGTATAAAGGTGGCTGTCTCCTCCCCCTTGTTCAGTCCAGGTCGGTTAATTGTTGGGATCTGCTCCTGATTCTGTTGTGAATAAAAGCCTACACTTATATTGGCATATCGGTAGTCTTTCGCCTTATTGATAGCGCATCAATAGGGTAAGTAAGATCAGGGTTGAATGTGTGGCTCAGAGATTGGTGTGGGCAAAATAAGTTTCTTTTCATGGGACACTAGCAGCATACTGGTCAAAGAGGGTATGTTCCTTTGGGAAGAATTTCAATTGATCCACACTGGGACTGACTAGTGTCCTGGTGAATCGAATGACTAGAGTTGTAGAGGGGGCTTTAACCAAAAGTCAAGGGAGGTGTGGAGAAGGGGTTTTCATGTGAGGCTCAACACAAAGTTAAAGAGAAAGAATGAGGCAATAGTGCAGGATAGCAAGATGGCTTTTTATTAGTGGTGTGTGATGGGGAGGGACAGAGTTTACAAACATAACAAGTGCACCAGCAAATAGGGTCAGAGTAGAGAAAAATGGCTCTTTGTCTGAATGCATGGAGCATTCATAACAGGATGGATGAACTGATGGCACAAATAGAAATAAATGGGTAAAATATGATGGTGATTACAGAGACGTGCTTGCAAGTGACCAAGTCTGAGAACTGAATATTCAAGGGCATTTGACATTTAGGAGGGATACGAAGAAAGGAAAAGGAAGTTGGGTAGCTACGTTATTAAAGGATGAGATCAGTAAAGTAGCAAGAAATGATATTGGCTCAGAAAATTAAGCTATAGAATCAGTTTGGATTAATATAAGAAATAGCAAAGGCAAGTTGCCACTTGTATTCACTCCTAATAGTCGCTACACTGCAGGAGAAAGCTTATATCAAGGTATAATGGGGCTTATCAAAAGGTAAGATGGCACAGTGGTTAGCACTGCTGCCTCACAGCATCAGGGTTCAATTCTGGCCTCATTTGACTGTCTGTGTGGAGTTTGCAAATTCTCCCTTGTCTGCATGGGTTTCCTCTAGGTGCTCCGGTTTCCTCCTACAGTCCAAAGAATTGTGGGTTAGGTTGATTGGCTATGGTGAATTGTCCATAGTGTCAGGAGGACTAGCAGGGTAAATACATGGATGTTAGGAGATAGGGCCTTGGTGAATTGTGGTTGCTGCAGACTCGATGGGTGAAATGGCAACCTTCTGCACTATAGGGATTCTATGATTCTAATAATAATTGGAGATTTTAATCTTCCTATAATATTGGACAATTCAAATTGGCAAATGTATCCTTGAGGACAAGTGTGTCCAGGATAATTTCTTAGTCTAATACCAACCAAGGAACAGGCTATTTTAAATGTCATAATATGCAATGAGACAGGATAAATAAATTATCACATAGTAAAGCATTATGTAGGGAAGTGTGATCACAATATGCAAGAATTTCACATTCAGCTTGAGGATAAGAAACTTTTGTCTGAAACTAGTGTCTTAAACTTAAATGAAAGTAAACATGTGTTGACTAAAATAACTTTTATCCTATTTCCCGGTCTGAGACTATAGATAAGCAGAGACAGAAATTAAGATATTTAATAATCCTCAAATAGAATCCCTTGAGAAAGAAAAACCATGAGAAGGATTAATCATCCGTGGTGAACTAAGGATATCAAGAATGAAATTGAATTGAAATGAAAGTTGTACAAAGCTGCAAAGACTAATTGTAGGCCAGACGATTGGGAAAACATTAAAAACCAGCAAAGGATGAATAAAAGGATAAAGAGGGAAAAATTAGAAATGAAAGTAAGAAAAATGAAGCAGGAAAAATAAAAATGGGCAGTAAGAGCTTCTCTACAAGTGTCTAAGAAGGAAGAGAGAGTAGCAAAAGTGAACATTGTTCCATTAGAGGCTGAAACTGGGGAATTAATAGGAAACAAGAAAAATGGTTGAGAACAAGTATTGTCACAATAGAATAAACTAAAAACACCCCAAGAATAGCAGAAAATCAAGGAACAAAAATGAGGGGGGAACATAAAGCAATCACCATCACTAAAGTAAAGTACCATAAATCGCAGTGTATAAGCTGACCTGACATGTGAGTTGAATACAAAGTCCAAGTTTTTGCATTTACTTGGTGTATATTGGTTAAAATCTTCCAAAAATCCTGATTCTGGAATGATGCCAGCGGATTAGAAAACCAAAAATGTAATGTCCCTATTCAAAGGAAGACAGAATCAAGAAACTATAGACTTGTCTAACATCTGTCATTGGCAAAATGCTGGAATCTCTTAATGAGGTAGTAGCAAGACATTAGAAAATTCATAATACAATAAGAGTCATAGTTTTGTGAAAAGAAAATCAGGTTTGACAAATTTATTATAGTTCTTTGAGGATGTAACAAACAGGGCAAATAAAGGGAAATGCATAGATGTAATGTATTTGGATTTTCAAAAGGCATTCAACAAGAGAGTCACAAAAAACATTGCTACATGAGTTAGTAGCTCATGGTTAATTCAAGCCATATGCTTGGCTAACAGTCCAGACAGCTATTAAATTATGAGAACACCTGCTCCCCAGTGTGAACATTGTTTGATTGACAGCTTACAATCTCTGATCTTTCTGGTCAACTTTACAATGCTTGTTGACGTAAGTCAAATACTTTCAAGTAGTTGTGATCTGTGGTTTTTGAAACTTTAAAGGGCCTGGACGATCTTTTTAATTAGTTTGCCATCCTGACTTTGTATTATTGGAGAAATTTATTAATGGATTTCATTTTTTTCAAAACTTTTTGTTTTACATATCCCATTATGCACCAAGATATTAATTGGTTTAAGAAAGTGGACAGTGGATCAATGGGAATGGAAGTGTCAGAGCATTGCATGGGGGCTTGAGGGGACAGCTTGGCATAGGAGTCATGAGGCGACCTTTTGAACTTACTTTTTAAAAGGTCCCCTCATGAACATTAAGGAGCCGTAAACCACGGATGAAAATATCGAAGTAGGATATACCACCTCCTCAACTGAGCTGGCCAGTTTGGGAAAGCTGGATGTGGGCTTCTGACAGGAATATATAATCCATATATTATAATATATAATAAAATAAAATCCACTCTGGCTCCTATTCCTTATGTTTCATGTCTTTCTATAAACTAGCAATAGCTGCTTTGTTATTGGAAAATAATAAATGAAGTGGAAGCCTTTCACAACATCAGTGAACTGCACATTCTTGACATTATGACATAGGAAAGGATATTGAATAAAAATTGTAGCAAGATATTTGCATTGTTTATGATCCCCAAAGATGATGAATGCATTCACATGTTAACAACAGACAAAATTGTGGAATTAAATGAAGTTCCCGAAAGTGGGAAACGAGTTGGGCGGGAGCACTTGGTTTTGCTGGAGGCAAAAGATCAGCTTCCTGATGGTGGGATGGAAGTTGGGAATTCAGTTGGCGGCAGATTAAGGGAGGATTGTGGTTTCCGACGGCAAGCAGTGGAAATCTATTTTTAATGCAGTAGCATGGCATGCATGCTCATTGAAACACAGGGTTGTTAGGTTAAGTTGAATATTTACAATTAAGTTGCAACAAATGAGAATCATGTGCTTTCATATTCAGCACTGGTTAAAGGTGGCGAGCTGCCAGCAGGGTAGTCTTCTTGGTAGATTTCGAGTGAGAACAAGCTACTTTCCCTGTACAGAGACTTTCCTGGACCAGAGGAGAGAAAGCTGAACTGTTGCACTGTGCTGGGACAGTGGTTATCTAGGGAGATCGGGGCATGGCTGTCCATGGAAGGGAGGTCAGCTCAAGGCAGGCCTTAGAGGGTTTGTGCTGGGACTGGGAGATGGAGCAGGATGATACATGGAAGCTCACTCACTACAAAAGACAGATCAAGCTGATAGAGAAAAGGCGAAGGGTGACTGGGGACAGGTCAATGGTGACAGAGGGAGAGTCGAGAATGATGGTTGGCTGCTCAAGAGTGAAGGGGGCAGTTCTAGGTTGCGAGGCAGCTCATCAAGGGGTTGTCAAATGGCTCGAGGGTCACCGAAGGCAGAGCAAGGTTGATGGAGGAAGGGTCGCGGGTGATAGACAGAACGTCAGGGGCTAGTGCAATGCCAGGCAAAGGCAGATAATCAAACATACTGCATGCGGAGTAACTACCTGCAAATGTCAGAGAGGTAATGTAACGACAGTCATCGACTTATGTGAGACCCTGGATGAAGACCTATGGCCCCATGGAAATACGCAATTCTATGCCAATAGCTCTAAAAGTCATCGCAGCCTTGAATTTCTATGCCACCAGGTTGTTCCATGGCTCCGCAGGGCAAATGTGTGGCACCTCCCAGCCAGCCACCCACAGATGCATAAGGGCATTTAACAACGCCATGTTCAAAAAGGCTGATGTCTTTGCGCGATTCACCCAGACCCTGACAACAGGTAATCAAGATCCACAGGTCGGGGAGGGGATGGTAACAACTCCAGTTTAAATTCTCCAATCAGACAGCCAGAATGCTGATGGGGGCATGGAGTGAATGCCTGGCTGGGTGCCATTTAAAATACTGCAGTTGGACTTTCGACCCCATGAGGTCATGGTGGGGTCGGCAACTTCCTGTCCACCCTCACAGCACAATCAGCTGGGCCCCTCGACTGTGCAGAGCTAATTGGCTTGCTGCTGCACGGTTTGCCATCCCAGCTCAGTGCGGAAGTCTCGCTCATTTCCTGCCCCACCATCGAGACACTGGCTGCTATAACAGAATTCCGCCCTGTGAGTAAATAATGGGGAGGGATGATTTATAATTGCAAGACTTACGCACATTACCAATGTGAATTGGCAACTCATGAGAGGGGAGGAAGACAATGTTTGCACTGTATGCATCTGAACAAATTACATTATAATTGCACCTAACTGCAAGGACGCAAACACTACTTCTTTGTATCTAGTGTCTCATTTCGAGCAGCTAATGAGAACTGAATCAGTGCACAAGATTAGCTCACATTACCACTATATAAATGCACAATTACTTTTTTTTCCTCCACTAATTTCTACTTTCTGTTCATAAATTCATCTTGCACCAATTAACAACAGGAGAGCTACAATGAATATACTGGGCATGTTTTGGAAGTTACTACTACAAATGAGGCATGATAATTACAGTGAATCTTTCAATTGAAATACTTCTCTCTACCTTTTACTGTGGAGCGAAAGCAGGAGCTGTTTCTAGAATCATAGAATCCTGACAGTGCAGACGGAGGCCATTCAGCCCATTGAGCCTACACCAACAACAATCCCATCCAGGCCCTATCCCCATAACCCCACGTATTTACCCTGCTAATCCCCTTGACACTAAGGGGCAATTTAGCATGGCCAATCCACCTAACCCGCACATCTTTAGAGTCTGGGAGGAAACCAGAGCACTCGGAGACACGGAGCAGAACGTGCAAACTCCACACTGGCAAAAACAGCAAGTGATAGACAGAGCTAAGCGATCCCACAACCAACGGATCAGATCTAAGCCCTGCAGTCCTTCCACAACCAGTCAAGAATGGTGGTGGACAATTAAACAACTCACTGGAGGAGGAGGCTCCACAAATATCCCCATCCTCAATGATGGAGGAGCCCAGCACATCAGTGCAACAGATAAGGCTGAAGCATTCGCAACAATCTTCAACCAGAAGTGCTGAATGGATGATCCATCAGGGCCTCCCTCAGTGGTCCCCAGCATCTCAGATGCCAGTCTCCAGCCAATTCGATTCACTCCCTGTGATATCAAGAAATGATTGGAGGCACTGGATACTGCAGAGGCAATGGGCCCCGATAACATTCCGGCAGTAGTACTGAAGACTTGTGCTCCAGAACTTGCCGCTTCCCTAGCCAAGCTCTTCCAGTACAGTTACAACACTGGCATCTAACCAACAATGTGGAAAATTGCTCAGGTATGTCCTGTACACAAAACGCAGGACAAATCCAACCCAGCCAATTACTGCTCAGTCTACTCTTGATCAGTAAAGTGATGGAAGAGGTAATCAACAGTGCTATCAAGCAGCACCTACTCAGCAATAACCTGCTCAGTGACGCCCAGTTTGGGTTTCGCCAGGGTCACTCAGCTCCTGACCTCATTACAACCTTGGTTCAAACATGGACAAAAGAGCTGAATTCCAGAGGTGAGGTGAGAGTGACAGCCCTTGACATCAAGGCCACATTCGACTGAGTGTGGCATCAAGGAGCCCGAGCAAAACTGGAATCAATGGATATCAGGGGGCAAACTCTCCGCTGGTTAGAGTCATACCTGGTACATAGGAAGATGGTTGTGGTTGTGGAGGGTCAGTCATCTCAGCTCCAGGACATCTCTGCAGGAGTCCCTCAGGGTAGTGTCCTAGGCCCAACAATCTTCAGCTGCTTCATCAATGACCTTTCCTCCATCATAAAGTCAGAAGTGGGGATGTTCACCGATGATTGCACAATGTTCAGCACCATTCACAACTCCTTAAATACTGAAGCGGTCCATGTTCAAATGCAACAAGATCTGGACAATATTCAGACTTAGGCTGACAAGTGGCAAGTAACCTTTGCGCCACATAAATGCCAGGCAATGACCATCACCAATAAGAGACACTCTAACCACCGCCCCTTGACTTTCAATGGTGTTACCATCACTGATTCCCCCACTGTCAACATTCTTGGGGTTACCATTGACCAGAAACTCAACTGGACTCACCACATAAAACAGTGGTTACAAGAGCAGGTCAGAGGCTAGGAATACTGTGGCGAGTAACTCACCTCCTGACCCCCCAGAGCCTATCCACCATCTACAAGGCACAAGTAGCACAGTAGCACAGTGGTTAGCACTGCTGCTTCACAGCTCCAGGGACCTGGGTTCGATTCCCGGCTTAGGTCACTGTCTGTGTGGAGTTTGCACATTCTCCTCGTGTCTGCGTGGGTTTCCTCCGGGTGCTCCGGTTTCCTCCCACATTCCAAAGATGTGCGGGTTAGGTTGATTGGCCATGCTTAAATTGCCCCTTAGTGTCCTGAGATGTATAGGTTAGAGGGATTAGTGGATAAAATATGTAGGGATATGGGGGTAGGGCCTGGGTGGGATTGTGGTCGGTGCAGACTCGATGGGCCGAATGGCCTCTTTCTGTACTGTAGGGTTTCTATGATTTCTATGATTTCTATGAAGTCAGGAGTGTGGTGGAATACTCCCCACTTGCCTGGATGGGTGTAGTTCCAACAACTCTAAAGAAGCTTGACACCATCCTGGAAAAAGCAGCCTGCTTGATTGGCACCACATCTTCAAACAATCATTCCCTCCACCACCGACGCTCAGTAGCAGCAGTGTGTACTATTTACAAGAAGCACTGCAGCAATTCACCAAAGATCCTTAGACAGCACATTCCAAACACACGACCACTTCCATCTAGAAGGTCAAGGGCAGCAGATACATGGGAACACCACCAAGTTCCCCTCCAAGCCACTCACCTTCCTGACTTGGAAATATATCGCCGTTCCTTCGCAATCGCTCGGTCAAAATCCTGGAATTTCCTCCCTAATGGCATTGTGGGTCAATCCACAGAACATAGACTGCAACGATTCAAGAAGGCAGCTCACCACCACCTTCTCAAGGGCAACTAGGGATGGGTAATAAATGCTGGCCAGCCAGCGACACCCATGTCCCACGAGGGTGGTGGTGGATGATAAATTTTCAGACTGGAGACCAGTTACCAGCGGTTTACCACAGGGATCAGTGTTGGGTCCTCTGCTATTTGTGATTTTTATCAATGACTTGGAGGAGGGGGCTGAAGGGTGGGTCAGTAATTTTGCTGATGACACCAAGATTGGTGGAGTAGTGGATGAAGTGGAGGCTGTTGTAGACTGCAAAGAGACATTGATAGGATGCAGAGCTGGGCCGAAAAATGGCAGATGGAGTTTAACCCTGATAAGTGCGAGGTGATTCATTTTGGTAGGACAAATTTGAATGCGGATTACAGGGTCAACGGTAGGGTTCTGAGGAATATGGAGGAACAGAGAGATCTTGGGATTCATATCCACAGATCTCTGAAGGTTGCCACTCAAGTGGATAGAGCCGTGAAGAAGGCCTATAGTGTGTTAGCGTTTATTAACAGGAGGTTTGAGTTTAAGAGCTGTGGGGTTGTGCTGCAACTGTACAGGACCTTGGTGAAACCACATTTGGAATACTGTGTGCAGCTCTGGTCACCTCACTATAAGAAGGATGTGGAAGCATTGGAAAGAGTGCAAAGGAGATTTACCAGGATGCTGCCTGGTTTGGAGGGTAGGTCTTATGAGGAAAGGTTGAGGGAGCTAGGGCTTTTCTCCTTAGAGCGGAGGAGGATGAGAGACGACTAAATTGAGGTTTATAAGATGATGAGGGGGATAGATAGAGTGGATGTTCAGAGACTATTTCCTCGGGTGGATGTAGCTATTACTAGGAAGCATAACTATAAGGTTCATGGTGGGAGATACAGGAAGGATGTCCGAAGAAGGTTCTTTACTCAGAGAGTGGTTGGGGTGTGGAATAGACTGCCTGCTTTGATAGTGGAGTCGGACACTTTAGGAACTTTCAAGCGGTTATTAGATAGGCACTTAGAGCACACCAGAATGATAGGGAGTGGGATAGCTTGATCTTGGTTTCGGACAAAGCTCGGCACAACATGGAGGGTCGAAGGGCCTGTACTGTGCTGTACTGTTCTATGTTCTATGAATGAATTTTTAAAAAGTCAGCGAAGGTCAGAATTGAACCAGGGTCACTGGCACTGTGAGGTAGCAGTGCTAACCATCGTGCCGCTGTGCTGCCCAGTTTCTGTCTTAACTCTTATTTCCTTATTTTCATATATTTCTTGCAAACATCTGCCAAGTGTTCAGAACCACTTGATGCCAAGCTGTGGCGAAATTGTGCTTATAATGCTGTATTGCACCAGACAAAGCGAAGAAGCGAATGCAACCCTTAACCCACCTGCAAAAGCCTTTTGGACAATATTTGTCGTGAAATCAACAGTATTTGTTGAACTGGAATGGCTCTGAAATTGTTCAGCATCCAATTACAGAAGTCAAGCAAAACAGATTGGGCTGAATCCTGCATCAAGTAGCAATCACTATCGGGTTACTACTGGTTTCCAATGGATTTGTAAAGCTTTTTGTTGCAGTATCATTTCAGGCTGAGTTTTGATTCATAATTCTACTTTCACATGGTGGAATGTAAACACAGCAGGCAACCGACAAAATTTCCGTTCTTCTTCCAGGGAATACAAGATTGGGTGGAATTTTACGGCCTTGCCATGGGTGGGGCCAGGAAATTTGGCAAGCGGTTCAAAAATCCATTGATTTTGGCATGTTCTGAAGATCCCGTTGGTGGGAGAGGGTGTAAAGTTCCGACCATTCTCTCACATGTTTATCTTTTGTCTGTTAGCTTGGTCAATGGGGATTGCCATAAGTATTTGTTAAAGTACATTGCTGTTAAATACTTCATCCTTTATAAGTTCATTTGTGCCCCTTGTACATTTATATCGCTATTGCTACACAAGTGCAAAGGTGGAAGTCCATTATCCTGTAATAAGGACCTTCTTGAAATGCAAACATTTATTTGTTCATCATTGTCTTCGATGAGCACTGTAAAGTATACTCAATGTTCCTCATTTTTATATTTTTGGGAAAGTTACATTGATTTTATACCAGGTTGCGCTTGTATTTTGTGTATTTTTCTTAAAAATGCTACATGTCTTTTGCAGTGTTACACAAGTTGTTCGGACAGCATCACCTCATTACAGAAAAGATAAATTAAATCTAAAGAAGGTGCCAATTCGAATTCCACAAAATGCTGCACATATTCAGGCCTTCCTTTGAGCACAACATCGGAGAGAAATTGCCACGACAAAAGTAAAAGTCGGCTTTGTTTCTGCTGATGTTGTCCCTTTGCTTCTCTTTTCAAGGCCTCGTTAGAAGTAAGTTAAGGTTCAGGAGATGGGAGGGGGGGGCGGGGGGGGAGATATCCTATTGTGGTGTGGAAGAGAGATTGAAATGCTTTTGATGGGAAACGACCCTATTCAAGAGGAGAATTGAGAGTCTTTTGTGAGTGAAAGGGGAGGAGAAGGAAGGGCCTGTGAATCACTTCACACTTAAATGAGTACACACAGGGTTAATTACGGTTCTCAGTTGGCCCTGCAAGGCAAAATGAATACACATTTCATTCTGGTGGAGGAAAGTTGTGCCTCATGTTTTGCTTTTTATAATTTATTGCAAATTGAAGAAATAGGCACTGGGACTGCTTTAAAGTTTGGAAGAAGAGGTTTTTTGGTTCAATTATTACAGATGTTTGAACCTTAACACAAATCGCCACCATTGTTTTAGGAACTGTAGCCCAAATCTAAGGAGTCAAATTGTCATTGCTAACTCTTATTAGCAATCTTTTATTTTGATTCATGATCACAGGTGGACAATACAGCAATAAAAACAGTACATGCTCAGCGGGTGATGAGATTTTAGCAGTTTCTCACTTCACAGAAGCTGCCAGGCCTGCTGTACATTTCTAGCATTTTATCTATATAATGTCAGATTTCCAGCATCTGTTTTGTGCATATAATGTGGAGACTGGGGTAAACACAGTAAGAAGTCTCACAACACCAGGTTAAAGTCCAACAGGTTTATTTGGTAGCACAAGCCACTAACTTTCGGAGCGCTGCCCCTTCATCAGGTGAGTGGGAGATGCCCTCATAAGAACAGGATATGGCGCTCGACTCATCTATCGACAGTTCCGACACGCCACAGTGAAAAACCGCACCGACCTCCTCAGAAGACAAACACGGGACACAGCGGACAGAGTACCCTTCGTCGTCCAGTACTTCCCCGGAGCAGAGAAGCTATGGCATCTTCTCCGGAGCCTTCAACATGTCATCGATGAAGATGAACATCTCGCCAAGGCCATCTCCACACCACCACTTCTTGCCTTCAAACAACCGCACAACCTCAAAAAGACCATTGTCCGCAGCAAACTACCCAGCCTTCAGGAGAACAGTGACCATGACACCACACAACCCTGCCACAGCAACCTCTGCAAGACATGCCGGATCATTGACACGGACGCCATCCTCACACATGAGAACACCATCCACCATCCACGGTACATACACTTGCAACTCGGCCAACGTTGTCTACCTGATACGCCGCAGGAAAGAATGTCCCGAGGCATGGTACATTGGGGAGACCATGCAGATGCTACGACAACAGATGAATGAACACCGCTCGACAATCACCAGGCAATAGTGTTCTCTTCCTGTTGGGGAACACTTCAGCGGTCATGGGCATTCGGCCTCTGATCTTCGGGCCTTCACGACGCACAATGCAGAGTCACTGAGCAGAGACTGATAGCCAAGTTCCGCACACGAGGACGGCCTCAACCGGGATCTTGGATGCATGTCACACTATCTGTAACCCCCACAACTTGCCTGGGCTTGCAAAATCTCACTAACTGTCCTGGCTGGAGACAATACACATCTCTTTAACCTGTGCTTAACCCTCTCTCCACTCACATTGTCTGTACCTTTAAGACTTGATTACCTGTAAAGACTCGCATTCCAACCATTATTTTGTAAATTGAGTTTGTGTCTTTATATGTCCTGTTTGTGAACAGAACTCCCACTCACCTGATGAAGCAGCAGCGCTCCGAAAGCTAGTGGCTTGTGCTACCAAATAAACCTGTTGGACTTTAACCTGGTGTTGTGAGACTTCTTATTGTGCATATAAGACGGTATTAAAAAATGACTAGAGCTTTAGGACTTTATACTAAAAAAAACTTCTGGTTGGTGGTCCAGGTGAAGGGAAAGTTATAAATCTGAACAGAAAGATCAAAACCACAGGGCAATGCAGCAATTTGAATAAAGATAAGCAGAATGTAACAGGGTGTGACAAAAATCTTAACAATGATAGTACATCAATTAATAAGATAACATAAAAGCTGAGACAGGAGAAATTACAATGGAGAATAAAGAAATGGCAGAGATGTTAAATAATGTGTCTGCTTCACAGTAGAAGATTTAAAATAAAACACACCAGAAATAATGGAGAACTCATCAAGTCACATTTGCACCCTTGACCCCTACCACCTGGAAGGAGAAGGGCAGCAGACGCATAGGGACAGCACCACCTGGAAGTTTCCTTCCAAGCCATTCACCATCCTGACTTGGAAATATATTGCCTTTCCTTCGCTGTCATTGGATCAAAATCCTGGAACTTCCTCCCTGATAGCACTGTGGGTCCACCTAAATCACAGGGATTACAATAGTTCAAGAAGGCAGCTCACCACCACCTTCTAAAAGGCATTTAGGGATGAGAAATAAATGCTGACCTAGCCAGTGAAGCCCACGTCCCATAAAATAATTTTTAAAATCCCTGTGTTCAATTACCTACATTGGTTCAACTCCTCATTTTAAAATTTTCATCCTTATTTTCAAATTTCTCATTCCTCCCTATCTCAGCAACCTTCATCAACCCTACAGCCATCTGAGATCCAGGTGCTGCTCCAATTCGGACTTCTTGCCTCAGTGTTAATTGCCCCATCATTAGATGGAAAAAATAATGAAGGCGACTCCCCTATTCATAAAGGAAGGGAGACAGAAAGCAGGAAACTAAAAGCCAGTTAGCTTAACATCTACCCGAGGGAAAATGTTAGAAATTATTGGGCGTGATTCTCCCAACTGAAATCCAAGTGCTGTCGGCAGCAGGAAAATCAGTGTGTTTCCCACTGGAGCTGGCAGTGCTACTGAGGTGGGATTCAACCACTTTAACGTTCAAAAAAAAATGCCCCACGTGAATCACGCCGGGCCTAACGCACCAAACGTGTAAATTTGCCGAACCGGTGATCAGCTGTCCAGCTGACACTCAAGAAGACTTCCTGATTTTCCTTCTTCCAGAATAACTGAAAGCCGAATAACCCAGTCTCAGATTAATGCAGGAAGCATTTCATCTTCGATCTTTTATGAGACCAATCTTTTGGAGTTATAACAGTGGATTTACCTCTGACAGTCTCTACTGCAGCAAGAACCCAGAAAAAATAACTGAAAGCTGGAACTGAACAGCTCCCTAAAAAGTTAGTTCATTACAAAACGAATTAGATCGTCTGTGCAATGTCCATTTAAAACGGGGTATATTATTTTGATGTCTTATTTAGCTGATATGAATGGTCCTTCTGAGGGTCTCATTGGATGAAGTGAGGAGATTGGCTGTAGATTTATAGTAAACAATGGCAGAGGATGCAGCCGTTCAGCCCATCAGATATCTGCCGACTGAAAGACATTTTCCAGTTCTTGGCAATAGCCCCATAGATCATGGTACTCCTAATGGATAACCATGTCTGCCTGTATTACCTCCCAACACCACCCACGCACCCCCTCACTCTCTGGTTAAAATAATTTCCCCCTTAACTCCCATTTAATCCGTCAGTTTATCACTTTTAATCTATGCCCCCTGGTGACTCCTCTACTTTCAGAAATAGGTCCTTCCATATCCACTCTATTATGGCCCTAACATTATTTTATGCACTTCAATTAAATCTTCCCTTAACCTCCTCTATCTCAAAGATAAAAACTCCAGCCTGTCCAATCTTGAAGGTTGAAAAAAAAATACAATAAGAGAAAATGTGGTAATGTTAAGCTTATGAGTTCAGTGAGAAGTTTTGCCGGACCCTCCCCCACACACACCAATGGTAAATAAAAAGGTTTCAGAAAGCAGGTCAACTTTCTAGGAAGGGTTAGAGACTCAAAATAAAACGGAGTGTTAAATAAAGGAGCGAGAGAGAACAGCTGTGGTGAAAAGGGGAAACCCTTCAAGCTTAATGGAGCGTGAACTGATTGTATTAACAATAAATTCTTTGATCTGCTCTGGAGCTGTCAATCAAAGTTCAAAGAGGTCAGACAGCAGCTGTGGCTCATTTATGCTAGAACGGGGATCTCCTCAGTGAAACTGACAGTTCCTGTCAAACAAAGCACTTCAAAGCGATTCAGAGCAGCTGGGGCTTATGAGAGAAAACAAGGGATCTCCCTCGTGAAACTGACAGCTCATGTCAATCAAACACCTGGGGGTTCTGAAATCAACCAAGGGAAATCCCTACTGTAGAATGGAGTGTTCCTCAGATTTTGAAGACTTCCAGGTGTTCAAGGAGCATGGATTTCAATGTGACCAGGCCACTTCAAAGGTAAAACAGAAGACAGACAATAATAAAGAATTCGACCAGAAAGGTGCCTGAAATCACCACCCACAGAGTGATTTCCACACTTTCCAGGACAGCAAGAAGAAGTCAAGCAACGAGACCCCCACTCCAGGGGAGACCCCTTAGGTCAACCCCTTCCCACAGCCTGAGTTCCCCCAAACCTCAGGTCCTTTGAGGGACCCTCCCCACACACACCCTGCAGCCCAACAGCAGCAGAGGAGGCTATGTTGGAGGTAGTACTTACCTCCTTGCACCCCCCCCACCCACCTTGGAGACCACGACACCTGAAGTTTATTTATGTATTAGTCACAAGTAAGGCTTACGTTAACACTGCAATGAAGTTACTGTGAAATTCCCCTAGTCGCCACAGTCCGGCGCCTGTTCGGATCAATGCACCTAACCAGCACGCCTTTCAGACTGTGGGAGGAAACCAGAGCACCCGGAGGAAACCCACGCAGACAGGAGGAGAATATGCAAACTCCACAGACAGCGACCCAAGCCAGGAATTGAACCCAGGTCCCTGGCGCTGAGAGGCAGCAGTACTAACCACTGTGCCACCATGCCGCCTGCTTGTCAGGACCATGAAAGATGGGGGAGCGGGGGGGAGGGGGGGGTGGTGGGGAACAATCAGGAGGCCAGAATATCCAGCCTCAAGCCTACTAATGATATTGAAAATGCATTGAAGTTAGTTCTGATCAGTTTCTCACCCTCTCTGGGTGAGAATCCCATTCCGCCAGGTATGGCGGCAGGCAGGGGGACTCACAACAAGCTTGATGGCAAATGAGAATGCTGATTTGCTCTTCTCAACTGATTCGATAGGCCATTGGGAATCTCGGCTGGAGCTGGCGGCCTTGGAGAATCATAATGGTAAAAATATTATAACAGGGCACTTGGAAAAATCCCAGGTAATCAGGCAGAGTCAACATGGTTTTGTGAAAGGGAAAATACGTTTGACCAATTTGTTGGAGTTCTTGTATCATGTGCTGTGGATAAAGAGGAACTGGTGGATGCACTGTACTTAGATTTCCAGAAGGCATTTGATAGGATGCCATATCACAGGTTACTGCAGAAAATATAATCTCATGCTGTAGGGGGTAACAAGTAGGTGTGGATAGAAGATTGGCTAACTAACTGGAAACAGAAAGTAGGCACACTTGCATCATTTTCTGGTTGACAGGATGTGATGCCTGGTGTGCCACAAGGATCAGTGCTAGGGTCCAAACCTTTTACAATTTATGTAAATGACTTGCATGTAGGAACCAAAGGTAAGTTTGCTAAATTTGCTGATGAAATACAGATAAATAGGATAGTAAATTTTAAAGAGGACATAAGGAGACAAGGGTATATTGATGAGTTAAGTGAGTGAGCAAAGATTTGACAAATGTGAAATTGTTCATTTTGACAGGAAGAACAAAAAAGCATATTTTCTAAATGGTGAAAGATTGCAGAGATGCAGACGGATCTGGGTGTCCTAATCCCCGAATTGCAAAAGGTCAGTATGCGTGCAAGTTTAAGTTTCAGTTTGTTTAAGTTTATTTATTACTGTCACAAGTAGGCTTACATAAATACTGCAATGAAGTTACTATGAAAAATCCCACACTCTGGCGCCTCTTTGGGTATATTAAGGGAGAATTTAGCATGGCCAACGCACCTAACCAACATGTCTTTTGGACTGTGGGAGGAAGCCGGAGCACCTGGAGAAAACCCACGCAGACACGAGGAGAACGTGCAGACTCCGCACAGACAGTGACCCAAGCCAGGAACCCAGGTGCTAACCACTGTGCCACAAGTAATTAGGAAAGCTTATAGCATGTTATTGTTTATTGTGAGGGGAATTGAATGGGTTATGCTTAAGTTATACAGCACATTGATGAGACCAGATCTAGAGTACTGAGTACAGTACTGATCTCCTTACTAAAGGAAGGATGCAAATACAATGGAAGTAGTTCGGGGAATGTTTACTAGATTAATCCTAGAATATGCTGGTTGTCTTATGAGGAATTGTACGTAGGCCTTTATCGACTGAAGTTTAGAAGTATAAGAGGCGACGACTGAAACACAAGATCCTGATGAATCTTGATAAGGTGGAACGGATGTTTCCTCTTGGGGGAAAATCTAGAACTAGAGGTCACTCACTATTTAAAGATAAGGAATCGCCCATTTAATTCAGTGATAAGGAATTTTCTTTCTCTCAGAGGGTCATGAGTCTTTGTAATTCTCTTCTTCAAAAGGCAGTGGAAGCAGAGTCTTTAAATATTTTTAAGGCAGAGGTAGATAGATTCTTGATAAGCAAGGTGATGAAAGGTTATTGGGGTAGGAAGGTACGTGGAGTTGAGGTTATAGTTTGATCAGCCTTGATATGATTGAAAGGTGGAGCAGGCTCAAGGGGCTGAGTGGCCTAACTCCTGTTCATAATTAGTATGTTTGTATGTATCACTCGCAGCCATGCCTTCTGCTGTCAAACTCTGAAATTCCCTCCCTAAACTTCTCTGCTTTACTACGTCTCTATCCTCCCTTAAGTCACCCATTAAAACCTGCCTCTTTGACCAATTTTTTTAATCATTTGTCCTCATACCGTTTGGCTAAGTATCAAATTTAATAAGTCCTTCTAAGGACCTTGGAATGTTTCACTTTGTTAAAGGTGCTATTTAAATAAATGCAAGTTGTTGCTGTGAAGTCAAGACATTGAAAAAGACTGGAATAGTCAGTATTACTGAAGAAAGCAGAGCAGGGGGAGCCATCCAAAAGGTGGCTCTTCCAATAATCAGTACAACATTGATTTGGCAGCATAGACTATATGCTCGTGTTCACATGGGGTCACGTCCTCAACCTGAATCTTTCTGACTCAGAGATAAGAGTGTTGCAGCTAAGGGCAGGACTTTGCTTAGCTGTGATGCTCCCCCCATCAAACAGCCCATCAACACTCACGAGCCAAGCTCTGAAAGGAACAATAGCTACTTTGGCAAGGTATAGAGTTACCTCTCCTAACTGCTTTCGAAATTGGATCATTTATTTTTTTGAACAGGAATTTCTACGATGTAAATCGAATCTGAGCCTGGTTTAAGAAGAGGATATCTGTGTTTTCTACTTAATTCTGTTTATGATGTAAGGGTATTCAAATTTCCAGTGAACTTTCATAATGGTAAAGAAAACATTCAAACTCCAGCTATGTTCAAATCCCTACTGTTATCACACCCCTCTTTGGTTTGGTACTACTGGACAATGAATGAAGTACTGTAAGGTTGCTTGTGCCTGTAGAACCATATCACACAGCATTCGGGGGGGGAAAAGGGCTCTCTGGCATTGAATACAATTCTGCTCAGCTTCTAAACGATTCAATGACTAAAATTCAGTGCCTTGTTCTTCAATTAAAGGATAAAGCATGTTTCAAGTATTTTCTTTTCAATGCAATACTATCCCTGGACTACTTCTGACCAGGAGGGCAGGCTAATTCCATGTCCCAGAAATGTAGCTGACAGCAGAGTGTAGAAAGAATTTCCTTTCTGAATCTCACAGAAAACTGGAACTGATTGTTTGCAGAATATCAGCCATAAAGGGGGAGTGCTATCACTCACAGTAGGTCAGTTTGGTAGATAGAATGTTCTGCAGTGGACTACTGAAATACTGATTAAATGTAAAGAACAGTACATTTATTTAAACAATAAAGGCTGCATCTAAAGTGCATTGTCTAACTGTACAAAAGCAACCCCAGAAGCCACGATCACATACGACTTGCTGGTTAAAAAAAAATCAATGCTGTTTAGTGTGTTATGTTGTTATGGGCTTAAAATATCTTTGAAGCAGATATCCTATATTTACTAAGCTGCAGTCCTGCATCTGTCACCATTCAAAAAGATCCTGTATCAAAGACCGAAGCAGTGTCTATCCTTGAGAAAGATATTAAGCTACCGCTTAATATACAGCTAGGAACACAGCACAACATGGATTTTTAAGTCAGTTACAATGGAGACATTATTGAACTTACCTGCAAGTAGCAAACACCACCTTCCTAATGTTTCAGAGATCAAATCGGGCTTGAAATTTTCCAGCAAGCGTAAGCCATACAAGCAGGGAAAGTATGCCTCTTGGAATGCTACCAGCACAGTTTACTGTTTTGCTTGTCATTTCTTTGTTCTCTTTACACTTGCCTCAGCAGCAACCATGCTGTTAGTGGGTGGGGACTTGTCTGCATTCAACTTCCTGTCATCAGCTCGAAATAATAGCTCGCTCACACCCTTCGTTCACAAAACAGATGCCAGAGAAGTGCCATAAGTGCATGTACCGTAAAAATGCCAGCTTTCTCACAGGCGGATGGTAAATGCCTCCAGGCTGTCTGCACAATCGAGCATTTCAAAAATGACGAATGAGCACTGATTGACGTTTGAGTGTTTTATTCTCTCCGACTATTTCACAGCTTTGGTCTTTCAATGAACTGGAATGGCATCTTTCAAAGGAAGCCAGGCACAGTAGACGATTGCTACTTTATAATTGAATTTAATTACAGCGGAATGTCACCGACAGCACCAATTTGGAGGCCTCTTTTATATTCACTACATTGAACCTGAAGCTGTTTCAAAGGTGTCCTTGAATGAAAAAGGTTGAAGACAACGTTGCATAGAGTAAACACTTGACCAATAGAAACTAAAAACCAAAACAGCAGGTGCTGGAAATGTGAATCAAAATCAGAAAATGTTGTAGACAGGAAGGTCAGGCAGCATCTATGGAACAAACAAACGTACTAACATTTTGGGTGTGAACTGTTCATCCAAATTGGTCGTTTAACCCTTCATTTTCAAATAATGGACTGTATAATTTGATACCTTTAATTACATACTTTAGATTTACTGCTGGAGCAAGTTATATTTCTGTAACCTTCAACCATACACACCTACCCTGTCCTCCACTCACATCACTGCACTATCCAGATTCTATGCTACTGACATATGCACCTCCTCCCTTTATCCCTCTAAAATGCCTCCAGTTACCCACCAGCATCACAAATAGACTATTATCTCATTGCTGTTTATGGAACCTTACTGTCTGCAAATTAGCTGCTGTGTCGTTTCATTGCAAAGTCCTTCAGGACATTTGAATTTCTGAAGGGTGCCATATAAATGCAAATATTTCCTTTTCTGTTAGAGACTTGGCAATTCCATTCTCAAACCACAGCGTTTCACCACTTTGTCCTACAAGATCCTGCTTGGAACCCAACTCTTTGACTAAACATTTGACTGCCCCTTTTAATCTAGATTTAGTGTCTCACTCAGAAAACAGCTCCTCCAGAGACCCCTTGGTGTTGCACTGGAATGAGCTTAAATTTTGTAGTGGGTCTTGATCCTGCAAACGTCTGACTCAGAGGTGGAAGTGCTTGCACCACACTTCGTTAAAGGGTTTGTCCTACATTGCAGACATTATCCCTGAGTATGAAAGGACACACGATAAGATGTGGTAAATCAAGAAGTAGCAACCGGGGGATGCTAAGGTTGGAGTTTAAAAGCCTGCGGATTGTAGGGGAACAGTAGATTAAGGGATATTGCCCTGTTACTGGCAAAGACAGAACCACCACAGCTCACACACACGAATAGTTCGCTCCTAATCAGGAAAAATGTCTTTTTGTTTCCTCCACTCACCGGTGCACCGGCCAATGTTGTTTTTTTAAACAAGTAAATTATTGTTCTTTAAAATACATGCAATTCCGTTCTCTGTATGTTCTCATGTCTGTTAGCAATTGCACTTCAGCAATGTTTTTGTTAATGACAACAATGTGAAAATATGCATTTTCTAGAATGTGAAATTGAGTAAAAGAAAGTTAAATAAAAACGGCAATATGTTTATTACTGAGACCACCATAATGTTTTAATCTTTTATTTTTCTCAGGTTTTTCAATTGAGAATTGGGACACGCAGAATTGAAACAAAACTAGATTGCCTTCCCAATGCAGCATATTATGTGAAAAGGTTTTCTGTGGGTTACACAATTGTATCAATTCACAACTTTAGGTGCCGATTTGGACATGTGCAGGAAGAACATTCATGATTGTTGCAGACATCTGAAGAAATGGGGACCATTAAAGGGAAATGCCAGAACAGGATGTCAAAAATTATTACAGCCTTTGAAAGGGTCAAAAGGCATCTTGACCCATTGGCAGATTCAGATAAAGGTGGAAGAGGACTAACAAATGACAGGAATAAAAATCAAGGAGAAAAAGCCAGTCATTTTTCCTTGATTTCTATTCTGGTCATTAGTTATGTTCATGAATCTATAGAGTACATCACCTGACCCAGTCTGATAGAACTAGAAATGGTATTGCATTAAGTGACAGGGAGGAGGATGTTTCTGTTTGTTCCTTCATGGCGCCATCTCTGTTGGCCATCCAGCATAACAGTTAGTCACCTATTATGTTTGTACCATTAGGTCTGCTGTAACAACCTAGCCTGGCAATTGGTGACTTTGCATTCACTGTTCCTAAGTGAGATCAATGCACCTTCATCCATTAAATTGAGTGTGAGGTTATTGGCACATGGTCAAAGCACACCCCTGGTGCCTCCTCACTTGTTAGGTTGATTTTCCTCTTTTCACAAAGCACATCTATACAGGCAATCCCAACTTATAGCACTAGTGATGGATGACTTTGAGAGAAAATAGCAGCAAGATAGTTGCTCATGTAAACCAAACTGGCAACAGGAAGAAAGAAGAAAAAGAAAATTAACAAAACTGTGCAGAAATGGCCTTAAAGCTGTTCATTGTTATTTTTAACTAAATTCTTTAAATGAGTTTCTGCCAGCAGCTGAGTTACACCCCTCAACACTCATTATATATTAACACGGGTAAAACAGAACAGCATTTGTGTGATAGTTAGAAGCACACCCAGAAAGTCTTTGCATCATATTAATAAGCTCAGTTTTGTTTCAGACAGGGCTCCTTTCGGCCAACCCCAGTTTCATTGAAAATGCATGTGATGTGCAAAAGACGAACATTATGCAAAGAACAAAGAACAAAGAACAGTACAGCACAGGAAACAGGCCCTTCAGCCCTCCAAGCCTGTGCCGCTCCTTGATCCAACTAGACCAATCGTTTGTATCCCTCCATTCCCAGGCTGCTCATGTGGCTATCCAGGTAAGTCTTAAACGATATCAGCGTGTCTGCCTCCACCACCCTACTTGGCAGCACATTCCAGGCCCCCACCACCCTCTGTGTAAAAAACATCCCTCTAATATCTGAGTTATACTTCGCCCCTCTCACCTTGAGCCCGTGACCCCTCGTGATCGTCACTTCTGATCTGGGAAAAAGCTTCCCACCGTTCACCCT
Organism: Mustelus asterias; assembly: GCF_964213995.1. Taxonomy (NCBI): domain Eukaryota; kingdom Metazoa; phylum Chordata; class Chondrichthyes; order Carcharhiniformes; family Triakidae; genus Mustelus; species Mustelus asterias. The sequence goes on from NC_135810.1 coordinate 77,905,427, forward strand.
ATCTATCCCCTTCATAATCTTGTACAACTCTATTAGATCGCCCCTCATTCTCCGTCTTTCCAGGGAGAACAACCCCAGTTTACCCAATCTCTCCTCATAGCTAAGACCCTCCATACCAGGCAACATCCTGGTAAAACTTCTCTGCACTCTCTCTAACGTCTCCACGTCCTTCTGGTAGTGCGGCAACCAGAACTGGACGCAGCACTCCAAACATGGCCTAACCAGCGTTCTATACAGCTGCATCATCAGACTCCAGCTTTTATACTCTATACCCTGTCCTATAAAGGCAAGCACACCATATGCCTTCTTCACCACCTTCTCCACCTGTGTTGCCACCTTCAAGGATTTGTGGACTTGCACACCTAGGTCCCTTTGTGTTTCTATACTCTTGATGGCTCTGCCATTTATTGTATAACTCCTCCCTACATTATTTCTTCCAAAATGCATCACTTCACATTTATCTGGATTAAATTCCATCTGCCACCTCTCCGCCCAATTTTCCAGCCTATTTATATCCTGCTGTATTGCCCGACAATGCTCATCGCTATCCGCAAGTCCAGCCATCTTCGTGTCATCTGCAAACTTGCTGATAACACCAGTTACACCTTCTTCCAAATCATTTATATATATCACAAATAGCAGAGGTCCCAGTACAGAGCCCTGCGGAACACCACTGGTCACAGACCTCCAGCCAGAAAAAGACCCTTCGACCGCTACCCTCTGTCTCCTATGGCCAAGCCAGTTCTCCACCCATCCATGCATTATGGATCTCAGTTTTCCAGTACATTGCATCTGGGAACTGATGCACAAAGAGTATAAGAGACACAAAAATTGATCCCCGATTCCAAAGCTCATTTATAATATCCCGTTGATTACCTTAAAGCATCTTTTTTCTGACTAAAGGCTATCTGTGCTGTAATTAACTGCCTTACCCCTCTTTTGAATATTTTAAAATGAAAGATGCTTTCTTTCCTCACCTTATATAACAGTCTTAAATACATTTCCTTGTCTTTTTCTGTTCTATTTTAAGTATGGTTGCTAATAATGTTTTTGCAGAGATTGTATTCATAGCGTGTAATTTACTTTTCCGAAGTCTTGTCTCTGGCCTTAGCCAATGTCAAATCTAACAATACAGTAATCATTACATGACTGCCAATGGGTATTAACAACTCTTGCTTAAGGTTGTCTGTTGAATTTGTAGCATGTTAAAATCCTGCATTATCAAAACAAGGAAATAAAGTTAAATCAATATGGATAAAACTGAGTAATGATGTGGGCAGTTAATAATTGATTTGAAATTATGGTATTTCATCTGCTAAGGTGAGCAGGGGCATAGGAGCAGTTTGGACTGAGATTTATAGACCTCCTAATAATGTGCCAGAAGTGCTGAGAGAAACATGTTATAGTGGGGAGCTGAAGGAAATCAGCATTAGAAGAGAAATGGTTTTGGGGAAATTGATGGGATTGAAGGTGGATAAATCTCCAGGTCCTGATAATCTTCAACCCAGAGTATTTAAGGAAGTGGCCCTGGAAATAGTGGATCCATTGGTAGTTACTTTCCAAAATTCTTTGGACTCTAGAATAGTTCCTACAGATTGGAGGGTAGCTAATGTAAGCCCACTATTCAAAAAGGGAGGTAGAGAGAAAACAGGGAACTATAGACCAGTGAGCCTAATGTCAGTACTGGGGAAGTTGCTAGAGTCTATTATCAAGGATTTCATAACTCAGCATTTGGAAGGCAGTGATATAATTAGACAAAGTCAGCATGGATTTACAAAAGGGAAATCAGGCTTGACAAATCTATTGGAATTTTTTGAGGATGTAACTAGTAGAGTTGACCGAGGAGAACCAGTGGATGTGGTTTATTTAGACTTTAAGAAGGCTTTTGACAAGGTCTCACATAACAGACTACTATATAAAGTTCAAGCACATGGGATTTCAGGTAATGTCTTGAGATAGAAAGCTGGTTAGCAGATAAGAAGCAAACACTTGGCATAAATGGGTCCTTTTCTGATTAGCAGTTAGTGACTAGTGGGGTTCCGCAGGGATCTATGCTAGGACCCCAACTGTTCACATTATATATTAATGATTTGGAAGAGGAAACAGAATGCATTCTCTCCAAATTTGCAGATGATACAAAGTTGGGTGGGAGGGTGAGCTGTGAGGAGGATGCAGGGATGCTTTAGCGTGATTTGGACAAGCTGAGTGTGTCTGCATCTGCATGGCAGATGCAGTACAATGTGGATAAATGTGAGGTTATTCACTTTGGTAGCAATAATAGGAAGACAGATTATTACTTGAATGGGTGTAAATTGAGAGAGGTGGATACTCAACGAGACCTTTGAGTCCTCGTGCATCAGTCGCTGAAAGTAAGCATACAGGTACAGCAGGCAGTAAAGAAGGCAAATGGTATGTTGGCCGTCATAGCGAGAGCATTTGAGTATAGGGATTGGGATGTTTTACTGCAATTGTATAGGGTGTTGGTGAGGCCACACCTGGAGTATTGTGTGCAGTTTTGGTGTCCTTATCTGAGCAAGGATGTCTTTGCTGTATAGGAAGTGCAGCAAAGGTTTACCAGGCTGATTCCTGGGATGGCAGGTCTGTCATATGAGGAGAGATTAAGTCGGTTAGGATTATATTCACTGGGGTTTAGAAGAGTGAGAGGGGATCTCATAGAAACTTATAAAATTCTAACAGCGTTAGACAGGGTAGATTCAAAAAGAATGTTCCCATTGGTGGGGGAGTCCAGAACTAGGGGTCATGGTTTGAAAATAAGGGTAAACCTTTTAGAACTGAGGTGGGGAGAAATTTCTTCACCCAGAGGGTAGTGAATGTGTGGAATTCACTACCACCGAATGTAGCTGAGGCCAAAACGTCTGATTTCAAGAAGAAATTAGATATAGCTGTTGGGGCTAAAGGGATCAAGGGATATGGGAAGAAGGGGGAAATCAGAATATTGAATTTAATGATCAGCCATGATCAAAATGAATGGCGGAGCAGGCTCAAAGGGCCGAATGGCCTGCTCTTGTTTCGAGTTTCTATGTTTTCTATCTGCTCAAACAATGCCTGTGCACCTGCTCACCTTAGCTGATGGTCTATAATCATTTCTAATCAGTAATTTTCCACCCACATCATTACTTAATTTTATCTATTGTTTTATGTTTATCTCTTTCCAGTGTTGTATTATCCCCTTGTGTGGTGGCTATATTTATTATAAATCAAGAATCTCCTCCATCTCTCTTTTTACCCCCTTGGCTCCAGCACTTGGCTATATTTTGCTATCAGTCATGTTCCTGAGATGCTAATAATGTCAATAATATTGACAGTTGAAGCTAGTATTTTATTCCTCCTTTTTGTGTTGGGATAAAAACATTTAAGCCTACCCTCAGAATATTCTATTTATCATTTGCTCATTATGATCATTAAAATTTTTTTTTGCTCACACTTCACCCCAACTTATGAATTTAAATGCACCCTTTATCCTATCTGTAAGGATATTGCAGCGAGTTAGATTACATAAGGCCTATCTCATCTGAAAAGCTTCCCTATGTGATTATTCTAAATGAGTAGCTACCTCCTTTAAAATAACTGGTGAGGAATTTTATTTGTGAATGCTAAACATGTGATACATTGCTGACAACAACTCTAATCTTAAATAATTAAGATTTAAAAGGCAGAATCATAAAATCACAATTGCAATAAAGGTGCCAGCAAAATTCACAAGTCTTACAACAGTGAGCAATGCAATATTATGCAGATGCTTTGATTGTAAATTCTGCTGATAAACCTGTTAATAGTAGGTTAACAAACACATAGTTCCATATCCAGATCAACACGAGTGAGTTCAAATTACCACATCATTTGAAGTCTTCATAAAACAATAGAAAACATCAACATTATTCCAGTGAAAGTCAGTACAGTGTATGAACAAAATACCAATATTTGAATCACATTACACGAGGTGCACCTGGTAGATTTTGATATACCCTGATTGAAGATTTAACTCTTCCATTCAAAGGCAGCATCTAAAGAGACCCACAGACATGTGTTTAAAGAATGATTCCAAATAAATGCAGTGCACCTGAAAATGCAGCTTACACAGACATGGGGCTGAATGGGCCATGCCAATTAATGTTAATCAAGTGGGCAGCAGTTGGCAGGTTTGATGAGGGTCCAAGGCCTTTCTGCTGCCACTGGCTTGAGAGTAGATAGCACAGCCTGTTGCCTGAAGTTCTGTTCAATTTGGAAGTCAGACAGACATTGTTGGAGTTCAGCTTCAACAGATGATACCACAGTGCCGCCTTGGGTGGGGGATGGGGTCATGTGACATACCTCCTTGATGTTGGACACAGGATGTACATTCCCAGCGTTGGAATCTCGATGTTGAATTGGAGTCGGGACTCCTTTTGGTTTTTGGAGATTCTGGTGTTGAGTTGGTAAACAGGCTCTCGAATGTTGAGACCATTGTGTCAGAATTGCTAATGCTTCGGCCATTAGCTGAAGTTAGCTGGACCAGACTTTCCAACCCAGTGGCCATTGCGACCTTGAAACTACTGCAAGGCCAATTATCAGTTCAGCAATCTTCCATTTTTAAACGCATAGGAAAAAGTGACTTTATAAAAATAGTCCAACGGATGAATATATATATATTTTATCTTTCATGTCTCAACCGTGACCGTACCTCAGTTCAGAAATCACACCTTGCTCCAGACAGCAGGCATCAGGACTGTTTGAATCATAGAAATCATAGAAACCCTACAGTACAGAAAGAGACCATTCAGCCCATCGAGTCTGCACCGACCACAATCCCACCCAGGCCCTATCCCCATATTCCTACCTATTTACCCACTAATCCCTCTAACCTACGCATCTCAGGACACTAAAGGCAATTTTTAGCATGGTCAATCAACCTAACCCACACATCTTTGGACAGTGGGAGGGAACCGGAGCACCCAGAGGAAACCCACGCAGACACGAGGAGAATGTGCAAACTCCACACAGACAGTGACCCAAGCCGGGAATCGAACCCAGCTCCCTGGAGCTGTGAAGCAACAGTGCTAACCTCTGTGCTACCGTGCCACCTGAAGCAAGCATGAATTTGGTAGAACTTAAATTGTACAAGTCTAACTGTTGCAAATCTTAAACATGAACAGAAATCAAATAGCTGGCTCTGGAGGGTCTCACTGTAAGCACAACTTACACACAGGAGAGAGTCTTTTGTTGCTGCTTCTGGGACAGTTGGAGTGCAGCAGGCAGAGATGAGAAGAATCCATCTAGTAAAAGCTCCTAATAGGCTAGAAGCCAGTAAAAAACAACTCTAAGAGCGTGAGAGAAAACCTAAGCAGCTGTCAGCAGCTCTAGATAACATTAACAACTTTGCAAAAAGCTAAAAGATGACCACAACATTTCCAACACTCAATTGGAAAACAACAAATCCCTTATCTGAATTTACCAACAATTCATCAAACTGTGTTTTCTGTCTTTCAATATCTCTGAATCAGATAAACAGGCCATTACAATTACAATTGGCTATGAAGGTGACAACAGACTGGCAGGTCTGTCCACTGACCATCTTCAGAATTCAGAGGAAGCCTGGTGAGCATTCGAAGATCAATTCCTAGTGAAATTCAACTTCAGGATACACTGGAATTCATGTCCTTTAGGCAACAGCTGGCAGAGACATTGGCCAATTCATAAGTAGATGTAAAGACAAGAGGCATGATGAGTGGTGTTTGCTACTTGCAGGTAGGTACTGGGAGAAGATCAACCAAACTTGTCATGCAGATCATCAGCCAGCAGGCTAAAGAATACTGTCTGAACCGAATACGTATAACCAGTCTGAACTTGTAAACATCGCATGCAGACCCAATGAAGAATTACTATTTGGCACCCAAGTACGCCAACCCTCCACAGTCTTCAGTCATCAATAACCCAAGGAGTACATGCTGTCTTGATTGAAAAAACAGAGTAAGATGGTGAATACCCATGACCGATATACAGGGAATGAAGTACCCCATGTGAACATCAACTAGAAAGTTTGAGTAAACACCCAACTGATGGTACCTGGAATCCAGCAGAATTATGCCCAGAAATAACATGGTAGCAAGCATGAACACCAAATGGCATGACAGTGCTGCAAAACAGATGCCAAATCAGAATACCACAATCAAAAACACCAAGTAACCCCATTATGACTAGAACAGGTTCTAAGACACAACACTAATAAAGGAATCTTAACTAGCGTTCTGAAAAAATAAAGCAGCCTCCTAAAGTTGGACAGATAAGCAAAGTGCATTCCAGAGAGTTGTTAATTTATTGTTCTTTGTTAAAGTACAATCAGTAGCAATGTTTACTGCCATGTAAATAAGTTTGATTCTTTAAGAATAAAAGTTTAGTTTAGTTAAAAAGTGAATGCTGTGATATGAAGTAATGTACCTTTAAGGGTGCAGACCTTAAACGGCTGCCTATCATTCCATACCTCGGCAGAATGTGATGAATTAGACCCATGACTTGTCACCAGTCAGCAAGCAGCAGGAGAAATCAGATAGACTATAATTAGCTTCCAGTGAACATTATATGTATATAGTCTTATCTTCAGATAAAAGCTCATATTACTGCTTTATCAATCCTTGTAGTGATTGCTACATTTACATCAAACAGAGAAAGAATGTAACAAACAGCCCATGTCAGGCTGGACCATGTGCAGACCAATATGGTGGGGCTCAGGGCAGGGAAGTGAGGGGGGGTTCGGGGGGGGGGGAGGTGAGGCAATGGATCACGCGAGGCCTTCCCTCCCCTGACCCATAACAGCTGTTGGGTCACAGCTGCGGCCACTGATCATCCCGAGGAGGGTTTGCTCCTGTACAGACATGGACAAGCAGCTGTGGATGTTTAAAATCACAAACAAACTAGCCTATTCTTCAGAGGGCGCCTGCTGCCCTTAATTGGATGGTGAGCATGCTCCCTGTCCTTTCAAATGTCCAGTGGAAAATGAACAAACGGCTGGGTTGCCAATGCAGAATTGAAAATCCCGGCCATGTGCATGTACATTTAAAGGAATACTGGAATTAGAAATTCAAGATACAAGCATATTACTCTTTCATTGGAAATGCCATTCCAATACATTGAGTCATATTCCTCAATCATTCTGCCTGGCTGAATTGGAATGGAATTTAACCTGGACAAATGTGAGGTGATGCGATTTGGGAGGTCTACTGCAGAAGGAAAGTTTCTAGTAAATGGTGGAGCCCTTAGAAATATTAGTATACAGAGGGAGCTAGGTGTGCAGATCCAGAGTTCCCTGAAGGTGGCAACTCACGTGGACAAGGTGGTCAAGAAGGCGTATGGTATGCTGGCCTTCATCGGTCGGGGCATTGCATATAGGAATTGGAACATCAGGTTGCAAGCTGTGAAAGACGTGGAAGTTGTGAAAGTTAGGCCACATTTGGAGTATTGTGTACAATTCTGCTCACCACACTACCGGAAGGACGTTGATGCATTGGGAAGGGTGCAGAACAGATTTACCAGGATGTTGCCTGGTTTGGAGGATATGGACTAAGGAAGGTTGAACAAACTTGGATTGTTTTCATCGGAGCGTCAGAGGATGAGGGGGGACCTGATTGAGGTTTACAAGATTATGACAGGCTTGGATAGAGTGGACAGTCAGAGTCTTTTTCCCAGGATCGAAGGGTCAATTACTCGGGGGCATAGGTTGAAAGTGAGGGGAGAAAGTTTAAAAGAGATGTAAGGGGCAAGTTTTTCCACAGAGGGTGGTGAATGCCTGGAACGCGCTGTCGGAGGAGGTGGTGGAAACAGATTCTATAGCAACATTCAAGAGGCATCTAGATAGATACATGAATAGGCAGGGAATAGATGCAAGAAAATATTAAATTAGACAGGCATCTGTGTTGCCACAGACTTGGTGGGCCGTAGGGTCTGTTCTTTGTTCTTTGAAACTTCAGGCCAGTTAGCCTAATAGCTGTCATAGGGAAAATGTTAGAATCTATTATTAAGGAGATTATACCAGGGCACCTAGACGATCTAAATGCAATCAGGCAGAGTCAACTTGGGTTTGTGAAAGGTGAATCATGTTTAACAAATTTTTTAGAGTAATTTGTGGAAGTAACAAGCAAGGTGAATAAAGGGGAACTTGTAGACCTGATTCCCTAAAGGCATTTGATAAGGCACCATGTCAAAGGTCACTACACAAAATAAGAATTCATGGTATAGAGCAGTGGTTCCAAACCTTTTCTTTTATGCGGATCATTAGGTTACCATCAAAAGCTTTTGTGGACCAAAACATATGCAAGCCATTTTAAACATCTTTTTTAAACGTAGCCTATAGCTGATGGGATTCAAACTTATATATCAACGGGTATTAAAAACACAGCTACTTCTGATAGTTTGTGACTCACACTCACAAATAGACTGCATTCGTCACAGCACATTTACCTGCCGTAGGCCTACCAGTGGAAACAGATAACACTTATCTAATGAAAAGGCTGATGTTGTTTCACAGATGTCAAACACTGGATGTCAGGTTCCAGGGATAACAGTCTCAATTGGAGATCTGGTTCAAACAGAAGTTTATTCCAATATTTGGTCTTTAGTGCGACAAGCTGTGAAAATTCAGTTTCACAAATGAAGATCGGAGGAAAAGACATCAGAAACTTTGGCAGCACAGTGGCACAGTGGTTAGTACTGCTATCTTGCAGCGTCAGGGACCTGGGTTCAATTCCCGCTTGTCCCTGTCTGTGCGGAGTCTATATGTTCTCTCAATGTCTGCATAGGTTTCCTCCAGGTGCTCCTGTTTCCTCCCACAATCCGAAAGACGTCCTGGTTAGGTGCATTGGCCAGGCTAAATTTCCCTTGGTGTATCTGAACAGGTGCCGGAGTGTGGCAACTTGGGGATTTTCACAGTAACTTTATAAAGGGTTACACAACGGCACAGTGGTTAGCACTGCTGCCTCACCGTGCCAGGGACCCAGCTTGGGTCACTGTCTGTGTGGACATTCTCCCCGTGTCTACGTGGGTTTCCTCCGGGTGCTCCAGTTTCCTCCCACAATCCAAAGATGTGCGGGCTAGGTGGATTGACCATGCTAAATTGTCCCTTAGTGTTACGGGGACTATCTAGGGTAAATGCATGGGATTATGGGGATAGGGCCTGGGTGGGATTGTGGTTAGTGCAGACTCGATGGGCCAAATGGCCTCCGTCTGCACTATAGGATTCTATGATTCTTTACTGCCTGTTGGACAGTTCTGGGTATTCTGAAGCAACATTAAGTCAAAAGTCAGTCAGTTGCACAAGTCTGTCTTGTTCTCTTGAGGTCAAGCTCGCGAGGATGACATCATCAAGACTTGCAAAGGGATTTTGTATCCAGTTAAACTCTGTGTTGGGAACAGGGAAGTACTGGCGTAGCTGTGTTTGAAAACTTTGCAGGTGCTCTCTGATGTCGCGTTTCACACTGTTTGGAAGCTGCACTTCTGCCGTGGCCAAAAAACCTGACAGATTCACAAATGATTAGTAATTTGATTGCTCAGTCATTTAGCCTCCATCTCTATTTTCTTGATCATCGCTTCTATTTTGTCTTGCACATGTAAAACTGTCACTGATTTTCCCTGAAGACTCAGATTGAGACGATTTAAATGATGGAAAATATCTACCATATATGCCAACTTGGCAAGCCACAGAAAATCACTGAAGCATTGTGAGAGTTCAAACTTTGAGTCAAGTAAATAAATTCTCACTTCATCGTGCAAGTCGAAAAGACATGTGAATATTGATGCGCGATTAAATCACTCGGGAGGCTAGATTGTACCCGGGAAATAAAGGCTTTTATTACTAACAAGAATGGAGCATACTATATACAATACAATCCCAGACTAAAGGGTCACCAGGCAGTGGAGTGACCTTTATACTCCTCCAGGTAGGCGGAGCCAACTGGAGTGTACCACAGAACAATATCAACAGGTAGAACAGCCCAACCCTAACCCCAACAGTGACAACAGTAACATATCTACAAGTACCCATAGTGCTGACCATCTATGGTTCAGTACTCATAGTGGTAACCAACTATGGTTCACCACAAATATCTTTTCCTGGGACAGCCATTGGACCTTGGTGTACAGAAGTAGTTGATGGTGATCACTGCCCATCTCATCACAAAAAGCAGCAAATATTCACAAATTCAGTGGACAGGCCTTTATAAAATTAACTTTAACTTCTTCCTCCCAAAGGACCATGAGATCAGCAGACATTTTCCTTTTAGCTAACGCCTCCCTATAGATGCTGCAGTGAATGGATGTTGTTAGTGGAAATACTGCTCTTACACACAACTCCACTGTATTGGCCTTACATCACACAGGCCCCATCTGTGCTAATTCCTACACAATTTGACCAATCAATCCCATTTTGTATTATGTTAAAAATAGCCTTTGCAGTTGAGCGTGTGGGCAATGATTTACAAAAGAGAAAGTCCTCATGTTTCTCTCCCATGTGCTCATACCTCACATAGATGGGCAGTTTGACAGGTTTACATTGTCCAGTGATTCATCCGGTTGAAGTGCATAAAATCGACTTGTGTGTATTCTCGCTATTAGCTGACCACTCATGTTGTGGGCTATCTCTTCTGCATTGGACTGTATTATCCGACAATAAAATTATGCTAATTTGCTTTCAAACCTTCTCTCTCACATTAAACCCAGCATCGCCTTTGCCACTGGCAATATCTACTCTCCCCAGTTGTGTGTAACTTCCCTGCCTTTGCTATGAATCAAGCCATCCGATACAAGGCCTCCACCATCTCAGTAAAAAGTTTCACAACACCAGGTTAAAGTACAACAGGTTTATTTGGAATCACGAGCTTTCGGAGGAGCAGCGCTTCCAAAGCTCGTTATTCCAAATAAACCTGTTGGACTTTAACCTGTCATTGTGAGACTTCTTACTGTGCCCACCCCAGTCCAACACTGGCATCTCCACCTCATGTCCACCAGCTTAGCATCATCACTGCCTGGAGATGTGAATTCCATAATTTTCTTGCTACTCGGAAATTCTTTGAATTTGTTTGCAAAAAATTCAATTGGCTTCGATACATATTCCCCATGTTTAAACTCAAGATGACTCAAAGATTAATAGGCTTTAAGCTTTCATTTGATAGAAATTCATAACACACAGCACAGGTGGCACGGTGGTACAGTGGTTAGCACTGCTGCCTCACAGCGCCAGGGACCCAGGTTCGATTCCGGCCTCGGGTCACTGTCTGTGTGGAGTTTGCACTTTCTCCCCGTGTCTGCGTGGGTTTCCTCCGGGTGCTCCCACACTGCAAAGGTGTGCGGGTTAAGTTGATTGGCCATGCTAAATTGACCCTAGGTGTCAGGGGATTAGCTGGGTAAATGTGTGGGTTTATGGGAATAGGGTCTGGTTGGGATAGTGGTTGGTACAGACTCGATGGACTGAATGGCCTCCTTCTGTACTGTAGGGATTCTATGATAATGGCAATAGTTCATTTTCAATGCTTGTGTAAGTAAATCCCAGTTCAAAGTACTTTCTCCACACTCTTCGCTTACCTTTGTTGTGCTGAGTTTTATTTGCTGATGCCCAACTGTCATTTTGACCATCTGTCTCCTTTCTCTTGAGCGTGCCAGATGAAAGCCACTGATTCATTTTTGACTTTGCCAGGTTAATGTTTCTTAACCAACGCATGCAGAGGGGAGTGTCAGTTCACATTGATATCATGCAAAAGCATCACACTATTTAATTTCAGGGAATAATAATGGAATATATGACACAAGGATGTTTGTGAAGCAAATTACATTGAATAATACTGTAACATTGATTATGATGCATATGTAGTACATGTAATTGTATTTCTTTTTCCAAGAACCACTAGTGTAGTGGGTAACATATTACCATGGATGGATGGTTGGTTAGGTGTCAGGAAACAGAGTTGGCATAAATGGGCCATTTTCAATTTGTCAAAATGTAACCAGTGGACTGCCCCATGCTGGGCCCTCAGTTATTTACAATCTATATTAATGACTTAGAATGAAGGGGCCAAATGTGTAGTGGTTAAGTTTGCCAATGACACAAAGTTAGATAGGCAATTGAACTGTGAAGAGAACATAGATTGCAAAGGGATATTGACGGGTTAAGTGAGTGGGTAGAAATTTGGCAGATCGAGTATAAAGATGGAAATCTGAAGTTGTCCACTTTGGCAGGAAGATTAGAAAAGCAGCATATTATTTAAATAGATAGAGGTTGTGGAACTCTGCAGTACAGAGGGCTTTGGGTATCCTGGTACATAAATCACAAACAGTATTCAGGTACAGCAAGTAATTAGGAAGGCAAATGGTGTTTATTTGAAGTTGAATGAAATAAAGAAGTAGAGACATTTTGCTGCAGTTGTACAGGGCATTAGTCAGGCCATATCTGGAATACTGTGTACAATTCTAGTCTCCTTATTTGAGAAATAATATAATTTCATTAGAAGCATTGCAGAGAACGTTAATTAAACTAATTCCTGGGATGGGGGTTATCTTGTGAGGAAAGGTTGGACAGGTTGAACAAGTATTCATTTGAGTTTAAAAGAAAGAAATGTGATCTTATTGAAGCATAGAAGATCCAGAGTGGACTTGACAGGGTGGATGCTGAAAAGATGTTTCTCTTTATGGGAGAGACTAGAACTAAAAATAAGATGGCTTCCATTTATGACGGAGATTAGGAGAATTTCTTTCTCTGAGGGTCATTAGTCTGTGGAATTCTCTTCCACAGAGAGCAGTGGAGGCAGGGTCATTGAATATTTTAAAGGCTGAATTAGATAGGTTATTAGCTAACAAGGGAATCAAAGGGTATAGGATGTAGACTTGAAGGTAGAGGCCACAATCAGATTAGCCATGGTCTTATCAAATTGCAGTGAAACACCAGGGGCGGAATGGCCTACTCCTGCTCCTAATTCTTATGTTCATATGGCTTACCATGTCTGCCAGTTTTCCATAGGCCAAATAAATGATCAAACCCAAGTTAAACCTATGCATTCCTCCACCTGTACACTTAGCCCACTTTGCATCAATAAAATGAAATAGGTATTATGTAATGCAAGGATATCCTCGATCTTACATTGTTCATTCATTGATCATGAAATGTCAGGTACTTTCAGTGGCTATCTGGATCAATGCACCATGTGATGTGGTGCTGTGCTGTTTGGCATCATATCTAAGCTCGCAGAGTAAAAGGATCTAATTTCCATTATTGATCTGCAATGCGTTATCTAAACTCTCTCGGACTTGTGGCATAAATTTGCTGCAATGGCTCCAAGTCTCTGTTTTCATCCCAATTCCCTGCCTCATATCTCTTAATAAGTTTACAAGTTAGTATCCAGTTCCCTATGAAGCAATTTGATTAACTGATAGCATTGCTCAAATGGAGAGTTTTTGCTAGCTTTGCCTTTAACTGGCTTAGCCTGAATTATATCTCTTAGTAGATTGCAGACCGATTTGACTTGAAATGTAAATTAATACATTTTCTCCAGCCTCAGATCTTGGGGTACAACTTTGTCTTTGGACATAGCACAAGATGGGCAATTGTGAGCATCCTTTATAATTACCACCTTGTATTCAGTTCCACGGCTTCAATACTGCCCATTCAGATCTATTGCCCCCCCAAAAATTCCTATTCCATATATGTAAAACTACCCCGCTTTATAGAGAGCATTTCACAAGCAACAGATATCTTAATGTGCTCCACAATCAATGATGTACTTTTGAAGTGTAGTTACAGCTGCAATGTAGGGAAATGCAGCAAGCAATTTGTAAACTCAGCAAACGCCACACAACATGATAATGATCAGGTATCTGTTTTGTGATATTGAGCATGGGGTAAATGTTGACCAGGACTCTGGGGATAACGTCACTACTTGTCTTTGGATTAGTGCTATGGGATCTATTACACTGACTGTAGTGGGTAGCTGGAGCCTCAGTTTAACATCTCATTTGAGAGCTGGCATCTCAGAACAGTGGAGCAGTCCCTCAGGATTGCACTGGAGTGTCAGCTTTGATTTTTGCGCTCATGTCCTAGGCTGGGATTTTCCGCTACCCCACCATTCCGTGGTGGGCTTTCCCATGATGGATGCAGAGAGCCATTGGCTGCTAATGGGATCGTCTATCCTGTCGAAGTCTCTGGGCTTTTGCATTGCTTGCCTGACCCACCAACGAGGAACCCACCACACGGGGTCGACTTTAGTGTGACTGGAAGATCCTGTCAGTGGGAGGGGCCAGAAAAGCCAGCCCCTAGAGTGGGACTTGAAACCAGAACCTTGCGACTCAGAGACAAGACTGCTGCTAAAAAAGATACCTGGATTTGTATCAGAAATTCTGTAACCTGCAAGGCTACGGACAAATGCTGGAAATTTGGAATTAAAGTGAGTGGCTAGTTTCATTTTCCTCCTTTTTGGCTGGTGCAGACATGATGGACTGAATGGCCTCTTTCTGCACTGTAACCTTTTGATGGTTCTTTGGTTCTACCAATTGTGCCACAGTTGACACTTAAGACTCTATGGTCTTATTGAAAATGATTAAAAGTTATAAATATGTCAGTCACTCATGTTACACATGGATAGTCAATATTTTCAAAGCAGTGTCTGTGGAGTGAATTTTAATTTGGCCAGTTCCAGAGGGGGAGTGTTGCTGGTGATGGGAAGAGGAAGCCATCATAATGCCTGGGACACATTTGAATAATCCATCAGTGCCTCTCGTCCAAAACTCATGGGAGTAACATCAGGTTTAACTGAGCTGGAATATATATTACCTCAGGAGCCTGAGCATACTGGGGCCCCAAAGGAACAGTACTTGGCATGGTTTGAGCTGCAGGGCTCCTAGTGTTTATGCCTTTGGAAGGTAAAGGCATGGCCAAGTATGGAGTGGCCTAAGAACTACTTGCAGGGCCTGGGGAGCATTCCTTCTCCTGGTCCACAAATAATCCTTAAACAAATTAATTTAAATACTTACCCCGGCCTTTGATGATTTCCATCATGGCGTTGTTAGCGGAGATTGTTCCATGTGCACTGTCCATTCAAGCAGATGAAATTGTGTCAGGGGGCTGATGACATCATTGGATCACGACTGCTGACTCTAAAAGATGGTCCCCCACCAACCTGGTCCCCCACCATGCCTCTTTTGAGGTAAGTTACGAATACTGAAGGTTGAAATGTGTTGTTGTAGCACAACAACAACAACCTTCATTTATGTAGTGCCTTCAATGTGGTAAAACATCCCAAGGCACTTCACAGGAGCATCAACAAGCGAATTTTGGCATATAGGCCACACTAGGAGATACTCGGGCAGATGGGGAGCATTTTCAAAGAGGGGAGGTAGAGAAACATGGAGATTTTGGGAGTAATTCCAGAATACAGGCCTGGCAGCTTTAGATATGACTGCCGATGGTATAGCTGATGGTATAAGATTGTGGATATGTAAAAGGGCTGAATTGGATCATGGAAGACTGCATTCTATTTACATAGCAGTGAAATAGGAATAGGCCTTTCAATCCCAAAAGTCTATCCTATCCAATAAGATCCAGGCTACCCATCCACCACAGCTGCACATTCTTGCACTCTCTCCATGTCCTTTGAATCCCTTGTTATTCAAAACTCTATAGGACTCTTGTCTTGAATATACTCAATGGCCGAGCGTTCACAGATATCTGCAATAGAGAATTCCAAAACCTTTGTGTGAAGAAATTTATCCTCATCTCAACCATTGAGGTCCACCTCCTTATTCTGAAGCAATGACCCTGTCAACTCGGATTTTACATATCTGAATGAGATCAGCTCTCCAAAAAAGAGGAAAATGAAACTAGCCACTCACTTTAATTCCAAATTTCCAGCACTTGGTCCGTAGCCTTGCAGGTCACAGAATTTCTGATACAGATCCAGGTACCTTTTTAGCAGCAGTCTTGTCTCTGGGTCGCAAGGTTCTGGTTTCAAGTCTCACTCTAGGGGCTGGATTTTCTGGCCCCTCCCACTGACAGGATCTTCCGGTCACACTAAAGTCGACCCCGTGTGGTGGGTTCCTCGTTGGTGGGTCAGGCAAGCACCGCAAAAGCCCAGAGACTTCGATAGGACTAGAAGATCCCATTAGCAGCCAATGGCTCTCTGCATCCATCATGGGAAAGCCCACCATGGAATGGTGGGGTGGCGGAAAATCCCAGCCTAGGACTTGAGCACAAAAATCAAAGCTGACACTCCAGTGCAATCCTGATAAACCCCAGGAAATATAGCCCTAGTCTACTCAAACTTTCCTCATAGTATAATCCTCCCATTCCAGGAATCAGTCTAGTGAATCTTTCTTGCACTCTCTCCATGTCAAGTATATCCTTTCTTAGTTAAGGAGAGAATAACTGTACAGTGTCCCAGTTATTGTCTGGACAAAGCCCTATACAAAAAGACATTTTTATTCTTATATGTCAACCCCTTTAGAATCAAAGATAGCTACTGAGTCTCCTGTCAGAGTCAGAAGTTCAAGACCCATTCAAGAGGTTTGAACACAAAGCTATGTTGACTCAAGTGCAACGCTGGGGCAGTTCTGCACTGTTGGAGGTGCTGACTTTTAGATAAGAGGTTAAATTACTCTTTCAGGTGACAGTGAGGGATCCCACGGTACTATTTCAAAGAACAAGTGAGTTATCCCTCATGTCCATGTGAAAATTAATCCCTCAATCAAAAATATATACATCATCCCGTTGCTCTCTGGGGGAGTGTGCCATCAGAAATTTACTTTTTTTTTCTTTTATGGGATGTGAGTTTTGCTGACAAGGCCAATATTTGCTGCCCATCCTTATTTCCCTGAACTGAATGGTGTGCCAAAGCATTTCAGAGGGCAGATAAGAGCCATTGCTGTGGGTCTGGCATCAAATGTAGTGTCGATGTAGGCCAGACCAGGTAAGGATAGCAGAGTTCCTTCCTCAAACACACTCGTGAACCAGATGAGTTTATTTTAAGGACAATGGTAGGTTCATGGTCAACATTACTGTCCAATTTTGCAGCTCACACCTAGCATAGTACAAAATAGATTTAAGGAAAAAAAGTGTTCTGTAAGCTTGGATGTGAGCACAAACATCCATTAATCTGTTGAAACAGGTGCACAGAAGTTTCTTTATATCTCTTTATATATATGCTCACAAACCTTTCTCTGTGAGCCATTTTGTCAATGCTCCTATATTTATTTACACAAGTTAAAGAAATGTCAAATTCTCATATTCCCTGTTAGTGATAATTTAAGGGTCTGGTTTATTGACACTGTTATACAATAATTTTTTTAGAAAGTTATGAAGAAGTGTTTTTTGAAGCATTTCCACACATGCCATTGTCATTAAGGTGTTCAGTGTTTCCGTGCAGAATGAGGGGTTTGTCGTATGAAGAGAGATTGAACAGTTTAGGCCTATACTCTCTGGAATTTAGAAAAATGAGGGGAGATCAGATTGAGGTATATAAGATGATAAAAGGTATGGATAAAGTAGATGTGGAGCAGATGCTTCCTCCTGTGGGGCATTCTAGGATGAGAGGTCATTGTCTTAGGATCTGGGATAGCAAATTTAAAACAGTCGAGGAGAAACTACTTCTCCCAAAGGGTTGTGAATCTATGGAATTTGCTACCCCAAAGTGCGGTGGATGCTGGGTCAGTGAGTAAATTTAAGCAGGAGTTAGACAGATTTTTAATTGGTAATGGGTTGACAGGTTATGGGGAGAAGGCAGGAAAATGGGGATGAGGAGCATATCAGCCATGATTGAATGGTGGAGCAGACTTGATGGGTCAAATAGCCTAATTCTGCTCCTATATCTTATGTACTTATACTGGGTGAAAAGGCATGGAAGTGTTTGTTATAAGTTGGCATGAAGGATATGAGAAACTATTGGGGGTGGGTAGGGAGCTAAGGTTGACATAAGAGGGTTGGAGGGATCATTGCGAGGTGCAGGGGGTGTAGGTAAGACCTTTTGAAGTTATCTTTCAAAATGTTCTCACATTTAGGATATGGGAGTTCATGCCTCCTCTGAGGGGTTATGAACTATGAGTTCTTGAGTAGCTGGCCTGACTCCATGAAAACTGTGGGGGTCAAGGAGATGCCTCCCCCTGCAATAGCACCGGATAGGTCAGGAATGCAGGGTGTGGGCTTGCTGCCCAGCAATGAAAATTGGTGATACGAAGAATGGCGGCTCAAATCCCAGAATTATGTCCACCATTTTTAAAACTCCATGGACCATTTCCGTGACTAAGTGAAAATCTGACCTGAGGAATCGGCACTTTGGCAAGATACTAACTGACTTCAAGAACCTGTGGATCCTCGTCCCCATGACACTCAGCGCCTTTAAGAGAGGAGGAAGGAAAGTGTGTACAGTTTTGGTCTCCTTACTTGAGAAAGGATATACTGGCACTGGAGGGAGTGCAGAGGAGATTCACTAGGTTGATTCCGGGGTTGAGAGGGTTGGCTTATGAGGAGAGACTGAGTAGACTGGAGCTATACTCATTGCAATTCAGAAGAATGAGGGGAGATCTTATAGAGACATATAAGATTATGAAGGGAATAGATGAGATAGAAGCAGGGGAGTTGTTTCCACTGGCAGGTGAAACTAGAACTAGGGGGCATGGCCTCAATAAGGGGAAGCAGATTTAGGACTGAGTTGAGGAGGAACTTCTTCACACGAAAGGTTGTGAATCTGTGGAATTCCTTGCCCAATGAAGCAGTTGAGGCTGCCTCATTGAATGTTTTTAAGGCAAGGATACATACATTTTTGAGCAGTAAAATAATTAAGGGTTAATGGTGAGCGGGTTATGGTAAGTGGAGCTGATTCCACGAAAAGATCAGCCATGATCTCATTGAATGGCGGAGCAGGCTCGAGGGGCCAGATGGTCTACTCCTGCTCCTAGTTCTTATGTTCTTATAAAACCCGAAGGATTTTAGATAGGGTCACACACTAAAAAGTAAACTACCTCAGGAGGTCTTCTGCAGAATTCACTTTATATTGAACTAGGATGAACCCAGACTTACCTATTCTGAGACAGGATAAATGAGGTACTCATAAAAAAAAGTTTTTTTTTTAAGTCCCACAATTGTGCAGTGGGACTCAATGATGTTGCTAAGCAGACTGCCATCATGGAATATCACTCGGTTTCGAGTAACAAATCTTATTCAGTTGTCTGAGATAAAATATACAGTGTGTGGTAACAATAGTATCATCGAATAATTATTGTGCTCCAAAATATTTGTTAATTCAGTATTGCATAACCAAGGGGTCTTGTGAACCACAAAATACAGCTGAAAAATTACATTCTATGAAACATTGATTTATGAATCCTTGGAATTTTTATTCCGGTTTCACAGAGTAATTTGTTCTTTCTTATTTAAGATTTAATAAAGGCCTCGGTTATTTGTAACTAAATCAGCTGACTTCTATTTAATTCAGTTTGTACAATTGCAAAAAAAACCCCATGTAATTAAAGGAGTTTCTCCACAATTGTAAACCTTTTAAACTCTTAATAAGCTGCGATGCCTGGGGCTCTGCAAACAGCTGTTTTTTTGTGAGTTGTTCTGTGTAGGTGGAGTGGAACAGAATTCGAACCTGCTGTTCGATTGCCTTTAATCGAGTGCTGGTACAGTCAGCCTTAATGAATCCAACATGCTTTCTCCGGGGTTGGCAAACTTGGAGCTGGAAATCCCAATGCTTCAAGAAATGCAGAACTAGGAAAGATTCAACATGCATATTAGGATAAGCTAGCTTGAAGGGTTTTATGGTAATCCGTTTAAAATTAACCTTAATATCTTGCTATAATCTATATCCCAGTGTGCACAAGTGATAAGGTATGTTAACAATACTCGTTGCTCAGACTTTCTCTTCAAAATTATATTCCCATGTAGAAAAATCACAGCAATTCATTCATCCTGTCAACTCATACTGTTACAAAATGAAAATAAAAACACCACTTATAATGTTATGTCTGGGTGAGGAGGAGTGAACTGGCTCCCCTTTATTCAGCTCTCTTGGTTGGTCGGGACAAATGTTTTTAAAACTTATTTTCTCCATAGTTGTCTTTTCCAATCCAAATGTTTTTCTTTATTCTTTCATGGGATATGGGCATCGCTGGCTGGGCCAGCATTTGTTGCCCATCCCTAATTGCCCTTTGAACTGAGTGGCTTGCTTGGCCATTTCAGAGGACAGTTAAGAGTCAACCACATTACTGTGGGTCTGGAGTTACATGTAGGCCAGACCAGGTAAGGACAGTACATTTTCTTCCCTCAAGGACATTAGTGAACCAGATAGGCATGTACAACAAATTGACAAAGGTTTCATGGTCTTTATTAGATTTTTAATTCCAGATCTTTATTGAATTTGAATTTCACCATCTACCATGGTGGGATTCGAACCTGGGTCCGCAGAGCATTATCCTGAGTCTCTGGATTACCAATCCAGTGACAATAGCAATACACCACTGCCTCCCCTTTTTGCTTCTGTATTTACTTTTTAAAAGGGAGACAAACCAGGTTTTCTTAAGTCAAAGAAAGTGTAAGTTTAGTAGTTTATAACCGGAGAACAAAATAAAGGATGCAATGACACACACACAAATCTCACAATTAATTTGTAGGAGAAAATCTTAGATTTAGAAAGAGAGCAGGTGAAAGAGATTCCTTATTACCTCCTTTAGCTGATGACTTCACTGTCTGTTTCTAGCTTGGCAAAACTAGTTCTCAAACCTCATTTCTGTATATTCTCAGAAAATGAATTTGATTAGCATGTCTTGCAGTCATTGTTGTAGAATAAATAATCATGTTGTTGAACCTTCATCTCAGAAACTTTTGATGTGTTTCAAAATAGTAGTGGGGTTACTTCATCCTCCACAGGGGATTGAGTGTCTGATGGGTGTACCTGGCTTGTTAGCACTGGATGTGGAGATGCCGGCGTTGTTAGCACTTCCCATTGTCTTGACAGAATGACAGTTAATCAAGTCCAGACTTTGTATTTTTAATGCCTTCCTTTCGAGAGTCCCATTCTGAAGTGGATCTTGACACCTCCCAGGTGTGAATTTTCCATGTAACATGTCAGAGCATGTCTGCTGTGCAATCCACATCAGAACCTTCCAGAAAAATAGTAAACTTACCTTGTTGTTCGCAGGATTGAGGCTAGGAGGTTCAACAAACTAAGGAGCTTTATTAAGGAGATGTGTTCAGTAAGGCTGCAAACCTCCTCAGTTATGTAAACGACTGATGATATCACTTCCGGTGACTCTGTTCAGCTTCAATGCTACAGGTAAGAAATCACTATACATACACAGCACTTACAAAACCAAGCATCAGGTGACTGGTGGTAGCTATCTTTGATCAGTGTTGTTTCTTATATTGTTTTAAAAACATGTCCTCTTTTAACAGTTCAATATGTATTTGGTTAGATCTCACTCAGTCACAATTTTCCATTGTCATGACGAGAGTGCCTTTAACATAATGAGAAAAGAAAGATGTTTCACTGAAGCATTATAAACAATGTATAACATTGCATCATGTAAGGTAATATTAGGTCAGCTGATCAAATATGTTGGTTTTAAGGAGTGTCTTAAAGGAGGAAAGTGAAATAGAGAGGCAGAAGGAGGGAAATCCAGAGCTTGGGGCCTAGACAAATGAAGGAATGGCTACCAGTGGTGGAACAATGAAATTTGGAAATGCACAAGAGGTCATAAAGTAGAGTAGAATAGGTATCTCAGAAGGTTGAGGGCCTGGAGGAGATTATAGTGATACGGAGGGGCAAGGTCAGGGAGGGATTTGAAAGCATGGGTGAGAATTTTAAGGTGAAGACGTTGCTTGACCAGGAGCCAGTGTAAGTCTGCGACCACAGGGGTGATAGGGAAATGTAAATTAGGATGTGGACAGCTGAGTATTGGATGACCAAGTTTAGAGAGGGTAAAACGTGGGAGACCAGCCAGGGGTGCATTGGAATAGTCTAGTTTAGAGGTAAAGAAGGCATAAATGAGGATTTCAGCAGCAGATGAGAATCATGTGAAGTTGGAAGATATGATGGGGATAGAAATATCAGTCTTCGTGAGGCTTGAATATGCAATTAGAAGCTATCTTGTGATCAGATGTGACACCAAACTTGCAAACAGACTGGCTTAATCTCAAGCTGTCAGGGAGAATTATGGTTTCAGTAGCTAAGGGATCGAATTTGGAGCGCAGTTCAAAAAATGAGCAGGATTTTTCTCCCACTCTGCAGCATGTTTCACGGCAGTGGGAGGTGGCACATGCTTGCTGGTGTTGGGATCTTATGGTCCCTCTGTCGTCAACAAGGCTTCCTGTGGAATGTACCCCTCGCCACTGGGAAACCCATAAGATCCCACCAGCATGAACGGGAGCAAGACTTCGGCAAGTGACTGTAGTCTTTCCAATATTTAATGGAAGGAACTTTTTGCTTGTCTACTACTGGATGTCAGAACTCTGATAATTTAGCAACCGTGGAGGAGTGGAAAGAGGTGGTGGTGAGCTGGAGCTGGGTACCATCAGTATGTGAAAGCTAAATGTGCCCTTTGGATGATGCCCCCAAGGGGCAGCTTGTAGATGAGAAACTGAAGTGGTCAACAATAGATCCTTGTGGCCAATACAAATAATGTTCTGGGAGAAGGATGAGAAGCCATTGAAAGTGATCCTTTGTCTATGATTAGGTGGTTAAGAATGGAACCAGGCGAGAACAATCACACTCTGTTGGACAACACTGGAGAGAGAATGGTGTGGTCAACAAGAACAAAATACCCGTTTTATATTCAATCTTATATATCAGAAACATTTCAAAGCATCCCATATGCTATTAGGTATTTGAAGTAAAATGACTTGTCTCGTAAGCAAACCTAGCAACCTACAGGAAAACAAACAGTAATGCAATGAATAACATGTTACTGTTTTTCGAGGAAGTGACGAAGATGATTGATGAGGGTAGGGCAGTGGATGTGATCTACATGGACTTCAGTAAGGCCTTTGACGAGGTCCCTCATGGCAGACTGGTGCAGAAGGTGATGTCGCATGGGATCAGAGGTGAGCTGGCAAGGTGGATACAAAACTGGCTCGGTCAAAGAAGTAAGAAGTCTCACAACACCAGGTTAAAGTCCAACAGGTTTATTTGGTAGCACAAGCCATTTGCTTTTGGAGCGCTGCTCCTTCATCAAGCTAGTGGCTTGTGCCACCAAATAAACCTGTTGGACTTTAACCTGGTGTTGTGAGACTTCTTACTGTGTTTACCCCAGTCCAACGCCGACATCTCCACATCATCGGTCAAAGAAGACAGAGGGTAACAATGGAAGGGTGTGTTTCTGATTGGAGGTCTGTGACAAGTGGCATTCCTCAGGGATCAGTGCTGAGACCTTTGTGTTTGTAATATATATAAATGATTTGGAGAAAAACGTAACTGGTTTGATTAGTAAGTTTGCAGACGACACAAAGGTTGGTGGATTTGCGGATAGCGATGAGGACCATCAGAGGATACAGCAGGATATAGATCAGTTGGAGACTTGGGCGGAGAGATGACAGATGGAGTTTAATCTGGACAAATGTGAGGTAATGCATTTTGGAAGGTCTAATGCAGATAGGAAATATACGGTAAATGGCAGAACCCTTAAGAGTGTTGATAGGCAAAGGGATTTGGGTATACAGATACACAGATTACTGAAAGTGGCAATGCAGGTGGAGAAGGTAGTCAAGGTGGTATACGGCATGCTTGCCTTCATCGGCCGGGGCATTGAGTTTAAAAATTGGCAAGTCATGTTGCAGCTTTATAGAACCTTAGTTAGGCCTCACTTGGAATATAGTGCTCAATTCTGGTCGCCACACTACCAGAAAGATGTGGAGGCTTTGGAGAGGTACAGAAAAGACTTACCAGGATGTTGCCTGGTATGGAAGGCATTAGCTATGAGGAGAGGTTGGAGAAACTTGATTTGTTCTCACTGGAAAGACGGAGGTTGAGGGGCGACCTGATAAAAGTCTACAAGATTATGAGAGGAATGGACAGAGTGGATAGTCAGAAGCTTTTTCCCAGGGTGGAAGAGTCAATTACTAGGGGG
This sequence comes from Mustelus asterias, assembly GCF_964213995.1. Taxonomy (NCBI): domain Eukaryota; kingdom Metazoa; phylum Chordata; class Chondrichthyes; order Carcharhiniformes; family Triakidae; genus Mustelus; species Mustelus asterias. The sequence continues at coordinate 77,929,505 of NC_135810.1, forward strand.
CACAGGTTTAAGGTGCGAGGGGCAAGGTTTAAAGGAGATGTATGAGGCAGATTTTTTACACAGAGTAGTGGGTGCCTGGAACTCATTGCCGGGGTAGGCAGTGGAAGCAGATACGGTAGTGACTGTTAAGGGGTGTCTTGACAAATACATGAATAGGATAGGAATAGAGGGATATGGTCCCCGGAAGGATAGGGGGTTTTAGTTAAGTCGGGCAGCCTGGTCAGTGCAGGCTTGGAGGGCCGAAGGGCGTGTTCCTGTGCTGTAATCTTCTTTGTTCTTTGCTTTGTTCCAATGGTGCTGTTTGAGAAAAAAGTATTGGCCAAAATGTAGAAAGAATCCTTCTGAATAGTACCATGGGGTTTTCATATCCACCCAAATAACCAGAATAAGTCATGGAAAATGGCACTTCTGACAATGATACTCTTTCCTCTGCTTTATACTGTATTTGCTGAGGTGCTGATGCCATTTTCTCATAACTGAAGGCCGGGAGGTAAAGTTCATTATCCTTTGATCCTGACAGGAGAGTGTAGATATGTGAATGTCAGGCAAGGAGACCACTGGGCATGATTATTAGGTCTTGATTCTGTGCACAGAAAGTGAACTAATGATTCATACTTAACAGCTTCAGTTTTTACGACTTTGAAACATTAGCCAAATATTTTTTTTCTTTCATGGGATGTGGCCAGCAATTATTGCCCATCCCTCATCACCTTTGAATCAAGTGACTTGGTGAGACATTTCAGCGGACAGTTAAGAGTCAACTACATGTGGGGGCTGGAGACACATGTAGGCCAGACCAGCTAAGGATAGCAGATTTCTTTCCCCAAAGGACATTAGTGAATCAGATCAGTGTTATGCCAATGATGGTTTTATGTTCACCATTACTGAGAGTAGTTTTCAATTCCAGATTTACTAAATTTTAATTGCTACCAGTTGCCGTGGTTGGATTTGAACCCATGTACATTAGCCTTCACCTTTGAGTCATAGAGTCATAGAGGCTTACAGCATGGAAACAGGTCCTTTGGCCCAACTTGAGCATGCCGCCCATTTTTTTTTAAACCCCTAAGCTAATTCCAATTGCCCGCAGTAGAGTCAATTTGGTTTACTAGTCTAGTGACATTACCATTTTGCCACTGTTTCTTGATTGATGAATACCTTTTTCAATAAATTGATAATTTGTTAATTTGGGTAACTACTAAATGCAGTAACTACTACATTGATGATGCGCTACATATTGCATTTGTTTTCACATTCATTGTTAGCCCCTATTGTTGGTTGAAACTTTCTGCACTACCCACAACAGCTAAGAGCAGGTGTGAATTAACTTACTGCAATGTCTATTTTGGATTAGAAACTTCTAGGTTCTAGTATCCAAGTTTCTTTTTTCATTTATTTGAAAATGGACTCCCATGGCCCAGTGTTGAATGTCCTGCCTCGTACGGTCCTGAGTCCTGCAGACTCAGAATGTCCTCGACGTGAAGGTCAGACTGTGCTGAAGTAGTTAATTCTGCCAGGACTAAATTTGAGACATTAAAATTGATTTCAATTCTACAAAGCAGTGGAAAAACCAGCCAGACATCCCACCCCTGATCATGAGTCAGTACGTGTAAATGTCAGGTAAAGATAGGATTACAAATGAAAATAGAAAACGCTGAAGCCTGCAGCAAAACAATCAGTACCAGTATAGAGAACAGACGTAAATGTTTTGGATACAAGCGACCTTCAGGTTTTTTACTTCTGATTTCCAGCATCTGCAGCATTTTATTTTTGTTACAGCATTAGATTAGGTATGGATAACCAATAGAATAATAGCACAACATGAACAGGGACCTTCAGCAGAAACGTAAAGGAATAAAACAAAGGAGAAAAATACTTAGTTGAGTAAAAGACTCATGTAAAAATAGGAGAAATAGCTTCCTGCTGCCTCATTGTATAAGCAGTATATAATCAAACCATTTACAACTGGCTAGGGTGGAGAACGGGCCCCAGTAATCCTGGCCGAGAGGAGGGGCAAAGTCTGCTCAGGTTCCTGCTCTGAGACAGTACATGTGTGTGGGAAAAAATTTGTCTTGTAATCCTACATGTGGTTGAACAACTTTCTGATACCCCATTGTCAAAACTCACATGAATGAAGGAGAATTGGACGACATGTTAGTGGACAGCCGGACATCACAGCAGGAGTCAATGGCGATCAGAAGAGGAATGGAAAAAATGTAGTGAAAATAAACTATAATACCGAGAAGACAATTCTCAGATAAAAAATTAATTGGAACTTGCAAATAAAACCGGTTTACATTATAGAACACATGAAAATGGAATTGCAATAAAATTCCTGTCTTTACTCATTTTAATCAATTGACCATTTGTCATTGGAATTTAAAAAACCAATACTTTGTTGTCAATACAAAATAACAAACTATGTTTTTGTGACAGGGCTTTTCTAGAAAAAAATAGCACAAGTGCTAATTTGCTCTCTTTTTGCACAAATGTGTCCTTTATTTTGAGCAAAAGAACATTTGTTCCATCTTGCGATCAGAATGATTGGGATAAGTTTCAGCAGAGAGGTGAATATAGTGGAGCTAAATCTATTTAAAATATGTTTTGCTCATTGCATCCTCTTCCTAGCTTCAAAACAATTACTTTCTCTGCCCTTGTGTTCACACCTCTTCTCACATCCCCCTCCTAACAAAAGGACTAACTTTGGCATTCACTTAAAGAATTCTGAGGCATTCTTTTAGCTGAAGAACTCCACTAAAGTACAAGTTGTTTATTGCTGTGCATAGAAATCACCAGATTGACAAGGTTAATCGCTGTGCTGGTCAGAGTTGAGCTACATAGAGAGTAAGGTGTCAGGGTTTAATGCCTGTCAATGATGAATTGCTAGAGATGGGGTGATGTCCCTACAAATGAGCTCAGGAAAGGGAAAATTGGCCAGGGGTGAAGATCAGGTACAGAAGCACTTTACAAGAACCTGTGCTGCAATTCTTCCTGTGCTGGATGTCAGAAGGAGTCCAGTTTCTACTTAGGCATCATTCCCTTTTCATTTAATTAGTCTGCCGGTCCTTGATGTATAGGTTTGCACATCAAGAGAGGCTATTGGGCTGACGTGCTGGAAGAAACTCAGTGCCTATGGAAGCAAATGCCAGCATGAAGTCAAAATTGAAGAGCAGATTGGGAGGTTGATAAAACCAGTGCAAGTAGAGAAAAAAATAGAGCCGTTGTTCACAGCATAATTACATAGTTGGAAGGTGTAAGATTGGAAGTTAGTCTTATGATAGCACACAAGTTTAGATTAAAATTCCAACTAAAATTCTTTGAACCATAAATTAAATAAGTCATTTGGTCATGACCTTTACTGAAATAGTGCCACATAAGCAAGAACTGCAAATATCAAAACAATCTGTGAAATTTAACACTACTTATCATTCCATGCTTGGAAATGGATCAAAGGAAGCTGCTTTGTCTCTCCACCCACTCCTGGCAGCTTCACCACAAACCATGGTGACCTGTAGTATTATACATGAGATTGTAAGAAATAGGAGCATGCAATAGGCCATTTGGCCCATCAGGTTTGCTCTGCCATTCAACAAGACCATCACTTACCAACCTGCCCACCATAACTCTTAGCTCCCCTTGTCAACCAAAAATCTAACTCTATTTGAACATATTCAATGACCCAGCCTTCAGAGCTTTCTGGGACAGAGAAATCCAAAGATTAATGACCCTGTAAGAGAAGAAATTCCCCTTCTTTGTCTGAAATGGGAGACCCCCTCACCTTTCAACCATGCCACCTAGTTCCAGATTCCCTCTTTCATTAGAGCAAACATTCTCTCAGCATCTATCCAGTCAAGGTCCCTCAGAGTTTTATATGTTTCAATAAGATCACCTCTCATTCCTTCTTTCCCCATATTAATGCCAATGTTCACCCAGCAGAAGGAATTCTTCAGGTGCAAGCAATAAAAAGAACTTAAAAAGGCTAATGCACTTGGGATACAAGGTGATGTGACAAAGTGGATTCATAATTGGCTTAGCGGTAGGAGACAGAGGGTGGTGACAGACAGCTGCTTTAGTGACTGGAGGCCAGTGACGTACCACAAGGATCCATGCTGGGCCCCCTGTTGTTCATAATTTATATAAATGACTATGTGGAGGATAGTTTGCTGATGACACAAAGATCGGCCGGGTGGTTAACAGTGAGGTTGAGTGTCTTGGGTTACAGGGAGATATAGCCGAGATGGTCAAATGGGCAGGTAAAATTTAACCCTGAGAAGTGTGAGGTGATGCACTTTGGAAGGAATAATTTGACAAGGAAATATACTATGAAAGGTTTGACATTGGGAAGTTCCAAAGAATAAAGGGACCTTGGCGTGTTTGTCTATAGATCTGAAGGTGGAAAGGCAGGTTAATAGGGTGGTGAAAAAGGCATATGGCACATTTGCCTTTATCAATTGGGGTATAGATTACAAAAGCAGAGAGGTCATGATGGAGTTGTATAGAACTTTGATGAAGCCACAGCTGGAGTACTGTGCAGTCCTGGTCGCCACATTATAGGAAGGTTGTGAACACAATGGAAGGAATGTAGAGGAGATTCACTAGGATGTTGCCTGGGATGGAACATTTAAGTTATAAAGAGAGTTGGATAGGCTTGGGTTGTTTTCTCTGGACCAGAGTAGATTGAAGGGCTTCTCTGGACCAGAGTAGATTGAGGGGGTGACCTGATTGAATTGTTCAAGATTATGAGGGGCATGGACAGGATAGATAGGGAGCAACTGTTCCCCTTAGTTGAAGGGTCAGTTATGAGGGGACACAAGTTAAAAATGAAGGGTGGGAGGTTTAGGGGGGGATTTGAGAAAAAGTTTTACCCAGAGGGCGGTGACGGTCTGGAATTCACTGCCTGGGAGGTTGGTGGAGGCAGGATGCCTCACATGCTTTAAAAAGTACCTGGATGAGTATTAAGCATGTCATAACATTCAAGGCAATGGGCCAAGTGTTGGCAAGTGGGATTAGGTGGGCAGGTCAGGGCCTTTCATGCATCAGTCCAGACATGATGAGCTGAAGAGCCTCTTCTGCACTGTAGTATTCTGTGATACTTCAGAAAGTAAATCAAAGAAAAAGGATTAATAAATAAACTTCATTACTCCAACACTTGAGGCCACACCCTGGGCCATATGAGCTCTTCCCAATTCCCAAACTGCTTCTAATCTTGCAAACCTTTCTGTCCAAACCCCCGATGAGACAGAGCAGGCTGCCCTTCATCTGGTACCTCAGTGTACACCCCAAACTCTTTCCAACTGTCCAATTCTCTTTGTTCAGCATCTTTTATTTCCATGAACTCCATTTTATTGGCAGCCACCAGCACTTCCCTATCATGGGGACTTCTACTCCTATTACTATCATTGGTTTGATTCTGTTATGGTTCAGGTTAGAAACTCCGAAAGTTTTATGAGGCCCACCTGAGTCATAAGTTTTGTATCTTGAATGTGACTAGGATAAGCATAATATGTTTCACTTCAGTTGTGACGCAAGAGACCCAATCTTTTATCAAGCAAAGTTTATTTAAGAATATAGTTAACATGTATAGAAAGAAAATTGGCAAGAACTTTTATCAATTACAAACAAGAAACAAAGCAACCACTATAATGTATAACCCTGAACAAAGATCTGTAATATGTTCCAATCAAACCAAAACCCTTATCATAGACAAAACCCTTTAAACAGATTCAATACAGCAAAGTCCACTGCTCATGTGATAATAGAAACTGAATCCTTTGGTTGAAGTCTGCAGTTCCCTGGATTCACTCTGAACAGTTTAAAAACAAGACAGCTTCCCAGAACATCAGAGAAACTCTAGTCCAGCCCCCAACAATAGCAGATTTTCACCCTTCAGGAAAACAGAATTTCCAAAGGAAAAAAAACAGGGAGAGAGACTTCTCTTTCAACAATGCTGCTTACACTCTAACTCCCAAAACTGAAACTGAAACCCTGTCACCTGACCTGCCCACTGTGTTTTCTCCTCCCAACAATGACATCACCTAAGGCTGTGAGCATGAATTTAAAGGTACACTAACATCACAATTCCTAGCCTTCCTCGCTGAACTTTGGCCTCTTCTGCCGTGTCTGTTCCTGTCATGGCTGCTACTCTCAGACCGCTGTTCTTTGTTAACACAACTTTGGTCACAGATTTGTGTCATTTTCCTGGGTTCACGAATGCTCAGTGTCTCATCCTCAGAACTTAAATCTTGCTTTTTGGCTTCCACCTTTCCACCTCATTTTCCCTAACTATAGCTTTTGCTTTTTGCTCTTGGATGTTAAACCAGTGTTTAAACTTTCCTGAGGCTTTTCGTGCTCTTCCAATTATACTGGCATCCCTCCACTCACGTGACCCTTTGTGTATGTATGATACTGTGCCTACTTTGGGTAGCTGAACCTTTGAAGTAACAGCTTCATTCCCTGCCTCATTGTTACTTAGCTGATCATCAGATTCCCTTTCATCCATAGTTGTCTGATCATCATAGTTGTCCAAAGTATGTGTATGTGAGGTACAAGGTGCGTCTTGTATTTCTACATCTTGTTCAGATGCTCCAAATTCATAATCGATTCCCACTACTCTAGAAGAGTGGGCTTGCACTGTCTGGTTACTGTGTTGTGGGATCTTGCCATCTGTCCCTATTACTTTCCTGTGCCCTTTCCACTCTTTTATAGTAGACCATATCACCTTTTCTGAAATGTACCCCTGACGGTCTTACACAATGCCTTAGGGCTTGTCTTATCCAATCTGAAACCTCAACCTTAATGAAGGCCTTCCTTCCTTCATGCATGGCATTTAGATGTGCAGAAAAAAAGTGGAGCTAATGCTTGTCCCTTCTAATGCCGGAGGAGCGTCTGTCAATACTGATGGTAATGTTGGGTTCCTCTCGTATACCAATTGGTATGGACTATAGCCCCCCCACCATTTGTAACACATTTTTCGCGTGCACTGCCTATGCTAATGCAATCTGCAATTTACAGCCTGGTTGATCCGCCAAACATTCATGCAGCATATCATCTATAACTGCGTGATTCCTTTCATAGAGGCCATTGCTGAATGGGTTCTCTGCTGCAGCGTGCATCATTACAATATTTAAATTCATCATTTGCAAATTCACCCCCATTGTCTGTCAAAAATTTAGGCGGTGCCCCCAATCCTGTTCCAATCCAATAGGTCATAATTTTATCCACAATAGTCTTTTTATCTTTGCTGTAAATCACCATCGAGATGCTAAAGTGGATGGCCATGTCTATGAAGTGCAATAAATAGACGCCTTTGTCTTTATCCCATAGCTTCAGATCCATTGCCACTACATCATTGAAATCTCATGCTAATGGTAGACTCATGACTGGACGTGGAAGTGTCCTTTTATATTTTATGTAAATTTCACACTGGGCTGATATTTGCTGTATGAAATTATTATATCCTTTGTCCAGCACACCTGCATTAGTGCTCTCAGTCTGTGGTGCTGAATGAGCAAACTGATTACGAAGTTTCAAAATAATCTTTTTTGTCCATCATGCTGTTGTCAGGAAGCGACACTAATGCGCCATGAATCCTTTGGTCTGATAATTTCGGTTTACTTAAGGGAAGACAATAATGGCCTGACATTGTAAAATGTAGGTCTATACTTTTTTCAAATACCGCAGCTTTATCATATTTCAAATCAATGGTCATCTGGGCTTTTTTCAATCGCAGACCTGCTTAATAACAAAGGTATGTCACTGGAAACTACATCTGTACTTATGAACAATCTGATTCCTGCAATCCTACAGGGATTTGGAAGATGTTAAAGTATTGTCATCTCCAAATCGAAAACAGGTGGAATTATCATATTGTTTCACTCTTTATGATCAAGAGACCCTAAATAACAATTTAGCTAATCTTGGCCACACAGTGGATGTACATCCACTATCCAAAACAGCATAATTGAAAGAGTCTATCATCAGGACACTCATTATAGGACTCAACTTTTCTACCATCAAAACAATGCCTTCATGGTCCTTATTTTCATCGCTGTCAGTTTCCACATATTCTGTGTCGTGTAGTTTCAAAGTCAAGATTTCTTCATTTCGGACAGTTTAGTAGGCAGTGATATGGGGAAATCACAATGGAAACGGCGATTCATAATCCCTTTAACATTTCTTCAATTTAAACATCTTTTATCACTTTCCCATGTGTCTTCTTTCCCCATTATCAACTTGGTTATATCCGGTTTCAACATTAGATCTGTTATTAGCACAACTGTCTCTGTTTAAGGGCCTTTGTGTACCATTCGGTCTGGCATGCAGCTGAGCTACCATTGAATCCTCTATTCTGGGCACTATGGCATTCCGATCTGGATTGAAAAAAGTGACGGGGAACAATTGTTTCCCAAAAACATTTTTTAGTGATACTGTCATTTTGATCAAAGAGGAGCTCCATTCCCCTTAATTGTATTCCAGTCATTATTAGAAGACTATCCATCTGTGCCAGACATGTACAGTCCAACAACTTAAAGGCCAATACTGCATCTAAAATCTCCAAATTAAATTTCATTAGCCTGTTACAGCCTCTATCAACATCAATTATATATTCCTCCATGGACTGGTCTTCTTGTCTTTTAATCCTATCAAATATCACCCATCCTTCATAATTATCCAAAAACTCCTCCTTGGTAAACTTATCTGGATATTGCAGCAGGAGCTGTAACCCTTCTTTATTTAGGGCATCTGCAGTCCACTCAAAACGTTTTGCTCCTTATCTTACTTCTAATTAGAAGTGACAAAGTTAAGACTTGCGGTGGCAAGGGTCCACATTTCCACCTCTGCCTTCCATTGCCAGCGTGGTTCAGCATCTGAAAAGGCAGGGGGAACAGTCAAACAACATCAGTTTACTTCTACCATCTGCCATGGTTGTATCCTGAATCTTCAAAAACAAACACTAAGTTACAATGGGTTTTTCCTCTGCTACCAATGTTCATCCAGCAGAAGGAATTCTTCAGTTGCAAGCAATAAAAAGAACTTACTTCAGAAAGTATATAAAAGAAAAACATTAATTAAAGAAACTTCATTACTCCAACATTTGAGGCCTTACAAGCTCTCCCCAATTCCCAGACAGCTTCTTATTTATACCTAGTCAGCTGGTCAGCTGACCACCACATCATTTTGTCATTGGTTACATTGTATACCAAATCAGCTGGTCAGCTGACCCTCACAGCATGTTACCATTGGTTACATTATAACAGATCCAATGTTATCATTTGTTACATTCTAACACCACTGCCCCATGAATCAAAATGTGGAGATGCCGGCGTTGGACTGGGGTAAACACAGTAAGAAGTTTAACAACACCAGGTTAAAGTCCAACAGGTTTATTTGGTAGCAAAAGCCACACAAGCTTTCGAGGCTCTGAGCCCCTTCTTCAGGTGAGTGGGAATTCTGTTCACAAACAGAACTTATAAAGACACAGACTCAATTTACATGAATAATGGTTGGAATGCGAATACTTACAACTAATCCAGTCTTTAAGAAACAAAACAATGGGAGTGGAGAGAGCATCAAGACAGGCTAAAAAGATGTGTATTGTCTCCAGACAAGACAGCCAGTGAAACTCTGCAGGTCCACGCAACTGTGGGAGTTACAAATAGTGTGACATAAACCCAATATCCCGGTTGAGGCCGTCCTTGTGTGTGCGGAACTTGGCTATCAGTTTCTGCTCAGCGACTCTGCGCTGTCGTGTGTCACGAAGGCCGCCTTGGAGAACGCTTACCCGAATATCAGAGGCCGAATGCCCGTGACCGCTGAAGTGTTGGGGAGCACTTCAGCGGTCACGGGCATTCGGCCTCTGATATTCGGGTAAGCGTTCTCCAAGGCGGCCTTCGTGACACACGACAGCGCAGAGTCGCTGAGCAGAAACTGATAGCCAAGTTCCGCACACACAAGGACGGCCTCAACCGGGATATTGGGTTTATGTCACACTATTTGTAACTCCCACAGTTGCGTGGACCTGCAGAGTTTCACTGGCTGTCTTGTCTGGAGACAATACACATCTTTTTAGCCTGTCTTGATGCTCTCTCCACTCCCATTGTTTTGTTTCTTAAAGACTGGATTAGTTGTAAGTATTCGCATTCCAACCATTATTCATGTAAATTGAGTCTGTGTCTTTATAAGTTCTGTTTGTGAACAGAATTCCCACTCACCTGAAGAAGGGGCTCAGAGCCTCGAAAGCTTGTGTGGCTTTTGCTACCAAATAAACCTGTTGGACTTTAACCTGGTGTTGTTAAACTTCTTACCATGAATCAAAACCCATTTCTCCTGCACTAATCTTTGAACCATGCAATCAACTTCCTGATCTCTTTGATCTAAAGAACAGCCATAACGAGATGTTAACTCGGTTACCCTCTCTCCACAAATGCTGCCAGACCAGCTGAGTCTTTTCAGCGCTTTTGATTTTATTAACAAGCAATTATTGTCCTGACACACTGAGTAAATTTATTTATTTAATTGCAAATGGTAGTTAAGTTCAGTGCATCACAGTTCAATTAGTTTCAGTCTTTTGTTCAGTTTTTCACTTTCTGGAACAATTATTTCTTTTTCATAATTTAACAGCCTATTGAGTGTTTGATAAGATAATTGATGAGGGAAGGGCTGTGGATGTAGTTTATATGGGCACCTTGAAGAGACCATGTTGGCCAAGGACCCACCCGGCTGCTGTTAATTGGTCGCTAGAAGTATTAGAGCGTGTCTCTCAAAGGCAGGGGTGGGAGTCGGTGATCCACACACTTCTGGATCAGACTGCCGCCCACCTCCACAGAACAAAAATTCAGCCCCAAGGTTTCAAACTCATGAAAACTGTTGTGTCCATAAGATTTCGAGTAGTCATGGATAAGGACTAGAATGGCGCATGAGTGAGATGCTTAATTGAGTGAGGGCCAATTACATCCAAATTAGACAGGAACTGGGGAATGTGGATTGGGAGCGGCTATTTGAGGGCAAATCCACGTCTGGCATGTGGGAGACTTTTAAAGGCCAGTTGATTAAAGTGCAGGACAGGCATGTCCCTGCAAAAATGAAGGATCGAAATGGCAGGATTTGGGAACCGTGGATGACAAGGAAATTGTAAGCTTAGTCAAAAAGAAAAAAGAAACATACAATAGGTCGAGGCATCTAAAAACTGACAAAACCCTTGAGGAATATAGTGAAAATAGGAAAGAACTTAAAGTGGAATTAGGAGGGCTAAAAGGGGCCATGAAATGCCTTTAGCAAACAGGGTCAAGGAGAATCCTGAGGCTTTTTATGCATATATTAGGAGTAAGAGGGTAGCAAGAGAAAGAGTGGGCCCACTCAAGGACAATGGAGGGAAGTTATGCGTGGAGCCACAGGAAGTGGGTGACATCCTTCATGAGTATTTTGAATAGGTATTCACCAAGGAGAAAGTCCCCGTAAATTTATGGTCCCTGGAAGAGTAGGGGGTTTTAGTTCAGTTGGGCAGCATGGTCAGTGCAGGCTTGCAGGGCCGAAGGACCTGTTCCTGTGCTATAATTTTCTTTGTCCTTCTTTAGATATGATAGTGACTTTTAAGGACATGATGGATGTTGAGATCAGGGATAGGTGTGTGAGTGCTCGAGAGAATGTCAGTATATCAAAGGAGGAAGTGTTGAGTATCCTAAATTCCATTAAGGTAGGCAAGTCTTCGGGGCTGGATGCGGTCTATCTCAGGTTACTATGGGATGCAAGGGAAGAAATAGCTGGGGCCTTAATAGATATCTTCACATCCTCTTTGACCACAGGTGAGGTTCCAGAGGACTGGAGAATAGCCAATGTTGTTCCCTTATTTAAGAAAGGAAGCAGGGAAGCTTTTGGAGAAGATACTGAGGGACAGGATATATGTACATTTGGAGGAGAATGGACTAGTTAGTGACAGGCAGCATGGTTTTGTACAGGGGAGGTCATGTCTCACCAACTTGATTGCGTTTTTTGAAGAGGTGACAAAGATAATTGATGCGGGAAGGGCTGTGGATGTAGTTTATATGGTAGCAGTTTAGTGAGCCATTTGACAAGTTCCCACATGGCAGACTGGTACAAAAACTAAAATCACATGGGATTCGGGGTAGGCTGGCTAGATGAATACAGAACTGGCTTGGTTATGGATGGGTGTTTTTCAGAATGGAGATCTGTAGCTAATGGTGTTCCGCAGGGCTTAGTGCTGGGATCTCTGTTGTTTGTAATATATATAAATGATCTGGAGGAAAATGTGGGTGGTCTGATTAGTAAGTTTGCAGATGACACGAAGATTGGTGCAGTTGCTGATAGTGCCAGGGATTGTCAGAGGATACAACAGGATATAGATAGATTGGAGACTTGGGCACAGAAATGGCAGATGGAATTTAATCCGGACAAATGCTAGGTGATGCATTTTGGAGGATCAAATTTAGGTGTGAATTATACTGTAAATGGCAAAGCCCTTAGGAACATTAACATACAGAGGGATCTTGGTGTGCAGGTCCACAGTTCCCTAAAAATAGCAACACTGGTGGCCAAGGCGATTAAGAAGGCATATTGTGAAATCAAAAGAGAAAAATGCAGGAAAATCTCAGCAGATCTGGCAGTATCTGTAAGGAGAGAAAAGAGCTGATATTTCGAGTCCAGATGACCCTTTGTCAAAGCATATTGTAACGTTAGTGTATCTTTAAGAGATTATTTTTCTACATCATGTTTTCTGCAGTTGTAAGCAGGCCTTTTTGGCTTCAGTTGTTTTTTCATTATGGCACTGGCTTGTCTGGACATGTCCTTTTATTGCTGCTTAAACAGGGGTTTGTTTATTTTTACTGTGGGATCTTTATGGCTCTGCATTGTCAGGAGGAAAACTGGTTGGCAGGTCAGGAGCTCTTTCATTTTCAGTTCTGAGCTGCTGTTTAGTTTAGTGTTAGAAAGAACATCAAGCTGGAAAGAAGTGTCTCTCTCTCCCTCTCTCCCTAGTTTTGGAAACTGCTGGTTAGCTGAAAGCCTTCCTGGAATAGAAAATCTACTGTTGGTGGTTTGACCAGAGAGTCTCCCTGACATTGAGTACAAGAGTTGAGAAATCATGTTGCAGCTATGTAAAACCTTGATTACGCCACAGTTGGAGTATTGCGTGCAGTTCTGGTCACCTCAATACCCGAAGGACATGGAATCTTTGGAGAGAGTGCAAAGAAGATTCACTGGGACGTTGCGTGGTCTTGAGGGCATTGGCTATGAGGAGAGATTGAATAAAATAGGACTGTTTTCACTGGAAAGATGGAGGCTGAGGGGAGACCTAATAGAAGTCTACAAAATTATGAGAGGCATAGACAGGGTGGTCTGTCAGAGGCTTTTTCCAAGGGTCGAAGTGTCAATTACAAGGGGGCACAGCTTCAAGGTGAGAGGGGAAAGTTTAAGGGAAATGTGCAGGGGAAGTTTTTCACACGGGGAGTGGTGGGTGCCTGAAACACTCTGCCAGAGGAGGTGATGGAAGCAGGCACATTAGCAACATTTAAGAGGTGGGTAAATGGATAGGGAGGGAATAGAGGGATACGAGTAAGGGCAGAAGGTTTTTTTTTACTTTAGTTAGGGCATCATGATCGGTGCAGGCTTGGAGGGCTGAAGGGTCTGTTCCTGTGCTGTACTTTTCTTTGTTCCTGGTTCTTTGTCATTGATTGATTTACACCAACCTTTCAACACAGACATGAAGTTAAATTTTGAAAATTTCAAACGTATTTTGCAACAAATTTAATTCCATATCCTTACCTGATTGTGTGTCCCTTCTGTATTTATCAACAATCGAATCAGCAGGAAAGAAAAACAGGAAGAAAAACTGCAATGAGCTAACAATGTTCAACTCCATAAGTGACAAATACTTATACTTTATGGCAGCATCACAGCAAGATCTGTAAATCATGGTTAATAAGCAGTCATTTGGTGTTGTCAGAAGTTGTACAATTGTTGCACATCATTAATACTGTATGCTGGAGATGGTTCTGTAGCAGTGGACAATATATTGTTTCACTTGAACAGAAGCATCAAAGCCAGGCCTTCTCATGGCTCACTTAAGGATGAAGTTTAATACAATAGGCCTGAATTATGATAGATTTGATGTTCATGAAGCTTTGTCTAATTAAACAATTTACGGACACTGGAAATCTGGTGAAACATCTGGTATTTTTTTAATGTTGGGGCCAGGTGATAAACAAAAGTGAAGCACGGTAAAGGTTAACATATTTCTCAGCATGTAAATAAACCATTGCAAATTTACATATTTTAAATATGTTTTATTCCATTGTTATGTTGATAGAGGTTATTTGAAAGGGATGCAATCTTACATCAGCTCAACTGAAAGCTATTTAAGCTTGAATACGGATTCTAAAAGCAACGTAATTTGGTGAGGATGTTTTGTCACTTCATGCTATGAAACAGAATGCACGGAATAGCCCTCAGGGAAAAAAAATGAAAAGATTCTCATGAATACTGAAGAAAACAATCTCTGTTCTGAATTTGTGATGTTTTTGAGAATTGTTTGCCTTCACTCTGCACCTGGCTGACAATTTGAAGCCATCTTATATTTGAAGTAATAGATATCCCAACCATATCCCCGGATGGAAAATAAACTAGCAAGTAATAGACAACCTTGAAGTGGATGTGATAAGTCGAAAAGCCGGTCACTCTGCATGGCAAACAACTATACGGTGGAGGTTCAGTTGATGCACCCAGCTCTTGCTTATGGTGCGAAGTGACAAAGCTCGCCTTGGTCGATCGATTAATGAGAGCAGCTAAGAAATCTTGTTCAAACGTTTGCCAAATAACCTGCCCCAAAATTCCTGCTGAGCTGACAGAAGCGAATTTAGAAGGAGCAGACAGCCATGGATAAGAAAACAAATCCATCCAATTGCTGATCACAATGGATTGCATACTGGAATCTAAGCAGAATCCCACAAAATAACAGTATTACTGCAGATCAGCTGACAATGATCAAAGTCACTTTCTGTTCCAAAGAAAACATCAGTGAGGAATCGCTCAGTTTCTGAGCGAGATCCATCAACAGTACCCAGAACGGGCAATGAATGTAGTTATACGAGTCTTTCCCATGAGTAAACTGCCCCTCTATGATCTTGATGAACCTTGTAATGAAATGATTGAACTGTGCAGTTACGGATTTCAGCAAAATTACAATGCTTCTGATTTAGTAAGGATATTGGGGGCGATTCTCACACCCCGCCGTGCTACTTGTTTAGCGCAGCGGGATGGGAGAATCTCGCATCCAGGCATGCTCGGGATTCACGCATGCGTTCTCGCGTCGCGCGCATCTCCCAGTCCCGGATTTCCAGCACCATCAGATCCACCTTGGAAACCGGCGGGAAGACAGGTAAGTTATATTAATCTAATTTTAATGTCATTTAAATGTGATTAGTGGGCCTGGGAATGAATCCGCCGGGCCCGGCATCCTCTCCCACTCTGCCAGTATTTCACTCCAGCAGGGGTTACATTAGCCTCCTACTTTCGGGGATCTATTGGGGCGACCCCATTAGTGTGAAGGGGGGACAATCGGGGCCCCCAGGTGGCGGGGCTGGTACCCCCTGGGCATGGGCACCCTGTCAGTGCCAGCCTGTGCCCCCCGCACTCCCCAAGGGGCAGTGCCAAGGGGGAGGGGCCTATTGGGGGTGGGGCTTTGGGGACAGGGCCCAGGGGGCAATCGATGAGGGTGGGGGGGGGGGGGTCGCACTGCCACTCTGCATGGGAGCAAGAGGGAGGCCAGTGATCGGGGGAGGGGGGAGGGGTGGAATTAGGCAGGGGATGGAGTCTGCCAGCGGGGGGGGGGGGGGGGGGGTGTCTGCCTACGAGTGGGGGGGGATCAGCACTGCTAGGTGAGGAAACTGTTTGGGGGGGGGCCTGGAGATCAGGGCAGTCCAGGACGGGTGGGGGGTGTGTGGTGAGCAGGGCTGGCCCAGGAATGGTCGGTGGGTCGGTGGGGCTGCGATCAGGCCGGGGGGGGGGAGTTGGGGGGCAGGACTGCGGGATTCCTGGGCTGCCCAGTGATTGAGCTGGCCAGCAAACTGCAGGCTGTCAGTTCGGGGCCACTGCGCATGCGCAGATGCCTGCTGGTTTCAGCCCCTCCAGCGTGAATAGGCCTCACCCTCGGAAATCTAATGATATTCTCGCTGGTGGCCTTTGCATTGCACAGTGTGTAGGAGATTTTTGTCTGAACTCCCACTGAAAAAAACAGCGTGAATTACTCCAGTTTTCTCACAAATCATTTTTTGGGAGAATTTCATCCATAGTACTGTGGGAGTTACATTGCAAGGTCTTCTTAGCTTTTACAGGATAAGGGAGACAGTGCCATGAGTGTAGCGTGACCAGTCATGCCAGGCAGAATAAATTCACAAATTAGGAGTTGGTGGGAAACCCAGGTGTTCTTGCCAAATCAAAAAGCAAAATACTGCAGAAACTGGAAACCTGAAATAAAAACTGAAAATTTCTGGAAACACTCAGCAGGTTACGGCAGTATCTGTGGAGAGAGAAACAGAGTTAACGGCCGGAATTCCACGACCTCACCCACAGCTGGCATTCTCCGGTTCCTCTGCCATGAATGGAGATTTGGCTGAGAACCAAATTCTCCGTTCTCGCCGGCAGCTGTACGACATTGAAGAATTCCAGCCAGCATTTCAGATTGTGACCTTTCCTGTTGGAATGCTGTGATTTGGTAGTTTCCCTCCAAAGAAAATATTTTACGCACATAATTGGGTTCCTAGCTCAGAAGTGAAATAACGGCTGAGACATTTCCAGCTACCCCTAGCATGACCAGCACAGTGTGAGTGTGCCAAAGCATGCAGAGTGGAGGGATCATGATGCCAAATAATCTCTAGTGCTGATTTGGCACTCATTCCTCCATTTTGGACCATACAGTTAATTCTATATCCCCCATTGATGTTACTTAAAGGGCCATCCATCCAACTTCCAGGTGTGGTCTTTTCACTTCCAGTGACATGTACAGTGTTAGTGTAGGTACTACGTTGACTATTCTTAGAAGCATTTTGCAAACCTTTTAGATTATCGAGGAATATTTAGACAAGGAGGTCAGAGGAATTGGAATCCTGTCAAGGAGAAAGCCTGCTTCAATTATTGGGGACCATGATGTGGAGATGCCGGGCTTTGGACTGGGGTAAACACGGTAAGATGTTTAACAACACCAGGTTAAAGTCCAACAGGTTTATTTGGTAGCAATAACCACAGAAGCTTTCGGAGCCCCAAGCCCCTTCTTCAGGTGAGTCACCTGAAGAAGGGGCTTGGGGCTCCGAAAGCTTCTGTGGCTTTTGCTACCAAATAAACCTGTCAATTATTGGGGACTATGGTTCCTGTCTCTCTTGGGCTGCAGCATGGCTTGGAGATGGAACACAAGCAGTAGAGAGAGACAACTGTGAGCAGAGGAGGAAAGAGGAGAATTCTCAGTCGAGGGGTTACAATTGCAGTTCTTCTTGAGGTGCAACATGAATGAGTTGGTGCAAAGGGACTTCTGTGGAGTATCCCAATGCATCATCCGGGGTATACCTAGGGTTTAATCACTAGGAGAAGGGATGATCTGGGACATAGTTTCAAGTCGTGAAAGAAATTATATAGCATAAGACTCAGGTTTCTTTCATTTTACGGGATATGGGGATTGTGGAGGAGAGGGCAGAGTTGAGGTAAAGTTCAACCATGATTTTACTGAACGGGGTTGCGCATTGAGGCACCAGATGGACTTCTCCTGTTTCTCTTTCTTATGGTTTTGCTTGGCGTAGTGACAGCGCTATTGAAAATTCCTCTTGTGTAATGGTTTCAAATGAAGAACAAGATGACTATAAAAAATAGCTACAGCACCCCCACAAGCTACAAGTGCAATCAGACCACAGTGAGCAAAGTAAGCGGGCAAGCTTTCTTTTCAGTCTTTCCTCTATAGTCCTCGTGAACGAAGTATTACAGTGACTCAAGAACAAATGGTGCTTAAAACACCACTGAGGGCAAAAAAAGGTTATCCCTTTCCCGCAAGCTGCATGGCATTATCAACTAATAGAGTGCAGGAGCTCCAGAATGTGACCTGCTGATCCCCAGTCAGTTCAGCTGTCAGCTGCCCTCCTATCTACACAAGCTATCCCCCAGGCTGTTGCTTTGGTTGACCAGTGCATCAGTAATCTTCTCCGATGTAGAAATTTCACAGATTAAGAGTTGGTTGCACTACAAAGTTTTCTTCTGCCACTTGTTTGCTCCAAAGAACAAATGCTACGTCAATGTAAATATTCAGTAAAAACAATGGGTTGGCATTGGTTTAAGCTAATAAGGTTCCCCCCCATAATGAGATCGGAAAAGATTTGTGGCAACAATATGTTGACAGCAAAACACAACTGGAATTGTTTAAACTAATTAGTGTTACAAATGATTAAAGGCACTCCTGTGCTCCATTATTCCTTCAAAAAGGCGGCAACATTTAGAGTCAGTAAATCAAGATAAAGATGATTGTCTTCCTGTTTTGATCTGTCCCATTTACCAATTTTTCTGAGGGATTTCCTGATTTCCAGCATAAGGGTCATAATTTATGGACTTGGCTAGTAATTCCTGGTGTTTCCTTTTACCTTTTCCCCCCAGTAATTTTAAAAGGGTTCTTATTACCACTATATAAATTTGTATTCACAATTGTTTCTTGCTCTTGAGACAGCAACAGTTCTTGTGAATCCTGCGCTGTGGTTGTGAAGAAAGAAAGCAAAATGCCAAAATAAGAAAGAGGCTACAAAAGAGAGGCCAAGCATATAAAATCAGCAGCGCAGGATAAGAAAGGAGAGAGAAGGTTGTATTCATTCCATTGGCAGACACACTCTTGTTGCTATTGTACTTTTGATTTGAGTGTAGCCCTCAGATATATAGATCTCCATCACCAACAACTGACATTTATATCGAGCCTTTAGCACAATAAATCATCCCATGCTGCATTATACAGGAGCATTATAAAGGAAAATTAAGACACTGAGCCCACAGTAATATCAGAACAGATGGTCAAAAGCTTGGCCAAAGAGGAGGTTTAAGAAGCAGCATCAAGGAAGAAAGAAAGTTGGAATTCAAAGATATTTATTGAGAGATTTCCAGAATGTAGGCCCTTGGTAGCTGAAGGCACAGCCACCAAGGTCAGCTGAGACAGGCCCAGCTAGGTTGCTACAGAGTGGCAATCTGCTGCTGATTGCCACTTCGAGGAAATGACGGACCTCAGTACAGGGTATTGATGGGAAGTTTGCACTTTGCACATTGCACAAAGTAAATTTAAAGTGTACTCTGGTCAAGCTGCCTTGTGTTGTTGAAATTGTTCCGAAATTACCTCTCAAAAATATGGATTTTATATTGGAAATGACATGGCAGACAATGTTGTTTTTCCACAGTATACCACAATTCAGGAATGGTTCCTGTGAGTAAAATCTATTCATTTGTGATCCAGTTAAAAACAAACTGGCGCAAGAAAACATACTGATGCAACAATTCTAATACTGGACAGCAAAGAGACAGCAAAAGATTCCACAGAATTTCCAAATCAAAGTTCGTCACAGGAAGGATCTCAGGCTGAGCCTAAGTTAACACTGAATTAAATGGTCGTGTAAGGTAACATTAACATTAACCATGCCTATCAGTTTTGAGATACGGGATACGGCTGGAAAAATCCAATCCGAGTTCAAAAAAGACCAGCTACAATCTCGATGGTCAGGATTCTCCAACCTCGTCTGCAACTGGGATTCTCCAGACCCGCTGCTGTGAATGGAGATTTGGCTGAGTGTCAAATTCTCCATTCTCGCTGGCAGCAGGGGCAGTGCATCCAACATCAGAGAATTTCAATCAATGTGATTGGAGTAAAATAGAAAAGTATAAAGAATAAATATGCCAGAATTAACACCCATTAAGACATTATATAGAGTAGAAAATATTGGGATAATTAGGGGGGATTATTATGAGAGGTACCATAATTTACTGCCATATGCAGTAGAGATAGAGGGGAATATGGTAGGAACTACTTTAGATAGTTGTAGTGTAGAAGCATCTGCAGTTGTGTGTCCACATTCAATATGTGATACAGATGTGATACGGCTTTAATACAACAGCCAACTGCACTATGGAAGCTCTATGAGCCACAATGGAACTGACACATGATGCATACCTGGGTAAAGGGCGATATTACATAACCACATTCCAACAAGAGTATCAGGATGAGAATGATCAAACTTGCCCCATAACAAATCACACAGTTTGTCTGGTAAAGGGAGAACTGGTGGAATCTACAAGAGGGAAAGTGCTAACATGCAGATGGAAGAATGCATAAAAGGAAACCTGGCACAACATTTAAGTCAGTTCTCCAATGTGATCCCACAACTGCCGGAACATTTTATAGTTATCCAAGAGGAGACGCAAAGGAAACATAGAATGCATTAGACATTATAGCAACAGGCTTGAACAATAATGGATGGTTTCGAACAAATCAATGATATCACGTGATGGGAAGGCCTATGAAACTGGAGACTGAATGTCCAGGTACACCCACGGATTAACATCATCTCCCATGTATTGGTTCTGTACTTAGCATACTTGGTTTACTGCACAAGGTCACACAAGGAATGGTGAGAGATTGGCCATTTTGGTAATGCAGGGAATAAACAGAAGAGGCAAGCATTCATTTCACTAGGCCCGATTTATACAGATGGTATAACCCAATACCTTTACAACACTAAGCTCGATACCTGGCCAGTATCTATTGGCAACGGAGTGTAAGGGGTAAGGGCAATACCACTAAGTTGGCTACTGTGGTCTAGGCCGAGGGCAAAAATGGGGGACTGAAGGGGACAAGCAACTTTAGTTGAAAAGTATCCTTTAGAAAAATAAAACACCAAGCAAGGAAAAGCAGGATAATAAAACACCAAGAAGGGTAAAGCAAGATTGATGAGTAGCAGGTGTGCTCCAGTCAGGATAAGAAATTAGCTGAAAGGTTTCTTTTAGCAAAATAAACCATTGAGGCAGGAAAGGCAGAATTGATGGGTAGTAGATGCACTGTAGACAGAATAAGAAATGTGACAGAAGCACAAGGTCAGGATGAGAAATGGGGTCCCCCATTTGTGTGAGCAATGCCTAATGCACATACTCATGGGAAACAAGTAACTAGGGTCTGAGATATATATTTCCCACATTACACTAAGTGACAAGATTCAAAGTGGATAATGGTAGGTGTACGTGACTAACAGTATAAAAAGATGGCTTTGATGTAAATCTTCAAAGAGACTGTCTCTTTGTACGTTGGAATAAAGCTTTGAAACCTGTTCCAGAATCTCTTCTGGTGGTGTTTGAACTGCCCCAAAAAGGACGCCATGTTCACACAGGTTTCAGTGGTGAAACTTTGCTGTCCTACCCACTATGGGAATCGTAGTGGACGGGACGGAAAGTTTGGCAGACCATTTAAAGGTCCATTGACCTAGGGCGGAAATTTCCAGTCTCGGGGCATGCGTGGCCAGAAAATCCTGTCCCAAATGTCCTGTAGAGAGATGAGCACCAAAATTGTTTTCTGATAAAAATTCTATAAAAGGGGCAGATCCACGTGTAATGAACAGTTGGCAGCATTTGTTCACTGAAAATGCAGCCCTTTTTGTTAATAATCTAGATGCGTTATATTTACATTTAACTGTGTATTTGCTGATATTAAGATTCCACTGTGATACTGGAAATGTTTCAGGTTTTTCTCATGGGTCACTGAGCGTGGAATCATGAATAAAATAGATTGATTAGCACAGATAACAGTATACTTGCGCAGAAGCTATTTCAAGAATTGATGATTAGCACCTGATTTATCTGTGGCAGATGTTTGCTCATTGTTCCAAAGTACAATTGCGCTTTCTATCCAAATGAAGGGATCTTAATGAACACTAAAACTAGCAAGGAATTTTTCTAGTGTCAGTCACACATTTAAAGTACCTGTCTGGTTTGTTGTGGCATTGGATACTGTGGAGTAAACACAGTAAGAAGTTTAACAACACCAGGTTAAAGTCCAACAGTTTATTTGGTAGCAAATGCCACTAGCTTTCAGAGCGCTGCCCCTTTGTCAGGTGGAGTGGAGAAATGCTCACAAACAGGGCATACAGAGACACAAACTCAATTTACAGAATAATGATTGGAATGCAGTCTTAACAGATAATCAAAGGTACAAACAATGTGAGTGGAGAGAGCATTAAGCACAGGTTAAAGAGATGTGTATTGTCTCCAGACAGGACAGCCAGTGAGATTCTGCAAGTCCAGGCAAGCTGTGGGGGTTACAGATAGTGTGACATGATGGCATTGCTGCAACTGCCTCAGTGCTCAACGCCGACAACTGCCAATCTCCAGATGCAATTTTACAACTCATCTGCTCCATCCTGGACCACAATGTCTTCACCTTCAGCAACCAGTTCTTCATCCAGGCACACGGAACAGCCATGGGGACCAAATTCGCACCTCAATATGCCAACATCTTCATGCACAGGTTCGAACAAAACCTCTTCACTGCATAGGACCTTCAACCGATGCTATACACTAGATACATCAATGACATTGTCTTCCTTTGGACTCATGGTGAACAATCACTGAGACAACTATATGATGACATCAACAAGTACCATCCCATCATCAGACTCACCATGGACTACTCTCCAGAATCAGTTGCATTCTTGGACACACGCATCTCCATCAAGGACGGTCACCTCAGCACTTCACTGTACTGCAAACCCACGGATAACCTCATGATGCTCCACTTCTCCAGCTTCCATCCTAAATACGTTAAAGAAGCCATCCCCTACGGACAAGCCCTCCGTATACACAGGATCTGTTCAGATGAGGAGGATCGCAACTGACACCTCCAGACGCTGAAAGATGCCCTCATAAGAACAGGATATGGCACTCGACTCATCGATCAACAGTTCCGATGCGCCACAGCGAAAAACCTCACTGACCTCCTCAGAAGACAAACACGGGACACGGCGGACAGAGTACCCTTCGCCGTCCAGTACTTCCCTGGAGCGGAGAAGCTACGACATCTTCTCCGGAGCCTCCAACATGTCATTGATGAAGATGAACATCTCACCAAGGCCATCCCCACACCCCCACTTCTTGCCTTCAAACAACCGCACAACCTCTGACATTGTCCGCAGCAAACTACCCAGCCTTCAGGAGAACAGTGACCATGACACCACACAACCTCTGCCACAGCAACCTCTGCAAGACATGCCAGATCATCGACACGGATGCCATCATCTCACGTGAGAACACCATCCACCAGGTACACGATA
The DNA here is from genome assembly GCF_964213995.1 of Mustelus asterias. NCBI lineage: Eukaryota > Metazoa > Chordata > Chondrichthyes > Carcharhiniformes > Triakidae > Mustelus > Mustelus asterias. Next base: position 77,952,835 of record NC_135810.1, read on the forward strand.
CATACTCTTGCAACTCGGCCAACGTATCTACCTGATACGCTGCAGGAAAGGATGTCCCGAGGCATGGTACATTGGGGAGACAATGCAGACGCTACGACAACGGATGAATGAACACTGCTCGACAATCACCAGGCAAGAGTGTACTCTTCCTGTTGGGGAATACTTCAGCGGTCACGGGCATTCGGCCTCTGATCTTCGGGTAAGCGTTCTCCAAGGCGGCCTTCACGACACACAACAGCGCAGAGTCGCTGAGCAGAGACTGATAGCCAAGTTCCGCACACACGAGGACGGCCTCAACGGGGATCTTGGGTTCATGTCACACTATCTGCAACCCCCACGACTTGCCTGGGCTTGCAAAATCTCACTAACTGTCCTGGCTGGAGACAATACACATCTCTTTAACCTGTGCTTAACCCTCTCTCCACTCACATTGTCTGTACCTTTAAGACTTGACTACCTGTGAAGACTCGCATTCCAACCATTATTTTGTAAATTGAGTTTGTGTCTTTATATGCCCTGTTTGTGAACTGAAATCCCACTCACCTGATGAAGGGGCAGCGTTCCGAAAGCTAGTGGCTTGTGCTACCAAATAAACCTGTTGGACTTTAACCTGGTGTTGTGAGACTTCTTACTGTGTTTACCCCAGTCCAACGACGGCATCTCCACATTATTGTTAGAAGCCCAGATCATGCCAGACTTTCTGTCACCTAGTGTACCTGCAGTTGCCTTATCTGGCAACAGGTTACATGTAAGCAACAGCATGGAGATGGACACCTGGGGACGGGCCCCGGTGTCCTGTCAGGCAGACATCAAGAAACCCACTGGGTATTGGAACCCCCTCCTGGGACCTCATTGGTCAGGAATCAGAGAAGTTTCTGGAAAGGCAGGCATGCATGGGGATAAAGGTACACATCTCAGACACACCAACAACGAAGACTCGATGAGGGAGGTGACTTTGACCATCTGGAAGACTGACCAGAGAAGGAAGGAACTGCCACCTTCATGACGACGGACCAGAGGGAATCAGAGAATTGGGCCTGCAGTTTAACCAAACCATCTTTGCGGGTAGTGTACTTGAATCTGAGGTATCCTCTTGTTTTATGTGGGTAATTTAGGGGTTAATAGTGTTATTATTAATAAACATATTGAACCTTTACTTGTGTGTGTCCTTTGTCTATCTTGCAAATAAGGGCACCAGGGTAAAACCTTGGAGTAAGCAAACCGGACGTAAGTATCTGAGAATTAACAGGAACAACAACATTATGTTTGGCTGGAATCATCTGAGGAAATCTGTTGCGGTCAAATCACTGTTAATTTGGCTTCAAAAAATACTGGAAAGTGGGAGTGACATAATCTTGTATTGTAAGTGAATATTTTTCTGCAAAATGGTTTTCAGCTTCCAATAATGGCAGAAAGTGGAGCAATGGATATTTGATTTGGCACCAAACAGAAAAACAATTATTTCTTCACCTGTCATCTCAGTTCAGATCCAGAATCATAGTGTTTTCAGGATATGACTCCCAGTCTGTCACACAGGAGAAAGCTTCTAAAAATTCATAGCTACAGCAACAAAACCAAATGGCTCTATCAGAATTGAGTCAAAAATTCAATGCAGACTGACAAATCTGTTGAATGATTTCCAATTGAGCTTTTAAAACCCAAGATAGCCACCACATGTCTTCCGAGGTCTAACAATCGATGAGTTTTGGTGTTTGGAATTTTAAATTTACGTTCCAAAGTAGAATGCTGATAATTAAACCACATTAAATCCCTTTTGAGTCTGACAGAAGGTTTGGTTTGAAGATAATACTGTGAACATGTGTTGTGACAATCAAGGTATTTTCACGACTGGCAACTTCTCAATTCTCAGAAATGGAAATTCAAACTTTATTTTATCAGCACACATCAGTTCTTTTTAATTAAGCTGTGATTTTGTGGTCGGGGGCCCATATTGCAAAGCCAGTTCCATTCCTACATTTTAATAGGCTTTTGCCACTGGAATAATGAATGCAGCGAGTTAGTTTGATTTCCTTTGGGGATGGGGGAGGAGTAAGGAAACTTGCAAGGCAGTCATTCCTGCAGGGCTTCAACTCACCCTTAATTGAGGGATTTTTTGTGAACCTAAGGTTTTACTGTGCAAGAATTTCTATTGTGAACAGTAAATTTTGAAATTGAAACGGCTGTACAAATGATGGGTAATTCTCCCTTTTAGTTAGAGTACTGGTAGGGCTTGTTAAGAAATTGCAGCAAAGGAAGGAACTTACTCTTAGAGCAGAAGCCATGCTCCTACAAAAAGCAAAAAGCAGGGTGTGTGGGCAGAAAAAGCATAGCAAGTCTATCTGGTCTCCCAGGACTGCAGAACCTGGACTCAGTAAGAAGTCTCACAACACCAGGTTAAAGTCCAACAGGTTTATTTGGTAGCACAAGCCACTGGCTTTTGGAGCGCTGCCCCTTCACCAGGTAAGTGGGCGTTCTATTCACAAACAGGGCATATAAAGACACAAACTTAATTGACAAAATAATGGTTGGAATGCGAGTCTTTACAGGTAATCAAATCTTAATCCTGGACTCAAACAGAGAAGACATGTTCAGGTATTAGGAGGTGTGCCAAGTAATTGCACCCATCATTTTGCATATTTCTGTTATTGAGCCATAACATGAACAGTATCAGACAAAGCTGGAAGCTGATGCACTCTCAGCGAGGTCACACGTAAAGCAAGGAGGCAACGGGCGGAATTCTTCCAAAAATTGGTGTCATTTCGAGCATGACAACCGGTGTGATTTACGTCAGTGTGTCCAGTGCGAATCAGATTATAATTGTCCCACACTTAGTGCGCTGAAAGAACTCCCACGTGAAACATGCTGGTATGGAGTCCTCTGGCGTGTGACTTGCCTGAACTGGCTCGCAGCTGTGACTGTTAAGGGGAAGCTGCACTTAAACGCTCCCTCTGCACTCACAGCCAATCACGCCAGGAGAATGACATCATGGAGAGCAGCTCCATGTTTCAAGGAGGCAGATCTCGAAGGCCTCTGGACGCAGTAGAGGAGAGACAGGCCTCCCTGTATCTCCGACTGGGTAAATTACCCAGGAGTAGGGAAGCCAATGTGGCTTGGCATGCGGTGGCTGGAGCAATCAGTGCCAACAGCCTGGCACTGAGGACTGCCGTCCAATGCCACAAGAAAATGAATGACCTCATTGGGGCTGCAAGGGTGAGTGTCCATCTGGCATCAGTCCCGTCTGTTACACTTGGAATGTCTACATAAATCCACCTGACACCCCGCGACCTTCCAGAACCCAACCCCCAGCATTGTCTTCAAATCCCCCGGCACTCTTTGCCACAACCCCTGCCTGTCCAGGCACGGGGCCAGCATGTGCTCCCTGCCCACGCACCCCCCCCCCATCCCATCCCTCCCCTTAGGCCCACCAACCATCAGGCTTTCAATCATCTCTTTTTGTCCCCGTGGGAGAAGATAGCCCATAATCAAAGGGAGAGTGTGTGCAATCAGAAGACAGACAGGAGTCAGACTTAGGCAGCACCAGAGCAGCATCACAGCTTGCCTCACAGTAAGCCGTCATCACCCTCCTGCCTGGCCAAGTCACTCGCCGACCGACACAGCCAACCCAGACCCATCACCCTGGTGTGATGTCAATGTGACCCCTGCAAGGGAGATAGGGGAAGCGCTATTCTGGGGAGTGTGGACAAGTGTGCTAGAAGGGTAGGCAAGGGCCCTGGAATGATGGAAATGTTCTTGAATGGTAGGCAAGGGTCTTGGAAGGGTGGACAGGTTTCTTGGAAGGTGGGGGCGGGTTTACAGGTTCTTGGAGGTGGGAGGGGAGGTAAGGGGAGCTGCCTGACACCAAGCCTCCTAATTGGAGCATCTAGCGTCATAGAGGTTTACAGCATGGCGGCAATGAGGACCTCCCTGGTCCACCTGGCATTCTGGATCCTTGCCGCCGCCTATCCTCCATCCTCCAGGTCCTCCTTGGGGTCTATCTCCATTTTCTCCTTGTCCACCTTCTCCTCAGAGAATATGTATGGTCCTCCTCCTCCAGAATGTCGGCACAGCAGACCACCACAATACGGGAGGCCCTGTGGGCGCTGCACTGAGTGGTCTGGGCAGCAGAACCACATCTTGAGCATGCCAATGCACCGCTCGATGTCAGATCAGGTGGCAGCGTGGGTCTTATTGTAACGGGTCTCTGGCTCGCTATCAGACAACACCAGCCTCATCAGCCATGACATCAACGGGTAGCTCTTGTTCCCCCATGAGCCATCCCAGCAGCCTGGGTTAGTCATTGAAGAGCCTGGAGATATCTGAGTGCCCCACAATGGAGCAGTCATGCTATCATACTCAATGCACCTGGGCAGTCAATGCATGAACTGTGACTTGTAGCCCAATGGGGAATCAGATATCAGCCCCTTTTCCCACCCTCAGGATGTCTGTCTCGCCTTTTCTCTCTGAGTGACATACAGCCAGTCCCTTCTGCTGGCAGGTTTACGTAGTGTAAGTCCCTCTTGCCCAGATACAGACCCCTGGCACCACTGGCCATTGGCAGCAGCATGTGGCAGTTTGGGCTGAGCTCCGTGGTGCTCCTGTAGACATTCAGGGTGGCTGTGAGAAGGCCCTCATTGGGGAACGCTTGCAGTATCATTTCTGGGTGTAGCCACCTGGACATCTGGTGTAAACTAACCTCCAGGAATGGCATGCAGTTCAGAAAGAACAAAGAACCCTCCTAATATCCATGTGATTGGAAATTACAGTGCTCATTGTAGGAAGCTTAGGATGGGATCTTCACTAAAACCACAGAGCTTTCCAGCAGGCAGAGAGCAGTGTAACCAGTGTGATATTAACGGGCTTTGCAGTTGGCATCATAGGCAGTCCCTTAAGGGCCTCTCAGCAGCCAGTGAGAATACTCGCCACACAAGCCCCAACCCAGTGGTGGGTCCTGACCTGCGGACCTCCAGCCACACCATGCCCACCCCGAGTCCCTGCGTCCCTGAAGGCACCCAGCCACCCCCCCGCCCCTGCCATCCTACCCCGCACCATAGCAGCAGCTGACTTGCCCTATTGTACCCTGGAGCTTAGTGGCTGAGCGGTACTCACCTCCTTCCTCACCCTCGCAATCCAGGGTGCCTGGACCACGCTTCAAGGGACCAGGAGTGATTTGTGCCCATGTGACCTCCTGTTGCGGGATGGGAGGGGGGGGAACATTCCGGAAAGGGATTGATCGCATGCCAAACTCGCTAATAAGATTGAAATCCAGTCAATCTCGTGCGAATCGGCCTGGCACCCTTTCTGGGTGAGATCCGGTTTGTGCCTGCAACAAGATTGCAAACCATTTGGTGCCAGGCACAAAACCCATCGTTGGGCCCAGAAGCAATTTTCCCAGATTAGTGTGATCTGTGCCAGGTACAATGCGACGGAAAATTGCAGCCAACATTTAACTATTTGGGTGTGAATTAACTGCCAGACCAATTATGCCATTTCCAATTTTTCTTCCTCATCCTCCTTCTCCTAATACCAGACCATGAATATTTTCTTTGTCCTTCTGCTTATTTACTTTCTTTTATACTGAGAGTTAATGCAGCATAGAACAGATCATGATTAGTTTTGACAGTTGCCTACCACATTCACTTGGATGGGACATTGGATTAAGAAGTAGGAGAAGTACATAATGGGTTATACAGGTCTGAGTATTTCACACTGTGGGATCTCTGCTTCAGCATACCAAAAAATACCAAAAATAATCCGAATTGTGGTGGTGTGTTACGGTTCACTCAGTGAGTAGTAATGTGCATTTTTACATGCATGTTGTAGGCTGGAGCTATGAATAGTGATGGTAGAGGTTCCAAATTTCTTTCCATCACATGGCAGACCAGGAATCTTTCCCGCTCTTACTGCCTGCCCATAGTGTATGTTGGATGGATTGCAGGTTGATACTCAACAGTGGGAATGGAGGGATACAAAAGAATGGTCTAGTTTGGACCAGGGAGCAGCGCGGGCTTGGAGGGCCGAAGGGCCTGTTCCTGTGCTGTATTGCTCTTTGTTCTTTGTTCAACCTGTTTTGGCTGCTTTGTGAACAGCCCACTTTGGCCACCAAGTCTTGGGGTGAAACTCAAACTGGAGCTTCGGGCTCAGAAGCAGGGAAGCTATCCATAGCAGCACAAGATCTCCTTCATTCTCGTTGTGCAGGTGCATTTACTCCCTGCTGCAGTCTGAGGATTCTCCATAAAGATCAAAGCTGCAAACAATATTCCTCATTGCCAAGCAACCAGGAACTAGCACAATCAAATTCCCACATTGTGTCTTTCTCAGAGCTTGATGATAAAAACTGAAATAAATATGGAATTTTAAAAAAAGGAATTCAATCTAACTTGTATGTAAATTTAGTTATTATATAATGCAGTATCTTGCCAAGGATTCTGTTCCTGTGTATAATTTTATGCGTTAATAAATCCGGTTTTTAATCTTAGCCTTTGCAAAATGTTTTAGCATGGTGGTGATTATTGCTGCCTGAGGAATGTTGTGTGCATCCTGCATGATTTGCAGAAAGCAATTTACCAGAACCTAAGATTAAACCATCCGCAAAACTGAATAAAATAAGGAATTTTATTAATTCTAACTTCATTCGTCAGCAGAACAGAAGTAGGCACAGTTAAGTGGAGCAACTATATGTTCTGCTGCATTTCAACTGATTCCCCGTTTTAACACCCTTGGTTTAGATGGCAGATAATGCTTCCATTGGATGAATAAAGACTAATTTTAACCCTTTCTTGAGCAGCTTGTCCCGCTAGGTAAAGTTATAGGGATGCCAGCACAGCACTGTAAGCTAAGTTCATAAGCTTTCTTTTGTCGGTCCAATTGGCACAGAGTGTTCACCCATGCCTCTCAAGAAAGAGGTGGGTCTCTGCTGATCTCTCCTGGACTCTCCAACTCAAGCAGTGAGACTCTTGCAACACGCACTCTTATGGGCCTACCTTGCTTCTGAAACTGCTAATGGTAACAGACAGCCTCTGAAATGACTGATCAGCTGATCGGAAGCATTCAAATGAGCTCCAGCAGGTAAAATCTGCCAGGCCTCTGATGAAAACTCCTGCCAACTTCCCATTGCGGCTTTAAAATTGGCAGTAAACTCAATTTGGGTTAATTGAAAGAAGCTCACCTAGCAGAAAACTGAAGGGGTCAGATCAGATACACAATTCAAACTCCACGTCTTTTCCTTTCCTCTGAGCACAAAGAAAATTAAAATCAGGCAAGGTGTAAAAGGAATGGCTGAAGTCCACAGGTTTCATACAAGATAAAAATCAGCCGTCTTATAAATTTCATCAACCAGTTGTATACTTGAGTAGAGGTGGACAAGCAAGAGCAGCGACAAGGCAATCTATTTTATTACCATTTGAATATTATTTGAAGATTGCAAAAAAAACAGCTGTTTTCCTAATGTAGGATATTAAATAAAAAGCTACGGTGGCACAATGGTTAGCATTGCTACCTCACAATGCCAGGGACCCAGGTTCGATTCCGGCCTTGGGTGACTGTCTGTGTGGAGTTTGCATGTTCTCCCCGTGCCTGCGTGGGTTTCCACCAGGTGCTTCTGTTTCCTCCCACAGTTCAAAGATGTGCAGGGTGGATTGGCCATGCTAAATAGTCCCTTGGCGTCACAAGATGTGTAGGTTAGGGGGATTAGAGGGGTAAATACATGGGGTTACGAGGATAAGGCCTGGGTAGAATGCTCTGTCGGAGCGTTGGTGCAGACTCGATGGGTCAAATGGTTTCCTTCTGCACATGATTCTATGATTCTATATCCCTTTGCTAGGAATTAAAATGTAAGGAATATAAAGAAATTAAGTGAGCTTAATTTTGCAAGTGGCTTTCAAACCTATGATAAATAAAATAATAAGATCGCATTCTGCTTAACGTTTGAAGATATTCTTTTTCTAATATTTACAAACCTGGCTCCCAGGCATCTAATTTGCAAATTGTGCCTCCTTGATCAGTCAGGCATCAGTCTATGTTTTCAGATCTTGAATTTTAAAACGTAAAATGTGAAATTTTAGATATACCCCAGCATCTGCCCTGGGTAGGCCAAACATAATCTTGAGCAGATTTAGGAAGAATGTGCTGTATCAGATGTGACAAACCTCTGGTGCTTTCTAATAGCTACAGGCAAAGATAGTTTGGAAAATCAGCAGAAATCTGAAACAGAAGAGGGACCAATCAGGCGACATTTGTGTAACTGCTTGCTTGTATTTGTCGATACTAATATGATGGTGCCAAGGAAAAGGAATGGAAAATCCTGCAGACATTTACAAGGGAAAAATGCACAAGGCAGACTTGGAGGAATTTCATTACTGCAGTATGTCTATCCATCTCCCATGCCAGCTTGTTTAGAAGATGCCAGTAATATTCTCAGCAGTCACCAGAATCTTGTTATTCACAATCTTCTCAATTGTACTGCCAAAACGTGATTTGAATAATATTAACTCCCATGTTGATTCCCAGCCTGGCTTGTGAAAGCTAAGATTAACAAAACTGATGATGACATCTCTACCACAGGCCCCAGGCTCTTATAATGAGAGAAGCAAATTGGAACCAATGGTTCCTGTTTTTCTTCCTCCTCCGTGCCTCCCCTTCTGAATTTGTTTGATATATTTTGTTGTGTGTGCCTACCAAAGCTTTTTAGTGTCTTTTTAAAAATTCTCCTATTCATACATATATTCTACTCTTGGTGCCATACAATACAAGACATGAACAGTTTTATTAAGCAGTGAAATACTAGAAATATGCCATTTATAATAACAAATATGTGACTTCCGTCTCATAATGTATGGTTCATACAATCATAGAATCATAGAATTACTACAATACAAAAGGAGGCCATTTGGCCCATCGAGTCTGCACCGACAACAATTCCACCCAGGCCCTATCCTTGTAACCCCATGTCATCCCCCTGACACTAAGGAGCAATCCCACCTAGACCTGTTCCCTGTAACCCCAAGTATTTACCCCGCTAATCCCCCTAACCTGCACATCTTGGGACACTAAGGGGCAATTTAGCACGGCCAATCCATCTAACCTGCACATCTTTGGAGTTGACTCTGGAATATCAAGATATTCAATTTAAAAGATTCACAATGAGAAAATAGCAATGACAAAGATACTGAACAAGGCTATCAGCAATAATCCATACATCAAATGGGGCAAAACAGGCCTATTTGACCAGGCAAATTCCTTCCCACCACAGCAAGATGTTCAAGTCAGTTGAACAATGCAATCAAAAGCCTGGCATCATTTAACTCAGGGAGCTATGTCTTTTAGTCAACATCTCAGAATCCTCTCCTCTATCACCATCCCTGTTCCAACACCAAGAACATTGGTGGAGATACAGAGATACACGGTAGCTGTAGCCCTGAGAGTTCTCAACGTTGATGGCAGATGTCACAAGATCGAGGACAACTAAGGTTAACTAATGAATGATTTGGTAATCATTCCCTCAAATGACCAATTGGTTTACCACTCCCTCAACTGACACTACCCCTCCAAAAGTACCAAATGTACTCTGGCTGAGGATTTCAATATCAATGCCATTATCAAGTACTGGTGCTGGTTTATGCCGAAAGAATGTAGCTGCCAAAGTGGGCCTGTGTCAGGTGATGAGATGACCAACTTGAAGAACAAATCCATTTAACATGGAGTGGAAAATGCCATGCCAGGAACATCAGATGTGAGTTACCAATCACTATAGTGAAGCTGGGACTCCATGCTGAAAATTATAGTGGTCAATGTGAGAAGGAGACCCCACGAACATCTCTACTGACCATACTTGAAGCCATCACGAGTGCCAGAGGTAAAGCTAAAGTATTTGCAAGCATTTTCAGCCAACATTGCCATGTAAATGAACCTATTCCGAACCCTCCACAACTCTTCATCATAGATACAAATGTACGGCAAATTTATTTTATTCCACGTGACATTAAGACATCGATGAGTACACTGAACCCAGCAAAGGGGATCCTGCCTATAGTGCTGAAAACCTATGTTCCAGAAATCGAGACTCTTTAGCTAATCTATTCCAGTGTGCAATGACAAGGACATCTCATTCGCAATTAGGAAAATTGGCAAGTATGTCCTATTCACAAAAAATAATACAAATCTATTGGAGCTAACTACCACCCTATCAGCCTCTTTCCAATAATGACCAAAGCAGTGGATAAAGTAGTGTTCAATAACGCTCACCAACACGTATCTCACAATACCTACTCACCAGCAATGCTCAGCCTGGCTACTGCTAGAAGCATTCTGCTCCTGACTTGATCACAGTTTGGATCCAGAAATGGGCATAAGCCCTGAATCCCTGAGCAGAGGTGATAGTAGTTGATAGTAGTATTCAATCAACTGTAGTATTAAGTAGCCGAGCATCAATGGGAAAAGCTTCATGCAACTGGGGTCATAGTCAACACAGGAAAATGACCACAAAATTGGGGGCCACATGTGTTGCAATCTAACCCTTCTAGCTTTCACATTGCAAGGTCCCAGAAACAAATACCACTCACACACCCAGCCATATTCCCTTTCTGGAGGAATTAGACAAGGAGAGCAAGGAAGATAGGAACTGCATCAATCATTATCATTGTTTCAAGTACCAGCCCAATGATTAGTATATTTAGCAACTTAGAAACAAGGAGAGAATATGCCTATATATAATGGAAAATACGAGGCACGAGTTGGCAGCAGCCACACCAGATGGGAAATACACCATTGGTACAATCTTCTAAGGGAGCAAGGTTGGCTCTGCTGTCGAGGTGTCAATTGAGGATCTTGTAGAACCAAGCTTTAGAAGAAGGATGATGGATTTGATAAACCAAGGGTGGGATTTTACGGCCTCATTCACCCCGAAACCGGAAGATCCCCTCTGAGGTCAACTGACCTTCCCATGGTCCGCCTCTCGCCCACTATGATTCCCGTGGCGGGCAGGATGGGAAAATTCGTCCCTGTTTGGGGCAATGGACAGACTGCCTGAAAGCTTATGGATTGTAACTTGGTGGATGGTGGAGTTTACCTATGGCTTGAAGTAAAGCCTGAAACTCCAGCATAGAGAGGCTGGCCAGTTCCATGCAGCAAACTGCAGAGCACAATATCATACACCATGTGATGACTGGGGGGGGGGTGTCAGAGAGGGAAGGGGATCTGAGTGAGGGGTGTGAGGGGGAAGAGGGCCTGAGTGGGGTTCTGAAGGGGGAGGGGAGCTGTGCAGTCGGGGGTGGTCAGGTCTGGTCACCCGCATGCCTGCGTGAGGTGGGGGGTGTTACCTGTTATATGTGGGGCAGGGGGAAGGATGCCCCTCTTTGGTGAGGGGTTGGTGGTACTTCCCTGGTCGGTGTGGGGGCCACCACTTATGTTTTTTGTGGGAGGGGGCAGCCTGTCTCCGAACGTGGAGATCGGGTCATCCTTTAAAAATGGTGACACGGTCTTGGAACAGCAGGGCTGGCTGGCGGGTTGTCCGATATGAGTGAATTAGCCTATATCAGGTGGGAGAATCCCAGCTGATGGATGTTGCTAATGCCATTGGGTAACCCTCCAGGTTTCCCGCTGGCGTGGGCACTTCGTCCCAATTTGGGAGAATCTTGGTCCATTGCAGCACTGTTGCTGCAGAGATTGGAAAGCTGCCAGCCTATGAGGGAGGACTTCCTCCCGCGTGAGGGATGGACCTGCAGCAACAGAACATAATTCAAGCGTGAAGTGGCTGCGGGGTTCGGAGTCAGTGAGGACCCTTCAGGCGGCAGGAGGCGAGATTCCACCATCCAAAAAATACAGGCCTATGTTTTTCTTGCTGTTGTAGTTTGGTCCAGAGATCCGGGTGATACGTTTCCATGCTGCATGCCTGACTGACCAGACAAAAAACATACTTCAGAAAATAATTCATTCTGTCGAAGATTCCGGGTGTTTCAATATGAAAGGTGCCATACAAATATATTATTTGTTATTGTTGAATTATCATTAAAAAATCTCTAATGACTACCTAATTGTAAATTGTTTAATGCAATATTAAGAACAAAGAACAAAGAACAATACAGCACAGGGACAGGCCCTTCGGCCCTCCAAGCCCGTGCCGCTCCCTGGTCCAAACTAGACCATTCTTTTGTATCCCTCCATTCCCACTCCGTTCATATGGCTGTCTAGATAAGTCTTAAACGTTCCCAGTGTGTCCGCCTCCACCACCTTGCCTGGCAGCGCATTCCAGGCCCCCACCACCCTCTGTGTAAAATATGTCCTTCTGTGTTAAACCTCCCCCCCTTCACCTTGAACCTATGACCCCTCGTGAACGTCACCACCGACCTGGGGAAAAGCTTCCCACCGTTCACCCTATCTATGCCTTTCATAATTTTATACACCTCTATTAAGTCTCCCCTCATCCTCCGTCTTTCCAGGGAGAACAACCCCAGTTTACCCAATCTCTCCTCATAACCAAGCCCCTCCATACCAGGCAACATCCTGGTAAACCTCCTCTGTACTCTCTCCAAAGCCTCCACGTCCTGCTGGTAGTGTGGTGACCAGAACTGGACGCAGTATTCCAAATGCGGCCGAACCAACGTTCTATACATCTGCAACATCAGACCCCAACTTTTATACCCGTCCTATAAAGGCAAGCATGCGATATGCCTTCTTCACCACCTTCTCCACCTGTGACGTCACCTTCAAGGATCTGTGGACTTGCACACCCAGGTCCCTCTGCGTATCTACACCCTTTATGGTTCTGCCATTTATCATATAGCTCCTCCCTACATTATTTCTACTAAAATGCATCACTTCGCATTTATCAGGATTGAACTCCATCTGCCATTTCTTTGCCCAAATTTCCAGCCTATCTATATCCTTCTGTAGCTTCTGACAATGCTCCTCACTATCTGCAAGTCCTGCCAATTTTGTGTCGTCCGCAAACTTACTGATCACCCCAGTTACACCTTCTTCCAGATCGTTTATATAAATCACAAACAGCAGAGGTCCCAATACAGAGCCCTGCGGAACACCACTAGTCACAGGCCTCCAGCCGGAAAAAGACCGTTCCACTACCACCCTCTGTCTTCTGTGACCAAGTCAGTTCTCCACCCATCTAGCCACCTCCCCCTTTATCCCATGAGATCCAACCTTTTTCACCAGCCTACCATGAGGGACTTTGTCAAACGCTTTACTAAAGTCCATATAGACGACATCCACGGCCCTTCCCTCGTCAACCATTCTGGTCACTTCTTCAAAAAACTCCACCAGGTTAGTGAGGCATGACCTCCCTCTCACAAAACCATGCTGACTATTGTTAATGAGTTTATTCCTTTCTAAATGCGCATACATCCTATCTCTAAGAATCTTCTCCAACAACTTCCCCACCACGGACGTCAAGCACATGGAGCACACCAGGATGATAGGGAGTGGGATAGCTTGATCTTGGTTTCAGATAAAGCTCGGCACAACATCATGGGCTGTACTGTTCTATGTTCTATAAGTCTATAAATTACTTGTCGTGAGATAGTTTAAATCTGTAAGTATTGCAAGATGGTAAACATACCTAATCAAGACTGGATCACTACATGACCTCAAATGGAATGATCACAAGAATGTCTTATCTGCTTCAGCAACTGATTTAAAAACGCATTTCCAGTTAGGATGACATTGTGTCGTAGAGATAGCAAACTAAACAAGCTGTGGAATAAATAGGTAAAATCTGCTAGCTTTACCACATTAGGTTAAGCAGTTCTAAAAGGTAAGCAGGCAATTATTCCCAGTGCACATACTCGAATAAATTATAAAGATAAGATGCAATTAAATCAAACACAGTTTTCAACAGTCTGTGCTCATTTAAAAAATGGTCTACCTAATATTGCTATAAACTAGTAACACATGTGCATTTTCTTTATCTCATTCAGACCTGAGGTCTGAAAATTCAAATCAATTTAATTCAATAAGAGTGTTGAACATGGTCAAAAATGAATATGATATATTGTTTAACATCATAAGCTGCTAAGGCTTCTATTGCAAGTGTGGTAGGATGCACACACATTCATAGGAATCCACACAATGACTTTCTGATCTCAGCCATGTCACTGTGGGGAGTACATTGTCATAGAATAGCACCATAAAGTGGTTATAGCATAGAATGAGGCCATTCAGCCCATCATGTCCATGCCAATTCTCTGCAAGAGCAATAAACCTAGTTCCATTCTCTTGCCTTTTTCCCATAGCCCTACAGATTTGTTCCCTTCAGATCATTTTGTTTCCATGGCGTCCCTCTCGCTGTTTATTCCATGAGCTTTGATGACACCTGCTTTGTGACACTTTACCAAATGCCTTTTGGAAGTCTATGTACACGACGTCAATTGCATTAATCGTGTTACCCTCTCTCTGCTCCTTATCAAAAAACTGAAGCAATTTGCCTTCACAAAATCTGTGCTATCTTTCCTTAATTAATCCACATTTGTCCAAGAGACCGTTAATGTTACCCTCATTATTGTTTCTAACATCTTTCCCATCAGTGAGATTAAACAGGCTGGCCTGAAGTTGCTGGGCTTAATCTTTTTAACCTTTCTTGAAGAGAAGTGTAACATTTGTGATTCTCAAGTCCTCTGCTGACACCCCTGTATCTAAGAAGGATTGGAAGATTATTGTCAGTGCTTCCATTTTCCTCCTTTACTTCCCTCAGCGTCTTCAGATGAATCACATCTGGTCCTGATGACTTATCAACTTGAAGTATAGCCAGCCTATCCGATACTTCCTTGTTGTGAGTGTACCTTTAGGGCAACACAGCAGAAGAGGGTCACCTGGCTTGAAGGACCAATTGGTACTGAGAGTGGGTAATCACCTCAGGGATTGGAGTCCTCCCTTGGGCAGAAGACAGTCTGAAGACAGGTAGGAAACATGTAGGGACTGGGGCAGCCGGTGAGCAGCTCCATGGCACTCGGGGGTTACCGGCCTCTGTACAGTTTTTCCTTGTTAATAAATACCTTTGTGTTTCTAATGAAGTCTGTGAGCGTGCATCATTACACTCCTCTTTTTTAGTCTTTAGCCCATCAGGTGTCTGTAACCTCTTATTACTCTATGACTTGGACAGCACCGTCGCCCCGGCAAAGATGGATGCAAATAGTTATTTAGTACCTCAGCCATGCCCCCTGCCTGCATACATAAGTCCCCTTTATATCCCTAGTCAAACCCACTCTTCCTTTTACCACCCGTTTACTAATCAAATGCCTATAGTGAAGAGCAGGCTCTCCAGGGGTGAGGGCAAAACAGTCAGAAGGGAATTATTCAGGCTCTTGCCATGGTTGTTTTCAGTGCAATATTCATACAATGGGAATAGGTTATTTTTCCTTCGCATCTCTACCAACCAGAAATCTCGCACATCGTTGGTGGAGAGGAGAATTGTCTGTTCAAAGATCAAAAACATTGAGAAAATAAAACAATCTCTTCAATCACAAATTTCAAAGTTTCAGTTCAACCCCATTTATTTGTGAAAAAGTTATAATTAGGTACAAATTTCTTTCCTAAACCATCAAAGTGATTTTATTCATTGTATTATGTTCACAAAAATGTTGTCGTTGAAATGCTTAGCATGAAGGGAGATCAAGGCGACTGAGTATATTTTTGATCTGTCTGTGGCTCCGTGCGTTCCTGCTCTAAATTACTAAATATTTCCTGGGGGAAAATTATAAAGCATATGGTATGATTTAACAGTCATTCTTCAACTCCGCTTTCAACCAATTTGTTTTGGAAACTTCAAAAGAACAGTTAATCCACAAACTTGGAGGAGGGCCTGACCAACCTACTGGAATATGAATGTAGAAAACATCTTAGAATCATAGAATCATAGAAACGCTACAGTACAGAAAGAGGCCATTTGGCCCATCGAATCTGCACCGACCACTCACCCACCCAGGCCCTACCTCCATATCCCTACATATTTACCCACTAATCCCTCTAACCTATGCATCTCAGGACACTAAAGGGCAATTTTAGCATGGCCAATCAACCTAACCCGCACATCTTTGGACTGTGGGAGGAAATCGGAGCATCCGGAGGAAACCCACGCAGACACGAGGAGAATGTGCAAACTCCACACAGACAGTGACCCAAGCCAGGAATCAAACCCAGGTCCCTGGAGCTGTGAAGCAGCAGTGCGAACCACTGTGCTACCGTGTCGCCCCTTCTTTAAAGGCTGGCAAGAAATATGATAGCTGAAGAGTGAGCTTTTTTTGATTCATTCATGGGGATGTGGGCATTGCTGGCGAGGCCAGCATTTATTGCCCAGTCCTATTTGCCCCTGAGAAGATGGTAGTGAGCTGCCTTCTCAAACTGCCCAGTGGTGTAGCTTACACCCACAGTTTGGAAGGGAGTTCCATGAATTTGACCTAGACACAATAAATGAACAAAGGATAAAAGCAAATTACCGCAGATGCTGGAATCTGAAACCAAAAGAGAAAATGCTGGAAAATCTCAACAGGCCTGGCATCATCTGTAAGGAGAGAAAAGAGCTGATGTTTTGAGTCCAGATGATTCTTTGTCAAAGCGAAAAGGCATAGAAAGTGGGAGATATTTATACTGTAGGGTGAGGGAATGAAAGATGAGCCATAGCCGCAGAAACAAGGGAAAAGGCTGCTAATGGCAGTCCATAGAGAGAATAGAAGGTGTGAATGGCCAAACGGCAAAGGAGCTGAAATCAGAAGGTAAGGTGTGACAGATGAACGATGTGGGGCAAGGGTGGGAGAGAGGGAAAATTGAGAAAAAAGGGGGAAAAGGGAAGCAAAGGGGGAGAAAAGGTAAGGAAAGGGGGATAAAATAGAGAGAAATAGTTGGGGGAGGGAGGAGAAAAAGAAAAATAAAGAAAGCCAAAGAAGTAAAAGGTAGAGAACAGTTAAAAATTAAATAGAATGAAAACAAAGGGGGCTGAGGTTGGGTAGAGCTAATCATCTGAAATTGTTGAATTCGATGTTGAGACCGGAAGGCTGTAAAGTGCCGAGCCGGAAGATGAGATGCTGTTCCTCCAGTTTGCGTTGAGCTTCACTGGAACATTGCAGCAGGCCAAGGACAGACATGTGGGCATGGGAGCAGGATCGTGTGTTAAAATGGCAAGCAACCGGAAGGTCAGGGTCCTGATTGCACACAGACCGAAGATGTTCAGCAAAATGAACAGTGATATTGTTCCAAGTCAGAATGGTGTGTAACTTGGAGGGAAACTTCCAGGTGGTGGTTTTCCCATGTGTGTGTTGCCCTTGTCCTTCTCCCTGATGATGGTTGTGGGTTCAGAAAGTGGTGTTAAAGGAATGTCTTCAAAGAAATGTCTTCAAAGAAAAAATAGTTTGGGCACAGTCAAGGTGTATTCCCTTGAAAGGTAAAAGTAGGGTAAACAATTTCAGAGCTCCCTGGATGACAAAAGAGATAGAGCCTAAGGTGAAGAAGACACCTTAATCAATGTCAGATGGATAATATAATTGAGAATCAGGCTAAATATAAAAGGAGGTGAAAAAGCAAATAAGAGAAGCAATGAGAGTGTGAAAAGAGACTGGCAGCCGACATGAAAGGGAATCCCAATGCATATATAGGAGTATAAATAGTAAAAGAGTGGTAAAAGAATAAGTGGGGCCAATTAGGGACCAATAAGTGGATTTCTGTATGGACAGTCAGGGGGCATAGATGAGGTTTTAAATTAATACTTTTCATCTGTCCTTACAGACAAAGCAAATGCCCCCAGGTCACTGTGAAAACAGGAGGTAATTAATACACTAGAATAATTTAAAATGGATAAGGAGGAGGTGTTAGGCAAGCTGTCTGTACTTATATCTGATAAAGCATCAGGACCGGATGAGATGCATCCAAGGATACTGAGGGAAGTGAGAGTAGTAATTGCAGAGGCACTGAACATAATTTTCCAATGTTCTTAAGATTCAGGGGTGCTTCTGGAAGATTGGAGAATCACAAATGTTACATCCTCATTCAAAAAAGGGTATAAGGATAAGCCCAGCAACTACAGGCAGTCGGTTTAAATTCAGTGGTGGTGAAACTTCTGGAAACAATAATTTGGGACTGAATTGGTAGTCGCATGGCCAAATGAGGGTTAATTAATGAAATTTAGGACTGGTTTGTAAAGGGAAAATTATGTTTATCATGCTGGGTTTCTTTGATAAGTAACTGATAGGGTTGATGGGGACAATGCTGTTGATGCGGTGTATATGGACTTCTATGTCACATGACAGGCTTGTGAGCAAACTTGCAGCTCATGGAATAAATGGGACAGTAGCAACATGGAGACAGCATTGACTGAGCTGCAGGAGATAGACTGTCATGCTTAATGATGTTTGTTGGGCTGGAGGAAGATTTGCAATAGAGTTCCCCAGGGGTACATATTGGGACCCTTGCTTTTATTGATTATATATTCATGACCTAGACCTTGATGTACAGAGCACAATTTCAAAATTTGTGAATGATATGAAACTTGGAACCATTGTGAACTGTGAGGAGAATAGTGTACATTCAAAAGGGCATGGACAGATGGTGGAATGGGCGGCCAAATGACGGATAAACTTCAGGGCGGAGAAATGTGAAGTAATTAATTTCAGTAGGAACAACATGGAGAGGCAAAAAAGGACACAATCTAAAGTGGGTGCATTGTCATTGAAAGTGGCAGGACAAGTTTAGAAAGCGGTAAAGAAGCAAAGCGTATCCTAGACCTTTAAAAAAGGATATAGATTACTAGAGCAAGGAGGTCATGTTGAACTTGTATAAAATTCTATTCTGCCTCAGCTGGAGTATTTAACCAGTTCTGGGCGTCACACTAGATTTAAAGTAAATGGCATAAGAAGCAAAAGCAACATGAAGAAAAGCTTGTTTACAGAGTGAGTGGTTAAGGTCTGAAATGCACTGTCTGAGAGTGCGGTGGAGGCAGGTTCAAATGAAGCATTCAGAAGGGAATTAGACTGAAAAGGAAGAATGTGCAAGGTTATGGGGAGAAGGTGAGGTGAATTGTTCATCCGGAGAGCCAGTGCAGACAGGATGGGCCGAATGGTCTCTTTATATGCTGTAACAACTCTGTGCTTCTGTGAAGTTTCAGCCCTTATTTTTTCTATTTTCTGTTGTCCGACTCACTCCTCCCACCAGCAATGATGAAGTGTTTTTTTATGGTAACGATTAATTGCTATGCAACAGTATGCTAAGTACTTACCAGGATTTGAAAAAGTTAACGGTCTGTTCTTGCAATTTGAAGAATTTTGCAGCAAACTCAATTCTTACCACCCTGATCTAAAAGAACTCTACTTAAAGTCACATCATGTTAGCAACTGGGAAGGTTATTGTGGCAGTAAAGGAAATATTTACCGTATGTCACCATTTTGCCATGCAGGGTAGGTCTTATGAGGAAAGGTTGAGGGAGCTAGGGCTGTTCTCTCTGGAGCGGAGGAGGCTGAGGGGAGACTTAATAGAGGTTTATAAAATGATGAAGGGGATAGATAGAGTGAACGTTCAAAGACTATTTCCTCGGGTGGATGGAGCTATTACAAGGGGGCATAACTATAGGGTTCGTGGTGGGAGATACAGGAAGGATATCAGTGGTAGGTTCTTTACGCAGAGAGTTGTTGGGGTGTGGAACGGACTGCCTGCAGTGATAGTGGAGTCAGACACTTTAGGAACATTTAAGCGGTTATTGGATAGGCACATGGAGCACACCAGGATGATAGGGAGTGGGATAGCTTAATCTTGGTTTCAGATAAAGCTCGGCACAACATCGTGGGCCAAAGGGCCTGTTCTGTGCTGTACTGTTCTATGTTCTATAACCCTTTTGTCGTAAATTAGAGCTAAACTAATTACCATTATTTTTAATAATAATGAAGTTTAATTTTTTTAAAGTACATCATTCCTTGTCCAACAAAGATAGTTAGATATTCAACTCTCCTATCTTCTTTGATCTTGACTAAAACTATTTGCTGAACATGCATTTGTTTGAATGAAAAACCTGAATTCAATAAATAAGTTAAAAGTACTTGCTGTGATAAAGGTTTCTTCTGACTCATAGGCCAATACCAGGGGAATAAATGATTGACTTTATTCTTAAGAAAATTAAAACAAAGGTCAGCAATAATCTTCTCATGGGTAACCAACTTCAGTTTGACTCCTGTGATTCATATAATTGATTAATCAAACAGCATTAAAATATTCACTGGTGCAAAGAAAACTTTATTGCAGAGATATACCTAAAGATTTGACCCTGAAGTACCCCACTAAAATTTGATCTGTCAGTGTATTTAATTATCCGTTGCAGAAAAATTACCTTGATCTTGCACTTCTAAGTAGGATTAGCTACATGGGCCATGGTCTGTGGGTTCACTGTAATCCTAACTAATCTAAGCTATTCAATTGCTTTAAGCTTTATTCAAAAGTATCATTTGCAAAACATCTAAATCTAAGTAGGCAAACAATTTGATTTCCAATAAAAGTAAATTACTGCGGATGCTGGAATCTGAAACCTAAAGAGAAAATGCTGGAAAATCTCAGCAGGTCTGGCATCATCTGTAAGGAGAGAAAAGAGCTGACGTTTTGAGTCCAGATGGCCCTTTGTCAAAGCTAAAAAGCATAGAAAGTGAGAGATATTTATACTGCAGGGGGAGGGAATGAAAGATGAGTCATAGCCACAAAAACAAGGGGAAAGGCTGATAATGGCAGTCCATAGAGAGTATAAAGGGTGTGAATGGCCAAGCTGCAGAGAAGCTGAAATCAGAGGGTAAGCTGTGACAGATGAAGATGTGGGGAGAGGGGGGAGATAGGTGGGAGAGAGGTAAAATCGAGAAAAAGGGGGAAAGAGGCAGCAAAGGGGGAGAAAAGGCAATAGAAACATAGAAAAACTACAGCACAAACAGGCCCTTCGGCCCACAAGTTGTGCCAAACACGTCCCTACCTTCTAGACCTACCTATAACCTTCCATTCTATTAAGCTCCATGTACTCATCCAGGAGTCTCTTAAAAGACCCTATTGAGTTCGCCTCCACCACCACTGACGGCAGCCGATTCCACTCACCCACCACCCTCTGTGTGAAAAACTTACCCCGAACATCTCTCCTGTACCTACCCACCAGCACCTTAAACCTGTGTCCTCTCATAGCAGACATTTCCACCCTGGGAAAAAGCCTCTGAGAGTCCACCCGATCTATGCCTCTCAACATCTTATACACCTCTATTAGGTCTCCTCTCATCCTACGTCTCTCCAAGGAAAAAAGACCGAGCTCCCTCAGCCTATCCTCATAAGGCATGCCACTCAATCCAGGCAACATCCTTGTAAATCTCCTCTGCACCCTTTCAATCTTTTCCACATCCTTCCTATAGTGAGGTGACCAGAACTGAGCACAGTACTCCAAGTGGGGTCTGACGAGGGTCTTATATAGCTGCATCATTATCCCCGGACTCCTAAACTCAATCCCTCGATTGATAAAGGCCAGCACACCATACGCCTTCTTAACCACCTCCTCCACCTGCGGGGCCGATTTTAGAGTCCTATGGACCCGGACCCCAAGGTCCTTCTGATCCTCTACAGTACCAAAAGTCTTTCCCTTTATATTGTACTCCTTCATCCCATTTGACCTACGAAAATGGACCACGACGCATTTATCTGGGTTGAAGCCCATCTGCCACTTGCCCGCCCAGTCTTGCATCCTATCTATGTCCCTCTGTAACTTCTGACATCCCTCCCGACTATCCACAACCCCGCCAACCTTCGTGTCGTCGGCAAACTTACCGACGGCAAACAGATACTCTGGATGAAACCCTCCCAAAAAATGGCAGAGTGTTTGTTCTAGTGGGAAAAATGGAGGGATTTCCGTTGATGGCGCCGGCGTGTTTTTGGGCTGAATCTTATGCCTTATTAGCAATAATTTTTATGTCCACTAGCTGTACTCTGCTCCAGTGCGTGTTCTCTCAGATTCACCCACCCCACAACAACTTAACTGCTGCAAGCACTGGGGAGCTCCATATAAATGTCTCCCAGGACTTGTTCCACAACAACTGAAGGAGATGGCAGGCAAGAAGGCAGCACCGCGCTTTACAGAGGGGGCCCTCACAAGTATGCTGGATGGAGTGGAGCAGAGACGGGACACACTCAATCCCCTTTCTAGGAGATGGCTTTCTAGCAGAGTCAACACCCCTGCCTGGGATGCAATGGCAACCCTGGTCAGTGCAAGCACATTCCAGAAGAGAACGGGGCAGCAGTGTCAGCCAGGATAAGTGAACCACCCTCAGTCTCCCACTGGACTCTCTCACAGACCCCTCGTACCCCCAACACCAGGCACCAGGTTCCCCCCCAACCTTCCCACAATCACCATGTTCTCCCAATAGCTGCAATGCTCCTCACGCTCCAGCTCCCATCCAAGCCCTGCACCTGCCACATCTCATCACCATCTTAAATGTCAACACTCCCACCTACACTCTTCCTCTCTGTCATTGCAGGACAAACTCAACCACAACAGGCGTCAGGGGGCACAGCCTGCGGGAGTCATGCCCAAGCTCTGAACCCTCATGTGCTTTGAGGAGTGAGCACTCGACCTGGCTGGGGACGAGGAAGAGCGTGTGTGCACTGTTGATGAAGTGAGGGCAGGGAAATGTGAGAGTCCGCGACACATACGCTGTCATTCTTCAAGTCTCATATGAGTAATTAATGTTCCTCCATACACCTGCAATGAACTGATGCCATGTGCCTTCTCTTGCAGGCTGGCCAGCGGAACAGGCCAGACCATCCTCACACTCCCTGGATCCACCGGACTCCAACAGCTCAGAGGGGGGCTTCTCCACCCCACCATTGAAGAGGAGTCGCAGCTGTCACCTGCACCCGGCACTAGCACAGATACTCACACCTCAGCGGGTCCAATAAGTAGGCAGGCCTCTGGGTCACTCACTGGTGAGCTCCTCACAGCTGAAGATCCACAGCAGGCAGAGGCAGGGACATCCCAGGAAACAAGCACTTGGAGGGATGCAAGAGCCCAGAACTCTGCTGAGCCCTTTGCCAATGATGTGCCCCTGGGCCCAGTTGTCCCACAGTTGCTGGACCTGCAAAGGCAGAGCCGCGAGTATCAGGAAGGGATGACAGCATCCCTCCCCGGAGTGCAAGGCCAATTAGAGGAGTTCCATTGCATTCCTTCTGAGGAGATGGTTCTACCACTGCAGCTCACTCAGGCTAACACTGTGAGGGTGACGCCCGGAGTGGAGACCTTGGTGCAGGACATGCACTCCATGGCAGGAGATGGCGGCACCATGATGCAGGACTTTGAATGCACGGAACAGGCACTGGTGGGAATCTATGAGTCTCAATACCAGTGGATGGTGGAGCTTCTGGATCTCACTCCAGCAGTCTCTGGATCCCATGGAGGAGTGATGTGGAGATGCCGGCGTTGGACTGGGGTAAACACAGTAAGAAGTTTAACAACACCAGGTTAAAGTCCAACAGGTTTATTTGGTAGCAAAAGCCACACAAGCTTTCGAGGCTCTGAGCCCCTTCTTCAGGTGAGTGGGAATTCTGTTCACAAACAGAACTTATAAGACACAGACTCAATTTACATGAATAATGGTTGGAATGCGAATACTTACAACTAATCCAGTCTTTAAGAAGGCACAGGGGTCGCAGAGAACCCAAAGGGAAGAGGATCAGCAGGAGTACAGCCGGGGGCCCTCCAGCCAGGGGACCCTGGGCACCTCCAGCCCATCAGCCATCCCCCCTCCCTGTGAGCAAAACACCTCCAGCCCCTGACACCGAGGAGGGAAGCAGTCAAACATTTGTGCTGGCCAAAAGCAGACCTGGACCCCCAAGGTTCTACCTCCCAGGGGACGCTCGCCAAGGTCATCGCAGGAAAAAGGATGTGGAAGTCAACAGGCCACCTCAACCTCAGCTGTGAATCCTGGGGATACACCTCGATGTAATTGGAGGATCAGGAAGATTAAGAAACCAAAGGCACCTAGTGGGCATGTGTGAATATAGGCACTATTGTCGATAGGTTACCAGTTTGTTTTGAATGTTTGGCAATAGATTTGACTTTGTTCACCCACAGAGCCTACAGCCTGTCTGTTCTTGCCTCCAAGCTTGGGGGAACCACCACAGTCGCCTGGCACCTCATCCCTGTGGATGTGAGAATGGCAGTACTATGTCTCTCCCACCCTCTTGTCAGCCCCCACTAAGCAAGGGCACTCTCACAGCTGCTATATGGACAGGAACTCAGGAATGAGGACACGGGAAGTGCTGCCTACACACCAGCCTTCGCAACCCCTTTAAAGCAAGGGGCGCCCCAATATGAAGGGAAGGGAAGGTCTGCAAGTGACCCCTCCCAACCCTTCACTCTGAAATGGCGATCCTGGACCCTACCTCCAACTTTGAGTTGAACTTATCTGCGTCCCCTGAATCTTCTCAGATGTCGCTGAGCAGTGCACACCCCGGAGGGTGCTGGCTACTTAAGCGCTCACCTCTGAAATACCCCTCAGGGGTGAAGGCGCCAGGTTCACGCTTATCATTGAATCATCGAAATCATAGAATCCTTACAGTGCAGAAGGAGGCCATTCGGCCCATTGAGTCTGCACCATCAACAATCCCACCCAGGCCCTATCCCCATAACACTGTGTACTTACCCCGCTAATCCCCCTGACATTAAGGGGCAATTTGGCATGGCCAATCCATCTATCCCGCACATCTTTTGGACTGTGGGAGGAAACTGGAGCACCCGGAGGAAACCCACACATTCATGGGTAGAATGTACAAACTCCACACAGACAATGACCCAAGGCTGGAATTGAACCCGGTGCCCTGGCGCTGGGAGGCAGCAGTGCTAACCACAGTGTCACCATGCCACCCCTATGCCATCATGTTGCCCGCTGTTGTAAATGACACCGGCGTGAGATCGCACTGACGTCTGCTGAATATCTGGTGAGAGGCGGAATTCCTGAACCCATGCTCACTAATGACATGATAATGTATCAACATGAGCTTTATGTAGTCCCGTGTTTCACGGCACTCCACTGGTGAGGTGTCTGGAGGATTGTAACTTGGAAATCCACTGGCGCGATTTGTGCTTCTGGATTTTGAGCATGTGCTATCATTCCTGCAAACGCAGAGCCTGGGCTCAAAGTCGCCCCCTCCATTTTGGAAAATTGTGGAGTAAAATTAATTTATTAACCCCATCTTGAGTTGGATGGAGTACCAATTTTTCAAGCTCAAAAGGAATAGATGTTTATTGTATCAGTTTTAAAGCTACATCGTATATCCAAACATACGAAATAGGAGCAGATGTAGGCCATTCAGCCCCTTGAGCTTGCTCCATCATTCATTAAGATCATGGCTGATCTATTTGTCTTTTGAATTTCACAATCTCATCTACCCCCCTAATAACCTTTGATTCCCTTGCCTAACATAAGTCTATCTACCCCACTTAAAAAATATTCAATGATCTCACCTCCATTGCCCTCTGAGGCAGAGAGTTCCAAAATATATCAGACTCTCATCCAGCTACAGCTTGGGCAGTGTATTATCAGGGTAAATTGGCTTTTTACCAGCCAAGACTGGATGAGCAGAAATTTCCTCCAATTAAATATTGGGAAGACTGAAGCCATTGGACCTCATCTTCCATTGGTGGATTGGGGGTGAAGATAAATGACTCACCATCCCAGATGGAAAGTCGGCTAGAAGCAAACTCGTTTTGTGAAAGCCCACCCTACAACTATAATACGCTGTGGGCAGGCTAGATTGTCTAACAGTGGAACTTCCGCACTTCACTGGGGAGGAAGCCCCGTCCTCAGGAGTTCATGGCAAGTCCAATTTACTGGTAGCTCCAGCAGTGCTAGCAGCACCATGAGCTCAGTAGTGGGTATTGCCAAAACTTCCAACATGCCCAAGAAGAAGGCCCAATGAATCCTAGAGTGAGGTAAATCCAAGGTATTGGAGGGGGAGAGGTTAGCCAGCTTAGGGAGGGGAGTGGTAAGGATAAGAGGTTTTGGTTTTGGAGAGCAGGTGGGTGGGAAGGAGAGGGGTCTATCTTAGGGGGCTGCCACTGATACACAAAGTGCACCCCCTTGAAAGTAATAACCTCCTTCCTACCCATCTTTTTAGAAACCTCTCTAAAAAAACAGGCTGCCCACTCTCACCGCCTGCTCATGTCAACCATGTTATGGCATGGACAGTGTATTATCAAGGTAAATTGGCTTATTAACAAGCTGAATTAACCTTTTATTGTGTAGTTACGTAATAGTAGGTGGGCTGCTGATTTTCATATCTGCTCTGTGTTATAATTTAGGCCAGAAACTCCAAAGTGTTTTATGAAGTCCGCCTGGATAATAAGTTTTGCAACTGGGATTTGGCTAGGGTGAGCTTGATAGGTTTCACTTCAGGTATGATTCAAATGACCCACTAGGAAGCTTTTATCAAACAAAGTTTATTTAGGAATACAGTTAACATGTGTGGAAAGAAAATTAGCAATAACTTTTACCAATTATGAACAAGAAAACAAAACAGCCATGATATTGTATAAGCCTTAACAGCTAAATACCATTCCAACCAAACAAATCCCATAAACAAAACTCTTGCCACAAGTTTAGTGCAGAAAATACAAATGCTCACGTGATGCTGGAACTTAGTCCTTTGGTTGAATGCTACAGTTCTCATGATACACACACAGACAAGCTTGAGGTCAGAACAGCTTCCCAAAACACCAGGGAGAGAGAGAGAAAGAGCTCTAGGTGCTAACTAATAAACCACCAACAGCAGAATTTTCACTCCAGGAAGGCAAGGAGACCTGCTGCCATCTAACCAGCAGAATTTACAATACCAGGGAGAGAGAGAGAGAGAAACACTGCTTTTCAATCTGATGTCCAAACACCTTCCAAGCTAAAACAGCAGCTCAAAACTGAAAATGAAAGAATTACTGTCATCTAACCTGTCAATCATTCTTCCCCCTAACAATGCAGGGTCACAAAAAATCCCAGAAAGTTCCTGAGGCCCAGAGTAAAAATAAACAAAACCCCATTTAAACTATTGAAGCAGCAATAAAAGGACCTCTAACCAGACAGCTCAGCAACAATAAAAAAAACCCAAAGCTGTTTAACTATAGAGAACATGATTTTTAAAAAACATTCCTTAAAGGCACACTAATGTTACACCAGCTACCATGTTATAGGGGTGAGCTTGGGCATGGGTGGGACGATGGTGAGCTGCGCACCCACCCTATTTTACTTGCCCCCTCCTGCTGAAAACACCCCTGGTGGGAACACATAAAATCCAAGCCATTGTTTTCAGTCCCTGCTCCAAACTCCAGTTCCAATCTAGTGACTCCAACAGTCTCCCTGACAACAGTCTGAGTTAAAGCCATTCTGTTGGCAACCTTGATGTCACATTTGATCCCGAGTTGAACTTTCAACTTTACATTTTTGCCATCAGTAAGGCTGCGACTTTCCACCCCCGTAACATTGCCCAACCTCAGCCCTGCTGCTCAAACCTTCATTTATGACTTCTTTATCTTTAAACTCAGCTATTCCAATGCAGTCCCACATTCTACCCTCTGTAAACTTGAGGTCATCCAAAACTTTGCTGCCCTTATCCTAACCCCATTCCCCTATCACCCCTGCGCTCACTGGCTTACATTATCGGCTCATAAATGCCTTGATTTTAAATTCTCACCCATGGTTTCAGACACTCACATCACTTTGCCCTTCCCTATCCTTGTAAACTCCATCAACATCACAACACATTGAGGATCTTTTGTCAGAACCAGGGTCTGATGAAAGGCCACAGACCTGAACTGTCTAATTCTGGGCGGGTTTCTCCGAACTCATCCATGGCCACCACCCCCCCCGCAGGTGAGAACAGGAATGTGGCATTCCAACCAAAATTCCATTCATTTGCAGTAGCATCAGAGAACTCCGGCCATGATGATTTGATTGGATTTGATTTATTATTGTCACATGTATTGGTATACAATGAAAAATATTGTTTCGTGTGCACTAAACAGACAAAGCATACAGTACATGGAGAAGAAAAGGAGAGAGTGCAGAATGTAGTGATACAGTCATAGCTAGGGTGTCGCGAAAGATCAACTTAATGCGAGGTAGGTCCATTCAAAAGTCTGACAGCAGCAGGGAAGAAGCTGTTCTTGAGTCGGTTGGTACGTAACTTCAGACTTTTGTATCTTTTTCCTGATGGAAGTAGGTGGAAGAGAGTGTGTCCGGGGTGCATGGGGTCTTTAATTATGCTGGTTACTTTGCCGAGGCAGCGGGAAGTGTAGAATGAGGGCAGAGATTTTCGGCGTCTGTTTTTCTCTCCAAAGATGCTGCCTATTCTGCTGAATATTTCCAGCATTTTCTGTGTGGAATTTCCCGTCCTGCCTGCCGTGAGAATCCGTAAAGGTCCATTGACCAGTCTTTGCGGCGCATGCGGCTGGACGATCCCGCCCTCTGTCTTTCTATCAGATTTCCTAACTCCACAGTATTTTACTTTTCTGTAGAAGCCTTGTTTGCCTCTCATTTTGCAGATGGTGAAGATACAATTGTGCACTTCCAGAATGGTTGACTTTTATTATGTTCACGGTGTAAATGAATTTATAATTGGATATCGAGATATCCATCACTAACAAATATAAAGTGATAAAGTGGATTAAAAAGTGAAAGAGGATAAATCAAAATATTTTGTTTCCAATAGATTGCTGCTAAGTTGGCAAGCATAGCTTTATTTGAAAAGAAAACAATTGCAGGGAAATGAGGAGACAGCAGGGGCGTGGGATGAATTGGATAGCTCTTCCAAAGAGCTGGCAGAGACACAATGAGGTGATTGACTTCCTTCTCTGCATGAATCTATGATTCATGGCAACCAATTTTGCACAGCAGCATCCCTTAACAGCAAGCCATAATCTATTTCTGGTGCTGCTGATCAACATTGGATTGTTGGTCAGGGGATCTGGAGAATTTTCTGCTTCTTAATTTGGTTCCATGGTTTGAAAGCTCCTTCAGAATACAGCAACTCCAACCGTCCTGCCTTCCCTCAGTATTGGCATGTTGGCCTCGATTAATTTTGTCTCTTCAACTCGTGACCTTCTGTCTCAGAGGTCAAGGTTCCTATCAATTCATCCTGCTTGGGCTGGTGCAGCGAGCATTGTCCCGAGATCACATCCCAATTTGATTCAATTTTTAGATCTGTAAATTCTTATATGTTGTCCAGCTAGATAGAGGATGAATGCAAAACTAGTCTAGAGAAAGAAATACTCGGGGCAATGCCTTCAATATTTCTCTGCTTTTCTGAAGGGGTAGAAAACTTTCTTATGTTGATTTACACCAGAATTGCATGACTGAGATTACTTTAAACCCTCACAACAGCAGAAAATTCTATTCATTACATTCCTACAAGTGAAAAACAAAATGTATGTGACATAAATGGCAAATTTGACTTTCTCTGGCAATTTAGGATATCACTATTTGTGAATCGAACTGTAAGATCCATCTTGTGACTCGTAGGGACTGGTTCACCTTCAGTTTTCAGTTCAATCACAAGGTGATAACATTAATTTATCACTTTCGAGATTGTGTCTGATCTGCTGTTTATTTCTAACACATTCTGGGGGGACTTTTCCCGTCCCGCCTGCCAGGGGAATCATGGTGAGCTTGGGGGGAGGGCGATGGAGCGGACCATGCAAAGGTCTGTTGACCTTGGGCGGGATTTTCCGGTTTTGGGGTGAGTGTGGCCAAAAAGGTCCGCCCTCTGTTTCAGTTTCAGATCTTCATCATTCCATTTTTTTCGTTTTTATGGGAAGTTGGTGCTTACTAGCAATGTGTTCACTGTAAGAAAGGAAAAGAACGTTAATTATATAGCATCTTTCATGTCCTCACGATATTCTCAAGAGCTTCAAAGGCACTTACCATTGTAATATAGAAAAATATACAGCCATGCATTTGGTACACATCAACAACTGAGAAAAAATTGGGAACGGCAGGTGAATTCGCCCCCAAAATCATCATAGAAATCATCATAGAAACCCTACAGTGCAGAAGGAGGCCATTCGGCCCATCGAGTCTTGCACCGACCACAATCCCACCCAGGCCCTACCCCCACATAGTTACCCGCTAATCCCTCTAACCTACGCGTCCCAGGACTCTAAGGGGCAATTTTTAACCTGGCCAATCAACCTAACCCGCACATCTTTGGACTGTGGGAGGAAACCGGAGCACCCGGAGTAAACCCACGCAGACACGAGAAGAATGTGCAAACTCCACACAGACAGTGACCCGAGCCGGGAATCGAACCTGGGACCCTGGAGCTGTGAAGCAGCAGTGCTAACCACTGTGCTACCGTGCCGCCCATAACCCTATTATGGGCCCCCAAAAAGCCCCTGAAAATTCAATCATGGGAGGAACCAATGAAAGAAACGTCACCCCATATATGTGGAATGGACAGAATCTGTGAGGCACTGTTCCTCCAATCCCAAATTCTGTATCTCCTGAAATTGCTACTCCTCAAGAGACAGAATGTGTGATTGGAGGAGAAACAAGGGTGGGAAACTATCTAAAAAAAGTGTGAAATGCTTTTTCATCACACAGAGAATCTTCAAAATTTGCATATGAAATCTCCCACACTTCCTCATTCAGTCTCTCCTTCCTCTCATCATTCCCTCCAGCTTCTCACCAAATCCTTGACCTGCGCTTCCTGGTTCCATGCAGACCGGGGCTCAATCTGTGCTGGACTAATTCTGCTCGCAGTAAGAAAAGAAGCTTTATCTCCTCTGGACCTGGACTCCAATGCTTGTTTTCACTTTCACTCTGACTCCCAAATTATCCCCTCCTCCTTCTGGGAGTAACAGAGGACAGCATTTCCAGAGCTCTGCAGCAATCCCACACTTCGATCTAAACTTCCCCTCAGTTATTTTCTTTTGTTCATTCGTTGGACATGGGCGTCTCGGGCTTGGCCAGTATTTATTGCCCATGCCTAGTTGCCCGAGGGCAGTTGAGAGTCAACCACATTACTGGGCTCTGAAGTCACATGTAGGATAAACCACGTAAGGAGTGCAGATTTCCTTCCCAAAAGGACATGAGTGAACCAGATGGAATTTTCCGACAAACGACAACGGTTTCATGGTCATCAATAAAGAACAAAGAACAAAGAACAGCACAGCACAGGAAACAGGCCCTTCGGCCCTCCAAGCCTGTGCCGCTCCTTGGTCCAACTAGACCAATCGTTTGTATCCCTCCATTCCCAGGCTGCTCATGTGACTATCCAGGTAAGTCTTAAACGATGTCAGCGTGCCTGCCTCCACCACCCTACTTGGCAGCGCATTCCAGGCCCCCACCACCCTCTGTGTAAAAAACGTCCCTCTGATGTCTGAGTTATACTTCGCCCCTCTCAGCTTGAGCCCGTGACCCCTCGTGATCGTCACCTCCGACCTGGGAAAAAGCTTCCCACTGTTCACCCTATCTATACCCTTCATAATCTTGTATACCTCTATTAGATCTCCCCTCATTCTCCGTCTTTCCAAGGAGAACAACCCAGTCTACCCAATCTCTCCTCATAGCTAAGACCCTCCATACCAGGCAACATCCTGGTAAACCTTCTCTGCACTCTCTCCAATGCTTCCACGTCCTTCTGGTAGTGCGGCGACCAGAACTGGATGCAGTACTCCAAATGTGGCCTAACCAGCGTTCTATACAGCTGCATCATCAGACTCCAGCTTTTATACTCCAATAGATTCTTAATTCCAGATTTTTTTACTGAATTCAAATTTCACCATCTGCCTTGGCAGGATTCGAACGTGGGCCCCCAGAACACCAGCTAAGTTTCTGGATTAATGGTCTAGACCACTCGGCCCTTGCCTTCTGTGAATCCTGAGTGAGGGGATTGGCAGTGGGAGTGATTACAACAGCTTTGCAAAGGGACCCCAGCACCTCAAGCCCAGCAAGATTGTGCGTCATAGCAACCTTATACCCCAGCGGAACTCACACTTCCAATAAGTGTACTGAGCATCATCAGTTTTAATAATAATGCTTGGGACAAAGTGAGCCACTTTTAAAAGAAATCCCCTTTCTTTTATTGGTGCATTTTCAATGGGAACAAATGCACAAGAACAAAACATTATATATGCGGGAAGGTGATTATCTTATTCTCCTTTAATATATTCAAATTATACTGCAGGTCACTTCTCTTTTGCTACGGACCTCAGATCAAATTTTGTAATGGGAGAGCTTGCTGATCTAGCTAAAAAGTAAAGTGGCAGAAGAGTAATAGGGGAATCTCAGAATATGGAAATGTGGGTGGAAAGGTTATTGAGTGAAGTGCCTGAGAAATTTATGCCAGAACCTCCTGATCTACACTAATAACCTGGCCTGAGTTTTAGTGCTAAGTCTGTTGAGGGAGCAGAAGGGGTCAGAAGGCCTCAAAGCCTTAGGTAGGCAAGAAAGTGGCATTTAAATCTCAGGAAGCTAAGTCTAATACTAAAATTTTCACAATGCCTTTAACACAATGAAACATTGCAAGATGCTGCATAGGAGCTTTATAAAGCAAAGTATGATAGTGAGTCACATAAGGAGTTAGGAGCTCAAATGATCAAATGGTGAAAGAGATTGATTTTAATGAATGTCTTAAAGGAGGAAATTGAAGTAGAGAAGTAAACAGATGTGGAGGTGGGGTGGGGGGGGGTGCAGAGGGGGTGGGGGGGTGCGGAAGGGGGGAGTGCGGAGGGGGTGGGGGGGGGGGGGTGCGGAGGGGGTGGGGGGGTGTAATTCCAGAGGTTAGAGCCTGGGCAACTGAAGGCATGACCACCAATAGTGGAGTGACTAAACTTGGGGATACACAGGAGGCCAGTTTTAGATATTTTGGAAAGTTGTGGAGCTGGAGCAGATTGCACAGTTTGGGAGCGGTGAGGCCATGGAGGAATTGGAACATATTCGATTGGGAGGCAAGGTAGGTCGGTGAGCACAGAGATGATGGAGATCAGAACTTGATGTGAGTTAAGAAGTGGGTAGCAGTTTATTGGACGACCTTAAGATTAAGCACTGCTTTCTCTAAAGAAGGAAATCCCCCCAAAAAATCAATACAAATATAGAAGGTAATGATAATATGTGACTGATTTACCTATTGCAGGAATTAGTGAGAATGGAAAAGGAAGCCTGAAAACCAGAAAATAGTGTGGTGAACCACTGTAGTTGTCTGTTTATGTGATAGTTTATGTGATATGCCTGGACACGCCCCTGCTGCCTCAATCCGGGGCTCCGCCCTCCTCGGGGTATAAAGGTGGCTGCTCTCCGCCCCTTTTGCCTCAGTTCGGATTAGCTATCGGTTTGGGAGTGCTCCAGTTCTTTGTTAATAAAAGCCTATTGTTTCGCAACAACGAGTCTTTGCGTGAATCAATGGTGCATCAATTTTATTCACAAAAATTTTGGGATGGAGCAACTCCTGAAACTTGGCGAATTGGACTTGGATCTGCAGGCAGTTGGGGCCTCAAACTCTTTTGATCACTGGCTGCACTGTTTTGAGACCTTCATCGCCTCCTCCGCCATCGTCGTAACCGACATCGACAAACTACACGTGCTCCACGCCCGCGTCAGCGCTCACGTCTTCGCGATGATCCGAGACACGGAAACTTACCAGGAGGCAATCGATCTCCTCAAGAGCCAGTACAACCGGCAGCCGAATGAGGTCTACGCCAGACACCTGCGGGCCACTCGCAGACAGCAGCCTGGGGGATCGACTGAACAATTCTTGCGCGAACTGCGTGCACCTGATCAGAGATGCCTTTGTCGCGGGCATCAGGTCGACCTATATCCAGCAGCATCTGCTGGAACAAGGTGGCTGGACCTGAAGAAAACTGTGGAGCTTGCCGGCTCGCTGGAGGTGGCTTTCTGGAACCTCGAGGCCTACACCCCCGACCACGAGGGCTCACCGTGGACACCACGACCGCAGCCATCTCTGTACCCGGGAGGGCCGCAAACCTATGCCACGCCCCGTCCCGACGTTGAACTGACCACTGCGGCAGTCTCCGGAGGCCCGAGGTGCTACTCCTGCTGCCTGGAGAAACACCCACGACGACGCTGCCTGGTGAAAGACGCGATCTGCTCTGGTTGCGGTAAGAAGGGTCATTACCTGAAAGTTTGCAGGGCAAAATCGGCCCCCAGGCCCAGCAGCGCCGCGTGCGATCCGTGGGAGGCACTGTCTTCGATGCCATCGGCCGTGTGCGATCTGCAGGAGCTGCCATCGGCCGCGTGCGACCCACGGAGGCCGCCATCTTGGATGCCATCAGCCACGTGCAGCCCACGGGAGCCGCCATCTTGGGTGACATCAGCCGCGCCACGGGGGCTGCCATTTTGGGAACCGTCCACCGCATCGCCTAATCCGATGGTAGCCTCGGTCGCGTTGGACCAGTCCAGGCCTCACCAACTCGCCTGGTCTATGATGGACATCAAGGTAAACGGCCACACTACTAACTGCTTATTTGACAGTGGGTGTACGGAGAGTTTTATCCACCCTAACACGGTGAGGCACTACGCACTGCCAGTACTGCCAATGCAGCAATCAATCTCCATGGCTTCGATGTCCCAGTCGGTGAATGTCCTCGGCTACTGTGTAGCAACTCTGACTGTACGGGGCACGGTGTACGAGAAGCGCAGGCTCCTCGTGCTGCCACAGCTCTGCGCGGCCGTACTACTGGGGCTAGATTTCATGTGTGCCCTTGGGAGCGTCACCATGGTGTATAATGGGCCTTTTCCCCCAATCTCCATCCAAAATCCACAGCTACAGACCAGCCACCACGCACCACCTGTGGTCTCTCGACCCTTAAAGTCGCCCCTCGCTCGCTCTTTGAACACCTCACCCCCGACTGCAAGCCCATTGCCACCAAAAGCAGACGGTACAGCGCTGAAGATAGAGCGTTTATCAAGTCCGAGGTGCGACGCCTCCTGGGGGATGGGATCATCGAGGCCAGTACCAGCCCCTGGAGAGCCCAAGTGGTGGTTGTTAAGACTGGGGAGAAACACCGCATGGTTATTGACTACAGCCAGACCATCAGCCGAAACACACAGCTGGACACGTATCCCCTTCCCCGCATCTCTGACATGGTCAATCAGATTGTACAATATCTGGTGTTCTCCACCATTGATTTGAAGTCTGCATACCACCAGCTCCCTATCCGCCCGGAAGACCACCAATACACTGCCTTCGAGGCGGATGGCTATCTCTATCACTTCCTTCGGGTCCCCTTCGGCGTCACCAATGGGGTCTCGGTTTTCCAGCGTGAGATGGACCGAATGGTGGACCAGAACGGGCTGCGGGCCATCTTCCCGTACCTGGATAACGTCACCATCTGTAGCCATGATCAGCAGGACCACGACGCCAACCTCCAAAAATTCCTCCACACTGCGGCACTCCTCAACCTGACCTATAATAAGGAGAAGTGTGTATTCCGCATGCGCCGCCTCGCCATCCTTGGTTGTGTTGTGGAGAACGGGGTCATCAGCCCCGATCCCGACCGCATGCGTCCCCTCCTGGAACTTCCCCTCCCCACCACCCTCAAAGGACTGAGGAGATGCCTAGGCTTCTTCTCATACTACGCCCAGTGGGTTCCCAATTATGTGGACAAAGCCCGTCCGCTCATCAAATCCACATCTTTTCCCCTAGCGGCAGAGGCTCGGCTGGCCTTTGACCGCATCAAAGCGGATCTCGCGAAGGCCACGATGCACGCTGTCGACGAATCCATCCCATTCCAGGTGGAGAGCGATGCATCTGATTTTGCCCGAGCCGCCACTCTTAACCAGGCGGGCAGACCCGTGGCCTTCTTCTCGTGCACCCTCCAGGCCCTGAAATTCGACACTCCTCTGTCGAAAAAGAGGCACAAGCCATCGTGGAGGCTGTGCGACACTGGCGCCACTACTTAGCTGGCAAACGGTTCACGCTGCTCACGGACCAACGGTCCGTTGCCTTTATGTTCAGTAACGCGCAGCGGGGCAAAATCAAGAACGATAAGATTTTGAGGTGGAGGATCGAGCTCTCCACCTACAATTACGACATTTTATACCGGCCTGGGAAGCTCAATGAGCCCCCAGTCGCCCTATCCCGGGGGACCTGTGCCAGCACGAACCTAGACTGGTTATAGACTCTCCACGATGACCTCTGCCACCCGGGGGTTACCAGGTTCTTCCACTTCATCAAGGCCCGGAACCTGCCCTATTCCATTGAGGAAGTCAGGTCTGTAACCAGGCACTGCCAAGTCTGCGCGGAGTGCAAGCCGCACTTCTATCGGCCAGACAGAGTGCCCCTCATCAAAGCCACCCGCCCTTTCGAATGCCTGAGCGTTGACTTCAAAGGCCCCCTCCCCTCCTCTGACCACAACATATACTTCCTCAACATCGTTGATGAGTATTCGCGGTTCCCCTTTGCTATTCCCTGCCTGGATATGACCTGTGACTGTCGTCAGGGCCCTGCACAGCCTCTTCACCCTGTTTGGTTTCCCCTGCTATATTCATAGCGACCGGGGTTCCTCTTTTATGAGTGATGAGCTGCGCCAGTACCTACTCTCCAAAGGTATAGCCTCGAGTAGGACCATCAGCTACAACCCCAGGGGGAACGGACAGGTGGAGAGGGAGAATGAGACAATCTGGAATGCCGTTTTATTAGCTCTCCAGTCTAAGGGTCTTCCAGTCTCCCGCTGGCAAGAGGTCCTCCCTGATGCGCTACACTCAATTAGGTCACTACTGTGCACGGCTACCAATGCCACCCCTCATGAACGAATGTTTGTTTTCCCCAGGAAGTCCTCCTCGGGGACCTCACTACCGTCGTGGCTGACGTCCCCAGGCCCTGTCCTGCTCCGGAAGCACTTGCGGACCCATAAATCGGACCCCCTGGTCGAAACGGTCCGGCTCCTCCACTCCAACCCCCAATACACCTATGTGGTGTATCACGACGGGCGGGAGGACACGGTCTCCATTCACGATCTGGCCCCCGCAGGTACTATGTCCCATGGCCCCTCACCCCAGCTCCCAACATTATCCATGATGCACCAGGGTCGCAGCACGCTCATTTAGCCCCCGTGTACGTCACGCTTGAGCCCCAGGAGCAGCCTCCACACACCCGGCCGTCTGAAGGCGCTACGGACGGCTTCACCGGTTATGGACTGGCGTCTGACTCATCACCGCGGCCTCCTGAACCGGCACCACGGCCGACACTGCGGCGGTCGCAGCGGCAGATCAAGCCCCCGGAGAGACTGAACTTGTAACTCTGTGACTGTCGTTCCACCACCTTGCCCCCGCCGAACTTTCTTTTATATACAGGGGGTGAATGTGTGAACCACTGTAGTTGTCTGTTTATGTGGTAGTTTATGTGATATGCCTGGGCACGCCCCTGCTGCCTCAATTCGGGGCTCCTCCCTTCTCGGGGTAGAAAGGTGGCTGCTCTCCGCCCCTTTTGCCTCAGTTCGGATTAGCTATCGGTTCGGGAGTGCTCCAGTTCTTTGTTAATAAAAGCCTGTTATTTCGCAACAACGAGTCTTTGCGTAATCAATGGTGCATCAAATAGCTTTCAAGAAAATCTCAAGAAAAGCCCTTGAAAAAGAAAAATATTGACCCCTGGAAATAATGGGCGAGATTCTCTAGCCTCCCTTCAGCATTTGTTTTGATGGCAGGAAGTGGCAGGCCATTCAGGCCATTCATTAGAGGCAGGATCTTCTGGTCCCATCACTGTCAATGGGAATTCCCATTGATGCCCCAACACCACCGGGAAACCCACAGCAAGGGGTGCACCACTGGTGGGACCAGAAACTCCCGCTGACGTGAACATCCAGAGAATTCTGTTCAACAATCCAGAATAATGGTCAGTCAATCTGCTTTTAGTGGAGCTGTCTGAGGCTAAATGTTCGTCAGAATACTGGGTGATTTTTCCTTCTCTTATTTGGACAGTTCCATTGGATCTTGGGGCTAAAAGGATCAAGGGATATGGGGGAAAGGTGGGAATCAGGATATTGAATATGATGATCAGCCAATGATCAAAACGAATGGCAGTCTCCAAGGGCCGCATGGCCTACTCCTGCTTCTACTTTCTATGTCTACATTGAGTTGATGTGGAGATGCCGGCGTTGCTCTGGGGCAAATACAGTAAGAAGTCTCACAATGTGAGGTTAAAGTCCAACAGGTTTATTTGGTAGCACAAGCCACTAGCTTTCGGAGCGCTGCATTGAGTTGAACAGCTCGATGAAGTCTCAGTTTAATGTATGGTTGGAAAGGGGGGACTTCCAAAAATGTGGTCGCCCCTGGATATTGGACTCAGGCATCTTTGCGTGGGGTTTGAACCCAAAATTGATTCAAGGGTGAGACTGCTGTTGTCTGTGCGAATCTGGTATTTTTCCAGTTCAGGAAATTGTTGGAAAAGATGATCCCATTGCCAATATCACTGAGGTCGCAGCAATCTCACCTTGAACCTATACTGTTGGAAAGCCGATGAGCAGTCAGCCTTTTGAACATGCCAACTGGGGTCCAATGAGATATATAGAACCACGTTTACCATTTTAGGATAGTAGCTGGTGATCCAGCTGAAGAGAAGGCCTCCATTTATGTGAGACAGGGAGGAGCGAGAGCCCCATCGGGGACCGAGCTTCACCTGTCCCATAGAATGGCTGGGCGGCTCAAAGTTAAGGCAGTCCAAAGCTGGTGGAATGTCTTGGGGTGTTGTTTTCCAACTGAAACCCATGAGGCAAATGTCAATACGTCTTGGCCCTTAAAATGTCCTGAGCACTCCTCCAGGATTATCGGGCATTGACTGGCACTAGGGGAAGTGTTAGCCCCATTGTATTTTAACCTGAAGGTTCATTCACTTTTCAACTACAGAAACAGTCTGAGACATTTAGGCTTTGCACTGAAATTACTGGTAAATTTTAAAAAGAAAATCAAGTTCCAAATTCGAGAACAGAGACCTGCCAATTTCACCTTTGCTCTACACAGTCAGCCCAGAAACACGTAACAAGAGATCATTTATTGAATCAGCTAATATACCAGCTCTGTCTGTAACCCTCATAATTCTAACCATCAGTCTCCCTTAGCCCAACTGCCTCTCTTTTAGCACCTCAATACCTCAGCTTTGCCCTCAATCCCGTTTTATTTATATTTCTGTGCTGTCATGGAGAGCATTCCTCGTGTTTCAGTGAGTGGCATGGTTACCTGCTGCTTCAGAGCAGGAGCTAACAAATTAAGCACCAGCAGTGATGGGATCAGATCGGCTGATTTCACGGGCACTGAGCCTGATAATTAAAATAAAACACTTTGAAACTGAATGCCAGCAGAATGCAGCTGATCTACTAGGAGCCTAGTAACTAGGCCTCACCGATCAATTCTGTGCAATACATTTAAACTTTGTCCTTCTCTGAAGTTGTCCATTACCAAATATTTTGCAAAGGAGATCGCCTCCAAGTTTTCATATTGTAAATAAAGTGACCACGGATTTTTTTTTTACGTGTAAGCTCACAAGCCTCTGATTTTTCACCCCTACCCCCTTCTCCACCCTCAATTCATTTTAATTAGCTGGTCATGGGCCACAGTGCACACAAGCTGAAACCCCCAGCTAATATATCAATCCTTGCTACTTTATTTTAATCCTCTCATGTCTTCTTTAATTTTCTTGCCTTTTTTTAAACTTCCCTTTCTGGAAATATCAGGCAACTCAGAACAGATGAAGGATCAAACACGGAACCTTCTGATTGCTATGGTCTGTCTTGGAATTTGGACAATGTACCACTCAGATAGCTAACTGCTAACCAGCGTCCCCGCATTAAATCAGCAATTTTTAATGTGAATTTGAATGTTTTTCAGTCATATTCAGAGTTCAATTAAAGAGTTAATTCATAGGCCGGAATTCTCCAGTCTCGCACTTCCCGCTGCCGCTGCCAGTGAGAACAGAGAATTTGGCGCTCAGCCAAATCTCCATTCACAGCAGCGGGACTGAAGAATCCCAGCCGCGGGTGAGGTCTGAGGCTCCTGGCCATAATGTCAATATAGCACAGAGACAAATGTACGGAGGTTGTGGTACAGGGATAATAAATCATCAAATGCAGGAAACTACCCCCCTCACCAACCGCCCACCTGTCTACTTGTCCCCTACCACCCCCCCACCCCCCCCCCCACTGTCAGTCCCACCCCCCCCCCCACTGTCAGTCCCACCCCCCCCCCCCCACTGTCAGTCCCACCCCCTACCATCACTGCTGCCAACCTCTTATGAAACAATGGTGGGTTTCAGAGTGCCCAAGTAAGCTAAAATCAAAATCAAGGATATTACAGTCAGCTGTACATAAATGTGTATGGCAAATGATGAATGGATTGTTTGCAAGGGCACGGAGCTCTGTAAACTTCGCCTGTGATGACAATAGCTCATTTTTTCATCTCTGACTGGCTTCTCACAGGTGTAAGATATCATTAACTGCACACCTGGCAATCCATGCACTGCCAAATCAACCAGGAACATTCATCAACTGCAAGCAATTTCATTCCATTAATATTTAGTTGTTTTTCAACCATACTCTGGGTGCTGTCACAATGCTTTCGTACTGTGGCAGTCCAACATCCGGACCAGTTCACAGCTGGGACCATGTTGAAAGGTTGTCTGCTCGGTAACAAAGAATATCCACTATAAACCTGGATGATGACACCTCTGAGGAACCTCATCATTAAACCTCAAGTGTGCGATAATACGAGCCATATATCAACTGGATGTATCAGTGAGTGAGCCATCAGCATGTACAAGATGAGATGCAGGTACCTTAACGGGTCTGGAGATGCCATTCAGTATTTGCCAATATGAGGGACTAAGATTTCACCCTGTATATTTTTCATAATAAAATCTACAGAGATATTCTTATTGCTATCTCTAAAAATTTCAAAATGGCTGAAGCTATGGCCAGAATAAAAGGAGCTACCTGGCAATACTGGAGAAACTTGCATCTCATTATCCCTGCCGCCCTAAAGAGCCACTAACAACCACTTCCCTCGCTCTGGCCCCCACTCCCCCCACATGCCCCTGGGGTCTGCACAGAAAAAATTCACAGAGAGCTATACAATGGCCATCTGCATTTCAGGCTGGCCAACAGGAGTCTACTCATCTGCTAAGAAAAGGGCTCCACAATCTCCCTTTCAATTCCAATTTAACAATCTCAAAGATCCCGGTGAGGGATACACATCTTTGCCAAAGACAGTGTGAAGAGGT
Organism: Mustelus asterias; assembly: GCF_964213995.1. Classification (NCBI taxonomy): domain Eukaryota; kingdom Metazoa; phylum Chordata; class Chondrichthyes; order Carcharhiniformes; family Triakidae; genus Mustelus; species Mustelus asterias. Next base: position 77,994,034 of record NC_135810.1, read on the forward strand.
GGGTGTTATGTGACATGGACCTCTGACTGGTAGAACCAGTATTATTGCCTTGCTGAATTCCAAACTCTCAGTCTGCCTTTTTATCATCTGAATAGCGGCCTCACAGGCAAGGCGCTCTGGCTCAGGTTGGACACCTAGCTACATCTATACTGCTTCTGCTGGAAATTCTGTACTATTGCCTACCAGACTGATTCATCTCTGCATCTCTACCTTTCAGTGTGAAGTCAACACCACATGAAAAGTGAACTATCCAGAATCAGCTTTGAGCCCAATGACCTTTGATGAACAAATACCTCATTGGACTTTGATTCTGGACTCTGGAACCCATGTGAAACAATATTTCTTTTCTCTGGTTTCTGCACTGTAAACCTTTATTTTTTGTATCCCCCTTTTACTGTATATTGCAAAGGAGGCAACTTTTCTACACCCCGCCCATATTTTGAAAGTGTGCAAGTAAACTCATCTCATTATCCCTGCAGCCCTAAAGTTCATCCTACCTTGAGTTTGCAGTGGGGTTATTAATAGATAATTGGACCAGACCAAAACCAACACTACCACTAATAAGGGGGTTCTATCAGCAATGTAATGTATGTTATATTCCTATTCATCATGTTTAGAGGATTACAAATGTTATAAATGATTAGAATGGAATAATCCTTTATGACACCTTTGTGAAAATTTAGCATCTGAAGAAGACAGAGGTGGCCTTACAATGAAACACACCATGCTTAGGCACAGGGCTCCACCAATGGGTAGGGGGCTTCCGTGCTGGCTGTCAGGGCACCAATCAGAACCTGACAGCTCTGTATTTGCTGATTGGCTCAACAAATACAAATGAGCCTATCAGCAAGCAAAGAAGAATGACATCAATGTCCCCTTAGAGCAGGAAAACACATCCAAAGTTATTGAGGTGACTTCATTCAGGGCAAGTCTTTCTCCACAGCAATTTTAAATCACAGTTGCGTTACTCATTTTGAAATCTAAAGTAATCATTTAGACTGGGCTTTGTGTTTAAGATAAAGACAAAAATTATGAAATTCCTCTGAGTAAAGCCTCAGGACAGAGAAGTTGCAGTAGAAGCGTGCGTGCAGCATGTGCCACATGGCCCCCATGCAGGCTCCGGGCATCCTCCTGGATAAAGAGCCTGCCACATCAGCCACATGGGCTCGTATAGGTAGGAGCCTACAGGCTGTTGGCTAAAGAGCTCGCCGGTGAAGGAGGAGCCCGTTCTCCTGGTGGCGTGTAAATAAATGTGCAGCTTGCTCTTACCGCCCCGGGTGCCAAAATCCACTTCCAAATTCCCCCAAGACATGGGGGCCAGAGCGCCTGAGCACCCACTGGGATAGGGCTGCTCCCCAGGAGCCAGGATCTTATTATGGCAATCGAGGAAATATGAAATGGCCAACAGCAACAAGGAAGAAATAACGATGATGATCTGAAATCTGCTTTGGAGCAGCTTCATGCCAATGCTGTTTTCACTTCACTCCCCTCAGTTTTTCCCCTTCTTCCAAAAGCTCTCTTTCTTGCCTTGTTTGTGAATATGTTGTGTGTGAAAGCAAACTCCTCACAGATGAGTTTACATTAGCTTACAGGCAACAAGCTGCTTGTAGCACCAACACAGTGATTTCATTCTGGCGGCTGTCATCCGAAACAACACAGCATGAACCTGGACAGTACAAGGAACAAGTTCTTCTCACCCTGACCCAGCTCCCTTCCACTGGAGCTCAGTCACTCTCATTCACTGCTCTCTCTCCCCCCACACCCACCCCCCCTCACGCTGCTTGCACTTTTTAATTTAATAATTAAAACTACCCTTCTCTGGTTGTATTTCCATAGTCTCCTAATCTTCCTCCCCCCACATCCCGCTCTCTCCAAAACTCCACCCTGGAACTGGCCTCTCCTCATCACTTCACAAGTGTTCATCTCACTCAAACTAAGGACTCTTGTCCCAGAGAGCGGGACCTCTGTAGAATCACCAACTTACATTTATTTCCCCTTCTCAATGACTTTACAGACTTTCATATTCCAAACAATATTAATAGATTAAGTTATACAGTTGAATTTGAGATTGAGAGTTAAGTATTCAGTTGGTTGTTGCTGCGAGGGAGATGGAGGGAATAAGTGTGTCACTTATACAGAAATGTGTACGAGTGGCTGTAGGAAAGTGGTTGAGAGGAGCCAGTGAGTGTGATAGAGATGTATATGAGGGAGGGAGAGTTCAGAGGATTGTGTGTGGGAGAGTTTGAATGTGTGTGTGGGAGATTTAGAGTGTGTGAGTGACTGAGAATGTTCCCAAAAGCTCATTTGAAATGCAAATGTCGTGGGGTGGAGGGGCATTAGATGGGGCGGGGAAGGTGAGCGCTGGGCCCCACAACGTGTAAGTCTGCCACTGGAGGGAGAATTCCATATTATAACTTACAGGATGAACTGAAATTGATAAAAGAAATAAGAGAGGAATCTGGTAAAGAGAGCAGTAAGGATGAAACCAAAGAGTTTTAAGGACTGAGAAAGAACAGTAGGGAATGAGGATGAATTAGATTGTGAATTAGTGTCAAATCAGGTATGGAAAGAGCAATAAAGATAGGAAAGGAAGATTGGATTAAGAGAGAGAGGGAGAGAAGCGGCAGAAAGGAAAATTAAGAAACCAATTAAATGTTAAGTTTGACATTTTTAAAATTTCCCATCAATTGACTGTGCATTGGGGTGAGACTGAACCATTTAAATTGCTCCCTTTCTGGACCAGCGGGATGGATTGTTATTGCACTGGCAATTATCACGTTGTTAAAAGGGTATTAATGCTCTTAATTATCAGATTTAACTTTCTGCAGTCATTTTAATGGACAATTAATGTGCAAATCCAACAAGTTCTTAAAAATAACCAGGAGGCTAATGGTGTGATGCCATTTATGTGAAGCGAATGGCAGAGCGACATAAATCGACCATCAAATTCTGCAGATTCACAACTCACAACGTATCTCTTAATCCCCTGAATTGATGATCTGTTTGAGCATTAGTAATGGTGAGCATCATTAACACCCCATCATTCTTCCAGCAATATCCAGCCCTTTGTTTTCCTGCACAAAACTGCTGCCTTCCTTACAGCACAGCCTTTTCTCATTCGTACCTCACCTCACGGTTGGAAAGAAAAGCAAAATCCACACAAGTGCGGTATGCTATATCTTGTATTTGCAATGTGGTTTACCTTCCATGGTTGTTATTGTTGAGATAACAATGGCAGCAGCCTGGACAAAGGGCTGAATCAAGCAGAACCACCTTGAATTGGCTTTGCCCATTCATGGAAACAGTGTTGAACTTTTATTCTTCAGGGATTCGGGAGGTTTATGAATAAAGGAATTTAAGTGAATATTTTCCTGTTTAATAAAATCACTGACATTACAGAAACAACACGGTGCTTCCAAAGCTGTATTTAGATGATCAAAATGGACTACTATTTAATAGTAACAAATTGCAACATGCTGCTGTGCAGAGGGGCCTGGGTGTCCTTGTGCATGAATCACAAAAAGTTGGTTTGCAGGTGCAGCAGGTAATTAAGAAGGCAAATGGAATTTTGTCCTTCATTGGTAGAGGGATGGAGTTTAAAAACAGCGAGGTTATGTTGCATAAGGTGCTGGCGAGATCACACCTGGAGTACTGTGTGTGGTGAACCATCGTTGGTTCCCACCAGGTAGTACTGAGCCAGGGTCTGACCAGTACTATGAGTCTGTATATATGTTACTGTTGGGGTTAGGGTTGGGCTGTTCTACATGTTACTTTTGAGGTTAGGGTTGGGCTGTTCTACCTGTATTATAGTTATTATGGTACATCCCAGTTGGGCTCCGCCTCCTGGGAGAGGTATAAAGGCCACTGCTCTGTCTGGGACCCTTCAGTCTGGGATCGTGTATTATATATGGTAGCTCTATTGTAGTAGTTAATAAAAGCCTTTATTTCCTCGAGCATCTCTAGCCTCGTGAATTATGTCGCGCATCAATTTTATTGACTACTAATTGTCGTTGAAAAAAAAAGAAAACGACACAGAGAACATGGAGCAAATGCTTAAACCCGAACAGCTTACGCTGGACCCACGTGCGCCTCGAACACCTTCGACTACTGGTTGAAATGTTTTCAGGATTACCTCGAAGCCTCCGCAGCGGTCACCACAGACGACGACAGACTCCGAGACCTCCACGCGAGGGTAAGCGACGCTGTATATTTAGCGATCCGTGCGGCCACCGACTACAAAGGGGCCCTCGAGCTTCTTAAGAAGCGCTACATTAAACCGCCAAACGAGATGCATGCTCAATATCTCCTAGCCACTCGACGACGGCAGCCCGGCGAAACGACGGAACAGTATGCGTGCGAGCTCCTACAGCTAGCCAGGGGCTGTAACTGCAAAGCAGTGTTGGCAGACCAGAACATAAGACCATAAGACATAAGACCATAAGACATAGGAGCGGAAGTAAGGCCATTCGGCCCATCGAGTCCACTCCACCATTCAATCATGGTTGATTTCAACTCCATTTACCCGCTCTCTCCCCATAGCCCTTAATTCCTCGAGAAATCAAGAATTTATCAATTTCTGTCTTGAAGACGCTCAACGTCTCGGCCTCCACAGCCCTCTGTGGCAATGAATTCCACAGACCCACCACTCTCTGGCTGAAGAAATTTCTCCTCATCTCTGTTCTAAAGTGACTCCCTTTTATTCTAAGGCTGTGCCCCCGCGTCCTAGTCTCCCCTGTTAATGGCATGAACGACCTCGCTCGAGATGCGTTTGTGGCGGGAATCTGATCGTCTTATATCCGACTTCGGCTGTTGGAGCAAGGTAATCTCGATCTCACTAAGTCTATAGAGCTAGCGGATACGCTAGAAACGGCCTCCAAAAGCCTGGCGATGTATCCCGACGACCACGTGGAGACAGCGTGGCAGGGGCAGTCACAGACCCCACTTCATCCAGCGGGACCGAAAAGCGGCGTGATTGCATTCCCACCCTCGGGCCTGACGACGGCAGCAGCTCCAGGCGGCCCGCGGCGTTACTTCTGTGGGGGAGTGAAGCACACTCGGCAGCGATGTCCCGCTAAAGCGGTGTTGTGCTCCGCCTGCAGCAAGAAGGGGCATTATTCGAAGGTATGTCGATCCAAACTTCCATCCAGGGACAGCAGTGCGGCGTGTGACTCCCCGGAGCCGGTTACCTCGTCGTCGGCATCGTCAAGGGTTTCTTCCACGTGCGAGGCCAGGACGTCGCCATTCCAGACAACGGAGTCGCAAGAGACGCGCGACCACCAGGGGTCGCTGATTTTGGCGCCATCGCCCACATGCGACCTATGGGAGCAGCCATTTTGGTCGGCACCGACCGCGAATGACCAGCAGGGGTTGCCATCATCCATCTCAGCTGCCTGCAGTGGCGCTCACGAACCAATGGTGGCGTCGATCATCCTGGACCAGACAAAGCCTCACAGACTCAACAAGTCCATGATGGACATACAGGTAAACAAACGCACGATTTATTGTCTGTTTGACAGCGGGAGCACGGAGAACTTTATTCACCCAGACGCCGTGAAGCGGTGTGGCCTCCAGATCCAGCCTTTCAAGCAGACAATTTCGATGGCATCAAGGTCCCGGTCTGTCACCGTGCTAGGGAGTTGCATGGTAAATCTGACGGTGCAGGGCACGGTTTATGAGAGCTTCAAGCTCCTGGTGTTACCGCACCTTTGCGCGCCAATACTCCTCGGACTAAATTTCATGGTCCACTTGAAGAGTGTAACCCTACAGTACGGTGGGTCACTCCCTCCGCTTTCAGTGGGAGACTCGCAGCCTCTAAATTGCCCAAAACGCTCCACCTGTAGCCTCTCGACGCTTAAGATTACCACACCCTCCTTATTCCAGAATCTCGTGCCAGGCTGCAAGCCCATCGCGACTAAGAGTAGGCGTTACAGCGCTGAGGATCGGATCTTTATTCGATCTGAGGTTCAGCGGCTCCTCAAGGAAGGGATCATACAACCTAGCGCTAGTCCTTGCAGAGCGCAGGTCGTGGTGGTCAAGAGTGGGAACAAACCCCGGATGGTCATAGACTATAGTCAGACCATTAACAGATACACGCAGCTGGATGCGTATCCCCTCCCGCGCATATCTGACATGGTCAACCAGATTGCGCAGTACCGGGTGTTCTCCACCATCGACCTAAAGCCTGCCTACCACCAGCTCCCCATTCGCCCAGAGGACCGACAATACACGGCTTTTGAGGCGGATGGTCGCTTGTACCATTTTCTAAGGGTTCCTTTTGGTGTCACCAATGGGGTCTCGGTCTTCCAGCGTGCTATGGACCGAATGGTGGACCAGAACGGGCTGCGGGCTACCTTCCCGTGCCTGGATAACATCACCATCTGCGGCCATGACCAGCAGGACCACGATACCAACCTTCTTAGATTTCTACGCACTGCATCTCGCCTGAATCTGACCTACAACAGGGAGAAGTGTGTATTTCGCACGCGCCGCCTAGCTATCCTCGGATACGTGGTGGAAAACGGGGTCATTGGCCCTGATCCAGACCGTATGCGTCCCCTCCTCGAACTCCCCCTGCCCACTAGCGTAAAAGCACTGAGAAGATGCTTAGGCTTCTTCTCTTACTACGCACAGTGGGTTCCCAATTACGCGGACAAAGCCCGTCCGCTCATCAAGTCTACCTCTTTTCCCCTAGCACCAGAGGCTCGTTTGGCCTTTGAAAAACTAAAAGCCGACATCGCGAAAGCCATGATGCACGCTATCCAGATGGAGAGCGATGCATCTGATTTTGCCCGGGCTGCCACACTTAACCAGGCGGGCAGGCCCATCGCCTTTTTCTCTTGCACCCTCCAAGGCCCTGAAATTCGACATTCGGCGGTGGAATAGGAGGCCCAGGCCATTGTGGAGGCCGTCCGGCATTGGCGCCATTACTTGGCGGGAAAACGGTTCTCCCTGCTCACGGACCAGTGGTCCGTGGCGTTCATGTTCAATAACACGTTACGGGGCAAGATCAAGAACGATAAGATCTTGAGGTGGAGAATCGAACTCTCCACCTATAATTACGACATCATGTATCGTCCAGGGAAACTCAACAAGCCCTCGGATGCCCTGTCGTGTGGAACATGCACCAGTATGCAGGAGAATCGATTGCAGGCTCTCCACAATGACCTCTGCCATCCAGGGGTCACTCGGCTCTACCACTTCATAAAAGCCCGGAATCTACCCTACTCGGTGGAGGATGTCAGATCCATAACCCGAAGCTGCCGGGTATGCGCGGAATGCAAACCGCATTTTTACCGACCTGACAGGGCACAACTCGTTAAGGCCACTCGTCCTTTCGAAAGACTGAGTGTGGATTTTAAGGGCCCCCTTCCCTCGACAGATTGGAATGTGTACTTGCTCAATGTGGTTGATGAGTACTCACGATTCCCTTTTGTCATTCCCTGTTCTGATACGACCGCCGCCACGGTCATCAAGGCATTTCGTGATATTTTCACCCTGTTCGGTTCCCCCTGTTACATCCACAGCGATAGGGGCTCGTTGTTCATGAGCGATGACTTGAGGCAATACCTGCTCTCATACGGGATTGCCTCTAGTAGAACCACGAGCTACAACCCTAGGGGTAACGGACAGGTGGAACGTGAGAATGCTACAGTCTGGAAGGCTGTCTTACTGGCGTTGAAGTCAAAAGGCCTTCCAGTCTCCCGTTGGCAAGAGGTGCTACCTGATGCGCTCCACTCCATACGCTCACTCCTGTGTACGGCAACCAACGCTACTCCCCATGAGAGACTGTTTTCATTCCCTCGGAAGTCTTCCTCTGGGACCTCATTACCGTCTTGGTTGACGTACTCAGGACCTGTCCTCCTGCGGCGACATGTTAGGACCCGCAAGTCCGACCCGTTGGTCGAACAGGTCCATCTCCTCCACGCCAACCCTCAGTATGCCTATGTGGCATACCCTGACGGGCGAGAGGACACGGTCTCGATTCGAGACCTGGCGCCAGCAGGGGGCTTGGAAACCCCTGTCGCTCCCATACCTCCTGTTAGAGACCCCCCAACTATTGTTTCCCCTCCTGACACGGCGCGGGCAGCATCGGGACCATCACTTAACCCTTTTACTCCCGTGTACAGCTTGCCTGAGTCCAGGAGATGGTCGCCACTTCAAGGCGTGTCCGAGTTCAGCGGATTGTCACCACCTCGGGGTCTACCGGCCCGTGAAACATTGGAGGAGCCGTTGGACACCACCTTGGGGAGAACGCCACCGCGAGTGCCTACACCGGTGTCATCGCCGGTGTTGAGGAGGTCACAACGACGGTGCGGTCCCCCAGACCGTCTGAACTTATAGACTGATGACCAATTGTTCTGTTTTTTTTTTGTACCCCGCCGGCCTTTGTCTTCAAAGGAGGGGTGAATGTGGTGAACCATCGTTGGTTCCCACCAGGTAGTACTGAGCCAGGGTCTGGCCAGTACTATGAGTCTGTATATATGTTACTGTTGGGGTTAGGGTTGGGCTGTTCTACATGTTACTGTTGGGGTTAGGGTTGGGCTGTTCTACCTGTAATATAGTTCTTATGGTACATCCCAGTCGGGCTCCGCCTCCTGAGAGAGGTATAAAGGTCACTTCTCTGTCTGGGACCCTTCAGTCTGGGCTCGTGTATTATATATGGTAGCTCTATTGTAGTAGTCAATAAAAGCCTTTATTTCCTCGAGCATCTCTAGCCTCGTGAGTTATATCGCGCATCACTGCGTACAGTTTTGTTCTCCTTACTTGGGAAAAGATATACTGGCACTGGAGGGGGTACAGAGGAGATTCACTCGGAGTTGAGACGGTTGGCTTATGAGGAGAGATTGTGTATACTGGGGCTATACTCATTGGAACTCAGAAGAATGAGGGGAGATCTTATAGAAATGTAGAAGACTATGAAGGGAATAAATAAGATAGAAGCAGGGAAGTAGTTTCCACTGGCAGGTGAAACTAGAACTTGGGGGCATGGTCTCAAAATAAAGGGGAGCAGATTTAGGACTGAGTTGAGAAGGAACTTCTTCACCCAAAAAGATGTGAATCTGTGGAATTCCCCGCCCAGTGAAGCAGTTGAAGCTAACTCACTGAATGTTTTTAAGGCAAGGATAGATACATTTTTGAACAGTAAAGGAATTAAGGGTTATGGTGAGCGGCCGGGTAAGTGGAGCTGAGTCCACAAAAAGATCAGCCATGATCTTATTGAATGGCGGAGCAGGCTCAAGGGGCCAGATGGCCTACTCCTGTTCCTAGTTCTTATGTTCTTATGACCACATTCTTGCGAGTCTTTGTGTTTTTGGTCATTTGACTTTTGACTCTGCGTATTACCGAAGTAGAATTTAGGATAGTGGGTATTGTGACAATACTGTGCCTTTAAGAAATGTATTTTAATCATATTTCTCAGCAGTTTTTTCAAGCGAGTCTGGCTTTTTTGTTTTGTTGCCACAATGTCTGAGCTGGTGTCCTCTAATTGTTGCTGAAGCAATATAATGGGCATCTTTTTTTAATTTTTAATCTGGTCTAGTGCAGTGCCCTTGGGTTTTATGACCCTTTTGGAATTGTTGGGTGGAGCATGATTGACAGGTCAGATGCTGGCTTTGGATGTTTTTTCCCCACAGGAAAAATCCAAAGTTTTAGTTTCATTTTGGCTGAGAAGCTGTTGGGACTGCAGACTGAAAGCAATGTTTTTTTTTGTCTCTCTCTCACTGGAGGGAAAGTTCTGCTGTCTGTGAGTTGCTAGCTAGAAACTACAGGCAAGCAGTGTTTCTGTCTCTCTCTCTCTAGAACATAGAACATTACAGCGCAGTACAGGCCCTTCGGCCCTCGATGTTGCGCCGACCAGTGGAACCAATCTAAATCCCCCCTAATCTACTCTATTCCAATATCATCCATATGTTTATCCAATAACCATTTGAATGCTCTTAATGTTGACGAGTCCACTACTGCTGCAGGCAGGGCATTCCTCGCCCTTACTACTCTCTGAGTAAAGAACCTACCTCTAACATCTGTCCTATATCTCTCACCCCTCAATTTAAAGCTATGTTCCCTCGTGCTAGCCATCACATGCGAGGAAAAAGGCTCTCACTATCCACCCTAGCTAATCCCCTGATCATCTTGTATGCCTCTCTCAAGGTGTTGAAATTTCCAGGACTGGAAAGCCTCAGCATTTTAATTCAACATCCAAAGGACTAATTCACAGCAGGTATTAAAAAAAGCTGCAAAATCCAGCATCACATGAGCATGCTTGCTTTCTGTGCCAAACCTAGAAAGGGAGTTGTTTGATTTGGAACAGCATGCTTAACTGTTAAGGTTTATAGAGTATCATGGCAGTTCTCTTGCAATTGGTAAAAATAATGCTGATTTTTCTTACTATAGTTTAACTGAGCTCTTAAATAAATTTTGTTTGATAACAGCTTCCTAGTGGCAACTTGAATCATACCTGGAGTGAAACACCTTATGCTCACCCATGGCAAATTCTAGGCTACCTTCATAAAACACCTTGGAGTTTCTGGCCTGGATCATAACAATATGCTACTTAAGGGACAATTTTAACCTTGACCTGCCAGTGGAAATTGGGCATGTGGATAACTAAAATAGGCCAGGTGACTTACCCACTAGTGTCGCAAATAGATCCCACCATCTTCACTTTAACCCATTCTGCTGAGTAGGCAGAAAAGACACTTACCTGGAAATGATAGGATCCTCATTTAAATATGCAGATTGAGGGCCAATGAAGTTACTGAGCCCTGACTGCAATTTTAATTGTGGCCTGAGTGAATGAAACATTGAAATTTTGACATAAATCACGCAAGGAGAAATTAGGGTCTACCTAAAGCTGCTGCCATGACACCGCAGCCCAAAATTCAAATTGTCACCACTAGTTAGTCACTTGGGGACACCCAGTTGGTATCTGAAGGGATCTTCTTTGATGTTTAAGATATCTAGCGTCCAATATGGTTGTTGGGCTCTGTTCTGATACACGTCTCAATCTCTGTGCCCAGTTCCAGCTGGCAGCCGCATGAAACCAATTTATCTGTCATTGATTTTTTTAACAGTCCTGTGACCTATGAATATTGTAAACTGCTCTAGCTGGAATGCTATTCAGGAACTAAGATACTTCATTGCAATGTGTGAGCTTTGGAGAAGGTTGGGAATCAAAGGTTTGTCACCAACTTCATTCCCAGTTGTAGCAGCCTGTGTGAAATTTGAACAATGAGAATCCAAACTGAGAAACCAGGCTCAATAGTTTAAAAAAACAGGGGTTCATCCATTGATTACATTCACCCATCAGCTCACCACTTTCTCAAGGGCGATAAGGGATGGGGAATAACCACAACCCACGAACAAATAAAGAAAAATCTAAGCCGAGTCTGCCTTCCTCCAATGTTGCCTTCATCCCTGTATAGTTACTAATAGTTTTGAATCATGATCACATAACTTATGCTGCACCACAAAAAGTATACCCCATGCCCATGGGTGGCACGGTGGCACAGTGGTTAGCATTGCTGCCTCACAGCGCCAGAGACCCGGGTTCAATTCCAAGCTTGGGTCACTGTCTGTGTGGAGTCTGCATGTTCTCCCCGTGGGTTTCCTCTGGGTGCTCCGGTTTCTTCCCACAGTCCAGAGATGTGCAGGTTAGGTGGATTGGAATTGCTAAATTGACCCTTAGTGTCAGGGGGACTAGCTAGGGTAAATACATAGAGTTATGGGGATAAGGCCTGGGTGGGATTGTGGTGGGTGCAGACCCGATGGGCCAAATAGCCTCCTTCTGCACTGTATGATTCTATGAAACTGTCTGGGATACTACCCATTGATGGGATCAAGCAAGACAAATATATCATTATCATTGTATCTCTGACCTATCTTCATTGCCCACATCAGAATGAACATGCATCTGGCCGAAAGAAATGTGTTGAATGTGATGCTGGAAATTTGAATTTTATTCTGTCATTTTCCAATACAGCTATTACAAATATCACACCAAAAGCAGAAAGCATGCTTCACCTGTACATGAGACACATCACACTGACCTGCAGGACACTGCTTCTCATTTTCCATCCACATCTCTGGTGAGTGGCAATGCAAAAAGGACTGCAAGATTTGTCAGTCTCTCCCTGTCAGTTCATAGCCCCTCCATCAGAAAATCTTCAGCTGTGCCTCCTCATGGCGACAAAAATAAACTGGGTTCCTCCTGCCTCCAGACTAAAGCTTCAGAGGAACTCTGAGGACGTTTATTCCCCAGGCATGCAGTGTGCAGGCCCATTGCAATGTAGACACACCCTGGCACTATCAACCAAACTCCCAACTAAGGACAAGTAGCTCCACTGCCTTGCTCATACATCCGGAGAGTTGAAGGTTCAGGGAGTAAACACTGACCAAAAGTCTACAGTGGAGACCAAATTTGGAATTATGTCTACATATATCATCTTTCCAACAACACCTGCAACCAAGCCAATGCCAAACATTGTGTTTTGTTTTCCTTTAAACTCAACACCCATCCGGGGCCCCTGCCCACTGATCACACCCATACGGGGACCCTCCCACTTTTCACACTCTTCCGGGGACCCTGCCCACTGTTCACACCCATCCGGGGCCCCTGCCCACTGATCACACCCATCTCGGGCCCCTCCCGCTGTTCACACTCTCCCGGGGTCCCTGCCCACTGTTCACACCCATCTGGGGACCCTGCCCACTGTTCACACTCTTCCAGGAACCCTGCCCATTGTTCACACTCATCCATCAAGGACGGTCACCTCACCACTTCACTGTACCGCAAGCCCACGGATAACCTCACAATGCTCCACTTCTCCAGCTTCCACCTTAAACACGTTAAAGAAGACATCCCCTACGGACAAGCCCTCCGTATACACAGGATCTGCTCAGATGAGGAGGATCGCAACAGACACCTACAGACATTGAAAGAGGCCCTCATAAGAACAGGATATGGCGCTCGAATCATCGATCAACAGTTCCGATGTGCCACAGCAGAAAACCGCACCGACCTCCTCAGAAGACAAACACGGGACACGGCGGACAGATTAGCATCCGGAGGGATCTGGGCATGCAGATCCACAGTTCCCTGAAAGTGGCAACTCAGGTGGACAAGGTGGTCAAGAAGGCGTATGGCATGCTGGCCTTCATCGGTCAGGGTGTTGAATATGGGAATTGGAAAATCATGTTGCAGCTGTATAAGACTTTGGTTAGGCCGCATTTGGAGTATTGTGTATAGTTCTAGTCACCTCACTACCGGAAGGATGTTGATGCATTGAAAAGGGTGCAGAAGAGATTTACCAGGATGTTGCCTTTGGAGGATATAGACGATGAAGAAAGGTTGAACAAACTTGGATTGTTTTCATCGGAGCGTCGGAGGATGAGGGGGGACCTGATAGAGGTTTACAAGGTTATGACAGGCTTGAATAGAGTGGATAGTCAGAGTCTTTTTCCCAGGATCAAAGGGTTAATTACTCGGGGGCATAGGTTAAAAGTGAGATGGGGAAAGGGGCAAGTTTTTCACACAGAGGGTGTGGTGAATGATGGAACGTACTGCTGGAGGAGGTGGTGGAAGCAGATTCTAGAACAATGTTCAAGAGGCATCTGGATAGATACATGAATAGGCAGGGAATAGAGGAATATGGACCACGTAGAGGCAATAAATTATTAGATTAGATTAGAGAGGCATCTGTGTTGGCACAGACTTGGTGGGCTGGAGGGCCTGTTCCTGTGCTGTACTGTTTCTTGTTCTCTTAGTGTGTGCTCCATTCTGAAACATGATGCATCTACTCATAAAATATGCACACATCGGAGCGTTGTGCAGGTTCCCCAGGTAGTGCGGCCCAAGGGCAGAGTCCTGGGTGGGTGCGAGTCGAGTGGCAGGGTCAGGTCCCAGGGTTGGTGTGAAAGAGGACAGGGTCCTGGATGGGTGCAAGAGGAGGGCAGTGTTCCTGGGTGGGTATGAGCAGAGGGCAAGGTCCCTGGGTGGATGCAGGCAGAGTAGCTGGGTCAGGTCGAGAGTCGATACAAAAGAGGGCAGTGTCCTGGGTGGGTGTGGGCGGAATGGCAGGGTCAGGTCCCAGGGTCATTTCAAAAGAGGGCAGGGTGCTGGGTGTGTGCGAATGGAGGGCAGGGTCCCCATGTGGCGCACGGTGGCACAGTGGTTAGCACTGCTGCCTCACAGCGCCAGGGGTCCAAATTCAATTTCCGGCTTGGGTCACTGTCTGTGTGGAGCTTGCACGTTCTCCCTGTGTCTGCATGGGTTTCCTCCGGGTGCTCCGGTTTCCTCCCACACTCCAAAGATGTGTGGGTTGAGTTTATTGGCCATGCTAACTTAGTATCCCAGGTAAGAGGGATTAGCAGGGTAAATGCGTGGGGTTGTGGGGATAGGGCCTGGAGTGGGATTGTTGTTGGTGCAGACTCGATGGGCCGAATGGCCTCCTTCTGCACTGTTCGGATTCTATGATTCTATGATTCTATAAAGGTGTCCTGGAGACATCCAAGATCAAAGTATTAGCACCAGCTGGATCTGAGAATCACTAAATGTGACTCTCTAAATAGTATTCTCATCATAAGCAGCTACCATGGTGCTCTTGCTTCTTATTCATGTGTTCTTGTGTATGAGATGTAATTGCCTTAATGGGGCACTGTTTGTCCAGAATAAACATGCTCATTAGAGCTGGAATTCCCATTCTTGGAATTTTCATGTACAAGATTGTGCTTATTTTTTAATAACTCAGGTTATGAACCACCTTTTGTTGGAGTACAGTTCCACCAGGCACCCTTCCACACCTTGTCCAGGCATGATTTCTCAGTAGGCTTTGGCAGACTATTCCACAATAGGAGTTATCACAGGAATACCAATCCTGTTCTCATTCAATGTTTGTAGATGTCCATTTTCCAACTCAGGGTGCCAGGCAGCTATAGGAGGACCACCTGATTTTCTTCTTCCTGTAGTGCCAGCCCACCATTCCAGTTGAGATTACTTAATCCAGCTCAAAACAGGGGTACAGACCTGTGACTTTATAGTTCAACTGCTCCTGGGATAAATTTGCCGAACCTCTAATGAGCTTCAACTAGTTTCATTGAAACATTCTTCAGTGCCTTATTTACATTCTCAGTCCTCTGTTTAACATGTCAACATTTCATAGATTAGATTATTAAAGATTCCTTACAGTGCAGGAGGAGGCCATTTGGCCCATCGAGCCTGCACCGACAACAATCCCACCCAGGCCCTATCCCCATAACCCCATGTATTTATCCTGCTAATCCCCTGACACTAAGGGACAGCAGTGCTAACCACTGTGCCGCCCTTGGTGTGCCACCTTGCCACTCAAAGAACAAAGAATAAAGAACAGTACAGCACAGGAAACAGGCCCTTCAGCCCTCCAAGCCTGTGCTGCTCCTTGGTCCAACTAGACCAATCGTTTGTATCCCTCCATTCCCAGGTTGCTCATGTGACTATCCAGGTAAGTCATAAATGATGTCAGCGTGTCTGCCTCCACAACCCTACTTGGCAGCACATTCCAGGCCCCCATCACCCTCTGAGTAAAAAACATCCCACTAATATCTGAGTTATACTTCGCCCCTCTCACCTTGAGCCCATGACCCCTCGTGATCGTCACTTCTGATCTGGGAAAAAGCTTCCCACCGTTCACCCTATCTATCCCCTTCATAATCTTGTACACCTCTATTAGATCTCCCCTCATTCTCCGTCTTTCCAGGGAGAACAACCCCGGTTTACCCAATCTCTCCTCATAGCTAAGACCCTCCATACCAGGCAACATCCTGGTAAACCTTCTCTGCACTCTCGCTAACGCCTCCACGTCCTTCTGGTAGTGCGGCGACCAAAACAGGACGCAGTACTCCAAATGTGGGCTAACCAGCGTTCTATACAGATGCATCATCAGACTCCAGCTTTTATACTCTATACCCCATCCTATAAAGGCAAGCATACCATATGCCTTCTTCACCACCTTCTCCACCTGTGTTGCCACCTTCAAGGATTTGTGGACTTGCCCACCTAGATCCCTCTGTGTTTCTATACTCTTGATGGCTCTGCCATTTATTGTATAACTCCTCCCTACATTATTTCTTCCAAAATGCATCACTTTGCATTTATCTGGATTAAATTCCATCTGCCACCTCTCCGCCCAATTTTCCAGCCTATCTATATCCTGCTGTATTGCCCGACAATGCTCATTGCTATCCGCAAATCCAGCCATCTTCGTGTCATCCGCAAACTTGCTGATAACACCAGTTACACCTTCTTCCAAATCATTTATATATATCACAAATAGAAGAGGTCCCAGGTACAGAGCCCTGCGGAACACCACTGGTCACAGACCTCCAGCTGGAAGAAGACCCTTCGACCGCTACCCTCTGCCTCCTATGGCTAAGCACAGTAAGAAGTCTCACAACACCAGGTTAAAGTCCAACAGGTTTATTTGGTAGCAAATACCATAAGCTTTCGGAGCAATGCTCCTTCGTCAGATGGAGTGGTCTCTGTTCTCAAACAGGGCACAGACACAGAAATCAAATTACAGAATACTGATTAGAATGCAAATCTCAACAGCCAGCCAGGTCTTAAATGCACAGACAATGTGGGTGGAGGGAGCATTCAACACAGGTTAAAGAGATGTGTATTGTCTCCAGACAGTACAGCTAGTGAAATTCTGCAAGTCCAGGAGTCAAGCTGTGGGGGTTACTGATAATGTGACATAAATCCAACATCCCGGTTTAGACCGTCCTCATGTGTGCGAAACTTGGCTATCAGTTTCTGCTCAGTGACTCTGCGCTATCGTGTGTCGTGAAGGCCGCCTTGGAGAACGCTTACCTGAAGATCCAAGGCTGAATGCCCGTGACTGCTGACGTGCTCCCCCACAGGAAGAGAACAGTCTTGCCTGGTGATTGTCGAGCGGTGTTCATTCACCCGTTGTCGTAGCGTCTGCATGGTTTCCCCAATGTACCATGCCTCGGGACATCCTTTCTTGCAGCGTATCAGGTAGACAACGTTGGCCGAGTTGCAAGAGTAGGTACCATGTACCTGGTAGATGGTGTTCTCACGTGAGATGATGGCATCCGTGTTGATGATCCGGCACGTCTTGCAGAGGTTGCTGTGGCAGGGTTGTGTGGTGTCGTGGTCACTGTTCTCCTGAAGGCTGGGTAGTTTGCTGCGGACAATGGTCTGTTTGAGGTTGCGTGGTTGTTTGAAGGCAAGAAGTGGGGGTGTGGGGATGGCCTTGGCGAGATGTTCGTCTTCATCAATGACATGTTGAAGGCTCCGAAGGAGATGCCGTAGCTTCTCCGCTCCGGGGAAGTACTGGATGACGAAGGGTACTCTGTCCACCGTGTCCCGTGTTTGTCTTCTGAGGAGGTCGGTGCGGTTTTTCGCTGTGGCACGTCGGAACTGTTGATCGATGAGTCGAGCGCCATATCCTGTTCTTATGAGGGCATCTTTCAGTGTCTGGAGGTGTCTGTTGCGATCCTCCTCATCCGAGCAGATCCTGTGTATTCGGAGGGCTTGTCCGTAGGGGATGGCTTCTTTTAAGTGTTTAGGGTGGAAGCTGGAGAAGTGGAGCATCATGAGGTTATCCGTGGGCTTGCGGTACAGTGAGGTGCTGAGGTGACCATCCTATGGCTAAGCCAGTTCTCCACCCATCTAGCCACTTCTCCTTGTATCCCATGAGCCTTAACCTTCTTAACCAACCTGCCATGTGGGACTTTGTCAAATGCCTTACTGAAATCCATATAGACGACATCCACGGCCCTTCCTTCGTCAACTGTTTTTGTCACTTCCTCAAAAAAACTCCACCAAATTTGTAAGGCACGACCTTCCTCTTACAAAACCATGCTGTCTGTCACTAATGAGATTGTTCCGTTCTAAGTGCACATACATCCTGTCTCTAAGAATCCTCTCCAACAACTTCCCTACCACGGACGCCAAGCTCACTGGCCTATAATTTCCCGGGTTATCCCTGCTACCCTTCTTAAACACTCGTTCCAAGAGGTAAGCATATTTACAATTCTGTAGTGCTACGCAACAATCTCTCCAGAATGTGTTTCTACACAGTGAAATGATCAGATTTAAGCATGAGAATTTAAATTCTTAATATTTTATATAAAAGCCATCATTAATATACCTCTTTTTATAGGGAGAATCTGCTGTTTTAAAGCCTGAAGTTTCTCATACATGAACAAATAGTTCTGAAACGTGAGAGCCGAACAACAGCTGGGCCTTTGTTGCTCTTATCAGCTCTCCTCCCACAGCACACTACATCAGAGAAAACACACACACACCACACCACACACGGACAATAAACAGTTCATGGCAATGTAGTGAAAAGGTTTTGTGCTTGTACAGTGACAGTAACATACAAACAGCAGCCACAAGGAAGGATGGACATAGCATTATAACTGCATCTTCAGAGCAGAGTAAGAAGTCTCACAACACCAGGTTAAAGTCCAACAGGTTTATTTGGTAGCAAATACCATAAGCTTTCGGAGCACAGCTCCTTCGTCAGATGGAGTGGATATCTGTTCTCAAACAGGGCACAGACACAGAAATCAAGTTGCAGAATACTGATTAGAATGCAAATCTCTACAGCCAGCCAGGTCTTAAATGTACAGACAATGTGGGTGGAGGGAGCATTCAACACAGGTTAAAGAGATGTGTATTGTCTCCAGACAGAACAGCTAGTGAAATTCTGCAAGTCCAGGAGGCAAGCTGTGGGGGTTACTGATAATGTGACATAAATCCAACATCCCGGTTTAGGCCGTCCTCATGTGTGCGGAACTTGGCTATCAGTTTCTGCTCAGCGACTCTGCGCTGTCGTGTGTCATGAAGGCCGCCTTGGAGAACGCTTACCTGTCACATTATCAGTAACCCCCACAGCTTGCTTCCTGGACTTGCACAATTTCACTAGCTGTTCTGTCTGGAGACAATACACATCTCTTTAACCTGTGTTGAATGCTCCTTCCACCCACATTGTCTGTACATTTAAGACCTGGCTGGCTGTAGAGATTTGCATTCTAATCAGTATTCTGTAATTTGATTTCTGTGTCTGTGCCCTGTTTGAGAACAGATATCCACTCCATCTGATGAAGGAGCTGTGCTCCGAAAGCTTATGGTATTTGCTACCAAATAAACCTGTTGGACTTTAACCTGGTGTTGTGAGACTTCTTACTGTGCTTACCCCAGTCCAACGCCGGCATCTCCACATCATGTCTTCAGAGCAGCACATCTTTGTTTCAATTTCTTAATCTTGATCGAGTGAATGTTTATGTTTGGAATTATTTTAAATGTAACTGTTGACAAGAATATTTTGACTAAATTTTGACCAAATTATCAGAGATTATCAAGCACAGACTGAGTAAAATGGTTGTCATTCATAAGAACTTTATATAAGCAAGGTTATAAAAAGCTACAAAACAGCATTCTTTGTAAACTTTGGACAAAATGCACCTCTAGAATACTGCTTGAATGGAGTACTGTTGAAAATGAACTGAGTCTCAGAAACATATATGCACTCATCTTTAATTGTTTCCAAAGCAAGACTTTTAAGACTGATGCGCGATTGCACAAAGACTAAATACACAAGGTTGTTTTGAGGGGCCCAGCAGGAAATCTCACACTTGATAATGAACAGAAAAGCGTTTCCACTGACCTTGACAGCTGAGAAAAGAAGCTGTTCATACCTTTCATCACTCCCTATCCCTGAAGCTTTTCTGCTGAAATTGGCACAGTTCTATGCAATGTATAATAGATAAGGAGGGTAGAATAATGGGAATAAACGGCTACATGATGCAGATTCTGACTGGTCAAAACTCAAACTAAAAATATTCAGAGCAACTCATCTATATCACTCAAAGGGGGCGATTTTACCATTGCGTTGCGCCCATTTTTGGGCGTGATGCGGTGGTAAAGTGGGGCGTAAAGCGATTAGCGCTGGTTTTCACGACTGGCGCCATTTTATGAGCGCCGGATTTTTGGCATGGTCAGCCTCTCGCTGGAAATGAGCAGGGCTAATGGGGGAGGGTCCCACTGCCACTCTGCAGCAATCGGTGGGGGGAAGGCAGTGGGGCCACGACTGGTGAGGGAGGGAGGGGGTCCGCGATCAGGCTGGGCGACGGGGAGTGGGGGGGAAAATCGGCGGTACCTCAGGCCGCAGGCCCCTGCGCTTGCAGGGGGGGAGCTGCTTCAGGCTGACAGCTCTCTCTTCTCTGTCAGACCCCTGCTACTGCTCACGTGCATGTGCAGCATCAGAGGCCTGCACATGAGCACTAGCTCCCCCTGCAGGCATTCGGGCGCATTAAGCCCTGCCCATAGGTTTCTGCAGCAAGCAACAGGCTCTCTCAGAATTTTGCATGCAGAAGGCTTATGCGGGGGGCCTGAAAACACACCCAAAAAGATGGATCTGAAACTCTCCCAGTTTCAAGTCCGCCCAGCACTTAGATAAAAAATGGTAAAATCGCCCCCAAAGGATCAGTAATATATAAAAGAGTGGGCTTCTCTTTCCTGCTCCAAATCAATCTCGAATATGGTTTCTTTGAAATAACTACATATTCACCATGGGCTTAGTGAATATATAAAATGTTTTTGGAAAATGAGGCTTATGTATTGATGGAAATGTCATTGCACTTTGACACAGAAATCATTCATCAGAAAGTAAATTACTAACCTGGTGTTTTCCAAGGAAATTGTTTGTGGTTAAATTACAGGCTTTAATACAATTGCAAACAAAAATAATCTTCTTTTCCACTTTTAATCAATCATTTGGGTTTATTGCTTCAAGTAGCACCACAAATGAAAATAGTCTTTTGTTCTATATTACATTTTGAAAAGGAGAAACCTATGCCATGATTGTATGTAATTATTTACATGCAATCACAGGGCTAATATATAAACAGCCTATTTAATCAACATTCATTAAAACACACATCCATTAGTTGTCTTCCTTTAAGTTCCCACCCCTTCTTTCACCCATACGGTTTCTGTCCTCGAGTTTTTCTTGGTTCTCTATCTAATAACACTCAGCAGAGACTGTCAGATAGATCTATAAAATGTGAGTGAGCCATTGAATTGCAGGTTTGGACTGAGGCTTGGATCATTTGCAGGACTTGTTTTCCTGCAAATGGTTTGTAAGGAACTCTTATTAGTTGTTTTATGGTGTTGTGTCTGCCGCACAGTCTGTTTCAACCCTTATACAGTGGACAAAGAATTGCGAGTAGACTTCTTGTTAGTACAACAATATTATTTACACACAATTAATAATCACCCACCCAATCAACAATAATTTATTGTACAGAATACTAAAAGTTCAAGTCCAATACTAGACCTTGACTTAACTTTTGTGTGACTGGCAGGTACCCAGGCAGATATTGGCCTTTATCTGTGCGCTGGTCTCGGTCGTCCTCTGCGTAGTCTGGTCCTTTGGTCTGGTCTGACACTCTGGCTCTGGTCTTCCTTCCTTCTTGGGTGTGGTGGCTCTCCTCGTGCTGGTCATTGCTGGTGATGGTCACCGTTGTTGTCGCTAGTTCGTGGGGTCAGAGAGAGAGCTTCTTCTGTTGTGCAGCACCTTTTATCTCTCCTTGGTTTCATGTCCTTTTGGGTGGTCTCTTGATTCTTGTCAATCAATCAATCAGGGCTTGATCACCCTGATCGATAAGGTCCAATCAGGTGCTGCCACACCGATCTCTGAGTGTGTAACCAACGATGTGGTGATGCCGGTGTTGGACTGGGGTAAACACAGTAAGAAGTCTCACAACACCAGGTTAAAGTCCAACAGGTTTATTTGGTAGCACAAGCCACTAGCTTTCGGAGCGCTGCCCCTTCATCAGGTGAGTGGGAGTTCTGTTCACAAACAGGGCATATAAAGACACAAACTCAATTTACAAAATAATGGTTGGAATGCGAGTCTTTGCAGGTAATCAAGTCTTAAAGGTACAGACAATGTGAGTGGAGAGAGGGTTAAGCACAGGTTAAAGAGATGTGTATTGTCTCCAGCCAGGACAGTTAGTGAGATTTTGCAAGCCCAAGCAAGTCATGGGTCTTAGGTTCATGTCACACTATCTGTAACCCCCACGACTTGCCTGGGCTTGCAAAATCTCACTAACGTCCTGGCTGGAGACAATACACATCTCTTTAACCTGTGCTTAACCCTCTCTCCACTCACATTGTCTGTACCTTTAAGTCTTGATTACCTATAAAGACTCGCATTCCAACCATTATCTTGGAAATTGAATTTGTGTCTTTATATGCCCTGTTTGTGAACAGAACTCTCACTTACCTGGTGAAGGGGCAGCGCTCCGAAGGCTGGTGGCTTGTGCTACCAAATCTGTTGGACTTTAACCTAGTGTTGTGAGACTTCTTACTGTGTACCCAATGACCATGCCTGCAGGTGCTGGAGGCACGTAGGTCACATACCTCCCTCCCAAATAAGAGGTTAAGGCTCCCCTTTTTCTGGTAAACAAATATGTTTGACCAGAGAATGTCCATTGTCTTTGAGATGGCCTATTTCCTGTGTATTCAGTAGTCTGAGCTGCAGGCTGTTTATCTGTGTCCTTTTTCTTTTGAGACTGCAGCCTGCCTGTTTTAGTGCTTGTTCAATTATCCCAGCGTGCTCTGTAAATCGCCATTTTAAGTGGCCCGTTTGGCCACATTGGTCCCATCTGGCATTGCTACCATTTAAACAGAGCAATTAACTGACTAATTGTGGCACATGGTTTCACATTTTATAAACAAAAACAAACTTTATTGTATATAAAATTTAAACAAATCAAGTACTTTCAACTTAACACGATAGTTTATAAAGTCAATTCTACATTTTACTTCCTCATCTTGAAGGTTCATTCACTTCTCCGAGGACCAACACAAAGGTAAGCTATTGTGCTCCATAATTTACTTTAATTCTACTCAGTATTTCAGCTTTCTCCAAAGTACAAGATTTATTGGGATCCTTCCATTAGCTTTTGGATAAGCAACCCTCTAATTTTCTTTCCAGAACTCGGGACTGTGAACTCTTCAAGTCCTTGTCCTGTCTTTGGACATAGATAGACTGTTTTTTTTCATTCTCTATTCCCAATGTTTTTTCCCTATTAAACCTCACAGGCTCCGAGGCTGTCAAAAATTTTGAATCAATTGTCTTCCAGACAGAGGAGGAAAAAGAAGACCCCAAGATAATCCTGAAACAATTTGAGAACATTTGCCTCCCGGTAAAAAAATCTAACCCTTGATAGACATGTGTTAAATTCAATGAACCAAAGAGGAAATGAGTCAATACAATCTCACGTGGCCAACCTTGCAAGGTTACTGTTGGTGGCATCCTTGTTGGCGGTCATGCTATGCAGGAACATAAAGCACATCTTCACCTTGACAGAATCAGGACCATCCAATTAAGGCTGAACACTGAAAAGTGCAGATTCAGGGTCAACCTGGTTCCCAACATGGGTCATTTATTCACATATAATGGTGTAAAGGCCGATCCAGATCAGACAACGGCTATACAAACGATGACCATTTCCATGGACAAGCACGCTTTACAGCATTTTCTTAGTATGACAAATTATCTTTCTCAGTTCATCCTGTGTTAAAGTGAAGTCACTGGAACTCTTCGTCAACTTCTCCACCAGGATGTTGGTGCTAGAAAGAGCACCTCACCGAGTTCTTCAACAGACACAAACAAGCGCCTGCAGCCCCACTGGTATTACAATACTTTGACTTTCAAGCACTTGTATGTAGGATTCTGAAATTCAGTTTAACTAAGTATGAGACCACTCTGGGTACAAGTGTGTTCAGACAAAATTTACCAATTAAGTTATCAAAACTACAACAGAAATGATACTTAACCAGATAGTAGCCGTAGCCACTCCACAGTGGAATATTGAATCTTGATTGGATGGGAGGGCTTTCTCCCCAAAAGGCTTTTTTTTCCAAAAATATACTCTATTCATAAATCTGTGAGAACATTACAAACATTCCAAAATGGCCTTCACATAAAAAGCAATAATATTCAGATTCTTTACATAAATCAAGTAATATTCTGAGGTGCTCCAGTACAGTAAAGGAAATATTTCGGACATTTTACAGTGGTCTTACAAATGTTCCAGTCGTCTTCTTTCTTCTAACTTCTATCTTCTTTCTCTGTGTGCGGTCTCACTGAAAAGCAGGTGTTATTAACTCTTTTTCCAAATCACAGCCACCGCCTGGCCAGTGGGATCCCTGACCTATGATTCTGGTTGGCTAGGTGAGCTCTGATGAAACGTCATCCAGACTCAAAACGTCTATTCTCTCTCCACAGATGCTGTCAGACCTGCTGAGATTTTCCAGCATTTTCTGTTTTTGATTTAGTCTTAATTGATTTGTATTCTGAGTGGCTTGAACTCAACTGTCTGCCAAACATGACGCATAAAACAGTAATTATAAGCTGAAGAGACACTTTGTCATACACGGCATCCCACACAGACTCATGACAGACAACATTCACCAATCCACCTCCATTCAATTTTGCAACTTTGCACACACATGGGACTTTGAGCAGCCACCTATGTCCACAGTCAAATACAAAAAAAGAACAAAGAACAAAGAACAGTACAGCACAGGAAACAAGCCCTTCGGCCCTCCAAGCCTGTGCCGCTCATTGGTCCAACTAGACCATTCATTTGTATCCCTCCATTCCCAGACTGCTCATGTGACTATCCAGGTAAGTCTTAAACGATGCCAGCGTGTCTGCCTCCACCACCCTACTTGGCAGAGCATTCCAGGCCCCCACCACTCTCTGTGTAAAAAACGTCCCTCTGATATCTGAGTTACACCTCGCCCCTCTCACCTTGAGCCCATGACCCCTCGTGATCGTCACCTCCGACCTGGGAAAAAGCTTCCCACTGTTCACCCTATCCATACCCTTCATAATTTTGTACACCTCTATTAGGTCTCCCCTCAATCTCCGTCTTTCCAGGGAGAACAACCCCAGTTTACCCAATCTCTCCTCATAGCTGAGACCCTCCATACCAGGCAACATCCTGGTAAACCTTCTCTGCACTCTCTCTAAAGCCTCCACGTCCTTCTGGTAGTGCAGCGACCAGAACTGGACGCAGTACTCCAAATGTGGCCGAACCAGCGTTCTATACAGCTGCAACATCAGACTCCAGCTTTTATACTCTATACCCCATCCTACTGGATGCAGTACTCCCAATGTGGCCTAACCAGCGTTCTATACAGCTGCAACATCAGACTCCAGCTTTTATACTCTATACCCCATCCTATAAAGGCAAGCATACCATATGCCTTCTTCACCACCTTCTCCACCAGTGCTGCCACCTTCAAGGATTTGTGGACTTGCACACCTAGGTCCCTCTGTGTTTCTATACTCTTGATGGCTCTGCCATTTATTGTATAACTGCCCCCTACATTAGTTCTTCCAAAATGCATCACTTCGCATTTATCTGGATTAAATTCCATCTGCCATTTCTCCACCCAATTTTCCAGCCTATCTATATCCTGCTGTATTGTCCGACAATGTTCATCGCTATCCGCAAGTCCAGCCATCTTTGTGTCATCCGCAAACTTGCTAATAACACCAGTTACACCTTCTTCCAAATCATTTATATATATATATCACAAATAGCAGAGGTCCCAGAACAGAGCCCTGCGGAACACCACTGGTCACAGACCTCCAGCCGGAAAAAGACCCTTCGACTGCTACCCTCTGTCTCCTGTGGCCAAGCCAGTTTTCTACCCATCTAGCCACCTCTCCTTGTATCCCATGAGCCTTAACCTTCTTAACCAACCTGCCATGAGGGACTTTGTCAAATGCCTTACTGAAATCCATGTAGACGACATCCACGGCCCTTCCTTCGTCAACTGTTTTTGTCACTTCCTCAAAAAACTCCACCAAATTTGTAAGGCACGACCTCCCTCTTACAAAACCATGCTGTCTGTCACTAATGAGATTGTTCCATTCTAAATGCGCATACATCCTGTCTCTAAGAATCCTCTCCAACAACTTCCCTACCACGGACGTCAAGCTCGCCGACCTATAATTTCCCGGGTTATCCCTGCTACCCTTGGTTTGACGGAATAGACGGTTCGCTCAGCCAAGCATCTTCTCAAGAAATGTGCATGGGGTCGCACCGACTGCTATGTGGCACTCCTTGGCGTAGGAACTCTACCAAGACAGGGCCTGCCCTCATCGGCACAATGACATTTTTACAGCTGTACCAGGACCACAATTCCTACTGCTAAAGCTCTGCTGCAGCCTAAATGCGAATCCAATGTGATAAGGCCCTCCTGCAATGCAGATTGAGAAGCAAAATGCATTATGATCGAGATGCTGAAAGACTCTGCCCTCTAACACCAGGTCAAATGGTCAGGATTCAGACTGCATGGCCATGACCTTTTGGCAGTGGTAAACAGTGATGCCCTGCAACCATACAGCTATGTGGTAGCCTCAGACAGTGCTCACTATGTACACAATCTCTGACACCTTCTGCAAGCAGCAGAATCAGCACAGACAGATAACATAGCACTTCACTCACCCGGCCAATGGCAGCAGCCACCTGCACCAGCAGACATGCAATCTCCTACAGAGGCCAATGCAGGAAATCCTGCACCTGACGAACACACAGATGAAACATCCTGTGTTTTGAGGACACTGGTCACAGAAAAACTTCAACACCACCAACTGGTGTAATCACACGCTGGGT
The DNA here is from genome assembly GCF_964213995.1 of Mustelus asterias. Taxonomy (NCBI): domain Eukaryota; kingdom Metazoa; phylum Chordata; class Chondrichthyes; order Carcharhiniformes; family Triakidae; genus Mustelus; species Mustelus asterias. Next base: position 78,020,740 of record NC_135810.1, read on the forward strand.
GCCAGAGTGGCCGAACACCTAATTCCAGGACTTCATTACCGCTTCGCCTAGAACTGGCTTTTCAAATCCAATTTTCCTTCCAACTTCCAACTGAAAAGGGAGGGGGGGAGAAAAGGAGGAGACGTGATGAGCTATGTACCAGCCTAATCCGTGCCTCAATATATATGTAAATAGTTATGCATTGTCAGTTTGTTTTATTGTGCCACACAATGGTCCGTACATAGTTTCCTATTGTGCACACTGTTACTATTCATGCCTCCAGTTTCCCAAATAAACGGGGAAGGTCACGTGAGAACATGATGACACGGCTACATAAGAAGTCATGTGGTAGGAGCGCGGGAGTTATCCCTGGGATTTTGGGCAGAGCACAAGTACTGTATGTAGCTGTCAACCTTAGGAATAAACTATCTTTGTTGGATGTCCTTGATGTCTGTGATTTGAGGAACTCACAACATTACCCATGTGGAATCTTGATATGGAGTAAATGGTGAGTTGAAATGGTTGCTAAAATACTTGCCATACATGGTTCTACTATCTTTGTCCCCTCAACAAGGTAAACTTGTTTCCTTAAACTTATTGTTATATTAGAAATTCAACGAACAAAATGCTTTAAATATTGAAGGTCTTAGACTGAATCCTCAAATACAAGTCCTTTCTTCAAAGAGGCTCCAATGTGACAAAGTTATCTTCGGACAAAACATAAATGGAGATATGTAATAGCAGAATTAATTATTATAGAATTCTCCACTATCAGCCCTTAGAAGTCTCAACTCAGACCCCTAGAGTAATGTGTTCATGTGAATTGTCAAGCTAACATACATAGTTAAGCGACACCCTCTTATTTGCTTCAAAAATATACATGACAAGAATTTTATGGTCCTTCCCACCTGGTTCCGCTGAATTTGTAAGAGTTTTAACAACACCGGGTTAAAGTCCAACAGGTTTATTTGGTAGCAAATAACATTAGCTGAAATCCTGCTGAATTAAACAGCAATTTAAATGGTCTGGCCCCCACACTGTGGTGAGGCTATAAAACCCTGGCCCATGTCTTTCATTGAAGCCAATTATACATTACACCATACGCACAAGGCTATAGATATTACCTAAAGCTAATCACATCATGTCAATAATGTAGTCTCAATTCATGCAATTTTACTTTCACCTTGTCAGCAAAACTTATTGAAAAATACTCAAACAAATATATGAAAGAAAATGATCCTTCAATTTGGTTTGATTAGTGTTTCTGTCTTAGCTCAAAAATCTGACAGAGTCCAACTCAATCTAATGTTCTAAAGTTGACTGAATCATGGCTGACTAAAATGTGTCCTCAAACATGAACCTTTTTACAGAAGTTTGAGACCAAAAGGCCTTCTATTGTTTATTGTGTTGGTGAGAGACAACTTATCTCTAAAAGTGACCTTGGTTCAAAACAGTTTCATTCATAGAGTTTTAAAATCCAGACATATAGCTGTCTACTCAGGCTGCATCCAAGATTTCATAGTCTCAAGGGTATGGTGTTAACACGAGGCATATTGGCACCAATTCAAGCCTGCAGTTATTTTATATTGCTAACCTGGGATTAACCCCTTAAAATCTTAGGTTCTCCATCAGATTTGTGAGTTTTTTCACGTGTACATAAAGACGTGACCCAACTTCATTGTGAGTAATGTTGAGAAGTTTCTCAAAGTTATGCAAAAGCACCATATAAATGAAAGCCTTTCTTTAACAGCAACAAAATCAAGGGAAGGGAATGAACAGCAAGGGCACAGGGCCAGGAGAAAGGAATAGGGTCAACAATCTGGTCTTAGGCTGGACTGGGAATTGGTAGTGACACTAAGAGATAGCAAGGACAGCAGGATGGCAGGGGCAGCATACATGCTACAGTCCATCTGTAGGAAGTTTATTTTGAGGAAGAACAATATTATCAAGTCTAACATAAGGAGTGAGATTCAATTAAGAAAGGCTTGTGAATTGAAAGAAATAGCCTTGACATGAGAAGGCTGAAGCTGAGGCTAAGATACATCAAGATAATATGAGGCTTGGGGGTTACTGGGGGTCAGAGATTTCCAGGGGCAGGAGCTACACACCTTTTTGGATTTTTAAATCATGTTTTCACATAAAATATTATTGTAAAGGAATTAGCTTTCAGCTGTGCTTTGTAATGAAATGATTCCAACCAATTTTAAAATTCTCTGTCTGGTCATATATTGCAGCCAACAAAACTAAAAGGGAATTTTATTTGTGGCTAGATATTGAAAAAGTATATTAAAGTTAGGCAGACCAGTTTGTGAAATTTCATTGTTCAAAAACCGCTTGGAATTGAGTCAGTGAGAATCATTTGACTTATCTCAGACTCATTGGGTTGATTTTATGCTACCCAGCTGGGTTTTGGATACTGTTGGGGGGGGGCGGGGGGTGGCTGGCCTATCAGGGGATAACAGCAGCAGCAGCCAGAGCAGTGGCATCACGGCTGGCTCTGTTATTAAGCAGGGAGGGACAAAGAGGACGAGAGCAATAGTTATAGGGGACTCTATAGTTAGGGGTGCAGATCGGCGTTTCTGTGGATGCAAAAGAGACTCCAGGATGGTATGTTGCCTCCCTGGTGCCAGGGTCCAGGATGTCTCTGAACGGGCAGAAAGCATTCTGAAGGGAGAAGGTGAACAGACAGAGGTTGTGGTACATATTGGTACTAATGACATAGGCAGGAAGAGTGATGAGGTCCTGCAGCAGCAGTTTAGGGAGTTAGGTGGAAAGTTAAAAAGCAGAACCTCTAGGGTTGTAATCTCAGGATTACTCATTACTCCCTGTGCCACGTTTTAGTGAGGCTAGAAATAGGAAGATAGTACAGCTCAACATGTGGCAAAACAGCTGGTGTAGGAGGGAGGGTTTCAGATATCTGTCCCGTTGGGGTCTCTTCTGGGGCAGGTGGGACCTGTACAAGAAGGACGGGTTGCATCTAAACTGGAAAGGCATAAATATTCTAGCCGGGAGGTTTGCTAGTGTCACAAGGGAGGATTTAAATTAGTTTGGCAGGTGGGTGGGAACCAAAGGAAAGGTGAATTAACTGAAGGAGAACCTGAGAGTAGGGCCAGTAAGACTCAGAGGAAGAGCAGACAGGGTGTAGTTGCTAATCAAAGAGGGTCTGGTGGACTGAAGTGCACTTGTTTCAATACGAGAAGTGTAACAGGTAAGGCAGATGGGCTTAGAGCTTGGGTTAGTACTTGGAACTACGATGTTGTTGCTATAACAGAGACTTGGTTAAGGGAAGGACAGGGTTGGCAGCTTAACATCCCAGGATACAGATGTTTCAGGTGGGATAGAGGAGAATGTAAAAGGGGTGGGGGAGTTGCACTACTGGTTAAGGAGAATATCACAGCTGTACTGTGGGGAGGGCACCTCGGAGGGCTCATATAGCGAGGCAATATGGATAGAGCTCAGGAATAGGAAGGGTGTAGTCACAATGTTGGAGGTTTACTATAGGCCACCAAACTGCCAGCGGGAGATAGAGGAACAAATATGTAGGCAGATTTTGGCAAGGTGTAAAAGTAACCGAGTTGTTGTGGTGAGAAATTTTAATTTCCCCTATATTGGCTGGGATTCACTTAGTGCTAGGGGTGTGGATGAGGCAGAGTTTTAAGGAGCATACAGGAGGGCTTCTTGAAACAGTATGTAGATAGTCCAACTAGGGAAGGGGCCAAATTGGACCTGGTATTGACGAATGAACCTGGCCAGATGGTCGACGTTTCAATGGGGGAGCAGTTCAGGAACAGTGACCACAATTCAGTAAGCTTTAAGGTACTGATGGATAAAGATAAGTGTAGACCTCAAGTTAAGGTGCTAAATTGGAGGAAGGCTAATTACAACAATATTAGGCAGGAACTGGAGAATGTAGATTGGGGGCAGATGTTTGAGGGCAAATCAACTTCTGGGAGGCTTTCAAGTGTAAGTTGATAGGAATTCAGGACCGGCACATTCCTGTAAGGGTGAAGGATAAATATGGCAAGTTTTGGGAACCATGGATAACGAGTGATATTGTGAGCCTAGTCAAAGAGAAAAAGGAAATATTTGTCAAGGCTAGGAGGCTGGGAACACATGAAGCAAGTGTGGAATACAAGGAAAGTAGAAAGAAACTTAAGCAAGGAGTAAGGAGGGCTAAAAGGGATCACGAAAAAGCATTGGCCAGCAGGATTAAGGAAAATCCCAAGGCTTTTTATACATATATAAAGAGCAAGAGGGTAGCCAAGGAGCAGGTTGGCCCACTCAAGGATGAGGGAATCTATGCGTAGAGCCAGAGGAAATGAGTGAGGTATTAAATGAATACTTTGCGTCAGTATTCACCAAAGAGAAGGACTTGGTGGATGATGAACCTGGGAAAGGATGCGTAGATAGTTTGAGTCATATTGAGATCAAAAAGGAGGAGGTATTGGGGTTCTTGAGAAACATTAAGATAGACAAGTCCCCAAGGCCTGATGGGATATACCCCAGAATACTGAGAGAGCCAAGGGAGGAAATTGCTGGGGCCTTGAGAGAAATTTTTGTATCCTCACTGGCTACAGGGGAGGTCATGATGTGGAGATGCCGGTGTTGGACTGGGGTGAACACAGTAAGAAGTCTCACAACACCAGGTTAAAGTCCAACAGGTTTATTTGGTAGCAAATACCATAAGCTTTCGGAGCACTGCTCCTTCGTCAGATGGAGTGGAAATGTGCTCTCAAACAGTGCAAACAGACAAAAGTTGCAGAATACTGATTAGAATGCGAATCCTACAGGATCCTGTAGGATTCGCATTCTAATCAGTATTCTGCAACTTGATTTTGTCTGTTTGCACTGTTTGAGAGCACATTTCCACTCCATCTGACGAAGGAGCACTGCTCCGAAAGCTTATGGTATTTGCCACCAAATAAACCTGTTGGACTTTAACCTGGTGTTGTGAGACTTCTTACAGGGGAGGTCCCAGAGGATTGGAGAATAGCCAATGTTGTTCCTTTGTTTAAGAAGGGTAGCAAGAATAATCCAGGTAATTACAGGCAGGTGAGCCTTACATCAGTGGTAGGGAAATTATTGGAGAGGATTCTTCGAGACAGGATTTACTCCGACTTGGAAATAAATGGACGTATTAGTGAGAGGGAACATGGTTTTGTGAAGGGGAGGTCGTGTCTCTAAATTGATCGAGTTTTTCGAGGAAGTGACAAAGATGATTGATGAGGGTAGGGCAGTGGATGTTGTCTACATGGGCTTCAGTAAGGCCTGTGACAAGGTCCCTCAAGGCAGACTGGTGCAGAAGGTGAAGTTGCATGGGATCAGAGGTGAGCTGGCAAGGTGGATACAGAACTAGCTCGGTCAAAGAAGACAGAGGGTAGCAGTGGAAGGGTATGCTTCTGAATGGAGGGCTGTGACAAATGGCGTTCCTCAGGGATCAGTGCTGGGACCTTTGCTGTTTGTAATATATATAAATGATTTGGAGGAAAATGTAACTGGATTGATTAGTAAGTTTGTGGATGACACAAAGGTTGGTGGATTTGCAGATAGCGATGAGGACCATCAGAGGATATAGATCGGTTGGAGACTTGGGTGGAGAGATGACAGATGGAGTTTAATTGGGACAAATGTGAGATCATGCATTTTGGAAGGTCTAATACAGATAGGAAATATACAGTAAATGGCAGAGCCCTTCAGAGTATTGATAGGCAGATGGATCTGGATGTACAGGTACACAGGTCACTGAAAGTGGCAACGCAGGTGGAGAAGGTAGTCAAGAAGGCATACGATATGCTTGCCTTCATCGGCTGGGGCATTGAGTTTAAAAATTGGCATGTCATGTTACAGCTTTATAGGACCTTAGTTAGGCTGCACTTGGGAAATAGTGTTCAATTCTGGTTGCCACACTACCAGAAGCATGTGGAGGCTTTGGAGAGGGTACAGAAAAGATTTACCAGGAGGTTGCCTGGTATGGAGGGCATTAGCCATGAGGAGAGGTTGGAGAAACTTGGTTTGTTCTCACTGGAACGATAGAGGTTGAGAGGCAATTCGATAGAAGTGTACAAGATTATGAGGGGCATGAACAGAGTGGCTAGTCAGAGGCTTTTTCCCAGGGTGGAAGAGTCAATTACTAGAGGGCATAGGTTTAAGGTATGAGGAGCAAGGTTTAAAGGAGATGTACGAGGCAAGTTTTTTTTAAACAGAGGATGGTGGGTGCCTAGAACTTGCTGCCGGGGGAGGTAGTGGAAGCAGATACGATAGTGACTTTTAAGGGGCATCTTGACAAATACATGAATAGGATGGGAATAGAGGGATACGGTCCCCGGAAGGGTAGGGGGTTTTAGTTCAGTCGGGCAGCATGGCCGGTGCAGGCTTGGAGAGCCAAAGGGCCTGTTCCTGTGCTGTAATTTTCTTTGTTCTTTGGGTGAAGGGTTGGACTGGGAAGTGTGTGGTCTGCTCAATTCCATCCCTGTAAGAAGTTTAACAACACCAGGTTAAAGTTGGACTTTAACCTGGTGTTGTTAAACTTCTTACTGTGTTTACCCCAGTCCAACGCCGGCATCTCCACATCAATTCCATCCCTGCCATCTCAACACACTGAATGAAGCATGTTGGGGTGGGAATGTGGCCAACTAGCTGAGAGAAGGGGGGCTCCGCACCCAATTGGGTGTTTAGGGTGGGATGTCCGGAAGGCCATGAACTGCAAGTTGGTCACGGCCACCCATTTAAAGGCACTCTGGCACGGATTGGTGGTAGCTGCTGATCATGAAATTCACCAACATAAGAGGAAGATGTTGTCCAAACCTATGTGTTTTAACCAAATAAATAGCGAATAAATAGTAGAGAATAAATATACAAGTCAACTTTAAATACTTAAACACAATTTTCTTTATTCTGTAGCTACTTAAACAACAGTAAATACTTGCAATGCATAAACCAAATACTCACTATCTGTTACTTTACTTAACTTAAGGTTGATTTCCACTTGCAATTAAAACCTGGCCAGGATTTTGTTGTCACATGGAATCAGTTCTTTGTCCTCTTTTTCTTCCACTCTGACACTCTTCTTGTGAGCTTGGTTCTCAGGTTCTACACACTGCCTTTCTGAACAAGCTCTTTGTGTTAGCAGAGTTAAAACTCCAAAAGTTCCTTGGTAATCAGCCAATGAATTGTTCAGGACCACAATTGCATCGTTCGATTAGGCCAATCAAATCCAACCATAGTATCATTGGTCACATCAGGCCTCATCATCTAAGTGCATATTGTTTAAATTCCAATGCCCAGCTCAGGAACACTGGCTCTAAGAGTCTGTTCACAACTCATCCTTGCCAAAGACAAGCTGTTGAATCTGACACTTTCTGTCCTTTGACAAATTCCAGGCCACTGGCCACAAGGAAAATCCAGCATAGTGAAAAAACAATTTTAACCAAAAAATCAGGTTTGCTTGATTGAAGATCTTTCAGCATATTAAAAGTTAAAACTCCATTCAGCCACAAAGGGAATTGGAAGAAGACCTTTATCTTATTGGAGCTGCAACATACAAGAGCATGTTTTCCAGCTTTGGTGACTATTGTGCCTTCAGTTTCTCATTGTCAGGGAGGAAAGAATATCTGTCCCATTCGCCTTCTGAAAAAGGGATCCATCCGACTATTGGAGACTGAGATGGTGCATCTGGCACTCAGAGGGTTGCTGGAGGCAAAGTAGATGTTGAGTACCAGGCTGATGGTGAGCTTCTGGAATTGTCTATCAGGCAGATATGTTGGTCCTGCACTGCAAGGTATATGGAGATGTGGCAGGTTGCGTGCACTGGCACAGACAGTGGAGGAGTCTATGCAGACAACGAGTGCTGCCATCATCCGCCCTTTAGAATACATGGCTTTCTCCATTGAGAGGCTGCTAATTGTCATGGAGGGCCAAACGCAGCAGCTTGTTAATGGAATACATTCTGATTGACACTCTGAGATCAGTGCCCAGTGCAAATGCAGGAAGGAGAATGAGGCACCTGGAGTCACAGCCAGGTCCTGGTTCTTTTAAGGAAAGCAGGGCGGGCCGAATGGGTCTCAGGATGGCAGATGAGCAGGTGCTACCAACATTGGGGGGTAGCTCTCAGGGTTCCTGATAAGGACAGCCTCTCCTCTACCCCTCTGCCTCTCTACCATTGACATCAATGTCTCAGCATGCCATGGTAACAGATGAGACTCCTGCCACCATGCAGGAGACCACACCTGAGCTCATGGGTTCAGGTGACTAGAGGACACTCACCAAAGTCATCCCAGGCAGTGGAACTTAAGGGTCAGCAGCCTGCCTCCAGCAAGGCTGGCCATGTGGAGGGAGCACCATGCAGTAGCATCTGAAAAATAATTAAGAAAATACATTAGTGGTACATGGGTTCACAAGGATAGTAGTCTAGACAGTTTTGTTTGGATAAATATTACTTCTGTTATGTATTAAATGAGGTGTTGTTTGTTCCTGCTGTTCGAGCTTCATTTGGGTTTCATATATGTGGTGTCTTGGTTTGGATTTTCATTGACTAACTGCTCGTAATGGAGTTTGTGCTCGTGTGGGTCCCTCTGAATATTGTGTCTCACTGACATGCACATCCGACTCTTGTTTTAGCGCTTAGGAGGTGTCAAGAGAGGTTGAGTGATGCAAAGATGTTACTGTTTATCAAATTCCATATTTCTAGTTGAAATGTCACATTATAAGAGCTTCCAGCATTGCCCTGCTATCCAAAGCCTGTTGTAAACTAGCTCCTGCTGCTGGCTGGCCTGGTTCCCCCTCCTCATCCTCAGATTCTTCCTGAGACTCATCATCAGAGGTTGCAGCTTGCTCCAATAGATTACTCTCAGCTAGGACCTCCCTCTCTGGAGTGCCAGGCTGTGTGCGGTGCAGTAGACCACACTATTTAGTGAGACAATACGGAATCACAGAATCTTTACAATACAAACGAGGCTATTTGGCCCATCGAGTCATCACTGGCAAAGAAAATTCCACCTAGTCCCATCCCCTTACCTTATCCCCTTAACCTTGCACATTCTTTCTTTTCAGATAACTATCCAACTACCTTTTAGATGTCTTGATCGAACCTGTATTCATCACCTTTTTAGGAAGCTCATTCAGATCATCCTCTGGGTGAAAAGGATTTCCCTCACTTCACTTTTACTCCTTTTGTCAATCATTTTGTATCTAGTTCTTGGTGCTCCCTTGAGTGAGAACAATTTCTCACTAGCTTCCTGTCCATTCCCCTCAAGATCTTGAATATCTCTATCAAGTCTCCTTTCAGCCTTCTTTCTCCAGAGGAAGCAGTCTCAAGCTCTATCCTCATTGCTACAATTCTTTATCTCTGGAATCATTCTTATGAACCTCTTCCATACTCTCTCCAACGCCTTCATATTCTTCCTTAAGTCTGGTTCCCAGAACTGGACATAGTACTCCAGATGTGGCCTTACTCTTGTACTCAATGCCCTTGTTAATAAAGCAGAAGATATTGGGGGCGATCCTCCCAAAAAAATTCTAAGTACTGAATTTGTGTAAAAACTGGAGTAACTTCCGCTGGTTTCTTTAGCGGGATTTTCAAAATGAATCTCCCACACTCTGAGCACTGCAGAGTGCCCTAGCATGATTCAATTTGAAAATCAGGGGGTGGAGCCTATTCCCACTGAAGAGGCCAGCAGCATAGCACTGAGTGGGCTACTGTGCATGCGCCGATCAGTCAGAGTGGAGATCACCACATGCGCAGTGGCCCTGCCCTGCCGTTCTCCCAATCACTGGCCAGCCCCACAAACCTCTGTCACTGCCCCTCCGAAACTCCCTCCCCCGATCGCTGGCCTCCCGGACCTCTCCAGGCAAGCCCCAATGTCTCCCCCCCACCACACCGTCAGCCCCAATCTCCCTGACCCCCAGCAGTCTAGAACAATGCAGCGGGCTGGGCGAATCACCCCACTCTCTGCTTTATTAACTGCTTTGTCAACTTGCCCTACCATATTTAATGACTAATGTACAGATATTCTGAGGTCCTGCTGTTCCTACACCTCTTTTTGAGTTTTTGCCTTTATTTGATACTATCTCTCCATATTATTCCTTCCAAAATGAATCACTTCACACTTCTCTGCATTGAACTTCATCTGTCACATGTTTGCCCAATCCACCAACCTATGTACCCTTTTGAAGTTCAAGATGATCATAATTAGAGTTGACAGTGCTTCCAATCTTAATATAATCTGCACATTCTGAAATCATGCCCTGCACACGATAGTCTAAGTCATTACTATACATCCAGAAGAGCAAAGCTCCCAGCACTAACCTCTTGGAACTACACTACAAACCTTCCTCCAATCTGAGAAATGACCATTTATCACTCTGATTCCTGTCGCTCAGCCAATTTCTTTTCCAATTGCCTATTTTCCCTTTTATTTCATGAGCTAAAATTCTGCTCACAAGTCTGTTGTGTGGCACTGAGTCAAATACCTTTTGAAAATACATGTACACCATATCAACATTGCCCTTATCAACCTCCTCCATTACTTCCTCAAAAAAAAACTCCTGAAAGTTGGTGAAACCTGATTTTCCCTTCATGACTCCATGTTGGCTTTCCTTAATTACCCAGCACTTGTCTAAGTGACTATGATTTTGTCCTGAACAATAGTTTCCAGAACTTTCCCTACCACTGAAGTCTTACTGACTGGTCTGTGGCTGATAGCTTTATCCTTGCACCCTATTCTGAGCAAGGTGTCTCATTTGCAATTCTTCAGTGCTCTGGCACCATCCCTATATCTAAGGAAGACTGGAAGATTATGAGCCAGAGAATTACAGAGATGCATCTACATGGTCCAAACAATGAAATCTCATTTTAAGCAGGTCAATGCTGGCTGTGGTGGCAGTGTGACTCTTTTTATGCCGCATCTCAGCCTATGTCCATTTGTTTTCTCACTGGGGTCATGAGCCATATCCTCAATGGATATTCATTGTCTCCAAGAAGCCAAGCATCCAAAAGTTCTGGTGAGCAGAACATACCTTGGAGGCTCTACTCACCTGATGAAGGAGCAGCGCTCTGAAAGCTCGTGATTCCAAATAAACCTGTTGGACTTTAACCTGATGTTCTGAGACTTCTTACTTTGAGGAATCTAGCTGTACTTGCAAAGTCTCTGGCTCTCCAGGCATGGTGAGTGCGACCTCTACTGAATATAATGAATTCAGCTGAATTTTGCATCTGTCACCATCTTGGTGCAATGATATGCTGCTGATTGCAAGATGCTGCAAAGATCTCTGTCCCTAGCCTCGAATGACCCCATTGCAATTAAATTCATGGCTACTGTGAGCTTCAATGTGACAAGCATAGAGGCCACCAGTGCAAATGGAACTAATCTCCCCAGCTGATAAGTCACAGAGGGATGTCACTGCCTCCCTGGAGAGACACAATCTGTGAAGGAACTGGCATTCTGACCTCTGCCTGATTACTGTCGCTGTTTCCTTTCTGCAGGCCCTTGCACACCAGCCTGGACCACAGGGCACACCTGCCTTTGCCCTCCTCACTCTCCTCCTTTCTTCCTCACTGGAAGATGAAGCTGCAGTGCGCCACTGCCTGCGATCTCGACTCAGCAATCCCTGAAATGATCTGGTGCTTTACTGTTTGTGATGGAATACACATGCTGTACTTCACTCTCAGGAAGAGACTCCTCCATGTGTCAAAGCAATGAAGTCACAGAAACCCTACAGTGCAGAAAGAGGCCATTTGGCCCATCGAGTCTGCACCGACCACAATCCCACCCAGGCCCTACCCCCATATCCCTACCTCCATATCCCTACATATTTTACCCACTAATCCCCCCTACCTACGCATCTCAGGACACTAAGGGGCAATTTTTAGCATGGCCAATCAACCTAACCCGCACATCTTTGGACTGTGGGAGGAAACCGGAGCACCCGGAGGAAACCCACGCAGACACGAGGAGAATGTGCAAACTCCACACAGACAGTGACCCAAGCCGGGAATCGAACCCAGGCCCCTGGAGCTGTGAAGCAGCAGTGCTAACCACTGTGCTACCGTGCCGTCCTCTTCTTCAATGACCTGCACACCATTGCAAAATGGTTCCGCTTTAAGCACGAGTTCCATTTTCTCCTCAAGCTAGACATGGTGTTGTGAATTGATAGTTTTGAAGGTATCTGACCATGATGGGATGTGTAGGAAATGCACAAATAAATAGGTAGGATTCATATGTATTTAGGATATTCTACTTTGGAACTGAAAAAGTGGACATATATTCATATCTTGCCATTTTTACCCCGAAGCCTAAAAGCATATACAGGGACAGCACTAGCTAACAGCTTTGTTTTCAATAGGTGTTAAACAAACATATTCTATACCAAGCATAAATTAACACAAGGGATGTTCAAGTTCTCTTCACACGAAGGAAAGATAAAAAAACCCTAAAGTCATTTTGAAAAGGAACTTTAACAGTTTTTATGATGGTATTATCTCATTTTCTATTCAAAAAACATTCTTTGATCTTACCTTAGCAAATTAGCAAATCTGACTTTAAAACATATATTCCTTGGTTCAAAGTTTAAAATCACTTCTATAAAGAATAGAAACAATTGGAGGTAAACAGGAAAGATATTAAGGACACATTTAAGAACAAGGTGACCATATGTCAGTCTCTCAGTGTAGATAATAAAAACATCTTAACAATTAAATCATTGTGAATGATAAAGTTCACATCTAAGAGGGGGAGTTAATCAAAAAGGCAACACCCATTGCTGCTAAAGAATGACATTATTTGGTTTAGAAGGGTATAATTGATCTCATTTTCTTTCAAAAAATCAGGAATATTGGAGAAGTGCACTGGAAACACTCGCTCAATGTTTCTCTGGTTGTTGAGGAATTGAATATTGTAAAGCAGACAACTTTTTTACCCAACTGCCCAGCAACTGACACATTCAGGGATTCAGGTAAGACAATATTTTGAACATGTTAGCTGTGGCATTGTATTGTTAAAAGTGTTTTGGATTCTGTATTCTGTATTAGAACTAAGACTATGGTTTTTATCTTTTATAGTCATTAATGTCGGCACGTATTTATTTACTTTAAAGTTTATTGCGTGTTAAATAGTTCTGTGATAAACTTGTAAACTTATAAACTTGTAAATAAATTGGTAAAGTATAGCATCTCTTGTAGCCTTCTGCATGCAGTAAAACAGCACACCTCTCTAGCATTTTCTGAAAGTGGGAAGATACAATTATTGAAGAGAGAGACCCCAAGACCTTTATAACATCGAGGTAGTTATAACTTGGCCAGTAAAGTATTTAACAGGTTATCTGGCAAAAGGTCATATCTCTTAATAGCCTCTTTCCTTGGGTGAGATGTTGTTCACTTTCTCAGACCCAAAGCTTGTGTGAAGCTTCTGACTTGAACTCAGGTGAGGATGATTGTTGCGAGAGTGCTCCTGATCAAGGGTAGTCTATCTTTGGGGCTAGAGTCATAATCCATTTCAAGGGCACATGTTAATGAGACTGCCGAGGTTGCTTTGTCTATAACCCTTTCACGTGAACTGGTTGGGAATGATTTGTCTTCAACCCTGAGTCTGAAGGAAGCATATCTGTTTATCTCCCTTGAATTAAACATGGTAGATTCGATTTGAACTACCAAGGTTATGGATTGGGCGGCATGGTGGCACAGTGCTTAACACTGCTATCTCACAGTGCCATGGACCCAGGTTCCATTCCCTTGGGTCATTGTCTGTGTGGAGTCTGTACGTTCTCCCTGTGTCTGCGTGGGTTTCCTCTGGGTGCTTTGGTTTCCTCCCACAGTCTGAAAGACATGCTGGTTACGTGAATTGGCCATGCTAAATTCTCTCTCAGCGTCCCGAAAAGGTGCCGGAGTGTGGCGACTAGGGGATTTTCACAGTAACTTCATTGCACTGTTAATGTAAGCCTACTTGTGATTAATAAATAAACTTTAGCTTTTTTCCAAGTTAAGTCATCATTCTCTATGAAAAGACATTTCCCAGGTCATCGAATTGAAATCTTTTCAATTAATAGGTCATGAATTAGTTGTTGTCTAGCGTGTCATATTTGCCTGTAAAAGCCAATTGCCACATCAGTGCCATGTATTATTTTATGAGCTCACCATTTCTCTGGCATCTCTGGCAGAATGTATGTTGCATGATCATCACAATTTTCTTTGGCCTGTGGTATACTTCAAGGGTATTTACCACCATATCAAATATAAACAAGTCTTCTGTGAGCTGCATGAATATTCACTTACCTTTTACACTGAGACAACGTAAGACTATTGCCTTCTAGTGGATCACTGCTACATCCAGACTGCCCATCCCAGTAGTGAGCAAGAAGGTCTTCAATCTCAAAATCCATTAATCCCATGAAATGGGTGGATCTTCTGATGATGAAATAAACACTGCTGGAATTGGAAAAGTTAAACTTTTCTCAACTATTTGCTATACCAGTTTAGTTCCCTATTTTATATATCTCAGAGCAATGCAGAGATGACACTTGTTTCTAAATGTGCAACAGATTTGTTTACATGAGTTTTAAAATATCTCTGAGAGCACAAAATGTCTGCATTCATGCCTACAGCTCAGCTCTGAGTAGCTTTTGTAGTTATTCAAGCTCTGAGTCCAATCTTGGGCTTAACTAATCAGGGACAGTGAGCATAGATCAACTACCAGACTCACATACTCAAACACAGAACAATTGAACCATTGAACACTACAACCTCCATTTATATAGTAGGAAATGGTTTCTAGAAACTTCCCATCCTAACAGTGATGATGGTGGGGAGAGCAGGTGGGGGTTGGTGGTGCAGGGAGGTAGCAGATGGAGTTAATTCTGAGGTTTACGCGTGATTTCTTAGGAAATAAGCTTTGCAGTATAAGGGCATATAGTATACAGAAAATATTTAACATAATACATAAGGTATATACAATATTATGGTAGACAAAATGGTTTCTAGTTAAATTCAAAGGGGCAGCATGGTGGCACAGTAGTCAGCACTGCTGCCTCACAGCGCCAGGGACCCGAGTTCAATTCCGGCCTTGGGCCACTGTCTGTGTGGAGTTTGCACGTTCTCCCCATGTCTGCATGAGTTTCCTCCAAGTGCTCCGGTTTCCTCCCACCCTCCAAAGATATGCAGCTTAGGTGGATTGACCAGGCTAAATTGCCCCTTAATGTCAGGGGAGCCAACAGGGTAAAATGCATGGGGTTATGGGGATAGGGCCTGGGTGGAAATGTGGTTGGTGCAGACTCGATGGGACAAATGGCCGCCTTCTGCACTGTAGGATTATGATTCTAATAAAAATAATTTAAAATATGACGTTTGTAGAAGGTAAATAGAAGGGAGTTCTGATTTCCAGAGAGCATGGCCCCTCATCAAGGGGTCCTTGTGCATGAGACGCAAAAACCCAGTCTGCAGGTGCAACAGGTGATCAAGAAGGCAAATGGGATGTTGGCCTATATCGCAAGGGGATAGAATATAAAAGCAGAGGTGTCTTGCTGCATCTGTACAGGGCATTGGTGAGGCCGCAGCTGGAATACTGTGTGCAGTATTGGTCCCCCTATTTGCGGAAGGATATATTGGCCTTGGAGGGAGTGCAGAGGAGGTTCACCAGGTTGATACCAGAGATGAGGGGTGTTGATTATGAGGAGAGACTGAGCAGATTGGGTTTGTATTCATTGGAATTTAGAAGGCTGAGGGGGTTCTTATAGAGACCTATAAGATAATGAAGGGGCTGGATAGGGTAGAGATGGAGAGATTCTTTCCACTTAGAAAGGAAACTAGAACTAGAGGGCACAGCCTCAAAATAAAGGGGGGTCGGTTTAGGACAGAGTTGAGGAGGAACTTCTTCTCTCAGAGGGTGGTGAATCTCTGGAATTCTCTGCCCACTGAAGTGGTGGAGGCTACCTCGTTGAATATGTTTAAATCACGGATAGATGGATTCCTGATCGGTAAGGGAATTAGGGGTTATAGGGATCAGGCGGGTAAGTGGAACTGATCCACTTCAGATCAGCCATGATCTTATTGAATGGTGGAGCAGGCTCGAAGGGCTAGATGGCCTACTCCAGATCCTATTTCTTATGTTCTTATGTTCATCCAAGTAGTTATTATTCATATGTGAAAGTGAAGGTTGGCGGGATGATTTGACTTGGGTTAAAACCACCAAATCTGATCTGATGTCCACACATGGCACATTTTTCAGAAGTAATATTCAGTTTGGATTTTGTTTTCCTGCAATAGCCCAGAGATACTGAAGCCAATTGTAAAACTGCCACCAAGCCCCAGAATAGAAATGAAAGCTGAGACATGCCTGGCTTGAATGACTCAGTGACACAATGAGCCATTGGGAAGCTGATTAGCTAAGTTGGTGCCTTCAACATTATTAAACATATGTTAGAAAATAAAAACAAGTGCCTTCCTACTCCTAAACTTAGAATAGCCATTAACTACATGGCAGAAAGTCAGTGTACAAGTCATTTAATATTTTTAGTCAATCAGAATTGGGAAATCAGATTTGAAATATGATTCTTATTTTGTTCGAAGTCAGCAAAGTCATTGGCAGTACAGAAGTGATTTAAGAGTAATTTGAAGGTACAGAAGTGCCAATGAGATTTTGTTTCTCAGCTGATCTCGATGCAAAAAAATGAATTAAATGGGACTCCTTCTGTCACATCATTTGTTCCAGTAATGTGTTCAGCTTAAATCTATCTGGAGCTGTTTGTACTGTCAGCTGAAACATCACATTGATTGCAGATTGTCAGTCCCTGAAAACACTGGTGCAGCAAAATCTGCATCTGCGTTGTATCACAGGGTCCAAGAGTGGATGAGTTTACTAAGCAGAGACACAGACATCAACCAGGCATCCAGTCTGTGTGTAAAATGGCTCATTCCGTTTAAAAAGGAATTAGATGGTTATTTGAAAAAGGAACAATGTAGAGGGTTATGGGGTGAAGTAAGGAGAATGGCCCTAAGTGAAATGTTCATTCAGAGAGCTGGTATAGACACGATGGGCCAAATAGCCTCCTTCTGTAACAATTCTGTGATTCAGTGAAATTCCACTCATGAGGGATCTTCCTACACCCATATAAAGACTGCCAGCTGCAACTCTTAGGCTTATCTCCAGTTAAACCAGGAAGTGAAAAGTCCCAGCAGAAAGAGTGAGTCTCTGCCCCTGTCGCTATCCACCTCCAGTTAGTGGCCTTTCTCAGGGACAGGCAGTGGTTCTGCTTCTCACAAGATTGTTCAGAAAATCACAAAACTGGCAGTAACCCGTGTTCCAAATTCTGTCCTCTGGTATTCACAAACATACACTTTCGAGTTGCAATCATTGGAATATTATCCTGGTTGATTATCCTCCTTATTCCTGTCTCCAGTTCCGAGACAATGCACTCTTGTGAATGTCACTCTCGTGGGAAGCAGAGGGAAGAAAGGGTGGAAAATTACTTTAATGAGTCCATCATTAAAGTTTATACAGCATCTCTATTATCTTTAAAACTGTATAGGGCTATTTAGTTTGCTCTTCCACAGAAAAGAGCCTCACCGTGCCCAGCCTTTCCTAAGAGGTATTTCTTAATTTTCTTCATATCTTTGTAAATATTTACTGCATTATTTCCAGGATTTCAATATCCTTTATGTAGTATGAACACTGGGACTACACAGAGTACTTCAAGTGATCGTAATCGGATAATGTATGTTTGTATGTAACTAAACCTAGTTTGTAAGTACATTTAACGTTGTACATTTAACGTTGTATATTTAACACCAACGTCTCTACTTTCTCAGAAGACGAAGGAAATTTGGCATGTCAACTACAACTCTCACCAATTTTTACAGATGCACCATAGAAAGCATTCTTTCTGGTTGTAACACAGCTTGGGATGGCTCCTGCTCTGCCCAAGACCGCAAGGAACTACAAAAGGTTGTGAATGTAGCCCAATCCATCACGGCCTCCCATTCATTGACTCTGTCTGCACTTCCTGCTGCTTCAGCAAAACAGCCAGCATAATTAAGGACCCCACGCACCCTGTACATTCTCTTTTCCACCTTCTTCCTTCGGGAAAAAGATACAAAAGTCTGAGGCCACATACCAACTGACTCAAGAACAGCTTCTTCCCTGCTGCTGTCAGACTTTTGAATGGACTTACCTTGCATTAAGTTGATCTTTCTCTACATCCTAGCTATGACTGTAACACTACATTCTGCACTCTCTCGTTTCCTTCTCTATGTATGGTATGTTTTGTCTGTATAGCGCGCAAGTAACAATACTTTTCACAGTATGTTAATACATGTGGCGGCACAGTAGCACAGTGGTTAGCACTGCTGCTTCACAGCTCCAGGGACCTGGGTTCGATTCCCGGCTCGGGTCACTGTCTGTGTGGAGTTTGCACATTCTCCTCGTGTCTGCGTGGGTTTTCTCCGGGTGCTCCGGTTTCCTCCCACAGTCCAAAGATGTGCGGGTTAGGTTGATTGGCTATGCTAAAATTGCCCTTAGTTTCCTGAGATGCGTAGGTTAGAGGGATTAGTGGATGGATATGGGGGTAGGGCCTGGGTGGGATTGTGGTCGGTGCAGACTCGATGGGCCGAATGGCCTCTTTCTGCACTGTAGGGTTTCTATGATTCTATGTGACAATAATAAATCAAATCATTGCCTCTATGCTTTTGTATTCTATTCCAACAGAAATAAATCCCAGTACTTTGTTCTTTTCTCTTTTTTGCCAATTTTACTGATTTACAAGGCCGAAATCTTTCAATTAGCATCAGAGCCGCTAAACAACTGGCCACTCAGCTGAATGTGTTTTTCTGGCCAAACTTCCGATGTGCAATGCAGAAGAATTACTTCAGCACAGGAGTCCATGGATGCTACCCATTTTTGTGTTTAAAATTCCCTGTAAGGTCAGAAGTCTTGTAAAGATTGTGATAATTCCATTTCCTTCGTCAATTTTATTTGTCTCTTCCTTTCTAGCTATGTAAAGTTGAAATCACCCCAAAATTATGGGAAGATGATGGCCTGGTGGTATTATTGCTAGACTATTAACCTAGAAACTCAACTAATGTTCTGGGGACCCGGTTTCAAATCCCACCACAGCAGTTGGTTGAATTTGAATGCAATAAATAATATCTGGAATTAAGAATCGACTGATGACCATGAAAACACATCTGATTCACTAATGTCCTTTTAAGGAAGGACATCCTTACCTGATCTGGCCTCCATTTGACTCCAGAGCCACAGCAATGTAGTTAATTCTGAACAGCCCTCTGAAAGCTCATCACTGCCTTTTCAAGGGCAACTAGGATGGGCAATAAATGCTGTAAGGAGTCTAACAACACCAGGTTAAAGTCCAACAGGTTTATTTGGTAGCAAACACCACTTTATAACAACATAAATGCTGGCCAACCAGCAACGTCTGTGTCCACAAATGAATAAAAAGAAAGATTCTGTGTTTTTATTCATTACATGATTGCTAACATATTTCTACCTTCAATTCCTTCCCAATATTGATGGTTTGTGGCGTACCCCTGATAGTGTGACCGATCTCTAGCTATCCTTTCTCTCAATCTGGTTCTATTGATTTTAGATGACATGCTTTGAAGTTTCAATGAGGGAAATCTTTGATCAATTTAGAGTAACTACAATAACCAGAAACAAAAACATAAGACAAACTAAAATCCTACACCAGAAAACAAAAAATGCACTGCATATTTGGCTTAAATCCTTCAGAAGTTACAGATTTCAATTTCCATTAGCTTGAACGTACAAGCACAATGGACAGAGTTGCTGCTGACAGCAGTTGTGTGCTAACCTTATTACTGTAGCCTTTCAGCAGAAAGAATTCTTCATCCCTGTAGAAAACAACACAATAATCCAGGAAAGTTTATGATAAATAATTAAAGCATTCATGGTTTGTGCATTTTTCAGAAGCTCAAATGAATTATTGCACACATAGACTGGACATAATGAGCTGATGCTAGACCTTCCTGTATAAATACTGAATTATTTTTAGTCTTTAAATAATTTAGGTCCAGTCAATGAATGGCACTGCTTTTTATTGCATTAAGAACAGCACGGTAGCACAGTGGTTAACACTGCTGCCTCCCAGCACCAGGGACCCAGGTTCAATTCCAGCCTTGGGTGACTGACTGTCTGTGTGGAGTTTGCACGTTCTCCCCAAGTCTGTGTGGGTTTCCTCTGGGTGCTCTGGTTTCCTCCCGCAGTCTAAAGATGTGCAGGTTAGGTGGATTGATCATCCTAAATTGCCACTTATTGTCCCAAGATATATAGGTTAGCATAGATGGCATAGAATCCCTACAGTGCAGAAGGAGGCCATTCGGCCCATCGAGCCTGCACTGACCACAGTCTCACCCAAGCCCTATTCCCGTAACCCCACATATTTACCCTCCTAATCCCCTGACACTAAGGGGCAATTTAGCATGGCCAAACAACCTAACCAGCACATCTTTGGACTGTGGGAGGAAACCGGAGCACCCGGAGGAAACCCACACAGACACAGGGAAAGCGTGCAAACTCCACACAGCCAGTGACCCGAGACTGGAATTGAACCCGGGTCCCTGGTGCTGTGAGGCAGCAGTGCTTGCCACCGTGCCGCAGTTAGGGGGATTAGTGGGGTGAATATGTTGGGTTACGAGTAAGCCTGGGTAAGAATCGGTGCAGACTCGATGGACCGAATGACCTCCTTCTACACTGCAGGGATTCTTTGATGACCAAGAATTCAGAGCACACGCTGGAGGCAGATTTCAACGGAAGCAAAACAGCCCCCATTAAGTAGAAAAATGGGAATGGGAAAAGTTTAGGATGCCAAATGGCACTTGGGGAATCAAATATTTGTGATTGACCTTGACACTCACACATACTTACTATCTCCCTCACTCCTCTCTTTCAATATAAATACATTAAATAGCTACTTAACTCTCTTTATGTGATTTATTTTAATGAATTTAGTAACTTATTCCAAGGGAGATTTTTTTTATTGTGGTAAAATTCATACAGAGACTGCAATTAATTCTTATCCCAACATATCAATTACGCTTTGTATAAAATAGTTCTGAATTACCGGCTTGCTCCTAATCACCAATCTTTAAATTATGTCCACTAATTTAGAAGTCTATGAACATTTTATCTAAATCAAGTTGATAAATGACCCTTCAGTTTTAAAAATAGTGCAATTAGGTCTTACATTTTTATTGGTGATAAACTCAACTTCCTGAATCATTCCTTATGAATTTGATTCCGAGTAGCAGACATCATTCTGTTTTGCACCATCTTCATCACTAATCACTAGGTACACTTTGCATGATTTGTTCATTCTTAATTAAATATTCATTGAGAACATAATTTATTCCAGTCACTGATGTGCAATGGAATCTGCTTGCAGAAATCATTGGAATGAAAATTCATTTGCACTGCTAGGTAGGACAAACTTAATGCAAGGAATCATGCCATAGGATCCGTACAGTGCACAGAGAGGCCATCCGGTCCATCGGGTCTGCACCACTCGCTGAAGAAGCACCCCACCCAGGTCCTTCCCTCGGCCCAACCCCGCAATCCTGTGCATTTACCATGGCTAATCCACCTAACCAACACAGCTTTGGACTCTAGAGGCAATTCAGCACAGCCAATCCACCTAACCCCCACATATTTGGACTATTGGGAGGAAATCAGAACACCCAGAGGAAACCCACGCAGACATGGGGAAAACATGCCCACTCCACACGGACAGTTTACCAAGGCTAGAATCAAACACAGGTCCCTGGTACTGTGAAACGATGGTGCTAACCACTGTGCCATTAAGCTGCCCAAGAAATTTTAATGAATGAACACAGCACAGGAGGACACACAGTTCATTCTTTAAGAGCCAAACCAAAAGTTAAGGCATTAGAACCTGATAATCTTGCAAGTAAGGATAAAAATGTCTTTGTGGGTTTAAGCACAGGAGTTCAACAGCTCATTTGCACTATATTAGGGCAATCTTACAAAAAAATTCAAAGTGCTGAACGAGCATGAAAATGGGAGAGAATAACACTTTTTTTTGGCTGAGTTAACAATTAAATCTTAACCCACTCTTTGAAAAAATATGCTGGGGGCAGGGGGCGGGACTTAAGCTCACCAAAAGCCAGCAGGTTGCAGCAGAGGGTGCAAATGTGCATGCTCAGATCTCTGTGTTCTGTGCAATAGCATACAGCATAGAGATCTCTTTGTGACTTTCCCCCCAGCTACCACTGGCCTCCGTGGCCGATCGCCCCCACCCACATTGGCCGTCTGATCCCTCCACCCCCAGACAGGCTGATCAACCGCCCAAAACCACTCCCCCCCCCCCCCCCCCCCCACCCCGCATGGACTGACCAATTGCTGGTTGCAGAGTTTGCAGATTTCCCCCACTCCGATCATGGTTGCAGAGAATGCAGCATATCCCCCGATTGCATCTGCAGAGTGCGCAGTGTCCCCCTCGAATGGTCCCCCACTTCAGGCCCTGCTACTTAGCACTGCCTGATGCCCAATGGGCACTGCCAGTATGCCAGGCTGGCAGTGTCAGGGTGTCCAGTGGGCAGTACCAGATGCCAGGCTGGCACTGCCCGTTTTCCCAGGGGGCCTCAATGGCCTCCGGTGAGGCCATCACAACAGGTGCCCGTTGATGGGGACCATATATGATCCTCACCGGTAGGAACCTTCACCGCTGAGGCCGCAGAGGCAAATGAGCCCGGACGATTGCGTTTCGGGCACACTTGTAATATTTAAATTCTATTTTAAATAGAATTTCAATATTGAGATCAGCCTCACACCCTTTTTGAGTGTAAGGCTGATCTCATTGGATATCTGGTGCCAGTAAGATTGCGAGAGGTGAGAAATCGGGTGGGGACACGATTTTTTGGCTTTCTTGCGACCTTACTAGCTTGCCCCACTCATCAGCCTGCAGGGCGATACGGTAATATCACCACCCATATCTTTTTTGAGCACTCAATTAAATGTCTTCATAATTTGTCTGAATTTGTCCTTAAACATAAAAGTTTAAGGACGTTTAAACATAAACTACATCAGATGAAAATCACATTTCCGTACTGGTCCCATTCAGAATGTAACCATGTCCTGGATTGATATCTTGCAAATGGTGAGCTTCCTCTGAATCCAAACATTGGTAACTGAGGAGGTTCTTGAAATCTAAGATTGTTGTTTTAGGTTGCCATAAGTCCTCGGAGGCAAAAGTCCCTTCACCAATCTCCCTTTATTTATAAGTCTGACAATAGCATATAGAGTGCTTTCAGTTATTAGTCTACACTAGGAGTCCCAGAGGAACTGACACTCCTGGTTAAATACAAATCAAGAGGCTCCCAGATTGGCCCATTAAGTTGGCCCTTAATCAGGGAACTCTTTTTGTGAACTTTTTTTGTGGCCCTTCATCAGGGAGTTCATGTTCTAACAGGCCAACCTCAATTGCCTGATTAAAGTCATTACACGGTGCAAGACATTTTTTACAAAAATTAAATATTAAAACATATTTAATTTGCTAATAAATTGGCTCGTCTTCACTGATGAAACTAGTAAATGACTGAGTAAATTTTTTTAAAGGCATTTTTAGCCATTTTAAATCAGGTTACTCACAGGTTAGGGACTGGACAGTCCTATTACAAATGCTTATTTTTAGTGATAACCCAATTTTCAGCTGTATTTATAAATACATCAATGAATAGTTTTAATTGCAAGAGAAAAAAAAATCTATTACACTATTTGATTGCACTGGTTCAGGGAAGATGTTACGTTAGAGATTATGTAAATGAGTTTGTAGTCAAAACTTGAACCATGGCCGGAATGTTCCGGCACTGCCATAGCAGGTTCCCCTGTGGCAGATATGACAAGTCATTCAAATGCGCATTGATTTTGGCAGGACTGGGAAATCTGTGAGGGGCCAGGAAATTCCAGCTCATAACTTCATTTCAGGAAACCAGTGCCACTTTCAATCATAATTTGTGTCCAGGTTGCTGGTTGCACCTGAAGTTAAAAACTTGAGGTATTTTCCGTGGCACTTTCACTGAACGGAAATAGCTTGAAACCTAGATCTTTCACTTTCTTCTGCTTTCTTAGCTCTCAGGCAATTACATTCATTCTTGAGATGATTTGATGAGTTGGTACTTAGGGAGAAATGGCTACACCAGTCATTGATTGTTCTGTCCTTCTATTGATGCCTTGGTCTTTAACTCACTAACTTTCACCTACCTAACTTGGCCATTTTCAAAACTGCTGCCACACAACAGTTTAAATCTATTCTTCATGACTGTCTCCTCAAAATAAGATTATAGCTCATAACAAATGCATCAACATGTAAGCAGCATTAGGATAATTTCAGTACCTTTTTTGTATCTGTTTATTCATGTGGGCATCACTGGCTAGGCCAGCATTTATTGCCCATTCCTAATTGCCCTTGAGAAGATGGTGGTGAGTTGCCTTTGTGAACTTTTGCAGTTTGTATAAGTTGCAGTGGTATAAGTAGACCCCCAGTGATGTTAGGGAGGGTGCTCCAGGATTTTGACCCAGTGACAGTAAAGGAATGGTAATACATTTCCAAGTAAGGATGGTGAGTCATTTGGAGAAGTCAAATTACCATGCATCTGCTGAACTTCTCCACTTAGGTGGTAGAGATTGTGGGTTTGGAAGATGTTGTTGAAAGAGTCTTGGCGAGATGCTGCAGTGCATCTTGTAGATGGCACATGCTGTTGCCACTATGCATCAGTTTCAACATTCTTGGGGTTACCATTGACCAGAAACTCAACTGGACTCGCCAAGAGCAGGTCAGAGGCTCAATGCTGTGGTGAGTAACTCACCTCCTGACTCCCCAAAGCCTATCCACCATCTACAAGGCACAAGTCAGGAGTGTGATGGAATACTCCCCACTTGCCTGGATAGGTGCAGCTCCAACAACACCCAAGAAGCTTGACACCATCCAGGACAAAGCAGCCCACTTGATTGGCACCACATCTACAAACACCCACTCCCTCTGACACCGGCGCTCAGTAGCAGCAGTGTGGATGATCCCTACAACAGTTTCATGTCTGGGTGAATCTGTTGTAAACCATGTCTATGTGATGTCACATCGGCAAGGTTTGAAAATACAGCAGGGGGTTCAATATATGGCGAGTGGGTAAATAATATGTAAATATATTTAAATGTATTAGCATCATGTTCACATCTGTTGCTTTGAATGCCCAAAATTTACTGAACATTCTTTGTTCAAAATACAAATGACTCTTCTTTGCAGAGCAATTTGATTTGCGAAAGGTGAGGGCGATACCATCAGCTCACACTTGACAGCATGTTGCCTTGAGGTGAAGTAAACCTGTCTCCTTTTGAATTTGTACCATTGCTCAGGTTTTTAACAAGAAATATTACATTGGTTCTTTGCAATTTGGCTCCATAAATATGTCTCCTGGATTTCATGTTCAAATTAGAACAAGGGCAACTTGTATTTATATAGTACCTTTACCATAGTAAAACATCCCAATCCTCTTCAGAGGTGCATTGTCAAACAGAATTTGACACTGAAGGAGGCATTAGGGTAGATAGACAAAAGTTTGATCAAAGAGGAAGGTCTTAATGTGTATTTTATAAGAGGAAAGGGAGCTAGTGAAATGGAAAGGTTTAGGGAGGGAATTCCAGCGCTTAGGGCCTAAGTAGCCAAAGGGGAGGTGGTGACGTAGTGATATTGTCACTGGACTAGTTATTCAGACACTTCAGGTAATGTTCTGGAGACCCAGGTCAAATCCCATCATGACAGATGGTGATATTTGAATTCTATAAAAACCTGCAACTAAAAGTTGAATGATGACCATAAAATGATTGTTGTAAAAACCCATCTAGTTCATTAATATCCTTCAGGAAGGAAATCTGCCGTCCTTATCTGGTCTGGTCTACTTGTGACTCCAGATCCACGACACCAAAGCAATGTGGTAGACAACTTAAATGCATGCATTTAAATTGACTTAATGGGCCACACACCCAACTTTACTAACACTTCCTCCTTTACCACCGCGTTCGCTCATCCGGAAGCGGCACAAAACAGACATGATCCATATAAGTCCGATTTGGGCGCTCCATCACCGAGGGTTAGTGAGGAGGAAAGTGCCGAGCATCCGATTGCTCTCTGCTTGAGATTGGTGGGGTGGGGTGGGGGGAGGGGAGGGGCGTGGGAGAGGTGGATCCGACTGCTCTCTGCTTGAGATCGGTGTGGGGGGGAGGGAGATGGGTCCACTGCCACTCTGCCTGTGATCAGTGGGGGGGAAGGTGGGTCCGCTGCCACTCTGCCTGTGATCAGTGGGGGGGAAGGGGGGATCTGCTGCCACTCTGCCTGTGATCAGTGGGGGGGAAGGGGGGTCCGCTGCCATTCTGCCTGAGATCAGTGGGGGGGTAACTGGGGTCCACTACCACTCTGCCTGAGATCAGTGGGGGGGTAATGGGGGTCCACTACTACTCTGCCTGAGATCAGTAGGGGGGAGGGGGGTCCGCTGCGACTCTGCCTGTGATCAGTGGCGGGGGGGAGGGGGTCCCCTGCCACCCTGCCTGAGATCGGTGGGGGGGGAAGGGGAATAAGGGGCCCGCGATTGGTCAGGGTGGCGGGGGGTGGGAAGGGGAATAAGGGGCCCGCGATTGGTCAGGGTGGTGGGGGTGTGGGGGGGATAAGGGGGTCAGTAATGTTGTGGAGGTGGGGCATTGTCTGTGAGGGGCCAGGGGGAGGCATTATCTGGCCTGGGAAGGATGTGGCGGGGGAGCAGCACACTATCATTTTTTTCTCTGCGTATGTGCAGTTGAAGGCGCCGATCGGAGCTGCAGGAATTTGGATGCATTAAGCCCCTCCCACAGGCCTGTGCAGCGCGGTTCGCAATCGCTGATATTTTTTCAGGCAGAGTGCGCATGGGGGCGCCGGAGAACGGGTCTAAAAGTCGGATCTGAAACACTCCCAGTTTCAAGTCAGCCCGGCACTTAGAATCAAAATGGGCCCCAGTATTTATATGGTTAATCCAGTTGAGTTCCTGGTCAAGGGTAACCCCCAGGATGTTGAAAGTGGAGGATTTAGTGATGGTAATTTCATTGACATTCAAAAATGAATAGTTCCTCATATGTTCCTGAAACATTTTATATATTAATATTTAAATGACATCTTCTGGACATCAATCCAGCATCAACTGATTAAAAAGAGAACATAAATATAAAATGTTCATCAGACTCTGCCTGAGGAACATCCACAGAAATATTATAAACGAGCAAATTATTAAACAGAACCAGCAAACCACATTGAAAAATATAGCGAACATAAAAGATCCCCGTGTCAAAGACTATATATATTTCTATTAAAGTAAAAATGTAATCAGACCCAGGTTTGTTTATCTTGTACAGCATGTTGCAGTCCCTATTCTCTCTGATGCTACGTTGATTCAAATTGTTCTTCATTCACTCAGACTGGAAATGGCTGGGATCTTGTGAAGCTCCCAAAGTGGGAGACAAGACCGGCAGGGGGCACCTAACTGCGCAGGAGGCAAGATTTCAGCTGCCTGATGGTAGAATGAAAGTTGGCAGCAGATTAAGGGTGGATAATGCTTCCTGATGGCAAGTGCAGGGAACCTCTTTTTAATACATTAGCATGTCTTGCAGATTAAACTGTATCTTTGGAATTGAGTGTGAGCAAATGAGAATCACATGCCTTCAGATTCATGAATGGTGAAAGGTGGCATGCAGCAGGTGAGTTAGTCTCCCTGAGTAGGAAGACTGAATACGAGTGGTTTCTCTTGTTTGTGGAGCTTTGTTGAATCAAGGGAGAGGAGATATTTGATGCAGATTGAGTGGAGGCTGTGACAGAGGAAGAGGGCATGGCTGACTGAGGGGTGGGGCTGACTGAGGGCTGGGGGGGCATGGCTGACTGAGGGGTGGGGCATGGCTGACTGAAGGGTGGGGCATGGTTGATTGAGGGGTGGGGCATGGCTTTGAGGGATTTGGGGTATGGCTGACTGAGGGGTGGGGTATGACTGACTGAGGGGTGGGGTATGGCTGACTGAGGGGTGGGGTATGGCTGACCTAGGGGTTGTGGGGGGGGGAAGTATGGCTCACTGAGGGTTGGGGTTTATGGTTGATAGAGGGCTGGGGGCTGGGGGAGTGGGGGGGAAACACAAGAAAACTTTAGATCAACATTTCCAAAATTCCCCACCAACAGTGGAAGTTTACACATAACAGCTTATCACAGGAGCACTGCCCATAATATTCTCTCCATAGATGACAGATAATCGCACTTGGGGCCCGATTTTAACATTTTCATTCTAAATGCTGAATCTGGGCGTAATTCAGAT
The DNA here is from genome assembly GCF_964213995.1 of Mustelus asterias. Lineage (NCBI taxonomy): Eukaryota > Metazoa > Chordata > Chondrichthyes > Carcharhiniformes > Triakidae > Mustelus > Mustelus asterias. The sequence continues at coordinate 78,049,067 of NC_135810.1, forward strand.
CCGACTTGGAAATCTGTTTTCAGGCGCCTCCATACGCACTTAGCCTGAAAAAAAAAACGCAGGTCTGAATCGCGCTGTGGGCGGGGCTTATCTCGCCTGAAACGATCGGAGATCTGAACTGCGTATGCACAGTGAGAAAAAAAAATTGAAAATCACACCACTGTCACATCAGTCCCGTGCCGCAAAAAGCGGATAAAGCGGCCCGGGAGTGAAAAGCGGGAGCCATGGCCCCCACAGACATTGCCCCACCCTGAAAATATAACTGTCCCCCTTATCCACCCACTGCCCCCGCTACCCAGACCGATCATGATCCCCTGCCCCCTTCCCTCCCCACCAATCACCCGCAGCGGACCCCCCTGCACCCCCGCACCCTCCACCAGAGATCCATCTGGCCTACCCCCCCACCACCAGTGAGCGATCGGGCCTCTTCCCCCCCCCCCCCCCCCCCACCACCAGAGATGCATCTTGCCCGCCTCCCTCCCCCCCCCACCCAAACCAGAGAATGATCTGGCCTCATTCCCCCCCTCCCCCGAGAGAATGATCTGGCCTCCCTCCCCCTCCACAGCCCCCCCCCACCCCCCAGAGGTACATGTGACTCACCTCCTCCTCCCTCCCCACCCCCTCATCAGAGAATGATCGGGCCTCCCTCCCTCCCCCCCACCAGATGACGATCTGCCCTCCTCCCTCCCCACCCACCAGACAACGATCTGCTCCACCCTGCCCCCCTCCCCGCACCAGACACCGATCGGACCTCCCTCACTCCCCTCACCAGAGAATGATCAGACCTGCCTCCCCCCCCCCCCCCCCCCCCACCCCACCACCACTGATCTGAGTCTGAAAGCCGTTGGAAACTCTGAACTTACCTCTTCAGCAGCTGGAACGCCCGAAACAGACTTTTATTTAGCATATCCATTTCGGCCCGATTCCAGATTGGCGAAAGCGGTGGTAAAGGGGGAAATGTTGGTAAAGTTGGGCGGACAGTTCATTAATTCAATTGAAATGCATGCAAATGCATTTAAATCGCCGTTGCGCCCATTTCGGGCGCCAATCGGATCACGGCTATTCCCGGGCCTCGGTAACGTGGCCATCTGCGCAGACGTGGGCGCGGATCGCGTTAATGGCCTCACACCCGACTTTACCACATTTTCGCGCCTGAAAACAGGCGTGACGCAATGGTAAAATCGGGCCTTTGGGTGTATGAAAGCATCTTTCTAAAAACACATGCTGATATTGAGTTTCTCTTTCCCATCTCTTTCAGCGGTGCAAGTTCTTGGAAGATTTATCCCTTAACTCAGTGCATTTTCCAATATTTTGAAATCCGTAAGCAGATTTTTTTTTTACCAGAAAGGGAATTTTATTAGTAACTGCTCCTTATTTGTCATTTGGCAACAACCAATTTTTCTTTGTTTTAAAATTTCTTTGTCCAGAAGTGTCAGGTAATCTGCTACTAGGAGAGGAAACACATTGATCGAAAATTAATCTAATACAAAAGTGGGGGTTTGGAGCTGGGCTGATGAACTATGATACAAATAATGCTCATGTGCACCAGGTGCTGAGTGTGAATAATATGCTGTGAAAGCACCTGTGATGCTGAGCCTACAAATCATGTGTGAGCTGGAGCCATTAAGGACTGATGAAGTTGGTTAATGCTGTGTGTATGTAATGCAGTCTCAGTGCCTATATAATCCTGCTGGAACTCTGCATCCACATAAAAAATGTTGTTGCATGATGGATATGTTCAATTATGTTATCCACACCTCCCTAAAATTTGCAACCCACCTGTCATCTATTCACAATGACTGAGGTAACTGTTGCTGACCTTTCCAAAAATAGATACTATGGTCAGCCACAAAGGAAATCCCGTCCTGGAACATCTTAAATCAATAAACACTAACTAATGTGGAAATTCCAGCTTCTGTTCAATGTGAGACTTTTGTACATTAATAAAAAATAATGTTCAGCAGATGGAGTCAGAGGGCCCCATTTTACCATTTTGATTCTAAGTGCTGGGCGGACTTGAAACTGGGAGTGTTTCAGATCCGACTTTTAGACCCGTTCTCTGGTGCCCCCATACGCACTCTGCCTGCAGAAATATCAGCGAGTCCGAATCGCACTGCACAAGCCTGTGGGCGGGGCTTGATGCACTCGAAATCCTGCAGCTCCGTTCAGCGCCTCCTACTGCGCATGTGCAGAAAAAAGAATGATAGAATGCAGCTCCCCTACCACATCGCTCCCAGGCTGGATAATGCCTTCCCCTGACCCCCACAGACATTGCCCCACCCCCACAACATTTACTGACCCCCTTAGCCCGCCACCCAGAATGATCCCTGGCCCCTCCCCCCTTCCCCCAACCGATCTCAGGAGAGTGGCAGTAGACCCCCCCTTCCCCCTCACTGATCACAGGCAGAGTGGCAGCGGACCCTCCTTCCCCCCAATGATCTCAGGCAGAGTGGCAGCGGACACCCCTTCCCCCACACTGATCTCAGGCAGAGAGATCCACCCTCCCCCCCACCCCCTCGCCCCCACCCTACAGGTATCAGGTAGGGTGATCTCCCATCCTACAGATATCTCCCTCACCCCCACCCCGGATCTTCCCGCACTAGGCCCCCATCTCCTCTGGACTCCGATAGCTGTGTGACACCTCCCTCTCTTTCTCCTGTCCCCAATCATTGATGTGGAAATGCCGGCATTGGACTGGGGTAAACGCAGTAAGGAGTCTAACAACACCAGGTTAAAGTCCAACAGGTTTATTTGGTAGCAAACACCACTAGCTTTCGGAGCGCTGCTCCTTCGTCAGATGGAGTGGACATCTGCTCTCAAAACCTGTCATTGACCTGTCATCAAGACCCAATCATTGAGCCACTGATCCACTACCCGCCCCCTCCCCAGCAGCACACCTGCAAGTGCTCGCTTGCCTTCCCCCAATGCTAACAAGCAAACTGCATGGAACTTGCTGGAATGCTCTGTCAAACTGCCTGCAGCTGATCTGCCTTAACGAGGGGCAGCTCCATTAAAAACTCAAGAATGGACAGGCAGGCAGGTATTCCTGCACAAAATGTGCACACGACCAGCCCCCCGATTTTCTGAGGATCACCTCGGGATGCAGCAGAGGTGAGGTGGGACACCCTCTTCCTCCCAGGAGGATGCAGATCCAGGGGCTCTGATGGAAATGCGGCCTGGGAGGAAGTCACCGCCTCGGTCAGTGCCAGGGCACTGGCCTCCCGAACTGCAAAGCAATGTCAGAAAAAAGTCAATGACCTCATCTGTGCAGCAGGGGTGAGTGCTGAACCGCTTCTTGCATCTTCCCCCAAATTTCCCCCGGATCCTCCCAGCCCCAGCACCCTGCATGCTTCTAGCTGCTGGCCCCCAAGCAGTTCCTTCCTATACCCCCAGCTTGCCCTCTCAGGGCCACCAGCTGATACTCTGCAGGAGTCACGCCATCATTTCTTTCAAGACTCCTTCTGTCTCAGTAAGAAGTTTCACAACACCAGGTTCAAATCCAACAGGTTTATTTGGTAGCACAAGCCACAGCTTTCAGAGCACTGCCCCTTCATCAGGTGAGTGGGAGTTGTGTTCACAAACAGGGCATATATAGACACAAACTCAATTTACAAAATAATGGTTGGAATGCAAGTCTTTACAGGTAATCAAATCTTAAAGGTACAGACAATGTGAGAGGAGAGAGGGTTAAACACAGGTTAAAGAGGTGTGTATTGTCTCCAGCCAGGACAGTTAGTGAGATTTTGCAAACCCAGGCAAGTCGTGGGGATTACAGATAGTGTGACATGAATCCAAAATCCCAGTTGAGGCCGTCCTCATGTGTGTGGAACTTGGCAGGAGTGTTCTCTTCCTGTTGGGGAACACTTCAGCAGTCACGGGCATTCGGCCTCTGATCTTCGGATAAGCGTTCTCCAAGGTGGCCTTCACGACACACGACAACGCAGAATCGCTGAGCAGAAACTGATAGCCAAGTTCCGCACACATGTCTGTACCTTTAAGGCTTGATTACCTGTAAAGACTCGCATTCCAACCATTATCTTGTAAATTGAGTTTGTGTCTTTATATGCCCTGTTTGTGAACATGACTCCCACTCACCTGATGAAGGGGCAGTGCTTCGAAAGCTTGTGGCTTGTGCTACCAAATTAACCTGTTGGACGTTAACCTGGTGTTGTGAGACTTCTTACTGTGCTTACCCCAGTCCAACGCCGGCATCTCCACATCCTTCTGTCTCCACAGGAGAAGACCAACCATAACACCCATGACAGGGCGAAGACAGGGCGTGGTGAGCCAGACCTCCGGGTCCTCACCCCCTTTGAGGAGCGAGTGCTGGAGCTATAAAGGGAAGGGGCTGTCAGTGACAGCGTGGTTGGGCTGCCATCAAGACGTGAACACCTGTCATTTCTCCACTCACTTTGAGGCAACTTCTCGGGGGCATGAGTTTCGGGTGCGAGGGGCAAGGTTTAAAGGAGATTACGCAGCATGTTTATTTGCACAGCAAGGGTAGTGGGTGCCTGTAACTCGCTGCCAGGGGGAGTTCGCGGATGCAGATATGATAGTGACTTTTAAGGGGCATGTCTACAGCTATGTGAATGGGTTGCGGATAGAGGCATATGGTCCCCAGAAGGGTAGGAGATAACAAATCAGATGGGCAGCCTGGTCGCTACAGGCTTGGAGGGCCGAATGGCCTGTTCCTGTGATATAGTTTTTTTGGTGCTTTGTTCTATGTTCAATGGAGAAATGTGAATCACGTGTTTGGCATCCTGGATTCCTCTCCCTCCCTTGTACGTAACCTTGAGTCCTGTGTTACCCTGGGGCCTTCTGGACTCCAGGCCCATACTGCAGCTCCCGTCCATCCTGGTCCAGACAGCTCGGATGAATCCTCGGAGGATATTGTATGTCACAATTTTGGCGTCAGCTTCTACCTCACAATTCACCATCACAGACGCTGACACATCAGTGGGTCCAGTTAGTGGTGAGGCTTCTGGGTCACTCTCTGGTGAGCACAACACATCTGATAATGTACATCAGGTGGAGGAGGGAACATCCGAGACCTCTGGCACGCGGGGGCCTGCCGGAGGCGAGGACCCAGCTGGCCCCAGGCTACATGCTGGGCCTCTGAGATGACTTCTCCCTCAGCTGCTGGAGATGCAGCAATAGAGCCAGGGAATGCAGGAGGGGCTGAGGGCCACACTTGATCAACTGTGAGGCTGTTGGTTGGAGTCCCAAAGCTTTCAGGTGGACCAGCTATTGCCTGTCTTGCATGCTTCCCAGGCCAACACTGCAAGGGTGGCGTCTACAGTGGAAAGGGGATCCTCACCATGAATGGCAGGCTTCAAGCGATGGCTGAGTCACAGCAGGCCCACCCTGAGGGACTGAACAGGCTTCTCAAGATTCTGCGGCCCATGACTGAGAGGCTTGAGAGCTTGCAGGAGACCCAGCGGGACAGCGCTGAGACACAGCAGGCCATGGCAGCAGCCCTTGAGAACGTGGCCCAGTCACAGAGGGTCATGACTGAGGGCTTGCAGAGCATGGCCCAGTCCCAGAGGGCACTTGCTGTGGCCATTGAGAGATGGCCCCTGACTCAAATGGCCATCACAGAGGGCTCGACAACCATGGGTAGGACACAGGTGGTCCTCCAGGACTGGCAATGCCAGGTGACACTGGAGCTTCTGGAGCTCAATGCAGAAGCACCACCACCCCAAGGAGTGACCCAGGGGCCCACAGGAACTCCAAGGGAGAAGGGCTCGAGAGCATGCAGGGCCTTCCAGCCAGGAGACGGTGGCAGTGGCTACATCTTCTGACTCCCCCCTTCCTGACATCGGGACATCTCAGGAGCAGCGAGTTGAAGAGGGTTTCATGGAAACATTCCAGACACCTGGAAGCAGTCCAGGGCCCTCAAGGTCCAGGGCCTCCAGAGGATGCCTGCCACGCGCATCACAGGCCACGGGGCATGGTAGGCAGCTGGCCCCCTCCACCTACGATGTAAATTCTGGAGAGTCACTGAGATATAGTGGTAGACCACGTAAGGTTAGGAAGTTGTAGTTGCACTGAGATGGCACGGGCGAAGGGCTATACTAGTTAGAAAGGTATTTAAGCACCTTAGCATTTCTGTTCACAAATTTTTATGTTAGAATGTATTATTTAAATACCTTTATTGCAATTAAATATTTTTTCACCTGTGCTAATTTGTCTCGAATAGGAATCCTCTTCCATTGATGATCGCCGGAGGGATGCTTCATGTTGATGTCAGTTTGGGAGGCCCCTCAATGCTGTGTCACTGAGAAAAGGAAGCCATTGGTTCCCCAGACCCCACGAGCGATTCCCTCCCATCCCCACCCCACCTGCCCCAAGGCTCTGCATGGGGATTTCAGATCCATTACCCACTGCACAGACGTGGGCCCAGATGCCAGCGTGCATGCGGAGCTCAAGTAGGAGTCAGACTAATTTGCACCAGGGCATCATCATAATGGTGCTTAGTGAGTCGTCACTACCCTCCTGCCTGCCAAAAAACTTGCTAACACAGTGTACCCAAGGCCACCATTCTGGTGTGACAATGTTGCAGGATATAGGAGGAATTGGAAAGTGTGGGGGGGCCGGGGACGATGGAACCCACAGCCACATGCTCCCCACAATCACAGCCCTTCAAATTCCCCCAGCCACATGCTCCCCACAATCACAGCCCCCCCAATTCCCACAGCCACATGCTCCCCACAATCACAGCCCCCCCAATTCCCCCAGCCACATGCTCATCGAGTCATAGAATCATACAGCACAGAAACAGGCCCTTTGGCCCACCATGTCTATGCCAGCCATCAAATACCAATCTATACTAATCCCATTTACCTGCACTTGGTCCATAACCTGTTCTGCCTGGCAATTAAAGTGCTCATTCAAATGCTTCTTAAAAGTTATTCTGAATGGAGGGCTGTGACAAGTGGTGTTCCTCAGGGATCAGTGCTGGGACCTTTGCTGTTTATAATATATATAAAAGATTTGGAGGAAAATGTAACTGGATTGATTAGTAAGTTTGCGGACGACACAAAGGTTGGTGGATTTGCGGATAGCGATGAGGACCATCAGAGGATACAGCAGGATATAGATCAGTTGGAGACTTGGGCGGAGAGATGGCAGATGGAGTTTAATCCGGACAAATGTGAGGTAATGCATTTTGGAAGGTCTAATACAGATAGGAAATATACAGTAAATGGCAGAACCCTTAGCAGTATTGATAGGCAAAGGGATCTGGGTGTACAGGTACACAGGTCACTGAAAGTGGCAATGCAGGTGGAGAAGGTAGTCAAGAAGCATACAGCATGCTTGCCTTCATCGGCCGGGTTATTGAGTTTAAAAATTGGCAAGTCATGTTGACGCTTTATAGAACCTTAGTGAGGCCGCACTTGGAATATAGTGTTCAATTCTGGTCGCCACACTACCAGAAGGATGTGGAGGCTTTGGAGAGGGTACAGAAAAGATTTACCAGGATGTTGCCTGGTATGGAGGGCATTAGCTATGAGGAGAGGTTGGAGAAACTTGGTTTGTTCTCACTGGAGCGACGGAGGTTGAGGGGAGACCTGATAGAAGTCTACAAGATTATGAGAGGCATAGACAGAGTGGATAGTCAGAAGCTTTTTCCCAGGGTGGAAGAGTCAATTACTAGGGGGCAAAGGTTTAAGGTGCGAGGGGCAAGTTTTAAAAGAGATGTTCAAGGCAGATTTTTTACACAGAGAGTGATGGGTGCCTGGAACTTATTGCTGGGGGAGGTAGTGGAAGCGGATACGGTAGTGACTTTTAAGGGGTGTCTTGACAAGTACATGAATGAGATGGGAATAGAGGGACATGTCCCCGGAAGCGTAGGGGGTTTTAGTTAAGTCAGGCAGCATGTTCGATGCAGGCTTGGAGGGCCGAAGGGCCTGTTCCTGTGCTGTAATTTTCTTTGTTCTTTGTTCTTTGTTATGAGAATACCTGCCTCGACCACCCTCACAGGCAGCACGTTCCATATTTCTACCAGCTTCTGGGTGACAGGACCTTTCCTCAGATCTCCTCTAAATCTCTTTAAACCTATGCCCTCTGGTTTTGGACACCTCTATTATAGGGAAACGATTCTTACAATCTACTCTCTCATAATTTTGCATACCTCTAACAGATCCCCCTTCAGCCTTATATAAAAGCAAAATACTGCAGATGCTGGAATCTGAAACAAGAACAGAAAATGCGAGAAAATCTCAGCAGGTCTGACAGCATCTGTGAAGAGAGAATCGAGCCAACGTTTCAAGTCTGGATGACCCATCGTCAGAGACCTACAGCCTCTGTGGTGGACCTCAGTTGTGCCTTTGTCCTATATGGACCACCGTTGTGTGTGCTTGTCATACCTGGACACATCCCCTTCCAGTTTGGGTCCTCCCCTCAGCACCTAGTATAAAGGTGGCTGTCTCCTCCCCCTTGTTCAGTCCAGGTCGGTTATTTGTTGGGATCTGCTCCTGATTCTGTTGTGAATAAAAGCCTACACTTATATTGGCATATCGGTAGTCTTTCGCCTTATTGATAGCGCATCAGCCTCCTGTACTCCAGGGAAAACAAACCCTGTCTCTCCTCATAGCTGAAACTTTCCATCCCAGGCAACATCCTGGTGAATCTCTTCTGCACCCTCTCCAGTGCAATCATGTCTTTCTGCTAGTGTGGCACAATATGCAATCTGTGGTCTAAACAATGTCTTCTAAAGTTGTACCAAGACCTCCCAGCTCCAATGTTCTGTGCCCCAGCTAATGCAGGCAAGCATTTCATATCCTTTCTTCACCACCCTATCTACCTATGTTATCAATGTGAGAGATAAATAAATTAATTTGTTCACGATAACTCATTTTGTAAATGGAAGGTCGTTTCAGTTTTTTCTGCGTTCCTGCCATTTTCGAATCCAGTTGGTTTTCTGTCCTGTCAGTGATCACTTCATTAATGTAATTCACCAATGCTTTGGGAGGGAGATTGGGGTCCATTCTTTGGACACCCCGAGGCTTCCAAATATTATGCTGTGAAGTGCACCGTACACTATATTTGTAAAGAGGTTTGCATGAGTCAACGAACCATTTGGTCAGAATCATGCAGAGCAAACAAACCATGATGTTAATCAGTGGGCAATTCTTCTTTGACACCAACTCTCTCACCGTTTTTTAACTCACACTTAAAGCCCATGCTTTCTCTTCATTTTGGGCAGCTGAACACAATGTTAAGCAGTATGAAGGACCGCTTGCCAGCATTGTTTAAAGCGTTCAGGAGCTACTTATACATTAGTCATTTCTTCTGGCTGCTGGTTCAATTCTATATGTGTTTTGGGAACTTTTGCGTTCTGGTCTAAAGTTTCAGCAGTACACAGGGAGTGGTCTGGCAGATGCTGAACTACATTTTTGATGACTTGTGCAGAAAGCAGTTAATCACAGGCACGGCTGGAATTGAGCCTAACTGGGAGAAAGAGCTGGTATCACACAAAGCATGCAAGCTGCTAGAAGAGGGAGAAGGAGGAGGAGGAAATTCTGAGAGGTATGCAATTAGCTTTTGAAGCAATTTCATAGGGGGCAGCTTCATTCTCCCGGTGCTTCAATGCTGCGCAGTTAAGCAGCCTTGCATGAGAGCAATCAACACACTGTCACTGCTGTATCCAACAGTCAGAGTTCACAGAGTAGTGGAGTTAAACTTCCTGTCCAGTAATCCCCTCCGGTCTCACACCATTGAATGAGGGTTGTAGTTTTCACTGTATTTGCCCTTTACCAAGTGAGAGGGTCTTTATGCCTCATGAGGCAGGGTAACTTCCCATCAATGATACCCCCACACTGCCCTTGCAGCCTGGCCCCTCCCAAAGCAGGACCCCAGGACCTATTAGTGAACCCAGTACTGCCCCTCTGTTGTGGTCGCCTCCCACCCATTCGCTTGCCCCTGGTAGCCCTGGAGAAGGTGGTAGTGAGCTGCCTTCTTGAACCACTGCAGTCCCTGAGGATAGGTACCGCCATACTGCTGTTAGGGAGGGAGATCCAGGATTTTGACCCAACGACAATGAAGGAACTGTTGTATCTTTCCATGCAGGATGGTGAGAGACTTGGAGGGGAAGTCTGCTGTTCTTGTCTTTCTAGATGGTTTGGAAGGTATTGCCTAAGGAACCTTGGTGAGTTCCTGCAGTGCATCTTGTATATGGTACACACACTGCGACTGTGCATCAATGGTGGAGGGAGTGAATGTTTGTGTAAGGGGTAATTAGTGGACTACTTTGTCTTGGATGGTGCTAACCTGCACATATAATCATAGAATCATAGAATCCTACAGTGCAGAAAGAGGCCATTCACCGGGTTGACACCTCATTTTTAGGTATGCCTGGTGTGGCTTCTGGCACCTGCTCTTGTACTCTACATTGAACCAGGGCTGATCTCCTGGCTTGGTGGTAATGGTAGAGTGGGGGTATGTCAGGCTACGAGGTTACAGATTCTGGTCGAGTACAATTCTGCAGCTGCTCATGATCCACAGTGCCACATTGATTTCATCAGAACAGGGAAAAGTTAGGAGTGTCATGGTTTTTAAGGAAGTGATAGTGAGAGTGTGGGAATGAAATTGAAAGGGAAGCTCTGTAAAATTGTGGAAAACAGGAGAGATTAAATGACAAAAGAGTTGGTGGAGCTGAGCCAAAAGCTGTGGCAATGGGCTAAGTAGAGAAACAAAAGATGTGCCAAGGGAACGTGTGAATGGCAGAGTGATGAACAGCTTCCAGTCCAGCACAAAACTAAGAGAATTAATGTCAGCTGTGGCTTTGTTGTAAGCGTTCAATGATGGAGTATCCACTATCCACTGTGTTAGAGAATTCCATAGATTCACAATTCTTTGAGTGAAGAGGTTTCTCCTCATTACAGTCCTAAATGATCAACACATTATTCTGAGCCTATGCCCCTGTACTCCAGATACCCCAGCCAGATGCTAGCTGGACACATCTGCCCCAAACCCTAGTGTCGTTTCAGAACTGGAAGATCTACAGTTGACATGGGAACAGAGATTTGGCTGAGTGCCAAATTCTCCATTCCTGATGGCAGTGGTGGTTGGGCATGACCAGCCAGAGAATTCCGGCCATGATCTTCTCAATCCAACTGCTGCAGAGTAACTGTTGTGAACAAAGGAGACCACAATATCTTGCCTTCATTGATCCTACTGTTCTCTCTAATGTTAGACACTTTGACCAGTTTATACTAAAACTCATTTACAGGTGCTCTAGCTCATGACACGAACAAAGGACCAGGGTCAATTTGCGGTTCAACCCAATCTTATTAAAGAACCTCTACTATAAAAAACTCTATTATAAAAACAACTCTTAATAGAACTTATTAACACACTACACTGTCTATCTGAAACTCTGTTACTACCCATGTAGTTGAACTTGGCCAGGCTGCTCCATCAGATTTGTCTTCTGCTGAGCTCTGCTGATTCTGATGATCTTCCCTTTGAACTCAAGGTCTTCTTCACAAAGGTTGGTCTCGTCCCCCCTCTTCCATCATTACCATGTCTTTGCTAGATGGTCACGTCATTACAGGTGGTTGCCTATAGGTATCTTTTCTTATCCTCCTCCTCGAACCCTTCTGGAAGGTTCTCTGGTTTCCAGCCAATGAGGTTACCGGGCGGGGGTCACAGCACCCAATGGGTTTGCTTATCCCATATATGGAAGATGTCAGGAGCACCCATGGTGGCCATCCTCAGGTGCACAGAGTGCACATAATCCTTTCCATATATGATAACTGAGCTGCCAGTGAATCTGGCAGATACTAGCAAATATGCAAAGCAATGTCCTTACTTGGTCAAGGTCGCACACCTCCGGTCCCAGCTTTCAGTACAAGTCCAGGGTTTCCCCTGCTCACCTTGGACCAGTGTCTGTGTTTAAACTTGGCCTGTCTGAATTCCCATCAGCCATGGCTGCTCAAGCTGTTAGCTGCTGTTTAATTTAGATTGTCCAATTCTGTATCTGGCTTGGCTGTTCAGGCCCTTCATCCAAGTCATTGAGATAGATTAAATAGTTGGGGCCCCAACAGTTATCCCTGTGGCATTCCAGTAGTTACAGCCTGTCAACTCAATACTTATTGCCAAAGTGAATAACCTCTTACTTTTCTACATTGTACTCCATCTGCCATCTTGTTGTTCATTTATTTAAACTGTCTATAACTCCAGCTGCTTTGTGTATTTCTCCCAGCTAATCACCAAGGCCTGGGTGAAGGTATCCCAAGTGCTCAATGCCTAAGGGATGCTTGGAAGGACCATTCTGAAGTGCAGGAAAAGAGTCAATAATTTAATCCGTGCCACTAGGGTAAGTGAATCTTCTACTCTTTGAGCATACCTCGCTTATTGGTGTTTGTCTCATGGGACCTGGACGTTACTGGCAAGGCCAACATTTCTCTTGCCCATCCCAAAATGGCCTTGACAAGATGGTAAGCTGCTGCATTATTGAACCCCTGCTGTGCTATTAGGGAAGGAACTGCAGGGCTTTCACCCAGCCACAGTGAAGGCACAGCAGGTAACGATTGAGTCAGATGATGCGCTTCCAAAAGTGGGCATGGAGAAGATGCTGCAGCATCAGAGAGACACAGAGGAACATCAGGCAGACATATCGGAGGCCATCAATGGAGGAGTCCATATGCATGCTCTCCAATGTAGTGGCTCCGACATGTGATCGTAATGTAGTCTCCATGGGGGAGATGGTGGATGCCATGGAGAGCCTAGTCCAGCAGAATGTCCAGTTTATGCTAGTGATGTGCTCAGATCTGCACTCCATCTCTGTAGTCATGGGTGAGCTTTCACAGTGGCTACATGAGAGCATGGGGTGCCTCAACCTTACTCCAGGTGCTCCTTCTCCTGAAGGAATCAGGGAAGGCTTTTGGGCACCCCAAATGGAGGAAGAGCATCAAGCCTCCACCCAGGATCCTTCAAGGGTGCCAAGGCATTCCTGATACCATCTGCCTGTGGCCCTATCAGGTCCAGTTGCACAGGCTGAGGAGGATGCACCCACCTCTCAACAGGAGATCCAAAATAGCTGCGACCCTCCAGGCTTCGAACCCCCAGAGGATGCCCGCCAAAATCATCACCGACAACAGAGCATGGCGGTTAGCAGGCTGTGAATGTTGGGAATGCACCTAGACATAGATATAGAGTAAGGAAAAATTTAAAGTGTTTGGAAGTTTCCTGGATTAATTTTGTTGCTAGTGGTTTTAATGGTCATGCACACCCCATCCCTTCATTTATTCATCTTGCGAGATGCAGTTAAATCCTGAAAGGTGTGCAATTAGCTTTTGAAGGGGTGCGGGGCACCAGCTATACATGGCTGCCATGGAGACATTGCTCTTGGACAAGGGTGCTGACTGCCACATGCGAGAAGCCTCCCACTCTCAATATTCCATTTGCCTCCATTGCCCTTTAGATCCTATGGGGAGACCTGGCCACAATGGAAAGATTAACCACATGAACCTTTGTCAGGCAACTCCATTCCCCCGGAGCATGGAGGTTTGCAGTTGTGATTTAGCCCCCATTCACCTGTATGCCCCTTGAAGACTTAAGTTCCTGATGTTGGGAAACTGATTTTTTGATCCCCGCCATATCTTCCCCCGACCACGAATACCACCAATAGAAGAAAGAGAAGATTCCAGCCAGAAAAGATCAAGCAACGGGAAGACAGCAGATTAAGGGAAATTGCTCACAGAAGTTTTACTCAATCCACAGAAACCGTAAGTTCAGATGCCTCTACCTCACTCTGTAATCCATCAAGACTGTTACAGAGTGATGGTAGCATGGTGCTCATGGCACAAGACCAGTAAACCAAGTCGAATGCTCTGGAAAAATTGTTTAAATCTCATTGTTATACAAGCTGACTTGAGACTCAGGAAATAGATCATGAGCGGGGCTAAAAAATGGGCATTCAGGAAAATGCATTTTGGAAGAAGTACCCCATAGCAATGGTTTTCTGCCTTATTCGGCCACCAGAAATTGTTCCTTAGCCTGATGATGGGCTGAAATTAGAATGGAAATTCTAGGGGACGGGCGATTTTACCAAAAACATTTTAAGTGCATGAAAATGGGACAGTTTCAGATCCGGTTTTTCGGCAAGGCCACAAATGAAATCTGATTCCAACCAGTATGGGAGGGGGCAGGGCCTAAGCTCACCGGAAAGCTGGCTGCTCACACTGGAGAGTGCTATCATGCATGTGCAGATCTCTCTGTTCAATGCACACCCTGATATCACCCGTTCCCCCCCAACTCTGATCGTTGGCTTCCCCAGCCGATTGCACCCCCCCCCCCCCCCCCCCGCCACCCTTCCCCATTCTGATCACTGGCCACCCTGACCAATTGTACCCCCCCCCCCACCGACTCCTCTGGATATAGCCTCCCTCCCCTCCCCCCCCCCCCCACCGACTCCTCTGGATATAGCCTCCCTCCCCTCCCCCCCCCCCCCCCCCCCCCACCGCCGGTCGCTGGCCTCCCCTGCCAATCGTGCCCCCCACCTCCCTGGATATGGATATCACACCTCCCCCATCCCCACTCCCAGCTATTCTACCCCCCACCCCCGGCCCACTCATAGAGTCATCGAGGTTTACAGCATGGAAACAGGCCCTTCGGCCCAACTTGTCCATGCCGCCCATTTTTTTTAAAACCCCTAAGCTAATCCCAATTGCCCACATTTGGCCCATATCCCTCTATACCCATCGTACCCATGTAACTATCTAAATGCTTTTTAAAAGACAAAATTGTACCCGCCTCCACTACTACCTCTGGCAGCTTGTTCCAGACACTCACCACCCTCTGTGTGAAAAAATTGCCCCTCTGGACGCTTTTGTATCTCTCCCCTCTCACCTTAACCTATGCCCTCTAGTTTTAGGCTCCCCTACCTTTGGGAAAAGATATTGACTATCTAGCTGCTCTGTGCCCCTCATTATTTTATAGACCTCTATAAGATCACCCCTCAGCCTCCTACGCTCCAGAGAAAACAGTCCCAGTCTATTCAGCCTCTCCTTATAACTCAATCCATCAAGTTCCAGTAGCATCCTAGTAAATCTTTTCTGCACTCTTTCTAGTTTAATAATATCCTTGCTATAATAGGGTGACCAGAATTGCACAGTATTCCAAGTGTGGCCTTACCAATCATAGAATCATCATAGAAACCCTACAGTACAGAAAGAGGCCATTCGGCCCATCGAGTCTGCACCGACCACAATCCCACCCAGGCCCTACCCCCATATCCCTACATATTTTATCCACTAATCCCTCAAACCTACACATCCCAGGACACTAAGGGGCAATTTTAGCATGGCCAATCAACCTAACCCGCACATCTATGGGTATAGAGGGATATGGACCAATGTCTTGTACAACTTCAACAAGACATTCCAACTCCTGTATTCAATGTTCTGACCGATGAAACCAAGCATGCCAAATGCCTTCTTCACCACTCTGTCCATCTGTGACTCCACTTTCAAGGAGCTACGAACATGTATCCCTCGATCTCTTTGTTCTGTAACTCTCCCCAACGCCCTACCATCAACTGAGTAAGTCCTGGTCTGGTTCAATCTACCAAAATGCATCACCTCACATTTGTCTAAATTAAACTCCATCTGCCATTCATCAGCCCACTGGCCCAATTGATCAAGATCCCGTTGCAATTGGAGATAACTCTTTTTTAAATGTATTTTAAATATGTTTATTAGTTCACAGTCAATCACCGCCCTGGACGATCACCGCCCCAGTCAATCGCCAGTTGCAGTTCCCCCACACACCTGCCTCCCCTTAGTCCCTGCCCCATCATGGGGAACTGCCTCCCCCGCCCCCAACCACCCAGGGGTCTCAAGGGCCTCCAGTCCTACTGGTAAAGCCACCACGTCAAGTACCCATTGATGGGGACCATGCGTGATTCTCACCAGTGAGTACCTTCAGCGGCAAAGCCATAAGGCCAGTGAGCCCAGGCGACTGCATCCTAGGCTCACTAATTATATTTAAATTGGAATTTAATGTTAAAATCAGCCTTTCCTGGGGCGCAGCTGATCACACCAAAACTCTAGGGCCGGTGACATCATGAGAAGCGAGAAACCGGGCACGAACCAAATTTTTTACCTCTTGGGCGATATTACCGGCTCACCCCGCCCATCGACCGAAGTGACGAGCCGGTAAGATCTCTTCCAGGTCTATATTTGAGAAAATTACAGATAATTTGTAAATCTTCAGTCAGGTACTATTATCTTAAAGAAGTCTATCGAACTGAAGGAAGAGAGCATTATTTCACACTCATGTTCCATTTATTACCCACGAGGCAGTCGCTTACTCTGTAGCTGTCAATACTGTTTATTGCATCTTTTGAACTAATAGTTCTTTAAGAGTGAGATACATTGAGCTCATCCATTAATTGGGAGTGGTCTGTTTACAAGCTGCAAGTCTCATGTGCTTTGGGCAAGTTAGTTAATTCAACTGCTCAGTTCAAAGCCACAATATACATGACTGATGGCAGTTTGAAATTCCCAGGTCAGCAAATACCTCACCACCTCATTAAATATAGTGCTATCTGATTTTAGGATGCATTTAGCTGTCTAATCTGAACATCTGAATATTGGCAAACATTGAGGAGGACAGCAAAGACAGAAGACAGACAGGTCAGCAGAAAAAGCTGTAAACTGAGCGTTCGGGTAAATAATGGAAGGAATCATACCGTCAGGGTCTGACTGAAAACCAGTCTGTTTCTATCCCGGCTTTCTCTCCAGAGCTTATGGCACTTTGTCAAAAAAATCATGGGGGTGTGTTTCACGTCATCATGTAGAGGGGCATGGCCTAAACATACCAGTAAGATTGGCTGCACTGACATCAGGGCACCATGTTTAAAAGATGCCCCGATCAGAGGAAAACAGTAAGCTAACTCCAGCCACTACAGAGGTCTCAGGGGCACTAACCCCCTCCTGCCATTCCCTCCCACCCCCCCAACCACCCACTCACCCACCCAAACAGTCAATGCAACAAGCAGGTTAGCCCACTCAAGGACAAGGGAGGGAATCTATGCGTGGAGCCAGAGGAAATGGGCGAGGTATTAAATGAGTACTTTGCGTCAGTATTCACCAAAGAGAAGGACTTGTTAGATGATGAGTCTGGGAAAAGATGTGTAGATAGTTTGAGTCCAAGTTGAGATTTGGGGTTCTTGAGAAACATTAAGGTAGACAAGTCCCCAGTGCCTGATGGGATATACCCCAGAATACTGAGAGAGGCAAGGGAGGAAATTGCTGGGGCCTTGAGAGAAACCTTTGTATCCTCACTGGCTACAGGGGAGGTCCCAGAGGATTGGAGAATAGGCAATGTTGTTCCTTTGTTTAAGAACGGTCGCAAGAATAATCCAGGTAATTACAGGCTGGTGAGCCTTACATCAGTGGTAGGGAAATTATTGGAGATGATTCTTCGAGACATTCCCACTTGGAAATAAGTGGACGTATGAGTGAGAGGCAACATGGTTTTGTGAAGGGGAGGTCGTGTCTCACGAACTTGATCGAGTTTTTCGAGGAAGTGATGAAGATGATTGATAAGGCTAGGGCAGTGGATGTTGTCTACATGGACTTCAGTAAGGCCTTTGACAAGGTCCCTCATGGCAGACTGGTGCAGAAGGTGAAGCCGCATGGGATCAGAGGTGAGCTGGCAAGATGGATATAAAACTGGCTCGGTCAAAGAAGACAGAGGTAGCAGTGGAAGGGTGGGTTTCTGAATGGAGGGCTGTGACAAGTGGTGTTCCTCAGGGATCAGTGCTGGGACCTTTGCTGTTTATAATATATATAAATGATTTGGAGGAAAATGTAACTAGATTGATTAGTAAGTTTGCGGACGACACAAAGGTTGGTGGATTTGCGGATAACGATGAGGACCATCAGAGGATACAGCAGGATATAGATCAGTTGGAGACTTGGGTGGAGAGATGGCAGATGGAGTTTAATCCGGACAAATGTGAGGTAATGCATTTTGGAAGGCCTAATACAGGTAGGAAATATACAGTAAATGGCAGAACCCTTAAGAGTATTGATAGGCAAAGGGATCTGGATGTACAGGTACATAGGTCACTGAAAGTGGCAATGCAAGTGGAGAAGGTAGTCAAGAAGGCATACGGCATGACTTGCCTTCATTGGCTGGGGCATTGAGTTTAAAAATTGGCAAGTCATGTTGCAGCTTTATAGAACCTTAGTTAGGCTGCACTTGGAATATAGTGTTCAATTCTGGTCGCCACGCTACCAGAAGGATGTGGAGGCTTTGGAGAGGGTACAGAAAAGATTTATCAGGATGTTGCCTGGTATGGAGGGCATTAGCTATGAGGAGAGGTTGGAGAAACTTGGTTTGTTCTCACTGGAGCGACGGAGGTTGAGGGGTGACCTGATAGAAGTCTACAAGATTATGAGAGGCATGGACAGAGTGGATAGTCAGAAGCTTTTTCCCAGGGTGGAAGAGTCAATCACTAGGATGCATAGGTTTAAGGTGCGAGGGGCAAGGTTTAAAGGAGATGTACGAGGCAGATTTTTTACACAGAGTATTGGGTGCCTGGAACTCATTGCTGGGAGAGGTAGCGGAAGCAGATACGGTCGTGACTTTTAAGGGGCATCTTGACAAGTACATGAATAAGAAGGGAATAGAGGGATATGGTCCCCGGAAGGGTAGGGGGTTTTAGTTAAGTCGGGCAGCATGGTTGGAGCAGGCTTGAAGGGCCGAAGGGCCTGTTCCTGTGCTGTAATTTTCTTTGTTCTTTGTTCTTTGTTCAGTCAACTATGTCAATCACAAGGACTTCCACTTGCTGAATGTTCAGTTGGTCTGCAACCATAGTGAATACATCCTGCAGGTGTGTGCTCGATTCCCAGGGAGTGTGAACAATTCTACATGCTCAGTCACTCTCAGATTTCTGATATCGATCAGGGTTCACAGAGGCTGCAAGGTTGGCTCCTTGGGGTCAAGGGCTACCCACTGAGGATGCGGCTGATGACGCCTGTGTGGAAGCCTCAGAGTGTAGCAGAGGGAAGGTATAATGAAGTTCATGCTGCAGCTCACACATTGGTGGAGCAAACCATTGGAAATTGAAAATGAGGTTCTGATGCCAGGATGGTCAGGTGGAAACCTGCAATATAATCCCCAGATGGTGTCACGTATCTTCATCACCTGCTGCGCATTCACAACCTGGCATAGTAACAGGAAGAGGAACTGTTTCAGGAGGAGATGGAGGAATCGCTCAACTCCTCCAATGAGGAGGATGTCGACAGGGATGAGGGTGATGAGGTCTTCAAAGGTGAGAATGCCAGCCATGAGGCCATTGTGATGTCCAGACAAGGCAGACACACTCGGAACATACTTGTAGTCTCTAGATTCATGGAGGAAGATGACAACATGCAGTGAGGATACTCCATATACACTCACATTGCACCTGTGAGCATTTGACTCACATCTAGCTGCTGGAAGTGCACATACCCTCTGTGATAAAGCTCCTGTTGTGGAGATGCAGCGGATCCCCATAGTCCCTACATTCCTAGAGGATGATGATAACTTGCAGTGGGGACACTCCATAGATCCTCACAGAGTTTATGTGAATGTCTGACTCCTGTCTCACTGATGGTAGCTCACTTGCACTCAGTGAAGAGGGTGATTTCATGGAGATGCAGCAGGAAAACTTTAACTTTTGATCCTATGGCATCCCTCATGAGCGGAACGCCTCAGAACCATTGTGTTACCGGACACAAGGTGCTTATGAGATGTCCAGACACACCTCAAAGGTGCCGAGAGCACACAGAGAGAATGACACCAGCCCAGAACATTCCAGCAGACATTATAATTCCCATCAATATGTAGGCATGACTGATGTGTGCAGTCACTGTGAAGGCACACTATCAATGTGCTGGGAAGGTTGCATACAGCAGAGGGAGGAGACCCTGGACTGAGATACCTGCCTTTATCATGTGCAGGAACCAAGTTTTCACTTCAGACTGACAAAAATACAATTCATTATAACAAGGAGCTATAGACTGACTGACGTTGATGGGAGTTTATTTACAGTTATTCACAACACCAGGTTAAAGTCCAACAGGTTTATTTAGTATCACGAGCTTTTGGAGCACTGTTCCTTCATCAGGTGAGTGGAGAGTTGAGTTCACAAACAGGGCATATATAGACACAGACGCAATTGCAAGATAATGGTTGGAATTACAGTAGTTAAATTATGTACAAGTGATTAACACCTCCTGTGCCTGTGCTGTGGAACTAAACCTTCCTGACCTTTATAACCCTGCTGCTACACCTTGGTGCATCCTCAATATCCACAGTGGAAGTGGAGGCAGATGCTGAATGCTATGCCCTGTTGCCCATGATGACCTTGGCAGGCGTCCTCTGGAGGGTCAGGACCTGGAGGACCATCGCCTGCTTTTGGGGTCCAGCTGTGTGGCAGTGCCATGCTCCTCAGAATGTGGAGGTGGACCGGAAAGGGTCACAGGAAGAGGGGATTCAGATGGATTGGACACTCCCAGAGTCACCTGGGTGGATTACCCTAGGGTGTGCACCTGCTGACCCTCTGTGTCTGAGGACCCCTCGCTGTCCCCTGGAGAGGGAGGGGCAGCTGGAATGAGTTTGAGATGCTCTGCCCCCCTCTGGCGTTAACACTATGGATGCCAGCAAGTGCCTCAGCAATGGAGTGCAGCTCCCACAGCAGCGCAGGGCAGATGTCCTGGACAAATGTCTTCACAGTGGCCGTCAACCTACCAGTGTTGACATCAGCGCATGGCATGACTGTACTATCACCTCGGACTGCTCCATCATGCCTTGTGATCTGAGGAGTGCAGCAGACTCCCCCCTCCCAATGCTCCCAAGCTTGTCTTTGGAGATCCAGCAACTGAGGTATGACTGAGTCCAGAGGCATATCATCTGACTGGGACCCAGCAAATTCCTGGCCTCCAGCAATTCTCTGAATGCTGGCATGGGATGTTCTTGCATCTGCCAGCTATGGATTAGACAGTGTGATGTGCTCACCAAATTATGACCCTAAGGCTACTCTAGGTCCCACCGAGGTGTGTGTCTCTGCACTGGTGGGGGGTGTGGGTGAATGCTGTGTCAGGTCAACATTATGGGATCTGTGGATTCCTCCTCTGTTCTGTTCTCAGGGCTGCAGTCCATACTCATGGGCCTCCTCAGCTGCTTCCAAGATGTGCCTGTGAAAGAAAGGAGTGATTATTTGTGCAAGGCAGTTGCCTGTGAAACAGTAGACATCACTCTCTGTATTGTTGTCTGATGGATGTTGCAATGCAGGATCCTCGCTTGGTTAAGTGCCACAGACCTCAGCGTCGGCACATGAATGGTCCACATCCTCGCTGGCCAGCTGGATCACTCTATCCTCAATGTCTGTCAAGATTTTGAGTTCAACTATTTGTCCACCAGTCTGGGCTCTCTCCCTTTTGTTGTGTGCCAACTTGTCCTGCATCAAGGCCTATGGAGAGAGGGTAAACAGGGTGTATGCCATGTCAAAGCAAATGATAAGTGTAGATCAAGCCATCATGTGACTATTCTGCGATGCAGTGCATTCTGACCAGCCAAGAAAAGTACAGGCATATACTTCACTGAATTTATTGGATACCAAAGTGATGACAAAATTTTGATCATTTTTGTTTCAATCCAATGACAGGAAAGAAGACCCTGAGATAATTTTGAACAAATCCAAAGCCATATGCTTTTCTCATTAAGAACTGCTTTCTCAATCATCATATTTTTAATTCTACCAACCAAAAAACACATGAGTCTATCCAACCCAATGTTACCACTTTGAAAATTTTAACAAGGCAATGTGCGTTTGGAAACTTCACAGATGATTTTGTTAGGGACCGGTTAGTTTGTGGAATAAACAGTGGTGTGATCTGAAAACAATTACTGTGACAAAATGATCTAACGTTACTATTGACAGTGGAAGTGTGTATGCTCAATGAACAGTTTGAGTTATCAAAGAGAGAATTTAGGCAGGAAGTGGCACAGTTTGGGACAATGAAGTATTTGCAGTGCAGGGAGCACCTTGCACCATCTGCAGTGATCAGCACCCTCCAATGGAGCACAACGCTTTGCATTTGGAAAGAAATGCAATTATTGCAGCAAGTTTACCTACTTTGCCAAATACTGTAGGTCTCAGCAATAACAGCCCCTTTCTGTTAACAACAGCACGGCTGCTCTTCAATCTCCAAGGGCTGGGTGCGTTAGCAAGATCAATGAATTACAAGCCAACCCAAATAGTACAGTCATGGAACCAGCAGCAACAGCATCAACATTGGTATTCTATTGCAAGGGTGTGGAATCTGCTACTGAAAAGGGCAAGGTATTCACTACACTACATATACTGTCTAGTAATGCTAGAGTTAGAGTGAAGATCGATAATGGGACAACGTGTAATGTGCTATCTTACAAAAAACTATGGGAAATGGACTCAGATGTGTTTGTGGATTCCAACCAGCAACCGGACCTCATGGCGTCTGGGGGACAGACAATCACTACCGAGGGTAAAGCTACCCTTCATTTTGCGCAAGGAAACTTTAGTTTCTACGTTGTGAATCAGAATGTTTTCAGAAATATTCTAAAGAGGCGGGAATTGATGTTTTACATTGCTGCTAATATTAGACTGGTGATGCTGGTCACGATATGATGTCGATTGTTTTATCAAACTGCAAATGGCGGGGACCCGGTTCGATTACCAGCTTGGGTCACTGTCTGTGCAGTGCCTGCACATTCTCCCTGTGTCTGTGTGGGTTTCCTCTGGGTGCTCCAGTTTCCACCCACAGTCTGAAAGACATGCTGGTTAGGTCTATTGGCCATGCTAAATTCTCTCAGCATACCCAAACAGGTGCTGGAGTGCCGACGAGGAGATTTTCACAGTAACTTCATTGCAGTGTTAATGTAAGCCTACTTGTGACACTAATAAATAAACTTAAATATAATTCTTTCTTAATTTATTGTTGAACATTCTTCTTATAATTAATATGAACAAAATTGTCCTTCCCTCAAGCCTTTCTATTTAAAAAAGTCACTTTCCTGATCATGACAATGGGGTAATCTCATTAACCAGTGGCCTCTTCAAGGTGGAATTTCTTACTCAAGTGAAGAATGTGAAATAATAAAACCAATGATCCAGATTCCCCAGTGAATGTGATGATATAATGAGCTGGACTTCTATTTTTAGAGTGTGAAATCAGACAAAGATACTGTCTAAGCCAGATGATTGTTGAATTATACCTTAAGGAATATTACAATTTCTTTAAGGCAGTCACCATTATTTTAGAAAAATGGGGTAATTTTAACAAAGCTGATGAAAGGCAGGAACTTCCAGCCCCCACCTCCTGAAAATCCTGCTGGCGGGAAGGGCTGTTGCGACTGACATTATGGAGGAAATTGAAGAAGGTTTCTGACAAAATTTCACACGGGAAATTACAAACTTATGTAAGGTATTATTAAAATGGGCGCATGATGCAGACACAAAATCAGCATAGTTGTAAAAAGACAGTGGTTAGTCATAACACTGTGGTGTGCTCAGATGTTAAACTTTGAGATTGTCATAATGGATACAGCTCAGAATCACCAGAGTAATATCTGAGCTTGAAGAGATCAATTATGAGCTCATGTTTTGTAAGTTTGGTTTTTATTCCTTTGAGTTTAGAATTTAGATAATCTAATTGAGGTCTTTATAGTGATTAAAATGTTCAGTAGCGGTGGATACAGAGGAAAAAAGTACTGAGCAAACTATTGGGATTAAAGGCAGACAAGTCCCCAGGGCCTGATGGCCGACTTTCAGATTGTTAAAGGAAGTGGCAACAGAGATAGTGGAGGCATTGGTTATAATATTCCAAAACTCCCTGGATTCTCAAAAGGTTCCAGTGGATTGGAAAAAGACTAATGTAGCGGCCCTGTTCAAAAGGCAGAAAATAGGAAACTATAGACCAGTTAGTTTAATGTCTGTCATTGGGAAATTGCTGGAATCCATTATTAAGGAAGGAAAGCATGTGGAAAGTCAAAACACAATCCAGCAGAGTCAGCATGGTTTAATATAGGGCAAATTGCATTTGACTAATTTGCTAGAATTCTTCAAAGACATAACAAGCAAAGTGATAATGGGTGTCCTGTAGATGTAGTGTATCTGGACTTCCAGAAAGCATTTGATAAGGTACTGCACAAAAGGATATACACAAGGTAAGATCCCATAGGTTGGAGGTAATATATTAGCTTGGATAGAAGATTGGCTAACCAACAGAAAGTAAAGAGTGGAGAAAAATGGGTCCTTTTCTGGTTGGCAAGCTGTAACTAGTGGTGTGCCACAGGGTTCGATCCTCAGATTCCAACGATTTCCAATCTATATTAAATGACATGGATGTAGGGATAGAATATACCATAACCAAATTTGCAGTTGACACTAAAATAGGTGGGAAAACAAGTTGCAACGAGGAAATAAAAAATTTACTCATGGATATGGATAGGGTAGGTGAGAGGGCCAAAATTTGGCAGATGCAATTTAATGTGGATAAGTGTGAGGTTAACCATTTTGGTTGGAGGAATGATAAGGCAATTTATTATCTAAGTGGAGGGAAACTTCAAAATGTTTTGGATGCAGAGGGATCTGGGTGTCCTCATGCATGAATCACAGAAAGTTAGTTTGCAGGTACAGCAGGTAATAAGAATGGCAAATGGAATTTTGGCATTCATTGCTAATAGAGCATAAAAGTAGGATAGTGCTGTTGCAACTGTATAGGACATTGGTAAGACTACATCTGTAGTACTGCACACAGTTTTCGTCCCCTTACTTGAGGAAGAATGTAAATGCATTAGAGGCAGTTCAGAGAAGGTTTACTAGATTGATTCCAAGGATGAAGGACTTATCTTATAAAGTAGAGATTGAGCAATTTGGGCTAACTGAAATTTAGAAGAATGAGATCTAATTGGGGTATATAAAATGCCAAAGGGGATTGACAGAGTAGAGTGGATGTTTCCCCTTGTTGGACATTCTAGAATAAGAGGCCATAGTTTTAGGCTAAGGGTTACAGACTTACTATAAAAATGAGTGGAACTCTCATCCTCAGAATGCAGTGGATGCTGAAACACTAAACAAATTTAAGGCTGAAACAGGTAGGTTTTTAATTAGTAGAGGGATGAACGGTTATGGGGAATGAGCAGGAAGTTGGAGATGAGGCTGAGATGAATGGTGGAGACTCAAAGTGCTGAATTGCTTACTCCTGCTCCTAGTTCTTATGTGCTTTTGTCTTCAGCCAGTTCAATTTACCCCATGTGGTATCAACAAATGGCTGAAGGTATTGGATACTTGTGGTGAACCATCGTTGGTTACCACTGTGGGGTTATTCCAATGTTACTGTTGGGTTAGGGTGTTGCCACTGTGGGGGTTGTTATAATGTTGTTGGGTTAGGGTGTTTACACTGTGGGATTAATATACCTGTGGTGGATGTTGTTATGGCACATCCCGGTCGGGCCCCGCCTCCTGGGGAGAGGTATAAGACCCTCTGCTCAGGCGGGACCCCTCCAGTCTGGATTGGTGTACTCGTGTTAGATAGTTCCATTGTTTGTCATTGTGTATTGTCTCCAGACAAGACAGCCAGTGAATCTGGAGACAATGCATATCTTTTTAGCCTGTCTTGATGCTCTCTCCACTCACATTGTTTCGTCTCTTAAAGACTTGATTAGTTGTAAGTATTTGCATTCCAACCATTATTCATGTAAATTGAGTCTGTGTCTTTATAAGCTCTGTTTGTGAACAGAATTCCCACTCACCTGAAGAAGGGGCTAAGAGCTCCGAAAGCTTGTGTGGCTTTTGCTACCAAATAAACCTGTTGGACTTTAACCTGGTGTTGTTAAACTTCTTACTGTGTTTACCCCAGTCCAACGCCGGCATCTCCACTTCTATAACCAAGCCAGTTCTGTATCAATCTAGCCAGTCCACCCAGAATGCCATGTGATTTTAGTTTTTGTACCAGTCTGCCATGTGGACCTTGTCAAATGCCTTACTAAAGTCCATATAAACTGCATCCACAGCCTTTCCCTCATCACTTATCTTTGTCACCTCTTCAAGAAACCTTTTCAAGTTGGTGAGACATGATCTTTCCCGTACAAAACCATGCTGCCTCTCACTAACTAGTCCCATTTTCCTCCAGATGAACACATATCCTGTCCCTCATTATCTTCTCCAAAAGCTTCCCCACCACTGACGTCAGGCTCACCGGCCTATAATTTCCTGGATTATCCCTGCTTCCTTTCTTAAACAAGGGAACAACATTGGCTATTCTCCAGTCCTCTGGAACCTCGTCGGTGGTCAAAGAGGATATGAAGATTTCTGTTAACGCCCCAGCTATTTCTACATTTGCCTTCCACAGTAACTTGGGATAGATCCCTCTGGCCCCGGGGACTTGTCTACCTTAATGGAATTTAGGATATTCAACTCTTCCTCCTTCGATATACTTACATTCACTAGGGCGTTCACACACCTATCCCTGACCTCAACGTCCATCATGTCCTTGGTGAATACTGATACAAAGTACTCTTTAAGGATCTCACCCACTACCTGTGGCTCCACATATAACTTCCCTCCATTGTCCTTGAGTGGGCCCACTCTTTCTCTTGCTATCCTCTTGCTCCTAATATATACATAAAAAGCCTTGGGATTCTCCTTGACTCTGTTTGCGAAAGACATTTCACGGTCCCTTTTAGACCTCCTAATTCCGCATTTAAGTTCCTTCCTCCTTTCACGATACTCCTCAAGGGCTTCATCAGTTTTTAGATGCCTAGAGCTTTCTCATATGCTTCCTTTTCCTTTTTGACTAAGCTTACAGTTCCCCTTGTCATCCCTGGTTCCCGAATCCTGCCATTTTTATCCTTCATTTTTGCAGAGACATTCCTGTCCTGCACTTCAATCAACTGGCCTTTAAGAGCCTCCCATACGCCAGACATGGATTTTGCCCTCAAATAGCCGCTCCCAATCCACTTTCCCCAGGTCCTATCTAATTTGGATGTAATTGGCCCTCACCCAATTAAGCACTCTCACCTGAGGTCCACTCTTGTCCTTATCCTTGACTATCCAAACTCTTATGGAATTATGGTGTCAGAGCACAAAATGCTCCTCCACTGAAACATCAAGCACCTGGCCTGGCTCATTCCCCAATACCAAGTCTAGTATGGTGTCCTCCCTGGTTGGATTGTCAACATATTGTATCAAAAAGCCCTCCTGGACACATCTAACAAATTGCTCTCCATCTGAACCCCATCTGAGTCCCAGTCACTACTGGGGAAGTTCAAGTCACCCCCATAACTACCCTGCTTTTTTCACACCTTTTCAGTATCTGACTGCACAACTGCTCCTCTGTCTCCTGCAGGCTATTGGGAGGTCCATAGTACATTCCCAACATTGTGATTTCACCCTTCATATTCCTGAACTCCACACACAATGCCTCACTACAAGATCCCTCCAATGTCTCCTCCCTCAACACAGCTGTGATGTGCTCCCTAATTAGCAATGCAACACCCCCATCCCTTTTGTTTCCCCCTCTGTCCCGTCTAAAACAACGTTATCCCGGAACATTAAGTTGCCAGTCCTGTCCCTCCTTTAATCATGTCTCTGTAATTATAATTGCATCATAATTCCATGCAGTAATCGAGGTTTTCAGTTCATCTGTCTTAACTGTTATACTTCTTGCATTGAAGCAAATGCACTCCAGTCTCACTGAACCCCGTGGCTTCCCTCTGCCTGCTCTTACTCTGTACTATGTTTATCTTAGTATCGCTTTTTTTCCCAGTCCCTACACTTACTGGGCTGCTGTTCCATTTCCGACCCCCCTGCCACACTATTTAAACCTTCCCGAACAGCACTATCAAACCTCCCGCCCAGGATATTGGTGCCCCTCCAGTTCAGGTGCAACCCATCCTTCTTGTACAGGTCCCATTTTCCCCAGAAGACATCCCAGTGATCCATATATCTAAAGCCCTCCCTCCTACACCAGCTCTTTAGCCACGTGTTCAACTGTACTGTCTGCCTGTTCCAAGCATCATTAGCACGTGGCACAAGGAGTAATCTTGGAATTACTACCCTAGAGGTCCTGCTTTTTAGCTTCCTACCTAACTCCCTGAATTGTCTTTGCAGGACCTCTTCCCTCTTCCTGTGTCATTAGTGCCAATGTGGACAATGACACCTGTCTGTTTACCCTCCCGTTTCAGGATGCCCTGAATATAATGTCATAATGAAAACAAATAACGTGGTCATTTACAATGTAGCAATACTTTTCTTCGGCTTTCAAAAAAGCAATTTTTCACCCCAACTTAATAATAGAGACAGAAAATTACTTAAGAACTTTACATCTTAATTGTAATACATTAACTGAAATGTAAAGGAAGCAAAACTGGTCCAAACAGAAAAAGCTTTGGCTGGATGTCAATGACTAATGAAGTTTCACAGAGACAATTCTCCATTATTGTTCCTATAACTCATGGTAAATTTAATAATTTGTTAAATTTGTTGACAATAACAAGCAATAGTCAAGTGTTTAAAATCAGGAATGCTCAAAAGGCCAGAATTGGCAGAGCAGAGAAATCTTGGGGGTGAGGTGGGGGGAGGCTTGTAAGTATAAAGGAGATTATAGAGAAAGGGAGAGTATTGGATAGAAATGGTTTGATCAATCAGACGCAGCATGGATTCATGAGGGGAAAGTCGTGCTTGACGAACATGTTGGATTTTTATGAAGATGTGACTAGGGCGGTTGATGGAGGAGAGCCGGTGGATGCGGTGTTTTTGGATTTCCAAAAGGCGTTTGATAAGGTGCCCCATAAAAGGCTGCTGAAGAAGATTAGGGCACACGGAGTTGGGGGTAGTGTGTTAAAGTGGATTGGGACTGGCTATCCGACAGGAAGCAAAGAGTCGGAATAAATGGGTGTTTTTCCGGTTGGAGGAAGGTAACTAGTGGCGTGCCGCAGGGATCGGTACTCGGGCCGCAACTATTTACCATTTATATAGATGATCTGGAGGAGGG
The DNA here is from genome assembly GCF_964213995.1 of Mustelus asterias. Lineage (NCBI taxonomy): Eukaryota > Metazoa > Chordata > Chondrichthyes > Carcharhiniformes > Triakidae > Mustelus > Mustelus asterias. The sequence goes on from NC_135810.1 coordinate 78,078,103, forward strand.
GACGGAGTGTAGGGTAACGAAGTTTGCAGACAACACAAAGATAAGTGGAAAAGTGAATCGTGTGGAGGACGGAGAAGATCTGCAGAGAGATTTGGACAGGCTGAGTGAGTGGGCGAGGATATGGCAAATGGAGTATAACGTTGAGAAATGCGAGGTTATACACTTTGGAGGAAATAATAACAAATGGGATTACTATCTCAATGGAAACAAATTAAAACATGCTACCGTGCAAAGGGACCTGGGGGTCCTTGTGCATGAGACGCAAAAGCCCAGTCTGCAGGTACAACAGGTGATCAAGAAGGCAAATGGGATGTTGGCCTATATTGCGAGGGGGATAGAATATAAAAGCAGGGATGTCTTGATGCACCTGTACAGGGCATTGGTGAGGCCGCAGCTGGAATACTGTGTGCAGTATTGGTCCCCTTATATGAGGAAGGATATATTGGCATTGGAGGGAGTGCAGAGAAGGTTCACCAGGTTGATACCGGAGATGAGGGGTTTGGATTATGAGGAGAGGCTGAGGAGATTGGGTTTGTACTCGTTGGAGTTTAGAAGGATGAGGGGGGATCTTATGGAGACTTATAAGATAATGCGGGGGCTGGATAGGGTGGAGGCGGAGAGATTCTTTCCACTTAGTAAGGAAGTTAAAACTAGAGGACACAGCCTCAAAATAAAGGGGGATCGGTTTAAGACAGAGTTGAGGAGGAACTTCTTCTCCCAGAGGGTGGTGAATCTCTGGAATTCTCTGCCCACTGAGGTGGTGGAGGCTACCTCGCTGAATATGTTTAAAGCGCGGATGGATGGATTCCTGATCGGTAAGGGAATTAAGGGTTATGGGGATCAGGCGGGTAAGTGGTACTGATCCACGTCAGATCAGCCATGATCTTATTGAATGGCGGGGCAGACTCGAGGGGCTAGATGGCCTACTCCTGCTCCTATTTCTTATGTTCTTATGTTCTTATTGGAGGGATTGGAAAACAAGGATGAGCATTTAAAAACTGAAACATTGCTTAACCAGGAATGTAGGCCAGTAAGCACAGGGGAGATGAATGTTGGGGAACTGGTGGGAGTTAAGACATGGACAGCAGAATTTTGAATGACCTCAAGTTTAATTATATTCATATAATTATACAGTTTTTTACATTATAAGAGTGACTACACTTCAGGAAGTACTAAATTAACTGTTAAATTCTTTGGGATGATCTGGGTTTGTAAAAGTACTATGTAAACGAAAGCCCCTTTTTTACAAAAAAATGAATTTGGGAGTGGTTGTCAACTGTTGCCATGACGATGGACCATAGCTCCAAGTTACATATGGACATATTGGAATTTTAAATATGACACATGTTTTTTTATAAAGGGACATAAAAACAAAAACTGGCTGAGACTGCAAAGTAACTACATTGGAATTCCAATGCGAATTCTAGAGAGACAATGGAATATCACACCCTTTTTCAGACAGAGACATTTGAAATGAAGAGATGCAACACAAAAGCAGAACTGTAATCTTCTGTGGACACTATGGAAGCTGATTACTCTCTCAGCAGAAACTTCCTTTGTAAGTTATATCCCAGACATGTTTATGATTTTCACCTTCCAGGAATTCAGAAGGGAAAGGGTTAAAAAAACAACTGCAATTCTGGTCTTTTGTAAGCCAGTCTGGTGTTCTAGCTCCGCTGTACTGGTTTGTACTGCGAAGGTCACAGCTGAAGAACATCCAGGCACCCCTGCTCTTTGTTATTAAAATGTCTCACTCTCTCTCTGGTTGCTGGAAGCAAGTCAAGTCGGCAAAGCCACAGTCAGAAAGGAAGTAGAACAGTTCCTTTCAGCTAACCTGCAGAGCCAAGAATCGCCAAACCAACTGCTCAATTGCCAAAGTCAGTGCTACTGGAATCACCCAATTTAACAGCTGCAATTTCACCAATTACTCCTCACGGAGAAGCCAAGCCAAAGACTTATTCATTTATCTAGTTTACTTTTATTTTTAGACTCACTTCTCATTTGTAATCTATGCGTACGTGTGTTGTGTTTTCTTATTTTCTTTTCATGTTTTAAAAGCTAATAAACTCACTTCTTATTTAACTCAAGAAAGCCTGGATGAATCAGCTCCTTTTCAAATATCAATGCATTTGGACCGGGAAAATATATCCACAAGGGAAGGGATCCTTTTTAAATTAACCTTGTTACAACCAACCAAAGGGGTTGTGAAGGAGGAAAAATATACAGATGGATACACATAAGATGGTGGCCTGGCACACAAACAGTCACCTGGGAAAGAGACATTAAACGGACACTGACTCTTAGCCCAGACAATTACTTAGGATTAAAGACACTCAGACAACTACTTGTAAATTAAAATATGCAGGAATTAGATACTGCAGAAAACCAGTGGAAATAGGGACAAAAGAGATTAGCTACAGGTGGGATTGGGAATACAAAATGCAGGAAAACCAATTACTGTAAACTACTGTATGAATAGACCGAAACTAAAGTCATTGACAGTCACTGACGTAGGAAATGTATCCATTCATAGAACAATGCGATGTTAACATGCTTATGTCTGTATCTGTCTGTATTTGTCTATAACGATGTGTTTAACGATCGATCACCTACTTGATTACAACAATGTGATAATGGCTAGATGTTCGGTCCATCTATTGTGTAAAAGGTATAAAGATGGACCGCTCCTATTGTCTCATTGAGAGAAGGTTTTGCTGCTTGTTAGCACCTTTTCTCCACGAAGCTTCGTTTAATAAAACTGTATTGTTGAAACCTTCAAATCTGACTCACAAGTGGCATTTTTCCCACAACAGGTTGAATAAAAACAGGGAGCCAGTTCATCCCTCCTCACCTGGCATATAACAATGTGGGAGTATCTCATCCGGAATCATAAGAAGTTGTGAGACACGAACCGGAGACCAGTCATCACGTTGTTCATTGAATGTATGCAACAAATAGAAATATTTTAACAACAAGGCTAATCTTGATTGAAATGCATCTTAAAAGCAGTTGGCTGAGTTGAAATAGGTTAATCTAACTGGTAATTTAACATCTGTCATAGGGAAATTGATAGAATCCATTATTAAGGAGTTTATAGCAGGCGAGTTGGAAAACCATAACATGATTGTTCAATGTCAATGTGGTTTTGTGAAAGGTAATTCATGTTTAATTAATTTAATTAATATATCAGAGATTTTTGAAGTAGTAACAAGCAAGGTGGTTAAAGGGGAATCTGTAGATGTGGTGTATGGTGTACCTGGATTTCCAAACGGTAATTGATACAGTGCCACATCAAAGGTTACTACATAAGATGAGAGCACATGCTGCAGGAGATAACATACTTGCATGAATGAAAGATTGATTAGCTAACTGGAAGCAGAGAGCAGGGATAAATGGGTCTTTCGGGCTGGAAGCTTTAACTAGCGGAGTGCCACAGGAATCAGAGCTGGGGCCTAAAGAATTTACAACCTACAACAATGAGTTGGATGTAGAGGCTGAATGTATGATAGTTAAATTTGCTGATGGCACCAAAATAGGCAGTACAGTAATGTGTCTAGGGAAGGTACGCAAAGACATGTGGATGGGTTAAGTGAGTGGCAAAAATTTGGCAGATTGAGTGTACTGTGGGAAAATGTGAATTTGTCCACTTTGGCAAGAAGAATAGAAAGGCAGGAGACTATTTAAATGGAAATCTTGGTGCAATAGGCCTGGAGCCAAGTCCCACCACAGCACTTGATGGCCAAGGAAGGTGTATTCATAATGCAACTAGAGAGGCTGAGTGTCAACCTGTAAATCCTCCCAAACATGTCAATGTTTGGCGATAAGAACAGGAGGGACTCCTGGTTAGACACTCTTGATGTGGATTGGTGCCCCTCGAACTATAAGGCCCTGGTGACAAATTGCAACCTGTTCTGAGAATTGTTAACTATAGAAACAAGATGAAAGTCTGCCTTAGTGCACCACTAGGTGTGGGAAGAGAATAGAAGAAGATACTATTTAAATAGAGAGAGTTTGCAGAACTCAGAGGTATGGAGGGGCCCTGATACATGAATCACAAAAAGTTAGTATGCAGATACAGCAAGTGATTAGGAAGGCAAATGGAATGTTGGTGTTTATTGCAAGGGGAACAGAATATAAAAGTGGGGAAGTTTTACTGCAGCTGTATTAGAGCCTTGATTAAACCATATCTGGATTACTGTGTGCAATTTTGGTCTCCTTATTTGAAAAAGGATACATTTGCATTAGAAACAATTCACAGAAGGTTCACTCAACTCATTCCTGGTATGAAGGGTTACCTTATGAAGAAAGGTTGAACAGGTTGGACCTAAAACCATTGGAGTTTAGAAGATTAAGAGGTGGCACAGTGGTTAGCACTGCTGGCACACAGCATCAGGAACCCAGGTTCAATTCCAGCCTTGGGTGACTGTGTGGAGTTTGCATATTCTCCGTGTCTGCATGGGTTTCCTCAGAGTGCTCCAGTTTCCTTCCACAGTCCAAAGATGTGCGGGTTAGTTGATATGCCATGCTAAATTGCCCTTAGTGTCAGGGGGACTAGTGGGGTAAATGCGTGGGGTTATGGGGATAGGGCTTGGATGGGATTGCTGTTAGTGCAGACTTAATGGACCAAATGGCCTCCTTCTAAAATAAAATAGTGGGGCGGCACAGTAGTTAGCACTGCTGCCTCACAGTAAGAAGTTTAACAACACCAGGTTAAAGTCCAACAGGTTTATTTGGTAGCAAAAGCCACACAAGCTTTCGAGGCTCTGAGCCCCTTCTTCAGGTGAGTGGGAATTCTGTTCACAAACAGAACTTATAAGACACAGACTCAATTTACATGAATAATGGTTGGAATGCGAATACTTACAACTAATCCAGTCTTTAAGAAACAAAACAATGGGAGTGGAGAGAGCATCAAGACAGGCTAAAAAGATGTGTATTGTCTCCAGACAAGACAGCCAGTGAAACTCTGCAGGTCCACGCAACTGTGCCAGGGACCCGGGTTCAATTCCTGCCTTGGGTGACTAAGGAGTTTGTACGTGCTCCCCGTGTCTGTGTGGGTTTCCTTTGGGTGCTCCGGTTTCCTCCCACAATCCACAGATATGCAGGCTAGGTGGATTGGCTATGCTAAATTGTCCCTAGTGTCCCAAGATGTGTAGGTTAGGGTGTTACAGTGATAGAGCCTGGGTGAAATGCTCTGTCAGAAAGTTGGTGCAGACTTTATGGGCTGAGTGGCCTCTTTCTGAACTGTAGGGATTCTATGATCCTATTGAAACACATAAGACATTGAGGAGACTTGATAGGGTGGATACCAGGAGGATGTTTCCTCCCAGAATTTGCAGGTTTTTTGATGTCAAACTGTCAGCAGTACCTCTCTGAATCTGCCCTCAGCTTCAGGGTATAATGCAAGCGCCGATTAACATGGAAATCCTGAAATTTCAGTCCTTCATTCATTACTCCGCTGCCACCAGCTGTACTGGTAGAAATCCTATAACAAATTAAGGTTTGTTTCTGAAGTGTAACTGAGTTAACTGATCTGAATGATAACTACAGCTGATCAACTGATCTGGCCCTGAAAAAATAATTTTATATTGGTGAATGTTTTTAAATGTCTCTATGATTAATTAATCAATCTTTAAAACTAGATTATCTTAAACTGCATTATTTTTAAAAGTATGTTCATGACATTTCTGCTTCCACCTTAACATCTTTTATGTGTCATAATCTTTATTTCGCTATAAGTTTTTTAATATGTAACTTAATTATAAATGTTATTCATTTCCTGATTGTGAGAAGTTTTGAATGTAATTGGCTGCTTAGACAGCTCAATGACGTCACTGCAACAATAATCAATTAATAGTGTTTAAGTTTTTATCACAGAGCAAGACATTCTTCATAGTCAGTGGCGAGTGCCCTACTTGCTGCTATGCACAAAATCCAGGCCTTTGTGTGTATAAAAAAGTGTCATTTTTATGAGTGCATGAAAGCAATTGATGTAATTAGAATGGGATGTGACTTGATTAAAGGGAATGAGTAATGGAAGATAAATGCTCAGGACAAATCCCTATAAGAAACAAAGGTAAGATTAGATGGTTGAATGTGAATATAGATTTATGAAATACCAGTTCCCTTCAAAATCGGTATCTGGACAAGTGATACAATTGTCCCTTTTCATTGCTACTCTAGTTAATGATTAAATGGCAATGGTTAGGCAGAGCATTAGTAAAATGAGATGAGATCCATCATTCAATGGTAGCATTGACCATCACAGACAGATACAATGATGGAATCTACGTGAAGATCAAAGGTCAACTACGAGGTCTGTCAAAGTAGATTCATGTCCAAATCACTTTCTTTTGTTCTGTTCGGTTCAGTGCTCATCCTTTCACCCAGCACTCTCACATTTAATAGTGCCGCTGTCAGACCACCCTTCAGAAGCTGCAAACATAAAGGAGAAAATGAATGACTCAAATAGCTACTGAAGTGCAGCTGTTTTCATGAGTTATTCCCACTAACAAAGACTGTATTGTTCATGGATACAGCCACGATGCTCAGGTAGCTGTGCTGCATGTGGGAGTGCCTTAACCAGAGCTGCTGTCTGAACAGACTGTTGAGAGACGTCAGCTGCCTTCGTTATGGTGGTGATTAGCTGCACCTGGCCTGCCTGCCATCCAAAACCCACAAAGAGAAGGAAGGACACTTAAAACAACCAACACTAAATAGGCACTTAGAAAACAGGTATGTGTAATAAAATACAATGAATGGAGATGCATCATACTTAGAGCGAGAAAGTAATTTAAATAAAAATGAAATAATAAGGGTCTGTAGCATAATGGTTATGCTAATCGGTTAATAATCCAGAAACTGGGCCTAATGATTCTGAAAAATGAGTTCATTTCTTAACACAGCAATCGAGGAATTTCCATTCAAACGTGAGCCTGAGAAAAACAGGGCTAGAGACTTAGAGGTAAAAGCGGTGGCTGGGAGTTAGATGGGAAACAGATCAGCAAAATAAATATTTTGGGATGTGATCATGCTGCATCTTAAGGATGCATAGGCAGAGGGAATGGGCGACCGCCAGACAGTCAAGAAGGACCAGGCAGGCAGCGTAGGAACCCCCTGAGTGCATATCACTCTCTAATAGATATTCAGTCCTGAATACTTGTGAGTATGATAGTTCATCTGGGCAATGCAGTCAGAGCCAAGTCACTACATGTGGCTCAGCTCGGTCACTGAACGGCTGCAGAACATCCTCAAGGGGGTGGGGGAGAGATGGTGGTGAACAGCCAGACAGCGAACCTGTCCTTATTAGTACCAAATACATATGTCAAAAGAAGCATGGAGCCCTCCAGGCAGATTTTAGGGAGCTAGAAAGGGGATAAGCATGTAGCATCTTAAAGTAATAATCTCGAATCCCCCCCCCCACTCAGTGCAAGACCCTTGTGAGTATAAAAATAGATGGATAAATCAGATGAACGCATGGCTGGAGAGTTGGTGCAGGAGGAAAGACTTTAGATTCCAGGGACATTGGGACAGGCTCTGGGAGAGGTCAGACCTGTACTGGAGGTGTTGCACCTCAATAGAGCCAGCACCAAATTTCCACTCATCTGTCAGTTTGCTAGTGTTGTTGTGGAGAGTTTAAATTAACTCGGCAGGGGGTGGGAAACAGGATGTAGTAATAGAAAGGAGAAACAAGGTGAACAAAGGATTGGGATGGAGACATTGCTCTAGAGTAAAAACAATTAAGGTATTAGGTGAGGTCAGACAAAAAGGGCAGAATTTTCCTGGATATCAGCAAAGACCGACAGGGGGTGGGAAAAGCAGTGTAGAAACCATTGTTTCTCTGCCATATCATCCTGCACTTAATCTTAAAAACATAAAGAGGCAAGTCCCATGACATAATGCCAACAGGATAGGCTCTGATTGAGCTCACCCCACCTGCAACTTACTCCCTCCAAGTTCAGGGTGCCATTTTTAAAGGCTGTCCCAGTTCATAATAGTTAACTTAGAACTTTCCCGGCACTTGCCACGCACTGTCCCTGGAACTGCCCAGGCACCACTCTGGCACTTTCTGGCCACTGCCACTGGCTGGGCAGTGCTGGGGGCAGTGCCAGGGTTAAGTGCCTGGGCTGTGCCAGGGGGAAATGTCCAGGCATGATCCTTCTGGGCGTTGTACTCACTTGAGTTCCTCTGGGAGGTCTGCTCGTCAGTGTACTCCTTGGGAGACCAGTCAGGATTCATGCCGGTTCATGCCAATGTAAATATAGACTTTCTTACAGGATGGGGGATGATTCAGGTGTGGGGGCCTGATAATGATGATCATTTAATCAAATGAAGTTCCCAATGTTTAATGTTGGGAAACATGCCCCATCACTGTGGGGGGGGGGGGGGGGGGGGGGGGGAAGAGGACAATCACGTCACGCATTTATACCGGCATGAAACGCAATTTGGGACTCTCATGAAATTTTCCACTCCCATTGCTGAACATGCCCCAAAAAATTGGAAGTGGGAAATCCCGGCCAAAGGAAGTGCAATTAAGTCTAAATTAGGTTTACAGTGCAAGTACGTAAATGCACAAAGCATGGTAAATATGATTGGTGAACTGCAGGTGCAAAGTTTAGAGTTAACTCTAATAATAGTTACTGAGCATTAGTCATAGTAACTCACTCAGAGAAAACAACACAGAAACATCTTGAAGAGAACAGCTCCAGCTATGTTTTGTTCTTATTTAACCCTTGCAAATAATTGGCATGTAAATAAATGTTTTCAACAAAAGACCATTGCCTCCAGCAAGATGTTCTACAGTGTAAGAAGCCAATGAATCCTGAGACAAAACCACTATAACAAACTGGAAGTGTGATGTTGTGGTGATAAGAGAGCTGGTTCAAGAAAGGACAGGACTGGGTACAAAATATTCCTGGATGAAAGAGACAGAATCTTGCTGCCTTTGGAACTATTCTTCTACTAGGGACAAATACGTGCCCTGACCCCAATGTCTGGGGGCGCGGGGGGTGGGGGGGGGGGGCGCGGGGGGTGGTCTGCCCACCTGCATGAACTTCACAGAGACAAGCAATTCAGAGGTACGATGCAATTATGCTGTGGGTTACAGGCAGCTTCATAAAGAGAGATGGGTGCTCTCGATGTACGAGCGAGACAGCAAGGCCACAAAAAGATGAAGGAATCCTCTGAAAATGTTTAAAATATTTTAGATTAAGTGTGGCCGCAACTGCCAGACTACCATTGTGGAGAGGGTGGCTCTTGCACAGGATGGCCCGCTGATGCAACTGTAGCCTTCTGCCAGATGCAGCTCTTTTGGGGGTGGGAGCAGGGGGGAATAACAAAGATCTTACTGATCCACGTTCTGCCATTGGGATGCCACCTCCAGTCATGTGGATCTTATATGGTCTGCCACCGGTGCCTTTGTGATATCACTAAACCTGGGAGGTCTCTCCATGCCTGCTGTGCCATTCTCCTTCGCATGCTGTCTTCCCAAATAATTTACCAGCAGCCCCCAGTTCAGCTGTTGAACATTAAGAATAACAGGATGGCTGCACCAATTTGCATTCTGCCCACTTTGATCTGAACGGGCACAGGCAACTTGCAAATCATGACACCTACACCGGGCGACATAGTGGCACAGTGGTTAGCACTACTGCCTCACAGCACCAGGGACTGGAGTTCGATTCCTGGCTTGGGTCACTGTCTGAGCGGAGTCTGCACGTTCTCCCCGTGGTCTGCGTGGTTTTCCTCCAGGTGCTCCGGTTTCCTCCCACAGTCCAAAAGACGTGCTGGTTAGGTGCATTGGCCATGCTAAATTCAGTGTACTAGGGAATTTTCACAGTAACTTCATTGCAGTGTTGATGTAAGCCTAAGACTAACAAATAAATGTTACGCCCAAAAAGGAGTAAACTGATTCACTGAGACATTTCATTTTCCTCAATAGTGTTTCACTGTAAAGGTATCATGATGACATCTATTGGTAGAAATGTACCATGGCAAACATTGTAAAAAGAATGCTATTGCTCATCTTGTGTATTCAGCATAAGGTGGGTGTTCACTGAGACGACCAGCTGACAAACATATGGGCAGAATTTTTTCGTTCTTCCAAACCAATGGCACACACGGCAATGAAGACATCAACCAAGCAAGTACTGAACAGGACATCCAGCTCAACTGTGCTCCAAACCAGCCCGTGTCCTCACTCAACATTGAATAAAGTCAGAGGACAAATTCTGCGGAATGGCTTCAACACATGACTGCCTACAGTGGCAGAACTTCAGCTTTATCTTCTTCCACACGTCCTACTGGGTGGAAGAAGATAAACTGTTCTTTTTAGCCTAGAATGGCATTCTCAGAAATTCTTAGCTGTATGAAGAAGTGCAAACATTACAGCCTTAACTGATCGCAATGTTCCGAAATAACATGATGAGACAAAACCCGTGCATTTCAAAGCAAAGTAATATTACTGGGTAAGGGGGAGACCATTTTTTTGTGAGAATATAAAATCATAAGTTGAGGAGCAAATCTGGAGTCAATGTGAATCATGGGGAAAGCTATACCTAGCACAAAGGAAGATGCTCGTGGTTATTTGAGGTCAATCATCTTGGTCCCAGCACGTTGCTGCAGTCATTCATCAGGGTAGTGTCCTAAGCCCAACCATCCTCAGTTGTTTCATCAATGACGTTCCTTCCATCATAAGGTCAGAATTGGGGATGTTTGCATCCCAATCATTACTCCTGAGCTATGAAGTAATCCATGTCCATATACAGCAACGATGTGGAGTCAAGTTCCGCACACATAAGGACGGCCTAAACCGGGATGTTGGATTTATGTCACATTATCAGTAACCCCCACAGCTTTCCCCCTGATCTTGCAGAATCTCACTAGCTGTTCTGTCTGGAGACAATACACATCTCTTTAACCTGTGTTGAATGCTCCCTCCACCCACATTGTCTGTACCTTTAAGACCTGGCTGGCTGTAGAGATTTGCATTCTAATTAGTATTCTGTAACTTGATTTCTGTGTCTGTGCACTGTTGGAGAACAGATATGCACTCCATCTGACGAAGGAGCAGCGCTCCGAAAGCTTATGGTATTTGCTACCAAATAAACCTGTTGGACTTTAACCTGGTGTTGTGAAACTTCTTACTGTGCATATACAGCAACGCCAGGCTTGGGCTGATAAATAGCAAGTGTCAGAGATCTGCCTAGCAACAGCAGGAGCAAGAATTTAAAAAGGCACGATAGGATGCGATTTGTTCAGCAGCAGGTTGAAATCTGCCTGGCGACAGCAGGAGCCAGCATTCTAAAAGAATGATGAGATGCGATTTGTTACCAAATCCATCCATGTATGTCCAGTCTGCTGCCTCTCTCACCACTGCAAATCTTAAAAGTTCATTGAGGCATTTACAGCAATGAATCGAGGTTCGCTGGATGATACCAAGGCGGTTCACCCCCAGTGTCACCTCAGTCCAGGCTGCTTTGGTCAAGCTGGGAGGTCCCTCTTTCCATCAGTTGGCATGAGGACCTCCCAACAGACTGGAAAAGGGCTCAAATGGAGTTGTTGCCAAACCCTGGGTCCGTCCTAGTCCTTTTGCGCTCCAGACCATCTTCTCTCAGCTATCTGTGGAGAGACACAGAGAATTAACAGCCCGATACTCCATATTTCCCTGAAACATTGATATTCATCAGTTTTATGTTCAACTACATTCCAACGCTTTGTCTAACCTGCTAAAGGATCTGAAAGCTTCCAATCAGTCACAAAGTGTCACAAATAAATATGAATTTTCACTTACCTCTGGCAATGTTTCCAAATAATTATATTCATAGAATCATAGAATCCCTACAGCACAGAAGAGGCCATTTAGCCCATCGCGTCTGCACCAACTCTCTGACAGAGTATCTTACCCAGACCCCCTCCCCTATATCTGTAACTCCACACATTTCCCATGACCAATCCATTTAACTTACACATCCTGGGATACTAAGGGGCAATTTAGCATGATCAATTCACCTAAACTACACATCTTTGGATTATTCAGCAACAAAATCTTCTTACCCCCTGCAAACAATTATCCTTGGTGCAACTGACACATTGCTGAACCATGGGGTCCCTCTAAATGATTGGCCATGAACTCCTTCTGGGTCACCTGATTGCCTGGACATCCTGCGCTCAATGGCCCACTGAGCAAGCAGCCCAACTGTTGGCTGGCAACCCGTCCAGCCAGCATTATTTGACCTATTCTCGTATTGTCTGATGTCTCTCAAAGGCAGGGGCAAGGAATCGGTGATCCATGTGCTTCTGGATCATCAAGGCCTGTAAAATCCAGGCCTAACTTTCAATTCCATAATTATCAATTGAATTAAAATTTCAGCAGCCGTGAACATCCCCCTGCCCCCCCCCCCCCCCCCCCCCCCCGCTCCATCCCCCATCACTGGTGGGTTCTGAGGCAGGGCGAGCATGCAATTGCATGGATGGGATTCCCGACAGTTTCCTGACCATTCAAACCTGCAGTGATTTTACACTGGGACCAGCAGGACCTCAGACAGGAAGCCCACCCCTGCCTCAGTTAATTTCTTCAAGTGGCCAGCCTCAGTCTTTAGGTTGGTGGGAGCTGACAGCTCAGTGACGAAACCCGGAAATGAATAGCATTAGATCTTGGGCGGAAAGGGAAGGTGCCTCCATCAGAAGTCCCTTCTAACAGAGGCACACTTCTCTTAAGGCCCTGTGACCTCCAACATCCCATTCCCCCTCCCCATTCCCCGACCTACCACACTAGACCCTGATTGCCCCCCTCATGACACCCAGGCCCTTCCTACCATCGCCACCTGGACCTCTGACACACTTTTTTCTCAAGTTCCCTGTGTGGTGAACCATCGTTGGTTCCCACTGGATAGTACTGAGCCAGGGTCTGGCCAGTACTACAAGTATGTACATATGTTGCTGTTGGGTGGTTTGATATAACGCTTTTTCAGAAGCTCGAGGGCCTTTGTGTAATCGGTGGCCGCACGGATCGCGAGGTAGACAGTGTCGCTTACCCTCGCATGGAGGACTCGGAGTCTGTCATCATCTGTGGTGACCGCTGCGGAGGCTGCCAGGTAGTCTTCGAAACACTTCAGCCAGTGGTCGAAGGTGTTAGATGCACCCACCGCACGTGGATCTAGTGTAAGGCGTTCCGGCTTCAGTATCTGCTCCATACTCTCTTTTTGTTTCTTCGACGAGAGTTTATTTACAGTAAATAAAATTGATGCGCGTTATCATACACGAGGCTTGATGCTCAGGAAATAAAGGCTTTTATTTACTGTAACAAAGCAGCTAACAATTATATACATGATCCCAGACTGAGGGGTCCCAGACAGAGCAGGGACCTTTATACCTCTCCCAGGAGGCAGGGCCCGACTGGGATGTACCACAACACTACAATACAAAGGTGTAACAACCCCACCCTAACCCCAACAGCAACAAGTAACACAACCCATCCCTAACCCAACAGCAACATATGTACATCCTTGTAGTACTGGCCAGACCCTGGCTCAGTACTATCCAGTGGGAACCAACGATGGTTCACCACACCCTGGGTTTAGGCTCAGGAAGCTTTGTGCAATGCCTCTTCTAGCCACTGTAGCACTGTTTCTGGATGGATTGGTGAGCTGCCAGTCAATGTAGCTCTTCAAGGTGGAACTTCCTCCCAAGTGAAGGGTTGAAAACCCACCCAATGCCAATCAACACACATTAGAAAGTAAAATGGCAGCAAAGCTGTAGGAGTTGTTGGAGGTGAATTCCGCACATGGGCTGAAAGGAGACCATTGAAGGAGACCCTCCCACTTCCTCCCAGAGTCAATTTCTGGGCTTCCCTCCTGCCCCTGACCTCCCCCTGCCAGCCTAAAAATTGAGGCTGGGCAGGAACCAGCCTGTAAGCAGTCATTAATTGGCCACTTAAAGGCTTCAACTGGGGCAAGAGCGAGCAAGCTGGTCCCGGCCTCACCTGTGTCATCGTAAAATGGCAGAGAGGTTGGGGCAGGTGGGAACCCATGGGAAGGCCTTAAGAGGAATTTTTATTCTACTTGTTATTTACTTCATTCTTTCCCATTTCCCATCTTTCCATTTCCCTTCTTGTTTCCTCTTGTCTTTACTGTGTTTATGGTAACTGAATGAACCGATGTTCATTTTACCAACTTAAAATATGGGATTTTTAGGGCTTTTGCTAGTATTTGGGAATCATGTTGCATAACTTCATCTTATGTGATCTTCATCGTATCACATCGAACTTCATCACATCTTACCTTGCCTTACAACATAGGCTCTCAATGAGATCAATTAGGAGCAACTTAGGTGTTGGGTATCACCAAAATGATTGCACTTTCACACTAATGGTGGAAACCTTCTACTTGTTCAGCCACAACTATTTATATCTTATTTTCTGACTCCCCTCCAAAGGCATTTTTTTAATGTGTCTCCTCTCTTCTCATAAGTGCTAACAGGTTTTACATGGGAGAACATCTTTAGTATTTGTAAAGTCCTCAGCAATGGAATCCAGAGTGGAACAAGATAATGAAGTGTTGCCATGGAAATGGAATGCTCTTAAGAATGAGACCAAACAGAAATATTTTAAAAGATACCAAGAAACACAAAGGAGCATGAAGTGAGAGATATACAAAAGTAAGTGGAAATTAATTGAAACAAGTATTAAAAAGGATAAGGAAGAATATAAACAGGTTGTAGAAAGCAGGAAGAAGATAAAGGAAGTTTATAACTAGTATTAATTGGTGGCCTCAGATCTCCAAGGCCTCTTACTGTACCACTAAGACTCCAGCAGAAGGCCCAAGAATTAAACCAAATCCAAATAACAGTAGGCCCTAGGAAGCTCTTCCTGCCCCAAACAGAGTCACCCATGTCGTAGGAGATACAGCTGAGGAGAAGGGATTCCAAGGCCAGAAGTTCTGTCCTCTCTGATCTGGCAAAAGTTAGCAGTCAAAATGTAAAGAGGTATGCCAGCTATTGGAGAGAAATGTGAGAGTGGGGGGAAATCCAGTCCTCGGTTATGGATGGGATCCTTTAAAAAAAGATAACTTTTTGAAAGGGTGACAGATGGGTGGCACGGTAGCACAGTGGTTAGCACTGCTGCTTCACAGCTCCAGGGTCCCGGGTTCGATTCCCGGCTCGGGTCACTGTCTGTGTGGAGTTTGCACATTCTCCTCGTGTCTGCGTGGGTTTCCTCCGGGTGCTCCGGTTTCCTCCCACAGTCCAAAGATGTGCGGGTTAGGTTGATTGGCCAGGTTTAAAATTGCCCCTTAGAGTCCTGAGATGCGTAGGTTAGAGGGATTAGCGGGTAAAATATGTGGGGGTAGGGATTGTGGTCGGTGCAGACTCGATGGGCCGAATGGCCTCCTTCTGCACTGTAGGGATTCTATGATTCTATGAATGACAGATGTTTATTTTTTGGATTGGGGTTGTCCTTAATTCCCAAAGTTACCAACATGCAGCACATGTTTTGACCTCCCTGATCAGATAGACACCAATAATTTAATTAAATGATGATTACAGACTCGAGGAACTGAATGATCCACTCCTTCACCTATGTTCTTGTGTTCCTAAATGCACACATATGATATAACTATTGGCAATGGGAAGGCTGCTATTGATAACTCAAATGTCCCTAGATATGACCGCTAAAAAATGTAGCTGATTCATGAAGTAACACCTGAATTTTAATATAATTTATTAGACTTTTGATGTATTGGTCAGGAATAAAAATCAGAAAGAAAATAGAACTAACACTTATGTTCTGATTTTGTGTCTCTGCAGCTTATTCAGGCTTCAAGTGTTTGTGTCCCTCACTTTGTCTTTTGTTATTTTTCTTTTTTTTTGTAATTATTGCACATTCACACTATTGGTGGAAACCTTCTGCTTGTTTGTCCGCAATTATTTTTCTCTTAGTTTCTGATTCCCCTGCAAAGGTATTTTTTTCTGTGTCATCTCTCTTCTCAGTATGCCTTTTGAACTTTTAGTGATGTACTTAACTTTTATCTCTAACATGTTTTAAAATCCAGGATTGGCAGGAAGAGTCTAATCTAAATAGACCAAAGTTTTCTGGCCATTCCTATCGGTAGGATCTTCTGATTTGAGATCAGCCTTTAACCTAATATCCAACTCACCACAAAGGTTGCCTAATTCCACCGCTGTAAAATCACCCACTTTCACCACTGCTGCAGCCAATCTCCTGTTGGAATCCTCAGCCATGTCTATTGTCACCTCAAGACTTGACTATTCCGATCCTCTCCTGACCAGCCTTCCGTTTTTCATCCTTTACAGGCTTCAGCTTATCCAAACCTTTGTTGCCCTTATTCTATCACACAAAAGATTTTGCTCACATATCACCCCAAGAGGTACATTGGCTCTTGGGCCATCAATTGCTTCAATTTTCAAATGGACCCCTTTCTATTTCTTTAACCTCTTACAGCCATACAATTCCCCAAGAATTAACCTTTGCTCCATCTCTGGGACTCTAGTACTCTGACTTCCTTTGCCCCACCTTGGCGACCTTGACTCTAGCATTTTGACTCTACACTCTGAAATTCTGTCGCCAACCCTCACCATCTCTCCTACTCTCTCACCTTCTCTAAGCTGTTCCATAAAATCTCTGATCAAGTATTAGTCACCTGTTTTAATATCTCCTTTGACTTATTGGGCAGGATATTCTGGCCCTTCCTGCTGATGGGGTCTTCCAATCCCGCTGAGGTTGACCCCCACCACGGGGTTGGCAAACCATGCAAACTCCCTCGACTTCAGTGGGAACAGAAAATTCCAGTCATTGGATTTTTTGTGTCCTATTACACTGCTGTGAAATATCTTGGCATATTTTTCTATCATAAATGCAAGTTATTGTTGTTTTTTTTCAATGTCATTGAGTTAATATCCTAGAGTTCTGCACATTACCATTATGAGATTAAAACCAACACCAGAGAAGGTCCAACACTATTGAACTGTTTTCCCATTGACCTTAGTTTTACTATTGCTCCTTGATGCCATATTTATTCAAATGCTGTGCTGACGTCAATGGGAGTTAAAAGTTGGATCAAGGCTATTTATAAGCTCATAGCTAATTGGTTTGGTGGAACCAGAACAGAGTGTTATGGAGGATGTTAATAATAATTAGGCCTTTTGTGATGTACTACTGAGGACACCAATCACTTTGTTGATAATCAAACAAATACACAAGAGACCAGAGTTGGAGAAATACAGAATAGTCATAGGGCTGGAGGAGGTTACAGGCCTAGGGAGGTATTTGGCTGGATTAGGACACACTTGGACATCTTTTAACATTATAGGTAGATTCTACTGTCATAGCATTTCTAAAACAGTTTGGCTGGGGCTAACTCTGATGCATAAATTTTCAGCATAAAATCTGGTTGTAATTAGGAACCATGCTCTTTGCTGTTTCCCACGTACTCAGGCTCTTTCTAATTATCATGGAGAGTGGATGGGGGTATGGCCAAATAGAATCATTCTGAAAATACTTCAGCCTTATCTCTTTCCCTCCATGCTTGAACATAGGTATGTTCATGAGTGTCTTCTTGTTCTTAACCTAGATGTGGTAGGGCTTGGTTTTGCTTTAATATATTGATTGTGTTTAGTTCACTTAATATAGACCTTTATAGCACATTAATTAATTTTTAAAAAGATATTACATGGAATCTGGGCATTTTGCTGACAATGCCAGCATTTATTGCCCATGAATTGAAAGGACAGTTCAGAGTCAACAACATTGCTGTGGGTCTGAAATCCAGGCCAGTGATGATAGTTTCATGAGTCTAGCTTTTAATTCCAGATTTTCTTAATTGAATTTACATTTCACCAGCTGCTATAGTGGGATTTGAACCTGTGTCCCAGACCATTACCCTGGGTCCCTAATCCAGTGCTATTACCATTACACCATCCCCAGTGTAACTTGTCTGCTAATATTTAAATGTTGATTGTGCATTATTACTATTGAACAAAACTGCAGAAACTCACTATTGAATAAATGAAACAAAACTGTTCACAGCACAATTAGATGTATTTAAAAGGCAGCTACCGACAAGCCAAATACATTTGTTTAGTTAAGTTAAATATTAAGAGTTATTAAAATATATTGTTCTATATTACAAATAATATGACGAGAATAGAAATGTACACAATAGCAGTCTTATGCCAGTACCAAATTAGTCTGGACGCCAAATCTGAAATGTCTTTCTCTGACAGCATGGACTCCAAACAATGTCCACCATTCTAAGGACCTCCTAGTCTGGTTTTGTATCTGGATGCTGCTCCATAGCATGCTGCTGTGCGAGATCTGCAGAACATTGGTTGGGATTACCATAACAAGGTGCTATTTACTTTTTGAATATGTTTGTTGGGCAGACAGTGTTAGATGGTGAAAGGCTGTACCCTGGTACCAGTCAGAGGTAATTGTGAAAGAAAAATGAACCTGAATGGCAGTGCAAAACTTTTGTTTCTGGTCAAATTACAAAAAAGGACATTCCTTATTCGTCCAGAGCATTGGAATAATTATATTAAACAACCACTAGATGGCTGCACATGTCAAAGATTCCCCATGCCCATGTTACAGCAGTTGAATAAGATGCTGCTGATTATTTCTCCTTGAAAAACTGTCTAGATTTATCTAGTGATTTACCAGGCTCGGCTGCTTAAGGAAATGTCAGATATAGGTGAAGAGAAGAAATTCAGCAGCCAGGTCACCTGTTTTGCTTTTGCACATCTACTGACTCAATCAGCAGATCCGAAACTTGGATATATCCTGCTCTCCTTTCTTGATTGGGAGGTGTTGCATAATGTGAGAGACTTAAAGACAGACAAATTCCAGAGTCTAATGAGTCCATGCTGCAAGAATAAAACTGAATTATTATAAAATAAGAAAATAAAGAATCTGTATTTGGACATTTTACAACGTTCCCTCAATGTCTCAAAACACTTTAACAAATGGTTTAAAGTGCAGCTTTAGTTGCTCTTGGGTGTTCAACAGTGTCCAGGTTGTGAGGATTGTTTTCGCCTAACACACATAAGCTAGACTGCCTTGTTGTTAAATGTGTCTTGTTCAATGACACTTTCTCTATCTGTTCTGGTCATTCAGATGAAAGCAAAACATTTCATTGCCTTATTCAAAGAATAGGAGGAAGTTCTCCTAGTTTCCTGACTAGTATTCCTCCTTCAAAGAGCACTTGATCCATCAATCTTTTCACAATATAGCTTATGCAATAGATCACAGGCAACTCGATGCGGCTTTAAACAATTAAATGTTTTATTGCCGTAAGAAGAATAATATATACGCAACAAAGTCAGACTAAATTACAATGCGACTGCTCTGCCCGACTCCCTGGCTCCAACTGCGAGCCCCTCCTCTTCCCATGGTGCGCACCCCCCTGCCGATTGGCTCAGCTTCCCATCGGTACGCACCCCCCTGCCGATTGGCTCAGCTTCCCACCGGGATGATCCACCAATCACGTGGCCCTCGGGAAATGCCCCCCCCCCCCCGCCACCCCTAAAGGGCCACATTACTACACTCCCTCTAAAATCTGAAATGCTCCTTAGGAGAAACAAAGAATAGGTTTAGTTAGGCACACAACAGGCTCTTATATTAAAAGGGGATCAGGAAGAACCACTGGAAAACTCAAAGGTTCAAATGGTCCATAGACTTCCTGGCTCTGTTAGAGCACCTCAGTTTGATAAAGTCCGTTTTTCAGACACACTTACGTACTTGATGTAAAAGCAAAACACTGATCTTCAGAGATAACCTAGTCCTTTATTTTCAAGCAAGTACAAGCTTTTTTGGAGGATCGCTTTTCTAACTCAGTACAGTGCTCTGAGTCTAACCAAACGATTCTACCTCCAGCAGGGGGATGTCTCTCCCTTTATCCTCTTTTTTACAGTAATTCGTCATGTACACAGTGTTACTACAGTATTACTTCAGCCAAATCACGTGTTTAGCCACAGCAAAATACAAAGACAGTTGAAAAAATATAAATATGTCGAAAACCGCCCCCCCCCCCGGTTGCCTTGGAAATCACACATCCACCATTGCTCCAGTGTGAGATAATAAACGTTTCCCATATATCTTTTGCACATAGAGCAAAGTTTATCTTTCAGAAACAAGGACACATTAGGAGTTGATATAGGGAATATGTTACCAGCACAAATTGTTCCAGACAGTTTTAAGCTTATCTGCATTTGCAAGTTCAAAAGTTTGCTTAGCTCGCACACATTTTTTTAGTTAAAAAACCAAGATCATAGCAAATTCATGGGATGTTAACCCCTTAACATCTCAAGTTCAGTGGTAGGCTTATCTGCATTTAAAGGGTCAGACTGGACAGACCAGAATGGCAGGCTGGTTAATCCTGGATCCAGTGGCCCTTCAGCTGCATCAGGCTCCTCCATCTTTTTATCCATCGGTGGCTCAAGCCCTACATTCACCACTGAAATTCCAGTAGCCAGACTTGGCAACCTCGAACTATCTGAAGGGAGTACTGGAGATCCCCTGTGTCCATTACTGCTCTCCTCCTCAGGTGGTCCACGTGTTTCTAAGCCAGCAGCCTTGTTCCTCCATGACATAGGACACCAGTCCTGTTCTCTTCGTTATTTTACCAGTCACCCATTCTGGGCCTGCTGCAAAATTTCTAACCAAGGTGTCACCCTCCACTTTAAACACTCTGGTTTTCCTTCCTGAATCGGGATTTACCTTCTGAGAGGCTTACCTAGCCTCCACTCTCCCCTCTAAATTCAGCTGGTCTGACCCCTGTGGACACATTTGGTGTGGTGTTAAATGATAATAGAAAACTGACTGTCTGTAAAGGAAGGGGCCTGTTCACTTGTTTTTTTATTGATGATGTGACTAAATGTTTGTAGTGCACATTCGGCCAGCCTGTTTGATGCCGGGTGGTACGGTACCATTGGACTTGAGACATTTTTGGAATTCTTTCGCTGTAAATGATGTGCCATTGTCCAACACTGCCACTTCTGCAAATATCATCCTTAACTTGACTCTGTTGGCCATGGCTGTTGTTGACTTCATCACTTGTACATCTAACATTTTACATGTGTATCTACTAGTATAAGAAACATGCACAATGCACGGCCACCACACATAACTTCTTGCTATGGCCTGTATTTAACTTTGATCCGGATGAGAGTCATGCAATTCTTGTAACAAGAATTGTCTCCCCTGGGGTTGGACTAGGACCCTAGCCCCCCCCCCCCAAAAGTAACACCCCATCTTCACAGGTTACTTCTGACCTTCTACTTTAGTAAGATTTTAACAAGTCTGACTTCTCATAGTGCCACTCTTGCATGACCACCTTCTTTACTTTCACCAATACAGGGTCTATTTCTGTCCACAAATTTATGTGCTTTACCAAAACTGGCAAGGTGTCTATCAAATGCAGAGCCAGTTCAATTTCTTGAGGAACCGGTGGTGATACTACTGTTTGTGGCAAAGGTAACCAGCTAATGTGTCTGCAAGTGATATCTGCATTCCCAGGCGATACTGAAACGTATAATTGTAGGCTGCGAATAAAAGAGCCCATCTCTGCACCCTTGCAGAAGCAATTGGCACCAGCGTATCTTCTCTGAAAAGACCTAACAATGGCTTATGGTCTGAGACTATTGTAAAATGTCAGCCATACATATACTGATGGAACTTTTTGGCCACATAGATGACAGCTAACATTCCTTGTCTATTTGGGAGTATTTCCTCACTGCGTCAGACAATTTTCTTGAAGCGAAGGCTTCTATCTTTACCATCAGACATCCTGTGGGACAAAACAGCTCCCATTCCATACAGTGAGGCTTCACAGGTTACTATTAAGGGTTTGTTTGGGTCAACATGCACCAACAAGGCAGACAACTGCAGGGTCTGTTTTACTTTTGTGAAGGCTTCCTTTTGTTCTTCTCCCCATTTTCATCTTTGGTTTTGTTTTTAAACAATTGTTGGAGTGGGGCTAAGTTAGTGGAAGCATTTTTAAAAATCTGCCCTGGTAGTTTACCATCCCCAGAAGCAAATTCAGCTCGAAGATATCTATTGGCTGTGGGACCTCCTTGATGGCTTTTATCTTTTCTTCCAAGCGATTTTTCCTTTTGAATCAACCCTAAATAAGTAACTTTGTCAGACTGAAAAGTATATTTCTCCCATTTCAGCCTAACACCTGTTTCCTTAAACTATCTCAACACTTGTTATAAATTGCTCTTCAGGTGAAGTACCAGTGATTAGTACTTCATCCAGATAAGCCATTACACAGGAGATGCCAAGAGACTCTGCATCATATGCTGGAAAATGGCACAGGCTGATGAGACTCCAAAAGGCAACCTTGTACATTGGTGCAAACGCTTGTGCGTGTTGGTTGGCACCAGCTTTTGAAATTCCTCATCCAACCATAGATGCTGATAGACATGGGTGGGCCCAGACAAATTTAGGTGTTGCTTCCTGAACTGGATAGATTTTAGATTTAGCTCCCCCTATACATCCAAATTAGTCTCGAAGGTCTCGGAGTATTTATAATGCAGCTCCTGAAAACCTCTATCCCTCAGGTTTAAAATTTCCAGCCAGTTTAGCTATATCTGCTTTAACCAATCACATCCCATTAAACAAGGTATGTGACACTTGATCACCAATACTGGCAGCTTCACCGTCCGGTTCTGATGTTACTGTTGCTGCACCTAAAGTCTGCAGCGTCTCTCCAGTATATGTGGACAAAATGCAGGTTAGGTTGATTGACTATGTTGAATTGCCCCTTAGAGTCAGGGCGTCTAGCAGGGTAAACATGTGGGACTACTGGGATAGAGCTTGGGTGGGATTGTTGTTTGTGCAAGCTCGATGGGCTGAATGGCTCCTTCTGATCTGTAGTGTTTCTATGATTCTATGAAATGGTAAAGCACTCAAAATAGAAGTCCATATGGGGTGGCTGCCATAGTCATAGGGATTCTTGGACACACGCATCTCCATTAAGGACGGTCACCTCAGCACCTCACTGTACTGCAAGCCCACGGATAACCTCATGATGCTCCACTTCTCCAGCTTCCACCCTAAACACGTAAAAGAAGCCATCCTCTACGGACAAGCCCTCCGAATACACAGGATCTGCTCGGATGAGGAGGATCGCAACAGACACCTCCAGACGCTGAAAGATGCCCTCATAAGAACAGGATATGGCGCTCGACTCATCGATCAACAGTTCCGTCGCGCCACAGCGAAAAACCGCACCGACCTCCTCAGAAGACAAACACGAGACACGGTGGACAGAGTACCCTTCGTCATCCAGTACTTCCCCGGAGCGGAGAAGCTACGGCATCTCCTCCGGAGCTTTCAACATGTCATTGATGAAGACGAACATCTCGCCAAGGCCATCCCCACACCCCCACTTCTCGCCTTCAAACAACCACGCAACCTCAAACAGACCTTTGTCCGCAGCAAACTACCCAGCCTTCAGGAGAACAGTGACCATGACACCACACAACCCTGCCACAGCAACCTCTGCAAGGCGTGCCGGATCATCGACACGGATGCCATCATCTCACGTGAGAACACCATCTACCAGGTACACGGTACCTACTCTTGCAACTCGGCCAACGTTGTCTACCTGATACGCTGCAGGAAAGGATGCCCCGAGGCATGGTACATTGGGGAAACCATGCAGACGCTACGACAACGGATGAATGAACACTGCTCGACAATCACCAGGCAAGACTGTTCTCTTCCTGTGGGGGAGCACTTCAGCAGTCACGGGCATTCAGCCTTGGATCTTCAGATAAGCGTTCTCCAAGGTGGCCTTCACGACACACAACAGCGCAGAGTCGCTGAGCAGAAACTGATAGCCAAGTTCCGCACACATGAGGACGGCCTAAACCGGGATGTTGGATTTATGTCACATTATCAGTAACCCCCACAGCTTGCCCCCTGGTCTTGCAGAATTTCACTAGCTGTTCTGTCTGGAGACAATATACATCTCTGTAACCTGTGTTTAAACTGCTCCCTCCACCCACATTGTCTGTACCTTTAAGACCTGGCTGGCTGTAGAGATTCGCATTCTAATTAGTATTCTGTAGCTTGATTTCTGTGTCTGTGCACTGTTTGAGAGCACATTTCCACTCCATCTGACGAAGGAGCAGTGCTCCGAAAGCTTATGGTATTTGCTACCAAATAAACCTGTTGGACTTTAACCTGGTGTTGTGAGACTTCTTACTGTGTTTACCCCAGTCCAACGCCGGCATCTCCACATCATAGTCATAGGGGAACAGACATTTTGTTATCTTCAAAAAGGACTCTGATCATTAAGTCGAAGTGAGTCAAGTGCCATTTGAGAGTCGGCTCAGAGCAGCAGAGGGCGCCATTGTGCTTTTACAGGTTTTTATGCTCTGAGAGTGCAGAAACCTTTCTCTGCCTCTGCTGCTATCAGCCGGTCTTCGTGGCCCAGAATCCCCACTGCCTCCTCTCCTCCCCCCCCCCACCCTGCCCCAACCCCCACACCCACTCCCTTACTACCGAGGGTCACTGTGGCTGATTGCAAACCATCCACCGCCTGGAACAATCGAGACCTCACAGAGTGCGTGGCAGACCACCCCCCCTCCCCCTCCCCACACACACCCCGCCCCCCCCCCCCCCCCCACCTCTCCCCTCACTGATCACTGTACAGTGTGCACAGCAGTTCCCACCCCACCAAACAGCCAACACCTGGTCTGGCTCTTCCCCCTCAGTTGCCCCTCTCAGGCCCCGGCATCTAGGCACTGTCCAGTGCCTGATGGACACTGTCAGGGTGCCAGCTGGCAGTGCCAGGGTGCCTGGTGGGCAATGCCAAGCTGACACTGTCCAAGTGATGCCCCCTTGCCCACAACCTCCTGGGGCATTCAATAGTCTATGGTTCTACCAGCAAGGCCATCACATCTGGTCCTGTTTGGTTCACATCAATTCATCCCTTTTCGACCGCTAACTCAGTTTTAACTAGTTGACGAGCAACCTAAATGTTTTGCTCATGATTGGACTGAAATCCCACATCTTCAGCTGCTTCATCAATGATTTTCCCTCCTTCATAAGGTCAGAAGTGGGATGTTTACTGATAATCATACATTCACAACTCTTCAGATACTGAAGCAGACAACATTCCGTCTTCGGTTAAAAAGTGGCAAGTAAAATTGGTGCTATACAAGTCTCAGGCAATGACCATCTCCAAAAAGAGAGCATTGAATCATTTCCCTTTGACACTCAATGGAGTTACTATTGCTGAGTTTCCCATCAACAGCTTTCTGGGGGTTACCATTTTCCAGAAGCTGAATTAGAACAACCCTATAAATACTGTGGGCGAAACCTTTCCGGCCCTTCCCGCCGGCAGGATCTTCAACTCTGCAATATTGCCTGCCAGTATCCCTTATCTCACTTTCTGCCACTGAATCTTTCATTCATACTTTTATCACTGCATACTCTGTGGCCCCATACTCCTTACATTTCCTTCCTAAGCTGCACCCTATACAATCCTCGGCTAATTCAGAACTCTATCTTTTGCATTTATCTTTTGCTAGAAATTGCTAATCTGTCACCTCTGTTCTTCCTAAGCTCCACTGATTGCTGGACATGGTGCAATGATTTTAAAAGCCCTTCATGGTTTCCCTCTGTAGACTTTCAACAATCTGAAATCCTCAAACTCCACTTTTTTACAAATGGGTGAAGTACTGTGGTTGCTGGAAATCTGAAATATAAAAAGTTAAAATTGGAAATTCTCATCAGGTCTACCTGTTGAGTATTTCTGGTATTTTCTGTTTTTGTTACACTATTCTGACACTGGGCTTCATGTATTCAAAGCCTTTCCAAACATTGGTACTCAAGCTTTCAGCCATCACCTCCCTGAAATAGTTATTTCCATAATTCCACTCAGCCTGCCATGTCTATCCCTAAATCCAAGATTTCTCCCAAAACTATTTCTTTGACCTTGCCTCTGGGTCTCCCACTTTCTGTTCATTAGTCTAATGATAATTCAAATTCTAAGTCCCGACAGAACACCATGAGACATCATCGAGGACAGAGTTGAGGAGGAACCTCTTCTCTCAGAGGGTAGTGAATCTCTGGAATTCTCTGTCCATTGAAGCAGTGGAGGCTACCTGGTTAAATATGTTTAAGTCACAGGTAGATAGATTTCTGATCAATAAGGGAATTAAGGGTTATGGGGAGCGGGCGGGTAAGTGGAACTAAACCACTATCAGATCAGCCATGATCTTATTGAATGGCGGGGCAGGCTCGAGGGGCTAGATGGCCTACTCCTGCTTCTATTTCTTATGTTCTTATGTTCTTATGTCATGGTATATATAAAACGAAAACGAGTGGCAAAGGTAAACATTGGTCCTTTAGAGGACGAGAAGGGGGATGTAATAACTGGAAATGAGAAAATGGCTGAGGCATTGAACAGGTATTTTGTGTCGGTCTTCACAGTGGAAGACACAAATAACATGCCAAAAATTGATCTCAGGACGGCCGTGGCAGGTGAGAACCTAGAAACTATCATTATCACGAAAGAGGTAGCGTTGGGCAAGTTAATGGGGCTAAAGGTAGACCAGTCTCCTGGTCCTGATGGAATGCATCCCAGGGTACTAAAAGAGATGGCAGGAGAAATAGCAAATGCACTAGTGGTAATTTACCAAAATTCACTGGACTCTGGGGTGGTTCCCGCAGATTGGAAAATAGCAAATGTGACGCCACTGTTTAAAAAAGGAGGGAGATAAAAGGCAGGTAACTATAGGCCGGTAAGCTTAACTTCTGTAATAGGGAAAATGCTTGAATCTATCATCAAGGAAGAAATAGCGAGACATCTGGATATAAACTGTCCCATTGGTAAGATGCAGCATGGGTTCATGAAGGGCAGATCATGTTTGACTAATTTGGTGGAATTCTTTGAGAACATTACATGTGCAGTGGACAATGGGGAACCTGTGGATGTGGTGTATCTGGATTTCCAGAAGGCATTTGACAAGGTGCCGCACCAAAGACTGCTACATAAGATAAAGGTGCACAGTGTTACGGGTAATGTATTGGCATGGATAGAGGATTGGTTAACTAACAGAAAGCAAACAGTGGGGGTAAATGGGTGTTTTTCTGGTTGGCGATCAGTGACTAGTGGTGTGCCTCAGGGATCAGTGTTGGGACCGCAATTGTTTACAATTTACATAGATGATTTGGAGTTGGGGACCATAAGACCATAAGACCATAAGACATAGGAGCGGAAGTAAGGCCATTCGGCCCATCGAGTCCACTCCACCATTCAATCATGGTTGATTTCAACTCCATTTACCCGCTCTCTCCCCATAGCCCTTAATTCCTCGAGAAATCAAGAATTTATCAATTTCTGTCTTGAAGACGCTCAACGTCTCGGCCTCCACAGCCCTCTGTGGCAATGAATTCCACAGACCCACCACTCTCTGGCTGAAGAAATTTCTCCTCATCTCTGTTCTAAAGTGACTCCCTTTTATTCTAAGGCTGTGCCCCCGCGTCCTAGTCTCCCCTGTTAATGGAAACAACTTCCCTACGTCCATCCTATCTAAGCCGTTCATTATCTTGTAAGTTTCTATCAGATCTCCCCTCAACCTCCTAAACTCCAATGAATATAATCCCACGATCCTCAGACGTTCATCGTATGTCAGGCCTACCATTCCTGGGATCATCCGTGTGAATCTCCGCTGGACCCGCTCCAGTGCCAGTATGTCCTTCCTGAGGTGTGGGGCCCAAAATTGCTCACAGTACTCCAAATGGGGCCTAACCAGTGCTTTATAAAGCCTCAGAAGTACATCCCTGCTTTTGTATTCCAAGCCTCTTGAGATAAATGACAACATTACATTTGCTTTCTTAATTACGGACTCAACCTGCAAGTTTACCTTTAGAGAATCCTGGACTAGGACTCCCAAGTCCCTTTGCACTTTAGCATTATGAATTTTGTCACCGTTTAGAAAATAGTCCATGCCTCTATTCTTTTTTCCAAAGTGTACGACCTCGCACTTGCCCACGTTGAATTTCATCAGCCACTTCTTGGACCACTCTCCTAAACTGTCTAAATCTTTCTGCAGCCTCCCCACCTCCTCAATACTACCTTCCCCTCCACCTATCTTTGTATCATCGGCAAACTTGGCCAGAATGCTCCCAGTCCCGTCATCTAGATCGTTAATATATAAAGAGAACAGCTGTGGCCCCAACACTGAACCCTGCGGGACACCACTTGTCACCGGTTGCCATTCTGAGAAAGAACCTTTTATCCCAACTCTCTGCCTTCTGTCTGACAGCCAATCGTCAATCCATGTTAGTACCTTGCCTCGAATACCATGGGCCCTTATTTTACTCAGCAGTCTCCCGTGAGGCACCTTGTCAAAGGCCTTTTGGAAGTCAAGATAGATAACATCCATTGGCTCTCCTTGGTCTAACCTACTTGTTATCTCTTCAAAGAACTCTAACAGGTTTGTCAGGCACGACCTCCCCTTACTAAATCCATGCTGACTTGTCTTAATCCGACCCTGCACTTCCAAGAATTTAGAAATCTCATCCTTAACGATGGATTCTAGAATTTTGCCAACAACTGAGGTTAGGCTAATTGGCCTATAATTTTCCATCTTTTTTCTTGTTCCCTTCTTGAACAGTGGGGTTACAACAGCGATTTTCCAATCCTCTGGGACTTTCCCTGACTCCAGTGACTTTTGAAAGATCATAACTAACGCCTCCACTATTTCTTCAGCTATCTCCTTTAGAACTCTAGGATGTAGCCCATCTGGGCCCGGAGATTTATCAATTTTCAGACCTTTTAGTTTCTCTAGCACTTTCTCCTTTGTGATGGCAACCATATTCAACTCTGCCCCCTGACTTTCCTGAATTGTTGGGATATTACTCATGTCTTCTACTGTGAAGACTGACGCAAAGTACTTATTAAGTTCCTCAGCTATTTCCTTGTCTCCCATCACTAGATTACCAGCGTCATTTTGGAGCGGCCCAATGTCTACTTTTGCCTCCCGTTTGTTTTTAATGTATTTAAAGAAAGGCTAGCCTACCTTCATATTTGATCCTCTCCTTCCTTATTTCTCTCTTTGTTATCCTCTGTTTGTTTTTATAGCCTTCCCAATCTTCTGACTTCCCACTACTCTTTGCCACATTATAGGCTCTCTCTTTTGCCTTGATGCATTCCCTGACTTCCTTTGTCAGCCATGGCTGCCTAATCCCCCCTCTGATAACCTTTCTTTTGTTTGGGATGAACCTCTGCACTGTGTCCTCAATTACTCCCAGAAACTCCTGCCATTGCTGTTCTACTGTCTTTCCCATTAGGCTCTGCTTCCAGTCGATTTTTGTCAGTTCCTCCCTCATGCGCCTGTAATTACCTTTATTTAACTGTAGAACCTTCACATCTGATTCTGCCTTCCTTCTTTCAAATTGCAGACTGAATTCTACCATATTATGATCACTGCTTCCTAAGTGTTCCCTTACTTTAAGATCTTTTATCACGTCTGGCTCATTACATAACACTAAGTCCAGAATAGCCTGTTCCCTCGTGGGCTCCATCACAAGCTGTTCCAAAAAGCCATCCTGTAAACATTCAATGAATTCCCTTTCTTTGGGTCCACTGGCAACATTATTTACCCAGTCCACCTGCATATTGAAATCCCCCATGATCACTGTGACCTTGCCTTTCTGACATGCCCTTTCTATTTCGTGGTGCATTTTGTGCCCCTGGTCCTGACCACTGTCAGGAGGCCTGTACATAACTCCCATTATGGTTTTTTTGCCTTTGTGGTTCCTCAACTCTACCCACACAGACTCCACATCGTCTGACCCTATGTCGTTTAGTGCTATTGATTTAATTTCATTTCTAATTAACAAGGCAACCCCGCCCCCTCTACCCACCCCTCTGTCTTTTCGATAGGTTGTGAATCCCTGGATGTTTAACTGCCAGTCCTGAACCCCCTGCAACCACGTCTCTGTGATGCCTACCACATCA
Organism: Mustelus asterias; assembly: GCF_964213995.1. Classification (NCBI taxonomy): domain Eukaryota; kingdom Metazoa; phylum Chordata; class Chondrichthyes; order Carcharhiniformes; family Triakidae; genus Mustelus; species Mustelus asterias. The sequence continues at coordinate 78,108,096 of NC_135810.1, forward strand.
TACCTGCCAGTCACAATCTGGGCCACAAGCTCATCTATCTTGTTCCGGACACTGCGGGCATTTAAATATAGCACCTTTAATTCCCTATTGACCGTCCCTTTTTGTTTTCGTAGTGTGGTGGACCTTGGTCTACTGAGCCTTTCCAGACACTGTGTCATATTTTGTGAGATGGGGACTATCGTAACCTCTCCTGAGTGCTGTCTTTTCGTGATTTTTTGTAATCCTAAGCAGCTACGCTTCCCACTGATTCCTTCACCTCTTGGTTCCCTGACTTTCCCTTCCCCCCCAATCTCTAGTTTAAAGTCCTATTGACCAAGTGTAGTTTGTCAAAATTCGCAGATGACACTAAGATGGGTGGCAGAGCAAAGTGTGCAGAGGACGTTGAAAGTCTGCAAAGGGATATAGATAGTCTAAGTGAGTGGGCGAGGGTCTGGCAGATGGAGTACAATGTTGGTAAATGTGAGGTCATCCATTTTGGTAGGAATAACAGCAAAATGGACTATTATTTAAATGGTAAAGAATTGCAGCATGCTGCTGTGCAGAGGGACCTGGATGTCCTTGTGCAGGAATCTCAAGGAGTTGGTTTGCAGGTGCAGCAGGTAATTAAGAAGGCAGATGGAATTTTGTCCTTCATTGCTAGAGGGATGGAGTTTAAAAACAGCGAGATTATGTTGCAGCTGTATAAGGTGCTGGTGAGGCCACACCTGGAGTACTGTGTACAGTTTTGGTCTCCTTACTTGAGAAAGGGTATGTTGGCACTGGAGGGGGTGCAGAGGAGATTCACTAGGTTGATTCTGGAGTTGAGAGGGTTGGTTTATGAGGAGAGACTGGGTAGATTCATTGGAATCCAGAAGAATGAGAGGAGATCTTATAGAAACATATAAGATTATGAAGGGAATGGATAAGATAGAAGCAGGGAAGTTGTTTCCACTGGAGGGTGAAACTAGAACTAGGGGGCATAGCCTCAAAATAAGGGGAAGCAGATTTAGGACTGAGTTGAGGAGGAACTTCTTCACACAAAGGGTTGTGAATCTATGGAAATCCCTGCCCAGTGAAGCAGTTGAGGCTACCTCATTGAATGTTTTTAAGGCAAGGATAGATAAATTTTTGAACAGTAAAGGAATTAAGGGTTATGGTAAGCAGGCGGGTAAGTGGAGCTGAGTCCACGACAAGATCAGCCATGATCTTATTGAATGGCAGAGCAGGCTCGAGGGGCCAGATGGTCTACTCCTGCTCCTAGGTCTTATGCTCTTATGTGTTAAAGTTGTGAAATGAAGATAAGTCATCAACTTAGAGCAGATGAATTATATTCATGGCTTGAAAAATGCTAGATAGGAAAATTGTGAGGTTAATACCAGAGTAAGATACCATCTGTCCAAAATGATAAATGCATTCCAGCCATCTAAATTGCATGCTATGGAACCATAAAACTCATTCTTATGGTAGTTGCCAGGGATTCAGTTGAACAAACAAAAGAGGAAGACAATAAACTGATCTCATCTTCGTAGTCTATTTTCGCTTATTGAAATAAGGTGCATGACAATCATATGGAATGTTGTTGTAGATTGGAGAATGAGGTTATAGAGCCCAGAGGGTTACAAACAAAGGAGCTTATTTACAAGTGTGTGTTCTCTTACACGGCTGCTTCCTCTCTGCCCGTTTCCCTGTGCTAGGGACTTATGACAGCATTTGATTGTCGATACTTAATGGTTTAGCTATGTGCAGACAAAAGCAATGCCTATCTTTGCAATCTATTTGCTGCAAGTGAGAAATTGCCAAGTGTGGTTCAAAAATGGCAGTTAGCAGAAAAGATCCGTCAACAATGTAAATTTTCTCCTGTGCAGGAACTGGTGGAGTTTCTATGCTCCAAAGATGATCTCTAATGCTTCCCTTTCAACCTATGCATAGTTACTTTCAGCCTTGCTCTAGGTTCGAGATACAAAAACAATGTGTTTCTCTTCACTTGATTGCATGATGTGGGAGACCACCACTCCTACTCCATAAGGGGATGCATCACAAATTAACTGTAGGGTTAGGGTAGGATCACAATGAATAAGAACTTCAGATGTTCTTTTGCTTGCAGAAAAGAGTTATTGCATTGATCCGACCGCTTCCACATTTTGTTCTGGCACAGGAGGTTAGGTAATGGTTTCAGAATAGTTGCCAAGTTTGAAACAAATCTTACATAATAGTTTAACAATCCCAGGAAGGAATGCAACTGGTTAATTTTCTGAGGGGCAGGCACCTCTCTAAAGCCTTAACTTTCGTAGGAGATTTGGGAAGGCCAGTGGTGTCAATCACATGCACCAAATACTCAATGGAGGATTGGAAGAACTCGCACTTGTCCTTGCAAACTCTCAGACTATTCTATTCCAATCTCTGGAGAGTAGCATCCAGATTCCAAAGATATTCCTTTGTCTCGTCCAGTGACTACGATGTCATCCAAATAACACTGGACTCCTCTTAGTCCAATCAGGATCTGATCCATTGTTCTTTGAAACAATGCAGGAGCAGAGTGATAGCAAATGGCAATCTTTGGTACCAGAACAAACCTTTATGCGTCACAATTGTCAGACGTTCCTGTGGCTTCTTGTCCACATTCATCTGTTCGTAAGCCTGGCTCAGGTCAATTTTGCTGAAACGTTTGCAGGATTGGCAGGAGGCCAACAAGTCTTCAATGTAACGGATACTGTTCCACACATAACACTGGATTAATCATGACCTCGAAGTCTCGATAAATCCTTAGCATCTAGATGAGTCTTGACGACTGGATCCTGAACTTCCTAACTCACAGACCACAATCGGTAAGGATAGGCAAGAACACCTCCTCCATGATCATCTCAACACCGGTGATCCACAAGGCTGTGTTCTCTGCCCCCTGCTATACTCCTACGACTGTGTGGATAAATTCCCCTCCAACTTGATTTTCAAGTTTGCTGATGACACCACCGTAGTGGGTTGGATCTCAAACAATGATGAGACAGAGTACAGGAATGAGATAGAGAATCTGGTGAACTGGTGCAGCAACAATAATCTCTCCCTCAATGTCAACAAAACAAAGGAGATTGTCATTGACTTCAGGAAGCGTAAAGGAGAACATGCCCCTGTCTACATCAACGGGAACGAAGTAGAAAGGGTCAAGAGCTTCAACATCACCAACAACCTGTCCTGGTCCCCCCCATGCCGACACTATAGTTAAGAAAGCCCACCAATATCTCTACTTTCTCAGAAGACTAAGGAAATTTGGCATGTCAGCTACGACTCTCGCCAATTTTTACAGATGCACCATAGAAAGCATTCTTTCTGGTTGTATCACAGCTTGGTATGGCTCCTGCTCTGCCCAAGACCACAAGGAACTACAAAAGTTAGAAAGATGCAGCTTAATCCGGGATAGTCAGCACGGATTTGTGAAGGGCAAGTCTTGCCTCACAAATTTGATAGAATTTTTTGAGGAGGTAACTAAGTGTGTAGATGAAGGTAGTGCAGTTGATGTCATATACATGGATTTTAGTAAGGCGTTTGATAAAGTCCCCCACGGTCGGCTTATGAAGAAAGTAAGGATGTGTGGGATAGAGGGAAGTTTGGCCGATTGGATAGGTAACTGGCTATCTAACAGAAGACAGAGGGTGGTGGTGGATGGAAAATTTTCGGACTGGAAACCGGTTACCAGCGGAGTGCCACAGGGATCAGTCCTTGGTCCTCTGCTATTTGTAATTTTTATAAATGACTTGGAGGAGGGGGCTGAAGGGTGGATCAGTAAATTTGCTGATGACACCAAGATTGGTGCAATAGTGGATGAGGTGGAGGGCTGTTTTAGGCTGCAAAGAGATATAGATAGGATGCAGAGCTGGGCTGAAAAATGGCAAATGGAGTTTAACCCTGACAAATGCGAGGTGATTCATTTTGGTAGGACAAATTTAAATGTGGATTACAGGGTCAAAGGTAGGGTTCTGAAGAATGTGGAGGAACAGAGAGATCTTGGGGTTCATATCCATAGATCTCTGAAGGTTGCCACTCAAGTGGATAGAACCGTGAAGAAGGCCTATAGTGTGTTGGCGTTCATTAACAGGGAGTTTGAATTTAAGAGCTGTGAGGTTATGCTGCAACTGTACAGGACCTTGGTGAGACCACATTTGGAATATTGTGTGCAGTTCTGGTCACCTCACTACAAGAAGGATGTGGAGACACTGGAAAGAGTGCAAAGGAGATTTACCAGGATGCTGCCTGGTTTGGAGGGTAGGTCTTATGAGGAAAGGTTGAGGGAACTTGGGCTTTTCGCTTTGGAGCGGAGGAGGTTGAGAGGAGACTTGATAGAGGTTTATAAGATGATGAGGGGGATAGATAGAGTGAACGTTCAAAGACTATTTCCTCGGGTGAATGGAGCGGTAACTAGGGGGCATAACTATAGGGTTCATGGTGGGAGATATAGGAAGGATATCCGAGGTAGGTTTTTTACTCAGAGAGTGGTTGGGGTATGGAATGGACTGCCTGCAGGGATAGTGGAGTCAGAAACTTTAGGAACATTTAAGAAGCTATTGGATAGGCGCATGGAGTACTTCAGGATGATAGGGAGGAATTAGCTTGATCTGGGTTTCAGACAAAGCTCGGCACAACATCGTGGGCCGAAGGGCCTGTTCTGTGCTGTACTGTTCTATGTTCTATGTAAAAGGTCATGAATGTAGCCCAATCCATCACGCAAACCAGCCTCCCATCCATTGACTCTGTCTACACTTCCCGCTGCCTCGGCCAAGCAGCCAGCATAATTAAGGACCCCACACACCCCAGACTCAAATCATTCTTCCACCTTCTTCCGTCGGGAAAAAGATACAAAAGTCTGAGGTCACGTACCAACCAACTCAAGAACAGCTTCTTCCCTGCTGCTGTCAGATTTTTGAATGGACTTACCTTGCATTAAGTTGATCTTTCTCTACACCCTAGCTATGACTGTAACACTACTTTCTGCACTCTCTCCTTTCCTTCTCTATACTTTGTCTGTATAGTGCACAAGAAATAATACTTTTCACAGTATGTTAATAAATGTGACAATAATAAATCAAATCTGTCCTGAATAGTGTTATTCAGCACACCTTCAAACTCACAATATTCTGCAAGCCTTTTAAGCACAGCCATAAATTGTGCAATTGACTCCCTTTCTTCTTGGTTTCTTTTATGGAATAAAAATCATTCTGCAATCACCAAGGGTTTTGGCGAAAAATGTGCTTGCAAAATACCTATGGTCTGTTCATACATTTTGGTGCCTGGCTTCTCAGGTTGTACCAAACTACAGAAGAGATTAACTGTTTTTATCCCTCCATCACGCTCAGAAAAGTGGGCATCTTAATATCTTCAGCTATTTTGTTTGCCTGTACAAAATAGTCAAAACACTCAGTATAGGAGATCCATTGCTCCATATTTTCATCAAAGCCTCCGATGACACCGAAAACTCCCACCAATTTTCTTACTAAAAGAGGTTTCCCACATGCACACTTTGCAATGTGTTTCCAGCAGCTACCTTGCTTTTTCTTTCACACAATGCAACCACCATAGAATCCCTACAGTGCGGAAAGAGGCCATTTTGCCCATTTGGTCTGCACCAACTCTCCGAAAGAGCATCCCATCCAGGCCCTTCCCTCCACTCTATCCCCGTAGCTCCGAGTATTTACTGTGGCTAATTCTTCAGACACTAAGGAGCAAATTAGCATAGCCAATCCACCTGACCTGCACATCTTGAGACCTGGGTTTCAGCCTCTTATTTAACACACACAGCTCGAATACTGCCGGAAGGTACTGTTACTCACGTCCACCTGACCCATCAGGTCTGGAGCACATGCAAAAAGCTTCTCCTCTATCTGTTCTTTTCCTAACTTTTTCCTCTGTAAATTTGTCTTCCCTGGTGGCTAGTGTATGCCATTCATCGTCCTCATCCCCAGTGTTTATGTTGTAGATTGGAGGATGAGGCGAGAGAGCATGGGGGGGTTAAAAACAATCGAGATATATATACAGGTGTCTATTTCCTGCGGCAGGGACTTATGGCATCTCTTCCGGTGAATACATGAATATATTAATACAGCAGAGCTCAGTAAACCAATAAGAATTAATACAAATACATAACGGACTTCTTGTGGCAGGGTGGGCAGTGTCCCTGCTCCTGAGCCAGATGCTCTGTGTTCAATTCCCACCCCAGGACTTGATGGTTAAGGAAGGTGAATATAGAACATGGGCAAACAGCTTGAGTATCAATCTGCAACTCCTTCCAACATATGTTGATGGCACGTGGTAGAAGTGGCTGAGATTCCTGATTAACCAGGTGGTGAAAAGAAAATTGGAGCCTCTACTATCACTATCCATTGCTCTGGATTGCAGCATGCATGTCAAAGTGTTGGTTGGCTCAATTGGCTGGATGATTGGCATGGATCAGATTGGTGCCAGCAATACAGGATTTGATCCTGGCTTGGCTGAATTTTTGATTTGATTTATTATTGTCACACGTATTAGTATACAGTGATAAGTATTGTTTCTTGTGCACTATACAGACAAAGCATACCATACATAGAGAAGGAAAGGAGAAAGTACAGAATGTAGTGTTACAGTCATAGCTAGGGTGTGGAGCAAGTTCAACTCAATGCGAGGTAGGTCCATTCAAAAATCTGATGGCAGCAGGGAAGAAGCTGTTCTTGAGTTGGTTGGTACATGTCCTCAGGCTTTTGTATCATTTTCCCAAGGGACGAAGGTGGAAGAGAGTATGTCCAGAATGCATAGGGTCGTTAATTAAGCTGGTTGCTTTTCTGAGGCAACAAGAAGCGTAGATAGAGTCAATGGATGGGAGACTGGTTTGCGTGATGGACTGGGCTTCATTCACAACCCTTTGTAGTTTTTTGCAGTCTTGGACAGAGCAGGAGCCATCCCAAGCTGTGATAAAACCAGAAAGAATGCTTTCTATGGTGCATCTGTAAATGTTGGTGAGAGTCGTAGCAGACATGGCAAATTTCCTTCGCCTCCTGAGAAAGTAGAGGCATTGGTTGGCTTTCTTAACTATAGCATCAGCATGGAGGGACCAGGAGAGATTGTTAGTGATCTGGACACCTAAAAATTTGAAGATCTCAACCATTTCCACTTCATCCCTGTTGATGTAGACAGGGGCATGTTCTCCACTACGTTTCCTGAAGTCGATGACAATCTCCTTTGCTCTGTTGACATTGAGGGAATGATTATTATCGTTGCATCAGTTCACCAGATTCTCTATCTCTTTCCTGTACTCTGTCTCTTCATTGTTTGAGATCGGACCCACTATGGTGATGTTGTCAGCATACTTGAAAATCAAGTTGGAGGGAAATTTAGCCACACAGTGTAGGTGTATAAGGAATATAGAAAGGGCTGAGAACACAGCCTTGTGGGGCACCAGTGTTGAGGATGATCGTGGAGGTGTTGTTGTTGCCTATCCTTATTAATTGCAGTGTGTGGGTTAGGAAGTATAGGACCCAGTCACAGTGGAAGGAGCCAAGCCCCAGGCAACGGAGTTTGGAGATGGGTTTTGTAGGAATAATGGTGTTGAAGGCTGAGCTGTAGTCAATAAATAAAAGGTTGGGTGTGTCTAGTTATCTGGGTGTTTCAGGGTTGAGTGTAGGGCCAGGGACATGGCGTCGGCTATGGACCTGTTGTGGTGATAGGTGAGCTGTAGTGGATCCAGGTAATCTGGGAGGCTGGTTGATTTGTGTCATGACTATCCTTTTGAAGCACTTCATAATGATGGATGTCAGAGCCACCAGAGAATAGTCATTAAGGCACACTGCCTGGCTTTTATTTGATACCGGGTGATAATCGACTTCTTGAAGCAGATAGAGCCCTCAGATTGGTGTAATGAGAGGTTAAAAATGTCTGTGAATACCCATGTCAGCCGGTCCACACAGGATTTGAGTGCTCGTCCGGGTACCCCATTCAGGCCAGTCGCTTTCTGTGGGTTGACTTTCAAAATTGGGATCTGCTTCCTTGCCCTACCTCTAGTGAAGATCATGGCGCTGTGGGTCAGACCTGCCTTTGGTGGAATAATTGTTATTTAAGTAAAGAAGTAAGATAAAGTAAGAAAAATGGCCGGTCTGTTTTGTGCCTATTTGCATTTTCCTGTTTATTCTCGCCTCAGGGTGGGTGTTATGAGTGGCTTAGAAACGGATTTCACTTTTACTTGATGTTTATCCATTACATAATTGCTGATGCATAGTATCTGTGTTGTTTTATCTAGCCATTGGTGACAGCATTCTGCACTAGCTGCATTTCCAGTTGAAAAATGAGTGTCAACATCGGAGGCCTAGTTGTAATCATCCTGTTCTATTTGGTAATCCTAGCCATTGGAATATGGGCAGCCTGGAAAAATAAAAATAAACCATACCATGGTGAATTACTTCAAAATGAGGTTATAATGATAGGACGAAGAGACATAGGTTTAATAGTCGGGATTTTTACTATGACTGGTGAGCTTATTCATTTATATTTACTTTTACACTTCCCAAAGTTTAAAAGTGATATTAATGTTTTAAACATAATTGCAGTAGTGTGTGCCATGTTACCTTTGTGAGAACTTTTCCCACTATCCTACTATTATTTCTGACCAAGGTGAGGATTATCCATGCTGGGAAATGGAACACTTTCAATTTCAGGATTGTAGTATCGGCATTAGTCACTCCCACATTATGCATCATGCATAAATGGTTTGAGGCACAGGAAGCCTCCCTTTCCTCAGTTCTACCCAATAGACTCCCTGAGTATCAATTGCAACTGAGTCCACATCAACTGGGAGTCTTAATGAAACCCCAAGCTCATTTCCTAAATGACCTTTACAATCAGCAAACAGGACAGACTTGCTCACTCTGGCGCTGAATTTAAATTCAATCCCAGAGACAGAAGGAATGTCTATTCCATTGCAATTCCCAACCCACCTAATAATCAAGTAGTTATGTAACAATAAATATCTGCTGCCAAGTCCTCACACTCTCCACAATTACTCCTGATGGTGACGGCCCGATGAAAAGGGCCTCAGTGGTGCCAACAGGAGCTGCTGAGTTAAGTCGGACTCTTGAGGCTGACTTTAAATGGAGGCACTCAGACTGGCATGTAAACATTAAAAGTCCATGAAAAGCAGAAACAGAATTTATCTGCAGAACCATTGCAGCCTCTCTCCACTCCTCGGATTAAAGAGTGACTGGGTGCAGAGCTTGCTTCTTCTGTCAAATGGGTGCTTCGCTGGTGTGAGAGCAGAAAGATAAGTTGGAAGGCCCATATTTTGTTCCCCACTACCCAAACAAACTATCCTGACCTACGCCTAGTGCATGTTAGAGGAGGCTCCCTTTCTCCATCTCACCCAGATGGAAATCTCAAAGCAAGGTCAAGATGGTTTACACCCTGCATCGGTCCTTATATTTAACTATGTTAGGAATCAGTATTCCCCAAGTTTTAGTTGCAGAATAATCAGATAATCTCCTTAATGTTGTCGAACAGATGGTCCCAAACATGGGTCCATGAAGAGTCTGCCTGTTGTCCATAAAGCCTGTGGCCACCACATGACCAGTAAATGTGGTTCAAACTGCAAAATTTAAAAAGGATTAGAGAAATCAAATGGGCCAATCAGAGCAACGGCTCGCAGGACACTCGATGCTGATAGAGAGGATTAGCTCTCAGGAAAGCAGTGAAGGTAGTTTGGGCCTCAGGAAAGCAGCGAGTGGGGTTTGGGCTTCAAGAACACAGTGGGTGGTGTGCAGGCCTTGACAAAAGAGCAAGTGGAGTTTAGGCCTCGGGAAAGCAGTGTGGGGTTTGGAAATTGAGAAAGGAGCAAGGGGGTTTTCGGACCTCGAGAAAGGAGTGGGATGGTGTTTGAGCCTCACACACACACACAACCACTCCCACTCCTCATGCACACAAACACACTCACTTCACACACAAACAAAGGAAATAAGGTGCAAGGATGTGAGTTTGTGTGCATGCATGAGAGGATGAGTGTGTTTGTGTGTGTGTGTGTGAAGATTGAGTGTGAGGATGTGTGAGGATATGAGCGTATTTGTGTGTACGTGTGAAGAAGTGAGAGTGTTTGTGTGAGAGGAGTGAATGTCCGTGTGAGAGGAGCGAGTGTGCGTGTGAGAAGAGTGAGTGTGCGTGTGAGAAGAGCGAGTGTGCGTGTGAGAGGAGTGAGTGTGCGTGTGAGAGGAGTGAGTGTGCGTGTGAGAGGAGCAAGTGTGTGTGTGAGAGGAGCGAGTGTGTGTGTGAGAAGAGTGAGTGTGCGTGTGAGAGGAGTGAGTGTGCGTGTGAGAGGAGTGAGTGTGCGTGTGAGAGGAGTGAGTGTGCGTGTGAGTGGAGTGAGTGTGCGTGTGAATGGAGAGAGCGACATGTTTGTCAGTGTGTGTGTGTGTGTGTGAGGGAGAGGTGTGTGTGTCTGATATTAGAGTCAGGTTTCCAGCATCGTTCCTCCTGTTAAAAATGAAAAAGGGTAACACTTACATACTTTTAATCAGATAAGTTTTTAATTATTACCAGATTAATATTTGCATAGATATAGCTAAAAAAGGCTTGTTTACATTTCATTTCTGTGTTCACACCTATTTTGTGGCAAAGGGGTGTTGACCTAATAAAAGTGTTTCGGGTTCCCCGATGTTCTTGAGAGGTCATGAGGGGTTCAGCAGCTCGAAACATTTGGGAAATACTGATATATAGATTATGCATATTGCATGTAGAAATGAACTGAAATAAATGACAGGTGTAATTTCTAATCGCCTTATATTTGTCATATAGCCACATGGGTTGGTGGTGCTTACATTAATGGCACAGCAGAGGCAGTCTATGTTGTTGGACATGGATTTGCATGGACACAGGCTCCCATAGGATATGCAGTAAGTCTTATCATCGGTAAGGAAATATTGTTTTCTACAAATGCTTTGTATTTTCTTCATTGAAGTGAAAACATTAATTTGGAAGAAGTATATAAATGCCTTGGTTCAAACAATACTTAGCTTTCACTTTTATACTTAAGCTCTGTTACTTATTTCATTATTTTTTTGCAATGTGCAATGGTACACTTTTTCTTCAACGAAAGGGAAATTAAATTAGCAAGAACAAGTAGATTTTTTTTTGTTTGTATATCCAATTCAATCCAATCAAGTCCAATTCAGAGTGTCATCAAGTGAGACATTCCCGATCCAAGCTGACAAGACAGGGCTCTCACCTCCTGTCTTGGGCTTGATCTACATGATCCAAGCTGATTGGAATAGGCATTGCACCTCCTCCAAGGCTTGATCTCATTTGCATCTTAGCCAAAAGGCCAAGATTTTTTTTTTATATACTTTTCCAATTCAATCAAATCAAATCCAATTCAGAGTCTCAACAAGTTGAGACATTTCCGATCCAGGCTGACAAGACAGGGCAGGCGACCAAACCACCCTGTCCTGGGCCCGATCTACATGAGCCAAGCTGATTGGAGGAGCAAAGCAACACCTCCTCCAAGACTTGAGCTCATTTGCATCTTAGCCAAAAGGCCGGGATGCCGCTTTTAAAAATTACTTCATATGAAACATATGAAGCTTCAATGCAACCCAATGACCTCAACCAAGTGCAGCATCCAATCCTACTACACTTGATCTTAGCCAAAAGGCCGAGAGATTTAAAAAAATTTTTTTTTATACTTTTCCAATTCAATCAAATCAAATCCAATTCAGAGTCTCAACAAGTTGAGACATTTCCGATCCAGGCTGACAAGACAGGGCGGGCGACTAAACCACCCTGTCCTGGGCCTGATCTACATGAGTCAAGCTGATTGGAGAAGGGGGAGGATCCTCCTCCAAGACTTGAGCTCATTTGCATCTTAGCCAAAATGCCGAGATGCCGCTTTTAAAAATTGCTTCATATGAAACATATGAAGCCTCAGCGTAACCTCATGACCTCAACCAAGTGCAGATCCGATACTACACTTGATCTTAGCCAAAAGGCCGAGAGATGCCGCTTTTAAGTTACATTATGCCACTCCTAGAACACTTGATTTTTTTTTTACTCACTCAGATATATTTTCCACTCCCACCTTCAGATGGAGTTGTGGTGGGTGGGCAGTAAATCTGGTATGCTGGAGAAAGTCAGTTTCCCGGCAGCAGGGAATTAGTTTGGAATTTTGTTCTGATTTTGATGGCTGGGTAAAGTTTCCCACTGGTTAATGCCAGAAACCACATTTGCATACATTAGCATCTCATGAATGCTTATTAAAAGGCCAACTTGCCACAATGACATTCTCCCTCCAAATTAAGCTTCCCACTAGCAAATAATTAGAACAGTTTGTTTTCTGACTATCTAAGTGGGTGCACCTGGTAAACTTTACTTCAGCCATGACTTGGAAGTTAACAGATAATCCTTTTGTAATAACTTCCAGGAGACCCATGGGGTTGGAATCTTGGAGTAGAAGCACTAAAAGATGTCCTTGATTGAGGTCATAATTGCCTAACATAGTGGTTAGCATTGCTGCCTCACAGTACCAGGGACCAGGGTTCGATTCTCGGCTTCGGTCAAGGTCTGTGTGGAATCTGCACTTCCTCTCCATGTCTGTGTGGGTTTCCTCCGAGTGCTCTGGTTTCCTCCCACCATCCGAAAGATGTGCAGATTGGGTGGGTTAGCCATGAGAATTACCAAAAAGATTGGTCATAATTACCTGCCCAATCGGGGAGCTTCACCTGTATATAAATATGGGAGTGTCAGGTCTTCTAGCACTCTGGATTCTGACTGTGTATGTGAAGTGTGCCAGAAGTGGAATAGAGTTTGGATTCTGGTCAAGGGACACTGGTCTCTGAGGAGGTGGTTCACCTTCCTTTAAGAGTGTGTCTGAGAGATATTGGGTACCTACAGCTTGTACTGTTACTACAGTACAAGCTGTAGGTACCCAATATCTGGGTATGAGAAGCAAGAGGGGTGAGACAGGCCAATCTGAGGGATGGTGTGGAACATGAGAGGGGAGGGGGTTGATCGAGATGGACAGAAGGATGATGTAGATTGAGGGGAAACAGGGAGGTAATATGTAATGTGAGGTATGGTAGGGATCAGGTGGGGAGCATAAGAGGAGTGGGGGAAAGACAGAGGCAGGATAAAGAGGAAAGAGATTGAGGTAGGACAGGAGATGGTCAAAGATCAGAGTTGAGTAATGAAAGGCTGCCCTGAGGCAAGACTGTCCAAGAAAGAGTCAGGCCACATTGTCTGGAGCATATTGAACAGACTATCCTGGGCTGAAGACATATCGTCAGGGGTATGCTGAAGAGATGGTTGAGGCTGCATTGAGGGATATATTGAAGAGACTGTCCTGGGACTGAGATCATGCTGTCAGGGGCATATTAAAGAGACTGGCCTGGGGCTGAGGCCCCAGGTTCATCCCTGGAACCATTCTTGTCAACCTCTTCTGCACTCTCTCCAATGAATTCACATCCTTTCTATAGTGTGGCACCCAGAATTGCACTCTCAATTCCAGCTGAGGCCTTGTATAAGTTCAGCATAACCTCCTTGCTCTTGTATTGAGTGTTGCTGGTTGGGCCCATCACTAAATGCGCTTGATAGTCCATTCCAGAGGGCATTTTGAGCCAACCACATTGCTGTGGTCTGGAGTCACATGCAGACCAGACCATGTCAGGATGGCAAATTTCCTTCCCTAAAGGACATTAGTGAACCAGATGGCTTTTTAATAACAATTATTTCATGATCATTATTAGACTTTTTAATTTTCACTATCAGCCATGGTAAGATTCAAACCTGGATTCCCAGAGCATTGCTCTGGGTCTCTGAATTAGCAGTGAAAATACCACTATGCTACTGCCTCCCCTAAAGAACTATGTGCTTTATTAACTGCTCTCCCCACCTGTCCTGGCACCTATAATAATCTATACACATGCATACCCAGGTCCCTCTGCTCCTGCACCCGTTTAAGAATTTCACCCCTTATTTTATCTGGTATCTCCATGTTCTTTCTGCCAAAATGCATCACCTTACATTTCTCTGCAGTGAACTTCATCTCTCATCTATCTGCCCACTTCACCAACTTGTCCATGTCCTATTGAAATTCCACACTGTCCTCTTCAAGGTTTACAATACTTCCACGTTTTGTTTCATTCACAAACTTTGAAGTTGTTCCCTACATACCAAGATCATTAATATATATCAAGAAAAACAAAGGTCATTGTTATGATGGCCATGGGGGATCATCAGTGGATCTCCCTGTGGGCCTTGTTGAATATGATCTCCCCTATTAGGCAAATGTAGGCTCCCCCAATGGGGAAGGAGCAGCACAGGGTTTAAAACCAACTGGCTGCACTCAGGCTGGCAGTCAATCCGCACTCTGTAGCCATTGAATGGCGTTCAGGTCACACTGTAAACAAAGAGTAATTGGTGATGGAAGACTGGCCTCGATACGATTATTACATCAGTGACGGAGAGTAAGACAAGTTTTTTTTCTTCCCTCCGGAACATCTTTACTGCCGAGACAAGTAATCCTCCAGTAAGAAACATGTCTCTTTTTGGTAAACTTGAAATCTATGATGCAAGCATAGAAGACTGGGCCCAGTTCACAGAATGCATGCATGGCTTTTTCAACCAACATCATTGAGGAGGACGAGAAGCAGAAAGTGATCCTGTTGATATCATGTGGGGTCCTGACCTTCAGTGTAATCAAAAGCCTGACCTACCCTCCCTTCGGAAGCGAAGGTTTCCAATCCGCTTCACACCCCTTGATCTCGTACTGCCTTCCATCGAGCCTAGGCTGACTGCCAAGTGGCGGAGAAGACCCCCTAGTGGCAGGAGTACGGAGGAAGAAATGGACTTGACGGAGTAGGAATGTTATGCTTTTGTGGGGAATCATCAATAGATCTCCCCGTGGACCTTGTTGAATATGAGCTCCCCTATTAAGCAAATGGAGGTCTGCCTAATAGGAAAGGAGCAGTGGGGAGTTTAAAGCCAGCTGGCTCCACTCAGGCTGGCAGTCGATGGACTCGGAAGTGATCCACACACTCTGTAACCATTGAACGGTGTTCAAATCTCAATGTAAATAAAGGGTGATTGGTGATGGAAGACTGGCCTTGGTAAGATTATTATTGTCACAATACCGACCCCTGCGGAACACCACTACAAACCTCCCTTAACTGAAAAATATCCATTGACCATTACTTTCTGCTTCCTATTATTCTGCCAATTTTGTATTCACATTGCTACTGTCCCTTTCATTCCATGAACCATACCTTTTCTCACAAGTTTGTTGCGTGTCACTGTATCGAATGCCTTCTGAAAGTTCATGTGCACCACACCAACCCTTTGTTACCTCCTCAAAAGATATCCAACAGGTTTTTCCCATTTAGAAATCCATGCTGGCTCTTCCTAATCAACCCACATTTTTCCTTGCAATTATTACATAGTAACATAGAAGACAGGAGCAGGAGGGGGCCATTTGGCCCTTTGAGCCTGCTCCGCCTTCATTACGATCATGGCTGATTGTCCAACTCAATAGCCTAATCCTGCTTTTTCCCCAAAACCTTTGATCCCATTCGCCCCAAGTGCTATATCTAGCCACCTCTTGAATGCATCCAATATTTTGGTATCAACTACTTCCTGTGGTAATGAATTCCACAGGCTCACCACTCTTTGGGTGAAGAAATGTCTCCTCACTTCCGTCCTAAATGGTCTACCCTGAATCCTCAGACTGTGACCCCTGGTTCTGGACTTCCCCATCATCGGGAACATCCTCCATGCATCTACCCTGTCTAGTCCTGTTAGAATTTTATAAGTCTCTATGAGATCCCACCTCATTCGTCTAAACTCCAGCAAAAACAATCCTAACCTAGTCAATCTCTCCTCATGCACCAGTCCCGCCATCCCTGGAATCAGGCTGGTAAACTTTTGCTGCACTCCCTTGAAAGCAAGAACGTCCTTCCTCAGAAAAGGAGACCAAAACTGCACACAATACTCTAGGTGTGGCCTCACTAAGGCCCTGTATAATCTCATCAATATATCCCCTGCTCCTGTACTCAAAACCTCTTGCAATGAAGGCCAACGTACCATTGGCTTTCTTTACCGCTTGCTGCACCTGCATGCTTACCTTCAGTGACTGGTGTACACGGTAGCACAGTAGTTAGCACTGCTGCTTCACAGCGCCAGGGACCCGGGTTAGATTCCTGGCTCGGGCCACTGTCTGTGTGGAGTTTTCACATTCTCCCCATGTCTGCATGGATTTCCTCCGGGTGCTCCGGTTTCCTCCCACATTCTGAAAGACATGGTGGTTAGGTGCATTAACCCGAACAGGCGCTGGACTGTGGACTAGGGAAATTTCACAGTAACTTCATTGCAGTGTTAATGTAAGCCTATTTGTGACTAATCTATAAAAAAAAGTAAGGACATCCAGGTCCTGCTGCACACTCCCCTCTCCCAATTTACAGCCATTCAGAAGTAATCTACATTCTTGTTTTTGCTTCCAAAGTGAATAACCTCACATTTATCCAAATTATACTGCATCTGCCATTGATTTGTCCACTCACCCAACCTGTCCAGATTATTCTGAAGGATCTCTGCATCCTGGTCACAGTTCATCCTCCCACCCAACTTTGTATCATCTGCAAACTTAGAGATGTTACATTTTATTCCCTCATCCAAATCATTCATATATATTGTGAATAGCTAGAATCCCAGCACCGATCCCTGTGGCACCCCACTATTTACTGTCTGCCAATTTGAAAAGCACCCATTAATTCCTACACTTTGTTTCCTCTCTGCCAACCAGTTTTCTATCCATCTCAATACACTTCCCCCAATCCCATGCACTTTAATCTTGCGCAATAACCTCCTATGCGGGATTTTGTCAAACGCTTTCAGAAAGTCCAGATATACTACATCGACTGGCTCCCCCTTGTCAACTCTACTACATCTTTAAAGAATTCCAACAGATTTGTCAAGCATGATTTCCCCTCCATAAATCCATCCTGCCACTGCTTTCTAAATGCTTCACTATAAAGCCCTTGATAATGGATTCGAGAATTTTCCCCACTACCAATGTTAAGCTTACTGGTCTCTAATTCCCTGTTTTCTCTCTACCTCTCTTTTTGAATATTGGACTGACATTAGCTACCCTCTAATCTGCAGGGACTGTTTCCGAGTCTATAGAATCCTAGAAGATGATGAGCAATGCATCCACTATTTCTAGAGCCACTTCCTTAATTACTCTGGGACGTAGATTATCAGGCCCTGGGGATTTATTCACCTTCAATCCCATCAATTTTCTCAACACCATTTCTCTACTAATATTGATCTCCCTCAGTTCTTCCCTCTCATTAAATCTTGCATTCTCCAACATTTCTGGCATCTGATTTGTGCCCTCTTTTGTGAAGGCATAACCAAAGTATGTATTCAGTTGCTCAGCCACTTCTTTTGTCCTGTATTATAAATTCCCCAGTTTCTGTCTGTAGGGGACCTACATTTGTCTTCACCAACCTCTTTCTCTTCACGTATCTATAGAAACTCTTAGTATCAGTCTTTGCGTTCCCTGCAAGCTTACTTTCGTACTGTATTTTCCCCTTCTTAATCAATCCCTTGGTCCTTCTTTGCTGAATTCTAAACTGCTCCCAATCCTCAGACCCATTATTTTTCTTGGCCAATCTCTATGCTTTTTCCTTGGATCGGATACTATCTCTAATTTCCTTTGTAAGCCATGGATTGGCTCTCTTACCCATTTTGCTTTAGTGCCAGACAGGAATAAACAGTTGCTGCAGTTCCCCCATTCATTCCTTGAATGTTTGCCGTTGCCTATCCACTGTCATCCCTTTAAGTAACTCTCCCCTATCTATCAAGGCCAACTCATATCCTCAGAGTTTCCTTTATTAAGATTCAGCACCCTAGTCTCCAAATCAACGACTTCATTCTCCATCTTGATAAAAAATTCTATCATGTTATGGTCGCTCATCCCCAAGGGGTGTCACACAGCTAGATTGGCAATGATTCCCTTCTCATTACACAGTACCCAGGCCTCCTATTAATTCTATCCCAGATTACTGTTTCTAGAAGCTTGCTCATTACTGATGTCAAACTGACTTGTCTATAATTGCTGGGGCTACCAATACAGCCATAAGCTTACAACAATTCTCCAGTTTTCTGACACCTCCACTGAGTCTAGAAAAGACTGGAAGATTATGGCCAGCACCCCTGCAATTTCCCTTCTCACTTCCTTCAATATCCTTGGATGCATCTTACCTGGCCTTGGTACATTATCAGCTTTCAGTACCGACAATTTATTCAATACTTCCTCCTTATCCATCTTGAACCCTTCTGGGGACAGACTTTCCTCATCTGTCACCATGTGCTGGGTAGCACCGACTTCTTTGGTAAATATTTAATACCTCAGCCATGCCTCCAGCCTCCATGTGTAAATTCCCTTTTAAGTCCCTAATCGGCCCCACTCCTTCATTTACCATCTTTTTGTTATTTGTGTGCTTTTTTTTATTCATTCATGGGACATGGGCAAAAGAGGGCACAAATGCTGGCCAGCATTTATTACCAACCCTAGTTACCCTTGTTCAAAGGGCAGTTGCTGTAGTTTTGGAGTCACAAGTAGGCCAGACCAGGTAAGATGACAGATTTCCTTCCCTAAAGGACATTAGTGAACCAGATGGGTTTTTTGACATTTGACAATGTTTCAGGGTCATCAGTAGATTCTTAATTCCAGATTTTTTTATTGAATTCAAATTTCACCATCTGCCATGGTGGGATTCGAGCTCAGGTTCCCAGAACTTTAGCTGAATTTCTGGATTAATAGTCTAGCGATAATACCACTAGGCCAATGCCTCCTAGTAACTCAAGGCGATTTGATGTGGCTAGTAACAAACTAGAAGATTATTGATGAAGAAGAACAATGTAAAAGTAAGGGTTTAACATATAGATCTACTCCCAAAACGCTCTGACTCCGACTGAATATACTCTCTCACTCCCGATTGCGCTCCATTGGTTCTCAATCATATGGCTCGCGAAGGATCACCTATTAAATGGACTGCGTTACCACACTCCCACCCCCACCCCCACCCCCCTTGGACTACCTATGATAAAGCAAAACAAAAAACAGTTAACACATAAGCAAACAAACAACAATATTACTGCAGGGACACCAGGGAAAGACAGTTCATAACGTCAGCCTTGCGGAATGTCCTAACTCAGTCAGGGGCTCTTCAGCAGCCGGTGACACGGGATCCACTGACTGAACATACGTGCTAACCACCTCTGGAGTGAGGCCCTTGCTGGCCCCCTTCCTCTATCTCAGCTGCTGCAGCCACGGGCTGCCTCTAGTTCAGAGGCTGGTACATACGAGTTTAATGCAGGGCACACTTGCTTGTCTCCTGGGGCTGGCTCTACTTATCTGCGTAAATGGTCAACATGCTTCTCTACTTGATGGCCCTGTGCCTCAATCACATAGGAGACTGGGCCTGTCTTCCCCACAATGCTCCCTGGCAGGAAGATCCGTGACTGAAGTTCCTTACCAAAATGAGGTTGTCCCCTTTCTGAGAGTCATGATACTCTTTCTGAGAGGATTGCTGAGCCTCCACCCTCTCTGACAAATTTGGGAACACTAATTTTAAACAGGTGCTGGCCATTCTGCAGGCATGACCCCTGTGGTGGCATGAGATGTAGTGTTGTTGGACAGAAGAAAAATGCCAATCACAATGGCAAAGACCTATGAGCCAGTTTCTTTATGGAAGCCTTGAACATCTGCATGGCTTGTTCCACCAATCCACTTGAGGCAGGATGGTAGGGGACTGACCTGGCACAATGAATGCCATTAGACTTGATGACAGCCTGAAATTTGCCTGCCGTGAATGCCATTCCATTTTTTGATGCCAATACTTCGGGAAGACCATAGATTGCAAAGATCTGCCTCAGTTTTTCAATGGTAGATGTGGCTGTAGTGGATCTCATGAACGTCCAGCCACTTGGAATGGGCAACTACTAGGATCAGGACGATGTGCTCCAACGGAGGCCTAGCAAAATCTACTTGAAGCCACAACCATGGACAGCTCGCTTACTCCCAGGAGTGCAAGTTCACTGGTGGCAGTAATGTTTGCTGGTTCTGACAACTTTCACACTGCCCAACCATTTGTTTAATATCTGTCAATGCAAGGCCACCAGTCATTCTTCCTTTCTGCTCTGACCAGGGTGGGCATCATGTAACTATTGGAGCAGAGGCCATTGTCCAGGGGTGGTATGATGACACAGGTCCCCACAATAGCATCCCACCTTTGCAGGTTATCTCAAACCTGCATTACAAATATGGCTTCAATTGCGCTGCCTTGTCGGAGTGCCATCCTGACAATACCATTTTCTTGACCTTTGACAGCAATGGGTCCCTATCTTCCCACAAGTTAATGTGGGCTGCTGAGACAGAGTATCCAAAAAATGCAGGGCCAATATTATCTCCTGCAGAACAGGTGGCAACGGTATGGTCTGTGGCAGTGGGAGACAGCTAAGTGCAACTGTATTTGAGAGCTGTGTTTCCGGACAATGCTGGAGGGGATAGCTATTTCTACCAGCAACAAGGCCCATCTCTGCATCCTGACTAAGGCAATAGGTGGAACTGACTTATCCTCCCGACAAAGTCTGAACAATGGCTTATAGTCTGAAGCAATGGTGAAGTGCTGTCTGTAGATAGACTGGTGACATTTCTTCACAGCATAAATGACTGCGAGGCTTTCTTTGTTGATTTGTGAGTACCTTTAGTCAGCATCTGACAAAGTCCTCGAAGCAAACGTAATTGGCCTCTCTGCACCAGTTGTCACTCTATGGGATAGAACTGCTGTAACTCTGTATGGTGAGGCGTCACATGCAAAGATCCGTTGACCTTGGGCGGGATTTTCCAGTTTTGGGACAGGCGCAGCCAGAAAATCCCACCCCCTAGGATATGTGCAAAAGCATCACTTGCAGAGCATGACAGTTCTCAGCAAGATCCAGCTAACACGGGCTAATCCTTTCTATATACCCTAAGACAGTCAGACGATGAATTCCATATCGAGTTGCAAACTGTACTTTTACATAAGGATCACAGAGTACCTTTAGGCAGCTATCCAGGAGCAAAGTAAGATCTTCAAAGGTGAGGAGGCAGCTTCATCAAGATGAGCACACCCCTCTGACATCACACACTCCTGCCCCTTTTGCAGAGATTTGTAATGTTGCTGATTGATCCTAGACTTCCATCATTCAGTGTCAAACATGGGGAAAGTGGGAACCAAGCATAAAATAACCTTCAGCGTGAAGAGAGACATGAAAGCCTATGGTGCGTGACAATGGATACTACTTTTTCTAAAAACACACCTTCAGAAAATAAGCACCATTGCTCAGTACAGTTTGGAGAAACAATTATAACCATTATTGCAATAACTTCTGCCATCCGCAAACAACAGACATCAGTGCCACAGCATCAGGATCATTACTACCCTTAATGAGCAATTCTCCTGAGTACAAATAATGTCTGCCTGAAATCCAAAAGTTGTGGGTGTATGGGCCAACCATCTTTGTCACATACGATGTGCCTTTGGTGATGTTGCACTTGTAGAAATAAAGGCCACTCACTGTGGTGAGAGTGTGTAAGAATTAATACAACTGATGAACCAGACAGTTCATTGAGGAGAGGAGGGGGAAAGGGGTGTGAATGAACTTGGGACCTTGAATCACAATGAGTAACGATTGAATCCCTAAGACTTGGAGATGGATTAATGCAAAATATATGTTCAAAATTGTAAAGTATATACACAGAGTGAACATCCGTGCCATGAGTCTGCATTCAAAACGTATTTAATTTTTCCAATCCTACAGCTACATCTAGATGCAACCCTGACATCCACAGCAAAGGTGGAGGCAGCCTGCTGACAGCTAAACCCTATAGTCTGAGATGGTGTTGGCATGCGTTCTTCAGTGGCCCAACGCCTTGAGACCCTTGTCTTGCTAAGGGTCTCCAGCCCATGGGCATTTGCACTCTCCTGAGCCTGCCCTGCTGGAGTTGATGGGTAACTGGCAGAGCATAGTTGGAGTAGAAGGGCACCCTTGGATTGTCCTAGTTGGATGCCCTCTGAATGTATTTGCTAAGGCTTCTTCTTCCTTTGGCTGCCTGATGGTCCCTCCCTGACTCTGTGAAGAGAAAGGGCATCTGGAGGGAGGTCAAGTTGCCCCGTCCTCATCACATTTAGTCATTGCAGGTCCGAGCACAAATCCAGCAAAAGCTACTAGACCTGTGTCTCCAAGGTGGCTACCTCCCTTCCAATGGAATCTTCAATGCACTCACATGCCAGAGTCACAACATCAGACAGAACATGGATGGATTCCTCCATCCTTCGTTCTTGTCTGTCGATGGTCTCTGACAACTCTGTCTGATGTTCTCCTGTCTATCTTTGCATCACTGAGGGCCGATTCCAGACGCTCATCAGTGGACACAGATTCAGCAAGGAGCTGGTCTCTGACAGTTCTTCAACTTTCTTGCATGCCACCACACTTACTCTCCAGAATGAAAATTCCACCCTAAGTTACCATCTGTAAGCATACTTTCCTATACCAGGGGACACCTGTTCTCAGTGCTTTCATATGGGCCTGAGAATCCAGAGCCTTACGAAACGTCAAACTTGCAAATTAACTTGACTTCAGCATATTGGGAAATCCCACAGACTAGTCAAGCAACAGCCTTACTTAGTCAAACCCATGGAATCATACCTCACAGACAGTATCCTGGACAACACCATTATCATCCCTGAACAGTAGAGCCATTATTAGCTGAGCTGGTAAGTACTATAGAACAGACTGGGGGTGGGATTTTCTGGCCAAACTCGCCCCAAAACTGGAAAATCCCACCCGAGGTCAATGGACCTTTGGTCTGCTTCCCACCCACTACGATTCCCGTGACGGGTGAGACAGGAAAATTCCGGTATGGGTCTTTTGGGAAGCAGTGAGGGAACAAACAAGAGAGAAAAACGTACTTGACCTCATCTTCACAAATCTATTTGCTACAGGTGCATCTGTTCATGACAGAATCAGTAGGAGTGACTACTGCACAATCCTGTGGATACGAAGTTCTGTCTTCACATTGAGGATACCCTCATCATATTGTGTAACACTACCACTGTTCTAAATGGGGTAGGTTTTGAAAAGATCTAACAACTTAAAACTGGATATCCATGAGGTGCTTTGGGCTGCCAGAAACAGCAGAATTGAGAATTGTATGCAACTGCAATCAGTTCCTTCATGCCTCTGAATATACCCTCTCTACCATTACCATCAAACTAAGGGATCAACACTCTCAATAAGGAGTGCAGGAGGGCAGGCCTGGAGCAGCACCAAGCATACCTAGAAATGAGGTGAACATATGACACATGACTATTTGCATGTCAAACAACAGAAACAACATACAATAGACAGAGCTAAGGGATTAGTTCTAAGCTCTGCACTCCTGCCACATCTAGTATTGAATGGTAGTAGACGATTAAACCACAAACTGAAAGAGGAAGCTCCATGAATATTTCCATCCTTGGTGATGAGGAGGCCCGGCACGTCTATGCAACAGGCAAGGCTGAAGCATTTGCAACAATCTTCAACTAGAAGTGCCAAGTGGATGATTCATTTCAGCCCCGAGCATCACAGAGCCAATTTAATTCACTCCAGGTGATATCAGTAAATGGCTGAAGGCGCTGGATGCAGCAAAAATTATGGGCACTGACAACATTCTGGCAAGAGTACTGAAGACTTGTGTTCCAAAACTTGCTGCATCCCTAACCATACTGTCCCAGTACAACACTGGCATCTACTCAGCAAAGTGGAAAATTGCCCAGGGTATGTCCTGTCCACAAAAAGAAAGACACTGAATCTCCCATTATCAACATCCTGGGGGTTATTATTGATCAGAAACTGAACTTGACCATCCATATAAATATGGGGAAGAATTCTCCCCAAAAAATTCTAAGTGTTGAATTCACGTGAAAACTGGAGTAATTCACATTGTTTTTTTCAGTGGGAGTTCAGAGAAGAATCTCCCACACTCTGTGCACTGCAGAGGCCACCAGCATGAATATCATTAAATTTCAGGGGGCGGAGCCTATTCCCGCTGGAGAGGCTGAAATCAGCGTGCTGAGCGGGCTACTGTGCAGCCCGATTGCTGGTCAACCCCGTGACCCCCTCAACGCCGGCTCTCCGCACCCCCCACGGCCCAATCGTTGCCCCTCCAGCCATTCCCAGGCCCATCCCGATCTCCAGCCACCCCTCCTTCCCCCACCGATTCCTATGCAGAGTGGCAGCAGGACCCCCCACCCCCACCAATTGCTCCCCCAGGCTCTGCCACCCATCAGGCCTTGACCCTAGGCTCTACCCCCGCCCCCTTGGAAATCTGGCGCTAGTTGCCACTATCAGGGTCTGAATGCGCATGCGAACCCCACGAATTGGCCAACGTGACAATCTCCTGGCCCGCTGCACTAAACAAATTAGCGCAGCAGGATGGGAGAATCGCGGCCATGGTGTTTGCAAGAGCAGATCAGATATTAGGAATTCTGTAGACACTAAAACCTGTCTACCATTTACAAGGTACAAATCAAATATGTGATGGGATCCTCTCCACTTGCATGGATATTTGCAGCTCCAAGAAGCTGGACATCATCCAGTACAAATCAATCCACATGATTGGCACCCCATTTATCACCTTCAACATTCACTCCCTCCACCAACACACATGGCAGTTGTGTGTACAATCTACAAGATGCACTGCAGCAATTCACCAAGGCTCCTCCAACAACACCTTCCAAACCTCTACCATCTAGAAGGACAATGGCAGCAGTTGCATGGGAACACCACCACCTGCAGGTTCCCCTTCAAGTCACACAACATCCTGACTTCGAACTGGATCACCATTCCTTCATTGTCACTGGGTCAAAATCCTGAAACTCCCTTCCAAACAGAATTGTGGGTGTACCTATACCACATGGACTGCAGCAGTTCAAGTAGTCGGCTCATCATCACCTTTTCAATTAGGGATGGGCAATAAATGCCGGCCTACCCAGCAATGCCCACATCCTATGAACAAATATTTTGAACAACTGATGGCTACAATTATAGAGCTCAAAAACCACGAAGCAGGGCAAATGTGAGACTAATTTAAATCAAATATTTCTACTTGTGGATCTGAAAATCTGACAGAATCATAGTCATAGAGTCAGAGGTTTACAGCATGGAAACAGGCCCTTTGGCCCAACTTGTCCATGGTGCCCATTTTTTTAAACCATTAAGCTCGTCTCAATTGCCTGTGTTTGGCTCATATCCCTCTATACGCACCTTACCCATGTAACTGTCTAAACGCTTTTTAAAAAACAAAATTGGACCCGCCTCTGGCAGCCTGCTCCAGACACTCACCACCCTTTGTGTGAAAAAATTGCCCCTCTGAACCCTTTTCTATCTCTCCCCTTAAACCTATGCCCTCTAGTTTTAGACTCCCCTACCTTTGAGAAAAGATATTGACTATCTTGCTGATCTATGCTCCTCATTATTTTATAGATTTCTATAAGATCACCCCTAAGCCTCCTACGCTCCAGAGAAAAAAGTCCCAGTCTATCCAGCCTCTCCTTAAAACTCAAACAATCAAGTCCCGGTAACATCATAGTAAATCTTTTCTGCACTCTTTCTAGTTTAATAATATCCTTTCTAATATAGGGTGACCAGAACTGTACACAGTATTCCAAGTGTGGCCTTACCAATGTCTTGTACAACTTCAACAAGACATCCCAACTCCTGTATTCAATGTTCTGACCACTGAAACCAAGCATGCCAAATGCCTTCTTCACCACCCTGTCCACCTGTGACTCCACTTTCAAGGAGCTATGAACCTGTACCCTTAGAATTCTTTGTTCTACAACTCATCCCAACGCCCTACCTTTAACTGAGTATGTCCTGCCCTGGTTTGATTAAAATGCATCACCTCGCATTTATCTAAATTAAACTTCATCTGCCACTCGTCAGCCCACTGGCCCAATTGGTCAAAATTCTGTTGCAATCCTAGATAACTTTCTTCATTGTCCACTATGCCACCAATCTTGGTGTCATCTGCAAACCTACTAACCATGCCTCCTAAATTCTCATCCAAATCATTAATATAAATGACAAATAACAGTGCACCCAGCACTGATCCCTAAGGCACACTGCTGGTCACAGGCCTCCAGTTTGAAAAACAACCCTCTACAACCACCCTCTGTCTTCTGTCGTCAAGCCAATTTTGTATCCATTTGGCTACCTCACCCTGGATCTTGTGAGATTTAACTTTATGCAACAACCTACCATGTGGTAAAAATCTTCTGAAGGTATTATAGCATCACATGACAATTTGAAGTGTCTTTTACCAAATTTCAACATACCAATCATTTCTAAATGTTACAGAATGTTGGATAAAATTGGTTTTAACCTCTTCATCTGCTACCCATAATATTCCAAAGTCAAAGGAGGATCTTTACTGTTTGTAGAAGGAATTTGAGTCACTCAGTTCTGAAAGAGCCATGCAATATGACTACACCATTACATCATAAAGTCATTAGGAATGGAAGCAAGAATCAGCCATTTGTCACATCCAACCTGCTCCAACATTCAAAAAGATCATGGCAGCTCCGATTGTGACCTTAACTCCACTTTGCTTCTTGCCACCATTACCTTTGACTCGCTTGTCAGTCAAAAACACGTCTAACTCAGCCTTGAATATGTTCAATGACATAGCCTCCATTTTTCTCTGAGGAAGAGAATTTTAAAGACCATTAACCTTTTGAGAGAAGAAAATTCTCCTCATCTGCATCATAAATGAGAGACTCCCTTGTTGTTAAACAGTGCCCCCTAATTCTAGAATTCCCCCATGAGGACAAACATTCTCTTGGCACCTAGCCTGTCAAGCCCTCCCAAAATCATATATGTTTCAATAAGATTAACGCTCATTTTCCCTCATAATATTTCAGCTCCCAAATTTTCATCCAATCAACTAATCTAATGATAGCCTCTGCAGATTCTTTGGGCACAATTTTCCAGCCAAGCTCACCCCAAGGCTGGAAAATCCCAGCCGAGGTCAAAGGATCTCTGCAAGGTCCGTGTCCCGCCCGTTACGATTCCCATAGTGGGCAGGATGGGAAAATTCTGTCTTGTGAATCTTCCTCACAACTTGCTTTCCTACTTTTCTTTGTATCATAGGCAAATTTAGGTATAATACAGGTGGTTCTTTCTTCCAAGGTCATAAATAGCTGAGGCACCAGCACACATCCAGGTGATATAATTGATATTATAGAAGCACCAGTAGTATTTGCAATGTGATTGGTACTATCATTCCAAGAATAATGCAATTGCACAGCATACATCATTTATTTCATAACTGTTCAGATCACAAATATTTGTAATATATATTACTGCCAGTAATTGTTATTATAAACAAAGGAATCCGATATAACAAATTGGTTTTTTAATAACACTTTTGCAGGCGGTTTGTTTTTCGCTAAAACAATGCGATCGAGGAGGTATGTGACCATGTTGGATCCCTTTCAGGAAACCTATGGTGGAGGGATTGGTAGCCTGATGTTCATCCCTGCTGTACTGGGAGAGCTGTTTTGGTCAGCAGCTGTACTAACAGCTCTTGGTGAGAAAATATAGCATACATTAGAAGAACTTTCTTGCTTTTAACCTGTAAATAATGGAGAAATGGTTCTAATGAATGCTCTTTATTTAGTTTTGAAGCAAGCAGGAAAATACTGCAGCCCCAAATTTGTGAGATTCTACTCCCAACACAGAATCTTGATTAGCAAGAAGAGTTGGAATTTGAGTGCAACTCATCTGATTCAACATGCTCCTAATTATCTTGTCATAAAAATTGATGACCAAAATTTCATTTGCACCAATAGTTGGGCATAATAGTTTATTTGCCTGATTCTCTCAACAGCATTCCTATCAAGCACAGCTTTCCACTGGAAACAGTCTCACAAGTTCAGAGCTTATGGCCAGAATTTTACTGTCCCGCCTGCCACGGGAATCAGAGAGGGCGAAGAGTGGACAATGGGAAGGTCCATTGACCTTGGGCGGGTTTTTACGGTTTCCAGATGAGCAAGGCCATAAAATCCTGTCCAATGTGCCTCCTTAAATGTCCTGAATGATATTGATAAGGAGAAGCTGTGCCTAGTGGCAGAAACTAGAAGACAGACTTAAAGTCATTCACAGTGGAATCAGAGGTGACGTGAGGAGACATTTCTTACACAGTTGTGTTCTGGAATGAACTCCCTGAAAGCATGGTTGAAGCAGATTCAATAACAAAATTCAAAAGGGAATTGGATAAATACCTGAAGGGGGATACATTTGCAAAGTGAACTGGAATTAATTGGCTAGCTCTACCACAGGGGTGGCACAGGCACAATGGAGCAAATGATCTCCTCCTGTGCTATATTTTTCTCTGGTTCTATAATCCATTTGAAAGGTAACACCTCTGACAGATAGCACTACAATGGAATATTATAATCCAAGTGTATTAAGTTATATGCTCAATTCCTGGAATGGATGTGAATCTCCAACATTCTGACTGAAAAGATGAGAGTGATACCATCTGAACCTTGCAAAGGGTGATAAACTGAAATGACACTACCCAAAGCTTTACACACAAAATTCCACAGCCAACAGGCATTGGGCACATTTCATTCCACAAATTTTAACAGTGCAATTTTTAAAAAAAACTTTAAAAAGAAAGTAACATGGAAAACTATGGTTGAAAATAATTGAAATGATGAGGTAAATCATGAAGTAATAAATAGATGCCAACAAGCTTTTAAATTTTCATTTGTAGGAAGAAGCAAAGGCTGGAAGTAAAGTATTTAAAATTCTACAAAAAATGAAGTAGCATGGAGGAAGTACCAAACTTGGCATTGTAAGAAATGCGTGGGCTGGTCGATTTATAACTTAGGAAGAGAGGGAACCAAAGCAGCATCTATTCACCCAGGGAGTGGTAAGACTGTGGAATTCTCTACCACAGAAAGCAGTTGAAGCCAAAATATTATATGTTTTCAAGAAGAAGTTAGTTAAAGTTCTTGAGACTATAGGGATCAATGGATATGCAGGGAAAGCCAGAACAGGGTACTGAGTTGGTCAAAGGAATGCTGGCCATATCAATATAGGAAAGAGGAGTAGGAAGGATCATAATAGAGATATCAGAAGAAAAGACGTGTGGAGTGGATTAGCTATCACATCAAAATCTTCTCCTCATATCCTGCTCAGGTGCCTCAGAGAATTTAAAGAATTGTTCCAGACATAGAAACATAGAAAATAGGAGCAGGAGTTGGCCATTCGGCCCTTTGAGCCTACTCTGCCATTCATTATGATCATGACTGATCATCCAACTTAGTAACCTGTTCCCATTTTCCCCCATGTCCATTAATCCCTTTAGTCCAAAGAACTATACCAAACTCCTTCTTGAAAACACAATGTTTTAGTTTCAACTGCTTTCTGTGGTAGAGAATTCCACAGGCTTACCACTCTCTGGATGAAGAAATTTCTCCTTATCTCAGTACTAAATGGTTTACTCTGTATTCTCAGATGATGGCCCCTGAGTCTGGACTCGCCTGCTGTCGGGAACATCTTCCCTGCGTCTATCCTGTCTCGTCCTGTTAGAATTTTATAGGTTACCATGGGATCCATGGAAGAAACATTCAAATCTTGGATGAACTTGGATTTCTAATCAATTAGTTGTCAAAGGGAAAACAAGTTTTTGGCATGAAAAGCGATACAAATTCTATCAGACCACTCACTGCACCATCAGTCTCCTGTCAATCAACATCAAAGTGGCTGACATTGTAGATGTCATTGACAATGCTATAAAGCAGCACTTACTCAACAATAACAGCGGCGATTCTCCCCAAAAAATTCTAAGTGTCGAATTCATGTAAAAATTGGAGTAAATCATGCGGCTTTCTTTACGGGATTTTCAAAATGAATCTCCCACACTCTATGCACTGCAGAGTGCACTAGTATGAATCGCGCTGAAAATCAGTGGAGCTATTTCTGCTGGAGAGGCCAGGAGCATAGCGCTGAGTGGGTCACTGCCCATGCGCTGATCTGTCAGCATCAAGATCGGCGCATGCGCAGTGGCCCCACACTGCTGGCCTCCCAATCGCTGGCCAGCCTGCAGCGCTGGCCCTCCGAGCCTCCCATGGCCCGATCGCTAGTCCCCATGAACATGTCTGGGCTAGCCTCAAACCCCGCCCACTCCCAGCCCGCCTTGATGTTTCCCCTCCCCTCCCCCCCCCCCCCCAGTCCCAATCTCCCCATCCACCACCCACCACACCAGCAGCCCAGACCCCACCTGTCCACAATCCCAACCCCCCTTCCTCCTGGCAGCCCTGTACCCCCCAACTTGCAGGCTGACCCCCACCCCAATGGCCAACCCTGAATGCTGGCTTTCCTCCCTCTGTCACTCAGCCCAAATGAGGAGTGGCATCGGGACGCCTCATCCCCACCAATCACCCCCATCAGGCCCTACCCCCATCAAGCCCCACCCCAATTAGACCCTGCCCCTCTGGGCATAGGCATTTTGCCCCTTGGGCAGTGCCAAGGGGGCCCAGGCTGCCATGGTGACAATGCCCGGGGGCACCCCCCCAACGATACCCAACCCTCCGAGGGGCCTCGAATGCCCCCCTTTCACTCTAGAGGGGTTAGGCCACCAGCTCCTCGCAAGTAGGGAGCTATACTAAACCCCACTGGAGCGAAATACTCCTGGCGGGGGTGGGGGGGGAGGGGGGGGTGGGGGAGGAGGAGGGAGTGGGAGAGGCTAGCGAGCCTGGAGATTTCATACCATTGTAGTTTCAAAGAACAAAGAAAATTGCAGTACAGGAACAGGCCCTTCAGCCCTCCAAGCCTCCACTGACCATGCTGCCCGACTGAACTAAAACCCCCTAATCTTCTGGGGACCATATCCCTCTATTCCCATCCTATTCATGTATTTGTCCATTGGCAAATTTGGTCAGTCATTTCTTTGTTCCCCATTATAAATTGGGGCTGCTAATGATATTTAAAATAGATGGAGATGAGGATTTAAATAATTTATTTAGCTCCACGCTGATTTCTGGCACAGAGCTGATGGCGTTAGAAATCTGGCTGCAGTGGGGAGCCCGCGAACCGGCCTCTGCTCGAGTCTCCCAGCCCGCTGCGCTACAAAAGCAGCACAGCGAGATGGAAGAATCGTTCACAGCATGTTCACTGATGGTCAGTGTGGATTCTGCCTGGGGCACTTGGCTCCTGACTTGAATACATCAAACATGGAGAAAAAGAGCTGAATTCCAAAAATGAAGTAAGAATGACTGGCCTGAGATTTTCTATGATAATATGGTCGAATTGTTCATCAAGATTGACAGTGACATAGTTGATTCCGAGACTAGTGTCCTGAATCTTAATAAAGGAAACTGCCAAATGTCAGCTGCTTACAGTCAGAAACAGGGGAATTTATAATGGGGAACAAAGAAATGACTGACCAAATTTGCCAATGGACAAATACATGAATAGGATGGGAATAGAGGGATATGGTCCCCAGAAGATTAGGGGGTTTTAGTTCAGTCGGACAGCGTGGTCAGTGGAGGCTTGGAGGGCTGAAGGGCCTGTTCCTGTACTGCAATTTTCTTTGTTCTTTGAAACTACAATGGTATGAAGCGTAGATTGGTTATGATGGATTGGGAAACATTACTTAAAGGGATGACAGTGGATAGGCAATAGCAAACATTCAAGAGTGCATGGGTGACAATTGTTCATTCCTGTCTGGTTCAATAGAAAAATGGGAATGTTGGCTGAACCATGGCTTACAAGGGAAATTAGAGATAGTATTAGGTCCAAGGAAGATGCATACAAATTGAAACAACAGCAGACCTGAGGATTGGGGGAAGTTTAGAATTCACCAAGGGAGGAGCAAACGATTGATTAAGTAGGGGAAAATAGAGTACACGAATAAGCTTGTGGGAAACATAAAAACTGACTGTAAAAGTTTCCAGAGGTATATGAAGGAAAAAAAATGGTGAAGACCAAATGTCAGCTACGTACAGTCAGAAACAGGGGAATTTAGAATGGGGAACAAAGAAATGACTGACCAACTAAATGCATACTTTGGTTCTGTCTTCGCAAAGGAGGACACAAATAACATACCAGAAATGTTGGGGAACACAGGGTTTAGGAAGAGGGAGAAGTTGAAGGAGAACAGTATTAGTAGAGAAAGGGCATTGGTGAAAGTGAAGGGATTGAAGGCTAATAAATCCCTAGGGCCTGATAATTTCCATCCCAGAGTACTTAAGTGGCCCTAGAAATGGTGGATACATTGGTGGTCATCTTTCAAGATTCTATAGACTCTGGAACAGTTCCTACAGATTGGAGGGTAGCTTATGTAACCCCACTATTTAAAAAGGGAGGTAGAGAGGAAATGGGATTATATACCAGTCAACCTGATATCGGTAATGGGGAAATGCAAGAGTCCCTTATCATGGATTTTACAGCAGTTCACTTGGAAAATAATGGTAGAACTGGACAGATTTACAAAAAGGAAATCATGCTTCACAAATCTACTGGAATTCTTTGAGGTGGTAACTAGTAGAGTTGATTATTGGGAGCCAGCAGATGTAGTTTATTAGGACTTTCAGAAGGCTTTAGACAAAGTCCCACATTAGAGATTAGCGTGTAAAATTAAAGTGCATGGGGTTGGGGGAAGTGTATTGAGATGGATAGAAAACTGGTTGGCAGACAGGAAACAGAGAGTAGGAATAAACGGGTCTTTTTCTGACTGTTGGGCAATGATTGTAGGGTGCTGCAGGAATCAGCACTGGGACATCAGTTATTCACAATATATATTAATGATTTAAATGAAGGATCTAAAGCAATATCTCCATATTTACAGATGACACAAAACTGGGTGGGAGTGTGAGCTGTGAAGAGGATGCAGTGATTTGTATGATTTGGATAAACTGAGTGAGTGGGAAAATGCATGGCAGATGCAGTATAATGTGGATAAATGTGATTTATCCACATTGGTAGCAAAAACAGTAAGGCAGATTATTATCTGAATGGCTATAAGTTGAGAGAGGGGACTGTGCAACGAGACCTGGGTGTCCTTGTAGACCAATCACAAAGTAAGCACGCAGGTGCAGCAGACAGTAAAAAAGGCAAATGGTATGTTGGCCTTCATAGCGAGAGCATTCGAGTTTAGGAGCAGGGATATTTTGCTGCAATTATATCTTGCTGCAGTAAATGTGAGGTCATCCATCCATTTTGGTAGGAATAACAGCAAAATGGACTATTATTTAAATGGTAAAAAATTGCAGCATGCTGCTGTGCAGAGGGACCTGGGTGTCCTTGTGCAAGAATCACAAGGAGTTGGTTTGCAGGTGCAGCAGATAGTTAAGAAGGCAAATGGAATTTTAGCCTCCATTGCTAGAGGGATGGAGTTTAAAAACAGCGAGATTATGTTGCAGCTGTATAAGGTGCTGGTGAGGCCACACCTGGAGTACTGTGTACAGTTTATGTCTCCTTACTTGAGAAAGGATATACTGGCACTGGAGGGGGTGCAGAGGAGATTCACTAGGTTGATTTCGGAGTTGAGAGGGTTGGCTTATGAGGAGAGACTGGGTAGACTGGGGCTATACTCATTGGAATTCAGAAGAATGAGGGGAGATTTTATAGAAACATATAAGATTATGAAGGGAATAGATAAGATAGAAGCAGGGAAGTTGTTTCCATTGGCGGGTGAAACGAGAATTAGGGGGCATGGCCTCAAAATAAGGGGGAGCAGATTTAGGACTGAGTTGAGGAGGAACTTCTTCATACAAAGGGTTGTGAATCTGTGGAATTCCCTGCCCAGTGAAGCAGTTGAGGCTACCTCATTGAATGTTTTTAAGGCAAGGATAGATAAATTTTTGAACAGTAAAGGAATTAAGGGTTATGGTGAGTGGGCGGGTAAGTGGAGCTGAGTCCACGAAAAGATCAACCATGATCTTATTGAATGGCAGAGCAGGCTCGAGAGGCCAGCTGGCTTACTCCTACTCCTAGTTCTTATATAGGACCTTGGTGAGACCACACCTGGAATATTGGGGGCGATTCTCCCAACAGTGCTGAATTGGCGGGAAAGCTGGTCTAGATCACGATTGTTTTCTCAGTGCAACGTCCGACCCAAATCTCCCTGCTCTGTGCAATGCAGAGGTCACAATCATGAATATCATTAAAAGCTCAGGGATGGGGCCTATTCACACCAAAGAGCCTGAAATTGGCAGGATGAGCGGGAACCCGCGCATGCACACATCTCTAGGAGATCGCTGAAAAGACCTCCCAGCATCCAGATCACTGCTATCCAACCCCCACAGACATTGCTGTCCTCATCGCTGGCCCCCACAATCCCCCCAGAGGCATCGCTGGCCTCATTGCTGGCCCCCACAACCATCACTGGCCCCCACAACCCCCCCACCCACAGACATTGCTGGCCCCCCTCCCCCACACAGACATCGCTGGCCTCATTGCTGGCCCCCACAACCCCCCCACAGACATCACTGGCCCCCACAACCCCCCTCCCCCACACAGACATCGCTGGCCCCCCTTCCCCATACAGAAATTACTGCTCCCCCCTCTCATCCACACACAGACATGGCTGCCCGCTCACCCCATGCCCCCATGAATCGGATAATGTGGGTAGCCCATCCCTCCATCCCTTGAACATACTGACCTCATTGCTGCCCTGCAGAGAACTTGCATTGTGCTGACGTGCACAACCCCAGCTTGCGAGAATTCCCTCTCTTGAATGGGAGCCTTGAGTATTGCACCCCCGTCCTGGACACAGCAGCCTATTGAATGGCAGCCAATCAGCTGAAGGCAAATGGATGGATGCATGACACTCAACTGAAAGCAGCCTTCAAAATTTCTCACAAGTATTTGTTGCCAACGGGCCCTTGACTGGCCACACTCACTGCACCTGCACTCCCCTAATAATGATGTGGAGATGTCGGCGTTGGATTGGGGTAAATACAGTAAGAAGTCTCACAACACTAGGTTAAAGTCCAACAGGTTCATTTGGTGGCAAAATCCACTAGCTTTCAGAGTGCTGCTCCTTCGTCAGGTAAGTGGGAGTTCAGTTCACAAACAGGGCATGTAAAGACACAAACTCAATTTACAAAATAATCGTTGGAATGCGAATCTTGATAGGTAATCAAGTCTTAAAGGTACAGACAATGTGAGTGGAGAGAGCGTTAAGCACAGGTTAAAGAGATGTGTATTGTCTCCAGCCAGGACAGTTAGTGAGATTTTGCAAGCCTAGGCAAGTCGTGGGGGTTACCAATAATGTGACATGAACCCAAGGTCCAGGTTGAGGCTGTCCTTGTGTGTGCGGAACTTGGCTATCAGTCTCTGCTCAGCGACTCTGCATTGTCGTGTATCGTGAAGGCCGCCTTGGAGAATGCTTACCCGAAGATCAGAGGCCGAATGCCCATGACTGCTGAAGTGTTCCCCAACAGGAAGAGAACACTCCTGCCTGGTGATTGTTGAGCATTGTTCATTCATTCATTGACGTAGCGTCTGCATTGTCTCCCCAATGTACCATGCCTCGGGACGTCCTTTCCTGCAGCGTATCAGGTAGACAACATTGGCCGAGTTGCAAGAGTATGTACCGTGTACCTGGTGGATGGTGTTCTTACGTGAGATGATGGCATCCGTGTCAATGATCCGCAATGTCTTGCAGAGGTTGCTGTGGCAGGGTTGTGTGGTGTTGTGGTCACTGTTCTCCTGAAGGCTGGGTAGTTTGCTGCGGACAATGGTCTGCTTGAGGTTGTGCGGTTGTTTGAAGGCAAGAAGTGGGGGTGTGGGGATGGCCTTGGTGAGATGTTCGTCTTCATCAATGACATGTTGAAGACATCTTCAAAATAAACCTGTTGGACTTTAACCTGGTGTTGTTAGACCTCTTCCCTAATAAGCCAGAGCTGTATATAAGCTGCAGGAATGGACACACAGCTAGTCACGCCACAAAGATGGCTGCGTGCAAACCTGCTCCCAGATTCACAGAGACCGACCAGGAGCACCTGCCAGATGCCGTGGAGGAGAGGCGTGAGCAGTTTTTCCATGGTCAGGGCCCTCGCCCAAGGGGTGCGTCCGCCATGGCA
Source organism: Mustelus asterias (assembly GCF_964213995.1). Lineage (NCBI taxonomy): Eukaryota > Metazoa > Chordata > Chondrichthyes > Carcharhiniformes > Triakidae > Mustelus > Mustelus asterias. The sequence continues at coordinate 78,144,254 of NC_135810.1, forward strand.
TTGTGGGAGGAGGTGGCAGAGGCGGTGAATGCCAGGAGCCTGACACCACGCTCTGTCCAGCAGTGTCGGAAAAAAATATACAATCTTCTTCAAGCAGCAAGGGTGAGTGAGCATCCCACTTGAAACCCCGCACATGCTTAGCATGGATCTCAAACCCTGCTTTTCACCTGAAGGGCGTGCAACAAGTTACCCATCCCCCAGGAACAGAATCTAACCCCTTCCCCTCACCCTTCAGTGGTGACCGCTTTCCCTGAAACTGCCAGCACAAGGCCTGAGACACAGGCACGCATTGCACACCATGCACTGCAATACATTAATGCTTGCTATCCACCTTATGTTCCCACAGGAGAATAACATTCACAACTTCTGTGAGATGACACAGACTGGTGGTGGTGTACCTGACCTGCGGCAGCTGACCAGCATCGAGGAACGTGCCATAGAGCCGGCAGGCGGTGATGGGCCTTCCCGATTGGTCACCGACAGCCAAGTCAGCGTCCAGCATGCAAGTGAGCAGAAGCGCACCCTCAATCTAGGTCCTCCTCTAAGTAAGTGCGATGCTGCATAGAATGATTTGCCTCCCTTCCCCTAATGTGTGTTCTTTATTACTGCTCTGGACCCAGAGGAACCCGGCCCTTCGGGGTTGGCGCCACCCCCGCTGCTCTGGAGCAAACTGCCCACGACCTCCTGGATGACACCTCGGAGGGAGGCACTGAGGAATCCTCCGAGGGCAGCACCACTGAAGTGGCACCAGCATGTACCACACAACCCACCAACACAGAGACTACCACCACAGTGGGTACCTTTAGTGTTAAGGCTGCTAGGTCAAGAACAGGTGAGCACATCACAGACACTGATGCACATCGGGTGGAGGTGGACACATCCGAGGGCTCGGGCACACGGAGGTCTGCCGGAGGCCAGGATTCAGCTGTCCCCAAGCCAGCTGCTGGGCCTCTGGGTTTGTACCTCCCAAGGCTGGTGGAGATGCATCAGGAAACCCGGGGAGTTGTGGAAGGGTTGCCAGCAACCGTGCTGCAACTGCAAGGCTGTTTAGGGGAGTCAAACAGAGTGCTGTTGCAGGAGGTGGTGCCGACACAGCATGAGACCCAGGCCAACACTGCAAGGGTGGCGACTACAGTGGAAAGTCTGGCTCAGGGGTCTGACCTCATGGGTGACAGGGTCCAGGCCATCCTGGAGACACAACGGGCCACGGGCGAGTGTGTTTCCGGCATCCAGGAGGCACAGCGTTCAATAGCCATGGGTGTCGGGGGCATGTGGGAGACACTGCTGGCCATGGCTGGGACTCTCGCTGGCATTCTGGAGACACAGCAGGCCATGGCTGTGAGCCTCGACAACTTAGCCCAGGCTCAGAGGGCTACTGCTGAGGGGCTCCAGAGCTTGGCCCAGTCTTGAGGGCCAGGGCTGAGGGATCACAGATAATGGGGCAGGTGCATCTAGGCCTCCAGGACTGGCAGAGCCAGGTGATGTCGGAGCTTCTGGAGCTCAGTCCAGCTACCCTGGCATCCTATGGAATGGCCCCGGGGCCTCTGGGCATCCCAAGGGAGGAGGAAGGGCTTGAGCCCATGCCAGGGCCCTTCACCTCGGAGATCCCGGATGTCCTGAGACCTTCCGATTCCCCCCTTCCTCATACTGGGGTATCTCAGGGCCAGCGAGATGAACAGGGTGGCACTGAAACAGTGCCATTCGCAAGTCAACTGGGGCTTTCCAGGTCCCGGCACCCAGGGAACATCCACCAAGGGCATCACAGGCAACAGGGCATGCATCGCAGCTGGACACCTCCACCTCCGATGTGCATCCTGGGGTAGCACCTAGAAGAAGCAGTAGACAGCGCAAAGTAAGAAAGTTGTAGTTCACTTAGAGGCCACGGGTGAAGGTCACCAGTAGTCAGGGTTTATTAAGCAATAACATTAAGAACACAAACTTTTAATTGCACCTCACAGCTGTGACTAATGTGTCTCTGATTCCCCCCCCGCGCCCCCCCCCCCCCCCCCCCCCCCACAGAGCTGAGTGGTCCCGATCCCCAACCATAGAGGTGCTGTCTGTTGAGCCTTGGAGACTCAGCCACATGTTACAGAGAGCCTGCCTTACCTTCCCCAACATCCACCAGACCCTTGGTGCAAGTTCCCCCCGCCCCCCCCCCCCCCCCCCCCCCCCCGCCACCCCCCCCCCCCCCCCCCCCCCCGGCACTTTGGCCAAAAAACATGTGTCCCCAACCCTTACAGCTACGTGGGCCAGGGTGGCAGCGTGCATTCGGAGTACAGGTAGGAGTCAGACTTGAGTGGCACCGGGGCAGGATCCCAGTGCGCACAACAGTGAGTCATCATCATCCTCCAGCCTTCAACCAAGACTCGCAACCATTGCCAGCCCAGACACATTAACAGGTTTGGATGTTTCTGGGGGATAGGCCGGTAGGATGAGAGAGGCTGGGGAAGGGTGATGTGGTGGTTTGAGGGCCCAGGTCAGTTTGGAGGGGGGAATAGCGGCTGCACTTGCTCCGGGGTGCGGTGGATGTGTGGTGGTTGCAACCCCCTCACTGCACAGCACCAGCTAGATGAAGTGGGCTGCAATCAAGGCGTCCCTCACTGCTTCCCTGCCGAATACCTACCATCGCCACCCGCCCTCTTTCCTCTGGCTCTTCATATGGCGGGATGTCCACCTCGTTCCCTCGCCACTCCTCTTCCTCCTCCTCCTCTTCCTCCTCCAGCTGGTCTCCCTGCTGCTGGGCAATGTTGTGCAGAGCACAGCAAATGATGATGATGCGTGAAGCGCACACAGGGTCATACTGGAGGTCCCCCCAGAGCGGGTGGCTGCATGGGCCTCGTTGTAGCAGGTCTCCGCCTCGGTCTTGGGCCTCCGCACAGGCGGCATCAGCCATGACCTTAGCAGGTATCCTTTGTCACCCATTAGCCATCCCGGGAGCCTGGGCTGGTCTTCAATGAGCCCAGGGATATCCGACTGCCTGAGCACAAAACTGTCATGGACACTCCCTGGATGGCGTGCATCGACCTGCATGATCCTCATTAGGTGGTCGCAGACAATTTGGACGTTCAGGGAGTGGAACCCCTTCCTGTTCACAAATTGCTGCGGTCCTGCATGTGGGGCCCGCAAGGCGATGTGTGTCCCATCCACCGCTCCCTGGATATTGGGAATCCCAGCAATGGAAGGGAAGCTGAGAGTCCGGGCCTCCTGCTGTGAATTGCCCACATCGAAGTTTGTGTACTGCCGTGCCCGGGCGTACAGGGCATCTGTGACCTGCCGCACACATCTGTGCACGGAGGCCTGGGAGATCCCAGCTAGGTCACCACTGAGTGCCTGAAATGAGCTGGAGGCGTAAAAATTCAGGGCAGCCATAACTTTAACGTCAACTGGGAGTGGGTGGCCGCCTCTCCTCTGAGGTGCCAGGTGTGTGAGCACCTGATAAAGGTGTCACACCATGGTCTTGTAGAGCCGCAGCCGGCGACGGCACATCTCCTCCGAGAGGGCCTTGAATGATTGGTGGGGCCTGTACCCCCTTGGTCTCGGCACCCTCCGCCTTCTGTGCACCCTCTCGGGAGTCTGCTCACCCACCATCTGGCCCTCAGTTGCAACCCCCTGCCCTCCTTCCTGAGGGACTGGTAGTGGCTGCTCCTGCGGTGGTCTCTCCATGCCTGCCGCCTCCTGAGCCGCCTCCTCCTCCTCCGCCCCTGCTGCCACCAACATGGCCAGCTCCAAATCGAGCAAACCGAGATCCATCTGCAAAGTAGAATGACAGGTTATTATCACTGGCTGCATAGACCCAGCACCACCCCAATCCCTCACTTGGGCCAATACCCCCACTTGTGGGAGCTGGCAGCCCCACACAATCCATGGTGCAATGCGTGGCCCGATTAGGATTGTGTGAGATTCCCATCATGGCAAATGCTGGCACAGATTATGAAGGTCAGTGTGCAGCCGTGGGTAATGCGCACCCTTGAGCCATTGCTGTGTGTGCAACTGCAGCATCTGTGACAGGCATGTGTCGCTGGTCTGTGTCACAGGGCCGGCATGATGTGGAGATGCCGGCGTTGGACTGGGGTAAGCACAGTAAGAAGTCTCACAACACCAGGTTAAAGTCCAAAAGGTTTATTTGGTAGCAAATACCATAAGCTTTCGGAGCAATGCTCCTTCATTGAGCATTGAGCAGAAGGAGCATTGCTCCGAAAGCTTATGGTATTTGCTACCAAATAAACCTGTTGGACTTTAACCTGGTGTTGTGAGACTTCTTACTGTTACAGGGCCGGGACAGACTGCAAATCAGCACCAGATGTGTGTCCAATGACAGCAGATTCCATGCAGTCCATGTCTGAACCTCTGCAGCCCGGCCTGGAGCAGCAGCTGCTTCATCTAGTTGTGCCTCAGTCAGCGCATGGTGCACTCCTCCCCCACCCCGGAACACCAGCACACCTGACCTCATCCCGCGGCAAGACAATGTCATTGCAAAGTGCCCTGAAGGGGAAGGCTGAACAGGACTCCTTGAGGGTGCCTCCCACACTGAGCTTCAGCGCTGCCCTGGAGGGGAAGGCTGAGCAGGACTCCTTCACAGGACCTCACCCAGAGAGCTCTGAGAAAATAGAAGCCCCCTCACCCCTACCCCAGATTTCACTGGTCCATGGGCCAGCACCTGAAGACAGCAGAAAGAAGCCCACCAGACATCTCCAGAGCCTGCCTGCAATATCCCCCGCACTCCGCTAGCAGCACTTACCTCCTCACACCGGTTCAAGCTGCCACGCCAGGTTGAGAGTTTTATATACCGACTCTGATTCGTGCCAAAGTGACATCACACCAAAGAAGTGGGCGGAGATTGCCGCGTCGATCCCGATAATGGCATGCTAAGGTATGGTAAGTAATGCAAATCAGCGGCACACCGGTTTTCAGCACAGTCCCGGCAGCGCCATTTTTTTCCAGTTGGGAGATGCGTGTGGGTCATAAACGCTTGCGGGGAACCTGCAAAATGTCCGACACACGCATCTCCTGACCCGCCAGAAAATTTGCGGGTCGCGATGGGGGAATCACCCCCATTGTGTGCAGTTTTAGTCTCCTTATCTGAGGAAGGATGTTGTTGCCATAGAGAGAGTGCAGCGAAGGTTTACTAGACTGATTCCTGGGTTGGCGGGACTGACATATGGGGAGAGATTGCATTGGTTAGGATTATATTCGCTGGAGTTCAGAAGAATGAGAGGGGTCTCATAGAAACGTATAAAATTGTAACAGCACTAGACTGGGTAGATGCAGGAATGATATTTCCAATTATAGGGGAGATTTACCCCTTATAATTAGACTATGACTCCTGGTTCTGGAGTCAGAGTCTAAGTATAATGGACTGGGATGAGTGGAAAGTTCTTCACCCAGAGAACGGTAAACTTGTGGAATTTGTTACCACAGAAAGCAGCTGAAACCAAAACAGTGTGGTCAGGATTTTGCCAGCCCGCTGCGCTGACATCAGCGGGGGGCCTGCAGCAGGACTCGCAGCCAGCATCCAGCCGATCGCAAGTCTCCCAGCCCCTTTTTTCCACATAATCAGCCCACTATTTCCATATGATTAGTGGGCCTGGGACGGTAGTCTCTGGGCCCACTAGTGTCTTCCCCTGTGCCAGGAGAGGTTCCCATGGGAACACCTGCAAGTTCTCTTCCAAGTCACACATTATCCTAACTTGGATGTATATCATCATTCCTTCTCTGTCTCTGAGTAAAAATCTTGGAACTCCCATCCTAACAGCACTGTAAGTGTCTCTACAACAGATGGACTGGAGCCATTCAAGAAGGCAGCTCACCATCACCTTCTGAAGGGCAATTCGTAAAGGGTAAACTTTGCCAGCGATACTCACATCTTAAAAGCAACTAGCAATGCGGTCCTAGCCTAACTCTGAGTTTGAAATTGTGATTGTGGCTGCAGCTGGTATTTTGTAGCCAGCACCGATACAATGGGGCAAATGGTTTTCTTCTCTGCTGGAAATTTCTACCATTCTATGTCTTTATAAGAATCTCTTTTGTTGCCAGAGATCAGAAAATGAAGCTACTGGTGGGACATGAACACAAGAGCAGGAGTAGACCACATGGCCTGTCAAGCTTGCTCCACCATTCAAAATGATCATGGAGGGTTGATCTTGGGCTTCAACTCCATGTGCCTGCCTTTGTCCCATATCCATTGATTCCTTGAAGACCAGAATCTGTCAATTCCAGTCTTAAATCTATTGAACGATGGATCATCCACAGATCAGTCCTGTTAGAATTTTATACATTTTAGTCAGATCTCCTCTCATCCTTTTAAATTCCAGCAGGCCCAGTCAAACCAATCTCTCCTCATAAGGCAGTCCCGCCAACCCCCCTATCAGTCTAGTGAACCTCTGCTACACTCTCTATGGCAAATATATCTTTCCTAAGGTTGGGAGACCAAAACTGCACGCAATACTCCAGGTGTAGGTCTCACCAAGGCCCTGTACGACTGCAGTAAAACATCCATACTTCTAAACTCAAATCCTCTCGCAATGAAGGCCAACATATTACTTGCCTTCCTATTTGCTTGTGGCACCTGCCTCTCCACTTTAATTAACTGGTGTACAAAGGCACCTAGATCCTTTTGTACATCCACACTTCCCAATATATCCCAATTTAAATAATACTCTTCTGTTTTTCACACCAAAGTGTATAAATTTGCATTCAAAATGTTAATTCTGTTTCTCTCCCCACAGAAACTGCCAGACCTGCTGAGTTTTTCCAGCACTTTGTTCTTATTTCATTTTAGGAAATAATGTGGTCAGCTTATCTACTTCTGGGTCCTATTTCCTAACAGAAACTTCACATAGGAGTAACTACCATCCAGAAACAATTATCATAAATGCAATGCAAAGCCAATTAACATGTACTATCTTCCCAATTTCCAAGATGGGTCACAATATCTGTAAAGGTTTGTAAAAATGTTGTAGGGGCAGACACTGAAGTGCATTATTAAATTAGCATATTATAATAATTATAGCTGTACTGCAGTTTCTGGATGCTGGTATGTTTTCTACACTTTAGCTGTCAGTCTAACTTAGACCTTCAAGCTTATAAGCAGGCTATATAATTTAATAAACAGTAAGGAATCAGAATATGGCATTGAATTAATTAGAGGAATGCCTCCTCATAGTTTGCTTCCATTCTGTCTTCAAAATTATATGATCCTGATTATAATTCATTTTGGGTGTTATAGCTCAATTGAGTTAATGCTTGGTAGAACCATATCATGTTTTTTTACTCTAGATTTTTTGGGGGGATTTAAAATCAAAGACTATTCCTCCAAGTAAGTTTTTGCTTGCTACGTTCCAAGGAGAGCATCCTTTAATCAGATTCAAGTAAACTAAAGGCATGTCCAGGGATTGAAAACAAAACATTCTTATATTGGTTTGCTAGTTTTATTATAGGTCCTTACGTGATGTATCTGGACTTCAGAAGACAGCAGAATAAATATCACAGTTGTATGTGGCTTAGGCCTTAACTGACAGCTACATTTATTAATAAGTGGCACGGTGACACAACAGAGCATCTATACTTACTGAACTTAATTGTGAGCTTGAAACCCATGGAATAATAGGAAGAGTGGCAGCATTGATGTGAAGTTAGCTGAGTGACAAGAAACAATGGAGTAATGGGGAATGTTGTTCTTTGGACTGGAGACCAGTATACAGTGGACACCCCAGGTGTTGGTATCAAGACTTTTGCCTTTCTTAATATATATTAATAACCTAGATTTGGGTGCACATTTCAAAATCTGCAGATGGTACAAAACATGGATGTTGTATATTTTGTAGAGGATGGTGATACATTTCTAGCGGGCATAGGCAGACTTCTGGTGAATGAAATTTAATGCAGAGAGATGTGAAGTGGTACATTATGAGAGGCAATATGAAATAAAGGGCATAATTCTAGAAGCAGGTGCAGGAACAGGTAGACCTCCAGGTACATACGCACAAATCATTGAATGTGGCAGCACAGAAAGTCATTTATTGATTATGCCAGAAAACCCTTCTGGGATTTGTAATCTCTTCAGCAACTTGTGGTGAAAACATTCCACTTTAAATTGCTGTAATATACCTGCCAAGGAAGCAAAATACATGTTTTTTTTCCTCTAGTTTCTTTCCAAATCCTCTTGTGAATATAAGTGGTAAAACTGAGCTCTGTAGTATGTTTTTTTGGGTGCTAAGAGGCCTTGTAAATATCAAAAATATATGCATGCTTCTGAGAGTAGGTGCACCCCACTCCTTCCTCATGGAGGTTTTTGTATGTCACTGCCTGATGTTCACCAGCAACATACAGAGCAGGCAGATCATGATGTAATTCAGCATGTAATATTGATTTAACATCAATACTGCCATTTTGGAGATTCACACTCCAACCTATGGTGATTCCTTAATCTCATAGAGCTGACTGTTAAATAGCATGAAGGATCGCACTCTCCACCTCACCAATGCTATTTGAACACACCATCAATCACCTGCATGCTGTTTGATGGCTTATTTTTGACTACTACTACAATTACACACTTCTTGATGCTTTCTTCAGTTGAGATGCTGAAGTGCTTTTTGTTGACTTAAATGCTTCTGCAACGTTTGTACAAGACATGGCTGGAGTAGAAGGCCTTCCACCAGGCCTTGAATATGACTGGGAGAATGAGCAGAGGCCAAACAGAGCTGGACAAGCTGCTTAAAAGAGATTGGGGGAAGCAAGATTCACACCAGCGAACCATAGGGTATTTAGGGAGTAATTCTCATATCTCATCTATAATAATGACCACTATTTGAGATGTCTGAGCCTCACTAATCAGGTTGTCACTGAAATCTGCCACTTGCTGCAGCCACAAAATAAACAGCAGAGAAGCGAAAAGGTTGCAATATCTATGGCTTTCAAGGTAACTGTGCCTCTGAACTTGGCTCCTGCCAGGCTGCTGCTGGAGGTAGAAGCAGCATCTCACAACTTACAGTGCACTGCTGCATAAAAAAGATCACTGAGCTGCTCTGCAAAGAGAGACACTTTCATTTCATTCTATCTTGTCTGAAACAAACAGGCTGAGTGAGCATGAGCACTTGGCAAAATTGCAGGCTTGCTCAAGGTGCAGGGTGGCATTGACTGTGCATACAATGCTTTGCATGCACCTCATGGCTATTATTGAACAGTTACCAATGTGTGAATACTGTGAGATGTGGACTTAAGGCTTGAAGCAGTGCTAAATATCTGAGGATGAGGTGAAGCATATGAATGTTAAGCTTGAGTCCTGATTAATAGATTGTTCGGAGGTAAGTGATGGTAATGTGGTGAACAGACAGGACAAGAATGCAATTACTAGGACATGGCATTTGAAGATATATTCATTGAATTCTCGTGTAAGATCATCTTCTTCCTTCACTGCCTCCATTGACATGTGCAGCTGTCTCTTGCCAGTGCCTTCCAAACAAGTGCCTATGGGGTCTCTTAACCATCTGATGATAAGAACATAAGAACTAGGAGCAGGAGTATGATCTGGCCCCTCGGGCCTACTCCGCCATTCAGTAAGATCATGGCTGATCTTTTTGTGGACTCAGCTCCACTTACCCATAACCCTTAATTCCTTTACTGTTCAAAAATTTATCTATCCTTGCCTTAAAAACATTCAATGAGGTAGCCTCAACTGCTTCACTGGGCAGGGAATTCCACAGATTCACAACCCTTTGTGTGAAGAAGTTCCTCCTCAACTCAGTCCTAAATCTGCTTCCCCTTATTTTGAGGCCATGCCCCCTAGTTTTAGTTTCACCTGCCAGTGGAAACAACTTCCCTGCTTCTATCTTATCTATTCCCTTCATAATCTTATATGTTTCTATGAGATCTCCCCTCATTTTTCTGAATTCCAATGAGTATAGCCCCAGTCTACTCAGTCTCTCCTCATCAGCCAACCCTCTCAACTCCGGAATCAACCTAGTGAAACTCCTCTGCACCCCCTCCAGTGCCAGTAAATCCTTTCTCAAGTAAGGAGACCTAAACTGTACACACTACTCCAGGTGTGGCCTCACCAGCACCTTATACAGCTGCAACATAATCTCGCTGTTTTTAAACTCTATCCCTTTAGCAATGAAGGACAAAATTCCATTTGCCTTCTTAATTACCTGCTGCACCTGCAAACCAACTCCTTGAGATTCTTGCACAAGGACACCCAGGTCCCTCTGCACAGCAGCATGCTGCAATTTTTTACCATTTAAATAATAGTCCATTTTGCTGTTATTCCTATCAAAATGATGACCTCACATTTACAACATTGTACTCCATCTGCCAGACCCTCGCTCATTCACTTAGACTATCTATATCCCTTTGCAGATTTTCAGCATCCTCTGCACACTTTGCTCTGCCACTCATCTTAGTGTCATCTGTAAATTTTGACACACTACACTTGGTCCCCAACTCCAAATCATCGATGTAAATCGTAAACAATTGCGGTCCCAACACTGATCCCTGAGGCACACCACTAGTCACTGATCGCCAACCAGAAAAACACCCATTTACCCCCACTATTTGATTTCTGTTAGTTAACCAATCCTTTATCCATGCTAATACATTACCCATAACACCATGCACCTTTATCTTATGTAGCAATCTTTGGTGTGGCAGCTTGTCAAATGCCTTCTGGAAATCCAGATACACCACATCCACAGGTTCCCCATTGTCCATTGCACATGTAACATTCTCAAAGAATTCCACCAAATTAGTCAAACATGACCTTCCCTTCATGCTGTGTCTTACCAATGGGATAATTTGTATGCAGATGTCTCGCTAGTTCTTCCTTGATGATAGATTCAAGCATTTTCCCTACTACAGAAGTTAAGCTCACCAGCCTATAGTTACCTGCCTTTTGTCTACCTCCTTTTTTAAACAGTGGCGTCACATTTGCTGTTTTCCAAATGTGGGATCCACCCCAGAGTCCAGCGAATTTTGGTAAATTACCACTAGTGCATTTGTTATTTCTCCCGCCATCAGGACCAGGAGACTGGTCTACCTTTAGCCCCATTAACTTGCCCAACACTACCTCTTTCGTGATAATGATAGTTTCTAGGTCCTCACCTGCCATAGCCTTTCTGTCATCAATTTTTGGCATGTTATTTGTGTCTTCCACTGTGAAGACCGACACAAAATACCTGTCAATGCCTCAGCCATTTTCTCATTTCCAGTTATTACATCCCCCTTTCTCGTCCTCTAAAGGACCAATGTTTACTTTAGCCACTCTTTTTCATTTTATACATTTGTAGAAACTTTTGCGATCTGTTTTTATATTCTGAGCTAGTTTACTCTCATAATCCATCTTACCTTTCTTTATAGCTTTTTTCCTGGCTTTCTGTTGACCTTTAAAGATTTCCCAATCCTCTAGTTTCCCACTAATCTTTGCCACTGTGTATGCATTTTCTTTCAATTTGATACCCTCCTTTATTTCCTTAGATATCCATGGCTGATTATCTCTTTTTCTACAGTCCTTCCTTATCACTGGTATATACTTTTGCTGAGCACTGTAAAAGATCGCTTTGAAAGTCCTCCACTGTTCCTCAATTGTCACCATAAAGTTTTTGCTCCCAGTCTACCTCAGTCAACGCCTCCCTCATCCCTTTGTCGTCTCATTTGTTTAAGCGCAAGACACTGGTATTGGATTTTACCTTCTCACGCACCATCTGTATTTTAAATTCAACCATACTGTGATCGCTTCTTCTGAGAGGATTCCTAACTGCAAGATCATTAATTATTCCTGTCTCATTACACAGGACCAGATCTAGGATAGCTTGCTCCCTTGTAGGTTCCATTACATGCTATTCAAGGAAGCTATCACAGATACATTCTACGAACTCCTCCTCAAGGCTGCCTTGACTGACCCGGTCTAACCAATTGATATGTAAATTAAAATCCCCCATGATAATTGCTGTATCATTTTTACATGCATCAGTTATTTCTTTGTTTATTTCTCGCCCCACCATGATATTATTTGGTGGCCTATAGACTACGCCTATCAGTGACTTTTTCTTCTTACTATTTCTAATTTCCACCCAAATGGATTCAACCTTTTTTTCCATAGAACCTATATCATCTCTCACTACCACCTTGATGTCATCCTTAAATATCAGAGCTACACCACCTCCCTTATCTTCCTATCAGTCCCTCTGAACAGTCTGTTACCCCTGGATATTTAACTCCTAGTTGTGACCATCCTGCAACCATGTCTCTGTAATGGCCACCAAATCATACTCGTTCGCAATGACTTGTGCTGTCAACTCATTTACCTTGTTTCGAATGCTACATTTTTCGAATGAGCATTCAGATCAAGTTCCCATATGCCAGTTTTTGTACCTTCTTTTTGAATTCTAACACTTCCATTAATAACATCTCCCGAGTTCTCCTTCCTTTTAACTTTTTTCCTGATTTTTGATGTAGTTGGAACATTCTCCCCACATTTTGTCCTTGCTCTCTCCTTCTCGGACTCCTTACATAGGATCCCATCTCCCTGGCATATTAGTTTAAACCCTCCCCAACTGCTCTAGTAAACACTCCCCCTAGGACAACAGTCCCATTCCTGCACAGGTGTAACCAGTCCAATTTGTACAGGTCCCACCTCCTGCAGAACTGGTCCCACTGCCCCAGAAATCTGAAACCCTTCTCCTGACGCCATCTCTTCAGTCATGTATTTATCCGATATATCCTGTCATTTCTACTCTGACTAGCACGTGGCACCAGTAGTAACCCTGAGATCACTAACTTTGGAGTCCGATTTCTTAACTTCCAAGCTCCCTGTATTCTGCTTTTAGGACCTCATCCATTTTTTTACCTATGTTGTTTGTACCAACATGCACTACGACCACTGGCTGTTCGCTCTCCCCCTTCAGAATGGCCTGTCGCCGCTCCGAGACATCCTTGATCCTAGCACCAGGGAGGCAACATACCATCCTGGAGTCTCGTTTGCGGCCACAGAAATGCCTGTTTATTCCCTTTACCATTGAATCCCCTATAACTATTGCACTGGCACACTTTTTATCCCTCTCCTCTGCAGCAGAACCAACCGTGGTGCAACGAGTTTAGCTGCTACTGCTTTCCCTAGAGAGGTCATTCCCCTCAACAGTATCCAAAGCCGTATATCTGTTTTGCAAGGGAATGGCCACAGGAGATTCCTGCACTACCTGCCTATCTCTCTTGCTCTGTCTGGTGGTCACCCATTCCCTTCCTGCCTGCGGTGTGACCCCCCTCTCTATACGTGCTATCCACGATACTCTCTGACTCGGGGATGCTCCACAGTGTCTCCAGCCGCCACTCCAGCTCTGAAACTCAAGCTTCCAGGAGCTGTAGTGGAGACACTTCCTGCACACATGCTGACCCAGGGGACTGGAACTATCCCCAGCCTGCCACATGGAGCAAGAGGAGCAAACCACTGCTTGGAGCTCTCCTGTCATGTCTTACCCCTTTAAATTAAGCTTTTGAAAGGTGTTTTGTTTCAGATTATATCCAGGGCCCTTCTTTCGTGCTCCTTGTTACTCTGTGATGCTCTGAGAAGGCAGTTGTAATAGATTTTGGGTGACTTGATGCAGCTTTAACTATAAAGTTAGTGCCAATAGAATGTATATGCACAAGTACAACAAGGTAAGACTAGACTCCAGGTGTGACTGCTCTTCTGGACTCCTGGGCTTCAACTGCCAGTCCCTCCTCAACCCGTGATCCGCTCCCTCCTGCTGATTGGATCAGCTTCCCGACGGAGTGGTCACATGGTCCTCAGAACATGCCCCCTCTTCAAGGATCACGCTACTACAGCAGTGATGGGCTTTCCCCTCTAACTGTTGCAGTCCATGAGGTGATAATGCTCCAATGATGATGCCAGGAAGGGAATTATAGCATATTGGTCCAACAGCAGTGAAGGAATGAAGCTGTGTTAAAATCAAAATGGGTGTGCTTTATTGAGTACTTGCCCATGATGATGTTTCCATAAGACTACTGATCTTGTCCTTTCTGATCGTGGAGGTTGCAGGAACGAGACGTGCTGTGTTTGTGATATTGCTGAAGTATACCCTATAGATAGTGTGTGCTGCAGCCTCTGTGTGCCAATAAATGTGAGGATGAATAGTGAGTCCAATGACAGCAACAACATTCAAATAAATAGCTCTGTTCTGGATAGTAGCAAACTTACTTCTTTGTTGCATCAACATCTGTTGTGTCAAGTAGCAAGTATTCATATTAATATGCACCTTTAGATGGTGAAGAGGAGGATAGGAAAGATAGAATAGGAAATTGTAGGCCTATTAGTCAGTTTTGGTAAATTGCTAGAATTGTTATTCGGAACAGAATGACCGAGCATGTGGACAGTTATGAACAGATCAGAGAAGCTGGCCCAAAAGTTGTAAAAGGAAAGTCATGCCCCATGAACTTGGTTTAATTTTTTGACACGGTAACTAAAATGACAGATAAAGGAGTATCTTTGATGTTATTTACATGGATTTTCAGAAGACATTCAATAAGGTTCCACGTAAGAGACTGTTAACAAAAATGAGAGTACATGGATTTAGAGATAACATACTGACATGGGTATGGAATTGTTTAGGAAGTAGGAGGCAGACTGTAGGATTAATGGGTGTGTACTCAAATTGGCAGATGTGGCTAGCGCTCTCCATGAGGGATCAGTACCACAACCTTAGCTTTTCATTGCATTTATAAATGACCTAGAAAAATGAATAGAGAGCAATAGTTTGCTGTAGGTTTGCTGATGATACCAAACGTGGTAATAGAGTAGATACTGTAGATGGGAACAGAAAGTTGTAAAGAAACAAAAGACTAAATGTGTACACAAAACTATAACAGATGGAGCTTAATGTGGATGACTATTAGGAAGATCAAAGACAGATCAAAGTAGTTTCTAAACAGTGAGAAAGCAGGAACAGAAAAGAAGCTGAGAGATTTTGGAGTATATGTATATACATCACCAAAAGCTAGTGGACAGGTACAAAATAATAATTAAAACATTCTGAAGAAGAGTCATATGGACACAAAATGTTAACTCCATTTCTCACTCCACAAATGCTGCCAGACCTGCTGAATTTTTACAGCATTTTCTGATTATTTCAGATTTCCAGTATCTGCAGTATTAATTTAAAAGGTCAGGAGGATATTGGCCTTTACCTCAATGGGACCAAAATACAAAGGGATGGAAGTAATGCAACAGTTATATAAATCGCTGCTTGGCACCCATTCTGTATCCAGTGCTGGGCACCACACTTCAGGAAGGATATATTAACCATAGGAAGAATGCAATGCAGATTCACCAAAATCACCACTGGGGCTAAGAGTTTCGAGAATGAGAACATGCCACATAGATAAGGTGTGTATTCCTTTGAATACAGAAGATAAAGCAACAACCTAATTGAGGTGGTTGAGACAATTAAAGGGTTAGATGGAGGAAAACTGGGAGAGAGATGTGGCTGGCTGCGATCTTGGGAGGCTGACAGTTTGGAAGGGTAGTGCAAGAAGTGAACAGAAACAAAAAGATCAGCTAGCTGAGAAGGGGCCCAAAGAAAACAGAGGCCAGCAATTCAGGCACCTTCTCAGCTCAATAACTTCATCTGCAGCAAATAAGGCAGAAACTGCAACGCCAATATTGGGTTCCTGAGCCACACCAGGCGATGCTTAGTCACAGAGTTTACCTGCACAATACAAACTATCAGGTGGGACATTCCAGCCGCGGGTGCCCCAAGACCACCCCCCCCCCCCCCCCCCCCCCCACCGCCCCACCGCCCCTCAACGGACCTTTAAATGGTCCACCAAATTTTCTGTCTCGCCCACTATGATTTCTGTGGCAGGCGAGACAGAAAATTTTCGGTCTTGAATCTTAAGAGATAGAAGGATCTTAAGGATAAAAGGGGAGACAAGGAAGAACTATTTCCTTTTTTTGGGGGAACCCAGAACAACTGGGCTTAACCCTAAAATTAGACTGAGTAGTTCAGGACTGGTGTCAGGAAACATTTCTTCACACTTCCTTGCACTCCTAAGATCTGTTGTTAAAAAACGGAATTAAAACTTACAGGATCAAGGTGGATATATTGAACCAAGAGACAATCAGTCATGAATTGAATGGAGGGGACAGGCTTAAGAGATCAGAAGGCAATTTAGTGGTCTTATGTTCTTTTGAGAGATTATCGAAGAGTCACTTGTCACATGATAGCCAGCCTCTGTCCTACACATGTAGCCAGTGTTGTCATAGCCAATCCAGTCAAGTTTTATTCATTCATAACTCCCAAGTTGTTGGTGGTGGCAAGATTAGTATCAATGGTGCTGTTGAAGATATGGCAGCGATGGCTGGGATACATTTTAGTTGAGAAAGTCAATGCCTGCGAGTTGTCAGCCCAATCCTGAATGATATTTAGGCCTTGCTGCAGTCTGGCACAGGATATTTCACTTCCAGAGAAGTAATGAATGGAGTTTATTACTATTGAATCATCAGCCAACAGTCTCATTCCAGATCTTATAATAGAAAGAAAACATCAGTGCTGGTTAGGCTGAAAATGCTTCCATGTGACAATGTCCTCAGGCTACAATAATTGATCAGTGCCAACTGCAACCATCTTCCTTTGTGCCAGGAATATTCCAGTCTTTCCATTTGCCTCTAGTTGATTTCAGCTTTGCTGAGACTTGCTACTACTAAAAATTGCACCTTGGTGTTGAGGCCACCTGCTTTTACCTTCACTCTGGCAGTCAAATCTTCTGTTCATATCTGTATCAAATGTGCAATGAGATTTGGAGCCAAGTACTCTTGGTTGAATGTATACTGAGAACCAATCAGTAGGTGTCACTTGGAAACCCTTAGTGTTTCCTTACAGCAATTGATTGATGATCGGAAGGAGGCTGATAGCTGGGGTAATTGGAGACATAGCTTTCTTAAGGATGATTTTTACCTTCGCAGTAAACCAGTGGGATGATTCACCCAGTCATCATAGAACCCATCCAGTTTTCACTGGTCGCTAGGTCCTCACTCTAATATAAAGATACCATTCCTAGAATACCCTTCTGAATTCACCATTGAACTAAGGTTGGTCTTCCAACTTAATGGCGATGGAAAGATATGGAATATGCATGACCATGAGATTGGATTGTGTTGAAATGTTGCTGGTCACAGCTCAGTTTTGAGTTGCTAGACATGTTGCTTGCCTCTTCCTTCATTAATCGTAACTTCTGTTTCTCTTAATACTTTTGCTCACATGAGAAGTAATCCCTTTAAAGGTTTTGTCAGGTCATAGCCACAAATTGATATTGATCGATCACATCAAAATTCATAGCTAACAAACATTTTCTCCTTTAGGTTCATCATTGAGTGTGATTTTTGAAATCAACGTTCATTTGGCAATTATTATTTCGACTGTGATAGCAGTTTGTTACACTCTGATTGGTGGTTTATACTCAGTTGCATACACAGACATGGCCCAACTCTTCTGTATCTTTGCAGGATTGGTAAGTTTATAAAATAGTTTGAAATTATTGAAAGTACTACGTTTCAAACAACTGGATATACAGAATGCATTTAATAGTGGATAAGACTTCTTGCTTTGATTCTTCATGCAGTACATTAGCCTGCCTTTTGCTGCTTTAAATCCTGCCGTTACAAGTATTGCCATCACCGCAACCCAGTATGTTTACCGTGAACCATGGATTGGAAGCATAGACTCTGGAAATGCTTGGATTTGGGTTGACAATTACGTCCTGATGGTATGTATACAGTATTATTTATTACAATCTGTGTAAGGTAAATGAAGTGACATTACTTCCTCCAAGGCACCAGAATCCAGCTAAATAATACCACCACCCAACCCCCCCACCCCCCCTGCCACCTCGCCACTGTATCACTAAAAACACTAGCACCACAGCAGCAATGTGATTGGCTTCCAATGGTACTTCAAGTTGCCATTGTCTCTTGCAGCAGAGATCATTTCTTCTCATTATTCTGCACAGAGTTAGAGTATTCGATCGTGGATATTAATTGCAGTACTTGCATTGCAGATTTAAATTCACAGATCCAAATTGGAAGGCAGTAGCATAGTGGTAAGGTCACTAGACTAGTAATCCAGAGACATGAGCTCAAAAATCAACACTGTAGCCGATGAAATTTAAATTAAATTTCTAAATCGATAAGTAATGGTGACCATGAAAGCATTGTCAATTGTTGTAATATCCCATCTACTTCACAAATGTCCTTATCTGGTCTGGCATACGTGTGACTCTAACCCCACAGCAATGTGAGTGACTCTTAAATGACCTCGCAAACCATTCAGTTATATCAGACCACCACAAAAGGGAATTAAACCAGATGGAATCAACCTAAGCACCAGAAACGATACGGCAAACCCAACTCTACAAAGTCATTCTTAGCAACATCTGGGGGTTTGTGCCAAAATTGTGAGTGGCATCCCACAGACTAGTCAAGCAACAGCCTGACATAGTCATACTCACAGAATCACACATTACAGACATAGGGTGGAATCTTACCAAAGGTTTGGCCGATTTTTGTTTCTGGCAAGAAAACCAGCATGTTTCTCTCCAGATTCTACCACACTCTGCCAAAAGAATCAAGTGTTTCTTGCTGACATTGGGGGTGGGGGTGCTTAAGGATGCTGCAAAACCTGGCTGGGGCGCCATCTTTAAAGAGGGCTCTGATCAGGACTACATTCCCCATTCCACCGCTGAGGCCTCAGGGGCTCCCTTCCCCCTCCCCACCCCTGATCAGAGCCAGCATTCACTCTGACCCCACCAACCACCCCCATACCAACTCCCCCCCCACCCCCCCCCCTCCCCCCCAACGCCTCCCCAGGACCATCAGCTTCTTCTCTTTCTCTCTCCCTCCCCGTAATTATCAGCCCCTTCCCCCCTCCACCTCCGAAGCACCCCCACAACGGCCATCACCTGGTATCCTCTGCTCGTTAGACCACTTCTGGCCCACAACCACAATTACATTAACCCTCCTCCATGAGTTTCCCACTGGGGCCTGCCCCTTGGCACAGGTTGACACTGCCAGGCTGGCACTACCACCTTGGCACAGCCAGTGTGGCACTGCCAGGGTGGCATGGTTGCATTAATTATACATATAGAGGAAACACATCAGATTGCAGATGGGTCGCCTCTGATTCACTGCTCCACCGTGAGCTCACTGTTTCCTCCGTCTGGGCACTATATTTAAACAGTATTTGTGCACAGCGCTTTCAATGAATGCAGCCCAAGACTTCAATGGATGAGAGAGATAGCCCCAAAAGCGAAGAAGACAGCTGCACCCAAATCCCGTGATGTCTCCCCGAAATGACTGCGAGACGCAATTGAGGCCTGCTGCGATGCCCTCTACCCCTATGAGTTTTTTTAGTGTATCTTCACATCCACACTGCTTTTCCCTTTGGGGAATAATGGAGAATTGGTGGAAAGATCCCTCAGCTGATTATCAGCCCGTTGAACCTTGTAATGAACGCTCCTTCCATGGCCAACAAATCCTGGCATTGAACTCAAACCCAGAGCTTCTGTTCCAGCGGTTCACTGTGCCACACGGAGGAGATCCACCAATCTCATCATTCCAGCTTGGGAGGCGGTGGCAGTTGTGCTCTTTGCTAATGCTGTACGGAAGAGGTCATCGAACCAGTGCAGAAAGAGGATGAAAGATTTCATTCATGGCATCAGGATATATCAATCATTTCATCACTCTCAACTCACACACTCACCAGCTCATCACGCATTCACTGGCATCTCACACGTTGCCAGCTCAAGTGATATCAGCACTCCCTCTCTCACGCACACCTTCACATCTCCACCTGAGCTCATACCCTCTGCAGTTTGTGTCCTCATCCTGTCAATGGCTGCACTCACCACCCAAACATGGCAGGCACCCTTATCGTCTGCCCTGGCATGCATCCTACTCATATTCTCCATCTGTCTTTATGCAGGATAAGCTGGTGCACCATCAAAGGAAGAGATCTCATACTGGGGTGGAGTGGCCAAAGTCAAGGTCCTGACTCTCTACAAGAATGGAACCATTGAGCTGGCCAGAGAGGACAGGCTAGTGGTGACAATGAGGCGGGCAGCGCATACCCAAGTGAGGATCCTGCACCAGCTCATCCCTCAGGCAACTAGACTGGGAGTATATTGGGAGTATATTAAACAGTCCTGTTTAAGAGTCACCTGCTAATTATCTTTCCTTTCTTTCACAGGCACCTAAGGACACCCATAAGTCAGGCCCTCAGTTCCAGCCCCGAGGACACTTAGGATGAGGAACTAGAGGAGAGCACCATTGAGGACATGTCACAGCGCTCACCCACACTCTCCAGCATCACAGAGACACACATTTTAGTGGGACCTTGTTCTAGTGCAGCCTTGGCATCAAAATCTGGTGAGTACAGCACACAATCAGGTTACGAGCAGGCAGAGGCAGTGATATCCGAGGTCGCAGCACTCGGAGGATTTTTGCAGGTCAGGAATTTGCATAGTCCAGATCAGATGCCACTAAATGAATTGCTGGAGGTGCAGTAACGATCACGGAAACATCAGGAAGGGATCTCAGCTGCATTCCACAGGTTACTACAGAGGATGGAGGTGACAGCTGGCTTCAGTAGGAGGGGATAGCACCAATATGACAACGCACTGAGGCCAACACTGGTAGGATGGTGGCCACCATGGAGTTCTTGTTCCAGGAGATCGGTCTTGCACTGCTACAATTGCAGCACTCCATCAATTTAGCCATTGGTAGCATTCATCATTGGCAATGGAAGAGAGGGATGGACCACCTAGATCTCAGTCCAGCTGCCTCTTCTCCCCAAGAGTAAGCCAGGGGCTCTCAGACACACATCGGGAGGAGCACTGGCAGCTGGACACCCCAGGGCCTTCCACGCAAGTGACTGCAGGAGCATGCAACTGATGTAAACCTCCTCTTCCTGTGACCCATCACCTCCAGCTCCACAGGCCCAGGGGGGATGCACCTGCTCAACAGCAGGACACCCAAAGCAAGCCGGGATCCTCCAGGTCTCAGCCCTCCAGAGGATGCCCATAGAAGTCATCAAAGCCAAAACATAGCCTTTAGCATCTTCACCTCTGCTGTGGGTGTCGGGGAAGCACCTAAACATAGCATTAGGAATGTTTATAAAAATTTAGAAACACACCAATGGCATGGGTGTTCACAACATGTATATAATGTTTACAAATGTAAAGAAAATCGCACCCATTTCCACATCTCCTCATGTGTAGGTCCCCTTTTTATGATGAGCTGTGCGGCCGTCAATCAGGTGCGATACCCTGGTCCCTCCCCCCACTTATCATAGCTATCACTATCATGGGTCTCTCAACTATGTAGTGTGCTTCCATATCACCACTGCGTGTGACCCTTTTCCTGATCATGCTCCACATCATAGAGCATAGAACATTACAGCGCAGTACAGGCCCTTCGTTCCTCATCAGCAATGTCTGGACCTTAATGTTAAGTGTGTTTGTGTAAGGAATCTCGTTCATGTGCTTTTCATGATCATAGGATCATAGAATCATAGAATCCCTACAGTGCAAAAGGAGGCCATTCAGCCCATCAAGCCTGCAGCAACAACAATCCCACCCAGTCCCTATCCCCGTAACCCCACGTATTTACCGTGCATCCCCCGATACTAAGGGACAAATTTAATAGTGTGGGAGGAAACCGGAGCACCCGAAGGAAACCCACACATGGGAGAATGTGCAAACTCCACACAGACAGTGACCTAAGGCTGGAATCGAACCCGGGTCCCTGGAGCTGTGAGGCAGCAATGCTAATTGCTGTGCCACCAGGCCATCCATCATGTTATGTATATTCTTGGCTGTGTAAGATTGAGGCAGACGGGTTTTACTATCTCATCTGCATTCTTGAAAGGTGAAGGTGTGGTATACAAGGAGAGATGTGTTTAAGCATACAGCAGGGTTATATATTGTGCTACTCCTCTGTTCTCTGTCTTCCGGACAGGGTTTTTCTGCTGTGAGCCCATACAGTGTGTGCTTCTGTCTGCCAGCCGCATTTCCCACTTTCTGAGTGTACACCTGCTAAGCTCACCAATAAGTGGGAGGTCCAAAATTCTACCCCCTCAGCCACATTATTGCCCTGGTGCCCAAACCTACAACCTTGCGTAGTTTAAACCTGTAATTGTCTGGATTGCAGCCACAAGGCTCTTGTCACACTGTTGGGATGCAGTGCTGTGTGACTCATCACCTAAACACCTGCTAAGAGGTGTGATGCGAATTGCTAATGGTGATATTTGGTGATCTGTAGAGCCTCTGCGCATGCTCTGGATGTGCACATTTAGACAATGTGGAGGGAAACAATGGGATTGGAACAAGGATGTACTGAAGGTGAAATGTGCTGTTAATTAGCAAGGACTCATGATCTTGAGGTCTTCATGGTGTCTGGGCATTTTGGAGTTTGTAAGGGTGAGGGCTGGCCATGAGGCTCAATGTGTGCCTTAAAGAGGAAGCATTTTCAATAAGTAGGGCCAGATTCTCCTGGATCCTGCAAATATCCAACCTTTGGGTGCAGTGGGAATCCAACGCGAATCACCACTGGTCTCCACAAATGGATGGATGGCCATGCCTTGAAGGGTGGGAAGTGGGGCTGGCTTGAAGGCCATTAAAGCCCCGGGTGGTTGGGGAAATGGCTGGGTAGAGCCTTGGGCATTGCCCTCTGGCACCCTAATGGTTCCACCCAGGCCAGGTTTGGCACAGCCAAGGTTCCAGTTTGGAAGTGTCAAACAAGGGGGCCTGAAGGGAAGTGCTGGGGGGCTGAAGTGGGGACGTTTGGCAATCCCATAGTGGGGTGCTGTTCACTTGGGATGGGTGGGTGCTGGTACCAGCAAGTGGGGAGGGGTAGGTCTGATGTCAGTGAGTGGAGGATGGGCTCTTAGCCAGCAAGTAGGAGGGGGTGAGTGGGTGCAGGGTTGTCTGGAGATTGGGCGCCCTTAAAGAAATGGTGCCCTGATCTCTGAGAAATCAGCCTTGCCAGCATTTTTAGGTGCCCACTCCAAAAAAAAATGTAAAGTGTGGATGAATTCAGTGAGAATCTCCCCAGACTCCAAAGCAATTTCTAAGTTTGGATGAATTGCAAACTGATTCACACCAAACCACGCAGCAGGAATCTCACTGGTTTTCCACCGCTGAGGCCAACACGACTGTTCCCCATTCATGGAGCGCAGGTGTTTTCCTCACCAGACAGTACCTTTCCCAGCGAGGCCACAAAGGCAAGCGAGCCCGGCTGATTGAGCGCCGGGATCACTAAACACATTCAAAACACTATTGTAATAAATTTAAATAAATTAACCAGCCACTTGCCCATTTCTGGTGCAAGGCTGACCATGCCGGAAAGTTGGGTGTCATAAAATCATGCCGGTCGCAAAACTGGCGCCATTCACGCGAGTCGCTTTATGCCTGATTTTATGGCATTTTCCCACCGCAAAACGGGTGTAAAGCGGCGGTAAAATTCCACCCTTTGGGGATTATTCCACCCAGTGTTGCAATGGCTCCACATCTCCAGGGATTTGATTACTCACATTTGCCCATTCCCCTGGAATTGCCACCACAGGGACTGAGAAGCCATCCATTGTTAGTGGCTCTGAAAGTAAGCGCTGTACTGAACTATGCCTGTGGATCCTTCTTGGACTCCACTGGGGACTTGTGCTGGATTTCACAAGCACCCACACACAATTGCATACATGAAGTCAAGGAAACCCTTTTTGTCAAGGCCCACAGTTATGTTTACTTCAACAGAGATCTAGCCCAGTCAGGATACCAGAGCATTGGACTTTGCTGAGATGTCACGATTCCTATGGGTGCAGTATGCCATCAACTACATGATGCGCGATTAATTCACTCAAGATGCTAGATCGTACTCGGGAAATAAAGGCTTTTATTAGCAACAAGAATAGAGCGTACAGCTTAACAATACAATCCTAGACTAAAGGGTCACTAGGAAGTGCAGTGACCTTTATACCCCTATAGGAAGGCGGAGCCAACCGGAGTGTACCACAGAACAACACCAACAGGTGGAACACCCCAACCCTAACCCCAACAGCAAGAAGAGTAACATATGTACAAGTACCCATAGTGATAACCATCTATGGTTCAGTACCCATAGTGGTAACCATCTATGGTTCACCACACTACACTTATGTGGCTATAAAAGCTTCTTGGCTACAACACTCCAATACATAAACAGTAAACGCTATCACTCACTCAATATATAATTAGTCTGTGACCATGAGAAAGTTACCATGCAGGTTTGCACCAGATACTCAGGAAGTGTCCATGACTCATATATCTTGAGTAGGTCGCAGATCCAAACACCTTTAAGTGACCACATAGGGTCCAGGGTGACAAAGAGTCCCTGTAAAGGAAATGGCCACAGATTCCTGCAAGCAGAAGATACAACAAAGCTCATGCCACTAGCCGAACATTGGTGGAGGCATAGACCATAGGCATCTTATAAAAATGTGATTCTAATGCATGAAATGATCTTGCAGAGCACTCCAGTACACTCCCCACAGGGTCTCATAGATCATCGTAGTTCGCTGTGCATTGCACAACTTGGCACTACAAAGAGAGGAGGATTTTCCAGATACCAACATGGGGAAGTTGCATGTCTCCTCTGATGAGAAGATCATTGATAGGGATGAGCGCAGTGGTTCAAGGAAGCCAAGGCACAGGGAAAGAGGCTAAAGCATGGGCCAGACAAAACAGGGATGCACATGAGGCCCTCAGAGCCACCAGATTCCATGAAGAAGATGATGAGTTGTAGTGAGTACCCTCTTGGATAAGTGCCCTCCATCCTAGGTCATCATGGACACCAGTGCTGCTATTGCTCACATTTCACGCATGCACTTCAATATGAGAATGAATAGTTACACATCCGGCTCACCTTGTCATAATCCTTTGAAGGATGTGGAAGATTAGGGATCATGTGTCTTTGCTGAGATGAGATGCTAAGTGGAGGATGGCATCCCAGCATCAGATGTCAGAAGGTGCTGCTACTTCAAACATCTCCAGCACCCCAGTCACTGCAGCAACTTACAAGAGCCAGGAGTTATTCCATTATCCTTAGTAGGCTCGTCACCTTCAACTGGACAATGTTCCTCAAACAACAAGACACTGTTTTCTGTGTGACCTCCATTGGGAAACTGACAGGTGACATTTGGGCCAAGGCAGCCGAGGACATTCCACAGGTGTGCTTCTATTCAGAATGACTCACTCCTCTGTATCACCTTCTTCTCTATCACATTAATATTTGGCACTCTCAGTTAGGAATGTTGACCCACCTCTATCCTCACCTTACTATGCATTTGGACCACCTGAGGATGATAACGTTCAACATTAACTAGGCGTGAACCAAATTATGCTGGGGTGAAGGGGTTGGGAGAATCCCAAAAGGGGTTCTCACTGGCGCTAACTCCCCAGTGAATCCCCAACCTCAGCGCGACTTGCACGTGAGCGTGCGGGGCTGAAGAATCACGGCTTTTGCTCATCTGAGATAAGTTATGTAAGTTCTGTAGACTCTCAGTCTTGTGAGCTAATGAGGCATAACAATTTTGTGAGTCTAATGCTTTGCATCCGCTGGCGCTTCAGCAGCACCAGGCATACCTAAAAATAAGATGTTAACCTGTTAGAGCTACTACACAGGACTACTTGTGCGCCAAACAGCGGGATCAGCATGCAATATCCAGAACTAAGCATGACAAGGACACGTAAGTTCTGCAGTTTTGCCACATCAAGTCGTGAGTGGTGGTGGTGATGATTAAACAATTAACTGGAGGAGGCGGCTCCACAAATATCCCCATCCTCAATGATGGGCCTTGCACCTTCTGGAAAGTTGCTGGCACCCCCTCCTGTATAGCCTGACTTTGCTTTTGCATCTGCACCAGTGCTGGGATGACCTTTTCCGATCAACATCTGCCTTCAGATGTCTGTCATTGCTGGACAGACTCCTATTGGCTCTCTGTCTCGGGTACCTGCTCACCATTCATAATTGGATGAGAAGTGTGCACCCCTGATTGGCCAATTGGTCAAAGATCATCTTGAGGTTCTACGCCAAGGGCAGTCACTCTTCTTTCTTCATTTCAGTTCTTTTGTCCACGTTTGATTGAGGGCTACAATGAGGTCAGGAGTTGAGTGGCCCTGATGGAATCCCAACTGAGCATCTTTGAGTAGATTATTGCTTAACAAGTGCTGCTTGATAGTACTGTCAATCACACTTTCCAACACTTTGATGATGATTGAGAGCAGACTGAGGGACAGTAATTGGCGGGTTTAGATTTTTCCCACTATTTGTGACCAGACCATAGCTGAAAGATTTTCCACATTGCCAAGTCGATGACAGTGTTGTAACTGTACTGGAACAGCTTGGCTATGGGCATGACTAATTCTGGAACACAGGTCTTCTGTACTATTGCTGAAATATTGTCAGAGCCCATGGCTTTTGCAGTATCCAATACCCTGTAGTTTCCTTACATCATGTGGAGTGAAATTAATTGGCTGAAGACTGGGATATGTGTTGGTAGGAACCTCAGTAGGAGGCTGAGATGGATCATCCACTCAGCACCTCACTTTCCCAGAGGTTAAGCAGCATGCATTCATTTCTGAAATGACAACAATTTGTAGAGTTTGGAGATTTCATAAGCTCACTGTTCTGATTTCAGTTTTAAAAATTCACAGTGGCAGATAAATCAAAGTCAGTGGAGAGGTATTTCAGCAGATCAGCTATATTACTGTCCAGCCATGAACATGTAAAATTCTAATTTAACAAACAAACTGAAAGGAATATTATATTTTATTACTGTTACGTTAATGAGAAGCCTTCTTGATAAAATAACTAATATTTCCGAAGCTCATAACAACATTAAATGTTTACTTTTTACCTTTTGGAGGTTATGAGCTGGATTTTTTTCTGGGATCAGTGGTACCCTGACATTGGTTGAACTTCCGAGCCCCACTCCTATGTCATGACACCTGATACCCAAGATGATCTTTGATCAATTGGCCAATCAGGGGTGCACGCTTCTCATCCAATTATGAATGGTGAGCCGGTTCCCTAGAGAGAGAGCCAATAGGAATCCCTCCAGCAATGACAGATTGAAGGCAGACATCTGAAGGCAGATGTTGATCGGAAAAGGTCATCCCAGCACTGGTGCAGATGCAAAAGCAAAGTCAAGCTCTGCAGGAGGGGGTGCCAGCAACTCTCCAGAATGTGCAAAGCAATCCGAAAGAGTTCAGGAGCCCTCGCTTGCAGGAGATAGTACTGGTAATGCATGGTATCCAGACCAACACTGAGAGGATGGAAACCACTGTGGAAAGCCAGGGGCAAGATGTCCGAGCCAAGTCCAAGGCTTGGCTCATTCTGTGATGGCTGAGGCGCAGGACAGCAAGGCCCAGTCATACACGGACATGTCACAGGTGCAACCGGACATTGCAGCAGCGCTCCAGAGCTCGACCCAGTCACACCGGACCATGGCTGAGGGCATCGCCAGCATGGTTCAGACAATGGCGGGCCTCCAGGACTGGCATTGTCTGATAATATTGAGGCCTTTGGAGCTCAGTCCAGCTGCCTCTCCCTCCAATGGAGTGACTCAGAGCCACCAAGCACCCCGAGGAAGCATTGGAGCCCATCCCGGTTCCTCCTTCCAGGGAGACTCTAGCAGTCTCCAGTCCTTCTGAGTTCCACCCTTCTGACCCCAGCGCATCGCCTGGGTAGTGAGCAGAACAGGGTGACACAGTGTCACCTGTAACTCCTGAAGGTCAACCAGGTCCAGGCACTCCAGGGATCGTTTGCCAAGGGTGTCACAGGCCAGGGGATGCAGAAAACAGCAGGCTGCTTCCCCTTCTGATGTGTGATCTGGGGGAACACCTCGAAGGAACAGGAGGGAATGTAAGATTAGGAAGATACAGGAGCACTGAGTTGGCACAGGTGTAGTCTCACAACTTTAGTTAGGGAGTAGGGGACACAAATAGTTAAGTCTCACTATTAAACTAATACTTACATTTCTGTGTGCACAATGAGCTATGCGTGTGTGTTTCTGTGTGTGTCTTTTTGTGTGTGTGTGTGTTGGGGGAGGGGAGAAGGGGGTGTGTGCATGGGGTAGGGGCTTTTCAGTCTCCAGCTTGGATGTCTGATCTTCACACAGGCCCTATAGTCTTACTCTCAAGTGGGAGACTATGAGAGCACCTGTCTTGGACATTCTGGTTTCACAGCTTCACCATTAGGTGAGGCAGGACTTTCTCCATTCGCAGTGTCCCCTTCCCCACACCTTAACTGTGTCTCAAATGAAGGTGTCCCCATCACACACTCAGGAATGAACTGGGAGGTCAGTGGCATGTCATAGGAAAGTCAGGAGTCAGACACTTTCTGATGGTCAGGAGCAACACAGCTTCCCTCACAGTGAGTCATCATCACCCTCCTGCCAGCCCAGGCCCATCACCCAGTGTGCTGTATCTGTGTCCCTGGTGGGGAGGACAGGAGAGCACAGTTTGTGGGATGGGGCAAAAGGGTGAAAGGAAATGGGGGTGAAAAGGATTGGTGGAAGGAGGAGACAAGAGTTGGAGGAAGTGGGACGACAAGGGTTGGAGGAAGGGAGGATGCACCTCTATGCAGAAGATTGTGAGATGTTGCACAAGTCCCCGCTTGAGCCTGGAATGAATCAGTGGCGAAAAGGTTCAGGGCAGCCGTGCCTTTCACAGCCACTGGGAGTGGGTATCGGTGCCACATGTGTGAGTACCTGGCACAGGTGCCACACTGTACAGCTCGTGATAAGACCAGCGCCTCCTGTAGATATGAAGCCAAGAGTATTGCTGTCTTCTTACCTTCTCAGCCTGATGGTCGGCCGGCACCTGAGCCTCTGCAGCGGCTCCCTGATGTCCCAGGGCCAGGTCCTGTGGTCCTGGTGCTCTCACCACCTCCCCTGTACCTCGGAGGCAGTCAGCAGGAATATAGTGAGCTGGCATGACTCCAAACGGTATTCATCTTCAATCTGTGAAGAAGTGGAACAGCGAGAGGGAGAGATTCAGCAATGTAATCCATCCTTTGACACTCCTGTCCTGCCTGTGCCCAATGCAATCTAACATTTGAAGGCTGACCAACACTCATCATTCCTGCTGCCCAGTGCTGCTTTCAAGCAGTTGCTGTCCACACCAGTGAGCTTGCACATTCACGGACACTCCCCCATGGCCCCTCATCTTGGTACATAGACTCCGGACCACATCATCCCTCCTTTCACTTCTTCAATTCTGGAGCGCATCATGTTCTGGTGATAGTGCACGTCCCTCAGTTGCCCCATGGCCACAAGCTTCATGGCCTTGCCTGTGACCACCACTTCCCCTGAGCTTTGATTAGGTTTAGCGATTGGGGATAGTGGTTTTATCAACAATGAGGGACAGTTGATATGTGGATTAGGGCCGGCATAAATGTCAAAGAATCCCTACAGTGTAGAAGGGGGCCATTTGGCCCATCGAGTCCGCACTGACTCTCCTAAAGAGCACCTTACTCAAGCCACCACCACCCTATCCCCATATAATTATCCTGCTAATCCACCAAACCAACAGATCTTTGGACACTGCTGGATAATTTAGCATGGCCAATCCACCTAACCTGCATATCTTTGTACTTTGGGAGGAAACCGGAGCACCCGGAGAAAACCCACGCGGACACGGGGAGAATGTGCAAACTCCACACAGACAGTCACCTAAGGCTAGAATTGGATCCAGGTCCCAGGCACTGTGAGGCAGCAGTGCTAACCACTGCGCTACCATACACAGTGCTAACCACTGCGCTACCATCCACTGCGCTACCATACACAGTTGGTTGCACAGGACGAGCTTGGATGCCTAGTGGAACCGGGTTAACATCACACCAACTTCTTCCAGGCAAGTGACCAGACTCCAAAGAGCTTTGGATATGACCAGGCACATAAATTTCGAATGACACTAAATGATATAATCACTGTTTAAAATAAGACTTTTGTCAGAAAACATTTGTGATTTCCATGAGGGTTCCGTAGGTGAAGGATGAGACAAGAGGGAGCCGTGCAGGGCAGGGGCACAGAGCATCAGCCTCAGTGGAGCCTTTACTCAGTCTCAGCAATGTCTCAGCAATGAGCTTCTTGATGTGACACCGGCTGTCCACTGGCACAACTTTCAACTGCAACTGGGGCATCTGATGTTGCGTGCACTAACCTCGCTCATCTGCTGTGGGACTGTCAATGAAGTGAATTCCGTGAGGTCTGCCAACAGCTTGTGCCTATCCAGGCTGACAAGGGGGAGACGTCTTGGTATACGAACATATCCTGTGAGTGGGAGAAGTTCAGATAGGACTGCTAACAGCTGGGGGTTGTTATATGAACCCAGGGCTCAGCCTGATTGTGAGTGGATTGCTGATTCAAGTCTGTGGAGTCCAGATAGCCACAATGTATTAAGCTGACATTGAATACAAGACCAAACAGCTGTTAAAGGACACAAAGAGGAATTGACAGAATCATGGTGTCAAGTAATCAGTTCAGAATTTTCCCCTCTCCAATTCCACGGCAGGATGATGTCAGGTAAGGTCTCCCACTAATTCATGTCGGGATTCCATTTGCATGCAAAAACACTCCATGCCGGAATCAAATTTGGTCTCCCAATTACATCGCAAGAGTGAGAAATTAGACTGCTCATGACTCGACTTGCACCAGCGCTGCTCCAGTTTCTCAGTAATGCCAGTGTTACACCACATTGGTGGAGTTAGTGTTGGTCTGCTCATGGTAGTTGCCGCAGGCACTGAACTGGGCTTCCCTCAGTGAGTGCCTCCATGCTTCAAAAGGACAGCACTGTGTGTGCTGTGGGTATCAGGCAAGGCTCCACTATTGTAAGATGGGCAGAATGGGTAGGATGACCGAGACATGGATGACCAGAGGCATGACAGCAAAGGGGAGACTAAGGATGGGGAAATTGGAAGACTAGAACACAGACACAGAAAGGGGGAAGGGAATCAAACAGTATGAATTGGAGGGGATGCATACAGACTCCAGCATCGGGTGGGGGGAGGGGGGGTGGGAAGAAGGGTGGAGTGCTTGTGTTAATGCAGCACAAGAGCAATGGGTTGCACAGTGACTCATGGGTGGGGATGGAGGGAGACTGTGATCTGATCATTCATGAAGGAACAGGAGAGTTCATTGAAAGACAATCATAGGCCCTGGCCTGGTGTCAAAACATCAGAGTGAAAGATTAAGGGCAGTCCTGGGACCTTGCGCACCACATAATCAGGGTGAGTGATTAAAAGCTGTCCTGGGGCCTTGTAGAACCAACAGGGTGCAAGATTAAAGGACGTCCCAGAGCTTTGTGCACCACATAGTCACAGTGGTGATTAAAGGCAGTCTTGGAGCTTTGCAGGCCTTGTTACAGGGTTATGCATGGCACGCACATCTTATTTCCACTGCAGGAAAGGGCAAGGGCTGTATGCTCAATTGGGATAAGGCACAGCTTGTTTATTGCCTTACAGTCAGTGACGATGAGGTTGTCTGGCTCACCATTGGGTTGCTCGAAGGGATGATCATGGTTGAGAGAGGCAGCCTGTAAATGAGCAAAAGATAAGTAACTGGGGTGGGCACTTGAAGCTCTCCCAGAGAGGAGTTCTCCTCTCCGAGTCACTGTGTACATGGTGCATCGGCATATCAACAGTGATGGGTTCAGTAGGGAGGGGTGGAATGGCCACACTGTGATAAAGGAATCCAGAATTACTGGAGGAGACTGGAGAATTACTGAGGAAGGTCTGCCTGCACATCATGAAGTTCCAGGAAGATTGGGGGGGCCTGAACACTGACAGGGGGAGGATCAAAGCTAGTTTCAAAGTAGAAAGTCTGCACAACCAGCTTGAAACCCTGAAGTTATTCTGCAGTTTCAAATTGAAGGGAGGAGCCCACAGCTGGGCTAAGAGGCCTTTCAAACTTCCAAGAACACAACATTGAAATAGTCAGAACTGAGACAAAAGAGGAAGACTTCCTTGAGAAGGTGCAATTGGAGCCTGTTGGTGGGCTTTAATGAGAGCCTGCAGGAGTCATTCACATTAAAATGGAGTTACTCTATTTGAGCACAAACAGAGAGGTGGAAATGGAAATTCCAGACAACCGTTAAGGTAGAACAGATGTTGCATATCTGCCCAATCGTCAATGAAAGCTTTTAATATACTTTCTCCAAATGGCATGGATCATCGGCCGAAGAGCATCCAGACATTGCTGAAGTGCAGATTGAGCTTGATCAGCAAACCAGATCAGAGATCGCAGGAGGGCCTATGGTAAGGTAGCACATTTCATGAATGCACCCAAACCTCTTCCAGCCTCTGTAGGATAGAGTTGTCAAGTCTCCAGTTTGACATCTAAACTGATAAATGGAATGGAATGTGATGAGAAGGGATGGAGCAGAGTTTGGGAAGTATGCATAAAAACTACACCCAAGGTGCTAAACCATGCCAGTTCTAATCAGAAGTCCAAATGTGAAAGGTCAGTAAGGTCTGAGGATGGAGTTTGTACAGGATGATAGAAGAGATGCTGGTGATGTTAAAGTGTCCATGAGACATTCAATACTGATATCTCCCCCACTAATATTGTACTAGATCCCTGAGCAATGTAACCTTTTGAATGCATGGTGCCATTATCAGATTGTGAGATTGGAGTGAGCTGTAGGTTGGCCTGGCAGAGTGGATGAAGTGATTCATCCTATTCCTACATGTATGGCATTTCTCAGTCTTCCCCAGGGCCGTGATCAAGATACTTGATGAGCTGACCTCTCTTGCAAATGCTTTCCAGGCCGGAAAGTTGAAGCTGATAAGCCTACTGGAGCCATACCTTAGATAGAGGACATCCCAGTGCTGGCACACTCTATGGATGAGGGCCTCAAGGGAGTCATTGCTGAACCTGGGATCAGCATCTTTTTTTGGTGGAGTTTCCTCTTCGCTGCTGACCTGCTGAGAGTAACGTGTCTTCAGGTGGTGTTTAAATATACATCCAGACCTTTGTTCCCATTTGGTAACAACAGGACAGGCGAATCTGTGTCCGCCCCATCATGTGATTTGTGGAGGTAATCGCAGGTGCATAAATAAAGAGCATCTAAGTGTGCAATAGGGTGTGATTTCCTGCCATACCAGCCAATGGGAAACATGCCATGAAACCCATCTGGCACCACACTCGGTCTCTGGAATGGAAAATTCCACCCCTTCCTTCTCTTCAGCACCTGAGTCTTTAGCCTAAGGTTCTATTGGTTTTCTTTTCAAGGATATTAAGGCACTATAGTTTCTATGATACCCTGGTCTGTCTTAATTCTGTATGATCCTGGTTGTGGAGTTCTTCCAGTGATGAAACCTTCTCTCTGTGGATCTCAGACCCCTACTGCCTCTCAGACTTCTTCAGCACTGGTAACGCATGTGCTCTACATCTATGGTTCAGGTTTCCAGCCTGTTTGTTACATCGTTCTTCCTCACGGTGCTTTACCCTCTTGTGATCGTTCATGGTGATGTTGGGTTTAAGTTTTTGTTTCAGATGGCAGTTATGCTCTCACTCTCCTTCTCATTAATAACTCAGATGGGCAGAAGTTTGAAGTTTGTTGAAGTTAGTGCTGAAGTTTGATAACTCAGAAAAGCTAGATTTTCTTCTGCAAGTCTTTACACCTCTCTCAGCTCCTCCATTAACTGGAGGACAGCGTGGTGAACTGGTTACATGTACATAGCCATACTCCTTTGTGAAATTTTGGAATAACTCATCAGCAAATTGCAGCACTTTGTCTGACACTATGGGGGTGACCTTACCAAAGCGCCCCGCTGACCCATGGGCGGGGTGAGCCAATAAGATCGCGAGAGAGCCAAGAAATCAGGTACACGCCCAATTTCTCGCCTCTCAAAATCTTACCGACACTGGATATCCGACGCATTCAACTTTGTGCCTGGAAAGTTGCAAATGTAGGACAATAGGAGATAATGTCTTCTATAGAATGAGTAATGCTTGGCCACCAGACTAATTGCTGAGCTCTCGCATGACATTTTGCTATTCCTAAATGACCTTGGTGAAGTCTTTGAAGAATATCAAGCAGAAGTGCTCTCAGAATGACTAGTCTCTTGTTGAAAACTCATTGTCAATGACAGTGAGGTGCTTGCACTGTTCAAAGTATTGATGTAATGCTGAATTACTGGGGATATAGCCTGGCCATCCTTCCAGACAATATTCTTGTTTTTAGACATTCTTCATATTTGTGCTGCACTTCTTTTGCCAATGCTTCCTTTACAATTGTGCCGAGTCTGTATTCTGTTTCTGTTAGTGACCTTGAGGTTTACACTTGCTGTTTTTCTGCACTTGAAATAGTACTGCCCTGAGACCTGTAGACGATGCATCAATGCCCACTATGGTTGGCAACATTGGGTTGTAATGTGCCAAGCTTTCACTGGAGATTTAAAGTTGTTGAATCTTTTCAAAAGCATTTTGCTGGTCCACATTCCAGCATCACTATTGATGCTGTTTCATTGACCTCTGTCAACTTTGGTAGGAACTGGTCTAATTGATTGACCATCCTGAGGAATCAAGTTCACTTATGTTCCCCGATTATGGAAATTAGAGTCATAGAGTCATAGAGGTTTACAGCATGGAAACAGGCCCTTCAGCCCAACTTGTCCATGTTGCCCTTTTTTTAAAATCACCAAGCTAGTCCCAATTGCCCGCATTTGGCCCATTTCCCTCTATACCCATCTTATCCATGTAACTGTCTAAATGCTTTTTAAAAGACAAAATTATACCCGCCTCTACTACTACCTCTGGCAGCTTGTTCCAGACACTCACCACCCTCTGCGTGAAAAAATTGCCCCTCTGGACCCTTTTGTATCGCTCCCCTCTCACCTTAAACCTATGCCCTCTAGTTTTAGACTCTCCTACCTTGGGGAAAAGATTGACTATCTCGCTGATCTATATCCCTCATTATTTTATAGACCTCTATAAGATCACCCCTAAGCCTCCTATGCTCCAGAGAAAAAAGTCCCAGTCGATCAAGCCTCTCCTTATAACTCAAACCATCAAGTCCCAGTAGCATCCTAGTAAATCTTTGCTGCGCTCTTTCTAGTTTAATAAAATCCTTTCCATAATAGGGTGACCAGAACTGTATACAGTATTCCAAGTGTGGCCTTACCAATGTCTTGCACAACTTCAACAAGACGTGCCAACTCCTGTATTCAATGTTCTGACCAATGAAACAAAGCATGCTGAATGCCTTCTTCACCACTCTGTCCACCTGTGACTTCACTTTCAAGGAGCTATGGATTTGTACCCCTAGATCTCTTTGTTCTGGAACTCTCCCCAATGCCTTACCATTAACTGAGTAAGTCCTGTCCTGGTTCGATCACATCACCTCGCATTTATCTAAATTAAACTCCATCTGCCATTCATCAGCCCACTGGCCCAATTGATCAAGATCATGTTGCAATCCTAGATAACCTTCTTCACTGTCCACTATGCCACCAATCTTGGTGTCATCTGCAAACTTACTAACCATGCTTCCTAAATTTTCATCCAAATCATTAATATAAATAATAAATAACAGTGGACCCAGCACTGATCCCTGAGGCACACCACTGGTCACAGGTCTCCAATTTGAAAAACAACCCTCTACAACCACCCTCTGTCTTCTGTCATCAAGCCAATTTTGTATCCAGTTGGCTACCTCACCCTGGACCCCGTGAGATTTAATGTTATGTAACAACCTATCATGTGATACCTTGTCAAAGGCCTTGCTAAAGTCCATGTAGACAACATCTACTGCACTGCCCTCCTCTACCTTCTTGGTTACCCCTTCAAAAAATTCAATCAAATTTGTGAGACATGATTTTCCATTCACAGAGCCATGCTGACTGTCCCTAATCAGTCCTTGCGTCTCTAAATGCCTGCAAATCTTGTCTCTCAAAATACTTCCAACAACTTAGCCACTATAGATGTGAGGCTCACCGGCCTGTAGTTCCCAGGCTTTACTCTGCAGCCATTCTTTTACAAAGGCACAACAGTTGCCATTCTCCAATCTTCAGACACCTCACCTGTGATTATCGATGATTCAAATATCTCTGCTCGGGAACCTCAATTTCCTCCCTAGCCTCCCACAGTGTCCTGGGATACACTTCATCAGGTCCTGGGGATTTATCTACCTTGATGCACTTTAAAACTTCCAGCATCTCCTTCTCTGTTATATGTACACTCCTCAAGACATCACTATTTATTTCCCCAAGTTCCCTAACATCCATGCTTTTCTCAACAGTGAATATTGATAAGAAATATTTATTTAGGATCTCATCCATCTCTTGTGGTTCCGCACATAGATGACCTTGTTGATCCTTAAAAGGTCCTACTCTCTCCCTAGTTACTCTTTTCCCTTTATGTATTTGTAGAAGCTCTTTGGATTCTCCTTTGCCTTATCTGCCAAAACAATCGCGTGTCGTCTTTTTGCCCAGTCAATGTTCTGAATGTTAAAATCCCCTACAATCACCACCCTATTTTTCTTGGAGCTATCTGTAATCTCCTTACACATTTGCTCCTCAATTTCCTGCCAACTATTTGGGGGCCTATGGTACAACACTATCAAAGTGATTTCCCCCTTATTTCTCAGTTTAACCCATATAGACTCAGTGCGTGAGCCCTCAGGATTCACCCACCCTTGAAGAGTATACCCTCTATACTCTTCAAGGGATCCACTTGATCCCAGTGCCTATGCATGTCATGTGCCTCCTTCTTCTTCTTGACTAAGGCCTCAATATCCCGAGTCATCCAAGGTTCCCGACTTCTACCAGCCTTGCCCTTCTCTCTAAAAGAAATGTGCTTATCCTGAACCCTGGTTAACACACTTTTAAAAGCCTTCCACTTACCCTTTGTCTTCCCACAGACTCCACCAATTAACTGTTGAAAGTTCCTGCCTGATACCATCAAAATTGGCCTTGCCCCATTTAGAATTTTAACTTTTGGGCCAGACCTATCATTCTCCATAGCTATCTTAAAACTAATGGAATTATGGTCACTGGTCCCAAAGTGATTCCTCACTAACACTTCGATCACCTGCCCTTCCTTATTTCCCAAGAGGAGGTCAAGTTTTGACCCCTCTCTAGTCGGGCCATCCACATACTGAATGAGAAATTCCTCCTGAATACACTCAACAAATTTCTCTCCACCCAAGCCTCTAATACTATGCTGTCCCAGTCAATATTGGGAATGTTAAAATCCCCTACAATCACCACCCTATTTTTCTTGGAGCTATCTGTAATCTCCTTATATATTTGCTCCTCAATTTCCCGCCAACTATTTGGGGGCCTATAGTACAACCCTATCAAAGTGATTTCCCCCTTATTTCTCAGTTCAACCCATATAGACTCAGTGGGTGAACCCTCAGATATATCCCCTCTCAGTACTGCCGTGATGTTTTCCTTAATCAAAAGTGCAATTCCCCTCCTCTCTTGCCTCCAGTTCTACCTTTCCAATAGCATCTGTACCAATTCTCTTCACGACACACGACAGCGCAGAGTCGCTGAGCAGAAACTGATAGCCAAGTTCCGCACACATGAGGACGGCCTAAACCGGGATGTTGGATTTATGTCACATTATCAGTAACCCCCACAGCTTGCCTCCTGGACTTGCAGAATTTCACAAGCTGTTCTGTCTGGAGACAATACACATCTCTTTAACCTGTGTTGAATGCTCCCTCCACCCACATTGTCTGTACCTTTAAGACCTGGCTGGCTGTAGGGATCAGTATTCTGCAACTTGATTTTGTGTCTGTTTGCACTCTTTGAGAGCACATTTCCACTCCATCTGACGAAGGAGCAGTGCTCCGAAAGCTTATGGTATTTGCTACCAAATAAACCTGTTGGACTTTAACCTGGTGTTGTGAGACTTCTATCCTGTAAGACTCTCAGGACTGCTCTTCTCTCATGGAGCCATTACCAGTACCTTGCCCATATGGCATATTACTCCTTTCTCACCTTCTAAAGTTTGAGACATTGTTCTCTGAATAATTTCTGGAGTGAACACTTTTTCAAAGGGAAATCTATTGAAGCAATAATGGCATTAGAAATGTGGTCAGCAACCCACTGTTTGCATCCAAGTTGGAAAATGGCTAGTTTTGCAAGACTCTCATCCATTGAGGCCATCGGGTAGATTTCATGTCCCATTGGTTTATTTAATTGAGTTAAATCCATGCAGATTCTTATAAAATGATTTGGCTTTGGGATCATAACCATTCCTGGACATCATTTTGTTGCCCTGGTGACCAGTGAGATAACCCCTTTCTGCTACATCTTCTCAATTTCACCTTTGACTTTGTCCAAGAGCAGGTGAGGGAGTTTCGTGGTGTAAAGAGGCAGATTTGCTTAACATCAGCTCATAGGGTGATGTGGTAATCAGTCTTTAATTTTCTTCGTCCTGCAAACAATTTTGGGAAGTCATTTCTGAATGTACTGCTGTAATTCTCACCAACTTTATCTACTTTATAGATTAACTTCAGTTATAAGCATTCCCTTTAGCTTAGCAGACAGCATTCTTGATTTTGAATGATATAGAGAGGTTTGAGGACTTCTCAATCTTTATATTTCAGCTTTGCCACGACTTGGCCTTTAACTGTGAATGTAGCCACACCAGGACCCTGCAATTCGATAGGTCAGGGTTGTAAAGTAATCTTTTTGGGTCATTTGACTTCATCTGGAAAAACATCTATCTGCCCTTGGTGGGTTGCTTCGTTTGTTTGTGGTTCTTCCACTTCTCATATTTCAAAATTTCTGTTTTAAAATGTTATCCTCTTGTTACAGATTATCAGAGTTTTTGAATGACAGACAGTTGCCTATTTTTCCACAGCTTTTATACTTTGCGCCCAGCCCCCTTCTTGCTTATGTGTACCCTTCCCACCCCACTAAAGATAATTCAAGATGGAAATTGGCATGTTGGACGTACGCTTTGGCATACTCTGGGCGGAACCACCCGAGGTTCGTACAATCCTGCCCAAGGCCAACAGAGAATGCCACTCTCCGGGTCTCACCCAACCCTGGAATCCGGGTGGGCGTGCCGGTAAAAATCCGGCCTCTGGGCCTGAGGTTCGTACAATCCCGCCTGAGGCCAATGGAGAATATTGTTTTCCGAGCCTCACCCGCCCCTGGAATCAGGGCGGATGTGCTGGTAAAATTCTGGCCAGAACCCTTATGGCCTACAAACTGAATTGTCTTACTTGATCTTCTCCAGAGGACTTTTCCTTCTTCATGACCTAACACTCAATACAGCTTCCGAATTTCATTTGCTTCACAATTTCATAGAATCATAGAATCGCAGAAGAGGCCCTTCAGCCCATTAAGTCTGTACCGACACATGAGAAATACTGCACTGCTTTTACTCATGTTAAATCTTTCTTATCTGTAAAAGATCTAATAATGCTTTTTCTAGGACCCCTATCGTGATTCTGTCATGAAGCAACTCATCCTTTAAAATCCTATCAACACAACCTTGCCAGCCTATATAGATCTCTGATGAATTTGAGGAAGTTGAAGTCTCATCAACCCCCTGCCTTGCTATCACATCAGCAATAGATCCGACTACAAAAAGTAGTGTACTGACTGGTTCTTTTTTGTATAAGCCAGAAGCAATGAACTTCTTCTCTAGTTGTCCCAGTTCTGCAAGTTTCCAACATTCTAAAATGGTTCTGGGAATCATAGTGCGGGTTTCATGCTTTGACTGTGCTCTGGAATTGTTGCTGTTTCACTGGTGTAGCTTGTTACTTAAGATGTGTTCTCACTGCTACCCGGACTCCAGGTCTGTGTCTCAGCTTGCAGCTGCTGCATCCATGATGGCCTGACATTGGTGGTGAGTTTTCCGTTTGCTCATTTTGTCCTTTCAACAATCTCTTGCCTTGTCAGGTCTTTAGGCTCTTCTTAATGTTCTCTGGGTCATTTACTTTTTGTCCATTGTCACTATGTTTTATTGTGTGCTCAGGGTCTAGGCAGGTTTCTTTGGGCATGTCTATTCTCCAAAAGTAAGCTGCTCAAGACTATAATTTCTTCAAACCATTACTCTTTATTTGCAGCTACTATGTACGTATTAGAAACTCTGCAATGTTGGAACTTCTCCTCCTTGCAGATCTCTCTTACTCAATCTTCTGATGTGATGACATTATTACATCAGCATCATGCAAGCTTTTGATGTTAACCCTTTACAGGGTGGGTGGAAAAGCTGTTCTACTGGGAAAATATAGGCTCCCCAAGGTAATTTTAAAAGGCGTAAGACTCGAACACATTCCTTTAGCTTGCAAGGAATAGGTCGCTTAATATGATTATGTCACTTCTAGCAAGCATATATGTGCCAGGTTACGAGCATGACTGACTACCTTAAATTGATTTGATTTATTATTGTCACATGTATTAGTATTGTTTCTTGCATGCTATACAGACAAAGCATACCGTACATAGAGAAGGAAAGGAGAGAGTGCAGAATGTAGTATTACAGCCATAGCTAGGGTGTAGGGAAAGATCAACTTAATATGAGGTAGATCCATTCAAAAGTCTGATGGCAGCAGGGAAGAAGCTGTTCTTGAGTCGGTTGGTACATGAACTCAGACTTTTGTATCTTTTTCCCCGACGGAAGAAGATGGAAAATAGAATGTCCAGTGTACGTGGTGTCCTTGATTATGCTGGCTGCTTTTCCAAGGCAGCGGCAAGTATAGACAGAGTCAATGGATGGGAGGCTGCTTTGCATGATGGACTGGGCTTTATTCACAACCCTTTGTAGTTTTTTTGCAGTCGTGGACTGAGCAGGAGCCATCCCAAGCTGTGATACAACCAGAAAGAATGGTTTCTATGGTGCATCTGTAAAAGCTGGTTAGAGTCAGAGCGGACATGCCAAACTTCCTTAGCCTCCGGGGAAAGTAGAGGTATCAGTGGGCTTTCTTAACTATCGCATCGGTGTGGAGGGACCAGGACAGGTTGTTGGTGATCTGGATACCTAGAAACTTGAAACTCTCAACCATTTCCACTTTGCCCCCATTGATGTAGACAGGGGCATGTTCTCCTTTACGCTTCCTGAAGTCAATGAATATCTCCTTCGTCTTGTTAACATTAAGGGAGAAATTATTGTCGTCACACCAGTTCCTCTATCTCTTTCCTGTACTCCATCTCATCATTGTTTGAGATTCGACCCACCACGGTGGTATCATCAGCAAACTTGAAAATCGAATTGGAGGGGAATTTGGCCACACAGTCGTAGGCGTATAAGGAGTATAGTAGCCTTGTGGGGCACTGGTGTTGAGGATGATCATGGAGAAGGTGTTTTTGTCTATTCTTACTTATTGCGGTCTGTGAGTTAGGAAGTCTAGGATCCAGTTGCAAAGGGTGGAGCAGAGCCCAAGGCCACGGAGTTTGGAGATGGTTTTTGTAGGAATAATGGTGCTGAAGGCTGAGCTGTAGTCAATAAATAGGAGTCTGACATAGGTGTCCTTGTTATCTAGGTGTTCCAGGGTTGAGCGTAGGGCCAGGGAGATGGGTCTGCTGTGGACCTGTTGCAGCGATAGGTGAACTGTAGTGGATCCAGGCAATCTGGGAGGCCGGAATTGATTCATGCCCTGACTAACCCTCTGAAGCACTTAATTATGATGGATGTCAGAGCCACCGGCCCAAAGAACAAAGAACAATACAGCACAGGAACAGGCCCTTCGGCCCTCCAAGCCCGTGCCACTCCCTGGTCCAAACTAGACCATTCTTTTGTATCCCTCCATTCCCACTCCATTCATATGGCTATCTAGATAAGTCTTAAATGTTCCCAGTGTGTCCGCCTCCACCACCTTGCCTGGCAGCGCATTCCAGGCCCCCACCACCCTCTGTGTAAAATATGTCCTTCTGATATCTGTGTTAAACCTCCCCCCCTTCACCTTGAACCTATGACCCCTCATGAACGTCACCACCGACCTGGGGAAAAGCTTCCCACCATTCACCCTATCTATGCCTTTCATAATTTTATACACCTCTATTAAGTCTCCCCTCATCCTCCGTCTTTCCAGGGAGAACAACCCCAGTTTACCCAATCTCTCCTCATAACTAAGCCCCTCCATACCAGGCAACATCCTGGTAAACCTCCTTTGTACTCTCTCCAAAGTCTCCACGTCCTTCTGGTAGTGTGGCGACCAGAACTGGACGCAGTATTCCAAATGCGGCCAAACCAACGTTCTATACGTCTGCAACATCAGACCCCAACTTTTATACTCTATGCCCCGTCCTATAAAGGCAAGCATGCCATATGCCTTCTTCACCACCTTCTCCACCTGTGACGTCACCTTCAAGGATCTGTGGACTTGCACACCCAGGTCCTTCTGCGTATCTACACCCTTTATGGTTCTGCCATTTATCGTATAGCTCCTCCCTACATTATTTCTACCAAAATGCATCACTTCGCATTTATCAGGATTGAACTCCATCTGCCATTTCTTTGCCCAAATTTCCAGCCTATCTATATCCTTCTGTAGCTTCTGACAATGCTCCTCACTATCTGCACGTCCTGCCAATTTTGTGTCATCCGCAAACTTACTGATCACCCCAGTTACACCTTCTTTCAGATCGTTTATATAAATCACAAACAGCAGAGGTCCCAATACAGAGCCCTGCGGAACACCACTAGTCACAGGTCTCCAGCTGGAAAAAGACCCTTCCACTACCACCCTCTGTCTTCTGTGACCAAGCCAGTTCTCCACCCATCTAGCCACCTCTCCCTTTATCCCATGAGATCCAACCTTTTTCACCAGCCTACCATGAGGGACTTTGTCAAACGCTTTACTAAAGTCCATATAGACGACATCCACGGCCCTTCCCTCGTCAACCATTCTGGTCACTTCTTCAAAAAACTCCACCAGGTTAGTGAGGCATGACCTCCCTCTCACAAAACCATGCTGACTATCGTTAATGAGTTTATTCCTTTCTAAATGCGCATACATCCTAAGAATCTTCTCCAACAACTTCCTGACCACGGACGTCAAGCTCACCGGCCTATAATTACCCGGGTTATCCTTCCTACCCTTCTTAAATAACGGGGCCACATTAGCTATCCTCCAATCCTCTGGGACCTCACCTGCGTCCAGTGACGAGACAAAGATTTGCGTCAGAGCATTGTCAGAGGCCCATAATCATTAAGGCACACTGCCTGGCTTTTCTTGGTACTGGGATGATGGCTGTCTTCTTGAAGCAGATAGGGACCTCAGAATGTTGTAAAAGGAGGTTGAAGATTTCTGTGAATATCTGTGGAGCCAGCTGCTCCACACAGGATCTGAGTGCTCATCCAGGTACCCCATCCGGGCCAGTTGCTTTCCATGGGTTGACCTTCGAGAAAGCTGCTTTGACATCTGCAATGGTGACCTCAGATATAGGTTCATCCAGGGCTTCCACTTGCCCTGACCACTTGCTCAAAACGGGCTTAGAATGCATTGACCTCATCAGGGAGGGGTGCATTGGAGCCAACGATTTTACATGCCTTCATCTTGTAGCCTGTTATGTCTTGCAGACCTTGCCATAGTCGACGGGGGTTGGTGTGGCTAGCTTGAGACTTTAGCTTGGTCCAGTACTGTCCTTTGGCATCTTTGATGGATCTTCTTAGATCGTATCTGGCTTTCTTGTATAGGTCAGTGTCACCTGACTTGAACGCCTCAGACCTGGACTTCAGCAAACAGAGGATATCCCTGTTCATCCACGGTTTCCGGTTGGGGAACACACGGATTTGCTTCTTTGGTACACAGTCTTCTACACACTTACTAATGAAGTCAGTTACTGTAGTGGCGTACTCGTTCAGGCTGGTCGCAGAGTTTTAAATACTGACCAGTCCACTGACTCCAAGCAGTCTCTTAGGAGAGCATCCGATTCCTCAGACCAACATTGCATGACTTTCTTGAATGGATTCTCCTGTTTCAGTTTTTGCTTGTAAGCCGGGAGCAGGAGTACAGCCTTGTGGTCTGATTTGCCAAAGTGTGGGTGGGCGATAGAGCGGTGGGCATATTT
Source organism: Mustelus asterias (assembly GCF_964213995.1). NCBI lineage: Eukaryota > Metazoa > Chordata > Chondrichthyes > Carcharhiniformes > Triakidae > Mustelus > Mustelus asterias. The sequence continues at coordinate 78,188,307 of NC_135810.1, forward strand.
GATATTTGTTTAGCAGTGGTCTAGTGGCCTCTGGTGGTACAGGAGACATGTTGGTGGTATCTTGGTAGGACACTCTTGAGCTTGGCCTGATTGAAGTCCCTGGCCACAATGAATAAATTGATGTTCATCGAAATTGCAAATTGATGAACAAATGAATAAATTGGTTATTCATGTAGCTATTAGCACACTCAGGATTGTTCAGCAAGTGCTGCCCAATTACAGAATCACATCTAACTGTAGATGTTTTGTATTAGGTTTTGCATGTACAAACTGGTTGTATACTATCCTTTTGTGAACAATCAAAGGAACATACTATCTGATTCGATCAGCCAGTTGCTGGGAATTATGGCCGCTGTACCTGAAATCACACCAGCACTGAAATTCATACATGATGATTCTCAAATGTGTGATAGGCAGAACATCTTTCTGGAATAATGGGCAGCATCATTTTAATAGAAAATTCCATTTGTGTAGCCACTGCAAAGTAACAATGTGAAACAGCTTCCTTAACCTGTTGTTCATGTGTTTGAGATACTTTGCCTTTCCAGCGTAATTTCAGTTAGACTGGGCACTTTGAACAACAGATTAAGGAAATTGTTTCATGCTGCTACTATGTAATGGTAGTACAAATGGTATTTCCCACCAACAGGATGCTGCTGTTGGTCCAAAAAGATGATCTGCTGACCACTCAGTTGAGAAATGTTGTGTACAAATTTCAGTGCTGGCCTGGTGCCAGGTACGTGAGCCAAATGCCCCAGTGGTTGGCCGATCAAATCAATCAGCATCTTCCTTCAGACTTTTGTAATATGCGAAGAACAGATTGTACTCAACAAGCCCATGCTTGCAAAACTCAAAATGAAATATTTACTGTTAGATATGATTCCATGATTGGGCAGCACTTGCTGAGTTCACTAACAGCTAATTTAAGATAATCAGTCAAAGCATGGCTCATTTACCCTTGTTAGAAGCAGTATGCATTCATTTGCAGGGACTGTTCTCTGCAAACAATGCAATATGTTCAAGCCTTGCTCTTTTTTAAATTACCTTGGAGCTTACGAAGCCACTAATTTCCCATTATTTTCTCCATGGCAACACTCCAGCGAATCAGAGTTGTCTTGCCAACCTATCAGCACAATTTTTGTTGTGATAGTTTGGCATGTTCCATTTATCCTGTTGAGTGCAAGTTAACAAGCTTCAGCAACGTTCCTCTTTTCAGCAATACCAAAAGATTTAATTGCATCTTCAATACTGATTTCAAATCACCACACAACCTAAAATTTGTCAGAAAACATTACAATGTAACAATACAGCAATAATGTTCCAAGAAATAACCATACAACCACAAACAGATAATCAGTCTTTGTTAATTATAGGTCCTCAAGACAACTGACCAAATCACTACTTCCCATCTGCAGTAGAGATTGCATTAACATAGAAACATAAAAATAGGAGCCCTTTGAGCCTGCCTAATCATCCAACTCAATAGCCTGATCCCGCCTTCCCCTCCACATCCTTTGATCCCCTTCGCCCAAGAGTTATATATAACTCCTTCTTGAAAAATGCAAAGTTTTGACTCCAACTGCTTTCTGTGGTAGTGAATTCCACACACTTACCTCTCTCAGGTTAAGAAATTTCTCCTCATCTCAGTCCTAAAATGTTTACCCCGCATCCTTAGATTGTGACCCCTGGACAGCCCTTCCATCAGGAACATCCTTCCTGCATCTACTTTGTCTAGTCCTACTAGAACTTTATCGGTTTCTATGAAATCCCCCCTTATTCTTCTGAACTCTAGTGAATATAATCCTAACTGGCTGATGCATCAGTCTTGCATTGCCAGGAATCAGCCTGGTAAACCTTCGCAGCACTCCCTCTATAGCAAGAACATCCTTCCTCAAATAAAAAAAACAAAAATGCACTCAATATTCCAGGCATGGCCTCACCAAGGCCCTGTATAATTGGAGCAAGACATCCCTGCTTCTAGTATTTGAATCGTCTTGCTTTGAAAGCCAACAAACCATTTGCCTTCTTTACCACCTGCTGCACCTGCATGTTTACCTTCAGTGACTGGTGTATGAGTACACCCAAGTTTTATTGCACATTCCCTTCTCTTAACTTATAGCCATTCAGATAATTTGCCTTCCTGCTTTTGCTACCAAAGTGGATAATCATACATTTATCCAAATTACTGCATCTGCCATGCATTTGCTCAGCTTGTTCAAATCACACTGAAGCAAATCTACGTCTTCCTCACAGCTCACCCTCCCACCCAGCTTTATGTCATCTGCAAATTTGGAGATATTACATTGGGGTCCTAGCACCAATCCCTGAGATACCCCACTAATTATTGCCTACTTTTTGGAAAAAGACCTGTTTATTCCCACTTTTCCGGTCTGCGAACCAGTTTCCTCTCAATCTCAGTGCATTATCCCCAATCCTATTAACTTTACTTTTACACACTATACTCTTGTGTGGACCTCATCGAAAGCTTACTCAAAGTCCAAATAAATCACATTCCTTCATTAACTCTACCAGTTACACCCTCAAAGAATTCCAGTATATTTGTGAAGCATGATTTCCCTTTCGTAAATCCACGCTGACTCTGTCCAATTCTACCATTGTTTTCTTAGCGCTCTGCTGTAAAATCCTTGATAATGGACTCTAGAATTATCCCCACGACCAATGTCAGGCTGACTGGTCTATAATTCTCAGTTTTCTCTCTGCCTCCCTTTTTAAATAGTGGGGTTACATTAGCTCCCCTCCAATCTGTAAGAACTGTTCTAGAGTCTATAGAATCTTGGAAGATGACTACCAATGCATCCATTATTTCTGGGGCAACTTCCTTAAGTACTCTGGGATGGAGATTTTAGGCCCTGTATATTTATCGGCCTTTAATACCCTCATTTTCTCCAACACCATTTCTCTACTAATACTGATGCACGTCCTTCCTCTCACTAAACCCTGTGTTCCCCAACATTTCTCGTATCTTATTTGTGTCCTCCTTTGTGAAGACAGAAACAAAGCCTTCAGTTGGTCAGTCATTTCTTTGTTCCACATTATAAATTCCCCTGTTTCTGACTGGAATGACCTACATTTGTCTTCACCAATCTTTTTCTCTTCACATACCTATAGAAACCTTTATAGTCAGTTTTTATGTTCCCCACAAGCTTACCCTCATGCCCCATCGTCCCATTCTTAATCAATCCTTTGGTCCACCTTTGCTGAATTCTAAACTGCACTCCATATACACTCCAGGAATTCCTCCTCTACGGTATTGTGATTAATTTGACTTGCACAAACAATATGCAGATAAAATTCACCCATAATTACAGATATTCCTTTTTCACATACGTCTCCAATTTCCTGTTTAACACCATTCCCAAAAGCACTACTACAGTTTAGGAGTCTATATACAACACCACTAACATTTTTTGCCCCATTATGTTTCTCAACTCTGCCCATACAGGTTCCACATTGTTGGAGCTAATGGCCGGAATTCTCCAGCCATTCATGTCCCGCCACCTCTGCCAGTGAGGATGGAGAATTTGGCACCCAGCCAAATCTCCGTGCACTGCAGCATAACCAGAGCATTCCACTAGTGTGAAGGGCTAGAGAATCCCGCCCCATATCTTTCCTCACTATTACTTTAGTTTCCTCTTTAACCAGCAAAGCAACTTAACCACCTTTTCCTCTTTGTCTGTTCTTCCTAAATACTGAATACCCGTCGATGTTCATTTCCTATTGCTGGACACCCTGCAGCTATGTCTTTGCAATCCCATCTATATCGTACCAAGTTATATCTATTTGTGTGGTTAATTTATCAATGCTATTGCAAATGCTCCATGTGTTAAGGTACAAAGACTTAAGGCTTATCTGTTTAACATTACTTGACCCATTCCTGCAGTCTAAGTCTAAGGTCCTACTTCTCAACTTATTTCCTAACTCTTTATATTCTACTTTTAGGACCTCATCCCTTTTTTTCAACCTATGTTGTTTGTACTAATGTGCACCACAACCACTGGCTGTTCACGTTCTCTCTTCAGAATGTCCTGTAACCGCTCCAAGACATCCTTGACTCTAGCACTAGGGAAGCGACATACCATCCTGGAGTCTCATTCATAGCCACAGAAACACCTCTCTATTCCCCTTACAATTCAACCCCTATAACTACTGTACTCTCACACTTTTTACTCCTCCCCTGTGCAATAGAGCCAACCGTGGTGCAATAAATTGGGCTGTTGCTGCTTTCCCCTGAGAGGCCATTCCCCTCAACAGTATCCAAAGTGGACACCCACTTGTTATATGTTGTTTCAAAGCAGGCAGGATGGGTTGAATTTTACCAGCCTTTTGGGAACAGGCTGGGAGGCCAGAAGGCTAGCAAAATGGTGCAGGTAAATATTGTGTGGCATGTCCGGACTCTTCCCACCACCATGCCATATTGTCAGAGGCAGGAAAGGTGTCAGGCAGCCCATCCTGTGCTTAGTTGAACAAATTAAGTGACCAATAAACAGTCTTTGCTGTCTCCACTGGCATCTTACCAGTGGTTGGGGAAGTCCAGCTTCAAATGGGGAGATCACAAGGTAAATCTGCCCTTTCCCCATAACCCTCGATTCCCTTACTGATCAAAAATCTATCTACGTCATGCACATTGCAGCCCAGCACTGATCTCTGTGGAGCCTCACTGGTTATAGATCACCATCCTAAAAAAGAACATCTACCCCCACTCACTCTTTCCTGCCCATTAGCCAATTCTTTATCCTCCAATACCATGGGCCTTTATCTTGTAACTTAACCTTTTGTGAGGTATCTTGTCGAACCCCTTCTGGAAGTCCAAATAAAACACATCTACTGGTCCCCCTCTATCCACTCTAGTTGAAATTTCCTTGAAAGATTCTAATACATTAGTCAGACATGATTTCCCTTTTATGAAGCCATGCTGACTCTGTTGATTAGATTATGATTTTCCAAATGTGCTATTATTTCCTTAATAATTGATTCCAACATTTTTTCAACAATAGATGTTAGGCTAGTCGGTCTATGAATAGGAGTGTCACATTGGCAATTTTCCAATCCTCCAATAGTTCCCCAGAATCCAAGGAGTTTTGAAAAATTACAGCCAATGCATCCACTACCTCCGTAGTTACTTCTTTTAGGATCCTAGGATGCAAGCCATCAGGACCAGGGGACTTAACTTTTAGCCCCGTTAGTTTGACTAATACTACTTCTCTAGTGATGGTGATGGTACTTAATTCCTCCCCCTTATACTTTAATATTAATGGGATATTCAAAGTATCTTTCGCTGCAAAATATCTGCTCAACTCTTCCGCCATTTCCTTGTTCCCCATAACTGTCTCCCAGATTCATTTTCTAAGGGGCCGATGTTCACTTTGACCTCTCTCTTCCTTTTGTTATATTTAAAGATCTTGTCAGTTTTTATATTCCTCGCTAGTTTTCCCTTGTGGTTTATTTCTCTTTTTATTATTTAGTCCTCTTTGGCTGGATTTTGAATTTATCCCAGTCTTCGGGGCTATCACTGACTTTTGCCTCCTTATATGCTTTATCTTTCAACTTAATACTCTCCTTAACTTTCTTGGTTAGCCATGGTTGGTTTATCCCTCTCTTAGAATCTTTTCTCCTTACGAGGATATGTTTTTGCTGAGAGTCATGAATTACCTCCTTAGGTGTCTGCCTTTCCTGCTAATCAATCCACCCAATCCACTTTAGCTAACTGAATCCTCATTTCATTGTAATCCCCTTTATTTAAATTAAACAGTTTTTTCAGATCCAAGTTTCCACTCATAAACTGAATATTAAATTCTCTCATGTTACACTCACTACTTTCGAGGGAATCTTTTATTCTGAGGTCATTTATTAAACCTGCCTCATTACCCATTAAGAAGTCTCACAACACCAGGTTAAAGTCCAACAGGTTTATTTGGTAGCAAATATTTGCTACTAAATAAACCTGTTGGACTTTAACCTGGTGTCGTGAGACTTCTTACTGTGTTCACCCCAGTCCAATGCCGGCATCTCCACATCATTACCCATTACCAGTTCCAAGATAGCCTGTTTCCTGGTTGGCTCCATGATATTGCTTTAGAAACCATACTTAACGAACTCTATGAATTTGTTGTCATAGCTACCCTTTCCAACTTGATTAACCCAATCAACATGAAGATTAAAGTCATCCATAATTATTGCTCTATTATTTTAACATTATTATTTGCTGGTTTCCCTTTCCTTCAGTATAGCTACTGTTTGGAGGTCCATACACTACTCCTACCAATTTCTTCCTTCCTTTGATGTTTACCTCCACCCAAATGGACTCGACATCAACCAAGCCTAGATAATCTCTCATAACTGACCTGATTCAATCTCTTATTAACAGTGCTACCCTGCCACCTTTTCCTTCCTTCCTTTCTTTCATGAAACCATATCCATTTACCTCGCTTTGTGCCGTCAGTTTGCATACCTTTTCCGAATGTTCCGTGCATTAAGATACAAAACTTTTAGTCTTGCCCTTTTGCCATTTTAATCACCTTAACTTTTCTTTGCACTGTGGCTCTATTTGCCCCTCGTCCTTGATTACCGTCTACCATTTTTGCATTTTACTGTTCTTACTTTTATAACCGTCCTTGTTTTTTTCCCCTTGTCATTACTTATCACAACTCTGAAGTATGATTGCTTGGAATACTCAATAGGCCTGGCAGCATAACAGTTAATGTTTTGAGATGAATACCACTCTTCCTTGGAGTTCTGAAGAAGTGTTACATTCAATTTGAAACCTTAACTCTGTTTCTCTCCCCACAAATACTGCCTGACCTGCTAAGTTATTTCCAGCACTTCCTGATATTATTTCAGATTTCTAGCAGCTGCAGTATTTTGCTTTCATATTAGTATGGTTGTCTTTTGCATTTAGCTCTCTTTTATGACAGTGGCCCTCAGAAGTGTTGTTTCCCCTTCCAGTCCAGTTGTTCTTGTTTATCTGTGGAAAAGCAGCAACCAGATTTTAGCAGGTTACTTTGAAAAGTCCCTTTTGGCCTTGCAAAGCATGGTAGTATATATAGTCATATTCCCACACAACTGGCTACACTTCATATCTCATATAAACTGTTGATGCCCCTGGGTTGGATAACTTCTGCAAGTTTCAACCATGAGTTCTGAAATTAGTCAAGAATATTACAATTTTGTACAAATTGCAGTTTCTTACATATCTTTCTTTCATGGAACCCTTACCATGGGTGTATTATGGGCATTACTATATAGGTCCTTATGATGGAGGAATAAACAAGAGCAGGAGGAAGAGGAAATGACGGAGGCATTCAGGGTAAGGTTCCACCAGAGGAGCAGAATACCAATTAATCAGTGTCTACATACAATGCCACTCCATCAGGGACAAATCAGAAGAGATCTGCTTAAAAAAAACACTTGTCAAATTAAGAGGCATAGGAGGAAATGAATGGCACATTCCAAACTGACTACCAAATACCCTTTCAAAGACAAAACACTAAAGAAACATTAGAAATACTTCTGTAATGAGATTTTACTACACACATATCTGAAAATACATTTTTCCACACTGTTTTGATTCCTTTTTGTATACTTCCTAAACATATCGTCACACTTCGTCAATTGCTATCTGTATTCCAATGACATTTGGTGCTCTCTTCTCTGTGCTATCAGATTCCAATTTCACCTCTAACTTCTCCAGTAACCTCAGATTTTGCATCTTACCCAGTGAAAAACACTTAGGATATCACAAGTGGATTTCTCCAAGCTGATGAGTGAGAAAAAAATGATGGACTTGATCAAGATTAGGTTGGTTGGATAGTGGTGAAATCTTGCTCATCTCATCTTTTTCCTCTTCATGTCATCTTACATTAGGTTATGTAAAGCAAAAAAATGTACTAATGTTATAACATTATCACATTCTCCATGAGGACTAAAAACTTTTTAAAATAAGTTTGAATTCCCAGTGATTGACCTAAAGGATCACACAAAAAGATTTCAAGTTTTGACATCTTTACTGTAACAAATAAACTAAAATCAACATTGCATAAACATTACTTAATAGGTAACTAACACACTGAACCACAGTAATGATATCCCTTATTGGTCTCTTACCATGACTGATAACCTCATGTTGCCTTTATATGTTACAGCATGCTCTCCCCAGAACTAGTCTTACAGGACCTGTCCAAACTTACTCCCAACTTCTGATGGTCTTGCTTCTCCTTGTTTTGCTGAGTCAGACTGTTCTGGCCTGGAATGCATTGCCTGGAAATGTGGTAGAGGCAGGTTCAACTGAGGCATTCAAGAAGGCATTAGATGATTACTTGAATAGAAACAATATGCAGGGGTATGGGAAAAAATAAAAGGAATGGCACTAAGTCATAATGCTTGTTTGGTGAGCTGGTGCAGACATGATGGGCCAAATGGCCTTTTTCTGCACCATAACAATTCAGTGATTCAGTGGCTGTTGAAAGTCCTTTTCCTCAGTCTTCCAAGAAATTTTGAACCAACCTCCACAAACACAGTTCATTCTGGTGATTCCTTCCCCTGGCCATGCTACTATAAATCTTCCAAGGGTTCTGTCTCTTTGACCAGAGAATGTCTTCCCACCTGCACTCTGTCCAGTAGTTTACAGAGAAAGCAGCTTTTTTTTGTCTGCTGACTGTAGCAGTTGCTGTCCATGCCCCTCTCTCTCTCTTCCTGTGTTCAGGATTTTAAAAAAAGATTGCCTGTAAGTATTCCCATGGCAAAGCCAGATGGTCTGTCCTTTGTTTTCAGAGATTTGGCATTTGGTAACTCAATAACACTTCACCTGGGCCGCTGTCTCCATGATTACCAAGCCACATTGGCTTATTGCTGGACTGAGCATGAAGATGCCACATGCTTCCTTCTTTTTACCCATTTACCTTAAACTAACGACACAGTTAGAACATAACCATCTTATAAAACCTTGCATTCATAACAATATTAGGCATCTGCCTTTACAATTCCATGTAGCGATGTAGGTGCTGAATCATGTTACAAGCTGGTATATTTGCATTACGAAATTACTGTACAGGCAAGCTGCAGATAGTCCAGACAAAACTCAACCACCTTTCAATTCTGAGACGCACATTTGTGATTTCAAGTTCCATTCCAGAGATTTGAGCACAAATGTTAAGCAGGCACTCTTGTGCAGTATTGTGGAAATGCTGCATGGTTGGAGGGGTCACCTTTCAGGTAAGATATTAAACCAAGGCCCTATCTGTCCTATCAGCTGATTGATAAAGATCTCATGGCACTATTTTGAAGAAGAGCAAGGAAAGATTCCTTGATGTTCTGGATAATATATTCCCTTCGCATCACTAAAACAAATTACTTGGTCATTATTACATTCAGTTTGTGACCTTGCTGTGCGTGAATTAATTTTAGTGCTTTCTACATTGCAATGGTGACTTCAGTTAGAAAGCACTTAGGGACATAAGAACAGGAGTAGGCCATGTAGCTCCTCAAACCTATTTCTCGATACAGTAAGATCATGGTTCACCTCTGAATTAACTCCATTGACCCACCTTTGTCCTTAATTTCCTTAATACTTTGGTTATCAGAAAAACCTATCAATCTATTTTAAAACTGACAAATAATCCAATATCAATTGCCATATACAGAATAGAGTTCCCTAATTTCACTCTGAAAAGATCTGACTCAATTTTTGCTTAGGTCCTAGATTCTCCAACTAGAATACATAGTTCTTCCCAATCTGTCTACGTAAAATCTTGAAAACTTCAATCAGCTCACCCCATATTTTTCGCAATTCCAGGAAATAAACCTGATGTTTGTAGAACCTGTCCTCATAGTTTAGCCCACTGAGTGCAGGCATCATTCTAGTAAATCTATGCTGCAATCCTTACATAACTAATGTAGCCTTCCTAAGGAAGGATGCCCAGAACTGCTAACAGAACTAGAGGTGATCTGATCAGGTTTTTGTATAGCCAAAACGTGACTTCTAACTCGTTGTATTATAGCCGTCTAAATATAAAGGACAGCATTCCGTTAGGCTTTTTATTAGTTTTCTGTGCCTATTCATTACAATTTAATGATCTGTTTACTTGGATCCTCATCTCTCTTTGAATATCAACTGCTCCTAGCTTTTCATCATTCAGAAAGTACCCACTTAAATCATTTTTAGGTCCAAAGTGGATGATCTCACAATTGCCTCCGTTGAAATGCATTTGCCACTGTTTAGCCCACTTAATCTATCAATATCTCTTAATAATTTTATGCTTTGCTCTGTGCTGCTTATCTTTATGCTATAGGAAGGTGTACATGTGACTTTGTATCCTTTAATCTAATTCATTAATAAGTATGGGGATTATTGGAGGCCCCAATACAGATCCTCGTGGAAACTACTTTTCACATTCTGCCATTTACAGTTCCTGCCCATTACCCCTGCTCCCTGTCTCCCTCCTCTCAACCAATCTCCCAGCCAGGTCAATAATTTACCTACAGTTCCATGAACATTAACTTCAGCTAACAGTCTTTTATGAGGGACTTAATCAAATGCCTTCTGAAAGTTCATATAAATAACATCTTTGGACATCCCCTTGTCCAGTAATTTAGTCACCTCATCAAAATATTCAATCAACTTCATTAAGCGTGACCTTCCCTTTACCAGTCAATGCTGGATTCCTCTGATCAGTTGAACATTTTTAAGTGTTCAGTCACCCTATCATAAACAGTAATTTCTTGGCAACAAGTCTTAGGTTGACTGGGCTATGATTTCCTGATTTCCATCTGTCCAATTTCTGAGATTGAGGAGTAGTATACGCAATGTGGGATATTACAAAAGCAAAATATTGCATATTTGAAATAAGTTTAGAAAATACAGGAAGTACTCAGCAGGTCAGACTGCACCTGTGGAGAGAGAAACTGAGTTAACATTTCAAGTTTCATAATCCTGATGAAAGGTTACAGTGATGGTGGGAAAATTGCAGAAAATTACATTGGGTTGGGATCCTGATGTGACCTCCCCCCACTACTTGTTTCACCAAGGAGAGGTAAGGAGGACAGTGGGAAATCTCCAGGGATGAGGTGGAAACCCAATTGCGATATTGGCTGGAATTTTACCGCCCTGCCCGTCACGGGAATGGAGCGGGCACAGGGCGGAAAATGGAAAAGTCTGTTGACTTCAGGCGGGATATTACGGTTTTGGGACAAGCGAGGCTGTAAAGTCCCACCCATTGTTGTAAGTTTGTATATTGTCTCATGAAGAAGCCTCAGGGTGTGTAAAGTTTACCGATAGCTATTTTTTAATATCACAACACTGATATTACAGCAATTAGAAGCAATTTTGCACATGGATTCCCTCTTTGCCAATAGCACAGGAGTTCCACAATATATCTGCAGCCCAGCAGGTTGAAGAAGTTGAGTATATGACGTAAAGAACTTCTGCAGTGAAAATGTAAATTTATGATTAGATACACAGGGAAGCTCCAGCCATGGAGAAACGAGAGGCTGCTTTCCAAAGGGTGCTATCACTGACTGAATGGTACTTCCCCTGTCTGGGCTTCATTCACATTCTGCTGCATTTTCCTGCTGTCAGTATTCAGAATGACACAGAAATAACTAATGCAGCTCCACCGTCCATCTATATTCAGGATCGAGGGCAGGGGGGTTCATCAATGCAACTGAACTAGCAGCAGCAAGACCCGAATCAGCAGCAGGAGCAACACCAGCGGCAGGGGCAACACCAGCAGCACAAGCAACGCCAGCAGCACGAACAGCAGGAGCAACACCAACAGCAGGAGTAACACCAGCAGCAGAAAGAACACCAGCAGCAGAAAGAACACCAGCAGCAGGAAGAACACCAACAGCAGGAAGAACACCAACAGCAGGAACAACACCAACAGCAGGAACAACACCAACAGCAGGAACAACACCAACAGCAGGAACAACACCAACAGCAGGAACAACACCAACAGCAGGAACAACACCAACAGCAGGAACAACACCAACAGCAGGAACAACACCAACAGCAGGAACAACACCAACAGCAGGAACAACACCAACAGCAGGAACAACACCAACACCAACAGCAGGAACAACACCAACAGCAGGAACAACACCAACAGCAGGAGAAACACCAGCAGCACAAACAACACCAGCAGCAGGAGCAACACCAGCAGCAGGAGCAACACCAGCAGCAGGAGCAACACCAGCAGCAGGAGCAACACCAGCAGCAGGAGCAACACCAGCAGCAGGAGCAGCACCAGCAGTCATTCCTTCAGCAATCAGGCAGAGGGGTGGCCACAGAATTCCAGTTGGATTGAAGTGAAATCCTTAACACCAGGTCTATAGGTTGCTCTCTCGACATGCGTGTTCACCAGTGTCTCAGGAGTCTCAGGCTGACATCATAGAACTGGTCCTTCTTTCCAGTAAACCAGGTGGCTACCCACTGTCAGTGATCAAAAGGGTTTCTGTCACTGCAGACCCACCCCTGCTAAATCCATATCACCCTGCTTACCCCATCGTGGCTGTCTGCCTCTTGCAAAGTTATATGCTCTCTTCTGCAAGGTGATGAAGCAGGAAGGTGAGTGCTGATAATGCCTTGTATCCAAAGGAAGGAAGGACACCATTTGTGGAGGGTGCCTATGAAGTATGAGTGTGAGAAGGCAATAGAATGTGATATTAGCTGCTCAGAAGGGAATATGAGGTATGCAAGGGGAGAGGAATGAATGAAGCTGCAATTGTGTCGACCAATGGCGTGCTGGACAGGGGAATGCTTAGCAAGCAAGAATAGTACATTGCTCACCAATCTTGCCCTCCTGAGATGCTCCATGGTGATGATATCCTGGTGCACTATCTCCAATTTGGAGGAAATGCACTCTAGCTGATGACTCCCTCAGCCACTTCCCTACACACATGTCTTCCTCACATCCTTGTGAGAGTTCACCTCACTGCAGCTCCCTCAGCTGGATCTCCAGGGAAGGTATCCTCCCCATTCCTGTGAGTGCTGCAACCTCAAAACCACAAGTGCTGCTGAGCAGTGGGAAACATTTAAAGAAACAATTTACATTCCACTAAAAACAAAAACTCAGTGACAAACATTCACTCATGGCTTACTAGTAGGTAAGGTAAGGATAAAAGAAGAAGCTTGTTACTTTGCAAGGATTAGAAGCAAACTTGAAGATTGGGAAAGTTTGGGAAACCAGCAAAGGGCAAGCAAAAGGTTGATAAAAAGGAACAACCAGAATATGCGAGCGAGCTAGCCAGGAATATAAAGCAGATTTTAAGAGGAGGAACTAAAGGAAATGTTGATTTCTCAGAGGCAGAGAAATTATCACGGAGATTGCAAAAATAGCAGAGAAGTTGAACAAATATTTTGTGTCTATCTACGCAGTGTTATATACTGGTGAAGGGTGGGACTGGAGCAAATCTTTACTCAGTCTAACATTTATTTACAGGATAAAACATTACAAGCATGCACTCCTAATTCAAGTGCACCCTGGTTTCAGTGAGTGTCTATTTAAATTACTTAAGTGAAACCCCTATTAATGCTCTCCACTGCATGTTATTAAACACAACTGATTTACAGTTAACGTACAAGAGAAGACAGCAATTACATACCACAATGGAGGTAATAAGAGAGAGGAACTTGAGGTAATTAAATCAGCAGAGAAAACATATTCAAAACACGTGAGGGTCTAAAAAACAATATCCCGGACCTGATAGCTTACACTCTAGAGTGCTAAAAGTGATAGCTATAGATGTCCTGGTTATGATTTTACAAAATTCTCTCAATTCTTAAGGGTGACACAGTGGTTAGCACTGCTGTCTCACAGTGCCAGGGACCCAGGTTTTATTCCCGGCTTGGGTCACTGTCTGTGTGGAGTCTGCACGTTCTCCCCGTGCCTGCGTAGGTTTCCTCCATGTACTCTGGTTTCCTCCCATAGTCCAAAAGTCATGCTGGTTAGGTGCATTGGCCATGCTAAATTCTCCCTCAGCGTACCCGAACAGGCACCGGAGTGTGGCGACTAGGGGATTTTCACAGTAACTTTATTGCAGTGTTAATGGATGCCTTCTTGTGACACTAATGAATAAACATTCAACTTTAAATCATCCTAGAATAGTTCCAATTGATTTAAAAAAGGAGGGGGTGAGGAAACAGAAAACTATATGTCAGTTAGCTTGCTATTAACCATCAGGAAAGTACTGGAATCCATTAATAAAAACATTTTAATAAAGCACTTAGAAAATCATGGTATGATGTGACAAAGTCAACATGGTTTTACATAAAAGAAATCATGTTTGTCAAATTTACAAGTGTTTTATTGAGGATGTAACTAATAGGTCAGATAAAGGGAAACCAGTAGATGTAGAATACATCATTCTCTGGGTGGGGTGGGGGGGGGGGGGGGCGGTGTTGGGGTGGTGAGGGGGGGGGTCCTTGGGGTGGTGAGGGGGAGGCATGGTCGGGTGCTAACTGGAATCAGGTCTGCCACTCCTGGGAAACAGGTTGGAAGCAGCCACAGGGACAGTCAGCATGGCTTTGTGAGTGGAAAATCATGGCTCACAAGTTTGATTGAGTTTTTATAAGGGGTAATCAAGGAGGTAGATGTGGACTGTGCAGTTGATGTTGTCTACATGGACTTTAGCAAGGTGCCACATGGCACCTTATTACATAAGGTTAAATCTCACGGGATCCAGGGTGAGGAGGTCAATTGGATACAAAATTGGGTAACAGAAAAAAGAGGGTGGTTGTAGAGGGTTGCTTTTCAAACTGGAGGCCTTTGACCAGCGGGGTGCATCAGGGATTGGTGCTGGGTGAGAATGATTTGGATGAAAATTTAGGAGGCATGGTTAGTGAGATTGCAGATGTCACCAAGGTTGCTGGCATAGTGGACAGTGAAGAGGTTATCTAGGATTGCAACGGGATCAATTGGGCCAGTGGGCTGATGAATGGCAGGTGGAGTTTAATTTAGATAAATGCGAACTGATGCGTTTTTGGTAGACCGAACGAGAGCAGGACTTACTCAGTTAATGGTAGGGCATGGGGGAGAGCTGTAGAATAAAGAGATCTAGGGGTACAGGTTCATAGCTCCTTGAATGTGGAGTCACAGGTGAACAAGTTGGTGAAGAAGGCATTCGGCATGCTTGGTTTCATTGATCAGAACATTGAATACAGGAGTTGGGATGTCTTGTTGAAGTTGTGCAAGACATTGGTAAGGCCACACTTGGAATACTGTGTACAGTTCTGGTCATCCTATTATAGAAAGGATATTATTAAACTAGAAAGAGTGCAGAAAAGATTTACTGCGATGCTACCGAGACTTGTTGGTTTGAGTTATAAGGAGAGGCTGGATAGACTGGGACTTTTTTCCCTGGAGCGTAGGTGGCTTAGGGGTGATCTTATGGAGGTTTAGAAAATTACGTGGGGCACAGATCAGCTAGATAGTCAACATCTTTTCCCAAAGGGAGGGGAGTCTAAAACTAGAGGGCATAGGTTTCATGTGAGGGGAGAGATATAAAAGGGTCCAGAGGGGCAATTTCTTCACACAGAGGGTGGTGAGTGTCTAGAACAAGCTATCAGAGGTAGTAGTAGAGACGGGTACAATTTTGTCTTTTAAAAAGCATTTAGACAGTTACATGGGTAAGATGGGTATAAAGGGCTATGGGCCAAACGTAGGCAATTGGGATTAGCTTAATGGTAAAAACTGGGCGACACGAACAAGTTGGGCCGAAGGGCCTGTTTCCATGCTGTAAACCTCTATGACTCTATGGCTCTAGGGGCTGTAGAGTGCTGAAGTGGGATGGTTAAAGGGTCTGCCTCTGTGCTCTGGGACTTCATCCCAGTTGTTTTATTTAGTATTAAAATTAACATCAGATTGGCTTGCAGCTGTCCAGATCCTCCAGGCAGAGCGCTGTAGTGACCAGAAGAGGTCCTGGGACCATGCTTGAGGGAAGTACCAGGTGTCCCAGGGGCAACAAAGTAGCAGATGACCGGGTGGTTGAAGGGGGTGGAGGTTGATCTCTCAGTGTCAGGAGGGTAGGCCAGGGGGGGAAGTGGAATGGAGCTCCCAGGGATCCAGAGAGGAGGGTGCTCCAAATCTGAAGGGGCCATAGAATTTTCTCTTTACATCAACACGACAAACCAAAATCATGCATTATATAAATACCATTCTTCTTTTAAAATTAATAAAAATACTCACGCATCATATATTTCTGTATCATGGACACACAGAATGTAGCATGAAGCAATATCTAAGTCTGAGCAGCTAATTATTTTTTGTTTTTCCAGATTTTAGGAGGAATTCCTTGGCAGGCATACTTTCAGAGGGTGCTTTCTACCTCCACAGCTGCTCAAGCACAAATAATCTCCTTTGTGGCTGCTTTGAGCACTTTAATACTGGCTATTCCATCTGTAATCCTTGGTGCAATAGGAGCATCAACTGGTAATGTCAAACTGTTTTAATCTATATAAGAATTAGTTAATGTCTAACCAGCCTAAAACATTTCAATATATAGTTAGATGTTTACAGACAGCAAAATTATCCAAGTGCGTGTTCATTAATTAAGCGTCCAAAAGAAGAGTCATTAGACTCGTAAGATTAGCTCTGTTTCTCTTTCCACAGAAGCTGCCGATCCTGCTGGGTTTTTCCAGCACGTTCCGGTTGGTTACTATTCTAAGTGTTGATTCTCCCCCTGCCAGCTCCAGGGCACGCTGCTCACAGACCGTCAGGTGCCACAGCTCGGACACACCTTCACCAGTCTGTGCCCTCTCTCTCCGGTTATGCGCGCTTTTCTCCTGTGGGGAAATAAGAGGGATTGAAAGCATTAGATATTTTGAAATGCATGGGGTGCAATGTGTGCCTGAGTTTTGAAGCTTGTATTGGTTGTTTCGGAAAAAAGGGTCACCGCTGGCAGGTGCGGAATGGGGGGTGGGGGGGACAGATTTCAGAATGGAATGCACACTCACCCTTGCTGCCCGAAGAAGGTCATTCAGTTTCTTCTGACACAGTTCTCTGGACTGAGGTGTCAAGGTTCTGACATTAACTGTAGCTGCCACCACCCCTCCCACAATGCATTTGCAGCACGACCCCTTGGGCGACGGTCCTGAATGGAGATGAGCAGCTGGTGCCTCTCCCCCGCTGCACCCAGCAAGCAGGCCTGGTCAGCCTCAGAGAACCTCCCGGCAGGTTTCTTTCCAGCCATCTTCCTGGTGTGACTGGCTGTGTCTCCATTATTGCAGCTTATATGCAGCTCTGCCTTATTACGGGAGTAAGAAGTTTAACAACACCAGGTTAAAGTCCAACAGGTTTATTTGGTAGCAAAAGCCACACAAGCTTTCGAGGCTCTGAGCCCCTTCTTCAGGTGAGTGGGAATTCTGTTCACAAACAGAACTTATAAGACACAGACTCAATTTACATGAATAATGGTTGGAATGCGAATACTTACAACTAATCCAGACTGGATTAGTTGTAAGTATTCGCATTCCAACCATTATTCATGTAAATTGAGTCTGTGTCTTATAAGTTCTGTTTGTGAACAGAATTCCCACTCACCTGAAGAAGGGGCTCAGAGCCTCGAAAGCTTGTGTGGCTTTTGCTACCAAATAAACCTGTTGGACTTTAACCTGGTGTTGTTAAACTTCTTACTGTGTTTACCCCAGTCCAACGCCGGCATCTCCACATCATTATTACGGGAGTGCAGGTGCAGCCAGTTTGGGCCAGTTGTGGGCCCGTTAGTAAAAGATTCTTGTGAGAAATGTAAAGGGAACCTGGTTTCAATAGAGGGTGAGCCATCTCCCAAGGTGCTGATTGGCTCTCATTCAACAAGGTGCTGTGTCCAGGGGGTGCAATGCTCAAGACTCTCATTCAACAAGGGGGAATGCTCGAAGACATGGGGGTGTGCATGGCAGCATAGCGCTATTTGTGTCCAAGGCAGCAATGAGGCCAGTTTGTGTGAAGTGGGGTGGGGGGGGGGGGGGGGGGGGGGGGCACTGGGGGGATGGATGCCAACAATGTCCTGGTCACTGGCGGGACGGGGGGCCTGAGAGGCCAGCAGTGTGCGGGTGGGTGGGCGAGGGTGGGGTATGGGGGTGGGGGGGGGGGGCGGGCGGGCGGGTGCGGTGGTGAGACCAACAAGTCTGTGGGGGGTTGAGAGCAGCGACCTCAATGCTGGGAGGTTTTTTTTAGCAATCTCCCAGAGATGTGCAATGCGTGGGGTCCCGCTCATCGCGTTGATTTCAGCCTCTTCAGCGGGAATAGACTCCATCCCCTGGTTTTTAATGATAATCACGCTAGTGGCCTCTGCAGTGCAGAGTGTGGGAGATTCATTTCGGGAAACACGCTGGGAAAACTAGCGCAATTTATTCCAATTTTCACACAAATTTGACACTTAGAAATTTTTGGGGAGAATTTCGGCCAGTGGCTCTATTCTCTCTCCACAGATGCTGTCAGAGCTGCTGAGTTTTTCCAGCATTTTCTGTTTTTGTTTCAGATTCCAGCATCCGCAGTATTTTGCCTTTGTGATTCTATTTGTTAGCTGTCTAAGGGTTACATTTGATTTTTTTACAGACTGGAATCAGACTGACTATGGTCTTCCAGATCCTATGGGCAGGAATGAGACTCAGATGATTTTGCCTATTATACTACGGTACCTTTGTCCAAGTTACATTGCATTTTTTGGCCTTGGAGCTGTCTCTGCTGCAGTGATGTCATCAGCTGACTCTTCCATCCTATCAGCAAGTTCCATGTTTACTCGGAATATTTATCATGGTGTATTTCGGCGTGAAGTGAGCATGCGTTAAACCTACAAGTCTTCAATTTATTTATTGTACATATTTACTTTCTTTTACAATGTTACATATATTTTACCAAGTAATATATTGTTGCTAAGTTATGTGAAAGGTGGTGATTGCTCAATGTGGCATATGGGTAACAAACTCAATTTATCTAATCACATCAAATAGATCAACTATTATTACTGAAGGAGGTTGCTGAAAGATGTGTTTTTAAATATATCTATCATCAAACTACGTTCTTAACATATCAACATCCTGAGGTCAAATGGCCGGAATGGGGCCCCACGGAGCCAGTTAGTCCTCACAAACCTAAGAGAGAATTTGAACTCTCCAGCAGAAAGCCAGCATGAGTAGAAAGCTTGGCTGCGAGCAAGCAAAGTTTGGGTGGCTCAGAGAACCCTCTCCAGCCCCTCTCACAACTCAGGTAAGTGATAGTTGGGGTTGGTAACACTACAGGAATCTTGGAGAGTCCAGGAATTAAACATTAATCTCCCAGACATGGTTGACAGTCCAGCAGAAAAATCATAAGGGCATTAAGAGATGAGGTGCATTTTTTCAGTTTCTCTGAATGCTTTAATCTATTGACTTTAAAAAGTTGGAGATGGATAGAAAAGAAAGTCTATTTTAGCAGGGTGAGATCATTAGAGTTGAAATGTCCATGAATATATCCAAACAGGGGCTGCTTCAGCAAGATTTTAGTGGTGGGAAGGGAGGGTGACTAGGGTAGCAGAGAGAACAAGCTTTCCTTAGGGGGCCTGGAGCAGTATTCCAGTTCCCCTCGCCCTACAAAGACTGTTGTTTAGATCTTACCTTTCAGGACCTCTGCTTCTTCCCTAGCAGGTTTTAATGATCACTACAGGACAGGAATCTGGCTGCAAATAGAGCTGCTTGATCATAAAGCCCATTTCACCCAGAATCTGTCGAGCAGGGGAATTTTAAATTCCCCCTTTAACTTCAAATCTAATTGGTAGAATAAAATCTTTCTAAACTAGACATAACAACACATTCACACAACTTCTTGAAGAGGCAGCCTAGAGCGCAGTCCGAATGGAGTGTGAGTTAAAAAGTAAGACGGTAGAAAATTAGTGGCAGCCATTTAAGGAGATATTTCATAACTCTCAGCACAAATATATTCCATTGAGAAGGAAGAATTTGAGAAGAATGTACCATCTGTGGCTAACTAAGGGAGTTAAGGAAGGTATCAGGTTGAAAGAAGAGATGAACAATACTCCAATAATTAGTGGTCGACAAGAAGTTTGAGAAATATTTAAAATACATCAAAGAATGACAAAAATCTAATAAAGAGGGAGAAATTGGAGTATGGTAGGAAGCTATCAATGAACATAAAAACATAGAGTAATGGCTACTAAAAATGTGTAAAAAGGAAAGGAGCAGTGACAGTGAACATTTGTTCCTTTGAGGGCGAGACTGAGGAATTAATAATGAGAAAAAACAAAATGGCACAGATACTGAACAAGTATTTTGTATCCATCTTCACAGTAGAAGACACAAAAAGCATCCCACAATAGTAGAAAAACCGAGAGCAAACTGGAGGGAGAAACTTACAACAATCACTATCACTGGAGAAAAAGTACTAGGAAAATTAATGGGATTAATGGCTGACAAGTCCTCTGGACCTGATGCCCTCCATCTGAGGGTCTTCAAGGAAGTGCCTGTAGAAATAGTGGATGCATTGGTTATAATCTTCCAAAATTC
This sequence comes from Mustelus asterias, assembly GCF_964213995.1. Taxonomy (NCBI): domain Eukaryota; kingdom Metazoa; phylum Chordata; class Chondrichthyes; order Carcharhiniformes; family Triakidae; genus Mustelus; species Mustelus asterias. The sequence continues at coordinate 78,208,813 of NC_135810.1, forward strand.
CCTAGATTCTGGAAAGGTCGCAGTGGATTGGAAAAGCACAAATGTAATATCACTATTCAAGAAAAGAGGAAGACCGAAAGCATGGTGGATAAAGGGGAACCCGTAGACGTAATGCATTTGGATTTCCAAAATGCATTTGATAAGGTGCCTCATGAAAGGTTACTGTACAAAATAAGAGTCGATGTGCTGGGGGTGATATATGAACATGGATAGAGGATTGGTTAACTAACCAAAAACAGAGGGTCAGAATGAATGAGTCATTTTCAGGTTGGCAATCAATTTGAAGTTCGGAGGAATCTTGCCCTTGTACTTGAATCACAACAAGTTAGAATACAGGTATAGCAAAAAATTAGTAAGGCAAATGGAAAGTTGGCCTTTATTGCAAGGGGGATGGAGCATAAAAGTAAGGAAGTCTTGCTACAGTGGTTCAGGGCATGGGTGAGACCACACCTGGAGGACAGTGAGTAGTTTTTGTCTCTTTACTTAAAGAAGGATAAACTTGCATTGGAAACAGTCCTGGGATGTTTCACTAGGCTGATTCCTGGGATGAAGGTAATGGCTTTTATGGAAAGGTTCAGCAGGTTGGACCAATATTCATTGGCGTTTAGAAGAATGAATGTTTCCTCTCATCGAAGAATTAAGAACTAGGAAGCTAGTTTAAAATTATGGTGTCACCCATTTTCGACAAAGATTAAGAAGATTTTCTTCTCTTAGGGACTCATTAGTCTTTGGAATTCTCTTCCACAGAGAGCTGTGAAGACTGGATCATTAAAGGCTGAGTTAGATTTTTAATCTACAAGGATGTCAAAGGTTATGGGAGGAAATGCAAGACAGTGGAGTTAAAGCCAAACTCAGATTAGCCATAGCTCAATAGGTCAAATGGCCTCCCCATTCCTATTTCTTATAATTTTATGATTGTCTTTGCTTAACATATCCCTCTGGGAATTGTACTGCAGAATATCATGCTAACTTTGTTACCCAAGATCCGGGTCGCGAATCTCCCATTCTGCAGCGCTAATGTTTTAGCGCAGCCGACCGGGAGATTGTCGCATCAGCCTATTTGCGGGATTCACACAAGCATTCGCGTCCCCCTTGTGTCTCCCAGCGTGGGTTTCCAGCAGCGTCTGCTCCATGCCAGAAATCAGCGGGGAGGCACAAAGACAATTTACATGGTAATTTTAATATGATTTAAATACGATTAGCAGGTCTGGAATTGAAGTCTCTGGGCCTGCTAGCATCTCCCACCCCACCAGGGTATTTCATTCCAGCAGGGATTACAGTAGCTTCCCACTTTCGGGTAGCTAATGACCCGACCCTGCTGGAATGAAGGGGGGGGGGGAGGGGGGGCAATCGGGGCCCTCCAAAGGGTTAGACGGTGGGGGAGGTGGCCCCCGAGCATTGGCACCCTGGCAGGGCCAGCCTGTTCCCCGGCTCTGCCCAAGGGGCAAAGTGCCAATGCTCAGGGGGCACCTTGGCACTGCCCATTGGGCATGGGGCAGTTCCAAGAGGGTGGAGCATATGGGGGCCTGATGGGGAGGGGCCTATGGGGCAATTGGTGGGTGTGGGGGATCCCACTGCCACTCTGCATAGGGATCGATGGGGGAAGCTGGGAGGTCAGCGATCGGGCGGCATGGGGTGGGGGGGGAGGGGGGGTGGGGTGGGGGGCCAGCCAGGGGGGCGGTCAGTCAGCCTGCTGGGGTGGGTCGCACTGTGGGGGGGAAGGGGGGAGCGGTTTCCTGTCCGGGGTGGGGTGATTGGAGGGGGGGGTGGGCTGGAGATCGCAGTGGGCCTGGAGTGGGGCGGGTTGGGGCTGGGCCTGGGAACGGTTGGGGGGCCAGCAATCGGGCTGTGGGGTGACAGAGAGCTGGTGTTGCGGGGGTTGCGGGGCTGGCCAGCGATCAGGATGTCGTCAACGTGGGGCCACGTGCATGCGCCGATCTCAGCACTGACAGATCGGCACGTGTGCAGTAGCCCGCTCAGCGCGCTGATTTCAGCCTCTCCAATGGGAATAGACCCCACCCCCTGAAATTTAATAATATTCACGCTGGTGGCCTCTGCAGTGCACAGAGTGTGGGAGATTCTTCTCTGAACTCCTACTTAAAAAAAACAATGTGAATTACTCCAGTTTTCACACAAATTCGACACTCAAAATTCTTTTGGGAGAATTCCGCCCCTGTAGTTTGGATCTGAAACCACCAATTTGCCAGCATCCAAATCTGTATCTCGAGCTAGAATCAATCTGCATTGGCTCTTTTTAAATGTCATCTTTAACACTGCTGAGAAATAACTTACCGCACACACAATTCAACCAAAATTGGTAATCTCAAATGGACGTTAACAAAAACTGATGAAGGTTGGATTTATTTTTTACTGATACTCTTTTGACATTGGATTTGATGTTGATTATTAGATAAAGAGAGTTTTACTCTATTGCGGGGTATTCTATACCATATTGTAAGTGCGAGTTTTAATTTTCCACACCAAAATGGAAACCAGGACAGCGTTAAGTTAAAATCATGCAGAATTACCTGTCATCCATTTCCACCCACATCAGGTCTAAAACTTCTGTTTTTGAAAGCAGCTGAGCTGGTCTCTTGATTCATGTGGGAACTTCAATACATGTCAATCAGAGTCTGGCAATGTACGTTGGACTCCAATGGAAATTTTATTCTACACAAGGTGCCTCCATTAGTCAGTCACATGCTCAATAAAACTCTCTGCAAATAAACAGAGGCATCAAAACTTATCTTTTTGGGGCCCTGGGGTGCTGAAGGGCTCTGCAGGCCTCACAAGGATATCAAACTCTGCAATCGTGGGTTTTCCAAATTCCCCCTGTGAGAATGTCCAAAATGCTTTCCACCCGAGTGTCCGTGGAGAGGATTAAAGCTCATGATCTTCGTTTGCCTGAAGCCTGCCATCTGTCTCTTTATGACATTTTGAGCTGATGGAGTGTAAATGTGGCCTGGCAGTAAATATCTGCTGGGCCTCCTACGGGGAGCACCCAACCGATAGCCTGACATCCCAGCAGGTTCCCATTTGTTTGAAATCATTGTTCTTTGGTGCCCACATTGGAAAAACCTATTGCTTTCACAGCTGAATCTCCTTCCCTTGATTACAAAATTATGCAAAATACTAAATCAACAGCCTGTTAATTGAATAATTATTACAATAATGTTTAGATTTCATTTGTTGTTAGGTAGGCTTGTACATCCCTGTGTCAAAATTCAGCATTATAAATTCTGAGAACTGTCCAGACCTCCCTCTAAAACACAATTTCATGATATTTATGTAAAAACCCAGAATATAGATACATGTAAATATTGATATGTCAGAAAAAATGTGCATTTACCCCCAATATTTCTATGTTTCCTTCATATGAAGAGGCATTGTTTCAACTTTGCTTTGGTTTTAACATGTATTAACACATGGTTTACTTCAAGTTATTTGATCTCAGTTAAGATGGATGGCAGGAGTTCTGCAATTGAAACAAATACAATTAGCCAGTGTTTTCACTCATAGCCACTGCCCAGGGACCATGGAATATGGTCATGTGTGAGGACAGGATTGGACTCAGTTTTAAGACCATAAGAAATAGGAACAGGTGTAGGCCATTCGGCCCCTCAAGCCTGCTCCACCATTCAATAGGATCATAGCTGGTCCGACATTCCTCATGTCCACTTTCCAGCCCTTTCCCTGTAGCCCTTGATTCCCTTACTGTTCAAAAATCTATCTATCTCGGCCTTAAATACACAAGGACTCTGCCACCACCGCTCTGTGGCAAGGAGTTCCAAAGACTCATAACCCTCTGAGAGAAGAAATTTCTCCTCATCTCAGTTTTAAATTGACATCCCTTTATTCTGAGACTATGTTTCTGATCCTAGACTTTGTCCCAGAATTTACTCTGTCTTGTCATTAGCAATCCTATACGTTTCAGCGAGATCAGCTCTCATTCTTCTAAATTCCAATGCGTAGAGTCCAAACCTGTTTAACCTTTCCTCATAAGACAATCCTTCCATACCAGGGGTCATTCTAGTGAACCTTCTCTGAACTGCCACCAATTAAATATTATATTTCCTTAAATAAAGGAACCAAAAATGCTCACGGTACTCCAGATGTGATCTCACCAGTACCTTGTACAGTTGCAGCAAGACTTTCCTACTCATATACTCCAACCCTCTTGAAATAAGGGCCAACATTCCATTAACCTTCCTATAACCTGCTGTACCCATGTGCTAACGTTCTGTGTTTTGTGCACAAGTGCTCCCAAGTTCCTTTGTGTTGCAGTTTTCTGCAGTTTTTCACCATTTAAATAATACTCTGTTCTTTTGTTCTACCTACCAAAATGAACAACTTCACATTTTCCCACATTATACTCCATTTGCCAACTTTTTGCCCACTTACTTAACCAATTAATATATCTTTTGTAAGTTGTTTGTATCCCTCTCACAACTTGCCTTTCCACCTATTTTTGTGCCATTTGTAAATTTGGCTACTGTACATTCACTTTCTTCCTCCAAGTCATTAGTATATATTGTAAATAGTTGCGGTCTCAGCACTGATCACTGCCGAACCCCCTAGGACAACCTGAAAAAGAGTCCTTTATCCCCTCTCACTGTTTACTGCCCATTAGCCAATTCTTTATACATGCCAATATACTATCTCCAACACTATGGGCTCTTATTTTAAGACTTAGCCTTTTGTGAGGTACCTTGTCAAATGCAACACATCTACTGGTCCCCCTCTATCCATTCTGATTGAGACTTCTTCAAAAAACTCCAATAACTTAGTCAGACATGATTTCCCTTTCATGATGCCATGTAGACTCTGCTTGATTAGATTATGATTTCCCAAATATGCTGCTATTACTTCCTTAATAATTGATTCCAATTTTTTCCAACAATATATGTTAGGCTAAATGGCCTATAGTTACCCACTTTTTTGCCTTCCTTCCTTTTTGCATAGGGGTGTCACATTGGCAGTTTTCTAATCCTTTGGTACTTCTCCAGAATCCAAGGATTTTTGGAAAATGACAATCAATGCATCCATTATCTCTGTGGTTATAGAGTCATAGAGGTTTATAGCATGGAAACAGGCCCTTTGGCCCAACTTGTCCATGCCACCCCTTTTTTTAAACCACTAAGCTAGTTCCAATTGCACACATATCCCATAAGCTCATATCCCTCTATATCCATCTTACCCATGTAACTGTCTAATGCTTTTTAAAAGACAAAATTATACCCGCCTCTATTACTACCTCTGGCAGCTTGTTCCAGACGCACATGACCCTTTGTGAAAAATTTGCCCCTCTGGACCCTTTTGTATCTCTCCCCTCTCACCTTAAACCTATGTCCTTTAGCTTTAGACTCCCCTACCTTTGGGAAAGATGTTGGCTATCTAGCTAATCTATGCCCCTCATTATATATAGACCTCTATAAGAACACCTGTAAGTCTCCTACGCTCCAGGGAAAAAACTCCCAGTCTTTCCAGCCTCTCCTTATAACTCAAACCATCAAGTCCCAGTAGCATCCTAGTAAATCTTTTCTGCACTCTTCCTAGTTTAATAATACCCTTTTTATAATAGGGTGACCAGAATTGTACACAGTATTCCAAGTATGGCCTTACCAATGTCTTGAACAACTTCAACAAGACATCCTAACTCCTGTACTCAATGTTCTGGTCAATGAAACCAAGTACGCCGAATGCCTTCTTCACTGCCCTGTACACCTATGACTCCACTTTCAAGGAGCTACGAACCTGTATTCCTAGATCTCTTTGTTCTATATCTCTCCCCAGTGCCCCACCATTAACTAAGTCAGTCCTGCCCTGATTCAATCTACCAAAATGCATCACGTCGCATTTATCTAAATTAAACTCCATCTGCCATTCATCAGCCCACTGACCGAATTGATCAAAGTCCCATAGCAATCCTAGATAACGTTCTTCACTGTCCACTATGCCACCAATCTTGGTGTCATCTGCAAACTTACTAACCATGCCTATTAAATTCTCATCCAAATCATTAATATAAATGACAAATAACAGTGCACCCAGTACTGATCCCTGAGGCACACCGCTGGCCCCTGGCCTCCAGTTTGAAAACAACCCTCTTCAACCCTCTGTCTTCTGTCATCAGTCAATTTTGTATCCATTTGGTTACCTCACCCTGGATCCCGTGAGATTTAACCTCATGCAACAACGTACCATGTGGTACCTTGTCAAAGGCCTTGCTAAAGTCCATGTAGACAACATCAACCGCATTGCCCTCATCTACCTTCTTGGTTACCCTTTCAAAAAACTCAATCAAATTTGTGAGACATGATTTTCCACTCATAAAGCCATGCTGACTGTCCCTAATCAGTCCTTGCCTCTCTAAATACTTATAGATCCTGAGTCTCAGAATACATTCTAACAACTTACCCACTACAGATGTGAGGTTCACCGGCTTGTAGTTTCCAGGCTTTTCCCTGCAGCCCTTGTTAAACAAACGCACAACATTTGCCATGCTCCAATCTTCATGCACCTCAACTGTGGCTGTCGATGATTCAAATATCTCTGCTAGGGGACCCGTAATTTCTTCCCTAGCCTCCCACAACATCCTGGGATACACTTCATCAGGTCCCAGGGATTTATCTACCTTGATGCACTTCAAGACTTCCAGCACCTCTTTCGCTGTAATATGTACACTCCTCAAGACACCACCATTTGTTTCCCCAAGTTCCTTAACATCCATGCCTTTCTCAACAGTAAATACTGATGAGAAATATTCATTTTGGATCTCATCCATCTCTTGTGGATCCACACAAAGATGACCTTGGTGATCCTTAAGAGGCCCTATTCTCTCCCTAGTTACTCTTTTGCCCTTTATATAATTGTAGAAGCTCTTTGGATTCTCCTTTGCCTTATCTGCCAAAGCAATCTCGTGTCCCCTTTTTGCCTTCCTGATTTCTCTCTTAACTCTACTCCTACACCCACTATATTCTTCAAGGGATCCAGTTGATCCCAGCTGCCTATGCATGTCACATGCCTCCTTCTTTTAGGATCCTTGGATGCAAGCCATCAGGGCAAGGCATCAGGGCAAGGGGATTAGTCCCATTAGTTTGTCTAATACTACTTCTCTAGTGATGGTGATGGTACTTAATTCCTCCCTCATATTCTTTAGTTTTAATGGGATGTTCAAAGTATCTCCCACCATAAAGTCTGATGCAAAATATTTGTTTAAGTCCTCTGCTATTTCCTTGTCCTCACGACTATCACCCAGATTCATTTCCTAAAGGGTTTATGTTCACTTTGACCTCTCTCATCCTTTTCATATATTTAAAGAAGCCCTTATTGTCAGTTTTTATATTTCTCGCTAGTTTGCTCTCATAATTTATTTTCTCTCTCTTTATTATCTTTTTAGCCCTCATTTGCTGGATTCTGAATTTATTCCAGACTTCAGGGCTATCACTGACTTTTGCCTCCTTAAATGCTTTTTCTTACAATCTAATGCTCCTCTTAACTTCCTTGGTTAGCCATGGTTGGTTTATCCCTCTCTTAGAATCTTTTCTCCTTACTGGAAAACATTTTTGCTGAGAGTCATGAATTACCTCCTTAGATGTCTGCCATTGCCTGCGTACTGTCTTTCCTGCTAAACTATGCATCCAGTCCACTTTAGCTAACCCTACCCTCATTTCATTGCAATTCCCCTTATTTAAGTTAAACACAGTTGTTTCTGACCCAAGTTTCTCACTCTCAAACTGAATAAACTGAGTGATCCACTTCATGTGTGGAATACCTGCTAAAGAAAAGAATGATCAACACTGGGAAAACTTATTCTTGGAATTCTTCCAATTCAGTACCTGATTGATGGAGTAGAGTGCTCTACTTGGTGACAAAAATATTATAAATTATAAACAATATAAATATTGTAAATATTATAAATATGGCCCATAAATATCGGAACACCAACACCTGCAAGCTTCCCCTCCAAAACACTGACCATCCTGACTTGGAATTATATCGCCATTCCTTCACTGTCTGTGGGTCAAACTCCTGGAACTCCTTTCCCAGCAGCACTGTGGATGTATCCGCAACACAAAGGCTGCAGTGGTTCACAAAGGTGGCTCATTACCACCTTTTCAATGGAATTAGGAATGGGCAATAAATGCTGGTCTAGCCAGTGACACCCAGATCCATGAATATATTAAAAGAAACACATTCAATTTTGCAGCTTTTTAAAATTTTGAATTGTTAGCATTCATAAAGTTTTGAACAAAATGCAATAAACATACTTGGCAAGTATGTTTATTTGCATAGAGTGGTGTTGTTAAACTTCTTACTGTATTTGCATAGAGCACAGTCATCTAATTTTAGTTTGGCAGTCATAGAATCCATACAGTGCAGAAGGAGGCCATTCGGCCCATCGAGTTTGCACCGACCACAATCCCACCCAGGCCCTATTCCCGTAACCCTACATATTTACCCTGCTAATCCCCTGACACGAGGGTCAATTTAGCATGGCCAATCAATCTAACCCACACATCTTTGGATTGTGAGAGCACCTGTAGGAAACCCACGCAGACATGGGGAGAATGTGCAAACTCCGCATAGACAGGCCGGAATTGAACCCGGGTCCCTGGCGCTGTGAGGCAGCAGTACTAACCACTGTGCCACCGTGCCACCCCAGTCATTGGAAAAATAAAATGTCGGCCAGAATTCTCCAGCCGTTGAAGCTCCACCGCCGCTGCCAGTCAGAATGGAGAATTTCGTTCTCTGCCAAATCTCCATTCACTGCAACAGGACCAGAGAAGTCCAGCCGCGGGCGAGGTCAGAGAATCTGGCCTGTAGACCGTACTTTATGAGTTCAGTGCCCCTGTTCTCTGGGCAAGATTAACAGTGTTAATGCTACAGTTAGCATAAGGATACTATATCTGATTACTTAATGATTCTTGATAAGAACTGCATGTGTTAAAATGCAGAGTTATGTAGTATAATGCAGCATTAAAATATTGGTTAAGGACACAATCCAATTTGGCAGTGGTGGTCCACTGATAGTCTGTTGGCAACCACTATTTAAGCCCACGCTTGAAGATTGGTCATTTGGGCAATGACAGATCTGAGCAAATACACTTCAACAAAAAAAATCTGGATGATTAATGCATTTATTAAAAACTATGGGAATTATTCTTGTCACAACATACAGTAAGGATAGTCAATTAGTGTTTTTACCCTTCCTTCTTCATGTATATTACAGGCCACAGATAAAGAGCTAGTATGGATAATGCGAGCAGCCGTCATTGTGTTTGGAATAATAGCAGCTGGGATGACGTGGCTGTCCACTTCGGTCTATGGATTATGGTATCTGAGCTCGGATCTTATCTTTGTTCTACTTTTTCCTCAGCTTGTATCTGTACTCTATATCAAGGGAACTAACGCATATGGTTGCGTCACTAGTTACATTTTTGGTCTTTTCCTGCGTGTTGGTGGTGGCGAGCCTTACCTACATCTACAACCACTTATTTGTTATGCTGGATGCCATTTAGATTTCAGGTTTCCAACTGGACCAATATATATCCAAAGATTTCCATTCAAAACTGTATCAATGTTAGCATCCTTAATGATGAACTTATTTGTTTCATTTCTGACTAAATATCTCTACAATAGAGGAATTTTCCCACCAAAACTGGACTTTCTTCATGGCTTTGATCCACAGCTTAAAAAAGAAAAAACAAATAAAATAGCATCAGAGATCAATGATAGCATAGATGCAGTTGAACAGATGCCTTCAGATAAAGAAGACAAGGAACCTCTTGATACTACTTCTCAAGACAAGGAACCAGTCAATGATTAAGTTTCAAGTCCATTGATTTCAAAAAAAAGATGATGGACACATGCCTCAACTTCAAACATGGACATTGTAGCAAAAATGTATTACACCTAAAGCAAATGCCTCGTGGTTTTGATTAGCAAGAGCTATAAATAATAAATAAAACAAAACTCACTGATAAACAGTTAAAGTTAGTGGACTAAAAATCCCAACTGAGTCAATTATTAGCAATGGATATCATTAGCTAGTTACTGTTCCATTCAGTTTACAACAACAACTTGCATGTAATCTTTAATGTAGGAAAACACTCCAAGGTGTTTCCCAGGGGTATAATCAGATGAAAATTGGCACCAAAAGTCAAAAAAGGAGACATGAGGATAAGTGGCCAAAAACTTGGTCAAGGAGGTAGGTTTCAACAGATCATCTTAAAGGGGAAGAGATTGTTGGAGAGAGGGAGAAGTTTAGGAAGGGAATTTCAGAATTTAGGGCCTAGAAGGCTGAAGACATAGCCAGCAATGGGGGAACGAAGGAAGTAAAAGATGCACAAGAGACTAAAGATCTTGAAAGGTACAGAACTCTTGGGAAATTGTAGGACGAGAGGAGGTTACGGAGATAGGGACGGGCAAGGCCATGCAAGAGCTCGATGATGAGATGTGAATGAGAATTTTCAAATTGAGGTGCTGCTAGACCGGCAAGCAAATTCAGGTCAGCAAGCAGAATGAATGAGACTTGATGCAAGTTAGGATACAGGCAAAAGAGTCTGAATGAGCTTATATTTATGAAGGGTGGGAGATTGGGGGCCAGCCAGAAGCACTTTGGAACAGTCGAGACTGAAGGTTATAATAGCATAGATGAAAATTCCAGCAGCACATGGCTGAGGCAGAGGTGGGGATGGGCAAAATAACAGAGATGGAATGATGTGCTCTTTGTGATAGAAAGCATCTGGAGTTAACAGTTCAGCTCAGAATCAAGTGAGATGGCAAGACTGCAAATGGTCCAGTTCAGCCTGAAGCAGTGACTAAGGGAAGATTGACAAGATTAGACATTTGATTATAATCTTCTTCACCTCATTTACCTTTGTTCAATAAAGCTGGAACTCCTGTTTTTTTAAAAGCAATTCTGAATTATTTTCCAATCACCTCTTCTGTCACATGTACTGTTTACTTATGATAGTCAAGGGTTTCATATCCATTTTGTTTCAGTGCTTAACTAATTATTAATGACCCCTGATAACTGGATGTCTTATTGCTGGAAGTAAATTGAAACTGAGTGAAATCAAAAGTGGTAATTGTGTACACTTACATTGCAAACATAGCTGAAGTGCTTAACGCAGACCCTCAAAGGATAGCCCTTGGTGTGTGCTCTGAACTCCTGTATAATGCAACCTGAATTACTGGTGAGTCACAAAAATATTCTTCATAAAATTGTTGAATGCCACACAATGCTTAAGAAGTTCCCTTTATAATTAATTGATAAGAAGGTTTTTGCCTGTTAAATCTAGCTCTCAAGGTATCACGATCCTCTTTTAAGGCATTACAAATATAAAATGTATTTAGGATCTGGTCTATCGGAAAGCTGTCTACGTTTTTACTTTTTGCAAATTTTCCATTTTCTGGACCTTATATTGTGATATGAAAGTTCATGAAACAGTAGGGAACTAACTACTCATTAAAGCTCAGAGGAGATTTTATTCCTCAACTCCACTCCCAAGTAATTTGTGAATTATTTCAGCAAAATTGAAGTAAAATGGATACCAATTCTTTCCTCAATTTTGTGCTTAAATACTGCTGCTCCTGAATTCTTCAATAGATGTTCTGCGATCTGTGCCCGATTCCACCTATAAAGGTGCAACAGTGTAAATTACATGCAAATTATAGAAATTGGCCTGCTCCTAGATTTCCTCTAACCGCACGAGATGTGAATCAAGGCAGACTGTCTGCTACCCGAGCTGTTGTTTAAGCCCCATTTTAACTAGGTGAGTGAAGAACATGGTGCCAGTCAAGCAAGCATCAATGCTGGAGGGTGGAAGGAGGAAGCATCACGCTTGCCCTGCTCATTAATATGGGGCCAATACTATTTAAACTTTCAGGGCTTAGTTAAATAAGCCAAAGAACAAAGAACAAAGAACAATACAGCACAGGAACAGGCCCTTCGGCCCTCCAAGCCCGTGCCGCTCCCTGGTCCAAACTAGACCATTATTTTGTATCCCTCCATTCCCACTCCGTTCATATGGCTATCTAGATAAGTCTTAAATGTTCCCAGTGTGTCCGCCTCCACCACCTTGCCTGGCAGCGCATTCCAGGCCCCCACCACCCTCTGTGTAAAATATGTCCTTCTGATATCCGTGTTAAACCTCCCCCCCTTCACCTTGAACCTATGACCCCTCGTGAACGTCACCACCGACCTGGGGAAAAGCTTCCCACCATTCACCCTATCTATGCCTTTCATAATTTTATACACCTCTATTAAGTCTCCCCTCATCCTCCGTCTTTCCAGGGAGAACAACCCCAGTTTACCCAATCTCTCCTCATAACTAAGCCCCTCCGTTCCAGGCAACATCCTGGTAAACCTCCTCTGCACTCTCTCCAAAGCCTCCACGTCCTTCTGGTAGTGTGGCGACCAGAACTGGACGCAGTATTCCAAATGCGGCCGAACCAACGTTCTATACATCTGCAACATCAGACCCCAACTTTTATACTCTATGCCCCGTCCTATAAAGGCAAGCATGCCATATGCCTTCTTCACTACCTTCTCCACCTGTGACGTCACCTTCAAGGATCTGATCTCATAGGAATTCAAGCCAGACTTGAATTCCTCCCAACTATGTTGTCGATAGGACAGGAGTCAGGAAAACAGGACAGGAGATTGAGGTTGAAATTGGGGTCCGAGGGAAATAAGCTGTGGCAGTTCATAGGTCATAGAATCCCTACTGTGCAGAAGGAGGCCATTTGGCCCATCAAGACTGCACCGACAACAATCCCAGCCAGACCCTATCTCTATAATGCTACATATTTACCCTGCTAGTACCCTGACACTAAAGGTCAATTTAGCATGGCCAAACAACCTAACCGGCACATCTTTGGATTGTGGGAGGAAACCCATGCAGATACGGGGAGAACATGCAAACTCCACATAGACAGTCACCTAAGGCTGGAATTGAACCCGGGTCCCTGGCACAGTGAGGCAGCAGTGCTAACCACGGTGCCCCAGTTTAGATGCGAGGATAGATGATCCTGGTTGGGGTGGAGGGTCCTATGGTTCCTTATGAAACCTGGCAGAACATTCCTAATAGCAAACAATCCTTCCAAAAAAAGTACTCTGGGTGGGCAATTTTAATGTCCACCAACAAAAGTGGCTCGGGAGCTGGTTGGATCCTAAAAGATATAACTGCTAGACTAGGTCTGTAGCAGGTGGTGAAGGAACCAACAAGAGGAAAAAACATACTTGACCTCATCCTTACCAATCTGCCGGCTGCAGATGCATCTGTTCATGACAATATTGGTAAGAGTGACCACTGCACAGTCCTTGTGGAGACGAAGTCCCACCTTCACATTGAGAATAACCTCCATTGTGTTGTATGGCACTATCACCGTGCTAAATGGGACAGACATCAAACCGATCTAGCAACTCAAGACTGGGCATCCATGAGCTGCTCTGGGCTGTGAGTAGCAGCGGAACTGCACAATCTGCAACCTCATGGCCGGGCATATTCTTCACTCAACCATTACCATCAAGCGAGGGGATCAACCCTGGTTCAATGGAGAGTGCAGGAGGACATGCCAGGAGCAGCACCAGGCATACCTAAAAACGAGGTGTCAATCTGGTGAAGCTACCAAACAGAACTATTTGCATGCCAAACAAGTGTAGACAGAGCTAAGCGATCCCACAATCAATGGATCAGATCTAAGCTCTGCAGTCCTTCCACATCCAGGAGTGAATGGTGGTGGTGAATGGAGGAGGATCCACAAATGTCCCCATCCTCAATGATGGAGGAGCCCAGCACATCAGTGCAACAGATAAGGCTGAAGCATTCGCAACAATCTTCAGCCAGAAGTGCCATGTGATCCATCTGGCCCCCTCCAGTGGTCTCCAGCATTTCAGATGCTGGTCTCCAGCACCTCAGATGCTGGTCTCCAGCACCTCTGATGCTGGTCTCCAGCACCTCTGATGCTGGTCTCCAGCAACTCAGATGCTGGTCTCCAGCAACTCAGATGCTGGTCTCCAGCCAATTCAATTCACTCCACATGATAGCAAGAAACGGTTGGAGGCACTGGATATTGCAGAGGCAATGGGCCCTGATAACATTCCGGCAGTAGTACTGAAGACTTGTGCTCCAGAACTTGCCGCTCCCCTAGCCAAGCTCTTCCAGTACAGTTACAACACTGGCATCTACCCAACAATGTGGAAAATTGCCCAGGTATGTCCTGTACACAAAAAGCAGGACAAATCCAACTGAGTCAATTATCGTCCAATCAGTTTACTCTGCTCTCCATCATTAGTAAAGCGATGGAAGGAGTCATCGACAGTGCTATCCAGCAGCATCTGCTCAGCAATAACCTGCTCAGTGACACCCAGTTTGGATTTCGCCAGGGTCACTCAGCTCCTGACCTCATTACAGCCTTGGCTCAAACATGGACAAAAGAGCTGAATTCCAGACGTGAGGTGAGAGTGGCAGCCCTAGACATCAAGGCCACATTCGACAAGTGTGGCATCAAGGAGCCCTAGCAAAACTGGAATCATTGGTTATCAGGGGGCAAAGACTCTGCTGGTTAGAGTCATAGCTGGTACATAGGAAGATGGTTGTGGTTGTGGAGGGTTAGTCATCTTAGCTCCAGGACATCACTGCAGGAGTCCCTCAGGGTGGTGTCCTAGGCCCAACAATCTTCAGCTGTTTCATCAATGACCGTCCCTCCATCATAAGGTGAGAAGTGGGGATGTTCGCTGATGATTGCCCAATGTTCAACACCATTCACGACTCCTCAGATACTGAAGCAGTCCATGTTCAAATGCATCAAGATCTGGACAATATCCAGGCTTGGGCTGACAAGTGGCAAGTAACATTCGTGCCACACAAATACCAGGCAGTGATCATCACAAATAAGAGACACTCTAACCACCGCCCCTTGACATTCAATGGTGTTACCATCACTGAATCCCACACTGTCAACCTCCTTGGGGCTACCATTGACCAGAAACTCAACTGGACTCACCACATTAACATAGTGGCTACAAGAGCAGGTCAGAGGCTAGGAATACTGCGACAAATAACTCACTTCCTGACTCCCCAAAGCCTATCCACCATCTACAAGGCACAAGTCATGAGTGTGACGGAATACTCCCCACTTGCCTGGATGGGTGCAGTTCCAACAACTCTAAAGAAGCTTCACACCATCCAGGACAAAGCAGCCCACTTGATTGGCACCACATCTACAAACATCCACTCCCTACACCACCGACGCTCAGCTGCAGCAGTGTGTACTCTCTACAAGATGCACTGCAGCAATTCACCAAAGATCCTTAGACAGCACTCTCCAAACACACGACCGCTTCCATCTAGAAGAATAAGGCCAGCAGATACATGGGACCACCACCACCTGCAAGTTCCCCTCCAAGCCGCTCACCATCCTGACTTGGAAATATATGGCCGTTCCTTCACTGTCACCGGGTCAAAATCCTGGAATTCCCTCCCTGGGTCAACCCACAGCACGTGGACTGCAGCGATTCAAGAAGGCAGCTCACTACCATCTTCTCAAGGGCAACTAGGGATGGGCAATAAATGCTGGCCAGCCAGCGATGTCCGTGTCCCACGAATGAATAAAAGAAAAAATTTGCTTCAATAGTCCTCATTTTGAGCTGCTGCCCCTTTAGACCCGGTGCTCCTCACGAGACACCAAATGTAGCTGTCCTGTGTTACAATATAGTCAGGATAAAATGACATCATCAGACCCTGACTTGCTAATTTCAATGAAGCCCTCATGTGCCTGCTGCAAGGCCTTGGCTTTCTCAACAGATACACCTTTTAAATTGGCACATGGCGCTAGGCTGGTGGGTGTATAATAAGCAAATTGTTGCAAATATTTTAACTCTCTATGTACCTTGCTCTTGCCAAGCAAGGAGTTTTGAATTCAGGGCTTTTGATTTTTTTTATATTCTCAGTCATGGGATGTGAACATCGCTGGCAAGGCCAGCATTTATTGCCCTTTTCTAATTGCCCTTGAGAAGATGGTAATAAGCAGCCTTCTTGAACCACTACAGTCTATATAATGTGCTAGCTGTTTTCAAGTAACAGACTGTTATTATCAAGGAAGAGTTTCATCCTCATATTATTGTTTGCATTAAACAGTTGCTTGGTAATACAGAAATTGCATATTGCTGAAAGGAGAGACATGTTGCCAAAGTTTTTCGTTTTGCACTCAGCAGGACAAATGCAAGAATGTTAAATTGTAAACATAACAATATGACTACAGGACAAAAAGTTACTGATTGATTGGAAATACAACTCTAATTGGCTGAAGCATTGCCATGGAGAAAACAATGGGTAACTATAGATTTCCTAAGCAATTTATTCAAGGCACAAAGCCTGAACGTATTCTTTATGTTTGCAGAGAACAGTCCAAGCAGATGAATGTACGTCACTTCTAATGAGCATAAATGAGCCACTTAAACTAATTGCCTCAAAATCTGCAATAGCATAGCTATTAGCAGACTCAGGGTTGTTCAGCAAGTGCTGCCCAATCACAGAATCCGATTTAACAGCAGACTTTTTGTTTTGGGTTTTACATGTTGTTGAATATGGCCTATACTCTGAGTATGGTCTTTATCCTGAGTATGGTTTATATTCTGTCTATTGCAAATGACTGAAGAAATACAATGGGGTGAGTTTTACCATCCCGCCCACCACAGGAATCAGAGTGGGCGAGGGGCAGACCATGGAAAGGTCCAATGATCTCGGGCAGGATTTTCTGGTTTCAGAGCGAGCGTGGCCGGAAAATCCCATCCAATGAGTGATTCGATCAGCCAGTCATTGAAACATATAGCCTACATACCTGGCTTCACACTTGCACTGAAATTCATTCATAATATTGCTTAGTTACATAGTTGGCAGAGCATATTTTTAGATTGAAGGCAGTATTCTGTAAGTGAAAATTATCACTTGCATTGCCACTGCACCCAAACTGGTCAGCTTCTGTTGTTGAAGATTTTTCTCCCGATGATCAGTCAGACTTTTTCTTTCAGATTACAATCCCTCAACTGCACTGCTGGTCTCTCACTCCAGCAGTAACGATCCAATGTGTCCAGTCCTTTATGCACTTTTGCAGCTAGTTTACTGCATTGATAAGATATACTGATCTATGAAGCTTATTTTAAAACCACAATTCTATTCTACAGTCTTTGTTTACCCCCTCCCAAAAGGTTGTCTATTTTTCTCTCACTTTCTCTAGTAATTTTCTATGATGTCAAACCCCTTACAGTCAATTTTTCAGGGAAAGTTGTTTGTATTTGTTTGGATCATTGTACTTCACCTTATCATGATTGAAGGCCTATTCTTCATAAACTAAAGCATAGTGTCTCTGGATGATTCATAAGAACATAAGAAATAGGAGCAGGAGTAGGCCATCTAGCCCCTCGAGCCTGCCCCGCCATTCAATAAGATCATGGCTGATCTGACGTGGATCAGTACCACTTACCCGCCTGATCCCCATAACCCTTAATTCCCTTACCGATCAGGAATCCATCCATCCGCGCTTTAAACATATTCAGCGAGGTAGCCTCCACCACCTCAGTGGGCAGAGAATTCCAGAGATTCACCACCCTCTGGGAGAAGAAGTTCCTCCTCAACTCTGTCTTAAACTGACCCCCCTTTATTTTGAGGCTGTGTCCTTCCTTACTAAGTGGAAAGAATCTCTCCGCCTCCACCCTATCCAGCCCCCGCATTATCTTATAAGTCTCCATAAGATCCCCCCTCATCCTTCTAAACTCCAACGAGTACAAACCCAATCTCCTCAACCTCTCCTCATAATCCAAACCCCTCATCTCCGGTATCAACCTGGTGAACCTTCTCTGCACTCCCTCCAATGCCAATATATCCTTCCTCATATAAGGGGACCAATACTGCACACAGTATTCCAGCTGCGGCCTCACCAATGCCTCATGCCTCATACTCATGGGGATTTTGACCAAGTCATGTTGACTGGGGAGCTCTTTAAAAACCGTGGGCAGGATCTAATTCCAGGATTCCCAACCTTATTCCCAGGTTGTGCAGCTTTTGGCAATGTCTTTAAAGGTTGAGGGCTTTTGATTTAATTCATTATTGTCACATGTATTAGTATACAGTGAAAAATATTGTTTCTTGCGCGCTATGCAGACCATACATAGAGAAGGACAAGAGAGAGTGCAGGATGTAGTGTTACAGTCATAGCTGGAGTATAGAGAAAAATCAATTTAATGCGAGGTAGGTCCATTCAAAAGTCTGATGGCAGCAGGGAAGAAGCTGTTCTTGAGTCGGTTAGTACGTGACCTCAGACTTTTGTATCTTTTTCACAACGGAAGAAGGAAGAAGAGAATATGTCCAGGGTGCGTAGAGTCGTTAATTATGCTGACTGCTTTTCTGAGGCAGCGGGAAGCTTAGACAGTCTCAACGGCTGGGAGGCTGGATTGAGTGATGGGCTGGGCTTTGTTCAGGACTCTTTGTAGTTTCTTGCAGTCCTGGGCAGAGCAGGAGCCATACCAAGCTGTGATCCAACCAGAAAGAATGCTTTCTATGGTGCATCTGTAAAAGTTGGTGAGAAAGCCAAATAGCGGACATGCCAAATTTCCTTAGTCTTCTGAGAAAGTAGAGGCATTTTAAACTATAGTGTCGGCATGGAGGGATCAGGACAGGCTGTTGGTGATCTGGACACCTAAAAACATGAAGCTCTTGACCATTTATACTTCATCCCCATTGATGTAGACAGTGGCATGTCCTCCACTACGCTTCCTGAAGTCGATGACTATCTCCTTCATTTTGTTGACATTGAGGGAGAGATTATTGCCATGGGTGGCTCCACAGCTTTCATGGATTCAGGCCAGGTTTTTAAAAAGACATAGTTCATGGCCCATCAGAGAAGTTGTAAATCATTTTGTGTAAGATGAAACCTTTTAAAAGGCACATTCAAAAGGTGATCTTAATCCTCCATGCCAAGCTCTGCCTTCAGCCAAGAGAGCCAAGACAGCTATTTTAGTAAAACAATACCTGCTCCTTAGAGGAAACATTGTTTGATTTACAGCTCAGACTCTCTGCTTGTTAAGGTCAGTTTCACAATGTTTGTTTAGACAAGTCAAATGATTTCAAGTGTTTGTGGTTTGTGTTTTTCGTGACTTCATAGGTCTTGGATGATTGACACTTCTAATTGCTTGTGCTTCAGACTTTTTTTTTAAAATATAGGAGGAACTTCTCAATTAGTCAGTTTTTTCCCCCAAGGACTCATTTTACACATACCTCTTTACACTATGTGATTCATTTGTTATCAAAAGTACAGTGTATCAATGGGCATGAAAGTGCCACAGCTTGGCATTGAGGGCATGAGGGGCAATCGTGAGTGGATGGAAGTGCAGAACTTTGCACAGTAGTCATGAGGGGGCATTGGGGAGCATGAGGTGGCATGGATGAGGCATAAGAATTGTTTGGAGGGTGAAGGGGATGTGAGGAGTAAAGGCTGAAGGGCCTATGTGGTTTTTTTACTGGCTCAAAGTCCCACAGCACCAAGTCAGGCCTTTAAAAAAGCCCACCTCCGCATCCAACAGCCCCTGTGGCTGTCTTCACCCTTCTTCTCAGGTTAACTGGCCTGACCCCAGCAATGAAGGTCCCACTTTTATAGACACTTGCTCCCAGGGCTGGCAGGCCAAGCCAAGAATTTTCTCGAATCCCTCACCCACCTCAAGGATGAAAATCCAGGCCATTATCTCTGTCATTTCTTTTGATTGCATTTCTTTTGAGTCTCTCAGCTTTGTAAGTTCAACAAATTTAATTTTAAAAGAGTAACAAACAATAATCTCTTTATAAGCAATTTCTTAATTTCCTAAGGCATGCTAATTGAATATAAAGCTTGAAATTATGTCAAACGTCACTTTTTGTCCGACATTCCCTCCTTACTGTCTTAGTATGATTCAGCGCTACAGAGGGGTATAACTTCAGCATTTCCAACAGGAAAGGAGATAAATGGACAAGTGGAACTCAGGAATGCAGTTTTCAACAAGACATCAGGAACTATTAGGGCTGATACAACAAAACTTTTCTCTGCACAAAGAGTGATTAACGTGTGGACTAAACCTCCACCGAAAGTAATGAGCAAATTTCTGGGCCCATTTATGGAAAACCCTGATGCCACAGTGGGGACTTCTTTAAAATCAAAATAGGCTAAATAGCCTTTTCATCTGTAAGTATTTTAGAGACAATTTACACATTCCTGAATCTTCCAATATGGGGGTAGGGAGGTGAATGACTCAAGTTGTTGATGCGCTTAGATCCCTGAGCCAGTTTTGTTCAGGAGTGTACAGAGAGGCGGAATTAGCTTTTTTGGCATAGGGGTGGGATGAATGAGCCAGGAAAAGAGTGAGCATTATGTAAAGAAAGGAGGATGGCCATTATTGGGGTGGGTAGGTGAGAACTGTTGGGGGCTGAGCGGGGTTAGCAATGTCGCCAGGGGGGAGAGGGAGTGAACATTGTTGTCATGAGGGAAAGGGTGAAAAGTGCCATGAGGTAAGGAAAGAAGTGGACAATGCTGTGAGATGAGGGATGCGATGGACAATGCTGTGTGGTGAAAAATATGATCGACAGTGTTGGGAGCTGAGGGGGATGAACAATGTTGGGATGACAAAAGAAGGCGAGTCTTGTTGAGGGAGGTGAGGGAAGGGATGAGCATTGTTGTGGAAATGAGGGAAGGGGGTGAAAAATGTCAGGCGATGAGGAAGTGAATATTTTTGGGGGTGGTAAGGCTATACAGTTAAGGAGGTTGACAGTTTTTTTTAATTCAAAAGAACGTAAATCTAACAGAACTAGACAGGGTAGATGCAGGAAGGATGTTCCCGATGGTGGAGGAGTCCAGAACCCGGGGTCACAGTCTGAGGATATGGGGAAATTACTTCACCTGAATTTCTTCACTTTTCTAACTGGAGGTCTGTGACAAGCGGTGTTCCAAAAGGATCAGTGCTGGGGCTTCTGTTGTTGGTAATATATATATATATAAATGCTTTGGAGGAAAATGTAGGTGATCTGATTGGTAAATTTGCAGATGATACAAAAATTGGGGGAGTAGCGGACAGTGAGGAGGATTGTCAAAGGATACAACAGGATATAAATCGGCTGGAGACCTGGGCTCAAAGATGGCAGATGGAATTTAACCTGGACAAATGTGAGGTAATGCGATTTGAAAGGTCAACTACAGAAGGAAAGTATACAGTAAATGGTAGAACCCTCAGAAATATTAGCATACAGAGGGATCTGGGCGTGCAGGACCACAGTTCCCTGGAGGTGGCAACTCAGGTGGACAAGGTAGTCAAGAAGGCATATGGCATGCTGGCCTTTATTGGTTGGGGCGTTGAGTATAGGAATTGGAAAATCATGTTGCAGCTGTATAAGACTTTGGTGAGGCCACATTTGGAGTACTGTGTACAATTCTGGTCGCCTTACTACCGGAAGGATGTTGACGCATTGGAAAGGGTGCAGCAAAGATTTACCAGGATGTTGCCTAGTTTGGAGGATATGGACTAAGAAAGGTTGAACAAACTTGGATTGTTTTCACTGGAGCGACGGAGGATGAGCAGTGACCTGATAGAGGTTTACAAGATTATGACAGGCTTGGATAGTGGATAATCAGTCTTTTTCCCGGGGTTGAAGGGTCAATTACTCGGGGGCATAGTTTGAAAGTGGGATGGGAAAGTTTAAAAGAGATGAAAGGGGCAAGGTTTTCACACAGAGGTCGGTGAATGCCTGGACCTTGCTGCCAGAGAAGGTGGTGGAAGTAGATTCTATAACAACGTTCAATAGGCATCTGGATAGATACATGAATAGGTAGGGAATAGAGGGATATGTACCATAGAAGCAAGAAAATATTAGATTAGAGAGGCATCTATGCCAGCACAGACTTGGTGGGCCAAAGGGCCTGTTCCTGTGCTGTACTGTTCTTTGATCTTTCTTCTTTGGACAGTGGTAAGCCTGTGGAATTCTCTACCATAGAAAGCAGTTGAGGGCAGAAAATTGTATGTTTTCAAGAAGGAGTTGGATATAGCTCTTAAGATGAAGAGGATCAAAAGGATTTCTCCTCTTCTCAGCCGTAAAAGCTTTACCCCTCATCCTTAAACTATATGACCCCCTGGTTCCAGATACCCCCACCATTAGGACCATCTTTTCTGCATCTACCCTGTCTAGTCCTATTATAATTTTATAGGTTTCCATGAGATCCCCCTCATTCTTCTGAACTCCAGTGAATATAATCCTAACTAACTCAATCTGTTCATATGTCAGTCCCGCCATTCCCAGGACACTTCACTAGTTACAACTTGTCAACCCAAAGTTGGCCCAGTTATCTCTACGCTCTGTTTCCTGTTAACTAATCAATCTTCTATCCATGCTAATATATTACCCCCTACACTATGAGCTCTTATTTTGTGCAGTAGACTTTCATATAAGACCTTGTCAAATGTTTTTTTGTAAATCCAGATACACCATATCCACAGGTTCCGATTAACCACATTGCTTGCTACTTTCTCAAATTAATCTAAGAAATTAATCAAACACAATTTCCTGTTCGCAAAACCATGTTGATTTTCTAAATGTCCTGCTATTAATAATGGATTCTAACATTTTCCCTTTGACAGATGCTAGGCTAACTGGCTTATAACTTCCTGCGTTCTGTATTTCTCCTTTCTTGAATAGTAAGTTTGTGATTTTCCAATCTGCTTTTCAGAATCCAGGGAATTTTGGAAGATCCTGGCCAGAATCTCTGATCTCACCCGCAGCTGTGGTTCTCTGATCCCATTACTGTGAATAGAGATGTGGCTGAGCACCGTTCTCCGTTCTCACTGGCAGTGGTAGCAGGGCGTGCGAGACAGCAGAATTCCCACCTACATCTGGTCTCTCTGCAGTCAATTCTTTCAAGCCCCCTAGGATGAAGGCCATTAGGTCCAGGGGACTTGTCAGCCGTTAGTGCTAATAGTTGCCCCAGTATCTTTTCCTTAGTGTTTTAAGTTCATCCCTCTTTTTTTGATTTTCAATTATGCTTGGACTTTGTTTTGTCTTCTGCAGCAAAGACAGGCACAGAAAACCTGTTCACTTCTGCCATTTCCTTTTTCCGACTATTAATTTCCCAGTTTCATCATTCAAGGGACAAATGCTCATTTTAGTTACTATTTTCCTTTTAAAATGTTTGTAGACACTCTGATTATCTTTTTTTAGATTCTAGATAGTTTTCCCGCATGCTCTAATTTCTCCCTCATTATAATTTTAGACATTCTTTGTGATCTCTAAAATTTGCTCAATCTGCCAACCTACCACTAATCTTCACACTATGATATGCTTCTTCTTTCAATTTGATACTAGCCCTAACTTCCCTAGTTAGCCAATTATTGTGCATCTGTCTCCCAGAGTCTATTTTTCTTAATGGAATATATCTTTGCTGTGCATTAAGGAATATCTCCTTAAATGTTGCAACTGCTCCTCCACCATCCTACATTTTAACTTACTTTCCAAGTTCAATTTAACCAAGTCTGTCTTCATATCTTTGTAATTGCCTTCATTTAGGTTTAACTTACTAGTGTTAAACTCACATTTCACACCCTCAAACTAAGTGTGAAATTCTTTTCAATTCCAATTCTCTTCCCATACCCAGTGGTGCACTAATGCAGACTTTTGTCTGTTTCCATAGCTAGTAATTCCCAGAATAGGTCACTAGTCTGTTTACAGGTGCTTATGCTTGAGGCGCACCTCTCCACATGAAGCGTGGCTGACTAGACGTCTCCCCCACTTTTGCTGCCAGCCATTGTCATGTTTGGAAGGATTTGCAGGTTGACACATTCAACATGTTTGACTGCATTATGAACACAACTTCCTTGACCATGAGGTTCTGTGTTGGGCCTCAAACCTAGAGCTTCTCGCCCCATGACCTCCTCTGTTACCCTTTCCTAACTTCTTATTCTTTCAGAATGTCAAATAACCTTGAATACACCAGCCTTTGTTACCTTGCAACCACATCTCAGATATGGCTACTAGGTCATACATATTTATCCCTACTTCTGCCAACATTTAATCCATTTTGTAATAAATGCTACATTGTTAGGGTTTCAGAGCAGATCCACAAGGTATATTATGAAGCCAGACTAGACCCAACAATTTTCTATTTTAGCACGCATATGAGGAAAGGATGCTTTGCTCCAGGAGTAATTTCACTGACAAGTTATGGATCTTTTATCAAAATAAGAGTTACTCACAACACAGTTTAAGTATAACTCTAACAAAATGAAGCAGCTTAACTCTTAAAAGTTGAATAATATTTAAAAATGAAAAGAAACAACTGCAGTTTCTAATTTATCACTGTTCAGTCCCAAATAAGCAACATTCATCTTACAAACTCAAAAACAACTTTAATTATAGTTAGCAACCAGAAATATACTTGCTATAATAAGTGTAAACAGCCTTGGAGCTTTCAGAATTCTATCTTCAACCAGAACAGCCAAACTCCAATTCCTTTCTGCAAAAACCTGTTTCTTTCTACTACAGATCCAGGGCTGCACCTAAACCATAACATCACACGACCCTGTCAGTCACTCTACTCTGAAATCCCAGGGAAACTTAAGTAAACAAGAGTCTATCTACTTAATATAACTACTTGCAAGGTTGAAATGAGTAATTAACCTGCTTCCTCAGCCTCTAAACTCCATCCCTCCCAGACATACCGACGACTGGTAGCATAAAGCTGAATTTTTTAAACATTCTCCTGAAACATAAAAAAAACATACACACAACAAATACACAGAAAATTCGACACTTTCTTCACAGAATGCATTCAGTGACAGAGCCTTTCATGTTGTCTATTCACCATTCTTGTAAATTCTGGCCTTATCTGCTGGTGTACTATTTAGCTTGTATGCTCAGTCCCTTCCTTATTCTGATTATCATTATCCATATCATTACCTTGCTCTATTTCCTTGACTTTCCTTTTTAATTTACCTCGTCTCCCCTCAAATGGCCCCCACCTCCCACAATTCAGTTTAAAGATTCCTCTGCCATCCCAGATAAACAATCGGCAAAGCCTTGACTCATAGGTTTCTGTTCTAAATTTTAAGACCTTGAAGAGGAGGAAACTCCCACCCTCACCCCACAACATAATTGAGCACTGATGGAATCCCGCCCCTATACAATTAGTTTTATTGCTTAGATAGGACTATAGTAGTTGGTAAGCCTTACACAAAAACTTGACCCTGCTGTGACATTGTTCACACACATTTCTTAAAATGGAAGAGCATTTGGAAGCAATCCAGATGACCTCAATAAGTGCCAACAAAGTGGTTTGACTAAATGAATATGGAACATGTAAGAAATATAACAATTACATAGATTGCAGCAAGGGTAATGTATTAGAATTGTTTTACCACTCGAGCTTCCTGTTGGAAAAATATGACTAAGTAAATAGAAGCAGCAAATGAGTCATGGATTGTAATATCACCCTGTCCAGTAGGAAAGAAGTACTTGCCTTTTTCTTGTTTGAAGGTCAAGTATAATAATAAAGGTGAAAGCTCCTATAAACTCGTATAAATGAAACTGTGGAGGAAAGGGGATTCAACTCTTTCCATCCAGTGTTGTCTTCCAAATCAGTTCTAAAGCAATTTCTGTAACATATAATTTTGTAATCGCATCAATACAATGGTGTGGTGATGTTTTTTAGAAAAGTTTTACAATACCCTATGATTGTCTTTAAGTACTTAATGTAAGTAGCTTAATGGAAAGATTTTGTTTTCCTTTTAATGTAATATATTTGTTTAATGTGTAAAGTCTGAAATAATGGCATTCATTCAACTCGGGTGTAATTGAGAAATTGCAGCTTAGTTTAAGAACTGCAAATGTTATGCATTATATCTAACTTCACTTCCATTGCTCTGTAATTGATTCATACTTCTCTATTAATTATGCCACTGCACTAAAGTGCTAGTTGAGATTTTGTGCTCAAGCCTGGAAATCACATTACAAAGAGGAAAGCCAGCTTTTAAGCAGGTACTTTTTAAACGAGTTTAGAGACTCCGACCCCATCACCAACTCAGGCAGCAAATTCCACCCTCTGTGTAAAAAAGTTTCCTCATGCCCCCTCTAATTCTTCTGCCACTTAGCTTGAATCTATGACCCCTGGTTTTTGAACTTTTGCCAAGGGAAACCGGCTCCTCCTGTCTGCTCTATCTTTACCCCTCACAATTTTGTAAACTTCACTAATGTCATCCTTCAGCCTTCCCTGTTCCAAGGAAAATAACCCCAACCTCTCCAATCTCTCCACATAGCTACAATTCTCCAGCCCTAACAACATACTAGTAAATCTTCTCCGCATTCTCTCCAGAGCAAATACATCCTCCCTGTAATGTGATGTGGAGATGCCGGCATTGGACTGGGGTGGGCACAGTAAGAAGTTTCACAACACCAGGTTGAAGTCCAACAGGTTTATTTGGAATCACGAACTTTCGGAGCGCTGATCCTTCCTCAGATGAGTCACCGCAGGGAAAAACACTAACATAACAGAAGTGCATTCGTCCAGAATATAACAAACACTTTAGCAATTAAGATCAATTATGCTGCTGCAGTGACAACAGACTGCCAGTTATAGACAAAGCAGCACTGGTTAATAGAACTGACTGCTAAAACAAATCTGCATGTGAAAGGTGACACAAAATATTTCTAGACAAGTATGGGTATCTAGATTTGACACTATCATTCTTAGTTTTGGAGGGGACATACCTGCTTTGTATCCTAAGGGTCTCACTTATCACTGCTTCCGAATAGTTTACCACTGATTTTATCCTTTAGCAGTCTTGTCCAGTCCACCTCAGCCAAATCACTTCTCAATCTTGTAAAATTTGCCTTCCTCCAGTTTAAAACTTTTACTCCTGATTTATCTCTGTCCTTTTCCAAAATAATACTAAATCTAACCAAATTATGGTCACTATCGCCAATATGGTTACCTATTATCACTTCACCCATTTGCCCTTCTTCATTTCCAAGACTAAATCCAGAATTACATCTCCTCTCATTGGGCTTGTCACATATTATTTTTTTTAAATTTCCTGGACACAGTACATGAACCTTTCATCCTCAATGCCCCTTATATTGTTTGAAACCTAGTTGATATTGGGACGATGAAAGTCTCCTACTAATATTGCCCTCTCATTCCTACAGGCCGAAAGTTGTCGACATACATGTTTTTCTATCTCCCTCTCAACATTTTGGGATCTGTAGCATACTCCTAGCAGAATAATAGCCCCTTTTTTTATTCCTAAACTTAACCCTCATTTGTTAACCAGTTCAGTATATCATCCCTTCTCACAACTGTAATTGATTCTTTAACCTAAAATGCTACCACCTCTCCTTTTTGGTCACCCACTCTATCTTGCCTGAAAACTCTATATTCAGTGATATTGAGCTGTCAATTTTGCCCCGCCTTTAGCCAGGTTTCCATTATATCAACAATATCGTGCTGCCATGTGCCTATCTGTGCCTTTAGTTCATCTGCCTTGTTTGTAATACTCCTTGCATTGAAGTATAAACAGCTCAGACCCATCAATTTCCTTTGCTGGACGCTGTTCAACTCTCGTTTCTTTTGTCTTTCTGAGGTACTGACTACATTGCTAACTAATGTTCTACCTCCCGTTTCCTGATTTTAATCTGACCTACAATCATAGAATCATAGAATTCCTACAATACTGAAGGAGGCCATTTGACCCATTGAGCCTGCAACGACAATAATTCCACCCAGGCCCTACACTAAGGGGCAATTTTTTTCGCATGGCTAATCCACCTAATCCACACACCTTTTGGACTGTGGGAGGAAACTGGAGCACCCGAAGGAAACCCACACAGACACGGGGAGAATGTGCAAACTCCGCACAGACAGTGACCCAAGGTTGGAAGTGAATCGGGGTCCCTAGTGCTGTGAGGTAGCAGTGCTAACCACTATGCCACTATGCCACATATAATCCTATCTAAGCCCATGTCACCTATTTAAGCCTTGGTTCCCATCTCCCTCCATACATGAGTTGACCAATTGTAAATAGAGTCTTTGAGGAGGTTTTCTGTTTCTTGTAGAGCAATGTAATTCACGTAACTTCACATGTTTATGAGCAATCCAACCCTCTATTTGGTACGACAGGGGTCCAGTCTCAGGGATAATAATTCTATGCATCTAACCTGACCCACTACTGAAGTTTCATATTATGGGTTTGTTTATGTTGCAGTGGTGATGACTCATTGATAAGATTGTGAGATTTGTGTGTTTAAACATCAACACTTTTATTGGTGGGCGGTAGCTATGTACAGTTCCAAATGTTGTCTTGCATGGAGCTGTTCCATGCAGGCATGCCGCTTACCATGTTCTATCCTAGACTGTTCTCTGACCATTTGGCTACATACATCCAGTCCCACATTGACCCTTGTTCTGCCGAGCACCTTACATTGTAATGCATGCAGGCACATATCATCACAATACAACAAAGCCTTCTGTCTTGACCATTCTTTTACAATTTTGGTCTGTCACATGTGAAGGAATGGTCACACTACTCGTCTTCTAGTACTTTGGTCATGTGATAAAGTTTCTTCTTCCAGCATTTCAATTCAACATCTTTTTCATTGACCATTTTATCATGTTGGTTCTTGTGCTTTTCCATTAGTGTGACCATTTCAGCAATCATGTTTTGGCACATAATCTCAGTTCTTTCTCTGTCTGAATTGCTGATTCTGCTGTCAGTTTCAATGTTTTTATTTCTTCTGTTAATTTCTCATTGGCAGGCTTCCCTTTTTCAAACTCTTATTCTCCCAATTCGATTCTTCACTGGACTTGTTCTTATTATCTAGTTGTTTTTTCATGGAGTTCAACTTATTCTGTTTTATCTCGTTAATTTCTCTTTGTTAACTTCATTTTGTAAAATTTTGCAACTTCTTTTTTCACCAAATTTACTGTCAGCCATTTAATCTTGTTGTTTTAATGTCTTCTCCAGAGCTATAATTCTTCTTGCTGATTACTATTTATGTTCAATAGTTCCTAGGTCATTTTTGAAGTCTTTAATTTCTGTGTTTCTTCCAAGAGGAATCCATCATGTTTTTATTGGACACATACATCTCACAAATGGAACCTTCATTTCTACTTGTCCTAACTTCAGCCAAACCCTTTAACTTCACTGTTGGTCAGGTCTGTCTCCAACAAAGTGTTGACTTATTTCTATTCTGTAGTTCTCTTGTTATCCTTATTGTGGGATTTTCATTGTCCTCTTTCTGGGATCTTTCATTACTTTCCACCTGGGGTCTTTCATTACCCTCCTTCTGGAGTCTTTCATTGCCCTCCTTGTCGGTCTTTCGTTGCCCTTCTGGGATCTTCCTTCTAGTGGTCGCTGCTTTAAGTGCATTGCCACTTTAAATGTATTACCTCTTTAAGGGTATTACCACTTTGAGACTGTCATTCTTTTCAATAAGCATTCATGATCTGTCAGCTTTCTTTCTGTGTTTTTCCCACACTTTTAGAGTTTTGGCACAAACCTGGCTGCTCTTTTTTGAACTTTTGAAACTTTTTTTTTTAAGGGAAGATCATTTCAGAAATCTCAGGAGTTTTTTTCTTCTTCTGGTTGGCTGTAGAGTTCTTTTTTTCTCTGGAGATGCCAGGTTTTGTCTATTTCCCCTGCACTTGGAGACCCAGTGCTTTCATGGTCCAGTCAGGGACATTGTTTTTTTTAAAAAACTTGTTCACTTTCCTTGTTTTAAAGGTTAAGAATGTTTCTGCTTGCTTGAAGCCCATCAGTGCAGTGATTGCCCTGATGCTGCACATTGGGAGCTTATAGAGTCATAGAGGTTTACAGCATGGAAAAAGGCCCTTTGGCCCAACTTGTCCATGCCGCCCAGTTTTTACCACTAAGCTAGTCCCAATTGCCCGCATTTGGCCCATATCCCCCTATACCAATATTATCCATGTAACTGTCTAAATGCTTTTTATAAGACAAAATCGTACCCACCTCTACTACCGCCTCTGGCAGCTCGTTCCAGACACTCACCACCCTCTGAGTGAAAAGATTGCCTCTCTGGACCCTTTTGCATCTCTCCCCTCTCACCTTAAACCTATGCCCTCTAGTTTTAGTTTCAGTTCCTCAATTTTCCCACACTTCAAGACACCTCAGGGCAGTTCACTTGGGGATTTATTTTTTATTTAAAGCACTGCTTTCCATGTGCTGTTTAAAGAATAAACTTTGTAGCAACTCTGCTTCTTTTAAACGTAAGCGCCAGGATTCTCCCAAAAAACATTTAAGTCCCCAACCTGCGGCAAAACTGGAGTAATTCCTGTTGAGTTTTTTAAAGAGTACTTACCAAAGCAAATCTCCGACACTGAGAGTGCCATAGCGGGATTAATTCTGGAAAGTAGGGGGCGGGGCCTATTCCCACCCAAGAGGGTGACAGCCAAGGCACTGAGCGGGCTACTGCGCAGGTGCCAATCTGTCAGAGCGGAGATCGACGCATGCACAGTGGCCTCCCATTTTCAGCCTCCCGATCGCTGGCTTTCCTGATTGCTAGCCAGCCCGACAACACCCCCTCTGGTACTTGGATGGCTGCTGGAGAGCAGGCACTTGCTCAGTCTGAGTCAGATAATGAGACTCTACAAGTGGCCGCCAAGTCAATGTTGAAAATGCAAAAATAGACAAGAGCAAATAATGAAGGAGTCTGTCTGCATTCTGTCTGGTGTCATGTCTCTGACACGCTAGCACCTTGAGGTCACCATGGGAAAGTTGGCATCCATCATGGGGACCTTGGCCCAGCAGGTCTTGACGGATTTGCACTTGGCCCTGCAATGGTCACACACCCTGGTGGGCACTATCAAGATGTAGGTGGCATGGGTATGAGGCATCTTAACCTCTCTCCAAGTGCACCATCTTCTGTGGGAGTCAGAGAGCGGCCCAAAGACTTTCACAGAGAGGATGAGCATCAGCTGGACATCCCAGGGGCCTGCTCTTAGGACATTCCCAGTGTGTGCAGTCACTCATATTCCCCTCTGCCTGTGAACCCATGCATTCCAGCTGTCAGGCCATCAGGGCACATCTGTCCCTGAGCAGGAGATCCTTATCAGGTCAGGGCCTTCCAGGATTCAGGCCGCCAGAGGACATCTGCTAAGGTGATCACAGGTATGAGGAGCAGTCAGCCAGCTGCATTCACCTCTGTGCTGGAAATCAGTGCTGCACCCAGGCGTAGCGGTAAGGTTAGGAAAGTTAAGAATTGTTAACATTACTTTTGGGTTATGGGTGTACTATCACTGTTCTTACAATCCAAGCCGATGTTATAGCTCGACAAAAAGAGATTCACAGGATGGCTAATTACTTCTAACAACAAAAAAAATAAACATTTATTAAACATGAAGAAAATGTATTATGATACAATACACCTTTACACCACACTTCCCTTAACAATTACACACAGGCTTTAGGATTAACATGGATTACAAAATACATCTTCATCTACATTGGTCTCATTAACACAAAGTCCCTTTTAAGCACACAAGATGACTGCAGTCAAATACACTCTTGACTCTGAACCCTAAATGAATGTTCGTAAATTTCTCCTCAGCAACCCCCTCAGATGATTGTCATGTGAGAGTTTCCAAACTTCACTCCCAAAAACATGTTTTAAAATCTTCTCTCATAATAATGTTTTCCCTAGCAATTTGCACTCCAAAATCCAGACCAGGTTTTAAACAAGGCTTCCACTCCACTTTTAGCAGTGAATCTAGTCCAGGATTTCACACCAATCCTTTTTGAATTTATTTGTCTTGACTACTGTGCAAACTGCTCACAATTGCTTTAACTCTCAATTCGCAGATTGTATTAAATGGCATCAGATGTTTGACTTACCTTTGAAGGCTGCTGCCCCACTTTAAATCTGGTTACTGCAATTGTCTCTTCAACTCAGAACACTTTGTTTACTCTTCCTTAAATTATTCTGAACCATACCTTGACTTCTGTTCACTTAACTCCAGACACCTTGGACACCTCTCATCATTTCTCTAGTTCCCCTAACTAGCTGGGATTTCTAGCATCTGTTTTCTTAATCATTACTCCATGCTATGGCTTTTCTTCCAACAAGGCTAAAAGAAATGCTCCCTCTTTAGCCTTCTAAAACTTCTGGCAGAGCTGTGAGAGCTGCTATCTCTCTCAGTACCAATCAAATTAGCTAAACAGAAACTGGAAAGCTTCTCTATCTTACAAGGCGCCAGTTGCTAAGGGTTTATTTATTCTTCATGCCCGTAGCCTTCTTTAAGAACAATAGAAACAGAGCTGGAACTTATCCAACCTTCACACATACAAACACCTTTGTCCAACATGAATCTAACAATAGGTTTTATCCTTCCAGGCACAAAAACATTAAATTAAACCCACTTAAAACATTACCTTATTTCTAATGTTTATCAATACAAATATAAATCCCTTAAAACTACCTTTGTTTTCCTAACGCTGTAAAGAAATTGCACTTTTGTAAATATGTTTGCTGGTTATGTGAATGTTTTGGATAAATGAAGGTGGTGTAAATTTATACGTTGGAACCCTCTGATGTCAAGGTTTAGCCATCCTCCCATTGAGCAATAGTGTCGCACTGTGACTTAACATTCTTGCAATGTTAGCCTCAGTTGAACTAGTCTTCGCATCCTTGTGTGATGTCAGGCAGATGTGTTTAAATCTTTATTTGAAGTGTGTAATGCAAATAGTTCTAAGCCTTCTTCCTCAAAGAACACTGTTGAATGAGGAGAGCTCATCAGTATTAATATTATAGCGACATTTGTGTCTCCTCAGTTGTGGTGACAGAACAGAGTAGGAAGAGATCCCTTGGCATGTCCTCATCTCAGTTACAGAAGTGTTTGCATCATTAGATGGCAGTGAAAGTTTAAAGTCCTCTCTCACATCACTCTGGTTCATCTCAGTTTCCAGAGTAAGCACATTCATAGGGCACAATGGACAAAGACAGAGATCATGGCCTGGCAATTCTAAAGGCCAGAACGTGCAAGAGTGAATACTGAACTGAATCTTGCTGTGAGTGGTTGGGCATCCTCTCGGATGACAGGCAATGGCATTAAGTGCTAGGGGAGATGTGGCAATATGCCCTTACTTAACTTTACTTTTCCTGGAACCTTCAGCAATTAATATATCACAGGCATGCCTCCCACGTCTCGCTGCATGGCATCAGTGTGTTCATACTGACACTCAACAGCTAGCTGAGCTTCCTAAACCTCCGCATCCTCATCTTCCAGAGGGCGCTCATCCTCCTGTTCACCCTCTGGCAAGGGATCACCCCTTTGCGTAGCTAGGTTGTGGAGGGCACAACACACAGACGATGCAGGAAACCCTGTCAGAGTGTATTGCA
This sequence comes from Mustelus asterias, assembly GCF_964213995.1. Lineage (NCBI taxonomy): Eukaryota > Metazoa > Chordata > Chondrichthyes > Carcharhiniformes > Triakidae > Mustelus > Mustelus asterias. The sequence goes on from NC_135810.1 coordinate 78,242,232, forward strand.
GTGAGCCAGCTGAGCAGTGCAAGCATCTGAAGCACATCTCCAGAAGCACTATGGTCTGCTCTGTAAGGGAGCATGTGGAGCAATGAGCAGTTCTGTATTTCTCCTCAAAAAGATTCTGAGAGTGACACACCAGGTTCATCAGCCAGCGTTTTAGTGGGTATTCCTTTTCCCTAAGCAGCCAGCTCCGCAGACATGCTTGCCCCTCGAAACCCTCAGGCACCTGGGAGTGACTCAGGGGGCGGGATTTTCCAAGACCGGTAAATCCTGCCCGAGGTCAATGGACCTTTGCATGATCCACCACCTGCCCGCTACAATTCCTGTGGAAAGCGGGATGGGAAATTCCACCCAGGATGTAGGAGTCATGGCAATTTCCAGGGTACCATGCACAGACATGCAGTTTATGCTTCCGATGATCACACATCAGTTGCACGTTGATGGAATGATAGCCCCTGCTTTTTATAAACATTAAGGGTCTGCTACCATGGAGCCCAAATAGCACCATGGGTGCAATCTATTGCATATTGTACTCTTGGCAATCCTGAGATGGCTGCAGAGCAGGTGGTACTTGCAGCCTGGCTACCTTCATCCAGAGCAAAATTCTGGGTACCATGGCAGTGTCAGCCTGTGCTCCCTGGCACTGTCCAAGGGGCAAAGTGCCGATGCCCAGAGGGCACCTTGGCACTGCTCACCAGGCATGGGACAGTCCCAAGGGGGCAAGGCCCACGTGAGGTGGGGCTTGCTGTGTGTGGGGCCTAGGTGGGGGTGGGGAGTACTGCTGCCACTCTACATTGGGATTGATCGGGGCTGGAGGGAGGTCACTGATCAAGGCAAGCTTGGGGGTGTGATCTGCCGCGGCGTTCTGCTGGGTGGGGGAGTGTCTGCCAGGGGGGTCTGCCGGGGGGTGGGGGGGGGGGGGGTGGGGGGGGGAGGAGGATCATCACTGCTGGGGTGAGGGGGGCTGGAGATCGGGGCACTTCTGGACGGGGGGGACGTTGAGACTGGCCCGGGAATGTTCATGGGGCCCGCAATCGGACCGTGGGAGGGTAGGGTGGAGGGGGTGCGAGGGTCCCAGGCTGGCCAGCGATTGGGCTGGCCACTAAACTGCAGGCTGACAGATAGGAACCACTGCGCATGCGTAGAGGCCCGGAACTGTCAGCCTCTGCTGACAGCTTTTAATGATATTCACGATTGTGACCTCTGCATTGCACAGAGTGTGGGAGATTCTAGTGTGAACTCCCACTGAAAAAACAATTGTGATTTATACCAGTTTTCCTGCGAATTCAGCACTTATGACTTTTTTTGGAGAATCGCCCCCAATGTGTATACACTAAATTCATCAAATTTATCTGAAACAAAAGCCATTTATTCAAGATGTATACAATTTTATCCCATCCTTTCCCAGTAGAGAAAAGAATACTGCTTTGCAGCAGAGAATGAGTATGCACTGAGCCTGTATTCAAATCCAAAAAATCACCTTTGTCCTCATCTTCAGAATCAAATAACACATCCAAATCTGTTTCTTGAATTGCATCATCATATGGATCATCAACGTCCATTGCAATCCTCAGCAATCATGTCATCATCAGTCGAATTATTCCACAAATAGTCATCTTCTGTGCCATCAAGTGCATTGAATATTCTACATTTCTTGAATGATTTGATGACAGTCTCCATTCTGATTCCACTCCAGGCCTCTACAATCCATTCACACAAGGTTGCTGATATCAGAGCCCATATGCTGCCTCACTTGGTGAATGTCTTCTCTCCCACAATCTTCCAGTCATTCCACTTTTTTCTCATGCTATCCCTGTAGGACATATTTAGAAAGGCGTGCAGTGGTTGAACAGGGCTGGTTAGACCACTGGGAATCGTTGCAAAATCAGTGTTTTGCAATCCAAATTCAACAATAACATCATCGAACATTTGTGATGTGAGCACATCCTGGATAAGAAGGCCTTTCTCCTTACGTAATTCATCTGCTTGGATAATCCAAACTTTCCTCAGCCATTTTTTAAAGCCATCTTCATCCATCCATCCTTTATGGTGAATGTGGACAAACTACTTTTGGGAATTGCTGCTTTGGCAGAGTTTTCTCTTGAATATCACAATTGGCTTAAGCTTTGTACCATCACACATACACAACAATGAATCTGCTATTTTCATGGCCAGTTGTCTTTACTAACGTTGTTTCTTCTCCAACTTTGTTCACAGTTTGACTGGCAGGCATGTCAAAATTCATGGGAGTCTCATCCATATTGCAATCCAGCCCAATCTGTGCCTATTCTTTTGTAGATATGTGATACTAAATGATTAAAATGTGACAAGCCAATCATCAGATTCCTCTGGGAGATGCTGTGAAATTTTGGTCTTCCCTCACAGTACAAAATCATTTCTCTCAATCAACATGGTTCACCAGCCATGGTTCACCAGCCATGGTTCACCAGCCATGGTTCACCAGCCATGGTTCACTTTGAAATCAGCAATGCCTAATTTTCTTGTTTGTTTCAGGGTGTAGATTCAGATCGATCCTCGAGAAGCTGAGGACGGAATTTTCCCATCCCACCTGCTACGGGGATTGTAGTGGACGGGACAGGAGCATGCAAAAGTCCATTGACCTCAGGTGGGATTTTCCGGAATTGGGGCGAGTGTGGCTGGAAAATCCCACCTCTTGAGTCCATTCTGGTGATTTTCATTGACATATTTCATAACTTCATTTTCCAACTACAACCACACTAGTCTTGTTCATCTTTCAGCTTGCATGAGAAGACAGCCCATAATCTCAAGCAACGGACCAAGACTGGTGGAAGGATTTCATTCCTGTTCATCCTGTCATGCCCAGCGGACAGGAGAATATTATAAATTGTTAAAAACTGTGCTTTCCCTTCAATAAGGATAGGGATGTTTTGCTGCAATTTTCAGGGCATTTGTGAGGCCACACTTGGAGTATTATGTGCAGTTTTGGTGTCCTGAGGAAGGATGTCCTTGTCATAGAGGGAGTACAGAGAAGGTTTACCAGGCTGATTCCTGGGATGGCAGGTCTGTCATATGAGGAAAGACTAAGTCGGTTAGGATTATATTCACTGGAGTTTAGAAGCGTGAGAGGGGATCTCATAGAAACTTATGAAATTCTAACAGGGTTAAACAAGGTAGATTCAAAAAGAATGTTCCCAATGGTGGGGGAGTCCAGAACTGGGGTCATAGCTTGAAGATAAAGGGTAAACTTTTTGGAACTGAGGTGAGGAGAAATTTCTTCACCCAGAGGGTAATGAATGTGCGAAATGTAGTTGAGGCCAAATCGTTGTGTGATTTCAAGAAGAAATTAGATCTAGCTCCTGGGGCTAAAGGGATCAAGGGATATGGGGTAAGGTGGGATCAGGATATTGAATTCGATGATCAGCCATGATCAAGATGAATGGTGAAGCAGGCTCGAAGGGCCAAAAACGCTACTCCTGCTTCTAGTTTCTATGTTTCTAAATGTCCTTTCTAGGATTTTAAAAATGGCTGCCACATATCACCTGACTTTTGGAACTGCAAGTTGGCCAAATTTCTGGAAGCTTCTAAAATGAATTAAAATGACCTTGTGCAATGTCACATCCACCATTGTCAGTACACACCTCAAAACAGCAAGGACAGTAAGGTCTAACTATTAAAAGGGAGCTACCAAAAATGATTAAGCACAAGGAAATGTTACAGACTCTTATCTGCCTCCATTGTAAGTCAATGGTTTTGACAATGGGAGTGGAAACTACTTTGTTAATGTGAACAGAAGATGGATTTCTTCCCATTGTGTATGAATGGCCAGTTGTCACATGATGAAACACTTTAATTTCTGAAAGCATTTTTATTAGAAGTCCAACTCATTTATAGCCACACACAGCACTGCAAAATGTAGAAGTAACATCAATGCAAATGCCTGGCTATAAAATCTGTCTTTTTTATTAAGCCACAAGGCGTAAATCTTAAATCTTGAAACCTGTTTCTGAAAGATCTTTATTTCATCTGGTAAAGAAAACTGGTCCTCTGGCTACAGATATTATCGAGGCAGCCTTTCTCAAGTTGCTGAGCATCTCTTATTTCAGGGAAAATTCCATGAAATCCTGTTCTCAGTTACCTGGATTCACCTGGATTCTAACTGCTGAGTGAAGGAACTTGTGTCATTGGACTCTGATATTTATGTGAACTCCTAACTATCCTGTTTGGTTTGAATATTTGTAGAAAGAAACTCCTTCCTATTACTGTATTTTTCTTGTATGTATGGTGTATCTTTGTAATAGTAGCAACAAAATCTTTGCAGGATAATATATCTCGCATAAAATACCTACAATACAAAAGGGAGCCATTCAGCTGTTCGCTGCACCAACAATAATCCCACCCAGGCCCTATCCCCGTAACCCCATGTATTTATCCTCCTAATCCCCCTGACACCAAGGGGCAATTTAGCATGACCAATCAACCTAACCTGCACATCTTTGAACTGCAGGAGGAAACCGGTGCACCCGGAGGAAACACACGCAGACATGGTGAGAACATGTAGACTCTGCACAGACAGTGACTCAAGCCAGGAATCGAACCCGGGTCTCTGGCGCTGTGAGGCAGCAGTGCTACTCACTGTGCCACCATGCCGCCCCGAGCATGAAGGAAGCAGTTGTGGGAGGTCAATCATATCAGTCCCAGGACATTATAAGAGTTCCTCAGGTGTCCTAGCTTCATCAATGATCTTCCCTCCATCATAAGGTCAGGAGCACAGATGTTCACTAATGATTGCACAACATTCAGCCCCATTCACAGCTCTCCAAATACTGAAGCAGTCCAAAAACTGGACAATATTCAAGTCCTTATGATTCCTCTTCAGAGCTGAGAAGCCAAACACCTAGAAATATTGGGCAGGATTTTCCAGCCGCATTTGCCCCAAGACCAGAAAATTCCGCCCGAGGTCAATGGACCTTTTCATGGTCCGCCTCCCACCCCACCTTGATTCCTATGGTGGCAGGAGAGGAAAATTCTGCCCATTATCTCTGTTTCTCTCTCTGATGCTGCCAGACCTGCTGAGTCTTTCCAGCATTTTCTGTTTTTATTTTAGAAGAGGTAGCTATGGAGATAGTGGATCTATTTGTTTTGATCTTTCCCGGAATTCTAGAACAGTTGCCAAGGATTAAAATGACAAAGAACAAAGAAAATTACAGCACAGGAACAGGCCTTTCGGCCCTCCAAGCCTGTACGGCCCATGCTGCCCAACTGAACTAAACCCTCCTACCCTCCCAGGGACCATTTCCCTCTAATCCCATCCTATTCATGTATTTGTCAAGACGCCGCTTAAAAGTCACTATTGTATCCACTTTCACTACCCCCCCCCCCCCCCCCCCACCCCCGGCAGTGAGTTCCAGACACCCACCACACTCTGTGTAAAAAAGCTGCCTCGTACATCTCCTTTAAACCTTGCCCCTCGCACGTTAAACCTGTGACCCCTAGTAATTGATTCTTCCACCCTGGGAAAAAGCTTCTGGCTATCCATTCGGTTCCTGCCTCTCATCATCTTGTTGACTTCTATCAGGTCGCCCCTCAACCTCCGTCGTTCCAGTGAGAACAAACGAAGTTTCTCCAACCTCTCCTCATAGTGAATGCCCTCCATACCAGGCAACATCCTGGTAAATCTTTTCTGTACCCTCTCCAAAGCCTCCACATCCTTCTGGTAGTGTGGCGACCAGAATTGAACACTATATTCCAAGTGCAGTTCTATAAAGCTGCAACATGACTTGACAATTTTTAAACTCAATGCCCCAGCCGATGAAGGCAAGCATGCCGTATACCTTCTTGAGTATCTTCTCCACCTGCCACTTTCAGTGACCTTTGTACCTATACACCCAGATCCCTCTGCCTATCAATACTCTTAAGGGTTCTGCAATTTATTGCATATTTCCTATTTGTATTAAACCTTCCAAAATTCATTACCTCACATTTGTAAGGATTAAATTCCATCTGTCTTCTCTCCGCCCGAGTCTCCAACCGATCTATATCCTGCTGTATCCTCTGGTGTTCCTCATCATTATCCACAACTCCACCAACCTTTGTGTCATCTGCAAACGTACCAATCAAACCAGTTACATTTTCCTCCAAATCATTTATATATATTACAAATAGCAAAGGTCCCAGCACTGACCCCTGAGGGACACCACTTGTCACAGCCCTCCATTCAGAAACGCATCCATCCACTTCTACTCTCTGTCTTCTATGACAGTAAACTTGATCCTGTTATTTAATGAAGGAGGAAGAGAGAAAACCAGAATAGCCAGTTAGCTTAAAATTGGTAGTGGGCAAAATAATAGCATCTACTATTAGGGTACATGGTGTTTACAGCTTTAATTTAAACACCTTCCAAGCATTCCAACTTAATGAGACAAACAAGAACAGTAATTCAATTATTTCATTATTTAACTCTTCTAGTACCAACTCAATTATTTCATTATTTAATTCTTCTAGTACCAACTCAAACAAGTCATTAACTCTTTATTGAACTTTAACTCTAACTGAGCATCAACTGTTAGCTGAACTTTAACTCTTAAACTGTATTTTAACTTTAACTGAACATCAACTTTAACTAAACATCAACTTTAACTATTTAACTGAAAATAGATACTACTGAGCTTAGGAGAACCTTGGCCAAGAAAAATCCTCAATGTAGAATCTAAGTTCTCCTTCTCTGAAGTATCTTACAGGGTACAAGTCTTCTTGCAATGGTTGGTCTCTTCAAGTTATCGCCGCTAAACAAAGGCTCACATGTCTCTTTATCTACAGTTCTCCACTTGCTTCCGGAAGATTCTCTGTCATCCAGCCAATGAATTGATCAGAACCCTAATTGCATCGTTCAATTAGCCCAATCAAATGCAGCCAGAATAATGTCATCGATTAATGTAACCAATTTCACGTATCTGGGAAGTTTCTGTCGAAATCTCGACTTCTGAGTTTGACTTTAACACAAGATACTTAACCGACAGATTGTCTTTATTTTACTTGCTAGCAAGGGGGAGGTTCTTGACACAATGGGTCAGAGACGCCACTCCACTGGATAAAGAAAATCATCCTGGTTTATACAATCCTGTAGCTCACAGTCAGTTGGACACAATCCAATCTAAAGTGTTACAAATATTACTTTATGCATTGATCCAATAGAAAAAATACTGAACCACCCTGATCTATGAATTCACAATACCTCGTGGGATACCCCAATATATCATCCCTAAGCCTGTCCTCTACTCTCTTAGTCGGACATCATGTCTCTATTTTTGATAGCAGCCTCACAAAGTATCTTCACTAAAACAGTCTCACATGGGCATCCTTTAATTGATAAAGGGGCCTACAAAAGCCATTAGTATTTTATGGCCTTGTCAGTGAAGTTAACTGAATCTCTAAGGGATGTGGTCAACTCAACTTGCCTTCAGGATATTCCCTGATTTTAGCCCTGATAAGTTTGTTTATTGCCAATATAATGAAACACATGTATGTATTTCTTATCAATTCAATGACTGAGCTTTTTATCACCACCTACAGTTTCAAGGGGTATCATCATGATACCATTAATTCTTGTCAGTTCCCACTAAGTCCCCTACTATAACTCTTTCATTAGCTAAGACATTAATATCTTTCTGACTCTGTTTTGATTAGAAAGTGTGAAGGCAGCTTCATTAAAACTCACTCTTGTATCAGTTGTTTCTGATAAGGTATCTGGTGAGGCAATTAAGTGTCCTTTATGGCCTTGTGATTCCAACAGGTGGGTGCTTTAAAGGAATGTATCTAACATATGTTTGGTATCAAAGGGGCACTCTGTGACTGTGCATCAAAATTTCTTTGTTTAATTTCTAACAAAATGTATAGAAGGTATATTTATATGTATGGACTAATTTGAAGGTATTACATGCACTTTTAAAACTGCAAAGTATTTAAAACACCTAATTACAATTACTAACAAACTTGCTCCTCATTAATAAAGTGAATTCCACATCTAAGTTGATTAAACAAAAACCCTAGCTGAGTCTGGCAATTTTATAGGAGCCCTTTTCTTTTCTATCTTTGTACACTTCAGATCACAGCTCCCAGACCAGAGCCTCTTTACAACCTGCTTGGTTTTAATCTATAAGTTGACCAAAACTCCCAACATGCTTAGCTGCCAGCCAGAATAGCAATCTTAAAGTCACTATTGCCATTATTGTTGTTAAATCATTGTTGTAGCCATTCTTTCTCCGTCCACAGTGGTAACTTAGAAATTCATAACAGAATTACAGAGTTAACATGGATTTATGAAAGAGAAATCGTGTTTGACAAATCTGTTCAAATTCTTGAGCATGTAACTAATAAAGTGGTTAGGGGGAATGAATGGTCTACCATATTTGGATTTTCAAAAAGCATTCAATAAGGAACCACCAAGGGATTGAGTTAATAATGATTGAGGATTGGTTAATGGGCAAAAAAACAGAGGGAAGCAATAAATGGGACATTTTCAGGTTGGCAAGCTGTAATTCAAAGGTTCAGTACTTGGGTCTCAGCTATTTGCCATCTATACCGATGACTAAGATGAGAAGACTGCTGGCAATACAAAGTTAGGTGGGAAAGAAAGCAGTGAGGAGGATGCAAAGAGACTACAGAGGAATTCAAACAGGTTGGGTGATTAGGCAATTGGGAATGCAATGTGGCAAAGTGTGAAGTTATCTACTTTGTTAAGAAAAATAAAAAGAGAGTGAGAAACATTTCCATTCAGAGGATCTTGAATGTTCTTGTACACGAATCATAGAAATTACATTCAGGTAGAGCAAGCAATTAGGCAGGAAAATGATACGATAGCTTTTATTTTAGGAGGATTGGAATTCAAGTGTAAATAACTCAGTGTAATTATATAAGACAATAGTAAGACCACAACTGGAATACTATGTGCAGTTTTGGACTCCTTACCTAAGGAAAGGCATATTTTGCCCTAGGAGTGCAATGGCATTTCCTTAGACTGGTTCCTGAGATGTGGGGATTGTCCTATAAGGAACGATTGAATAAACTAAGACATATTAGAAGAATGAGAGGTAATCTAAATGAAGCATATAAACTTCTCAAGTGGCTTGCCAGGGTAGATACTGAGAAAATATTTACCCTAGTTGGGGAACCTAAGACACTTGGACCACAATACCAGACAAAGGTATGAACTATTTAAATTGAGAGGAGGAGAATTTATTTCACCCAAATGGATGTGAATCTTTGGAATTCCCTACTACAGAAAATTGTGGATGTTCAGTCACTGATCATATTCAAGACACAGGGTGACAGATTTTTGAATACAAAGCAACATGGATGTGAGAAGGTGGAATTGAGGTGAAAGATCAGCTATGATCATATTGAATGGCAAAATGGTCTCTCTTCCTTGTATTCCTTATATTCTTGTGTGATTTTCAAACTTGTCAGACCGCCGAAACTCTGGAGATGAATGTTTTCTCTTGAACAGCTTTAATAATGAGACAATGTAAGTGTTTTTTATTCACCTGACTGCACAAGTATCTAAGGTGTGTTAAGACCTGCAAAGAAAGCTGTGAGAGCAATTCAGGGAGTTGGGTAGTAGGCTAAAAAGCAGGGCTCTAGGGTAGCGATCTCTGGACTACTCCCAGTGCCACAAGCTAGGGAGGCTAGGAACAGGGAGACTGCACAACTGAACGTGTGGCTAAAGGACTGGTGCAGGAAGGAGGGTTTCAAATTTGTAGATCACTGGGAAGTCTTCAAGAGAGGATGGCAACTGTACAAGAAGGACGGGTTGCCCCTAAACTGGAGGGGTACGAATATCCTAGCTGGGAGTTTTGCTCGTGTGGTTCGGGTGGGTTTAAACTAATGTGACAGGGGAGTGGAGATCAGAACAATAGGTCAATAAGCATAGAGGCTGGGGACGAGGTTGGGTCCGAGACAACGCTATCTAAGAGGAAGAGCATTTTGGGGGAGGATGACCTCAGTGGGCCTGGAGGTCTGGAGTGCATCTGCTTCAATGCAAGGAGCATCATGGGCAAAACAGATGAGCTTAGAGCCTTAATGCTTGCGCGGAACTTGGATGTGGTTGCAGTGACGCAGACTTGGTTAAAAGAAGGACAGGACTGGCGGCTGAATATTCCAGGGTACAAGTGTTTTAGGCGAGACAGAGGAGGGGCGAGGAGAGGTGGGGGAGTAGCAATGCTAGTTAGGGAGCATATTACAGCGGTACAGAGGGTGGATAATATGGAAGGGTCAGGTAACGAGATACTGTGGGTGGAGCTCAGAAACAGGAAGGGCACAGTCACTATGCTGGGGGTATACTACAGGCCTCCCAACAGCCCACGGGAAGTTGAGGAACGGATATGTAAGGAGATTCTGGACAGGTGCAGAAAAAATACGATTGTTGTAGTGGGAGACTTTAATTTCCCTCACATAGACTGGAAATCGCTTAGGGCTGGGGGCCTGGACGGGTAAGAATTTATAAAATGCGTACAGGAAGGTTCTTTGGAACAATATGTTGATAGTCCAACTAGAGAGGGGGCTATACTGGACCTAGTACTGGGGAATGAGCCCGGTCAGGTCTTCAAAGTTGCAGTAGGAGAACATGTGGCAAATAGTGACCACAATTCTGTAAACTTTAGGATAGTAATGGAAAAAGATGAGTGTTGTCCTATGGGTAAGGTGCTGAATTGGGGGAAGGCTAACTACAGCCGGATTAGGCAGGATTTGGTGGCTGTTGATTGGGAGAGGCTGTTCGAGGGCAAATCCACATCTGGCATGTCTTTTAAGGAGCAGTTGATAGGACTGCAGGACAGGCATGTGCCTGTAAAGAGAAATGATAGGAAAGGTAGGATTTGAGAGCCGTGGATAACCAGTGAAATTGTGGGTCTAATCAAAAAGAAAAAAGAGGCATACATGAGGTCCAGGCAGCTAAAAACAGATGGAGCACTGGAGGAATACAGAGAAAGTAGAAAAGAACTCAAACAGGGACTTAGAAGGGCAAAAAGGGGTCATGAAATGTCCTTGGCAGACAGGATTAAGGAGAATCCTAAGGCATTTTATACATACATTAGGAACAAGAGGGTTGTTAGGGAAAGAATCGGACCTCTCAGGGATAAAGGAGGGGAATTATGCTTAGAACCAAAGGAAGTAGGTGAGATCCTAAACGAATACTTTGCATCAGTATTCACAAAGGAGAGGGACATGTTGACTGGTAGTGTCTTAGAGAGATGTGTTGACCCGTTAGAAAAAATCTCAATTACAAGGGAGGAAGTGTTAGGTTTTTTAGGAAACATTAAGACAGACAAATCCCCAGGGCCTGGTGGCATCTATCCTAGACTCCTTAGGGAGGCGAGAGATGCAATTGCTGGGCCTCTAACAGAAATCTTTGTCTCTTCACTGGACACAGGTGAGGTCCCAGATGATTGGAGGATAGCAAATGTGGTCCCTTATTGAAGAAGGGTAGCAAGGATAACCCGGGTAATTATAGGCCGGTGAGCTTGACGTCCGTGGTAGGGAAGTTGTTGGAGAAGATTCTTAGAGATAGGAAATATGCGCATTTAGAACTGAATAATCTCATTAGCGATAGACAGCATGGTTTTGTACGAGGGAGGTCATGCCTCACAAATTTGGTTGAAATTTTGAGGAGGTGACAAAAACGATTGACAAGGGAAGGGCCGTGGATGTCGTCTATATGGATTTTAGTAAAGCGTTTGACAAGGTCCCTCATGGCAGGCTGGTGCAAAAGGTTAAATCTCATGGGATAAAAGGTGAGCTAGCTAGATGGGTGGAGAACTGGCTTAGCCATAGAAGACAGAGGGTAGCAGTGGAGGAGTCTTTTTCCAGTTGGAGGTCTGTGACTAGTGGTGTTCCGCAGGGCTCTATACTGGGACCTCTGCTGTTTGCGATATATATAAATGATTTGGAGGAAGATGTAGCTGATGTGATCAGTAAGTTTGCGGACAACACGAAGATTGCTGGAGTTGCGGATAGTGATGAACATCGTCAGAGAATACAGCAGGATATAGATAGGCTGGAACATTGGGCGGAGAAATGGCAGATGGAATTTAATCCAGATAAATGCGAAGTGATGCATTTCAGTAGATCTAATGTAAGGGGGAGCTATACAATAAATGGCAGAACCATCAGGAGTATAGACACACAGAGGGACCTGGGTGTACAAGTCCACAGATCCTTAAAGGTGGCAGCACAGGTGGAGAGGGTGGTGAAGAAGGCATATGGCATGCTTGCCTTTATTGGACAGGGCATAGAATATAAAAGTTGGCATATGATGTTGCAGCTGTATAGAACGATGGTTAGGCCACATTTGGAATACTGCATCCAGTTCTGGTCGCCACACTACCAGAAGGACGTGGAGGCTTTGGAGAGAGTACAGAGAAGGTTTACCAGGATGTTGCCTGGTATAGAGGGTCTTAGCTATGAGGAAAGATTGGGTAAACTGGGGTTGTTCTCCCTGGAAAGACGGAGGATGAGGGGCGACCTAATAGAGGTGTATAAAATTATGAAGGGCATAGATAGAATGAACAGTGGGAGGCTTTTTCCCAGGTCAGAGGTGACGAACACAAGGGGTCACGGGTTCAAGGTGAGGGGGGCAAGGTTCAACACAGATGTCAGGGGGACGTATTTTACACAGAGGGTGGTGGGGGCCTGGAATGCACTGCCAAGCAAGGTGATTGAGGCGGACACGCTGGGATTGTTTAAGACTCATCTAGATAACCACATGAACAGACTGGGAATAGAGGGATACAAAAGAATGGTCTAGTGGGCACATGAGCGGTGCAGGCTTGGAGGGCCGAAGGGCCTGTTCCTGTGCTGTATTGTTCTTTGTTCTTTATTCTTTGAAAGAGCTTCCAATAAAATAGCACCTTTCATGAACCGAGGATGCCTCAACACATATCCAATAAATTACTTGTTTTGAAGTTGTGATGTCGGATATGCAGCAGCCAAGTTGTACACAGCAAGGTCCCATAAACAGCAAAGAGATCATGACCAAATGATCTTCTTCGTGATATTGACTGAGGGGTGGATATTGGCCAGGACCCTGATCTTTTTCACAATAGTACCATGGGATATTTTACATCCGTTTGAAGTCAAAGACAAGGTACTGGTTTAACATCTCATCTGTATGCCTTTGACAGAGCAATTGTAGTAAGTGACTTCCTCAGTGAAGTAACTATGAGCCTCCAGTTTGTGACACAGGTGGCAAGACAGAATACGCCCTTTGGGGAGGGAGGGCATTATTAACACTTGTGCTGCTTTGAAGTTAATTGTCTTCATTATAGCAGGAGTCTTATTTTTGGTTAATTTTAGGGAGTTTTCGCCAAATGCAAGTGTCGAAATAATCACCGCCTTATTCGCAGATTGGATGGCATTATCATTCAACAAATGGTCAGCCAAAGACTGTTTCTGTCAACTTTTCACACAGAAGCCTTTTTATCATTAACCATTCGCCGAAATTCCGTGAAGCCTTTTAGCTTTTAAAACCATATCGAGACTGAAAAAGAACTAGTTGGTTGCCCATGAATGATTCAATATGCCATCCATCTGCTCTTTCAGAGAACCTTAAACACTGTTTTCGCGTTCGACATACAGTCAGGTCGTTAATAAGTAAATCAAAATTGTGACTTTGGCGGGAGTTCGGAACTGGAACTGTGAAGGACATGAAAATAAAAGAGGAATACATTTCAATTTGAGTGAAGTGAATCAAGTCCACCCTCTTTGTGCTGTGCGTCAAGGAAGCCCATCCCCTGTCCTCTAAGTGATACCATCCATTTCATAAATCTCATGCCAAAAATTAACAAGCTCAGATCATTGACAGGGAGCTTCCACTCGCATCTGGGTGACGTTTATCTCTTTCCTCGTGTCTAGCTGCTGACGGAGCCTCTATAAACCAATGGAATAAATGCCAGATCCGGAGAAGAACGCTCTCCGCTCCTGTTGCTTCTGAGAGAAGAGCTTCCTGACAGGAGTCAAAGGTAGCACGTTGCGTCCTCAACTTGAAGACAAGAGACTTCTTCATTCAAAGGTAAGTGGACTGACAGAAAGCCGCTGGCATAAAAAGAGCTTCATGTTGTGTTCTCTTCTGAGTAGTCTGCTCAGTCCCTTTGTTTCCTGCGAAGTGATACACTATCACCACTGATCTTTGAAATCAGAAGACAAGCCAGGCTGGATAAAGAATCCGACTCTTGTGGAGAAGGAACTTATCCGTGCTTCTGTGCTGGCTCCTTAACAAGAGAAACATCCTTGGTGCTGCAGCTTTCTCGCACATCTCATTTCAACAACTATTGAAATGCTAGACTGTCAGCACGGTTTTCTCCATCGTTAGTTACTGCTGACTGAATACACACGGAGAACGAAATAAAAGAGCGGCTATTGGAAATCTTAAATCAAGCAGAAAATGCTGGCGGTTTAGGTAGCCTGTGTGTGTGTGTGGAGTGGGGTGGGGAAGGAACAAGCTCCTACTTCGGGTGTAAGTCCAGTTCTGAAACGTTAACTTTTCCCTTTTCTCCACAGGTGCTGCCTATTTTATCTTCAAGTCAAATACAGTTATGTTCCTAATCTGCAAGCCCAGAATATCCGTCCATCATCCAATTTTATATTCGGTGTCAGAAAATGAATTCGCTGTTGTATTTATCTATTCCCTGAACCGTCCTTCACATTTCAGAGATGCCCCTGGCTATAAGATATTCCTGAAAAAAAGATTGTCTTAAGCCATGAAGATCCCCCCCCCCCCCCCACACACACACACACACCCAGCAACCCCCCCCCCCCCCCCCCCTCCCAACTCATTCAAGCGATGTGTGGCCAGCACTTTCCCATCACTGGAGGATTTGCTTCGATATTCCAGTTGTACACACGGCTGATCCCCAGGACCTCCCTGGGCTTGGCTAGCTGCTCAGATATACTCCACACACATTCTCCAATACTGTTAAGGGCGTGTTAGCACCGAGCTGCCGAGTCCCGGTCATTACTCCCATCAGAGTTACAGCCGACCCTTTCGTGGTATTGTCCACATCGCAATGTTAATGGTGATTGCTTGAAAGAGACAGTTTCAATTAGCCTGAGCCGGTGTTTCCCGGAATCTCAAATCCAGCAATCCCCTGTCCAGTAAATTGATCTTATGTTAAATGCTCAGACACCCCAGGGATGCATTAATGCCTTTGCCCTTTTGTGTATTCATTCGGAATATTGCGTCTGCTTTTCCCTCTTTCAGGTTCCTCGGGATTCGCGGCTTTGCTGCCAGCTCTTTTTCGGACAGAAAATGAACGTTCACGTCGGTGGGATAGTAGCCATTGTGCTGTTTTATCTCTTAATCTTATGTGTTGGAATATGGGCCGCTTGGAAAAGTAAAAATACGGGCACTGATCAGGATAGGAGTGAAGCCATAATGGTCGGAGGAAGAAACATTGGCTTGCTGGTTGGTGGGTTCACCATGACAGGTGAGTGCCAAGTGGCGTTTTGATCCCATTCTGAAGTTCTTGTGAATAGCTTCGCCCATGTTTCAGCCAGTCTGCTCTGTACACTCTGTACCCCCGCTGTCGGTGCAAGAACGGCTGTAGCGAACAAAGAGTAGGGAGAATAGTCCCCACAATATTTGGATGCTTGGCGTCCATTGTACTTTTGGACCGCCTAACCCTGTGAGGAAAGTAAATACGAAGATTGATCTGGCGTTCGTATTGTTTCTCAATACTCCACAATTTTAAAAAAGGCTTAAATAAATCATCAAGTGTCCCTTTATAGATTCCCCCAATGATTTCTGGCTCCGCCACATTCATTACCAGACATTGATGGAAGAAGGTGCGATTTGATTCTTTGTTGTCGAATATTTGAAGATAGGTGCTACATTAAAAAACAGAACAGCCTCTCACTGCACTGAACTCTCTCCCCTTCCTTTACCATTGTTGCCCTTTTCACCATTTCCATACTCTGTCATCCATGCCTCACGTGAGTATTTCCTGATAGGTGCTACAATTATTTTCTCATTATCTTGCTGTTCTCCTTCCCTGTTGGCGCCGGAATGATATTTGTTTTGGTCCTAGAGGAAGGCTGCCTTTCATTAAACAACTCCTTTTCTCATCACAGCGACCTGGGTTGGAGGCGGTTACATCAATGGCACAGCAGAGGCGGTTTATCTCCCTGGGTACGGTTTGGCCTCGGCACAGGCTCCATTCGGATATGCACTCAGCCTGGTTTTAGGTATGGACCCTGAAGCCCTAGGGCATTGTACAAATAAAATGGACTTGAAGCTGTAACCATTGCCACACCCAGCAGCAGCCCCACAAGACAGTAACTATTCAAGATTGTTAATAGGAACTAACTTTAACAACTGCGTAGAACTGCGCAAATCAAACACCTAATCCACATAAAACTAATCTCTCAGAACCAACTAACATAGAACCAGTTAACAGCAACTTCCTGATTCAATTCATTGACTGTCAGCTCATTTCCCAGTGACAAGGTTTGATTTTTTTTATTCATTCGTGGGACATGGGCCTCGCTGCCTGGCCAGCATTTGTTGCCCTTCTTATGTTGCCCAGGGAAGTTGAGAGTCAACCACATTACTTACTGTAGCTCTGGAGTCACATGTAAGCCAGACCAGGTAAGGACGGCAGATTTCTTTCCATAAAGGACATTTAACATTAGCAAAACATTAAAAGAGATTCGATTGGCTCTTACTGAAAACAATTGTGACTTACTTAAATGGATACGGTCAGATCATGCGATGAGGTTCTGCTTACGATCATTTGGTCGAGCCAGTGGATAATTTTATTAGAAAAATGTCACTATTGCGCACTGCCTGACAAAGACCGCTTTACTGTTACGGAATAGAACCAGAGTACATTTTTTTACCATCTTTTATTAAATTGGGCCTCATTTTAACGGGAACATTGAAGACAGAGAGGGAGTAACATCCGGAGGATCTTATTCTTTGTAATTCATGCTTTGATCGTTGCAAGGCAAAAAAAAACCAATTAAAATAATTAAATCCCAAACCATAAAGGTACTAACCATGGAGAGGCTTTTCAATCGGGTGAAATGAACATGGGAATGAGTTTGTACCGTGTTCCATCAGGCTAAAGGCGGAAATCCGGATTATAAACTGCAGAAACTTGAATTTACGGAACAAACTGTCTGTAAATACAGTGCGCGTTTGACTAAAGTAAAGACAAGGTTTTGGTGTTCCGTCAGGGCAAATACAGCAAGAGATCTAAAGAATCTGGAGCTAAACAAGTTCAGCTTGATTTCCCCTTCCCCGCTCCCCTTGCGGTAACTCTGGTCGGCGATTTGTTTCCATTTGGGATTGAAAGGCTTTCTCTTGTCTTACAGGTGGCCTGTTTTTCGCTAAACCCATGCGCTCCCGGGGTTACGTGACCATGTTGGATCCATTTCAGCAGATCTACGGCAAACGAATGGGAGGACTGCTTTTCATCCCCGCTCTCATGGGGGAGATGTTCTGGTCGGCAGCTGTACTTTCCGCGTTAGGTAACCCCCTGCCCCCCACCCCACCCACCAAGGACCCATTGCCTGAAATCCAACTCATGTCAATTTCACACCGATTTACGTTTGGAAGTAAAATAAAAGTCCAGTCTTAGCTTTAACAACAAAAGTAAATGCAGCGACCGTTGTTTCTCTGTGAACAATGCTGTTTTATATTAAGGAATAAAGGATGGATAACCTGTTTTCTTTATATTTACTGTACTGAAGGCCAATATTAAGACAGTAAACAACTGCTTTTCAGGTGCAACTTTGAGTGTGATTGTCGACATCAACATAAACATATCGGTAGTTATTTCTGCTGTGATCGCTATATTCTACACTCTGGTGGGGGGATTGTACTCTGTGGCGTACACGGATGTGGTCCAGTTATTCTGCATCTTCGTGGGACTGGTAAGCGTAACAATTGAAAACAGCACCCACAGCCTAAAATTAATTGGTGTTCAATCAAAGTAAGGCAACTTTTCAACATTTGAATCTTTTGTTTCCCAGTGGATCAGCATCCCTTTCGCCATGTTAAACCCAGCAGTTACAGACATCTCCATCACAGCGAGTCACGAAGTTTACCAAGCGCCTTGGTTGGGGTCTATTAATACAGAGGACATCTTCACCTGGATAGATAACTTCCTATTATTGGTATGGGTAATGTCTTCAAGAAGCAGCGCCGTGTTCCTTAATGTATACAACAATGAAGCTAGCAAACTAGATACTAATACATACTAAAAGAATAGCACATCAGAAAATGTACACTAATGTAAATATAACCTTCCTCACAGGCTGCCGTATTAATGCCTAGTTAGGCGAGATAGGTAGAATGTAGTTACAGCACAATGATTAATAATTGCGTTTATTTTCAGATGTTGGGTGGAATCCCGTGGCAGGTGTATTTTCAGAGGGTCCTTTCTGCTTCTTCTGCTACCTATGCACAGATCCTCTCCTTCCTGGCTGCCTTTGGCTGCATAATCATGGCCATCCCGTCTGTACTTATCGGTGCAATTGGTGCATCCACTGGTAAAGTAACGTAATCTTCACAGTGTCACTGTCATTTCTTTCATTCGTACCATTCTGAGATGCTGCATACCTGGGCATTACCAAAAAAAATCATTTATAAATTTTTTTAAAATGTTTCCGCAAATTGCCATTTTCGATCATTTGAATGATTATGTGAAATGCTTGTTACAGATGCTCGCGTTGTGTTAACATTGTCATTAAAGCTAAATAATATTGCTTACATTTTTGTACCTTTTGGTACAAAGAACAAAGAACAAAGAACAATACAGCACAGGAACAGGCCCTTCGGCCCCCCAAGCCCGCGCCGCTCCCCGGTCCAGGATTGAATCCTGAATCCAGGATCCCCGCCCAATTTTCCAGCCTATCTACATACCAATATCCTATCCACCGAGCTGTCCCTCACAGCTACGATGCTTTGTTCATTACAACCTATTAACTTACCCCCACCCCCCCATTCCAGACCATGTGATCTCCAGGGAGAGGCGAAAACCCAGAGTGAAAAACCCCAGGGCCAATATGGGGGAAAAAAATCTGGGAAATTCCTCTCCGACCCCCTGAGGCGATCGAAACGAGTCCAGGAGATCACAATGGCCCCGATCGGAAAATGCTTCCCAACCCTAGTCATTTCCACTTCCACGAACACCATATGAATTCCCTGCCCCCGAGTCAGGTTCCCAACTATCCGCAGTCTCACTCTGTACTGGCACCAGCAAGATGATCATAGAATGAAGCCTTGAAACGAGAAACCAGGAACAATTAGCCCGCGCCGCTCCCTGGTCCAAACTAGACCACTCTTTTGTATCCCTCCATTCCCACTCCGTTCATATAGCTGTCTAGATAAGTCTTAAACGTTCCCAGTGTGTCCGCCTCCACCACCTTGCCCGGCAACACATTCCAGGCCCCCACGACCCTCTGTGTGAAATATGTCCTTCTGATATCTGTGTTAAACCTCCCCCCCTTCACCTTGAACCTATGACCCCTCGTGAACGTCACCACCGACCCGGGGAAAAGCTTCCCACCGTTCACCCTATCTATGCCTTTCATAATTTTATACACCTCTATTAAGTCTCCCCTCATCCTCCGTCTTTCCAAGGAGAACAACCCCAGTTTCCCCAATCTCTCCTCATAACCAAGCCCCTCCATACCAGGCAACATCCTGGTAAACCTCCTCTGTACTCTCTCCAAAGCCTCCACGTCCTTCTGGTAGTGTGGTGACCAGAACTGGACGCAGTATTCCAAATGCGGCCGAACCAACGTTCTATACATCTGCAACATCAGACCCCAACTTTTATACTCTATGCCCCGTCCTATAAAGGCAAGCATGCCATATGCCTTCTTCACCACCTTCTCCACCTGTGACGTCACCTTCAAAGATCTGTGGACTTGCACACCCAGGTCCCTCTGCGTCTCTACACCCTTTATGGTTCTTCCATTTATCGTGTAGCTCCTCCCTACATTATTCCCACCAAAATGCATCACTTCGCATTTATCAGGATTGAACTCCATCTGCCATTTCCTTGCCCAAATTTCCAGCCTATCTATATCCTTCTGTAGCCTCTGACAATGTTCCTCACTATCTGCAAGTCCTGCCAGTTTTGTGTCGTCCGCAAACTTACTGATCACCCCAGTTACTCCTTCTTCCAGATCATTTATATAAATCACAAACAGCAGAGGTCCCAATACAGAGCCCTGCGGTACACCACTAGTCACAGGCCTCCAGCCGGAAAAAGACCCTTCCACTACCACCCTCTGTCTTCTATGACCAAGCCAGTTCTCCACCCATCTAGCCACCTCCCCCTTTATCCCATGGGATCCAACCTTTTTCACTAGCCTACCATGAGGGACTTTGTCAAATGCTTTACTAAAGTCCATATAGACAACATCCACGGCCCTTCCTTCGTCAACCATTTTGGTCACTTCTTCAAAAAACACCACCAGGTTCATGAGGCATGACCTCCCTCTCACAAAACCATGTTGACTATCGTTAATGAGTTTATTCCTTTCTAAATGCGCATACATCCTATCTTTAAGAATCTTCTCCAACAACTTCCCCACCACGGACGTCAAGCTCACCGGCCTATAATTACCCGGGTTATCCTTCCTACCCTTCTTAAATAACGGGACCACATTGGCTATCCTCCAATCCTCTGGGACCTCACCTGTGTCCAGTGACGAGACAAAGATTTGCGTCAGAGGCCCAACGATTTCACCTCTCATCTCCCTGAGCAGCCTTGGATAGATTCCATCAGGCCCTGGGGATTTGTCAGTCTTTATATTCTCTAACAAACCTAACACTTCCTCCTTTGTAATGGAGATTTTCTCCAACGGTTCAACACTCCCCTCCGAGACACTCCCAGTCAACACATCCCTCTCCTTTGTGAATACCGACGCAAAGTATTCATTTCGGATCTCCCCTACCTCTTTGGGCTCCAAGCATAAGTCCCCACTTTTGTCCCTGAGAGGTCCGATTTTTTCCCTAACAACCCTTTTGTTCCTAACGTATGAATAAAATGCCTTGGGATTCTCCTTAATCCTGTCTGCCAAGAACATTTCGTGACCCCTTTTTGCTCTTCTAATTCCCCGTTTGAGTATTTTCCTACTTTCATTATACTCCTCCAGAGCTCCCTCCGTTTTTAGCTGCTTGGACCTAACATACGCCTCTCTTTTCCTTTTGACCAGTCCCTCAATTTCCCTGGTTATCCACGGTTCTCTAATCCTACCCTTCCTATCCTTCTTTTTTACAGGCACATGCTTGTCCTGTAGCCCTAACAACCGTTCCTTAAAAGACTGCCACATACCAGATGTGGATTTACCCTCAAACAGCCTCTCCCAATCAAGAGCTGCCAATTTCTGCCTGATCCCAATAAAGTTAGCCTTCCCCCAATCCAACACCTTACCCTTGGGACACCACTCATCCTTTTCCATCACTATCCTAAAGCTAACAGAATTGTGGTCACTATTTGCCACATGTTCCCCAACCAAAACTTTGAAGACCTGACCGGGCTCATTCCCCAGCACCAGGTCCAGTATAGCCCCCTCTCTAGTTGGGCTGTCCACATATTGTTCCAACGAACCCTCCTGTACACATTTTACAAATGCCTCACCATCCAGAGTCCCTGCCCTCAGCGATTTCCAGTCTATACCAGGGAAATTGAAGTCTCCCACTACAACAACCCTATATTTCCTGCACCTATCCAGTATCTCCTGACATATCCATTCTTCCACTTCTCTTGGGCTGTTGGGGGGCCTGTAGTACACCCCCAACATAGTGACTGCGCCTTTCCTGTTTCTCAGCTCCACCCAGAGTGACTCGCTACACGACTCCTCCGAATTGTCCTCCCTCTGCACCGCTGTAATATGCTCTCCAACCAATACCGCTACTCCCCCACCTCTTTTGGCCCCTCCTCTGTCTCGCCTAAAACACTTGTACCCTGGAATATTCAGCTGCCAGTCCTGTCCCTCTTTCAACCAAGTCTCTGTCACCGCAACCACATCCAAATTCCTCGTGCGCATTAAGGCCCCAAGTTCGTCTGTTTTACCTGCTACGCTCCTTGCATTGAAGTATAAGCACTCCAGACCCCCAGGCTCAGTGAGGTCATCCTCCCCCAGAGTGCTCTTCTTCTTTGCCAGCCTTGTCCCAGCCCCAAGCTTGTCCCCAGCCACCACACTTATAGACCTAATAGTTTGATCCCCACCCCCCTGCCATACTAGTTTAAACCCCCCCGAACTGCATTAGCAAAGCTCCCAGCCAGGATATTTGTGCCCTTCCAACTTAGTTGTGACCCCTCCCTCTTGTACAGGTGCCATCCTCTCCTGAAAACCTCCCATTGGTCTATGAAAATAAAGCCCTCCCTCCTGGACCAGTCCTTTAGCCAGGCATTCATTTGAACCAACTCCCTATTCTTATCCTCACTGGCACGAGGCATTGGGAGCAGCCCAGAGATGGCCACCCTAGTGACCCTACTTTTTAACCTATTTCCCAACTCCCTGAATTGCTCTCTTAGGACCCCCCTACTCTTCCTATCTACGTCATTTCCACCAATGTGTATAATGACATCCGTTTCTTTATCTTCCAACCTTCGTCAACCATTTTGGTCACTTCTTCAAAAAACACCACCAGGTTCGTGAGGCATGACCTCCCTCTCACAAAACCATGTTGACTATCGTTAATGAGTTTATTCCTTTCTAAATGCGCATACATCCTATCTTTAAGAATCTTCTCCAACAACTTCCCCACCACGGACGTCAAGCTCACCGGCCTATAATTACCCGGGTTATCCTTCCTACCCTTCTTAAATAACGGGACCATAACTTTATTCCCAATCAAAATCCAATTCAAAACAGATCCAAGCTGACAAGACATATCATTCCTCCCATCTTGGGCTCGATCAAACAAGATCCAAGCTGACAGGATGAGGCATTACACCCCCTCCAGGGCGTGATCTAAGCTTCATCTTAACTAAAAAGCCCAGATGGCTGTTAAAAAATTGCTTCAGGTGAAGCCTCAGTATTACCTTATTGGCCAAAACCAGATGCAGGATCACAAACTACACTTGATCTTAGCCAAAAGACCCAGAAGCAACTTGGCCTTAGAACTCAACGTTATGACTTGCAGTAGTCTTGGTCTTTGAAACTTTAATGTGGAGATGCCAACGTTGAACTGGGGTAAACGCAGTAAGAAGTCTCACAACACCAGGTTAAAGTCCTGGTGTTGTGAGACTTCTTACTTTTGAAACTTTCACATGCCCTAGTTGGCCTATGCACTTTTGTTCAAGGTTGGTACCCAAAAGAATGGGGATTTATAAATTTTAAATATGCTGAATCACACAGGAGTAAAACAATAAGGAAAGTTTTTGCATTTCACATCAATTCCATAAAAAAGCTTTGATGAATCGCACATTGCATTATGATTTGCAAACATTTTGTCATTGGTTGGAGAAAAAGCCATAATTCAATTTTTTTAAACACTTACAGGTCCTGCTTAAAGTGAAACATATTTGTGATACAAATTGACAACCAAATGAGAATCTATGAAATCTAGTGACTGACTATCCATGCACCTTGTTGATTGGAGTATTTGTTCCTGTACAGCCTCATTTCCAATAAATCCTAATTGTGATGGATGAATCTTTATAAAAAAAAGAGTTGCTAGGCAATGTTTTTCCTTGCTGTACAAGTCGTTTATAACATTTAATTAAAATGATCTAACATTCAAAATGCTTCTTTAAGTATGGCCACATACTTTAAATTTCCTCATAGAACATAAAAAGCACACACAAAAGAAACAGTGAAAGATAATTGCATTTCCAGAGTCCAGTTTTCTGTAATAATTCATTGAAATACAACATCTACAAGTGTATGATCTGTGATACTACTACTGATCAAAATCAAAATATATTCTGTCGGCATATCAGCAAAATTGCTACTGCAGTCTTTACTATTAGCAAATTATTGTTCTGAACACAGAAAAATTAATTCCATTTTGAAATCAGGAGAAAACAAATTGGGTATTAGTCTAAATTATGAATTGCAAAATTACATTTTCAGCGTGTTTGCTTGGAATTGTACCAAGTGTTTGTATTTGTCCAGATGCAAAACAGCATCAAAATATTTGCAATGAATGACATTCCTTTTGTCTGCAGGTTGTAATACAATTTATGTCTAGATGGTCCTTTTCTCTCTATAGACTGGAATCAGACTTCATATGGTTTGCCGGATCCCAAAAACAGGAATGAGACGGATATGATTTTGCCAATAGTGATGCAGCATTTGTGTCCATCTTATATTTCCTTTTTTGGCCTCGGAGCTGTCTCTGCTGCAGTGATGTCATCGGCAGATTCTTCCATCTTATCAGCAAGTTCCATGTTTGCTCACAATATTTACCATCTTGCATTCAGACAAGAGGTAAGCTTGGATTTCAGCAAGGCAATAATTCATATAGACACGTTTTTATAAGTGAGGAAGCACTGATCAATTTATGGATTCATTGTTAATATAATTTTTTACTGTGATTCTTGCAGCAAATGAGAGGGCAAGACGTTCTAAAAAGAGTGAGGTGGTAGACAGTTGGATTTCTTTTCTGGTCGACTTCCATCATGATGTTGAATATTAGAAAAATAATGTTGCAACTCACTGAAGAGAGTATTAAGTCAAATTTTGTGTAGCACACTTTAGGAAGGATGCCAAAGCCTTGGAG
Source organism: Mustelus asterias (assembly GCF_964213995.1). Classification (NCBI taxonomy): domain Eukaryota; kingdom Metazoa; phylum Chordata; class Chondrichthyes; order Carcharhiniformes; family Triakidae; genus Mustelus; species Mustelus asterias. Next base: position 78,266,944 of record NC_135810.1, read on the forward strand.
AGGGAACAGAGAAGATTTGCTAGAATGGTACTAGAGATGCGGGACTTTGATGACATGAAGACAAAAGCTGGGGGTTTTTTTAGAGCAGAGAAGATTAAGGGGAGATTTGATGGGAGGTGTTCAAAATCATGGAGGGTTTTGATAGAGCAAATAAGGAGAAACTGTTTCCACTGGCAGAAGGATCAGTAACCTGAGAACATAAATTTAAGGTAACCGGCAAAAAAAAACAGTGGTGAGATGAGGATTTTATTTTTTCATAGTTGTTATGATCTGGATTGCATTGCAAAAGGTGACAGCGAGACATTGATTCTGCGGTTAAAATCCTCTTTGAGTAACTTGAAGGAAATCCGTATCATATTGGCTTCTTTTGCCTCTACAACAGTGATTAATATTCTCTTAATATAATTGTTCATTACAGGCCACAGACAAAGAAATAGTGTGGGTAATGCGAATCACCATATTTCTGTTTGGAGGAGCAGCAACATCTATGGCATTGCTGGCCCAATCTATCTACGGTCTATGGTATCTGAGCTCAGATCTTGTCTACGTTATTATCTTTCCTCAGCTAATATCAGTGCTTTTCATCAAAGGAACGAACACATATGGCTCAATCGCTGGATACATCATTGGTCTTTTGCTTCGAATTAGTGGTGGTGAACCGTATTTACATCTGCAGCCATTTATTTGTTATCCTGGATGCTATTTAGAACATAGCTTTGGAGGCAAACCTGTCTACGCTCAGAGATTCCCCTTTAAAACCATGTCAATGTTATTCTCCTTCTTGACAAACCTTGGTGTTTCATATTTGGCCAAGCATCTGTTTGAAAGTGGAATATTGCCACCAAAATTAGACTTTCTTGACAGTGTTGTGTCACGACATAGTAAGGAAAACATGGACAAAACGATCTTGGTGAATCATGACAATATTACTTTGTCAGAGCTGGTGCATGTTAATCCAAAACACAGTGCTTCACATAATGCTGCTTTCAGCAATAAGGAAGCATTTGACGACACCGAGCCAAATACTGAATTTTCCAAGTCAGACAATGATTGATTCTCAACCCCTATTATCTAATGAGATCAGTGCAATCACGATCAACCAAGGATGGTACACTAACAATACAAAATAGCATTTTAGTAGTTATAGTATTTTTAGAAAAAAGAATTGTTTATATCAATGCTTTACTGATGATTGTTCACTTAAATACTGTTGTACAGTATTGTTTTAACTCATTCACATGAAATCAGATTAAGCTAACACTTTTGGACCTGGATGGGTTGTCGATTCTTGATACTTTATATTGGCACATTGCAGAGACAAGCTATAATAATTTCTATGGACTAAGTAGTGTTATGGAATGTGGTATCAAAATAGTGGGATCATGAACCGTCACAAATTCATTGGTCCACTGTTTTCCCTATTCATTGGCCAAACTCTGTAATGAACTGGACTCAGGTGGACAGCTGACTTATCACTTGTTGATGAGATTTTAATTGTCGCTTATTATTCTATTTACCTGCACTTATACATCCAAATACACATTCTTGCATATACAAATATATATGCACAAATAATGAACCCAGATAAGTCTATTACCCTTGCTATTTTTAACTGATGAAACAGCAAAGTATCCAATGACAGACCCAGTTAGTTCCACTTATTATTTATTTATTACATCTATAATCTGGATTTCTTTTCAGTTCATTTGGGAAAACTGGTGAAAATGACATCTTGCAGCTTTATTACTCATCATTTATAACTAATATGAAACACATGGTGCTGATCTCTGTGACCTGATCACCCACCTTTAGAAATAAATATGATCATTAATGCCATCAACCTTTGACACTTTATTGATAATACCAGACATTGTTCAATATTATTTGCACCTTGATATATGCAGTATCAAATCTATCTATAATTCAGATTATCACTAGTGCTTCAATAATAATAACACACACTGTAATTAATTTTAAAATAGGTCAATCTGTCAAAGCAGTAATTTATCTACAGAGGTTATGAAGGTCAAATGGAACAGCAGTAGACTCCTTCATAAATACATCTATTTTTTTCCACGGCAAAGGGAATTGAATATAGATATGTATTAATGTCATTTTCAATTTTTTTTTCATGCGATTTAAGTAAAATGTTACAGATCAAGTACTATAAAATGCAATGCAGGATTTGCACTTTCATACAAGTTTTTATAATCTGTTAGTTATAGGATACGTCAAATGCTCAATGTAAGTGATGTCTTGCCAGTTGGCCAGCTGGCATAAAGGTTGCAAGATGTGAATGTTATTATTACTCTGTAGAACATACATATATCCTATCTTTGGAGCATTGTTCAGTGTTCTTTTCTTAAACTGTGGGGCCAAAATTTCTCAGGGGTTCTACTTGTTTCACAAAGCAACCGTCAATGGGAGACTATCAGACCTATTAGAAAACAATGCAAACCTGGTTGCAACGGGTGCTCACTGTTTCCAGGAGTTTTTGATATTCTTTGTAGGGAGCAGCTATCATCAAAGGAGTAGAATCAGGGCAGGGACTGTGAACAGTTGAACCCCAAACAAGGTTAGGTATACTATCATTCATGAGGACAAGCATGGGTCCCAACTTTCAGGTCTCAGTCAATAAAATGCATTGTAATGCTGAGGAAATCTCCTGCTTTGTTTTAAATCAGATCAGTGTCCTTACAAAGAAGCTGAGTAGCACATTGTGAAGGTAGGCAGCGCCTGGACAATGCCTCCTAAATGGCAGTGTACACTGAATTCTCTGATGCCCTTATGGCACTTACACCCATCTGTTGCATGCTAATTCAGTGCCCTTCCATTCATCCTACAAACTCTGAATCATAGAATCATAGAGTGCAGAAGAACCCCTTCAATCCATCAAGTCAACACTGACACACAAGAAACACCTGACCTCTCATCTAATCCCATCTACCAGCACTTGGCCACTGGTGAGGTCATTGCATATCTTTAAGGCAGAGGTAGGTATATTCTGGTTAGACAAAGGGATCAAAGGTTATTGTGGGTAGATGGGAACGTAGGATTAGAAACACAAACATATCAGCCATGATCTTATTGCATTGTGGAGCAGCCTCATGGGGCTGAAAGGCCTACTTCTGCTCCTATTTCCTATGTTCGTTCGTATGTTCATGTTAGATCAGAGTGATCACGTCCTGAAAGATTTTGGCCTCTTTTTTTCTGAACGTGAGCGTAGTAAATGCTCATTCTTGGATATGCATTGAAGTATTCTCATTTCAATCATTTCTATTTTGATCCTGTTCTCGTTAGCATTCTAGTTTATTTTGGATCAAACTGCTAGTTGAATCACCCACCATCCTCTTCACCAGATAGATCAATCAATGTAGCTGATTTAAAAAATCTCAAACTGATTTCCATTTGAATATCCTACAACTCTCCTAAGAGTTTGCATTTAATCTGCCAGTTAGAACATGTTTCCTCATTCATAAACATTCCATTGCACTCTTTTGTGATCATGAGAAAAACAATTTATTCAATTTTAACTTACCCATCCAAAAGGCTGTACAGTCTCTGTCATGATATCGAACTACTTCCTAAATGATTCGATGGATTTTACCTCAAGTATTTAATCAATTAATTAATTTACCACTCCTTGTATAAATAATTTCCTTGTTTAAGGAAATCCTAAATTTGCCTCATTAGTTTTAGCATGTGTGCAGTTGTCCTTTGTCATTGTTTAAAGTGTATTGTTCCAAATTTACTTTTTCTAGACTTGTTACGATCTTATATACCTCAGTGAAATCTCTCCTCAATCACCTCCTTGGCATTATAAGGAGCCCAAATTTCTACAGCCTGTCCTCATAACTCAGTCTGACATGAGGAATCAGCCTGCTGAGTCATCTGTACATTGCTTCTAAAGTTTGAATATCTTTGTGTCTTGATGACCAAAGTTGTGCACTATGCCCAAGGTATGATAAGCCTGGAAGTCTACAGTTTTAGCATTCAAATTCCATCAGTCCTCTGCATTGTATTCTGATTGTTTTAGCCATGTTGCTCATCATTCTATTTGTTTTATGGATTGTTAGTCTATAATCACTTGGCTCATGAGGTACTCTTACTTTTCTTGCAACTTCACCCTTCGTTATTCAGTATCATTTTTGAGTATTTATGGAGCCCAATCCAATGTTCAATGCTTTGACTTCTTCCTGTTGAATTTCATCCACTATTGTTCTGTCCATTTAGAGATTTTATTTAGCCAATGTTGAGGTCTTTGACTGACTTCTTAGCCATGACTGCCCCTTGAGTTTATAGTTTACAAATTTAACCAATTTGAATGCAATTGATTAAAATTAGAAAAAGTAGGAGTCCTAACATTGATCTTCAGGGTATTCCACTTTGTACTTTTTATTTATCATCACAACATCACTCTGCAACAAAATATTCACTGCACCTTTGCCTTCACCCAATTCATATTTGTTTTATAATTTCTTTATTTCAACCAAAGAGAAATTAGACTGGATACAGTCATGGATATATTGTACTGTTTAGTTGGTATTGATAAGAAATCAGTGAATCTTAAGGTCATTTATATTGACTTGAAATGATTGATTGGAAACCAGTTGGAGTAACTTAGTAAGTTTACACCATGATGCAAACAAATCTGTTTTTGTAGCATTGATGCAAAAATTCAGCAAAGTTACCACAGCTCAACTCCATTTGGAAATTCTGAACTTTTCAAGTATGAACGGGATCACCAAAGCTGTTCACTATGCGGAAATATTGAAACTCCAGTGGTGGCAAGTTAAAAGTAGAAAATTAGAAGTAATAAATGAAATCAAATAGAGGTTTTTAATAGAAATAATCCTAGATTTGTGGAATAAATTATCAGGCAGAACCATTGAAATGGATGGCATAGATGCTGAACTGGGCAATTAGATTTGTTGCTAGTGATAAAGACATTGAAAGATTTAATGACAAGATAGCTAAGTGATCTTAATCAAGCAAATAGGCAGGCTTTGGGGCCTTGAAGCCTATCCTGTTCATTAAAATTTGTAAGTATTACTTTGGTGATACATTTGTGTAATTGAAATTCAGGGATTGTTGCTAAGAAATAAAGGAGTTATAACATTTTACAAAGACAGTTTAATTTTACTGTTGTCGGTACTTTTGAACTTTCTAGTCTGGAGTTTTAATAGAAGGCTAAGCGTTTATTTATGTTGGCACAGAGGTCTGAGAGAGGAAGGAGTGTATTTAAACTGTTCCAAGTATTATAGGCAGTATGCAAAGCAGTGTGTGAATTTTATCCATGATCATTTAGAAGTGGAATGCCCTTATATATCTAAAGTTAATTTAGTTCGCAAAGAGAATAATGCTCTGGTAGTATACAACATGCCAATTTTGGGATACCTAAACTATATAAAATTCTTGTAAATGAACAAGCGGTTTACAATAATAATGCCTTTAGTAAATGAGCAAGCTTTTGGTTTTCCCCAGCTAATTGTTCATTACTTGACATTATAGAATATTAGTTGCTTTTATTCCTTTCAAATATATTCAATCGAATGTACATGTGTCTGTAGACAATTTAATGTATGGTATGCCTCAGATGACCAGTCACTATGTTGTGAATGTACAGTGTAAATACATATAATGTATATTTTTGTCTGTGCCAGAGTTGTCATCTGAGGATTCTATCAAGCACGGTTGTATAAAACACTATTTGAGTATTCATCATTTGTGGAATAGTATAGCACGCAAATGTGATATTCAGGAAGCAGACTGTGAGTTATGTTACTTGTCTTCCTTTCCATTAGAACAATAACTGTTTGCAAAGTCTCCATTGTCAACTATTTCTGATGTTCATTATGCAATATTAATCAAATAAATAATGTGATTTAAGAAATGCTTACACATTTAATTGATAACTTTGGTTTGCTGAACTGGAGGGGGCACACTTATGATGAGTGTAGTTATTGTGAAAATTCAACATCAAATTTGTTAATAGAACAATGCTTTGTAAAATGTGTTCACTAACCATGGAGATGTACATGATATAATCTTCCAGCAACAACTTGGATATATATGCAGCCTGTACATAGTAAAGTGTCTTGTGGCTCTCTACAGAAACATAAATGAAAGAGCTTTTGTAAAAGATTTAGTGGCAGGGTTAGAAATGAGTTGCAGAACAGAGGGTCAAGACTGCTAATGGCAGTAAAAGGGCAGATGGGTTCAACTGAGGCTGGAGTTGGAAGAGCAGTGGACCCGGGTCAGGTAATAGAACCAGAAGAGGTTGTAAAGGCAGGGAGGTGAAAGAACATGGAGTGGATTGTAAGTTATGATAAAAATGATGAATTCAATATGTTAGGGGTCACCAGTTGGAAATTGGCAGAAGCAAAGACCATGAGACAAATTTTCCCATTCCGCCCGCCACAGGAATCAGAGCGGACGAGGGTGGACCAGGGAAAGATCCGTTGACCTCAGGTGGGATTTTCCAGTTTCGGGGTGAGCACAGCCAGAAAATCCTGCCTAATAGGTGATCTGGACTTTCTGTAAGATAGAATGTGGATGACAGAGTTTCCACTGAATTAGAGTTTACACGGCTTGATATCTGGAAAACCAACAAGGAGTGTTGAAGGAATTGAGCCTTGTGGATAAGGGTTTCAGAAATGTGATGCAATTTGGATGAAGGGCAAAATCATTGCCTCCCATTTTAGAAGAGTTCAATGCATGTTTACATAATGACCACTAGTATTATCATACCTTATCATGGATTAACAATATCCATGAGTCAAGTACAGGAACAGTATATTTGTTTAAATTTGTCCTTGAGATGTGAGTAACACTAGTCAGCCTATACTTATTGCCCATCCCCTAGTTGCCTGAGACATTAAGATTCAATGGAGATAATGGTGCAAAATTGGCAATATCAACTTGCTCAGCCATTGTGCACCACACCTGATATTCATTCCCATTGACTTTAAATGAAAATTGGGAGAGATGTCTTAATGGTGGCAAATCCAATTATGCCCAATCTCCCAACATTAAAATTACTCCCAATATACAAGTTGGAAAATGTTCTATTTTATCGAATACAGGTCAGTGTTGTAGCTGAACTGGAACAGCTTGGCTAGAGGCATGGCTAGTTCTGGAGCAGACGTCTTTGGTATTACTGCTGGGTTGTTGTCAGAGTCCATATGCTTTGATGGATTCAGTGCACTCTCCCCTTTTGGAACAAAAATCTAGAGTTAACAGGAATCATCTCAATTTTTTTCCTACAAAATGCACATGTGCCATTATAATAATGATAAAATATCAGATACAGTGAGTATATACACGTTTCTGACAGCCAAAAGACAGGAAACCCTCACCTCATTAGTTCAACTAAAATGAACCTAAAGACACGATCTTACTGGCCATTCACGCCACACTGCCACTGCAGCGAACTTGGAGAATTTGGCAGCCAGCCAAATTTCCTTTCACTGAGGCAGGATGGGAAAATCCAACCGGCGTGAAGGGTGATAAAATTTTGTGATTAGTGTTTTGATGGCAGTACAACATTTTGATCCATTGAATTGCCAAGCACATTAAGAGAAATCTTAAATTAATTTTAGCAGATACTATTTTTATCATGACTGTTAATATTTTCTGTAAATCAGCTAAATGTATTTTACTTCTTGGTGCTTTTGGCCACAATATCAAAATCTACAATAGTGAAATAAATTAGGCTTTGGAGGCCTTATAAAACCAGATTTTAGCTGGTCACAGAGATAGAAAACATCTTCCTACATATCAAAAAGAGTTTTAAAAATACAAATATTCTTTGAAAGCTGGCTTAGCTTTCCACTCCCAAATCAGAAGTTTTTAATGGCCGTCGGAAAGTGCCAGATTTTTCTTTTAGTATTAACACTTGATAGAATGTTTTGCATTAAACATTGAGATATATGTTTTCTACTCTCTTAATATAAAATTGTAGACCCGCCATTTATTGTGAGTTTAAAATGAAATCAGATCTGCTTTCTGGAAGGAATTGTTTTGCTTTTACAGATGGGAATATCCAAATTTGTCCAGAGATAGCAATTGGCTTTAATAGGTGTGACTGACTACTTCTCTATAGTGCTGTTGATTGCTAATTGCCTATAAATTAGCTGCATCACTAATCACCACACAGTTTTCCATGATGTATTTGTTGTGGGAGATACTCTCATATTGATGGTATGCTAATAAAACAGGATGGCTTCTAGTCACACAGTACATTAACACAGTGTTAATGTAAGCCCACTTGTGACACTAATAAATAAATAGAAGAACATATATGTAGACAAATTTCTGTCTTTTAAACTTATTCCAGTACCAGCAGGAACCTCCAAATAAAGCAGCAAAGGTCTAGATGCTTATAACTTGTATTTACAGTGCACATTTAATAAACAACATCGATGGCAACTTATATTTATCCCGTACCTATAATGTAGTAAAACATCCAAGGCAATTCATAGGAATACCAACCGACAAACCACATAAGGAGATATTAGGGGTGATAACAACAAGCTTTTTGGGCAAAGAGATGAATTTTAAGGTATGCCTCAAAGGAGAAAAGGGAAGTAGAGATGGGGAGAGATTTAAGGAGGGAATCCCAGAGCTTTGGGCCTTGACAGCTAACAGCGTGGCTATCAATGATGGACTAAATCAAATCAGAGATGCTCAAAACACCAGAATTAAAGCTGTGGTGGTATCTCGGAGTTATTTAGGGCAGTTGGTGATTGAAGAGATAGGGAGAGGGTGGCTATGGAGAAATTTGAAAACAGGGCTGAGAATTTTAAAGTTGAGGGGTTACTTAACAGGAATCAATGATCTTCAATGAAGACTGTGGTGATGGGTGCATTTGAATCAGGAAATCCCTCCGGGATGAGATCCTTACTTGGGTGTTAATTACCCACTTAAGGACCTCAATGAGTGGCAGACAAGAATGCTGTCCATGAATCTTCCTGCCACAGACTTAATTGGGATGGGGATGGGAAATTGGCAGGGCCACTCCCCCACCCTCCCACCACCAAACTTGCCACTGAGGAGGTCACCCTCATCCTCTTCCTCCCCGTCTATGTTCTCCTCATCCAAAGAATGCTAATGACCCTTTCATTCTCCACCTGCAGCATTCGTTGCTGTGCAAGGTTTTACAGCACCAAGTGCATGGCTATTATTCCATTGAAGAGTACCTCCTGAAGTGAATCTTCAACATTCCAAGGCCTGCTCTGTGACACATCTTGAAGTCATGTAGTTCTCATTTTAGTCATCCTGTTCTTCATTCCTCACAAATGTCATGATTTCTGAAGGGGGCATGGTGTGGAGCCAGTTCATAAGTCTGCTTCCTGGAATGAAAAGGTGAGAGATGTTGAACTGCCACCATATGAAGGCATCACAACAGTTCCCAGGGAATCTGACACGTAACAGCATAAACCTCTTCTTACTTGCAAACCAGCTATGCATCGATGGATGAAGCACCTGAATTATAAAAGTCTCTGGTTGCTGTGGTAGTACTGGGATTGTGACATGTATATAGTATGGGAGGCACGGTGGCACAGTGGTTAGCAATGCTGCCTCACAGTGCCAGGGATCTTGGATCTCAATTCCAAGACACTGACTATAATCAGCAAGGTTTTACTCAGTTCATGCACAAACTGCAATTCAATCTTGCTTCATGAGTCCTGGCAAACCCATACTGGGGACATGAAATTTAACATTAAATAAACCTCTCTGGTGTCTCCTAAGGACATTAACTGCACCAATAATTATCTGCCCAATGGCAATAATTAAAATGGCAACTTTAGTGATCAGCTTCCAGATATATCTCTGTGAAACTTGGGAAGTTGGGATATTGGAACTGGATTGTGGTAACCTTCCAAACCCACAACCACTTCCATCTGGAAGGACAAGGGCAGCAGATACAAGGGAACACCACCATCTGCAAGTTCTCCTCCAAGCCACACACCATCCTGACTTGGAAATATATTGCAGTTCCTTCACATTGGCTGGGTCAAAATCCTGGAATTGCCTCCCTAACAGCATTGTGGGTCAACCCACAGCACATGGACTGCAATGTTTCGAGAAAGCAGCTCACCACCACCTTCTCAAGGGCAACTAGGGCTGGACAATAAATGCTGGCCAGCCAGAGACGCCCATGTCCCACAAATGATTATAGAAAAATACAAAAGTAATAAATTCTAATCTCCAGCTGTTCTTGGGGGTTAAAATGCCTCCTGTGTTTCTTTGAACCATAAAATGTTTTTTTCCAATATATCCATTTGATTATGACTTTCCTGTTCATCGTTAGGCATTTGAAAATGGTACAAAATATCTTCCACCTCCTCATCCATTTAAAGCAACAATGTATTAATCTAATTCAATTCATTTTTCTTACCCAAACGTTAACTATTAATAAATCTTTTTAATCACTTTATCTATCTTGGCTCTTTTCTTTTCATTTACTGAAATAGAAATTTATCTAGTGAGACAATGCAGGAGGGAGGTAGCCATTAATCTGCACTTTCAAACTGTCTCTTCCTTTTCCTGTGTTTTCCTCCTGGTCCCTGACGTACCTTATCTTCTGCCTCCCTTGTGATTTCCAGATTTCCAGCTTTGATATAATTTCATATTAGCGCTTAATTAAGCATATCAGACACACAACAAATGTCCTTTACCACAATGTGCTTCACTCACAGTGTCCTCCTGATGTGTTTTTCTTGGCAACAATCCCTGTAGGCTGCAAGGAAAGCAAATTGTGAAGAGAGTACAAGCAGTCTGCACAGATAGGTTAGGAAAGTGGGCAAAAAATTGGCCAATGGATCAAATTGTAGGAAAATGTGAGGTTTCTCCACTTTGGCAGGAAGTATAGAACAACAGATTATTATTTAAATGGATAGACACTGCGGAGTGCTGCAGTAGAGAGAGATCTGGGTGTCCTTGAACTGTTAATTCATCTACCTTATTGTGAATGCTCCATGCGTTCAGATACAGTGCCTTTAGACTTGTCTTTATAACATTTTTACACATTATTTTGAATTAGGGCCCTATTTGTTGCTAGCCCTTGTTTCCTCTGCCTTCTCCTTTTGCTTTCTACCCTCTGTCTTTCATTGCTATCTTTGTTTCCCTCTCTTGTGTCTCCCCACTCAGATTCTCATCCCTCTGCCACTCCAGTTTAAATCCTTCCCCATAGTACTTGCAAATATCCCTGCAAGGATATTGGCCCTGGTCCTACTGGGGTGCAACCCATCCAACTTTTACAGCTCCTGTCTTCCTCAGAATTGGTTCCAATGTCTCAGAAATCCAAATCTCTCATTCTCACACATCTCTACAGCCACACATTCATCTGATCTATTCTCCATTACAAATGCGAGGTGATGCATTTTAGTAGATTGAACCAGGGCAGGATTTACTCAGTTAATGGTAGAGCGTTGAGGAGAGTTACGGAACAAAGAGATCTAGGGGTACATGTTCATGGCTCCTTGAAAGTGGAGCCACAGGTGGACAGAATGGTGAAGAAGGCATTCGGCATGCTTGGTTTCATCACTCAGAACATTGAATACAGGAGTTGGGACGTCTTGTTGAAGTTGTACAAGACATTGGTAAGGCCACACTTGGAATACTGTGTGCAATTCTGGTCACCCTATTATAGAAAGGATATTATTAAACTAGAAAGAGTGCAGGAAAGATTTACTAGGATACTACCGGGACTTGATGGATTGAGTTATAAGGAGATGCTGAATAGACTGGGACTTTTTTCTCGGGAACATAGGAGGCTGAGGGGTGACCTAATAGAGGTCTATAAAATAATGAGGGGCATAGACAAAGTAGATAGCTAATATCTTTTCCCAAAGGTAGGGGAGTCTAAAACTAGAGGGCATAAGTTAAAGGTGAGAGGGGAGAGATACAAAAGTGTCCAGAGGGGCAATTGTTTCACACAGAGGGTGGTGAGTGTCTGGAACAAGCTGCCAGAGGTAGTAGTAGAGGCGGGTACAATTTTATCTTTTAAAAAGCATTTAGATAGTTACATGGGTACGATGGGTATAGAGGGATATGGGCCAAATGCGGGCAATTGGGATTAGCTTAGGGGTTTTTAAAAAAAAGGGCGGCATGGACAAGTTGGGCCGAAGGGCCTGTTTCCATGCTGTAAACCTCTATGACTCCTACTCTTGCTAACGTGTGGCACTGAGAGTAATCCTGAGATTACTACCTTTGAGGTCCTGCTTTCTAATTTATTGCCCAGCTCCATATATTCAGCTTTCAGAGCCCCGTCCCTCTTCTTACCTATGCCGTTAGCACCAATATGGACCACAATCTCTGGCTGTTGACCCTCCCCCTTCAGAATGTCTTGCAGCCACCCAATAACATCCTTGACCCTGGCACTAGGGAGGAAACACACCACCCTGGCATCATGTCTGCACAGTAAGAAGTCTCACAACACCAGGTTAAAGTCCAACAGGTTTATTTGGTAGCAAATTGTTGCTCCTTCGTCAGGTGAGTGGGAGTCCCCAATAATTGGGGAGACCATGCAGACGCTACGACAGCGGATGAATGAACACCGCTCGACAATCACCAGGCAAGAGCGTTCTCTTCCTGTTGGGAAACAATACAGCAGTCACGGGCATTCAGCCTCTGATCTTCGAGTAAGCGTTCTCCAAGGCGGCCTTCACGACACATGACAGCGCAGAGTCGCTGAGCAGAGACTGATAGCCAAGTTCCGCACACATGGGGACAGCCTCAACCAGGATCTTGGGTTCATGTCACACTATCTGTAACCCCCATGACTTGCCTGGGCTTGCAAAATCTCACTAACTGTCCTGTCTGGAGACAATACACATCCCTTTAACCTGTGCTTAACCCTCTCTCCACTCACATTGTCTGTACCTTTGAGACTTGATTACCTGTAAAGACTCGCATTCCAACCATTATTTTGTAAATAGAGTTTGTGTCTTTATATGCCCTGTTTGTGAACAGAACTCTCACTTACCTGACGAAGGAGCAGCGAGCGCTCCGAAAGCTAGTGGATTTTGCTACCAAATAAACCTGTTGGACTTTAACCTGGTGTTGTGAGACTTCTTACTGTGTTTACCCCAGTCCAACGCTGGCATCTCCACATCATGTCTGCAGCCATAGAACCATCTATCTGTTCTCCTTACGCTAGAATCCCCTATCACTATTGCTCTCCCACTGTTTCTTCCATCCCGCTCGTGCAGCTGAGCCACTCATGGTGCCACAGACTTGGTTCTTGTTGCATTCCCGTGGGAAACCATCTTCACCAGCAGTATTCAAAATGAAAAACCTGTTAGAGAGGGAGATGGACCCCAGGGAATCCTGCACTACCTGCCTAGTGCTCTTGCTTTATCTGGTGGTCACCCATTCCCTTTCTACTGTGCACTCTTTACCTGTGATGTGACCATCTCAATGTGCTATCCACGAAGATCTCATCCTTGCAGAAGCTCCGCAGTGACTCCAGTTACAAGTCCAGCTCTGAAACATGGATTTCAAATAGCTGCAGCTGGAGACATTTCCTGTAAAAGCGGTCGCCCTAGACACTGGACACGTCTCTGACTTCCCACGTTGTACAAAAGGAGCATTCAAAATGGTCCAGCTGCCCTGCCATGACTTACCCTTAATGACTCCTTTTACTTTTACTTCCGCTGGTTTAAGGTGTGTTAAGGACATTAAAAATACTCACCAGGTCCTACTTACCAAGGCTGGCATTCTTCTTTCTAAAGAAAGGTTGAAAAGCAAAGGATCACCTGGCTCACTCTTCACCTAACCTTTTTTTTCACGAAACTCCAAGTGTCACACACTGGTACAGTCCAAGCAGCTCTCCAGTTCAGAGCAAACTGCACTTTCAGAGTGCCTATTTTTATACTCAAGTGAAACTTGCCTCTGGAAGCCTGTTCAAGCCAGTTCCCTTAAATGACGAGAAGGAGAATGGGGAAGAGGAAAGAATGGGGAAACCTACAAGTGAAAGGTCCTGGGGGGTCAAGTATGCAGGGGGGAGTCTCACTGTTGGAGGGTGGGCAGTGGAGGAAGGGAGGGCCAGCGGTTTCTGGTCCATGAGGGGGGAGTGTCCCTGGTCTGAAGGGGCTTTCCAATGGTGATGCCCCCCCTCTGCCCCCACCCCAACCCTGAGCTTGAGGGCGAGAGCTTTTTCTAAAAATTAAGGCTGGGTGGGTAAAGGCCCTTAAGAGGCCACTTAATTGGGGCATGGGCATGCTTCCCTTCCAAGGTTCTGTCCACCCCACCATAAAATCATGTCTGGGTCAGGGCAGGTTGAACTGGTGGGATCCCAGAGGGAATCTTGTCTGTGCTGTTTTATGCTCCTTCTGCTCCCCAGTTCAGAATCTGCAGGGATGCGGTGAGGGGGCGGGGGGGGGGAGGGGGGGGTGGTGCATAAAATTCTGGCCTATGAATAGGTATAGCTACAATTATGCAGTGCAAGACCTTGGTGTATTTTGGCCCATTTGCTTCACGGAAGTTCCGTCACCTATTCCTTGCACTGTTGATGTATGGAAGTCAAAGGTCGATGTGAATGAGCAATGGCCTGTGTTGACTTCGTGGATGTCATCTAAAATTAGGCACTGTCTTGGTTGAGAGTGAACATCAAGGGAACTGACCCATAGAAACATAGAAACTAGAAGCAGGAGTAGTCCATTCAGCCCTTCGAGTCTGCTCTGCCATTCATTTTGATCACGGCTGATCATTGAATTCAATATCCTGACCCCCCCCCTTCCTCCCATATCACTTGATCCCTTTAGCCCCAAGAGCTATATCTAATTTCTTCTTGAATCAGACAATGTTTTGGCCTCAACTACATTCGGTGTAGTGAATTCCACACATTCACCACCCGCAGGATGAAGAAATTTCTCCTCACCTCAGTTTTAAAAGGTTTACCCCTTATTCTCAAACTATGACCCCTAGTTCTGGACTTCCCCACCATTGGGAACAATCTTTCTGTATCTACCCTGTCTAATCCTGTTAGAATTTTATAAGTTTCTATGTGATCCCACATCCCTTCTAAACTTGAGTGAATCTAATCCCAACCAACTTAGTCTCTCCTCATATGACAAACCTGCCATTCCAGGAATCAGCCTGTTAAACCTTTGTTGTACTCCCTCTATAGCAAATTCACAAGAACTGCACACAATACTCCAGGTGTGGCCTCACCAATGCCCTATATAATTCCAGCAAAACATCTTATCCCTATACTCAAATCCTCTCACTATGAAGGCTAACATACTATTTGCCTTCTTTACTGCCTGCTGTACCTGCACGCTTACTTTCAGTGACTGATGCACGAGGACTCCAAGATCTCGATGAGTATCCACCTCTCTCAATTTACACCCATTCAAGTAATAGTCTGTCTTCCTATTATTGCTACCAAATTATACCCACATTATACTGCATCTGCCATGCAGATGCCAACAAACTCAACCCGTCCAAATCATGCTGAAGCATCTCTGCATCCTCCTCACAGTCCACCCTCCTACCCAACTTTGTATCATCTGTAAATTTGGAGATAATTCATTCAGTCCCCTCTTCCAAATCATTAAAAATGCTATGAACAGTTGGGGTCCCAATACAGATCCCTGCGGAACCCCACGAGTCACTGACTGCCAATCAGAAAAAGACCCATTTGTGCCAACTCTTGGCTTCCTATCTACTAACCAGTTTTCTATCCATCTCACGGCATTACCTGCAATCCATGTGCTTTAACTTTACACAGTAGTCTATTATTTGAGACCTTGTCGAAAGTCTTCTGAAAATCTAAATAAACCACATCCACTGGTTCTCCTCGGTCAACTCTACTAGTTACATCCTCAAAAAATTCCAATAGATTCGTCAAGCGTGATTTCCCTTCTGTAAATCTGTGCTGATGTTGTCTAATTATACCACTGCCTTCCAAATGCTGAGTTATGACCCAGAACAGATCAGGTGAGTATTTCCAACCCCATTGTGCTGAATAGAATCTTCCCCATTGTTTGAGGTGGTGTTTGAGGGTGAGGTCATTTCTGGAGGCCCACTCCAGACCTCAGCATTTGCCTTATCATACTCTGGAGCAGAATGCTGTGTACCTGTCTGGCAAATATTATCACACACACATCTTGTTGACACTCAACTGAATGTAACAATGTGCTTCATAACTGCAACCGTCCACTCAACATTCCTCTCCTGGCTCCCTATTCTCACAAACATCACTACCCTACACATCTTCTGACTGACAAAAACCCACAGGCTGGCTGAAACCTTCTCTGCTGCACCTCACTTATCACTTCCATGATGACTTGTTCAACTCATCTACTGCCCACCTTCCAGCTCAGTGCCCCATAAAAAGCACCTTTCCTGAGTAAGGTGTACCAGAAAACATCCTTTGGATCAAGGAAAGGGAAAGATGGGAAGTCACTAACAAATTTTTTGTGACAAGTCTGATCTGTTAAATGGCAAGCTTTGAGTGTGGTTGTTGCTAAACAAGTTCAGAACAGGCCAGACCTCCTGTGCAGCCACCCCGGACATTCTCTCTTCCATCTTCTTCCGTCAAGAAAAATTTACAAATGTCTGAGATCACGTACCAACCGACTCAAGAACAGTTTCTTCCCTGCTGCCGTCAGACTACCTTGCATGAAGTTGATCTTTCTCTACACCCTAGCTATGACTGTAACACTACATTCTGCACCCTCTTGTTTCCTTCTCTATCAACGGTATGCTTTGTATAGCGTGCAAGAAACAATACTTTTCACTGTATGCTAATACATATGACAATAGAACATAGAACATAGAACAGTACAACACAGAACAGGCCCTTCGGCCCACGATGTTGTGCCGAGCTTTATCTGAAACCAAGATCAAGCTATCCCACTCCCTATCATCCTGGTGCGCTCCATGTGCCTATCCAATAACCGCTTAAATGTTCCTAAAGTGTCTGACTCCACTATCACTGCAGGCAGTCCATTCCACACCCCAACCACTCTCTGCGTAAAGAACCTACCTCTGATATCCTTCCTGTATCTCCCACCACGAACCCTATAGTTATGCCCCCTTGTAATAGCTCCATCCACCCGAGGAAATAGTCTTTGAACGTTCACTCTATCTATCCCCTTCTTCATTTTATAAAGCTCTATTAAGTCTCCCCACAGCCTCCTCCGCTCCAGAGAGAACAGCCCTAGCTCCCTCAACCTTTCCTCATAAGACCTACCCTCCAAACCAGGCAGCATCCTGGTAAATCTCCTCTGCACTCTTTCCAGCGCTTCCACATCCTTATTATAGTGAGGTGACCAGAACTGCACACAATATTCCAAATGTGGTCTCACCAAGGTACTGTACAATTGCAGCATAACCCCATGGCTCTTAAACTCCAACCCCCTGTTAATAAAAGCTAACACACTATAGGCCTCCTTCACAGCTCTATCCACTTGAGTGGCAACCTTTAGAGATCTGTGGATATGAACCCCAAACCTCTCTGTTCCTCCACAGTCTTCAGAACCCTACCTTTGACCCTGTAATCCACATTTAAATTTGTCCTACCAAAATGAATCACCTCACATTTAAACTCCATTTGCCATTTTTCAGCCCAGCTTTGCATCCTATCTATGTCTCTTTGCAGCCTACAACAGCCCTCCACCTCATCCACTACTCCACCAATCTTGGTGTCATCAGCAAATTTACTGATCCACCCTTCAGCCCCCTCCTCTAAGTCATTAATAAAAATCACAAAGAGCAGAGGACCAAGCACTGATCCCTGCGGCACTCCGCTAGCAACCTGCCTCCAATCCGAAAATTTTCCATCGACCACCACCCTCTGTCTTCGATCAGACAGCCAGTTACCTATCCAATCGGCCAACTTTCCCTCTATCCCACACCTCCTCACTTTCATCATAAGCCGACCATGGGGGACCTTATCAAACGCCTTACTAAAATCCATGTATATGACATCAACTGCCCTACCTTCATCAACACACTTAGTTACCTCCTCAAAAAATTCAATCAAATTTGTGAGGCACGACTTGCCCTTCATGAATCCGTGCTGACTATCCCGGACTAATCCGCATCTTTCTAAATGGTCGTAAATCCCATCCCTCAGGACCTTTTCCATCAATCTACCAACCACCGAAGTAAGACTAACCGGTCTATAATTACCAGGGTCATTTCTATTCCCTTTCTTAAACAGAGGAACAACATTCGCCATTCTCCAGTCCTCTGGCACCATCCCCGTGGACAGCGAGGACCCAAAGATCAAAGCCAAAGGCTCTGCAATCTCATCCCTTGCCTCCCAAAGAATCCTAGGATACATTTCATCAGGCCCAGGGGACTTATCGACCTTCAGTTTATTCAAAACTGCCAGGACATCCTCCCTCCGAACATCTATTTCCTCCAGCCTATTAGCCTGTAACACCTTCTCTTCCTCAAAAACATGGCCCCTCTCCTTGGTGAACACTGAAGAAAAGTATTCATTCATCACCTCGCCTATCTCTACTGACTCCATACACAAGTTCCCACTACTGTCCTTGACCGGCCCTAACCTCACCCTGGTCATTCTTTTATTCCTCACGTAAGAGTAAAAAGCCTTGGGGTTTTCCTTGATCCGACCCGCCAAGGACTTCTCGTGTCCCCTCCTAGCTCTCCTAAGCCCCTTTTCCAGCTCATTCCTTGCTAACTTGTAACCCTCAATCGAGCCATCTGAACCTTGTTTCCTCATCCCTACATAAGCTTCCCTCTTCCTTTTCACAAGACATTCCACCTCTTTTGTGAACCATGGTTCCCTCACTCGGCCATTTCCTCCCTGCCTGACAGGGACATACCTATCAAGGACATCCAGTATTTGTTCCTTGAAAAAGTTCCACTTTTCATTAGTTCCTTTCTCTGACAGTTTCTGTTCCCAACTTATGCCCCCTAATTCTTGCCTAATCGCATCATAATTACCTCTCCCCCAATTGTAAACCTTGCCCTGCCGTACGGCCCTATCCCTCTCCATTGCAATAACAAAAGACACCGAATTGTGGTCACTATCTCCAAAGTGCTCTCCCACAACCAAATCTAACACTTGGCCCGGTTCATTTCCCAGTACCAAATCCAATGTGGCCTCACCTCTTGTCGGCCTATCCACATATTGTGTCAGGAAATCCTCCTGCACACACTGCACAAAAACTGCCCCATCCGAACCTACAAAGGTTCCAATCAATATTTGGAAAGTTAAAGTCCCCCATGACAACTACCCTGTGACCCCCACACATATCCATAATCTGCTTAGCAATTTCTTCCTCCACATCTCTATTACTATTTGGGGGCCTATAGTAAACTCCTAACAACGTGACCGCTCCTTTCCTATTTCTAACCTCAGCCCATATTATCTCAGTGTGCAGATCCCCCTCGAAGTGCCTTTCCGCAGCCGTTAAACTATCTTTGATTAACAATGCCACTCCTCCACCTCTTTTACCAGCTTCCCTACACTTAGTGAAACATCTATACCCCGGAACGTCCAACAACCATTCCTGTCCTTGTTCTACCCACGTCTCCGTAATGGCCACAACATCATAGTCCCAAGTACCAATCCACGCCCCAAGTTCATCTACCTTGTTCCGGATGCTCCTTGCATTGAAGTAGACACACTTCAACACACCTTCCTGTCTACCGGTACCCACCCTTGACCCTGATACCTTCCCCAATACCTCACCACCCTCACTGACTTCTGGACTACAACTCCTTTTCCCACTCCCCTGACAAATTAGTTTAAACCCCCCTGAAGAGCCGTGACAAACTTCCCTCCTAGGATATTGGTGCCCCTCTGGTTCAGGTGCACCCCGTCCTGTTTGTACAGGTCCCACCTTCCCCAGAATGTGTTCCAATTATCCACGTATCTGAAGCCCTCCCTCCTACACCATCCCTGCAACCACATGTTTAACTGCACTCTCTCCCAATAATAAATCAAATCAAATCAAAATCATGGGGAGGCACAACAATGCTGCCATGGCTGAAGAGTATCCCCGCTATGGATTAGGTTGTGGACTAATCACCATAAACTCAACAACCAAGGGGACTATCATTTGGCTTTGAGGATTTGCATTCACTAAATAAAAATACGTACATTTACATAAATTATTCTAGCCGTCCATTTTATAGTACTGGGTTAACACTGCAACAATAAATCTAATCCTAACACTAGGGTAAATTTATTACTGTCCTATTTGCATTTTTTCACTGTCGCTGTGCGTGAGGTGAAAACTGGCTGGCCCAGGAAGTCTGCAATAATCCTTAATCTGCCAGTGGTCTGAAGTTTAAATATAAAATCACTACCATTATTTATTATTCCTGCATTAAGGCCGAATATTTCTATTTAGGAAAATGGTTACTGCTCCAAGAGTCTGGGCTCTGAACAAAAGTGGCGAATGAAGAATTGTTAACTCCAAAATTAATTTTTGGTAGTCCTTGGTTTCATATGGAATTCAATATTCCTGAACAAATTTACAAGATGATTTCTGATAAACTTACTTTGAACAAATTGCTCAGCATCAATTTCTGCACGTGTTAAACGGTTTGCAACCGATGCAGCACGAGATCTTTTTCCATTTTCTCACTGGAAGACAGAATGTAATAGACTCGCTCTCCGTAATGCCAAAACTGATGTGCACAGACACTCTGCTACATTTATTGCAATCCTAGTATAGTTCTGATTGATGCTGCACTCCAGATGTCAATACAAAGATTAAAATACTTTCTCAGTCAATCAATTCAAGAAGGCCACAACTAAAATGAAGCTGAAAGATGAAATGGGTTTCAAGCTTATCAATTTCACTTTGGTAAATGACAAAATCTGATTTCTTCACACAAGTTCATCTGCATCTGTAAAACAGCCAACAACCAAAAACATCAACATCACATTTTGTAATAATTTGCGTGTATTTTATACTCAAAGGTCTGAATTTTCAGACTAGGGGCAGAAACATGCTGGATCCATTTCCGGATCCCAAATGATTCCAGGGGAAGTCACTCGTTGGGATTTTGACCAGAGTGTCCCCTTAATTAGCATGGAGACAGGAGGGCAGTAGGTGGGTTCTCAAAAGTGGAGAGCCAAGTTGAAGAAATCCAGCTTCAGAGAAGAAAACTACAATGAAGATAAGTAACTAAAAGGACATCTCAACATAAAACTTTAAGATGTTCAGATAAAATATAGAAAAGGCAGCCAAGCCATCACTATTGGTGTGGCGGTGGGGCTGTGGGAGGGAGATTGTCTCTCTAGGGTGGCCTTTTGGTTTACACATGCCCACCCAATCAGAAGAAAAACAGTTCAGACCAGTATTCTTATTTCCCAGTTCTGACTGGTGCTCTGTTTTATGGTATACAAGATCAATTCGGACCAGAATTCCTTTATCCCCATTTTCACTGTGTTTGTTCTTTGGTGTGGAGATGCCGGCGTTGGACTGGGGTAAACACAGTAAGAAGTCTCACAACACCAGGTTAAAGTCCAACAGGTTTATTTGGTAGCAAAAGTCACTAGCTTTCGGAGCGCTGCCCCTTCGCCAGGTGAGTGGGAGTTCTGTTCACAAACAGGGCACATAAAGACACAAACTCTATTTACAAAATAATGGTTGGAATGCGAGTCTTTACAGGTAATCAAGTCTTAAAGGTACAGACAATGTGAGTGGAGAGAGCATTAAGCACAGGTTAGAGAGATATGTATTGTCTCCAGACAGGACAGTTAGTGAGATTTTGCAAGCCCAGGCAAGTCGTGGGGATTACAGATAGTGTGACATGAACCCAACGGTTTAGGCCGTCCTCATGTGTGCGGAACCTGGCTATCAGTCTCTGCTCAGCGACTCTGCACTGTCGTGTGTCGTGAAGGCCGCCTTGGAGAACGTTTACCTGAAGATCAGAGGCCGAATGCCCGTGACCGCTGAAATGTTCCCCAACAGGAAGAGAACACTCTTGCCTGGTGATTGTCGAGCGGTGTTCATTCATCCGTTGTCATAGCGTCTGCATGGTCTCCCCAATGTATCGTGCCTCGGGACATCCTTTCCTGCAGCGTATCAGGTAGACAACGTTGGTCGAGTTGCAAGAGTATGTACCATGTACCTGGTGGTTGGTGTTCTCACGTGAGATGATGACATCCGTGTTGATGATCCGGCACGTCTTGCAGAGGTTGCTGTGGCAGGGTTGTGTGGTGTCGTGGTCACTGTTCTCCTGAAGGCTGGGTAGTTTGCTGCGGACAATGGTCTGTTTGAGGTTGTGTGGTTGTTTGAAGGCAAGAAGTGGGGGTGTGGGGATGGCCTTGGCGAGATGTTCATCTTCATCAATGACATGTTGGAGGCTCTGGAGAAGATGTCCTGTCTGGAGACAATACACATCTCTTTAACCTGTGCTTAACGCTCTCTCCACTCACATTGTCTGTACCTTTAAGACTTGATTACCTGTAAAGACTCGCATTCCAACCATTATTTTGTAAATTGAGTTTGTGTCTTTATATGCCCTGTTTGTGAATAGAACTCCCACTTACCTGACGAAGGGGCAGCGCTCCGAAAGCTAGTGGCTTTTGCTACCAAATAAACCTGTTGGACTTTAACCTGGTGTTGTGAGACTTCTTACTTTGTTCTTTGGAGCAGACAGGTTCTGTAGGTCTACCTGGAGTGCTGGTAGCCTTGCCTACTACTGATTGCACAATTGCGAGGCCAACTGGAAAGTTCCAGTCACATGGGACAGACAGTCTTCCAGGCCCTAAACCCACCTTCCCTAAAATGGCCACACCAAAAAAGCTTATAGTATTTTAAAGGTGTAATCCAGCTATTAAACTTTGAACAAATATCAGGTGTTAAAGTCAAAACTGATATCAAAGCAAATTGGAGTGAGGTTTCCTTATCCACTTTGTTGAGGCCTTGCAAATTAAACAAAATGCATCGTTAGATGGTAAGAGATCAAATAGAATAGAGGAGCAAAGAGATCTGGGAATACAGATGAATAAATCACTAAAAATAAGTTGATAAGACCATCCACAAAATTGCAGTCTACTTACATAGATTATGCTGGTTACACTGTAAAAAATTACCATAAAGTATTGCATATAAATATGTTGTATTCTGTAAAGTGCATTCGAACAAAAAATATTTTGCACAAAGATTTCAGTCCATAACAGTAAAGATGAATTAACTTAAGAAACCCAGAAAAACAAAGATCTTATCTACATTACAGCTATATAATCTGTCGGTGTTCAACTGTCGGTGTACATAGGGGTGTACAAAGTTAAATGAGCATGTTCTGATATTTTGTCCCCAGCAGATGAACGGTGCTAGTAAATCAGCATTTATTCCCATCCCTGTTTGCCCTTTAGAAGTGGTACTGGACCTCCTCTTTGGACAGCTACAGATTGTGTGGTAAAGGTCATCCCAAAATAATATTGGTGGGAAATTCCACAATAAAGGCCCAGCGGTAATGAAGGAATAAAGATGTATGACTAAGTCATGAGAATGTGTTGACGTGGAGGGGAATTTGGGACGATGTTGGTGGTGAAATATTGCTAATCTTTTCCCCCTCAGTAGCGGTGGTTACACATGAGGAAGATGATGTCAAAACAACCTGATTAAGTTGCCACAGTGCATTTGCTAAATATTGCATACTGTAGCCACAGTGCACCAGTAATGCAAGGGAGTGTACATTGAGTCAAGTTGCATGGGTACTGATCTTAGATGATATTTAATCCTTTTAGTGTTGTGAGTATTCCAACATTCTCCTGTCATGAGTCTTCCATAGAGCAGATAATCTTTGAGGAGTTCTCAGAATTCCCTGCACCTCATGCCCAAAACCTTAAATCAGTGTCCCCTCATCCTTGTACGAAGAGCTCATCAAAACAGCTTTTCTTTGTTTATCTTATCTCAGTTGCTGAAATCTTGTATACCTCTTTAGATTAAGATTTCTAGTCTATTTGGCATTACATAAAGTTGTAACATTTCTTTTCACTTGTTTCCTTACTCGGCTCAGGGTCCAAAAGCCTTAGATTCCAAGATTACAGTGGTGTTCAGGTATAGGAGACTCCATTCAGGATTAAAGTCAGATATAGCAGGTTTATAACTGAAAGTACATGCTAGGTTTCAGTGGAAACACCTGCTGGTAGATGATGTAGCTGCTACAATGTGGTAATTTATGCCAATGATGCAATAATGAGAGGAAAACCTGCTGTACCAATATTCCGCCACTAACACCAGAACTGTACCTGAGTTAAATCTGTAGCAAACAGAAGTAACTCACCTGTGTGTGTCAAGCCATGAAGTCTTTGAATTGATGGGCTTTTACTGTTTGCAATTTTTGTCTAAAATATTAATTTTGCTTAACACAATAGCTCAAAATTATTTTTTTCATTCATTGAGCGGCACGGTAGCACAGTGGTTAGCACTGCTGCTTCACAGCTCCAGGGACCTGGGTTCGATTCCCGGCTTGGGTCACTGTCTGTGTGGAATTTGCACATTCTCCTTGTGTCTGCGTGGGTTTCCTCCGGGTGCTCCTGTTTCCTCCCACAGTCCAAAGATGTGCGGGTTAGGTTGATTGGCCATGCTAAAAAAAATTGTCCCTTAGTGTCCTGAGATGTGTAGGTTAGAGGGATTAGCGGGTAAATGTGTAGGGATATGGGGTTAGGGCCTGGGTGGGATTGTGGTTGGTGCAGACTCGATGGGCCAAATGGCCTCCTTCTGCACTGTAGGGTTTCCATGATTCTATGTTGAGGTGATGTGGACACACTGGCAAGGCCCCTTTCATGATCCTACTGAGTTTAGCCAGCATTTTCTGTTTATTTCAGATTTCCAGCATCTGCAGTATTTTGATTTTATTCATTGCCCATCCTTAATTGATCTTTAGAAGCTGGTGGTGAGTCACCTTCTCAAACTGCTGCAGTCTGTGATGTAAAGATATACCCACAGTGCTACTGGGGAAGAGGCTCTTGCATTTTGACCCAATGATAATGAAGGAACAATGTTGTATTTCCAACTCAGGATAGTGTGTGACTTGGAGGAGAACTTGCAGGTGGTGATGTTCCCATGCACAGCATACCAGCACGATCTTTGCCATTTGATAGTCAAGGCTGCAGGTATGGCCAACCGGCCAAAACACTGGAAACGTAATTTCAGCATGTTGGTTGTTCTTGCCACTGCTCGACACATGCACATGTGTGCAAAGTTGTGCCTTTCTTCTGCTGCATTATTGGTCTTGCAGCATCAGCCATGCCTTTAGTGAATAGGCCTTGCCATCTAAGACAAATCCAGATCCTGGCCATGTCCAGTGAAGGAATGATATAGTTTTATGTGACAAAAGACAAAGACACCATCATTGTTTACTCATGACATCCATGATTGAAATTGGCAGGATAAATTGATATGAGCTGCCCCTTCAAGCACTTGAGAAGGGAAAATTGAATTGATGTTTAAGCGGGTAACCACATTTTCATTAAAAACAAAGCAAGGGAAAAAAGTTCCTAAGCGTCGAGAAAGAATATCTTTTCGGGAGCGAATAAAACTGAACATTTAAATGGCCAGATCAACAACTCTGTTGTTTGAATTTGGAGTAATTTTGGAATAAGAAAATGTCAGGCATAATACAATGGGTTATTATTGGGAAATAAAAGGCCATCTTAATGCAATTTATATGTTCAGCATTTAAGAACTAGGACCTCATGAATATGTTTGATTTCAGTTTTAAAAATATTATGAGAGTATTGTACTGGACAGTAAAGTTCCTCTAAGGCTCATGCATAAAATAGAATGGTAACTAATGGGGTACCAAACTCACAACAGAAGATAGAGACTGGAAAATCAAACCACCCAATGGAAATTGTAAAAATCATCACAGCATAGTTCAGCCGAATATAACAATTTGTTAGTCATGTATATTGAAAATTGAATTGACAGTCTGGCCACCATCTGAGATATCTGGAAAATTTAGGGGAAAATAATGAAAATCTCAGTACAGGAATGCCCCCCACTGGTCTATTGATAAGATTACCTGACCCACAAGAAAGGCATGTATCAGCTGGCATGGATGGCACAGTTTTGAGATATTTGAATGTGTGCAAGTAGATGTGATTGGTTAGATGTGATGTAAAGCAACAACAGTAGTGAATTGGCTCTGAAGAATCGGTCACAGACATGCCTCGGCTATTTGACAACAGTCGTCATCAACTAGTTAATGTGGCCAGTAGAGTGAGAAAAAAAATAAATCATCAAGACATTAACCCATACACCATGGACAAATCTACTTTGAAATAGTCAGAATAGAATTAAACACATTGATACTTGTCAGGGAAAGTCTAATTAAAGAGTGGTATGAAATTTGGATTGAAGCAATCTAGAACATGGGAGAAATAATACTGAGTAAGAACTATCTTCAAAATAGGCAAGATTAAGGGAGATATTGGACAATCTTTCAAGTTCATGATTTATTGGTGATAAGGTAAACTCTACAATGATTCATGATTTTCTTTGTGTAATTTTCTGCTACTTGAAATGTATGTACTTAATTAGGAGCTGTCGTTTCGAGTCCAGATGACCCCTTGTCAAAGCTTTGACAAAGGGTCATCTGGACTCAAAACGTCAGCTCTTTTCTCTCCTTACAGATGCTGCCAGACCTGCTGAGGTTTTCCAGCGTTTTCTCTTTTGGTTTCAGATTCCAGCATCCGCAGTAATTTGCTTTTATTATTATTAATTAGCTTGCCAGTAATTTAGAATAAACAACCCTCCTGCAGATGGAGAAGGAAAGATTGTGTCATAATTCAGCCAAACGCCAATTTCCCATCACCAATACCCTTTACTGTGCACCAAAAAAAAGGCCACTAGTAAAGGTCGAGCCATTATCGGAAACCAGGACTTCCAGTTTTCCCTGTATGTTGAAGCTTTGCTGCAATTTCTTGATCGCAGCCTGAGTAGTCATGGAGTCAATGCGGTGCACTTCTAACCAGTTAGAGTGCGCTTGCACTATGATTAAAAATGTAGAACCCATAAAGGGACCTGCAAAATTCACATGCAGACATACCCATGGTGGAGGGAGACTGAGGGTGGGAATTTTTCATTTTCCTGGCACAGGTCGCATCACTTTACCAAGTCTGTGATGTTGGAATTAAGGCTGGACCACCAGACGCAATTCCTGGCCAGCATCTTCATTTTTGATTCTCCCGAGTGGCCATTATGTATTCCACTAATTTTACTGTTATCCTAAGAGAGGAATGCTTACTCAGGATCCCCAAAGAATGATCCCATCCTCAACACTAAGTTCAGATTCCTTAATGAGGTTTCATTTCTTTGCTCTGTCATCCTTGGAGGCTACTGTGTGAAATCATGTGCCTAATTTTGGATATGATTGGTTCTTTTTGGGTCCAGGTTTTGATTTGCTTTGCTGACGGTGGCAAGGTCTCCAAAAAATTCAGGATTATCACAACCTCTTCTCCTGCTGGTAAATGAGTTATTGAAATGTTAATAAGCTGTATCATGGACAGAATTTATGTGTTCCTTTTTTATTGCCCATGCTTAATACATTTGTATTCAGGGTCATCTATTTTCTTATCCTCAGAGTGAATATCCCAATTAGGTAAGTTCAGCAGCAAGCTGTATATGAGTTTTACCGCCTGAACTGTGGGATCCAGCTATCCTATGAAATTGATAGGCCTCTCCATTTACAACAACGGGGACATTACACAGATGATAAAAACAGAAGCCCTGTGGAATATGATATCTGTGGCATGGTGGACATGTTTGTGTTGCACTAGAAATTTGATGCATTGTTTTGGATGCATCACCATATACTGTATGGAAATATAGGGGCCAGTTTTCTACTGTGCCTTTGTAGTTTTTTGGGTGATATTGCATGGCCACTGACAAGGTCTTGTTTGTGTTAAAATGTGGCTGGCGAACCAAGTATTCTCTTTCTAAGAATACTTCAAGTTGTTTATCCTGTTTGATGCCATCACTGTTCCTGGACACCTGGAGATTCTATCAACTTGACAACAGATTCAAACTGGCATTGAGAAAGGGAAAATCTAAGCCACTTCTTTACTCAGAGGGTTGTGAATCTTCAGAATTCTCTACCCTAGAGAGCAGTAAGATTCTCAGTCATTGAGTATGTTTAAGTAAAGATCGTAAGAAGTCTCACAACACCAGGTTAAAGTCCAACAGGTTTATTTGGTAGCAAATACCATAAGCTTTCGGAGCACTGCTCCTTCGTCAGATGGAGTGGAAATGTGCTCTCAAACAGGGCACAGACACAAAATCAAGTTGCAGAATACTAATTAGAATGCGAATCCCTACAGCCAGCCAGGTCTTAAAGGTACAGACAATGTGGTGGAGGGAGCATTAAACACAGGTTAAAGAGATGTGTATTGTCTCCAGACTGAACAGCTAGTGAGATTCTGCAAGCCCAGGAGGCAAGCTGTGGGGGTTACTGATAGTGTGACATAAATGTCACACTATCATAAATGACATAGTGTCTCCACATCATAAGTAAAGATCAACAGAGTTTTGGATACAACTAGAATCAAAGGATATAGGGATAGTGAGGGAAAGTGTAGTTGAGGTAAATGATTAGCTTTGATCATATTGAATGGTGGAGTAAGCTTGAAGAGTCAAATGGCTTCCTCCTACTCCAATTCCTTATGTTCTTATGTAACTTGGTAGATTAACTGGTCAGGAATATTTGGGGCAATAAGGAAAAGCTCTTTTCAGGCTGTGCTGGAGGGTTCTGCACGATATGACCAACTGAGTTGATTTAGCTCAGTTGGCTGGACAGCTGGCTAATGATGCAGAGTGATGCTAACAGTGTAGATTCAATTCCCATACCAGCTGGGGTTATTCATGAGGGCACCGCCTTCTCAGCTGAAGTGTGCTGATCCTCAGGTTATATAACCACCAGTCAGTTCTCTCCCTCAAAGGGGAGAGCAGCCGATGGTCATTTGGGACTATGGGGAGTTTTGGGCGGTACGGTGGCACAAGTGGTTAGCACTGCTGCCTCACAGAGCCAGGGGCCCGGGTTCGATTCCCGGCTTGGGTCACTGTCTGTGCTGTGTCTGCACATTCTCCCCGCGTCTGCGTGGGTTTCCTCCAGGTCCTCCAGTTTCCGGAGATGTGTGGGTTAGGTTGATTGGCCAAGCTAAATTGACCCTAGTGTCAGGGGGATTGGCAGGGTAAATATATGGGGTTACGGGAGTGGGGCCTAGACGGGATTGTGGTCGGTGCACACCCGATGGGCCAAATGGCCTCCTTCTGCACTGTAGGGATTCTGTGATGTATTTTAACAGTCACAGGTAAGGACAGAATTTGCTTCCCACACTTCTGTCATGGAGCACATGGGTGCCCGTTAGCTCACACAGGCTGGTAAGACCATTGCCTGTTGACCAATGAGGAAACATTGTGACAGGTTCATTGTGGACATTCCAATATATATTCTTCTAATGGAGGCAGGAGGAAGAGGCAATGAGGGATACAGACAGGATAAGACCATAGCAAAGGAGAATAAGAGCATCGCTGTACCCTCCAACCAGATCACATTGCTCCCTTGATTCCATCAGCAATTTCTCCCACTATTCCCTCAGTGGCGTTTTGTCCAATGTACCCTGATGGAGAATGAAGAGGAAAATTGGCCCTTACATTTCCACATAGTCGTCCTCAAAATAATGGATCAATTTTCTAGTGCAATGGATAATAATTTAGTGCATTGCCTATTCTAAAACAAAACACATCTATGTAACAGCACTGCTGCTTTGCATCAAAAATACATAATAAAAGCACTTTGGGGTTTAGGAGCCACGGTACTCAAAATTCTGAGGCACTGATCCTGGCAATTAAGGTGACACGGTGGCACAAGTGGTTAGCACTGCTGCCTCACAGCGCCAGGGACCTGGGTTCAATTTCCGGCTTGGGTCACTGTCTGTGCGGAGTCTGCACGTTCTCCCTGTGTCTGCATGGGTTTCCTCCGGGTGCTCCGGTTTCCTCCCACAATCCAAAGATATGCTGGTTAGATGCATTGGCCATGCTAAATTCTCCCTCGGTGTACCCGAACTGGCGCTGGAGTTCAGCGACTAGGGGATTTTCATAGTAACTTCATTGCAGTGTTAATGTAAGCCTACTTGTGACTCTAATAAAGAAACTTTAAAAAAATTAAAGCCTAATTACTTACACAAGAACCCTGTGTGCTGGTCCTGCCCAGGAGGGAGGTGCTATCGATTGGACCTTTATGGTCGATGTCCATGCTACTCGAGACACAGCTGGGATGCCCACCAGCACACCCAGGCTGGTAAATCCATTGCCTGCTGTCTGTTAAGGAAACACACAGTGTTGTGACAGGAGAACACCTGAGGGGCTGTAGAATTTCCATCCCTACTTATTTATTCTTCCTCGTGAGTTCAAAAGTCTCAGTTGATGGTATTACATAACGCAAAGAATTGATTCTACTCTCACAAGTTTCATCTAAATTCAACATCTTTTTCTGAAACATTTTTTGTTCCCTTGAGTCTAAACAAACCCATTCAGCTGTGATCAGCTACGGAACATTAATATGCATACAGATGACAGGGTTTGTTACTGTAAATTCCAGAGACAAACTTCAAGCATGGAACACGACACACAGAGGAATACGATTCCCCAAGGGGCTTTTAAGGAATTTAGAACATAATACATGCATTGTGCTGATCAAATATCTACCTGAAGGCAAGTATTTCAATGGCAAAAGAAACAGAAGGCACAGCAGTGTGAGTAATGCAAAAATATATGGCTTTTATTGGTTTCTAAATAATATCTTATTGCTATACAAAGCGAGAAAAAGAAACAAAATATGTGTCTAATAATTTGATGTGCCAGATTCAATAATTGCAAAGAAACTTTGAAGAACGTACAAGTTTACTTTCCAGATGACCAATTGTCTTTTAACCGTGGTTTAGAATCTACTTTTCTTGTGTTCAAAACGTATAAAAGCTGTGCTATATTGAATTACTAAGGTAGAAATTCGTCCTCATTGATTCTGGTATCGTGACAGAAAATAAAGGCGAAATGGCCAATTTCATATCTCAATGGGCCCAATTTTACCATTGCGTCGCACCCGTTTTCACGCACAAAAACATGGTAAAGTCGGGTGTGAGGCCATTAACGCGATCCACACCTTCGTCCGCGCGGATGCCCACTTTACCGAGGCTGGAAAATAGCCGCGATCCGATTCGCACCCGAAACGGGCACAACGGCGATGTAAATGCATTTGCATGCATTTAAATTGAATTAATGAACTGCCCGCCCAACTTTACCGGCACTTCCCCCTTTACCATCGCGTTCGCCCGTCCAGATTCGGCACGAAACAGACATGCTCAGCAAAGGTCTGTTTCAGGCGCTCCAGCTTCTGAAGAGGTAAGTTCAGAGCTTCCAACGACTCTCTGACTCAGATCGGTGACGGGAGGGTGAGGGGGAGGCGGGCTAGATCACTCTCTGGTGTGGGGGGGGTGGGAGAGAAGGGAGGCCCGATCATTTTCTGGTGGGGGGGAGGAGGGGGCGGGTCAGATGTATCTCTGGTGGATGGGGGGGAAGGGAAGAGGGAGGTTCGACCGTTGTCTGGTGGGGTCGGGGGGGGGAGGGGAGGAGGGCAGATCGTTGTCTGGTTGAGGGGTGGAGGCGGGGAAGGCCCGATCATTCTCTGGCCGGGAGGAGCGGGTGGGCGGCCCAATCATTCTCTGGGGGGGGAAGTACAGATGGATCTCTGGTGGGGGGGCGGGACGGCAGGGGAGGTCTGGGTAGCAGGGGGGGGAGGGGTGGGTGGATAAGGGGGACAGTTATGTTGTGGGGGTGGGGCAATGTCTGTGGGGGCCATCACTCTCGCTTTTCGCTCCCTGGCCGCTTTATCCGCTTTTTGCGGCCGGGGAGCGATCTGACAGCAGTGCGTTTTTCAAATTTTTTTCCTCACTGCGCATGCGCAGTTCAGAGCTCCGATCGTTTCGGGCGCGATAAGCCGCGCCCACAGCACAATTCAGACCTGCGATTTTTTTTTTTCAAGCTAAGTACGTATGGGGGCGCCTGAAAGCAGATTTCCAAGTTGGATCTGAATTACGCCCAGATTCAGCACTTAGAATGAAAATGGTAAAATCGGGCCCTATGCCCTGCATGTGAAAAGGACATTTGAAATATGTTCGATATCATACTGGCCATGGACCTTTTGGTGGGCATATCAGGCAACCACTTAAATAGGCGGTGGGGTGCCTACATGTGTAAGTTCAGAGCCTAATGCCTATTTGCTGAACCTTCAGCAACATTGGTCAGTGCTGTGTGGAGCAGGCATTGGCCTACTCAGCTTAGTATTTGGTTGAATTGCTCCGACCTGGGAAACATTGTATGTCCTGTGCACAAAAAGCAGAGCAATTCCAACACGGCCCATTACCACCCATAGTTCTACTCTTGATCATCAGTAAAGTGGTGGAAGGGGTCATCAAGAGGCACCTGTTCGCCAATAACCTGCTCACCAGTGATCAGTTTGGGTTCTACCAGGATCACGCAGCTTCTGACCGCATACCATCCTTAGTTCAGACATGGACAAAACAGCTGAATGCCAGAGGTGAGGTGAGAGTGACTGCCCTTGACAACAAGGCAACATTTGACTGCGTATAGTATAAAGGAGCTCAGCAAAACTGGAGTCAATGGAATCAGGGGGGAAACCCTCTACTGACTGGAGTCATATCTGGCACAAAGGAACATGGTTGTGGTTGTTGGAAGTCAGTCATCTCAGTTCTAGGACATCACTGCAGGACTTGCTCAGGGTAATGTTGTAGGCCCAACCATCTTCAACTGCTTCATCAATGACTTTCCTTCCATCAAAAGGTCAGAAGTAGGGATGTTCGCTGATGATTGCACAATGTTCAGCACCATTTTCAACTCCTCAGATATTGAAGCAGTCCATGACCAAATGCAGCAAGTCTGAGATAACATCCAGGATCTACTGCAGGAACTCACCAAGGCTCCTTAGGTTGCACCTTCCAAACCCACAATTGCCACCATCTAGAAAAACAAGGGCAGCAGACACATGAGAATACCATCAACTGGAAGTTCCCCTCCAATTCATTTACCATCCTTGGAAATTTATTGCTGTTCCTTGGCTATTACTGGGTAAAATTCCTAGAACTCCCTTTCTAACAGTACTGTGGGTGTATCTACACCACAAGGACTGCAGTGGTTCAGGAAGGCAGCTCATCACCACCTTCTCAAGGTCCATTAGGGGTGGGTAATAAATGCTGGCCTAGCCAGTGATGCCCACATCCCATAAATGAATTTGTTTTAAATGAGTAAATGTATTTTTATACTTGCCTTCCTATGGAAATGGAATTCCTGCTCTCCTAGTACTCTTCCGCCCACTGCCAACTGAGAATAACCTTCCCCCTGCATCCCCAAACCAGGAACTTACCTAACTTATTTAATTAATCATAATTTTATTTGAGACTTGAGGTGAGCTGTCAATAACACGTCTGCAATGATGCTGCTGAGTCACTTTTTAAAGTTCGAGCAATGCACGTTATTAAGCTGAAGTCTGAAATACCTTGTGTATGACACTGCATAGTATACATGTGGACCATTGCCTGACATTTTGATAGTCTTAGTGGGAAACTGAGTGCCTCAAGAAAGCCCATATGGAAGATCTTCTCGTTTCCTTGAACGAAAAATAGTTCACATTATGATTTGTAGGAACAGGCCTTTCTGCCCCCTGCCCCCTGAGTGTCTTGGAATTGATTATTTTTTAAATATTTTGTAAAAAGCAAATCAGATTGCTTGCCTCACAAGGATCACAATGGAAGGTTTCATACCACGTAACAGGATGTGGGTCAGTTGTGTGTCTGAGATAACTGTTATGTTTATGGAGTTATCTTCAGGTCTGCTATCTTGTTTATATGAAGATATGCACGATCACAGGGACATAGTTATCACCATTTCTAAACCACTCTATAGTCTTGAACACGATAAGGAGAGTTTTCATAGACTGATAGAAATTACAGCAAAGGTGAAGGCCATTCGCCACCCCCCCCCCCCCCCCCCCCCCCCGTCGCCTGTGCTGAAACTTTCACCTGTAGCCCAATTCATCCTGGATCCTTCTATGCTCATCCTTTTCCCTTTTAAATAATACTCTAGTCTCTGCCTCAATAGTTAATTGAAGTCACAGAATCACCGGGCTTCAATTCTTGCTTACTTGGAGTCGAGCCACTTGGACCAAAAGCGGCAGTCGGCCTTGTTTCAGGTGGTGGCAGGACTCAGGGCAATATGTTGCTGGCAGCAGCCAATGAAGACGCTGCCCCCAGGGCACTGTCTAATTAAACAGGGACCAGTGCTGAAATTGCAGCTCTGGGAAGAGGGAATTTCAATGGCAGGGCACCCTTGAAGAGGGGTAACTTGCTGGGAGCACTGACAGCATCATTGCCATGAGGATGGGCAATGCCAGCAGGGGGGATTCCCTTTGTGGAAGAGGCCATTTAGGTTTTTAATGTCCATATGGGCTCTCTCCACGAGCAACTCAGCTCACCCCAGTCCCTTCACTTTTCACTGTAGCCCTGTAATTATCTCTCTTCAGTTGAATATCCAATTCCCTTTTGAAAGCTACAACTGAATCTGCCCCCACCACCCTCTCAGGAATTGCACTCCAGATCCTAACAATTGGTTGCAAAAAAAAATCTTCCACAAGTTGGTGACTTTATCATTCAGCTGAAACCGATATCATCTGGTTCTGAATTCTTCCGTCAATGGGAACAATTTCTTCCTAGTTTTTCTGTCTAGATCTCTCATGATTTTCCACCACTTTTATCAAACCTCCTCTTAAACTTCTCTTCTCGAAGGAGGACAGCACCAGCTTCTCCAATCTATCCAGTAACTAAAGTCTCTCGTTCCTGGATTATTCCTGTAAATCTTTTCTTTACCCTTTCTCCAGAATTGGACAAAATGCTCAAGTTGTGCCTAAACCAGTGTTTTTAAAGGTTCACCATAACTTTCTTGCTTTTTGCCCTCTATGCCTCTATTTATATAACCCAGGATCCCGTTTGCCTCATGAATCATTTTCCCAAGCTGCCTTTTGACCTTCAATGATTTGTGCACACAGATCCCTGTGTTCCTGCGCTCTCTTTTAGAATTGTACTGTTTATTTTATGTTGCCTCTCCTCATTCTTCCTACCAAAATGTATGAGTTCACTTTTCACTGCACTAAACTTCATCCACCACATGTCTGCCCATTCCCATCACCCTGTCCATGTCCTCTTGAAGTTTATCACTATCCTCCTCACAATTCACAATACTGTCAAGTTCTGTGGCATCTGCAGATTTTGAAATTCATTTCTGATTAAACATCCCACTGAAACCTTAGGTTCATAGAATCATAGAATCCCTACAGTACAGAAAGATGCCATTCAGCCCATCGAGTCTGTACCGACCACAATCCCCACTCAGGCCCCATTCCCACAGCCCTCATTTACCCTGCTATTTCCCTCTAACACTAATGGGCAATTTATCATGGCCAATCAACCTAACCCGCACATCTTTGGACTGTGGGAGGAAACCGGGACACCTGGAGGAAACCCACGCAGCCACGGGGAGAAAATGCAAACTCCACACAGACATTATTTTTCCCTCTCTCCCCCCACCTCCTTTGATTGATCCATTATCTCTCTATCCTCTCATTCACCTTTCACACACAAATAGGAACAAACATCCATTATTTGCCCAGAATAAAGTCCAGAAGGGTTCTTTGCTTTTGGCTACTGACTTCCAAATATAAAAACAAAATGTTGGAAATACTCAGCAGGTCAGGCAGCATCTATGGAGAGAGAAAAGGGTTAACGAGCAGAATTTTAACTGACAATGGGAGGTGGGATCATGTGTGGGCGATGGATTAAAGACTTAAACAGTGGCATTGGGAAACCAACACGATCGTAGCCACTTGCGAGTTTAACCTGGGTGGATTTACAATCAGAGCTAACCATGGGTCAGTAATCTAAAATCAAAAAACGCATTTTTTTGTATTATCCTTCCCAATGCATCTATATTTTTTTGTAAATACTATGATTGCAGCTGGATCTAATACTGTAGATGGCTTCCAACTTCACATGTTCGAAAAGGAGTTGGTAGCATTAATGCCCATAATATTTTGCAGAGTAAATTCAGTTGCACAATTTGTCATGGCGGAATAGACATTCAAGCAGCCAGGCTCCTAGTCCCGTACCAAACAGTACCATTACTCTATTCTAATTAGGGGATGCACACACCAAGACAGGAAGGATGAAATTAGGATGATTGACAGAAAGTTTGGTTGGAGTTGGAACAAAGAGGAAAGTGCAGATTTGGAAATGAGGGGGAGTTCCAGTGAATAGAATAGAGGCTGCCCATGGGGCTACTTGAAAGGTGAGGACGGGGGGGGGAGGGGGGGGGGGGGGGGTTTGAGGGGGGGTGCACATAGAGCTGGAACCAGAGGAATGGAGTAATCACAGTAATATGTTCACACATGAGGATTCACAGGATGAATGTTGCTTTTACAACTTGTATGCCATTTATATCATGTGTGAAACTTTTGCAAACTTGATAATAGTGCTTGCAGTGATGTCACAGTATTGCAAATGTAACACTCACCAATGCTGAACACAGTATGACCATAGAAATATCACCTTAATTGAGATATTCCAGCATCAAAATTAAAACTGTCAGTTATCATGTAGTAATATAATTGGATTTGATTACTGCTTAATATAAAATATTATAGTTGTATTGAACTCAGTGGAGCAGCTGTCTAGAAATAATATAAAGCTACTTAGATGCAATGTGAATGGAATATTGATGTATATAAATGAGCTAAATGATTTAATAAAGATGATGCGATACTGCTTTTGTCTTCCAAGTTAGAAAAATAAAGCATATTAGCGGAGGAATGGAAGAGTCTGTGATGCGAATACAAATAGATCATAATATCTGTTGTGGACGACTGGCCTTTTTAACATGAAAAATGTTGTAATGTTTTGACATTTTGCAAACAAAATGTTTCTAATTTGCCAACTTTTACTCTTCTCTCATTATAGATGTAACTGTCATACATGATAATAGCTAGAAAGGAACATAGGAACATAGAAATTTGGAGCAGAAGTAGGCAATTCAGCCCCTTGAGCCTGCTCCACCATTCAATCAGATCATGGCTGATCTCTTCCTGGTCTCAAATCCATTTCCCATCTGTTCCCCTTATCTCTTTAACCCATTTTTTAAAATCAGAAATATATCTATCTCCTTAAAATCATAGAATCCCTACAGCACAGAAGGAGGCCATTCAGCCCATTGAGCCTGAACTGACAACAATCCCACCCAGGCCCTATCCCCGTAACCCCACGTATCCTTCTCGAAACCATTTAATGATTCAGACTCCACCGCGCTATGTGGCAGCGAGTTCCACAAGTTCACCACCCTCTACGAGAAGTAGTTCCTCCTCATCTCAGTTTTAAATCTACTGCTTCGCAACCTATACCTGTGACCTCTTGTTCTAGATTGCCCCTCAAAGGTGTTGTTAAAACTCACGCGAGGCTTCTATGCATTTCTGTGTCAATCCCCCAATAGGAAATGAAGACAGAAGGAAAAACAAGATTGGAAAAGTTCATACACCCTTGCTATGTATATAAATGTCAAATTCTCTTTTCACTTTTCTGCTTCATGAGATTATGCTTTCTTATCGCTATGTAAAACATTTATCTTGTTTATCCCTTTAGCATCTCTAATAAAATCACCTAAGCCTGATCTTCCCTAATGTACCCCCACAACTTTCTCCTCATAACCTAAGTGCCTAAATGTATCTATCAATTTAAGTTCTTATTTACTGCATCCTCTCTAAATGTCTGAGTATATTTTGCAGAATCTGGGAATTGAATTGTACACAATACCCCAGATGGAGTACTTGCATTAGTAACTGAGCATGCTATGTTCGTATGAATAATGACATACGTCCCACAGAGAGTTTGATAAAGTAGGCTGATTAATAAAAATGGAAGACATGGCATTGGCAGAGTGCTTCTGAAATGGAAAGAAAATTGACCGAAGGAGACAAAGCAAAGAGTGGCTGTGCTTGGGGCTAGATCATCATGGAAAGAGACTATATCAAACCGAAAGAGACCATAAATAATTAGCAGCAAGCTGATCAAATATAGAAAGAACTAGAGAGGTTATGCAATGTAGTATATTGCAAAATCTGTGCATTTTGTTATATTTCCCTCTCTGCTGCCCTCTCTGTTGGGGAGGTGTTAATAAAGTTAGTTTTGTGAAAGCTGCCTGCAGTTAGTCATGGTACAATATGCAACAGAAAGATGCAACAAGGCTGATATGGAATGTTCTTTCACATTTCATTTGAGAAATTAAGGACTCAAGAATATTGTGACATGTTGTGATTTTGAGGAAGTCTGAGCAATTTGAAAATTGCTCCATGCGCACATTCAGGTGCACAATGAGTTGACATGGTGTGTAATTGAAAAACAAACACTGAAGGCATAGTTAGGAACAATGGGGGAATTCAACCTGGTTTAATTATGAGCGAAGGTCACACATTTAGCTGAAAACAAATTAAAGAGGATGATAAAGTAAATGCTTTCCTCACCATGATGGAGCCAGATGTATTTGCTGTTGGCAGCTCTGGCAAAAGTCATCTTGACTCGAAGCGTTGGCTCTATTCTCTCCCGATGTGGAGATGCCGGCGTTGGACTGGGGTGAACACAGTAAGAAGTCTCACAACACCAGGTTAAAGTCCAACAGGTTTATTTGGTAGCAAATACCATAAGCTTTCGGAGCGCTGCTCCTTTGTCAGATGGAGTGGAAATGTGCTCTCAAACAGTGCACAGAGACACAAAATCAAGTTACAGAATACTGATTAGAATGCGAATCCCTACAGCCAGCCAGGTCTTAAAGGTACAGACAATGTGGGTGGAGGGAGCATTAAACACAGGTTAAAGAGATCTCTTTAACCTGTGTTTAATGCTCTTCTCTTTAACCTGTGTTTAATGCTCATCTCTTTAACCTGTGTTTAATGCTCCCTCCACCCACATTGTCTGTACCTTTAAGACCTGGCTGGCTGTAGGGATTCGCATTCTAATCAGTATTCTGTAACTTGATTTTGTGTCTCTGTGCACTGTTTGAGAGCAGATTTCCACTCCATCTGACGAAGGAGCAGTGCTCCGAAAGCTTATGGTATTTGCTACCAAATAAACCTGTTGGACTTTAACCTGGTGTTGTGAGACTTCTTACTCTATTCTCTCCCCACAGATGCTGTCAGAACTGCTGAGATTTTCCAGCATTTTCTGTTTTTGTTCCAGATTCCAGCATCTCCAGAATTTTGCTTTTATATATATGTGTGTGGATCAAGGCTGCCTCCTATGCCATGAGGTTCAGAGTCATAATTCCATCAATGTTTAACAAGAGATTGTTGGAGGAACGTTCTCAGAAGCACAGAGGGATATTCCATATGAAAGCCAAAGCAAGAAGCTATTTTTAGTATCCAGTGTAGATCAGGATATTGAAGAGTTGTTGACAGTTGTGAAGTATGTCTCAGATGAGAACTGATCCAGCCAAGGTTCCTTTAATTCCAAACACAGGAAAACCGTGAGGATGAATATACATCAATTTTTTGCAAGCAGAGGGGAAAGAGAACTATGTTTTTGTTGATAGTTATAGCAAGTAGATAAGTATTGAGTCTGGGCCCAATACCACAAGGGCAGCACGGTGGCTCAGTGGTTAGCACTGCTGCCTCACAGTGGCAGGGACCTGGGTTCAACTCCAGTTTTAGGGGACTGTATGTGTGGTGTCTGCATGTTCTCCCTGTGTCTGCATAGGTTTCCTCTGTGTGCTCTGGTTTCTTCCTACACTCCAAAGTGTGCAGGTTAGGTTGATTAGCCATACCAAATTCTCCTCAGTGTTGCAAGATTTGTAGGTTAGTTGGATTAGACATGGTAAATATGCAGGGTTACAGCGATAGGGCAGGGGAGTGGGCCTGGATGAGATGCTCTGTCAGAGAATCAGTGCTCAATGGGCTGAATGGCCTTCTTCTGCACTGTAGAGATTCTATGATAAGACAAAACTATGAGGTTTTGAGAAGCTGGTTTGCAATATATGTGTTATCAGATAATGGTTTACATCAGGAGAGTTTGAAATATCTCTGAGTAAGGATTGACTCACACACATGCTCATACCACCATATCACCCAGCATCGAATGATGCTGTAGAAAAAAGTGTACACATTGTGACCAGGTTTTTGCAGAAGTATTTGCTTGGTTACTATAAGTGGAACCCCTAATGGGGTGGTAAGATTTTTAAACGAGTAGACATTAAGGCACTGACAGAACTAGCAGCATTCAGTTAAATGACTTTTAAAATAAGTTTATGAGCTAACAAGAAGCAGTTTACACATGTAAGATGCAGTAATTGATTCAAACAAGTGATTATGATTGTAAAACACATATGCTGATGTTTTGAATGTATTATTATTGATTTTAAGCAATATTGTTCACTTTAGTCAAAAAGGGTTTTACTGCAAGGCATTATGGTAAAAGTCATTAGGGCAAAGCCATATTTTGAGAGAATATTTGGGCCTTGGAAATATGAAAGTTTTATCAGCAATGTTTCGGATGGGAAAAATTTAGACACTTTGTCATATCTCATGAATAGGGTTTATTCGCTATCCAGACGAGATGGACTGATGCCCAGATATGGTGTCACGAGTTAGTCTGGTTAGGCAGCGACCTTTAAAGGAACTCACGAGAACATTTATTTGAACTCTGGGCTGAGCATCTTAGGCTACTAGGCAACCAGGGTTTGAGGTCAGCCAAGATAGGAGTCAGCTTCCGAATTTCACGGACTAATAAAATGCCATTGTGCTGAGGGGTGGAATTCAATTGGCTAAAGTATTTGACATGTATTATTGTTGATTTGTATATCCTGAAGATGACTAATTTAAAGTTACTGAAAGGCGGGAATGATTGATAAGAAAAAACTATAATTGATCTGTTTTTGATTGTATATGTTAGATTCATTGGAGAGGTTTTGCTGCTCTATGTCAGAGCTATTTAACCCTTTGATGAACTCCTGGTGGCCGCTGGTTTAAATAAAAGTTACATCTTTATACAGAGACACCTGCCTCGTGAGTCTTGTATTGTCTAAACTTTAGGCAGTACCGGTCACCTCAGGTACCCCACAACAGTTACAAAGTGGGCAATAATTTCCATGTTTCTCTTCGACACAGGCTGGATAATGTTCTGTTCTCTTACAGAACTACCCCACAGTCTACAACAGGTTTCTCATCTTACAAGCTAGGGTTTAAACAGTAAAGAGAAAAGCAAGACAAAGTGAAGATGAGTCATAATACATCAGTGCAGGTCAGAAGGTCATGATGAAAACCCATTAAAATTACAAGGAAAAGTATGTGATTAAAGTCTTTGTAAAGAGGTTCAGTGCATTCACAAATCTAGTGAAGATTAAAGGAGTACTCTGTCAGTGCCACTAAGATCATTTTCTTGAAAGAGGACATACGACAAAGGGAGAACAAGAGAAGCTTTCTGCAGTCCTAATTCCTCCTACACTCCGAAATGCAAGTCAAGAAGAAAATGCAAATTGAAAATAAACAAGAGGCGGAATTTTCCGTGCGGATGGGATTTTTTTGGCCCTCCTGCCGGCTGGATCGTCCAGTCCCACTGAAATCAATGGGCATTTGAACGGACCATTGCATTCGGCAAAGGGAAAACCTGCCACAGTGGGCCAGGAAATCCCAACCTGAGTGCAGTGGCAGGCACATTTCCCATTGGGAGGTGGGGCAGATTATCACATTGGGTTTTACACTTGGGACCTTATTAATTATGTATTGGTGAACAGCTCTCAGCATCACAGAGCAGGGGAAGGCATTGATCCGGCTGCCGTGCTGTCACCTAATGGGGTTGAAGGTCCTTGCACCACATTTAAACATCACTCAAACACATACTAATACCTTTCATACATTCATTCTCTCTAGCCTAACTGCTCTCAAGGTTAGACGAGTGATGGAGAAGGGAAGTGCTCAGGCTGAAGGTCTGAGATGTGTCTATTTTAATGCCAGGAGTGTAGTGAATAAAGTGGATGAGCTTAGAGCGTGGATTGCTGCTTCGAATTGTGATGTGGTGGCCATTACGGAGACTTGGATGTCTCAGGGACAGGACTGGGTGCTTCAGGTGCCGGGTTTTAGATGTTTCAGGAAGGACAGGGAGGGAGGCAAGAGAGGGGGGGGAGTGGCACTGTTGATCAGGGATAGTGTCACGGCTGTAGAGAAGGTGGACGCCGTGGAGGGATTGACTACGGAGTCTCTGTGGGTGGAGGTTAGGAACAGGAAGGGGTCGGTAACGTTGCTGGGTGTTTTCTATAGGCCGCCCAATAGTAACAGAGATGTTGAGGAGCAGATGGGGAAACAGATCCTGGAGAGATGTAGGAATAACAGAGTTGTCGTGATGGGAGATTTTAATTTCCCAAACATAGATTGGAATATCCCTAGGGCTAGGGGTTTGGATGGAGAGGAGTTTGTTAGGTGTGTCCAGGAGAGTTTCCTGACACAGTATGTGGATAAGCCTACTAGAGGAGAGGCTGTACTTGATCTGGTGCTGGCTAATGAACCTGGACAGGTGGAGGATCTCTCGGTGGGTGAGCATCTTGGGGATAGCGATCATAATTCTATCTCCTTCACGATAGCATTGGAAAGAGATAGGATCAGGCAGGCTAGGAAAGTGTTTC
Source organism: Mustelus asterias (assembly GCF_964213995.1). NCBI lineage: Eukaryota > Metazoa > Chordata > Chondrichthyes > Carcharhiniformes > Triakidae > Mustelus > Mustelus asterias. Next base: position 78,309,678 of record NC_135810.1, read on the forward strand.
TCTGGAGTAAAGGGAAATACAGTGTCATCAGGGAGGAAATTAGACGGGTAAATTGGAAGGAGGCATTCTTGGGGAAAAGTACCGAAGGAAAGTGGAGGATTTTCAAGGAATGTTTGTCTGGAGCTCTGCATGACAACGTTCCGATGAGACAGGGGGGTGTTGGTAGGGTACGGGAACCGTGGTGCACGAAGGTTGTGATGAACCTGGTGAATAAGAAAAGAGAGGCGTACAGAAGGTTCAGAGAGCTAGGAGGTGTTAAGGATTTAGAGGAGTATACGGGATGTAGGAAGGAGCTTAAGAAGGAATTTAGGAGAGCGAGAAGGGGTCATGAGAAGGCCTTGGCGGGTAAGATTAAGGAGAACCCCAAGGCTTTCTACAAATATGTCAAGAGTAAAAGGATGAGATGTGAAGGCATAGGACCCTTAAAAGGTGAAGGGGGAAAAGTTTGTGCGGAACCGTTAGAAATGGCGGAGCTGCTTAATGAATACTTTACCTCGGTATTCACGGTGGAAAGGGATCTGGGTGGTTGTACTGCTGGTTTGCGGTGGACAGAAAGGATCGAGCATGTGGACATAAAGAAAGAGGATGTGTTGGAACTATTGAATGGCATCAAGGTTGGTAAGTCGCCGGGACCGGATGGGATGTACCCCAGGTTACTGTGGGAGGCGAGGGAGGAGATTGCGGAGCCTTTGGCGATGATCTTTGCATCGTCGATGGAGACGGGAGAGGTTCCGGAGGATTGGAGGATTGCAGATGTGGTCCCTATATTCAAGAAAGGGAACAGGAACAGCCCGGGAAATTACCGACCGGTGAGTCTAACCTCAGTGGTTGGTAAGTTGATGGAGAGGATCCTGAGAGACAGGATTTATGATCATCTAGAGAAGTTTAGTATGATCAAAAGTAGTCAGCACGGCTTTGTCAAGGGCAGGTCGTGCCTTACAAGCCTGGTTGAGTTCTTTGAAAATGTGACCAAACACATTGACGAAGGAAGAGCGGTGGATGTGGTCTATATGGACTTCAGCAAGGCGTTCGATAAGGTCCCCCATGCAAGACTTCTTGAGAAAGTGAGAGGGCATGGGATCCAAGGGGCTGTTGCCTTGTGGATCCAGAACTGGCTTGCCTGCAGAAGGCAGAGAGTGGCTGTGGAGGGGTCTTTCTCTGCATGGCGGTCAGTGACCAGTGGAGTGCCCCAGGGATCTGTTCTGGGACCCTTGCTGTTTGTCATTTTCATAAATGACCTGGATGAGGAAGTGGAGGGATGGGTTGGTAAGTTTGCTGACGACACCAAGGTAGGTGGTGTTGTGGATAGTTTGGAGGGATGTCAGAAGTTGCAGCGAGACATAGATAGAATGCAAGACTGGGCGGAGAAGTGGCAGATGGACTTCAACCCGGATAAGTGTGTGGTGATCCATTTTGGCAGATCCAATGGGATGAAGCAGCAATATAATATGAAGGGTACCATTCTTAGCAGTGTAGAGGATCAGAAGGACCTTGGGGTCCGGGTCCATAGGACTCTTAAATCGGCCTCGCAGGTGGAGGATGCGGTCAAGAAGGCGTACGGCGTACTGGCCTTCATTAATCGAGGGATTGAGTTTAGGAGTCGGGAGATAATGCTGCAGCTTTATAGGACCCTGGTTAGACCCCACTTGGAGTACTGCGCGCAGTTCTGGTCACCTCATTACATGAAAGATGTTGAAGCCATTGAAAGGGTGCAGAGGAGATTTACAAGGATGTTGCCTGGATTGGGGGGCATGCCTTATGAGGATAGGTTGAGGGAGCTTGGTCTCTTCTCCCTGGAGAGACGAAGGATGAGAGGTGACCTGATAGAGGTTTACAAGATGTTGAGAGGTCTGGATAGGGTAGACTCTCAGAGGCTATTTCCAAGGGCTGAAATGGTTGCTACAAGAGGACACAGGTTTAAGGTGCTGGGGGGTAGGTACAGAGGAGATGTCAGGGGTAAGTTTTTCACTCAGAGGGTGGTGGGTGAGTGGAATCGGCTGACGTCGGTGGTGGTGGAGGCAAACTCGTTGGGGTCTTTTAAGAGACTTCTGGATGAGTACATGGGATTTAATGGGATTGAGGGCTATAGATAGGCCTAGAGGTGGGGATGTGATCGGCGCAACCTGTGGGCCGAAGGGCCTGTTTGTGCTGTGGCTTTCTATGTTCTATGTTCTATGTTCTAAGTGATCCTGAGATGGCCCCAGGACAAAGAAGTTTCAAGACCCGAGGTTTAATCATGATGCAATTGAGGCCCTGACCCGAGGTGTCCACCAAAACCCATATGTTCTTTTTCCAAGGGATGGTTCCAGGAGGTATACCTCGCCTCGGTGGCCTGGGAGGTCACCTCAGTGGAAATCTGCAATTCGGCCACCTGCCAGTAGTGGGATTCATGACCGGCATCCGGCCGATCGTGACTTTCCCAGGCCATTTTTATTTTAACGCAATTGACATTTCCATATCATTAGCGAGCCTGGAGTGGTATCCTTCGGGCTCACTGATGTCTCCCACCCCGCTGGGAAAGGTTCCCATCAGCGGAATTAAAGCTGGTCCCCATAAGCAGGGACCAAGCGTGATCACGCCGCTGGTGATAACAGAGGCCACCGAGACCCTCCCGGGAGGTTGGGGGCAGGGGGTGTGCCCCTTGGGCAGTGTCAGCCCAGCACACTGGCATTGCCCACCGTGCACTGGTCAGTGCCAAGAGGGCAGGGTTTGAGGGGGCAGGGCCGATCAGTTGTGGTGGGGAGAACCGCTGTGCACTCTGCATTAGGGATCAGTGGGGATGTAAGGGAGGGGGCGATTGGCACCGGCCATGGGGAGGGGGGTGGGGTGTCAGGCAGGCTATGGGGAGGGGGGGTCAGGCCGGAAATGGGGAGGGGGGGTCAGGCAGGCTATGGAGAGAGGGGTCAGGCAGGCCATGGGGAGGGGGGGTCAGGCAGGCCATGGGGAATGGGGGTCAAGCAGCCATGGGGAGGGAGGGTCAGACAGGCCATGGGGGGGGTGGGGGCGGTCAGGCAGGCTATGGGGAATGGGGGTCAAGCAGCCATGGGGAGGGAGGGTCAGACAGGCCATGGGGAGGGGGGTCAGGCAGGCTATGGAGAGAGGGGTCAGGCAGGCCATGGGGAATGGGGGTCAAGCAGCCATGGGGAGGGAGGGTCAGACAGGCCATGGGGGAGGGGGGGGGGAGGGGGGGGGCGGTCAGGCAGGCTATAGGGAGGGGTGGGGTCAGGTAGGCTATGGGGATGGGGGTCAGGCAGATAATGGGGAGGCGGTCAGGCAGACCATGGAGAGGGGGGTGAGGCAGGCTATGGGGAGGGGGGGGGGGGGGGTCAGGCAGGCCATGGGTGGGGGGGGGGGGGTGGTCAGGCAGGCCATGGGTGTGGAGGAGAGTCAGGCAGGCTATAGGGAGGGGGGTCAGGCAGGCTATGGGATGGGTCTGGGCTAGATCATGGGGAGGATGGGGCCGGGCTGGCCATGAAGCGGGGGGGGGGGGGGGGGGGGGGGGGTGAAATCTGGCTGGCCTTGAGGGTAAGGTTGGGCTAGACATGGGAGTGAGGGTCATGGAGTCCGGCAATTGTGGGGGTGTCACGGAAGCTAATGATCGGCGGGGAGGCGTTCAAAGAGGCATTCGGGGGGGTCATGGAGGCTGGCGATTGGGGGGGCCCATTACGCATGCACCGATCTCCCCACTGACAGATTGGCACATGTGCAGTGGCCCACTCAGCACACTGATTCCGGCCTCTCTGCTGAGTTCAGGCTCCGCTCCCCTCTCTCCACCCCCAACCCCACTCCTCCAGCCCCCCCACTGGAGTAAATCGCGTCAGGGGTGCTGTGATGCACAGAGCCCCAGAGATTCATTCCACTTAGCTCGCTCAAAGAACAGGTGGGAAAAACTCCCATATTCCCAATTGTTGGGTACTTACTTTATTTTTGGGAGAATCGCCCCCATAATTTCTGGTTTGTTGACACAAACTAATTTGATTACAAGTATCACAAGGTTTTTCCACATGGCAGAATGCACTTTTCTTAGTATTAATGTTATGGATGTTCATAGTAGATAGTGACAGGCTAATTTTTAAAGAAATGTGAGATATTTTCCATAGATATTGCATGGAATCTGTGAACTGTACATTGGGTGGAATGGTGATCTGAGTGAAGGTGCACAGGCTGACCTTAGGGGTGAGGAGGTTTGAGGGAAGTATGGCACAAGCTTCAAAGTACCTTTAAACATTGTTGAGATATTGGGCCCTATTTTGATTCTAAGTTCTGGGCGAACTTGAAACTAGGAGTGTTTCAAATCCAACTTTTAGACCCGTTCTGAGGTGTCCCCATACGCACTCTGCCTGAAAAAATATCAGCGATTCTGAATCGTGCTGTACAAGCCTGTGGGTGGGGCTTAACAGGACAGAAACCCTGCAGTTCCAATCGGCACCTCCAACTGCGCATGTGCAGAAAAAAGAAGATAGAATGTTGCTCCCCGCCACATCCCTCCTGGCCCCCACAGACATTGCCCCACCCCCACAACATTACTGACCCCCTATCCCCATACCTCCCTGCCACCCAGACCGATCTTAGGCCCCTCCCTCCCACTTCCCCCTTACCGATCTCAGAGTGGCAGCGGCGCCCCCTTCCCCTCCACTGATCTCAGGCAGAGAGGCAGTGGACCCCCCTTCCCCTCCACTGATCTCAGGCAGAGTGGCAGTGGACCCCCCCTTCCCCTCCACTGATCTCAGGCAGAGTGGTAGTGGAGCCCCCTTCCCCTCCACTGAACTCAAGCAGAGTGGCAGTGGACCCCCTTTCCCTCCACCAATCTCAAGCAGAGTGGCAGCGGACCCACCTTCCCCTCCTCACCCCACCCCCCTCCCCCACCGATCTCAAGCAGAGAGCCGTCGGACGCTCAGCATCTACCTCCTCACTAACTGCAGCGCCCAAATCAGACTTATATGGAGCATGTCTGTTTTGCGCCAATTCTGGATGGGCTAACGCGGTGGTAAAGGGGGAAGTGCAGGTAAAGTTGGGTGTGCAGCCCATTAAGTCAATTTAAATGCACGCAAATGCATTTAAATGGCCATTGCGCCCGTTTCGGGCACAGTCCTGATTGCGGCCATTTTTGGGCCTTGGTAAAGGGGGAACCGGCATGGAGGCGGGCGTGAATCGCGCTACTCACCGCACGCCTGACTTTACCAAGTTTTCGCACCCGAAAACGGGCGCAACATGATGGGAAAATTGGGCTCATTGTGTGCAGAACCAAGGGAATCCCTCTAACCAGCCCACCCCCACCCACAGGCCAAACTCATCCTGCCCCAGACCTGTCTCGACTCCTCCCCAGACCCACAAGCCTGACCTGATGCCCCAAACTCCGAACCCTCCAATTTCTCCAAGATCCAACCCGGCTCAACGTCCCCACCCCATTAAGCCTCCTCCAACTCTAATTACCTCTTCCCACCCAGACCCCATATCCCTCTACTCCTATTTCCCTCCAGCATACATCAAGCCCTCTCTTCAATGTATCAATGCTACTTGCTTTAACCACTCCATGCGCAGCTCGTTCCACAACTTTATCCTTGGCTTTTTCAATATCATACATGAAATATGTGTCACCCATCTTCCTTTCCTGTGTGCAGTAAGTCAGACTTGCCCACACCACAACTCTTTTGTCATTTTTCTGTCCAATTACATATTTTGTTCCTTCTCCTATTTTACCAACCTTCTTAGTTTGGTATCATCACATGTATGATCAGTTTACACTAAATTTCTGAGTCCAAATGATTGATATCCATTAGAAAGTGAATTTATAGAATCATAGAATCCCTACAGTACAGAAAGAGGCCATTCAATCCATCAAGCCTGTTCCAACAACAATCCCACCCAGGCCCATTCCCCCTAACCTACGTATTTACCTCACTAATCTCCCTGACACTAAGGAGCAATTTAGCATGGCCAATCCACCTAACCTGCACATCTTTGGACTTTGGGGGGGGGAGCCAGAGCACCCGGAGGAAACCCACGCAGAAATGGGGAGAATGCAAACTCCACACCGACAGTGACCCGAGGCTGGAATTGAACCTGGGTCCCTGGCTCTGTGAGGCGGCAGTGCTGACCACTGTGCCATCCCACAAATTAAGCCCAAACCCAACATATCCCTTCTACCCTGTGCTCAGTCTCTCAACCACATTAAAGATTTACTCTGCATTCCCACAATTCTGACTTTTATTCTGTTCTGTGAACCTTTGTTGAATGCCTTTTAGATATCTAGCTATATTAAATTCTAGGGACGACTGCAATACACTTGGGATGTTGCCTTTTGCGGCAATTTGTCAGGTTCATCAGGCAGAAACTTCTCATTCTGAATGTGACCGTTATTTACTGAGGGGGTGAATTGATATCAAGGCATTTAACCGCTAGAACATGGCTGAGGTGCCAGACAAACCCCAGTAGTAAATATCATTTATAGCCCTTTTCTGGGAATTCCGCCTCTGAGGTTACGGCAGATGAGCAGTAATTCTCCCTCAAAATTCACCACCTAGGTGTTTATTGTGGAAATAGTACTCTATCCAATTTATTCCTGATACCCAATTCAATTGTTTTAGTGAAGATTGAAGTAATACTATTCAGCCTGTAGTTCCCTCAGTCTGACTTGTTAGTTTTTTTTTGAAAATAGACAACTTGTTAGCTGGTTTTCAGACTGATGGTATATCCCTCGTATCCAAGGACTTCCCTCATATGGGTTGTCAATATTCATAAATCTTCTGCCTCGTCTCTCTCAGCACTCTGATATAAATATTGTCTATCTTCAGAGGATTTATTTGCTTTGATCCCATTTAGCCTATCTAGAGTTTCATCTCATACATATCAAGGATGTCTTATTTTGGTGAGGGTATGTTATCTATGTTTGCTTTGTGAGTAACGGGAGGAAGTAATCATTCAGAGTGTTTACTATCTTGAGTTCATCTTCTCTTCTATGGCTCTTCTACTATTGAAATTCAAAAGAAGTTCTTAGTGTTATGTTTTGCCTCTTGTAATTTTCAAGGTTCTTTTTATTCGATGATCACGTTTTAACATATGTTTGAGTGCTTCAACGTGGATCCTTGTTTTTGCTTCAATGTTTGTGGAGTTTATTTTTATTCCATATTTCACTTTTGATTTTGAATTTAAAAATCATAATGCAGGTGCCTGTGATGGTTCTTTGAAAGTGCTGTTCAATTTAAACGCACCTCCCAGCACTTTCTACATAAAAAGTTCTTGTCCATGTCCAGCTACCCTTTGAAAGCTCTGATAGAATCTGATTTAATCACTCTATCGGGCAATGTGTTCCAATTCTTAACAACACTCTACATGTGTAAAACGTTCCCTCATTTCACCTCCAGTTGTTTTGCTAATTATTCTTGATCAACGACCTCCAGTTACTGATCCACTTGAAAGAGGAATTTTTTTTGCTTTATGGCCAGATTTAAAGGAGCAACTATAACATCCTGATCAGCCAAAAAGTGCCTATTTTTTGTCACAGTGGGCAAAATCAAGATAATAGAGAGCTTTGGTTCTATATTATACAAGAAATAAGAAAATATAAGACCGACAATGTGCCTAAGCATTAGAAATATAAACCCGACTTTTCCAGCTGGCCACACCCTGCTCTACTGCTGGAAGCGAGGACGATGAATTTGGCATTCAGCTGAATCTCTGTTCACTGCAGCGGGACCAGAAAATCCCGCCAGTGTGAATGGCCAGAGAGTTCCAACCATAGAAAGTGACACACATTTGGAGAGGCATTTGTATTCATTCACAGGATATGGTGATATTGGCAAAGCCGATTGCCCATGAGATATGTGAATGGTTTGTTCGGCTATTTAGGATAACGGTTAAAAGTCAACCACACCATTGTGAGCCTGTGGTCACATAGAGGCAAACCAGGCAAGAATAGCAGATTTCTTTCCCGCAAGGATATTTATTTTAAGTCATTTTGATAGTTTCCTGCATGGTCACCTTTCTGATACAAGCTTTTTTTGACCTGTAGCTCCAGAATTAGGCTGCTGAGTCACCTGAGGATACTCAAATCATAAAGCCTGGCAGATCCCACCCTTGTTTTAAGGGACTGACGATGACAGTCAAAATTTATTTAATTAACTGAATTTAAATTTCATAGCTGCAGTGGTGGGATTTGAACCCATGTTGCCTCCATATCATTCATTAGTCTACTTTGTTAGTCCTGCAATAAAGCCGCTATGCTACCACACTGTATGATAAACTTGCCCAGTTTGGCAGTTCTTTTTACTCAGCACTGAAACCTCTGAGTCATTGCGAGGTAAATTAGCAATGACAGGCTAGTGCATCAGTAACAAACTGGGCTTCAATAACATTGTTGTAATTTATCTAAAATTAACTGAAGCTCATGGAATGTTACAAGCCCTGAGGTTTACCAACTGCCCAGGAACACTAAGCAGTACAAAATCTAACGCACAGCAAAATCAATGACCATAATTAATAGCTTCCCAAAATTCAATTTTCGTTCAATTATGCCACAAGCAAAATTTGAGACTGAACTTCTTTGTCTATTTTATTCCCTTGCTTTTTTTTACTGTTGAAAATATTGAAACTAATACAATACCTATTACATTCAAAGCTAATGTTTTATCTGCGTTAACTGACATGAAGGAACCATACTGGAATCTGTTGATGTGCAAATGCTTTTTTAGCTGGTTTGTCCAGTTTAACATATAAGTCAATGAGATAATGCCACACATGTTGTGGTGCTACAGATGTGCTTTCAAACTCTGTTTCTAAATGAAAAGAGTAGTTTACTTTAAATTCAATACTTTAGATTACGATTGTCATTTTCAAGCTACAACAGCAATATTTGTGAGCTAATGCTTGTGTTACGCATGGATAGAAACAGAATGGTTCAGTAGAAGGGAGGATCATCCTTCATAACTAGGTTTCCTGATCGGAACATCCTAAACGTTTCTCTTTATTTATTCTTTTCACAGGATGTCGCTGGCTGTGGTGCAGCAAATATTACCAGCAGAAAAATTGATATTGGCATAATGTGAAACCTGAGAGCTTGGACTAAAATATAAACACGTCACTGGAATTACAGAATAGCACAGCCCTCTTTATTTTAATAACTAAATGAGTAGCTTTACAGATTTGAAGGGTTTCCCTTGATTGTTCTTGGTAACCACCAGCTTTTGAACAGCGCTGATTGCAACACAATTGCCGGGAGAAAGGAATAAAATCACAATTGTTCTGTTGCCCAGATAGAAAGGTCCCAATCCACGGTCTGGGATCCTGACCATCTTACCAATTTCCTGCACGACATGAACTGCAATAGTTCAAGAAGGCAGTTCACCACCACCTTCTCAAGGACAATTAAGGGTGGGCAATTAATGCTCACCTTGCCAGCAACATCCCATTTACAAAAAATTAGTGTTGATATTTTTGGAGAGGAGCCATTTTATAGGTACATTTCGTAGGTACTCCTTGCTATCCAGGACAGAGCTTACTAAAGCAGAACTACAAAATTTAAAAAATGCCTGTCTGAGGGAAAAAAATAAAAGAATGAATAGTAGAATGAATGGTGTTTGACCAGCGTTCTCAAAGATTAGCGTGTGTAATGTTAATGAGGCCCAAATACAAAAATCAATCAGATCTTTAACTGTGAATATCCGCCAAGCTAAACAGGTGCCCAAGCCATTGCTCATTTGATTTCCAATGGGAATGAAAGCCATCCCATTAATGTCAAGGGACTAATATTAGTTCCTGTCTGAATAATACAGTACTGTTTTCATGTCAATTACAATTACATTGTTAGATCCACTCACATAAGTCATTTTGCATTATTAATGAATATTCAGTCCTGACATCCCTCATTTGCCTGTGTTAGGTCAGCCCAGTCAGGGCAAACAAACTGTGACAAGATTGATCAGTTTATTTCACAATCTTTGATTTGTTGCAAGACTCTGGTACTATTTCATTATTCATTTTGAAATGAGCACATTTAAAGCCACAAAAATTTAAAACAAACAATGTACACACAGTGCAGAGTTCCCCCTCAGGTGCCTGTAGAGCTAAGTATTGACTTTGCCCCTTACATAAAGTCCACTACATTTAAGCAGCATTCCCAGCAATATCACATGGGATTCTGGGAGAATACTGAAACTGTGACAGTAAGTTTAGCACCAGCAGCACATTAATTAAAGGGTCATAGTTGTGTTGCAACTGTTCTGTGTTGGGGAGGGACAATGTGATTGCGAAATACCAAGGAAAAGATTAGTGCTGAAGAAATACTAAGGCAGAGAGAAAGAAAGACAGATATAGATCAAGGGAGTGAAAGAGAAACATTACCCACACAAGAATATGTAGGCAATGACTTGAACTTTGTGGTCACTGATGAAGGATTGAAACTCACGATTCACATTGCTAGCAGCTGCCTGCAACACCCTCTATAGAACATCTGTGGTATCCTTGAGCAGGACAAGAAACAGAGAGGCTCCTCAGCCAATCAGACTGAAGACTCCTAATTGAGACATGCAATCCAGAAATTTCACATAGTCATGGAGACTAAACACCTTATCCAAAATGGTACCGAGAACCTGGATCCAGAAATCCAGCCCCCATTTCCGTCAGATCCTACTTTCACCAGGATGGGGGAAAGGAGTGGGATCCAATTCACACATGGGGGAAAACTGAACATTGCAGGGTCATTTGAACTCAGTGTTGAGTTAAAACAGACCCATTTTCATTGAAGCAAGGTCTATTTTCTGCAATGCATGACTTATTGTTCGTAAGAGTATATGTGAATGTGTTTAAAAGGTGGATAATGTCTGTGGAACTATCAAATTGTTTAAGTCCCCTGCCCTTTAAATTTTGGGGAATAATAGCCTGCTGTTGGCGCTTACATTTTAATAGCTGTTTGGATGACATAAGCCTGAGGACTATCTTTATAGTACTATCACTGCTTGATTGCTTCCACAACTTATCATCATCATAGTGAGAATGAGGGGGTGGGAGGGTGGTAGTAAATTCACAGTTTGATTGATAGCTCCAAGAGATTATTAAGCAATTAGCTGTCTCTCATATGGAGCAGGCTCAAAGGGCCAAATGGCCTGCTTCTTGTTTCTATGTTTCCATTCCTGCCGAAATGCTAGTATCTGCGTTGGTACTTGGTACAACATGAGGATTTGACATTGCTCCAAGGGTTCTTCCTCGTCCTTCTTGGGGGATGGCAGCACAGCACCTGGAGGAGGGGAATCTGTAGGGCTTCTCCTGTGACAAAGAGACATAAGTCAGGGGGTTAGTGACATTACATTCAGCAACCTTACTCATGTCTAACATGAATGCTGAGGCTGTGCAGACGCAGTGCTGCGCATTTGACTGATAATCTGAAGCTTCAGATAAGAATGTTTAACAGGGTTTCAATGTCAGAACAATATTAACAAGCTTCATTGAATCATTCCGAATCTCCATTAACCTTCCACTTGCTCTCTCCCCTTTTCTATCTGATTGAACTTTTTGCCATCTCACCAGATCCAGGCCTTCCTCCAATCTCACCTCTGGAATGGTCCTGGAAGGCTCAGTGTACATGATGTCGTGTTAGTGCGCCTTTAAGAAAGGTTTCCTTTTTAAATCATGCTCACAGCCTTGGAGGGTGTCATTGTTGGGAGGAGAAAAAAAACTGTGGGGAAGTCAGGTGACCAGGGTTGTTTTTAGATTCATTTTGGCTCCAGTGTTAGAAGCAGTCTTAGAAGCAAGCTGGAAAAGAAGTCTCTGTCTCTCTCTGTTTTGCTTGGGAAAATGTTACCAGTTAGCTAAAAGAAAGGGAGTGTTGACATGCTGCAATAATTAATCTGTGTTTTGGGAAGCTGATACAACTGCATGCTGCTCTGAGTTTTCAAGATTATTTGAAATCAGCATTCAACCCAGGGAACTGGATTCTGATATCATATGGACTTTAGCCAGTGCTGTGTTGAACCTATGAAAAGGGTTTTTGTTGTCTATAGATTTTGGTTTTGATTGGGACATCATTAGATATATTCATTCAGGGTTACATATTCTATTATATATTCTATTGTTTATATATTTATATATTAGTTATATATTCTATTGCTTGTTTTGTTTCTTGTTTGCAATTGATAAAAGTTCGTGCTAATTTTCTTACTATACATGTTAATGATATTCTTAAATAAACATTGTTTGATAAAAACTCCCTAGTGGGTCAGTTGAATCATCCCTGAAGTGAAACATCTCATGCTTACCCGAGCCAAATTCAAGATGCAAAACATATGATTCAGGCGGACTCCATAAAAACCTTTGGAGTTTCTGGCCTGAACCATAACAATGAGCTTCAGCACCTGCACTCTGAAAGGACTCAGCTGTATCAGGTTTGAAACTTCCCTCCTCGATGGGCTCGCTTGCAGGCATTGTGGATTGCTTCTCCTGAAAAGATGTATAAGATTGCACACATTAACAATTACAGCTCATTAATGGCGGACCACCTACCCTTCATTTGCAAAATGCATGGCAGCCTGGAGGCTGTGCCCATCTGTCATATGCACATCTGCCAACCACTCACGTTACAACTGGACCAAAGCTTTAAAAGCACAATATCAAGGGCAAAGATGGCTATGTCCTTGTTGCATCAAGCTGTCTTTGAGATTCATCCAAACTCACTTTCCTCCAATCTTCGCGAGCTCACCCTGCAGCACACTGGCACAAGATTGTACATACTGTGGCCTTATCCACCCCGGCCACCCTCGTGAAGTCATTGAGCCTTTTCTGGAATTAAGACCATGTCCACCTGACAAGCCCAATACTGCCGACCTCCTCGGACACCTCCTCCCAGGCTGCATGTGTCTGGCTTGGCTTCCTCCTCTTCTCAGGGGTAGGCATCAGTTGCTTACATCTGTTGGAGACATCCAGGAGATCTCTCAGGAAGTCCTTGGCGAATCGAGGGGCTGCTTTGGCCCTTCTCCCCCATCTCTCCCCTTGCTGCAATGGCACAGACATCTCCGGAGGGAAACATGCAATAAATGGACAACTCCTCCATGCAAAGAAGTGGAGACCTTGTTCAGTTTAAAAAGAAAGCCACTCCTGATCAGTGCCAAGGTCTGGAGACATTAAAACATTTTACATTAAAGTAAAATGCACTCACCTTGGAAGTCTGCCAACTGCTCAGTGACAAATTATCCTGCAAAATTTGAAGTGATCCTGCATTTGCTGAGTCCCCTGACAAGGTCCCCTGCAAGGGGACTCTTCAAAGTACTGGCCATGACCTTGTTCTGAGTCACAGCTAACATCCTCAGGGCCTGACATCCCAGCCTCCAACCTTGATTGGGTGAGATGAAGGCCTGAAACCTTCCCTAGAAATTAACAAGTCCCAATTGACGTGTTATTGGGCACATTTCGAAGGTGGAGTCGGAAGTCGAATCTGCCTCTGTGCTCCAGCTCACATGGTATCATACCAGGGCCTAGATTGATTACAGAATATCAGATTGAGTTCATTGATATACTTTGATGACTAAACTAAAACTAATTATTAAACTTGACTTTCCTACATATGTGTTTCAATGCAGAGTCTACTGGTAGGGTTCTGGTATAGCACAGCCTTTGGGGGAACAAAGTAATTCAGACCAAAACCTCCAAAGTTTCACATTTAGCTGGGCTTGTGTGTATACCAGACTTTGCTGTCCAATTTACTCTGTAACCACAGCATTTACCTCAGCTTTCGGCAAAATCCAAACCATTGTTTTTGTTTCAGTCTGTGAACCACATGATAGTGATGGCTGTTCAAAATACGAATCACATCGAGATCAAAACAGTACATCACCTGCCAATTTTTCGGGTCGCGTGGTCTAAATTGGACGACCCAAAAGGTTTCTGATGTAAAGTGGAATGAGCCTTGACTCATTTCTCCAAGAAATTTCATTCCAGTTTAGGTGTAATGTTACTTTGGATCCTGACCACCGGGTCATCGGGCGACATGGTGGCATTGGTTAGCATTGCTGCCTCACAGCGCCAGGGACATGGATTTGATTCCTGGCTTGGCTCACTGTCTGTGTGGAGCCTGCCCGTTCTCCCTGTGTCTGCGTGGGTTTCCTCCAGGTGCTCCGGTTTCCTCCCACAATCCGAAAGACGTGCTGGTTCGGTGCATTGGCCATGCTAAATTCTCCCTCAGTGTACTGGAACAGGCACCGGAGTGTGGCGACTAGGGGATTTTCACAGTAACTTCATTGCAGTGTTAATGTAAGTCTACTTGTGACACTAATAAATAAGCTTTAAAACAAACTCCCGCTGTACTCTCATCTGAAATTCGCTAGATCTTCCACACAACTCAGTGTAGTGTGTGCACCAGTGGGGCCTAATTGCGTGCAGCTGATGCACATGAGAAGCTTCCGGACACAAGCTGCCTGTGATCTCTTGATACGTCCAGAGTATTGATCCTTGCCAGTGGCACGGGTTCGAACAGAATTTACTCTTAAAACTACACTGTAGACATAGAGTGAAACTGCTGCACATTGACAGCACAATTGTCGTGTGCCCTAAGAGAACTTGGAAAATTACATTTTTGACAGTTTCCAAGAAACAATATGAAAGCAATCAGTCATCTTCTTTAATAGCTTTTGCCAGCGTAAGTCAAACAAAGACCGGAGAAGGATGTAATTTTTTGAAAGAGAAGCTGGAAGTGGGAAATGAGCAAGAAACACAGATTAATCTTGTAGGCGGTCAGTTTAGATTCGGCCCCCGTCTGAGATATCAAACAACTCTTCACTTTATGAAAGTCCAAAGATGTGCGGGGTTAGGTCGATTGGCTATGCTAAATTGCCCCTTAGTGTCAGGGGGATTAGCGGGGTAAATGCGTAGAGTTATGGGGATAGGGCCTGGGTGGGATTGTGGTCGGTGCAGGCTCGATGGGCCGAATGGCCTCCTTCTGCACTGTAGGGATTCTATGTTCAATGAAGCAGACTGACCTGTTCCGCCTTTCAAGCATGTTTTACATTTTTTTTTAGTAAAGAATATGACACGTCTCAATAAATTTCACTGTAAAATCATTTCTGGGATTACTCATATTTAGTGTAGGAAGCAGAATATGTATGTACCACTTTATCTGCAGCCCACCTTCCCACCAATCCTTGTTCGTTCTCTTACTTACTGGAGATATTACTAGAGTCTGACAGCGAGCTCTTGGTCTCTACCTAAATAGCAACATGAGCCATTTGATTGATACTGACCTGCGGGGCACCTCGCTACATATTTAGCTGCATCAATTCCATTTTGGTTGATTTTCATTGCAGGGTTCACCTTGCACCTCAGAAAGTCTAATTATTTTGCTTGAAATGGTTTATCGGAAGAAATGTGCTTGCTTACAGTTTACAGCTTTAAATTGAAGTCCCATAATATCAGAGGCTGAGAAAGGTCACAGATTTTAATGCGAAACCGCTTGGCACCAGAAGGAAACAGAATTAGGAGTTGTCCCCACATCAGAACTCAACAACACCCTTTATGGATTTGAAGGTGATTTAAACATTAGGCAACACGCATAGAAATTAATACAAAATTAAAGAGCTTGGAAAATGGATATCTTCCTACAAGGTGCCACTTATACAGCTATAAACAGTCTGAAATTGCACTGGGTGTTACATTTTCCGCATCTTTTTAAAATCTCTTTAAAACCTGCAGGGTAGAATTTCTGGGAGGGTTTACCTTCTCTTCTGTCCTAAAGCCAGTGGAAGATCAGTGGAAACCCAAAGATACAGCATAAGCTGGTCTTTACACTACTTTCTGGCAGATTCCACCAATCTTTCAGAGAAGTCACAACAGATAGACAGAGTAACCCAGCAGGAATTGTTGGTATAGCTGAACATCTGTGATTTTAGTCACATTTTCTAACCCTCCCGCCATCCCACTCAGGTCTGATGTCCAACCCCAAATTACCTTTGGGATGTTTTATAACAGTAAAAGTGGTATATAAATTGTAATAAGTTTTTGGAGGCAGAAGTCCCTTCACCAAAATCCCTTTATTTACAAACTCTAACAGCAGTACACAGAGTGCTAGTAGTTAGCAGTCTATCTCCAGGGATGTCAGAGGAACTGACACTCCCAGTTAAGTACATGGCCATCAATTGGATTCCTTAATCAGGGAGTTCATACTCCAATAGGCCAACCTCAATGGCCTGATTGAAGTCATTACATAAATATTCATAAGTATTACAGTCTGGTCTTTAACAAATAGTGTTCGCAAGACAACTCAAAAATTGTACAAGGGCAAGAAGGGTTTAGGAAAGGAGTTCCAAGATGTGGAGGAAAAATGGCTGATGACGGAGCTATATCCATGGTGGAGTGCCAAGGGAAACAATAATAAACTGCAGTTAAAAGGTCACTTTGATATAGAAAAACGAGCCAAGTTGATTTACACAAAGAAATCTCCTTAAAAATAAATGCAAGGTGAGCCAGTTAAGTGATGGAGAACTTGATCCAAAAGATGAGTTTTGAAGACAACCTATAAGGAGAAGTGGTGGTGTAGTGGTATTGTTGCTGGACTAGTAATCCTGGGACCCATGGTAATGTTTTGGGGGCCCAGGTTTGAATCCCATCACAGCATCTGGTGAAATTTAAATTAATTAAAAGAAAATCCAGAGTTAAATGTCTAATGAAGCCATTGTCATAAAAACCCACCTGGTTCATTAATTTTTTTTTTAGAGAAGGAAACCTGGTCAGTCCCGCATGTGACTCCAGACCCACAGCAATGTTACTCTTAAAAAATGCCCCCTGAAATGGCCTAGCCATTCAGTTCAAGGGCAATTAGGGATGGGCAATAAATGCTGGCTGAGCCAGTGATCCCCACATCCCAGGAATTAATAAAAAGCATAAAGGTGGGGAGACAAGTAGAAAGTTTTAGGGAGAGACTTACAGAAAATGGGGCCAGTGCAGCTGAAGGCTGTTTAACATATAAACAAGTAAAAGAAGGATGTGCAGATAACCAGAGTTGAAGATGAATAAAGGAAGATATGTAAAGTTGGAGGAGGATGAACAGGTAATGGTGTAAGAGGTTATTGCGATGATTTGAAGATAAAAACAAGGATTTTAAAATTAACCTGCTTTGTGAGGGTGAACCAATAGAAATCAAAGAGTGGTTTCAATAAAGAAAGAGGCCATTTGGTCCATCATGGCTTTCTGTAATTTAGCTAGGCCCACTCCCTGACCTTTCCATAAAACCTTGCAATTTTTTCTGCATTGGGTGATTACCCACTTCCCTTTTGAAAACCATGATTGGCTTTTCTCAAGATGGCTCCAGAGCGAGGCAACTTCTTGCAAGCTGTTCCCAGCATACTTTCTAATTCTATCTTTTACTCTCATTCTATGCTTCTAAAACTTCATTCTAACTTCATTCTTTCTCTACACCCTAGTTATGATTGTAACACTACATTCTGCACTCTCTCCTTTCCTTCTCTATGAACAGTGTGCTTTGTCTGTATAGCGCGCGAGAAACAATACTTTTCACAGAATACTAATACATGTGACAATAATAAATCAAATCAAATCAAATCAATAAATCTTTCTCAAACATGCTTTCAGCAAGTCCATTCCAAATCATAACTACACAACACTTCAAGTTTGCCTTTACTTCTTTTGCCAATCACTTGAATGTTGTGTCCTCTGCTTCTCAACCCTTCTGCCAATGGGAACAGTTTCTCTCCATCTACTCTGCCTAGATCCCTCATGATTTTGAAAACCTCTAGCAAGTCTCTTCTCGACCTTCTTTAAGGAGAACAACGGCAGGCTCTCCAATCTATCCACGTAACTTATCTGTGCAAACATTCACATAAATCTTTTCTGCACCCTCTCTAAATCCTTCACATCCTTCTGAAGGGCAATGTCCAGAATTAGATGCAATACTCCAGGTGAGCTGAACTAGTGTTTAATTAGGAGGGTTCATTAAAATGTCATTGCTTTTGTGCTCTGTGGGCGTAATCTTACCTGCCGTCCACGCCGCGCTCCTGCTGCAGCAACATCAGAGAATCTGACGGCCAGCCAAAGCTCCGTTCACTGCGGTGGGATGGGAAAATCCCACCGGCCTGATTGGTGATAAGATTCTGCCTATGACTCAATCTCTAAATCTCAGGATCCTGTATGCCTATGTTCTCTTTCCTTATTATTGTGAAGTGCCTCACTTATTTGAAAGAGACTTTGTAACAATAAGTATACAGTAATTGTGCTGTTTAGCTGAACTCCCGTGTTAAAGTGAGCTTTAGCTCCCTTTGTGGTGTTACAATGGGTTAAATTGTATCTGCCACATGTCCACCTATGCTGCCAGCATTTCTGTGGCCTCTTGGAAATCTATCCTCCTCACAATTCACTATACATCCAAGTTTTATGTCTTAAAGTTTATTTATTTGTGTCACAAATAGGCTTACATTACGCACTGCAATGAAGTTACTGTGACAATCCCCGAGTCACCATGCCCTGGCGCCAGTTCGGGTACACTGTGGGAGAATTTAGCACGACCAATCTACCTAACCAGCACATCTTTCGGATTGTGGGAGGAAACCGGAGGAAACCCATGCAGACACAGAAAGAATGTGCAGATTCTGCACAGACAGTGATCCAAGCCAGGAATCAAATGCGGGTCCTGTGGTGCTGTGAAGCAGCTGTGCCACCGAGCCACCCCTATCTGCAGGTTTTAAAATTGTACCCTGTGTGTTCAATTTTACATCATTAATATTGATAAAGAAAAGTAGTGCTCCAAGAGCTGACCTCAGGAGAACACCACTCTGCTTTCCTCCAGTCCAAAAAAATAACCATTCGCCATGACTCTCTGGGCCCTATTTTACCATCATGATTCTAAGTGCTGGGCGGACTTCAAACTTGGAGTGTTTCAGATCCGACTTTTAGACCCGTTCTCAGGCGTCCCCATATGCACTCTGCCTGAAAAAATATCAGCGATTCTGAATCGCGCTGTTGAAGCTTGTGCGTGGGGCTTAATGTGCCCAAGACGCTACAACTCCGATCAAAGCCTTCAACTGCGCATGCACAGAAGAAAAATAGAAAAACGCTCCCCTGTAGTATCGCTCCCAGGCCTTCGCCTCCCCCTGGCCCCACAAACATTGCCCACCCCCACAACATAACTGACCCCCTTATCCCCCCACCCCCTGCTACCCAGGCCAATTATGGGCCCCTACCCCCCTTCCCCCCACCGGTCGCATGCAGAGTGGCAGCAGATCCCCCCTCTACCCCCCACCGATCGCACACAGGGTGGCAGCAGACCCCTCCTTCCCCCCCCCCCCCACCGATCGCACGCAGGGTGGCAGCGGACCCCTCCTTCCCCCTCACCGATCGCACACAGAGTGGCAGCGAACCCCCCTTCCCCCTCACTGATTGCATGCAGAGTGGCAGTGGACCCCCCTTCCCCTCCCCACCGATCACACGCAGAATCCCAGTGGACCCCCCTGCCCCTGCACCCCCCTGCGCCCCCAGCCCCCCATCAAAGAGCCATCTGACCAGCTTCCCTCTGCCGCACCAGAGAGCCATCTGACCCATCTCCCTCCCCCCCTCCCACCAGAGAGCCATCTGAGCATTTGGAATACTGCGTCCAGTTCTGGTTGCCACACTACCAGAAGGACGTGGAGGCTTTGGAGAGAGTACAGAAGAGGTTTACCAGGATGTTGCCTGGTATGGAGGGGCTTAGTTACGAGGAGAGATTGGGTAAACTGGGGTTGTTCTCTCTGGAAAGACGGAGGATGAGGGGAGACTTAATAGAGGTGCATAAAATTATGAAAGGCATAGATAGGGTGAACGGTGGGAAGCTTTTCCCCAGGTCGGTGGTGACGTTCACGAGGGGTCATAGGTTCAAGGTGAAGGGGGGGAGGTTTAACACAGATATCAGAAGGACATATTTTACACAGAGGGTGGTGGGGGCCTGGAATGCACTGCCAGGCAAGGTGGTGGAGGCGGACACACTGGGAACGTTTAAGACTTATCTAGATAGCCATATGAACGTAGTGGGAATGGAGGGATACAAAAGAATGGTCTAGTTTGGACCAGGGAGCGGCACGGGCTTGGAGGGCCAAAGGGCCTGTTCCTGTGCTGTATTGTTCTTTGTTCTTTGACCCGCCCCCCCCCCCCCTCCCCCTCCCCCCCCACCAATCTGAGTCAGAGAGCCGCCGGAATCTCTGAACTTATCTCCACAGAAACTGGAGAGCCCAAATTGGACCTTTGTGGACCATGTCTGTTTCACGCCGAATCTGGATGGACGAACATGGTGGTAACGGAGGAAGTGCCGGTAAGTTTGGGTGTGCAGCCCATTAAGTCAATTTAAATGCATGCAAATACATTTAAATTGACATCGCATCCGTTTCGGGCCCGATGGCAGCCATTTTCAGCCATTGGTAAAGGGAGAATGGGCGCTGAGACGGGCAGGCGCGGATCGCGCTACTCGCTTCATGCCCAACTTTATCAGGTTTTCGTGCCCGAAAACGGGTGGAACTTGATGGTAAAATCAGGCCCTCTTTCCTGTCATTCAGCCAAACTTGTATCCATTCAGTCACTGCCCCTTTTATTTCAAGCCTTTCAAATCAACAAAGATTGGGTAATTGGGAAAAGGGGGACAAAGTTTAGAGGAGGAAGTAGGCAGTCTGGGTGACAGACTGGATGTGGGGTCAGATCTTAGTGCAAAGGACAGAACCAAATGTTCCGATTGGAAACAAAAAGGCAGTTTGGTCATATTTTGGGTCACTTTTGCAGCAGAACTTTACAAGGCGATTCCTGCCAAAACATCAATGTAAAATTTCCTGCAAAGAATAAGTATTTCTGCTGACAAAAGAATTAGATATCCAACTAGAAAACTCTCTTAATCATCAAAAATAACTGCTTTAACTACTAGGATTAATTCACAGGACTTCTGAATTTTTTTGTTAATACCACATATGAAGAGTAAGAAATTAAATCCATAGAAAACACAGCAGAAACATATAGACTCGATTTTCTACTATGTCTAGTTAATGAGGTAAAAACCTAGATTAAATTCTCCATTATTGAGCATAAGACTGTGCACCATCAGTGATGAGCTAACCTCTCCCTCACAGTTAAACAGGATAGGAAATTCCAGGTAGGCTGCCCACAACTGTGGGTCCATGAATTATAGTTTTAAAATTTGTGAGCAGCACATCCCTGATTTTTCAATGTGCAAGGCCAACACATGTGATTCTCTGACATTGGGCAGCACGGTGGCACAGTGGTTAGCACTATTGCCTGACAGCATCAGGAATTGGAGTTTGATTCCAGCCTCGGGTGACTGTCAGTGTGGCGTTTGCAAATTCTCCCTGTGGGTTTCCTCCGGGTGCTCCGGTTTCCTCCCAAAGTCCAAAAATGTGCAGGTAAAGTTTTTTGGCCATGTTAAATTGTCGCTTAGGGCCCGATTTTACCATCACATTGCACCTGTTTTCGGGCGTGAAAACTTGGTAAAGTCGGGCATGAGGCAAGTAGCGTGATCTGCACCTGCCTCCACGCCGGTTCCCCCTTTACCTAGGCCCAAAAATGGCCGCGATCAAGACCGCATCCAAAACAGGCGTGACGGCCATTTAAATGTATTTGCATGCATTTAAATTGACCTAATGGGCTGCATGCCCAACCTTACTGACAATTCCCCCTTTACCACCGTGTTCACCCATCCAGAATCGGCTCGAAACAGACGCGCTCTACAAAAGTCCGAATCGAGTGTTCCAGTTAGTGAGGAGGTAAGTGCCGAGCATCCGACAGCTCTCTGCTTGAGATCGGTGGTGGGGGAGGTGGGTCCGCAGCAACTCTGCCTGAGATCAGAGGGGGGGAAGGGGGGTCCACTGCCACTCTGCCTGAGATCAGTGAGGGGGAAGGGGGGATCCGCTGCCACTCTGCCTGAGATCAGAGGGGGGGAAGGGGGGGTCCGCTGCCACTCTGCCTGAGATCAGTGAGGGGGAAGGGGGGGTCCGCTGCCACTCTGCCTGAGATCAGTGGGGGAAAAGGGGGGAGGGCCTACGATTGGTCTGGGTGGCAGAGGGGGTGGGGGGATAAGGGGGTCAGTAATGTTGGGGGGTGGGGCAATGTCTATGGGGACCAGGGGGAGGGATCTCCTGGCCCAGAAGCAATGTGGCAGGGGAGCAGCATTCAATCTTTTTTTTTCTGCGCATGCGCAGTTGAGGCGCCGATCGGAGCTGCAGGATTTCGGGCACGTTAAGCCCCGCCCACAGGCTTCAACAGCGCGATTCAGACTCGCTGATATTTCTTCAGGCAGAGTGCGTATGGGGGTGCCTGAGAACGGGTCTAAAAGTCGGATCTGAAACACTCCCAGATTCAAGTCCACCCAGCACTTAGAATCAAAATGGTAAAATAGGGCCCTTAGTGTCAGAGGGATTAGCTGGGTAAATGCATGTGGTTACAGTGATAGGGCCTGGGTGGAATTGTTGTCGGTGCAAGCTCGATGGGCTGAGTGGCCTCCTTCTGCTCTGTAGGGATTCTATAATTAACACATATCCATAAAATTAGCCCTAAAATATAGCTAACACCATTTTGTCAGAAAACATTGTGTGAAAGCTTTAGCAAAAGAAAATTCAACTAGGTTTCTAAAATTACTTGAACTCAGAGGACTGCTGGTTCATGGTGTGTCGATGTAACAAAAAATGTAATTAAGAACAGAGTGGCACCACATTGTACTGACTTGCTGAAAAGCTACCTGAATTTCCAATATGTTTGTATCAGGCGAACCGATCTATGGGGAGCACCAAACCTAGTCTTTCAGATTTTGCAAGATCAGATGTTAATTAAGGAAAAGTGCTTTACTCAAGGAACAAATTTGATAAGCTCATGCTCCTGGCCTGGAGCCATAATTAATGGAAGGATCAAGAATAGAATAGGTACATAAATGCATTCAATTTATTGGTCTCAACAACCAAGTTTCTTTCTAATTAATTCACAAGATATGAACATAACTGGCAAGGTCAGCACTTATTGTCTACCCCTGATTGCGCTTGAGAAGGTGGTGTTGAGCCGTCTGCTGGAATACAATTATGTGGCTTGTGCAGAGAGCCATTGCTGTGGGTCTAAAGTCACATATAAGTTAAAAATGACAAGTTTCCTTCACTAAAGGACATTAGTGAACCAGGTGGACTTTTACAACAATTCAATAATTTCAAGGTTATCATTAATTGATGTTAGGTTTTTTTCTGTTAAGTGGGACTCTGTGAAAAAAATTCCCCAAAATTCCAGAAATTATGGGGGCAATTCTCCCAAAAGTGCTGAATTGAGGGGAAAACTGTTCCAGATCACCACTGTTTTCTCAGTTCAATTTCACACTCGTATCTTCCCATTCTGTGCACTGCAGAGGTCACAATCGAGAATATCATTAAAAACCCAGGGGGGGCCGGGCCTATTCTAAGGCGTTTGATAAGGTTCACCATGGTAGGCTTCTGCAGAAAATGCAGATGTATGGGATTGGGGGTGATCTAGGAAATTGGATCAGGAATTGGCTAGCGGATAGGAAACAGAGGGTGGTGGTTGATAGTAAATATTCATCATGGAGTGCGGTTACAAGTGGTGTACCTCAGGGATCTGTTTTGGGGCCACTGCTGTTTGTAATATTTATTAATGATCTGGATGAGGGTATAGTTGGGTGGATTAGCAAATTTGCTGATGACACCAAAGTCGGTGGTGTGGTAGACAGTGAGGAAGGGTGTCGTAGTTTGCAGGAAGACTTAGACAGGTTGCAAAGTTGGGCCGAGAGGTGGCGGATGGAGTTTAATGCGGAGAAGTGTGAGGTAATTCACTTTGGTAGGAATAACAGATGTGTTGAGTATAGGGCTAACGGGAGGACTTTGAATAGTGTGGAGGAGCAGAGGGATCTAGGTGTATGTGTGCATAGATCCCTGAAAGTTGGGAATCAAGTAGATAAGGTTGTTAAGAAGGCATATGGTGTCTTGGCGTTTATTGGTAGGGGGATTGAATTTAGGAGTCGTAGCGTTATGTTGCAACTGTACACAACTCTGGTGCGGCCGCACTTGGAGTACTGTGTGCAGTTCTGGTCCCCACATTACAGGAAGGATGTGGAGGCTTTGGAGAGGGTGCAGAGGAGGTTTACCAGGATGTTGCCTGGTATGGAGGGGAGATCCTATGAGGAGAGGCTGAGGGATTTGGGATTGTTTTCGCTGGAAAGGCGGCGGCTAAGAGGGGATCTTATTGAAACATATAAGATGATTAGAGGTTTAGATAGGGTGGATAGTGATAGCCTTTTTCCTCTGATGGAGAAATCCAGCACGAGGGGGCATGGCTTTAAATTGAGGGGGGGTAGTTATAGAACCGATGTCAGGGGTAGGTTCTTTACCCAGAGGGTGGTGAGGGATTGGAATGCCCTGCCAGCATCAGTAGTAAATGCGCCTAGTTTGGGGGCGTTTAAGAGATCCGTAGATAGGTTCATGGACGAAAAGAAATTGGTTTAGGTTGGAGGGTCACAGTTTTTTTTTTTTTTTAACTGGTCGGTGCAACATCGTGGGCCGAAGGGCCTGTTCTGCGCTGTAATGTTCTATGTTCTATGTTCTATGTTCTATTCGCACCAGAGGCTGACAGCTCCAGAACTCTGTGCATGCGCAGTGGTCTTGACCTGTCAGACTCTCCATTTGCTTGCCAGCTCTATCGCTGGCCAACCCGGGACCCCCACAGTGCTGCCCCTCCAGCCGCCACCACCCCCCCCCCCCCAACGCCCAATCGCAGCCCCCACAATTCCCGGGCCAGCCCTGCCCCGCCCACCCCGGAGTGCCCTGATGTCTAGCCCACACCCCCAGCAATGACAATCCCCCTATGCCCCCACTGATCCCCCCTCGGGGGCAGGACCCCCAGGAGACAGACCCCCCCTGGCAGACCCACCCCCCCTAAACCGCCCCAAATGCTAGCCTCCCTCCAGCCCTGACCGATCCTGTCTGCAGAGTGGCAGCGGGACCCCCACCCCCACCAATCGCCCCTAGGCCCTGCCCACAATGGGCCCCGCCCCCTTAGCATTGCCCAATGCCTGCGGGCATGGGCAGTTTGCCCCTTGAGCAATGCCAGGGGGCACAGGCTGGCACTGCCAGGGTGCCCATGTCCAGGGGGCACCGCCCAACCCCTGGGGGCCCCAATTGGCCCCCCTTCATTCCAGCAGGATCTCCCGCTAGTTCCCCGAACGTGGGGAACTACTCTAAACCCCACCAGAATGAAGTACTCCTGGCAGGGTGGGAGATTCAATCGGGCCTGGCAAGTTCCTGATAATCACATGCAAAACATATTTAAACTACATTTAAAAAAGATTCAAATCACTTACCTGTCTTCCCGCCAGTTTCCAGCGTGGTCTGGATTCCAACTGTTCTCCAGCTCTGGGAGATGCGCATACATTCCCAGTGCATGCTCAAAACCCGGAAAAAGGCCGATGATGCGCATCTCCCAGCCTGACCCACCAGAAATGTTGTGGGTCACGATGGGAGAATCGCCCTCGAATTCTCCACATTTATATCCTTAGGATTGAAAAAACAACAAACGTTTAGAAGAGGAGAAATTTTCCGTCCAGAAATAGAGTACCTGGTTGACTGTGTAAAATGTGCAGATTGAAGATTGGCAATAAAGTCCAGATAAGAATGAGACCCAGCACTGTGCCACTGTGCAGCAAGAAACAATCACCTGCAAGTGATTCCTCACATTATGCACTTGAATGGGAATGATTGTTCTCATAAGGGATTATGTGGTTGAAGTAATGTAAATGCAGTGGATGGGTTTTTGTGACTGATAGTGTTTTTAAGAAAAATGTCTGCAATTGAGAATTAGAACATTATTTTATTTAATGTCAGCATGGCAGGTCTGCCATTGTGGATACTGAGTGAGTTGGCATGTAGGTTTATGGGCAAAAGGAAGCATGGGTTGGCACTAAGTTGGTCTAAGTGTTATAACATCCGTGGGGGAGAGTAGAGGATGATAGGTTAGTATGGAGGAAATAAGTGGTTATGGAAGTGGGCATGGGGCCGGGAGACTCAAGTGGAGGCGATTAGCAGGCTTCCTCCTGGGCACCATGGCGTCCGCGCATCTCCAGGCACCGGATTTCCGGCGGCGTCAGCTCCACGTCAGAAATCGGCACGGAGCTGAATAAATTATGCTAATGGACATTTACATTTCATTAGTGGGCCTGGGACTGAAGTCTCCTTCAGACCTGGGCCCACTAATAGAAAGTAAATGGCCAGGAGTGTTTCACTCCAGTGGGGTTTACAATAGCTCCCCATTAACGGGAGATGGCAGCCCGACTCTGCTGGAGTGAAGGGAAGCCATGGAGGTCCCCAAGGAGGTTTGGGGGTAAGGGGTGGGGAGTGTCCCGTGGGCTTTGCCAGATTGGCAGTGCTAGACCCTGCCCCCCGGCACTGCCCAAAGGGCAGTGTCAATGCCCAGGGAGAACCTTAGCACTGCTCACTGGGCATCGGGCAGTGCCAAGGGGGCAGGGCCCGAGGGGGCAGATCCTTTGGTGGGCGGGACCTCTGTGGAGGGAAATTGGTGGGGGTGGCGGGTCCCACTGTCACTGTCGGGATTGCGCGGTGGGGGGGGGGCGGCGGTTGGGACTACAGGGAGGGGACTGGAGGGTTGTGGCTGTCGGTGTGGGTGGGGAGAATCGAGAGGCCAGGACTGCCAGGGGGCTGCTCGAAGAGGGCCTGGGGAGGTGGGGGGAGGGGGTCAGGGCTGGCCCGGACACGTCCGGAAGGTCACCGATAGGGGGGGTGGGGAGCTCTGCAAGCCAACGTTGCGGGGTTGGCCAGCGATCGGGCTGGCCAGCAATCGGGAGGCTGGCAGTGCTGACAGATCGGCGCATGAGCAGTAGCCCGCTCAGTGCTATGCTGCCGGCCTCTTCAGCGGGAATAGGTTCGGCCCCCGGCTTTTCATCGTGATTCTCGCTAGGGTTCTCTATGATGCACAGTGTGTGGGAGATTCATTTTGAAAGTCCCGTTGAAAAAAGCAGCGGGATTTACTCCAGTTTTTACGCAAATTCGGCACTTAGAATTTTTTGGGAGAATCACCCCCAATGTCTGGCAGCCATTTTTAAAGATTGGGTTCACAGAGCTGGGAATTCGGTCCTGTGCACCTGACCTGGGAGCAAAAATCTGGGCCGATGAGTCTGCACTCTATTGTTATGGTTCAGGTTAGAAACTCCAAAGTGTTTTATGAAGCTGGCCTGAATCATAAATTTTACATTTTGAATTTGGCTACGGTAAGCATGAGATGCTTCACTTCAGGTGTGTTTCAAGTGATCAACTAGAGAGCTTTTATCAAACAAAGTTTATTTAAGAATATAGTTAACATGTATAGTAAGAAAATTATCAAGAACTTTTATCAATTACAAACAAGAAACAAACAATTGGTGTGGCACGGTGGCACAGTGGTTAGCACTGCTGCCTCACAGTGCCAGGGACCCGGGTTCAATTCCAGCCTTAGAACATAGAACATAGAACATTACAGCGCAGAACAGGCCCTTCGGCCCACGATGTTGCACCGACCAGTTAAAAAAAAAACTGTGACCCTCCAACCTAAACCAATTTCTTTTCGTCCATGAACCTATCTACGGATCTCTTAAACGCCCCCAAACTAGGCGCATTTACTACTGATGCTGGCAGGGCATTCCAATCCCTCACCACCCTCTGGGTAAAGAACCTACCCCTGACATCGGTTCTATAACTACCCCCCCTCAATTTAAAGCCATGCCCCCTCGTGCTGGATTTCTCCATCAGAGGAAAAAGGCTATCACTATCCACCCTATCTAAACCTCTAATCATCTTATATGTTTCAATAAGATCCCCTCTTAGCCGCCGCCTTTCCAGCGAAAACAATCCCAAATCCCTCAGCCTCTCCTCATAGGATCTCCCCTCCATACCAGGCAACATCCTGGTAAACCTCCTCTGCACCCTCTCCAAAGCCTCCACATCCTTCCTGTAATGTGGGGACCAGAACTGCACACAGTACTCCAAGTGCGGCCGCACCAGAGTTGTGTACAGTTGCAACATAACGCTACGACTCCTAAATTCAATCCCCCTACCAATAAACGCCAAGACACCATATGCCTTCTTAACAACCTTATCTACTTGATTCCCAACTTTCAGGGATCTATGCACACATACACCTAGATCCCTCTGCTCCTCCACACTATTCAAAGTCCTCCCGTTAGCCCTATACTCAACACGCCTTGGGTCACTGTCTGTGTGGAGTTTGCACTTCCTCCCCATGTCTGCGTGGGTTTCCTCCAAGTGCTCCGGTTTCCTCCCATAGTCCAAAGATGTGTGGGCTAGGTGGATTGACCATGCTAAATTGATCCTGGTGTCAAGGATATTAGCAGAGTAAATGAGGGTTATGGGAATAGTGCCTGAGTGGGATTGTGGTCAGTATAGACTTGATGGGCCGAATGGCCTTCTTCTGTGCTGTAGGGGTTCTATTCTATTCTACTATGTATAATCCTTAACAAAGATCTCTACAATGTTCTAATCAAACCAATCCCACAGACAAAAGACCCTTTTCACAGGTTTAACACAGCACAGGCTAATGCTCACATGCTACTGGGATCATGGCCATTAGTTGAATTCTGCAGTCAAATACTCTTGAAACTCAGAACAGTTTGAAGACAAGACAGCTTCACAAAACACCAGAGGGGGTCTGGTCCAGCCCCCAACAACAGCAGGTTTTCACCCTTCAGGAAAAGAAAGATCTTGTTTTCAGCGAACCAACAGAATTTTCAAAATAACACAGCGAGAGGGAAAACACTTCTTTTAGGTTGCTGTCTCTTCTAAAACAAAAACTCAAACCTGCAGCTCCGAACTGAAACTGAAAATGAAACCCCTGTCACCTGACCTGCCCACAGTTTTTCTTCTCCTTCCCAACAATGACATCACCCAAGGCCGTGAGCATGAATTTTAAAAACTCTTAAAGGTACACTAACATCACACTATTTAGTGCAGATTTAGGAGCTCTGTTAATTCAATCATGATCAGAAGATCAATAAATCTGATTTGGGCCAAACTGATGAATTTTTATGTTCAGTATCTATGAGGACAGTCTCAAAACTTAGCCTTCATGATGAATAGGGGGAACGGTGTCAAATCGAAGCTCTTAGTGAGGATTGCAGCATTATCATAGTGAAGCCTTTGCAATGGCAAGAATTGACTATCAGTAATACCATTCTAGCTCCAATTAGCGACATTGCAGGCCCCGATAAGTACAGCAAAAGTTTCCGAATTATTTCTGTTAAAGACTGATGGAAAGGACAGACTACATTTAAACAGAAAGAAATGCTATAATTCTTGATGCCATTACCATTAGTAATATTTAACACGGGCTTGGTTTGATTCTTGTTGCTCTCAGAGGTCTATTGCCAGTACATTCAATATATTAACATTTTAACTCCTTAATATTAATAACATTCAATCATTAATCTACAGCTTGTGGGCTTCTTCACTAAAGTTTCTTGCAGTAATTACCTACACACCAGAATTTTTCAAACGATGACAAGATTTACAGCATTTAAATCCTTTTTTGCTTTGACTTATTTGTTTAACCAATCATTTAAATAATGCAAAATGAAGAGAGTAAGTGGTGGAAAAAGTATTTGCGATGTAAAAGGCTTTCCCCTTCTCGATTTGTTTTTATAAGGAATTGAAATAAAAGCTTTCAGAAGGTTTTTCACATTGAATATTGAAAGGTTTGGCCACCCCATGGAGACCTATCCTTTCTGCAGGATGATTCCAAGATCTGGTCAGTAAACAACTCCATGGGGAGTATCATTAATTGGTAGCCTTTCTGGGTCCTGTCTCCTGCACAGGATAGATCAAACCCAGGAAACTTCAGAATGGGTTGAACACTGCTGTGCATGAGTCCTTGGCCAAAGACCTAGAAGGAGTTCCCTGCAGCACTGGAGAAATCCATCTTTAAAGTAGGGAAATCATCAGGAAACTTACTGTGGCCCACAGAATGCACGTGCTACCAGCTGAATGGCAATTCATTGTCTACTGGACCTTCGAAATCTATGGACCAGACTGTCTGAGCTGTTTACGGAACTCTTGAATTTAAACACCAAAGATAACAGGTTAAATGCGACCTTTTAAGGATAGAAGTGGGATAATTCTAGCACACTGTATATCCCAATTCAGGAGACACCCCAGAACACTCGACACTTTTTAAACAAAATGTGGTTTTACTGTGCTCTTAGATATTTATGAGGAGAGGCTGAGGAGGTTGGGTTTGTACTCGTTGGAGTTTAGAAGGATGAGGGGGGATCTTATGGAGACTTATAAGATAATGCGGGGGCTGGATAGGGTGGAGGCGGAGAGATTCTTTCCACTTAGTAAGGAAGTTAAAACTAGAGGACACAGCCTCAAAATAAAGGGGGGTCGGTTTAAGACAGAGTTGAGGAGGAACTTCTTCTCCCAGAGGGTGGTGAATCTCTGGAATTCTCTGCCCACTGAGGTGGTGGAGGCTACCTCGCTGAATATGTTTAAAGCGCGGATGGATGGATTCCTGAGCGGTAAGGGAATTAAGGGTTATGGGGATCAGGCGGGTAAGTGGTACTGATCCACGTCAGATCAGCCATGATCTTATTGAATGGCGGGGCAGGCTCGAGGGGCTAGATGGCCTACTCCTGCTCCTATTTCTTATGTTCTTATTTACTAAAATCCTCTTTATTAGTATTGTGCTTCTCTATGCTGTTCTTATCCTAGTGCTGGGCCCAAGTACTGTCTAAAGGCCAGAGCTGCCAGTGATAGTTGGCTGAACTATGAAAGAGTGAAGCTCTGAACAGACATAGCACTTGTTTTGGATTGTGAGGAAGATGCTTTGACAGGCTGGGTCACTATGGCAGTTGTTTGAAATGCTCATGATCCTGGATTCTATCACTTACGTGACATCTGAGTGGGCTGGCTGGTAAAGTGGCAAGAGCCACTATTAGGAGAAGGGTGGCATTTTGAAGGTGAACGTTAGCTGCACCATTTGTGTTGAACCCTGAATCTGAGAGCCCACTGAACAACAGAAGCGTACCCCTCCAGACAGATGGTGCCCCACATCTCTCAGAAGCTGGGTCTCAAACGGTACCAAACGTCCGAGACAGCCCTGGAGTCCCAGGATTGTGGAGTGACCCAGGAAAATGATAAGCTGGAGGGAGTCAAGGATGAAGTTGAAGGATGAAATTCATTGAAGTGGTGTTTAGGTGGGAGCTGGAAGTTATGGCTTTTGTCTTCCCCATGTTATGTTGGAGAGAGTTGTAACTCGAGCATGATTTCATGTCAGAAATGTTGTCTGACAGCACACAGTGATTTTGGGGATAAAAAGAGTGAAGGACATGTGGAGGTGGGGTCATCTATATAGAAATGGAAGCTGACTCACAACAGTGGACAATGTTATTGAGGGCCAGTTTTAATTGGCTTTTTATGGGCCTTAATTTGACTCTACTGGTATTTGACTCCTGGGACTGGATATTGAATCCAGGAGTCACTGTGCTCCAATGACTGTAAGAAGGTGCCCCAGACTGTTCACTCTTCCCTTTATTCACTTTGAAAATTTGATTCTCTCTCCAGCCCTCCAGTCGCACCTGACTTTCCCCCAAGGACATTTAAAAATCCGGGTGCTGGTGTGCTCTGGGAATAGCGCACTCAAATGGCTCGCCACTCTTCTGACACCTCTACACGCACTGGGACTTTTAAAGGAAAGGTGGAATGACTGGTAACCCGCATGATTCCGATTAACTTGCTTTGGAGCCAGTTCCTCTTTGATAATTTGGCTGATCTTAAAATGGGCAGCAGCTGGGGTGCTACAAATCATCTCAATGCTCCTGGCTTGGAGTTGGGGGAAAAGGCCAGGATTACTGGCCACGATTCTCCCATCCCAACCCGCAACTTTACTGTCGGGTCGGGGTGGGAGATGCGCGTCTCCGGCCTTGTTCCGGGATTTGCGCATGTGCCGGAAACGCATGCGCATCTCCCAGAGCCGGAGAACAGTCACCGGTCAGACCATGCTGGAAACCGACGGGAAGGCAGGTAAGTCATTTGAATCTTCTTTTAATATGTTTTAAATGTCTTTAACATTTCATTATTGAGAACTTACCGGTCCCGATTGAATCTCCCACGCCTCCAGGAGTACTTCATTCCAGCGGGATTTAGACTAGCTCCCCACGGGGAACTAGCAGGAGACCCTGCCGGAATGGAGTGGGGGGGCCAATCGGTGCCCCCCAGGGGGTTGGGTGGTGGGGGTGGTGCACCCTGGGCATGGGCACCCTGGCAGTGCCAGCCTGCGCCCCCAGCACTGCCCAAGGGGCAAAGTGCCCATGCCCATGGGGCACCTTGGCATTGCCCACCTGGCATCATGCAGTGCCAAGGGGGCAGGCCTATTGTGGGCTGGGCCTGGTGTGATTGGTGGGGGTGGGAGGTCCTCCTGCATTCTGCAGACAGGATCGGTCTGGGCTGGAGGGAGGGCAGTGATTGGGGTGGGGTGGGGGGGGTGATCTGCTGTTGGAAGCCTACCTCCCGGGGGAAGGGGGGGGTTCTGACCTCAGGGGGTCAGCAGGGGGGGGTCTGCCAGCGTGAGGGGAGTGGGGGGATCACCACTGCTGGGAGGGTTGGGCTGGACATCAAGGCGCTCCGGGGCAGGGGGTCCCGGGCTGGCCAGCGATCGAGCTGGTCAGCAAACGGGGAGACTGACAGATTGGGACCATTGCGCATATGCAGAGTTCCAGAACTGTCAGAATTTGACGTGAATAGGCCCCGCCCCCCCTGAGTTTTTAATAGATTCACGATTGGGACCTCTGCACTGCACAAAGTGGGGAAACTCGAGTGAGAAGTTGAACTGACAAAACAGTTGTGATCTAGAACAGTTTTCCTGCCAATTCAGCACTTTTGGGAGAATCGCGGCCACTGTTTCTGATTGATAACCTGTCATTCCAGCTAGAAAGTACTCATCTGTGAATATTGAGAGTAAGTCAAGTTCCACTTATGATGATCATAAGATACGATACCATGCTGATCTCGCTCACACATCAAGGACAAATGCGTGAATGAGATACCAGAGGGCAACCATTGCCTCTTGAATCAGTTCACAGCAAGAATCAGGAAGAGAGGACGTTTTTGAGAGTGTAACAATGAGACAATCTAACATTTACAAACATAGATATTGATCGTGATTGCAGAATTCATATCCTCCTCATTTTTACTGTTTAGATGTCGAATGAAGAGCAGGATTAGGAAATTGTTATCTACAACCAGCATCATAATTACTATAATAAAATTAAAAATAGCAAAATACATCCTGCAGAAACCAGTTGGTTGCAACATTTTGGTTTTTATTATATTAATTGCCTAATTCAATCTCCCTGATTTTTTCAATGGCAGTGGTCAATACAATAAAGTTATTTAAGGCCTTGTCTGTGTGATTTGTTGCTATAAGTAGTCGTGCTCAGCATTTATCAAAGATATCCTCTTAGCTCTGGATAAAAAAATATTAATTTCCCTTTTAGGTAATTGGCTTTGACGTCAGTGAGTCATCAATTTTCACCCCATTCAACAACTCGAAGTATGAACTCAGGTTGATTGAAAACCATGACTTTCTGTTGGTACACAATGTACTCTTACACTGAATAGACATGTCTCAAAGTGCAATTCATCATTATGGCTAGGGCAAAGAAAACAGATCAGATAACCTTCATGGATGCAAATCTATTTTTTTTGTTTTGTATAATTAAGACAACGACCACAATGTATGACATTTTTATAAAATGACATTAGTTGGTGGGTGTTTGGCAAGATTGAGACTTCTCAAATATCTCCCATTTTAGAATCATAGAATCCTTACAGTGCAAGAGGAGACCAACCGGCCCATCGAGCCTGCACCAACAACAATCCCACCCAGGCTCTATCCCTGTAATCCCACGTATTTACTCTATTAATCTCCAGACACTAACTGGCAATTTAGCATGGCCAATCAACCTAACCTGCATATCTTTGGACTGTGGGAGGAACTGGAGCACCCGGAGGAAACCCACGCAGACACGGGGAGAATGTGTAAACTCCACACAGACACCCAAGGCTGGAATTGAACCCAGGTCTCTGGTGTTGTGAGGCAGCAGCGCTAACCACTGTGCCACTGTGCCTCCTATTATTTTATTTTGTTTTGCTTATAAAAGTGCCCCATATAAAAGTGGCTCAGTCAGTAAAAGAATGATTTGTTTTCGCCTACAACTTGGGTCTGTTTTTATTATTCATTGGGTTTGTTCAGGTATCTCATTTGGGTCAAAGAAATTCTGCTATGATGCTTTTGAATAGCACTGAGGCAAATCTAATCAGTTCTACTTATTCCAGTTTATGTTGATGAATTAAAAAAAAGCAAGGAAGCTCATTTTGAGAAGGATTTCTTTTCAATAGCCATGATTAGGATTTCATGCAATCAGAAAACAGAAAAAACAGACTAAAACCGCGAATTTACAGTTTGTCAACTTAATGTTCTGTGATCATATAAATTTCTGACAATGGCCGGTTTAATATCATCCACCACTTCACTCATTTGTTGGATGATCTTTAAGGACTTCATTTTATTAATATTTTCTTCAAATACATTTTCTGTTGACAAATCGCAGCCTGATATTGAATTGGTTAAACAGAATACTGTTTACTTACAGCTCTTTATGTTGTGTTTTCACATTAAAAGACCTCTCCACCTCTCCAACGAGACAGCTTGACAGATTTTATAGTGCTAAATGATACAGTTTCTTAAGTGCAAAGCACAAGGGGTGCAAAAGGAAGCTTGAGTGTAAGTGTGTTTATTTTCCTTTGGAAAAATAAATAACTTCAGCATAAGTAAATGAGTGTTGCATAATTAATTTGTTAGCAGCATTTAAACAAATGTATTCAATGAAAAGAGTGTTACTATCATATTTCACGAATATTATAATTTACAGTGTGCTGTTTCATTTCAAGGCCTAAAAGTACAAGTGCTATCATTTAGCAGATTATGGAATAAAAGTTGGAATTGCATGTTAAATCCTCAGTGTCAGGTAAAGCAAACTGGAGGACATTTTTAAGTGTTAGGTTTCATTGGAACTACCCAAGTTTATGGGCTAAACTTTGGCTATTTCTGTTCAATTTCACTGACTAGTACTGTCATTGATTACAATTTGGTTTTGTACAAACTGATTACCAGGTGGAAAAATTCCATATTTTTAATCTATTTTCCTTTGTTCTATTTCAATTCCCCAAAATTTGATTAAGCTGATTCTCAGGTGGGGGGATTGTGATGAGAAATTCCCAATGGTAATCTACGGTCAAGGTGTTGCAGGCGCCATGCAAACTTCTTACTGCCTATTCGTGTCAATGATAGTCAGGTGAAGCTCATTGCAAGACATACTTCTGACTGGCTGTATGCTCTGCAAGGGACCCAGTGCTGGCATGGTGAGGATGATTTCAAGGCAACCAGCCCCTCTCGAAGGGGAGATGCATCCAAGTTGCAGCAGTTTGTGGAACTGTATCAGAAAGCCTATGAAGAAAGGAAGACCAGAAGTGGATCAAAGGCCAGAGAGCCAGAAATCACAGGTTCTCCATTTTGGCGCCAGTTGGTTGAAAGGGGAAGAAAGGTAATATTTCCTCGAGGGAGTCAGGAGGTTCTTAAGGCATCCCCATGAAGGGAATGGGAGGCGAATTCCAGGAGTCTGGCTGAAGAATGACAATAGAGTTCCAAGCCAGGATGATGTGTGACTTGGAGGAATACTTGCAAATGGCCATGTTCCCCTGCAGTTGCTGCCTTTGTCCTTCCAGATGGTAGAGGTCATGCGTTTGGAATCTGCTGTTGAAGTTGCCTTGGTGAGTACCCGCAGTGCACCTTGTAGATGGTACCGTGGGTTGGTGGTGGAAAGAGAAAATGTTTAAGGTGGTGGATAGGGTGCCAACCAAGCAAGCTACTTTGTTCTTGATAGCGTTGAACTGTCTGAGTGTTGTTGGAGCTGCACTCATCCAGGCAAGTGGAGGATATTCCATCATGACTGGCTTGTGCCTTTGAGATAGTGGATGGGGCCTGGGGAGTCAGGAGGTGAGTTACTCGCCACAGAATTTCCAGCCTCTGACATTTATATGACTGGACCCGTTCAATTTCTGGTTAAATGTAACCCCAAGATTATATGGAGGGAATGGCTGGGACAGGATGAAAGCATTGTGATTACTGCTGTAGTAATGAGCATTCACCAACATGATGTTCCATGCACAGTTGAACACCAACTGATTGTTCAGGGAGTGACAGCATTTGTGGTTGTGGTACATCACCTGGTTAACATGTGGCACCTGCAGAGCTACATGCAATGCATGCAGTCGGTGGCTCACGGCATCGTTGGGAATCCTGCTACCCTGGCAAAGTCACCTTCCTGCTCTGCCTGTTTCTGTTTGGGAAGGGCAAAGACTATGAAGTTTCCACTCCTGGTCTGCTCAAGAAGTCTCTAGCAATGGAAGGGAGATTGTGATATGTTGGCAATGTCACTGGCCCCTGCCTGGAATAATCAACTTGCACAGAAGTTGAGGGTGACGGTCACTTTGGCCACTGGCAGTGCCATCCTCACCTTGCTAAGCAGTTGGAGGAGTGACCATCTCTTTGGTGGAATATCGCCTCCTCAGTCACTGATCCTGGCTGAGGTGGCAGTAGGAGAAATGTTCCCTGAAGATCCTTGGTGGTTACAACCTTCTATTGAGAGTCTTCCTCTTCCTCTCTGTGCACACAGCCTCCCCCCTCTGCGACCTGTATTCCCATGTCTCTTTCAAGCTGCAGCCCAACAGAGAGTGAAAATATTCCTTCAAATTCTTCTGATTTCCTTATCAAAGTTCACCACTACCTCCTTCTGAATCGAACAACTTAAACTCCTCCAACAATACTGAATACGGCATTTGCACTCACTGCTGCAGGAAAGGAAGCATCTCACCTGCAAGTTGCATACTCATCCTTTAAATGGCATGGGGAGTCCCTGGTGTTGTTGAACACGTTCAGTGGAGGACATTACCATGACCTGCAAGGCTAAAATAGCAAGTTGGGAAGCAAAGCAGCTCTTGATGTTCTTTGATATGACGGTCCACCCATTCTGCACACAGCACACCCTTACAAGCATGATGTATCACACAGTTCGTAACAGTGGTTACAGGAAGCAGTTCTGCCACTGTCTAGGCACATGTAACATTGGCACCAGCAGCACCAGGGAGCTGAGTTTTGGGCCCCACCTGATGTCTCAAACATTAAGTCCGCAATGACAACTCAAATAGACAATCTATTCTCAGCCCCTAGTAACACTACCGTCAATATGGATGCTAGGAACCACAAAAGATCATCTAGGGGTGACCCACTCTGATTCCTCTTCCTCCCCTCCCCCACTCTCCACAAAGCCGACTTCAAAGCAGTGCCATGGAAACAAATCCTGCAACACAACAGCCTGAAGGAAAGGCCCACCTATACAGTACCTCAGAATTGTTTCTCCTCATTAGAATTTTTAAAAATCGTAATCCTGGAGTGGTGATTCCTTTAACATCCAGCTCACCCCCACAGAGTGGAATTTTTAAAATTCAGTTTGATCGTGCATCTGATTTTGAGCAAATTTATTCCAACTGACAAATTGAACAGGTGTGGCAGCACCGTGTAAGCACATCATCGCTTTTGTCGACATGTTGTCTTAGATCAAGGCATATGTTCTGTTAATTGTGGATTCGCCATCCATGAGTTTCCCAAACCTCAACTGAGTATATCCAGGCGACTACAGATAGGAGCAATCATCCACTCAATGTGGAGATGTCCCACAGCTACACTCAGTGCCAAGCTCCCAGACAGGCAATAGCAGCAGCTGGCATTTCTAGTCCATCTGCAACACTAATTCCAAGATCTATCAGAGAAAATTACTGCCCTGGAAAATTAGGTATTTGTGCACCAGTACACCTTTTAGTAAAAGAGGTATCTATCTGTCGGTGGGGGGGGGGCGGGGGAGTAATATGTTTTAGCTTGAATCGTTGCATTCTCTTTGAATAACGAATCCACTACAAATTAAATCTCAATATCTAAAACAATCACATTCAAAGGTTTAATAGTTAATTGGTCAGAATAATAAATCCAAGCATCACGCAGACCTGTGGCACATGATGAATAACAAACATCCCTGTTAAAGTACAAACTAGCTGTATGAAGCAATTCATTATTAAGTACATCTTTAAAATAATGAGCAAAGTATTTCTCATCCCCATGAGTGATTTGTGTCACTCAGTTTATAGGCACATTGGGCGGTATTTTACAACCGTGTCTCAAGTGTTTTCGGGCGCAACGCGGTTGTAAAGTGGGACCGTAGAACGATTGGCGCCAGTTTTCGCAACGGGCCTCATTTTACAACAATAGGATTTCAGGCACAGTCAGCCTCTCGCCGGAAATGGGCCAGAGGCAGGTTAATTTATTGAAATAAGCATTTAAATGTCATTAGCGTGCCCGGCGCTCAATCGTCCGGGTTCGCCTGCCTTTATGACCTCACCGGCAAAAGTTCGCACCGGTGAGGAATACACATTCTCCCCATGAATGGGGAGCAGTCGATTTGGCCTCGCAGATGGAACTGGAGGCCTCCCCGGGAAGACCGAGGGTAAGGGGGCATGCCCCTTGGGGCAGTGCCACCCTGGCACCTGGGCAATGCCCATTGGGCACCCAGGCAATGCCCACCAGGCATGCCAGGGGGCAGGGCCAATGAGGGAGGGGCCAGTGGGTGTGGGGCCAAAGGGGGAGGGCCAAGTGAGGGCGGGTCTAATAGGGGGAGGTGGCCCGCTACCACTTTGCAGCGATCGGTGGGGGCAGGGCAGCAGGGCCACGAGCAGTGGAGGCAGAGAGGGAGAGGGGGCCCACTGCCACTCTGCAAGGATTGGCTTGGGGAGAACAGCGAAGCTGCGATTGGTGAGGGAGGGTGGGTGTCCATGATCAGTCTGGGTGGTTGGCGGGGGCTGCATCTCGGACCGTGGGCCCCCACGATTGCAGGGTGGGGGGAGCCTCTTCAGGCTGCCTGCATTAGCAGGGGCCTGACAACTCTCTCTTTGTCTGTCAGACCCCTGTTACTGCTAATG
Source organism: Mustelus asterias (assembly GCF_964213995.1). Taxonomy (NCBI): domain Eukaryota; kingdom Metazoa; phylum Chordata; class Chondrichthyes; order Carcharhiniformes; family Triakidae; genus Mustelus; species Mustelus asterias. The sequence continues at coordinate 78,348,770 of NC_135810.1, forward strand.
CGCATGTGCAGCATCAGAAATCTGCACATGCGCACTACCTCCCTCTGCAGGTTTTTGGACACGTTAAGCCCTGCCCACAGGCTTCTGCAGCGAGTAACAGGCTCACTCAGAATTTTGCAGCCAGAGTGCATATGGGGGAGGGCCTAAAAATGTGTCCAAAAAACGGATCTGGAACTCTCCCAGCTCCACACTCACCCGGCACTTAGACTAAAAATGGTAAAATACCGCCCATTGGAAGCAATTCTCTGGGCCCGTTCACCGAGCGCACAAATCCCATTTTGGCTGCTAAATCTAATGAGAGGGATTTGCACCAGTGAGCTATCCGGGCGGGATGTTCCCGGGCCCTCCCTGATGATGCGATCAGGTTCATGCCCAGAAGGAGTGTCAACCTGATTTCCATAAATTAGCATGTATTTTAATGTCATTAAATGGTTTTATGCTGTTGCTTCAGGCCCCGGTGCCTGCATGGGGTGAGGGAGTGACCCCAGAATGACAGCACAAAACACGCCCCCTTACTTTTATTTGACTAAATGTCAGAAGAGCTGGAGTGAAAACCTGGCTGTGTTTCTGGGAAGATACACCCCAGTTTTCGATCAGAACATTGCACTCTGCCTTTTTTTGGTAAATTCCACCCATTTGGTTTGCCAATCCCCTCCTTTCCATTTCAGAGTTGCAATGGTACCTGAGCAATAACCTTCCACTATTTTACCCAATGAACCATTCATTATACATGTCTGAACCTTCAGATTCAGAAAATTCAACTGTTCAAAAGGTGGTTTGGCAGCGGGGAGGGGGGGGGGTGTAATCTGGAGTCGGGGGATGAGGGTGCTGGGTGGTCAGGGGTTGGGATGTCAGGATAGTCATGTGAATTGTTGGGAATGGGGTGTCAACACGGGTGGAGGGGTTAGTTGGGCTGGGGGTGGTGTCAGAAGATATTGGGGCATGGGGTTTATAGTCGGGTGGCCCGATCGGGGGTGTTGGTGGTGGGAGTGTCGGTAGAACAGCTACCTAGGAGTTAGAACTGGTTTTAATTCTTCTAACTTGGTCTGGGTAACTATTTTGTTAAGTAAATCAGCACCATCCGATTTTAAATAAGGGTTTTGGACTGTTCCAGGCCCAGGGTAATTGCCAAACAAATGTTAAAACTCCCAGGCAATTCCCATTGCAGTGCTTGTGTGGGAACTTCCGAGGAGTCGCCCATTGAAACTTCCAAGGTATGACCCTCTGGAGAAGGGGAGATCTGGGCCTAATTGTGCTGTCACCACCAGCACCCTGACTCACGTCAGCTGACTCAACATCGATTGCTGTCAAATTTGGAGTCTTTGAATCCCTTAGGCTCAGCTGCTCATTGATAAACTAACAGAAGCAAATGGAGGGCAGGGTGGGGCGAGGATTTGGAAAGGTGTTTAGAGTGGTGGGGATTTGCAGTGCTGAGGCTAGCACGATATTATTAGTGAGTGACCTGATGAATATACTTTGAAGACTTGGGCCGGAATCCTGTGCTCTCACTGGGGTGAGCTAGGAGGCAGGAAAAGAATTTATTTAAGCAGGATAGTGATATACTGGAAACCCTGACGCCTGACAAAAATTACATTCTGAGTGGGGAGGTCCATGTTCAACCTTCCCACCCTGCAAGCAATTGAGGCCTTTAACTAGCCAATTAAAGATCAAATAAGGGCCTCAACCATCACTCATATTGTCCCAACTGTAGGCAGGCCTGTTGCCATGCAGCATGCACAACAGATAAAACTGTGCAACCAGTTTCTCACCCTTGGGATGTCCCTCAATCAAAGGTACTCAGCGCCAGATCAGGGGCTGGACATCAGCAAAGGGGTGGGCACACTGAGGGCCATCCCCCTGCCCTATGTTGCTGATCCTCCTATGGCCCTCTCTCCATGCCCCCAGCCTCGTGAAACACCCACCCCTGCCCCCTGCTCACTCACACACACGCACACACACACACATTACTTACCTGTGGTCTGGGTCGCTCCATCATTTTGGGGCTGTGGTGTGGTCATTTCAGCAGCAACCATTGCCTCCCTAGTGGTTACTCTACTGGCCAGCAGCTCTGGCTAGGAAAGACTTCCACCCGGGCTCTTGATTCCAGGGGAAGGCCTGTTGCTGGCCTTACCACTGCCTGATTGTCTTATGGTTCAATGGGCCTTCCCATAAAGAGGCAGCGCAGGTCTCTCACCTCCTCTCCAAGGGCAGACAAGACACTCGACACCGCCACAAGATTCCCCCGTTGGTGTTCACTCTGTACCACTTCATCCTTTTTCTTTACCTCTCTATATATTTTGCTTCAAGAACTGAGGGACATACAAATTTAATGTTAACAATTGTGACACGTCCTTCAGGGTTTCTCAGATGAATACTTGTTTCTCATTTTATCAGTGAGTGTGTTTTCTGAACGTTGTTGAACATGAACATCTGCACATTAACTGATTATATTTTTAGTGATTGGCAATTTGTCACACTTCTTTTTCAGTAAATGAATGGCAGATTTGTTTTGGGAAATGACTAACAGAGTTATGGGCTTTCTACAGTGAACACTTTTGACCTTCAACAAATAAATGGAATTACACGAGGCAACGAATCTTTTAAATAGATTTGTTTACAACACCATGAATGATGGGAGGGAATTTAACCTCTTTCACCTAGAACTGCTCCTCCAAGTCCCATGTCTATGGGTCCATTTCAGAAGGAAAATGGTGTTGGCTTCAATTCCAGACTCTTGCAGCATGCCCACACTGAACATTATCTTGGTGAATCCATTGGCACGGTCATTACAAGTGTGCAATAGAAATAGGCAGAGTAGGGAGATTGTGATATCAGTCAAAGGGTGGGATTTTACAGACTCGTTGTGGCAGGGTCATGGCCGTAAAACATGGTGGGCCATTCAAAGATCCATTGACCTTGGTGGGAATGGGAATTCCCAAATTGAAGTGCGATCTATCATGTTGAAACTCAGCAATCTAGTTCCAGCCTTGTCTTTACATACAGTTGAACATGCAGAGAGTGCCCGATCCCACTGCCAACACCCGCACTATATAAAGGCAGGGACATAAGAACATAAGAGCACAAGAAGATAAGAAATAGGAGCAGGAGTAGGCCATCTGGCCCCTCGAGCCTGCTCCGCCATTCAATAAGATCATGGCTGATCTTTTTGTGGACTCAGCTCCACTTACCCTCCCGCTCACCATAACCCTTAATTCCTTTACTTGAATTTACTGTTCAAAAATTTATCTATCCTTAACTTAAAAACATTCAACTGCTTCACTGGGCAGGGAATTCCACAGATTCACAACCCTTTGTGTGAAGAAGTTCTTCCTCAACTCAGTCCTAAATCTGCTTCCCCGCATTTTGAGGCTATGCCCCCGAGTTCTAGTTTCACCTGCCAGTGGAAACAACTTCCCTGCTTTTATCTTATCTATTCCCTTCATAATCTTGTATGTTTCTAAAAGATCTCCCCTCATTCTTCTGAATTCCAATGAGTATAGCCCCAGTCTATTCAGTCTCTCCTCGTAACCAACCCTCTCAACTCCGGAATCAACCTAGTGAATCTCCTCTGCACCCCCTCCAGTGCCAGTATATCCTTTCCCAAGTAAGGAGACCAAAACTGTACACAGTACACCAGGTGTGGCCTCACCAGCACCTTATACAGCTGCAACATAAGCTTGCTGTTTTTAAACTCCATCCCTCTAGCAATGAAGGACAAAATTCCATTTGCCTTCTTAATTACCTGCTGCACCTGCAAACCAATTCCTTGAGATTCCTGCACAAGGACATCCAGGTCCCTCTGCACAGCAGCATGCTGCAATTGTTTACCATTTAAAAAATAGTCCATTTTACTGTTATTCCTACCAAAATGGATGACCTCACATTTACCAACATTGTACTCCATCTGCCAGACCCTTGCCCACTCACTTAGACTATCTATATCCCTTTGCAAACTTTCAACGTCCTCAGCACACTTTGCTCTGCCACCCATCTTAGTGTCATCTGCGAATCCCACACTTGGTCCCCAACTCCAAATCATCTATGTAAATCGTAAACAATTGCGGTCCCAACATTGATCCCTGAGGCACACCACTAGTCACTGATCGCCAACCAGAAAAACACCCATTTACCCCCACTCTTTGATTTCTGTTAGTTAACCAATCCTCTATCCATGCTAATATGTTACCCGTAACGCCGTGCACCTTTATCTTATGTAGCAGTCTTTGGTGCGGCACCTTGTCAAATGCCTTCTGGAAATCCAGATACGCTACATTCACAGGTTCCCCATTGTCCACTGCACATGTAATGTTCTCAAAGAATTCCACCAAATTAGTCAAACATTGCTTGCTACTTTTTAAAGTGGCTTTATTTGAGTTTGTGTATGTTTGGAGGAGTTGCTTAAAGTTGGTGAAGCCTGCACGGAGGGATTGGACATGGGGAATGCATTGGTTGCTACCTCAAGCTCTCTGGTCACACTGGTTGCTACCAGTCATGGGGTCTATAGCAGCAGCACCTCCCCCCCCCCCCCCCCCGGCCCCCGCCGCTCCCCCCGGCTGCAGCTTGAGAGGGAATTGGTGCAGAGTTAACTTACAGAAACTGCTCAGTGGCAGGTGGATGAGAGGTGGAGAAGCTGTTTCAGGAGGGAGCTTTATTCACCAAGGTTCTTCTGGGAGCACTTTTCCTAGCATTCCCTTTACCAGGAGCAATGCATTCAGTGTTTGCAGCTCGCTGAAGAGTTGCTAACTAAACTCTGCCACCTCTTGCAACCAGACCTGCAAACTCAGAGCCACGTGAGTGCGGCACTGCCAGTGATGGTGAAGGAGACTATAGTCCCTCAAGCCCTATGTATCTAGGTCCTTATAGGCTGCAGCAGGCAACATAGTTAACATCTCCCAGTTTGTCAATTATTATCACATCTCCAAGGTGATAGAGGCTTTGTATACCAGGAAAGGGGAATTCATTATCTTTGCTCTGAATAGAGCTGGTGGTGTAGTGGTAGTAATAATCCAGAGGTCCCAGGCTAATGGTCTGGGGACGTGGGTTTGAATCCCACCAGGCAGCAGCTGGTGGAATTTACATTCAACTAATAAATCTGGATTTTCTTTTAACACTAGTCTTAATTATAGTGACCATGAAATCATTGCCAATTGTGGCTAAAAAAAGCCCCATCTGGTTCACTAATGCCCTTTAGAGAAGTGAATCTGCCATCCTTATCAGGGCTGGTTGGTCCTACATGTGGTTCCAGACCCTACAGCAATGTGAGTGACTCTGAAATGACCCAGCAAGCCACTCAGTTGGATTCAATCACCACAAAATCTAGAGCAAAGGAATGAAATCAGACTCACCACCTGGCATCGACCCAGGCACTGGAAACAGCAAACCGTTGCAAAGCCCTCCTTACTAACATCTAAGAGCTAGTGCTAAAATTGGGACAGTTGTCCCACTGACAAGTCAAGCAGCAGCCTGACATAGTCATACTCACAGAATCATACCTTACAACTAATGTCCCAGACACCTCCATCTCCAGAGATGATGGCACAGTGGTATATAATTGGGAGGAAGTTGCTCAAAGAGTTCTCAACATCGACTCTAGATCCCATGAAATCTCATTATGTCAGGTCAAACATGGGCATAGAAGTCTCCTACTCGTTATTAGCAAAAGCTGTGTTTTGACAAGGTTCCAGCAATAGTACTGAAGACTTGTGCTCCAGAACTAGCTGTGTCCTTACCCAAGCTGTTCCAGTACAGCTACAAGATTGGCATCTACCCAGCAATGTGGAAAATTGCCCAGGTACGTCCTGTCCACAAAATGCAGGACAACCTAACCCAGCCAATTATCACCCCATCAATCTACCCTTGGTCATCAGCAGTATGATGGAAGGGGTTGTTAATAGTGCTATCAAGTGGTACTTACTCAGCAATAAACGGCCCACTGCTGCTCAGTTTGGGTTCCACCAGGGTCACTCAGCTCCTGACCTCATTACAGCCTTGGTTCAAACATGGACAGAAGAACTGAACTCCTGCGGCAAGGTGAGAGTGCCTGCCCATGATGTTAAGGCAACATTTAACTGAGTGTGACACCAAGGTGCCCTAGCATAACTGGAGTCAATGGGATTTGGGGGTGGGAACTCTCTGCTGGTTGGAGTTATATCTAGCACAAAGAAGACAATTATGGCTGTTGGAGGTCCAGGCCCTCACTGCAGGAGTTCATCTGGGTAATGTCCTCAACCCAATCATCTTCAGCTACTTCAATGACCTTCTTTCCGTCATAAGGTCAGAAGTGGGGATGTTCGCTGATGATTGAACAATGTTCAGCACCATTCGCGACTCCTCGATTACAAAATCGGTCCATGTCCAAATGCAGCAAGACCTGGACAACACTCAGGCTTGAGCTGATAAACGGCAAGTAACATTTGTGCCACACAAGTGCCAGGCAATGACCATTTCCAGCAAGAGAGAATCCAATCATCTCCCCTTGACATGCAACGGCATTACCATCACAGAAAACCCACTATCAACAGCCCAGAAGGAGAAAACAGGGAAATAAGATTACTGGTCTGATCTTTTTTTTTCCTTCTGAGAATCTGAGAGGGGGTTACCATTGTGCGGCGTGTAACTCACCTCCTGACTCCCCAAAGCCTGTCCCCATCTACAAGGGCACAAGTCAGGAGTGTGATGGAATAATTTCCACTTGCTTGGATGAGTGTTGCTCTACCAACACTCAGGAAGCTCAACACCATCCAGGACAATGCAGCTCACTTGATTGGCATCTCATCTACCACCTTCAACATTGATTCCTCCCACTATCGATGCACAATGACAGCAGTGTGTTTCAACTACAAAATGCAGTGCAGCAACTAACCAAGGCTCCTTCAACAGCATCTTCCAAACCCATGACCTCTACTGCCTGGAAGAACAAAGGCAACAGATGCATGGATATGCTGTCACCTAAAAGTTCCCCTCCAAATTCCCGTACATTCCTGACTTGGAGCTATTTTGCCATTCCTTCGCTGTTGCTAAGTCAACATCCGGATGTGTCTCTATCAGGATAGTGGGTTTTGCATGGTGCACAATGTCATTGATAGCACACACATAGCTGTGTAATCACTGATCTCAATGCTGAGATGTACAATAACGTAAAGATTATCACTGACTAAATGTACAGGTTGTGTGTAACCACAGCCCACACACCATGCTGGCAAATGCCTTCTATCCCATTAGCAACAAGGTGCTTTAATCTTGTGCAATCAATATCAGCCACCACGTCAAACCACAGGGTGATGGCTGGGTGAGAAGGGCCGTCTGCTCTACAATGGCCAATGATTCCCTTCCATAACTCAACCACTTATGGCCAACATGTAAATAATGACAGTCATGCTGCTACAAGGGGCATCATTGAGCAGATGATTGGGGCGCTGAGGCAAATGTTTGGCTGCCTTGGCTAGTCTGGAGGAGCCCTCAGTACTCACAATGTTCCCATTCCTTATGGTCTTCTGCATTCTGCACAACCTTGCCAATCATTATGGAATAGCCCTTGACATCACAGATTTGCTGCTTAGCTCAGCGGGTGGAGAGGATGAAAAGAGAGAGGAAAGGAAGACAGAGGAGGAAAAGAAAGGGAAAACCTAGTCAACTCTGATTCCCCTGAATTTTTGTGTCCTCTTGGCTAAATTCCTGAAAGAAAAGTTACCTCAGATCAACCATTCCATAACAATTTTACACAGTTTTTCAACAATTTATGCAAAATTGAACCAATCACCTTTGTGTATTCGCTTGTATCTTACCTCATACTCCTACAGTGTTACCTCCTTTGGTGCTGCAAGGTTGAAGGAAGGTGCTGATGTTCACTGTAGGAGGCTGAGATGACCTTGCAGAACTGGCTCCAGTAGCTCTGGCCTTAGAAGGCCCAGCTTCAAACCACAGCATCTCGGCAAGGATGGCAGTGGTCCAGGCTGGTTGGATCACAGGCAACAGCAAGAATAGTAAGGCTGGGAGGATGATTGTTATCTTCCTGAGGGAGGACAGCAGGTTTGGACCCCATTGAGCTAATGGGAATCCCCTCCTGTGGCACCTCGGCAATCTTTGAATTCTGTTGGAGAGCAGATTTCTTGAATGCTGGGAGACCCTGAAAGCCCCTGGCATCCATAGATGTGATGGCAGAATTTATGGCATCAAGCTGACATTTCATAACCTCAGTGTAAGCTTCCACTGTAGCTCTTGGATCTTGAGTGAACTCTGTCTGTGCTACATTATGGTTGGGTCCGTAAGTGTCCTCATGGAGTTGGCCATTATTTCCAACCTGGAAATCATGGGCTGCAAGTTCTGCAAGAAGCCTCGTTCCAAATTGGAACAAGGTTCCTCCGTGCTTCTTGACAGGCCAGCCAACGCATCAAACAGTGCATTGCCCATGCCCATCAGCTTTATCCTGTACCCATCCCACAGAAATTCTCATCTGAGGCCTCTGCAGAGGAACCCATCTGCAACGATGCACACAAGTGAGCCAACACCCTTTCCCACTGGTTTGGCTACAGCCCCCTTGTGCCAGATGGTTCACGATGAGGAGGTCCAACTCTGTGCTATCCTCTAGTATCAGTACCTGAGCTGGCGGCTGCAAGTTTCAGATCAAGTGATGGTCTTTCTTCAGCATCAACCACCTTTCCCTTTTGGCCTTCAGCCACCCTCACCACTGGCTGCCCTGGTAGGAGGCCTTGAGTGTCTGAAACCCTACGTGGGAAGTGGGCAGACAGCAGGAGGTGCATGGTTAAACAATCTGCAGCTTGCACATTGTGGGATGAGCAGGAAATAGGATTTGAGAAAGTGGGTTAAGCAGGAACATCCCATCATCTGCAATGGTTTGAGAAGGTCGCTGGCCACTCCCTCAATGATGGCTGCTCCAGTTATTACCTCCTTCTCCTCTATAGGGCGAGCACATGTAGCCATGCACCACCCCCCACCCTCTAACCCCATACCTCACCCTACTCCACACCTATCTCCACCAGTTCACTGCTGCTGCCACCTGTTATGAGCCACCTTATGTTGCAAGAGAGAGAGAGAAGAAAGCTTGTCAGTAAGTAGGGGTGCAAAGTGTTTTGGATGACGTGCACACTCTGGTTGAATAGCGGGTCCCATGGACAAGTTGTGAGAAGTGAGTATGTTAAGGATGTGAGGGTGAGGTGAGGCTACGAATTGAGGTATTAGCTATGGTTGATGAAGATTGTTGATAGGGGACTGAAGTGGCTGTGGTAAATGGAGCAGTATATGAGGCTAGCATTGCAGCTGGTAGGATATGGCATTTGAAGATGTATTCATTGACATTGACCACTTGCTTGAGGTAATTAAAATTCTTTTGGCATTAAATCCAGATCCTTGGGGCTAGACTGCTGGCATTGACCACCACAGCTACCTGCTCCCACTAACTACTCAGTACCTGTTTCAAGGGCCTCCTGACTCCCAGGGCAGAGGCTGTCTCTTCTCCTGTGAGGCTCATCCCATCCCATACCAGTACTTCATCTGAGAACCTTGGAGTACACTCTCTGGCCTGTTTTGCCATTTCCAGAGGTTCTCGCTGATTTTCAACTCTTACGTAACCAGTTCCAGCCCCTGCTGCGACCAGACTGAACCTTGCCCTAAAGAGGATTTGCATGATACAGGTTAGCTTTCAGTGATGCTAGCTTCACATGAACTTGGTTACCCTGCTGATCATTTACCTTAATGCCAGCGATAGTTCTTTCTGGTCCTGGCTAAGACCTTCTGCTCAATTTCAGTCACTTCCCACCGACCTCTGGCTGTTCTGGTCGGGAAGTCAGCCATTGGCTTGCTAATGAGGCTTGGACGTTAAAATTAGCTTAATCACCTTTCTGGCACTCACAGATATTCCAGCCATTCATTAAGCTGTGTCCCTGTCGAGGACTTCAAACCGTCCCAAGTGCTTCTTTGATGAACGCAAGTGTTTACTGTCAGACATGGGTGGTTTCATAATTATACATATTTGAGTTTGCTTCACAATGGAAGACTTTCTGCTGCCTTACTGCAGTATGGAGATGTTGACTTCAATGTGGAGACAGTAAACCAATTTAGAGCATTAGGATTTTGTCTAATTACGAGGAATTCAGACTATAATTCATCTCATTTCATGTTGAAATGGAATCTCGCTATAATTTTTACGATGAAGAAGACAATTTATTCTACAAATGTATTTGTTTTATTTTGCAGTAGGCGTAAAACGGCACCGCCAGTAAGCTGTCAGTATCACTGAGAACACACTGAGGGAGTTGTTACCCTAAGTTACATCCTTTCGATCTGATGTGACATATGCCAGTGGCTCTGGCATCTTCAACAAAACTGCAATTAGTTCCTGGCAGCCCTGCTGTACTTCCAACTGAGCAGTGGATATTACTGTTGTGAGTACATAGGAGAAATACAGACGAGCATTTTATTATGTCCAATGGTGTGAAAGATCCTTTTTATTCTACTGTACTGATGGTCAATTATATCGTAGCCTGTAGGGTCTGATCCAATCTTGCATCCCAGTATCAAATTACTAGACTGTATAAATTGTTCCAAAGGAACTCCTGGAAATATCCAGTTTATAATCAGTGCTGAAAAATTGAAAGAGAGCTAAAAGATTTGGCATGGAATGTTGTTCTTCTCAGAAAGGAGTCTCAAAGCAATTAGAAAATGACAAGGCAAAGGCAATTTGGAATTGTGACCAGTTTAATGGGCGCAAAGACATGTAGTGTCAAAGAGATAAAGAGCACTTAGCAGATTTTTCTATATTTAATAGGACTTTCAGAATTAATTGGTTAATCAGCTCAGATCACGATGGGTTTCTTAACTTAACTAAATGCTTAACAGTTCAGCAACACATTTTTCTCTTTGCTGATATCTGTAACTCTGAGAACCAACGCTATGGAGTTTGCAATTGTACTTTTCCCTGAATCTTCCCAAATAAACACTAAATATACTTGAAAAAAGAATCAATGGCTGTGTCAAAGGCATTTTTGTTAATCGATGGTAATGCCTTTGAAAGTCAATGGGCAATGGTTAGATCCTCTCTTGTTGGAGATGGTCATTACCAGGCACTTGTGTGGCGCGAAAGTTATTTGCCGCTTGTCAGCACAAGCCTGGATATTGTCCAGGTCTTGCTGCATTTGGACATGGACCTCTTCATTGTCTGAGGAGTTGCAAATGGTATTGAACATTGTGCAGTCACAGCAAACCCCCTCACTTCAGACTTTTTGAGGGGAGGAAGGTCATTGATGAAGCAGCTGAAGATGGTTGGACCTAAGACACTCATAGAATCCCTACAGTGTAGAAGGAGGCCATTCAGCCCATCGAGCCTGCACCAATAATGATCCCACCCAGGCCCTATCCCTGGAATACCATATATTGACCCAGCTAACCCCCCTGACACTAATGGACAATTTAGCATGGCCAATCCACATAACTCGCAGATCTTTGGAGTGTGGAAGGAAACCGGAGCACCCGGAGGAAACCCACGCAGACACGGGGAGAATGTGCAAATTCCACACAGACAGTGACCCAAGCCAGGAATCGAACCTGGGTCCCTGGCGCTTGAGGCAGCCGTGCTAACCACTGTGCCACCCTCGAGGAACTCCTACAGTGATGTCCTGGAGATGCACAAATGTAGTTTGTGTCTGAGACTTGAGTCAATGGTTTAGGTGACAATAGTCTTTTATGGCTTAATGTAATATATACAGTGCTAAGGGGTCTAAGGGTGAGGTGATGAAGAGAGTTGAGATGCTTTTCATCCACAAGAAGTCCCACATGGTCAGTGTTTCAAAAAGCCTCTCCTAATCAAACTTCTACTGCCGAGCTTCATAAAGCTATCCCTGTTTAGAAATATGGGCAGAGGTGCGAATGTAGATGTTTGGCACCTCTAAACCAGACAGCTCCAGGTTGGCAAGACTCATCAGCCTTAATTGGCAGTGTGCCTAGAAGAAAGTAACTCATTTTAAAACCCCAGCTTTGAGTTAACTAGCAAAACATACATTGGCTAGCTGACAGTGCTGAAGATCACAAGTAGCCCCAATGGACTGGATGATAATATCAAGTGTAGAGACTCTTCAGCCAACTCAGCAACTCACCTAGGACAAGGACAACTCCAAATCCAGCCTGCTATGTTTGTGGCCTGCATTGCACCAATGTAGTATTAGCTGCCTTGGACAATGGAGTGGGAGACGCCCTACAAAGCCCCAACCACTTAAATTTGATTTGATTTATTATTGTCATATGTATTAGTGCACAGTGAAAAGTATTGTTTCTTGTGTGCCATACAGACAATGCATACCGTTCACAGAGCAGGAAATGAAAGAGTGCAGAATGTAGTGTTACAGTCATAGCTAGGGTGTAGAGAAAGATCAACTTAATGCGAGGTAGGTTCATTCAAAAGTCTGATGGCAGCAGGGAAGAAGCTGTTCTTGAGTAGGTTGGTACATGACCTCAGACTTCTGCATCTTTTTCCAGACAGAAGAAGGTGGAAGAGTGTACGTCTGGGGTGCGTGGGGTCCTTAATTACGCTGGCTGCTTTGCCAAGGCAGTGAGAAGTGTAGATGGAGTCAATGGATGGGAGGCTGGTTTGCACAACAGATTGGGCTACATTCATGACCATTTGTAGTTCCTTGCGGTCTTGGGCAGAGCAGGAGCCATACCAAGCTGTGATACAATCAGAAAGAATGTTTCTGTAAATGTAGGTGAGAGTCATAGCTGACATGCAAATTTCCTTAGTCTTCTGCAAAAGTAGAGCATTGGTGGGCTTCCTTAACTATAGTGTCGGCATGGGGGGACCAGGACAGGTTGTTGGTGATCTGGACACCTAAAAACTTGAAGCATTCAACCATTTCTACTTCGTCCCCATTGATGTAGACAGGGGCATGTTCTCCACTATGCCTCCTGAAGTCGATGACAATCTCCTTCGTTTTGTTGACATTGAGGGAGAGATTATTGTTGCTGCGCCAGTTCATCAGTTTCTCTATCTCATTCCTGTTCTCTGTCTCGTCATTGTTTGAGATTCGACTCACTACGGTGATGTCATCAGCAAACTTGAAAATCGAGTTGGAGGGGAATGTGGCCACACAGTCATAGGTGTATTAGGAGTATAGTAGGGGGCTGAGAACACAGCCTTGTGGGGCACCAGTGTTGAGGATGATCGGGGAGGAGGTGTTGTTGCCTCTACTTACTGATTGTGATCTGTGGGTTAGGAATTTCAGGATCCAGTGGCAGAGGGAGGAGCCAAGGCCCAGCCAGTTTGGAGTAGAGTTTTGTAGGAATGATGGTGTTGAAGACTGAGCTGTAGTCAATAAAGAGGTGTCTGACATAGGTGTCTTTGTTATCCAGGTGTTCCAGGGTTGAGTGTAGGGCCAGGGAGATGGCGACCTCTGTGGACCTGTTGCGGCGGTAGGCGAACTATAGTGGATCCAACAATCCAGGAGGTTGAAATTGATTCGTGCCATGATTAACTTTTTGAAGCAGTTCATTATGATGGATGTCAGAGCCACCAGATGATATCCATTAAGACACGCTGCCTGGCTTTTCTTTGGTACTGGGATGATGGTCGTCTTCTTAAAGCAGATAGGGACCTCAGATTAATGTAAAAAGAGGCTGAAGATGTCTGCGAATACCCCTGCCAGCTGATCTGGGTGCTCGTCCAGGTACCGCATCTGGACCAGTCGCTTTCCATGGTTTGACCTTCGAGAAAGCTGCTCTGACATCTGCAATGGTGACCTCAGATACAGGTTCATCCAAAGCTTCCAGGGTGGAGGGTGTGCTCTCACTGACCTCTTACTCAAAACGGGCATAGAATGCATTGAGCTTATCAGGGAGGGGCGTGTTGGAGCCGGCAATTTTATACGCCTTCATCCTGTAACCTGTTATGTCTTGCAGACCTTGGCGGGGGTCAGTGTGGCTAGCCTGGGACTCTGGCTTGGTCCGGTTTTGTCTTTTGGCATCTTTGATGGATCTCCTTAGATCCTTAGGGCGGCACGGTAGCACAGTGGTTAGCACTGCTGCTTCACAGCTCCAGGGACCTGGGTTCGATTCCCAGCTTGGGTCACTGTCTGTGTGGAGTCTGCATGTTCTCCCTGTGTCTGCGTGGGTTTCCTCCGGGTGCTCCGGTTTCCTCCCACAGTCCAAAGATGTGCAGGTTAGCTTGATTGGCCATGTTAAAATTGTCCCTTAGTGTCCTGAGATGCGTAGGTTAGAGGGATTAGTGGGTAAATATGTAGGGATATGCGGGTTGGGCCTGGGTGGAATTGTGGTCGGTGCAGACTCGATGGGCCAAATAGCCTCTTTCTGCACTGTAGGGTTTCTATGATCATATCTGGCTTTCTTGTACAGATGTGGAGATGCCGGCGTTGGACTGGGGTAAACGCAGTAAGAAGTCTCACAACACCAGGTTAAAGTCCAACAGGTTTATTTGGTAGCAAAAGCCACCAAATAAACCTGTTGGACTTTAACCTGGTGTTGTGAGACTTCTTTCTTGTACAGGTCAGATAAATATACTCAACATGCAGGTTGTTTAGCAAGGCATCAACCAAAACATCGATTTTTCTTGCTGAATACTCATCCATTGAAGCGACAAGAGAGTCCAAAAGACCAACCAACCATACCGTGCTGATCTGATAAAATATTACATTGTACTGCCCAGGAGTAACGCAAGTTCACTTTCACTCCCCTTTCCTTTTACATTCTTTGTACATTCCCTCAAGGCAAGAAAGCTTCGGTGAATAGCTTTTAAGTCAAACCGGCCTCAACTCTGATCTGCTTCATAAAATGCCTTTCTGAGGCCAAACACAAAATCAGACACCACCACTTTAAAACATGCTGCCAGCTACAATCTATTGAAAGTTAATGACAAAGATGACAATGGCTGCTGGGTCAAGGAAAATAGAGCCTCACATGGGACTGTTCTTTCCATCTGATCGGCAGTGACTCATGTCAGGCATCAGTTTATGGATATTACAGTGCGTCAAAGAGTAAACAAAAAGGTTAAAGAAAGCAGGATATCTGCATCCCTATAAATTCTACCAGACGGCAGGCAGCACGAATATTTATAGGCTCCAAAGGTAGAGTCGTCTGTAATGCAATTCTATCTAATTGAGGAAGGACTAAGAAAAGACACTGCACACACATGCTAATTTCAGCATTATTCATTGTTTGCTCCATTTGTTTCAATGCAGGAAGTCAAGGTAACAAATTAGATTTATGGATTGTTTCTGGATAAACTAATTTAATCTCCTCCAAATCCATTTGAGCAGCTTTTATCTCACGTCCCTTTGCATGAAGTCTGGATGCAAATTGGAGGTTGAATGTAAAATCAGTATGGGTTGCAGTAGGGAAGTAACCAATGGCCGAATGAATAAGATCTGTACGGTGATCAATATTAATCAATGAGATCCGTGTGTAAACCCTTTCCTGCATCTGTTTGTTAAGTAAATTTTAACATAAAAGAGTATTGAGTGATCTGACCTATGTCCAGACTCTAACCAATCAAATGTGGAGCCAAAAGCAACCTGTGGTAGTCGCCAAACATTATGTAATGTAATCTGTCCTGGCAAAAGTGAAAAATGAATGGCTTTTAACCTATGATTCCCATATTCTAAAACCTTGCGCACAAGTCAGAAGAGGTAATTTCTCTAATCCTTATGTCTGATTTTCGAGACATCCACAGAGTCTAATTCTCGAATGGATTAATATCATTTCTCCCTACCTAACTTTAAAGCAGCTAACAATTCAACAACAGCCCTGAATATAAATCCACGACTTGTGAAAAGTAATTTCACTGCAAGTGCCACGGGAGCAGGCTTATAAATTAAATTGTGGATATACTTAATAGTCCTTGACTCATACTGAAGGAAATAAACCATAAGAACATAAAAATCTTAACAGGGTTACAAGTATTGAACACACAAAATAATTTTCAAGTTTCTTTTGCTAACATGCTGCCACAGATCATTTTAAATATGACAGTAAAAATAATGCATTCTGTTTAAACACTTTTATATTTCACAGTTAATAGATCTTTTCTTTAAAACGAGGAAAAGCTTGACGCAACTGAGTTATCAACAGACCAACCATTTAATTAACTCCTCAAAACACCCAACCCCCTTCTCCAACCCCCCCACCACCCCCCCCCCCCCCCCCCATTCAAAGAAGCATTTACCTCACCCTTTTAAGGAGGTATGCTCCCTTTCTAACATTCACCCTGCGGTTCTTAAAGGCCTTCTATTCCTACTAGACATTGTTCATAACACACTATCCCTGTTCCGAGCCAGTTCATCAATTAAAGCTGATGTCCTCCTCTCCCACCGAAACCAATTCCACTGACAGTTTATACAAGTACTTCCCTCCATCTTCATTTAACCTGGCACTCTTCCCTTCCACCCCACCTCAACTAACTAAAACCACCTGATTGATCATAATCATGTTGCTCTTTGTGGATGTTTGCTGTGACGAGTTGACTGCTGCATTTCCCTCTTTCACAACCTGTGAGTGCATTTCAAGCGCTTTAAAGTGTTGAGGAGCATTTGTGAAAAGTGCTATAAAAATGTGTTCATTCTCTCTCAATTCAAGCTGGTATTTCTCTTTCGTGCCTACTTCTTCTTCAAGCTATCACTGCTGTTTCCCTGTCAGTCCATATTGATACTCTCTTGCCATCCAGATCCCCTTGTCCACTGCCAAGAGTGCTAACATTCCCCTCTCCCTCTTTCCGGCTTCTCCCCTACTCGGCCAAAATGCCCCCCTTACTCTTCCCACCACTAGGCTGAGGGGTGTTGATTTTGGCCATGAGTGTACTCACTGTGCTGGAAATAAAGAGTGTCATAAGAGCAAAGGAAGCTTGCGGCACCGAAGGAGGTCATTTGGCGCATCGTGTCTGTTTAGCCATTTCCAGTTCCTTCTCTGTACCCCTGTAGGTTATGGGACTTCAAATTCATTGTCAAATGTGTTTTTTGTCCCTTTTATGAAAGACATTTTGCCAGAATTTTTCATTAATATTCAGCATTACTTTTCCTAATTGCTTTTAATAATGAAGGCAAATAATTTTTGAAATAGTAGGGTCATTCAAACGGAGCATAAATCAGACTAAATGGGGAATTTCAAAGTCCTGGTAGGTAACAGATATGAACGATGAATTTATGTATGTATAAAAAGTGTTTATTTGACAAGTTAATAGTTTTGGAAACGCGCAGGCGATGTGGCTGCAGCTCCAGTGGCAGAGACAGGGAAATAAATGGGCTGCAGTTTGATAACTTCAACCTCCCTTCACCAACCCAAACTGCAAGCTGCGAGGAGGAACAAACAATTGTCAAGTATAAGAGCCAGGGGATTCTCCTCTGAGGTTTAACAAATTGGAATTTTGCAGGGACTTTGTATTCTATTCCATTTGCCAGTAAAACAAGCAATTTAATGAACTCAAAAGCAAACTTGAAACTCTAGGTGGAAACAACATTGGTTCTAAAAAATTTTTTAAATCTTCAAACTTTTAATCAAATCATTGTCATATTGCAACAGTACTACATTCAAAACAAGTGGCTCAATTGAAAGAGAAGTGAAAACGTTAATATTATGCCCAATTTTAACTATGTGTATCTGAATGGATTTTGAATAGGCTGAAATGAAGCCCTTGTGTTGGCTTTAAATCATGGAATCAGAGGATCATACAGCGCAAAAAAGACCCTTCAGCCCTTCAAGTCTGCACATGAGAAACACCTGACCTCCCACCTAATCCCATTTACCAGCACTTGGCCCATAGCCTTGAATGTTATGACGTGCCAAGTGCTCATCCAGGTACTTTTTAAAGGATGTGAGGCAACCTGCCTCCACCACCCTCCCAGGCAGAGCTTTCCAAACCATCATCACCCTCTGGGAAAAACTGTTTTTTCCTCCCATCCCCACTAAATCTTCTGCCCCTTGCCTTGAACCTATGTCCACTCATGACTGACCCTTCAACTAAGGGAAACAGCTGCTCCTTATCCACTCTGTCCATGCCACTCATAATCTTGTACACCTCGATCAGGTCACCCCTCAGTCTTCTCCGCTCCAGCGAAAACAACCCAAGTATATTCAACCTCTCTTCATAACTTAAATGTTCCATTCCAGGCGGCATCCTGGTGAATCTCTTCTACACCCCCTCCAGTGCCATCACACCCTTCCTATAATGTGGTGACCAGAACTGCACACAGTAATCTAGCTGTGGCTAAGTTCTATACAACTCCAACATGGCTTCTCTGCATTTGTAATCTGTGCCTCAGTTGATAAAGGTGTGTCCCATAAGCCTTTTTCACCACCCTACTAACATGCTCTTCCACCCTCAGAGATTGTGGATAAACATGCCAAGGTCCCTTTGTCACACAGAACTTCCTAGTGTCATTCTGTTCATTGAATACTTCCTTGTCAAATTACTCCTTCTAACGTGTATCACCTCACACTTTTCAGGGTTTAATTCCATGTGCCCATTTGACCATCCCATCTATATCTTCTTGTATATCTTCAGTAAATTTGCTGATGACACCAAGATAGGTGGAGTAGTGGATGAGGTGGAGGGCTGTTGTAGGCTGCAAAGAGACATTGATAGGATGCAGAGCTGGGCCGAAAAATGGCAGATGGAGTTTAACCCTGATAAGTGCGAGGTGATTCATTTTGGTAGGACAAATTTGAATGCAGATTACAGGGTCAACGGCAGGGTTCTGAGGAATGTGGAGGAACAGAGAGATCTTGGGGTTCATATCCACAGATCTCTGAAGGTTGCCACTCAAGTGGATAGAGCCCTGAAGAAGGCCTATAGTGTGTTAGCGTTTATTAACAGGGGGTTTGAATTTAAGAGCCGTGGGGTTATGCTGCAACTGTACATGACCTTGGTGAGACCACATTTGGAATATTGTGTGCAGTTCTGGTCACCTCACTATAAGAAGGATGTGGAAGCATTGGAGAGAGTGCAAAGGAGATTTACCAGGATGCTGCCTGGTTTGGAGGGTAGGTCTTATGAGGAAAGGTTGAGGGAGCTAGGGCTTTTCTCTTTAGAGCAGAGGAGGATGAGAGGCGACTTAATAGAGGTTTATACGATGATGAGGGGGATAGATAGAGTGGACATTCAGAGACTATTTCCTCGGGTGGATGTAGTTGTTACTAGGGGGCATAACTATGAGGTTCATGGTGGGAGATATAGGAGGGATGTCCGAGGTAGGTTCTTTACTCAGAGAGTGGTTGGGGTGTGGAATGGACTGCCTGCTGTGATAGTGGAGTCGGACACTTTAGGAACTTTCAAGCGGTTATTGGATAGGCACATGGAGCACACCAGAGTGATAGGGAGTGGGATAGCTTGATCTTGGCTTCGGACAAAGCTCGGCAAAACATCGAGGGCTGAAGGGACTGTACTGTGCTGTACTGTTCTATGTTCTTGTAGCCCAAGACACTCAGTCTCACTGTTAACCACCCAGCCAATCTTTGTGTCATCGTCAAACTTACAAATCCTACCCCCCACATAGTCATCTATGTTGTTTATATAAATGACCAATAATAGGAAACCCAACACAGATCCCTGTGGTACGCCACTAGACACTGGCTTCCAGTCACTAAAGCAACCTTCTGTCATTATCCTCTGTCTCCTACAACTGAGCCAATTTTGAATCTACTTTATCAAATTACCCTGTATCCCATGTGCATTTGCTTTCTTTATAAGCCTCCCATGTGGGACCTTGTCAAAGGCTTTGCAGAAATCCAAATAAATTACATCAATTGCACTAGCCTCATTACACACCTGGTTACCTCCTCAAAAAATTCAATAAAATTTGTTAGGCATGACCTCCCTTTGACGAAGCCATGCTGACTATCTCTGATCAAGCCTTACCTCTCCAAGTGGAAATAGATGTTCTCCTTCAAAATTTTCTCTAATAGTTTCCCTATCACTGATGTGAGACTCACTGGTCTGTAGTTCCCTGGCTTATCTCTAGAACACTTCTTAAATAACAGAATCACATTAGCAGTTCTCCAGTCCTCTGAGACCTCCATCATGGGCATTCAGCCTCTGATCTCCGGGTAAGCATTCTCCAAGGCGGCCTTCACGACACACAACAGCGCAGAGTCGCTGAACAGAGACTGATAGTCAGGTTCCGCACACATGAGGACGGCCTAAACCGGGATATTGGGTTCATGCCACACTACCTGTAACCCCCACAACTTGCCTGGATGTGCAAAATCTCACTAGCTGTCCTGTCTGGAGACAATACACATCTCTTTAACCTGTGCTTAATGCTCCCTCCACTCACATTGTCTGTACCTTTAAGACTTGATTAGCTGTAAAGACTCACATTCCAATCATTATTCATGTAAATTGAGTTTGTGTCTTTGTGCCCTGTTTGTGATCAGAACTCCCACCCACCTGACGAAGAAACAGCCTGTTCCGAAAACTAGTGGCTTTTGCTACCAAATAAACCTGTTGGACTTTAGCCTGGTGTTGTTAGACTTCTTACTGTTTTTACCCCAGTCCAACGCCGGCATCTCCACATCATGACCTCCGTCATGGCCAGAGAGCAATTAGAAAATTTGGGTCAGAGCCCCTGCAATCTCCTCCCTTGCCTCCCACAGCAGCCTGGGACACAAGTCATCTGGATCTAGAGACTTGTCCACCCTTAAGCTTGCCAACATCTCCAATACCTTGTCCTTCCCAATGGGCCTGATTTTACCATTTTGAGTCAAAGTGCCGAATCTGGGCGTCAAATAGATCCGCGCCTGGAATCCTCTTTCCAGCGCGCCCATACGTGTTTTGCCGACTCCGGTCCGATTCGCGCTGTGGGCGGGGCTTAGCGCTGGCAGACTGATTGGAGCTCTGAACTGCGCATGCGCAGTTCGAAAAAAGTCTGACAGAGCGCGCCTTGGCACGAAAGGAAAAAAAAGCAGAAAGCGGAGAGAGTGGCTCTCGGACGATTATCCTCTGAGGGGAGGGGGGATCCAGATCATCTTCTGGTCGGGGGGGGGTGGGGCGGTGGGAGGAGGGGGGTGTGGGGCGGTGGGAGGAGGGGGGTGTGGGGCGGTGGGAGGAGGGGGGTGTGGGGCGGTGGGAGGAGGGGGGGGCGGTGGGAGGAGGGGGGGCGGTGGGAGGAGGGGGGTCGGTGGGAGGAGGGGTGGGTGGGGTGGTGGGAGGACGGGGGGGTGGGGTGGTGGGAGGGGGGGTGGGGCAGTGGGAGGAGGGGGGTGGGGCGGTTGGGGGGTGGAGGAGGGGGGGTGGGGCGGTGGGAGGAGGGGGGGTGGGGCGGTGGGAGGAGGGGTGGGCGGGACCCAGATCATCCTCTGGTCGGGGGGGGGAGGTGGAAGGAGGCGGGGGGAGTGGGGGGGGGGGAGTGGGGGGGGGCGGGCGGGCGGGACCCAGATCATCCTCTGGTCGCGGGGGAGGGGGAGGGGGGGGGGCGGTGGGGGGGGTGGGTGGGGGTTCCGCTGCCAGTCTGCGACTGATTGGTGGGGAGGGAGGGGGCAGGGGGGTCCGCCGCCACTCTGTGGGCGATCCCTCTTCCCCACCGGAGGAACGAATCCCTCCTGCCGGAGTGGCCATGCCATCCCACAAAACCTTCAGGATGAAGCGATTCCTCGCTAAGAAGATGAAACAGAACCGGCCGATTCCACAGTGGATCCGCATGAAAACCGGCTACAAGATCAGTACAAGTCCAAGAGGAGACTCTGGAGAAGGACCAAGCTGGGCCTGTAAAGGGGTACACCATCACTGGTACACTACCAGCCACAGATTACTCTTCCCTGCAGGGGCAAGAGAGCGGGAGAGATGGCTGTGGCTGGTAGTGTACCAGTGATGGTGTATCCCTTTACAGGCCCAGCTTGGTCCTTCTCCAGTGTCTCCTCTTGGACTTGTACCGATCTTGTAGCCAGTTTTCATGCGGATCCACTGTGGAATCGGCCGGTTCTGCTTCATCTTCTTAGTGAGGAATCGCTTCATCCTGAAGGTTTTGTGGGATGGCATGGCCGCACGCCCACTCTGGCAGGAGGGATTCGTTCCTCCGGTGGGGAGGAGGGATCACCCGCAGAGTGGCGGCGGACCCCCCTGCCCCCTCCCTCCCCACTGATCGGCCGCAGACTGGCAGTGGAAACCACCCGCCGCCCCCCCCCCCCAACCAGAGGATGATCTGGGTCCCACCACCACTCCCCCCACCCCCCCCCCCCGACCAGAGGATGATCTGGGTCCCCCCCCCCCCCGCCACCCACCCCCCGCCACCCACCCCGCTCCTCCTCCTACCCCCACCACAACCAGAGGATGACCTGGGTCAGAGAGCCGTTGCAGGCTCTGACCCCGCTCTTCAGAAGCTGCAGCAACAACTTCAGACTTTTATTTTGCAGGTCGCTTACAGCGCGGATGCGGATCGGGCCAGAAGACGGTAAAGTGGGATTTGGCGGTAGGGTTGGGCGCGCGGTTCATTAAGTCGATTTAAATGCATGCAAATGCATTTAAATCGTCAGGCTGCCCAATTCGGCCCGCGCCTGAATCGGGTGTCGGTAAAGCCGCGATCTGCTCGGAATCGGGTGCAGATCGCAATATAGGCCCGACGCCCGGCGTGAAGTTTTGGTAAAATCGGGCCCAATGCCAATTCGTTCAAGAACCTCAAAATCTCTCTCCCTGAATTCCATGCCTTCATCCTCATTCGCTTGGGTGAAGATGGATGTGGTATTCGTTCAATACTTTACCAATGTCCTCTTGCTCCAGCCACAGATTTCCCCCTTGGTCCCTAATGGGCCCTAATCTTTCCCTGGTTATCCTCTTCCCATTGATATATTTATAGGATCTTCCCTAATTTTTACCAGCCGGAGCTTTCTCATGGCCTCTCATTGTTCTCCTGATTGATTTCTCAAGCTCCGCCCTGTACTTTCTGTACTTCCCTAATGCTTCTGTCAATTTGCTTTCCTTGTACCTGCTAAAAGCCTCTCTTTTCCTTTTCATCATATCGTGAATATCTCTGGTCAAACCATGGTTCTCTGGGCTTGTTACTCCTTCCTATAACCCAAAAAATGTTCGCCCTTAATTGAAGAAATAATTTACTGGGGTTTACCTGGAATAAAATCAAACAAAGGTCCAATGCAACAAAAGTACAATGTGATGCAGCATGTTTGTTCTACATGGACGATGCCTGGCAACGTTGTAAAATGTATCATAATTACTCCATTAGGCTGATTTTAAACTGGATTATACCTGCTAAACAGTAAAATATTAACCTAAGTTTGTTATGACGACGTTTGATTCATCTGTAACTTTTAGGTTGCTTAAAGAGTTTCAAAGATGGAAAACTAACAGAATGCTTGTCAATTAATCAGTTTAGTAATTGTTTAAATTAGCGAATTCAATTCATCATTTAAAGGTTCCTCCTTGAGCTGCTGGAGCCAGGAAATCCAGAAGGGGTTATCAGCGATACTCCTGCAACTTCAAGGCTGATTAGAGGAGTCCTAAAACCTTCAGACGCAGGAGATGTTGCCAGTATTGTGTGGCGCCCAGGTCAACACTGCAAGGGTGGTGACTACAGCGGAAAGCATGGGGCACAATGTCCGAGCCATGAGTGGTGGAGTGCAAGGCATGTCTGAGGACCATGGCTGGGGGCCTCAAGATCATGGCCTAGACACAGAGGACCATGGTTGAGGGGCTCCAGAGCTTGGTCCAAAGGCAGAACACCATCTCTTGGGGCTTCGACGTCATGGAGTAGACAATGGTGGGCCTCCAAGACTGGCAGCACCTGGTAACGCGGAGGCTTATGGAGTGTGCTGCTCCTCCATCCCATCGAGTAGCCCGGGGGCCCGTGAGCAGCATGAGGGAGGACGGAAAGCTGGAGCCTATGCCAGGGCCATCCACCAAGGAGACTCTGGGACATATTTTACCATTTTGATTCTAAGTGCTGGGCAGACTTGAAACTGGGAGTGTTTCAGATCCGACTTTTAGACCCGTTCTCAGTCACCCCCGTACACACTCTGCCTGAAAAAGTATCAGCAATTCCAAATCGTGCTGCAGAAGCCTGTGAGCAGGCATTAACACGCCCAAAAACCCTGCAGCTCTGATCAGTGCCTCCAACTGTGCATGCGCAGAAAAAAAAATGATAGTCAGTCTTCAGCCCTGCCACATCCCTCCTGAGCCGGATAATGCTTCCCCCTGGCCCCCACAGACACTGCCCCACCCTCCCAACATTATTGATCCTCTGATTGCCCCACCCCACTGCCATCCTGACCAATCGCAGGCCCCTCCCCCCTTCCCACCCAACAGGCAGCGTGGCAGTGCACCCCCCTTCCCCCCCCCCCCACTGATCTCAGGCAGAGTGGCAGTGGACCCCCCCCCTTCCCCCCACTGATCTCAAGCTGAGAGCCGTCGGACACTCGGCACTTATCTCCTCACTAACTGGAGAGCCCGAATCGGACTTTTATGGACCATGTCTGTTTCGCACCGATTCTGGATTGGCAAACGCTGTGGTCGGTGGTGGTGGAGGCAAACTCGCTGGGGTCTTTTAAGAGACTTCTGGATGAGTACATGGGATTTAATGGGATTGAGGGCTATAGATAGGCCTAGAGGTGGGGATGTGATCGGCGCAACTTGTGGGCCGAAGGGCCTGTTTGTGCTGTGGCTTTCTATGTTCTATGTTAAAGGGGGAAGTGCCAGTAAGGTTGGGCGTGCAGCCCATTAAGTCAATTTAAATGCATGCAAGTGAATTTAAATGGCCGTCGTGCCTGTTTCGGGCGCAGTCCCAGTCATGGCCATTTTCTGGCCTTGGTAAAGGGATCGCGCTACTCGCCTCATGCCCTACTTTAATAAGTTTTTGTGCCTGAAAACGGGTGCAACGTGATAGTAAAATCGGGCCCACTGTCAGTCTCCAGCCCTTCTGAATTCCCTCTTCCTGATACCAGCGCATTTCAGGGGCAGTGGACAGAGCACAAAGAACAAGGAATAGTCCAGCACAGGAACAGGCCCTTCGGCCCACCAAGTCTGTGCCAACACAGATGTGTCTCTAATCTAATATTATCTTGCCTCAATGTGGTCCATATCCCTCTATTCCCTGCCTATTCACGTATCTATCTGGATGCCTCTTGAATGATGCTATAAAATCCGCTTCCACCACCTCCTCTGGCAGCGCATTCCACATTCGCCACTCTCTCTTTTAAACTCCCCCTCTCACTTTCAACCTATGCCCCTGAGTAATTGACCCTTCGACCCTGGGAAAAAGACTCTGACTATCCACTCTATCCAAGCCTGTCATAATTGGGCGGCACAGTAGCACAGTGGTTAGCACTGCTGCTTCACAGCTCCAGGGACCTGGGTTCGATTCCCGGCTTGGGTTACTGTCTGTGTGGAGTTTGCACATTCTCCTCGTGTCTGTGTGGGTTTCCTCCGGGTGCTCCGGTTTCCTCCCACAGTCCAAAGATGTGCGAGTTAGGTTGATTGGACATGCTAAAATTGCCCCTTAGTGTCCTGAGATGTGTAAGTTAGAGGGATTCGTGGTTAAATATGTAGGGATATGGGGGTAGGGCCTGGGTGGAATTGTGGTCAGCGCAGATTCGATGGGCCAAATGGCCTCTTTCTGCAATGTAGGGTTTCTATGAATCTTGCAAACCTCTATCAGGTCCCCGCTCTTGCTCCAATGAAAACAATCCAAGTTTGTTCAACCTTTCTTTATAGTCCATATCCTCCAAACCAGGCAATATCCTGTACCCTTTTCAATGCATCAACATCCTTCAGGTAATGTGGCGACCAGAATTGTACACAATACTCCAAATGCGTCCTAACCAAAATCTTACAGAGCTGCAACATGATTTTCCAATTCCTGCACTCAATGCCCCAACACATGAAGGTCAGCATGCCATACACCTTCTTGACCACCTTCTTGACTGCAGGGTGGTGCGGCAACATACATAGAAACTAGAAGCAGGAATAGTCCACTCGGCCCTTTGAGCCTGCTCCACCGTTCATTATGATCATGGCTGATCATCAAATTCAATACCCTGATCTCGCCTTGCCTCCATTTCCCTTGATCCCTTTAGATCCAGAAGCTATATCTAATTCCTCCTTGAAATCACACACTGTTTTGTCCTCAACTACATTCTGTGGCAGTGAATTCCACACATTCACCACTCTCTGGGTGAGAACTATGACCCCTCGTTCTGGCCTCCCCACCATCGGAAACATTGGCCGCAATTCTCCCAAAAGTGCTGAATTGGCGGGAACACTGTTCTAAATGCCGACTGTTTGGTCAGTTCAGCATCTTACCTGAATCTCCGCACTCTGCGCACTGCAGAAGTCCCAATTGTGAATATCATTAAAAACCTAGGGGGCGGGGCCTATTCGCGCCGGAGTCTGACAGTTCTGGAACTCTGCGCAAGCACAGCGGCCCCGATCTGTCAGACTCTCCGTTCGCTGGCCAGCCCGGGACCTCCACAGTGTTGCCCCTCCAGCCCCCCCACGGCCCGATCGCAGCCCCCACAACAATTCCCGGGCCAGCCCTACTCAAACCCGTCCCGGAGCGCCCCAATGCACAGCCCATCCCCCCCAGCAGTGGCGATCCCCCCACCCCCTTACCGCGCCCCTCCCCCCCCCTCTGACTCCCCCCCCCCCCCCGCCCCTTAGAGGCAGACCCCACCCCGGCAGACCCTACCCCCCACAGCCCACCCCAATCGCTGCCCTCCCTCCATCCCAGACCAATCCTGTCTGCAGAGTGGCAGCGGGACCCCCCACCCCCACTGATCACCACAGGCCCTGCCCATAATAGGCCCCACCCCCTTGGCACTACCCAATGTCCCCTGGGCATGGGCACTTTGCCCCTTGGGCAGTGCTGGGGGCACAGGCTGGCACTGCCAGGGTGCCCATGCCCAGGAGGCACCACCTCCCCAATTGCCCCCTCCTTCATTCTGGCGGGGTCACCCACTAGTTCCCCGAATGTGGGGAGCTAGTCTGAACCTCGCCGGAATGACGTACTCCTGGCGGGGTGGGAGTGCAAAGATGTGCGGGTTAGGTTGATTGGCCAGGTTAAAAATTGCCCCTTAGAGTCCTGAGATGCATAGGTTAGAGGGATTAGTGGGTAAATATGTCGGGGTAGGGCCTGGGTGGGATTGTGGTCGGTGCAGACTCGATGGGCCGAATGGCCTCCTTCTGCACTGTAGGGTTTCTATGATTCTATGATTCTATGATTCGATCGGGACTTGAAAGTTCCCGATAATGGCATGCTAAACATATTTAAAATACATTTTAAAAAGATTCAAATTACTTATCTGCCTTCCTGTCGGTTTCCAGCGTGGTCTGACCAGCGACTGTTCCCGGCGCATGTGCAAATCCCGGTACAAGGCCGGCGACACGCATCTCCCACCTTGACCCGCCAGAAAAGTTGCGACAGAAGAATTGCGGCCATTCTTTCTGAATCTACTCTGTCTAACCCTGTTAGAATTTTATGAGTTTCCATGAGATCCCCTCTCACTCTTCTAAACTCCAATGAATATAATCCTAACCGACTTAATCTCTCCCATATGACAGTCCTGTCATTTCAGACTCAGACTGGTAAACCTTTGCTGCACTCTCTCTATAGCAAGAACATTCTTCCTCAGATAAGGACACCAAAACTGCACACAATACTCCGGTGACACCCGAAAGTTGGCTGGATCCCTTCAGGTTCAGGCCCTTGAGAGGACACCCACCAAGAGCACCTCAGGTTACAGAACATGGAAGACAGCAGGCTGCCTCCAGATCTGATGTGCATCCCAGGGCAACACCTAGATATAGCGGAAGGCCACGGAAGACTAAGAAGTGGTAGGTGCACAGAGTAGGCTTGGGTGATTTTAGACACCATTAGTAAGGGTGTTGATAATGTAGCACTGCCACAAATCACTGTGTTAAATAATATTGCACCTCAAAGCCTCAACACCTCGGTCTTTGACCCCTCTCCCACAGGAAGGGTTCACCTCAGATTCACCAGTATGAGGCTTCTCCAATATAAAAATAATTTGTATTAAATATAAAATCTCAGTACTGATTTCTAAAATATGCTTATTGCTGCAATCTAAGCAGAGCTTGATCATGCAGACCATGCACGCAGACAGGACTTGAAATCTCCAGAAACTTGTCAAAGGAAGAGACAGAAGCAATTAGAGAAATGCTATTAGCGTTTAATGTGATTTATGCACAAAAAATACAGTATGTCCTTTTCTCTAATCCACAGATTTGTATGGAGAAAGCAGTTTTGGGAAGGGATTTTTCACTGTAAGTGTAAAGATGAAGCAATAAACCTAGTTTTGGCGAATGAACAGCACGAGGCAGGAAACCATCTTAGGGACCAGTAATTATATAATTATCATAAATATGTATTTGGTGAAGAGCTCCCTATGGACACCAACAATTTTAAAGCAACATGTTCAAAGGAAAGGGAGTTTAATGGAAATATACCAAACAGTGTTTCACATCTAAAGCCATACTGCTTGTCAACATCTGTAGACAGAGGTAACAAATGTCACTTTGGAAGATGTTGGTGGAGTCTCCTCTTCCCAACGGTGTCTGAAATCGGTGGATACACTTGAGAATAGCATTCACCTCCATTTACAATGTCTCTTATCTGTTGCTGCCCACATTTTCTGACCGACCTTTGGAAAAACCTGCTTAGAAATTCCTCAAGTATCTAACTTCAATTGCCGCATTTTGACAATTCCATGCTGCATATTCTCAGCTTTAAAAATGGTAAAAACAAGTAAGTACACTTTGGTAAAGGAATATATTTAAATATAAAGCCATCCAGTAACTTATCATGAGATAATGTACAAATTTGTGAACTTCAATCCCCAAGGCTCTATTAAACTCCTGGAATGCAGTATATATTAAAAGAAATGGAATTTGACTTATTCAGTCCCAGGAAATCAATGGCTCAGACATTATGCCCTGCACAACACATATTCCTTTATTATTATAAAAACAACAAATGCTTTGATTTACAGTGAATGATCCTCAGAAGAGTTACTCATACACATGAAGTAAATGGAACTGATTTCTCATATTGGTTTCCCATCAGCATGAGATCTGGATTGTAAGGGATAGGAAAAAATTCAAGAACTCACCCGAGAATATAGGACACAAAACTTGCAAGCAGGTATGGGGCAGGGTCTTCAGGGTTTGGCAGGATCGCTAAAATGTTAATGCTAAAAGCATAATTAAAAATACGGAGTTCCTATCTTCAACATTTTGTAAGTTTGTTACAGCATTAGGCAACAGAAGTTAATATAATCAATATTTAAAAGTGTTACCCACTACAACAAAAGAACACACAATGCATCTAAACTGATTCTTCCAAAAAAAAAGCAGAAGTTTGCAAATTTGCAACTGAAACCATGCTTCAAGAATCCAACCGCAGCAGGCCATAGCAGAGGATCAGTCAAATATACATTTCACTTAGGTAAGGAGAGCACTGGGACCACATTTATAAGAAGAATATAAATTCTGGCACAGGACCTCAAGAAAATTGTGTAAGAACTAGACTTCCAGATCCTGCAGCACAGCCTTTTGATTTGATTTTTAAAAATTTGATTTATTATTGTCACATGTATTAGTATACAGTGAAAAGTATTGTTCCTTGCACACTATACAGACAAAGCATACCATTCATAGAGAAACAAACAAGAGAGTCCAGAATGTACTGTTACAGTCATAGCTAGGGTGTAGAGAGAGATCAGCTTAATGCAAGGTAGGTCCATTCAAAAGTCTGATGGCAGGAGGGAAGAAGCTGTTCTTGAGTAGTTTGGTACGTGACCTCAGACTTTGTATTTCTTTACAAACAGAAGAAGGTGGAAGAGAGAATGTCCGGGGTGCGTGTGATCCTTAATTATGCTGGCTGCTTTGCCGAGGCAGCGGGAAGTATAGACAGATGGGAGGCTGGTTTGCGTGATTGTAGTTTCTTGCGGTCTTGGGCAAAGCAGGAGCCATACCAAGCTGTGATACAACCAAAAATAATGCTTTCTATGGTGTATCTGTAAAAGCCACTGTATACTAACAATTTTGTTCACTGTAATATGTTATGTGCTGGGAATCAGGGACATGCTTCCAGAATCCAGTTGCTGAAACACCACTCACATTCAGTGAGGGTGCGTGCTGTCAACACTGTCCTGCAAATTCCCTGCTTTAAATTCTTGGAAATTCAGTTTTCTTGACCTCAAAGTAGCAGAAGTGAGAAAGCTCCAATATACCTTTTATATATCACTCTCTTTGTAATGCGACATTCTTGCACCTCCTTCAGAAATTCCCACATCTTTTTTTTAGTCCATCATGGACAGAGGCGTCGCTGGCTGGCCAGCATTTATTGCCCATCCCTAGTTGCCCGTGAGAAGGTGGTGGTGAGCTGCCTTCTCGAAATGCTGCAGTCCACGTGCCGACACCAAAATTTCAAATATAATGCTTAACTAATAGCTTTAAAAATAACTGTTGTGTTGGATTTGAAATCAGATGAGAAGAGGCCCTTATTAATAATGTGACACCTTCATTTTGTAACGCAGTTCTTCATAATGCTGAGTCAGTAATTTACACTCCGAGGGCAATAAAAACGGGAAAAAAAGGAATCAGCATCATCATTGAAGGGTCACAGAAGAAAGAATGGGCGGATATCACAGCAGGCATGCGGTTTAATTATTTTAAGTGCAGTCAAGTTGAATCTGAGGTTGAGATATTGATTCTCTGGTTTATTTTTAAAATTTATGCTGCTCCAATACTGGAATGGAAATCTGGCAAGGTAAGATGAGTTGGTTTCAAGTAATGAAGTGCCTGCTTCATTTATATTATGGCATTCTGATTTATTTCTGTAACAGCCCACTGCCCTCAAGAAACTTCATATTATTCAACCATGTGTGTAGCAACAGATGCGTAAAGAGAAATCTCCAAAGACCTCTCTCATATTACAAATATCAGATTGGTGCTCGCAAACTTAAATATGTTTGTGGTAA
The DNA here is from genome assembly GCF_964213995.1 of Mustelus asterias. Taxonomy (NCBI): domain Eukaryota; kingdom Metazoa; phylum Chordata; class Chondrichthyes; order Carcharhiniformes; family Triakidae; genus Mustelus; species Mustelus asterias. The sequence goes on from NC_135810.1 coordinate 78,379,718, forward strand.
TGAGCTGAATGTTCCCATCTGTGCCATTTAACTAAATTACTTTAATGATTTCAGCATAAGATCAATGGAATTTATGGATCCATTTTCATTGCTTATGAACAAACAACAACTCCCATTTACAGAGTACCTTTAATGTAGTAAGATGTCTCAATGCCTTTCACAGGAGTGTTATCAACCAAAATTTGACACTGAGCCACGTAGGAGACATTTTGTCAAAGATGTAAGTTTTAAGAACAAAGAACAATACAGCACAGGAACAGGCCCTTCGGCCCTCCAAGCCCGCGCCGCTCCCTGGTCCAAACTAGACCATTCTTTTGTATCCCTCCATTCCCACTCCGTTCATGTGGCTATCTAGATAAGTCTTAAATGTTCCCAGTGTGTCCGCCTCCACCACCTTGCCCGGCAGTGCATTCCAGGCCCCCACCACCCTCTGTGTAAAATGCGTCCTTCTGATATCCGTGTTAAACCTCCTCCCCCCTCACCTTGAACCTATGACCCCCTCGTGAACGTCACCACCGACCTGGGAAAAAGCTTCCCACCGTTCACCCTACATATGCCTTTCATAATTTTATACACCTCTATTAGGTCACCCCTCATCCTCCGTCTTTCCAGGGAGAACAACCCCAGTTTACCCAACCTCTCCTCATAACTAAGCCCTTCCATACCAGGCAACATCCTGGTAAACCTCCTCTGCACTCTCTCTAAAGCCTCCACGTCCTTCTGGTAGTGTGGCGACCAGAACTGGACGCAGTATTCCAAATGCGGCCGAACCAACGTTCTATACAACTGCAACATCAGATCCCAACTTTTATACTCTATGCCCCGTCCTATAAAGGCAAGCATGCCATATGCCTTATTCACTACCTTCTCCACCTGTGACATCACCTTCAAGGATCTGTGGACTTGCACATCCAGGCCCCTCTGCGTATCTACACCCTTTATGGTTCTGCCATTTATTGTATAGCTCCCCCCTACGTTAGTTCTACCAAAATGCATCACTTCACATTTATCTGGATTGAACTCCATCTGCCATTTCTTTGCCCAAATTTCCAGCCTATCTATATCCTTCTGTAGCCTCTGACAATGTTCCTCACTATCTGCACGTCCAGCCATTTTCGTGTCGTCCGCAAACTTACTAATCACCCCAGTTACACCTTCTTCCAAATCGTTTATATAAATCACACCTCAAAGCGTCTCAAAGGAGAAACGGGAGGTGGAGATTCAGGAAAGCAATTCCAGTGACCAAGGCATCAGCAACTGAAATCACAGCCACCAACAATGGAGCGATTAAAAATAGGGATGCACAAAAGGCCAGAATTGGAAGAGCATGGATATTTTGGAGGGTTGCAAGGCTAAAGTAGTTGCTGAAATAGGAAGGGGTGAAACCATAGAAAAAGCTGAAAACAAGAATAAGAACTTAAATATCAACCAGAATCCAATGTGAGATGAGTGAACACAACTTGGTGCAAGTTAAGATGTGGGCAATAGAGTTTGAATGTGTTTAGGTAACGGAGAGGGAAAATGAGAGGCCAGCCAAGAGTTTATTGAAATAGTTATGGCTAGAGATAATAAAGTTTTGGGTGAGGGTTTCAGCAGTAGATGAGCAGGAGACAGATGATGTTACTTAGATGGAAACAGACAGTCTTAATGATAACATGGATCAGCACCCAAACTCATTATAGAGTCAGCTACAGCTACATAGTTGCAAACGGCCTGCTTTATACACTAACTGTTGCCAGGGAGGGTCAGCTGGGAAAAGAGATTGTGGTGGGGGCCTATTGGCTTTGGCCTGCAGATATTTAGTTGGAGGAAACTTTCACCAGATCTGGCAATGAAAGACGAAAACAGTTGGCTGAAATGCAAGTAAAATCAGATTCTTTGATATGGCTTTTTCCTAATCCTGCAAACATTATGCAGTCAGCTGTCATTTTATCTGGACAAGAAGGATTGAAGTTGAAAGACATAATTCTTGGTACATGATATCTTGTATAGATTCTGGGTGGTGGAAAGTAATCTCCTTTTATAGATTGGCTCCAAACAGATTTCAGTAATCAGCTGGTGGTAATAACTTCACATTGATTTTTTTGATATTTTTCTAAAGGCAGTGAGGGTGGGGGAGAACAGGAAGACAAGACATTTTTCCCTCTACACTTTTCAGTGCATGAGCACAACATTATTATATTAAAGGGAAAGAAGTCCAGCAACATCCTGGATAATTTGACAAGTGGTCAGGTGCACAAACAGATTCTAATAAGGTAAACTCAATTTAAATCTTGACTTAACCCAATCAATAAGCTCCCATGAAAAGGCAGTGCAAATGTTTTCATTCCCCAATCCCCAGGCACTCACACTAAAGATAAATGAGGAGATTCCCAGGAGGACAGCAGAAATGTTTAAGGGACATCCTCAAAGCATTCCAAACTTTCCCACTGACTCGTGGCTTGTGACTGACCAAAACGGAGAAGGTTTACTCGGGAAGACATTGAAAGACTTTGACGGGAGCACATAGGTGAAGTCGAGACATCAGAAAGAGCGCACAAATCTTCAAACACTTCATCTGCCCAACCCTTCAAGTATCACCTGCCCTGCATGTGGCAGAGTCTGCAGACCGTACATTGGCCTTATCAGTCATCTCAGAACCCATTAAAACAAGAGTGGAAATAAGTCATCCTTGATCCCAAGAGATGGTCTAAGAAGAAGGAAACATCAAAGAAAACTGAGGCAATCCGATCTAATTTACACCCCACATCCTCTATTCTTATGCATTCCTTGGCATGACATTTCTGAGTACTGACAAAAAGACTCCTTAGCTAATAAATAGTGTTTTAGTTGGCATCATTATTTCACCAAAATGAATATAAACTCTACAGTTGTGGAATTCTTCACTGAGCTCCACTTAACCAACATTGTTTGCTTATAAATAACTACTTAAGGAAAGTAAAATTTGACAATTTCCCATTTGGTGTAGGCAGTGATGCACGGAAGGTTGATTTATTTTGGACCAGCATTTTGAGTCTCTAACAGTCATTTATAAACTGGTCAGTAATTATTGTAAATAAGATATTCTTCAGTATTGCACAGCTGCAAAATAAACATTCTCCTGTGGCTGGTCATTTAGCTGCTGAGGCTGCTCAGTTCGTTTTGACCTTCAGGCTGAATATAAACAGGCCCTGAAAATCCCCAGATTATATGTGATTGTTCATTACAATCTCTTGAGTTTTGCCTTTTTTTTGCTGATAAGTTAATTATGCCATTACATAAATGTCAAGTTCACTTATTCCTGACATCATTTCACATTGATCAGTTAAAAGGTTTTCTAAAGTGATCTGATTCCAAGCCAAGAGGTCTTTGTAACCTTCCCTTCGTCATTGTTGTGTCAATGGAGTTGATACTCTAAATGACTGCATCTCCCATAGGTATGCCATTTGATAGATTAGCTATGAGGGGTACACTCACTCTAAATACATGAAAGTATGTAATTTGAATGACTAATGTCATTACTGCACACAGAACAGCCAATGTCCCCAAAATCAGCAACTATCCCAGCGGACATTTGCTTTAACTTCAGCAGCAGACGCAAATGTAAAGGAGAAAAATAATTTTGCTACACAGCATTAGATTTTAAATAAACCAAAATATAATGGGTGGAACTTTCTGTTCTCTCCAGCAGCAGGAATCATGGTGAGCACGGGTACTAAATTTGGCATGGCGGATAAAGTGTGTTTCCTACTGGCGGGAAGTTAGTTTGGAATTTTGCTCTCCCAACTTTAACGGCTGATTAATGGTGGCTCAGGTTTTCTGCTGATCTATGTCAGGGACCATGTTTGCATTCATTTGCATCTTATGAACGCTCGTTAAAAGGCCAACTTGCTGGAATTACGTTCCCCCTCCAAGTGATCTGCCCTGCCCAACGGATAATTAGAATGGTCTGTTCCCGACTGTATATAACTGGCATGACCCAGACGAGCTTCAGTTAATCAACGACTTTGAGGTCCAGAGATGTTACATACTTTCTTTCAGTGATCTTGCGTAACAACTTGAGTGCCATCAGCAAACGCTGCACCGTGGTTGGACAAGGGACGCAGGCAAACGTTGGGGTGGGGGGAGAAGGGAGTGGGATGGGGGTGCCAGGTAGGCTGGAAGTGAAGGCTGAATAGGGGAGTGTGGTAACGTGGCCTCTTTAAGGTGGCGATCCCTGAGGGTCATGTGATCGGGCCGGACTCTATGGAGTGTTGAGGCGGGAAGCCGAGCCAATCAGGTGTAAGAGGGCATATCCTGGGTTGGGGAGGGTCCTAAGTTGGAGCCAGGGTGGAGTGGAGAATAGTCGCATTGTTAGTTCTGTCAGTCCCTTGTTTTAAATAACTATCGCAAAACAAGTGACGATGGCCTGCTGCATGAGTCCACATGTCCTTCTTTGGTCTGCTGCAATGTCCCAATGACGTCCAGCACAAACTGGAGGAATAGCACCTCATCCTCTAATTAGGCACTCTACAACCTTCTGGACTTAACATTGAGTTCAACAATTTCAGACCATAAACTCTCCCTCTCCCCCCCCCCCCCCCCCGCCCCACCCCAACCCCCACCCCCGCCAATGTCACCACGTTTTTTTAAATCCCATTTTTGTCCCAATCCCTCCACCCGCACCCCCCCCCCCCCCACCACCCCTCTCCCCCCCACCCCCCCTCCACAGGGTTATCTATCACCTTTAAGACTTACTTCATTTGCTGAAAAGAAACAGCAGAGCTTATGGTAATTTATGTCTGGTGTAGGTTCCTACTGGTGTTCGAATTTAGAGTTTATGTCTAAAACTAGCTCATGACAGATTTCCTCAGCTGAATCATCTTTTAATCATAACTCTAGCTTCTTTATGTCAACATCTAAAACTTGATCTTTTCACAAACTCCACACACGGGAATAATATTTGGCTAGCATTCTTAAGCTACCTTAATGATCGTTGACAGAAAGGTATAATGAACCTTACTAATGGATGGCAATAAACATGGTCTTCAGGTTCATTTCTTTGTCAAACTTTCAGTCAACTATAGACATGATTGGGGCCACGCTGGGCCCTGCTGTCCACCATAATCAAGTAGCCTGCTTATTGACATGCCAAGAATGGTAACTTGGGTAATGTACCGGAATACTGGAAGGCCACTAGTGCTCTGGGGCTCTGGGAAGCAGCAGGAATCAACACCTTCAGGAGAGGAGTGAAAATCAAGTAAACACTAACATATGATTTGTATATATTTAATAACCTCTCAAATCAACTGCTTCCAAGAATCACAGATGTTGTTGTGTAATATTTCATGAACTGCCGACACTTGGGCATAACACAGATCAATTTAACACTTCATAATATCATTCATATTTATGCATTGCATTGCAAAAATTAACCATCTAACTTAGCTTTCAAGAACTTTTTGGCGTCATTTTTAGATATTTACCCACATCAGAAAGTAAACCACCCCAAGTACAGTTCTTTTTATTCATTCAAAGGATATGGGCTTTGCTGGCAAGGTCAGCATTCACTACCCATCCCTAATGTTGCCCTTGAGAAGGTGGTGGTGAGCTGCCTTCCTGAACCACAGCAGTCCATGCGGTGTTGGTATAACAACAGTTCTGTTAGGGACTGAGTTCCAGGATTTGAAACCAGCGATTGCGAAGGAACGACGATATAGTTCTAAGTCAGGATGGGGAGTAACTTGGAGACGAACCTTCAGATTCATGCCTGGTGCTACTCCAAGCATGCTCTCCTGCACCCTTCATTGAATCAGGGTTAATTCCCTGGCTCGCTGGTAATGATAGAGTGGGGGATATAATGAGCCATGAGGTTACAAATTGTGGTTCCGTACAATTCTGCTGCTGTAGATGCCCACAGTGCCTCAGGGATGCCCAGTGTTGATTTGTTAGATCTGTTTGAAGTCTACTTCATTTAGCACAGTGATGGTGCCAAGCAACACAATGGAGGGTATCCTCAATGTGAAGATGGGACTTTGGCTCCACAAGGACTGTGTGATGGTCACTCCTACCGATACAGCCATGGACAGATGCACCTGTGGCAGACAGGTTGGTGAGGATGAGGCCAAGTATATTTTTTTCACTTGTTGGTTCCCTCACCACCTGCTGCTGTCCCAGTCAAGCAGCTATGTCCAGCTCGATGTGTGGTTGTGCTACTGAGCCACTCTTGATGATGGACATTGAAGTCACCCACCCAGAGTACATTCTGCACCCTTGCCAACCTCAGTGCTTCCTCCAAATGGTGTTCAACATGGAGGAATACTGATTCATCAGCTGAGGGGAGACTGTACGTGGTAGTCAGGAGGTTTCCTTGCCCATGTTTAAACTCTGATGCCATGAGATTCCATGGGGTCCGGAGTCAATATTGTGAACTCCCAGGGCAACGCTCTGTTGACTTTATACCACTGTGCCGCTGTGTGTGTCCTGCCAGTGGGACAGGGCATGCTCAGGAATGGTAATGGTGGTGTCTAGGATATTGTCTGCCAGGTATGATTGCATCAACTGTGAGACAGCTCTCCCAGTTTTGGCACAAACCCCAAGATGTTAGTAAACTGTTTGATGTTAGCCACTCAGCCACACAGAAATCTACCCGGGAGGTTACAGATGCCCTTTAAAACCATAGAACCATAGAAAATTACAGCTCGGAAACAGGCCTTTTGGCCCTTCTTGTCTGTGCCGAACCATTTTTTGCCTAGTCCCACTGACCTGCACTTGGACCATATCCCTCCACACCCCTCTCATCCATGAACCCATCCAAGTTTTTCTTAAATGTTAAAAGTGACCCCGCATTTACCACTTTATCCGGCAGCTCATTCCACATTGCCACCACTCTCTGCGTGAAGAAGCCCCCCCTAATATTCCCTTTAAACTTTTCTCCTTTCACCCTTAACCCATGCCCTCTGGTCTTTTTCTCCCCTAGCCTCAGCGGAAAAAGCCTGCTTGCATTCACTCTATCTATACCCATCAAAATCTTATACACCTCTATCAAATCTCCCCTCAATCTTCTACGCTCCAGGGAATAAAGTCCCAACCTATTCAATCTCTCTCTGTAACTCAGCTTCTCAAGTCCCGGCAACATCCTTGTGAACCTTCTCTGCACTCTTTCAACCTTATTTACATCCTTCCTGTAACTAGGTGACCAAAACTGTACACAATACTCCAAATTTGGCCTCACCAATGCCTTATATAACCTTACCATAACACTCCAACTTTTATACTCGATACTCCGATTTATAAAGGCCAATGTACCAAAGGCACTCTTTACGACCCTATCCACCTGTGACATCACTTTTAGGGAATTCTGTACCTGTATTCCCAGATCCCTCTGTTCAACTGCACTCTTCAGAGTCCTACCACTTACCCTGTACCTTCTACTTTGGTTTGTCCTTCCAAAGTGCAATATCTCACACTTGTCTGCGTTAAATTCCATTTGCCATTTTTCAGCCCATTTTTCTAGTTGGTCCAAATCCCTCTGCAAGCTTTGAAAACCTTCCTCACTGTCCACTACACCTCCAATCTTTGTATCATCAGCAAACTTGCTGATCCAATTTACCACATTATCATCCAGATCATTGATATAGATGACAAACAACAATGGACCCAACACCGATCACTGCGGCACACCACTAGTCACAGGCCTCCACTCAGAGAAGCAATCCTCCATGACCACTCTCTGGCTTCTTCCATTGAGCCAGTGTCTAATCCAATTCACTACCTCCCCATGTATACCTAGCGAGGGTTCATGTATATATCAACTTGGACTGGGACCAGGCAAGCCAAGATGCCAGGGCCATTGGCTTCGCCACCTTAGCAGGCTTGCCCCAGATGCAAGGTTTGATTGACTGCACCCACATGGCTTTGCGCGCTCCAGGGCACGACATGGTGCCATTCATGAGCCGCATAGGATTCCACTCCCTCAATGTGCAGCTGGTCTGTGACCACATGATGCACTTCATGTAGGTGTGTGCCCATTTCCCAGGGAGCGTCCATGACAGTTATATCTTGAGGCTCTCAGATCCCTGCCGTCTTTGAGGGAGAGTGACAGCTGGAGGGATGGCTCCTTGGGGACAAGGAGTACCCATGCAGGGGTAGCTGATGCTGCCAGTGCAGAGGTCACAAACACCAGCGGAGACTCATTACAATGAGGCTCACGCTTCAACATGCATGCTGGTTGAGCAGGCAATTGGCCTGCTGAAGATGCAGTTCAAGTCCTGGACCAGTTGGGAGGTGCCCTACAATGCAACCCCCAGAGTATCTACCACATCATGATAGTCTGCTGCTCCACAACTTGGCGCTGCAGAGGGGAGACTACCTGGACCAGAGGAGATGGAGGAGTGCCACATCTCCTTGGCTGTGGAGGATGTCAAGGAGGGAAGGGTATGACCATGCAAAGGAGGAGGTGGATGAAGCCTTAGCAGTGGTCGGGGCCCAGCTGGGCTGACATGCTAAAGGTGACTCGACTTGGGGACGAGCAGGACTAGGAGCAACTAGGAGCTGTCCCATCATGGGGACTAACATCTAACCAGTTATGTGGTGCCAGCAGTATGGTCCCATGCTGTTGCCAGGCATCATGGGCAGGGCGCGCTGAAGCTATTGGCTGAACTGTGCAGACAGTGATACGCCTTTCATTCTCAACGATATGTCTGACTCCTGCCTGACGGAGAGCTTAATGCTGCCATCCTGCCATCGAATGGGCTTATCATAGGGTTCAGAAACACGGGATACACAGGCCCCACCCACGTCAGGGGTCCTGGTGTTCACATCTATCTTACAGCCAAGGTGGGCAGCCTGACAGAACCTTGGCAACTCTTGACCTCGTGATCACTGGAGAACACTATTAGACATGGGAGGGGTGCGCTTTGATGCAGCGAGGGGGTTCACTCTTCCATGAATGGGGGTTGGGGAATGGGCTCTCGGGAGGAGACGGTGTTGGAAAGCCAGTAGCAGTGCCTCCTTACTACATCACTGATGTGAGGGGGACATAGCACTGCCATTCTCACACTCCTCGGGGATAAGGCAAAGGGTGAGCACAGTGGCATGATATTGTGGAGGCTGTGTGGGTGAACAAAGTGAAATTTATTGCCAAACATTCAAAACAAAATGGTGACCTATCTACGCTAGCGCCTATATACATCCATGCCCACAAAATGCCTACGGTTTCTTAATTTTCCTGATCCTCGTACTACAGGGGCAATTCTCCTAGCCCGCTGCGCTGCTTTTGTAGCGCAGTGAACCAAGAGACTCAAGCGGAGGTCATTTAGCGGACTTCCCTCTGGGCATCACGGGCTCCGTAAGAGAAGGCACATGACATCAGTGCATCACAGGGATACGGAGGGAACATCGATTACTCATTTGAAACTTGAGGAATGACAGCGTATGTGTTGAGGATTCTCACATTTCCCTGCTGCCCCCACTTCACCAGCAGTTCAGGCACGCTCTTCCTCCTCCCCAGCCAGGTCGAGGGCTCACTCCTCAAAGCACATGAGGGTTCAGAACTCAGGCACGATTCTAGCTGGCTGTGCCTGTTCACACCTCTTGCGGTTGAGTTTGTCCTGCAATGATACAGAGAGGAAGAGTGTAAGGAGGAGTGTTGACATTTAAGATGGTGATGAGTTGGAGTGTGAGGAGCATGGCAGCTCCTGGGGGACAGAGTGATTACGGAGGGAGGGAAACCCGATGCCTAGCAAAGGCTAAGGTGGCTGAATGAGAGAAAGGGTTGGGGGTGCGAGGGGTTTGCGAGGGGATCCAGTGGGAGACTGGGGTTGGTTCACTTAACCTGGCTGAATGAAGAAGATCATTCATCTTCTTCCGACTCTTTTGGAGTGTGCTTGCACTGCCCAGGGCTGCCACTGTTTCCCAGGCAGGCGGGCGGGGTAGGGGGGGTGTAACCCTGCTGGAACTGGGGTGGAGGGTGTCCTGCCTCTGCTCCACTCCATCCAGCATCCTGGTGAGGGGCGGGTGAATCAGAGGGAACACACCGCTGGAGTGTTGTGAAACTCCTGGGCATTAAACTTATTACTAATGAGACATAAGATTCAGCCTGAAAACACACTGGCACCATCAGTGGGAATCACTCTGTTTTTTGTACTGGAACCAAGCCATTGTTGGTAAGATTTTGCCTGTATATGAATGTTCTCTCCCTAGGCTGTGAATGCAGTAATACCCAGTAATATCATGGAGACATTTGTCTCTAAGTACTTTATAAAAATAAGGGTAAGTTGTTAGATTGCATGAGTATCTTTTTTCTCCATTTTTCTATCCATGCTGTATTACTTATGAAAACTCTCTCCCTCTCCACCCTTCCCAATGCGTCTTACACAGTTGAATAAAACCTCGGGATTTACTAAACAAGCACAAGTCAGCTGTCAAGGTCCAGCAAAACTGCACAAGATAACTGATACTGCCAAGTCAGTTCTTGACAATTTTAATGCAGCATTCTAAATGTCTTGTGACAATTACAATAATAATTGGCTACTTTCTGAATATTTCCTCATTAATTTTATGAATAATTAGTGCACGTATTGAAAATGCAATTGGTCCCTCGCATTTCCGCAAGTACCAATTCCCAGGCAGTTAGTAATTGCACCAGTGAGCCAGATGTGATCCAGATGTTCAAAGATAATGCTCAAATAAAGAATATCCAGGTGAGTGGTAATGTTCACTTGCTTTAAATTGGATCATAATTTCTTAAGCATTAACTAAATGCAGGAATAAAGATTAACATTACATCCTGTCACTTTATAACATCTTTTATTGAAAGTAGAAGTTAAAAGGATATTAAAAAGAGCATAAACAATAATCTTTTGTATTCTGTATTTGCTACACACAATCCCAGGGAAGCCAAAAGGAGTCACCGAGAGTTCCTGATTGTATCACAGTCATATTCAACATTTGCTTTCCTTTTTAAATGTTTTCATTAAACATCTTACTCTTTATTTTTTGTGCTGTGTCATGCTAATGTGTCACAGTGTGTGGATGCTTCTGACAAGATATTCAGCTGCAGATATACTGGCTGCAGACCTTCTTACACAATTGACTATAGGAACAGGAATAGACCAGTTGGTCTCTCCAGCCTGTTCTATTATTCAGCATGATCGTGGTTGGTCTCTGACCTCATTCAATACACTAGCCTGTGCCCTACCTCTCATAATACCCTCGATTAAATCTAACAATCTCAGGTTTAAAATTAACCATTGACCCAGCTTCAACTGACATTTGCAGAAGACTTCTGCCAGCTTTGCAGATAAAAGTGTTTCCTAACTTCTTCCTTGAAAGTTCAGGCTCTATTTTTTTGACTATGAGCCTGGTCGTAGACTAACCAGAAAAAAGGTTTCAATCTATATAATCGAACAGTTTCACCACTATCTTGAAAACTTTGATCACAGTACATCCTAACCTTCTAAATACCTGGGAGCATTATCCATTTTGTGTCATCTCTTCTCATAATTCAATCCTTGGAGTCCAGATACCATTCGTGTCAATCTGCACTGCGCTCGCTCCAAGTGCCTTCTTAAGGTGTGGCATCCAGAATTGAACACGGGTACTCCAGGTGTGATATAACTAGTGCTTGGTATCATTCTAGCATAGATTCTAGCTCCTTGTATTCTAAGGGGGTAATTCTCCCAGCTGGGAGACATGAGCAGATGCTGCGTAGCGGGCTTCCCATTGGGGGGGAGAGGGGGACAAGGCCTTCGCAGGATTTCCGGCATCGTCAGCTCTGCGCCACAAATCAATGCAGAACTGATTTGAATATTTAAATTCTAATTTTAATGTCAGTAGTGGGCCCGGGATTGAAGTCTCCAGGTCCACTAGCCTCACCACCTCCCCCCACCTCCTCCCCCCCCACACTGCCAGGAGAGTTTCACTCCAGCGGGGTTTACAACAGCTCCCCACTAACAGGGGCTGGCGGCCCGACCCTGCCAGAGTGAAGGGAGGCCATGGAGGCCTCCCAGGAGGTCAGATGTAAGGGGGATGCCCCCTGGGCAATGCCAGCTTGGCAGTGCCAGTGTGGCCTCATGGCACTGCACAAGGGGCAAAGTGGCAATGCCCAGGGGTCACCTTGGCACTACCCACCAGGCATCAGGCAGTGCCAAGGGGGTGAGACCAAATGGGGGGTGTGGCCTAATGGGGCAGGGCCTCTGGGGGAGATCGGTGGGGTGGGGGGGGTCCCGCTGCTACTCTGCATTCAGGATCAGTGACAGAGGGAGGATGGACAGCGATCGGGGCGGCCATCGGGGTGCGGGGTGTTTGGCCTGCCGGCGGAGTTGTGGCTGCAGAGGGTGTGGACGGGGTTCGGGGCTAGAGGTGTGGTTGGGACTGCTGGGGGTGGGTAGTGGGGAATGGGTCGGGAGATCAGGACTGCCAGGTGGGGAGGTCAAGGCGAGCCAGGAGAGTGGGGGATAAGGTGGTTCTGGGGGTCGGGGTTGGCTCAGACACGTCCAGAAGGCCGGCCCTCAGGGGAAGGCCAGCGATGTAGGTTTGTGGGGTTGACCTGTGAGAATAGGCCTCGCTCGCAGCTTTTCATCAAGATTCTCGCTAGAGCTCTCTGTTATGCAGTGCAGAGTGTGGGAGATTCATTTTGAAAATCCCGCTGAAAAAATCAGTCGGATTTACTCCACTTTTTATGCGAATTTAACACTTAGAATTTTTTTGAGAGAATCCCAGCCTAGTTCTCTGGAGAAAGAGGTTTGTTTGATTATCTTCAGTTAGCTTTTTTGATTATTTTTTGTATCTATCCATGACATATTAATGATCAATGTATGAGGCCTGCCTCCTCCTGCTGTAAAAAAAGGCTTGACGTGTTTATCACATATGAAAGTTCATAAAACATGGCAACACAACAGATAATGTTGGAGCAGTAATTTGCAGGGCCACATAGTGTGGAACACAAGTTCAATGTCATTCACTTCTCTGTTTCAGCAAAATGGGGAGCTGCAAAGCAGGAGACAAGCGACTCTCCTCAGGATAAAGGAAAAGCAGAGAAAAGAGCCACCAGAGGTGCCTTCTGCATAACTTCAGGCTGAGGAGATTTACAAGGTGAGGAATTTACAAGGCGACTTATTATCTAAATGGGAAGAGGCTTCAGGGTGCTCCGGTGCAGAGGGATCTGGGTGTCCTCGTTCATGATTCACAGAAAACTCGCATGCATATACAGCAGGGAATAAAGAAAGCGAATGGAATGTTGGCATTTATAGCTAAAGGAATAGAATATAAAGGTAAGGAAGTAATGTTGCAACTATACAAGGCATTGGTAAGGCCGCACCTGGAGTGTTGTGCACAGTTTTGGTCCCCGTATTTGAAGAAGGATGTAGTGGCATTGGAGGCAGTTCAGAGGAGGTTCACTAGATTGATTCCAGAGATGAGGGGTTTGTCATATGAAGGGAGATTGAACAGTTTAGGCCTATACTCTCTGGAATTTAGAAGGGGAGGGGAGATCAAATTGAGGTATACAAGATGATAAAAGGTACGGATAAAGTAGACGTGGAGCAGATGCTTCCTCTTGTGGGGGAATTTTAGGACAAGAGGTCATAGACTTGGGATAAGGACTAACAAATTTAAAACAGAGTTGAGGAGAAACTACTTCTCCCAAAGGGTTGTGAATCTATGGAATTCACTCCCCCAAAGTGCAGCAGATACTGGGACAGTGAGTAAATTTAAGGAGGAATTAGACAGATTTTAAATCGGTAATGGGTTGGAGGATTATGGGGAGAAGGCAGGAAAATGGGGATGAGGAGAATATCAGCCTTGATCAAATGGTGGAGCATACGCGATGGGCCGAATGGCTTAATTCAGTTCCTATATCTTATGAACTTATGAATTATGAGATTTTTGTATAGAACGAAACCTTCGAAAATGTTGGCGATTTTAAAAATTAAATCTTCAATGTTCAAGAGTTTTTCTTGTTTACTTTGACGCAGATAATAATTGTTCACTGCCTGGGAATTACCCCAGCACATGAAAGAGCAGAAGTCAAAATCGTCTTACCTTGAAAAAACAGTGATGGTAATATGCAGTTGGATTTAACTCTCAGTTAGATAGTTTTCTCACTTAACAAAAGGCCTATGGAGGAAATAAGTTTCAGCAGAATGATTACAGTTGCTTTTCTGTGCACATAATTAATGTCTGTTTTCAATTAGCGTACCATTTTATTATTTCTAGAAGTACTGGACATTACTGAGCACAACTGTGGTTAATTTAAAAGTGTACTTTTTGCTTGCAACAAGCTAAAAATTCTCTCCAGCTTGATGATTTATGCCTGAAGCAAGTTATATTTGTGATATATATCTATACTAAATACAAGTTCCTTTTGTACTGGAGTCAGTGAGACCATTTTAGTGTTCAAGATGGCGACTGGAACTCTCTGGGAGCTGAAAGGTAGTTGTATAATATTACAGAAACATAGGAAAACAATCTCTCCATATTCATTTTACATCTTCAATTATATTTTATTTCTTCCTTTAACTGAAAGTTTTAAATACATGGGAATAACAACCAAAACTTAAGAACTCACGATTAAATAAAGGAATTCATTTAGAACCTTTGCACAAATGCAAAATGACTTAATGGTTGTCATCTTTATTGCAAGCCACTATCAGGAAGATGGTGGTAAGTGTTGGATGCCACTTTGATCTCGCAACCACACACTTCCTGCTGGAAAACAGGGTGAGAGGGAAAGCAAAATTGAGGCAGATAGCACAGTGGTGACCTGTCTGGACTTTGTACCCTTGAGGGCGGGAACAATGCTCTGGCGACAATGAATTTAAATCTCATCAATTGAGAGAATTTAAATTCAATTAATAAATCTGAAGTAAAAATGCTAGTCTCATAATTAACAATCCTGAAACTACCGGATTGTTATCAAAACCCACCTGGTTCACTAATGTCCATCAGGAAAGAATTCTGTCATCCTTACCAAGAATGATCTATATGTAGCTCCAGCCTCTCCAATGTGGTAAATTCTTAACTGACCTCTGAAATAGCCTAATAAACCATTCAGTTCAAGGACAATTAGGAATGAGCAAGTAATGCAGGCCTTGAAAGTGTATCTACATTATGCAAAAGCATAGGCCGCGATTCTCCCATTGCAACCAGCAACTTTTCTGTCAGGTCGCGGTGGGAGTCGCGCGTCTGCGGCCTTGAACAGAGATTTGCGCATGTGCTGGGAACGCATGCGCATCTTCCAGAGCCGGCGAACAGTCACCGGTCAGACCACGCTGGAAACCGGCGGGAAGGCAGGTAAGTCATTTAAATCTGTTTTTAATCTGTTTTAAATATGCATATTAGGTAATTATCGGGATCTTTCAAGACCCGATCGAATCTCCCACCCCTCCAGGAGTACTTCATTCCGGCGAGTTTCAGACTAGCTCCCCACATTCGGGGAACTAGCAGGAGACCCTTCCAGAATGAAGGGGGGACAATCGGGGTCCCCAAGGGGGTCAGGCAGTAGTGGGGAGGTAGTGCCCCTGGGCATGGGCAGTACCAGCTTGTGCCCCCCGGCACTGTCCAAGGGGCAAAGTGCCCATGCCCACCGGGCATCGGGCAGTGCCAAGGGGGTGGGACCGATTGTGGGAAGGGCCTAGGGGCAATCGGCGGGGGTGGGGGGTCCCAATGCCACTCTGCAGACAGGATCGGTCTGGGATGGAGGGAGGGCAGTGATTGGGCTGGGCTGGGGGGGGTGGGCCTGACCTCAGCGGGGAGGTCTGTCGGGGTGTGGGGGCTGGGGTTATCGCAATTGCTAGGGGGGGGGCCTGGACGTTGGGGCACTCCAGGACGGGGGAGTCAGGGTTGGCCCGGGATTTGCTGTGGGGGCTGTGATGGGGGGCTGGAGGGGCAGCACTGCAGTGGTCCCAGGCTCGCCAGCGATCGGGCTGGCCAGCAAATGGGAGGTTGACAGTTTGGGGCATGCGCATGCACAGAGCTCCAGAACTGTCAGACTCTGGCACGAATAGGCCCCGCCCCCCCAGGGATTTTAATGATATTCACGACTGCGCAGATTCAGATGAGAAGCTGAACTGACAGAACAGTCGGGATTTAGAACATCTTTCCCGCCAATTCAGCACTTTTGGGAGAATCGTCCCATAGTTTCATATTCCCTCACCTGTCGGATGAAGACTTACCTTCAGACAAAGATCATTTCATGATGGTTAACGCCAAGCCGAGGCAAAATTATTAAGATTTTTTAATTATTGTGCTTTAGAAGGCATTAAAATCTACTTGGAAAAATAAGAGCTCACACATTTAAATTTTATTTATTAGTCACAAGTAGGCTTACATTAAGTTACTGTGAAAATCCCCAAGTCGCCACACTCCGGCGCCTGTTCGGGTACACTGAGGGAAGATTTAGCATGGCCAATGCACCTAATCAGCACGTCTTTCGGATTGTGAGAGGAAACCAGAGCACCCGGAGGAAACCCATGCAAACATGGGGAGAATGTGCAAACCCCACACAAACAGTGACCCAAGCAGGGAATCGAACCCGGGTCCCTGGTGCTGTGAGGCAGCAGTGCTAACCATTGGCTTTTGTTTTACTGAAAATAAATGTTAAACTTTGTGACACTGAAGGTCTAAAAATGGGACACACAGTTTCTATCTGGAGATGAAGATTTGTTCACCATTACACTTCTTGTGCACTTACCAGATAATTCTCATGTTGTATTAGTAAAATAATAAAGTACTGTGGACCATTACTAATGGTATTGTAAGGATTAACTCATTTGCTTGGCGGTGTAGAACTTGATTATCACTGAAAAGAGAGACATGTTGCCAAAGTTTTTCATCGTTCATTCATCAGGATGCCAAATTTCAAACCATCACAAGAATTTTAACTACAGGAGAAAAGGGTGCTGATTGGTTGGCAACTCAACTCTGATTGGCCATGGTGTTGCCATGGAGAAAGCAACCATAGCTCCCAATGTATGTCATTTCTAGCAAGCATAAATGAGTCATGTTACAAGCTCAACTGATTATTTTAAGTTGTTAGTGTAGCTATAAGCACAATCAGGATTGATCTTAATAGGCAGAATACAGTCTGTATTCAACCAGCCATTGCTCACAAAACCCAAAACAAATCATGTAGGAGATTTGATTCCGTGAATGGGCAGCAATCCTGAGTGCCAACCAATCAGCACCCTTTTCTCTCATAGTATAAATTGTTGTGATCGTTTGAAATATGGCAGTCTTGCATTTGTCCTGATGAGTGCAAGGCAAAAAGATTCAGCAACAACACGTTTCTCCTTTCAGAAAAATTAAATCATGAATCCGATCTTTCTCGAATTCAACAGTAAAATGATGCTTTACTCACTTTGTCCAGGAATTGTGCAAATTAACGTGAAAAGTAAAATAATCAAAGGCCTCTCTTGCTTTCTGTTTCTAATTCATTTTTTTAAAGGCAGACACCACACTTAGAATTTGATTTAATATTAGACATGTCTGCTGCACAAGTAGTCAGCTAGTGATGTTTTAATCCAATGAATGTGGATTTTAAGGTTGCTTAAGCCTCTCAGATGTACATCATTACGTCTCCTATGTGCCGTACCTTCAATGTCATTACACCCCCTAACTGAATTCCCCTGTGTACGTTGCAGAATTTTAATGCAAGATTGTATAACATGTTTATCTGAACAGTCAATCATTTTATTGTGGCTTCTAAAGACAACCTCTCCATCACCCAAATGATTAAATTGCTGTGACTATTTTCGAACAAACTGAGCTACTCTGCTGTCCACGACTGACAGCCCACTTTTTCCATTTTCAGCATGCAGATAAATGAGGCTTTCTGCATGATGTAACCTACCCCGCCATTAAACTGCTTGAAATGATTCAGCTTTCTTTCACAAGATAAAACACTGAATTGCTGCCAGAGCAGCCATTAGCCGTGATTGAAAGTGAGCCAGTCAAGATTAAGGCCTAACAGAAAGGTGAAGGGTAGCATCGTTTTTATCCCAGAGACATCAACTACTGTGACTGATGGATTCCAGCTGAGTCAGTAGAGGAGAAAATCATTGAAAAAAACTCAGTCGGAAAGTGCAGCCGTTTAATTAATAACATAGTGCATGTCAGATCCCACAACTGGCCATATTTTACTTCTAACTATGCTATCAAGAAAAAAAAACGCAAAGCATAATTTATTCTGTGAGGGGCACTTCTTTTCTTGGAAGAGATCAAAAGAAAACTGCCTCCATGGCTGTTCTTATTGATGTAGCCATTTCCTTGTGATGGACAAACTGAGACATTACACTAATTGTGAAGAAATGTTTCAATATGTATCAGTAAGGATATAGTCCCAGTTTGCTTCTCCTATTATACGTGACATGAAGAACCTAAGATCTGAGCATTTAATTTTTTGTTAAATTCGTTGTAATTTTGTCACAGTTCGACTGTATTAGAACTCATTGGTATTTGAATTGTGTTTATATATTTCATATATTTATCTTCCTCAAGCTCAACCAGCATTATTCCTTTGATTAACATCTCAAAGATCTGTAAATATTATTTTGGGCTTAAGATCAATACATCCACAAATGAAAATGTGGCACCCCAGAAGTGCATTCTCATAAAAATTAGTTCCTGTTCCTTTATGAATAATACCATATGAAACACCCCTCTTTCTTAAATAAAACACCTCTATATCAATATAACTGTTCCAATCATTGCCTTTTTCTAAACTAAAAGTTAACAATTAACTGGCGTAGTAGGGATTGTGTTAATATTGGTAGTATTGTGTCACTTACTGATGGCGGTGTTGATGTTGCAATATGTGTTAGTGATATTGCTGGTGTTTTCCTGCTGGCTAGGGGTGTTGTTGATGTTATTCCGTTGGTTAGCGTTGTTGCTGGTGTTATCTCATTGGTTAGTGATGTTGCTGGTGTTGTCTCGCTAGTTAGTGATGTTGCTGGTGTTGTCTCATTGGTTGCTGGTGTTGTCTCATTGGTTGGTGATGGTGCTGATGTTGTCTCATTGGTTAGTGATGTTGCTGGTGTTGCCTCATTGGTTACTAATGTTGCTGGTGTCACCTCACTGGTTAGTGATGTTGTTGGTATTCTCTTGCTGGTTAGTGATATTGCTGATATTGTCTCACTGGTTAGAGATGTTGTCTCACTTATTAGTGATGATGTCCCATCAGTTAGTGATGTTGTTGATGTTGTCCCGCTGGTTAGTGATGTTACTGGTGTTGTCTTGCTTCAGAAGATGGGATGCAGAGGTCCTGCTCACCTCATCAAATATAATCTACTGCCACACAAAATAATCTTCACTCGCGCCCTTGAGAAAGCTACTGAGTGTCAGTTTGCACTTTTTAAAAACTTCTCATATGTC
The DNA here is from genome assembly GCF_964213995.1 of Mustelus asterias. Lineage (NCBI taxonomy): Eukaryota > Metazoa > Chordata > Chondrichthyes > Carcharhiniformes > Triakidae > Mustelus > Mustelus asterias. The sequence continues at coordinate 78,399,047 of NC_135810.1, forward strand.
TCTACAACTTCATCAGCATCACAATTCATCACCGGCTGGAGCTGTGTTCAGTACTGCTCGGAGGCTAAATCATTTATGCATGGTTCACTCTATTTTTCTCTTCCTCCCCAACACTAATGAGGGATGGATTTTCAATCTAATTCTGTATTGAATTTGTTTAAAAAGTTTGAGTTTTTATGCACAGACTCTCGCTGCTACCATCTTATGAATTCTGGTTTCCAGTAGTTAAAAAATAATCACACTTTAGACACAGGAATTTCATCGAGTGTATTTCTTTCTGCATCATCATGTGACTGGTAGACCGAATCTTCTCATACATGGGTACCCCGCACATGACTCCAGTGCAGCATTTCAAATAATCAGTTCTGATTGCTGTACAAATAATATAATTGTATTGATTGTGGTGTCTGTCTCTTTAAGACAGGAAGAAGTCTCACAACACAAAGCTAAAGGTCAATAGGTATATTTGGAATCTCGAGTCTTCAGAGCGCTGCTTCTTCATTAGGTGAGTGACTTCATCAGGACTCACCCGATGAAGGAGCAACACTCCGAAAGTCGTGATTTCAAATAAACCTGTTGGACTTTAACCTAGTGTTGTGAGACTTCTTACAGTGCCCACCCCAGTCCAACACCGGCATCGTCATATCATGGCTACCTTTAAGACAATAGAGCGGAAGAGGGTCACCTGGCTTGAGGGGCCAATGGGAACCAAGAGTGAGTGATCACCCCAGAGGGTGGTGTCCTCCCTCAGGCAGGACACATTGGGGAGCCATGTAGTAAGCATGTAGGGACTGGAGAAACCAAGGGCTGCAAACCCCTGTACCTGATTTCTTTTTATCAATAAATACCTTCTGTTCCTAACAAAGCCTGAAGTGTGTTGATGTCACCAGAGGGGTGCCACGCTATTACAATAACAATCTAACATAATCCAATCATCCCTGATTCTCTGCAATGTTCATAGGCAAAATTTACTATCTAGAAAGTAACCACTCAAAAATATTAGTAACTTGTGTTGTACCTCATGCTGTATGTGGAACCTCTCAGTCTTGCATGGGATATGTTCTTTTAATTCAGGAGTTCAATGATTCTTTGTTCCAAAAGTTATGAGATCAGTTCAAAACTACTGAAAAGATGCAAAAGGTTCTATATAAATGCAAGATCATCTTCCCTTTTTCCCTTAGAGTCTTGAAGGAATTCTTTGGAGAAATATCTTTATTTTTCTCTTTGGAAGCAATAAGAAAATTTTTAGAATCAATTCTAAGTGATTTTGGTTAGTTAGAGATCTGAACAAAGCAAAACAAAAATTCAAGCATTCACAGCAATGGAAACATCTCTGTTTTTCAGTTTGGGTACTCAAACTTTAGATACAGAAATCAAGTTGGGAATGTTATGAACAATCTATAATTTTTAAGTTGTGTGTGTTTAAGAAAGGCAAAAATGGTTTCAGTTTAATTTAGGTTATGTTTAGGAACTTTGGTGCCTAGGAGTCTGGATTGCAACTAAAAGGTTTCAGGTCTTTTGGGTTTGTTTGTATAAATACATTTTTAATGAGGTATTACAACACCTGAAATTAAAGAGATGTGTTAAAAGGGATTGGAAATTCAATGTGTGATGCCACAAGGGAGCAGGTGCTTGAGAGGCGGCATTTCTGATACTCACTCCTCCATTTTCTAGATCGCATCTGTCCCTCACTCAACATGGCTGCTGAGTACAGATAGGCCTCACGCCGAAAAATCCAGAAGGAACTGCTGACCTTCAACCCAAAAATGCTTCCAAGTCAATCTTGGGGATTAGATTCAGCTGCAAACTCTTAGATAGACTATATAAGTAGATCACCAAGAAATCCTAAAGGTGTGGAAGCTATGGGGGGTGGATTCCTGTGTGGATTACTTCCTATGTGCAATTTGTTGCGTGCTTTTTTGGATTCCTGTGTGGACCACATGCTGTGTGCTTTGTGGATTGTGAACAGGACCAGACAACAAACCGCTTTGGAATCTGGCTACGGATCATATGAGAACCTGCCTTAGTAACTTGAACCTTTTTCTATTTGTACAACCATGAACTTGGCTACATGCCTTCAATAAATTGTTTATTAATTAGAGTTGGTCTTCTGGTTGTCTACTTTGTTTCTCTAAACCCCTTCAATATCGTCGTCCAACCCTTTGCTACATTCCAAGTGGTTCTGTTAACAAAACAAAAAGTGGAAAAAAGCTTTATTGTTGCACAGTGGCAGTGATCCAGGGACACGGAGACAGGGGAGAAGAATATAGACAGGATTTGAGAGAGTGGGAGTCCAGAGTTTGTGTTTGTCAGAGAGTAGACAGAGATTTTTAAGGTCTCTGAGAAATAAAATACAAGGCAATTGGGACAGTAGTTAACATAATAATGAGTTATAATAGGACTCAGAAAAATGATCAATTTAGCAGAGGGGCTCCAGGAAGACTGAGTTTAGGGAACTCATTTGTTCCGCAGTTGAAGAAATCATGAGTTTAGAGTGTGGGTTTTTGGGTGTTTCTAGGAGAGATACAAGTTGGGTGAGTAGCGTCAGTGAATGCTCAGGAATTCACCAGAGGAAAATCACTGAAACTGTACCACTTTCAAGCAATAAGCCTTTGTGTCAAGCTAGTGGTAACTCTTAAATAATAAATAAAAGCAAATTACTGCGGATGCTGGAATCTGAAACCAAAAGAGAAAATGCTGGAAAATCTCAACAGGTCTGGCAGCATCTTTAAGGAGAGAAAAGAGCTGACGTTTCGAATCCAGACGATCCTTTGTCAAAGCTAGTGGTAACTCTTCACTGGCTTCTGTGTCTGTAAAGATATTGTTGGAGTAAAGGAATATGGGAATAGAATTGTCTTCTGGTGTTTGTATTGAGATCTTTCCAACCTCTCTGTCTGATGTAATATAGTTCACCTTTCTTGGTTTAAAAATATTTTATTTTTTGTTTTCTAAGTTCATCAGCAGATGCCTGTGAATTTGTTTAGTAACTTTCCTCCATAGTTCCTGAAGCAAATAGTTAAGATTTATCAAGCCAGGTTCACTCTGGGATCTGACTTGTCCAATATTAACAGCAACTGGGATCATAACAATAATATCTACTATATGTAAAATGCTTCTAGACTTCACAGCTATTCTAAATTGAGCAGTGTCCCAGTTTTCAGAATGATTTTCTGGCAGCAGTAAAAACTAATTTATTTTCTCACTACAGACAGCCCTCTTTATGCTCCCCCTCATCCACGTTTATGTGCTATAAATATCCTGCCCTTTTCTATGAACTGAAATGGATCTCAGTTTCAAAATGGACAAGAGGAAAACTTGTAAACAAATTTATTGGGCAAAAGGAACTTGGATTCGCATAGGCAGCTGGGATAGAATTCCCAAGCACAAGTCTATGATCAAGTGGAGGATCATTTAGTGCAATAACCATGATGCTGAAGGTATAAAAAGTGGTTTAAAGAACTGTACATTGTGATGGGCATGTTGGGGGTACATGGTCACAAATTATATTGCAAGCATAGGTTAAAGATACTAAAGTGAAAGTTCTACCTGTACAGGTTCATTGTCAAGATCAATCTAATTGAGTTACCTTGTCTACAATCACAATTTATGCAAGACTCTTACAACATACTAATTCTGTCCCTTTCATCCATTCTATGAGAATCAGCAGGGCTTTTACTTTCATCTTGTATGAGTCTGGGGTGCATTCTTATGGTGATCAAGGGCTCTCTGAAGGCTGCACTCAAGAGTTTTGATATTGACCTGAAGTCCTGGGAGAAACTCAGCCAGGATTCCTGCACCTGGTGCAACCAAATAAAAAAAATAGGGCAGTCACTTTGAAAGCAAAGGCAGGAGAGGGAATCCTCAACCAGCAACTCATCCAAAACTCTGCAATACTCTCTCCTATTTGCTACAGAATTCTCCAGGCGGAGATCAGCCTTAGCAGTCACCTACATACCCACCGGAACCCTATCAAACACCACAACTGATGAACATGGTCATCTTCACCTTGACAGACAAACAAGAAGATGCCAAGTAGTGTCAGGTGAATATGCGTCACATACTATATACACTACATACTATTTATAAAAATTGCAGGTGTGAGGAGAACACATATTAAGTTCTTCATTAAAATTTCACCGCAGATCTCATTAATTCTCCTGGTATAAAGATTTTATTGATTTTAATTATATTAAAGCATTGGACAGATTTTCTGGTCGTAATGATGGCAGAAGTGTCAATTTCCGCCGTCATTACTCCTCTAAACAGACAGCAATTTCAGAACTTGGCACATACTCAGGATAAGATGAGCACCCAGAAGCTGCTGTAAGTGATTCCACGCTTCTCCGGAGGATACAGTGTTGAAGTCCTGCCAGACTGTAAGTAAAGGGAAATTTCTTAATTGATTACTTACTCTTAATGTAAAAGCCCTTGAACTAGGTACACTTTGTTGAATAAGGTGTATCTGGGCTTTTAGCAGCATACTAACTTTATAGTTACTGCCGGACAGCTTCACTTTGCTGAACAGCTCATTTTAGAAATCATAGAATCATAGAAACCCTACAGTACAGAAAGAGGCCATTCGGCCCATCGAGTCTGTACCGACCACAATCCCACCTAGGCCCTACCCCTATATCCCTACATATTTACCCACTAATCCCTCTAACCTACACATCTCAGGACACTAAGGGCAATTTTTAGCATGGCCAATCAACCTAACCCGCACATCTTTGGACTGTGGGAGGAAACCAGAGCACCCGGAGGAAACCCACGCAGACATGAGGAGAATGTGCAAACTCGACACAGACAGTGACCCAAGCCGGAATCTAACCCGGGTCCCTGGCGCTGTGAAGCAACAGTGCTAACAGATACTGATCACGTTGTTGTGTATCCTTACCATCCTCTATTTCATTTCCAATTACAAGCATTCTTTAAGAACATAAGAAATAGGAGCAGGAGTAGGCCATCTGGCCCTTCGAGCCTGCCCCACCATTCAACAAGATCATGGCTGATCTGAAGCAAATCAGTTCCACTTACCCGCCTGCTCCCCATATCCCCTAATTCCCTTATCGATCAGAAAACTATCTATCCGTGATTTAAACATATTCAACGAGGAAGCCTCCACCACTTCCATCCTCTATTTCATTTCCAATTACAAGCTAACCACTGTGCTACTGTGCCGCCCTTTATATTCACTAAATGTCAAAACTCTCCATTATGGTAAAAAAAATCCACATTTTTAAAATAATTTTTATATTTATCTTTGCTTCCACCTTAAAGCAATTAAAATTGATTCTGCTATCTGGAATTTAAATTAAAAATAGTGGGATTCATGCTGGAATTTTCTGGTCCTGTCATGGCAAAAAACGGAGGAAGCCTGTGGGGGGAAACCTGAGCACCTGGAGGAAACTCACGCAGACACGGGGAGAATGTGTTAACATCACCCAGACAGTGACCCGAGGCCGGAATCTAACCCGGGTCCCTGGCGCTGTGAGGCAGCAGTGCTAACCACTGTGCCACCCTTGGTCACACTGAATCAGCTATCAATTTGACTCACTTCATAGTACTCTGAGCTCTTAGCTCAAAAGATTATAGTTTCAAGGCCCCCAGATATCCAAACTGAAAGACAAGAGGCAGAGAGATTTGGATAGGCTGAGCGAGTGGGCGAGGATCTGGCAGATGGAATATAACGTTAGCAAATGTGAGGTTATCCACTTTGGAAGAAATAATAGTAAATTGGAATATTATTTAAATGGAGAAAAATTACATCGTGCGACTGTGCAGAGGGACCTGGGGGTCCTTGTGCACGAATCGCAAAAACTCAGTCTGCAGGTGCAGCAGGTGATCAAGAAGGCGAATGGAATGTTGGCCTTTATCGAGAGGGGGATAGAATATAAAAGCAGGGAGGTCTTGCTGCAACTGTACAAGGCACTGGTGAGGCCGCAACTGGAGTACTGTGTGCAGTTTTGGTCCCCTTATTTGCGAAAGGATATATTGGCCTTGGAGGGAGTGCAGAGAAGGTTCACCAGGTTGATACCGGAGATGAGGGGTGTAGCTTATGAGGAGAGATTAAACAGATTGGGTCTGAACTCGTTGGAGTTTAGAAGGATGAGGGGTGATCTTATAGAGACATATAAGATAATGAAGGGGCTGGATAGGGTGGAGGCGGAGAGATTCTTTCCACTTAGAAGGGAAACCAGAACTAGAGGGCACAGCTTCAAAATAAGGGGGGGCAGGTTCAGAACAGAGTTGAGGGGGAACTTCTTCTCTCAGAGGGTAGTGAATCTCTGGAATTCTCTGCCCATTGAAGTGGTGGAGGCTTCCTCGTTGAATATGTTTAAATCACGGGTAGATAGTTTTCTGATCGATAAGGGAATTAGGGGATATGGGGAGCAGGCGGGTAAGTGGAACTGATTTGCTTCAGATCAGCCATGATCTTGTTGAATGGTGGGGCAGGCTCGAAGGGCCAGATGGCCTACTCCTGCTCCTATTTCTTATGTTCTTAAAGAATGCTTGTAATTGGAAATGAAATAGAGGATGGTAAGGATACACAACAACGTGATCAGTATCTGAAAAATAAAAGCTAGGTTCTGTCAGACATGTAAGTTAATTATGAAAGTAATTAAATTTACTAAATAGCATTTTTTTAACGGCAGGGCAGATGTTATGTTGCAGCTGTGGAAGGTGGGAGCATCTGGACATTGAAGTGATTTCTGTTGTCTGCAGAAAGTGTAAGCAGCTGGTGGAATTTCGGATCAGGACTATTGATAGAGAAGTCGAACTACAGACAGTGTGCAATATAAGGGAGGTGGATAAATACCTGGACACTTTGTTCCAGCAAGCAATCACACCTCTTAGGATTGTGTCATCTGTTTCAGACAGTGTTGAGAGACAGGCAGATGTGACTGTGAGTGAGGCAAGTAATGGGATCAATCAAACAGTTATCGAGGAGCCTCAGACTTTGCAAACAGGTATAAGGTGGTTGCTACCTGTGTGGACAAAAGCAAGGACTGGCCATGGCACCTTGGGACAGGAAGCTGTTCAAACAGGAAGAGCAAAAAGGAATGTAGTGTCAGTAAGGGACAGTACAGTGAGGGGGATTGCACTGTTCTCTGCTGCAAAGAGCACAAGTCCAGATGGTTGTGTTGCCTGTCCGATGTCTGGGTTCAGGACATTTGCTCGGTGCTACACAGGAAGCTGCAGTGGGAGGGGAAGGATCCTGTTGTCATGATACATGTAGATACCAACGACATACGCAGCACGTGGAAAGAGGTTCTGCATAGTCAGTATGAGGAGGGGCACCCAATTCAGAAGCAGAAGCTCAAAGCCTCTCTAGATTATTGTGGAGAAAAGAGACAGGTCGAAATTTTTCATCTTGAAAAGGGGAAAACAACAATTTATACTGAGAAGAGAGTGCTGATTGGTTTGCAAGTGGACTCTGATTGGTAGAGGCGTTGCTATGGAGAATGCACCAGTTGATGATGACTGACAGTTTCCAGTGCGCACAAATGTACCACACTGTGAGCATGACTGACAATCTTAAATTGGTTGTCAGCGTAATTCTTAGCACACTGAGAATTATTTAGCAAATGTTGTCCAAACACAAAATCATATCTAATTTTGAACGCTGTGCTCTGATTTTTGCAAGCATGGGCTGGTTAAATGCAGTCTATACTTTGCCCATTCTGAACTGCAGTTGGGACATACTGTTGATATGATCCGCCAGTTTTGGGGGCATACAGGCTACATATCTGGCATCACATTGGCATGGAAATTCATATACCACATTGCTCATCTGTGGCCATGAAAAGAACCCAGTCTAGTTCAGACAACCCTGGCAAGACAAGCTATCTCAAAGATTTGGGTAACAGGTGAAACTCGCTGTTACAATGCAGTAACAACATGAGTGGTATTTACCTCTGACAGGGTGCTTGTTGCTGTCCTGCCAAAAAGACGTTTTGCATATCACACGGGACTAAGTCATTCTGCCCTTTGAGCCTGCTTGGCCATTCAGTACGGTCACAGCTAATCTGATTTTAGCCTTAACTCCACACTCCTGCCTACCCATGATAACCTTTCACCCTCTGCTTATCAAGTATCTATCTATCTCCGCCTTAAAAATATTCAAAGACCCTGCATCCCTTTGAAAAAGAGAGTTCCAGAGACACTCAACCCCCTGACAGAAAATATCTCTCCTAATCCCTTTCTTAAATAGGTGATCCTTTATTTTAAGCAGAGACTCTAGTACTGGATTTTCCCACAAGAGAAAACATCCTCTCCACACCAACTCTGCCATGATCCAAAAGAACCTTAAAGGTTTCAATCAAATTGCCTCTTACTATTCTAAACTCCAGCAGGTACAAGTCCAGCCTGTCCAGCCTTTCCTCACAAAATGACCAACCCAATCCAGGTATTAGTTCAGTAAATTGTCTCTGAATTGCTTCCAGCACTATTACATGCTTCCTTTAAAAAGGGAGACCAATACTTACACAGTACTCTAGAAATGGTCTCACCAACGCCATGTATAACTGAAGCATAAGCTCCCTATTCTTGTATTTAATTTCCCTCAGAATAAATAATAACATTCTATTCGTTTTCCTAATTACTTGCTGTTCTTGCACACTAGCCTTTTATGATTCATGCACTAGGACACTCAGCTCCCTCTGCATCTCAAAGCTCTGCAATCTCTCACCATTTAGATAATATGGGCGAGATTTTACGGCCTTGCTTGACCCGAGACCAGAAAATCCCACCTGAGGTCAATGGATCTTCCCATTGTCCGCCCCTCTCCCGCTCCAATTCCCGCGGCGGGTGGGGCCGTAGAATTCTGGCGTATGCTTTCTTTTAATTCTTCCTGCCAAAATGAACAATTGCACACTTTCTGACATTATACTCTATTTGCCAGATCTTTGCCCACTCACTTAACCTATCTACATACCTTTGTTGCCTCCTTGTACCCTCTTCACATCTTACTTTCCTACCTATCTTTGTGTCATCAGCAAATTTAGCAGCCAAATAATCAAAAGTTGAGGCTCCAGCACTGATGCCTGTGGCATCCTACATGTCACATCCTGCCAACCAGAAAATGATCTATTTATGCCTACTCTCTGTTTCGTGTTAGCTAGCCAATCTTCTATCCATGATGATATGTTACACCCTGCAAACCCGAGCTTTTATTTTTCACCAATGATCATTGATGTGGCACTTTATCAAATGCCTACTGGAAATCGAAATACAATACATCCAACAGGCCCCCTTTATCAATAGCACATGTTAGTTCTTCAAATAGCTCCAATAAATTGGTTAAACATGTTTTCCCTTTCACAAGAAAGCATGTTGATTCTGCCTGATTACCCTGATGCATCACCCTTGCAATAACATTTTTAATAATAGCTTTTAACATCTTACCTACGATGTTAAGCTAACCGGCCTGTCGTTTCCTACGTTTTGGCTGGAATTCTCCCAAATAAATTCTATGTGTCAAATTCACTGAAAACTGGAGTAATTCACACTTTTTTAAAGTAGGAGTTCAGAGAAGGATCTCCCACACTGTGCACTGCAGAGGCCACCAGCGTGAATATCTAAACATTTCAGGGGGCTGGGCCTATCCCCGCTGGAGAGGATGAAATCAGCGTGCTGAGCGAGCCACTGCGCATTCACCAATCTGTCAGTGCCGAGATCGGCGCACGCGCAGTGGCCGTGCACTGCCAGCCTCCCGACTGCTCGATCACTGGCCAGCCCCGCAACCCCCACAATGCCGGCCGTGATCCTCGCAAAAGGATCCCGGCCGTTGTCTCCCAGCCCGTAGTGCTGCATTTTATGTTTTTTTAAACATTATGAACACTACTACAAAAGATTAGACCACTTTAAAAATCCTCTGAGATATGTCTCCTAGCTCTGTTCGCTGATTCTGGAAGAATAAAATGTACAAATAATCAGGTATATGTCCATCAAGGCAAGCAGGCACAGTTAGCACTGTCTCAAAGAACAAAGAAAATTACAGCACAGGAACAGGCTCTTCGGCCCTCCAAGCCTGCACCCACCATGCTGCCCAACTGAACTAAAAGCCCCTACCTTTCCAGGGACCATATCCCTCTATTCTCATCCTATTCATGTATTTATTAAGACGCCCCTTAAAAGTCACTAACATATCCACTTCCACTACCTCCCCGGCAACAAGTTCCAGGCACCCACTACTCTCTGTGTAAAAGATCTGCCTCATACATCGCCTTTAAACCTTGCCCCTCGCGCCTTAAACCTGTGCCCCCTAGTAATTGACTCTTCCACCCTGGGAAAAAGCTTCTGACTATCCACTCTGTCCATGCCTCTCATAATCTTGTAGACCTCTATCAGGTCGCCCCTCAACCTCTGTCACTCATTGGTGAGCGCAAATAGATTTTGATCCTCTTCAGTGCCGAAAATGAACGCTCACCTGAACAGTTAGTGATTTTTTTTGCTCTCGGGCCCCCCTCCCTTCCAGGCCCCTAGGCCCTACTCAGCCTAATGGGGTTAATCCGCCACTGATACACTTAAGGGTTCTGCCATTTACTGTACATTTCCTATCTGTATTAGACCTTCCAAAATGCATTACCTCACATTTGTCCGGATTAAACTCCATCTGCCATCTCTCCGCCCAAGTCTCCAACCGATCTATATCCTGCTGTATCCTCTGATGATCCTCATCACTTTGTGTCGTCCGCAAACTTACTAATCAAACCAGTTACATTTTCCTCCAAATCATTTATATACATTACAAACAGCAAAGGTCCCAGCACTGATCCCTGAGGAACGCCACTTGTCACAGCTCTCCATTCAGAAATGCACCCTTCCACTGCTATCCTCTGCCTTCTTTGACCGAGCTAGTTTTGTATCCACCTTGCCAGCTCACCTCTGATCCCATGCGACTTCACCTTCTGCGCCAGTCTGCCATGAGGGACCTCATCAAAGGCCTTACTGAAGTCCATGTAGACAACATCCACTGCCCTACCCTCATCAATCATCTTCGTCAACTCCTCGAAAAACTCGATCACGTTCGTGAGACACGACCTCCCCTTCACAAAACCATGTTGCCTCTCACTAAAACGTCCACTTATTTCCAAGTGGGAATACATCCTGTCTCGAAGAATCCACTCCAATAATTTCCCTACCACTGATGTAAGGCTCACAGGCCTGTAATTACCTGGATTATTTTTGCTACCCTTCTTAAATAAAGGAACAACATTGGCTATTCTCCAATCCTCTGGGACCTCCCCTGTAAGAAGTCTCACAACACCAGGTTAAAGTCCAACAGGTTTATTTGGTAGCAAATACCATAAGCTTTCGGAGCAATGCTCCTTCGTCAGATGGAGTGGTCTCTGTTCTCAAACAGGGCACAGACACAGAAATCAAATTACAGAATACTGATTAGAATTCTGTGTCTGTGCCCTGTTTGAGAACAGAGACCACTCCATCTGACGAAGGAGCATTGCTCCGAAAGCTTATGGTATTTGCTACCAAATAAACCTGTTGGACTTTAACCTGGTGTTGTGAGACTTCTTACTGTGCTTACCCCAGTCCAACGCCGGCATCTCCACATCATGACCTCCCCTGTAGCCAGTTATAATACAAAGATTTCTCTCAAGGCCTCAGCAATTTCCTCCCTTGCCTCTATCAGTATTCTAGGGTATATCCCATCAGGCCCTGGGGACTTGTCTACCTTAATGTTTCTCAAGAACCCCAATACCTCCTCCTTTTTGATCTCAACATGACTCAAACTATTTACACATCCTTTCGCAGAACTCATCACCCACCAAGTCCTTCTCTTTGGTGAATGCTGATGCAAAGTACTCATTTAATACCTTGCCCATTTACTCTGGCTCTACACATAGATTCCCTCCCTTGTCCTTGAGTGGGCCAACACTCTCCCTGGCTACCCTTTTGCTCTTTACATATGTATAAAAAGCCTTGGGATTTTCCTTAATCCTGCTGGCCAATGCTTTTTCGTGACCCCTTTTAGCCCTCCTTATTCCTTGCTTAAGTTTCTTTCTACTTTCTTTGTATTCCACACTTGCTTCATGTGTTCCCAGCCTCCGAGCTTTGACAAATGCTTCCTTTTTCTCTTTGACTAGGCTCACAATATCTCTCGTTATCCAATGTTCCCAAAACTTGCCTTACTTATCCTTCATCCTTACAGGAATGTGCCGGTCCTGAATCCCTATCAACTTACACTTGAAATCCTCCCACATGCCAGATGTTGATTTGCCCTCAAACATCTGCCCCCAATCTACATTCTTCAGTTTCTGCCGAATATTGTTGTAATTAGCCTTCCCCCAATTTAGTACCTTAACTTGAGGACTACACTTATCTTTATCCATCAGTACCTTAAAGCTTATTGAATTGTGATCACTGTTCCCGAACTGCTCCCCTACTGAAACATTGGCCACCTGGCTGAGCTCATTCCCCAATACCAGGTCCAGTATGGCCCCTTCCCTAGTTGGACTATCTACATACTGTTTCAAGAAGCCCTCCTGGATGCTCCTTACAAACTCTGCCCCATCCACACCCCTAGCACTAAGTGAGTCCTAGTCAATATAGGGGAAGTTAAAATCTCCCACCACGACAACCCTGTTACTTTTACACCTTGCCAAAATCTGCCTACATATCTGTTCCTCTATCTCCCGCTGGCAGTTGGATGGCCTATAGTAAACCCCCAACATTGTGACTACACCTTTCCTATTCCTGAGCTCTATCCATATTGCCTTGCTGTATGAGCCCTCCGAGGTATCCTCCTGGAGTACAGCTGTGATATTCTCCTTAACTAGTAGCGCACCTCCCCCACCCATTTGACATCCCCCTCTATCCCACCTGAAACATCTGTATCCTGGAATGTTAAGCTGCCAATCCTGTCCTTCCCTTAATCAAGTCTCTGTAATGGCAACAACATCGTAGTTTCTAGTACTAATCCAAGCTTTAAGTTCATCTGCCTTACCTGTTACACTTCTCGCATTGAAACTGATGCACTTCAGTCCACCAGATCCTCTTTGATTAGCAACCCCACCCTGCCTGCTGTTTCTCTGAGTCTTACTGGCCCTACTCTCTGGTTCCCCTTCAGCAAATTCACCTTTACTTTGGCTCCCACCCCGCTGCCAAACTAGTTTAAATCCTCCTGTGTAACACTTGCAAAACTCCTGGCCAGAATATTTATAGTAAGAAGTTTAACAACACCAGGTTCATCTCCACATCAGAATATTTATGCCTTTATTTACATTCCGCTGCTTCAGTGCAGTGCTTGCAGGAAAAGACAAGATTGGAAGTTTGAACTTGGCGCACTTTCAGTGCACATTTTAATGCGTCAGGACTTCTATATTGTCCCAACGCACATATGTGGCATACAATCTCCATACGCCAGCATTTGGTGCAGAAGGTATGGTCAAATGTATTAAAAATGATAATGAGAGTAATTTTCCTTCTAATTATACGGCTATGAACTTCACAACCCATTTTTTTCAATATTGCAAGTGAGTCTGTTAATTGTTCATTTATTTGTTAAACCAAAATATCTTCCTTTGAATTCCCTAAATGATCATAAATAAGTTCACACTTACTTAATGAGGTGTAATAAGTAACAGAACAAACTGACTGTGAAATTGAGATTCGAGGCTGTTGCAAAAACAGAAGGAGCCGAAAAATATGAAAATTTTCTACAAAGTGCATATTTAGGCCTCTGCGAGTAATTGGGATTGTTTTAGCAATGGATGTATTTACATTACAGTTTCAGAAATGTGCTTCTCTTCGATTTTAGTGCCGAGGAACTAATCCCACTCCAAAAGTCAGCTCACAGTAGCCGGGAGCTTGTGATTAGTAGCGACGCAAGGGTGCTTGCCATTATCAGTGTCACAAGTAGATTTATATTATCTCTGCAATAAAGTTACTGTGAAAATCCCCTAGCTGCCACACTCCGGCACCTGTTTGGATACACTGAGGGGGAATTTAGCATGGCCAATCCACCTAACCAGCACATGTTTGAGACTGTGGGAGGAAACCAGAACACCCAGAGGAAACCCACACAGACACGGGGAGAATGTGCAGACTCCGCACAGACAGTGACCCAAGCCAGGAATTGAACCCAGGTCCCTGGCATTGTGAGGCAGCAGTCTAGCCACTATGCCACTGTGCCACCGTGCTGCCCAGGTCAGAATTTCACCTCAATCACCATGTAGAGCTATGGTGACTGAATTCAGAGTTTTTTACTGGGTACTCACGGTATGGAGCTGGACTACAGTCATCAGGCTGAGAAACAACCAATCACATTCAAGGATTTTCACAGACGTCCCCTGAACCAGCCCCCAACCAACAAACAAAAATCAAGAAATACATTCACTTCTACATTTTTTTTACATTGAGCAATGATTGGACAATCACATGGAGTGAAGGTGGATGAAAATTATTCTGAAAAAAACTATTTTTAAGTCATTTCAAAAATTTAGTTTTAAAAAATCTACAAATTATTCATTTAACAGCACTCCATGATCCTAAAATTATTTTCTTCAGGGCCAGCTCAGTTTGTTCATCAAATTTTATTGATCACATCATCGTTAAAAACTCAGTTCCACTTGATTGAATAAGATGCAAGGGGTTTCAGACGGTTATCTGGGAAAGCAGCAAAGTGGAAATACTTGCTGATTTGATTGATTGCTGGCTCTGGGGAGACGGGGGGAGGGGGGAGCCATGATCTAGTCTGTGTCGGAGACCTGAGTGACAGGGTGACAACTTCAGGATTTGCATGCTAATCTGCGCAGGCCTGACAACCTGAAGTTGCAGTCCGATTCAGAGGGGTCGTGACAGCGAAAGTTGACAGTTCACTGTTTAAATCATAAAACAAGGTTTACAGACCGATTTTAATATCTGAGAAATATACAGAGAAATCCCCACCTGCGTCTTTAAGTGTTGAACTCACAGCTGATGTAGATCAAAGTGGTCATTTGATCTAAACCGTGATTACAAAATGAGAGAATCAATAGCATATCACAAGCCTGAAGTGGGGCAAACATTAGAAAATTCTTTCTCACAAAATATTGATTCTGTAAAATGAGCTGCCAACATCTTACCAGCTAATGCCTTAAAAAGACTTGGCCACCTTTCAGGTTAATAATGGATTGCAGAGTTGTATGGAATACAATGGGTTGATTTTTTTCTGTGACACCTGTGGCTCTGCTGCCGGGACCGGAAGCCACAACTGACTGTGCTCTGATAGGCGCAGGCAGCTGGGGGTGGCATTTGGAAGCAATGAACCATGGATTCCACCATCTAACTGAGGACGGCAGCGCCAATCAGAGGGCCAGCAGGCCCACTCGGCAGCACTACCACTACCAGTGGCCAGTGCCGAGGTTGCATCACCAAGGTGAGGGCATCTTCATGCCTAAACACGTTAGTTCTTTTGGGGAAGCTGATACCAGGCAAATGGATTCTGGCAATTGGGGAAGGCGATTTGATTTTTGCAGTGTTATGGTTCAGGTCAGAAATTCCAAAGTGTTCTATGAAGCCCGCCTTGATCATAAGTTTTGTATCTTGAATTTGGCTACAATAAAAGCTCCCTGGTGGGTCATTTGAATCAGGTATGATTCAAATGACCCACCAGGGGTTTTCATCAACCAAAGTTTATTTAAGAATATAGTTAACATGTATAGAAAGAAAATTAGCAAGAACTTTTATCAATTACAAACAAGAAACAGAATAATCACTATCATGTATAACCCTTAACAAATATATCTAATGTGTTTCAATCAAAACCAAAACTTTCCATAGTCAAAACCCTTTAAACAGGTTCAACACAGCAAAGATTAATGCTCACGTGATACTGGAAATTGAGTCCTTTGGTTGAAGTTTGCAGTCCTCTGGATTCACTCAGAACAAGTTGAAATCAAAACAGCTTCTCAGAACCCCAGGGAGAAACTCTGGTCAAGCTACCAGCTGCAGAATCTTCACTGCAGGAAGGTAAGACCTTTCTTTCAGATAACAGCAGAATTTCCAAAGCAACAGGGAGAGAGGGAAAACACTTCTTGATAGCTTGCTGTCCCTTCTAAAACCCAACTCTAACTAAAACACTACTGCCAGCCAAAAACAGAAAACGAAACCTTGAATTCCCCAGGAAGGAAAAAACCTGACCAGAATTATCCGGGTTAGGTTGATTGGCCAGGTTAAAAATTGCCCCTTAGAATCCTAAGATGCGTAAGTTAGAGGAATTAGCGGGTAAATATGTGGGGGTAGGGCCTGGGTGGGATTGTGGTCGGTGCAGACTCGATGGGCCGAATGGCCTCCTTCTGCACTGTAGGGTTTCTATGATTCTATGAACCCATGACTTTCCACCTAACAATGCAAGATCATAAAACTAATCCCAGAGTAAGCACAAACAACCCCATTTAAGCCACTTAAGTAGAAATAAAAGGACATGTCCAGTCAAGCTGGCAAAAATGACATCACTGAAGCTGTGAGTTAAGAAACCACTGAAGCTGTGAGAGTTGCAGAAATCATGTTTAATAAAAACCTTTCTTGAAGGTACATTAACGTCACAGCAGTGGCAACGGGTTGAGCGCAGGGGCAGCCATTGCTACCAAAGTGCCCCTCCATGTACCATGAGTATCCATTGAGGAGTGCCCCCCTCCCCCCCCCCCACCCCACCCCCCCCCACCCTCCCTGGAACCTGCCAGTGTTAACCTGAATGTCACAACACCTCCCACCATATTGCCAGTCATTCCTCATTCCTGCATATTTCCAGAGGGCTAGAAAAATTCAGTTCAACATTGCTCACATTGTGGGATTGTCAGAGTGTAATCTTCAAAATATAACTGGTCAGGATTGAGATTTTCAGAATGTTAAATTGTTGTTGAATGTTAAATTGATATTTTGAAGTTTTACTTTTAATGAAAGCTGTGTCATTATTTTCCTGGAAGTTGGATCTTCTTCTTATTCCGTCATGTCGGATGATTCAGCATACACTTTAGCTTAGTGACATTGTATGTGATCTTTGAAAGAAACTAATATTGTTTGCATTGATGTGCTGATTCCACATTTTTAGTGTTCTTGCATCCTAATTATAATAGAAAATATGAAATTTGTTTTAGAAACTGATTGTGTGGCCGATCTTATCCGGACAGATTGGAGTTGGACTCAGCGAGTTACTTCAAACTGGTTTATTTACACTATGTACGTTGCATATATAGTGAGCTCTTTGGTCGGCACATCTCTGTCGAATGCTATTTCATCTGCTGTACAGAGTCTCTAGCACATGACTGCTGATGTCGCTGTTACATCATAATCTGTGTCACTCATTATTATATTCTATTTACCCGTTATACTACACCTCCCTCTATCAATACTATCAATTTATTTAATAACAATGTTAAACTATTTTAAAAATAATTTATGTTACATTTGCCCTACACCTTATCCTCCGCGAAGCCCATTGGTCAGAGATTCGGGGTGGAAATTTCCTGTCCTGCCTGCCGTGGGAACCGTAGCGGGTGGGACACGAACCATGGAAAGGTCCGTTGACCTCAGACAGGATTTTCCAGTCTTGGGCGTTTGCGGCTGGAAAATCCTGCCCTAGGTCTTTTGTGCTGCCTTCACAGCTCTCCCTGAACATGTGCTGGGGCTGCTGAGCAGGGTAGGTGGTCTTTCGCTCAGTCAGTATTCTGCAAGCTGCTCAAAGTATCCTTGGGGCCTACATCATGTGGTAATCGAGGATCAGTGTTTTTGTAGACACCACTGAAATCGGTGCTTTCCTGTTGTATCTGAAAGTACCAGACAGTGTTTAGATCAGGTACATCTGTGGATACTCCAATCTTTTAAGAACCACAGCTGGGATTCTCCCAAAAAAATTCTATGTTCCCAACGTGTGGCAAAATGGGAGTAAATCCCGTCTTTTTTTTAAGCAGGATTCCCAGAACGAATCTCCGAAACTCTGCGTCACAGAGTGCCTTAGTGTGACTCCCTCTGAAAAGCCAGGGGCAGGGCTTATTCCCCCCAGAGAGGTGGGCAGCATAGTGCAGAACAGGCCACTGCGCATGCACTGATCTGTCAGCATGGAGATCGGCGCATGCACAGTAGCACTCCCATTGCTGGCCTCCAGATTGATGGCCAGCCCAATCGCTGGCCAGCACTGCAAACCCCCATCGCTGGCCTTCCAATCCCCTCCCTATCCCTGACCTCCCGGAGGGGAGGCTCAATGGCCTCCCTTCCCTCCAGCGGGGTCTTGCCGCCTGTTCCCCATTAGTGGGGAGCAGTGGCAAACCCCGCTGGAGGGAACCACGCCCGGCAAGAGGGAGACACGCTAGCGGGCCCGGAGAATAAGTTTCGGCCCCAGTAATCGTATGCAAATGTCAATTACCATGATATTTCCATATTGTAATCCACTCCACGCCGATTTCTAGCTTGGAGCTGATCACGTTAGAAAATTTAGGCTGGGTGACGCCCAGCAGGAAGCCCGCAAAACAGCCGCCGCTAATGTCTCCTGGCCCGTTGTGCTACTTGAGCAGCGCAGGAGGCTGGGAGAATCGACCCCGACACCTTCTGATCTATGATCCAGAATCCACAACCTCTGGCCTGGTGTTAAGGGGCTGGAGTCTAGACCTTATGTCTGCAGTTGTACTAGTGATTCTGCTTCTCACGCAGGGTAGTCTCCAGGTTCCTCATCCTTTTGTGGTCAATCACCATACCAGTAGGTTGGAGGTTCTGTGGCAACAGAAGGACTTGTGTCCTTCAGCTGTTGGCCATTGTGGAGTTCTGCTGGTGAAAATCCTTTAGGTAAGGATGTAACTCTGTATTACAGTAGGGCTGAATTCCAGTCAGAATTCTTGGTCACTAAGGTCTTGATGTTTCTCATGGATCTTTCAGTCTCTCCGCTGGCTTGTGTGCTCCTGAACACTGGTGATATGGGTGATCCCATAGTCATCGATAAATTTTCTAAAGTAGTCATTGACAAATTGTGGCCCTTTATCTGAGACTATTTTGTCCAGGAACTCATGTGTGTAGAACATGGTCTACAGCACCCTGATCACAGACTCAGCTAGAGCAGTGTAGAGTCTGGCCACTTCCAAACACCTTGGGTGGCAGTCAACACAAACAAGGAATTTATTGCCTTGAAAATAGAAGAGGTCAGGACACAGTTTCTGCCAATGTCTATCTGGGAAATTAGTTGGTAATAGAGGCTTGTTGGGTGGCTGGCTATTCATTTTGCAAGTGTAGCAGAAGGTAGATTAGTGTCACCATCGCTGCTACTATATTTCATATACTGGTTGTGTGGCTCTCTGTAGAGGCTGTCGTCTGACTCGGGTAGTTACTTCAAACTGGCTTAGTTACACTATGTATACCATGTTAGTGAGTTCCCCGGTTTCGAGTGCTGACTATTCCATTCACTATACAGAATCTCAAGCACGACTGTTGATGTCACTGCCACACCATGGTCTACCATAAATACCATAAATATTCTCATTACCATAAATATTCTATTAACACAATATACTACACCTCCCCCGTCCAGATGATGTAAAACGATAGGGGAGGAGGCATCTACTTCACAGGTAACATATGGAGTTGTAGGTTACCCTGTTATTTCAATTTAAACCCTGGGTAGAGAGCCAGGGAACTGTATCTGTCCTCATCCACTTCATTCAAGAAATTAAGCGAATTCGAAATCGACACTCATCTCACGGCTTCGAGGTTTCACTGCCTCTTGAGCCCACACCAGCAATCTTAAAGATGGAAAGAGTAGGTTCAAGATCCCACCCTAGATAATTCAATGAAATCACCTCTCATTCTTCAAAATTCCATTGAGCTCATTCCCAACTGTTTAACCTTACCTCATAAATTAATCCCTTCATACCAGGGATTATCTTAATGAACCTCTTCTGAGCTGCCTCCAATGAAATAATCTTTCCTTAAATAAAGGGATGAAAACTGCTCACAGTACTCCAGATGTGTTCTCACCAGTACCTTGCAGCAAGACTTCCCTACTCTTATGCTCCAACCCCCTTGAAATAAGGGCCAACATTCCATTAACCTTCCTCATTACCTCCTGCACCTGTGCACTAGCTTTCTGTGTTTCATGCACAAGTACCCCCAAGACCCTTTGTGTTGCAGCTTTCTGGAGTTTATCTCCAATTAAATTATACTCTGTTCTTTTGTTCTCCTTTCCAAAATGAACAACAATAAGTTCCAATTTTCTGTTCACTGGATTCAACATACTCTTCCTGTTCTACATTATGTACCCTATATGCATCATTACAGAGTATTTGATCCAGAATAGGATTTGACCAGGAATATGTATCCCCCTAGGTTTTTCCAGTTTGGTTTTCCCTGTCAATAGTTGATTAACTGACATCCCCTGTGATTAATGTTCTGCCATTTTTCTGGTCCATAGAACAATTCCTTTGTCTATCTGCATCTTATTATTACCTCCTCTCATTATGCTTGACTTCAGTCTAGATTGTGTATTTGTCTTTTCTTTCTCTGGATGTAGTGCCCTCTCATTGAAATACATTGGTAATCATTCCTTAGCTGTCCACCATAAATGTGGTAAATCTTGAAATGGGTAAAATGATGTGTAGATGCCTAACTTCAATCCCTAACACTAGTATATATAGAAATGATCTCCCAGTAAATTTATCTGAACTCAAACCTCTAAAGGTTTATAATCCTTTTCAAATGGGACATCTTCCATCAAACTGTACAGTTTCTTAAAAATGAAATTTCAAATTTGCAATGTCACTTTTGACCAGTGAAATAACAACATCTTGACATCTATTCTCAGAGATCTTGAACTTCATGAAGAATTAGTTGCGTTCAGAACCAAACAAATGCTTAATATGCTTGATATTTCCATACAAAAGCAATAACTACAGTCAAAAAAATCCATCAGATATTGTAACAGAAATGGTTGTCTAAGTATTATGCGTGAGAGCAGAGATTGGTCATATTTTTAAATTACTTTCTCCATAATTCAGTACCTTTCAAATTAGGGTCATGAAACATTTCCCAACAATGTCATGTAGAATTTTTCACGATGTATAGATGATGAAAGTCTTAATGAAATTTTCTTGAGTGCCAGCTGGCTTGTGGATAGCTAATACACTTTTCCTTTGTCTTTTTCCCCACATATCAATTCATATAATGGATGGTATGTCATCTGTTCAGGTGTTTCTGTAGACTTCTTATTGGACCTGTTCTTTTGTATAGGATAAAAGAAGCAATCAAACTGCTTGGCATTTGTATATCCAATTGTACATCAAAATAGTTATTTTAACCTTATGAAATTCATTATTAGGGTCACATTCAGAATATTGTCATTTTCATAAGCGAAATTGCACATGCTCTGCAAATGACCATGAGGCTGGAGAGAATGGGGCACTTCATGCTCTCAATTGACAGGATACTTCATCGAGTAAATGACGACATATAAGAGACTGGGCAGTAAACTCTGTGCTCCAGTGCAACTGATGGGTATCACAAAGCTGTGCCTCCCGCTTCCCTGGCCAAAAAGTTCCAGGTAAGGATTGCACAGCAATTGCCTGGGAAGTACAAACTGCCCCTGGGCAACTGCCCTGCACTTGGAACCATCCAAAAATATGATGTAAATCACAAACTTCAGATGGTTCCGACTTTCTTACACCAATAGTTAACCAGAAAAATAAGAATTAAAACCACTTCAAACTTCTGGGTAACTACTGTGCAGACCCAGACCAACCCCACAAAGGACTCCCCCAACCCCCAACTACACCACCATGGTAATACCCCCATTACCTAGGGATTTCCCCCCCACCCCCACTAGAGATGTCCCCCTACCCCAAACCCTAGCTACCCTCCTATGGGATGTTTTCACCTCCTCCACATGGGGACCATACTTGACTCCTCCCACCCCACATGCCACCAGATCCAGCTCCCAACTCTCACTCCCATACCTGGCCAGGCTCATCTCCCAACTTCAAGCTCTCCAACAAGGTCAAACTTCACCCCCAACCCCACCACCGCCAAGGCCCGACAAGACCTGACATCCACTCCCACCAAAGCCTGACCCAATCCCGCTAAGGCCTAGCCTGACCCTATCCCCACCACATCCTCTCCCAGGCCTGATTCCACCTCCACACTACCCCCAAGCTTCCATCAAAGCCCAACTTAAGCCCCTACCCCCCTTCAAGTCCCAACCCAATCCCTTTGGCCCCCACTTCCTGCCAAATGCACCGTGCCTTGCCTGCCACGCAAATCTTACTGAATTATCTTATACTCTTTCCTTCTCCCTGGCTTATCAAAGACATTTGAACCTGACTGGACCTTTAACCTTACCTGCTTTATGGAAGTTAGTGCTGCAAGGAAGGGGCATATCCTACCTCCTACCAATGTAGCAGCACTCAACTGAAGGCCATATGGGACATGCTATCCTGCACAGTTCTCACCCAGCCTGAATTGGAAGGTTGGACAAGACAGAACCAAAAAAAAACAAAGGTTGGAAAGTAAGGGTAAAATGGCAATCTGACTCAGATTGGCACTCTATGGACTTTCAGACCATTATTTTGTAACCCCTCACCACCTATCAAATGGAGCAGTTAGTATCACCATAGTTCCCAGTTCTCTGGGAAACAATGGGTGGGATTTCACAGCCTTGATCGTCCCAAAACCATGAAATCCCGTCCGAGTCAACGGACCTTTCCATTGCCCACCCCTGGCCCGCTCCAATTCCCGTGGTGGGCGGGGTGGTAAAATTCCGGCCAATAATTTTCCCTTTGGTGGCCATGACGCCAACATATGTTATGAATGCTGCATGCATTCAGATACAGATCCTTTACCACTCTTGCAAAGTCTGGCCTTATCTGCTGATGCACACTTAGGTTTGTATGCTCTGTTGTTTCCTGCCGCACTTCGGTTATCATTACCAATATCTCTACCCTGCTCAATTGCACTGTTCTTTCTCGCTAATGAACTGCATCTCCTCTCAGGTGATCCTCCCATCATTTAATAAAAAGTCCTCTCTACCGCCCCAGTTATATGACCAACCATTGCACTTGTCCCAATGCAGTTCAGATGAAGAACATCCCAATGGTACACCTTCCACTTTCTGCAATACTAATGCCCCATAAATCAGAACCCATTTCTCCCTCACCAGTCTTTAAGCAAGAATGGTGTCATAATGCTGATTAATTAATCGTGATGTAACAAGTAAATTGGAACCTGAATAAAGGAGACGACCATTCCTCTTTCAACATGGTTAGCACTGCTGCCTCACAGTACCAGGGGCTCGGGTTCAATTCCTGGCTTGGGTCAGTGTCTGTGCAGAGTTTGCACGTTCTCCCTGTGTCTGCGTGGGTTTCCTCCCACAGTCTGAAAGTCGTGCCGGTTAGATGCATTGACCTGAACAATGTGGTGACTAGGGGAATTTCACTGTAACTTCATTGCAGGTGTTAATGTAAGCCTTACTTGTGACTAATAATTAAAAACATCCAATCCAGGATTATTAGAGCGATTCAGTCTAATGCAAGTGGAAACCATGCACATCAGGTAGCTGAGGACTGTGACTCACTGAACTGAACCAGAAATAATTGTCAGTGTAACAGTATGAAGCAAATGTCAACCTTAAAAAAAAAACTCCTGAATGAATATTTGATATTTCATGGCCTCAGCACTAACAGAAATCATAAACAACATTAGAAAGGGAAGAATGCCTAAAACTAGAAGATGGTTCACAATGAAGAACTAGGCACTAAAGTAGATGGTCAACAGCCTGTAAAATCATATAAATATCCCATCCCAAGCCTCTATACTTTATATTCAAGTCAGGGAGACCAAGCAACCAAGAAAATGGTTCCCTTCTCGGACTTCCCTTTTCAATGGCTAATTAATATTTACTAAACAAATTTAGCATGTTGCATATTTGAAGAAAATATAGTTTGTTTTAGTATGGATGTTAGTTCTAAATGTAAATGGTACTGTGTCTTGAAGTAAGCTGACAACATAGAGTTTCAAATATACCATAGTTGAAAATTTAATCAGTCTAGTTTAGTTAATTTTTTTTTACAGTTTTATGTTCTATTAATTAAATCTGACTGCCATTGTTAATTGGATTTCCATTGTCATCTCTGGTGTAAAGTTTGGTGTTCAGATGTTCACCATATAAAGGAGATCAAAATATACTTCTCTGTTACTGTTTTGCATATAATTGCTTATAGGTAAGTCCACTGCTCTTGCATTTCCAGCATAGATTTGCAGTCCAAGCATTGCCACTCTACTGTTTTAATCCATCCATCGAGGACAATTCCTTGACAGGAGTACTGAATCAGTGAATAAGCTTAAAACCTTTTAAGCACAGGAAAATAATATGATTGACACCCAAATAGACTGAGCATGTGCAGAACAGGATAAGCAAGCTGACATTTTCAACAGCTGGAGTGAGCTAATTCAAAGCCAACAGTCACTTTGGCATCAAATCAAGTTCACATTCAGTTTTTAGTTCTGTTTAGCATATCACAGGGAAGGGGGAAAAAACAAGCACATAGGCAAAGTGGAGACCAGAGAGTCTGATCAATAATTCAATATGAAGTCAGATTAAACGTCTAACAGCATCAAAGAGTTTCATACTCTCAAACCAGCTGGAAAAATCCAGCCTGATTTCTTTGTTCTGTGTTGCAGGGATGCTATAACAGCTGGTGAATAAGAAATGTAACCGCAAGCTTATCCACGCTGGGGACATTGTACATACCACTGTGTCCTTAGCTAGGGAGTGCAAGTGGCCATAGCAATGGATTCAGTACCCAGTTTCAATTAAAACTTCTTCCCCATGCAAATAAATTATTAGGTGAAACCAGTTAAGGTTGATGGGCTGATGGCTGTAACCAATAATGATTATTAAATATATTGTGACCCATGATCTACATAATTTACTCCTAATTTATTTCATCATTAACCTGTTATTTAATTTATTAGTTCATTGGGATCTCCATTATGTAAGTGACAAAAGGTCAAGAGATGCAATTAAATTAGTTAAGTAAATATCCATTTTAGGCGATAATGGAATTAGGCTTCAAGGAATAATCATCCATTTTATCATAGATTCATAGTCATTACAGCACAGTAGAATATTTGGTCCATCGAATCCATGTTGGCTCTCTGTAGAGTAATCCAGTCAATCCCATTACCCCACTCTATCACCCTGCAACTTTATTTCACACAAGTGCCTATCCAATTTACTTTTGACATCAATGATCATCTCCACTTCCATCAATAGTCAGTTCAAGGATTATAACATATAAAGAAGGGTTTATTTTTGATTTCAATATCATTTGATAAAGTAGAGGTAAGCAGGTTTTGGTTATGACAGTTAGTATATATGTGACATTATGGAATGGATTCAACACCACAATCACACCTCGGATCAGAAATGATGGAAAATCCATGCAGAGACGCCTATTGTCACCTCATCACTTGACCTGCATTCTGCTCCCTGTTCCAGATGTGAAAAATGCTTCCTGATTTCACTCCTATTTCCTACCTCGTTCTAATTTCAAGTTTGTGTCCTTAATTCTGGATTCCATCCCCCACAGGAAACAGTTTGCTGAGTAGCAATGCCATCATTTTAAAGACTTTGATTAGATCATCCATCAGCCTTTTGAACTCAAAGGACGACAAACAACGTTTATGCAACCTGTCCTTTTCATTTCATAATTTAAGCCCTGATACCATTCCTGCAAATTTGCAAAACACCCCCTCCAAAATCAAAGTATCTTTTCTTAGGTATGGTGCCCAAATCCAAAAGCAGTAATCCAGATTGTGTCTGACCAAGGCTCTGAGGCATCACTTGCACACTTTTGAATTACAACTCCTTTGTGATAAAGGCCATATTTTGATTATTTTTGCCCAGGAAAGACTTGAATTTAGTGAAATGGACATTAATTTAAATAGAAAAATTGTAATAGATAAATTAATTTAATTTAAGCCAGACAGATGCAAAAGCAACAGTTTGTTTTCAAAATAGGTTATGAGATCTGAGTGTATTAATTATAATCATCATGTACAGGGGATCTCATTAACTAATCAGATTTAAGGATTGGGAAATTAACAACAGGATTGAGGAGGGTGAATCAAAGCAGCTAAATTGAAAGTCAAATCATAGAGAGATTAAGAAAAGGGAAGTTAGAATTAAGAGAGAAAAAAAATACAGAAAGAAATGTAAGTAAAAATGTAAAAATTAAAATTGGCATTTTTAGAATCCCTTAAAACACGTCACAACCTGGTAGAATGAGACTCCATACTTATGACAGTTCATTTTCAGTACCAAAGTGGCATCATTAGCTATCATTAACACTAATCGTGTAGTTATAAAGATACTTACATCTGTAACTACCAGTCTTAGATAGCTGCAATTGAGTTAGTTTGTATCTACTGCACAGATACAGCAATTTCATACCATTTACTGCTTGTCAATGGTGAGGTAAACAATGAGATACCATTTCCACAAAACTAACAATAGCTCAGCACAACTCGGACAGCAACTTTTGAATATTTGTATTTCATCGTACTTCTGCTCCTCACCTGAAGTTGCTGTACCAGTTACATACAAATCATGGAAAATTATTTTGCTTAGTGGTTAGCACTGCTGCCTCACAGCGCCAGGGACCTGGGTTTGATTTTGGCCTCGGGTCATTGCCTGTGTGCATTCTCCCCATGAGTGTGTGGGTTTCCTCTGGGTGCCCTGGTTTCCTCCCACATTCCATAGATGTGCAGGTTAGGTTGATTGGCTATGCTAAATTGCCCCTTGGTGTCAGAGGGACTAGTGGGGTAAATACATGGGGTTATGGGGATAGGGCCTGGGTGGAATGTTGTCGGTGCAGGCTCCTGCACAAAGGGATTCGATGATTTTATAATTCTATGATCAGCCATTAGCCTCACTGTTACTTTGACAACCAAATTTGGCAGGACCTGGAAGAGCAGAAGAAGCATTTACTTTCCTTCATTGTATGTATTGCTTTACTAGCCATTGTAAAGTGAAAATCTATACTTTCCCTGTAAATTGCCTTAAATGCTGGCTCCTAATGAAATAGGAAAATTAATTCTACTGTATGTTCAGATAGTTGGTAATATGAGTAGGGGTTATTTATGTTTACAAATACAGCCGGGCTGTCTGTATAAAGACAGCAGTGTTTTCACATCTCTTTTTACTCACCAGTTAGCAGCTTGTCTTCAAAATTTGGAAGTGTTTAAGACAATCTCTCACAGGTAATTGATAAAAGGTTTATGTGCCACCAGAAACAGAACATTTACTTTAGTGATTTGTTTATGAAAATAAATAATCGAGTACTCTGATCCAATGTTCATTATTAATTGAATGTGCAAATGTCACTTCTTCATGGCTTAACATATATTATCAGGATAGTGGAATACTCGAATGGACTCCTGCAGAACAACTTGATTAAAAATCTACAGGACACTTGAAGAGCAAATACATGCTACACCGTGGGACATAATGGATAAGCTGTTTATTTTATTAATAACAAATTAAATTTTTACCAAATCGATCTTGAAGCAAAAATTGTGTTTTTTTTTTAAAAAGGGGTTTGGTGAAGACATACAAGGTACAGGTTGAATCTCACTGTGCCCATTCTATGTGGGTAAAAGGCTCTATTGTGGGGCCAACAATCTAGCATCCCATGGACATATGCACTCATAATTACTGATTTATTTTACATGAAAAAGGAGAAGATTATAACACTGTTTGTGTATTCTTATTTTCCTAAATTTTTCACAGGATATATACTAAAACATGCACATTATCATGTGTAATATGGCTCACATGATGTAATACTATGTATCAGGAAAGCAGTGGCGTAGTGGTCCTCCCAACTCTACGTTGCCCTTCACTTCCACTGACTGGCTCTGATTGACTTAAATCGCACGATTCTTGCCCCAGGGCTGGCCTACACTTTACTCATGCAGAAAAGCATGAATGTGAAGTTGTGATAGACACCAAGAGCTTGTTCTGATTATTTAAGTAAGACATGTGGCCAATTTCCAGGCAGAATTTCTATTTAATTTAAGTTTTTTTGGCAAAAAAAGAGGAGAATACAAGATAATTTTATAGAGGCGTTTACACTTAGGAAGTGAAAGATCTTGGGATTTGGGACTCAGCAGGTAGTTTGCTGAGGTCTAGTGGTGCAGTGGGTAACATTCCTGCCTCTGAGCTGATAGCTCTGAGTTCGAGTCTCCGGTACTTGATGGCAAGAAATGTAGCTTTTGCTGCCTTGGGACTAAATCCAAACTTTCTTGATCTTTTTCACAGCATTGACAATCTATCCAGTCATGTCCCACTGGGGACACTCACATTGGAATGCCAAATACCTCATGGCAGAGTACATGAGATTTTCACCGAGGTGGGCAAAGGGTCAGTCAGCCAACCTGCCCCACAAGTTGAGTTGGTGTGGAAGTTGGAACTAGCCGTTAGTAGGTGAAGGGTCTGAGTCTGTTTTGCAGCATGAGTGGGTTCTTAAGAAAACACAGAATGTTCCAAGTGCTGATTGTGGTTGAAGGAAATCACCATGTTTTCTGACCTTGCCTGCTAAAAATGTCAAGGATTCTGCACAACTGTATATATAGATGATAAGGATACAAATGAAGGATTGAAATGATGCTGAATTCTATTGCTTGAAGGTGCACACCAAATTGTAAGGCTCTTGGTACTTTAACTGGAATGTTCTCTCTCTCATTGGCTAAAACGTGCTATAACTGACGCTGTTTTGCGGAACTCTGTTAGAACATCATAGTGAAATTCACTGTGTATGTTCTCCTTGCTAGCAAGTAATAAAGCTTACAAGATTGAGTACTCACCGTGCCTTGTCTGGTTTATAGTCAACATTGGTGTTTTAAATACATTAATGAGCCTGGAAGCTTCTGATTTGCTTTGTAGGTTTTAGTGTGGGTGCCCATGTTTCCCAGGCTCCTGCAGCTGAAGCGAGGCAGGAAAAGCTTCAGGGAGAAAGTTAACATCTTCACAGCACTCCTTGTGAGCCAAAAGGAGGAGGAGTGCTTTTCCCCATCAGAAACCCACCCCCCTCACCCCATCTCAGAAACTTGGCGCCCCCACCTCATAGGAGTCAGATAGGAACCCACCAGGATCAGATAGCCTGCTGAGGTTGGGGAGCGGAACCCCTCTGGGGCTTGGGGATCAGACCTCACCCAGGGACCAGAACCAGATCTAACTTACAGTTGCATGTGCCACCCGCCACATTTATTTACATAACCCATCCCTATAAATATCCAGGCCTATATAGAAATTAAATTTGAAGTGGATGCCAACATAGTGATTGCAAGGCTGTGATCTCATCTAAATTTGGGATTTATTTAACAGCAGTTAGCTGCTACAGACTTGCTTTAACAGTTATATAATGTCATCAGAATCTTTCACTAAAATTCACCATGTCATCTTTCTTGGGGGTTAATTTGGCTCTTACGTATTTCACACTCATTTCCAATAAAAAAACATTTATAATGAAGCTGTTTTTTTCCATGAGAAGCAAGCCCAAAGGCACAGTCAAAGATTTGATTGAGTAAGATTTCTTTACAGTTTGGTGGTATATTATTAAACCTGCAGATTAATCTTTCTCAGAAAATAATAGTAAGTTTAGTCGCTGGCAGAAATGAATTCTCCAGACAAGTGCAATCATGCCATCTGGTTAATCGGGGAGTTGATTAAGTCCAAGTATTGCAACAAAGCGTGGGACCATCTCCTTAGCTTTCGATGAAGAATTACCAAGCCATGGCTGATTAGTAACTTATGAAGGTCTTCTGGCATGAGAAACATCCAAGAGAATTGTAAATCTTTTTCCTTATTCAACTCTGGAAAGACCTTCAGTTTTGAAGGTGAAAGCAGGGAACATCAAGATATGGAAATGACATTATCAGAATGAGATAGTGCGGGCTGCACTCCAGTCAAACATTGATTGCCACCAACATTGTTAAAGTGACAGATATGGCTGAATTGTCACACTGAGAGTGGGAAAGGGAAAGCAAGACTGTTTCTGAGTCCAAAACCTGCCCCCCCCGCCCCCTCCCTCCCCCCTGAGGTGGGGGGGCTGATTAGCATCAAGTTTTCATGGTGGGGGTTAGTGAATGGGCATAACCCCCTAGAGGCTGAGGTGGTGGAGTAGAAAGGAGTCAGATGAAATGCAGGCCTGGTTTAAATTAATCGTCATAACCATTACTGAGGCTGCAGTTCCGCAGATGGAAAAATAGCTGCAGTTTCTCAAAGCGTTGGAGAACACCAGAGTCGAACAAAGCAGAGGGCCTGGCACCCAGGTCAGGGCTACTTCGGTTCTTTATGTGTTCTTCAATGTCATTTTCAAGGTTGTGAGGGAAGAGAGGCAGATCTCTTTCCTACGAGTGGCCAGAAGAGGCCATTCATCCTGTACAAGGAGATATGGGAGGAGGTGGCAGTCACAGCCAGTGGTCAAAGTCTGATGAGAAGGTCTCATTTCCAGTGTCGAAGAGGCTCTGCCAAGGTCAGTGACACAAAAAATGATACATAGATGATCTGGAGTTGGGGACCAAGTGCAGTGTGTCTAAGTTCACAGGTGGCACTAAGATGAGTGGTTGAGCAAAGTGTGCAGAGGACACAAAGTCTGCAAAGGGATATAGATAGTTTAGGTGAGTGGACAAGGCTCTGGCATATGGAGTACAATGTTGATAAATGTGAGGTCATCCATTTTGGTAGGAATAACAGCAAAATGGACTATTATTTAAATGGGAAAAGATTGCAGCATGCTGCTGTGCAGAGGGACCTGGGTGTCCTTGTGCATTGTTTGCAGGTGCAGCAAGTAATTAAGAAGGCAAATGGAACTTTGTCCTTCATTGGTAGAGGGATGGAATTTAAAAACAGCGAGGTTATGTTGCAGCTGTATAAGGTGTTGGTGAGGCCACACCTGGAGTACTGTGTACAGTTTTGGTCTCCTTACTTGAGAAAGGATATACTGGCACTGGAGGGGGTGCAGAGGAGATTCACTAGGTTGATTCCGAAGTTAAGACGGTTGGCTTATGAGGAGAGACTGAGTAGACTGGGGCTATACTCATTGGAATTCAGAAGAATGAGGGGGAATCTTATAAAAACATATAAGATTATGAAGGGAATAGATAAGATAGAAGCAGGGAAGTTGTTTCCACTGGCGGGTGAAACCAGAACTAAGGGGCATAGCCTCAAAATAAGGGGGAGCAGATTTAGGACTGAATTGAGGAGGAACTTCTTCACACAAAGGGTTGGGAATCTGTGGAATTCCCCGCCCAGTGAAGCAGTTGAATGTTTTTAAGGCAAAGATAGAGTTTTGAACAGTAAAGGAATTAAGGGTTTGGTGAGCGGGTGGGTAAGTGGAACTGAGTCCACAAAAAGATCAGCCATGATCTTATTGAATGGTGGAGCAGGCTCGAGGGGCCAGATGGCCTACTCCTTCTCCTAGTTCTTATGTTCTTATGTTCACTCCAAACCTTCAGGACTCCTGGGTATTCACCATCCAGTAGACACAGATCCTGAGGGTGCATGCTGCTCCTGAAGATGGGTCAGTTAGTGTCCTGGGCACACACTCTTCCTCTCAGAATTGCTCAGAGTTGTGACACTAATGGGGACCTGCCAGCACTGAAACATTAAGCATCTAATGAATAGAGGACAAGACATTGACCAGTGAGACAACTGCTCTATTTTGTCTTTGCAGGAGAAATGGCCTCAATGCCCAGTCAGGAGGAAGAGTGCCATTTTTCCCGCCAAACTATTCCAATGGAGAATACGATAATGGAACTATCAGGATTCTGAACCAGGGGGAAGTCGGCCCTGGTGAGACAAGAGTTCATGTTGGAGCTGGCGATTACAGGAGGATAATGTGGTCATTAAGGGGATGCAGTGCACTCCACCCCATCCAAAAACACTGTCAAAGCTTAGATTCTCCTTAACAGCTTTTCATCACCTCTTCTTGTGTCCTAAAAGTACAGATTACCAACCATTGGCATCCTCTCCCTCTCCCTCCGCAGGTCCAGAGGAGCAGGAAGCAGATGAAGTGCCATCACATCTGAGGAGTGTACTATCAATCAACGCAGATACTCTCACTTCAGTGGGTCTTCACGTGTAGTTCAAACGGCACTGGGTGAAGATCCTGGCACTAATGTGTAGAAGAAGGTGCCAGAGGTAGAGGCAGCTGTAGTCAGTTTCCCATGGAGGAGAGAAGATAGATACAGCTGGACAGATATGGAGCTTCTCGGGTCAGAAGAAAGGAGGCTTTACCTAGACCAGCAACAGGAGATGTGTTCCGTTATGTTTGAGTTTGCTAAGGCAGTACAGGATTGTGGTAAAGGATGGAGAAGTCTATGCGCTCATGTCCTTCTCCATTGAAAGACTGCCCAACCTTGTGGGGAACCATATGCAGCATCACTTGGAGTATATGCAGGAATTCTGTACTGATGTTCGCAGTATACTTAAGACCATAAGAAATAGGAACAGGAGTAGGCCATTCAGTCCCTCAAGCCTGCTCCGCCATTCAATAGCATCATGATTGATCCGACATTCCTCATATCCACTTTACTGCTCTTTCCTGTAACTCTTGATTCCCTTACTGATCAAAAATCTATCCTCGCCTTAAATATACACAAAGATTCTATCCTCACAACTCTCTTTGGAAGGAGTTCCAAATCTCACAACCATCTGAGAGAAGAAATAAATTCCTCTTCATCTCAGTCTTAAATTTACGTCCCTTTATTCTGAGATTATACCCTCTGGTCCTTGACTCTCCCATGAGGGGAAACATCCTCTCAGCATTTACCCTGTCAAACCCCTTAAGAACCCTATACATTTCAATGAGATCGCCTCTCATTTTTCTAAATTCCAGTGAGTAGAGTCCCAACCTGTTGAACCTTACCTCATGAGACAATCCCTCCATACTGGGGTTCATCCTTGTTAACCTTCTCTGAACAGCCTCCAATGAAATAATATCTCTGCTTAAACAAGGGAACCAAAACTGCTCACAGTACTCCAGATGTGGTCTCACCAGTACCTTGTACAGTTGCAGCAAGACTTCCCTACTCTTATGCTCCAACCCCCTTGAAATAAGGATCAACATTCCATTAGCCTTCCTGATTACCTGCTGGCCTTCTGCATTTCATGCACAAGTACCCCTAAGTCCCTTTGTGTTGCAGCTTTCTGTAGTTTTTCTCCAGTTAAATAATATTCTGTTCTTTTGTTCTCCCTTCCAAAATGAATGACATTTCCCACATCATATTTCATTTGCCAACTTTTTGTCACTTATTTAACATATCAATATCTCTTTGTAAACCATTTATATCCCTCTCGCAACTTGCCTTTCCACTTACTTTTGTGTCATCTGCAAATGCAGCTACTGTACATTTGCTTTCTTCCTCCAAGTTGTTCATATAATATCATAAACAGTTTTGTTCCATCACTGATCCCTGTGGAACTCTGCTGGCTACAGGTCTCCAACCTGAAAAGGAGCCCTTTATCCCCACCTGCTCTTTCCTGCCCATTAGCCAATTCCTAGCCAACTACCTCCAACACCATGGACTCTTATCTTATGACTTAACCTTTTGTGAAGTACCTTCTGGAAGTCCAAATACAGTACATCTATTAGTTCCCCTGCATGAACTCTGGAGACTTCCTCAAAAAACTCAGTTAGTCAGACATGATTTCCCTTTCATAAAGCCATGCTTAATTAGATTATGATTTTCCAAATGTACTGCTATTACTTCCTTAATAACTGATGCCAATATTTTTCCAACAATAGATGTTATGCTAATCAGCCTATGGTTACCCCACTTTTTCCCTCCCTCCCTTTTTGAAAACTCTGGCAGTTTTCAAATCCTCTGGGTCTTCACCAGGATCCAAGGATTTTTGGGAAAATTACAGCCAATGTGTCCGCCATCTCTGTAGCTACTTCTTTTAAAATCCTAGGATGCAAGCCATCAGGGCCAGGAGACTTATCTACCTAAAAAATGGTAATTATAACACAATTATTCATGAAGGGGTTTGAAGGCATGTCTAAAAACCAGTGGCCAGTCAGTGTACCATCAATGACTGGTAAAGGTTTTAGAAACAGTAATCAGGGAAAAGAATTAGCTGACACTTGGAGAAGTTTGAGTTAATCAAGAAGACCCAGTGTGGATTCATACTTGATTAATCTAATTGATTTTTTTGATGAAGTAATGGAGATTGTTGATGAGGTGAATGCAGTGGACATCATCTATTTGGATTTTAACAAAGTGCAACAAAGTAGTTAACAAAACTGGGGCTCATGGATTAGGAGGGTCAGTTTTTCATTCTGGAAGATAGAATAGAATAGAATAGAATAGAACTTTATTGCCAATGCAAAAGTGAAAATTTGTCTTTGGTTTCACCTCCAGTGTGATATATAATCTTACAGTCATTAATTTAAAAACAGTGAATATGTTATGCATATCTACATTCATACATTTGTGCATATATAACATACATCCATCCATACCATACAAACATAAAACGTTGCACTCTGCCACTAAAGCACTTAGTGCAGTTGAATAAATAAGATAAATAAAAATAGCGGGTTGAGTTTACATTGTGTTATTTAGTAAGCATATGGCACTGGGAACAAAAGGCCTCTTGAACAGGTTTTTCCTAGGTATTCCAAAGCGCCAGCCTGAAGGGAGCCTGTCAAACTGATGGTATAAAGAGTGAGAGGGGTCACCGATGATGGCCTGAGCTTTCCTCTTAATTGCATTGTTAAATAAGTTATCAAGCTATGTCGGCTGTCTAACAATTATTTTACCTGCAGTGTTGACAATTCTGGCCAGTGTATTTTTGCATTTCACGTTCAGGTTAGCACACCAGACTCTCATGTTTAATGTTAGGATACTCTCAACCAAACTTGTGTAGACTCTGTCTAAAATATCTTGACTCACTCCAAACCGATTCAGTTTTTGAATTAAAAACAGACGCTGGCTAGCCTTCTTAAAAGTACAGTTGGTGTTCTCTGTGAAGCTCAGTTTCTGGTCTATATACGTTCACAGATACTTGAAACACTCTACAACCTTTGCTGGTTGATCATTAAGATACAGAAATTCACACATATGCAGGTCATTGCTATATAAAATATGGTAGATAGTGGTGTTCCCCAAGAGTCAGTGCTAGGACCATTGACTTTTTGATGTATATATGTGTATAAATATTTATATATAAAATTACTTGGATATTGGAAATAGAGTAAAATTTCAGAATTTGCTGATGACACCAAACTTAGAGGTTTGAGAAAGGGTGAGGAGGATACCAATCAACTGCAACAGATCACTGGCTGACAGGATAGGTATACAAGTGACAGATAAAATTCAATACAGAAAAGTATGAGGTGATAAATTTTAGCAGAAAGGATAGGGAGAGTCAGTATAAACTTAATGGCACAGTTCTATAGAGTATGCAGGAACAGAAACACAGGGGCGAATCATTCAAGGTGGCAGGACGTTTTGAGAAAGTGATTAGCAAAGCATGTGGGATCTTGGGCTTCATAAAGATATTGGCCGGGATTCTCCTGGCCTACTGCTCGAGCAGGGCAGCGGGCCGGGAGGCACCAGAGGGAGGCATTTCACAAGGTTCCAAACTGGCGTCTTTTTTTTAGCACAATCAGTTCTGCGCCAGAAATCAGGGGCGGCACAGTAGCACAGTGGTTAGCACTGCTGCTTCACAGCTCCAGCGACCTGGGTTCGATTCCCGGCTTGGGTCACTGTCTGTGTGGAGTTTGCACATTCTCCTCGTGTTTGCGTGGGTTTCCTCCGGGTGCTCCAGTTTCCTCCCACAGTCCAAAAATGTGCGGGTTAGGTTGATTGGCCATGCTAAAAATTGCCCTTAGTGTCCTGAAATGTGTAGGTTAGAGGGATTAGTGGGTAAAACATGTAGGGATATGGAGGTAAGGCCTGGGTGGGATTGTGGTCGGTGCAGACTCGATGAGCGGAATGGCCTCTTTCTGTACTGTAGGGTTTCTATGTTTCTATGTATTTCTAAATCAGCGTGGAGCTGATTATAATATGGAAATGTCATTTGAAATTGACATTTTAGTATGATCAGCAGGCGTGGGACGGTGTTCTTCGGGCCCGCTAGCGTCTCCACCTCCACCGGGAGTGGTTCCCACCAGCGGAGTTTACAACTGCTCCCCACTAACAGGGAACACATGTCCTCACCCCGCTGGTGGGGACAGAGGCTATTGAGGCCCCCTTGGGAGGTCAAGGGCGAGGGGGGGTGTGTCCCTTGAGAAGTACCAGTCTGGCAGTGCCAGCCTGGCACCCTGGCACTGCCCAAGGTATAAACTGGCACTGCCCACTGGACACTGGGCAGTGCCAAGGGGACAGGGCCAGAGGGGGTGGGGCATACTGGAGGGGGCACGACTTATTGGGGGGGGAAGATCGGTGGGAGGGGACCCTCTGCCACTCTGCAAGTGGATCGATGGAAGAGGGAGGGAAGAGGGCAATCAGGGCTGGCCATCTCAGGGAAGGGGGCTCAGGAAGGCCAACGAACAGGGGAGTGGGGTTGAGAAGGCCAGCAATCAGGAGGTTTCCGGGGAAGGTCAGCAAACAGCGGCATTGCAGGGAAGGCCAGCAATCAGAGGCCAACGACCGGGAGGCCAGCGATGGA
This sequence comes from Mustelus asterias, assembly GCF_964213995.1. NCBI lineage: Eukaryota > Metazoa > Chordata > Chondrichthyes > Carcharhiniformes > Triakidae > Mustelus > Mustelus asterias. The sequence goes on from NC_135810.1 coordinate 78,435,696, forward strand.
GGTGGGGGACCAGTGCGCATGTGCTGATCTCCACACTGACAGATCGACGCATGCACAGTGGCCAGCTCAGCGCTATGCTGCTGGCCTCTCAAGCGGGAATAAGCCCCGCCCACCACTTTTCAGAGTGAATCGCACTGAGGCACTCTGCATTGGTCAGTGTCGGAGATTTGTTCTGGTAAGTACACCCAAAAATGGGCGGTAAATACTCCCATTTTCCCGCCCGTTGGGCACTTAGATTTGTTTTGGGAGAATCTCAGACATGGAGTAAAAGTGCAGCGAAGTTTTGCTGAAGATTTATAAAGCACTGGATCAGGCCACAACTAGAGTATTGTTAAGCTGGTGATGGTGGGGCTGTTCACTTTGGAGCAAAGGAGATTGAGAGGAGATTTGAAGATGTGTATAAGATTATAACAGATTTGGATAAGGTTGAAAAAGACCTATTCCCATTAGTTGATTGTGCGAGGTGTAGAAAAAGTAGATTTAAGGTTTTGGGCAGAAGATACAAGGAGGATATAAGGAAGAATCCTTTTTAAGCAGCAAATGGTGCACAGAAAAGATCAATGATTTCAAAAGGAAATTGGATCAATTTGAGGGAAATAGGTTTGCAGGGTTACAGAATGCTCGACAGAGAGCCTGCATGGTCTCGATGGGACGTATAGCTTTCCTGATTCTGTGGGCTGGATCTTCAAAGAGCTGGAGGATCAGCACCCAGTTCATGGGATTTAAAAATTGTGATGCCAGAGATTATCTCAGGATCCAGACAGTTTTGAATTTTGAAAGGGTTGGCAAGAAGCAGGAAACACAGTTACTATCAAATTAATGGCTCCTTAAGCTCATGAAGGAGCTCTCTAAACGGCTTGTCAGTTCAAGACTGAAACTTTTAAATGTTTTTTCAGCAAGCCCAAACGGTCTCTTGCATGTTAATACACAGTTGCCAGGTTCACCGTGTGGCCAAGTTAAGTTGTTTTGCATTAAATTTTTAATTTACTCAATGCGTACAATGAGTGCCAGCACAATCCACGCTCCTACCCTTCCTGTCCCATAGTCGCTTCCCCTGCTTTCCACCTCAAGGAGCTGCCTGTTCTCCGGGGCAAGGCAGGGGCAGTCCCCAACATGGCTGCCACCTGACATTTCCACTGGCACGAGGCAGACACCTCCCACTTCCTAGAGATGCTCAGGGTCTTTAGTTGGGCACCAAGCTCACCTGGCCATTTAGACCATTTGCATTCAAATATCACATTGCAGAGTAACAGAGTTTGGGTATAGACTTGGGACCTGGAAATAATCCAGGTGTCAGCTTCTAGCCCCATGACTTATTTTAATCAAATAAACTATGCTTCCAAATTTGATCAAACTGCGCTGAGGTCTTGCATCAATATATTTCTCACAATATAGAATGCTCATTAACTGTGACTTCAAAAAGAATTATTCAGGCCTATCATTTAATAAATCCCTTGCCCAGTCAACAGAGTGCCACAGTATAGTATCAAAAATGCACATCAGAGACATCATCAAGTAAATTTAGACAGAAAATGCTGGAAATTCTCAACCCAATTATCAGTGCTGAGCTCTGTCAGGAGGTGGGAGCTGCCTGCTGTGCATGACCCTCAAAGGCAGATGGCAGCCATGATGGGCTCTGTTGCTGCCTTGCAGATGAGAGGTGGCAGAAGATCCAAGGACCAGCAGCTTCACTGTGCAGACAAATGGCCAAATAGCCACCTGAAAGGTATTATCTCTGATTGCGCCCAAAAACCCTCAGTTGCAAAAATATCTTCATTATAAAATCACTTAACTGTTCCATGCATTGAACAGGACAGCTTCACACTAGCATAACCACACAACATTCGGGTTTGCTGATCTCCAATTTGAAAATTGCCGCCTGGCTCTCCACACCCAGTAGGGAAAAACAGTTCGGACCAGTATTCTTATTTCCCAGTTTTTCTGGTGTTCCATTTTCAAGTATCCAAGACCAGTTCAAACCAGTACTCTTATTTCCCCGCTTTTACTTATTTTTCCTTCTCCATTGAGAAGCTTCTCAAGGACTTTACAGGCAGTTAATCAGCCTTGGGAGGAACACACCCAGAGGCCCAGCAGCTGGCTTGGGGACAGCTGAATCCTGGCTTCCGGCAGACCTCCGTGTGCCCGAGCCCTCGGATGTGCCCACCTCCACCCGATGTGCATCAGTGTCTCACCATGTCTCACCATGATGCGCTCACCATGAGCATGTTGCCAGATCCCCCACCCGACTTTGAAAATAAGTATGTTGTGGAGGCACTGACATGCCATCCAAGAGCACTATTTTCAAAGAGGACAGATTAAATGACAAAAGGAATGATGGCGCAAAGCTAAATGAGATGGTAATGGGGCAAGTGAATTAACAAAAATTATTTGAGAAGAGGGTTTAATAGGAATAAAAATTTATCAACCACCATCCAATAAAAAATACAAAATGAAGAGAGGTTGTTAAACTTAGTGTTTAGGCTGGAAAGCTGTGAAGTGTCTAATCAAAAAATGAGTCGCTGTTTCTCAAGCTTACGTTATGCTTCATTGCAACAATGTAGGAGGCCTAGGCTGGAGAGGGCTGACAGAGAATTAAAATGACAGGCAACCAGAAACTTTGGGTCATGCTTACAGACTAGAATAAAGCTATTCCACAAAACGATCACCCAATCTGCATTTGGTCTTCCCAATGTAGGCGTGGCACAGTGGCACAGTGGTTAACACTGCTGCCTCACAGCGCCAGGGACTGGGTTCGATTCTGGCCTCAGGTCACCGTCTGTGTGGAGTTTGCACATTCTCCCCGTGTCTGCGTGAGTTTCCTCCGGGTGCTCCGGTTTCCTCCCACAGTCCAAAGATGTGCAAAGATTAGGTGGATTAGCCGTGCTAAATTGCCCCTTAGTGTTAGAGGGATTTGTAGGGTAATATGTGGGGTTACGCAGATTGTTGTCAGTGCAGACTCAATGGGCCGAATGGCCTCTTTCTGCACTGTAGGGACTCTATGATTTTATGAAAGGAAGTGGGGCGGGAGAAAGCTAAATCTTTCCATTATTTAAAATCTGCTAATGGAACTTCATCAGCTTGAAACATTAACTCTCTTCTTCTCCACTGATGCTCCCAGATCTGCCGCGGATTTTCAGCGTTATCTACTTTTATTTCGGATTTCCGGCATCTGGAGTATTTTGCTTTGTTGACAATCTTGCGATATAGTTTTGGAAGATGATGCACTCCCACTAATTTGTGATAGACAGCTAACCTTTAATCAGCAATCAGGAACTGCACTAGATTAAACAAGTGCCAGTGAAAGTGTTTCTCCTCGAGTCCCACACTAATAGCTAGTTATAACCCTTGCTGAGATGATATGGCACTGCACAACTGTGCAGAAAAAAAATAGTTTTAATTGAAAATAACAAACAAATTGGACAGGGATGCAATACCATTTAGAAGATAAAAATATGAAGCTTAATGATATAAAATTGGAATGGTGGAGTCATTAAAATATTTAAAAGCAAAAGGTGGCGGAATTTGACATACGGATTTTTCATTCCTTGCTAAAGGGAAAAGGAGAGACTGATGACCTGAAACAGTTTCACAATCACGCAGCCAGACACCAATTATTTTCCTGAGGAAACAACAAAATTCTGATTTCATTACTAAGGTATTGAAAATGTCAAGGATCATCTATAATTAACAAAGCAGGCAGCAATCATTCTTACCTCCAGCAGAGGTCAGGCAGGGTGAAACTCAGCTTCCACACTGGCAGAAGTGACGTGGATGGATTTTTAAAAAAATGCAGTGTATGGAATTTTGCTCGAAAGTAATTATAAAAAATCTTAATAATAACATTGCACACTGCTTTTCAAAAGTCTGAAAACATGTACCAACCAACTCAAGAACAGCTCCTTCCCTGCTGCTATCAGAATTTTGAATGGTCCTATCACATGTTAAGCTGATCTTTCTCCACATCCTATTGGTAACTAACACTATATTCTGCACCCTCTACGTTCTTTCTCCCTATGTACTCTATGAATGGTATGTTTTGTCTGTATAGCATGCAAGAAGCAATACTTTTCATTGTATCCCAATACATGTGACAATGATAAATCAATTCAATTCAATAATGTTGGTGGTGACATTAACAATATACCATATGATCTTGCACGCTGATTTTAAAGTGTTTTTCTCCTTTTGAACGTTAACCTTCTATTTGGACCGCGGCTGTCTCATTGCTTACACCTGTCCTCTGAACAGTATTGCCAATTTGCCTGACAATGATTTATTCTACATTCTGTTCATCAGCTGATCAACATTTCACAATCAAGTGTCGATGCTTCAGGAATGGCTCCGAGACACCTTAGGCTGAATTTGAACCTGTCAGGGTAAGCGAGCACCTGTATGGGCAGCAGGTTAATGCACCAGAAACTATCAGTGTGTCAGGAAACCTACAAGAACTTATCGACTTCCACATTTAACTTGGGAACATTCATTAATGTGCCAGGCACCCCAGTAGGCAAACAGGTCTAACATCTGCTTTTGTTAAAAAGCCGTTGGGAGCAGTTTTAATCCAGAATTCTGTCTTTGGCTCTGAACAGAAGGGTTTCCTGGGATTCCTGGAATACATGATGTGGAGATGCCGGCATTGGACTGGGGTAAACACCAGGTTAAAGTTCAACAGGTTTATTTGGTAGCAAATGCCATTAGCTTTCGGAACAGGCTGTTCCTTCATCAGATGGAGTGGAAATCTGCTCCCAAACAAGGCACACAGAGACACAAAATCAAGTTACAAAATACTGATTAGAATGCGAATCTTATTCGCATATATTATTATTATATTATTATAATAATATTATTATTATAATAATAGTCCACTCACATTGTCTGTACCTTTAAGACTTGATTAGCTGTAAAGACTCACATTCCAATCATTATTCATGTAAATTGAGTTTGCGTCTTTGTGCCCTGTTTGTGATCAGAACTCCCACCCACCTGACGAAGGAACAGCCTGTTCCGAAAGCTAGTGGCTTTTGCTACCAAATAAATCTGTTGGACTTTAGCCTGGTGTTGTTAGACTTCTTACTGTGTTTACCCCAGTCCAACGCCGGCATCTCCACATCATGTCTCCCCTAATAAGCCAGAGCTGTATATAAGCTGCAGGAATGGACGCACAGCCAGTCACACAAACCAGCTCCCAGATTCACAGAGACCGACCAGGAGCACCTGCCAGATGCCGTGGAGGAGAGGCGTGAGCGGATCTTCCCCGGTCAGGGCCCTCACCCAAGGGGTGCATCCGCCATGGCATTGTGGGAAGAGGTGGCAGAGGCGGTGAATGCCAGGAGCCTGACACCGCGCTCTGACCAGCAGTGTCAGAAAAAAATGAACAACCTTCTTCAAGCAGCAAGGGTGAGTGAGCATCCCACTTGGAACCCCGCACATGCTTGACACGGATTTCAAACCCTGCTTAGACACCTGAAGGGCATGCAACAAGTGACCCTTCCCCCAGGAACAGAATCTAACCCCTTCCCCTCACCCCTCAATGAGCACCCTTCAGTGGTGACCACTTTCCCCGAAACTGCCAGCACAACGCCCGAGACACTGGTACGCATTGCGCACCATGCACTGCAATATATTAATGCTTGTTCTCCACCTTATGTTCCCACAAGAAATGAATATCCACAATGCACGTGAGACAACACAGACTGGTGGTGGTGTACCTGACCTGTGGCACCAGACTAGCATCGAAGAGCGTGTCATGGAGCTGGCAGGGGGTAATGGGCCATCTCAAATGGTCGCCAACAGCCAAGTCGGCATCCAGCATGCAAGTGAGCAGAAGCGCACCCTCAACCTAGGTTCTCCTTGAAATAAGTGCGATGCTGCATAGAATGTTTTGCGTCCCTCCCCTGAATGTGTGTTCTTTATTGCAGCTCTGGGCCCAGAGGAACCCAGCCCTTCGGGTGTTACCACCGCCCCCGCTGCTCTGGAGCAAACTGCCCACAACCCCTGGATGACACCTCGGAGGGAGGCACCGAGGACTCCTCCAAGGGCAGTACCATTGAAGCGGCACCGGTTTGTAACACACAACCCACCAACACAGAGACTATCACCATGGTGGGTACCTTTATTGTTGAGGCTTCTGGGTCACAAACAGGTGAGCACATCACAGCCGCTGATGCACATCGGGTGGAGGCGGGCACATCCGAGGGCTCGGGCACACGGAGGTCTGCCGGAGGCCAGGATTCAGCTGTGCCCAAGCCAGCTGCTGGGCCTCTGGGTGTGTTTGTTCCAAGGCTGGTGGAGATGCATCAGGAAACCCGGGGAGTTGTGGAAGGGCTGTCAGCAACCATGCTGCGACTGCAAGGCTGTTTAGGGGAGTCAAACAGATGCTGTTGCAGGAGGTGGTGCCGACACAGCGTGCGAACCAGGCCAACACTGCAAGGGTGGCGACCACAGTGGAAAGTCTGGCTCAGGGGTCTGTCCCCATGGGTGACAGGGTCCAGGCCATCCTGGAGACACTACGGGACACGTGCGAGTGTGTTTCCGGCATCCAGGAGGCACAGCGTTCAATAGCCATGGGTGTCGGGGGCACGTGGGAGTCACTGCTGGCCATGGCTGGGACTCTTGATGGCATTCTGGAGACAAAGAACAAAGAACAGTACAGCACAGGAAACAGGCCCTTCGGCCCTCCAAGCCTGTGCCGCTCCTTGGTCCAACTAGACCAATCGTTTGTATCCCTCCATTCCCAGGCTGCTCATGTGACTATCCAGGTAAGTCTTAAACGATGTCAGCGTGCCTGCCTCCACCACCCTACTTGGCAGCGCATTCCAGGCCCCACCACCCTCTGTGTAAAAAACGTCCCTCTGATGTCTGAGTTATACTTCGCCCCTCTCAGCTTGAGCCCGTGACCCCTCGTGATCGTCACCTCCGACCTGGGAAAAAGCTTCCCACTGTTCACCCTATCTATACCCTTCATAATCTTGTATACCTCTATTAGATCTCCCCTCATTCTCCGTCTTTCCAAGGAGAACAACCCCAGTCTACCCAATCTCTCCTCATAGCTAAGACCCTCCATACCAGGCAACATCCTGCACTCTCTCCAATGCCTCCACGTCCTTCTGGTAGTGCGGCGACCAGAACTGGACGCAGTATTCCAAATGTGGCCTAACCAGCGTTCTATACAGCTGCATCATCAGACTCCAGCTTTTATACTCTATACCCCGTCCTATAAAGGCAAGCATACCATATGCCTTCTTCACCACCTTCTCCACCTGTGTTGCCACCTTCAAGGATTTGTGGACTTGCACACCTAGGTCCCTCTGTGTTTCTATACTCCTGATGACTCTGCCATTTATTGCATAACTCCTCCCTACATTATTTCTTCCAAAATGCATCACAGCAGGTTGTGGCTGTGAGCCTCGACAACTTAGCCCAGGCTCAGAGGGCTACTGCTGAGGGGCTCCAGAGCCTGGCTCGTTCACAGAATGCTGTAGCGGAGGGGCTCCAGAGCTTGGCCCCAACTCGAGGGCCAGGGCTGAGGGATCACAGATAATGGGGCAGACACATCTAGCCATCCAGGCAGAGCCAGGGGACACCAGAGCTTCTACAGCTCAGTCGGCGTCCCATGGAGTGTCCCCAGGGCCTCTGGGCACCCCAAGGGAGGAGGAAGGGCTTGAGCCCATGCCAGGGCCTTTCACCCAGGAGATCCCAGACATCCTGAAACCTTCCAATTCCCCCCTTCCTCACACCAGGGCATCTCAGGGCCAGTGAGATGAACAGGGTGGCACCGAAACAGTGCCATCCGCAAGTCAGCTGGGGCCCTCCAGGTCCCGGCCACCCAGGGGACGTCCACCAAGGGCATCACAGGCAACAGGGCATGCATCGCAGCTGGACACCTCCACCTCCGATGTACATCGTGGGGCAGCACCTAGAAGAAGCAGCAGACAGCACAAAGTAAGAAAGTTGTAGATCACTAAGAGGGCACGAGTGAAGATCACTACTCACAGCTGTGACTAATGTGTCTCTGATTCTCTCCCACCCCCACCCCACCCTCCCCCCACAGGGATGGGTGGTCCCGATTCCCAACCATAGAGGTGTTGTCTGTTGAGCCTTGCAGACTCAGCCACATGTTACAGAGTGCCTGCCCTACCTTCCCCAATGTCCACCAGACCCTTGGTGCAAGTGCATCCCCCACCCCCCCCCCCCCCCCCCCCACCCCCCATTGGCCAAAAAACATGTGTCCCCAACCCTTACAGCTACGTGGGCCAGGGTGGCAGCGTGCATTCGGAGTGCAGGGAGGAGTCAGACTTGAGTGGCACCGGGGCAGGATCCCAGTGAGCACAACAGTGAACCATCATCATCCTCCAGCCTTCAACCAAGACTCGCAATCATTGCCAGCCCAGGCACATCAATAGGGTCAGATGTTTCTGGGGGATAGGCCGGTAGGATGAGAGAGGCTGGGGAAGGGTGATGTGGTGGTTTGAGGACCCAGGTCAGTTTGGAGGGGGGAATAGCGGCTGCACTTGCTCCGGGGTGCGGTGGTTGCAGCCCCCTCACTGCACAGCACCAGCTAGGTGAAGCGGGCTGCAATCAAGGCATCCCTCGCTGCCCTTCCCTGCCGGATACCTACCATCGCCGCCCGCCCTCTTTCCTCTGGCTCTTCATATGACAGTACGTCCACCTCGCTCCCTCACCACTCCTCCTTCTCCTCCTCCTCCAGCTGGTCTCCCCGCTGCTGGGCAAAGTTGTGTAGAGCGCAGCAAACGATGATGATGCGTGAAGCAAGCACTGGAGGGCCCCCCAGAGCGGTCCAAGCAGCAGAACCGCATCTTCAGCAGGCCGATGCACCGCTCTACGATGGACCGGGTAGCTACATGGGCCTCGTTGTAATGGGTCTCCACCTCAGTCTCGGGCCTCCGCACAGGGTTCATCAGCCATGACCTTGGCGGGTATCCTTTGTCACCCAGTAGCCATCCCGGGAGCCTGGGCTGGTCTTCAAAGAGCCCAGGGATGTCCGACTGCCTGAGCACAAAGCTGTCATGGACACTCCCTGGGTGGCGAGCATCGACCAGCATGATCCCCATTAGATGGTTGCAGACAATTGGGCATTCAGGGAGTGGGACCCCTTCCTGTTCACAAATTGCTGTGGTCCTGCATGTGGGGCCCACAAGGCGATGTGTGTCCCATCCACTGCTCCCTGGATATTGGGAATCCCAGCAATGGAAGGGAAGCTGAGAGCCTGGGCCTCCTGCTGTGCACGGCCCACATCGAAATTTATGTACTGCCCTGCCCGGGCATACAGGGCATCTGTGACCTGCCGCACACATCTATGCACGGAGGCCTGGGAGATCCCAGCTAGGTCACCACTGAGTGCCTGAAATTAAGCGGAGGCGTAAAAATTCAGGGCAGCCAAAACCTTCACTTCCACAGGGTGCCAGCTCCCTGGGGTGCCAGGTGTGGGAGCACCTCACAAATGTGTCACACCGTGGTCTTCGAGAGGCGCAGCCGGCGAAGGCACATCTCCTCCGAGAGGGCCTCGAATGAATTGCGCAGCCTGTACCTCCTTGGCCTCGGCACCCTCCGCCTTCTGTGCACCCTTTCGGGAGCCTGCTCCCCCACCTCCTGTCCTTCAGTGGCAGCCCCCTGCCCTCCTTCCTGAGGGACTGGGAGTGGCTGCTCCTGCGGTGGTCTCTCCACGCCCGCCACCTCCTGAACCGCCGCCTCCTGCTCCTCCTCCGCCCCTGCTGCCACCAACATGGCCAGCTCCAGATCGAGCAAACCGAGATCCATCTGGAAAGAGCATAGAATGATGGATTATTCCCATTGGCTGCAAAAACCCAGCACCACCCCAGTCCCTCACTTGGGCCAATACCCCCACTTGTGGGTGCTGGCAACCCCACACAATCCATGGTGCAATGCGTGGCCCGATTAGGATTGTGTGAGATTCCCATCATGGCAAATGCAGGCACAGATTATGCAGGTCGGTGTGCAGCCATGGGCATTGCGCACCCTTGAGCCATTGCTATGTGTGTAACTGCAGCATCCGTTACAGGCATGTGTTGCTGGTCCGTGTCACAGGGCAGGGACAGACTGCAAAGCAGCACCAGATGTGTGTCCAGTGACAGCAGATTCCATGCAGTCCATGTCTGAACCTCTGCAGCCCAGCCTGGAGCAGCAGCTGCTTCATCTGGTTAGGCCTCAGTCAACACATGGTGCACTCCTCCCCCACCCTGGGGAGTCCCTGACCACACCCCACTGCAAGACAATGCCACTGGCAAAGTGCCCTGGAGGGGAGGGCTGAGCAGGATTCCTTGAGGGTGCCTCCCACACTGAGCTATAGCGCTGCCTTGGAGGACTCCATCACGGAACTTCACCCAGAGAGCGCTATGAAAATAGAAGCCCCCACCAGCCCCCCACCCCAAATTTCACTGGTCCATGGGCCAGCCCCTGAAGACAGCAGAAAGAAGCCCACCGGACATCTCCAGAGCCTGCCTGCAATATCCCCGCGCTTCGCTAACAGCACTTACCTCCTCACGCCAGTTCAAGGCTGCCACGCCAGGTTGAGACATTTATATACCTACTCTGATTCGCGCCAAAGTTACATCACACAAAAGAGGTGGGAGACGCAAACGTGGGCGGAGATTGCCGTGTCGATCCCGATAATGGCATGCTAAGGTATGGAAAGTAATGCAAATCAGCGGCACGCTGGTTTTCAGCGCAGTCCCAGCAACGCCAATTTTTTCCAGTTGGGAGATGCACACAGGTCATAAACGCTTGCGGGGAACCCGCAAAATGGCTGACACGCGCATCTGCTGACCTGACCTGTCAGAAAATCTGCAGGTCACGATGGGAGAATCGCCCCCAGTATTTCCCACAGGATGATGTAAGAGAGAGTCACATGATTAAGAATCCAGATGGAGGAAGCATACAAGTATACCGTTTTGGATACTGTTGGGAGAGATGGGCTATCAGGGGATAACAGCAGCAGCAGCCAAAGCAGTGGCAACACAGCTGGCTCTGTTGTTAAGCAGGGAGGAACAAAGAGGACTACAGCAATAGCTATAGGGGACTCTATAGTTAGGGGTACAGATAGGCGTTTCTGTGGACGTAAAAGAGACTCCAGGATGATATGTTGCCTCCCTGGTGCCAGGGTCCAGGATGTCTCTGAACGGACAGAAAGCATTCTGAAGGGAGAGGGTGAACAGCCGGAGATTGGGGCACATATTGGTACTAATGACATAGGCAGGAAGAGTGATGAGGTCCTGCAGCAGCAGTTTAGGGAGTTAGGTAGAAAGTTAAAAAGCAGAACCTCTAGGGTTGTAATCTCAGGATTACTCCCTGTGCCACGTTTCAGTGAGGCGAGAAATAGGAAGATAATGCAGCTCAACACGTGACTAAACAGCTGGTGTAGGAGGGAGGGTTTCAGATATCTGGACCATTGGGGTCTCTTCCGGGGCAGATGAGATCTGTACAAGAAGGACGGGTTGCATCTAAACTGGAAGGGCATAAATATTCTGGCCGGGAGGTTTGCTAGTGTCACACGGGAGGATTTAAACTAGTTTGGCAGGGGGGTGGGAACCAAAGCAAAGGTGAATTCGCTGAAGGGGAACGAGAGAGTAGGGCCAGTAAGACTCAGGGAAACAGCAGGCAGGGTGGGGTTACTAATCAAAGAGGATCTGGTGGACTGAAGTGCATTTGTTTCATTGTGAGAAGTGTAACAGGTAAGAGAGCTTGGATTAGTACTGGGAACTACGATGTTGTTGCCATTACAGAGACTTGATTAAGGGAAGGACAGGATTGGCAGCTTAACATTCCAGGATACAGATGTTCCAGGTGGGATAGAGGGGGATGTAAAAGGGTGGGGGAGTTGCACTACTGGTTAAGGAGAATATCACAGCTGTACTCCGGGAGGACACCTCGGAGGGCTAATACAGCGAGGCAATATGGGTAGAGCTCAGGAATAGGAAAGGTGTAGTCACAATGTTGGGGGTTTACTATAGGCCACCCAACTGCCAGTGGGAGATAGAGGAACAAATATGTAGGCAGATTTTGGCAAGGTGTAAAAGTAACAGGGTTGTTGTAGTGGGAGATTTTAACTTCCCCTATATTGACTGGGACTCACTTAGTGCTAGGGGCATGGATGGGGCAGAGTTTGTAAGGAGCATCCAGGAGGGCTTCTTGAAACGGTATGTAGATAGTCCAACTAGGGAAGGAGCCATAGGGACCTGGCATTGGGGAATGAGTCCAGCCAGGTTGTCAATGTTTCAGTAGGGGAGCAGTTCAGGAACAGTGATCACAATTCAGTAAGCTTTAAGGTACCGATGGATAAAGATGAGTGTCATCCTCAAGTTAAGGTGCTAAACTGGGGGAAGACTAATTACAACAATATTAGGCAGGAACTGAAGAATGTAGATTGGGGGCAGATGTTTGAGGGCAAATCAACATCTGGCATGTGGGAGGCTTTCAAGTGTAAGTTGATAAGGATTCAGGACCGGCACATTCCTGTAAGGATGAAGGATAAGTACGGCAAGTTTTGGGAACATTGGATAACGAGAGATATTGTCAAAGAGAAAAAGGAAGCATTTGTCAAAGCTAGGAAGCTGGGAACACATGAAGCAAGTGTGGAATACAAGGAAAGTAGAAAGAAACTTAAGCAAGGAGTAAGGAAGGCTAAAAGGGGTAATGAAAAAGCATTGGCCAGCAGGATTAAGGAAAATTCCAAGGCTTTTTGTACATATATAAAGAGCAAGAGGGTAGCCAGGGAGAGGGTTGGTCCACTCAAGGACAAGGGAGGGAATCTATGCGTAGAGCCAGAGGAAATGTGCGAGGTATTAAATGAGCACTTTGCATCAGTATTCACCAAAGAGAAGGACTGGGTGAATGATGAGTCTGGGAAAGGATGTGTAGATAGTTTGAGTCATGTTAAGATCAAAAAGGAGGAGGTATTGGGGTTCTTGAGAAACATTAAGATAGACAAGTCTCCAGGGCTTGATGAGATATACCCCAGAATACTGAGAGGCAAGGGAGGAAATTGCTGGGGCCTTGAGAGAAATCTTTGTATCCTCACTGGCTACAGGGGAGGTCATGATGTGGAGATGCCGGCGTTGGACTGGGGTAAACACAGTAAGAAGTTTAACAACACCAGGTTAAAGTCCAACAGGTTTATTTGGTAGCAAAAGCCACACAAGCTTTCGAGGCTCTAAGCCCCTTCTTCAGGTGAGTGGGAATTCTGTTCACAAACAGAACTTATAAAGACACAGACTCAATTTACATGAATAATGTAAGCGTTCTCCAAGGCGGCCTTCGCGTTAGCGTTCTCCAAGGCGGCCTTCGCGACACACGACAGCGCAGAGTCGCCGAGCAGAAACTGACAGCCAAGTTCCGCACACACAAGGACGGCCTCAACCGGGAGGTCCCAGAGGATTGGAGAATAGCCAATGTTGTTCCTTTGTTTAAGAAGGGTAGCAAGAATAATCCAGGTAATTACAGGCCAGTGAGCCTTACATCAGTGGTAGGAGAAGATTCTTTGAGGCAGGATTTATTCCCACTTGAAAATAAGTGGATGTATTAGTGAGAGGCAACCTGGTTTTGTGAAGGGGAGGTTGTGTCTCACGAACTTGATCGAGTGTTTCGAGGAATTGACGAAGATGATTGATGAGGGTAGGGCAGTGGATGTTGTCTACATGGACTTCAGTAAGGCCTTTGACGAGGTCCCTCATGGCAGACTGGTGCAGAAGGTGAAGTCGCATGGGATCAGAGGTGAGCTGGCAAGGTGGATACAAAACTGGCTCGGTCAAAGAAGACAGAGGGTAGCAGTGGAAGGGTGCATGTCTGAATGGAGGGCTGGGACAAGTGGCGTTCCTCAGGGATCAATGCTGGGACCTTTGCTGTTTGTAATATATATAAATGATTTGGAGGAAAATGTAACTGGATTGATTAGTAAGTTTGCGGATGACACAAAGGTTGGTGGATTTGCGGATAGCGATGAGGACCATCAGAGGATACAGCAGGATATAGATCAGTTGGAGACTTGGGCGGAGAGATGGCAGATGGAGTTTAATCCGCAAAAATGTGAGGTAATGCATTTTGGAAGGTCTAATAAAGATAGGAAATATACAGTAAATGGCAGCACCCTTAAGAGTGTTGATAGGCAAAGGGACCTGGGTGTACAGGTACACAGGTCACTGAAAGTGGCAATGCAGGTGGAGAAGGTAGTCAAGAAGGCATGACTTGCCTTCATTGGCCGGGGCATTGAGTTTAAAAATTGGCAAGTCATGTTGCAGCTTTATAGAACCTTAGTTAGGCCGCACTTAGAATAGAGTGTTCAATTCTGGTTGCCACACTACCAGAAGGATATGGAGGCTTTGGAGAGGGTACAGAAAAGATTTACCAGGATGTTGCCTCGTATGGAGGGCATTAGCTATGAGGAGAGGTTGGAGAAACTTGGTCTGTTCTCACTGGAACGACGGAGGTTGAGGGGCGACCTGATAGAAGTCTACAAGATTATGAGAGGCATGGACAGAGTGGATAGTCAGAAGCTTTTTCCCAGGATGGAAGAATCAATTACTAGGGGGCACAGGTTTAAGGTGCAAGGGTCAAGGTTTAAAGGAGATGTACGAGGCAGATGTTTTACACAGAGAGTAGTGGGTGCCTGGAACTTGTTGCCGGAGGAGGTAGTGGAAGTGGATACGGTAGTGACTTTAAAGGGGCGTCTTGACAAATACATGAATAGGATGGGAATAGAGGGATATGGTCCCCGGAAGGGTGGGGGGTTTTAGGTCAGTCGGGCAGCATGGTCGGTGCAGGCTTGGAGGGCTGAAGGGCCTGTTCCTGTACTGTAATTTTCTTTGTTCTTTGTTCTTTCTTTGAAGCCATTACTTTGACTGAGTAAATAACTTGTACTCGAGATGTCCGTACAAAGTTACATTGTTACAATAAACCAGCAATTGTTCAGACATTTCTATATCTCTGTGATTGTTCCTTAGTCAGTCACAACCAACATACAACATGGTGGCAGCACTGAAGTGCCCAGAAATCTCAAAAAAATAACTTTTAAAAGAAAAAGTTTGCAATACTGATCTGAAAAGAAAGCACCAAAATTGCCTACTTTGGTAAGACAGTGAAAACCTCCTTAAGAGCTCCATCGAGATGTGGAGGCTGAAATGCAGAAAAGAAATCAATTGTTCAGCTTACTAAGAGCTACACGAGGTGATCCATGATAAATTCCAATCCAGCAGCAGAGTCACAGAACCTAGTGACAGTTGAGGAAGGGTGAGTGAACCTTGAGAAAGCTTAAACACTTCAAATTTAATAGGGCAGTAAGCAGGCAGTACGGGGAGAGTTCCATTTTAATGAGCATGTGTTTCGATTCACCCTGCAACCTGGGTCCAAGGTTAATGCCGTTACACGGAGGATCACAAGGCAGCAACTGAAAAAGAAAATCAACTACTCACAACCAGTGGGAAGAAAGCAGTTAATTGGCCTCAATATTTACTTCCAATGATTAATTTCAAAGTTCTGCAAAGTTTAGAAATGACAAGTCCCTAGGGGGAATGTTGCCAGTGCGGTTGGGGAGGGTTTAAACTAATATGCCAGGGGGATGGGAACCTATGTAAGGATTCAGAGAAGGAGGGAGCAAGGACAAACAAAAGGTAGAAAAGGGAATAAGAAAAGTGATAGGCAGAGAAAACAAGGAGAAATTTGAACAGGGCTACAGAGAAAAATATTGGGAGCGAGATAAACAATGTTAAAAAGGCAAGCTTAAAGGCTCTGTGCCTTAATGCGCGGAGCATTTGCAATAAAGTTGACGAACTAATCGTGTAGATAGATGTAGACGGGTACGATATAATTCGGATTACAGAGACATGACTGCAGGGTGACCAGGGATGGGAACTGAATGTCCCAGGGTATTCAGTACTTCGGAAGGACGGGCATAAAGGAAAAGGTGGTGGAGTGGCACTGCTGGTTAAAGTGGAAATTAATCAACAATAGTGAGAAAGGATATTAGCTCTGACAAGGTGGAGTCTGTATGGGTAGAATTGAGAAATACCAAAGGGCAAAAAGCATTAGTGGGTGTCATATAAAGACCCCAAACTGCAGTGGTGATGTTGGGAATGGCATCAAACACGAAATTAGAGATGCATGTGATAAAGGAACATCAGTGATCATGTGCGCTTTTAATCTGCGCATAGATTGGGCAAATCAAATTAGCCACAATGCCGTAGAAGAGGAATTCCTGGAGTGTATACGGGATGGTTTTCTTGACCAATATGTGGAGGAACCAACTAGAGAGCAGGCCATCTTCGACTGGGTACAGTGTAATGAGAATGGAATCATTGCCAATCTAACTGTGTGAGATCCCTTGGGGATGAGCAACCATAACATGATAGAATTTTTTATCAAGACGGAGAGTGAAGTAGTTGATTCAGAGACTGGGATGCTGAATCTTAATAAAGGAAATTATGAGAATATAAGGCCTGAGGTGGCCTTGATAGATTGGGGAGAGTTACTTAAAGGGATGATGTGGATAGGCAATGGCAAACATTCAAGGAACATATGGGGGAACTGCAGCAACTGTTTATTCCTGTCTGGCACAAAAGCAAAGTGGGTAAGAGAGCCAATCCATGGCTTACAAAGGAAATTAGAGATAGTATCCGATCCAAGGAACAAGCATAGAGATTGGCCAAGAAAAATAATAGGCCTGAGGATTGGGAGCAGTTTAGAATTCAGCAAAGAAGGACCAAGGGATTGATTAAGAAGGGGAAAATACAGTACGCAAGTAAGTTTGCAGAGAACATAAAGGCTGACACTAAGGGCCCAATTTTACGATCAAGTTGCGCCTGTTTTCAGGGGGCGAAAACTTGGTAAGGTTGGGCATGAGGTGAGCAGCACGATCCGCATCCACCTCTGTGTCGGTTCCCCCTTTACCAATCGCCGAAAATGGCCGCCGTCTGGACCGAAACAGGCGTGACTTCAATTTAAATGCATTTGCATGCATTTAAATTGACTTAATGGGCTGCACGCCCAAATTTACCAGCACTTCCCCCTTTACCACTGAGTTCGCCCGTCCAGATTCAGCACGAAACAGACATGGTCCGCAAAGGTCCAATTTGGGCGCTCCAGCTTCTGACGAGGTAGGTTCAGAGCTTCTGGTGGCTCTCTGACTCAGATCGGTGCTGGAGGTGGGCGGGGGAGGTGGGTCAGATGGCTCTCTGGTTGTGGGGGGGAGGGAGGTGGGTCAGATGGCTCTCTGGTGGGGGACAGGGAGGTGGGTCAGATGGCTCTGTGGTGGGTGGGGCAGGGGGGGCCGAGGGGTGGCAGGAGGGCCGGGGGGGGGGGGGTTCTGCTGCTGCTCTGCATGCCTTCATTGGGGGAGAAGGAGGGGCCCGCTGCCACGCTGCGTGTGATTGGTGGGGGGGGGAAGGGGGGGCAGGGGGCCGCGATCGGTCTGGGTAGCAGGGGTGTTGGGAGATAAGGGTGTCATTAATGTTGTGGGGGTGAAGCAATGTCTGTGGGGGCCAGGGGGGAGGCATAATCCAGCCCGGGAGCGATGTGGCAGGGGAGCGTTTTTCTATTTTTTTACTGCGCATTTACAGTTGAAGGTGCCGATCGGAGCTGCCGTGTTTTGGGCACAATAAGCCCCACCCACAGGCTTCTGCAGCACGATTCAGAATCGCTGCTATTTTTTCAGGCAGAGTGTATATGGGGGCGTCGGAGAACGGGTCTAAAAGTCGGATCTGAAACACTCCCAGTTTCAAGTCAGCCCAGCACTTAGTATCAAAATAGTAAAATCGGGCCCTAAGAGTTTCTATAGATACGTGAAGAGAAAAAGGTTGGTGAAGACAAATGTAGGCCTCCTGCAGACAGAAATGGGGGAATGTATAATAGGGGACAAAGAAATGGCTGAACAACTGAATACATACTTTGCTTCTGTCTTCACAAAAGAGGACACAAATCAGATATCAGAAATGATGGAGAATGCAAGATTTAGTGAGAGGGAAGAACTAGGGAGATCAATATTGGTAGAGAAATGTTGCTGGGAAAATTGATGGGATTGAAGGTGGATAAATCCCAAGGGCCTGCTAATCTACATCCCAGAGTATTTAAGGAAGTGGCTTTAGCAATAGTGGATGCATTGGTGGTCATCTTCCAGGATTCTATAGACTCTGGAACAGTCCCTGCAGATTGGAGGGTAGCTGATGTCACTCCAATATTCAAAAAGGGAGGTAGAGAGAAAACAGGGAATTAGAGACCAGTAAGCTTAACATCGGTAGTGAGGAAAATTCTCGAATCCATTGCCAAGGACTTTATAGCAGAGCATTTAGAAAGCAGTGGCAGGATCAGACAGAGTCAGCATGGATTTATGAAGGGGAAATCATGCTTGACAAATCTGTTGGAATTCTTTGAAGATGTAATGAGTGGAGTTGACAAGGGGGAGCCAGTCGATGTGGTATATTTGGACTTTCAGAAAGCGTTTGACAAAGTCCCGCATAAAAGATTATCATGCAAGGTTAAAGCGCATGTGATTGGGGGTAGTGTATTGAAATGGATAGAAAACTGGTTGGCAGAGAGGAAACAAAGAATCAATGGGTGCTTTTCAAACTGGCAGGCAATAATTCGTGGGGTGCCATAGGGATCGGTGCTGGGACCCCAGCTATTCACAATATATATTAATGATTTGGATGAGGGAACAAAATGTAACATCTCAAAGTTTGCAGATGATACCATGTTGGGTGGGAGGGTGAACTGTAATGAGGATGCAGAGATCTTTTTAGCATGATCTGGACAGGTTGGGTAAGTGGGCAAATCAATGGCAGATGCAGTACAATTTGGATAAATGTGAGGTTATTCACTTTGAAAGCGAAAACAAGAAGGCAGATTACTACCTGAATGGCTGTAAATTGGGAGAGGGGAGTGTACAGTGGGACCTGGGTGTCCTTGTGCACCAGTCACTGAAGGTAAGCATGCAGGTGCAACAGGCAGTAAAGAAGGCAAATGGTATGTTGGCCTTCATTGCGAAAGGTTTCGAGTACAGGAGCAGGGATGTGTTGTTGCAATTATACAGGGCCTTGGTGAGGCCACACCTAGAGTATTGCGTGCAGTTTTGGTCTCCTTTTCTGAGGAAGGATGTTCTTGCTCTCGAGAGAGTGCAGCAAAGGTTTACCAGGCTGATTCCGGGGATGGCGGGACTGATGTATGAGGAGAGATTGACTGGATGAATGAGGGGAGATTTCATAGAGACTTATAAAATTCTAACAGGACTAGACAGGGTAGATGCAGGAAGGATGTCCCCGATCGTGGGGGTGTCCAGAACTAGGGGTCACAGTCTGAGGATACAGGGTAGACCATTTAGGACGGAGATGAGGAGACATTTCTTCACCCAAAGAGTGGTGAGCCTGTGGAATTCATTACCACAGGAAGTAGTTGATGCTAAAACATTGATGCCAAAACATTGAATGTATTTAAGAGGTGGCTAGATATAGCACTTGGGGTGAATGAGATCAAAGGTTATGGACAATCAGCCATGATGGTAATGAATGGCGGAGCAGGCTCGAAGCCCCCTCCTGCTCCTATCTTTGTTTCTATGACAACACGCTCCACAATTCAATATGATCATGGCTGATCTCTTAGCTCAGCTCTACTTTCCAATATCTCCGGCTCCAGTTTGGAAAGAGTCTGCACATAAACATTCATCACCTTAAGGAAGGTCACCTTAGAATCATAGAATCCTACAATGCAGAAGGAGGCCATTCGGCCCATTGAGTCTGCTCCGACCACAATCCCATCCAGGCCCTATCCCCATAACCCCATGCATTTACCTTAGCTAGTCCCCCTGACACTAATAGTCAATTTAGCATGGCCAATCAACTTAACCCGCACATCTTTGGACTGTGGGAGGAAATCAGAGCACCCGGAGGAAACCCACACAGACGCAGTGAGAACATGCAGACTTCACACAAGACAGTGACCCAAGGTCGGAATTGAACCCAGGTACCTGGTTGTGTGAAAAAGTAGTGCTAACCACTGTGCGATCGTACCACCTCCATTTTTTTGTGCCAACCAGTCGATTACATAAGTGTTAGTTGAGTAAATTAATGTAGCTACATGGTGTCTGGATGAGGCCAATGGACTGAATGGTCTTAGCTCATTCCTCTTTTTATATTAGTTTATATTTCAAGTGAAGACCCCTCATCAGTGAACGCTTTAAAAATTGTTTCCATCAAATAAATCAAACCGTGTGAACAGTTTTATTTTGTTTTTTATAAAAATGGGTTTTTATGTGTTTTTATTGTGTGCCAAAGGCCATTTCGTAACTCTCAAGTGACGGTCACCCTTTCTGCATCGATTTCAGTGTGGAACAGTGGTTAACACTGCTGCCTCACAGTGCCAGAGGCCTGGGTTCAATTCTAGCCTCGGGTCACTGTTTGTGTGGAGTTTGCACATTCTCCCCGCGTCTGCGTGGTTTTCCTCTGGATTCTCTGTTTCCTCCCACATTCCAAAGATGTGCGGGTTAGGTTGATTGGCCAAGCTAAATTGCCCCTAAATTCAGGGGGGGCACTAGCAAATGTGCGGGATTATGGGGATAGGCCTGGGTGGGATTGTTGTCAGTGCAGGCTCGATGGGCAGAATGGCCTCCTTCTGCACTGTAGGGATTCTATGATTCTGAGGTGTGAACCATAAATCCAAATTTGTTCCAGTGTGGGAGAGACTTCATGCAACACAAATTAACATCATACAGTGCATGGAGTTTTATCGGTTTATTACATTTTTATAGCTCTGATAATTCCTTTCTTGTTTGGGAAAAAAACATTGATAATACAAATGTCCAACTCCATAATTTATTTGAAATGGTTAATCACTGTCGAACTGACAGCTGTCTTCAGTTGTATTTTTGCACACACATTCATTTCCAATGCATTGTCGGACGGTTGCATGACACCCAGACTTAAGCTACATGACACACAGAGACTTCGGAATATCCTCAAATTCGTATCATCACGTCAGTGTTCAATGAAGCAGGAACACAGGCCTTTAAATATGGACTACTCTGTCAAAATGTGAAGGTACTGCTGAAAATGATCTGTCAAAATTGTAGCCCAATAGCGTCTAAAAGAGACAGGTTCCCATAGCTGATGCATACCAAAGAGATGGGATAAATGTTAACAAGAGCTGCCTTGCGTTTTCTCTCTTATAATAACTGTCAAAGATCATCAAAACAAAAAGCAAACATATATCAAATCCAAACATTTATATTCCTCTTTTCCATCAAACTCTTGCATAAAGAATAAATTTAGCTCTCAGTGAAGTAGGTACTAAACATGTAATCTAATCAGTTTTTCAAATCACATGGAAAATCTAGATAACAAAGGCAGCAAAGACTGAGGGTGGAATCTTCCCAGCTAAGAAGAGCCAGGTTTGGATGTGTACAAGGAATTAAATCCCCTCAAACTGATGTTGAATAGTGATCATTCTGCCCTCTTCCAGGTTTCACCAGGGCCAGATTAAAGGCAAATGGGGGAACCTTGAAACCGTAATTAATTAACATAATTGAAAAGCCAATTAAGAATTGTTTTAACCCTCACTTTGAGCACCTGTTTTCCAACAGGTCAGCAATTTGCCAGGGTTACTGAGGCGAGTGCACAGCAGAAAGAGTTTCTTCAGTGAAAATGACAATCTGAAAAAACTTCGATCAGTGGAAATGAAGAATCCAAGCCATGGCCATCTGAGAGGCTGCTGTTGAAAGCATTTGGTCTCTTAGAGAGTGCTAGCACGACTGAACAAGTGAATGCCAACTTCATCATAGAATCATAGAAAAACTTCTTGCAAAGTACATCACCTATCTAGCACCTCACTCATCTTCAGCTGCATGTCCCTGTTGTCAGCCTTCATCATAGTAAGAGAGTGGCTTATGCAGCTCTACCTTGCACCTCTGATGAAGGCGAAGAGCAGACACCACACCATCACCAACTGCTCCAGCAGCAGTAGCAGAAACAACACCCACAGCAGCACCACCCACCTCCCCTACAGCAATATGATCCTCCACAGATCAGAAGGGAAGGTAACTGAGATCCAGCTGGAAGGAGACAAGATCCCTAACACAGGGTCTACAAGTCTCTCAACATGTCTGAGAACAATGCCTCAGGAGGCTCAGGCTTCGGGTCAGTGCTGACAACAGTAGCCTCCTGGAACAGAACCTTCCTCCTAGTGGCACAGATTGGCACACATTGCAAACGGCCTACAAGGGGTCTACCATTTGACAGACACACCCCTGCAACCCTATCAAGTTGTTTGCTCTCTTCTTCTGCAATTAGAGGAAGCAGAGAATTCGATTGCATAAAATGGCTTGTGTGGAGAAGAGGGAATAACATTTGCGGAGGGTGACTGTAAGATGTGGGTTTGAGAGGGCAATAGAATGAGAATGGGCATGAATGATGGCTATTCAGATGGGGATATGAGGAGGCGCCTGCAGGGAAGAATGATATAGAGTTGGAAGATGCATTGTCCTGAGGAGCACTGTACAGAAGAATGCTGAGAAAGCCTGAGTGTGAGGTTTGGCACCTGTCAGGCCTTCTTGAGGTCTGGGATCATCTTGGTGCACTGTCTCCAGGTTAGGGGGACCATATACCTGGTGCTGAGTTCCTCAGCCACTTGCATCTACACCTGTTTAATTGGAGATGTTGTCTTCTTCGTCCCGTCCTTGGGCGAGCTCACCTCACTACAGCCCCTCAAATCCCACTGCAAGACCTCCAGGTAAGAGTGAGAGAACCAATGAGCAACTTCCTCAGATCTCCACTTCATTTCTTTGGTTGCAGCAGCTTCAAAAACCAAGTGCTAGCAAACCTTTGTAACCCACCCCATGGTTCCTTTAATGAGAAATCGTTCCTTCGACAGAATGGGCATGTCATCCCAAATTGGGCGGGTAGCTCGTGGTTGAGATGCTAATGTCATAGCTCGGTTAAAAAACCTCAGCAAAGCCCACTCCATCATTCAGGTTTCCAACCCACACATGGTTCCACTGTTCCAGCAAGAGTTAAGTTGCTAAAATTCAGCCCTGAATGTGGATTAATATGTTTAATTCACATAAAGATATTTGTTATTGTTTATATTGTTTACATGGGGAGGCAATGGCCTAGTGGTATTATCACTAGACCATTAATCCAGAAACTCAGCTAATATTCTGGGGACCCGGGTTCGAATTCCACCGCGGCAGATAGTGGAATTTGAATTCAATTTTAAAAATCTGGAATTAAGAATCTACTGATGACCATGGAACCATTGTCAATTGCTGGGAGAACCCACCTGGTTCACTGATGTCCTTTAGGGAAGGAAATCTGTCGTCCTTACCTGGTCTAGCCGACATGTGACTCCAGAGCCATAGCAATGTGGTTGACTCACAATTGTCCTCCAAGGGCAACTAGGGATGGGCAATAAATGCTGGCCAGTCAGTAACGCCCTTGTGCCATGAATGAATAATTTTGTTTTTAAATAACGTGCCTGTTTGTATTATAGAACAATTACATTCAGTGCACATTACCATCTATCATGTTTTCTATGTCCACTCTCTTTTAGATGTCACACCACGTCTAACAAAAATGTTGTCTGATCCACTCAAATTTTGCAATCAAAAAATAAAAAATAGCACCTTAGCAATGAACAATTCCAACAAAAGTGACTCATTATTAAATATTCTACACAAGAACAATTCAAAAATCAATTGTCAACAATTTCCACTCAATGGACTGAAGCACAATCTAATTGCTCAAAGTACTTGTTGAAAAATCTTTCATTCACTATCTACATCTCCCTCAGTCTTTTGGCCATATGCTTAATATAATGCTGCTAACATAATATTAACATTTAAAATACACAAATTACAATCACATGATTCAACTTATCTACAAAATTGTCTTCTGTGGACTCTTCCTGTCTCACAAGACTTGAGTTTCCACATACATCCTTTGTTTAGACTGCTTGCAACACACTTTCAACCCAGTTTTATGCTTCATTCTTTAGCAAAATGAGCATCCTCAACATCTACCCCCGAAATCTAAACTCATCTGCATGTGTCACATTTCAACCTACTCCACAATATCTCCCATCACTTCAGCAGCACATCTATTCTCTCTCTTCCCATTTCTGCCCTACTTCATGCTACTGAGCTGAAAATTCCCCAAATTTGCTTCATCTCCAGTTCCAGCCCTCTACTCAGTTTCCAGCCCAACTGTGCAATGATCTCCAATCTCCCTTATATGGGAACAGCACATAGCCTTGTGAAATTGGCCACTTTTGCCCTCCATTTTCCATCCAAAAGAATGTAACAGTTTATATCCTTAGACATGTTCCAAGCTTCTGCCAGTGTTGCTCTGTGGTTGGCTTTCAGAAGATGTACAGTAGTACCTGAGGTGACTGTTCATTTAATTTTACACTTTCTTTCTCATTTGAAATATTTACCTTTTATGAACAGGCAAAGGCAAATAACCCAATCATGTCTTCTTGCTGTTCAATGGAATGTAACATTATCCATCCATTTTTTTCACAAATTACATACTCATTTATTCAGTATGCATCATTGGCCTTACCTGGTAACTTATTGCACAAACCATTAATCTTTCTGTAGAATATTTCCATTTAATTTCCTTCCTTATTCCTAATTTTTAACTTGGAATTTGAACCTTTTATGATCCTGAAATATCCACAAAGTTCAGCTCAAAGTCTTTAAGGGGGGAAAAAATTTATTTAACCTTTCTTCATAACTTAAATTTCTTATACTCTGAATAATCTGGGTTACTTTCCTTTGCACTTCGCAAAGGCAATATCTCCTTCCTGGAATTAGATGGCCAAAATTGCGTTCTCCATCCAATTGATCAACAAAAGATCAACAAAAAGCTTCTTTTTATCTGTGCTCTAATCCTCTATTGATATATTGGCTTTCCTGTTTTACCACAACCAAGCACTTCATTTTGCTTTCATAGATATAGTAACATCTAGATCTCTTATCCAATACTACGTTGCAGTGTAAATGTTCCAATGGTAGGCGAGAGGTGAAAATAATCTTCCATTGCAACCTCTGCACCCATTGGTGTAACACAAGACTGTCACACTAATATTGCTGTGGGCAGTACTAATTGTAAACACATAGCAAGCTCCCATCTATAATGTACCTGTGGTTTTATCAAAATCACAAATAATATACAACGTGACAAAGGTAAATGATCACTCCTCGTCCTTCTTTATCTGTCTGCAGCTTTTGTCAGGACTGACAACAATACCCTCCTCCAAAACTTCTTCATTAGGGGAGGCAATGGCCTAGTGGTATTATCGCTAGACTATTAATCCAGACATTCAGCTAATGTTCTGGGGACCCGGGTTTGAATCCAGCCACAGCAGATGGTGGAATTTGAATTCAATAAAAATATCTGGATTTAAGAATCTACTAATGACCATGAAACCATTGCTGATTGTCGGAAAACCCCATGTGATTCACTAATGTCCTTTAGGGAAGGAAATCTGGCATCCTTATCAAGTCTGGCCTACATGTGGCTCCAGATCCACAGCAATGGGGTTGACTTTCAACTGCCCTCCAAGAGCCAACTAGGGATGAGCAATAAATGCTGGCCAGCCAGCGATGCCCATGTCCCAGGAATGAATAAAAAGGTAGGAATGCACTCAGACGGTTCCATTATTATTTTTTAAATCATATTTGTTATCTATCTAATCATAGCTAGAGCAATGTCTTAACAGCACCTTTTGTCCCTTAGTGCTTTGTATAGCTTTTGTGAAGTAAATTGGAATGTTTATTACATTTAATGCAATATATAAATACAAGTGTTATAGGGCTTTAAAAGTTGCAATGATGGTCCTTGTTATCATGCAATTATTCAGCACAATATATTGCTGGGACATGCATTTGTCTCAGAATTTGTAGTGTCACCATATAGGTACTGCAGTAGAAGGTGACCTGTCCCAATATTTGCAAGTGTTACATTGCAATAAAAACAATGTGTACTTATATAACACCCTTAATGTAATAAAAATTTTCCAAGCACTTCACAGGAGCACTATAAAACAATGCTGATTTACATAAGGGAATGACCAAAACTTGGTCAAAGATTCAGACTTTAAGGAGTGTTTTAACGGAGGAAATTGAAGTAGAGAGGCAGGGAGATATAGGGAAAGAGATTCAGAGCATAGGGCCTAGGC
This sequence comes from Mustelus asterias, assembly GCF_964213995.1. Lineage (NCBI taxonomy): Eukaryota > Metazoa > Chordata > Chondrichthyes > Carcharhiniformes > Triakidae > Mustelus > Mustelus asterias. The sequence goes on from NC_135810.1 coordinate 78,461,883, forward strand.
AGCTGAAGGCATGGTACCAATGGTGCTACCAGGGATGCTCAAGGGACTGGAATTAGAGGAGCACTGATATCTCAAAGGGTTGTTGGGCTGGAAGTGATTACAGTGCTGGGAGGCCATGGTGGGATTTGAAAACAGGGATGTGAGTCTTAAAATCAACACGCTGCTTAAACAGGAGCCAATACGTTCATAAGATACAGGAGCAGAATTAGGCCATTCAGCCCATCACCTCCACTCCACCATTCAACCATGGCTGATATGCTCCTCATCCCCATTTTCCTGCCTTCTTCCCATAACTTTTCAACCCATTACCAATTAAAAATCTGTCTAACTCCTTAAATTTACTCACTCTCCCAGCATCCACCACACTTTGGGGTAGCGAATTCCACAGATTCACAACCCTTTGGGAGAAGTAGTTTCTCCTCAACTCTGTTTTAAATTATCCTAAGACTATGACCTCTCATCCGAGGATGCCCCACCAGCGGAAGCACCTGCTCTACGGCTACTTTATCCATACCTTTTATCATCTTGCTTGCCTCAATTTGATCTCCTCTCATTTTTCTAAATTCCAGAGAGTATAGGCCTAAACTGTTCAATCTTTCTTCATATGACAAACCCCTCATCTCTGGAATCAGTCTAGTGAACCTCCTCTGAACTGCCTCCAATGTAGGTCTGAAAGCACAAGGGTGTTAGGTGAATGGAACTTGGTGCAAGTAAAAACGCTGGCAGCAAAGGTTTGGATGATCTCAAATTTACAGAGGGTTGTATGTGGGAGGCCAGCGAGCAATACATTGGAATAGTCAAGTTTAGGAGTAATAATGGCATACACAGGGATTTCAGCTGCAGGTAAGCTGAGGCAGAGGAGGAGGTGGGCGATGTTAAAAAGGTCAGAAACTCATTTCAGGCCTACATATGGCATCAATGTTCTAAAGGCCTGGTTCAGCCTCAGATAGTTGCAAGGAAGAGATATTATAAATACCTACTTCATGGTTCATAGTAAAATTTTAGAGGTAATTTTTAATTCTGGGAAGATTAAACTTCATTGTAGAAAATTGGATAAATGCAACAAAAGCAGCTTGAAGACTATTACACTTATAAGGTTGGGGACATGTTGACTTACAACAGCTAGAAAGGGAAGATCATGAAACAGGAGGAGACCTACTTAGCTGGAGAATAGGAGACAAATTTGTGGCAGAATGTTTCCAAAAAGTGTTATTTTGGGCAAGAAAATTGGTGTGATTTACACCAGATATGCGATGACAGGGCGAAACCTGATTGGGAGGATTCAAACATGGAATCCCTAGAATGATGGGCATGGATTCCGGCCTCTGGAAGGCCGCTGACCTCGACTCAACATGTATGCTCAGGCTGTCAGGAGATGCGTCGATGCCAGATTCATCAGCCGCACTCACAAGACAACCCCGAACGTCACTCAAGCACAAAGCAATGCCATCCCACCCTCAAGACCAACCGCAACATTGTCATCACACCAGCAGACAAAAGAGGGGCCACCGTCATACTGAACAGAATGGATTACTGCAAAGAAGTGTACCGACAACTGAACAACGAAGAACACTATAGACAGTTACCCACAGACCCAACCAAAGAACACACCTGCCAACTCAACAGACTGATCAAGACCTGTGATCCGGACCTTCCGAGCACCCTCCGTGCTCTCATCCCAATACTCCCCACGTTGGAGATCTCTACTGCCTCCCGAAGATACATAAGGCCAACACACCCGGCTGTCCCATCGTATCAGACAATGGGATCCTGTGTGAGAACCTCTCTGGCTATGTCGATGGCATCCTGAAACCCATTGTACAAGGAACCTCCAGCTTCTGTTGCAACACTACGGACTCAGCACCCATGGAGCAGTTGAACCAGGAACACTCCTCTTCACAATGGATGTCTCGGCACTCTACACCAGCATCCCCCACGATGATGGCATTGCTGCAACTGCCTCAGTGCTCAGCGCCGACAACTGCCAATCTCCAGATGCAATTCTACAGCTCATTCGCTTCATCCTGGACCACAATGTCTTCATCTTCAACAACCAGTTGAATCACTGAAACAACTACATGATGACATCAATAAGTTCCATCCCACCATCAGACTCACCATGGACTACTCTCCGGAATCGGTTGCATTCTTGGACACACGCAGCTCCATCAAGGATGGTCACCTCAGCACTTCACTGTACCGCAAGCCCACGGATAACCTCATGATGCTCCACTTCTCCAGTTTTCACCCTAAACACATTAAAGAAGCCATCTCCTACAGAGAAGCCCGCTGTATACACAAGATCTGCTCAGATGAGGAGAAACAGACACCTACAGATGCTGAAAGACTCCTTCGTAAGAACAAGATATGGTGCTCGACTCATCGATCAACAGTTCCGATGTGCTACAGCGAAAAACCGCACTGACCTCCTCAGAAGCCAAACACGACCAACAGAGTACCCTTCATCGTCCAGTACTTCCCCGGAGCGGAGAAGCTACAATATCTTCTTCGGAGCTTTCAACATGTCATCGATAATGATGAACATCTCACCAAGGCCATTCTCACACCCCCACTTCTTGCCTTCAAACAACCACGCAACCTCAAACAGACCATTGTTCGCAGCAAACTACCCAGCCTTCAGGAGAACAGTGACCACGACACCACACAACCCTGCCACAGCAACCTCTGCAAGACGTGCCGGATCATCACGGATGCCATCATCACATGTGAGAACATCATCCACCAGGTACACGGTACACACTCATGCGACTCCGCCAACGTTGTCTACCTCATACGCTGCAGGAAAGGATGTCCCGAAGCATGGTACATCAGCAAGAACATGGAGACGCTACAACAACGGATGAACGGACACCGCTCGACAATCACCAGGCAGGAGTGTTCCCTTCCTGTCGGGGAACACTTCAGCGGTCAAGGGCATTCAGCCTCTGATCTTCGGGTAAACGTTCTCCAAGGCGGTCTTCATGACACACGGCAATGCAGAATCGCCGAGCAGAAACTGGTAGCTAAGTTCCGCACGCATGAGGACGGCCTCAACCAGGATCTTGGGTTCATGTCACACTATGTATAACCCCCACCATTTGGCCTGGGCTTGCAAAATCCTACTAACTGTCCTGGCTTGAAACAATTCACACCTCTTTAACCTGTGATTAAACCCCCTCCACTCGCATTCTCTGTACCTGTAAAGACTCGCATTCCAACCATTATCTTGCAATTGAATCTATGTCTATATACGCCCTGTTTGTGAACCCAACTCTCCACTCACCTAATGAAGGAGCAGTGCTCTGAAAGCTCGCGCTATCAAATAAACCTGTTGGATTTTAATCTGGTGTTGTGCAACTTCTTACTATGGCTTTAGAGAGAAAAGAGAGATTGTAGATGGAGCAACAATTTGTAAAGTGAGAGAGATTAGTGTTGGCTTTGTGAGGAAAGAGGAGATGATGGCTAAAACAAAGAAGAACAGTACAGATTGCATGGGAACATGACCAAATCAGCCAAATAATATTGCATGCTATTACTTAGATGGAGTGTGTATGGCAGAAAGTATTTTCTCACTCGGACCAGAAGGGTAAAGTTAAACTTTGAAAGGAGTTCTGCCCACATTCTCCACTTTGATTTAGATTTACCAGGATGCTACCCGGACTTGATGGTTTGAGTTATAAGGAGAGGCTGGATAGACTGGGACTTTTTTCTCTGGAACGTAGGAGGCTGAGGGGTGATCGTATAGAGGTCTATAAAATAATGAGGGGCACAGATCAGCTAGATAGTCAATATCTTTTCCCAAAGGTAGGGGAGTCTAAAACTAGAGGGCATAGGTTTAAGGTGAGAGGGGAGAGATACAAAAGTGTCCAGAGGGGCAATTTTTTCACACAGAGAGTGGTGAGTGTCTGGAACAAGCTGCCAGAGGCAGTAGTAGAGGCAGGTACAATTTTGTCTTTTAAAAAGCATTTAGAAAGTTACATGGGTAAGATGGGTATAGAGGGATATGGGCCAAATGTGGGCAATTGGAATTAGCTAAGGGGTTTAAAAAAAAAAGTGCGGCATGGACAAGTTGGGCTGAAGGGCCTATTTCCATGCTGTAAATCTTTATGACTCTATGAGTGCCAAATGAGCGGTAGTGGATTGACCTGTAATACCCTTGCCTGATTTTCGCTGTGAATAACGGGCACCCAGTTCATTACCAAAGGTTTTGCAACCTGGCCTCACAAGGAAGCCTTATGCCTCACCTACAGCTGAATACTCACCAACCCTCACATGACCATGAGGCATTTACCTGAATCCAAGCTACCATTCTTTTAGTCTCCAATGATTCTGATTTTGATTCTGGCCACCAGACCTCCTGCATGATCTCTGTTCCGGGGCTTTTCTTTTCACCATTTGCAGCAATTAACTTCTTCCATCTTGCACCACATAAATCATGAAATGCTATGATTTCAAAGGACTCTAACAGCAGCATCGACTCTCCTCAGAGTGCTGACCTCTTTAGCTTTTAGTTGAATGCCCTGGAGATCCCTGAGGTAGAATGAATGTTGTTATTTTAGGACCCTCTCTTTAAGTGTCGATCTCCAAAAATCAATTCCATTACTGTCTCTGCGACACTGGAAATAAATTTTCAGTTGCCCTTGCACTGTTGCAAATAATTTCTTCTCTAATCTGAATGGCTGGGAAAAATCCATGACAAACAAGGACTGTGTTGCTGTCACAGCTGCCTAGCATGCACATTTTACCTTTAATGGTTGGTGTAAAAGGGCAGAAATATCACTGGGCTGAACTTGATAGAGCCCCTCATTTGCACACAGGATACATAGTACAATGAAACTTCCATTCAGTATGGGTGGGAGGAAATTACATTGGCAGAAATCCCTAGCAAAAGATGGCAACAGAAGCTTCCAGTACAACCAGGCAATATCAATGATCAACCAGCCAACAAATCCCAAAAAAATCCCAAATCCCACAGGTTAAAAAGCTTCCAGTTGGAAAATTTAATGCCACATTATTTTAGCCTTTTAATCCCATACGTATTTTGAAACACACGTTTGCAGCTTTATTTTTAGAACTCTGTCATTAATATTTTTCTGAATATTCCTTATAACATAGGGACAAGAGACAAACAAATCTGTCACCAAATCAAAGTCGTGAAATCATTTCATTTACGATGAAGCAAAGGCACATGAAAAGCCTCCAGGGACATGTGGAGCATACTTAGTGCAAGTGATCAGCTAAATGGATAACACCCACTTTTCTAAGTGCTTGAAACCCAACGATGGAAGAAGGTTGCACTTTTAAATATTATGAGACCACTTCCATTAAGAGCAGCACATTCTGACCTGGTACATATTTATGTCAGCAGCTTTTATGAATATGTTGCACAGCAAAGGACATGGTCATTTTCAATTTGGAAAGAAAATATACCTCATTGGAAGAATTCCAATAAAATATTCATCTCTATTATCTGGTTTTTAACCTGTTGGAATGGCCTTTTGTAGAACCCGTAAGATTGTGTTCTTGTTTAAATTAATGCACTGAAAGTCAGGCAGGGTCCACAAAAGATTACTGCCCAGATGCTGAAAGTGAAAATTACTACCAATGTCTCTACAAATTTTAGATTAGTGCATAAATCTCTGCCATTCATAGTCTCTCCTTGTAGCTCAGGTGCCTAAGCTCCAATATGAATTAAGTTACTCTTTTAATGTGTTGCCCATAACCAGAAAATCCCAAGTATAGTATAATAACCAAAATTCTACCTCATATTCCAAGGGGGAACAAATTCGTGCCCTATGTAATCACAATATTACTCAAAGGGCATACATTCTATTCCTCTGGTTATACATCCCAAGGATAAAATGTAGCAGAAAGTAACACAAATAATTTCTAACAATATTATCATGTGTACATTCAGTAAAGGCTCGGTGTTGCTTGTTTTTGCATATTTACATATTCTAGCACCGCTGCCTCACAGCGCCAGGGTCCTGGGTTCGATTCTGGCCTTGGGTGACTCTCTGTGTGGAGTTTGCACATTCTCCCCATGTCTGCGTGGGTTTCCTCCGGGTGCTCCGGTTTCCTCCCACAGTCCAAAGATGTGCAGGTTTAAGTAGATTGGCCACGGTGATTTGCCCCTTAGTGTCCCAAGATGTATCGGTTAGGGAAATTAGCGGTGTAAATACGTGAGGTTACGGGGATAGGGCCTGGGTAGGATTATCTTTTGGAGAGACAGTACAGACTCGATGGGCCAAATGGCCCCTTTGGCACTGAAGGATTCTATGATTCTAAAAGGAACTGTGACACAGTTTGATTTTGTAATATTTCTGTAATATTTCAACAGCTGTAGTCAAGAGAAAAACCCAGGCAACCATCTGCAAGAAAATATTAATGGCAGTGGAATACAGAATCCACAAGATGACAGATCAACCCTCAGGGTACAATGTTCCCTGACCACTGAAGGGCAACAATGCAACGTGTGACAATCTGTACATGAACTGGAAACGATATCCTGGCATGGTGGAAAATATACTGCACTGGGGATATAACCAATGCCCCTTGTAAGACTCTGCAGCAACTCTAAAGGCTTCGCACAAATTGGCTCTTTTAAGGCACCGCGTTTGCACAGCTGCCCAAATAATTTAAAGGTGCCATGCACTTAAATAAATCAACAGAGCCCCCCAAATATAGAGATGACATTGCATACAACACAAATTTTTAGAGCCCTCATACCAACAATTAGATCTCTGCCAGGGAGGTGTGTGAGAAAACTTATTAGAAAATCACAGCCAGAGCACTTGCAGTGAATTAATAACCTGCCTACTCTGTGTGAGATCCTGCCAGTCATCCAGGGTCTAAAGCAACTTTGGTATTTGTAATAACTTGAGGCACTCGATGTGGCTAGTAACAAACTAAAAGATTTATTGACTGAGAAAGACTATGTACAACTAAGGGTTTAACAGCACAACTATACAGGTCTACTCCCACCAATACCCTGACTGCAACTGAAGCCTTCCAGTCCCGGGAATATGCTTCCTCGCTCTTGATTGGCCCAAGTTCGCATGCTCACACTCCATTGGTTCCGGCCCAGTCATGTGGCCCGCGAAAGATCGCCTGATAAAGGGGCCATGCTACCACACTCCTCCCTCCCAGACCTTTCGGACTGCCTGTGATAAAACAAAAAGAAAAACAGTTAACACATAGGCGGACAATATTACAGAAGGGACATCAAGGAAAGACAGTTCCTAACATCAGCCTGTCCAGAGACTTCTGGACCCTTGCGGAATGTCACAACTCTGGGGTTCTTCAGCAGCCGATGACACAGGATCCACTGATGGAGCAAACATGCTAACCACCTCTGGGGCTCGGCCCTTGCCAGCCACTTCTTCTGTCTCAGCCATCAGAACTAGAGGTAGCCTTGGCCCCACAGTCAGCATGAAAATCTCTAGTTCAGAGACTGATACATTTGAACTTAACACTTGCTTGTCTCCAGGTACTGGCTGTATTCTCTTGTGTAAATGGTTGACATGCTTCTTTACTCAACAGCCCTGTGCCTCAAACACATATGAGATTGGCCCTGTCTTCTCCACAACTCTCCCTGGTACGCAGACTGATCCATCACCAAAGTTCCTTGCCAAAACAAGGTTGGCAACATTAAATGACCTGTCCCCTTTCTGAGAGTCACGAGACTCTTTCTGAGATGCTTACTTGGCATCCACCCTCTCTGGCAAATTTGGAACACAAACACTAAATCCAAACAAGCACATGGGTGTTGACCCATTAGCAATTCTGCAGGCATGACCCCCAGTGGTGGCGTGAGATGTAGTGTTGTAGGACAGCAAAAGACTTGCCAATCACAAAGGCAATGACCTATGAGCCTGCTTCATCATGGAAGCGTTGAACGTCTGCTTGTTCCGCCAACCCATTTCAGGCAGGATGGTAGGAAGTTGACCTGACACGACGAATGCCATTAGATCTGATGAAAGTCTGAAATTCAACAGCCATGAATGCTCAGTCCTGCTGCCTCTTTGTCAATAGCCTTATCTTGGATGGGCCAAAGATCTGTCCCAAAAAAGGCCCACAGGAATTTTCACCAAAAAGCTCAGGTCCAGACAGAGTTTGCAGCCATTCCAATGGCCTCCCATTGGAGTTACACGGAGCAACTTTAGCCTCACTGGGTTTATGATTTGATTTTAAGTGGCATACAAGAAATGTTCTTGCTCTTGGCACACCCCACTTCTCCCCCCTCCACATACACACCAACACACACCCTGCTGTTTCTGTACACAATATTTCAAGATGTTTTTCTAATGAAAATGTTCTTTCAATATCATGTTGTAACACACTAAATGAGCTCTCTGAAAAATTGTTTGTTACACTGGTCCCATTGATCAAATGGCATGTCAGATCATTAGGGCAAAAGGAAATCCTTCCATGTTTAAATGATCAGGGGTCACTCAGGGTCATTTTGTTTGTATGTTTCAAATTCTCTCTGTTCAATAAACACATTTTAATTTCCTTTTTTCATTTTATTAAGGCAATCCTACTGCTGCCCTTGGAGGAATAATTTATTTCAAAACATTGATAACTTTTTGGCTTAAACGCAAAAGAAATTATAGTTGCAGATACAAATTACTACTTCCAAAAAAGCTGCAGTCTTGCAATTTATGTTCTGATGAACATTATCTGACAACAGATTGCTATTTCAAATTAGGTCAGATCTCATTAAATCCTGTCACTTTTATCATTCCTTTATTCTGCAAAGAAGACCTGATAATGAAAATTCTGTTTCCAAACAATTTGAAACTTTAATAAGTACAATCTTATTTGCAGCACCAGCCTATTAACAGTAACAAGAGTGTGTACACAACCATGACCTGTTCTATATCTATTATGTACTTGTTCTATGAAATGTTGCATATTACTCCAAAAATGAGTCAGTATTATGATGAATGGAAAACTCAGCTAAGCATTTCAGCCACTTCAATATAATGGAATGATGAGATGAAATAGCTTCAACATTTCACAAATTAGGTAAATTAAGTTGAGATGGCTGATATTTGTCATTTATGTTTCCAAATAATTATTTAGCTAATTGTTATTATGCATGCTGCCATCAGGAATATTTAAAACTAGGTTCCCTTCTCCAAGATTTGGGGTTTCTGAATAATCTCTCAATTATTTTGGACCAAATCTTTCGTAACTTTATCACCATGTGTGCGCATGAGACATGAATGTTCGCATAATTTACCACATTTTGATTTAAGAAATTTACAGCCGCAAAGTGCAAATTAAATTGGTTGTAATTTTATTCATGCTCCTCAATAAAGCTTCACTATCACCTGATGTTTTTCTTTGTTTCGTATTTACTGTGTGCTGGGATCTCTTTTGTGCCATTTAAATAAATAATTTGACTTAGACATAAAGCAAACAATACTGAAATGTGACAATAGTACAAAATTGGGATACATGGAAGACTATGGGGAAGAATATAAGATATTGCAGGAAGATACACAGGTTGACAGAGGGGGTGCACAGGCAACATACGCAGTTCAATACAAAAAGAGATCGGAAACAATATATTTTGGAAGAAATAAGAAAAGGAAGTGAGACTCAGTGCGTTCATGACATTATTTAAGCTACAGTCAGTATTTGTAATACAGGATATCTCCATTATAGGGGGGATGTTGAAATTAGGATACAGTAAACGTTTGTTAGAATGAAATCACGTCAATGCATGGATGAGAGGACTACCTCTACAGCTGGCATCCTCTGCTGGACATAAATGCAATTACACAATAAAATCTTAAACATTGGAGGGGTGAATTTTCTTTATTAGCCCTCCCAGTGCAGGGACTGTATTTTGGGAATTCAGATACATGCCTGGTTACCATATTACAAAAAGGATAAGGACACTGATGAGGGTGCAAAAGAGATTTACAAATATATTAAAACTCTGAACGAGAATGATTAAACAGCCTGGGAGTCTTTCCACTAGAAAAGAGAAGGCTGAGGGTTAGGTAATAAAGATCTATTAATTACGAAGGGGTTTGATAGGGTAGCCATAGAGAAAATGTTTCCCCTTAGAAAACATGCTGCTGGGGGACACAGTGATTGTTTTCAATTTTATTCCAAATTGCCGTGGGTGTTAGAAATGAGAAAGTAAGGAAATCAAGTAACAGTATTGGAGTTGGAAAACAAATAACTTAAATCCTTTAAATGAGTCGTGAATTTCCTTTCTTGTTTTATCAGTAAACTGAGGTAATGTAGATGGACAAGAGAGGGAATTGCAATGAGCTGTTCTCCTGGGTTCTCACCAGCTCCCACCCCCACCTTTCCCTGTCAGCATGTCTCACATTTTTCACAAATAGTGATGTCAGATATATAATTTACCCAGCTAAATGTGGGTGTGAGTTTGATTTGATTTATTATTGTCACAGGTATTAGCATACATCTTGTGTACTATACAGACAAAGCATACCGAACATAGAGAAGGAAAGGAGAGGGTGCAGAATGTAGTGTTTCAATCATAGCTAGGTGTAGAGAAATATCAACTTAATGTGAGGTAGGTCCATTCAAAAGTCTGATGGCAGCAGGAAAGAAGCTGTTCTTGAGTCCATTGGTACATGCCCTCAGACTTTTGTATTTTTTTCCCGATGGAAGAAGGTGGAAGAGAGTATGTCTGGGGTCACGATATGAAGCAAATTACATTACATGAATATATTATATATTGTACTTCAATCAATCTGTGTTATCAGGATGTACTGTGGCAATGGGTCAGCAAGGGCATTACATTTCCAATACTGCATTTAAAAATAAGCTTTTGGACAGCAAGCCAATGTAACATAAAGCAAGATGTCACATAACTTACATCCTCCCCATTAGCATGGAAATTTCAGCATCTGCTCAAAATATGCAAATACTCCTGACCAAGGAACTGGCCAAAATCAAAAACAAAAAGCAGGGGTAGGTGAGTGCCCTGCCCTACTGTGGGTCCCACTGCCACCACAGCTTCACAGGGTAACCAGGCGTTGATTCATGGAAGGTGTTAGACACATTGACATGACAAATCCTTTCAAATCCAGCCAAGTTTATTCCAAAAAAAATTCTTCAGCGCTATTCTTTCTTTTTCACCTGAATACACAATCCTTGCACTCCTTTGCTGCTGATCAGATCTATCTCTGATCCTTCTGTTACTTCCTTGAATAACACACTAACTAGTCTCCATCTACCACCATCCTCCTCCACCAGTTTTCTACTGAGCAAATTGCAAGTACTTCAACCCATTGACTACCCTCCATGACTGAAGCATCCATTTCTCATTCCCGTCCCTCGTTCTTTTCCCTCAGTTTTTTCCACCTTACTAAAATGTTTGCTTATTTTTAGTTTACAATTATAATGAATCGAAACACAAATATAACCCATCTGTTCTCTATACAGCTGTTGTTTGCGGTATATTCGTCAGCTTTTTCCATTCTTGTCGTGAATTTCCAGCATTTCCAATATTCTTCTATTTGGAAAAGAAAAGCCAATACTCTCTCCTTTCCGAGGCACTAATTTTCTCCCCTTGATTATTGCAAAATTCAGAACTAAAAATAAATCTTTTATTCTAACAATAGTTGGTTCATGAAAAGCCAGAGTCTATACCTGACAGGGTATTGTATCCCTTCTACCATATTGCAGGTGATTCCTTCTTGATCCAGCTGAGCTGCAAACTTCACTAGGGTTGCTCTGAAATGATCAGTGATGTTCAACCAATCAATAGTATGATTCAAGTCAGTAAACTGAAACATAAGATTTTGCTTCCATAATGATACATAGCAGCATTTCTGTGTGTGCTGCTCTATCTAGTGGCCCTACAAAGTACTAACAAAACTCACTGAATCAATTACAATATGATATTTGAGCAACAGGAATATCAGAGACTTAATTCTAGGATCTGACACATTTCCTAGGAGAGAAGTACAGCGTCCAATTTTGCACATCGCATTGGATCTGATATTGGTCTTGAAGAGGGTACAGCACTGATTCACCTCCATGTTAGTTGCTGGATTAATTCTTCTGGCTAATGGTGTAATAGTGGAGAACATGCCCCTGTCTACATCAATGGGGACAAAGTAATAATGATCAAGAATTTCAAGTTCTTAGGTGTCCAGATCACCAACAACCTGTCCTGGTCCTCCCATGCCGACATCACAGTTATGAAAGTCCACCAACACCTCTACTTTCTCAGAAGACTAAGGAAATTTTGCATGCCAGCTACCAACTTTTACAGATGCACCATAGAAAGCATTCTTTCTGGTTGTATCACAGCTTGGTATGGCTCCTGCTCTGCCCAAGACCGCAAGAAACTACAAAGGGCCATGAATGTAGCCCAGTCCATCAAGCAAATCAGCCGCCCACCCATTGACTCTGTCTACACTTCCTGCTGCCTCGGAAAAGCAGCCAGCATAATTAAGGACCCCACACACCCCAGACATACTCTCTTCCACCCCTTCCATCGGGAAAAAGATACAAACGTCTGAGGTCATGTACCAATCGACACAAGAACAGCTACTTCCCTGCTGCCATCAGACTTTTGAATGGACCTTCCTCACACTAAGTTGATCTTTCTCTACACCCTAGCTATGACTATAACACTACATTCTGCACTCTCTCCTTTCTTTCTCTATGAACAGTATGCTTTGTCTGTATAGCGTGCGAGAAACAATACTTTTCACTATATGTTAATACATGTGACAATAATAAATCAAATCAAATCAAAGTAAATGTACATGTTTTTGAAGTTTTCCTGCAGTTGGTTAAAGACAGAATGGTCTACAGGGAGTGTTCTGACTGGTGTTAAAGTACTTATTTTGTTCATTTAAAATCTTTGCTTAAAAAAGTTGCTTCCAAATATGGGAAGTCTGGTTGGCTTACTTCTGGAAATCGAATATGACTGAGAGAATGAAGATAGGGTGCACAGTGTCAGACAAACAGCTCAAAGAGGGAGGAGCAAGAGGGAAAGGAGGACTATCAGTAGGAGGTCATATCCAGTAAAGGTCTTTAGGGAGCAATTGTCTTACCTCAACTTTACCGAGAACTAATGAACCTTTGTTTCACAAAAGAGGTGTGACTGAAATCTGCCAACTGTCACAGCCCCAACTGCAACCTGGAGCAACCCGGGGCTGTGGCAATCGGCAGATTGCAAAGGCAGCTTGTCTGTGGCTGTCAATGTGACTATGGCAGTGTGCAATGTTGTACTGCATAAGGGAGGTCACTAAGGCTCTCTGTGCATAGAGAAACAGTTTCAATTCACTTTTTTTGCCATAGGGAAGCAGACAAAGTGAGCATAAGGTTTCGCGCAAATGATAGGCTTTCCCATTGTGCAGGGTGCCATTCACTATATGCATATTGCCTGCAATTTGCAAAAGAAGCAAAAGTGACGAGATTTTTAAAGTTTCACTCAGCAAGTGGTTAAGGACTGGAATGCACTGCCTGAGAGTGTAATGGAGGCAGGTTCAACTGAAGCATTCATAGAGGAATTAGACTGTTATTGAAAAGGAACAATGCGCAGTGTTATGGGGAAAGGCAAGAGAACGACACTAAGTAAATTGCTCATGTGGAGAGCGGTGCAGACATGATAGACCAAATGGTCTCCTTCAGCGCCATAAAAATTCTGTGATTCATCTAGATTATTAATATAGGTTGTAAATAGCTGAGGCCCAGCCCTGTACTTAATGACATTCCACTAGTTACAACTTGTCAACTTGAAAATGTCCTTTTTATCCCTACCCTTTGCTTCCTGCCCATTAACCTATCCTGAATCCATGCTAATATATCACCCCCAAACTCCATGAGGCCTTATCTTGTGTTAAGATCCAGGCCAGAAGCTCCAAGGTGTTTTGTGAAGTTAGCCTAAATCCTAGTTTTACATTTGATTTTGGCTTGGGTGAGCATAAGATGTTTCACTTCAGGTATGATTCAAGTGACCCACTAGGAAGTTTTTTTCAAACAAACTTATTTAAGAATACAGTTAAAATATAACAAAAGGAATTAGCATTACTTTTACCAATTACAAGATTTAAACATGACATAGTATGATCCTTAACAGCTAGCTATCTATGTTGTTCCAATGTGCTCGTTTCCCATTATGCTTTGAGGCAGGCTGCATCTTGGCCAAAGCTTACAAGACATTTAAAAGTACATTTTAAATCTACAATACTTGTTCAAAATTCTCTACCAATTATTATATATGTCTCTGCAGACAATACCTTTGCAATATATATATGGGGCACTTTGTGATTCCTTATGGTATATATAAGGCACACTGTGATCCCTATTCTAAACTAGTCTACTTTGTTTTAATAGTCTTCAAAATCCCAGAGGTTTCTGTACCCCCTTCTACAGTATGATCAGACAAAGTCAACATTGTTTTATGAAAGGGAAATTTTATTTGGCATATCTATCAGCATTTATTAAGGATGCAACTATTAGGGTAGATAGAGGGAAACCTGTAGATGTTGTTTACTTGGATTTTTAAAAGGCACTTCAAAAGGTATTTATTAAAGTAAAATAAAAGAAAAACACACAACTAATATCCACTATGATACTTAAGTTAATTAAACACACCATTTTATTTGAAATTACCTCTTGTTGCCAAAATATATCATGTTCCCTGCATTCACTCCTTTTTTCAAACAACATCCAATTTCGTAATTCTATCAGTCAAATCCAGCTAATAGTTACCACACAATACAGCTTAGATGGCTAAGTCTGGGAAGACATATTTTCCTGGTTCAGCAAAGGCACGAAACTGTGTTTTATAAAGAGAATATCTGCAATCTGCCGTGGCTCTAAATATTAGATGTAGAAGGCCTCCATGGCTCTGATCATTGATGGAACAAGCCTCCCTGAAGATTAGATGGAGCTGGCCTGTCTGATATTTGGATGGAAAGCTAGCCTCCTACCCAATGAGGGTGCTAGCAGTTATACTGTTCAATCTTTTTGATATTCCACCCTGTGAATTTGGCTGTCTAAATCTCTCAAGTTTCTTGCCTTTCGAAGTTATCATTTGTATAGTTCCACTGAGTTCTGGTAAACAGTGTTTCTGATATGGCAATTTGCGCCTCAGTTTCTTGAGATGACTGCTAATCTTGTTACTGGCCAAATCACATCTCAATATTCCTCTAGGCGCCTGCTAATATTGTTACTTGTCCATTATTTTGCTTTCATCTCAAGTTCAACTATTAACCTTGTTAACTTCCCAAATTCCTAACAGAGGCAAGTGGCAAGGGAAGCATGAACTCCAAAATCTCGAACGCCTGAAGAAAAAGCAGGAGAACTTTCAGATTCATTAATCACCTGAATAGATGTGAGATCTGCCACCTGGAATCGGAGTTTCACTTTTCACAACTTCAATTATGGGCTGAGACTCATCAGCGCGGGCGAGGGGGGGCAATTACAAATTTCCCAAGCGCATTTTATTAGTGCAATCAGCTCCCTGCCAGGGCTGGTGCAGTGAGGTCCAGTAGGCCAGCGATCTGGGGGGTGGGGGGTTGGGAAGGCCAGCGATAAGGGGGGGTTGCTGGGCTCGCCAGTGATCGGAGGCCAGCAATCAGAAGGCCAGCGATGGGGGGGCCACTGCACATGCACCAATCTCTGCTCTGACAGATCGGCACATTCACAGTGGCCCGCTCAGCTCTATGCTGCTAGCCTCTCGGACGGGAATAGGCTCCGCGCACCACTTTTCAAAGTGAATCATGCTGAGGTACTCTGCATTGCTCGGAGTATCGGAGTTTCATTCTGGTATGTACACCCCAAAAAACGGGCAGAAAATACTCCTATTTTCCTGTCTGTTGGGCACTTCTTTTTTTGGAAGAATCTCAGCCAAGAACTCTTGATTCACATTATTTGGTTTATATAATGTTCAAGTACATTATTTCAAAAATGGTTATATCAGAAATATCAAACTAAACTAATTCAGGTTCAGACACAACTGCAAGTTCATTTCTACTTGCAAAACCTTCTACTATGTTAATGTTCAAGGCTTTATGCATTCTATTTTAAAGAGGATGCAGTTGTCCCCTCGATCTATATTGGCCCTCACAACCTACTGATTAGGGGTACAGAAGAAATCTGTGTTGTAAAAGTTAAGAGCCACAGGAAGTGATGTCAATGCCCTAGTTTGATGTTTGATTTTTGGCTGCAGCAGATGACATAACTCAGTAAGAGCTTGATTTGAGATATGGGCGGCAGTGGTTAGCACTGCTTCTTCACAGCACCAGGGACCCGGGTTCGATTCCTGGCTTGGGTCACTGCCTCTGTGGAGTTTGCATGTTCTCCCCATGTCTGCTTGGGTTTCCTCTGGATGCTCCAGTTTCCTCCCACATTCTGAAAAGACGTGCTGGTTAGGTCCATTGACCCGAACAGGCGCCGCCGGACTGTGACAACTAGGGGAATTTCACAGCAACTTCATTGCGGTGTTAATATAAGCCTTACTTGTGACTAATAAATAAACTTTACTTTACTTTATATGAAGGCACTTCAGATACGAACTTCTCAGAGAAAGTCACAGAGAAGACATGTTCCTTGAAGACCAAATGTGGCCAAGCCCTCCTGCATTGTGCCCATTATCTTTCTTTTCTCTCAGTTGTTCCTGTTCTCTCCTATGTTGCGCTCCTTCATCTTCCTTCTCCAAAGACAATGCTATGAGACTACCCAAAATTACAGCAAAACTGTTGAAGGCAGTCAAAAGCAGACCAGCGTTTTTTTTATTTCATTCACAGGATGTGGGTCTCCCTCGGAATCCCTACAGAGCAGAAGCAGGCCATTTGGTTCATCGAGTCTGCACCAACTTTCTGACAGACCATCTTACCCAGACCCTATCCCCCTAACCCCATATATTCACCCCACTAATTACCCTAACCTACACATCTTGGGATGCTAAGGGGCAATTTACCATGGCCAATCAACCTAACCCCCACACCTCTGGACTGTGGGAGGAAACTGGAGCACCTGGAGGAAACCCACACAAACATGGGGTGAATGTGCAAACTCCACACAGACAGTCACCCAAGGCCATAATTGAACCCGGATTCCAGGCACTATGAGGTAGCAGTGCTAACCACTGTGCCACCATGCCATCCTTATTGCCCTTGAAAAGGTGGTAGTGAGCCAACTTCTTGAAGAACTTCTTGAAAGACTGCAGTCCCCGTGGTGTAGGTACACCCACAGTGCTGTTAGGAAGGGAGTTCTAAGATTTTGACCCAGTGACAGTGAAGGAACAGCAATATAGTTCCAGGTCAGAATGGTGTATGGCTTGGAGGGGAACTTACAGGTAGTGGTGTTCCCATTGCATCTGCTGCCATTATCCTTCTAGGTGGCACAGATCATGGGTTTGGAAGGTGTTGTCAAAGGAGTTTTGATGAGTTGCTGCAGGGCATCTTGAGGATGGTACATACAGCTGCTATTGTGCGTGCGAAGGGAGTGAATGTTGAAAGTGGTGGGTAGGCTGCCAATCATGCATTGTCCTCGATACCATCCAGCTTCTTAAGTGTTGTGGACCTGCACTCATCCAGGCAAGTGGAGAGAATTCTATCACACTGCCAACTTGTGTCTTCAAGTGTTGGAAAAAGAGTGTGCAAATATGGAAAGATGTAGATGGATTGATTGCTGGTGAATGAAGAAAAGTGAGAACATTATTTCAGTAGTGAAGCTAGAGGAGTAGCTTTATCACTATGGTGAGGATATTGAGTTTTAGACATTGCTGTAAATTGCTAGAAAATAAGTTCCTCTAATACCTTTTCCTTCCGATGGTGGAGATGTGTCTTGATGTTTATCTGTCTACGGTACAAGCAGCAAACACCTTCATGTAATAGCTGCCAGGAGATGTGACCTGGAGTCAGTTATGGAACCTTGTACTCATAAAGCTTTGGCTTGGTGCCTATCATGATTTGCGTGCGAAGGGGCACAAAGTTGCTGCTGAAATTTCACATTATCTACTAGTGGAATCATCTTTCATTCGGGTATAGAGTCTGTGCTTCTTTGATTAGGAATATGGTGATAATACATTGTCTTTGCGAGTTGTGCTCCTTAATGCAACTGATGAGGAGTTTCAGGGGTCAGTTGTCTGCGTACTTACTCAAAATACATGCTTGACTATTAATCTACTGATCTGCTGGCAATTAAAAGGCAAATTCTGCAAGGCCCTATGCTTCCTTTAATAGTGATTGCGCAATGCAAAGTTCTTAAAATATTCTGATGCTATCTGGCCTCATTATTGTATCAGAAAATTCCAGGTATGTGGTAGTCAGTCCCATGGTGAATCTTACATTTTTGGTGATGGACCCTCTCACATAGTACTGTTAGCCCATATAAGCCAGAGACATAGCTATTGGGATAGCTTGAAATTTAGGAGTCAAGCCCCTTAAAAGAGCACTGAACTTTTAAATGTTCATTGTGATTTTCTTTTGTTGCTTTTACCACTTAATTTTTTCAGCACTTCATTTGTACATACTTTCCTGTTTCTGTAAATGCATCATCTTTTTCTTTCAAGATTCTTAATTCTCGCTTTTCTTTACTGCAATTCTTCTAGTTTCCATTCTATTTGCAGTGAGTAAAATCATGAGATCCCTTTGATGCATGGGTTTCCTCCGGGTGCTCCGGTTTCCCCCCCACAGTCTGAAAGACATGCTGGTTAGGTGCATTCACCATGCTAAAGTCTCCCTCAGTATACCCGAATAGGCGCTGGAGTGTGGCTACTAGAGGATTTTCACAATAACTTCATTGCAGTGTTAATGTAAGCCTACTTATGATTAATAAATAAACTTCAATGGTTCTATAGAAATCCAAGATTTGGAGATGGAAAATCAATTCCCAAAGAGACAAAAAAAGCCAAGATAGTATTGACAGAACTTCAATAAGGAGTTGCTCTGTGATAGCCAAGTCTGCATCCAGGAAGATTCCTTGTTAGATTGGAAGAATTTCCAATGCTCAGGTCAAGGGAGGAGATGAGTTGGATGCTACTGATGGTGATAGAAATTCTATGAAACCCAAACAACCCTCACCATACTACCATATGCAGTGGAGTGGCCCAAGCATTGTAGTTCCAGCACTACCTCTGTCAGGATCATGAAATCAGTCCTCAATAAGTCCAATGCAAGTTTCTGCCTCAATGTCCTCTATCAGTGTGCTGCATAATATGATTGCAAAAACGTTCTGTTTGACATTATTTTAACACAATTCTTAATTATTTACAATAACAAATTAGTAGTCTCAGTAAAATAATGTATGAAGGAATTTGAAGCAAACTTTTAAGCAATGTGCAGCAAAGTTTAAATCCACTGGACTATTTTGGATGCTGTAAAAAATAGCCACCTCTGTATTACCAAATATATTGGCTTCATAGCTCTTAGAAAAAGTGCCTGGTATTTTATGTTGTCATATGATAAATGTGGCTATAAACACACAATTTCAAATTATTTATATGCAATCAGATACACAAGCGGGCATCATTAATGCAATAAAATATGCAGCCAAGTCAAAATTCAATGCAGCATTTTAAAAAAAAGAAAATTTGACCACTGCTTGATGATATATTGGATAAATTCAACGAGTAATTGTTTCTGATGCAGAATTTCAACTAATGGGAGAGCTGATCAGATAATTGGGCACATAAGTCACATGTACATTTTACAGGCCTCCCTATTTTATTAATGTTCAACACAGTACAATTGAAAGAGCAACAATGCAGGAGATTGATCCCCCCATTTGATTATCAATTTGTCTTTCCATCAAATGGAGCTTCATGTCAGGAAAACTAAATTACCTCAACGTTCACTGCAATTAAGTTAATAATATTAATTGTCAATATTTATTATAGTACATTATAAAAACCACCAGAAACAACAAAATAGACATTGGTTTTTAGGTACAAACGTCAGATCTATTATAGACATTATATTTACTTTGATGCAATGGAGTAGTCATCCTCTTAGCCAGTCACTCCAAAATCACAGGCCCTGAAGAGGACTGTTTATGCTCAACATCCACATCACATCTGTTATCTCAGTGAGCTTTAATCAGATTTGGTCTCTCCCATATCTATTTGCAGCAGGAGATTAATGGACATCTTTGATGTAGACATATCTGGCTTGAGCTCCACAGGGTGAAGGGGTAAACAGCTGCTGGTTGAGGGACAAGAATAGGCTGTAGGTCTCATCATCTGATTTTCCCACTGTTTCTGCCACTGCACTTGTCTGACTGGGATAGGCTATTTCAGGTATTTCAACTGACCCCATATATTTTCTGTTCCATCATCCACCTAACTCATTGGGTAGCAATCAGGAGCAAGAGGACTGTCTGATTTTCCCCTCGCTAACCTGGAGGCACTCAGATTAACTGTAACTCGCTGTTGCCCTGCTGCCTGAAATAAACTAACGCAACATAGCCCAGGTCAGAGATCAAACCTGGTCTGTTTATCTCAACTACTCATTGCCTTAACCAGCTAGCCGGAGAGGGAGGCAAGCATTTGATGTGTTAATCTTTAGGGGTGAATTTCTCAAAAATCTCTTCTGCAACTAATTTTATTTTTGTTTAACATTTGCATTTGGGATTGGTGTATTGTCCTTCATTATGAATCCTCATTGGAAAACGAGTGCTTCATTCATGGAGCTATATCTGCTTGCAGGTTTACCTGTGAGTAGTTGGTTGATTGACTGCAATTGACTGGAACCTAGGATATTGCAATTTGTAATATTTTATGTATACCTGACAGGACAACTGGCTTTTCTCACTTCATACTTTATACAGTCTCCATGTCACAAACAATGACATACACAGCAACATTTCAAAAATATTTATAGCTCAATGAAAATAAATTGGAGAAGCAGGTAAGGAACATAGCATAAAAAGCAATATCTCACTTCATTAATTGCTTCGGTGGCTTTGGCAAGACAAATCTGTTTATTCAGTTCATGATGCTAGAAAGAAACTGTTTGCTCTCAGCATTCTGTTGCAATTTTTTTCCTTTATCATTTTTCAATATCTGGCACAGATTTTTCTGACACATATCAACAATAATTCCATTCACTCTGAAAAATCCTTCTTCAGCCAGAGACTGAGGTTTTTTGGGTGGACTTCTCCATCATTGTCAGTCTATAATTTGCTCTATAGACAGATATTTCCTCTTGTCTGTTGTTTGTGACAAATTTATAAACACAAATATGAAAACTTCTGGTGGAATCTTCTGCACCTACCAGCAGCGGGAATCGTGGAAGGTGAGGGCTCTTAATTTGAAGTGAGGCAAAAAATTCAGTTTCCCGAAAATTGGGAAAAATGCTGAAACTTTGTTCTCCCAAATTTAAAGTTGGGTTAAAAGCAGGTCAAAATTTCTGACAAAAAAATACTGGGACCTCTATTTGCATGTCATGAATGCTCATTAAAAGGCCACCTCATAGGAATCACTATCCCCTTCCAAATTAAGTTCCCCACTAATAAGTAATTAGAACATTCCGTTTTACTGGCATCTGGCAAGCTTCACTTCATCCACGACTTTAAGTCAATAGACGCTTCTTTTGCCTTGCTGTTAACTGTTCACTCCTTCATGTCAGGTACTAGTAACACAAGCTGCACCAAGGCTGGGTTTGAAATGCATGACCAGTGGGGAAGAGTGGGACAGAGGCTGGGCAAAGGGGGGAAGAAGGACTGGAAGGGGCGAGATGGAGGCAGGACTGGGGGGTGGGAAAGACCAGCGGGAAAAGATTAGAGACTGTGCAGAAGGCATGTTTAAGAGACTAACTGGGGAATGAGGTCAGACTATCCGGGGCATGTTAAAGATACTGTCAAGGGAATGAAGCCAGACTTTCTGGTGCTTTGAGTCAGAGAGCCAAGCAAAGATTTTGCAGCTTGTGAGCAACCATTAATAAGGGTAAAATTTGATTTTAATGACACTCTGGGCAGACACATTAAAACCAGATCCCTAGCAAGGGCAGTTAACGGAAAACCCTGCAGTCTGGGTCTGAGGTTGACTCCATTACACATGGTGACCGCAAGGCAAGAGATTATTGAAACAATTTAAAGCAAAGCAGTTTTTAAACAGATTTGCAGTTCCCAAGAAATAAATACCAAGGATGGATTCTTACCAAAAAATAGCAAAGTGTCAGGGTCTGACTGAAAACCAGCATGCTTCTCTCCAGAGAAACAGGCAGGTTTTCTCGCCAGATTCTATGAGACTTTGTCAAAAAAAAACCAAAGGGGTGTGTTTCACGTCTTCATAGAATAGAATAGAATCCCGACAGTGCAGAAGGAGGCCATTCAGCCCATTGAGTCTGCACCGACTCTCTGACAGAGCATTCCACCCAGGCCCTATACCGTAACCCCACTAATCCCCCTAACCTACACACCTTGGTTCATCAAGGGGCAATTTAGCGTGGCCAATTCACCTAACCTGCATATCTTTGGACTGTGGGAGTAAACCGGAAGAAACCCACACAGACAGGGGGAGACTGCAAATTCCACACAGTCACCCAAGGCTAGAATTGAACCCAGTGGGGCCTAAACATGCTGACAAAGCCAGCTACACTGAAATGGGAGCACCCTTTAAAACGGCACCCCAAATAGAGGGAAAAATAACCTCCGCCCACCCCACCATGGAGGTCTCAGGGACTCCCCTACTCCTCCCCACTCCTTCTCCACTAAGCCCCTGCCCTCTCCTCCCTCCCCTTCTCCTCCCTCCCCACTCCCCACTCCTCTGAAGCTAGATTAACCAACATACAACATATGGTATCTGTAAAATTTAGAAATCTGACAATAATTAAGTCACGAATTTTTGTGCCT
Organism: Mustelus asterias; assembly: GCF_964213995.1. Lineage (NCBI taxonomy): Eukaryota > Metazoa > Chordata > Chondrichthyes > Carcharhiniformes > Triakidae > Mustelus > Mustelus asterias. The sequence continues at coordinate 78,484,695 of NC_135810.1, forward strand.
TTGCAGAATATCCCATTCATTTCATGAAGCCTGAAGAAAATGACTGTTTCCCCAGGAATTTGTTTAACACGGCAGACATCTGATCCAACAGACTTCCCTCATCCAAGAATCAAACACCAGATTGGAGCAGCAGCCTGACTATATGAGACACCTTAACACAATTTAGTAATTTAAATGCTAATACTGGTTTTGGGCCCCAAAATCAAATTTTGTCAATCATTTATACAATCTGTTGAAGACCTTGATATTCCTCCAGGGAATGACCATCTGTTTTCCAAAATCTATCTCATTCTAACTGTGTCTCAACAGATTATCTTTCTTGGAGATTTCACCCAAGAACTCAAAAGGTCCAACTTTTCATCACTGATGGGGGGTAGTATAGAATTCTTAGTATGAGGCCCTTCACTTAAGTTTTACTATGATAAATAGACTAGGTTATGGTAATTTTGAAATGCTTTATGTGTAAGGAGAATTCACAACGTGCCTGGAACAAAATATGCAAAGGTACTATAAACTGCAAAGATATTATAAACTGTATAACCATAAATTAACCAAGTATTATAAGCTTAAACTGTATTTTTGATATATATGTATTGTGTGCCTTGGCCAACTTCGTTCTGAGTGCAGCATGATGGGAAACACAGTGGTGGACTGGCCAAATTCTTTTTATCACAATGGAGCGTAGAAAGGCAGCTTCTGTTGTCTATTTTTGTATACGCGAAAGCAAGTTTAATTGGCCTGGTATGTAAGGAAGTGGATTTGTTCATGGGTAACGAGGCTGGAGAAGATTCACAATCTGATATGGAGGGGCCAGATTTGTGCAGAGAATGACTCCTTTTGCCAATTAAGATTCGCAGCTGCAAGCAGTGGTCTTCGTTACCAGAATTAACATGGGTTAGGTTTCCTAGGTAACAGGGTAGGAGCCTACAGGGGAAATGAGCGAATGATCTCCTAGTCCTGTTGACAGGTGGAATGTTATTGGCTATGGTAATAATGTGTAATATTGTGATTGGACACTCCGGTCTGATTGATGAGGCTGGGCGGGATATTGAAATGTTCAGAATAATATAACAATTTTACAATTGCAAGATTAGTTCAGACAGTCCAGTCAACCCTCATTCACTGTGTCTCCCTCCTGATGCATGCATTAGCAAATAAATTCCTTTTCATTCTTTAGCTATACACTGTCTTTCGCAGTCTGTGCATTGGTTGAGTGAAGTCAACTACATACAGGGCACCTCAGTGGGACATCTCAGGAAAAGAACCTCTTACAATCACTATCCAACTGATGGGCATACATTTCATAAATGCTTTAATTGTTATTTTACTTATTGTCGGAAAGAACAATGCCAAGGCTGTACCTTGTTTTCTCTTTGATAGGGATGTAGCCCATATACATATCCACTTCATTCTTCCACTGCACATTTAGACTTCAAAACATAACAAAATCACAGAAGTGTTGGGGTAGAGAAAGAGGCCATTGAGCCCATCGTGTCTGCACTGCCTCTCCAAATAAGCATTATGATTTATTGCCTTTTCCCCATACCCTTGCACAAGATTTCTATTCAAATAATCATCTAATGCCCTCTTGAGTGCCTCAACTGAACCTGCCTCAACCACACTTCCAGGTAGTGCATTCCAGACCTGAAGCCCTCATTGTGTGAAAAAGATTTTTCTCACATCTCATTTGTTTCTTTTGAAAATCACTTTAAATCTGTACCCTCTCATTCTTGATCCTTTTTAATAGCAGGATCAGTTTCTCCCTATCTACCTTGCCCAGCCCCTTCCTGATTTTGAACATCTCTATCAACTCTCCTCTTAACCTTCTTCTCTCCAAGGAGGACAGTCCCAACATCTCCAATCTATCCTCATAACCAAAGTTTTTCATCCTTGGAACCATTTCTATAAACCTCTTCTGCACCCTTTCCAATGTGTTTGCATCCTTCCTATAGTGTGACGTCCAGAACTGTACACACTATTCCAGCTGAGGTCTAACCAGTGTCTTGCATAAGTTCAGTATAACCTCCTTGCTCTTGCACTCTATGCCCCTATTAATAAAGCCCAGGATACCATATGTTTTATTAACTGCTGTCTCACCTGTCCAGCTTCATGATCTTTGCACATATACACCCAGGCTGAATTGCCGGCCCTCTAAACAGGATGGCAACCCCAATGGGAGCCACTTAATTGGCTGCTCATAAAATTCAAGTGCCCCGGCAACATGCATTTCCTCCCTGTGTCAAGGCATCTGCCCAATTGGTAAATTTCTGTCCATTGTCACTCCTGCGTCTGTGGGTAGCTCCACTTGAACTATCTGAGACTAGAGCCTGGATTTCATGGCAGGCTAAACTAGCTGATCATGGAACTTTCATCCCTCAGTGGGAGGAAGTCTTGTCCATGAGAGCTGCCGGTCAATCTGATTGTCAATAGCTCCAGCAAACCTGGCAGCGCCAAAGCTCAGTGCCGGGACTGCAAGAAGGCCCAGGAAAGAGAGAAGATGGATGTTGGAGCCAGGTGAGTTGGAGAAGAGAGATCAGGCAACCTCAGGAAGGGGTTTGGGGTTTGGTGGTGTGGGGGGCCAGCTTTGGAGGCCAGGCAGTAAGGAACAATGTGGTGCCCCTGATGTGCACAGAGCAGCCCCTTCCCCCCCACCCCGTCAATGTGCACAGGGCAACCCCCCGTCAATGTGCACAGGGCAACCCCCCGTCAATGTGCACAGGGCTCAACCCACCCCCCACTGAAAGAACATTTGGATCCACTTCCTTCCTGCTTTTAAACATACATCTTAAAAGTGGCCTGCCCCCCTCACCCATCTGACCACTCAACCATATTATGCCATGGGCAGTGTATTATCCGGATCAATTGGCTTGTTATCAAGCTCAAGTTATCCTTAATTATTTAAAATTGGCAAAATGTTCCTTTACATTGGGTTTGAAAGTACAGGTGATCAAAAGACATTAATTATGCAGTCAGTAATTTGCAACACTTGTTCAACCACAGTTACAAAGAGGCCTTTTAAAATACTGTTAGACAATGTCAATTTTTAAATGCCAAAAATACAGAGCTATTTTTCAGGTAGATGCAAGAAATTATTCAACTGCCATCAAGAATAGTGCAGAAGGATCTGAAGTAGGTGTGGCCTAAAATGTTTGTTGCTGTTTCAGTTCACTCTGAAATCAAAGTTAAGGCATCTGTAAAATAAGAGGAACAGCATATTGTCCGAAGCAAACCAAAAAATTGATTTTAAGATAGTACAGTTTATTTAGATTTTGTGTTATAGATAGGAATCAAATTGAGCCAAATGGGTTGTTATATTAGCTGAGATGGCTTTTGCTTCCTGCAATAAACAACTGATTACAGTCAGACAGGCGATTTCCATCTGGGTTGGGTTCCAAATCACATCTTTGCATGAAAGTATCTTTTCTCTTATTCTCTAAAACATGTTGAGAGCTTTCAAAAATTATGTGAAAAATCATCCCTGCTCATCATAAATACATTGCCTTAAACCCCTGGTGTAGAATTTTATTAATCTTTCTGGAGAATGTCAACCAACCTGTTGAGGAATAATGTTCCTTAATTTGGTCTGCTGTATGCCGATGGAGCTGGGGGTGGAAGGAAGAGAAGGGAAAACTATGCCTGCAAAACTTTGAAGTGAAGTTAGTTCCTCAGATTCTCTAATTCTGACTTGCTTGAATCATTACATAATTCCTTCTGGAGTTTCTCTATACTGATGTGAATGCACATGACATGAAGCCCACACTTAAAGAGTCAATGCAGAAATAGAATTTAGGGGGATCCAGGAGATATTTAGCTTGGATTCACAAAGAGCAAGTGACGACTCAGATTCAATGATTTTGCCCTTGTATTAATGCTGTGTGCAGTCAGGAGGAGAAGGCACTCTTTACACTACTGATAGATGGCAGAAACCTGGTTGCTATCACCAAGAAGCTATGGTTTGAGATGAGTGGGAAGGTGAGTAGCAGGAGCGTTGTGCCCTCATAGTGAACGCAGTGCAGGAAATAGTTTAATGAGCTAATTAGTTCAGGAAAGTGAGTACATTTGCCGATTTGCCTATATCTTGTGATGTATATCCACCTATCTTAGAGAAAAAAGAAACTAGGAGCAAAAGTAAACCATTCGGTCCTTCCGCCATTCAGAATGATCATGGCAGATCCTGATCTTAATGCCATTTTCCTGATTTCTCCCCATAGCCCTTGATGCCATTAAAATCTAAAAATGTATTCATCTCTTTCTTGAATACATTCAGTGACTTGGCCTCCACACCTTTCTGTGGTAGGGAACTCTTTGAGTGAAGAACTTCTCCTCATCTCAGTCCCAAATGGTCTACCTCTTATCCTGAGATAGTGTCCACTGGTTCTAGATACCCCAACCAAGGACCTGTATTCCAATGAATACAGGTCCAGTCAAATCAATCTCTCCTCATAGGACAGTCCCGCCAACCCTGGTATTAGCCTAGTGAGCCTCCGATGCACACCTGCTATGGCAAGTATATTCTTTCTTAGGTGGGGAGACCAAACCTGTATGCAATACTCCAAGTGTGGTCTTACCAAGGCCCTGTATGACTGCAGTTTGACATCACTACTTCTAAACTTAATCATCTTTGATTTGAGTCGAATTATTATTGTCATATGTATTACTATACAGTGAAAAATATTGTTTCTTGCGTGCTATATAGACAAAGCATACCGTACATAGAGAAGGAAAGGACAGGGTGCAGAATATAGTGTTACAGTCATAGCTAGGGTGTAGAGAAAGATAAACTTAATATAAGGTAGGTCCATTCAAAAGTCTGATGGCAGCAGAGAAGAAGCTGTTCTTGAGTCGGTTAGTACGTGACCTCAGACTTTTGTAGCTTTTCCCAATGAAAAAAGATGGAAGAGAGTATGTCCGAGATGTGTGGGGTCCTTAATTATGATGACTGCTTTTCCGAGGCAGTGGGAAGTGTAGACAGATTCATTGATTGGAGACTAGTTTGTGTGATGGACTGGGCTTCGTTCACGACCCTTTGTAGTTTCTTGCAGTCTTGGTCAGAGCAGGAGACATACCAAGCTGTGATACATCCAGAAAGAATGCTTGGAAAGGATCTTGCACTGAAGGCCAATATTTAATTCACCTTCCTAATTGCTTGCTGCACCTGCTCCTTTCATTGACTGGTGTACAAGGACACCCAGATCTCTTTGTACATCCATACTTCCCAAAATATCACCATTAAAATAATATTCTTCCTTTCTGTTTTTCCCACCAAAGTGTATAACTTCACATTTAGCCACCTTGTACTGCATCTGCCATGTGTTTGCCTACTCATTCAACTTGTCTAAATAACCTTGAAGTCTCCTTGCATCTCCCTCAAAATTCATAATTCTTGCCAAGCATACTGCATCACACTATTCCTCACACCCACATAACTTTCACCGCCATCACCAATCCTTTACTTTCTTGGTTCTTCATCTCAAGTATCCATCTATCACTAATCCTAATGCAATAGGATGCATTATCTGATTCAAAAATCAGAAAATGCTGGAAAATCTGAGCAGGTCTGACATTCTGCTGGACATCCAGCATTTTCTGCCTAATCGTCGACTCCAAAGGCTCATCATCTGCCTGGGGCTTAGCATCATCCTGGTCTACACCACTCCTCCAACTGTCAGAGGCCTGGGACACTCTTCTCCAGCAGCTCCGCAAGCGAGTGTGACATGACCTCCCCAATGTGTTCAACCATCTTTGCCAGAGCACTCAAACCCCACCAGAGTCTGTATCTGAGGTGGTGCAAGATGCAGATCAAGGGTGATAATGAGGGTGGTTGGAGTCTGGAGCTAATTTCCTGAGAGGGTGGTGGAGTCAGGTTTGATCAAGGTATTCAAAAGGGAATTGGATTGCTATCTGAAAGGAAAGTATATGTAAGGTTAGAGGTATTAAGTAGGGGAGTGAACTAAGTAGAGCTCTTTCAGAGAGCAAGTGCAGACTTGATCGGCTTCATGGCTTCCTTCTGCACTGTAAAGATTCTGTGGGTTGGTTATGGGGTCATCTAACTCTAACACATGCTGTTTCCACTGTTAAGCATGTATGTGTTGTAACTTCTTCAAGTTGGTACCTTATTTTTAGGTGTTGTTCCTGGCATGCTCTCTGCACTTCTCACTGAATCAATGTTTGTCCCTGGATGGATATTAATGGTAAAATGAAAAAGATGCTGAGTCATGAGGTTACCGGTTGTGATGGAATACATTACTTTGGCTGCTGATGGTTCACAGCAGCTCAGAATGGAGCCATCAGATCAGTTCTGAATCTATCCATTTCACATGGTGGTTGTGTCATGTGAACTTCTCCACAAGGATTCTACAGCTGTCATTCTTCCCAATACTGTCGGGGATAGATGCATCTGCAACTGAAAACAGTGGTCAGGATATGGTCTTGTGCTTCCCTTGTGTTTCTTCCCTTGCTACCTGCTCCGGGCCCAGTATGACAGATATGTCCCTCAGGTTTCAGCAGTCAATAGTGGCCTATGAAATCAATCTTGGTAATGCATATAGACAACACCAATTCCAGCCCCCTAATCCCCCACGCTCCCACCCCAGAATATACTCTATATCTTTGATACCCTCAGTACTTCTAATTGATATGCAGCATGGATCACGTGTCTCTTTAAGCCAAGATAGACTGGTTAACATGATTCCAAGTTTCTGCTAATATTGTTCCTGGGCTACCCCGAAGAAATTTACAAGAATGACAAGCTAATAAATTACTTTTTCATCAGACCAGGAACAGACCATTCAGCACATTGTGATGTCTCTTTTTTCCATGGCGTTTATTTTCCCGAGTAAATACTTTTTAAGAAACCTCAATTAACTTTGCACCAAAGCCTTCTGGAACAGCACAGCTCTGTGTATGAAGAAGTAGTTTCTAGATTTTGTTAACCAGATTAGCCGGCTTCGTAAAATCAACCCGCATAGGATTAGTACATGGGTGTTTAATTTCATAACCAAGTGAGCAAAGAGGCACAGTGCCAGCTGCGACTTACACAATGACTGACAAAAGCAATTATTTGTGACAGAGCTTCAGGTAGAGGCTCTATCACTGATGAGATTAGAAAAGAGGAAAGGATGTTATTGCACTTGTGAAAGCAGCTCATTCTCTGCCTTCAAACTGAAGCTGGGGTCCATCAGCTCTTTTGTAACCAATATGGAAACTCAGACTTTCTTCACGGAGATTTGCTTGTACAACTTTCATTATCTGAAGAAGCATACCTGAATTTCAAAACATTATCAAAGAAAGGCAGCTTTGTATAAAAGGCAAAAATGAAAGCTCTGAAGATCATTGTCAATTTGACAGGCAGGTAATTTATATAAGAAATGAAGTAGCACTGGTTCTCTGAATGCCTGTAGAATATGTGTCTCATTCACCATCTTTTACATTAATTTCGTGACATGTCAATATGGAAATGGGAAAAATATGTTCCAAAATGTTTCCTCCCCCCAAATCCGATCATAATAAAGTTAAATGTCAACAGCTTGATAAGATTTACAAGTAAAATGACGACTGTATTTCATTACAAATGTAGTTTGCAAAGCAGAATGACATTTGAAGGCTGCCTCAAAATGTTAGTTCACTTCATTAATAAATCAAAACTAAAATAGTCCTTTGACTTTTATCATGAACTAAGAGGTATAGAGATTTTATATTGCTAAATAATGTGTCCTATCCAGTTCTTTTGCACACAGTTCAGTAGTCACAGGGATTGTTATTGAAGATATTAGATGGTGAAATTTAATGCTTTTAAAGTACTAATGTAACTCCCTTGGTCTTGTTCACAAATTATTTGGAATCTGGAGCATGGTTATGATGTTTCATTGCGACATTGACCTGACCCCGTAAGAGCAGGCTTTTCAGGATTCTCTATAGGATTTCTAGACTGCTATTTAGAATGGCTGGATGTGGGGGCATGAAACACAATGTAGAGAAAAGGGTTGCTTTCTGGCCACAGCTCTTCCAGGACAGAGTTTAATAGGATATGAAACATTCAGGCCCGTAACTTCCTCGGAGTGGCAATCACTGGCGGATTACCTCTCCGAGGGGAACTTAGCTTCACTGTAATTGCAAAGCCCCAGTCTCCTCTGACCTTCCTTAGTCAGGCCGGGTGAGACAGGAGGCGCGAAGCATGCCCCTGGCTGCAGCAGTAAATGGAGTGCAGTAAGGGAGGACATGCCCCCCTTTTATGGCACCACCTGGGGGGAGGCGGAAACTTTCATCCAAAAGTTGATTTAAATACAATTTCATGAGTTACGTGTGAGTTTCCATGTAGATGAATGAATGCGACATCACATCATCGAGAACCTGTGTTCCTGTCCAATTTGTTTCTGTCCAAATACAGGGGAAATTAGCAGGTTTGGTGACAGAGGTCCAGCACAATCTATCAATTATTTGGAAAATCCCAATCCCAAATTAATAAATTGAATTTGCAAAAGACTTGAGTTAATTGTGAAAAATGGGAGTAATTTGTTCAATTTAGACAGAGACACAGCTCTACATACTCTTTTCTACTTCCATAGTTGACAGGTACCTGATTTTTATATGGACATTCATCTTTTGAATCCACATTCATGGCTCGCATACTGGGCCAAAATAGTCATTTATTTTTGGAAGGTCTAAACTTCCACATAAATCGGTGTGTTTTCTGTACATGTGCAATGTTGCATAAGTATGGAAGGACGACCTATGATGTATTGTATGGCAAGTTCTGCTAGCCGATCCCAGGAAATCGCATGAGTGAGGCTCAACGATTGGTAAGATTGAAGTATTACATGATAGATTTGTTATAAAAACTTCCTAATAGAAGTTGGGTACTTAAATTCCAATTTCAAAATGCTTCAATAACAGTCCTAAATATTGTATTACTAAGACAAAATGTTTTCTGGAGATTATTATAGTGGTCTTATCCCTTAATTACTGGTTTGATTATTAATCTACATTTTTGTTCTTAATACTAGAGTTGCATAGTGGGTGGATATGCAATTCCTTCACTATTGTTAGAATTAGTCAATTCAACATGCCATACATATTGATTACACTAAATCCTGATTGATTTGATAATGATAATTCTCAACTGACTTTCAAATATTAAAATTAGAACTGTACACTACTTAATTATAGAGTAAGGGGATCATTCTTATGTAATGTTGCAAATATCCACAGAAAGCAGATACAAAGTAAATGAGAACTTTACTCAAAAACATAGAGCTAATGTGAATAAAGACCCTTTGCTCCCCTTGAAAGTTAGATCTAAACATAGCTCCAGAAAAAGAACTTATAAATTCAGCCTTTGAATAGATTCATATTCGTGAAGTGTATGATTTTCACAAGTATTTTCAATGCTTCTAGCCTACATTCATGTTATTCCTATAAACTTCAGATCAGCATTTGTGTAAGATGCATTTGTGGCTGAAACTTCTGTGCCTTAAAATGTCTTTAAAATTAAAAGATGGCTGCAAATTACTAGTTATTAATTGTACCTTAATTGTGTTGAATTCTATGTGGATGGCGGGCATTAATTTGTGCTCCTATAAATAAGAACAGAGTCAAAAGAAGTATAAATTGCCATGATTGAATCTGATTTCAGACAGTGCGTTCCAGATCCTAACCACTCACTGCATAAAAAAGTTTTTCCTCACATCGCCCTTCCTCTTTTGCCAGTCAACTTAAGTCGTTGCCCTTTGATTCTCAATCCAGTGCTGACAGGAATAGTTTAAATCCCTCATGTTTTGAACACTGCTGTCAAATCTCCTCTTAATCTTCTCTTCTCCAAGAACAGACCTGGCTTCTCCAATCTATCCTCATAGCTGAAGTTCTTCATCCCTCACACCATTCTTGTGAATCTTTTCTGCATACTGTCTAATGCCTTCACATCCTTCCTAGCATGTGGAACCCAGAACAAAGAACAAAGAAAATTACAGCACAGGAACAGGCCCTTCGGCCCTCCAAGTCTGCATCGACCATGCTGCCCGACTGAACTAAAACCTACTCTTCCGGGGATCATATCCCTCTATTCCCATCCTATTCATGTATTTGTCCAGATGCCCCTTAAAACTCACTATCGTATTTGTTTCCACTACCTCCCCCAGAAGTGAACACAGTACTCTGGCTGAGGCTGAACCCGTGTTTTATACAGGTTTATCATAACTTTCTTATTTTTATATCTATTTACCTGTATTTATAAAGACCAGGATCCCATATGCTTTATTAACTTTCTTTCTCAATCTGCCCTAACACTTTCCATGATTTGTGCATCGATACCCCAAGATCTCACTACCACTATATCTGCTTTATTTTCTATTGCCTTTCCTAGTTCTTTTTTCCAAAACCAATCACTTCAGTGCTTTCAATTTCTGCTGCTGCTTAGACCATAACATGTAGGAGCAGAATTAGGCCACTCGGACCACCGAGTCTGCTCCGTCATTCAATTAAGGCTGATATTTTTCGCATCCCCATTCTCCTGCCTTTTCCCCATAACCCCTGATCCCCTTCTTAATCAAGAACATATCTAGCTCTGTCTTAAAGACACTCAATGACCTGGCTTCCACAGCCTTCTGTGGCAAAGAGTTCCACAGATTCACCACTCTCTGGCTGAAGAAATTCCTCCTCATCTCTGTTTTAAAGGATCGTTCCTTTAGCCTAAGGTTGTGCCCTCTGGTTCTAGTTTTTCCTACTATTGGAAACATCCTCTCCACGTCCACTCTATCCAGGCCTCGCAGTATTATGGACATTTCAATAAGATCCTCCTCATCCTTCTAAACTCCAACGAGTACAGACCCAGAGTCCTCAACCATTCCTCATACGACAAGCTCTTCATTCCAGGGGTCATTCTTGTGAACCTCCTCTGGATCCTTTCCAAGGCCAGCACATCCTTCCTTAGATATGGGGCCCAAAACTGCTCACAATACTCCAAATGGGGTCTGACCAGAGCCTTATGCAGCCTCAGAAGTACATTCCTGCTCTTGTATATCCTATCATTCCACCAGCCATGTCCTCTTGACGTTTATGACTGTCCTCAAGTTCACAATAGTGCTAATGACTGGATATTTAAATTTCTGAGATTCATGTACAAGGATACCTAGGCCCTCTGAATAGAAACACCTGTTCTTATGTTTTCTACTTATATTCTCTTGAGGTTATGTGCTCAAGTCCTGGTGCAAGGTTTGAGCTAACCATCATCTGCAGTGCAGTGGAAGAGAATTTTGTCGGCATCCTTCCATTTACTTAAGATGATGGACAAATCAAATCTGCTGGGGTGAGTAGCTTCATCTGATGAACTTTTGCTAACCTAGCCCATGCGAAACAGATTTGGCCACGAGTGCTGCATATAAACTGGTTATCAGGTGTTGTTGTAGGTGGTTTTCAATGTTGGTGCCTATTGCAATGCTGCTGTAGCCATTGATCATGGATTATGGATCATGGTGGTGCATACCAGCTCACAGGTGATGTCACTGTTTTCTTCTATCATCAGCTGGTGTCTCACAGATGTGAAAACTGATGTTTTGGACCTTTATACCAAGCTTGCAGGTGAATCTTTGGGTGTCTTACTGGTCATCTGGCTTCAATTACTTTGCCACACAGAAAATCTTTGGGTATGTAAATAACTTCTGTCCTGTGAACATACCTGAGCCAGAAAAGTAATCTCTGCTTGATGAATGTCAACATACTTGGGAGATTTGCCTTTGAGATGACAGCCACATTCATGATCCTGTCCTTCCATGAGATGTCCAGAATGCACCACAACTGCAATAATGAAAGTTGTTGAGCTTCCTTTCTTGATAGCCATACAATCAGGTGTATACAATATCAACAAGATGCACTGCAGCAACTCTCAAAGGTTCCTTCAAAAGTACCTTCCAAACCTACAACCACTACCACCTAGTAGGGCATGGGCAGCAGATGCATGGGAATACCAAGTTCCCCTCCAAACCACATACATCCTTCTCAAGGCCAATTAGGGATGGGCAATAAATGCTAACCTTGCCGGTAATGCCCACATTCCGTGAAATAATTTTTAAAAACACACCAAATCTGGAACGGAGTCCAATATGGCAGTTGGTGTTTCCTTCAATCAAGCACTTCTCAGCAACTCCCCATACATATAGGCTTTCATCTGGATATTAGTCTACAAGGTCAAGATGAGGAAGGGCTCAGATGCCAAGCAAGTCTGCACCTCCTGAAACTGTGTGTAGGATATGCAGTAAAGGAAGAAAAAAAAGGAGAAATTTTCCAGCTTGGAAGCTGGAATATTATGTGCACTGGCAGAATCATTGGCCCACATGCAACAGCAGGTATAGGCAAGACAGCCTTCATTGAACTTGCATTGTTCACAGTCAGTGCCGACATTGCCACCCTACAGGAAAGGCAGATTAGTTGACATAGGCTGAATAGGTGAGGCTAACTAACCTTCAGTTGGAATGTCAAGAACCCACCATGAGCATGCTATAAGCTTTGCAGTTAAAATTGACAGTCAATTAAGCCACCATTAGCAACATCTGAATTCCTCTTCTCTCTCCGTATCAATCATCAGACGCTGTCAATATCATCTACACTTATGCAGGAGTCTCAGATGCCAACATCTCAAACAAAGATCAATTCTATGACAATAAAAACAAAATATTGCAGATGCTGGAATCTGAAACTTCAGAGAATACTGGAAAGACTCAGCCGGTCTGGCAGCAACTACAGGAAGAGAAAAGCTTTGAGTCCACATGACTCTTCAGAACTGAACAGAGGGAAAATGTGTTGGATTATATACTGTTTAAGAGGGGGTGGAACAGCAATTAGTGGGAGCTGGAGTGATTGCAACAAAACTTAACAACAAGTGGCAGAGGTTTTGCATAGGATCAAAAAATGTTTAAGATATAAGAAAGGGTTAAGATGGAGGAGAAAGGTCACAGTCTAAAGTTGTTAAACTCAATGTTGAGTCCTGAGGGTTTTAACATGCCTAATTAAAGCCCTGGCTCCTCCATTTTGTGTTGGCTTCACTGAAGCATTGCAGCAGACCAAGGACAAACATGTGGACATAAAAGAAAGATGCTGAGCTGAAATGGCAAACAGAAAGGTTGGGGTCATTCTTGCAGGCTGAGCAAAGATGCTCTGCAGAGCATCAACCAGTCTGCATTTAGTCTCCCCAATGAAGAGGAGAACACATTGGGGGCAGCAAATACAGTGGACCAATTTTTTTAATCCTTTCGTGGAAAATGGGCATCATTGGCTGACCAGCATTTACTGCCCATCCCTAGTTGCCTTTGGAGGGCAGTTGAGAGTCAAACACATTGCTGTGGCTCTGGAGTCACATGTTGCCTAGGTCAGGTAAGGACAGCAGATTTCCTTCCCTGATGGACATTAGTGAACCTGATGGGTTTTTCTGAAAATCAACAATGGTTTCATGATCATCAGTAGATTCTTAATACCAGATTTTTAAAATTGAATTGGAATTCCACCATCTGCCATGGCAGGATTCGAACCTGGGTCCCACAAGATTAGCTGAGTTTCTGGATTAATAGTCCAGCGATAATACCACTTGGCTATCGCCTCCCCTTGAAGGACGTGCAAGTGAAATGTTGCTCCACCTGAAAGGACTGCATGGTGTCTTGAATCGTGAGGAAGTAAAGGAATAGGTATTACACCTTCTGAGATTGCAAGGGAACGGGTCATGAGAAGGAAATAAGGAGTTGGACATGATGGAAGAGTATACCAGTGTCACGGACGGCACGGTCCCCGCAGAATGCTGACAAGGGGTGGTGAGAGGAAGATGTGTTTCATGGTGGCATTATGCTGGAGTTGGTGGAGGATGATCCTTTGAATGCAGGGGCTGGTAGGGTGGGAACTGAGGATCAGGGGGACCACAACATGCTTCTGGGAGGGAAGAGGTGTGATCAGAGCTGTGGGAAATGGATCGAGCCTGGTTGAGTTTTTCCAACATTCTGTGTTTTTCTATCAATTCTATGACTCTCGACATAAGGTTGTGAGGCACATTCCAAATGGTGAGAAATTATTTATCCTCGGCGATTGGGTCAGACAGAGGTTTATAGTCAACGTGCTTTGCACCTACAGTGATTACATATGGACGACGGTGAAATAGGCTAATGGTCTACCATTACCATTGGAGTTACATTTACTTATAGCGACTGAAGCACCAGAACACAATTCTGTGGGTCATCCAGACTCGAAACGTTGGCTCTATTCTCTCTCAGTAAGAAGTCTAACAACACCAGGTTAAAGTCCAACAGGTTTATTTGGTAGCAAAAGCCACTAGCTTTCGGAACAGGCTGTTCCTTCGTCAGGTGGGTGGGATCAGAACTCCCACCCACCTGACGAAGGAAAAGCCTGTTCCGAAAGCTAGTGGCTTTTGCTACCAAATAAATCTGTTGGACTTTAACCTGGTGTTGTTAGACTTCTTACTGTGTCTACCCCAGTCCAACGCCGGCATCTCCACATCTACTCTCTCTCCACAGATGCTGTCAGACCTGCTGAGATTTAGCAGCATTTTCTGTTTTTGTTTCAGACTCCAGCATCCGCGGTATTTTTGCTCTGATGAGATAATAGAATCGGGGCTTTGTGTTTCCAAACACTGTTTGTACCGATCAGAGTTCACACAGCAGAAAAGCAGGAACAGGCCCCGTCACCATGGTAACCTTCACTTCCAGTAAGAGACGTCAGCAAGAACGCGAGACCGGAACAACTGCAAGGCGGAGGCGGTGATTGGCGGCCGGGGCTGAGAGGCGGTGATTGGAGGAGAGACCTGAAGGCGTTGATTGGAGGCCGGGGTGCGGTTGGGGCCGGTGATTGGAGGAGAGATCTGGAGGCGGTGATTGGAGGGCGGGGGTCCGGTTGGGGCCGGTGATTGGAGGGGGAGACCGGAGGTGGTGATTGGAGGCCGGGGACCGGAGGAGGTGATTGGAGGAGGGACCGGAGGCGGTGATTTGTAGGCCGGGGACCGGAGGAGGTGATTGGAGGACGGGGGGGTCCGGTTGGGGCTGGTGATTGGAGGCCGGAGACCGGAGGCGGTGATTGGAGGCCGGGGTGCGGTTGGGGCCGGTGATTGGAGGTCGGGGCTGAGGCTGAGAGGCCGGAGGCGGTGATTGGAGGCCGGGGCCCAGAGCCGGGAGCCGCTGTGCTGCTTTTTGCGCAGTCGATTTGCTTGAGGTGAGGGGGAGGAGGCCGGAATCCCGAGGATGGAGGTGAGTTGGATGGTGTGAGGTGTCACTGAGCCGGGACTCAAGTCTCCAGAGACTCCGCCTGAACGGTGTGAAATGGGAGCGGGTGGGCGAGTGGGAATCCGTTCAGTTTATTATTAAATTGCTGCCCAGTAAAGGCTCTGCCTGAGAAGAAGCCCAACATTTCACTTGTTCTGCGGCAAAACCTCCCCGATGAGCTTATCGCCCTTAAATCGAGTTTCCAAAGTTGCCGTGTAGCATTTCAGGCTGTAAAATGAATCACTTGTAAATATTTAATTAGTATTGGTAATTCGCCATGCCAGCACCAAGCAGGATGTTTACAAAGCAAACCCCGGCCAGCTTTCAGATTCTCATTTGAAATCAGCATTGGAGCAGTGTAATAAATGGGATGGCATCACTGTCTGACCAGGGTCGCTTCTCAAGGTAGTTCTGCTGAAGTTACCTTTTCTGACCTATGGGCTAAACACTCAGCACACGTCGACAAGACCAGACTGCCTTTTAGTTCCTGTTCAGTTCATATTTCCTGAGTTGTTCAACAGTGGTCAAACTGTTTAAAAAAAGCATTACATGATAGAATCCCTACAGTACAGAAAGAGGCCATTCGGCCCATCGAGTCTGCACCGACCACAATCCCACCCAGGCCCTACCCCCATATCCCTACATATTTTACCCACTAATCCCTCTAACCTACGCATCCCAGGGGCAATTTTAGCATAGCCAATCAACCTAACCCGCACATCTTTGGACTATGGGAGGAAACCGGAGCACCCGGAGGAAACCCACACAGACACGGGGAGAATGTGCAAACTCCACACAGACAGTGACCCAAGCCGGGAATCAAACCCATTATCTATCTAGCAGGTTGTAAATAAACAATTTCTGTTGTTCTCTAGGGGCATAGGATGATTCTGCACTATAAATCAAACACTAAGGATACTATTGTGCATTAGAGCTTACTGCAAACCGATCTATAATTCTCCATTTACACTATAAAATAAAGACTTGGTTGCATTTACATGGCACAGCACCACAACTAACTCAGTATCTTTTGAAGTGCAGACTATTATGTTGGTAAACGCACTCACCACTTTGGTGTTGTTTGTGGAAAGATTTTGATTTGATTCATTATTGTCACATGTATTAACATACAGTAAGAAGTATTATTTCTTGTGTGCTATAAAGACAAAACATACCACTCATAGACTACATAGGGGAGAAGGTGCAGAATATAGTGTTACAGTCATAGCTAGGGCGTAGACAAAGATCAACTTAATACAAAGTAGATCCATTCAAAAGTCTGATGGCAATTCAAAAGTCTGCATTGGGAGAGCTCCCTTCAATTTGTATTGCTACTATTTACATATGAAGGACAAGTCTTATAATGGGGTTAAGTTTGGTTATCTCTTTGAAGTAACATTGCCCAATGTCATTCCTGCCTCGGTTCAGCAATGCAGAGTGTTTTGACTGTACCCCCATATGATGTTCCAGAGTATTTTCAGACCAGGTTCACGCTGGTTTTTACTTTTTAGCCGGTACTGATTAGATGAGGCTGATGGGTGAAAGTCTATCCAAGGTGATATCTGGGCATTCTGTGTTAATCATGAATAAGTTGCCTTCCACAGAAGAAAACACTGCGTTCTTTCTTGGTGGCATTATTGTTGAGATGGGATGTTGACACAACTGTCTCCTCTGAATTGAGGTGAAGTTATCAGCTCTGGAAGTGGCATCCCATTAGATCCAGATCAATGGAACCAATAGATCCAGGCCACTGCTTCCTCTGGCATTGATGCCTGCATCACCAGTGTTCTGTCACTGGAATTGATGAAGTTTCAGGATTTGGTGCAGGTCATGTCCACTACAAATTCACTAAAAAGGGCCAGTGTGAGAACCAGCCCCTGTGGCAGACCATTATTGAATGTTTGTGTTCAGCTGGTCTTGTCACTCAGATAATGCAGAACCTGTGGTTCCTCATTCATAAGTCTTAAGGGTTTTACAGCATAGAATGATAGATGAACGCTTCAGAACCAGGCCTTTGTGCCGATGTTATTTGCCAATGATGAGCTCCAGTCTCTGCTGTTTATGGAACTCTGCCTCACTGTTAACAGTGAGTGCAAGGATCTGGTCTGAGCAACTCTTTCCTTTTACCCTTTTTGGAAATTTGCATGTGACCTGGAAAGGTTGGTGCAGATTAATATCTCATCTGAAAGGTTGCACCTCTTAGAATGCAACACACCGTTAGTTAAACCTGAAGTGTTAGTCTAGATTATGTGTTCAAATCCTAGAGTGGGAGGAACTTGGATCTTTTGATTCTGCTGAGAGTGTTGACAAATGAGGCAAACTATTGATAGATGTGAAAACTATGCAACATGACTTGTTTCTCTGTATTTTGAATCACTTCCATTTATGTAACGTAAATGGACTGATATTTAGCATTGTCTTTTGTATTTTCTACGAATGAATAAACCAAGTTATGGCAGTCTTAGTCTGGGGAAAGTCAATCAATTATTGTTCTGGCCAAATTTCAAAAGATTTGGATTTCTTACAAAATGTAAAAAATATTTTAATAATTGCTATAACACCACTCAGTTATGTTAAGAGTTAACCTCAGTAACCTAAATGTTTCTACATCAACTAAAGTGGTCTATTGGTACTTTTCACTATAGCCCTTAAGTATGTAATTCAAAGATTACATTATGTAAAGGACTGTGCTGTATAGTACCTTCTTGTGACTAATGCCAAGGTACGTTACAACCAACTTCAAGATGTAGGGTAATTAGATTGTGCATTCGTCCAAATGTAATAAAAAGTGCTATGCTTGTATCCAAGCAGAAGTTTGTCAAGGCATATTATTGTCTTCAGGTGTTTTTACTAAACAAAATAATTTGACCAATATTAAAGGGAAAACATTTCTACAACAACCATCATTTAAAATTATTCTGCAAGAATTGAATCATATTAATTTACTCATGGTGTAAAAGGAATCAGAAAATTACTTCTAAATGCTTTTCTACAGGCTTTCATATCTCAGCAGGACGAGTAATTAATGGGTATCATTTGCTGTTATTCATAGTGGATTCCAAATTTTTATTGCTATGTCGTGGATATGCTGCAAAAAGATCCCCCTGTTGAATGAAGAACTTTTAAATATGACTATCCAGGTGTCTGAGTCTGATATAAGCAGAAACCCATCAACATTCTTAGGAATTTCACAAATAAACACTTCAAAATCTCCATGGGCAGAAATTCAATTTGCCTGATAGTTAAGTGCACACACTCCATTTTGCTCTGTCAGTACATTTAGGGGTTTTAACAACACCAGGTTAAAGTCCAACAGGTTTATTTGGTAGCAAATGCCATTGGCTTTCGGAGCGCTGCTCCTTCGTCAGATGGAATGGAAATCTGCTCTCAAACAGGGCACAGAGACACAAAATCAAGTTACAGAATGCTGATTAGAATTACAGAATTACTAATCAGTATTATGTAACTTGATTTTGTGTCTCTGTGTCCTGTTTGAGAGCAGATTTCCACTCCATCTGACGAAGGAGCAGCGCTCTGAAAGCTAATGGCATTTGCTACCAAATAAACCTGTTGGACTTTAACCTGGTGTTGTTAAAACTCTTACCATGTTTATCCCAGTCCAACGCCGGCATCTCCACATCATGAGTACATTTAGGCACAGAGAATATTTGAGTCAAGGCTTAAAGATCACAAATCTGCATAGGGGTGTTTAGTCATCAAACACTGGGTTGTGTAGAGACATAGGGTGAATTGACTTATTTTTAGAATATTGAGTTGTTTTGTTTAGCGTGTGTGCATTGTCTCTGTTGTTGTGGTGCAATTTGTCACAGCTGTCAAAATGTGAACAGTGTTTTCAGAGCAAGTTGTTAGATGTGGATTGGTTTGAAGCCTCTTCAGTGAGGTAGAAGCTCTATTGAACAATATTGAATCATGGGGATGGCCAGTGAGAGGAAAGTGACCACCATGTGTGGAAGAAACAGCATCTGTGAGGAGTTGCTCCTTCAATCACAGGCACTTCCTCCCCACACTTGTTGTTGTTAGGCTCATGTTTGAGGGAAACACCTGTGTTTGGAGGAGCAGTGGGAAGATAAGTAGTGATGTATCAGCCTGAAACCAGAGCAACAGAGGTGAGAGAACTTGGGAGCCAGGAAACTTGAAGTCTCTGAGGTAATGAATTCCTTAACAAATGAATGTGTGGTGTCTCTAGCTTAAGGCTGCATTAATTCAGGAGCTATTGAAAATGTAGTGGATGTTGCTGTAATAAACACCTTGTTAATTGGATAATTTGATGCTGAACCGTTTTATTTCATAAATATTGCATTTATGTGCTGTCACATCTCAAAGCTTTAAACATACTGTGAATTACTTAAGCTGCAGTGAATGTGTTAGACATTAAGATCATAAACAGTGATGAATACCTGCATTGTGGTTAATTGGAATAAAAAATTAGATTTTTATGTTGAATTTGAACTATAGTTGTAGGATTTCCCAGTTATCTGCTAGAAAGGCAAACATGAGGTATTGATTGTATATAAGTTGTGGTTATTGTGAAAATTGATGCCATGTTAAAACACTGAAACCAACCCCTAAGTTGTAACACTTCTGTTTCTGTTTAACAGGAGAGTAGTCAGGATGGCGTGGCTTCACCAGCAACCCCTGGAACAGGAAAATCTAAGGTTTGAAAAATATATATATTTTCTTAAGTATTAACTTGTCACAATCCCCATCACTGATAACTTAAAGATTTGAATGCCCAGTGACTAACTTAAGGGAATCACATGAGAAAGCGAGCAGAGGGCAACTAAAAAAGCAATAAGGGGAGAGAAAATGAAATAATGAGGGTAAGCTAGCTAGTAATATAAAAGAAGATAGGAAGAGTTTTTTTTCAATATATAAAACGTAGGAGAGAGGCAAAAATAGCCATTGGACCACTGGAAAATGAGGCTTGGGAAGTAATAATAGAAAACAAAGCAATGGCAGAGGAACTGAATCGTTACTTTGCATCAGTCTTCATGGTGGAACTCACCAGTGGGATGCCAAGCTCCAGGAGAGTCAGGGGGCACACGTGAGTGCAGTGGCCGTCACTAAGGAGAAGATTCTGGGGAAACTGAAAGGTATGAAGGTGAATCAATCACCCGGACCGAATGGACTACACCTCAGGGTTCTAAAAGCTGAGGAAATCGTTGAGGCATTGGTGGTGATCTTTCAGGAATCACTGGAGGCAGGGAGGATCCCAGAGGACTGGAAAGTAGCTAATGTAACACTGCAGTTTAAGAAGGGAGGGAGGAAGTAGACAGGAAATTATAGGCCAGTTAGCCTGACTTTGGTCATTGGCAAGATTTTAGAGTCCATTATTAAAGATGAGATTGTAGAGTACTTGGAAATGCGTGATAAAGTAGGACTGCGTCAGCACGGCTTCGTCAAGGGGAGGTCATGTCTGACAAATCTGTTAGAGTTCTTTGAGGAGGTAACAAGGAAGTTAGATAAAGGAGAACCAGTGGACGTGATTTATTTAGATTTCCATAAGGCCTTTCACAAGGTGCCGCATAGGAGACTGTTAAATAAGTTAAGTGCCCATGGTGTTAAGGGTAAGATCCTGGCATGATAGAGGATTGGCTGACTGGCAGAAGGCAGAGAGTGGGGATAAAGGGGTATTTTTCAGGATGGCAGCTGGTGACTAGTGGTGTGCCTCAGGGGTCAGTGCTGGGACCACAACTTTTCACAATATACATTGATTTGGAAGAAGGAACTGAAGGCACTGTTGCTAAGTTTGCAGATGATACAAAGATATGTAGAGGGACAGGTAGTATTGAGGAAATTGAGGAGCTGCAGAAGGGCTTGGACAGGTTAGGAAAGTGGGCAAAGAAGTGGCAGATGGAATACAATGTGGAAAAGTGTGAGGTTATGCACTTTGGAAGGAGGAATGGAGGCATAGACTATTTTCTAAATGGGAAAATGCTTAGGAAATCAGAAACACAAAGGGACTTGGGAGTCATTGTTCAAGATTCTCTTAAGGTTAACGCGCAGGTTCAGTCGGCAGTTAGGAAGGCAAATGTAATGTCAGCATTCATGTTGAGAGGGCTAGAATACAAGAGCAGGGATGTATTTCTGAGGCTATATAAGGCTCTGGTCAGACCCGATTTGGAGTATTGTGAGCAGTTTTGGGCCCTATATCTAAAGAAGGATGTGCTGGCCTTGGAAAGAGTCCAGAGGAGGTTCACAAGAATGATCCCTGGAATGAAGAGCTTGTCGTTTGAGGAATGGTTGAGGACTCTGGGTCTGTACTCATTGGAGTTTAGAAGGATGAGGGGGGATCTTATTGAAACTTACAGGATACTGCGAGGCCTGGAGAAAGTGGATGTGGAGAGGATGTTCCCACTAGTAGGAAAAACTAGAACCAGAGGGCACAACCTCAGGCTAAAGGGATGATCCTTTAAAACAGAGATGAGGAGGAATTTCTTCAGCCAGAGAGTGGTGAATCTGTGGAACTCTTTGCCACAGAAGGCTGTGGAGGCCTTTATGACAGAGATAGATATGTTCTTAATTAAGAAGGGGATATGGGGTTATGGGGAAAAGGCAGGAGAATGGGGATGAGAAAAATATCAGCTATGATTGAATGGCGAAGCAGACCCGATGGGCCGAGTGGCCTAATTCTGCTCCTATGTCTTATGGTCTTATAGAGAAGATTTTGAATTTTAAAATTTTTACTGTGACAAATTAAAATCAACATCAACTAAACATTACTTAGTAGGCAGCTAATACTTTCAATGACAGAACAGATAATCCATACTGCATCCAGTTCTGGTCGCCACACTACCAGAAGGACGTGAGGCTTTAGAGAGAGTGCAGAGGAGGCTTACCAGGATGTTGCCTGGTATGGAAGAGTTTAGTTATGAGGAGAGATTGGGTAAACTGGGGTTGTTCTCACTGGAAAGACAGAGGATGAGGGGTGATCTAATAGAGGTGTATAAAATTATGAAAGGCATAGATAGGGTGAACGGTGGGAAGCTTTTTCCCAGGTCGGTGGTGACGTTCACGAGGGGTCATAGGTTCAAGGTGAGGGGGGGGAGGTTTAACACGGATATCAGAAGGATGTATTTTGCACAGAGGGTGGTGGGGGCCTGGAATGCGCTGGCGGGCAAGGTGGTGGAGGCGGACACACTGGGAACATTTCAGACTTATCTAGATAGCCACATGAACATAGTGGGAATGGAGGGATCAAAAGAATGGTCTAGTTTGGACCAGGGAGCGGCGCGGGCTTGGAGGGCCGAAGGGCCTGTTCCTGTGCTGTATTGTTCTTTGTTATGACAAATAGTGCTGGAAAATGGGATTAGAATAGATAGGTGCTTGATGGCCAAACATGATGGGCTGAAGGACCTTTTTCTGTGCTGTAAAACTCTATGATCCTCATCCCATGCAACATATATAAATAAGGTAAAGTACATTCTTCCCAGAATTGCAGTCTTTACAGGAAACAGTCCATAGTCACTCCCAACTTCCAGTGAGTTCACTTCTCCCTATTTTGCCGAGTCATAATGTCCAATGATCATCGAGGCCCTGTTCCTCAGGCTTCTGAAAATTCCAAATCATCTTCCAGCAAAAAGGCTCGCTCCAGTGTTTCCTTCTCCTGGCCTTGCCAGGACAAATCACCCTGTACTTTGCATCTCTGCAATTCTTTCTCTTCACCCAGGACAAGCACTCATTAGTATTCTGCATGATGGCTAACAAAGAACTGTTTTTATTTCTTGCTATTTGCAGGAGCTGCTGTCTCCTTCTCTCTAAGTTCAGGATTAACAGCTGCCTCAGAGTCTCTAAGTCTACCCATGGCAAAGCTAAATACTCTGTCCTTTGTTTTCAGATGTTAAACCTGGCAGGTGAAGTTTGTTCTGTACCCATTGTAACCAGATCACATCAGCTTATCACCGGGCATAACTAGCAGCAGGCCACATGACCTTTTTCATTTCTTCCTTTACCATGAATTTGAATAAAAGTCCACAACATAACCATCTTATAAAAACCTTGCATTCAAACTAACTGCACAATTTTTCAGAACTTGTTTTTTTAAAACATCTAAATATTAATCCCTTGTGGATTAACATTGCAATATGTTGAGTACATACTAATTTATGCTTTACTGTATGTACAGCTGGACACTCTACCAAAGGAAGATCTCATAAAATTCACAAAGAAACAGATTATGCTTTTACAGAAGACAAAGTCAAAATGCACTGGTAATGTATATAGACAGTACAATTCTTTGAACAGAAAATTCACCATTAGCACCCTTAAATAGTTAAGATGTGTGCTGTTTACTCACTTATATAGTGAATGCTGAGCCAGCACGCTATATAGGAAGGTCGACAGCATGGTAAGCTGAACATTACAATAATTGTTTTGTACTCTTGTTTAATTCTAACTAAGGAACTGATCATTTAGTTATAGTGGTCCTACCTCATGTTGATCTAACTCTACATCACCTGGCATTGTGGATGCAGTAATAAATTTAGTAATATCTGCAGTACAAGCTGCCAGTGTAATATGCTAAGGTTGCACACAATTAGGATCATGCACTCTGATCAGTTTGCCTAAATAAAAATTGACAACCTTGCTGTGATCTTCCCTTGAAAATTTGACCATTTGTGAAGTTTAGTGAAGTGGTTTCTTGCACTTCCTTTACTGATACTGGCTACTTAGTTCTGTAATGCTACTGTTAAGATAGGAAGTTAATTTTAGCTATCTGTACTTAAAGAATATGTGCATCAATATCACTTTTGCAAACTGAGCTGCAATGATAATTTGCACGTATAGAACACTTTTAACATGGGGGGGGAAAAAACCCAAAACACTTTTATGGAGGAACAGTTAATGAATCAGTCTTCTCCTTTAAGGCTCTGTTTAGAACCCATGTGTTTAACAATACATTTGGTCAAACCTTGTAACGCCTCATTCTTTCATATTCGTGTGGATTTTGTTCTGATAACTACTCTGAAATGTGTTGGGACATTTTACTACATTAAAAGCACACTATATATGCTGGTTACAATACAGCAAGACTCAACATCTGGTAACAATAAATCTTCCAATGTATCTGACTGAATTATAGACTTTCTAAAAATTATACCAATTAAAACGGGACCAGGCTGTTTCTTGACATTTTGAGGTATTTTCCTCATTTCAACTCAGATTATATTTATTTATTAAATTGTGTACACTGTATTTCATTACTGTTTATCCCGTAAATATGCATGTATTGTTTAGTTTTTACTTTGGCAGATTTAGATCTCATCAAGCAGTTTATTTTCCAAAGATTTTACAATACATATAATATCATTTCAGCACTGGAAAATGAAATTGTACAGCTCAAAACAAAGCCAACTGCTGAAGTTAATGATGTAGTCATCCAGGTAATGTACATAAAATGGATTTCAATTATTGTTGTAACTTTATCTCGTAGCATGAACAAAACTACATTGTCTTAATTAGTGTGAGTGATAATCATCTGTCAAGGAAATGATTGGTTGTTACACAGTCCATCCAAAGCTAACATTTTTGTCTTAAGGACATTTTACATAAAATTGAAGTATTTAAACAGCAAATCAATTTGCTTGAATAAGTAGATGTGAATGTGATTTTTTTGTAAAATGATGAGCTGTACCATATCACTTGTCCTGGTCATTTTATAATGAAAGTGACTTTGCCTTTTCCTGATTTCTTGCATTTAACCAGCATTCTTTTTCCCATCATCTTGCGTTTTGTGCCTATTTTCGTTCCTTGTTTCCTTGTCTTTCCTTCAGACACCCTTGCCAAGATATGGTTCTGTGGCACAGGTGGCCCTCAGCTACTTTGTCTGGTTAGCCATTCCTATTCTTTGGGGGTTAGGTAGTGAATATCATCAGAAGTTATTCAACTGTGAAGGGCTCAAAGCCTATTCTTGCCAAGTGTCCACTTACACAACAGGGGCCACTATATAGTGATAGGGAATGGGAACGGTGGCTGATTGTTGTAACACAAATACAGGATAGACTGTGGTCCTTCTCGTCTGTATGATTTAGTAGCACATCACAATATGCATTTAATCATTAAGCCATCAAGGGAGTTGCAAGCTTCCAGGAAGTTTTCAAAATGGCGTCAAAACTTATTGAAGCTTTTGCTCATTGGGCACAAGAAAACACAGTACCGAGGAACATAAATAGGCCTACTGTCCTTCGAATACTATATTGACTGAAGGAGGGTAAGAACTTGAATATGGATGATATGTGAGAAATTAATGATATCGTGGGAGAAATTTTGTCTATGCTCTGTAGCATGGCTACTTTATAAAGTTATAAAAAGGCTTTATTTATACTGCTAAGTAGTATCATAGCTGGATAATGTTAACATTTTTATTTGTGGGCTGGTCAAGCATATGTAAGTGTATATTCAGTATATGAGCAACTTTGGCCAATGGATTGAATCTAATTAATTTTTGGGTTATATGTTCATTTATTCTTTTTGGAGACTTGTGTTATGCAACTCTATGTGATCTTTATATGGGAATTAGGAAATTATTTCTGTCTAGTTGAATAAAATAATAAATCAGAACTATTTATAATATTTTATAACTTTTTAAAATAAATTTGATGCATTATTGTAATTTGCACTGTTCTGTTTATTTGACCAGGATCTGACAACTAGGCTTGATTCACTGCTTTTGGAAAAAGCAGAAGCTCAGCAAAGTGCAGTTTCGCTTAGAAAGGAGATTGAAAAAAATAAAGAAGAAATGAAGGTAGTGACTTTTTAAAAAAATGATAATTGGCTATCTGTTCCCTAAACTCTGAAATTCCATCCCCTCTCATCCTTGAACACCCTCTTTAAAATCTACATCTTTGACCAATTTTTTAATTGTCCCTCCTCATATCAACTCAAACATACAATGCAGAAGCCCTGCTTTGACCATGCCTCCCCCACTTTCTCCTACTCTGTCATTCCTTCATTCACTCTTTCTCTCATCTACTGGCATCATTTTATGCTCCAAACGAGCTGAGCGTTAACTTCAATACAGACCACTGCATTTGGGTTCTTCTGTACCAAAAGCATCTCTGCTTGTCGTATTAACAGTGCTCCTCGCTTGTCTCCAGATTGGTTCAAAGTTCAACACCAGCCCGTTTTTAATTAATACAAGGGAGTTGAGTGTCAACCACATTGGATCTGGAGTCACATAGAGGCCAGGAAAAGGCAGAAGATTTCCTTTGAATTTAATTTCCCTTGTCATACTGGGATTAGAATGTTTGTCTCTAGGTCATTAGTCCACGCCATTTTTGTAGATGGTTGGGGAGGGGCTGGGTTGGGAAAGGTGCACACTCCCCCAATAGCAGGTGACGTGTCCATAAAGTCCATTGCAGGGTCCCAGTTAAATGAAAAGTCTTGGTTTCCCATTTGTCCAAAGTAATTACCTGACTACAAAACAACATCAAGAATTTGGAAATACTTGGGGCCACACCCAGGGACCCTTGAGAGTGGTCCCAGTTGTTAGTGGAAGGAGGAGCTTCAGGACAATCATTACTAACTACAATATATACTGCAGAAACTCTCCTTAAACAGCATCTTCCAAACCCATGGCCACTACCTCCTAGAAGGACAAGGGTAGTGGACACATGCGAATACCACCAAATGGAAGTTCCCCTTCAAGCCGCTCACCATCTTGACTTGGAAATATATCACTCTTTCTCCACTCTCGCTGGATCAAAATCCTGGAACTCCACAGTGGGTGTACCTCCACCACAGAGACTGTGGAGGTTCAAGAAGGCAACTTCTCAAAGACAATTAGCAACAATAAATGCTGACATAGCCAGCGATGTCCACATCCCATGAATGAATATTAAAAAAGGTTTCCCAGTTATTGGCTTAGTGGAACGGTGTGGGGGATGATTTCCTTTGTGATGAAGAATGGGAGATTTCAATCATCAGGATGGATTAGAAGCCCTTGCGTGATTAGGCGGTATTAGCTCTTCCCACCATTATTCTGCGGTGGAACAGCCCCTGGCTTGATCTTAATGTTATGTTGCAATGTCATAAGAACATAAGAAATAGGAGCAGGAGTAGGCCATCTGGCCCTTCGAGCCTGCCCCGCCATTCAACAAGATCATGGCTGATCTGAAGCGAATCAGTTCCACTTACCCGCCTGCTCCCCATATCCCCTAATTCCCTTATCGATCAGAAAACTATCTACCCGTGATTTAAACATATTCAACGAGGAAGCCTCCACCACTTCAATGGGCAGAGAATTCCAGAGATTCACTACCCTCTGAGAGAAGAAGTTCCCCCTCAACTCTGTTCTGAACCGGCCCCCCCTTATTTTGAGGCTGTGCCCTCTAGTTCTGGTTTCCCTTCTAAGTGGAAAGAATCTCTCCACCTCTACCCTATCCAGCCCCTTCATTATCTTATGTCTCTATAAGATCACCCCTCATCCTTCTAAACTCCAACGAGTACAGACCCAATCTGTTTAATCTCTCCTCATAAGCTACACCCCTCATCTCCGGTATCAACCTGGTGAACCTTCTCTGCACTCCCTCCAAGACCAATATATCCTTTCGTAAATAAGGGGACCAAAACTGCACACAGTACTCCAGTTGCGGCCTCACCAGTGCCTTGTACAGTTGCAGCAAAACCTCCCTGCCTTTATATTCTATCCCCCTCGCGATAAAGGCCAACATTCCATTCGCCTTCTTGATCACCTGCTGCACCTGCAGACTGAGTTTTTGCGATTCGTGCACAAGGACCCCCAGGTCCCTCTGCACAGTCGCACGATGTAAATTTTCTCCATTTAAATAATATTCCAATTTACTATTATTTCTTCCAAAGTGGATAACCTCACATTTGCTAACGTTATATTCCATCTGCCAGATCCTCGCCCACTCGCTCAGCCTATCCAAATCTCTCTGCAGACTTTCCGCGTCCTCCACGCAATTCGCTTTCCCACTCACCTTCGTGTCATCAGCAAACTTGAATACCCTAGATTCAGTCCCCTCCTCCAGGTCATCTATGTAAATGGTAAACAATTGAGGCCCCAGCACCGATCCCTGCGGCACGCCACTGGTCACCAACTGCCAACCAGAAAAGCACCCATTTATCCCAACTCTTTGCTTCCTGTTAGATAGCCAATCCCCAATCCACGCTAACACCTTACCCCTAACTCCGTGTACCCCAATCTTCTGCAGCAACCTTTTGTGAGGCACCTTATCGAACGCCTTCTGGAAATCTAAAAACACCACATCCACCGGTTCCCCTCTGTCAACCGCACTAGTGACATCTTCATAAAAGTCCAGTAGATTCGTCAAACACGACTTTCCCTTCATGAATCCATGCTGCGTCTGCTTGATCGAACCATTCTTATTCAGGTGCTCTGTTATTTCCTCTTTAATAATGGACTCTAGCATCTTCCCAACTACGGACGTTAAGCTAACCGGCCTGTAGTTACCCGCCTTTTGTCTACTTCCTTTTTTAAACAGCGGCGTAACAGTAGCTGTTTTCCAGTCAGCCGGCACTACCCCAGAGTCCAGCGAATTTTGATAAATTACTACTAACGCATCTGCTATTACCTCAGCCATTTCTTTCAGTACCCTGGGATGCATTCCATCCGGGCCCGGGGACTTGTCTACCTTCAGTCCTATTAGTCTACCAAGCACCACCTCCTTAGTAACAGTAATTGTATTAAGGACCTCCCCTCCCACCAACTCTCGATCTCTAATATTCGGCAAACTATTTGTGTCTTCCACCGTGAAGACCGACACACAGAACTTATTTAAAGTCTCAGCCATTTCCTCGTTTTCCACTATTAAATCCCCCCTCTCATCTTCCAAGGGTCCAACATTCACTCTCGTCACTCTATTCCTTTTTATATACTTGTAAAAACTTTTACTATCTTTTTTTATATTTTGAGCTAGTTTAGTTTCATAATCTATCTTTCCTTTCTTAATCGCTTTCTTAGTCATTCTTTGTTTTTCTTTAAAGCTTTCCCAATCCACTAATTCTCCACTATTTTTGGCCACTCTGTACGCATCTGATTTTATTTTAATTCGGTCATTCGGCCATGACTTCAGCATCTTTTGTGGTCCCAGGATGTTTTCGAGGTGATTTTCTCAATTCCTCTTTTAACATTAGGATGGCTGGGAATACAGAAGCTGGGGGGCAGGATTTTGATCTTCAAGATTTTAACCCCTCAATGACCTCATTCCTGCCCGTGAGGTTGAGTGATTTCAAAGCTACCTGTTTAAATGTTATTTTGTACTTTCAGCATCTTGACTGTACACACATTCTGAAAGATCTGCCCAGTAATTTTTCTTCTTCTTTGTTTATGGGATGTGAGCATTGCTGGCAAAGACAGCGTTTGTTGCCCATCCCTAATTACCCTTAAGATGGTGAACTTGATCCGTTGCAATCCATGGGTTGTCGGTACACCCACAGTTCTTGTCAGTAAAGAGAATGCAGGTTTTTGACTTCCAGTAATGAAGGGACAGCAGTATAGTTCCAAGTCAGGATGATGAGCGACTTGGAGGAGAACTTACAGGTGGTAGTGTTATCATGTGTCTGCTGCCCTGGTCCTTCTAGGTGGTAGAGATCATGACTTTGGAGGTGCTATTGAAGAAG
Source organism: Mustelus asterias (assembly GCF_964213995.1). Taxonomy (NCBI): domain Eukaryota; kingdom Metazoa; phylum Chordata; class Chondrichthyes; order Carcharhiniformes; family Triakidae; genus Mustelus; species Mustelus asterias. The sequence continues at coordinate 78,514,565 of NC_135810.1, forward strand.
ACTTGGCATGTTGCAACAGTGTACCCTGTAGATGGTGCACATTTCGGCTACTGTGCTCTGGTGGTAGAGGGATTGATTGTTTAAATTGGTGGATTGGCTGCTGATTAAGCAGGCTGCTTTGAATTGGATGGTGTCAAGCTTCTTAAGTGTTGTTGGAGCTGCACTCATCCAGAAAAGTGAAGAGTATTCCATTACACCACTGACTTGTACCTTGTCGATGGTTGATAAGCTTTGGGGAATCAGAAAGTGAGTTCCTCACCTCAGAATTCCCAGCCTCTGACCTGCTTTTGCAACAGAAGTATTACATGGCTGATGCAACGTTGCTAGTTAATAGTAGCTCAGGATTTTGATAGTGGGGGAATTCAACAATGTTAATATCATTGAACAATGGGAGATGTTTAGAATTTCTCTTGTGGAAGATAGTCATTGCCTGGCACTTGTGTAGTATGGATGTTACTTGCCACTTACCAGCCCAAGCCTGAATGTTGTTCATGTCTTGCTGCATATGGGCACAGAGTACTTGAGTATTTGAGGAGTCATAGACGGTGCTGAACATTGTGAAATCATCAGTACATAGTCCTACTTCTGACCTTAGGATGGAGGGAAGGCCATTGATGAAACAGCTGAAGATCTTTGGGTGTAGGACACTACCCTGAGAAACTCCTGTAGTAACATCCTGAGGCTGTGATCATAGACCTCCAACAATCACAACTATCTTCCTTTGTCCTGGGTATGATTCCAATTGAATTCCATTTATCTAAGAGTCCTTAATGCTACACTCGTTAAATGCTGCCTTGATGTCAAATGCAGTCACATTCACCTCCCCTCTAGAATTCAACTCTTCCTTTTTCATGGACCAAGGCTCCCTAATGAGGTCAGGAGTCAAGTGTCCCCAGCAGAACCCAAATTCAGCATTGGTGAGCAGGTAGTTGCTGCGTAAGTGCCATATGATCGCACTGTCGACAACATGTTCCATGAGTTTGATGATTGAGAGTAGACTAGTGGGGTGGTAATTGGCCAGATTGGATTTGTCCTATTTTTTGTGAACAGGGTCAACAGGTATACCTTTGTCGTTTCTGGTGCCTGGGTTGATACCAGGGAGCCTTTCTGTTTAATTTGTTTTCAACTTTTCTGTATTTGTTCTGATACAACTGAGTGACTTGCTGGGCTATTTCAGAGGACAGTTCAGTCTACTATATTGCTGTGAGCCCAGAATCACATGCAAACCAGACCAGACATGAGAGCAGATTTTCTCTCTTGAAGTTTGAGTGAACCAGGTGGGTTTACATGCGTTTTATAGGTTCCTGGTTGCCAGAACTGAAAGAACTTTTATTCCAGATTATTATTAATTGAATTTAAAGTTCACCAGTTACCATGGTAGTATTTGAACTTGTCTCCAAAGCATTGGCTGAGCTTCTGGATCTTAGTCCAGTAACTTTGCCACAGTGCTACTGTTCCCAAAAAAAGATTGCCAGTGTACTTCCTGATCTTAAAACTGTAACTATAAGTGTGTCTGAAGCAAGACAATTTGGTTATTGTAAGATTTTTTTTTAAAGCATGTAGATTTTTAATACATTAGCATCCCCTTTTTCTTTTCTGTCTCTGATGTATAAATTTTGTTAAATTATTGTGTCCTTTTAGAAAATGCTGCAAACATGCAGCTTGTCCATCAGCATCTGAAAAGGGCAAAGGATCATTTAGAGAAGCTTTCTGCTTTGCAAATGCTGGGACAAGTATTTCAAGCATTTGTTACTAAGTGGTTACTGCATTAAGTGAACTGGTTTAGATGAATACTGTACTGAGAGTGTAGCCTGTTTCAGCTCAGTAACTGTGTTCTATGTATGCTCTGATGTCAGTGGCTATCTCTGCTCAAGCAGAAATATTTCATTCTTAAATGTCATAGCTTACCTTTGACAGAGAAAAGAATTGGCTTTTTTGTTTGCATTTAGTAGCAAAAATTTACACTTTGTAGACATTTGAACGCGAGTCAATTCTATGGTTGCTGATGTAATGTATGTTAAGATGCTTCAAACCTGTGAGGATCATTGTAGCTTTTGTGTAATGTTTAAAAAAAACTTCTCCTTTAATCTTACAGATTATCATATTCTTCTACGTTTACAAACTGTTCAGATGAATATTAGTACAACTTCAGTTTGAAGTGAACAGAGCAATTTTCCATGAACTGTGATTAAAATGTATTTTATACTTTTAAGGATGCATTGTCAAGAGCAACAGAATTCCAGGAGGAGATGGAATTGTTAAAAAAGCAGCATTTAAACAAAATTGAAGCTTTGCATGGGGAATTGGAAGCTGCTCGTGCAAAACACATCGAGGAAGTAACCAGGTTAGAAAATGAACTTCAAGCGTCAAACCTGAAGCATAGTACCCGCATTGGACAACTTGAACAACAACTTGAAGTCTACTCAGCTCAGCAAACTGAAGCAAAGAGACTAAGAGAAGAATTCAGTGCAGTTAAAATTGCTTCTGAGGATCAGATATTACAGTTGAAACAACAATTAGAAGCTCTTGCTGAGAAGCAAAAGGAAGAAACTAGAAGATTACAAGAAAATAATGAAGATGCTGTTGCTAAAAAGGAAAGTGAATTGGCGGAACTCCAGAAGGAGTTTCAAATAATCCAAGTCTCCCATCTTGAAGAAGTGACAATATTGAAGCAACAGTTTGAATCTGCCGTCAAAGCGCATGAGGGGGAACTTAAGCTGTTGGAACAAGATTTAACGGAGAAACATTTAATAAAAGAAAAAAGTCTTGAGAATGAAGAGATTGCTAATAGGACCAACTATGAACATCAGCTGAATCAACTGGAGGAGCAGTTAAGAAAAATGACAGAAGAACAAAATGAAGCCCGAAAAGAAATCCCAAATGAAGCAGCTTCTGAATCAAATGAACAGATCAAGTATCTTGGGAATTTTGTGAAAAAATTAGAATTGCAGCAAAGTTTGCTACAGGATGAACTTTCCTATATGAAAGATGCAAAAGAGAAGCTACAGGTGGAACTGCACCACACTAAAAAGGAATTCTTCCATGAGCGAGAGGACTGGGAATTTAAGATAAATGAACTCCAGCTATCCAAAGAAGAATATATGAATATGGTTACAAAATTGACAGATGAACTTCAATTAGCTAATGACCGTTGTGAAATGGCAGTGGCCCAGCATTCCTATGAAATGCAGATTACAACAGAACAACATAAACAAGATATTACAGTCCTTGAGCAAACATTAGCTACTGCAGCTGAAAAAGAGAAACTGGAATCGCTTCTTGAAATAGACAATTTGAAGAAGCGGTGCCAAACATTATTGGAGGAGAAAGAGGAGGTACAGGGTCAATATGAAAACTTGCGTAAAACAATGGAAACATTGCAGACTGAATTAGGAGAATCTGCTTCGAAGATCAGTTATGAGTTTGAAGTTATGAAGCAGCAACAATCTGATGAAATTCACGACCTGCAGCAGAAACTGAGAAGAATTTTTAATGAGAAAGATTCTCTCCTGGAGACTACAAACAGGCTGCAGGCTGAGGTTGAAGAGGCTAAAGAATTGAAGCAAACTGTAAGTAATTTTCAAGAGAAGAATCAAGAGTTGACATCTTTAATACAGCAGAGGGAGGCAAACTTAAACAACTTGCAAGAGCAAGTGGGCACTTTAATCAAAGAAAAAGAGGAACTAATCACAACAACAAGGGACTCTGAAGAGTCAATCAATAGTTTGAAGCAATCTCTTGTGGAGGAGCAGGATAAATGTGCAGAATTTCAACAGCAAATACAAGTACTGGATAAGGACAAATGTGAATTGCAACAAAGGTTAGATGAAATTGCATGTCAGTTGGAAAAGGCGGTTTCAGAAAAGGAATCTACTTGTCAAAAGCTAGGTGATATGGAAAACAAATTAGGAGCTCTTGTAACTGAGAAAGAACACTTGGACTCCCAGACACAGAATCTGGAAGACATTATTACAAAGTTAGAAAAAGAAAAGGAAGTTTTACAAAAAGATACGGCTATGTTCAATTTACAAAATGAAAATGAAGAAAAACTTCAAGATCTCAATAAACAGCTACAAATTCTGACTCAGGAAAGAGACAATCTTCAACTAGCAGATGGAGTTGCTAAACAGAAACTTTGTGATGTAAGACTCAAAATAATTAATATCCTTGAAAAAGAAGTCTTTAGTTTTGCAAATGATGGTCCTGAGTTAGACATAATTGAGGCAGTGCAATTACTGGAGATATCTGTGACAAAGATTATGGATGAAAAGCCATCCACAGTGTTGCAGTGCAATGAGCGCATACTACAATTGCAGCAAGAATTGGAATTACAAGAAACTGCAAATAGAGATCAACAGGCAGAACTCGGCTGTTTAATAGACGACCTCAGAAAAGAGAGAGCTTTTTTGCAAAAGCATCTAGATGAAGCACTGTTAGATAAGGAAGGATTGCAAAGAGATTTGTTGGAGTTACAGAACCTCAGTGAAAAAATCACCCAGGAAAATGAGGATCTGCTTGTTCAAATTCAGAATGTCACAGAGAAGCTTGAGAACTTGGATACAGAAAAGAAAGAACAGAACGAGAAAACTGGAAAAGAAGCAACAGAAGAGAAAGAGGAACAGTTAAAGTGCCAATTAAATGAAAAAGAGTCTGAGCTATCAAAGTTTAAAGAGGAGCTTCAGAGATTGAAGGTAACCATTTATATGAAAATTTAAAGATATTAAATGAGATTAAAATATATAATCTGTCTGAATAGTGTGTGTTGTAGTCTAATAGCCTTATGAAATGTCAAAATCTTTTTGTTGCCCAAGTGTCTGAATTTAAGCTAAGCTTCCAGGAAATATGGAATCCTTTTTATCATCTCGCTGAGAACCAGGAATGATTAATGTGCATCCACTGTCATCCCAAGATGTCTTGCTCAAATATGTTCATTAATATAATGAAGAGAATGATGCCATGGTGCAACTGTAGGAGACATATGTTTGATTTTTCATTGGCATCTAGTTTATATGCAATGCATAATTTCTTTAGTACTGACTACCTACTTGGAAAGCAGATGTTAGCAAACCATCACTGCACAATAGCCAGATTGATTTGAAACTATTTTATTCTTTATGAAGTTTTGTTTGTTCCTTCATTTAAAAATTAACATGGCGAAAGGGATTGCGATAGAACTTTAAATGATTAATCCTAGATTCAAACCCTTTTGTGGCTCATTGTTAATTTGCATTGTTCTGAATTTTAATCTTTTACCCACCTCCCACCACCCCCAAGTCCTGACACTGTACCATGATTAACTTTGTCAAATAATTGAATTTCTCCAAAGTGTGGTCCGTATAGAATCTTTGAGGAATTCTTTAATATGAGCGGTAGGCTCGACAAGATGAAAATGCCTGCAACTACCAAACAAAAACATTTATAAATAAATTTGTTGTTAAATGCAAACTTTTTGCACCGATACTGAAATAAGAAAATAATTAATTGAATTTGGAATAAAGTTAAGTTTTCTTCCACTTCAACTGAATTTAAGCTGTTTGAAGCTGTTTTTGGTCTTCATGTGAATACTCATTTTTTTCACATTTGAAATTGAATTTGAGCAGCAAATTTTATATAATGCAGAGGAAAATGGCTGACATCTTGCAATTTGATGAAAAAGGGTACTGGTATTTTGCTTGCTGTTTCAAGAAACTTCATGATGTATATAGTGTAGAAGGGATGGTCAGGATTCAAAAGGCATAATGGCCTACTCCTGCACCTATTTTCTCTGTTAATACCAAACTATAAAACAGCTAAAGAATGGAGATAACCTTTGTTTTCTTGCATTCGATACAGGATTTGATGCAGAAAACATCTAATGAGGATAATACCTTACAAAGCACTATTGCAGAATTGAATCACAAAATAGGTATGGTTTCCTTTCCGTTCCTCTAACTTGCATTGAAATTTAAAGTGTAAGTATTCAGTAATGTATTGTATGGGAATTGAATGTTTTTCCTAAAATATTTTTGATTTTTTTCCCATTAGCAGTTAAATTTGGTTGTTCAGTTGTCCTACAACTTGATTCTGACATTGATCCATGGTGCATTGATCTAACTGTAGTGAGCCACACTCCGGGCAGAATCTTACCAAAAAAGGGTCTGACTGAAAACCAGTGTGCTTCTCTCCAGATCATATGGCACTTTATCAAAATAAAACGGGGGAGCGTGTTTTCATGCCATCATTCTGAGGGACGGGCCCAGACACACCTGTAAAGCTGGTTGCACTGAGATCACTGTGCCATTTTTAAAGGGCACCCTGATCAGACCTAGAAATAACCTCCCCCACCCTACTACAGAGGTCTTTGGTGTCACCGGCAAAGGGGTGGGGAAAATCGCGGAATGCAATTTCTCCAGAGAGAATGGCGTTTCCCGATTCTCTTCAGGTTTTCAGCCTGCATCGCCGTTCTCTCTGACAGCAAATGTGGGCTGAGAATCACCCTCATCCACGTCCAATGTGTCTAATCTTGTTAAACCAATGTTATTTTATACTTTTATGCATTTTGACTTTAGAAGAAACTTTAATTGAAAATAAAACAAGTAAGAATGCTTTGTTCCATTTATATGTCACAAGTCCTTTGGTTTCATGTTTGCCTTTTAAATTGTGACACTTCAGTCAGTTCATAGAATCATAGAAGGAGGCCATTTGGCCCATCGAGTCTGCACCGACCACAATCCCACCCAGGCCCTATCCCCATAATCCTATGCATTTACCTAGCTAGTCCCCCTGACACTAAGGGGCAATTTAGCATGGCCAATCCCCCTAACCCGCACATCTTTGGACTGTGGGAGGAAACCAGAGCACCTGGAGGAAACATTTTTACAAAAGCAAAATACCTGACCTTAGTGGAAGTCCAATCAAGGTTAACCAGACTTGTTCCCAGGATGGCAAGACGATCCAATGAAGAAACATTGTGGGAAGTGGGCCTATATTCTCTAGAGTTTCAAAGAATTAAATGTGATTACAAAATACTTAGAGATCAAGAGGGTAGATGCAGGTAAGATGTTTTTCCTGGTTGGGGAGTCTCCTACCAGGGGACACAAGTTAAAGTAAAAAGGAAGCCATTTAGGATCGAGAAGAGGAGAAATTCTTTTACTTGAGAGGGGTGTGTATCTTTGGAATTCATTACCCCAGAGGGCTGTGGAAGCTCAGGCATTAAGTATGTTTAAAGCACAGGCTGACAGATTTCTAAATACTAATGACATAAAGGGATATGAGGATAGTGTGAGGAACAAGGCATTGAAGCGGATGATCAGCCATGATCATATTGCATGATAGATGGACTGAATCGCTTACTCCTGCTGCTATACTCTGGTGGGATGGGAGGGATAGGAAAGGATGAGTGCAGAAGTGCGTGAAATGAATCGGATGTGGTGGAGGGCCCTGCCAACCACAATGGGTGGAATTCCTTGGTTGAGGATAAAGGAAAATATGTCGGAAGCATTGGTGTGGCAGGTTCCATCATGAGGACAGATGCAACAGAGGAATTGGGAGAATGGGATGGAATTCATAAATTAATGTTACTTATGTTGGACCAACAAACACTTATCAAAGCTAAAAACTTGTGAATAAAATAGGAAATCCAAAACTCAGCTACCTGTGTCCTAGATTGTGCCAAATCCTGTTCTTCCATTTACCCCTGTGCTTGCTGATCTACCAAGCACCTGGTCAAGCATCAGCTCTATTTTAAAATTCACATCCTTGCTTTCAAATTCCTCCGTAGTCTGGTGCATCCCTATCTCCATAATCTCGTCCAGTCCTACAACCTTCTGAGATATCTAAACCTCCAATTCTAACCATTTGAACATCCTTGATTTTAATCACTCTTCCATTAATGGCTGTGCCTTCAGCTACCCAGCCTCAAGCTCTGGAATTCCCACCCTAAACCTCTTCACCGTGCAACTTTGCCTTCCTCCATTAAGACATTCCTTGAAACTTACTTTGACCCAGCTTTTGGCCATCTACTCTAATATCCCCTTAGTGGCTTGTTATATTTTGTTTTGAATTGACTCTGAAACATCTTGAGTGTTTTAAGTGCCGTGGAAATACAAGTTAGCATTGTTGGAATTAATTTAAACATCTAGGATTCACCAATTAACTGCAGTTAATTTTCAAAGGATACCAGCAAGCAAGATTCACATTGTTTTTGCACATCACCTATTCTGACTAGCATATAGTGAAAAGTAATTGATATCTATGATTTTATTGTCATTAACCAGGTTCTACATTCATTTTCGAAGCTGGAGTGTGATTTTTTTTTAAAGTTCCACCCGGCAGAAGGGCGATACACTTTTGCAATAAAACGATGTTTTTCGTCAACCTTAAAAGTACAATCTTAAACCTCCAATCTTCCAGCTGCACATTAATTACCTCCACTGCTGAACGTGAAATGACTCCAAGCATGCCTCAGCAGTTTCGCACGGGGCTGGGAGCAGGCGGTGCATGTGTAATCTGGTGTGATGTAGTTCTTCCGGCCAAGGACTGGCCCACTGAGTCTGCATAAGAGGAAAATGGTGTGGGAATGGGATCATGTGATCCAGAAATAGGGCACCATAATCGAGAAGAATCTCAGACAGACAGGGAGAAGTCCCAGTTCAGAAGGAAGAGAGGGAGGAACTGAGAAAGAGGCTCCAAGCAGAAAAAGGGTTTCAGTGGTCAGTGTTTACATGTGGGGGCTTGGGAGAACCCTGAAGATCCAAGAAAGTAGTGAAATGTTGGTGATTCCATGCTACAGGCCGTTGGGGCAACAGTAGCATTTTGCTCAATGTGGCTGAAGAGTTTAAGTTGTGCTTGAGAATTGCTGTAGACATGCTGACTCGGAAACCCAGACAAATCATAGAATCCCAAAGTGCAGGAGGAGGCCATTCGGCCCATCGAGTCTGCATCAACTCTCTGAAAGAGCATTTTACCCAGGCCTACCCACTCCATCCCTGTAACCCCATGCATTTACATTGGCTAATCCACCTAACCCACAAATCCCTGGATACCAGGGGGTGATTTAGCATGGCCAATCCACCTAACCTGCATGAAATCTCAGGAGACTAGAATGAAACCTGTGAGGTGGGCTATCATTGAGGCTTTCTGAGTTGGAGCTACATTTGGAAGGAATTGCTCGGCTAGATCTTGGAAGGTGAAGACTGGAATCCTTTGTGTGAGAGAGACAGTTTAAATGAGATTGACTGACTGATCAACAGTGTTTACTGACTTCTGGATGGGTTGCTGAGATTCTTAACTAACGACGGACTTCAAATAAACTTGATACACAGGGTATGGCTGAAGGAAGAACCAATTAGTTTTTGGTAAAGATATGGATATGGATCCTGCAAAATTTTAAAGGATCAGCTAACACTGGAAGATAGGGCACACTTGACTTTTTTAGGATGTTATGGATTGCCTCAGCTGTTGTGGTGCTATTTGTCACAATTATCAAAATGTGGGCAGAATTTTCAGAGCAGGTTATTGGTTGCGGATTGGTCTGAAGCCCCCTCAGTGATGGAAGCTCTTAATAAAAAATATTTTTTTTCAGCATTGTAGTTAGAAACATAGAAACATAGAAAAACAACAGCACAAACAGGCCCTTCGGCCCACAAGCTGTGCCGAACACATCCCTACCTTCTAGACCTACCTATAACCCTCCATCCTATTAAGCTCCATGTACTCATCAAGGAGTCTCTTAAAAGACCCTATTGAGTTCGCCTCCACCACCACTGACGGCAGCCGATTCCACTCGCCCACCACAGTTACAGAGCATCAACCAGTCAGGGAAAAGCTTTGAGGAAGAACTGCATAATTGTAATAACATTCAGTTAACACAGTGGGGCAGTGGTATGTGCTTTACTGAATGTCCTTTTGTGGCAGCCTAAAAATAAACATGGCCATTTGATAAATTACATCTAGTCACTAGAATATATCTTAAAAATTAGTATAGAGAAAAACTGAAATTGCAATATCTAGTTCATACAGAGACTTGTATATGATTTTTGTGAGCCTTCTGTTGATAAAACCTTATTTCTGTTTAACAAGTTATTACTATTCAAATTGCACAGGAGTTTCCACTGGAATGAGTTGGATGTTTTGGTGTAATTTGACCGAAAATGGTCAAGCCATGCAAAAGATGGAGGAATTTAAAGCACAAATTATATCCCATACAAATAGAATTTCTGCAAATGCTTGCACCACGTTAGTAACATCACACTGACACTGTCTGCAAAATTGGCCACACTCCCAGATCAAGTTAAAGCACCATCATGGGTTTCCACGAATTGTGCCTGTTTTCCCTTGAGGAGGTTCTTAGAAGTAAACTTTTTGGCATAAGAACACTGATAGGTCAGTTTTAAAAGCTTTAAAATATATTCTGACTTACTGAAAACTGACCTCTGCAACTAATAACTGGCTCTCGATAGTTAAATTTCTAAAAGTTATTTTCAGTTATTTAAAATTGTGTTACATACAGGTAATAGACTTGACACTGATTTAAAAATTGTATGATAAATCCATTTTCAGCTACAATAATAAAGCTGCACCAGGTTACCACGCTTAATGAAATTTACATTTGGTGATGTGCAAATTAATTTGAGTGGACAATTGAGGAGGAAAACATTCTCCAAAGTTGGCACAGATTTGAATGCAGTTTGCATCCTGATTGGAATTTAGGAACAGGAGGAGGATTTTAGTGACCAAAATGCTGGAGTGGGACTTGAACCCAGAGCCTTGTGATTCAGAGGCAACATAGCTGACACTGATGATTTATGCACATGAACCTCCAAGTCTCTTGCACCATTTCTAGCTTTCACTTTTCAGAAAGTACGCTATTCTATCCTCCTTAGGTCCAAGATGGATGACCTCTTTGTCATCTTTGGAATTTGCCTGCTTTGGAATTCATTTGCCACTGTTTAGCCCATTCAGTTAATACATCTTTGTAATTGTCTGTTTCTATCTACAGTGCTCCCTATGTTTTTCTCTTTGTCGTGGTCAACATTCTGATTGTTATTTTGACCGTCTTCATCCTTATCCTCATGAGTGGAAAGTACATTGTACCTTTTGGACCGAATCAGTTTTTTGCCAATCCACGTTCTCTTACCTCCCCCTCAGTGTGTACAATAACATACCAACCCTGTTTTGAACCTGTATCCCTCTACAAGATGTGATCAATGTCTGGAGCAAGCTGTCCAGATACCTTTCCCCTCCCTTGTGTCAGACTGACCCCAGGACTCACTCCAATTTCATGTTTGAGCCAGAGATTCGAGTTGTAGATGTCTACTGTGGTTGTGTTCACATGGAACAATTTCACTGCCCACAAACTCCCACACACTACAGTCTAGACAGGCAATCTGCTCTGCTGTATCTTAGTCTAGATTCACTATTTTTACTTTTTTTAAACTACACACTTGCCCCCATGAAGCATTAAAACTCCAGACAAAAACTTTACATACAGCTTCAGGTTTACAGGTATTAGAACATAGAACAGTACAGCACAGAACAGGCCCTTCGGCCCACGATGTTGTGCCGAGCTTTATCTGAAACCAAGATCAAGCTATCCCACTCCCTACCATCCTGGTCTGCTCCATGTGCCTATCCAATAACCGTTTAAATGCTCCTAAAGTGTCTGACTCCACTATCACTGCAGGCAGTCCGTTCCACACCCCAACCATTCTCTGCGTAAAGAACCTACCTCGGACATCCTATATCTCCCACCATGAACCCTATAGTTATGCCCCCTTGTAATAGCTCCATCCACCCGAGGAAATAGTCTTTGAACGTTCACTCTATCTATCCCATTCATCATTTTATAAACTCTATTAAGTCTCCCCTCAACCTCGTCCGCTCCAGAGAGAACAGCCCTAGCTCCCTCAACCTTTCCTCATAAGACCTACCCTCCAAACCAGGCAGCATCCTGGTAAATCTCCTTTGCATTCTTTCCAACGCTTCCACATCCTTCTTATAGTGAGGTGGCCAGAACTGCACACAATATTCCAAATGTGGTCTCACCAAGGTCCTGTACAGTTGCAGCATAACCCCACGCCTCTTAAACTCCAACCCCCTGTTAATAAAAGCTAACACACTATAGGCCTTCTTCACAGCTCTATCCACTTGAGTGGCAACCTTCAGAGATCTGTGGATATGGACCCCAAGATCTCTCTGTTCCTCCACAGTCTTCAGAATCCTACCTTTGACCCTGTAATCCACATTTAAATTTGTCCTACCAAAATGAATCACTTCACATTTATCAGGGTTAAACTCCATCTGCCATTTTTCAGCCCAGCTTTGCATCCTATCTATGTCTCTTTGCAGTCTACAACAGCCCTCCACCTCATCCACCAATCTTGGTGTCATCAGCAAATTTACTGATCCACCTTTCAGCCCCCTCCTCTAAGTCATTAATAAAAATCACAAATAGCAGAGGACCAAGCACTGATCCCTGTGGCACTCCGCTAGCAACCTGCCTCCAGTCCGAAAATTTTCCATCCACCACCACCCTCTGTCTTCGAACAGATAGCCAGTTATCTATCCAAAGGGCCAACTTTCCCTCTATCCCACACCTCCTTACTTTCATCATAAGCCGACCATGGGGGACCTTATCAAACGCCTTACTAAAATCCATGTATATGACATCAACTGCCCTACCTTCATCAACACACTGAGTTACCTCCTCAAAAAATTCTATCAAATTTGTGAGGCATGACTTGCCCTTCACGAATCCGTGCTGACTATCCCGGATTAATCCGCACCTTTCTAAATGGTCGTAAATCCCATCCCTAAGGACCTTTTCCATCAACTTACCAACCACCGAAGTAAGACTAACCGGTCTATAATTACCAGGGTCATTTCTATTCCCTTTCTTAAACATTGGAGGCGAAAAACAATACATCCTTCCCTTTTTGAATTCCACACTTGCTAAACTCCAGTTTGTTTACATTGCACTCAATCTATAACCACTCTGTGACCCAAAAGGAAACTCTTGATCAGTATCAATGTTTGCTTTAATTTGAGCAACCCCATAAAAGTGATAATCTAAGAGCAATGATTTAAAAAAAAAGGACTGAAAGAATAATCGTGGTTGACTTATTTGTAATGTTTCAATTTTAAACAGTTGCTCTAGAAAAAGTAAGCAATGACAAGGAAAACCGAATAAACAAGATTAAAGCTGTAGCTGTGAAAGCCAAAAAAGAACTTGATACCAGTAAAAAACAGGTAAAGTATCCAGTCAAAATGTTCTGTTTCCATTTAAAATTAGTGTCTGCACATTATGCTCTTTGTATAAAGAGATGTTTATTTTCAATTAGGTGCTACTGTTAACAGAAGAGATGGAAATCGTAAAGTCTGAGCGAGACAGATTGTCGTCTTCCATAAAAGACATTATGCATGGAGCAGAAAGCTACAAGGTATGTTATTAATTACTTTAAATTGTAGGCAGGAAAATGGGAAAAGACTGAGAAAGTCTGACCTGTCTCTAACTCTGCATTTCCTTTCTGCGAAAGTGACATTCAAAGTGGGGAGTGGAAAGACCTATATTTTATCTTTTCAGAAAACCTACAATAAAGTTCCACATGAGGTGCTGTTATGTTTGCTTAGCAAAGTACATAAAGTAAAACTTGGAGACGATTAAAAGAGACCATGAGTAGTAGTTCAACTGAGGAGACATACTGAGTCCGGTTCTCCTATTGCTTCTGATATGGATAAATTATGTACATTTGAAAACTGATGAATTGTGGTTGTTAATATTCCCTTGACATGCGCTGATTAAAGAATGAGAACAAAAAAGCAACCCTACCAATTCCATTATTATCATTAATACAAGGACATCATTTCTTTCAGTAAAACTGCTCCAAGATTTCAAGTTCCAGTCCACATCAGCTTTTATCTCTCAGATGATGGTGATTTGAGCCCCACTATGAATTTCCTACTTCTAATCACTGCTTGATAGCTTGTTTTTGGGTAAAAACAATGGATCCAAAAATATTAAACTAGCTATGGTCTCACCAGCTGCTATAATTGTTGGAAGAATAATTATTATGTTAATTAGAGCAACTTGGACGATTGACTGGAATAAAGATAGTCATCATTCCGAGACATTTCATTGAGCTGGATCAATTCAGCATATTTATATTACTTCTGATTTCAATTTCACCCTGAATTGTATTCCTTGCTGATGATTGATTGATTGCAAGTTTTCTGGCATACGTTGCTCCAGAGTTTGAGTACTTATCACAAGTGAGTTCAGGCTTGCAAATGGCCATATGCTCAGCTGTAGACTGCTGATAGTTATCTTCTCCATGTGAGGAAACAACACTTTTTTTCAATTTTTCCCCCAAATGTTTTAATGCTGTTAACTCTTTACTGAGCCATGGTCCCACAGGTACCAGTTAGTGTCTGATGTCTCACCTACACGGCCATTAGCCATGTATAAACCTTTAAGCACAGCCTACATGAAGGCAGTAACAGCCAAAAAGATTCTGCTCAACAACATCTACAAATGCGCATCCAACTGAATAGAAATAAAGGCTGGAAGGTTTGTCAGGTTTTTTTTTGTATTAACTTTCCCAACCCACGGCTCTAAGACATTCTTACCCCTGCTCCTACAGGAAACTGATAAGTCAGACCAGTATCCAGCCTTGGACCTCCCTTGTCTACGACGCAGCTACTCAGGAGCAAAGCCTAGTAAAGCATTTGCTGCTTAAAATAAGACAACTAAATTGACGAAAAATAATGTTTATAGCACAGAGTAACTTTAACTTCTTTAAATGCTACAGCTTACTTAAGATAATGTTTCTTTGGCTCAGAACCTTTTGCTAGAATACGAGAAACAAGAAGAAAAACTGGATATAGAAAAAGAACGAGCAAATAACTGTGAACGTCAGGTGGAGGAGCTTACGCAGCACCTACATGGATGTCTTCAACAGGTGCGAGGCTGTTTTCCTGTACTGCTGCCTACTGAACAACAATTTTTTCATTGGTAAAATATAGATGTTCACAATGCACCTTCACCTATTTCAACTGGGTAACAATGTTTAAATAACTGCTATGAACCCTTGTTACAAGATCTTATACAAATCGTCAGCAGTGACAATGGCAATAATGTACATTTCTAAAGCCCCATTAACATAGAAAAAAAACGATGATTCTTTAAAAAGGGTGCACAACAATGAGTTAAAGGTGTCAAAAAGCATGATTGATGTACTAGGTTTTTGCAAATAGTTGTAACTGGGGAGAAGTGGCAAGGTGAAAGGATTTAGGGAAAGAGTTAGAAATAGTGGGACTAAGACTGCTGAAATGCACATCATAAGTAGCAGAGCAGAGGAATTAGAAGCTAGGGATGTGGGAGTACGTTTGTCATAGAGTGAGATGAGATGGAGAGCAAAGGAGGAACTTCATGAGAATTTATATACTCAGTGCGAACAAGGGAGTTCTGGATGATTTATGGACGTTGGATCTTGACAACAGTGTGGTGGAGTGGTTTGGGGAAATGAAGTATCCACATAACAAAAGCATAGATTAGGCTTTCAGCAGCAGTGGAAAGGGATAAGGACAGATGCAATAAATCTTGTGCAAGTGAAAATAAATGGTCTTGACAATGGGTATCATAAACTATTTGAAGCTTAAAGTTTGGCAAAAGATCAAGATTGTGTACCATGCGGTTTGATCTTAGTAAGTAGCCAGAATGGGTGGCGGTGGGGAAACAGTTCTTTATAGGAAATCAAAGGATGACTTTGGTCTTCCCAGATTCAATTAGAATCATTATTCAAGACTCTGTTCAGATAGTAATCTGACAAAATACAGGTAGTCACTAAGTTAAGAATTATATGAGAAGATAGAGTTGGGCATCATCAACAGATCTACAGAAACCGACCCAATCCCTACGGATAATTTTACTCGAGAGACAAGTGAGGAAAAGGAGGGGACAACGGATGAGACTTTGGGGAGCTCAGAAGTTTCTTGAGGATATGCAGAGATGCCATTACTGGTGGTGTGTTGATTAAAATGAGAACATGTAGAAGTGAAGCCATGAAATGGCTTTTCTATGAGGTATATCATTTAGGGGAGGCTTTGGAGCTAGACTGAGTGGTCAACCATGTCCATTGCTGCAGAGAGGAGAAGGAGGCGCAGGTATCATGAATGAGATCTCAAAGAATACCACTGTTGACTTTGTTCATGATGATCTCTGTGCTGTGGACATGGTGAAAGTCCGGCTGAAGGGATTCTAGCAGAGTATTGTGGGAGAGGTGAGCCCAGATTCATGGAAACAAAGCAATTCAATGCTTCGTGCTGCTGTGTACAATTGAGCAAACCTTTACGAATGGAAATTTTAATGAAGTTCACTTCTTTTACATCAGACTATTTTGATTATTTTCAGTGTGTCGCTTGATAGTAATCTGTTGGAAGTTATTATTCAGTATTATAAAATATATGACTGTAATGTAGCTATAAATGGCAATGCATTTAACAAGTCATATTTTCAGTGCATTCAAATCCTCTGGAAAAAGTGAAAATTGCCTTTTTTTGGAAAATAGGCTACTCATGTTTTTAAGCCAAAGAAAATCATGGAAAATGCCTGCAGATTCCAACCCCTCCATCCCCAAACAACCTAACATGCAAAAGAAAAGTTGAATGTTGCTGAAATGCGACGTGTTGCCTAGGTTTTTCAATTTGTGCTCTTCAGAAGAAATGCAAGGATGCCAAATTTCAAACGGTCACAACAGTTTATATACAGGAACAAAAGGTGCTGATTGGTTGGCAAGACAACTCTGGCTGAAGTGTTGCCTTGGAGAAAGCAATGGCTAACTATAGGCTTCTCAAGCGATCAACAATCAGCCCCTTTTGTTCCTGTAGTATAAACTGTTGCGACCGTTTAAAATTTGGCATTCTTACATTTGTACTGATAAGTACAAGGCAAAGTGGTTTGGCAACATGCCTCTCTTTTCAGTAATATTCAAGCTCTGTACTGCCAATTGGGGGAATAAAGGTTGCTTTTCTCCTCGAGACACTGGATTGCTTTTTAGCAATGCATAGTTAAAGGTGTATTCGCTGAAAGAAAAATGCTTAGTTTACCACAGTTGTCAAAAATAATTCACGTTTTAAGTGAACGTGAGTACAACCAGTTGCCATTTTGCTTTGCATGTTCACAGATGACTTGGGAATTCTCTATTTCAAAATGTTGTAAAAGTGAAGAATATTGTCTCCTGAACTTCTATCAATTGTGTTTATCATATGTGAGCAACAGCACATGAAACATTTTATATATTTCCATGTTAATAGCATCAGGTACAGCCAATGGGATTTTTGCCAGTTCTTTGCCTCCTAATGTTGCCTAACTTTTTAGTATGAAATGAGATTTGAAAATTATGGTCTTGCCCTTGAATGTAATTTAATTTGTTTTTTGAAATGCTGAGTAAACATAAATAAATGTATCTGTATACCAAGGATGCAGAAGAGATGGTTTAATCAACATTTCAGAATGAATGAAGGTGGACTCAGTGATCTTTCAGGAACAATCTTGTGAAGAACAGGATTATATGACCTCCAAATTTTAGTAAAGATAGGTGGTTCACTGTACTTCTAGTGTGCAATTGAATGAAACAATGTGCAAAGCAGCCTTCTTGAACCTTGCACAGTGAATAGCACTCCTGCATTCTTTCTTCTTTAAGATCCATAAGCAGTTGAGTTGCATGTGCTATGTCAGGCAACTGCAAATCTTAGTGTTGTTTGCACTAAATAAATCAAAGATCATTGTTTTTTTTTCAATTTTTTTAAGGTACATTAATTTATAAAATTAGAAATGTTAATGAGATATCTTGGATTGTAGTCCATTGTAGTAATGTATGCCCATTCTTAGGAATTTCAAAAGTGCTCTGAACAAAGAGGTGTATTCTGCCATACAACAATTGTGTTTCATTTTTGCCCAAACAATATCCTCTATTACTGAAGTGGGTATCAGTATCTGAATGCTATGGCACCATGTGGGTAAGAGAAGCAAAACAATGAACATTCCATCTTGAATGAAGTTTGAGGCTATAAACCCAGCTCTGGGTCATTCCCGACCAGAGAGGTTGCTTGGCCCATTCTAATTCTTCCAAAAGACCCATTAATCTATCTCACCTGCATCCTTGATAGATTTTTTAAAAATCTGTATATTCTATAACATTTATTTGGGGGTGGGGGGACTGGAAATAATCTGGCAAGTCAGAGTTTCTTTGCAGTTAGCAGTTGTAGTAGAGACAAGGTAAGAACGTTACAGTTGATTACTCTTGGACCTCCTGATTTAATGCAATGTGCAAAAAGACACCCAAGATAAATAGAGAAATTCACTGCTGACTTATTTCTGAATTAATCAAATGTTATATTTCCAATGCCTTCCATTCAGCACAAACAGTTGGTTTCAGATAAAGAAGATATGGTTGCTCATTTGGGAACTTTGCAATCAAATACCAGACAGCTGGAAGCACAGATATTAGAATCTGAGAAAGCCAAGGCAGCTGCCGAAAAGGAGCTCGAGGCCTTAAAGCTACTTAAGGAGCAGGCATTCAAGGTAATGGAAACATCACATAGGCATATGTCTTATGTTTTAGGTGCATCCTATGGAATTGTCCAAGTCATTTTCTCAAGGATTTACCTTCTTTCCCCCAAGTTGTTAATATATATGCAAAAACTGTATTCTTCAGGAAAATCATGCACTGCTGAAAGAAGTTGAAGAATTTAAAAAGCAACTTCAAAATGAGAAACACCAGCTGCAGCTAACAGCACAAGAACTGGAACTTGTGAGAAAGGTACGAAACTTCAAAAAGCACAAATATACCACAGTTGGTGGACAGACAGCATCATTTCAATTATTTAGCCTCTGCTTGGCTCGAGTTTAATTGGCCTGTTTGGAAGTGAGCTTTACACATGCCTGGATAAATGCATGGGTGGAGTTGTGACCGAAAAGTTTGAAATTTAAATGTTTACAGGAACAGAAAACTATCAGCATTTTGTAAATCAGGTAAATTTTCCCTTTCTCTGCAGATACTGCCCAAGTTCTTCCGGTACTTTCTTTTTTTATTTCAAATGTAGAGAAGACATCTCCAGTAATTTTCCTTTTCCTTAGAGCAGACAATAATGACTGAAATACATCCCTCCAAGTGTTTACCACAAAAACTTCATTTGGCATGAGCTGGAATGAAGATCTAGATCTGGGACTGATGTGATTGCATATCAGCTTTGATCGAAACCACGGGATGCAAAGCTAATGGATGTTAGAAGCTCAATCTGCTGGAGCTGCAACCAGACCTGGTCTGGTCTCCTGCCATAGTGGTTGATCCTGAGAGATGCTCCAAATCTTATAACCTAATTTGTGGTGCAATCGGGAAACGCATCTAATGAAATAAAGCCCTAAACCAGGGGTCTCCAAACTACGGCCCGCGGGCCACATTCGGCCCGCCAGCGGGCTACATCTGGCCCGCAGCCAGTGGGGCGGGATGGGATTCCCGCTGCCGAAAACACTCCCGCGTCCGGAACCCCGCCGCTGACTCAGGATCCGAACGCGGGGGCGGAAGCCACAGGCCGGACATTTGCTGCCGCTCCGTGCTGTGTCTGATGGACCCATGGGAATCCCCGCTCTCTTCACCGGCCTATTGTCCAATCAGAGCTGCCGTCCTGTGACTGACAGTTCATTAAATGAATAAATGAATTAAATAAATTGAGACATCTGTTATCCAATTGCCGCTCTGCATTGACTGAGTGACAGCTGCTTTATCCAATCCGTATGCTCCATCTGTCTGAAATGAGCGAGAACAATGACAATGACGGCGGCAATTCAATTATGGAAGGAAAAAAGAAAAGAAAAGTGGACAGTGAGTGCCGCCTGTTTAATGAAGAATGGGGTGTAAAGTACTTCTTTGTATAAGCAGGTGATAAAGCCTTGTGTGTCATATGCAACGAAACTTGCAGTTTTGAAGGAGTACAATGTACGTCGGCACTATGAGACCAAACATGAACCAAGTTATTCCCAATTCACAGGAACACAGCGTTCGGAAAAATTTGAATCGATGCAACGCAGGTTGCTTTCCCAACAAGTTTTTTTTACGCAGAAGATAACTGAAAATGAAGCTTTAACCAGGGCCAGTTACAAACTAGCTTATGTGTTGGCTAAAAGAGGAAAGCCATTCACCGATGGAGATCTCATCAAAGAGTGTATAATGGAAGCAGTGGAAGAGTTATGCCCAGAAAAAGCAAATCTGTTCAAAATCATCAGTCTTGCACCAAATACTGTTGCTCGTAGAATTGAGGATATAGGAAGCAATATATTTCATCAAATTGCAGACAAAGCAAGAAATTTTCAGTTGTATTCTCTCGCACTTGATGAATCGACTAATGTGTGTGACACGTCACAACACGTAGTATTCATCCGTGGCATTGACGGTGAATTTAATGTGACACAAGAATTGGCATCAGTGCATAGCATACACAGCACAGTAACTGGAGAAGACATCTTAAAAGAATTGCAAAAAACTGTGTTAGACTATAACCTGGAGTGGAATAAACTGCAATGCGTGACAATTGATGGAGGAAAGAACATGTCTGGGGTGAAGAAAGGTTTGGTTGGACAAATCACAAAAGTCTTGTGAGGTTGGTGGATTCTCAAAGCCCATGTTTCTGCATTGCATTATCCATCAACAAGCATTGTGCTGCAGAAAATATGTGGATATGTCTTGCGTTCTGAAACCTGTTGTTTCAACTGTGAATTTCATTCAATCTCACGGGCTTAATCATCGCCAGTTTCATGATTTTCTGAAAGAAACTGATTCTGAGTTCGGTGACTTGCCTTATTATACAGCAGTTCGCTGGCTTAGTTGTGGAAAGGTTCTATCATGGTTCTTTCAGCTCAGAGAGGAAATTTATTCCTTTCTCACAGAGAAGAATCGACCCGAACCACTTTTATCAAACACTGACTGGCTTTGGAAATTGGCATTTTTTGCAGACGTGACAGGCCATATGAATCAATTGAATCTGAAGTTGCAAGGTGAAACAAATTTGATTTGTGATCTATTCGCGCATGTCAAGGCATTCGGGGCAAAATTGATGCTATTTCAAGGACAGCTGAAAGTTCATAACTTGGTTCATTTTCCATGTTGTGAAAAATTTCATGAAGAAAGTAAAGCAGAATTTCCTTCTTCATTTGCAACAGAAATCATTAAGGACTTGCAAAAACAATTTCAGGAACGATTTTCTGATCTTGATGGAAACACAGGTGAAGTAAAGCTGTTTCAAAATCCATTTGGCTGCAATGTTGAAACACTCCCAAGTCAATTTCAAATGGAAATTATTGATTTCCAATCAGATGACATGCTGAAAGACAAGTATAAAGAAGGAAATCTGATCCAATTTTATAAATCTTTGCAGCCTGAGCAGTTTCCAAATTTGAAGCGATTTGCCTGTGGATTTGTATCAGTGTTTGGTACAACGTACCTGTGTGAACAAACATTTTCAAAAATGAAGTATGTAAGTCCAAATATCGAGCAAATTTACCTGATGAGCATTTGAAGTCCATTCTAATAATTGGCTCCTCAAGCTTGAAACCTCAGTTCAGCAATATTTTGAAATTAAAAAAGCAGTTCCATCATTCCCATTAATCTTGTGCAAAACTTCATGATTTGTTGGTTACGATTGAAAACTCCAATTGCCAGAATTGTGTAGAAAGGTGCAGACTGAATTTATTTTTGTTCGACCTTTATTAATGGTTCAAGTTTATTTTGAATTTCTTTGCTTTGTTTTACTGAAGTTCTTTCTTGGGGCGTGTTTATTTTTCTTATTGCGTGCCACAAAATTGGGCAAATTCTCGTTTCAAGTAAACATTTGTAAAATTTCAGTAAATAAAATTAATTTAAAAATGAATAGCCTGCTTTTCTCGTCTGCAGTTAAGTAATTGATTATTTTGTCAGAGCATTTGCTAATGTTTGACATTTTTACTCATTATATATCATTTCTCAGTGTAAGCATGGCATTGTTTCTTTGTAATTGTCACATTTCTCTTTTGTTCTGAATCATATCATGCTGATTAGAAAGATGATCCAAATAAAACTTATTCATTCATTTAAATTTTATTCATTCATTTATAAAACTATTTTTTTTTCTTTGGCCCCCGAAAATGTGTAAAATATACGATGTAGCCCTCGTACTGAAAAGTTTGGAGACCCCTGCCCTAAACTTTCCAATGCAGAAATGCAATTGCTTCATATCCAACATGAATGCAATACTCTCATCTGTTTGAAACAAAATTGACATCAATAAAATAATTAACATGGTGATCTTCAGTGTTACTGTGTGCATTCCGAACATGAAGTACCGAAAGACAAATTTCGGGGGATGGTGCATTAAAAAATGTGCCAGGGAGAAAGAGCTTTGTGTGAGCCAAATTCAGGTCAAAACAGTTTAATATGGAAGAGAAAAGTGAAGAATCTGAATTTATACATGTCCTTCATGTCCCAAAGAGTTTTCCCAGCCAATAAATCACTTTCTTTGTAGTGCAGTGCACACTATTTGAAATCTAAAAATGCAATGCAGGTGACTGTTACTCTGAATGTTCAAATCAAATACTTATTGTTCCAAATGTGGTACTAGGATGCCCAAAAAAGCACTCTAATGGACATGGAGATTGCAGACTATGAGCGTTTTGTGAAAGAATTAAACCAGAAAATTACTGATCGAGACAACCGGATTGTAGAAGTAGTAGAAGAAATAACATCATGCAAACAGAAACTAGAAACCAAGGAATGTGAAATAAGTAAGTTCAATAGTTTGAGTACTTGGGACATTTTTATGTTTTTTTTTATTAATTAAACATGGAGTCAAAAAGAAATTTTGAACGAAATGTTACATTCCCACATTTTCCTGGTTTCTACTTGCATACCTTAAATATGATCCATCTTGATATATCTGATCCAGTCCTAGTGACTTAACAACACTTAAGTACCACCGGCCATTCTAATGCCTCTTTTTTATCGATACTTACTCCACCCAATGTCTTAACTACCCTCCATTTCACTATGATTTTGGCAGCAGTACCTTCCTTGGGAAAGACAGATGCAAAGTCCTAATTTTGTACTTCAGCCATGCCATCTACATCCATAAGTAAATCCCCTTTTTGGCCCCAAATCAGCTATACACCTTTCAGTACTATTTTACCAAATGCCTGTACAAGACTTTTGGATTCCCTTTTATGTTGGCTGTCAATCTTTGCTCATACTCTCATTGCTGCATTTACTTCACTTTTTCACTTCCCCTTTGAGCTTACTATATTTTCTATGTTCTAAAACAGCAGGTCCATATAAAATTAGGAAAACACCTGGGGGTGAATTTTCCCATTCCACACACTACGGGAATCAGAGTGGGCGAGGGGCGGATGGGGGAAAGGTCCATTAATCTCCAGTGGGGAAAATCCCACCCATAGGGTGAAATTAGTCTTTCACAGAAATGCAAACTGAATGATTAAGTCAAATAGAGGAAAATTGGTGGCATGTAAAATAGTTGGAGATTAACTTACTTATTTTGTACTGCAACAAAATATCAATTTTACCACCACGGTGTTTTGATAAAGGTGTAATCAGTCGAGGGAGAAATTTACCCAATTCCTTTGCAGACAGTGCTACAAGTTGCTTACTGGCACAGTCCTGTTCTTTATTCATGTTATTGAAGAACAAAGCACAGTCTACAACTCTGCCTGCACCCATCCCCTCCGGAATCAACATAAGTCACTACAAATTTCTCCTCAAGGAATTTGACTAGCACTGAATCTAGAATCTTTTCACCTTTTTAACTTTGTTTTTATTAAATTAATTTCATGAAAAGTCTAGAATTTATTATTTAGAAAGACGCTAAAAATGCCCTGTAAGAGAGGTGACCTGATTTATATGGTTATGTTGCAGAATCTCTTCAGACAACCTTGGAGGAGCACAAAGAGAAAAATACCAAGATGAAACAAATCCTAGTGAAAACAAAGAAGGAACTTACAGATTCAAAGCGAGTAGTGAGTAACATGAATAGGTCCCAGATGATCTTAATCGCTGGAAATATATTTTGATCACAGAAATTTAGTGTTTGTTCTTAATTATTAATAAATTTACAATGTATAAATGGCACCTGTTTCCTAGCAGTTACATTTCAAAGAGTGAGTTGTGTAATGGGATCTGATTGTGAAAGATGGTTGCTGAGATTTGGAATGTCTACAGTTCTAAGGAAAGTTCTTACACACATGACAAGTCATCTTTTTGCTTAAATGCGGGTGTTTGTAAGAAAGCAAGAGCAGTTTGCAAACGTGGGGGGAAAAAAGGATAAGAAAAAGTAGGACTCAAAGGGGGCGATCTTATGAAAACATTTCTAATTCCAGAACTAGTATGAAAATGGGAGAGTTTCTGATCCTTTTTTTGGGTGAGTCCAAATCTGTGATCTTATGCACTTGGAGCAAAAGAAAAACCCCTCAAAATCTGTTTCTACCTTGTTGGGAGAGGGGCAGGGCTTAAAACACCAGAAAGCTAGCTGAGCGCAGCAGAGGGTGCCACTGCTTATGGTGCAGGTCTCTCCGCTCTGAGAGCAGAGAGACCTGTCACTCATTCTCTGCTACTCACAGCCAGCGTCCATAACCTAAAGCAGGCCTCCCTCTGCCCCCAACAAATGGCCTTTGGTTCTACCAGCGAGGCCATCAACTCTGGAAACCTCTCCTGGCAAAGTCACAGAGGCGATTGAGTCCCAGGCTCGCTAATCTCATTTAAATTAGTTTTTAAATGTATTCAAATAAGTTATTTAGCCTCACACTGGAAATGGGCGTGAGGCTGATCTTGTCGGATATCCGGCGCCAGTAAGATCGCAAGAGGCAAGAAATCGAGCACGAACCTGCTCTCTCGCGATCTTACCAGCTCGCCCTGCCCAGCGGCCAGCGTGGCACGATGGTAAGATTGCCAGCAATTAGATGAAGAGAATCACAGAACAACCTATGCAACCAATGAGTATTGCACAAATTCAATTTAACCATAATTCCAAGATAATGCAATACATTTCAAGTTGACCAATTTTTAATTCTAATTAGTTTCCCTGTGTGTACAAAATACAGAGGTGGCAGAAAAACTTTTAGACTGGATTTTGTTGTAAATTAAATACCGTAGAATATTAAATGACATATTGCAGAATATTATACAGACTTTAATTGCATACTTACAACTCAAAATCAAAAGGGATTTATCCCTTAAACTTGACTTGTGCGGTTTGACAAACAGCTATATAACTGATGTGGTATTATGTTTTTAGGAAGGAGAACAATTAGCTCTCCAAGTTTCTATGAAAGCTGAACTAGAAGCAAACCAGCAGCAAGTGGAAAATTACAAGGTACCTTTTTAATCTGAAACCTTTCAACTAAATTCCTGGAAAGATACCCTTTCAAAAGGGTTGTCATTAATAGTAATTAGTTAGGCCTTGTTTATCAACTGTTTAACTTTTTGTATTTTTGTGGAATATTTGTAAATATCAAAGACTTAGGAAGTGGGAGTGACCTTTGAACTTCTGTGGGCTGAGATTTGTGCAGCATGTTTTGGTCATGCTAGATAATGTACCATACATTTTGTGTGTGGCTGTAGGTTTTTATGGTATAAAATATCACAAAGTAAGATCCCAAGAACTGCAGATCAATAAGCCTAAGATCTGACATAGGAAAAGCTTTCAAATCATTGGATAATGAAAGCAATAAACACCTATATAGACGCAGTGTGTTAAAAGGAAATTAGTGTGGAACTAGGGGAGGGAGTTCTTTTGGAGTTCCTGAAGAAGCCTTGCTGACGGCAGAACTTTACCAGATATATTGGGCGGAATCTTCCGCTCCCACCAGAAGCAGGAATTGTGGCAGGCCAAAGCACTTAATTTGGCAGGATGCTAAAAAACGTTTACCAGCAGCGGGATAAACTGTTGGAATTTTTTTCCTGACTTCCAAGGTGGATTAAATGTGGGCCAGAGTTCCTGATGACCAATATCAAGAATGCTATTTGCATATATTAGCATGTCATGAATGGTCATTAAAAGGCCACCTCACTGGAAACATATTCCCTGTCAACATTAAGTTCCCCACCAACAGATAATTGGAATGTTCAGTTTTACGACTGTATATAAGTGACGCTCATCTGGTAAGCTTCACTTTATCCACGACTTTGAGGTCAGTAGCTGCTGCTGCTTTCACCTTCCTGTTAACTATTCACTCTTTTACATCAGGTGCCAGTGGCACAAATTATACCAAGACTGTTCGCTTCTCGACCTTTTGGCTAAGATCAAGTGTAGTTTTGGCATCCTGCACTTGGTTGAAGTCATGAGGTTACACTGAGGCTTCATTTGAAGCAATTTTTGAAAGCGGCATCTAGGCCCTTTGGCTAAGATGCAAATGAGAGCAAGCTTGGAGAAAGTGCAATGCCTGCTCCAATCAGCTTGGATCATGTAGATCAAGCCCAAGATAGGAAGGGGAAACCTGTCTTGTCAGCTTGGATCTGGAATGTCTCACATGCTGAGACTTTGAATTGGACTTGGATTGGATATAAACAAAAAAGAATTATGCCAAGACTATGCATGGGAGTCACAAATAGCAGGGTGGAGATGGGACAGAGGCAGCCCAAAGGTGGGAGGAAGAACCAGAGGGGAAGGGTGAAAGACTGTTGGGGCAGTGAAACCAAATTATTTGGGCATATTTGAGAGACTGCCCAGGGAAGGAAGCCAGATTGTTGGGGGTATGTTAGAGGGCTCAGCATGGCATGCATGTCTTGGTCCCAGTCTTTGTTGGGGAAAGGCTTCTCTGGGTAGTGACAGTATAAAGAGCTAGTCCATCATTTAGTGGATTTGGTCCTCGTGGATTGCAAGCATGGTATTGGGATGCAGTGGGCACAGTCACATTCCGGGAAGGCAATTGGATTCAGTATTGGGGAAGTTTGGGTCTCATGGGGTAGTGGATGGTCTCATAGGGATGTTCTCTAAACGTAAGACTGCAACCCGCCTCAAGAATTGGAGGGGTCAGATTCATAAGCAGCATAGTGACGTAAACATTGAAGGGAATGGGTGGACAGCAGGAATGTCAACATAAGTAATGGTGGAGTTGAGGGTAATGGAGAGGCTGAATGGCCACAAGAGGGGGAGGATTTGAGAGCTGGGTAATTGTGGAAGAGGATGGGAAGAACTTGATGGGTGACAGAGGGGTTATGGAGGCAAGCTGACAATTGCCTGACAGAGTTCTCGCACATGGTTGTCATCACCCACATCATGGCACAATATCTGCATGTTCAATCATGTATAAATGGGGGGCACACCCATCTGTGATCCTCCAGGATGTTCTTCACCTGCAAGGGGTGGACTGGGGATGCCATGTCTAGATGGTGGCCAGTCCAAGGACTTAGCACTGTCCTGCTGGCTTGGAGATGGAGAGAAACTTGGTAAAGAAATGCCCAGTAAATGTATCAAATTGACTTGTTCACAAGTACAAAGAGCTGCTGAGAATGCAGGCTGCAAGCAACCCAACCTTGATTCTTGCTCTCATATGAATGAGGCAAAGGCCCTACTAGATTGGCACAGATCTCAGAGGAGCAGTGGCCTGAGCAGCAAGGGAGCGTGGAAGTCCAAGATGCTCTCAAAGTGGAAAATGCAATGAAGACCAGTGGTCTGACCACAGGTAATAGAAGTGAGTGAAAGACGATGCTGCAGGTGCCTTCATTTGTCCAGGGATGTAATAGTTCATGCTTGCCAGCTTCTTTGGGAAGAACTGTGGCCACAAGGACTTGGGGAACATCCCATGTCACTGCTGCAGTGAACTTTTTTGCCTGCTGTTCCTTCCAGGGCTCCACTGGCGACCTGAGCAGAATTTTCCAATCAGCAACACACGTACTTACAGGAGGTCCAAGTGCCTTGTTCACCATAGCTCCAGTATGTCCATTATCGCATGGATGCCAAAATTCAAGCTGGGGGAGCTGTGGGATTTGCATTGATATCTGTTTTCCTGTAAGTGCAGGATGCCATCAACGTGACTTTTTGAATGTTCTGCTGATTAGTGATCACCTAGTTTTTGCTTGGTATCCAGGGAGCGCTGAAGATTGTTTACATTTTGACCCACTTGTAGGTGCCACAGGTCTTTGAAGGATCTCAACTGTATTAATTAGTTTTATAAACATGAAATTTTATTGTTGTTAGATATGTAAAAATACTTAGCAACTTGCTGCTGCATTGGCATGGTGATGTTCTGACTTCATCACCAAATTCAATTACAAGGGATTGAATCTAAAATGTCTGTCAGTTTTGGGCCAATAATAAAATGCTAACCATTAGGGTAATGCAATTCTTTGCAAAATCTAGTTTTGCAATTTTCTTTTAATTCTTTCAAACCAATGTAATTAAGGAAATGAAAAAGTTTGTCTATATGTATGCAATTCAGAACACCGACGCAGTAGTAATCGTAGAATGTAAGGACAGATTTGCAGAAAATCCATTGACTATTATTGTTAAATGTTGCAGATTCAAGTGGCAGATTTAACTGCTGAAAACCACAAGTTTCAGGAACAATTACGTCAAATGAATGAGCAGAATAATCGTACAGTGAGTGCATTCACACAAAAGATAGCAGCTCTTCAGGAAGAGTGCAATATTGCTAAGGTACGATCTTGAGTGCATCCAGAGATGTGTCTCAACAGATCTGAAACAATCTTTAATGTAGAATTGGGCAATAACTTCAGATGACTTTCGCGGCACAATCAAGATGACTACTTTTTGATTTTGAGCTTTAAATGCAGTATCTCTTCAGCCTGTGGCTTAGATAATCAAATGGTATTTTTTCCAGTCTCTCAGTTGTCTGTAGTTCCTATAGAAGATTATTTGCTGCAAAATCATAAATAATAACGATCAGTGAATTTCTATTCGTTTCTAACACTCAAAATATAAAACATTCTAATTTTCTGAGGATAATGAGTTTTTCCAAGTTGGATAGTGAGAATAAGAAAAATAAAAGACAAGTTACGAAAAGATTTATAAGCTTAGGAAAGTTAATCAGTAAAAAATTAACTTTCACTGCTGAAGCCATTGCATGCCATTGATATTAGTATAAGGGTTTAAGCTGGCGGCTGCCATATTGTCATGTTCATGTTCATTAGTCATTCTTTTTGCTCACATCTGCTGTGCCCGATTAATTCTCATTTTTCGTGTTGGTAAGTTATTTTTCTTCCACTCTCTTTCACTTCCTCTTTTTTTAAATTTCACTCTTTCTATTTTTCATTTTCTCTAATTCACTCTCCTTTAACTCAATCTCTCTTGTATAGTAAAATATGTTCACCATCTAAGCACCATTACTTTAACATGCTAATTTTGTTGTCCCTTCCTTCATAAGCGAGTGTATCATCTACTTAATTTTGAGTTATAGGGCATATTTGCAAGGCTTTGTTCCCCAAGTAAATAGAAACTTACTCAATGACAGCATGTGTCAAAGAACCTGACCTCCATTCTTGACACACTGCATTCAATACTCTGCTGATACTGATATAGAGTTCCTGATTCTCCACTTCGTACTCTGGTCAAGCAGAGCTCGCTGCTGGGAACCTCATAATGAAGTTTTTTTCTTATAGGCTTTGGGAACAGGTCAAGAGGTTTCCAGCATCACAAACAATGAAGTAGCCAGAAATAACCCTGATTGCAGGGGGGAAATATTCCAGTGCTATGAATTGAGGATTTGTTCTGATGTGCTATGCAATTTACATATAAATGATAGAGTTCAATTTATTTGAAATTCACGTACTTCCATCAAAGTGTTTTAATGTTGCTTTTACAGGCTGAGCAAAATGCAACCACTGTGGATTTTGAAAGTTACAAGGTTCGTGTTCATAATGTCCTAAAACAACAGAAGAGTCGATCAGCTGCTCAGAGTGAACATGAGTTGACCCAGCAGGAAAAGTGAGTTATAGAATGTTCTCAATACAGCCTCTGTTACTGATGCATTTTTTGTGATTTGTAAAATATATACTCTTTCAATTGTTTACAAATGATTCCACACTTGTTTAAAACTAGGGCAATGATTTATACTAGGACCAGGAAGCTATTAAGTTTACAACTTAACTAGTTAAACTAATTAATACAATTTCAATTGGGGTGAGTAATAACAGGAAGAGAATTAATATTGAAGTATTAGCACAGAGTCTGAAGGCATTAATTAAAATTAATAGTTTATTCAAGGTATTTACGAGAACTAAAAGAGGAAAGATTTTTTTCTTAGATCACAGAAGGGCACCTGTTGCTTGCAATTCCTGTGCCATGTGGGGACTTCAGGACAATTCATGTGACCTGAGGGGGGTGGGATGGCAGGGGGGGAGGAAGTGTTTCCAGCTGCTTGAGCTCAAACTTAGGATTTCTGAATAGTCGTATGCTCGGGTCACAGGAGGATCAGGGAGCATGAGAGTTTCCTGGATCATGCATTCCAGGAGGTGGTCACCCCACAGACAAAGAGTTGAGGATCGTAAAAGGGTGGCTATCTGGAAGAGTAAGAAGAGGCTTGAAGTGCAATGACCATGTCACCACTGGGTAAGGGATTGCACAGGAGGAAACGAGAGAGTAGAAATACAGTTGCTATAGGAGATTCCATAGTTAGATGACAGACAAGCATATCTGTAGCTATTATCATGAGTCTCCATGGTGTCTTGGCTCTCTGGTGTCAGGATAAAGGGCATCATGGAGAGGGTGCAGGGGGGAGGGAGCAAACCAGATACTGGTAATGTCAGTACCAAGAGAAAGCAGGTACTAGGATCCAATGGTCAAATTTTTAGGAGCTAGGAAGGAAGTTCAAAAGTAGGACCTCAACGGTAGTAATCTTTGGATTACTCCCAGTGTCATATGCTAGTGATGAGTAGAAATAGCAAGTCAGGGAGAATTGAGGCACGGTGCAGGGGGCATGCGACAGGTTACAGCTCAACAGGACTGAAACTAATGTCCTCATGGGAAGGTTCAGTAGTGTGGTTGTGGAGTGTTTAAATAAAATTAAAATGTTTCATTGAAGGCACTTTGTTTAATCTACTAGTAGCATATTGGATTCCACATTTTATGGCATTCAAATGCAGTTGGTTGTTCGTTTAAATGAGCTAAAATGCTTGAAGGATAGGTTGTGATGGGCCAAATAGTCATTTCTTGCACTGGTATTCTGGAGTGAAATTATGGTTTATTTTTCTCTAGTCTGTCAATGTGGGGATGTGTTGCAGCAGCCCCTGCTACAATAATTAACCGAGCAAAAAGTAAGGCTTTGACTTCGTGACTTTTTTGTGAAATTGCATTGTGCTTAATATGGGGTTGTTTCGCCAATAGTATCGTAGGTATAGAGATTTGGGCTGTTTACTAAACCCCAGAGTAAGAAGAATCTTGTTGAGGAATAACCATGTTAGCAAAAGGGCAATCACTAATTTAGAATGCAAACTGAGTAGGTTTATTAGACAATAAAGATTTAAACCATTGATATGTAATATTTCATTAGTTGAGACATGGTATGATACACAAGTTCAACGTGTGTCAGCCTGTCTTTTTCATGAATCCTGGGACTTCTAGGGTCTTCTCTTTTTAGTTATACTTGATCTCTTGACTCGCAACATCCTTTGAGATTTTAGCTCAACTCTAACATACATATGGGTCTCACTGCTGCTTCAACACACAACTTCCAGTCCACCTTAACTGCTGAAGCTACATATTTCACAGCTGCCTGCTAAGTGTTCTCTCATTCTCTCTCTTTCTCACTGGATACAGCTTTCTAACAAAGACTATGACTAAGTGTATTTTACTACTGATTCTCCCAAACTAGACTTTGACTGAATGATTCCTTGACAGCTAAGTGGTTATGTATATTTTCTATTTGCACTCAAGGCCCTGGCAAGCCTGCTTATTCTGGATCCACTGATCACTAATACTGCATTCTTATGACAATCCTCAGCCCTATGGTATTCTAGTCAGTAAATAGGCCTAATACTGGGTTCTTACAGCAGCCCTGCAGCCTGTGAAAAATGCCCTATGTAAATGTTAACAAGTGCCCCCTGCTCAAAGAACAAAGAACAGTACAGCACAGGAAACAGGCCCTTCGGCCCTCCAAGCCTGTGCCGCTCCTTGGTCCAACTAGACCAATCGTTTGTATCCCTCCATTCCCAGGCTGCTCATGTGACTATCCAGGTAAGTCTTAAACGATGTCAGTGTGCCTGCCTCCACCACCCTACTTGGCAGCGCATTCCAGGCCCCCACCACCCTCTGTGTAAAAAAACGTTCCTCTGATATCTGAGTTATACTTCGCCCCTCTCAGCTTGAGCCCGTGACCCCTCGTGATCGTCACCTCCGACCTGGGAAAAAGCTTCCCACTGTTTACCCTATCTATACCCTTCATAATCTTGTACACCTCTATTAGATCTCCCCTCATTCTCCGTCTTTCCAAGGAGAACAACCCCAGTCTACCCAATCTCTCCTCATAGCTAAGACCCTCCATACCAGGCAACATCCTGGTAAACCTTCTCTGCACTCTCTCTAACGCCTCCACGTCCTTCTGGTAGTGCGGCGACCAGAACTGGACGCAGTACTCCAAATGTGGCCTAACCAGCATTCTATACAGCTGCATCATCAGACTCCAGCTTTTATACTCTATACCCCGTCCTATAAAGGCAAGCATACCATATGCCTTCTTCACCACCTTCTCCACCTGTGTTGCCACCTTCAAGGATTTGTGGACTTGAAGGTCCCTTTGTGTTTCTATACTCCTGATGACTCTGCCATTTATTGTATAACTCCTCCCTACATTATTTCTTCCAAAATGCATCACTTCGCATTTATCCGGATTAAACTCCATCTGCCACCTCTCCGCCCAATTTTCCAGCCCATTTATATCCTGCTGTATTGCCCGACAATGCTCTTCGCTATCCGCAAGTCCAGCCATCTTCGTGTCATCCGCAAACTTGCTGATTACACCAGTTACACCTTCTTCCAAATCAGTTATATATATCACAAATAGCAGAGGTCCCAGTACAGAGCCTTGCGGAACACCACTGGTCACAGACCTCCAGCCGGAAAAAGACCCTTCGACCACTACCCTCTGTCTCCTATGGCCAAGCCAGTTCTCCACCCATCTAGCCACTTCTCCTTGTATCCCATGAGCCTTAACCTTCTTAACCAACCTGCCATGTGGGACTTTGTCAAATGCCTTACTGAAATCCATATAGACGACATCCACGGCCCTTCCTTCATCAACCGTTTTTGTCACTTCCTCAAAAAACTCCACCAAATTTGTAAGGCACGACCTCCCTCTTACAAAACCATGCTGTCTGTCACTAATGAGATTGTTCCGTTCTAAATGCACATACATCCTGTCTCTAAGAATCCTCTCCAACAACTTCCCTACCACGGACGTCAAGCTCACCGGCCTATAATTTCCTGGGTTATCCCTGCTACCCTTCTTAAACAACGGGACCACATTCGCTATCCTCCAATCCTCAGGGACCTCACCCGTGTCCAAAGAAGCGACAAAGATTTCCGTCAGAGGCCCAGCAATTTCATCTCTCGTCTCCCTGAGCAGTCGAGGATAGATGCCATCAGGCCCTGGGGCTTTGTCAGTTTTAATGTTCCCTAAAAAACCTAACACTTCCTCTCTTGTAATGGAGATTTTCTCTAACGGGTCAACACCTCCCTCCGAGACACTCCCGGTTAACACACCCCTCTCCTTCGTGAATACCGATGCAAAGTATTCATTTAAGATCTCCCCTATTCCCTTGGGTTCTAAGCATAATTCCCCTCCTTTGTCCCTGAGAGGTCCGATTTTCTCCCTGACAACTCTTTTGTTCCTAACGTATGAATAGAATGCCTTAGGATTCTCCTTAATCCTGCCTGCCAAGAACATCTCGTGACCTCTTTTTGCCCTTCTAACTCCCCGTTTGAGTTCTTTCCTACTCTCTCTGTATTCCTCCAGAGCTCCATCTGTTTTCAGTTGCCTGGACTTAACGTACGCCTCCCTTTTCATTTTAATCAGATCCTCAATTTCCCTGGTTATCCACGGCTCTCGAATCCTACCTTTCCTATCTTTCCTTTTTACAGGCACATGCCTATCCTGCAGCCTTATCAATAGTTCCTTAAAAGACTCCCACATGCCAGACGCGGACTTACCCTCGAACATCCTCTCCCAATCAACATCCACCAATTCCTGTCTAATCCGGCTATAGTCAGCCTTCCCCCAATTTAGCACCCTGCCCGTAGGACAGCACTCATCCTTGTCCATTACTATCCTAAAGTTAACAGAGTTGTGGTCACTATTTGCCACATGTTCCCCTACCGAAACTTTGACGACCTGACCGGGCTCATTTCCCAGAACTAGGTCCAGTATAGCCCCCTCTCTAGTCGGGCTATCTACATACTGTTCCAAAGAACCTTCCAGTACGCATTTTACAAATTCCTCCCCGTCCGGACCCCCAGCTCTAAGCACTTTCCAGTCTGCTCCTGGCAAATGATCTCCCAGCAACTGACCTACTCTACTCCTAACTCTCTTGATGATTTTATTTTTTACTCCATTCTTAAAGTTACAAAGCCAATGCTCAGAGTGGACCAGATGGACCCAGAACTATTCCTTGCTTGCTCCAAAAATCAAAATCCAATTGAATCCAATTCATGGTCCCCACAAAAGAGACACAAGATCTAAGCTGACAAGGTATTGCACCCTATCTTGGGCTTGATCTGATGCTTGATCTTTGGATGCCCACCAACTAATGTACAGTGACAAATGCAAGAATCTCAGGGATACATCCCTATTTTTGTACGACTTCTAACCTAATATATGCAACTCTTGATCGATAGGAAGAGTGCTCCCAGCATCTCCATAACAATCTAACCTTTGATAGATCCTTGAAACATTCTAAACTATTACTAGTATCTTTGACCAATGGCCCTAGAACATCTAGTCCTCAAGCTACTTTCCTGGTCAATCAGCGTTATAGCTTTGGCTTCTCTACTGCACAGCTAGACTTGCTGGAGCCCAAATGTGTCCTAGTTAGAACTTCAGTTCACTCCCAACAGACCTACATGTTCTTTTTTAAAGTTACATTATAGTATTTTGCAAGTAAAGATATGCCAAATTTAACAACATGGCCCAAAGTTAACAAATTATTCCAATAAAACTTATGCACTATTCAGTTTGATCATTTAAGCCCTATTAATTATACAAATGTGCCAATCAGGTGTGGTTGTGCTGAATAAAGGTAAACTTTTTTTTTGTTTCAGAGAACATCTCCAAAAGGTTGTTGACCAACTGAAGGCAAAGTTACAGGAGACTCAGTGCAACCTACAAGTCAATGTGGGTGAGTTGCAAGCTCTACAGTTGGAGCATGATATGCTGCTGGAGCGACATAACAAGATTCTGCAGGAAACTGTGTCCAAAGAGGCTGAGATTCGAGAAAAGTATGTCTTTTTTATTGTTTTTCAAGCTCAAGTAGTTCTAAAGTAGGTATAAGTATTGTAATTCCTTTCCCGTAAAGAGAATCTTGCTGCATTTGTTTGTGTAATTTCAAGTATTTACAACTGTACAAAAAAAGATACAGTACTAAGTAGTTAAGTATCTGGTAAATCTGGAGTTGCAACTAAAGTACCGCATTTTTGGTGCTTATTTTAAGCACTGAGGTGCTGCAACATGATTTTTAAAATGTTAATTTAAATGAATTTGAAAGAATATTTTCACAAACCAGTCAAATCCGCACACGATCAAACTTGTTATGAATAAATTGCAGGTACTATACTCAATTTTGCTTTTCACAAAGGAAACATTGGATGTTCAGACATGCTTCATGAAACTAATTTTCAACCTTTTTGTCTTTACCCGTTTGTCCCACTGTTGTTTACAATCGTAACATTATAATGTTTCTGTGTTGCATATGAATAGCCTACTGTTGTTTGAAATATGATGAATTATTTAATAATGACTTATTTTAAAGGTGAGATCTAGCAACATTTTGCATTAGCAACCTCTATTAGATACATTTGGAAATCATTACAAGTGATTGTGTTACGGAAGTATGTAGTTTATAAAATGAAATATGCAGGAATATATATTATTGATGTTTACATGCAAGTGTACAAATTTACAAAATGATTCCTTTTTTAGGCTTTGAGTTCATTTTAATCCAGATCGTAATCAAATTATGAATCTTTGAGATTTTTATATATTTTGCATTGTCTAAACTAATACAGTATTTCATACTTGCCAATTATGCAACAAATTACATTACGAGTACTCTTGATTTATTTGGGCATTGCTAGAGTTTAATGGTACTTCAGCATATGTTAATAAATCTGGATGTGGTGAATTCCTCAATTCGATCTAGGAATTTCAACCAAAAAATATTAAAAAGAAAATTGAGAAATGTTGCCACTGTTATGCACCTCGTAATATGAACAGAAGCTGGGACAGTGGTCTCTTGCCTATCCACCTTAATGCACGGGGAGGAATCCGGCTCAGAATTTTATATGGTAGTTTTATGTAACGTTTCACAATTGCAGTGAGGTGAAGTTGTCACATTGCTATTAAACATTGCTTTACAGACTTTGCTGTGTGCAGTCTGAAAATGTATTGCTGAAATCGGAGCATGCTCAAATTGTGAGTCAGATGACTGCCCAGAATGAAGCAGCGCACCAAAGCTTCCGTGACCAAGTCCAGCACCTGCAAGAAGATCACAGAAAGACCGTTGAAATGTTGCAGAAACAATTAGCCAAAATGGAGGCACAGATCTTCCAGCTTCAAGCTGAAAACAATTTAGCAAGTGAGTCTCGATCTATAAAACAACCATCTGTTAATGTGAGATTGCAAACATTATACAGCACATCATTTTAGATTAATTTAGAGGCCATACTCTGCTGATTTAAAAGGAGAGAGAGAAAAACTACTTGTAATTATTTCAAATTGGTTCTCATGTAAGAAATGTTTTCTATTTTGATATTATTTGCTACTTACAAAACATACTACTGATTTGTCTTAAATTGTGAAAATGGTGCAGATCAGGTAGATATGCTTTTCTTTAAAAGCTAATTGAAAAATATGAAGTACAGCTTTCCATTTAGCTATAGATTTCAAATAATGAATTATTAATTTTTGCATGCTTTGCATTATTTGGTAACATTACTACTTGCATTTTAAATTGGCACTTCTAATTGACAAACTACTCCATCAAGATTAAAATATTTTTGATTGCTGTTATCCATTTCTTAAAGAACTCCTATTATTATGCTATTGTTCAAATAACAGCATCATAGAATCTATTTCAAAATTGTTCTTGTACTTAAGAGATTTTGTCTTTCTCTTTCTCTTGTTGATCTTATCTGACAGTAACCCCACTACTACTTGAATCCCAGAGCATAATGGACTGGGTTCAACTGGGCCAGAGTTAGGGAAGACATGTACCAGAATATTCGTAAGAGCTCGATTATTGTTTTAAAATGGTCATGATTACTCTTTGGACCACATAGCAACTGACCAGTAGGAAAACCTGTTTATTCTTCTGACCATGAGGTATCTGATGTGGTGAATGAAGCCATGTGAGGGGAGACATGTTTATCTTGCAAGCCATAAGGTGATTAAAAGATCAAACAGTGGAACAGTGCCAACTTGAGAAGAAATGGCAGGAAGATTAAATATGATGTAATTCTGTCCAACTGGCCTATCTATGCCAATGTTTCTATTGCACACTTTCTCCTTTATATGATTATATCGCTACCCCTTAAAGGCAGCTATGCTATTTGCCTCAAATAGTGTGCCTGAATGGAATAATTAAGCCTAGAGGTGTAAATGTGATATGGGAGAGACTGCCTGTACCATCAATGCAGAATGTAACCAAATGTGACATTGAGGAGCCCGAGCAGGATTGAAGTCAATGGGAAAAACACTTTACTGGTTGCACTATTGTAGCACAAAGGAAGATGAAAGTAGTTGTTGGAGACCAATCATCTCAGTCCCAGGTAGACATCACTGCAGGAATTCCTTGGGGTAGTGTCTTGGGCCCAGCCATCTTCATCAATAATCATAAGCTGAGAAGTGGGGATGTTCATAGATGATTGCAGCATTAGATACCATTCGTGACTCTTCAGATAATGAAGAATCCATGCCGACATGCAGCAAGACAGAGCACCTTCAAGCTTGGCTTGATAAGTGATAGGTAACATTCATGCCATACAAGTGTCAGGCAATGACCATCTCCAACTTGAGAGAATCTGACTATCTCCTTAAACATTATCATTATTGATTCCCACACTGCTTTCCCTAAGGCTAAGTTAGGTTGGTTGACGGCAGTGAATTTACAACAGACTTAGCATGGTAGTTATTTTAACTTTTCTTACTAGACTAATACATTTATTATATGCAATTGACATAAAAATATAAAAAGATTTGTGGCCATAATGTCGTCTTTCTTGCTGGTTATTTTATTGAAAACTATTTCACTATTTTCAGTTTATTCTGTTTAATTTTTTTTAGTATAAGGAAAATATCCTCAAGACATACAAAATAGCTAGTTATTTCAATCTTTAGAATGGCGATTCCATACATTATAAAAGTAATCACAACTGAATTGCATATCTTAAAACTATCTATCTGCAATTGTATTCTTTGCATATCAAAACTGCTGCTGTAAAACATCCTGGGGGTTACTACTGACCAGGAACTTAATTGGACCAACCACATAAGTAGTGTGGCTGCAAGAGCCAGTCAGAGGCTGGGAATTCTGCAGGGAATAGCATACCTCCTGACACCCCAAAGCCTGTCCACTTCCCAAAACCTGTCCACTATCTAAAAAACACGAGTTAGCTGTGTGATGGAGTATTTTCCATTTGCCTGGATGAGTGCAACTCCAACAACACTCAAAAAGCTCAGTGTCATCATCGCAAGCAACCCTCTTAACCGGCACTCTATCTACCTACTTGAACATTAATTCCATCCGCCACTAACATACTGTGGCAGTGGTATGTGTCATCCACAAGATGCACTGCAGCAACTTGCCAAGAAATCTTTGACTGACTGCACCTTCCAACACTGTGGGCTCTACCATTTCAAAGAACAAGAACAGGAGGCGCATGGCAATACCACCATGTGCAAGTTCCCGTCATCTCGCACTCCATCCTAACTTGGAGATATATTGCCTTTCCTTTATTGTTCTTGGGACAAAATCCTGGAAATCCCGCCCCAACAGCACTGTGGGTATGCCTTCCACAAGGACTGCAGTGGTTCAAAATGCTGGCTCACCACACCTCAAAGGTAATTACAGCTAGGCAGTAAATGTTGGCCTTCTCAGCAATATCCAAGTCCCAAGAACAAATAAAATAAATGCCCCATTCAATGGCTAGTACCTGCAACTAAATGTTACAGATACCTTCAGGAACAGATCGTGTGATGATAGGTATTTAATGTTTAAATTAATATAGAAGAATATTTACTCCATTGCCAGTGTAATTTCTGATTTTACAAAAAAAACAAAGCTAATATATTCTGATTCTATACTATGCCCTTTACTGAGAGGATAAAAATGACATTCTTCTCTCATTTACAATGTCACCCCGCATATCTTGCATGAATTTCCATAGTATCCATTTAGTGTTACAAGCAGCACTTCATTTTCTCATTTTACATATTAGCACGTGGAAGAAACAGTATGATTTTTTCTGTTTTTTTTTCTCTTGCCCAAGATCCTCCATCACTTGAGCCATCCGGGAAAATTTTGCGTGACCGACGAAACCTGGACACATCAGTGTTAGATATAAATTCCATTGACCGTGGAGAAGGAGAAGGAATGGAGATGACTGAAACAGAGTCTGTATCTTCTACCAATACCCAAGTTGCATCTCTTGAGCAATTGCTCACTTCCCCTGAGACTATGTTAGGTTGGTAGACAGTTGTGAATTTGCAACAGACCTAGTATGTTAACTTGCCTTATTAGGCTAATATATTTGTATATATCAGACATTTAAAAATGGTCAAATGATTTAAGGCCATTAACTTATTCTTGTATTTTCTCTAACTACTTTCATGGTATCATAAAGGGAAATCACCATCAAAACCTACCAACTGGCAGTTATTTAAATCTAGAATGGTTATTTGTGCGTTTGTAAAAGTTGTTATAAAACTAAATTGCATATCTTAAAATGATCAGTATGCAACAGCATTCTTTGCCTCTTAAAACTGCAAAAGAAGGCAAACATTTTCTCAACAAAAAGAAAGACAGACTTGAGGAAGAACCATTTGGGGCCTCGTACTATATTTCCTGAAGTTTAGATCTAGAAACACATCACCTGCTTTCTCCCTCATTCAGCATCAGTGTAAGTTATAGAGGGAAGGAAATTGGGAAAAGTATAAAATTGCAACTTAAAGACCTTCTCATCATACTTGATTTGGAATTAAAGATTTAGGGAACCACTATTGGTTTTCTTTTCTCACAAAAGGCTTAAGAAAAATAACTAAAATATTTTTATAAGTAGGTTAACTGGAAAACTGTTCTCACTATCACATTGATGATTTGCAGATGTTCCTCAATGGCAGCCAGAACCAACCAAGGAAGAAATAATACAGAAATTAAGCACAGCTACTAAGAGCATTGAACATTTAAATGGGCTACTACGTGAAACTGAAGCCACCAATGCCATCCTTACGGAACAAATTACGGTGGGTGTGTGCAGACAGTGGGATGGAGCACTAAAGTGCTTAGTTAAATGCATAATCTAGTCACTGTGGAATTTGTTCAGGGAGCATAAACTTAAATTTAATTCTTTAATGAACTTGTATTTATAACAAATATGATCTTCTTTTGATATTAGGAGACGGAATCATATACAAGTGGGTTGACTTTTACGATTAAGTGATCAGATGTGTATTCGTGTCTTGCTAAAGTTAGTGTTTAAACCTAGAAGCTGCAGTCTATTACAATAGATGTCTTCCAACATATGTCACAAATCAGATAAGAATGAGAAGGGGCTTCACAAAATCAGGTGGGAATGTGTTATGAGGATGATGCAAAGAGGTTTCAAGTGGATTTGGACAGGGTTTAGTGGGTGGGGAAGAACATGGCAGATGGAATATAACATCTTAAATTCAACTTGATAGGAGGAACGGAGGTGTAGAGTATTTCTAAATGGTGAGCAACTGGGAAATGTTGATGACCAAAGGGACCTCAATAAGTCACTGAAAGCTAAAATACAGGTGCAGCAAGCAATTATGATGGCAATGGTATGTTTGCTTTAATCACGAGAATTTGAGTAAGGGGAGTAAAGATGTCTTGCTTTGATTGTATAGAACCTTGGTTATTCTGTACCTGCAGTATTGTGTACAATTTTAGTCCCTTTACCTAAGGAAGGATACACTTGCTACAGAGTACAGCAGAAGTTCATTTAGACTAATTCCTGGGATGGCAAGACAGTCCTATAAGGAGAGATTGAGGAAACTGGGCCTGTATTATTTAGAGTTTTGGGAAATGAGAGGTGATCTCATCGAAATTTACAAAATTCATAAGGGGTGAGATCGGGTCGATGCAGATGAATGTTACCTCTGACCTCAAACCAGGGGGACAGTCTTAGAATAGGTGGCAAGCCATTTAGGGCTGAGATGAGGAGCAATTTCTTCCCTGAAGAAGTCGTGAAAAAAGCTTTGGAATTCTCTACCCCAGAGGGCTGTGGAACCTTAGTCATTGAGTATGTGCTAGACAGAGATCAATAGATTTCTAAAGACTAACGACATTGAGGGATATGGGGACAGCATGGGAAAATGGACATTGAAATAGATGATCGACTATAAC
Source organism: Mustelus asterias (assembly GCF_964213995.1). Lineage (NCBI taxonomy): Eukaryota > Metazoa > Chordata > Chondrichthyes > Carcharhiniformes > Triakidae > Mustelus > Mustelus asterias. The sequence goes on from NC_135810.1 coordinate 78,556,387, forward strand.
CTAGTTGAATGGCAGAGCAGGCTTGAGAGGCTGAATCGCCTACTACTCCTCCTATGTTCCTATAATTCTATCCACCTATAATTAGCCACAGTCCACGAGGGTTTGTTGTTTTCTCACTTTGCTCACTGAAATTCTGTGTGCTACTGTCATTCCGTCCTCCATCCAGTCCTTATCCAACCTGGCCTGTTCTCTCTGGTGTTTCACTTTCTTGTTGCCAACACCAGACTCTTACTCCAATTTCCCTGCAGACAAATTAATTGAGTCTTGCTTTGTCCAGCTGATTCTAAGGACGTTTCGCACAAGCCACAAGAAATAACACTCATCCCAACTTAATCCATCCAATCAGTGCCTCAAAGTGTTTCTTAAATAACTTCCAGCGTTTTTGTTTTTTGCATATATAAATCCCCAAAGATCTTGCCGACATCAGTTTCACATTTGATTTCCATTAGGTGAGATCTGGGTTCATCTTTGATTAATTTCCAAGCCATGTGTATCCTTTTCACTCGTAGATCACCATAGATCAGTCTCTTAAAAATTGATAGGTTAAGATTTTCTGATTTTTAAAAATGTAACTGGTCCTCTGATATTTGGGATTAATCTCTTGGCGTTTCTCTGAATTGCTTCTAGGGCTTGAATATTTGCTAGAAAATGTCAATAGAAAGCAAAAAATGTAAAATCAATATTTTTTTCATGTTGCTTCTGGTGCTTGGTAGTTATTTTAATTATTAAGAATTTAGAGTACAGTTTATTTGTATTAAGTTGTTCTAATGCCATGGATTTTGAATGTGGTAAAATTCTGAACCAATTTACACAATGTTAGGTTTTCACATTATTCTGCAGATGGCTGGATTATACACTGAGGGTTGGCTCTCTATATCCCCATGTAAATTTTGGGGGTGAGCTTGCATACTCCTGGTCAGCTTGCTTCACTTTAATAGTTTGTCACCATCCCTAGGTGCCCTCTCCCAGTGGCGTCTGAAACCCTAGCGCCAACCCCAAACATTTGCAAAGTTCTGATCCATTCACAGCACACCTCATCGCCCAGGTGCAGAACCAGTATTTGGCATCACAGCTGGTGCTACAGGTACATTGAGAGCTGCTGGCCTCTGGTTGGCAGTTCTCAGAGACAGAAAGTCCTGTCTCTGAGGGCAGAAATCTCACCTCCAGCCTATTAATGGCTATTTGGTCATTAACTGACTACAGGGCAGCTGTTCTTCTCCTGGGAGGACTACCCTCCCCCCTACCTCACTCCTGATGTTTTAGCTGGGGGCACAAGACCACCATGGCCCATATAATTCAGCCCATATCTGATCCTGCTCCCACCATTGGTGCACACCCTGGATTGAGGAGTGGATGAGGTTTTGACAGTTGGAGATTGCTTTGGTTGAGGTGGTATTATGGCCTTGTGGTATTATTGCTAGACTATTGATCCAGAAACTCAGTGAACGATCTATGGAACTAGGTTCAAATCCCGCCACGGCAAATGGTGGAATTTGAATTCAATAAAATACATCTGGAATTAAGAATCTACTGATGACCATGAAACCTTTGTTGATTGTCAGAAAAACCCATCAGGTTCACTGATGTCCTTTCGGAAGGAAATCTGCCATCCTTACCTGGTCTGGCCTAAATGTGACTCCAGAGCCACAGCAATGTGGTTGTCTCTCAACTGCCCTCCAAGGGCAATTACTGATGGGCAATAAATGCTGGTGAGCCAGTGACATCCATGTCCCATGAATGAATAAAAAAAAGATTTACAAAATGTCTTCAGATATTAAGGAAGAGCACCACAATTAATTGATATGACCTACTTTCTTTTAGTAATTGTTCAGTACAATTTGGTAGCCTTTCTCTCAGTCATTTACAGGCAGAATCAATGAACTGGATGTTTTATCACCTCACTGCCACACAGGTACTGTCCACGAGGAGTCACTGGCTAGTGATTGGCTGGGAGTACTTGATGTTCCTACCATGGGGTTTTGGGGCCAACTCCAATGTCCCAATTGCTCGCCTGACTGAAATGAGCTCAGTCAATTAGTATAAAATAATTTTATTTTTATTTAAACTTTGTCCTGAATAAAAATTGAAAGCCCTTTAAAATGACAGTGCCAAATTCACTTGTCAAAAAAACACATTGTCTTCATTATAATTGGACTTCTGCCAGTGTGGAAAAAAACAGCTTTGAAATCAGTAATGGGGCTTTGTGAAACGACAGCAAATGTTATAACCCATGGAATGCTTGAGTTCATTGGAAGTTCCTTCTGATTTTATGTTCTAACTCCATATGCAGTTTAAAAGAATGTTCTTTTCCTACACAGCTCTTGAAAAGTGAAGTGAGAAGGCTAGAAAGGAACCAGGAACGTGAGAAGTCTATCGCAAACCTGGAGTATTTGAAGAATGTTATGTTAAAGTTCATATTCCTAAATGCAGGTAGTGAGAGACAAAGCCTTCTCCCAGTAATTGACACAATGCTACAACTGAGCCCAGAGGAGAAAAGTAAGCTGGCTGCTATTGCTCAAGGTAAAATTTGAAACTTAAAACTTCCATATTGGAGGTTTCTATGAGTAAGGACTCCACACAGCTTGTGAACAATCATTTTCAAACTTTTCTATCGATAGTACCCTTACAAATATTGGCCTGGATTTTCAGTGATAAACTGCATTCGCCATTCACTACACAAACATTCACAGACTTTTCATGGATTTTTGCACTAGAAGTTGCAGTTATTCGAGAGCTAACACAGTTTTACATCCCTCTACAATGGATCTAGTTACTGTGTGAACAGATCAGGTGTATTTCCAAAGCCAGACCCAGCTTTTTTACCAAACCCTGCAAATTATTACACTGTAGAATCTGCTTCCACCACCCTTTCAATTGATATGTTACATATCTTAACCCTCTGTGAAAAGATTTCTCACTTCCCTCTTTGTCTTTGTCTTGTATTTTAAAATGTGCCCTCTGGTTATTGACCCAGTTGTAGATGAAATAATTTCTTTCTAATCTCTCCAGCACCTTATTAGGCTGTATTTTGTGGTGAGCTGTCAGAAGTAAAGGAGCAACACCCACCACCCACCAAGCATTACATTTACACTTCCCCACAGAATTTTAATGGGCTTTTGCACTCAAACTTGCAGTAATTAGAAAGCTGTTTGGGTGCACAGCCCTCTGCTGAGGATCTGTGTGAACATGACAAGCAACTGTGTAACTCCTTAATAGATCAGATCTGAGAATTGAAACTGAGCACTGTAATGTCTGAATCAGGAAGTACAAATTAGGATGATCAATTCAACAGCAAAATACGTACAAAAACTAAAAAAGGAAAGAGAAATAAGAAACATAAAATATATTTTTATAAATGCAGGGAGTGATTTTCCGGCCCTGTCCAGAGCATGGACAAATCCCATAATGGCTGGAAACTCTTCGAGTGGGCTATAACGGGATTTGCAATGAGGCAATCTCAGAATGATCTTCCCTGTTTCCCCAGCGAGGTCATGAACCAGATTACCATATATTTAAATATACTTACAGATACAAAATCATCTTAACGCCATATTCTCCGGGAACATCAGGTGTTACCACCCTGGCAGGAATCACTACTGGTCTCCAAAAACGGCAAACACATGTGATGACTATGCAAGGGGTTCAGAAGCCAATTTAGTCCCCCGGGTGGTCAAGGACATTGCTGGGCACTGCCAACATGGCAATGCTGGGGCGTAGGACCGATTGGCGACCTCACAGCGGGGGCTCACTCATGTGAAGGGGGGGGACAATGCTGATGATTGACTGGGGGCGGGGGGGGAAGGTCTTTAACAATAATTTGAGATCAAGGCGCCCTTTGATCTCTGAGGAACTGGACTTGTTGACATCTTTAGATCCCGTCCCTTTCGTTGATGCAAAATATGCCCCCCTGCAAAAAATGACCATGTTGGAAGATCAGGATTGCACCACCTGAGCCAGGGGGAATTGTACCAGGTTTCCCACCCAAGATGACACTTCATTATTATTTGTTTTGAAAATTCACCCACATTTCATTTTTTGCAAATCTACAACAATTTTTAAAACCTGAGGGAATGAAACTCGACACTTACAAAGTATTGAGTTTCATTCAAAGTGTCTCCATTGCCAGAGAAGCTCTCTGGTAATAATTAAGATTTATTGTCATAAAATATTTGAATATAATTTTTAGTGAATAGGTACTACAGATAGCCTGCTGTTTTTACTGCAAAATCCAGACCATTGACTCATCCCCAGGGGCTGCTGATCGGTCACACAATATCAGCTACCCAAAGTGCTATTATTGCAGAAAATCTATTTTATTTGTATGTATAGTACAGAAGGAACATACTAATAAGTCAAAAATTCAGAAATTTAATCACCTGGAATTTGTTTTGCACACTCTAAAATTTGAATTCGCCAGTCTGAAGGCTTGAAAGAAGTCAGCTTTGTAGCTAACCTGTGCTTGGACTGTAAAAAGGAGGTTCACATTTATTCCCACACAGTGAATTCTCAGTCTTTTATTCTAGAGGTGCTTCTCTTCAAGTAGAAGTTGATGAGAAGGCAAATCAGTCTGCAATCTCCCTCATCTACTGGCTGGAGGGCAGAAGAAGTAACCCATACCCGATTTTTGTCAATGGCACAGGAGATTTTACAGTTGGGAAAAGCTGATAAAATTTTACAATTATATTCGGTAACTTGTACATCAGTAAAAATTTACCAATTACTTTGCTTGCTCATTGATTTCCTGAAGTTAGCTGTGCTGCTAAGGATAGTGAAACATCAAGCAGAAACCACATACTGCCTCCTAACTAGTGGGTAGTGGGGCAGAGACAATCAGAGAATCCTGGAATTATACATTTCCGATCAGCCAATACTAAAGCTGCATTGGTTGTATGCAAGTGTGTCACCCACTTGCCAGACTAAGAATTTTGCATTATGAACTGATAAGTACATGATGAGTAGTTTTTCCTGTTCAACCAAAAAAAAAATTAACTGTGCAACTTTCTTTGTTTCCCTACCAATTTGCATAGTTTTCACCTCCTAATTTGAAGGTGGTCATAATTATAATTTTTGTTCTGTCTTTAGGAGAAGTTGAAAGCACTTCACGATCATCAGCTTGGGTTTCGTATTTTCATGGCTGGTCTGGACTCGGATAAAGATCGATGGAACAAGATATTTAAGTTGACATTCCAACCTTTTCATGAGGAAAAGACAGTTGTTGGCTTTATGGAGAACACACCTGCCTTATGACCAACTTATTCTCAAAAGTCATTCATCTACAATATTTCATATTTCACTTGTAAATGCCGCTTTTCACCCTGCATTGGCTATTTTCTTAATTTTGAAAAGAACTTGCAACTGGAAAGAGAAATTATAAAGTGACTTGCACAGAAAGTTTATTGGTCTTTAAGTTTAAATTCAAGATTAATTTTATTCCAATAATGTGAAAGCAATGTTAATATTCAGTGATGACAACTAAGCACATTAAGCATCTTATGTACTGTTATAAGAGGTTCTAATGGGTTTTGGAGTTGTCTTGTATAAAATTATGTTATGGAGGCGATAATTTGGATATAGGAAGAGTTATTCAACTAAAGTTGTGATTTCTAGAACTAAATATTGTAAGGTTTAAAAGGCTAATGGAATATAAAAATTGTTTATAGGTATTCAAAATTGAGCTTACAAGAACTTCTTGACTTTGTATATATTTAGAATTGCAAGCTTAGCTTTCAAATTTAAGTCTGGGCACTGGGCATTGTATTAGGTATATGAAAGCATAGAATTCCAGTGGTAATGGGATTATATATATCATCATACCAGTATCGAGGTTCTTGGCCAATTCATGTCATGTGTTTACTGGGATCAACTGTATATTTGAATTTGTTTAACTTTTATGATCAAACAGTAATCCAAATGGAATAAATCAACACCAAAAGTAGACCATGTTGGAAAATGTAGCGAAATCAAAGTGTTGCTGACTGAAAGGATTGAAGGGTTTGCACTCTATTGTTAAAGTAAAGATGATGTGGGTTTCTGGAAATTCAAAGGCTGTTGAATATATTTTTTAAAAAGATTATATTACACTTTTTTGTGGTTGTATAAAAATTATACCAGTATACTTTTGAGTTTTTTCAGTCAAGGAATCAAATTGATTACTTTTAAGTATATACTATGTACTTTATTCCTTTATGTTTTCTGGAAATGTATCCCTACAGGTTGCACAAGTTGGGATATGAAGATTATTCTGTAATTTTTTTATTGCTTTTGTCTATAGACACGAAGCCTATCTCATTTCACCTTCCCTTTCCTGGATTTCCATGAGCCACTCACTGATGTTGGCCAAAAGGTCAGGTGCTCAATTTGCTGCCCGTCATCCTCAGCATCAAAGAACTGGAAGGTGTGTGAGAACAGCAAGGTGATGGGTCTCCTGATGGTTTTCCCCTCTGCTTAAATGTGCCTATAATTTCCTAAATAAGTCCATTTTCACTCTGATGAGCTACTTTTATTCTGACATTGTGTACTCAATTGATTACCAACAGCTGTTACTTTCTGTGACGAACCTCTGATCATCTCTCAACTGGAATAGGGAAGGAGCAGACTGTACATGTGCAAAATAAGAAATGTATAGATTAATTTCAAAGGTCTTTTGTTGCCAATGCAGGCTTGTAAGTAGATTTTCAACTGTAGTTCATATACATTTTTTCTTTCATAAGCAATCTCTCACACAGTTGTAATTTACAACTGATTATTGAGTTCTCTAATAATACAAGCCTATTAACTCTAATGTACCAATATTTTTGTTATATAAATATTTTGTGGGATTTTCGAACTGAACATGAGTTCTTTAGCATGATAACTCCAATAGTATTCAATGTTTTGCCTATTTTCTTCATGATGAAATCTGTACCTATATCGTAAGACATCATTTAAAACACATTCTGTCTTCGTGACAGCATGGTCTTTGAATGCCAACTATTCACAGACTTTTAGTGAATGTCCTATATAATATGAAAACCTGCCAGAACTAAAATCAAGTCTACTTTAGAGTGCAGATAATCTTGCTGTATGTTTAATATGAATTTTGTCTTGTATATAAAGCAGACTTTTGACTTGTGTTAATTTAAATTCAATCTTCGTTGACAAATTTAGTAGCACATCGTGTTAACAGTTTGTGAGATGACTACTAAGGGAATCTGCAAGAAATGAAGAATCAACATGTAGAATACTACAGCTTATATGAACTCAGATAATACTGTAAAGATTTTGGTGCGTAATTTCTTTTCATGAGGGTAGTTTTGTTTGCAATTTAAAGATTAGAGTTTTCTGCCAATTTCTGTTCCAAAATTGTGCTCTATTTTCCCAGAAGAAGATTAATTTGCCGATCAGAGCTGAAACTGAATGACTTTGTTGATGACTATAATGTAACTTTGTTATATGTAAATGCTTTCCAGCTAACTGTATACATAAAACTGTTTAATTTATCTATCATTCCCAATTATAAATTCATTGCATTCTTGGTTAGAAAATATATAACTATTTCATGGTTCAGCATTTTTTAATTTTTTAATGTTTTGTCTGTAATTTGCAAAGATTCTAACAAGCTGTACATTCTAGTATGAGATTCCCTTTCTAAAAATAGTAATGGAGTGTTTTTTAAGTGAATAGCAATGGCAGCAATAATACACTCCTGGGGCTGTATTATAATACTTACACCACTTATGAATTTTGGGTGCATTTCCTCAAAATCTCTAAGTTCAAGTTAATGTATTTCTGGGAATGGCTCCTTCATCTTACTAATTCCACATGCTGCCCCTTGACAACATAATTTGTTGGCATGAGGTCTGCTTCCACATATACACAATCCTTTCACTGGGCCTGATTTTACCATCAGGTTGCACCCGTTTATGGGCGGGGAAACTTGGTAAAGTCGGGCGTGAGGTGAGTAGTGCGAACTGTGCCTGCCCCCATGCCGGTTTTCCCTTTACCAAAGGCCAAAAATGGCCACCACACAGATCGGTGGGGAGGGCCATGGGTCAGATGGCTCCACTCAGATCAGTGGGAGGTGGGTCAGAAGGCTCCACTCAGATTGGTGGGGGGGAGGGGGGGGGTTCTCTGCCACTCTGCCCCTGCTCAGTGAAGGGTGGGGGGGTCAGCTGCCATTCTGCGTGTGATTGGTGGGGAGCAAGGGGGGTCCACTGCCACTCTGTGATCGATGGGGGGGCAGGGGGCTGTAATCGGCCTGGGTAGCAGGGGGATAGGGCAATAAGAGGGTCATTAATGTGGGGGTGGGTCAATGTCGGGGCCATGGGAAGGCATTATCTAGCCCGGGAGGGATGTGGTAGGGGAGCGTTTTTCAATTTTTTTTACTGCGCAAATGCAGTTGGAGGCGCTGATCGGAGCTGCAGGATTCAGGCGCGCTATGCCCTGCCCACAGGCTTCTGCAGCGTGATTCAGAATTGCTGATTTTCTTTCAGGCAGTGTGTATGGGAGTGCCTGCGAACGGGTCTAAAAGTCGGATCTGAAACACTCCCGAGTTTCAAGTCCGCCCAGCACTTAGAATTAAAATGGTAAAATAGGGCCCACTGTGTTGCTATCCATTCTTAGATAATCAATAACATGCTCCAGGTAAAATGGGAAAGAGAGAAACTATTGACTTCCCAATTGACTATTGACTTGACTACCCTCCCACAAACACCCTCCCCCCCACTGCCAACTACGTCTTGTGCACTGTCCCAGGCTGCATCATAATTTTTAGTCATGGGGCTGTATTCCCAAACCCAGTCATTTTTGTTATGCCTACTTGTGTTTGCAATTTACCTATCTCCTGCTGAAATCCTTCCGTCTCCATTACTCCAATTCTTTACAGGCAAGCCTCCCATCCATCAACTTATATAAATTTCATGCCAATACAACTCTGCTGCATATATGCTAAAAAACTCCAAATTCCACTCACCTGTCCTCATTGACCTACTCCGATTCTCTGGCCTCAAAATTTAAATTCTGAATCTCCTGCTTAAATCTCTCCATGGCCTTTTCCTTTCCTTTGACACCTGATTAAACCATTCCTCTGACTGAAGTGTCCGTGGCTTTTTCTACTAGAAGTGTCTTTATGTAATAATTAACCACCAACCTTTTTACTCTGTGCCTACATGAAGAAGTTGATATGTTAAATTATGAATCACAAATATTTTTTCTTATTATGGTGAAGACCTTTCAAAAATCATTGACCTTTATTAACGCTGCTCTCCAAATTTATAATTGATGAGGCAACTTGACTCAAATTGAAAATGTCTTATTGACTCCAGAATGAGCCAAGTGGTAGAACAGAAAGCTTGACATTTCTTTGTCATTAAATAGCTATTATAACTTCACAGATTTGATACCGATATTGGCCCAAACAAGTGAAAAGATAAGGAAATGGAAAGTAGATATTCTTAAAAGGACGGACTGATATTTCAGCAGTTTGGGCTATTAGTGGGAAGTCTCTTACCCCATCAGCATAAAATGGACATTTTCAGCTTGCATTATCCACAATATCCGACTGGGGTATTGCTGAAAAAAAAACCATTCATCAGGACAGACACTTGAATGCCAGACTTAAAAAGGAGCAACAATTTATTATGCAGTGGAAAAGAGTTCTGATTGGTTAGTAAGTAACTCTGTTCAAGACATTGAGATGGAGAATGCATTAGGAAAATATTATTCTGCCCCCTCACTACCCCTCTTTCCCCCGCCACACACCCAAACAAGCTTTTGTTCAATTCAAAATGGGAACAACACTTGGACATTTTTTTTGTCTGCAGAAGACTGATCCCTGTCTATGAATATATGTAGCTTCTAGCAAGCATAAAGGACACGTGGTAAGCCTGACAATCTTAAACTGGTTGTCATGTAATTGTTGGCATACTCTGGATCATAAAATTGTTAGTGCAGAAAGTGGCCATTTGGCTCATTATGCCTCCACTGACTCCAAACAAACATCATGACTTGGTGCCGTTCCCCTGCCTTTTCCCCGTACCCCTGCACATTGCTTCTATTCAAGTAATCATCCAATGCTCTCTTCAATGTCTCAACTGAATCTGCTTCCACCACACTTCCAGACAGCACATTCCAGATCCGAATCACTAATGCAAAAAGTTTTTTTTTACACCGCGTTTGCTTCCTTTGAAACTAATGTTAAATCTGTGCCTTCTCATTCTTGATCCTTTTATGAGCAGAAGCTGTTTTTCCCTATCTACTCTCTCCCGCCCCCTCATGATTTTGAACATCTCTACCAATTCCCCTCATAGCTGTCTTCTCTTCTTACAACCTCTCCAAACTATGGTCATAACTGAAGTTTCTCAGCCCTGGAACCATTCTTGTAAACCATTTCTACACTTCACTGTGCTCCATTCCTTCCTATAGGGTGGCAGCCAGAACTGTGTACAATATTCCAACTGAGGTCCAACTAGTACCTTGTATAAATCCAGCATAACCCCCTTGCTCTTGTACTCTATGCCCCTACTAATAAAGCCTAGAATACTATATGCTTTATTAATTGCTCTCCTCACCTGTCTTCTGACCTTCAATGATCTATGCACATATACACCCAGGTCCCCATGTTTCTGCATCCCCTGAAGAATTTTATCCATTATATATTTTCTCTCCATATTCCTACTAAACCGCATAATCTCACACTTCTCCACCTTGAACTTCATCTGCCACTTATCTGCCCATTGCATCAACTTGTCTATCCCCTTTTGATGTTCTACGTTGTCCTCCCCATAGTTTACAATACTTACAGGTTTGTATCATTCACAAAGTTTCAAATTGTACCCTGAACACCAAAATCTAGGTCATTGTTGTATATGAGGAAAAGCAAAGGGTCCATGACCGACCCCTGAGGAACACCACTACAAACCTTCCTCCAGCCCGAAAACTATATCTTTATCATTATTCTCTGCTTCATATTATTCAGTCAATTTTGAATCCATGTCGCTAATGTCCCATTCCTATCATAAGCTATAGCTTTTCTCAGAAGTATGTTGTGTGGCACTGTATCAAATGCCTTCTAAATGGCTATGTTCACCAACCCAACAGCATTACCCTTATCGACCCTTTGACACTTCATTAAAAAAAATCCACAAGTTAAACACTATTTCCCCTTTCGAAATCTATGCTGGCTCTTCCTAATCAACTCATGTTTTTCCATGTGACTACTAATTCTATCCCAAATAATTCTTTCCAGAAGCTTGCCCACCACTGATGTCAAACAGTAATTGCTGGGACTATCTTTACAGCTTCCTTTGAACAAGGACATAACATTTGCAATTCACCAATCCCCAAGTCTAGAGAAGGCTGGAAGATTATGATGTGGAGATGCTGGCATTGGACTGGGGTAAACACAGTAAGAAGTCTCACAACACCAGGTTAAAGTCCAACAGGTTTATTTGATAGCACAAGCCACTAGCTTTCCGGGCACTGCTCCTTCATTAGGTAAGTGGGAGTTCTGTTCACAAACAGGGCATATAAAGAGACAAACTCAATGTGGTTTGAATAATGGTTGGAATGCGAGTCTTTACAGGTAATCAAGTCTTAAAGGTACAGACAATGTGAGTGGAGAGAGGGTTAAGCACAGGTTAAAGACATATGTATTCTCTCCAGCCAGGACAGTTAGTGAGATTTTGCAAGTCCAGGCGAGTCATGGAGGGGGTTACAAATAGTGTGACATGAACCCAAGATCCTGGTTGAGGCCATCCTCATGTGTGGGACTTGGCTATCAGTCTCTGCTCTCTGCTCAGTGACTCTGCGTTGTCGTGTGTCGTGAAGGCCGTCTTGGAGAACGCTTACTTGAAGATCAGAGGCCGAATGCCTGTGACCGCTGAAGTGTTTCCCAACAGGAAGAGAACACTCTTGCCTGGTGATTGTCGAGCGGTGTTCATTCATCCGTTGTCGGACATCCTTTCCTGCAGCGTATCAGGTAGACAACGTTGGCTGAGTTGCAAGTGTATGTGCCGTGTACCTGGTGGATGATGTTCTCACGTGAGATGATGGCATCCGTCTCGATGATCCGGCACATCTTGCAGAGGTTGCTGTGGCAGGGTTGTGTGGTGTCGTGGTCACTGTTCTCCTGAGTTTGCTGCGGACAATGGTCTGTTTGAGGTTGTGCGGTTGTTTGAAGGCAAGAAGTGGGGGTGTGGGGATGGCCTTGGCAAGATGTTCGTCTTCATCAATGACATGTTGGAGGCTCCGGAGAAGATGTCGTAGCTTCTCCGCTCCGGGGAAGTACTGGACGACGAAGGGTACTCTGTCCACCGTGTCCCGTGTTTGTCTTCTGAGGAGGTCGGTGTGGTTTTTTGCTGTGGTGCATTGGGACTGTCGATCGATGAGTCGAGTGCCATATCCTGTTCTTATGAGGGCATTTTTCAGTGTCTGGAGGTGTCTGTTGTGATCCTTCTCATCTGAACAGATCCTGTGTATACGGAGGACTTGTCCATAGGGGATGGCTTCTTTAACGTGTTCAGGGTGGAAGCTAGAGAAGTGGAGCATCGTGAGGTTGTCTGTGGGCTTGCGGTACAGTGAAGTGCTGAGGTGACCGTCCTTGATGGAGATCCGTGTGTCCAAGAATGCAACGGATTCTGGAGAGTAGTCCATGGTGAGTCTGATGATGGGATGGAACTTGTTGATGTCATCATATAGTTGTCTCAGTGATTGTTCACCATGAGTCCAAAGGAAGAAAATGTCATCGATGTATCTAGTGTATAGCATTGGTTGAAGGTCCTGTGCGGTGAAGAGGTTTTGTTCGAACCTTTGCATGAAGATGTTGGCATATTAAAGTGCGAATTTGGTCCCCATGGCTGTTCCGTGTGTCTGGATGAAGAACTGGTTGTTGAAGGTGAAGATATTGTGGTCCAGGATGAAGCAGATGTGTTGTAAAATTGCATCTGGAGATTGGCAGTTGTCGGCGTTGAGTGCTGAGGCAGTTGCAGCAATGCCATCGTCGTGGGGATGCTGGTGTAGAGTGGCGAGACGTCCATTGTGACGAGGAGTGCTCCTGGTTCAACTGCTCCATGTGTGCTGAGTTTCTGTAGGAAGTCCGTAATGTCGCGACAAAAGGTGGGAGTTCTTTGTACAATGGGTTTCAGGATGCCCTCAACATAGCTGGAGAGGTTCTCGCACAGGGTCCCATTGCTCGACACGATGGGACAACCGAGTGTGTTTGCCTTGTATATCTTCGGGAGGCAGTAGAGATCTCCAATGTGGGGAGTACGTGGGATGAAAGCACGGAGGGTGCTCTGAAGATCCGGATCAAAGGTCTTGATCAGTCTGTTGAGTTGACGGGCGTGTTCTTTGGTCGGATCTGTGGGTAACTGTCTGTAGTGTTCCTCGTTGTTTAGTAGACGGTACACTTCTTTGCAGTAATCCATTCTGTTCAGTATGACGATGGCCCCTCCTTTGTCTGCTGGTTTGATGACAATGTTGCGGTTGGTCTTGAGAGCACAGATGGCGTTGTGTTGTGCTTGGGTGATGTTTGGGGCTGTCTTGTGAGTGCGGCTGATGAATCTGGTGTTGATGCACCTCCTGACGGCTTGGGCATACATGTCAAGCCGAGAGCAGCGGCCTTCCGGAGGAGTCCAATTTGACTCTTTCCTCTTCGGTTGCTGCACTGCGGATCTCTCTGTCGGCTGTTCCGGTTCATTGGCTGACTCATTGTGTTCGCTGTTGGCGTCTTGGGGTGTGTGGAAGAACTCCTGCAGCCTCATTCGCCTGATGAATTCCTCTGTGTCTGCTGCGAGACTGATGGGGTCTATTTTGGTGGTGGGGCAGAAATTGAGCCCTCGGCTGAGAACTTCGATTTCATCTGGTTGAAGTGTGTAGTCCGACAAGTTGACAATGGACTTCCCTGCAGTGGTACTGTTTTCTACTGTGGTACTGGGGGAGGCTTGGTTGCTGCTGGTGGTGATGCCGAGTTTCTCAAGTTTCCTGTCCTTGGTGTGCATGTAGATGGCGTAGTTCCTTTGTCTCGTCTGCTTGGCAGAGTTTTGCAGATGGTCTGCGTCCAGAGCGCAAGTTGAGAGTATGGACTCTCTCTTGGTTTCCAGGATGCGGCATTTGCTGTAGAGCTGGTGTATGAGGTGGTTGAGGAGTGTGAGAGAGGTGCGACGGCAAAGTCTCAGCGTAGTCTGTGTTATATGTTGACCTGAGTGGGTTCGTGATCTGTAGTCCTTTCGGTATCTTGTCTGCTTTCTTGCATCTTTGTAGAAACTTGATGTCTGTGTCGATATGCGTGATCTTATTGGAGATCCTCTCCACTTGGAGCTGGCAGTTTGGGGTGTCGATGGTAGCCATGATGTGGAGATGCTGGCGTTGGATTGGGGTAAACACAGTAAGAAGTCTCACAACACCAGGTTAAAGTCCAACAGGTTTATTTGGTAGCACAAGCCACTAGCTTTCGGAGCGCTGCTCCTTCATCAGGTAAGTGAGAGTTCTGTTCACAAATAGGGCATATAAAGACACAAACTCAACTTACAAAATAATGGTTGGAATGCGAGTCTTTACAGGTAATCAAGTCTTAAAGGTACAGACAATGTGAGTGGAGAGAGGGTTAAGCACAGGTTAAAGAGGTGCGAATTGTCTCCAGCCAGGACAGTTAGTGAGATTTTGCAAGCCCAGGCAAGTCAGGGGGTTACAGATAGTGTGACATGAACCCAAGATCCCGGTTGAGGCTGTCCTCATGTGTGCGGAACTTGGCTATCAGTCTCTGCTCAGCGACTCTGTGTTATCGTGTGTTGTGAAGGCCGCCTTGGAGAACGCTTACCCGAAGATCAATGGCCGAATGCCCGTGACCACTGAAGTATTCCCCAACAGGAAGAGAACACTCTTGCCCGGTGATTGTCGAGCGGTGTTCATTCATCCGTTGTCGTAGCGTCTGCATGGTCTCCCCAATGTACCATGCCTCGGGACGTCCTTTCCTGTATCCGTATCAGGTAGACAACGTTGGCCGAGTTGCAAGTGTATGTACGTGTACCTGGTGGATGGTGTTCTCACGTGAGATGATGGCATCCGTGTCGATGATCCGGCACGTCTTGCAGAGCTTGCTGCGGCAGGGTTATGTGGTGTCGTGGTCATTGTTCTCCTGAAGGCTGGGTAGTTTGCTGCGTAAGAAGTTTAACAACACCAGGTTAAAGTCCAACAGGTTTATTTGGTAGCAAAAGCCACACAAGCTTTCGGAGCTCTTAGCTCCAAAAGCTTGTGTGGCTTTTGCTACCAAATAAACCTGTTGGACTTTAACCTGGTGTTGTTAAACTTCTTACTGTGTTTACCCCAGTCCAACGCCGGCATCTCCACATCATGACTACCATAGTTTGCTGCGGACAATGGTCTGTTTGAGGTTGTGCGGTTGTTTGAAGGCAAGAAGTGGGGGTGTGGGAATGGCCTTGGCGAGATGTTCGTCTTCATCAATGACATGTTGAAGGCTCCGAGAAGATGTAGCTTCTCCGCTCTGGGGAAGTACTGGACGATGAAGTGTCCGCCGTGTCCCGTGTTTGTCTTCTGAGGAGGACGGTGTGGTTTTTTGCTGTGGAGCGTCGGAACTGTCGATTGATGAGTCGAGCGACATATCCTGTTCTTATGAGGGCATCTTTCAGCATCTGGAGGTGTCTGTTGCGATCCTCCTCATCCGAGCAGGTCCTGTATATACGGAGGGCTTGTCCGTAGGGGATGGCTTCTTCGGGTAAGCATTCTCCAAGGCGGCCTTCACGACACACGACAGCACAGAGTCGTTGAGCAGAGACTGATAGCCAAGTTCCGCACACATGAGGACGGCCCCAACCGGGATCTTGGGTTCATGTCACACTATCTGTAACCCCCTGACTTGCCTGGGCTTGCAAAATCTCACTAATTGTCCTGGCTGGAGACAATACACATCTCTTTAACCTGTAAAGACTCGCATTTCAACCATTATTTTGTAAATTGAGTTTGTGTCTTTATATGCCCTGTTTGTGAACAGAACTCCCACTTAGCTGATGAAGGAGCAGCGCTCCAAAAGCTAGTGGCTTGTGCTACCAAATAAACCTGTTGGACTTTAACCTGGAAGATTATGGCCAGTGCCCCTGCAATTTCCATTCCCATTTCCTTGAATAACTTTGGATGCATCTCATCCAGTCTTGGTACCTTGTCAACTTTAAGTACCAACAGTTTATTAATCATGTCCTCCTAAATTTTCAACCTTTCTAGGGATAGAGTTTCTTTGTCACCATGTCCTGGGTAGTAAGTGCTCTACAATCATGGAATCCCTTATAATATTGCACATTGTATTCTGATTTTCAAAGCCATGAATTAGTTAAATACAGTCAGTATTCAACATTTTGTGAACAAAGGAAGGGACCAGCTGTTTGATATGAACAGGAAGTCATTGGGATGTATGGCCTATATAGCTGGCATCACACCAATGCTCAAATTCATGTATAAAATTACTCATTTGTGTGGGAACCAGAATGTCTTTTTGGCTTGATGGCAGCATCTGTTAGTGGAAAATACCACTTGTGTTGCTACTGCATAGTAGCAGCTTGAAACAGCTAGCTTCACCTGTTGCTCAAATGTTTGAGTTACCTTAAACTTCCAGGGGTAATTGGAGGTAGACTAGGTCCTCCTCAGATTTGAAAATGATGGCCTTCGCCTATTTGTTGATTATGTGCGATACACAGTGAAGCACACTCTGATACCCACAATGATACACACCTGGTGCATGCTCCATAGCAACATCTTGAACAATCAGAATCAACTTGTCAACCAGCCAGCACATTTTTCTTGAGCAGTATAAATCATTATTGCCTTTGAAATTTGGCATTCTTCTGTAAGACCAGAAAAGCTTCAACAGCATGTCTCTCTTGTCAGCAATACCAATTGACCAATTAATATCTTGATTGTTAAAAAAGATTGGTCTGAACATTCTGGGTACTGTGCGCCAGTTCTGATTTGTGCCAATGAGTGACACAGTGTGGACTCATAAAATTACCACAGGCAAGATTGATGCACTAATCACCCATTCTGCCAGCAGCAAGTTACTTTTGATCTTTAGAGAGAATGTTCCCATATTAAATCCTCCCTTAACTGATTGTTTTCTAAGGATTTCACAATTGCATTACCCACTTCATTAATTAATCAACATAACTATTATTCTTGGTGACATGTATTGTGAACTAGGTCCAGCTAACATTTCAAAGGTATCACTATAGTTTTTGTTTTTCTAATGTTCAGTCTCTTCTGAATGCAGTTTTGAAATGGAATTTAGCCGGTTGTTAGCATTTAACTTGATCAGACAAGAAAATCGGCAGGTCAAACTCTGATGTAATATTGTCTGTCAGAAAATGAAACTGTGCTGAACTCCAGTGCTTTGTTTTAACTTTCTCATTTTCCTCGTACTTGCCCAACACTTTCTGGCTAATTATTATTCTTCCACAAGAGTCAAAAACTGTGCCTATTATCCAACATAATCTATTTCTTTTAAAAATCTGTTTGATTTTTCAGTTATATTTTAATGCATGAATGTTCAATTTTGGCAAAGAGATGTTTTTAAGCAAAATATAAATTTTAACTGATGAGGACAGATTTCATACAATCCATTTGGTCCTGGATTTAATCAACAGTACATGCTAAATTAGCTAATTTTCACCAACGTATAACAAGAGTTCTGCTTTTAGCCTCAGCACACCTGTTCAGGTGGAATCGGTCAGAGTGCCTGCTTTTCAAACTGTCCTGAAAATATATGATGTGTGTTTGATGATGATAAAGTGCAGCTTGGTCATGGTGCCTCTTGGATTCAAATAGCCTGATGACCAGAAAGTATTGTGGAACTGTGGCCCAGAGAAGGAAGTGTCGTGGCACGGTGGTTAGTGCAGAGCCAGGGACCTGGGTTCAATTCCAGCCTCTGGTGACTGTGTGGAGTTTGCACATTCTCCCTGTGCCTGTGTGGGTTTCCTCCGAGTGCTCTGGTTTCCTCCTACAGTCCAAAGATGTGTGGCTTAGGTTGATTGGCCATGCTGAATTGTCCTTTAGTGTCAGGGGAATTAGCAGGGTAAACATGTGGCAGTTATGGGGATAGGGCCTGGGTGGGATTGTTGTTGATGCAGGCTCAATAGGCTGAATGGCCTCCTTCTGTACTGTAGGGATACTGTGACTAAGAAAGCTGAAAAAATTGGCAAGAAAAATGTCATCTTCAAACTGGTTAAACGTTTATTTTTTTAAATTTCAAAACTCATTTCCTGGAAACATCCACCAGAAAAGACCTTTAGCAGCATGTCTAGAAGGTGCATAAGAGGTTCCGCAGAAATTGGTAATAAGCTCAAGCTCCATCATCATTCAGGACAAAGCAGCCCACTTGACTGGCATCCTATTCGCCACTGTAAATATTCACTCCACCATTGGTGCATATGGGCCAAGTGCTGGAAAGTGAAATTAGTGTAAACTTAGTGTAGTTTTGTTGATGCATACTCAATAGGTTGAAGGACCTCTTCTGAACTGTATGACACCATGGCTCTACTATTGAGTCTTAAAGCAAACTTGTCCAACCCCATGGGCTGGATTGAGGCCTCTCAACAATTGGCTGGGGCCCCCAGAGCCACTAGCCAAAACGCCAGTCCAACGGGGAAGTGGAGTTGAAGATTCTACAAGGGGCTGCTCCTCCAATGGAGTGGTAGTGAGCCAATCAGCTGCAAATGTTGGAGAGAGACAGTCTCTGATCAAGCAGTGATCACTGGCAGTGCTATGTGTGCTGGGGAGAGAGGATTTCAGGGGGGAAAGAAGAGACAGAAGTTGCTCTGGGGCCTGGGGGAGAGGAGGTACTGAATTGCCCGGGGAGAGGAGGTACTGAATTGCCCAGGGAGAGAGTCCGGGAGATCTGGAGAGAGAAGGTGTTACAGGGCCCGGGGAGAGAGAGAGAGGCTGCAAGGCCGAGGAGAAGGACCATAGGACCCAGGTTGAGAGTGGGTGAGAAGAAACTCACCACCAGGGATTGTATGAGAGGGAGAGTGTGTGCATTTATGTGTGAGAGTGTGAGTGAATGTATATGTGGTGGGGAGTATGTGTGAGTCTGTGTTAGAGAGAGAGAGACGGAGAGTGTGTTGTGGAGCCATTGTCTGGCTTACTCCCAGTCTCAGGATCCTCAGTCACCCACATCCCCCTATGCCAACACACACTCTCATCCATTCTCACAGTGGATAAGGGTGAGTGAGTAAGCACCCTGAGACAAGGAGTGAGCTGGACACACAATCCCACTCTCTTGCACTCGAATGATCATGTTTATTAATTACTCCTTTTTTAAATTATTAATTTATTGCTTTAACATTGTTTTATCTTTGCTCAACCAAGTTACTTTTTCAGTCATACACGACCTTTTATGAAATTCATGTACTTTTCCAGCAACTGCTCATTAGCCCCTTGAGTGTGAAAAAATGGAAATGTGTCCCCCAACACAAACAAGGTGGACAAGCCTGGCTTAAAGGTTTCCAAATTATAAATCCTCAATAGTCAATTTGTACTGCCAATGCTCTGACCAAGACCTCAAGAAACTACAAAGGGTCGTGAACATAGCCCAGTCCATCATGGAAACCAATCTCCCATCCGTCGAATCTGTCTACACTTCCCACTGCCTCGGAAAAGCAACCAGCATAATCAAGGACCCCACCCACCCGGACATATTCTCTTCCACCATCTTCCGTCGGGAAAAAGATATAAAAGACTGAGATCACATACTAATCGACTCAATAACAGCTTCTTCCCTGCTGCCATCAGATTTTTGCATGGACCTACCTTATATTAAGTTGATCTTTTTCTACACCCTCACTATGACTAACTCTATATTCTGCACCCTCTTCTTTCCTTCCCCCATATGTACTCTATGAATGGTATACTTTGTCTGTATAGCTCACAAGAAACAATACTTTTGATTGTATACCAATACATAAAATCCCTACAGTACAGTAGGAGGCCATTTGGCCCATCGAGTCTATACCGACCACAATCCCATCCAACCTTATTCCCGTAACACTCATTTACCCTGCTAATCTCCGTGACACTAGGGTCAATTTAGCATAGCCAATCAACCTAACCCGCACATCTTTAGTTTGTGGGAGGAAACCGGAGCACCCAAAGGAAACTCACGCAGACATGGAGAGAAAGTGCAAACTCCACACAGACAGTGACCCGAGGCTGGAATTGAACCCAGGTCCCCAGTGTTGTGAGGCAGCAGTGCTAACTATTGTGCTGCCATGCCACCCATGTGACAATAATAAATCAAATCATATTGATGGATTGAAAGCAAACTAATATCATATCTATTTTCAAAAATCCATAAAAACAAATTTGGACAACTGCAAATCTAGTAGTTTTGCAAAATAATGGAACTCATCACTAGAAACAACATACATTCCAAAGTGGCTTCAGAAAGAACAAATTTCCCCTCACTGGCCTCTGATACTTTGAGGAGGTAGCATCCCAAGAGAACCTTGCAAAAGCCAGTGATATAAATATACCTAAATGTCCAAAAAGCCTTTGATAAAGTTCCATGTGATTAGCATTTACAAATGGAATTGACAGAGCAGAATTAGCGGATCCTAATGAAGGGGACAATATTAGGCTGGGAAGATGTACCAGTGGAATATATCAATGATTGGTGTCATAGCCCCTACAGATTGTAATCTACATTACTGATCTAAATTCAGTTAAGCAAAGTATTTCCTCATATTTGTAAATCATACTAATCAGGGGGCTAGACAGGCACTCAAGCCTGGCTAAGCAGTTAATGAATTACAGAGGCATCTAGTCAATATTTGTAAATAGCAAGGACAATGGCAACTTCAGTTCAATACAGTTAAGTGCAAGTTCTTACATATTAGGGAAATATAAAGAACATACATAATGAATGGTATCAAATTAGATGGAAAATATGGTCTAAAAGGGTGAATGTTAAATGCATAAATATATAGTCTGCATCTTTAGGGACGTAAGATCACATGACGAGAGAATTGAGAGAGGTAGTTTCATGTGGAGCCTTATGTTAAGCCTGTACTGTACATAGTTAGTATTATATTCAATAAAAGGTAAAGTTTACTAACAGCCTTGACTCCAGCAGTATCTGGAAGTCAAGGTCATAACTAGCTCCATCTCAGACCCATAACAATGGTAACAAATGTTGATAGTGGAAAATGATGAAAGAAGCCACAAGTGAAGAGCCCACTGACTGGAAGAAGCAGCAAGAAAAATGACTGTTGGACAAGTACAGTGTGGGAAAATCACCAGATACAGCTACGGTGAACGGAAGCCATGAAGAAAATCATATTTTCCATTAGTATATTTATGGCTGACATTTTACAATAGTCTCAGACCACAAGCCATTGTTAGGTCTTTTCAGAGAAGATAAGCTGGTGCCAATTGCCTCTGCAAGAGTGCAGAGATGGGCTATGTTGTTAGCAGCCTACAGTTATACTTTTCAGCAGCGCCCTAGAAAGCAAATATCACATGTAGACACAGTTAGCCAGTTGCCTTTGCCACAAGCAGTGGCAGCACCAACAGGTTTTCAAGAGATCATGCTGGCTCTGCATTTGGTAGACACCTTGCCAGTCTTGGCAAAACACATAAAGTTGTGGACAGAAAGGGACACTGTATTGGCGAAAGTAAAAAGATGGTCATGCAAGGGCAATGGTATGAGACGTCAGTGTTGTTAAAATCCTACCAAAGTAGAAAGTCAAAAATAACCTGTGAAGGGAAGGGGTGTTACTGTGGGAGTCCCAATTTATAGTTCTATTCCAAGGTAGACAACTCCTGTTACAAAAATTGCATGACTCTCATCCATGTAAAAGTAGAATGAAATAGAAAGGATGGTTAGTCAATGCCCAAGTTGGGAACCTCAACAGGCTTTACCACCACCAGCAAATTTGCATTTATGGGACTGGCCAAACCGACCATAGGTGAGGCTGCACATAGACTTTGCTGGGAGCTTCATGGGTCATATCTTTCTTATATTAGTAGACACACACTCCAAGTGATTAGATGTATAGCCATGATCACCAGTGATAAGTTAAGAAAGATATTTGCTATCCATGGCATTCCAGAAGTGGCAGTGTTGGGCAATTGCACATCATTCACGGCATTCGCCATGTGAGGTCAGCACCTTACCACCTGGCATCAAATAGACTGACAGAGTGTGCGGTACAAACATTTAAGTCATCAATAAAAAAAACAGGTGAACAGGCCCCTTCCTTCATGCATAGCCAGTTTTCTTTTTTTTTATAACATCGCTCCAAATGTGACCACTGGCCACAGGGGTCACGCCAGCCTAAGACATTGATTACAATGTAATAAGATTGGACATGATATTCCCAAATTTGGCGGAAAGTTTGGAGGCTAGGTAAGCCTCCCAAAGGTGAATAACGATTCTGGAAGGAAAAACAGAGTCTTTAAAGTGGAGGATGCCATCTGAGCTAGAAATTTCACAGCAGGCCTGGCATGGGTGGCTGGTAAAATTGTGGAGAGAGGACCGATCTGTTATGTCATGGAGGAGTGTTTCGGATTTTAGGGGGAAGGAGTGTAGTAACGTGGCCCCTTAAGAAAAGGTGGAGCATTTTCCGAGGGCCACGTGATTGGCGAGGACCATCCCGGTGAGAAGTTGGGCAAATCAGCATGAGGGTGCAAACTGAAGGTCAGTTTCAGCCAGGCAGTCCAGAAGAGCAGTTGCATTTGTAATTTAGTCTGACCTTGTGTAAATATATATATTTCTTCTGTTGGCAATAAAGCCTCTTATTGTGAAAGCCACATTGAGTCACTCTCGATGTATTACAGTTTGCATATCCTTTATCTGGGATACGTATTGGCATAAAGTACAAGTCGCTAATTCGCAATGAATCGTTACTTAGATCGCCACTTTCTACATAGAGTTCTTAACATTCTTCATGTTCAGACAGATAATTGATATTCTGATAAATATAGGTTGATATTGCATACCATCCATTATGACAAAGAGCACGCTGACAGGCACTCATTTTCCAGTCTGTTTAACCAATCTAACAATAAAACTGCAACTTTTCTGGCTGTCTCTCAGCAGTACTCATTTCCCTAAAGTTCTCGCTGTGCGGCAGTGTATATACCCCACGTAGTGCCCCCCCATCCCCCCAGACATGCCCTGTGTTAGTGATTTAGCTCACTGCTACTCCGCCTCCTGTGTGTGTTTGTTGGTGCGTACGGCCACCAGAATTTACCAATCGCAGTTTGCCTGCTTCTCCCGCATTCAGTGAGCGATGCAAGCGGTGGGAGTCAGCGAGGCTGAGAATGAGTGAGTGACAGACAGACAGAGAGAGAGACAGAGAGAGAGAGACAGAGGGAGGGAGGCAGAGCCGCAGCATCGCCATTGCTCCGGCCCCTCGCGCACGGACAGCACTGACCAGAGGGAGTGGACATTGGAACAAACACCGCAGCGCTCGAGCGGGTGATGTTCGCCGTCGCTGGAATGACCGGAAGGTAAGAAAAAAAACCCCCACACAGTCATTGAGAGAACAACCAGCTTTTATCCATGTATTTTCCCATTGCCTTGAGGTGGTCTTTTTTCTCTATTTTTTTGAATAAAAGGTTGAACACATTCAAGCTGCATCAACCCGCCAACCTCAGCCTCACTCCATGACTGCATTTTAATCCTTCTTGGGTGGTTTTGTTCTTGTACTTTGACTCTCTTCATTCAGTGGGGGGTGGGGGGAAAAGGGCGGAAAAAAAATCCTCCCTTCTGTTCAATATTAAGTTCTCGTCCGCTTGAAAAGGAAAAGTTGATTTTAGTCGAGTTGGTTGTAACTCTTGAAGTCCGGGTGGGGATTGCTGAAAGTTGGCTCGAGCTCCTAGATTTAGGGTCACCCCGCCCTAACATATCAGATTAGGTCAGTTTGTGCTAAAATAAAATTACACTGTATCAAAGTCTCTGTGATTTGAGGCCTAATCTGGGGTAGACCTCGAGTAAGTACAGTGAGCACCAGCCAGGATTCCGCGGTTATTTTCTGCAGAGAACTATCTACCAAAGTACAGACTTGAAACTAGGAAGTGAATTCAGTAACGCGGGGGGGGAGGAGGACTTACACATCATGAAAAGCCAAGACATTACTCATTCAGTTACCAGCAATGCAGCTACAGCAAAGACTCTGAAATGGAAAAAGAATCCTGTCCATATATGAAGGCTTATTTCCATTTCCGCCTAAAATTTGAAATACGTCCCGTTTGGAAGGGGCTAAGATCCCCCCTCTCGCAATGAAACATTTCATTCTGAAACGTTAATCAAAGTGACCCATGTGCAGGAAGATTTGTAATGAGCATTTTTGATTTACCAAGCTTACAGAAATGTCTTGCATGCTTCGCGAAAGAATTGCAAGCCGCAAAAACTTAAAACCAAATTAAAGTAAAACAATTTAATTATTGTCTTTTTTTTTGTTTTGGATTCAATTTCAACCACGTTTTGTATTTAGAATGTCTATAATGGAGCAAAACATCTCAGGGAGTTCAATCAGATTTTTAAAAAGTATACCACGCCATAAAAGGAGACATTGGAACAGATGAGAAATAGGTTTATTCAGGAAGATCTTGCAGGAGATTGAGTGTTGCGTGGTGGGCATTCCAGAGCTTAACATCTAGAGAGCTGTAAACACAACAGCCAAGGGAGAGCTGGAGTGGAGGAATGCAGGGTCGTTCTTCCATTGATTGTAGGGCTGGAGAGGTGAGAGCATGGAGGGATTTGAACATGAGGATGAGGAGTTACCAAACCAGGAGACAGTGTGGGTCAGCAGGCATAGGGTTCATATGTGAACGTGACTTGGTGTGAGTTAAGATTTGGGTAGTAAGTTTAAAATGAGCTTAAGGTCATGAAGGATGCAGGAATAGGAGACGAGTCTGGAGGGTAACAAAATGATGGATGAGAGTTTCAGCAGAGGATGGGATGAGGCAAAGGCAGAGACGGGTAACATTGAAGAGATGGAGTTAACTAGAATTATATGCAATTTACAGCACGGATGTGAACAAAGGATAGTATAGCACAAGAACAGGCCCCTCAGCCCTCCAAGCCTGCGCCAATCAAGATGCCTGCCTAAACTAAAACCGTATGCACTTATGGAATTCGTATCCTTCCATTCCCATCCTATTCATGTATTCGTCTAGTTGCCCCTTAAATGCTGCTATTGTACCTGCTCCCACCATCTCCCCGGGCAGCATGTTCCAAACATTCATCACGCTCTGTTTTTAAAAATTTGCCTCGCATGTCTCCTCTAAACTTTTCCCCACGCACCTTAAGCCTATGTCTTCTAGTACTTGACTCTTCTACCTGAGGAAAGAGCATCTGACTATCCACTCTGTCCATGCTATTCATAATCTTGTAAGCCTCTATCAGGTCACCCCTCAACCTCAGTCGTTCCAGTGAGAACAAACCGAGTTTATCCAATCTCTCCTCATAGCTAATACCCTCCAGACAAGGCAACATCCTGGTAAACCTCTTCAGTGATCGGTGGGCATGTATGCCCAGATCTCTCTGCCTGTCAATACGCCTAAGGGTTCTACCATTTACTGTATAATTCCTACTTGGAGGGCGGCACAGTAGCACAGTGGTTAGCACTGCTGCTTCACAGCTCCAGGGTCCCGGGTTCGATTCCTGGCTCGGGTCACTGTCTGTGTGGAGTTTGCACATTCTCCTCGTGTCTGCGTGGGTTTCCTCCGGGTGCTCTGGTTTCCTCCCACAGCCCAAAGATGTGCGGGTTAGGTTGATTGGCCAGGTTAAAAAAAATTGCCCCTTCGAGTTCTGGGATGCGTAGGTTAGAGGGATTGGCGGGTAAAATATCTGGGGGTAGGGCCTGGGTGGGATTGTGGTCAGTGCAGACTCGATGGGCTGAATGGCCTCCTTCTGCACTGTAGGATTTCTATGATGATTATTGGACCTTCCAAAATGCATTAGCTCACACTTGAGGAATTGGAAGATAAGCTCTGGTCAAATAAAATGCTAAGACTCAACAATCTTCTCTGGAAATTAAAATTTTAGGACACTTTAACCCTTAAGTTTTGTTAGTATTGCTCTTATTGGGTACCAGCTGGTGAAGCAAGGATCTGCGACAGCCAATGGGAGCCACAGAGTAAACTTGCTGGACTCATTAACTGGCTGTCAGGAGAAGACTCAATTATAAAATGGGTATTACATCATCTGGGATAATGTTTCAATCCGTTTACATTCATAAACATTCTGCACTGAATTCTAACCTTAATACCTGTATGTTCAGATGGCTCTTTCTACTGAGAGCTGTACAATCAAAGTTATTGCAACTCTCCCTCTAAAATATGACCATATTGCATTAATATCTGCTTCTCTCTATTAATTGAAAGAAGTTCTGTCATATGCCTTGTTTGTCCTTATTTTGACAATGCTTTTGTCCTGATTTTTTTTTCCAAGAGCATTTCTCTAAGATCTTTAAATAATTACAGTATACTTCACCTATCCAGTTTCCCTCCACTCTCTCCAGTTCAGTGCGAGTGAACTACATAATGATGAGCCACTGTGTCTTTCACTCTGGCTGCTCACTGGAAGAAGGGGTCAGGCTGCATTTAGGTGTGGGGAAATATACAACTGTGGTGATAGTCATCCAGCCCACATATAAAGTGCTTGCCTTACTGGAGCAAAAATAACTCAATTTGTAATGTTTTGCATATGTATTCATTAAGTTGTTGGTGAAATTATCATATTGCTGTGAAAACTAAACAGTTCATTGGCACGAATACTAAATTTGAATGCCTCAAGTCATTATGCAAGTAATTTTTTTTGTAAATCTTCACACCTCAATATGCATTATATTTAAACCACTGTTGTGTGCGTATAAAGTATTTTAATTTGCTGCTGTTTTCAGATATACTTCCAATTTTAGTGTGTTGTGATTTATGAGTGTGCAGGTTTTTCTGCTGTTTGAAGCTGGAGGACAGGCTATATTTTTCAAAGGACTTAGTGTGCATGCACTAATCTTGATTAACTTTCAAACAATCTAGGAATTTGTTTTCAATGTGAAGGTTAATTTTTCAGTATAGTTCAATGTGCTAATGTTTTATTTAACCACCCATTGAAACTTGGGTGGGGCAAAAGACCTCATCGACCACAAACAAGTCCCACCCAATCTGCTTTTGCCTGACTATAAAAAAACCCAATCAGAATTGATGAGAAAAATTTCACTGCTTTTGATGAGATACCAATAAAAACAAAATACTGAGGATGCTGGCAATCTGAATTTAAAAACAAGGATCGCTGGGAATACTCAGGTCTGGCATCATATGTGAAGACAGAAATAGACTTAAAATTTTGAATCCAATGTGACACTTCATAATTGAAGAAAGGTAGAAATGTGATGTGCTTTATGCTTTTGAAAGTTGGGGGAGGAGGAGGAAAAAACAAAAGGGAATGTTTGGGATAGGATAGAGGGTAAGAAACACTAAATGACAAAGATATCATGGAACAAATGCAAAGGGAATGGTTATGGTTGTGGTAAAGAAACAAAACATTTTGTCCAGAGTGACTGTGAAAGGCAGAAGAATGAACAGCTTTGTCTGGAAGCAAAAACATGAAAAACAGAGTGAAGACTTGCACATAGCAAGAACAGAATCAAAATGGGGGACAAGGTTAATTGTCTGAAACTGTTAAACTCACTGTTGAATCCAGAAGGCTGTAAAGTGTCTAATTGGAAGATGAGGTGCTGCCCCTTAAGCTTGCGTTGAACTTCGTCTGAACATTGTAGGACATCCAAGGCTAGAAAAGTAAGTGCAGAGCAAGATGATGAATTAAAATGGCAAGCAACTGGAAACTTGTGGTCGTGCTTACAGTGTGAATGGCGGTATTCCACCCAATCTGTGCTTGGACTCCCCAAAATAATGAAAACTACATTGTGAACAGCAAAGACTGTAAATGAAATTGGAAGAAGCACAAGTAAATCACTGCTTTACCTGAAAGGAGCTTTTTGAGGCCTGGGATGGTGAGGACAGAGAAGGTAAAAAGCACAGTAAGTAGTCTCACAACACCAGGTTAAAGTCCGACAGATTTATTTGGTAGCACGAGCTTTCGGAGCGCTGCTCCTTCATCAGGTAAGTGCAGGATTTGGTTCACAAACAGGGCATATATAGACACAAACTCAATTACAAGATATTAGTTGGAATGCGAGTCTTTACAGGTATTCAAGTCTTTACAGATGCAGACAATGTGAGTGGAGAGAGGATTAAGCACAGCTTAAAGAGATGTGAATTGTCTCCAGCCAGGACAGTTAGTAAGATTTTGCAAACCCAGGCAAGTCGTGGGGGTTACAGATAGTGTAACATGAACCCAAGATCCCGGTTGAGGCCGTCCTCGTGTGCGGAACTTGGCTATCAGTTTCTGCTCAGCGATTCTGCATTGTTGTGTGTCGTGAAGGCCACCTTAGAGAATTCTTACCCGAAGATCAGAGGCTGAATGTCCTTGACTGCTGAGGTGTTCCCCAACAGGAAGGGAACACTCCTGCCTGGTGATTGTCGAGCAGTGTCCAAAAGGCAGTAGCATGGGAAGATGCTGTGGGAATAAGATGAGGTGTTGGGATTGATTGAGTGGACTAGGCTGTTGCAGAGGGAACAGCGCCTTCGGAATGTGGATGGTATGTTGGGGAAGGGGTTGTGGAGTTACTTTTGGTGGTGATATCATGCTGGAAGTGACTGTAGATGATTCTTTGAATGTAGAAGCTGGTCGTGAACACAAGGGAAACCCTATTGTTCTTCTGGGAGGAGGAGGAAATGTGAATGTAGAAGTGTGGGGAAATACGTATATAAAAATATATGGGAACAAGGAATTTTCATCAGAAGGGAAGTTCATTTGGCTCCTTTTTCTTGGCTGAATTCAGGCCTTTCTCAGGTTTGCCTTTCATGGCTACTGTAGATGTAGCTCACATTGCTGTCAAATGCAAGGCGCAATGCAAATGGTGTAGATTTCTGAGTACCTAAAATTTCAGCACCTTACCAAAACTGTGTCAATAGAAGCAGTTCTGTAATACAAGACCTCTCAAAGGTCATGTTCCATGTTGCCAAATGCTGTCATCCATAGAGACCTGACTCTTTTGCGCCCAAGTTTAAATACAGAGATAAGCCTCACATGTAGAGATGGGATACTATGGCGTACACTAAGTAATGGTCTTGCCAGTACAATTTTTTTAAAAACAGGCTTCTTGTACATTTGGTAATCATTAACATGAGTTTCAAGACAAAAATAATTACTGTGTCAACTACTTCCTATTTGCCACGTAACAGTGTTAACGGATAGGGTGAGGAGAGAACTGAAATCCTTGTATCATTTCTTTAGCTGTCCATAATCTTGTGCATTTAGGAAAGGAAGATGTATGTTTGTCTCTTGGTCCCCAAGTGTGTAGTCAATTTTAATCACAGCAGCAAGGTTTCATGAATTTAAATAAAGAAGATTGTTTAATCATAGATTGAATCATAGAATCCCTACAATGCAGAAAGAGGCCATTTGGCCCATTGAGCCTGCACCGTCAACAATCCCACCCTGTAACCCAACGTATTTACCCCACTAATCTCCCTGACAATAAGAGGCAATTGAGCATGGCCGATCCATCTAACTCGCACACCTTTGGACTGTGGGAGGAACCCGGAAGAAACACACGCAGACATGGGAGAATGTGCAAACTCCACACAGACAGTGGCCCATGGCTGGAATTGAACCTGGGTCCCTGGTGCTATGAGACAGTGGTGCTAACCACTGTGCCACCCATTTAGTCACACATTCAGCCCGAAAGTCAGCATTCTCACATACAGACACACTCAAAATGTACAGTTAAAGAGATTAATGGATTTTTACAAGTTGTAAACAAAAGAACAGTTCATGTCTTACATATTTGGTATATCGTAGGAAAAATTGTCATTGTGGACCTGGTAAAGAGATGCGTCATTCCAGTAGAATAGGTGGTTTGGAGTAGTACATCAGGATTATTGCAGGATTCCGTCAAAGAGAAGGAGGTTCAGCAGATCGCAAAGCTAGTCCCTTTATCTATTTTCTCATCAGGAAGTCAGGTTTCTTAATAGATGGACGTGGAGTAGGAATTAGGCTGGGAGGCTTTTAACATTATTGATTTATTATTGTCACATGTATTAGTATACAGTGAAAAGTATTGTTTCTTGCATGCTATACAAAGTATACTGTTCATAGAGAAGGAAAGGAGAGAGTGTGGAATGTAATGTTACAGTCATAGCTAGGGTGTAAAGAAAAATCAACTTAGTGCGAGGTAGGTCCATTCAAAAGTTTGATGCTAGCAGGGAAGAATCTGTTCTTGAGTCGGTTGGTACGTGACCTCAGACTTTTGAATCTTTTTCCCGATGGAAGAAAGTGGAAGAGAGAATGTCTGGGGTGCGTGGGGTCCTTAATTATGTTAGCTGCTTTTCCGAGGCAGCTGGAAGTGTAGACAGAGTCAATCGATGGGAGGATGGTTTGCGTGATGGATTGGGCTACATTCACAACCTTTTGTAGTTTTCTGCGGTCTTGGGCAGAGCAGGAGTCATACCAAGCTGTGATACAACCAGAAAGAAGGTTGTCTGTAAAACTTGGTGAGAGTCGTAGCTGACATGCCAAATTGCCTTAGTCTTCTGAGAAAGTAGAGGCGTTGGTGGGTTTTCTTAATTATAGTGTTGGCATGGGGGGACCAGGACTGGTTGTTGGTGATCTGGACACCTGAAAACTTGAAACTCTTGACCATTTCTACTTTGTCCCAATTGATGTAGACAGGGGCATGTTCTCGACTACGCTTCCTGAAGTTGATGACAATCTCCTTCGTTTTGTTGACATTGAGCGAGAGATTATTGTCGTTGCACCAGCCTCAAAGATTAAAAGGCTTTGATATTAATGTTTGGTCAGAAGCTGATATTTTGCAATGGTGTTTTTTGCAGACTGCCTGGTTCGCTCTGGATTTTGGAATACTAACAGATTTTGATATCATAAGCCAGTTCTTGTCATGTGATCATCTGTTGTCCACCCAGAGTGGTTTAATGCTGAAAGTCATTGCTGCACATTGGAGAAAAATGATGGTCATTCACACCTACTTGAGGTTAACTGATTTTTCTGCAGTTCCCCTTTCAAATTGCGAACTTGGAGAGACAAAATCCAGAAGTCCATTGATTTTTGAATTTGGAATTAACCACGAACAATGTTAAGTGTAAATTCCACAGATGGATGCTCTATGGCTAAGTTCATTCAAAGGCAGTCATCAAAACCATCCTGCTAGTGTCCACCTTCAAAACTGAAAGACAGTTCCAGGAGCTTCCATACAGTCTATGTTTGAATAGGCCAAGCTTTCACTGAGGATAACAACAGACCACAAGGATGTTTATGTCTGGCCTGGGATAAAACATGATGCTGCACTGCTTGAAGAATTGATCTGCACAAGATACCGGTATTCTTTTTCTTTACTTTTTGTTATCAATTTTCTCCCGTCCCATCCTAAAGTTAGGTCGATTCCATTCTGGGTTAGCGGAGCCATGTTCTCTGTAGTAATTCATCAAATGGTTGTTCTTCATGAGGGAATAATTGCCAAGCCCAATCCAGCACTTGTCAAATAGAGCAGGGCTAATTAGGCAGCAATTGCGAATGGCACGCCAATGGTTACATTCCCATTGACATTCCAGGAGTGATTCACCTATTCTGCAGCTGTTGCAGGTCAAAACTGGGACCTTATTGATCGTCTTCATTTGGCCATATAATAAACATTGAGATTAATTCTTGAATTTTTATTGACCACTGAAGTATTTTAAAATAGATAATTGATTTCTTACATATTGAAGATATCACTTTTGTAGTTGTTCGTTTGAAAATGAATTTGAGGAGCACTTTGCTGAGCCTTTTATGAAGTATTTCAGATTTTTAATGAACAATAAACTATTTGTCATCAAAGGAATAAAGACATTTTAAGCATTCCCATGTTGGTGCCTAAACACTGGCCATTATTGTGGCCCTCCTGTCACATGTCTAGGGTTTGGTCCTGCATTGTGATCTTTTGTGAACTTTTTGCAGAGTGAAATCTCATGGCATACTTTGTTGCAAAATATAGCAATCGTCATCTTACTGGAACCCATTAAACTCATTAAAAAGTTACTGTAGTGGAAATTCTGTGCTCAGCATTTCTGGAAGTTGGAAATGACAAGTTGAACAATGTTTGTAACTGGCACCAATTATTTGGATTTAAAACCTGGATACAAAATACCTAGTTAAGAAAAACAGTTGATTTATGAAGGGGACAAATTAGATTTATAAAATGAGCTGGATTTTAAAAAAAAACTACAAGTGAAACTTGATATGAACATATGTTTTTAAAGTTTTTTTGTTAGTGTCACAGGTAGGCTTACATTAACACTGCGATGAAGTTGCTGTGAAAATCCTCTGGTCGCACAATCCGTTGTCTGTTCGCATACACTGAGGGAGAATTTAGCATGGCCGTTGCAGCTAACCAGCACATCTTTGGACTGTGGGAGGAAACCGGAACACACAAAATACTGTACGTAAGAAGGGAAAAAAGGATAGTTAAGTACTCTGTTACCTTTTTTTGTCTTGTTCAGAGGACATGGGCATTGCTGGCTAGATGAACATTTATTGGCCATCCTATTTTATCTTTGAGAAGGTGGTGGTGAGCAGCTTTTTTGAACCGCTCAGTCAGTCTGGCGCAGGTACTTGAAATGCTGTTGGTTAAGGAGTTTCAGGATTTTGACCCAATGATGATAGCAGCGATGTGTCTCCAGGTCAGGATTGTGTGTGACAGGATGATGGTAGTAGTGGAGAAATAGCCACAAGTGAAGTTTAAAGATACCTCAGGTTTCAATGCTGACTGTGCCCGGTACAGGAGTAGCAATCAAAATAAACAACAAAAATAGAATGTGGATCTTGCAGCCAAATCACTGGAATGCAGGTCAAATGCAGCATGGCACAGTGGTTAGCACTGCTGCCTTGTAGTGCCAGGGTCTTGGGTTCAGTTCCCGGCTTGGGTCACTGTCTCTGCGGAGTCTGCACGTTCTCCCCGTGTCTGCATGGGTTTCCTCCGGGTGCTTCGATTTCCTCCCACAGTCTGAAAGATGTGCATTTTAGGTGCATTGGCCAGGCTAAATTCTCCCTCCGTGTACCTGAAGAGGTGCCGGAGTGTGGCGACTCGGGGATTTTCACAGTAACTTCACCGCAGTGTTAATGGAAGCCTACTTGTGACCCAATAAATAAACTTTATAAATTAAATGTTGTGTCAAACATGCATAGTGCTCTGCTCAGACCACAGTTCAATTACTGCATTCAATTCTGGTCACCAAAATACTGAGTACCTTCAAGGTTTGAAGAAAGCACTGCTCTCTAGGGATCTATCTTCACTGAACTATCACAGAACTGAGTTATCAGCTAAAACTTAGGGCTTTCAAAATTGAAAGGAGGTAACCCTATAGAGAGAGGTATATAGGATTGTAAATGCTGTGCAAAAGGTAGAATAGGAAAATTACTTCAGACTCGTCAGAGACTGGACATGGAGACATGCATTTAAACAAACAAAAGAAAGTCTAGAAAGAACTGTAAATACTGATGTCCTCGAAGCATTAAAGAAGCAATTGGAGGTCATGATGGTGTGCAGGGCCAGATAGTTTCTTAAAATTCATTTATGGGATGTGAGCATCACTAGCTGGACCAGCACTGATTGCCCATCCCTAGTTGCCCTTGAGAAACCACTGCCGTCCCTGAGATGTAGGTATGCCTACAGTGCTGTTAGGGAGGGAGTTCGATCCAATTTCATTCTTTTTTGTTCTTTTTGTAATGGTTGCATACAACTGAGTGTCTTGCTAGACCATTTCAGAGGGCATTTAAGAGTCAACCACATAGCTGTTGATTAGAGATAGGAAGTTTCCTTGTTGCAATATTATAATGGACTGTAGGTTTATCTTCAGTATTCAAAATCGCTGGCAATTGTATGCTTCCTGCTCCCAATGCTTGTGGTCAAATTCAGCACATCAGTATGGTCCAACTATCTTTATTCTTTTCTTCCACAAAAAATATAAGCCTACATGTGACTAATAAATTAACTTTAACTACATTGCAAAGACTCTGGCTGAAAGCATACACTGTGAATACAACTTTTATGCAACTATCCAGCACAATCTCTGAGTATATGTTGTTTTCACGTTGCCTCTAGTCTCCATGTGGGCAAGCTAGAAAATGATATCAGCTCACACTTGATAAATAGCTTTTACTTCATAGCTCCTTCCATTATCTCATAAGAAACCCATTGCAATTTCCATTGTTCTTCTAAAAGTTATACTTCCTAGTTTAGTATCATCTGCAAATAGCAACATAATTTTCTTTTGGCCTATAACCAAATTATTGATCAGTGAAGGGAAGTGGCTCCAGTACTGAATCTTTTGGGACACCACATCAAACCATTTTAAAAGAACTATCCGTTTTCTCTCTGCAAGACAATTTAGTCCAGTTTTTTTTTCTCCTCCAGCTAATTCCAGTCATCTGTTTTTCTTAAAGATGTCCTATGTGGTACCTTGTCAATGGCTTTCTGAAAACCCATGTACCCTACAAACATTATAGTTTTCCATGTTTACTCTGTTTTCTTTTCTCCTCTGAGAGCTTTACGTCAAGCACAATTGTTCCTTTGTAAAATTCCATGCTCGCAACTTAGAAACATAGAAACATAGAAACCCTACAGTGCAGAAGGAGGCCATTCGGCCCATCGAGTCTGCACCGACCACAATCCCACCCAGGCCCTACCCCCACACATTTTACCCGCTAATCCCTCTAACCTACGTATCCCAGGACTCTAAGGGACAATTTTTAACCTGGCCAATCAACCTAACCCGCACATCTTTGGACTGTGGGAGGAAACCAGAGCACCCGGAGGAAACCCACGCAGACATGAGGAGAATGTGCAAACTCCACACAGACAGTGACCCGAGCTGGGAATCGAACCCGGGACCCTGGAGCTGTGAAGCAGCAGTGCTAACCACTGTGCTACCGTGCCGCTTCTAACTATTTTTCTGTAATTTTAGCTGCATGGTAATTTCATTCCTAATTAGAGACTCTAAAATTTCTCTGGCACGGATGTTAAGTTAACTGCCATGTCATTATCTGGATTAGCTCTCTCCATTAAAAAAAATGGATGCTATAATGGCCACACTCTAATTCTTCAATTGGAAACATTTCCATAAAGGGGATTTCCAACTTGTGCCCAATTAGAGGAACATATTTTACTTTTTTTGGTCTGTAGAAGGAAATTCCTAACTTGTCTTGCTATCCCTTTACTATTAATATGCCTTTAGGAATTGGTTGGGCCAATATGAGGAGCAAAAATTGAAACTATACATGAAGGTAAAGGACATGACAGAGATACGGAAGTTAATACCTTGCATATTTCTTTACCAAGGAAGAACATGCTGTCAAAGTCAGTGAAGTAGAAGGTAGTTGAGGTACTGGCTGGCTAAAAAATCATAAAGAGATGGTACTAGAAAGGTTGGCTGTACTTGAAGTTAATGAACAATCAGACCCAGAGGATTGAATGCATCTGAGGATACTAGGGGATATAAGGGAGGATATTGTAGAGTCATTACTTATAATCTTCCAATCCTCAGATAGTGTCAGAGGACTGGATAATTGCCAAAAAAGATAGTTAAGGAAAATCATCAAGGAATTATTAAAGGCAAATAATATTGAATTTGTTTGATGAGGTATTAAGAGTATTGTTGAAGGTGATGTGGTTGATCTAGTGTAAACGGACTTCCAAAAGATGGTGGGTAAAGTGCCACATAGACACTTGCCGGCAAAGTTGAAGCCCACAGAATAAATGGAACAGTGGCAACACAGATACAAAGTTGGCTGAGTGACAAGAAAAAGAGTAGTGGTGAACAGTTGTTTTTTTTTTAGTTGGTGGACATATGAGGTTCACCTGTTTTTGTTGAAATATATCAGTAACCTAGATTTGGGTATCGAGGACATAATTTCAAAATTCGCAAATGACACAAAACCTGAAAGTATGATGTATTGTGAGAAGAATAGTGATAGTCTTCAAGAGGACATGTATTATTTTATAGTTCCATTGTTAAAAATGACATAGATATAGGCTTGTTATTAGACAAAGGCTGATGGAATAGGTGGATATTTGGAGGATTAAATTTTAATTCCGAGAAGTATAGAGAGGCAAATAAAATGAACAGTACAATGCTAAAGGGAACACACAGACCTGGATGTATATATGCACAAATTGTTGAGGGCAGGTTGAAAAAGTTCTTATAAAGGCTAACGCAATATTGGGAATTGTAAATGGAAGCATGAAGTACAAAAGCAAGGAAGCCCTTATGAATCTTTATAAATCACTTCTCTGGCCTTAACTGGAATATTGTGTCCAAATTTGGCTACCACACTTTAGGAAAGCTTTGGAAAGTGCAGAAAAAATTTGCGGAACAATACCATGGATGTGGGACTTCAGTTAGGTGGATGGATTGGAGAAGCTGGGGTTGTCTTTTTACTTCCCTTTGAAACTTAATAGCTGAAAACAGTAAACACTTACTTGAATCCTAATGCAAAGTTCTACCCACTGCTTGTTTACTTATAAAAAATTAACTTGGCCATACCTAATTAAAATGCAGGCCTTTAGCACCTACACTCCTTTCTTGCCCCAAACCCCACAAATAATGTCTTCAGTTTAATTAACTTAGTTTCACACATGCACACAGACCCACAAGTCTGCTTCACAGAATGACACAATAGACCCTCAGAATATTAAATATAATAACATTTCTCATCACAGTAGGTAAAGAAGAACTGCTCCATTAGAAGAATGGCTGAGACCTAGTGAATTGCAAAAGAACCAATGGTGTCATGAAGAAAGGTTTTTTAATGCCACAAGTGGTTAGGATCTGAAATGTACTGTTTCAGAGTGTGATGGAGGGAAATTCAATTAGGGCTTTCAGAAAGGAATCAAAAGAGAAAACTTGCATGACTTTGTGGAAGCAGAAAGTCAGCACAGACACAATGGGCCAAATTAACCCCTCTGTACTGTAGCCATTCGATGGTTTGACTTCAACTCCCATCAGTGAGAGTTTAAAAGTTTATTTATTAGTGTCACAAGTAGGCTTACATTAACACTGTAATGAAGTTACTGTGAAAATCCCCTAGTCGCCAAAC
This sequence comes from Mustelus asterias, assembly GCF_964213995.1. Classification (NCBI taxonomy): domain Eukaryota; kingdom Metazoa; phylum Chordata; class Chondrichthyes; order Carcharhiniformes; family Triakidae; genus Mustelus; species Mustelus asterias. The sequence goes on from NC_135810.1 coordinate 78,593,582, forward strand.
TCCGGCGCCTGTTCAGGTGCACTGAGGGAGAGTTTAGCATGGCCAATGCACCTAACCAGCACATCTTTTGGACTGTGGGAGGAAACCAGAGCACCCGGAGCAAAAAAGGGATGTGTTTTCTAATTCACCATGCCACTAAATTGTGATTAACTGAAATGAAAGTTAGCACTAAACACGTTTTAAAACAACATTTTTACTAATAGAATAATTTTTAATACTGTTTTGGATCCGCACGTCTGCTGTAGCAAATGGTATAGCTATAACTTAGAGAATATAACATATTAAAATCATAGGCACATTATCAATAAAGTGGTATTAAGAATGAGAAATTGATGTGTAGCCAAAAGTTACTCTGAGACACAAGTAATACTAATCAGGACCAATTTTCATGTCTATTTTATATTCTGATGAATATAAAACATGGATGATTCTTGGAGTAGGGAAATCAAAATATTTACCACAAAATATATTCCAAAATATGGACTGTCTAAATCGAATGGAGCTTAATTGCTGGGGAGGCTAAGCGAAGGAAAAAACAATAGATTTAAAACAAATGTTTAAACAACTACCAGTGAAAATGGAGCTATGAAAATAAGGTGTGAAATAGTTAAAAAAGTTAAATATTCTTTTACATGCATTCAAATATCAAGAGTAGCAATTCGTATATTCACCCATACCATAATTGTAGAAACATTTATGTGAAGAGATTTACCTATTGCAAATTTAAATTATTCATAAATTTAATAGAGGTCATTTTGCAAAGGTGTCTCTTGCTAGAATAAAAATAAAGTCATTTCCTGGAGAAATAAAAGCTGCGTTTGCAATCATCGTGCTTTGTGCTTTCATGATCACAACTACACAGGATGGAGCCTGTGGAAAATAAAACATGAAACTGACATTTACTGGATTATGGCTAACGGCCAAAATCAGATAATGAAAGCATGGCCGGATAGAGATGAATATTTCAGCTAAACAGTGGATAGTACTGTCCAGTATCTAAGCGACAACATTTCAACAGAATTTTTGTGAAACTGTCATTTATAAAGTCAATCTACTAAAAGGACTGTCTTTGATCTATTTAGATTGTGAACCCTTTTTTGAGGTCAGCATCTTTCATTAAATTTCAACATCAATCATTTTGAATAATTCTAATAGATGCATTGGAGTGAGTTTGATTTTTCTGCATTTGACTAATGAAATACAATATGTGAAATATCTGAGTACATTTTTGTACATAATTAAATGGGAGGCATGATTAAACAGGTCAGTTACTGAGCAATTTTTATTCAGTGTTGGCACAAGGCAACCTGTCTTCTACATTAACTTAACATGCTTCAAGCTATGTGTATCTTGTTCATCCTGTGAGGCAAAGGTGACCATATTCTGTAGTGTTTGGCAAGGTTCCAGTGGGAATGTAGGTGGCTGCTACGGCTGATCTGTGCCTGTAGGGTCCTGCTGCAAATAGGACAAGATACCACAGACTCTACTGAGTTTTAGACAGGTTGCTTTCTTGGGATTTCCTCTCTGTTTTCTCTCCATTTCTGATCTGCACTTGCTTTTGAAGGTTGTATTAGTTGATGCTTCTCCTATGACTCAAAGTTGATATCAAAGCACCAAAGTGAAGTCTTCAGTGTTACCCTGTTGCGTTCCTTTGACTGCCATTGGGCATACTCCAGATTTAAGTTCTCTAAAGAAGATCCAGTTTATTAAATAAGTGTCGGGCATTTTCCTGCATGAACAGCCCAACTCGGTTGTGACCGTTAGTATGGTGTGGATGCTTGGCATGCCAGGTTGGCTGAGCACCTCTGTGCCTGGTATTTTGTCCTGTCATCTAATACTCAAAAGCTTCTGAAAGCAGCCCAAGTGGAAGTGGTTGAGTATCTTAGCATGACGCTAGTACACCGTGCAAGTCTCACATATATTAGGTAGGGCTATTGCTCTATGACTCTGTTTGGTAGGCAGACTTCATGTTCTTCATTTCCAGACTGATGTTCAAAGTTTGCTAAAGACCACACTTGCTCTTGCAATTCTTGCACATGTCTCATTATTTAGTGTATCATAAGGAAATGTTACAAAACCCATTTACTAGCTTCACTTAATGATGTACTATGCACGTGCTTTGGCTCAAATTGATACTGGGTTTACCTGCACAATTATTGGGATACCTGGTGAGAGAAAAGTTATTTTGGTACTTGTGTTAACTGTTGTTGCCAGGCCTTGGACTCCTATCGATTAGTTGCAAACACCTGCCCAGGGATGTTCTCTCTGGACATTTTATTTTGAAGTCAGCATGCCTTGGAAGCAGACAGTGAAGGAAGCTGTTTTTCTCTCGCTCCCCTTGTGTTGCCTGAAGTGAGAGTGACTTCAACCAGATAATTCTCATCTCAGTATAATTCACCTGCATTTTAAAGCCTGCAAATCTATGAACAAGTGACAACTATCAAAGATAGTGGGCGGAATTTTCCTGTCCCACCTGCCAAGGAAATCATGGTGGATGGGGGTGGACTATGCAAAGGTCCATTGACTTCGGGCAGAATTTTCCAGTCTTGGGGCAGCTGGAAAATCCCACCCAGTGTTTCATCAAAGATCTATCTGAAAGGATTTCCAAATCTACTGTAACCAGAACTCTGTCAGATTAACAGCTATGAGACGTTTTCAAACTTTAGCCATCTTATGGCATTCCCTTCCTTCAACCTCTTCAGACACCTTATTTGTCTTGTCCTTTAGTGTATGCATGTGTGAGTTTGTTGAAAAAAGCCTGGTTAAAGTCTCTCATGTTGGGTGGGATTTGCCGGCCGTGCTCACCCCAAGACCAGAAAATCCCACCTGAGGTCAATGGACCATTACATGGTCTGTCCCCCGCCCGCTAGGATTCCTGTGGCAGGTGGGACGGAAAAATTCTGTCCATTGACTATAGCAATAGTAAAGATAAATAGTTGGTCATTTTGGTGAGTGACCAACTTCTGCACTATGTTGTGACCTGTGAGCAGTGAGACTAGAATTAACTGTACTACTCCTATCCTCGTCCCATAGTAGTTCTAATCCAATGGAATGAAGAGGCAAGTAGTATTATCCCAGCCATTTGCACTAGGTATTTCCATTGCTCTAAAACTGATCAAGTAATGGCATTGGCACAAATTATGGAGATGAAGAACAGGAGAAGGTCATTTAGCCCTTTCGACCAGTTCTGCCACTGAGAAATCGTAATATTCTGCCATCACCACATCCCTGCCTATGTCTCATATTCCACGATACCTTTTGTTCACAAAAAATCTTATCAGTCTCAGATTTAAAGTTGATAATTGACCCACCATCAACTACTGTTTGGGGAAGAGTGTTCCAGGTGTCCCCCACACCCTTTGTGCACAGAGCTGAAAGTTCGAACTTTTTTTTTTACCACGGCCGGAATTTTACTGCCCTGCCTGCCACGGAATCGGAGCAGGCGAGAGGCGGACAATGGAAATATTTGTTGACCTCAGGCGGGATTTTACGGTTTCAGGACAAGCGAAGCCGTAAAATCCTGCCGTGTGTCCAATCCTACACTCTCCCAAACAATGGAAATAGTTTTTCTCTATCTACCCTAGTTGTTCCCCTCAATATCTTAGAAATTTCAATCAAACTACTCTTTTCTAAATTCCGGGAACTATAATTCCAAATTGTTTAATGACTCTTTGGAATTTAACCCTTGGAGTCCAGATATTGTTTTGGCAAATTCTCATTGCACTCCCTCTAAAGTAAATATATCCTTCCTAATGTGTGCTACCTAGAGAAACTCTCAGTAGTACAGGCTTTATGTGGCTGAATCATATCTTCCATCCTCTTGTGATCTAGTCTTCTAAATGTACAGGCAAGCACTTTTTTCTGTATCTGTTCATGATATTTTAATAATGCATGTATACAAACCCGAAGTCTCTTTGGACCTCCACTGGTTTTAGTTTTCCATCAATATTGTTTTTCTTTCTTTTGTCAGTCCAAAGTGGATGATCTCATTGTTGCCAACATTCAAATCCATTGCCACATTTTGTCTACTCAATCTTTTAATAATCTCTTTGGAAGTTTGTTTTTATCTGCACTTTGTGTCAATTACTTCCTAACTGTTGGAAAGCGAGAAACATTGAAAGTCCAAAAAGACTTGGGGTTCATATACATATGTTATGAAAGTATCATGCATTGGATATGCGGCTTTCTATCCCATCATCTTAGTTGTTAATAAATATGATGGATAGCTGAGACCTCATCACAGATCCTTGGAGGACACCACTGGTTACATTGTGCCCATTATGGGGATAGGGCCTGAGTGGGATTGTTGTTGGTGCAGGCTTGACGGGCCGAATGGCTTCCTTCTGCACTGTGGGGGTTCTATGATATTTTTGTCTGCTGCTACTCAGCTAATTAGATCAATAATTGGTCTTCAATCCTGTGAACAGGTATCAGCCTCTTATGAGGACTATATCAAATGCCCTATGAAAGTCCATATAAGCATCCATCAACATTTGCCTGTCACTATTTTGGTCAACTTTTTAAAGAAAAATCAGATTATTCAGGCGTGACCTATCTTTTGCAACATCTATGCTTGCTTTCTTTTATCAGCTGAAAATGTTCAAGCTTTTTATTCACTCTATCCTTAATTATAGATTCTAGGCATTTCCTCTTCATGGATGGTAGGCTTAACTGGTCCAAAAGTCCCCCCGCCCCCAACCTCACTTAAGTGTAGTGACATGCAGTTTTCCAATCAATTTTCAAATAGTTCCCAAATGTGGGGAAGATTGGAAGATTACAGTTAGGGTATCTACAATGTTCTCACATACTCCCTTTAAATCCTGGGACGGAAAGCATCTGGTCCTGGGGATGCGTAACTGACTTCCCACATGCATGCATATATGGATGAGATCTTGGAGTCTGCAAAACGGGGTAAATTATTTTCACCCTACTGTACTGAACGCTATCTCAAATGGAAGAATTCCAATTTGAAGTTTTGCTTTGTGAGACACCTTCTACTGTGTGGGGTATAATGGTGTAAGTAATAAATACTATGTAGTTTTATTACCTAAATAAGAATATGCTCGTGAGTTAAATTTATAACTAATAATTTTAAACAGTTGCAGATTTGGGCAATGTGAATAGGTCTCCAATGTTATAGGTTGATTTAGTTTTTGTGTTTCCTGCTGCACTCATGGTATATACTTGCATCAATTACAAATATGTTAATAGGGTTGTGTTAATTCTAAGACATTTCAATGATGATGAAAAATAACTTGATTGTTCTGAAAGCTAATTCTAAACAAAGTATTATTGAATTTAATGTATGGACTTTTGTTACACCAGTCAACTTGGTTGAATCTCTAGACACTCAGCTTTTTAAAGTTTTTAAAAAAAAGTTTATTTATTAGTTTCACAAGTAGGCTTATATTAACATTGCAATGAAGTTACTGTGAAAATTCCCTATCATCGCACTCACGGTATTAAAGATTTCCAAAAATTTTCTTTGATTGTGATGTACTTCTCGTAGTGTGATTTAACAATAGGATTCTCATTCATTTCCATGAAATTTGAACTTGAAGCATTAGTTACATGGGTACGATGGGTATAGAGGGATATGGGCCAAATGCGGGCAATTGGGATTAGTGTAGGGGTTTTAAAAAAAAGGGCGGCATGGACAAGTTGGGCCGAAGGGCCTGTTTCCATGCTGTAAATCTCTATGGCTCTAATTTACATTAGCCTGTTCGGGTACACTAAGGGAGAATTTAGCATGGCCAATGCACCTAACCAACATGTCTGTGGAAGGAAACTGGAGGACCCAGTGGAAACCAACGCAGGCACGGGGAGAATGTGCAGATTCACACAGTGACCCAAGCTGGGAATGAAATGTTTTGAAAACCTCCAAGAAAGTTTTAGGAAAATTGCAAAACTTTGTCCAGATCTTTTTGTCTCACCTATTGTGCTCCATGCTTTAATTATTATTATACTTTACTGAATTTATGTTCAAGGCTGGTGTCATATTTGGGACCTATTATTGTTGTAACATGTTCTTATGGGATATCAAAATACAAACACCAAACTAAGTAGCTGCATGCATATACAAAGAAATAGTTTTACAAACACTGATATACACATTTTTTGGAAGAAAGAATTTGATCATTTAAATGTTCTCTTAAAATTTCACCAATAGCTTGCGGTATTAAAGATTTCCAAAAATTTTCTTTGATTGTGATGTACTTCTAGTAGTGTGATTTAACAATAGGATTCTCATTCATTTCCATGAAATTTGAACTTGAAGCATTAGTTACATGGGTACGATGGGTATAGAGGGATATGGGCCAAATGTGGGCAATTGGGATTAGTGTAGGGGTTTAAAAAAAAAGGGCGGCATGGACAAGTTGGGCCGAAGGGCCTGTTTCCATGCTGTAAACCCCTATGGCTCTAATTTACATCTGTTTATGGACTGTTGCGAAATACTTATCTTCAAAGTCAACCTTTTTCTCCCTTAACTGCTGTTGAGCTGACAAGTTGCACAATCCAATTGATGTTTAGTTGACAATTAGTTTTATTTACATAATTTCAATGCTGTGCCAACTGCTATAAATGTTGCAAAGTAGTTTGGATTGGTTGTTTGGGTCCTGTTCTGCAGAAGGTTCCTGATTGTTGCAATAATGTACGAACACCACCCTGTCTACAAACTGAACCTCAGACTTTGAAACCTGTCATATTATCTCTTACCTGTCTCTGTTTAAAGCAAGATGTTTATCCTAATCTTTGCGTGTGTAACCTGAATTCCCTTTGTCCATTCATGACTCTGCTCTTGAAATGAATCCAGTATCTCTATCAATGCCACCACAATTCCCCCTTTCCCCACCCTCACCAGACCTTTCTCTCCCAGTTCCATCTCTTCTTGCCGCGTTGAGACATGCCATCTTCCATTCCTTCCTTCCTTGGGTATTTTGTTTCCTCCAGCTATATCCCAAGTCATCATTGTTTCGTAGTACTCTTGCTGCCATCTCGGGCTTGAATCCCTCTCTGGTAAGTCTGCAGCTCTCTGCATTTTACTGCACTGTCAAACCATTTAAGGCTTCCTTGTGAGCAGCACCCTGTAGCAGCCCCAGACTCCTTTCTTAAGCTTCTTGCTTTGTACACTTAGTGCAGGCGCTAATCTCACCAACCCCCTCCTATCCTATTTGGCATCTGGCTAACTCCTGAGGTTCTGCCAGCTGAAAAATCACGATGGATTTTCCTCCAGAATGTCTATTTACCGACAGAGAAGGCCGTTACCATCCCTGACTTAAGGTTTGAGCACAGTAAGAAGTCTCACAACACCAGGTTAAAGTCCAACAGGTTTATTTGGTAGCAAATACCATAAGCTTTCGGAGCGCTGCTCCTTCGTCAGATGGAGTGGAAATGTGCTCTCAAACAGTGCACAGAGACACAACATCAAGTTACAGAATACTGATTAGAATGCTAATGCAGTGAACGCATTCTAATCAGTATTCTGTAACTTGATGTTGTGGCTCTGTGCACTGTTTGAGAGCACATTTCCACTCCATCTGACGAAGGAGCAGCACTCCGAAAGCTTACGGTATTTGCTACCAAATAAACCTGTTGGACTTTAACCTGGTGTTGTGAGACTTCTTACTGTGTTCACCCCAGTCCAACGCCGGCATCTCCACATTAAGATTTGAGGGCATCCCTAGTTCCTTTTCTTCCCTGGTCTCCTGCAATGCCACAATTGGCCACCAATCCTGATGCGGCACAGAGCTGCAGGAGATGGACGGAAACAACAAATCCAGACACGTGCAGACTTCTTTCCAACATTTAGAGCAGTTGACACAGCATTGACATTATGTAAATGAAACTAATTGTCAACTAAACATCAATTGAATTGTGCAATTTGTCAGCTCCCATCTCATACCAATTAAAGATGTTACTTTTTTTAGTGATGCATAAAGCATACTGCATCAACATGACATGATTTGTCAATTTCTAGCCTTCTAGGCTGAATGGTGCAGCTTATCAGTGTTGAATTTCAGCATTGTGTTATGCATTCTGACAGTTGTAAAAAATCAGACTGATCCCTACTTGTTTTTTTTGTTTTTATTCCAGTCCAATCAAATCAAGTCCAATTCAGAGTCTCAACAAGTTGAGACATTCCCAATCCATGCTGACAAGACTCACCATGCTGACAGGAGGTACTCTCACCTCCTGTCTTGGGCTTGATCTACATGATCCAAGCTGATTGGAGTAGGCATAGCTCCTCCTCCAAGGCTTGATCTAATTTGCATCTTAGCCAAAAGGCCGAGATGCAGCTTTGAGAAATTGCTTCAAATGAAGCTAAAATGTAACCTAATGACTTTAACCAAGCACAGCATGTTGATACTACGCTTGATCTTAGCCAAAAGGCCGAGAAGCGTTCAGCATCAGTGTTTTGTGCTTGTATGAAGTTGTAGATTGTTTTACACAGCTGCCTGTGAACTGTCTTGCAAACTGTTGATGAATTCACAGTTTCAGGTGGGCATGTAGTTTTCATATTCCAATTTTGTTTCCATTTGCTCTATAGTTTTGGACTGATAAACTACAATTAAAAACATGCTAACGTTTAAGCTGGAGGAAAACCTATAGCTGGTTATCAAACTTCCTTTTTTCAGCCATGACATTGTGTTGTTTGTGTCCCTTTTACTTACAATTATTAAAATAGACCAGGTGCAACGTGCACACCAGGGTTTGTTGTGCTACGTACATGGTATGTACTTCTGGACTTCAGAGGGTAACATGCCACCAATGACACAAAAGGATATGTGACTGTGGGAACAGGGGGCAGTATTGGCGAGATTGCAACCAGGTAGGCGTTGTAATTTTAGACATTGTATAATGGAGTGAATTACAAATTACAGACTGTGCATTCTCATTGGGCTATGATTTGCTGCGGCAGTAACCTGCCCTTGCCCATTTCACCTCAATGATATTTTGCACCCCCACAGGTTGCTGGAAGTGCAAGTTGGCACAGGATTAGCACTACTGCCTCACGGCGCCAGCGACCCGGGTTCAATTTTAGCCTTGGGCCACTGTCTGTGTGGAGTTTGCATATTCTCCCCGTGTCTGCGTGGGTTTCCTCCGGGTGCTCCAGTTTCCTCCCACAGTCCAAAGATGTGTGGGTTAGGTTGATTGGCCATGCTAAGTTGCCCCTTGGTGTCAGGGAACTAGCAAGGTAAATATGTGGGGTTAAGTGGGTTAGAGACTGGGTGGGATTGCTGTTGATGCAGGCTTGATAGGCTGAATGGCCTCCTTCTGCACTGTACTGATTCTATGATAACAGTGCAGCGAGAGAAAATGACTATTTGGGATTTGAGTAGACTGAAAGGCTGTGAAATAAAGGACTAAGTAGGAAGTATAGATTAGAGTGGGTGAATTCAGTCAAACCAGGTAGAGAAAGAGAAATTCGGAGAGGGAAAAAATAGGATTGAAAGAAAAACAAAATGTTTTGAAACACATGTTTTCATTTTCAATTTAAAGTTTAAAAAAGACTACAACTGTAATTAAAACTGTAATTAATTTCAGATGCCAGATAGGTTTATTGGTGCTAGTTAAAATCCCATTGTTAAAATAATTCAACCTCAATTAATTTTTTGTGGCCCTTTAATATATAGCTCCAATCTATAGCTTCAAATCAGGCCTGGCTCTGTGATTCACTTCAGACCAGCTCTAATTTTTTGTAATAAGTTTAGTTTGTGTCTACCATGCAAATACAGCAACTTAATTCCACTTGATGGATTTCAATGGTACAGTGAAATGAGAACCAGATAGCAAAATGCTTTTTTCGTAAATCTAACTTTGGAGTGGTGCATCTTGGAGAAAAGCATTAGGATTTCCATGATAAGCCCTTGTAGTTGTAATGTTTGTGCTATTAGCCTCTCCATTAATTTGACCAAAAATTATAAGCCAATATATCTTTGACTAGCTGCACAGATTGCCATCCTGTTTAGCCACCTTCAGTTTTTGTGTGTAGAATATGACACAACCATAATGTTTTTGGAAATGACGAGTCTCTTTGTATGTGACTTGAACCAATGATAACTTCCCAGAACTTCAATGATCAGTCTTTTTTCCGATCCTACTCTGTGTTTGAACTTATTTTATTATAATGCAAAATCTGCATTGATGGGAATTAGAACATAGAACATTACAGCGCAGTACAGGCCCTTCGGCCCTCGATGTTGCGCCGACCAGTGGTACCAATCTAAAGCCCCTCTAATCTACACTATTCCAATATTATCCATATGTTTATCCAATAACCACTTGAACGCTCTCAATGTTGATGAGTCCACCACTGCTGCAGGCAGGGCATTCCACGCCCTTACTACTCTCTGAGTAAAGAACCTACCTCTAACATCTGTCCTATATCTCTCACCCCTCAATTTAAAGCTATGTCCCCTCGTGCTAGCCAACACCATCCAAGGAAAAAGGCTCTCACTATCCACCCTATCTAATCCTCTGATCATCTTGTATGCCTTTTGAATTAGTGTTACATTACTTAGAAAATTATTTCTTTACAAGGTTAGCCTTTGGTCACCTGAATATGGCATCCATTCAAGGCATTAGATAATTGTGTTTGCACAAGTCCTATATTAGATAGTTTGTTTTATCTTAGGCACACATGCACACACAAGTATACGTGTTACTGCCAATATTACCATGTTTCTCCCTGTTGGCTAGTGTGAATGTGTTTGTCAGGTATGGGGCAATATGTTATGAATTCCAATTGTGAAGGTCTTAAATAAACTACATGCCTCGGAGAAACAAATCAGAAAGTTCTTGTTACGTTGTTTGCCGATTCAGCACAATAGTTTAAATTCAAACTATTTAGCAGTTCTCTTTCATCTTCTTATTGATTGTTTAGACAACGATCTGGTCCATAATCCAGGTCCCTTATGGGTGGTTGCTGAGTTTTAGTTTTATCTGATATTTATTCTGCTCTCCCCTGGAGATGGAGGAGAATTGGGGTCCAGTTAAGAATGCATGTTTCCAGGAGGGTTTTGAACTTCTGAACATTGCTCCATCCTGCCTATCTATCTATTTTAACACTATGTTAGTCTTAAAAGCCAATTTTCTCTTTATGTACTACAGTTTTTCCTTCAGTACTTTCACAGCAGCCACTGTAAGTGGAGCATGCCTGGGTATGATCCAGAAGCTAAGTTTATTTATTATTGTCTCACTCGGCTTACATTAAGCAATGAAGTTACTGTGAAAATCCCCTAGACACCACACTCCAGCGTCTGGTCAGGTACACTGAGGGAGAATTTAGTATGGCCAATGCACCTAACCAACACGTCTTTTGCACCGTGGGAGGAAACTGGAACACCAAGATGAAACCCACACAAACACGGGGAGAACCTGAAGACTCCGCTCAGAGAGTGGCCCAAGCCGGGAATCAAACCCAGGTCCCTGGTGCTGTGAGGCAGCAGTGCTAACCACTGTGCCACATGCCGCCCTGAAGCTACACCGATTCAAGAGTCAAGAAACGAGGGAAAGACTCATTTAAATACCAGAGGCATTTCAAAGAAGAGCCACAAGCTGATGTCTGTTGCCAAACCCCTGAGTTATGAGGAAATACTGTGGCAATTTTATTTTTTAGCCTGGAAATGAAATTTCTAAAAGGTTATCTTATAAAGGCATCAAAATATTTTTGTTTCCATAATGATTAATCCAGAATATGTGTTAAAATTAAAATTGACTGTGAGACAGGAAGGCACAGGTTCAAAATAGTGGAAGGTAAATTTAAGATGGATGTGAAAAAGTTCCTCTTCATACACACAATGATCAATATTTGAAATGTAGCACTGATGCAACCACACACCCACACCATTTAAGAAATAATTAATTGCAGCAATAGGTGGTCTATACTCATTTACTCGACAGATGAATTAAGATGAACATAAGAACTAGGAGCAGGAATAGGCCATCTGGCTCCTCGAGCCTGCTCTGCCATTCAATAAGATCATGGCTGATCTTTTCGTGGACTCAGCTCCACTTACCCGCCTGCTCACCATAACCGTTAATTCCTTTACTGTTCAAAAATTTATCCTTGCCTTAAAAACATTCATTGAGGTAGCCTCAACTGCTTCACTGGGCAGGGAATTCCACAGGCAATATGATCTGGCAATTGGTTATGCCAATTACTGTACGGGAATATCTCATGTTAAGTATTAGGTATGCTCCTGGAAACCATTACTGCGATCAGAACTAATATTGAAGCAAGTTTTCCAATTCAAATGTATGTAATATCTGGAGCTGTGTCCCCAACCCATGATTTTTGGCCCCAATATGTAACTAAAGATGAAATAAATAAAATAAAATGGATTCCTAGTGATGTGGCAAAGAATCAAAGCAAACAAGCTTTGTTTTCCTGATTGTTCTGTAATCGGTTAATAAGTCGGAGGCCACTGCTTATACACATACTGCTGATCAGGACGCTGATCTCTTTCTCCTGTGGCGCCAGTGACTACTCTCCAGCTGATGAGAGCACTGGTCAGCAGTGTTTTCCTCCTGATGCTTTGCTTGACGATCATGCTGCAAACTGTAAAGTGCTTCAGCAAGTACTGAGAAATCCAGAACATGGTGTTGGTGATCAGGGTTGGAACCACCGGACTTCTGGTTGGCTTCCTGGGATTCCCCTCCCCAAGCTGGAGGTATGTGAGCCATCCAGCTGAGTGTCCGAGTGGCCTTCGGTCACTCCTCTGCCAGCAGAACCGTAGCCATGGAACATGCAGACCCCCTCGGCATGGATCCAGCCAAATGTGTTCTGGGCCGTTGACTGGAGGAGCGGAGGCTGGAGTTCAGTGCGGGTTTGGGGTGTGTAGCCTGTAAGTCGGGGGAGGGAGAGACAAATTGTTACAGTGCAAAAGCAATGGTATCTGATAGCGTGTTGAAAGAGGATGACACGGGAGAGCTGAAAACCAGAGAAAAGGGAAACAGCCTTTTCACTCTCTCACCCAATCAATAACTATGCAGATGATTACAAAAAAACCTTTGCACCTGTAAGAGGAATTTTCGGAGGTTCCCCCTTGGGATGCCCTGTATTTTGTTGAACCTCACTCAACCAATACATAGACTGCGAAAGACAGTATATAGTTAAAGAATGAAAGGGAATTTATTTGCTAATGCATGCATCAGGAGAGAGACACTGTCAATGAGGGTTGACTGTCCTCTCTGAGCTAATATTGCAAGATAAAATTATTATATTATTCTGAACATTTCACTATCCCACCCAGTCATGTCAATTAGACTGGAGGGCCTAATCACATCATTACTCATTATTACCAATAACGTTCTACCTGTCACAGGAATAAGAGATTATTAGCTTATTGCCCATGTAGGTTCCTTCCCCTTTACCTAGGAAACCTAACCCACGTCATTACTACTAACCAATTTTTAATTGGCGAAAGGAGTCACTCTTTTGCTGGAATTGGGGCCTCCTTTATCAGCTTGAGAGACTGCTCCAACCTCGCTAACCATGAATGAATTTACTCCCTTAAATAACAAGCCTATGATTCAACTTGTTTTCGCATATCCAGAAACAGTTAAGAGAAGCTGCCTTTCTATGCTCCATTGTAGTAAAAGAAGTTGGTTTGTCTACCACTGTTTCCCATCGTGCTGTATTCAGAATGAAGTTGACCAAGGCGCACAATACATATATATTGAAAATACAGTTTAAGCTTATAATACTTGGTTAATTTGTGGTTATCCAGTTTATAATACCGTTGCAATTTATAATACCTTTGCATATTTTGTTCCAGGCACATTGTGAAATATATATATATATATATATATATATATAAAAAAGGCACTTTAGATTGGGTCACACGGAGTTGGGGGTAGGGTGTTAGCGTGGATTGGGGATTGGCTATCCGACAGGAAGCAGAGAGTCGGAATAAATGGGTGCTTTTCTGGTTGGCGGATGGTAACTAGTGGCATGCCGCAGGGATCGGTACTAGGGCCTCAACTATTTACCATTTATATAGACGATCTGGAGGAGGGGACTGAGTGTAGGGTAATAAAGTTTGCAGACGACACAAAGATAAGTGGAAAAGTGAATCGTGTGGAGGGCGTAGAAGGTCTGCAGAGAGATTTGGACAGGCTGAGTGAGTGGGTGAGGATCTGGCAGATGGAGTATAACGTTGACAAATGTGAGGTTATTCACTTTGGAAGAAATAATAGCAAATTGGATTATTATCTAAATGGAAAGAAATTACAACATGCTACTGTGCAGCGGGACCTGGGGGTCCTTGTGCATGAGACACAAAAACCCAGTCTGCAGGTGCAACAGGTGATCAAGAAGGCAAATGGGATGTTGGCCTATATCGCAAGGGGGATAGAATATAAAAGCAGAGATGTCTTGCTGCATCTGTACAGGGCATTGGTGAGGCCGCAGCTGGAATACTGTGTGCAGTATTGGTCCCCTTATTTGCAGAAGGATATATTGGCCTTGGAGGGAGTGCAGAGAAGGTTCACCAGGTTGATACCAGAGATGAGAGGTGTTGATCATGAGGAGAGACTGAGCAGATTGGGTTTGTACTCATTGGAATTTAGAAGGCTGAGGGGGGGATCTTATAGAGACCTATAAGATAATGAAGGGGCTGGATAGGGTAGAGGTGGAGAGATTCTTTCCACTTAGAAAGGAAGCTAGAACTAGAGGGCACAGCCTCAAAATAAAGGTGGGTCAGTTTAGGACAGAGTTGAGGAGGAATTTCTTCTCTCAGAGGGTGGTGAATCTCTGGAATTCTCTGCCCACTGAAGTGGTGGAGGCTACCTCGTTGAATATGTTTAAATCACGGATAGATGGATTCCTGATCGGTAAGGGAATTAGGGGTTATGGGGATCAGGCGGGTAAGTGGAACTGATCCACTTCAGATCAGCCATGATCTTATTGAATGGCGGGGCAGGCTCGAGGGGCTAGATGGCCTACTCCTGATCCTATTTCTTATGTTCTTATTATAATTAACCTAGTCGACTTAATATAGTAAAACTAAAATGAAGGGCCTCATACTAAGAATTCTGTACAACCCCCCATCAGCACCCTGTTCCCAACTACTTTGAACAAATGGGAAGTAATTTGTTAACTGTGTAATAATTAAACTATGCTTTTCAAAACAACTTAAACCAGGTGTCCATAACATAGGTACTAAGCTAAAAGGGAATGAGACAGCTCAATAGTAAAATATCAAAATACAGAGCCTTTACCAACTCAAATAACATATATTTACAAATTTAAAAATATAATGTTTTACGATCCCAGTTGACGTAACTGGATGGAAGATCCCAGAATGGAACCATGGTTCAAAAGATCGTAACTTTTTATTTTAATTTTTTTATCAAACATGGAGGAGCAGAGTCACAGGACTGCTAATTAGCTTTAACAACAAAAAATTATTAAACCTAAAAAAATGGATTATAATACAATACTTTTCTCCTCCTTTAGCTTAATTAATACACGCAGGTTTTAAAATTAACTCGGATGACACAGTTGGTTTGAAACTGCAGTGGTCTCGTTAGCACACAAAATTAGTGTTTGTGGATTTCTCCTCCAAATCACACCCGCCCCCCAGGATCCCAAGATGATTGTCATATGAGGGTTTCCAAACACCACTCCCAAAACACTCTTTTAAAAATCTTCTCTCGTAGCAACATATTCACTTAGCAATCCGCATTCCAAAAGCCAGTTCACGTTTTCTAAAAGACCTGTTTGACCAGAGCTTCTGCTCATTTTTAGCAGCAAGTCTGTGCCTGGATTTCAGATTAATCTTTTCAAGGTTTTCACTGTTAGAGCAATTCTAATGCCCAGTCACTATTTTTTAATTTATTTATAGACCATAGTAAGACATTTCAAACTTTTGGATTATTTTTAGAAAGCCTTTCTCTCGTTTCCTCACCAATCGATTTCTTCTCAGCTTTTTCTGGTGTCCCTGAACAGAATTCTGTTCTATTTCCCAGTTTCTTATTTCTTCCCTTAACTCCAGACCTTCTGGAAACTTTTCTTCATTTCAATAGCTTCTTAGCTAGTTGCTCTTCAGATCTTTGACACTGGTTGTCTGAAGCATTACTCCATTGTAAGGTTTTTTTCTTACAACAAACCTAAAAGTACTGTTTCCTCATTAGCTTCCCTTAGCATTGTTGAGAGAGGGTGGCTCACTGCTTCATTATTTGTCTCCAACTGCTAATTTTCAGCCATAACTAAGCACCCCTTACAGAAACCCTCTAGTTACTAAGCAACTATCTTTCTTCATGCCGTATCTTTCTGAACACAATAGTATCTCAGCTGGAATTGAAACTAACCCTTACACAGACAAAGCTTTGTTCTGCATGAAATCTAACTACATTTCCCTTCCAGGCACAGAAACATTAAGTTAAACCTACACCTTATTCCTCATGTTTACCCATACAAATATAAATTCCTTAAAACTACCTTTGGTTTCCTAACAAATGAAATATCGGAATTTGGCATTACAAACAAAAACACTACAATAATAGGTCTTTTCGACAGGAAGCCAATGTAAAGTCTCACCTCAAAGTGATGATAAGCACATTCTGTTAAGCTAACATGCACGTTCACTAAATGCAAAGCAATCAAAAACTGTTTTATTTCATTGGTTGGTAAAGTTAACAGACAGATAAGAAAACACTATTTGAGGAGGTGCAGGGGGTTTGAAACTGCGGCACAGAGGCCAGAAGCCTCGGTGTGTCATTATTCCACCAGATATAGAATGCCAGTGCTCCCCATGACAGTCGGTTCACGGGTTTTTATATACTGCTTGGTTCGCTTTAATATATACACATGTATGCAAGAAAATTTTTACACTTGCAATAAATAATTTCCAGCAACAGTGGTATTGTACAAGAATAAACGCAAGAATAATTTCCGCAGAATTTAGAGAACTGCTTTTGAAAGAATTGTGCCAAAGGGCAACTTATTATTTGGCCATTAATTACAGTAAATTTTAATGCAAATATTTGAATTCAAGTCATTATTTAAATACAGCTGTTCCTCTTCCACAAAACGTATTGGTCTGTCCTTCAGTAAATGGCTGGTCTGTCGGTAATTAACAGCAAGTCGGCCCTGTGTGTTTGTGAAAATATAGAGCCTGTACAAGCAGCTGCAGCAAAACCAAACATGGTGAAATGGCTCTGCGAGAAGTATGTTACCACCATAAAGAGAAATGAAGAAGTGTCTTCATGCATTTGTTTAAATTATGTCAAAGTTAGGGAATGTGAACCCAGATGTAATTTTACAGAACCTCGTAAATCAGAATTATGAAATAAAAGCTCCTGAACTTTAAGCTTTAAATTAAAGAAAAGCTTGTGTGATCATTCCTGCAAAATGTTGCCCGCGTTACTGCCCAACATTCGGGCTGGGGGCAAATGCAGAACAGGAAGATGATGTTGCAGTGAATAAGCATATTTATGATTAGAAGATGATTGATGTCCGGAAGGTAAAATGTTATTCGATTAGCTTGTGTTCTTTGGCAACAGCAGCAATGTCATTTTTAAAATAAATTTGAACAGAAGGTGGAGAGCAATTTTCAAATGTAGATAGTAGCTGACATTTCCCATATTAGGTGGCAATGTCACAGGAGGCAGTGCACAGTGAAGTAGGAAGTGGTTTGACGTGTCATCACTAAAGGTTTTACAAAATAACTATATTAAGTCTCAAGATAGAACATGCAAGTAGTTTTGCCGTTGAAAGTATTGGTGCAGTCATCACCCAGTGAGGAATTCTACTGATGAAACTTGAAGCAGCCCTTTGGGTAGTAAGTAGTGTTAAAATTTTCCTCTGACATGTTTGCCCAATTAGTACATTAATCACTTTAAATGTACAACAAAATGAATGTTTGTGGTTTATGATCTCAGTGTACTTGGGTGGTATGGGTGCATCAATTCAGGCTTTTCAGCCACCTCCCAACTGTTGGATAATTTTACGAATAATATAATTGGGCGGCATGTTGACACAGTGGTTAGCACTGCTGCCTCACAGTGCTAGGGACCCGGGTTCAATTCCCAGCTTGGGTCGCTGTCTGTATGGGGTTTGCACATTCTCCCCGTGTCTGCATGGGTTGCCTCCAGATGTTCCGGTTTCCTCCCACAGTCCAAAGATGTGCGGGTTAGATGGATTGGCCATGCTAAATTGCCCCTTAGTGTCATGGGGATCTAGCTATGGTAAATGCATGGGGTTATGGGTATAGGGTCTGAGTGGGATTGTGGTCAGTGCAGACTCGATGGCCGAATGGCCTCCTCCTGCACTGTATGATTCTATGATAATACTTGTCCCATGATTCTTTGTTTTCAATTTTAATCAGCAAGAGGAACCAGGCCCATGATTCACCCTTTCCTGCAGGATAGAGAAAAAAATTAAGAACGAGCCATCCTGGACCACACCCTTATCGCTTTGATCATAAAAAGCCTTATTGACTGGGATAAGATTTGCTTGATGTGTGGAGTGAGTCGTTGGATAATCCCTCAAGAAGAATGAATGTGTGCGGTTTGAATATTTACAAGATCTTTCCTAGTCACCCTGCTGCACTGTTCTTCAACTTCTACTTCTCACTATTTAAAACAGGAAGTTAATTTTGCTTCTAATTGGAAGAGCACTATGTCCACAAGAGGTAATCCTCTTGTGCGAAAAGATTGTTTTTGATAAGATTTTAACTATTTTATTTGTTGATGTAACTTTTTTTTACAGTTAGTGTGGGATTTAAAATTCCCTTGTGCCTGGAAATGTCTCATTAAATATCTTGTAAAATCTATTCTACATAATTGTTGGGTTTTCTGACTGCCAATGAAGAGCCTTGCCATGTATACTTTTTATTAGACCAGATATGGTCTGGTTTGCTATCTCCCCACCCCGCCCATTTTGTAAATCATAGAACCACAGAAAGAGGCCATTCGGCCCATTGGGTCTGCACTGGCCAAAAAAGAGAAAAAAGAACTAGCCATTCATTGCAGTTCCCAGCACCTGGATCCGTGTCCTTGCAGGTTGCAGCACTTTGGATGCAGATCGAGGTATCTTTTTAATGAGCTAAGCATTTGAGTCTCAACCACCAACTTAAGCAGTGAATTACAAATGTCCACCACCCTCTGGGTGAAAAGGTTTTTCCTCATGTCCTCCCTAATCCTTCGACCAATTACTTTAAATCTGTTACTGCTGGAAAATATAGAATTCCAGAATTTGCTATTTATCTGTCTGCTATGTGCATTTTGCAGTGTTGTTTTATTATTAATTTCTGCCATATGCAGTGTCGTGAGAGTCAATTTTTTGTCATACTGAAATACAAAATGAATCATATTACATTGGGGACCTGCGAGGAACACTGTCCTGGGAGCGGAGGATAAGGGAGCGCGAGGTTCAGGAACCTGCGAGGGACATTGTCCTGGGAGCGGAGATAAAGGGAGCATGAGGCTCAGGGACCTCCGAGGGACGCTGTCCTGGGAGCGGAGGATAAAGGGAGCATGAGGCTCAGGGACCTCTGAGGGATGCTGTCCTGGGAGCGGAGGATAAAGGGAGCATGAGTATCGGGGCCCTGTGAGGGACACTGTCCTGGGAGCGGAGATAAAGGGAGCACGAGGCTCGGGGACCTGCAAGGGACATTGTCCTGGGAGCGGAGGATGAAGGGAGCGCGATACTTGGGGACCTGCGAGGGACACTGTCCTGGGAGTGGAGGATAAAGGGAGCGCGAGGTTCAGGGACCTGCGAGGGGCACTGTCCTGGGAGCGGAGGATGAAGGGAGCACGAGGCTCGGGGACCTGCGAGGGACACTGTCCTGGGAGTGGAGGATAAAGGGAGCACGAGGCTCAGGGACCTGCGAGGGACACTGTCCTGGGAGTGGAGGATGAAGGGAGCACGAGGTTCAGGAACCTGCGAGGGACACTGTCCTGGGAGCGGAGGATGAAGGGAGCGTGAGGTTCAGGAACCTGCGAGGGACACTGTCCAGTTTTTAAAAATCCAAGAGTGATGTCACAGGCGAGCAGTAAGCTGATTGGTGACTAATTGATATTCGGGACCATCTTTAAATAGTTGAAACTTAAATAACTAAACAAAATAACAATTACAGAATTAAGCTAGGATAAAGGAGTAAAGGAAAAGTGAATCTAAGAGCAGTACTAGGTGGTTAAAAGACTAAGAGCAGAGTGCATGTTTACATTTCCGAAGGAAATCTGAACAGCTGGTTGGATGGGTACTTACTACTACTATTGGTTATAATTGTTAAAATATCATTCTGTGATTCATTGTTTGTAAGAAATATATCCAATAACAAAGAGCAGAGAAGAACAAGAGGTCTAAGAAAAGTACAGCACAGGAATAGGCCCTTCAGCCCGCCAAGCTTGCACCGACACATGACGCCTTCCTAAAGTAAAGACTTTTTGCCTCTACGCGATCTGTATCCTTCTAGTCCCTGCCTATTCAAGTATCTGTCAAGATGCTTCTTAAACATTGCTATTGTGTCTGCTTCTACCACCACCGCTGGCAGCGCATTCCAGGCACTTACCACCATCTGTGTAAAACAAAACTTGCCTGCCACATCTCCTTTAAATATTTCCCCTTTTACCGTAAATCTATGTCGCCTAGTAATTGATATTTCTACGCTGGGAAAAAGACTGATTATCCATTCTGTCCATGCCTCTCATAATTTTGTAAACTTCTATTAGGCTGCTCCTCAGCCTCCGACATTCAAGTGAAAACAAGCCAACCCATGTAAGGATCCAGAACAAGATAAAAGACTGCAAGGAGAATAAGAATAAGATGGGCAGAGAAATCAAAGGCCAGAATCAGATAGGCACACAGTAAAAAATAGTAGGAATGGGACAACGAACGTTAAAACAATTAACCTTCAGATTTTGTTTTGAATGCTTGGCACATTCGAAATAAATGGATGAATTAATTGCGTAGATGGATGTAAAGGGGTATGATATAGTTGGAATTACGGGGACGTGACTCCAAGGTGACCAACGATGGGAACTAAATATTGAGGGCTATTCAATGTTTAGGAAGCACAGACAGAAAGGAAAAGGTGGTGGAGTTGCATTGTTGATCAAAGATATTGATACAATGTTGAAGAAAGATATTAGCACAATGTGGAATCTGTTGGGTCGAGTTAAGAAACACCAAGGGGCAAAAAACATTTATGGGGGTGATAGACCACTGAACTGCAGTGGTAATGTTGGGAATAGGATTAGAGATGCAGGTGATAAAGGAATATCTGTGATTGTGGGTAACTTTTTAATCTGCATATAGATTGGGTGAATCAAATTAGTCACAGTACAATACAGGAAGAATTTGTGGAGTGTGTACGGGATGATTATCAGGACCAATGTGTTGAGGAACCAACAAGGAAACAAGCCATCTTGGACTAGGTATTGTGCAATGAGAAAGGATTAGATGGCAATCTAGTTGTGAGAGAACCCTTGAGGATGAGTGACCATGATACAATAGAATTCTTTATCAAGGTGGATAATGAGGTAGCTGATTCTGAAACCAGGCTCCTGAATCTCAATAAAGTTAACTACGATGGTATGAGGTGTGCGTTGACTATGATGGAATGGGAAACATTACTGAAAGGAAGGACAATGGACTGGCAATGGCTGGTATATACTTTGCAGACTACTCTGTGTGCATGTGTGTTATGTAAATAATATATATACATTAATACAGCAGTCCTAGCTTTGAACCTTAAAGAGTACCATTGTCATTTTCCAGAATGTAGATCAACTGTTTACCATGACCCTCGGTTTTCTGTGATAAATGACTAATAAAATGAGACCACAACTAAAAGTCATGCAAGAATAAATTCAGAACAGGAAAATGAGCAATATGGAGCTGGTGAATTATTGAGAAGTTAAACAAACTATCTTTAGTTCTGGCGAGTAACTTTCTAATTGAATTTAGTTTTTATTAAAGTGAGCATAAAAATGTTTTGTCCACTATAATTAAACAATTTAACTAAATACACAAGCTCAAGGTTTGTGCTTGGCACTGTCCAAATATTAGAACAATTCTATAATGCCTTGGTTCTAGAGAATTATAGGGTAAAACTGACGATAGATAGGTAGAAAAAATAAATCTGGAAAACGCAAACCTGTTCCTATGCAATGTCTGTCGTATGATCATGATGCAGATCATTGTTATTTTAAGTATTAATTAGTATAAGCTTGTTTCTAATACAGTTTATAGTTAAAAATGTGGAATTTCCAAAACCATTGTTTTAAAATGTACCTTAACATGAAACAAAGAACAAAGAACAAAGAACAATACAGCACAGGAACAGGCCCTTCGGCCCTCCAAGCCCGCGCCGCTCCCCGGTCCAGGATTGAATCCTGAATCCAGGATCCCCGCCCAATTTTCCAGCCTATCTACATACCAATATCCTATCCACCGAGCTGTCCCTCACAGCTACGATGCTTTGTTCATTACAATGTTCTAGATGGAGTGAGAGGTGTGGAGGGAGGATGTGGCAGTAAGCGGCAGGGGGATGGAGGTCATACTAAACCTCTGCCCAGAGACAGGCCCATGTGAGCTGCTTTTTAATGAACCCAAATAAACCCAAAACAAAAGATATTGAAAATCAGATGACAGTTTTTACATCTTGACACAGAAAAAGATATAGCTGTGTTTTGAACACAGAGTGAGAGAGTGCATCGACTGCTCTGAAGAGCAGGAAATAACTGTTTTTGTCTTTGCAATCAGGCAGGATGCTGGTGACATCTGGTTTTCTGTTCGGAAAGAAGGCAACAACAGATAGGACTTTTGGTGATTTAAGGAACAAGGTGTGGGTCTTGTTGGAGGAAGTTGGTTCTTGAATACTCAGCCTGAGTGGAATAATTTTTGAAGGACACTGCAAGATTCGACCAGGAATGGTAGGGAGAAGTAAGCCTGTTAGAAAGCTGAGAGTAACTTGGGACTTGACCTTGTAATGCTATAGACATATGTGATTAGCTTGGGACGCTGCTGTTGGAACGCCTTTTCTTGCAACCGAATTTGGACGATCTTGTGAAAATACTGCTGGTGGTACTTCTCCAGTGCTTTGATGTACCTGGTAAATGTTGTCCAAGTCTCCAAAACCCACACTGCTGTTCAGTAAACCATGACCTTGGTCTCAATTTTGAGATCCTGATCCTCAAATGCTCTTTTTCTCAGTTGGCTGAATGTTGATTTGGGACATTGAAATTCATCTTTGTCTATACCTGCCTTCGTCTAGGGAGAATTCCAAGATAGATAAATTGGCTCTCATTTTTCAGTATCCCACCATTGATCTTGATCAACAAGAGGAGAGGTGTTGTGCTGTGGAAGCTGATTGGAAGAAGACCTTAGTTTCCCAGTGGTTAGTAAAAGGCACATTTTCTCATAGGCTTATTACTCAAAACCAAATCCATGCCTAATACCAGACACCCAAAGCAACTGTTCTACCTGAAACTCTGTCATGGTAGTAGACTTCCAGGAGGACCATGGAAATGCATCAGGGATGACTTGAGGTCATCCCTAAACACATCAAACATCTCCACTGACTTATGGCAATCCCTGTCTTGCAACCGACTAAAATAACAAAGGTCTATTTGGGGGAGGCAGCAAACACATCAAGAAACTAAGGTGCAAACTGAGGCAAAGTCGAGGCATCAGAGTGAATGCACAAACCTCCAAACACCTCGTCTGCTCGATCCTTTAAGCACCACCTGCCCTGTATGTGGCAGAGTTCACAGATTATGCATTGGATTGCACCACCATCTCAGAATCCACTATCTGGAGTGGAAGCAAGTCATCCCTGATTCCAAGGGACTGTCTAAGAAGAAGAAGAAGCTCTAAATTTGCATAGTGTAGTGCCCAGTGAAAGAAGTTGTAATACTGTCTCAATTGCATTAGTTAGTAATGCGGATGTACCATTTCTTTAGTTGTCTATTAAATAATATTTAATATTTATATTCATTTTAGTTGATTTGTTACAATAACAACCTGAAAAATACGTGAAATCTTGTCTTATGGTTATTTCCATTGGTCATTTGGAAAATTAATCTCTTTTTAAAAGTTATCGGTCACTATTAGGATTATAACAATTTAACACCTTTAAGATAATAAAACATTCAAGGTGCTTTACAGATGAATTATAAAACACAATATGATACTGAGCCAAATAAGCTGTAGCCATACCTTGTTTAATGCTCATTTTAATAGCATGTTTTCATTTTCCATGGCATGTAAATTACGAAGCTTGCCCAATTAGTGCTGCCTCCATTTACCTCTTCGCTCGGTTACTGTGCATGCATCAAAATCCAAGTTATAATTGCACATAATATGCTTTTTTAACCACACCACCTATCCCTCTCACTGCCTCTCCCAGACCTACCACTCGTTACTCCCTGGTTAGCACTGCTGCCTCAGAGCACTAGGGACCCGGGTTCGATTCCAGCTTGGGTCACTGTCTGTGCAGAGCCTGCGCGTTCTCCCCGTGTCTGCGTGGGTTTCCTCTGGGTGCTCTGGTTTCCTCCCACAGTCCAGAAGATGTGCTGGTCAGCTGCATTGGCCATGCTAAATTCTCTCAGTGTACCCAGACAGGCGCCGGAGTGTGGCGACTGGGGGAATTTCACAGTAACTTCATTGCAGTGTTAATGTAAACCTGTTTGTGACAATAATAAATAAACTTTAAACCTAAACCCTCCCATTCATCGCCTCTCCTGACCCTCCTGTTCACTGTTTTCCTCACCAGCCACCCTTGCTCTCTTCTGCTTACTGCCCCTCTTTCGAGTCTTTACTGTGAGCCAGGGCTCAGGTGAATGGTGGCGAGAGGGAGGAAAAGAGTGGGAAAGAGGGAGCAGGAGGGTCAGGCAGGAAGTGGCAAATGACTGGCAAGTAAAAAGAGTATTGTTAGTGAGAGGATTTTTGGGCCAGTGAGGTTCAAGAGAGGCAATAGATTTTGAATGTGAAAAGTGAAGGTCAGGAAAGTAATCTACCTTCTTACATATTCTCTTATAAGAAAGTGATCTTCATTTTAGCATGTTTTAGTTTAGAATACTGTTTTTAAAGAACACATTGGGAGTGCAAGAAAAGATAGCTGGATTAGATCAGAAGACAAAGCCTTGGTGCTCAAAATGGAAGATTAGTATCTTAATGGAGGAAAGTGAAATAGAGAGGCAGAGATGTCTGGGGAGAGCATTCCAGAACTCGCGGCCTAGGCAACTGAAAGTGTGATTATCGTTGGTAATTAAACTCGCAAGTGTTCCTCAGGGCCAAAATTACCTCAGCACAGATCTTACCAGATCTTCAGGATTCATTACAGATGGATTTAGATTAGGAATCAGGCAAGGAGGCTTTTATGAAACAGCAACATCCAAGTTTAAACAGGCCCTGATGATGCTGCCTGCATCTGATATTCTGCAGTGGTGTTCTTTGTAGATTGCCTTTTCCAATCTGGTTCTTTGGATAATAATGGATTTTGACATCAGAAGCCAGTTTTGGTCATGTGATCAACTGCTATTCTCCACTCAATGGTTTCAAGTTTAAAGCCATTGCTACACAATGGTTAACTGGTTTTCTGCAGTTTTCCTTTTGTTAAATTGCAAACTTGAAACGTGAAGTCTGGAAGTCCATCAATTTTGAGTTTGGAATAAGCTGCAAACAGTGGCAGGCGTGAATTCCATGGAGGAGTCCCAATTGACTAGCTATGTTGAAGGGGGAGACTCTCCGTCGAGGTGATTGAATTAGCAATTTTCCAGAAGCTTGAAGTAGTCGGTGTTGAATTTGCAAAGTCACCTGAGCTTTGACCGCCATCTTACGTCAAGTCGTTAAGTATCCATTTTCAAAGCTAAAAGTCCATTCCGGAAGCTTGCATGCAAACATGGTCCTTGTTTGAAGTTCTGAGTAGGACATTACATCACTGGGCATAACATATTTATCTGTCCAAGGTTCATGTTGTCCTAGTTGCAAATGGATGTGGGCTGCATCAGTATCTCAGTCGTGGCGGACAGTATTGAACATTGTGGAATCATCAGCAAACACCTCCCCATGTGACCTATTGATGGAGGGAAGGTCATTGAAGCAGCTGAAGATGGTTGGGCCTAGAACGCTACCCTGAGAAATTCCTGAGTGATGTCCTGGCACTGAGATGATTGGCTTTCAATAACCAACTCCTACAGTACAATGTAGTACAAAACAACCAGAACAATGCACAACATTGTACTAAGTATGACTCCAACCAGTTGAGAGTTTTTCCCCCAGTTCAGTTTTGCTAGGGCTCCTTGATGCCCCACGTGGTTAAATGCTGCCTTGACATCAAGGAAAGTCACAATCGCCTCACCTCTAGAGATCAGCTCTTTTGTCTATGTTTGAACCAAGGCTGTAATGGGATCAGGAGCTGAGTGGCTCTGGCAAAACCTAAACTGAGCATTGGTGAGCAGGTCATTACTGTATAAGTGGTGCTTGATAGCACTATCAGTGACACCTTCCATCATTTTGCTGTTGGGGTGGTAATTGGCCAGATTTGATTTGTCCTGCTTCACCTAAGCAGGATGTGGAGATGCCGGCATTGGACTGGGGTGAACATAGTAAGAAGTCTCACAACACCAAGTTAAAGTCCAACGGGTTTATTTGGTAGCAAATACCATAAGCTTTCGGAGCGCTGCTCCTTCGTCAGATGGAGTGGAAATGTGCTCTCAAACAGTGCACAGAGACACAAAAAATCAAGTTACAGAATACTGATTAGAATGCGAATCCCTACAACCAGCCAAGTCTTAAAGGTACAGACAATGTGGGTGGAGGGAGCATTAAACACAGGTTAAAGAGATGTGTATTGTCTCCAGACAGAACAGCTAATGAGATTCTACAAGCCCAGGAGGCAAGCTGCGGGGGTTACTGATAATGTGACATAAATCCAACATCCCGGTTTAGGCCGTCCTCATGTGTGCGGAACTTGGCCATCAGTTTCTGCTCAGCGACTCTGCGCTGTCGTGTGTCGTGAAGGCTGCCTTGGAGAACGCTTACCTGAAGATCCAAGGCTGAATGCCCGTGACTGCTGAAGTGCTCCCCCACAGGAAGAGAACAGTCTTGCCTGGTGATTGTCGAGCGGTGTTCATTCATCCGTTGTCGTAGCGTCTGCATGGTTTCCCCAATGTACCATGCCTCGGGACATCCTTTCCTGCAGCGTATCAGGTAGACAATGTTGGCCAAGTTGCAAGAGTAGGTACCGTGCACCTGGTAGATGGTGTTCTCACGTGAGATGATGGCATCCGTGTCGATGATCCGGCACGTCTTGCAGAGGTTGCTGTGGCAGGGTTGTGTGGTGTCGTGGTCAAAGGCTTTCTGGAAATCTAAATAAATCACATTCACTGGCTCTCCTTTGTCCAGTTTCTTCGTTACCTCCTCAAAGAATTCGAACAGACTCGTCAGACATGACCTCCCTTTGACAAAGCTGTGCTGACTCAGCCCTATTTTATCATGCATTTCCGCAATTTCATCCTTAATAATGGACTCCCAAGATCTTACCCATGACCGTGGTCAGGCTAACTGGCCTATAATTTCCTATCTTCTGCCTCCCTGCCTTCTTAAACAAGGTTGTTACATTAGCCTTTTTCCAATCCTCCTGGGACCTTCCCTGACTCCACTGATTCCTGAAAGATCACCACCAATGCCTCCACAATCTCCTCAGAACCATGGGGTGTAGTCCATCTGATCCAAGTGATTTATCCACCTTCAGACTTTACAGCTTCCCTAGCACCTCCTTAGTGATAGCCACTACATTTACCTCTGCCCCTTGACTTTCTTGAAGTTCTTGAAATTGCAGCAATTGAAACTTTATTCAGATACCTAGTTGGAAGACATAGCCCTGTTCCTACAGTCTGCCTGATATCAAGGCTGTGTAACATTATCTCTTTTGGTTATCACCCTTGCACTATAAATTCTAATAAGCAGCATTCTACAGGCTGCGGTTGTAATTTAACAAACTGGAGGCTGAAGTCTGTGCTTCTTATCACACTGCTTACCCATCCTGTGAAGGTCATTAAATTTGTGATTGTTACTTTCCCACACCAGCATGCTGAGAGAAGGCTCTAATAACTATTCTTCAAAGCTGTTAATGCTCATTACTACAACTGCCTACTTTAAAGCTAATAATATTTAATGTCAAATTATTTCAATTACCCCATTTCACTATGTTCTCCTGCACTCTTCATTGAATTAGGTTTGATCCCTTGGTTTGATGCTAATGGTAGAATGAGGGATTTGCTAGACCTTGAAATTACAGATTATGATTGCATACACTTGTGCTGATGTCTGACAGTGTCTCAATGATGGCTAGTTGTTGGATCAGTTCTGAATCTAGCCTATTTGACTTGTTGGTAGTATCACATACACAGTATCCTGAATGTGAAGGCGATCTTGTCTTCACAAGAACTGCCTGATGGTCACTCCTACCAATACTGTCTTGGACAAGATGCACCTGTAACAAGTAAATTGGGTAAGAAGGTGGCCTAGTAGGTTTCGCCCTCCTGTTGATTACCTCCCAACCTGCTGCAGGCCCAGTCCTCTTCAGGACTTGGCCACTAGTGGTGCTACTGATCCACTCTTGGTGTTGGACATTGAGGTTCCGCAGCAAGAGTACATTGTGCCTCCACTGATTCTTTGAAGTTGTGTTCAACGTGGAAGAGTACTGATTCATGAGCTGAGGGGGGCTGGTAGGTGATTATCAGTCAGAGGTTTCCTTGCCCATGTTTGACCTGATGCCATAACACTTCATGGAGTCTGGGGTCAATGTTAAGGACTTGTAGGGCAACTCCCTCCTGACTGAATGCCATTATGTTGTCACTTCTGGTTGGACAGGAGATACCATCACCATGCCTAGGTATCTAGGAGTAGCCTGTAAAATATGATTCAGTTATTATGACTTTTTTGTGCTGTTTCGGGACTGGTCTGTGGGGAAAACTTTCATAATTTTGCACAAGATCACAGATGCTACTGAGGAGGACTCTGCAGGATTAACAGAGCTGGTTGTGCCATTGTCATTTCTGGTGCCTTAATTAATTTTGTTTGGCCTTCTGGTTTTATTCCTTCAGACTTCTCTGTTGTGGTTTGGTACAATTGATTGGAATGCTCGATCATTTCAGTGTCAACCACATTGCTGTTGGTCTGGAATCACATGTAGGCCAGAGCAGGTAAGGATAGCAGTTTCCTTCTGTAAAGGACATTGGTGAACCAAGGTTGCAAACAGCCTAGTTCAGTCTCAGATAGTTGTCAGGGAGAGAAAAGGAGTTTGGAGCGGGGACTGAAAACCATTGCTTCAGGCTTTGAAGAAGGATGATGTGGTCAACTGTGTCAAAGGCAGCAGACATGTCAAGAAACACGAGGGATAGTCTATCTTTGTTACTATCACATAGGATGCCATTTGTGATTTTTAATTACAGTAACAGAGATGGAAACCTGATTAGAGAGTTTCGGACAAAGGGTTCTAGAGAAGTTGGGCATGGATTTAGTCGGAGCAACACATTAAAGGTCTTTGGTGAGGAAAGTGTGTTTGGAGATGGGGTAGTAGATGGCAAGGATGGTTGGTCAACCTGAGGAGAAGAATGACGCAGATTTAAATAAGAGAGGGACAACACCTGAAGAGTGAGCACTGTGAACAGTATCAACTAACATTGTTAGCCAGAAGGGGAAGTTGGGTGCTCAACAGTTTGGTGGGAACTGCATAGAGGGAACAGGGGGCATGTTTCACGGATGAGAGGGCATGAGGGGAGATGGGAGAGAATCTAGAGAAAGATGTGTGATTTGTCCAATGAGTCAGTGGAAGGGACCTTAGCAGAGGGAGCTGATCAGATCATCTGATCTTAGTGACAGAGTTCGTGGGTTCCTCATACTTTCGTTGTTGGTGTATGTTATTGTTGTCATACCACAGGTTTTCTCAATTTTTAGAGTACCAAATTGAGAAAGGATTAAGCATAAGAGAGAAAACCAACTAAATAAAATAATAATTGAAATTGTGTTGTGTGCCTTTTCTGATGGATCACTGGTGTTTTATAAATGTCAGTGTTTTCTTCAATTAAGTCTTTAAAAACCCAAGACAAAAGATAGACACATTACTCACTCAGGCTCTCGACAGGATACCAGAACAATATAGTTTCACATTGTCTTTCACTGTGAAAACCGCCCTCTTCATTATGACCTGGATAGGAAAGGGAAACTGGCAGTCTATTAGTATTCCAACTTAGTCCCTGTATATTCCAAATTCTGCCTTTAAACTTCCATCTTGGTTTCTTTTCTGGCCAATAGGTTAGTAATCAATCTCTATTATCCACCAAAGAAGGTATCATAATTACAGTTATTTTGAAAATCATTTTTTAAAAATTTCAATTTTTTAAAATTTATTCGTGGATATGGGGCATCAATGGCTGGGCCATTTGTTGCCATCCTTAGTTGCCCTTGAACTGAGGGCATTTTAAGAGTCAACCACATTGCTGTTGATCTCTAGTCACGTAGGTTAGACCAGGTAAGGACAGCAGATTTCCTTCCTTAAAGAATATTAGTGAACCAGATGGGTTTTTATAACAATTGACAATGGTTTTCATTGTCATCAGTAGATTCTTAATGCCAGAAGTTTATTGAATTTAAATGTAACCATCTGCTGTGGAGTTATTTGAACCTGGGGTCCCCATTGTAACACTGGGATTTATCAGTCCAGTGACAATACCACTACGCCACCACCTTTCCTCTTGCAGAATGCAACACTGCAAATATTTGTTCATACTTTTGCCTTGTTTGAAACAAAAATAAAAGCAAAATACTGCGAATGCTGGAAATCCGAAATAGAAACAGAACATGCTGGTAAACTCAGAGAGAGTAAGAGTTTTAACAACACCAGGTTAAAGTCCAACAGGTTTATTTGGTAGCAAATGCCATTAGCTTTCGGAGCGCTGCTCATTCGTCAGATGGAGTGGATATCTGCTGGAGACAATACACATTTCTTTAACCTGTGCCTAATGCTCCCTCCACTCACATTGTCTGTATCTTTAAGACTTGATTAGCTCTAAAGATGCGCATTCTAATCAGTATTCTGTAACTTGATTTTGTGTCTCTGTGCCCTGTTTGTGAGCAGATTTCCACTCCATCTGACGAAGGAGCAGCGCTCCGAAAGCTAATGGCATTTGCTACCAAATAAACCTGTTGGACTTTAACTTGGTGTTGTTAAAACTCTTACTGTGTTTACCCCAGTCCAATGCCGGCATCTCCATATCAAAACTCAGAGAGAAACGGAGTTAAGGTTTAGAGTTCGTATGACCCTTCTACAGAGCGAACTGAAGAGGGGTAGAAATGTAATGAATTGCATAGTTGGGGACGTGGGGCTGAACAGAAGAACAGGGATAGGTCAGAGCAAAGAAGAGACTGACAAATGTGTCATGGACATAGGATAAAGGTGTGTTAATGGTGCCAATAAGGACTGAAAAATGCTAATAGTGGCAAAAAGTATGATAGCAGGATGTGTGACTAGGAGAACAAAGGCCAGTGCTCAGTGGGAGCAAAACTGAACAAGGGACAGGTGGCCATATGGAGGGAGGATTGGAATTGTGTTGGGGCATGCCAAGGACATCGAAAAACATAAAGCAGGGGTATCAGGGGAAAGTTCACAGTCTAAAATTTTGAATTTAATTTTGAATCCAGAAGGCTGTAATGTGCCTAATCGGAATTTGAGACGTTTTTCCAGTTTGCATTGGGCATCACAGGTGCATTGCAGCAAGCTTAGGATGGACGTGTGGGCATGAGAGAAAGAAAAAGGGAACAAAAGCACATTTTTTCAGTACCTTTATTACATCCTCTATCCACTGCAGAATACTTCATGTCAAATAATAACATCACAGTGGGGCGGGCGGTAAACAAAGAAATAACTGATGCATGCAAAAATGGTACGGCAATTATCATGGGGGATTTTAATCTACATTGGTCAAACCAGGTCGGTCAAGACAGCCTTGAGGAGGAGTTCATAGAATGCATCCGCAAAAGTTTCCTCGAAAGTGTTTAATCGAACCTACGAGGGAGCAAGTTATCCTAGATCTGGTCCTGTGTAATGAGACAGGAATAATTAATGATCTCACAGTTAGGGATCCTCTCGGAAGGAACGATCACAGTATGGTTGAATTTAAGATACAGATGGAGCATGAGAAGGTAAAATCCACTACCAGTGCCTTGTGCTTAAACAAAGGAAACTACAATAGGATGAGGGAGGCGTCGGCTAAGATAGACTGGGAGCAAAAACTTTATGGTGGGACAATTGAGGAACAGTGGAGGACTTTCAAAGTGATTTTTCACAGTGCTCAGCAAAAATATATATTGATGATAAGGAAGGACTGTAGAAAAAGGGATAATCAGCCATGGATATCTAAGGAAATAAAGGAGGGTATCAAATTGAAAGAAAATGCATACAAAGTGGCAAAGATTAGTGGGAAACTAGAGGATTGGGAAATCTTTAAAGGTCAACAGCCACAAAAAAAGCTATAAAGAAAAGTAAGATAAATTATGAGAGTAAACTAGCTCAGAATATAAAAACAGGTGGCACAAGTTTCTATAAATATATAAAATGAAAAAGAGTGGCTAAAGTAAACATTGGTTCTTTAGAGGATGAGAAGGGGGATTTAATAACAGGAAATGGCCAAGGCATTGAACAGATATTTTGTGTTGGTCTTCACAGTGGAATACACAAATAACATGCCAAAAATTGATGGCAAGAAGGATATGGCAGGTGAGGACCTAGAAATGATCAAATTGAGAGAGGTGGATACTCAACAAGGCCTTGGAGTCCTCATGCATCAGTTGCTGAAAGTAAGCACACAGATACAGCAGGCAGTGAAGAACGCAATTGGTATGTTGGCCTTCACAGCAAGAGAATTTGAGTATAGGGATATTTTGCTGCAATTGTATAGGGCGTTGGTAAGGCCACACCTGGAGTATTGTGTGCAGTTTTAGTGTCCTTATCTGACGATGTCGTTGCTATGAAGGGAGTACAGTGAAGGTTTACCCGACTGATTCCTGGGATGACAGGACTGTCATATGAGGAGAGACTAAATCGATTAGGATTATATTCACTGGAGTTTAGAAGAGTGAGAGGGGATCTCATAGAAATTTATAACATTCTAACAGGGTTAGACAGGGTAGATTCAGAAAGAATGTTCCCAATGGTGAGAGAATCCAGAACAAGGGGTCATAGTTTGAGGATAAGGGGTAAAGAGGTAAAGATAAGGGTAAAGTTCCTTTCAGAACTGAGAAATGTCTTCACCCAGAGGGTGGTGAATGCGTGGAATTCATTACCACAGAATGTAGTTGAGGCCAAAAAGTTGTCTGATTTCAAGAAAAAATTAGTTATAGCTCTTAGTGCTCAAGGGATATGGGAAGAAGTGTGGATCAGGATATTGAATTCAATGATCAAAATGAATGGCAGAGCAGGCTCAAAGAGCGAAATGGCCGACTCCTGCTTCTAGTTCCTATGTTGGGCAAGCAATGGGGCTAAAAGTAGACAAGTCTCCTGGCTTTGATGGAATGCATCCCAGGGTACTAAAAGAGATGGCAGGAGAATTAGCAAATGCACTACTGGTAATTTGCCAAAATTCGCTGGACTCTGGGGTGCGGTTCCGGCAGATTAGAAAACAGCAAATGTGACGTCACTGTTTAAAAAAGGAGATGGACAAAAGGCAGGTAACTATAGGCCAGTTAGCTTAACTTCTGTAGTGGGGGGAATGCTTGAATCTATCATCAAGGAAGAAATAGCGAGACATTTGGATAGAAACTGCCCCATTGGGAAGACGCAGCATGGGTTCATGAAAGGCAGGTAATGTTTAATTTCATGGAATTCTTTGAACACATTGTGAGCGTAGTGGACAGTGAGGAAATGGTGGATGTGGTGTATCTGGATTTCTAGAAGGCATTCGACATGGTGCCACACCAGGATGAGGTAGCCTATTGGATAAAAAATTGGCTTCATGACAGATTTGATTTGATTTATTATTGTCACATGTATACTGTGAAAAGTTACGTTTCTTGTGTGCAATACAGCCAAAACATGCCATACATAGAGAAGGAAAGGAGAGAGTGCAGAATAAAGTGTTACAGTTATAGCTGGGGTGTAGAGAAAGATCAACTTAATGAGAGGTAGGTCCATTCAAAAGCCTGATGGCACTAGGGAAGAAGCTGTTTTTGAATCGGTTGGTAAGTATCCTCAGACGTTTGTATCTTTTTCCCGATGGAAATGGAAGAGAGTATATCTGGGGTGGGTGGGGTCCTTGATTATGCTGGCTGCTTTTCCGAGGCAGCGGGAAGTGTAGACAGTGTCAGTGGATGGGAGGCTGGTTTGAGTGATGGACTGGGCTTCGTTCACAACCCTTTGTAGTTTATTGCGGTCTTGGACAGAGCAGGAGCTATACCAAGCTGGGGTACAACTGGAAGGAATGCTTTCTATGGTGCATCTGTAGAAGTTGGTAAGAGTTGTAGCAGACACGCCAAATTTGCTTCGTCGCCTAAGAAAGTAGAAACGTTGATGGGCTTTCTTAACCATAGCATCTGCATGGAGGGACCAGGACAGGTTGTCGATGATCTGGACACCTAAAAACTTGAAGCTCTCGACCATTTTTACTTCATCCCCATCGATGTAGACAGGGACGTGCCCTTTACTACGCTTCTGAAATCGATGACTATCTCCTTCGTTTGGTTGACATTGAGGGAGAGATTATTGTCGTCGCACCAGTTCGCCAGATTCTCTATCTCTTTCCTGTATTGTGTCTTGTCATTGTTTGAGATCTGACCCACAATGGTGGTGTCATCAGCAAACTTGAAAATTGAGTTGGAGGGGAATTTGGCCATATAGTCAGAGATGTATAAGGAGTATAGTAAGAGGCTAAGGACACAACCTTGCGGATGATCATGGTGGAGGTGTTGCTACCTATCCTTACTGACTGCAGTCCGTGGGTTAGGAAGTCTAGGATCCAGTTGCAGAGGGAGGAGCCGAGCCGCAGAAAATGGAAGGTGGTTGTAGAGGATTGTTTTTCAAACTGGAGACCTCTGACCAGCAGTGTGCCTCAGGGATCAGTACAGGGTCCAATATTATTTGTCATTTATATTAATGATTTTGATCAGAATTTAGGAGGCATGGTTAGTAAGTTTGCAGATGACACAAGATTGGTGGCATAGTGGACAGTGAAGAAGTTTACCTGGGATTGCAACGGGATCTTGATCAATTGGTCCAGTGGGCTAATGAATGGCAGATGGAGTTTAATTTAGGTAAATGCGAGGTGATGCATTTTGGTAGATCGAACCAGAGTAGGACTTACTCAGTTAATGGTAGAGCGTTGGGGACAGTTATAGAACAAAGAGCCATAAATTGATCAGCAATTTCTGGAGATTTACAATCTGTAATATATCTGTTTAACACCTTGAACTTTCTGGCTGATTAATGCCTTATTAACAGGGTGCATTGTTTTTTATGCCAAGTCTGGCCGATTGAAGTTAAATGTGTTTACATGTATAGGTTCATAGCTCCTTGAAAGCGGTGTCACAGGTGGACCGGGTGGTGAAGAAGGCATTCGGCATGCTTGGTTTCATTGGTGAGAACATTGAATACAGGCGTTGGGACGTCTTGTTGGAGTTGTACAAGACATTGGTGAGGCCACACTTGGAATACTGTGTACAGTTCTGGTCACCCTATTACAGAAAGGATATTATTAAACTAGAAAGAGTGCAGAAAGGATTTACTAGGATGTTATCGGGACTTGATAGTTTGAGTTATAAGGAGAGGCTGGATAGACTGTGACTTTTTTCCCTGGAATGTAGGAGGCTTAGGGGTGATCTTATAGAGATCTATAAAATAATGAGGGGCATAGATAAGGTAGATAGTCAACATCATTTCCCAAAGATAGGGGAGTCTAAAACTAGAGGGCATAGGTTTAAGATGAAAGGGGAGAGATACAAAAGGATCCAGATGGGCAATTCTTTCACACACAGGGTGGTGTCTACAACGAGCTGCCAGAGGTAGTAGTAGAGGTGGGTACAATTTTGATTTTTAAAAAGCATTTAGACAGTTACATGGGTAAGATTGGTACAGAGGGATATGAGCTAAACGCGGGCAATTGGGACCATCTTAATGGTAAAAACTGGGCGGCATGGACAAATTGGGCCAAAGTGTTTGTTTCCATGCTGTAAACCTCTATGACTCTGATTCTGTGCTTCTTTGACTATGATCCCTTGTAAGTTTTTGGTCTGTATTTGTATTGGGCTGGATCTTGCTGAGGCAAAGCATGTTGCAACATGTGCCATTTTGCTTTCTCTGCACCCTTCTGCACAAATTATTTTTCTGCACATTTTGCTGGAAGTGCAAATTGGTGAGAGCAACAGGGCATCCAGGACCTCAGTGAAAGGTGGGAGCTATAGTGTATCTCCTTAATCATTGAGATTTAAGGAGATTACGAGAAAGCATGAGATTGAACAAATCAACTTGTTCCCATTTTGGGCTCGAGGGGTTATTTTGTTCACAGCGTTGGGGGGCGGGGTTGGTGGTGATTTGCTATTTGCTGCACTTGTGTTAATAGGTGGTGGAGGTTGCAGGTTTGGAAGGTGCTGTCGATTGGTAGTACATTAACAGCTATGTGTGTGTGTGTATATATATATACATATATATAAAGGACATTCCTAGTTTCAGGACTTGAATTGTTGTGATGAGATTAATGGGCAATTCGTATGCAAATTCATCAAGTTCTTAAAAATAAAGCCAAGGCTAAAGATGAAATGGTCCTTATGCAAAGCAAATGGTGGAGAGCCATAAATCGATCAGCAATTTCTGGAGATTTACAATCTGTAATATATCTGTTTAACACCTTGAACTTTCTGGCTGATTAACGCCTTATTACCAAGGGTGCATTGTTAAGATGGCATTGTTTTTTTATGCCAAGTCTGGCCGATTGAAGTTAAATGGGGTGGCACATTTACAATCTCAATGCTATTGGTACAGAAATACTGTGGATTATACAGCAGAGGGCACCATATCACTATTATGTCATGGCTTTCTGAAATATTTTCTGTTGATCAGGCCAAGTTTAAGTAATGATAGCTGCTATTGTACACAATGCTATTAGCTCTTTTTCGTAAATCAGCTTCTACCTTAAGGATTATCAGAGAGGAATTGCATTTGGGATGGTTGAAGGTCAAAACGCAGCTGAAGTCTAAGCAAAATGCGGATTTAGCTGTAGGAACTTCTCATGGGCTGATGAAGAATATGTATTCCACAGACAGTTGCTAAGCTGCAGGGTCAACCTTCTGAGCTAGAAGGGTTGTGCGTTCAAATCCCCCTTTGGACACTTAGTACTCCGCTGAGAGAGTATAAAAGCAAGGGGTAATATTTCTTTTTTAGAGTGCTAGTTGGGTCTGAAGAAGAATTTACAGAGCTACAGGAAAAGTGAGTGGGTCTAATTGGATGTCTCTTTCAAAGAACTGATGCAAGTATAATGGGCTATTGTACTTCTGTGATACTATTCCAACACACACCAGTGCAGTGCTGAAGATATGCTGCATGGAGGAATGTGTGGTCTTTTGAATGGAACAGTACACCAAGATGATGCGATTTTCAAGGTCTACTGCAGAAGGAAAGTATACAGTAAATGGTAGAGCCCTTCGAAATATTAGCGTACAGCACTTCACCGTGCAGATCCATGGTCCCCTGAAAGTGGCAACTCAGGTGGACAAGGTGGTCAAGAAGGCATATGGCATGCTGGCCTTCATTGGTCAGGGTGTTGAGTATAGGAATTGGAAAATCATGTTGCAGCTGTATAAGACTTTGGTTAGCTCACATTTGGAGTATTGTGTAGAATCCTGATTGCCACAATACTGAAAGGATGTATATGCATTTAAAAGGGTGCAGAAGAGATTTAGCAGGATGTTGCCTGGTTTGGAGGGTATGGACTATGAAGTAAGGTTGAACAAATTTGGATTATTTTCATTGGAGCGTCAGAGGATGAGGGGGGACCTGATAGAGGTTTACAAGACTATGACAGGCATGGATAGTCAGAGTCTTTTTCCAAGGGTCGAAGGGTCAATGACTCGGAGGCATAGGTTGAGAGTGAAAGGGGGAAAGTTTAAAAGAGATGAAAGGGGGAAGTTTTTCACAAAGAGGGCGGTGAATGCCTGGAACGCGCTGCTGGAGGAGGTGGTGGAAGCAGATTCTATAATGACTTTCAAGAGGCATCTGGATAGATACATGAATAGGCAGGGATGAGAGGGATATGGACCACATAGAGGCAAGAAAATATTAGATTCAAGAGGCACAGACTTGGTGGGCTGAAGTGCCTGCCTGTTCCTGTGCCGTACTGTTCTTTGTACCTCTCAGATGGATGTTAAAGATCTCTTGGTACTATTTTAAAGCAAAGTAGAGAAGTTAACCCCAGTGTCCTTGGAAATATTTATCCCTCAACCAACTTACACAAATGGAGCAGGTTGTCTGGCTTGATATTGGTATTTGTGTGGTCTTGCTGTGCACAAGTTGGCTGCCACGTTTTCTACATTACAGCAATTGGCTGCCATTTCTACATTATAACAGTGATTACCCTTCAAAAATCCTTAAATGGTCACTGAAGATGCAAATTCTTTATTTTACGTAAAGCAGCCATTTTTTTCATAATAACATTCATGAACATTTATTTTGCCCACTGTTCACTACTACCTGAGGACAGAGTTCCAGCAAGACCCTATCCACCACTGTCCTCTTCGGCCAGGCTAAACTTGTCCTCACAATGAACAACTTCGCCATTTATTCTATCCAGTTTCTCCATTTAAAAGATGCTGCTGTGAGAACCTCTAAGAGCCCTGGCCAGTGTTTCCTCTAGAACGCACACCCACAAGGCCACGTAGCAATCTTAAATGCACTGCTTAGTGAAATAAACGTGAGGGGAGGTAGACCACATTGGGCATCAAACCCCAGTGGTGTGAAAAAATACAGCTATAATTGGAAGAGAAGAGTGAAAGGGGTGGGGAGGGGGGGAAAGAGAATGTGTGATTGGAGGAGTAGTGAGTTTGATCAGGGATGGGGGGAGAAAAGAAGGGCATAGGTCCGCAAGAGAGCAACCCCAGTGAGAAGGACTGGAGCTGAGGAGCTGGACAAGGCATCAGAGCTCCAGGAGAGACTGAGAAGGGGAGAGTGCTTTGGTTAAGTGTTGTGGCTGGAGGAGAGATTTGGGAAGTAGGTCAGCCTGTGAAGTAACAGGAGCGATTCAGCTTGGTGATGCCCTGGTCATCAGAAGCTCTATATAAATGCAAGTTCAACCTTCCAACTGCCTTTCTTTCTAATGTGAAACTTTTGGTGGATCTAAGGGGGATTGGGTTCATGTGTTTAGGATTTTACTGCTTTCAATGAATATTATGAAGAACTTGCTTAAAGTCAGGTGATGGTTGAGTCAAATTTGATTATGACTGCTACGTGACGGGACTCATTGCTTGGCATTGACAAGAACAGTGGTTATTTGCAAAAAGGTACCAGAACGAATTCCCGTGGAACTATTAATCATCCATGAGTCAGAGCATTCTGGACAGGAAGGGAGGAAATTGTTAATCATCGGTGAAGTGCTGTAATTAGATTCAAAAAGCTGAATAGAATTATCTTACAAATTCCAACATTTATTTCAGGATAACATATATACATAAGTAGGAGTGGATCTTGTGTAAAAATCAACCCTTGACTTGGCCAAAAAATGTTTACTTTTTCACATATCTCATGTATAGGTTGACCCTAGTTTTTGAGGGATAGTAGAGTGGGAAAACATGTACTTCCATGTTTTTTTGGTATACAAGTTATATCAATTCACCAGTTACTACTGATAATTATAATTTCCTGATGCTAAAGTCATACTACCAATAGTATTACATTACCTACGCATGGATCAAGATATCCTCTGATACCATACTTCATAATAGGTCTTATAAGGTTATTTGAGATGCGAAATACTGTCAATCGTGAACCCATTCAGAGGCAGGACATCAGCAAAATAAAAAGTGCTACCAACAGCGTTGCCAGGTCTGAAACTGCATTTCTGCCAATTCCAGCCTCTAAACCAGGCAACGCTATGATAACTAACCTGTTAGTTCATAATGTCAGGAAATTACAATTAATAATAGTATCTACTAATTATTTTTGATTATGTACTTTTTTCTCATTTCTCCCTGCAATGGGAGAGGATGGCATTGCAATTAAAGTAAATTAAAGTGAGAAAGAATATTTTATTTGTAGATTTAAAGTGGAATATGGCGATTTAGTGTGGTTTTGCCCTCACCGCACCCAAGAAATCTTGTCTAAGCCTACCACTGCTTAACCTACCGCAGTAAGAAGTCTAACAACGCGAGGTTAAAGTCCAACAGGTTTATTTGGTAGCAAAAGCCCAAATAAACCTGTTGGACTTTAACCTGGTGTTGTTAGACCTCTTAGTGTGTTTGCCCCAGTCCAACGCCGGCATCTCCACATCATGGTAACCTACCGCAAGCATGCAGGGACTTACCAGTAATTCATAAATGTTTTCCATGTTTTAAGAGAAGTTATCCAACATGCATGGATTTCAACTTCTTGAAAGTATTACTTATGTAAGTTGGTCCCCTGCTTTTTGCCTAAACGTTTGGTCTAAAAAAAACTACTTTTAAACACATATATACGGTAACTTAATCTCTTAGTACAGCAACTGCATTTTCATACAAAATGTACTTGCCCTTTGTACATTGCAATCAGCAAAAGGTTATGAAGCAAAAGTTAGTATGTTTAGTGATGGGCAAGTTTTAACGGGCTGAAATGTGTCATGGTATGTGGGTGAAAGTGTCAATGAATTGCAACTTGTGTAACTTACTTATTTTTTCCCTATTTTGTAAATGTATTAAACATGTTGGATTTTATAAACTGATGGCTTAGCCCTTGTCAGTTATGTGTTCTCACTCGCTTTGGAACAAATTTGGGCACAGCTGACGTCTTTGTTGAATTTATTAAGTTGTTTTATGTTCTTTAGTATGTTGACTAAAATTGTACAATTTTACAGAGTATTTAGTATGGTTAATATTTTAATGGCCATTTGGAATATAGGCAACCAAATCTTTACTGGCCCCCGAACCTCTGCTTCTGCTTTGGTTGTGTCAGCATCACAGAGAAGGAGAAACCAGTTTTGAATTCAGTGAGATCGATCAATTTCTCCCTCTCTACTGATGTTAGATGTTGATAACAGTCACCGCTTAATTGCTTCAGATGTTCAAATTTGACCTTGTTGCTACATGCCCCTTCCATGCGCCTCCACATGTATCCTCCAAAACCACCACATAGATCCACTATGTACAGTCCTCAGGGGCATGTAATAACAATGGGATTTCTTTTAAAACTGAGTGTGTATTAAAAATCTCATTCAGAAATCTTGTAATTGATACTATAAAGTAAAATATCAGTGCTCTATTGAAAAAAAAATCCCTTAAATGGTCATTAAGTCATGTAAAAAAAACCATGTACTCAGAAACCACATCAAAGGCAGAAAATGTTGTTACAACCTTGTTAAAGTGTCGATCATTCCTCTGAGTAGTTGTGTTAATGGATCCGTTGAGCTCAGGCCAATCCAGATTGTGAAACACAGCCAAGCATTCATAATAGCCACAGCTATCAGAACAAACAACTACAGCTAGAAGACCCTGAAATTAAAAAAACAGATGTTATATTTCTAGTTCAAATTAATTAATGTCAATCAGTGAAGGGGAGAAGGTGTTTAGATTGTTTTGACAATGGGATTTTTTTTTCAAAACCAGAGCTGTTTGTACATTAAAATCACAGAACTAAACATGGCAGGAGGGTTTCGCAACACATTTTTCTACATTTTAAAATGCATTATAGTTATTTTATCAGTAGAAATGATAGTGTAATATATATCAACGCTGAAGCAATTATAGTTAATGTAAAGGTTAACCTTTGCAGAAGACAGTCCTACGATGAATCATTGCATTAAAAACTCGTCTACATGAAAAAACAGCATCTAATAGTGCCATCTGAAAGTGTTACAAACTATTCCACTTATGTCAGAATGTTGTCGACTCCAGAGCAGGCTTGCTTTAGAGGTTACCAGCTCTCCCAGGAGGTGCACAATTGTTTTGGTTATCTGAAATCCACACCAGCACGCGATAACTGTGCAGAGGAGCAAACACAATTTTCCTGCGCTGCTCACAGTGGGAACCCCCAGCCTTGGAATAGGAGTGTGTACATTTTGCACCCAGGGCCCATTCAGCCCACGAAAGGCCACATGAAAATGGCGTGGTGTTGGGAAGGCACAGGCAAATATCTTCAGCGTTTTGCAAGATGATTCTTGTCTCAATGAGGAGATGAAACGCTCCCTCTTAGTCTCAGAGTAAGGGATCGGCCATTTAAGACTGGGATGAGGAGAAACTTCCACACTGAGGAGATGATGAATCTCTAATTCCCTCCCCAGAGAGTTGTGGATGTTCAGTCATTGAGTGTATCAAGACAGAGGTCGGTACATTTTTGGATAATAAGGGAGTTCAGGAATTTGGGGATTTTGTTGTGTGTGCAGTTGAAGTGGACGATCAGCCAAGATCGTATTAAATGGCAGAGTGGGTTTGAGGGATCAAATGGCTGACTCCAGCCCCTATTTCTTATCGTGCGGCTGATATTGTGAGCTTCCCACAAGCTGCAAAATCTGTACTGACATCTCA
Organism: Mustelus asterias; assembly: GCF_964213995.1. Taxonomy (NCBI): domain Eukaryota; kingdom Metazoa; phylum Chordata; class Chondrichthyes; order Carcharhiniformes; family Triakidae; genus Mustelus; species Mustelus asterias. The sequence continues at coordinate 78,636,288 of NC_135810.1, forward strand.
ATATGACCCCTAAAATCACATACCCCTCCCCACAACCCCCCCCAACACCTACAGTCACCCCCCACCATCCCTCAGCTAACACCCAGACCCACATCCCCCAGCCAATACTGAGACCCATATCCACCATCCCACACCCACCCCACATGCCCCTCCCCACAACCACATTCACAACCAACCCCACACCTACCACCACCACCCCACACCCATATCCCAAACAAAGCTCACCCCCCAGTCCTGACCTCCAGAGAGACAGAAAGCCACATAGAGTATTCCCCTCCACCATTTGTCATTTATTTATAATTTATATTAATGATTTGGATGAGAATATAGGGGGCATGGTTAGTAAGTTTGCAGATGACACCAAGATTGGTGGCATGGTGGACAGTGAGGAAGGTTATCTCCAATTGCAGTGGGATCTTGATCAATTGGGTCAGTGGGCTGACGAATGGCAGATGGAGTTTAATTTAGACAAATGCGAGGTGATGTATTTTGGTAGATTGAACCAGGGCAGGACTTATTTAGTTAATGGTAGGGCATTGGGGAGAGTTACAGAACAAAGAGATCTAGGGGTACATGTTCATAGCTCCTTGAAAGTGGAATCACAGGTGGACAGAGTGGTGAAGAAGGCATTCGGCATGCTTGGTTTCATCGGTCAGAACATTGAATACAGGAGTTGGGATGTCTTGTTAAAGTTGTACAAGACATTGTAAGGCCACACTTCGAATACTGTGTGCAATTCTGGTCACCCTATTATAGAAAGGATATTATTAAACTAGAAAGAGTGCAGAAAAGATTTACTAGGATGCTACCAGGACTTGATGGAGAGGCTGAATAGACTGGGACTTTTTTCTCTGGAGTGTAAGAGGCTGAGGGGTGACCTTATAGAGGTCTATAAAATAATGAGGGGCATAGACAAGGTAGATAGTCAATATCTTTTCCCAAAGGTAGGGGAATCTAAAACTAGAGGGCATAGGTTTAAGGGGAGAGATACAAAAGTGTCCAGATGGGCAATTTTTTCACACAGAGGGTGGTGAGTGTCTGGAACAAGCTGCCAGAGGTAGTAGTAGAGGCGGGTACAATTTTATCTTTTAAAAAGCATTTAGATAGTTACATGGGTACGATGGGTATAGAGGGATATGGGCCAAATGGGGGCAATTGAGATTAGTTTAGGGTTTTTTTTTTAAAAAAGGGCGGCATGGACAAGTTGGGCTGAAGGGCCTGTTTCCATGCTGTAAACCTCTATGACTCTATAATAGGTACAACTTTCTCCTAAACTGTTTTCAGTGTACAACTTGTCAAGATTTCTGCGATCTTATCTCTAAATATAGGTTGTTAGGCATTATTGAAATATGATTGCAATATGCTTACATTTAATTTGAGGAATCTAATATTCTGTTGAACTTAACCACAGCAGTACGTGGGGTAGGGTTGGGGAAGTGAAGAGAGGTTATACAAATATAGTGTTTTTAAAAAATATATAAAGCTGAAATAGGAACATATATCCCAGTGATAGTTTAATTAAATAGCAGTAATAAGCATGGGATCATTCAGTGCAGTACAAACAGCTTAACTGAGTTAACTGAGTGAATTGGAGTGAGTTTTCCTGTCCATTTGAAGAGGTCAACCTTAGATATAACACACTGGACTGCTGCTTAACTACTTTGCATGAGTATGGACCATGTGATACGACTTGAGTAGCAGGACAAGTGACAACTAATTGCTGTGTAATGATGCATCTTAAACTGTCACCAGAAGTCATTTCAATCATTGCAAGTGCATTCTGTGCAGCACCAACTAAAAAGCACACAAGGGGTCATGATTCACCACTTAAATTCCTGGTCTTAACAGTGCTATTTCAGAGGTGGAGTTGAGCAGAATTTTAAGAGATGTTGCTGTCTAAGACTTTCAGCCATCGTGTATCGATGGGAGAGGAATTGCATAGAGCCCCTCGGGCTGCATGACTCTCATTGAATGTATACAGTGAATATTACATGCATCACAGTTGTATTGAAGCACTTGAGTGCAATTTGATCTATACAGACAACTTAAATACCACTGCATCCTTTGTAATGACCATTTTGAAATGTCTGTAATGTTTCTTTGATTGTATTGAAGCATGCAGAGTGCAACAAGATCTATGTAGAAAAGTTGAATATCATCGCACTTTCTGTAATGGCCATTTTGAAAAGTTTGTAATGTTCTTTCAGATATTTTTGCAAAAATTAAAATTGCCCTATATTTTGGTCACTTCCAAGCGATGTGTTCCTGAATGGCATTGGCAAAATGTTGTGATGAGACCAGGTTACTTTTTCATTCCTGTAACAAGAGAATGATACATGTACAAGAAAGCAAAAAAACATAGAATCCCAACAGTGCAGAAGGAGGCTATTCGGCCCATTGAGTCTGCACCGACTCTCTAATAGCCTATTAGAGAGCCCTATTGCCATGACCCCACATATTGACCCCACTAATTCCCCAACCTACACATCTTGGAACAATAACGGACAATTTAGCAAGGCCAAACCACCTAACCTGCATTTCTTTTGGACTGTGGGAGGAAACTAGAGCACCTGGAGGAATCCACGCAGACATGGGGAGACCATGCAAACTCCACATAGACAGTGAATAAGAAACATCTGAGCAGTTGAAGAAAATACAACAATCATCCCAGAAGTTAGTCTACGTGATGGTGTGTTGCACTCAGTTGTCTGATGGGTTCTCCTGTCACTTCGACAGATGAGTACTCAGCAGGGAGACCAGCTGTTTACCATCTAGTTTGGTGATATTTCAAATGTGAAAACAAAATCTTGATTTGCAGATCTGATTACAGATATTACATATGTCACTGTTAGAGGAATGGGGAAGGCACTTGCTTTATAGGGTGCTTGCTGATCATGTAGAGATCTGTTTCAATACGCTTCTAATGTTGGGATTGCTTGATGAGAGATTTATCCATTTGGATCGGTCCATAGTTGTTTTTTCATATATAGCGGGGTGCAACTTGCAGGATCTGACATTGGCTTTCAGAATGTCTTTTTAAGTTTGGGGCTTTCTATGATTTGGGTTCCCATGCTTAGCTGGCTATAGAATACTACCTTTGGTATTCAGGAAGCCTCTGTGTGCACCACACAACCAACCCAGGGAAGGTGAACCATGAACATGCTCTTGATACCAGGTACATGGCACCTTGTAATAACTTTGGTGTTGGGACTTTTGTCCTGTCACTTGATGTTGCAGATAGATCTTAAGCCTACGAGTGTGGAATGCTCCTAGATACTTTGTGAAGCCAGTAGGTGGTCCACTGCTCAAAACCATAAAGAAGTAATGTCAGAACCGCTGCCAGGTAGACTTTGATCTTTGTTTTCAGACAAACTTTGTGCTGTCTCCAAAGCCTGTAAATGAGCCTGCCAAATGCTGTGCTCGACTCAGTTACCTACTTTGATGGTGATCAACATTGATGGAATTAAATTCCATCTGTTCACTGGAAAGGTGCTGAGTGAAATGTGTTGAGGCAATCTCAATCCCAGTTCTGTTTGATACAGTTTCTACCTCAGGTAGAAAAATTAAGTACAAGTAAAAAGCAGTAACATAATTAAAAAAGAAAGAAGAGAAAGCTGAAATGCAAGACAGAAGTCTCAGCATAATGCTATTCTCATATCTAGATGTTGGCTAAACATATCTATTTGTACAAGTTATTGGTGTGCTTTCAATGTTGTGATTTTTCAGAACAGCATACGCCATTTTCTACCTCTATCTTTCTTGCTTCTCCCTGGGTTTTTGCTTTTTGTGTAGTGCACGGGGCCTTTGTCTTCAGCTCCAAGTCCCTTTGGTCATGTGATGGGCATAACCATTGTAAAAAACATCTAAACTGCATGTGCAGCTCTTTCCCAGCCTGCGCGGGAGACCTGAGGTTCATCGGGTCTTGGTGATGTCAACCACAGAGCTGTAGACGCAGGTTGGTTTTAGTTTAATTATATGAATATTTAATCATTGTGAATGTTTTTTCTTGGCAGACTTGGGTTCGGGGGGCGTGGGGAGGTGGGGGCAGTCCTCATGGTACATCAGTGTGCAGCAGCACACCACTTGGGAACCACTGCAATAGGACATACCTTGTGATGGTGATTGAGGAATCTTGGGAATTGGCATTGGGTGTGTTTCTGAGTGTTTGACTGTTAGGCTGTTGTAGGACTGTGCTTCCAACTTTAGCAGCAGTCTCCTTGTTTAAGATGATTATATTTGGATGGTTGGGAGCATTGTCTGTAAAGCTGCCTAAATATTTATTCTGCTCACCATTTACCTGTATTAAAAAATACATTATGTGTACTGCTTGAATTTACTTGACAGTTCAGAATTTTTTGACTTCTTTTGATTACAGCATGGAATTCACAGAGAATTTTATAGAATTTATTACTTTGGATTCAGTTTTAAACATTTACAGAATGTATTGGTGAGTTTTGTTTAATGCTAAAAATTCCTCTTGGTGAGCAAAGAGTTAAATAGGGTGTACAACATACCTTTAAGAAGTGTAGTTATGCAAAATCGAGGATTAACTTGTTCAGTCTTGTGTGTTATCTTCAGTTGGTTTAACCTTGCTAAGGCGAACCTAGAAAAGCTGGGAACAGGACCTAAAGGAACTTAAAAGTTGCGCAATGGTCTTGCGCAAAGGTGTTCTTCTAAGACTGTTTACAGATCAAATGCCTGCCAATTGTGACGCATTCAAGCTTTCATACGTCTCCATTTAGGAAGGGAGGGGGGAAGAGAACCGTGTACTGATAGGTAACTTGTAATGAGGGTGACGACTTACGTTCTTTGTAACTTTATTGGTATTGAAGGGGAGGAGAGGAAGTCACAAAGACTATATAGTTTTTAATTCAATTGAGTTTATCTATTTTGTGCACAGATAACAAATTTCCCACATGTGCATTCATTGGTTAAATCGATACTACTGTGTTCATGCAGTTTTTAAGAAAACAAACTGTCTTTTAGAAGGGTGTGATCGTATGACAATCGAGAAGTAACCCAGCAACAGATTGCACTGTAAAGTGTGCCAACAGTACTGCAGGTGTAGACGTCGACTAGGAGTTGCATTTTGTGATAAATAACTAGCTCATCAACTGCTGGGCTAGGCTACGAGAGCTGGTGGTTTTAAAAAAAATCCCAGAGAAATCTGCCATAACTGCCATACACCGCAGACCTGACGATGAATTTGCTGCAATTGAAGGAACTTTCTCAGTCTGATCTGTATCGACGGCGCCAAGAACGTCATGACAGTTTTGGATCTGCAGATTTGGAGAAGAAGAAGTTAAAGTATGTTGGTTTATTTCTAGATTGAGTTGATTACTAACTGCACCTGGCATGTATGAACTATATGGAGGAATTCCTCAAAACATTCCTATTTGCATTGATGCAGCTAATCAGGAATTAATGGAATTCTTGCCTTGAGCAATGTTCAAAAGGAAAGTAACTGTAAAGCAAATGCAGGTGTATATGTTTTTCAAAAGGTGTACAGCTTTTGAAATATATTAATTATATTTGGTTTGCTATCAGTCATCAAGGACTAACGTGACATCTGATTAGGCTTGACATTAGACTGGTAGTAACCTTGCACTGAGTATTTAAAGCAGTAAATGTTAGTAAAATACTTGATGTGCACATGAAGTTTTGTGTAAGGGAATTGGTATTAATGTAAAGTGATTGGTACAAATTTAGATTTTCCATTATAGTTTTCATTTACTTTTGTCATGGAGTGATGGGGTTTAGTGAGCTGAATATTCTTTTGTGGAGATGAGCAGAATGGCACTGCAGAGATTGAGGGATATTGGTTTGATGGCAGGAGTGCTTTCTTTTAACGAGAGAGTCTCTCGGCCTTTGTTTCTATTATAAATACTACTCAGCGCCTCCCTGGAGACATCTATTGAATGCACTGCATTCTGCAAATGCTACTGTTTGAGTCCTATTGTGGAGTGTGCTGTAGGAATGGCAGAGTTATGTATTTTCACGTAACTTCATTGCAATGTTAGTGTAAGCCTACTTGTGACACTAATAAATCAACTATAATTTTATTTCTAGTCGTTGGTAAAGAAGTTACTGTCTGTTTCATAAGCCAGTATCTAATAGCACTGAATTGACTTGGCCCTTGTTGAGACTCGGAGGTCATTCGAGAAGTACAAAGATTTCCTTACATGAGTTTAAAAGTGGTTGTTGGTAGAAGGTCCTTTTTTACAACCAGGTGTAGGTTTAGGAAGATAAGTTATAGGAAATCTAACAGGTGCTTCAAATTGGAAGTATTCTTATTCTTTTCCTGACCTTCCTCAATGTGGGAATATTTGACTCAAAGTAATTTCCCCTTTAAAAAAAAAGATTTGGGATCAATAAAGGAGCAGAGTTTATGCGGAGATCTTTATAATATAAAGACCTTGCTTAATATTGTGAGGTAAGCAATAAACAAACTTGACAAGTTGCCAACTATACAAAATACATTTCAAATTTTGAAATTTAGTTATCTTTATCTGTGTGAATATCAATCATTTGACGGTCTTAGGAAGCACTTGTCTTCATAATAAACGGGATTCATGTATCCATTGTTTTTTGTGTCCTTCCAATACAAATAGAAATTATATAATTACGGTTGTTCATTTTTGTGTGTCAATGTAATGGAAAGTTATAGATGATTTTAACAATCTTTTGTGGATTTTTACAAATGAGCATTAACAAGGTCTATTTCTGCACTTCTAGGCTCATAAGGAAAAAGGTCAAATTCAAATTGAATTTCAACAACAGTTTGTAGAGGACTAAGTTCTGGGGGAAATAAACAATGATAGGAAGACCCCAATTTATAAAGGAAATTGAAGTTTGAGAAATCGTTAAATTAGATAATGAGAGCAAAAACAACTTGTATAGTGTCTTTACCCGAATGAAATGCGCCATAAAGCACATTCTCCACACCCCTGAAAAGTTAAGAAAGTCCACCAACGCCTCTACTTTTTCAGGAGACTAAGGAAATTTGGCATGTCTGCTACAAACTCTCACCAGCTTCTACAGATACACCATAGAAAGCATTCTTTCTGGTTGTACCACAGCTTGGTATGGTTCCTGCTCTGTCCAAGACCGCAAGAAACTATAAAGGGTCGTGAACAAACCCCAGTCCATCATTCAAACCAGCCTCCCATCCATTGACACTGCCTACACTTCCCACTGCCTCGGAAAAGCAGCCAGCATAATCGAGGACCCCACCCACGCACCCCGGACATTCTCTCTTCTGCCGCCTTCTGTCGGGAAAAAGATACAGAAGTCTGAGGTCATGTACCAACCGACTCAAAAACAGCTTCTTCCCTGCTGCCATCAGACGTTTGAATGGACTTACCTTGCATTAAGTTGATCTTTCTCTACACCCAGCTATGACTATAACACATTCTGAACTCTCTCTTTTCCTTCCCTATGTATGGTATGCTTTGTCTATGCAAGAAACAATGCTTTTCAGTGTATACTAATACATGTGACAATTATAAATCAAATCAAAAGTCTGTGGGTGGGTGACTTGGTGGGTGACTGACCATATGTCCAACTATCCTGCAATGATATTAAATCGAGAGCAATCTTATTTCACGCCCATCTGAGGGGGGCGTAGAGAGAGATTGTGATCTTGTGGGTGTGGTGATGTCTCCAATGTGCTCATGGGACCCCCCTATCCTGCCCAACAGCAGTGAAAGCTGTTGGGCTGCTCACCTTGCCTGCCACTCCCTGCTGCACATGTTATACCAGTGGTGACAGAGTAAGGCTCTGATGCACAGAAGGCACACCCAAAGTTAGTACCCCACTTCCTTCCTGCCCTTTTTAAAAAGTTTATAAAAAACACTCCTGTCTGACTGCCCAGGTCAAATGTTTAAAAGTGTGGGCAGGCTATTATTGGGGTCAGTTGGCTTGTTAACAAGCTCAATTGACTCTGGATTATTTATATAAATATGGTAGGTGGGCTGCTGATTTTGGCACCCCCCCCCCCCCCCCCCCCCCCCCACCCCACGTGCCCCCTGTTTAAAACACAATGTCTGGCCGGGGGACACATAAAATGCAGCCGATGAAATTTGCTTCTCTCCACAATTGCTACTTGAGGGTCTGGGTATTTTCATCATTTTCCAATTGTATTTTATCATTTGCAGTCTGTAGTTACCAATATAGTAATATAACATGATTTCAAAGTTGGTACCTGCACTAGCTAATATAAAAGCTAGACATACACGGAATCTGTGCCCTGTATTCACTTCCTTCCATTGTGGATTGCTCTAGTACTTTTGCTTTGGAAATGGTGTTCCATTCAAGACTGCGCATCATAGAATTGCATTATTAATTTGGTTAAACATTGTTGTAGAGCTTAATGCGGTCAGTTTTCATTGGAGGTGGGAGGAATTACAAAGAACAAAAAAAAATTACAATACAGGAACAGGCCCTTCAGCTCTCCAACCATGCTGCCCATCTGAAATAAAAACCCCTACCCTATTCCCATTCTGTTCATGTATTAAACAGTTTTGGATAGTTTTAAATTTAATTAAATAGTTGTTCTTGCATTGTTTTTATTATTTGAAAGTCTAAGCCAAGAAATAATATTTTGTAGAGGAGTGAGAGATGCTTTTTTCCCCTGCCCCACTCGCACACCTTTGCTTTGTACTTCCCCTTGCATGATGAGGAACCATCCATGAAGGCACCTCCCATGATGAGGCCCATGACTATGCTGATGCTGAATTCAAACACCAACTGAGAAGGGTTAAGTTTCCCAACCTGATGGTTCTGGGATCTACTGCATCTGTTCATTCTGAGGATAAAATTGACCTCATTAGTCCGCAAGGAACTCGGTCCATAAACAAGATCATATTCGGGCTGGCTTCAATATTGACATGGAAACAGTGATTTCCCTTACCATCAGGAAGAAGTTTCATAATGAATAAGGATCTGAGGACATCTTGTGTTGCATCTTTCAGTCAAAGTGAGAGGACCAGACAGGGTTCAAGATACATGGGAGTGCCAGGTGAATTTGGTCTGGAAACCTCTCAAATACACCCAGAAAACTCATTGAAGGGGTGAAAATTCAATATCTCCCCTGTGTATTTTGATTGGGGAAGCAACAAGCACGAGAGACAGAATCTATGAGGAGATTCCGTCTCTCTGTAGCTCCAGCTCCTCCAATCACAAGCCCCTCCCGTCTGCTCTATTTATCGATCTTTTTCTATCCTTGCCAGAGTGTCTGTTTTTTCTGGGCATCAGCTTGGCCTGGATGTTGGATAGGACCCCACCCTGGGCTTTCATGAGTCCCCCCAGCGGATTGTCAAGCTTCTAATCATTGCAGATGATGAGATGCAGGTGGCAGGGACTGATTCAGATCAAATTAGATCATAGAATCCCTTTTGTCCATCAAATCTGCACTGACTCTCTGACCAGAGTATCTTACCCAGGCCCTCTTCCTCACCCTATCCCTGTAACCACACACATTTACCATCTCTAATCCATCTAACCTACACATTTTGGGACCCTAAGGGGCAATTTAGCATGGCCAATCCACCTAACCTGCTCATATTTGGAGTGGCCGGAAACCGGAACATCCAAAACCCACGCAGATGGAGGGAGAACATGCAAACTCCACACAGTCTCTGACACTGTGAGACGCCTCAACCGGGATATTGGGTTCATGTCACACTATCTGTAACCCCCACAGTTGCATGGACCTGCAGAGTTTCACTGGCTGTCTTGTCTGGAGACAATACACATCTTTTTAGCCTGTCTTGATGCTCTCTCCACTCCCATTGTTTTGTTTCTTAAAGACTGGATTAGTTGTAAGTATTCGCATTCCAACCATTATTCATGTAAATTGAGTCTGTGTCTTTATAAGTTCTGTTTGTGAACAGAATTCCCACTCACCTGAAGAAGGGGCTTAGAGCCTCGAAAGCTTGTGTGGCTTTTGCTACCAAATAAACCTGTTGGACTTTAACCTGGTGTTGTTAAACTTCTTACTGTGAGACAACAGTGCTAACCATTGTGCCTCCATGTCACCAGGCACCTTGTCCCAGGTTGCGTTATTGGCCAGTTCCAGGATCTGGGGGCAGGGACCCCAACCCTGACATTCTACATAGTGATCTTAGTGCACTGTGCAGGGCTGATGGATGTGGCCAGTAGCAAGGCTGATATTTATTCTGTATGGCGAGAAAACACTCGCCCAAGTTATTAGTTGGCTTACATTGAAATTTTTGATTTGATTGAATCTCCTTCATTATTTAAATGTTTTCTGTAATTTTACACTCTTTCTTTATAGCCCTTCAGTTTCGCTTTCAGTGCGTCAAGTAGTTAGAATTTGAGATGAATCTGGTCTTCGTATATCTTTAGAAGTTAGCCATTGTATTTAAAATCCAAATTAGAGAGAAAATACCAAGGAATTAAGGAAGAATAGTATCCTGAACTCCATGTGAAAATGAAAAGGAACCCCCAAAAACCAAAAAAATGTCCTTGCAAAAATCTCAAGAAGGAGCTCTCAGTGAGGGGGGGGGGGGGTTTTGGATATTTTGACTCTTCGTTCTAACACATTGAGAATTCGAATTTTTAATCGCCTTTTAAAGAGGTACCTTGGCAGGTAGCATTTTACGGTTTGTACGGATTACTTGCACGGGAGAGAATGAAATCCCTTTCTAATTCTTGTTTTACTTGTTAGCAAATTTTAAGAGTTGTAATTTGTTTAATTTTCTGGTAAAGTGTTTCATTCGCCCTCCCACCCCTCTGTTTGAACCTGTGATTATCTGTGATGATGTGGATTTACACAGTTGTTATGTAACTCTTGTATTGCTTGGAAATGTATTGGAATGTTTGGAATCACTGCAAGAGCACCCAAAGTATTCCTGAGGTGAGGATTTGGTTCACACACCAACAAGGGATGGAAAATATTAGTTAAAATAATCGGAACTCAGTTTATTCAATAGAACTAAATCCTTAATTTCTGGGATTTGACACATATTGGGATCTATCAAAGTCTTTAAAATATTGTATGTACAGTACTCGTACACAGCAGAATAAGTCCAGTATCTATCTTTCCAATGATTAAAGGTACATTTTTTTTCTATTGTCCAGTTATGTTCCATATCCATATTTTTAGTATTCAGCTTGTCATGTTACAATATCCATAGTTCCCATTCACATTTATTTAATTATTTTAAAATACCCGATGAGGAAGGTAATGAAACAAATTCTAATGGACTCTGTATATTAACTGCACGTGCTGGGGATTGGAAAATTGCTGATAAACATTAACATGTAGAATCCTCTAGATTATCAGAAATTAAACTTGTAATTTCAGTATGTTGACTGAAAAATGCATGTTGCATTAAAACAAGTAGTGTCTTGTCCTCTGAGCACTTGTTCAGCTGTACGATTATGTTGTATGTTATCCTTTTGAATCAGAATCCTTAGGCTCTGGACACCAATCTGAATCCTGTCACAAGAATGTATTTGGGATGGGATACTGAGCTGTGGAATTTTCCAGAATGAATGGCTCTCATTTTTAAAGGTAGTTGTTATTTTAGCAAGAGTCTGATGGTTATCAGCAGGGCTAGAGGAACTGAACTGTTCTCATCAGTGTTTTGTTAGCTTTTTCACTCCAGTGACTGTGTCTGTTTGGAATGAGGCTGAGTTATTATGCTGGGTGTGCCCTGAGGGGAAAATTGTTCCATTTTCTTTTGAGCGAGCAGCTGGTATCTATTCGTTTCTTGATTTTTAAAAAAAAAACTAGTTTGGATTTTGATATCTGTAAGGATGAGCATTATGAAGACCATTCTCTCATCTGGTAGCTCAAACAACTTTAGCTCTTAACTCTAATCCATGCTGTCTGACATTCATTACTGTGTTATCACACAGTATCCCATGAGCAGTGACGGAGAGGAAGTAGGTGGCCAGTCATGCAGTTCTTAACTATGAGTTGGAACAATGATTCATTCCCCTCACCTTTAAAGGGTGGCAAGTGGCTTGTAGGAAGAGGGCAATAAATTGCTCAGAGATTCATGTTGATCTGCTCCAAATTTATAATCAGTTTAAGTATAAATAGTTTTTTGCAGAATGTTGTACCCTATGAAAATAATAATAAAAGAGAGGGTACAGACAGGTAGCATGCTTTCAGACCTATGTAACTGCTATGCTTAATTTAGTTACTTAAAGCACATAGCTAGTTTTTAAACTGAGCTATTCTCAATATCACTAGTTCACAACCTTTTTTGGACATGTAACACTCTTTAGATCTACTAACTTTGTGTACCCCGACAGTTTCTTTTTAACCATTCCTTTGCTGACATATTTTGTAAATCATTAGAATTACACACTTGAAAAAAAAATCTTTACCACTAGAAACATAGAAGATAGGAACAGGAGGCCATTTGACCCTTTGAGCCTTCTCTGCCATTCATTATGATCATGGCTGATCATCCAACTCAATAGTCCTATCTCGCCTTCCCCTCCTCCATTCTTAAAGTTATAAAGCCAATGTTCAGAGTGGACCAGGCAGACCCAAATCCATTCCTTGTTTGCTCCAAAAACCAAATTCAAATTCCAGTTGAATCCAATTCAAGGTCCCCACAGGAGAGGCAAGCAAGATCCAAGCTGACAAGGTATTGCACCCCATCTTGGGCTTAATCTGATTCTCGATCTTAACCAAAAGGCTGTGAAGCGTTACATATTGTCTAAAAATTAGCACTTATCACTGAGCAGCCCCTCTTCTCAACCCCTACTTCCCATTCACTCCTATGCACCCTAGCGAGATGGTTCCCACTAAAGTGATCGACTCAGTCAGGCATGCCATGTTCACCCAGGAGTCTACTGGCCTCCCATTTTAACCAGGTTTGAACCAGGAGCTGCTGCTCTTGAACCACCACCACGCGGGTGCTCAGGTTCATGTGCCACCACTTAACTGTCCCGCTGCTCCTCTAGTCAGAGGTTGTTCCTGCCCTGTGCTTGCTGATGTACGAGCAGGGGAGCGGATGGTATCCAGGATAAGGGAGGAAAGGGAACATAGCAATTATAAAAGAGATTAAGATAAGATTAATAAAGTTGACCCCTTAGGTGGGTTAAATGCCAGGAGAGAAGGTTGGAAGTAACTAAAATGACCGATTAAATTAAAAGCAAAATACTGCTGATGCTGGGATCCAAAACAGAAAAAGCTGGAAAATCACTGCAGGTCTGACAGCATCTATGGAGGGTCTCTCCACAGATGCTGTCAGACCTGCAGTGATTTTCCAGCTTTTTCTGTTTTTGTATAAAATGATTGATCGTTGAGAATTAGCAATTACTGTTGGAACGGATACAAGTGAGGCTGCTTTGATTATAGTAGATTAAGGCTGTGAGCATGCCTTTTCTTAAAAAAGGGAGCGTTTGGCTGTAGCAAGCTATGAATTTAGCAGACTAGAAATACTAATTGCATGTGAGATTGACAAAGGACACATTGCGCTGAATCAAGCACAGGGAATAATATTGGGGCAGTCAGGGAGAGACTGAAGATGTGATAGGGAAGCAAAATGTGGCAAAGGGATAGGGGACAAGTGGTTCAGAGGAACCCACAATATGCACATAACTGAACAAAGAATTAACCAGTAATTACTATTACAACGGATTTTAATTTGGGATTGGCAGCACATGTCCAATGCTTCAGTAGCCAGCTGAGGATTGGTTAACATTTGCCGGCACGTTGGAAATTTGGGCCCTGTCTCCATTTCAATTTCAGGGTCATTTGTTCGGTTGGAGCCCGCACATTTTGGAACTGTGCTTGTATCGTGAAAGCTGTTACAAGGTGTAGCTGTATTAAGAAGAACAGAGGAAATTATTATAAGAATACTTTGTGATTGCTAGAAAAATTTCTTTTTTAGGGCATCAATTTTTCTAATCTCTTTAGAAATCAAGCACTTCTAGGTGATTTTTATAATCACCTTGATGAGGTTGAATTCATATAGAGACCATTGATGGACAATTGATCTACCAAATCTCACACAACTATATTGAAACTGACTCCTTCATACCAGGAGAGTGCCTTAGAATGCTTCAAGGAAGGAAGGTGGGTGAACTGGTGCGGGAAAAGTGATTTTTTTTTAGTTATCTTTTTAGAGGAGAAGATCTGAGGTAACAATTACTTGGCATTGGAGATAGTTGTAGACTGTAAACTTTATTTTTATGGTGCAAATGTGGTATGAAAGAATCATAGAATCCCTGCAGTGCAGAAGGAGGCCATTCAGCCCATCCAGTCTGCACCAACACCAATCCCACCCAGGCCCTATCCCCACTGAGTTACACTGCAAATCCCTCTAACCTATCACATCCCAGGACACTAAGGGTTAATTTAATCCAATCAACCTAACCTGCACATCTTTCTTTGGACTATGGGAGGAAACCGGAGCACCCGGAGAAAACCCATGCAAACACAGGGAGAATGTGCAAACTCCACACAGGCAGTGACCCAAGCCGGGAATGAACCCAGGTCCCTGGAGCTGTGAGGCAACTGTGCTAACCACTATGCCGCCCCCAAAGCTTGTCAGAATAGATGCAAGTAGCATAAGCTACAACACCAGTAGGTCATAACACACTTGTTAAATACAGATTGCTCAAAATATTCAGTGGGGATTACAGATCAAGGATGTTTATTACTCATAATATTTTTCTTGAAGCAAAATCTTTGTAAGCTTACACATGGATGTGCAACAATGTTGCTTGTTGCTTGTTAGTTTATATATTTTGAGTCCATTTTGGCATTATTTTGCAAATAGTTACATGCATAGTGACTCAACATCTCAAGTATATTATTCTAATTTTTTTTAACAATGAATGAATTTCAGAGATTAAATAATAAAAACCATAAACCTTGCTCCCTATGATTGAGTTTACCTTTACCGTCCCAAAATCTGGATGAATATTATTCATGGTGCATTCCTTAGCACTACATAGCACTGGTGTATTCCTTAGCACTATGTTTTAGTAACATAAACATACATTTCCTAGCTATAGAGCAGTCTGTCAGTTACAGAGAATTACCCCATTATCCCACTCACTTGTCCTCACACCCCCTGTTCCTAATCTGGTTTAAGCCTTCCCTTGATTTCCAGGACTTCAAAATACTTTTTGCCCACACAAATGCAATTGCCCTATAGTGTAATTCATAAATACTTCCCATTGTATTTGACCTGAATGGCAACACCATATACGGATACAAATTATTCTGGTCCACGTGGTTGTTGCTGGAAGAATGTAATTGACCCCTGGTGATTGTATTTGGAACAAAATGCACCAGGCAAGCAGGTAAAGGTTACAATTTACAAATGCATGTGGTCAAACTATCTACTTCAAACAGTAACTTGTCTTTGAGTCTCGACTATATGAAAGACATTTATGCTATCCTCTTTGTTTGAATCTTAAATCTCAATCCTCTGGTCAGCAAGAAATAAACCAATAGTATCCTTCATGAATAAAATTCTTGCTTTTTGTCGCAAAGTAAACCAGGATGGTTAACATCTCAAATTAGGCATGTTGAATCCAGATTTGGCATTTTACAACAGAAAAACCCAGTTATAAGCCACATTTGACTGTAAAGAGGCAAATTAAAAGTGATCTAGATAAATTAGCAGATGAGCTAAGAACTGGCTCAATATTCCAAATTGCAAAGTTGGTTAAAAGGTCTTCAATAATAAAATTGTACTCTTAGTTTTTTTGATAGTATAGCAAATATTTGATTGTAATCAGCAGCTGTCAGTGTGCTGGTTTTGATTGAGTCTTGAGGTATTTGGTGCTCAATTATACATTTGATCTGCTTTGTGAACCTTCAGTTACCATAAACTTTGAAAGGACTTCAATACATTGAAGAGGATTCAAGGAATAGTGGGTACGAAATTACAAGCGCAGTCTGATTAAAATTGAACTTGTTCTCAAAATTGAAGACGTGGAAGTTTAGTGGTTGTAATCCAATTCTGAAACTTGTTGTTTACGCTCACATTTTCTATTTACTTTATCACATCAAATTTTGGAATTGTAGTCACAAGCTCAGAGGACACGTGAAAATGTGTTAAAGCCTCTACTAACCAAACTCCCATGAATGAGATGTGAAAAGGAACTGATGTGTTTGAGTGAACACACTGAAACCTGTTGGTCATGGTAAAACACAATACCTGCTCTCTTAGCTACAAACTGAAGTTGGTAAATAGGACAGCAGAAAATTCAGTTGGATAACTCTGTAATTTGAGGAGTTTCACAACGCAATCAGTTTTGCTGAATATAAAAGAATGTGCGATCAGGTTAGATACAGTAAGAATTGTGGTTATAATTTTGATGACTTGCCCTTTTAATTATATTGACTGGTGGGGGAGGTTATGATATTTTCATCTGATAGCTACCTGGCGGTCTCTGATCCCTGATCCCAGGTGTTCAGCAGGGATTATCTGGCACAGCCCAGCCTTGAGTTATGAACATGAAGGTAATAAAATGGAAAACTGCAACAGCAGCAGAATCATCAAAGGCTGTGAGCATATTAAAATACATAAGAGTAGTTAGAAGTTACTTTGTGAAAGGCAGGAAAGGTTAATATGGGGAAGAACAGTGGTAATTATTTTGCAATGATGAGTTGTAATTATTAAACTCTCTGATCTTAACTGTACACTAACTGCATTGTAAATCCATTAATAATTCAGATCTATTCTAATCCGAGCATATGTTTGATGGGTCCATAGGATAATAGAATGATACAGCACAGAAGGAAACCTTTCGGCCTCATCATGCATGTGCTGACTCTTTGAAGAGTTTTCCAATAAATCTAAATCTCCTGCTATTTCCCATAGCCCTGCAACATGGGTGCTGTTTTTTGAGAAGATTGAAAAAGTGTGGTGTTAATTTAGTGCTGGATTTGAGGGCGAACAAACAGTCAGCGGGATCAAGCAACACATCTTGTGACAATCAGCTAAGTGTGACCTGGAGACACCACAGTCAGTCAGGCAGGCCCCAGCAAAGGTGGGTGGGGGCTGTGGCTAGAGAGGGCAGGCTGTGTTGTTGCGGTGGGGATGGCATTGCAACCAAGATCCTGTCTGTAGGCCAAAAGTTACAGCTGGCGCCATTGTGGTACAGTTTTGGTCACCATATAATGGGAGGGATGTGATTGTACGCAAGAGGGCACAGAGATTTACAAGATTGTTGCCTGGACTTAGGAAAGTTTTTTCACCCTGGGGGTGTTGATGGTCTGCAACTCATTGCTTGAAAGGCTGATAGATGTTGACATCAAGTACTTAAATAAGCACTTAAAGTGCATTATTATTCCCAAGATAACTATGCATGGAGCCCTTTGAACTGCCACTACTTGCAGTGTTCTGGCAATCCCGAAAACTCAATGTTTTAATTACCTTATCCGTGTAACTTTAACCTTCCCAAAAATAAAACTTATTCTAAAATACTGATATGAACTAGATGGCTACGACAAGTGCCATAACCTATAAGGCTATGGACCAAGAGTCGGAAAGTGAGTTTAGGCAGTATAGCTGTTTTTCGACCAGCATTGACATGATATGCAGAATGGCATTTTTATGTGGTGTACATTTCTGTAATCTACGATAAAAGTCTTCATTCGTTCACCTTCATAGTGTAGTAAAGTTGTAGAGTCCATATTACCTCTACTGTTGCATCCAATCATGGTTCAACAATACTAAGTCAACTCATTTAGCATTTACTTTAAACTTTTTACGTAGTTGACAGAATATTGGAAACATCAACCAATCCCGTTATAGGACTACACTTGCCTGGTTCTTTTGCAAATGTTAATTGTGCCAAGCAGAAAAATCTTGCTCACCCAATTCATGTCAAATCTGTTTTGATTATTCAAATTTACTGTAGCTAGAAAACATATTTTTTACTTGATTTACACTGCCAAGGTAAATCTATTGTTATTAAACCACAGTAGTCCATTACTTTATGTAAAGGGAAATTGCAATGAATTCTCAGAATTGCTGAGCATTATATAATTGGATTTTGTGATAATAATGACAATGAAACGGTCAATATTTGCTGTCATTACCCTTCTAAAGCTGACAGCAACATTTTGAATCCACACATGGGCAGAATTGCATAGAAATCCAGATGTTGCTTTAATAGTTCAGTGTTTCTCCAGAAGGTGTGCTGAGGTTCCCTCAGTAGCAGTCAATTGGAAATGAATGGATTTAGAATTCCTGGTTTAGGGATCCTGATTGCAATTAGTCTGGTTGTAAGAGCACTTGTAAAAGTTACACGTTGAATGTGATGTAACTGGATTTTTTTAAGTGTGCTAATTATCGCTTAACAGCCTCACTGACCTTGAAAGAATAATTTTATATTTACTGAATGTCAGATCTCTCCGTTATGATAAATTACACTTTTAAAAACAAAAGTAATCACTATATTTTTAAGAAATAAAGGTGAAGGGGTTCCTGTCTGTAAGAATGCTTCTGTGTGATTGGTTCTTTACCCTGCTTTTGTGATGATATAATGTTTTGCTGGACACCATGATTTCACACCAAAAACAATGTTGGGGAAGGGAGGTTCCACACCACAGAAATTGAGATATTTGTAGAAAGTTTTTCAGAGGTCAGCAATGAGTGTGTGGCTTCGCTGCAGATCTCCAAATCCAATCCTATGGGACCACCTGGCTTGAGTTGCAAGTGCATGCACGTTAAAAGCTCCCCGCCCCAGAGAATTAATGTAAACATGCTACATGATGGATATTGTTATAGGTAAATAATACCTCTGAGACTAGTCGTGAGTCAAAGTACAGTGGTTTATTTTCACAGTTGTGGGAGAAGTCCGATCCCTAACGCGGTCTCCAGACTTCTCACTGAATACAGGTCAAGAGCAAACATTTATACATATATTTTCACCCCTGGTCATGTCCGCATCTTCCCATGATTATTGCTGCCTCGGCAGTTCTGTCTTTCCCGTGTAACCGTGGCCACCTCAAGGCTGCGAATATCTGCTTTGTCGCCATCATGTGGAATCCTGTGGGTTGTTTAGATTATAAGTTTGCATAAACTGGTTAACTAAAATACAGGAGCCTATATAGCAATTTATATCAGTAATGATGAATAGTATATAATGAATATATATGAATCTATTACTATACAGTCACAGAAGGCATACATGTCAGCTCCATCATGTTAAACAAAGGTACATAATATAAAAGAACATAAAATGGAGTCTAGCTTAGCTTATACGAGCTGGGTTAGCCATATTCCTGAACACGATTAGCTGGGAACAGCAGGGACAGCTGTTCCTCTTATCTGGTTTGGATGCATGAAAACAATGATCTCTACAGTGCTTCTCACAAATCTCTAAGTATTACAGAGGTCGGGTCTCAATGCTAAGTGTTACAAGGTTCATTAACCCATTCCCGTCTTCAATATGTAAAACAATCAAAAACCACAACAAAGCTCAAAACTGGGTGTCTTTCTTGCATTGATCTCTTAGAATTAGAATTTTCATCATTAGAAATAATCAATCCCGTGTTTGATCAGGCAGGTGTGCTAACTTTGGCTGGACTTTATCTCGTTGGATTGATTACATGACACCAATTACTGCAATTTGCAAATGTTATTGTAGGCACTTTGAAAATGTCACTTTGCCTGTAGCGGAGTGCCTTTGTTTACAAGCTCTTTCTGCTGGATTTACTTAAACAGAGCAAATGTGTGGTGGGGGAGGAAACAAGGTACACAAGAAACGGACAAACTCGTGCTGTTAAATTGATTATGCACTTAACAGGAGATGGTTACCAGGTTCCCATTCCAGCCCCTTCTAATTTAACTAACATGCTTTTAACAATTAACACATTCACTGTATAAAATACATAGAATCTCTCCACTGCAGAAGGAGCCATTCAGCCCATTACTCAGCATCTTACCCTGCCCCCGCCACCCTATCCCTGTAACCCAGTGCATTGTACCATGGCTACTTTATTTAACCTACACATCGTGGGACACGAAGGGGCAATTCAATTTAGCACGACCAACCTACCTAACTTGCACATCTTTGGACTGTGGGAGGAAACTGGAGCACCCAGAGGAAACCCATGCAGACATGGGGAGAATGAGCAAACTCCACAAGGATAGTCATCCAAGGCCAGAATTGAACCCAGGCCCCTGATGCTGTGAGGCTGCAGTGCTAACCACTGTGCTGCACTATGTATGTCTTTTTATTCTGTAATCTCAACAATCCAGCTTCTGAGCAAGTCGGCTCTGGGTTTGAGACTTACTCCAGATCTCTCGGCCATGGTCTCAGGTTTGTGGAGCAGGCTCGAGGGGCCAAATGGCCTACTTCTCCTATTTCTTATGATCTTGCATATAATTATAGTGAATCTGTAAAAAGCAGAAACCAGGTAAGTATTTACCTGCTGGACCTGCTCCATTATGCATGCAGATCACAATTTTTTTTTCTACTTTATTTGACTTTCTAGAAGTTGCAGACACTCCAAGCTGTGGTCCTTGAAATCCTCATCAAAATCTTTGTAACTCCAATCCAGTCCATCCACCCACTCTTCATTCCACAGCAGCTCTTTCTCCACCAGTTCTTACGCCTTCACCCGGCTAATGCACCTCCAGTAGCTCCAACCAATACCCGAATAACTTCACTGGAAGTGTGACAAGTGGTGGGTGTGCAAACAGCTCGTGGCTGCAAGAAAACTGCCTGGAGTATGTGCATGTGTGAGCTGCACACACAATAAACCTTTCTCCCAGGTTTCCCGCAGATGGATAGCTGATTTAAAGAGGCTTCCAGCTAAGCTGAGAAGGATGATGGGATAAAATGCTTGAACAAAGTAGCATGTTACTTTGATAATGGAATTAAATTATTTAAATAAATACCAATAGTTCACTTACCTACTTATAGATAGCTTTGTAACATTAAAGAAAGTCCTAAGATAATGCATGTTTTCGATAGTGAAATGATGATTTGATCCTGAAAATCAAACTTTAATTAACATGCTCTTGCCATCTTCGACTCTTTTGAACACAACATTTCAGCCAGTGGTGATGGCAGCAGATAGGTTAGGTGTTCCCAAACCATCGGGGTCATGGGCCAATCATTTGGGGTTATGAGCTCCAAGACTATTGAGCAGAGATTCTGGTGGGACAGCCCTGGGATTAGTGCCAAGACACCATTACATGTGCACGCATGAGCCTTGGCTCCAAGGCCAAGGCTCCAAGTTGTGGACAAGCATTGGGAGCTGCTCAACAACAGCTGCTATCCCACCCCCTGGTGTATAGCTTCCCTCTTCCCCTCTGTGGTCTGATTTGCTACCACGCTATATGTTGCATTGATTAGAGCTTCTTAATATGTTATTCTTGAATGATTATGACAAACTGGAATTGCTAATTATAATGCGGTGATTGGCATTATGCAAGTCGGGTATGTAGATGAATAGTTAACCTCCACAAAACATTTCCTGTGCTAATGAAGTAAGCTGTTTAGACTGAAAGGAGGTAGGGCTAAGGTCAAGGTGGTTGAATCAGATGTTTTTTATTTATTGTATTAAGATGGCTATGTTACATATCACTGCAAGACATAATTAGCTATAATTTAAAGGAATACCATTGAACTAGTTGAGTTAATAACTGTAAAGCAGATGTTGCATTTACACCTTTAGTTCTCAAGAATGAAATAACTTACGTTTATATATAATGTTTTTCACAAACACAGCCTGTTTACTTCTGTGAGAAAGATGTTTCTCTGCATAATATCTTGTCTGAAAGATAGCACCTTTGATATTACAGCACTGCTTTAGTACTCCTCCTATGGTCTGTTGTGCAATGAACCTAATAATGTTAGGGAGGAAGGGAGCTACTAATTCCTGATGTATATTTAACAGTAATTGGCTTGTTGCAGATAGATGATCATTGTTTATTGTATGTCCTTGGCTACTGTAAAGAGTAAGCATTGAAACAGAGAACTTCCTAGTAACCAATTTTTGGATTGGTATTATATGGTAATTGTATTCTACTATTAATGACACCATATCTGTAAATATCCTCTTTAAATCAGTCCGGGCGGCAGAGTATTTCCAAATTAAACCATTTTAAGCAGCTGTTGTCATCAAGCACCTAGTTTGGAAATGTGACTACCATGTGTGCCTATTTGTGGAATGGGAGAAAATATTCAGAAGGCACCGCTGCTCATGTGCTTTACTGTGTAAAAGTCCTCCTCCAGTAGAGTGCAATGATAATATTTGGAGACTAAATTGTAACTTTTTACTATGTTGGTGTTTAATGAGAGCTGTAAAACCTTTCTTCGTATCAGACAAGATTACATTAAATTTGTAATGTAGACATGGCTTTTTTCTAATTTTAGTTGCGCTTTATTGTTAACATTTCAAACTTGCTGATGAGTATTTCAGAGAAGATGAAACAAATTCTCCAAGCTTTGGAGAACTAAATTCGCTATGACTTTGAAGATAGATTGGTTCAGATTTTGCGGCCAGAGGTGAAACAATGGTGCTTGCCAATGACCTCAAAAAAAAAAGATGCCCACAAAGTCAGAGCAATCTCTTAACGTGTGGATTTCCCCTTTCCTGACATCAGTTTGGATCTGACACAAAGGTAAGGGGATGTCTTGCCACACAACAGCAGTTTTGCCACAAGCTGATAATGATCCAATCGCATCATAGCATTCACAACATCAAACCAGAAAATTAAAAGCACTTTTCATTTAAGTTTTCAGGTAGTGAGATGGAAGCTACAATAAATAAACTTCAGGCAAAATGGAAAAAAATGCTTTTTTTTTTGTTAGCATTAAGGGGAAATTTGACATTGCACAAAGATAAAATTGAAATTTGAGGGCCAGTAAGTCTGTTTAGTAATAAGTCTGAAGTTGATGAACCATTAAAAATAGAGTTACACTTCGTTAAACAAGGTGTCCTTTTTCACGGGTTTCTACAGCAAGATTAACTGTCAAAGCTTTTGTCAAATCATGATTGCAATGGAGTTTGCAACCTGTGGAAACCTCGACAGTGGGCCCTTTGGAGGGGCATAAACCCACTGACAGCCCCTTCTGCATTTCTGCGTTATTCTGCACATGTAAAGACTCCAGAAGTTGCTGTCAGTTTTAGTCGAGTAATCTCTATTATTGCCATAGGAAATACCAAGTTATTGTATGTGCGCATTAAGAAAATATCCTCAAAAAATACTTTCTATATATTTTTGCAATTAAAAAAAGTGGAGTAATAGGTTATTTATTTTATTCACTGCACTTTTTGGAGTAAATTAAAATTAGAGGTTCTTTTGTACAGAAATCCACCATAAGTCCTTAAAGGGATAATAAATATTGATGATGACAGAATCCATAATTTTTCTACATTTTTATGAATTAAATCATCTGTAAGATCTTCAGAATGACTACTGAATCGATGTGACAGCCATTTTCTCATAAAGTTGTTAAAGCAGCCATACCAAGTTCAGCAGTGTTGCTTCACGTACTTGCTATGAGATCCTATGAATCATACCAATGGCATTCTGACCTTTCTCTTGGCAGAACTCTTAATTTGAAGCTGTAACATTTCCCCAGAAGGTTATGCTGACTCTCCTCTCTCTGAGAGTTGGAAAAGTTTACACAGTTTGGGAAGAGCGTGTTACAGTAATCATCAGGCAACATTTTGTAAATTGCGCAGCACATTGTGTTTGCTCAGATTGTCTTCAGCATCAGACGGTGTTTGTGTTTGGACCATTTTAACAATATACCATGGATCCTGAAGAAAAAACATTGACCTACATGCTTCCAGAGACAGAAGTAGTCCACCATACTAGCATCAATGGTGGCCCAGAAGCCATTGAAAGCGATGAAAATCAGAAAGCTGTGGCAAAATTACAGAGAAGACGGAGTGATATAAAAATATATAAGGAGTTCTGTGACTTTTACGCCAGATTGTAAGTTATGATTTTTGGTGCCCTGTTATCTTTTGTTGTGTTTTTGCTCAGATGAATTTTTCGATGGATGTTTGTCAATACAAAATAGTGTTGAGATTTCTACACAACCCTGCAAATTCACATATCACTTCTACAGTAAACTTGACACTTCATTGTTGTAGCAGGAGGTTTGCACTGGAGCGTGCTATCAATTGTTCTGTATAAGTTGCTGTTTTTGCTGTAAACATTACAAATCGGATATGGCTATTCCAATTGTCATGAAATGAACATTACCATTGATGGCCAAGAGACTAGAGACATGTGAAAACAATTTAATCATATAAACTAAGAATCTTGGCCTGGAAAATAGCATGTTTGCTCCTGTCTTTGGGAACCCCTTGAGCCTTTGTCGCAACTTTGAGGAAGTGCTTGTTTGAGTGGTTGGAATTTTGGATCTCTTCCGCCATGTCTTGCCAATTATTCTAATATTGTTGCTCTGCTGATATCTGATTAAAGCAAAGCCAAAGCATTATCCAAGTGATTCTTGAGTTTCCAAATCTTTTCAGTACTGCTCTGAACTAGAGTTGGGATTTTGTTGTATTGAGAATGACACAACTTGTTTAGGTGGTACCTCCAATGTTTTAAGAAAAATTTTAAAGTGCTTCTCGGATGGGCGTAAAAGTGCAAATGGTTGACAAGTGGAAAAAGAGAAGTAAGGAAGAGATGACTGAAGGATGTGTTTTGACAGCATTTTTGATGAAGAAGGGGAGATGTAGACATTTATCCCAACAAGTAGTACTCTGGCAGCTGGAGGCTGTAATGCTAGAGGTAGGACAAAGCATAATGGAATAGAACATAGAAACCTTCATTCCCTTCATTCTAAACAATCAAAATGGACATACTTTTTCACTTCATCCATTTACTTTGTCACTTCAGACAGACTTTTACCAATTTTGATTGTTCCCTCAAAAGAGAGATACTGGAGGAGAATTTTATTTTTACTACCTGGTCTTGAGCATTCCCTGACAAACTGCAGAAAAGAATATTGCGTACTGGAAATATACTTATCCGATTTTCTTTGCATTAAAATTAATAGCAAGAAAATCCAGTGAATTCTATAAAGTTCCATCCTCCCTATTAATTTACCCTGCTTATGCTCTGCCCAAGCGTTGCTAAATGTTTAGATGATGAAGGCCAAAAACTACTCTGTAAGATTCTGTAGAATGTCTTCAATTCTTCCCTCCTGTTGTGTTTGCCCTCCCATTATACTGTCATTTGTATCATGTATGGCTGTATTTTTTTAAAAAACTATCTCATTCCAGACATTTCTCACAATTCACTTGTGATTTATTGTTTTAATATTATCTTGCATTAAAGTGCACAAAAGAAGAGAGTATCTTAACTATTTTATCCTTTTTCTGTAACTTTCAAGTGATAGGTAAAACAGCCCTCCCTCATGGAGCGAAGCCAAGCGTCTGCCCATTTAGAGCAAATTCCAGTGACAATTAACTTTTAATTAACCTTGAGACCTATTTAGCCTAACTGCCCAAATGGTGAGAGCTGGCAAGTGGTCCTAACTATGTTACTAGCTAAATATTAGAACTGTACTCAAAATTTCTCTGCTTGTACACAATGTTAGTCATGATGTGGAGATGCCGGCGTTGGACTGGGGTAAACACAGTATGAGTTTTAACAACACCAGGTTAAAGTCCAACAGGTTTATTTGGTAGCAAATGCCATTAGCTTTTGGAGCCCTGCTCCTTCGTCAGATGGAGCAGATATCCACTCCATCTGACGAAGGAGCAGGGCTCCGAAAGCTAATGGCATTTGCTACCAAATAAACCTGTCGGACTTTAACCTGGTGTTGTTAAAACTCTTACTGTGTACACAATGTTACAGGAGATTAGATGTTTTGTGTACATTGGATTTTGACCTAATAATTTGCACCATGGAGCTTTAGAAATTGATTATTTGGATGCAGAGCTATGTTCGGAATTGATGCCTGCTTATCAGCTCATGAATTGTGTTAAACTACTCATGCAGGAGGCTCCTATAACATTAATGGCAATTCCTTTAAAAATGTGTACATTCCTGGAAACTTGTTTGTTTTTGTCGAGTGTTGAGGGAATGGTGGGGAGAATGAAGAAATAAGAACATGGGCCTTTCAGGTTCAATCCTAAATCCTTTTAAAATCACATGTTTGGCAAGTTAATTCATATCAGTGTAGTGGCATACAATGTCAGTTTAACTCTTAATGTATCATCTCTTTCTTCTATTGCAGCAACATGGCAAATGCTCTGGCTAATGCCATGTGCGAGCGATGCAAAAGTGGCTTTGCACCTGCTGAAAGAATTGTGAACAGTAATGGAGAGCTGTATCATGAACAGTGTTTCGTCTGCGCTCAGTGCTTCCAACAATTCCCAGAGGGACTCTTCTATGAGGTGAGTTGATACTTGTGGGACAGCTGTACAGTCAATTAAATCTTTGATAAATGAGTTTCTCAATGCTGAAGATCATTTCCTGTTTCGCAACTATTTTAGCAGATGATGACTTGTCTCTAATAATTTCCACATTTTGTGGCTCTTGACCTCAGCATAGCTATCTGGGCAGCTCAGAAAATCTCTATAAATTTGCATCTCTGTTTGCATTCCTTCAATATGGCACTGACCCAGTATTGTTGAGGGGTGAAGTCTAAAGCTTAGAGAACAGTATTTTTCGAAGGAAATAAATTGTATCGTTGATCTCAGAACATACATGCAGATATGGTGAGGGTGATATGGTGAGGGTGATATGGTGATTTCTATCAAAGAAAATATTTGGAGAAAATCCTGGATGATTAGTCATGGTAAAAGTGTCAAAATTCATGGATTAGCAAACAACTTTAGACACCAAGCCACCCCCACCCCTACTATCTCGAAACTGTTTCTAAAGTGTGGGACCTGGAATTGAACAGTGATCCAGCTGAAATCTAACTTTGTAAAGAAATAACACAATTTCCTTACTTTTATATTTTATAGCTCCATTAATAAAGCCAAGAATCCCTACAGGCTTTTTTAACAGCCTTCTCATTGTCTTGGCACCTCCAAAGATTTGTGTGCATACATGCCCAGATCTCTGTTCCCGCACTCCTTTTAAAATTGTACCAAGTTTATCTTGCGTCACCTCATTCTTATCAACATACATCACTTCATGGTATCCACCCATTTCACAGTCTGTCTGTCTGTCCTCCTGAAATCTGTTACCATCATCTTCAGTATTTGTTGCATTTTCTGAACTTTTCTGCAAACTTTAAAATGATACACTATGTACCTAAGTCCAAGTCATTAATATATTTGAGAACCACAATGGTCTGAATACATGCTGTTGGGGAAGGCCACAATGATGTGACTAATGACTTCCCTCACAATACTTTGTTTTCTGTCCCTTAGCCAATTTCATATTCACAGTGCCACTGTCCTTTCAATCACAAACCTTTAATTTTACTAATGTCCATTGTGTGCTACTTTATTGATTGCTTTTTAAAAGTTCATATACGTAATATCAGCCTCAGTATTCTCATTAACCCTTTCCAATAATTCACAAAAAAGGTCAATCAAGTTTACCAAAAACAATTAAACTTCTGCAAATTTGAGCTTACTTTAATATTTGTCCATTATTTTCTGATTGCCAGTTAATTGTGTCCTGGATTATTTTCTCTTTAAAAGTTTCCCAAAACCATAATGTTGACCAATCTCTAATTGCCAGGTTTATTCTTCTCGCTCTTTTTGAACAGGGGTGTAACACATGCAATCTTCCTCTGGCACTTACCCCATGTGCCAGGATTAAAAGCTTGTGACCAGTCTGTGTAGTTTATACCCTTTCAGTAAACTTGGATGGATCCCATCTGGACTGAGTGACCTCCCTCTGTGGAGGACTTCCACACTTTTACATACTTCCTCTTTATTTTTATTTTTCTGTTGCTAGTACCTTCTTTATGTGACATAGGTAGCAACTACTTTAGTGAATACCTAAGCAGTACCCTTGCCTCCACAAGAAGATGTGTTTTTAGGTTCCAAATTGCCCCATGTTTTCTTTGTCCACACATTTACTATTTACATTAAAAATGACTTTTAGATGCCCTTTCATGCTAGGGAATCCTAACCCTGATTGCCCTCTTATTGCTCTATTGTTCCTTAAATCTAACTAAATGGGTTATATCTCTAACTCCCTCATTGATGTATATTTCCAGAAGTATAATAATTCATTTGATCAATGCTGTCATCGTCTGCACCGCCCTCCTTTTTTTATTTTTCATTTCTTTCTTGAATATTTTAATTCCCCAATCCTCCCAGGTCTCTTATTATCCTTTGGTTCCATGTAATGACTTGTGCCTGCAGTCCACCAACTTTATTTAATATATTGTATGTATTTATGCACATGTACAACAAATCCACCTTGGGACTGCCTTGCATTTGTCCCTTAACTGTTACCTTCTATTTCTGAACTATTCTTCACTTGATTTGATTTATTATTGCCACATGTATTAGTATACAGTAAAAGAAAATGTTTCTTGCACGCTATACAGACAAAGCATGCTGTTCATAGAGAAGGAAAGGAGTTGATGCAGAATGTAGTTCATAAGTTCATTAGATATAGGAGCAGAGTTAGGCCATTCAGTCCATCGAGTCTGATCCGCCATTCGATCATGGCTGATATGCTCCTCATCCCCATTTTCCTGCCTTCCCCCCCATAAAGCTGCAACCCATTACCAATTAAAATCTGTCTAACTGCTCCTTAAATTTAAATTTACTCACTGTCCCACCATCCACCACACTTTGGGATAGCGAATTCCACAGATTCACAACCCTTTGGGATAAGTAGTTTCTCCTCAACTCTGTTTTAAATTTGCTACCCCTTAATCCTAAGACTATGGCCTCTTGTCCTAGAATGCCCCCAAGAGGAAGCATTTGCTTCACGTCTATCTTATCCATACCTTTTATCATCTTGTATACCTCAATTTGATTTCCCCACATTCTTCTAAATTCCAGAGAGTATAGGCCTAAACTGTTCAATCTCCCTTCATACAACAAACCCCTCATCTCTGGAATCAATCTAGTGAATCTCCTCTGAACTGCCTCCAATGCCACTACATCTTTCCTCAAATGAGGGGACCAAAACTATGCACAATACTCCAGGTGTGGTTTCACCAATGCCTTGTATATTTGCAACAATACTTCCTTGCCTTTATATTCTATTCCTTTAGCTATAAGTGCCAACATTCCATGCGCTTTCTTTATTATCCACTGTACCTGCATGCTATTTTCTGTGACTCATGAACGAGGACACCCAAATCCCTCTAGTCTTACAGGCATAGCTAGGGTGTTGCGAAAGATCAACTTAATACGAGGTAGGTCCATTCAAGAGTCATATGGCAGCAAGGAAGAAGCAGTTCTTGAGTCAGTTGGTACGTGACCTCAGACTTTTCATAGAATCCTTACAGCTCAGAAGGAGGCCATTCGGCCCATCGAGACTACACCGACCACAATCCCACCCAGGCCCGATTCCCGTAACCCCATGTATCCCTGACGCTATGGGGCAATTTAGCATGGCCAATCAACCTAACCCGCACATCTTTGGACTGTGGGAAGAAACCGGAGGAAACCTACGCAGACATGGGGAGAACGTGCAGACTCCAAACAGACAGTGCCCCAAGCCAGGAATCGAACCGGGGTCCCTGACGGTGTGAGGCAGCAGTGCTAACCACTGTGCCACCATGCCACCCCTTTTTATCTTTTTCCTGACGGAAGAAGGTGGAAGAGAGTATGTCCGGGGTTCATGGGTCCTTAATTATGCTGGCTGCTTTTGAGGCATGATGTGGAGATGCCGGCGTTGGACTGGGGTAAACACAGTAAGAAGCTTAACAACAGCAGGTTAAAGTCCAACAGGTTTATTTGGTAGCAAAAGCCACACGAGCGTTCGGAGCTCCAAGCCCCTTCTTCAGGTGAGTGGGAATTCTGTTCACAAACACAGACTCAATTTACATGAATAATGGTTGGAATGCGAATACTTACAGCTAATCAAGTCTTTAAGATACAAACAACGTGAGTGGAGAGAGCATCAAGACAGGCTAAAAAGATGTGTATTGTCTCCAGACAAGACAGCCAGTGAAACTCTGCAGGTCCAGGCAGGCTGTTAAGTCCAATCAAGTTACAGAAACTTGATACAGAAGTTACAGAATCTGTAACTTGATTTTGTGTCTCTGTGCCCTGTTTGAGAGCAGATTTCCACTCCATCTGACGAAGGAGCAGCGCTCCGAAAGCTAATGGCATTTGCTACCAAATAAACCTGTTGGACTTTAACCTGGTGTTGTTAAAACTCTTACTGTGTTTACCCCAGTCCAACGCCGGCATCTCCACATCATATCTCATAGAAGACAGAGGGTGGTGGTGGATGGAAAATCTTCAGACTGGAGACCAGTTACCAGCGGTGTACCACAAGAATCAGTGCTGGGTCCTCTGCTATTTGTGATTTTTATAAATGACTTGGAGGAGGGGGCTGAAGGGTGGATCAGTAAATTTGCAGATGACACCAAGATTGGTGGAGTAGTGGATGAGGTGGAGGGCTGTTGTAGGCCGCAAAGAGACATTGATAGGATGCAGAGCTGGGCCGAAAAATGGCAGATGGAGTTTAACCCTGATAAGTGCGAGGTGATTCATTTTGGTCAGACAAATTTGAATGCAGATTACAGGGTCAAAGGTCGGGTTCTGAGGAATGTGGAGGAACAGAGAGATCTTGGGGTTCATATCCACAGATCTCTGAAGGTTGCCACTCAAGTGGATAGAGCTGTGAAGAAGGCCTATAGTGTGTTAGCGTTTATTAACAGGGGGTTGGAGTTTAAGAGCCGTGGGGTTATGTTGCAACTGTACAGACCTTGGTGAGACCACATTTGGAATATTGTGTGCAGTTCTGGCCACCTCACTATAAGAAGGATGTGGAAGCGCTGGAAAGAGTGCAAAGGAGATTTACCAGGATGCTGCCTGGTTTGGAGGGTAGGTCTTATGAGGAAAGGTTGAGGGAGCTAGGGCTTTTCTCTTTAGAGCGGAGGAGGTTGAGAGGTGACTTAATAGAGGTTTATAAGATGATGAGGAGGATAGATAGAGTGGACATTCAGAGACTATTTCCTCGGGTGGATGTCACTATTACTAGGGGCATAACTATAAGGTTCATGGTGGAAGATATAGGAGGGATATACGAGGTAGGTTCTTTACTCAGTGAGTGGTTGGGGTGTGGAATGGACTGCCTGCAGTGATAGTGGAATCGGACACTTTAGGAACTTTCAAGCGGTTATTGAATAGGCACATGGAGTACACTAGAATGATAGGGAGTGGGATAGCTTGATCTTGGTTTCGGAAAAGGTTCGGCACAACATCGTGGGCCGAAGGGCCTGTACTGTTCCATGTTCTATGTTCTTTTAATACCAGCAACTTGTCCTACTGCCACCTATTGTGTGCAGCAAATATTGCTTCCTTTGGCAAAGAGCAAACATCAGATCAAGCCCTTGATGGAGTGCAATGCCTTTTCTTGTCAGCTTGGATCTTTTACGTCTCTCTTGTGGGGACCATGAATTGAATTCAATTTGAAATTGAATTGGTTTTTGGAGCAAACAAGGAGATGGATTAAGGGCTTGCCGTATCCACTCTGCACATTGGCGTCTGAAACTTTAAAAAAGGAATAAAATAAAAACTTTGCTCAAGCGTAGTTTCTGTTCACATCAGTTTTTGCAGAGAGTGAGTGGATTTTGATGTGGATTGAAGAAGACACAGAAGAAAACAACGTTTGAGCTCTGCTGCTATTGTTAGTTCTCCATACTAGTATAAGCCTTTGGTTTAGACCTAATGCTGGTACAGCACGATTCAGTGTTTGAGCGATGGCTGCAGCAGCTTCTTGAGCACCAGGCCACGGGGTGCGGAACACTCCCCAAGTAACAGTGAGGACCATCGGGAGAAGACTCGCCTGTGGATTGAACCTACTTCTTGAATCACGTGCTTTTCGACTGCTGCGGGTTTGAAGTGACAGACATCTGCTTGAAAGACTTCCCCAGCAGTGGATACTTTGACGTCGCCTTCAGAAGCATTGTGGGTTGCATCAAGCTTCAAAGGCATTCAAGGAAAAAGGCAACCAGGGACTCCCTTCTATCCTGACTGAAGCGCTGCTGTTCGCTTTACCATCGCAGCGGAACCAGGTTGTCACATTCCACATATACCACTCCCACATCCCTGTGGTGTACGTGCTCACGTTCCTCACCAGGTACTTGGAGCTGAATGGAAACAGCACTGACGTGAAAGACAATTTTGTATTTGGACAAGCAAACACCAGGTCAAGGTGACCTCGAGAACAGATGTGAATGGAGCCATCCTGCAACCCCCTCCAGTTTCGCCATTGGAGGAAGTCAAGGTTGCCTATTCTATGCGGACAGCCATGAGTGTGTCGCACCTGCGGCAAAGCTGGAAATGTTGCTCTTAATTATAGTGTCACCTTCTATAGAAACTGCATGCAGGAGGGACATGCAACTAAGGACTGCAAAGAAAGAAAATGCTGCAACCTGTATAGGGAGGCAGGCCATCTTTACAAGGCCTGTCCAAAACGGGATGCTACATGCGCTCAAATCGTCAATGGTGGAGCGAAAATGGAAGTCACCACAAAGGAGGCTCAAGTACCATCTAGCGACAAGAACAAAGACACCGCTGTGTAAGATGATGCAAAAGAAGACAGTGCTTCTTAACAAAAGGTGGAGGCCCCAGCACTCCCGGACGACAACTCCCCATCAGAAAAGGAAGATTCAGTGGAAGAGGAGGCAGCAGAACAAGAATAGCCCTGGTGTATGTGGAAACATTAAAGAAATTAAATGACTATATTCTTATGTGACCAATAAAAAGTGGCAGATGAGGAAGGACAAGCTAGCTGTCACTGACAAAATAAGCAGCTAAACACCAAGGCAGTATGGGAGCCATAAAGACCCCAGACAATAAAGACAACAAAATGTCCTGGGAACATCAACCTTGGGTAGATGGGAGCAGAAATGCGACCAACACATCCTAGACCCAGGAAAATAAACGCAAAACACACAGCAACTCTGGAAAACTGGGAGCAGCAACATCCTAGATAAAGATCGGCTTGCAACCCCAATACCTACTGAGGGCAATGCACAACACCATGGCTACAGAAACTCCCAAAGTCACCCAGTCAATATTATGGGCCCTGCAATTCTGAAACAATTTATGAACACCACAGGTATCCACGAACATATCCAGCAACCTGAACCTGCAACTGAATACATTCTAGACTTTGAGACTAGTAAATCTACATGTTTAAAATGGGCTTAAAAATAGCATCCATCAATGTGCGAAGCATTATAGATACTTGGCGATGTGTGACCAACTTTACTTAACTCTTCTGCAGGTACAGCAGGCCAGGTGAGATACCGCATCTCAGCAGCTACATATGGTAGTCGAGCTAGTGGTTCCACGGACCATCCATCTGGTCAGGAGGAAACAATTGTCATTCCTCCGGCCTGGGAATTCACTGCAGGGTGACAACTTCACCATCACCGAAGTAAAGGAGGTGGTGGGCAGACACCTCCTTTATAGCAGACATGAGATACAAAAACGCTCTCCTTAGACTGATTAACTAAAGAGTGAGCAGCTGGCAGTTCTTCAGCAGCTCCCACTGCTGCTGGCCACTTCGCGGTCAGTCATTCTGGGCGGTGACTTCAACAGCATCATCCATGTGGTTGGACAAACCGGAAAGGCCGAATGCAAACTGGACGCCATGTCTAGATTCCTGATGGAAATGGTAAAAGAAGCCAAGCTGCACGACGTCTTCAAATACCCTGCAGATGGACTGCAGCATGGATGACATGGTCATAGCCAAGCTGGTCTGTCCCCTCTTGTTTGTGTCCTGTGCATTCACAGTCAAATCCACTGATGTCAAGTCAGTGTTCTTCACTAACCACTGCCTCCTGCTTGCTGACTGGAAAATCAGAGGATGGGCAGGGCAACTTCGAAGCTGAATGCAAAACTGTTGACCCCAGAGAACCTTGAGGAACTTGAAAGTGATTACAAAGGTTGGAGAACCATGAAGCCTTTCTTCGAGTCTCCATCGCTCTAGTGAGAAGCAATCAAGGGAAACATCAAGGCTTATCATTCTTAAAGGTGTTCAGAAGGTGAGAGAGAGATGGGGGGAAAACATGTCCCGACTCCAGAAAAGCATACAGGATCTGCTCCAGCTGCAATTGATGGGGTTTGATGTCAAGGAAGATCTCCAAGAATCAGTAAGCCTTGCTCTTTGCCCCGGAGGCCTCCAAGGGGAAGTACTGGACGACGAAGGGTACTCTGTCCACTGTGTTCCGTGTTTGTCTTCTGAGGAGGTCGGTGCGGTTTTTCGCTGTGGCGCGTTGGAACTGTTGATCAATGAGTCGAGCGCTATATCCTGTTCTTATGAGGGCATCTTTCAGCGTCTGGAGGTGTCTGTTGCGATCCTCCTCATCCGTGCAGATCCTGTGTATACGGAGGGCTTGTCCGTAGGGGATGGCTTCTTTAACGTGTTTAGGGTGGAAGCTGGAGAAGTGGAGCATCGTGAGGTTATCCGTGGGCTTGCGGTACAGTGAGGTGCTGAGGTGACCGTCCTTAATGGAGATGCGTGTGTCCAAGAATGCAACCGATTCCGGAGAGTAGTCTATGGTGAGTCTGATGGTGGGATGGAACTTGTTGATGTCATCATAGAGTTGTTTCAGTGATTGTTCACCATGTTTCATGGAGTTTCATGGAGTTTCACTGGCTGTCTTGTCTGGAGACAATACACATCTTTTTAGCCTGTCTTGATGCTCTCTCCACTCACGTTGTTTTGTTTCTTAAAGACTTGATTAGTTGTAAGTATTCGCATTCCAACCATTATTCATGTAAATTGAGTTTGTGTCTTTATATGCCCTGTTTGTGAACAGAATTCCCACTCACCTGAAGAAGGGGCTTGGAGCTCCGAAAGCTTGTGTGGCTTTTGCTACCAAATGAACCTGTTGGACTTTAACCTGGTGTTGTTAAACTTCTTACCTTATATAACCTTACCATAACACTCCAACTTTTATACTCGATATAAGACAAATGATCAATTATGCAGTGTGGTACTACTGCCATTTATAAGATGCACTGCAGTAACTCACCAAGGCATCTTTGACAGCATTGTCCAAACCTGTGATCTCTGTTGTAAGATGTATGTAGCTCAATCGGGCTCATGAAGAAATTCTGAATTTTGTATCATTTAACAGTAAGTGTTTTATTAACTACCCATAACTATGTACATATATAGAGTATAAGGTCTAAGCTAGGAACTGTCTCAATGTTTGTCTCTATACATGTCTCTGTCCAGTACAAGACCACTCTCTCGACATGGAAACATAGGACGAGATTTTACAGCTTTGCTCATCCCGAAACCATAAAATTCCACCCGAGGTCAACGGAGTTTTCCATGTTCTGCCCCTTGCCTCCTCCAATTCCTGTGGCGGGCGGGGCGGTGAAATTCCGGTCAAAGAAAATAGGAGCAGGAAAAGGCCATTTGGCCCTTTGAGCCTTCTCTGCCATTTATAATGATCCTGTGGTCATTATTTCTAAGAAGAGCAGGGTAGTAATCCCAGGGTAGTTTTCCTCAATCAACATTGCAAAACTCATTACCTGGCCATTATCGCATTGCTGTTTGTAGGAATTTGCTGTGTGCAAATTGGTTGCTGCCTGTCTCACATTACATCAGTGACTACACTTCAGTGGTTTGGCTGCAGAGTGCTTTGGGACATCTGATATTCGTAATAGGCGCTATATAATTGCAAGTCTTTTTGTTATTTCTCCCAATGTTTTCTCATTTACACTTGCCATCTGTGTCAGTAAGACAATCCGACGAGGGTTTAATTTTTAAAAAATGATCATAAACTATGCTTTTAAAATAAGTAAATGAACAATGCTGTGGTGTAAAATAATTAGTTAACAGTCATTACCTTTTTTATCTTGCAGTTTGAAGGGCGAAAATACTGTGAGCATGATTTTCAGATGCTGTTTGCTCCCTGTTGTCATCAATGTGGTGAGTGTTCAACATTAATGAACAAATTGTTTATTTCTGTGCAAGAATAAACTCTCTTTTCTTATTTACTGTAGTCTAACTCTGTTGCCTATTCATTCTCTCTGCTTTAATCCTTGTTTTATTACAGTATCTCAGTAATATTTCAGTTAAATTACATTCCTGATCTTGAACCTGTAGCTGAAGAGTATAATCTTCCAATCAGCAAAACTGAGTTAATGTGGCTGTGGAATTTTAACATTTCAAACGAGCTTCCATTTTCTCAACATTTACCTCAAGAAAAATGTGCACAAATAACCTGAGACTGCTTGAGTATTTGTTTGGTGCTACAACAGTGAAAATCTTTTCCTTCTATTAAACTTAACAAATTCCTTTTGTTAGTAGTAACAGTGCCTGAGGGGCTAAATATGAAGGCTCACGCATTCAGTTATTTTTAATACACAACAGCTAAATTTGAATAGGTTATCTATATAGCACATCTGTATAGCACAAATTTGAATAGGTTATCCACATAGCACATCTATAGCACCACTAGATACTGGGTTTTAATACATTAATTGTTCAAACAATTCAAACTCTTTGAAATGTAGAATATTTGCAGTTTGTTCCTCAAGTATCATTCGTCTATTTGCAATGAAATGGCAACCGAGCTAGTAATCAGATACGGTAAGTTTGTTGATGTACTCTGCTCTGACATGTCTTCATCGGATTGAGAAACATGTCATTGAAATCCTTTGACACGGGTCAAAGCAGTCAAATATGGTGGAATGGTAGAATTGATTAGACAGCTGTGTCTGAGGCTCTTAAAGAGGTGCAAATGCAATTTGACTCAGTGGCAAGAAAGCTCATAGGATTAACTCCTTAGTACTATTTAACTGCGTTACAGCGCATCTATTTTCAGTGTTCTGGAAGGAATATCTGGTTTTGCTGTCTAGAATAATAAAGTTTATAATTACTGTGAACTGTTCCCATTCAGCACTGAAAACTGCTCATCTGCTTGTGCCATTGAAATTATTATTATCAATAGTACAGCTTCCATTGAAAAATTACATGTAAACACACTCGCCATATGGAATTTCCTATTTTAAATGCTGTGTATATTACCTTCCTATTTGTGATGCCTGTAATATTTTAATAGTATTAAAAATGTATTTTATAATAACATGACAGAAACTGCGGTTACTCGTCTTAAGACGTAAGGATCTGAGATTCAGGAATTAAAACATTTGCAGTTTATTAAGGACTATATGTTGCTTACATATTTAGAGCCAATTTGAGGAAGTGTAGAGATCTCAGATGGCTGGAGGAGGTTAGAAATTGAGAGGGGAGGGCAAAGCCATGGAGCGATTTGAAAATTAGGATTTTACAGAGAATATAAACATAATTGTATTGATGAGAGGACTAGGATTGTGCAAGTCTGGTTTATATGGTGACTGTTAGACTCTTATAGATTTGTTGATAGTCTACAGATGTTGTTAATCAGCTGCACTGCATTTTCAAGCTTTTTAGATTACTCTTTTAACTATAGAGCATGTTATAAGAGCATGTTATAAGAGGCACCCTAATGTCAGTGGGGGCAGTCTATGTTTGAACCACTTCGTTAAACATCAACTAGTTCAGTCATTAAAGGAGGTGAGTAATTAGCTTTAGAAGTCAATGTTTGAGTGGAAGGAAATCTGTTGCTTTCTTACAGCTACCATATACTTCCTACCACTGACATTTCTGCATTCCACAGGAAACCTAATCACACCCCACCTGCAGTCTTGCTTGTTTGCCTGTTCCCCATACAAGCTTGTTTGCATACCTGCCTGTTAATGTACCCACTGGTTTTGTCACATTTGGTGGATGGCCACTGCTGAGCTGCATTCTGGTCTTCACCTTTCCCTGTCTGCTAATGAGCAGTTTTAAAACATTTGCTCAATCCTGTAGCTGAACAGGAAAATTATCCCTCGCTCAGTTCTTCCAGGGATCAAAGCATGCCCTGGAAAATCAATTTCCTCCCAATACATACATGTAAATCAATGAAACAACACCAGTAACATCATCCATTCCTTCTGCCCCATAATCTTCCTCTCTCGTTTTTCTTGCCTCTCCCCTGCATACCCCAATTATATAGGTCCTCTGCATTTCACTTGTGTGCTCATCTCTGTGCACTCTGTGATTCTCTCCTACTCACGCTCTCTCTCTGTCCTTCCCCAACATTCTGTTTGTTTCCTCCCATGTTCTCTCCCCAACATATGCTCTTGTGTTCTATCCATTCGTATTTTCTCTCCATTCTTTGTGATGCACTCTCTTTATTGCACTCTGTCCCTGAACTATTTGTCATTAATCATTTTAGACTTTATACAAACAAGTTGATCGTGGAGCAAGAGCACGAGAGAGCATAAGAATACATTAGAGAGCGAGTACATGAGAGTGAAAAGTGCATATGACCCTCTCCATCATGCTTCCTCCTGAGACCTCTCCAGTGCATGCTTTCTCGTTCACACTCTCTCCATCATGCTCTTTCACGTGCTTCCCTCCCCTCTTCCCTTGTCCCACGAGCACTCCCTCACAAGTTCTCTCCCCCTCTCTCTTGCACACATACAGCCCTGCCATCTCTCTCGCACACACACATTGTCTCTAGTACTTTCACATGCCCTCACATTGTCTCTTGCATCCTCATTCACCCACATGTTCTCTCCTCCTTTTCCCCCTCATGTTTTTTGTCATATGCACTTTTCACACTCATGTACTCGCTCTCTAATGTATTCTTATGCTCTCTCGTGCTCTTGCCCCACGATCAACTTGTTTGTATAAAGTCTAAAATGATTAATGACAACTAGTTCTCTTAGACCTTTTTGCCTTTTTAATTTTCCTCTTCCCCACCCCTCACCATATTATTGCCCCCTCACCCAGAGTACTGCTTTTTCATTAACAGTGCAATGTAAATACCCAGTTGTGGATACACAAAAGTTACAGGACTTCCAATGACTCAGAACAATTCAGTTTGGCTCAAGTTCAGGTCGCCAGTTGCTAATTTGCTGCTGCACTGCCCTTCCCAGCCAGGAATTTTGTCTAGGTCATAACCACAGGAGCACAGCCTGCTGATGGTGATTAATTTCCCAGTTGCCACACCAGCTGTTCTGGATACGCAAAAATTGCACCCGATCAATTGTAATCTATTCTTTCTCATGTTCAGCTTAAGGATTTGAATTCCTGGCATCATTGCTTTGAATCCTAAAATTTTTATGATGAGATTTTCGTCATAGCTCTACTCTCTAAGGTGACGACTTACAGAGAGCAGGAACTAGACACTCAAACCTCGAGTCTTCTAACCCTATTACAATTGTAATAAAATTTGACACAAGCAAATATTGTAGATTCTGGAAATTTGAAACATTGCAAATGCTG
The DNA here is from genome assembly GCF_964213995.1 of Mustelus asterias. Classification (NCBI taxonomy): domain Eukaryota; kingdom Metazoa; phylum Chordata; class Chondrichthyes; order Carcharhiniformes; family Triakidae; genus Mustelus; species Mustelus asterias. The sequence continues at coordinate 78,675,674 of NC_135810.1, forward strand.
AAAATGCTCAGCCAGACAGAGAAACAGAGTTAACATTGCAGGTCGACCATTCTTCAAAACTGCAATAAAGTTTGATTATGTACCACAGGAAATGTTGTGCCTCCATTTAACAATACTGGCTGTCCAGCAAACTGGATTATACCAAGATCCTATATTTCTAAAACTTAATTGATGTTTATGTTCTTCAAGACATGGTCAGTTCAATCACCAAAACCATTCATATAGTCTGTAATTGCAACCAAAAGTCAAGGTTGGAGTGAGGGAAGAATGTTGTCTGCAAGTACATTTTTTAAAAATTCTATATTTCATTGCAGGTGAGTTCATTATTGGCCGAGTGATTAAAGCTATGAACAATAGCTGGCATCCAGAATGTTTTTGCTGTGATCTCTGCCAGCAGATTCTTGCGGATATTGGATTTGTGAAGAACGCTGGCAGGTTGGTATATTTGATAGCCCTTTTATTATGAATACAGAATTGTATACTTACATGACATGTGCAACTGACTTGCATGTTGTGATAGAGCTACAATATTTTACAGGCGAAGATCACTTGGCCCATCCTGTCTATTTGCTCGAACATCCCAAAAGTAATCGTGTTGATTTGTACTCACTGCCTACTCTATCTTCCACTGCTTTAAATAGTTAACAGTCTTAGCTCAGAGATAGCCCACTCACCTCTGAGTCCAAAGATCATGAATATTCTATTCCAGAAAGCCAGACGGTGAAGAATAGAAATGAAGCCAATCTTTATAGACAATTATAAGCATTTATTTACAGAGATACACATTGCAAACCCAACAACCAAAACTTTAATCTGTTTCTATTTGTATGAATAGAAGTGAATTTCCAGTTGATAACCATCAGCAGACTACAATTAACACCATCATCCATTCAGCTTTATCAATTTTATGTTTAAAAGTTACCATTCTCCCTGGCGATCGTAACAGTGTGAATCTGTTTTCTTCTGCACGGAGGTTAATCAAAGAACCCAAATATAAATGCCTAACAGTACAATTGGAAAGTAAATCTGGGACTGTTTTCTCTGGCTTAGTATGACAATAGACAGTACATCACTGAGAGAAAAACAATAGTTATATTTTTCAGATGAGTTCAAAATTGCCTTAGTATAAAACCTGATTGTCCATGTCAATTTATATCATTTAGCTTTAGTTTGCATTTCTGACTCAACTTTCCTTTTCTATTTTACTCTGTCAGTCCTTTCCAGCTCCTTTCTTTTCATGATTCTAATCTGTTAAATCCTACTCACTCTTGCATAATTCAAAATCCAAAGGCTTCATGATAAACATGATGTGTATTAACTTATCGCAAGAAAGTGTATATCAGAAAATTTTGTTTCAATGCTTGTATTTTTAGCTGAACTCTAAAGTGCATTCTTCATTGTTAAGCATAAATAAGTAACGATATAAACAAGATCAAACCATGTCTTTTGTATTATCCTAAGATTCATTCAGCAGAGTCTTCATTTTGTGAGTTAGTTCATGTTTACTCTGCTATAAATGTGGGATGAAGGTTCAGAATTTTGACTATGCCATCCATGAAAGCCACAAAAAATATTAGCTTCTTCCCCCATAATGAGAGATGTTGAGGAGCTGGTTCATTTGCTTGATCTTTTGGTTGAGAAGTGGACCAGTAGGAATCTTGAGAAAGAAAATCATTTGGAGGGGGGTGAATTACTGGTGGATTCAGGTGATTTAAATTTATCACGTAAATCCCCTCTTCAGTGATTTGTTTATTTTAATGTGGTTTTGTTTTTGATAAGACAGCTGCTGCAATAGATGAGATCATAATAGAGAACCAGTTCATAATTATACAGCTGACTCTGGGCTCTTCATTCCTGATCAAATACTGTACTTTATATACCATCTGTTGTAGTAGTGTTAACACTGGGGTGCGTTTCTTGGCCATTATATTCAGTTGTCGTCTTCCACACCTTCTCTCTGCAAAGAGACTCCTTAAAATTCTCTCCTACAAAAAAGTAAACCACTGGATCTAAGCAGCAGTTAATACTGGCCAGACAATAGAATGCACGGTTGATGATGGCTAGGCTCTGAATTGTGGGTGTAGACTCCAATTGTTGATTTGCCATAATAATGTACAGTAAACGGGCAACATGATATGGTAAGAAGCAAACTAGAAAGACAGTTAATACTGTGAAAATCATTCTGGAGGCTTTGTGCTTGTGGTCAAGTCGCCGGTATGACTGAAGATGTCTAATTATGCATACATAGCAACAGATAATGACTAGAAATGGAAAAAGAAATCCAACTACCAGTGCACCAGAAGCATAAAGTGATGGCTTCTCCCTATACAATTGTAGGCAAACAGTAGTGTTCTCTTGTGCCTGTACAGTCTGAGTGGTCACTGCAAGCTGAAAAGTTCCTAATACAGCAGTTACCCAGACAGTTGCACTGATTATTTTTGCATAGCGAACTTTTCGAAAGCTGAGAGACCGAACTGGGTGCACTATTGCCAGGTAACGATCAATACTGATGCAGGTAAGAAAATAAACACTGCTGTACAAGTCAAGGTGAAAAAGAAAGCCAGTGATTCTGCAGGCTACCTCCCCAAATGGCCAGTGGCTTTGAAGTATATGGTAGGTAATGCGTAACGGTAAAGTCAGAATGAGGCAGAGGTCAGCAATTGCAAGATTTAACATGTAAATACTGGTTATGGTCTTGGTTTTCATACGGCTGCAGAATACCCAGACAGAGATGCTATTCTGAATTAGCCCAGCTGTAAATACAGTGCTGTAGATAACAATGTAAATCAGTCTTTCGGCTGCTGCAACAGTAAGGTTGAAATTGGGTTCCATTGTCAGCTGTAACTTTGTGGTCGCTGTAGTTGTGTTCTTCCAATGCAGAGAATCATGAGCCATGGTTATAGACTGTTACAGGCTGTAATTAAAAACAAGGTTATTTTTTCACCTGAAAATTATAAAAATCTATGCATTTTCATTTTTTAAAAACTTACAAACTCTCTTCCTCTAGTGCCTTACACGTGAGTATTAAATTCTGCAGGAATGGGAGAAGTGCCAAACACAGATTAAAAACTTGTATTTATTATAATGATGATGGATATTCAAATTTTCATCTGAGAAGTGAACACCTCAACTGATATTTACTGCAGCACCAAGTCAACAGCTTCAGGGAAGAGGAAAGAATTTGCAATGTGAATGCACTCATCATAAACATGAAACAAACTCAATTAAATAAACAATACGAAAATCAAAAAGTTTTCATAGGAACGCCAGAGTGCTTTCAAATGAACGGAGCAGAACAGGTAACTACTAAAGTTTGAATTGCACCCCTTTCAATTTAGGAATATGAGTAACCATCCCGCATCCCCAAGGTGCAGAAAGGAGCTTAGGTAACGTCTGTCTGTCTACCAAGATCAAGTCAGAATTTGATAACACACAGTGAACATCAGAAAATCTATAATTAGATACAAAATAGATTAATGTACACTGAAGAACAAAAGTTACTTTTTGATCATTTACAATAGGCAGACTTAGACTGGCACGGTGGTTAGCACTTCTGCCTCACAGCACCAGGGACCCGGGTTCAATTCCCGGCGTGGGTCACTGTCTATGCGGGGTCTGCACGTTCTTCTCCTGCCTGTGTGGGTTTTCTCCGGGTGCTCCGGTTTCCTCCCACAGTCCAAAAGATGTGCTGGTTAGGTGCATTGGTCATGCTAAATTCTCCCTCAGTACACCCGAACAGGTGCCAGAGTGTGGCGACTGGGGGATTTTCACGGTAACTTCATTGCAAGTGTGACACTAATAAATAAACTTAAAACTTTTAATCTTTAGATTTTTCCCAGTTGCAGCATGTAGTACTTACAGTTTGCTGGGTGTAGCCTGCAACTGTTTGAAGAGCAATCATTCCAGTAGTGCACGGCTCCTGCTTTTCTTTGTGAATCTAACTCCGTCCCTTCATGCAAGGTATGCAGCAGCTGTGAGTTGTTGCGCTGACAATGTATTCTGTCCATTATAGTAAGGAAGCAGTTTCCATACTGCTTTTTAAAGCTGCTTTACAACAGCAGTGTTGATTTTGCAGGAAACACTTCCTCTGGGAACACCATTCCATGTAGTGGTGTGTTCCCACAAGAAAATAGCGTCTCCGTCAAAAGTCTCAAATAGAAACTTCCTTTTCCTAACTGTAGGCTATATCCTTTAGCAATTTGAGAGCATGTATTTTACAACATATTTCCTTTCTTTTCTTTTTCCTGTGTTACCAAACAAAGTTTTGAAATAAACTAGTGTTCCTGTTGACTAAAATAGATATAATTACATGTGATGTATGTTTATTAAGATGAACATGTGGAATTTGTTTTAACAAAGACTATAGCTAAAGCAAGATTTTAAATTCCTGCTGCATCAAATCCTGGTTGTGAATCCTTCCAGATTTCTTCTGGCTTTGTTAGTTTTGAGAAATTAAGCAGGGGAAAAGTTCCTGAAAATGTTAAAACGAGAAACGGAACACACAAACTAAACTTCAATTAAACATTTCTCAAAACTACAATTTAGGAGTAAAACTAAGACTAACATTATTTCTCAAACAATCCTGGAATAAACATGAACATTTGGTAAGTAAACTACTTTGAGTTAATTAAGATTTGTGCCCTCATCTGTACCTTAGACTATCAAGCATGAATGAAGCGTTAATATATGGTGTTAATGTTACGAGACTTGCTCTGGTCTTGTGGCATCTTTCGACAGCTGTACATTTCAGACAATTAGGCCTGGAGGTCAGCATAGCTGATTCATGTCTCGGTAAGATCAGATCAGCAAAAGTTGGACTTGTGATCTCTGCACCAAATCTTTGGTTTGCATGATTTCCCATCTGCAAAATCTTGCATCAAAAAAGTGTCATTAAATTTACCCTTTGATATACTTGAACTATTAAAATTTTGAATATTTTATTAGAATTTTGAATTAAGGTTTTCGGTTTCTATGAAAGTGCTCCTGACGTACATTTGTGCTAAGTGGATCAGCTGTGGATTGTAATTTTGTGTTTGTTTGATGTAACAATTTTGATATCTGATGTTTACTGTGTGTTATCATATTCTGACTTGATTTTGGCACAGACATTCTGCACCTTGGGGACACGGGATGGTTACTTATATTCTTAAATTGAAAGGGGTGCAAATAGTTTAGTAGTTACCTGTTCTGCTCTGTTCATTTGAAATCGCTCTGTAGCGCTCCTATGAAACCTTTTTTTATTTTCGTATTGTTCATTTAATTGAGTTTGTTTCAAGTTTATGATGAGTACATTCACATTACAAATTCTTTCTTTTCCCTGAAGCTGTTGACTCGGTGCTGCAGTAAATATCAGATGAGCAGTTCACTTGTGATGGGAATATCTTGGACACTGGATAATGGTCAGGAGTAAAACTCTTGGCCTATTTTTTCCCCCATCCATCCCCATCATCCAGTGTTAGTGTAACACCTTCGCCACAGCCTTGGTGGAGATCAACTAACCCAGTACAGACTGGGTTCTTGCTGATCTGTATGCCTCTGGCGCTCAGTAAATCACTGAAGCATTAGGGACCACAGTTAAAGCATTTTTAAGACGCAAATTCTTACAGCACCATTTTATTTCATTTTAAAAGTACACATTTGCTGTTTAAAAAGTGAGTAGAAAATATTTTGTTCCATGAATAATTATTTTAAACTTTTCACCTCCAGGCATCTCTGCCGTCCTTGCCATAACCGTGAAAAGGCCAGAGGTCTGGGAAAATATATCTGTCAGAAATGTCATGCCATCATTGATGAACAGCCTCTTATATTCAAGAACGATCCCTACCACCCTGATCATTTCAACTGTGTACACTGCGGGTGAGGAATGTTCTATTTTCTAATGTACATTCATTCAGTATATGTGCATAAGAATGGATCTAAACCACAGGTTTTGTCTTGGAGAAATTATCATTAATGATGGAAATGATTTAAGTAAAAGCGCTAAGTGATAGGATGTTCATATTTATTAATATAGCAATAAATATTTGACTCCCTCCCCATCCATCATGGTCTGTCTCTACTTTGTCTTCCTTTATTGCTTTTATATTTCCCTCAATTTTTGTTCTCTTCTTTCTCCCTCCCTTTCTCCCTTTTTGTTTCTGCCTCTTGTGTCTGTGTGTGTTTCTCTCTCACCCCTTCTCTCACTCACTCTCATTCTTTCACACAGTGGGGCCGATTTTACCAAATGTTGCGCCCGTTTTCAGGCGCGAAATCGTGGTAAAGTTGGGCGTCGGGCCTAAAACGCGGTCCAGACCCGACCCAAGGCCAATCGCGCCTTTACCAACGGCCGAACCGGCGTGCGCCCGAATCGGCCAGTGGGCCTATTTAAATGCATTTGCATGCATTTAAATCGGCAGCCCGCGCCCAACTTACCCAAAGATTCCCACTTTACGAGGCTCCGATCCGATCGGCGCCCGCGCATTTACCGTGTTGCTGAATTCAAGTCCGATAGGGCTTCAACTCAGCAACTGAACCGCCGAATCGCCCCTGACCACCCTTCGCGGAACGTCCCCGCGAACCACCCCGGCAGCCCACCCCCTCGATCAGACCACCCTGGGACGCAGACCCCACCAGCAGCCCCCCCCCCTCCCCGCGATCGGACCCCCGGGGGGAGGGGGGGGGGGGGGTAGGGGGGGATGTGACGTCTCTGCCCCTGCGGGGCGGGGGGGGGGGGGGGGGGGGGCAGGGCAGAGACGTCACATCTCCCCTGCCCCCCCAGGGAAAAGACATCACATTAGCCCCCCCCCAGAGAAGAGACGTCACATCCCCCCCCCCCCCCCTTCAGGGAAGAGACGTCACATCCCCCCTGCCCCCCCAGGGAAGAGACATCACATTTCCCCCCCCCCCCCCCCCCTCAGGGAAGAGACGTCAGATCCCCCCCTCAGGGAAGAGATGTCAGATTCCCCCCTCCCCCACCAGGGAAAGTCGAAGGCAGCGCAGACAGCAGTGCTGTCAGCGCTGCCTTTGACTTTCGCGCTTGGGCGCACTGAGTGCTGTTGGCCCCGAACTGCGCATGCGCAGCTTGGTGCTCCGACAGATGCAAATGCGTAGGCTCTGCCCACTGGACCCGCGCCGAAAAAAGGCATATGGGGGCGCTGGAGCACGGCTGCCGGGCGCGGGTCTAATTTACGACCACACCCGGCACTTAGAGCCGATTTGGTAAAATCGGCCCCAGTTTCTTCATTAGCCCCAGCCCCATTCATGTACTGCAGTTCTGGTATATTGTTTAAATTACTCTTTTATTGTGTGAAGGTGTTCATTGAGTATTGACAAGCTATTCCATCACTGCTCATCTTTGATTATCTGTTGTCTAAAGAGTTTTTGCATAATCAGGAAATTGTGACCAATGTGCACTTGCCTTGCCTGTGCTGCTGGGGCTAATAATCACATTTTTGCTGCTAACTAACCTGATTTTGTTCAATTAATCATACATCTGACAAACTTTCCAAAGTTGTTAAGTCCATTCAATGTAGCTGATATAATTATCTGAATGTGTTGAAGGGAGCATAAACTTCCTTGTCAATACTCAATGTTCACTTTAGCAGTACGGCATTTGAATGATGCACGAGGAGCCCATAGTGCCCTCACAAATGTATACCAACAGGGAGGGTGAGGGGAAGTGGGTAAAGACTGAACTAATTAAAATTTCAACAGTTTATTTCAATATGCAGTTATACTATTTTTTTTCTAACACAAATATCAAAATCTGTATTACACAATGTTTTATATTTTGTGGGAAGGGAGCGTTGTTAAACATGCATTGGTTTTCTCTCCAAAGAGGATGATAAATTAAAAACAAAGCCTACATAAAAGTACAAAGCCTATGTAAAAGTGTATCTTAATTAAATGGAAAGGTTTGTAGTTGAACCATAAGCCCTATTACAATGCATTTAAACAGCAACAATATGGTACAATATGAGAATGCTAAAATACAGTTCTAAAAGGATAGCACAAAGCTCAAATCTAAATCCTGATAGCACAAAGCTCAAATCTAAATCCTGAAATTTCCAGTCTTGTTTCAAAATGCATATTTTCAAATATTGCATCCTGCAAGTCTGTTATTCATGTTTGAGAGGCTATTTGGAAGTCACTTTGCAATAGGGTGTAGTTATTCAATGCATTTTTAGTGAGTCATTGTGTGCTTAAGCAGACATTGCCTGAAACACCAAGGGAGCAGTGGAATCTGGAGACTCTGGTGAAAGGTTACTTCCTAGATAGGTATCCTCTCCTTTGGTCTAGCCTTATCCTGTGCACCTCTGTTATTTCCACTTCTTCCTGATCCTCTCCTACCTCTGTCGTAAGAAAAAAATGGGAAATGACCACAGTTAACCCCCATGGTAGAAGGGTGGAGAGCAAAAGCTTTTCCTGTCTAAAACTGCTGAATGGCTATTTTCAGAATACTTTTTTTGGAACACAGCTAAGAAAACATTTTTATAACAATTTCAGTTAAACCTGACATAGTTTGTAGACATTCAGAGCCTGTGAATACAATCGCTTGTGGTTTGACAAGTTGTACATGTAATTTACATCATACAGACTTAAATTGAACACAGCTCTGATGTAAATGGCAGTGTTTCTAAGACAACAGTTTTTGTTCTCGGTTTCCTGTTATTTGTATACATGCAGCACTTTGGGGAAGAATGTGCACACCTTCTGTCACATGCACTGCCATTTGAACTTGCATGCATTTTAGAATGGCAGTAACCCTGGCACATCTGGCTTGTACCTCAAATCCCAGTCCCCTGTGCCACTATTGCATCTATTTTGCTCTATCCTAGTTTACTTTTATTCTGTGTATGATACATAGGCATTCTGGGATTTAGTGGTTATTTTGGATACATTCCAAATGATAGAAGAATGAGCCTCATTCCATTTAGTGAATTCGTAACAAAAATATCCAATTTCCAGCAAATTTCATTGCAGAATTTTAAAGCTACTTGGAAAAGATAAACCAAGTATCACACTCACTAAAGTATTTTATATAGAGTCATAGATGTTTACACCATGGAAACTGGCCCTTCGGCCCAACTTGTCCATGCCGCACCTTTTCTTTAAACCCCTGATTGCAAATTGCCAATTCTCAATTGCCCGCATTTGGCCCATATTCCTCTATACCCATCTTACCCATGTAACTGTCTAAATGCTTTCTAAAAGACAAAATTGTACCCGCCTCTACTACTGCCTCTGGCAGCTTGTTCCTGACACTCACCATCCTCTGTATTAAAAAAATTGCCCCTCTGGACCCTTTTGTATCTCTCCCCTCTCACCTTAAACTTATGCCCTCTAGTTTTAGACTTCCCTTCCTTTGGGTTGATCTATGCCCCTCATTATTTTATAGACCTCTATAAGATCACCCCTCAGCCTTCTACACTCCAGAGAAAAAAGTCCCAGTCTATCCAACCTCTCCTTATAACTCAAGCCATCAAGTCCCGGTAGCATCGTAGTAAATTCTTTCTGCACTCTTTCTAGTTTAATAATGTCCTTTCTATGATAGGGTGACCAGAACTGTACACAGTATTCCAAGTGTGGCCTTGCCAGAGTCTTGTACAACTTCAACAAGACATCCCAACTCCTGTATTCAATGTTCTGATCAATGAAACCAAGCATGCCGAATGCCCTCTTCACCACTAGCATCCTAAAAGGGGCGGATAACCAGACAGACGTCATTGTCCACATTGGTGCAAATGACGTAGGCAGAAAGAGCAGGGAGGTCCTGCGAGAGCAATTCAGGAAGTTGGGTAGTAGACTAAAAAGCAGGGCCTCTAAATACTTGTAAGATAAGTTTTATGATTTTTTAAAAAATTAATAGATTTAAGCACAGGTTTCCTGCATACAGACGATAAGTCTATATGGTCCATTTTAAAGTAATAATTATGAATGCAGATTTCCTTCTGATAAAAGGAATACTTTCTTTTAACTGCAGATATAATGGTTATATATCAGTGGCTGAAAAGGAGACCCAACCCTCATTTCCACATCACTAACTTAAGTTTTTTAAACTGCACACAAGTGACTTGAGTCTCAAAGTCCCAAAACCTATCCTTGTATTTTTACATTGCATCCACCGAGCACAGAAAACTTGAAATAGGAGAAGGAAGTGTAACAAAACTTTTCTTCAAAACAAGTCTTCTCATTACTTGTGTCAGAGATTATATACACAGACGGTTACTGAGTATGTTTCTGATATTTCATTCCAACCAGAAAAGAGTTGACTGCTGAAGCTCGTGAGCTGAAAGGAGAATTGTATTGCTTGCCTTGCCACGATAAAATGGGCGTTCCTATTTGTGGTGCCTGCCGACGACCAATTGAAGGACGTGTAGTTAATGCAATGGGCAAGCAATGGCATGTGGAGGTAAACTAATTAATATCTAGTCAATTCATTGTTTTAACTTTGTATTTTGAAGAACAAAGAAGATAATGATTGGTGCAAATGCAAGAATTTTATTCATGTTTGTAAAATAAATTTGCTACTGAAATTTGTTGCACTTTTTCCCAGTATTTTAGAAAGTGAGGTGTTTTTGGTTTTAATATGATGCAGTACAGTCGTTATCAGCTCTGGCAGATGGATTAAATCTAGAGGGGAGGGGATTAAGGTCACCTCAGTGCAGCTGATGAATGAGCTGACTTTGGCCTGCATCACTCCATAACCAATAAATACAAGCTCCTAACACAAAGTATTAGCAAGTGTTGGACAGAGATAGTATGATCGTGAGAAATTGAAAAGTCAGTTTTACCAGTGAGTTTTCTTTTACATCACCCTGGATTGATGCAAAAATTAGGTACAGAATGCTGAAAAGTACCCCTTGAGCACAAGGAGATTCCATTGTAAATCTTATGATGTAACCTATACATTTTTTTGTGTCTGACTGCTGGGTGTTCAGCAACTGTGGAAAGCTGCCACCATATTTAAGATTCTCCAAGTTATTGAAAAATCTACTGGGAGACGAGCGGGAGTGTGGGATGGGGAGTGGGAGCGGGGGAAGGGGAACAGGAGTGCGGGAGTGAGTGTGATTCTGCCTTATATCCAGTCTCGGGTTTCCCACCACTACACACCAACCGATAAACATGCAGCCACCCACAAGCACTGACTCTCTCACTCTGGTCATTTTTATTACTTTTTTTAAACTTAACAATTTATTGCTATGACACTGCTGTACTTTTGTGAAGCAGTTTCCTTAAAACCTCAATTTTTTTTGAAATTCAATTTATTCTTGTGCCAAACCTTATCTTCTGAAATCTGCTCATCAACCCCTTTGAGTGAAAAAAGTATGCAGATGTGGTGCCCTGAGCCAAAAGGTTGTATAAACCTGCTATGCTGCCCATCAACGACCATTGGGGTTTTGCAGGAAGAGTCTCCTGGAGTTGAGTGGGAAGAATCTATGCCATGTTCCATGATGCAAACTGGCTAGTTGAATGTTAACAATACTCATCTGCCACAACCTGGACTTCTAGACTCTGCCCAGAAATGCCCTTTTAAGCCTAAAGAGACTCTGTCATGCTGTATCTTTCATTACCCCATTACAGAGGAAGACAGTGGCTAATTGGCTGTTTGACAACTGACAGATGTATACTTGAGCATGACAGTTAATAGATCCTCCTCACAAGTAGCATGGCCAGCAGCGCAATGGATCATAAAAGGGACAAATATATTTCCAGAATATTCCTGACAACAGCATGAACACAATCTACCCCATTCACTGGTTTGCCCCTCTGCAGTGCAGTCGTGGATGCTGCTGAGCACCAGATACATGAGTGTGTTCCCATACCTGGCCTCTGAGTGAGAACACCCAGAAGTTTAAAGTTTAAACTTCCTCATCAGCTGTATACCTGAAATTTGACCTATTTTCAGCAGTTTGCATTGTGCCATGCAGCTTGGTATTCTGGACATCCAGGTCCCAGACTAGTATTTAATTATTCTTGGGTTGTGGATGACGTGAACAAAGTTCTTGCCCCAGTTGTTCTGAGTGTATTTGGAGTTGAAGTAAGCTAGACCAGTTTGCAGTGGCAAATTTCCTTTCTGGTTGGGCTTTTGCAACCTGGCATCTTAGTGGTAATTTTTCAGCGTAATACTCCCTTGAATCTGGTGGCACCAGACTTAGTCGTTATTAGCACTGCCCCAGTGGAACTCCTTTGAATGATTGATGACTCCATTTAGCCAACAGACAAGTTATTTTGGATCGTTTTCTACGTAATTGCAGTCTCCTGTGGTTGAACAGAATCCATTGTTCCCATTTTATTTTTTGTAACCCTCCTGGCCTTGCAACATACTGCATTATAATCTAGCTTTGCAGCAGCTCCTGACTGTTTCAAAAAGGCTTAAAATATCTTTGTTTTCACAGGCAGTTTTCCTTCCTTTCCAATTATCTTAATAAGGTGCTGCTTGGACGGCAGTTGACATGCCCAGTGATTTCCTTACTTTCTGAAGTCATAACAGTGTTAGCCTGATTTGAAAAGTGGTATTAATTGCATGTTGTTGTTTGGTCTGGGTAAAAGTCTATTTTAAGCCATTCCCCTTATTTCTTGACAGTAACATATTTTGAGGATAGTAAATTCAATTTTTGCAGAACCTTTATTATCTCTTTCTATTTCAGTTTTTTCATGCCTATAATTCATTGATTTAATACAGTTCTCATTTGTATAGAAGTATTGTCTGAAAGGCTGATTTTTTTGAAAGTACAATATTTGATTGCGCTTTTCCACTCAATCTTTTCAAATTCTCCTACTGCCGTTTTTGTTTAAAACACTTTGATCATGTTGTAATATGTAATTTATGCACCAAACATGCATACCAATTGAGATCCCACAAAAAAAAGCTGGAATACTTATCTGATATTTTGCTTGTCAGAAATTAAAAAAGTGGAGGATGCAGGGGCAGCAGAATTCCTTTCTGATCAATTTGTAAATATTTAAGCCGAGTACAGAAGTTGTAGAGGAGAAAATCTTTGGATCTAAATACGTATTTTTACGTTGCTTTTACTTTTGAATCACAGAATTGTTACATTGTTATGATGCAGAAGGAAGTAATTTGGCTCATTGCGTCTGCACTGGCAAACTCGCCTAGTACTATTCCTCTGCCTTCTACCCATAACCCTGCACATTCTTCCTTTCAGAAAGCAGTGTAATTCCCTTTTGAATGCTTCAAATGAACCTGCCTCCACCACAGTCTCAGACAGTGCATTTCAAACCCTAACCACTTGCTGCATCATCCTATCACATTTGTTTATTTTACTAGTTACTTTATATCTGTGCTTTTTTGTTCTCGATCCTTTCACAGGTGGGAACAGTTTCTCCCTACGTACTTTGCCCAGATTCCTCATGATTTTGAATACCTCCATCAAATAGGAAAACAGTCCTAACTTCTCCAATATATCTTAATAACTGAAGTTCCTCATCTCTGGAACCATTCTTGTGAATCTTTTCTACACCCTTTCCGATGCCTTGACATCCTTCCAAAAGTGTGGCACCCAAAAGGAGACACAATACCGTAGCTGAGGCTGAACTAGTGATGCTTACAAATTCAATATATCCTCTTTGTTATACTCAAAGTCCAGGCTTCATTTCTCTCAACCTTTCCTGTCACCTTCAATCATCTTTGCACATAAACACCCAGGTTGCTCCTTTAGAGTTGTATCCTTTATTTTCTATTGCCCCGCCCCCATATTCTTCCTACCAAAATGAATCACTTCAAATTTCTCTGCTTTGAACTTTACCTGCCACCTGTCTGCCCATTCTACTAACTTGACTATGTCTCTTTGAACTTCTATACGATCCTCACAGTTTACAATACTTCTGAGTTTTGTAACATCCATAAACATTAAATTGTGCCTGGTACATCAAGGTCTAGGTCATTAATATCTGTCAGGAAAAACAAGGGCCCTGACACTGACGCTAGAGTCACAAGAAGCCTTCCTCCAACAGGAAAAATATCTATTAAACGCTATTGTTTCCTGTCGCTCAGCCAATTCCATATCTATGTTGCTACTGCCCCTATTATTCCATGGACTCTAAATTTGCTCATGTCTGTTACGTGGCACTATATCAAGCGCCTTTTGGAAGTCCATGTACACCACATCAACAGCATTGCCCTCATCAGCCCTCCCTTACCATCCCAGAAAACTCCTCCAAGTTCGTCAAACATGATCTCCCTTCCATGTTGGTTGTCCTTCACTTACCCACGTTTGTCTGTGTGACTATTAATTTTGTCCCGAATTACTGTTTCTGGAAGATTACCCACTATTGAAGTTAAACTGTTATTGCTGGGCTTATTCTTGCCCCTTTCTTGAACAAAGGTATAATATTTACACAATTCTCTGGCACCACCCCGAGTCGAAGGAAGACTGAAAAACTATGGTCAGTGCTTCTGTAATTACCACTCTCATTTTCCTCAGTATCCATTTCATCTGGTCTCAGCACCGTATCAATTTTAAGTACAGATATTCCATCTAATACAACCTCCTTTTCACTGTTTAACCCACCTAGTCTCTGAATTATCTTGTCTTTTACTATGGCCTGGGTAGCGTCGTCTTTCTTCATAAACACAGATGCAGAATATTCATTTAGTACTTCAAATTTACCTTATGTGTAAATCCCCTTTTTGATCCCTGAAAGTCCCTACTCTCTAACAAGGGGAAGCAACCTCTCAGCATCTACTCTGTCAAGCCCCCTAAGAATCCTATATGTCTCACATTTCTTGTGTATTATCCATGTAACTCTCAACCTCATGGATGCATCGCAGTAACACCAGCTGCTGCTCATGATCCACAACCTGGATTTCAAGCTGCTGTAACTTATGACTTGTAACTTCCTGCAATAATGGTTATCCAGAATATGGGAAGCTTTCTGGAGTCCCTGTATAGCACGGGATGAATGCACTCGAGATTGGAGCATCCCTGCCATTTCTCTATTTATTAGCTGATAAACTTGTTACTATGATTAAATCTTCCTACTGGTAATAAACCTTACCAATATTAATAAAGCTTTACCAATACTAATAAAACTTACTACTATTAATAAAGCTTAGCACTATTCATAAATTCTACTACACTAAACCTTACGATAAATGAATAAACTGTACCAATACATGTTACTAATACTTATGATCCCTACTAATACTTTTTGCAACTTACAAGTAGTAATAAACCCTACTTTATAAATATAGATGAGACTCACCCAGTATTCCCTAGGTTAGATCAGAAATACTCATCAGCTAATCATCTATCTATATACCTGCGATGTCATGCCCGAATTTATTTTCTCAAATCAGAGTTTTGACTGGAAACTGCCCAGACCCACTGCTGTCGGTGATTCCTGCCTCTTGGACTGATCTTTCACCCTCCCTCTCCACTCTTTATAGCCTTGCTGCTTTCACTGATTCTCCCCACTCGGACTGAGCCCTCACCTTTCCTCTCCACTCCTTGTGACCTTGCTGCTCTCGCTGTCTTTCCCTACTCAGACTTCTTTTTCTCTGTTCTTCCCACACCTTTGGGATACAATGACTGAGCAGATTATCTGCTGTTGTAGCTCTACCACCATTCTGAACTAGCCATTAGTAAATATGGAAATGTAACTTGTTGATGATGTCTACATTAATGTTTTTTAAAAAAATCCTTGTCCTTCAAGACATGCCTGGTATCCATTATGCTTTTCCCAACATAATGTGACCTAGGCTGTGGGCAATGTATATGCCTTGCATCTTCATGGCAGCACATAGAACATAGAACAGTACAGCACAGAACAGGCCCTTCGGCCCACGATGTTATGCCGAGCTTTATCTGAAACCAAGATCAAGCTATCCCACTCCCTATCATCCTGGTGTGCTCCATGTGCCTATCCAATAACCGCTTAAATGTTCCTAAAGTGTCTGACTCCACGATCACTGCAGGCAGTCCGTTCCACACCCCAACCACTCTCTGAGTAAAGAACCTACCTCGGACATCCTTCCTATATCTCCCACCATGAACCCTATAGTTATGCCCCCTTGTAATAGCTCCATTCACCCGAGGAAATAGTCTTTGAACGTTCACTCTATCTATCCCCTTCATCATTTTATAAACCTCTATTAAGTCTCCCCTCAACCTCCTCCGCTCCAGAGAGAACAACCCTAGCTCCCTCAACCTTTCCTCATAAGAACTACCCTCCAAACCAGGCAGCATCCTGGTAAATCTCCTTTGCACTCTTTCCAGCGCTTCCACATCCTTCTTATAGTGAGGTGACCAGAACTGCACACAATATTCCAAATGTGGTCTCACCAAGGTCCTGTACAGTTGCAGCATAACCCCACGCCTCTTAAACTCCAACCCCCTGTTAATAAAAGCTAACACACTATAGGCCTCCTTCACAGCTCTATCCACTTGAGTGGCAACCTTCAGAGATCTGTGGATATGGACTCCAAGATCTCTCTGTTCCTCCACAGTCTTCAGAACCCTACCTTTGACCCTATAATCCACATTTAAATTAGTCCTACCAAAATGAATCACCTCACATTTATCAGGGCTAAACTCCATCTGCCATTTTTCAGCCCAGCTTTGCATCCTATCTATGTCTCTTTGCAGTCTACAACAGCCCTCCACCTCATCCACTACTCCACCAATCTTGGTGTCATCAGCAAATTTACTGATCCACCCTTCAGCCCCCTCCTCTAAGTCATTAATAAAAATCACAAAGAGCAGAGGACCAAGCACTGATCCCTGTGGCACTCCGCTAGCAACCTGCCTCCAGTCCAAAAATTTTCCATCCACCACCACCCTCTGTCTTCGATCAGATCACCAGTGACCTATCCAATTGGCCAACTTTCCCTCTATCCCACACCTCCTCACTTTCATCATAAGCCGACCATGGGGGACCTTATCAAACGCCTTACTAAAATCCATGTATATGACATCAACTGCCCTACCTTCATCAACACACTTAGTTACCTCCTCAAAAAATTCAATCAAATTTGTGAGGCACGACTTGCCCTTCACAAATCCGTGCTGACTATCCCGGATTAATCCGCATCTTTCTAAATGGTCGTAAATCCCATCCCTAAGGACCTTTTCCATCAACTTACCAACCACCGAAGTAAGACTAACCGGCCTATAATTACCAGGGTCATTTCTATTCCCTTTCTTAAACAGAGGAACAACATTCGCCACTCTCCAGTCCTCTGGCACCATCCCCGTGGACAGTGAGGACCCAAAGATCAAAGCCAAAGGCTCTGCAATCTCATCCCTTGCCTCCCAAAGAATCCTTGGATATATTTCATCAGGCCCAGGGGACTTATCGAACTTCAGTTTATTCAAAACTGCTAGTACATCCTCCCTCTGAACATCTACTTCCTCCTGTAACCCCTTCTCTTCCTCAAAAACATGGCCCCTCTCCTTGGTGAATGCTGAAGAAAAGTATTCATTCATCACCGCTCCTATCTCTACTGACTCCATACACAAGTTCCCACTACTGTCCTTGACTGGCCCTAACCTCACCCTGGTCATTCTTTTATTCCTCACATGAGAGTAAAAAGCCTTAGGGTTTTCCTTGATCCAACCCGCCAAGGACTTCTCATGCCCCCTCCTAGCTGGGACACGTTGATGGTCCCAGCATGTTGCATTGCTTCAATCATATTTTACTTCATTGTTGAATGGTAAAATAATGAGGGATATAAATTTAATACATATTGCCGGTTATAAAAGGATTTCTCTTACCACAGTTCCAAAAACTGCATGAAGTATGTTTTGTAATATATTAAAACGGCATTCAAAACTGTGCGTCCCTGAGCATCCTTTGGCTTAGGCTTTGAAGTGGCAACTCGGATTAGGATATTTGGTGTTGCCAGACTAAACATTAAAAGTAATTGTTTTAAATACGCTATTTTGACTTTTAAGAAATCTGCTCCAGCACTGAGCTTTTGTTTTCATAACTGCACATATCTCAATTTGTTATCATGACTGAACACTTAGTACTGATTTAAATTGTATCCAAAACTTAGACAAGAGCCCTTAAAACTGACTCCTGTCTAAAGTTCAAAATAGACAAACTAACAGTTAGGTAAAGAGTGGAATGGACGACAGGCAGCATTTTTGCTTCTTATGTCTTCCTTTTTCTTCCACCCATTCCTCAAAACAGATGATTGTAGAGATCTGCATATGATCCAAAAAAAACTAAATGAAAAAGCAAAATTAACAGTGAGTTTCAAGTGCCTATTTATATTTTAGTGTGTTTCCTTACATTACTCAGAATAGATCTGATGATTGAAATCAGAAGTCATCAGAACCCTATCCTCTTCTAATAACCTGCATCTTTTGACTCAAATTAATTGGAATTTTCATTTTGCCCATTGTTTTTCTTTATGTATATATATATGTCCCTGTGCAACAGTTTTCATATGGGTTTATAAAATTGTTACTTTATAAGAACAAGAATTATTGGATACAGAGGTGAAGAAAGTACGACATATACCTTTGGTTATGCTTTGCTCTGAACAATCATTCCCTCTTTAGTTCTTTTTCCTGACCATGCACTTGACTGAACAGCCACAGTGGCTGTAGCTAGTGACTTATTTGTGAAAATATCAATTATTGAACTGAAACTTAAAATTTTAATTACAGCATTTTGTGTGCGCCAAGTGTGAGAAACCTTTTCTGGGTCATCGTCACTATGAAAGGAAGGGATTGGCTTACTGTGAAACTCACTATAATCAGGTAAATGCTGTGATAATCGACAACACCTAATTTAATAACAATTTATTTTTTGTTTTCGTGGAAACATTATTTGATTTTTGCATTTACTATTAGTCTGATATTTTTAATTCCAGTAGCAAGACTGCTTTTTGCGGAAATGTTCATAATGTTGAATCCAACCTTTTTTATATAAATAGGCTAATATATTTGAAACAGCCAGCCTTTTGTATGTTGCTTATCCTTGTTTTGTCTTGAATTGAAATATTGTTTTACTGTTACATATTTCAAAATAGTTATGCAGAACATCTGTACCAGCTAGTTCTAAATATTATGTTGCAATCCAGCATTTATTCAGAATAGATAAAGGACTTCTATTTATATAGAGCCTTTTGTGCAGCAAAATTATTTTGAAGTACAGTCACTGTCGATATACTTAGCAAGAAACTTGCAAATAACAATGTCCCACAAGCAGTATATTTGACCAGTTGCTTTTGGCAATGTTGATTGAGAAATGAATATTGGCTACGATACTGGGAAAGCTCTTCAAATATTGCCTGCATAAATGGACAGAATTTGCCTCTGTTTAACATTCCTAATGAACAGCACCCATGACAATGAATCAAGTCTGACTTGGTGGTGAGAATGCTACCAATTGAGCCAAATTTATTCTTTAACAATAGTTTTGAACCCTTTTGTAAATTACTTGAAAAGATTTCTGAAGGAAAGGTTTTTATCTTGAATTTATAATTTTGGCATGTAAAGGTATATAACATACACACACTTTGTACATAATCTTACAATTATTTATTTTTCAGCTGTTTGGTGATGTTTGCTACCACTGTAATCGTGTGATTGAGGGAGATGGTAAGTTTTAAAGTACTTCTATGATTGGAGTGTTTGTGACGGAATGCATATATAATAAATATAAATTATATATGATGAAGAAGCACCAGGAATTTTTTCTATTTTCTATCCTAAGACTGTTTCAGTGACACAACACCATCCAGTAACAGAAATTTCCTGATTCTAAAATGTAGCAAACAAAATAGTTTGAAACACTTTTCTACGTCAACCTTCTTAAAAGTTTAGCAGAATTAAGAATTGAGACGTTCCTTATTCATACCTTAGAATTTTGCAAACTGTTGTTAAATGTTGAAACATTCATTTTAAACCTGAATCTAATTAATCTCTAGTGAACCAAGTGGATAAATACAAATACGGAAGATATTAGTGCTGTGATTAACTGTATATTTCAACATATTTTTACTGTACAGTTGTATCTGCTTTGAACAAGGCCTGGTGTGTTAACTGCTTTGCCTGTTCCACTTGCAACACCAAGCTGACACTCAAGTAAGTAGTTTTAATCCTGGCAATCCACAGTCTGCTTTAAAATCACAAACTTTTATTGTGTTTAGCTTCTTTCTGTGACTAAGCTCTGGTTATTTTCATCTCCCAATCTAAAACTGTCAGAATTGCAACACTCAACTTTTTTCTACGTGGTTCTATACTTTCCTTGTTTCATACATTACTCTGTCTGTGTTCTATCCTTTTCTATCCACTATTCATTCTGTGAAGAGACAAATTTGTTGAAATTGATCTGAAACCAGTCTGTAAACACTGTTACGAACGATTGCCTGAAGATTTAAAACGGCGACTTGCTAAACGGGAAAGAGATGCAAAAGATAAACAGAAAAAGAAAAAACTGATGGATATCTGCCTGTAAAGGAATGCCTCTCTCTTCTCTTCTGTCCTTGGTTAGTATCTTCAATTTCCATGTGTCTCGTGTTCTAATCAACTCATTCTGTATTGTTGCATTCTTGTATTCTTTCACCTACTTCCATCTATGTATTATCATCCATCTTTGCTTCCTGTCTCTACCCATCTACTGGTTAGACCCTCCTTCATATTTTGTTTTCTCCAGACCTGGCTAACCCTGACCAGCCTCCCATTTTCCACTCTTGAAAAACTTGAGCTCCTCGAAAACTGCTAACATTAACTCACACAAAGTTCTGTTCACCCATCAGCCCGATGTTTGCTAATCTACATTAGCTCTCTTTTCATCAACACTTCAAATTTAAAATTTGCATCCTTATTTTCAAATCCCACTATGAGCTTACCCCTCTCAATCTCTGGAGGTACACCCTTCTAAGATTTCTGCACCCCTCCAATTCTGACCTGTCCCAAATCATACATCCCAAACCTTCATCACTCCATCACCATGCCTTCAGCTGCATAGGCTACTAGCACTGGAATTCCATCCATAAACATCTCCACCATTCTACCCATCTCTTCTCCTTTAAGACACACCTTTAAAATGACTTATTTGACCAAACCTTTGGTCACCTATCCTAATATTTCTTCATTTGTCTCAGTGTTATTAGTTGTCTCAGATTATTATTCCACCTGCTATACTTACATTAGTTTCTGCACCATCATTAACTATATGATGCTTATGTAGAAACGTGTTCCATTCTCTCAGCAAGTCAAAAGATTCATATTACAGTAGAGGTATATTTGCAAAGAGATTACATTTTTCAAAAATTGAGTCGGTAAGTCTCAACCCATGCCAAAGTTGATGCACAGTCTCTAATTCTATTACCTGTCTTAATGATTGCTTCTTTGGCTATGCATGAATTTTGTCTGATTACACTTCTGGGAAGCATATTTTGCAATGTTAAAGACTCTGTATAAATGCCAATTGTTTTTATCATGACTCAAAAGCATTAACTAACGACGATACAAAGGTGGCAGCAAATTTCAAGAGCCACATCATCTATCTGTCTTTGGACGAGACCAAAATCGTCTCCAGTGGTGGTCTCACATCACTTGGACTTTGGTACCAAATGCATTTCAGTGAACTAGAGTCATAGAGCTTTACAGCATGGAAACAGGCCCTTCGGTCCAACTTGTCCATGCCGCCCTTTTTTTAAAAAAACCCTAAACTAATCCCAATTGCCCGCATTTGGCCCATATCCCTCTATACCCATCGTACCCACGTAACTATCTAAATGCTTTTTAAAAGATAAAATTGTACCCGCCTCTACTACCACCTCTGGCAGCTTGTTCCGGACACTCGCCACCCTCTGTGTGAAAAAATTGCCCCTCTGGACACTTTTGTATCTCTCCCCTCTCACCATAAACCTATGCCCTCTAGTTATAGACTCCCCTACCTTTGGGAAAAGATATTGACTATCTACCTTATCTATGCCCCTCATTATTTTATAGATCTCTATAAGGTCACCCCTCAGCCTCCTACGCTCCAGAGAAAAAAGTCCCAGTCTATTCTGCCTCTCCTTATAACTCAATCCATCAAGTCCCGGTTGCATCCTAGTAAATCTTTTCTGCACTCATTCTAGTTTAATAATATCCTTTCTATAATAGGGTGACCAGAATTGCACACAGTATTCCAAGTGTGGCCTTACCAATGTCTTGTACAACTTCAACAAGATGTCCCAACTATTTTATACAACACACAAGAAGCTCAACACCCCCAGAAAAGAACAGTTCACTTGATTTTGTACATTTACTTTCATTTTTGCCTTCATTGCAATAAACTGCAAGGATTTCAAGACATGTCAGGTACTCATAGTGCAAATTAAATCGGGTGACTAAATAATGAAAATTAGTCTATTGAAGATTTTCCTTACCTTACCATGCTTACCTGGTAGTATAAAAAGGGTTACCTTTTATCCCGTTAACTGATATTTCATGTTACAATTGTATTTCATGATTACATTTTGGTAATGTCTCTTGTTGAATTTTCATTTGATTTTGATTTTAGTACAGTTTAAAACTTCATGGATTTGTTAGAAATTATTTAAATCTACTGCCCAAGACTCTATGATGTTCTATTCCATCTACTATGGTTCCATTTTAAAACTAAAACTGGATAGAAAGTGTCCATATGACAGAACATGTCCAGACCTTTTTCATTGAGTGGAAGTAAGAAAATGTTTGTTTTTTGTTCCATAGAAACAAGTTTGTAGAGTTTGACATGAAGCCAGTCTGTAAGAAATGCTATGAGAAATTCCCTCTGGAGCTGAAGAAAAGACTGAAGAAACTGGCTGAAAGTGCAGGACGGAAATAAGGAATCTATTTGTGTTTTACTGTTGATTTGTAAAATAGCTCTTCTAAATTCAAACTTTTTTTTTAATAACAAGTCAGCTGAGTACATTTGGAGCAACATTCTCAATGCAAGTGAAGTTACCACTAAAAATTAGTTTTGGAAAAAAGAAATCTAGTTTTTACTTTAATCTAACAGAGGCAGATCCATTTGTTCAACTTTATATAAATTGTAATTCCTATTTGAAAATCTTTGCCCTCTCACCTTGTGATGCCACAGAAAAATACCATGTCCAGCTAAATGACTTGTAGCCTTATTGTCCTTTTGTTGCTCTCAACAGCTCCCTAGGAGTTGTGCAAGAACAGTACTGTGGGTTGATCTGAATCAGCTGCAAACTATTTTTTGTACACTGTACCCTCCCTCTTCCAATGAGGAAGTGCCTTATCAATGGCCTGACTGAGTGTGTGCCTTCACTTGGAGAACCTGAATCACACTATTCTGATAGCATATTGAGCAGCATGCCATCTAAAAGTGGTGAATTGTATTCTTTTTCTCTAAAATGGTACTACTTTATTGGATTTTCAGAAATGTTTTGGTACATTCTGTTAAATCTCCATGTGCACACCTAACAAATGAAAATATGAAGTGATAATGATTTTGTTCAAATTCATTACAACAGAAATAATTCATATGTATGCTCATTCGTAGTAACCAAGAGTTTGCCAAATTATATCCTTATCAGCTGAATACTATCAAAAATGCTCTGGGTTAGAAGTATCACTGAACGCTTAATATTAAAATATATTTTACTTACTCTGCTTCACTCCAAGCTTACACTACATACAATAATCAAGTCAATGCTTCTTTCTCTCTCCCATTATTAATGATTGTATGGCGCTATAGATGTTTACAAGAGATGCAAATTAAATCAAAATTCATCGTTCCACATTCCATCACAGTAATTCCAATGATCAATTGATTTCAATATATATTCTAATGATGTATGCATAGACCTTTACTATTTTTGTGCAGTTTGTAATTGCTATAAGGCGTTGATTGTAAGCTGTATCATTGACAAACAAAAATACATTATGTAGGGGAAGATTTCTTACAGTTAAGTGACCAGCTTCCAAAAAAAACATAGATATATACTTGGAGGATTTAATTTTTAAAAGTACTGTGATGAAATAAAACAACACCTAAAGTGGTAAAGAAGGAGAAGGTTACACCAAATGCCATATACTAGCTTATTTATGCATTTGTCTTTGAATTCTCACCTTTATTCGTGTTTCCAAAAGGAAGATTCTGTAACAGCTGCAGTAATCAGTTTTGACAGAAATAGCTTTGTTTGCATGACCTATTTTTAAAATCCTGTAAATCAATTTCAGTATGTATTGCTTTTCCTAATATATTTAGCATGGTAGATACTGTAATGCAACACTTAAAGAATATATGCTATAATTTCCCTACATCTACTTGAAAACAAAATTGATCAACTGCTACATTTATAATTTTAATGTTCTGTGGAAAGTATAACAAATTGTCGCAAGAAACTTATTAATTGCTAAAGAAACACATGGGCTGCCATGTCTTAAGGACATCTATGACCAGATGATGGCATTCTTGCACCTTACAGTTCAGCATAGATGGTACTTTACAAACCATGAGAAAAGATGCAAGTTTTGTAGTATTTTATCAAGTTTAATTTAATGTACGTACCCAAATTCCTGGACATACTAATAGTATTTAGTCGCCTTTCTTTTCTATTGTTGCAGTTGAGCATATTTCTTAATTCTTGTAATAAATGCTGGTGCTAAGTATTGAGATGCGTTAAAATCTGAAAACAAGTTCATCTCAAATGTCAGTTCTGTAATTACCCACTTGTATGTTCTAGTGAAGTAGTTATATAGTGAAGTGACAATTACATCAATACTTCAATTTCTTGACAACTAATGATTTTTTTTACAGCACAGTGTAGTGGGAAACACATAGTGTATTTGTGTTATTTTATCATCAAAGAATGTATTTTCCCCTGTATATCAGCCCTATACAGTACTCCAGTATTATGTAATAAAATCTATATATCATGAAATATTGGTCATATTTACAGCTTTTCAATAGTTTAATTTCACTGTTTGCATATTAGTTATAACACCTGCCTCAAGTATTGTCCTTTTCTTACATCTATGTGTTATGTTATTTTGTCCATTCCATGCCATTCAGGATGTAAATTTGTTTCGCAGGAAAGATTGAGCAGTTCACCTTTCCATTATAAATATGTCTAATTGTAATGGATGTATTTCAGGAATCTATTTACTGCCCCTCCCATCCTCTTGTGTGAATCTGTTGAGTGAGTTTACTTACCTTCCAGCTGTTCGGTCAACATTTAAACAGGATTGGGGTTGGTTACATTTGAACATTTGTATAGATTTGTGCAGGTAGAGAGCGAATATTAATGGATCAAATAGTCTTAGTTTTAAAGTTGTTGCTGCATTGCAGGCAGCTATGTTGAATGTCTTGTAGAGATTCATGGTAGTACCATTGCTCTTCAGTAACCTATCTTGATTTGGATGAAAGAATCAGGAATGTCGTTCCTAGATTTCCTGATCACAAACTGAGATACCGTCTATCAGATAGTGAGAATCCTACCCTTACACTGTCAAATTCCTTCTTTTCCAGCAGAAACCTGATAACTCATATATACAACCATGATACATTGGGAGAATGGTACAGGTGTGGTAGATACATTCAATGTTGATAAATGTTTTGTAATGGTGTTTAGTTTGTCCCTAAATTTGTCCACCATCTACAAGGCACAAGTTAGGAATGTGATAGAATACTATATACTTGACTGGATGATTGTCATTTCAATAAAAACAACTCAAGAAGCTCATCACCATCCAAGACAAAGCAGCCCACTAAATTGGCAACATCACATTTGCAAAGACTGTATAGGACTTCCGTATCAACAGCAATGTCGTGTCCATGTGCTCCACTTAAGGAAGCCATAGATATTTGTGCTGTAGCACTATATCATGGCGAACTAGAGCTGCCACCATTGTGTGAATCAGTATTCACTGAGCTTATGAACTTGGTCACTTGTGCAGCTCAGTTCAGCTTTAATGAAACCATATATGCTGATATAGGTGATGTTGTCATGGGATTCCCACAAGCCCTAATTCTCACAAACATCTTTGTGGGTTCTATGAGAAATGTGTCTTCGATGGAAAGGCATCTAACCTCCTATCCCTTGCATATTTCCAATATGTAGATAATACGTATAGGTTTGCTATATTTAAATTTGTTACAGTATGCAATAATTTCCTTGCATGTCTTAATGGGCTCCATTCTCTGCTCAAATTCACCTTTGAAATGCAGTCAACTCAACTCCCCTTCCTTGACCTACAAGTTGAAAAATCTGCCAGGGGTTTCTCTACCACAGCTGACCACAAACCTACCTTCATTGGCCAATGCACATGTTGGGATTCTTACAGTTCCAAAAGCTATAAGACTGGCCTAATCAGCAAGCTTGTAAGTAGGTTCCAAGCCATTTGCTCACCATTCAAGTTTGATGCTGTAATTAGGTACATCATAAGCATCCTGTGGGATAATGGCTACCCTGATCAGATCATTTGGTACTCTATCTTGCACAAACTCATGAATGGGCCTCAGGCCATCACTTTCAGCCCTGCAAAATACCCAGTCTACCTCAGATTATCCTGGAAGGGTAAGGTATCTCAACGATTTGAGGAACAGGCAAAGCTAGCTATACTGCTACTATGCAGTAGTAATATGAGTGGTATTCGTCACTGACAGGAAGCTGCTGTCAAGCTAAAAGGATGTTCTGCCTAACACACAAGTGAGTAATGTGGTATATGAATTTCAGTGCCAGTGTGGTGCTAGGTGTGTAGGCCGTCCCTCCCAAAGTTTGGTGGATTGTTTTAAACCGTAGTCCGAGCCACTCTTTGCAATGGGCAAGATACAGACCATATCCAATCAGCCTGTGCTTACAAAATGCAAAACAGTGTCTAACATGAGATGTGATTCCAGAATTGGACAACATTTGCTAAATAATGCTCAGTATGCTAAGAATTATGCTGACAATCAATTTGATTATCTGTTGGGCTTGCTGTGTGCTGCCTTTGTGTGTACTGGAAGCTACATAAATTAATATACAGGGGGCTGTTCTTTGCAAACAAAAATAACATGCACACACATTGCATCTGTTTTAGCGAAACAAAATAAATGACAGCCATTCATGATTCATTCCTCAGCGCAATGCGTTGACCAATCAGAGTCAAGCTGCCTGGTTTAAATTCCAAACGGTGCTTGTAGTTACTTGTCAGTCACCATTAGCAGAAGCATTCTCCATGGCAACGACTCTACCAATTGGGGTCCACTTGCCAACCAATCAGCAATCTCTTTTAAAGTTCTTACTCCCCCTGACATTGGTATTCTTGGTGATGGTCCTGCTGAGTGCATTACAAAACAATTCAACAAAATGCCCTTTTTCAACAATACTCCAGTTCTATACTACCAAATGACTAAATCATATTAAGATAAGTGAAGTATTCTTACATGTCATTAATGTTTATTACCAGGTAAAATGCCTAAGCTGCTTGCTTCCATGCCATTGACTTCTTTCCTTTACCACCCCATCCAAAAAAAACAATTCTGACCCCATACATTTTTGCATTAACACTTGCTAATTTGTACATACGTGGAGCTGAATTTTTATTCATCTTATTGGGTGAATGGGGATCAGATCTGAAAAGTTCAGGGAACCTGGTATTGGGATTCCCCTGCAGTCTGTGGGGTTCCATAGCATACACATGATGTTCCCAGTGTTTTTGTGCCTAAAAGACAAACCCACTTGTTTTGGCTTCCAGTCAGATGTGGAGCAAGTCTGCGCTGGAGAGTGGAGATTATTGGAAAGACTGCCATCTCCATGGTGGAGGGACTTGGAGTAATAACAATGATCACTATTATTTTCAGTTATTTCTACAGCAACATTCAACCTATAGCATTTATTACAATTTTCATTTGGTAATAAATCAGAGCAGACCTCAGATCCCTAAACACCTGAGGCATTTCTTTAGGTGCACATGATTCCAGTTTTGTTTTGGCAGACAAGGCAAAGGAGAATCCAAAGAGCTTCTACGAATGCATAAAGGGTAACATGGGAGAGAGTAGGGCCTCTTAAGGATCAACAAGGTCATCTATGTGCGGATCCACAAGAGATGGGTGAGATCCTAAATGAATATTTCTCATCAATATTTACTGTTGAGAAAAGCATGGATGTTAGGGAACTTGGGGAAATAAATAGTGATGACTTGAGGAGTGTACATATTACAGAGAAGGAGGTGCTGGAAGTCTTAAAGCGCATCAAGGTAGATAAATCTGCGAGATTTGATGAGGTATATCCCAGGACGTTGTGGGAGGCTAGGGAGGAAATTGCGGGTCCCCTAGCCGAGATATTTGAATCATTGATAGTCACAGGTGAGGTGCCTGAAGATTGGAGAGTGGCAAATGTTGTGTCTTTGTTTAAAAAGAGCTGCAGGGAAAAGCCTGGGAACTACAGGCCAGTGAGCCTCACATCTGTGGTGGGTAAAATGTTGGAAGGTATTTTGAGAGACAGGATCTACAGGTATTCAAAGATGCAAGGACTGATTAGGGACAGTCAGCATAGCTTTATGAGTGGAAAATCATGTCTCACAAATTTAATTGAGTTTTTTGAAGCGATAACCAAGAAGGTAGATGAGGGCAGTGCAGTTGATGTTGTCGACATGGACTTTAGCAAGGCCTTTGACAAGGTACCGCATGGTAGGTTGTTGCATAAAGTTAAATCTCACGGGATCCAGGGTGAAGTATCTAAATGGATACAAAATTGGCTCCTGGTGGTTGTAGAGAGTTGTTTTTCAAACTGGAGGCCTGTGACCAGCGGTGTGCCTCAGGGATCAGTGCTGGGCCCGCTGTTATTTGTCATTTATCTTAATTATTTGGATGAGAAAATAGGAAGCATGGTTAGTAAGTTTGCAGATGACACCAAGATTGGTGACATAGTGGACAGTGAAGAAAGTTATCTCCAATTGCAACAGGATCTTGATCAATTGGGCCAGTGGGCTGACGAATGGCAGATGGAGTTTAAGTTAGACAAATGCGAGGTGATGCATTTTGGTAGATTGAACCAAGGCAGGACTTACTCAGTTAATGGTAGGGCGTTGGGGAGAGTTACAGAACAAAGAGATCTCGGGGTACATGTTCATAGCTCCTTGAAAATGGAGTCACAGGTGGACAGAGTGGTGAAGAAGGCATTCGGCATGCTTGGTTTCATTGGTCAGAACATTGAATACAGGAGTTGGGACGTCTTGTTAAAGTTGTACAAGACATTGGTAAGGCCACACTTGGAATACTGTGTGCAATTCTGGTCACCCTATTATAGAAAGGATATTATTAAACTAGAAAGAGTGCAGAAAAGATTTACTAGGATCCTACCGGGACTTGATGGATTGAGTTATAAGGAGAGGCTGAATAGACTGGGACTTTTTTCTCTGAAGCGTAGGAGGCTGAGGGGTGACCTTATAGAGGTCTATAAAATGAGGGGCATAGACAAGGTAGTCAATATCTTTCCCCAAAGGTAGGGGAGTCTAAAACTAGAGGGCATAGGTTTAAGGTGAGAGGGGAGAGATACAAAAGTGTCCAGAGGGGCAATTATTTCACACAGAGAGTGGTGAGTGGCTGGAACAAGCTGCCAGAGGTAGT
Source organism: Mustelus asterias (assembly GCF_964213995.1). Classification (NCBI taxonomy): domain Eukaryota; kingdom Metazoa; phylum Chordata; class Chondrichthyes; order Carcharhiniformes; family Triakidae; genus Mustelus; species Mustelus asterias. The sequence continues at coordinate 78,705,191 of NC_135810.1, forward strand.
AGTAGAGGTGGGTACAATTTTATCTTTTAAAAAGCATTTAGATAGTTACATGGGTACGATGGGTATAGAGGGATATGGGCCAAATGCGGGCAATTGGGATTAGTTTAGGGGTTTTTTTTTTAAAAGGGCGGCATGGACAAGTTGGGCCAAAGGGCCTGTTTCCATGTTGTAAACCTCTATGACTATTGCTTTTGTCAGCACAATGTCTTACCTGGAAGAAGCAGCAGTCACATTTCAGGCCAAAGCTGCTTGTTACTGTCCCTCTGCACGTGCAACTCTGTGTTGAATAGAAGCAGTAAGAAGTTTAACAACACCAGGTTAAAGTCCAACAGGTTTATTTGGTAGCAAAAGCCACACAAGCTTTCAGAGCTGCAAGCCCCTTCTTCAGGTGAGTGGGAATTCTGTTCACAAACAGAGCATATAAAGACACAAACACAATTTACATGAATAATGGTTGGAATGCGAATACTTACAACTAATCAAGTCTTTAAGAAACAAAACAGCATGAGTGGAGAGAGCATCAAGACAGGCTAAAAAGATGTGTATTGTCTCCAGACAAGACAGCCAGTGAAACTCTGTGGGGGTTACAAATAGTGGGACATGAACCCAATATCCCGGTTGAGGCCGTCCTCGTGTGTGCGGAACTTGGCTATCAGTTTCTGCTCAGCGACTCTGCGCCGTCGTGTGTCGCGAAGGCCGCCTTGGAGAACGCTTACCCGAAGATCAGAGGCCGAATGCCCGTGACTGCTGAAGTGCTCCACATCTTGAATAGAAGCTGCAGATGCCCTAAGAGCAAATGGTTTGGTTTGGCTGTGACCAAAACCCTGAGAAGGCAACAAATATAGTATTCTCAGGTTCACCAAGGTCTTAAGATGTTAGGTGCGAGTGAAGATTTGAAGATGTGGAGTTCCGCTTGCCCGAAAGATGAAATGTCCTCCACAAAAAAGGGGGAGGGGCTTTAAAAGTTCCAGAAACACACGTTTAAAATCTGTGTAGTTGGAGAAAATGCTGAGGGAGAAAATTGTTTTGAGGTTTCCTACGGTGCTTCATGATTTAGATAAACCAGGAACTTGCAGCATAGGAGACCAAAAGAGAAAATGCTGGAAAATCTCAGAAGCTTTGACAAAGTGTCATCTGGTCTCGAAACGTCAGCTCTTTTCTCTCCTTACGATGCTGCCAGACGTGCTGAGATTTTCCAGCATTTTCTCTTTTGGTTTCAGATTCCAGCATCTGTAGTAATTTGCTTTTAACTTGCAGCATAGGACGAGTCAACTCAATGAAGCACACTTTAAGTTTGATGCTTGCTCAACTGGATCTGTCTACCCAAACTATCTATGTGCTCCTTCTCGCATCTCTCAGCATTTTTCTTTTTCCAAACATATATCTGATTCAAATTTGAAAAAATATTGTTTTCTGCTAAATTATAGTCATTCTCATATAATGGCATACATAGGAATAGAAAGTTACAAAGGGACATTGATAGATGTGCATGGAGTATAATGTGAAGAAAGGTGATGTCATCCACTTTGCACCTAAATTAGATCAGATTATTTACTGAATGATAATAATACAGGAACTATGGAGAACACGACAGATTTTGGGGTCAAAATACCAAAATTTGAATTGGAGTATCATAGAATGGTTACAGCACATTAGAATGTAATTTGGATTGCAAGAAAGTATGAAAGTATTTTGGGGTCACTCAAAATTAATTTGTTCTTTTGAGACTTTAATCATTCAAGCAATAGGAGACAAGGGGCAGCCCAGTGGCGAGCACTGCTGCCCTCTTTTTAGGTCAAACCAAAAGCGAGCACTGCTGCCTCACAGCACCAGGGACCCGGGTTCAATTCCAGCCTCGGGTCACTATTTGTGTGGAGCTTGCACATTCTCCCTGTGTCTGTGTAGGTTTCCTTCCACAGTCCAAAGATGTGCAGGTTAGGTTGATGGTCGTGCTAAATTGACCTAGGGTCAGGGGGATTGGCAGGGTCAATGTGTGGGGTTATGGAAATAGGGCCTGGTGGCTTCGTGGTCGGTGCAGACTTTATGGGCCGAATGGCCTTCTGCACTGTAGGGATTCTATGATAGTGGTGTAACTCAGGAAATGTTTATCAAGAAAAGGTAGCAGTTAACAAAGCTAGGCAGTGACTTTATTGACTGAATGTGGTTCTTGCTTCCAGGTTCAGCCTAGGGTGCAAGGTGACAAGTGGTCTCTCTCTTTTGGTTCTATGATCTTCTGCTCCCAGCTACAACTTGTCTTCAGCATCAAGTTCAGCACACATGGCAGGTGAAAGCTTGTGCCTTTTAACTTTCTTGGACACAGCTCATATGCTTGATCAATGGTGTACCCTGAACACGAAATGACACGGGCAACACATGATCAGTCTTTGATTGCTTTATATAGTGCATGATTGGTTTCTTAAGGGAGATGGTCATTTGCTGGTCATTTCCAACTGTCTCTTGATTGGTCCTCTAATGTGTCAGTGGGAGCATTCCTCTCCCCCCACTCCCTCATGATAGCTTTTCCTTAAGGGTGATGGTCATTTGCTGATGTGATTTCCTATTATCTCCTGACTGGTCCTCTAATGTGTCAGTTACTTGTGGGGCCATTCCCTCCATGACAGCGTTTCCTGTTATTATATTTTATGGCGTTCTGCAGCGATAGTGGATGTTGTGGGGAAATTTCAAGAGGTGGCCAATTGTGTCTTAAACTAAGACAATTCAAAACTCGCAAGGCAAATATCTCTGTGCAAAAGACATAACATTTATTTAACATAAAAACGCAAGACAATACAACACAACCATATAGCCAACCGGAGTCTCACAAAGGGTTAAGTAGCTCTAAAGACAGAACCTCTCCAAAAGAACTGGATTACAAAGTCAAATATAGATCAATTATATTTTTTCATAGTAATTCCACCTTTCATTAGCTTAAAATCAATTCCATTTAACAGTTATACATCAATACAAATCTCTTGTCAAGTACCTCAGCCAACCATAAGATACTTAATAGTATGGTGATATCTTATTCGTCCAGCTGATTCTGGACGTAGTCTCCCTTTTTGGCACTAACTCCTTGTTGCTTGGTAATGGCAGACGCTACTGTAAGGACGTTCCCACCAGCTCACTGCCAAGTTGAATAGACGTGCTCCTGCATCCGGGTTCATATCCATTCTGTGTTTGGGCAATGATTACATCTATTCATGTTGCATACTACGTCCCCTCTTTGGAATGCCATCTGATAAGACTTGCTGACTAACCTGTTCCCAGACCTTTGGCTTTAAATCGTTGACTTTTACCACCCTGTCTTTCAGTAACTTTGCTTGGTTAAAGCATACAATACATTGAAATACATTTAAAACATATGTTTTAAAATCATAATTACTTGTTTTGATTCACACTGCATTCACATATGTGCAAAGCTGTCTATTAACTTGCCCCAATAATCATTTAACACTTCACTGATTCCTTGTCCTCTGAAAGATTGCATTCTGCCTATGAATCTTATTAGCTGGTTAGAAATCTCCTTCCACAGTGGACTACCTTAAAATATTTTATCTGTTTATTTGGGCTCATGGAACAAACATCCAATTGATGCATTAGGGCAGGCACCTATCAATAGGTTTTCGTGAGGGAAACTGCTGTTAATTCATGTTTTTGTATTATCTGCTAGTGCTTGGAACAGAATTAAAAAGTGTAAAAAGTAACAAATTGCAATGTTACTACATACGTAAGTTCTACATATAAAATCAGTGCATTACACGTTCATAAGTAATAAAAATCAAAAGAACTATATAGTTACAAAAACTGATTACAGAGCTTAATTTATTAGGCTTACAGAATCAAACATTGCTTATATGTTGTGAAAAGTGGCAACTTTAAAAAAAGTGGCTACATGTTAAAACAATAAACTAATTCTCAAGACACAGGACTGAAGGCTTGAAAATTCATCGCTGTTTTCTTCATACATTCAGTGTTTGGCTCTTAGGGGAATACAAATTGCTAAGTGTTAATTGCTAAGGGCCCCAGATCCCATGGCTGAGCTCATTCAACCTTGACAGGCTTTCACAACATTTACTGTGTTAAAACGATGCAAATAAAACAAGTGTGTCTCACTGCATTTGTCCTGTAGTTAAACCATAAAAGTGTAGCTTTTGTCAGAGTATGCACGTACAGAGAACCAGTCATGCGATACTAGTCACCTGCATCAATTGATTAACTAATATAGAACAAAAAGCAGTACAGCACAGGAACAGGCCCTTTGGCCCTCCAAGCCTGTGCCAATCATAGTGCCCTAATTAAAGAAAAAGCCTTCTGTCCTTACTCAGTTCGTATCCCTCTATTCCCTCCCTATTCATGCCTCTTTTGTTGCTGGCGCCAGGGCCAGTTCGCTGGGTTATCCCAGGCCAATCCCATTGATTTTTCCCCCTCCTTCCCTGGTGTGGTTGTCCTACAAATACAGAACACAAGGGACGACAGACAGTTAGTCTCCCAAATCCTTCTACTGCAGCAGCCCTTTTTTAAAAAAAATATATTTTTTACTCCATTCTTAAAGTTACAAAGCCAGAGCTCAGAATGGACCAAGCAAACCCAAATACATTGGAAGATAGGAATTAGGAGCAGAAGTAGGCAAATTCAGCCTTTGAGCCTGCTCCGCCATTCAATCAGATCATGGCTGATCTCTCCCTGGTCTCAAATCCACCTTCCTGCCTGTTCCCCATATCCCTCTTTCCCTTTTTATTAGCAATATGTTTATCTCCCTCTTGAAACAATTCAGACTCCACCGCATTACCAGGCACTGAGTTCCACAAATCCACTGTGGTGAACCACTGTTACTACATGTATGTGCCTGGACACACCTATGCTGCACCTGGCCCGAGACTCCTCCCTTTCCACCTGAGACTCCTCCCTTTCCACCCAGAGTGGGGTATAAAGGTGATGGTCCCTCCTCCTTGCCTCAGTCTAGACCAGGTCAGCTACAAGGGTGTGCTCCTGTTCTCTGTGAATAAAAGCCTATTAGTTTCCCTCACTCACAGGAGTCTTCGTGACATAATTGATAGTGCATCAATTTTATTCACAGAGAACAAAAAAATGGAATGGAGCAACTTTTAAAGCCCAATACCCTAGACCTGGATCCGCAAGCGCCGGGGGCCGTCAACAGCTTTAATCACTGGCTGAAGTGCTTCGAAGCCTTCCTCGGAGCCTCCACGGCCGTCCGGTCCGATGCAGACAAGCTACACGTGCTCAACGCCCGGGTAAGCGACGCAGTTTTCGCCACCATCTGTGACGCAGAAACGTACGCAGATGCGCTAGCGCTCTTAAAGAGCCAATACAGCCAACAGACGAATGAAGTCTACGCCAGGCATCTGCTAGCTACCCGTAAACAGCGGCCGGGAGAATCAAACGCACAGTTCCTCCGCGAACTACGTGCGCTCGGCAGGGCTTGTAACTGCAAGGCTGTATCCGCTGCGCAGTATACAGAGGACTTAATCCGCGATGCCTATGTTACAGGCATCGCATCCAACTATATTCGGCAGCGCCTGCTAGAACAAGGTGGGCTAGATCTTCCAAAAACTGTAACTCTTGCGGAATCCCTAGAAGTGGCATCCCGTAACCTCGAGGCGTACGCGCCCGATCACGCGGCATCATGGGCCTCACGGCCACTATCATCCCAGTACCTAGGAGGGCCTCAGGCTTATGCCACACAGCGCCCCACCAACAACTCGATGGTTGCGGCAGCCCCGAAGTGTTATTTTTGCGGCCTTCAACCACATCAAAGCGGACATCGCGAAGGCCACGATGCACGCTGTGGACGAGTCAATCCCCTTTCAGGTGGAGAGTGATGCGTCTGACTTTGTCCTGGCCGCCACCCTCAACCAGGCGGGCAGACCCGTAGCCTTCTTCTCACGAACCCTTCAGGGCTCAGAAATCCGAAACTCTTCGGTCGAGAAGGAGGCTCAGGCCATCGTCGAAGCAGTGCGACACTGGCGCCACTACCTAGCTGGCCGACGGTTCACCTTGCTCACGGACCAACGTTCAGTGGCTTTCATGTTCAACAACGCGCAGAGGGGCAAAATTAAGAATGATAAAATACTGAGGTGGAGGATTGAGCTCTCCACCTACAATTACGATATCTTATACCGGCCCGGGAAGCTCAATGAGCCTCCAGACGCCCTGTCTCGCGGAACATGTGCTGGCGCGCAGGTGAACCAACTACAGACTCTCCACAATGACCTCTGTCACCCGGGGGTCACCAGGCTCTACCATTTTATTAAGGCCCGTAATCTGCCCTATTCTGTTGAGGACATCTGGTCTATAACCAGACACTGTCCGGTCTGCGCAGAATGTAAGCCGCACTTCTATCGGCCAGACCGGGCACACCTCATAAAAGCCACCCGCCCCTTTGATCGCCTCAGCGTCGATTTCAAAGGGCCCCTTCCTTCTTCTGACCGCAACATCTATTTCCTCAACGTGATAGATGAGTACTCCCGATTCCCCTTTGCCATCCCCTGCTCGGACATGACCTCGACCACGGTCGTCAAGGCCCTGCCCGGCCTCTTCACCCTGTACGGTTACCCCAACTACATCCACAGCGCCCGGGGATCCTCATTCATGAGCGATGAGCTGCGTCAGTACCTGCTCTCCAAGGGCATAGCCTCGAATAGGACTACCAGCTACAACCCCAGGGGTAACGGACAGGTAGAGAGGGAGAACGCGACAGTCTGGAAGGCCGTTTTACTAGCGCTACGGTCTAAAGGCCTTCCAGTCTCCCGCTGGCAGGAAGTCCTCCCCGATGCACTACACTCAATCCGGTCCCTCCTGTGCACGGCCACCAATGCCACCCCCCACGAGCAGATGTTTGCTTTCCCGAGGAAGTCCTCCTCGAGAATTGCACTACCGTCATGGCTGGCGTACCCAGGCCCCGTTCTGCTCCAGAGGCATGTACGACCCCATAAGTTGGACCCCCTAGTTGAAAACGTCCAGCTCCTCCACGCCGACCCCCAATATGCCTATATGGCATACCCCGATGGGCGGGGGGACATGGTCTCTATCCGGGACCTGGCGCCTGCGGGTGCCCCGGAGCCCACTATGACCCCACACCCCTAAACCCCTCTGTTCAGGTAGCACCAGGTCCGCTTACATCTTTGCCCATTGTACGCAGCTCGCCTGAGCCGCCGGAGTCACCACGCAGGTCCAGACCAGAAGGGACGACGGCGGATTGAAGCGGCTCCACCCTGCCATCGGCAGCAACACCCCAACCGGTACTGCGGCGGTCACAACAACTGGTCAAGCCGCCTGACAGGCTGAACCTGTGAAGGGACGACGCCTTACCTCAGCTTGTGACTTTTCTGTGTATATATACTCCTGTACATATGGTTCCACCCACCCCACCGGACTCTTTTTTTAGAGGGGTGAATGTGGTGAACCGCTGTTACTACATGTATGTGCCTGGACACACCTATGCTGCACCTGGCCCGAGACTCCTCCCTTTCCACCTGAGACTCCTCCCTTTCCACCCAGAGTGGGGTATAAAGGTGATGGTCCCTCCTCCTTGCCTCAGTCTAGACCAGGTCAGCTACAAGGGTGTGCTCCTGTTCTCTGTGAATAAAAGCCTATTAGTTTCCCTCACTCACAGGAGTATTCGTGTCGTAATTGATAGTGCATCATCCACCACCCTCTGCGAGAAGTAGTTCCTCCACATCTCAGTTTTAAATCTATCGTCTTGCAACCTATACCTGTGACCTCTTGTTCTAGATTGTCCGACAAGGGGAAACATTTGGTCTACGTTTACTCTATCAATCCCTTTTACAATTTTATATACCTCAGTCAGATCCTCTCATCCTTCTAAACTCCAGCGAGTACAAGCCCAAACTGTTTAATGTCTCCTCATATGTCAACCCCTTCATCCCCAGGGTCAATTTGGTGAACCTCCTCTGGGACTGCCTCCAATAGTAAGAAGTTTAACAACACCAGGTTAAAGTCCAACAGGTTTATTTGGTAGCAAAAGCCAAAGGTGTGGCTTTTGCTACCAAATAAACCTGTTGGACTTTAACCTGGTGTTGTGAGACTTCTTACTGTGTTTACCCCAGTCCAACGCCGGCATCTCCACATCATGACTGCCTCCAATGACAGACACCACATCCTTCCTCAAATCAGGAGACTGGACATAATACTCCAGCTGTGGCCTCACCAACAAATCCATTTCTTACTTGCTCCAAAAACCTAATTCAAGCCCCCCGCCCGATGGAGAAGCTCTGCACACAATCCAAGGCCTCAGCCTGGCTGTATTTGAATGTGAATGAACTCCTCCCCATTGTGCGTTGCGCCAGTGACGTCAGCTCGTCACTAAGGCGTTCCTTGTGACGTCACGACCCGCCCTCTGCTGTGCGTCTGCGCGCGCGGAAGGCGCAGGCGCGTGGTGGTGGGGAGGTGGCTTTTTTTTCACGCGTCGCGTCGGCGGAACCGGCGCCATAACTTCCGGTTTCAGGACGGAAGGAGTGGAGTAGCACCGGAACTAACCTGGGAGGAGTGGCGTTAATCGCGGCTTCTTGTGTACACAAGCGGCCTTAGGCCGGCTGGTAAACATGATGCGGAGTAAGGTGGAGGTGGAGAGGTACATTGCCTCGATACAGGGCATCGTGCCCCTTTCGCCCCGCGAGGTGAGTGAGTGAGTGTCCCCGGCAGGCAGGGCGGTCTGAGCAGCCTCGCTGCTTGCGGGGGCCAGGAAAGCGCGGGCAGTGTGGCTTGCGGCCTGGATTGTGAGGCCTTGTCTCTTGTTAGGCTGCAGCGGTTCTGCTTTCGGGACTTCGCAGCATTTGTCAGCCGGCTGTATTTTAACCTTCCTGTCTCAAAGTGGCGGTGGCAGCAGCGACGACCTGCATCATGTTTTTGGCGATGCTGGAATCTAAACCAAACTTATCCACACTTTCGATTTGGCTCCATTGGTTTAATTTCTATAGAAACTTGAATGCTCAAAGACCGATACGTTTTTATTATCGGGAATGTAAACATTATGAATTGTTTGCACACGATGTATATACATAGTTCAAGTTGGATTTTAATTTGAATGTCGCAATAAAGATGGCCTGTTAATGAAGTTTAATATAGTAAACTATTAAACTAGTTTATTTGTCTCCTAGGAATTTGGGGAATGGGCTTTTTTTGTGATGGCATTTTGCCTATTTTACACAACCTCTGGGCAGCACGGTGGCACAATGGTTAGCACTGCTGCCTCAACGGTGTCAGGGAACCAGATTCGACTCCAAGCTTGAGTCAATGTATGTGCGGAGTCTGTATGTTCTCCGTGTCTGTGTGGGTTTCCTCCAGGTGCTCCAGTTTCCTCCCACAGTCTGAAAGACATGCTCGTTAGGTGCATTGGCCATGCTAAATTCTTCCTCAGTGTACCCGAGCAAGTGCTGGAGTGTGGCGACTAGGGGATTTTCACAGTGTTAATGTAAGCCTACTTGTGACACTAATAAATAAACTTTAAACTTTCATCTTTCCTTTTTAGAAATCGCTCAAAGGATTTCTGTTTGCAAAACTCTACTATGAAGCCAAGGAGTATGAACTTGCGAAGAGGTAAAGAAAATATTTCCAGCATCCTAGTCTTTTTACTTTTATCTATTTGAATATTTTGATTTTACAACAGGAAAATTGGGCTCGTTAGCTTATTCTGGAAGTCTTTCAGCTTGTACACAGAAAAATATGAATTACGAACTAAAATATTAATTGCATGTGTAATTTTATTATTTGTATGCAATGCAAACACTTAAATGTATCAAACACTTTTACATAGTTGCTGTATCCTGTTTTACCTCTAACTTATTTTCCTAAGTGCATTCCACCAAGACTCTTCAATCTTCACTTCAGTTGCTAAAGAATGTGTGTAACAGTCAAACACAAAGATCAGGAGATCAATAGCAACTTGTATTAAGTGACACCTTTAACATAAAACGTTCTAAGAAACCTCATAGGAACATAAAACAAAATATGACAACCACAAGGAAATAATGGGTCAGATGACTAAAACCTGGTGAGGTTTAGCGCAAGGCAACATAGTTTTGTGAAGGGGAAGTTGTGTCTCACTAACTTGATTGAGTTTTTTGAGGAAGTGACGAAGATGATTGTGAGTAGGGCAGTAGATGTTGTCTACATGGACTTCAGTAAGGCCTTTGCAAGGCCCCTCATGGCAGACTGGTACAGAAGGTGAAGTCACACGGGATCAGAGGTGAGCTGGCAAGATGGATATAGAACTGGCTTGGTCATAGAAGACAGAGGAAGGTGAGTTTCTGACTGGAGGGCTGTGTCTAGTGGCATTCTCAGTAAGGAGTCTAACAACACCAGGTTAAAGTCCAACAGGTTTATTTGGTAGCAAAAGCCACTAGCTTTTGGAACAGGCTGTCCCTTCGTCATGTGGGTGGGGTGAAAAAACTCCCACCTGACGAAGGGACGGCCTGTTCCGAAAGCTAGTGGCTTTTGCTACCAAATAAACCTGTTGGACTTTAACCTGGTATTGTTAGACTTCTTACTGTGTTTACCCCAGTCCAACACCGGCATCTCCACATCTAGTGGCATTCATCAGGGATCAGTGCTGGGTTTGTAATATATAAATGTTTGGGGGAAAATGTAACTGGTTTGATTAGTAAGCTTGTGGACGACATAAAGGTTGGTGGACTTGCGGATAGCGATGAGGACCATCAGAGGATACAGCAGGATAAAGATCAGTTGGAGACTTGGGTAGAGAGATGGCAGATGGAGATTAATCCAGACAAATGTGAGGTAATGCATTTTGGAAGGTCTAATACAGATGGGAAATATATGGTAAATGGCAGAACCCTTAAGAGTATTGCTAGGCAGAGGGATCTGGGTGTGAAAGTGGCAACGCAGATGGAGAAGGATGTCAAGAAGGCATACGGCATGCTTGCCTTCATTGGGTTTAAAATTGCGTTTAAAAATTGGCAAGTCATGTTGCAGCTTTATAGAATCTTAGGCCGCACTTGGAATATAGTGCTCAATTCTGGTCGCCATTATACCAGAAGGATGTTGAGGCTTTGGCGGGGGTACAGAAAAGATTTACCAGGATATTACCTGGTATGGAGGGTATTAGCTATGAGGAGAGGTTGGAGAAATTTGTTGTTTTCTCACTGGAACGATGGAGGTTGAGGGGTGACCTGATTGAAGTCTACAAGATTTATGAGGGGCATGGACAGAGTGAATAGTCAGAAGCTTTTTCCCAGGGTGAAAGAGTCCATTACTAAAGGGCATAGGTTTAAGGTACGAGGGGCAAGGCTTAAAGAAGATATTCGAGGCAAGTATTTTTTATAGAGGGTGGTGGGTGCCTGGAACTCGCTGCCGAGGAAGGTAGTGGAAGCAGATACGACAGTGACTTTTAAGGGACATCTTGACAAATAGATGAATAGGATGGGAATAGAGGGATCTGGCGCCCGGAAGGCTAGGGGGTTGTGGTTTAGTCAGGCAGCATGGTTGGTGCAGGCTTGGAGGGCCGAAGGGCCTGTTTCTGTGCTGTGAATTTCTTTGTTCTAAGTGTCTTAAAGGAGAAAAGTGAGGCAGAGGTGTAGGTGGGTATTCCAGAGCTTAGGTCTTGGGCAACTGAAGGCATGCCCACCAATGGTGGAGCAATTAAAATTGTGAATGCACACGATGCCAGCATTGGAAGAGCACAGATTACTTGGAGGGTTGTGGTGCTGAAGCAGATTAGAGATGGGGAGGAGTGCGGCCATGGTGGCTTGTTTCTTGACTGGAAGCCAAATAAATCAGCAGGCACAAGATTGATAAGTGAACGTGACTTGCCATGAGTTAAGACATGGACAACAGAGTTTTGGATGACTTCAAGTTCACGGATATTAGAATGTGTGAAGCCAGGAAGGCATATGTTGGAATACTTGAGTTTCGAGGTAACAAAGACTTAGAATCTTAGAAGAAATCTTAGAATCCCTACAGCACAGAAAGAGGCCATTCGGCCCATCGAGTCTGCACCGACCACAATCCCACCCAGGCCCTACCCCCATATCCCTAAATATTTACCCACTAATCCCTCTAACCTACGCATCGCAGGACACTAAGGGCAATTTTAGCATGGCCAATCAACCTAACCCGCACATCTTTGGAACTTGAGTGAGGGTTTGAGCTGAAGGAAGAATGAAGTTGGGTAATGTTATGGAGGTGGCATGAATGTAAGGTCAGCAGCTATGTTAAGTGGGTTGTGTGACAAGAATGTTTTCTTTTTGAGATGCGGGTTTTGCTCGCATTTGTTGCCCATCCCCAATTGTCCTTGAACTGAGTGGCTTTCCCACAGCATTTCAGAGGGCAGTTATGATTTGGCTGGAGTGCATTCACAGGTAGGCCAGACCAGGTAAGAACAGCAAAGGGCATTTGTGAAAATGGGTTTTTAGGACAATCATCAATGGTTTCATGTCACCATTAGAATAGGTTTTCAATTCTATATTTTTATTTGAATTTAAATTCCACCAGCTACCATGGTGAGGTTTGAACCCTTGTCTCCAGAAATTAGTCTGGGCTCCTGGATTGCTAATCCAATGATATCACTGTGCTACACACCTTTGGTATTCTAGGGCTGAGGGAGAAAATGAACTTCAGTTCTTGTCCCATATTATGATCTAGTATTGTGGTTGGAAGTACTTTTTGTTGTGGCGTTGCTTGCTAAAAGTTTATCTAGACACAAAACATGAATGGTGGTCAATTGAGAAATATTGGAAAGCATCATGGAATTATTTTATCACAGGCAGAATATTTGCTAAATTTGGAAGCATGCATCTCTGGAAAAACGTTATTTGGCTTGTTTATGCTGGTAATGCCAATTCAGCAAGTTAAATTGAAGGTACCAGGAAATTGGAATTGTTGTAAGTAATGGGATCGAATTGACACGAGGCAAAGATGCAGATCAGCCGTGATCTAACCGAATGGCAGTCAAATGAGCACCTGTTTACCACAACCCATTCAGCATAGTTGGCAACCTTCTATTTATGCCATCGCTGAGTCTACCTAATTCCATCTCTCCAACATCGCCTGAGTTCATCCTTGTTTCAGCTCACCTGCTCAAACCCTCTGGCTAAATGGCCTACTCGTATTCCAGTTAATTGGTGTGGGGTGAGAAGTAAACTTTCGGTTTCCCACCGAAGCATGTTCTCAAGCTTAGTATTAAAAATTAATGTAATTTCCCCGCTAGTAGAATTCTATGCTATCTGTGATTTGGTGAGAAAGCAACATCTTGCCTTGAATCATAGAGTAGAACCCCTATAGTGCAGAAGGAGGCCATTCGGCCCATTGAGTCTGCACCAACAACAATCCCACCCAGGCACTATCCCTGTAACCCCACACATTTACCCCACTAATCCCTCTAACCTATGCATCCCAGGACACTGAGGGATAATTTAGCATGGCCAATCAACCTAACCCGCACATCTTTAGACTGTGCAAGGAAACCGGAGCACCCGGAGGAAACCCATGTGGACATGAGAATGTGCAAACTCTGCACAGACAGTGACCCAAGCCTGGAATCGAACCCTGGTCCCTGGAGCTGTGAGGCAGCAGTGCTTGCCACGTGCCGCCCTTGAATATCCCAATTCTATTTGATATATTTCAGATTGTGTATGTCCTCAAACATTTTCTTCATTGATATTGTTGGTTCATATAGGTTTACATGACTTGTAATGTTCAAAATCATTCCGCATAATGAGATTGATTCTTTGACACCTCCAACTAGACTCTGCTGTGGTTCCATTGTCAGCACTTTCACCTCTGTCAGAAGGTTATGGGTTTAAGTTCCAGTTCAGAATTTGTGTGAAAATCAAAGGTGTCTCAAGTGTAATGCTGAAGGAGTGTTTGACTGTTGGAGGTACTACCTATTGGTCCTAAACTGAGACTCCATCTGCCTCCTCAGGTGGACATAAAAGATCCTATGGCACTGATTTAAGGAGGAACAGAGCACCTAACTCTGCACTCATGGCCAATATGTATTCCTCAATTAACATCATAAAGCAATCATCGAATTATTATCACATTGCTTTTTCTGGCAGTTTGTTGTATAAATTGGATGCTTGATTTCCTACACTACAACAGTGACTACACTCTGGGATGTCCTTTGGTTGTGAAGGTGATATAGCAATGCAAGTCTTTTGCTTTGCCCTAGTGTGCTTCAAATTGTTCCTTTTTCAAGTATGTATTAGGCCCTATTGTGACTTCCTCATTTAATTCCAGGATTAAAGGCTATTTGCTTGATTAATTAGGAAGTATGTGCTTTCTTTGGCCCTACTATAATCACTTATTTTGTTTTGCAGGCATATATCAGCGTACATAAATGTACAGGAAAGGGATCCAAAAGCACACAAACTTCTTGGCCAGATTTATGAGTCTGAAGGCAATTTTGAGAAAGCCATTGGTTGTTATAAGGTAAGAGCAATGATACAAATATCCAAACATATGAATTAGGAACAAGAGTAGGCCACTCAAGTCTGCTCTGCTATTTAATAAGATCCTGGCTGATCTGACTGTAACTTCAACCCCACATTCCTGCCTATCCGCGATAACCTTTCACACTCTTAATCAAGAATCTATCTAGCTCTGCCTTAAAATTATTCAAAGATTCTGCAAAGACTCTGCCTTTTGATGAAGATATTTCTAGAGATTCATATCCATCTTAGAAAAAAAATCTCCTAATTTGTGTTCTAAATGAGTGGCCCCTTATTTTTAAGCAGTGACCCCTAGTTCCAGATTCCCTACAAGAGGAAACATTCTCTCCGCATCCACTTTGTCAATATCCCTCAGAATCTTAAAACTTCCAATCACGTCACTTCTCACTCTAGTGGGTACAAACCTAACCTTTCCTCATCCTGACACTAGTCTAGTAAACCTTCTCTGAACTTCTAATGCATTTACATCTTCCCTTAAATAAGGTAACCAATACTGTACTCCAGGTGTGGTCTCACCAATATACTGTACAACTTGAAACATAACCTCCCTGCTTTTGTAATCAATTCCACTCGCAAGCAATAACATTCTATTAGCTTTCCTA
This sequence comes from Mustelus asterias, assembly GCF_964213995.1. Classification (NCBI taxonomy): domain Eukaryota; kingdom Metazoa; phylum Chordata; class Chondrichthyes; order Carcharhiniformes; family Triakidae; genus Mustelus; species Mustelus asterias. Next base: position 78,720,240 of record NC_135810.1, read on the forward strand.
CATCATCATGCTTCCAGATGAAATTGAGGTACTTTACAGATCAATCACCCGCCATGCTAAGATATTGACTGCTTAAAAATTGGCAAATTAAATCCTGTAACTGACCAAATGCATTCACTCCATAGATACTGGCTGTTCAAACTGATAAAGGGTTTTTTAATACTATTTCATGGGATTTCTGCACCATGAATAAGGCTAGCATTTGTTGCCCAGCTCTTATTGTGCTTGAAGAAGGTGATGAGTCACCACCTTGAACTGCTGTAGTCCACCTGTAGGTGCATCCATAGTGCTGTTAGGGAGTTCCAGTTTTTTTTTTACCCAACCAGGAGTGACAATATAATTTCAAGTCAGAATGTTCTGTGGTTTGGGAGGGAAATTTGCAGGTGGTAGTGTTGCTTTGTCTGCTGTTCTTTTCCTTCTACGTGGCAGAGCAGTTTTGGAAGGCACTGTTGAAGGAGGTTTAGTTAATGGTTGCATTTTGTAGATGACATACTAGCGTCACTGGATATCAGCGGTGAAGGGAGGAAATGTTTAAGGTGGTAGGTGGGATGCCAATGAAGTGGGTGTTGGGGCTGCACTCATCTATGCGAGTGTTCCCTCGCACTCCTGACTTGTGCCTCGTAGATGAGATGTTTTGGGGAGGCCAGAAGTGTTAGTCACGGCAGAATTGACCTGTTCTTGTAGTTACAGTATTAATATGGCTAGTCTAGTTTTGGTCAGTGGTAACCCTGAGATGTTGGCTAGTGGTGGATTCAGCACCAATGGCATGTCATTGAATATCATGGGGCGATGTTTGGAGATGGCCATTGTCTGACCTGTGATCATCGGACCATTGAGTTTCTAGTCTAATTTAGTGGTGATAATGCCTTTGAGCATCAAGAGAAGATGGTCAAACTCCCTCCTATGGGGGAGATGGTCATTGCCTAGCACATGTGTGACGCAGATGTTACTTGCTGCTTTTCAGCTTGGGCCTGAAAATGTAGAATTGCTGCACAGGGTTGTGGACTGCTTCAGTGTCTGAGACCTCTTGAATGGTACTGAACACTGCAATCATCTGTGACCATCCTCACTTCTGACCTTGGTTTGACCTAGGACATGATCCTGAATTCCTCCCACAGTAATGATCTGGAGCTAAGATGATTGGCCTTCAGCACCGCAACCAACTTCTTTGCTATTGGAGAATTTCCCCCCTGACTCACATTGACTTCAATTTTGCAAAAGATCCTTGATGTTGCACCCGTCAAATGCTGCCTAGATGTTGGCAGTCTCTTTCACCTGGTATAAGAACATATGGTGCCAGCCACACATTTTAACCATGTATATTTTTGCTTTGCAAATAAAGCAGGTTTTTCCTGGAACCCTTGTCATGCTTTGCTCAGTTTATTAATCATATTTGAGTGTCAAGGCCATACATTTTATACCTTTAAGATAATCTGACCAGCATTTTCTTTTTCCTTAAGTTCTCTTAACTGCTAACTTTCTCATGAGAGTTGAGGATAATTCTCTTCCTATTTGGTATTCAAGTGCCTGTGCCTCAAAAAATCTGAGATTGCTTTCTTAGAAACATAGAATATAGGTGCAGGAGATGACCTTTCAAGCTTGTACCACCATTCAGTATGATCATGGACTTTCAGTATCCCACTCCTGCTTTTTCTCCATCTTCCTTTAGCCGCAAGGGCCACACCCGCTCCCTCTTGAACATATCTAACAAACAGCTTTCTGTGGTAGAGAATTCTACAGGTTCACAACTGAGTGAAGAAGTTCTTCCTTATCTCAGTCCTGAATTGCTTACCCCTTATTCTTGGACTGAGACCTCCTAGTTTTATATTCCCCCCCCAACACTGGAAAATTCTTCCTGCATCTAACCTGTCCAGTCCCATCAGGATTTTATGTTTCTGAGATTCCCCCTCATTCTGGATTTCCCCAACACCGGAAAAGTCTTCCTGCATCTAATCTGTCCTGTCTTATCAGGATTTTATGTTTCTGAGATTCCCCCTCATTCTTCTAAATTCCAATGAGTACAAGTCCAGTTGATCCATGCTTTCTTCATGTCATTCCTGCCATTCCAGGATAAAAGCAAATTACTGCAGATGCTAGAATCTGAAACCAAAAGAGAAAATGCTGGAAAATCTCAGCAGTCTGGCAGCATCTGTAAGGAGAGAAAAGAGCTGACGTTTCAAGTCCAGATGATCCTTTGTCATAGCTAGCCATCTGGACTTGAAACATCAGTTCTTTTCTCTCCTTACAGATGCTGCCAGACCTGTTGAGATTTTCCAGCATTTTCTTTTTTGGTCGGCCATTCCAGGAATCAGCCTGGTGAACCTTCACTGAACTCCCTCAATAGCGAGAATGTCCTTCCTCGGTAGGGGACCAAAACTGCACACACTACTCAAACTGTGGCCTCCCCAAGGCCTGTATAACTGCAACAAGATATCCTTACTCCTATATCAGATCCTCTTGCTATGGAGGCCAGCATGCCATTAGCTTTCCTCACTGCCTGCTGGGCATGCCAAAAGCGACTGTTCACTGTGACACCCAGGTGATGTTGCACTTCCCCTTTTCCTAAACTGCCACCATTCAGATAATCTTCCTTCCTGTTTTTGCCACCAAAGTGGATAACCTCATGTTATCCACATTATACTGAGTATCTGCCTACTCAGTTAGCCTGTCCAATTCACCCTGCAGCCTCTGAGCATCCTCCTCACAGCACACACTGCCACCCAGCTTGGTGTCATCCACAAATTTGGAGTTATTGCATTCAATTCCTTCGTCTAAGATCCTTGAGATCTTAATGTTTGTTCTTTAAACCCTATAGGATTTCAGATGTTCGTCCAGCTGTTATCGGTTCCAATGTAAAGCACACCATTTAGCTGCTGTCCTTGTGACATTCCATCTTGTCCTTCGTTCTGGCACCAGGAAGGCAATATCATTAGGGATTCATTGTTATGGATATAAAATAAATTGTGTCCCTCATTCTACTCTGACCTACAAATATAAAACACTAATATATTGGCATTCTGTCATCCATGGCGAATGCAGGAACCAACGGCAACAGATCAAAGATAAAATGCCTTTGTTTCTACCTGTTCCTTTCTCCCCTCCATTTTATTCAAACCTATTAGAGAGGTTGCTTATCTGAGAATCTGTTCCCTTTAGACCTGTGTCCAACATTTTTATTGATTTCTAAGGAATATTTTAAGATTCTGTAAATTACTTTGTATATATGATGATAAAAAACTTGGCAGGTAGTAGTTTTGATGTAACAAATTAAGAGGAGTTGCTAAGTAACAAAGCAATAATTAACAGCCAGATAAGTTACAAAGTGGGGCGGCATGATGACACAGTGGTTAGCACTGCAGTCTCACGGTGCCAGGGACCTGGGTTCAATTCCGGCCTCGGGTCACTGTTTGTGTGGAGTTTGCACATTCTCCCCATGTCTGCATGGATTCCTCTGGGTGCTCCGGTTTCCTCCCACAGTCCAAAGATGTGTGGGTTAGGTTGATTGGCCATGATAAATTGACCCTTGGTGTCGGGATTAGCAGAGTAAATATGTGGGGTTACGGGATTAGGGCCTGGGTGGGATTGTGGTCGGTTCGGTGAATCAGCGCATGCTGGTTGATGCTAGTTCTGGTCTAGTCTGACTTTTTTCCTGGATCATCATCTGTGAAATCAAAGTTTAGCAATACAATCAAAAATACACAGTCTAGTCATTTTGGATTGTCCCTTTCTGGTCATCTCTTGATAAACTGTACACTCCAATACATTGTCAAACTAATTTCTGTTTAATCATTTTGAATTGCTCGAACTTCATACTTTTTGTACCTATACACGTCTACTTTTATAAATGTGATGATTAGGAATAATATCCTTAATTTACTTCTAATCTAATCCATGCAAAACAGTAATTTCAACACAACTCAGCAGTTAACTTTGCTTACCAAAAGCCCACATATGAAGTACTGCACCTAAAATTCATTGTACAAGAGAAATATATGAAAACACATTTCTTACAGAACATGATTTGTGTTTTAACAATGAATTTCTTGTAAATTGTGATTAAAATTACTTCCTCCTTGATGCTTAGCGAGTTGTGGAGCTGAACCCAGTACAGAAGGACATGATTCTGAAAGTGGCTGATTTGCTATGTAATAATGGAGACCTGATTGATGGAAGAGCTGAGTACTGGGTGGAGAAAGTAGCCAAACATTTTCCTGGTAATGGAGTAGTTTACAAGTTGAAGGTAAGCTATAACGTTCCTCATTGTAGAACTTCAATAATAACTATCGATTTTTCAAATATATTTTTTGTCAGCTACACCCTGTTCATTGACTGCAGTAACGAGGTGCTAGGTTAGAAGTATCCAACAAATTTAGAAGTTTTTGGAACTTAAACTCTGATAGGAGTAAGGTTCATAATTATACCCTTGCATTTTATAGCCCTTAGGGTATTTAAGATATTTGAATTGCTGGTTATTTAAATTCTAATGTTGGATTTGTGACCCCGTTGTAAGCTTTTTTTCTGCTATTGCAGTAACTATACTTCAAGCATTTGGTCATCTGTCTTTTTTTTTCTAAAGGAGAAGCTGTTGAGCACAAAGGGCGAATTGGGCCATTCTCAACTGTTCGACCTCATTCAGTCAGAATTGCATTCTAGGCCCGATGATCCACATGCTAATATTCGCTTGGTGAAATTCTATTGCTCCATTGGGAAACTTGAAGAAGCAGTGAATTTCTGCATTCATACAGAAAAAAGAAGAGCTCTTTGCAGAAGTCTGGAATGGTATACCTGCATGGTACAAACATTGAAGGTATGTAATAGTTTTGCTATTCTGCTAGTTTTTTTTGCTATTCTTTCTGCAATGCTCTGTATCCTCTTTAAAAGCTATATAAAAGTCATACTCTATTTTGTTTGTGCTAATGAAAATGTCAACTTAACTTCAAATTGATTTAAAGTTTGTTTTCTACAATCTAAAACCTTATTAAAAACAAAATTTTCTGTACAAAGAAAGGAAGTAGCTAAAAATATGTAACAGTGCAAATTTTTTGGAAGAACTAATCACTCATTTGTTACCTTAAATGGCTTTCCATAGAAAGTATGTAATCCAGGGAAGGAGGAAGGTAAAAATAGACTTTTTTCTCTGCTCCATCTGATTTTGGTATCCAGTGGAGGGAATGGTATCTGTTTTAGAATAGTTTTGCCCCCAGTAAAGTATATAAGGCTTTCAAACATTCTAAGGTCTGTGGCATTTATTCTTGTTGTACTACCCTGCAGAATAATCTTGGTTCAACAAATGTGTCAGCTGATAAAAGCAGACGGAGATTCTTGCAGAAGGAGTTGCTGCTGGCTTCCTCTAATCTTTTGTACTTGACATTATCAACCAGAGATGTCCGAGATGCTGTTAATGCTTTAATGAGGTAAAGTTTTGTGTGTTTTAAATTTTTTTGTTATTCCATTGGCTTGAGCTGAGCTCATTGTGTCTGAGTCTCCTGTTCTCCCTTTCCTCTTGAGTTCTTGAACGTGGTATCGTCTGTCAAATCAGTTCCCATTTTTCTCAGAATTCCATCTTTTTATCCCTTTGGTCAGGTTTCCACTCTTGTCGCAATACCAAAACAGCTCTGATCAAAGTCACAAATTATATTTCCCTCCATGTCCTTCTCACCCTATCTTGTCTTTGACACAGATGAGGGGAAATGTTTTCTGAGGGTTGTACAACTTTGAAACTCTGCTTCAGAAGGTGGTGGAAGCAGAGTCATTGAATATTTTTAAGGCAAAGGTTGATAAAATTTTGTTAGTCATGGGAATTGTGGTCATTGGGGATAGATAGGAATATGGGACTTGAAATGCAGAGAACAACAATGATTTTATTGGATGGTGAATCCAATTTGAGGAGCCAAATGGCCTTGTTCTGCTATTTCATATGTTTGTATTCAAAAATCACACATCCTTTGAATCTCATTGAAGTTCAGTGCACGAAGTCTAACTGATCGCACAGTTTACCTTTATGTTTGTGGTGAACATGTTGAAAAGAAACTTTCAGGTACCCTGTAATATTCAATGCATCTTACTTTTCCAGCCGTTGTATTTACTTCAGACCAGAGCTAGCCTAAGCTTAGGATATTTGATATGTTAGTTTATATGGGGTATCTGAAATCCAAAATGCAATAGACCCCAAGGGTTTTGGATAAAGGATACTCTACCTGTATTGTTTATCTAAATTTTTAAAAATTAATGCAGTACATGACTTGTCTATCTTGGCAAGAAAGGGGTTAATGCATTTATGCAGTGGTTTTTTTGGTAAACTTATGGGGTATGGTTAGGTGATGGGACATTTAGAAATCTGAAGGGAAATGTCAGGACACTATGGCATGGAATGAATTGAATAAAGGCAAGCAAGGTGAGGCAGTAAGAGGGTACCAGGAACTGTGTATCAGTGAATTAGATCCATGTGAAAGAACACTGGTAAATAAAATTTGAGTCTCTTTATCTGAATGCACAGAACATTTCATAATGAGAACTAAATTCGGATTAAATGGATTTGACTTGATTGCCTTTACAAGATGAAGTTTAGGAAATTAATATTCAGAATATTTTTGAAAAGACAGAATGGAAAAGGAATAGGGAGTGTAGTCCAATAGTAAAGAATGATGTGAGAACATTGGTGAGAGGATTTTGGCTTGGTAGATCAGGAAGTACATTCTGTATGGTAGAGTTAAGAATAACAAGGGTCCGAAAACACTTGTGACACTAGTTTATAGGCTTTTTAACAATAGTTATATTGATTGTATAAATCAAATTGACAAATGTATTCTGGATGATGCATTTGTAGAAGACCACAGTTTCCCGGAGCAATATATTGTGAAATCAACTAGGTGTGAACTTGTTTTATATCTAATATGATGTAATGAAACAGGATTAGTAAAATATCCTCTGGGGGTGGGGTGATCAAAATACAATCAAATTTTATCTTGGGTTTGAGAATGACATGCTCAAATCCAAACAACTGAACCAATTACATGAGGGGAGAACTGGCTAATGCTGATTGAGCTGAAAGGTAGGGTGGTAAATAAAAAGTGGAAAGAATTCAGTGTTGTTATGGCATGGCAGGTAAGTGCCCAGCTTTCCAAATCCCAAAGGTAAAATTGAAACAAGCTGACACGACAGTTTGCAATTTGTATTTATGTAGAGGTATCTGGAGTGAAGATAGGTAATCATCAGACCACTTGTGGTGATTTTCAAATATTGAATGTAAACATTTATTAATATAAAGAAAATAACAGAGAACATGGTTACACAGTTAATAGTTCTTCTATGAACATTATCTACAAGATATTGCTGAAATAAACTGAGCTAAAAAACCCTTTTTAAGGCAACAGTCCTTGGCTTCCAGTAACATTACCACACAATGCCCTGCTACTCTAGGGGAAATCTCACATAGGTTCTCCTCTCCAAGGGTGGTGGCGTTCACAGGTTTGGCTTCAGCACACAGTCTTGGTAAAAATTTCTCAGTCACACCAAATATCCTTCAGTCTCATTTGGGTATTTTTTTTCCCCTTTGATCTTCCACTCTTTTTTTTTGTTTCGGCAGTCCTTTAGCAGTTCCTCCTCCCAAAATTAATCAACCTTTTTTTCTCATTACTTTATGGCTACTATATTTGTAAAGTAAAATTGCTCCCAATTGTCTTTTGAAATACAACTTTTTAAAATCACTTTATCTGCCTAATGTTAAAATTTCAAGTCAAGCTGCTTCCCTGGCGTCCTGTTTATTAGCATTTCAACCACTTTGCATTTACACCTTTATTGATGTTTAGACCTTTGCAGTCTTCAGTTTAATTCTAGTGTAAAAGGGTTACAGGAGTAGAGCCTGGGTGGGATTGTGGTTGGTGCAGACTTGATGGGCCGAATGGCCTCCTTCCGCACTGTAGGGATTCTATTAATTAAACCAGTCGCACCCATGCTTGCACACATTGTTTCCCAGTATAGGACAATGATATCGCAAAAATGTTAAGAACTTTCATTTTTTTCTCATTGTTCAACAAAAAATAAAAACATCAAGAGACAGATCCTGAACAATGACTTGCAGCAATGTTAAAGATTGTGATAGATGAAAAGAGCCTTGCAATGTTTTGAAGAATAACAGCTTGGAGTTGGATGAATTTTGGAAACCAGCCTGGGGGGGGGGTTAACTAAAAATGTTGATGAGGAAATAAAATGGGAAATTAGCCAGGAATATATGAACAGATTAAAAGCTTTTAAACATTTTAATGTTGGTCCTTTGAGGTAGCAGCAGGAGAGTTAATGGGAAATGAGGAGGTGACTGTGAAATTGACACAATATTTTTACATCTTTCCTTAGTAAAAAATAGTTATGAACCAGAAATAGACAGTAGTGAGGGACTCAAGTAAGGAACTTGCTTGTAAATTAGTATTGACAGAGGATAACTATTCAAGAAATTTAAGATTAAAAGCTGACAAATCTCTAGAGCCTGATGGTATCTGTCCATTAGTGTGGAGAGAGGTTTGCATACAAAAGCAGAGAGTAGGGATAAAAGGAGCAATTTGAGGTTGGCAGGTCTTGACTGGTGTAGGGCCAGAAAGATCAGCGTGGGCCTCCAATATTTGCAAAGGAGATCAGAGTAATGTATCCAAGTTGGCTGATGATACAAAGCTAGTTGGAAATATAAGCAGTTGCTGCAATGAGAGATATGGCTTCAATGACTGGGCAACAAGGGGGCAGATAGATTCCTAATGCAAGTAAGTGTGAGCTTCATAAGAATAGAAAAGCAGAATATTTTTGTTTTGAAAGGCAACTTGTAAATGTCGCTGTTCGGAGAGTTGACAGGCAATCTGTCCCTTGACGTAGGACTTCATACACAAGAAAAGCAGCCACATCCTTTGGCTGAGTCTTTAAAACAAAAGTTTAAATAAACTGATCTTGGAAAAGGTGCATCTCCACCCTGATCACACTAAATAACATCCCAGTGGAAATGGTTGGCAAATTCTGTGAACTTGGATCCATAAGTACAGACAATCTGTCTCTTGGTGCAGAACTTCATGCACATGTGGGGAAAGCAGTTACCACCTTTGGCTGACTCTTTAAAAATATGTATGGAATAGCATCAAGCTGACCTGGGGGCCAAGCTGATGGTTTGAGATGTGTTCTTGGCACCTTGATGTATGTCTGTGAAACATGGATGATTACAGCTATCAAGGAAAGAACCTCGACCATCTTTGCTATCCACAGCACATTATGGGTATTTGCTGGCAGGACAAAATCATTAATACAGTAATCATGTCAAAGGTAGACCTCAAATCTGTGAGCAGTCATCAAGCTGAGGTGACTTTGTTGAATCAGGCATGAGATAGAAAATGTTTGCTTTCTCAAAGACTCTTCTTAGTAAGGTAGTTGGAGTCCGGTGACCAGTGGAATGGCCAAAGCTTTGTTTCAAAGATGTTTGCAAGCATGGCATGAAGACCCTAGACCGATTATCACACCAGAGAGTAATGAGCTGACAACAGAGGAAAATGTTGACACCTCCTCTGGGCTGATGTGCACCACCACAATTACCAGTAGCTACAGTGGCTTGGCATTGGATGTCATTAATGCTGGCCTACAATGGCACATGGTAGCTTCAGGTGAGGCACGTGGCAGAACTTGCCTCTTGAGGATTTGCCTCTTCAACCATCTGCAAAGATGTGCTGTATAAAGACACCCCATCTGAAATGGATTTGTTGTGTATCTATCATCTTTGGTAGCTCAGGATTCAGGGATATCCAAGGAAGAATGTACTCGCCTTGGAGGTAGTACATTGACGTTTCACTTGATTCGACTCTGGGAGAAGAGTGTTAATCTATGATGAGCAGAGTAAACTAAACTAGTTCTATATTCTCTGGAGTTTAGAAGGATGCGATGACCTCATTTAATCAAATAAGGTTCTGAAGTGGCTTGACACTGTAGACACTGAAATGTCAATTTTCCTGGCTAGGGAATCTAGAGCATGGGCACAGTCTCGGGTTAAGGAGTCGATCATTTAGGACTCAATTGAGTAATTGTTTTCAATCTTGGGGTTGTAACTCTTTGGAATTCTCTATCCTAGAGGGTTGTGAATGCTTCATCATTAAATATATTCTAGCCTGAGTGAGACTTTTGGTCTGTCTAGGAATCGAGCGGGTGAGAAGATGGAGTTGAGCCAGAAGATCAGTCATAATTATATGAAATGGCAGAGCATGTTCAAGTGGCTAACTGGTCTACTCTTGTGTTCCAATGGGGATTAGTAAAATGAATTCCAATTTAATCTGAACTTGGTGATGGTGGACAGTTTGATAAGTGAAACTCTGGCATCATTCATTCATTCACATGTAGACTAGGCAATAAGTCCAGTCCTTTCATTTGTATAGAGTTGATGACTTATCTAGTTCTTGACATGTTTGTTGGGATATCAACCTCAATGTTCTTAGAACAGCAATACCCATCAAATTCAATGGCAGCAGAGAGGAAGCTGTGCTATAGAAATTATTATAGAACAATGCTTGCATATAATATTTGAAAAGCCAAAACTGGAACCTTGGGATACTGGAGATAATTATCTCAGCATTGGAAAATAAGGCAGTTTAAGTTTATTTATTAGTGTCACAAATAGGCTTACATTAACACTGCAATGAAGTTACTGTGACAATCTCCTTTTACATGCATTATAAGATGTATATTGCCTTTAACCAAGCTTTTGATCACCTATTCAATATCTTGTATAGTTGGTGTCAAATTTTGTTTGCTAACATTCCTGTGAAATGATTTGGGAAGTTTTACTACACTAAATGTGCTATATAAAAGAGAGTTGTTCATTGAGAGAAGTAGGAACGGAACTGAGAGCAGACCAACAAAAGGGAAGCAGAAATATTTGGTTTTGTCTAGCTTTACTATAATTTCTGACGGTATTTACAACTCCAAAGACATGCAGGTTGGATTGGTTGGCTGTGTTAAATTGACCCTTAGTGTCAGGGGGATTAGCAGGGTAAATTTGTGGGGTTACAGGGATAGGGCCTAGATGGGATTGGTGTCAGTGGAGGCTCGATGGGCCAAATTGACACCACCTGCACTGTAGGGATTCTATAACTAAGGTCCATTTCTAACCACATCACAACCAGTGCCATTTTTTTAAAGATGAGGATGTAATGTTGGTAGCAGATCCTGGATAATCCAAGGACAAGGGTACTTTAAGCCCATGTGTTGCCCTAATGGTCTTTAGGAAAATACTGAGAATTCCTTCATGCTTTTTTTATTTTTTTGTTTTAGTTTTGATCATGCAATGCATATCGCAAAATCCTATTTAACTGCAACAATAGATGATCTTTCTGTTACCTTCACTGAAATGAGAGGACAACTCTATTTACATGCTGGAACATTACTTCTAAAGATGGCTGAACAGAATGAGATTCAGTGGAAAGCAGTTATAGACCTTGCAACATTGTGCTATCTAATTGCCAATCAGGTAAACATTTCCAGTTCCTTTTAAAGCTCTTGATCAATTGCCATGAAAATGTTGTAACTGACATTGTTTCTAACAGTGTTACTGTACTAAATGATCCATATGTTTCCAGGTTCCGAGACCCAAGCTGAAATGTATAAAGACCGAAGAAACAAACCAAGAATTGATAAATTGGTTAGCAGCAGACAGGCAAAGTCAGTCAGGTAACACTTTAATGTCAGTTTTGTTTCTTAGTAGACCTCAAAATAGCATGGAGAAAGGTTTGTTGCTCTTTTTTTTGTACAGAATCCCTGCCAATTGACATTTTAAGAGATCACTCTCTTCTGTTTTTGTAGGACATATGTTAATAACCTTCATGCTGGGGAAGCCGGATTTTCACAAAGAAGTGGTGGAGACTTTTGCGAACAAAAGTGGCCAGACTGCATTACTTGAAGCACTATTTGGAAGTCAGATATCTGTTGAAAGGTCATTCCTGGCCAATGATGATATCAGAAATGTAACTGGAGAGCAACCAGATCTGAATGAACTCATAAAATGGGATGACGGTAGGAAACTTTCAAGATTTTAAATATTCCCCTGCTTCATCTTTAGATTGTGGCATGATTATATTTGAATATCCTGGTTAGTGTTGTTGGGTTGTGTTCTCACCAGGGTGCTGTTGCTGTGCCCTACACTGTTGTCATTTTTGAAATGAGAGACAGGAAGCCATCTTGAGCATATTTTGTTAGCTGGATGCCTAATGAATATTTGTCTGGGGTAAATTAAAAGGCAAATTATTTATTAAGATATTTTGTAGCAAAGCTAATCCCACATCAAACTTTGGTTACAAATTACATTTTAGATTACATAATTTAAGAGGATTCTATGCTTATCTTGGTATTTCCTAATGTACTATATAGTATGATAAACCTCAGTTTTGTTTTTTGGGCTTTCTCAGCTTCTGTTAAATTGCATGGTGGAAATCTGCAGCATCTTGCTTGGCTTGGTTTGCAGCAGTTTTCAATGGACCAGTTACCTATGGTGCGGAATTGGCTGAAGCAGTTATTTCCTCGACTGCCCCAAGAAACATCACGGATTGAGACCAATGCTCCTGAGACTATTTGCATTTTAGATCTTGAGGTAGGGTTAAAGCGATCTCATTTTTACAGCTCTAGCAGAAATGAATGATCTTGGTCAGCATTAAAATTAAATATTTTTATTTCAGGTTTTTCTTCTTGGAGTGATATATTCAAGTCACACACAATTACAGGATAAATCAAATCTTCACTACAGTTTGCACCAACCAAGGTGCATGCCACTACCGATCAGTAAACTCCTCTATACGGACCAACAGAGAGCTTGGTGGGATGCTGTTTACAGCCTTATCCACAAAAGAGCGCAGTAAATATGCTAATAATTTTAATAATGAATTAACTGCACAATTGTTTTGAACGTATGTTGAGACAAAACAAACAAAACCTTTTATTATGCTTTTTTTTCATAGACCTGGTACATCAGCTAAACTAAGACTCTTGATTCAACGTGAGCTTGGAACCTTGAGGGCACTAGAAAAACATGGACTTCAGCCTGCTCTAATTATACACTGGGCACAAAGCCTTCTTAACATTGTAAGTCACAATTGCGGTATTTTTTTGAGAAAATTATACAGTAGCATAATGAAAGCTGAATTATGATCTAACTTAATTTGACATTTCATGCACCTTTATAACCAAAGAACTGCAGTCACCTAGGTTTTTCTTATTGCAAAAGTATATATCCGTCAAGACGGTTCATTACTCCAGGATCATCCTTGAAAACAGACAATTTTCCTCCACCTCTTCCCCCATTCTGTGCTAGCTGTAATTGTAGCTTGACTGCTGCTGTTTCAAACTACCACTCCATCTCCAAACTCTCTCCGTTCCTGTCCTTGAATGTGGTGGTATCTTTGAAATCCATCACTTCTGCCTGCAACATTGCTTGAATCTCTCCGGTTGGGTTTTTGCCTCTGCAATAATACTAACATATTACTCAATCACAGGTGGTATTTGACTTTCTGTGGTACACTCTTTTGATCCTTCTGCAGTGATCATCTTCCTTCAGTGCTCCACCTCTTAGAATCATCGAATTCCTACAGTGCAGTAGGAGGCTATTCGGCCCATCAAGTGTGCACCAAAAACAATCCCACCCAGCCCCTGTCTCCATAACCCAATGTATTTAGCCTGCTAATTCCCCTGACTCTTAAGTGGCAATTTAGTATGGCCAATCAACCTTGCCTGCACATCTTTGGAGTGTGGGAGGAAAGCAAAACACCCAGAGGAAACCCATGCAGATAGGGGGAGAATGTGTGGAGTTTGCACAGTGACCCAAGGCCGGAATTGAACCTGGGTCCCTGGCGCTGTGAAGCAGCTGTGCTAGCCACTGTGCCTAATTCTTCGAGATTGTGATGTTTGTTTCCACTCTTACCAATCGAGATATAGCCAGAGCATCTCCAGCAATAGCTTCACTGAATTCTCCAATTTTCAGATAATAAACCACACGTCCATATTAGTACCTTGATATAATAGTCAGCAAGTACAGTAAGATGTATCATTACTGTACAGTAAGATTCAGTAATGATGTATAATTACTACTTGCAGGTTCAAAGGGCTGCTAGGTTCACTTCTTTCTCATCTATATGCTGCCCTTCAGTGACATAATCTGCAGTGTGGAATCTACTACCGCCCGTGTGGCATCTTGCTTCTTTCTCCGCTGTCTGTCTTCACCCTCTCTCTGCATTTGTGGTTTTGGGCTTCTTATCCTGCAGTTTACTACAGTTAAGTTTGGAATAACTGAAGCCAATGTCTTTGCCTCTTGGGGTGACCAGCCCTGCTGATTCAACAACCCCACCTTCCCCCAACACTGTCTCAGCTTTTGAACCAGAATTTGCTTTTGAAAGCAAGTAACACAGCTTGCAATGTTAAGGTTTTTGTCCTATTGTGTTGTAACCTTGTGGATGTGCTGTTATAGTTTCAAAAATTCCAGTGTGAGATGTTTCACAATTTTATTTGAATTTTGTTTTCTCTATACAGGGAAGTGGATTAGATTCATACTATGACCAGAAAGAATACATTGGGCGAAGTGTCTACTACTGGAGGAAAGTTCAACCCTTGCTGCAGAGCATCAGAAAGAAAAGGAGCATTCCTGAGCCTATTGATCCGTTGTTTAGACACTTCCGTAACAAGGATATTAAGGTACTAATATGGGCATGTAGTTTATCATCTGAAAATTGGAGAGTTCAGTAATTATGCATTCATTTGACAAGGTATATGTTGCTCATAGTTAATCAAATTTCTGTCACTTGCTATTTTTAGTTGTGATAATTGCCAATTTTAACTGGGCTGCCTATTTGTCCCATCAACAGATAGCAAGGGGGAATGGAAACTACCAATCTTGAAGCTCAGTAATACTGTAAATCAGAAATAGGTGCTGAATAGCTCCCAGTTATAAAGCAAGCTATTAAAATTAGTTGAAACCTTTTAAACTTATGGTTGCCAGCTTGGGTGCTAAATCAAACTGAGCACTTGCCATTGGATGCAATTATAAAACTGGAGTTTAGACCAAAATGGTTACATTTCTGCATTTGAAAGGTCTGGTATTTTCTAAATGAGATGATGGTGGCATGATGGTTAGCACTGCTGTCTTTCAGTGCCAGGGTGGGTTGCCCGTTCAAAGTCAGTGCAGACTCGATGTGTGTCTTCATTCTGCACTGTAGGGGTTCTGTGACTTTGTGCAGGTTCCTAGACCCTGTTAGTAGAAGAGATGATTGCTCCAGCTTGCACTGTATGTATTTACCAAAATTTTGATAGACTGTCCCTTAGCATGTATCTGGACTTATTTGCAAGCATACCCCTCCAACTCTTTTGTCACTGGAAAATTGCTGGAGATCTAGCTACTACAGAAAACAATGAGCAGCAATTTGATTGTGTAATTTATCGAAGGAAGAGTGAAGTATGAAATCCATTTTGAAAACAACAGGTAGATACTACATATTTTCTGATCTCTGTCAGCAGGTGCAGTAAGACTTGAATAGATACATCTGAGGAGAAACCAGTGAATAAGCAAAACTTGAGGCAAACTGTGAACAATCTTTGTTTTTTTTATCCATTTGTTCTAAATGGCATCAGATGCACTTCTAGTACTTTCAGAATTCAAAAAACCAGGATTCATCAATACAACGTACCAGTGTTCAGTTTGGAAAAAGGTTCTGACTAATGTCCTGAAATTAAGTTTATTTAAGCCCTATTTTTAAAACTGGCTCGAGAAAGATGTATTTAACAATGAGAAATGCAAACCAATTTAGCATTTCAAAAAGATGAAACATGCTTTTCCGTATTTCATGCAGGTGTATTTTTCTATATCTGTAGTGGATAAGAAACACTTTCATAAAGGAATTGCATATTGCATTAATCTCTTTCCAAATCATTTCAGAGAAGGTTTTCACTCTTCCCATAGTCTACTACAGTATTATACACATTGCCTTGATGAAGCTTTTCATACTAATGAACTAAATGAAAAAAAGATTCTAAGTTATATCTAGGAGGAGAAATCCCTGGAGGTGACCCTTGGAGGCGAAATAAACTCCATTCTTTGTCGATCGCCTATGAAAAAAGGCAACCTTGATAGGATTGTGTATTCTGTTGGAAGTGTTCATTTCACAAATTATTCAGCAGATCGAGCAGCTTTGTGGACGTCAGTCTTTCCACAAGTTTATGTCCTTCAAGTGCCTATCCAATTTCCTTTTGAAATCATTAATTGTTTCTGCTTCTACCACTCCCCAGTGGGCAATAGGTTCCAGATCATTACCACTTACTGTGTACCAAAAAAATTCTCTTCCCCCCCCAGAATCTCTTGCCCAAGACCTTAAATCGGTTCAAAAACAAAATGCTGGAAAATCTCAGCAGGTCTGATGGCATCTGTGGAGAGGGAAGAGAGCCAACATTTTGAGCTGCATGAGCTGACCACTGAACGGTCATCCAGATTCGAAACGTTAGCTCCATTTTCTCTCCACAGATGCTGCCTGACCTGCTGAGACTTTCTCGCTTTTTGTTTTAGATTCCAGCATCAGCAATATTTTGCTTTTACCTTAAATCGGTTTCCTTCTGGTCCTTGTGCCATCTGTTAATGGGAACAGTTTTTCCTTGTCTACTATAGAATCTTGTACACCTCTATCAAATCTCCCCTCAATCTCTTTTACTCCATTGGGTACAGCCCCAGCTTTTCCAGCTTAATTTTGTAACCAAGATCACCCATCCCTGGAATCCTTCTGGCAAATGTCATCTGCACCCTTGCATCATTCCTAAAGCGTAGTGAACAGAACTGGACTTCATACTTTAGTTGGGGTCTACCCAGAGCTTTATAAAGGTTCAGCATCACTTTTATTTTCTACTCAATGTCACAACCACTCCGTATGTTCTGCCACCTTCAAAGATAGATCCATATGCACCCCCCATGTTTCTCTGTACCTGTGCACTCTCTTTAGAACTGTGCCATTAAGTCAGTATTGCCTGTTCCTATCCCTTCTGCCAAAATACATTACCCACAATTAGTATTGTGCTGGAGATTATTGGAAAAGATAAAGGGAAATGGAATAAAGGGTAAGCTAGGGAATCGCATTTAAAACCAGTTAGAAATAGAATCCTGTAATCAGCCATGATATTGAATGGCAGAGCAGGCTCGACCAACTGTCTGGCATTCTGCTCCTGTTTCTTCTGTCCAGCTGATGTCCAGTTCTTGGAACACTGTAGGAGACCAAGAACAGATCTCACATGGTTTGGAATGGAGAGGTAACGTGCCACGTGACCAGCAGCTCAGGTCACATTTGTGAACAGAATGAGGACTGTCCTCGATCACTTTCACATTTGAACACTCTGTGGAGGATCTGATGATATGAGCAGTGAGTAAAGTGTTCAAGGCTAATAAATAACAAGTAAATCACTCAACTTGATATTACAATCCTCATGGAAATCACTAACTTTGGAAAAACAAAATTTGAGTTTCAAGTGACTGACAGATCATCTGACAAGATTTCAAGCTTTACAACTTTTACTCTAACAAACTAAAAACAACATTGACTACCCATTATTTAGTAGGGAATTGGGGATTGATTTAGCTCAGTTGGCTGGACAGCTGATTAGTGATGCCAGCAGCACGCGTTCAGTTTCCCTTACCGGCTGAGGTTATTTATGAAGGTCTGCCTTCTCTCCCTTGCTGTTTTGCCTGAGGTTTGGTGATCCTCAGGTTAAATCGCGACCAGTCTCCTCTCCTCTCTGAGTAAAGAGCAGCCTACAATCATCTGGGACGATGGCGACTTTAACTTTAGTAGGCAGCTTAAACATTAAGCTACAGAAATGATCCCCCCCATACGACTAAACATGACAAAGTCCCATGCCATGTTTTTCCTGGGGCTCAAGTGGACACTTTATTCTCCTGCAAGCAGTCCAAAGCTATTCTCTGTTCCTGATGGTGTGTTTCCTTTCTCCTCTTCTCTTCTATCTGGTAGCTTCTAATCACTCAACTGTCTTCCACTGAGGGTACATTGATGATTCCTCCTTCTCTCTTGTCTAGAATCATCGAATCATACAATGCAGAAGGAGGCCATTTGGCCCGTCAAGCCTGCACCGACAACAGTCCCACCCAGGCCCTATCCCCGTAACCCCTTGTCGAGGTTGAGCGAATCATCTCCAAGCTTCCTTTTCGCAAACTTGATCTCTTCAATCTGAGCAGAAATTTCTACCCATGTTCTGCATGGTGAACAATAGGTTCAGTATTTTCTCTGCCTCGCACTATCTCAAGTGTTCCTAGTGGGATTTGGTATTGTTTTTGTTTGCTTAAAGTCAATTGTATCTTGGGTTGTGGACCCATGAAGAAACATCTGGGATGTGACTTGAATACCTTTTGTGTAGTGGTACTAGTATTTTAGAAATACAATAGCAATGGTAGACCTATCCCAAATCAGAGGCCATCATAAAGGCAATGCGGCATGTATAAATTAGATCTCTGAAGCAGTATAACCAATTAAAAATGATCCCTTCTTAATTATCATTTGGGTTATAGGTTTATTTTGACTTTCCAGTTCGGTTTCTGTTACATGAGCTCCTTGAATTTTATCTGTGCCCTGGGATCACATTATATGCCTCCATTTTACCATACAAACTTAAAACCATGACTTTGCTTTTAGTGGAACGTGACCAGAGATTGTATCAATGTTTCATCCACTTTGAAAAGGATGCTTTGGTTGAGCTGCGAGTTCACACAAAAGATGAAAAGTTATACTGGAATTTTTGCAGCCTTTAATGAGAGGCAAACACACAGGAAATTGCGTAGAGCTTTTATTTAAAAATTCAGTATGTATTAGATGCTGATTACCCGTATTACACTGTGTAAATGAAGACTCTTCATTTATTTTAGGTCACTGAAGTTAAAGATTATGAAAAGGAAGTGGAAATTGCTTTTGCTACACTTGATGTAGTTGATGGAAAAATTGATGAGGCAATTGCTGCTTTTGAATCTATCAATAATATTGTTGCGCATTGGAACCTTGCTTTGGTAAGTGATTGCAGAACCTATTATATTTATAGGCATGTCTACAAGTGCTGATGTAATTTACAATTTACTGGTTTTGTTAGATATTTCACCGGAGATCCGAGGAATATGAAAATGGTGATGAGATGGCTTCTGACGAGCAAGAAGAATGCAAAAATTGCTTACTCAGCAGCAAAGAATACCTCCGACAGGTCCTAAATGAAGCTGAATCTAACATTGTGGCTATTGACCGTGTAAGTGCCCATGAATTAATAGATTGTAAAGGGGAAAATTCCATTGTGAATGAATGTTATTTTAAAAAATCACACTCTGTAAAAACTAATTCAATATTAGGCCGGCTCATAAATTACTGAACTTGCTTTGGTGAAATGATTAAGTAGAATTAGGTTCTTTATTAGCAATTGTCACATTTCATGCGGGCTTAAGATAGAATTGAAAATTAATTAATCCTAAAAGGTTTACCCAATGAAGAGCTGGGCAGTGCAGACTGCGAAAGCTCTGAGCTTTGCGCTCTGGTCTTTATTGATGTAGAAGATTTCCATCTTGGCACTAGAGAGGGTGTCCAAATTTGATCTGTGTTCATGGCTTAAGGAGGAAAATCAGTCACAGTTCTGTTTACCCATGTTCAGCATCTATTGCAAGTATATATTGGATGAAAACACAATCTGCGTGTGTGGATGGTCTACTGAATAGCCTCCAGGCAGTGTCCTCCAATCTTGTACATAAAAGTAGGCCATTTAATCCCTTGAGCCTGTTCCATCATTCAGTGAGATCGTGGCTTGCACCACACTTCTTTACCTGTTTGTCCCATATTCCTTAATTTGGTCAACAAAAATGAATCATTAATGAACAGCATTGCCATATGCAGAAGATAATTCTTAATTTCTGACATCATCTGTGTATCGAAGTGTTTCCTGATTGTATTTCTGAAAAGTCTGCTTCCAGTTTTTTTTAGATTGTACCTGCCTGGTCTTCGACTGCCCAAACAGTGGAAAATAGTTCCTTATCTACTCTCTTGTTACCCTTAATATCTTGACAATTTCAGTGAAACTTCCCATTAAATTTAATTCCATGCAGCACAATGCTAGATTTTGTAATCGCCTTCCAATTTACCCTTGAAGTACAGCTATCATTCTGGTAACCCTACACTGCGCTCCCTCCAAGGCCAAGATATCCTTCCTTTCCTCTTGTCCTGTGGACAGTACTCTAGGTGTGAACAAACCATGGATCTGTACAGCTGAAGCGTGTATTCTAGCCTTTCAGATATAACAAAAAGATTCCATTTGTCTTTTTAGATTAAAATCTCATGAACAGGTGGAAAATAATGTGCAACCACGCAGCAACCCAAAACGACCTGTGCAGGCTGCACACAATTTCGCCTCTTAACCCTGTTTGCACAACCACACTAAAAATTAAAGGGGTGCCAAGTACTTAAGCAATGCATTCTCACAATCCAATGAAACGAGGGTATGTTACCCTCAAGGCTCTGGACAATCGTTGTTTTTCATCATTTAGGAAATACTCTGTTCCAACTTCTTAGGTTCAAAGTGGATGACTTGACATTTGCCCATTCGCTTAATCTCTGAATTGTTTTTTATAGTTTTATGCTTCCATCTACACTACTGATGATGCTTTCTATCTTGGTGTCATCAACTGTGACTTTCTACCCCATTATCTAAGTGAAATATTTGAATCCATGAATAAATACAGTGAATAGTTGAACTGCAACGGAGGTCCTTAAACCACATCACCAATCGCATCCTGCCAATTGAAGTACTCGCCAATTGTCTCTATCATGTTCTGCTCAATCAATTTCCTAACCAAGTCAATACTTTGCTTTTAATTTCACGAACTTCAGTTTTACTGTATACTTGGAATCTCAGCCGATGCCTTCTGAAATGTGCATGACTAATAGCTGTTTGGCTAGATAGACACTTGGGCTTATCTTTGATAAATGGAAGAAAACATATATTTATGCTTGATGTGCAACAATACTTGAGACATTAAACTGAGACCAAACCTTGCTGTTCAGCTGGACACTATGGCGGGAAGACTCTCCATGTTCCTGCCAAATAGATTAATTGACCATTATCTCAACTGCTATTCATGGGTTCACATTGAAGTTGCTTGCAGTGTTGGCCTGCATAAGTTACTATTCAGCAAAAGCCATTCATTTGGCTTTCCTTGGTGTACTTCATTTAATTACTGAGGAGGAGGCGATGCACAATATTTTCCTATCTGAATCCTTGGGTTGGGAAACAATGCTTGTGTTTTTCCTTGTGGTTATTTGGAATTTGGACTATTCTAATGCTCATCCTTGGTTTTTAGCCAGTATGTGGCTATTATGGTTTTTTGCATCTTTCCCCTTATCAAACTCCTCTTCTTTGTTTCAACTAATTCTATAATGTGATTTTTTTTTTTAAAAACAAGTTGCCTGTATCAATAGATACAGTGAAAGAAATGATGGAGTTGGTAAATCAACATCTTCAAGAATTTAATGGAGATGTGCTTGACCATGGAGAAGAAATAAATGACTGTTCCCAGACAGCTGAAAATGGCATTTCCCTGGAGTCATTACAAGTTAAACAGTCTACCCCATCTCCAACAAAGCTAACTCCTTCACCAACCAAGAGTTACAAGGTAAATTTAGGATTTGCAAATTAACTTGAGTTCTACAAATGACAGCACTGTGTAGACTTCCAATTCATACTTTTAGTAGAGAAATAACTTTTGCGACTATCCACCTCCTTTTTTCACCTCTTTCATGCCATATACATGAGCATTATGCTCTCGTCAGTGATACTTCAGTTTTCATCTTGTACATTATTTTGCACCCAAAAATAAATAGTTCCACATTATTGATATTGTCAACTTTGTTAAAGCATCAAAACAAAATGAAAATGATACTCTTTAATTGTTGATGCATCGTTTTAAATTTCTAAGAAGCTAAATGATTGCACAGATATTAACATTATGGATGCTTGCAGGTTTGATGTGAATTGAAAATAACTAAGGATTGGATGCTTTATTCAGTTACTTATGAACAGGAAGATGTTAGTTGGAATAGAATTTTAACCTTTAAACGCCATAGTAAAAGTTCTAAGCTGTTCTATTCTGAACTTTTCCTTGAGATTTTATAAATTGATGTAAAATTTAATTCATCTGTTTTCAGTGGTCTCCAAAAACTCCACCTCGCTGGGCTGAAGATCAGAAACATTTGTTACAGATGCTTTGTCAGCAAGTAGAACAGCTGAAGGTATATCATCTTTGGAAATGTAAAAATTTTGTGTGTAGCTAGTGAAAAACTAGTGAAATTATGCATATTTCCCCATGTTTAACTTGTTTAGCTCAATTGCTATTTACTCATCTTTCAGCAACAATTTGTGATTTTTACCAATTTTACAGAGGAGATGCAGTTTTATGTAAGCTAACATAATGAATGTATTACAAAGTCGCAATGTGTTTTGTAATTCATACAATGTGGGCAAAACTATCTATTAAAAATGTTAAGTGCATAGGGAGAGTTCATAAGCAGGATAGGACAGTTCTATATATTAAATATCCTGTCATCGCAAAGTAACCTAGTGAAATTCATGATGCCATTTGTAGCAATATGAATCATAGAATCCCTACAGTACAGAAAGAGGCTATTCGGCCCATCGAGTCTGCACCGACCACAATCCCACCCAGGCCCTACCCCCATATCCCTACATATTTTACCCGCTAATCCCTCTAATCTACGCATCCCAGGAACTAAGGGGCAATTTTAGCATGGCCAATCAACCTAACCCGCACATCTTTGGACTGTGGGAGGAAACCGGAGCACCCGGAGGAAACCCACGCAGACACGAGGAGAATGTGCAAACTCCACACAGACAGTGACCCAAGCTGGGAATCGAACCCAGGTCCCTGGAGCTGTGAAGCAGCAGTGCTAACCACTGTGCTACTGTGCCGCCCCAGTATGCTAGTACTAATTCAGGTATTCTATGACAGGGAAGGCAGAAACCTCTTATTCATTGAGACCCATGTAAATTCAACTGTAATATCTTGTGTAGGAATTGCATGTCCTATATACAGGGGTTAACAAGAGTATGAACAACATAATTTGAGCCTGTATTCTGAGTGGAGGCAGGTGCATGTATGTTCCCTAATAACTACTGGGTGTCTTCCAGTGCTAATTTCTAAAGTGCTGGTTCCCTGCTTTTGCCTTTGTTTTAGGAACTGCATTTTGAATGGCTAATTTGAATAGGGCATGAATCTGCTCCTGGTCAATGCCCATGTTGTCTTGCATTGATGCAATAAGGTAACTTGGCTTTTAAAAAAAATATTTATGATCAATTGAGATTTTTCTATATTGCTAAAGGATGAAGTGCGTGAACTGAAGCTAAATAATTCAAATACAACTGAATCGC
This sequence comes from Mustelus asterias, assembly GCF_964213995.1. Lineage (NCBI taxonomy): Eukaryota > Metazoa > Chordata > Chondrichthyes > Carcharhiniformes > Triakidae > Mustelus > Mustelus asterias. Next base: position 78,743,694 of record NC_135810.1, read on the forward strand.
CCCGTCCGCGATGGCACACAGACAGTTATGGTGCAGATACCCATCCAGAAAGCTACCAGGGAACACACAATTTTCAGGGGGCGCCATTAACAGGTAAATCCAATGCTCACTGACTTCCATCTGTAAAATGTGCTGAGAGGAGAAACTATTAAGTTTTTATTCCTTGTTGTGAATAAAGGTGCATTATCAAAGTTACCGTGCATCTAGTCCATAAAATAAGTGCCTTTTATAATAAGCAGGTGCAGCCATTGTGCTGAACTGTATGCCTGAGTGCTGAACAGTAAGCAATATAATTTGTCTGTAAAAAGACTATTTAAATTGGACATGTACTGTTCTAGTTCGTTTGGGTAACTTGAGGCATTTACTAGTTTGAATCAAGTGAATTGTTTCAATTCACAAGTTTTTGTTCATGTAATTGAGTGAGGGTTTAAGGAATTAATGCTGAAGTAGAAAGTGATTTAAATTCAAATTTTAGAGGTTGCCCAATAATTATGAACAGTGGGTTCTAGCTTGCTTCTGTTTAATATAATCGCCTCAGAACATTAGTTTTTGGCTCGAGCTGATAGATTCAAGTAAAGTTTTTAAAAACTTGCTTTTAAAAGCTCATATAAACAGTACTTTAATATTTTTGTGTATTCTGTTAATAGCCATTGAGACATTAAAGATACAAACTAACAAATAAACTCTTAGTTTCTACCTCAGGACCTTCTGTGTTCTACAATCAATCACCAGCATATAACTCCCAGTATCATCTTGGAGCAGCAAACAATGCAACTCCAACCAAGGTATCTAACAATATAATATAACAGCATTTAGAATATATGTATGCATTGACCATCTAATATTTGACAATTGTTTTCCTTAAAATAGCCTCCTGCATATGGAATTGGTCGGATTCCACCACAACAGTCAATGTATGGATATCAGCAGCAAACTCCTACACCACCTGTTCAGAGCAACTCTGCTTGTATGTATTCACAGGATATGTATGGAACACAATTGCGTTTTGAATCTCCTGCAACTGGATTACTTTCGCCATTTGGTGACGATTACTACAATCATAGTGTTCCACAGACCAACACAAACCCACCATTACCAGAGCCTGGTTACTTCACTAAACCAACAGTGGGAATGCAGTTGACTAAGCCTACAGAAACTAAGGGGATGGAATTTGGAAAACGCAACCAACAAATGCAAAATGAAACTACAAAGGCTTCTTTGGGTGCTGGAATAATGCATTCCACACCAGCAACAACATTCAAATTTAACTCTAATTTCAAGAATAATGAAGGGGATTTCACATTTTCATCACCACAGATGAAGGCCCAGACGCCGTCTTCATCAGCCAGTGATAGCCTTCTGGGCATTTTAACTGCAGGTAGATGTATAAAAAGTGACCAAATTGTAGGACACATGTTTACACAAGAAGCAATACCCAGTCGAGGAGGCTTCTTTTCCTCAAGAGGGCAGGACCCTTTTGATAACTCTTCAGCTCAAAAGCAAAACAAAAATTCATTCAACAATGTTTTGAGTAACCAAACATTCGGTTTCAAGGATGCTGGTAAAGTGACTGGAGTCAGTGCAGAAGACAAAGTTGGTGAAAGTGATGGGGACAGTGTTCCTGATGAAGATGGTCCACATTTTGATCCAGTTGTACCACTTCCTGACAAAGTAGATGTGAAAACTGGAGAAGAAGATGAAGAAGTACTGTTTTCCAACAGAGCTAAGCTCTTTCGTTTTGACACTGAGACCAAAGAATGGAAAGAACGAGGCATTGGACATGTGAAACTACTACAACACAGGGCATCTGGCAAAATCCGACTCCTGATGAGACGGGATCAGGTTCTTAAAATCTGTGCAAATCATTATATAACCGCAGATATGAAATTGAAGCCAAATGCAGGATCTGATAAATCATGGGTCTGGTGTGCTTTAGATTATTCTGATGAAATGCCGAAACCCGAGCAACTTGCTGTTCGATTCAAAACTGCCGATGAGGCTGCATTGTTCAAAACCAAATTTGAAGAAGCACAAACCTTGGTTAAAGGTCAAAAGTTGAAAGCGGGCAGCCTACCCAGTCCAGAAAAGAAACCTGGAATCAAAATCAGGTCTGAAGACACACACTTGGGTGCCACGAAGTCTACAAGTGATGTACCTCGATTTGGTGCTCAGTTCATCAAGAAAGATGGCGAATGGGATTGTAACACTTGTTTTGTACGAAATTTTGCTGCTGCTTCTGTGTGTGCAGCCTGCCAGAGTCCTAAAACCATAATTCGAAAACAGGCTTTACCTCCCATTTCGCAAACCCCGGTGCAAAATGGAAGCGAAGTTGGAGCAACTGAGAAGGTTACTACAGCTTTTACTAAAACAATAGGATTTGGCGATAAATTTTCTAAGGAAGGCCAATGGGATTGCAATGGATGCTATCTCAGCAATGAAGCTGCCTCATCACATTGTGTAGCTTGCCAGGCACCACGTGTCAACAGCAAGGATGGCATTACTTCAGCCATTCAGGCACCTGCAACATTTGCATTTGGTGCCAAGAAAGACATTGCAAAGCCGGCTGCACCTGCTAGTTTTGGTCCACTATTTGGAAAAGCGGATGGCCAATGGAACTGCAATGTATGTAGTTGCAGAAATGAAGCAACTGCACTGAAGTGTGTGTCTTGCCAGGCATTAAATCCATCTCCTAAAGATTCTGGGGTATCATACAATCAACCAGCAACTACTTTTAAGTTCGGTCTCGACAGTGCATCTGTGAACACACCAAAAGGATTTGATGCATTTAACAAAAAGGAGGGACAGTGGGATTGTGGGACTTGCTTGATAAGAAATAATGGAAATGTGGCAAAATGTCCAGCCTGTCAGACACCCAAGCCTGATGATAGCAAGACAGTTGTTACACCTATGGGTCAGTCTGCATCAGCATTGAAGTGTGGTGAAAGAACATCTGCACAGGGAACATTTGAAGGATTGTTTGCCAAAAAGGAGGGACAGTGGGATTGTGGGACTTGCTTGATAAGGAATAATGGAAATGTCGCAAAATGTCCAGCCTGTCAGACACCCAAGCCTGATGATAGCAAGACAGTTGTTACACCTATGGGTCAGTCTGCATCAGCATTGAAGTGTGGTGAAAGAACATCTGCACAGGGAACATTTGAAGGATTGTTTGCCAAAAAGGAGGGACAGTGGGATTGTGGGACTTGCTTGATAAGGAATAATGGAAATGTCGCAAAATGTCCAGCCTGTCAGACACCCAAGCCTGATGATAGCAAGACAGTTGTTACACCTATGGGTCAGTCTGCATCAGCATTGAAGTGTGGTGAAAGAACATCTGCACAGGGAACATTTGAAGGATTGTTTGCCAAAAAGGAGGGACAGTGGGATTGTGGGACTTGTTTTGTGAGAAATGAAGCAAATGTGGCAAAATGTGTAGCCTGTCAGACAGCTAACCCAAACAGTAAAGCAGTAGGCACTTCAACAGCTACTGCCCCCTTTGGTCTTTCCGGTGTTTGTACTAAATCTGATGCACCTGAATCAGGATTTAACTTTCCTGCAAGTGGCGTTAAATTTGGCCATAGTAATGACTCGACAACTTTCAAAGTTGAGGCGTCGTCTTCAAGACCGTTTTCTAGCACAACATTTGCATTTTCTGCACCCAGTTCAAGTAGTGGATTTAAATTTGGATTGCCTGATACGAGCAAAGATTCTAGTGATAAAGGTAACCAGCCACTACAGGAAGGATCAGCTGCGCTCTTTTTAAAGTCTTTTGCTGAACAGCAAAAAGAGAGAGAGAGAATACATTTGAAACCTGGTGGAGACACAAATCAAGCACTTGATACTTCAAGCCAAAGTGAAGATTTTTTTCTGGGTAAGAACACCCACGTCTCCTCTTTTGCTGATCTTGCAAAAGTATCAGGTAAAGAATTCCAGTTTGGTCAGAGAGACCCTAATTTCAAAGGTTTTGAGGGAGTGGGTCAGCAGGTGTTTTCAACATGCATTGCAACAGCTCATTCTGCAGAAGATGAAGATGATGAACTGTACAAAACTGAAGAGGGAGATAATATTCATTTTGATCCGGTGGTTCTCATGCCCGAAAAAGTAGATCTCATTACAGGGGAAGAAGATGAAACAGTACTTTACTCTCAGAGAGTTAAGCTATTTAGGTTTGATACAGAAACCAGCCAGTGGAAGGAACGTGGTGTTGGAAATCTCAAAGTTCTCCAAAACAAAGCTAATGGCCGGCTTCGGATACTAATGCGCCGAGAGCAAGTTTTCAAAGTGTGTGCAAATCACTGGATCACTACCACAATGAATCTCAAACCCTTAATGGGCTCTGATAGGGCATGGATGTGGTTGGCTAGTGATTTTTCAGATGGTGAAGCCAAACCAGAGCAACTTGCAGCAAAGTTCAAGACTCCTGAGTTGGCTGAAGATTTTAAAGAGAAATTTGAAGAATTTCAAAGGCTATTGCTAGATATCCCACTGCAAACACCTCATAAATTATTAGACAATGGTAGGACAGCCCGGCTAATAGAAAAGGCTGAAGAAATGAAGAGTGGTTTAAAAGACTTGAAACTTTTTTTGAAAGATGAAGGAAATGTAATGATAAGCTCTGTTTCTGAAAGCAGCAATGCCTCTGGTTTAGTAATTAAACCACATTCAGAAAGTACTGGGCCTACATTGGAGTGGGATAATTATGATTTGCGTGAAGAAGCCTTGGATACAAGTGTATCCAGCACTGCATATGGATCCCCTGATACTAGCAGTCCAGTGAGGAAAAACCTCTTCCGCTTTGGCGATTCAACAACTGGATTTAACTTTAGTTTCCAACCAAGTTTGAGTCCATTAAAATCCCCCAAACTGAACCAGAGTGGGTTGTCTGTGGGTACAGATGAAGATTCAGAGTGTGGACAAGAGGAGGAGAAGGACATTCAGCATTTTGAGCCAGTCATTCCACTGCCTGATTTGATTGATGTATCAACAGGCGAGGAAAATGAGCAAGTTATCTTCTGCCATAGAGCCAAACTCTATCGATACGACAAAGAAGTATGTCAGTGGAAAGAAAGAGGAATAGGAGATCTGAAAATTTTACAGAATTATGATTCTAAAAAAGTTCGGATAGTTATGAGACGGGACCAAGTGTTAAAAATTTGTGCTAATCACTGGCTAACGCCAGAGATAAGAATTGAGCCCATGAAAGGAACAGAAAAAGCCTTTATTTGGAGTGTAATGGATTTTGCAGATGATGAAGCAAAGATGGAACAGTTGGCTGTACGATTCAAGCAGCAAGAAGTTGCCAACTCTTTTAGAGACCTCTTTGAAGAGGCTAAGAAGGCTCAAGAACAAGGAACATTAGTCACACCATTGTCTTCAAGGGGGAATACACCAAGAGAATCCCCATGTGGTAAGATTGCAATATCAGTGTTGGAAGAAACTATTGAGGAGGCAACAGAGCAAGCAAATACATGTGTTGCACCTCCAACCAGTGTTGTCAAGTCAGCAAGTACTTCCTTGACAGAAGCACCATTATATGCCTCTGTCTCTCCTCCAAAATTTGTATTTGGATCTGGTTCTATGAAATCAATCTTCAGCAATGAGAAAGAGAGGCCTTTCACCTTTGGTAGTTCAGCAACTGGTTCCTTATTTGGTTTCAGTTTTAAAAGTGCTGATCCTATATTAAAGGGCCAAGTACAAAATGGCTCCTCTGCCGCTAAGAGCAAACTGCAGGAAGTGACGAGTGGTGGATTTGATTTTCGTAAAGCAGCTGCATCTCTATCAAAGTCCACAACTACTAGCTTGTTGCCTTCAACCACAACAGAATGTGTTGAAACTGTTTTTGCATCAAAGGATAAATCCAAGCACACTGCATTTAATATGCCGCAAACTGGTAAGTTGCTGTAGTAATTCAAAAGAATATTATGTAAGTAGACTTGTTTGCTCTGGTCCAGTTTGACGACAGACAGACCATTGGTCCTATCTTTGATAAAGCTGTGTCTGTTACTTTTTCACTTGTTAACAAGTTATACCAGCTATGTATCCCCCTGCAGTCATCCTGTGCCCCTATAATTATTTCACATCTTAACCATGTCTTTCTCTTGTTTCCTTCTCTCTCATTTATACATCAAACCTCTTCAGTGCATCAGTGTTATCTACTGCAATCATGTCACATAGCAATTAGTTTCCCATTGTGTAAAGAAATTAATCCTGAATTGTTTCTAGTTTATTGGGACTATCTTATGTAGGCCTCCTTTTTTGGATTCGCGACAAGTGGGAATAGCTTCTCAGCATCTACCTAATGGATACCTTCATAATTTTGAAACCTCTGTAAAGTCTCCTCTTGATCTTGACCAGTGAAGATGTCTAGTTTTCCCTTCATCTCAATTGTGGTAACATCATTGTACATCTCACTTTCTCCAGTACTTCAATGTTTTTTTTATATAGAGACTCTACTTGCACGCAGTAATGCAATCTAACCAAGTTCTAAATTTAATATTGCCTTTTTATATCACTTTCTAGTGTTTTAGAAATTAACTCTAGTGCTTTACAGGCCATATTACTGTATTGACTTGTGTTTATCAATTCCCAGATCTTCCTTTTCTGATATCCTATTAAATTTATTGCCCAACAAAAAAATGTGACCACCTTATCCCTCCTACCAAAGTGAACCACCCCAGATTTTGCCCCACACTGTCTCCTGAAAATCTAACTAAACCTTGTGTTGCAATGTTTGTTGTTTACACCTCTAAATTAGTTGACAGTATAAATTAGTGACTTGCTCACATTTTCCAAGTGTGGTTCAGTCGTAAGTTGCTGAACTGCAGAGAAATACTACTTTTCCCACAATTAAGCTCAGCAATAATCTGTATATGTGCATATTACAATGGTTTCACTTAGAAATCTTAGAAACCCCACAGCACAGAGGCCATTCGGCCCATGAAGTCTGCACCGACCACAATCCCACCCAGGCCCTACCCCCATAGCCCTACATATTTTACCCACTAATCTACGCATCCCAGGACACCAAGGGCAATTTTAGCACAGCCAATCAATCTAATCCACACATCTTTGGACTGTGGGAGGAAACCGGAGCACCCGGAGGAAACCCACGCAGACACGAGGAGAATGTGCAAACTCCACACAGACAGTGACCTAAGCCGGGAATCGAACCCAGGTCCCTGGAGCTGTGAAGGAGCAGTGCTAACCACTGTGCTACCGTGCCGCAGAGCATAAGCAGAGCAAATAGTGGGTGAGCAGTACAATTGCAGATTGAGAGAATTTTGTTTTCAATCTAATGCATAAATACTTATTGCTGTTTAATTACACTTCTAGCACTTGTAGTGTTAACGCATGTACATCATAACACACAACATAACAGGAATAAGCCACTCTGCCCCTTGTGACTGCAGCGTCAGTTAATAAGATCATGGCTGACCTGACTGGTCTTGACTCTACCCACTATACCCTTTGCGATCCTTGCCAATCAAGAATCTTGTCTAACCCAGCCTTAAAAAATATGCAATGACCCGGGCTCCACTGCTCTTTGGGGAAGAGAATTCCACAAACTACCAATGTTTTGAGAGAAAAAATATTAATTTCAAATGTTTCATTATCAAATTTGTTTCATAATTTAAAGCATTTGTAACTTTTAATTTTTAAATTGAAACTGTAAGTTGCATGGGAACTCACTGCTTTGGTTTCATTGTGTGACATGGTTCACTTAGTGCCATTGGATAGAGGCCAAACACTCAAAAAATGTTATTTCAATTGATCTAAGTAAATCTGATACTGGAATTAACCTGATTAAACAAATTTGACTTAGAGAATTACATTGGAAATTATTTCAAGTATAAGGAAATGAGCAGCATCCACTGTTAATTGTTTTGGTGTTCTATCCTATTTCTTGGTAACCTGAGATTTTAAGTTTGCCTTTATTATGGGAGGGTGGGGGGAGGTCTGCAATTTCTTTATCAGAAGTAGCTTATAAAAAATGATCAGACTGAGAGAAGTGTGCAAGTGTAGTTGTAAATTAGTGCCTTGCGTTTGAGAAGGGTCCATTTCTCTTGGCCAACATTTTGCATCTAGTCATTGATACAGGAATTCTTATTTTTAGGATTTAATTTTAGCCTTTTCAAATCTAATCCATCGGCTTTTTGGACCAGCACATCTGTCCCACAGTGTGACAATAAAGGTATTTCTGGTATCTTGAGCAGCAACCTTGCATCAAAATTGCAAAATGGTACTGCAATGGTGTGTTTATTTAAAACAAATAGTGCTCTGCTCCTGTATAATCTAACTCCTGCATGCAATACTTTTTGACCTTTCCTTAGAAAATACTTTAATGAGCATGTATTCTTTTTTAAAGAAAACTATTTTGTGCTTAAAGGGGAGGAAATGGTCATGACAGGACATCACCTGTTGTCCATAATTGAATGCATTCAAATCAAATATTTTCTCAATGTTTTTCCCTCTATTTTCGCCAAAACTGACTTAACTGGCAATTTTGGGGTCACCCTTTTCTATACTCTTGGGATTTAGCCATGTTTATCCACCTGAGATTCTCATGACTTCTGCTGAATTGTTGCATGTTTTCTGTGGAGTATACCTGACTAGTTAAGTTCAAAATTGGTTTCATGGAAATACTTGAGAACTACCACTGTGTGCTTGTGCATGTCCTTCTATCTCTGTGTCTATCTACCTCGAGCTCTATCTGTCTCCTGCCACCCTCTCCCTTTTTAATGGTCCCTGTTAGCAGCATTTTCCCCTCAATCCATCTAGCTTTGTCATGCTTTTAAATCTCTAGACTCGTCACCACCTTATTTCCTGCTACTGATGGTTTCTGTTGAGATGGGTCCAGCTTCCCTTTGCTCTACCCAAGGCATCCTTCGCCTTGCTCATTGTAATTCTTCTCCTCCCCCTCCCCAGTTCCATGGTACCCCAAAACAGCACCCCTCATTCCTGCCTCCCCACAATTTCTAGCCATCTTTTAGGATCAAATCTCTGACCCTCTGTCCATCCTGTTCCCTTTTGCACCAGAATCTCTGAACTAGCCATTCTGCATTAGTCCCTTGTGGAAAAAGCTATTGCTATCCTGGATAATTCTAGCACCCTTTGGAACCATGGTGGCCACCACCTCACAAATGCTGTGCACTAAGCTAAATTTTCCACCATCTTCCCTGCTGTAGCAGGTACCAATATGACTCTCAACACTCAACCCATCTTGGCCCTCTCCCAAAGTTCTCCAACATATTATCATCCTAGGTGTTGTACTGCCTTCAATCATCCTAATAGTGGTTTAGCAAATCTGCTGATAACTTGCTCACCAAATTCGCCTCCATCTAATCTCTGCACCATGATTAAGTACCAGTTGCCTTCCCAATTACTTGCTGTACTTGCTTGTGGGCCTTGTGATTGATATGCAAGAACACCCCCACCCCTTTTATGCTTCTGCATTTACTAGATGCTTTTTTAAAATAAAAGTAATCTGATTTACCATTCCTATCTAAGTGAATGATTTCACATTTTTCCATAATGGGCAAAGAATTGACAACTTTTATCACTCTATGGGCCAAATCTTCCAGTCTCCGATCTGGAGATTAGGTATACAGCCAAAAATGTGCGTCTGGACCCTGTGGAAGTCCTTGACATGAAGACCTCCGTGGGAATTGTCAAGGAGATTTTCCCCAGCTCCCTGCCCCCTCTGTAAATGTCTGAGTCCAAGCTAGAGTTGGAGACTTGGGGCAGTTCCAATGATGTTAAGACAGATTAAGTGGGTACCTCCTTAACTGACACCCCAATTACACAAGACTCCCCACCCAACTAACCACCTTATCATTTGTTCCCTAGCGTTCAAAGACTGGACACTTGAACTTAATTTACAGCAGCTAGTGCTCTAAAAATGAGCCATGTCTAGTGATCAATCATCAATCCATGCGTTGGTGTATTTGTACCTGTCAACCATGATTTAGGGACATGTTAGTGATTAAAAATATGTTTTCATAGTTCTGGGAAAAATTGAGTTATCAGAACCAATGTAAAGAGTGCAGAAACTGGGAAATGAGTAGAATATTTAAAAGAAATCTAATATGTATGTTTTGGTGGGCTTACAATGGATGTCTATGAAAAGCACATTGTTAGAGATGGCAAGCAAAGTTCAGGCAGTAAGTAATAAATGGAAGATGTAAAAGTGAATGGGTGGGAATTGGAAGAAAACTGAAAATTGAAGTGAAAGCAGGCTGTAGCAATCCTTGGTGTATCCGTGTTTCTTTGCAGAGATGATTTCTGGAAGGTTAGTGCTCAGTGATTGCAGGCCCCCTGGTGGCTAGCCAGGTGTAACCCTGACCAACAAATTCTCCCACAGCAGGTGCAAGTGAAAGTGCAATTGCTGTTGGGGGCAATTTAATCTTTCCTTCTCTTCCATGCTAGTTTTTCATTCAGTCTCAAAGGTGTCTGTAGCACTTAGAATGTAGCATCTCCAGACATCATGATCTGGGGCCTGCGCTTCCCACTGATGGTTGTGGAATGGAGCGGCTTGAACACCTTTTAAATTTCCCTTAACTGCGACTGCTGTATGTCAATAATTTGAGATTCCCTCGTTGTGCCACAACCAAAGTCTCTCATTGTGTAATTCTGGTCAATCTTCTCTATACCTATTGCAAGGAATTGACATTTCTTCCCAAAATGTGCTTCCCAGAATAGGATACAGTATACTAGCTGAAGGATAATCAGTGACAGATTTGGCCTCACCTCTACTTATCATAGAATCCCTACAGTGCAGAAAGCGGCCCACCTGAGGTTGTACCAATGCACTGAAAGAGCATCTTACCCAGGCCTGGCCATCCCTGTAACCCCACGCATTTACTATAATTAATCCTCCTAACCTACAAATCCCTGGATACTTGAAGGGAAATTTTGCATGGCAAATCCATTTAACCTGCACATCTTTGGACTGTGCGAGAAAATTGGACCACCCAGAGGAAACCCATGCAGATACTGGGAGAATGTGCAAACTCCACAGACATTGCAGTCACCCATGGCTAGAATCGAACCTGGGTCCCTGGTGCTGTGAGGCAGCAATGCTAACCATTGTGCCATCGTGCCACCCCTAAAGGCTTTATAAAGCCAAGGATCCCGTAAGCTTTTAAAATTAACTTGTTGTGCCACCTTCAAAGTGTGAGCCACTGTCTTTGCTCTGCCACTCCATTTAAAATTGGTCAGTTTATGTTGTTTCTTTATTATTCTTCCAAAAGTGCATTAGTTACTGCTTAACAATCAGTTTCATCCATCATGAGTCTTCCCTTTCACCAGTTTCTGTACCTTCCCGAACTCGGCTACCTCACTCCTTGTCCAGGTGACACCACCTGTAAGCTTTGTTTTGCTCCTATTCCCAAGCCCAGGTCATTAATATATATCAAAAAGAATAATGGTCCTCTGGGAGTGCTGTCTTGAACCACTGCTATCTATACAAGTTCATCCAAGTGATGTAAATCAGATTACTTTTATTTTTTTTAAATGACCATTAATAAATGCAGAAGTTCCAGAATTCTGACCTAGCCACAGTGAAGGAACATCAAGATACTTAGTTGCTCGGTAGTACACAACTTGAGTATCACCGAAAAGAAGAGACGTGCTGTCAATGCTTTTTGTATTGCACGCATCAGAACTGACACAATGCCAAATTTCAAAGAGAGCAGCAGTTTTTACTGTATATAAAAAGGTGCTGATTGTTTGGCAATTTGACTCCATGTTTGAGGATTGCTGTGGAAAATGCAGAATAAATTGTTGTTTCCTTTGAAATTTGGCATTTTGCATCGTTCTTGAGTGTGGGATGAAAAGCTTCAACAGCATGTCTCTTTATTCAGCAGTATTTAAGTGGTATGTTTCCAAGTCAGGATATTTGGAGGGGAACTTGTAGGTGATGTTCCCATACCCTTGTCTTTTTTTTAAATTTATTTGTCCACGGAATGTAAGTGTCACTGGCTATTCCAGCATTTATTGCCCTTGAAGGTGGTGGTGAGCTGCCGTCTTGTACTGCTGCAGTCCATGTTCTTCCAGATGGTGAGTTTCAAAGGTGCCTTCGAAGGAACCTTGGCATGTTGCTGCAGTGCATTTTTGGATGGTAGACGCTGCTGTTGGTGGAGTGAATGAGTATTTTAAGTAGGTGGATGAAGTGTGACATAAGCTGCTTTGTCCTGGGTTGTGTTGAGCTTCATGGATGTTGATGAGGCTGCACGCATCCAGACAAATGAAGAGTATTCCGTCACACTCTTGACTCGTGCCTCGTAGATGGTGAGCAACCTTTGAATCAGGAGATAAGTTATTTGCTGCAGTATTCCCAATCTTTGACCAGTTCTTGGAGCTATGGCATTTATATGGTTGGTCTAGTTAAGATTTTGGTAAATGGTAAATCCAGGAGGTGGTTGGTAGGGTTTCAGCATCACCAGTGTTGACATCCGTTTATCACAGTTTCATCCACTCAATCTATCAATATCTCTCTGTAGCCATTATTCAAGCCGCCTATCTTTATTTAATCTGATGTATGGCTCTTTATTGCATTAAAAACAGAAAATGCTGGAAATACTCTGGTCTGGCAGGATCTATGGAGAGAGAAACTAAGTAAATGTTTCAGATCCATGGACGTTATGAAATCAGTCCCCCCACAGATACTGCCTGACATGTTGAACTTTTCCAACTTTTTTTTTGTTTATATTTCATATTTCCAGCATCCACAGTATTTTGCTTTTGTATAAGGACATAAGAAATAGGTGCAGGAGTAAATCTCACAGTCCATCAGCCTCCTCTGCCATGCAATACGATCATGGCTGATCTTAGACTTCAGTTCCCTGAGACCAAAAGTCTGTCTAGCATCTCTGGACCATTGCCTACCTTTACCTCATTCCCACCTCATTTGTCATAGTCAAAACCTTAAATCTGTGGTACTGTCAGCTGTTGATTTCATTTACTAATGTCCCCTAGGTTTTCTCCCAAGTAGTGTAATCCATTGATTCCAATGTCCAAATTTATACCCCTCAGCATTCTGTCTCACTATGTTCTGCTTACAGATCACTGGATACAGTGCCAACTTTAACCACCTACTTCCAGTGAACCAATTTTTGTCGTCATGTCTTAATCCCTCTATTATCTTAGGCCACCTTGGCTCCCTGCTATCTTCCTTTATAACTGGTCACTGCATCGCCACTCCCTTTATTCTGTCATCACTCCTATCTCCCTGCGCCCCCGCCCCCCCCCCCCCCCCCGGCGCCCATCCCCATCTTTTTGAAATGGCTTCATGCCTACCTATTCAGTCATGCTTTAGATTACCCGTCCTCCCTTGTGCTTTGTTCATTTCAACTGCAAAGTACTTTTGAATGTTTCTTGATGTTAAAGATGCTATACAAATGCAAGGTTTTATTGTCTAATAACTGATTTTAACCTGTGTTCCTTGTGCTCAGATTGTCATCTGCATTATGATTTCTGTTATGCATTTGAATGCTACCATTATGCTATGCTCCTCTAAAACTGTCCTGTTTGTAGATGTCATGTAAAGTCTTTTAATACAAGTCAGAGTTGTAATGTACAGTTATGATATTTAAAAAGCAGCTTAGAAAATTATCGGGTGAATGAGAGGTCTACAATGTCCATTTAAGTTTCCTGATATTGTAGGAGATGTTGATTCACTAATATCATTAATTCTGCCCTTTCAGATGACTGTTAATTCAATTGATTCTTTTGTAGCTGATGATGAAGATGTACAGATTGTTTTTGTACTGACACCCAAACCTGAACAAGCGGCTCTTGCAAAGCAACTGCAACTTCCTCCAACATTCTTCTGCTACAAGAACAAGCCTGACTATTTTAGTGATGACGATGAGGACGGTAAGATGTGCTTAGTCAGAATCTCAGCCCTTGCTGGTGGTTCATTTTTTATTTGTGTATCTATAATTCAATGAGGATTAGTACCATCAATTGTAGAGACAGGAAAATTAACCCTTTCTTTTCTCAAAAACTGTCAATCTGAAGACTTCAGCTAGTGTTAAACTAACATGGTGGCACAGTGGCTAGCACTGCTGCCTCAAGCTCCAGAGCCCTGAGTTTGATTCCTGGCTTGGGTTACTGTCTGTGTGGAGTTTGCACGTTCCCCCTGTGCCTGTGTGGGTTTCCTCCAGGTGCTCCGGTTTCCTCCCACAGTCCAAAATGTGCAGAGGAAACCGGAGCCATGCTAAATTGCCCCTTAGTGTCCCAGGATGTGGAGGTTATAGGGATTAGTGGGGTTAAATGTGTGGGGTTTCGGGGATAAGGCCTAGGTGGGACTGTTGTTGGTGCAGACTTAATGGGCTGGATGGCCTCCTTGTGCACTGTAGGGTTTCTAAGATAACAAAATTAATCCTTTTTCATGGCTCTCCTGTTTCTCACCCAGTCTGACACGTGCTCTCGCAGCCTGCCTGCTGCAATTCTTGCCCGCCTTGCTCTTGCACCACATAAATTAGAAAGTTCAATTATTTGACTTCTTCGGTGTACCCATTATTGGCTGAACAAAACACATCATTGTCATCTGATTTGTTTGGATATTTCAGAGGCAGAATCCTGTAAGCTAGATTTTACATTTAAATCCAAATTACAAATGCCGTGTTAAACTGTTTCTGTTTTAGATGAAGACTATGAAACTGCCATTAAAAAGCTCCAGGGAAAATTGTATCCAGATAAGCCAGAAAAACACAAGTCATCTAACACAGGTACAGATTTGAAATTGAAGCAAAAACAGTGTTGTAAGCTGAACCACCAGAAGATTAATTTCAGAATCTTGTGCTAGGTGAACTCTTGGGAACTGGTAGAAATTTGTGTCCAGGTGAACAAGGGGAGCAGTTGCATCCTAATGAACCAAAAGACTTCGCTGCAGGTGAATTTTTAACCTAAACGCAGTGTTTTAAAAGTAACATAACTTAGTTTTAATTGTGATCTTTATACTTGAGATAAAATGCCAAAAACTGTTCAAAGACTTGGTGAAAGTTTGTACCCAGATTAACAAGTGAGTAGGTGTACCAATGTGAATCATACAGCAAGCCTGTGAAATGGCCACTGTTTTGTACTGAAGGTTTCCTTGTGATTGTGTGTCAAAAATTTAAACTCTAATTTTCCAATTCGAGGTACATCCTTGCAAACCAGTGATACAAAGCTCTATGCAAATGAGCAAAGCGAACATCAATCCTGTGTAGCAGGTATGTGTTTTAGAAGGTCTATACTTTTGAAGTTATCTGTGTGGATTTGATATTAGTATTGGCACCTGCAAATGGAATTGCATGGTTTGAACAGATGGCTACAGATTTGTGGCTGTTGATCTTTAAAAATGGATCAAGTGTGGTGTTTCTAAATGTCCAAAACTGCAACAGCTGCTGATTGTGGCTTTTAGTGAAGGATTTTGTCTGCAAAACATAAGACTTAGTATTCTGTGTGGAGAGTGCAAATGCAAACAGAATTTCACATGACATGACCATTACATTTTGAAGAAAGATTGTGTACTTTCAGAATTTGAAAGAACAAAGATACAATAGTGACTTTTAAGGGGCGTCTTGACACATACATGAATAGGATGGGAATAGAGGGATATGGTCCTTGGAAGGGTAGGGGGTTTTAGTTCAGATGGGCAGCATGGCCGGTGCAGGCATGGAGGGCCGAGGGGCCTGTTCCTGTGCTGTAACTTATTTTCTTCTTTTCAAAGGTGCTCGAGCATTATATAAAGGGATAACAAAGGTTTTCCCATTTCCCTCATTCAGTGCACCCAGAATTTGTCCAAAGTGGTAGTGGTTCCTAACTAGTACTCAGTCCACCTTGTTCCCAACTGCAATACTCTTGAATCTCCATTCTCTTCCCACCCCCACTTAAACAATTTATTGTCCGGTAATAGTAAACTACAATACTAAACCACATGAGTCCTGCTCAGTGCTTCAATTTTGCTTTAATCTCTCCCAAATATTTCCACCTAACTCCTTGAAATTTATTTGGAGCTAGTTTTGTCCCAAATACCATGGCCCAACATCACTAGCTCATTTGTCCCAGCATTAATGTCTTTTAAGTCTGGCTTCTAGGCAGATCGTGCCTGCCAGTAAGAGACTCTACGTGCCTTGAGTCTGTGAATTTTTTTGAGATTGCCACCAGTCATTGTACCAATCGTTCCCATGCTTGATGGAAATGGTGTCCTTCAGACTAACATTGTTTTGAAGGAACGCAAGATTGAGCATTTGATCATTACATAGCAATTGATACTGAAGTGATTTATTTCAAGTTTCGATCAGCCATTTTCTTTCCAGTATCTTTTATAACCTTATACTTTTCATGGTAGACTCCGGTGGGAATAATCTCGTAGAAGATGGTGACAAAGACTGTATCCTTGTGTGGGAGAAGGTGCCAACCCCTCAAGAGAAGTTGAAGGCTGAAAAGTTATTGCTTCCTTCCACGTTTTTTTGTGGTTTAAACAGTGACACTGAAGGAGAGAAGGAAGAAGATGACTTTGAGAGTGAAATGAGAAAAGTTGGGGCAAAGGTGAGATTTGAAAATGCCTTGATATAACCAATTGATTGTGGATCCTGGTAATGAACTTAATTCAGATCATTGTAATTGCAACACACACAAGACTTGCAAATATTGTCACAGTTTTTCATGAAAATCATCCCTCATTTGGAACTGGACATTTGCATTTATTAGGTAGCAAAATTGAGGCTGTGCTGCTTTGAAGTAGTATTTACTATTTGAAACTATCAAAAGATGTAACCAAAAACAGAAAATGCTTGCCAAATTCAGGTTTGAGTCCATATGACTCTTCAGAATCATATGGACTTAAAACATGTAATGCCCTAAGTATGTTAGGGGTGTGGGTTTTAACAGAAAAATGAAAATGTTTTCCACACGTGGATTCAAAATAACAGATTTATTGAACAGCTTTTCAAATTTGAAAGTAACACAGCAGCCTTCAACACCCAAATGACATCACATCAAATTATATGATCAGCTCTTAAAGCAATCTGCAACCATTTTAAAAGTTACTACGAGGTTATACATGGGGTCAGTAATACTCTGCACGGTACTATGCATCATTTAATCATTATACACAGTCAATAAAAAAAGTTGATCAGGAGTTCTGGAATTAGGCTGTCCTTGACCTTAAAAGTATGACTTGGAACTTCAGTAGATACAGAATTAGTTCCAAGAGAAGAAGTATAATTTTCACTCCCGTGTAGTAGCAACACCACAACCATCAAGCAATTCGGATACAACTAAAACTTCTGTAGTAATATTCACAACACTAGTGACTAAAAAAGTTGGTTCATCTGGAGATTATTCTGAGAAATCATTTCAAAATGAACAATTGGTTAGCATGATGTCGCCAAACTAGTTCATCTGCCTTTTGAACCATGTAAGAAATTGGACCTGTTTTTGCCAAAACTATGGCTGGTATCCATTTCCAACTCGTGGCATAATTACATACTAACACTCAATCTCCGTGTTGAAATGAGCATGATTTTGCCCTCGCATTTCATCTAGCAACTTTGAGATTGTTATTGATCCTCTACATCTCTGAAGCTTCTGGAGACAAACGTAGTTCTCAACTTTCTCTAAGAGTTAATAATGCAGGTGAACTTTGGGTAGTTATGTGAGTAGTGTTTCGAGAAGATGTCAAAAAGCTAATCTCTCAACGTGATAATGAACCCTGCGCTTTTTGAAGAATGTTTCAAGAATTGTACAAATCTTTCAGCTAATCCATTGATATAGTGTGGATTTTATATGCTGAATAATATTTACTTTGAGATGATCCTCAATCTTGTGAAGTAAACTGAACTATTTTCTGTTCCGGTTTACCAAATCTTGCAAAGCTTTTGTCAATTTTTTCAATGGTTCAGTTGTAGTAATTCTCATAACTTTTGGCCATTTTGAATGTACATCAATTATGATTAAGAACACGTAACCCTCAACGGACCAGCAAAATCTACATGTAATTGTTGCCATGGCATTTTAGGCCACTCCTAAGGGTGGAAAGGAGACAATGGCGATGTATTTCTTATTCGTGCACAGGGTGGACACTCTCTCCCACTTGTTCTTCAATCTATGCATCCAAACCCAGCCACCAAAAATTTCTGTGCTCCTTTGTCTGTCCTATAACAGGATGTCCTTCATATAATTGTTCAAGATCTTTCATGCTGACTAGGTGGAATGATGACTTAGATTCCTCACAATAGACACCCACCTTGGACAGTCAACTCGAGTTCTCTTAGCACGTATGGTTTTGAATCAGGATGCAACATTGTGTTCCAGCTATCATTTCTTTCAATACCATATCCATTACCTTCCCCATCACAGGATTATTTCTGTATGTCTTTGAACTTGAGAAGCGCTCACAGGTAAATGATCTTCTAGTGACAAGAAAATAGCAAAACTAGTTGGTGACACCTGCTCAATAGGTAAAGATGAACGTGATAATGCATTAGCATAGCACCCTGATTGACGAAACTTTATATTGTAAGTGTGCAATCAGCTAGCAGCTAATTACAGTATTCCTTTATATGGCCAAAAAATAGTGAAGGGTCGATGATCAGTCAACAGTGAAATAACGATCATATAAATAATGATGAAACTTTCATACTCGATGCTGCTTTTTCAAGCTAAGCATAGTTAGATTCAGCACGAGTCAATGTATGCGAAGCAGCAGCTATTGATCGTTCTTCTCCCGAAGGCATAATATGCAAAACTAATGCCCCTACTCCATAAGGTGAAGTGTCACAAGCAAGTAGAAATGGTAGCTTTGGATTAAAAGGAACCAATACTTCAGATCTCTGCAAATCATCTTTGACATCCTTGCATGCTTTCTCACATTCTGTTGTCCAGTCCCATCATTGTTTCACACATAGTAAATTATGCAGTGGCTTCAATAAAGTAGCTAATTTAGGAACAAATTTGCCATTATATTTACCTGACAAACCAGCAAACAAATCTTCATCTCACAACACTGAATTTACGGTTTTTAAATTACCACAAATATGAACTGGACCATCCAATTTCGTGACGGGTATGAAGGGGGTAACTGGCTCTAACACAGCAGTGTTAACAAGTCATACTAATTCTTCTTCAACCTTGGGACGAATTGCATATGGTGCCACTTTATGAAAATTTTTGGTTGACTACTATTTCACTTGAACTCCCTTCAGTGAGCCATGTGTCTCTTTGAATACACTCTTGTATTTATCCAGATGCTGCTGTAGGTCTGTTTTGGCATCGACCATTCTATTGACAGCATTCCAGTTAAGCTTTATCTTCAACTGGAAAATTACCACATGGAGAGGCAACTTGTCAACTCTGGCCGTGATGTAAACTTTTAATGGCACAATCTCTTCCAGTTGTGTCCTTAAAATCACATCAGCTGATTTTAAAGGAAGATGTTTCAGCTTTTGTTGGTAAGTAGTCTCAGGAATTAAAGATACTTCTCCTTAGGATCTTTTCTTGATGTTTTCAATGAAACGAAATCCTGCTCGTCGCCAATTTGTTTTCTTTCTATAATGTCCTAACTATGTTAGTGGTGTGGGTTTTAACAGAAAGAAAGATATGTGGTTTTGCGCACGGATTCTAAGTAACAACAGATTTATTCAAGAGCTGTTCTCTGCTCTGCACGGAGTACAAAACAAAGTAAAACAGCAGCCTTTAACACCCTAATGGCATCATGTGATCAGCTCTTAAAGTAACCTGCAACCCTCTTAAATGTCAGCAAAACATAACACTGCTTCTCTCTCCAAATATGCTACCAGAGCTGCTGAGTTTTTCCAGCATTTTCTGTTTTTTCAGATTTCCATCATCTGCAGTATTTTGCTTTCATCAAAAGATATAGTTACTCCTGAAATTCAGTTACATTTTGCATCTGGACTGACATTGCATTTGACAATTAATAGTTGATGAGCTATTTGGCTTAAAGTGGTATAGTACGGTTTTGTTTAATCTAAAATAGTCAAACATATCCTTTTTGTCTCTAAATTGATCTATTGCATGATCATATGGAAACCATTGGGAAGAGGTTAGTTAGAACAAAAGTGCCTTTGGTTTTGTTTTAACAAATGTCATTTGTGAACCTTATGTTTATTGTAGTTAATTAGGATGCGGTAATAATTTGATTTTGTTACAGATCGCACAGGAAAATACCGTCAGCAGCTCCACTGATGTAGGTTCTGCAGTCCACTTGAATGAACAGACTACTTCTGCACAAGTTGATGTTTCAGACGCTGAAGCAGACTTTACATCACAATTTGAAATTAAGGAATTTTCAGATGTGGATGCCGGCAGGCCCATTGATTTAACTACTAAAAAAGAAATGGAACCTGATTCCACTATCCAAGGTACAAAAACCTTGTGTGTCAGCACAGGTGGTAAGAATTAGGGTCGAAATATTCCCATTAGGTCAATGTAATGATTGTACAATGATTCCCCAGATTTGCAAAAAGGGAGACATCGGGATTTTGATCCAGCGACAGTGAAGGAACTTCCAGGTGGTGGTTTTCCCATGTATCTGCTGCCATTGTCCTTCTAGATGGGAGTGGTCATGGGTTTGGAAGATGCTATCTAAGGAACCTTGGTGAGTTTGTCTTCAAGGCATTTAAAACATTTCTGACCAAAGTTTTATTTACCTGACCCAAAATGTCCTTTTTGCCTTGGTGTCATACTGTTTTACACTGCACCTGTGAAGCATGTTGGAATGCTTCATTACTTTAAAAGGTGCGATATAAACACAAGTTGTTGTTGGAATGTGTTTTCACTGACCCAAACGCCAATGTTCCCTGGGTTGTGGGAGTGGAGCCTGGTGGGTTTGCGGTCAGTGCAGACTTGGTGGGCCCAATGGCCTCCTTATGCACTGTAGGGATGCTATGATTTTATGAACCCCCCTGCCCACCCTTTAAAACCATAGATGTTTCAATGGTCAACTATCATTCTTCAAAACCCAATAAGTTTAAACATAACCTGTTCAACTGTTCCTCATCATGTAGATAGTAAACACTGCTGCTACTATGCGTCAGTAGTGAATTTGGATGGGGTGCCAATCAAATGGGCCGCCATTCCCCCTTATCCAGAACATCCACAACTTTAAACGATCATTCCCTCCACCACTGACAAATTGACAGCAGTATGTGCCATCCACTGCCATGTGCAGTGCAGCAACTCACCAAAGTTGCTTTGACAGCAGCTTCCAAACTCTCTAGGAGGACGAGGGCAGCAAATGGATGGGAACATTGCCACCTGCAAATTCCCCTCCAAGCCACATGCCATCCTGACTTGGGACTATATTGCCATTCCTTTACTATTGCTGGGTCAAAATCCTGCAATATCCTTCATAGCAGCACTGCGCATGTGCCTAACCACATGGACTGCAGCGGCTCACCATCACTTTCTCAAAAGCAATTGGGGTCAGGCAATAAATGCTGACCCAGCCAACAACACCCACATCCCATGAACAAAATTTTTTAAAAAAATGTTTCATCTCGGGTTTTAACAAGTCTCACATTTGTAACACCAAGCTGATTCCTGGGATGAAGTAGTTGTCTTATGAGGAACAATTGAGCAGGTTATGTTCAAACTTATTGGGTTTTGAAGATGAGAGTTGACCATTGAAACACTTATGGTTCTAAAGAATGGGCGGGGGTGTTCATAAAATCATAGCATCCCTACAGTGCATAAGGAGGCCATTCGGCCCACCGAGTCTGCACCGACTGCAAACCCACCAGGCTCCACTCCCACAACGCAGGGAACATTGGTGTTTGGGTCAGGGAACAGAATCCAACAACAACTTGTGTTTATATAGCATCTTTTTAAAGTAATGAAGCATTCCAACGTACTTCATAGGTACACTGTAAAACAGTATGACACCAAGGGAAAAAGGACATATTGGGTCAGGTAAATAAAACCTTGGTCAGAGATGTTTTAAGTGCCTTGAAGGGAAATCAGGTAGAGAAGCACATATCATGGAGTGTTGTGGGCTTGGTGAAGGTTGCGGACACAGGGTAGAACAAACCCATGGAGAGGTTTGAAAACAAGAATGGTAATTTTAGAATCAAGACATTGCTTGACCAATAGATAATGTAGGTCAGCAAACAAGTGTTGGGTTGGGGGGGGACACAGGACTTCCTGCATGTTAAGACACAAGCAGCAGAGGTTTGGATGACCCCAAGTTTACAGCTGACGGATTCTTACCTACAAGGGAGACAGAAAATTGTGTGGGAGAAGCCCAGAAAGTGAAGTTGAGGCCACAATCAAATAATCTATGGCATTGAAGAGCCAAATGGTGGATTCCTCCCATTTCTTGCATTCTTGTGGATGACATCTGACTTCTCAAAACCTTTCAATCATCTACAAGGCAAGAATGATGGAATGCTGTCTTGTAACATGTGAAGGCAAGAGCAACCAGTGTATTTGGAGCTTTACTCCATGTATAACTGATTAGTTTCTTTTATTGCTAGGCCAAAATCCTGCAACTCCTTAACAGTACTATAGTGTATCATCGTCACACTGATTGGAGTAGTTTAAGAGGTTGGCTTACCACTACTTTCTGGAGAACAGTTAAAGGATGAACAGTGATTTATTTGCCTTGCCATCGACTTCCACCCTGTGAATGAATGAAAAAGACATGTTTTGTGGCTCACAACTCTTAAGTGGGCACGGTGGCACGGTGGTTAATAGTGCTGCCTCAATGCCAGGGACCCGGGTTCAATTCTGGCCTTGGGTGACTGTCTATGTGGAGTTTGCATGTTCTCCCCATGTCTGCATGGGTTTCCTCCGGGTGCTCCAATTTCCTCCCACGCACCAAAGAGGTGGATTGGCCATGCTAAATTGTCCAAACTATATAGGCTAGGGGGATTAGTGGGGTAAACACCTGGATTTACAGGGTAAGCCTGAGTAAGAATCGGTGCAGACTCGATGGGCCAAATAGCCTCCCCCTCCACAGTAGGGTTTCTATAGTTCTATGAAATAATTATAATTTTTTCAGTTTGGAGCAAACAGAAAAAGCTCACATCTTAGCACCGAGTTGAACTGGATTTAAACAGAACTATAAGGTAAAAATAGTGTTCAGATTTTACCAGATCATACACTGGAGTAAGGAAATTGGTTAATTTTATTGTTCTGAAGACTAATGTGGCACCCATTTTTTGGAACCAAGTTCAAATTGGTTCACTTGGGAAATTTGCTGAGGATTTAAAGTAGTGATGTCTGTACGTATTGAAATACATTTTTTTAAAAATTCCATGACTTAAGTTGCTATTCAGAATGATGTATTATGTTTTATGGCATGCCCAATAGTAAAATGATAACTGCTTGCGTTTTTATCTAAATTGTGAATCATTTCTCCTAAATGTGTTTTTTGTGTTTGTAATACAATTTTTTCTACCTTCCAGACGATGACATGTTTGGATTTGGTGTCTCCACAGTACCTACTTTTGCAGATTTGGCTGCACAGAGTACAGAAGGATATAGATTTGCACAGAAAGGTAGTATGAGTTGCTGCCCGATAACTATAAAAGTGCACACACAAGTGGTGTCTGATGTAGTATAAGCCTTTGGTCAAGAATATGTAAAGATCAACAATGGATGACAGTAAAACAACAAATGTCTCTTTGTTATCATACAGTTTAATTTCCTGACTATTGTTAACCTGATAGTCTTGCAGAATCATTCCCCTGCTGGTGTGAGCTGGCCTGCTTTGTATCTGAACTTTAGGAGGACTAGATAGCAACCTGGGTTATCAATACAAAAAAAATACAGAAATTGGGTGCTCTGCTTCACCAGTGTCCTAATGTTGTTGCCTTGAGTTGCCCTGTCTTACAGACCAAGAATCCCATGTTTAATTTCTGATCCTTATTGTTATCTCATCTTGGCCAGAGTGGGTATGTTATTGTTGGTCTCAGTATTGCAACAATAAATACATTGGCTGCGCATTTCTAGAAGCACTGACACTGTCACAGGTCTGTGGGGCGACAGAAAATTTTTGAAAATAGCAGGTCAGGTGACATCTGTGAAAAGAAAGAGTTAACATATCGGGTTTATGACCTTTCACAGAAGTTCTGATGAAATGTCATCGACCTGAAGCTGAAAATCGACCCGAGCCTGCTGGATAGTTCCAGAATTTTGTTTTTATTTCAAATTTCCAACGTCTGCAGTATTTTGCTTTTGTGCAAGTCTGTGGATATTTGCTTACCTGTGGTGCCCCTCCCCCCACTTTGCTAATGTGAGTTCAAATCTCAGTATGGCTGTTTGGAAATATGAATTTAGTTTCAAAATTTGGGAATGAAATAAGTTGTCAGTTAAATTGACCCTGAAGCTA
The DNA here is from genome assembly GCF_964213995.1 of Mustelus asterias. Taxonomy (NCBI): domain Eukaryota; kingdom Metazoa; phylum Chordata; class Chondrichthyes; order Carcharhiniformes; family Triakidae; genus Mustelus; species Mustelus asterias. The sequence continues at coordinate 78,768,034 of NC_135810.1, forward strand.
TCGGACTGTATTAAAAATACAATCCAAAACTGGATCACTGCTGCGTGAATGAGGAGGAAAGAAGAAAAATTAAGAACAGAGCTGCAGGTCAAAATAATCACTCCATTTTGAAGTTAATGCTAATGCACCCTACAGCCGTGTAAATTATTGCACTTGGCTGCATGAAACTTTCAATCCAAGCTTAATTGTTTACTTAATTCTTTGCCTTGCTGTTTCTTACAAAAGCAGATTGCTTTACTAAATAAAACCATTTAGCAGTTATACCTTTCCTATATAGGCTGAACAATTTTGTTCACTAAAATGCGAGTAACGACAAAAGGAAAATTTACAAATGTCAACTGTTCCAATTTATTTAACTGAGGCATGAAAGCAAATTTATTTTTAACAAGACTTTTGTGTAATTATCCTATTGTCCAATTCAGTAACAAATCTTGTTTGAGTGGAATTTATTCTTTTCTAAACTGAATACCTATTTGTAGCTTGGATATTTTCTTGATGAATTGTACTGCTGTAAAGTGTCAAGTTGCGTTGTTCTTCTGCTTTTTAGTGGTTTTTATTTTTCAAACTAAATAATGCTGTCTTAAATTTTCTGGCAATTTACTTCTAAAATCTGCACAAATGTTTACTGATGAGCGGCTTGGAATGATGCAGTTTTATTTTCTGGTACGCTCTTGGTAATGCAACTTTCTTTAAAAAAAACAGAATCCAATTTCACATGGGCAAATGCAGGAACAACTGTCTTTTCTTCAATGATGCCCAGAACTCCATTGGATGAAGATGATGGTACTGATGTGGTATCTAGCGATGATATCCACTTTGAACCAATAGTTTCTTTACCTGAGGTAAAAAGTGCACATTCTGTCAAACGATTTACGTAATTGTGCAGAGGAAATGTGCCATTATCTTTGGGGATTCTGAATAAATGTATAAGTCATAAATTTAAATGCAACTCTACATGTTATAGTTGTCTTAATTATTTTTATACTCATCTAATTTGTTTAGTTATTCTGTCACCTAGAATTTGGGCAGTAACTAATATTGTGATGTAAGTGCAGACCAATGTTTGTCCCTCTTAGAAGTGCAGAAATCTTAGGAAAGTTGAATTGTCATTGAAGTCCATGTAACAATTTTGTGAAATTAATAAGTGCTACTAACCTCACTAGGTTGAGACAAAATCTGGTGAAGAGGATGAGGAAATTATATTTAAAGAAAGATGTAAACTGTATCGATGGGACCGAGATACTTCTCAGTGGAAAGAACGTGGTGTTGGAGATCTGAAAATTCTGTATCACGCCGAAAAGCAATGTTACCGTATTCTAATGAGGCGAGAACAAGTTCTCAAGGTCTGTGCGAACCATGTTATTAATGAGGAAATGGAACTCAAATTAATGAATACATCGAATAATGCATTTGTTTGGACTGCAGCAGATTACACTGGTGAGTTTTTGACCTGCATTAAGTTCCACACAATTTATTTTTAAAAAGCCAGTCATCACCACCAATTATAGAACATTACAGCGCAGTACAGGCCCTTCAGCCCTCGATGTTGCGCCGACCTGTGAAACCAATCTAAAGCCTATCTAACCTACACTATTCCAATATCATCCATATGTTTATCCAATGACCATTTAAATGCCCTTAATGTTGGCGAGTCCACTACTGTTGCAGGCAGGGCATTCCACGCCCTTATTACTCTGAGTAAAGAATCTACCTCTGACATCTGTCCAATATCTATCACCCCTCAATTTAAAGCTATGTCCCCTCGTGCTAGCCATCACCATCCGAGGAAAAAGGCTCTCACTGTCCACCCTATCTAATCCTCTGATCATCTTATATGCCTCTATTAAGTCACCTCTTAACCTTCTTCTCTCTAACGAAAACAGCCTCCAGTCCCTCAGCCTTTCCTCTCAAGACTTTCCCACCATACCAGGCAACATCCTGGTAAATCTCCTCTGCACCCTTTCCAATGCTTCCACATCCTTCCTATAATGCGGCGACCAGAACTGTACGCAATACTCCAAATGCGGCCGCACCAGAGTTTTGTACAGCTGCAACATGACCTCATGGCTCTGAAACTCAATCCCTCTACCAATAAAAGCTAACACACCGTACGCCTTCTTAACAGCCCTAGCAACCTGGGTGCCAACTTTCAGGGATCTATGCACATGGACACCGAGATCTCTCTGCTCATCCACACTACCAAGTATCTTACCATTAGCCCAGTACTCTGTATTCCTGTTACTCCTTCCAAAGTGAATCACCTCACACTTTTCCGCATGAAACTCCATTTGCCACCTCTCAGCCCAGCTCTGCAGCTTATCTATGTCCCTCTGTAACCTGCAACATCCTTCCGCACTGTCCACAACTTCACCGACGTTAGTGTCATCCACAAATTTACTAACCCATCCTTCTACACCCTCATCCAGGTCATTTATAAAAATGACAAACAGCAGTGGCCCCAAAACAGATCCTTGCAGTATACCACTAGTAACTGAACCCCAGGATGAACATTTCCCATCAACCACCACCCTCTGTCTTACAGCTAGCCAATTTCTGATCCAAACCGCTAAATCACCCTCAATCCCATGCCTCCGTATTTTCTGCAATAGCCTACCGTGGGGAACCTTATCAAACACTTTGCGCTTTGTGGTGTATCCATATACACCACATCAACTGCTTTACCCTTATCCACCTCTTTGGTCACCTTCTCAATAAGGTTTGTGAGGCACGACCGACCCTTCACAAAACCATATTCACTATCCCTAATCAAATTATTCCTTTCTAGATGATTATAAATCCTATCTCATAATCCTTTCCAAAACTTTGCCCACAATAGAAATAAGGCTCACTGGTCTATAATTACCAGGGTTGTCCCTACTCCCCTTCTTGAACAAAGGGACAACATTTGCTATCCTCCCTGGCACCATTTCTGTAGACAATGACGACATAAAGATCAAAGCCAAAGGCTCTGCAATCTCCTCCCTAGCCTCCCAGAGAATCCTAGGATCAATCCCATCCGGCCCAGGGGACTTATCTATTTTCACACTTTCCAGAATTGCTAACACCTTATGAACCTCAATCCCATCTAGTCTAATAGCCTGTATCTCAGTATTCTCCTGAACAACATTGTCTTTTTCCTGTGTGAATACTGACGGAAAATATTCATTTAGCGCCTCTCTTATCTGTTCGGACTCCACGCACAACCTCCCTTGACTGGCCCTAATCTTACCCTAGTCATTCTTTTATTCCTGACATATCTATAGAAAGCTTTAGGGTTTTCCTTGATCCTACCTGCCAAAGACTTCTCATGTCCCCTCCTGGCTCCTCTTAACTCTCTTTTTAGGTCCTTCCTGGCTAACTTGTAACTCTCAAGCACCCTAACTGAGCCTTCACGTCTCATCTTTACATAAGTCTCCTTCTTCCTCTTCACAAGAGATTCAACTTCTTTAGTAAACCACGGTTCCCTCGCTCGACCACTCCTTCCCTGCCTGACGGGTACATGCTTATCAAGGACACGCAGTAGCTGTTCCTTGAACAAGCTCCACATTTCAATTGTGCCCATCCCCTGCAGTTTCCTTCCACATCCTATGCCTCCTAAATCTCGCCTAATCGCATCATAATTTTCTTTCCCCCAGCCATAACTCTTGCCCTGATGTATATACCTATCCCTTTCCATCGCTAAAGTAAACGTAACCGAATTGTGGTCACTATCACCAAAGTGCTCACCTACCTCCAAATCTAACACCTGGCCTGGTTCATTACCCAGTACCAAATCCAATGTGGCCTCGCCTCTTGTTGGCCTATCTACATACTGTGTCAGGAAACCCTCCTGCACACATTGGACAAAAACTGACCCATCTAAAGTACTCGAACTATAGCGGCTCCAGTCAATATTTGTAAAGTTAAAGTCCCCCATAACAACTACCCTGTTACTTTCGCTCCTATCCAGAATCATCTTTGCAATCCTTTCCTCTACATCTCTGGAACTTTTTGGAGGCCTGTAGAAAACTCCCAACAGGGTGACCTCTCCTTTCCTGTTTCTAACCTCAGCCCATACTACCTCCGTAGACGAGTCCTCATCAAACGTCCTTTCTGCCACCGTAATACTGTCCTTGACTAACAATGCCACACCTCCCCCTCTTTTACCACCTTCCCTGATCTTACTGAAACATCTAAACCCCGGAACCTGCAACAACCATTCCTGTCCCTGCTCTATCCATGTCTCCGAAATGGCCACAACATTGAAGTCCCAGGTACCAACCCATGCTGCAAGTTCACCTGCCTTATTCCGGATGCTCCTGGCGTTGAAGTAGACACACTTCAAACCACCTTCCTGCCTGCCGGTACACTCCTGCGACCTTGAAACCTTATTCATGACCTCACTACTCTCAACCTCCTGTACACTGGAGCTACAATTCAGGTTCCCATCCCCCTGTTGAATTAGTTTAAACCCTCCCGAAGAGCACTAGCAAATTTCCCCCCCCCAGGATATCGGTACCCCTCTGGTTCAGATGGAGACCATCCCTTTTGTAGAGGTCCCTCCTACCCCAGAATGAGCCCCAATTATCCAGGTATCTGAATCCCTCCCTCCTGCACCATCCCTGTAGCCACGTGTTCAACTGCTCTCTCTCCCTATTCCTCTCCTCACTAGCACGTGGCACGAGTAACAAACCAGAGATGATAACTCTGTTTGTTCTAGCTCTAAGCTTCCACCCTAACTCCCTGAATTTCTGCCTTACATCCCCATCCCTTTTCCTACCTATGTCTTTGGTGCCTTTGTGGACCACGACTTGGGGTGGTCCCCCTCCCCCTTAAGGATCCCGAAAACACGATCCGAGACATTGTACTGCAATGAAGAATATTAATATTCTGCATAGACTGCAAATCCTTTGTGCTGGTGAACTGCTTTTGCTTTAAATTATTTGGTGAATTTTTATAAAAATTAAAGTCGCCCCTTGCCAATAGGCGGAAAAATAATATACCTGTTGGTACTTTTTCAGATGGCGAAGCAAAAATAGAACAACTTGCTGCCCGATTCAAAACTCCCGAGTTGGCTGCTGTTTACAAAAAGAAGTTTGAAGAATGTCAAAATGCACTTTCACAGCTTCAAAAATCTGAGGAATCCCAAGTTATGGCCCAATCTGACAGTAGCAATCCTGTTGTTTATTTTGATGTATCAGCTGGCGAGGAGGTCTTGGGACGAATTACAATGGAATTGCTAGCAAATAAAGTTCCACGAACAGCCGAAAACTTCAGGGCCCTCTGCACTGGCGAACGGGGCTTTGGATATAAAAAATCAATATTTCACAGGGTTATTCCAGAATTTGTTTGCCAGGTAATTATTTGCCTCACTTCCCTGTGTGGTGGTAGCTCTTTTTTTGACAGATGAAGGGTGTTTGTAGCTGTAATGTAAAAATCTATGCCAATACCTTGTTTTTGTGCTAAAAGGTGATGAGAGATGTATGTGTAGTGAGTTGCAGATTGACCGGTTGAACCCAACTATCCCATGTTTAATGGATTCAGTGTCTGCTATTGCTGAGAGGCAAGTGAGCTTGATTCCATAGCGCAAATTTATAAATTAAATCTGCCCAAATTACATAGAATATACAGCACAGTGGCAGGCATTTTGGCTCAGCTAGTTTCTGCTGGTGTTTATGTTCCATATGAATCTCCTCCCATATCATCTACCTCATAACAGCCTTTCAGCATATTTTTCTGTTGCTTTTTCTATTATGTTCTCATCTTGTTTCCTTTTGAAATGTAAGCTATTTGTTTCAACTATTTCTTGTGGTTCTAAATCTCTCACTCTAACCACTTGAGTAAATACATTTCTCCGATTGGATTTATTAGATTTTGTTGGGTTCATGGCTCCTAGTTTAAGATTAAGTGGAAACATTTTCTCCATTCTCTCCTGTCCAATTTACTAAATTTAAGTACCTCTTGGGTTATCCAAGCCTCTTTTTTTTTAAGAAAAATATTCCAAACTCTTTAATCTTTCTTGGTAGCTGTGATCTTTTAGTTTTGGTACCATCTTTGTATTTTTTTGCACTTTCTCCAGTGATTCTGTCTTTTGTTTATAGTGTGGAGCTAGAACTTGTGCACAGTGCTCAAGTGTAGCCTGGCCAGTATTCTTTATAAACTTAGCTTCAATTTTTGAATTCTGTGCCTGTAGAAGTAAATCCCTGTACTTCTGTTAGCATTGTTATTTGTTAACATTATTGCTGACCTACGATACTGTTCTTAATGACTTTACCTATATCCCTATCTTTTTTTATTTTCTAAGGTGGTATAGGTGATCTTTCGATATTTTCTACCCAAGTGCCTCATTTTGGTTATCTATGTTAAAGTTCATCTACCACTTAACTGTCCATGCATCAAATTATGCGGGAAGCACAAGGCCAATTTGCACACGGCAAGATTCTGGTCTGAGAAACAGTGTCCTGGATTTTGTGGTTGGGGCAAAATAATGGCGCTCACTTTCTATAGGCTTTTGAATGCTGAATAGCTGTTAGCTCTGCGCTCAGCATGGCGCCCACTACAAAGGGATCTTGGTGTCAGACCAGGGCAAGGTGCATCAAGGTTGTTCAACCAGTCAGATTGAAGAATCCTCTCTGAGCCACACAGAATCTAAATCAAGTATTCTAAAATAGATTTAAATCGTGCCCAGAAAGCGCAAAAAAAGGAAATAAATGTGTGATTAAGAGACAGGAAAAGTAGAAAGCATGTACATATATTTTGAATCTTCAACACTAAATTCTGAAGGAATGAGACTTCACTGTTGTAAAAGTAAATTTTCACACCCAGGTAACTTTGGGAGTACTTAAGGCTGATATCACAGTTTAAAACATCACTTCTACCTGAATGCACAAGCCCCAGCTTTTTGTGGCATGTTTAGCCACAGAAGAGAAGTTGAGTATTGCAACCCCTCACACCCTTGTATTGATTTCAATGCTGTGCCTATTGGTGAGCACCACTATTTATTGAACGCCCTATGGAGAGGGGTAACTCAGATCTCAACTTCTGGATTCCTGGCTTTAATTTTGTGTGTAGACTTCAGATTTGTGATCCAAGGGGCTGTTGCCTTTTGGATCCAGAACTGGCTTGCCTACAGAAGGCAGAAAGTGGTTGTAGATGGGTCTTTTTCTGAATGGAGGTCGGTCACCAGTGGAGTGCCCCAGGGATCTGTTCTGGGACCCTTGCTGTTTGTCATTTTCATAAATGACCTGGATGAGGAAGTGGAGTTTGCCGACGACACGAAGGTTGGTGGTGTTGTGGATAGGTTGGAGGGATGTCAGAAGCTGCAGCGTGATGTAGATAGGATGCAAGACTGGGCGGAGAAGTGGCAGATGGACTTCAACCCAGATAAATGTGTAGTGGTACATTTTGGCAGGTCAAATGGGATGAAGGAGTATAATATCAAGGGTAAGACTCTTAGCAGTGTAGAGGATCAGAAGGACCTTGGGGTCCGGGTCCATAGGACTCTTAAATTGGCCTTGCAGGTAGAGGAGGTGGTTAAGAAGGCGTATGGTGTGCTGGCCTTTATCAATCGAGGGATTGAATTTAGGAGTCGGGAGATAATGATGCAGCTTTATAAGACCCTCGTCAGACCCCACTTGGAGAACTGTGCTCAGTTCTGGTCGCCTCATTACAGGAAGGATGTAGAAATTATTGAAAGGGTGTAGAGAAGATTTACAAGGATGTTGCCTGGATTGGGTGGCATGCCTTATGAGGATAGGTTGAGGGAGCTCGGTCTTTTCTCCTTGGAGAGACGAAGGATGAGAGGTGACCTGATAGAGGTGCACAAGATGTTGAGAGGTATAGATCGGGTGGATTCTCAGAGGCTTTTTCCCAGGGCTGAAATGGCTGCTACGAGAGGACACAAGTTTAAGGTGCTGGGGAGTAGGTAGAGAAGGAGATGTCAGGGGTAAGTTTTTCACTCGGAGGGTGGTGAGTGAGTGGAATCGGCTGCCGTCAGTGGTGGTGGAGGCAAACTCAATGGGGTCTTTTAAGAGACTTCTGGATGAGTACATGGGACTTAATAGGATTGAGGGTTATAAGTAAGCCTATATATAGGCCTAGGTAGGTAGGGACATGACTGGCGCAACTTGTGGGCCGAAGGGCCTGTTTCTGCTGTAGTTTTTCTATGTTCTAATAACAGAGCGCTGTTAGCCTTGCCATTATTCTCAGGTCAGAATTTAGAACTATATTGCCTCCAGTAAGGGACATAAACAAGTTCTGGGAGGCCAAAGGTTGAGTTTAATTTTCAGCAGTAACATTGCATCACTTCTCAATCACCATAGCAATGAAGCTTGTCCAGTCAAATTTAAGAGAGAAAGTTATCAGTGCAAGATACCTCCCTTCAACATCCAAAGCTTCCTGATGCTTATTTATAGTCGCAACATATTTTGAGATACAGCCGAAAATTTGACCCAGGAAGAGATGATATTTGATCCAGTGGGGAGGAGGATGTACCATGTAGATCTGCAACTGGATAATAGGCTCCTCCTGTGTCTTCACTGCCATGTCTTCTGCCCATCACCTCCATTATTTTGTCCTCCTTTGCCATCTTTTACCTTGCCATTGCCTTATCTTCCTTGTTCCAATTATCGGCCATGCTGTAACACTTGCTTGAACAGCTGGTATGCAAATATGTGCGTTAAGAGAAACCATTTTCTCTTTGGTCTCAATTGATTGGTTTAAGGATCTTTATTTAAAAATTGCAACTAGATGGGCTGTAAAGTTCTGAATCTAAAACACTTGTGATTACTTTCCCATGTTTGGGGCTGATTTCCTTCAGTATCCTTCCTGATAGGGTAACCTATTCAGTTAAATGGTAAACTTTCCAAATGGCTTGCTCATTTTCAATTCATTGGTAATTATTTAAAATTTGAGATGATCTGAAAGACAGCCAAAGGGAGTGGGCTGAAATTTAAAATCAGCAAGAGGGAGTGTTATTTAAATATCTGGTGGCGAAGCAGATGAGAATGCAACTATTGAAATGAGACAACAGAGAAAATGTACTTGGATGCCAACAGGACAAAGTTTAGAATTTAGGTGGAGAGTATCTTTGTAATATTTTGAGTGTTGTGTAACATGAATTGCATTCTTGTTTCAGGGTGGTGATTTCACAAGGTCCGATGGAAGTGGTGGAAAGTCTATTTATGGTGATAAATTTGAAGATGAAAGCTTCGTTATACGTCACACTTGTCCTGGTTTGTTGTCCATGGCAAATAGTGGGCCAAACACCAATTCTTCACAGTTTTTCATCACTCTGAAGGAAACCAAACATTTAGATTTGAAGCATGTGGTTTTTGGCTATGTAAAAGAAGGTATGGATGTTGTGAAGAAGATTGAAACATTTGGCTCAAAAAGTGGCCAAGTGAGTAAAATCCTTATGATCACTGATTGTGGACAGATTTCTTGAATGGAGAATACCCAGTTTCCCTCTGGTTGTGCACTCTAGAATTTGAAATGGTGTAATATTGGATATTGCTGGTGTAAACTGTACTGGTCTAAACATTGGATGTACAAATTATATTGACTGCTACCAGCTGTCAATTTTTTAAATGTTGAATTGCATGTTTCAGAATAAAGGTTTTGACAAACATTTAATGAGCGGTGGCATTATCTTAAATGTACACAACATGATTTTTGTGACATTTTGCAGTTCCAGCCAACTGTACAGAGCAGTTTTTAAACCTGGCGATCGAAGTTCGAACTATTAAAAAGTTGCAACTATTTTTTTTTTTTAAAGTGCAACATTTGAGAAATAAGGTGGAACTTAGTAACTGCATTCCAGGACTAAAAATGGTAATTACCAAACAGGATTTGGTCATTTTAACCAGGTTTTACATATTTTTGTTGCATTCATTTTAGAGCAATCAAAACACTAGGTGTTTTATTTTTCAATGTAAAAAATCCTGGAATGGGGTTAAATTTGCTGATGGCCCTGTTACCAAGATTAAAGTTCTGCTGTTAACATTGCAAATACTGGAACAGATTGACACTATTGTAAAATGTAAAGTCTTTTTTTAAACACAGATTTTCTAGTATTTGCTAATGTGATTGGCTCTGTAATTTTAAATTGGTAAATTTAAATAGTTAAAACCCATAACTTTATAAATATTTATAATAAAAGAATAGTTCTATCTACTGGTGATTTTAAGCAGTTTCCTTTACTGGTTTGTTTCAAATTCATGCGAACTTAGTGGAGGCACATGCCTAACCAGCAATAAATGTTATTGTACCTTTCTAAATGTTTTCAAATTGTGCATTTATTCTTTATTCCAGGATAGTTTCAGTAAGATATTAGCGGCATGGTGTATTTGAGATTAATACATGGTTACATAATCCTCCCAAGTACCGCACTATATTAAGTCGTCCATCCATGGGAACTACTTTTCCTCCTCTTGCCAGCAGTCTTAATTACAATCTCAAAAGGATTTTATTTGATGTGAAGCTTTTTCCCCATTTAAGTTCTGTTAAAGGCGAATTTGAACTCTTGGCCTTTTTTGAATTCCTTTTATGCAGCTGCCAGCAAGCAATGCTTTTTCGACGTGTAAGTATTTTCTTATGAAAGTGTTTTCAAACTTTGCATTCTTTCACCATACATAAGGCCCATGAAGCAGGAAGTACCTACCATGCCATCCCCTCCAAGTTGAATTTGCACATGGAATTCATTCTGTTTGCTTCCTGATGTTTTCATAATGCTTTTTTTGGGTCACACATCCTAACCTATATATTTTTTAACCACCATGTTCAGCTTGTGATGATTTTTGACCCAGAAATATGTCAAGGAAAATGTGTAATTTATTTCATGTGTGGAAACTTAATTGTTTCTTCCAAGAATATTTGAAAAGTACTTTTAAAAGAAGTTTGCAATTATAAAGGGATTTGTTTGGCTAAGAAATACATGTGACCTGGTGACCCTTGACCTGGAAGTAGTATCAATAGGATACCAGAAGTTGTATGGCTGACAGACATGAAGGAAAGTTGCAGCAAGTGGAGATCAGAAGGCATGTTTGCAAGGAGCTCTGTGTAATACAGTTGGGACAAAGCCAAAGATGGGGGTTAGAGCAGATATTTGTGAACTGGACAATTCAAATGTTCTACTTCAATTTTGCGAGAGCTTACAATGATTTAATGGGGTATATTGAAAGGAGTCTCTGGGGAATCTAAGCTATTAGGACTGTTGTAAATCTAGCTAAGTTCTGCAAGCATGTGCTGTTCGGGTAGCAACCACCTCCAGGGACCTCTGATGGAATATGGCTGCCAGTGAGCACAGCGCAACTCAATTGAGCGGTAAACCGAAAGATCTAAGGCAGGATTCTCTGGCTGTGTGAGCCCCAAGACTGGAAATTCCCACCTAAGCTAAAACCTCTGACTAATTTTTTTGTTTTGCCTGCTACGATTCCTGCAGCGGGTGAGATGGGAGATTTTCAGCCCTCGTGTTGCACATTGCCGCATGTCTGTAGGGAGTAATGCAGGTACTTGTGGTTATGTAACATGTATCTTTGTAAATTTCACTTTAAATAGTCTCTACAATTTTATTTTATCACTTGCCTGTTAATTCATGTTTAATGTATGTTGGTTCTGATTCATATTAAAGTATGAAGATACAAAGTGAAGTTTTGTTGGTAAATTCTTCATTTGGGGGTCATTCATTAAATGTAGTTACTTTGGTTTATGGTTTTCCCACGGGAATTTGAGTTATGGTGATTTGCACATGGCTTGTCATGCCTAACAAAGGCATGTCATTTTATGAAATTTCTGCTGATACTTTTCTAAATTACAAACAAACTCAAGATGGCTACCACAAATCATGTGAATTTGGCATTTGAACAGCAGGCAGTATTAAGTATCTGGAAAATTCCTAATTAAATATGGACTATGGTGATTGTGAAATTCTCACATTTTATTGTTTTAAGAATGGGCCAACGCTAAAGACTATGGAGTTCCTAGACTGCTTGTCTCCATGTTTCATACTGGACAAAGGAAAGATAGAAACCACTAATCATTATTAATTTCCCATTGTGTCATGATGGTCTACCCATTCCAAACTAAACAGTGGAACCTTGTTGTTAGTCTGGGAATCAGACTGAAACTGGATGCAAATCTTCAAGTAGTCAAAGTACTTCACCTGTACTTCAGTTTCAAAAGTTCACCTAAAAACCAACTCCCTCGATGTTTTGCCACAAGAAACTGCTGAATCTGCTGTGAGCTCTTCACCTTGCAGGATGCTCACTTCAACTTTAAATCATCAAATCCATTCAAGAAACCACAAGTCTGTCATATGGGAGACTGGAAATTGTAAATCAGATTGAATTAATCTCTGTAAAAATATACTAATCTGTATCCAAACTCTGTGAGACAGGAACATGTATTGTGTTATTTTGAGAGAAATGTGATGGTGTGGTATTGTCACTGGACTAGTAACTGTTAAACCCAGGCTAATGCTCTGGGCATCTGGGTTTGAATCTCACCAAGGCACATGGTGAAATTTGAATTCAATAAAAATCTGGAATTGAAAGTCTAATGACCATAAAACCATTGTCGATTGCTTTAAAAACACATCTGGTTAACTAATGTCCTTTAGGGACATTACAACGCTCAGTAATATAGTTGACCCTTAAATAGGCAGTTGGGGATTGGTAATAAATGTTGGCCCAGCTAGCAACACCCACGTCCCCTAAATAAAAAAAACTTGCTGCTGAATTATTTAATTGGAATGCATATCTTGAAGGTAAGAAAATACACACCTCAGTACAAAACATGTTGATTGCAGACAGAACAGATACATTCTGTCTTGCATCATCATTAGGAGATCATGACCCTTGATGTTCAGTTCTCTAATTTTGCTTCAAGGTCCTGGCAGTCTCCAAACAGGACCTCCTGCCTACTCTCCACTAAAGATTGGTATTAGTGCATCAAATAGGGGGATGGGTGAAAATGTGGCTCAAGGGTTAGTATAGGAGAAAATTTCATATTTTTGATCTACAAGGGAATCGAAGGTGTGTTGACTGGTGGTGCAGGCAGGAAAGGTTGCAACTTGATCATCTATTACTTTATTGACTGGTAAAGTAAGCTTGAGGGGCCAATTGGCATATTCAAGCTAATTTCTTACTCGTTGAGATTATTTTGGAAAAAGGATGGAAAAAACTTACTGGCTAAACTTTTTCCCTATTAGGAATGTCACTTAGACTGAGTGGATATTCCCTTAGCCTAGAATGTTTCAGCTAGCTGGAGAGGCTGGGGTTCTTTTCTCTGGAGCAGAGAAGTCTAAGGGGGGGGGGGGGCACTTGATTGAGGTGCATAAAATTAAGGGACGTAGCTAAGGTGGACAGGAAGGAACTTTACTCTTTAGAAGAGGGTAATTCACCAAAGATCTTTAGACAGCACCTTCCAAACCCATGACCACTTCCATTTAGAAGAACAAGGGCAGCAGATACATGGGAAGACCCACCTGCAAGTTCCCCTCGAAGCCACTCATCATCCTGATTTGGAAATATATTGCCATTCCTTTGCAGTCACTGGGTCAAAATCCTGGAATTTCCTCCCTAATGGCATTGTGGGTCAATCAACAGCAAGAGGACTGTAGTGTTTCAAGAGGTGGAGATGCCGGCGTTGGACTGGGGTAAATACAGTAAGAGTTTAAACAACACCAGGTTAAAGTCAACAGGTTTATTTGGTAGCAAATGCCATTAGCTTTCGGAGCGCTGCTCCTTCGTCAGATGGAGTGGAAATCTGCTCTCAAACAGGGCATAGAGAGACACAAAATCAATTTACAGAATACTGATTAGAATGCGAATCTCTACAGCCAACCAGGTCTTAAAGATACAGACAATGTGAGTGGAGGGAGCATTAAGCACAGGTTAAAGAGATGTGTATTGTCTCCAGACAGGACAGCCAGTGAGATTCTGCAAGTCCAGGAGGCAAGCTGTGGGGGTTACTGATAGTGTGACATAAACCCAACATCCCGGTTTAGGCCGTCCTTATGTGTGCGGAACTTGGCTATCAGTTTCTGCTCAGCGGCTGCGCTGTCATGTGTCGTGAAGGCCGCCTTGGAGAACGCTTACCTGAGGATCCAAGGCTGAATGCTTGTGACCGCTGAAGTGCTCCCCCACAGGAAGAGAACAGTCTTGCCTGGTGATTGTTGAGCGGTGTTCATTCATCCGTTGTCGTAGCGTCTGCATGGTTTCCCCAATGTACCATGCCTCGGGACATCCTTTCCTGCAGCGTATCAGGTAGACAACGTTGGCTGAGTTGCAAGAGTAGGTACCATGTACCTGGTAGATGGTGTTCTCACATGAGATGATGGCATCCGTGTCGATGATCCGGCACATCTTGCAGAGGTTGCTGTGGCAGGGTTGTGTGGTGTCGTGGTCACTGTTCTCCTGAAGGCTGGGTAGTTTGCTGCGGACAATGGTCTGTTTGAGGTTGTGCGGTTGTTTGAAGGCAAGAAGTGGGGGTGTGGGGATGGCCTTGGCGAGATGTTTGTCTTCATCAATGACATGTTGAAGGCTCTGGAAGAGATGCCATAGCTTCTCCGCTCCGGGGATCAGCCTCTGATCTTCGGGTAAGCATTCTCCAAGGCGGCCTTCATGACAGACGACAGCGCAGAGTCGCTGAGCAGAAACTGATAGCCAAGTTCTGCACACATGAGGACGGCCTAAACTGGTATGTTGGGTTTATGTCACACTATCAGTAACCCCCACAGCTTGCCTCCTGGACTTGCAGAATCTCATTGGCTGACCTTTCTGGAGACAATACACATCTTTTTAACCTGTGCTTAATGCTCCCTCCACCCACATTGTCTGTATCTTTAAGACCTGGTTGGTTGTAGAGATTCGCATTCTAATCAGTATTCTGTAACTTGATTTTGTGTCTCTGTGCCCTGTTTCAGAGCAGATTTCCACTCCATCTGACGAAGGAGCAGCGCTCCGAAAGCTAATGGCATTTGCTACCAAATAAACCTGTTGGACTTTAACCTGGTTAAAAGGTTAAACAGGTTAAAACTCTGTTTCAAGAGGACAGCTCTCCACCACTTTCTTGAGGGCAACTAAGGATGGGCAATACATGTGGGCCAGCCAGTGAAGCCCATGGCCCATGAATGAATAATAAAAAAAGGATCAATACCCAGAGGGCATGGATTTAAGTTAAAAGGCAGGAGGTTTATGCGAGAAGTTTTCACCCAGAGGGTGCTGAGAATCTGGAACTCTGTCTGAAAGGGTGGTAGAGGCGGGGACGTGAGGACTTTTAAGAAGTATTTAGGTGAGCACTTGAAATACCATTGCATACAGGGCTTCAGGCCAAGTGGTGGAAAATGGGATTAGAACAACAAGATGTTTGATGGCCGCCACGGACAGAATGGGCCGAATGGCCTCTTTCCCTGCTGTGAAGCTCTGAGTGAAGCAATCTCCTTAAGAGGGTGATGCAGACTTTTTAACTGAATTAACCCCCGAATCCTCTGGATTACCGGTCCAGCATCATAATTTCCAACCGGTTCCACACATTTTATGCTGTGTTTATTAAAATGTAATTGCTCTCCACTTAGGACCAGGAGTGGGGATTTAACAAACCGGTGCGGGTCACGGTGTTGAAATGGCCGTCGCCATGGCGACTAGCTACCCTTTGACCTCTGAAGAACCGGAAGTTCCGGTTCAGGCGGCTCGAAATTCGAATGGTTGCCATGGAGCTCAGTGGCAGCGTTATGGGGAGTAACGACGATCAGGCCCTGGACTCCATTGTCGAGCGCTTAAAGCGCCGTTACCTCGGCAATACGGAGGCAGAGTGCAGCAGGTGGGCGGCTGACACTGGACACGGGAGCGTGGAACAGGTTAAACTGGGGCTCCAGCACGCCGAGGATCAGGTGAGAGGATGGCGGAGGTTAAAAGGTTCGCAGGCCACTCTAGTAGCTGGGCTAACACGATAGGGCTGGGATGCTGTTAAATGAAAAGAGCAGCGTGTCCCTTACCGTGCACTTCACCTAGTAGAATCATAGAATCCCTACAGTGCAGAAGGAGGCCAGTCGGCCCATTGAATCTGCACCAACCACAATCCCACCCAGGCCCTATCCCCGTGACCCCACATATTTACTCTGCTAATCGCTCTGACACTAGGGTCAATTTAGCATAGCCAATCAACCTAATCTGCACATTTTTGGACTATGGGAGGAAACCGGAGCACCCAGAGGAAACTCCCGCAGAGACAGGGAGAATGTGCAACCTCCACAGATAGTGACCCGAGGTTAGAATTGAGCCCGGGTCCCTGGTGCTAACCACCGTACTGCCCATCAGCCTTGGCCAATATTGGGCATTCATCTCTTTGTTTGAGAGATCTTGTGTGCGAAGTGACTCCCCTGTTCTCTGTAGAAGTTATTGCACTAAAAATGTGAAACCTCAAAGATAAAGGCAATAACCTGAACCACTGGTAAATTGGCACTGAGTAGATTAGAGCGACGAATGCTGGAAGATTGATAGGGAAATGGGTTTTGATTCACAGGGTATTGCCATTAGTAGTGGGAAAAGTGGGAGCTGTACTGTAGGGTATGGCTTCACCAAAACTGCTGGGGATAGTCTGGCTAGTAATATAACAAGGGCATTAGGGAAGGTTTAAACTAAATAGTGAAAGGAAGGGTTCATGATAGGGGATATGTGGTAAATTAAAGGGAAACAAAAAGGTGATAGGGCAGGGTAGTGATTTGGGTGATGATTACCAGATTATGGCTAGGAGGGACAGAACATGCACATGCAGTTAAAATGATGTGGAGATGCCGGCGTTGGACTGGGGTAAACACAGTAAGAAGTCTAACAACACCAGGTTAAAGTCCAAATAAACCTGTTGGACTTTAACCTGGTGTTGTAAGACTTCTTCCTGCAGTTAAAGCCAGAGATTGCAAATATGCAATGCAAAGTTAAAGGTTTTGCACCTGAATGTATGCAAGATGCATAATAAAATGAATGAATTGTTGTCACAGATTTTAAATAAATGTGTATGACCTGTTACAGTCTTGCACCCTACACCTCTTTGTGGCAATCGCTCCTTGCTCCCACCTATCACTGACCTACTTTGCTCTAACTAATCTTATACAATATATTATCCATCACATTCTCCCTCACTTTACCTCTGAAGAAGAGTCATATTGACTTGAAACAATAACGCTCTTTCTCTCTGCACGGATGCTGCCTGACCTGAATTTTTCTAGCATTTTCTGTTTTTATCTGCAATTATCATGGATGGCTTTCATTTATGTGTAGCTTGAGACAATCAGATTGGCAAAGGTTGCCTGGAAAATTAGTTCATAGAGTGCATTTGGGACAATTTCTTAAGAGTGGTACATTCCAGCACCAACCAGGGAGAAGGCTATTCCAGACCTGGTAGCCTGCAATGAGACACAATTGAACGGTAACCTCATAATAAAGGAACCTCCAGGTTACGATGAACATACCGTGATCAAGTCCTTTTCTCTCTCGCTCCTGTGCTTGCTCACCTACATTGGTTCTCAGTTAAGCAACACATGGATGTTACAATTCTGATCCTTGTTTTCAGATCCCTCCAAAATCTTGCTCTTCTGTATCTCTGAACTCCTTCAGCCCTCCAAGAAGTTGGTGCTTCTTTAAATCTGACCTCGTGAGCATCCCCAGTTGCTCTAACATTGGTGGCTGTGCCTTCAGCTGCCAAGGCTCTGAGCTCTGAAATTCCGTCCTAAACTCCACTGCCTCTTTATCTTTCTTTGCTTCTTAAAACCTACCTCTTCGGCCAAACTTTTGTTCATCTGCGCCACTATAATATGTTTCAGTGCAAATTTTGCTTTATAACGTTGTGAAGTGCCTTGGAAAGTTCTGCTGTTTGTTGCAGTTGTAAATTTGCCAGAAAAAGTTAAATCTAGTAATTAATATTGCAAGTATGCTTTTAATGAGGTGACAGTTAATAACTGAAAATAAACCTCACTTGTCCAGAAAGTGAGCAAAATGTATGTCTCATTCCTTCAGGTTTTGACTTGTTTTAGGTATTTCAAAGTAAAATTTTTATACTTTTTCCTTTCTGTTTTTTCTCTTTTAAACCAATTTATTTTGTTGTTTTTGTACATGATTATACAAATTATATGAATTCACCTTTCTTAGTCCTTCCGCTGTTTCTCCATTTTAAATCTCATTGGTGACCAAGAAACACTATGTCATTTACCAAAGCCACAGTGTGATATTGCCCTTGCTATGCCATTGTTACCCCTTCCACCAACTGGGGCAATAATGGTAATGTCACTGGACTAGTAATCTGGACATGGGTTCAAACCCTACCATGAAAGCTGTTGGGATTTGAATAACTTCAAATTCAGAAAATCTGAAATTGAAAGCTAGTCCCAGTAATGGTGATGTTGTTAAAATCTGCCTGGTACACATGACTTCAGACCCACAATCATAGAACATAGAACATTACAGTGCAGTACAGGCCCTTCGGCCCTCGATGTTGCGCCGACCAGTGAAACCAATCTAAAGCCCATCTAACCTACACTATTCCAATATCATCCATATGTTTATCCAGTGACCATTTAAATGCCCTTAATTGACTCGTCTCTGAAATTGCCTGGCAAGCCACTCCGTTCAAGGGCAATTAGGGACAGGCAGCAAATGCTGGAAAAACTCAGCAGATCTGGCAGAGAGAAACAGAGTTAACATTTCAAATTTGTATGACTCCCAGAGTGATCATGGCTCTGAAAAAGTGTCATGGATTCAACTGTAGGTTCTGTGGAGAGTGAACCATAATTGCCAGATATGCTAAGTTTTTCCAGCGTTTTCTGTTTGTATTTCACAATTCCAGCATCCACAGTATTTTGCTTTAATGTGGGTATTTTTTAAAAATTGGTTGACAAATATTTAAAAATCTAAATGTGAATGAGCACGTTTAACTGATGGGGCACAACACAAAATCATCTTGTTTCAGAAAAGTATGGCCCTTTGTGGACCAATTGCTCAGAACAGGCACTTGTCCAAAGCCCATAGGGTTTCTATGGGTGTTTGCATGGCAAACTCCTATCGTCTAACCATCCAAAAAGAGTAGTGCCCACTACAGGGCATGTGGGACCTATGAGTACAGGGCACACAGCTGTATATTATGAATCAGATTGCAAAATCATAATTGAACAATGCAATGTTTGAAACAGGAAATATTAATTGGAATATTCAATTCAATGTCAGTTTTAGTTGCAGAAAGTGAAATAAAGAAGGAAAGAGGTTGGATAAAGACACAGATATGGGATAGAAAGAAAAAGTTAAACTTTTAAAAATATTTCTGAATAAGCAAATGCTGAAGAAATGATACGCTTATACAAGTTAATTTTCAGTGCCAGAGAGATAGTTTATGGGTAATTAAGACTTAATCACCATTAAAGATACTTGGACTGGAATGAGCAGGTCTATTTTTGGGGGGCTTTTAACCCATGGAGACCAACAAACTAAAAGAATCAAATTTACTAAATAACCCTGGCGATAAACCAATGGACACAATTTCACTTTTTATAACTTAACATAAATTAAACATGAACAGGCAATGTGTATTGTTAGGGATCAGATTAGAACCTCCAAGGTACATTAGAAGTTACCCTAGACCCCTAGTTTTAGTTTTACCCTTACCCTATTGATGATAAGTGTTGTTGCAATAGTAATCCTGCTCAGTATGAGAGGAACTGCAGGTTCAGACATTTAGTGTATGTGCTTGGCAGAGGAGCCAATGGTGCGATGCTACCATTTGTGGGATTATGACTGAATGCCTCTAAGTCAGAATCCTGTCTCTATTTTTGTGTGAGCATAAGATGTTCTGCTCCAAGTATGATTCTATTGACCCACTAGGAAGCTTTTATTAAAACGGGCTTTATTTAACAATACAGTTTAACTATAACCAAAAGGAATTAGCAGAATTTTTGCCAATTGAAATACTTAAACATGGCATTCTTATTATAGAATCCTGATATTTAATGATGATATAAGGGTGGTAGTGAGAGATGATATAGGTTCTATGGAAAAAATGGTTGAATCCATTTGGGTGGAAATGAGAAATTGTGAGGAGAAAAAGTCACCGATAGGCGTAGTCTATAGGCCACCAAATAATATCACAGTGGGGGAGCAATAAACAAGGAAATAACTGGTGCATGTGAAAATGGTATAGCAATTATCATGGGGGATTTTAATCTACATGTCGATTAGTCAAACCAGGTCGGTCAAGGCAGCCTTAAGGAGGAGTTCATAGAATGTATCTGCGATAATTCCCTTGAACAGTATGTGATGGAACCTACGAGGGAGCAAGCTTTCCTAGATCTGGTCCAGTGTAATGAGACAGGAATAATTAATGATCTCACAGTTAGGATTCTCTTGGAAGGAGCGATCACCGTGTGGTTGAAATTAAAATACAGATGGAGCGTGAGAAAGTAAAATCCAATACCAGTGTCTTGTGCTTAAACAAAGGAGACTACAATGGGATGAGGGAGGAGTTGGCTAAGGTGGACTGGGAGAAAAAACTTTATGGTAGGACAACTGAGGAATAGTGGAGGACTTCCAAAATGATTTTTCACAGTGCTCAGCAAAAGTATATACCGGTGATAAGGAAGAACTGTAGGAAAAGAGATAATCAGCCATGGGTATCTAAGGAAATAAAGGAGGGCATCAAATTGAAAGAAAATACATACAAAGTGGCAAAGATTAGTAGGAAACTAGATGATTGGAAATCTTTAAAGGTCAGCAGAAAGCCACAAAAAAAGCTACAAAAAGTAAGATGGATTATGAGAGTAAACTAGCTCAGAATATAAAAACAGATAGCAAAAATTTCTATAAATATATAAAATGAAAAAGAATGGCTAAAGTAAACATTGGTCCTTTAGAGGATGAGAAGGGGGTTGTTATAACTGGAAATGAGGAAATGGCCGAGGCATTGAACAGGTATTTTGTCGGTCTTCACAATGGAAGACAGATAACATGCCAGAAATTGATGACAAGAAGGCTATGGCAGGTGAGGACCTAGAAACGATCACTATCACTAAAGAGATAGTGTTGGGCCAGCTAATGGTGCTAAAGGTAGACAAGTCTCCTGGCCCTGATGGAATGCATCCCAGGGTACTACAAGAGGTGGCGGGGGAAATAGCAAATGTAGTAGTAGTAGTAGTAGTAGTAATTTACTAAAATTCACTGGACTCTGGGGTGGTTCCCGCAGATTGGAAAACAGCAAATGTGACGAAGGTAGACAAAAGGCGGGTAACTATGGGCCAGTTAGCTTAATTTCTGTAGTGGGGAAAATGCTTGAATCTATCATCAAGGAAGAAATAGCGAGACATCTGGATAGAAATTGTCCCATTGGGAAGAAGCAGCATGGGTTCATATGAAAAATAGGTCATGTTTAATGAATTTACTGGAGTTCTTTGAACACATTAGGAGCACGATAGGCAATGGGGAAACAGTGGATGTGGTGCATCTGGATTTCCAGAAGCCATTTGACAAGGTGCCGCACCAAAGTCAGCTGCATAAGATAAAGGTGCACGGTGTTATGAGTGATATATTAGCATTGGTTAACTAACAGAAAGCAAAGAGTGGAGATAAATGGGTGTTTTTTTGCTTGGCGATCAGTGGTGTGCCTCAGGGATCAGTGTTGGGACCGCAATTGTTTATAATTTACATGAATGATTTGGAGTTGGGGACCAAGTGTAGTGTGTTAGAATTCGCAGCTGGCACTAAGATGAGTGGTAGAGCAAAGTGTGCAGAGGACACACTCAAAGTCTGCAAAGCGATTTATAGATAATCTAAGTGAATGGGCAAGGGTCTGGCAGATGGAGTACAATGTTGGTAAATGTGAGGTCATCCCTTTTGGTAGGAATAACAGCAAAATGGACCATTATTTTTGCAGAAGGCACACGTTTCCAGGTCCGCCTCAACTTTGCCCCTGGATTCAGCTCTTTTAATCTTCTCTTTGCAGCTGTGCCACACACTACCTTCCATTCCATTTTTCACTAGTTCTCAGTTATGTGATGTGCCTCTATCAAACCTTGAGCACTCTACATGTCCCTCAAATGCAAAAACTCTGCTCGAGATCTGACCACCTGCATGCAATCAAGCTTCTACGAGAATCTCCCAATGTGAAACTATGTCCCTGAGAGCCAGTCCTAGCATCCTGGATCTCTTCCACTTGGCTGCCAGTTACCCTATGCCCACATGCCAAAATTACACCAGCTCCAGATTACATGGGGCCATTTCACCCTTTTGGAAGCTGGGCCTAAATGGCAATTGAAAAGTCAAGTATGGAAGCACTAAGATAGAGGCAGTGGACCAATTGTAGGACCATGGGCTGATGATGAGCATCAATGTTGCATCTAAGAATGGAATTCGGGTTAGATTAATTATGGGAAGAGGCATGAGCAGTGACTAAAGTAGAGTCTGGAAGTTCAAAAGCATCAGCATGAAGTGAAAAAAATGTCCAGAACAGTCAGTAATGTGGAGTGTTGCACTTTATGGATGTAAGGGTTACACTCTTAAGAGGATGAGAGAAGGATCAAAGCTTCTGAAATGTGGGTATGATGGAGAATGCACAGAATCAGCTGGATAGACAGA
This sequence comes from Mustelus asterias, assembly GCF_964213995.1. NCBI lineage: Eukaryota > Metazoa > Chordata > Chondrichthyes > Carcharhiniformes > Triakidae > Mustelus > Mustelus asterias. The sequence goes on from NC_135810.1 coordinate 78,790,620, forward strand.
AAGACAAATGAGTGGTTTAGATAAAAAGTAGAAGTTCAGGAATAAAAAGGGTTGTCAAGTACAGTTAGAGTGAAGGATAGCCAAGATTGGAAGCAGACCGATAACCTTGTAACAAAAGAGAAAGAAAAATATTGGATGGGTGGATAACATTGAGATGTGGACTGAGGGAGGCTTGAAGAAGCAAGGTGATGACGACAACTCCACTAAGGCTATGGTGACGATGAGTGAACCATTGAACGCTTGATTTAAACCTGCTGGTTTAAGTAGACTAAACCTTGACAAAGTCCCAGAGCGCTTCACAGCCAATTTGTATGTAGTGTAATTACTGTAATAACTTAAATAAATGTGGTAGCCAATTCTTGCAGAGCAAGTTTACACAAAGTGTAATAAATTACATGTTTTGTTTTAATGGTGATGATGTAGACAATAGGAGAACCCTCCTAATGTTCATCAAATATATAGTAGAATGGGTTAATAGGTATTATGCTGATAGCTATTGTACATGATCGGTGATGTCAGATCATGAGTCTCTATAATTTGGAGATACCTCAGAAAGGAGCCTCATGTTTATCTGTCCCTGTACAGGGTTGTAAAGAGTTAATAAACATTTAGAAGTTCTTGGATGCCTTGTTTCCAGTAGCCTCTGTAAATTATACCCTGGACCGATTTCTGATGTCACTTCATGGTGGCAGCAGTAAATTAACTGATGCACAAGGATCCCTGACTAAACTGCTGGTAACAGGAAAGTGAAAGCCATCAGGAATACAGCAGCAAGGGAATGACCGCAACAATGAATCAAAAAGAAAAGAACCAATGGAATCCCAAAACAGTTGATTAACGTAACATAGAAAAAGCCCTACCTCTATCTGACTTCTCTGACCACATGAAAGGCCCCAACCAGGCAGCACATTGGACAAACTGGGGCCACAAATTCAGCAGATATAGGGGGCTGCTTCAGGGTTAGCACAGAAGACTGGTAAAGAGCAGCTTGGGATACTCCTCTAGTCCATGAGCGGCAGAGATAACATTTGAGTAGGACAGGGTGTTAATGAGCACACAGCTGCCTATGAAGAGGTTATTAAGGTCTTCAATTCATATTTTAGTCTTTAGAGAGACACTATTATAGATCAAGCCATATTTAGCTTTCTGCAGTCCAGAGGAAAGCTAATATTACACAAGATAGTTCAATTAACGAGACAGGCTGAGTTTCAGAAGCGGAATCGAATTTTAATCAAGGGTGATAGAAAACTTTTGTGGAGTCAGACTACTGACACAGTCCAGTGTGTGAGCAATAGAAGTACCAGCACTCCCACTAAAAAGCAGAGCCAGGCCAAAGAGAGGGTGATCACTGGCATTATCCAGTCCTCTCATAGGTACAAAAAATATCACACCAGACACAGATATGATACAAAGAGTCTTGCCTGCTGGAGACATTTTAAAGCGGTACACCACAACAGCAAGCCTCCTACTCAAATATGTAATGGACAATCAATCTGATCACACGGTATCCAGGAAATAGAAGCTACAGAGGAGCACAAAGTGCCTTTCTTCAGTGAAATTACAACCTTTTGGAGTGCGAATATCATCGTCAATGGTCACATAACCGAATTCAAGTTGGACTGGGTGAATACGTGTGCATTATTTCTGATCCGATATCGTGGCTGATGCCTGAATTTCCCCAACCATCTGTGACTTGATTTCACAGTCCATGGAGTACCCCGAGGTGCAAGGGCAGATGATTGCCACATGTCAATATAATGACCGAGAACTTACTGAGTTATCCATAATCAGTGGAAACCCAAATTGACCCAGGATAGTTTGAACTAGTCTCCGTACCAAAAACTCCACATTTGCAACCACAGGAGGATATTCTGGAACTTGTATTACCCTGAGGAGATGATGGATGAAGAAGAAGGCCAGAGCATTCATGATGAATGTGACCAGGATGCCAATCCATCTGGCCATTCTGGTAAGGGCATTGATGACATGGAACAACCTAGTATAGGCACTGACTTTTATAAATAATGATCAACAATAGAAGCCTCGGAGAGAAGTGTAGAACAGAAAGCTGGCTCCCCAAGCCCTGAGGTCAAGACTGAAAAGGATGTAACTGAAACTTACACTCGCTACTGATCTCGCACACACTTCAGACATGTAAGGAAGTGTAACTTCTCTGAATCTAGTAGAGGCAGTAGAACGACTATCTGACCCACTACAGCACTATTGAATAACAGGACCCAAGATGACAGTCAGTTCTGTCCCAGATGTTGTCTTGACAGCTGAAGCTCTCAATACCATAACTCATGAACAGCAAACTCACATTGATGTGAAACAGTGTGTGCACAGGCCAAACAACTGCAAACAGCAAGATAAGCCCTATAGTATTGACAGAAGTATCAGTAACTCCACTTGAGAATAATCTTCATTCTTTCATTTGCCCATCAGATTCATTCTTGAATGTGGCATTGGGAATGCAAACAGTTTGTTCAGGGGACAAGAATCATTAAATGTACTTTAGCAGTTAATGCTTCTGCAAAGCAACAAATTTACTATATTAGAAGATTGCAGGCCCATTACAGCCATACAAATCTTAAAAGAAGCTAACCAAGTTTCATTCCAGCAGCACAATCTCTAAAGGGTTGCCAAGGCAAAGAGGGCATCTGTTAATTTTATGCTGTACACTAGAAACTAAAATCTCTGTACTGATTTAAGTACATTCCAGGAAGAATATGGAGATCATACACCCTCTGAGAGCTGAAAACTGGACAATTTACGCCACTGGCACAGAAGACTGAAGGGGGGATAGTGGGAGGTAGGATGTGTAAATAGAGCAGACTGAAAGACTTGGGAGCGGAAGAGGGTGGAGGGGGGAGAATGTAGTATAAAGGGTTTATAGCTGGTGATGTCAGATCACATGTCTCTGGAACTCAGTTGCCTCAGGAAGGAACCTCATGCATAACTGTCCCTGTACATGGTTGTAAATAGTTAATAAATATTTGGAAGTTCCAGATGCCTTGTTTCCAGTAGTCTGTGTTAAATATACCCTGGATCCATTTTTGATATTAATTCAAAATAGTGGTATTATATCTGTTGCATCAAACTGAAGCCCCATATGTCCTCTCAGCTGAACATTTCAACTGAGAAACATTGTCACTACACTGAATTGTCAGCCTAGATTATGTGCTCAAGTCTCTGGAATGAAACTCAAATACCAGCTCTCACTGACTCCGAAGCAAGAGTGCTATTTGGAACCGAAGCTGACATCTAAACATAGTTCTAATTTGTGTCATGTTTTATTAATTTTAAGAAAAAATATATTTTTAGAGGGATGCACTTGACAATCAGTGAGAAGGCAGCTGTGCTAATATGTTTGGGTTTGTATTACAAGATTTAAAAATTGATTATATTCATGCTAATAATATTATCCTGGGCCTCCCTATTGTTCAGTGAAGACCTGTAGCACTACAGAGACTAGTAGGTTTACAAAGTGGATATTCTCGTGAAACTGATCAAAAGCCGAGAGATGAACAAACATATTCTGCCACCCAGTGGTTATAATCTAATCCTGACACTTGGCTAACCAATGTGAATTACTTCAATTTTCTTGACTTCTTCAAAACTCATTGAATTGCGGAACTGGAGGTGTCCATTATTTATAGTTTGTATACATTTTTACCCATGTTAATTTCAAAGGTGTCAGTTGAAGTACTGTATTTTGTGTATATTGTTATATTTCTTTGTTTTTGTTGCAATTGATCAAAATAGTTTACTGCAGCACTTCAGGTAATTAAAACTGTGCTCTGGGAAAAAAAAATCAGGCATGATAAATTAAATTTTGTAATCAAGTACAAAATTAGATATCACAAGTGAACTTTGTGCTGTACAAAATACTGAGATTTATAAACATTATTCGACATTCTCCCATTGATATTTCACCTTCATGTAGTTAGTAATTTAAAATGTTGCAGTACGATGCATCATAAAATGTTACTCAGATTATATGATGCACAAGTGAGATGTGGTAACTTGCCCATAGGTTTATTTAACAAGTAATAAAAGACAACTACTAAATTGCTGATGTACATATTTTTACAAATAATGTAGCATGTGTTGTCCCACAAGATTTCATGTTTTGCTGTTTTTAATGTCTGATTTAAAGGTCATGGAATTCCAATTTCAACCCTTTTGTTTTATTTTAGGACTCCAAAGTAAATTTAACCAGAAATCCGAAAATCAGTCCATGTTTCAAAGGTGAGATTTATTTTGCACAAAAATAATTGCACTAGATTTGTAAGCTAATAATATTGATGCAAAAATGATGCTGATTTTTATTGTGTTAATTTATTAGATCAGATTCATTGCATATTTTCAGAATTATACCAAGGCTCAGAGTTAAACTATGAAAACATGTTGCAGAAACTTAGCTTGGTTCCCTTGAGATTAGAAAATTAAGATATTTTAAAATGATAAAATAATGGAATGCAGTAGATTTAGAGAAACTATTTCCTCTGAGAAAATCTAGAACAAGGGGATGTGAACTTAGTTAGAACTAGATCATTCATGAATAGAAGCAGAAAGGTGGGAAAATGGAGTTGAAGCGGAGATTAACCATGATCTGATCGGTCCATTGATGGAATGTGCTACTCCTGGTGTTCGTTAACGAACAGCCTCAACCCATCATTTTGTTCTATACTTTTTGAATTTGTATCTTTCCTGTTGCAAACCATGTCTCAGACATCTTTGCTGTGTGAACTCTGCATAGTAGCACAGACGTCAAGAAACAAAACGGAAATGATAAAAAGGATTTTAAGAGTCCTTTTGTTTCTCAACACAGGGAAAGAGCAATTCACCAGCCACTACTTGTCTTTGGACATTGTTCAGCATTTCTCGAATTGCCTTTCTGTAAGGATAGTGGTCGGTCATAAACAACCTAGTGCCTGTCATCCTTTAATACTGTTTGGTCACTTTAGTTCCTCTTGTTGTAGGGAAATATCCCTTACCAGTGCAGAATAGAAGTTGAGTCGCAAATCAAGGTTCAAAGCGTGTCTTTATTGTACAATTACTGGGATCCCAGGGAGACCCCCGTAGCCAGCTCAGAAACAGTGGCTTGGCCACGTTGATCTCAATTAAATCACATCAGCTCTGGATCTTTATAGGGATCCAAAATTCGCGCGGGAACATTTGATTATGCCTTTTTTTACACAATGTATAAAGTGGTCTGTCAGTTTCAAAAGTCCCTAGGAAGTTTCATGGATTAGCATTTGTATGGTGTGTGTTCGTGTTAATGGGATTACTTGGTCCTGCCCCGGTGTCTAAATGCGTTTTCCATTACCATCTCTATGTGTCCTCTTATTTAAATTGATCCTATTGTTCCGTGTCTGTGTTTCCTGCTTGTGAGATTGAGTGTTAATGTCATCCTGTCCTGTTGGGTGTCTGGGGTATTTCATTCTTAACCTTTTATCCTTATCTCTTAGTTTATCAGATTTTTATGTCTGCCTTGGCCAGTTTAAAAATGCAGCTACGTGCTGTTGCTAGGCAGATTAGGGATCTTCCGTAGTTTCTGAAATTCGTGAGTCTCTCAGCTGTGCAGGGGGAGACCCGATCGAATATCCATCCGGGGGTGCCCCTCTGCATTGTTGGCCCGTTATGAGTGGTGCCAATTAGTCCAATAAAAATATGTTTGATGATACAAATATGGTTTTCTGGAAAATTTCCTCCTTCAGTCCCTCCTCTCGTCCAGGGGGTGCCATTCATGGCTGACCCCCCATGGACGACCTTCAGAGGAACAGTGATTTGTACAGCTGTTGTCCTTGCCGTTGTTCCTCCTCTTCTGTGTCGTTGTTAAGTTCTTGCATCTGGATACTGGCAGTGGGTAGCATTCTTGATGTAATATTTGCACATATCACTTTAATACAGGTTAGGCCAAGGCAGAGTGTGAACAGGATGGCTACTACTAGGATTAATCCCTTCATAATATATGCTCCCCAAACTGTGTTAAACAGCCATCCTAACCACCCATCAGTCCCTGTTAACCCCTGTTTAAAGTTATCCAATTGCTTTTGTATCCCGGACATGGCTGCTGTTATGTTTAGTGTCTCGTCGTGTACGTATGTGATGCATTTTTCCTTGATGATGGTGCATACCCCCCCTTGTCTGGCTAGCTGATAGTCCACCGCATATCTCGTTTGTTGTGTGTATAGTCTGAGTTCTGCGAGTTCTTGGTCAATTGCGCCTAATGCTTGTAGGGTGTTGTTTCCTAAAATGGTCAGTCCACATATGAAGAAGTTCCTATTACTGGCACTGATCACCCCTGCGGCGCCTCCCAGGGATAGTGTCCCCAGAAATCCATATCCTAAAGAAGACCCTAGTGTGACAGGGGCCTGCCAGTCGGAGCAAAATTCTGCGCTGATGGCCCTGGTCACTATGCGTTTCTGGACATGCCCTTCACTTGGGCATGGAACCGTGAGAGGTCTGATTGTCCCTACGGAAAAGAACCTTGGAGGCCTGTCTGTGGCCGTCATATATACATTTTTAAATAAAAACACGTACCCGTCTTTAACCCGATAACATGCATTACCCCGGGGTCGTTTGACCGCATGGCCCCATCTTGTGGAACCTTCCCTCCCCCTGGACTGTCCACTTGATTGTACCTCTTGGTGAGAATCAAATGGATATGTCCCTGAGGCTGAGCTTACGTGGGTGCTGTTGCACTTGCCACACATAAGCTGCCTACCCGCGGTGACTGCAATGCATTTTTGTTGCTTGCAGTCACAAGTGAAGTGTCCTTCCCGGACCCGGCACTCCTGGAGAGCACAATGTGCCTCAGCGCACGAATCATTTTTAGGGACAAAGGCATGCACGCACCCCCATCCCTCTCCCTTAAAACATTGTGGGTAGTTCCCATGTGTCTCCTCCGGTTGGGGTCCCGTCCCCCTTAGAATTCCCGGCTCAGTGAGCTCTACACACCTTCCTTGTATCCCTTGCTTAAAGTACCCAATATGTTCTTTGCAGGGTGCCCCCGATGTGTCAATAGTGAATAACTCTTGTGGGAGCCACCCTGGTGTTGCGATGAATAGGGAGTTTACTGATCGCGCTGAGGGGTAACAAGCGGTCCTATTCCCATAGATCTGGATGTGTGTTTTCAGGAATAGGTTTCCTTCCATGATTGGTGGTTCTGCTCCCCTAACCCCCATATGTTGGAGTGTATTTACAATGGTCAGGGTTATTATCAGATATGTCCCTGTTCCCATATCGCTCTTTTTTTTTTCAACAGTATTTTACAATTACAGTATATACAGAAAATAAACAGGCAATTAAATTAAAAGTAGTTGGTTCCGACGTCTTGATAGTAGATCTGGTCCTGGTTCCTGTGGAAGTTGAATGAGCAAAACGGTATTTTTTAGTTCATTTGTCCTCATATAGTTTCAATTGGGTCCAGTGTTTCCAGACCCCTTGTCCCCTTATATCTATACAGGCACAGGTATCTCCGCTAATAATGACCTCGTAAGGTCCGTGCCATCTTGGGGCAAATCCTGGTTTTGCAGGAAGCACTTTTGTTAATACCCGGCTCCCGGCTTTTGGGACTTCTGGTAATATTTCTGAGTCCCCCTCTGCGTCGACCTGTGCCTGATTAGAAATTACGGACCGGCGCATCCCCTTCAATTGGGTGCTAAGGTCTCGGATGTATTGTCGGATCCTATCTTTTATCGGACCCACATCTGTCCAGCCTGTAATAATGTTTTCGGGTAAGTGCATTGCTCGCCCGGTCATCAGCTCGTATGGAGTCAAGCCGGTAGTTCGATTTGTGGTCGCCCTAAGCCTCATCAGAACTGCAGGTAGGACTTCTGTCCAATTTCTACCTGAGGATTGCATTGCTTTTGCCATTGTTATTTTTAGAGTCCGATTCATCCTCTCCACCATCCCGGAACTTTGTGGGTGATAGGGGATGTGAAATTTTTGTTTTATTCCTAATAGTTGGCAAATGTTTTTCAGAACCTTTCCTGTGAAATGTGTTCCCTGGTCCGAATCAACTTGAATTGGCATCCCCCATCCATAGCAAGCTTAGTGTGAATTAAATAACACTTTGTACTGGCCTTTTTTGGCTGCAATTGGACATCCATTCATTTGTATGTAATCTTATCAAAAGACATCGCTTTCCCCATTAAAATCACATGCCATACAGTTCCGATCTTTATATGAGTACTCTTACACTATCTCTAATTTGATCATTTGTTTGCGTGCAAGCGCTACACCACAGTACTTCACAAAATAATTATGTCTTTATCAATGCCCAATATAGTATATGAATATATCATACAAAGTTGGTTAAGGCTTTTCAGGATTTGATGTTATTCTTGTGTCTATATGGCAGTGCTATACTGTATAATAAAAATAATCAAGCGGCAGTTGTATCATACCACTTTACACATCGTACCCGTGATATCCAAACCCTTTTAATTTAAGCCGTTTCTTTTTTTTTTAAACTGAGCTCCAGATCGAAACCCCCGCACTCTAGGAAAAGTAACAGGCGCCGAATCAAAATCAAAGCAGGTACAATACATACCAGTTATTTGATTAGGAACATTTTGGTTTCTTAACTGGCTAGGTTTTAAGCTTTGCAGTGCTTTTATATTTGGCAAACCTTGAACCTTGATGGCTCATGAAATTCCGACGGCAGTACATAATTTTAAACTAGTTCAGAATACTAAACTATCTGACGTTCGCAAATCGCGATATTCTGCGATTAATACTGTATTTCACTGACTTGATACACTTTAAACTAATTCATAGACCTCAGTCTTTTGTTCCTGCTTTTCTACCTTTCCACAAAATAACTTATTTTCTTCTCTTAACTCCTCAACTAACTCTTATAATTTCTACTTCAAGACAAAGGAAAGAGCACATGCTTCCTTCCAAGGTTTAAATCCTTTCTTAACATTAAAACAAACAACAACAAAGCATCCACGCAACCACTTTGTTTAAACACACACAGACACACACATGGAAGCTTCCAAAAGTCATTCCACAGTACATCCTTTTTCATTCAAACTTATCATTTCAGACTGGGATGAGTGTAAAACATTCAAAGAGAATACTGAACATTGATTAAGACAATCGCTTTTATTCTTCTTTCTTCCAAACTGTAATTGACTCAAAGCAGAAGTAAATTCAAGAAATCCTATCACTTGAATCTTTACAGTTTTAACACTCTCCCAGCCCCCCTGAGGCTAAACCAAGGTGCAATGTACTGCACCTACTGCCTGTAGCAAACATTCCACAGGAACAAAGAGCTCCCTGCTCTCAATCTAATTACAACAACAACCACCTACATTCGACAAGCTACCAGATCTCACAAACACACTGAAATACAAAAACTAAGATCTCTCCTATCCATCTGCTGCCTTTCCCCTGGCGTAAAAGGCTTATAGGTTGCCTTTGGTTGTGCTAACGTCCCTCCTCTCGTGACTGGCGCTAGATTATAATTTTCTACGTTTTCTTCTGATGCTGGAGTGGCTGTATGTTTCTGCACTGACTCGTATGGGCGCCGAGGGTCCGTTTCCTCTGATCTCTGCGTTATCTCCGCAGTGTGTCTTCTGTGTTCTAATTCCCTCACTCTCTCCTGTAATACTTTAATTTGTTCTGTCTCTTTGTGTCTCTCCTCCATTGAGGCATTTACTTCCTCAATTAGTCCAGCTAACTGGGTCACTAATATTACTCCCATTACTTTTGTTTTGTCCCGTTTAACTCCGTCTACCCACTTTCTTTGATCTTCTAAAGTTTGTGATGCGTTCCACCCGTTCCGTTTCATCTTTGCAACAATCGCTTCTCTGGCTAACAGATACTTCAAAATGAGAGCTACTGCAGTTTCTCCCTTAACAACGTGGTCTGCCATTTTTCTGTCTAGCAGTCCTGCAACCCCCGTATGCTGGCTGCTACAGTAAAAGTGCCTCAACTCTCTCCCTTATCTCCTGTCACTGATACTGCCCCAGCACCGTCTGTATTGCTGTAGGTTCTCGTAGTGAGGTTCCAGTGGGTCTCTTTCCCCTGGGCTCCCCCAACTATTCCTGACACCTCACGCTTGGACTATTTTGTGTTGTCTTATTGGGATGTGTGCTGGTTGTTTAGTGGGTTTGTCCGCCCCTGTTCCCAGCCCCTCTAAGTACAACGCCTCCCGCTCGGCCACCACCCCCACTAGCAGGGTTGATCCGTTACCCCAAAACCGGGTATCCTGCTATGGGCTGTGGTGTTCCCTACAGACGAACAAGGTTATCAAACTCCGCCCGGGTCCCTAATGGATCCTCCGTCGTCGTGTCTCTTGGTCAGGATGGATCGGGTCCCCTTTTCCTCAACACTTACACACATGTATTCTGTTATCAAAGCCCCTGTTATAGTTAGTAACTGTATCGACTCTGAGGTTGTTCGTCCCTTCAGAGTCAGTGTTGTTACCCGATTTACACTGTCCGTGCCTTGCACCCTGAGTGCCTGTGTCTCTTAGCGCCCGCTTCAAAACCCAACCTTAGCGTGGGAGATTTCTCCTCTTAACGTCCAGTTTAGGGTAGGGCACCTTGAGTCAAGCACTCCCTTGTCCTATTGCCTTGGCACAGACAGTGGTTTCATTTACAATCCTGGGTTAGTTACACCAATTAGTTCTGCATGCGGTACTTATCTTTATATTAGTCTTAATTCCTGTTATCAAATAGCCCAAAACCTGTTATCTTTACCTCTGGTCCTTTACTCCTATTAAAGTTAAAAGTTACTTACCTTCTTCCACGCGGTCGTTCTGACCTGTACCTCTTTAGTGCGGACTTCTGTTTCAATTTAAAAACTTAGGCAAGATTATACAGTTCTACAAGACAACAATACTTAAAACAGACAAACCCTAACCCTTAAAGGTACCTCACTTTGAACGGAGACCTGCACTCGCCTTTGACTGCTCTGGATTTGTATCAGATTCGTTTAAATTTGATCCCGACTTTCAAACTGTGGCCATCAGTCAGAAGTCAGATATCAAATCCTGCCGTGACTACGCCATTTTGTTGTAGGGAAATATCCCTTACCAGTGCAGAATAGAAGTTGAGTCGCAAATCAAGGTTCAAAGCGTGTCTTTATTGTACAATTACTGGGATCCCAGGGAGACCCCCGTAGCCAGCTCAGAAACAGTGGCTTGGCCACGTTGATCTCAATTAAATCACATCAGCTCTGGATCTTTATAGGGATCCAAAATTCGCGCGGGAACATTTGATTATGCCTTTTTTTACACAATGTATAAAGTGGTCTGTCAGTTTCAAAAGTCCCTAGGAAGTTTCATGGATTAGCATTTGTATGGTGTGTGTTCGTGTTAATGGGATTACTTGGTCCTGCCCCGGTGTCTAAATGCGTTTTCCATTACCATCTCTATGTGTCCTCTTATTTAAATTGATCCTATTGTTCCGTGTCTGTGTTTCCTGCTTGTGAGATTGAGTGTTAATGTCATCCTGTCCTGTTGGGTGTCTGGGGTATTTCATTCTTAACCTTTTATCCTTATCTCTTAGTTTATCAGATTTTTATGTCTGCCTTGGCCAGTTTAAAAATGCAGCTACGTGCTGTTGCTAGGCAGATTAGGGATCTTCCGTAGTTTCTGAAATTCGTGAGTCTCTCAGCTGTGCAGGGGGAGACCCGATCGAATATCCATCCGGGGGTGCCCCTCTGCATTGTTGGCCCGTTATGAGTGGTGCCAATTAGTCCAATAAAAATATGTTTGATGATACAAATATGGTTTTCTGGAAAATTTCCTCCTTCACTCTTCATGAATTTTTCAGCAGAATTCACAGGAAATTAATTGATTTCTTCTGGGATAAAGTAAAGTACTGGCTCTCTACTGAAGTTCTGAACCAACACTTGAGGAGGACAATTAGGCATTGGTGTATATTTATAAATCACTGTTTGATGTTCTCTTGTTCAACATTCTCTTAAAACCACGGTCTCCAAACAGTCGATCGCGATTGACCGATTGATCCTGGAGTCTCAAAGTCGATTGCCAGTGGCTGCCGAACCATTGCCAAAAATGCGGGGGACTTGGGCTTCTTGTTGATGAGTGAATCGGCTCATTGGCTGCCAAACTGCAGCTGAAAATTCTTGGGACTCTGGCTTCTCATGATGACGAGCAAGTTAATTGAATCGCTGGGGTCAAAATGAACTACGCTGGATGAAGACAAAATGACGCGCGATGAGTCAGGGATCTCCAAGAAGGCAAAAACCTACAATTTTCACCAGGAATGGGAAAGTGAATTTCCTTTTACGAATGTCAAAGGCAAGGCCATCTGTCAACAGAGTGTAGCCTTGACTAAAAGAGGTAATTTAGGGCAGGAACACAGGACAGTGCATGCAAAATTTTACAAGTTGCCTTTTAAACAGAGCCATTCAGACAAAGTTGGGGATTAAAGGGAATGTTGCAAGCTCAATAGTCAATCTTTTGGAAGCCTTGCCTATAGCCACAGGTTATCAAAGAGACGTCTTTTTGCATTAGCCATCGGCTGGCAAAACATAAACCGTTCACCGATGGCGAAGTTATCAAGGATGCTATGATGGTTGCTGCTGACACCATGTTCAAAGATTTTAAAGACCAAATGAAATTATGACAGCCATTAAGAGCATGCCACTTGGTGCTTCAACAGTAGCCAGAAAGGTGGAATTGTTGTCCGAGGATGTGTCTCAGCAAATACACAAGACTTATCAATGTTTCTCTCAGTTTGAGTTAGTTGACATGATGGATATGGCCCAGCTGATTGTTTTCATTCCCATATCATTCAAAGATGCAGCAACAAAGGAAGACTTCCTGATTTTTTTGCCAATGAAAAAGAGGACATGAGGTGTGGACATCTACAACGAATTTAAAAGACATATGACTGAGAAAAAAATTCTGATCAAGAAACTGGTTTCACTCACAACTGATGGTGCACTGTCAATGCAGGCTTTGTTGCACTTTACAGAAATGATCTTGAATTCTCCTTTGTCATTTACCATGAGCGCTAGCGAGGAAAGTTGACATTTCTCATGTAATGATAGTTGTTATCAAGATTGCCAACTCGATTCATGCCAGACCTCTGCAACATTTGTTTACTCAAATCGTTACTCGAGCTTGATTCCACCGCCAGTAAACTAATCCTTCATGCAGATGTGAGGTGGCTAAATTGAGGATTTTTAGATCTGCTCCCTGAAATTGTCACCTTTATTAAATCAAGAATCGAGATGTACAGCAAACTGTCAGGTAATACCTGGTTGTAGACTTAGTGTTTTTTTCCAGACACAAGTGCAAATTTGCATGAGCTGAACTGTGAACTGCAGGGGAGGGGCAGAGATTTGTCTTGATTAGTGCTGTGAATGGGTTCAAGTTGAAACAACACCTGTGGTCTTCCCAGTTAAAGAACAAAATTACTGAGCTTAAATTTGGAGAAAATAAGGTTTATAAAATGATGAAGGGGATAGATAGAGTGAACGTTCAAAGACGATTTCCTCGGGTGGATGGAGCTATTACAAGGGGGCATAACTATAGGGTTCAAGGTGGGAGATATAGGAAGGATATCAGAGGTAGGTTCTTTACGCAGAGAGTGGTTGGGGTGTGGAATGGACTGCCTGCAGTGATAGTGGAGTCAGACACTTTAGGAACATTTAAGCGGTTATTGGATAGGCACATGGAGCACACCAGGATGATAGGGAGTGGGATAGCTTGATCTTGGTTTCAGATAAAGCTCGGCACAACATCGTGGGCCGAAGGGCCTGTTCTGTGCTGTACTGTTCTATATTCTATGAAAATCTAACAGCTCAAACAGAAAAGGCTCCATCCAAACAAATTCTGTGACCACCTAAACAAATTAGAAAATAAATTCAACAGATGATTTCAAGAGTTAGATAAGATGGAACAAATCATTGATTGTCTCAAATCCTCCTCTTCAAGTGGACATTGGAGAACTGACAGCAAAATTTCAGCAGGTGTTCGAACAAAGCAGCGGACTTGACGTGGAAATAATCATCATGCAAAATGGCATAGAGCTGAAAGCTAGGTCAAGTGAATAAGACTTCTGGAGATTTTTAAACTTGTATCCTCTTCTGATATAATGTGCACCCAAGATGAAGGCCTACTTTGGTTCCACATACCTCCTGAGAGATGAAAATCACCAAGTCCAAATATCATACTCATCTCTCTCTGATGCCCATCTAATGGATTGTATTGAATGGGCAATCTCAAACTATGACCCAGCACTCCGTGTCGCACCTTGCATACTTTAAAATAGATGAGTGTTATGCATGAGTACATTTTGAGGGGTTTTAATAAAGTCAAACTTTTAAAGTAGATCTCGTGCTGTGTTTTGATGCTAAGTGATCTTGTGCTTAAAAAAATTGGAGACCATTGTCCTTAAAAAGTGGACCTTCAGTCCTCCGTGATTTAGACTCCATCTTTACTGTTCAATATCTATTCAGGTAATGGCATATCCTGGGACCATAGCATGGAACTTTTGTTCCATTAACTTGTAACTGAAGGTTGCATGGCAACTGGTGGAATTTAAATTCAGTTAATAAATCTAGAGTTGAAAATGCTGTCAGTTATGGTGACTAAGACATTTTCTTTGATTGTGGGTAAAAACTCTTCAGGTTCACAGAAGGAAATCTGTCATCCTTACTTGGTATTGCTGACATGTGACTCCAAACCCAGAGCTATGTGGTTGATGCTTAACTGTCCTCTGAAGTGGCCTACCAAGCTGTTCAGTTTGAGAACAATGGGCAATAAATGCTGGTCTTGCTAGTAATGCCCACATCCCATGAAAGAATAATGAAGAAAAAGTTATCTTGTCTTTAAGGAAGACGGACTGAAAATCGCTTTGAGATGAGGCACAATTACAAACCAACAATTCCGTTGTTTCACATAATGTGCATAAATGATTAGAACATCATGAGTTTCACTAATGCCCCACTGCTACTTGTAGCACAAAAATATTAAAATACAACTGCTGCTGTTCTTGGATAAAAAAATATTTTTGCGCTTTTTTTCTCAGACAGCTGGTCATGACTGGTGTTAGCCTGGAATTAGCATCCCCAATGAGAACCTTGGATAGTCTTCTGATCCCTCATAATTTTGACAATTAACAGATCAAATTGTCTGCACACAAAATTGCAATACTAAAATAATTACCTTTCCTTTCTTGAGAGTTAATGGCACCAGTGTAGCTGTTCAGCTTCTGCTGGCCAAACCAGAGTGAAATCCATTCCATCACAAAGACAAAATATACTTGGAATCATACCTAATGATCTTCATTATTCTAAAGCAGAAGTAACCTGGAGAGGCAAATAGTCTGACAGTTGTCTCATCATTGTTTTGAGATGCTGCTTCCCAGCCTGAGTCGTGAATTGTATAAACTGTATGAATGTCCCTTGGCGAGCTAGCACATGCACAGCCTGATCTGTAGCTCCTGAACCATGACTCTGATTTTAAACTTACCTGAAGTGGGTTTTTTTGTGTTTCATCACTCCAACATCAGAGAAACAGATTATCTGGTCGTTATTCCATTGCTATTTTTGAGATCTTGCTGTGTATAATTTGGTCATGACAACGGTGACTACATTTCAGAAGTACTTAATTGGGTCTGAAACATTTTGGACCATCCTGAGGTTATGAAAGTGCAAGTCCTCTGTATTTCTTTCAATAGAATGTTTGCTGTTGATTATTTTGTAATACCATGCTGTAACTTAATTTTCCAGAGGTTTCAGTAGTTACTGGATTATTTTGAAATCTCATTCTTGTATAGACAGGCCTGAATTCTCCAATCTGGGACCAAGTTCCGTGGCGGGGGAGGAATGGAGAAGGTTTTCTGCTGCGGAGGCCAGTGAGAAACCATGCTATATTTTCTGGCCCCGACCTCATTAATTATATTCCTATGTGGCGAGGTGGGCATGATGGCGTGAGCCCCACCATCATGTCTGAGTGGCAGATTGAAAAGACTGTCAATATCACTGACCTACTGTTGAAGAAAGAAGACGGACCTCCAGGAACACTGTCTGATAGAGTTCTTTGACACTGAAGCTGTAAGATCCATCTGTAGATACCCCCCACGCTCAAAGCTGTGGTGTTCTGGGGTCCAGGCTTGCTGGTGGCCTCCATCACAAACTCTGGAAGCAGCTTCAAACTTTGTGCAGAGCCAATATTTGGAATGCCATGCTGATGGGCAGAAGAAGCAGAGCCAGTGCTTGGAATGCCACTGGTGAGCATTGGGGGAGGGGAAGCAGCAGAAACTAGGTGGCTGGGGAGTCGGGGTTCGATAGGCCTGTAGGGGGTGGCAATAGGGTGGAGCAGCAGTGAGAGAGTCTGGTGCAGAAGTATTTTTCCCTTGAAAATTTGGAAGTGACTCCAGATGAAAGATGTCAAAATTGGAAATTCCCTAAGTTACTGAAATAGATCCTACAGTGTGTTTATTGATTTGTCAATTTAAAATAGAATGAGATGTTTATATAAAATCCTTCGATGCGTTTAAGAAAGCATTTCTTTGTTTAATGAGATGTTGTACTGTAATTAGCTTTAAAATGCAAGCTGTTACAATACTCGTCCATTGCAAAAAAAAACTCGATGTAAGAATCTTTCTTGAACAGTGCAACATGAGCATATTGAGAATCAAAGATGCCTTTATTGTAAAATTTTATTCATTCATCAAAGTACTTTTAGGAAATAGGCGCAGAACAACCTTTAGATTAATTAGTATTCTTAAAATCATGTTGACAGCTTGTCCCTGCTGCTAATTAAGAATGTTATATTTTATGTTTATGCTGCGAGTTCTTCATTGAATCAAGTTGGAATGAAAGTTCTTACAAAATAGTTGAAATTGACTTTGACACAGTGCAACTAGTTATCCAGAACATAAGAACTAGGAGCAGGAGTAGGTCATCTGGCCCCTCGAGCCTGCTCTGTCATTCAATAAGATCATGGCTGATCTTCTCGTGTACTCGGCTTACCCGCCCGCTTACCATAACCCTTAGATTTTTGAACAGTAAAGGAATTATCTATCCTTGCCTTAAAAACATTAAATGAGGTAGCCTCAACTATTTCACTGGGCAGGGAATTCCACAGATTCACAACCCTTCGAGTGAAGAAGTTCCTCCTCAACTCGGTCCTAAATCTGCTCCCCCTTATTTTGAGGCCATGCCCCCTAATTCTAGTTTCACCTGCCAGTGGAAATAACTTCCCTGCTTCTATCTTATCTATTCCCTTCATAATCTTATGTTTCTATAAGATCTCTCCTCATTCTTCTAAATTCCAATGAGTATAGCCCCAATCTACTCAGTCTCTCCTCATAAGCCAACTCTCTCAACTCCGGAATCAACCTAGTGAATCTCCTCTGTACCCCCTCTGGTGCCAGTATATCCTTTCTCAAGTAAGGAGACCAAAACTGTACACAGTACTCCAGGTGTGGCCTCACCAGCACCTTATACAGCTGCAACATAACCTCCCTGTTTTTAAACTCCATCCCTCTACCAATGAAGGACAAAGTTCCATTTGCCTTCTTGGATGACCTCACATTTATCAACATTGTACTCCATTTGTCAGACCCTTGCCCACTCACTTAGACTATCTATATCCCTTTGCAGACTTTCAGCATCCTCTGCACACTTTGTTCTGCTACTCATCTTCATGTCATCTGGAATTTTGACACTACACTTGGTCCCCAACTCCAAATCATCTATGTAAATCATAAACAATTGTGGTCCCAACACTGATCCCTGAGGCACACCACTAGTCAGTTCTGATCGCCAACCAGAAAAACATCCATTTACCCCTACTCTTTGCTTTCTGTTAGTTAACCAATCCTCTATCCACGCTAATACATTACCCGTAACACCATGCACCTTTATCTTATGTAGCAGTCTTTAGTGCGGCAGCTTGTCAAATGCCTTCTGGAAATCCAGATACACCACATCCATAGGTTCCCCATTGTCCACTGTGCATGTAATGTTTCAAAGAATTCCACCAAACTAGTCAAACATGATCTGCCTTCATGAACCCATGCTGCTTTTCCCAATGGAACAGTTTCTATCCAGATGTCTCGCTATTTCTTCCTTGATAGATTCAAGCATTTTCCCTACTACAGAAGTTAAGCTAACCAGCCTATAGTTACCCGCCTTTTGTCTACCTCCTTTTTTTAAACAGTGGCGTCACATTTGCTGTTCTCCAATCTGAGGGAACCACCCCAGAGTTCAGCAAATTTTGGTAAATTACCACTAGTGCATTTTCTATTTCCCCCGCCATCTCTTTTAGTACCCTGGGATGCATTCCATCAGGGCCAGGAGACTTGTCTACCTTTTAGCCCCATTAGCTTGCCCAGCACGACTCCTTTTGTGATCATAGTTTCTAGGTCCTCATCTGCCATAGGCTTCTTGTCATCAATTTTTGACGTTATTTGTGTCTTCCACTGTGAAGACCGACAAAAAATACCTGTTCAATGCCCCGACCATTTCCTCATTTCCAGTTATTAAATTCCCCTTCTCATCCTCTAAAGGACCAATGTTTACTTTAGCCTCTCTTTTTTTGTTTATATATTTGTGGAAACTGTTGCTATGTTTTTATATTCTGAGCTAGTTTACTCTCATAATCTATCTTTCTTTTCTTTATAGCTTTTTTCGTGGCTTTCTGTTGACCTTTAAAGATTTCCCAATCCTCTAGTTGCCACTAATCTTTGCTATTTTGTATGTGTTTTCTTTCAATTTGATCCCCTTCTTTATTTCCTTAGATATCCATGGCTAATTATCCCTTTTTCTACCGTCCTTCCTTATCACTGATATATACTTTTGCTGAGCACTATGGAAATTTGCTTTGAAAGCCCTCCACTGTTCCTCAATTGTCCCACCATAAAGTTTTTTTCTTCCAGTCTACCTTAGCCAACTCCTCCCTCATCCCATTGCAGTCCATTGTTTAAGCACAAGACACTGGCATTGGATTTTACCTTCCAATAGACCTTCTTGGGTCTAATACAGATAGGAAATATATAGTAAATGGCAGAACCCTTAGGAGTATTGATAGGCAAAGGGACCTGGGTGTACAGGTACACAGGTCACTGAAAGTGGCAATGCAGGTGGAGAAGATGGTCAAGAAGGCATCCGGCATGCTTGCCTTCATCAGCCGGGGTATTGCGTTTAAAAATTGGCAAGTCATGTTGCAGCTTTATGGAACCTTAGTTAGGCCGCACTTGGAATATAGTGTTCAATTCTGGTCGCCACACTACCAGAAGGATGTGGAGGCTTTGGAGAGGGTACAGAAAAGATTTACCAGGATGTTGCCTGGTATGGAGGGCATTAGCTATAAGGAGAGGTTGGAGAAACTTGGTTTGTTCTCAATGGAGCGATGGAGGTTGAGGGGAGACCTGATAGAAGTCTACAAGATTGAGAGGCATGGACAGAAGATAGTCAGAAGCTTTTTCCCAGGGTGGAAGAATCAATTACTAGGGGGCATAGGTTTAAGGGGCAAAGTTTAAAGGAGATGTACGAGGCAGATCTTTTATACAGAGAGTAGTGGGTGCCTGGAACTTGTTGCCGGGGGAGGTAGTGGAAGCGGATATGGTAATGATTTTTAAGAGGCGTCTTGACAAGTACATGAATAGGATGGGAATAGAGGGATCTATTCCCTGGAAGGGTAGGGGGTATTAGTTAAGTTGGGCAGCATGGTCGGTGCAGGCTTGGAGGGCCCGAAGGGCCTGTTCCTGTGCTGTAATTTTCTTTGTTCTCACGCTCCATCTGTATTTTAAATTCAACCATACTGTGATCGCTTCTTCCGAGAGGGTCCCTAACTGTAAGATCATTAATTATTCCTGTCTCGTTACATTGGACCAGATCTAGGATAGCTTGCTCCCTCATAGGTTCCATTACGTACTGTTCAAGGAAGCTATCGCGGAAACGTTCTATGAACTCCTCCTCAAGGCTGGTTTGACCAATCCCTCATGATAATTGCTGTACCATTTTTACATCAGTTATTTCTTTGTTTATTTCTCGCCCCACCGTGATGTTATTGTTTGGTGGCCTATAGACTATGCCCATAAGTGACCTTTTCTCCTTGCTATTTCTAATTTCCACCCAAATGGATTCAACCTTTTTTCCATAGAACCTATATCATCTCTCTGCCCTGATGTCATCCTTAAATATCAAAGCTATACCACCTCTCTTACCTTCATGTCTGTCCTTCCAAATAGTCTGATACCCCTGGATATTTAACTCCCAGTTGTGACCATCCTGCACCATGTCTCTAATGGCCACCAAGTCATATTCATTCACGATGATTTGTGCCATCAACTCATTTACCTTGTTTCGAATGCTACGAGCGTTCAGATAAAGTGCTCTTGTGCTTGTTTTTTCCTTTTTGAATCCTAGCATCTCCATTAATAACATCTCCTGAGTTCTCCTTCTTTGAACTTTTTCCTGATTTTTCGATGTAGTTGGAACCTTCTCCCCACTAGCTAACCTGCTGCTTTGCTTTCTATTAACCATTATATTTCCCGTAGTTTTACTCTTCCCTTCCTCTCCAACTTGCTAGTTTAAAGTCCTTGTGACCACCCTATTTATCCGTTTCGCTAGAACACTGGCCCTGGATCGGTTCAGGTGAAAACTGTCCCAACGTACAAACCCCTCCTGTTCCAATACTGACGCCAATGCCCCATGAAATGGAACCCCTCTTTTCTGCACCACTCCTTTAGCCGTGTGTTAACTTCCCTAATTCTCTCAACCCTATGCCAATTTGCACGTGACTTGGGTAGTAATCCAGAGATTACAAGTCCCTTGAGGACCTGATCTTAAATTTAGTTGTTCCTAGCGCTTGATAGTCCCCAAACAGGTCCTCTTTCCTAGTCTTGCCTATGCTGTTTGTCCCAATGTGGACCACTACATCTGGATCCTCCCCCTCCCACTCCAATATCCTTTCAAGCCGGTCAGAGATGTCCCTCACCCTGGGACCGGGCAGGCAACATACTATGCGGGACTTGCGATCTGGTTTACAAAGGATGCTATCAATCCCCCTAATTATAGGATCCCCTACAACTACCACTTGTTTTTTTTTGCTCCCCCGTCTCGAATGGCCTCCTGTACCACGATGCAGTGGTCGGCTAGCTCATCCTCCCTATAACCCTTTTCCTCATCCACATAGGGAACAAGTACCTCATACCTGTTGGACAAGGTCAAGAGCTGAGGCTCCTCCGTTCCTGAATTCAAGATCCCCCTACCTGCCTCATTTGCAGTCACGCCCTGCTGTCCCTGACCACTGACCGAAATTAGAGGTACCTAACCTACTGGATGTGACCGCCTTCTGAAACAAAGTGTCCAGGTAACACTCCCCCTCCCAGATGTGTCACAGCGTCTGAAGCTCGGAGTCCAGCTCATCAATTCTGAGCCGAAGTTCTTTGAGCAACCAACACTTGCTGCAGATGTGGTCACTGCAGCTCTCAATGGGATCCGCCAGCTCCCACATCATACAACTGCAGCACATCATCTGCCCAGCCATCTCCACTTAGCTAATTAATTTAATTAGTTTTTTTTTTAGTTTTGCAGTTTTGCTCTTTTTCAAATTTAGCACATATTTCCTACCTGTCGATCAGGTCACAGCATCCTTTTTCAGGTTTTTCTGTCCAGAAGTTCTTTCTGTCCCTTTACAACAGCTCCTCCACAAACCACTTTCTGGAAGCAGTGACTGCACCTATGCAAATTTTTCCCACAACAGCCAATCAGCGTCGCTGCTCTACTGCCCTTGCTAGATGCTGGCCTTCACTTGAACACAGAGGATGTCTTCCGAAGGTCCACTTTCTGGAAGCAGTGATTGCGCCTATGCAACTTTTCCCCGCAACAGCCAATCAGCATTGCCGCTCTGCTGTTTTTGCTGGAAAGGATGCAGACTAGCCCCAGTCTTGGCTGATTATAGTGGATCGGCACCAGTTCCTGGCCACGGTGGCCATGCAGGAAGGGGCTTGTGAAGCCTTCAGAATAGCTCAGTGTTGCTGTAAGGCTGGAAAGACCAGGCTGCTTAGTAAATAAATTGGGAAGAAGGGGATTTGGGGGAAAAAAAGCAAGTGTGAGAATACATTGGTTCTGATTACAATGCATATGTGGGAGGTGGAGGGGAGAAGGGCTTCACTGAGTCTGTGTCACTATGGAATTTGGAGATTTTGATTGAAACCTACATGAGTATATAAAATATTTTACTAAGTACTTTAAAAACACTTCAATATACAAACTTTATTGCTGTTTTTTGTTTTTACTGGCGTCTGAGATCATGTTAATTTTCAAGATATTTTTCCTGGGATGTGGGCATCGCTGGCAAGGCCAGTGCTTGTATCCCATCCCTAGTTGCCCTTGAAAAGGTGGTGGTAAGTTAAAATGGAATTGTTGGAATAGTTAATGCAACATTATGCTGTAGATTGTCAATTTATGGCCATCCAGCGTGGAAACGCGTACTGTGAAAGGCTGAGTGCTGCCGGGGAGAACAGGAAGAGGACAGGTAATGAGAAAAGGGAGGGTATGTGCTGGAGTTCCAGTGCTCCCTCGGGGACAGCTGCTATGTGAGCGAGCTGCATGCGGATCTATTTTTTTTTAAAAACAGTAGAAAAACTCTGCCACAAGTCAGTCCCCAGACACCATTTTATTAATTTTATTTGAGCCCTTAATTTCATGCTGTCCTGGATCGAGATTGCAGCTAAAACATAAAGGCCGCCTGGCCAATTGGTCCACCCGCCAACCACAAAAGCAGACGGACCACATAAAAGCAATTGACTGGGATGTTTAAATTGGCTTCTTGATTGTTGGCAGGCATGCTTCCGACTCCCATGTGTTTGTGCCTGCTGACCAAAATATCACGTGAGGGCTTGATTATGTTGGGATGCATGCCTGACATCTTCTCGTGTATTTGTTTTATTATATGCTTCCGGGTCGAAGGTGCACCCAAACTTTACGTGCAAATTTCTGACCACTATATTCCAGGTTTTTGCATGTTGAATTTTGTCATTTTCATTTTATAAAACATACTGCATCCTACTTGCAATATGCTCAAAAGAGTGAAAACTGAACATTTATTTCTGAGCCAGTCTTGGATGTCAGAAGAATTTTGTCCAATTTCATGATCGTACTTTAAGTTCTTAAAATGCCAAAACTATCAATTTTTTGCCCTTTTAACATGGAGACTCTCAAACAAGTTTAACTAACAGTCACAGATATATACAATTGACAATGGTGAACAGATGTTTTGGACTGATATAATCATTTTATCTGTCTGTCATACAATGGAACAAGCAAGTTCTTTCACATCAAGGAATCAATATTGCAAATTTAATCTTGGTGATGAAGCAGTTTGTTCTTTGAAGTAAATGAAATGAGCAAGCCTTGTTACACATAGCCGAAATATTCATTGTGGCCTGTTTAATGGAATTTGAATCATATGACCAGATCCACACGCAAGATCAGCTCTGCCACAAAACCTGTGGTAAGAGTTGCTGCATTAGATATCTGTATGTCTAGCATTCCAAAGCTGAATTTTAAAAAATTACTTTGGAGATAAAAAGTGTTTGTATTTCGTTTTCCTCATGTCAACAGTGGTATTATTTCTTAAGTTCTGTTTTTCCTCCCTCAAAAGCATATCCATATGCACAACTTTTTTCCACAATCATTTGATAGACTTCAATTGTGACAGTTATTTGCAAGTGATTGCTGTCAAATGTAAATCAACAACCTGATGCTTGTCATTTTTTTAACTAGGATGCTTAGTCATAGCTTTTGGTATTTGATGTGTGATCATGCATTCTAAGTAATCCAAAACTTGCTTTGTCCTCACTATTAGCCACTCTGGGTACATCATCAGGAAAGAAACCTTCTCCCATGAAGTCGCCTATATCTGATCTGACGTACAGTGAGAGAAAGCACTATACCAGAATGTTGCATAATCTATGCAAGGCAAAACATAACTTTGCATGGTAAGGATGGAGATTTATAAAGTTGTGATATACTTCAGGAATAGATTTCTGCATCATAATTCTCTTTTTCCGACAATACCATTAATTTTTAAATAATTTTCCCTTGTATTCAGCAGTAACCATGAATGATATTGAAACTGTAAAGAAAGGTGTGCAGTAACATGCTTAGCAATGTGAATTGAGGACAAATCATATTGCTCGGTGTATACCAAACTAAGTAATGGTCACTTAAAAAGAAGATCTATACTATTAATGAAAGGGTACAGTTTAGACTCGGTGGTTGCAGTGAAATGGGGAAAAAGTAAATTGATATCTGGAAATCAGTTACTGTAATATCACTTCCAGGCAATATGTTAGAGATTATAAATTGAGGAAAGGTTGGTAAGCATGTAGAAAACATGGGTTAGTCAAAGTTTATTGAAGTGATTTAGATGTGAGCTTAACAATAGAATCTCACAATACAAGAAAAATACTGCTGATGCTGGAAATCTGAAATAAACGCAGAAAATGCTTGGATATATTCAGGTCAGGCAGCATCTATAGAGAGGAGAAACAGAACCAAGGTTTCAGCTTGGCAATCTCTCAGCTTACTTTGACACATTAGGGGATTTGATGAAGATTGAGGAAAGATTTAAAAAACAAGGAAGATAGAGGCTTTTTGGGAAAGACAGATGTGAAAAAGATTTTAATTTTAACAAGTTTGAAGTAATGCATTTTGGGAACTGAAGAAATAGAAGGGCAATGCAACAATAATGTGCATTAAACATAATAAAATGACCGTTAATCTTCCCAAAGAAATTTGACACTGAGCCCCATACCATGATATTAGGGCAGATACCAAAAGCTTGTTTAAAGAGGTAGCTTTTAAGGAGCGTCGTAAAGGAGGGAAGCAAGACAGATGGGGAGATTTAGGGAGGAAATTCTGGAGCTTAGGGCCTGGGCAATTGATCATTAATGGTGAAGTAACTAAAAGTGGGGATGCTTACAAGGTCAGATTTAGTTGAGCGCAAATACCTTGGAAGGTCTGGAGGAGATTGCAGAGAGAGATGGGATTTGAAAACAAGGGTCTGAATTTTAATATTGAGGTGTTACTTAATTGGGAACCAGTGTAGGTCAGCAAACACATGAGTGATGCATGGGACTTGAAGTAAGCAGAAGAGGGGGTTTGATGACGTCAACTTTACAGAGGGTAGGATGTGGGAAGCCAACCAGCAGTGCATTGAAATAGTCAAGTCTGAAGGTAACAAAGACATAAATGAACATTTTAGCAGCAGATGAACTGAGACAAGGTCAGTTGATGTTATGGAGGTGGAAATATCTTGTCTAGATATATGGTAAGAAACTCATCTCTGGGTCAAATATGACAGCAAGGTTGTGAACAGTCAGGTTTAGGCTCGGATGGTTACAAGGAGAGAAATGGGTAACCAGTGGATAGAGTTTGTGGTAGGGACCAAGAAAAGATGCAGAGAGGCTGAACAAAGAACCAAGAGTTCAAGGTTGTCCATACCATTATAAAGGTCAACAGAATTTTGGAATTTGCTGTTAGGAGCATATGGTATGTTCAATGAAACAATAATAATTGTTTACTTGGCTGTAGATAGGGAGCAGTGGGGTTTTGAAGGCCATAAATTGCACACAGGTAGATTCATCAGGATGATGATGGGAGTTGGAAATTGTAGTTCTGTAGGGTCCATTCATTCCATTGAATAGACGAAGATGGCACTGGCGTAGAGTTGAATTTCTTTTATTACACAAAACTTAAAATCAAAACATTACAGAAAGCAAAAAGATTGGAGAGAGAGACAGATACTGGCTTTTGCCAATCCTGTATTGATTAAAGCAACACTCAAAATAGACTCTGGACTGAACTAACAACATAGAACTGTGACTACAATATATGTTAATTCTTCTCTCGCTGTCGTGAGTGTCCTTCGCAGACACTCTCTGTCTGCAAAAGCAGGTTTTGCAGCTGTGGTTGTTCTCAAAACTTTGTTTGGCTTATGAAAAAGTCTGTTTTTGCTGGCATTGTTTTCAAAAATGCAGGCAATTTTCCTAGCTAATCTGGCATGCCTGCTGAGTTTTAAAAGGTGGCCAAGTTAAAGCTGAGTTAGTTAACTTTTTAAGCTTGGTATTTAAATGTAATTGTATAGGCAAAAATATCTTAAAATGAAGTCTTAGCAAACCATACACATGCTCAACAAGTTCTAAGGAAAGGCTTCAGGTACTGGATTTATATCAGATGGAACAGAGAATGAGATTGTGGTTTTTTTTTAATAAGAAAAAGGATTTTAATAGATGAATGGGGAAGAATATTTTCTCTGGCTGGGAGTTACAGACGAATGGGTCATCAATTTAAAATTGTTGGTGAGAGTGAGTAGAGAGATTTGGGGTTATTGCTTTCTTTAGAGAGTTATTGGAATGTCAAATGTTTTGCTCCAGGGAATAATTGAGGTAGAAATTTTGAAGGAAAAATTGAGTAAATATGTGAGGCAGAACATGCTACTGGAGAGGGCAACGTTTGGAATTGATTTTGGATTGCTTTAATCAAGAGTGAGTGCAGTCTCAATGAATTAGATGAACAACCTTTTATGCTTCTAAATGCAATGATGCAGAAAACCATTTTGTTGCAAATAAAATAAGATTGTATCCACCTCATTTCCTATACCTCTGCTCTCACCCCTTCCCCGCCTATCAGAACCATGACAACCTTTCCCTTGTCCTTGCTCTCCATCCCATCAGTCTTTGTGCTCAATGGATTATCCTCCCCCATTTCTGTCAATTTTAGCATGATGCTACCATCAAACACACCTTCTCTTCCCTATCCTTTTAGCATTCTAAAGGGACCATTCCATCTGCAACACCCTATCCACTCTTCAGCACCCCTTATCTTTCCTTGGCACTCTTCTATGCACATGCAGGAGATGCAACACCTACCCTTTTACTTTCTGTCTCCTCACTAGGCCCTAAGCGGTCCTTCTAGATGAAACAGCAATTTACATGTACTTTTTTCAAATCACTATACTGTATTCACTAGTCACAATGCAGTCTGCTCCATGCTGGGGAGACGAAACATAAATTGAGTGACCGCTTTGTTGCGCATCACAAGCATGACCCTAAGCTTCCAGCCGGCTGTCATCCTAATTCTCCTCACCTTGCTGTCATGCTGATCTATCTGTCCTTGGGGAGTGAAGCTCAACATAACAGCACCTCATTTTTCGATTCAGCACTTCATAGCCAACATTGACTTTAGCAATATCTGCCAGTAATTTTATTTTCTCTCTC
Organism: Mustelus asterias; assembly: GCF_964213995.1. Classification (NCBI taxonomy): domain Eukaryota; kingdom Metazoa; phylum Chordata; class Chondrichthyes; order Carcharhiniformes; family Triakidae; genus Mustelus; species Mustelus asterias. The sequence continues at coordinate 78,817,859 of NC_135810.1, forward strand.
TTTGTAGGTTTCAATTTTACACTTGCTTTTGCCTTTGGGTGGCAACTGTTTACTTCACTTTCACTTAACCGCTTAATCCAATTCAGGGTTGCTGGAAGTTGGAACCTATCCTGACAGCCACTGGTTGCTAGGCAGGATACACCCAGGACAGTTCGCCAGTCCAACACACACATACGTATACACACACACACACACAGTTATACTTTACTGTGCCCAATTCACCTAACCTGCTTGTCTTTCGACTCTGGGAGGAAACCGGAGCATCCGGCGAATACCCTTGCAGACATGGAGAACGTGAAAACTTCACGCAGACACCAGAGGCCAGAATCGAACCCAGGTCCTTGGAGCTGAGAGACAGTGGCACGAACCACTGTGTTACAGTGCCGCCCCAAGGCAGCTGTTCTTCATTCTACCATTCACACCTCTTCTATACACATCCTTTGTTTCCTTATTTGCCCCATTAGCACTCACTTTGGCCTAGCACTGACCCAATCTTTTGCCATTTAATCTCTCCTGTTTTCCACCCTATTTCGCACCATCCCTTTTGTTCTGTTATTCTAATCTCTTTCACTGGTTTAAAATCTATTTAATTTCTAACTTTTCCCAGTTTTGATAAAAGGTTATCATCCTGAAATGTGAAGGCTCTTTCTCTTTTCTGATACTGCCTTCTCCTGCTGAGTATTTCCAGTATTCTGTGCTTTTATACAGCATCCACAGTACTTTACTTTTGTGATTAAAATTAGGTTGCTCTGAAGAGTTAGGCATCCATTTGTTTTCAAGAAGTCAGATACCACCTTTGCTTTAAGCAGAGCAACTATAAGATATAACCAAGGAAAGCCGGGAGTGTTGCAGAATTGCAAACCAATAGGCGATCGCAGATATGGTTGTGCTGTGTACTGCTTGCATTTCATTACTTAAATTGGATTTGATTTTGGAGTTTTGATTCAAACCACTAGATGGTGCTCTATTCAAAAGCTAATAATTTCTCACCCATTATTTCTCAGTTACAATCAAGATTCACTGAATGATAGAATTGTTATAGCACAGAAGGAAGCCGTTTGACCTGTTGTGTCTGCCCTGGCTGTCTGTCGGAGCAATTTACCAAGTGCCACTGTTCCACCTTCTGCCCATAGCTCTGCGGCAGGATGCAGCAATGTTCACTGCTGTTTAAACTGTCCTGGAAACATGCATTTTTATCTGGTCCCAACTCTATTCCATCTCCAAAGAAGAGCAGAATAAATATGAGTGAGCATCTGATTATATATTTGATTTGATTTTGTGATTTTTGCATGTTGAATATACAAACTTGCAGTAAGATTTTTTTTATAAACAAGAAAACTAAATTTGACCTTGCTTGGGTTCTCCTGATTTAGCTGCATTAGGAGTATTAACACCATGTCACCCCGTGCAAGCTAGAACAGTGGCAAATGGAATTTATCCCTGAAGTGTGAGGTGATCCATTTTTGGAGGACTAACATGTTATGGGAATAGACAATGAAAAGTAGAGTGCTTTGAAGTACAGAGGACAGAGTGTACTTGGTATGCATGTCCATATATCCCTGAAGGTAGCAGGGGAGGTAGGTAACGTGGTTAAGAAGACATATGGGATTCTTGCCTTTATTAGCCAAGGCATAGAATATAAGAGCAGGGAGGTTACGATGTGATCGCACTCAAGAGGATACAGAGGAGATTCACCAGGATATTCCCTCTGGAGCATTTTAGTTTATTTCTTAGTGTCACAAGTAGGCTTACGTTAACACTGCAATGAAGTTACTGTGAAATTCCCCTAGTCGCCACACTCCGGCACCTGTTTGGGTACACTGAGGGAGAATGTGGCATAGCCAGTGCACCTAACCAGTGCGTCTTTTGGATTGAGAGGGAACTGGAGCACCTGAAGGAAACCCATGCAGATACGGGAGAACATGCAGACTCCACACAGACAGTGATCCAAGCCAGGAATCGAACACAGGCCTCTGGCGCTGTGAGGCAGCAGTGCTAACCATTGTGCCACTGTGCCGCCACGTAGAAGCTGGTTCAGCTGGGGTTGTTTTCCTTAGAACACAGAAGACTGGGGGTGACCTGTTCAAGGTGTACGAAATTATGAAGGATGTAGATTGGAAAGAACCTTTCCCCTTGGAGGGGTCAATAAGATAGATTTAAGGGGCAGGAGATTTGAGGAAAACCTTTTTTTTCCACCCAGACGGAGGTGGGAATCTGGAAATCACTGCCTGAAAAGGTGGTAGAGGTGGGAACTCTCAACAACATTTGATAAGCAATGAGATGGGCACTTAAAGTGCCATTACATACACATCTATGGACAAAGTGATAGAAAATGGGATTGGAATAGACAGCTGCCTGATGGCCAGCGCAGACATGATGGATGAAGGGCCTCTTTTTGTGCTGTAACTGTGGATGTGACCTATAGAAAGAGTTACAATTGGGTGCAAGAAATTGAGTGGTGAGGTGGGGATATAGAACAAACAGGAGAAGCAGTAAAGTGAAAGTTAGAAGTAAGACAGGTACAGGGAGATAGCAGGAGGGTGAAGGATAAGTCAAGATAGTGAAGGGCAGGGGAAAAGAGGGTGTGGTGATATAAACAGGGCCTAGTTTTAAGGCTGATAAAATTGGATATCCTAAATTAAAGAATTGGGCACATTGAAATCAAACACAGTCAAACCGCAGGCAGGCCAATTGTACAATACACAAATGTGTCTGGGCCTGACCCATCAACCACCCATCAAAGGTCGTTACACTCTACTTGAGACTTAGCAGGAGATCATGGCACCTCATTGAAATGCATCGGTCTATTGTTAGAAGCCCAGATCGGGCCAGACTTTCTGTCACCAAGAGATCCTGTAGAAACCTTACCTGATAACAACATGGAGATGGACACCTGGGGGGCGGACCCTGGTGTCAGGCAGACATCAAGAAACCCACTGGGTATTGGAACCCCCTCCTGGGACCTCATTGGCCAGAAGCCAGAGAAGTTTCTGGAAAGGCAAGCAGGCTGGGGATAAAGGGACACACTCAGAGGCACAAGGAGCGAAGACTCGACAGGGGAGACAGCCGTGATCATTCGGAAGACTGACCAGAGAAGGAAGGAAGAAGCGGCCATCGAGACTCACTTTCGTGACGACAGACCAGAGGGACTCAGAGAATCGGGCCTGCAATTTAACCAAGCCATCTTTACGGGTAGTATACTTGAATCTGCTGGGGTATCCTCTGGGTTTATGTGGGTAATTTAAGGGTTAATAGTGTTATTTAATAAACTTGTTGAATCTTTACTTGTGTTTGTCCTTTGTCCACCTTGCAAATAAGGGCACCGGGGTAAAACCTTGGAGTAAGTAAACTGGTTGAAAGTATCTGAGATTAACAGGTACAACAAGGGAAATAGCAGTGGGATAGAGTGGGCGTTAGCAGCAGGGCAGACAAAAGTTGAAAGAGACACAAATGGATGGAACAGATTGGTGGTCAAGAGATACAGAACAAGAAAGCAGGTGAGAGAGAACTGTTGGCTTTGTTGTGCAACATTTGTTTTTCTGCAGGGAATGCAGACAGGAATATAATGGCAATTTTACTTAAGTAGTTTTTAAAGCTAACTTTGCAGAGCTAGGAAAAGGAGAGCTCATTCAAGAGGACCTATGATATTCTAAGGGCGACATTGCAGAGCTGACTGCTAGCATGGGGCTAGGTGGCACTGCACTTAAACAGAGCCAGGAGAGTTGCCGGCAGGGCTTGAAGCAGACAGTCAAGTTAATTTCTGGGAGGATAGCTGTGCAAAGAGTGAAACAGGGTTTAATATTTTTTTCTCGTCAGAACTGGATAGAGGGCTTCTCCAAACCTGCCTGGTCCCCCTTGACTGTTTGATGGTCACCCATTCGCTCTCTGCCTACACATTCTTAAATTGAGAGAGAGCTTCCTGAAACATGCTATTCATGTAATTCTCAGCCTCATCAGCATATCACAGAGATCCAAAATGCTGCTCAAGCTTCTCCCACTGACAATACTTCTGAAACACACGGTTGTCCAGGACACAAGAAAAATTCTGAAGTTCCCACATGGCACAAGATGTACATTCAGATATCCTAGCATGCCTTTATTACATTACAATCTAAATGTACTAGAAATAAAATATAAGACTTCGATTAAGGCCTACTTAAAACTTATCTTGCCTCTTCTATGTGTCTCTTATGAAGTTTGTCTTTCTCTGTATCTCTGTGTCAGTCAAAATGTTTCTGTTCCCTACATGCACACTCAGCTAAATTTTTACATTATAGCAGAGGTGGCTGCCCCACTGAACACTGCTGGATTCCTAACACACTGCCATTTTTGAAAAGGAGTCGGGAAGCTGCTGGAAAATAGCAGATCTTGAATCCAGCAGGCAAACAAGCTATTTGTCAACTTGTTAAATGGCAATTAGTAATTTTTGAGAGGAGGCATGGGAAACATGGATCAACTCTAGTCAATGAGGAGGTGGTGACATTGCAACGGGGAGCCAGTCATGTGCATGGGTGCTCCTCAAGCTGCTCAGAGGGGGAAAGCTCAGGTCACCTCATGCACTGGCATACAGTGGCCATTGTGTGATCAGTGCTCCCTGGAAGTTTGATCAGTGAGTGCTGGAGCACAGAGATTATCATAGACGGCAAGAAGAAAAGGACCCTGTGCGTTTGTTTGTTTGGTTTGACCTAAAAAAAGAGGCCAACAGACAGTTGTCTCAGGCAATGAAAAAGGGGCTAATTTGTCATCTGAGAAAGCCAAAAGCTTCCAACCTCCATTTGTCTTCAAAGAACTAAGAGACAGAATCCTTTCGGCTGGCAAAGCTTCTCAACTTCCATCTTAAAAGACTAGTTTAAAAATAAGTGTTGTGTTACTCTGTTGCCCTGTTAATCATAATGCATGTTACATCTTTTAAAAATCATCATTTTTCATATGTAGGGAGTGAACCTACAGGGGTTATGGTGTGTTGGCATTGGATGTTCAGGAAGCTGTGACTGTGCAGCTTGAGGCAAGAAAGGCAATTCCTAGACATGGGGAACAGCTACTTTGAATTGGAGACAAGCCAAGATGAGAAGCATCTTTATCAGTAACAGATGCATACCCTTGGCCAAGAGGTACTAATAATGTGACAGTCACATTATGACCGTAAATACAATTGGACAGCAAACACTATTTTAAAAAGAAAGCAACATAAAATAATGGGTAATATAAAAGCAAAGGGGACACAATGGCCTCGTAGTATTTTCGCTAGACTATTAATCCCAAAACTTGGCTAATGTTCTGGGCACCCGTGTTTGAATCCTGCCAAGGCGGATAGTGCAATTCGAATTTAATTTTAAAAATCTGGAATTAAGAATAGGCTGATCATGAAACCATTTTGTTGGAAAAACCCATCTGGTTCACTGATGTCATCTTGAGGGAAGGAAATCTCCCGTCCTTATCTGGTCTGGCCTACATGTGACTCCAGAGTCACAGCAATGTGATTGACTCTTAACTGCCCTCTGAACAAGGGTAACTGGGGATGCGCAATAAATGTTGGCCAGCCAGCGATGCCCCTGTCTCTCGAATGAATTTTTAAAAATTGCAGATGCTGGAAATCTGAAATAAAAGCAGAAAAAAATGGAATAATGGGTGCTGTACCCTCTCAAAATGGATTTCGAAGTCTGGTGGTAGAGATGGTTGTGATATTCAGACAGAGACAATGGGTGGAATTTTCAGAGCGAGTCAGTAAAATCGTGCAAGAGCTGAGAGATTGGGATCATGCCCAATTCCTCAGCTCTCGCGATTTAATGTGAACTGGATTTCTGGCGTGATCAGCCTCGTGCCGGAACTGGTCAAGGGGCTGTAATTTATTTTAAATATATTGTAATATTCACGAGCATGTGTTTAGTTAGGCTGACGCTCAATCATCCGGGCTCACTTGTCTTCATGGCTTCGCCGGGAGAGGTTCTCCCCGGCGAAGAAAACACCTGCTCCCCATGAACAAGAGGCCATTGAAACCCGCTGGGCAGCCCAAGTTTGGCGGGTTGCCCCTTGGGTGTGCCAGCCTGGAACCTGGGCAGTGCCTAGTGGGCACCTTGGCACTGTCAATAGGGCAGTTACTGATTAGGGAGAATCAGTAAGGGGGCAGGGCATGAAACTTAAAGTTTATTTATTAGTCACAAGGTACTGTAAAAAGGGCATGAAGAGGCGTCCCGATGGAGGGAAGTGGGCCCACTGCCACTCTTGCACTCTGCCACTCTGCAACGTGATCAGATTGGGAGGGGGGCCTGCTGTCACTATGTAACGGGATTGGATCAGATGGGGAGGGGGCGCAATCAATCTGGATGGTAGGGGCTGTGTATCTGTGCGTTGTGGGACTCCTGATCAGCTGCGCGCACCCGCAATTGTTCTCTCTCTCTCTGTCAGACCCCTGCTGCTGAAATTGCGCTTGTGCAGCATCAGATGTCTGCACATGCGCAGTAGCTCCCTCTACAGGCTGGCTGGCGAATTAAGTCCAGCCCACTGCTTGCAGCAGCTAAAAAAAAAAGTCTACACCATTTTTTCAATGACTAAGTACATAAGATTGGGTGTGAAAGCTTGCCCAAAAAACGGATCAGAAACTCTCCCATTTTCACGCTAACTGGAGCCAGCCTGAACCAACTGGACACTTAGAATCATTCTCATAAAATTCCACCCAATATGTCTGACTTCCTCCGGACGCTCCAGTTTCCTCCCAAGTTCGAAAGATGCGCAGGTGCATTGGCCATGCTAAATTCTCCCTCGGTGTACCCGAACAGGCGATTAAGGGATTTTCACAGTAACTTAATTGCAGTGTTAATGTAAGCCTGTTACATTAATAAATAAACTTAAAACATGCTTCCTATTCCTGAGTTCTATTCGCATGGCCTCAGTGAATGAGCCCTTCAAGGTGTCCTCCCTCAGTACAACTGTGATATTCTCCCTAATCAGTAACGCAACTGCCCCACCTCTTTTATATCCCCCCCTCTCACACCTTTTACAGGTGCCACCTGCCCTGGCAGACATCCCAATGATCCAAGTATCTGAAGCCCTCCCTCCTACGCCAGCTCTTTAGCCATGTATTTGATTGTATTTTCTTCTTCTTAATCTCACTAGCATGTGGCACAGGGAGTAATCCAAAGATTACAAACCTAGAGGTCCTGCTTTTCATTTTACTACCTAACACCCTTTGCAGGATCTCATCACTTTTCCTGCTTATGACTCTGTCAGAAGTTTAACAACACCAGGTTAAAGTCCAACAGGTTTATTTGGTAGCAAAAGCCACAAGCTTTCGGAGCCTTAAGTCCCTTCTTCAGGTGAGTGGGAATTCACAAACAGGGCATATAAAGACACAAACAGCTAATCAATGATTAGCTATAAGTATTCGCATTCCAACCATTATTCTGTAAATTGAGCTTGTGTCTTTATATGCCCTGTTTGTGAACAGAATTCCCACTCACCTGAAGAAGGGGCTTAAGGCTCCGAAAGCTTGTGGCTTTTGCTACCAAATAAACCTGTTGGACTTTAACCTGGTGTGTTGTTAAACTTCTTACTGTGTTTACCCCAGTCCAATGCCGGCATCTCCACATTATGACTCTGTCACCAGGGAGGCAACACGTCATCCTTGAGTCTATTTGGGAGGAAACTCACGCAGACACGGGAAAACATGCAGACTCCGCACAGACAGTGACCCAAACCGGGAATCAAACCCAGGTCCCTGGTGCTGTGAGACACGATGTTAGCAAGCCACAATGGGAGACAAACCAGAGGCTGATTAGTCAAGCACGGAGAAATAGATTAGCATTCAGATACAGTGCTAACCACTGTGCCACCGGGTGCAATCACTTTGGGGTTGTACTACAGGCCTCCCAACAACCAGCAGGAGATAGATGAACAGACATGTGGGCAGGTTATGGAAAAATGTAAAAATAACAGGGCTGTTGTGGTGAGTGATTTTAAATTCCCCTATATTGATTGGGTTTCCCTTAGTGCCAGGGGCTTGGATGGGGGCAAATTTGTGGAACCAATATGTAAATAGTGCAACTAGGGAAAGGGCCATCCTGGGCATGGTATTGGGGAATGAGCCTGGCCAGGTGATCAAAATTTCAGAGTGGGAGCATTTTGAGAACAGTGACCATTATTCTGTAAGTTTTAAGTTACTTATGGATAAGGGTAAGAGTAGTCCTCGGGTGAAAGTGCTAAATTGGTGGAATGCTAACTACGACGATATTAAGCAGGAACTGGGAAATGTAGATTGGGTTCGGCTGTTTGAAGGTAAATCCACATTTGTCATGTGGAATCTTTTAAAGACCAGTTGATTAGAGTTCAGGACCAGCATGTTCCTGTGAAAATGAAGGATAAGGATGGTCAGATTCAGGAACCTTGGATGGCAAGAGAAATTGTGAGCTTAGTCAAAAAGAAAAAGGAGGCCTACGTAAGGTTTAGGAAACTGAAGACAGACTCCCAGCCCTTGAAGAATATAAAGAAAACAGGCAAGAACTTAAATAAAGAGTTAGGAGGTCTAAAGGGGCCATAAAATGTTCCTGACGAGCAGGAGTAAGGAAAATCCCAAGGTGTTTATACATGTATAAGGAGCAAGAGGGTAGCAAGGAAAAGGAGGGAATTTATTTGTGGAGCCACAGGAATTGGGTGAGGTCCTTTGCATTGGTATTCACAAAGGAAGACATAGTGGATGGTGAGTCTAGAGAGGGGTATGTTGATATTCTAGGGCATGTTGATATTTTAAAGCGTCAGGTGTCTTGAAAAACATTAAAGGAGACAAGCCTCAGGACCTGATGGGATCTATCCCAGAAAACTGAGGGAGGGAATTGGTGAGGCCTTGTACGAAATCTTTGTATCCTCTTTAGTCACAGGAGAGGCCCCAGAGGACTGCAGGATAGCCAATGGTGTTCCTTTGTTTAACAAGAGCAACAGTGATAATTCGGGAAATTGCAGACCCATGGGGCTTGCATCAGTGGAGGGAAATTATTGGAGAAGATTCTTAAGGAACGGATTTACTCACTTTTGGAAAAATGTGGACTTATTAACGATAGGCAGCATGGCTTTGTGGAGGGGAGGCCGTGTCTCACAAACCTGATTGAATTTTTTTGAGGAAGTGACAGATGATTGAGGGCAGGGCAGTGGATGTTGTCTACATGAACTTTTGCAAGGCCTTTGACAAAGTCCCTCACAGCAGGCTGATACAGAAGGTGGAGTCACATGGGATCCGCAGTGAGCTGGTAAGAAGAGTAGTGGTGGAAGGGTATGTTTCTGATTTTTAAAAATATATATATATTATATATTGGAGGAGAATGTAGGTGATCTGATTAGTAAGTTTGCAGACAATACAAAGATTGGGGGAGCTGCAAATAGTGAGAAGGGTTGCCAGAGAATACAGCAGGATATAGATAGGCAGATAGATAGGATATAGATAGACTTGGGCAGAGAAATGGCAGATGGAATTTAATCTGGACAAATGTGAGGTGATCCATTTTGGAAGATCTAATGCAGGAGGGAAGTATACAGTAAATGGCAGAACCTTTTAGAAGCATTAACATCAGACAAATCTAGGCGTACAAATCCACATTTCCCTGAAAGTAGCAACACAAGTGGATAAGGTGGTCAAGAAGGCGTATGGCACACTTGCCTTTATCAGTTGGGGCATAGAGTATAAAAATTGACGAGCCATTTTGCAGCTGTATTGAACTTTATTTAGGCCACATTTGGAATATTACATACAGTTCTGGTCGTCACATGACCAGAATGATGTGGAAGCTTTGGAGAGGGTACAGAAAAGGTTTACTAGGATGTCTGGTTTGGAGGGCATTAGCTATGAGGAGAGATTGGACAAACTTGGTTTGTTTTCACTTGAAAGTTGGAGGCTAAGGGATGACCTGATAGAAGTTTAAAAAATTATGAGAGGCATGGATAGTCATAGTCTTTTTCTCAGGGTAGATATGTCAATTACTAAGGTAAAAGGGGGAAAGTTTAAAGGAGATTTAGACCATTTAGAAAGATGCAGATTAATCCGGGATAGTCAGCACAGATTCGTGAAGGGCAAGTCGTGCCTCACAAATTTGATATAATTTTTTGAGGAGGTAACTAAGTGTGTTGATGAAGGTAGGGCAGTTGATGTCATATACATGGATTTTAGTAAGGTGTTTGATAAGGTCCCCCATGGTCGGCTTATGATTAAAGTAAGGAGGTGTGGGATAGAGGGAAAGTTGGCCGATTGGATAGGTAACTGGCTATCTGATCGAAGACAGAGGGTGGTGGTGGATGGAAATTTTTCAGACTGGAGGCAGGTTGCTAGCGGAGTGCCACAGGGATCAGTGCTTGGTCCTCTGCTCTGTGATTTTTATTAATGACTTCGAGGAGGGGGCTGAAGGGTGGATCAGTAAATTTGTTGATGAGACCAAGATTAGTGGAGTAGTGGATGAGGTGGAGGGCTGTTGTAGGCTGCAAAGAGACATAGATAGGATGCAAAGCTGGGCAGAAAAATGGCAGATGGAGTTTAACCCTGATAAATGTGAGGTGATTCATTTTAGTAGGGCTAATTTAAATGTGGATTAAATGTGGGGCAAAGGTAGGGTTCTGAAGACTGTGGAGGAACAGGGAGATCTTGGGGTCCATATCCACAGATCTCCGAAGGTTGCCACTCAAGTGGACAGAGCCGTGAAGAAGGCCTATAGTGTGTTAGCTTTTATTAACAGGGGGTTGGAGTTTAAGAGCCGTGGGGTTATGCTGCAACTGGACCTTGGTGAGACCACATTTGGAATATTGTGTGCAGTTCTGGTCACCTCACTATAAGAAGGATGTGGAAGTGCTGGAAAGAGTGCAGAGGAGATTTACCAGGATGCTGCCTGGTTTGGAGGGTAGGTCTTATGAGGAAAGGTTGAGGGAGCTAGGGCTGTTCTCTCTGGAGCGGAGGAGGCTGAGGGGAGACTTAATAAAGGTTTATAAAATGATGAAGGGGATAGATAGAGTGAACGTTCAAAGACTATTTCCTCGGGTGGATGGAGGTATTACAAGGGGCATAACTATAGGGTTCTTTTTTTTATATTACATATTTTTTATATGAGCATATTACAGCGGTGCAGAGGGAGGACAATTCAGAGGGGTCGTGTAACGAGTCACTCTGGGTGGAGCTTAGAAACAGGAAAGGCGCAGTCACTATGTTGGGGGTGTACTACAGGCCCCCCAACAGCCCAAGGGAAGTGGAAGAATGGATATGTCAGGAGATACTGGATAGGTGCAGGAAAAATAGGGTTGTTGTAGTGGGAGACTTCAATTTCCCTGGTATAGACTGGAAATCGCTGAGGGCAGGGACTCTGGATGGGGAGGAATTTGTAAAATGTGTACAGGAGGGTTCGTTGGAACAATATGTAGACAGCCCGACTAGAGAGGGGGCTATACTGGACCTGGTACTGGGGAATGAGCCCGGTCAGGTCTTCAAAGTTTTGGTAGGGGAACATGTGGCAAATAGTGAGCACAATTCTGTTAGCTTTAGGATAGTGATGGAAAAGGATGAGTGGTGTCCCAAGGGTAAGGTGTTGGATTGGGGGAAGGCTAACTTTAGTGGGATCAGGCAGAAATTGGCAGCTCTTGATTGGGAGAGGCTGTTTGAGGGTAAATCCACATCTGGTATGTGGCAGTCTTTTAAGGAACAGTTGTTAGGGCTACAGGACAAGCATGTGCCTGTAAAAAAGAAGGATAGGAAGGGTAGGATTAGAGAACCGTGGATAACCAGGGAAATTGAGGGACTGGTCAAAAAGAAAAGAGAGGCGTATGTTAGGTCCAAGCAGCTAAAAACGGAGGGAGCTCTGGAGGAGTACAAAGAAAGTAGGAAAGTACTCAAACGGGGAATTAGAAGAGCAAAAAGGGGTCACGAAATGTTCTTGGCAGACAGGATTAAGGAGAATCCCAAGGCATTTTATTCATACGTTAGGAACAAAAGGGTTGTTAGGGAAAAAATCGGACCTCTCAGGGACAAAAGTGGGGACTTATGCTTGGAGCCAAAGAAGTAGGGGAGATCCTAAATGAATACTTTGCGTTGGTATTCACAAAGGAGAGGGATGTGTTGACTGGGAGTGTCTCGGAGGGGAGTGTTGAACCGTTGGAGAAAATCTCCATTACAAAGGAGGAAGTGTTAGGTTTGTTAGAGAATATAAAGACTGACAAATCCCCAGGGCCTGATGGAATCTATCCAAGGCTGCTCAGGGAGACGAGAGGTGAAATCGTTGGGCCTCTGACGCAAATCTTTGTCTCGTCACTGGACACAGGTGAGGTCCCAGAGGATTGGAGGATAGCTAATGTGGTCCCGTTATTTAAGAAGGGTAGGAAGGATAACCCGGGTAATTATAGGCCGGTGAGCTTGACGTCCGTGGTGGGGAAGTTGTTGGAGAAGATTCTTAGAGATAGGATGTATGCGCATTTAGAAAGGAATAAACTCATTAACGATAGTCAGCATGGTTTTGTGAGAGGGAGGTCATGCCTCACTAACCTGGTGGTGTTTTTTGAAGAAGTGACCAGAATGGTTGACGAAGGAAGGGCCGTGGATGTTGTCTATATGGACTTTAGTAAAGCGTTTGACAAAGTCCCTCATGGTAGGCTAGTGAAAAAGGTTGGATCTCATGGGATAAAGGGGGAGGTGGCTAGATGGGTGGAGAACTGGCTTGGTCATAGAAGACAGAGGGTGGTAGTGGAAGGGTCTTTTTCCGGCTGGAGGCCTGTGACTAGTGGTGTTCCGCAGGGCTCTGTATTGGGACCTCTGCTGTTTGTGATTTATATAAATGATCTGGAAGAGGGAGTAACTGGGGTGATCAGTAAGTTTGCGGACGACACAAAACTGGCAGGACTTGCAGAGAGTGAGGAACATTGTCAGAGGCTACAGAAGGATATAGATAGGCTGGAAATTTGGGCAAAGAAATGGCAGATGGAGTTCAATCCTGATAAATGCGAAGTGATGCATTTTGGTGGGAATAATGTAGGGAGGAGCTACACGATAAATGGAAGAACCATAAAGGGTGTAGAGACGCAGAGGGACCTGGATGTGCAAGTCCACAGATCTTTGAAGGTGACGTCACAGGTGGAGAAGGTGGTGAAGAAGGCATATGGCATGCTTGCCTTTATAGGACGGGGCATAGAGTATAAAAGTTGGGGTCTGATGTTGCAGATGTATAGAACGTTGGTTCGGCCGCATTTGGAATACTGCGTCCAGTTCTGGTCGCCACACTACCAGAAGGACGTGGAGGCTTTGGAGAGAGTACAGAGGAGGTTTACCAGGATGTTGCCTGGTATGGAGGGGCTTGGTTATGAGGAGAGATTGGGGAAACTGGGGTTGTTCTCCTTGGAAAGACGGAGGATGAGGGGAGACTTAATAGAGGTGTATAAAATTATGAAAGGCATAGATAGGGTGAACGGTGGGAAGCTTTTCCCCGGGTCGGTGGTGACATTCACGAGGGGTCATAGGTTCAAGGTGAAGGGGGGGAGGTTTAACACAGATATCAGAAGGACATATTTCACACAGAGGGTCGTGGGGGCCTGGAATGTGTTGCCGGGCAAGGTGGTGGAGGCGGACACACTGGGAACGTTTAAGACTTATCTAGACAGCTATATGAACGGAGTGGGAATGGAGGGATACAAAAGAGTGGTCTAGTTTGGACCAGGGAGCGGCGCGGGCTAATTGTTCTTTGTTTCTCGTTTCAAGGCTTCATTCTATGATCATCTTGCTGGTGCCAGTACAGAGCGAGACTGCGGATAGTTGGGAACCTGTCTCGGGGGCAGGGAATTCAGATGGTGTTCGTAAAGCAGAAGTGGAAATGAATAGGGTTGGGAAGCATTTTTCTGATCAGGGCCAATGTGATCTCCTGGACTCGTTTCGATCGCCACAGGGGGTCAGAGAGGAATTTCCCAGATTTTTTTTTTCCCATATTGGCCCTGGGGTTTTCACTCTGGGTTTTCGCCTCTCCCTGGAGATCACATGGTCTGGAATGGGGGGGTGGGGGTGAGTTAATAGGTTGTGATGAACAAAGCATCGTAGCTGTGAGGGACAGCTCGGTGGATAGGATATTAGGATGTAGATAGGCTGGAAAATTGGGCGGGGATCCTGGATTCCGGATTCAATCCTGGACCGGGGAGCGGCGCGGGCTTGGAGGGCCGAAGGGCCTGTTCCTGTGCTGTATTGTTCTTTGTTCTTTGTTTGTTCTTTGGTTCGTGGTGGGAGATATAGGAAGGATATCAGAGGTAGGTTCTTTACGCAGAGCGTGGTTGGGATGTGGAATGGACTACCTGCAGTGATAGTGGAGTCAGACACTTTAGGAACATTTAAGCGGTTATTGGATAGGCACATGGAGCACACCAGGATGATAGGGAGTGGGATAGCTTGATCTTGGTTTCAGATAAAGCTCAGCACAACATCGTGGGCCGAAGGGCCTGTTCTGTGCTGTACTGTTCTATGTTCTATGTTCTATGTGATGTGAGAGGCAAGTTATTTTGCACAGAGGGCAGTAAGTGCATTACCAGAGAAAGTGGTAGAAGCAGATACAATCACAATGTTTAAGAGGCATTTTGACAGATACATGAATAGGCAGGGGATAGAGGGATACGGACTGTGTTTAGGCAAAAGTCTTTAGTTTAGAAAGGCGTCATGTGTGGGCGCAGGCTTGGTGGGCCGTCGGGTCTATTTCTGTGCTGTACTGTTCTTTGTTCTTTAATTCTTTCCCAACCTTCTCCACAACAAATTTTGAATAGAATGTATTTCATTGGCTTGGTTTTACGCTGGATGTTTGTTGCTGATTGGTATCTTCTATTACCTTCCCAGTGAATGAACAATTACACATTTGGTCAATTAACTTAATAGATGATTATTGAAACAAATTATTTGTTGCCTGACTGATGTGGTTCTTTTGTAATTCTGTAGATATAATTCTTGAATTCCAATAATAGAGTTCTTTTTAAGAATGTGATTTTGGTTATGCTGCATGCAATACAAAAGTAAATGCCCACCATTATCATTTTTTTCAGAACATGGCTCTTGCTTTTATATAGTGTTTTCCATATTCAGAACATTCCAAATGGCATCACAGCCATTGAATTACTGATTGAAGTTTCTTATTGACTGTTTTGTAGTCAAAGCAACATTGATTATACAGTGAGTTTCAAACATGAACTTAATTCAGTTGCTTCATGCATATGAAAACATTAGTAGATGCACATCTGGTGTCCATGCTGATGTGTTTAAAGAAAAGGTGTCTAAATTATCTTGTATTTTAAACAGATTAATGATCCTCGCTCCCTTCATTAAACTTACAGGGCTGATGACATTTATGACAATGCTCATGGTTCAAATCAAGCATTAGAGGGATTCTTCAGTGAGGAAGAACCCATAATGCACACAAAACAAGATAGTGGAACACAGCTTTATACAGAAACTGGTTAGTACTGATGAAACTTGAACTTGTTTTATACTGATGTCTGTCGTGATGCTTTGTTTTTGTTCTTGGTTTGGCAAGACGATGGGAACAGTATGTTCTCAAAGAGCTCAAAGGAAAATGGCATACAAACAAAAGAGATGCTGTCATTTTGTTTTCCTGTATGGTCAAGCAATTTTTGTGGTGTGCTCAATCTTTGATTCCGTTTCTACTGATTGCCAATGACATGGTATGGGTCTGTATGACTCTTGTCTTGATACTGGGCCAATCACCCAACATGGGTGTGCCCTCTATGAAACAGAACATTGAACAGTTTTGCCGTCCTTATACTTCCGTCAAGAAAATATGTATTTCAAGTTTTTAGATTAAAAACATGTTGTACCTTACAAGGTGGTCACATTGCAAAGAAATTTGAGGAATTGCAGTAGATTCCTCTCTGAACCTGCCCTCGTTGAGTTCAGCCACAAATTGGGGAGCCTTTCTAGTATGTTGTATTGAGCGTGGTAACTTCAAATTATATTTGGGATTATGCAGCCATACTTAATAAAGACACAGAGTGAATGGTCACCCCACTGGACTATTTCTGCTGCTTCTAAAAGGAGAATCTGCAACAATTCATAGACCCAGATCATCTTGTCAGCAGCAAAGAAGGTACACCTCCGTTCATTGATTTGAGCTGTTTTCAATGGAGTTGTAACCCCCAATGCGGGTCGGCCTTCTCTTGCCAACGGTGCTTACTCCTCCCTCACATTGCCCCCCTCTCCCACCAACAGTCCTTGCTCTCCATCCCCTCCACGAGTGCTCACCCTCCCTTACCCCCAACAGTGCTCACTCCCAACAGTGTTTCCTCAACTCAACCCCCGACAATGCTCACCTCCTTCCTCACCCCTCGACAATTCTCACCATCTTCCTCACCACCCAACAATACTCACCACCATCCTTGACGATACTCTCTCTGTTCTTCATCTCATTCGACACAATGCTCACCCCACCCGTTCCTCACTACCCTGGCAATGCTTACCCCCTTCTCACTACCCTGGCAATGCTTAGCCCCTTCTCATTACCCTGACAATGCTCACCCCCTTCTTCACCCTCCCTGCTGATGTTCATCCACCACGACAATGCTAACCCCATTCCTCACAGATTTCCACAATGCTTATCCCATTCATCACCCCCTCTGACGGTGTCCACACACTTCCTCACTTTCCTGATAATGCTCACCCCCACCGACAATGCTCACCCTGTTCCTTGCACCCCAAACAAAGCTCACTCCTTTCCCACCCCTACCAACAATGCTCCTCCTGCTCTTTATCCCCTCTGATAGTGTTCAACCATTTCCTCACTACCCTGACAATGCCCACCCTGTTCCTCACAGCCCCCAACAAAGGTCACTCCCTTCTCATCCCCACTACCTGACAATGCACACCCCATTCCAAACCCACTCCAACAATGCTCATCCCCTTCCTAACCACCCTGACAATGCTCATCTCCTTCCTAACCACCCTGACCATGCTCATCCTCTTCCTAATCACCCTGACACTGCTCATCCCCTTCCTAACCACCCTGACCATGCTCATCCTCTTCCTAATCACCCTGACCATGCTCATCTCCTTCCTAACCACCCTGACACTGCTCATCCCCTTCCTAACCACTCTGACCATGCTCATCCTCTTCCTAACCACTCTGACCATGCTCATCCCTTTCCTAACCACTCTGACCATGCTCACCCCTTTCCTAACCACTCTGACCATGCTCATCCCCTTCCTAACCACCCTGACAATGCTCATCCCTTTCCTAACCACCCTGACACTGCTCATCCCTTTCCTAACCACTCTGACCATGCTCATCCCCTTCCTAACCACCCTGACAATGCTCATCCCCTTCCTAACCACCCTGACCATGCTCACCCTTTCATCAACCCCCCCAATTGTTCATCCAATTCCTCACCTCTTCCAAAAATGCTCACCCTCCCTTCCTTGCCCTTTTGATATAGCTCACTCTCATTTCTGACCATGCTCACGCCTTGCTCATCCCACAAATACTCAATCTCACCCGTGACAGTGCTCACTTTCTCTAACCCCCTCCACTCCCCCTATAATGCTCACTCTTCCAATATTGGCCAAAAAGGAGCCGGGGATTCCAGAAAGTGAGTCAGGAGAGGGGATGGACATTATCAGGGGGTGAGAATGGGATGGTGAGCCTAAATGGCGGGTGAACATTGCTTTGTCAGGGATGAACATTGTCAGGATAGAGGGTGAACAGTATGGAGGGGGTTGAAACATTGTCAAGAGGTGGGGCGAATGTTGTTGGGAGGGGGAAAGGTAAACATTGCTGGGATGAGGATGAATATTGAGTTCAAGGGGAGATGAGCATTGCGAGGACTTGTGAACATTGTCGGGTGGGGGTGAACATTGCTGAAAGGTGGCGGTGGATGAACATTGCCAAGAGGCGGCGGCGAGTGAGGGTGAATGTTGTTTGGATGGAGGTGTCAACATTGTCGGTATGGGGGTGAACATTGCTGTCAGGGAGAGGGTAACATTGTTAGAAGGGGGCAGGTGAAAATTGTCAGGACAGGAAGCCAGGATGGGGTGAACATTGTTGCAGTTGCCATTGTGCTTTGACACTCCAGTTGATTTAGATTTATGCTCCGAAGCAGGCTTTATACCTGTCAGGTAAAGCTCTAAGTAAATCTGTGTGAAAGTCAGCATATGTGTAGGGCAAACAGTTCAAATCTCTGTAGCTCTGGCCCTCTGGTCGCACTGTTATAGAGAATCATGCAGCAATCCAGACAGGGTAAAATTGTAATTTTAAAATTCCCGCATGTATACCTCGCGCGTGTTCACATCGGGACTTCATCGGAGTCCCAAGGTGCATCAGTGACTTATGTTGACTCACTGACTCCTAATACCATAAGATTCAGGTCATAAACTTCAATCCCAAAAATAGAACCTGCATGTATAAAGCACCATTCACAATTTCAGGATATTTGAAAGCCCTTGTTACCTTAGTAATGTCGGGAAACTTGGCAGTCAGTTTGCACATTGCTCGCGAAGAGCAATGAGGTAAATGACCAGTAATTTTGTTTGTTGGTGATGTTGGTTTAGAAAATGATATTGGCCAGGATACAGCAAGAACTCTCCTGCTCTTCCTCGAATAGTGACACGAGGGAGAGAAAAGTGGAGTAAACGATTCATCAAATGCATTTCATGTGAATTGATGTGGGCCGGAATTCTCCTCAAAAAATTCTAAGTGTCGAATTTAGTGAAAACTGGAGTAATTTACACTGGATTTTTTAGTGGGAGTTCAGGGAAAAATTTCCCACACTCTGTGCACTGCAGAGGACATTAGCATGTATATCATTAAAAATCAGTGAACAGGGCCTATTCCCGCTGGAGAAGCTGGCAGCATGGGCCACTGCGCATTCGCCGATCTGTCAGCGCTAAGATCGGCACATGCGCAGTAGTCCCACACTACCGCCTCCTGATTGCTGGCCAGCTCGATCGCTGGCCCTCCACCGTTCGTATGCCAGCCTTGAACCACCCCCCGCCCCCAGTCCCAAATTCACTCCCCCAAGGGGCCAAGACTGGCACTGCCAGGTGCCAATGCACAAGGGGTCCTGATTGCGCCTCCACCCACACCCCCCCCCCCCCCCTTCACTCCAGCGGGGTCGGGCCGTTAGTTCCCCATTAGTGGACCACTGTAATCTCCGCTGGAGCAAACCACTCTGGCAGTGGGGGAGATGCTAGCAGGTCTGGAGATTTCAGTCCCGGGCCCGCTAATTATATTTAAATTGTATTAAAATGACCATTTAAATGGTCTTTGCTCCTCTCTGCCGATTTCTGGCATGGAACTGACACTGTCGGATATCCAGCATTGGGAAACGCTATCGGGGCAGGAACGCATGCGTGAACCCTGCGAATCGGCTGAATTGAGAATCTCCTGGCCCGCTGCACTAAAAAATTAGTGCAGCGGGATGGGAGCATTGCCCCCATAATTTGGTATGCGTTCAATATCATCTAAGCCAGTAGATATAGACTGGTGTACTTGGTTTTCTTGCTAAAGATACCTTGGGTTTAAACAATGACAAAATATATGATTTCTGATACTTCTGCCATCTCACATTTTTGCTTATAGATATTTGACTACTTCATCCAAAACATGCTAATTTTGTCTGTCATAGTTGCAAATGTCCCCACATTCATTCCCATACGGTCAGTTTAAGTTGTTACTTTCCATCTTTGGTCTGACCTTGTGATATTAGAGTAGATCGTTATATGCCAGGATTAATATGTAAGAAATATATTTAATTTTGTCACTGTAATTTTTTTAAAAGATCCCTGTCATGAGTTTCTAACCTTGTTCTTGTCTTCAGATGTTACATTACCTTCCGACATAGCTGCCACCAATTTCACTTCAACTTCAGTTCCCTGTACAGATGACATTACAGGATCAAAGAAGAATGGATGCCTTTCGGAATCTTGGGAAGATGCCTGTCTTTTGCCAACTGATATAATGCAAATTTATAATGAGTTAACGTGCATACGGCAACACTTGCAGGTGCTACTTGAATGGCATAATTATGATTGTCAAAACTAGTTTAGTAGTCAGTTGCTTTTAAGCAAATGCTAATTCTAACCATGTCTGGATTAGCCAAAAACTTTACCGGGCATGACTTTCTTTCAGCTTTTGATTCATTACTCTCCCTGCACCCAATTAGCGACTAAAACTTCACTCCCTGGGGCTTAATTTGGAATGATTGGAACAAATGCTCCAAAGCAGAAACTAATTCTTACATTGTAAACACCACTGTACAATTCTTAAAAGTTGTGGGGAAAACTACTTTGCTGCCTTTTGTTACTATGATGCAGTTAACTTGAATGTGGATGTAAATTGTGGTGATAGCAATTCTGTTTGATGAAAACATATGAAGTACGGAACCAAAACCAGAATCTAGTCAGATTATACGAAAGTCGCTCACACTGCATCTCTCAAAATTGAGTGCTTGGGCCTGTTCTTTAACTTAGTTTCTTCAGTATCTATATTCAAAAGTAAGGTTGCATTTGGACTAGCGTAATAACTAATATAACAAGTCAGTTTATGGTTGAGAAATAGTTTCAATAAAAATGGAATGCTGAATTAAAGTAGATATTCAATTACATTTTTAAATAATTTTTCAAAACAGTACAGGCTGAGGGAGAAGGGGTAAAGTATTCTTCCTCATCCCAATTTATTTCCTCTATTCCCAAAATAAAGGACAGATGGTTAATTTGAATGCTTCTCAGGCAAACTGAAATATGTCAATATTGGAAAATGTAAGCATTATAATTAGTGGTAGCTGAGTGAGAGAGACACAGAAAAACACCCAGGAAATGCTAAATTCAATATTTGCAGAAGTCTCAGAGAAACTTAAACTTCTGTTGTCTGTTTGTTTAACTGCCACCCCCGCCCTCCCACTGCCCTGGTCCTTTATGCTGACAGACCCCAGGAATTCATCAGTGAACCAAATGCTATAATTCGTCCTAACATTCTGCCAAACACCAGATCCCCAAATTCCTTCTCCAAAGTGGTGCTAAGACCACAAGATCTCTCGCCATTCTGCCAAACCCCAGCTACCTCCCACAGTGTAGCTAAACTCTAACCTTGCACATCAGTTCTGCAAAACCCTGAGACTGTCCTTCAGTGCAACCAAATCTTAGAATTGACCCCACTCAGCTCAACCCTACCTATTTTTTAGTAGTGTGAAATAGTAATTACCTACTTGCTGATGATACCTATTGAACGTTATCTACGTGTCCGCAACTTTAAAATTATAAGAAAAATACTCCTACATAGAGGAAGAATGGTATATGAAATGAGGGGTACATAATTTCACAGAACAATTGACATTGCAGAATTTGATCCTCAAAGTACCAAGTTTGACATTAAAACAGGCAATGCATTGTTAGCCTTTATAACTAGAGGGCTAGAATATAAAGCAAGAACAGTTTCCACGGTAGTTGGACCTCGTCTTGATAACTGTGTATTGTTACCAAACCTTAGAAAATATATATTGACCTTGGAAGGAATGAAGCACAGATTCAACAGTATGTTACCAGTCCTCCATGGGTTAAATTGTGAATAGCAATGACGAAAACTAATCTAGTATTCCATAGAACAGTGAAGGTTGAAGCATTATTTGATTCATGATTTTTCAATTTGAAGGAAATTGATGAAATGGATAGTGGAAAACCTTTTCCTCTCTAAGCCAAGGGGATATAATCTTAAAATCAGAGCCATTCAGGAGAATAAGTTAGGAAATACTACTTCATGCAGAAGATGATAGATACGGAACTCCCTATCTCCCAAAAAGCAGTAGATCCTAGCTCAATTAGTAACTTTAATTCTGAGTGTGACAGATTTTTGCTCACCACATTTCCTTTGAGATATCGAGCCAAGGTGGTGGATGGAGTTAAGATGCACATCAACTACAGTTTCATTGAATGTTGGAGAATGTTCAATTGGAGAATGTTCAATCATAGAATTGTTACGACACAGAAAGAGGCAATTTGACTCAGTGCCATTCCCTTGTCTTTTCCCCGTACCCTTGCACATTGTTTCTATTCAAGTAATCATTTAATGCCTCGATTGAACCTGCCTCCAACACACTTCCAGGCTGTGTATTCCAGACCCAAGCCACTTGTTGTGTGAAAAGGTTTCTCCTTTGCTGAAAAAGTTTTTTTCTCATATCACATTCACAAGGGACTGAATAGCCTACTCCTGTTCCTATGTACCTTTAAAAAGCAACTTGAATGATGGTGAGCAATAGCACTGTCTTTCTCTCTCTCTCATACTTCCCAAAGTGAAAATCACTATTTTATCTATAAGTTTAATGGCAATATTAATTTATCAAGTCTGTACGGTGTTTTGTTATGTTAAAGGCATCATAAAAATGCATGAGTTTTTTTGTGGAGGAACAGAACACTTACCTGCTATTTTGTTTTTAAGGTTTAATATATACTGACTTAGTGTATGTTTAATACGCAACAGCCCTTATTTTTACGTTGTAATGCAGAGAGAAAGTGTAGCATTACAGGACTACAGACATCAGGTGCAGTCACATGAACAACGTTTAGCGAACCGTGAGGCTTTGCTCTTCAAACATCAAGATGCGTTAACTAAGTTAAGAGGAGTCGAAGAAGAAGTTCATGCTAAATTTCAGATTATGAAAGAGGTATAGTGAACTGCTATAGGTTACTCATTACACTACTTTTGATCATATTTCATTTTTCCTGATTATCATCAGCCTTTACTTATCAGAAACTGTCCAATTGATAAATGTATTTTAATCCTAATAGTATTTTTCTTTGTATTATTTAGAAAAGCTTTAATTTATTCATTATGAATATTTTTCTAGAAAATATGTTCATATGTATTTCTCTGGTTTTGTTTTGTATGTTCAGTGGTGCCTCAGATCAATGGAGTTTATTTCCTGTATGTTGTTTAACACCATTATGCAGTCCTCCCTCCACTCAAAAAATGCATCAATAGTGTGGAGGTTAAAGCCAGAGACTCTTTGACTGTTAAGTTAACATATTATCCTGTTATGAAATATGGTACTGATTTGGCCTTTCTGCATAATTTAAAATATTAGGAGATTCAAAATGTTGCATTCAATCTATCTATACAGCATTCTGAACAAATGCTGAATGGTCATTGCTGAAATAGTAAGAACCTCATGAGTGTTGGTGAGTTAATCTTATCCCTCTTGTAAACCAACCAAGAAAGTTCACAAATTCCATTTTTTATTGCATAAAATGTGGACTGATATAGAGAGCATTCTGGGAAAGATCTGGATTTTTTAAGAAACACAACAGCATTGTTTAGCTTCAAAAGAGCAAAATGAATCTTTCATCTGTATCTAATAAAGTGCGCATGGTGCCTTTCTGAAGCAATGGAAATTCCATCTCTATAAAACAGATCATGACGCACTTGAGCACCATAAATGCTTTCTTAAAAAAGTCAGGCATATTTCCCTAATAGAACAGCGCACTTACACAGTGAGCTGTTGAGGCGGAAGATCTTGAATTTGATCCCATGTCAGTTTGGAAGTTATTTGATCTCAAAGTTAGTGGTAAGGACTCTGTAATTAACTTCAAAACCCCTGCATTGAGAAGGGGAAAAAAATGGTATGCAGATTCTCTGCGCTCAGTCTGATGTATGAATGCTGAATAATAATTGGATTAAGTTCTTTTTCTTTGGTCAGCTGGTTAGCGCTTGGCTGGAAACTCATCACCGTATTTAATAACTAATCCAAATAATTGAATTTTCTTTTTGCTTGATGTGGAATGTACACTTTGCGCTCTTAAGGACATACTTTTACCTTAGCCCAAAGAACGGGAGTGCATTTGCTAAAAGCCAAGGTTGAGGAACCCATCAGTGATACTGTGGGAGTCTAACCAGTTTAAATGTCTCACCTTGTGAATTCATAATTTCTTGACTTTTGCTCAGTTTAAGCTTTGTCTTAAGGGTTACCTACAACTAAGTGGAAAGAATCGAGCCCTTCTTAACTAATTTGGTCCTCACTGGGCTGGCCTACCCTTCCACATTTCATCATTTGGATACCCTTCAGCAGAATGCTAAAATGTAAAGAGCCTGCAGGTTGCAGTAATTTAACTTTTGTCTTTGTTCAGTACTTCAATTTCCAATTGAACAGGATCCTGCTCTTCGTGGTAGACAACATAGGAAGTCACCATGTATTATTTCAACACAGATATGTGTTGAATCAGATTCAAAGTACTGAGATAAAAGTCTTTTTCAGCACCTGTGTATGAAACAAGTTTGGGCAGCTTCAAACAAGTTTCTATTGGATGGGGGCTTAATACCAAATTTCCATTAATTCAACAGTGACAATCTTGTCATGGCGCAGTCTGGTGGTGCTCTGAGTTTTTGATTAAGACATATTGCTCAGACAAAGTAAAGAAAGCTGTTCTACAATCTGACCTTGCTGTAACTGACCTGATTATTTGATGGTGACATTGCCGCCCAAAATGGAAAATTACAGTTTACTCAATATAGTTACTTTGCTCATAGTAAAATTTCACCTAGCCTCAATAACTTACGCCAATCCTGCTTAAAAATCACACTAGGTGATGCCTTATGTCAGTATAGCTTGACATATCCTCTCATTTTCAAACAGCTAAAATCAGAAATCAGTGACATTTTGTTTTCAGCTTCTCCATTTATATTGGTAAATTTTTTTGTATTATGACAGAAATTATAATAAAAATACAGAATGTTTCTATTTATAGAATTGTCATGTAGGTAAAAGTTCTTACTTAAGCCACTTGGGTTCTCATATCTATTAATACAATTTATAAACCACATCATATTTGTGACCCTTCTCCCAGTGTATATTGTATTTTCCTGAATGATGTGGTTGGCCACTGAGCCAAAGACACACTCTGCTCAGTCAACACTGATGTGTCACCAGGGCCTATAATTTTGTGCCAAAGTTGGGAGATCTATCTCTGTCATTATAGTAAATACTCAGAACAGCCATTGTCCCAGACACCACCATCCCTGGTATGTCCTGCTGGCAGGGCAGACCACCAGAGTTGTTGGAGCAGTGGTATGCAGTCTGGGTGGAGTGGCCCCCGGAGTCCTCAACGTTGACTGTGGACTACATGAAGCCTCAAGACATCAGGTCAAACATAGATATGGAAACCTGCCCTCCCTTAGCTGATGAATCAGTACTCCTCCATGTTGCATATCACCTGGAGGAAGCAAAAGCATAGAATGTAGTCTAGATGGGGGTACGTCAGTGCCATCACAGAGTAACTCGGTAGCACCAGTACTGACTGAGCTGGCTGTGTCCTGCAGCATGTATCTGCCTGACTAGCCCTATGGCAGGTGGTGAGAGAACCAGCAAAAGAGAACAAATCTAGCAGCTCAAAATTGGGCACTATAGACCATTAGCAGCACAGAATTGTATTCAATCACAATCTAATATCATGCCACAGCTTATAATTTACTCGACTATTACCATCAAGCTAGAAGATCAATTCTGGTTCAAGAAGGACTGCAAAAGAACATGCCAGGAATTGCACTAAAAATATATAAATTGAGGTGTCAATTTAGTGAAACTGTAAACATGGTCACATGCATGCTAAACAGTAAAAGAAGCAACCAACAGGTTAGATTAAAGCTATGTAGTCTTGTCACATCCAGTTTCAATAATAGTAGACTAACCAGAGGAGGTGCCACAAATATCAGCATTCTCAATGATGAGAGCTCAGCACATTAGTTCAAAAGGCAAGGTTGAAACATTTGTAACTATCTTCAACCAGAGCGGAGGATCCATCTTGCCCCCCCATCCCCCGCCCCCCCACCCTCCCCAAGGTCTCCAGTGTCATAGAAGCCAGTCTTTAGCCAATTCATTTCAGTCCACATGAGATCAAGAAACGGCTGAAGGCACTGAGTACAGCAAAGGCAATGGGCCCTGACAACAACCCAGCTGTTATATTGGAAACATGTGCCCCAGAGGTAGCCATACCGCTAGCCAAGCTGTTCCAGTACTGACATTTACCCGAGTGCAGAAAATTGGTCATGTATGCCCTATCCATGAAAAGTAGAGCAAACTCAATCTGGCCAATAACCACTCTATCTTACTGTTATATGGATCAAGGCAGATGGTGAAATATGAAACAAAACACAATCCTTTTCCTGATGGTAAGTTTATTCATAGGATGCAGCATTAGAGATCTCTGGCTCTCATCAACCCAGTGTCCATATGTGTTCTTAGTCCTTAATCAAACATTGCCATTAACTTTGTAGGTTTAACAACATAATCCAACCAATAATTACAAAACCATAAGTGAAAAAATGTTTTTCCATATTTTGTTAGAATTCATCATAAGATATCTCTCTTCCAGAACTTCCAACAATTTCTCAGTGTAAGCATTCCTCTTTGTGGAACAGTATGATAATTGAATTTGTGTCAATCCAGTTTATTTTTCTCACCAACATTTCCTTCATATTAGTAAGGTCTATCTTCAATGTTTTGTCAGTGACACACTTTGTCGAATGAACATATTCCCAAAGAGAATGATTATCCACATAATGTTCAATGGCAAATATTTCTGAGTGCCCTTTGTCTAGGGGTATTTCAGAATGTTAGATAAATACAGTCCCATATCTATTGCTTCCATTAGTCCGTGTTTCTGCAGCTATAGTACTTTTAACCACACTTTTTATTTTCTTATTTTCTCCCACCAAGAATATGATAAACCTAGCTGTATTGGATACCATCCAGAAGATTGGCATAGGGAGCATCACTGAAAAGGACTAATTTTATATATTTTTGGGTTAGCCAAGGCTAGAAACTTGAGTGCACATTTCTCCAAATTTAATTTCTTTAATCTTTTATTTGACCTCAGAACCTCCTCAACTGTAGCATGTTTCACCGCAATATTAAGTTCCAATGTTTCATAACTGGCATCCATTCTTGTCTGAATGCATAACCAGTTTAACTGACTATTCGAGCTTAACTGCTTTGATCATTCTTTGGATGAAAAATCATCTTTCTGTGAGAACCTGGCCCAATTTATAGGGCTACGATTAACATTTTCTAATTATGATTGTTGATTCAATGTTATCTAGGATCTTTCTGATTAATATCTAATCCTATTCCTTTGAAAACCCCCAAAACCTGACTGCCAATCCTAAATTCCCTGCAGTACCTCCCCATGGAAAACCACAACTGTGTGAGATAAAGGTATCTGCAAATTCCTCTCTGTGATGTTAATAGAACATGGCTGAGTCTGCTTTCAAGCTAAATACAACCTACTTTCAGCAAGACAGACTAATTGAGAAATACCACATCCATCCCCTCAACATCTTGTTTAATCTATAAACACACATGATTAATTTCTACAGCTTCCCTTCCACATTACCAGTTTATTTAGGTGGTTTCATAAACACTTATTTCTCCCTACAAAATATGGCTTTTATATTGCTCAACCTACATTCCACAAATATGTGGCCAAGAAAGCTAAGAAAATCTCCAGGATCATTTTTCTTGACATGGGAGAGTCCATTCTAATATACTGATTACCAAGTCTCTCCTTGAAACCCCAAGTCACTAGTCTAGTTTTAGCCTTGTGTGTCCTCTCAAGAAGTACCTTATTTGTAGATATCACCACTGATAAAGCCAGCTGTGCCCCATCTGGCACTTCAGAGTAGACACCAAATTATTTCCAATTTTCCAACTCCCTTTGTTTTGCATCTCTCATGAATTTAGCTACTGATTTGTCTGTAGCCAATCATTAGGGCTCTTACTTTTAGTGGAATCCCTAGATTGTTCTGTAGTCTTTGCTCTCTTATCTCTTTCTGGACTACTGCTGCATAGCCTATTCCTTCCACAATAAGAGGTCCTATTGCCAGACCATGATTGTTTTCTGGGGTCATGGTTACTTCCAGATTGACTATGGGAAGTCGCATGCCATTTTCCAACCCGAGTAAGAATGCAGACTTTTGAGCTGCATCTATTTTCTTGCTGCTTTTGTTTCTCAGCTGTATTGTGCTCTGCTGTAGATATCAAGAACAATAATTTAAACCTTAACAGAAAGATTAAGGAAATAGTTTTGGTAAAGTGCAGATTATGGAAAAGTGATCATTTGGAATTGCCCAAGATTAACATCATGCCCTATGGTCTTATTGAATGTGATTGTATTCAGAAAGTAATATTGTGAATAATGAGACTCAATGGAATAGGTTTTTTGCTTTCCAACAGCGGTTGAATTGGCCATTTAGCAAAATCATTTAACTTTCATTACATTGAAATTGGTGGGATTTGGATGATTTCTGCAATGGGTGGGTGATCCACAATACCAATTTTTACACCTGGATGACGAGTTGAAAATCTATCTTTTTTTTGTTTTCCACAGCAACATACTGCCGAAGTCAGTCAACTCACAAATGCCTTAAAGGAAAAGATAAAGGAAAACAAGCGACTTAAATCCTCCTTTGACACATTAAAAGAATTAAATGACTCCTTGAAAAAACAGGCAAGAACTATTTTCTAAAGCTTATATTACCATAATATGGTTGTGTTTCAACTAGTACAGCTATAGACTGTTAGTTGCCTCAGGTCATTAAATGTAGTAACTGTTTCCTGAGCAGGGAAAATCTTGCAGGTGCAATCAAGTTAGTTAGATCCTTCATGAGTCAGACCAACATGTGGATGAAGCTTTTTAAATTTCCTTTAATCTTAAGTGTCCCTCCCTTCCCTTGGGTGTAGCACTGTCAAAAAATACAAGATCAGGGAAAAACATGAAAATCTGCATAGAACCATATCCTAGCTAAAGTTACAATATCACAAAAAACTTCTTTTTTTCTATTTGACAACTTTGTGGGTAGCACGGTGGCACAGTGGTTAGCACTGCTGCCTCACAGCACCAGGGACCCGGGGTTTGATTCCCAGCTTGGGTAATAGTCTGTGTGGAGTCTGCATGTTCGCCCCGTGTTTGCAAGGGTTTCTTCCGTGTGCTCTGGTTTCTTCCCACTGTCCAAAAGACGTGCTAGTTAGATGCCTTGGCCATGCTAAATTCTCCCTTGGTGTACCCGATACAGGTGCCGGAGTGTGGTGACTAGGGGATTTTCACAGTAACCTCATTGCAGTCTTTTTTTTAAAATGGAAATATCAAAAACAAAATTTTGGTACATCATGCATGATGTACACACTGGTTGGTTACTCAGGCTGGACCAAATTATACAAAAAATAAATGTATAGAACTGATCTTCAAAACCATATTCAATCTGCCAGCAAAGACTTATTTTTGCTTCCACTGCATCAACCTCCACTCCTACTTCCCCTTCCGCTGATGTTGAACCCTCGTCTGCTTGCATGAGCTTCAGAACTCTCAACTTTCCACCGCCCTTCTTACCAGACTGCCAATCTTTGTCTACCTCAAATTAAAAATTGATGAAAGCTCAGCTATCTACAACTTGTCCTGCACTAAATCTAATTTATCCATCAAACTTACTGACTTGTCAAAATTAAATTCATTTTCAGAATAGCTTTTTCTCATCTCTGCAAACCTTTTCAGCCTAATTTACTGAATATTGTTGAGCAGGTCATAGAATGTCTTTATGATTCAGAATGCAATTTCAAGTGAGTAATTATGATAATGATTTTATGTTGAATAAGTAGATGTATAGTCAACAGTTGAGTTGTGAACATTGAATATTGGCCTTTAGTTAGAGATTTACTTCTTAAAAAGCCATTATTTAGAGTAATCTATAGACTCTACCTAAATGTCTCTACGGCTTAGCTTGTCAAAATTAGTTAATGATTTTGTTGGGCGAGGTGATTTTAACAAATTTTATAGCGATTAATTGCATTAAATGGCAGGCTGTTATCATAACCCATTTAGCACTATACTTTGTCACTTCAATACTGTCCTGTCTGGCAGTGGTATAATGGCTGTTCAATTGGCAGACTGTCATCCTGTACAACTTTGAAATTGTATCTTTAATGAATGCTTTCCTTGCAGAGCTGGGTTCCTGAGAGCTAACAATAATTCTGTTTGAAGTAATTTGAATTTATCTTTATCGTGTGCTATTAAAGTAATTATTTTCTGGTGTTAGCGATAAATAGGCCAAAGCAACTACATATATGAATATAAATAGCTCCAGGTACAATGTCGATGTTTGAAATAAGTGTTATGACCGGTCACTGGGCGAGGTCCCACAATTTGTTATGATTCTGGATGGAATACCCCCAAACTGCTATGTCTCGTGTGAGGAGGGGTGAACTTGCTTCCTGTCTTTATTCAATCCCCTCAGTTGGTTGCAACAAGGTTAGTTTAAAAAGGATTCCTTCCCTTGTGGATACCTTTTCCCTGTCCAAATGTAGTTATGCTTTAAAACATGTAAATTTAACCAGGCTTTCTTGACTTAGAGTGAGTTTTTTGATTACTAAAATGCAAGAAGAAAATAAAACACAGCATACTTACAAACAGATTAGAAATGAGTAGTGAATCCAAAAATAAAAGTTAAACAAGATTTACAAATCTGGCTTTAGCTTGTCCATGAGGAATAGACGGTGAAACGTTGCGGCAGTTAGGTTAGGTGATTCTGGTAGTGCTGACTCCAACAATTGAGCAGTTGGTTTGGAGATTCTTAATTCTGCAGGTTAGCTAAATAATTTTTCTGCTTCCTTTTGCTGATTTGACTTGCTTCCAGAACTGAGAGAGATTATTTTACTTGCCAGTGCAGGGGTGCTTAGGATGTTCTTAGTTGTGACCTATACTGCTCACACTAGCACAGTAGAGCTAGAACCCCAATCTAGCACACAGAGACCAAAATGGTTTTTAATCCTTTGTCTTGTTTATTCCTGGAAGGGGAAAACCACAAACATTGTTTGTGGGATACAACTCAAAGGGATGGTTTCTGCTGAGATGGTAAGTGGCTGCCAATATCTCCACAGGAGATTACAGTTCAGCTTTGTACTGCATCTCTTCCTTTTGAAGTACCTCCATCTGAAAAAGGTGAGACTTTTTTTTCTCTGAGGACTGAACATAATCTACATTGGAATTCCAACAAGTGGTTACTTTGTAGTCTCAGCCAGTTTTTGCTTCTATTTTCTTTTTAAAAAAAACACATTTTGTTTAAAAGTTCAATATGTCCATGCGCAATTCAGGCTCTGATACGTTGTCATGACATAATTAAAATGCCTTTATTATGACAAGCTACATCCAATTTATTTCAAATGACTTTAATTTCACAGACAAATTTTTGCTTCTCCACATTTAAAAAGTTTCAATGTTTGGATTAGGGTCTCATGATATAAATTCTAAATCGTGTTCAAGCAACCGATTGCAAAAGACAATTCTGATTGTTCCAGATCCTCAAAGTTTATAGGAGTACCATTTCCAGATTGCAAGGGAAAGCGGTCTCTTTGTATTTGAAATACATCTGCTCACCAATGAACATAGTTGATCCTCAACAAACTGAGTAGTACTCCATGCATATTTCTACGTGGAGCAAGAGACCAGATTCCACGAGCAGTCTGTTAATTCAAATCACTGAACCAGTCTGAACTATAAATCAAGAAAACAAACCATTCTGCCTTTCCACAGACATTAAAGTAGATTTTTATTCCTTTGGCATTTGACACATTTGCTGATAACACATTGGAAAACAGTGGATCACAAGCCCATGAATTTTTGCAATTAAAAGGCAGAAAATCATAGGCTGACATGCATGTTTTCCAAATGTACAGTCTAAGGTGCGTTGAAGTAGAAATTCTTTCCTTAACTTCCCCACCCCCACTTACATGCTGTAAGTGTACATTTGTCTGTTTCAAAGAATAATACAAATGAGCATTATCTAGTTCAAAACTGTAAAGCACTTGCTTCCAATGGGGTGATAATGGATTAGAATATGTCTTTTAATGCTGGTGGTGATATTTCGCAGATTAACAACGTGAAGCAACAGAATAAGAAGTTGGAAACTCAGGCCAAAAAGGTGCAAAATCGTTTAGAGAATCTACAAGTGAGTTTTAAATGACTAGAAAATATTGCAAAATCTATGGAAAACATGAAGTATTGAAGAGAACACTTTGTCCCCTTTCTCCCATCCCAAGCCATGAAGTTCTAATTTTGTAATAGTCAAAAAGTATTAAGGTTATATGTTGTCTGTTCAGTTTATTGACATCCTGGGGGTTATAATGACCAGAAACTCAACTTGACTAATTATATAAATACTGTGGCTACAATAGGAGGTTGGAGGCTAGCAATTCTGTGGCAAATAACTCCCTACCCCGACTCCATAAAGACTTTCCACAATCTACATGGCGCGAGTCAGGAGTGTGATGGAATATTCTCCACTTATCTGGATGAGTGCAGCTCCAACAGCATTCGAGAAGCTTGACACCATCCAGGACAAAGAAACGTGCATATGGGTGGGCACAGTAAACTTTCGATTCCCAGATTGGGTAACTGTCTGTGTGGAGTTTGCACATTCTCCCTATGTCTGCGTGGGTTTCCTCCGGAAGCTGCAGCTTCCTCCCACAGTCCAAAAGATGTGCTGGTTAGGTGCATTGGCCATGCTAAATTCTCCCTCAGTGTACCCGAACAGGCGCCAGAGTGTGGCGACTAGGGGATTTTCACAGTAACTTCATTGTAGTGTTAATGTAAGCCTACTTGTGACTAATAAACTTTTTTGGCATCCCTTCCACAAGCAATCGACATCACCACCACCAACACACAGTGGCAGCAGTGTGTACCATCTATACAATACACTGCAGGAACTCACCAAGGCTTCTTGGATAGCACCTTCCAAACCCACAACTGCTATCACCAAGAGCAATAGATATATGGGAACATCACGACCTAGAAGTTCCTCTCCAAGCCAACACACCATCCTGCCTTGGAAATATATCACCGTTCTTTCACTGCTGCTGGCTCAAAATCCTGGAACTCCCTCCCTAACAACAATGTGGATTTACCTACACAAACTGCAGCGGTTCAAGAAGGCAGCTCATCACCACCTTCTCGGAGGCAATTAGGAATGGGCAATAAATGCTGTCCTTGCCAACGAAGCCCATGTCTCTCGAATGAATTTTAAAAATTTAGAAGTTGAAATTGTAAATTACCTAAAAATTGCTTTTCAGTGTTCTTATAATTGGTTATTTACACAACATTTTTTTTGTCATTGTTCTTTAGTGCCCTATGCCTCTATTGTTAAAACCCAGGATGTAGTATGGTTTATTAACCCTCCTCTCAATTGATTCTGTCACCTTCAATGATTTATGTATAAATAGACCCAGGTCCCTCTGCTCCTGCATCCCCTTTAAAATTTTACCCTTTATTTCATATTGTTTCTCTGCAATCTTCCTATCAAAATGAACCACTTCAACTTCTCTGCATTAAATTTCATCTGCAATTCCATCAACATGTCTATCCTACTGAAGTTCAACATTATGTTCTTCATAATTCACTGTGCTTCCAAGTTCAGTATTAATCTGCAAATTCTGAAATTGTGCCCTCTATACCAAGGTTTAGGTCATTAATATATTTCAGGAACTCAATTCTCAGCTTTCCTCCAGTCTGCACCACTAGTCTTTCTTTCCTGTCACTCAACCAATTTGTGACCATGTTGCTACTGTCTCTTTCATTTCATAAGTTCTACTTTTATTCACAAGTCTTTTGTGGGACACTTTATCAAATGCCTTTTGGAAGTCCATGTATATGATTGTAACTCCCACTTTTCCACAAAATGGAAGATTTTGCTGAGCCCACGTTGGTTTATATTCACATACACTTTGACACTTTCAGCCTCGAGCAGGCAGAGGCTGGAAATTCAGCAGCAGTGGTATTCACTTCTACTCCTTGGACACTTAGGTGGTTAGTGGTCATGGGTTTGGAAGGTGCTGTTAAAGTAATGTTGGCGAGTTGCTGCAATGCATCCCGTAAGTGGTACACACTATTGCCACTGTGCACCAGTGGTGGTGGTGGTTTAAGGTGGTGAATGAGTTTCGATCAAGTGGTCTGCCCTCTCTTGTATGGTGTCAAGCTTCTTGAGTCTTGTTGGAACTGCACTCCAGGTACGCGAAGATAATTACATCACACTCCTGATTTGTGCTTTGTAGATAGTGAACAGGCTTGAGGAGACAGAAGGTGAGTTACTGCTGCGGAATTTCCAGCCTCTGACCTACCCTTGTAGCCTCACTATTGAGTGAGATGGAATGGGTTTGAATATTTTGATTTTTCTTCAGAGTCGTCATTATTCCCAACTAACGGGATTACCTAGCAATTTAGTTCAAGTCATTTGTCATCTTTAAAGTCTGGCACTAATAAATGTAAAATGTAGTTTATTATGCCTTATCACAAAGCGACCTTTGAAGGCTGATGTAGAGTGTCAATCATTGATTTTGAGCCAACTCCTCAATCTACTTCAATGTTGGGCAGCGATGGTCACACAATGGCTGGTAGGAAATATAGGTAACTGATGATGAGTCTAAGGGTCTAAGATGATCTTTGTGATTTTTATTAATGACTTAGAGGAGGGGGCTGAAGGGTGGATCAGTAAATTTGCTGATGACACCAAGATTGGTGGAGTAGTGGATGAGGTGGAGGGCTGTTGTAGGCTGCAAAGAGACATAGATAGGATGCAAAGCTGGGCTGAAAAATGGCAAATGGAGTTTAACCCTGATAAATGTGAGGTGATTCATTTTGGTAGGACTAATTTAAATGTGGATTACAGGGTCAAAGGTAGGGTTCTGAAGACTGTGGAGGAACAGAGAGATCTTGGGGTCTATATCCACAGATCTCTAAAGGTTGCCACTCAAGTGGATAGAGCTGTGAAGAAGGCCTATAGTGTGTTAGCTTTTATTAACAGGGGGTTGGAGTTTAAGAGCCGTGGGGTTATGCTGCAACTGTACAGGACCTTGATGAGACCACATTTGGAATATTGTGTGCAGTTCTGGTCACCTCACTATAAGAAGGATGTGGAAACGCTGGAAAGAGTGCAGAGGGGATTTACCAGGATGCTGCCTGGTTTGGAGGGTAGGTCTTATGAGGAAAGGTTGAGGGAGCTAGGAATGTTCTCTCTGGAGCGGAGGAGGCTGAGGGGAGACTTAATAGAGGTTTATAAAATGATGAAGGGGATAGATAGAGTGAACGTTCAAAGACTATTTCCTCGGGTGGATGGAGCTATTACAAGGGGCATAACTATAGGGTTCGTGGTGGGAGATATAGGAAGGATATCAGAGGTAGTTTCTTTACGCAGAGAGTGGTTTGGGTGTGGAATGGACTGCCTGCAGTGATAGTGGAGTCAGACACTTTAGGAACATTTAAGCGGTTATTGGAAAGGCACATGGAGCACACCAGGATGATAGGGAGTGGGATAGCTTGATCTTGGTTTCAGATAAAGCTCGGCACAACATCGTGGGCCGAAGGGCCTGTTCTGTGCTGTACTGTTCTATGTTCTATGAGTCTATATAATGTTTAAAAACTCAAAACTAAATTTACAGCATCCCTAAAGAAATTCAACTTCTGTCAAAGAATCTACACTTTTTTCATTGCACATACTGGTGAAACAGCTTTGTATTCCAGCAATTTCTGTTATACCTCATTGCAAGGTGTCATCACAATTTCAAAGAGAAATCATTCTATTCCTTTGCAGAGGAAGAATGAGCTATGTGTGGCACAGAAATTTCATGAAAATGTTTCCACTGGTGTGAAGGAGACCAGTTTGCAAAAACAAGAGAAGATTCAACCTGCTCGCAGGATCAGTCGAGTAAGATATTTTATTATATTAGGTGGCTTTAATTTGAAATTGTGGGCTGTTGGTTTATAGAGTATTTTATTGATTTTAAAATTCAGACATGTTTTTAAATTTTTATATTTCTGATTTCCCATTTCTGACATCTTCATAGTAAATCCAAGCTAGTTTTGACCAAGTTCCTGAATCCATTGTACAAAACAGCCAATATGCTATTTCTTGATGTTGGCTGGGTGAAATTTTCATGAGCGGCATTAGCAATGGCCATAAACAACATATCAAACTAATGCATGCAAGGATTGTATTCCTGTTTTTCGGAATGACGTAGTAGGATATTGAGATCTTTTATATCCTTTATCAGCATTTGATCCATACAGTGAGTCTTTTCAGTATATATTTGGTACTAATATCACTTGCTTTGAGCACAAAATTAAAACTGATATTGGAGACTTGCATATAAATTCTAATATTATGACTGGCTGTCTAATTCTATAACTGTCTGTTTGAGATCTCCTATTTATCTTTTAGCCTCTTTTAAATAGCAATTTCTGTGAACTCCTTGGAGTGCTGCTGGACTGGATCTCTGATGGTTACCTTTGTTATTTGACATCAGATGACGAAAATGATATTCAAACTTCATTGGGTCCCAATTATTTACCTAAGAAATCTATTCAAGAGAAATGTGTAAAGGTATTCATGGTTTTTTTTTACTCCCTTGGGTATTTTCTGTGTTTGAAAGACTTTTCTCTGTCATATGAATGTCATCCCTGGAATTGAATTATTCTGTAACAGTAACATAAACAGAAAGTGCTGGAAATACTTGGCAGATCTTTGGAGAGCAAAACAGCATTGTTTCAGGTCAATGACCTTTTTGTCACAACTGGAAAAGTTAGCGATGTAACTGCTTTTAAACAAGTACAAAGGCAAGAGCTGGGAAAAGTAAAAGGGAAAACAATGCAATAATATGGAAGGTAGAAGAGATTAAATGCCAAAAGGGATATTGATACAAGACAAAAGGAAATGCGAATGGAACATTTAAAGAAATCAAAGATGGATCTAGAAGAGGTGCTGATGGAAATAGTGGAATGATCACCCACAGCTACTGTCCAAAGAAAAATATAAAATCAGGACAGAGGTGATGACGTGAAACTGTTGAACTCAGTTGCGTCCAGAAGACTGTTAAGTTCCTAACCAAAAGATGAGATGCAGTTCCTCAAGCTTGCATTGAGCGGCACTGGATCGATGTAGTAGACTGAGGGCAGCAAGGTCAGAGTGGAAGTCAGCTTAAAAAAAATCATTGGTGGTGGTGTTCTTTGTATCAGATATTAACGGTCTTTCTGCTGACCAATAAATTAACCTCCTATGTCCCACCTTTTTTAATAAGTTGCTGTGAGCCTTATATGGATTGCCTCTGGATAATGCTGCTATTCACTGATTCAGGAAGGCAGGTGCTTTCTGGGGCTTAGAAACCATACATCTAAAATCTGTTCCTCCCTGACTCCAGCTCTTCCCAAATCATCGGGACCTGAGAGGTTAGATTAGGAAGTCCTCCTGGGAATGTCTCCGACGTGGTTGTAAAGTGGGTAAAAGTGCATTATCTGCTGGTTCTAACAGATCCATTGTGGAGTGAAACAGTCTGAGTTTGGGCGGCCTGGTAGCATAGTGGTTAGCACTGCTGCCTCTCAGTGCCAGGTACTCGGGTTCAATTCGGCCTTGGGATACTGTCTGTGTGGAGCTTGCACGTTCTTCCCTTTCCTGCATGGGTTTCCTCTGGGTGCTCCGTTTCCCCACAGTCCAAAGATGTGCAGGTTAGGTTGATTGGCCATGCTCAATTGGCCCTTAGTGTCAGGCAGATAAATATGCCACTTGGTGTCCCAAAATGTGTAGGTTAGGGGGATTCATGAGGTAAACACATGGGGTTATGGGGTTAGGGCCTGGATGGGACTATTGTCAGTGCAGGCTCAATGGGCCAAATGGCGGCCTCCTGCACTATATGATTCGATGATTCTAGTTGTGTGAGAGCTGAATAGAAATTCACATCAAAATGAATGTTGTTTAAACATGTATATTCATTCCACAGTGTATCTACAAAATATTTAATCAAATGTTTATTTTTACATCAGTACTACTGCAGTCAGTATGAACATCACAATTACTACATAGGAGCTTAAGCTAATGGGAAGAGGAGGCATTTTCTATTCCTTGCAGCCGTATTAACACTAAAAGCACATTTCTGCTCATACCTAAACTAACTAAAAAATCTATGCATTCTATCAAATAGATCACACTTAAGTGAACAACTCATTAGCTTTCAACAATTACATGAGAAAATCGAGGCCAATGTTTAAGCTTTGTGCATAAATGCTTCATTACTTCTATTCTGGTAAACTGCCGGTCTCCATCTTGTATCTTACATGCATTGTTTTGTTTGCTTTGTCTTTTAAGAATATCACATGCATGTGGCCCAGCAAAATAGTAACTGTTCTGTGCCATAAATTGAATTTTGGTTTGGAAACAGGTGCCAAGCAGAGACTGTCTGCCACCCCCCCCCCCCCCCCCCACCTCATCTCACAAATGGTGTTAGATGTTGTTAATTTCTAATTTCACATGAATGCAGATGGAAGTCCAGAATGTGTGACCAACCTCTCTTTCAGCAGAACAGCAATGCACACCATAAGGCATTTTATGCTGTTGCAACATACAATTTTACACTCTTCCTTGAATTTTAATCCACCACAATAATGAGTCATGCACAGATGTTTGACTATTTTAAAAATTAAACTTTGTATTAGATGTGTGAATACTTATTCATTTGTCAAATCCAAGTTACGCAGTGTCTGATCATGGATATGTGCCCGAAATTTCACATCCTGTTTATCAAATAGTGTCTAGACATCGTCTAATGTCTGTAATGCAGATGATTTTTGATCTGGCAGGGATTTTTCTGCACTTAGTACCACAAAAGTTTATTGTTGACACCTCCCTTTTCCTGTGACTTAATTTTCTTCTCTTTCCACCCATTGCCTGGAAACATATGAGCTATGTGCATTTATTTAGAATGAGCATGCATGGATGAGCAATAGAAGACTTCCAAATGATTGATAGGAATGCATTTAGTATGAACCCGAACTATCTGGGGGGGGGAGGGCAGGCTTCTAAAGCTAGGGGCTACCTGAAATAAAGATATGGAGATTAAAAGAAAAAGGAAGCTCATGATAAATGTTATGTTTAAATTCAGTAGAGAGCAAGGCTGAATATAAAAAGTACAAAACTGAAGAGGTATGAGAACAGACTAGTCGACAACATAAAAGGGAACGCCGAAAGTCTTTTATAAACATATCAAAATAATGAAGGGTGGAGTAAGGAAAGCAAAGATTTTCTTGTGAAAGCAGAGGAAATGGCTGAGGTACAAAGTGAGTACTTTCCAAATATCTTCACTGAAGAAGAGCATGCTGCCAATCTCACAATAAAGGAGAAAGTAGTAGAGAAATTGGATAGGATAAAAATTGATACAGTGGAAATGCATAAACATTGGCAATGCACAATATCAGGAGATAGAGGCATGGTAGTAATGTCGCTAAACCAATAATCCAAACACCCAAGCTAATGCTCTTGGGAAAGAATACAAATCCCAATAGCTGATGGCATTTATATAAATTCAATTAATTAATTAAAAAATCAGGAATTGAAAACTATTGGGTCATGAAAATAATATCAATTGTCGTAAAAACCCATCTGGTCCACTAATATCCTTTTAGAGAAGGAAATCTGCTTCCTTACCTGGCCTACAAGTGACTCTGGACCGATAGCAATGTGGTTGAATCGTAACTGCCCTCTGAAATGGCCGAGCAAGCCACTCAGTTGTACCAAACCACAACAGAAAAGGCAAAAAGAAATAAAACCGGATGGGGCACCTGGCATCGACATGGACAACAATGGCGTGGCCAACCCTGCAGAATTCCTCTTACGAAATCTAGGATTGGTGTCAAGATTGGAAGAGTTGTCCCACAGACATAGTCATATCCATTGAGTCATACCTTACAACCAATATCTCTGACATCACAATTACCATTCCTGAATATGTCCTGTCCACTGGCAGGACAGACCCGATGTGGAGATGCCGGCGTTGGACTGGGGTAAACACAGTAAGAAGTTTAACAACACCAGGTTAAAGTCCAACCGGTTTATTTGGTAGCAAAAGCCACACAAGCTTTCGAAGCTCTAAGCCCCTTCTTCAGGTGAGTGGGAATTCTGTCAGACCCAGCAGAGTTGGTGGTGCAGTGGTATAAGTTGGGAGGGAGTTTCTTGGGAGTCCTCATCATTGACTCCAGACCTCATGAGGTCTCATGGCAGCAGGTCAAACTGGGCAAGGTGACCTGCTACTGAATACCACCTGTTGCCCTCCGAGCTGATGAATCATTACTACTCCAAGTTGAACACCAAATGGAAGAAGCACTGAGGGTGGCAAGGATGCAGAATATATTCTGTGTGAGGGATTTTAAAGTCCATCACCAGCAATGGTTTGGTAACGCCACTCCTGAACAAGTTGGCTGAGTCCTGAAAGAAATATCTGCCAGATTAGACCTGCAGCAGGTACTCGCTGAACCAATGAAGGAAAAACCTACTAGACCTCATCCTTGCCAATCTACCCGTCAATGATATGTCTGTCCATGACAGTATAGGTTGCAATGACCATCACGTAGTCTTTGTAAAGACAAAGTCCAATCTTCACACTGAGAAACTCTCTATTGTGTTGTCTGGCACAAACTTCATGTGAAATAAGATAAATTCAGAACAGATCTAACAACTCAAAATTGGACATCCATGAGGCGCTATGACTATTTGACCATAATGTGTAACCTCATGGGTTGGCTTATCCCTCACCCTATCATTATTAAGACAAGGCATCAACCCTGGTTTAATGAAGAGTGCAGGAGGGCATGTCAGGAGCAGCACTGGGCATACCTAAGAATGAGGTACCAACCAGTTGAAGTTATAGCACAGGACTACTAGCATGTCAAACAGCAAAGCAGCATTCAGTAGGTAGAGCAAAGTGATCCCACAACCAACAAATCAATCAAGGCTCTGCAGTCCAGTTATAGAAGAATCATAGAAACCCTACAGTGCAGAAACAGGCCATTTGGCCCATCAAGTCTGCACCGACCACAATCCCACCCAGGCTCTACTCCCATATCCCTACACAGTTACCCGCTAATCCCTCTAACCTACACATCTCAGGACACTAAGGGGCAATTTTAGCATAGCCAATCAACCTAACCCACACACCTTTGGACTGTGGGAGGAAACCGGAGCACCCGGAGGAAACCCACGCAGACACGAGGAGAATGTGCAAACTCCACACAGACAGTGACCCAAGCCGGGAATCGAACCCAGGTCCCTGGAGCTGTGAAGCAGCAGTGCTAACCACTGTGCTACCGTGCCGTATGAATGGTACTGAGCATTGAACAACTAACAGAAGCAGAGTCTCCACAAATATCCCCATCCTCAATGATGAGAAGGCCCAACACATCAGTGCAAAGGAAATTTGCAACAATCATCAGATAGAAGGGCTGAGTATATTCCATTTCAGCCTCTTCCTCGGGTCCCCAGCATCACAGGTGCCAATTTTAAGCCAATACAATTCACTCCACATGATATCAGGAAATGGCTGATGGTATTGGACACTGCAAAGGCAATGGACCCTGATCACCTTCCATCAAGAATATAGAAGCCTACAGTGCAGATGGAGGCCATTTGGCTCATCGAGTCTGCACCAACCACAATCCCACACAGGCCCTATTCCCACAACCTCGCATATTTACGTGCTGCTGGAATACTTGTGCTCCAGAACTGGCAGTGCAATCATCAACAAACATTCCTGCTTCCAACCTCCTGTTGGAGAGAAAGTAATTGATGAATAAGCTGCTCGGCCTCAACACAGCTAAGAAGAGCTTCTGTAATGATGTCCTTGGATTGAGATGATTGGCCTCCAACAACACTAACCATCTTACATCACTTTGTTAATGATCAAAAGGTTAATTGAGGTGGTAACTGGCTGCAATGGATTTATCCTGCTTTTTTGTGGATTGGGCATACCTATGCAATTTTCTACATTGCAGGTAGACATTAGTAGTGTAGCTGTACTGGCTGCACCCCTAACCAAGCTGTTCCAGTACAGCAAACTGATCCATGATCATCTTATCCTTTATTATAAGTTCTGGGAGGGTGAAAAATGTTACACCCCTGTTCAAAAGAAATGGAGAAGGATGAATCCGGGCACTATGGGCCAGCAAATCTAAAGTTGGTGATGGGGAAATTTCTAAGAATCATATTCTGGGACAAAATTAATTGACACTTGGAAAGTATGATTAATCAATGAAAGTCAGCAAGAATCTGTTTACAGAAAAACAAGCTTAACAAATTTTGATTTGGAGAGGATTGATGAAGGTGCGGGGGATGTTATAGTATAGATTTTCCAAAGGTATTTGATAATGTACTGTTGTTAGGACTTGTAAGCAAAAGGTTACCTTTGCTGTGGTAGTATTGGTGAAACCATCAACAATACTTCATCAAAACTGAAAACATCTTCTGAAGTCTGCACATGTGCAGAATAATGTAGGAAACCAGACATTTCTGTCAGTGCTTCTGCGCTTCTCCAGATGATGTTGTGGAGTGCATTTCCTCCATCCCTACCTCTGGTTCTGTCCCTTACTATTCAGTGGATTGATGTAAACATCTACTTTTATGCTCAGTCTTGCAGTAAAAATCTTTGAAAATTGAATCTTCATAATTACTTCTAAACACCCTCGTTGGCCCGGAAACCTAATTTTATATTTCCCCATGATAAATTACACATTTAAAACATTTTTTTAGAAAGTTTGCCCAAGATATTTTAACTTCTTCTATCTTAATGGAGCCATAATCTTTTATTTTTCTGAAAATTAAAATTGAAGGATCATCAATGCTTTTAAATTCCTGGCTTGCTGTCTGTTTTAATACATCAGTGTGATTGCTTCTTGCGCTTGGTGACAACATTGCTACTGGACACTTGGAGGCCCCAAGATATGATGCTAGATTTAATCTGCTGTCGAGAAAGAGGAAATCCATGCCATTGACATAAATAGATCTTTATGCACGGCTTTCTTTAAGGCCATTTGTGAACACTGTCACTTTGCTGTTTATCCCAAAATCCATCCCCAAATGGAAACCTATGGGATTAAAAGAGCAGTGGTTGTGTGGTTAAGTAGTTTCGTAGATAAGTGGCGCAAGGTTGTTTTTCAGACTGCAGAGAAGTGTGCAGTGGTATTTTCCATGGGTTGGTGTTGGGACATCTCTTTTTGACATATGGACCTCCAATCTAGGTATACAGAGCATCATTTGAAAAATCACAGATGACATGAAATGTGGAAATGTTATAAACGAGGAGAAAGGCAGTAATACTTCAAGACAACATTGACAGACTTTGAAATTGACAGATGCTTGGCAGATCAAATCTAACACAGGAACATGGAATGTGATTCCTTTTGATAGGGAGAATGAAGCGAGCCAATATAAACTAAATTGTGCAATTTTTGGGGAGTGCAAGAACAGTGAGACTTCAGTAAGTAATCAAGTTTTTGAAATTGGCAGGGCAAGCTGAAAAATATATTTAGCCACGCTGAATTCTTGGTTTTAGAAATAAAGACCAAGAGTACTAAAACAAGGAATTTATGCTAAAACTTTATAAAACCAAGGTTAGACCCCAGCTAGAGTATTACAACTAATTTGGCGCACCACACTTTACAAAGATGTCAAGACCTTTGTTAGGGTACAGGACTGATTTTACTTGAATGCTATTAAGAATGAAAAACTTTAGTTATATGGAGAAATTAGAGAAACTGGGATTGCTCCACTTGGAGCAGAGAATGTTAAGGGGAGATTTGATGTAGGTGCTCAAAATCATGACCGGTTTCGATGGAATAGAAAATAGGAGCAGAAGTAGGCTATTTGACCCCTCGAGCCTACACACCATTCAATATGACCATAGCTGATCCTCTATCGCAATGCTATATCTCTGCTCCCTCCCCCACCCTTGATGCTTTTAGCATCTAGAAATCTTATCTATTTCTTCCTTAAATATGTTCAATGACTTGGCCTCCACAGCCTTCTGTAGTAGGGAATTCCACAGGTTCAGCGGCCTGTGAGTAAAAGAAAATCTCCTCCTCTCAGTCCTAAATGGCCTATCCCTTGTCCTGAGACTGTGACCCCTTGTTCTAGACCCCCCCCCCCCCCCCCCCAATCAAGGGGAACATCATCTCTGCATCCTGTATGTTCAGCCTTGTCAGAATTTTATACGTTTCAATGCGATCCCTTCTCATTTTATATTCCTGGTTGATGCAATATCTCCTCATGAGGCAATCCTGCCACCACTGCAATCAGTCTAGTGAACCTTTGCTGCACTCCCTTTTTGGCAAGAATATCCTTTCTTAGGTGAAGAATAGGAAGATTAGGCAGATGAAT
This sequence comes from Mustelus asterias, assembly GCF_964213995.1. NCBI lineage: Eukaryota > Metazoa > Chordata > Chondrichthyes > Carcharhiniformes > Triakidae > Mustelus > Mustelus asterias. The sequence goes on from NC_135810.1 coordinate 78,862,051, forward strand.
GCATGGCTTGAGAGCTGATGCAGGCAACAGGGATTTCGATTTGTAGATCATTTGGGATCTCGTCTGGAGCAGGAGTGACTGGAAAAGAGGGACGGGTTACACCTGAACTGGAGGGGGACTAATATCCTGGCGGAGAGATTTGCCAGAACCACTTGGGAGGGCTTAAACTAGTTTGGCAGGGGATGGGACCCAAAGCAGTAGGGAGACAGAAGAGAAGGTTGAGGACAGCACGGAAGTTAAAGAGAGCATGTTAAATAGTAAAGGCAGTGTCAGTAATCCTAGTACTCAACAGGTCAGGAAAGAGCAGGGCAGACAGCGAGAGAAGCCTGAATTAAACTGCATTTAATGCAAGAGGCCTGATGGGCAAGGCAGACTTCACACTTATCCATGTTTATACTGCATCTGCCATGTATTTGCCCACACACTCAACTGTCTAAGCCTCCTACGCTCCACAGGAAAAAAGTCCCAGTCTATCCAGCCTCTCCTTCTAAATCAAAACCAAGTCCCAGTAGCATCCTAGTAAATCTGTCTAAATTGCCGTGAAGCCTTGTTACATCCTTCTCATTATTCACATTCCCACCTAGTTTTGTGCCATCAGCAAACTTGAAAATATTACCTTTGGTTCTCATCCAAATCATTGATACAAACTGTAAATAGCAGGAGCCCAAGCACTAATGTTATGGTACCCCACTAGTCACACTTAGCATTTTGGAAAAGACCCATTTATTCCTAATCCCTGTTTCCTATCTGCTATGATGTGGAGATGCCGGCGTTGGACTGGGGTAAGCACAGTAAGAAGTCTCACAACACCAGGTTAAAGTCCAACAGGTTTATTTGGTAGCAAATACCATTGTCCACCTGATGGTATTTGCTACCAAATAAACCTGTTGGACTTTAACCTGGTGTTGTGAGACTTCTTACTGTCCTATCTGCTAACCAATTCTCAACTCATGCCAATGTATTACCCCAATCCCACATGCTTTAATTTTGCACACTAACCTCTTATGTGGCATTTGATCAAAAGCTTCCTAATAATCTCGATACACCACATCCACTGATTCTCCCATGTCCATCCTACTAGTTATGTCCTCAAAAAACTTTAGTAGGTTTGTCAAACATGATTTCTCTTTCATAAATACATGTTGACTTTGGCTAATCCTAAATAAATAAACAAAAACAGTTTTCAGTGGCAGAATGGTTGATAATCAGAGGCCACAAGCTTATGGGAACTGACAAAAGAACTCCGGTTATTTGAGGGAAACAAAATTTATGTAGAGAGTTGTGATCTGGTCTGCATTACCTTAAAGGGCTTGGAAGCAGATTCAATAATGACTTTCAAAGGGAATTGCATAAATACTTTTAAGGGAAAATCTTGCAGTGCTATGGGGAATGAGACTAATTGAATAGCTCTTTCAAAGACCCGGCACAGGTACAGTGGGCTGATTGACGATTTGTGTTGTTGTCCTTCTGTAATGGTAAATTAAATGGTTTTAAAATAACTTTAAGTGGAGCTCGATGCTAAGTTTTGCATTGCTTTGGTAAAACAATGTTTTTTTTCCTAGCGATACTTTCTGAATGTAACTATACTTCTGTATGTAATTAATTTCAGATCTTACCCCTGATCACAGCACAAATTCATTTGATGCCACCTGGAAATATCAAATTGCAGCTCTCATTAGTGAAATTTATTTACTGGGCTTTAATGCATATAGACAGAGAAAAGATGCAGGTAAGTATAAAGATGTTCTCCTCTTTCCAGTGATTCAATGTGGGGTTCAATAGGTTCAATAAACAATTCTGAAAACCATACCTTCAGGAAAAACTCAAAACAGCATGCCTTTGTGAAGTTTTGTTATTTTATTTGTATATTATATTTTGATATACTTTCCTAGGACATTGAAAATCACGTAGATAAACTGTTTTTGCCATGTCGAATATTGTTTCGGGATGCTTTTATTTATTGCCAAGTTTATTTAGCACCTGACTTCTGGAAGAACGTCGAGAATAATTTTCACACATACTAAGTACAGGAACCAAAACGTAATGCAGTTACTATGTGATTAGAATGAAAACTTAAATCCAGGATTAAAAAGGTGTATTTATGTAAAACAAAGTTGCTAAAAATAGTCTGGTACCATGGGTGTTAAATAACCGCAGTAAGAAGTCTCACAACACCAGGTTAAAGTCCAACAGGTTTATTTGGTAGCAAATGCCATTAGCTTTCGGAGCACTGCTCCTTCGTCAGATGGAGTGGATATCTGCTCTCAAACAGTGCACAGACACAGAAATCAAGTTACAGAATACTAATTAGAATGCGAATCTCTAAAGCCAGCCAGGTCTTAAAGGTACAGACAATGTGGGTGGAGGGAGCATTCAACACAGGTTAAAGAGATGTGTATTGTCTCCAGACAGAACAGCTAGTGAGATTCTACAAGCCCAGGAGGCAAGCTGTGGGGGTTACTGATAATGTGACATAAATCCAACATCCCGGTTTAGGCCGTCCTCATGTGTGCGGAACTTGGCTATCAGTTTCTGCTCAGCGACTCTGCGCTGTCGTGTATCGTGAAGGCCGCCTTGGAGAACGCTTACCTGAGGATCAACAGTCTTGCCTGGTGATTGTCGAGCGGTGTTCATTCATCCGTTGTCGTAGCGTCTGCATGGTTTCCCCAATGTACCATGCCTCGGGTCATCCTTTCCTGCAGCGTATCAGGTAGACAACGTTGGCCGAGTTGCAAGAGTAGGTACCGTGTACCTGGTAGATGGTGTTCTCACGTGAGATGATGGCATCCGTGTCGATGATCCGGCACGTCTTGCAGAGGTTGCTGTGGCAGGGTTGTGTGGTGTCGTGGTCACTGTTCTCCTGAAGGCTGGGTAGTTTGCTGCGGACAATGGTCTGTTTGAGGTTGCGTGGTCGTTTGAAGGCAAAAAGTGGAGGTGTGGGGATGGTCTTGGCGAGATGTTCGTCTTCATCAATGACATGTTGAAGGCTCCGGAGGAGATGCCGTAGCTTCTCCGCTCCGGGGAAGTACTGGACGACGAAGGGTACTCTGTCCACCGTGTCCCGTGTTTGTCTTCTGAGGAGGTCGGTACGGTTTTTCGCTGTGGCGCGTCGGAACTGTTGATCGATGAGTCGAGCGCCATATCCTGTTCTTGTGAGGGCATCTTTCAGCGTCTGGAGGTGTCTGTTGCGATTCTCCTCATCCGAGCAGATCCTGTTTATTCGGAGGGCTTGTCCGTAGGGGATGGCTTCTTTTACGTGTTTAGGGTGGAAGCTGGAGAAGTGGAGCATCATGAGGTTATCCGTGGGCTTGCGGTACAGTGAGGTGCTGAGGTGACCGTCCTTAATGGAGATGCGTGTGTCCAAGAATGCAACCGATTCCGGTTCGAACAAGACTTCTTCACCGCACAGGACCTTCTACCGATGCTATACACTAGATACATCGATGACATTTTCTTCCTTTGGAGTCATGGTGAGCAATCACTGAAACAACTATATGATGACATCAACAAGTTCCATCCCACCATCAGACTCACCATGGACTACTCTCCGGAATCGGTTGCATTCTTGGACACACACATCTCCATTAAGGACGGTCACCTCAGCACCTCACTGTACCGCAAGCCCACGGATAACCTCATGATGCTCCACTTCTCCAGGTTCCACCCTAAACACGTAAAAGAAGCCATCCCCTACGGACAAGCCCTCCGAATACACAGGATCTGCTCGGATGAGGAGGATCGCAACAGACACCTCCAGACACTGAAAGATGCCCTCATAAGAACAGGATATGGCGCTCGACTCATCGATCAACAGTTCCGACGCGCCACAGCGAAAAACCGCGCCGACCTCCTCAGAAGACAAACACGGGACACGGTGGACAGAGTACCCTTCGTCGTCCAGTACTTCCCCGGAGCGGAGAAGCTACGGCATCTCCTCCGGAGCCTTCAACATGTCATTGATGAAGACGAACATCTCGCCAAGGCCATCCCCACACCCCCACTTCTTGCCTTCAAACGACCACGCAACCTCAAACAGACCATTGTCCGCAGCAAACTACCCAGCCTTCAGGAGAACAGTGACCACGACACCACACAACCCTGCCACAGCAACCTCTGCAAGACGTGCCGGATCATTGACACGGATGCCATCATCTCACGTGAGAACACCATCTACCAGGTACACGGTACCTACTCTTGCAACTCGGCCAACGTTGTCTACCTGATACGCTGCAGGAAAGGATGACCCGAGGCATGGTACATTGGGGAAACCATGCAGACGCTACGACAACGGATGAATGAACACCGCTCGACAATCACCAGGCAAGACTGTTGATCCTCAGGTAAGCGTTCTCCAAGGCGGCCTTCACGATACATGACAGCGCAGAGTCGCTGAGCAGAAACTGATAGCCAAGTTCCGCACACATGAGGACGGCCTAAACCGGGATGTTGGATTTATGTCACATTATCATAACCCCCACAGCTTGCCTCCTGGGCTTGTAGAATCTCACTAGCTGTTCTGTCTGGAGACAATACACATCTCTTTAACCTGTGTTGAATGCTCCCTCCACCCACATTGTCTGTACCTTTAAGACCTGGCTGGCTTTAGAGATTCGCATTCGAATTAGTATTCTGTAACTTGATTTCTGTGTCTGTGCACTGTTTGAGAGCAGATTTCCACTCCATCTGACGAAGGAGCAGTGCTCCGAAAGCTTGTGGTATTTGCTACCAAATAAACCTGTTGGACTTTAACCTGGTGTTGTGAGACTTTTTACTGTGCTTACCCCAGTCCAACGCCGGCATCTCCACATGTTAAATAACCAACAGTTAAAACAATATACATGTCACCTGAGTGCGAGGCTAATTGAGAGCTTTTGCTGAGATATAACGCTGCAAATAATGGAGGTGGACAGCTCACCACCTCAGAAGCAAAGTCGGCATGGAACCAACTTGTTCCATGCCACTCTGCCCCACAGTCACAATGTGCTTTAGACAGGCTAAATAGCCTGCCAGCATCCCTCACTGGAAGTCATGTCACAGATCAGTCATGAATTCATTGAATAGGGCAACTGGGCTAAATGACCTTCTCCTGTTCCTGTGTTACAATAAAAACGTAATTATGCTGCAAATGTTTATTCCAAAGAGAGTTTGCTAGTATAAAACATTACTTTTGATCTGATGTTACAAAAAAAATTTCTCTCTTAAAATGATTGTGGATTGAATACTTAGGGGGTGGCACAGTGGTTAGCACTGCTGCCTCACAGCACCAGGGATCCGGGTTCGATTCCTGGCTTGGGTCACTGTCTGTGTGGAGTTTACACGTTCTCCTGTGTCTGTGTGTGTTTCCTCCGGGTGCTCCGATTTCCTCCCACAGTCTAAAAGACGTGCTGGTTAGGTGCTTTGACCCGAACAGGTGCCATAGTGTGGCGATTAGGGGAATTTCACAGTAACTTCATTGCAGTGTTAATGTAAGCCTTACTTGTGACTAATAAATAAACTTTACTTTAGTTGGTGTAGTTCATTCTATTTGATAAATTTGAACATTTGTTTTTACTACTTTCAATTTAAAAAGCCAGTCATGATATAGTTACTAGCAACGATACAGTGATTTGTTATAATTGAAACTTTACTCCAGAAGATTACTTCAACTTTGCGAAGACTAGGAGAAGAACTGTTCCGAGGAACCATGACCCAGGTAGTGCAGGAGAATCCTTCGCAGTCAGTTGCAGAAACCAAATCTAAGGCATCTGCTTTCTTCAGGAGCTCTGACCTTAATGTCCGTTTTTTATCATCTCTCAGCATCCTCAAAACAATTACACAAGGTGCGCAGAAACTTTTAACTACAATTGAATTTGATTTATTTTTATAACTTGCTAAGTTATCTACAGATGAAAGCACAAATTCTGTCTTGCTTCAGGTACAATTGCAAGATCCCTAAACCAGATGTTGGTTAAGCCACAATTTCAAGTATAGCATTCAATTTTGGGCACTCCACCATGGAAGGAGCATTAAACCAGAGACACTACTAGGAATTTCAGGTTCTGACTTACTATTTTCAATACAAGGCTTAATATAGTAATTTAAATTCAATATTTAGAATATTTTAGGGGGAAAAATCACTTGGAAACATAAAGGTTGATAGCACAGAAGGAGGTCATTTAGGGTATTGTATCCATGGAAGCTGATTGCACGGGTAACCCAAAACATTCTAAACCCTTACCTTTCCACATAGGCATGGATCTTACTCTGATTTAGGAATATATTACATTTTCTCTTAAAGATTGCAATGGTCTCTGCCACGACCAGTTCCTTTGGGAAAAGTGCTTTGTGTTCTCACCACTGCTGTGTACACATTTCTCCTAACCCCTCTCCTCATTCTCTGTTAGTTTTAAATTGATCTTTAATTGCTGACTCCCCAACCAAATTATTCACTCTATTAAAATTCTTCATAATTTTGAAAACCTCTTTTAAATCTCCTCTTAACCTTCTCAGTATCTTAAGTCTCTCTTAATAACTATAATTTTCCATTCCTGGCATTATACTGTTGGATGTATGTTGAACATGCCTCATGGCTTTAATGCGCATTCCATTGTAGGTGCCCAAAACTGAATGCTATACTTGAAACTGCGGCTTAACCAACATCTGTGCAAATGTGTTATTTTACTCTTGCACTCTATATTCCTAAATATTAGATTTAAAATGCTATTGGTTTTTAAAAATATTATCTAACTGCATATTCAAGGAATTATAACATCAACTGCTTGCATTATACAGTGTCTTTAACTTAGAAGAACACTGTGAGCCACTTTGTGGATGTGTAAGAGAAATTAGCATTGAGCCAAAAAAAGAGAAATAAGAAGCCTTGGCCAAAGATTTGGATTTTAAGAAATATCTTAAAAGAGGTCTCTGAGGCATTGTCATTTGTAAAAAAAAACTTGGGAAAATATTTATTTAATATTTCTGCCACAGTTCATCCTCCACAGCTAAATTTCCTCTCTCATTCCTGAGCAGCTGTACTCCTCAATTTTCTTTTATTTTTATATGTTATACAGCCCCCCAACCTTTCATCTGCTGGAATTTTCTGATTTATTTCCAGCTTTTCTAATCTCATTCCACTTCTCTGCTGTACTTTCTATCATGATTTACTTTGGTGTCATCAGCACTTTTTAATCTTGTGTCTCCTTTCAAAGTTTCGGTTCATTTTAATTTCTGTAGCACACCAGACTTTGATCCATCCTATATTTATTTTGTATTCTTGCATCTTACATTTGAAGATTTCCCACTGCTGATCCATTGACTTGTTTGCTAACTTTATGCCTGGTTAATTTGGGCCAGAACCATGTGCTGCTAAATTTTACTGGCTTCCAGCCCAACAACTTTATCTCCATTATCTTTTTCTGTCCTTACACTGAACCTAATAATGTTGTCCTTGCTATCTTCCATTTTTTTTCTGTTCTCGTATCAGCTATTTGTCCCCCTTCATTTCCCAGAACAAAATCCATCAATCCTCTTTGTTTGTTGCACTCAAAATTTATACAACTGTCGTTCTGCTCAAGCAACTCAACTGCACTCGCAATGCCCTAATCCCCAGCAAAACCAATATACAGTAAACTTTGTATTATCCGGCATTATACCAAATGGAATGCTCTATTCACCAGAATTTCTAATATGCCCCAATCCTTGTAACTTCCAATTTTTAAAAATGTCGGCCAGAAACCCATAGAACTGCCAAAGGTCAGAAGCAGCAGTTGCACTTGGAGCAACTATCAGTGAAACTGGCAGCTCGATGTTTATTTAAGTCTGAAGGTTGGAAATGGAGTCAATGGCAAATTTCCGATATCCCAGTGTCAAAAATCCTCCATTTGGCAGAAATATCTAATTCCTGGGCACACTGCAATAACATAACATGCATTTTATAATTTAACAATGAATGCAGTTGTTCACATGGCATTGTACTGTCACATCCACTTGGAGTGAACATATGGATTTTGTACCTCGAGCTGTGTATCCAAACCAGTGAGAGTTTCTTTTCAGCTTAGCCTTTAAATGTGGTGGTGATCTGTTTGGCTCTGATTTTAGTGTGATGCTCTGCTGTGCTGGGGCCCTTAGCTGCCCAGCTGCTTCCCCGCTCCCCTCAATCACTTAAAGATAGAGCAGCACTTTTCTATCCAGAGTAACGTAGCTCCACATTAATCAGCATTTTTGATTAACAGGCACAACCTAATCCCAAAGCATGCCAGATAACAAAAACATGACTGTAGCTTCATTCTTTTGTCATCAATATACTGAAATTTCCTTCCTGCACCTAGGACTGCAATAAATAGTTCAAGGTGAAGGCCCACTGGCATCTTTTCAAGAAAAACAGGGCAGAACCTATTGGCTATATATCGTAAACCAGGGTTTCCCAAACTGGTGCTAAGAGTGTCCGTTAAGAGATCGGAATGTGTGAATGGCAGAACACAGGTGCAAAGTGTCAAAGGACAACCTGAGGGATGTGGGGGTTGGAAAACAAGCTGGGAAACAAGAGATCTTGTACCTCTAAGCACCATTTTCAGTCTTTATCATCACCATTTACATTCCCTTTGTCTTTTTGTCCGTGCCAGTCCTATCAATTACAGCCACCCCCCACCCTCACAATACAAATCATCTTCCTTCTCTTCTGCTTTTACGAAGGATCATCCAGACTCAACATTGGCTCTATTCTTTCTCCACAGATGCTGTCAGACCTGCTGAGATTTTCTAGCATTTTCTGTTTTTGTTTTAGATTCCAGCATCTGCAATATTTTGCCTTTATCTTGGTTAGATTCTCTCTTGTTGACGATGGTCATTGCCTCTCTCTGTGGTATGAATGTTACTTGCTATTTATTAGCCTAAGCCTGAATGTTGTCCAATGTTGGCTACAACAGTTTCTCTGCTGTTTTTTTTCATCCAGTGTGCAGAATTGAACAGGTGGTTAAATAGGAAGCCAGATCTAAGCGTTAACCAAACAACAAGAGTAAGTCAACCAGTAAGAAATGGTCAGTCTGCTGAAGCAATCCAATTTCTTTACTGAAACAAAATTAGAAAATACAGGCAATGCATAGCTGTTCCATCAACATTGTTAAGGGAAAAAGACAGATGAATGTTTTGGGTCTCCTTTTAAACTAATATTTTAAGTATCTCATCAGTAACATGAACATTATAGTCATTATGATCATCGATAGTCACGGGTGAGGTGTCTGAAGATTGGAGAGTGGCAAATGTGCCTTTGTTTAAAAAGGGCTGCAGGGAAAAGCTTGGGAACTACAGGCCAGTGAGCCTCACATCCGTGGTGGGTAAGTTGTTGGAAGGTATTTTGAGAGACAGGATCTACAGGCATTTAGAGACGCAAGGACTGATTAGGGACAGTCAGCATGGCTTTGTGAGTGGAAAATCAGGTCTCTCAAATTTGATTGAGGTTTTTGAAGGGGTAACCAAGAAGGTAGATGAGGGCAGTGCAGTTGATGTTGTCTACATGGACTTTAGCAAGGCCTTTGACAAGATACCGTATGGTAGGTTGTTGCATGAAGTTAAATCTCACGGGATCCAGGGTGAAGTATCTAAATGGATATAAAATTGGCTTCTTGACAGAAGCCAGAGGGTGGTTGTAGAGAGTTGTTTTTCAAACTGGAGGCCTGTGACCAGCGGTGTGCCTCAGGGATCAGTGCTGGGCCCACTGTTATTTGTCATTTATATTAATGATTTGGATGAGAATATAGGAGGCATGGTTAGTAAGTTTGCAGATGACACCAAGATTGGTGGCATAGTGGACAGTGAAGAAAGTTATCTCCGATTGCAACGGGATCTTGATCAATTGGACCAGTGGGCTGACGAATGGCAGATGGAGTTTAATTTAGACAAATGCAAGGCGATGCATTTTGGTAGATTGAACCAGGGCAGGACTTACTCAGTTAATGGTAGGGCGTTGGGGAGAGTTACAGAACAAAGAGATCGAGGGGTACATGTTCATAGCTCCTTGAAAGTAGGAGTCTCAGGTGGACAGAGTGATGAAGAAGGCATTCGGCATGCTTGGTTTCATCGGTCAGAACATTGAATACAGGAGTTGGGGCGTCTTGTTGAAGTTGTGAAAGACGTTGGTAAGGCAACACTGGGAATACTCTGTGCAGTTCTGGTCACCCTATCATAGAAAGGATATTATTAAAGTATGGGCGGCACCGTAGCACAGTGGTTAGCACTGCTGCTTCACAGCTCCAGGGACCTGGGTTCGATTCCCGGCTTGGGTCACTGTCTGTGTGGAGTTTGCACATTCTCCTCGTGTCTGCGTGGGTTTCCTCCCACAGTCCAAAGATGTGCGGGTTAGGTTGATTGGCTATGCTAAAATTGCCCCTTAGTGTCCTGGGATGTGTAGATTAGAGGGATTAGCGGGTAAAATATGTAGGGATATGGGGGTAGGGACTGGGTGGGATTGTGGTCGGTGCGGGCTCGATGGGCCGAATGGCCTCTTTCTGTACTGTAGGGTTTCTATGATTCTATGAAAGTAGAAAGAGTGCAGAAAAGATTTACTAGGATGCAATCGGGACTTGATGGATTGAGTTATAAGGAGAGGCTGAATAGACTGGGATTTTTTTCTTGAGTGTAGGAGGCTGAGGGGTGACCTTTATAGAGGTCTATAAAATAATGAGGGGCATAGATAAGGTAGATGTCAATATCTTTTCCCAAAGGTAGGGGAGTCTAAAACTAGAGGGCATAGGTTTAAGGTGAGAGGGGAGAGATACAAAAGTGTCCAGAGGGGCAATTTTTTCACACACAGGGTGGTGAGTGTCTGGAACAGGCTGCCAGAGGTAGTAGTAGAGGCGGGTACAATTTTGTCTTTTTAAAAGCATTTAGATAGTTACATGGATAAGATTGGTATATAGGGATGTGGGCAGTTGGAATTAGCTTAGGGGTTTAAAAAAGGGCGGCATGGACAAGTTGGGCCAAAGGGCCTGTTTCCATGCTGTAAACCTCTATGACTCTATTATGTTCTTAGTAAATGTGGACTCAGATTAATTTATTTTGAAATGAGCATTGTGAGAGCCATCATGGCCTTGTTGCCCATGGACCCAAAATTTTGGTGTGAAGAGAAAGTAAAGTAAAATTGAGGCAGAAGCTCTGCTGGGACAGGGCAAGAGACAAAATTCGAATGCCATTCGGGCCATCTGGGTTTTGGCCTCGTTTGCACTTTAACCCGAGATCCTGTTGGGAAACAGGTCATAGGGTCTGCTCACCTGTCAATAAGGTAAGATTTTGGGACAGTGTTTGGAAGTGTTGCTGGTTTGTTCAAGAGTTTTATCCAACAAAGCATCTAGCAATGTAAGGAATTAATGCAAAGAGTCTCTCATCAGTCACACAAGGATATACGCAACAGCAACTCAATGCCAAGGGCATTTTTTTATTTTGCTGATGGGGAAAGTTTTGCTTTTGGCAACTCTCATTTTATGACCTAATTTCTGAACTTGGGCACTCAATGCAAACTTTTATCTTGGCACTTCATGGATATACGAATGGGTTTCCAAATATAGATTGTTTTGTATAAATCCATCATATTGAGAATATGATGATTGGAGTGATTTAGGATATATAGCCAGTAGGTTCTTCCCTTCTTGCCTTGTAAAGATGCTATTGGGTCTTTTCCTTGAACTGCTGCAGTCCTTGTCTTATATTTTAAGAAAGCCCCAAACAGCTGACATGATTAATTACCCATTAAGAATTAATTATATTCTTTTGAAAAGGATAAATTACTTTTCAACCTTTTAAGAGATTTTATCACAATCAGAATATCAGAAGCCCTAAATCATTAAGTTGTTCACACCAAAGGGTTCGTTGGTAAGGGAAATATTGAAATGCACATTTATTCAGGAAAATAAAGAGTAATATTTTTAATCGACATGCTTCTCATCACTAGTGGATTATCTGGCTCAAGCGTTTGACATTCTCCTGAATGATCTGAAGACAGATGAAGGCAAAGCTTTGTTCTTGGAGTACCGAGCAATGCAGATTATTCTTTGTTACTTGAAGCCTTCTAATAAAAGTCTGCTGTGCAGTGCTGTTGACATCATTCTACAGATGACAATGGAGTCCAGTAAGTATATGTATTTTCTACATTACAGCTCAGAATAATAAGTCAAGAATTTCCATTGAAACAGCCTCATTGGCACATTTTCAACTTTTAAGTGTTAATTTTTTAAATGTTGCTTTCTTAATCAGCAATGTATATGTACTATTGATAATTCCTTACCTAATGATTTAGATTAGAACGTGATTATAAAGGCCATTTTTTAAAGTCTGTTGCAAACATAATAGATGGAGTTAACTGTAGCACTCGGTCTCAAAATGACTTGTGAAATTAATTTGCATGTACTTGGTCTTTTGTTAAGTACACATATACACTAGATATTCTTATGAATTGATGGGAAAATAATGTAGTGTTTCATTCAGTTATGCTATATAGGTACCACAATATATGGTGTTACAAATTTTGAATCTGCCTTAGATATTTGAGATTAGTAGTGCTGTCATTCCCAGAAGCAGTCTCATGAGTCTTGTGTTCAAAAATGGACTCTTATTTCCAGATATCAAAGCATACTCTCGTTCATAACCTAATACTCCCTTGTAATCTGAATTGGATATTGTGTCTTCTGCATGTGTCCAGATGTGTGCTCCTCAATCTTTCAGTCTTAAGACACATGGTCAGATATCAAAACTATCTGTGCTCCTTTCTTCACTTCAAACCTTCTTGTGAGTAATTGCAATTGTCATTCGTGCTGCCCTCTCCTGGTTAGTAAAAAGTTCCTTGCTTTTAGTCCACTACATCCTATTGTCATAGTGAAAGAGGAGGCGCTGGCTGAGCTGCAAAATGATAGAGAAGAGATACTAGAATTGCTGGTGGCACTTAAAGTTGGTAAGTCATCAGGACAGGATAGGTTGCATCCAACAATACTGGGGTAAGTAAGGGAGGGGATTGCAGAGACGCTGGCCATAATCTGAAATCCTCTTTCGATAAGAGATGGTGCCAGAGGACAGGAGAATGTTACACTCTTGTTCAGATGAGGATGTAAGGATAAATAAGCTAATTAGTTTAAACCTAGTAGTGGAAAACTTTTAAAAATGATAATCCAGGACAGATTTAAGTCATTTGAAAAGGTGTGAACTGATTAAGGTAAACCAGCAAGGACTTGATAGAGCCAAATCATGTTTAACTAACTTGATTGAGTCTCTTGATGAGGTAACAGAGAGGGTTGATAAAGTTAATGCTGATGATATGGTGTATATTGACTTCCAAAAAAATGTTTGGTAAAGTACCATGCAATAGAATAGCTCGCAAAGTTGAAGTTCTTGGAAAAATTGGGACAATGGCAGCATGGATGCAAAGTTGACGGAGATACAGGAAATAGGTTTTTGAATTGGAGGAAAGTATACAGTGGAGTTCCCCAGAAGTTGGTGCTAGAGCCATTGCTTTTCTTGACATATATATTAATGGCCTGGAATTTGATTTGATTTATTATTGTCGCATGTAATAGTATAGTGAAAAGTATTGTTTCTTGCACGCGATACAGACAAAGCACACTGTACATAGAGAAGGAAAGGAAGAGGGTGCAGACTGTAGTGTTACAGTCATAGCTAGGGTGTAGAGAAAGATCAACTTAATACGAGGTAGGCCCTTTCAAAAGTCTGATGGCAGCAGGGAAGAAGCTGTTCTTGAGTCAGTTGGTACATGACCTCAGACCTTTGTACCTATTTCCCGACGAAAGAAGATGGAAGAGAGCATGTCTGGGGTTAAGAAGTCATACAGACCCTGAGCTTAATAAGTAAAAGCATAAAAAACAAGAACAAGGGAGTTACGATTTACATTTCTAAGACACTTTTTTGTCCTCAACTGGAGTATTGTTTTCCATTTTGGTAACCACGTTTTTGAAAGGATTCGAAACGATTGGAGAGGGTGCAGAAAAGATTTACAAGAATAGTACTGGGGATGAGGGACTTCAGTTACATGGATATATTTCAGGAACTGAGTTTGTTCTCCTTTGAAATGAGAAGGTTGAGAGGAGATTTAATAGGGATGTTCAAAATCATAAGGGTGCTCCTCAGAGTGGGCAAGTCCAATGCCCTACTGGAGAGCAAATGTGACTGCAGAATGCCATCCTCAAATGTGAGTCAGGGCATGGTGGTTATGTGCTCCATGGTTTTGTCATGGATTCCACAGGCACAGTCAGGCGAGGCGCTACTTGTACATTAGGTGGCTACATCTGCTCGTATTCTATTGATGGTTGTCTGCATGCTCTGGAGTAGATTGAAGCTTGCTTGTTGAAATGATGGGTCCTAGACAGTGTGTTTATTTGTGAGGATGCTTTCTGCCCAAGCTTTCCTCCAGATTTCATTACTGTTATAGAGTTGTAGATGTTCATTCATGCCCAGAGGGGGTTTCGAAGAGCCAAGTGGTGACTAGCAGGATCTTGAAGGTCTCTTAAAATGGGCAAGTCCAAGTTGCTGCCAACTCGAGTTAATTTTCTACATGTTGCTGCATCTGATTGAATAGAGGGAAAGGCAACATCCAAGGCCTTCACAAGGTGTGCCCAGAACTGCTCTCAGTACCCCAGGTGCATGAAACCCAAATCTCTTTGGACTTCCATAGTTTCTAGCTTTTCGTCATTTAGACATTACTCTATTCAATTGTTTTTAGGCCTAAAGTGCACAACCTCTCATTTATTTGCCTACATTGAAATCCATTTGCTGCAGTTTGCCCATTCACTTAATCTATCCATATCCCTGTATAATTTTATGCTTCCGTCTACATTACTCACATTTTCTAGAGGTTTAGGACAATAACACTTTATCATTCAAAAAAATAACATGGCTTTCTAAGTTCATCTCTGGTTTTTCACAGCGAAGAACAGGAACTTCCTGAGTTTGGTGGAGTTACTTCGGGAAATACAACTAAGTATTTGCAATAGATTCTTTCCAGGGAGTGATGGATGAATCATTAGTACAGAAAAACAAACCAGCATGGTGTAAATAAATTATTGGTGAAGAGAGTGCAGCAAGATTCTTAAAAGGATGAGGAATGCCAAGTTCTACTTCATGGTATTGGACTGCATTCCAGATGTGAGGCATTCTGAAAAGATGTCTTTTACTGCTTGACATTCAGGAGCACGTTATTGTTTAAAAAGTGAATGAGTACACATGAATACACTAACGTTAGTGTACTCATATGTACTCATTCACTTTTTAACCAAAGTGAGGGGAGATAACCTGCTGCTCTTACTTTAGCCTTGCCCACATATGACTTCACACCCACAACTGAATTGCCCTCTAAAATGACCTAGCCTAGCAAGCCAAGCAGTTGCATCAAAACCAATAGTTTAAAGTCAAAAAGGAATGTAATGGGACGCTCCATTTAGCATTGACCTAGGTACCAGAAATTACAGTGGTACACCCAACCCTGTCGACCCTGCAAAGTCCTTCTCACTAGCATCTTGGGCTTGTGCCAAAATTGCAAGAGATGTCCAATTGACTAATCAAACATCAACCTGATATCATACACATATACACACTGAATCATACCTTACAATGGCTCAAACATCACCATCACTATTCCTCAGTATGTGCTGTCCCACCGGAGGACCTGGCATCACAGTGGTACATGGTTGTGAGGGAATTGCCCTGGGAATCCTTCAACTTTGACTCCAAATCCCCTGGAGTCACATGTCATCAGGTTAAACACAGGCAAAAACAATCTGTTGATCATCATAAATCACTATCCCCACCACCACTCTCAACTAATTAATCATATTACGATCAACTATGATGAAACATCTTCAGCTGCTTCATCAAAGTCAGAAATGGTTATTTTTGCACAATGTTCAGGACCATTCATGACTCTTCAGATCCTAAAGTAGCTCCTACGTAATAAGAGACAGGCAATGTTCAGGCTTGGGCTGATAAGTGGCAAGTAGCATTCATGCCATGCAACTAGCAAGCAATGACCATCTCCAACAAGAGAGAAACTAACCCCTTCTCCAAGACATTTAATAGCATTACTATCACGGAATCAACAACTTCAACATCCAGGGGTTACCATTGACCAGAAACAGAATTGGGCCAGCCATATAAATGTGGCTACAAGAGCAAGTCAGAGGCTGGGGATTTTTTGGTGAGTAAATCCTCTCCTGATTCCCCCAAATCTTTTTCATCTACAAGGCAGAAGTCAGGAATGTGATTAAATACTTTACACTTGCCTAGTTGAGTAAAGCTCCAACAACAATCAAGAATCTCAACACCATCCAGACAAAGCAGCCTGCTTGATTGGCACCCCTTCCACAAACCTTCATTCCTTCTACCACCCATGCATAGTGCCAGCAGTGTGTACCATCTACAAGATGCATTGCAGCAATTCACCAAGGTTTCTTTGATAGCAGCTTCCAATCCCATGACCTCTCCTGTCCAGAAGGACAAGGGCAGCAGACGCACGTGAGCACCACCACCTGCACATTCCCCTCCAAGCCACACACTAATATTTGTTTAATGATATAAAAGCATCGATCACTCATCAGGGATTGAGTAAACAGGTTGTGTGTTCATTTATTGAGACAAGCACATGATAACATATATGCATGGATATAAAGCTTGAAGACATCAGTAACCAAACTTTGTGTGCTGCGTTCTGTTCACAGGTCAAGGTGAAACTAAGACTGGAGCATATACTGCTAGCATGCTGCTATCCTTAAAAGCATATTACAACACCCCCTTTTTAAAGATACTTTTCCACCTAAAGAAGTATGACAGTTTATAATATATGTTAATGTTGAGTTGCCATTTCCTAAGTGTAAAGAGTAGATGAATCTATGCTCTTAAGCGTAGAGATAATCTGCTGTAATGCCCAGATCTTGTAATGGTAACCTCATCTGGAGATTTCTTTAATAGCTCTCAGTAATCTGTGTGGTTGTCATTCTTGGATGTTGTTCCTGGTTGCATTTGGGATTTGGTCTTCAATGCAATAGGGCTGCACAGGAACTGGAATGGACCTGATTAATTCTCAGTTATACCTCATTGTTACAACTTTGTGTGTAATGACATCATACAGCCTCAGTTCTGAACAAATGTGTCACCTCGACTGGTTGCCACGTACCTTTTGGGGATCCTGGATGTGGACTTATTGCCCCAACTGTAAACTTGGCAATTCTACACTCATTTTTATCATGAACGCTGGCTGAGAGTAGCAGAGAGTGCCATTGCGCATGTGTGGGTCTCTAGCAGCAGAGACCTGTCACTCAGTCTCTGCTGCTCTCAGCTTGCCTCCATTGTTATCCACAGCCTGCACATTCCACAGCCTGACCTGTCCTACCACCCCACCCCGCGATCTGACCCCCCCCTTCCCCGCAGCCTCTATGGCACCCTCTATGAAGGAGTGTTCAGCTTAATGGTCTCTGTAGGTTCGTAAAATTATAATGTTTATGCTTCTGATAATGCAGTTTCAGTGCTTCAAATAGGTATTGGTGGTTTTCGTGCCCTAGGAAAGGCACATCCTTTCTCAACAGTCCCCATGATGATGAGGATTTTTGAGTGAAATTGGAAATGTATGGAGACAGAAAATAAGAGAGACCTAGACATCTTTGAAGATTGTCCTTATCGTGAAGAGTTAGCATAGATTTAATATCCTATAATTTACTTGGATCGGGACATAGTCCAGCACGAGAATAAATGAAAGTGATGAAGCTGATCTGCTGTGTGTTGATGCTGCATGTTGATGGCAGTGCCAGGGACCAGGGTGTCCATGCCCATGGGACACCACCCCCTTGCCGCCTGACCCTCTGGGGGGGCCCTAATTTTTTCCCCCCACTTTGCTCCAGCAGGGTTGTCCTGATAGTTCCCCAAAAGTGGGGACCTACTGGAGTGTAATGCTCTGGTGGGGTGGGAGAGGCTTGCGGGCCCGGAGAATTCAGTCCCGGGCCCGCTAATCACATTAAAATGACATTAAAATAGATGCAAATAACTTGCCTTTCTTCCCAGCGGTTTCCAGGGCAGATCTGATGGCGCCAGAAATCCGGTGCTGAGAGATGCACGAGCTGTGCGAATTCCGTGCATGCCCAGGGACTCTGACCACACTGCACTAGAAAACCAGCACGGCGGGGTGGGAGAATCGCCCCCAATGTTTTTGACCTCATTAATGAACTTGGCTATGCCAAGTCTGTCTCTAACAGACAGTAATGTTCCTCAAGCAGATCTACAATTTCTTTACAAACAGTTAATGTAATGACAATTTCCCAAACACACAGCACGCAACATCTGTTATCTTTGCTCTTGTTGATGAGCAGTGAACGAATCTTGGCTCAGTTGAAGCATATTTGCAGTTGACCATGGGAAATAACAAGCTACTTTTACTATCCATTCTGTAAATCAAGAATGATGTGGATCAAAATATAGACTGTCACCAAACAATATCAGAGTTTATGGCATCAAAGACTCTCAAAGTCACTTTGTGTCTTGCAGTCTTAAGGAAGAAACTTTTATATATTACTATTTTGCAATTTAATGTTTAGCTTTTTTGATCTCTTAGCTATAATGTTGTTTTGCTGACTTTATTATTTGAACAGATTCAATTTAATTGAATTTTGTCATGCCCCTTTTTGTATTCTTTTAATAGTTTTTTAAAAAAAAATTAAAATGACATTTATTTCTGAAACTTCAGCTCAAGGAAAGGCCGCCAAAATACAATTCCGCCCATCGTCCCGTTTTAATAAGTGTGGTTCTGGCTGTTTGATCCTCGGTCTCTATATGTACAGTTCTAGAGCAGCTTTTCAGTGTTCCATGAACTGGAATCCTGATTTACTTTTCTCTCCACAGCTTAGATCTTCTGTAAATTATGGTGTCCTCATTATCAGTCTGGCTGATGCTAGTTAATTTAGCACAAAAGAAGAATTAAATTCAGGAGTGCATTGTTTAATACCACTTACCCACTTCTTTAACATAACACTGGATTTTATGAAAGCACCAGGAATCCTGCCACCAGAGATAAAAGCTGGATGCAAACCCACTTTGGAGGTCAGCAGGTCCAAGTCTACATCTTATCAGCAATAAATTAAGTGGCTGTGGCTGCCACCCTTATTAAGGACAGTTGTCCCACAGCCTCCCAGCCAACCAGAGATCTCAGCAGCACCAATGTTAGTGATGGTCACTGATGGGACTGCTTCTACTGGATGAGGTAAGTGGGGTCTAAGGCACTGAGGCAAATCAAGCAGGCCTCGACAAGTAGATAGTCATTGAGGGCAAGCAGAGCTATTACTGCAGAGGCAGCCATGACTGCAGGGTGACCCCTCGAAGCCATAGAGTGCTCAAAAATGTTTGCGAGCTGGTCTCCTGATATAGCAGGTGGTCCCTATGCAGTGAAGATGTCAGCAAAGATGGGAACAGGTCTTTTGTAGGCTACTTATGTGGCAAATTGGACTCTGGGCAGCAGCCATTTAACACCTTTCTCGCTACTGACAAGATACAATGGTAGCGGACAGACTATGGATACAACGTCCACTGTCCTTGCCATACTTTCCAGCACTTCTAAAGAAAGGTTCTTGACCCGACAAGTTAACTGTTTCTCTCACCACAGATGCTGCCAGACCTGCTGGATATTTCTAGTATATTCTGTTTGTATTTCAGAATTCCAGAATCCAGCATATTTTACTTTTAAAGCTGGTTTGTAATATTTTACAGATGTACCAGAATGTTCATAAGAGCACAAGCAGTACAGCCAGTTATTTCCATTAAATTATGAGTTTTTAAAAATTATTTTGAATTCATGCTAATGCAGTGCTTAATTTTATGAAGAACAGAAGAGTTCAATTATATATCATTAAACAAAACAAAAACATGGCGCTAAATAGAAGCCAATGATTTTGGTCAAATGGCCAACTTTTAATGTATTTTAAAAAAGGTAAAAGAAGCACCTTTTACACAATCAAAAAGTTGCAGAATCATTGAAACTGAAAAGAATTTAAGTGGGGAAGAATGAAAGAAGGAACATGTTGTATTACTGTAAGCTTCTTTGTTTTTGTGCAGGATATTTGCAGCATTTCCTCCAGGCATGTAGCACTGAAACCTGGTTCTGCACTTGTTCCATGCTTCTGAGAAACTCTAAACTGGAGATACAAATTCTCGAGAAACTCAGCGTCATCCTACAGAAACTCTCTAAACTAAAGTATGAAAAATTACATCTTGCTGAATTGACTGAAATGTGCAAAGTATAATTTAACAAATTTAATGAGCAATTTTGTATAATTTAACTTGACTTTTATTTATAACAGTAATTGTTCTTCAGTGTGTTTGTGACTTCTAGCAATAACAATTTTACAAAGAAGGAATTAGTTCTTAGACCCCCGAATGTGTGAAAGGGTTTGAGCACCTTGCATTCCAGTTTTTTCCCTTGGTTATTTTTGATTCTCACTAATACTGTGAGCAATTTTAGACATGACTAATATTTAACATTTTTTGTGATTTAAGATGACTCCAAACCACATTATGTGCATGATACCTAAGCGCACAATTCATTTTTATAGCTTTTTAAAAAATCAAACTCTGCATTGAAGCTGAGGCAAGTAATTGCAGTACTTGAGATTAATCTTCTGGTTCAGATTATGAGTAGGAGATTGGATGTCAAATGAACCTCGTAACCCAAAAAAAATGGAAAATCAAAACCAACTTGTATTAGAGAACTAGCTTTGCTGTTTTTAAAACACGAATTTATATCAATTTCAGTTTATGACTACATTTTTCAGCAGACAATTTAACATCTCTGGATGAGGACCAGCCCCAAAACTTTGTTGTCTAAACCCTCAGTGGCAGAGTGTAATGCTATTGGACGGAGAGACTAATTACAATGTGTACTTTCTTTACAGGAGTAATAAGAAATTATTTGAATTGTTCACCATCCACATTCTGATTCAAGAGTTACACAGAACTACAGATCCAGAGCATACCTTCCTGGCTATCAACCTGCAGTCCATTATGTTTAACCTCGGCATGACTAAAGTCACTACTTTGGCCGGCAGTCCGGGCAACAGCCATTCAAATCAGTAAATATTTATCCATGTAGACTAAAACATTCTGGGTTTTTTTGTATTTTTACCATCACCTTTGAGTTATCTGGGTCTAATTTATCAATAGTTCACAGATTTTTATACTTTACTACATTTTATAGAAACTTGTTTTAACGTATATATTTTTAATTGAAACCATTGGAAAAATTAGATTGCTTCGTGGAAGTGGAATTCTTACCTCTAAATTATTGGGCTTCTGTCCCTATATGTCAGCTGCTATCATTCATACCTCCAAGTTGGATTGTGGATTGGAGTCTTGCCAGGAACTCATCTGGGCTGACATTCCAGAACAACGTAAGAGTTTTAACAACACCAGATTAAAGTCCAACAGGTTTATTTGGTAGCAAATGCCATTAGCTTTCGGAGCGCTGCTCCTTCGTCACATGGAGTGGATATCTGACTCCATCAACGCTCCGAAAGCTAATGGCATTTGCTACCAAATAAACCTGTTGGACTTTAACCTGGTGTTGTGAGACTTCTTACTGTGTTTACCCCAGTCCAATGCCAGCATCTCCACGTCATTCCAGAACAAACCCAAGGGAGAGCTTTGTGATGGGACATTCAATCAAAGTTCTGTTTGCCTGTTCAAAATGTAGAAGAGCAAGATAGTCTCCTGGTGTACTGGCCAACATTTCTCCCTCAACCAATATGACCAGGACAAATTAAGTATCGGTTGGATGTTGCTGATGTGGAATGGCTGCTACGTTTGCCAATAGTGTAGCCGCTGCAGTCGGAAGGTGGTTCCTCTGTGAAGCACTTTTTGTTAAGGTTTAAAAAATATGAGAACACATTTTTTAATTTTTTCATGGGATGTGAGCGATACTAACAAGGCCATCATTCATTGCCCATCCCTAATTGCTCGAGGTAATGATGGGCCACCTTAAACTGCTACAGTCCATGGCCTGAATTCTCCGATGTCGCATGTCCTAAACCACTGCCAGCGAGAGCAAAGAATTAGGTGCTCAGCCAAATCTCCAATCACCCAGCGGGCCCGCAGAATCCCAGCTGTGGGCAAGGTCTGAGAATTCCAGCCCATAAATACAATTACTTTTCTTATTTCATTTTTCCAAAGTACTAGTTAAATGTATTTACCACATTAAATAATTTGTTGTGCACCAAATAAATTCTCAACATTGTATAAAATTCTGGAGTGCATCAGAATTTTCTTTCCTGTCCTCCGCCTTCATGCTATAATATAATTCTTTGACCAGCAAGAGCCATGCCTTATCAAAATGAACATTTTTCTCATGTTCCCAGATGTTGTCAGTGGGTTAGTTGAGCTTGAAGGCCATTACATTACATTTCTGTAATATCTATTTCTGTATGTCACTGATTTATGATTAAGAGCAGATTCCTAATTAGTTGATATTAGGCAATTTTGTTTAATTCCTCCCTCTAATTTACTTTTTCCACTTTTAATATTTCCATTGTTATGATGCTGTGCCTCTTTTTTATGATTCTTCAACTTTCAACTGACTGGAAATTTTGCAATTTAAATTGAGACAGAGCAAACTGCTTAAAATGCAAAGCTCATTCTAAGTTGGAGGTGAAAAACCAACAAATCACTCTGGGGATTGTGATATGAGAGAGGTGTTTTCTATAATCCAGAGAACTATCTAAAACTCATAGCTATCTCAGGAAGAGACATTAAAATGCAACGTACTGGTTATTGAAACAATGGTTGCCACAGACAGACATCTTGGAAATACAGAATGGATGAACTATTTTTGAGGTGAGACTGTCACCCATTAGAGAGAGATTGCAAGTGATGTAGGTGGTATCAAGAAGGTTTTCAGCAGAGAGTCTCTCCACCTCTCTCTTGGACTCAGTGTGTCACCCAGTTCGAGAAGCCACCTATACCAGAAACCTAACAGTGAACCAAGATCATGAATAATTGCAAAATCTCCTTCATCTGACCACATTTAGGAAAGCAGCTAACATAAATCCTCTATAATGTTTAAAAAAGGACAATCAAATGACACTTAAATGTATATTCTTTTATCTTTTTTAATTGGACTCTAATTCCCCTTATTTCTGATATGCATGTGTGTGGGGGGGGGGGATGCCTCAGGACTGCATGAAGGCAGAATGCTTGACGTCGCATTGTTATTTTTCTCGGAATTAAGGGTCAATAAATTTGCTCTTTGACTCAAGTAAACCTTGTTTGATTGGCTCCTTATTGCTCGTAGTTTAAATAATTAAATACATTCTGATTTGGAAAAGATTATATTCTTGTGAAAAAGAAACGTTTACCTTTGGCAATACCAACCAAGGAGATTGAATAGAGGGGAGCTCATTCACCTCTTCTCATCTGATCATAACAACATTACCCTCCTGACTAAGATTAATTAACTAAATACCAGTCAAGAACTGGAAGTTTCTACCTTGAGTCTAGGTAACTAATGCCACACAACTTTATGTAATTGCACACTGAATTGCTGGGGAGTTCAAAATAGATTTGCTTTTCAGTTTTTCTGTTTATGTTCCAGGTTTACAGATTTTTTTGGTAAAGCACAGAGTGCATTTTCAGTGTCAATAAAAGTAAATTGGAAATGTTTTGACCATTTTGGTTTTGTGCTACAAACTTAAAGCTAACAAGCAGCCATCTAATCAGTCTCTGCCATTTTATGAAAGTAGACATAGCACTTCACGTGTCAGCGCTTCAACAGGTGTAAAGTTGAGTTATTTTTGTAGTATGACAGAGGGCATGTCTACTCCAAATTTATGCTATTCACTTGGCACTGATGCTTGCTGCCAAAATGATTAAAAACAGAACATGTTTGTAATTATGTTCATAAGCAATGATGAGGAAAAGGCCAAGTTGAAATTTTCAGTGACAAATACCAGCATTAAAAATTACAGTGACTGAGTCAAAGCTGAATTAGCAATTAACACTACTTCCAAAGCACCATAATTGTGTTCTTGGATACAGACTCTGTTCCAATATTAATAGTGCATGGGTTGTATATCAACAAATGGTGGACGTAGGAATGAAAACAAAGCAGTCCAACCCTCCTACTTTAAAGTACAGTTGTGGACATTGGACGATGATAAGTCCATCATGGCTGTGAAAACCCACTATAATCAAATAGCCTCTTAACTCACTACATGGTTTCTCATCTGAAGAAAGGTCCATGAGTGAGATACAGGGCCGAATTCTCCAGCCCCATCAGACAGCCCATGGGAATCTCGATGCTGCGCCGATTGGGGTATCGGCCAAAAATCAGCATTCCTGATATGACAACCACGAAGACCATGGGGGATCATTAACAGATCTATTTATGGGCTTTGCGAACTGCCTTATTGAGCGAGCGGAGGTTCACCCAATGGGGAGCAGCCAACAGGTGTTTTTAAACCTGTAACTTTACCTGGACCATAGTTGTAGGTCTCAAGGTGAAGGCTACCTGACTGAGCCACAGGGGCAGCCTTTTTTGGTACACAATAAAGGATGTTGGTGATGGGAACCTGGCATTTCGCTGAATTGGCAAGAAGGAGAAAAAAAAAAATTCCTCCATCTTTCCCTCCGTGAAACCTCCGAACATCAAGAATTTCTCGTAAGAATTGGTTCCTCTTCGGGAAACTTGAGCCCTGTGACACCAGTATGTGACACTTTATACTGAGCACATGCATTCCTCCTTCTACGCTAACAACATTGAAGGAGATGAAAAGCGAAAAATTATATGGCTAACAGCATATGGGGCCCCAACTTGCAGTGTGATTAAAAAGTCTGACCTATCCAGATGCCCCCAATTCAAAAACATTTAATGAACTGGTAGACCTGGTTTAAAAAAAACACTTCAACCCAAAGCCCCTGGTAATCCTCCAGCAATATAGCTTCAACACGACTGGGAGAACTCCTGGGGAACATGTCATTGAATTCTTGGCTAAGTTGTGGAAACTAGCTGACCACTGCGAATTTGGACTGCCGCTTAACGAAATGATGCAAAACAGATGTATGTGCCATAAATGACCTAACCACCCAAAATAACCTGTTGACACAACCCAGTTTGGATTTTAAAAAAGCCGCTGAGATAGCCTTGTCACTTGAGAATGCAGAGAAAGGGGCATCAGGCAGCAACAGCTTTCAACGTGGAAGAGGGACCTCATGCAACCAGTCCTTAATGGAGAGTGCTTGTGTCAATCAGGTACTAAAGGCCCTCATTCAAAGTAGGAACCCTAATGTCACCACCAGACAATCAAGGAACAGCAATGCCGCATTAGAAACATTGGCAACGACACCTTTCTGGATTAAGTTCCTTAATGTTTCTACTGCGGCATCGCTGTTCCTTGCAGTGATCCATCTAATGCGGCATTGCAGTGATTCATCAACTGGCAACTACACCTTTCTGGATTAAGTTCCTTCATTGATGGATCACTGCAAGCACTGCCAAAGGACACAGCCATGGCAATGTTTCAGGAACAGGCAAAATGCATGCTGCCTAAGAAAGTCGAGGCAGGTACTTGATTGTACCTTGCAGGTATCCCCTCTTCCAGAGACACGGACACTGCAACTGTATTGTATTGTAACAAGGTAAGTTGCCCTGATAATGGTGGAATTATTTGTAAATGACCATCCCTTGAAGATGGAGGTGGACACTGGAGCTGCGGTCTCTGTTATCAGAGAATAGACCTATTAGCATCTCCAATCAGGTATGCAACTCCTGGAGAAGGTGGAAAGCTTGGGTATTATAAGGCCTGGGCAGTTTGCAGAATGGGTTGTGCCAGTAGTCCCTGTTCTTAAGCCTTACAAATCAGTTTGTCTTTGCTGGGACTAAAAACAGTCAATCAGATCTCCAAACTTAATAGGTACCCTATATCTCAGATTGAAGATCTGTACACCAAGTTAACAGGTGGCAAGATGTTTTTCAAGTTGGACATGAGCCACACCTATCACCAGCTTGAATTGGATGAGTCCTCCCAGAAATTTGTGACAACGCACGAGGGATTCTGAGTATACCCATTTGCCTTTCGGGGTCTCGTCAGCAACTGTCATCTTCCAAAGAATTATGAAGAACATCCTTTGGGGGCTACCTAAGGGAGCAGTATAGCTAGGTAATGTCTTGGTAATGTGGACTTCAGAATAGGAACATCTGGTCAACCTAGAAGAAGTCTTGCAGAGATTTTCTAGGGTGGAAGGTCATCTGAAGAAGGCGAAATGCATTTTTCAGGTGGCCAGATTCACCTATTTAGACTACCAAGTAGATGGCAAGGGGTTACATCTGGTAGAGGATTAAGTAAATGCCATCAAAGAGGCACTGACCCCAAGGAACACCACGGAGTTAAAATTCTTCCTGGGATTGGTCAATTATTGCAGAAATGTTTTCCCAAGTTTGGCTTCTGTGCTGGCCCCCTTGCACCTCCTACTATGCAAATACCACAGATGGTCTTGGGAAGCTCCTCAGGCAGAGGCTTTTTCTAAGGCTAAGTGGCAGTTGCTGTCACCCAACTTACTCTCCCATTTTGACCCTAAGAAAGAACTTAATTTGAATGGTGGAGTGGACTCGATGGGCCGAATGGCCTTACTTCCGCTCCTATGTCTTATGGTCTTATGGTCTTAATTTAATCTGTGACACTTCTCAGTATGGGGTTGTGCAGTGCTGTAACAATGCTGGAAAGACAAGACGGAGAAACCCATCCTTTGTGCCTTCAGGACCCTTTCAGGTGCAGAGCAAAAATATTCACAAATTGAGAAGGTGTGAAGAAGTTTCATCCATATGTCTATAGTCGACAGTATTTTATAGTTACCGACCATGAACCCATACTGAGCCTCTTCAGAGAGGACAAGGCAATTCCTCCCATCACCTCTGCTTGGATACAGTGCTGGGCCTTGTTATTGGCGGCCTACGAACATATTCTGGAATACCGCCTTAGCTGATGCGCTAAGTTTCCTTCCATTGCCCACAAGCCTAGCTCCTGTGCCAGCAGTGGAAGAGGTGGTGATGACTCTGAATTTTTTGGACACCTTGCCAGTGTCAGCAAGGCAGGTTAAAGCCTGGAACCAAAAAGACCCATCTTATCCAATATCAGGCACGTGATCTTAGAGTTAAGTCTGGTGGCCTGGTCTTGATTCCAGCATCACAGAATTGATAAAGCAATGTGACCTGTGCCAGGAAAATCAAGATCTCCCACTCCAGTCTCCCTACAGCTATGGGAGTGGCCTGGCAGGCCTTGGGTGCATGTACATGTGCACTTTGCAGGTCCCTTTATAGGTTCTGTGTTTTTAATCGTTGTGGACATACTTCAAGTGGATGGAGGTGCACCACATCAGCGTCATGCTTACTCAGGCTACGACCGAGAAATTGTGGCAAATTTTCAGCGCGTACGGAAACCGGAAGTCCTTATTTCTGATAATAGCATAGCCTTCACTGTGATTTGCAGAATCTTACGCTCTCCAGTGGTATCTGACACGTCCGGACTGCACCTTATCACCTGTCGTCAAATGAACTTCAGGGATGGTCCCAGAAGGGTTCCTGGCATAATTATGGAGAAAACAGGACCAGTATTTTACAAGGTCAAAGTTCAGGGTAAAACCCTAAAGAAGCACTTGATTACCTCAGGGCCAGGGAATCCTTGTCCGAGCTGTTTCTAGTCGTGGAGATAGCCGCTATCAGTGCCAGCCTCAGCTTGAAACTGACTTTGCGTTGGCACCTTAGGGCGATAAAGGTACAGACTCAGAGATGGAGGCTGAAGAATTGGGCCCCCAGGCTGATGTGGAACCTGAGGTGCACCTACTTTGCTAAACCTGCAATGCTCTCTCCAAAAAAGAAGATCCCTGTTGAGTTTACATTGCCTGACCCAGCCCCACCTTCAATAGACCTCCATCCAAGTGCTAAGTGGTGGAAAAGACCTCTTCAAAATGGGAGTGCTGGGAGAGACACGGACCTAAGGGGGGAGGGATATAAGGATGACCATAAAGGCCACAGGGGATCATCAATAGATCTTCCCATGGGCTTCATGGAGTATGAACTCCATCATTGAGTGAGCTTATTGAGCGAGTGGAGGTTTGCCCAATGGGAAGCAGCCAGTGGGGGTTTCTAACTTGACATGGGCAGCAGTTGTAGATGCGAAGGTGAAGACTACCTGACTGTAAGCTGTGGGAGCGGCCTTTTCCTTTGGTGCACAATAATGGGTGTTGGTGACGGGTAACTGGCATTTGATTGAAGTACTACACCTGCCTAGCATCAAAGCAACCAGGATTCACCTGACAGCCCGCTGGCCCTGATTGGGTTCCCGCCCATAGCGGATGGCAAACCCAGTTATTATGAAGACCCGCTAATTGTAATGCAATTAGCAGGCTTTATGGCCCGTTGACCGGTGTCCCCACCAGTCATCCACCTCTCCAGTGGGAAATGCATCAGGTGGTAGTAATAGGACTAGCGTGGACTTGGTGTGCTAGATCCCAAGGATTCAGAGCAGCACCACCAACCACCCAGTCCCCACCATTCAAACAAGCTGGCATGAGGGTGATCCGACACCCTCCCAGCTCACCTCTCCCCCTCAGACCCCCAATCAGGCACCCTCCCCCTTCAGGTCCCCCACTCAGCCCCCCTTCCCCACAGACCTCCACTCAGGCCCACCTTCATGCCACGCACCTTGCTGTGCCCCCTGGTATCCTGGCACTGACATCCTGACCTGGCGCCTTGGGCCACAAGGGGGCTAAAGAAGGTAGGTCCAGTGGCCATTTGCCCCTCTGCCATTGCCAGATTACAGAGGAACGGTGCTGAGTGTTGGGTGGGCTCAGGCTGGAGGCAAGGGTTTGACAACGCCGCTCTCCTGGGATGAGGAGTCTCATGGCTGGACTGCCCCTCGCAGACCTGAAGAGCAGCCCTGGCATAGTGATTTCAGGCAGCCCTGTGATCAGCATCTTTATTCCTGTCTGTCAGCTGTGAAAATTTTGAAGTGGCCAGGTCACTTTAATCTCCAAGCCCCCCTGGTCACCTGGCAGCCTTCAATATCACTGCAGCACTCCATTCTGCAGAAGAAATTTCCCTGTCTCCTTGTCAGAGCTGCAGGTGTGAGCAGACCTCTTTGAAGTCCTGTGACAGGGAGGAGATGTGAATTTTACCTGGGGGTGGCAAGG
The DNA here is from genome assembly GCF_964213995.1 of Mustelus asterias. NCBI lineage: Eukaryota > Metazoa > Chordata > Chondrichthyes > Carcharhiniformes > Triakidae > Mustelus > Mustelus asterias. The sequence goes on from NC_135810.1 coordinate 78,891,229, forward strand.
TTCCATTCTCTACAGCACACAGCCCCAATGTAGTAACACAGCTTAGTCGCTGAGCCTTCCTCGCAAGCTGAAACCTTTAAAGCCCTCTCTATTCCGTTGGAAAACTTAGATGTCTGTCAATTTTAAAGTTTAGTACTTTGAAAGAGGCTATCATTGACAGCTAATGGATTTCTACTCCGGTTTTAGTCAACTGTGTTTATTTACATTTCCCTTCACACTTGAATGCACCTCAAGTACCTTCATTGCCACAGCAGACACCATTTGCCTGGTCATACACTCAACCCTGGAACGCCTGGACAACAAGGACACTTATGTCAGACTCTTTTTTATTGACTACAGCTCAGCCTTCAACACCATTATCCCAACAAAACTCATCTCCAAACTCTGTGGCCAAGGACTCTACTCCTCCCTCTGCGACTGGGTCCTAGACTTCCTAACCCAACGACCACAATCAGTAAGGAAAGCAAATGACACCTCTTCCACGATTATCCTCAACACCGGTGCCCCGCAAGGATGTGCCCTCAGCCCTTATACTCCTTATACACTTATGACTGCATGGCCAAATACTCCTCCAACTCCATTTTCAAGTTTGCTGATGACACCACCGTAGTGAGTCAGATCGCAAACAATGATGAGACAGGGTATAGGGAGGAGATAGAAAATCTAGTGAGATAATGAGATGACAATGATCTCTCCCTCAATGTTAGTAAAACAAAAGGAGATAGTCATCGACTTCAGGAAACATAATGGAGGACATGTCCCTGTTTACATCAAAGGTAATGAAGTGGAGATGGTCGAGAGTTTCATGTTCCTAGGTGTTCAGGTCACCAACAATCTGTCCGGGTCCTTCCATGCCTATGCTATAGTTATGAAAGCCCACCAACCCCTCTACTTTCTCAGAAGACTAAGGAAATCCGGCACGTGCACGCTTGCCAATCTTTACAGACGCACGATAGAAAGCATCCTTTCCAGTTGCATCACAGCTCTGACCAACAAGAAACTACAAAGATTTGTGAATGTAGCTCAGTCCATCCAGCAAAGTAGCCTCCCATCCATTGTATCCAGCTACACTTCCCACTGCCTCGGGAAAGCAGCCAGCATAATCAAGGATCCCACGCACCCTAGACATACTCTTTTCCATCTTCTTCAGGCGGGAAAAAGATACAAAAGTCTGAAAACACGTACCAACCGATTCAGAAACAGCTCCTTCCCTGCTGCCATCAAAACCTTTGAATGGTCCTATCACATATTAAGCTAACCTTTCTCTTCTCCTGTTGGTAACCTAAAATTTGCAAAGGCAACATAATATTATTGACAATTATAGCTTTAATGTTCTCAATGAGCTCCCAAATTGTTGGCGGGTGCGTGATTGATCCGTGCATATTCCTGATAACCAAAATATCACGTGACTGTGCAATGATGTAGGTTAGAGGGATTAGCGGGTAAATATGTGGGGGTAGGGCCTGGGTGGGATTGTGGTCGGTGCAGACTCGATGGGCCGAATGGCCTCCTTCTGCACTGTAGGGTTTCTATGACTTTCTATGACTGATGTCCGGATGCATGCCTGATGTTTTCATGCCTGATTTCATGTGCTTTCAGGTCAGGTGCATGCCCCCCTGGGCAGTGTAAAATTCTGCCCTTAGGTTGGTTGCAGCAAAGAAGGAGGCCATTCAGCTTGTTGTGTTCTCTCTGACAGAGCAACTCAGCTAGTCCTACTCCCTCTTCTTGTATTTATTTTCTCTTCAGAAATTTAACCATTCCCCTTTGAAAGTCCTAATTGTACCTGTTTCCACCACGCTCTCAGTTAGTGCCTTCCAGATCCTAACCACCCATTGCATGAAAATGTTTTTCCTCACGTCACCATTAATTTTTTTTGCCAATCACTTTAAATCAGCATCTTCTGATCCTAGACCTTCTGCCAAGGGAACAGTTGCTCTCTATATACTCAGTGTAATCTTATTAAAATTATCTCATTAAAATGTACAAAGTTCCTGATATCCAGTGCTGATGTGATTCATTACTAAAATTAATCTTTCTTTGCAGGTTAATGTCTAGCAAACTGAAGAATTTCATCGTGAAGTAGAAAGAGTCGAGAGCTTCAAGATTTTAGGTGTCCAGATCACCAACAACCTGTCCTGGTCCTTCCATGCTGACACTATAGTTAAGAAAGCCCACCAATTTCCCAAAAGCCTCTACTTTCTCAGAAGGCAAAGGAAATTTGACATGTCAGCTACGACTCTCACCAACTTTTACAGATGCACCATAGAAAGCATTATTTCTGGTTGTATCACAGCTTGGTATGGCTCCTGCTCTGCCCAAGACCGCAGGGAACTACAAAAGGTCATGAATGTAGCCCAATCCATCACGCAAACCAGCCTCCCACCCATTGACTCTGTCTACATTTCCCACTGCCTTGACAAAGCAGCCATCATAATTAAGGACCCCACACACCCGGACATTCTCTCTTCCACCATCTTTCGTCGGGAAAAAGATACAAATGTCTGAAGTCACGTACCAACCGACTCAAGAATAGCTTCTTCCCTGCTGCTGTTAGACTTTTGAATGGACTTACCTTGCATTAAGTTGATCTTTATCTACACCCTAGCTATGACTGTAACACTACATTCTGCACTCTTTCATTTCCTTCTCTATGAACGGTATGTTTTGTCTATAGCACGCAAGAAACAATCCTTGTCACTGTGTGTTAATACATATGACAATAATAAATCAAAATCAAAGTGATAACGCATTATTGCTACTATTGCATAATGCCATTTCATCCTTCACCCATCTTTAAGACTTCCTTATCTAAAAATGAATGATCTGTCATAATTAGTAGCCAAAATTCCTATTACAATTCAAAAATCAATTACTTGCTAAAAGAACAGCATGCTCATAATTCAAATTTAGTCTCAGAATTCCTTCATTGGAAGGCAAAAAATTGTAGGCTTGCAATTTGGTCTCTGACTTCAAACTCAGAGTATTGAGCAGTCCTCGTATATTATTTTTCAATTTGTCTCCTCCTAGTTTTCTGACAAGTTCTAATATACTTATTTTTCCTCTAATTTTGATGCTATTATTTTCTTGGGAACATTTTTCTTGTGTTTAAGTAATGACTATAACTATCATTTTGAAAATAAAGAACTCATACATTTTAGAGTCTCTTTTACAGCAGAAATTATAAGTAATATCTTCAATCAAGTTTTCACAAGTCAGAAATTTTTGTGTTTGTCTTAGTGTCTGATCATGCTGCTGCGTTGCAATTTGGAACATTCTCATGCATTGAAGGCACAACATAAATGCAAATTGTTTTGAATAGCTGACATCTGCTTTTATGTTCACAGGATTTGTGTTCCAAAGATAAGAGTTTACGTTTGGGCGATAAGAGTATAGGAGGAGTAGGCTATTCAGTCCCTCAAGCCTGCTCTGCCACGTAACTCAACCACGACTGATTTTCTACCTCAAGGTTCTGAGAGCAAATAAAATATTGAAGAAATTAATTCAGAGAAATACACAGTCAGGTTTCTAGTCTTGGCTGATCAGGAAAATAAAAGGTTAGTCATTTTTAGCGATGCTTCACATGCCAATCTTCCAGATGGATATTCCAGGACAGTTTATCATATTCTTGGTGGGAAAAAATAATAAATATTGTCCATTGGTCTGGGAAGCAAATAAAAACAGTTAAAAGTACCTAAAATACTGGTATGAATAAAAGCAATAGATATGGGGGTATACGTATTTAATATACTGAAGGAAACATTATACAAGTGGCAAAATGAGAAAGGTTTGCCCATAGAATGCAATATGGATAACTGCTCTCTTTGAGATAATGTTCATTCGACAAAATGTTTCACTGAAAAAAGGTTGAAAATTGACCTTGTTCCAAAAGAAAATGGGTGGATGCAAGTCACCAGTTGTCAGACTGTTTTACAAAGCGAGGACCTTGCTCCAAGAAATCATTAGATTAACTGGAAGAGGGGCACCTTGTATTATAATGAGGATATGGAAAACTGATATTTTCTTTAATTGTTTTGCCAAGAGGAAAAAATGTTCAAAGAAGGGGAAATTTGGGATCTATTAGTGGTTTGTCGTTATATAAAGTGAGGCATAGATGATGAAAAATTACTTATAGTTTTGTTTATTTTTGATTAATTTGAAAGATTGTTCTTGAGTTTTCAAAATGTTTTAATTTAAAAGAGGTGAGAAAACTGTCAAAGCCTAATTAATTACATTGTTAAGATTTCATGGCAATTACGTTGCTGCAGTTTGATGGCATTTACATTATTAAACATGGGTATTTGTACACCTATAAATGGGAATTGAATTAAAATATCATAATGGCGATAATTGGGTCATTGGGGATTTGGAGTCATGTTAACTATGAAGTATGACAATAACAACAACAAAAGCAAATTACTGCAGATGCTGAATTCTGAAACCAAAAGAGAAAATGCTGGAAAATCTCAGCAGGTCTGGCAACATCTGTAAGCACAGTAAGAAGTCTCACAACACCAGATTAAAGTCCAACAGGTTTATTTGGTAGCAAATACCATAAGCTTTCGGAGCGCTGCCCCTTCGAAAGCTTATGCAGCGCTCCGAAAGCTTATGGTATTTGCTACCAAATAAACCTGTTGGACTTTAACCTGGTGTTGTGAGACTTCTTACTGTGCTTACCCCAGTCCAACGCCGGCATCTCCACATCATAACATCTGTAAGGAGAGAGAAGAGCTGACGTTTCAAATGCAGATGACCCTTTGTCAAAGCTAAAGGGCATAGAGAGTGGGAGATATTTATACTGCAGGGTGAGGGAATGAAAGATGAGTCATAGCCACAGAAACCAGGAAAAAGGCTGCTAATGGCAGTCCATAGAGAGAATAAAGGGTGTGAATGGCCAAAAGGCAGAGAAGCTAAAATCAGAGGGTAAGCTGTGATAGATGAGGATGTGTTGGGGGGGCGGGGGGGGGGGGGGGGGGGGGGGGGGGGGGGGGGGAGAGAGAATGGGTTGGAGAGAGGTAAAATTTAGAAAAAGGGGTAAGGGGAAGCAAAGGAAAGGGGGGAATTAAGTAGGGGGAGTGGGGGGGGGGGGAGAGAAAAATAAAGAAAGACAATAAAGAAATAAAAGGTAGAGAACAGTTAAAAATGAAATAAAATGAAAACAAAGGGGTTGAGGTGGGGTAGAGCTAATCATCTGAAGTTGTTGAATTTGATGTTGAGACCGGAAGGCTGTAAAGTGCCTCGCCGGAAGATGAGATGCTGTTCCTCCAGTTTGCGTTGAGCAATAAACTGACAATAAACTCTCTCCAGCACAAAAAGCAGCTGTGTCTTAGTTTTAACTTCACCAACTGGAGTGGATCTGATTAACAATCACATCTTTAGATCATATTATAGCGCAGGCTTGTCCAACCCATGACCTGTGGGCCACAACCTGGTCCTCAGAGCCTTTATATCTAGCCTACAGAGTCAGCATCGAAATTATGGGTAAGTTCAATGAAAGAATCTGCAAAGAGCTGTTCTTCCTCCAATTCTCTCCCGTGTTGTGAGCCTATCAGCCCAAATCTAAGAGTCTGATTGGAGGAGAAGCGAACAGTGTGACGGTGACTGTCTTCTCCTGTTTTCACAGCATGCACTCTCTCTCTCTCTCTCATCCTCCCACACAGGCACCAACCTCCTCAAGGAACACAGGGCTCAAAATGGCAGAGTGGGTGAGGAAGCTCCAAGGAACAGCAGAGTCAAAGCAACAGCACCTGTCTGCCCAGGGCAGCTGGGGACTCTGACAGGACCCAGCTGGGGTGTGACTGAGTCTGTTTGTGAATGAGTGAGTCTGTATGTGTGAGTGAATCTGACCGAGTGAGTTTGTGTGTATATATTAGCAAGACTGTGTGTGAGCGTGAGTCTGTATGAAAGAGTGATATATATCTTAGAAATCTTCTCCATAATATCCAATGTTGTGCCTGGTCTGGTCCTTCCATCTGCCTTAATTGGTCTGGCAGTGTTGACTTACCACCCATGGCTGTTTTCAGTACAGAGGAATACAACCTTAATTATTTTTTAAGTGGCTCTACAGTAATATTTTCCTTCTCTTCCCATGTTTGCCGAGCTTTGGCAGGTTCCCATTGCAGTTACAGAGCCAATTAAACTTCACCAATTCTGTAGTTTTGACTGAATAATTTTGGCCAGCCAGTTGCTTTCCCAAGCTTGGAGAACTGAACTGATGCCAACTTTTTGCTCTGACTTCTCTTTAATTTATGTTTTCACTTGCAGGCAGCCCCCACGTATTATGTTGCCAACCCTGGATCCGACAACCTTCAGTGTTCTCCAAGCCGCATTTGTGAAAACAATCAGTCTGCCAGTGCTATCTGATTATTGCACTGAATTTAAAAGCCTATTTCAGCCTGGGGGTGTGTGCTGGGTGTGGAGGGGAAGGGGGGGCTTTGCTTAGTGGCTAGGTCCTTTGACTCTGTTGTGGATTGGGTCTCGCAATGGATCTCCATGTGCTGTGGTGGAATCCTCTTACGCTGCACAGTGGATTTATCTTCTGCTGTTCAGCCTCCACACTTTAATGGAGCTTCTTAAGCGATCTCCATTTATGTATTTAAGGTCTTCAAGTTAGGCTTTCTTCCCTCAGGTCAGACTGCAGTTTCTTTACTTCTTCATTCTTAGTGATTTTAGGGTCCTTCATCCACTGTCACCATGTCGTAAGGAGGCGTTGGATGGCCCTCTGCTCTGAGACCTGTGCTAGACCAGACCCACTCCAAGGCTAGTTCCAGACCCCCCCCCCCCCCGGCATGGACTCCGAGTTCAGTTCCAAAGCCCTCTCTTTGTATCACTCCGCTGTCCACACTTCTCCAATCAGAGCTTGACTTCTCCAGGCAAGCTGCCCTGCAGCATTTTACAAATGTGCCTGTCTTGTCACTGACCCCCCGGTGGCTCTCATGGACCCCTGGGCTCCACGGACCGCTTGGGTTCTGTGAGCCCCTGTTTGGGAACCACTGATCTATAGAAACTCTGTCTTTATATTTCCAGCTAGTTTTCTCGTACTCCCTGTTAATCTTATAGAGTTACGTATAGCCTGCCATTTCTGTCTAAGCTTATTTATTTATGTAATTAGTTACTAATTTAGTAAAGAGTTTCCTAACTTTAGCAAGTTTCCTAACTTTGACACAACAGAAAAACACTCAGCAATTACTGGAGGTGAAGCAAAAGATTAAAAAACAGAGTCACCTTCCCTTGAATTGCCGACTTTAGTACTCCGTTCCCCGATCATTCTGTGATCCAAGCTCTGCAGTAGAAAACACTGCCTACTTATAAAGAGAGCTTATGGATCACACCCAAGTTATAACTGCTAAATCAGCTTCCTGCTACAGTCATTGACACTTATTCTGGCAACCACTCTCAGATAATGACAATTAACTTGTACAAGTAGGCATTTTCTGTTTATTAATTTCCTAACTAGCTTGCAGTTTCTTTTGCAGTTTTAAAGTTCAAAGTCAAATTCTAAATATTAAACAAAATTACCGTTTAAGAAATACTTACTAGGGAGATACCACGGGATTAGGCAAAGTCAACATGGATTTATGAAAGGGAAATCGTGTTTGACAAACCCACTGGGGTTTTTGAGGATGTAAGTAGTAGAATAGATAAGGGTGAACCAGTGAATGTGGTGTATTTGGATTTTCAGAAAGCTTTTGATAAAGTCCCACATAAAAGAGGTTAGTGTGCAAAATTAAAGCATGTGGAATTGAGATATTATATTGGCATGGGTTGGGAATTCGTTAACAAACAGGAAACAGAAAGTAGGCACGATGGCACAGTGGTTAGCATGGCTGCCTCACAGTGCCGGGGACCCGGTTTCAGTTCCAGCCTCAGGTCACTGTCTGTGTGGAGTCCGCACGTTCTTCCCGTGTCTGCGTGGGTTTCCTCTGGGTGCTCTGGTTTCCCCCCAGAGCCCAAAAATGTGCGGGTTCGGTTGATTGGCCATGCTAAATTGACCCTAGTGTTAGGGAATTAACAGGGTAGATGAGGGTTACGGGAATAGAGCCTGGGTGGCATTGAGGTCGGTCAGACTTGATGGGCCAAATGGCCTCCTTCTGTACTGTAGGGATTCTATGAATGAATGGGTCTTTTTCGAAGTGGTAGCTGTGACTAGGGGGATACCACAACATCAGTACTTAAATCCCAGCTATTCACAATTTGTATCAATGATTTGGATGAGGGAACTAAAGGTAATACTTCCAAGTTTGCTGAGGATATACTTTAAGAAGTTTAACAACACCAGGTTAAAGTCCAACAGGTTTATTTGGTAGCAAAAGCCACACAAGCTTTCGGAGCTCCAAGCCCCTTCTTCAGGTGAGTCGAGGATATACTTGCCACAGAGGGAGTGCAGCAAAGTTTCACCAGATGGATTCCCAGGTCGTGTGAGGAGAAATTGCATTGACTGGGACTGTAGTCACTGGAATTTAGAAGAATGAGAGGGGATTTCATTGAAATGTATAAAATTGTTTCAGGACTGGACAGATTGGATCCAGGAATGTTGTTTCCTCTGGGTGGGGGCATAGAACAAAGGTGTAGGCCACTTAGGACTGCGATGAGAAGAAATTTCTTCACTCAGAGGGTGGTGAAGCTGTGGAATTCTCTATCACAGTAGGCTGTGGCAGCCAAATCACTGAATATGTTTAAGAAGGAAATAGATGCATTTTTGGACTCTACAGGTGTCAAGGGGTATGGGGAAAGATAGAGGATCAGCCATGATCATGTTGAATGGTGGAGCAGGCTCGAAGAGTCGGATAGTCTACTGCTCCTATTTTCTATGTTTCTATGTGCCAAATTCTGGAATTTAGCACTCTTATTTATGAAGCTCACTCTGTTCACCAATCATTCTGCTGCACATTCTGTGCAGTAGCAAACAAAGAAACATAGATAAGATTAAAATGATTATAATTAGAGATAAAATTCCTTCTTTAGCACTCTTTGTGAAGCACTTTGTTCCTCCATCACTCTGTACTCCACTTTCTGTGTGATAGCAAACACAGTCTACTTATATGATCCATCTTGGCTTTCTCTTGAGGTCCCCAGCATCACAGAAGCTAGTCTTCAATCAATTTGATTAATTCCACATGAAATCAAGAAGCAGTTGTTCACACTCGACACAACAAAGGCCATGGGCCCTGACAACATTCTGGCTGTAGTGTTGAAGATTTGTGCTCTAGAATTAATCACGTCTTTAGCCAACCTGTTCCAGAACAACTGCAACACTGTCATCTACCCAGTGAAGTGGAAAAGTGCCATATAAATGACCTATCTACAAAAAGCATGACAACTCCAATCTGGCCAATAACTGTCCCCTCACCCTACTCTTAATTATTTGTAAAGTGATGAAAAATAGTTCCTCTGAGCGACACTTATTCGCTAATGCCTGCTCACCAGTGCTCAATTTGCATTGCAACAGAACGACTAGGCTCCAGACCTCATTACAGCCTTGTTCCAAACCTGGAGAAAAGAGCTGAAGTCCAGAAGTGAGCTGAGAATAACTGTCCTCGACAGCAGTGTAACTTCAAGGAACCTTTGTGAAATTACCTTCAATGGAGATGGGGTGAAACTTTCCACTGACTGGCGTACTACCTTGCACAAAACAAGATGATTGTGGTTACTGGAATTCAATCATCCCACCCCCCCCCCCCCCCCCCCCCCCCCTTGCCAAGGTTGGAAGTAGAGACGTTCACTGATGATTGCAGTGTTTAATTACATTCACAATTCCTCAAATAATGAAGCAGTATGAGTGTCTGGCATAGAAAGGGTTAATGTGGGATTGGGTACAGTACCACCCACAATGGGTGGGATTTTACAGCCTCGCTCAGGCGAGATTGGAAAATCCCGCCCGAGGCCAACAGAGATTTCCATTCTGGGAACCTCACCCGCCCTGGTGGTAGGGTTTCAGCCAATGTGTTGTAAAGGAACACATGACCCTAAGTCTAGAGCACAGTTTTGAATTGGATGGAGAGGTGACTATGGAGACAGCTCGGAGCTTAGACCTTATATTGTGTATATGTGCATAATTATGAGTAATTAATAAACACTGACAGTTAAACCATACAAGACTCAGAGAACCTCTTCATGTGACCTACCAAACTACACACAGCATCTTCGAGCAATAGTGTGTGCCCAGGCTTGGACTGATAATGGCAGTCAGAGGTTGGGTATATTACCATGAGTAACTCACCTGATTCCCCAAATCTGTCCACCATCTACAAAGCACAATTCAGGAGTTTGATGGAATGCTAAGCCTGGATGGGTATAGCTCCAAAAATACTCATGCAGCCTGTCGCTATCCAGGACAAAGCTTCCCACATGATTGTCACCTCATTCACCACTTTAAACATTTGTCCCTCCTTCAGAAGGGCACTATAACTGCAGTGTACACCATTATAAGATGTACTGCAGTACCTCACCAAGCCTACTACAGCAGCCCCTGAAAATCTGACAACCTCTGCACTCAGGAGGCCAAGGGCAGCAAGTACCAGCTGTAAGTTTCCCGCGAAATCACATACTGTCCTAACCTTGGAAATATATCACCATTTGTGGTTCAAAATTATGGAATCAGCACCATTGGAAGTACATTAACCACATGGATTGCAGTGGTTCAGTTACAAATGGATAAGAAATGCTGGACTTGCCAGCAATGAATGTGAATGAATAGCACTTTAATGCACACCTGCAGATTTACTTCCTTAATCTGTTCATTTGGATTTGCCTCAAATGCAATCAATAAGTTTCAGTTTACTGTTTGAACCATTGATCTATTCATCTTTGAAACATATAAAATTCTCTCACTTGATGGTCAAAAAGAATGGCACTCCTTTTCCATTGAATTGTTGTATTCCTTCATAGGATGTGAGTGGCACTGGCAAGGCCAGCATTTTTTGTTCATCCCACATCGCTCTTGGTTGTCCTTAGATTTGAGGATGATGTCTACTCAGAGTTGCTTGTTTCTGCCATGTGTCTTCATGTGCTTGAACAAGCCAGTTCTCGATTCACTAATCTTTGGGTATACGGCGCAGGATCCAGAGTTACGGGTTTGCTTGCTTTTCTTTCCTTTTCTGCTGCCGCTCTGCCTCATCATTAAGATTTTGTGACTGAGTGCGGCTTTGGATACAGTATGTAGATTACGAAAAGAGGGAAATTTTAAATATCTTTTGAAAACCCTAATATTGTTTGCATTTGTGTTTAACATTTAACTGCAAATATTGTTTAACTTGTATTTCTCATCCAGGGGCCTAAGTAGGGAGATAGAAGCTATCTGCTGGAAGCAGCTGAAAGAGTTAATTAAGTAAGAAAACCAGCTTAAACTGGTCTCTGCTGAACCTGGCTAGTCCCTTTGTTCAGACTACGTAAATTCTGACACTCGCTGTGTGACTAGAACTGAGTACGGCTTTGGACAGTGTGCGGAAGTTTGGAGAAAAGAGGGAGTTTGCCGAGGAGGGGAATAAAGTAATTAAGTAATTAGTTAAAGTTCAGAACTGTGGCAGAAAAGGTGATGTATCAAGGCTGTAGTATGTGGGAGCTCATGGATACCAATGCTATCCAATGCAAGCATGTATGTAGTGATTGCGGCTTGAAGAGATTCAGCTCAGAGTCGTTGAGCTGGAGTCTGAGCTGCAGACACTGACACATAAGGGAGGGTGAAAGTTACCTGGAAGCTTTGTTTTAGGAGGTACACACACCCCTTAGGATAGGATCTTCTTGTTTGGAAAGTGGTTAGGGACATGAGGGTTTGACTGCAGCTGAGGCAGGCAAGAGGATCCAGAGGGCAGGTGTGTCAGCCTCTAGAATTGTCCACTGGATTTCAAGTTGGTTCAGCTTATTTGGATGAGAATGGGAGCTGCAGAGTGGATAAGCTGACTGACCATGGCACTGTGGTACAGGATGCCATTCATGTGGGGGGATTACTTAAGAATGTAATGGTAATAAGGGACAGTATAGTGAAGGGGATTGACACTGTTCTCTCTGTAGCCAGGAGCAAGGGTTCAGGCAACTGTGTTGCCTGCCCAGTACCCAGGGTTCCGGACATCTGCTCTGGGCTGGAGAGGAACTTGTACGGGCGGAGGTGGGGGTGCATCCTAGTGCCATGGTCCATGTAAGTATCAACAACATAAGTAGAATGAGGAAAAGGTTCTGCATAGAAAGTTTGAAGAGCTAGGCGCTAAATTAAACAGAACCTCCAAAGGTCATAATATCTGGATTATCAACCAAGGAAGTTAAGGATAGTATTAAACTAAAAGAAAATACTTACAATGTGGTAAAGATTAGGCAGAGGATTGGGAAAGCTTTAAAAACCAAGGATGACCAAAAAATAATAAAGATGGAGAAGATGAACTATGAGGGTAGACTAGCATGTAATATGAAAACAGACACTATGAGCTTCTTTAAGTATATAAAAAGGAAGAGAGGGGCCAAAGTGAGCATAGGCCCCCAGTCCTGATGTCATTGAATGACGGAGAAGACTCGATGGGCTGAATGGTCTACTTCTACGCTGACGCCTTATGGTCTATGAACTCACAGACTGATACAGATTGATGGACCAGTTGTTGCCATTTTGAACGATTGGTAGCAAACTCCTAATCATTAATGTCACTGCTGCCACGCTTTGAGGAGAGCTTCAGAATTTCACTGAAGTGTTTTCTTTCTCCTCCCCTGGAATGTTAGGCCATTTGAGAGTTGAGAAAACTGGACCTGGAAGGGGAAATGATTTTCAACCATTGGATACAGTGTCCAGTCTATCAAAGCTTACTTTACAGGGATTTTGCCTGAATGCTTGTAGAGCTGGCATCCAGAAAGACGGTAGTCATGATGTGGAGATGCCGGCGTTGGACTGGGGTAAACACAGTAAGAGTTTTAACAACACCAGGTTAAAGTCCAACAGGTTTATTTGGTAGCAAATGCCATTATCTTTCGGAGCGCTGCTCCTTCATCAGATGGAGTGGATATCTGCTCTCAAACAGGGCACAGAGACACAAAATCAAGTTACAGAATACTGATTAGAATGCGAATCTTTACAGCTAATCAGGTCTTAAAGATACAGACAATGTGAGAGGAGGGAGCATTAGGCACAGGTTAAAGAAATGTGTATTGTCTCCAGACAGGACAGCCAGTGAGATTCTGCAAGTCCAGGAGGCAAGCTGTGGGGGTTACCAATAGTGTGACATGAACCCAAGATCCCGGTTGAGGCCGTCCTCATGTGTGCGGAACCTGGCTATCAGTTTCTGCTCAGCGACTCTGCACTGTCATGTGTCGTGAAGGCCGCCTTGGAGAATGCTTACCCGAAGATCAGAGGCTGAATGCCCGTGACCGCTGAAGTGCTCCCCGACAGGAAAAGAACAGTCTTGCCTGGTGATTGTCGAGCGGTGTTCATTCACCCGTCGTCGTAGCGTCTGCATGGTTTCCCCAATGTACCATGCCTCGGGACATCCTTTCCTGCAGCCATCCCCTATGGACAAGCCATCCGTATACACAGGATCTGCTTGGATGAGGAGGATCGCAACAGACACCTCCAGATGCTGAAAGATGCCCTCATAAGAACAGGATATGGCGCACGACTCATCGATCGACAGTTCCGACGCGCCACAGCGAAAAACCGCACCCACCTCCTCAGAAGACAAACACGGGACATGGTGGACAGAGTACCCTTCATTGTCCAGTACTTCCCCGGAGCGGAGAAGCTACGGCATCTCCTCCGGAGCGTTCAACATGTCATTGAAGACGACAAACGTCTCGCCAAGGCCATCCCCACACCCCCACTTCTTGCCTTCAAACAACCGCACAACCTCAAACAGACCATTGTCCGCAGCAAACTACCCAGCCTTCAGGAGAACAGTGACCATGACACCACACAACCCTGCCACAGCAACTTCTGCAATACATGCCGGATCATCGACACGGATGCCATCATCTCACGTGAGAACACCATCTACCAGGTATACCGTACCTACTCTTGCAACTCGGCCAACGTTGTCTCCCTGATATGCTGCAGGAAAGGATGTCCCGAGGCATGGTACATTGGGGAAACCATGCAGACGCTACGACAACGGATGAATGAACACCGCTCGACAATCACCAGGCAAGACTGTTCTCCTCCTGTGGGGGAGCACTTCAGCGGTCACAGGCATTCAGCCTCTGATCTTCGGGTAAGCGTTCTCCGAGGCGGCCTTCACGACACACAACAGCGCAGAGTTGCTGAGCAGAAACTGACAGCCAAGTTCCGCACACATCAGGACAGCCTAAACCGGGATCTTGGGTTCATGTCACACTATTGGTAACCCCCACAGCCTGCCTCCTGGACTTGCAGAATCTCACTGGCTGTCCTGTCTGGAGACAATACACATTTCTTTAACCTGTGCCTAATGCTCCCTCCACTCACATTGTCTGTATCTTTGTATGTATCTTTAAGACCTGATTAGCTGTAAAGATTCGCATTCTAATCAGTATTCTGTAACTTGATTTTGTGTCTCTGTGCCCTGTTTGAGAGCAGATTTCCACTCCATCTGACGAAGGAGCAGCGCTCCGAAAGATAATGGCATTTGCTACCAAATAAACCTGTTGGACTTTAACCTGTTGTTAAAACTCTTACTGTATCCAGAAAGACACCAGCCTGTGTTTGAAAGCCCTCTCATTGAATTCAAAGGATGCAGCAGAGGCCTTGCTGATGGAAGGTCTCTAATACTCTCATGTGTAACCGATACAGAGCCCAAATCTCACTGCAGTATGTGTAGTGACACCAGCTGTTCTTCATTAGGACTTTTGTTGACTTGGCTTTGTTGTCACTTATTGCTGAACTTTGTGGAAGGCTGAGCTGGCACAGCTGATCTGGCTTGGATCTCCTTATCTGTTGTGCCTTTTGAAAGATGGCTGCCAAGGTATGTGAAGTCTTCTACAAATGCCACAGTCTCTCCTTCCACATATATGGGAGGTGGAATATTTGACTGACCAGGTGTGGGATTATACACACCTTGCACACCTGACCAGGTGTGCAAGCCGAAATAGCTCAGTTGGGAGAGCGTTAGACTGAAGATCTAAAGGTCCCTGGTTCAATCCTGGGTTTCGGCAGAACCCCCTTGCTGGCTTTCTGTGCTGTCTACTACTTGGCACTGCATTTTTCAGGGGCGGCACGGTAGCACAATGGTTAGCACTGCTGCTTCACAGCTCCTGGGACCTGGGTTCGATTTCCGGCTTGGGTCACTGTCTGTGTGGAGTTTGCACATTCTCCTCGTGTCTGCGTGGGTTTCCTCAGGGTGCTCTGGTTTCCTCCCACAGTCCAAAGATGTGCGGGTTAGGTTGATTGGCTATGCTAAAATTGCTCCTTAGTGTCCTGGGATGTGTAGATTAGAGGGATTAGTGAGTGAGATATGGGGGTGGGGCCTGGGTGGGATTGTGGTCAGTGCAGGCTCGATGGGCCGAATAGCCTCTTTCTGTACTGTAGGGTTTCTATGATTTCTATATATGAGTTTTGTTTTAGCAACATTTGGTAACAGGCTAAGTTCCTTGGATGCAGAATTGAAGAGATCAACAGGCTACTTATTTATTCGATCACAGGATTTGAGCATCGCTGGCAAGGCCGGCACTTATTGCCCATCCCGAAATGCCCTTGGGAAGATAGTGCTGAACCACCTTCTCGAATCTTTGCAATCCATCTGGTGCAGGAAAATCCACAGTGTCGTAAGGGACGGAATTCTAGGATTTTGATCCAGTGATAATGGAGGAACAACAGGTCCAGGTCAGGATCGTGCGGAGTTAGAGGGCACCTTGCAGGTGCTGGTGTTCCCATGCATCTGTTGCCCTTGTCCTTCAGATGATAGAGATCGCTGGATTGGATGGTGCTGTCAAAAGGGCCTTGCTACAGTGCATTTTGTAGATGGTACACACAGCTGATTGTGTGTCAGTGGTGGGGGGAGTAAATGTTTAAAGTGGTGGATGGGGTGCAAATCAAGCAGACTGCTTTGTTCTGAATGGTATCGAGCTTCCTGAGTGTTACTGGAACTGAGTTCATCTAGGCAAGTAGTGAGTATTGTATCACACACCTGACTTGTGCATTGTAAGTATCTGGCACAAACAAGGTTAATGTGGGACTGAGAAGAGTACCATTCATAAATGCCATAAGGCGGCACATGATCAGTATACTGCTGAGCGGAGACATGGAGACAGCCTTTACCCTTTTGTGTACATATGTATATAGTTGCAAGTAGTTAATAAAGATTTGTTGCTAACCTACTGAAGACTCCTTTAAGAGGCACCATTCTGTAATCAACACCCTCCCAACGTGGCAGAAGCTATAGATCAAAAATCCTCAACCTCACTAAAATTCTACAGACTAAGAAAAAGCAAAATCTTCAACAGAAATTTTGAACTTGAGAGAATCTCCCAACAGAAGTTAAAGACACAGAAAATTCACCAGAAAATATTCTAGAGAAGAGAGTTTGAAAGCTGAAGACAGGGGTACCTTGGAAGTCCAACTTCAGAATGCAGAGCCCACAAAGTCTGCAAGGATGAGTTAAATTTTTTAAAGTTCCAGGTTGCAGCTAGTCCTGAGAACGCTTTTGCAAATCCAGACTCAGAAGTGCTGTTTGAACAAAACCTGTTACTAAAATCTGATTTCCCAGTCAGAGTCTCAACACATTGCCTCCAAACCAGTAAGATCAAAAAAATTTAAATCTCTTGGGAACATCACAACTGTCACATCTCAGAAAATAGTGTTTAAATTTAAATGTCTCGTTACTCATAAAAACAAACCGTTGAACAAAATAAGTTCACAGACAGTGGATCCCGGCAACCATTGTTAAAGATTTTCTCTGAAGAAGCGCGCCATTGTCATTATGCAGAGCCCATCAAAACCAGCAAGTGTGGGAAATCCTTTGTATCACAATGAATGGTGATGGCAGCTTTTGTAAGCTCTTAAAGTTGTACCTACACTTTCACAATTGAACACTTCCAACTCAATTTGGACTCATCCAAGGCTCAGACCAGTCACAAAATTAGGGTCTTTCAAGGAAAGTTTTTTTAAGATACAGCATCACTTCTGGTTTAAATAAGTCAGAAGAAGAGCAATAGAACATGCTTCTTTACTCTATAGGACTAATTGTAGATTACATCATTGCAAAACAGGAAAGCAATTCCTGAACTACCCAGCAGAGCAACCTTGCTAGTGCTGCAGTGTGATGTTCCCTCATAGGAGAGATCAGTATCCTGAGTACAGCCCAGTGCTTCCATTAACAGGATTAGACTGTGGCAAATCGTGCAAGTCAAAATACCAGAAACGTACAGAAAGCCCAAAATGAATTCACGAGGTCGAGACCAAAAACCCAGAAGACACACAGCCATGCTTCTTGATGGGGTAATTGGTTGTGGTTTTTAAACAAATTTAAATTAAACTCAGGTGCCAACATAACAGTCCTGTCAAACAAGAAACCATGTCTCCAAGACCCCTGGTTTCAAACAACAGACACTCACTTACGGGGCACGAGGAATCTGACTTCCAGTCATTGGCATGCTCCTGACATATCTTTGAGCTGATGTATGTCATCCATAACCAACTTTCTCTCTCCTGAGTAGAGATGCCTCGTTGGCTTGGATCCTTGGATGGCAGTGGATGTGAAGACTACCACTGTTGTTAGTCAACTGCAACTGCACAGTCCTGATACCCAAACACTAAAGAGTATGCAGATGTGGACTGCTGCTTTGAACTCTTTTGTCCTTTTGGGGAGCAGGTTTGCCCATTCTCATGACAGGTTCCAGAAAACTCCCAGTGTTCAGACCAGTCTACCATCCACAAGATAACCATATTGCCTGCAGTGATCAGTAGTCTGAGAAGCATTTACTTCCAATTACGATAATGGTACAGCTGGTCAACACAGCAACTGCCGTACACACACTCAGGCTCCCAGCCAGTATTCTATGACCATATGAGATGCTGGAACTTGGGAGCAGTCTTCCACCATCGACAAGAATAAACAGAGGTGAGCATTCCACAAAATATTCTTCACATCACAGGAACGCCCTTACACAGTGTCATCAAGACGGCATCGGGAAAAAGAAAGCTGTCAGTTTCAATATCCACCCTCTTCATATTTCATTTCCAGGTGTCCTGTCAGTGGAGGTATGGATGCCATAGCAGTCATGACCCTCTGGCCTATTCACCGGACACAGAAAGTCTATGGGTACACAGTTGTCATCCAGCCAATGAATAAAGCCAAGTCAGCATAGACATCATTGGCTTAGTAATGAGTGTACGCTGATGGAATTAACACGCCCCAGAACTTGGTGTTGGTGACTTTGTCCTACAAAGAGATGCCGAAGCTAGGTCTGAGACGGTGAAGGTGGAAACTGTTCAGCTTTTTCCCCTGCTTATCGTATGATGTCCAGGTCTCAGCGCTGAAGAGGAGTGCGCTTAGGATGCAGGCTTGGTAGACTCGCAGTTTGGTGTCCCCAGCCAAGTTGCTGTTGTTCCACACTCTTCTACTCATTGGACGTAACAGCTGCAGCTTTTGTAACATGTGTGTTGATTTCAGCATCAAGTGATAGATTGGCTGGTGATTGTCGAGCCGAGATATGTGAAGCCATCAACAACTTCCAGCGTCACACCAGTTCAATGCTGATAGATGGCGGTATGACAACATCTTGCCATGACTTTGTCTTCTTGATTCTGATGGTCAAACCAAACTCTTTATGGCATGAGATGTCTGTCCATTTGCCCCTGTAGGTGCCCCTCAGTATGGAATATTAGTGCAGCATCATCAGCGTAGAGCAACTCGTCTCTTTGACGGTGACTTGGATTTCAGACGAGCAAAGCTGAGTACAACTCAAGGTAGCATTCTACTAATCTCTTCAATTGTTTATGCAGTGAGTGGTAATCTCTCCTGCCTTTGTTTTGATTGAGGCATTTTTTTGCCGAAAGCTCTGTTGCCTTTTTGATCCCTTTATATACATGTTCTGGCATTCTCTTGCGTTAAAGGACAGCTAAAACCTTTTGGCAGAGTTGTAATCAATAATAATTGATGCACCATCTAACAGTTTGTTAGTCTTTACTTCGTGCGGCTTTTAGTGCATTCACAGTTTTCTCACTCCAGTCTCTCTGGTGATTAACGAGTGGCCTGCTTGGCTTCAGTGACAGGTTCCATTGCAATGATTTTTGCCTGGAAATAATCAGCATTTATTTAGAGAGTACCAATAGAAATTTGGATAATCATGAATTGATAATCTTGGTTTTGAACCTATATTTTATAGATGCTAAATTTTGCTTTCGCTCATAAGGCAAAATGCTGGGAATGTTGGAATCAAAGACCATGCTTGCAACATCACATATACGCTATGGGCAGAAGTTCATCCATGGTATGTCATTTCCAATGGTGAAACCACAAGTGGCTGCCACTTCTGTCCTCATGCTTTTTGCTAGTTCCCATGTCTAATACAATAGTCTGACATTTAAAGGGTTAATGTGGGACTGAGTACTGTATCTCCCACACAGTGTTGTCAGAGAACACATGACCTGTACCCAGTGTCAGTGTAGTTTTGAACAGAGCCTTGTGTAGAAGCAAGCATGGAGATAGCTCTTTGCTTGGACATTTTACTGTATCTCTGTGTATAGTTTCTAGTCATTCAGAAATACCTAGCGCTGTAACTTCCAAACTCCCCAACATCGCATTTGGGATGTATTCCAAAGATGTTGCAGGAGTGGTGGACAATGAACTCGCCAATATACTTCAAATGAAGGGAGATCTAATGCTTGAGAAAGCCAACCACATGGTCAAGCAATCTGAAATCTGTTAGCAATACAGATTCACATTATTGGGAAAAAAACTGTGACACAAAGAAAACCCCATTGTTCAGTCAGTGCAACAGCACAGAAACAGGGACACTGCAAGCCAGGGGAAGCAACACCCTAACCCACTAGTAGAGTGACCTCACCGACAGTGTAGAGCAAAGCTCCCCTATAGGCATGATCAATGTCTGACAATTTCAGCCCAATACTTACAATGTAGACAAATAGGACACTTCAAAGAGGTGTGCTAAAGCCAAAACATCAAAAGCCATGAAAGATCCCAAGAGGATTCATAAGGTAAAGACAGCATACCATGAGGATGCACGCACAATTATGATTTTTGGGTGAGGTCAAAGATACTGGGTTTTTGTTTTGGAATGTGGATACCTCAGTTAATGACCATCTCACAAACTTTAAATTAGACATGGGAGCCAATTCTACAGTTCTATTGGACAAAGAACCATGGCTAAGAGGCTTCTGGCCACAAACAAGTCACATCACTTATGGGCCCAGAGGAATCTGACTTCTGGTCATTGGCATGACTCTGGAACCATTAAGGTATGGTGGCAAATAGACCTATGACCTCAGTAAGCAGGCAGGAATTCTCCAAACTCGCCCGAGGCTGGGATTCTCCAGTCCTGCTGCAGTGAATGGAGTTTTTACTGAGTGCCAAATTCTCTGTTTTCGTGGCAGCGGTGGTGGGGCGTATGATATCAGAGAATCTCGGCCACAGTCTTTTTCTCTCTTGAGCAGAGATGTGCATGTAGCCCTAAATCTCCTGAAAATGGCAGAAGATATCAAGACAACCATTGTTGTAAATTATACAGAACTGCAAGTCGCTGAGACATCCAACTGTGACTTCAGCTCTGAATTGTCATCTCCCTTTGCAGACAGGCTTGTCCACTTTCAGAAGCCCCTCATTGGCCAGGCCAACCAGCCACTGAGATAGTTACCATGGCACCTCGAGTAGGTCAAGACAGCAGACACTGCAATCCCCAGCCAGCATGACAGTGCCACAAATAAGTAGCAGCCATCCATGGACAGCAAGATACCACAAAACCAAATGCAAAGGTGAGTTTACTATCAAGTGACATCCTTATAACAAGAGCCATCTTCCATCCCAGCATGCATCACACCAAGCCACGTAAAGGAAGAAGAGATAAAACACTAGAGATGAGCCCAGAGTTTGTCTTCCCCGTAAAAAGTGGGATAAACCAGCTAGCATCTATCATTATGACTGGCGAATTGACAAGAGGGAGTCAATGCCAAAGAATAGAGAGAGAATGAAAAGACACTCAGATGCCAGAGCAATCTTCAATTCAATTAAGTTTACCTGCAGCTTCAGAGCCTACCACTCCTCTGATTGTACTGAGAACAAGATGTGGAAGGGTTATGAGGCCTCTAGCCCACCTGACCCTATGAACTCAGAGACTTGAGGGTATGGGCAGAGGTTGGGTACTGGTAATGATGTAAATATATGGTGTAAATTTGGATAACTTGTAAATACGTTGGATAAAGAAGTGTAGTATAAAAGTCAGGCACATAAAGTTTTAATGTTGGACTGAGTACACTGTCACTCATCATAGTGATGTAAGAAAGCACGTCACTCACACCTAGGAGTCTGTGTACTGTTGGACAGTGCCATGTGTGGGAGCAAGCATGGAGACATCTCCGAGTTTGGATCTTTACTGTATTTATGTATATAGTTTTTAGTAGTTAATAAATACTTGCTGTTGAACTACTTGCTGTTGAACTACCTAAGATTACTAATAAGACCTACGGCCAACACTTTACAACACCATGCAATTCAATCAATAGCTGAAAGTGCCAGTGGCATGCACAGGAGACAAGTGTGATCACAGGGTGGTGGAAGCTTTTCAGTGGGAAACCTGCCATCAGCTGACAATGTGAAAGATATGGGCAGACTCTCAAAGACCCTTCTGGACAAACAATGAGACTTTTCATTATGGTCACAAATTTTCTGCCCAACTCCATTGCCATTAACATAAGGCTTATTGAGAGCACGAAAGTTACGTGAATGTTTTTCAATAGTAAATTTCACTTACAAATATTTCACACTACTTTGTTTTGTGTGCATAATTGTTATTTGTTGAGACTAGCTTAATATACTGGCATGCCTCATGGTTGGTAGTGCATTGATGGTTACAGGGGAGTTGGGGACATTCCTTTATTGTGGAAGAAAAACTTATGTTTTTGCATTCACTCTTTATTGAATGTTCATGTTAGTGTTCAATATTGTACTTGCCACTCTGTGGAACATGGCTGAACTTGCAGGGTCTGCTGGCACTCCCTTCCATGCATTGTAATGGACATTGTCCGAGATTACTCTGAGGGGACAATTGAAATGTTATAGATGAACTCAAAACCCTGTAAGGACTCTGCTAGCCCACAGATGAACCCACAGATGGACAGTATTGACACTGCCCTTTTGCCCCCTCGCATCCTTACCTTGAAAGTGGGGGCATGGGTGGGCAGGTAGATGGTGGGCAGCACACCTGCTGGATTTAACAAGTCTCCTGCCTTCAGTCCCTTTGCAGGGGAATTGTCAAACTAACCCACTGTCAAAATCTGAGGCCTCAGAACACTACTGGTATGGCGTACATTGTTTTGAGTTACAAAATCAATGAAATGGACAGAGCTTGATATCTGTTCAAAGTGTGTGGATTGTGTCAGTCATTATTTCTTGACCAGCTATTCCAGTTCCATAAGCTTTTCTTCATAAACTGTCCAAAGATGTGCGGGTTAGGTTGATTGGCCATGCTAAATTGCCCCTTAGTGTCAGGGGATTAGCAGGGTAAATACATGGGGTCATGGGTATAGGGCCTGGGTGGGATTGTTGTTGGTGCAGTCTTGATGAATCGATTGGCCTCCTTCTGCACTGTAGAAATTCTACGGTTCCATGAAGTCCTAAGTTTCAGAATCATCTTTATCACTGAACTATGAATCCTCTCCAAATTGCCAATGGCCACTCAGAATTTAAAAACTTATATTTTTAGATTTCCAATTGGATATATGAATTTAAAATAGCTAATTTTGATTGAAATGTTTGCCTTCAAAATTCTTCCCATTCTTGACAGTAGCTTCACGTTGACAGGATACCTTAAATGAATAGAAGGTAAAGGTCCATGGCGGAACGTCACGAGGAGGGATGATGAGCAATCTGAAATGTTAATATTCTACTTTCTTTCTTTCACCTCTTCTTATTCATGTGCAGATCACTGCAGGCTCGCATTTTGTTTTGACTAAAAATGTTAATGTTAAAATAAAATTTAAAAAAAAAATTCAACTTACTATTAAGAATACATGAGGACACAAAGGAACAAACTTGGATTTTTAATGTACCACTTGATTAGATCAGCAGTGATACTGAGGTTAATTTCATTGGCTAGTAGCACAGTTTCTGTATTATAGAGACAGTAATTGGACTTGGATCAGGAGGTCAATGAATTGAAAATTTAGTTGTAAATCTTTTTATTACTTTCTCATAATACAAATTAATAAAATTGAATAAATTATACATAGTTTATTTGTGGAAAAATGTATCACATTAAGATAATCATGAAACAAGTCTGCAGAATATATTCTGCTTACATGACATACAGGAGACCAGCTCAGCAGATTATGAAAACTCATCTCCATTATTTTCTATGCTCTCTTACAAAAAGGACTAGTGATAAGTAAGAAAAACGGAATGTGTAATACTTGTTGGTCCCTTTGTAAGGCAGGGGAATAAACAACAGAAATTGCTGCTTTGAAAAAGGATACTATTTTAATGTATTTTGTTTTAAAAATGAATTGCGATGTTTGGCTGCCTCTTTTTGATTTATAATTTTCTCTCCTAATATTTCCTTGTAATGGCTGTTCTGCTGTCGGAATGTGGATTGCATTGAGATTTTGTATAATACTGAAACATTAATGAGTTTTCCAACTTTTTTTATTTTAAGTGCCTAAAACACAATGCATGGGTCAGAAGACAAACACTAATGGTGTGCTTAGCACTGTAATTTAAGACTGTGTGGTAACAATAGACCAAAAATAAAATCTATAGATGCTTTGAATCTTCTTTTCTTTGTATCCTATTATGAAATATTTACCATAATGTAGCACTATAAATATGTGCTTTCACTTGCCACCGATGCCAGGTTTTATTAGATGACCCTTTGTCAAAGGTTTGTTGAGCTTTGACAAAGGGTCATCTAGACTTGAAACGTCAGCTCTTTTCTCGCCTTACAGATGTTGCCAGACCTGCTGAGATTTTCTAGCATTTTCTCTTTTGGTTTCAGATTCTAGCATCCGCAGTAATTTGCTTTTAGCCAGGTTTTATCGGGTTTGTTAACAGTTTCTTGAATATAACTTTCGCTGCTGATACTTGAAATATGCTGTAACTATTCATTTAAAATATTTATATTCATAAGTACTAAGGAAAAATAGCTTTGGTTAAAACCTAACAGATTCCTATGGGATTTCTGTTACATTAATTTAGGGGTGACAATTTATAGATGCAGCAGGCCAATAAAAGTGGAAATAACATCCCTTTATCACATCTAGCAAATCTCATGTCAGAGATAAAATTCATGCACTTTAAATGTCCATTGCACTTTATAATAACTTGATTCAGCATGAGATTTGCAAAGTATTAAATTTCATGCATTCTTCTATGATCACAGAAGGAATTTTAAAAATGTAAAACAAAAATTGGCTGTTTTGATTGCCGTTTAGGATGTGTTTAGAAATTTTCAACAGGATAAATTTAAGCAAATGACTGGTATGCAGCCTCTTAAAGCTTCCCTTGCTACACTAAATAATTCATCATTCTCCAACAATCTGCAAACTCACTAATGGGCCCAGAACCAACCCTATTACTTTGGTCTTATGTGCAGTTTAGGCCCCTACATTTTCCCAGGCTCTGCTTTATACTGGAAAATACCACTAGAATGCAAGTCAAATCATTTAGGGAAATGTGTAGGACAGGTCAGAATGTTTCATATGTCAATGTGTTTGGATGCATGTTTCTGCTTAATTTTCATGTGTTTCGTGTTTATTGCACCGACATCAGTCTATATTTTGATACCCTAAAACTAACTTGTTCGCATTGCTCCTGATCTTTTAAAAATTGTCTGAATAAAACGTCTCCCAAGAACAGAGTAACACAAACGTAACAGTCAGGATCCTGGATAAGAATTGAGAAGCTTGAATACAGAACCTCTTTCCGTGATTCACTATTATCTTCTGCTCATTGGTCCAAGAATTTTTAGTAAGCACAAACAAGTAATATATTCTGGACACATAAACAATACTTCATGATATTTATGGCAAGGCACTGTCTACAAATTTGGACCTTTGGGTAGGATAGCAGGATTAGCTATCGGTGTGCCTTGTGTGCATTCTAAAACGTCCATACACAAGGCTTCGACAGCATCCATCCTTTCAATATGCACAAGTCTGGTCAGCAGATCAGGAATGCTGTAACCTGCTGTGCTTATACGGTCAAAGAGTTGCATTCCATCCGTCATTCCACCTATTTCATCCCTCTTCAGCCCAAAACTCTCGGCCAGATGACGCCATGTTTTTACAATAGCTTTATCTGTGCTGTAGGTAGAGCTCAACATTCTGCTGGTTTTCTCGAGACAGTCAAAAGGCAGTTCTGTAGGGCTGAGCCCTAAAAACATAGATGATGGTAAGTCATTTAAAATAAATCACTTTGACAAAGAAGTTTCAGAATAGCTAAGCGAGTTGCAGGAATTAAGTATTGTTTTACCGCCCCCTCCTAAATCTGGAAATGCACTTTCCCAGTATTTTAAGATTTGCAAAAGTAGTCTGGGATCACCTAAAACTATTAAAAGTGATCCACAGAATTTACTAAAACTATCCAGGAGCTATATTCCGAAGTATTTAGACGGTATGTGAAATTTTCAACTTTTAAAGCTCTCCATCTCTCTATACTGCACATAACAAATGTTCTGATTTGTAATAAAGACCAATAATAGGTTTAGATTTCTCAGCAATGAGCCATATGTGTACATAATGACCAATATAACATCCACTATTTTGGCCATTTGAATTTATCCACTTATGAATTAATACAAATTTTGAGGAAAAGTGAAATGCCATTTTTCTTGAAAATTAAATCCCAAATATAGGAAAGGACTTTGTTTTAAATGATTAACATATATTATTGATAGACATTTGCCAACATAATGAACCATTTAAAATAAATTCAGTGCATTTCCTGCATCCAATTTCATGAGAACTCATGATTATAACTAATTATTTTTCTCAATAACCATGTTAACATAAACTCACATAAAAGCAAATCATAGAAACTACAGCACAGAAAGAGGCCATTCGGCCCATTGAGTCTGCACCGACCACAATCCCACCCAGGCCCTACCCCCAGACCCCTACATATTTTACCCACTAATCCCTCTAACCTACGCAACTCAAGACACTAAGGGCAATTTTAGCATGGCCAATCAACCTAACCCACACATCTTTGGACTGTGGGAGGAAACCGGAGCACCCGGAGGAAACCCACGCAGACACGAGGAGAATGTGCAAACTCCACACAGACAGTGACCCAAGCCAGGAATCGAACCCAGGTCCCTGTAGCTGTGAAGCAGCAGTGCTACCCACTGTGCTACCGTGCCACCCAAAATACTGTGGATGCTGAAAATCCAATTGGCAATTTTATTCAAGAGGCAAATGTCCAAACAGAAAATGCTGGATAAACTCAGCAGGTCTGGCGGCATCTGTGGAGAGAGAAACAGAACTGTGGAAGAGTCGTATGGACTCGAAACATCTCTATTTTCCTCTCTCCACCGATGCTACCAGACCTGCTGAGCGTATCCAGCAGTTTCTGTTTTTATTTAACATAAACTAAATTCAGTTGCCCTGACAAGTAGATTTTATTAAAGTCAGTGTGCTTTATAATTTTGGATATCTTTCTCAACTTGCTGCTAAGCAATCTAGGGAAAATCTACAAAATTGAAAATAATGAACGGACTGCTGTTTGCAAAGTTTTACGATCAGTGGATTCCTGATGCATTACCTTCAGTGAAACCGCACACTTTCTTACACAATTCAAGTATCTTTTCCCTTCGTGTCTGTATCTGGAACATTAACAAAATCAGTTTAAAAATAAACATGTTAAGAATCAAATACTGGTGAAGCATGGCTGTATATGAACGTTAGAACACATGGATTTGTAATGCATTGGTAGTCACACATGGAGTTCTTTGTACAATCTTGCTGTGCTCAAGTAAAAATGTACAAGTGCAGTAAAGTCAACCAAATGTATTTACAGCATCTGAGCCATTAAAAATATGGGATTCTTTACTCTGAAGAAAGAGAATATCCGAGATCCTTAAAGGAATAAATGAATTGAACTCCAATTACATGTTTGAGGTTATCACATTCTAGAACTGTGGGCATTGCTTCAAACTTTGAAGAGGAAATGTACACAAATAATTTACAGCTAACTCATTGATTCAGAGAGTGGTGTTATTGTGGTTCTCAAGTCATGAAAAGTGCAATAAAAGTGCAAGTTTTATGTATCTTATTTAGTGGATTTCTGGAGTGCAGGGTTGGTGCCACACTAAGTTATGCCACTACCGTATTTCATACACTTAAATAATCAATCTTTAATTGGTGCATGTTTTAGCACTCATTCATAAATAGTCTCAAAAAATCACCCTGTGTTTAGATAGACTCATCATGCTGTCAAAATATCTCAAAATCAATTAACACAATTTATAGCTTTTGTAGTGCAACAATTGTGATTAATTAGACAAATATACAAGCCATAGATCAGCATGAGTTGGCATTAAATTGGTTTGGGGATGTCACTGCATAGAAATATAAATTGATAATATAAAAAGGCTTGAAGCAAAATGCCTTTAATAACTGTGAACTCTATGTCGCAGGTCAAATTACACGAATTAAGCTTTTTGTTTTCATATTTATTTATTAAAGCAATTATGTGGTTTTGTGCACGAATTGGCAATTTTCTTCAAGATGCAAATGTGGAGAATAGAAATGTTCTTTTAGATACAGTACAGATTAGTCTATGTTGTCTTGTTGGCACAGGTAAGGAGAATCTATACATATAATCCATGTATGGGTTCTGTGGCTGACACGCGGTTCAAGAAATAGAAACTAGTTCATTTCCCAACAATAAATTTGTCACCTTGGGCCCCACTTGGTGTAACTTTTGGGCTAGAGTCCCCACTCCAGTGGTTGCCCTGCTGCATTGGCTCAGGCTGAAGCTTCTGCCCCATCTGAGGAAGAAGCTCCACCTCTCCTTCCCCAGCAATGGCACCAGGGTTGGTAGCCACTGCTGGAACTGCACCGAGTCCCTAACATGATCTTCGCTGGAGCCAGATGGGGAGGTAAATGTGCCGGGGGGGGGTGGGGGGGGTGGTTGGTAGGCCATGCTGGCAGGCCCTGGTGAGGGGTATGGGGTTGTGGGGTGCCGCAGTGGAGAAGATCCTGGGAGGGGACTACCAATGCACAAAGGTAGTCTGTATAGGAGGTTACCCACACCCCTCCACCACCTCCCTGCCTGTCACCATCCCAAGCTGCAGGGGCTTCTAACTTGGTGCTGGGCTTCTTACTTGGCATTGGCCTCTGCCCGTCACAGGAAAAATCATGATGGTGTGGGAAGAGGCCATTATTTGGCCTATAGATACCAATGTGTTCCCTGCTCCATATAAGATTGCAGTGGACATGGGCATGGTTAGGCAGGCATTAGGAATGGTACACATGGCAATATGCCCAATTTTACACCCGTGCCTTCCAGTCTCATCCCGGAGGAGGGTAAAATTTTGACCTGTGATACTGAAAGTTATATTGGCAGCCAATTTGCAAACAACAAGGTTCTATAAACAGCAAAAGCAATAAATGGTGGTGTTGATTAAAGGATAAATGTTGTTCAGGGGGATATTAGGAAAAGTTCCTGCTCTTTTTGAAATAAAGTTGTGGAATATTTTGTGGCCATCTGAATTTGCAGACAAGGCTTTGTTGTATAGTAACGTAAAGTAAACTCACACCACAAGTGCCAGGCAATAATCATGTCCAACAAGAGATAATCTAACCATCACTCCTTAACATTCAATGGTATTACCATTGCTGAATCCCACACTATCAACCCCCTGGGGGGTTACCATTGACTGGACTAATAAATACTGTGGCTGCAAGAGCAGGTCAAAGGCTAGGAATCCTGTGGCAAGTAATTCACCTCCTGACTCACAGAAACATAGAAAATAGAAGCAGATGTTGGTCATCCAGCCCTTCGAGCCTGCTCCGCCATTCACTTTGATCATGGCTGATCATCAAATTCGATATCCTGATTCCCCCCTTCCCCCCATATCCCTTGATCCCTTTAGCCCCAAGAGCTATATCTAATTTCTTCTTGAAGTCACACAACGTTTTGGCCTCAACTACTTTCTGTGGTAGTGAATTCCACATATTAACCCCCCCTGTGGGTGAAGAAATTTC
Organism: Mustelus asterias; assembly: GCF_964213995.1. Lineage (NCBI taxonomy): Eukaryota > Metazoa > Chordata > Chondrichthyes > Carcharhiniformes > Triakidae > Mustelus > Mustelus asterias. Next base: position 78,920,546 of record NC_135810.1, read on the forward strand.
TCCTCACCTCAGTTCTTAAAGGTTTACTCTTTATCCTCAAACTATGACCCCTAGTTCTGGACTCCCTCACCATTGGGAACAATCTTTCTGAATCTACCCTGTCTGACCCTGTTAGAATTTTATAAGTTTCTATGAGATCCCCTCTATTCACTATCTACAAGGCACAGGTCAGGATTGTAAAGGAATACTTGCTGCTTGTCTGGCTAAGTGCAGCTCCAACAACACTCAAAAAGCTCGATGCTATCCAGGACAAAGAAGCCCGCTATTTGCTACCCCTTCCAAAAACATTCAATCCGTCCACCACTGGAGAAGCATGGCAGCCGTGTGTACCATCTACAAGATGCACTGCAGGAACTCACCAAAGTACCTTAGGAAGCATCTTCCAAACCCATGACCACTATCATCTAGAAGCGCAGCAGAAACCTGGAAACACCACGAGTAGGAGGTTCCCTTCCAAGTCACTCACCATCCTGTTTTAGAAATGTATTGCCATTCCTTCACTGTCGCTGGGTCAAAATTCTGAAATTCTCTCCCTAACAGTAGAGTGGGTGTACCTACACCTCAGGGACTGCAGCGGTTCAAGGTAGCTCACCACCAGCTTCTCAAGGGCAACTAAGGATGGGCAATAAATGCTGGTCTAGCCAGTGACACCCACATCCCATAAATGAATTTAAAAAACTGTATTTCCTGACAAACATTCGTAAAACTTGCAATTTTCTGGGACCAGAAATAGAAATGGGGATAGAAACAAATGTTTCGCATAGTTGATGAGTTATTGTAAGCTAGTTGGTCCATCTGAGCAGCAACTCCTTTAACTCCTGTACCTGTACAAATGCATATCTTTAGATCAATGCACAATCTTCCTAGATCCATAGAAAGCCTTACCCCAGTTGCTTTGTTGTTTGTTGATTTATCTCTCGTTAAAGGAACAAGTGATAGGAGGCATAAATCAGACATTCCCCGCTTTTCCAAAGCTGCTTCTTCATCACTGTCCATACTCCGACTTAAAAGTTGTTCATTTTCTGAGGAAGCATCATTTTCACTGGGGAAAAAGACACATTGTCAACAGGAAATATTAATGCAAAATAAATAATTTACATAAATATTTATCTATGCACTGAAAAATATTCTTCAATCTGCATCCCTATGTGGAAGTTAAACCCCACTTAGGCATAATGAGCTAAATATGTTAAACAACCCTTGATATTTACTCAAATAGTAACAAAAGAAGAATAGTAAAGGGGGAAATATTGGCGTCCTTCAAAACAGTCAGCTCCTATGATGGCAGATTTAGTGCACCAGTGTACTCTGCTTAAATATGTCAAATGATCTTTTCTCAGCCTTGACTGATGTTATTTTAATGTAGGACCAAATAAATATTAAGAGTCTCACAGAAATCTGAATGAGTTCCACCTCCCTCATTTTTGGTATCTCCCATATTGTGCCCAGTTCATATAATGAAATAATAGCCCACTTTGCCGTAACTATTGAACACTCAATACTCTCAATGGAAACACCTATTGGATAAAGTCTCTTTACAGAAAAATGCTGAGATGTTCAGCATGTAGAGTGGCAATAATGCAGCAACAGCACTTCCAATGTATCATGGCCACTAGCAACGATACTGGGTGGGTGCTGCATACGCCTGTGCACAAATGGACTGATCTCTCTGAATAATGGGAGCTCAGAATTTTGCAAAAACTTACTTTGTCGGAACTCTAGGTACATCTCACGATGTGCCAGAAGCATCATTATAGAATCCCTCCTGTGCAGAAAGAGGCCATTTGGCCAATCGAGCCTGCACTGACTCTCTGACATCTTATCCCTGTAACCCCACGTATTTACCCTGCTAATCCCCTAACCTACACATCTTTGGACACCTAAGGGTCAATTTAGCATGGCCAATCCACCTAACCCACACATCTTTGGAGTGGGAGGAAACCGGAGCACCCGGTGGGCTGCCATTCAAAGGCTGCTGGTGACCATTATAAACTGATGCTTTTCTGCTTTGTGGATAGAGACATTGGGGAAAGTTGTAGAATGAAAGTGTGCACAAATCTATTTAAAATTCAGAACTGGTATCTTGGACTGTATTGTACATCTGAAAAATGATTCCTGATAGAAATTGAGATATTATAATGAGAAAAATGGTATCTGTCATTCTAGCTTGGAGTTTCTTTCTCTCAAGTATTAAAAATGCAATCACAATAGTGAATCATTTCAAATTCAGGTGGAAATGCAACAAAAATGGTTTTCCACTATTTTCAAGCATCTTTCTTAATGGTAACATTCATAATTAAATTTATACTAATTTGCTAGATTTGTATGCTTATTGCTATTGCTTATTGCTATTTTAACTCTTAGGCTAACAAAAAATATGCAAAGCACAGAAATCGGTGCAAATTGACTAACCTTTTCTCAGTCTTAGGTGGAACTGCCTTCAGTTTATTGTCAAATTCATCTTTCTCAGAGAATATTACAACATTTTCTGTCAAAAAGAAGCAAAAGTTGATGCATGATCTAAAAGATAAATAGCATGAATGTAAGTAATTAAACAACGAGGGAACAGAGTTTTTACTTTGGGTAAAATTGGCATTCTGGGCACAAATTATACCTGATATTGAGCTAATTTTGACAAACGGCTCTTTTGTTCGAATGCATTTTGATATCTGTAAAATTAAAATCTGCCTTGAATCAATGCAATTGGGCAAAGTTTTAAAATGTAATTTTAAAAATATATGCCAAAAGAAATGTTCTTTGATGTATTTAGGATTGCTAACTTGACGCAGTTTGGGGGACAGGGAAAACTGGCATAGGGTGCAATTGGTGGCAGGCAAATTACTCCTGTGCACATCCTAGTGGCATGTAGGTTAAAGAAAAGAATCTCCAGGTCTCCAACCTATCTGTAGCAAGATGGGTGGCTGTTCGGTGCAAGGAAATGCCATAAAAGAACCAAATTAATATAGCAGAAAAACATGAGGGGTAATGCTTTAAAACACAACAGTACTGATATGAATTGGTGTTTAGTTTCAAAAGATGAAAAACCCAGAAATGTCAAGATTTTACAGATATTCCAATATACCATTAGGAGTGTTGTCAGAAATATGTCTAAGAAATCAACCCCATCCAAAACTTTACTTTGAAGTCTCAAAATCAGAATCGTTTTCAGTCATGACAACTCCATGCTTGTTAAATTGTGAAATAAATTCAAGTATCGACTTGACAGTATTTATATTCCAGGCTGGATTGGATGCTGTTAGGACATGATCTAAATAATGAACACATTTTACCTTGTATGTCTTTCTTGTCTTCTTGGTTGTTGATCTGAGCTTCGATGTGTTTTACAGATTGACCACTGCAACAAGCTAAAATACAAGAATGATTTTGTCAAAATAAAAACAACATTAAAAAAAGGTTGTTTCCTGAGTATAATACAGTACTGTAACATGACCATACTCACCCTGGGTAGAAGACTTTGTCTTTAAAATGTAGAAAAGAACAATCAAAACAATGGCTATGGCCATTATAAATATGGTAGACATGGCAATTATTAAAGCAGTGCCCAGGTGTCCTTGTCCTGCATGATTTACTAAACAAAGACAAAATTCAAGAAAAAACATAGAAATAACTGCATTTTCCTTGTAAATTATGAAGTTACAAATGTGCGAGGTATGAAATAGAAATTTGAGAGCACTGATTTCTGAGTTATCTAATTGATAGCATGACCAATGTTTTCCGTAACAACTAATGCAGAAATATACTCCTGCTCGACTACACAGACTCCTATCCCTCATCTGGGAAGAAGGGCGCATGCTGGAGGATGTCAGAGTTTCTGAGATCGTGATTGTATTCAAGAAAAGAGACAGTCCTTTTTGTGGTAATTACAGGAGAGTTCCCCTGCTGTTTGCTATAGGCAATGATCTTCCTCAACTGTCTCCTCCCAGTAGCCAAGAAACTCTTTCTAGAGTCGCAGTGTGATTGTTGCCCAACAAGTGGCACTATAGACATGATTTTCACTGCATGGCAAATGCAAGCAAGAGCACAATACATGGCCTTTTGTGACCCCACAAAAGTCTGTGACTCTGTAAACACAATGGCTGATGGAATATCCGTCACAAATTTGGCTGCCCTCAGAAATCTATCACCACCCTCCACCTACTCTGATGACAAGTAAGCTGTGATCCTCACCAATGGAACCACTCACAAACCCTATTTCAATGGAGATGGGAGTCAAACAAGGTTGTGTCATTGGACTAGCCCACTTCTCCACCTTCCTTACTACACCTCATCTCCAGCAAATTACCCATAGATGTGGGATAATGTACACAGCAGACTGGGAATTGTTCAACCTATGTTATCTTCAGTCCAAAATTACTCTCAACTTAGTCATAGATCAATGATGAAATTCTGGAAAACGTGGGCCATTTTCTGTATCTTAGGAGTCTCCTCCCAATGAAGGCAAACGTAGATGACAAAATTCATAATTTCCTCCATTTTGCCAATTAAGCCTTTGGCTGACTAAAGAAAAGAGTACCATAGAAACAGAGTAGATTGAAGCAGGAGGAGGCCATTTGGCCCTTCGAGCCTGCTCTGCCATTCATCATGAATTTGAGGAATTTACCATGCAGTAGTGAATCCCCCCGTTCCTACATGCTTTGGAGATTTGGACAACCTACACCAGGCACCTCAAAGCAATGGAGAAGTAGCCTTACAAGATCCTCCAAATCTGGTGACAAGAAAGGCAATTTAACAGCAGCATCCTTTCCCAAACCACTTTGCCCAGCATCAAAGCGTTGATCACTCAAAATCAGCTCCACTCAGCAGAACAAGTATCCATATGCCTGGCAACAGATTCCCAAAGTAACTGCTCTACTCTGAACTTAGTGGCAACAGTAGACCCCAGGAGGACAGCGGAAACACTTTCAGGTTGGTTTCTTCAATACTGAATGTTGAGAACTAAAAACCTTCTTCTTCAGCTGTGCCTTCAGTTCCCCATTCAGCCTTACTATTCCCCTCCCCTTCCTCAAGTGCACTGTACCACTTTCCCTTTCATGATAAAGTGCCCTGAGAGGTCTTCCTGCAATTGAGAAGCAGTATATAACTGCACTATATCATTGAACACTCAACTGAACTGCCCCCCTCCCCCCCAGAATATATATACATTTCATAGAATAGAAACCTACAGTGCAGAAGGAGGCCATTCGGCCATTGAGTCTGCACCAACCACAATCCCACCCAGGCTCTATCCCCACAACCCCATACGTCCACCCTAGCTAATCCCCCTGACACCAAGGGGCAATTTAACATGGCTAATCCGCCTAACCCGCACATCTTTGGACTGTGGGAGGAAACCGGAGCACCCTGAGAAACCCACACAGACACGAGGAGAAAGTGCAAACTCCACACCAATTGTGACCCAAGCCGGGAATCAAACCCAGGTCCCTGGTGTTGTGAGGCAGCAGTACTAACCACTATGCCACCATACAGCCTATGAACATTTAAAGATGTTTCAAGCACAAAGTTCTTAGTTTTTGAGATATTGAAACATCCTTAGGATGATATCATACCTTTGTGAGTTTCTTGTAGAATTGGAGAGTTTGCATTAATGGCTGAAGCACTGCTTGAAATACTTGAAGACAAAATAATGTCCAAGCCTATGAAACAATAAAACAATTGTTAACTTTTAATATAAAATCAAGACAGAATATGCAGTGTTCAATTATTTCATGTGCATTTTGCATCAATCATTTTTAACAGTTAAGCACATTTGGAAAACAAATGTCAATTTATTAAATATGAACTTTAAATCTCATATTTTTGGGCAAGAATTATACCTAAGTTGGTAGATTCCAGAATGAATCAGAATACTGATTACTGAAACATTAATTGAATGAAAATGGAAGGTATCAGAAACTACAATGTACATGTGATGATACACAATAGTGAAGAACTAATGACAGGTTAGTTCATCTTTACTTGAACATTCAAATAACATGACTATTACTATATACTAGTTAAAATTTAACTCATTTAATTTCAACAGTTTTACTTAGAATGTACAGAGAGGCAAATTTATCATTGAATAGCTTTTCTGAAATTTTTCGCTGCATTTTATTTTTAAAAATTCACTCATGGCATGTGGGCATTGCTAAAAACCAGATGGGTTGAGAGTTTCATGGCCACTATTATTAAAATTTGCTTTATATTCCAGATTTATTACTTGAATTTAAAATCCACCAGCTGCTGTGGTAGGATTTGAACCCATGACCCCAGAGCATTTGGCTGGGCCTCTAGTTTAATAGTCCAGTGATGTTACCCCTATGCCACCATCTCCCCAAATCGCTGCTGTTCTCTCTTCTTCAAGTAATTGATTCATTCATAAGTATGACAACTTTGTGTTTTGATTAGCTCTTAATAGTCTTTGAATTAGGATAATTTGATATTAAGCATATCCCTGTAGGGCTAGCTAAGTCTCTTCTACTGGCAGTCATTGTTCACATGAGCAGCCTTTCTTTCACACAGGAATGAGTGTAACATTCCTTCATACTCAAGGTGGAAGTACCAATGTAGTACGAAGTTGTTTGTGCTTACGATGCACCAACAAGGGCAGATTTCCCTGTGCGCTCTTTCGCATCTCTGCTTGGCCATTTACAGAGACCTGGGAGTAAGGCCATCTGTTTTCTTTGTGAAGAAGGTTTGCATGGCACAGAGAAACCCAAAAAAGGGGAAAAAAATAAAATAGCACTCATATATATGCACCTGCACCCAGAACGGATAGAGTAGTTAAATATTTGACTCCACCTCTGGCTTAACCACACAATTGCTCAAATGCCCAATACGATAAACGTGCATATGTTATTGCATAAATATTACTGTATAAACTTTTGAATAATGTGTCAGTGGGCCAAAACTTATTTATTCAGCAATGTCATTTGGAACAATGGTATGTTGGGCATGGTTATGTAAATCTTAGATTATTTCTCGCTGTTTTATATTATCATTCAAAGAAAAGATCCCCATGCTGCGAATAAAAAGTCTGACTTCTAGAATATTTAAAGCCATTAATTTTAAACAGAAAAATATCTGGAAGGGTTGCTATTTTGGATAAGGACCCTTCATCAGAACACAGTGCTTACAATGTAGCAAAAACAGAAAATGCTGGAAAATCTCAGCAGGTCTGACAGCATCTGTGGAGAGAGAATAGAGCCAACGTTTCGAGTCAGGATGATCCTGCGTCAGGGCTGCTGAGATTTTCCAGCATTTTCTGTTTTTGTTTCAGATTCCAGCATCCACGGTATTTTGCTTTCAGCAAACAATGTAGGTTCTGCTTGTTCTTTTTCTCCCTTTTGAGGACCAATTACTTATTCAGCTTATTTTTTTGTCAGCATCTAATGGAGTGAATCAGTTACCCTTTGCTTAACCTGCTTGGTTTTAATTTCCTTTCTCTTTTCATTTTTGACCAGCTGTACCTGCAGACTTCAAGGTCCCTTTACCTTCCATTTTTCAGTTTCTCATCTTTTTCTTTGTGTCAGTCTCTACCCTGTCCTTCAGCCTCAAAAAGTAACACATTGGTTTGTTTTAAATGCTTTTTTTCGATAGTCTCATTGATCTTTTACACTGTCTAACAATTTTTTATTAAGCAGTTTGCAAGTCATTCAACCTATTATTTATCTCTTTGTGAATACAATATATTTCTCTTTCATTTCAGTTTCTTTCTGAAAGACGTGCTGAAAGATCTACTAGTTAGATGCATTGACCCGAACAGGCGCCGGTGTGTGGTGACTAGGGGATTTTCACAGTAACTTCATTGCAGTGTTAATGTAAGCCTTATTTATGACTAATAAATAAACTTTAACTTTTACTTCTTCAAATGTTAATAGTTACGATAAAATTTACACCTATCTAGCTATTCAATAACATCTTGTGTTTCAGATTTCCAGTTTTCCCCTCCTTTATCTTTTTAAATGATTTCATGCCCTCTCTGTTTAATTCAACCCAAGGTTCCTAAACAAAAAGGATATTTGGTCTGCTGTTGAACCCGGTAGGTTCCAGATTTGAGTCCCGCTCAGTCAGAGTGACAGCGAGGTAGCTACGTATAATTGCGGGTTTCCTGGGCTACAGTATTGGGCTCGGATAGAACTAGACTAATCTGTGATGTGAACTTTGGTCAAACCTTCTGTGGAATTCTGGCTCAATGCAAAATTACATTAAAGGAGGAAAGAAAATTGAAATAGTGTAATATACGTATATATGTTTGAGAGGTAACTTACAGTCTTTTGTCTTAGGAGGTGCCAGTGCACAGGAATGGCAAACCTTTGTATAGGTGTTTCTTGATCTATTATCTAGGATATAGTAACTGTAAATAAAATCACATATATAAGTTAACAAAGCATTCTTGGCACAAAAATGGAATTTCACAGGTAACAGTGGACAAAATAAAGATTACATCAAAAGTACTGAACAGCAATTGATAAGTAAATCCTTTGTCCAGGATACAAACATTAAGAATTCACTTTATAGTACCAATGTTTTTGGCAGATGTTAAAACAGATCTTTTGGCAAACAATGTCCAATGAAGTTCTGACAGCTTCTTTTAAATAACTGTTGCACAGCTCCTCAGTAAGGCATCCAGAGAATCACAGACACCTTACCGAGCTGCTTTCGCATGGAAGTAAACAGGGTTTTCTGACAATAGCCTTTGAGGTAACTGCATGCTGGGTGAATGTCCAGATAATTCTGAAAACACGCTTCACATTAATTTCATCATTGGTCGGTATATGTCAACTGTGGAGTCAGAATCTCATCATACATTATTGCATCTGATCATAGCAACAGCCAAGAGAGGGACCAAAGACAATTAGGAAAAGAAATCACTACTCCCAAAACTGTGATCATCTGATATCACTCGAGTTTGCGGATGACACGAAGATGGCTGGACTTGTGGATAGCGAAGAGCATTGTCGGGCAATACAGCAGGATATGGATAGGCTGGAAAATTGGGCGGAGAGGTGGCAGATGGAGTTTAATCCGGATAAATGCGAAGTGATGCATTTTGGAAGAAATAATGTAGGGAGGAGTTGTACAATAAATGGCAAGTCATCAGGAGTATAGAAACACAGAGGGACCTAGGTGTGCAAGTCCACAAATCCTTGAAGGTGGCAACACAGGTGGAGAAGGTGGTGAAGAAGGCATATGGTATGCTTGCCTTTATAGGACGGGGTATAGAGTATAAAAGCTGGAGTCTGATGATGCAGCTGTATAGAACGCTGGTTAGGCCACATTTGGAGTACTGCGTCCAGTTCTGGTCGCCGCACTACCAGAAGGACGTGGAGGCATTGGAGAGAGTGCAGAGAAGGTTTACCAGGATGTTGCCTGGTATGGAAGGTCTTAGCTATGAGGAGAGATTGGGTAGACTGGGGTTGTTCTCCTTGGAAAGACGGAGAATGAGGGGAGATCTAATAGAGGTATACAAGATTATGAAGGGTATAGATAGGGTGAACAGTGGGAAGCTTTTTCCTAGGTCGGAGGTGACGATCACGAGGGGTCACAGGCTCAAGCTGAGAGGGGCGAGGTATAACTCAGACATCAGAGGGACGTTTTTTACACAGAGGGTGGTGGGGGCCTGGAATGCGCTGCCAAGTAGGGTGGTGGAGGCAGGCACGCTGACATCGTTTAAGACTTACCTGGATAGTCACATGAGCAGCCTGGGAATGGAGGGATACAAACGATTGGTCTAGTTGGACCAAGGAGCGGCACAGGCTTGGAGGGCCGAAGGGCCTGTTTCCTGTGCTGTACTGTTCTTTGTTCTTTGTTCTTGAGTTAGCCTCATAATTAATGACCAATTAACTGATTTTAATTCAAAATAAATTATGGTGGCACGGTGGCACAGTGGTTAGCACTGCTGCCTTACAAGGCAGGGTTCAATTCCGGCCTTGGGTGATTGTGGAGTTTGCACGTGCTCCCCATTTTGCGTGGGTTTCCACCGCGTACTCTGGTTTTCTCCCACAGTCAAAAGATGTGCAGATAAGGTGGATTAGCCATGGTAAATGTGCAGGATTACAGGATAGGGTGAAGGGGAGGGCCTCGGAGAGTTGGTGCAGATTCGATGGGCCAAATTGCCTCTTTCTGTACTGTAGGGATTCTATGGTCCTATGGCAGTCCTTTGAGTAATGATCCATTCTCAATAATGGCCAAAATATTGTTACTGGAACAATATCCAATTCGACCCAACCAAAGCAAAGTTCTGGTGAGAGAAATAATGCTGAGATAATGGGATTGATTTGGATTTAAATCTTTTTGTCTGATCTGATCTATAGCAATTTTGTTTTTGTGGTGCTAAGTAACTACACATGGAGATGATAAGCTGAGAATAGATTTCCAGAAGCCTATAATTTTAGTGCCAGTGCTATTGCAATCGTTACTGGAAGCAATGTTTATTTATCTTGTATGGCTACTTTCCCTGTCTGAGATGAACTATTTTATCAATAGTCTTTCTAATTCCTTTGATCAAAATCTGTTCAATGACAATATCAAACTTGAGCTGATTCAATGTCAAGATCTCTGTGGTGAAATGTTTCTTTTGTTCCCGACTCTCCAATGTATTGGGATCAGAAAATAAATGAAATGAGAAACATTAGGAGCCCTTTGTGGTTGGTGGTATTAGAGCTGATGCCAGACCACAAATGCATGGATGGCCAAAGCTGATGGTGTTAGATTTCTGCTTCATGCAGCAATTTATCAACAATCCAACTGCCAGAACAACTTGTGATTATTGTCCGAATCGCTTTCGTGAAAGAGCCAAGACACAAGAAGACTGAACATTCCCTGAAATTGGCCACTGAAATGGGCTTATTGCAGTTTGTTATCCAAATGCTGCACAGTGATGTAGAAACAAAGCTTGTCGGCCTTTTGGCTAAGATCAAGCGTGGTGTTGACATCCTGCACTTGATTGAAGTCATGACGTTAAACTGAGGCTTCATTTGGAGCAATTTTTTAAAGCGGCATCTCGGCCTTTTGGCTAAGATGCAAATGAGATCAAGACTTGGAGAATGTGCAATGCCTGCTCCAATCAGCTTGGATCATGTAGATCAAGCCCAAGACAGGAAGTGAGTGGCCTGTCTTGTCAGCTTGGATCGGGAATGTATCACTTGCTGAGACTCTGAATTGGACTTTGATTGGACTGAATTGGATATAAACAAAAAAAAAACAAAGTTAACTAAATTATTCATATTTTCTTACTCCTGGAACAGTAGAACCTTTACAAGCATTGAGTACACAGAGATAATTCAAGAGAATGCTGAATGCAGTGTTAGAATATGAATAGGCTCAATCCAATGTTTGATCAAGAACTCTTGGAAGTGTGAAAAAAGAAAGATAATTGGTGAAAGATCCAGGCGGAGATATCCAAAACAAAAGGATTTGAGAAACAAAAGAAATAATGCAATTAAACAGCAGTGGTACAGAATGAAGCAGGTGAGACTGAGACGGATAGATACAGCAGAAGTGAGACAAACAGACAGTTATCAAAAGGAAAGAGATCTTGTATGAGGGACAAAGAGAATGAAAAAATATAAAACAAAGGAGAGATTATGCCAGAGGGATGAGGAGGATGTAATAGAAGAAAAACTATGGGGTTTTCTGGACCCATGAAATGGGTTTGGAGGCTGGGGGATCTGGGAATATAGTGGGAAGCTGGGTTGGGATGTCTCTCTGATATATTCCTGTTGGAACTTCCCAGGGGATGGGGGGGGATTGGGGGGGGGGGGGGGGATTGGGGGGGGAGGATTGACGGGAGGGATGGAGGGGTGAAATAAAGTCAGCAGCCAGCTTCAACAATGCAGGCGGCCAATTACATCATTTCAGGACCCAATTAGGGACCAATTTCCAAAAGAAATGGGATCTTTCCACCTTGGTAGTGAATCCTTTCACTTGCAGGGCCTGTCATCTCTCTGGAGACATCCTCCTGGTAGCAGATTGAGGGACCATTGAAGCTTCCTTTCAATTTCTCTCTCCACAATGATGACCCGGCAGCTGTGGTCACACATTTTAATAACTTTAGAAGTCTTTAGAGAGTGCCTCCACCTCCTAATTGGATGGGGCTCTTGGAGATCATGTAGCTAGGTGAGACTGGGACGCCATCTGAGACCTATCTGGTCCAAAGTTTGCTGGAAAGTTCATCCATGTGTCAATATGAGACAATATGAGGAAAAGGGGCATTGCCCCGACTCTGAATCCATCAACCTGTCAAGAATGAGGTATGTTTGCTGATGAGAAGGCAATGCCCACCTGTTCCAGATGCCGCCTACTTATAATATGCTAATGGCATATGTTGGATCACAGTTCAGTTTTGAAGTATGAATGGAAGGAGAAAGTCTAGTGATGTTGCATCTGTTGGTACCAACCACTGAGCAACCTAATCAATGGTAATAAAAAGAATCCCTGCAGTCTAGTCAAAAAGAAGAATGGTACAATATCTGTTCGTTTTGGCCACACAGAAATTCCATAGATGACCTGTTTGCGATCCCATCCCTTTGAGAGCTCAAGCTCAGCTGTGCATGTAGTTGCCGAAATTCCTGCTTCCTCTAAAGAGAACTGCATGTGGGTGTTGGAACAGCATTTGCTGTGCGCTGGTTATCAACTAATGAAGTTTGACCTTCTTAGTAAGGACATCAGATCTCTGGACAGGTGGAAAATATGCTCATTCTATCACTCACCTGAACTTGACCCAAAAATAAATCTCCCCACATATTGGGGAGGGGAGGGATAGAGATAAATACAATAGAAGCAAAATCAAGTCAGGGATAAAAGAACTGGCATTAATAGGAGAACAGAGGAAAGCTGAACTGAAGAAGCTCTGATCAAGCATCGTTGAAAAAGATGGCAGGACACATTACAATTAGTCTGAATCCTGGGAAACAGGCAAAAGGAGAAATTAAAGCTAGAAGGGTCTGAACAAAAATTGAAACTTTATAGTCGAAAGCTATAAACGTGAACTGTGACAATGTTGTCAAATGGATGCAAGATATTCTAACTAGACTTATAATAAATGTGAATCTTGCCTCCAAATTATAGAAAGATTTAGTATCACAAAAATTATTTCATGTGTGGACTTGGCTCGGGAACACAATTTATATTTCTGTTCTTTGAATGTTCTAAAATTTGCATTGTATGTTGTATATTTATAAATAATTCTAATAATTAATTAGGGCGTTACGGTGGCACAGTGGTTAGCACTGTTGCCTCACAGCACCAGGGATGCGGGTTCAATTCTGACCTTTGATGACTGTGTGGAGTTTGCACATTCACCCCGTGACTGCGTGGGTTTCCTCCGGGTGCTCTGGTTTCCTGCCACACTCCAAAGATATGCAGGTTAGGTTAATTGGCCATGCTAAAAGTATTTTAGCATGCCCCTTATGTCACAATTTGTGTAGGTTAGTGAGATTAGTGGGATAAATATGTGGGATAGGGCCTGAGTAAGATGCTATGAGTGGCACAGTGTCACAGTGGTTAGCACTGTTGCCTCACAGCGCCAGGGATCTGAGTTCGATTCCAGCCTTGGGTGACTGTGTGTGGAGTTTGCACATTCTTCTCGTGTCTGCATGTGTTCCCTCTGGGCGCTCACGTTTCCTCCCACAGTCCCAAGATGCGTAGGTTAGGTGGATTGGTCATGGTGAATGTACAGAGTTATGGGGATAGGGTGGGGGAGAGAGCCAAGGTAAAACACTGTCAGAGAGTTGGTGTAGTCTCGATGGGCCGAATGGCCTCCTTCTGCACTGTAGGGATTCTATGGGCCCAGTTTTACTATTGCATTGCATCTGTTTTCAGCCATGAGAACTTGGTAAAGTCAGGCGTGAGGCGAGTAGCGTGATCCTTGCTCGCCTCTGCACTGGTTCCCCCTTTACCAAGGCTCAAAAATGGTCGCGATCAGGACCGTGTCTGAAATGGGCGCAACGGCCATTTTAATCATTTGCATTTCCATCCGGAATCTACGCGAAACAGACGTGCTCCATACAAGTCCCATTTGGGCGTTCCATCAGTGAGGGTTAGTGAGGAGCTACGTGCCGAGCCTCCGATGGTTCTGTGCTTGAGATCGGTGGGGGAGGGAAGGTGGGTCCGATGGCTCTCTGCTTGAGATCGGTGTTGGGGGGTGGGGAGGGGGGGGGGTGGAAGATGGGTCCGCTGCCATTCTGCCTGTGATCAGTGGGGGTATAAGGGGGTCCGTTTCCACTCTGCCTGTGATCAGTGGGAGTATAAGGGGGTCCACTGCCACTCTGCCTGTGATCAGTGGGGGTATAAGGGGGTCTGCTGCCACTCTGCCTGTGATCAGTGGGGGTATAAGGGGGTCTGCTGCCACTCTGCCTGTGATCAGTGGGGGGGAAAGTGGGTCCACTGCCACTCTGCCTGTGATCAGTGGGCGATCGGTTTGGGTGGTGGGGATGTGGGGGGGATAAGAGAGTCAGTAATGTTGTGGTGGTGGGGCAATGCCTGTGGGGGCCAGGGGGAGGCATTATTCAGCCTGTGGAGCAGCATTCTATCATTTTTGTTCTGCGCATGAGCAGTAGGAGGCGCCGATCGGAGCTACAGGGTTTTGGATGCGCTGATTTCGGAATCGCTGATTTCTTTCAGGCAGAGTGCATATCGGGGCGCCTCAGAATGGATCTAAAAGTCAGATCTGAAACAGTCCCAGTTTTAAGTCTGCCCAGCATTTAGAATCAAAATGGTAAAATAGGGCCTTATGATTCTATGAATTGCTTGGACATAATAGGATTAATTTGTAGTTGTCTATTATTCAGTCAATATGTGCATACAATCAGAATTATACTGCATGGAAGGAGATTACTTGATCTGTTTTGACAGAGCTGTGCAATTAATCTCACTATTTTGTTCGTCTTCCACAGCCCTGTTATTAAGGATTTATCAAATTCCCTTTTGAATGTTACTATTATCATTTTCAACCTCCTCACAGGCAGTTCATTCCATATCCCAATAACTCACTCACTAGATTGTAAAGATTTATAATTCATATTGATCACTTATTTAGATCAGAGGACACAGAGTAATGTATCCAAGTTTACTGACAATACAAATGTAGGTGGGAATATAAGCAGTAAGAAGATAAATAAAGAGGCTGCAAATGGAGATATAGGGAGTGGGCAAGATTGCAGCAGATAGAATATAATGCAGAGAAGTGTGAAGTTATCCACTTCAAAGGGAAAAATAGAAAAACAGAATACTGTTTAAACTGGTGAGAGGCTGGAAATGTTGGTATTCAGAGACACTTGGGTGTCTTTGTACAATACAAATATTGTACAAACATGGAGATACAGGAGAAAATTTGGAAGGAAAATTGTCATGTGCAAGATTTTCTACGATGGGACTTTAATTGGCTGCGTTGGATTGATCTTTTATAAAAGTGTTGAATACCTTTTCTAAAATTTCATGAGCATTTCAAAAACTTGCAATGCTATTAAAGGGCTAACTGGTTCTGCACCTAGTGGATACTAGAAGATGCATGATCGTATGGACAGGATGTGGGGTGGTAAGGAGGTTGAGAAGTGAGGGCTAGAGTGGAAACAACCATTTTGAGAACTGGGTCAATGTCCCAGTGGAAGGATTCAAGCCTTGTAACCCGCATTGGCCCACTTTCGCTGCCCCTTGTGCTGGTTCAGGGAGGCAGCAAGCCCATCTTCAGTCCCTGTAAATGTCCTCTGGGTGAAAATATGGGGAGCAAGCACTGCCAGGATGGAGGTGGGATTGCGGGATCGGGATGATTCCCAAATCCCACCTCAAAGTCAAAAATCCAGCCAATGGCCATATATTCCATGCAGTTTAGAAAAATGATACAATTCTTAAGGAGCTTGACCAGGTGGATGCTGGGGGGATGGTTCCTTTTGATAGAGAGTTTAGAACACAACAGCCAAAACAGGCTGTTTAAAAGGCCTGACTCAGTGCTTTAGGTCTTTGTCCCAATTGTAATATGACAACAAAAGAAAGAACACCCTCTAGCCCTCATCCCCCCCATACTTCCCATGCCCCGTCCATTTCAAATCATGATACCTTTTGCCTCCAAGCATGTCCCTGGCCCTTCTTACCCACTATGCCAAATTATGCCCATACACTGCCCCCCCCCCCCCCCATGGCCCATCATACCATCCATGTCAAGCCATGGTATTTCCATGCCAATTCACCCACTATACACTCTCAACTGATCCAAGGAACCTTATAATACCAGTAGGATGTGCAATCGCTTTTTTAAAAAGTCATTCATTCATAACGTCTACTTCCTTAAAAATTTATTTTCACTCCAACCCTCCAAAAGTATTAAAGACCCTTTTAAAGTATTACTAGCAGAAATTGCAAGCACTTTACCATGTAAATAAATATTGTGCAATAGACCGCGCAGATCAGGGAGCAAGTGTTGTCAGTCAAGTAGCAGAGTAATGGTTGTCTCAGCCAAGCATTCTTGGGTAAAAGCGTTTATAGCTTTTTCACACATCCTTTTGTTATAGGACTTATTGTTGAATGGAGGAGCATACCTTGGCATGGGCGGGTGGAGTGGGGGGGGGGTGGGATTAGTAAGACCTCTTTAACTAACCTTTCAAAAATTTCCCTCATCCCAACTATTGTTCACAAAACCTCTGAGGTGCCATGAATCATGAGCTCTTTAAAAGCTTACACAATGCCATGAAAATTGTGGAGAACCAGGACCTGCCTATCCCTGCTGCGGAGCCAGACAGATTGGGAGAGCAGGGTGCGGATTTGTGACCCACACCAGCCCATGCCCTTAATCTGCACTGGTGAAAATTGGGTTTGCCAGGAATGGGGTTGGGGTTTGGGTCCCGGCTACCATTTTTCCACCTTCAGGGATGACCCCTAACTCCATGAAAATCCAGCCCAATAGTATCATCATTTTCTGTACTTTCTCCTAAAATGCCAACGTAAATTTTAATCATTAAAAAATATCAGAGAGGTTGGTGAAGATACGGCATTGGCTTCACACAAGCACAAACTGACAGATGGATGTTGATGTGCTTGCATTGAGCAGAACCCAAATTTCCTGGCTCTTCTCAGGCAAATACTTTTCTCTTAACCTACTGCCTTAGAATGTTATATCTGAAAAAATACTTTTAAAAATTTGTTATTTTTGAATTACATCAAGCCAAATTGCATAAATTTACAGAATTAAATTATTTAAGAATAAGAAAAGCACAAAACTATTAATAACCAATCCCAACATTAATTATAGATGAAATTCTTCTTGAGCAGAAGACGAGGTGGCGATGTCACATTGTCAGCCTGATTTGGAAAGAAAATTGGACGGAATGAAAAAAGTAGTTGCTGATCTGCTATTGCTGAGGATAAATTTCATTCCAGTTAGCCCTTGTGCTATCTCTGAGATAGATCGCTGGGGTTTTGATTTTCCAGATAGCATTATTTTGTCATTAGTGATGACCCATTTATTAGGATACCACTGGCATTAAAACAGCACCAACAGGAAATATTTATGTCAAGTAAAGTAAGAGGAATGTGTATAAGTTGTTTCTTGCTGTTCAAGTATGCATCTATTTTAGACACTATTTATATTCCGAAGCTGAAACACACCCCAGTAAAGTCAAAGGGGGCGATCTTACGGGTTCATCACACAGGTCGATCGGCCTGTGGGAAACAAAAAAAAATCGGGTTCACACCCAGTTTCGTGCCTCTCGCAATATTACCAGCCCTGTTAAGCTTGTGTAATCAGCCTCGCGCCCTGATTTTAATATATGCAAGTTAATTTAAATATGATTAGTGAGCCCAGGACACGATTGTGGAGGTCCTCACTGGCAAGGATCATGTATGGTCCTCACCAACAGGAACCTGACATGATGGACTCACTGGTCGGACTGGAGGCTATTGAAGCTATTGGAGGCAGGGGCAGGCAATGTCTCTTGGGCAGTGCCAGCCTGGCACTGCCAGCCTGGGATGCTGGCAGTGTAGCCTAGCACCCTGACACTGCCCACTGGGCCTGGCATTGTCAGCCTGGCACCCTGGCCTGCCCACTGAGCACTGGACAGTGCCAAGTGATGGGGCCTAAGGGGAAGGTGTGGTGCCTCCTGAGGGGTAGGGCTTGAAGGGGAGGCAACATTGGGGGCTGCACATTGTGCATCAGGGATCACCAGGGTGGCAATCAACTGGGAATCATTGGGAATCGGGAGTGGATCAGCAATCAGTGGAGGGGGGCTGCGATCAGTGGTGGCAACCAGGGGTGAGGGAGTGACAATCTCCCAGTGCACTGTGTACTCCTGACACATTGTGCTGGGAGATCATGGCACATGCACAATAGCACCATCTAGCAGTCTGCAACCAGCTTCCTGGCATGAATAGTATCTGTCCACTCCCCCTACAGGTGAGAATCACACTTTGCCTTTTTTTTCTAAGTGTCATAATATTTTAATCTTTCACCAAAAATATGGGTCTGAAACCCTCCCGTTTTCACACTCTTTCGGCCTGTTTTTGGTAAATTCACCCCCAAAATCTTCCATCCTTATCTGACCTCACCTATATGTGACTCCACGCCAACAGCAATGTGAATGACTCTCAACTATCCTCTGAAGTGGGCTCACAAGCAATTTACTTATATTCCAGAAGACAGCTTATTTACACCTTCTCAAGGACAAGTAAGGATGGGCTTTAAGTGCTGGCCTAGCCTGTGAATGAATGAATAAATAAACAAAGGAAAAGCTCAGTTTGGGATAGCTGCAAAATTAAGATGAATCTGAGAACAGGAGGAAAAGGCATATCTGATCAAATATTCCATGGATTCTCTGTCCTTTTCCACAATTACAATGAAGAATGACTCCCAGCTGAAACTAAATTTCTCCACTATGTTTCCAGCATCTATCATACATCCCTCTGTATTCTCCTGTGTGGCCACCATAATTATGCAATAGCCTACTTTGCATTTTACTTCAAGAAATTGAAATAGGATCAGTTTCTTCCATTGCCCCAAATACCATTTCATGCTAATGTGAAAAATAGAATAATGAAGTATATACTATATACATGGTGAAAAAACTAGCACCTTGTGACAAATAAATTAATTAAAATCCTTGAAAAGGATACTAAGCAAATGACTTAACCACCCACTGCTAAGCCACCAAATGTGGCTTTCAGAAACTTCTTAGTCCGTAATGAATCTCAGAAGTTGAGAATGATGCCAATATTTTCCTGGTTTGGGCTGCTAGCCTCCCAGAAAGAACAGCAAGTTTTAATAAACGTCACTTACCCTGGAATACAAGGTCCACATTCTGCATCAATCTCTGCAGTGCCTGGCGTCAAGACAGTGGCTCGAAAGAAACCCTCGCAATCTTTGTGCCTTCTGCAGGTCTGATATACACCCTTTGAGAATTTGCCAGGCTGGCAAGGCTGGCAGCTATAGGATTCATCCTTAACTCCGTATCCACAGTTCTAAAAAAAACAAATGAATTAGAGGCCATAAGTGATTTGTACTAAAAATGTGACTTGCAATGGTCTGCACAGTAGGAGCGTGACGCAAGGGGCAATATCAGTAAAATATGGATCCATGCTTATTCCATGTGTGTGGCACTGATGATCATGAAATCGAGAAAGGAAGAGTTTGATTTTTCCCTCCATCACAGTGGCGGAGGGAAATGTGTAGTACAAAGTTGTTAAAGATGATTTAATTTGGTGAGGGATGTTTTTAATCTGATTCAAAACAGGCATATTCTTTATTATTTTAGACACATTTTTGGTACTCTGTCTCAACATTGCTTTTTTAAAAGTTGTGGCAGAATTAAGTTTCAAGAGTTTCCTTCCAGTGCTAGGGTCAAGGATATCACAAAGCACCCTGAAGGGGGAGGTTGAGCAGCCAGCAGTCGTGATCCACATTGGTACCAATGACCTGAGCTACCTTCAGAGAACAGAGAGTTCAGGTGCAGGCAAGGTATAATCCCTTGAAAGGGAGAAGTATGGAAAACAAATCCAGAACTCCCTGTTTACCAAAAGAAATAGATATTAAAAAGAAGTTTATTTATTAGTGTCACAAGTAGGCTTACATTAACACTGCAATTAAGTTACTGTGAAAATCCCCTAGTCGCCACACTCGGGCGCCTGTTTGGTACACTGAGGGAGAATTTAGCATGGCTAACGCACCTAAGCAGCACGTCTTTCGGACTGTGAGAGGAAACAGGAGCACCCAGAGGAAACCCACGCAGACATGGGGAGAACGTGCAGACTCCACACAGGCAGTGACCCAAGCCGGGAATCGAACCCGGATCCCTGGTGCTGTGAGGCAGCAGTGCTAACCACTGTGCCACCATGATAAAGAATAAAATGTGTTCCCAGACGTTCTGGCCCTCCAAAATACTACCTCCTCTATTGTCCATGGCTGCCATCTGTCTTTGACGTTCTACTCCAACAGGCATCTCCTGCCTCCTGGCAGTGCGGGGCTCACTAATTGGCACCAAGCTGGCATCCAGCCCAAATAGGGATGTGGGGTTAGGACTCAAGAATCATCTGGGTGCCTGATTTGAAAATCACGTTTGGAAATTGGAATTCCTATTGGCAAAAGACCTTCTGGTTTTTAAAAAATAACTTTCCAGTTCCTTGCATTGAACCTGAAAGCTGTGCACTAATGTGCATCCGACTATTAGGCCATTGACCATTAAAAAGGTAAAAGTTGCTGCCTGTACCACTTTTTGTTTTGAAAAAACGGCATCTCACTGCCGACTTCAATTCATTGATGCATTGAGTATCGTGACATTGCTGTTTTTGCATGGTAGATACAAGCTAAACCTGCTGCAGATTATTAGTGCTAGTCATTGCAAGTGCCTTTTAATATCGTGGTAAGTGTTAAAGGCTATCAATCAACCCTGCTGGCACCAACATTGGTCCCAGATGCCCTCTTTCCCTCATTGCATTGTTATCAGCTTGCACTTTTAGCAATTTAGTGAATAAAAATTTAGGGCAGGAGCAAGTGCAACTGATGACAGACATCATAGTGCCCTGCCACAGCAGAATGTGGTCCACAGAATCCCTACAGTGCAGAAAGAGGCCATTTGGCCCAACAAGCTTGCATTGACAACAATCCCACCCAGGCCCTATCCCTGAAATCTCACATATTCCCCAGACTAAGGGGCAATTTAGCATGGCCAATCAACCTAACCTGACCAACTTTGGAGTGTGGGAGGAAACTAGAACACCGGGAGGAAGCCCACACAGACTCAGGAAGAATGTGTAACTTCCACACAGTCACCTGAGGCTGGAATTGAACCCAGGTCCCTGGCTCTATGAGGCAGCAGTGCTAACCGTTGTGCTGCCATTGCCTCGTGTATAATTAATTTCCTTCTTTCTTATTTAGTTCAGGTCTTTTAACATGTTCTTGGACTATATACAGTTCCCTGGCTGTTTCTGGTCTTTACTGCAGCGTGTAAGGACTTTTTTTCTGTTAATCTCTCTTTTAACTTTCTGGGCTCCAGTTATCATCTCCATACAGCAATGGGCTGTGATTAGCAACTTGTGTGGAAAGCCATGATGATGAACTGATGTTCCAAATATGCTGCACTCTGCAACATACCGACTGACAACCTTTGATTAGAAGAACTACAAAATTTATGTCTAGTGAGTGACATTTTCTTTCCTATGGCTAATATGCAGCTCTTATGTCACTTGCAATATATTATTAACTTTGTTGCATGAAAATATTTTCTGATCATTCTTAGTTGACGTTCCCAAAGATGTCTCAATGTATTGCATTTTTTAATGATTGTAAATTGTTCAAGTTTTATCATGAAAATCTCACTTCTGTGCGTAGATGCAAACTTAAATTCACTTCATTAATCTCGCCAGTGCTGAATCTCATTTTTATGGCTCTCTCTACAAATGAATGCATCATTGATTATTCAATATAGTTTAATAACTTTTAATATTTATCAGAGAATGGACACGATTCATCTCGTAAATTGCAATAAATTGTCAATAATATTAAGTGAAAATAATTTTTACCATTGAAATGTTTCAAAAAGCACATCAGAAGTTATTACTACTGGCGTCTTTTTTGCTCGCATGAAGATGAGACCAGTGTTCTTTCTGTGCTGACATAATTCTAAATTGGTGTACTGGCACGATTCTAAAATAGGTTCCAGTAGAAAATAACCAAATAAATAATAAACAAAATAATAGAAAATAGCAATAGCCTTGAATTTATGCTGTGGGACGAATGTTTAATGCATTTATCTGAAGTTCTGCTCTCCTATTTTAGAGCTATTGACCTGTTTAGAATAAGTAGGTTAATACCATGACTAAAATATGGAAAAAAAGATGCATTAAGCATCTATAAATTATTATTCTAAAACATACATTTAAAGTCAATAGTTTTGCAAACGATCTCTGATTTTTTTTCAGCACATGTTTTTAATCTAATGAAAACTTCATAGCTTGGTTCAGTGGATGGAATCTTGCCTCTGAATCAGAAAGTTGTGGATTTAAATCCTGATCCAGAGCTTGGGCAGAAATGCTAGTTTGGCATTTAGGTACACTGCTACTGAGAGTATCGCATTGGTGGAGGTGCTGTCTTTCAAATAGCAAGACTAAAGAATTTTTTAAAAATCCCATGACAGAAAGAGTAGGGAGTTCTCCAGTGTTGTCATCAAAAATCCTTCAACAAATATCACCATTAAAAAAAATGAGTGGACCATTCATCTTAACACCTTAATGTTCTGTAGAAATGACTGATGGATTAATTAACTGTGAGCTTCTTTTGGACATGAAAGACATTATGTCAGTACAGAAAGAACACTGGTCACATCTTCAAAATAATTCAATCATGCAAGCAAAAAAAATGCCAGTAGTAATAACTTCTGATCTGGTTTTAGGAACATTTAATCATAAAAATTATTTTCAATTAATATTATTGACAATTTATTGCAATTCACGAGATGCAATTTTGACATTGCACATGGTCTAGGGAATTGCGAAGAATCTTCAGTTGTGTTCCTTCATTTTGTAACGCAGGAGGCAAACACCCTGAACTCCACACAACTGTTCACCAAACTTTTCCAATTTCAGACAATGAAGTCCTTGTTCTTGTAAGCAAAATATTATCACCACATTTAGTTCTATTTTCTAAAATAAGGGGCTAGGAATTTCAGCCTGCAAGACTTCCAGATAGTTGTTGTGAAGAGTTTAACCAGAAGCTGACCTGAGTGAATACTGTAACACAAATGTGATAAATTTAAACCTGGAATTCATTACAATGATTCCAATCTCAGAATACAATTATATTTAATTATAATGTGAGTCAAGCTTGTTTGGTTGCAAATGTGCCAGCTACCACTGTTAATCCTTATAATTACAACATTGCAAACACTGAATTGTAAAATAGAGCCAAGGCTATAGCCGGATGTTCATATAAAAAAGGCAACTAGAAGGATTGACTTTAATTGACACATTTCTTTTCTAACCCTGGTAAATGGGAATGTTGAGAGGCGGTCCAGCATGTCCCAACAGCAAGAAGAGAAAGTTTCAAGAGGCAAATCATCTCAATTGATAAGGCACATGTAGTCAGCTCAAGAGCAGTATTTGGAATCCTGAAAGGATGGCAACGGCATATTTTCTAGATCAAAGAGATAAGTGCAGGAAAATGGAATTAGCATGCCTTTAATGATAGTTATTGTCGGTGCAGACTCGATGGGCCGGAGAGCCTTTTCTGCACCGTATGACTCTATGATTCTATGACTAAGAGATGGTAATGGGCAGATTAAGAGGCAAGGGAAGCAGGCCTTAAACATTGAAAGCAAAATAAAATCTATTCCAGTAGAGGTTCATCACATTCCACTCAGGTTACATTAAATTTAAAAAAATACAATGTACAAAAATACTAAAACAAAGAATAGGAAAGGCCAACTTGCTCACTAAATCTGTCTTTTCTGTCATGATGCAACTTATGCAAATCATGACACTTATCCCCCAACGCCTCACACCTGCACCCCCCACCACACAACATTTAAGAAGCATTTAGATGAGCACTTGAAACACCATAGCATACAAAACTACGGACCAAGTGCTACAAAATGGGATAAGAGTAGATATGTGTTTGACGGTCGATGCAGACATGATGGGCCGAAGGGCCTCTTGCTGTGGTGTGAAACTCTATATGACTCTATGGCAACCTGCCAACAAACAGCATTCTCTTGGAAGAGGCAAAAGGAGCAATGCCCCAAGCAATTTAGAAAAAAATTCCTCTTCCAGTGTTGGAGGCAATCAGACAAGTGCATGGAGACGAAGGTGACTGGGAGACATATTCCTCAACAAGCTACTAATTTCCATACATAGCTATGACAGCCAGTCAGGAACTTGTCTCGCCTTTGTCTGAATATTTGCAGTGTATCTGCACTGGCTCTATGTCAACAAATTGTTCCAAATTTCAGCAATTCTCTGCAAGATGAAATAGTTCAAATACCTTATCTGATCTAGATCCGTACAGCGTAGATTATACTTGTCCACTTTTATTTTCTTTAAGTAATCAAACTCAAACAGACATGCACATGAACAGATACAAATCCATTTATTTAAACAAAGCTCAATCAAATTTAGTCAAACTCTGAACTTCAGATTGTTGCTATAAAAATATAATTTTGCATTTGTTAAAACATTGGTATTGTGGTACCTAGTTAACAATCCAGTTGCCTTCTTTTGAACCATTCTTCTGATGTTTCTATATCACTCACAAGGTTAGGAAACCAAACTGATACTCTGAGATTTAATTGAGGTCTTAATACAATAACAATATAGTTAATTCCCCAGGCCATACATTACACTCTGTTTGCCTTTGCAGCAACCTCATAACGCTGACCAAGGGCTTTCAGAGGTTTGCATATAGTACATTGACATCTAAGTCTTTCTCCCACCCAACAGGATGGACCAGAATTTTACATCCTCCGCCATGGTGGGTTTGTAGGCTAGTCAGGTGGGCGCTCATTTACCATGAGCGCTAGCGAGCAAAGTTGACATTTCTCATGTAATGATAGTTGTTATCAAGATTGCCAACTCGATTCATGCCAGACCTCTGCAACATTTGTTTACTCAAATCGTTACTCGAGCTTGATTCCACCGCCAGTAAACTAATCCTTCATGCAGATGTGAGGTGGCTAAATTGAGGATTTTTAGATCTGCTCCCTGAAATTGTCACCTTTATTAAATCAAGAATCGAGATGTACAGCAAACTGTCAGGTAATACCTGGTTGTAGACTTAGTGTTTTTTTCCAGACACAAGTGCAAATTTGCATGAGCTGAACTGTGAACTGCAGGGGAGGGGCAGAGATTTGTCTTGATTAGTGCTGTGAATGTGTTCAAGTTGAAACAACACCTGTGGTCTTCCCAGTTAAAGAACAAAATTACTGAGCTTAAATTTGGAGAAAATAAGGTTTATAAAATGATGAAGGGGATAGATAGAGTGAACGTTCAAAGACTATTTCCTCGGGTGGATGGAGCTATTACAAGGGGGCATAACTATAGGGTTCATGGTGGGAGATATAGGAAGGATATCAGAGGTAGGTTCTTTACGCAGAGAGTGGTTGGGGTGTGGAATGGACTGCCTGCAGTGATAGTGGAGTCAGACACTTTAGGAACATTTAAGCGGTTATTGGATAGGCACATGGAGCACACCAGGATGATAGGGAGTGGGATAGCTTGATCTTGGTTTCAGATAAAGCTCGGCACAACATCGTGGGCCGAAGGGCCTGTTCTGTGCTGTACTGTTCTATATTCTATGTTCTAGATGGCACCTTATCGAAGACATTTTGAAAACTACAGTCAGTTGTATCCTTTTCTTTAGACTCAGTTCATTACTGATGGCACTGACACAATGCAGGGATCTAAAGGCTTGTGTTAGAAATTGTTGTCAAGAAAGTCACTGATGGTTGTTTAGTTCATGAGTTTTGGTACTTGATGTAGTTGAAGGAAACATGATACCAAAAGTGTAAATCTGACCCAGAATTTATATCTGAGATGTTGAAGTTGGAAACATGTAATATGAAAACAACCAGAGATAGAAACCACAGTTCATAACATAACCCTAGTTTAACATAATCTTTGAACTAGAGAGACTCCTTTACAGTCTCATTAGATGGATGTACAGATCAGTTTAATCAATGGATGAAAAAATTAGGAGCAAATTAGGTGCACTGACCTCTGATCTGTGTTCCCATCTAGTAAGATTCTATACTAGAGTAGGAATTTCAGAGTTTGTTTAGTGCCCTATTTTATCAATTGCAAAATTATATTTTTATGGCAACTTTCTAAGTTCGCTGATACTGTGCTTGATAAGTCTTAAAACAAAAGTTGTAAGAAAAGCATTATTTTTTCTAAATGCAACTTACCAAAACAGGTTCTTCACCTGACTGACACTGAGGACAGGCTTGGCAAACACCAGTGGTCTGATTAAAGTATTCATTTTCCTCACATTCTGAGGAGTAGTCAGCAATAACTGAAGAAGTCAAGGATACCTGACATTTAAGGATAGATCGTTAACAGATTGCTAAATGTTCCCAGTACCAAAATATTCACATTAGTTTAAGCATTTATTTCCACAAGCAAATAAACTTGCAAGTAAAAAAAAAGAAAATATAATTACTTTCCAATAACTGGTGCTATTACCCATTGTGTGGTAGGTAATAGGGCCAGTAATTTCTATTCTTGTCTCTACTTCTGTAAGCAAAAATGGACCATGATTTAAAAACAGAGATTTATCTGTAATCTGCAGACAAGTGAGTCTTTAGTTAAAAAATACTTGCCTCGGGATATAGACTCAAGTCTTTGCAGAAACTCAGTTCACCAATTTAGTGTTGCATTTATATGACTATAATCCTGGCAATAAACTACTGGCTTTGAGATTTATGTTCGAGCTCCTCTTGTAAATATCTTTTGATCGTTGATGAATCTACTTGAATAATTACTGGAAATGTTTTAAAAATATTGCAAAACAAGCAATACAATATGGAATTGGTGTCCAATCCATGATTGCATCTCAAAAACACTCCTGAAATTATACCACTGTAATGACAATGACACTTGGCTCTGTTTTCTCATAGCAGCAATGTCAAAATGAATGCTTTTAACTTATGTTTATATGGTGCTTTTAACACCAGAAGGAAGGGCTTGCATTTACATAGCACTTTTCATGACCACCAGACATCTCAAAGCACTTTACAGCCAATGATTTATTTTTAAAGTATAGTCACTGTTGTAATGTTGGAAACACAGCAGCCAATTTATGCACAGCAAGCTCCTACAAACAGCAATGTGATACTGCCAGATGATTTTTTCTTGTGGCATTGATTGATGGAAAAATATTGGCCAAGGATAACTGGGATAATTTGCCTGCTCTTCTTCAAGATAGTGCCATGGGGTCTTTTACGTCCCACCAAAGCAAGTTTACCATCTCATCCAAAAGACAGCGCCCCAACTGAGGGATATTTCCAATGAGATATCAAATCAAGCTGGAGCTTGCAGATCTGTGAAAACATAACAGACCTTGATTTTAAGCCTGAGTACATGGGTGGGTTTTGAATGAGTTCAAATCTTGCCCCAAAATGCCTGTGTTTGTGATAATTTATTTGCTAATTGTTTATAGGATGGCTTAATGTGAGAGGAAACCAGAAAGTCACCTTTTTTCAATTAAACCCGTGTAAATAACCATTCTGGAATAGAAAGAATCATGCATTCTATTTATACCACATGTTTCTTTTTTTAGTGTATGGTTTTGAAAAGTTTTTTAATAAAAATATTTTTGCTATGAGAGATTGGCAAAATTATATTTTATAATTACAGTTCATCAAATTTCTGGAGAACTATCAAGTGGCAATGAAGGTGGTAATGGGCAGCCTGCAGAAATCAGGGTACTTATATAGGATTAAAAGGAAAATTATCATTGGAAGTTAGCCTGCTAGTTAAAATAGGCACAGATCGAAGTGGGGAAATGCAGAAGGGGAGAGAAAACAGGACTTGTAGGGAGCTGAAAGTCCTTACAAATAGTGGAATTGATGCAGCATTAAAATAAATAATCACTTTTCTGGGTATTTAAAGGATACTTTTGCATTTTATGTTCCCAGCACATAGCTTTGTCATATGGGAGTGCTTTTGGGGAATTCTGGTGAAGTGGTCAACAGGACCTAGAAGATTCCCCATCCATAGGAAACCATAAAATCGCTACAGTACGGAAGGAGGCCATTCGGCCCATCAAGTCTGCACTGACTCTCCGAAGAGCATCTTAGCCAGGCCCACAACCTCCCCACCCTATCTCCGTAATCCCACACACTTATCATAGCTAATCCACATAACCTACACATATTTGAACATTAAGGGGCAATTTAGTTTGGCCAATCTACCTAACCTGCACATCTTTGGACTGTGGGAGGAAACTGGAGCACCCGGAGGTAACCCACGCAGGCATGGGAAGAACATGAAAACTCCACACAGTCACCCAAGGCCAAAATCGAACCCAGGTCTCGGGTGCTGTGAGGCAGCATGAAGGAAAATCATCTGGTGTCTGTTGACCTTGATTTCTGATGTGTGCTTCTGGCAGGTGCATCACTGAGCTGAGAGTCTGAATTCACAACACTTCCCTCCTACAGCACAGTCATTGGAATACAAGGTAAAACTGAATTCAAAAACCAAGGTGACCCAAACTGAGCTATTATAGGCCAAACTGCAGGTAATTAATATTTCCAAACTTTCCAGTAGTTTTGGGTGAAATTGGTCTTTGCCAGGAAGAAGAAATGGGCTAAGGAATTGGCAGCTCACTTTAGACCATGTCCACCTCTCCTCTATCGACTTCAATGGAAAATAAAATTCTATGCACTGTAAAATCAGCTGTCGGTTCACTATCAACCTGTTTTGTGCTCCTGGCAAAAATTCACCCCTTTGCCTCTCCCTTAAAATAAAGGGTAGGTTTCATGCACAGTGCTGAGACAATTTTGGTGGTCTGCATCTATACACATGTGTTTCCCAGTCTACATAACTAGAGAGAGTATGACCACAAAGAAGCTCTGACAAACCAGCTGCCAAATTGGATATTTGGTTTTGCAAATACATGAATATAATTCCTTCAAAGTTTTATTTACAAAGAAATCCATTGTGTGATTTGTTATCAGCGAAATAGGTACAGCATGAAAAGCCAAGATCTGATACGAAAAAAGAAAGACTTGCATTTAGACAGTGCATCTCATTACCTCCGGATGCCCCAAAGCAATGTGCAAGCAATTAAGTACTTTTTGAAGAGTAATCATTGTTTCAATGTAGGAGAGCCCACAGTTTACACAAAGGTAAATTTTACAAATTCCCACTTTTGGGAGCAAAGCTCCAAACTAGAAATGCAAATGAGTAAAAAAAAACCTACAGACTATACTCACATTTAACAGAATCCCATTTTTCATTGCCTGAGACAACATGTAGGAACTAAAAAGTATTTAAATGTACTGTGAAACTCAACAATATTTTCTCTTCAATATCATGAATGTACATAAGATTTTTTTCTGCACTGTAGGATTCTCTGATTCTATAAGTTCACCTGCAGGAGGCACTGTTCCAGCAGGCACATGATTTTTAAAAATTCAGTAAAAGGGGCGGCATGGTGGCACAGTGGTTAGCACTGCTGCTTCACAGCGCCAGGGACCTGGTTTGATTCCCAGCTTGGGTCACTAGCTGTGTGGCATTTTCACATTCTCCCCATATTCGTGCGAGTTTCCTCCGGGTGCTCCGGTTTCCTCCCACAGTCCAAGGATGTGCAGGTTAGGCGGATTGGCCATGCTAAATTGCCCCTTGGTGTCAGGGGGACTAGCGGGGTAAATACATGGGGTTATGGGGATAGAGCCTGGGTGGGATTGTGGTTGGTGCAGACTCGATGAGCGGAATAGCCTCCTTCTGCACGGTAGGATTCTAAACATTGGTGGATTATGGGGACCATTCCTAAGCACTAAAGACAATTGGCCAAATTCTCCAACCTCACCTGCAGCTGGGGTTCTCCGGTCCTGCTACAGTGAGTGAAGATTTGGCTGAGCACCAAATTCTCGGAGGCAAGGTGTGAACGGCTGGAGAAATTCTGCCAATATTTTTCAAACCTGTTAGTAAATTACTGAGGAAGCACAGCATTGGCAAAGGTGCATTCAAGAATGCACAGCACAATTCAAAAAAGAACAGAGTTCTCTTGGTGCCGAGACTAACATTCATCCGTCAACAAATACCATCAAAACAAATTCACTGGTAATGTATTTAATTGGTGTCTGTAGAATCTTCCTGTACACAAATTGGATGCCATATTTGCCTACAAAATAACAATCTCGACTTTTCAAAAGAAACATTGACTGTGAATGTGTATTAGGATTTCAGTTTTTGAAAAGCATTATATAAATGTAAGTTTCTCCTTTCCATTCAACTTTACACTCACCCTTGTGGTGTGATTCATGGGCTGAAATTTAAGGGTGTCCTGAAGGCAGGAAGGGAACTGTTGCAAGACCCCGGGGGGCACAGGAATTCTGCTGTCGTTCCAAATCAGGAAAATTAAGCTACTTTACGCAGTTGCTGAGAACTTGCCAGGTGTGGAAGATTGGGTTTTCAAAGAGGCTTACTAGTAACATGCTTTCTAAAACACACCAGCTGTAGAGAGGTGGGTGCAGATTGGGAAACCAATCACGGATGCCGCTAGGCATCCCCCCAGCCCCATTAAAAGGTTAGTGGGGACTGAGCTTTTAGTCAGGGGGTGTCCTTGGTGCAGCAGATGTGGCAAAGAGTGGGTACACTGCCTGCGCTTTGAAAGGATTGGCATACGCCTGGCATTGCGGGAGCAAAAGAGCAGGGTGCAAGGCTGCCAAGAACAGTTAGGCAGCCAGCTGTCCTGAAGTAAGGTTCCAGCTGGCATTGGGGGCACCACTGTCAGATTTTGGGCCCAGCTGCAATAGAAGGGTAGAACCCCAAGAATTAGCTGTGCACAGGAGAGGAAGGAAGAGCAGGAAAGATACAGAGGCCATTCCTTCAACATAGGATCTACCAACAAAGGCATGACCAAGAGCCAGTACTGCAGGAGATGGCGATTCTCCAAGCACACAGTCCCTGATATCCCTCATTGCAGCAGCACTGATTGCCATGACTTGGCTGTGGCTATCAAAGTCACTGTGGTCTTCAACTTCTTCACTTCATTCTCCTTCCAAGAATCATCTGTGCACCTTCCTGACATCTCAAAAACGGTTACACACCACTGCATCTCACAGGTCACGATGCCCACTTTGCCCAAATTGGACAGCATATTCATTTAATGACAGACACAACCTTGCAGAGACAGAGGGCATTGGGTTTCACCTCCATTGCTGGATTCCCCCAGATACAGAGCATCATCAATGGCACCCATGTGACCATTAAGGCACCCATGTGACCATTAAGGCACCCATGTGACAGTCCACTCAGAGTCATCAACAAAAAGGGGTGCAGGACAGAAAGAAGACTCCCTCAATGTCCATGTATATGCTTGCTTTCCTGGCCACTGCCATGACTCCGTTATCCTCTGCCAGTC
This sequence comes from Mustelus asterias, assembly GCF_964213995.1. Taxonomy (NCBI): domain Eukaryota; kingdom Metazoa; phylum Chordata; class Chondrichthyes; order Carcharhiniformes; family Triakidae; genus Mustelus; species Mustelus asterias. The sequence goes on from NC_135810.1 coordinate 78,952,104, forward strand.
CAGGCTGTCCTAGATCTTCACTCCAACCTCTAAAGTGTAAAGACAGACCTTATGGGATATCAAAGAACTGGTTACGGACCTGTCTACAGGAGCCCTAGACAGTGTCAGTTTCTCACAGGAGACAGTTTCCTGACCAGAAAACAAAGTCAGCTCCTGTTTCTAGATTCCTTGGCAAATATTTAGCTCCAGGAGTATTATGGGACCAGAGTGTGGTTTCTAATACCACAGTCATTCCACCACAGAATCAGAGCGGGCAATGGAAATGTCCATTGACCTCAGGGGGGAATTTCTAGTCCTGTTCTAGTCCTAATCCCGCCCATTAATATCTCTGGCTCTCCTGGAGCTGCAACCTCCATTGCCTCGCCTATTACTTCAGCAGCCATTGTACGTTTTCAAGAGTTAACTTCTCCAACTTCCATCCATCTCTCTTCCCTTTTCACTGAATGTCACCTCCCGATTGAGAGAGCATCGGTCTCTCGCCTCACTTGGCATCACCCTTAAATGTCCACTCCCTTGCAAGCAAATCCTTGTCATCCTTTTGTCTTACAGGAATCCTCATGTTGTCAAGAGTACGGCCGAGTCAGGAAATCCGTCTATTTGTTGAATAGCTTAGCTATGCATTCCACCATTTGACCAAATCACCACAGAGATAATTTTGTTCTCTTTACTATCTGTGCCTAGTCATGCCTACTGGTACCTTCACCTTTCACCTCACTTTCTTCCAACCTGTTCTTTTCAATTACTCTCTTCTTTCCCACTGCTTCACACCCTTAGTCTGGGTGTTAAGTAACTTCTCATTGTTAACTCCAGCAATCTACACTCCACCATGCTGTCATCGCTTGACTTTTTGCCTTCCTATCCATCTCAGTCCCACACTTCCCATGGCTACCCCTCAATCTTTCCAGCTCCCATGTGCCCTCTGCTGAGTTCTATCACCACTGCTTCCTTATCTCTTTTGCCACTCAGATGCCCAACCTCAGGAAAACAAGAACAAAATACTGGGTATCCTGGAAATCTGAAATAAAAACATGAAATACTGGAAAACCTAACCAGTCTGGTGCTATCTGTGAGAGGGAACATAAGAACTAGGAGCAGGAGTAGGCCATCTGGCCCCCTCGAGCCTGCTCTGCCATTCAATATGATCATGGCTGATCTTTTCGTGGACTCAGCTCCATTTACCTGCCCGCACACCATAACCCTTAATTCCTTTACTGCTCAAAAATTTATTATCCTTGCCTTAAAAACATTCAATGAGGTAGCCTCAACTGCTTCACAGCACAGGGAATTCCACAGATTCACAATCCTTTGTGTGAAAAAGTTGCTCCTCAACTCAGTCCTAAATCTGCTTCCCCTTATTTTGAGGCCATGCCCCCTAGTTCTAGTTTCACCCGCCAGTGGAAACAACTTTCCTGCTTCTATCTTATCTACTCCCTCCATAATCTTATATGTTTCTATAAGATCTCCCCTCATTCTTTTGAATTCCAATGAGTATAACCCCAGTCTACTCAGTCTCTCCTCATAAGCCAACCCTCTCAACTCCAGAATCAACTTAGTGAATCCCCTCTGCACCCCCTCCAGTACCATCATAGAAATCATAGAAACCCTACAGTGCAGAAGGAGGCCATTCGGCCCATCGAGTCTGCACCGACCACAATCCCACCCAGGCCCTATCCCCACATATTTACCCACTAATCTAAGCATCCCAGGATTCTAAGGGGCAATTTTTAACCTGGCCAATCAACCTAACCTGCACATCTTTGGATATACCAGTATATCCTTTTCAAGTAGGGAGGCCAAAACTGTACACAGTACTCCAGGTGTGGCCTCACCAGCACCTTATACAGCTGCAACATAACCTCCCTGTTTTTAAACTCCATCCCTCCAGCAATGAAGGACAAAATTCCATTTGCCTTCTTAATGACCTGCTGCACCTGCAAACCAGCTCCTTGTGATTTTTGCACAAGGACATCCAGGCCCCTCTGCACAGCAGCATGCTGCAATTTTTTACCATTTAAATAATAGTCCATTTTGCTGTTATTCCCACCAAAATGGATGACCTCACATTTACCAATGTTGTACTCCATCTGCCAGACCCTCGCCCACTCACTTAGACTATCTATATCCCTTTGCAGACTTTCAGTGTCCTCTGCACACTTTGCTCTGCCACCCATCTTAGTGTCATCTGCGAATTTTGACACACTACACTTGGTCCCTAACTCCAAATCATCTATGTAAATCGTAAACAATTGCGGTCCCAACACTGATCCCTGAGGAAAACAGTTAACATTTCGCGTGCAAAATTACACTTGTTTGGAACCGAAGAGAGGTAGAAATGTGATGGAAAAGGGGGAAGGGTTGGATAGAACAGAAAGGAAAGTCAAGGATAGGTTAGAGATTGGGGGAGATAAAATTGCGAAAGATGTAATTGAGCACAAGGCCAAGGCAATGGTGGTGATGGTTGTAGTAAAGAAACAGAGTGAATGTCAATGGCAGAATTACAGGCACGCGGCACTGTGGTCAGCACTGCTGCCTCACAGCGCCAGGGACCTGGGTTCAATTCTGGACTTGGGTCACTGTGTATGGAGTTTGCACGTTCTGTGCGTGGCTGCGTGGGTTTCCTCCGGGTGTTCTGATTTCCTCCCACAGTCCAAAGATGTGCAGGTTCATGGGGATTAGTAGGGTAAATACGTGGTTTACGGAGACAGGTTTAGGTGTGAGACTCCCATCCGAAAGTTGGTGCAGAGTTGATGGTCGAATGGCCTGCTTCTGCACTGTAGGGTTTCTATGAACTCCGTCATTTTTCAGTGTAAGTTTGATGTTAACTTGTCTCTTTCTTTAATACAGTTGGGTGGCACAGTAGTTGGCATTGCTGCCTCACAGAGCCAGGGACCTGGGTTCAATTCGAGCCTTGGGTGATGGTTTGCGTGGAGTTTGCACGTTCTCCCCAAGTCTGAAAGACATGCTGGTTAGGAGTGTTGGCCATGTTAAATTCTCCCTCAGTGTACCCTAACAGGCGCCGGAGTGTGGCAACTAAGAGAATTTCACAGTAACTTCATTGTAGTGTTAATGTAAGCCTACCTGTGACGCTAATAAATAAATTTTACCATAAAACTTTATGTCTGCATGGGTTTTCTCTAGATGCTCCAATTTCCTTCCACAGTCTAAAGATGTGCAGGCTAGGTGGATTGGCCATGCTAAATTGCCTCTTAGTATTCAAAGATGTGTAGGTTTGGGGAGATTAGTGGGGTAAATCCGTGGGGTCATGGGGATAAGGCAGGGTGTGGGCCTGGGTAAGATGCTCTGTCAGAGAGTCAGTACAGACTGACAGAAGGAGGCCGAATGGCCTCCTTCGGCACTGTAGAGATTCTATGATTCTATGATATCACATGTCAGACACAAGATAAAAATACTACACTTCTTAGCAATAATGAAGGATCTAGGGCTTCATGGATACACTACTTGTAATTCTTGCATCTTAAGCAAGTTTCCTCAATAGTATTTTGTTTCATTACCTTCCTAATCACTTCTTTGTTATCATTACATTATCATTACATTACTTGGCTAGTCTTTTAGCTGTGCTTTTCATTACAGGCTGAAGGAGAAGGCTTGAACAAGCAAGGTTGTCAACTCTCCTCGTTTTCAAAATCTCAGCAAGAATTCTGGTTGGGCCCATAGAGATTAACTGATTAGCTGCCATTTGACAGGACTGGGTTCTGAATAATTGAATTCCAAAATTCATAGCCTGTCACTTCCTTGAAGTCAAGGATACAAAATACATGGCCACAAATTATCGAATTGCAGCCAAATGTCATTCTCCAATAAATCTAAATTTAGTTTCCATACTTACGAAGACAAAAGGAAACACATGCGTCCACCAGAGTGTCTTGCAATGTGACATCTTTCTATTTGTTCACCTGTAACACAACCAAAATGTATGAATAAAAGTGTCTCTTCAAACCCGTTATACTTTAAAATGTAAACACATTCTTTTACACTACGGTCACTGAGCAGGTTGGTCTGGATAAGATTTGTACAGAAAGAGAATAATAGGTAAATGTTTTTAAACTTACTGGAATGTATTTTTCAACTCATGACGAGCTCTTTTTAAAAAAGTTTTGCTACTTTTTCTATCTCAAACTTTATTTCAACAAATTTGCAAAATGTGATGGACTTGAGGTGTCAAGTATTACGATCAGTATTAGAATTTGAAAAAGTCCTTTTTAATCATCTTTTCTGTAATCGGAGTAGATTGGTACTGTAGATTAAACAGTAAATATGAGAAACATGGATTGGAATTTAACCCAGGAGACGGCGGTCTTGCTGGCTAGTTGGAGGTTGGCCAGAGCTCCACCTTGCCTCCAGTGGTAAATAGAATCCCTACAGTGCAGAAGGAGGTCATTTGGCCCATTGAGTCTGCACCGACCACAATCCCACACTATCCCCATAACTCCATGCATTTACCCTCCTAGTCCCCCTGACACCAAGGGGAAATTTAGCACGGCCAATCCACCTAACCCGCACATCTTTGGAGTGTGGGAGGAAACCGGAGCACCCGGAGGAAACCCACGCAGACATGGGGAGAACGTGCAGACTCCGCACAGACAGTGACCGAAACCGGGAATCGAACCCGGGTCCCTGGCGCTGTGAGGCAGCAGTGCTAACCACTGTGCTGCCGCGCCACCCACTATAAGGCTCATTATCTTAAGTCGTCATCGGTGGGCTTTCCCTAGGATTAAGGACATCAGGAGCAGAAATCCAGCCTACTCAAGCACTGCCGGTCAGTCAAAGGCTGGCAGTTACCCACTGTAGGCAGTGCTCCAGGGGGCAAAGACGGCTGCCAGCAATGCACTCAGTGGAGACCCAGGATCAAAGAGGGATCCCAGGCTAAAGGGGAATGAGGGCAGTAGGGTGCTCATGGGGTGAAGGTTGTGGGAATGGGCATAGAGGCAAGATCAGGGACATGGCTTTGAAGAGACCCTCTGGTTCCTGATGCCAGAATGCTCGATTAGACACTGAGTACCAGTGAACAAGGAAGCCCCCTGACAGCCCATATGCAAACACTGGTTGAATGCCAGCGGTAGAAGGATGAGACCCCTAAGTGGGTATCAATTGCCCACTTGAGGGCCTCAATTTAGCTTCTGGGTGGGAAGACGGTCCATGTGCTTTCCCACCCTGACTTAATTTGGTGGAGGCAGGAAAGCTGTGTGATCCCTCCACCTAATTAAATGTTCCTCCCCACCACCTCCAAATGGACCACCAAGAGAACATTAAGTTAAACCCTGGGACAGGCTCACACCCAGTGGTGGATATCCCTGCCACTAGAGCTGCTGGCTAATTAGAAGCTGGCCGTTCATCAGCCCCACTGAGATCGTCAATGAACCCCAGGCAAAGGGCGGGATGGTGGACGGGTCGTCACAGGAGAGGAGGTCAGGACAATCAGAAGCAAGGGCAGTGAATGGCTTTCAGTGGCCTCCCTGATTGGCAGGTCCCTCGATTGAGCATTGTGACAGCATTTATTCAGTGGGGGTTTTTGGGAGGTGCAGGAAAGCTGCACGGCTCCCCTTTAATCCCAAAACCACCAGTAAATTGCTGAGGGCTCAGGGATAATGGGTATCAACTGACTCATTAATGAGCCTAATTCACACCTCACCACTGACAGCTGGGAATTCTATGTCAGCCCTTTCTCCCCTCTGACTTAATCAGGAGAGGTTGAGCTGCTGCTGGGAGGTGTTGGCCTCTTCCATAATTCAGTGGGCCTGGCCACCATTCTTCTTACTACAACTGACTGGATCAAATTCTGGTTCTGGTTTTATGTCTTTGGAGATACACAGCCATCTTTGTAATATATAGGAGACCTTTTAGGAGCAGCACTCTGAAACCTTGTGATTTCAAATAAACCTGTTGGACTATAATCTGGCATTGTATGACCTCTCGTCTTGTCCACCCCAGTCCAACACCGGCATCTCCACATCAATTATTCAAGTAATCCACACAAAGGGGCATATTTTCTTGTACTATATTTTGTTAAATTTAATATTTAACTAACTGGAGAACAAGAACAGCAGGAAAGCGGAACCTGACTTTTCATCCATTTCTGCTACTGTTGAATCCTGTTCTCTAAAATGTCTAAACAGCTTTTTTTCTGAGTCAGTACTGTTAAGCTCTTGTTAAAGGCTAATGAAGAAAAATGGTGTGCAAAATCACAGATTAAAAATTATAGTTAATGTTGTTGACAAAGGACAAGATTTTGAAATATTACCAAATGCTTGACATAATAATCGCTGACAGCTTCCCACTCTGGTCAGCACTTGTTAAAGAAATTTAATTTTTACTGGCAGCCTCCAGTGGTCCATCTAAAGGTCACTGGCTAGGCCGTGCGTGTGCAGACTTGGCTTCTCTGGAAACAGCAGGCCTATTGACTACACTTAGGACAGCCACGTTTTAGGTAACACAAAGCCTCCAACAGGTGTGGGCTCCCTCAATGGTTAAGTGCAGGACATGGACACCTGTTTTTCTCTTTTTACAAATTAGCTGGGTGGTAGATTTCCGGTGCTTACTGAGTGCATTCAATGCCACCCACCATTTTGGATGTGTAGACACTCATTTTACACAGCAGCACCACCGTCAAATCTCATGCCCTCAAATCTAGAAAAATTGTGTTCTTACTGGTAAATTATCTGCATCTCACCATATCAAAAACAGTAATTGCTCATTACAAATTTTAAACACGGTTACTGTAATGTCACTGCACTGGAAGGACTAACTGTCAACAAGTTACAGTCTGTTTGTACTGAACCAATTCCAGTTGTCTATTGCATTTCCAATTCCCCAAGAACTTAAGTAGACAGACATACACATATTTAACTTGCCAATAATTACTAAATTTATTGACTGTCTCAATTTTCTTGTACAATCATCAGCTTCCAAGTTGGTGGCATACAGAGTAAGAGGCACTTCAATTATACTGGCTTTATTCAATATAATTATGTGGATTATAGACATTTTTCATTTCCAGGTGCACTATCCTTGCTGGTGTTACCGATAGCAATGTGAATAAAAATGTTAAAATATTGCAAGCATTTCTCACTAACCACTGTGTTCCCAACAACCTATGTACCTCGGGATGAAGGATGGCTGTGTTTGGAGTGAAAAAACGGAAACAGAATCACTTAACACTGGCGTCCTTCAATTTATATAGCATAGTGTAATAAAGATTCCTATTTTAAAATCATTTCCTTCTACATTTAAAAACTGACATGTGGAAGACCTCAGAAATTCACTTGGTGCATTTTTGTGAACGACTGCTAAGGAATGATGGGTAAAGGACCACCATTGACCACAAACTGTCTCATCTCCTTCAGTCCATTTTCCAGAATGTCTAGAGTTGAAACGATGAAATGCTGCACAAAAATCCAGAGTCAAATGCAACAGAAAGGGCAGAATGAAATTAAAATCACACTTCCAGATAATTCCTCCAGCAACTTTTGCTAACTTTCATAATAAAATATTCCATCTACCATTCTTGTTTTCGTACATAATGGGAAATTATTGTGATTATTGCAAGGAAAAATTCAAAGAATATTTTGATTCTTGTAACTTACTCTTCAAACTATATCTTGTCAAAGCAATTTACTCCAAATGATTCTTGCCTGAGAATGGTTTTATTAAACTTTAATTAAAGTTTAATACTAAAGATTCAATATGTCCCAGTTTTTGCTTTGGTAAGGATCAGCTCTTTGCTGAAACTAGGCAAACCATTTGTTCTTTGCAGCCAGTTAAACCATCCATTCAAACTTCTTGTGTACCAGCAAGCTACTCCAGTCACTGCATCAACCTGAAGGGAACATAATTGAAATTGCTTCATATAACCATTTGCAAAAGACAAGCAGGATGTTGGCCAACGAGTTCTGACATGTAGCCCACCCTAGCTGAAACCAAAGCAATTAGCTATGGCTCATCTCCAAATGTGCAGAGCAGGAAACTCTACAATGGTGACTATGATGGGGAGAATTTTAGTGCGTGTAATTGGCTAGGATGTTAAAATATAAAAAAATCTCAAACTCAAACCCAAGCTGCATCGAACTTGCCCAGTGACCAATCCACTCTCAGATGTTTCACTCATTTAAATATTTCAACGAGGCTGCGTGCCTCAGGTATTTTCCTCCATTTGTATTTTATGCTGAATAGCCTGGTTATCTGTGCCTCAGGAAACCTGGCTGCTAAAGAGAAGTGCAAATTGCTGAATCTAACAGGTAAGTAACTTACCCACACTGCGTATGTGCCAAGAGCAGCAGGAGTGCTTTCCAGCAACCCACTAAGCTTATCTGTGAACTACTCTTGTGATCAGCCATTCCCTAGCCACCTGTGTCCCTGCCCATCTCAGCACCCTGAGCCATGATCTTGATGCTTTTCTTGATCTTTATTAGTGACTTAGACTTGGGCGTACAGGGCACAATTTCAAAATTTCCAGATGACACAAAGCTTGGATGTATTGTGAACTGTGAGGAGAATAGTGATAAGCTTCAAGAGGACATAAACAGCTGATATAATGTGGCAGATGAAATTTAATGCAGAAAAGTGCAAAAAGATTAATGTTGGTAAGAAGACCAAGGAAAGGCAATACAAGGGTGCAATTCTAAATGAAATGGAGGAACAGAGGAACCAAAGAGAATATGTGTATAAATCAATGAAGGTGACATAACAAGTTGAGAAAGTGGTCAATAAGACAGAGTAAATAGGGAGAAAATGAACTCATTGGAAGAAGGGCCCAGATTGAAGGTGAATGATTAAATAACCAAAACTGACATGAAAAAAGTCAGATTTGCATTTATATAGTGCCTCTCACAACTGCCAGACATCTCAAAGCACTTTACAGCCAATTAAGTACTTTTGAAGTGTAGTCACTGTTGTAATGTAGGAAATGCAGCAGATAATTTGCACACAGCAAACCTCCACAAATAGCAAAGATAATAATGAGAAAATCTATTTTAGTGATTAGTGATCAAAGAACTCCTTCCAGGGTTGCTGTACAGTTTTTACCGGAGAGAGACACCACAAACATAATCTTCACTATGCAACAAATCGAAACCACTGTACATTGTCATTTTCAACATCAGGAAAGCTTTTGACTTTGTCAACCGTGAAGGCTTATCGAGTAACTTCCTCAAATTTGGCTCCCTCAGAAATTTGTCACCGTCCTCTACCTACTCCACAATAAATGCAAGCTGTGATCCCCACCAATGGAATCACCACAAACCCTATCTTAGTGAAGACTAGGATGAGGCAAGGAAGTGTCATTGCACCAACCCATCTTCCTCGCTGACCCTCCCACTTTCTAATCTCCCCCCACCCACCTCATCCCCACCGCACCACAAGTTCTCTGATCTCCCCCTGATACTCTTCTTCAGTCTTTGGTCACCGCCTTCTTCAGACTCTACAATCCCTTTTCTCTTCTCTGCTTTGTTGACTGGTGGCCTGTTTGACAGCCAGCCAACTTTCAATCTTGCTGGCTGCAGCCAGGAAACAGAGACAAACTATGTTAAGTCCGGCCATTAAATTCAACAGGATCGGGAGGAACCTGTTCTTCAAGTATCCCGAATGTGTAACAACCTGCTGAAAGCCAGTTTCTCTCCACCTCCCCGGATCAGGACTCATGAGTTTAACTTGGGAATCAAGCAGGTGCTGGGAGGCTTCAAAGTGCTGGAAATCAAACACTTGGGCAAAAAAGCCGGCAGAGCATGAAGCAGGCAGGCAACAGGATGGAACAGGCAAATGCTGATATATTTATTTTGTTTTCTTAGATTTAGATCTGAAAATGTTGCTTAGTTGATTCTGTGATTGCTTTGTGGGTGCTGCTCTCTAATTGACTCTAATTTTCACTTCTTTATGTGGGAAAGTATCCAACACCTCCACATGATTAAATGAATGGTATCAAGATCATCATTTTCTGGTCAAAGAGCGGATCCTATCACTTTGTCGACAGAATGTTTGACCTCCAGAATGCTGCAGTTTAAGTGAACAAAATACTAAAAATGGTTGAATGTTCACTTTTGCCTGGTAATAGCTGAGGCAACGGCCTCAAAATGGCATTAAAAGCTTTACCGCCACATTAGCACTGATCTGGCCAGCACCATATTTAAAGGGATCTATATTGGGGTCCCAAAGCGGCTGCCTGTTTCAAGCAGTGGATGCCTTTTAATATGGAAGTAGTAATTCTAAGACATAAATAGGGCCCCAATTGTTATTTTAAGTAAGAGATGATCAGAGCCAGTGCAGTCAAAGAAAATTAAAATCAGGAGAATAAAACTCTTTCCCAATTCACTCTCACCTGTTTTACACTATAGTATAAAATCAAAATTACTTCATTATTTTCCATTACCGTACAGATGCAGTTAATTATTAGCATTGACTCATAGTTTTAACTCGATGATCTTAAAAGAGCAAAATTGTTCAACAATTACACAATTCCCCCACTCAATAAAAGGTGGGGGAGGGGGGTTCTTTTTTGCCTCGACGTGCCCATTTTAACTCCAAAAACTGATGCAATGGCAAAGAGAATCAGGGTCCCAATCTCGCACATCTTTTTCATTCACAGAATTCACACTTTGCCATTTTAAACTCAGCATCCATCGTGTCTGCTTCAAATAAGTGCATACCCAAAAGCCCTTTTCAAAAGTGCTGGCGTCCTATTTAACACTTGTACATGAGTCACAGAAATCATGAGCAGGAACAGCCTGGATAATGTAACTTCTACAATACTTAAAAGGAGTCATTAGCTGCTCTCAGGGATACTGATTAGTTTATTTGTACTGCTAGAATGTTGCTTTTCAGCTTTCGGGAACTTTTGGTTTGGGGATCAACAAACCAAAGAGTGGTTACAAGGTTATCTACTGATGACATAGGTGGGAGGGACATACTTTTACATGGGGGGACCAAAGGGGGTGAATCGGGAACATCACTTGGCATGTGGAGCTTAATAGATCATGTGCAATCCACGTGTGAAGCACGCATAAGATGAAAGCCATCCTGTGATCAGTTCCAACATCCTAATGGAGCCAGAACGCGCCTCACCATCAGAAGGTGCATTCTAGCTTGAAGTGGTGCAGACAACCTAAAAGTGGTGCTAGCCTCACAAGAACACAGACCCCTGAGGTGTGCAGTCAGCTGGACTGCATCTCGCCATCATTATAACTACCAGGCAGCACCAAATTTGCATTCTGCCTGCATCACTCTGAGAACTAGTGGGTGCAGGCTAATTGGGTGCTGTGATCTCCACACCCAATTCTTGGGGTTATCTAGGTTAGCCCCCTTGACTTTTGAGCAGGATTTGATGCAGAAGCTGGGTTTCATGTCAGGAAACATTTGTCATACAGTCACTTCCCATCATTCACGAATGACGGGAGTTAACTGTATTAGCAATCATTGAAACCATACTTCTTTTATTACTCTCGATGCCTGATTCCCAGTTAATGTACAATCCAATATGGTTTACATTGGAAACAATGAGTAGATTCAGCAGAAAAGGTCAATTTAAAGATATTATTGTGGTAAATAATGTTGAATACAGCATGTTACCATTTTTGCAGTGCAAAACAGTATAGTAATGCTTTCATGCTGTTGAGAAGAGCAGCATTTTGAAGTGCAGAGCTGAAATGTTTCCTTTTTGAGTGTGTGTTTTGCACTATGATGAGTTCAGTGCAATGGACACATGTTAACAGACACAAATATATGAAGTATAGTGATAAATTAGAGATAGATGCATAATTATTTTCATATTCCACAACAAATAATGGAACCTCATATAACCAAATTCAAACTTAATATTTTAGTGGATTTCTGAAAGATGAGACTTTTGGGGGGTTGATTTTGACTGCCAGATGTCAATGTGGCTGAGTGAGTGGACAGCCCATCTGGGAGCAGGGCATAGGGAAGTCCATTCATTTAATGATCAGGCTTCATAAACATGCCTGTCATATTCAATGGTTTAATTGATCTGTGCATGATTATGTTAGTATATTCACTGATTTAAGTTCACTGTACTCTATTGCTTAAGCCTCCAGATTGAATCAGAGAGCTGAAGTAAATTACACCTTACAGATGATTCCAGAAAGATCTGGGTTCTGGACTGTGGCGCAGGCTGGATTTTGATCCTCAAGAGAGTCAGGATAAGTCCATAATCTAATGGATGCCTGGACTCTCAGCCAAGAATGCAAAATAAGGCTCGGGTGACAGTCCAGAGATCTATTAACCTGTTGAAACACCTGAGCCCCAGCAAAAACAGTGCACAGTTGACGGCCCTAACTCTCTGATCTATGTTGTCAATTGCAAAGTATTTATTTGCACAAGCTGAAGAAGTTTCAAGTGCTTGCAGTTTCTCATATTAATACTTTAAATGACTGGGTTATAATGACTGGGTTATAGACATTTTTATTGACCTGTGGTTAAAAAGTTAAAAAATGGGAAGCTATCAATGACTGACTTGTTTTAAAAAAATATTTTTAATGCATATTCCTGTCACTAAAGGGTTAATTGGTTTTATCTAGTGTATACATGGTGAATGAACATAGAAATGCCTTAGCTTAATGTGCTGGTCATGAGGGGCCATTAGGGTTTTTGGTTGGGGGGGGTATCTATTGACACTGGGACATGAAGGGCGGCACGGTAACACAGTGGTTAGCACTGCTGCTTCACAGCTCCAGGGACCTGGGTTCGATTCCCGGCTTGGGTCACTGTCTGTGTGGAGTTTGCACATTCTCCTCGTGTCTGCGTGGGTTTCCTCCGGGTGCTCCGGTTTCCTCCCACAGTCCAAAGATGTGCGGGTTAGGTTGATTGGCCATGCTAAAAATTGCCCCTTAGTGTCCTGAGATACATAGGTTAGAGGGATTAGTGGGTAAAATATGTTGGGATATGGGGGTAGGGCCTGGGTGGGATTGTGGTCGGTGCAGACTCGATGGGCCAAATGGCCTCTTTCTGTACTGTAGGGTTTCTATGATAGAGTTTTGGTGTGAGGCATCTCTTGGCACATGGAGGAATGAGGAGGACCTTTTGAATTTACCTTTCAAAAGATCCCTTCATGCAGAGTACAGTTCACTCGACCTCTGAGATGCCACGAGCCATGACTTTTTGCAAAGCTGGCCTGACTATGAAAATTGCGGGAGACAGGAACATACCCATCCCTGCAATGGAGCCAGCCAGATCCGAATACAAGATGTGGGCTCATCACCCAAACCAGCCAGCACGCTTAAAGTATACTGTTAAAAATGAGAAACCCTGGAGGTCACCAATCCTGGACCATCTTTAAAGCTCTGCAAAGTCAGAAAATTCTCGCCCCATGTGTGTTGAAATTCAGTAAGTGCTGAGATATTTTGAAATACTGTAAACCTGTTGTAGATTTAGACTAATTCTCCTCTGATTCTCATAAACTTGACTACCTGTCACCACAATTCTTTACACTCCCCTGCACTGCAACTAAAGCATTTTTAGCATTGTGACTTAACTGTATGAAGCTGAACAGGGAAAATGTTTTCAAATATAAAGTGCATGTGCCAACAAGCTCCATGCAGGTGTACAAATGCTCTGCCTGCTGTAAGTGCCAAGAGAAAAATATTATTTCATTCTGTATCAAGGATGTCTGTCACCTTAAGAAGCATTCACTCCCCTCCCTTATTTTTATTTAAACATGGAAATACTCATTGATATTACACCAAAAATTGGAATGGAAAAGTCTTCAAGGTATAAGTCAATGAAAATTGGATACAAGTCTACAACATTTCAGTAAACCTTCAGTAAACTATTATTAAACATAGGCCTTAAGACTTGTAATAAATTAATCGGGATTTTAACTTCTGAGTGGTAAAGTGGGCAAGTGAATGACTGGTCTGCCTGAGCAGCAGCAGAGGGTCCACCAGATTAATGGTTGGGTCTCGTTAATATGCTGCCTTCCTGGCCAGCTATCTTGGAAAGAAAAACTTCAATAAACATAAATGTAACATAAACTAAAACACTAACCTAATCAGGCATAATTCCAGTCATTCTTCCCTGCCCACACACTTTCCCCTTCCCCCTTTTCAAATTATTAACTATCTTGGAACCCCCATTTCCCCATCCTTGCCATACTTACTTAGGGCCTAAATTTCCATCTCTTCTCACATGAAATGACCTAAAATGTGATAATTAGGTACCTTTGCATTATTGGGTAGTGAAGAGGAAAATCAGCCGCGCACATCAGGTGTCAGGCCTGGCTGTCCTATTTATGCTGTCGAATAACCTGCCAACACTCAACACATAGATTCCCATATGTGGGTAGGTCATTTGATCAAGGTGCTGGGAATTGCTGGGATTACACCTAAATTTTCCCCCATCCTACATTAGAGATATTGTATTGTTGGGTTGCAATGCATTGAGGAAAATTGAGTGGGGAGGAGCGCATGTCTATGAGAGAGCAGATCCGAATTTGCATCCATTAATTAAGATCAAGCCCCTTCATAATCGTGTGTGTGTCTCTGCCAGATTATCATGTGTCTGTTATGCTCAATTAATCCCATGTACCCAGGCACAAGGTCATGAAATGGGAGGTAAGGGAGGGGGAGACAGTCTCCATGACAATTCTTCCCATGCTCTTGTAATCTGCTTACAGTATAGTTTATATAATCTAAATTGGGAGCTTGTTATTCTTCACCTGCCTGTATAGACAGATGAATAAAGCATAAAGAATTATCATATGTTCCAATCTTGAAAATACAGGATTCATTTTGCAAGGGAACGACACTGCATCTTTTCAGAAAAAAAAATTGGCCTTAGTTTTTCATTTGCACAAATAAATTGATGATTCTTGTTACAGACAGGATGTGGTTAATTTAAACAGCACTAATTTCTTCATTGTCATGCATCTATAGACAGAAAGATGTTTTGGTTGGTTCCCCTCTCTATAAGTGGTAGTGTATTTCCCATCTCCCTCAGTTTCGGTGTGATCCAATTTTCTATTAATAACCGCACAGCAAACTCAAGATGGGATGAACTCAAAGGGTTAATTTATTTGAACATACTCAAAATGTGAAAGAGGGTTCACAATGTCCCCCTCACCGTCAGATAGCAAAGAGATGGATAGAGAAAGGAAAGATTTACAGTACAAAGACCACAGAAGAAAGAAATATTAGCCACGATTCTCCCATTGCGGCCCGCAACTTTACTGTCGGGTCGCGGTGGGAGATGCGCGTCGCCGGCCTTGAACCGGGATTTGCGCATGCGCCAGGAACACATGCGCATCTCCCAGAGCCGGCGAACAGTCGCCGGTCAGACCACACTGGAAACCAGCGGGAAGGCAGGTAGGTAATTCAAATCTTTTAAAAATGTATTTTAAATATGTTTATTAGTTCATTATCGGGAACTTTCAGGTCCTGATTGAATCTCCCACCCTGCCAGGAGTACTTCATTTCGGCGGGTAATCGCCACTGCTGGGGGAGGGGGAGGGGTGGTGGGGCAGTGCATCGGGGTGCTCTGGGACGGGGGGGGTGGGGTCAGGGCTGGCCCGGGAATTGCTATGGGGACCGCGATCACGCCGTGGGGGGGCGGGGGGAGTGGCTGGAGGGGCAGCAATGCAGGGGTCCCAGGCTGGCCAACAATCGGGAAGTCTGACAGTTTGGGGCCACTGCGCATGCGCAGAATTCCAGAACTGTCAGCCTCCGGCGCGAATAGACCCCACCCCCCAGGGTTTTTAATAAGATTCACGACTGAGACCTCTGCAGTGCACAGAGTGCGGAGATTCAGTTGGGAAGCTGAACTGACAACACAATCGGGATTTAGAACAGTTTTCCCGCCAATTCAGCACTTTTGGGAGAATCACCCCCATTGTTTCATGTGGTTTCTGGAGTCAAGAATCAAAGTCCAATGAGGACTTCACAGAGTTCGGTGGACTGAAAACTGCTGTTGTAGAATTACCTTTTTCAGTGGTGTTGACTGCACATGATGAGATAGGCACACAGTAATGAATCAGTCTTGTAGGTGATGGCACAGGATTCCGAACAGAAGCAGTGTAGATTGGTCCAGGTGTTCAACCTGAACAGAGCTCCTTTTCTGTGAGGCTGCCAGCTAGATAATAAACAGCAGACTGAGCTATTCAGCCCAGCAAGACAATATTACTTGGTCAACAAGCCAGAGACCTATATCATATGATTTTCCCTCTCCATGATGTCTTCAACCAAATGTTTATCCAATATTTGGAAATTGGCTTTGTGTCCCATGGGAATAATGTATTAGCCATTACAATTTAAGAGGAATGTTTGAGGGGCTTTAGTAGATGTTCCATCTCAATTAGTCAGCTTGGGTTATCAAATACAAAGGGCCTTCGCTGCAGTTCTATTTGAATTTTGGCTGTGCAGTCCCCAGATGATCATTAGTATCTCCTCAGTGATAACGAGATGCAAGATTTCCGTAATTGCAAAGTGGTTTCTTATGTTCTGGAGTCACAGACAGACAGTTTCAGTATTCTTGTTCAGTATAAAAATTTTAGAAATAGCCATGAGGATATACTTATGAGGCATGAGGTCTTCACCCCTCACACTTGAATTATTTGTGACCTGGGTTCAATTCCCGGCCTGGGTCACTGTCTGTGTGGAGTTTGCACGTTCTCCCCGTTTCTGGGTGGGGTTCCTTTGGGTGCTCCGGTTTCCTCCCACAGTCCGAAAGACGTGCCGGTTAGGTGCATTGACCCGAAAAGGCGCCGAAGCGTGGTGACTAAGGGAATTTCACCGTAACTTCATTGCAGTGTTAATGTAAGCCTTATTTGTGACTAATAAATATACTTTAAAATTTTATTTAGAACATTCTGCAGCTGTTTCTATCAAGGTTCACAGGAATTCCCCTTACAGACGAAGGATAGCCATGTTGAGGGCAGTTCTTTGCTCAGTAAATCAAAACTGACATACAACCTTGCTTTCTGCTCAAAAGCCTGTATTTTCTTGTGTTTGAAATCAGTAATTGAAAGATCATTATTATTTCCACTTGGTACTGATCAAATTTTGGTAGGAAAGTAATAAAGCAGAATAATTATTGAGGATTAAGCATTAAATCTCATTTGATTTAATGTTGTATATTCCAGCACATTAAGTAGCATTCAACTGCAAAACCACAAGTTGAAGTACGGTCATATTTCAAATACATAATAACTAACCATTGAAGTACTTTTCTTTCTGCTGACTGAACATAAGCTGAAAATTGGCACCATTTAATAGATCTCACTGAAACTCTCCCTGAAAGCCACGGTCTGGAGGCCTGAGCCATTTTCGGGTCATCTAAACTTTACATGTGGTCTGCTGTCACCAAATGGCATTTCCAAATAAAGCTGCTGCGGAAACCTGGCAGGCTTCTGTATGAAGCCAAATGGCAGGTGGGGCTTGTTTGCGAGGGGTCCAATCCTGGGGGAAGTGAGAACACGCGTGACAACAGGATAGAAGATGTTTCCAGGGAGCAGGAGAGACATGAGCTTTATCTGTAAGAAAGAAAAACTTACTCCTCTTCAGTGGTCCCCAACAGTCCCTTTAAGGGCTGGTAGATCATTCAACACCAGACAATACTGGAACCAGCATGCACTTTGCACATTCTGCCCATTTTCTCCATGAAAATTACAGCCAGCTTTGGACCCACGTTCACATATTTAGAGAACCTTCGGTCTGTGTTAAGTGTGGATGCCCATTTTAAGGTGTGCCTAATAATTGAGTCAAGCAGACAAATAGTCATCAAGAATCTTTGCTAGATTTTCTTACAAATTCACCCTTAGCAACAGGAGACCACCCCCTTTAGGCTGGATAGAATTGTGATCATTTAGTAATTCTTCACATATGCACTTAGACCAGGTACATTCAGTGTATAGTTTGCAGGTCAATGGTGCTCTATAATGTTGTGTTGGGGCTCTTTATTAGAACAAAGAAAAGTTCCAAGCCCGTGCCAATCATGATGCCCCAACTAAACTTAAAAAAAAACCTTCTGCCCTTACTCGGTCCATATCTCTCTATTCCCTCCCT
The DNA here is from genome assembly GCF_964213995.1 of Mustelus asterias. Lineage (NCBI taxonomy): Eukaryota > Metazoa > Chordata > Chondrichthyes > Carcharhiniformes > Triakidae > Mustelus > Mustelus asterias. The sequence goes on from NC_135810.1 coordinate 78,970,121, forward strand.
ATTCTTGTACCCATCCAGATGCCTCTTAAATGTTGCTAATGTGCCTGCCTCCACCACTCCTCTGGCAGTGCGTTCCAGGCACCCACCACTTTCTGCGTGAAAAACTTCCCTCGCACATTTCCCTTAAACTTTCCCCTCTCACCTTGAACATGTGCCCCCTTCTAATTGACAGTCCCACCCTCGATAAAAGCCTCTGACTCCACCCTGTCTGTGCCTCTCACAATTTTGTAGACCTCAATAAGGTCTCCTTTTGGCCTTTGTCTTTCCAGTGAAGACAATCCCAGTTTATTCAGCCTCTCCTCATAGTCAACACTCTCAAGACCAGACAACGGGGGGAATTTTACCATTTTGAGTCTAAGTGCCGGATCTGGGCGTCAAATAGATCCGCGCCTGGAATCCTCTTTCCAGCGCGCCCATACGCGTTTTGCCGGCTCCGGCCCGATCCGCGCTGTGGCGGGGGCTTAGCGCTGGCGGACCGATTGGAGCTCTGAACTGCGCATGCGCAGTTCGAAAAAAATCTGACAGTGCGCCCGGGCACAAAAAACAAAGCGGAGAGAGCGGCTCTCTGACGGTCATCCTCTGGTCGGGGGGGGGGGGTGGAGAGGAGGGGGGGTGACCGATCATCCCCTGGGGTGGGGGGGGGGGCGGGTGGAGAGGGGGTTTGGCGTATCATCCCCGGGTGGGGGGGACGGGCGGGGGGGAGGGATGTGACCGATCATCCCCTGGAAGGGGGAGGAGAGGGGGTGTGACGTCTCATCCTCTGGTCAGGGGGGTCCTGTTGCCTGTCTGCGGCCGATCCCTCCTGGCACCATCACTGGTACACTACCAGCCACAGCCATCTCTCCCGCTCTCTCGCACCTGCAGGGAAGAGTAATCTGTGGCTGGTGGTGTACCAGTGATGGTGCCAGGAGGGATCGGCTGCAGACACGCAGCGGAACCCCCCCGACCAGAGGATGAGACGTCACACCCCCTCTCTCCCCGCCCCCCCTCTATCCCCGCCCCCCCCAGGGGATGAGACGTCACATCCCCTCTCCTCCTCCCACCCCCCTCCCGCCCCGACCAGAGGATGACCCTGGGTCAGAGAGCCGTTGCAGTCTCTGACCCCGCTCTTCGGAGGCTGCAGCGGCGACTTCAGACTTTTATTTTGCAGGTCGGTAACAGCGCGGACGCGGATCGGGCCAGAAGACGGTAAAGTGAGATTTGGCGGTAGAGTTGGGCGCGCGGTTCATTAAGTCGATTTAAATGCATGCAAATACATTTAAATCGTCGGGCCGCCCGATTCAGGCGCAGGCCGGATCCGCGCCCGAATCGTGTGTCGGTAAAGCCGTGATCTGCGCGGAATCGGGTGCAGATCGCGGTATAGGCCCGACGCCCAACTTTACCGTGATTTCCGGGCGTGAGGTTTTGGTAAAATCAGGCCCAACATCTTGATGAACCTTCTCTGCACTCTCTCCAACGCTAGCTATTGCACCTAGTATATCCCCTTTTTACTGCTATTAATCTTGCTGCTAATCTCAATGATGACGCTGAACCTTCTCCAAGATTGCCATCAAATTTCCTGCCAGCCTCCTCCTGTCCTACCCTTCTGATCTTATTCCAATCAGTTGAGCACCTGAAAACCTTGTGAAAAATATTAGAGGCCATTTCAAGAGCCACAACAGTGACCAATTAATTGGTTTTTAAATTTTATTTTTATGTTGCTTGAAGGTAGGAAAGTTAACAAAATTCTGGGGCAAACCCCTCACCTCTTAAATAATGTCATAAGAGCTTTACTCTTAACCTACACAAGCAAATAGATCCTCAGTTCAACATCTTATCTGAGGGACAGTATCTTCAATAATGCAGCCCTCTCACAATTTTGCACTGGATCATCAACTTTGATTACACACGTATTAAAATGAGGTCAGAGCCTTCTGAGTTAGAAGGAGAATTACCATGAACTGAGCTAAACAGACTCACAGAGGCAGATAGTGGAATGGTGGGCACTGCCTTTACTACCAGTGAATATCTGAGACCTGCAATATGGAGGAAAGGTGTGCAGAGACAGGGGCTGCAAATGTTTTTAAAATAAAGGGGTCACGCCAGCATACACCTAGAACACCTGGACAGCACTGCAATCACCAAACTCCCATTCACAGCTTCTGCAGTAAGTGAGGTCCAGTCACAGAAAATAAATTGTTGTCTGAGTGGCCTTTACCTTGAAATATGATCATTGACCGTACCTCAGCTTCTTCAAGGGGCCAAAGTTGCCATCTGCCATGATTGTCCTCCCAACTAGAGAAACTGCGAGTACATTAAGGGCAGTCAGCAAACTGGCTGCTGGCACCTCAACTTCTGATCCTATATTTCCCAATGCAACATCAACAAGTCATATGTTACCCACTGGGTGTGCCATATTTGATCTTCGCTTTGGGAAATTCTGAGACTATGAAACACTAAATAAATGTCAGTTTTTCTTTATGTGCTCTATGGAATGGTAGGAATGATCTGGCACTTGTCGTTTCTCAGAGTAAATTTTGCATCTCACTTTGGGCATTGTGGTTGGTGGAAATCTGCGAAGATTGACTGTAATGATCCCTAATTATGGATTTTTAAAATTTGTTCATGGAGTGTGGGCCTCACTGGCTGAATCAGCATTTATTTCCCATCCCTGAGGCTAATTAAAAGTCAACCATATTGAGTTCAGAGATGAACAAAAGTACTGCTTTAGGAAAAAATAGTTTTGGATGGCAAAGTGAGGAAGCCAATAGGAACACTTAAAACAGTGCGTCATTGAAGAAAATTTGTCGACCTAACTAGCACCATAATTCTATACTTGCAAAGTAGTTTTTAGATAGTATATGATGTACACACGAGTTGGAATGGAGCTCAGATTTAATGATGACATAAAAATGCATGACATTGCAAAGCAGTCACATTTAAATCATAACACAAAGCAAAAATTCATGTGGCAATCCGTGAATAAAAATCCCACTGCTAACAAACTACCTGTTATGCTAAAATAATAAGCTCATAATAAAATTTAAATAGCGTTCATATTGGTGTCAAATTTACAGATAAACCGCAAATAGCATAAAAATGATAAATGAGACAACACAAAAATAATATTTACTGCTGAGTCTCTTGGTGTTGTTCACAGTAAGGTGTGGAATGCTTTCTGAATATTACTTCTATGTGATCTCTTTGTAGAGTTGTGTCCTCTTCACAACTCTTTCTGTATTTTATGTTGTTTTCTGGTTGTATCATATTGATGTTTTGCTTCATGGGATTAATTTCCAAGTGAGAAAATGAGCGTTAACTGGGCAGTAGGGGCCTAAAAGTTGGTAGCCATACCACCATGTTAACCCTGACAATCCTCTGTCATCTACTGCCTTTCTATATTCCCCTCCCTTCCCGTCTCTTCCTTTTGCCCTTGACTGTGACATTATTCACCCTGCAGTTTTCCTTGTCTTACCAATGTTTTCTATTCTCCATCACAACATTTCTGTTACCTTTCCTTCCCAGGACCCCTGGAGTAGTAAACTCTGGTGGTGATGAAGGCATGAATGATGGTTTCAGTAAGTAGAGATATAGAAATGGATGTATTTACTAATGTTCTACATATATATTATAAATATATATATACTATATATAACACATAGAGAGAAAGCAAGGGAGCCATATTATATATTGATATAATAATTATATTATTATATGATAACTAAATGTAGGGGTCAAGAAGACAATCTCAACATTTGCTGGTGCCACCATTTTGAGAGTTATGACAAGTTGTACCAAGGATTGTGAAAAACTGCAGAACACAGATAGACTATCAGGATGCGCACTTAGATGGAGATGCATGTAGTTCAGAATTTGGAGTGTAGTTCACAAACCATTACTGAAGCAGAATTATTGTAAAAATAAATCAAGAAGTTACTTGAAAAAGAGGGATAATCATTAAAAAACATGAGAAAGATACAGGAAAGTGAGATAAGACAAGCTAGTTCATGCGAAGAAAAAAGCCAACACAGACTTGATGGGCACAAACTTGCCTACTACTTTTCTGTGAGATTGTGTGATCCTATCACACACACATATTTCCACAAACTGGCAGGATGCGGTTTAGGTTAATAGGGGACAACCAACAGGAACTTGTTAAAGGCAAATCCTGTCTGACTAACCTGATTGTTATTTTGATGAAGGCAGTTAGTTTATGCAGTAGATACTCTATATGTGGACTTTCAAAAGGCATTTGATAAAGACCCATATTATTTAAAACTAAAGTACATGGGATTAACTGAATGGTAATAAATTAGGTGCATAATTGACGAAGTGAAAGAAGACAGAATGTATGGTGAACAAATGTTTTTCGAACTGAAGTGGTTTGATTCGATTTGATTGATTATTGTCACTTGTATTAGCATACAGTGAAAAGTATTGTTTCTTGCGCGCTAGACAAAGCACACCATTCATAGAGAAGGAAATGAGAGAGTGCAGAATGTAGTGTTACAGTCATAGCTAGGGTGTAGAGAAAGATCAATCTAATGCGAGATGGGTCCATTCAAAAGTCTGATGGCAGCAGGGAAGAAGCTGTTCTTGAGTCCGTTGGTACGTTGGATCTTTTTCCCGACGGAAGAAGGTGGAAGAGAGTATGTCTGGGTGCGTGGGGTCCTTAAATATGCTGGCTGCTTTTCTGAGGCAGCGGGAACTGTGGACAGAGTCAATGGATGGGAGGCTGGTTTACGTGATGGATTGGGCTACATTCACGATCTTTCTAAGTAGGGCCACCCACAGGTTTATATCAAGACCATTACTTTTCTTCTTATATCTAAATGACCTGGACTTTAGGGAGTTCAATTTTTAGTTTTGCAGAAAATATAAAACTTAGTAACAAAGTAAATGGAGTAAATAGTAAGCAGGATAATAGCAGGCATTGGGGGGAGATACACACACTGATGAAATGGAAAAATACATGGGAACTGTGTGAAGTAATGCACTTTGGAAGAAACAACATGGATTGACAGTATAGCTTAAGTAGTATTAAAGGGGCTGCAAAAGCAGAGGGATCTGGAAGTACATATTCACAAACCTTTGCAGGTGGCAGATCAAGTCAATACGATGGTTAAGAAAGCATATGGGAAACTTGACTTTGTTAATAAGGGCATTGAGTACAAAAAAAAGGAAGCCATGCTAAACTTACAACTTTATGATTATGTTGTTAGGTTGCAGCAGGAGTATTGGGGGAACTTTGGTTGCTGTACCTTGGAAAGGATTTCAGGCCTTTGAAAGGGTGCCCAGAAGATTTGCCAGAATGATGCCAATGATGAGTGATTTGAAGAAACTAACATTGTTCTCCTTAGATGCAGAGAAGGTTAATGAAAAAATAATGGAGGTGTTTTCAATAGAGCAATTAATGAGAAATTGTGACAAGTGGATCGATAAACAAAGATTTAAAATAATTGGTAAAAGTGTGAGTAAATTGGTTTATTATTTTTTTAATGGGATGTGGGAATCAGTGGCTAGGCCAGCATATGTTATCTATTCCTCATTACTGTTGAGAAGGATGTGAGTTGCCCTCTTGAGTCAGAGGTCTGTGGTGTAGACACTCAGTGTGGTTAGGGAGTTCCAGGATTTTGACTCAGCAGAAGTGGGGGAACCAAGACAGCGTGCTATGTAGCTTGGAGGGAAACTTGCAGATGATTTCATTCCCAAGCATCTGCTGCCCTTGTCCTTCTAGAGATCATAGGGTTGGAAGGTGTTGGCACAGGAAATATGGCAAATTTCTGCAGTGTATCACTTATATGGTACACACTGTTGCTACTGTGTGTCGGTGGTGGAGGGAGTGAACATTTAAGTTGTTGGAAGAGGTGCCAATCAAGCAGGCTACTCTGTCCTGGATGATTTGAGCTCTGATGAAGGGTCATCCAGACTCCAAACGTTGGCTCTATTCTCTCTCCACAGATGCTGTCAGATCTGCTGAAATCTGATGACCTCCATCATCTTCCCAAGGTTATGGGGGCGGAAAGTGGGATGCAGGACTAAACGGACTGCTCTTTTAAAGATTTGGCAGAGGGATAATGGGTCGAAAGCCTCTTCTGCACTGTAATATTCTTTGATTCCATGTCCATAGAGTTTTATCCCAATGCTAACCAAGTTGTGGTGGTTAACTTCAGTGTTACTATTACATTTTTGTTAATATATTGCAGTTGCACTTTCTTCCCTACCTGTCATGCTATTTTGTCATATGAAGCCATTGCTTCTCTGACTCTTGTTGCACTGAATAAACTGCCAATTTCCAGTCCATAAAACATGAAAGTGTAAATGTATCTGAGTGGGCTCCAGGGCACAATACGCTTTAAAAAAAACCAAAATTCTCTTCAAAATTTCTTTTGACACTGAACTTCTAAATTATCTAGTAAACTATGTTTTAAGCACCAGCATTGAAATCAGTAGTTTTTCCAGTGTCTGTGAAACCTAAAACTTTTGTATAGAACTAAGATTTTTTTAGCCCTAAAGGAAAAAACCTAAAATCGTTTGATGTCTGGAGAACCTTAAAGCTACATAGAAAAAGCTGTATACTCTGCCAAGGTTGGGAGCTATAATTGAAAGGCATTTCTTTAATGTGGTGCAGCAAAGTTGACAAGATTGAACAAACGGGTACCTGGGTATTGTCAGTTTGATTTTTTTAAGAAAGAAGTTTAATTAGCACATCCAAGTTCTTATACAAAAAATATTTGATTTTTGCTCATTTGAAATGTAAAATATTTGAATATTTATTTGCTATTCAATTTCTTTTACAGTTGTTTTACAAAACCAACAGTATCAATTTTGACAATATTGCTCATAAACTTTACCTGCAATATATCTTTTTTTGAACCACATGCGTATAGTATAACCTATTCTTTGTACGTCCGTCTTTTGAACTTAATAATTGAGGAAATGCATGAAGCACTATCACACATGAAAGAAATTGATTTGTCTGTGTTATTTGTGATTATTATTAATTACAGACATGAGTAAGTATTCAAAGATTCTTTTCCTCTTTTAAGTGTGCAAAATTAATTGTTAGATTTCTTCTTGAAATGAACCACAAATTCCAAATGGGACAGTTGTCTCAAAAAAAGCCCTCAGTGCTTTAAATATGTCATAGGAAGTATGGATTTGGTCAAATTGCTCTAATGCAAGCCTCACCCTAATTATCAGACTCTGTGCATACACCCCCTAGACTTTCATCATTTTCCAGCCTGCAAATTTATGTACAAAGGTGCTTTCTTGCAAGTCTGGAATGTGTACGACTGTTTGAAGATGAGGAGATTGATGGTTTTGCAAACTGAGAGTTGGTTATGGTTGTTCAAACTATTTGCAGGGACATGTCTTTTTCTATTCAATCACAGACTTGTTGCCTCTGGAAATAAATTATAAGACACCACAAACTGAAAGGCAAAGGCTTAGAGTATCTTTACACAATGATTAATTCGATCAAATATTTACCCCACATAGAGAATGCCTATGAACAAGATCGATATTAAGTCATCATTATAATTGATAACATAAAAAAACGACAATAACCATTTACATGAATATCATACTGAAAAGATTGTTAGTATCTGAATTACAGTTCCAGTCAAAAGAATTTAGCCATTTCCAAAACCACAGAAAAATGCTCATAGGGCTATTCCACCCTAATTATGATTAGAAGCTGAAATATTTTTCACTTCTTAATAATTATTTTTGAATAACTAATGTAAGGAATTATTTCTGACTTTTATTAGGATTTTAAAAATTATTTGGATTTCTCAGAACATTATTGTACAATATTTTCAGTTTATAAAATAGAATGCTTAATATTTCCAACAGATTTCTGGATCAAGCTCTTGAATCATTTAAGAAGGAATAAGGTGCTGTCATAAAGGGACTTTGGAAGGATGAACAATGTAAGTAGTATGTTCTGGGTAGGCAGAATGCCCTCTTTCTCCTGAAAAGAACTTCATAAAACCCAAAAAACCTCCAAAGTTTGTGTTCTTGATATTGTTTACCATATTAAATAATTATTTGGATTACTTGTATAATAATTTCTTGAATATAATTTATTCTATTCATGATTATCTTGTTTTTTTCCCATTATTTCTCCATTATTATTTAGAATCATAAGGGTAGAGTTAAAGTAACAGTTTGATCAATTGCCAGCTGTAACTTTGGCAGCCAATTAGTAAAATCTTGGTGAAATGAAGAGAAATCAGGAAAAATTCCAATAGTCATTTATGCCATAGAGCTCTACTGTAATATGCTATTTTCCCCCCAAAACTCAGCATGATATTTATTTAATCCCATTATCCCCTCCTTTTCCCATTTCTCTTTAATGTTGTTATTTTCAAACAGTTGTCCTATATCCTCTGCCTAAATCTTTTTTTCACAGAGGGGAAGACTTTATATATAAAAAAGAACATTTATATAAAGAAAAATGTCTTGTTCTTATATATTTTACATTTATTTATATCTTTTCCTGGGTAGTATAATATAATTTTGGTCTTTTAGAAATAATAAAAGCTTTGAATTCACTTAATGTTTTGCTTGTTTCCATATCAAACCTAAGCTCTGTTTGGCTGAAAACCTGCTCCAAGTGAATTTCAATCGTCTGAAGATGCAGCCAAATCAATCCTTTTACAAGTGGAACCCTGGATAATTCCCATCCTCCGACAGTTCACCGAAGTTCTGATGATTTATGAATGAGCCTTGACTGTGACTATTAGCAGACTCTTTGACCATGCAATACAATGCAGCAGACATCAAACCTGTTCTCACCAGATATATGCACACATGATTACCTCCAACAGGTTTGCTGATCAAGGATGCTAGCCAATTTTCCCATCCTAACCTGGAAACACTGAAGTCAGTCATTATGCTTCTAATGGCTGAGATCAGTTAATTTAGTACAGGCAAGTGATCAAAATGGGGACTCTCCAGATGATTCTGGAGAGGGCAGGTGAGTTTTAAGGGTATCTTTGTGACTGAAGTAAAAATAGTTCCATTTCATTGACAAAGTTAAGAAACAGTACTGGCAAAATTCAACCGCTTGATTGGCACCACATCTACAAACATCCACTCCCTCTACCACCAACGCTCAGTTGCAGCAGTGTGCACTATCTACAAGATGCACTGCAGCAATTCACCAAAGATCCTCAGACAGCACCTTCCAAAGCCACGACCACTTCCATCTAGAAGGACAAGGGCAGCAGATACACGGGAACACTACCACCTGCAAGTTTCCCCCCAAGCCACTCACCATCCTGACTTGGAAATATATTTCCGTTCCTTCACTGTCACTGGGTCAAAATCCTCCCTAATGATCTGTTAACGACAACACACGGACTGCAATGATTCAAGAAGGTGGCTCATCACCACCTTCTCAAGGGCAACAAGGGATGGGCAATAAATGGTGGCCAGCCTGCATTTATTACCCATCTCACAAGCAGGGATCCTGCTTGTGAGAAACTACAAAGATAACCTAAAGGCATTTTGCATTATAGACTGTCCAAATAAACTACAGGAATAGATCTACAAAACAGCAGGAATAGTTTTACATTAATGAGGAAAGATGCATTGTCAAGTGCCAAACTCCAGGAGGTGCACTGTGCGGCTAAATTGAAGGCAATGTTCAAATCATGTGACAGCGATGCTATTAAAAATGTCACAGCTTTGTTTCTAATGAAAGATAATTTCCTACTTTTTGACTAATTGAACGCAAGAATGCCTAAAACCTTATGAAAAATGTGTTAATTTGTGACTGTGACTTGTCACCCACAGAATAAGAGAATAATAAAAATATTTAACAAATGATGATCGTCGCCACTCGCTTGTGGATTGAGCAAACAAATTGGAATTCTGGGATTATTATCAATGTTTCGGGGAACACATTCTGCAATTCTGTCACAGATTTATTTTGATTGAAAATAATCTCCTTCAATTTTACTTACATAAGATGCCAAGATTTGATGTTGTTTTAGAGTTTACATATTCTGTGACTTTCCCTATCTCCCTGAAAACTCTCTTAACAATTAAATATGAAAATCAACTCAATTGACTCGAACCAGTAAAAAGGGACAGCAAAATTCCCTTTTCCAATATAGAAATTTACCTTCTGTCCTCAACCTTTCAGGCTGCTCAGGCACCTCCCAATCAGCAGATCAGAGTTTGAAGCTTTAGCTTCAACTGCATATAAATCAGTATGCAGTCATTTGCTCAGCTGAATGGTTCTACCTTGGGGATATACTTGAAAGATTGTTTTTCCTCAGATTTCTCCCCCAAAGTCAGTCTCAGGTAAATGCTTATCATGAGGCCATATTAAAGATATTGCAGAAATGCCAGTGATCCTGATTGTTCCACCCTCACAGCTCAGTGGGATGGATGCTCCACTGGGAATCAATTGGAAATAGTATTGGCAATAAAGGGCAAGAAAAAGGCTATTTTCATTTCTAAAGCACACAGAATGTGCACCAGTACCTCCTCCTGGTCTTCAAAATACAGTACTAAAGATGCCTACAGACAGATGTGTTGAGAGTTTTGCAACTTCATTGCTGTGATTTTGAAGTATTTTGTTAACTCTGCTTAGAGAGTTCAGACTATTTCTTTGTTGGAAACTGATCTGCTCCTTCTGTAAATCGTACTTCACTTACTCCAGTTGCTTCTATGAAGGAAAATGAATTAAATATGGATGTGAAGATTTCTTAATTTAGACTTATACAATTCAAGTTGTGTTAAATTTAAAGCAAAGAGTAATGAGCCATGATTATATCTATGTCCTTTCATAATTATGTAGTTGTCACTTTTGTTAAAGTAACATTTTCAAAAGCTGAAACTAAAAATCACTTTGGTGTGCAGTTTTGAAACTCAATCTTTTTAGAATATCTATTTAGAGTTTTAAAACACTAGAGGAACCTGTAAGGAACTTGCATTCAGTTTTAATACAGATCCAAGAAAAAGATTTGAAATGCTGAAAATCCTGGTGTAGGTTGTAATAAAGATGTGGAGATGCTGGCGTTGGACTGGGGTGAACACAGTCAGAAGTTTAACAACACCAGGTTAAAGTCCAACAGGTTTATTTGGTAGCAAAAGCCACACAAGCTTTTGGAGCTCCAAGCCCCTTCTTCAGAACTCACCTGAAGAAGGGGCTTGGAGCTCCGAAAGCTTTGCTACCAAATAAACCTGTTGGACTTTAACCTGGTGTTGTTAAACTTCTTACTGGGTTGTAATAAATGCAGGTATAAAGTAAATAACTTTATAATAACATTTGTAATATCATCGATAAATTCAGGTTTAATACAAGTTATTGTGAGAATTTAAGTAGGTCATAGAAATGTTTTTTTTCTGCTTTCTATTACCCTTCTGGAAACGATTACACTTGGGTGGTGCATCTCAAAATAAAGACATAGTAACTTGTTACTTATTAAGGGGGGAAAAGTACAACTAGTATACTGTTTAACAATAATTCACAAATGTTTTGTCTTGATTTATGCTTTGTAGTGAACATCATGTCTCAGATTTTCTTCTCTAGTTTCTCAACTTCTAAACATTCCAAGACTTCCAAAAGTTTTGCTTCTTCAAATCTGAAACTTCAGCAATAAAGGCCCAAATAATTGAATTTAATTGTATCCCTTATATTCAGAACACAACTGTTTTTTTAAAAAGATAGTTATCTTTATTCCAATTTTTTGCCCTGCTTCTAATTGCTTCGAATCATGCACCAACTATAAGTTAGACTTGTTCCCAGACCTCCTCTAAGTTACTCTCAAACAACCATTGAGAGTCATGTGTGGAAAAACTACCCTGTGATTTTCTTTTCCTCCCCAAACCCCAATTCAATAGGAAGAACCTTGTTTCTGATTGACACCCCCCAAAAGTGACATGGGTGAAATAAGGCTAAAGAATAAAATTCTCATCCTGACAATTTATACCAGTTAGATTTTAGCTTCATTTTAAAAGTGTTATTATAATAATATAACTTAAAATTGAAGAAAAGTGAATGGTAAAAACATTTAGAAAGCGGGTAACTGAAAAAAAAGTTACCATTCATAAACTGAAATGCATTAGTACAGATATAATGGCTTGTAAACATGCAATTGGTCTCATTTCATATTCAGTTGAAAATTAAAAATGCTTTGTAAAAAATGTAAACCTTTCTTTGTTTTTGATGCTACAACATGAACATGATACAATTCAATCACTAATCAATTAGTCTAATCAAATTTTGATGTATTTTTTGGTTTTAATGTACCATTCAACTGTCTTCTGCAAACTTCTGTTTCAGATTTGGAGGAAAAATTTGGTCAGCTGGATTTTTTTGTTGTATCAGGTGGAATAATGGCAATGCCTCTGCTTCTTTAACAGTCTAATGTGTCTCTGTCCCCAAGGCATTAATTTATTTAATGTTCAGGTACTGGCATATTCCAAGCTCAGGTGGGTGTTTCTGGCGGTTTCATCTAAGTCATGCTAATGACTTTCAAACTTGAAGTCAAATCATCTTGACAGAAATGAAAGTTATCTAATTTAATCAAAGTTTATTTAAAATAACCATTGTCCTTGCAAAGAGCACATGTTTAATTTTACCCTTTGAGTAGTGTTCACGATTGCTTACGATTTATTTAGAATATGCAGTCATCAATTAAAATGTAATTATCAAAACATGTACTGGATGATGCATTCCATAGAACCACAACATATTTTTGCATATCTTAAGGATGAAATTAACATAGAATATTGGGATATTTAAAGGGTTAAACGTATTTTTTCTGAGATTAATTGTAAATTAAAGTAACAAACTTTGGGGCGCTGTATTAAAACGATACTTACAATGGTAATGGACGTCAAACACTTTCTCCACTCAGAATTTCAAACAAAATAAGCCTGCATCGTTAAATGTTCTAAAGTAACTAGAGAGGGATAGATTATACTGAGACAGCTGCTAGTTTAACGCAACGTATATTTGTTAAAGTAACGTCTCCGTACCTATTAATAACAGTCCAATTCTTACCACTCAGATTGCGAAAGGACCCACACTTGTATGAATCTAATTCCATGCAAAAACAAGGAAGCTTACCTGGGATAGCACTTTGAGGCCGGCACCAACAAACTTTTCAACCCCAGTCGCATCAAGCAACAAAGATTAGAGTGAAGGAAATGTTGGGATGTTGTGAATAATGTTTGATGGCTCTATTCGGCAATTAGCCTCTGTCCGCTGCTAATTGTCACTTTCGCTAATCCATCTCTGCGCTCCGGCAGACTTTCAGCTTCTCTCTCAGTCTCTATAACTTTCAGTGCACTCACTCACTCCTCCTCCTTCTCCTGACGTCAGGGTGCAACATCTGGAGACTCATCTTCAACAGCTGGAGAGCAGCGACTAACCCGCGCCCTCTGTCGGCCTAGGGGCTAATGGTGCGGCAAACCAGCTCAAACCATGACAACATGGAGTGCATGGATTATTTTGCCCCGTAGAAAGCATAACTAAAGAAAATATGGGAAAGAGTGTGGGTGAAACTTAAATATTTACCCCCCAGCCTACTATTAATTTCCCCGAGCGCAGCTAATTCCTGTAGCTGTCTTTATACCATCCATTTATCTCCGTTTTTTTCTGTCTTTTACTTTGTATCTTCCCCTTTTAACCATGCCTCTCACACACTTCATTGTTATATTTGTATTTCTTTGTCCAGAATTATTTCTGTCAGACTGTTTCTACAATATTTCTTTCCCTTCTTTCCTAAACTGGGTGGGAATAGGGGGCTGGGAATGAGAGGAAAGGGCACAGGAGCTTGGCAGCTGATGTGACGGCCATGAGGAAATGTTACAAGTGCATTTCTCCACTCCCTGCAACAAGAGTCTACACGTCTTTCTCCTTTAGATCTTTGTCTTCCTCATTCGCAAAAGTATTGCTTCCTTTGCTCCTTCAGAGGGTTCTGCAAACCACCCCCTAAACAGTACATAACTCTCAGCCCATACCTCTCAACAGGGTCCCTCTCCCTCTTTATCTCCCCACCTCCATCATGCATCCTCACTCACAGGCTTTCTGTAAAATAATGAAATAATTTATGCCTCACACTTCTTGTGGCTGTCTCTATTCTCCTTTGCTCTGATTCTACTGTTTATCTTCCACTATTCCTACTGACTAATTTAAATGATGAGTTCATGAGTGGCAAAGTGATGCAGACAATATATCACCTGAGACATTTTAACTGCATCCTTTACTTTCCAAGGGCAACATTTATGAACTCTGCCACACGTAACATGGACAAGTCAGAGGAGACCTTATTTTTTGCCTCCACTTTAGAGAAAGGTCCATGTCAGCCGTGATTCAGTTTCTAGCACAGTTACCTTTGCATCACAAGGTTCCAGGTTCAGGTCCCAGTCCAGAGCACAAGGCTGACACACCAGTACAGCACATGCAGTACACTGAACTATTGGAGGTGCTATCTTTTGGTGGAGTGGCACAAGGTGAATTGCTCTTGAAGAGAGCCAGATGGACAAAACAGGCTGAATGGCCTCCTTCTGTGCTGTAACAATTAAATGATTCTCGGAGGTGAGTTACTTGCTGCAAGTTCCTAGCCTCTGATTCTTGTAGTCACAATAATAGGCAGCCCAGTTATGTTTCTGATCAATAGTAACTCCCGGTATGTTGGTGGCATGGGATTGAGCAATGGTAGTAACCCATTGAATGTCAAGGGAAGATGGTTAGATTCTGTCTTGTTGGAGATGTCATTGCCTGGCACTTGTTTTGCGCAAATGTTACATGTTACTTAGCAGCCCAAGCCTGAATGTTCTCCAGCTCTCGCTGCATATGGACACAGACTATTTCAGTCTCTGAGGAGCTGTGAATAGTACTGAACACTCTGCAACATCAATGCAACCATCTAAGAATTCTGAGAGATTTGTCCTGGCAAGGCCGGGGGAAGATGAATCATTGGAACAGGCTTTACTACTGGTTGTGAATTTAAGGAATTCTGAAAACTGAAGAAAGCGCCTGGTCATGGTCACTTGAAGTTACTATTCGGTGAAGCAGTAATGTGCAAACCCATTAGAAGCTAGGAGCAACTATGGTCTGTTTGCTATAAGCACTGTAATTCTGTGGGGAGTATGGTGTGTGATAAGTATAAAAGGAAATGTCACCTTCTGTAGTTTAAAATATTAGTTGCCTACAAAAATAAATTACTGTTTGGTCATTTTGTTTTTAGTCATTTGTTACAGTAAAAGTTTTTAAACTTATAAGTTTTAAAGTACTTGTGTCATTCTTTCAGCTGGTGACTGAAAGGTTGAATCTCTTTTGAAAAGTTATCAGTCTCCGTTGAAATTGTAATGCCAGGACTGGAACTTTAATCACATGGAATCATGTCATGTCAACCTCATGGCATATATGACCAGAATTGTGCACTGAGGTAGTATCTAGCCATAGGCACAGAATTGTGCAGATCATGGGCTCTTATCCTGGATCCTGATGCCTTAACTGTACAGCAATGCATGCTTTATATTATTTGAGAGGAAGACATTCTGGAGAGATGGCAATTAGGAGGCAATGGCTAAACACTATATCATTAGCATATGGGTGGCACATATAGAGTTAACATGGGACTGAGTAATACACCGCCCATACAGTCATAGAACCATAGAACCATAGAAAATTACAGCTCAGAAACAGGCCTTTTGGCCCTTCTTGTCTGTGCCGAACCATTTTTTGCCTAGTCCCACTGACCTGCACTTGGACCATATCCCTCCACACCCCTCTCATCCATGAACCCATCCAAGTTTTTCTTAAATGTTAAAATAGAATGTAAGACAACACATGTCCCACACCTAAGAATCAATCTAGTGTTGGACAGAACTGCCTGTATAAGCAAACATGGAGACAGCCCCTAGCTTGAACCCTTTGTTGTATATATGCACATACTGTTGTTCTCGTTGTTAATAAATACATACTGTTGAATTACTTAAGACTATAGAACATAGAACATAGAAAGCCACAGCACAAACAGGCCCTTCGGCCCACAAGTTGCGCCGATCACATCCCCACCTCTAGGCCTATCTATAGCCCTCAATCCCATTAAATCCCATGTACTCATCCAGAAGTCTCTTAAAAGACCCTAACGAGTTTGCCTCCACCACCACCGACGTCAGCCGATTCCACTCACCCACCACCTTCTGAGTGAAAAACTTACCCCTGACATCTCCTCTGTACCTACCCCCCAGCACCTTAAACCTGTGTCCTCTCGTAGCAACCATTTCAGCCCTTGGAAATAGCCTCTGAGAGTCTACCCTATCCAGACCTCTCAGCATCTTGTAAACCTCTATCAGGTCACCTCTCATCCTCCGTCTCTCCAGGGAGAAGAGACCAAGCTCCCTCAACCTATCCTCATAAGGCATGCCCCCCAATACAGGCAACATCCTTGTAAATCTCCTCTGCACCCTTTCAATGGCTTCAACATCTTTCCTGTAATGAGGTGACCAGAACTGCGCGCAGTACTCCAAGTGGGGTCTAACCAGGGTCCTATAAAGCTGCAGCATTATCTCCCGACTCCTAAACTCAATCCCTCGATTAATGAAGGCCAGTACGCCGTACGTCTTCTTGACCGCATCCTCCACCTGCGAGGCCGATTTAAGAGTCCTATGGACCCGGACCCCAAGGTCCTTCTGATCCTCTACACTGCTAAGAATGGTACCCTTCATATTATACTGCTGCTTCATCCCATTGGATCTGCCAAAATGGATCACCACACACTTATCCGGGTTGAAGTCCATCTGCCACTTCTCCGCCCAGTCTTGCATTCTATCTATGTCTCGCTGCAACTTCTGACATCCCTCCAAACTATCCACAACACCACCTACCTTGGTGTCGTCAGCAAACTTACCAACCCATCCCTCCACTTATTTATGAAAATGACAAACAGCAAGGGTCCCAGAACAGATCCCTGGGGCACTCCACTGGTCACTGACCTCCATGCAGAGAAAGACCCCTCCACAGCCACTCTCTGCCTTCTGCAGGCAAGCCAGTTCTGGATCCACAAGGCAACAGCCCCTTGGATCCCATGCCCTCTCACTTTCTCAAGAAGTCTTGCATGGGGGACCTTATCGAACGCCTTGCTGAAGTCCATATAGACCACATCCACCGCTCTTCCTTCGTCAATGTGTTTGGTCACATTTTCAAAGAACTCAACCAGGCTCGTAAGGCACGACCTGCCCTTGACAAAGCCGTGCTGACTACTTTTGATCATACTAAACTTCTCTAGATGATCATAAATCCTGTCTCTCAGGATCCTCTCCATCAACTTACCAACCACTGAGGTTAGACTCACCGGTCGGTAATTTCCCGGGCTGTCCCTGTTCCTTTTCTTGAATATAGGGACCACATCTGCAATCCTCCAATCCTCCGGAACCTCTCCCGTCTCCATCGACGATGCAAAGATCATCGCCAAAGGCTCCGCAATCTCCTCCCTCGCCTCCCACAGTAACCTGGGGTACATCCCATCCGGTCCCGGCGACTTACCAACCTTGATGCCATTCAATAGTTCCAACACATCCTCTTTCTTTATGTCCACATGCTCGATCCTTTCTGTCCACCGCAAACCAGCAGTACAACCACCCAGATCCCTTTCCACCGTGAATACCGAGGTAAAGTATTCATTAAGCAGCTCCGCCATTTCTAACGGTTCCGCACAAACTTTTCCCCCTTCACCTTTTAAGGGTCCTATGCCTTCACATCTCATCCTTTTACTCTTGACATATTTGTAGAAAGCCTTGGGATTCTCCTTAATCTTACCCGCCAAGGCCTTCTCATGACCCCTTCTTGCTCTCCTAATTTCCTTCTTAAGCTCCTTCCTACATCCCGTATACTCCTCTAAATCCTTAACACCTCCTAGCTCTCTGAACCTTCTGTACGCCTCTCTTTTCTTATTCACCAGGTTCATCACAACCTTCGTGCACCACGGTTCCCGTACCCTACCAACACCCCCCTGTCTCATGAAGACTTCATTAAGACCTACCAAATGGTATCCTACAACCTACTGCAACATCCTTGGCTGCTGACCTCATTGGGGCCCCCTGAACCCCCGACCCCCTCCCTCCGCAACCTCACTTAGTAGTAGAGGAGTTCCCTGGTTTGGAAGAAAGGAAAGGACTTATTCCTGATAGGAAAAAGTCTATTCTTCATTTGCAGCCATGTATGAAGGAGTTGAGTAACTGTTTTGATTAGTTATATAATTAGTTATATTTTACATCACTTGCAACCAAGTGTTCACAATCCATGTATTTAATTTTCCAGTAACATTCAAATGTGCTATTGTACACTCTCTGCTGAGCTGGTGTAGGTGAGCCTTCAACAAGGATTTGCCATTTTCACAAAATTAGAATTTAACTACTTCAACCCAATTGACTTGAACAAGTGCAAGCTAGAATCTGGAACTTCCACTTCCTTGTTCATTTGCTGTTATTGCTGCTCTCGATCCTCCTCCTGTTATGGCTTTGAGGCTGAGCCCTTTGCATTGTGATATTGTGCAGCATGAAGCAGGCACACAGATATTGTGACATTCACGCTGGCCTCCCAAGCTTTGGAGATAATTGAATCTTTGCTTTAAGATCCCTGTACTTGTTTTATGATCATTCTCATTGTACTGATACTCCATATCTGTCTCCAGCTTCCTAACAGGAGACCTAAGCCAAGAAATGGGAGATTATTGAAGACAGGCATACTAGCAAAGCATCATAACTACTGACAGGAAACAGGGTGCAGATCTGCATTATTCTATGTCTACAGTCACACACTATTTCTACCTGCAATAACTGGAAGCCTCATAAGGTCCAAAACATGGAGGAGTGAGATGCACTGCACCGAACCCCAAACAGAGAAAATAGAAGAGGGTGCAGTAGCCACCATTATCTAGTGTTCTCACTGTGGCAAGAAAAGACTGCATCAGTGCAAAGAATGCCCTCCCAAAAATACAGAGCACCATTCCTGCAGGAAAAGAGACCATTTTAGAACAGTTTCATGCTATAAACAGCTGTCAATGAAACAACTAAAGGAGAAACGGTTAAGATCGTATACCATTCAGGAAATTGAAGTCATTCAAGAACTTGAAGAAAAGATCACAAGAAGTAGCAGCAGAAGTAGACCATTCAAATCTGTTCCGCCATTTAATGAGATTATGGCTGACCTGATATGGTAATCCTCAACTACACTTTTCTGCCTTATCCACATAACCCTTGATTCCTTGAGGTTTAGGGACATTAACACAATACTGACTTAAGAGTGAATGATCTTGCACTATGGGAATGCTGACAAGGGCTGCTGCTATAGAAGACAGCCCTATATGACTAACAAGTACTTTTCATTTAAAAAACATGTACTTTGAATTTATGAAATTAATGTAGTTTGCTTTTAGGATCTTGTGAAGCTTCAGTCAATGACAAAATACAGCAGGGTTTGATGGGGAGGCATAGACAGTGCCTGCATTCCCAGGGACAATGGTTTCACTGAATGCAGTTATGTTATCAGCAGTGGTCAGGAACAAGATGGCTACCAATGCCAATTTGATGAATAGAGCTATACAGCTCCGAGCTGATAACATAGGTGGAAGGCAGACATAAGGGACTTCTCAGGGTCGGACAAGTGTCACGTGGGTTCAATTCAGTGGGAATCATCCTCCCATTTCATTGTCCAGCATCCCATGCCGCGGAGCAACGGAAGGGAGGTAACGTTCATAATTAATAACAAATGAAATCCATGAGGTCAAGATGTGCATTGTTCTTGGCTAGAGTTAATGACAGGATGATTATTGACTGATTTATATTAATGTTTACTGGGTTATGCCCACCGGAAAGGTGGGAGAAATTATTTTGTAACTGTATAATTGTCCTTGCAAGGACTTTGTATAGCAGAGTGATATCAGGTGGCCAGCATCCCCTATCTGAAGTGCTGGGCTACTTTATATCATTCTCCTATTCAATTGTTTGGTTAAATAAAGTCACGTCTTAAAATCAGTACACTGCATTTCATGAGCCTTTATATTAGTTTAAAGTTTAGCAATACATAGCCTCGAGGGAAAGACCTCGGCAACAAATACACTTAACAACACAGCCTCTACAACCCTCTGCGATAAAAAAAATTCCACAGATTCATTACCCTCTGATAGAAGGATTCCTCCTCATCTCTGTCTTAAATTGGTGATCCCTTACTATGAGATTATGCCCTCTGATCCGAGACGCTTTCACAAGGAGAAACAACCTCTCAGCATCTACCCTGTCAAGCCCTCCTGAGAATCCTATTTATGTCAATAAGGTCGCCCCTCATTCTTCTAACTCCAGTGAGTACAGGCCCAACCTACCTCTCATAAGAAAATCTCTTCATACCTAGGATCAATCGAATAAGCCTTTTCTGGACTGCCTCCAATGCCAGTATATCATTCCTTGGATAAGGGGAACAAAACACTTCACAGTGTTCCAGGAGCTGTCTGACTAGAGCCTTGTATAAATTTAGCAAGACTTCCCTATTTTCATACTCAATTCTCTTTGAAATAAAGGCCAACATTCCATTTGCCTTCTCTGTTACCTGCTGAACTTGCACACTAGCCTTTTGTAATATATGCGTGAGGACACCCAAAACCCTAAGAGCTGTAGCTTTCGTCATTTAAATCATATTCAGCTCCTTTTTCTTCCTACCAAAGTGCATAACTTCACATGTTCCTACATAAGAACCAGGAGCAGGTGTAGGCAATTCGGCCACTACATTATATTCCATCTACCAAGTTTTGGCCTATTCATTTCACCTATAAACTCTGGGGACGATTTTCCAAAAAAAAAACTAAGTGCCCAACAGGCAGAAAATAGTAGATTTTCCCGCCCATTTTTTGGGTGAACTTGGTTGAATTTCCAGTGCTCTGTGCTTCACAGAGTCGCCTGTTGGATTCACGCTGGTGGGGGAGGGGGGGGGGGAGCAAGGCCTAATCCCGCCCAAGAGGCTGGCATTAGCCCTCTGAGCGGGCCACTGCACATGCATCGATCTCCCATGCACACTGGCTCCCCATTGCCGACCTCCCAATGACTTCCTCAAACCCACCCCCACCCCTCCCCCTCCCCCCTCCAATCGGCAGCCCCAACACGCGCCCGGCGCGAGGCTGATTTTGCCATAGAAAATGGTCCAGGAAAGTCACGATTGGCTGGAAGCCGATCGTGATTCCCATTTCAGCCTTCTCGCCGGTATTTCCTGGTCCGCTGTGCTACACGGGCAGTGCAGCAGGTTGGGGAAATCACATCCTCTTTGTGTCATCCTCACTACTTGCGTTCCCATCTATTTTTGTGTTATCTGCAAATTTGGCAGTGATACATTCACTTGCCTCATCCAAGTCATTAATATATATTTTGAACAATTGTGGTCCCAGCGCTGATCCCTGAAATCCACTAATCCACTGGAATAGCTGTACCATACTTGGGAGAAATGATAGGATCAAATGGGAATTATTGGTGAACAGATATTATGGCCAATGGACATTAAGCAAACTTCAAGGTAGATACTGCAGCTGGTGTTTCAATCCTTTCAGACACAGCAAAGTGGTTAAAACCAGATATTCTCCAGTCACTAACTATAGGACTGCATGGCCCAACTGAAAAGCAAAGGACTGTTGACTGCTAAACTCTAGTACAAAGGAAGAGAAATCACAGAAACGTTGTATGTGGTCCAATCAAGTGTGTCCATTGTTAAGTTGTAAAGCTTGCACTGATCGCCAACTCATCTTTAAAGGAGATGAATTGGAAAAGCTGGAGAAAACCATACAGAAGCTCTCCCTGAGACAGCAGGTAGAAGAACCAGACAAAATGTAAAAGACAAGCAGCAAACAACAATAGATGCATTGTCATGCATTCCTGTGGGAAGTCTGAACAAGAAGATTTAAATCTTGTTGAACATGTAGAGTCACACAGCTCACTGATGACAATATTCCTACCAACAACCACACGGATGCCGAATGAACTGCCACAAACACAGAAAACTGATGAAGAATGTGCTGAAGTTAGAAAATGCTACAAAAACGGATGACCAGAATAGGTTCTCAGCAAAGGCATCCTGAAGCAATGCTTTAAGCAATGCAGACATCTTGGTATTGTGGATGACTTATTAATCTACAATGAGAGGTTGGTCATACCAAGAGTCCTTAGAGCTCAAGATTCCTCAACAAATACAACAGGGACACCTAGGCATTACGAAGTTTCATGCTGGAACACAAAATTCAGCTTAGTGGCAGGAATCTGAAAATCACGACAGGCAATGATTTTGAGCTGCACCACTTATGCAATCTATCACCAAGATGAAAAAGGATAAACTTATCATCATTTCCATCCAGACCTTCGGAATGTCTCAGAATGGATCTTTTCGAGCTCAAGGGGAAGTATTTCCTCATAGTTGTTGACTATTTCTCCAGATGGATTGAGGTCAAACATCTTCATCTTCATCTTCAGAAGCAATCATCAATTCACTAAAAGAAACTTTTGACACACATTGCATTCCAGATCTTGTCATTTCAAACAATGGTCCACAGTTTGTGAATGAAGGGTTCAAGAAATTTGTGGAAGACTATGGATTTGTCCATACAACTAGTCTGCCCAGGTGCTCACAAACTAATGGAGAGGCTGAGAAAGGAAAAAGAATGGACAAACTTTTGTTGAAAAAGAATAATGATTTCAACCCAGCATTGTTGAGCTTTTGTTCCACACCACGTCATAATGGGTTAGCACTGTTAGAACTTCTGACAGAGTCAACTTCCTGTTCTTCCACATACACTCATGCTATATCTAAAAGCCTCTTGACCGCGAGAGAGTAAGGGGGAAGGAAGATGAGTATCATGCAAATTAGACAAAATAATTGCAATCACCGCCATAGAGTACACAATTTACCAGAACTCCAACTAAGTGAACCTGTCTCAATTAGAGACAGAATAGAGAAGGCCAAGTACTGGAAAAGACTCAAAGTCTAAGACCTTAGCTTGTAAAGACTAAGAACGGGATAGTGAGAAGAAATAGGAGTAAACTCATATCAGTTAACAAGATGACCATCAACAGAATGGACTAAATACCCATTTGATCAGGAAGACAACCTGAACGGAGAACCAATAGTCTCTGAAGATTCACAAGCTCTAACGATGTCCGAGTGAGAAGGTGGAGAAACTCTGAGAGTTGCAGACGAGATTGAAGAGATTAGTGAAACCCCCACAATTATCTCTGTGAAACAGTGATGATAGCCAAGTTCTGCACACATGAGGACGGCCTCAACCGGGATCTTGGGTTCATGTCACACTATCTGTAACCCCCACGACTTGCCTGGGCTTGCAAAATCTCACTAACTGTCCTGTCTGGAGACAATACACATCTCTTTAACCTGTGCTTAACGCTCTCTCCACTCACATTGTCTGTACCTTTAAGACTTGATTACTTGTAAAGACTCGCATTCCAACCATTATTTTGTAAATTGAGTTTGTGTCTTTATATGCCCTGTTTGTGAACAGAACTCCCACTCACCTGATGAAGGAGCAGCAAGTGCTCCTAAAGCTAGTGGCTTTTGCTACCAAATAAACCTGTTGGACTTTAACCTGGTGTTGTCAGACTTCTAACAGTGATGAAGTCAGAGACTTGGGGGGGAGATGTAGGATAAAGAGTTAATGCTAAATTGGTAAATATATAATCTACATCATCAGTGACATAAGATCCCATGACAACAAAAGTTGAAGAGAGATAGTTCTATGCAGAGCCTTGTGCTGAGTCTACATTTTAAATATTAAGATAATGTTCAATAAAAGATACAGTTTGCAAACAGCATTGACTCCAGCATTATTTGTAAGTCCAGACTGATGACTACCATATCTAAGAGCAACAACAACACTAACAGAATGAATAGGGTGACCAAATGTCTGGTGGAACAGTCTCAGATTTTCATAAAATTTCCTGTTGCCCTGACAATGACCTCAAAATCGTTCAAAGGTCCTGGCTTTCAGCTTTTCCTTCTTTGGACAACATTTAAATTATGCCAATGGGAACAAAAATACTAGTGGCAAAACTCTAATGAAACTGGGATGTTAACTGAAAATGTACGATAGGACTGTCAGGTTGGGGGGTGGGGTGGGGGGCAGAGTTGGCAGGCATCCTGTGATGATTGATCCAAAAAGACATCCTCAGCCAGACTTGCGCTCCAGAAGCCTTTGCCAGATCTGTTCAGGCCACTCTCCTGGACATGGGTATTGACAGCGTTTCTTAGCAATTATGAGCTCGCTGATTGTGGACGGTGTGCAGCAGATGGTGCAGCTCTGGGTAAAACAGCTCAGTATTACACTGGAATGGGACACAATCACACAGACTCTCATATCCCCTTAATTCAAAACTAAATGTTACTGGGAGCTGGTCGATGTGTCCCAGTTTTTGACTTTTAATTATCTGGTCACCCTAGCTATGAATTTAGGAAGAGAACTTCTGTTCCTCCATGTTCCACAGTGAACAAAACAACTTTCCTTGCCATTCCTTCAGTGGCCCATGAGAAGACGGATAAACACTGGTTGGTGGTTGCAGTGCACATTCCCAACCTTTGCTGTGGGGAGTTTAAATCTGCCCCATGCTTCATCTGACCTGCCTTGGCTCTAATCAGACAGGAAACCAATGTCTATCAAGTGCATAAAAATTTAAGCTTTAATCAGTTGCTCACTGGAGGTGGGTTTCTGACACATAAACAAACCTGTCGCTGTTAGAAATTCAGCCCTAACTGTGGTCTCACCAAGGCTCTTCATAATTGCAGCAAATCTTCTTCAATCTTATACACAAATTATTATGTAATGAAGGCTAACAAACCATTAACCTTCCTAACTGCTTGCTGCACCTGCATGTTAACTTGCTGTATAAGGACATCCAGGTATCAGTCTTTCAGCATTTAAAAAGTATTCTGGTTTTTTTATTTTTCCTATCAAAGTGGATAACTTCACACTTCCTCACATTACATTCTACTTGCTGCATTCTTGACCACTCCCTTAACCTGTCTATTTCCATTTGAAGCCTCTTTGTTTCCTCCTCACTGTTTATCAAGGGATCATAGAATCCCTACATGCAGAAGGAGGCCATTCAACCAACAGAGGATTTTACCCAAGCCCATGCCCCGCTCTATCCCTATAACCCCACACATGGCTAATCCATCTAACCTACATATCTTGGGACACAAAGCGGCAATTTAGCATGGCCAATCAACCCACACAGACATGAGGAAAACATGCAAACTCCACATATAGTCACCCAAAGCCAGAATTGGACCCAAGTCCCTGGCACTGAAGCAGCAGTGCTAACCACTGTGCCACTGTGCCACCCAACTGTATGAAATAAAAGGACAAATTAATATCATACTTAAACTGGAAAATGACTGTAGTATTGGAAACTATTATATCTATATCCATTTGCAGCCTCTTTGTTTCCTCCACACTGTTTATATCATCAACAAATCGAGATAAATTATATTTTGTTCCCTCATCTAAGACGTTGATATGAATTGCAAATATTTACAATCTAGGGAATTGTTGTGATGTAAAATGTTATCAATTATTGCAAAGGGAATTGAATACAAAAATAGGGAGGTTATGCTTCAGTTGTACTAGACATTGGTCAGCCCATATATGGAGTACTGTGTACAGCATTGAACTTCTTATTTAAGGAAGGACGTAAATGCATTTGAAGCAGTTTAGAGAAGTTTTATTAGACCAACGCCTGGAATGGGCACTTTGTTTTATGAGGAAGGTTGGATAGACTCAGGGCCTGATTTTACCAAAACTTCGCACCCGAAAACGGGCGCAAAATTGCGGTAAAGTTGGGTGTCGGGCCTTTTACGCGATCTTCACCCGAATCTAAGGGGGTGTGACTGATCATCCCCTGGGGGAGGATGGGAGGGGAGGGGGTGTGACCGATCATCCCCTGGGGCGGGAGAGGAGAGGGGGTGTGATGTCTCATCTTCTGGTCCGGGGGATTCTGCTTTCCCTCCTGGCACCATCACTGGTACACGACCAGCCACAGATTACTCTTCCCTGCAGGTGCGAGAGAGCGGGAGAGATGGCTGTGGCTGGTAGTGTACCAGTGATGGTGCCAGGAGGGATCGGCCGCAGACAGGCAGCGGAACCCCCCCCGACCAGAGGATGATACATCACACCCCCTCTCCTCCCTCCCCCAGGGGATGATGCGTCACACCCCCTCTCCTCCCCCCCCAGGGGATGATGCGTCACACCCCCTCTCCACCCCCCCCCCCCCCAGGGGATGATACGTCACACCCCCTCTCCACCCCCTCCCCCCAGGGGATGATCGGTCACACCCTCTCCCCCCCCCCGCCCCCCAACCAGAGGATGAACGTCAGAGAGCCACTCTCTCTGCTTTCTGATTTTTTTTTCGCCCCCGGGCGCGCTGTCAGATTTTTTTCAAACTGCACATGCGCAGTTCAGAGCTCCGATCGGTCCGCCAGCGCTAAGCCCCGGCCACAGCGCAGATCGGGCCGGAGCCGGCAAAACACGTATGGACGCGCTGGAAAGAGGATTCCAGGCGCGGATCTATTTGACACCCAGATCCGGCACTTAGACTCAAAATGGTAAAATTTCCCCCTCAGTTTGTATCTGCTGGAGTTTAGAAGTGATTTGATAGAACCATAAGATCCTGAGGGGTGTGGACAGGATGAATGTGGAGAGGTTGCTTCCTCTTGTGTGTCTAGAACTAGGGTCACTATTTAAAAATAAGGGGTTACCGATTTAAGACAAAGCTGAGGAGAATTTTTTTCTCTCAGAGGGTCATGAGTCTTTGGAAATCTCTTCTTCAAAATGCAGTGGAGGCAGAATCTTTACATTTTTTTAAGGCAGAGGTAACTAGATTCTTGACAGGCAAAGGGATGAAAGGTTATTGGGGTTAGGAAGGTATGTGAAGCTAAGATTACAATCAGATCATCCATGATCTTATTGAATGGAGGAGCAGGCTTGAGGGGCTGAGTGGCCTGCTCCTGCTCCTAGTTTTTAAGTTCACATGTATGATCGTACGTGGAATGTACTGCCTGAGATTTCACTGTTGTGCAATGAAGAATAACACTTTGTCCAGTGAATAATGTACTTGAATGCATCTGAAGAGTTTTCCACTTTCACAATGCTGTTCAATATAATGGTCACTTACCTTTTCAAAACAAAACTTTATTATCAATCACCAGATATAGCATCTCATTGTGACATGTGAAGTTGGTTACCACTTTGGAACTTACCTGTCATACAATTTCCAACTCCAAACCATGGTTTCTTCCATGGTTCAGGACAGCTCTGTACTGGTGTGAACCGCACTGCCTTCAATAGACAACCCGACTCCTTGAAAATTGTGGGGCCTCTTACATGCCCATTTCCACAATGGAGACAGCAATACTGGGAAAGCTGGATGCAGACTTGTGACCTGCTTCCTTTCCTGTGCTGAACAGAATTGCTGCTGCCAGGAATGGGGGTAGGAATCCTGGAATCGGATCCTGCCCATTTTTTTTGCCCACCCGATGAGGGTGGCCCCACATGAGGACAGGATATTCCAGTCCAAATAATTTGCTTAATGTCCCTGCCGTTTCCTTATTCTGCATAATCATTTATTCTGCCTCTGCCACTAAGGAATCCATGTTTACCTTTGCTAATCTCTTCCTATTTATTTTCCTTTTACAACCTGTATTTTATGAATTTTACATTCTGCTGTAGATCCTTGATGGAAGCAATTCAAAATCAAGCGAAGCAGATACATTCAATTTGCTTTTGTTCTGATGAAAATCTCATTTTGTTTTCCTTCAGGCCATTTTACCGAAATCCCCAAACTGAAACAGATTTTTATTACTTTTTATTAAGGGTGATAAAATGTGGTGCAATGCCTCATAGCGTATGTTTTATGGAACCTTGTTTGAAATGCTATATTCCTTGTGGAGCTTTTACTCTTGGACTTCACACTTAGTATTTCGTTTTCAGGAGACAGTGGGAGAGACCCCATTAACGATGATTGTATAAATAGCTATTGATCATATTAAACAGCGGCTGATGATGTTAGTAGTTGCAGAATGCATTTTGAGTGTTATGCAACTTGATTTTTAGCATAACAGTGTTCAGAAGGTTACATGGAATTGTGTGGCAATTAAAACGGATTAATTGAACGTGAATGTAACTGAGCAATTAAAATGTGAAACTCTTTAATTAGGCATCTACAGGAATGTATATCAGATGAAACTAGGTAAGTCATGAGGGTGAATAAAATAGAAAGACATGCCAATAGGGTGGAATGAAGTAACGCAGGAGGAGCCCTCATATGTAGCACAAACACCACCAGAGATCTTCTGGGTTGTATTACCTTTCACTGTGCTATAAATATTATCTAATACTGTGAACTATAGTCATGAAATCTTAATGTATTCCTGAACTATTTCAGTGGTGTTGTTAATCTATTTATTTCATGGGCGGCATGGTGGCACAGGGGTTAACACTGCTACCTGACAGCGCCAGGGACCCAGGTTTGATTCCCGGCTTGGGTTGCTGTCTGTGCGGAGACTGCACATTCTCCCTGTGTCTGCGTGGGTTTCCTCCGGGTGCACCAGTTTCCCCACACAGTCCGAAACACATGCTGGTTAGATGCATTGGCTATGCTAAATTCTCCCTCAGTGTACCCGAACAGGCGCCGGAGTGTGGCGACTAGGGGATTTTCACAGCAACTTCATTGCAGTGTTAATGTAAGCCTACTTTTGACACTAATAAATAAACTTAAACAGCAACAACTTGGATTTACAAAGCACCTTTATAATGAAGTAAAGGTTCCATGATGCCTCTTAGTTACAGAAGAGGTAAGGGAGACAACTAAAATAACAGGTCAAATTTCTCTAACCCATTAGAGGTGGCTTTGGGGCTGGGTGGCCAAGAAAACTGTGGAAATATGCAGCAGGTCTGCTACCTAATGAGTTCCCATTACTTTTCCCAAGGGCAGGCTGTGGCAGCTGCCAGCAACGTTCCTACCCACTGCTGGGCCCTAATTAAGGTCATTAGGGCCTTAATCATTAGCAATAGTCTGCTAGGAAGGCAGGTTTTCCGGTATTATTACACAGGGCCCACATTGTGATATTCCTGCCTTGAAGCCCCCAATGCATTGCCAGGTTTTTGGTGAGAGAGATTCTTTAATTTGAGAATGTAAGTGCAGCAGCCTTGCTTGGCAACTGTTTTCTTTCATGGAATGCAATTCTCAGTGCAGTTTCATTCTTAATCATGCCATAATATTAGTCCAGAATCTCAGTGTTGTCCATAGTACTGGAGTTACACAGGCAACATTGGCTAGATACCATCTCAAAAACATCTGGCTTGGTGACTTCAAGGCAAGAGGTAGGAGTACCAATTGATTTTGCTCATTCATGTCCAAAGGAGCAAGATCTGAGCATTTTGTTTCATTTCCCTCTCTGTTGGACAGGTATAAATAAAGTTAGTTCAATAATGGCTGCCTACAGTTAAATACCTGCTCATCTTAGTGCAATAAGCAGCAGAAAGCTAATGAAAAGGCTGGAATTGGATTTATTTTAAAATTTTATTTGAGAAATGAAGGATCAAAGAACATTGTGACACATTTTTGGAATTTGAACAATTTGAAAGATTATTCCGTACTCCATCTTCTTCTGGTATACAACCGACACACCCATTCCCAGAGGATGCCCGAGAGCAGAAGCTTTCATGTTTGTGGGAATGAAGCAGTAAGTTGTCTATTTCATTATTTCTTACAAAATGATGATATTTTTATTAAATACATACTGGTGTTGAGAAAAAGGTTTATATGATAATTATTCTGCCAGTATTGGCGTTTTCAATGTTATGGTTCAGGTTAGAAACTCCAAAGTGTTTTATGAAACCCACCTGAGCCACAAGTTTTGCATCTTGAATTTGGCTAGGACAAGCATGAGATGTTTCACTTCAGGTATGATTCCAGTGACCCACTAGGGAGCTTTTATCAAACAAAGTTTATTTAAGAATATAGTTAACATGTATAGTAAGGAAATTAGCAACAACTTTTATCAATTACAAAAAAGAAACAAAACAACCAATATAATGTATAACTCTTAATGAATATCTCTAATGTGTTCCAATTAAAACCAAAACCCAGAGACAAAACCCTTTAAACAGATTTATCACTGCATAGGCTAAAGCTCACATAATACTACAATCTAGTTTCCTGGGTTGAATGCTAATTTCAAATGATCTTGAAAACTCAGAGCAGCTTGTAGTCATCGGCTCCCCAAAACACAGATTCTTTACTGCAGGATGGCAAACAAGATGTGCTTTCACCTAACTGGTAAAACTTTAAAAATAAAACAGAGAGAGAAACTTCTTTCAGCTATGCTTCTAACATTGCAGCCAACACAAAACTAAAAACAACCCTTGTCACCTGACCAGCACACAGTTTTTGTTTCCTCCTCCCACCAATGACATCACCTGAAGCTGTGAACACAACTTAAAAAAAACTTTCTTAAAGGGCCACTAACATCGCATCACTATGATGTCAGTAAAATCAAGTGTGCACCATCAATTATTGTTGATGTTGGTTTAGTCATTGTATTCTGGAAACTTCTGTACATGTACCATTGCTGACTGCAATTGAGCATATATACACAGCAAGCAGAAGGATTATAGATTGTACGCAGCACACATGCTGCCAAATGTATTCATCTGGAGTCCCTAAGAAGAGTCATATTGGACTTGAAAAGTTAATTTTGTTTCTCTTTCCAAAGATAGTGCCAGACCAGCTCAATTTTTCCAGCATTTACTGTTTTATTTTCAAATTTCCAGTTTGCTTTCATTTTAGCATTTACCTGGAGCTGATGCCCTTAACAGTTTTGGGCCTTATATCAGGTAAGCATCTTGTGGTGCCCTCTTGCTCTCAATCAGCCTGAACAGTGATTAACTTTCCCAGTGGGGCTGTAGGCTGGCCCCTACATTTGGCTCCTCCAATGTGCCCTCCTGCATCCATGTTCTGCCCACTGTCCCTAATTGGACTGTGAATGAAGAAGCGATCTATTGGTCACCTTCCATAATATTAAGTCAACAAGTATGCTACCAAACATCACACTTCTGGACCCAGAAATCACCTTGGCATGGGTCTTTGTCATTCACGGGAGATTTCAGCCCAATTTATCTTGAGAAGACTTTGAAAGCAGAAAGGAAAGTAATAGCAAATGTTTAGGGAGGAAGTTGAAGAGAGTATGGAAAGAATCCCGAAGAATCAGCAAGCAATTGTGGAGTGCAGGAGGCCAGAGTTATGACCAAAAGATAAGATAAGGAGAGGCAATGTCACTTGTTGGGAAGATGGAAATTTGCAAATAAGGCCAAAACCTTTAAATCAGTAAATTGGGGATAAGGGGTCAATGAAGATCAGCTACTTACTGTGTGAGAGAGGCTTAGTTCAAAACAGACTGCGAGCCATAGAATGGGATTCTAATGACATTTGAGAAATATGTTGCATAAATTAGAATCATAGAATCGTACAGCACAGAAGAGGTCCTTCGGCCCATCAAGTCCATGCCGACACATTAGAAACACCTGAACTCCCACCTAACCCCATTTGCCAACACTTATAGAATCATTGAAACTGAGGCAAAAAACATGTAAAAGCAGCAATGGCGTGAGGTAAGGGTGAAGGAATAAACTGGGTGTTGTTTAGGATGTGGGGTTCAAATCTCAGCTCATGTGAAACCAAGGGTGTGATTAACTTTCAGTGTTTGCATTATTGTCCCAAGCATAATTTCAAAGAGACTTTCAATGGGGAATTTTAAAAGCAAGACTGAGTTTTGACTTGGAGGTAATATTTTCCTCTAATATTACGATTCTGAGTCTGTGTGCTCTTACAATGTGCTCCTATTAGTAAGCCATTTCGTGTATGGCCATTTAAAACAGTGCGGGCAATATTAGTATTTAAATGAAATTCTCAAAATGTAGAATGATGTCAAGAATTAGTCACAATCAGGACAGTATGAAAATTTGATAAGCTATTATTATTCATCATTGATAAAGTGGCACAGCAATCACAAGCGTTGCTAAAATGGCACGCTCATTAATGGTTATTAAGAAATAATTAATGGAGATTTATGGCACTGACTGACTGCCAGGCAGCACCAATACTGACATCCTAAGTACCACCTATGGTTGGTGCCCATTTTATATAATGTATTCTTATATGTATTCTTATCTGCTTTGTAAAAAGATGTTAGCTTTCTTTTGGAGAAATGGGGTTGTGCTCATTGAGCCAAAAAATATCAGTGCTGAAAAACACATTTCCATTTTTGTCATCCACTGAACATGAGGCTTCATTTCTGGACCCCAACAGTATGGGAAGAATTGCTGGCTGCTCTGTGTAGAGACCGTGAAACTGCACTCAAAGTGAACGTGCTAATGAATTTGTTATACATGGCAACAAAAGCAATTCTTCCCCTACTGTGTCTTAATCTTAACTTCAAAGGAGCATTCCTACTGAAAGCAGTGTGACATTTTCATTTCTCACCCTGGTCTCACTGAGAGGGACTGTCAATTTAATATCAAATCACAGGTACAAAACACCAGTGTGCTAACCCAGTCTCCTATTTATAGTTTATCTTTAAATAATTATGTGTGTTTTCTACTCTAATTACCATTAAGTGACAGACATGCTGAGCATAGTAAAGGCAGATATAAGGGCAATGAATATGATAGTGATTTAGGACTTGCATAACTCACCATGGGAACAATATGAGTGCCATGCCATTTATTTTGCAGCAGAAATGGCCTATTGGAAAATATATTACATTATATGCTATGGGGTAATATACTAAAATTAATGTAAAGTAATATCCACTAATATTGCAAACTTCAAGAGGTTATTTTGTCTGAAAAATAGCCTCTAATACCAGAAAATGTTCTTGTTCTATTTTTGCTTCAAAATGATCTACAATAAATGATCCAACAATCCAAAGCTATGAAAATTAGCATATATTTTTAGTTTCATCATTGCGTTTTATGAAGCAGCGGTAGAGGATTGCCTTCCATTTACAGTCACAAAGATAGTATTTTCAGGGTGGTAGCTGTTAAGGTCTTTTAGACAGAAGTAGCTGAGGCAAAACATCACATTTTCAACTGTCATTCTGTGCTAGAGATGTTAGTTGGTATTAGATAAATTTCCCACATTTTCCCATCCATATAAATGGCTAATTGAACTGATTTGCTTTAGGATGCATCCAGATTTGACTAATCCAATTACAGTCCTCACTGGCCTTCACCTTCTATCCTCTGTACATCTGAAGTTATCCAAAACTCTATGACTCATATCCTGACTCACATCAAGTCCTGTTCGCCCATCAGCCTTGGGCCCACTGACCTACATCAACTCCTGGTCAGGCAATATCTCCATTTTAAATTTCTCATACTCATTTTCATCCCTCCATGGCCTCACCCTTCTCTATCTCTGCAATCTTCTCCAGCCCCAACAATCCTGCAAGATACCTGGGCTTTTCTAAGTCTGGCTTTTTGAGCATCCCCAGTTTTAATTGCTACATCTTTTGGTGACCATCACCTCTCTCTTTCTCTTTCTTCCTGTAAGGTGCTTCTCAAAACCTACCCATTTGATCAAGCTTTTGATCAAATGCTGTAATATCTCTGCAGATAGTTCAGTATCAAAATTTGTTTTGTAATGCTCCTGTGCAGTGCCTTGGGATATTTAATTATGCTAATGACATGATATAATCACAAGTAATTGTTGTTGTTATACTGGTGGGAATAAATGCTGAAAACTCAAAAGCCATATTAGAGTAAACTGTAACTTTCTATCTTCATTGTAGAATACAGAAAACAAAGTATTTGCTAAAAGTGCCAAAGCATTTTAACAACTGATAAGGCATGTGCTGGCACCGTTAAAAGGGTATGGTTTCCTCAAGATCAATGACCTGAAAACAACTGTAAAAGATAAATGAAAATATTAGTGAAAAATCAACACACTGTACTTTGTCCAAAGGAGCAGGAAATCACAAACCCAGAAAGCTGATTACACAGGCTGCCAAATTAGATTGATAATGACACTAACTTCTTCTCCCTGGCTGCTATAGAGTCTCAACAAGATTTTGCATTTTTTTCAGTACCCTTAATGTAATGAAATAACACAAGGTACTTCTTATAGGAAAGAGATTAGCAATTAGAAATGACTGAATGCAAAGTGAAGGCTTTGAAAGGCAGGAAGGGATCAAGCTAGGTGAAGTAGTACAGGTAGGGCATCTGCCCGACAAAGTTGAAAATTGTCCAGGTATATCTTGTCCAACTAGATACTCCCTCCCATTCCCCTAATCAGTCCCACTCTAATCAGCAAAATGATGGCAGGTGTCATTAGCAGTGCTATCAAGTGGCACATATCAATAATCCGCTTACTGATGCTCAGTTTGATTAACCTGGACCACTTTGTTCCAATCCACATTACAACCTTGGTCCAAACATGAAGAAATAGTTGAATTCCGGAGTGGGCATGAGTAACTGCCCTCAGCATCAAGACGGCATTTAACCAAATGAGATCTAACAAATTTGGAGTCAGTGGGAATCAAGGGGAAAACTCTTCACTAATTGGAGTCATATTGAAAACAAGGAAAGTAGTTGTGGTTTTTGAAGGGCAGTCTCCTCAGTCCCAGGTCATCACTGTAGGAGATCCTCAGGTAGTGTCCTATGCCCAACCATCTTCAACTGCTTCATCAATGACCTTCCTTTTGTTATAAGTTCAGAAGTAGGGATATTCACTGATGATCGCACAGAGAGTTTAAGGCACAGAGGCAGCCATTGGCCCATTGTGTCTGTGCCAGCTGAAAAACCAGCCACCCAGCCTAATCCCACTTTCCAGCATCCAGTCCATAGCCCTGCAGGCTATTTGATTATTGATTTGATTTACTATTGTCACTTGTATTGGTATACAGTGAAAAGTATTGTTTCTTGCGCTATACAGACAAAGCATACTATTCATAGAATACATAGGGGAGAAGGAAAGGAGAGGGTGTAGAATCTAGTGTTACAGTCATAGCTAGGGTGTAGAGAATGTTCAATTTAATATAAGGTAGGTCCATTCAAAAGTCTGATGGAAGAAGGGAAGAAGCTGTTCTTGAGTCGGTTGGTATGTGATCTCAGACTTTTGTATCTTTTTCCCGACGGAAGAAGATGGAAAAGCGTATATCCGGGGTGTGTGGGATCCTTGATTATGCTGGCTGCTTTTCTGAGGCAGCGGGAAGTGTAGATGAAGTCAATGGATAGGAGGCTGGCTTGCGTGATGGACTGGGCTACATTCACAATCCTTTGTAGTTTCTTGCAGTCTTGCTCAGAGCAGGAGACATAGCAAGGCTGTGGCACATCCGGAAAGGATGTTTTCTACGATGCATCTGTAAAAATTGGTAAGAGTCATAGTGGACATGCCGAATTCCCTTAGCCTCCTGAGAAAGTAGAAGTGTTGATGGGCTTTCTTCATTATAGTGCAGTGTGGAGGGACCAGGACAGGTTGTTGGTGATCTGGACACCTAGAAATTTGAAGCTCTGGACCATTTTTACTTCACCCCATAGATGTAGACAGGGGCATGTTTTCTACTACGCTTCCTGAAGTTGATGACTATCTCCTTAGTCTTACTGACATTGAGGGAGAGATTATTGTTGTCACATCATTTCACCAGCTTTTTTATCTCTTTCCTGTACTCTGTCTCATCATTGTTTCAGATCCGACCCACTACGATAGTGTCATCAGCAAACTTGAACATTGAATTGGAGCAGAATTTGGCCACACAGTCATAAGTGTATAATGAGTAAGGGGCTGAGGACACAGCCCTGCCAGAGCACCAGTGTTGAGGGTAATCATGGAGGAGGTGTCATTGCCTATCCTTACTTGTTGCGGTCTTGAAGTGCATATCCACACATCTTTTAAATGAATTGAGGGTTTCTGCCTCTACTATGCTTTCCTGCAGTGAGTTTCAGACGCCACATTTGCTCTCCGAGCAAATCCTTTTTCTCATCTCCACTCCAATCCTTCCACCAATCATTCTAAATTTATGCTCTTTAGTCACTGATTTCTCTGCTAAAGTAAACAGACTCTTCCCATTCACTCTATCATGGCCCCTCACAAGTTGGTACATCTTAATTAAATCTCCCCGCAGCCTCCTCTGTTCCAAGAAGAACAACCCCGGTCCATCCAATTGTTCCTCATAGTTGCAATTTTCCAGTCCTGGCAACATCCTTTTAAATCTCCTTTGTACCCTCCCTCAGGAGTACAATTACATCCTTTCTGTAATGAGGAGACCAGAACTGCACACAGTACTCAAGTTGTGGCCCAACGAGTTTTTATATAGTCGCAGAATAACCTTCCTGCCCTTATATTCTATGCCTCGGCTAATAAATCAAAGCACTCCATATGCCTTCTTAACCAGCTTATCATCCTGCCCTGCTACCTTCAGGGATCAGTGTACATTTACTGCAAGGTGTCTCACTTCCTCTGCACCTCTGTGTCCACCCATTTATTGTGTAATCTTTTGCTTTGTTTGATGTCCCTAAATGCCTCACCTCACACTTCTCTTGGTTGAATTCCATTTGCCACTTTCGTGCCCACCGGACCAGTCCATTGATATGTTCCTGCAGACCACAGCAATCCTCCTTGCTAACAACCGCGTGGCCAATTTTTGTGTTGTCTGTAAATTCTTGATCATTCCCCTTAATCATTTGAATATATTTGATTTATGTTCAAATCATTAATATATCCCACAACAAAACAGAGGACCTAGTACTAAGTCCTGTGGAACCCTGGTGGAAACAGTCTTCTAGACACAAAAACATCCATCAACAATTAACCTTTGTTTCCTGCCACTGAGCCAATTTTGCATCCAGCTTGTACATTCCCCTTGGTCCCATAGGGTTTTGATTTTTTAAGCAGTCTGGCATGTGGGACCTTGTCAAAAGCCTTGCTAAATTCCATGTAGACAACATCCACTCCATTTCATCTGGTCCTGGTTATTTATCCACTTTCAAGGGTGCTAATCCCCTTAATAGTTCCTCTGTTCCTAGGTTTATCACATCCAATACTTCATATTCCCCCCTTAACTACAATGACTGCATTACCTTCTCTCTTGTGAGACAGATACAAAGTATTTCTCTGACTCCACACATAAGTTACATTTTTGGCCTTTTATGGGCCCTACTCCGTGGTGTAATAGCAAATTATGAGGTGCTCCAAGAAGACGTGTTGGTCAAATAATTTCTAAATCTATTATTACATTGTTTTCCAATGTGTTAATCATTTGAGTCCCTGAATGTCAGTAAAACTATGATTTTTAGGTTTAAAATATTCGTGCCATTAGGCATTTTATTTCAAACCACGTGGTATTTTGAAAATTAGTCTTTTGCATCGCTAAAATTTCATTATGCAACAATTTAGTTATTTAACTCAAGAATTATAGAAAACTTTACTGGGGGATGGTATAAAGAAGGATCACAGCTTTTCTTGATTTACATTTATAACCTAGACTAGTTAGCGACTAGAGGACATAAATTTAGAGTGATTAGTGGAAGGATTGAAGTGGAGATGAGGAAAAGGATTCACTCAGAGGGTTGTGGGTGTCTGAAACTCACTGCAGGAAAGGATAGTAGAGGACGTGAACTGTGAGAATGGTAGAGATTGGTTTCAAGAGGATTTAGACAGGCTGGTGGAACTTGGCACATGGCAAATGAAATTTAATGTGGAGAAGTGTGAAGTGATATATTCTGGTCAGAAGATCGAGGAGAGATGACATAAATGAAATGTACAAGTTCTAACGGAAATGCGGGAACAGAAGGACCTGAGTGTGATAATGCATAAATCATTGAAGGTGGCAGGGCAGGTTGAGAAAGCAGTTAATAAATTACACTATTCAGGGTTCTATAAATAGCAGCACTGAATACAAAAGCAATTATGTTATGAAGCTTCATAAAACATTGGTTCAGTTTCAATGGGAAGGATGTGAAGGTTTTAAAAAGGGTGCAGAACTGATTTACGAGAATGGTTCAGAGGATGAGAGATTTCACTAATGTGGATAAATTGGTGAAGCTGGGGCTGTTCTCCTTGGTGGAGAGAAGGTTGAAAGGAGATTTCTTAGATGTGTTCAAAATCATGAGGGAGAGCGTAAATGGGGAGAAGCTGTTCCCTTTGGCAGAAAGTCCAGAACCCTAAAGTTGTGAACAAAAGAACCGGAGCTGTCATGAAGGAAACTATCTTTATGCAACAAGTGATTAGGACCTGGAATGCACTGCCTGAGTGTGTGGTGGAGACGGATTCAATTGCAGTTTTCAAAAGTGAATTGGATAATTATCTAAAGAAGAACGATTTTACAGGTCTATGGGGAAAAAATGGAGGACTGGGACTAGCTGAGTTGCTGTTGCAAAGAATTGACACAAAGACAATGTGCTGGATGGCCTCCTTCTATGCTTTAACCATTCTATGATTCTAGCATTAATGTATAAATACATTAAAGGAATTTGATAAACATTAGGAAAAAAGAAGCTGAAGGTTGCCCGAATAATGATCTAAGGAGATCCATCAAAGATGCCAAAAGACAGTACCAAACCAAGCTAGAGTCCCAGGCTAGCCACACGGACTCTCGCCGACTATGGCAAGGTCTGCAAGACACAACAGGTTACAAGATGAAGGCATATAAAATTGCCGGCACCAATGCACCCCTCCCTGATGAGTTCAATGCATTCTATGCCCGTTTTGAGCAAGAGGTCCATCCTGGAAACCTCAGACGAACCTATATCCAAGATCACCATTGCAGATGTCAGAGTAGTCTTCTCAAAGATCAACTCACGGAAAGTGACTGGCCTGGAGGGGTATGTAAGTGGAACCCCTAATGGGGTGGTAAGATTTTTAAATTGGTAGACATTAAAGCACTGAAAGAACTAGCAGCATTCAGTTAAATGACTTTTAAAGTAAGTTTAATGAGCTAACAACAAGTAGTTTACACGTATAAGATGCAGTAATTTATTCAAACAAGTGATTATGATTGTAAAACACATATGCTGATATTTTGAATTATTGATTTTAGGAATATTGTTCGCTTTAGTCAAAAAGCATTTTACTGCAAGGCATCATGATAAAAGTCATTAGGGTGAAGCCATATTTTGAGAGAATATTTGGGCCTTGGAAATATGCAAGTTTTGTCAGTAAAGTTTTGGATGAGAAAACATTTAGAATACCTAATCATATTTCATGAATAGGGTTTATTCACTGTCCAGACGAGATGGACTGGTGCCCAGACATGATGTCACGAGTTAGTCTGGTTAGACTGTGACCTTTAAGGGAACTCATGAGAATGTTCATTTGAACTCTGGGCTGAGCGTCTTAGGCTACTAGGCAACCAGGGTTTGAGGTCAGCCAAGACAGGAGTCAACTTCCGGATTTCAGACTAATAAAATGCCATTATGCTGAGGGGTGGAATTCAATTGGCTAAAGAATTTTATCATGTATTATTGTTGATTTGTGTATCCTGAAGATGATTAATTTAAAGTTACTGAAAGGCAAGAATGATTGGTAAGAGAAAACTATAATTGATCTGTTTTTGATTGTATATGTTAGATTCATCGGAGAGGTTTTGCTGCTCTATGTCAGAGCTATTTAACCCTTTGATGAACTCCTGGCAGCCACTGGTTTAAATAAAAGTTATTTCTTTATACAGAGATACATGCCTCATGAGTCCTGTATTGTCTAAACTTTCAGCAGTACTGGTCACCTCAGGTACCCCACAACAGGGGTACCCGGACAAGCACTCAGATCCTGCGCAGACCAGCTGGCGGGAGTATTTGCAGACATCTTCAGCCTCTGTTTTCAACAATCTGAGGTCCCTATCCGCTTCAAGAAGACAACCATCATCCGGGCACCAAAGAAAAGCCAGGTAGCATGCCTTAATGACTATCATCTGGTGGCTTTGACATCCATTATTATGAAGTGCTTCGAAAGGTTAGTCATGGCACGAACCAATTCCAGCCTTCCAGTTTGCCTGGGTCCACTACAGTTCACCTACCGCCATAACAGGTTCACAGCAGACGCCATCTCCCTGGCCCTGCACTCAACCCTGGAACACCTAGATAACAAAGATACCTATGTCAGACTCCTATTTATCGACTACAGCTCAGCCTTCAACACCATTATTTCTATGAAACTAATCTCCAAACTTCGTGGCCTGGGCCTCGGCTCCTCCCTCTGCGACTGGATCATGAACTTCCTAACCCACAGAACAGACCGCAATCAGTAAGGATAGGCAACAACACCTCCTCCGCGATCATCCTCAACACCGGTGCCCCACAAGGCTGTGTTCTCAGCCTCCTACTATACTCCTTATACACCTATGACTGTGTGGCCAAATTCTCCTCCAACTTGATTTTCAAGTTTGCTGATGACACCACTTGTAATGGGTCGGATCTCAAACAATGACGAGACAGACTACAGGAAAAAGATAGAGAATCTGGTTAACTGATGCAACAACAATAATCTATCCCTCAATGTCAAAAAAATGAAGGAGATAATCATCGACTTCAGGAACGTAGAGGAGGACATGCCCCTATATACATCAATGGGGATGAAGTAGAAATGGTCAAGAGTTTCAAATTTTTAGGTGTCCAGATCACCAACAACCTGTCCTAGTCCCTTCATGCCATCACTATAGTTAAGAAAGCCCACCAATGCCTCTACTTCCTCAGAAGACTCAAGAAATTTGCCATGTCCACTATGACTCTCACCAACTTTTACAGAAGCACCATAGAAAGCACTCTTTCTGGTTGTATCACACCTTGGTATGGCTCCTGCTCTGTCCAAGACCGCAAGAAACTACAAAGGGTCGTGAACAAAGCCCAGTCCATCACTCAAACCAGCCTCCCACCCATTGACACTGTCTACACTTCATGCTGCCTTGGAAAAGCAGCCAGTATAATTATCCACGCACTCCGGACATACTCTCTTCCACCTTCTTCCATCGGGAAAAAGATACAAAGGTCTGAGGACACGTACCAACCGACTCAAGAACAGCTTCTTCCCTACTGCCATCAGACTTCTGAATGGATCTACCTCGCAATAAGTTGATCTTTCTCTACACCCTAGCTATGACTGTAACACTACATTCTGCACTCTCTCATTACCTTCTCTATGTATGGTATGCTTTGTCTGTATAGCGCGCAAGAAACAATACTTTTCACCGTATACCAATACATGTGATAATAATAAATCAAATCAAATCAAATATTGTGATCAAGAAGTGTGGGAGGAAACTTTAATGCAAAGAGAGCCTCAGTAATGAAAGATGATCCCCACTCCTCCACACACAGTGAGTGTATTTGCCTTAATACAGGACTTGGAAACTATGAAATATAATTCTTGCTGCAAAGCCTTACCCAAACAAGCTTTGCTTGTTAATTATTCATTGCTTTGATGGTAGTGTTAAGAGGAAAAGTGAAAAAAAATTATCCTTTCTGTCTTTAAACAGTTCAGTAAGTTATTTTTTAAATACAGAAACAGAATGCTTTTGATTAAAGTTGCTCGAGAACTTTCTCAATGTGAAACACAGAAAAGTGGGGAGTGAGGTTCATCTTTGCCCTGCTTCACCAGCCTTACCCCTGTGAAACTTTATGCTAATCAGGATGCTTACAAAAACTTTTTCCGGCCAATCCCAGAGCACATGTAACTTTCGGATCAGAGTATAAAATTGGCGTGGGAAAGAGCACGCAAAAGATGTAAGGACACAGGTTTAAACATTAGATTAAGTAGCTGCATCTCCCCCCCAGCACCCTGAGGACATACAAATTGTTTAACACTTGGCACCAGAGTCTATGTATAATTTTTTGGTAATTAACTTTTCCCTAGCTGCTTTAAAAAAGTAAATTGCATTCAGGTCCCCAGTCACTGATATTTGTATTCTTGATGCTCATTATGGATGGGTATACATTCTAATTGTAGCATTCCTCCATTTGGACATTGCTCTTTAACACATTACTGTTGCACCGAAATTATGTGAGGCATCAGAACAAGTACAAAGGGATTTCTCAAAGCTTGATACACCGTGAGAGGAGACACGGCAGTGGCAGCAGGAATTGTTTTCAATGTCATTATTAATGCAAAATAAATGAGCATCTGCAATGACTTCAGAACTATGGTTTTATGTGTCTTTCATTACAATTTTCATTCATCTGGTTTATCTGGTTTGGGACCCTTTGTAACTTTTCTTTCCTAGCGCCGCCTGGTTGTAAATTGAAATTGTGAAAAGTGGGCACTGCTGGCAATTTTTGCAGATTCTGACTTCTTGGTTTGATAGTCTGAGCAATTTCAAAAGAATGACTCAGTGCCTCACCAATAAATAAACGACCCAGTAGTCTGAAAGATAATTAATGACTGGGGATTGCTCATCTGTAGTTTAAAATGAGTTTAAAAGGATGAGCTGATTCCAAACGTTTTCCAATTCAAGTCTTTACTGTGCACTCTTCCATCTTTAAAAAATTCTGCCATTACTTTTGGGAAAATTACAGAAAATGTTTAGTTTATCCGTGAACTGGTTCATTGTAAAGTTGACATTTATGTAACCAAATAATGATTCCTACTTCCACTCCACCCCAACACCCCTCCAACCTTCTCACCCCCACCCCCCACCCCAGCAGCAGTGCAGCAATGCACGAATTGACCTGACAAACTGGCTTCAAAAACTCAGAAGTTCCGTTTTCTTTAAGCCAGTCTGTCATGTCCTAAACTCTAGCTACTCAGTGTGGATTACAACAGTTCTGTTTAAAACACCGAGCCTGGGACCGACTAGCCTCCAGGTCCCAATGTTTGGAACCGTCTACACTCCCTTTCCTGGGTCTTGGTCAGAGATGCTGGAGTGGTGCTCTGGCAGCACTTCACCCAGGTCTTACTCTTTCCTTTAGTTATCCTCTTACTCTTAATGTATTGATATAATATCTTTGGGTTCTGCTTGATTTTACTTGCCGATATTCTTTCATGGCCTCTTTTTGCCTTTTTATTTCACCTCTCCTCTTTCTATTTTCTTCTTGGCAGAGTGCTCACAGTGTTCAACTCAAATGATGGAGTAATCTGTTCCTACATTCAACAAGACCTGAGCAACATGGGAACATCAACACCTGGAGGCTCCCCTCCTAGTCACTCACCATCCTGACTTGGTAATATATCACCGTTCCTACACTGTCACAATGTCAAGATCCTCAAACTCCTTCCGTAACAGACTGTGGGTGCACCTACACCACATGGATTGCAGTGGTCAAGAAGGCAGCTTCTCATCTGTTCAGGGGTATTTAGGGATGGGCAATAAATGTTGGCCTAGC
This sequence comes from Mustelus asterias, assembly GCF_964213995.1. NCBI lineage: Eukaryota > Metazoa > Chordata > Chondrichthyes > Carcharhiniformes > Triakidae > Mustelus > Mustelus asterias. Next base: position 79,013,479 of record NC_135810.1, read on the forward strand.
CAGTGATGTCCACATCCCATGAATGACAAAAAATCAGATCTGGGTTGATAAAGGGCAAGTAATATTTGCCATATTCAAGTAGTAGGCAATAACCATCTGTAACAAGATTGAGTCTAACCACTTACCCTTGATCTTCAATAACCTTACCATAATTGAATTCCCCAACATTAATATCCTAAGGAGTCACCATATATCGGAAACTTAACTGGGCCAATGATATAAACACTGTAGCTATAAGGGAAGGTCAGAGCAGGGTATCTGCAGAGAGTAACTCACTTCCTGATTACAAAAGCCTTTCCCCTATCCACAAGGCATATGTCAGGAGTATGATGGAATATTTCCCACTTGCCTATATCACTGCAGCTCCAACAACACTCAAGAAGCCAGGGGAGACAGTCTCAGGTTTCATGTCAGGAGTTAGGAGACTGGTAGAACACCTGCAAATTCGACCCAGCATTAACTGAAATGTTATGGGACAGAATTGTCTGCAGTATAAACAGCTTAATAATACAAAAATGATTACCAACAGAAACAAAAATCACCTTTGAAAAAGCGTGGAGCTGACCCAGGGGACTGAATGTGCAGAGCAGGGACTAACAGAGTTGCAAGATTTGCAAAATTTGTGGCGGGAAATAGCTGTGATGTAAAACAGCCTAAGAACCCGATAGAGGAGGTGCAACATTGAGGGCTGAAGGGTGTTTTCAATGTGGGGGAGAACACTCCCAAGAAGTTTGTCAATGCAAGAACTATCTGCGCTTCAAGCGTAACAAGAAAGGTCACTTAAAGGCATGGTGCAGAGCGAAGCAACCAAGACTGTCAGTGCAAAAATAAAAGACAGTGACTATTAGCTTAACTCCCTAAACAATCTGGATAAGGAGCCCAGCAAGGGATCAGAGTCGTTCACCCTAAACCAGGTCCAGCTAAACAAAGTGCCCCCAATAGAGATAAGTTTGCTGGTAAATGGCAAAGCATTAAAAGTGCAGGGTCGGCAGCCACAGTCACAGGGGGAAAAGGCATTTTGTTATCTGCAAAAGGGACTCCATCAATTAAGTCTAAGTAAGTCAGGTGCTATTTTGCCCAAATATACCGGAGAGGCACTGCAGATTTTAGGTGCAGTAATAGTAACGGTGGCATCAGAACCAGACGGTGAAGCTGCCAGTCTTGGTAATCAAGGGTCATAGACCTTGTTTAATGGGATGTGATTGGTTGAAACCAACACAGCTAATTTGGCTGGAAATTTTAAACCTGAGGGATGGAGGTTTTTGGGAGCTACTGTATAAATAATCTGAGGTCCTCAGAGACTAATTAGGATGTGTACAGGGAGCTAAAGCTGAAATTTATCTGGATCAAGAAGCGATGCCTAAATATTATTGGGCCCGCCCGGTACCTTATGCTCTCGATCAGAAGGTGGAAATTGAGCTTAAGAGGCTGGAAGATTTGGACATTACAAAGCCCGTACAATTCTCCAAATGGGCTGCACCCAGAGTGTCCATTTTAAAATCGGATTGGACAGTAAGATTTGGCGGGAATTACAAATTAGCTATCAACAGAGGAGCACAGATAGAAAGGTACCCCATATCCAGAATTGGAGATCACTGTGTTAAACTGGCAGGAGGTTTAAAATATACTAAATTGGACATCAGCCCTGCTTATCAGCAGCTAGAGTTGAGTGAGGACTAGCAAAAGCTGATGATTTGATTTTGATTTGATTTATTATTGTCACATGTATTAGCATACAGTGAAAAATATTGACAATCTACACACACAAGGGTTTGTACCAGTGTACAAGGTTGCCTTTTGGAGTCTCATTAGCCTGTGCCATTTTCCAGCATACAATGGATAGTCTTTTGCAAGGTATCCCCAATGTAGTGGTTTATCTGGATGATATAATAATCACTGGTACTTCACCTGTAGGACACAGTTCGAATTTAGAAGGAAGCAGTGGTTAGGTTGAACTGGGAGAAGTTGAGCCAATTGGCAGGAGGGCACATACCACGGGTCGAGGAGGGACTCGCAGTTGGAGCCAGGGAGTCAAGATTACAATACATTTATAATCTAGTCTGACTTTGTTGTACATGAATGTCTTTATTCTGTTGGCAATAAAGCCTTTGTTGTTAAAGCTGCACCGAGTCACCCTCAGTCTATTACGGAGACAGAGAAATCAGAGTGGGAGTGAGAAGAAGAATTAAAATAGCAAATTATCAGAAACATAGCATATTTCTCACGGACAGAAGGTGGGTCACCCAATCTGCGTTTGGTCTCCAAAATGTAGAAAGACCATATCATAAGCAAAGAATACATTTGACTAAATTGAAAGAACTGGAATTATTGTTTCCACTGGAAGGGATGTTTGGGGCCTTGGATGGTGAGCAGAGAGATGGAAGGGCAGGTATTGCACTTCCTGTATTTGTGGAGTAGGTATTGATTGACTGAGGAATGGATCAGGGTGTCGCAGAGGAAATTGTTCCCTCAGAATGTTGAAAGAAGAGGGAAAGGAATGTTTGCTCGTAGCTGAAATGAATGAGAATGTGGAGGCTGATGAGGTGGGAGCTGAGGATTGTGATTCTGGAAGGGAGGAGAAGGGGTGAGAACAGAAGCGTGGGAAATGGGCGGATACAGTTCAAGGCCCTGTCAACCACAATGACAGTGTAGGTGAATCCTTGGTGAGGAAAGAGCAAGATATAAGAAACCCCGGTGTGGTAGTTGACATAATCAGAAATGTGACAAAGATGGACAATGGAATGGGAAGCAGGGATAGAAGGAAGTCTAATCACACTAACTATGGGAGTCGGTGGGCTCATTGTAGATGTTGGTCGATAGCCATCCTTAGAAACGCAGACTGCGAAGTTGAGGAAGGGAAAAGTTGGAGATGGACCATGTGAAGGTGAATGAAGGGTAAGAATTAGATGCAAATTCACTGCTTTCTAGTTCAAAATGAGAGCAGCAAGTGGCCCAATACTGTCTTCAATGTATCAGGAAATGAGGTGATAGAAGGAACCTGAGCAGAACTGGAACAAAAAATGTCCCATGTGTCCCACAGATAGCTTTTAATTTGGAAGGAGTGAAAAGGGAAGTCATCTGAGGCAAAAACAAGTTCAGCCAGGCAGGAGAGATGGTGAATGGGAGCAGTTCAGGCCTCTCTATTCAAGGCTTGATTTGCCACCACTGTTCTTCAGTAGATTTATTGGGCTATAGAGTTTTACTCTGATCCACTGGTTGTGGAACCCCTCTTTCTATAACTTGTTGCTTTTAATGTTTAGCTTGGAGGCAATTCTGTGTTGGAGCTTCACTAAGTTGATAACTCATTCTAAGCTTTGAATGGTGATGCTCCTGATATGTAATTCTACACTCTGCATTGAACCAAGGATTCATACCCTGTCTTGTTGGTGATGGTACACTAAGGGATGGGTGACACATGACTTTAGAGATCATTGTGATGTACAGTTCTGTTACTGATGGCCCACAGTCTCTCATGGGTTCTCAGTTTTGGGATGCTAGATTTCTTTATTCTCTCCCATCCCAGTGATCACGCCATGAAGCATCTTCAACAATGTTGTTGGGTGAATAGTGCTATATAAAAAATTTACAAAACTTATATATTTACACCGTTTATTGCCTTCATATTATTCCTTTTTTAAAACTTTTTATGGTATGCTAATCTGAATTGCCATTTTCTTTGGTCACGCTCCCTGTATTCTTGTTAAATTACAAACATTTTTTAAATGTTGCTGAATTTAATATTGGCATTTAATTTAGTAGATATGTTTCACCAATGCTATGATTGCTGGGATAGTATCTCCTCCATATATATATTTGTCAGATATATGGAATTCTCCACAATCCTCACTGCCGATGAGATTTTGAATGATTGAATTTTCCTTTCATTTCAGTGGTGTTTTGCACCGGCTGCTTACATATAACAGCCAATCACTCTCCTTCCAATGTGAGATTACCAATTCCGGATAATTTTTTATAAGTGGCTGGCTGCAGATGCCTCCTTTTCTTGTTGTCAGGCAATGTGTTTCAGTTGTTGTTAATATCAGAACAATGTCAGTGATTGTGTGACATCAAATGTGATTTAAAGCCTCCCCTGTGATCTATGGGATGCAGGAGGTGAGAGGTGTGTGGCAGGCTTTTTGTGTGAAAATTTCATATAGGATTTGCCCAAATATTACTGGCTTCCTACTCCAGAACCTAAGTGCATGAATCAACCTGACACTTTGGGCGGTATTTTACCACTTTTTGTCCAAGAGCTGAGCAGACTAGACACTGGGAGAGTTTCAGATCCGTCTTTTGGGTGTGTTTTTATGCCTCCCATATGCACTTTGCCTTTAAAATGCTGAGTTAGCCTGTTGCTCGTTGCAGAAGCCTATGGGTGGGCTTAATGCGCCTGAAAGCCTGCAGAGGGAAGTAGTGAGCATGTGCAAGAGTCTGATGCTGCACATGCGCATTAGCAGTAGCAGGGGTCTGACAAAGAGAGAGCTGTCTGGTCCCTGCTAGTGTAGGCAGCCTGAAGCAGCTACCCACCCCCCCCCCCCCCCCCCCCTGCAATCGTGGGGTCTCACGGCCCAAGATACAGCGCCCATCGACACACCCCGCCGCCCAGACCGTCTCGCTGCCCTCCCCCCACCGATCGCTGCAGAGTGGCAGCGGGTCCCCTCCCATCATTAGCCCCCCCCCCCCACTTGCCCCTCCCCATTAGTCCCGCCTCCACTGGCCTCTCCCCATTAGCCACACCCCCACCAGCCCCTTTCCTATTAACCCTCCCCATTAGCCCTACCTCCTGGCACTGCCTGGTGGGCATTGCCCAGGTGTCAGACTGGCACTGCCCAAGGGGCACCCCCTTTGCCCTCGGCCTTCCCGAGGAGGCCTAAATGGCCTCCAGTTCCATTGGCGAGGCCAAGTTCGACTGCTCCCCGTTCATGGGGAGCATGTCTATTCCTCGCCGGCGCGAACCTTTCCCGGAGAGGTCATTAAGGACGATTGAGTGCTGGGCTCAGTAATGACATGTAAATAATTCTTTAAATAAGTTTCAATAGATTAACCTGCTCTCGCCCACTTCCGGCGAGAGGCTGACCACGCCGGAAATCCGGTGCTCGTAAAATGATGCCGGTCGCGAAAACCGGCGCCAATCACGCTAATTGCTTTACATCCCACTTTACGATCACATGTGTCCAAAAAGAGGCGCAACGCAATGGTAAAATCACCCCTTTGACTGCTGCATTGTTAGAGATGCATTCCTTCAGCTCAAAACTTTAAACCAAAGCTTTGTCTGCCCATTCCACTGATTCAGGGAAATAGTGAAGATCCTATACCTAGAATTAGATGTTCCCCAGATGACTCGGTCACCATTCTTTCCTCAATTGACATAACCAAAAAACATTGGCCATTCGTGTTAATGGAAACAAAGACTTGCATTTATGTAGTGCCTTTCACAACCTCAGGACATCCCAAACCACAAACCTTTGGAAATGTAACTGCTGTGATAGTATAGGAAATATTGCAAAATAACAAGGTCCCACAAACACTAATGTATGAATGAATGTATGAGTGATCTCCTGGACTCGTTTCGATCGCCTCAGGGGGTCGGAGAGGAATTTCCCAGATTTTTTTTCCCCATATTGGCCCTGGGGTTTTCACTCTGGGTTTTCGCCTCTCCCTGGAGATCACATGGTCTGGAATGGGGGGGTGGGGGTGAGTTAATAGGTTGTGGTGAACAAAGCATCGTGTCTGTGAGGGACAGCTCGGTGGATAGGATTGGTATGTAGATAGGCTGGAAAATTGGGCGGGGATCCTGGATTCAGGATTCAATCCTGGACCGGGGAGCGGCGCGGGCTTGGAGGGCCGAAGGGCCTGTTCCTGTGCTGTATTGTTCTTTGTTCTTGTTCTTTGACAAGATAATTGGTAGTGTTAGTGGAGGGATAAATATTAACCAACAGAACAACCCTACTTCTGCTTCAAAATAAGGTGATAGATTCTTTCACAGGGTGCCTTGGTTCACCATCTCAGTGGAAACATAGCAGCACTTCCTTGGTATTGCACTGGTCCCCACCCCCCCACCCCCCCTGACCTTCCTGCTAGAGTCCAAAAGAATGCAAAGCACTATATTTGGACAGGCTTGTTTGCAGGAATTGCCTGAAAGATATTTAGACATCAATCCGCCTTTGGTCTCCATTCTAGATTTTTGGTCAGGGTTTACTCCCTTAACTTCAATTCTCCCAATGTATCCACAAGGCAGTGGAGTTATTTGCCTATAGTTGGGAATTCAGTTCATGAACACCAGGGTGTGGCTGCATTCCAGTGGGTTTGCACATTGCACATCTGGGGACCAAACCTCCACTGAACTCCACTGAAGCTTTAGTCAGGGACCGGGCGGAACCCAGTTTCTCTGCGTTGCCATGAGGAGGCACAACTGAGGATTTGTCGATGGAGAGGGCGTAGCTAATCAGTGGTGTGGACTGAAAATAAGCAAATTATCAAAGAAAAGCAGAAAGCATGCTTTCATCAAGTCAAATGAACTTGATACTAGTTGATAAATCTGCCATGGTCTACCACAAGCCTACCTTCACTGGTCAATACAAGCACTGGGATTTTTACAATTCCACAAGCTTTAATTAATGAATAGCCTCAGAGTAAAGGCACCCCTAGATAGCAGCAACCACAACACAATTAAATTTTAAATCCAGTTTGAAAGGGAGAAGAGTGGGCCCGAGACGGGTATTTTAAACTTAAAAAAGGGCAACTATGTGGGTATGAAAGTTGAGCCAGCTGAAGCGAACTGGGATACTAGGCTAGGGGATAGATCAATAGAGAAGCAATGGCAGACATTTAAGGGGATATTTCAGAATAGTCAGAATAAGTACATTCCTACTATAAATAAAAACCCTAAAGGGAGGATCCACCGTCCATCATTAATTATTGAAGTTAGTGAAAGTATCAAAGAAGAAAGCATATAACTGCACAAAGGTGAGTGGTTGGTTAGATGACTGGTCAGAATATAGAACAGCAGAGAATGTCTAACAGGTTAATCAGGAGAGCGAAATAGGTGTATCACAGGAAGCCAGCTAGAAATGTACAACAGAAAGCAAGAGTTTCTATGGGTTTTTAAACAAGAAAAGAGAAGTAAAGTGAGAATTGGTCCTCTCAAGAGTGAGAATAAGGAGTTCTTAGAATCTTAGAAACCCTACAGCACAGAAAGAGGCCATTCGGCCCATCGAGTCTGCACCGACCACAATCCCACCCAGGCCCTACCCCCATATCCACCCACTAATCCCTCTAACCTACGCATCCCAGGACACTAAGGGCAATTTTAGCATGGCCAATCAACCTAACCTGCACATCTTTGGACTGTGGGAGAAAACCGGAGCACCCGGAGGAAACCCACGCAGACACAAGGAGAATGTGCAAACTCCACACAGACAGTGACCCAAGCCGGGAATCGAACCCAGGTCCCTGGAGCTGTGAAGCAGCAGTGCTAACCACTGTGCTACTGTGCCGCCCTAAATTAATAGCAGACAAAGGTACACCAAGTCCTCATCACATTCCACACTGAGAAACACCTTCAACAGCAAATGGACAGACTCTCTCATTCCTGTAAAGAGTTTGTTTTTACCATCAGCCTCAGGATGATGAATGTCCTGGTCCAGATGTTTCCATGTTGCCATCCATCAGCATTGACAATGTGATGCTGGAGGTTGTTGGTAGCTCCACATATTTCAGCTCCATAATCACCAGAAATCTGTCACTTGATGCTGAAATCAACACATGCACCTCAAAAGCTGCAGCTGTTACGTCCAAGCTGAGTAAGAGAGTGTGGAAGAACAACAATCTGACTGAGAACACCAAACTGTGAGCCGACCAAGCCTGCATCTTCAGTGCACTCCTCTGCAGTGGTGAGACCTGGACAACTTATGCTAGGCAGGGGAAAATGCTGAACAGTTTCCACTTCACTGTTTCAGACACATCTTCATCATCTCTTAGCAGGACAAGGTTACTAACTCAAGAGGTTCTGGAGCTTGATAATTCCATCAGTGTGCACTCATTTCTAAGCCAATGATGTCTACACTTGCTCAGCCTTGCTCATGGGATGCAGAAGGACTGGATACTCAAAGACCTTCTGCATGGTGAATTGGCCACTGGGTCACGACCTTCTGGGCATCCATACTTCTGATACAAGGACACCTGCAAGTGAGACATGAAGGTGGCAGATACTGACAACTGGACAACAGTCAGTCACTGCAGTCATGACCTCCGGAGGCTGACTGCTTGGAAGGGCATCGGAAGCAGCAAGCAGAAACAAAAAGCACAGCTGGCTGAGAAAAGACCCTGGAGAAACCAAAGGCCAAGGAAGCATGACCAGTCCTTCTGCAGCAAATATGGCCGAGACTGCCATGCCAGACTGGGGCTCCTGAGTCACACCAGGCAGTGCTTAGAGTTGACCATCACAAGACAAATGATCAGATGGAAGGCTGTCACCATCAACATAAATGATATGCTCAATCTCTCAAATTCCACTATAGCTGAAATGGCTACCACATTTGCTTATATAATATTAACTTCATTTCAAAGTAATTTGTTGGAGGTCAGATGTTTGACCTGGCTGGCACGGTGGCACATTGGTTAGCACTGCTGCCTCACAGCGCCAGGGACCCGGGTTTGATTCCCGGCTTAGGTCATTGTCAGTGTGGAGTCTGCACGTTCTCCCAGTGTCTGTGTGAGTTTCCTCCGGGTGCTCCGGTTTCCTCCCACAGTCCAAAAGACGTGCTGGTTGGGTGCATTGGCCATGCTAAATTCTCCCTCAGTGTACCCGAACAGGTGTTGGGATGTAGCGACGAGGGGATTTTCACAGTAACTTCATTGCAGTGTTAATGTAAGCCTTCTTTTGACACTAATAAATAAACTTTCAAACTTTGAGGTCTATGATAATGCTCTGTAATGATAGTGCTGTGTAATGATAATACTGTGAAATGGTAATGATGTGAAATGATAACACCATGTAATGGTAATGCTGTGTAATGCTAATACTATGTAATGATAACACCGTGTAATGTTAATGCTGTGCAATGATAATATGGTGTAATCATGGCACAATGTAATGGTAATGCTGTATAATGATAATACTGTGTAATGATAATACTGTGTAATTATGGTACTGTGTAATGTTAATGATCGGGCGGTTAAATACCGGGCGGCACGGTAGCACAGTGGTTAGCACTGCTACTTCACAGCTCCAGGGTCCCGGGTTCGATTCCCGGCTCGGGTCACTGTCTGTGTGGAGTTTGCACATTCTCCTCGTGTCTGCGTGGGTTTCCTCCGGGTGCTCCGGTTTCCTCCCACAGTCCAAAGATGTGCGGGTTAGGTTGATTGGCCAGGTTAAAAATTGCCCCTTAGAGTCCTGGGATGTGTAGGTTAGAGGGATTAGCGGGTAAAATATGTGGGGGTAGGGCCTGGGTGGGATTGTGGTCGGTGCAGACTCGATGGGCCGAATGGCCTCCTTCTGCACTGTAGGGTTTCTATGATTTCTAATGCTGTGTAATGATAACACTGTATAATGATAATACTGTGTAATGATAATGCTGTGTAATGGTAATGTTGTGTAATGATAATACTGTGTAATGGTAATGCTGTATGTTGATAATACAGTGCAAAAGTATGGCAGTTTTAAAAAAAATTTAATTTGGTTCGAATCTAAAAGACACCAATGTTACTTAATGAGTAAAAACAGAAAATGCTGAAAAATCTCAGCAGGTCTGACAGCATCTGCGGAGAGAGAGTAGAGCCAACGTTTCAAGTCTTGGATGATCCTTTGTCAACTGCTTTCAGACCTGCTGAGATTTTCCAGCATTTTCTGCTTTTGTTTCAGATTCCAGCATCAGCAGTAATTCGCTTGTACTTAATAAGCAGACGGACAAAGATAAACTCTTTTGGTATCTCTCCATCAGGAAACTTTGTCAGGCTGTGTAAAGCGGTCCTGCGCCAGCTGAGCACCTGGAGGTGTCTGCTTTGCAGGGCTAATGTCTCTCCTGGAGAGGGCGACGTGGTCAAGCATTTGTCTCATGCTGAAGGCTGCTTAGAGTTGAACGCATTTCCGTCCCTGTCTGACGCTGCCTTGGGAGCTGGAGAAATCGACACGGCGGCGGCGGTGGGGTGAAATTGACAGATTGAAGGGAGCTCGGCTCTGCTCCCCTCCAGGCGTCTCTGACACGGTTGCTGCAGCTCAGCATTTCCAGCCAGGATTGTGGGTCTGAGTGAGTGAGTGTTTTAGCAGCCAGCCCCAGCCGGGACTTGCTGAGTTTGAAGTGAGCGGGATCGCGGTCGGGGGAATGTTGGAGCAGCGACCTGTTTCCAATTAGAATCGATCCAGGAGCTGGGAGCCGGCCGCGAGCGTGGCTGGATGGGAAATGGGCAAAAGCTAAACTCACCCGGGGCACCCCTATCGCAGTCAGTTCTTCTCACGTTGCCTGGTTGAGGAGGAAAGGCAGGGAGAGGCAAACCTTTCCCAATGAACTCTTCCCCCCCTCTGGAGGATTTGATCTGTTGCGCCGTCCAAGTGCCTTTGGGGGATTGAGGCGGGCTCTTTGCCTCTTCCTGAAGCTGCCTTGATTTTCTTCTCTCTGTAAAGCCCAAACAAACTTACTGTTTGGATTGAAGGAGGAATCTCGGCGAGTGACACCTTTTAAAAAGGGGGAATCCCGGGGCCTGTGCCAGTGTTTAAAGAGCTGAGGGTCAGGCCAGAGCTGAAAGTGTCAGGGGATTGGGGTGGGGGGAAAAGGTACATTGTTCCTTTGACATGGGACACAAGAAAAGTCAGACCCCTTTCGTTTTTCTCCAGTATTTATGTTGCATCCGCGCGATTTAACTACTCGGACTGGTAAAGAGCAGAGAATCTGTCCGCACGGGGCAACTCGGCAGCGTTGGATTTTGTATTTAAAAATGAATTAAAGGACCGATGTGTGCCCGGAGCTGGCGGAAATGTAGGCGTGTGGTAAGCTGCAGACAGTAAGCAGATAGATGCAGCACGTTGCTGCTGCCACTGGCTTCTGACCGCCTTTTATTTTGGAATAACTTAAAAGGAAAAATGCAGCTTGTCAGGAGAACATCATCGCCTGGCTCGGTGGAAGGTGTCATGTAAACGAGAGAAAAAAAAGCAGTCCCACTCTCCCCATCCCCATGCTCCAAGATGGACGAGTCTTCACTGCTGGACTTGCTGGAGTGTTCCGTGTGCCTGGAAAGGTTGGACACCACGGCCAAGGTGCTGCCCTGCCAGCACACCTTCTGCAAACGCTGCCTGGAGAAGATTGTCAGCTCCAGGAACGAGCTGCGGTGTCCCGAGTGCAGGATCCTGGTGGACTGCGGCGTGGAGGAGCTGCCGGCGAACATCCTCCTGGTCAGGTTGCTGGATGGGATTAAACAGAGACCGAGGAACGGCAGGTCAACTCCAACCTCTGGCCCCGGCTCATCAGCCTCGGGGAGTGCGGGATGCCCGGCCTCTTCATCCCTGGGGAGCAGCCTGAAGGAGCATCCCATAAACTCCAACCGGAGTTCTCCAGGAAAGGTAATGTGCTGTTTTTTTTTTTGTTTTATTAACTCGTGTTAGTGCTGCAGTTAGTGTGATGTACTAATTGTGTAACAATCTGGGGTTTGACCCCTCCATTAAATCCCTGAAAGGAGGAATTTCCCAATTTCACATTTACACCAACACCACCAAATATCCAGAGCCACTCGCCCTCTCGCTTTTGAAATGATGAATTTATTTAAAGATGCTTGACTGTGTTTCCCTTTTTGATATTTCAGCTTCTTCCCGGCCAAGCATTCTGACTCAGTTTAGTCATTCTGACTGTCTTCCTACTGAGCTTTCAGGGAAAGAGAAAGTTTTTGAGTTGGCGTCTGTGGTCACGTCAATCGAATTCAAAACAAAACAAATAGTAAATAATTTTAGGTTCAGATACAAAATGTTGACTCGCGGTATCCGGTGTCAAATTACCAAACATTGTCAGCACTTTCGATTCACAAAGATCGATCCTCCGAGTGCACAGTTTTCTGGGCACATGTTACATTTTTGGCAGTTCAGTTCGAAAATTGCAGTTTGGAATTGACAAAAGCTCTCAGTGAAATGAGATACTGAAGCTGAGAACTAACTGACTCATAAATAATGTGCTATGGTTAGCAGGTCCTTGGGGGACCACCACCCCCTCCCCCCTCCTCATTTTCCTTCTAGGGGAACAGATGTGTACAGAGGAACTCAGGTGACAAGTGGATCAGTGAGTGGGTCATTTTAAGTTTGAAGATAGTCACCTCAAACTACCAGTTCCAGTTCAGCACACATCTCATCACAGAGAAACAAAAATAAAGTATGCTTGCATTATGCAAACAACTGACTTCTGGGTGTGAATGATAGGAACCGATTGCTAATTTGTGGATGAGTGACAGATGTTGAGTGAAGTGGAGGATAGCTCATGCACAGAGGTATCATTGAGTGAAGACTATCCTGTTAGGTTTTGGAACAGAAAATGCTGGAAATACTCAGCAGGTCAGGCAGCATCTGTAGAGCGAGAAGCCGAGTTCACGTTCGAGGTCAATGAGGTTTCATACAATGAAATGTCATTGACCTGAAACATGGGGTGGAATTTTCCCAGGCTGGAGGAGGAGGATGATTCTGGACATGTGTGACTGGAAAAGTTCAGAGAATTACATCAAGTCAGGATCCCAGTGTGATCCTCGTCTCTTCTGGCTTTTCCAGGGTAGGGTTGGGACTGTGGCAGGGAACCCATATGGCTGAGGCAGGATGCCAATTGAGGGATTTAAAATGGCAATCAAAAGACCTCTTTCCCAACAGCGGATCAGTCCCACACAATGTTGGCAACTCAGCAGGTTGGAGAAGGCGAGTATACAACAGGAAGTCATTGAAGATGGAAATGGATAGGATAGCAGCATCATAAAGGGTGAAACTGATAAATCTGAGGCCAGAAACAGTCAAATGCTTGTGATAGGACAAGTGACCTTCTTGTTTCTGAGATTGTATAGCAATATATTCTCTACATGGAGCTCTGGGGGAGGAGATGCAACATTCTCCAGCTCAACACTCTTCACGACTGGCACAGCAACTGCTAGGGGAGCATCAGCTACAGCATTCTAACCAGGCATTTGCAGGTGGATGGAACAAAGGGGATGGCCACAGAGCAACGCTTAAGTAATATGCTCAGCTCAGGGTTGCCGTGTCCAGAGAGCTGCATTACATGTTCAGCTTTTGGCAGATTCAGATGCTGCAGCTCTTCTCTCCACTAGACCACCTCAGTGGTTCAGTCCAGGTGTTGGGAGTGTGGCAAGGGATATCTGTTCAAGACCTTGCTGCTGACCCCAGTGAAGAAGACACAGACATAGGAGAGATAGAACCACAGTCAGCTGACCATCAGGATCATAATAGAGCAATCCACTGAACCACTTAAAATGTGATTCTAGTGTCTTGGCTGACCTGTGGGAGCCATGAGGAGATTGTTACTACCATTATCTCTATTTCTTTCATTGCTCCCAAGGCCTACCTGTTAACCAAGAATGGGAGAGCACCTGGCTGCATCTGAGTGGAGTGTTCAGCTATCAAACCAACTGTGTGATCGATGCTGTCAGTTCATTGTTGTGTGCCAACATGTATTCTCTGACCTGCCATGTCTCTCTCTCCAAGAGTTAGCCACTTTTTCAATGGAGGTGGTCATCAGCGCAAATGCCTGGGACTTTTGGCACTCATGCCTGAGATGGATTTCTCCATTTTCTGTGCGAGGGTGCACACCACCCTGGAAATTCTGACAGATGTTGTTTTCTGATAGTGCTCCACGAGTAGCTATTCAGTGTCAGACTGCAAGACTCAGCATCCAAGTCCGTGATGCTCCATCTCTGTCTCTGCCTTCAACATCTGCTCCTGATCACATGATGTTCTTCACTCTGTGCTACCATATCTATCTGATGCTGGACCCGTCAAGGTGTATGTATCTAAGCTGATGGAGGGTATACATGAATCGTGTAATGATGCTTCCTCAGAGTGATGTTCTTTCCCTGAGGACTGCACTTCCTCTTCCATCATCTCTTGTTGCATCACCGGCAATACACCTGTGGGAGTTGGAAGACATGTTTTGTGCTGCATGTACGTGAAATAGAGTCTCCTTAGCATAGTGCAAATCATGACATTGAATGTCAATTCAACATGGCTGACGGGTCAGTACCAAGCTGCCGTGTGACATATAGTGCTTTCGCCAAGTTTCCAGCTACTCCCATTTCTTCATTGACAATGGTCTACAGTGCATATCCCCTGCCCATCTCCAGGGCTTTCTCCTCCATTGCCATCAGGATGGCCATAGATTCAGCACCATCTCCAATTCTCTGCATCACCCAACAGTTGTGGGCTGTCTTCTTCTGTAATGAGAAAAGGCAAAGCGTTAGGATTGTTTGGAATAAATTAATTGCTAACAATGGAGGCAAAACATTTGGAGGGATGTCGCTGTGGGATGGTTGTAGTGGAGGATGTCTTAAGATGGAGACTTAAGGAGGAAATTGGGGAGAAATGATGATGGGTCATAACCTCCTAGTTCCAGGGCAGCGTACCTGGGAGGGTACCGCAAAGATGCACTGGGTGAGGATTTCACGGCAATTGCCCAGGAAATCCATACTTCCTTTGGGCCATTACCCTAGGCCAGGAACCATCTGATAATGCAATATAAATCACAACTTTGGATGGTTCCAACTTTCATACTGCAATAGGTAACCAGAAAACGTTAGAAGAATTAAACCGCTTCTGAGTAACTATTATACTGACCTCCTCTGAACGTCCATGGGACACCTCCCACGGTATTCCTCCCATGCCCCAACCCCCCCTACCCTGACTGACTACCCCACAGCATTCGGTGCGACCCATTGGCTGACCCAACCTGACTCCCCCCTCCCCACCAGCTGAGGCCCATCTCAACCCCAACATATTCTGCAGACCCCAGGCCCAATTTGACTCCCAAAGGCATACCCACTTACCTTCTGCCTGCCTTGTCAAAGTGGCAGGATCTCACACAGCAGCTAGTGTCGTAAAAAAGGGGGCGTGGCTTACTTACTTTTGACTGAGCTGCCCTCAACTGTAGGTTCCGGGAGCCCGCTGCACAACACAGAATCATAGAATCCCTGCAGTGCAGAAGGAGGCCATTCAGCCCATCGAGTCTGCACCGACAACAATCCCACCCAAGCTCTATCACTGTAACCCCATGTATTCACCCTGCTAAACCCCCTGACACTAAGGGGCAATTTGCCATGGCCAATCCACCTAACCCACACATCTTTGGAGTGTGGAGGAAACCGGAGCACCTGGAGGAAACCCACACAGACACAGGAAGAATGTGCAAACTCACACAGACAGTGACCCGAGGTCGGAATTGAACCTGGGTCCCTGGCGCTGTGAGGCAGCAGTGCTACCCACTGTGCTGCCGTGCTGCTATGCCGCCCTAAAAGTAATTATGAACATTGAACGGAATTTATGGGCCAACATGTGGCTCAAATTATATCGGGGAGTCGAATTAGCTCAGTTGGCTGGACAGCTGGGTAGTGATGCAGAGTGACACCAACAGTGTGGGTTCAATTCCCGTACCCTTTGAGATTATTCATGAAGGTCCATCTTCTCAACCTTGCTCCTTCCCTTCCAGACAGCTCGTCCCCTCAATGGGCTGGTTTTGGGTGGTGGGAATTGCTATTTCCTTATTGACTCATAGAATAGAATAGAAATCATAGAAACCCTACAGTGCAGAAGGAGGCCATTCGGCCCATCGAGTCTGCACCGACCACAATCCCACCCAGGCCCAACCCACATATTTACCCACTAATCCCTCTAACCTACGCATCTCAGTACTCTAAGGGACAATTTTTAACCTGGCCAATCAACCTAACCTGCACATCTTTGGACTGTGGGAGGAAACTGGAGCACCCGGAGGAAACCCACGCAGACACAAGGAGAATGTGCAAACTCCACACAGACAGTGACCCGAGCTGGGAATCGAACCCGGGACCCTGGAGCTGTGAAGCAGCAGTGCTAACCACTGTGCTACCGTGCCGCCCTCATAGATGTTTCTGTATGATTTCATATGCTGTGACTATAAATTATATATGACAAGCATATATTTTAAACTTTGACACTCAGAACTAATGTGCTTGCAACATTGCTCTTTAATAAAATACATTTGAATGATTATTTTGTTCAATTTCTTTTGGTGAATACTTGAGAAGAGAACATAAGGTATTAATCTCAGTAATACAATTGAAAGCACACACTAGTCTGTCCATAGGTTAGAGGGCACATGATTTATTGTTTAGTGGCAGAGCTGTCAGCATCTGCTTCTGGTGATTATGCAGTGTAGGCGCAGGAATAATGGGTCCATTTCATTATTTGCGTCATTTGAGTCACACAGAGGGCAGGTTGTCTTATCTGCTGCGATGTCCAAACACCTGCCGATTTTGTAGCTAATTGCGAGCATTAATTTGAAGCTTTCCATCATGCGCTTCAAGTGTAGTTTGAAAGCACACTATCCCCCTCGTTACCAACTATCATTTCACCACCTACATCATCTGATACTTTAGTTCAGTGGCATACTAAAATCTATTTTTAACTCCTCACGTGCCAAATTAGTCATTTTTTTTTCAATGAATGAATTCCAGTTTTGTGACGAAGGGCCTTCTTTGTCTGCTGCTACTCAATTTGAAACAACATTGCCTTACAGAATTGCTTGACATTTGAATGTGCACCACATCAGTTCCACATTTCAGAGCATGTTGCTGGACTGCACCCAGTAACTTTTCTGAAAGTGGGCAGCACGATGGCACAGTGGTTAGCACTGCTGTCTCACAACACCAGGGACCCAGGTTTGGGTCACTGTGTGGAGTCTGCACGTTTTCCCCGTGTCTGCATGGGTTTCCTTCGGGTGCTCCGGTTTCCTCCCATAGTCCAAACATGTACTGGCTAGGTGGATTGGCCATGCTAAAATTGCCTCTTAGTGTCAGGGGGACTAGCTAGGGTAAGTGCAT
The DNA here is from genome assembly GCF_964213995.1 of Mustelus asterias. Lineage (NCBI taxonomy): Eukaryota > Metazoa > Chordata > Chondrichthyes > Carcharhiniformes > Triakidae > Mustelus > Mustelus asterias. The sequence goes on from NC_135810.1 coordinate 79,030,522, forward strand.
GGGGTTATGGGGATAGGGCCTGGGTGGGATTGTGGCCGGTGCAGACTTGATGGGCCGAATGGCCTCTTTCTGCATTGTTGGATTTTATGAAGCAGTTGCACTGGAATACTATTATTCCTTGTGAGGTAAAAGAAAAGTTTGTAAAATACCTTGAAATACAGTTGCATCTTGACACTTCTATGAGATATCTTTGTTACTTGGTGCACTTCTAGGTAAAATGCCAGAATGGATTGGGATATAACTTTACTCTGCCAGTTACATAGAACATAGAACATAGAACAGTACAGGGATGTCAGGCGATCTCAGGTCATTTTTCCAAAGTAGTACGAGGCTAGAAATGATTGCCAGCAGGTTATTTGATCACAGAGAACATTATGGCTAAACCTGATCCTATTCATACTTGGATGACCCCATGCACACACATTTATAGCACCAGCCGTTGGTTTAATGATCGGAAGTAGAAACCTAATCACTTCCCTTTCCTATCTTGGGGCACAGGAGCTAACTGTAGTACAGCAACTGCTGCTCCATCTGAGATCAACTCATTTATAGGTCGGAATCAAAACTGAAATTTATCTATTTATTTGACTGTGTTACTTGTGGGATAAATTGGCTGAGCTAGTGTTTTTAGCAACGTGACAAAATTCAGTTATGTGGGTAAGCCTGGAAGAGGTTGTTCATAGCCGTAAACAATTCTTGATGAATTCAGTAGGTTCTCCTTCCACCACTGCCGGTGCAGGATTGGCACAACTGTACGCTAAAAAATTTGAAAACCTGAGCTGTAAATTGTGCTATATTATAGACCATTTCTTGATAACTTTGGGCTAGATATTCGGAAATTTATCCATGAATATATCAGAATAAGATTTGCAAATGATTGCATTGTTTGCTGTTACACTGCTAACAATGTGTCAAATCCGTCCTGATTATATTCAGCAAGCTGACTTTGATTCAGACAATGAGTGCCTCTTACTAAACCTGAATTTGACCTGAGGTAACCACCCCTCCACTCCACCTATTGGAGCAGGGCTGTCAGGAGTGCTGGGTGCTACTTGAAGTTGTTTGATTGAACTACTCAGTACAGTAATCTCGCTTTAATAGAGGCTTGCTGCATTCCTGCAATTGATGGTAAAATCCATAGTTTGTTGTAGTTTGGGTGCAATTGCTTCAGACTGAATGGATGGTCCACATAAAAGGGGATTGATTCTGATGTCAGGACATAAAATCTAGATTGCGTGTGATTTTGAATGAATGAAATCGTCACCCTGGACTGCATTCAGGTCAAGGCTTTTGGGGAGGACACAGAAACATAAAACTGACAGACTGTGCAATCCAACAGTTGCAGGATCCCATGCTTTTGTTTACTGGATTGTGAACACACAACAAAGTTTATTTATTAGTCACAAGTAGGCTTACATTAACGCTGCAATGAAGTTACTGTGAAAATCCCCTAGTCACCACACTCCAATGCCTGTTCGGGTACACAGAGAATTTAATATGGCCAATGCACCTAACCGGCACGTCTTTCGGCCTGTGGGAGGAAACCGGAGCACCCGTAGAATACCCACGCCGACATGGGGAGAACATGCAAACACCACACAGACAGTTACCCAAGCCGGGAATCGAACCCGGGTCTCTGGTGCTGTGAGGCAGTAGTGCTAACCACTGTGACACATCCAGCAATGCATGTGGCATTTTGAAGGTATGCAGGAAGGGTTTTGCTCGCTGAAATTCGAGAAGAAAGCTTTAGATTTCAATTGAAATGTTATCCCACCTTTAAGTACATACGTTTTCACTATTTTGGCACCATTTTTATAAAGTATTATGTCAAGTTTTCTGGAAGGAATTCAGTCCTTTGATTTACTATTGTTACAAATGGAAGTTACATAACTACTGTGTTTAAACTGCTCAGTGGCTTCTTATTTTCAACATTATACATGTCATTTTGGGTTAACTTGCACTTATTGACCTTTAAGTACAACATGTGAGGAATGCTGAATTATGAGTTTCAGTTTTATTTTTGATGCGCTTGGAACGACAAGATGATTAAAAACCATTTAACTGCTCAGATACATTGCCAAAATGAAATAGTTTTTCAGCTGAACTGTGGTTATACAAGTGATGAAGGGACTTGGATCAATAACTACATAAAAGGATTGCAATACATGTCTTGGCTATACTGTCCAGCTGACTTTGCCCCATTATTGTTTTTGCACCTTGTACAATTCAGGTTGGGGTGGCAACTTCATTTTTAAGATGCCTTTACTGCTGTTGTGTTAATTTCTGGATTAAATGCAATGGTGGAAAACTCCCACGCGCTCCCTACACACAACACAGATTAAAGGCCAGCAGTGTCTATATAGCCTCGGGCTGCTTTGTAAAAGTAAAACAAAAAGTACAATGGCTCAACATTTTGCTTGATTGCCTTTGAGGATTAAGGAGCTTTTATGTGCAGAATGTTTCCTCAAAAAACTAAATAGATGAGGTAGGGTCCATAGTAGGAGAGTACATTAAAGATAGAGCAAGTTTTATTGGATTCCCAGTGGTGTACAATATACTCATTCCATGATTTCTCACATTTGAATCATTGAATCCCGACAGTGCAGAAGGAGGCTATTCGGCCCATCAAGCCTGCACCAACAACAATCCCACCTAAACCCTATCCCCATAATCCCAGGTATTTATCCCACTAATCCCCCTAACCTATGCATCTTGCGACAGACACTAAGGGACAATTTAGCACGGCCAATCAACCTAACCTGCACACCTTTGGACTGTGGGAGGACACTGGAACACCCAGAGGAAACTCTCACAGACAAGGGGAGAATGTGCAAACTCCACACAGATAGTGACCCGAGGCCGGAATGGAAGCCAGCTCTCTGGTGCTGTGTGGCAGCAGTGTTAACCACTGTGCCACCTTATCTTCTGGAACCAGTTCAAAGTCTTCCTTACATCATAAGGACTTGCTTCTTTTTTCTCTTTTCACATCTGGGTAACTCCTATTCCCTCAAACTGACTTTCATGGTGAGGGATGAATTGGAGATTCTTCCCTGTGGCTAAAGCTGGGTATATCTTCCAGTCTTGCTTAAATTCTCACGAACCTGGTCCTCAGTCTGAGCACAAGCACCCACCTGCATTCTTACATGTTGAACAATAGAGATTTGCTGTCTCTATCTCTCAGCCCTCTCTGCCTTCTCAGATCCTTGCAGACTGAACCTGTCTGTAATGTTCAATGACATTCTAAGGAAACACTGTGTAGGCCAATGTACAATGGCTTCCTATAGACTCTCCTCTTAAAGCCCATCTCCATGTCAATGTGAATCACATGGGCCTTGTATCCTGATAGAAATGTAATTAATTTTCCTTTCGATTCCCATCTTGAAACAAAATAGACAATTTAAAATATAACTTCACAAAATTTGACATTCGTAACACCTCCTGGAACTTTAGTGACCAACAGTCATCACACCTCAGGTCATTGTTTACAGGTGTGAATATCCCATATATTCCCAATAAAACAACCTCGCTAATCTTTCACACCCAAGCTACTCAGGCCTGCTGTCAGCAGAATTCAGAACAGGTCACACAATCCCCTTCATTCCTCCATTCTACCCTAAACTGAAGATGCAGTCCCAAAATATAACAATCTTATGAGTCCTTGGGCAGAATTCTCCCAAAAACTTTCTAAGTGTCATAACGGCAAGAATAATGGAGTGATCTGCGTCAGTCTCTCAGACACACACCATGCCGCAATCCTCCCACACTCAGGCATTTTTTTGGAGCGTTGGGAGTTTTGCCAGTACTGGGTGTGGGGCATAAACATGCCAATGAGCCTGGCTTCAGATCTCTGTGCACTGGGGGACCCCCTGCCTCCCCCCAAGGACATCGGTACACCCTCCCTTCCCCCTCCCACAGCATGTTCCCCCATCCCCTCTCCGACACGGGTCGCCATGTTGGTGCCCTCCCGATGGGTCCGCCACCATGACTTCTGACATGCCCTCTCCCAATCAGAAACCGCCTTCATGATCCACCCTTGCATGACACCACTCCGCTCCCTTCCGTCATGACCAGACCCCACCCCGCCCCGCCCCCCACATAGCCAACCGATCATGGCCCCCACTCATCCACCCCCTTGGCGCTGCCACTGGTGCACTCGCGGTACCCAGTTGACACTGCTGGGCTCTCTGGTGACTACTCAGTGCTAGATGGACACAACCTAATGGGCATTCCTCAACCACCCAGGGTCTTCAGTGGCCTCTGAGACCCCCGGCATGACTATTGTGCCAAGTCTCTGCTAGTGGAGACCAGTAGTGATTCTCCCGTTATCGTGCCGTGCCCATTGGTCAGTGGATTCCGTGCGCTGGGATTTGAATGGGCTAAGCAAATTTAAACATTATTTTTAACTATGCCAGTCAGACTCGCGCCCATATGGGGCACAATCCGATTTGCGCCATTAGGAAGGGACCAGGAGAATCGCAAACTGTTTTGCGCCAGATCCAAACCAAATTTTAGGCCTGCAAGCTATTCTCCGGGACCGGCGCAATTTACTAACAGCGCGGCGAGGTTGGAGAATCACTCCCTCTTATTTTTGTAATACCTCCCCCACTAAAAGATGAAACGTCATCACCAAAGTGCTGAGTTTTCAAAAATAGTATCCAAGATATAACAGTGTAAACAATCTGAATGCTAACTTACTGCATAAACACAAGCAATATTCAACCTGTGCTGACACATTTTTCAAATACAAAACTCATCTTGGCGGCATCAATATTTAACTGGATCAACCAAATGCATGTAGTTAAGGTTCACTTGGCATTGATTTTTAAAGTTATTTCTCTCACATAAATGAAAATTTATTTTGCTGCTCGTAGCTTTGCCTCCGTGATGCATCATAATAAATCTCCTTTCTCAGGTTGAATAGATTTCACAGCATTTTCATGTCCTTAGTTAAAAGATGGACACTCAATTCAGCCTGAGTAACTTTGTCATGAAACACACTGTCACTTGCTAACAAAACCTGAGATTTCAAATTCCCTTAGGTGTAAGCTGTAAATCAAAATCAAGTCCTTTGTCACAACTCCTCTTCTCATGAGGCTTCAATATATCCTTTTGTTCTTTCAAATCAGTCTGTGAACTACTTGGCCCAGCTTCTAATGCCCCGTCTCCATTCTTTTTCATTGCTGCAGATTTTTTATTATCCAGCCAGCCCAACAGCCCTTCAATACTTCTCTTGATCCTTCCTCTGCCTCTGGGTGTTATCAAATTTCTTGTCCAATATCCAGTCTTGGATGAGATGCAATTTCTTCCAGCTAAATCTTGGAAAGGTCAAACTCTTTGCCCTCATCAGAAATACCATATCCTTACCACCAACTGCATCAATCCCCTCTTGTGTCAGACTGAACCAAATTGTTTGCAATCTGGGTGCCCTTATTTGACTCTGAGGTAAGTTTTCCATCTTCCACTGTCAAGAAATTACAGCATATCCAAACATTTCACTATCTGCATCCTATTCCCCACCAAGGCTTGCTCACCTATCACCCTGTCCTCACTAACCTACATTGGTTCACAGTCCACTACATCCACTGAGTTAATTTTCACATCCTTGGATTTAGATTCCTTCATGGCTTCATCCTCCCTATTCCTGTAACCTCCACCAAACCTATGCCAACCCCCGGAACTCTATCTTCCCTCCATTGGCTGCTGGATTCCTCCTCTCCCTTTGCTGCAACATTGGAATCCCTGCCCTAACCTCAGCTTCTCCACCTGTCCTTCACTCCTTCAAGACCCTCTTTAAAACTCACCTCTGATCAGGAGGTCAGTCCCCCCTAATAGCTTTCCTTGTTTCCACATCCATTTTTGTTTGATTATACTTCCACAAAGCGCCTCGGAACAGTTACGCTGTTAAAGATGCCATATAAAGTGCAAACTCTTGCTATCAATGAGGAGGAGCGGACTGTAAATTCCTCTGGCATTTTCGGGAAATTTCTCAATGTCTACTCAGACATGATAGCATTTCTGAATTGGCTTGTTTGAAAACCCATTAAGATGAAATATTACTTCTTACATTTATTCCTTCTCCTCATCCAAGAAACTACTACTATGTAGCTTATAACTCCAGTCTTCATGGTTGCCATCTGGCACTAGTGCAGTGTGTCATGCAATCGTGATAAAATTGGTTAAAGAAAAAAAAGCTGTTTCCGAAGCCAACAAACATGTCGGAACCTAAACGCTATATGATTGCCAACACAATTCTTTAAATTAATTTGCTATGAGTATGTCTGTCGCTCTGTGAACAATTACATAATTGACATAAATTGTGTGGAATCCACTGTCAATTGGATTCTTGAAACTTGGCTCTAAAGATGGCCCACCTTGATCCTACGAAGGATGTGGCTCTTAACAGTTGGTGCAGTGATGCATTCTGTTTGACTTGGCTGTGATTGTTTTTCCTTCTGTGTGATAAATGTTAAACTGTGATGGCTTGCTGAGTTTACAGTTTGGGAGTCTGAATGAGGTTTGATGTGTTGGAGAATGCACAGTTTCTGATTTATTACTCACTTGAAGCCCGGCCATTGGGGGAGCACGAAGGTCTCTAATAGATTCAGTGCTGTAGTTATTGCTTTTCATTGTGCTAATGACAGTTTAAGAGGAGGAGGCTGGTTGCTTACTTTAGCTGCTAGAAATGCAGGTTGCCATCATGATTGAAATTGATGAAAAATTTCTGATCCTCACAACATTCATTACAGTGAAAGAACGTCTGCACTAATCTGCTTTTACAGCAAGGGAAAATAATCCGGTACGTGAGCTGCTGATACAGCTGTTGCCAAGTAGCTTTGCACAGTTGTACTGGGATTCAGACTGGGAAGGTTTCGCATTTTATTCTTGATCGGTTGAGTTATCCAGGTGATGGTAGGGGTATGATAATTTGTCACAGCATTCTTTGATTAGAAAGGGGTGGTGGGGGGGGGGGTGGAGAATTGGAGAGAATTCTCACTCCTAGGCTGGACTTAATCTTGGAAGCAGTGGCCCAGCTCCTCCCAGATAAAATATTGGGGGCAAGCCCACCTCCGCAGGGCCAGAAACATCTGACCTACTGGGAACAGTGGCCAATGCTAGGACTGCAGCCAGTCCCACATGAGGAGCAATGATGGAGGCCAGGCTACAAGATAAGTGGGGTGGTTTAATGGGGTCAGTCAGGCAGGCCCAGGCAGTGTGGGTGGGAGGAAGTGGGCATGACAGGGAGGCCTGGTGGAGGTCAGGGGAAAACAATCAGGGGTGATCACTGCTGGGCATAGAGTGCCTGAGCAGGAGAGATTTACTCCCACATTTACAGCCAATCTGCCAGGGATTACCTGGTGACCTCACCACATGGTGTGGTCAACTCCCTTTGCCAGTAAAATACAACTGGTGGCAGGAGAAGGCCCTTGAGTGGTTATCAACTGGCCATTCAAGGGCCTCAATTTGTTCAAGGGCAGGTTGGCCACATGACACGTATCCCACTATTGATAAATGCCAGCTGAGGTGGGTAAATGGCAGGGATAATGCCCCCTGCCGTCACCTGATTTTGCACCCTGCCTGCCAATTGGTTTCTGGTGGGGGTGAGAGGGGTACAGGTAAAATTCCAGCCTGTGACTCTTTGCAGGATGCATGAATCCAAGATCGAAGTGAGTTCAAACTCCTTCATTTAGCTCATTGATGCTCACTGTCTTGGCCCACACATGAAGAATATCTACTTGGAGTGAATTCAGTGTCCATCCAGTAGCACTCAAACATGAGCAAGTGACTTGAGGAGAGGACAGGAGAAACTTGAAGGGGGGGAGAAAATAGTTCAGAAAAAACCTAGTGGAATCTCAATGATCCAAACTTCCATTATCCATCGTAGAAATCAGAATTTAATTCTGCTTAAACTAACTCAACTGCAACTGAGCATTTTTAATTCATCCTTTGCCAGCTGTTCATCCAGGAGATAATCCAAGTATTTATTACCGAGCAGAACTTTATGTCTGGTCAGTTTCGCCATTTGGGCCAGGGGTCAGACTGGCAGCAGTTTTCCCTAAGTATGTATCTCATTTTTTTTTCACAATTAGATTTTCTTTACAAAAAGGGAGCATCCTGAGAGTTTGCTTCTTCCAGGCGAAGACAGTAGAAAGTTGTTCAACAAATGCTGATTCCCATTTTGTACTGCATTAGAATGCACTCTCACTTTATTTGTAATTTAGTTCAGCTTGACGAAGCTGATGGCTTTAGCATATTGTCCGAAGCGCTAGCGGTACATGTTGAGGCCATATTTCCAGATCAGGCCTTGTCAATTTGTACAGATTCGACGAGAGCCCTGGCCGAATATCCTGGAACGAGACCAGTAAAAGCTGCTGATGACCCTAGGTGGCCAGAGACTATTATCTGATAATTATCTCTCTTAATCCGTTTGCATATCGAAACTGAATTCCATTTGAAAATTAGGGATAGTGAGCGCTGATAAGATAATTTGGGTCCCTAGGAGAAGAAGAGGAGTCATATGGACTCAAAGTGTTAACTGTTTTTCTCCACCACTGCTCCCTCACAGGAACCTGGGTTCAATTCCAGCCTTGGGTTACTGTTGGAGTTTGCATATTCTTCCCATGTCTGTGTGGGTTTCCTCCAGGTGCTCCAGTTTTCTCCCACAGTCCAAAGATGAGTAGGTTAGGTGGATTAGCCATGCTAAATATGCAAGGTTATGGGAATAGTGTGGGAGGGTGGGCCTGGGTGGGATGCTCTTTCAGAGAGTCGATGCACATTCGATGGGCTGAATGGTCTCCTTCTGTGCTGTCGGGATTCTATGGATACAGAAGGAACACTCTGCTTTTATACTTGTAACACCTCACATTCGCCACAGAATTACCACAGTTCTTATAAACAAACAGTCCAGAGTTGCTCCCCGCTTCAAATGGGTTCCCATATTGCCATTTTACTGAGTAGAGATTTCACGTGACCATCCCCAGGACACTTTCTTCAGTGTTTGGAGAGTTTCCCAAACCATTACCGGCAGTAAATCTTGCTCTGATTCATATTCTCCCTGGCATTGCCAAGACAAATCTCCCATATTCCTTATAGCTGCGGAATGTGTCTCTTCGACTAGAGACACACACTCCATCCTGCATTTGGCTTTGATAGTTCTCAAGGCCAAACAGCCCCTTCACTCTTCTGACCAGATCAACTGTTGTTCCTTTCCTCCCTTTTGTTTTGCGTGTATCTCTTGGTGCTGACAAGTCCATTTACTGTTAGTATAGCCGCCATGGCTCTGTGTTCCCAGATGTGATTACTTTACACCTTGCTCAGTCAGTTCTTTGACTAAACCAGACTTGTTGTCAGGTGGAATTCGAAATAGTCACATAGCTCTGTAGTGCTGCCGCATCCAGTTGTGAAACAACTAACTGAAACAGGAGGCTTCACATCCCCATCCTCAACACATCAATGCCAAAGGCAAGGCATTTATTGCCCATTCCTAATTGCCCTTGAATGAAGTGGTTTGCCAGGCCATTTCAGAGGGCATTTAAGAGTCAACCACATTGCTGTGGGTCAGGAGTCACATATAGGCTAGATATCCTTCCCGTGAACCAGGTGGGTTTATGACATTCGACAATGGTTTCACAGCCATCATTAGGCTTTTAATTCCAAATTTTTCATTGAATTCAAATTTCACCATCTGCCATGGTGGGATTCGATCCCAGGTCTCCATCGCATTACCCTGGGTCTCTGGATTACTAGTCCAGTGACAATACCACTACGCCGCCACTTCCCCATGATTCACTCCACGTGATACCAAGAAACAGCTGTAAGTACTGGATACTGTAAAAATTATAGACCCTGACAACATTCAAGCAGTGATTCTGAACACGTGTGCTCCAGGATTAGCTGCACCACTAGCCAACTATTAGAGTACAGATACAACACTAGCATCTATCCAGTAATATGGAAAATTGCTCAGGTATGTCCTGTACACAAAAAGCAGGACAAATCCAACCCAGCCAATTACCACCCCATCAGTCTACTCAGTCATCAGCAAGGGATTGTCGACAGTGCCATCAAGCAGCAATTATTCAGTAATAACCTGCTCAATTATGCTCAATTTGGGTTTAGCAAGGGCCATTCAGTTCTGGATCTCAGTACAGCCTTGGTCCAAATGCAACACCTTCAACATCCACTTCCTCTACGACTGATGCACAGTGGCCACAAAGTGTACCACCTACAAGACGCACCATAGCAACTCACCAAAACTCCTATGACAGCATCTTCCAAACCCACGATCTCTACCACCTAGAAGGACAGCAAATGCCTGGGAACACCACTGCCTGCAAGTTTCCCTCCAAATCACACACCATTTTGACTTGGAACTGTATTGCCGTTCCTTCCCTATGGCTGGGTCAAGTCTCCCTTCCTAACTGCACTAGGGGTGTACATGCGCCATATGGACTGCAGCAATTCAAGAAAGTGGTTCACCCACTACCTTCTCAATGGTAATTAGGGATAGGCCATAAAAATGTTGACCTCGTCTACGGTGCCCACATCCCGTGAAAGAATAAGAAAACTGACCCCCTTAATTTTAATTAAAATTAAAGCTCCAATTGAAACCATAATAATCGAACAAAAAAGAAACATTTAACACCATTTGTTCTGCAAAAATGAGACTGATCACAGCATTTAGGAGAATTTTCACCATTTTAAACTGTCTCATTTTCATGATAGCTCTGTGTTCTTCTGGTGACTTGGTGGGTAAGTACACTAGGCATTTAAATCACTGGTCTGTGCTTAACTGAGTTCAGACAGGACCACAGGAGTCATTACAGTTAGTCTTCGTGTTCTCAGGCAGGAGACAAACTTCAGCCAGTATCTTGATAATGGTGAAAGCAATTGACTCACTCTACCCAAACGTGCATATGCACAAACATTGGTTAGCAGCTCGTTTGGATGGCTTGCTCTGTTTTCTTCCCTCTGTCTGATTCCTCTTTCAAATTCCTCACCCCACAATCTCCTCCCACACCCAGAATTGCCATCATCCCTCTTCAAGATCTCCTGTGATCCCATCCCCATCCCGCTGCCCACAATCCTCTGCCCCTCTCTGCGATCTCCTCTCCCCCCCTTCCCCCCTCTGCAATCGCCTCCCCCTCTTCCTAGGAATCTCCTCTCCCCTCCTCAGGGTTACTTCCTCCTGGTGGGATGTTCTACCTCCAGTTCTCTATGGCACTACCCTCACCCCAGGGTCTCCTCATACTGGAATCTCCTCTTCCTCTCCCTGCATTCTCTTATGCTCTTCACACGATCCCCTCCAATCTATTTATCACAGTGATCCGCTCCCCTCGCTCTGGTACCAAAAGAGAAAATGCTGGTGTGGCAGTATCTGTAAGGAGAGAAAAGAGCTGACGTTGAGTCCAGATGACCCTTTGTTAGCTTTTTTCTGCCTCTGCTCCCTCCTTGCCGCTACGTGCATAACTGGGACCAGGGTTTCTTAAAGGGACTCTGCCATCAGGAGTTTCTGCTTGCAAAGCACTTCAAACAATGTTCAGTTGGTGTGAAATGTCACACATCCTGCTGTTATACATTACTTAGTGATTGTCAATCATTTTGCACACACAAGATTCAGGGCTCAATTTTAAACGTCACTTGCCCAGCAGTTAAAATCATCAAAGTGCCATCTAAACTGACCATCATCAAGTTTAACTTGTTTTGGAGAGTGGATTTGTAAAAGGACCTAAAACATGATGGAACAAATGAGTTTCAGTTTAGGTCTCAGATTGTACTAGATATGCAAATTCTCTCCCCTGCTGCAGAGTGAAAAACCTCCCATCACACATTATTTATTCCCACATCTGCTTGGCATACAGCTGTGGGTTTCTCACTTGAACATTCACATCAAGTTGATGTGAATCAGTTTTAGTAAGTTAATTCCGATCTATCAGTAAGTTCTTGATGATGATAGATTCATTAAGTAGCTCAAAACAGAATGATATTCATTATCCTGCACAAATGTCATGTGGAGCTGAGACTTTGCAGTCTCAAAATTCATGTTAATATTAAGAGCGGAATATTAACAGGCTAATCCTCTGTTGTATCTGAGGGGAGATATTGATCCATTTATAATAAAATCTTTCTTTTGGGTAGTTCCTCAGGTTCGAGGATGACTTGCTTGCATTCCAATTTGATGGATTCTAAGATGGCTATAAGTACCATGGGGGATCTGCAGACTCTGCCATGAGGGGCAGATGCTGCATGAAGGGTTGGATTGATGTGTTTGAGCACTGTCTCCAACTCCTCAAATTTTCCTCTGCATATTCCCAATGAAATCTTTGATGTGTTTGGTACCTTCTGAATGAATATTTTCGTCAGTCAAATGCAAGAGTTGATGGGTATGTTTGGCGTCTTCCTGATGCTTTGTGGACATCGCTAACATGTTTCCTAGGAGTCTCCTGTTGACTGAGTTCCTGATAGAGCAGCTGCTTTGGGAGTCTGGTGTCAGGCATTTGTACGACATGTTCTGTCTAGCGGAGCTGGTTTTAGTGATTAGCAGCATGATGCTGAGCAAGTTGGCTTGAATAGGGGAATGAACATGGAAAGCATATAAGTCATTTTAGTGACATGGCAAGATTCCCCAAATGACACTGTGATGAATGAGAACAATCTGTTTTTTGTGTTAGCTAGGATATTTGAGAACTTCTTGTTCTTATTTCACATAGGGCATGTGAAATTGGAGTTGATATTAGTTCTCAGTGTTGGCCCTAACAGACGATACCAAAAAGATAATCCATTCAGATCTGCCTGATTATTCTTTCCCATGATTCTCTGCTGTTCACATTGCCCAACTACCAAAATCCAATTTTACCCTCAATCACTTTTAACTACCCCAGCTACTTTGTGATCCTCGTTTGTCCACAACTTGCCCTTGTAATTTTCTGTTTAGGAACATGGGAAAAACAGTAGGTCATTCTGCCCTTTGAGCCTGCTCCACCATTCAATAAGATCATGGTTGATCTGGTTTTGGTCTCAATCCACTTTCCTGTTTGCCCCTCATAACCCTTGCATAACTCAGCCTTGAATAAATTTAAAGACTCAGCCATCACTACCTTCTTGGGAAGTGAATTCCATGCGCTAATGACTGTCTTGAGTGAAAAAGTTTCTCTTTATCTCTATCTTAAAAGGGAGAACTCCTTATTCTTAAATTATGTCCCCGAGTTCCAGTTTCCCCGATAAGAGGTAACATCCTATCGGCGTCCACCTTATCCAGTTCTCTCAGGATCTTGTATGGTTCAATGAGATCACCTATCATTCTCATCACCCCCAATGAGTATAGGCCTACCCTGTTCAATCTTTCTACATAAGATTAGCCTTTCATTCCAGGAATGAGTTGTGTTTACCTTCTCTGAACTGCTTTGGAAGCAATTATATCCTTTTTTCAAATAGAGACCAAAACTGTGCACAGTACTCCCTAGATGTGGTCTCACTAAGGCTCTGTGCAGCTGTACATTTCAAAAACGCTTCTGTCTGCTTTTTATCTCCCTGTGTTCACAATCCAAGAACAGGGTTTATGTCAGACAATCCCTGCTGATTGCCCTGGACAAGGGCCCTCCCAGTACATTGGCTGTGAAGTGTTTTCTGAGACAGGCTAACAAATTGCTTATCCTTCACAATCTTTAAGGAGAGAACTTCAAAGCTTCACTCATTTGCATTTATACTACCTTTCATCTCAATGCCTTTCGTGAACATGTGGATGTATATACTTAGCTCTAAAACACAATCTTAAAACATCTCTCTTCATTTCCAATCCTCGCTGTGCAGCAAAAAAAGTCGAATCTTGAAATGTCGCAGTGTCGTTTAAAAAAAAGGCTTGCCATTGAATACATTTTTTTTCACGATCAACAGCTGTCCCAAAGTGCTTTCCAACCAATGGCGTACTTTTGCAGTGTAGTTAGTTGTTGCTATAATGTAGGAAACATGGCAGCCAATTTGCAACAGCAAGCTCTCACAAATTGCAATGTGATAAGGGCCAGATAATCAATTTTTGTGATGTTAATTGAGGCATAAATATTGGACAGAAGAATGGGGATAACTCCCCTACTCTTCTTGGAAAGGGATCATTTATGCCCACCTGAGTTGACAGACAGAGATTTGGTTTAATGATAGACAGCACCTCTAACAATGCAGCACTTCCTTGGTACTGCACCGGAGTATCAGCTAGATATTTTGTGCTCAAGTTCTTGAGTGGATTTGAACTTACATCCTTGAGGAGAGTGCAACTAATTATTTATACTCAAATCGAATGCTGCCTTGAGGGCAGTTATTCTCACTGTTCTGAAGTGTTGAGTAGTTTGTAGGCACAAGTTTGGATGCCCTCACTGGTTCGCCAGTCAAAGCTCCATAAAAATTCAGGGGAAAGTTTGCACTCCAAACCGGCTGATAGTGCCTTCAAAGAGGCCTGTTGTTGGCAGTTTAACTCTCAATCATCAGCAAAGTGATGGATAGTGTCATTGGCAGGGCTACCTACTCAACAATAATCTGCCTACTGATGCTGAGTTTGGCTTCTGCTGGGACTATTTGGCTCCAGACCTCATAACATTCTTGGTCCAAACATGGACAGAAGAGCATAAGTCCTGAGGGGAGGGTGACTTCCCTTGACATCAAGGCAACATTTGACTGAGTGTGGCATCAAGGAGATCAAGAAAATTGGAGTCAATGGGAATCTAGGGAAAATTCTCCATTGGTTGGAGATTTAGCATGAAGGAAGATGCTTGCAATTATTGGAGGTCAATCATCGCAAACCTTGGACATTGCTGCAGGAATTCATTAGGGTAGTGTCACAAACACAACCATCTTCAGTTGCTTCATCAATAAACTTGCCTCCATTATAAACTCAGAAGTTTGGATGTATGTTGATCATTGCAAAGTATTCAATTCCATGAATAATTCCTCGGATAATAAAGCATTCCTGATCAGTGTGCAGCAAGACCTGGATAATATTTGGATAAATTAGTGGCAAATAAGGTTCTCACTGTACAAGTGCCAGGTACTGACCATCTCCAACAAGATCATGTTTAACCACCACTCCTCGACTTTCAGCAAGATTATCATAATTGAATCCCTACCATCAACATCCTAGGGGTTACCATTGAACAGAAACAGAACGGAACCAGCCATATAAATACGGTGGCTTCAAGAGCAGGTCAGAAGCCGGGAGTTCTGTAGTGAGTAACTTGGACTCTCCAAAATCTTCTACTATCTATAAGGTCCAAGTCAGGAGCGTGATGGAATACTCTTCACTTTGATAAGTGTAGCTCCAAGAACACACAAGGAACTTAAAACTATCCAGGACAAAGTAATTTGTTAGAGATCAGGTGTTTGACCTAGGCTGCATAGTGGCACAGTGGTTAGCACTGCTGCCTCACAGTGCCAGGGACCCGGGTTCAATTCTGACCTCAGGTCACTGTCTGTGTGGAGTTTGCACATTTTCCCCGTGTCTGCGTGGGTTTCCTCTGGGTGCTTCGGTTTCCTCCCACAGTCCAAAGATGTGCGGGTTAGGTTGATTGGCCATCCTCAATTAACCCTAGTGTCGGGGGAATAGCAGGGTAAATGTGAGGGGTTACGGGAATAGGGCCTGGGTGGGATTGTGGTCGGTGTAGACTCGATGGACAGAATGGCCTCCTTCTGCACTGTAGGGATTCTATGATTCTATGACAAAACAGCCTGCTTGATTGGCAGCCCATGCACCATTTAAAACATTCATGCTCTTCATCAGTGATGCACAGTGGTTAGGGTATGTACCATCTACAATATACACTGCAGCAACTTGCCATGGCTTCTTCACCAGCACCTTCCAAATCAATAGTCTCGATCACCTCAAAGGACAAAGGCAGCAAGTGCATGGGGACATCACCACCTGCAAATTCACCTTGAATTGCAAATATATCCCCATTCCTTCATCATAGGTGGGTCAAAATCCTGGACCTCCGGAACAGCTTTTTGAGTGGGTGTTCCTACACCACATAGACTGCAGTGGTTCATGATGGCAACTCACCACCACCTTCTCAAGGGCAATTAGAGAAGAGCAATAAATGCTGGCTTTGCAGTGATGCTTCTATCCCATGAACAAATAAAGGAAAAACCCAAGCAGTTTCAGGCAGTAGGTTCCTATGATGCAATAGGATGCAGTTATCACTTAGGGAGACACTGGCTGGAGTGAGCTGAGTGCAATACAGCTGAAGAGGAATCAAAACTGCACATTTGAAATTATTTTTTGTGAGACCAGGAGGAGGAGTATCAGTCTTCCTCGGAGTTATACCAAAATTCTCTTGCTGCTCTCAAGCCAGAATCACATCTCCCCAATTCTGCAGTAGCGTCCTGATGGATCTCCCTTGCTTCCAGCTGGGTCATCTTCCAGGTTGTGCAATATTGCACCGGTTCGGAGCTGGTAAGCTGCAACTAGTGCCTGATTGATTGCCAAAGCCTGCCCGTGGTATGCTGCACCGGTGCTGAGTGTAATTTGTGTGATTGTGCACGTTACTATTTAAATAATTAAGTAAATTGAAAATGCAGCCTGTGGTATTGGAAGTTAGCAAGGAATGCTGCAGTGCCTTGGCTGCTGCAAGAACTCATTAGCAAACATTGCCACTAAGCTTTGACATTATCCTGATATCTTGAATGACAGCTGGAGGCTCCTGAAATGTGGTCATGGTCATCCCCAAGACTTCCTAACTTGTCTGTTCATAACCAGTTGCAGAGCGGCAAGAGTGTTGTTGGCCCTAAATGACACTCCTTGTTTTGTCCCAATCATTTCTGAAATGATCAGCCATCTGTTTAATCAAAGTCCTTTTTAAATACCCAAATTAAAACGATGGCAGAATCCCAAAGATTGCAATTTATGCACACCAACAAACTGTCAAATAAAAATTTAAATGAAGTCACTGTTAAATGTTTCAAGCAGTTTAGTCCTTTTGTTGCTCTTTCTACTATTTGGCAGATGGGGAAAGAAGTGGATGGGGGTTGAGCAGCTTATCTTTATGTTCATGCCCACCTTCAACCAGACAATTTTCCAGGTAGTGTGTATTACATAGACAAATATGTTAAGCTGATATTGTATTGCAGGGGAGATCTAGATTTACTGTTTAACAATGAAAAACAACAAATCAATGTAATTTGCACTTTTGAATGCCCTTGTTTTACTCAGAAATACTCTTCCTTGACTGCATAGAAATTATGGACAGATCAATTTGAAATTAATGTGAAATTGACAGGAGAGTTCATGTATAGTGAATCTATTCTGCAAGCAGCAGGATTTCTATTGCAGCTGATAAATACAGTAGAGTGAAGTTGTAAGATTTAAAAGTAAACTCCTTGCACGACCTTGTCCTTCCAGCAAGAAACGAATGCAGCCAAATGCTGCTGCAGTGAATGTCCTAAACCCTGACCCATTTGTACAGATGCCATTGAATGGATTGAGTCTGCTGCTGTTTTACAAGAAACATCATGTTCAATAAACTTGCTGGGCGAATTTTCATCTCGCTGTGTGGTGATAAAATCCTGCTGCTGAGTCTGTTTGGAGCAGTTCTCATTGTAAACTCACAGCGGACTCGATCAGCATTCATGTGTTTGATGCTGAATGTCAGATGTTCAGACTCTCGCATGCCTTTAAGCAGATACTCTGGCAGATGATGAATTCCAGGTTTGTGCTCTCCAAAATGCTGGAAAGTGACTGCAGACAGACAGCTGATATAAAGCTACACTTTTCTCACAGACCCTTTATGACTTGTGATGCTGATTATGTCATGTATACACCAGTTCACGCATGGTTTACAACTTGGCGTAAGAAAAGAAATTAAACCAGAACAGAGATGTGACTGATACTGCAATGGTTGAATACCAGGGCCAAGACAATCCTCACTGAGCCCAGATTAAACTTGACAATTCTGGTTAACGTTTTCATGTGTTTTTAAAAAGACAATTCCTCTACACAGCAGGTACAATATCATGAGCAAGACAACCAACGGATGGCCTGCTCCCAGCAAACATATCACCACTATTCAAAAAGAGGAGAGAGAGAAATTGGGAAGTATAGGTCTGATTGTCGATTGTCATAGTCATTGTGGCAGAAGGAGGCCATTTGGCTCATCAGTTCCACATTGGTTCTCTGTGAAGCAATCCAGTCAGACATCATAGAGTCCCTACAGTGCAGAAAGAGACCTGAATCCATTGGGAAAATGCATTATCAAAGAAGTGGTAACATTGGAAAATTGAAAAAAGTGGGCACTTGGAAAATAGTATGATTAGACAGAGTCAACATGGTTTTATGAAAGGGAAATTATGCTTCACAAATCTGTTACATTTTCTGGTAGCAGGCCATCTGCTAGTTTTCTTGGCCATGATATTATTATGTTAGAGTTTTTTTTTGAGGATGTAACTAGAAGGGTAAACATTGGATGTAGACTGTTTGGATTTTCAAAAAGCATTCAATAAGATTCCACAAGAAAGTATGTTGTACAAGATAAGGGCTCACGAGTTTGGTGATAATAAATTAGCATGGCTAAAGTATTAATTAAAGAACAGAATGCAAAGAGTAGAAATAAATGGGATATTTTCAGATGTCCAGGCTGTTACTGGTGGTTGCTGCAAGGATGGGTGCTGAAGTCTCAGTTATTTACAATCTATCTTAATGATTTAGAATTATAAACAGACCAAGTGATTTATGATTTCAGGAAGGAATTAGATACAGCTCTTGGGGCTAAAGGGATCAAGGGATCTGTGGGGGGGAGGCAGAGTCGGGATATTGAATTTGATGATCAACCATGATAATGAATGGTGGAGCAGGCTCGAAGGGACAAATGACCTACTCCTGCTTCTAGTTTCTATGCATGTATCTACATAAGTGCAATATTGCTGATGATCCAAAACTCAGTAGAACAGAAAGTTGAGGATGACAATAATTCTGCAAAGAAATATAGGTAGTTAAGTGAGTGGTCAAGAAGCTGACAGATGAAATACCATATTGGGAAATCTCAGTCTAAAAATCCTCAGAGGCCCAGGTCACCACTGACCTAGAAGAAAAGTACCTGCAAAGATCCAACAATCTTTGTGCCATGGTTTCCCTCTTCCCAGGCAGCAGTTTAAATCTGGCGAGGGTCAGGCAGATGTCTTGGTGAACAACAGACATTATATCAGTAAGCAGGTAAGCAACCAATCACATTGAGATATTCATATGGAGCAAACATGCAATTTAAAAGCAAATAATAGGCAGAATTTTCACCAAAAAATTCTAAGTATCACAAAAGTATGAAACCAAAGTGTTCCATCCCCATTTCTTTCAGTGAGTTACCCCACGCAATTTTCCCATGCTCTGTCAATTCTTTTGGCAGTTGGGAGTTTCACGCCAGTACAGGGAGCAGAGCCTAAGCTCACAAGTGTACGCAGTATATGGGAGATCAGTTAACCCCCTCCCTCTCATGGACATTGCTGCCCCACCCCCCCTCCCCACAGATAGCCCTCGCCCACAGACTCCCCTCTGATCACTGACCCCCCCCCCCCCCCCCCACAGAACATCCCCTCCCACTGATCACTGGCTCCGACTCAGCCACACCACCAGCCCCTACACCCCGATACAGAGTACCCCCCTTTCCTCCCCTCCAATAAACCTCAACCCCACCCCTTTGGCACTGCCCAGTGCTTGGTGGGCAGTGCCAGCATGCCTGGTGGGCAGTGCCTGGGGCGCAAGGCTGATTATGTCAGTAAAAATGACCTGGGAAGATCGCAGCTGGCCCGGTCACGATTCTCATTTTTAGCTTCCCGCTAAAATTTCCCACCCCACGAGGCTACTCGAGCAGCGCAGCAGGGTAGAAAGATTGCACCCAATATCCTTCACTTTTAAATTAAATTTCACAATATGGAAAGAAATGGTTGGATTTTTATCATTTTAGAGAAATGTGATATTCAACAAATATAAAATTAGCTTTCAGGCCAGTGAGTATATTTAGCAATAATTATGAAACTTAAAAACATCAATTTAACAAGGGGTTTTACAGTGAGTCTAACAGGCCATTATGCTGAAGTTTAGTAACTGATTATGAGATCAATTCTGCCATCTTTATTCACAGGTTCATGCTGGTTGTTGAATGTTGAAGATAGCCGTTCATTAGGATTAAAGATATGGGGAAGCTGTTTACCATTTTCTACAATATCACTGGATGTATAAATTATTCAATAATTGTGTCTGAGGCAACAGTGAGTGTATAGTGGAGGCCAGGTGATTCTTCTGAGGGATTAATGTTTACATAGACCTAGATTTACGTTGCTGGATGGAATCTGGAGCACATTGCGACACTAGGAGAATTTTTAAAAACAGGTGATAACATGATTTCAGCACTTTTACTGTCAATGATCAATTTCCAGCCAGCGATTGTCACGTTAGTTAACAGTATCTACTTAAACTTCAACCATTGGTAAATGACCTGAGACTCCCACAGCATTGGGTACACCGGTGTCTAAGTTGCCAATTTTTAAACCCATTTTAAATATGTACATGGATTCATTTTGAAATTCTGCACCTTGCTAGTAGTTTTAGTCTGATAACACATAAACTTGAATTAAAATAATATTGTGGATACAGCAGAGCAGACAGTGTTTGATTTCAGTTCATCGGTGACTGAGCTGCCTCCCTTCAGGCTATTTGTGCTGCTAATCAATAAGGCCTTTTATTTGTTAATTGCTAAGCTTTTTTTTTATAAATTCTGTTCAGAAATAAGAAAACCCAGAACTAAAATCTTTTTCTAGTTCCCTGTCCCCATTTTCTCTTCCCCCCCCCCCCCCCCCCCCCCCCCCCCCCGATATACTGAATGACTAGTCCCTGGGAATTAGCAGGCATCCAACACCTAAGTGACCTTTTTTCGCACGAACCCCATTAGTGAAGGGCAGATTTTCTGATCAAGCAGAGATCGGATTGAAAGCGGGGCAATATAAGAGAGGAACTCACAAGAAACATAATGCGCTAACCTGGAATTTCAGCTTGGAAATCAGCTGAATGTTTAGAGAACAGAATCCTTTGATTCATGTAAATATATTCATATGCTGTGCAGTAACGTAAGGTGAGGTGTTGCAATCTTTAATCCCCATGACCTTTGAAGATATCTTCATTTGGTAAAACTGCATGTACATCTTGGGTATTGCCAAATGTCTGTGGGGGTGCGGAGAAGAATAATAATAAGTTAGTTATTCAAGGGAACAAGACATGCTCCATTAGCTTCTTACATTTACGTAGCACAGGTTAACAAATGTGGGTGATGTTTCTGATGACAGCTTTGATAAAAGGCATACCAATTTAGGATGCAATGCGATGTCTCCTACAAGTCACTTTGCAGGGTGTGACACAACCCAGTCTCCTTATGAATCACGGTATGCTCAAACATTGATACACTAACTGTTCTAAGTAGGTACAACAGTGCTGATGGTTTAGTATAGAGTGCCATAACTTGACCTCCTTTATGACCCTCTATTGATCATCCTATTCTCCATCAATAACACAAGCACAGGAGAATTCACAAGGGGAAACCATTGTACAACCATTAATTCCATTGGGACAAAAATGGCATTGATCCAATGGTTGTTGCAAAGGTACCTGGACAACTAAGTGATGAGAATAAATATAAATAATGATATATAATAAAATGTGACATCATGAGTAAAACTTCCTCAAAGTCTTCAGAAAAGTTACTTTATTATTCGATCAACAACTGAGGTTCTAACAAATCTGAATGCTTATTTTGTTATAGATAAGGAAACAGTTAAATTCTTGTGGAATCATCAGAAAATTGTCTGAAGGTCAGTAATAGGTTATTAGGATTTCCTTATTGAAATGGTGGAACCCGTTGGAAGAAAACATCTCCAGAAACATGAATGAACACCAAATGGATTGAGAACTGATGCAACAGTTTCCCAATCTAATTTCCAATGTACTATGTTTTTTTGAAGAAATTAAGAATGAGTAGTAGCAGTTTTTTTGACCATCAATAGACAACACAGCCAGGCCAATCCAGCCTTTACCTGACATTTGCTCATACCTCGCTTCCCAGCACTCAGTGAAGAGTAGGAACTCTGGCAATGCACAAGCCTATTCTTGGGTCACAAAGGGCAGTTGGAGCATTCCTGCCACCAGCTGTTCTTGTTTAAATTATTGTACTTCCTTTGGCCAACATTGTGAATCTTGTCATTCATTTGCATGCCTTGACAGTCGTCCCTTTATTACAGAGATCAAAACACGAAAGCCTGGGTCAGTCTCAACAGTCAATGCTGCCTCATAAAAACTGTTATTCAGCTGTGTTTGAATTCCTCCTTCTTTAACTACCAATTCAACATGTCAACAAAATAACCAAAGTCACAGCAAGATCCTTGTGGTTTGAATGAACATTCCTACATGTCTTACTTGGAGAAGATTTGCTGAGTTTCATCTGCCAGGGGCTCTGATTCCAATATAACATATGCCATCGGGTGGATCGTCCGACCTCACCCCAGCTGGGATTCTCAGGTCCCACTGCTGTGAATCAAGATTTGGCTAAGTGTTAAATTCTCCGTTCTCGCTGGCAGCAGCGGCAGGCATGAGCGGCGGAGAATTCTGGCCCACATCTTTTCATTACAGCTGTCAATGGATGGTTAGTTACAATAAATACTGAGTTGTAACAGTAGTGATAGTTTTTGGAATGCAGTCTTTCACTTAGAGTCATAGAGGTTTACAGCATGGAAACGGCCCAACTTGCCCATGCCGCCCTTTTTAAAAAAAAAACCCTAAACTAATCCCAATTGCCCACACTTGGTCCATACCCCTCTATACCCATTGTACCCATGTAACTATCTAAATGCTTTTTAAAAGATAAAATTGTACCCGCCTCTACTACTACCTCTGGCAGCTTGTTCCAGAAACTCACCACCCTCTGTGTGAAAAAAGTGCCCCTCTGGACACTTTTGTATCTCTCCCCTCTCACCTTAAACCTATGCCCTCTGGTTTTAGACTCCCCTATCTTTGGGAAAAGATGTTGACTATCTACCTTGTCTATGCCCCTCATTATTTTATAGACCTCTATAAGGTCACCCCTCAGCCTCCTACGCTCCAGAGAAAAAAGGTCCCAGTCCATTCTGTCTCTCCTTATAACTCAATCCATCAAGTCCCGGTAGCATCCTAGTAAGTCTTTTCTGCACTCTTTCTAGTTTAATAATATCCTTTCTATAATAGGGTGACCAGAATTGCACACAGTATTCCAAGTGTAGCCTTACCAATGTCTTGTACAACTTCAACAAGACGTCCCAACTCCTGTATTCAATGTTCTGACCGATGAAACCAAGCATGCCGAATGCCTTCTTCACCACTCTGTCCACCTGTGACTTCACTTTCAAGGAGCTATGAACATGTACCCCTAGATCTCTTTGTTCTGTAACTCTCCCCAATGCCCTACCATTAACTGAGTAAGTCCTGCCCTGGTTCAATCTACCAAAATGTATTACCTTGCATTTGTCCAAATTAAACTCCATCTGCCATTCGTCAGGCTACTGGCTCAATTGATCAAGATCCCGTTGCAATTGGAGATAACCTTCCTCACTGTCCACCATGCCACCAATCTTGGTGTCATCTGCAAACTTACTAACCATGCCCCCTATATTCTCATCCAAATCATTAATATAAATGACAAATAACAGTGGGCCCAGCAGTGATCCCTGAGGCACACCGCTGGTCACAGGCCTCCAGTTTGCAAAACAACTCTCTACAACCACCCTCTGGCTTCTGTCAAGAAGCCAATTTTGTATCCATTTATGGAGATGTGAATAATCTGCCTGCTAATATCTCCTAATTTATTCCAGATCACTATAAATTGAGAATCTACTTCAGGTTTATGTTTAGAAACTGTGAACAAATGTGACTTAAACAAGTTTATTTTCAAAGGCTGCACCGTTTGACTGCAAAATGGCAATCGTCATATTTCAAAAGGTAATTAAATATGTAATTAGTCTGAACTGTTTTAATGTGCAAGGTATTGTATGAAATGGAGACTGCCAGAGATCACTTCAGGTACTGTCCCATCCACAGAGCTGTCTACCTGCTGAATATTTCTAACGTGCTCCTGAAATGCTGTAATGATTCATACGTTCTAAACCAGTACCTTGTCAATTGGAAATGCCTCAGATGTTGGTTTTACAATGGTGCAAATTAATATCCTAATTGGAATAAAACAGAATTGAATTGTTAAAATTACTCAAGCCTTCTGTTTTCTCTCTACTGTTCATCACATTTACTGATTTTGAATTCCAACAGCTTTATTTGGAATCACGAGCTTTTGGAATGCTGCTCTTTCATCAGGTGACTCATCTGATGTGCTCTGAAAGCTGGTGAATACAAATAAAACTGTTGGACTTTAACCTGGCATTGAGAGAATTGAATTCTTACTGTGCCCACTCCAGTCCAATGCCAGCAGCTCCACATGATTTTGAATTGGCTGTAGATTGCAATGCTGAAGACAGATCAGATTTTTATTAGGGAAAGGTATGGAGGAATATGGATCAATACACTGAGATGAGGTACAGGGCTGGTATGGTCTAACTGAATGGTGGCAGAACAGGTTCGAGAGGTTGAATGCCTGCTCCTGTTGCTATAATTTGCGCTTTGTAGCAAAACTAAATAACACAACCCCCAATGACAATTATTGGGGCTTTGCATTCCTGGGTCATTTAAGGTACAGGAAGGCAATTGTGGACATTACTGAAACCACCTTGGTAACACCTCTTTTACCATATTCTGTGGTGTTGGAGTTGAGGATTCTTCTCCTGACATTTGTTTTCATAGAATATTATCCCCTTGTCTCAGCTTTGTGGATTTCTTTTTGCTTTTCAGTATCTTGGCCAGTGATAACAGGGCTAGGCTGCAGACTCTGATTTAAGACAATATTCTGATAAACACATTTTTCTACCAACTGACACCAAACCATTCTGTAATGAGCACCATGGAACCTATGCAGTAGACAAATAAAAAAGGATTTAGAAAGGCGCCAAAATGTATTAGGTTGCTTTGGCATAAATTCCAGTTTAATGAAAATGTACAATGAATGCCATGGTGGTTCAGTGAACAAAGAATATTTGACTTAATCTTTTTTAAAGTAATGTTGAGCCTCTTTTATTGCCTTAATAAATTCTGAAAAGTTATGAGTTTTTTTTTCAGAGGAGTAGATCTCATACTATATTGTGAAAAATTCAAATTTATACAAATTTGCGAAGATGATTGTGATAATGTCTAGGACATTAGTTATGAATTTGGCCGTTGAAATTCTTTTTAAGAACTTGTGGTGCATTCGAATTTTTCTTTGGGGGTTGAGTTTTCAATTGAGGTTTTGTGCAATTGCATTAGGGTGGCTTATTCGTGAAAGGACTGTGTTGGCAGTAATTATGCAATTTTGGATTGAAATGATAAGATTTATATTTCTGTTGTTGACAGGAGTTCTGTATTTTTTTGTCTCCGAGTCTGTTTTATTCGGATCAAAAGGATTTGAAGTCACAGTTCACTGGTGGAGATGATTGTCATGAAAAATGACAAGGCTGATCGGGGGATAGAAAAAAAATCTCAAACCAGCCCACATTTGGGTCTCATTTAGAATTGTGCAATGCACATGACACACATAATTTTAATTGAGCTTCTTTCTGCTCTAGCTCAATTCAATGTCATGCTCTGTATCTTTAGCAGCCTTCAAAAGCTGCAACTGCACTTTGAATAATCCTTTCCCTGGTCAGAAGTGAAACTTGTAATGGTGTCATTTGTAACATGTCAGTGTGCTGCAAGGATCAGTATTTTGATGAGGGAGAGGCTGTAGGCATCTTTCTGGTTTATACTCATTGGTATCCTGCTGCCTGATTATTTATTTGAATGTTTTGCAGCCTTTCAGAGGCAAATATCTTTTTTTTAAAATTTCTTTTAATAACACAGCCAGTTTCTGACAATTAATATTGCGGAATAAAATGTATAGAATTATATTACTCAGAGGGAGTAGCTGTTTTGTATTTTCTCTCCATATTTTCAGATGAAAGAGTGTGGTTGCATATATAGGCCGGAATTGTCCGATCTCGCATACCCTGCTACCACTACCAGTGAGAATGGAGAATTTGGCTCAGCCAGATCTCCGTTAACAGAGTTGGGACTGAAGTATCCCAGCCGCGAAGGTCAGAGAATTCCAGTTGTTATTGCCTGTCGTAACAGTCCTTTCATGACTGGTTTATTTTATGAAGCAGTGGTTCTGTTGTCCAGTCCTAATTCTGTGGGATTAATCTTGTTCGTATTGTAGGTGAGGATGGTCGAAGCTGACTAATCACCTCAAACTCCCCCCATGCAACTCTGCCTCCATCCCAACTTTGGTGCCGTGGTGCTTCCTCTCCCAGTGATGGGGTGGCTATTATAAATTCACATTAACTGAAGCACAAAATAAGAAATGATATGCAAGGAGAAAAATATATCATTTTAGACATCTGAAGCATAATCAATTGTCATTGATTTTAAGATCATGGTTTAAATAGTTGATCAGTGAATCTCTATAAATAGAAAACTTATTCCACTTCTGAGGAAAAGCCTCTATCTCCTGACTTTCTCATTCGCGGAATCTTATCTTGTGGTTTCCAGAAATTTGAAATAATCTCACTGTTGTACACAGTTCCAGGAGCTGATATCGGATGTAATTCTCAGATCTCACCATGTGTTGTGGAATAATACTTTATTGCTTTGTACTGAGCGATGTGGCATTCTGGATGTTTATATATATGTAATGTGGAGATGCCGGCGTTGGACTGGGGTGGGCACCAGAAGTCTCACAACACCAGGTTAAAGTCCTAATGAAGGACCAGCACTCCGAAAGCTTGAGCTACCAAATAAACCTGTTGGACTTTAACCTGGTGTTGTGAGACTTACTATGTATATCTACACATAATATAGTTTCAGATAATATAGCAATATATCACAGAAATTATTCCAACATCATCATATGCCTTCTGACCTAATGTTCAGTCGTTGGCATATTATTTGAATAATAATTTGGTGATCTACAGGTCAGTGGTTGCCATAATATGGCTATGGGATTGTCAATTCCTTTTTTGAGATCTTCAAGATCTGTTATTTGAGTCTTAATCTACAATCTACCGACAGAGATGGAACCTCGTTCAGGCCCTATATCAAGGAACACCTACAAGCCTAGGGGTGGCACAGTAGCCAGCATTGCTGCCTCAGTGCCAGGGACCCGGGTTCAATTCCCGACTTGGGTCACGTCTGTGTGGAGTTTGCATGTTCACCCCTTATCTGCGTAGGTTTCCTCCAGGTGCTCTGATTTCCTCCCACAGTCTGAAAGATGTGCTGGTTAGGTGCATTGACCCGAACAGGCGCCGGGCTGTAGTGATGAGGGGAATTTCACAGTAACTTCATTGCAGTGTTAATGAAAGCCATACTTGTGACTAATAAATACCAGGTTAAAGTCCTAATGAAGGACCAGCACTCCGAAAGCTTGAGCTACCGAATGAACCTGTTGGACTTTAACCTGGTGTTGTGAGACTTACTATGTATACCTACACATAATATAGTTTCAGATAACATAAAAATATTTTCAAAAAAACTTTCAAAAAAAACTTAAGCAAAATCAGAAATTAACTCCATAAAAGTTAAAAGAGGCAATATGAAGAAACTTTATACCCTAATAAACCAGAAAGGATTCTGGGGACTGTCTTTAGCCTAGTTTTTATAGTTCCTAATGTAATAATCTCCAAATCTATGTCGGTATCATGTAATTCTTTGAGAGATACCCATTATTGTTCAAAAATTCATCATTTTTGACAGCTGTTATGAGTGATGCTATTTATATAAGAACTTCAAATATACCTGTCACAACTGAGATTGTGGACGGATGCTTGTAAGATATTACAGATTTAATTTTATGACAGAAGTGACCTTCAAGGAGCTAATGATCAATTTAATCATCGAGGGTTGTGTTTTTTATTGTCCAACCTAAATTGTTAGAAAAACATGTAAAGAGAGAGGGAAAATTAAAAAAATAAATTTTAAAAGACTTTGATCATGTAATCTGGAGGTGAGATACAATAATTGCAAAACACGCAATTTACCTAATGGCTCAGGCAGCAGGAATACGTGATTATGTACAAGTAGGCTAGAGAAGGAACTCCCAAGGCAGCTAGCTTGAGTCAAGAAAGAGGTGTGGAATGGAGTCTGAGCCTGCTTTCCGCAGACAAATCAGAGGCAGTCACAAGTTGAGTGCCAAGCATACTCCATTAACCCTCCCCCCCTCCCCCCACCCACTCCCCACGCATGTCATCTCATGCTCCCGCCCACCATCCTTTGCCCTTCCATGGGAAGACCTTAAAGTCATGTAGGGATTAAAATAAAAATCTTCATATCCATTACAGCTTTCACTACAATAAACACGCATTCAAAACTTTGAAAACCCTCAAGTACTTAATCCCCTACCAAGTAAATAAACTTGTATTCATAACCCCACATCAAAAACAGCTAATCCTTTATTAACTTCTTTGTGGTCAAAGTATGAACTTAGAATTCCCGCCAAGATAATGATAGGTTGCTGAAATCAGTCAACCATTAATAATAATATAATGATAATTGTTACAGATATATATGCTCTTATGGCCAGTGATCAGAATGTTTTGTCTGGAAAATAGTGCACTTTCTTACCCTGAGAGGATGGATCTCAATTAAATAATTCTGCAACAGGTTTGTGTGTTTAAAAATAAGAGGGTATTTATTCTCTCACCATCATCATAAATTAAATATAATGTCTCACCTACCCGCTGACAGATTAGGTAAAGATAATCCTTTTTTATTACAGCTAAGTTAACTCGGTCTCTGGTTTATGATCTCAGGCCTCCCACGTGGCAGGCCTGTAGTATTTGGATTGGATTTAATGGTGAAGTGAGGGCCGTGTACAACAAATGGTTCACAGTAGCTTGTGAGGTTTCTCATAGTCAAATAGCCAGGAGGTTGATCCTCGAGTGAACTTGAAACTAGAACAGATTCCATACTCTGGATGCCTGATGATTCGCAGTTTGTTTGAGTCTGTTTGAACTGATTGTTTGATGACTGCAAATAGCTCTTTGCTGGTTTTTAAAAGCAAACAAAAGCATGGCTGCCTCACCATATAATCTTCCACAAGTTCTCAAGTCCTTGGGTGGTGTTTTAATGTCCTGTCTCATGAGTTAACACCCCTGCAGGCCACCCAGCCTAATTTGGAGGGGGAGGGGGGGTGCGACGAGGAGCCACCATGATATGGTTGTCAGTCTTAGGGGCTCTGTCCACATCCAGCAAATTGAGTTTCAATCTTCCTGATCAGTTTGAAACATGGAGACCAGTCCAGAAAATCCTTTTGTGTTGGCACATTCTTAAGCAAAGAGATGTGTCAAGTCTCTAGGAGGATTGAGAATGTCCATATTTAAATAGGTATTTGCTTGGGACTTGTATAATCTGTAGCTCAAAGGTCACATGAGAGCTTCAAGTTTTTAATTGTCCAGATCACCAATTGTCCTGATCTGCCCCTCCCCCCCGCCCCCCCACCCCCACGCCGACACTATAGTTAAGAAAACCCACCAACACCTCTGCTTTCTCAGAAGACTAAGGAAATTTGCATGTCTGCTATGACTCTCACCAAAATTTACAGATGCACCATAGAAAGCATTCTTTCTGGCTGTATCACAGCTTGGTATGGCTCCTGCTCTGACCAAGACCACAAGAAACTACAAAGGATTGTGAACAAAGTTCAGTCCGTCACTCAAACCAGCCTCCCATCCGTTGACTGTCTACACTTCCTGCTGCCTTGGAAAAGCAGGCAACATCATCAAGGATCCCACGCACTCCGGACATACTATCTTCCACCTTCTTCTGTCAGGAAAAAGATACAAAAGCCTGAGATCACATACCAACTGACTCAAAACCAGGTTCTTCCCTGCTGCCATCAGACTTTTCGAATGGACCTACCTCGCATTAAGTTCATCTTTCTCTACATCCCAGCTATGACTAACACTACATTCTGCACTCTCCTTCCTCCTATTGTACAGAATGCTTTGCCTGTACAGTGTGCAAGAAACAATACTTTTCACTATATACATGACAATAATAAATCAAATTTGCGGCAACTGTTTGACTGAAAATTCATATGATGTCTCTGTACTGGGCATGACATGGCCATTTGAGATAATGTCAACAAACAGCTATTGTAACTGTTAGAACAGACCTTTTGAATTTAAACAACATGACAGCTTGAAGGTTCAACAGACCTTATTCACCGTTTACGAATATTTGCAGCTACCACACTGAACTGCTTCTTGCCATTTGTGTGAAACATTACAGGTTTTCCTCGGAAGAATCATGTCCCTCCCAATTTTGCCTACCAGCGAAAATGGGATCTGTCAGAAATGGAGTAAGGACCTCTGAATCTGGACTGCCAGTTTTAAAAGGTCTGGGAATCTCCATGAAAATCTGGCCCAAAGAGATTCATTTGGAAAGTAAAGGATTTCATATTGGGGAGCCAAAACACTAACAGCAATCTTCTGCACAATCCATCACGCACCCCCCCGCCCCCCCCACCCACCCAAATAGCCTGAGGTGCTCAAAGCAAGAGTGACATATTTTAAATGGAATATCTTGAAATAGTCCCAAGCAACCATTTGGTGCTTTGTGACTTGCCGTGGTGGTGATTTTGACATCAGTATAGTTTGACTTTGTAACAATTGTTTTTTTAAAAAAATCATCCTGACATGGCACTGTCATGTTGCAATGTTAATAAACTGCCTATGTGACACCAAAGAATTGAGACTGAACTTTAATATCCATACCCCAGGAAGGAAAGGGCCACCTGTTCTGAAAGTGAATGATTTTGCCAAGGGAGCTCAGTGTGTTTTGAAAGCTTCTTCTGCAGAATGTGGTTTGGGGAAAACACTTTGCAGCCTCTCAGTTGGCCCACCACAGCTCGGAGAATGATTAATCAGAAACCTCTTCATTTTATTTGACAGTCACGAGTGCAAATTCTCAGAGGCACCTCACAATCATGAAAATGTGGTTTGAGGATCTGAGTGTTAAAGCTGCCACTTAGCTGCAATATTAGAGGGTTCAGTTGCAAGTCTAGCTGTCCAATATATAAACATACAACGGTCAACTACAAGTATTGGACTCTCGATTTTTGAGATGAACAATTGATTTTGTAGCTTGTTTAGAAATAGGAATGAATTTAAGACAAATTAACCTGATTTCCGAACTGACTGAAAGCTGTTTACGGGACAGAAGTATGTGCTTGGGCTTTAACCAACTTTAGTTCTATGTGACAAAAATGTAGTGTTACTACCTGTGATAAACTAGTTTCTGCTACAAAGAAAGCAGCCCTACATACATTCATGCAGCAAGCCGCTATGGCATCAGAATATACTCTGGGCAGGATTTTCTGTGGGCTTTCGAATCCTGCTGTGAGGTTCAAATGGCAGTTAGAAGGCAGCACCGTGTGGGGAACAGTCACGCAATGATTTTCCCTGAATTTCCCAATTAATGACCTGAGGGTGAGCTTGACATCCCATTAAGGGTCAGATCTCAAAGCTGTAGAGCCATTGGTAGGCCCTTTGCCACTAAAGAAGCAGCAGGCTGTCTTTCAAGCTAAATGAAAGGGAGCTTACTGCCCCAAGATGGAGGTGATCTCTTTTTTAAAAACTTTTAATGGCTTCTGCATCCCCTGGTTTAACAAATACACACAGATTTCAAGATTAACATGGATTACAAAGTAAATCTTAAAATCAAATGGTCTCAGCAACACAAAGTCCCTTTAAGCACACAGATTGGCTGTGGTCGATACACACACTCTGCTCTGAACCCAAGTTAGTGTCTATGGGTTTCTCCTCAGAGTTAGCACATGAAAGTTTCCAAACTCCACTCCCAAAAATGTGCTTCAAAATCTTCTTTCACAATTGAGTTAGTTAATAAATTGTTGTTGCTGACCTGCTGGTCACCAATCATTACGATTACTGCAATAGGCAGTTATATTCCACCTACAGAACCACAGGATATTAAAGTATTTTAGAAGTGTAGTCACCTAATGATTGACATAATGCCATAATTTTAATTTATGTAACGGTTTACATTTCTTCCCTCAAAAATGATGCAGCCTTCCGGAAGTTAAGTATTTAAAACGGGGGCTGCTCAAACTCTGACAAAATGAAGCATCATCTCCTCACATTTCTGTCCATGAACAGATGTCTATTAGACAATTAATCCAGCTCCACAATTTAAAAACAAATTGTTCATGGGGTGTGGGCATTGCTGGCTGGGCCAGCATTTATTGCCCATCCCTGAGGGCAACTAGAGTCAACCACATTGCTGTAGGTCAGACCAGGTAGGGGTGGCAGATTTCCTTCCCTAAAGGACATTGCTGAACCCGATGGATTTTTATGACAATTGGTAAGTCCAGATGTTTTATTGAACTCAAATTTCACCATCTGCCATGTTGAGATTTGAACCCAGGTCCCCACAGCATTACCGCGGGTCTGTGGATTACTAGTCCAGTGGCGATACCACTAAGCCACCACCTCCTCTTAATTGTCCTGATGAGAGATTATGCAACTGAAATGTTAACACTTTCTCTCCAGAGGTGCTGTTCGGTCTGCTGAGGGTTTCCGGCATTTTGTTTTTATGTCTATTCTTGGCTGTTACTGATGGCCACTCACTCTTCCTTGCTCCAAGCAGTGGCTAAAATCCCTGTTGAAATAGTTGCCAAGAAAGAATCATATGACAGAAAAGCTGAAACACCAGTGGTGAGGCAAAGTGCTACCCATTAACAGTGGTTTAAGATTCCTCTCATGGATATATAGTGATATTGAAATGTGCCAACACTTTGGGTGTTTTGAATCAAAATGTGAATGAGAATATATGTACTTGCTGCCTATCATTTGTTGGTGGCTGGTTTTAGGTGCAAAAAAAATGGTCACAGCATTTGCCCAAACTGGGAGGCCTGGAACGAGACCCTAGATTCATCTAAAGAATCTGGCTGAGATGCTGGTGCCTGTTGTACTCACCCACTTTAACTAGCTTAATTTTGGGCTGCTTTGTTGGAGGTCAGCAGTGCTTAAGTGCCCATGGCAGGTTGGAGTTTGAGCAGCAACGCAGGTGGTCACATCAGCGATGGGGATGGTGATTTTGGAGAGGGGGCAGGTGGGGTAGGGAGGGATAATGCCTGCTCCAAAGGAACTATTTAAAGGAGGAAGAAACACACACCTTTTTGGCAGTGGTTGCTGCAGCTGAAGAATCCAGAGCAAGTCCTGAACCCATCCACTTTCACAGAAGGGCTAACACAGACATTAACTATGCAAGGAGCCTAGCATCCATTTTAAAAATCAGCCTGAAAAATAACCTAACACATTGGGTTGGGCACATTGGGATGTAGAACAATGGTCCCTTAAGTTGAAACTTATTGCCCCCATTTTATGCACATAAAATGAGCATAACAAGGTCCAATTTTTAACCTCCTGTGAG
Source organism: Mustelus asterias (assembly GCF_964213995.1). Classification (NCBI taxonomy): domain Eukaryota; kingdom Metazoa; phylum Chordata; class Chondrichthyes; order Carcharhiniformes; family Triakidae; genus Mustelus; species Mustelus asterias. Next base: position 79,064,069 of record NC_135810.1, read on the forward strand.
AGCAGCAATGATCATTGCTGACCTTTAGCCTTCTTTAAATGAATTGGCTCCAGAATTGTACTTGATGAAGCTTTTGGTAACCCTGGCAACCTGCTAAGGGTACAACATGTGCATTGAGAACTGAAGTCTGCAAAAAACAGGGTTAGCATTGATCATAATAAAAGCTTGAAAGATCCTCAGTAGCATTTTCACTCGAGCCCATCCATTATATAAATATTCTTCTGTTGCCACATTCAACCCAAACTCATTCAGGAAATGGAGGTTAAGAGGGAACATAGTAGTGCATAAAACAAGTTAAGCTATTGTTAAACAGAGGGTTGTGTGAAACACATGTAGCATTCCATCCTCCTGGGAGCTTAACCAGGAAGGCTGCTTAATTCATTAGGTGTTCACAGGTACAGCCTGTAATAAAAATCATTTTCAAACTCTTGATATGTGCAATATTGTTGACGTGATAAGGTACATTTAAGTTTTTCTTGCCTGCTGATATTTCTGAAAAGTCTGGAAAGACTATACTGGGGATAAATTAAGCCTGAATTGGTCAGAATTTTAATCAAATCCATTTACTTCATTGTATTGTTTCTATTAAAAAAAAACAAAATTTAACAATCCTGATCCCTTGGGTTCAGTTAATCCGTTGTTCTACAGCATCACACTTATGTTTGATAAAATTACTTTAATTCAAATGTCCACAATGTATCCTCTGACTAGAAAGATGATACTAAGGCAAGATAAAGCAAGCATCTTTCTCATTACATAAGAACTAGGAACAGGTTTTGGCCATTCAGCCCTCTAAGCCTGCTCCACCATTCAGTGAGACCATGGCTGATCTTGTACTTTACCATTTTCCTGCCCTATCCCCAAAGACCTTGATATTTAGAAATCTATTCATCTGTCTTGAACATACTCAACTACTGAGCCTTCACAGCCCTGTGCAGGTGGAGAATTCCAAAGGCTCAACCCCCCTTTGAGTAAAGAAATTCTTCCTCGCCTCAGTCCTAAATTTCTGAGACCGTGTCCCTTGGTTCTAGACACCCCAACTGGGGGAACACCCTGTCAAGTATTGGAAGGATTTTATATGTTAGAATGAGATCACTTCTCATTCTTCTAAATTCTGAAAATAAAGGCCGGATCTATTTAATCATCCCTCAATGGACAATCCCTCCATCCCTGGAATTAATTCATCAAATATTTGTTCCTTTCCCTCAATCACAAGTATATATTTCCTTGGGCAAGGAGACCAAAACTGTACACCATACTCCAGTGTGGTGTCACCAAGGCTCCATATAATGAATTAAGACATCTTTACTCCTATACTCTAGTAAAGCCAACATACCATTTACTTCTTTAATTGTTTGTTGCATCTGCATGTTGGCTTTCAGAAACTCATGAACAAGGACACTCAAGTCCTTTCGTAGTGCAACATTTCCCAGCTTCTCACCATTTAAGAAAAACTCTGTTTCTGTTTTTCCTACCAATGTAGATAACCTCAGTTCAGCACATTGTATTCCATCTGCAAAAGTTTTGCCCATTCTTTTAGCCTCACCAGATCCCCTTGCAGCATATTTACATCCTCTTCACGACCTGCACTTCCATCTAGTGTCTTCTGCAAACCTGGAAATATTACCTTGAATTACCACATCCAAATTCCTGATGTAAATTACAGGTATAATTTTCTCATCTTAATTCCTGCCAAATGATGGGACCATTCATGAGTTGGTAACCCAACTGAGCTGCAACATTAACATCCCATTTCTGGGTTCTCCAGCCAGTCAGGGAGGGTGACAAGTGATTTACTCTATCTGTTAAGGAATAGATTTCTAATTAAAGGGTCCCTGGCCTGGGTATCAATGGTTCACCTATACATAGATGTTTGAAACTGCAGTAACCACAGGAAATGGGGTTTGACACTTACCTGCAAGAGGTCCTGTTGGAGCATCTGAGTGACTGCAGTGAGATGATCTATCTCAAACCAGTATGGGAAGACACTCTAGTGACAACCTTTGATAATGCATGCTCACTGGGAAGGAAGTCTTGTTCCAGGAGGCTGCAGATCAGCAATGACCTGCCCTGAAAACCTGAGCCTCCTGAGGTACAGATGTTGCAGCTTGTTGAGAGATCTGATCCACTGCCTGTGAACTCTGCGCTGAGGTTTTCACTGTTAATTCCACCACGTAATGAGTCTGAAGCCAGGTTTACTTCCAAGACTGCATACAGACTCTTCAATTCCCCCAGCACCCACTGTGAACATCTTTTTATACACTTGTAATGAAGCCCTAATACTTCCCCAATTGGCGACAGCTACTGTTAATGAGCAACTTAAAGCATGTGCTCAATTACAGCAACTCCAACATTAACATTCACCTCTTCCGAGCTGGATCTAATTAGAACTCAGTCCCTTGGGCCCTGTGGAGGGGGGTGTAGCAGAGGAGAAGGCTGCTGGTGCTCCTGCTGGTGTTACTGTTGCTGCTGAAGCAGTTGTTGGTGATGTGAATTCTGTTCTTTCCCTTCAGAGGTGCAGGATGGAGTTGCATGATAGCAGGGAAATGCAGCAGATGAATGAAGCCCTGATGAGGCGAAGTTCCGACCAAGAAGTGAGCAATCACTTGTCAAGAAGTGATAGCGCTCTCTGAGAGAAGAAGTGCTTTGAGCAGCAGCCTTTCCTCTGGCCGTGACAGAAGCTCTTGGGTTTCACTGATCAAAGCGTTCCCAACTTGTCCATTTCACTGAAAAAGCACACCCACTATGCACTTGCCTTGGCGACCCCTGACAAGTTGCTGACATCTTGGGGAAACAGTTCGCTGGCAGTGAAAGGCAGCACCCTTGGTTAAGATGTGAAGTTAATGATCTATTTGAATATTTAAATACCTGAGCTGACTGCCTCAAGGGGTTCTCTGTTCATGTTCAAACCCGCCTGGATGAAACCCGGGAGAGGACAGGATGATGTCAAATCCCAAATTGATGTTACTTTTTAGGGGATTTAGCTTCCTATTGACATCTCAATCTGCCTGGGAAATGTTTTCTTTTCATCATAACAGCTTTCTGACTGTTGAGGGATTTTCTTTCTCCAAATTGAGACATCAGGCACATTGTGCACATTTCCATTGAATGCAGTACCAGGTTAATTTGCCATCCTAAATATCCAAACATATTTTCCGCCTCTTTTAAAACATGTAAAAGATTTTTTAAAAATCTGCCTTTCTCCCTGTGACACAGATCATTCATAGTTGATCAGGGTGGTGAGTAACCTATTCTCAAGTTTAAGCCAATACACTTCGGAAAACCTAGCATGAGAGAAATGTTTTCTCTCTTTATGGTCTCTGCACAGCTCCTACTCCACCAGCAGGGCCAAGATCAGCAGGTAGTTCATTGTGTGGAAAGTCACCCGTGCAAGCTTATGCTTATTGACTCTGCTCTGGTGCAGCATCTCACAGCCTCTCTACTAAATCTTTTAATAGATGGTGTAGAGACAACAATCCAGTTATATTAATTATTTACATTGTGAGGGCATGTCATTACATCTTTCTCATTGTTCATGATAAAAAAAAGTTGCAACCAAAAATTCGAGGGAGAGGATTTTCTTTCTGAATGTTAAAGTTTAGAATAATTTGATTCCAATTGTACAGAGGAGGCATTCAGTATTAAAAGACCTCTCGGAAATGGTTGGCTGATTAATGGTTTATGATGGAAAGAGACTTAAAGAAAGCAAGAAAACACAAATAGAGGGATTTAAAGCAACAAAAAATTGCGGAGAAGATAACATTCCTTTTTAACTGTGTACCAGATGTAACTGTTGAATACTGTAGTTAAAAAGGAAACAGAACAACCATTATTCTGATTTGGCAAGCTGCAAAGTGGAAAATGTGGAAAGGTTTTGGGAAGCCTTTCAAAATATTGCATCTCTATTCCATTTGTATGTTAGAAAAGCAGGTACTTAGTTACCCAACACTTCAAAGAACTTCACCAGTCAATCTTGCTTTCAGATTTCATATTTCTTACTGTGTAGCCAGTGATGATGATTAGAAACTGAATGTTTACTGCTGAGATTACCAGGATTTACCAATACCGCATTTCCATTAAAAAGTCACCAGGCAGATTATGCTCCTCAGGAATTGGAAAGCCTGTGTGTGCAATAATTATTATCAGTTAAGAAAAGTAAACAGTCTTTGGGTTGCATAACAGCTTTTTCATCTCAAGTTTATTCTTGCTACAATATGGTCCAGAGGCACTGGCAAAGCTTCAAGTGGTTCATTGTTCACGTGTAAGCTTAGATATCAAGTATCAGTGAGTTATCTGACCATGGAGCCAAGGTGGACCATGTCCTCCTTTGCATGGTGACTTCTCAACAATAATCATTAGATATCGATCAGCAGGATTGAGGAACATTGGTTCATTTTTTCCTCTCTTCCCTATACATGCTGAAGCCAATTGTAGTGATAAAAATTTATGTACCATCTGTCTCCAGATAGAAATAGATGCCAGAGGCGGGATGGTGTGAAAGATCACCATTTTGCAGTACTTAAGTCCAAGTTCCGTTACTGTGTGGCTTCCTCCAGGTTTACTCAAGATTTGCTCCAGCTGTGAATGTAACATTAGTCTATGTTCAATTCTAATGGGAGTCAAGTTTTAATATGCATGTCTCTGCTTGAGTGATGCTAACCTTGCCCCCTGTCAGTTCTTCCAGGAAATATTCTTGTATATAGAGCTGAGTGGCTTGGATCCATTCTGACACACAGACTGACTGATGTGAAAATGTTCCTGAGAAAATAAGATGCTGCAAGCACCTCTCTAATACTCTATCATTGATATGGAGGGAATGTCTGCAGATTTTAATGTCATTCTCACTGGGAATTATCTTTGTGGTTACTGAAGAAAAAAACATTTCATATTACTGAAATGGATTTACGTTTAGGAAGTTGTCATCCGACTGTTTAGTCTATTGAGTCTCAATCCTAATGCTGTCTGTGTTTATGAGAAATTGTTTGCATCAGACTTCCTGTCTCATCCACATTACGAAAGATTCCAGCATATGTTCCACATTGTGATTCCTTTCTTCCTTTAAAGCTATTACAGCTTTACTCTCCCTCACTGCGAATCATCACATTTCATACTTTGCTATTAGCAATGCCCTTAAGTCATATCTAATGGGATTATCCCCCGGAACTCCTGACTATCTGTACTTCCCAAGGAAGGTCAAGTTGAAAGCTCCTTCCCCTGGGATTTAGTGCACTTTCTTTGAGGAAATCTTGTTCACTAATGTTGCTTGCTACTTGCAGATTTTAAGTATTGTTGAAAAAGAGACATGCTGTCAAAGCTTTTCACCTGGCACTCATAAGGATAGATGCAAGAATGCCAAATTTCAAAGGGAGCAACAATTTGTACTACATGAGAAAAGGGGTGCTGATTGGTTGACAAGTCAACTCTGGTTGACAGGCATTGTTAAAGAGGAGAATGTGCCAGGGAATTATTGTCCCACATGCTTGAGCTCAATTCAAAATGGGTGCAATGCCTGGACTTGTTCCTTTTTCCTGCGGAGGACAGGTAACTGCAATAGAATATATGTAGCTTCTGGCACAGTAAGAAGTCTCACAACACCAGGTTGGCCAGCATAAGTGAGACGCATTGAAAGTTAATGATTGATTAATGTTACATTCACACTTATATCTGGGGCAATCCTTCTGTAGATCTGGGAATCAAGCTAATGTTAGACATTATGTTCTGAAGAAGATCTGTACTACCTGGTGGCTATTTACAGGTTTTCACTGGAAGTTTTATTAGGAGAAATAATAACTTATTTGAAGTGCAACATTCTATATATTGTCAACTTTCCTAAATTAACTCCTGTTAGATACAAGGGAATGAGAAAATAAAATGTGACCTTATTGAAACAGACAGGATACTGAAAGGATATTTTCCCTCGTCTCCCATTTAAGACAGATGAGAATTTTTTTCTCTGTGGGTCATGAATCTTTGAAACTCTCTTCCCAAGACAGCAGTGGTGACAGGGTTAAAAAATATTTTTAGGGCAGTGTTAGGTAGAAGGGAGTCAAATATTATCAATGGTAGGTGGGAATGTGGAGTTGAGGCCACAGTCAGGTCAGACATGATAGTATTGAACGGTGGAATATCCTTGAGAGACCAAATGCTCCTAGTTCGTACGTTCGAAAGGGTAGGGTGCGCTTGAGCTGTAGATTTATTGCTTCTGGGAGATGATTTTCAAGAAGGCATCAGGGGATCATATGGATTGGGCCTCTTTTTAATCGCTCATCAGAAAGACAACACCTGTAACAATGCAGTAACTCAGTACTGCACTGAAGTGTCAGCTTCAACAGGGCTTGAAACGCAGCCTTCTGAATTGGAGATGAGAAAGCTCCCTGCATGATTAGGTTTAAGCACCATTTTTGGACACTGGACAGACTATGCAGTGGACTCACTCAAACATAAGGAACCTTTCCAGAAAGTCATCTTCAAGATTTCACAATTACGATGAATCCTGGGTATTGATTCTGAGTTGATTTAATCAAGCATGTCATGAGTTGCAGGAAATAACACATATCCTCTGGTACAGGAGAGATACTTCTCTGACAACTTCAGCAGAAGCCCTATTTGTTGATGATAAAGTTATCAGAAAAGTCTAGTCACCTTTCTACTGCTCCCAGGAAATCAAAAGATTTAATTCCATTTCTTGACTCGGAGCAACTGTTAAGTCAGTCGTCGGGGAATGTAACCTGGAAATGATCAAATCTAAACCAATGGTGGACCCCCTCTGAAATCTGAGCAGGAAATTGGCTGCAAGCTCCTGAATGTTCCCCAGTAAATAACCTTGCAAAGCCAGTTCAGCCCACCCATGTGTTTGTGCTGTGCAGGACTGTAGTCTAGGTCAGCATTTACTCAATCCAGTGGGTGCACATTTTGAGTGGAGATGACGAATATGTAATTGGAGATGAGTGGCTCATATATATGGTTTTGGTGACCCATCCAGCCACTACTATACAATGTAAAAAGACCTTGAGAGAATCATTAGCATCCCCACAGGACTGTTCCCCAGTTTGCCAGGTGCAGGGTAGCATTAAACACACCGAAGAAAGTAGCAGCCAATGACTCTACCATCTCCAGAAGCACGTTTTCAGAACCTCAGAAAGGAATTGGCCAAAAAAGCTATATTTATGTCATTTACCAAATTCAAATGAAGATGCTTTGGCAGATGGTGGATGCTTCAAGCTATTGAGTGAATTCACTCAAACCTATCTGATAACCTGCAAGTAAAATGATTCAGACTTCGGATCTGCATCGTTATCCTGTAAATTTTCTGAAGTCCATTGAGAGGATATTGTAGTGAGGGATTCCTAATGTTGTGAGGTCCGCGATTGAAAATCTTAGCTGCAACCTCAGTCCAGGATGGGATGAAATGTCAGGGCTGAAATAAAGCTATAAAAGCTGGCTCGGGACTGATGTTTGTGTTTGAATGTGCTGCACAGACACACTTTGCAGTGTTTTTCCATTGCAATTTTTTTTACTGATCTGCAGCTCCCTGGGACAACTCTGGATTGTCTGTCTCCCCAAGGGGGCCCATTAGAAGCATCCTCCCGCACCCTCTCTTTTCTCCGCATGCACTTTCTTCCCCACACCCACCCTCTTCCCGCCTTCCCTGGCAGCGCTGAATCTTTCCCAGTGTGTGTTTAACATTGGCTGCCCTATAATTGGTCAGACAGCGTGAAATTGCGTTCTGGGCAGTTTGTGATTGGCAGTGCACTCTGCGCCTGCTTCCAAACCCACCAAATGCGCATGCCCAATTCAAGCCAAAGTCTTTCAGATTGGATAATAACAGATAGAATGTCCCAAACTGCCACTCTGTACAGAAAAACAGCAGCTTTTAACAGTGGGAGCGTTTTTACGTTACTGCTATCTCCGGCTGACCGAACGCGGAATAACATGCCATTCTCAGTCTGGCAAGTTCCTCAGTTCAGTGATTCTAGGAACTGGTGCCATGACTATGAGCAACATCGGCAGAGTCTTGGAAACACATTGAAAGTGTTATTTGAAGGCTGGGGTAGTGATTATGGAATAGAAACAGGATTAGAGAACCTAAAGTAGGCTAATAATAAGGTTGCATGACCTGATGTAATATCATACCAGTACCTCAGTTTTATATAAACACCTTTTCTACAGATGACTAGTGCTGTGCTGGCATAGAGCACCCTGAGTTTTATTTTACATTAACTCTTTTGATCTTGACCTCATTATTGTTCTGGTTGTAGTTCATCTGCTTTTTGACACCCTGATTCCTGCTATTTCCACACACTTGGTGCATTACCAACTACCACTACCAACCAACTAGAAGGCACTGCTGGCTGGAAGGATCACTTCAGCACGGCCCAGATTTAAATGTAAACCTCAGGACTCTTTCTCAATCAGTTGCTGAATGTCTCCTGAGAAAATCTGGGAACAAAAAGCAACCAATAGACATACCAGCAGTCTGAACACCATGGCTGCATTAGGGATTTCACTTTGTGACTATCGGAGAAAAGGATTGGAAATAATTGATTTACAGTAAAAAGTCAGCATTGGAATTAACAGAAAGAAAATGGATGTTTATTTGAACAAAAAAAAACCCAAATGAAATTAAGCCTTGGATAAATAGATTTTGTTCAATTTTAAGCCAGCTCATTGTCCATTTGTGAGCCTAAACTAGAATTCATTTAGTGTTTGGGACATTTAATTGTGTAGTTCCTCAGATAAAAGATGGAAGTGGAAACTACATGGTCCACCATATTTTGTCATGCAATGTATTTCTGGAAGCTTTGATATGCTGGCAGGTATATACATATGAGTAAAAAGCAGAGAGCTAATGCATCTGTCCCTCACTAAACCCATCCCTGACTCAAATACATCAGATTACTTTCCCTCTCGTAAGTTGTCTCCTCCCCCCACCCCATGTCCCAGACAATCATAACTTTATTTCTGCCTTTATAGTCTGATAATAGAATAAAAGCAATATATTCTGGGTGCCGAAAACCCAAAATAAAACAGGAAATGCTCAGCAGGTCAGGCAGCATTAGCGGAAAGGGAGAGAAACCGGAGTTAAGGTTTTAGGTCGATGACCGTGCATTAGAGAAAGTCTTGAGGGAAGGTCACTCCCTGGCTGGATTTTCCTCCAGGAAATTTCCTGACTTTGCAAATCTATTTTCGTTAAGGAAACCCCTGCGTGCCATATTTCAGTTTTTGGTATGGGATGGAGTTGGACCTGGCGCCCCCAGAGGCAGACCCAAGATGGCAACAGAGGCATGTAGATGGTGATGCTGCACGGCTGGAAGGCCCATCTTTGTTTACTGGAATAAACAACCAGCCCAGTTGTAATCATGACTTGTTTGTTTGGCCCTCAAGTCCTCCCCCCTTATCCCCCACCCACTCCACGGCCCATGTGCATCCTCCAATGTGTAGGTGATTTTTGCCTCTTCAGGAGACTAAGCATTACGATTGACATAATCCCACACTAAATCCAATACGTTTTATTGAGCATTTTAAACAAAACTGTTTCAATTAAATCCCTCAGGTGGTCAATCCATGGTTGCTTAGGAGTGACCTTCCTGTTTGGTAAACAGGAACTACCCCTGTCGTTAGGTATCTTCTGTCTTTCTTTGGGACCAATTTATAAGTATCTGTCACCTTCCTCCATGACCGTGAACCTATGAACCATGCAGAATATAGTTTCTTAAAGAGCTCACGCACAAGCTGGATACAGATTAGTTCTGTTGGGTGCATGATTGGTTTGTTGATTTATTCCCAAGTTACCTTGCATTCGTTTAGCCAAACAAGAACTAATGTCCTGCTATGATTTTGATCAATTTCCACTGATTTCAACCAGTTTGCTGCGATTAACAGTTCTATTCAATTCAATTTGTTCTCTCAAATTCAGCAATATCATTGCAATTAACAAGTATCGATGTAATTAGCAAGTATCACACCCATCAGGTTTCTACGTAACAGACTCCTCTGAACTCCTGGAGAGTATGTTACAATACCAACTCCCACTATATAGAAATAAACAATGAGCCATTGACAAACCTGCAAGACCAATCAGAAATATATCTATCTCCCTCTTGAAACCATTCAACAATTCAGACTCCACTGCGCTATGGGGCAGCGAGGACCACAAATTCACCACTCTCTGCGAGAAGTAGTTCCCCTTCATCTCAGTTTTAAATCTACCGCCTTGCAACCTATGCCTGTGACCTAGATTGCCCCATAAGGAGAAACATTTCATCTACATTTATTTTGTCAATCCCTTTTAAAATGTTATATACCTCAATCAGATCCCTTCTCGTCCTTCTAAACTCCAGCGAGTACAAGCCCAAACTGTTTAATATCTCCTCATACATTAACCCCTTCATCCCCAGAATCAGTCTGGTGAACCTCCTCTGAACTGGCTTCAATGCCACTACATCCTTCCTCAAATAAGGAAACCAAAACTAGACAATACTCCTGATATGATCTCACCAACACCCTATACAATGGCAACAACACTTCTCTACATTCATACTCCAGTCCTTTTGCAATAAATGCCCACATCCCATTTCCCTTTTTTTATTACGTGCTGCGCCTGCATTCTGACTTTCTGACACCCAGATCCCTCTGCCCGGATGCATTTTGAAGGTGCTTTCCATGTAGGTAATAATTTGCCTTTCTATTTTTTATGCCAAAATAGATAACCTCACGCGTATCCACATAACTCCATCTGCCAAATTTTGGCCCATTCTCCCAGCCTATCTACACCCATCTGTTCTTTGAGGACGTAACAAGCATGGTGGATAGTAGGAAGCCTACGGATGTGGTATATCTAGACTTACAGAAGGAATTGGCCTTACTGACCATTTTTAAAAGGTCTCCCAGCTTGACTCAACTTCACAAAAATCCAGTCACTGTTTCTGTTTCCACAGCTGCTGCCAGTCCTGCTGATTATAGCGTACCTTGTTTGTTTGTTTATTCCTGAAATTCAGAACAACTGAAAGCATTATTGCTGGCCTTTTGAATTTTTAATGAACATTCAAATGAAGACACCTTTGACAGGAAAGGATTAAACTTATTCATAAAAAACAGTGTTACTCTTTAAACGCCTTCCCATAATTTTTCAGTGAGCTGGATTCCCCATGGAGTGGTGTTTAAACATGACAATATTGTTTGACTAGAAAGGTTATTTCCCCTCTTTGTTGAAACTTACTTACCAGCTGCAACATACTTTCTCTCTCCTTTTTTCCCTCCAGTTATTGTTTGAACGAATTATCCAGCAGACTTTGAGTTACAGAGATAAATAAACTGTTATAATTTATCCACATATCAGCAGGCCCTAGGCTGGCCTAAATGTGTCTCTTACTCCCTGACCAACTGGGATTTGGGTCTGGGATCTCCCCATGGTTTGCTTTAAGATGATTTGACAGGAATGTTTGTACATTACTGAGCACTCTGCGGGTAAATGCAAATTTGACATTTACCAAGGCTTTCCAGCAGCTGTTTGGCTTTCTGAATGGAATTTAAGATTGACAATTTTGGGAAAAGCTGATGTAAATCTTAAAGAAGCTGTAATGAGTTGTCTTATCTTGTGTGGCTTTAAGCCAAACTATTTTTAAAAAATCAAATCTACTTAATGAGAAATACTTATCAACTGACCGCTGGAATGAAAAACTCATATTGACAGATTGGCACCCATTGTGGAGACTGCCAAATTTTCCTTTCTATTTCTGTTACTCCCCCCGCCATCTGATCTGTTTTCTCTTTATCTTTCCTACACAGCTTGTCCCTTTTGCGCCTTCCTTTCTGCATCCTCATTGAATTATTTCCCTTTTGGCATATTAGCTTTAAAGATCTTAAGAAGTAGGAGCAGCAATAGACCATTTGAACCATTTTGCATGCTCTGCCATTCAGTAGTATACTGACTGATCTTATTGTGGCTGTAACTCGACTTCCTGTCTGTCCCCCCCAAAGCCCTAACTCCCTTGTGGATCAAACATCGGTCTAACTCCACCTTGAATACTGTATATTCAATAGGCCGGCCTCCACTGCTCATTGTGAAAAAGAGTTCCAAAAACTAACCATGAGAGGAGAAATTTCTCCTCATCTCTATTTTAAGTAGGAGGCCCTGTATTTTTAAAATGGCGTCCCTAGGGGAGAACCATCCTCTCAGTATCTACCCTGGCAAGCACCCTTAGAATCTTACGATCACCTCTGAATCTTCTAAATTCTAATGAATATAGGCCCAAACTGCTCAACCTTTCCTGGGATTGTATTGCGATTTTCTAAATGTCCTGTTTGTAGCCCCTCAATAATGGAATCTAGCATTTCCCAGTGACCTTTGTTGGGCTAAACTGACCTATAACTTATTGCTTTCTGTTTCTATCCTTTCTGGAATATATTGTCTCATTTGTAGTTTTCCAATCTGCTGGGTCCTTTTCAGAATCTGGGAATTTTGAAAGTTTGTACACCTGCAGCAAAGCCTTATCCATTCCAAGTTCCCAAATGTCCCCTCCTGTGAATCATTTCTGCTCTCCACCAACTGTTTAATTACAGCCCTAGTTATAATGCCAGGAACTGGTCCCAGCATGTTCCAAATGAAGGCTGTCCCAATAGTGAAGCTCCCTCTTTCCTCAGTACTGGATGCCAATGTCCCATGAATCAAAACCCATTTCCTCCACACTAATCGTTTGAGCCACACATTGGCTTTCTGATCTACGGGAAGTTTTTCCATACCTTCTCTGTCTAAACCCCTTGAGAATTTTCTCTTGCCTTTTTCTTCACCAAGGGCAAGAGTCCTAGCTTTTCCAATCCATCTACATAAATGAAGTTCCTCACCCTTGGAACCATTCTTGTGAATCTTTTCTGCCTTCACATAAGTGTGGCCTAGGATATTGTATACTTTATTAATGCTCTCTCAACCTGTCCAGCACATATACATCCAGGTCCCGCTCCTCCTGCACCCAACTTTAGAATAGTATTCTTGATTCTATGGTTTTTATCATGGTTCACTGCATCCACATATGTATTGGCTGCCCTTGACACACACAAGTGATTCCTATTCCCCTATCTTATCTATGTCTGGTTCTGTGCAACATGAATTGACCAAATGGCTGACCGAGTTACTACAGCCAATTCTGAGTCACTTTTCCACATACACGGGCGGGGGGGAAATAGCAGAAACAGAGTTGGGGTGTCAGACAGCCACCCATGCACTTCAATGTTGTACTCAGTGCTATGTTGCAAGTTTGTAAGTGTTGTGTACTCCCAGTGTACCCATGTGTCTGTGTGTGATTGTGATTAAGTGACAGAGCATGGGATGTGACCATTTGTATTCAAAAATAAAACCATTGAACTTTTTGCACCTTGTTAGAAGTTTTTATACAGTTCAGTTTGAATTACTATGGCCTTCAGCCCAACTACAAACTGGCAATTTGTTCCTCTAGCTATTGTAAGGATATGGGAGGGATATTTTTATTTGTGAGGTTTGTTCAAATCTTCATTGCCTGAGAAGTTTGATTTCAATCAACCCAGATTCGATTCTGGCCTTGGGTGACTGTCTGTGTGGAGTTTGCACCTTCTCTTTGTGGGTTTCATAGAAATCATAGAAATCATAGAAACCCTACAGTGCAGAAGGAGGCCATTTGGCCCATCGAGTCTGCACCAACCACAATCCCACCCAGGCCCTACCCCGCATATTTACCCACTAATCCCTCTAACCTACGCATCTCAGGACTCTAAGGGGCAATTTTTAACCTGGCCAATCAACCTAACCCGCACATCTTTGGACTGTGGGAGGAAACCGGAGCACCCGGAGGAAACCCACGCAGACACGAGGAGAATGTGCAAACTCCACACAGACAGTGACCTGAGCCGGGAATCGAACCCAGGTTTCCCCCAGATGCTCCGGTTTCCTCCCACACTCCAAAGATGTGTAGATCAGTTGGAATAGCCATGCCAAATTGCTCCTTAGGGCCTGATATTACCGTCAAGTTGTGCCCATTTTCGGGTGCGAAAACTTGGTAAAGTCGGACATGAGGCGAGGCGTGCGATCCGCTACTGCCTCTGTGCCCATTCCCCCTTTACCAGCGGCCTAGAATGGCTGCCATTGGGCTCGACATCAATTTAAACACATTTGCATGTATTTAAATTGACTTAATGGGCTACACACCCAAACTTACCGGCACTTCCCCCTTTACCACCACATTCGCCCATCCAGATTCAGCGAGAAACAGATATGGGCTGCAAAGGTCTGATTTGGGTGCTCCAGCTTCTGAGGAGGTAAGTTCAGAGCTTCCGGCGACTCTCTGACTCAGATCGGAGGGAGCGGGGAGGTGGCAGGAAGGCGGGTCAGATGTCAAAGAACAAAGAACAGTACAGCACAGGAAACAGGCCCTTCGGCCCCCCAAGCCTGTGCCACTCATTGGTCCAACTAGACCATTCGTTTGTATCCCTCCATTCCCAGACTGCTCATGTGACTATCCAGGTAAGACTTAAACGATGCCAGCATGTCTGCCTCCACCACCCTACTTGGCAGCGCATTCCAGGCCCCCACCACTCTCTGGGTAAAACAACGTCCCTCTGATATCTGAGTTACACCTCACCCCTCTCACCTTGAGCCCGTGACCCCTCGTGATCGTCACCTCCGACCTGTCAGATGGCTCTCTTATGGGGGGGGAAGGCGCGTCTGGTTGGGGGGGGTGGTGGAGGGAGGCGTGTCAGATGACTCTCTGTTTGGCAGGGGAGGGAGGTATGTCAGAAGGCTCTCTGGTGGGGGGAGGGGCAGGGGGAGTCCGCTGCCACTCTGTGTGCGATCGGTAGGGGGGGGGGGGGGGAGGGGGCATCCGCTGCCACCCTGCGTGCGATCGTTGGGGGGAAAGGGGGGCAAGGGGCTATGATCGGGGGGGTGGGGGGATAAGGGGGTCAGTTAGGTTGTGGGGGTGGGGCAATGTCTGTGGGGGCCAGGGAGGAGGCATTATCCAACCTGGGAGTGATGTGGTAGGGGAGCGTTTTTCTATTTCTTTTACTGCGCATGCGCAGTTGGAGGCGCCGATCAGAGCTGCAGGATTCCGGGTGCGTTAAGCCCCACCCACAGGCTTCTGCAGCACGATTCAGAATCGCTGATATTTTTTCAGGCAGAGTGCTTATGGGGGCGTCTGAGAACGGGTCTACAAGTCGGATCTGAAACGCTCCCAATTTCAGGTCCGCCCAGCACTTAGAATTAAAATGATAAAATCAGGCCCAGTATCCAATGATGTGCTGGTTAGATGGATTAACCCTGGTAAATGCACAGGGTTACAGAGATAGGATCGGGGAGTGGGCCTAGGTAGAGTGCTCTTTCGGAGGGTTGGCGCAGACTCGAGGGGCCAAATGGCCTCCTTCTGCACTATTAGGATTCTGTGGTTCTAGGCTGCTAGACCTCTGGGCTTTACATCTCTCTGACCTATCAATATATCACCGAGCAGCAACTTCAAAAGTTAACTATATTTCCAAAGTTGAACAAACACTATAAATATGTTATGTTCTTTCCAATCCTGTGGGCTGTCCTGGGGATTTTCAGTTCCCTTGATAACTTATTATTCATTTTAACTTGCACATCATTAGGAGAAAATGAAGCGCTTGGCCATACTTGAGAAATTTAACCAGGACACGCCTGTTTCTCAGAATTAAATTATCTCATTGCTTGAGATTGCACAGGATGGTGGGAGGGATGGTCCCAGAGAGGGGAGAAGTCAGGGGGTGGGGGGGGAGGGGGGTGGGGGGGGCAGTTTAGTCCCAGCCAGGGGGGAAAGGTGTGGCGGATGCTGGTGGTTCTAGTGGGGGGATGCTGATTGTTCAGGGCTGCGGGATTTGCTGAAATAAAACAGCACCGGGCCCCACTAACTGTAAATCTGCCACTGCAGACAGCCTATCCAATACTCCCTCCCTTGTCAATCTTTCAAATTTCTGAATTATTTCCTCTTTTACCATTATCTGCACAGCAACATCTGGTAAAGATTCCTACACCCCTGCCCAGTTAGTTCAAAATCTCCCCAATAGCAAATTAACCTTCATGGGAATCGGTCCCAACTCTAATTAGGTGCAATCTGTCCGATCTGTACAGGTCCTACCTCCCCAGAGCGGGTCCCAAATAGCAGCACGGTGGCACAGTGGTTAGCACTGCTGCCTCACAGTGCCAGGAACCCAGGTTCGATTCCCGGCTATGCGGAGTCTGTACATTCTCCCCGTGTCTATGTGGGTTTCCTCCGGGTGTTCCAGTTTCCTCCCACAGTCCAAAAGACGTGGTGGTTAGATGTATTGGCCATGTTAAATTCTCCCTCAATGTACCCGAAAAGTTGCTGGAGTGTGGTGACTAGAGGATTTTCACAGTAACTTCATTGTAATGTAAGCCTACTTGTGACACTAATAAATAAACTTCAAACAATGTCCCAGGAATCCTGCACCATCTTTCCAGCTGCAGAACTCCCAGTTTCTGACTTGTCCTTGTAGCCACAGTATTTATATGGCTGGCCCAGATAAGTTTATGGTCAATGGTAGCCCTCCCAGGTAGTTGTTGATGGGGGATTTGGTGTCAGTAATGTGATTGAATGTCAAGGGAAGGTTTAGATATTCTCTTGTCAGAGATGGTCATCGCTTGCTCCTTGTGCACAGATGCAGGAAGGATATTCATGATGGTTGAGGTGTCCAAAACCAGGGGTCATAATCTAAGGCTGAGGGTAAACCTTTTAAGACTGAGATGAGATAAAACTTCTTCACCCAGAGAGTGGTAAGTCTGTGGAATTCATTACCACAGAAAGCAGTTGAGGCCAAAATATTGTATGTTTTCAAGATGGAATTAGATATAGCTCTTGGTGCAAAGGGGAACAAAAGATATGGGGGTGGAGGGGGCGAAGGTGGGATCTGGTTATTGAGTTAGATGATCAACCATGATCATAATGAATGGCGGAGCAGGCTTGGACCAAATGGCCTACTCCTGCTCCTATTTTCTATGTTTTCTATGTGTGTCATTTGCCATTTGTCAGCCTAAGCTAGAATGATGCCCAAGTCTTGTTGCATGTGGACATGGAACTGCTTCAGTATCTTGAGCAGTGGCATTTTGCATTTTTGCCTTGCCATCGTTTCAGAGGCACCAAAAACTATCACCTTTTGTTCACTCTTGATTATCTTTTAGATCTGCCACTATATCCGTGCTGTCCCCAGAGGAGCTCTGTAAGGCAATAAAACATTTTATACGTCTTACCTTGGAACAGCTTACCACACTTTTGCCACACTTAGTATTGTTTATTATGAAGATGTAATGTATGAAGGCAAGTTTTAGAAAAACAATATATTTTGGCTTTCAACAGTCGAAATCCTAAAGTGAGAATGAACCAGAAAGTTTGTTTTCATTTAACACGCATTGAGTAGCAAAGGAATACAAAATTGAAGTCATGGGCTGGAATTTTCCTTCCGTTCACACCCTGCGGCCGTTGCAGTTGAGGACAGAGAATTTGGCGCTCAGCCAAATCTCCGTTCACTGCAACGGGACCAGAGAATCCCACCAGTGTGAACGACTGGGAAATTCCAGCCATGCTGTCGTGAGACAAGAGAATAGGAAAAGGGAAAAAAGGCACAATTTTCAGTTAGGCAGCGGTATGATGTAGTTACTCCCAATAGTATGTTACATGTAGAACTGGGTACAGACATAAAATTGGCTGAGGTACTGAAATTATTGAGCTTGCCAAGTTGATGTCTGCACCCATTACTTAGTGTCTGTGCTTCTTTCCTGCTAACAAGGGTTAGAAGGAAGCAATGAAACCAATGTTTGGTTTTCAGTTCGATATTATTAAAAGATGTCTCTGTTTTAACACACTGGACAAAATCACAAGTCACCACATCAGCACAAGTGGAATAAGGTTTGTAATGTGTTCAGATTTTTAAGAAGTTAATCTCCTACTAATTCACATTATAGCAAATTGATATTATATAATTAAACATTAAGGGTACTCCTGCACACTGCAGAGAATAGTCCAACCACTTATTTATAGCAAAGCATCAAGGATGTAGATACTTTTAAAAATGTGATTACATTACAGCCTGTAAAATTAATCAATAATGTAATCAAATGTTAATGTTTTCCACTGAAATGTTAACTGTCCATTTACTTTAATTGGTGGGAGTTAGATGTTCGTTCACAATGTCACAGAAAGCCAACATAGATTGTATTTTCAATAATCCATGTTAGAACTGCCATTTTGCTCTGTATTTACTGGAGAGGTGGAGCCTTTTGCAGGAAACCTATTTCTCAGATACTTGGGCACTTATACAACTATGGAGAATAATTTCTGACAGCAGAATTGACGAGGCAGCTTTTATCATGACAGATTGAATTAATGATATTTTATTTATGAAATCTGGAATTGCAGTTAAAATTATTTTCACCTGTTTATGCTGAACCATTTATCTTTTTCAAGGGGCTGATGCACAGGGTAGATTTTCTAAGTCTTTATCCAAGGTAAGGAACATTACAGACTTTGTTGGAAATCGTGGAAAACTAGCCATCGGCCTGGCCAGGGCTATGTAAGAGAATCCAAAAATTCAGACATTCCTCATGAATGATGTGGGACAGATAACACAAAGTGGAAGTGATTAGACTGGTCTCTGACTGCGATGGTAAAATGTGCATGTCAGGTTGATAAATTAATTTGAAATTGCTTTGTGAACTTGGTTTCTAAAGTGAGTGTTTTTTGCTCCGGTCATTACACTCCAATCAGCAACTGATGGGGTTACAAGATGTTTCCAGCTTTCTACAGTGTAGCAGGAAAGGGAGGAGGTGGCAGGTATTATTTTTGTTCCTCCTCTTGGAGAGGTGCTTGGCTTCTGTCCAAAATTTCCTGTTTGGACCATTTTAAACCCTTTTATTTAGAGATTGCTCTGCCTCTTGTTTTCATGTTACTCTGAGGAAAATCCCAACATGAGTGTCTTATCTTTGCCTTGAAATCTGAGAATTTCTTTCGGCAACATGCACTGGAAATTTCCGAATGAGAAATAAAACTCAGAGGGATGTAAATAGACTGCCAACTTGCAATCATCTATTTTAAATTGCACAAAGTATCTCAGAGTTTTATGGGGACAGATGCCTCTTTCCTTTCTCAAAATCTCCATGTATTTGTTATATTAGAAACTCGCTGTTTGTGGGATTGTAGACATAATCTTATTACATCATGGGACACTGTGCTGGTATGTCAATCTCTTGTGTTACACATAAAATGATTACCGTAATACCTGTGTGGACTTGTGACCAAAAGTAAAACCTTTTCTTCAAGTTACCAGCAGCAGATGATGCTACATCACTTTAGTCCCCACTTTCCATTCTTAAGCTCCTGTCAAAAAAGTTGCGTACATAAGAATTGGGAGCAGCAGTAAGTTACTCAGCCCCTTGGGCTGGCTCTGCTTCTCCATAATATCATGGCTGATCCGATAGTAACATCAACTCCACATTCCCTTCTGTCTTAAAAATATTCAAAGACTCTCTTGCACTGCCTTTTGAGGAAGAGAGTTCCAGAGACTCTCAATCCTCAGAGAAAACAATTCTCCTAATCCCCGTCTTAAATGGACGACCTCTTATTTTTAAACAGTGAACCTAGTGCAAGATTCTCCCACAAGAGCAAACATCCTTTCCACATCCATCCTGTCAAGACCCCTCAGGATCTTGAAGGTTTCAATTAAGTTGTCTCTTACACTTCTAAACTCCAGCAGGTACAATCCTAACCTGTCCAACCTTTCCTCATGAGACGATCCTCCCATTCCAGGTATTAGTCTAATAAATCTTCTCTGAACTGCTTCCAATGCATTTCCATCCTTCTTTAAATAAGGAGACAAATACTGTACATGGTACTCCAGATGTGGTCTCACTAACGCCCTGTATAAATGAAGCATAACCTTGCTACTTTTGTAATCAATTCTTCTTGCAATAAAGAATAACATTCTATTCAGTTTATCTAATTTACTTGTTGTATCAGCATACTAATCTTTTGTGATTCAGGCATAGAACACCTAGATCTGCATTTCAAAGTTCTGCAATCTCTCACCATTTAGATAATATTCTTGTTTATTCTTCCTGCCAAAATGGACGATTTCTCATTTTTCCACTTTACATTCCATTTGCCAGATCTTTGCCAACTCACTTAACCTATCTAATTCTCTTTGTATCCTCCTTATGTTCTCTTCACAACTTGCTTTCCTATCTATCTTTGTGTCACCGGAAATTTATCAAGCAAACCTTCAATCCTTCCTCCGAGTCATTTATATACATTGTAAAAGGTTGAGACCCCAGCACTGGTCCCTGTGGCACACAACTCGTTACATCTTGCCAACCAGAAAATGACCCATTTATGCCTACTCTTTATTTCGTGTGAGCTAGCCAATCTTCAGTCCACGCCAATATGTAATTATTTTTTAAAGTAAAATTTAACATGCAACTCAAATGCTTTTGAAGGCTTATCTGATATGATTTTACAATACCAGCCATAACTCCAGTATAAATTCTGTAATATTTTTGTGTGTTGTCTCATCTTTCCAAAACTGGTTTGTGTTCTGGTTGCTGATGAGCACTGAATTTAGGATCAGACCCCCATCCTACAAGTTAAAACGATCTAAACCATCAGGCGAGAATGGGTGCTAGAGGATCATTTTACTGAAGTTGTCATCATTTTGGATTGCTAGACCACCTGAAATCAGCAAATGCACCTTGAATTCCAGGTTGGCAGTGACCAGCTTCAGACCATGATCTGAAATCTGAAGGTGCTTGGAATTCCAATGTTCACTGCTCAGTAAACAGATACAGCCGGCGCTCCTCAATTCCACGCATTTAAAAATGTTACTGCTGCCTCCTGCAAACAGTGGGTTTATGATACTGCCTGCAGCGTAGTGGGTATTAACAATGCTATGATCTGAATTACAAATATAAAAGTATTTTTGATGCATTTCCCTGCGTCGGTGAGCAGCCTTTCAACTTTGGCCTCCAGCAACCGCAACCATCTTCCTTCAGTGGTAGGGGAGAGTATTGCTCAAATTTCTGGTGGATCCAAGGTGGGAGGTCAGCCAGGAGAGCATTGGAAAATAAAAACCTCAGGGTAACATAATGAGGCTTTCAACCAGCAGCACAAGATCCAAAAAAATTGTGTTTGTGATGAAACTATTGAAACTTGAACCTTTTTTGAAATACAGGCAGAGTCTGCTTTTTAACTTAAAAGTCAACTTTCTCAGTAGCACAATAATTTAAAATACCTGGTTAATGTTTACAATGTGAAAACAGCTTTGTCAGGCTTTGCATACTGTGCATAATTAGCTATTAAACCAGCAGAAAATTTTAAATTAATGATTGAAGGTCAGGCATGTTTTCCTCATAATGTGTGCTATTCTTAATGATGTAAAGAAATCTTTAATTTACAGCATAATATACTGGCCTATAGTTACTGGAGTCTTTCAAATCTGACTATGAAATTTATACTGTTCCTTGCATTGCAACACAAGAGTGAAATTTGTAGTCAAAAAATTCCTGTCTTAAAAGTAAGTTTTAGCCATTTGTTTGTTGTAGAGGTGATCACATAGAGCATGGGGACTGTTTTTCTAACTTGAAGGTTTTAGTCCAGAAAATGCCAGAGGCTGATTCTCATAAACAATTGACCTAGAAGGTAGGGAGGGGGCTGTTGGAATTGCGAGAGTTTCTTCTGAATTTGATGATCCAACTCCTTTTGTTTAAATGACTTAAAACACAAATTGGACAATTACAATGATAAACAGCCAAAGTTCCAGCTGTTACAGCAAATGTCTTTTAGTTTCTGTTTTGAAATATGTTTGGTAAGAAAGCCATTTATCAGACTAGACTGAATTATGATTACAAGCATTGAGTAATTAGGTTGCATTTAATCTGTTGGAATTGTTTGGTTAAATTTTATTGTGGAGAGCACATGGCTTGGGTGTAGATGAAGGTTTAAACTAGTGAAATTGATGAGGGCATTGAGAAACTGGCTTCAGTCTGCCAGTGTCTCCAGTTTTTTGTTTTGGGGGCTTGCACACAACTCCCTCAGGAGAGGCAAGTTATCCATTTTCACATGTTAATTGCTCAATTAGAATGATAATTATACATTGTTTTCATTTTAACACCAAGTCCATGGGTTGTCCAAATTTGCTAAAACTCACCAGTGAATCCAAAGCGAGTGTACCTCAAACAACTGGCTGCAACCTGACACGTACTACGTTCCACTCTCCCATCATTATCATGCTTTCTGACCTACACTGCTTCCTTGTCCCTAAAAGTATCAGATGTAAAGTCATTGGCTTATCTATAAATCTGTCTATGGTCTCACCACCCGTATCTCTGCAACCTCTTTCTATTTCACATCCTCTCCTGTTACTTCTCTTTCCCGAATTTGATCTTTTATGCATCTCCTACTCTCTATGCAATTTGGTGGCAGAGCCTTCAACGATCCTGATTGTACTCTCTCCTTCACTTTTCTCTGTCTTTAAAGGCCTCATTAAAACCTCATCTCCATCCCCTACACCATTTGATGCTCAATGAAATGGTTGAAAATGAACTTTATTAATGGAAATGATTGTTTCCTTTGTTGAAATAGGGACCAGATTGCTATTGTTGAAACAAAATTGACCAGTTGCTTCACAGCCTGTAGCGGTTTTAGCTTAACTTTAGCTAATACAAAGACTCGCGACACAGTATTCTGGTGAAAGACGTTTCCTTACTGACCAACGCACGCTGGGAGAGAAGGGCTGGGCAACGCAACTCTTCTCTGAAGTTGTATCACAGTGGCAATACAATTATACAACTCCCAAAAGACATTTTACCTGCCTTCTGGCTCATCATAAGCAAATCATCATTAGTAAATATCATATACCTTAGTCAATTACAGATATTCTCTGATAGCTTGGGAACAATAAGTTTTAGCAGTTTCTGCCTGACTTTCCCATGGCCAGCTGTCCTGGACTCTTTTCTGGCCGATTCATTAAGCTCCCTGGAGCAACTAGCTTGTTCTTGCTCAATGAATGTCTTATTCACTGAGCTGTCTGCTATCCATGCTGATAAGAGCTATGCTTCTATGTGTGTATTGTTATAAGGAATGTGGTTCACTTTACTGGCCTATTTCCCATGATGCCTTAAAACCCTGTGCCATTAACCAAGATGTATGCCTGTTCAATAATACACTTTCAAAAATACATGTTTAAATTCTCTAACTGTGGTTATATGTGTTTCTATGCAAACAGTATCTCTGTAAGATATATATATAAGGCAGTCTGTGATTTTTATCCTAAGCTAATCCACTCAGTTCTAATAGTCGTTATTAGTGTTTTAAATCCTAGAGTATTTTGAAGTTCTCTAGCATAGCCCTCTCTCTGGTCCCATCACTTATTCATGAAAAGTTAAAGTGGCGATCGAAGCTAGCAGACAATGGCACAGTCTCATAGTGTGCCCGTTCATTTTGCATCAGCTTGCATTGCATCACACAACATACTTCATCCCGGATAAATGTGTAGTGGTCCATTTTGGCAGGTCAAATGGGATGAAGGAGTATAACATCAAGGGTAAGACTCTTAGCAGCGTAGAGGATCAGAAGGACCTTGGGGTCTGGGTCTATAGGACTCTTAAATCGGCCTCGCAGGTAGAGGAGGTGGTTAAGAAGGCGTATGGTGTGCTGGCCTTCATCAATCGAGGGATTGAGTTTAGGAGTCCGGGGATAATGATGCAGCTTTATAAGACCCTCGTCAGACCCCACTTGGAGTACTGTGCTCAGTTCTGGTCACCTCATTACAGGAGGGATGTGGAAATGATTGAAAGGGTGCAGAGAAGATTTACAAGGATGTTGCCTGGATTGGTTGGCATGCCTTATGAGGATAGGCTGAGGGAGCTCGATCTTTTCTCTTTGGAGAGACGAAGGATGAGAGGTGACCTGATAGAGGTGTACAAGATGTTGAGAGGTATAGATCGGGTGGATTCTCGGAGGCTTTTACCCAGGGCTGAAATGGCTGCTACGAGAGGACACAGGTTTAAGGTGCTGGGGAGTAGGTATAGAGGAGATGTCAGGGGTAAGTTTTTCACTCAGAGGGTGGTGGGTGAGTGGAATCGGCTGCCGTCAGTGGTGGTGGAGGCAAACTCGATAGGGTCTTTTAAGAGACTTCTGGATGAGTACATGGGACTGAATAGGATTGAGGGTTATAGGTAAGCCTATGTATAAGCCTAGGTAGGCAGGGACATGACCGGCGCAACTTGTGGGCCGAAGGGCCTGTTTGTGCTGTATTTTTTCTATGTTCTATGTTCTATACTACTGCCACCAGTTTGCAGGAGTTTAGTTCTCAGCTCTCCACAGGAAATTGATATGGGAATGCTTCTCCCCCAGCATAAATTATAATTTCTGTATGGAACATTTTATTCTAGAATTAAAAACTTAGTTGTATGTCAAGTGGATATGTGCAGTGTCCTTAAATGGAAGCGTTAGACAATATTATGAGCTACTGTTCCACAGTACTCGCGCCTGATGCAGTTGTATTACTGTGCATTTGGTGGAATGGAGATGAACCTCTCTTAGAGTGCCTTTCACTTGTCCTCTATTTAGCATAAAACCCATTGAAATTTCCACTGTAAATAGTTACGGATAAGTAGTTTTAAAATAAATTCTCAATGTTGTAATCCTTGGCCATTAACTATTGTATAGTGTTTGTAAACCTCTCAGGAATGCCATTTACGATATGCTAATAATAGCTCTTATGGCCAGTTAGGGTACATGCTTTAATTAATCTCTGCACTAGTACTGAATCCATAAGCAACAGCGGCAATTTCAGAATAATGATGATGATTTTCAAAAGATACTTGTAACACTGCAGTGATTCCCATGTAGACTGTGATAACCAGTGGATAATTATTTATTGCGTCATCTGTGGCATGAGCAGTTTGTGCTGGCAGCTCACATTGAATCTGTGTGACCATTCTCCTTATTCTCGAGATGCCAAGCAAAGTTTGACAGTTAAATATTGGCACGGTTCACTCCATTAAACTGCTGGCCTGGCACTAGTCTAACAAACTACTCACATGTCAGATTGTACACAGAAAATATTACTTCCACTAGGACTGTAGTCTGAATGTCATTTTAAATGAAGGCATTTTATACATACGTTAGGAACAAGAGGGTTGTCAGAGAAAGAGTCGGACCTCTCAAGAACAAAGGAGGGGAATTATGCTTAGAACCCAAGGAAGTAGGTGAGATCCTAAATGAATACTTTGCATCAATATTCACAAAGGAGAGGGACATATTAATTGGTAGTGTCTCAGAGGGATGTGTAGACCCGTTAGGACAAATCGCAATTACAAGGGAGGAAGTGTTAGGTGTTTTAGGAAGCATTAAGGTAGACAAATCCCCAGGGCCAGATGGCATCTGTCCTAGATTACTGAGAAAGACAAGAGATGAAATTGCTGGGCCTCTAACAGAAATCTTTGTTTCTTCATTGGACACAGGTGAGGTCCCAGAGGATTGGAGGATAGCAAATGTGGTCCCGTTATTTAAAAAGGGTAGCCAGGATAACCCGGGTAATTATAGGCCAGTGAGCTTGACGTCCGTGGTAGGGAAATTGTTGGAGAAGATTCTTAGAGATGGAATATATACACATTTAGAACTGAATAATCTCATTAGCGATAGACAACATGGTTTTGTACGAGGGAGGTCATGCCTCACAAATTTGGTTGAGTTTTTTGAGGAGGTGACAAAAATGATTGACGAGGGAAGGGCCGTGGATGTCGTCTACATGGATTTTAGTAAAGCATTTGACAAGGTCTCTCATGGCAGGCTGGTGCAAAAGGTTAAATCTCACGGGATCAAAGGTGAACTAGCTAGATGGGTACAGAACTGGCTTGGCCATAGAAAACAGAGGGTAGCAGTGGAGGGGTCTTTTTCTGATTGGAGGTCTGTGACTAGTGGTATTCACAGTAAGGAGTCTAACAACACCAGGTTAAAGTCCAACAGACTTTAGCCTGGTGTTGTTAGACTCCTTACTGTGTTTACCCCAGTCCAACGCCGGCATTTCCACATCATGACTAGTGGTGTTCCGCAGGGCTCTGTACTGGGGGCTCTGTACTGGGACCTCTGCTGTTTGTGATATATATAAATGATTTGGGAGAAGATGGAGCTGGTCTGATTAGTAAGTTTGTGGACGACACAATGATTGCTGGAGTTGCGGATAGTGATGAACATTGTCAGAGAATACAGCAGGATATAGATAGGCTGGAAAATTGGACGGAGAAATGGCAGATGGAATTTAATCCAGATAAATACGAAGTGTTGTATTTTGGTAGATCTAATGCAGGGGGGACCTATACAATAAATGGCAGAACCATCAGGAGTGTAGACACACAGAGGGATCTGGGTGTGCAAGTCCACAGATCCTTAAAGGTGGCAGCACAGGTGGAAAAGATGGTGAAGAAGGCATATGACATGTTTGCCTTTATTGGACGGGGCATAGAGTATAAAAGTTGGCATATGATGTTGCAGTTATATAGAACGTTGGTTAGGCCACATTTGGAATACTGCGTCCAGTTCTGGTTGCCACACTACCAGAAGGACGTGGAGTCTTTGGAGAGAGTGCAGAAAAGATTTACCAGGATGTTGCCTGGTATGGAGGGTATTAGCTATGAGGAGAGATTGAGTAAACTAGGGTTGTTCTCCCTGGAAAGACGGAGGTTGAGAGGCGACCTAATAGAAGTTTATAAAATTATGAAGGGCATAGATAGGTCGAACAGTTGGAAGCTTTTTCCCAGGTCAGAAATTACAAACACAAGGGGTCACAAGTTCAAGGTAAGGGGGGCAAGGTTCAATACGGATATGCGGGGGACATATTTTACACAGAGGGTGATGGGGGCCTGGAATGCACTACCAAGCAAGGTGGTTGAGGCAGACATGCTAGGATCATTTAAGACTTATCTACATAGCCACATGAACAGACTGGGAATAGAGGGATACAAGCGGATGGTCTAGTTAGGAACACATGATCGGTGCAGGCTTGGAGGGCCAAAGGGCCTGTTCCTGTGCTGTATTGTTCTTTGTTCTTCTTTGTTTGTCAAACAACCTGTTCTATCCATTACCTTGCTGTATATTATGCACTGTGTATATTTGTTCAGTTGTCCACCAACCCCCCACCCCTATCTCCTAAGTCCTTAATTTGCTCATGCTTCTACAAATATAACAGGTTATTTGACATTATATTTGTATTACATGTTGCATCTTACAGAGCACTGCTGTGTGTTGATAAGATGTTGAAGTAATTTGGCAGCTATGATCTGGATAATATGATCAGTCACAGTACAGTATTTTTTGGTATTAGTGATTCCCTTCTTTGTTCAGACATGTAACCTACCCATAGACAGAGAAGTTATTGTATTGCATGTGACCCCTAATTCTGTGCGGTCCCCATTGTAACAGTTGTCTTACCAACCCCTCACAAGGATGAATCTACTGTGCTGAAAACCATTCGGAAAACGTGGGCATAAATATTTTTGTTTTGGTTGAATTTTCTTCCTCCTTTCCAGTTTTCCTGTATTTATTTTTATCCTTTCTGCTATTCAACTCACCAGAAAGACTGATGATAAACTCATGGGTTCAAATGCTGAATTATCCAGACTGCCATTGGCCCTCCTGTTTTTCAACAGTTACTTCAGGGCCCACTTGATTGTAAATCAGTAGAACTAATAGTCTAACAGATCTGCAATTTGGATAACCCAACTTGTTTTGCTTTTCAAAATGCCCAGGGGTCACTAGTTAGGAACTGTTGGCTGGAACAGGAATAACTTTTAAAATATTTAAAGTGATATACAAAGAAAATCTATGGAATGGTCCCTTTAATGAAAAGTTGGATCAAGAAATAAACAGAGACAGGATACAGAGCTATTGCATCTTGGGCAGAGCAATTAGCTTTGAAGCTGCCTTTCTTTCGTTTGGAGATTTAATCCATGGAGCTTAGCGATTTGAAATGACTGTTTGTACCGTCTTCTGGTGAAGCTGGAAGGGCTCCCAGCACATGTTTAAGCAGTGAACCTGGATCTTTGATATTAATCAGTACTAAGCCACCTTAAGTTGATGCATCCTATTAAAATGTAATGTGAATCACTAATGTGAAACAGTTCTATGCTGTTTTTGAATTGAGACTCTGGTATCTTATGGAAATCTTATCTGGAGCCAGTCTGTGGTCCTGCGTTTGTGTGAAACATGCCTGACTGCTCTGGCAAATGATGTTTATCTTTGAGTGCACTTTGTCTTTCCTTATTGATTCTTTTCCATAGAATTTCCTGCACAGAACTTAAAATGTTGATGTTTATCAATAATTTACCCTATCAATTTTTCAGAACTTACATATTCTTAAAAATATCGAAGAATGGAGAAACGGAACAATGTGAAACTGCCTGTAATGTGGGCAGGATTCTTCAACACCCCCAACCTTCCACCTCTAGTGTATTTTCTGGTGGTTAAGGTGGCCTGCCATTGGCCGGCGGTGGGATCTTTTGGTCCTGCTGGTGTCTACAAGGCTTTGCCCACCCCGCACCCTCCGCCTCCAGGGAATGCGCCGTGGGGAGGGGTTGCCATCGGCAGGACTGGAAGATCCCACCAGTGGGAAGGGCTGGAAAATTTCTAGTCTATTTTACACTTACACAACAGTATTAAATTAAAAAAATGTAAAACTGCACATTTAAGGGGAAAAAATCTGTTCACCTAGCAGTGCTGCACAAATTTACTTTGCTTCCTCAAAGCAGGTAGCGCCATGGACACACTTGCTGCAAATGTCATACTTTTCCACTGTTATTTCTGTAACAACCAGTGTCACATCTGACTGACACTTAAACTTGCCTATGGCTACTCATTATATTTACTCACATTGAGTCCTCTCAGCTCTGTCTCTAAGACAACTGGCATGATAACATTCTTTTGTGTGATGGTTTGGGAGTTCAAACACTATACAATACAGCATTTGAGCATGTGAACTTTCCAAAGCTACAAAAGAGGTGTGATGGTAGCCGCCTGAATGTTATAATATTTCATTTTCCTCTCCATGACCCAAAGCAAGATGTCACCTCTGCATCCTTACCTACTCCATCATTCACTATTATTCTCTCACTTGGCAGCTCAGAGAAAATTCACTGGGAGGTGGGGACAGTGCAGATCTCATTGGGAGGTGTGGACAGTTCAGGTCTCATTGGGAGGTGGGTACAGTTCAGGTCTCACTGGGAGGTGTGGATAGTTCAGGTGTCACTGGGAGGTGTGGATAATTCAGGTGTCACTGGGAGGTGTGGACAGTTCAGATCTCATTGGGAGGTGTGGACAGTTCAGGTCTCATTGGGAGGTGTGGACAGTTCAGGTGTCACTGGGAGGTGTGGATAATTCAGGTCTCACTGGGAGGTGGGGACAGTTCAGGTCTCACTGGGAGGTGTGGATAATTCAGGTGTCACTGGGAGGTGTGGATAGCTCAGGTGTCACTGGGAGGTGGGGACAGTTCAGATCTCATTGGGAGGTGTGGATAGTTCAGGTGTCACTGGGAGGTGTGGACGGTTCAGGTCTCACTGGGAGAGACAGAATTCATGAGGGTGCCAGAGGATTTAGAATCTACAAATGATGAGCCGAAGCTCTGGAAGTCTAGCCCTATCTGTAGCAACCATAGACTCGGATGTCACAGATCTGCACGAGTATCACGCTGATGGAGATTCTCACGGCATCCAGGATACATTTACAAGGATTATAGTGGAGTCCACAGCCATCTTCAGTGCCAATATCTGAAAGGGGTCCAAGACATTTCACCAGTACCCAGAGTAGAGCATCTAAATCTGTGCCACATAACAGCAACCCCATCATCAGCCCCCCACCCTCTCCCCTGAGGCATTCCAAATTGGAACTGCATCAAATTTTGACGATCTGATCACTGGTTATCAGGTATGGGAAACATTTGGAGAGATTGATGTCAGCTAACTTTGGGTGTCATCTCTCCACTTGCTGATCACTTGATCCTCCAATCCAATTGGTAAACCTATGACACCGTTCTCTCTCTAGATGACAACTCATTACTTTTTTTCAGTCGGCTTCCCCAAATACCCACTCATGTGGCCATTAAGGCCACGCTTCCCATGCATTCACATTGGCAGTGTAGCCTGCTGGAAAATGCTTCTGGGATTTTGAGGTCTTGAGGAGAAGGGTCATCTCAGTCCTAAAATGCTCATGAAACCACAATGCAGCCTAGTAGCTCTCGCCTTCAGGCATCGCTTAGCACAGCACTAGGGTTCAAGTAAAACTACAGAGAGGCACTAAGGGTGGTATGGTGTTAAGAAGAAGCACTATAAATGTGCATAGTTAAAACAATTTGTGATATAATCGTTAGAGAGAAGAAGGTTAAGAGGTGACTTAATAGAGGCATACAAGATGATCAGAGGATTAGATAGGGTGCATAGTGAGAGCCTTTTTCCTCGGATGGTGTTGGCTAGCACGAGGGGACATAGCTTTAAATTGAGGGGTGAGAGATTTCGGACAGATGTTAGAGGTAGGTTCTTTACTCAGAGAGTAGTAAGGGCGTGGAATGCCCTGCCTGCAGCAGTGGTGGACTCGTCAACGTTGAGAGCGTTCAAATGGTTATTGGATAAACATATGGATGATATTGGAATAGTGTAGATTAGAGGGGCTTTAGATTGGTACCACTGGTCGGCGCAACATCGAGGGCCGAAGGGCCTGTACTGCGCTGTAATGTTCTATGTTCTATGTTCTATAAAATCCATTGTTCCAAACTATGCTGCTGCTTTTTTGTGTTTTCAAGGTTTAGAATTCTGTGCCTCCTTATTGAAACATTGTTTGTCTGTTACATTCCAAGGAAGTGGCATTCATTCTTTGTAGCTTCTAGTTTAAAGTTACTGCTTAGAAAAGAAAGACTTGAATGCATTGAGCCTTTAATGACTTCAGGAGTTCTGAAGTGTAATCAGTATTGTAATGTAAGCAAACACAGCAAGAATTTTGGAATGACAAGGTTCCACAAACAACAATGACATAAAATGATGAATAATCTGTGTGAATGGGTGTTGGTTGAAGTATAAAATATTGGTCCAAAGCTTTTTCTTCTGCTCTTCTTTGAATAAGGGGCTCTCATTGCTTTTATGTCCACCAGAGATTGCAGATGGGGCCATGGTGTAATGTTTTTTTCAGGCCCTCTGACAATACTGCGCACTCTCAACATTGCACTGAAAGTGTCAGGTTAGATTATCTGAAGTATGGCTTGAACCCAAGTCATTCTGAATCAGATGTGAGAGAGTACTGCCACGGTGCCAAACCTGTCAGCTGGGTGCAGCATTCTCCTTTCTCATAGTCAGGTCTCATGTAATACTATATTTCTCTTTAGCCTCTCATTGTTTTTGCTTCGGTTTTTGCAAATTAATTGAAGAAAACATTTGAGTAAAATTGATATTGAATTTTTAATAGAAGTATTGCTTTTCAAAATAGGCCACGTATGTTTTTGTGTATTTATGAATAAATATAAATGACCATTAGCACAAGTATCATACCTTTTGTGTTCTGGAAATGTAAATTTCTGTAAAAGTATTAAGTTCAGAGTGACAGAGGCCTTGATATCAAATCTAACCTTACCCTCTCACCAACCACAAATGGGTTTAAGTCATAAAAGTAAAGGAGAACCTGTCCTCTCTCTGCTGTGGTGGGTAGCAAGGCATCCAGGCATACAATGCAATTGTGAGCCCGATTTTAGTTCTAATGGATGCCAGCTGGATTACCAGGGCTCAGCAAACCGGACAACAAAATAGGTGCTAGAGTGAATGAGGTAAGTACTTTTTATAAAACTCCCTGCCTAGGCCAGGAGGAGCAAGAGTGCCTCTTCCAGGCCCTCAATCAGCCTCCAACTCATTCCCCGTGGCGACAGCCCCCAAAAAGCAAGTCTTGATTTGCAATCTGATGGACCTCCTGCTGCTTGATTTCCCACCTAACCTGCTGTCAAATTGGGCACAGACATTCGCTTCCGCAGCCTTGCTGGGTTTCCCTTGCATGAGCTCCCCTGCACTCTCCTCACTTCTCTGTAAATATCAGGGCCAGAGTGTTTCTCCTCATTGTAATTGAGTAACGAATCTCAAACCACCCCTACGTACCTCGTTGTGCTAAGAGTGGTCTTTAATTATTTGCTTCCATCTGTGTTCAGTTAGGAATGCAAATTTGTCAAAAGTCAATGGATAGGAAAATCGAGTTCGATGAATACGATATCCCTAGTTTTTCACTTTGCCAAAATAAAAGCACTCCCGTAGTTTTTTACCTCAGTGAAATTGATTTGTGAAAGCTCTAAATATTACTTGTGTTTATTGATAGTAGAATGCATGTTTATTGATAGTAGAATGATAGTATTCAGATTGTTAGTAATAAGCAGCCCTGATATTATCCTCTCTGTGGCATGAACACTTCTGTTATAAAACAGTGGCACAGCTGACTCACTACAAACAATGCCATGAGGGATGTGCTGGCAATATATCATGAAGCATGCTAAGTACGTGACTTTATCACACTTCTCTATTACACCTCGGCATCACACTATTATATCAACCTTTTTATATTCAAATTCTTGCAGTGTAAGTTCTTCCCATTAATTTATTCAAGCTCAGTGCCAATTTCTTCCAGCTAATTGGCTAGTATGCAAATGTATTAGATGCTTCATGTTTGATACCTGTAATTCAACCATATATGCAGCTTTCTGAGAAAAGAGACAATGACCCACATGAACCAGATCACTGAACAAATTCTGTTAGATTTTTGTCTTTTCCCTTCAAGAAACCTACTAAAATAAGGTTTGTATCCGAAGAGGAAAACATATTTCAGAATAATGATGACATGATTACACTTCATGTTGTCTTTTGTACTTTTGATCAGTTTCATTAATGTATTATTTTTTGGGAAGTACTACAATTGCAGCATTTATCTATTACTTTCTCAGTGCATCTCAATGTAACAGTTGGTGTTTTCTCTTGGTGTGAAAAGATTTCTCGACTTCTTCATTCATTTCAAAATAGAAATGAGAAGAAATTTTCTTTTTTTTTCGAATTTAAACAATTATGGATTTAGAAACTGCTCCTTTTTCACTCCCGGACAGAGTTTGGTCTAAAGAGAGAAGCATTTGTGCCAAACAAATCTGCTCGCTCATGTTTGTTTATGCTCACAAACACAAATCAATATTTATTTCTTCACAGAAGTTCTTTACTCAGAATTTACCAATGAAATTAAATTGTGTTTGAAGCTGAAATTAAATGATAGGGTTGGACTTTGCTGACTTTTGCTGCTAATATCTTGGCTCCTTCTGATTCATTACTATCCACGCCAATCACAATAGGCCTTTATTTTTGGCTCCATATGTAATGAGGGATCCTTCTCTTCAACATTTACACTGCCTGCTTCTTTGCAGTTAACTTGAAAGAAAAATACATTTACTTAGTTGAAGAAGAATGTATTTCAAGCCATGCACTTATTTATTGTTCCAGAGTCAGATGTAGAGGCAGGAATGTACAAGATGAAGTTGGTTATTTTATAAAATATTGCTTGTTTATTTTCCAGGAACTGGCCAAAAATACTTAGTATCTGCGTGCAGACTTATACGGTAGAATCTTCTGTCCTTAGTGGGTATATCACATGCTGTATGAAAAAGTGGCATGACATATTCACTGTCTCTGAGAAGCAGGTTCTGTTGTATTGTCGGCTCATCAAGCAGTTAAATGGACGGCAGTGGGCCTTTCTCCAGACTGAGGACCTTGGAAGACAATCTCCTACCCTCATAGGACTGTTGACTAATCAGAGACTGGCAGCTCTTGCACTTGGTAGCACCACAGAGGTTGTCGGAACAACAGCTCCCGGAGTCCCAGGATTATAGAGCAACCCAGGAGAAAAAGCAAATGCTGCCGGGGGTGGTGGATTGGGGGGTGGGGGGGGGGGGGGGGGGGGGATGTTGCAGGGGGTGGGTTTTGGGGAGACGGTGGCTGTGGGACTCAGCAACAAGGGTTGGGTTGTGGGGGGTGACTGTCTGTCTAAAGCCACCCCTCTGTCCCATGTTCATGCACAGATTAGTGCAGATGAGGGAACCCGCCCCCCAAGCTGCAGTCTGCATTTCTACCAGTTATGCAGGCCACACATTTCTTAGAATCCTTAGAATCTTAGAATCCCTACAGCACAGAAAGAGGCCATTCGGCCCAATGAGTCAGGGTCACCTGGTGCTGGGAAGATTCCAGCGGTGGTGGGAAAAGGGCCCTAAGTGGATGCTAATTGGCAATTGGATGACTATGAGTCTGCCCACCCAAAACTTCCGGTGGAAACAGGAAAGCATCATGTATCAGTCCCAATGCTCACCCGCCACCTTCCTTGCCTCATGGATAGGGGTGCAGTGGTGTGGAAAATTCCAGCCATAAACGTACAAATTGTTGCTATTAGATATAGGATTCTCTCCAGTACTCATAGGTCCTAGAATGTCCCAGTTCTGTCGAACACAGTGCTATAAAAACACTGGATTGCTCTCCCCTAATGATCCCAGATCCCACAGTTTAGTATAGTGTCACTCTGCTGCCAAACCTCATACCTTCTTTCATTGATACAAAGCTCAAATCCAGTTAGAGCTCCAATGCTAGACAATGTACCACCCCTGGTGTTGCAAAGTTGTCTAATTCCTCCCCACTGCAGTTAAACACCAGCAAAGTCCCTTTGCTGTTTAAGACTTTTTCTACTTGAAAAATAAAAGTGTTCCATCTTCCATCTCTGAACTAAGTAAGCGTAAATTTCACTAACAAAAATGGACCAGTGGGATTTGAACAACTCGTACCAATTTTCTTTTTTATGTTTAGAAACCTTTTAATGAATCAGCCTACAGATTTCCAAGTGCTGATTGAGTGGGTTGGCTTAACACCTTCAACAAATTTCAACTTTACTGGCGCCATATATGACTATTCTACTCCAGACAGGGTAGGGCAACTTGTACAATCTCCACTCAGCCAAGACTTGTTCTTGCAGAAACTTTAACTGGTAATTAAGTGGCTGTTACATTCAAGTACTCTTATCACCAGGAAAATGGAAGCTTGATACTTGTTTAACAGGGTTCCTGATACTGGGTGATATTAAGAGCAGATTTTATTCTATATATTACTTAGCTTCAGTATTTAAATCATTCTTCCTATCGTTTCACATCCACCTTCTTTCATTAACAACATAATGTTTGCTGTCAGTGTGTGTATTTTGAAGAATGATTCTTTGGCCGAGATTTTAAATCATTCAAAACCCATCCACTTGCACAAAAAGTTAAAATTGGACTTTTTGTTTTTCTCTTTCTACTGTTTATCTGTTTGAATTATGCACATTTCATGGGAGATCAGTCTCTTTATCTCTCTTCTGAAATAACTGTTGTATATTTTCTTTTATTAAACCAATGGACCATAAATAATCCTGCCCTAGTCTGTACTTGACTAAACCAGACATGTTTTTGGAGACGTCAGTTTCCTCAGGCATCTACATTGTGAGATGATATTCTTTTAGAGTATGTTCAATCACTGAGTTATGCAAAGCCCTTGTTTGACGTGCCCTCTTTCTGTCTGTCTTCTCTTCTTTTTTTTTATAACATCTGAATTTTACATTTTCTAAAACCTCGGGCAGTCAGGCAATTGCTGGGGGGGGGAAAAGAAACTTGTGAGCAACCTGTACCACAGCAATGATTTAAAAACTTACCTTTGTTGGTGGTGGTCATCCAGCAGTCATGTCAAAGCTTTGATTGAAGCAGACTTGACTGTTCTGTTTTGTAATATTGAATACAGCAGAAAGTGCCTAAAATAGGCATTAGGCCTCTCAATTCGGTAAGAGTCCTAATTGGGGACCCCGGAAAACTTGCATGACCCAGTTTCAGGTTAGATGTCATTCAGATATATTTGGACCTGTGTGATTGGACTCCACAAATTGACCCTCACTGCAGCCATTTTAAATGGATGGATTAAAGTGCGGATGGATGGATTCCTGATCGGTAAGGGAATTAAGGGTTATGGGGATCAGGCGGGTAAGTGGTACTGATCCACGTCAGATCAGCCATGATCTTATTGAATGGCGGGGCAGGCTCGAGGGGCTAGATGGCCTACTCCTGCTCCTATTTCTTATGTTCTTATGTTCTTATTGAGGCCCAATTTCTATTCTAATAGGTCAAATTGCTGTAAACTTCTGTGTTCTTTTAATACCAGTGCTCATTCTGCTTGCAGGATGACCATTTTGCAACCAAACATACATTTTCTCTCAGCACTGCCTTCAGGGCAGCCATCTGGAGTTATTTGCATGCTTTCAAAAGCGATGTGGCTTTGATTTGCTACTTCGGGATGTAGAGTGCTGAAAGATTAGCTGAAAGTTTAGGTATTCAAAACTCAGCATAAGTTTTGTTCTACTTTGAGCCCTTACTTCACATGAAGGTTGAAATAAATTAAGTCTGTCTCGTTGTTAACTCTACAAACTAGTTTCTATTTCTGAATTCTCTCTTTGAGTGGATCCAGTATGGAGATGTTAGGGTTAAGTATTTCCTTACTACAATATTTACACTGTTAGTTGAAGTGTTTGCTCTTTCCTCTTGTCGATTGTTCCTCTAATAGTTTGGAACAGTGACAGTGCATGGCTGGGGAAGCTGGAACATTGAGATTAGTGACAAGACTCAAATAAAGCATTTGAAATGAAAGGACTCGGATAGATGTTACGTGTGTCATGGGCAGCCAAGCAGACAAACTAGTGGGTGCCCAAGGAAGCTGGTGTAAAGAGGACCTTGCCTGAGGCAGTGATATCAAGGAAGCTCAAATATTCTGGACATGTTATGGTGAACAAGACGGGAGTGTTTGGAAATGAGATAATGCAAGGCAAAACACCTGGGAAACGTGCACAAGGAAGACCTAAGATGGGTGGATAATGGACTGGCCTCTCTATGGGACAGGCAGCGGAGAATACAAATCAGTGGAGAAAGGTTGTTTATAGTGCAGTCAACCCTCGGAATGAGGATGAATGAAAGACGAGACAAAATACCTCACTTAGTGTTGGAAAGATCACCACAAGAAAAGAAAGGCTTCCATTTATATTGTGCCTTCTTGACCTTGGAATGTTTCAAGGTGCTTAAAGTCCTTTTCAGCCAATGAAGTACTTTTAAAGTGTAGTCTCTGTTGTGATGAGTAAAGTGGCAGCATTAATGTGTAAAGGGTAGCAAAGTGATGGCAAGAAATGGGCGACATCAGATCACCCACTTGTATGCAGTGCCTGACACTTGGCTACATTGCAATCCGTGGAATTAAATATCATGCCCAACATATAACAGGCAGCCAGTTCGATTCTGCTGTTTTACACCACTGCTCAAAGCAAATTTCTGTCTCCAAATTCTGTAACAGAGCGATGGGTATTTTCTCAATGGATGTTATTTGCATGGGGCAGTTGAATTCTTTCCAAGAACGAAGAAGACAGTATAGTATTGTGATAGGTAATCTAGCATTTTACCACATTTCTAAGTACATTACTGATTATCAAAGCACTTTATATTGTTGTAACCCATTCAATATAAATATCTATTATCTCTCATTACTGACGCCTGTACTGTCAGCTGAGGTCTGCACAGTAAACCTCAGTGACTGGATTCCCATGTTTAAACATGTTTTGTTATATTAACCCACATCAGTGAAATGATAATAGGAATATATTTTCTGAAGCTAAGATGGTCATCGAGGCAAAATTGTGAGCATTATTATTGCAGATAAGCAATGCCACCTAGTTTGATTTCACAAAAGTACTGTAAATCTTGGTGACCAATTGCAGTACTGAGGGAGGGGGCACTTTTCAGATTAGGTGTGAAAGCAAAGCCCCATCTGTCCTCTCAGGTGGATGTAAAGAAGTTCATGAAGGAGAGCAGATCTCCTTCACTCAACATCACTAAAATAGGCTTTCTGGTCATTAGCACATTGCTTGTTTATGAGAACCTCCTCTGTGCATTTTGGCTGCTGTGTTGTTCTGCATCACAACAGTGGCTACACTTTAAGTACGTCATTGACTACAAAGTGCTTTGGGATGTTGAGATTGTGAAAGATGAAGTATAAATGCAAGTTCTTCCTCGTTTCACACAAAATTGAAAGAACGGTCCCCTAAGCAGTTGTCCTTATCCAGATTAACAGTTTAGATAGTCCCATGAATGTTAGATCACTTGCCTTGACGTGGTTTAGTGATGAGCCAGATCTTCATGATGTATACTGATTTATTTTTGCTGCTCCTTCTTTAAGACCTGGTTGGTTGTAGAGATTCACATTCTAATCAGTATTCTGTAACTTGATTTTGTGTCTCTGTGCCCTGTTTGAGAACAGATTTCCACTCCATCTGACAAAAGAGCAGCGCTCCGAAAGCTAATGGCATTTGCTACCAAATAAACCTGTTGGACTTTAACTTGGTGTTGTTAAAACTCTTACTGAGAGAAAGAAAGACAGTTAACCTTTCATGCTGATGACCTTCCATCAGAACTGCTTTTATGTTGGCTTCCAGTTTCGTTTTAAAAAATTGCTTTGAATGTAACCGTCAGAATGAAGCAAAAAGGAGAACTGCTCCAATCCACTTTATCATTCAGGAGACCGGTTAATGTGTTTGCAATTCCTCCCCTCTTCACCTGTAACCCTGATGAGAAGTTTGAAAACTGTATTTACTAGGATTATTTGCACATTAGATTGAATTTTCAAGCAGTTACACTTTAATCTTCTTTCCTTTTGATGTCGACACTTAGTGGCTGAATTATGGAGCACTTACTCCAGGTGGTAACTAGGAGTTATCTTGTTGTATGTTGCTTTGTCTTGAAGTGCCTTATGATGTTTAGTGCCAGATCAGTTGTTGATGAGCCAAATGGTTCTTAGTGCTCAGTTTCACCTGTGCTTAAATGTGGTTTTAATCTCATTTTCGTGATGTGGATTACTGATGAAATGATGGCTGAAGCATTCCTTCAGACATCCCATTTAAATGATCAGTGGGTAAATATGTTTAGTCTCGAGCACTGCCATTTGCTCAAGCATCCTGCAGATCAAAGAGAATAGGCTAGAAAAACTGCATTCCAATAATGTGGATAAAATTTTGTTAGAGCTAATATTCTTGAATTTGTATCTTCTACTTGTATACGGATGACATTCAGGTTTACTTCTGCAACAACAGTCTTGACCCCTCTATTGCCCTTGCACCAGTTTTTCCCAAATCTTTCCCCACTATGATCCCATTTTAATGCTTGAAAATTATCGGTGTGACCCCAGAGTGAGAGTGGGAGGTGAGAATGGTTATTTGTTTAGTGGGGTTTTGTGAATGTTTGTGTGTGTGTGTGGGGGGGGGGGGGGGGGGGGAGGGGGGGAGAGAGAGAGAGCAAGTGCTTTTGCCCAAATAGTTGAAGAACTCTGGGGCCTTGGAGTTAAGAGTCATGTATGCGCATTTTGTAGAGCCTCATCAATCCGGGATTGTCCTGCCATTCGCCAATGTATGCACTCAAAGTACCTTCTCCATTATCAGTATGTCCAAGGAAGTCCCGATTAACCCCTCGGGGTGCTGAGTTGATTAGCCAGCCAGAGTAGTGATAACTGTCCCGTTGATGAACATGAGAAAAAGTCACATCTCAGCCAGAGTCTCTGCTCGACAGTCACCACTGCTGTCTCGGAGCTCATGACCCCAAGGGATCAGCCCATGGTTTGGAAGT
Source organism: Mustelus asterias (assembly GCF_964213995.1). Classification (NCBI taxonomy): domain Eukaryota; kingdom Metazoa; phylum Chordata; class Chondrichthyes; order Carcharhiniformes; family Triakidae; genus Mustelus; species Mustelus asterias. The sequence continues at coordinate 79,103,822 of NC_135810.1, forward strand.
TCCTGTTCTATATAGTCTGCATGATTGAGTCCCAGATAGCAGCACTTTTACCCAGCTAAATATTGCTGAGACTAAAACCATTTTCTTTCATGCCCCACTCCAAACCTCCTAACTTTCCTCAATACTATTTCCCATCAACCATTACTGGACCCCTAAATTTAAAATTCTCATTGTCATATTTAAATATCTTTGTTGCCTCACCCTTTCCAAACTTCCCCCATCTCCAAACTCTCCACATCTCTGACAATAGTCTAGTGCAATCCCTCTGTTCAGCTCCAGTGTTGACCGCTGTGCCTCCTGTTGCCTGGGCTCACACTCTGGAATTCTTTTTCTAAATCCCTGTCTTGGCCTTTCTCTCATTTTAAGATCCTCCTTAAAACTCACTTCCTTTGACCAAGCGTATATTTACCCATCCTAATTATCTCTTCATTTGGCTCAATGTTGCATCTGAAGTGTTTTGGGATATTTTTCTATAAATGCAATTGATCGCTGAGATCAGGAATTACAAATGCAGGTAAGTCCACCTGATCTTCAGCTGATAAATATAATTGTGAGCTTGGCAGAACCAACTGAGAGTGTCTAATACAAGGGTTCTTTAAATTAAAGAGAAAAGGTCTATAATTTCAGCACGTTTCAGTGAGAAAATGTCTTCCTATTGTACTACAAAAATGGGTGTGGCATTAACTTGTGGATTAAACCAGGACATATACCTGCATAATTCACAATTGTCCAGATAGTTGTACAACTTCAAATGGTTTGAGCTTGTCTATCATCTCAAACTTATTCATAATTAGTCGCCCCTTAGTCATTTCTAAAAAAAGATCCCCAATGTGCTTCAGCTTTCATGATGAGTAGATCTCCTCAATTCTGGGGTCACTCTTGTAAATCTTTTTTAGACATTCTCCAATTCCTCTGTGTCCTTTTATAATATGGAGACCAGACAGCTCACAGTACTCCCAAGTGTGGTCTAACCAAGGTTGATTTAAGTTTAACATTTTTTAACTTATGTTTTCGACATATGCTTTGAGGGGGCCAATGGGGGCAATTGCCCTCATGCCTCCACCAAGCAGATACCCAGGCTGAACAGCATGGTGAATGGGATGTAAGTATTAAATCACTAAAAGCAAAAACTCTCTCGGAGCAAATGAATTAGTTTTTTATTTTATTACAGAAGTAGGAAATCCTGGAATTGCCCACATGTTAGTCAGTGACTGTAAAGTGAATCAAAGATTAACATTTCAGGTATAACACAGTCATCAAACTGATTACTTTTCATCAGGTTGTTTTAATTTTTCAGATTTACATCACATAAAAATGTGAATTCCATGCATTGTGACTGGTATGGCATTTTACACCAAAAATGCTTCTTGAAATGGAACTGAGGGAGTTTTCTTAACTCAAGTATCAGGACCCATGAGTCCTGAACTCCAGGGCATTGCCCCCCCCCCCTCCCCCCCCCCCCCCCCGCCACCCTCAAAGTTCCCAGATAAGAAATGCATAGCAATTGCCCACCTGGAAAGTTCAAATCATTGCCCTGAAATGGGAACCATCTGGAAATACAATATAAATCGCAAACTTCGGATAGTTTGACTGTCTTACCCAGATAATGTTAGTAGAATTAAAACCAATTTAATTTCTGAGTAACTATAGTACTAACCCCCCACCTCATCCCAGTAGACTCCACCAAATCCACCATGGATCCTCCAACCATCCTCCTGACCATCTAAGCACCCGCTTCCCTCCCCATTCCACCTATACCAGCAAGGAAGCGTGGCTTCTTTACCATCTCTGTGACACAAGGCCTTGGGAAGCTGCTGCACAACACTGTTCACACCTGGTCAGAGTCAGAAGGTTGCATGAGAAAAGAGCACCTCATTTCCAGGTAAGTAGGAGCAAAATGACAAACAGACTCTGATTGCCACTCCACGCCGACAGATTTCTGGATAAATCTTGGGTGTAAATAATAAGCAGACACTTGTGTATCACGCCATATGTCAGGAAGCAAACAAGATGAATGGTGAGCATTGGACAGGTGAAATGAAGAAAATACATGGGGCGAGACGGAGTTTCAGCTGCTTTTGAGCTGTGAAGTGACCTGGTGAAGCAAGCTGGCTTTTGTAGACAATTCCATTGAATGGGGGCATTCTGACTCCGCAATTAATCTTTAATAGTGGACAAGAGAGAATGGGGAATAATCGGTAATTTTGAACCAATAGAGCTTTCCAAATAATGTGTCGTGGCATTCCGTCTAGTGAGAGCTAACCTTCTAATTTGATCTTCATTGACACAACCAGCAGCATCTGCTTTGAGAATACATGATGTCCATAGGATAAATAATTTGTTCTGGCCGAACCTTCAAGGGTTGAACCCAAAGTGCGCACTCAGTGGAGTTCTGGTGCTTCAAGCAAACAGCTTTAATTTGAATCACAATCTTTAAAATCCTGCAATCATGTACTGTCTCTGGCTGAAATGGCAGCCAGAATAGGTCACTACAGAGGCCAAGTAATTTATTCTAGAGCGTGAAATACTCTAATTCGAAGTACATAACAGATTTAATGGCATCAACTGCTATTTATTACCGTGTTTTAATGAAAATTACCAGCAACTTAAACCCTCGCAATGTGTGCCATATGGTTGGATGAGTAACAACTTTTTGTATAGACTTGTCACTCTGAGTTCTTTAGCATGGGATATTGATGAATTTAAATAGGACTGTTTTCTCTGAGCCCCTTTTAAATGTTACTGCTTTATTTACATTGAGTGAGGACATTCACATTTACATTCATTTGTTCCATCTCGGGCTGTTTTATGCATCACTAGATCATTTGGAAAAATCCAAACTCCACTTGGCCTTTCAAAAATTCTCTATTTGAACCATTGACTTTTACGAGGAAAAGCAAACGTTTGACATTTAAGAACATAAAAACAAAAGAAATAAAAGCGGGAGTGGACCATTCAACTCTACAAGCATGCACTGCCAGTCAATATGGTCATGGCTGATCTTTCACCTCGGCTACACCTTCCCATGCTAACTCCATGTCCCACCATTCCCGATACTCTCTGACTTGTAAATGCTCAGCCATTTAATACCTCTATGTTTGAGGTAGAGAATTCCAACGAGTCGCAACTCTTTGACTGAAGACATTTCTCTTCTCACCTAAAGTGTCCCAGCCTTATTCAGACTTTTTTGATTGTGTACCCCAAATCGGATTTACCAAGATTTTGCATATCCCGACAGAGAGTTTCCCTTTTAACTCCCCTCTAATGACCACACATCTTGTAAAATGTAATAATTACAATTCCCGTTGCTCCCCCTCACCATCACTCAGCCAAATCCTCTTCCCTACCACTCACTCACTCAACAACTCCAGTTCCCAACACCTATCACCCAACTCATTCACTCAGCAGTCCCTCCTCCCAAGTCCCTACCCCCTCCACACTCACTCTTTTGTATCTTCTTGTGAGAGAGTTCCACCAAGGTAATGGTCTCGGCTAGGCAGGTCCTGTCCACCCAACAGTCCATGCTGATTTCCAGACTAAACAGCATCGTTCCATCTTAGAGTCTCAACTTTACCGTTGATGGCTTAATTTTCAGGTCACTGTCTTGAGCAACTTCACACAGGGATACAATACTCATGATGTGGCACCAGTGTCTATCTGGACACTGCATATTTACTAATTTTCTCTTTCTGCAGTCATCACTAATGGTCACAAACCAGTTTTTATCTTGAAACTTGATGACACCAACTTGCTCAACTCAGTAATTTATCAAAATCATTGTCCTGTATTTCTCCAGCTCTCATCTTTACAGGATTGATTTTCTTCTTTCTAGCAAAATGCATGCATCAAAGTGGTTCAGCTTCTGGCACTTAGAGCACTGATTTTGCCAGGCTGAACAGGCTTCCTTTTCCCTTGGCATCCAATACCCTGGCCTTGATCTTTCTGCTGGCCTTTCTGTAAATTGTCCTTCCTTTTCATCATTGTTGAACCTTCCAAGCACAAACCAATGTGCAAAACTTCATCAGTTCTTCCATCAATACTCTTTACTTGATGACTAACCACCTCAGAGCTTGTGTACATGTCAATAGTTTCCTTGACAGTCTTTCTCTTCTTTCAGCAGGGGTGCTCTCACAGCACAATCTCTTGTTCCCAAGACAATCCTGTGTCTAATGAGATAGAATCATAGAATCCCTACAGAGCAGAAGGAGTCTGCATCGAGTCTGCACCGACCACTGCTAATCCCCTAACATTAGGGTCAATTTAGCATGGCCAATCAACCTAACCCGCACATCTTTGGACTGTGGGAGGAAACCAGAGCAACTGAAGGAAACCCATGCAGACACTAGGAGAATGTTCAAACTCCACACAGACAGTGAGCCGATGCCGGAATTGAACCTGGGTCCCTGGTGCTGGGAAGCAGCAGTGCTAACCACTGTGCCACCGTGCCGCCCTAGGGTGGTCACATAGTGACTAATATTCTCCTTCTCTTCCTGAACTTTACTGTTAAACACCTAGCTTTCATAAATGACATTAATAGAGGGCTCAAAGTGGGTTCTCAAAATTTCACACTGCCCCTCAGTGAGATCTAAGATGGAATATTGCTTGTAGCACTCTTCATCACTTGTTAAGATTTTTTACTTTCATTTGTGGAGGTTTCTTGGTCAATTCTGTAACGATCATAATTCTGCCATTGAGATTGGGATTCCTTCTTGATCTCCCTTCATCTCAACAGTAGCAGATACTGAAATATTCAAACCAAACATGACTCACCAAACAGCCGATGTCCTGTGCAAAGTTGCAAACTGAAGTTTGAACTATTTTTTGGCTTTTTTACATTTAGTTCTCCTTTGCAGAAAACAAAATCCACTCGGTCCCAGCTACACACTTCTGACAGCATATTGCATGTGGTGGATCCAATGGCCTCTGCCCAACTCCAATATGTAAATTTATATCACGACATGGAAGATCACAAGAGTGTGGCAAGCCTCAGTGCATAAAGGTATTTATCCAAATAGAGAGACACTTAACATATTTCCAAGTTTCCCATGGAATATTGGAGATCCCTTGCACCACTCTGCTCCCACCCCCGTGCCACACACACACACACACACACACACACATGTGCGCACACACACTGCTCCCAGCATCTTTACATATTCAAATGCAGCCCACAATTTCTTCCCTTGTCACTGCCCTTTAATGTTGCCCTGTAGTGAGTTCTCAATCCTCACTAAGCTATTACTGTATAGTACAATGAAATTTGGTGTAATTTCATTTCATCGTAACTACCTTTGTACTGGTGTTAGGAAACAGGAGTTTTCACAACAAACAATCAAGAGTAAAAAACCCGACCTCAGTCCCTTTGACACTTTCACTGTGAAACAGTTGTAAACTCAAAAGAAATTTCTGTTTTCACAGGCCTTGTGAAAGGGCAGTAGATAAGCTTGTCACCTTGCGAAACAAGATGAAATGGCAGAACCTTGAAATGAGCAGGTTTGCTGCCAGTTGCAGAGTTTATACTCACCTGCCGCACGCACTTCAACCCAGTCAATCAACTTGACAAGGAAAGCTAATATTTACAGAAGTACTTGCTCATAAATCTTCCTGAGATTAGTGCCTGTTGTGACAGAATGCAGTGGAACATGGTTTTGTTCTTGTGATGCTTTTCTCTTGTTTTGCAAAGCTCCAGAGTTAATCTATCTGCCACTTGGGCTGTTTCCAAGAAGCCATGAAACAGTGCAGAATAGTTTATGTCATTTCCAATGGTTAGAGTTCGCAGTGTAGATTTCTTGGCAGCTGATGTGTGCACAGTAGATTTGATTGTGGTGTAGATACTGTTAGAAAAATCATTTTTTTTCTAATTTTAATTAGTGGTTTTCTAATTTCTAATTTCATTCCCACATTCCAGAAGCAATTTTTTTAAAAATTGCAATCAGAGCCGAGCTTATTTTGATGAGCAATATGTGGGCAAGAGCATTATTGTGGCCACTCTCCAATCCTGGAACTTTGTTCCCAAAAAGAGTTTTTGAGTGATTAGATTGGCAACTATTTGCAGTACGTATCCAACTATCACCCTATACAATCAACAGGCACCATAAAGCAGAGTTGATGATCATTTATCTGTAATAAACTGTTCTATGCTGACATTTATAGATGTGGAGATGCCGGCGTTGGACTGGGGTAAGCACAGTAAGGAGTCTCACAACACCGGGTTAAAGTCCAACAGGTTTATTTGGTAGCAAATACCATAAGCTTTCGGAGCTTGCTGCTCCTTCGTCAGATCCACCACTCCATCTGACGAAGGAGCAGCAAGCTCCAAAAGCTTATGGTATTTGCTACCAAATAAACCTGTTGGACTTTAACCCGGTGTTGTGAGACTCCTTACTACGACATTTATAGAGTCATAGAGGTTTACAGCATGGAAACAGGCCCTTCGGCCCAACTTGTCCATGCCGCCCTTTTTTTTTAAAACCCCTAAGCTAGTCCCAATTGCCCGCATTTGGCCCATATACCTCTATACCCATCGTACCCATGTAACTGTCTAAATACTTTTTAAAAGACAAAATTGTACCCACCTCTACTACTACCTCTGGCAGCTTGTTCCAGACATTCACCATCCTCTGTGTGAAAAGAGCTATTTCCAGCTATGTCAGTCTAAAAGTTCAGATGCATTTGTGATCAGTTAATTGTTTGCAATGAAAGCTTGAAACAGCTCAGTTTGCAGCTCCTATTTATGTTACCTGTTCTGCATTGATCAGCATTTTCTGATTTATTTCCGGTATTTGTAGTTTTTTTCTTTTTATCTCCATTACACTCCAGTCTGGAAAATTTGAATTTGTTCTGAAAAAGTTGCAATTTGAAACTTTTTTTTTCTCTCTTACAAGCGCGTTGAAAGGAGACATCCTTGATGTGTGCTGGATTAAGTGAACGGGCTTTTGGGAGTTAGTTTTGAAGGCTGCTGATGACAGCACCTTCACGAATAAATGGTTGTTAGTGAATGAAAACTGGAAAGGGGAAATGAGTCTATTAATTGGTGCAGAGGGAAGATGAGGCTAATATTGGTGTAGTCTTTTTATAAGTGAGGAGATTGCTTATTCTGATGCTATGAATAAGCTTGTTCAACAAACTAGAGATATTAAAATAGACCCATCCCTTTTTAATATTCCCCTCATTTGTAAGATGCTTCAGCCTCCAATAGATCATGCACTTTGTTCATTCAGTTCCAGACTATGAATCACTATTCACACATCAAAATCTAATTATCACCGCTGCGAAATGCACTTACTCAATCTCTCAGTCAATGGGGTGACAGAAGTTGCTCTTGTTGAACTTCTAGATGATGAGTCCTTAAAGACCCCTCTCTTCAGTCATCCCCCCATCCATCTGCCTATTTAAGTTCCTTTCTACCTGCACCCTTGTTTATGTTTCCATTTTATCATTCTGATCTACTTGAATAACAGTTAACCTTGCAGCAAAATCCAACCACAATTTTTGGTGATTAAATTGAAATGGATTGCCAATGAGTTCCTTTAAAAAGGGTTAAAATAATTTATAGGCACTGGAACTTTGTTTTAATGAACTTCGGTAAAACAAATGAGGAGAGCAGTTTATAGGATTGCATATGGTTAGTGTTGTCATTAGAAATCCCTGATCACAGGGAGAGTAATGCTAATTGGAGGACTGGGTGATTTAGGCTCCTTATGACTATATGGCGGGCTAGAAAGAGAATCAATACTTTTTTGGTAATATGTTGACAGGATGGGGAGTAGTGGGGGGGGTAGCTCTGACAGAATGAAGCAGAACTTTCACTCTGAAGGTACGTGAGCAAATGTGGAATTCTCTTCAATTTTTGATGGTTTAGTGTAAAGCATAAAGGGCAGGATTTTCCATCCCCCCCACCCCACCCCCCCACCCTACCCCGCGGCAAGATGTTTTATTGGATTTTTCATCCCCTCCACCCAATGTCAGATTTAGACTTGGTGAGGCCCTAAGCTATATAAAGCTTGGAGGCCCCTTGTTAAAAAGTTCCACCAAAAGATCTCACAAAGGTGCGTACCAAAACAGGACCTTGGGTCGCCACAAAAAAACTGAAAACATAATTATGCCTTTTAATTATTTAATAGCAAGGTATTTAAAGTGAAAAATACAAATTATTTTCAAATGAATGCATTTACTGATTACATATTTATCATTTTGCCATTTTAAAACTACACATAGAAATTTGCTACACAAGCCATTTCAAAAACTACAGAACACATAAAAAGCCACGTGTAATTTTAAAACACCTCAAAAAAAATTCTGAAATTTTGTGAGGCCCCTGCGGATTGTGAGGCCCTAAGCTGTAGCTTGTTTAGCTAAATCCGGCACTGCCCCCACCCCACCGCTCGGCAGGATGTTTTGTTGAGGTGGCCTGCCAATGGCCAGCAGCGGGATCTTCCAGTCCCGCTGCTGCAAACAGAATTTCCTGTTGTTTGCACCCTCCTCCGCTGGCAGGTTGTGGGTCACCGTTGAAAGGACCGGAAGATGCAGTCAGTGGGAATAGCTGGAAAACTTTGGCCAAAATTATTTCTAAGTTTTGCAATCCAAAGTCTTGGGAGGTTCACCCCTGCCCTGTTTCTTCTTCCTGTCTGTGCCGATCAATGGTGAGTGACAGTTATGTGTTACCTTCACCAGGTGTTCATTCTTTGGCTTTGAGCCATATTTTCCTATGGAGAAATTCATGGCCAAGCTTAATTTTATCACCAACAATTCCAATGTGCACTTTACAGTGAAGCAGTAATGTCAACCCTGCTTGCTTGTCCTCCGTGACTTTGGACTAGATGTCTCCCCACTGCTGTCCATGTGGAATCAGCTAACTGAGCACAGGCCAGGGGTCAAGATGGATGTATCACTTTATACATGCGATCATTCATTGAGCAACAAGTAAGCTGGAGTTTTGGAACATTGGTTGCATTTCCATGTGAATATAATCAGGTATTTACCAGTAATCCTTTCATAAAGATGGCATTCGCGATTCTTCTTGCTGAAATTAATAATCATTTCTTTGGGAGGTGAAAATCAAATTGATTTTGGCAGAATAAATAAAAGTTCAGTTGGGGTTACAGGGATAGGGTCCGGGTGGGATTGTTGTTGGCGCAGGCTCAAAGGGATGAATGGGCTTCTTCTGAAACTGTCTACATTTCTAGTTGACCTTTTACATTCACCCTTTCCTTCAGGGGCTGTCTCAAATTCCAACTTGTCTGTGCAAATTCTATTTTCCAATATACAGCAAAGCTACCAACTAATTTGAGGTTTTCACACGCATTCTTCTAATTCCCACAGACCTCATATTGAAGTTACAGTGGATGATTGGGAAAACCAATACTTACTATTTGTTTCATGAAGGGGGCTCTTGGGAAAATGCTGCTTATTGTTTGGCACTTCCAGAAGCTTCAGTGAGTTTTTAAGGTGCCGTGAATGCATTCACTGAAAAACAATTCAGATGTTTAACAAACTTAATAAAAGTTTTTTTGCAGATTTGATGGCTTGGACAGACAAAGTAAATGTTGTAGAGGTCAGCCCTAGTTTTAACCAGGGGTGAGGGGTGGGCTGAAATTCCCCAACCTCGCCCGCAGCTGGGATTCTCCTGTCCCGCTGCAGCGAAGGGAAATTTGGCTGAGCGCCAAATTCTCCGTTCTCACTGGTAGCGGGGCGTGCGAGACCGAAGAATTCTGGCCGTGAGCATGGGCCAGCTGCTTGTGTGGCAGGCTTGCCCTGATTCGCTCGTGTGAGGCCTGATCTGTCCTGGACTTCATTAGGTTAGTGCTGGTCCGACTCTCTGACAGGAATAAAGTATGAACGGGGTGTGAACGGCAGGAGGCAGCCAATGTCAACCCAGGGAACGGTTCCTCAGCAGTGTGGTAAGTAGATTGGGCGGGGTTCAGGATGAAATTCTCGACGGAGGAGGGATAAGCTATGGACAGGGGAAAAACCTGGGGCATGGAAGGCTTAAGGAGTCTTTGATCCTCCAGGCCCACGTGGAGACCTTAAATAACATTGAAAATATTTACTTATCTAGGCATCTTCTTACCAGTTTTTTCATGCTCGCTACCCTAGGTGCCATGGGCTCTATTAGGACATCCAACCCAGGGTAAAATAACATTAGGAATGATGTCCAACCCAGATGTTTTGCATCCCTGTCCTAAAATATCACCTGAAAACAGCATCCTAATACACATGTACCGCTGGCATCTAACTGTACCTCACTATCACCTGTCTGAACCCCTCCACGAGCCCAAGATTGTCACTGCCTTGACTTTACCCAGGTGCCCTTACTCACGAGATGGACAAAGGACAAGGCTCAGTTTGCAGATCAACCCACATTTTATTAACAAATCCTTATCATACAAACTCTATACAAAAACAACTCTCAATTCTCACAGTAGCTTAATATTTTGTGTTATCTGTCTGAGATTTTTGATACTACTCAGGTCGATGAACTTGACTGAGTTACCGTGTCCGGTTTGCTGATCTCTGCCGCCTTTTAAACTCAGGGTCTTCTTTGCAAAGATTGGTTTAGCACACCCTCTTTCGTCGTAGTTGAGACTTCGCTGGGGTGGCCTCCAGGAGTCTCTTGTTATCCCCCTCTTTGCACCTTTCCGGAAGGTTCTCTGGCTTTCAGCCAGTGAGGTCATTGAGCGGTGATCACAGCACCCAATGACATTACTGATTCCATATATGGAGAATGCCAGGGCCCTCCAGGTGTCCACAATAGGCAGGCTAACAGAATGGACAGATGGCAGATGGAATTTAATATAGATAAGCGAGGCAATACATTTTGAGCAAAATAAACGCTTAATAGAAAGATACTGATGGATGTGGATGAACAGGGAACCCTTGGGCTTCAAATATATAATTCCCTGTACGTCGATAAAATAATAAAATAAGGCGATCGAATTGCCACTTTGCTGCTGGTTTCATAAATAGTGACATATTGTAAAAGAATAAATATCCAGTGGTGAATTAATGCAAATTATTGGTTAGGCCAGAGTTGAATGCAATGTGTAATTTTGGCTACCCAAATCTAGAAAGGTCATTAAGGCCTTAAAAAGCATACAATAGAGATGCTTCAGGATGATGCCAGTGATGAGAAACCATCGATATGAGGAGAAACAATTGCTCAGAGCAGAAAAGGCTGCAGGGAAAATTAAGTGGAGGTTTTTTAAATTGTAGAGAATTGTGGCACAATGAATAGAAAATACTTCCTTTTTGTTGGTGAGCAAGTTATTAAGTGGGGTAATGCATTGCCCTGATGTGGGATAAAGGCCAATGAAGCTGTAGTTTTTGTTATATGACCTGTGCTAAGTTAGCTGATTTCAGGTTGGATGGAGTAGGTGCTCTAATTGACTATAACGAGCTAAGGAGGGAAAATGGCGCCAAGGTTCCAGCTCCTGACTGCTGCTTAGCATGCTGTGCTGGAAAGGACATCTGTGTGGATGTGTGGAGAGAGTGTGATCAGACTTGCCTATGATGTAGCCCAAATATGGTTGAATAGTCTGATAGTGTGCACTGCCTGGGCGAACAGTTGAAGGATTAGCACTTTTGTAGGCTGCTGGTTGGTATGAATGAAACTTCACCACAACAGGGGTCAGTGCCTTGAGAGGAGGCAGAAAGGTAAAGGTGGGGATCCAAAAATTACATCATTGTTTGGTTTTGAAGATTTTACTCATGAATCCAAAGATTTGAAATACTGGATAAAGGACAGATAATTCCAGATAAACCAAGCAAACCAGGTCAGAACATCTCCACAGAGCACTAAGGCTTAAATGAAATTAAAACTGCAGTATACGCATATTAAAGGTCAGAGTGACGAAGTAACATTGCATCTTTTATTATGGATGGGCTAAAAGTTCTCATGTTCTGGGAAATCCAAGTATTGTCATGTTTAAGCAGATCAACGCTCAGATTGAAATAAAGCTAAACAGTATTTAGTTAAGTGCAATCAATCGATTAATCCAATTATTTGATTAGTTTAGTTCTTGCTTAAATGCCACTTTGCTGCTGGCCAATCTATGTTGATCTGCTCAGGATTTGGCTTAAAGTCATGACATGAATGTGTGTCTTTTGGATCACGTTGAGATATCCATTGTATCTCCCCTGTGTTGGCCATGTGTGCTCATTAAGCAGATCCTGCTGATTACAAAGTGAACAGCATTTTGTTAAGCCTTTCTGAACTAAAGTACATTCTGCACATTCTTTAATTGATTTTCTCTGAATGAAACAATTTCTCATTCTTTAATTCTTTTGCACCAATTTAGCCCCAGTGCTCCATATCTTCACTGAAGCTGCATATAGCTTTCTTCAGTATCTTGTGGCATGGTAGCACAATGGTTAGCACTGCTGCCTCATAGTGCCAGGGACCCTGGTTCAATTCCAGGTTTGGTGACTGTATGGAGTTTGCACGTTCTCCCTGTGTCTGCGTGGGTTTCCTCCGGGTGCTCCGGTTTCCTCCCACAGTCCAAAGATGTGCAGGTCAGGTGGATTGGTCATACTCAATTACCCTTTAGTGTACAAAGATGTGTAGATTAGGTGGATTAGTGGGGTAAATACATGGGGTTACGGGGATGGAACCTGCAGGTTCAGTGGGCCAAATGGCCTCCTTCTCATAGGGGGTCTATGAGATAAGAATGAATCTTTGGGCCAAGGTCAGGAATCCTGCATCATATCTTTGGGATCCTGCATCAGATTGTGGATTATGGTTGGTGGACACAGGAGCCATTAGAGCTGCCACTGCACTTAGTCTCAAAATGGGAGAATCCCACCCAACATTTTTCTTTAAATATTATTTTTTCCTGTTATTTTTTCTTCCATTGTCCTTGACATTTCTTTGAAATCAAATTTTCCAAAATATAAAAATCTTTCATGTTTTCCTATTGCCTCCTCTTTCAGGTCAAATAAAATGTCCTGTTTATTTATGAAACTTTTGTAAAAGTCCTTTCCTCCTCTTTGAAATTTAAAAGCTGAAAAGCAAAGTCCTTACCTATCTCCTAATGCAAATTTCTAAACTCAACCTATTTACAAATTCATTTCACCTTGGCTTCTCCTTTCAAATGCACCTTTGCCCCTTTTTATCTTTCAACTCTTTCCATCAAGTTGTCTCTATTCACGTTTTCCTAAATAATTTACACATACACACATGCAGCCTTCTTAACAGATTAACACAATAATCACCAAAACTATGTTAAAATATAACCTTCGTCTTCATAACAACCTATACTGCTCCACCACAGCAATCACAGAAGTAGAGAGGGAGTGTGTGGCCCTCCAGTGACAGGCACCTTTGTGGCCACTGGCAATGCATGCCCACCTGCTCCACTGTGAAGGAGGTCTTGTTCCAGAAGGCTGCATCAGCGACCTGCTATGAGAGCCTGAACCTCCTGAGGCTCTGTTGCTCAGATGTGTTGGAAAATTAATCCTCTGTCTGTAAATGCTGTGTAGAAGATCACACCCCCCCCATCTATCTGGATCTCTGTGCTCACCCCCTCTGCCTTGTGGAGGGGCATGTGGTGGAGGAGTAGGCAGCTTGTGTTGTCACTGGTATTGCTCCTGCTACTGGAGCTGGTGGTGTTGATATAGTTGCCCCTCTTGTCCCTCATCAGAGGTGCATTGTGAAACTGTACAGATTGTTCCTGTGCCTGGTGAAGGCTGATAGCAGGGAAGTGCAGTTGAAAATGAGTGAAATCTTGGACCAAGAAGTTAGCAATCACCTGTCAAGCAGTGATAGCACATTCTGAAAGTTAAAGTGCTTTGAACAGCAATCTCTCATCTGTCCGTGTCTGGAACTCTTCAGTTTCACTAATCCCAACTTGTCAGTTTTATTGAGGATGCGTTCCTGGCTGCCAACTTGCCTCATTGACACTGGCGATTTGCTGACAGGCATCGTGGCAGTTAAAGGCAGAATTGAGGGTTATAACAGCACACAGTAATGATTATTTGAATATTTAATTACTTACATAATAGTTGCATGGGGATCCCTTCTTGCCTTTGACCTAGTGAAACCCAATAGAGATCAGGCTGATAGTTTTATTAAATTTATTTATTAGTGTCACAAGTAGGCTTACATTAACACTGCGATGAAGTTACTGTGAAAATCCCCTAGTCGCCACACTTCGGCACCTGTTTGGGTACACAGAGGGAGAATTTAGCATGGCTAATGCACCACACCAGCACATCTTTCAGACTGTGGGAGGAAATCCACGCAGACATGGAGAGAATGTGCAGACTCCGCACAGACAGCGAACCAAGCTGGGAATCGAACCCAACAGCAGTGCTAACCACTGTGCCACAGTGCTGCCCTTGTCCTGATGTCAGGATCCCAACCTGATCCCATCCTGACATTGGAGTTAGGAGGTTTAACTCCCTGTGCACACTCAAACCCACCTCCCCTTGCCTGGGAAAACTCTCCCTTTAACACACAAATCGAGGCTAACCCTCCACTGAGGGAATGCTGCAATGTCTATTCAATGAGATGTTAAACTGAGACATCATTTGCTCTCTCTCTCAGATTGAGGTAAAAGATCCCATGGGCAATATTTCAAAGAAGAGCAGTGGGAGTTAACTCCGGTGTCCTGTCCAAAATGTATCCCTTGATCAATATAATTAAAACAGATTATCTGGTCATTACCACATTGCTGTTTGTGGGAGCTGGCTGTGCACTAATTGGCAGTTGCCTTTTGTATAGTGACTACACAACTACCTAATCGGCTGTAAGTGCAATGGGATGCCTGAGATTGTGAAAGGCATTATACAAATGCAAGTTTTAATTATTTTATTTATTTGAGGCCAGTGGTTTGCAAATGCTGATGGGAGCTGAAGAGGATGTCTTATGCAAATCTTCATATTGATGGGCAAGAGTGTAGCAGCAACCTTTTGTGTTAATGGAGCAGACTTTGTGAAATTTCAAAACAAGAAGAATGTAGAAATTAGCATTCTGGGGCACAGGGAGTCACCATGGCTTGAAATATTTAGGAAAAGAAACCCTAGCCAGTTTTCATCTCCCTATCCTATGGTACAAAGGACAATTGAAGCAGCCCCACAGTTAAGACACTGCAGTTTGGAGATTGAAAATGCCCCGTATGGCTCAGTCACTCTAAGTAATTCTCATCAAGTAATATTTAAATATTGGGAAGACGACTTGTGCCATCATTAAGACTGCGTATTTCCACCTCTGTAACATTGTCCGACTTTGTCCTTGTCTAAGCCCATCTGCTGCTGGCACCCTCATTCATGCCATCATAACCTCTATATTCGATTTTTCCAACACAATCCTGGCTGGTCTCTCACATTCCCTGCTGAAATATTGAGGCTGTCCAAAACTTTGCTGCCTGTGTCTTAACTTGCAGCAATAAATCCTGTTCCCCTGTGCTTGTTGGCCTACACTGGCCGCTGGTCAAGCAATGATTTTAAAATTCTCATACTCATTTTCAAATCCCTCTAAGGCCGCACCCCTCCCTATTACTGTAAGCTCCTCTAGCCTCACAACTCTGAGATATTGGCATTCCTCTAATTCTAAACTGTTGTACACCCCTGATTTTAATTGCCCCTCAATTGGTGGCTACGCCTTCAGTTGTCGCGACCACAAGCTCTGGAATATCTTCCTTGCCCCTTTCTGCCTCTAGACTTCACCTTCCTCTATTAGACACTTCTTAACGCCTGTCTCTTTAACCAAGTTTTTGATTGTCTGACCTATTGTCTTATGTAGCTTGGTCACATAGTTGTTTTATAATGCTCCTATGAAATGCCGTGAGATGTTTCATTACGTAGATGATGCTATAGAAATATACAATGTTGTTCTCAATTTTGTTTTAGGAGAGTATACATTGGAAACCATTTTCAGAATACAATCTTATATGTCTGAAAACTAAATATTTATGAAACAATGAAAATTAATGTCTTAAGACATTACATCACACTGGAAATCGAGACCATAGCTCAGATTTTCATGCTTCCACCCAAGTTTGAATAGAGGGGTTTCAACTGAAAAGTAGCATGTGGGACTCTTTTCTGCAATTCCTACCACCATTTTGTTGCATGGATTTTTTATGACCTTGAGATAAGGGTGCAAGTAGTGCAACCGCACACAACAATCCCACCCATACCTACTCCATTGTGGGAGTGGAGTAAGCATTTTACACCCATTGCTATTCCATGGATTCAGGCTTGTTTAGGTAGGCAACATGGTTCATTGCATCTCAGAGGAATGTGAATCAGGGAGAAAACCGACTCTGATGTTGGAACCTTTTGACAGATATGTTTCAAATGGTGTTGAGAACTTCATGTGTCATAATGTTAAGGTTTATGACAAATATGTTTTTAACACAGTTTTGAAAGGGGCAAGTGACCATTAAATTGACCAGCATTGTGAAAGTATTCAGATACATTAGAGCAATTTATCTAGTGCAGTATTGAGATTAATATTTTAACCTGTCATTTCTGTGAAGTGATCTTTTATTTGATTGACAGGTCAGTCATCTATTCAGCCTTTTGAAGCAATGGAGCAGATTTGTTCCACTTCTTCAAAAGGCTTCAATGTATTCAGCTCTAAAGGCTTTGTTGACACAGCTGTACTTTGGCATTCCATTCTGATGCATGGCTGAATTCCAAATCTCTCAAATGTATCTAGCTCAGCATGGGCTGGTGATGCAACTGTCAAGAGGACTGTGAGGATTGTTTTGACAATTTCATGAGCAGTTAATAAGATTTTTTAAAAACGAAGAAGTGTTTGCATAGCTCTTTGTTTAATTTGACAGTTTCATGAACACATAAGGTGTTTTAACTTTTTTTAAAGTGGAACTTGAAGGTTTCTGTGTTTTATGAGCAGTTATAAGGATTAAAGTTTTTGAAGAGATTTTTTAATGGCTGTTTGTTTATTTTGACAGTTTCATAAGCATCTCAAAGACTTCCTTACATATTATAGGGCTCACGAGTTCTGTCCATACTTGATACTGAATGAGTGGGCAAGGGAGTATGGAGGAGGCAAGGGGAAATGGAACAGGAAAAGGGGATATGAAGGGGGATGGGAGCATTGGGGTGGATGAAGGGGCTCGGAGTATGAGTCGTATGTGTCTAAAACTCTTTTACAGAACTGGACCAATGTCCCAGTAGGTGGAGGTGTGCCTTCAAACCTGCCCATCTTGGCATTTGCCCCTCCATTCCTGCTTCAGGAGGGATGACCCTAATATGGCCTGTCCCCATAACCCCGTCATGAAAATAGCATGGGCAGGCACCTGCTGGGCAGGAGGCAGGATCATATTGTTGGGAAATCTCCCTGACTTATAAATCTCGCCTCAAGGATGAAAATCATGACCCCACTCTCACCTTCAGATAAAGAAGATTAGAAGGTGAGGAATAATTGGACCAGAATGTACTACAGTGCCCATTTTAAGACTTGCATTCCAGCTTTATTTTTATATATTTCCTTCATAATAAATTCCTATGCTCACAATTGTAATGTAAATAGCTCATTTAGGCCTCAACAACCTTAACTTTGTGCCACATTGAAGGCCTAAAACACAGGAATTCACAACATGGGTAGTACCTGGCCCCATCCCAACCCGGCTCTGCCCTGGTTTTATTATGACAATGGTGATGTTTTGGGTGAAAGAAGACTTTGCAACCCCCAGCCCCAATCTAAAAGCCATTTCAGATTCTTCAGTGCAAGACTGGGACCTACCATCTCCAACATACCCAGGTCCAAGTCTTGTCCTGAAATGTTCTGACAAACTCCTGCAAAGTTACTTATCAAATATTCAGTATGATTATATTTGACAAAAGTCAAAGTAAATTGCAGTTAGCTCTTTCAGTGCAAACAAAATAATAAGGTAACTTCTATAGTTTTTGGTTGTGAACCGTGCTATTTCATTTATTCTTTGTCTGATTGAGCTAGCCATCTTAAAATTGTCACGTAAGATTTTAGATGAACCCAATTATAACGTAACATTTAGTTACCACTATAGATGAAGATGGTTGTGTTCAGCCTGCGAGTACCTGGCTCCAGAATACCTGCATTGCTGCGTGTTCATTTTATTTCTATGTGAGCCTTGGTGGATGGTATAACCTCGCCATGATTTTCAGGTTGAACCACGCTTTTACTAAGCTTTATTTCACTTCCACTGAAACAATAGTGTTGTAATGAAAGTTCTTCTCAGTTGACAGCTCTTGAGTTGATGACAGATATTTTTCACAGCTAAGTGGGGCAGGGCAGATCTTTGTGCTTTGCCTGCTGATGTGATAGACACAGAGGGCCCGATTTTACCATCAGGTTGCGCCTGTTTCCGGGCGCAAAAACTTTGTAAAGTCAGGCGTGAGGCGAGTAGCGCGATCTGCGCCCACCTCCGCACCCGTTCCCCCTTTACCAATGGCCGAAAATGGCCACCATCAGGACCAAGCCTGAAACGGGAGCGACATCAATTTAAATGCATTTGCATGCATTTAAATTGACTTAATGGGCTGCACACTTACCAGGACTTCCCCCTTTACCATCGCGTTCGCCCATCCAGATTCGGCACAAAACAGACATGGTCCGCAAAGGTCCAATTCGGGCGCT
Organism: Mustelus asterias; assembly: GCF_964213995.1. NCBI lineage: Eukaryota > Metazoa > Chordata > Chondrichthyes > Carcharhiniformes > Triakidae > Mustelus > Mustelus asterias. Next base: position 79,122,405 of record NC_135810.1, read on the forward strand.
CCAGCTTCTGAGGAGGTAAGTTCAGAGCTTCCGGCAGTTCTCTGACTCAGATCGGTGGTGGTGGGGGGGGAGGCAGGTCAGATGGCTCTATAGTGGGGGAGGGGGCAGGTCAGATGGCTCTCTAGTTGGGCGGGGAGGGAGGCATGTCAGATGGCTGTCTGGTGGGGGGGGAGCGGGGGGTGGGGGCAGGGGGGGGTCCACTGCCACTCTGTGTGCGATCGGTGGGGGGAAGGGGGCAGGGGGCCGCGATCGGTCTGGGTAGCGGGGGTGGGGGGAATAAGGAGCTCAGTTATGTTGTGGGGGTGGGGCAATGTCTGTAGGGGCCAGGGGGAGGCATTATCCGGCCCTGGAGGAATGTGGCAGGGGAGCGTTTTTCAATTTTCTTTACTGCGCATGCACAGTTGAAGGCTCCGATCAGAGCTGCAGTGTTTTGGGTGCGTTAAGCCCCACCCACAGGCTTCTGTAGCACGATTCAGAATTGCTGCTATTTTTTCAGACAGAGTGCATATGGGGGCGCCTGAGAACGGGTCTAAAAGTCAGATCTGAAACAATCCCAGTTTCAAGTCCGCCCAGCACTTAGAATTAAAATGGTAAAATAGGGCCCAGAAGATTCAGAGGATCATCAACAGATCTTCCCATAGGGCCTCGTGGAGTATTAATTCCCCTACTGAGTGGACAGAGACTCGTCCAATAGGAAAAGAACAGTGGGAGTTTAGAACCAGTTGTCTCTACCTGAACCAGGTACTGTAGGTCATGGGACTTTGGCCTGTGTGCTGTAGCCATTGAAGCTTTATTCATTGTGTAAATAAAGGGTGTTGGTGATAGAAGACTGGCCTTGGTAAGGTTATTACACTTGCAAAGCAACTGAGCTTTGGAACAAGAAGAGGCTGCTTGGAACTAACCCAATCAGGGTGGACAGGAGTGCTTTCTGCATTTAGGAGATTTCCTCATAGTCAGGAATGAATTACATTCCATATGCCACTCTGCTTTATAAGACATGTTGCTGTCAACATATAATATATTACACTATATTAGGAGTTTAATGTGGGGACATCTAGCCTTGTGTAGCTGAGAGTCGCATACATGTTTCAGATGTGGTGAGGAGATACAAAATAATATCAGATCCCTTTATATGAACATCAAGCTCCTTACGTTAAAAAAAAGCAAAACTATACCAGGCACTCCCCCACCCTCCTGTTCTCCATTTTGTCCTCCGCATCCCCAATGCCTCACACTCATTTCCACATTATTTTCTTTTAGGTCTTCTCCCTCTGGCCTGTCTCTCCTTTTTTATCTTTTATTATCCCCCCCCCCACCCATCCCCTCCTCTTTCTGATCATTTCTCTCTTTCAATGTTCCTCTTGATCTCTCCTGAATCTCTCACTCTCTCTTCTCTTCCCTTCCATGCATTTCTCTGACTCCCTGTCCCCATTATCCTCTTTCTCCTCTCAATCTTTCTCCTCTACCCCCTCTCCTTCAGGCAGACAACTATTCCCATCCAACACAGTCTACCTGGAAACAAATGCAGTCTAGTCAGGATCATGTATTCTATCAACTTCACATTTGCAGTCACTTTGCAAAGAGCATGACATTTCCCTAAATAACTTCACTTTGAAGATAAGAACTCTTATTCCCTTTAATTACCGAGGTGTAGCAATTTGGAGCTGCAAGATCCTGGCATTTAGATTTAATTCTACGGTAGCGTGCAAAATAACACTCAATTTAAGCTGAATTAGAGGCTGCATTTCTGATTACTGAGAGATGTTTGTTGTGTTTACCTTTGGTACTATCAGTCAGACATGTGGGTATGCCTGTGATCAGAGGTTACTGTCAAAATGGATGGAGCCTCTGAGTTTGGGATTTTCTTTGAAAAAAAAGACTTCTGTCTCCATCTAGAAAGTTCACCAAAATTGCAGTGTCCAGTTGTCGTCTAGATTGTAAGTTGAATTGTGATGACATGAGAGAAAAGGGCTCTTTTAATTAAAGACACTGCAATTAAGACTGCATTTTTTGAACTGTTGACACAAGGGCTTCAAACTTTACCAAAGAAGACCTATAGCATTTGAAGTCACATCTGTAATTCAGCAGTCAGTAATTTATTGGTAATGAAGAGTTAATATAACTGTGGATGTAAATTAATTGTTAAAAACTGTATTTGATGAATAGAAATGGATTTATAGATGTTAAAGAGGAAATGTCACTATGGTACAGTGACATTACAAAATAGTAGTTAGGATCTTGTACAAATTGCAGGTACAAAATCTCAAATCTGGCTATCTGAAAAATATACTTCTGTTTTAAGCGAGCTATGCAAAAAGTTTAACTGCTATTCATTTTTTAATTTATTCTTATCTCAGGGTTACTAAGCTAAACGTGCAAGTCAGCGGGACAAGCTCCCAATCAATCTCCTTGTCTGCTCCAAAAAATCAATTCAGTTTGCTTCATGGTCCCTAGACAAGGGACATACCAGTTCCAAGCTGGAACCAACAGGTATTATACCTGATCTCATACCTGATCTTCACCAAAGACCGAGACGTGCTGGTAAATTAGTGAATCAACTTGCTGGTTTGTTCGAGGGTTGCTGCATCGGCGTGGTGGCATACTGAATATTTATCCATTCATGTGCCTGGCATTTCCTGCACTCTGAGTGGTCGGAACAACCCTTGACCCCACCCGACCCAGCTCAGAAAAATTCAGGGAGTCACACTTGTGCTCTAGTGACCCAAAGTGAACACGGATTTTAAGTTGTGGCCTTGCCAAAGTGCTATCCAACTTCATTTTGGCTGCGTTAGACTAAGACTTGATCGCTGTCAATCTTTATCTATTTACATTACAGGTACTGGGAAATACCTTGGGGCCTTTATCTGAAAATCAGCAAGATCCAAAATCTGGCACGGAGTCAGTCCTAAGGTTGTCGGTTTTGAGACACTCTATCTGTATATTTAAATAAAGCTTCTTGTAGATCTCAAACACTTTTTTAGAATGTAGTTACACTTCTCAAAGTGAACTAGACATGTCACATTGTCCAGTTTCTGTGCTTTTACAGAATCCAACAGTTTGGAAGAGGACAATACAGTTCCCAGCCCTGGATACAAATACTAAAGTGATGTGCCGGTACTTTGTACAGTAGTGAGAGAATTGGCAGGTTGAGTTCCAACAGTTAAAATAATATGTTACGCAGTCTGTTATCTGAGATTTTTGTTTGATTATATATTCAACAATGTTGATGCTGTCCTTCCCCAATCATAATCCAAGTTTATGTACCAATTCTGTGAACTGGTAATGAAGACAGTGATTGCATGATACAGGTTCTTTCAAGTTAACATGTTTTATTGACAGCTGTCATGCGGCCATGGCTTCATTTATTTTTCTTCTACAGATTAGAATGGTTTAAGAAGCTTTGCTTGAGTTCGGTGATCTGTAAAGAATAATTTGTATAAAATAATGATAGAAAATGTACAAGTAACAACCAGAAGCCACATCTGGAAGGAAAATAAAAACAAAAATGGAGATTTTTAAACCATTTAACCATTACGTAAAACTTCTAAACTTGTGGACTTGGATTGGAATGAGATGTTCATGAAGGACTTTGTTGCTCAGTTTAAACTTTATATTCCAGCTAATCCGATCTGGAGAAAGGCAAATAATCACCTGTTCACCACATTGTTCAGTGCGGAGTCAGTAGTGAAAAACCCAGCCGGGTATAGTATTATGTGAATGAAAATTCCACAGGAAATACAAATGCATCATGGGAAGCAAAGAAAGAAAAACTTATATTTATGTAGCAACTTTCACAACCTCAGCACATCCCAAGGCACTTTACAGCCAATGTAGCATTTCTGAATTGTGGGGCCTAATTTTAACACTCTGCTCCCAGAAGAAAAAAACAGGTGGATCAGTATTCTTGGCCGTGATTCTCCTGAAAGCGCTGAATTGGCGGGAAAACTGTTCTAGATCCTGACTGTTTTGTCAGTTCAGCTTCTCACCTGAATCTCCGCACTCTGTGCACTGCAGATGTCCCAGTCGTGGATATCATTAAAACCCAGGGGGGCGGGGCCTATTCACACTGAAGTCTGACAGTTCTGGAACTCTGCATATGCGCAGTGTTCCCGATCTGTCAGACTCCCCGTTTGCTGGCCAGCTTAATCACTGGCCAGCCCGGGACCTCCACAGTGCTGCCCCTCCAGTTCCCCCCTCCCTCCCCCTGGAGAGCCCAATCGCGGCCCCCACAATTCCCGGGCCAGCCCTTACCCTCCCCCATCTCAGAGCACTCCAATGTACAGCACCCCCCCCACTCCACCCCCAGCAGTGGCAATCCCCCCACCCCTTCACCTTGGCAGCACCCCCCCCCCCCCCACCCTGCTGACAGCCCCATCGGGGTGAGACCTCCCCCCTCACCCCCCCAAGGAGGCAGGCCACCCCCCAGCAGACCACTCCCCCACAGCCCGGCCCAATCGCTGCCCTCCCTCTATCCCAGACCGATCCTGTCTGCAGAGTGGCAGCGGGACCCCCCACCCCCTCTGATCGCCCTTAGGCCCCACCCACAATTGCCCCCCCTTGGCAATGCCCGATGGGCAGTGCCAAAGTGCCTCCTGGGCATGGGCACTTTACCCCAAGGGCAGTGCCAGGGGCACAGGCTGGCACTTCCAGGGTGCCCATTCCCAGGGGGCACCACCACCCACTGTCCGACCCCCTGGGGGGGCCCCACTTGCCCCTTCCTTCATTCCAGAGGGGTCTCCCGCTAGTTCCCTGAATGTGGGGAGTTAGTCCCTGGCAGGGTGGGAGATTCGATCGGGACTGGAAAGTTGCCGATAATTAGATTTAAAATACATTTAAAACATATTTATAAAGATTCAAATGACTTACCTGCCTTCCCGCCGGTTTCCGGCTTGGTCTGACCAGCAACTGGAGATGTGCGAATCCCGGAATAAGGCCGGCGACACGTATCTCCCACTGTGACCTGACAGAAAAGTTGCAGGTCGCAATGGGAGAATCGCAGCCCTTATTTCCCAATTCTACTGGTGTTCCATTTTAAAGTATAGAAGACCAGTTCAGATCTGTATTCTTGTTTCCCCATTTAACATTTTTTCCTTTTGGATAGCTGCTACTGCATTGGCTTTGAATGGTTAAAATTGGGCCTATGTCACTGTTGTAGATGTAGAGAATGTGGAAGTAATTTAGAAACATAGAAACATAGAAACCCTACAGTGCAGAAGGAGGCCATTCGGCCCATCGAGTCTGCACCGACCACAATCCCACCCAGGCCCTACCCCCACATATTTACCCGCTAATCCCTCTAACCTACGCATCTCAGAATTCTAAGGGGCAATTTTTAACCTGGCCAATCAACCTAACCCGCACATCTTTGGACTGTGGGAGGAAACCGGAGCACCCGGAGGAAACCCACGCAGACACGAGGAGAATGTGCAGACAGTGACCCGAGCCGGGAATCGAACCTGGGACCCTGGAGCTGTGAAGCAGCAGTGCTAACCACTGTGCTACCGTGCCGCCCTTCAATATAATTTGAACACAACAAAGTCTCAGAAGCAGCAATGTGAGAATGATCAGATCATTTGTTTTTTAGTGCAGTTGGTTGAGGGATAACCATCAGCCAGGACACCAGAGAGAACTCCTTTGCTCTTATTTGAAATTTGTGTTTCTACATCCACCTGAGAGGGCCAATATGACTTTGATTTCCACAAACAGCATGTCTAATGGTGCAACATCTCCTCTGGCATCATACTGGAATGTCAGTATAGATTATGTGCTGTAATTGAGCCCATAACCTTCTGACTCAGAGGTGTGAGTGCTGCCACAGAGCTCTGGCTGACATGAGAGGAGACAGAGAGTAAACCTTATGACCATGTAAATAATTGAGATAAAGGAGAAAGGCTTTTAGAACAGAGGGAAGAAAAGTAAAGTATTTGCATCTTATTAAGTATAATATAAATAGAATTACAATAATAATATAATTTGCTGGAGAATGATTTTCTCCCCTTTTTCAAAAGTTACATTGATGTAGGTGTAAGACTAATGAGAATTAAAATGTTTAAACCAGAACAACAAGCCTGTAGAAATCAATAGCCACCAAAGTGCAAACAGGACAGTCTACAGATTCAATATATTTTTTAAATGATTGAAAGTCAAATTGTACTGAACAGCATACAATGGATCATCATTCTTGCATTCTCCAATTGCTAAAACAGCAAAATTATTGAAGAAAAATTCTAGGAAGTGCAGTCAATGCTTAAAATGACTTCTGATGCAGGAAAACGTGACAGGATTGTATCTATTATAAATGTACAAAACAACATGGGAGGCCAGGTAAGTTGTAATGCTGGCTGATCAAAGCAATATCAGTGCAACGTGTAGTACTTCTCCTTATGTCAGTTACTTTATATTGATGCATTACATTTGCTGTTTTATAGTGATGGGTGAAATTCTGTTGTATTTTACCCACAGCAAGACCACAAACATGGGAAGTGAACTCAACCACAGGTACTCACCACAGGAGTTTGGCTAGTCATATATAATGATAACAATCTTATTTTTCAGCAATTACAGCAACCTAAATTACACAATTTTGCTTCTTGTAACAGCTGCAACGCGTTTCCCTGAATACAAAAAAACCCACTTATCTTACTGTTTGGAAAGCATATGAGTGCTGAATCTCTGTATCGCCATCAAATTTGGCTTCTGACTATTTAACAAATGAACCAGTCCAGGGTTTGCTGCTCTGCCAGAAACATTTTCATCCCATTAATGTTTTGCATCAATGTAGTTAATGGCAAAGGCAAATGAAGAGCTTTATGTAGTATTAAATCACTCTTGCTTAGATTTGCTTTGATTTTTTTTGTTAGCTTGTGACAATTTAATATAAAGACATTTTCATATTTATGGATACATGCATTTGGCAACAGCTATTTGAATACAATGTATGGGAGCAGCTGCATTTTCCGGTTTCAATGTTGTGAAGTACGATCAAATACCTGTGTCAAGGACTTCGCTTAAAGGCAATGGTGACTACTAACAAAGTATTGTATTAGAATCCTCAAACATACTAAATTTAGGCTGCTTTCCTTTTAAAGTCTGTCGAAATGCCCAACCCTGTGCAAACTTTTATTTTTCTTAATTGACCTCCTGGGCAATATGCCAACTGTGCCCAATAAAGTGCCAAAGCAACCATGATATCAGGTGTTCCAAAAATCAGCTAGGATTCCCTGTGAAGGAATCAGCCTTCACATGCCAGTTTAGAGAAATTCTCACGTTACTGAGGATAGGAGACCCAACGGCTTCCCTCACCTGGTTGGTGAAGTTGTTTACTGAGCTGTGGATGCTGTGGCATGCAAACAGCTACTTGGAGCCATGGGTGAAGGTGACAACCAATACTGGATGAGCCAGTTCAGAGTGCAACAAGCCTGCCTGTGAGGTGCCATCCTCTTGCACCTCTTATACCCCGGTAACAGCAATAGAAATACAAAATATGGGGTTGATTTTCAACTTATCACTTGAGCATGAAACTGGTGTTGCAGATCAGCCGTTTGTTGATTGAAGGTACGTAATTTTCATTTTCAGTTCAAATCGATTGAAATGGGAATTGGGTTGTCTCTATAACACAGCTGATCTACAACACAGCTTCATGCTTGAGCAGCAAGTTAAAAATCGATTGCATATTCTTTAACATGAGGAAAAGGAAATATGATTGCAGGATTATTGAGTGTACGTTGATAGTTTTTCACAAGTTTTCTGTTTAAACCAAAGCACAATGGAATGGGCAATAAATGCTGGTTTTTCTGATAATGCCCACATCTAATGAACAAATGTATAAAAAATGAATTTGGTACACGTTCCGCTCATAAATAGATCTATTATATAACTTTATTTTGTAATGACACAGCAGTCAACCCATTGCTGACAATGATTTTTGTTCCTTTTGAGACAGTGGCGTTCGAATGCTGCTGTGAACCATGCTGCTGAGTACCCTTCCAAGGATCAAAGGCAAAACTTCCAAGATAACAAAATCCCCATTGGCTCCCAGGAGCAAAGCAGCAAAATCTCCAGTGAATTAATCCAATGTTTTTTTTTTAACCCTGTGCTCAGCCAACACACCCGTTGGTCCAGCAGTCCTGTAAAATCGCCTCATAGTGCATCTCTATCGATGTTTAGTCGCATTCCCTTCAATCCCATTCTTAACCAAAGAGCTGCCCAGTTCCTTTTTAAAGAAGTCAGATGTCACAGTATTAACTATCTATGATTTGCTCTTCATGCTTATTCTATATGCCTTTTCAGTCGGTAAAGAAAAGCCTGGATTGTGACACCTTTTCTTTAAGGAAAACAAGTTCAGCCAGATGCAGCAAGTACCAATGGAAGTGGCAATCATCCCTTCTGGTTCCACCCCCTCAGTTGGGCACAAAAGATCCTATGGTACTATTTAAAAAAGAGCAGAGTTGTCCCGGTTCCCTTGTCAGCATTTACCGTTCAACTCGTATCAGATCTAGTCCATATACCTCATTGTTGCTTGTGAGATACGACTGTCTGAAAATTGTGTGCCAAGTTTCCATTTCATTATAACACTGGCAGCATTTTCAAAAAATCAACTTCATTGGCTGTAAACTTCATGACTTGCAGATGCTCTGAAGTCATGAACGGCATTTCATAGAAATATGGGGTTTGTTCATTCATTAGTCCAATTAGGCATTTGTTTGGTGTGAATGTGAGATAGGGAATCGTGCCAATGTTGTTGTCCTATCTCTGACCTGTATTTAGAAGATCACATGCCAGGAACAGTGCTTTACAAATTCTGCCATCATTTATTTAAACTTGATTGCACCCTGTTTCACAAACTAATCAAATGTGTAACTCCTATTATTAGCATTTCTGAATACTTGATTTCCAGTAACATGGTTGCTGTTCTCCTTGTACTTGAAACCACCCGTATTAATTGCAATTCTGGCTTAAAGTAGCTTAATTTGTTATCGGATGCTTTTGAGATGCATTTACAGTAATTTATTAGCCTGATGTGTACTAATTTTACGTTGATTGGATACTTTCAGTTTTAGCTAATGATCACAAATGCTTTTACTGTTTCTATTCCATTGTAACTACATGTTTCCTCTTCTGTCTTGTATTAGTTTAGGTTTATATCCCCCCATTGAATTCCAGCTCACTTATTGCATTCAGAGTTGATTGATTGTCATCAATTTCCTTATGTTTGCCTTGACAAAGCCATTTACATCTATTCATTAGTTTATTGACTACTCTCGAGTTCACACCAAATTTGGAAATGCCCAGACATTAATGCATTTATGTGAGGTGCAATTATGAGTAAGTTAGCGTCATGGAAACCAAGTTTGCAGTTTACATGGCATTTGAAATTTCATATGATGTCTGTTGCATGTGTGGACACTATAATGTTGACTCAAACATTGTCAAAAAGTCACAGAAAACAAACTTGTATAGTTATGGAGATATCACGTTTTATAATGCAGAAAGAGGCCCTTTGGCCATTGTGTCTGCAATAGGGGAATGGGACTGACTGAATTGCTCTATGGAGAGCTGACATGGACTAAATCGGCCGAATTTGAACAATCTATTTATACAAGCTGACTGCAGTTTCAATTTTGGAAGCTTATCTGTAGCGTTTTGCTGCAGATTGGATTCTGAGTGACATGGCGAGAGCCCATGTGATTCACTGCAATATCTTATTGTTTGTCAGGTTCCCTTTTTGGTTGGATGTGGAGGAAGATTGAAGTCTCTGACTGTATATTTTGCAGTATTTGTGGCATTTCCACTAATTCCTAGTGTCTTCCTTTTGCTAGCCTTGCAAACTTTTGAAGTTGCATAGCAGATGGTGGTTACTGGTGACTCAGCTGCACTCCATCAGTTTGCCTCTGTCACTGTGTGGAGTGCACGCATGTTGGTCATCATCCATCAGTTAAATTGTACCAGGGAAAAACAAGTAACAAATTCTGTGATAAATTATAAAGGGGTGACTCTTGCATTTGTTATTCAACTGTCTTGAGTGTACGAGCTCTTTAACACACATTGATCTTAACACTGATGTGCAGCAGATGGAGTAAAGACAAGTGGAATGTTGGCCAAGTCCTCTCGGACAGCTGTGTGCCAAGCTAGGTTTGTCTTTGTTTGGTTGAAGGCGGTACAACACGTGTTGATGTGGTTTTGGTATCTGCTTGATGTCTTGGCATCCCCTCTTTCTGCTGGAATATCTGAGATTGAAATTCAAGGGCAAAGTTGTACAGATCTCACTTACTGTCCTGGCTGGAGACAATACACATCTCTTTAACCTGTGCTTAACCCTCTCTCCAGACACATTGTCTGTACCTTTAAGACTTGATTACCTGTAAAGACTCGCATTCCAACCATTATTTTGTAAATTGAGTTTGTGTCTTTATATGCCCTGTTTGTGAACAGAATTCCCACTCACCTGATGAAGGAGCAGCGCTCCGAAAGCTAGTGGCTTGTGCTACCAAATAAACCCGTTGGACTTTAACCTGGTGTTGTGAGATTTCTTATTGTGTTTACTCCAGTCCAACGCCGGCATCTTCACATCAAGTTGTACAAGAGCAGGGATGTGTTGTTGCAATTATACAGGGCCTTGGTGAGGCCACACCTAGAATATTGTGTGCAGTTTTGGTCTCCTTTTCTGAGGAAGGATGTTCTTGCTCTCAAGGAAGTGCAGCGAAGGTTTATCAGGCTGATTCCGGGGATGGCGGGACTGATATATGAGGAGAAATTGACTAGGTTAGGATTGTTTTCACTGGAGTTCAGACGAATGAGGGGGGAAATCTCATAGAGACTTATAAAATTCTAACAGGACTAGACAGGGTAGATGCAGGGAGGATTTCCCGATGGTGGGGGTGTCCAAAACCAGGGGTCACAGTCTGAGGATACAGGGTCGACCATTTAGGACGGAGATGAGGAGACATTTCTTCACCAAAAGAGCGGGGAGCCTGTGGAATTCATTACCACATGAAGTAGTTAATGCCAAAACGTTGAATGTATTCAAGAGGCGGCTAGATATAGCACTTGGGGCGCACAGGGTCAAAGGTTATGGGAAGAAAGTAGGCTTAAGCTATTGAGTTGGATGATCCGCCATGATCTTGATGAATGGCAGAGCAGGCTCAAAGGGCTGAATGGCCTCCTTCTGCTCCTATCTTCTATGTTTCTATGTTGTTGTCATATCAGATTGTGGAGCAGAGGGGTCATTAAACTATCCATCTCCTGGTTCCCTTTTATCTACCCTTTATGTTTGTCTGGGACTTTGACTAGGATTTCTTCTCTGCTTTTACTTACATTTAAGGAAAATATGCAAGACCATAGGAGGCTATGGGAGGTTGCAGCATGTTTACCTTATTGTTTTGATTCAAGCACAAAAATCAAAGCTGAGATGCCATACTCTTGAAGTGTTGTACTATTGAGTATTATGATGGAACATTGAACCAAGGCCCTTTCTGCTCTTCAAGGTGGATGTAAAAGATTCCGCGGCACTTTATTAATAAAAGAGCAGTGGAGGTGAAAACCTAGACTTATTTGAAAACCAGACAGCTGTTGAAATGGTTGAACATTAGGATTATTTTGATGGATTAATTCAGAATGTCCTTTCTCATCCATAAATGTCTTGCGACCTTGTGAAGATAAATGCCATTCTCGTCAGTTAATTTATTGCACTAGCTGTACAGAGTTCTTTTAATATAGTTGGATGAACATTTGTGTTTGTGCATCTGAGTCTTCATTCAAAGGATGACTGTAAAATTAATCTTCACTACATTTTATATAGACTTATCACCAACCCAAGCCTGCAGTGCAGAATATATTCAGAACAGATTATGTTGCAGTAGCATTTATTGATGTTCTTATGGTTATTGTAAGCCCTAAGCTAGTTGAGACCAGCACCCCGTGGAGATTTTTATGCATTGTCATTAGTGACAGCAATTTTCCAGTTATAAAGAATTTGTTATGAGGTTGTAAAATCTAGCACAAGAAGAAAAACTGATCAGTAAACTAAAACATGGATGCTGTAATCTTCAGATTTTAAGTATCAAACCCCAAAAAATTGATTGAGGAAAAGATTAACATGATTCTGTCTTGTGAAATATATTCTTGATTAAAAATGGGTATAATTTCAAGTTTAAAAAAATGTGCTTTTAATTAACAAGTACAATACAGATCATGTAATAATGCTGTTAAGAGCTTTGAGTAATGATTTGTAATTGACACTGCACTGAAGTAACTTATTGCTCAAGGCTCTATTCATAAAACCTTTAGTCGTAGAGTAGTTAATCTGAGTGCTGAGATAATGGACATAATCCATTAATGATGGCCTGAGGTGGGGCAAAGGAGGGAAATAAACCCTTTGTAAAACCATTTGTAAAAAGGTCTGCCAATAGATCAGCACAATTAGAAACATTTCACAATCATTGTTTGCTAATGAAAGACTGAGTTTGCATTTATATAGCACCGTTCAGAGTCTCTTTTCATCTTGGAGTGCTTTACATCCACTGAAGTATTTTTGAAATGCAGTCCACTTTGTAATGCAACAGCCAAGTTGCTCATAGCAAGGTCCCCACAAGCAGCAATGAAATAAATGATCAAATGTCCTGTTTCAATGATGTTGGTAGAAGGATAACTTTTGGCCAAGGAACCAGTGAGAGCTCTCTTGCTCTTCTTTGGAATAGTGCCAAAAAGACAAAACAACGGTCCGGTTTAACATTGCCTCAAAAACATTACACACAAGACAGAAAGTGGGTTGAACGCATACTCAGAGAATGGAGTTGAACTAGCTGTGGATAGCATTCATGTTCAATAGTCAATGCAGAGCAGCAACAAAGATGATCGAATTTTGAACTAATATCGACAAAAGTGGAAAACAAATCACAGGAAGCACAACAAATCGTGGTAGGGTTGATATTAAGCATTATGTGTTTAAGTTGTGAGGAGAAGTTCAATGTTGTAAGGAATTTTCTTAAGAGGGGACCATTCTGTTATAGGAAGTCTTGGCCCTTGTTTTGAAGAGTCCAAATGGTATTATGAGGGCAGAGCTGTTGCCTGCTCCAAACAAGGCCATTGTAATAAATGGAGCTGGGTGTAGACTGAGCCCTTCCTGCACATCCGGAGTTCTGCTGCCTGATGCCTCAAAGGCACTGGGTGTATGGACAGTGCAAATACTGCATTTAAACAAGGTGTACTGCCCCAAAGGAGCAGAGTGAGTACAAGCTGGTGGTCTACAATCGAAACAGTGGGGGTCTATGTGCACAGGTCATTGAAAGTGGCAGAGCAGGTTGAGAAAATGATTAATAAGGTAGATGGGATGCTGGACTTTATAAGGAGGTGCATAGAATACAAAATCAAGGAAGTCATTGTGAACCTTTAAAATATTGGTTTGGTCCAAACTGGAGTACTGTGTTCTATTCTGGGCACTGCCTTTTAGGAGGAACGTGAAGATGGTGCAGAAAAGATTTACGAGAATGGTGCCAGACATGGGAGAGTTCAGGTAGGTGGATAGATTGGCGAAGCTGGTGTTGCTTTCCCTCGCAAAGAGAAGGTTGTAATGAAATGTGATGAAAATGCCCAAAACCATGAGGGGTTGAGACAGAGTAGTAATGGAAAAACTGTCCTCATTGTAGAAAAGTCGAGAACCAGAGGACACAGGTATCAAGTGATTAGTGAAAGGTGACATGAAAACATATTTGTTTTTTCTATAGCGCGGTTATGATCTGGAACACGCTGCCTAAGAGTTATGAAGGCAAATTCAATCATGGTTTTTGAAAGGGAATTGGGAAGTGCTTGAAGGAACAGACATGCAACACCATGAGGAAAGGGCTGGGGTTTGGGCCTAGCTGAGTTGCTTTTGCGGAGAACCAGCATGGGCTTGGCAGGCCAAATATCCTCCTTCGGTGCTACAACCATTCTGTGATTCTATGGCACAGCAGTTGACATGCTACCACAAAGGAAACTATTGGAGAAGATTAGGGGACTGTGAGAAAGGTAGATGATCCTTCTTTTATTGTCCTTCTCAACCTGTCTGCAGCCGTTGACACACTATCCTCTTCCAAAACCTCTCCATCTAGCTGCGTGGGACTGCAGTTGTTTGGTTCCAATCTTATCAATCCAATGATAACCAGAGAATTACCTGCAATAGTTTTCCTTCCTGCTCCCACATCATTACCTGTCGTCCCCGAAAGATCTGTTCCTGGCTCCCTTCCTATTTCTCATCCACATGTTGCCCCTCAGCAACATCATCCAAAAGCACAGCAACAGTTTCCACACGTGGAACATCCAGTTCAACCTCACCACCTTCTCTCTTGGCCACTTCACTGTCTCTTCATTATCAGACTGCTTGTTCGATATCCAGCACTGGACAGGCAGAAATTTCTTCCAATCAAATACGGGAAGACCAAAGCCATTGTCTTCAGTCTCTGCCACAAACCCTGTTCCCTAGCTACTGACTTCACCCCTCTTCTTGGCAGCTGTGTGCAGCCGAATCAGGTTGTTTGCTACCTGGTGTTATATCTGTCCTTGAACTGAGCTGCCAACAACATGTCCATGCTATCAGTAAGGCTGCATGTTTGCACCTCCAGAACATTGCCTGTATCTACCTCTGTTTCAGCTCATCTGTTGCTGAAACACCCTCCCGAGGCTTGACTATTCCAGTGCATACCTGTCTAGCCTCCACATTCTACACTTCATAAACTTGAGGAAATCCAAAACTCTCTCTGTCATTCTAATATATATCAGTAATTTGTTCAGCCATCACCCCTATGCTTGTTGACCTACACTGGCACTTGGTTAAGCAAATTTTAAATTTTGCATCCTTGTTTTCAAACCTTTCCCCACCTTGGTAAGCTCCTCTGCCCTCAAGTCTGGTCTCTTCAATATCCACAATTTTAAACCCTCTACCATTTTCAGGCATGCCTCCTCTTGCCAAAGCCCCAACTTTGGGGTTCCATCTCTAAATCTCTTCACCGTTGCCTCTCCACATTTAATGTTCTCTTTAAAACCTATCTTTTTGATCAAGCTTTTGGTCCCGATATATCCTCATGTGGCTCAGTGTCAAATTTTGTTTTGTCATTTTCCTGTCAAGTGTCCTGGTGCTTTTATTACTTTAAAAGTGATATATAAATGCAAGTTAGTGCTGGGCATGGAATTAAGGAGAAAGTAGCAAATTGGTTTCAGTATTGTTATGTTCTTCATTTAGAGGATGTGTGGGCATCACTGGCTTGACCAGCATTCATTGCCCATTCCTAGTTGCCCTTCGGAAGGTGGCAGCGAGCTGCTCTCTTGAACCGCTGCAGTCTCTGCGGTGTAGGTACATCTACTGTGCAGTTAGGAAGGGAATTCCAGGATTCTGACCCCGTGGCAGTTAAGGAATGGTGATTTATTTCTAAGTCAGGATGGTGAGTGACCATCCAGGTGGTGGCGTTCTTAGTAGCCATAGGTTTGGAAAGTGCTGTCTAAGGAACCTTGGTGAATCCCTGCAGTGCATCTTAACTACCACTGTTTGTTGGTGGAGGGATTGAATGTTTGTGGAAGGGGTACAATCATGCGGGGCTGCTTTGTCCTGGATGGCATTGAGCTGCACTCATCCTGGCAAGCTGAATATTCTATTATACTCCTGACTTGTGTGTTGGACAAGCTTTGGGGAGTCAGGAGGTGAGTTACTCTCTACAGGATTCCTAGCCTTTGAGCTGCTCTGGTAGCCACAGTACTTATATGACTAGTCCAGTTAAGTTTCTGGTAAATGCTAATCCCCTGGATGTTGATAGTGGGGGATTCAGTTATGATAATGCCATTGAATGTCAAGGAGCAGTGGTTAGATCCTTTCTTGTTGGAGATGGTCATTGAATGGACTTGTGTGGCATGAATGTTACTTGCCACTTGTCAGCCCAAGTCTGGATATTGTCCAAGTCTTGCTGCATTTATGGATATGGATTGCTTCAGTACCTGAGGAGTCACAATTGGTGCTGAACATTGTGTAGTCATCAAGTGAACACCCTCACTTCTGACCTTATGATAGAAGGAAGGTCATTGATGAAGCAGCTGAAGATGGTTGGTCTCAGGAAGGGGAGAAATAGAAAGTAGGAATTAAGAGCAGTTTTTAAAAAAAAAGAATTAATGGATGTCTGTACAAATGTCCCACAGGGTTTTGTTCTGGTTCTGTTTCTGTACATCACATACATCAAATGATGTGGGACTGGTAATCAAATTACTAGATTAAAATAGGAAACTTACCAAATAACTGAGGACCAAACAAACTCAATTGTATGGTGATGGAATGGGTTAAAAAGTAGAAGATGGAATTTTGTGTCGGTGCATGTGAGGTATCAGCTTTTGTTTTTTTTTTAAAGTAATATTTATACTTTGATTTGGAGAAAGCTGGATGATGCAAAAGAGTAGAGATATTTGGGAAACTGTTTCATATGGTTTAAAAAGCAGATTCCCAAGTGGATGACCCATTTTAAAAAAAGCTAATGAAATATTTTGAGATTTAAATGTGTGTTTGAAGGAACAGCAGATAAGTAACCTGGTTTGTGGAGAAGATTCAGTGCGAATGCAATGAAGATGATCCTTTAAATGGTTTATTATGCACAATCCATGCATTTAAAAAAAAATCTTTCATGATATTGCACAAGGTTTTTTTTAAATGGAGCTTCTGTGTGTGGTTGTAGAGCTAGTTTGTCAGCTGGATTAAAGGCACAGCATGCAGTCTGATAGTAGCTTCTGACCACAATCTAAGTGTCCGTGTGCAGGTATGAGTGGGGAGATGTCACCCATGGGATTTTGCACTATAAACGCACCACAATGACTGGCAGCTGTTCTAATAAAGATAATTGGCTTTCGTTCAAAACAGTCCAAGACTTTGTGATCAGTGCTTTTTATCCTTTGAGTGCAGACTTCAAAGGTGCAGCATCTGTCATATTGTGTTTACACCACATTAGGCAGTCAGGGCTGCCTTTGTAAATAGTGCAAAACACCATTAATACCAGCTTCCGTTTACACAGAAAACCCATTTCTGGTAATTATCCAAACACTGGCACCAATCGTGGGGTATTTCCTTTACGTTACCCGTAAAACAAATTAACAATATCATACATTCTCCATAATTCATGATCAACGTTTTCTTTTAGGAAAAATGCTTCAGATTAAATTGTTTCAGCATGCACCATAGATTTGTAGAAACAGTTATAGACAGGAATAAAAGCAGCTCAATTTTGCCAGATGCATAATCACTCTGACTTTGTGAATAAAGGAAAAACATTGGTGAAATTTTCCCAAAATCGCAGGGAGTGTTGGATCAGGCAAGAAAAGCTTCAGTGAAACTCGCCGGCTTCACAGTTGCCTTTTCTCTCCTGATCGAACAGCAATTATGCAATTTCAAAGTGCTGGCAAGGATCACACGGCCATGGAGGAGGGTTGCCCCCTTCTCACTATTCCCTTCATGTGTCCACTTGGCTGCTAGGGGGCACCACCAGAGTGCCGTGGGCAATGCTCAGCCTTGTCTCTGAACCCCCGGGGCCTCCAGGCATCTACGTGTCCCCGTCATGGTCATCACAACAGGTTTTCGCTTTTGAAAACCAGTAGTGATTCACACCGGCGTGATGCCATGCCGTCGAGGGGAGGAGATTTCGTTGGCAGGTGTAAAGTCCTTTAATTATGTTGAAATTTATTTAAATTCATGGAAATCACGTTCACGACCTCACTGGGATTTGTGCCCATAGAGGACGGGGCTGCTAGATCATGTCTTTTGTTTTTTCCCCTTTGGCCTGTCAGAGCTTCACATTCCCTTTCCAGGACATGAAATTGCAGTTTGTGAAAGGCTCAGTATTCCCACCCTCCCTCTTTCATCTCTGCCTCTGTGATCTCTCTCTGTTCTTGATGCAGAGTGGTAACTTCACCTGAGGCTGGACTTGCATCACACTTGGTGCAAACTAATTGTGTGACACAGCCTCCACTATTGAAGTAAAAGTGGTTGCATCCCATTTGCCAGGACGTGCTAACATTATATGGGGTGCGATCTTACCACCTGTTCACGGCACGCTCCCGCTGCAGTGAAGATGAAGATATTGACGACAGGCCAAATCTCCGTTTACAGCAGCAGGATGGGAAGATCCTCCTAGCTTGAGTGGTCAGAAAATTCTGGCCATGATCTCTGGATTCATGTGCCGTCATTCCCAATTGTTGCTGCGCAATTAAAAGGTTATCATTATACTTTTCATTAAGAGATGAAAAGCAAAGGACTCCATCAGTTGCCGATAATTGTTACTACCGCCAGAAAAAGGGGGTAATTTTAAGCACAAATACCCCATGTCTCACCCGTGGGGGGCAATCTTACTGGTTGTCCCGTTGGTTAGGGCAAGGCAGTAAGATCACAAGAGAAGTGAAAAATCGGGTTCGCGCCTGGTTTCTCGCCTCTCAGGATCTTACCGGCTCTGAATTGCTGGCGTGTTCAGCCTCGCACCTGGGAAGAGTGCAAGGCTGATTTTAATATTGAAATTTGAATTTAAATAAAATTAGTAAGCCCAGGACAGAATCGTCCGGGCTCACTTGTCTTAACGACCTCACTGTTGAAGGCCCTCACCGGGGGGTGGTGGGGGGGGTGATTGGCTGGGACAGGTAACAGGGCGACGATCGGCTGGGGTGGGGGGCATCGATGTGCTATCCAGGGGGCTGGGGTGCCTGGTATCTGTGCATGAGCGATAGCGCCCTCTAGTGTGAGCAGCCAGCTTCAAAGTGAAAATAGAATCCATCCACTCCCCCTACTTGCGTGAATCACACTTAACCTTTCTTTTTGTACTAAGCGCCATAAGATCGTGTCTGAAAGCTTGCTGAGAAAATGGGTGCGATTCTCTCCAGTTTTCACACTTGTTAGGCACTTAGAAGGTCGCCTCCCCCAGTTTGTTTTGTTTAAAAAAGCTTGCTCTGGACTCGCTCTGAAAAAACACAGCCCTATTTACTTAAAAGATTTTGTATCTATTTCACATTATACCTCTCATTCGTCTTTTAAGACGTTCCTTGAAACTTATCTCTTCGAACAAAGTTTTGCTAACTTGTCCAAATGTCTCCTTATGTGGCTCTGTCAAATTTGTAGTGTTCCTGTGAGGTTTTTTTAGGTTTTGTGCTACTTAAATGTTATACAAGCGCAACTTACTGTTTGTTTAATCATAAATCTCACTCCTAAAATATTCATCTTGATGGCTTTGATGCGGGGGAGAAGACCAATACTTCCCTTATTCGACCTTTCACATTCATCCCTTGTAGCTCTCATTGCAATCTGATATAAGAAAGGCTTTCTGCTTTCTAACCTATGATTCTCTACCAATACCCTAATTAAAATAAATAGGTGGAAACTCATGGGCTAGTAAGTGTGGAAGCAAGAAATCTGGACAAATTCTTTAGCAATTGGAAAGATAAAAAACTTCCAGACTTTGCATTTTTAATAATAAACCTTGTTTGTTGAGGATATCAGGGGCAGGCTTAATTCTGTAAATTATTCAGCATGTCTGCGTATTCCTTCTTTTAATCATAAACCAAAAGAAATCAAAGTCTTGTCGAGACGATGCTTCTGGGTAGCCCCAGGGTTCAAACAGTAGGAGGACTTGGCAGTAGAAAATTAGACCTGTGGCTTTTTGTACTTGCTGCTCCCAACTCTTCCTCTTTAAGTCAAAGGAGAAAAATAATTGATCCGAGTGAACTCACCCAACTTGATTTTGCGTTTCATTCCGGCTGACCATACACTAACAATGAAGAAGTTTCTTGCTTATGTCTTGTTAACCTCTGTGGGTTTCGGTACATAGCCTGTGTTGCTGACACAAGTATGGTACCACTAACTATGTTGTACTGAATTATAAGATACATGAGAAAGAAAGGAGTTGAAAGATATGCAGATAGGTTTAGATGAGGTAGACCTCATGACAAAGGCTAGTTGGGCCAAATATTCTGTTTCTGTGCTGTAAGCTTTATGTAATGGTGGAGAGTTCCAAACTTTTGGATATTTGATAGGCATGTCCAAGAATGTATGAATAAAAGAGGAAACCTATGCTGTTAAAAATGTAATTTGCCAAATATTTTCACGGAATATAATTTGTCTGGACAGCAACAAAACTATTACCAACCTGTTTTTCTACAAAGGTAAAATTTAATTAAGTGCATGGGCTTGACGGTATTGCAGGGATCAGATTTCAGGTTCACCGATGAACAGTCATGTTCAACGTGGTTTGCAACGTGTTCTGAGCACCCCAAAGGGAAGCGTGTCTGTCACCATTCCAGCAGCACAATAAATCAAAGGGGGTACAAAGTTTCTGAGGAATTTTTGAAGAGAAACCACAAAGGAGATATGTGAGAAATGCTTCTTCTTTGAACTCCTGCAGGATGAAAGAAGGGGAAGAGTAATGCGAGAATTTCCCGACAGCCGCATAAAAAGGGAGAGAATAATATATTTCTGTTGCAACAGAAAATATGTAAATCATATGACAGTACAAAAGTATTAGCTAATGATGTTTTTCATGTTAAAATATCTTGATGCACTTCACAAAATGGATTTCTTTCTTACAGTCAATGTCTAAGCAGGCAAACAATTTAATGAATTGATACAGGGTTGCAACATGAAAAAGAAAGAGGAGATTTGTTACAGGAGCAATTTTCACCGCAGTAAGGTGTCTACACAAGGAAGACACAATGGGTGAGATCTTGGCTGGGATTTTCATTTGCCCATGCGGGAGTGGACACGGTGTGATAACTAACCCCCCATGACTTGCATGAGGAATCACTCACTGACCTCCCCGTCGGACTTGTTGAAGATGAGCTCCCTGGGGCTTGGTAATTAACCAACCAGATGGAGCTCGTATACCGAGCCCTGTATAAAGCAGGCCCAAATTGGGTCTATTATTCCTTAGTCCAGGTTGGGATCTGTTGTGTTCACCATAAGCTTGTGGCTTTTGCTTAACTTTATTTTGTGTATTAAAGCACTGTTCCTTTACAGCTGACTCCGGGAGTTATTATACATGCTTTCCAAATAGCACTCTTGGATAGCATGTCAGTGGTCTGATGCCTCCAGGACCCACTGGGGTTTTCAAATTGAGGGTGTGGGGGGAAGTGGTAAGAGTTCAGAAAGTTCTTATCTCCAATTAATAATCTCTTATGTACCTTGAGTAGCTTGTTAATGGGCCACAAGACAGTGTTCAAATTAGGAATCACCAAACCTCTGAAGTGTGGTACAACTGTTGGGTCCAATGTGGGCAGAATTTAATTTAAAACATTTACAATGGAAAATTTTGATAATGAAGGGATCTTTCTCCAGATCGGGTGCTATACCTTTTAAATGGCCATTTGGCCACTTTAGTGCGTGGTGAGGCTGCTGAGCCTGCCTCCTCTTCTGCAAGGCAGTAGCAGTCTCCAGCATGGCTGCCATCTGGCTTTGCCACTTAAGCTCGGCAGACAGCTCCCACTTCCGACCAGAACTCGGTGGTACAATTTGGACATTGAGCCCGCCTCTGGCCCAATTAGGGTATTTATATTTGATGATTGCTTCTCCGGGTCAGGAGCTGGGCATTGTATTCCCAACCAGTGATTGAAAATCAAATCCCTTGACTGTGCAACAGTATAAAGTGGGTAATAGCAAGTCAGCAGCCCATTTACCACCCCATGACTTGCATTTCTGTGAAGTGATGTAAAAAGAGCTGTTGACTAATCACCTCTTTTACGCTACTATACACTATGAAGATCTACCCCAATGATTTTTCCCCTCAAGTTCCCATTGCTGAATGAGAGCCTTGCCTACTTGTAACACATAGAGGAAATTCAGTCCAGACAACATCAGTACCATGAGATTGGAAATTACCTCAAATGGGTATTGTATGAAAGGATGTGGAAAGAAGGCAGGATATTGGAATTGAAAATAGAACTGCTATGGCAAACAAAATAACCATTTGGCTCACTACTATTTCTGGGCTTCTATAGAAAGAATCGCTCACTGAACCCAGTCATCAATGCCATGGCTCAGTTTATAGCAATCTCGTCTTTGAGTCACAAAGACCTGGGTTCAAATCCCACTCCAGGGCTTGAACACACAAATCAAGGCTTCCACTTTAGTGCAATACTGAAGTGCCATCTTTTTGATGTGTTGTGAAGCCATGGTTCTGATTGCCTGCTGGGATGATGTAAAAGATCCCATAGCATTATTTCAAAGAAGAACAGATTTGTTATCCCGGGTGTCCAGCCCATACTTAACCTACAATCAACACGTACAAAAACATTATCTGGTCATTATCATGTAAGTACTTAATTAGTGGAAAAGCCCTTTGAGATGTCCAGTGGTTGTGTAAAGTGCAACATAAATGCAAGCCTTTCTCTTTCTTTAATCTCCCCAGACATTATAAACTTGATCCAGCCTCTGCAGTTAATCCAGTCACATAGCAATATATTATTTGAAAATTGTAACGTTCAGGATGAAGTTAATGTAACAGAGTGTTTTTCTCTCCTTCACCAAAGGATTAATGAGCATTCAGGTCAGGGCCTTGGTCTGCTGAGTTTGTTACTGATCGATCTGCAAATGTATAGATAGTTTAAATTATTTGTAACCTGCGGGTGGGTCTCCATAGTCTACACCTAAGTGACTTTTGAAGACAAAAATATATTGTGCCCTCTTGCTCTGGGGTAGCTGTGTTCAGAAGGCAAAAATATGCAAATATAACTGACCTTGGAACATCTGCATTCACATGAGTTCATAGAATGAAAGTTCAAAAAGCAGCACAGCCAGCATCATAATAGGGTGTGTTAATAGAAATCATTATTTCTATTCCATTCAGAATTTTCAAGGATGCACACTTTACAATAGAGAAGATGTGGAGATGCCGGCGTTGAACTGGGGTAGGGACAGTAAGAAGTCTCACAACACCAGGTTAAAAGTCCAACTGGTTTAGTTGGAATCATGAGCTTTCGGAGCACTGCTACCTTATCTTATCTTATGTGAGGAATAAAAGAATGACCAGGGTGAGGTTAGGGCTGGTCAAGGACAGTAGTGGGAACTTGTGGATGGAGTCAGTAGAGATAGGAGAGGTGATGAATGAATACTTTATTTCAGTGTTCACCAAGGAGAGGGGCCATGTTTTTGAGGAAGAGAAGGTGTTACAGGCTAATAGGCTGGAGGAAGTAGATGTTCGGAGGGAGGATGTACGAACAGTTTTGAATAAACTGAAGGTCGATAAGTCCCCTGGGCCTGATGAAATATATCCAAGGATTCTTTGGGAGGCAGGGATGAGATTGCAGAGCCTTTGGCTTTGATCTTTGGGTCCTCACTGTCCACGGGGATGGTGCCAGAGGACTGGAGAGTGGCGAATGTTGTTCCTCTGTTTAAGAAAGGGAATAGAAATGACCCTGGTAATTATAGGCCGGTTAGTCTTACTTCGGTGGTTGGTAAGTTGATGGAAAAGGTCCTTAGGGATGGGATTTACGACCATTTAGAAAGATGCGGATTAATCCGGGATAGTCAGCACGGATTCGTGAAGGGCAAGTCGTGCCTCACAAATTTGATAGAATTTTTTGAGGAGGTAACTAAGTGTGTTGATGAAGGTAGGGCAGTTGATGTCATATACATGGATTTTAGTAAGGCACTTGATAAGGTCCCCCATGATCGGCTTATGATGAAAGTAAGGAGGTGTGGGATAGAGGGAAAGTTGGCCGATTGGATAAGTAACTGGCTATCTGATCGAAGACAGAGGGTGGTGGTGGATGGAAAATTTTCGGACTGGAGGCAGGTTGCTAGCGGAGTGCCACAGGGATCAGTGCTTGGTCCTCTGCTCTTTGTGATTTTTATTAATGACTTAGAGGAGGGGGCTGAAGGGTGGATCAGTAAATTTGCTGATGACATCAAGATTGGTGGAGTAGTGGATGAGGTGGAGGGCTGTTGTAGGCTGCAAAGAGACATAGATAGGATGCAAAGCTGGGCTGAAAAATGGCAAATGGAGTTTAACCCTGATAAATGTGAGGTGATTCATTTTGGTAGGAATAATTTAAATGTGGATTACAGGGTCAAAGGTAGGGTTCTGAAGACTGTGGAGGAACAGAGAGATCTTGGGGTCCATATCCACAGATCTCTGAAGGTTGCCACTCAAGTGGATAGAGCTGTGAAGAAGGCCTATAGTGTGTCAGCTTTTATTAACAGGGGGTTGGAGTTTAAGAGCCGTGGGGTTATGCTGCAACTGTACAGGACCTTGGTGAGACCACATTTGGAATATTGTGTGCAGTTCTGGTCACCTCACTATAAGAAGGATGTGGAAGCGCTGGAAAGAGTGCAGAGGAGATTTACCAGGATGCTGCCTGGTTTGGAGGGTAGGTCTTATGAGGAAAGGTTGAGGGAGCTAGGGCTGTTCTCTCTGGAGCGGAGGAGGCTGAGGGGAGACTTAATAGAGGTTTATAAAATGATGAAGGGGATAGATAGAGTGAACATTCAAAGACTATTTCCTCGGGTGGATGGAGCTATTACAAGGGGGCATAACTATAGGGTTCATGGTGGGAGATATAGGAAGGATATCAGAGGTAGGTTCTTTACGCAGAGAGTGGTTGGGGTGTGGAATGGACTGCCTGCGGTGATAGTGGAGTCAGACACTTTAGGATCATTTAAGCGGTTATTGGATAGGCACATGGAGCACACCAGGATGATAGGGAGTGGGATAGCTTGATCTTGGTTTCAGATAAAGCTCGGCACAACATCGTGGGCCGAAGGGCCTGTTCTGTGCTGTACTGTTCTATGTTCTAGAGGTATATAAGATGTTGAGAGGCATAGATCGGGTGGACTCTCAGAGGCTTTTTCCCAGGGTGGAAATGGCTGCTACGAGAGGACACAGGTTTAAGGTGCTGGGGGGTAGGTACAGGGGAAATGTTCGGGGGAAGATTTTCACAGAGAGGGTGGTGGGCGAGTGGAATCGGCTGCCATCAGTGGTGGTGGAGGCAAACTCAATAGGGTCTTTTAAGAGACTCCTGGATGAGTACATGGGACTTAATAGGATGGAGGGTTATAGGTAGGCCTAAAAGGTAGGGATATGTTCGGCACAACTTGTGGGGCCGAAGGGCCAGTTTTGTGATGTAGTTTTTCTATGTTTCTATGTTTCTATATGGATTTTAGTAAGGCGTTTGATAAGGTCCCCCATGGTTGGCTTATGATGAAAGTAAGGAGGTGTGAGATAGAGGGAAAGTTGGCCGATTGGATAGGTAACTGGCTATCTGATCGAAGACAGAGGGTGGTGGTGGATGGAAAATTTTCAGACTGGAGGCAGGTTGCTAGCGGAGTGCCATAGGGATCAGTGCTTGGTCCTCTGCTATTTGTGATTTTTATTAATGACCGAGAGGAGGGGGCTGAAGGGTGGATCAGTAAATTTGCTGATGACACCAAGATTGGTGGAGTAGTGGATGAGGTGGAGGGCTGTTGTAGACTGCAAAGAGACATACATAGGATGCAAAGCTGGGCTGAAAAATGGCAGATGGAGTTTAACCCTGATAAATGTGAGGTGATTCATTTTGGTAGGACTAATTTAAATGTGGATTACAGGGTCAAAGGTAGGGTTCTGAAGACTGTGGAGGAACAGAGAGATCTTGGGGTCCATAGCCACAGATCTCTCAAGGTTGCCATTCAAGTGTGTTAGCTTTTATTAACAGGGGGTTGGAGTTTAAGAGCCGTGGGGTTATGCTGCAACTGTACAGGACCTTGGTGAGACCACATTTGGAATATTGTGTGCAGTTCTGGTCACCTCACTATAAGAAGGATGTGGAAGCCCTGGAAAGAGTGCAAAGGAGATTTACCAGGATGCTGCCTGGTTTGGAGGGTAGTTCTTATGAGGAAAGGTTGAGGGAGCTAGGGCTGTTCTCTCTGGAGCGGAGGAGGTTGAGGGGAGACTTAATAGAGGTTTATAAAATGATGAAGGGGATAGGTAGAGTGAACATTCAAAGACTATTTCCTCGGGTGGATGGAGCTATTAGAAAGGGGCATAACTATAGGGTTCATGGTGGGAGATATAAGAAGGATGTCCGAGGTAGGTTCTTTACTCAGAGAGTGGTTAGGGTGTGGAATGGACTGTCTGCTGTGATAGCGGAGTCAGACATTTTAGGAACATTCAAGCGGTTATTGGATAGGCACATGGAGCACACCAGGATGATAGGGAGTGGGATAGCTTGATCTTGGTTTCAGATAAAGCTCGGCACAACATCGTGGGCCGAAGGGCCTGTTCTGTGCTGTACTGTTCTATGTTCTATGTTACCTGAGGAAGGAGCAGCACTCCGAAAGCTCGTGATTCCAAAAAACCTGTTGGACTTTTAACCTGGTGTTGTGAGACTTCTTACTGTACAATAGAGAAGGCAGCTAAGATAAATCCAGGCTTTGGAAGAGAGTGAGAGTGTTGAATATTTCCCTAGAAAAGTAGATTTAAAATGAAGAAATGTGATTCATGTTTTGAAGTAATAAAAAGGAGTGATAAGGTAGGTGTAAAGAAGCATTTTGTGGAAAGATGGAGCAAAAGATTTGATTTATATTTGTCACATGTATTGCAATACAATGAAAAGTATTGTTTCTTGCGCGCTGGTCAGACAAAACATATGTTCATAGAGTACATAGGGGAGAAGGAAAGGATAGGGTGCAAAATATAGTGTTGCAGTTACAGATAGGGCGAAGAGAAAGATCAGCTTAATATATGATAGAACCATTCAAAAGTCTGATGGCAGCAGGAAAGAAGCAGTTCTTGAGCCGGTTGGTACGTTTTCAGACTTTTGTAACTTTTTCCCGATGGAAGAAGGTGGAAGAGAGTATGTCAGGGGTGCGTGGGATCCTTGATTATAGAAACATAGAAGAAAGGAGCTAGAGGAGGCCATTTGGCCCTTCATGCCTGCTCCGCCATTCATTATGATTATGGCTGATCATCCAACTCAATAGCCTAATCCTGTTTTTTCCCTGATAACCTTTGTCCCCATTTACCCCAAGTGCTATATCCAGCCACCTCTTGAATACATTCAATGTTTTGGAATCAACTACTTCTTGTGGTAATGAATTCCACAGGCTCACCACTCTTTGGGTGAAGAAATGTTTCCTCACCTCTGCCCTAAATGGTCTACCTTGAATCTTCAGACTATGACCCCTAGTTCTGGACTCCCCCACCATCGGGAATATCCTCCCTGCATCTATCATGTCTTGTCCTGTTAGAATTTTATAAGTCTCTCTGTGATTCCCCCCTCATTCATCTGAACTCCAGCAAAAACAATCCTAACCTCGTCAATCTCTCCTCATGCCTCAGTCCCGCCATCCCCAGAATCAGCCTGGTAAACCTTTGCTGCACTCCCTCGAGAGCAAGAACATCTTTCCTCAGAAAAGGAGACCAAAACTGCACATAATACTCTAGGTGTGGCCTCACCAAGGCCTTATATAATTGCAACAACACATCCCTGCTCCTGTACTCGAAACCTCTCGCAAAGAAGGCCAACATGCCATTTGCCTTCTTTACCGCCTGCCACACCTGCATGCTTACCTTCAGTGGCTGGTGCACAAGTCAACGGTCCAGATTATTCTGAAGGATCTCTGCATCCTCGTCACAGTTCACCCTCCCACCCAACTTGTTATCATCTGCAAACTTTGAGATGTTACATTTTTTTCCCTCATCCAAATCATTAATATATATTGTGAATAGCTGGGGTCCCAGCACTGATCCCTGTGACACCCCACTAGTTGCTGCCTGCCAATTTGAAAAGCATCCATTAATTTCTACTCTTTGTTTCCTCTCTGCCAACCAGTTTTCTGTTCATCTCAATACACTTCCCCCAATCCCATGTGCTTTAATCTTGTACGATAATCTCTTATGCGGGACTTTGTCAAACGTTTCTTGAAAGTCCAAATATACCACATCGACTGGCTCCCCCTTGTTTGGTTGCTGGCTGCTTTCCTGAGGCAGCGGGAAGTGTGGACAGATTTAATGGATAGTAGGCTGGTTTGCATGATGGACTGGGCTACGTTCACAACCCTTTGTAGTTTCTTGCAGTCTTGGTCAGAGCAGAAGCCATACCAAGCTGTGATTCATTCGGGAAGAATGCTTTCTATGGTGCATCTGTAAAAACTGGTGAGATTTGTGGTGGACATGCCGAATTTCAGTAGCCTTCTGAGAAGGTAGAGGTGTTGGTGGTTTTTTTTAACTATAGCGTTAGGATGAAAGGATGAGGGCAGTTTGTTGGTGATCTGAACACTTAGAAACTTGAACCTCTCGACCATCTCAACTTCATCACCCTTGATGGAGATGGGAGAATTTCCTCCACTGCGTTTCCTGAAGTCGAAGACTATCTCCATCGTTTTACTGACATTGAGGGAGAGATTATTGTCATCGCATCATTTCACCAGATTCTCTATCTCTTTCCTGTACTCCGTCTCATCATTGAGCCAATGAACATCATTAGAAACTGAAGTGGACTAATGAACTGGTTTTAATTTTAAAATCACCTCATCAGATGCAATGTACTGAAATTGGTCACAGTGGAATTCAGTTGTTGTCATATGATTTGATGGTTGAAATATGATTACCTTAGTGGTATTGGAAGACACTTGCAGGTGCTGGATCCCAGCTGAATGTAATTAAACCTGTGCTTCTCAATGTTTTAAACCTATTATTGAATTAAGATGAGTTGAAACAAAATGGTGCCAGCTTTGTCAAAACTATTTGAGCCTCTTGCTCATTGTCAGTGCGAGCAAAACACTGCAATAATAGCCAGCGAGTCTGTGTAACTTAATATATGACAACTTCATCAATTTTATTACAAAATGTTGGGACACCTAATTCCTCCTTTTGTATTGTGTTGCATAAGATCACTTGCAAGTCATTAGTAATAATAAATCTAAAGGAAGCTACACTAAATTATCCATCTATATGGAAACCAATATTTGTAATTCAGAATAAAGGTGTAAAACTGTACAAACAAGAACAAAGAACAATACAGCACAGGAACAGGCCCTTCGGCCCTCCAAGCCCACGCCGCTCCCTGGTCCAAACTAGACCATTCTTTTGTATCCCTCCATTCCCACTCCGTTCATGTGGCTATCTAGATAAGTCTTAAACGTTCCCAGTGTGTCCGCCTCCACCACCTTGCCCGGCAGCGCATTCCAGGCCCCCACCATCCTCTGCGTAAAATACGTCCTTCTGATATCCGTGTTAAACCTCCCCCCCTTCACCTTGAACCTATGATCCCTCGTGAACGTCACCACCGACCTAGGAAAAAGCTTCCCACCGTTCACCCTACCTATGCCTTTCATAATTTTATGCACCTCTATTAGGTAATTTGCCTTATTCATCTAACTCCACTCCCCAGGTTATATTCCGGGCCCCAATGTTTATTCCATCTTTTTCATCAGTTTTTTTGTGATAATTCAAACCAACAATGTCAGAACACAGATTAGATGCAGAGAAAATCTCCTTTTGCATTCACTCAATCTTGTGGCTTGAATCCAACTTTGAAATAGACCCCCCTCCTCCACACCAGCAGTGTGGCATTTTGATTTCCCATACCAGCCATCCTTGTCATATCTCCTCAATAAGGCTGTCAGTTCAATGGCAATTAGTGGCTCATAGACAATAGGAACCGACTTGAAATTGCCCAAGTCCATTTCACTTACATCAGAGTGAGGGAATTTTCATTTAATTAGTCTAACCTCGATTCAAAGTTTAAATTTCAGTCGTGATATAACATGTACTGTACGTGCCATCTCCCCACCCCCTCCACAGCCGCAACCCCTGCCTTCCCACCCCATCACTCAACCACCATTGTATTGTTACTGTTAATGCCTGAGGTGACCTATGTATAGGACAAACTTTCTAGAGGATATGTTTGTTGTCTAAATCTAGTCCCCATCAGTAATTATTAATTATCACATTGCTCCTAAGCAATCTGAGAGACCTTGTACATCACTGAGAAGGCACCAATAATATTTATTTTAATGAAAATGCCAAGAGTTTGCACTTCACAAAAAATACAATTCTAACAATTCAGACTATTGCATGATTGGGCTTTTACTGTTGGAAAATGTATTCTTTTTTAGTGCATCTTTGAGCAAAAACTATATATTTTCTATTCTTTCTGAAACCCAGATCATCAATGAAGTTTGAAATGCATATATTGTTGTGGTTATTGGATCTTAACACAAACGTACCCAGGACTACGGGCTAAATGTTCCAGCATTTCACGCCGGTGGAATTTTCCGGTCCCACTGCAGTGAATGGAGATTTGGCTGAGCGCCAAATTCTCCGTCCTTGCTTGCAGCGGTGGCAAGGTGTGAACGGCCAGAAAATTCCGGCCTATGACAATGATTGGGAATTTAAAAGAAAGGCTCTTAGTGGGAGAATAATAGGATTCCCAAGGAGGGCTCTTCAATCACGTTTTACCTGTTGGTAAACTCTATTTCAATTCTTAACTTGCTTCACTTCCTGTGATGATGTATACCAACTATTTAGTTTTCGGCAGTATGTTGAACTGCATGCACTACGAAGGAATATCACAACATGTCAGTGCCAAATATCTGGCAGTTCTACAGGAAGGAAAGCAAAATTGGAAAAGGCCTGTATTACAGTTCTTAGTATTTATTTTGTTTTATGACACATAAGGGTGGAGGGAAAAGGCTGAGTTAATAAGACAAAATCCCGTGTGGGCCTGTGCAATGATAAATGTAAAGAGCCCAAGCTTGACCCTTGGGCAAAATTTAATGGCAAAATTGGCATTGCTCCTGTTGACCCGATGTCAGGGGTATTGAAGGAATTTGGTCCCTAATTGACAGCGGGAATCTTGGCACTGGGGCTCTCAGCTTCAAGGAGGATGCGTAATTCCCAACCTTCTCCTGTTAAAATGGAAATTCCACCTCAAGGACTGCCAGCCAATTGGAGACCAGTAGCTCTCCACTATTTACAGCAAGCCTGGGACTGGTGCTTTAGCCAGTAATTCACTAGGGCCTTCAGCAGCGATTATCTCTGGGTCCCTGGCAAAAGGTGAGTGAGTAGTGGAGAGAAAGAGAGCATGTGGGTCGCTTGGAGGGGGTTGCTAGTGATGCGGGGGGGGCGGGGGGGGGGTGGGGCAGAAGGTAGAGGAGCTTGATAGTAATTGCGTGCAAGAGGCTCTCAGCAGCACTCCTCTCAATGCCAGGCCTCTCAATCAGGCACCAGGTGCCTTTGAATGAGGGACACCCCTCCACTAGGCCGTAAGAAACCCAGGAAGGTTTGCTGCTTGTTCTCCCCGCATGGACAGACCATTGCCTACCACTGGTTGAACACCAGCAGCAGTGGATGAGGTCCTTCATTGGGTATTAATTATCCACTTGAGTGCCTTAATTGGCATCTGGGTGGGACGATCACCTGCAAGCCTTTCCACCCTGGACTTAATCGGAGGGAGGCAAAATGGTATCCTCCCACCTGATCAGACAGCCCACTCCCCACCTCAGAACTTGTCTCAAATGTGGGTGTAAAATTCCATCCATGCTTTCTGTCACTTCAAATGATTTGAGTTGCCCCAAATGGGAGTAGTGGCAAGACATTACAATTGATGCTGGTGTACCTGAATTTGAGAGGGGCGATATTAGCCAGGATTCTCGCTCTTGATTAATGTTCTGTGACCTCTGCTGGCAAGTGCATGTTTGGTTGGGACAGATCAGGGTGGGTGTGGCCCTGTAGCATTGAATAATCTGCTGACAGGCTGAGATTTATTATTTCTGCACTTGCCAATCCACAATATCCTGTTCATGAATGTAAATGAGTTTTAAAATCTTTGGCTGGAGAAAAGAGAACCCTGGCCTCGCTGTCTGGAATCACACGTGAATAAAAAGGTCAGTCAGCCTATCTCTGTTATCTTTCTCAGTTTCAGAGAAATGGTTGCTTTGAAGAAAAGGAAGAACATTTTAGTTAACATTTTATCCAGTTTCCAGGATCCCCCAAAGTGGTTTCACAAAGAATGAATTACTTTTGAAGTGTAGTAACTGTTATTCAGTGGCTAAAGAATTGCAGTTGACCATAAGAAAAAATCCTTTAGGAACTCCTCAGCAACAGGGTTAACATTTAACTAGATACAGCACTCAATGTGAAATAGAGAATTTTAAAATCTCTTTTCCTTGCTTCATTTTGTTTTCTGAGTTGGGTATGGCTCCATTGGCACCTGTCAAGCTCTTGTATATTGGGTGCAAAGTTCCTTCGGAGGTGCACATCAGCCTGGAAGAAAGGGCAAGCAGGCCTCTCTCAAACTGTCCCGTTGGAGATAATGCTTGTTCATGACGGCCCAGAAAATTTAAAGATACAATGAACAGGTCACGCAGAGTCAAAAAAGCAGAGATCGTAGCTCATGCGGATTTTAGCTGTGAATCAAGCCCCCACATATTTGCAGGCTATTTGATTTGGCGACCATTGCAACCAAGCTTAACACTGCCCTCATACATTATTCCCACATTTTGCAAACAAGGATCATCATATAGCAATCAGAGCGGGAATCTTGGCTCATACATCCACTTTCTAACTTGGCTAAACCAACAGCAGCCACAATCCAATCTAAGGCCTATTAATACTTAAGTAGTACCACATTTGATGATGCCATTGCCACTTAGGCCATTAGGGGAGCTGGAGGCAATATTAAAATTTGTACATTGAAGGCATGATCAGGACTTTTGCTGATGTAAGTGCTGAAGAATTCAAATTAATCTTTGGTGTCTCAATTTTTCTTTTCCCTTTTCTCCTCCCTCAAACATTGCCATCATCTGGTCTTCTCGCACTTGGATAACAGAGTTTTCTGTAGCCACCAATGCTTAACATAACTACTGCCCAACAAAGACATGAGTGACTGATCGGAGAATGGAACCACTGATACAGATTTTCTCTTGCTATGGGTGATCATCCTTCAAGCAATTGAATTGCTTAGCTTTGACATCATTGAGAGCTGAGGTCTCGACTACTGGGACCATTTAGCACACTCCCAGGGAAATTTTTTTTTCTAAAATGTTACAGCACTGCTGCCAACATATACCCTCAACCAGAATTTCAGATATTCAATAATTGGTTTATTAATGTATTAAGTAGTACCACATTTGATGATGCCATTGCCACCTAGGCCATTAGGGGAGCTGGAGGCAATATTAAAACTTGTACATTGTAGACATGATCAGGACTGAATAATTGAATAATTAAATATTGGTTTAATGCAGTGTATGGTGTTCCTCCCTGTCCCAACAATTTCCTAAATTCCTAGCTGTTTCTGTTTATTTTCAACTCTAGAAGGATGCCTGGTTATTTTACAATTAAGTAAATGTAGATAAAAATCCACGCTGTTGCTGTTTTGATTTTTAAACTAAAGTTGGGTCTCTGCATCAACAATTTCTAATTCTGGAGCAGTCAAGCCCCAGCCCTGATTACTTCCAGCTGCTCTTGGGTTTTTGTGACCCTGCTGTTGTCAAGTAATATTCCTCTGCTGCAATGAGCAAGTTTTACTCTATCTGGTCCAAGTTTGAGAAGAAACGATTGCCAAAACCCCACTAGTTGTAACTATCAGGAGGTGGTTTTCAGGAAATAGCTCCTTTTGTCTTGACATTTGTGATCCCATTCTGGCAGAGGATTCTCAACTGGAATTTTCACTGAAGCATGCCAAGCAGAAAATGACAAACATTCCCATCATATTAACCGTATTCATATTTTGAGAGAGAACAGTTTCAAGTAGGGATATAGCTTAAAAATCGGATCTGGTGGAGCCTTTTAAAGATCCTTTTGCTTTGTTTACCTAAATCTTTTTTTTTCACACATCCAGATAGTCAAATGATGATTTGTGACTTATCTACGAATTGAAAGCTGGTGCTGTTGAGATGAATGAACATAATTTATTAAATATAAAAAGAGTTGTTCTTTATGGTCACATGCAAACATGTACATACACGAGCACACACACACACTCACAGTGCCTCCTTGATGCTGCTTCCTTGGTCAGCTTTAAGCATGTTGGAACTTCACGGCACGAACTTTGGGCGGCACGGTAGCACAATGGTTAGCACTGCTGCTTCACAGCTCCAGGGACCTGGGTTCGATTCCCGGCTTGGGTCACTGTCTGTGTGGAGTTTGCACATTCTCCTCGTGTCTGCGTGGGTTTCCTCCGGGTGCTCCGGTTTCCTCCCACAGTCCAAAGATGTGAGGGTTAGGTTGATTGGCCATGCTAAAGTTGCCCCTTAGTGTCCTGGGATGCGTAGATTAGAGGGATTAGTGGGTAAAATATGTAGGGATATGAGGGTAGGGCCTGGGTGGGATTGTGGTCGGTGCAGACTCGATGGGCCGAATGGCCTCTTTCTGTACTGTAGGGTTTCTATGATTTCTATGATGATTTCAATGTTAGCAGTGTGTTTTCAATCATTAGATACCTGAGCATTATTACAACTAGGGTCTTGTACTTCATTTCCAAGTTCCTAGTGATTCATTAATAGTGCAGTATTTTGCATAGGAATTTAGGGTCTTAGTCATAGATTTTAACCCAAACAAAAAAGTCTATTGTAATTTTCCTGACTCCACACGTACCACGAGAGTATTCGACCTGACCACTTGTAACAGTGTTCTTTCAGTTTATAATCAGAGAGCTGTGGCAGCCTGGATTTCTCCATAACTAGGATTAGTTTTAAACCTGGCTGTAAAGCACAATGGTTCACTGTGATGGTAAAATAGGCGCTTCTGGGCAAATTTTACGCTTTCCCACCTGTTTGTTGATATTTCTGACTGACCTTGCAGTGGGCTATATAAAAACATTCTGTTTTTGAACTAGGTCTGCTTCGAATTTTCTAACAGTTTTTTGAGTGCTTTGGGAATTTGCAATCATTTGCAATAACAGTAAAAATTGAAGCTCTTTCGCATTCTATCAAACGCCCCCTTCAGGTTTATTGATCTGAATGTATAGGCAAGAATTGAATGAACAGCTTGTGGAGGGGATCTTGGCACAAGTGAAAACTTGGAATGGCGAGCAGTTTCTCAAGGAAGGAAAGGGGCTTTTCATACAGTTTTCCTTTTCAAATTCATAAAATAGTCACTTCCAAAGTCCATCTGAAGAACCACTCCTGAATATTTTTGTACATGATAACATCAAGACAAAATTTCATTGCATCGCTATTAATTGCTGCTGTCGTGTGAGCACATTATCAGAGCTGGATTGTGATGAGAGAGTTAGGCAATGTTTTATGCTTTCATATTTAAATGGGTATGTATATCCTCCTTTTTTAAGACTGCTGCTTCCCCCTCTTTCACGCACTGATCGCACACTGTAGAATGGCTGAACGACCAACTCTTTATGCTGCTCTGGGACTGGTCATTAGGAAGTGTGTAAGAATGATCTGCATTTCATTCTCGGCTCCTTCCCTTCCATCCTAACAGCGAGGCATTTGGACTCTGCTGCCATGATGTGATGCTTATCTATCACAGCATGCTGAGACTGACAGCTTGTCAGTGTGTGAGGAGCTGCATGTATGTGCTGAGAGTTCTAAAGTGCTGCACCATCCTATTCCCCTATATTTCAGGGTGTTGTTCATATTTTTGGTTGAATTTATACCTATGCCTGTAGTTTTATATTTAGATAGGCTGATGTGCTTTCCCCTAAGCTATTCCTTAAACCTCTGAACATTTGTCTGATCATCACCCCTGCCTTGGTCACTCTCCAGCTGAAACCTCCTTCCACACTGGCATCAACTTAAAATTCTCAGTTGTTTTTTTTTCAAAAGCCTTTGCGCCTCAAACTTCAACAAACTTCGGTCGTTGTCAAATTCTTCAGGTGGGTCCTAGCTCACACAAAATGCTGATCATTCTTCAACCTCTCCTGCCTCGCAGCTTCAGCTGCAAGCTTAGTCCCAAGATTTTTAGAATGAATGGCTGGCACAGTGGTTAGCACTGCTGCCTCACAACTCCTGGGTTCAATTCCCGGCTTGGGTCACTGTCTGTGCGGAATTTGCACTTTCTCCCCGTGGTTCCTATTTTCAAGAAGGGGAATAGGGATAGCCCAGGTAATTACCGACCGGTGAGTCTAACCTCAGTGGTTGGTAAACTGATGGAGAAGATCCTGAGGGACAGGATATATGAGCATTTAGAGAGGTTTAGTATGCTCAAGAATACTCAGCATGGCTTTGTCAAGGGCGGATCGTGCCTTACGAGCCTGGTGGAGTTCTTCGAAAATGTGACTAAACACATTGACGAAGGGAAGGCGGTAGATGTGGTTTATATGGATTTTAGCAAGGCGTTCGATAAGGTCCCCCATGCAAGGCTTCTAGAAAAAGTGAGAGGGCATGGGATCCAAGGGGCTGCTGCCCGGTGGATCCAGAACTGGCTTGCCCAAAGGAGGCAGAGAGTGGGTATAGATGGGTCTTTTTCTAAATGGAGGTCGGTCACCAGTGGTGTGCCCCAGGGATCTGTTCTGG
This sequence comes from Mustelus asterias, assembly GCF_964213995.1. NCBI lineage: Eukaryota > Metazoa > Chordata > Chondrichthyes > Carcharhiniformes > Triakidae > Mustelus > Mustelus asterias. Next base: position 79,158,835 of record NC_135810.1, read on the forward strand.
GACTCTTGCTGTTTGCCATTTTCATAAATGACCTGGATGAGGAAGTGGAGGGATGGGTTGGTAAGTTTGCCGACGACACGAAGGTTGGTGCGGTTGTGGATAGTCTGGAGGGATGTCAGAAGTTACAGAGGGACATAGATAGGATGCAAGACTGGGCGAAGAAGTGGCAGATGGACTTCAACCCAGATAAATGCGTCGTGGTCCATTTTGGCAGGTCAAATGGGATGAAGGAGTACAACATAAAGGGAAAGACTCTTAGTACTGTAGCGGATCAGAAGGACCTTGGGGTCCGGGTCCATAGGACTCTGAAATCGGCCCCGCAGGTGGAGGAGGTGGTTAAGAAGGTTAAGAAGTTGGCCTTTATCAATCGAGGGATTGAGTTTAGGAGTCCGGGGATAATGATGCAGCTTTATAAGACCCTCGTCAGACCCCACTTGGAGTACTGTGCTCAGTTCTGGTCGCCTCACTATAGGAAGGATGTGGAAAAGATTGAAAGGGTGCAGAGGAGATTTACAAGGATGTTGCCTGGATTGAGTGGCATGCCTTATGAGGATAGGCTGAGGGAGCTCGGTCTTTTCTCCTTGGAGAGACGAAGGATGAGAGGAGACCTAATAGAGGTGTATAAGATGTTGAGAGGCATAGATCAGGTGGACTCTCAGAGGCTTTTTCCCAGGGTGGAAATGTCTGCTACGAGAGGACGCAGGTTTGGGGTGCTGGGGGGTAGGTACAGGGGAGATGTTAGGGGCAACTTTTTCACACAGAGGGTGGTGGGCGAGTGGAATCGGCTGCCATCAGTGGTGGTGGAGGCGAACTCAATAGGGTCTTTTAAGAGACTCCTGGATGAGTACATGGAGCGTAATAGGATGGAGGGTTATAGATAGGTCTAGAAGGTAGGGATGTGTTTGGCACAACTTGTGGGCCGAAGGGCCTGTTTGTGCTTTGGTTTTTCTATGTTTCTATGTGTCTGTGTGGGTTTCCTCCGGGTGCTCTGGTTTCCTCCCACAATCCAAAGATGTGAGGGTTAGGTGGCTTGGCCATGCTAAATTCAGGGGCCTAGCGAGGGTAATTGCATGGGGTTATGGGGATAGGGGCTGGGTGGGATTGTGGTCTGTGCAGACTCAGTGGGTCGAATGGCCTCTTTCTGCACTGTAGGGATTCTATGATCTATGATCTGATCTAATTTGAAATCCCTTTGTGGCTTTTCTGCAGTCTATGTGGATAATATTCTCCAGCCTTTCATTCCAACCTGTTCATCCCACTAATATTGCAGCTCAACCTTCGAGTGATTATACCTCAGTCCTTGGGACTCTGTTGGAAACCCATTTACCATTGATACCTCTCCCCTGCTTCTGATAACGTTTCTCTCTCTCGGTGCCTTCAGTCTCTCTCCTAATATTTATTTCCAGTTTAATGCTCAGTTCTGCCTTCAGAAAGTAGTCTGAGACATCAAAGCTTCTTTTAAATTATGCACGGCTCATACTATTGCTGCTGGTGTGGTTTTCATGCATTTGGATGCAAGCCAAATATAAAACTGCCAGGATTTGCTAAAACCAGCCATTGGAAATATAGCTGTTTCTGGCTCTCCATGAATCCCAGCTATTTGCATTTGAGTTTCAAGAGCCATGCTTCTACAAACTGGCTGAGGTAGTGCAGGCCACGCACACTGTAAGAACAGTTTCATTCATCTGAAGAACAGCACTACAAGTAAGGTGCTGTCTTGATTGTAATACAACTTGTGGTTGTAATTTATGGCTCTGGTTTATTTATTGGTGGCAGTTATAGTTTCTGTCTGAGTTTATATTTTCTGTCTGTGGTTTTGTTATTTTTGGTACTGATTATGTTTTCCGATTGTGGTTAATTTCTGCTTCATGGTTCTTTTACATAACAGTGTGCGCTATCCCATAACAAATTCACTATCTCAATGTTTTTAGTGGTACAGTTTTGAACATAAAGCGAATAGCTTATAACCACCTGTTCTATTGGGATCAAATTTGGTTTCAGATACCACACAACCTCATGCACCTCATTTAAAGATATTTATGCATGATTTACTACAAGGCAACAGGACCATGGTAGTGGGGTCGGGTTAGGGCAACATTTACAACACAGTTTGTACAACAAACCTTTGGTTCCTCTGGCTCAAGGTGCTCTGCCCTTCAGTCACTGGTACAGTTTGTAGTCACCAGATTGACCTGCCATTCTGGTCAGCCACTGATTTATGCCTGGGAGTAGCCAGCCAAGATCCCACAAAAAGGCCTTTGTGAAGAAATAGAATGGACTGAGCTACCCTGTGAACCAGCCTTTTGTCACCACATTCAGGCAATTGCGGCCTTATTCAGTGTTGGAGGAACCACTGTGGCTGGGGATGTGGAATGAGGTGTGACAAAGCAAAAGGGTTATCTTGTAAGAAAAGATCTTGACCTTGGTTAGTTCCTGTTCTGTTTCGCTGTGGAGGGTACTCCTGTAACCAGTCTTTGAATGCTACTGTGTTTTATAATCAAACCTTTCCAACAATATTTCAGGGCAGTTGTGGCATTTAATTTTTATAGGCATTAATAGTGCATTGCGATGATCAAACGGGGGAAGCTGGGTAGTTTATTTATGTTTGTTGGTTATAGAAAGGTTTAAGCTTTTTTTTTCCTTGGATCAGTGGGGGGGGGGGGGGGGGGGGTGAGGGATTTTCTGACTTCTTTGCGGCAGGAGGCAGTGCGTCGTTCCCCAGCAGTGGGATCTTCTGGTCCCATTGCTGTTAGTGGGATTTGCCATTGACTGCACCCCACGTCTCTGGGAAACCAACAACAGGGGTGCGCCATTGGCAGGACCAGGAGATCTGACCGGTGTGAACAGCCGGAAAATTCTGGCCAGTTTTGAGCCACAGTTAAATCCTAAATCCTAGATGTGAGGTTTTTAGGAATGCCGCATAGATTTCTGAGGTATTCTAAGTATATGTGAGAAATCGAAATCATGGCTGACTTTCAACCTCAGGTACACCTTCCTGTACAATCTCCATATCCCTCAATTCAATTCCTTTTGTGTCCAAAATTCTATCAATCTTTGACTTGAATATACTCAACCACTGGTGACCCAAAGCTCTCTGTGGTTGAGAATTCCAAAGATTCACAATCCTCTGAGTGAAGAAATTTCTCTTCATCTCAATCCTAAATGGGCAACTCCATTTATTCTGAGACTGTGACCCATGTTTGAGACTCCCTAGTCCAGAAAAGCATCTTCCCATCATTTATTCCCTCAAGCCCTTTAAGAATTTTATATGTTTCAATGAAACTACCTATAGGCCTAATTGACTCAATTCTTCCTCATTGGACTATCCCCTCAACCCAGGAATCAGCCCAGTAAACACTTGTTGCACTCCTTGTAAGACAAGTGTCTCCTGCACTGCTTTGGTCTCCTTACCCAAGGAAGATTAGTCTCAGTGTGGTCTCCCCAAGGCCCTAAATAATTCACTAAATCATCAAATTATTACAGCATGGAAGAAAGCCATTCAGCCCGCCGTGTCTGTGCAGGCTCTCTATAGGAACAATTTACCTACTGCCACTTCCCCACCTCCTTCCCTTAGCCCTGCACATTCTTCCTATTCAGTAATAATCCACATGCCTCTTGAACGTTCAATTGAACTTGCCTCTGCCACATTCCCAGACAGGGCATTCCAGTTTGGCAAGAGAGGGGTGCAGGACATTGTGGCATCCTGCAGGTGTTCAAGGGAGGTGCGGCTGAACGTGGGGGCTGCCATCTTCCTAGCTTTCAGGGCTACGCCTTCAGTGAAGAAGTCCTGGGCTACAAGCGTTGAGACTGTGTGCTGCTGCTGTTTAAACATGGCGACCGGAGTGAGGGAGCAGTGATGGCAGGGCAGGTCAATCTGAGGCTTCTCGCTTGCCATCTGGTGCATGCACAATTAATAAGGTGGGAGGTGGATGATATGGTGCAGAAACCTGCCATTGCCGTCGGTGGTAAAAATGCTGTTTTTTACATCCGTTTCCGTCCTTATTGCAAGGAGGGGAAATCCTATCCAGCGTTCACCGGGAGCTTAGTACGTCTAACTTGTCTCACTGCTGCTTGCAAAGTGCCGACAAGTCATGGGACTAATGTATCATGTCCTGTTGATATGGTATTGATTGACAGTAGTTTAAGATATGTTCTCTTAAAGGGTGTATGTCATCATATCACAACATCCCCTTTTGATGTATCCTGAAAGAATCAAACTATTTCCATGACAACCAAACAACATTGTGTCTGAAAGTACCTCAACACTGAGGAATAAATTTACAAATATCTGAATCCATTGGCAGTTTGTTTATCCATGCAGACTTAGTCACGGTGATACTTGCTTGAGGCTGCTGTATGTTTTCAGAATGCTGGCTAGGGTTGCTCTGTGTGTGTCGCACCGTAGACTGTGTTCTAGTCACACTAGGACTGCAATGTGTTCCTGGTTGTGATATTGTCCTGATTTGGCATCTGTTTTGTCACACTGTCAGGCCAGTCTGTGTTCGTTCTTGATACAATCTTGTTTGTGGGCCGATGCTGGTGATTTCTGCCGGATTCCAGGCTGGATGTTGTATTCGAACCTTCTGTCCGATGTTCAAGCTGGATAATTCATTACCTTTATGCTGGTCATGGGCATCTTTCGTCGCTCCCTGTTTTTCGAGTAATGCATCACATACTCCTGGGAGTATCGACGAGTGATGACTGGGGAGTGCTGGCTGCACTTGTCTGCGAATAGTAATCTGTGTTGGTTTCACAGTGCGATGGAATGTGCATATTTGGAATGGGTATACATAGTTGGTTCACAATGTACTTTGCAACTTGTTGGCTGATTGCAGAGATAGGTAATGTTCTCCGGGCAAGAGTACAGGGTTTCCAATTATGTTCCCTGTGGTTCGTAGTACATAGATTTCAGTGTGTGAAGTGGAAGCACCTGCACCTGTATCCAGTTTAGCATTTAGTTTATGTTGAGCCTGCATCTATGGGCATATAATTTGGATGGTGTCAAAGGCTTCTGTTGGAACCACTGTGCCAGTACATTCTTTGATGTTCACCATGCTGAATGTTGGCTCACTTTGTGTGTTGACGTGCTGGTCATCCTCATTATCTGACTGCGCAGTTGGCGAGATATTTTGTGGACCTTGTCAATGTGATTTATACGCGCTCTTGATTGATTGGAATACCATGCCTGTTTGACGTTGGGTTGTGGTTTTTTGTAATGTCGAATCACTTGTGGTGGCCTTTGCCTTTTGTAGTGACTTTTCCAACATCTCTGGTAGGCCATCTGTAAGAGTGGGGGTAGAGTGTGTCCCGCTTCTGCTCCACTCCACCCAGCATCCTGGTGAGGGCCCCCTGTGTAAAGCCCGGTGCTGCCTTCTTGCTTGCCGTCTCTGGCAGTCGGTGTGGAACAAGTGCTTGGGAGCCTTGCTATGGAGTTGCAGCAATTAAGTTGTTGCGGGATGGGCAAATCAGAGCAGCATGAAGCTCATGGGCATAAAAATGATCACTAAAGAGACATAAAAGTTGGCCCAAAAACACGCCAGTGCCATTGGTGGGAAACATTCCGGCCGGGATGCTCCCAAAGAAATTCTAAGTCCCCAATTTGCGGGAAAATGGGAGTAAGTCCCGCTTTTTTTTTAGCGTGAGTTCCAGAATGAATCTCCGACACTCTGAGCAATACAGAGTGTCTCACTCTGAAAATCATCTGGGGGCGGGATCTATTCCTACCCGAGAGGCCGGCAGCATTGTGCTGAGTGGGCCATTGGGCATGCTGTGATCTGTCAGCGCCGGGATCGGTACATGCGGGGTGGCCCCGCATTACCGGCCTCCAGGTCACTAGCTTCCGATCACTGGCCTCCCATACCTCTTCGGCCCAGCCCCAATGTCCCCCAACCCCGGTCAGTCCTGATCTCCCCAACCGAAATTCCCTACCCAGGTGGTCACATCTTCCCTCCCTCTGCCTGCGATCCCAATTGCAGAGTGGCAGTGGCTCTGCCCACTTGGCACTGCTTGATGGGCAGTGCCAAGGTTCCCCTTGGGCGGTACAGCTTACGGGACACCCACCCCTTACCTCCGACCTCCGCCTCAGTGGCCTCTCTTCCCTCCAGCGGAGTCGGGCTGCCTGTTCCCTGTTTATGCTGGAAACCTGCTGGGGTGAACCACTCCTGGCGGGAGGCACGGGAAGATGCTTGCGGGCCCGGAGACATCAGTTCCAGGCCCGCTAATGAAATGGAAATGTTGATTTCCATATTGTAATCAGCTCCGCACCGGACATTGGTTCGGAGCGGATTAGGCAGGAAATCCTAGGATGGGAGACACGTGGAGGCTGTGGTGCCCAGCGGGAAACCCACAAAACAACCTCCACTGATGTCTCCCAGCCCACTGTGCTGCTCGAGTATCACTGCGGGCTGCGAGAATCGCCCCCTCCGTATATCGCTCTGGAAACAACACTGCAATTTTTTGGTAAGATTTTGCCCATGAATTCCAGACTGTAATTCCTGAAGTTCAGCTTCACTCATAATTGAACTTCGAGCGTTGACCATATTTTTTCTGAATTTTTAAGACAGTCATCAGACAGACCTGACATTTTCAATCTGGGGAGGGCTTCATTGCCTACGGCAATTTTAATTTTTATGGCTTGTTTATCTGATTCAGAAATGATGAGGTCCAGGAAACTGACAGCTCAATGTGTTGTAGAACAAGGTGGATTCCGATCGGAGATCCATCATCTTCCAGCTTAAAAATTACTGTGGGCACTGCCAGTGCGATGTCCAACATTTTCCTGTGCGTTATTTTAATGCTAGCATGGACATTATCAAAGCAGATAGATTAGTACTTGTTTTGAAACTGCAGGCCAAGAACATTGCCAAATATTAGGACTATGACTTCTAGGCACATGTATTATACTGTGGAGAGAGATAGATGAGCGAAACATACTGGCTACATACAGTAACTTCATAACAAGTTAGTGAAACATTATTCCTGCTTGCAGCGTGGCGATAAAACAGTGAATACTGCATCATTTGGCAAAATATAAATATTTCATTCATGTTCAATTCCTTCCCATTTTTTTCTCTCTTCATCATGTTCTTTTTCTCTCCTGCTCTGCCCTGGCTTTTTCTGTCTTATTTACTCTCTCTCTTCCTCTTTCTTTGAGTTTTCATATTTTGCCTTATAACTACTAATGTTCTATGTTCTATACATATGGATGATATTGGAATAGTGTAGATTAGAGGGGCTTTAGATTGGTACCACTGGTCGGCGCAACATCGAGGGTCGAAGGGCCTGTACTGCGCTGTAATGTTCTATGTACTGTGCGTCAAGATAGAGTCCGAGAGCAGTCCAATGTTCAACATCTTCTCCTGGCCCACATCCAAAATGTCTTATGCTGCTCCTTTCTCTGATATTTGTTATTTTTAACCATTCCTATTTTGCCTAGGGATAAGGCCTAAAAGAAAGCTTCCCTTCCCACTCAGCACCTTCCCACTCAGCTCCATCTCCTAGCTCACATACTAGCTGATATTGTTCTAGGCCCCCTTTCTTCAGAGAACGTCCCTTTCCCTTTCAGAGCCCCTTGGTCACCTCTGTCCTCACCCTTGAACCATTCATTCTCTCTAAGTGCCTCTTGAACTCTCACTTTATTTTCCATCTAAGGTTCTTGAATGCATTATTATTTCCCAGCCATAAGTGCCAATCACGCGCACCTTTTTTGAAATGGACCCAGTCTAATTCCTGTACTGCTGACTGCACCTAGATCGCCTAGGCCAAAGTACCAACGATATGTTCTGGCGACTGTGACCATGTCTATCCCTTGTCTATATGTTTGTCTCAGTGGTTGAACTGGGCTTTGAGTTTGCAAGTTATGGGTTGAAGAGCTACTTTAGTTCACTGCATAGGCTGACACTTCAAGGCAGTATTAAGGGAGGCAACTCCATTGTTGGATTTGCCATCATTCAGATGGGATTTTAACCTGCGCTGCTACTTAACCATTCAGGTGGATGTCAAACAGCGTATGGTACAAAGAACGGTGAATTTTCCTAGTATCCTGGCCAGTATTCAGTCCTCAGTCAACATTACCAATACAGATTAACTGGTTCTCTGTCTCATTTACTGTTCGTGAAACCTTTTCCTATAAAATGATTACACTTCAAAGATAATTCTTTGGCTGTGAACTGCTTTGGCCCACCCTGAGGTTGTGAAAGGCACAATAAAAAAATCCTCCTTTGAAAATAAATTCAACTAATTTTTTTCGACTAAGACTATGATTACTGCCCCCCCACTCCTCATCATCTCTTTCCTCATGGTTCAGTGTCCGATTTCTCTATATCTACCCCCATTTGCAAAGTGCCTGGGGACCACGCTTGTGCATCAGAGAGACAATAAATACAAGTTGTTGTTAAAGGGCGTGTGTAGTCCTGGAGCTCAGCTGCTTGAGAGCAGTTGAGTAAAGCAAGGAGTCCCTGTGGGATGCTGTCTGTGAAATCGATCACCCTTGATGTGAGACCTTGCACTTTAGTTATTCACTGATGGGGTAGAACTGAATGTGAAATTGCATTCTATTATTTCTCACTTCACGCTGCTTCAGAGTGTAAATCGATTCTCAGCAGGGAGGAGGGAGGAGACGGATAATATGATTCGAGCTGCCTTACACTTTCTGCATCCCTGATGTCTTCTGCTGAAGATGTTTTCATTCTAAGTGGCGTACGGCACTTTCTAAAATGTGGTCCCTGATAGAATCATTAGAACAGTGTTTACTTTGTTGGAACTATCGCAAATTCAACTGGTGAATGTAAATGTTTCCGTCTTTGAGCACTTAAAAAAGAAGACTCCAACAGTTGATCAAAAATACTTTCATTTATAAAATATGAACACAAAAATTATACATCTCATCCATCAAATTATGGCTGTCTTACAGCTCCAGTACACCCATCAAACCATTTGGAGAAATCCCATCTTATTTTTCTCATTCAGGTAAATTGACACTGTAAAAAGGAAAGGAGAAATGAGCTACATTTCAATTTATTTCCCTTGAAGGCATGAATCCATTAGGTTTTTTTCCAAAGACCCTCCCAATCCTCCTGGGCCAACCACTGCCGACATCCGAGAGGGCTGGTGACCTCTGTAAATGTCACAGTGAAGCAGATCCCTAAGAGGCTTGTGACAGAGGCCATGGCATATGTATCTGTGTAATGTTTCCTGTCCTTTGTGAATGTGCCCGGGCTTCACATAGGGCCTTACAGAGCTGCACTACTGAGATCAAAGACTCACTAGCAAGGAGAATCAAACCTGCAGCCTCGCTTCCCTAATGTGCATAGACTTGTTCAATTTTGGATCAGCATCTAATATTGGGATGCAGGGGCCAGCTCGCTTAGCATGAATGAATGGTGGGATAATTTAAATTTACACACACATCCAATAATTTTGTACAAGAAGTGTAAAAATGGCCAGGTTTCTGAAGTTCTTGAGCTTGACTAAACTTTTGTCGCGATCTTGTAACTGGCACAAAATATATAATAACACAAAGAAATTGTTAAATTTAATTATATTTAACTTCAGTTTTTATTTAATGAGATGCCAGTTAGAATCATAGAATCCTACAGTGCAGAAGGAGGCCATTCGGCCCATTGAGTCTGCACCAACCACAATTCCACCCAGGCCCTGTCCCCATAACACCATGCATTTACTCTAACTAGTCCCCCTGACACTAAGAGGCAATTTAGCTTGGCCAATCCACCTAACCCGCACATCTTTGGACTAAAATCTTATTATTAAATTATCTTGACACTATGGTCTCCCGGAATGGCTGGGAGACTACCAGATTCGTAGTCATCTCCTGGTGGCTATTAAAAGCAGTCCAGAAGATTGTAAAATGATAATTCTGTGATTCCATAGACCTCGACCAACGTTCATTCATGGATGTTGATGATTGCGTTTGTAGCAGCTGCACAGGCGCAACGTGATGACACAGGCGTAGCTGACATGAACGCACACATATACAGCGCACACAAACATTGCTGCAGCTGCTATCTGATTTCTTTTTTGGCCATCGAGAATGTTTGAGCCTTGAGCCAAAGTCTTGGGACCCGAGATCAGAGGGAGCACTGCTGCGGTGGAAGAATTACTTTGATTAAAAAGGCATAAAGTGTCTGTTGTCTTAAGACAGCGTAATCAATGGAGCTGCTGATTTAGCACATTTTCTTTGTGAAGTCACATTCACTTGGTTGAAAAAATGTTTGATTCAGTAAGTTGTGACTTAGAACCAGCATTGAAATGCAGCAACCAAGCAGGAATTGGGGACCTGGGCCCTGGTTAAAATCTGGGCCATTCCTGCACCCATATCAGTCGTTAAGGTTTGAGCACATTACATCAACCTTGAGGAGATAGTGAATCAGAGTGTCGCCAATTTTAACGCGGTGCAGTTTCATTTGTTTTCCTCTCATCTTGGAACATTGAGCACAACTCGTGTTGGAAGCCAGAATTAAACCTTTAAAAGACTCCAAGGTCATTATTGCAGGGGAGTAAAAGGCGAAACCAAACAGAGAAATAAGAACTGAGTCTGGGAGAGCGGCCAGTGGAAGTGGGTCAAAGGTGACTGGGTGGATGAGAAATAAAAACAGTAAAATGCTGGAAAAACTCAGCAGGTGTGGCAGCATCTGTGGAGAGAGAAACAGCGTGAATGTTTTAGGTCCAGTTTGACACTCCGGAACTTCAGGCAGATGAGCATTTGGGCCGGTGAAGAAATCCACCCACTTTCACCATGCTATCAGCTTGCTGTGACTTCTGCCGACACCTTCTGGAATTTGCCCAGCCAGAGCTGGAAACCCTACCTGGCACTTGTGCCAACACTGAACACTTCCCCTTTTGACACAGGACGGATACAACTCCCTTTTCTCTGTCTCAGCAACAAGGGAATAATTCCTCTGGTTTTTATGAAAAAAATTAAGCCAAGGGGTTGTGAAAATATTCTCTGTTTGGACAGTAGCCTGGATTTCTTTTTGCGAAGCCTGCTTTACTTTGACTGATATGGTTGCAGACAACAAAGCAGTCAGGCTTCATGCACTACCTCGAAGGGTAGGCACGCACACAAAAGCCGATCATAGTGCTGAAACTAGCATGGTGTCCCATAAATGGGAAGCATCATGTAGGCCAGACATCATTGAACTTAGAGATCCTGAAAGCCTGTCAAGATTAGAGGTGACTCCCATTGGCCACAACGCTCAGTTATTAAGGTAATTATTAAAATTTAATAATTGAATAAATAATAAAGGATTTCCCTTTTGGAATTTCAGTATTTCTGTGCCCTGAGGAAGAAGGTGACATGAAGATGTGTGATGCTTCTAGTGCTTTTTCAGTTTCTGTGTGAACACTGATGCCTTCAACTTGGCCAATATCATTAAGTAATTGAAACAATGACTTGCATTTATATAGAACCTTTTAATGTAATCAAACTTCACAGAGTGCTTCACAGGAGCGTTATTAAACAAAATTCACACCAAGTCACAAAGTAATACTAGGATAGGTTAGCAAAAAGCTTGGTCAAAGAGGTGGGTGTTGAGGAACATTTTAAAGGAGGTGAAACAGAGAAGTGGAGAGGGTTAGAGAGGAAATTCTAAAACTTAGATATTGGCTAGAATTTTCTGGCCATTCCCATTGGCGGGATCTTCTGGTCCCGCCGATGACGAACCCCTCCAATTTTGGGGTCGGAGGGGGTGTGCATAAAACAGGAAACCCCATTGACAGTGGTGAGATCAGAAGATCCCGCCGCCTGTTATTGGCGGGCTGCCTTCCGCCACGTGAAACATGCGGCATGGAAAATCCCGCTCATAATCTTCGCAATTGTGTGGTGGCCATGCTGGCACTGATGGCCTGTTCCACAAGCCTTCATACTGTCTGTATTACCTTTCTCTGGAGTGTCCTTTCTTAGTTGCAGACTCTTTCCTTGCTGCTATTTTCATCAACATCAAGTCAGTGGAAGCTTCTGAACTCTTTGTAGATTTGGTGGAAACTCCCAATGTTGGTTAATTTTCTGCCATCCTACACTCACTGTGTTGCAGTCTGTCTCCTTAACAACTGGTTGTTTTCCAACCCTTTAAGCTGCAGCTGCACTGCACTTGGCTCCCTCCTACCAAAAGAAAACCTCTCGGAAGTGGATTTCCTGCAAAATTAATTAGCTCTCAGCCCCAGGAACATGCTGTTGGTTTCCATAAGGTTCACGTAAGCAACTGGAGTCCTGCTTGGCTTTCAGTTTGCCTAGGACAATCTCAACCATGCTGTTAGAACTTGTCTACTGTCTTACTAGAATCAGCAAGCGGAGGAAGGCTTCACAAGTTCATTTAAAATGCATGACTTGGAGCAACCAGAGGAATTCTTAACCCACCGTGCATCATGATGTTATCGGAGAAGAGCATCCGCTATTGTACTGGAGTGACATTTTCATTTCCTGCACTGACTACCAACAGATTTCCTGCACCAGCTGATAATATCTGACAGAGATTGTTAATTTAATGCTCAATTATATTCCAGTTCTATCCTTGACACAAACACTTTCAACACGGGATTGAATATAAGTTCAATCTTGAATTCCAAGGTGAAGAGACAGTTTGCCTTTTAAAGTGTTTGATATTTAAAAGAAATACTGGTTGTTAGATTCAGTGCTTTGGTGCTACACCGTTTAAATTTCTTAAGAAACGGCTGCTGAGCATATTTTGCAATTTATATGATAATTAGAATCTTCTTTAATAATCAGTGTAACAAAGTGAAGGCGTTGTATCCTCAGCATGATCAGTAGTGCACTGATATCAAATAGCTTATAAAATGGAGTCTTTTTTAACCATGTTGGTGGTACCTGTTGAAAGGTAAAATAACCAATTCACCGGTACAGCAGTAAAAACAGAAAATGCTGGAGAAGCTTTGCAGATTTTGATGGCATCAGTGGAGTTTAGAAGAGTGAGAGGGGGTCTCATGGAAACTTATAAAATTCTAACAGGATTAGAAGGGGTAGATTCAGAAAGAATGTTCCTGATGGTGGGAGTGTCCAAAACTAGGGGTCATAATTTGAGGATAAGGAGCAAACCTTTTAGGACAGAGGTAAGGAGAAATTTCTTCACCCAGAGGGTGGTGAATGTGTGGAATTCACTATCACAGAATGTAGTTGAGGCCAAAACATTGTCTGATTTCAAGAAGAAATTAGATCTAGCTCCTGGGGCTTAAAGGATCAAGGGATATGGGGGGAAGGCGGGATCAGGATATTGAATTCGATGATCAGCCACGATCAAAATGAATGGCGAGGCAGGGCCTACTCCTGCTTCTATTTTCAATGTTTCTATGAGTCCAATGTGACTCTTTTTCAGAACTGGAGAGTAGTAGAAAAGTGATGGGTTTTACGCTGTTGAAAAAGGGGGGGAAAGATGTAGCAAAATGGAAGGTCAGGGATAGGTTGGAAAGTAGGAGAGATTAAATGACAGATATATCATGGAATACAAGACACAAGCAGTGATAATGATGGTTAATTAAAGACCAAAGCAGGTATTAATAGCAGAATAAAGTGACAAGTCTCATAACACCAGGTTAAAGTCCAACAGATTTTATTGGAATCATGAGCTTTTGGAGTGCTGCTCCTTCATCAGGTGAGTGACCTGATGAAGGAGCACTGTTCTGAAAGCTCGTGATTCCAAATAAACCTGTTGGATTTTAACCTGGTGTTGTGAGACTTCTTCCTGTGCCCACCCCAGTCCAATGCCGGCATCTCCACATCATAGCAGGATAAAGGTCAACGTGGTCTGAAAACAAAAACATGAGAACAAAATACAGGCTGTTGCTTGGGGTTGGGGGGAGGGGCTGGTAAGAAATCAAAATGGAGGACAGGGTTCATGGTCTGAAGTTATTGAACTCCGTGTTGAGTCCAGAAGATTATAAAGTGTCTAATCGGAAGATAAGGTGCTGTTGCTCCAGCTTATGTTGGGCTCCACTGGAACATTGTAGTAGGCCAAGGACAGAAATATGATCATGAGAGCAAGCCAGTGGGGACAATTTTCAGCCCCCACTCACCATCAAAGAGAACCACGACATGGGCTGAAAATCTGGAGATAACTGGGACATGCGATTCTCTCCGAGAGATTACGTTCCATGATTTTCCCCACCCCTCGCCAATGACTTAACGAGGTTCACAGAGAGAGCGTGCACTGAACTGGGTGGAATTGCCAGTGATGACAGCTTTCTGTTGCTATTCTTTCAAGGAGTGTGCAGAGATATTGCCAGTGACAAACCTTTACAAAAGGAGGTCTGTCCACAGATGCTGCCAGACCTGCTGAGCTTTTCCAGCATTTTATTTCAGGTTTCCATCAACCGCAGTATTTTGTTTTCATTTCACTGTTACAATAGCTTATCTTTTAATGCAGTAATGCTAAAATCAATGCCATGCAATTGTTTTTTTCTCTCTGTTGGGAGCCAAATTATGAGCTGGATCTTAATGAGTCGGAATAATTAAAGAACTGTGTGGCTGAATGCTGATGCAAAATTACTGTGATATTTCAGAGAGCTGCTTTTGTAAAGGGTTTGTCATTGGCAATATGTCTGTGCGTCCCTTGAAAGAATAGTGACAGAAAGCTGTCAGGCTATTGTCGCCTATGGATTGTCAAGAGTTAGAAGTGTTCCGTTTATGCCACCGTAATAATGTGTTTACATTGACTGCATCTTAAAAATGAAAACCAGTAAACATGTCCTGAGGGGGTGTTAGACGTAGATTTATTCTAAGTGTGGGATATGTGCAACTATTCGAGAAAAACCCAAAATAATTAGATCAGCATGAAGGAGATAAAACATAATGTGAAATAGAGTAACATGCTAATATGTTAATTGAGTGATATCGAGATAATTGAGTAAAATATGTATATCCAGTGTGAGGGACTGTAAACAGCCCTGTGGCAGACTGCTGAATGGACAAATTTGTACATGTTCCTGTCTGGTTAGAGAAAAATGAAACCCATCAGCTACTCAGTAATTCATTTTCATTGAGAAAATCCTGTGAGGGCTGTGAGCCATGATATGGGACACCAATTATCGCAGCAAAGAGGATGGGATAAATGTAGATGAGCGATTTGATAATGCTAGGCTTCAGTTTCAAATACTTTGCATGTTACAATAGGAAAGAAGCTAGTTTTTCTGCTGGGAATCTGAATGCTTTCAGACAGACCTGGAGTGATATTCAGAGAGAAATGGGGCAGACAGGTTTATCACTGAGTCCCCAACCTACAAATTAGTTCCTGACACATTCCTTCCCCACCCAACCACCGACATTGGTTTTCCACCATGCTAAATCACCATCACGATGGAGGAATAAAGCTTAGCACTCTGAGGAATTTTCGATTTCATCTTTATATCCCAGGTGAAGGGGAAGACAGAAAAAAAAAGTCAGTGTACTGCAAGACAGGAAGTATGAAGATTGGTTGCAATATTAAAGAAGGCCATTTCCCCATCTCCCAGGCCCTCCAAAAGACTGGGGTGTGGCTGCTCGGCTCATTCAGAGTGTTTTCAACTGGACCATTTTAAAACATCATCAACACCTCTACCATTTGATAACCACGACTTGTTTCTTCTTGGCAGAGGCAGACTCCTTCTTGAGAATGATGATGCCATCAGGAGACTGCCCTGGGCAGATATTTGCCTCTGAACCAACGTAAAAGATAAGTCATGGTGGAATTGGACCAAAAGACAGAAGTCCCACCCAACCCACTTGCTGCAGTAATACAGCCCATAAGGAAAATTTCTCCAAGGAGTTTCATGATTTTGAGATCCTTGGAAAGAATGGGTTAAAGTGCTTTATGTTGCAGTGGTAGCGTGGACTTCCAATGGATGATCCTCCAGTTACAGCACTAATCGAATGGATTGTATTTACTCAGCAGAAACAAAGACATGGGGGAGGATTTTGGTCCCCAGATGGAGGTGCTGGGGAGGCACATGGGTACTAAAGTTCATGCTGTTGGCTGATGTCCCAGTTTGCTTGACTCATCCCTCCCCCAGGCTTTTTTTTCCCAGAGATGGGATGGGAGTCTACAAGTGGCAGATAGCCAATTAATTAATTAACTGTCAGAGGCCAACTATAATTTTCCAGTTGGCCTGCATGCCCCATGATGCATTGGAGACTAAGCCGGCACCCCGAAGGTGGCCTTTCAATGGCAGAACCTGGGCTGCCCAGTGCTGCAAGCAGTGTTTGAGGTTCCCTTTCCTGCCTGACTACAGCTCTGGCCCTTGGCCCCTTCCAAATTGGTGTCCCGACTACTAAGGGTACTATTAAATGTAAAAGTTTGACAAGTAGGAGATAGGGCACCTCAAGGTAGAGATGCCTCCTCTTAAATGAACTGCAGGCTGAAGCTTTGTCTGAGCTGGAGGGATTTGGCTCCTTTGTCAGGGTCCCAACCCAAAATCTTTCCCACAGTTTATCACAAACTTCTTGAGCTGTCAAAAAGAAATAGGCTAAAACTGGTTCAGTGCGTTTACAAGACCATCATTAAGTCTATGTCAAGATGTAAATCGGCTTCAAGTTACAACCACGCTAACATGAAGAACCATCCAAGTGAGTTTTGGAAGTCCAGTGATCTAAATTCCTTTGTTTTAAAAAAAACAGAACACATTGCTGTAACGTTATTCATCTCTGACCTCCTTCAGCACCATTTCAAAAACAGAGACTCAATCATTTGAAATGTTTTGGTTTCTCTAGAAGCCGCAAATAGAATACATTTTCCCACCGTATTTACAAAGTCACCAAAGGCCAGAGACAGGACAAAATTGATCTTAAACCATCAGAGTCCGAATGTGATTGTAATCGGGATATTAGTAGGATTATTTTGCATTCATCGTCCCTTCCTTAATCTCCCACCAGAATTCTTCCTTTGGTCTGGATGAAAGGACGGTCAGAACCTTAAACTGTCTCCACAGTTGTGGACGGCATCAATCTGCGGCCCAGCTAATCTGAGCTCTGATCAGGCTTTGGCTCCCAAATGATGAATTGCTTTTGTGTGCATTCCTCCTTCCAACAGCCTTTCAAACTGAAAAAAGTGACTCCAGAGAGAGAGAGCAGGCAAATGAAGTGACGGTTGTTGCAGTGAGTCAAATTCCTCACCTTGGTTCAGTTCAGGAAAAACTGATAAAATTACAATGTTGCAATGATTGCTTTTTGTTCATAATTTTGCAAAAATATTTGAAGTTTAGAAGATCAATAGCGATCTGAGCCAGGCAAGGATTGGATTGGATTTTTAAGATAGTCATCCAAATGAAATTCTGTATCACTCGCTTCATATCGATCAACAGAAATATTTCCCACTGCAATTTAATGCAATATGTAATTTGTAACTCGAGATGCAGGATTTTCTGTTCATGGGTAAACTACCTGGATTTCAGTTTTAACGATATACACTCAGGGCAGCAGCGACAGAAAACCTTTGGATTTTTGTGATCACAACAGTAGTTTTGCTTTTATAGGGCTGAATCTTTTATATAATTAAGGGACTGGACCATTTCCAGGACTGGATAAATTCCATCCTTTATGTCCTGCACAAACACAACATGTATATCAAATTGAATCACAGTAAGATCTTGAAACAGTTACCAGTAATTGACAGAGATTTCAGCATTTAAAAGTAAAATCACAGGAAACAGTAAGAAAAATAGAAATCGCTCAAAACATGCAATAGATTAGTCAGCTGGTATACAAGGTGGGGAGAGATGCACAGTACTTTGGATGGCGATACACCCTGTGATGTTATGCATTCATTTGATTTGATTTAATTTATTATTGTCACATGGGTTAGCATACACTGAAAAGTATTGTTTCTTGCGCGCTATAGACAAGCATGCCGTTCATAGGGAAGGAAACAAGAGTGCAGAATGTAGTGTTCCAGTCATAGTTAAGGTGTAGAGAAAGATCAACTTAATGAGCATTATTAAGGTGTTTAAAAGAGTTAGAATGAAGTTTTAGAAGCATAGAACAAGAGTAAAAGATAGAATTAGAAGGTTTGCTGCGCACAGCTTGCAAGAAGTTGCCTCGCTACGGCGCCATCTTCAACCCTAACCAGCTGAAGGCTAAAACCAAGACAACAATGACTTCTACAGTAGAAGTACAGTATACTGGTGATGCACAGGTTATTACTTACTCTGAAGAAGGTAGTTGACATATTCACAAAAGTCTATGAGAACATGGGACTTGTCCTGAACACCAGGACATCCTCTACCAACCATTGCTAGAAGAGTCAAATCCAATGCCTTCAATTGAGATTCATGGTGAAGTGTTAGAAAAAGTCCCTCACTTTCTATATCTTGGAAGCTGTCTATTCCAAAAAGCTGACATTGATAAGCAGACACTGAATCCAATGTAGGAGCTCTTCCTGTGGTAAATTATGTATTCACATTTTCAAGAATCATGGGGCCCCATTTTAGCATTTTTATTCAAACTGCTGGGCGGACTTGAAACTGGGAGTGTTTCAGATCCGACTTTTAGACCCGTTCTCAGGCCCCCCCATGCGCACTCTGCCTGAAAAAATATCAACGAGTCCGAATCGCGCTGCACAAGCCTGTGGGTGGGGCTTAACGTTCCCAAAACCCTGCCGCTCCGATTGGCGCCTCCAACTGCGCATGCGCAGAAAAGAAATGATAGAATGCTGCTCCCTGCCACATCCTTCCAGGCTGGATAATGCCTCCCCCTGACCCCCACAGACGTTGCCCCACCCCCCCGACATTACTGACCCCTTCTTATCCCCCAACACCCCCGCCACCCAGACCGATCGAGGCCCCCTCCCCCCCCCACTGATCACAGGCAGAGTGGCAGCGGACCCCCCTTCCGCCCCACTGATGACAGCTAGAGTGGCAGCAGACCTCCCTCCCCACTGATCACAGGCAGAGTGGCAGTGGACCTCCCTCTCCCCCCACTGATCTCAGACAGAGTCATGATGTGGAGATGCCGGCGTTGGACTGGGGTAAACACAGTAAGAAGTTTAACAACACCAGGTTAAAGTCCAACAGGTTTATTTGGTAGCAAAAGCCACACAAGCTTTCGAGGCTCTAAGCCCCTTCTTCAGGTGAGTGGGAATTCTGTTCACAAACAGAACTTATAAAGACACAGACTCAATTTACATGAATAATGGTTGGAATGCGAATACTTACAACTAATCCAGTCTTTAAGAAACAAAACAATGGGAGTGGAGAGAGCATCAAGACAGGCTAAAAAGATGTGTATTGTCTCCAGACAAGACAGCCAGTGAAACTCTGCAGGTCCACGCAACTGTGGGAGTTACAAATAGTGTGACATAAACCCAATATCCCGGTTGAGGCCGTCCTTGTGTGTGCGGAACTTGGCTATCAGTTTCTGCTCAGCGACTCTGCGCTGTCGTGTGTCGCGAAGGCCGCCTTGGAGAACGCTTACCCGAATATCAGAGGCCGAATGCCCGTGACCGCTGAAGTGCTCCCCAACAGGAAGAGAACAGTCTTGCCTGGTGATTGTCGAGCGGTGTTCATTCATCCGTTGTCGCAGCGTCTGCATAGTTTCCCCAATGTACCATGCCTCGGGACATCCTTTCTTGCAGCGTATCAGGTAGACAACGTTGGCCGAGTTGCAAGAGTATGTACCACTCAGACAGAGTGGCAGTGGACCTCTCTTCCGCCCCACTGATGACAGGCAGAGTGGCAGCGGAGCCCCCTCTCCCCCACTGATCTCAGGCAGAGTGACAGCGGACCCCCCATTCCCCCCCCCACTGATCTCGGGCAGAGTGGCAGCGGACCCCCCCCTCCCCCCACTGATCACAGGCAGAGTGGCAGCAGACCCCCTTTCACTCCCCACTGAACACAGGCAGAGTGGCAGCGGACCCCCCTTTCACCCCACCACCGCTCTCAAGCAGAGAGCAGTTGGATGCTCAGCACTCACCTCCTCACGAACCCTCGCTGAAGGAGCGCCTGAATTGGATTTATATGGGGCATGTCTGTTTCTGGATGGGTGAACGCGGTGGTAAAGGGGGAAGTGCCGGTAAAGTTGGGCGTGCAGCCCATTAAGTCAATTTAAATGCATGGTTGTCACGCCCATTTCAGGCACGTCCCGATCACGGCCATTTTCGGACCTTGGTAAAGGGACCAGCGCGGAGGCGGGCACGGATCACGCTACTCGCCTCACGCCCGACTTTACCAAGTTTTTGCACCCGAAAATGGGCGCAACGCGATGGCAAAATCGGGCCCATTGTGTGGGGAACCAAGTGAATCCCTCTAACCAGCCCACCCCCACCCACAGGCCAAACTCATCCTGCCCCAGACTCCTCCCGTTACCCGCAAGCCTGACCTGATGCCCCAAACTCTGAACCCTCCAAGCAGCGAGCTTGGGAAACATGTGCGCAGGCTGATAAAGACAGAATGTAGGGTTAAATTCATAGTTAATGAACATTTTGCTTATTATCAAAAGAGAAAATGCTGGAAAATCTCAGCAGCTTCTGGCAGCACTTTATCAAAGCTGGTCATCTGGACTTGAAACGTCAGCTCATTTCTCTCCTTACAGATGCTGCCAGGCCTGCTGAGATTTTCCAGCATTTTCTCTTGGTTTCATATTCCAGCATCTGCAGTAATCTGCTTTTATTTTTGCTTATTATGACTTTCTGGACATGATGGACAGAATTTTAACCACCAAGCCTGAAAACCCCAAGGAGTCAGGTTGGAATAGATCACAAACCTTCGACTTGCTGAATGGATTTGTTGGAGGGGGGGGGCGCGGCGGGGGGGCGGGAGGGGGGGGGGTGGATTGGGGTGGAGAGTGGTTCCCCTCCCCTGCAAATCCATTCAGCAAGTAGACAGATTTGTGATCTATTCCAAGCTGACTCCTTAGGGTTTTCAGGCTTGGTAGTTAAAACTCTGTCCATCATGTCTGGCTGTAGCTTTCTGTGTTCAGATTTCCAGCATTTATCACATTGTACTTTTATTCCCATACACTTTATGCAGGGCACAGAGCTCTTTGATCACCCAATTTGGCAGGCGAGAGGGAGTTTGTTGCACGCAGTGCACTGAATGTTCAGTTATGCAGGACCATTTCTTCAAGAAATCAATGGGATAAAGGAAAGAATTAAAAACATCTACATCTTACGACCAGACGCATCTCCCTGTATTAATCATGATCTGTGAATTACTGGGCAATAGCAGCTAAGTGAATAATATCACCAGCTGTTTCAGTAGCTGTTACTTAAATGGATCTGTAGGCTTTTTAATATCAATGTGTGGAAAGCAGATGAAACCTCTGGGAGAATGGTTCAGGATAATACCTATTAAGAGTCCGGTGATGGATCTAGACAGGCACCTACTGGCGAGACAGGTTTGATTAGTTCTTAGATCATGGTGGTGAGCTACTGCCAATACTGAACGGTAGCTCTATGACTGATTTGATCAGAATTATTATTAAGTCTTTCTCACCTCTGAGGAAAACATCAAGATTGATATAATCTAGGGGGGTGGGGTGAAGTGAAATTATTACAAAGTGCGAACTGCAATTACTAAGAAATAAAAGATTTGTGGTTCTTTAATCAGCTGAATAACTTCATTCGGGAAACCAATTTCTTTTGTTAGATGGTGGTGCTAAAATGCCTGATGATTTAGAGGGATTTCATTAACATCCACGCATAAAATTACAAAGAAATTGTAG
The DNA here is from genome assembly GCF_964213995.1 of Mustelus asterias. Classification (NCBI taxonomy): domain Eukaryota; kingdom Metazoa; phylum Chordata; class Chondrichthyes; order Carcharhiniformes; family Triakidae; genus Mustelus; species Mustelus asterias. The sequence goes on from NC_135810.1 coordinate 79,180,490, forward strand.
TGGGACAAAGTTAATATGACCCTAGTGTGATCGGAAATATACGCTTCTCATTGTACTGGCATTTAATTCTGATTGCCAAGCAATAAAAGAAGCCTTCAGGCATTGGAGGAAATGTAGAGATGAAATATGATGCAAATCCCCAGTGTGAAGGGTCTAAGTTATGAGGAAAGGCTGAAAAACTATGGGGATGAAATTCATCTCGGGTGGTGACACAGAACAGGGGCGAGGGGCTTGCATGGTGTCAAATTGCCAGCCTGTTATATACAGCCACTGATATTCTGTTTCATTACAGTCAGTGGAATTAAATATCAGGTGCTGCATGTAACAGGTGGCCTATCCAATACCCCACCTCCCACATCCTGTGTCGCCACCCGAGACAAATCTCTGCCCCCTTGAACTTTTCAGCCAGAGAGGAGGAATCTGCAAGTTTATGTTGTAATGTAACAGGATCATATGAAGCTTTGGGTGGGTGGGGTCGTTTCTGCCCTTTTGTAAGTCACCCCAGGCCCAGGTACGGGTGCCGTGCTTAAGGCTACGAGCCTTGGCCAATAGTGGAACTAGAAAACTTTCAGTGGTCAACCTTCATTGAGCTTGAGGGACAACGGCTGCTTACAGGTGATGGAGGATCATTCTGAAAAATGACTTGTATTTCCTTTAAGCATTCATGAAGAAGGCGATGGGAACCATCTCGTGTATTCATTTGCTAAGTCATATGATTTACTGAAATTGACAATGGATGCTCTTCTGGACAACTGAAGACAGTAAAAGAGCTTTGAGAAATGAGCACAGGACCTGTCCTTGGGCATATCCCTACTTCACTGTTGCAGAGGTATAAAAAATTACGCATATAGGAAAAGTTCATCTTTTAAAAGAGCTTTTATTTTCCATCGTAGTCATACGTATTCACGAACCATGGTTTCTGTGCCATATTATTGCCTCTGGTGCATTCTGTCACTGTTCAGAATTTTGAAGTTCCAGCCAAATACACCATTGTCCCCGGTATTATTTGTCAGATAAAATGTTAAACCACAATCTCATCTCCCTTGACTAATGCTTCAGGTGGGCTTTGGTGCTATTTGAAGGAGAGTTGGAAGTTCTCCAGATGGCAACATTTTTTCCTCTATGATATTTCTGAACCTGTGGTACAGCAGTATGAAACATTGCAATAGTTTTATGATTAGAAGGCTTCCGTAATCCTGTAAGTAATCGGTTTATCTCACAGTAACCGGTCTATTTTGTATTATATTCCCTCCAATATTTGATGTCGCTTTTATTTCATTAACTCCTTTCCCTGTAGCTGGCATTCTCTTATAAAAAGCAGGACAGGCCCCTGAAACTGTGTACGGTGTCCACACAATAGTGGACCAGTGAGCAATTTGAGACATCCGTTTGCCTTTATTTCCACCCGCCCTCTCTTGAGGGGGCATGCCTTCCCTCTATGTGCACTGCTGCCTCAGTTGCAAATTCTGCTCTACCTCTATTATGGAGTGACATCAAAGGACCGTTCTGGAATAATTGCCGGAGGTTGTCAAATACTGTAGAAATTGTCCTGTTTACATTATGCAATAGAAAATACACTATGCATGTGTGATTATTTTAAAATTCTGGACATTTCTTTTACTTTCTGTCACACTTTGACTAATGAATTGGTAATGTCTATATGGTACTGATAGGCAAGTAAAATACTGCATGCCTACTTTGTATGAGCAAGCGACAAGAGGCATAGGTAAATTCCAGTCCTTTAACAGAACTTGGTTTGTCTCAGTACAGTGATTGGGCATTGTGTCCTACCCAACCTCCAGCACTCCCCTTACTACCTGCAGGCTTGTAGTATTATTGAAAGTTTGTGCCATTGCCTAGGAATTTCCTCTGAATTGTTCCTATTTTGCTTCACTAAGTGTGCAACAGAAACCTGTACAAACTCAGAGGTTTCCAATATAATTCAAAGACAGTTAAAATGATAAGTTGGAGCAGCCTCAGGGAATTCTTGGCCATTGTTGCACACCAAACCTATATACCACAATACATTTGGCATGACCGTTGTTGTTGCACCGAGGCAGCAGTGTTTGTAAATACAAGGCAGTGCTTTTCAATTGAGATATTTTAGATATAGCATGGCCGCTTCTCAAGCATAGCCCATGGCAGGAAGGTTAGGAATATGGGGGGAGAAGTCCAAATAAGGAGGATGCTTGTTGGGCCTGGATCCTTTTTGAGCGTGGAATGAATTCTTCGAAAATTCTTCAATTGGTGGGACAGCTTCACACCAGGTAAGGGACCTGCAACCCTAAAGAATCTCACTCCTCAGGAGGAGATGAGACTTAATCTGTGTCTTGAGCATCAAAACACAGGCTGCAGGTGCTACACTGCTGCACCACTTGAAGCAGATTGGATTCTCCGATCCCGCTCGCGGTTGGGATTCTCCAGTCCCGCTGCAGTGAACAGAGATTTGGCTGAGCGCCAAATTCTCTGTCCTTGCCGGCAGTAGCGGTGGGGCGTGAACACCTGAAAAATTCCGGCCTATACTTCCTACTTTTACAGTTGTGTAACTTGGAATTCCACAGTTCAATGTGCAAAATTAATTAGAGACAGTTAGCATCAGGACAGTTTGCAAAGTTGGTGCAGGGAATTTTAAAAAAAATGTTCACAGCATGCAGGCCATGCTGGCAAGTCTGCCTTTGTTGGCCATCCCAAGTTAACCTGAGAAGTTGTTGGTGAGTCATCTCCATGAATCATTGCAATCCTGGTTCTAATGATGCCACCACAATGGTTGACTTGCATAAGGTGGATGAGGAAATATGGCTCCCATTAGCTGATGGTGCAAGGAATAGGTGACACTGATTTGTTTTCCATATGAGATGCAGGCGGATGTGAGGAAGAACTTTTTTACACAGCAATTTTTAACATCCTGGAATTTACTGCCCATGAGGGTGGTGGAGGCAGAAATGATTCAAACCAAAATTATTTGGGCACATGAAAGAAATAAACTTGCAGGGCCACAAGGATAGAGAGGAGGATTGAGATTTGCTGGTTTGCTCCATTGAAAACCATCATAGACTTAATTGGTCAAATGGCCTCCTTCTGTGCATGACTTGGGCTGAACCTTGTGCTGGCGATGGGCGTTTCGGGAAGACCCACTTGTGGTATGTCAGGCAGTCGACAGGCCTGGGGTCAGCCTTTCCCCAGGATCAGGATGCTGGGTGTTAACATCTGCTTACAGAGAATGGCAACACCTGTGAGGAGACAGTGGCTGCTGCCAGAATGACAACCACTTGAGGTCCAGGACTCAGGCCAGAGATGAGTGATGGAGGGAGGGCATTCCTGGGACAAGAATTGGGAGGGAAGGAGGTGAACGGGAATCAGGATTAAGAGCAGGAAGTGGCTTTCAGCAGGCTCCTGCCCTCCTGATGCTGAGCCCCTTGGTCAGGCATGGAGTGCCTTTGAATAAAGGACACACAACCCTCCTGGGAGCCGGCAAGCAACCACGACAGGATTTCCTTGTTGTGATTGTCACATGGTGAGGTTCTGCCCACTGCTAAGTTAATACCAGTGGCGGCAAGGTCCCTGTCCTCCACCCCACTGCCTGATCAAATGTACCGTGGACATCAAGCTCACCACAGGGGAGGTCACAAAATTCAGCCCTATGACTCTGACATTGAAGGTTGGAGGCTGTTGAATCTCGAGTACTGTTGTGGTTGCACTCATTGAACCGAGTGAATATTTCATCACGCCCTGCCGTGAGCTTTATTAGGTGATGGAGAGGCCTCAGCAGGGGGTTAGCAGGTGAGCTATTCATTACAGAGAACACAGCCACTGCCCTGCTCTTCCGTCATTCTGTCAGTGGTGACCCCCGGATGCTAATTTTATTTGAATTTGTATCGAGTCTATTCATTTATGTAAGCTGTGAGGTCTTCGCTTTTAGTAGTTACTTACTCTGCTTCTTCACAATCTATTTCTTTAAAACGTTCCACAGTTGCTGTTCAGTCAATAGAGTGATTGAATTTAATTCAATCCCCTCACACCTACCAAATAAATTATCAAAGACTGTGATGGGCTATCTGACCTTGGACTAAATGTACTCATCCTCGGGAATAAGCAATAGGTTGTGCCTGACTTCCCTTTGGCTGTTTTTAGTACCAGCAAATAACCTGTTAATGACCAGTGCCTGTGATAAATGATAGTCCCAACTTACTTGAAAGATTTGTCCTTCTGAAATGAATGGATTACATCTAGGGGAAGCTTAAATTAGCTGTACCGTGTCCTTCCTTGTCAGCTTCAGATAAAATATGATGGTAGATGTTGGCTTGTGCGGTGGTGGACTGTGCTAAGAACATGGGTATGTAGCAGCTTGATGGGATTTGCATATAGATCTGTATTTGACTGTGACTCTTAATATATATAGTTCATTATTCTTAACATTTACAGTGAGGAAATCACATTGCGGTTGATGCAAGTTGTTATGGCCCCAAGAGTGGTGACACAGTTACTATTTTACGTAATTCCCATCGTGTCAGTTGGTAGCATTCTCAGCTCTTAAGTCGCAGCAGTCCGGATTCAGCTCCAGGGCTGGATCACAAAAATCAAGACCAATACTCCAGTGCAGTACTGAGGGAGTGCTGCACTGTTGGAGGTACTGTCTTTTGGATGAGAGGTTAAACTGAGACTGTGTCTGCCTGCTTGAGTGATGTAAAAGATCCCATGGCACCATTTCAAAGAAGTGCAATTACTTCCCCCCCCCCCCCCCCCCCCCCCCCGCCCCCCCAACCCTTAATCAATATCACAAAAACAAATTAACTGGTCTTTTTCACATTGCTGTTTGTGGGAGTTTGCTTTGTGCACTTTGGCTGCCATGTTTCCTACAGTACCACAGTGACTATACTTCAAAAAGTACTTAATTGGCTGTAAAGTGCCTTTAGACATCCATTGCTCATGAAAGGTGTTACATAAGTGCAAGGTTTTGTTAATTGTCCCAGATGTAATTTCATCACAAAGGTGATAAAGTGTACAAAATCTGAAAGCTTTTCCAGGTTTTGTTTTCCCTCTTGTCTGCTCAGTTCTGGTTGCCTCATTACAGGAAGGATGTGGAAAAGATTGAAAGGGTGCAGAGGAGATTTACAAGGATGTTGCCTGGATTGAGTGGCATGCCTTATGAGGATAGGCTGAGGGAGCTCGGTCTTTTCTCCTTGGAGAGACGTAGGATGAGAGGAGACCTAATAGAGGTATATAAGATGTTGAGAGGCATAGATCGGGTGGACTCTCAGAGGCTTTTTCCCAGGGTGGAAATGGCTGCTACGAGAGGACACAGGTTTAAGGTGCTGGGGGGTAGGTACAGGGGAAATGTTAGGGGGAAGTTTTTCACAGAGAGGGTGGTGGGCGAGTGGAATCGGCTGCCATCAGTGGTGGTGGAGGCAAACTCAATAGGGTCTTTTAAGAGACTCCTGGATGAGTACATGGGAGTTAATAGGATGGAGGGTTATAGGTAGGCCTAAAAGGTAGGGATATGTTCGGCACAACTTGTGGGGCCGAAGGGCCTGTTTTGTGCTGTAGTTTTTCTATGTTTCTATATGGATTTTAGTAAGGCGTTTGATAAGGTCCCCCATGGTTGGCTTATGATGAAAGTAAGGAGGTATGAGATAGAGGGAAAGTTGGCCGATTGGATAGGTAACTGGCTATCTGATCGAAGACAGAGGGTAGTGGTGGGTGGAAAATTTTCGGACTGGAGGCAGGTTGCTAGCGGAGTGCCACAGGGATCTGTGCTTGGTCCTCTGCTATTTGTGATTTTTATTAATGACCTAGAGGAGGGGGTTGAAGGGTGGATCAGTAAATTTGCTGATGACACCAAGATTGGTGGAGTAGTGGATGAGGTGGAGGGCTGTTACAGACTGCAAAGAGACATAGATAGGATGCAAAGCTGGGCAGAAAAATGGCAGATGGAGTTTAACCCTGATAAATGTGAGGTGATTCATTTTGGTAGGACAAATTTAAATGTGGATTACAGGGTCAAAGATAGGGTTCTGAAGACTGTGGAGGAACAGAGAGATCTTGGGGTCCATATCCACAGATCTCTGAAGGTTGCCACTCAAGTGTGTTAGCATTTATTAACAGGGGGTTGGAGTTTAAGAGCCGTGGGGTTATGCTGCAACTGTACAGGACCTTGGTGAGATCACATTTGGAATATTGTGTGCAGTTCTGGTCACCTCACTATAAGAAGGATGTGGAAGCGCTGGAAAGAGTGCAAAGGAGATTTACCAGGATGCTGCCTGGTTTGGAGGGTAGTTCTTATGAGGAAAGGTTGAGGGAGCTAGGGTTGTTCTCTCTCGAGCGGAGGAGGTTGAGGGGAGACTTAATTGAGGTTTATAAAATGATGAAGGGGATAGATAGAGTGAACGTTCAAAGACTATTTCCTCGGGTGGATGGAGCTATTACAAGGGGGCATAACTATAGGGTTCATGGTGGGAGATACAGGAAGGATGTCCGAGGTAGGTTCTCAGAGAGTGGTTGGAGTGTGGAATGGACTGCCTGCAGTGATAGTGGAGTCAGACACTTTAGGAACATTTAAGCGGTTATTGGAAAGGCACATGGAGCACACCAGGATGATAGGGAGTGGGATAGCTTGATCTTGGTTTCAGACAAAGCTCGGCACAACATCGTGGGCCGAAGGGCCTGTTCTGTGCTGTACTGTTCTATGTTTTTTTGTACTGCGTTGACAACCCTCCAATACTTTACTAAAGTAACCATTCTTCATATATGACCATCGATGCCAAAGCCATAGAACCATAGAAGTCCTACAGTGCAGAAGGAAGCCATTTAACCCATTGAGTCAGCACCGACTCTCTAAAACAGCATCTTACCCAGGCCCAACCACCCCCCCCCCCCTTCCACATCCTATCTCCATAACCTGCCATCTTGGGACACAAAGGGAGAATTAGCATGGCCAATTCACCTAGCCTTTTTTTCTATTCATTCGTGGCACATGGACGTCGCCGGCTGTGCAGCATTTATTGCCCATCCCTAGTTGCCCGAGGGCAGTTGAGAGTCAACCACATTGCTGTGGCACTGGAGACACATGTGGATCAGACCAGGTAGGGACAGCAGATTTCCTTCCCTAAAGGACATTAGTGAACGAGATGGGTTTTTCCAACAGTCAGTGAAGATTTCATGGTCATCATTAGACTCTTAATTCCAGATATTTTTTATTGAATTCAAATTCCATCACCTGCCATGGCAGGATTCGAACCCAGGTCCCCAGAACGTTAGCTGAGTTTCTGGATTAATAGTCTAGAGATAATACCACTAGGCCATCACCACCTACACATCTTTGGACTGTGGGAGGAAACCGGAGCACCTGGAGGAAACCCACATAGACATGGGGAGAACGTGCAAACTCCACACAGTCACCTAAGGCCGGGATCAAACCCAGGTCTCTGGTGCTGTGAGGCACATATGCGAAGCACTGTCTGCCTCTTGATTTTGAAGGGCCAGGAGTGGAAAAATGGGCTGAAGTTTGGCGAAACTGGAACTCCACCTATTCTGCAACTCAGTGTATTGTCAGCTGGGTGAGGCTGGCCCGGTGGCAATGTGCCCTCAAACAGGCAGCGCTTTGTTTAAAAATATATGTTGGGCTTGGTAGATGCAGGTGGTGTGGATCCTGTGCATCATTTCTTGCTGTTTTCAGAATCTCAGAATTGTTACAGTGTAGAAGGAGGCCACTTGGCCCATCATGTCTGCACTGGTTCTCGAAATGAGCAATTAACTTAATGCCATTCCACTGTCTTCTCACGGTAACCCTGCAGATTCTTCCTTTTCCAGTAGCACCCGGAATGTCTAATTCTCTTTTGAATGCCTTGATTGAGGATTGGTTAACTAACAGAAAGCAAAGAGTGGGGATAAATGGGTGTTTTTCTGGTTGGCGATCAGTGATTAGTGGCGTGCCTCAGGGATCGGAGTTGGGACCGGAGTTGTTTACAATTTACACAGATGATTTGGAGTTGGGGACCAAGTGTAGTGTGTTAAAATTCGCAGATGACACTAAGATGAGTGGTAGAGCAAAGTGTGCAGAGGACACTGAAAGTTTACAGAGGGATATAGATCGTCTAAGTGAGTGAGCAAGGGTCTGGCAGATGGAGTACAATGTTGGTAAATGTGAGGTCATCCATTTTGATAGGAATAACAGCAAAATGGACTATTATTTAAATGGTAAAAAATTGCAGCATGCTGCTGTGCAGAGGGACCTGGGTGTCCTCGTGCATGAATCGCAAAAGTTGGTTTGCAGGTGCAGCAGGTAATTAAAAAGGCAAATGGAATCTTGCCCTTCATTGCTAGAGGGATGGAGCTTAAAAACAGGAAGGTTATATTGCAGCTGTGTAAGGTGCAGGCGAGGCCACATCTGGAGTAGTGTGTACAGTTTTGGTCTCCTTACTTGAGAAAGGATATACTGGCGCTGGAGGGGTACAGAGGAGATTCACTAGGTTGATTTCGGAGTTGAGAGGATTGGCTTATGAAGAGAGACTGAGTAGACTGGGGCTATACTCATTGGAATTCAGAAGAATGAGGGGAGATCTTATAGAAGCATATAAAATTATGAAATGAGTAGATAAGCTAGAAGCAGGGAAGTTGTTTCCACTGGCGAGTGAATCTAGAACTAGAGGGCATGGCCTCAAAATAAGGGGGAGCAAATATAGAGCTGAGTTGCGGAGGAACTTCTTCACCCAAAGAGTTGTGAATCTGTGGAATTCCCTGCCCAGTGAAGCAGTTGAGGCTACCTCATTGAATGTTTTTAAGGCAAAGATAGATAGATTTTTGAACAATAAAGGAATTAAGGGTTTGGTGAGCAGGCGGGTAAGTGGTGCTGAGTCCACAAAAAAATCGGCCATGATCTTATTGAATGGCGGAGCAGGCTCGAGTGTCCAGATGGCCTGCTCCTGCTCCTAGTTCTTATGTTCGTATGAACTTGCCTCCACCACACTCTGTGCATTTCTGTACTTAAACCCTCACTACAGGAAAAAGATTTTCCTCAGGTCACTATTGCTTCTTTTGCCAGTTACTTTAAATCTGTGCCCTCTCGTTCGCAATCCTTTCATGAGTAGGAACAGTTTCTTCCTATCTACTCTATCCAGACGCTTCATGATTTTGAATACCTCGATCAAATCTCCTCTCAACCTTTTCCTGATCCCTGGAACCATTATCGTGAATCTTTTCTGCACTCTCTCCAATGCCTTCACTTATTTCCCAAAGTGCAATGCCCAGAACCGGATGCAGTACTTCAGATGAGGCCGGACTAGTGTCTTAGAAATCATAGAAATCATAGAAAGCCTACAGTACAGAAAGAGGCCATTCGGCCCATCGAATCTGCACCAACCACAATCCCACCCAGGCCCTACCCCCATATCCCTACATATTTTACCCGCTAATCTACGCATCCCAGGACACTAAGGGGCAATTTTTTTAGCATGGCCAATCAACCTAACCCGCACATCTTTGGACATCTTATATGAGTTTAGCATAGTCTCCTTTCTCTTGTACTCTTTACCTCTTAATAAAGCCTCACTGTCAGCTTTATTAACCATGCTCTCAACCTGTCCTGCCAGCTTCAGTAACTTGCGCACATTTTCACCCAGAACCCTCTGCACCTGCACCCCCTTTGGAGTCATACCTTTTATTTTATATTGTCTCTCCATGTTCATCTATTAAAATGAATTAAATCACATTTCTCTGAATTGAACTTCATCTCCACTTGTCTATGTCCTTTTGAAGTTCTACACCATCTCCCTCACAGTTCACACTGCTTCCAAGTTTTGTATCATCTGCACATTTTAAAATTGTGCTTGTATTCCAAGGTCATTAATACATATCAGGAAATATAAGGATCCCAAACCTGATTCTTGGAGAATTCACTACAAACCTTCCTCAGCCTGAAAAATATCCATTAACCAATACCGAGGGTGGCCCAGTAGTTAGCACTGCTATCTCACGATGCCAGGAACTCGGGTTTAATTCCAGCCTTGGGGTCACTATCTGTGTGGAGTCTGCACATTCTCCCTGTGTCTGCGTGGGTTTCCTCTGGGTGCTCCAGTTTGTTCCCACAGGCCAAAGATGTGCAGCTTAGGTGGATTTGCCATGCTAAATTGCCCCTTAGTGCCCCAAGATGTTAGGGGGATTTGCAGGGTAAATGCATGAGGTTACAGGGGTAAGGTAAGATGCTCTATCGGAGAGTTGGTGCAGACTTGAAGGATCGAGTGGCCTCCTTCTGTATTGTAGGGATCCTATGAATACCTTCTGTTTCCTTCGCAACCAATTTGTATCCATGTTGCTCCAGTCCCTTTTATTCTATGAACTATAACATTATTTACAAGTCTGTTGTGCGCTATTGTGTCAAATGCCTTTCGGAAGTACATGTACAACACATCCAAACTCCAGCAAGTTAGTTAAACACTATTTTCTCTTAAATTCATGCTGGCTTTCATTAGTTAACCTACATTTGTCCATTCTAGTCTGAGTATGTCAAACATTGACCACACTATGATTGCTAAGTGGCAGGTATATGGAGATGATAGAAAGGGCATCATAATATTAAGGTGAGTGTATTCCAGCCATTCCTAAACCATCTTCATCATTTTTATTGTTCATTTTCTTGCTAATATTCAGGTTCCAATGCATGTCATTTATTCTGCATTTCTTGGAACCATTACTTATACCAATGGATTTCTTCAAGGAAGTTTTGTTATCTCATCGATTTGGAAGAAGGAAGGATCCACAGCGGATATATTATGTACGTTGCTTTGGTAGAAGATCCAGGCAGATGAAGATTCCTCCCCCTTAATGAATCTAAGGCAACATTGCTAATGGTGCCACTAAGCTATGTGAATGCCTCATTATCCTTTCAGTGTTGCATGCTTTCTTGGAAGTACCCTAATCAGAACATGTCATATTTTCTGCAGTTCAACATGAAAGACGATATGCCAAGGTAATTAAGAGCTAGTGTGCATGATTAAATGCACCTGCAAGATGTCAGCACTCATTTGACAGATTCTGACACAACTACTTTGCAGTGGCCATGGGAAATTGTCTTCTCAGGGTCTGAGCCAGCAGAGAGGCAGGTGCTGAGTTGTGCCGTATGCTGCAAGAACATCTCCAGCCACAATGCAGCATGCAGCTGGCGTACACAGTAACAGTACAGTCAGCTGTGGCCGAAACCTGGCTCTATCTCCATGCGTGATAATGATGATGATAGTGAGGATGATGCACAGAGCAGCATGGAGAACGACTCTGATGAAGCACCATTTCCACCTCAGCAGTCAACTGCTGGGCTGCTCTACCCTTGCTGCAGACTCAAAATAGTGAGTTAGTATTCCTTCCTGTTTTGCCAATCTTGCCCTAGCTGGTACCCCTTACGCTTGGCAAAGACTGATAGATAATGTGTGGAGATGCCTTTGACATCCAATCATGGCACCGCTCATCAATTGTTCCTATTCCTTTATATTTTACTTGTGGCAGTTTTTTTACATCCATCAATAGTGTGCTAATTGCATTTTCCACATCTGCACTTGTAACTAAGCTACCAGCTAACCACTAAATTTGGATTGTCTCGTTGTATTTTAGTTTCCGAAGGAGATTGGGGATAGTTTAGACATTTCACAATGGTTTTGTTAATCCCATTGTTGTGAACTGCCTTTTCAACTTCACGTGGAAAGTGTTGCAGCATTACTGCTGTGAAGCATCAACATGCTCAATTTCATCTTCTGCACAGGGAAGTTTCCCAATGTTAGAAAAATAAAGTTGACTGAGCAGCAATACAGACACAATCAATAATTATTCTGAGGCAAATGCACATTTTAAGGAAGTATTTTAGCACACATTGCCAATAATTGTTGGCATTGTATTTGCACTTGCCTTATGCCAGCTCAAACAGTCTGGCAAAGGTAAGTGACCGCTGAAGGAAATTTTGGCACATATTCCCATTGGCAAGAGTGGCGTCAAACTAAGTTTTGGTATAGTTTCTGTGTTAAGTACAATCCAGGCGTTTTGGGGGCCAATAGATTTCACAAAGCAAAAGAAAGCTCTAATGTGTCTCATGGACGTGGACCAAGGGAAAACCTATGACAAAAGTTCTTAAAAGTTAATTGAAGTCTTTCCTTTAAGACGGCTTCTTAAAAATGCAGCTCCCCAAATGAGAGCTGCTAAGTCAGAAAAAATCAAACCTGACTCCTTGTGGTCTGTTTGTTTAATACAGCACATTTGTTTCCACTCTGGTTTATGTATGTTGCATTTCTCTTTGTACTGCCCTTCCCAGTTGGGGCAAATGTGAGCCAGGACATATACCACATGGCTTCTATCAATGCTGCTATATACCAAACATTCGGTGGAATTTTCCCATTCCGCCCACCATGGGAATCATAGTGGGTGGGACAGGATCCATGCAAAGTTCCGTTGACCTCGGGTGGGATTTTGATTTGATTCATTTGATTTGATTTATTGTCACATGTAATAGCATACAGTGAAAAGTATTGTTTCTTGCGTGCTATACAGACCGAGCATACCGTTCATAGAGATGGAAACGAGAGAGTGCAGAATGTAGTGTTACAATCATAACTAGGGTGTAGAGAAAGATCAACTTAATGCAAGATAGGTCCATTCAAAAGTCTGACGGCAACAGGGATGGAAGAAGCTGTTCTTGAGACGGTTGGTACATTACCTCAGACTTTTGTATCTTTTTCCCAATGGAAGAAGGTGGAAGAGAGTATGTCCGGGGTGTGTGGGGTCCTTAATTATGCTGGCTGCTTTTCCGAGGCAGCGGGAAGTGTAGACAGAGTCAATGGATGGGAGGCTGGCTTGCGTGATGGATTGGGCTTCATTCACAACCTAAGAGGGAGGCCGTGCCTTACAAATTTGGTGGAGTTTTTTGAGGAAGTGACAAAAACGGTTGATGAAGGAAGGGCCGTGAATGTCGTCTATATGGATTTCAGTAAGGCATTTGACAAAGTCCCACATGGCAGGTTGGTTAAGAAGGTTAAGGCTCATGGGATACAAGGAGAAGTGGCTAGATGGGTGGAGAACTGGCTTGGCCATAGGAGACAGAGGGTAGTGGTCGAAGGGTCTTTTTCCGGCTGGAGGTCTGTGACCAGTGGTGTTCCGCAAGGCTCTGTACTGGGACCTCTGCTATTTGTGATATATATAACTGATTTGGAAGAAGGTGTAACTGGTGTAATCAGCAAGTTTGCGGATGACACGAAGATGGCTGGACTTGCGGATAGCGAAGAGCATTGTCGGGCAATACAGCAGGATATAAATGGGCTGGAAAATTGGGCGGAGAGGTGGCAGATGGAGTTTAATCCGGATAAATGCGAAGTGATGCATTTTGGAAGAAATAATGTAGGGAGGAGTTATACAATAAATGGCAGAGTCATCAGGAGTATAGAAACACAAAGGGACCTTCAAGTCCACAAATCCTTGAAGGTGGCAACACAGGTGGAGAAGGTGGTGAAGAAGGCATATGGTATGCTTGCCTTTATAGGACGGGGTATAGAGTATAAAAGCTGGAGTCTGATGATGCAGCTGTATAGAACGCTGGTTAGGCCACATTTGGAGTACTGCGTCCAGTTCTGGTCGCCGCACTACCAGAAGGACGTGGAGGCGTTAGAGAGAGTGCAGAGAAGGTTTACCAGGATGTTGCCTGGTATGGAGGGTCTTAGCTATGAGGAGAGATTGGGTAGACTGGGGTTGTTCTCCTTGGAAAGACGGAGAATGAGGGGAGATCTAATAGAGGTGTACAAGATTATGAAGGCTATAGATAGGGTGAACAGTGGGAAGCTTTTTCCCAGGTCGGAGGTGACGATCACGAGAGGTCACGGGCTCAAGGTGAGAGGGGCGAAGTATAACTCAGATATCAGAGGGACGTTTTTTACACAGAGGGTGGTGGGGGTCTGGAATGCGCTGCCAAGTAGGGTGGTGGAGGCAGGCACGCTGACATAGTTTAAGACTTACCTGGATAGTCACATGAGCAGCCTGGGAATGGAAGGATACAAACGATTGGTCTAGTTGGACCAAGGAGCGGCACAGGCTTGGAGGGCCGAAGGGCCTGTTTCCTGTGCTGTACTGTTCTTTGTTCTTTTGTTCTTCTTTTATAGTCTTCTGGTCTTGGAACGAGCGCAGCAAGAAAATCCCGCCCATTAAGTGCACAGCTCATGTCACTTTCTCTGCCCTCCGCACATTACCCCCCTCCCCACACACCAGAGCCCAGCCAAGAATTGTAACAGAAAATGACAGTTCATCTTAGGCCCAAGCACTTTTCATCAAAATGTCCTCACAGTTATAATGTACAACAGGGCAACCAGTCACCAAAAGGAGCAGCCAGGTTTGAACCATGGACCTGCTGATCTGCAGTCTAATGCTCTATCACTGAGCCTATACCCCCTCAAATTTGAATTGTAGGTTTTGATTGAATTCAAATTTTACAATCTACTGTGGTGGGATTTGAACCCACGTCTCTTGATTACCAATCCAGCAAGAACGTCACTACTGGCTGCCCGAGCACCCAGAGGAAACCCATGCTGACACGGGGAGAATGTGCAAACTCCACACAAGCAGTCAGTCATCCAAGACTGGAATTGAACCCAGGTCCCTGGGGCAGCAGTGCTAACCACTGTGCTCCCGTGCCGCCTCAAGCACTCTTCCTCACATTCAGCAAATGATTATTAATCCTGCAGGATTAGTTAACAAACAGCTGCAACAATGACACCACTGCTGTTGAAATCTAATTGTTTATTGGGAAATAAAGTCTCAATTACATTCTGTGCAAGTATAGACAGCAGGAATTTAACCTTTTTTCTGCTTTCATTGCTTAAAGTCAAATTACATTTTCGCAATCCATGCTGGACATTGGTGTGCATACTAATGCTATTCCTCTGTTAGTCCCCAGTGGTGTGGTTTAGGGAAAGATCAAACAACACCTACCAAAAAAGCTCCCCTACACATCCCCTCCCAGGGTTTGGAAAAGACTATTAAAAAGATTGTCGCAATGGAGCAAATGTAATTCAACACTGACATTCCACGCACAAATCCAGCATTTATTTGCCATTAAAAACTCAGCTGTAACTTTCAAATCACCTGCACAGTAGTTGGGCAGTTGTGCTGGAGCAGGCTTATTTTACTGTCGCTGATTGGGGACTCGTGACCCTGATCTTTGCAAATCTGCCAACACATTCTGCGCTGGGAAGTTGAAAAGTGAAAATAAAGGCAGAGATCTTAATAAATCAAATTCTGTTTTTGTTACAGCCAGCATATTTAACCAATGTTTTGGGGATCACATTCTATTCATTTATTAGTCAGTCCAAAAATACCTAAATAAAACAGCTCTGCTTCTTCAATCAAATTAGGTTTTTATTAGATGAGATTAGAGAATTTTGGGGAGGGGGTTGGTGTTGGGGAACAGGTCATACACCGTTTTCAGTGGCTTGTTTAAAGTCAGCCCTACTGATGTCTTCAACAAAAATAACTTGCAACTATTTGATTTATTATTGTCACATCGAAGGGCCGAATGGCCTACTCCTTCACCTATTTTCTATGTTTCTATGTATTGGTATACAGTGAAAAGTATTGTTTCTTGAGCTATACAGACAAAGCATACCATTCATAGAGTAGGAAAGGAGAGGGTGCAGAATGTAGCATTACAGTCATAGCCAGGGTGTAGAGAAAGATCTACTTAATATAGGAGTTAAAGTTTTAAAAGCATAGAAAGAGTAAAGGACAGAATTAGAGGGTATGCTGGGGACAGCTCACAAGGAGTCACCACGCTCCGGTGCCATCTCGAAATCTTTTAGAAGGCTTCACTGGTATCTAACAGAAAATGCCAAGTCTGATTTTTGACATATTCTGAGCTATCTAAACCTGCCATGGTAACAGTAAGAACTCTTAACTCAGCCTCTGTGGGCTAAGGAGAGGAATGTGTTCCGGGATTGTTACTCTTAATCACTGTCTTGTCGGTCTCGGTTGCAATAGTGTTTGTCACTTGAGGGAAGAATTGATGGCGCACTGATGTTCACCAGGGGTTGGAACATATCAAAAGGCCCACAGAGTTTCAGTGTCACACACCTTAAACTTCCTTCAATAGTAATAGTGCTTCAGCTTCTTTGAGAACGCAGCCTGGGCAACAATACCAGATCCTAATTCAAGCATAAATACCCCAGGAAAATCTGATTCAATTTGCATCAACCAAGCACTGTGCCATGCCATCAATTTATTAATTCTCCTCTGATGTCAAAGATTTTAAGTTCGAAAGTAGGAAATGATTGAATCAACTGAATAGAGCTGTTGCATTGTCCACAAATGTGGGACTGGTGTTCGTGACGATAGATCAATGAAGAACCAGTAATAAGAAGTGCTTGAGAAATTCTCCAGTTTTTAGCAAGTCCCACTGAATGCAGTTTAAGAAACAACTAATCTGTTGCAGCAGCATTTAACACACGGCACATTGTACTCATTGCTTTGAGTGTTTCTTTTAACATTGACAGCACTTCATAACCATCAGTGATATGGTGAATGTTTTTACAAATAAGGCCAACTTGATAGTGACGAGGTCAGTTCCATCAATGAAGATAACTCCCCGCTGCCCACAAATTATTCAATTTAGCAATTTACACTGGGTTTTGTAAACCAAGTCCTGCTGTTACTTCTGTGCACGAATATTCAAACATTGGCAAAGTTCGCCATGGGCTTTGAGGCTAAGTGCATGGTCCTATATGGAGCTGAGTCACACATGCATGAGGGAGAACGTTCACCCATCCAGCTCAATCTTCCTTAGAAACCTATAATTCCCTCTCATTATAGAGCCTAGATGTCTCTAAATGATTCCAGAGGTTTTGTATGAACTAACCTAGCCGGAGAACTATCACAGTTATTGATCATTCTTTGTGTAAAAATATTCTACCAGTTATCATTCTATTTACCAGTTTTACCCATGTCGCCATGCCAGCCTGTCATCCTTTATATGGGCATGATTTTTCAAATGGTGACATTTCCTGCCCACCACCTGAAGAGTGGGCAGAAAAAACATCCCCACCAATTATAGTAGTCCCTGCACCCCAATCTGATGGGTCACCAGCCCTGTCAGCCCAACAGTGCTGGTGGTAGCAGTGGCCAAAACTGATCCCGGATTTAAAGTTCCAGGGCGGAAACGTGGCGGGTGGGACAGAAAATTCGGCTGATCACGCCAAGGGTCCATTGACCTCGGGCGGGAATTTCCGACCTTGGGGTGTGCATGGCCAGAAAGTGCCACCTCCAGAGTCTAGGCTCAGATGAGTGTGGGTGGTCTAACTACAGAATGAGGTGGTTCATTTCGGAGAGATGGGTAAGTTGGCTTTGGAGTCCTAATGGAGAAGCTTTGGGAGGGTATATATTGGGGGGGAGGGGCATTGCAAAGGGTGGACTCTGGGCAGGTACCCAATGTGGTAAAGGGCTTGAGGGAGATGCTCCCCCTTCACACCCAAGGCCCAAACAGGGTGACCTGCCGTGCATCTCTCTTGCTTCTGAACTCCTTTCATCAACCTCAAAATTGAGGCCGGGCAGGAAGCCAGCCCTTTAATCGGCCAGTAATGGACACCTCGGGGCCTCAATTGGGAAGAGGGAGGGTGGACCATCCCAGGCCTCTCCTCCATCAAGTAAAATTGCAGACAGATTGGAGGCGGATGAGAGCCGTAAAATTCTACCTTTGAGTAACACTAAAGATTAGTCTATTCTATTTTAATTCATATCCTATACATCTCCATGATTTCCTTTCAAGGATGAAAAAACCAAGAGGCACTATGGAACAATAGTTAGCACTGCTGCCTCTCAGTGCCAGATGCCCAGGTTCGGTTCCCAGTTTGGGTCACTGCCTGCTCAGAGTCTGCACGTTCTCCCCGTGTCTGCGTGGGTTTCCTCCCAAGTCTGAAAGACGTGCTGGTTAGGTGGATTGGCCATGCTAAATTCTCCCTCAGTGTACCGAAACAGGTGCCAGAGTGTGGCGACTACGGGATTTCCACAGTAACTTCATTGCAGTGTTAATGTGAGCCTATTTGTGACATTAATAAATAAACTTTAAAATTTTTAAATGTTTTTCTCATGACTCACCCTTTCAGTAGAAGAGATCAGCTTTATGGTGCTTCTCTGCATCACTTACAACAACCTTTTTACAAAAATTCCAAGTTTTGCTTGTCAATCTGTGTTGAGTTAACTTCATCTCAATCAGAGTGATGGTACAATTGGTTTCAGCTTTGCCAGGTCAAGTCTGTTCCTCCCACCTTTGATCACTATTAAGTTCTAATGTGCCCATGTGTGGACGACAGGTGAGGACAACAGTAGACTTGGGTGTGAGATTCTGCACAAAATACGCTGTCCACAATCAATGTCTCGGCTCACCATTGGAGAAAGGCACAAGATATTGAAGGACATCATTGTTTAAGGAACAGTAGTTGAACATGTGTCAGCGTCACAGCAAAGAAAAGGGGGAAATTGTGAGATGTAGATGGGGGGGGGGGAAGTAAAATGAAATATGCACTCGAGTGGAAAGTGGTGATATTACAATGAGATTGGTTCTACTGTTAGTTCAGGAGACTTTTATCATCAAATGAACTAGAAAATATAGCACTGGTAGAGTGAAGAAACACAAGCGTTTTGCTGGAATGCTAGATTGTGAAGCCCTATGGTTTATTGTGGGGATCCATAACTATCAATGAAGTGGTTGAACCATTTACAGGAATCTGAGATGGGAATAATAGCATAGAACAACCTACATTAAGTCATGACACTATTTAATCACTTAAGCAACCCACAGAATCTCTAACTTAATAAATCTCGATAACTACATATTTTAGAATTGTTATTGGGCAATTTGGGATTCCAAATCAGAATCGGGGTTATGGTTTGATGCGTTATAATGAAATTTTGGTTATAAAGTTCTTATTTTGCAGTCAGAAGGAAATCAGGTGCGCTTTTGGATCAAGTGCACTTGTGCTGATGGTTGTAGGGGTGGGGGCTGACCTCTCTTGATTTTTCAATGCAATCTCCCCATATTCATTTAAATTTCCTTCCTATATGTGGAAAATGTGCACAAGGAACAGGTTTTCATGTTAGTTGGCTGGGAATTGTGCTGTTGAGCAAGAGTCTAGAAGTTAACGGTGCTAACCTAACAATCCGATGGCTATGAGTTTAAATCACACGATGCCAAGTCGTACAGTTGAATTCACTAACTCCAATCACTGCCATGAGGACATGACCATGAAAGCTACAGTTTTACTGTTAAAATCTCTCCTGGTTTATTAATGTCCATCACTGAAGGGACCAATTCACTTAATTCACAGAGGAAAATACTAAAAGCCTCCCAGCAATACTAGAGAATCAAGGGACTGGTGTCAACGAGGAACTGCAAGCTGCTAATATGAGTAAAACAAAACTAGAGAAATTAATGGGAGTTCAAGTAGATAAATCTGGACATAATGATCTACATAACAGAGGGTAAAATCTTGAGTCTGCATTCGCCATCTGCGAGGATGCTTGGCAGGGGCTCAAGATTTAGAAGTCGCAGTTCTCGCCAGCAAGAATGTGACTTCGGATCTTCCCCGCCCTTTGCCAGCACATCATCAGGATTATGCTCATAATGAGTGTGAACCTGCCTTACATGCATCCACATACATTTCCATATTATTAACCCGCGCCCCCCCCCCCCCCCCCCCCCCCCCCCCCCGGGCCTTATCTTTACCCCCCCCCCCGCCAGATATTGACACCATGTTGACATCACGTGACATTGGCATGATTCACACACACGTGCACTTATCGTGGGCGTCTCCTCAGGGGCGTAAAGGTATGTATACCCCCAGGGGAGGGGGACATAGCCAGGCAGTGCCCTGACAATGCCCCTTGGCACAGGTTGACACTGCCAGGTTGGCACCATACCACCCTGGCAATTTTAACATGTGCCAAGGGCCTGAGTTAGAACCTCATGAGCAATGGGGGGGAGGGGGGTGTTAATGCTGTTGTGATTGTGGACCAGGAGTGGCTCTGACTGTGTGGGTGGGGTTGGTGTGGTGTGAGTGAAGGGGTCGATGATCACGGCTGGGGGGATGGGGAGAGAAAAGGCTGATGATTGAGGGGTGGGGCGGGGGGAGCTGCCAAGATGAGTCCCTGAGGCCTCAGTGGTGGGTTGGGGGGAGGTTTACTGGAGTTTTGATCAGTGTGTCCTTTAAAGATGGCACCCCGATCTCTGAGTAACTGGGTGTTTAAGCCCCGCCACCCCCCTCTATGATGCTGTGATTCATTTCCCCTTGATTGATTTTGGCAGAGTGTGGTAGAATCGGGAAAGAAAACCGACTGGTTTACTGGAAAGAAACACACTGGCTTTCTTGCCAGAAACCACACACTGCCATTTTTTGGTAAGGTTTCATCCAGAGTCTTGAAAGAGGTGGCTGTAAAAATAGAAGATGCATCAATGGTCATCTTTTAAAATTCTGCAGACTCTGGAATGGTTGCTGCAGATTTGAAGGTGGCAAATGGAACTATTATTTAAGGAAAGAAGAAGAGAGGAAATGTGGAACAACATACCTGTTAGCTCCACGTCAGTCATGGGGAGATTGCTAGAATCTATAATAAAGGGTGTGACGATAGAACACCTATAAAATAATGGTAGCACTGGGCAGAGTCAATATGGATTTATGAAAGGGATAAACGCACATTTTTCCACATTGTATTCCATCTGCCAAATTTTGCCCACTCACTTAGCCACCAGAATTCTACCGCCCTGCCCACCATGGAAGCAGAGTGGGCGAGGGGCGGACAATGGAAACGTCCATTGTCCTCGGGCGGGATTTTCCGGTCTCGCTCAAGCAAGGCCGTAAATTCCTGCCCGGCGCCTCTAATTTCCCTTGAAGCATCAAACCTGTTGGAGGTTTTTGAGGATGTAACTGGCAGAATAGATGAGGGGGAACTGGTGGATGTGTTATATTTAGAATTTCAGAAAACTTTTGATAAGGTCCCGCACAAGAGTTTAACAAACAAAGTTAGAACACATGGTTTTGGGGAGAATACGCTAGCATGGATTGTGAATTGGTTAACGGGCAGGAAGCAGAGAGTTGGAATAAATGGGTCATTTTCACGTTGGCAGACTGCGACTAGAGGTACACCGTAAGGATCAGTGTTTGGGCCCCACATAGTCACAATGTATATAAATAATGTGGATGTGGGGATTAAATGTAATGTTTCCAAGTTTGAAATTGACACAAAAATAGAAGGAAGTGAGGAGGTTGTAAAGATGTTTCAAGGGAATTTAGAGAGGCTAAGTGAGTGGGCAAAATTTGGCAAAGGAATAGAATGTGGAAAAATGTGCGGTTATCCACTTTGGTAGGAAAAACAGAAATAGAATATTTCTTAGATGGTGAGAGACCGGGGAGTGTTGAACCACTGAAAGCTAACATGCAGGTATAACAAGAAATTAAGAAGGTAAAACAGTATGTGTTAGCCTTTATTACAAGAGTATTTGAGTAGTAGAGTAAAGATATCTTGCTTCAGTTATACAGAGTCTTGGTGAGACCACACCATAGTACTGTGTGCCATTGTGGTCTCCTAAGGAAAGATATTCTTGTGATAGTGGGGCTGCGACAAAGGTTCAACAAACTAATTCCTGGGATGGAGGGAATGTCCTATGAGGTATCATTAAGTAGTCTGGTCCTTCACTTTCTTGAGGAAGAATGAGAGGTGATCTCATTCAAACATATATGTCCGAATTCTATCGCCCCACCCGCCACGGAATCAAAGTGGGCGAGGGGCGGACAATGGAAATGTCTGTTGACCTTGGGTGGGATTTTCCGGTCTCAGGTCCAACGAGCCTGTAAACTCCTGCTCATTAAATTCTTACAGGGCTTGACAGGATGGAGACAGGAAAAATGTTTCCCCTGGTTGGAGTGTTGAAAATCAGAGACACAGTTTCAAAAATAGAAATTTCTTCAAAGAGTGGTGAACCTTTGGAATTTTCTGTCCCAGAAGACTTTGGAACCTCAGTCATTGATTGATAGACCCACATATTGAAAACACCAAGGGATACGGGGATAGTGCAGCAAAATGGTGTTCTGTAGTAAATCAACCATGATCTCATTGAGTGGTGGGATTGGGCATGAGGGGGTGAATGGCCTACTCCTGCTCCTACCTCTATGTTCAAAGACACTCTGAAGCTTTCCTTAAAGCGCAGCAGCATTGACATTAATGACTGGGAGGAGCTTACTACCAATTGTTCAAAATAGCAACAACTTATCCATCTAGCTGCCTCATGCTTTGAGTCCAAATGCCTTAATGATGAGGGAGAGCAGTGGCAGAGAGGGGCAGAAAAGGAAACAAATCTTGTAGTTCGGATCCTGCTATCTCATGGGACGTGCTGTCCTTTGTGCACAAAGATCTGCGGGTTGAGAATCGGCCTGCTCAGTCATGTGAGGACCCTTGACAGAAACCCATGATCGAGTAGATGTCAATCTCAAATTGAAGGACAGCCGACAATAATATGTGACTTAATTCCCACACTTACGTGGTTGATGCTTCGGGTGGGATTTTCCGGCCGCGTTCGCCCCGAAACCAGAAAATCCCTCCCGAGGTCAACGGACCTTTCCATGGTCCGCCCCTCGCCCGCTATGATTCCTGTGGCAAGCGGAACAGGAAAATTTGCCCCTTCATGCCCTCTCTTTGATTGTATTTTCTTAGAATGCTCCACATGATACCATGCACTCTGGCATACCGCAGCAGACTTTGTCCAGTTCTGCTCCTTCCCACAGCTATTAGCACTCCTTGAGGTTTGAGAGTGAGTTTGAGGAATGTGCACCTGTGGAATCACAATTCACAGGTAAGGAAGAGTAGCTGGAGGTGTTCATAAAGGAAGCTGAAAATCTGGCTCGCTTGGAGTCAAATTTATGGACAACTCGTTGGTTCCCAATTAAACCTGTCTGAAAATAGAAGTTAATCCAGGAGCAGCAGGCTTTAATAATACTGATTCAACTCAGCACAAACAGCCTGCAGCGACTTGGAGAGACATAGGGCAGTACACCTCTGCAATCAATGCAGCCCTGTGGGACAAATTCTGGAAATACAAATGTGTCTTAGAGAAAATGATATTTGCAGGTTGGCTCCAACGCAGTGAAAGGCCATGCAATGACCATTGTTCACTCACTAATGAACAAAGAACAAAGAAAATTACAGAACAGGATTAGACCCTTCGGCCCTCCAAGCCTTCACTGACCATGCTGCCGGTCTGAACTAAAACCCCTTACCCTTCCGAGGACTATATCTCTCTATTCCCATCCTATTCATGTATTTGTCAAGATGCCCCTTAAAAGTCACTATCATATCTGCTTCCACTATCTCTCATGGCAGCGAGTTCCGGACACCCACCACCCTCTATGTAAAAAAACTTGCCTCGTACATCTCCTTTAAACCTTGCCCCTCGCACCTTAAACCTATGCCCCCGAGTAATTGACTCTTCCACCTTGGGGAAAAAGCTTCTCACTAATGCTGTGGATATTCTCAGTGTGCCCATGGATAAGAATCGCTTCATCCCAGATTTTAGGGCAGTGAGAATGGACTTTCCCATATCAGAGATGCCCAGTTGATTGTTCTCGTCATTGAGCTGGTCTTTCCAGCTAATGTGGCAGGAGGAGGGTCGGGTGAGGTGCCTCCCTCTTACTTTGCCTGTACATCATCCCAATATAGCCAGACACCTGGAAGTACTGAGAAAATGTCAGGCACGGGACAGCTGTTGTCAACCTCTGTGTTGGACATGGACATGGCTCCAGAATGAAGGGATTCAATGCCAAAGTCCTTTCTACATTAACTTGCTATCATCACTTGAGGAACACTGCTAAAACATGATGCTGTGAAGTAGAATTTAAAAATGGAAAATGGGATTGTGAATAGGTGTGGCAGTGATAGAAAGGATTTTTTTTCAGCTATTAGAAGTCATAAGAGAGATCAAAGTCTGCAAAGGCCTTTGAGAAACTCTATGGGACATATTTGGGTGGAGTCCAAGCTATGACCAAATTGCTGAATGGTTACATTACATCTGTTTTCACTACTGAAGATGATGCTGAGTTGCCAGAAGTAAGAGATAGATAGAATGTTAATACTGAATCCTTTGAAGTTGTTCAGAATGAATCCTTGGTAGAATTTGAGCTCTTAAAACAGATTGGTTGTTGATAGTGATATTATTCATCCTAGAGTCCTTAAGGAAATGGGGTCTGTATTATGTTAGCCACTGGCTTGCATATTTGTCAAAATATTACGGTCTGGGAATGTTCATACAGGCTGGAGGGAGGTCCATATGGTGCCTTTATTTGAAAAAGGGAACAAGTCAGAATTGAGTAATTAAAGACCCATTAGCATGATATCATTTCCTGAAGGAATTATCAGGAATTAGACGCCAGTATTATATGATTTGTTGGGGGATTTTAAAGAATGGATTTTAATAACTCAGTTCCTGCTCTACCAACTTGGTTGAATTTTGGAAAAGGTTACAAAATTGGTAAATATTCCCTTTCTGAATTTCTAAAAGGCCCTTGATAATCTGCTGCACAGATGGCTATTAAGTAAAGTTGTGTCCTGTGGGATTGGCAGTCACATTTTAAGATGGATTGCAAATTTGCTACATTCATGTAAGCAGAGAGTGGTTATTAATGTAGGCAGCTCTGCAGGGGAGCCCTGGAATCCTGCTGGGATCTGTCTTAGTCCACTGCTCCTCACCATCTTTAAAAACAATTTGGTTGAAGGCATTGGGAGTACAATCCTTAAGCTTGTTGATGACAGCGAGGTTCTTGCAACAGTTAAGACCTGGGGGAAATGAGTTCAGATGTGGCACATGTTACTTAATGTCGATAAATTCAGTGGGATGTCTTTAGGTTATGCTGATTTTAGGAGATGTGTACCATGCAGAGTAACCCTGTAGAGGGGCAGGAGCAAGAGAGAGACCTAGGGCAGGATTTTCTGGCTGCGCTCACCCCAAAACCGGAAAATCCTGCCCGAGGTCAACTGACCTCCGCATTGCCTGCCCCCTGCCCGCTACAATTCCCATGGCGGGCGAGATGGAAAAATTCCGGTGCTAGGCTGGAATTCTCTGACCTCGTCTGTGGACGGGATTCTCTGGTCCCACTTCAGTGAATGGAGTTTTGGCTGAGTGCCAAATACTCCATTCTCGCTGGGAGCGATGGCGGGGTGAACGAGATCAGAGAATCCCAGCCCTAGCAATTATTGTTCAGTAAACACAGAAGTTTCATTAGCTGGGTTGCAAGGCTGTAGAGAAAATACATGGGTTATTAGAATCATAGAATCCTACAGTGCAGAAGGAGACCATTCGACCATCAAGCCTGCACTGACCATAATCCCACCCAGGCCCTATCCCCATAACCCCATGCATTTACCCTTGCTAGTCCCCTTGACATTAAGGGGCAATTTAGCGTGGCCAATCCATCTAACGCGCACATCTTTGGACTGTGGGAGGAAACTGGAGCACCTGGAGGAAACCCTCGCAAACACGGGGAGAACATGCAAACTCCACACAGACAGTGACCCAAGCTGGGAATTGAACCTGGGTCCCTGGCGTTGTGAGGCAGCAATGCTAACCACTGTGCCACTGTATAGGATGTATACTAATATATAAAATGGATATGCAATAATTACCCCATCTGGTACCTCCCCAAATTGTGATCAATTTGTGCCAAGTTTTTGTCCCTCAGACATGGGCAATATTTAGCCTCTAGTGAAGGTCCACATGAGGTTCACCAAGTTAATACGCAGCCTTAATTCTGATTGGTTTCGAGAACTGAGCTCTTTTCGCTTGAAAACTTTAGTTTTCTGAGCAAATATAATTGGGGGCTTCAAAATGATGAAGGAAATGGTTATGAAAAAAAAATCTTTGTGGGTTTTCCTGATTAGCCACAGTAACTTGGAAAGTGGTCTTGGAGACTCCAAATCTCACAAACTGTACGTCTGCCAAACCCTCCCAGATGTTACACAGGACAAACAGAAGAATGGCCAAGAAAGAAACTGTTGTTTGTTTGACTGGACAACAACAACAACTTGTATTTAAATATTGGGGGAGTGGTGGCAAGTCTCCCAGCCCGCTGCGGGCTGGAGACATCAGCGACTGCCTATTCATGAGATTCACGCTGGCCATCACAGCCTCCACGTGTCTCCCAAGGCACTTTTTTTTGGCGTCATCAGCTCCACGCCGGAAATCAGCACGGAGCTGATTATCATAATGAAATGAGCATTTGAATATGATTAGCGGGCCTGGGAATGTATTTTCTGGTTCCGTTAGCATCTGGTCCCGTTTCCACCCTCCCCCCGAACCCCGTCGGGAGTGGTTCCCTCCAGCGGCGTTTATGACTGCTCCCCACCAACGGGGAACAGGCATCTGAACCCACTGGAGGGAATAGATGCCATTGAGGCCCCCCGGGTGATCGGGGGTAAGTGGGTGTGCCCCTTGGGCAGTGCCAGCCTGGCACCATGGCACTGCCCAAGGGACAAACTGGCACTTCCCAATGAGCAATGCCGAGGGGGTGGGTCTACTGGGAGGCGGGGCCTATTGGGGTGATCAGTTGAGGGGGGATACCCTCTGCCACTCTGCAAAAGGATCAGTGGGGGAGGGAGGGAGTGAGGGTGATTGGGGATGGCCATCCGGGTTGGGGGAGTGGTAGGGTTGGGGCTGGTCATCGGCAGGGGGGTGGCGGGGAGATCGGGAGAGGGAAAGAGGACATAGGGGTCAACGATTGGGGGTTGTGGGGTTGGCCAGCGATTGGGAGGCTGGCAATGGGAGGACCACTGCGTGTGCGCTGATCTGTCAGAGCAGAGATTGGCGCATGCGCAGTGGCCCGCACAATGCTATGCTGCCAGCCTGTTGGGCGGGTATAGGCCCCACCCCCTACTTTCCAGAGTGAATTCTGCTGAGGCACTCTGCATCACAGAGTGTCAGAGATTTGCTCTGGTAAGTACGCTAAAAACCAGTGGGTTTTACTCCCATTTTCCCGCACATTGGGAACTTTGAATTTTTTTGGGAGAATCCCGGCCATGATCTTTAACATAGTACAATGTTCAAAAGTGCTTCACAGGACTGTTGTCAAACATAAGTTGACATTGAGCCACCTATGGAGCAGAATTTACAGACTTGCTGCAACAGGGGCGGGGCCATAAAATGCGGCTAGCTGTTCAAAGCTCCATTGAGTTTGGCGAGAATGGAAAATCCTGCTGGTGGGAGAGGCCATAAAATTCTGCCCATGGAGATATTAGGATAGTTGACTAAAAGTTTGGTCAATGAGTTACGCTTTAGGGCATATCTTAAAGAAAGAGAAAGAGATGGAGTGGTTCAAGGAGGGATGGTGCCAAGGTGACTGATGGTATGGCCATTGATAATGGGATAGTGAAAATCACAAGACAAGTCTTGGAGGAGCTTGAAGATCTTGGAGGGTTGTAATCCTGGAGGAAGTTACAGATGTAGGGAAGGGGCGAGTTATGAAGGGATTTGAAAACAATGAGAATTTTAAAATCAAGGCATTGCTGATCAGGAGCCATTTAAGATCAGCAAGCACAGTGGTGAAGGGTGAAGGGGACTCAATGCAAGTTAGGGTAGAGTTTGGATAAACAAGTTTCTGAAAGGGGTAAGGTAGGAGGCTGGACAGAGAAGGCAGCACTGTGGTTAGTGATAAAGAAAACATTGATTTAGGTTTGACTCCAGGAAGTACTTAATTTCTTTTCAACTTCTGGTACAAATCAAAATTTGAAGAAAGTGCATTGAATATGGATTCATTATAGGAATCCGAAAGGGAGCTTGTTAACTTCCTACAAGTAGAAGGAAAGCTGGCGAGACTAGAAGTGATTACAATATCAGTTATTTCAGCATTCTCAGCTTGCTGGATTGTTTCCAGGGGTTGGTGTGCTTTTTTTCCCAGTGTTTTATTTCCAAAGTCAACCTAAGGGTTTTTCTCATTTTTGCCACTCCCAAGACTGTGCGACTGGAGTGGATTAGTGCTTACAATACATAGGTGTTAAGACAGAATAGATTGGTTTTCCTTTATCATCTCTTTTGTTTGTAAGAACAGATTTACAGAGTTACCAAGCAAAACAATGAGCTTCAGGATTGGAGCGCATTCATTAATAATATTAAATAAATATTCGATTTTAAATTCCCCCACCGTCATCCCTGAAGCCAATTGAACAAGCTCGGGAAGACAGTTGTAATTAATATGCCACTTCTAGCCTTACCTACCTTCTGTAGCTCAAGATTCTTCTCTTCTTGCTATGGGGAGTGTTTATTGCACAGTAAGAAGTCTCACAACACCAGGTTAAAGTCCAACAGGTTTATTTGTTTATTTGGTAGCACAAGCCACAAGCTTTCAGAGCGCTGCTCCTTCATCAGGTGAGTGGGAGTCATGTTCACAAACAGGGCAGATATAGACACAAACTCAATTTACAAGATAATAGTTGGAATGCGAGTCTTTACAGGTAATCAAGTCTTAAAGGTACAGACAATGTGAGTGGAGAGAGGGTTAAGCACGGGTTAAAGAGATGTGTATTGTCTCCAGCCAGGACAGTTAGTGAGATTTTGCAAGCCCAGGCAAGACGTGGGGGTTACAGATAGTGTGACATGAACCCAAAATCCCGGTTGTACACGCTACATACTCTTGCAACTCGGCCAATGTTGTCTACCCGTTACGCTGCAGGAAAGAATGTCCTGAGGCATGGTACATTGGGAAGACCATGCAGACGCTACAACAACAGATGAATGAATACCGCTCGACAATCATCAGGCAGGAGTGTTCTCTTCCTGTTGGGGAATACTTCAGCAATCACGGGCATTCAGCCTCTGATCTTCGGGTAAGCGTTCTCCAAGGCGGCCTTCACGACACATGGCAACGCAGAATCGCTGAGCAGAAACTGATAGCCAAGTTCCGCACACATGAGGACAGCCTCAACTGGAACCTTGGGTTCATGTCACACTATCTGTAACCCCCACGACTTGCCTGGGCTGGTGCTATAATTGGTGCTATAATTCTCTGTCTCTGCAGTAAAACAGAGTAGACAAAGACTCTCTTTGCAGCATATGTGGATTGGAGTGGGTATAATCTCTAAATTAGTCTTTGGGGATAATACTGACTTTGGGCAATAATGTATAATGGGCGCTATCTGATCAGTCACCTGTATACACAACTTAAATGGAAATGAAAATCCAGGAAGGTGCATAGCAGGTGGCTGATTCAATATTCTACATGATTGCCCAAGGTCAAAATGATCCCTTCTTTCACAGGTCATTTTGCAACTGAAGGCACTATCCTTGGGTGAATAGATTTTCTTTATCCAGTTCATGAACCCCTATAAGAACAGCTAAAGGGATTCCCATCCTTCCAGTTTTATTGATGTGCAACGTGTATTGCAGCACAGATTGGCAAGACTTCAGGAAAGTGTGGTTTTACAAACTGAAGGCTTCAGCAAAAAAAAACAGAAATGTGGAGAAATATAAAAGTATGTAATATATTCAGTGCACTAACAAAGAACTGCTGACTGCACAAATAGAGTTTAATAGCAACTAAAGCAACAGACCCTTTGCTTTGAGGAGCATTCCAAAGGATGTCAGCTGTATTATGTCTGATTATGCAAAGCTGTTTAGAAGTAATCACTGAAAGGGATTTGAAATTTCTAATGTATCTGACACATAATGAGTAATATAAAATAATTAATGATCTATATAAATGGATTTTTTAATGTACAGTGAATTGTTAAACTGGTGACTTTGAATACCCTTAAAAAGTGTGTGATAGTCCAGGAGCAACTGGACAAAAAAGATGACAATTTAAAGTAATAACTCCAACTTACATTTATAAGTACCTTTAACATAGTAAAGTCCGTTTTATCTAGGATTGGAAGCAGAACCTTTCCCAAAGTCATGAAATTCAGCATGGGGAATTTCATTTGACTAAATGTATTGAGGTTTGCCTATGTCCTCATACAACTTCATTAAGCTGTATTAGGACATAGACATAAAAAAAAATACATCTAAAAGTTGGGCATGTTACAAGTTGACTGAGTAAATCAGCAGTTTTCGAAGACTGAGGCTTGCCACTGCTACCCTGGAGAGTTGACCCTGAAAAGTCACATTTACAATAATAAAAAATTGAAACAGAACCATTTGAAGTTTATACAACTGCAATGTAGAATCATTTTGTTCCTCCAATTCTCTCTCATCTATTGAGTGTACTGATTTTGTTGTAATTCACAAGGAAGGCGAAGGGGATGGGTGTGACAAAGCTCGGAGTGGTTGAACACTCTGAGGCATGGTAATGCTTAATAAGGTCAAACCATGTGCACTCGTAACATGAAGGAGTTAATATGGGGAGTTTGTTGGGGAAAGTGCATGATTAGAAGTTGGTGACTGATTCTGTGCACAAAGTAAAGGCAAGGAAAAGCTTATCAGTTCAGCAGCAACAATGAAATGGTTGCCTTCCTTACTCTCTATGTATTTTTGACACTTTGAAGTGTGAAATCAGAAGAGCAACATTCAAAATCAAGAAGTGTGCAACAACTAATAACTGCTGAGTACATTTAGTATTAATAACTATAAAAAGGTAACACTGGATCACCCTAATTTAACTTGCATGCTGAGCATAAAGCAGAGGGATGAATATAAATTGGACTAATTAAATATTCTAAAATAATTCTCTGTCAGCATTTAAGGACCAAAATACTGATGAGATTGTCTGATTATGCAAAGCTGTTTAGAAGTAATCACAGAAAGGGATTTGAAATTTCTAATGTATCTGACACATAATGAGTAATATAAAATAATTAATGATCTATATAAATTGATTTTTTAATGTACAGTGACTTGTCAAACTGGTGACTTTGAATTCCCTTAAAAAGTGCGTGATAGTCCAGGAGCAACTGGACAAAAAAGATGACAATTTAAAGTAATAACTCCAACTTACATTTATAAGTACCTTTAACATAGTAAAGTTCGCAAGGTATTTTAAAAAGGAAACATGAATACAAGTAATAATAAAGGTTTATAAGATAATTGAAATGATATCCAGTACTGGATGGAACAAAGAACAATACAGCACAGGAACAGGCCCTTCGGCCCTCCAAGCCTGCGCCGCTCATGTGCCCAACAATCCAACAGGATGAGCAGAAACTTTCTTCAATTAAATATTAAAAAAACCAAAGTCCCTGCAACAGACTCGCTACAGCTCTATCCACTCTGAACAACAGTCTCACAGTGAACCAGACTATTTGCAAACTTGGTGTCATATATGACCTGAAGGTGAGCTTCCAGCTAGTTATCCAAGTCAACATTAAAACCACCAATTTCCACTTCCATAACATTTGCCAACTCCACCCCGTGTCAGCTCATTGACTGCTAAAACACGCATCCATGCCTTTGTAATCTCGAGACGAGGCTCTTACAATGCATTCCAGACTGCTTCCAATTTCTACCCTCCCTGGAGCTGGGGTAGTCTAAAACTCTGCTGCCACGTTCTAACAGTATCAAATTCTGTTCTCCATCACCCCTGAACCCAGTTCAGCAACACCTCGATTTTGAAATTTCAATCCCTTGGATTCCCCTCCCTACAGCTCCCTGACTCTCTCCTCTTTTAAGATGCTCCTTAAAACCCACCTCTTTGACCAGGCTTTTGGCCATCTCCCCGAATATCACTTTATGTGGTTGGGTGTTAAACCTTGCTTTACTACAGTCTGGTGATGTGCCTTGGGATGTTTTACAATGTTAAAGTTGCTATATAAGCACAACGCTGTTATATTTTAAAAAATGACCGAGATTCTCCAGCCTCCCAGCTGCCGGCGGGAGCTGGAGCGTTGTTTGCCAGCGGTGGGATTCTCTGGTCCTGCCACTGTCAGTGGGAATTCCCATTGATGTCAACCCAAGCCAGTGTGAAACCTGCGGGCGGGGTGCGCTGCCAGCAGGACGGGAGAATCCCGCCAAGATAAATGCCGGAGAATTCCGGCCATTATGTTTTGAGGATGTTTACGAGGGTAAGGGGAGAAATAATAAAAGGGAGTGATTTAAGGCAAAAAGCTCTGTCTGATGGTGGAGCAGAAAGAAGTGTGGAACCATAGGAAGCTAGGCTTGGAAGACTAACTGTGAAGTGTGGAGGACTTTCTGAATGAAAACAGAGTTTTTGGGACAGGCAATAATCTAGAAAGTGACTAATTGAGACCAATTCATGCAAAGACAAGTCTCTGAAAAATTTGCTATAACTGCATTAAGTACGGTACTTGTGGTTTCTAAAATAATGAATATGAATAATTATCAATCAACTGTAAAGGATTAGTATTGAAAAGATTTTCATGTGTATCACAGAATTGTGCCAACTACCATGTATAACTGCAATGCTGTTCAGTTGCAAATGGTTTGAGGAAGTACATTATCTTGTTTCTTGTATCATCGAAATGTATATTAGGTTTTAAAGTATAAATCTGATAGAAGTAGGTGCAAAATGAATTACACTGTAAAATCTATTAATCCTATGTTGTAACTGACCTGTATTTCAAAGCAACAATAATGTTGTTCTTGGACATGTTCTAGATTTAAAATCAAATTAATTTTCTATAAACAAGCAAATAATTGATGCGTGCAAAAAGGGAACGGCAATAATCATGGGGGACTTCAACCTGCATCTTGATTGGCTGACTCAAGTTGGAAGGGGTGGGATGGAGGAAGAGTTCTTAGAATGCTGTCTGGATAGTTACCTTGAACAGTATGTTACAGAACCGTCGAGGGAACGAGTTATCTTAGATCTGGTAATGTGTAACGAGGTAGGTAGAATTAAGGATGTTCTTGTGAAGGACCCTCTTGGGTCAAGTGATCACAAAAGAGTCGAATTTCTGACACAAATGGAAGAGGAGAAAGTAGGGTCCCATACCAGTGTCCTCTGTTTGAACAGAGGGAAGTACAATAGGATGAGGGCTGAATTGGCTAAGGTGGACTGGGAGAGCAGACTGGTAGGTAGGACAGCTGAGGAACAGTGGAGCATTTTTAAGGAGATCCTCTTCAGTACTCAGCAACAATATATTCTGGTGATAAAGAAGGACTGTAAGAAAAGGGATAGCCAGCCGTGGATAACGAAGGAAATTAAGGAGAGTATTAAATTAAAGACCGATGCGTACAGAGTGGCCAAAAATAGTGGAGAATCGGAAGATTGGGAAAACTTTAAGAAACAACAAAGAACGACTAAGAAAGAGATAAAGAAAGGAAAGATAGGTTATGAAGCTAGGCTAGCTCTAAATATAAAAAATGATAGTAAAAGCTTTTACAAATATATAAAAAGGAATAGAGTGGCAAGAGTGAATGTTGGACCTTTGGAGGACGAGAGGGGGGATTTAATAGTGGGAAATGAGGAAATGGCTGAAACTTTAAATAAGGTTTTTGTGTCGGTCTTCACGGTGGAAGACACAAATAGTTTACCAAATATTAACGATAGAGGGTTGGGAGGAGGAGAGGTACTCAATACAATTAATGTTACCAGGGAGGCAGTGCTTGGTAGACTAATGGGACTGAAGGTGGACAAGTCCCCGGGCCCGGATGGAATGCATCCCAGGGTGCTGAAAGAAATGTCAGAGGTAATAACCGATGCGTTAGTGGTTATTTATCAAAATTCATTGGATTCTGGGGTAGTGCCGGCGGATTGGAAAACGGCTAATGTTACGCCGCTGTTTAAAAAAGGAAATAGACAAAAGGTGGGTAACTACAGGCCGGTTAGCTTAACATCTGTAGTTGGGAAAATGCTGGAATCCATCATTAAAGAAGAAATAGCAGGCCATCTGGATAAGAATGGTTCGATTAAGCAGACGCAGCATGGATTCATGAGGGGAAAGTCGTGCTTGATGAACTTGTTGGATTTTTATGAAGATGTGACTAGTGTAGTTGACGGAGGGGAACCGGTGGATGCGGTGTTTTTGGATTTCCAAAAGGCATTTGATAAGGTGCCTCACAAAAGGTTGCTGATGAAGATTGGGTCACACGGAGTTGAGGGTAGGGTGTTAGCGTGGATTGGGGATTGGCTATCCAACAGGAAGCAGAGAGTCGGAATAAATGGGTGCTTTTCTGGTTGGCGGATGGTAACAAGTGGCGTGCCACAGGGATCGGTACTGGGGCCTCAACTATTTACCATTTATATAGACGATCTGGAGGAGGGGACTGAGTGTAGGGTAACAAAGTTTGCAGACGACACAAAGATAAGTGGAAAAGTGAATCGTGTGGAGGGCGCAGAAGGTCTGCAGAGAGATTTGGACAGGCTGAGTGAGTGGGCGAGGATCTGGCAGATGGAGTATAACGTTGACAAATGTGAGGTTATTCACTTTGGAGGAAATAATAGCAAATTGGATTATTATCTAAATGGGAAAAAATTACAACAATTACAAGGACCTGGGGGTCCTTGTCCATGTCCATGAGACGCAAAAACGCAGTCTGCAGGTTCAACAGGTGATCAAGAAGGCAAATGGGATGTTGGCCTATA
This sequence comes from Mustelus asterias, assembly GCF_964213995.1. Lineage (NCBI taxonomy): Eukaryota > Metazoa > Chordata > Chondrichthyes > Carcharhiniformes > Triakidae > Mustelus > Mustelus asterias. The sequence goes on from NC_135810.1 coordinate 79,215,001, forward strand.
TCGCAAGGGGGATAGAATATAAAAGCAGAGATGTCTTGCTGCATCTGTACAGGGCATTGGTGAGGCCGCAGCTGGAATACTGGGTGCAGTATCGGTCCCCTTATTGTGGAAGGATATATTGGCCTTGGAGGGAGTGCAGAGAAGGTTCACCAGGTTGACACCAGAGATGAGGGATGTTGATTATGAGGAGAGACTGAGCAGATTGGGTTTGTACTCATTGGAATTTAGAAGGCTGAGGGGGGATCTTATAGAGACCTATAAGATAATGAAGGGGCTGGATAGGGTAGAGGTGGAGAGATTCTTTCCACTTAGAAAGGAAGCTAGAACTAGAGGGCACGGCCTTAAATAAAGGGGGGTCAGTTTAGGACAGAGTTGAGGAGGAACTTCTTCTCTCAGAGGGTGGTGAATCTCTGGAATTCTCTGCCCACTGAAGTGGTGGAGGCTACCTCGTTGAATATGTTTAAATCACGGATAGATGGATTCCTGATTGATAAGGGAATTAGGGGTTATGGGGATCAGGCGGGTAAGTGGAACTGATCCACTTCAGATCAGCCATGATCTTATTGAATGGCGGGGCAGGCTCGAGGGGCTAGATGGCCTACTCCTGCTCCTATTTCTTATGGTCTTAAAAATAAATACTTACTGTAACAACCAGTGAGGTAGGGTGAAAGGACTCCCATTTTTTCCCACTCCTTGGTTGTAATGGGTTCTTTTAATTTATAAGGATGAATGTGCCAATTCTTACCTGTTTACATGCTGAATGCAAATAACTCAGCCTGACTGGCTATCTTGAGTTTAAAACAAGTAAAGGAGTTAGTTTTTATTGTACTAAAAACCCACCCATGTAAAAGTATTAAAATATTAATTTAAACAAGCCTGACTGGCGCAATGCATGCATGTACAAACACACATACACAACTCAATTTCTTGAAGTTGTAGAATGCAGTTTTTCCTCTTGGAAACGCTGCTGTGGAATTTGAAGTTTTTTCTGGGATTTCTTTGTCTGCTGCGCACAGTTAGATAAGTCAAATGTAAGATCCAACTCAGTTGAAAGAGTGGGGAAAGCAGTGTTTTTGCTGCTTTCAGATGTTCTTTCTCCAGACTGCTCCAAAGTAAGCAGGGCTTTGAAACAAAATGCATTTCAAAATGGTGGTCCTGATCACATGACCTTTCTCTTCATAACGAATGAGTGTTTTACAAAAGGTAAATGATTAGATCATGTCTGGACAGACCTTGGCTATTATGTTATGGCCTAAGTATATTTCTTTAATTTTTAGTCCATGCCATCACTTCTGAATGGCCCATTCTTCCATGTGATGAGCTAGGAAAAATATATCAACACTTCCAAGGTGACCATTGTCTGTGTAGACTCGCCATCTCCAGCCTGATGGGAATGAAATGTAGTTATTATAGTGATGCAAATGGTGACGGCCATTTAAAGTGTAAGTCCCTCTTTGAAGTAATCTTTGTAATTAGTAGGTGTGAAATTCCAGAATAGAGTTGCTTGGGCATGTCCAATTCGTAACTTACATTGGAAACTTCCAGAAACCTGACCAATTTGCAGTTGCAGATATGTGTGGTGACCTGGCAGCCATTTTATGTTGGTGCCTTTGGTTTAACAGTTGAAACTGTTTTTTTAAACATGTTCCATATGTGAATCGAGCGGATGAACTTGAAATTTAATATTTGACTTCAACATACCTCCATAATATTGCCGGGGATTAAATGTTGGAGTTCATAAGCTTGGTGGGAGGTCTCTCAAATCTCCTGTAAGGCTTTCTCCAAGGTTGGTAAGCCATGTGAACTCTATGTAACATGAACTTCGGCAGATTATTCTATTGTAGAACTAAAAGGAATAGAACGGCCCATGGAACATTTTGATCGTAATAGAGTTGTCAGAATTAATCTTCAATTGCAGCTAAAACTAAACTGCCCTGGTATAAGCCCTCAACATATATGGTTCTGAACGTGTGGCTGAAATCCAAATAAAGTGTTTTGAGAGCCCCCTTGCATTTTAATATCTTGAATCCTTTACAATTAATTGAATTGAATTTGTTGGAGCTTGCTAATCTTATCTGCAACAGCTGTGATAGACCTGGGTAGACAGGCAGACATAGCTGGGGTGAGGAGTCGTGCTAGCAACACTTTGAGCTTTATCAGTGTTTTCCAGCCTGTTAAAGATGAGGCAGATTGTGGTGATAATCTATAATGATATGAACTGCTGACTGAAACCTTTAGACGGAGGCTTGTGTGCTTTAAACACCAGCACCAGACCAAAACAAAATGATTTTAAAATCTGATAATGCTGATGGTATTTGGGTGCAAAATATTACATGGACAAATCATTTCTGTACAAATCACAGCATTACCAACATAAGGATGGAGATGTGCATGAATCAATCATGCCTGTGTCTGGCAGCTTTAGTTTCACAGCAGTATGCACTGCTTTTAACTTTGACCGGGATTTTCCAACCTCGCTGACAGCAATGCCCGCTCATGCCAGGGCTGGTGGATTCAGCTCTTTGGCTGGGATTGGTGAAGACCAATGTCGGGCGGGAAATACCATGTTGAAGCCAATGGTGGCTTTCTCCACCATATAGTGCAGCACCTAAAAACTTGCAGTCACGCGTTCCATGATGTATCACTGGCAGGGGAGCTCTGATTCACCCACCCTGCCTGCAACCTAGGCAACCAAGGATCAGGCCACCATTTTTAAAGGCTATCCAAGTGCAGAGTAGGCAAACCAGTTCACCCTGGAACCCCCTGGCTCTCCCCAAGCAGCACCCCCTGGCACTGCCCGGGCACTACTCTACGAGATCTCTTATACTGTGATCTGGTATTAATTCAGCATTGCTTATTCTTCTGATGTTAACCCTTTACTCTACACCTGCCATCTGGTCACCTAATGATCTCCTCCAGTGCAGCAGATCAGCTAAGAACAGGGTACATGTAGAAATTTGACGATAAAATGTTATCAGCTGCTAGAAGCTGTTATTATGAAGCCATGTTAAAGCTCAAGTGCAGTTGGGTAAGGGTTCCATATCATAGAATCCATACAGTGTGGAAGGAGGCCATTCGGCCATTGAGTCTGCACCGACTCTCTGACAGAGTATCTTACCCAGGCCCTCTCCCCTTCCCTATCCCCACAACCCCACACATTTACCATGGCTAAACCATCTAACTTACACATCTTTCGACTGTGGGAGGAAACCAGAGCACTCGGAGGAAACCCGCGCAGACACAGGGAGAATGTGCAAACTCTACATAGTCACACAGGGCCAGAGTTGAACCTGGGTTCCTGGCGCTGTGAGGCATCAGTGTGCCACCCTAACATAGAATTTTTTTATTTTTGTGCTGCTTTCTGAGCTGGATTGCACATTTCTATTCTGTTTCATTGAATCCCATTGGCACTGAAACTGGTGGACCCGGATGACACGCAGACACGGGAAGAATGTGCAAACCCCACACAGATATCATCCAAGGCTGGAATTGAACCCGGGGCTGTGAGGCAGCAGTGCTAACCACTTGTGCCACTGTGCAGTGCAGAGAAAGCAGTGCAAAGTTCATTGGCAGAACGGTAGCCCACCAATGGTTAGATGTGTTACTGAATTTCGCTCTTTGCCCCAGGGTTCTATTCGCCTGTTTGACAAGAATGAAGGAGATCTGCTTTGTGAAACCACTGTTGTGAGTATATTTGCACAAACTCTGGAATATCCTTGGAATAATTGGTTCCAGGATAGGGAACACCTACTCCAGTGGTACATACAAAAATATTCTCAACACTGCCTAAAAGAAAGAGTAAAATTCAAGAATGGTGGGGACATCATAACTGCCTATTATACATCTTGTCAATGTTTTCTTTTTACTGAAGCTAAATGGAACTGAAAATTTGGTATAGTGTATTGCAAGCCTCTATCTGCTACGTCCCATTTTGTGCTTTGAGAGAAGTTGAATTTGGTCTTGAATATTTTTCATTCACTGCAAGTGGGAATGTCAGTGCTCGAGAATGGAATTCTTCCTGCCTTGGGCAGTCTTATTAACATCAGTCTCTTCCTGGTCATGTATACTGTGAAATAAATGCCAATTAAAGCTCCCTGGCTTTGCCCTTTATGTTCATGGTCTGAAGATTACCATACTACAGCAGTGTAAATTTTCCATTTCCTTCACCTTTATGATTTTCATGGAAAATTCTTTGCCAAATCAACCAGCGTGCAAGTACCCAACACACAACCGTCTGTAAAGGACTTTTGAAAATTCTGAAATCACAAAAGTCGTGATACAAATGCAGATCTTCTTTCTTTCATGTTTCAGGTAGGATTTTATTGCAAGCAGAAAATAAATTTAATGCACTTAATTCAAGCTCCAGGGGTGAAGAGAGACAATCTGCTGTGATTCACACGGAAGGGCAATGCAATGTTTACTCTTTTAAAACAAAATGTAAATAACAGGGATCTGATTTTTTGAGTAACTTTTTTTTTCATTACTTAACACTTATTACTTTCACCTCCTTCATATTTCTTCCTTATCCATTCTCACAAAGGCAATACATCTTGCTGGCATGTGGTTCTTAGAATGCTGGCAACTCTGCAGAATGTTGTCCATGGGACAATTCTTCATATTTGGAGCCAGTCAGTGGGTATCAGCAGGCTACCACACATAACATTACAGTAGAGTAGAATCCTGTCACTTCCCGCAGCTGAAGTGAAATATAGGAACAGGAACCCTGGGTGGTTTAAGGACAAGATGTGGAGATGCCGGCGTTGGACTGGGGTAAACACAGTAAGGAGTCTAACAACACCAGGTTAAAGTCCCAACAGGTTTATTTGGTAGCAAACGCCACTAGCTTTCGGAGCGCTGCTCCTTTGTCAGGTGAGTGGGAGTTCTGTTCACAAACAAGGCACATAAAGACACAAACTCAATTTACAGAATAATGATTGGAATGCGAGTCTTTACAGCTAATCAAGTCTTAAAGGTACAGACAATGTGAGTGGAGAGAGCATTAAGCACAGGTTAAAGAGATGTGTATTGTCTCCAGACAGAACAGTTAGTGAGAGTTTGCAAGTCCAGGCAAGTCGTGGGGATTACAGATAGTGTGACATGAACCCAATTCCCGGTTGAGGCCGTCCTCATGTGTGCGAAACTTGGCTATCAGTCTCTGCTCAGTGACTCTGCGCTGTCGTGTGTCATGAAGGCCGCCTTGGAGAATGCTTAACCGAAGATCAGAGACCGAATGCCCGTGACCGCTGAAGTGTTCCCCAACAGGAAGAGAGCAGTCTTGCCGGGTAATTGTCGAGCGTTGTTCATTCATCCGTTGTCGTAGCGTCTGCGTGGTTTCCCCAATGTACAATGCCTCGGGACATCCTTTCCTGCAGCGTATCAGGTAGACGATGTTGGCCGAGTTTAAGGACAAAACAGGACACTAAAATTACATCTTTCTGCCTTGCCCCGGCCAAGATGAGCATTACGTGGTTATCGCTATTTGATTTTGGAGGAGATGGTAGCACAAGTTCTACCCACACCTGCTACACCTAAAGGACTGGTTAATACCGTTTACTCATTTCATATAGAAAGTTTTGTACCAATAGGTAAATGACACTGTACATTGCAAGGAGGAAAACCTCACATTTTGTGTTAGAAAAAAACCTTGGTGTAAGATTAACACAATTACATTGTTTTAGAACTGTCACATTCGGATAGAAACCTGGGATATGGTGCCAAAACCAAATTGCCATAGAAGCAAAAACAATTGGTTATTCCACTTTCAATATTATGGGACAGTGTCAACATGGGTCTGGCACGAATTTGAGATTACAGGAGGCTTGTGCAAGACCGAATTCTAAACTAAAGCAAACCAGATGCAATTTGAATCCCTCTTGGTGTCATTATGTTTTATTCCTCCTGGTCAAAATATTTGAAAAGTGCATTTCTGAATGTACAGAGCAGAGCTCTATTATTGTGGGATGATGTCATTTGTATTTCCACATGCAAGAAATATCCTATTGACTGGAGCTGGCACAGGTGTGGGGTGCCTGTGTCTGGGGGTTTGACCGTGGGTTATGTAATTCCGTGTTCCTTTCAGTTTTTAGGAAGTTGCATTAATTAATTCTGTTCTGAAGATTAATTGCACAGTATTGTACCATTCTTCGTACAACAGCTATTGAAGTTCAATTTACAGCCCGAGGGAAGTTCTTGTGAAACCTTTGTTGATGGTCTCTGTAATGGTCTCTGCAATGGTATAACACACTGAGGTTGGCTGTACAGAATACTAGAATATATCAATTTAATATAAAGTTAAGCAGTAGCAAGAGACCCTTGGTGACCTTGTGTGCACAAGATGAAGAATCTAAAAATGAGAACATTTTTGGCCGGATTCTCTGACCTCACCCGCAGCTGGGATTCTCCGGTTCCGCTGCATTGAGTGGAGATTTGGCTGAGCGCCAAATTCTGTGTTCTTGCTGGCAGCAGTGGTGGGCGTGAAAGACTGGAAAATTGTGGCCTTTATGTTTATTTCATGGAGTGTATAAGAGTTGAATCACTACTTAAAAGCCAATTTTTTGGAAAATTCGGTTCTTTCCCTTGTAAACACGCTGATATTCCTGTTCCATTTTGCCACCAACAGAATTCCTGTCAGAAGTAGGGGCCAGCTGTTTCCTGAACCTGTCTTTTCCTCAGCAGCTATAATCAAATGAGGTGATAATGGAAATATATTATTTGACAAAATTCCAGTTACTACTGCTGCCATTGGGCTGACTGTAAGCAGGCTCAAATAAATTAAGCAGACTATAGATGTACTGAAGAAGTTTTATGTAAATTAACTGTGGTTGGTATACTGGCTGGCTGTGGATTTTTTCTTGAGGTGCTGATAATCTGCTCGACAGACTTGACATAGGTTGGGATCATCTACAGTTTTTCTTTGTGCATCAAACCCTTCACCAACTACCTCTACCTTGAAATACAACCACCCCCCTCCCCACCCCACCGACCCCCCTCCACCCAATAGAAAAGTAATCAAGCTTGGGCCTCCCTTATGGGGATCCCTCATTTTACCATGTTTATGAAAGGGTCCCAAAGGAGGCAAAGCTATATCTTGCAGTATTGACACTACCAACATCCACTTATCTGTGCTTTAACTCCTTGAAGCCCATGTGAAGGTTTGAGTGAAAATTTGACAGCAGCATGAATAGATGATACAGTTCTACTGTTGGGTTGCCCCAGATTTTGTGCTCTGTGGATGGGACTCATGTTTCCTTGTGAGCTCCATCTACTAACCAATGGACTTCCTAAACACAGAGACATTTTACTCTCTCAAGTTTCAATTATCTACATGACCGAGAATGATGACTATTAATTCGAATGCCCACGCTGTTAAGCAGCTGTAATGATTCTGCTGTTACGTGGCAATCCAACCTGCCAACTCTTGTCAAGGAAGACGTGCAAGTTTCCAATCACTCCTAGCCAAGAACATTTACCAATTACATTTTGAGCTGATATTTCTAGTTAAGCCCTGCAGAAAATGTTTCCCTCCTTTTCCTCACACATCTTTTCACTGCGCATCACTGTCGGGTGGTGTTAGCAAGTATTTGGAATGTCAGGTTTTGTAAATAGTTATACTTTAAACAGTCTATTTACTTCCAAGATAGAATGGAGTTTGGGGTCAGGAGAATAGCTAATTAGCATTTCTGTCAGGATACAATGCCCATGTGATTCACATTGCCTTGGGGATGGACTTTGAGGGGGGAAGGATCCACAGGAACTCCGTGTAGAATCGGGTTGCAAGGACAGAAAATCAGTGGGAGATGATCAAAAATTGACTTAACAAGCAAAGCCAGTTTATATTCCTTCGGGGTAAGAGCTGTATTTGCCAAGAAAATTGCCATGGATGAATAAAGAGACAAGGCACAACATAATACTAAAAGAAAAAGCACAGAAAATGCAAAAGAAAAACATAGATCCAGGCAAATGGGAGAGATACAAAGAACATTGGAAATTGTAAGAGCTATGAAACAGAATAATTAATAGAAATTTACAAGATAAATCAAAATTCACGCAAAAAACTTTAAAAATTATGTTCGGGAAAAGAGGATTCTTAAGAGAAATGCAGGTCCCTGATAATATGACAATAGTGACAATAGGTATCTATAATGAAAATAAAAGGTGAACATGTTAAATCATTACTTTGCATCGATGTTTACAGTAGATGAAGAGGAGAAGATTAACATGTCATACATCCCAGGAAAATCATAATACATCAAGAGTGGGGACTCACCAAAATGAGTGGAAGCAAATGGCAATAAAGGAAATAGTGAACTAAATCTCTGGAACCACATGGTTTTCATCCCAGAGTAAAAGAATTAGGCAGGAACTTCACAGTTGCTCTAAATAACATCATCTTCCAAAGATCTTTAGGTGCAGGAACTGTTCCTTTAGGTTGCAAAATTACTCATGTCACTCTGACATCTAAGAACCGTGAGAGAGGGAAACCAGTTAAAGACTGGTTAGCCCAACATCTGTTGTCAGGAAATTGCAAGTGTTTATAATTGAGGATGGAGTGACTGAAGATCTTGAAAGTTTTCAGTTGATCAGAGAGAGCCAGCATGGATTTGTCCTTGCCTGAAAGTCATGCCTGATTCACCCAATTGAATCTTTTGAAGAGGGACGAAAGTAGTGGACAGGGGAACATCAATGAATGATATTTATCTGAACTCCAAGAAAGCATTTGTTAAAGTTCCCCGTAATGACTGTGAGCTAAATTTACATGAATGCAGTTCATACAATCCCTACAGTAAAGAAGGAGGCCAGTTGGCCCATCGAGCCTGCACTGACAACAATCCCACCCTGTCCCCGTAACCCCACATATTTACCCTGCTAATCCTCCCGAAACTAGGGTCAATTTAGCATGGCCAACCGAACCCACACATCTTTGGACAGTTCATGGAATTGATGGAATATTATTGACCTGGTAAGGATGAGTTTCAGGAGAAAGACAGTAGAGAAATGCCAACAGAAGATTTTGGTTATGTTAACTGCCATCCTATTTTCAGATTCTCCCATTGCCAGTCTTAATTTCCTCTTTACTTCTCTTCCCAACTTATTGTACTGAGCTAGTTATTGTTCATCTGACAAACATCACACACTCTTTTTTATTGTTGACTTGTTTAACTATTATGGGTATAACCTGGCAGGACAATATCGTGAATGCAGCGGTTCTCTCAAAGGCAGAGCTCCCAGATGGTTGGCACTCATGAAACAGAGCTGGCTTTGTTGGCTTGGACACATCTGCAGGATGGAAGGTGGTTATATACCCAAGGGCTTTCTGTATGGTGATGTACCAGAGCCAGATGACAAATAGATCATCCACTCCTCATGTTCTTCCACAAGTCCATTCTCAGGCCTCGGTTAATCCCGCGTCACTCCTCTCACTCTCCCACAGGTCACTCTTGGGCCTGGTTTTATCCTGGGTCACTCCTCTGACTCTCGCACAGGTCAGTTTCAGGCTTGAGTTAATCCTGGGTCATACCTCTCTCTCTCCCACAGGTCAGTCTCAGGCCTGGGTTTATCCAGAGTCACTCCTCTCACTCTCCCAAAGGTCAGTTTCGGGCTTGATTTAATCCTGGGTCATTTCTGTCACTCTCCCGTAAGTCAGTCTCGGGCCTGGGTTAATCCTGGATCACACATCTCACTCTCCTGTTTTTTAGGGAGTTTAATGGACATAACCAAGCATTCCAATTTAGCAGTTAGTTGCCATCACCATATCTGCACAGGCTTTAGTCTCACAGAATACATTTCTGCATCTATTGCATGTAACCTTTGAAAGATTTGGGTGTTCAATTCCAAACTTTATTCATTCTGGTGTTCCATTCTATACGTTTCCTTGCATTTGGATCTTCCTGTAAATATACCATTCATTATTTTCAACCTATCAGGTTGCCACTAAGTGGCCACTACTGTAAATAGACCCAGATCCTTAAACCTATCTGAGTAACTAAGACTCTTTAAGTTTTTTTATTAATGTCACTCCTCATGTTAGCCTGTGAATGTTGATCACCCTAATATAGGTGGTCTCCTTAGTAACTCCATGGTTACAAAGAGCCAGAGAAACAAAGCGATCCCAATGATGTATAGGAGGTGTAGGAGAAACAAAGCGATTCCAAAGAGTATAGGGGGCGTAGGAGTAGAGTTAAGAGAGAAATCAGGAGGGCAAAAAGGGGACAAGAAATTGTTTTGGCAGATAAGGCAAAGGAGAATCCAAAGAGCTTCTACAAATACATAAAGGGCAAAAGAGTAACAAGGAAGAGAGTAGGGCCTCTTAAATATCAACAAGGTCATCTATGTGCGGATCCACAAGAGATGGGTGAGGTTCTAAATGAATATTTCTCATCAGTATTTACTGTTGAGAAAAGCATGGATGTTAGGGAACTTGGGGAAATAAATAGTGATGTCTTGAGGAGTGTACATATTACAGAGAAGGAGGTGCTGGAAGTCTGAAAGCGCATCAAGGTAGATAAATCCCTGGGACCTGATGAACTGTATCCCAGGACATTGTGGGAAGCTAGGGAAGAAATTGCGGGTCCCCTGGCCGAGATATTTGAATCATCGATAGTCGCGGGTAAGGTGCCTGAAGATTGGAGAGTGGCAAATATTGTGCCTTTGTTTAAGAAGGGCTGCAGGGAAAAGCCTGGGAACTACAGACCAGTGAGCTTCACATCTGTGGTGGGTAAATTGTTGGAAGGTATTTTGAGAGACAGGATCTACAGGCATTTAGAGATGCAAGGACTGATTAGGAACAGTCAGCATGGCTTTGTGAGTGGAAAATCATGTCTCACAAATGTAATTGAGTTTTTTGAAGGGGTAACCAAGAAGGTAGATGAGGGCAGTGCAGTTGATGTTGTCTACATGGATTTTAGCAAGGCCTTTGACAAGGTACCGCATGGTAGGTTGTTGCATAAAGTTAAATCTCACGGGATCCAGGGTGAGGTATCGAAATGGATACAAAATTGGCTTCTTGACAGAAGCCAGAAGGTGGTTGTAGAGAGTTGTTTTTAAAACTGGAGTCCTGTGACCAGCGGTGTGCCTCAGGGATCTGTGCTGGGCCCACTGTTATTTGTCATTTATATTAATGATTTGGATGAGAATATAGGGGGCATGGTTAGTAAGTTTGCAGATGACACCAAGATTGGTGGCATAGTGGACAGTGAAGAAAGTTATCTCAGATTGCAACGGGATCTTGATCAATTGGGCCAGTGGGCTGACGAATGGCAGATGGAGTTTAATTTAGACAAATGCGAGGTGATGCATTTTGGTAGATTGAACCAGGGCAGGACTTACTCAGTTAATGGTAGGGTGTTGGGGAGAGTTACACAACAAAGAGATCTAGGGGTACATGTTCATAGCTCTTTGAAAGTGGAGTCACAGGTGGACAGAGTGGTGAAGAAGGCATTCGGCATGCTTGGTTTCATCGGTCAGAACATTGAATACAGGAGTTGGGACGTCTTGTTGAAGTTGTACAGGACATTGGTAAGGCCACACTTGGAATACTGTGTGCAATTCTGGTCACCCTACTATAGAAAGGATATTATTATACTAGAAAGAGTGCAGAAAAGATTTACTAGGATGCTACCGGGACTTGATGGATTGAGTTATAAGGAGAGGCTGAATAGACTGGGACTTTTTTCTCTGGAGCGTAGGAGGCTGAGGGGTGACCTTATAGAGGTCTATAAAATAATGAGGGGCATAGACAAGGTAGATAGTCAATATCTTTTCCTAAAGGTAGGGGGCATAGGTTTAAGGTGAGAGGGGAGAGATACAAGAGTGTCCAGAGGGGCAATTTTTTCACACAGAGGGTGGTGAGTGTCTGGAACGAGCTGCCAGAGGTAGTAGTAGAGGGGGGTACAATTTTATCTTTTAAAAAGCATTTAGATAGTTACATGGGTACGATGGGTATAGAGGGATACGGGCCAAATGCGGGCAATTGGGATTAGCTTAGGGGTTTTTAAAAAAAAGGGCGGCATGGACAAGTTGGGCTGAAGGGCCTGTTTCCAAGCTGTAAACCTCTATGACTCTATATTTGGGAAAACATAGAGATATTGATCAGATACTGTAATTGGCAGCCTGAAATGGTCGCAGGGCATCAATTCTCTGCCCGGACAGACTCTCACTCCCACATGCCCTCAACTCCCCACACCATCCCTTGCACTCACACCCTGGCTATCATGATGTTCCATAAAATCTAGCAGAAGGAATTTAGGCACATATCAGCCATGGTCTCATGGATTGGCAGAATTAGCTCGAGAGGCTAACTGGCCTATTTCTGATTTTAAGCCACAGGGAGTTTGCCCATCCTGCAGATCGGGCCAAGTCTCATGAGGAGACATCTGTTTATGAAGTAAAACCAAAACATTGTATTGTATTGAAATCCATGCCCTTGTATAGTAATTAAAATTTTCTGGTTGATGAGTCAGAAGGTATAAATTTAAGATCACCACTTTGTAAGGTGAGGTTAGAGAGCTGGCATGGGCATGATGGGCAGAATGGCCTCATTCTGCACTACAAAATTCTACAAAATTGTTTTTCTAACTTTTTTTTCTGTATTGTTGCGTTTTTACCTCTGGTTTCCCTGTGCTCCTATGTTCCTAGCTGATTGACCAAGGAAATATTTGCTTTATCCCTTTGCTACTGGCTGAAGCCAGTAGGTGGGTGGCACGGTGGTACATGGGCAGCATCGTGGCACAGTGTTTAACGCTGCTGCCTCACAGCACCAGGGACCCGGATTCGATTCCCGGCTTGGGTCACTGTCTTTGCGGAGTCTGCACGTTCTCTCCGTGTCTGTGTGGATTTCCTCTGGGTGCATTGGCCATGCTAAATTCTCCCTCAGTGCACCTGAACAGGTGCTGGAGGGTGGCGACTAGGGGATTTTTACAGTAACTTCATTGCAGTGTTAATGTAAGCATACTTGTGACACTAATAAAATAAACTCAGATATACTGATGAAAAATCTTACTGATTCTCTTTGTGTGTGTGCGGGGATGTGCATGCCTCCGATTTTTGCCTTCCCCTGGTTGCAACTGTGGTTGCAAATTCACTGGCCCTGATTTTACCGGCACGGCTGTCCGAGGGCAATTGGGAATGCCATTCTGTGAGCCTTGCCCATCCTGATTTCTGGGCTGGTAAAATCAGGGTTACTGTGTGCAAAATTAGCCACGCTGCCATTCCAAATTATAAGCATTTATGGCCATCAAAGTACTACACGGCAGCACAGTGGTTAGCACTGCTGCCCCACAACACCAGGGACCCAGGTTCGATTCTCGGCTTGGGTCACTTCCTGAGTGGAGTTTGCACATTCTTCCCGGTGGGATTTTATGGCCTCGCTTGACCCAAAACCGTAAAATCCTGCCTGAAGTCAACAGACCTTCCCATTGTCCACCGCTCGCCCGCTCCGATTCCTGTGGCAGGCGAGGCAGTAGAATTCCGGCGCCCATGCCTGCATGGGTTTCCTCTGGGTGCTCCGGTTTCCTCCCACAGTCCAAAAGACAGGCTGGTTAGGTGCATTGACCATGCTAAATTCTCCCTCAGTGTACCCAAACGGGTGCCGGAGTGTGGTGACTAGGGGATTTTCGCAGTAACTTCATTGCAGTGTGAATGTAAGCCTACCTGTGACACTAGTAAATAAAAAACTTTTAAAAAACATGACCATTGTGCAGCCTTGGCACTTCCAAGGACATTGGCCGCGATTCTCCCATTGCAACCCGCAACTTTTCTGTCGGGTCGCGTTGGGAGACGCGCGTCTGCAGCCTTGAACATGGATTTGCGCATGCAGCGGGAACGCATGCGCATCTCCCAGAGCCGGCGCACAGTCGCCAGCCAGACCACGCTGGAAACCGGCGGGACGGCAGGTAAGTCATTTAAATCTTTTCTGCATGTATTTTAAATATGTATATTTATTCATTATCGGGACCTTTCAGGTCCCGATCGAATCTCCCAACCCGCCAGGAGTACTTCAATCCATTGGGGTTCAAACTATCTCCCCACTTTCGGGGAACCATAGAACCATAGAAAATTACAGCTCAGAAACAGGCCTTTTGGCCCTTCTTGTCTGTGCCGAACCATTTTTTGCCTAGTCCCACTGACCTGCACTTGGACCATATCCCTCCACACCCCTCTCATCCATGAACCCGTCCAAGTTTGTCTTAAATGTTAAAAGTGACCCCGCATTTACCACTTTATCCGGCAGCTCATTCCACACTCCCACCACTCTCTGCGTGAAGAAGCCCCCCCTAATATTCCCTTTAAACTTTTCTCCTTGCACCCTTAACCCATGCCCTCTGGTTTTTTTCTCCCCTAGCCTCAGCGGAAAAAGCCTGCTTGCATTCACTCTATCTATACCCATCAAAATCTTATACACCTCTATCAAATCTCCCCTCAATCTTCTATGCTCCAGGGAATAAAGTCCCAACCTATTTAATCTCTCTCTGTAACTCAGCTTCTCAAGTCCCGGCAACATCCTTGTGAACCTTCTCTGCACTCTTTCAACCTTATTTACATCCTTCCTGTAACTAGGTGACCAAAACTGTACACAATCCTCCAAATTCGGCCTCACCAATGCCTTATATAACCTTACCATAACACTCCAACTTTTATACTCGATACTCCGACTTATAAAGGCCAATGTACCAAAGGCACTCTTTACGACCCTATCCACCTGTGACGTCACTTTTAGGGAATTCTGTACCTGTATTCCCAGATCCCTCTGTTCAACTGCACTCTTCAGAGTCCTACCATTTACCCTGTACCTTCTACTTTGGTTTGTCCTTCCAAAGTGCAATATCTCACACTTGTCTGCGTTAAATTCCATTTGCCATTTTTCAGCCCATTTTTCTAGTTGGTCCAAATCCCTCTGCAAGCTTTGAAAACCTTCCTCACTGTCCACTACACCTTCAATCTTTGTATCATCAGCAAACTTGCTGATCCAATTGACCACATTATCATCCAGATCATTGATATAGATGACAAACAACAATGGACCCAACACTGATCCCTGCGGCACACCACTAGTCACAGGCCTCCACTCAGAGAAGCAATCCTCCACAACCACTCTCTGGCTTCTTCCATTGAGCCAGTGTCTAATCCAATTTACTACCTCCCCATGTATACCTAGCGACTGAACCTTCCTAACTAACCTCCCATGAGGGACCTTGTCAAAGGCCTTGCTGAAATCCAGGTAGACAACATCCACCGCCTTCCCTTCATCCACTTTCCTGGTAACCTCCTCGAAAAACTCTAATAGATTGGTCAAACATGAACTACCACGCACAAAGCCATGTTGACTCTCCATAATAAGTCCCTGTCTATCCAAATATTTGTAGATCCTATCCCTTATCACACCTTCCAATAACTTGCCCACCACCGACGTCAAACTTACTGGCCTATAATTTCCCGGATTTCTTTTGGAACCTTTTTTAAACAACGGAACAACATGAGCCACCCTCCAATCATCCGGCACCTTCCCCGTGAATACTGACATTTTAAATATGTCTGCCAGGGCCCCTGCAAGTTCAACACTAGCTTCCCTCAAGGTCTGTGGGAATACCCTGTCCGGTCCTGGGGATTTATCCACTCTGATTTGCTTCAAGACAGCGAGCACCTCCTCCCCTTTAATCTGTAAAGGTTCCATGACCTCCCTACCTGTTTGCCCTATTTCCGTAGACTCCATGCCCGTTTCCTCAGTAAATACGGATGCAAAAAACCATTTAGTATCTCCCCCATCTCTTTTGGTTCCATTCACAGTCTACCACTCTGGTCTTCAAGAGGACCAATTTTATCCCTCACTATCCTTTTGCTCCTAACATACCTATAGAAGCTCTTTGGATTTTCCTTCACTCTGTCTGCCAAAGCAACCTCATGTCTTCTTTTAGCCCTCCTGATTTCCCTCTTAAGTAGCTTCTTGCACTTTTTATACTCCTCGAGCATCTGATCTGTTCCTTGCTGCCTGTACATTTCATACAACTCTCTCTTCCTCTTAATCAGTGTTACAATCTCCCTCGAGAACCAAGGTTCCTTATTCCTATTTACTTCGCCTTTAATCCTGACAGGAACATACAAACTCTGCACTCTCAAAATTTCTCCTTTGAAGGCCTCCCACTTTCCATTTACATCCTTACTAGAGAACAGCCTGTGCCAATCCACACTTCCCAGATCCCTTCTCATTTTATCAAATTTGGCCTTTTTCCAGTTCAGAACTTCAACCCGAGGACCAGATCTATCCTTATCCACGATCAGGTTGAAACTAATGGCATTATGATCACTGGATCCAAAGTGTTCCCTCACACTCACATCCATCACCTGCCCTAACTCATTTCCCAATAGGAGATCCAATATCGCATCCTCTCTAGTTGGCACCTCTATATACTGATGCAGAAAATTCTCCTGAACACATTTTACAAACTCTACCCCGTCTAAACCTTTAACAGTATGCGAGTCCCAATCTATATGTGGAAAATTAAAATCCCCTACTATCACAACTTTGTGTTTCTTGCAGTTGTCAGCTATCTCTCCGCTGATTTGCTCCTCCAATTCTCGCTGACTATTGGGTGGTCTATAATACAACCCCATTAATGTGGTCATACCTTTCTTGTTTCTCAGCTCCACCCATAGGGCCTCTGTAGACAAGCTCCCTAATCTATCCTGCCTGAGTATCGCTGTAACATTTTCCCTGACCAACAATGCCACCCCCCCACCTTTTATCCTTCTGCCTCTATCCCGCCTGAAACATTGGAACCCTGGAACATTGAGCTGCCAGTCCTGCCCCTCCTGTAACCAAGTTTCACTAATGGCTATAATGTCATATTTCCATGTGTCTATCCGGAACTAGTGGAGACCCCACCAGAATGAAGGGGGGGCAATCGGGGCCCCCCAGGGGGTCATGCGCCGTGTTGTGGTGCTGCCTGGGCATGGGCACTCTGGCAGTGCCAGGCTGTGCTCCTGGCACTGTCCAAGAGGCAAACTGCCCATGCCCAGGGGGCACCTTGGCACTGCCCACCGGGCATCGGGCAGTGCCATGAGGATGGGGCCTACTGTGGACGGGGCCTAGGTGCGATCGGTGGGGGTGGGGGGGTCCCGCTGCCACTCTACATTGGGATCGGTCTGGGATGGAGGAAGGGCAGCGATTGGGGCGAGCTGGTGGGGCCTTCCTCTGGGGGTGGTCTGACCCGGGGGGGGGGGGGGGGGGGTCTGCCAGGGTGGGGAGGGGTGGGGGAGGTGGGGGATTGCCACTGCTGGGGAGTGGGGCCTGGACATCGGGGCGCTCAGGGACGGAAGGGGTCAGGGCTGGCTCGGGAATTGTTGTGGGGGCTATAATCGGGCCTTGGGGGAGCTGGAGGGGCAGCACCGTGGGGCTCCCGGGCTGGCCAGCGATCAGGCTGGTCAGCAAACGGGAGGTTGACTGTTTGGGGCAACTGCGCATGCACGGAGTTCCAGAACTGTCAAACTCTGGCACGAGTAGGCCTTCCGCGCCCCCCCCCCCCCCCCCCCCCCCCACCGGGTTTTTAATGAGATTCCCGACTGGAACCTCTTCAGTGCCCAGTGCGCGGAGATTCAGCTGAGAAGCTGAACTGGCAGAACAGTCGGGATTTAGACATGTTTTCCTGCCAATTCAGCACTTTTGGGAGAATCACGGCCATTGTTTCTATTCATAGACAAATTGCCATTCTCAATAGGTGAACCTGGACTGTGAATTACTTTAAGAGCCTGATGTTATTCTCAAATGATATGCACACGCACACACTTTGCAGCAGGCACCATTGCATCATGGTCATTTAACTGATCTATTTTCCCATGGGCCTGAAAAAAAGGTCAATTGTAGCTTCCCTTTCACTACTTTGACTTGAGTTCAGTTAACACAAAACTGCGGATGTGATTGAACCTGGGATCTTTAGGTCACATTGAACACAAATGTGAGTAAAACCTAAAGTCAGTGTTCCTCTTCATAATCTTCATCAATTCCAGTTTCCTCTAGCTCCCATCCACTCTTTATTTGTCTTTAAATGTATTAATTCTTTAGCTAAGTTGCCAACGAAGGTAAATGAATTTGTTTTGAGGCAAAATAAGTAGCATTGGCTAAAAGAACATCAGTCATGTCTTTTTAATGTTAACATTTTTCTATATGGCGACAAGAATTTTATAGTTACAGCTGAACATTACTGGGTTGGCTTTGTGTAGAATCATAGTTGTAGCAACTTGCAAACAACCAGGTTTTTGACAGCTTCTTGACAGCGACTGGAGGCAACATTTTGTTACCAGGGTGTTGTCATTCTCAAGCAGGGTAGATGTGAGACATTAGTCTGTTGCCAGTAGCAACTTCAATATCCAACATGGTTGTGACTTGCAAACCTGCCATTAAACTGCTTTTTTGAAAAACTGTATTGTGTAAAGGCTCTGTAAATCAATATTATTGAAAAAATTGTGCAGTTGTACTGTACTGTGGATAACTTACACTTTTAAAATTGCCATTTAGAAACTTTACACATCTAGAAGAAGCAGGTTACATATATCGGCACGTAGTATTTTTACGAACAGTTGGAATTGTTTCTTGACATGTTGGCTGAGTTGGGGAGCTAAAGTTTGAGCAGCAGAGATTGTCAGTTTGAGGTTTTTAATGCTATTTGTCATAGAGTCAGAGTTTTACAGCATGGAAAGAGGCCCTTCGGCCCACCATGTCTGTGCCAGCCATCAAGCACCTATTTATTCTAATCCCAACTTCCAGCATTAGGCCCATATCCTTGTATGCATTTCAAGTACTCATTTAAATACTGCTTAAATGTTTTGACGGTTCCCACCTCTACCATCCTTTCAGGCAGAGCGTTCCAGACTCCCACTACCCTCTGGGTGAAAAGGTTTTTCCTCATCTCCTATAAACCTCCTGCCCCTTAACCTAAATCTGTGTTCCCTGGTTATTGACCCTTTTGCTAAGGGGATAGGTTCCTTCCTATCCACCCTATCTATCTATGCCCCTCATAATTTTATCCACCTCAATCAGGTCCCCCCTCAGCCTTCTCTGCTCCAAGGAAAACAACCCTAGCCTATCCAGTCTCCCTTGATAGCTGGAACTATCCAGCCTAGGGATGCATTTCTGTCAACCTCTGAACCTAACATGGCAGACTCAATTTGGACTACCAAGGTTATGGCTTTTCCCAGGTTAAATCATCATCCTCCATGAGGAGAAATTTACTCATAGGAGCCAATGGCCACAGTGGTGCCATGTATAATTTTATGGGCTCATTGTTTCCCTGGCATTTCTGGCAGAATATATGTAATTTGAAAATCATGCACTTCTTTGGCCTGAAATATTTTTCAAGAGCACTCATCGCACTATCAAACATAGACATGTCTTCTGTGAGCTGCTTAAATATTTACGAGTCTTCTGCGCCAAAACAATATGAGTATTGCCTTTTTCTTTCGATTGTTGCTACATCTGGACTGTCCATCCCTGTACCAAGTAAATAGGTCGTGAACCTTGCAATCCATCAGTCCCATGGCATTGTTAGATCTCCCAGCAAAGAAAGAAATGGTACTGTAGCCAATGTATTTATCCTTTTCTCCATCATCCTTTTTTGCCACTTTTTGTATATTTTATATCTTGGAGCTATGAAGAGAGGGCACTGGTTTCAATGTGCATATCAGGTTTAAAATATCTGCTCCATGCTTACAGCTTTAGTTTCCAGCATTTCTACAATTTGTTTCTTTTTCTCTGAGTCCACACCCAGGCTTAACTAATCAAGTACAGTGTGCATCAATAGTAAACAGACTCACATAATCATGAATCTCCACCCCGAATTTACATAATTCAGTGTGCGAATCAGCATTAATGTACATGTGAGAGGATATGTGAACACCAGGAATTCAATAATTGGGAATAGGCGTAGGCCATTTAGCCCCTTGAGCCTGCTCTACCATTCAATAAAATCATGGCTGACATGACTGAATTTTGTATGTGGAAAACATTTGAATAGGAATTTCAGTCACTGTAGCTGAAGATTAAAGAATTCTGCAAGTTTGGCAATGAAAACATGTTACTTCACCTGCTGAAAATCTCCATCTTTCTGACTGGGTTGGAATAGTTGCTTCCAATATCTCTTTGCCTATGGGCTACAGTTTCTTTTGTCATAAGGGATTGTTTTCTAGGGAAAAAATTAGTAATCGGACCTTTATTTTCTAAACAATGAAAATTGCATGCTTACTTGAAAAAGCCATTTCAACCATTAATGGGGAAATTAGGGAATCTCCACAACAACTTGGGGACAGCCTTTTCCTGGTTCATTCCCCATGTCAACACCTTGATTAATCAGAGTCCTCTTGCCAACCAATCAGCACCCTGATCTCATGCAGTATAAATTGTTGTCCCCTTTAGATTTGGTATTCTCGTGAATCTATCCTGATGTGTGCAAGGCAAAAAAACTTTGACAGCATGTTTCTCTTTAGCAATACTCAAGTTCTGTACTACCAAATTTATATGTGTTTGTGCGTCGTTTAAGCTTATTGACCCAGAGTTTGCATCAATAATGACAGCAAGGTTAACAGCACTGATCTAAATTGGATGTGGGCCACAGCCAACGAGGTGAACATTGAGCATTGTTCCTTTGTTGCTGAATGAGAAATCCAGGCTAACCTACATTTAAGTCTTATGTTAGAAGATAAAGTGCCAACATGTATAGACCTGGAACTGTGTAATAAAGCTTTGAATTATCATTGTTCTGAAATCCTGATGTTAAGTGTACAGTGTGGAGCTGGCATTGAATGGAAACTGTGTGAGCGCCTTTCCCAAAATAAAATGAAGGGGGGCATTCTCCGACCTCGCTGCACTTGGCACAGTTCATGCAAGACTGGAGAATAGCATGCTGGCCTAACAATCCATTTCTTATCTGGCGCTAGACAGTTTGCAATTCTCCCGGCTTTTTTCTAATGGCATGAACTGGGGGGCACATATTTAAAGTAGTATTTAAATATGCATAGCCTGTTCAAATCCCAGCACACGGGATTCACCGGCTTTTGGGCTCGGCACAATAATGGCGAGAATCATTGCTGGTCTCCGCTAATGGAGGAGACCTGGCGCGATTGTCACTCCATTGGACTTAAAAGCCACTGAAATCCCTGGTTGGTCGGGTGCATGTCTGGACGGTGCCCATCAGACAGTGCTCAACTGGCACACCAGTGCCCAGTAGCGGCCACCGTACAGCCCGGCTGTGCCAATTAGGCACTGCCAGTGTGCCAGGGCAGTGTCGAAATGGGCAGTGCCCAGCCATGCCCCCAATCATCCAGGGGCTTCCATGGCCCCCGAGCCCCTGGCATGGCCATTGCGCCTGCTCTCCGCTAGTGGAGACCTGTGGTGATTCTTGCTGGTCTCGCTCCGCATCCGAAGGTCGGAAGGTCCCAGGAGCTGGGAGAATCTGGCGCCGAACTGGCTAAGCATATTGAAATGCTATTTTAAATATGCTAATCAGTCTCATGCCCAAAAATCTGGTTTGTGCAAACTGTTTGGTGCTGGGCGCAAAACCGATTTTTAGGCCATCTGCGCCAGTTGCGGCTAGGCCGGAAAATCACCCCCGTATGTCGCCTTGTTGCGGAAATAAGATTGGTCACGGCAAGCTGTCTTCAGCTCCATTCCAAATAATATAGAATTAAAAATCATCCACAAACCAGTAAATCAAATATACGCAGTTATAGTGAAAATACAGTTAAAGTGGCCTGGATATCTGAAATATGTGTTTTTAATTATTTGTGTCTACGGTTACCCACATCAATTATACATTATTTGTCTCATTCCCTCGTAAACAACGGAGTGCATTTTCCTAATGCTTTCCCTGAAATAATTTACCTTTTATTGGTGCTCAAGGGGTTAAACTTGGTAGACACTGCCTTGGCACGTAGGCTTAGAACAGTGTGGGCACAAATGTAGTTTATTGCCATTGCAAATAGTAGACACTCAGACATTCAGGACCAGCGCAGTATTGAATGAAAATGAATTTAAACTGTGTGCCAGTCTGAGCTGTGCTATTGATGTGAATAGAGGGATTACAAGCAGTCTGAGGCTTCAAAGAATTAAGCAGTGTGGCAACCAGATGACATATGCTCACTTTCTGTGATTCATGCCTTGCTCGCTCATCCAGACAGCCAGGCTGATTAATTTGCCTGCCTAAACCGGAGACCTCAGACACTCTGATCGCGTATGATTAACATGAACAAATGTAAACGGATCTGATTAATAAGAAATAATTTAAAAGATTGAAGTCCCTCAAGTTAATAACTGGGCTGTGGTTTAGTTGACCAGATCCTATCGGGTGTTTTAATGAGCTTAGTTGGTATTTCTTGTGTCCTGATTTAATAGACATGTTTAGGGAAATTTCAACCCACCAGGGTAGGCAGGAGAGCTGGGGATGATGGTTGGGTGAGGTTAAGCTCTTAAAGAAAAAATTAGTTGCCAGTCCTTCGGCCATCGCGATCACATCTACCTCCAGACTAACTGGAGCGTGATGGCAGTCAACTGGGTCACCTGATCTCATTGGGTGCATTAGTCACTATAATATTCCAGTGAGAGTGCTGGTCTCAGATTTTAGAATGGATTTGGATTTAATGGCTACAGCATGGGCTTTTCCAGGATTTGGAAACTCTAACAACTGAAGGGCGGAGAAAAGAAAGACTTGCACTTATGTAGCACCTTTCATGACCACCAGACATCTTAGTACTTCAACAGCTGAGCAGCACTTTTTTTTGAAGTGTAGTCACCATTATAATGTAAGAACTGCCAGTCTCAACAAGTAATTGTTTTTCCAGAACTGCTTGTGGGCTAGGAACAGCAGGAGTTCTTCCTCCTGGCCTATTGAACTAACCTGCTATGATAGGCTTCCCTCTTGGTGATCTCCAGACTCCCTAACCATGATTTGATATCTTCACCCCCCCCCCCCCCCCCCCCCCCCCGCCACCCTACAATCTCTCCCAGCGGTGATCTGCTTGGCCCCTGGTGATCTAATGTTCTCCCTCACATTATCTCCCTCCTTCCCTCCCTCCTTTCTGTTGTCCATTATGGCCTTGCACAGCGGACTTTCCTATCCAGCAGCCAGTCGGCCTCTCGATCTGGCCAGCTGCCATGTGAGAAGCTGAATGAACAAAATGAAATCAGAACCTACAGTTCAATTCCTCTGTTCAACCCATAATTGAAAGTTTCCCAGCCCCTCAGATTTCCCCCTGCTCCCTCTCCAGATGCAGGGCTGTTCGCTCAACATAGTAAATTTGGGAACAGGGTGGAGGAGAGGAAAATGGAAGGGAATTATTTGTTGTCCTCACTAAAGGACTATTGAGCAATTGTACAATTTTATTTACTTGCTGTTCTTTGGCAAGATAGAAATTTGTATTAACCACTATACAGCAGTTGACTACAGTGAAATCCCGTTGTTCGCAGGGGTTATGTTTCTGTGAAACCTCGCAAATGGCGAAATCGCAAATGATGAACATGCTTTTCAATGGAAGTCAATTAGATAGGTTCCAGCAATGAAAGGGCAGTGTTGATTTTTTGCAGTTATTGTGGTACAGTACCTGTATATAACAGATGGGGGGGAACCTCTGAACAATACAAGATATGTATTGAAAATTTTTTTTAAAGACCATCTTCATTTGAGAAACAAATGAAGAAGTAAGTGGGATTGTGTACATCCACCCAAGCCGGCATGTGGGGCTTTGCTTTAACATCCCACGTGAAAGGCAGCAGCTCTGACAACGTAATGCTTTCTCAATACTGCACTACAGTGTCAAGTTTGATTTTTGCACTCAAACCCTGGAGTGTGATTTAAACCTGGAACCTAGAGATTCAGGGGCAAGCGTGCAACCAGCTGGACCACGGCTGACACACAGGATATACCAACAAGTATGCAGCGCACATATTATTCAGAAACATTCTTTCTACCACTACTATGCGCCCACCCTCATACTTTCCTCTTCTGATCTACAGACACAAGATTAAAATCCACAGCTCTTGTTCATGAAGTCATAAGAACAAGCTGAACACCAGTTCTGGCAATTTTGTGGGAATGTGTATATGTATAATATTATATCTGTAATGGAGGCCAGCTGGGTGTCTCTGTAAATGAGCGAACCCATTGTTCAACTGGCTGTGAATGATCTTTTGGCACAATTCCCTGAAAGGTCTTTCTTTGCATTTGTCTGCCCTCTTTTCCAAATATTTAACTAATAAAAAGATGCACACATACATGCACATATAGAAAATATATATGTATTATATATGCATGTATAGAATATATGCAAAAACGATTAGTGCTGTTGGATCTAGCCTCATACTCTGAACAAAAGACTGATTTCCTGTGAGAATTTGTGTCTGCTTTTGAACTCTTCAAAACCCAATGCCCAGAGAAATAATTTGCATTTAAAAGATCTGAAATCCCTGTTGGCACAGGCCTATATCAGTTGATTTTAAAAATGGACATGTAATATGTTCTCTGGTTTCTTTCAAGATCATGTTTTGCAGCAAAATTTATTTTTTAAAATCAGGTTAAATTTTTAAGTATCGCAAATTGAAGGCTTCTGGCTCTTTATTTGATATATGTTACAGCAGATTTACTGACTGGGCCAAGTATGTGTCGCAATGTATAGCTTGTTAAGAGTGGATATTAAAAGGTGGGCGGGCATGTTGAAGCAATTTGAAACGCTAATTAATTTGCCCTGTAACCTCTGGAGGTGTGTTTGAATTCTGTTTCTTCCTGTCTTTGTGAATTATTGTTACCTAACCTCAGAAATTGCTCATCAAAGCAAGAGCTGATTATGATCTTCTTCCAAGGCACTGTATAATGAGAATGGAAGATTGGCTGCCAGTTGCTGCTGTCAGCAGGAGCTGAAGATTAAAGTGTACGCTAATCGCTTTCATGAAGACAAGTGTTTGTCAGCAGGTCGAAAATTCCTGTACCCCGACACCACTGACCCAACAAAAAGGTTGTGAACATCTTGTATGAAACCAAAATGCTGGCCTTTTTTCACGTGAGGTTTTACTGGGTATCATTCAATGAATCGATTACTTTTTGCTCGTTAGGATTACTGGAGATGTGGCTAATTTCTTTTGTCACTGTGGATTAAATATTTCTGTGTGACTTGTTCACTTTCTTGTTTCTCCTTTGCTTTGCCCCTGCCATGGCAGATGGTGGAATTTGAATTCAATACAAAAATATCTGGAATGAAGAATCTACTGATGACCATGAAACCATTGTCAATTGTTGGAAAAACCCATCTGGTTCACTAATGTCCTTTAGGGAAAGGATTCTGCCGTCCTTGCCTGGTCTGGCCTACATGTGACTCCAGAGCCACAGCAATGTGGTTGACTCTCAACTGTCCTCAGGCAACTAGGGATGGACAATAAATGCTGGCCAGCCAGCAATGCCCATGTCCCACGAATGAATAAAAAAAATATGGTGGGGACATATGTAATTGAGGCCTATACCACTCAGTTTTAATTCTGGGTGTGATTCGCGGTTGTGCATTAGGGTACGGGAGGGTGGGGAGCACCGAGGATTACCATCCTGATCTCGGTAGAGTGAGGCTGGGAGATTTTATAACCCGGGCTTGGTCTTTCCCCAGTGAGTTTTCCACATGAAGACAATGGGAAGGCAGAGTGGCTAAGTGCACAATGATAGGTGGCAGGACTCTAGCACGAGAATTATGTAAGTCACAGAGCAGAGGAACCCTAGACTTCTCTTGTGGGTCCAGAGAAGTTCTCCTGTTTCTCACAATCCTACAAGGAAAGTAGAAAAAAAAGTTACGATTTGCAACAACAACAGCTTATATAGCATCTATAATGTAATAAAGGCATTCAGAAGCAAACTATCACACCGAGCCATATAAGGAAGTATTTGGTCAGATAACTAAAACCATGGTCAAAGCGGTAGGTTTTTAAGGCACATCCTAAAGGAGGAAAGATAGATAGAGAGGTATAGGGAAGGATTTCCAGAGATTGGGGCCTTAGGCAACTGAAGGCATAGTCACCAATGGTAAGACCATAAGACATAGGAGCAGAAGTAGGCCATTTGGCCCAGACTCGATGGGCCAAATGGCCCATTCAATGAGATCATGACAGATCTGATGATCATAAACTCCACTTTCCACAATAATAGAAGCAAAATACTTTAGATGCTGGAAATCTGAAATAAAAATAGAAAATGCTGGATAAACTCAGCAGGTCTGGCAGAGGGAAACCGAGTTAATGGCTGGAATCTTCACAAAAAAAAAATGAAGGGCAGAATTTTCAAAATCCCTATTTGGGATGGGCAACTTGCCCCTTTTAGCTACAAAAGTCCGGACCTGAAAATGATTCCAGTCCCCCTGCAGCTAGAATGGGCTGGCTGCTCCTCAACTCCATTAGAGGAGGCTGGCTGCTGGTCTGCTCTACTGGAATGGGCTGGCTTCTGCCCTGCTCTACTGGAATGGGCTGGCTGCTGGTTTGCTCTGCTGGAATGGGCTGGCTGCTGGTTTGCTCTGTTGGAACAGGTTTGCTGCTGCTCTGCTCTACTGGAATGGGCTGGCTGCTGGTTTGCTCTGTTGGAACAGGTTCGCTGCTGCTCTGCTCTACTGGAATGGGCTGGCTGCTGGTTTGCTCTGTTGGAACAGGTTTGCTGCTGCTCTGCTCTACTGGAATGGGCTGTCTGCTGGTTTGCTCTGCTGGAACAGTCTGGATGCTGGTCTGCTCTACTGGAACAGTCTGGATGCTGGTCTGCTCTACTAGAACTGGCTAAGTGCTGGCGTTCTTTGTTGGAACAGGCTGGCTGCAACTGCATTCTGCTGGGACTGGCTGCTGGGGTACACTGCTAAAATGGACTGGCTGCTGGTGCACACTGCTAAGATAGACTGGCTGTTGGTGTACGCTTTGGAATAGGCTGATTGCTGGTGTGCTCTGTTGGGATGGTCTGGCTACCAGTACAATCTGCTGGTCAGCCACCCAACAGCTCAAATTGAGCCCAGTGATCTGACAACAGCAATATCAAACACTGTAAAGCAGGTACACTGTTAGAGCAACAATACATAAGCACAGGGATGAGAAAAGGCCATGCAGCACATCTCAGCTCACACCTCTGTGACCGTAATATTCCTATTCCAGCACCAGTAATAATTTTAAAACCCTTCTGGCCATTTTGGTCATTAATATTTTGCACCCGGTTACCTCGCAATGCTGAATTTCTGATTTTATCCATGGCTCTGTCTTTCCCAACAGACGTTAAATATTTCCTTGCAATGTGTGAATGAGGAAAGGAAGAGATGAACTCTGGATGCCCCACATTGTATTGTGAGCAGCATATTTCTGAGAAAAACAGGATCCCATCTGTCCATATTGTCCGCTATTAATACGTGGCGTGGAGTGATAACCAGGAGCGGAGAGAACATGGGAAAACATCACATTTTTAAAAATCTTGCCAATATTCAGTACTTTCGGTAAATGAGAAACTAATTCAAAACAAAAGGATAACTTCTCCAGCAGAGTTTAGCTCAAACTATGATTTATCAGGTATTGTTGTTAAGGGGCCATATATCACATCATTGTTCTGTGTCTACAGCATGGGGCTCAAGCCTGACTTTGGATTTGAGACTGAAAGCAGGAAGCAGCTGTTACTGCATTTTTAAAAAATGCATTTTTTAAAAAATCTTTTATATTCCTAATGAGAAAACATGTGTTAACTGCTCGACCAACAACAACTTGTATTCATATCTAGCCATGCAAACTCTGGCTGGAATGAGATTTTTATCTGCAGGCGTGATAGTCTTTCTTCACAGTTAACATGAATGGATGTTAGTCACCATCACAATTCTGTTTCACGGAGAAACATCTTCTGAGTAAAATCTGTTTGTAACCAATCTATTTGTCACTCCTATTAAGTTCTTGACGTGAATTTTGTAATGTTATTTTTGCACCATTTCATCTTCTCTAGGAGGCAGAATGACACCTTCACTGTGTTATTTTCTGTCAGTTTAAATTACCCAGGCATAACTTGCTGGGTAATTTCATAGTAAATTATCCAGGCAAACCGCTTCAAAAAAGGAAGTTAAACCACAAACTGTCAATCAGGATTAGATTCTATCAACATTGTGGTCAGGGTCAATGGGGTACTTGAGGTGCATTCAGCTGTGAAGGGAAATAAAAAATAAACACAGTTGGCTGGAGGATGATAGCAATCCATTGAGCTGGCAGCTGAGGCTTTTACTAGGCACTGCACATTGAATTTGGATCAAAGGCTTCAAGTGCACTGGAGAGGGTTTCAACAATATCAGCTTCCTGGAAAGTCTGAGCAATTTCAAATCGAAGCCTTGTGCATGTACTGGGGCTGAGTGCACAGCTGTACAGAATGAAACCTTCTCCCACCCCCGGGTGAAATTGACATCTCCTCTCTGTCAGAGGACTTCAAAGGGGTCTGCTCACATCTGAAGCTTCTGACAGGGAGAAAGGAAAAGCTCTGCTGCAGAATGGGGTGCTGTACTGATTTAAAATCCTGCTAGGTGACCAGGGGACATGGAGATTAAAGAGACCTGGTCACTACAGAATTTTCACAGCTGATAGGCAGGAATGAAGATGCTGATCACAGGGATGCCTAGAATCACCATGTCGGGGGGTGATCTTCAGGTCTGCCAGAGCTAGAGGGGGCCATGTAGCCACGACACCTGTATCCTGGCAGAGAGTGGTGAGGCCAATCCTTTGCCCCCAGCCAGCACACATCCAACACCAGGACCCTTGAGAGACCCATCCTCTGCAGCCTGACAGCAGCAGAAGGGCAAATGCCGCTGGACCTAACTCTTCGAGTCCCCTCAGGGCACAAGGTGTTGGGTCAGGGTGTCAGTGCCAGGTTGCGAAGGAACAGTGCACTGTTGGCACTGCCAAGGCAGGTTTCTGAAGGAAGGCTAAGTGGGGGCCTGAGGGGGAAGGGGGCCTGAGTGAGGATTCTGGAGGGAAGGGGCTGTGCAGGGGGTCTGAGGGGGAAGGAGGTTGTGTGGGGGGAAAGGGGCCTGAGTGGAAGGTCTCAGGGAGAAAGGTGCTGTGTGGGGGGGTCTGGGAGGGAAGGGGTTATGTGGGGGGTCTGAGGGGGAAGGGGGCCTGAGTGGGGAATTGGGTTGGATAAACCTCATGCCAGCATGGTGTGGGGTGGGGGAGGATGCCTCTCATGTCTGAGGGGATGATGGTGCTTCCTGAACCCTCTGCGAGGACCTGT
The DNA here is from genome assembly GCF_964213995.1 of Mustelus asterias. Classification (NCBI taxonomy): domain Eukaryota; kingdom Metazoa; phylum Chordata; class Chondrichthyes; order Carcharhiniformes; family Triakidae; genus Mustelus; species Mustelus asterias. The sequence continues at coordinate 79,244,235 of NC_135810.1, forward strand.
ATGAAAGCCTGTCCAGTGCAGATCACGTTTCGGAGGCGTGTAAATAGCGGGAGGGAATTTAATTGGGCTTCAAGACCTCTAATTATATTTATAATAGTTAATTTGAATATTTATTGGGTTCCCTCCCACTCTGGGCAGGAACCTGATCTGGACTGGCGGGGCAGGCTGGGAGTATCACAATGGATTTGACGCCATTTCTCTGGGTCATCACAATTCTTGCTGGGAACTAGCGGGCCCAGGGAATCCCTCCCAGTATCTTGAATCAAAAGCCAGGCATTGATTGAATTGATTAACTATATTTGTAGGGTAGAACATCATTCTGTTATGACGTTACGATAGGAAGCATTTATAACACTTGTTGTTAACAGTGTTGGGAATGGGTTACAATATGTTCATATGAATATTCATGTGACTATTTATGGTAGGGTGTGACTTTGTGACTGTTCTGTATCTGAAGGAAATGTATAAATTGATTGCAATAGAATGTAAACTCTGGGGGCCCAGAGGAATGAACATTTGTCACTAGTCTGTGTGACTCTGGTTACAGAGGTGGGGTGACACAGAGTGGCTTGTACCTTTAGCCAATGGAAGAGGTGAATTTGGGCTACTTGTGGATAAGTGGGGGTTGGGGGTTTAAGCACAGATCGGGCATGCCAATCTCTGGATCTGGCATTGCTGGCTCTACCAGGCTACATCCTGCCACTGTGATGGCAATGATCTCACTTCACTGCTTTGTGTTCGGTACATGTAAAATCATGTTTAATAAATTCTGCTTGATTCATAAATACTAGTTATTCATACCTTGTAGATCAAGCACAACTGAGGACTCCAGTGTTAAGAATTATGAAATCAGAACTTAGAAATTTTAATTAGAAGGCTTTTGCACCTCAAAACCTACAATCTTACAGTAAGAAAACTAATTACTTTATGCATTGATACAATGGATAAAACGTTGGTCCTTCTAAAGCAGTGGTGTTCCATGTGTAGCTCACAGACCATCTGTGGTCGACAAGAATCTTTCAGGTGGTCCATGGGCAGGTCGAAAGTTAAGTCATGATGCATAACACCACAGCCAAGGCCAAGGTCGCCACACTACCAGAAGGACGTGTAAGCTTTGGAGAGAGTGCAGAGAAGGTTCATTAAGATGTTGCCTGTTCTCGAGGATGTTGACTATGAGGAGAGGTTGAATAAATTAGGATTGTTTTCACTGGAAAGATGGAGGCTGAGGGGAGACCTGATAGAGGTCTACAAAATTATGAGAGGCATAGACAGGGTGGATAGTCAGAAGCTTTCTCCCAGGGTGCAAGTGTCAATTACAAGGGGGCACAGGTTCAAAGTGAGAGGGGGAAAGTTTAAAGGAGATGTGCGGGGGAAGTTTTTCACTCAGAGAGTGGTGGATGCCAGAGGAGGTGGTGGAAGCAGGCACATTAGCAACATTTAAGAGGCATCTAGACCGGTACGTGAGTAGGGAGGGAATAGAGGGATATGGTCTGAATAAGGGCAAACAGTTTTTTTTAGTTTAGCTAGGGCATTCATGATCAGGATGTGGAGATGCCGGCGTTGGACTGGGGTAAACACAGTAAGAAGTTTAACAACACCAGGTTAAAGTCCAACAGGTTCATTTGGTAGCAAAAGCCACACAAGCTTTCGGAGCTCTAAGCCCCTTCTTCAGGTGAGTGGGAATTTTGTTCACAAACAGAGCATATAAAGACACAAACTCAATTTACATGAATAATGGTTGGAATGCGAATACTTACAACTAATCAAGTCTTTAAGAAACAAAACAATGTGAGTGGAGAGAGCATCAAGACAGGCTAAAAAGATGTGTATTGTCTCCAGACAAGACAGCCAGTGAAACTCTGCAGGTCTAGGCAACTGTGGGGGTTACAAATAGTGTGACATGAACCCAATATCCCGGTTGAGGCCGTCCTCGTGTGTGCGGAACTTGGCTATCAGTTTCTGCTCAGCGACTCTGCGCTGTCGTGTGTCGCGAAGGCTGCCTTGGAGAACGCTTACCCGAATATCAGAGGCCGAATGCCCGTGACCGCTGAAGTGCTCCCCAACAGGAAGAGAACAGTCTTGCCTGGTGATTGTCGAGCGGTGTTCATTCATCCGTTGTCGCAGCGTCTGCATAGTTTCCCCAATGTACCATGCCTCGGGACATCCTTTCTTGCAGCATATCAGGTAGACAACGTTGGCCGAATTGCAAGAGTATGTACCGTGTACCTGGTGGATGGTGTTCTCACGTGAGATGATGACATCTGTGTCGATGATCCGGCACGTCTTGCAGAGGTTGCTGTGGCAGGGTTGTGTGGTGTCATGGTCACTGTTCTCCTGAAGGCTGGGTAGTTTGCTGCGGACAATGGTCTGTTTGAGGTTGTGCGGTTGTTTGAAGGCAAGAAGTGGGGGTGTGGGGATGGCCTTGGCGAGATTCATGATCAGCACAGGCTTGGAGGGCCGAAGGGCCTGTTCCTGTGCTGTAATTTTCTTTACTCTTTGTTTTGTTCTTCACCATTCATTTGACATCACACATCCAGACCAGGTCCCATGTACACAACATGAGTCATCATAAGCACGAACAACAACTGTTGATTTTGTTTGATTCGCAGAGATGGAAGATAAATATTAGTTTCTCAGAAGATGATTGATGTGATAACATATATTAGAATGTTTCAAATACATTTGTTCTCTTGTGGTATTAATGTTTATAATATGACAATGTCTATGCATTTGTTTCTGACATGAATTAATCATTTATTTATAATATTTAATACAATAATTAAAGTCCATGCACTTATTACATTTAGGAGCAAAAAGAATCAATGAAAATGTTGATAGTTTCCATAGATTCCTGTAAATTAGAGTCATGGAAGTTTACAGCATGGAAAAAGGCCCTTCGGCCCAACTTGTCCATGCTGCCCAGTTTTTACCATTAAGCTCGTCCCAGTTGTCCCAAAATTTGTAGATAGTCAAGCATTATCACAACATGCCTTATTTATAGTTTACTGACAGGCAACACTGAAGTCACAGACTCCATAGAGTGAAAAGTGAGAAGCTCACAGTTGTATGCATTCTGCGGAAATGATTTACTTTTGTGTAGATTCCATCATCGATTTCAGTAAGCAACATTTGGCCCATATCCCTCTATACCAATCTTACCCTTGTAACTGTCTAAATGTTTTTTAAAAGACAAAATTGTATCCACGTCTTCTACTACCTCTGGCAGCTCGTTCCAGACACTCACAACCCTCTGTGTGAAAAGATTGCCAGTGTTTCCAAGTATTTTCTGATGAAATAAATTCTGATGAGTTCTTTGTGGCGACAAGGTCTTATAGGATTGGTAGGTCCATAGGGTCTTTTTCCTGCCTAAGTGTTCCATGGATGAAAAAGTTTTGAGACCACTATCCTAAAAGAGAGTTGCTAGAGAATGGAAGCATATTTAAGGCTAAAGGAGCAAAATTAGCAGTCATTAGATTATTGCCAGTTATTGGGAATTCAGCAGAAAGGAACAGCATGATCATGGAGGGTGAATTTCAACTTGCAAAACATCTGAACTGAATCTTCAGTAGATAAGACAATCAGGCAAGGTGTAGAAATGAATGTCACCCATTAGGAATTCCCCCCTAATGGCATTGTGGGTCAACCCACAGAACGTGGACTGCAGCGATTCAAGAAGGCAGCTCACCACCACCTTCTCAAGGGCAACGAGGGATGGGCAATAAATGCTGGCCAGCCAGCGACGCCCATGTCCCACGAATGAATTTTTAAAATTTAGCTATAATGATTGGCATGAGGTATGGATTTTAAAAATAAAGAATGTGACTGTAGATAACTAGAGGCAATTTAGTGAAGAAGATATTTGTATAGGAAGGATGAGGTGCATTTGAGTAGGTTGACTGGTAAGAACTAGTCAACAACCCATCTGATATCCATTCCACTGAAATGAGCGATCGGTCAGCTAGATTACAACCTCAGTGATGGGTGGAATTTTCCCACAAAATGGCAGTGTCAGGTTCTGACTGAAAACTGACGTGTTTCTCCCCAGTGAAACAAACAGGTTTTTGCTTCAGATCGTCTGACACTTTGCTAAAAAAAAGCAGGGAGACATGTTTTGTGCCATGATACCTGAAGGGCGGAGCCTAAAGATGCCACCAAGGCCGGCTCCACAGTGATTGGGTCCAGAAAATCCCGGCTGATGAGAACAGAAAAGAACCATTCCATTAGAATCATAGAATCACAGAAACCCTAACAGTACATTCGGCCCATCGAGTCTGCACCGACAACAATCCCACCGAGGCCCTATCCCCGTAACCCCACATATTTACCCTAATAATCCCCCGAACCCACGCATCCTGGGACACTAAGGGGCAAATTAGCATGGCCAATGCACCTAACCCACACATCTTTGGAGTGTGGGAGGAAACCGGAGCACCCGGAGGAAACCCATGCAGACACGGAGAACGTGCACACTCCACACAGTGACCCAAGCTGGGAATTGAACCCAAGTCTCTGAAGCTGTGAAGCAACATTACTTGCCACTGTGCCGCCCTTGATCTGTTGGCAAAGTATTTGACCAACTGGACAGTCTAGTGTAACGTGATCCTGTCCTCATCGGATATCTATGTCCATTTCAGCTGGGTTCTGGTAGAGAATGTAAGCAAGGTTAGTTTTCTTCCCCTTCTGTAGCCCAGGGGTGCTGATGTCAATTCTGCTGCTGATGCTAAAGTCCTGCACAGGCCAGTGATTGTACTGTTTGATACAACAGAAATACACGCTTGAGCCATCAGGTATCATCCTTCAAATTCTAAATAAACTGTATCAGAAAGATCTTGAAGGTTCTTTTGAAATTAAAATTTGTAATTATTTTTGGTTTCTCTGTGGACTACGGGAAGGTAAATTGGAAGCACATTTATTAGCAATGTCTTTATCATTTTGCTATATGTGTTGCAAAGTCCTTCCCAGAAAAGTGCCTGCGCTGGTGTAGGTTTAAGTGTACATCTAGGAGGATCAAGCAACTACCGTAGCCTTCTCAATAAGCAAACCCTTATTCAGCATCATCAAGGAAGAGGATCAGCTGCAAGAGGTTAGAGACCTGAGAAATGCCATGCTAAGAGAAACTGTTCCATTCGCTATTATCATCAACCCCTGGGGTATGTACAGGCAGCGTGTGTTATGTCAGGATGTTTTGGAGGAAATGTGTATCTTAGATTGAAATGACCAGCCATCTACATGACATTCTGCCAGAACAGAGAGATCCGGTGGTGTATGTACACACATCATTGAAGGTGGCAGAACGACTGATTTTTAAAAAGGCACATGGCATCCTTGGCTTTATTAATAGGTGCATAGATTACAAAAGCAGGTAAGTTGTATTAAACCTTTTATAAAACAGTGGTTAGGCCTCAGCTGGAATATTTTGTTCAATTCTGGGAATTACACTTGAATGAAGGATGCTGAGGCATTAGAGGGGGTGTGGAGATTTTCAGTAATGGTACTGATGGTGAAAGATTCGGTTTCTGTGGAGAGACTGGAGAAGTTGAGGTTGTTCTTCTTAGAGAAGATTAAATACAGAGGAGATTTGTTAGAGGCGTTCCAAATTATGAACAGTTTTGTCAGTTAATGAATAAAAACTGTTCCCATTGGCACAGGATTGGTAACCAGAGGAGGTAGATAGATGGTGATTGACAAAATAACCAAAGCCATTTTGTTTTACACAGTAAATTGTTACAGTGTAAAATGCATTGATCGAAAGGGTGTTTGATGATGTTGATAGTAAATAGAATCAGGCACTTGGACTACAACCATCTTGCAATACTTGACCCAGGATCTGTGGCCTTAGTCATTAGTTCGATATTTTGCATGATCACAGCCTGGAATCTCTGATGCAGCACCTTAATCAGAGGCTTTAAGGCATAATTCAAAGTACAATCTGTAAACCAATGCTGCAAAATCCACAGTCTGAACTTCAATGGAGTGGTTAGGATTTGGTGCTAGAGATATCTCTTAGCTGAGTGTAGTCTGAGACGTGATTTATATGACTGCTGCTTTATGAGAGATTGGAGTGTGGTGGTGCCCAGAATAGAGCAAGATGTGTATCTTATCTTGCCAGCTCTGGTCAGCTTGTTAAACTTTTTTCTGCACTGGTCCTATGTCTTGGGAGTCAGAGGTGACACTTAATGCTTGTGCTACTTCTCTCGAGGTGATACAACACATGATTCAGGCTGATTTGCCTTTTTTTTAATCCCAAGGTAATGGTCCTATCTGACCTTTATTAAAGTTACAGGTCTTCTTTCTGCCAGGTTTGCTTCTTCCAATCCACTTCTTAGTGGACATCTCTGTTAAATGAAGATGTTGTTCAGACACTGGCTACACATATAATAAAGCATTAAAAAAAGGGTGGGCATGATTAAGAAGTTCACAGATGATATGAAAATTGGCTGTGTGTTTGATAATGAGGGAGAAAACTGTGGATTGCAGGAAGATATCAGTGGGCAGAAAAATGGTAAATGGATTTCAGTCAAAAGAAGTGTGAGGAACAGAGAATTTTAGATCTGAGGTAAGATTGGAAAAGAGGAGGCTAAGGGGGAGTTAATTAATATATTAAAAATTATGATGGGATTAGACAGAATGCATACAAGGATCTTTTTCTGTTAAGTTAATAGGTAAAATTTAAAGCAATAGATACAAATATTATAGGGAAGTTGAGAATAATATTTCTTCTCCCAGAGGCTTGGGGGGAGGTTTAGAACTCACTGCCTGAGGGGTGGGAGAAGCAGAAACCCTTCCCACTTTTCACAAATCCTTAGTTTTGCACTTTAAGTGCCATAAATCATAGGATTGCGGACCGAAGTTGGAAAATGGGAATTGGCTGGATAGATCTTTCCGGCTAGCAAAGACATGAGGGACTGAATGGCCCTATACATTGTCTATGTTTCTAAATTCTGTGTTTCTATGTAGAAAATCAGCCTGTGACAATCAACTCCCAACCATTGGTAAGAAAAATAGCATGTGTGCTATATTTTTACAGTGTTTCCTGGCAGTCTTATTAGTCACTCTAAAGTTGCACTTGCTTTACACTAGTTTTTACGTTCTGCTGTGGGCGGTGAACTCTGTCGGAAATTCCAGTGCAAATTTCCAACGACGATGAAACTGGTGTAAATTTACACATTAGAACCAAGGCAATTCAGCACCTACACTTCTAGCTTTTCATTGGAACCCTTCCTAATTATTTCATTGAATATTAGTCTTGGACCGCTGATATAAAGATAAATTGCTTGGGGGCAAGTTGTTGAAGTATGCAATCAAACTTCACATTAATGCAATACTCCATAGGCTCTTGTGGGGATAAACAAATAGCTATCCAGCTGGCTGAAATGAAGACAATAAGAATATAAAATCCAAATTTGAATTAGCGGTCTCCCTTAGACATTTTGCTTTAAACTGTCAGGCTGCCAATCCCAGATTCCTGTCTCCTGTGTCTCTCTGAGCAGAGTGTGGTGCCACAATTTAATGGATCTGATTCCAAGACATGCCACAATACATCATTGTTGTTTTTCAGCCTTGTTTTCCAAAGAGATTTTAAAATTGTCATGTAATTACCTACAGTACAAAAATGATGCAATACAAAAATCTATATTTTGGACCTGACATCGTTTGAGATGATCCAGGATTAGATGAAAGCCTGCCGGGAACTTCAGGTGCTGTCTGTTGCCTGCTGGGTATTCCCATCCAACAACCAGTCAATGTTTGCATTTGTTTGAAAGGAAGCTAAACCCTACTCAATGGGATACATTGAAAGGTCATTCATCGTTGTACTGGGCATTCCTGTAACTGCACGTGAAAACTCCACCAGTGCCTAAGATTGAAAACGTGTTGAATAATACTGCCTAGCTATGTTTTAATTTGATTCAAAGTAACATAGATGCTCTTAGCCCAGAACATTTCTAAAAGGCGTCACTGTAGCACGGTGGTTAGCACTGCTGCTTCACAGCTCCAGGGACCTGGGTTCGATTCCCGGCTTGGGTCACTGTCTGTGTGGAGTTTGCACATTCTCCTCATGTTTGCGTGGGTTTCCTCCGGGTGCTCCGGTTTCCTCCCACAGTCCAAGGATGTGTGGGTTAGGTTGATTGGCCAGGTTAAAAAAATTGCCCCTTAGTGTCCTGAGATGCGTAGGTTAGAGGGCCTGGGTGGGATTGTGGTCGATGCAGACTCGATGGGCTGAATGGCCTCTTTCTGTACTGTAGGGATTCTATGAGGTGCTTACCTGAAAGTTTGTCCAAGTTGCACATAGTCTCTGACACTGGCAGTTTAGCTTCAGCTTCTGTATCACTGCATTTATACAGGCAACTAGATCTTCACCTCAAACTATTGAGATTATCGAATCAAAAATGACACTGGGATAGATCAGAATTATTTTTAAAGGTCTCGTATTGCTGCTGATTTGGGCACTGCTCATCTGTTTGAACCAAGCAACAGATGCATGGCCTTTCTCCTCTACTTCAACACACTCCCCTCATCAATCATACATTTCACCTCCATTATTGCAACTTGAGGAGATGCAGAATGAGCTTCGGTCATCTTAGATTGAGTAGAATTACTGGCAAATTGTTGCTAATATCATTCCTTGCCATATTGGCTAAGCTGGAACTGTAGCTCCATTCATCTCCATGTATGATGGATAATACGAGTTCTCATAATTCGAGAGAATTAATTAAGCCTATTCTGTTACAATGTAAAAACAATACTTCTCATTCATCGTGGTTTGAATGGGCTTGTGATGTGATACAGCAGATAACTTCTGTAAGCCGTTATTACCATTTATTGAAAACTTAGTTACAAAAACAGATGCCACTAAACCAATTCATTGATGCACTGATGTACCCTGAGGCTGACTGAATAGCAATCCATTTTTATGTGTTAGATATGTAGGGGTAGCAATTAGTAAATGTTTCACTTGCTTTATGGATACATTTAGATGAATTGTTGTTCATCGTACCAGTTTTCCCCCAGTAACTTCAGCAAAACCTCTGGAGAAGCAACACAAACAGCAGCAGTTTACACAATTTCTTCATGGTTTCCACTGAAGGCAAAGTGGATGAACTCTGTGGACACTATCCCTCACTCCCCATCCCATTTTTTTTTGAGGTCGGCGAGCTCCAAAGTTCTGAAATTGAGCCAAACTAGAGGATTTGCAAAATCAGTCCGACTACTCCATTTAAATCACTTCAGATTAGAGATTAGCATTTTGCCCCAATGAAAAACACAACTTTGTGCTTTGGTCACGAGATGTGAACTTCTCACTCAGCTCCCCTTTCTTAAAATATTCTCACATGTCACTGAGAGATGATAATCGAGATTTATCAGAAATCTTTGCCCATCTGTTTACCTCATGATCGGTTTTGGAGTGAGCATTTATTTCCAAGCCATGAAATGTAGGCCAAAATAGGGCAATTCTCCTCATCGATAACCTTTTGAATACAAAAGGTGGCAGGTCCATATTCCCTGCAGCCCAGGAACTGCTGTGTCCTAGAAATAATAAGACTATCTCAAATTATAATTATACTTCCAGCCACAAATTTCACTCATACACAGAGTTGCCCCAGTTATTTTGATCAATGCAGTATTCTGAAAAATCCACTACATGTTGGGAATTATTTATTTTAATCTCTAGTCTTTGTTGTAACTTGGTAATTTTTTCATCCGTATCTTCTGATTCAGGTTCGGAGTCCTGGTTAAATAGCCGATGCACATTATGTTATTGTAATCTTCTTTTCTTCAGTCAGAACGCATTTACATCTATAAAATGGACTTTGCAATTTAGGTTGCAAGAGTAATCACTTTTTAAAAAGTTTCCAGTGTATCAGTGTCCTTGGTGTTATAAAAGTGGGAGGGGATCTCATAGAAACTTATAAAGTTCTAACAGGATCTGACAGGGTAGACTCAGAAAGAATGTTCCTGATGGTAAGGGTCATAGTTTGAGGATAAGGGGTAAATCTTTCAGGACTGAGTTGAGGAGAAATGTCTTCACCCAGAGGGTGGTGAATCTGTGGAATTCACTACCACAGAAAGTAGTTGAAGCCAAAATGTTGTGTGATTTCAGGAAGGAATTAGATATTGCTCTTGGGATAGAAGGTACCAGGGGATATGGGGGAAAGCAGGCTCAGGGTATTGAATTTGATGATCAGCTGTGATCATAATCAGTGGCGGAGCAGGTTCCAAGGGCCGAATGGTCTACTCCTATTTTCTAGGCATAATATTCTAACTGCACCCTCATCAAGCCATTGGATGTTAAACTAATCTGTTGCTGTCACATTAGTTATGATATTTTCTACAGCTTGCCAAAAGAAGATGACAATGTCTGAAAACACAATTAGCCAGCAATCCTGCTGCTATTAGCTCCAGACCAGGAAGCCTCCCTCAGTGGCCCAACATGCAGTAATGGAGTATACAAGATCATGCACGTATAGTTTGTATTTGGCAGCTTTCCTCACAGCTGGAGATCAAACATTGGTTTGAACTCATGAAAAGTCCCATTGTAATAGTAATATATATAGGAAGAAGTGAGAGGGTCCCTGTCACTCAGGCAGACTCCGACCAGGCACTGGTGAGGAGTGCTGCCACCCTTGATGCTGGCAGCTTCCAAGATGTTGTTGACATCACTGCAGCTGCACATGTGCAGAAAGTACTCTCTTCACAGCTACAGCATCAACAAATACAGCTGAGAAAAAATCCAAACCAGTAAAGAGAAAGGAAACAAAATGGGAATAGAGGCGATGATTTTAAATTGTTAAAAAGAAAAATAGAACAACTTTCATTTAAATGGCATTTTCCATGACCACCAAAGGTGCTCTACAGTGAATGAAGTACCCTTAAAGAACTTGTAGTGCAGCAGCCAATTTGTGCTCAGCAAACTTCCAAAAATAGTAATGGGATAATGACCAAATAACCTGCTTTTGTGATGCAGATTGAGGGGTAAACAGTGTTCAAAACACCAGGGCTAACCCTCTGCACTTCTTCAAAATAATGTCATGGGATCTTTTACATCCAAGCCAACGTGCAGATGGGGGCTTGGTTTAATGTCTCAGTCTGACAGCACATCCGATAGTGTGGTCTTAAGGGTGTGTTGCACTATCAGCCTAGATTTTTAACACTCAAACAGTAGAGTGGAGCTTGAACTCAGAGCTTTGTGAGGTAGAGGCAAAAGTGCTACCAACTGAGCCACAGCTGACTCCCAAATGCAACGGTGAGTCCAGTACGCTGTAAAGTGCCCAGTCGTAAGATGAGGTGCTGTTCCTTAAGTTTGCATCGGGAATCCCATTAGAATACTGCAGGATGCCAAGGGCAGAAAGATCAAAGTGCAAGCAACGTGGAGAATTAAAATGGGAGGCGACTGGAAGCTCAGGTTCTCGCTTGTGGATCTAATAGCATTTCTCTGCAAAGCTGTCACACAGTCTGCTTTTGATCTCTTTGGATAAGAGAGGTTGAGAGAAGAATTATTAGAGGAATTCACAATTAGGTGGGGTCTGAACAGATGAGGAGGAAATGTTGCTATTGCTGGATAGATCAAGAACTAGATGACACCAGTTTAAGTGACTGGCGAAAGAAGAGCTGGCAACGTTAATAGCTTTTTTTTATACAGAGAGTGGTTAGAATCTGGAAAACCGTGCCGGAGAGTCTGGTGAAGGTCTTTTCAATCGGGGTTTTCAAAAGGGAATTGGACCGTTACCTGAAGAGGAAACATTTTTCAGGACGATGGGGAAAAGGCAGGGGAGTGGTGTTCAGTGAATTGCGCTTGCAGGGAGCTAGCACAGGCACAAGGGCTGAAGTTTCCTTCTGTGTTGTAACCATTCTATGATTCTAAGTAGAGGTGACCACGTTGTTAGCAGCGAGTACAAGAAATACAAGAGAATTGTTGTTTCACTTGGTGGCGGTATTAGGAGCCTTGGAGGAGGTGAAAGGACCGCTGTTGCATCTCTTGTGCTGGCATGGAAGGATGTCGCAAGAAAGGGAAGGAGTATTGGGAGTGATTGGGCCAGAGTGTCATGGTGTTCCTGATGCATTGCTGAAAGGGGAGGGAAGGGAAGATTTGGTAGTAGCATCACCGTGGCGCTGGTGAAGGATAATTTGTTAAATACAGAAGCTAGTGGGATGGAAAGCGAAAACAAGAACAACCCTACTGTGCTTCTGGGAGGGAGGGGAAGGGGTGAGAATCAAAATGCATGAAATAGATTGGAAATGGTGGAAGGCCCTGTCAATCACAGGAGGGACAATCCTCAGCTGAGGAACAAGAAAGACAAGCTGGAAACATTGGTAGGGAAGAGTGCATCACCTGAGCAGATGAGACTTGGACAGAATCCTTTTGGAAGTAAGGTGTAATAAAAATGCAGTGAAGGCAGCTGTGCGAGTCAGTGGGTTTATTGTGAATATTGGTGGATAACCTAACTCAGAAATGGAGATGTGAAATCAAGACAGGAAAGAGTCAAAGATAGGCCATGGCCGGATTCTCCTGACAAAAAAATTCCAAGTGCCCAATTTGCAGGAAAATGGGAGTAACTCCCAATGGTTTGTTCAATATGATTTCCAGAGCAAATCTCCGACACTCTCCGACATCACAGAGTGCCTCAGCGGGATTCACTCTGAAGATCAGTGGGTGGGGCCTATTCCTGCCCGAGAGGCCAGTCATGATGTGGAGATGCCGGCGTTGGACTGGGGTGAACACAGTAAGAAGTCTCACAACACCAGGTTAAAGTCCAACAGGTTTATTTGGTAGCCGGTAGCTACCAAATAGCTACGGTAGAGGCCGGTAGCATAGCACTGAGCGGACCACTGCGCATGTGCTGTCTGTCAGCACCAAGATCCATACATGCGCAGAGGCCCCACTTTGCTGGCCTCCTGATCACTGGCCTTCCCCGCAATCCCCATCACTGGCTTTGCAGAGCTCTGCAACTCCCCGATCGCTGGCCTCCCTGACCTCTCCGGGCAAGCCCCGATGGCCCTCCCTCCCGGCCAGTCCCAAACAGTCACAATCATTGTCCTCCCTCCCTCTGCCAGCGATCCTAGTGTAGAGTGACAGTGGGATCTCCACACCCATCGATTGCCCTCCCGCAACAGACCCAGTCCCCTCTGCCACTGCCCAATGCCCGGTGGGCAGTGTCAGGGGGCCAGGCTGGCACTGCCCAAGTGGCACCCCCCCTTGCCTCCGACCTCCTTGAGGGGCCTCAATGGCCTCTGTTCCCTCCACCAGGGTCAGCTGCTTGTTCCCCGTTAGTGGGGAACAGTTGTAAACCCCACTGGAGTGAACCACTCGTGGGAGGCGAGGGAGATGCTAGTGGACCTGGAGACTTCAGCCTCCTCTGCTCGAGGAGCGCAGCAGGCTGGGAGAATGCCCCCTATATGAAGGTAAGAAGAGGGTAAAAATTGAAAGCAAAGTTAGTTATATTTTCCAATTCAGGGTGAGAGCAGGAAACCACACCAGTTCAGTCAGCAATATACATGTAAAAGAGGCAAGGGAGGGGGCCTGAGCTGGACTGGAACAAAGTTCCACATGTCCCACAAAAAGGCAGTCATAATTAGCATGCATGAGGCTGCCACAGCAACACCTTTTATTGGGAAGGTGTGAGTGGAGTTGAAGGAGAAGTTGTTCAACGTGAGAACCCGCAGCCAGGCAGGTAGTGGTGAATAAGGACTGGTTGGCCCTCCATTCAAGGACGAAGCTGAGAGTTCTCAGATCATCCTGGTGAAGGGTGGAAGGGTAGAGTAGTGGTTCCCAACCAGTGTGCCACTGCTGTGCCATGAAGACCCTCAAAGTGTGCCACGAAAAAAGATTCAAAATTATTCAAAATGCATGTAATTAAACTAAAACTAACTTTCGTCTTTAGCTCTGTGGTTGGCATCTCCAAGACCCAACGAACCTTGGGCTTCTCACGCATGCACTGGCTGGGAAAGGGCCACATGTGCATGGTTTAGATTTTTTATGTTGGCCAGACTCACATGCATGACCAATGGGACTTGGAGCTGAAGACAAAGGCCCCATGTGCCTACTGAAAAAGAGCGCAAAATCCTGAGAGAAGCAAGAGAGACAGGGTGGGGTTAAAAAATAAAGGTTGGAGGACAGAGAGAAGTTTAAAAAATGAAGAAAAAAATGAAGAAAATAGGAAATGTCCCTCATTTTTTTTGATATTATGGAGGTGTACCATGACATATAAAAGATTGGGAACCACTGGGATAGAGGATTGATTTGATTTGATTTATTATTGTCACATGTATTAACATACAGTGAAAAATATTGTTTCTTGCACGCTACACAGACAAAACGTACCATTCATAGAGAAGGAAACGAGAGTGCAGAATGTAGTGTTACAGTCATGGCTAGGGTGTAGAGAAAGATCAGCTTAATGCAAGGTAAATCCATTCAAAAGTCTGACAGCAGCAGGGAAGAAGCTGTTCTTGAGTCGGTTGGTACGTGACCTCAGACTTTTGTATCTTTTTCCTGAAGGAAGAAGGTGGAAGAGAGAATGTCCAGGGTGCATGGGGTCCTCAATGATGTTGGCTGCTTTGCCGAGGCAGCGGGAAGTGTAGACAGAGTCAATGGATGGGAGGCTGATTTGCGTGATGGATTGGGCTACATTCACGACCTTTTGTAGTTCCTTGTGGTCTTCGGCAATGATGGAAAAAATAAATAAATCATAGATTGTGGCATCCCAATGCTTCTGGAAGCCCATATCAGCCTCTGAATTCTCAGCAAATGTGGTCGCATCCTAAGTATTTTGGCTGAATGTTTGCACTCTTTGCTGAAGATTGTGTCACCAATCACGCGTGCGGAATGTTTTAGTATTGTAGTAGTTTGTGGAGGCTTGAACCATATTGCAACCTAAGGTGGGGAATAAATAAATATTAACAAAACCCTCAGGAGAATATTATACAAATTCATTACTTGGACTTTACATTAATTAAATGAAGAGCTAAAGCTCATCCACGTGTCACAATTTTCAAAAGGTATGGGAAGTGGAATAATTAATGCTTCAGGGAGCAATTTTCATAATTTGTATGGTACAATTTTTTAGGATGGGGCATTATGGTGAAAATCAATTACAGTTATGGATAATCCTTGAGGATTTCCGAGCCTAAGAGAAGATCTGCAAGTGAATCCATTGTCAGAATACAGAAGTAGAGAGTGCTGGAAATGTAGAACCCGTTCATTCACATCTGAAAAATGAGATAAAGATTAACTTGTTTTCAATGTTAATTCATGGGACATGAGTGTCGCTGGCTGACCATCCCTCATTGCCCGAGGGCAGTTAAGAATCAACCACATTGCTGTGGCTCTGAAGTCTCATGTAGGCCAGACCAGGTAAGGCCGGCAGATTTTCTTCTGTAAAGTACATGAGTGAACCAGATGGGTTTTTCCGACAATAATTTCATGGCTATCGTTAAATTCTTAATTCCAGATTTTTAAAAAAATTATTAAATTCAAACTCCACCATCTCCGTGCGGGATTCGAACCCGGGTCCCTAGAGCGTTTGCTGAGTTTCAGGATTAATAGTCTAGCGATAGTACCACTAGGCCATCACATCCCCTGTATCAATTAGGATTCAGGTGAGGGATCTCACATAAGATGTTAAACTTCTTTTCAGGTGCTGATTGGCTTCATTTGCAAGTGTATTACTTTCTGACAGAGATACCGTATGTTCCCAAGGAGTGATCAATCTCACGGAAAAGTGGAACTCCAACCTTTGCCCAAAAAATTCCATAATTTTTCATATTCCTCATGTAAAAGTTCACCCTGACTTTCCACAGGGATTCTGCTCTGACGCAGCTCACTGACCTGCTCTTTGTGTTCAGGGTAACACAGCAGAAACCAGAATTTGAAGCAGGAGTTTTCTGATTGTTCAGCATCGGTGCTTGATCACAGAGTGCAATTTGCCCCCGAGATATCCGTAAACTTTAGTAATTTCCAGTTGGAATGATGGGAGCAAGATTTAGAGCAAACTGCAGAGTCCGTGTGCAGAGTGTGTGTGAACCATCAACATATTAAACCTTCCCAGAAATGGAACTAAGCTCACTGAACTATCATGAACAGTCTGATGGCCCCATAGGGAAATAAAAGGGAATTCTTAAAAACGTACCTTTTTATGCATCCTTCTTGCTCCAGTCCACTTCATTGCAAGCCCCAAGTGTCTGAAGCTGAGGGTCTGAAAGCCCAGTTCTGTGCTGACTGTGAGTCGCAAGCGTTGCAAGTTGTGAATGTAAACCACTCGGAAACATACCTGCGTAAAACTCAGCCCTTTGACTTTTTGCCTCAAAAAGGGTCTCAGAACTTTTACCTGAGTACATGCAACAAAAGAAAAACTGTCAACATTGAAATCTGAAGTAAAACAGAAAATAATGGAAATATCCAACAAATAAGTCGAGATGTGAAAGAGAAAACGGGGTCGTTCCATCATGACATCTGATCGAAGGATCCACTTTTCTTTCTTGGATGCTGACTGATTCGTTGCACGTTTTTAAAGTTTTCTGGTTAATTTAGAGTCATAAATCATAAAATCCCTACAGTGCAGAGGGAGGCCATTCAGCCCATTGAGTCTGCACCGACTCTCCGACAGAGCATCTTACTCAGGCACACCCCCCCTATCCCTGGAACTCCACACATTTACCCCGCTAATCCCCCTAACCTACTCATCTTGGGACGCTAAGGGGGAATTATAGCATGGTCAATCCACCTAACCTGCACATCTTTGGAGCACCCGGAGGAAACCCACGCACACACGGGAAGTACGTGCAGACATGGGAAGAACATTTAAAATTTTCATGATTTGCAGTTTGTTCTTTTCACCTTTGTCAGAACATAGTGTCGTATTTTCATACCCACAAAAAGCCAGGAATGGGTGCGGGAGTCATAAAACTTAAAATCACTGGACCGTAATTTTGAATTTCCCCCTCACAAAGAACAGCACACAAACTTCTCATAGACGGGAACAAATTTGTTTTGAGCTTTGGGGTCAGAACCCTGCACGCACATCCTGTGACATTGGGGTTGCCATTAAATGTGTAAGGGTATTAGCGGGGTAAATATGTGGGGTTAGATACTCCATCGAAGAGTAGGTGCAGACTTGATGGGCTGAATAGCCTCCTTCTGTACTGTAGGGATTTTATGATATGGACTGAGAGGAATTTAAATTTTTCTGATGGTGTTCAGGGAATATGCATGGCCCTCCACAGCTCTGAGCTTATGTATGTTTGCGGTGTCACCCTGGTCTTCTTCAGCTCTTGGAAGTTCTGCATCCTCTTCTGAAAAGATAAGAGGGAAAGGGCAATGTGGTGGCTCCTAAAGGCATGGAGATTGGAGAATCTTCCAAGAGGTTTTCACAATCATCTCCTCATTGGGATCCGAGAATATTCATAGCGTTGGATGGGGCATTGGCCTGAGCAGGTACTCCTGAAACTCTGCTCAGTGTTGTGTGCCATGTGGCCACCCAAAGTCTGGCATACTGCATGCAGCGGTGCCTGTCTGCATGTCAAGCAAGGAAATCTCACTCACTTTACTGGAGCGCAGAAGGTTACAGAAGTGCATTTGACACAGTATCCAGGTTCACTGATGGTCATCTGCTGAGCTAACCTGCAATATGCAACCAGGCTCCTTTGATTGTGGCTGGAGGGAACTCGTATCCAGCAAGGAAGAGGGTGTCCTTGCGAGCATATAGTTTGTTCAAAAGGATGTCACGGTTGTGGTCTGTAAATTGGGACACTGTGGCCTCCCTGGACTTTTGGCTGCTTCCATGATCCACTATCCTGGAATAAGGGTAGAGGACTATAAGAGTCAAAATGTATGGTACTCACAGTTTTTCTGTCATTAGCTTTATGCATTGAATGCTATTGAGGGGATAGTGTTGCGCTTTGTGGCATAGAAGGGCAGGGTTTGCCTTGCACAGGGTTGGTGGCCTCTGCATTGTATGACAAGGCAGGATGACAAGCAACGTCAGTGCATTGAGGACCTGAGGTCTTTGAGGAGCATTTTCTTGCGGTGCATCTGGGAGTGAGCTGGGGATGAGGGATTTCTCAGTGAGCTGCCTCCTCTGGGTTGAAGGCACTCAGATGAAAGTTGGGAGTGTCAAAAGCATTTGAATTCTGAGTGAGGGGTGCAGCAGCTGAGCCATGTTATTGTGGCCATTTGCAGAGCTGTGTGAGATGCTGCACCGTGCTGTATGAAAATTCACTGGCCTCCAGCACTGAGCAGCAAAGGATTGTTGCAGCAGAATGCACAGTAATACGATTTGGGCTGGATCGCAAAGTGATCCCAGCCTCTTTTGTCTTTCTCTTGGGCAGGTTGTGACCCCATTGGGAGACCCACTTGGGTCAGGAGGGAAAGTGTTTTTGAAGCATGAGTTTCTTCTTTCCCCAACAGCAAACAGCTTCCCCACTGCCAGGGTCAGCGAGATGAGTGCACAGCTGGAGGACCTTCTTCAATGAAATTCAAACGCTGGGAAGGCTTTGATCAGTTACACTGAAGATTTCCACTCGAAGCCATTGAGAGACTACAGTTCAAAGCGTTTCTTCTCTCAAAGAGCTTTCACTGACTGGCAGGTGATTGCAGCTTCTTTGAAAACATTTCACCTATCCAGCACATAACTCACCGTCAGCTGCACTTCTCTTCTGTCAGCCTTGACCATGCCATGGGAACAGCTTTCAACTTCCAGCTGTGCCGAGGGACAAAAACCAACAGCTCCGGCAGCAACCGGAGCAACCGCAGCTTTCTCAGCCTGTGCCCCTACACAGGACAGAGGGGATCTGTGCCCTGCTAAGATCTAATTGGACGGAGACAAGACCCCCCAACACAGAGGGTCAGCTTTCTCAACATGCGTGGACATCAGTGCCGTAGGAGGCTCTGGGTCTCCTGGCAAATCACTGATGACATCTGCAAGACCTCCTTTCCAGCGGAACAGATGGGCCCATGTCGTCTGTGTCCAACATGTCACTAGAGGTACACTCACTCACTCACTCACTCTCCCCCTGGATCTCGGCCTCTCCCCAAGTTTATTGTGTGGTCCGAGGAGAGAAAACAGAGATTTATGAATGTTATAAATGGCCTGTGTTGAGGGGAGGGGAGGACATCTGTGGAGGGGTTACAGTAAGAGGCTGAGTGAAGTGTGAGTGTTCAGTTGGAGCTGTGAGGTGAGAAGAATGGAGGTATAAATGTGTTCTCCCTGGGGAGTGCGGTGCAGGAGGATGCTGGGGAAGCCAGGGTGCAGGGTTTGGCACTCGCCTTTCCCACCCTCCTGAAGTTTTGGATTCTCGGGTGCCCTGTCTCCAGGTTGGAGGGACCACACCTCTGTTGGCTACTTCCACGCACGTCTTTTTAAAAAAGATCTACTCCATTTTTAAATAATAAAACCAATGTTCAGAATGGACAGGGCAGATCCGAATCCATCTCCTTGCTTGCTCCGAAAACCAATTCAAATTGAATCCAATTCAAGGTCCCCACAAGAGAGACAAACAAAAAGAAAAGGCATTTCCTTTTTCTTGTGCTTGATCTGACATGCAATCCTCGCCCAAAGACTGACAGGTTATCATGGTTTCTTCGAGAGGTTTTCTGTTTCCTCCCACCCTTAGGTGGGCTCACCTCACTGCAGCCCCTCAGATCCCACAGCAAGACCTTCAGGTAAGAGTGTGAAACCTGAGGAGCAGCTTTTCCAGATCTCCTCTCCATTCCTGCAGTTTCTGCAGCCTCAAAGATCCAAATGCTGGTAAACCTTTGTAGACCATGTTTACTCTGGGGAAGAACAATGGCAGGATGCACCATTTAGTTGTGGCATGGTGGCAAGCACTGCTGCTTCACAGCACCAGGGACCTGAGTTCAATTCCGGCCTTGGGTGACTGTCTGTGGAATTTGCATGTTCTCCCCATGTCTGCGTGAGTTTCCTCTGGGTGCTCCAGTTTCCTCCCACAGTTCAAAGATGTGCAAGTTGGGTGGATTGGCCATGCTATATTGTCCCTTAGTGTCTCAAGATGTGGAGGTTAGGGGGATTAGCGGGGTAAATTCATAAGGATACAGGGATAGGGCCTGGTTGGAATGCCCTGTCAGAGTCGGTGCAGACTCGATAGACCGAATGCCCTCCTTCTGCACTGTATGGATTCTTTTCCATCTATGAAAGACAAGGTGGAGAAGAATCCACCTAATGTTTTGACTGCTTGAGGACATGATGAAGAATGCTCTAAGGAATATGGTTAGAACTTGTCTGGTCAGAACTTATTATTCTGAGAAGGAAATAGGCCACTGCAACAAAAGTAAGTAAGAATGGGATCTGGTTATTGTGAGCATTCATTATTGTGAAACCTTCTGTAATTATTGACTGAAGTGTTTTGAATTGTCGAATGAAATCAATATGATAGATTAATAAGAAAAAGCAGCCATAATCAAAGTGTTTGCCACCTAAGGGCAACTAGAAATGAACAATAAATGTGACCTTTTGTCAAACAACAAAATAAATCCATGAATGTGAAAGACTCCCTTGAGTATAGTTTCTTTTCTCAGTCAAAGTTATTTCAGATAACTTCAGAAGGTTAATGATTTTCGTCAAGGTGAAAAAAGTCGTACGATGTTCTATGTCACCTCCTGGGTTGATTTCAATTACCCAAGTGGATTCAAGAGGAATTTTCCTAAGTATTTCTTCCCTTTAGATCCTGAATGTTTTTGGCAGTCAATGGGTGATAGAGTGCTCAATGCTGTAAGACTGTTATCCCTCGCCTCGATGCCGTCACGCAGAAATAGCTGACGCTTTTAAAATGTGTTTTATTGTCTATTAATTATAGCAGTAATAAAAGTACAATGCAGCATAAACAATTCATCACAGCTGCACGGTGTTGGCCAATATTAGGAACAGTGAAGTCTATAATGAGAAATCCAGTTTTATCTCTGTTCCATGAAAGAACTTTATTTAATTTTCTCGTTAACCCTTTGCATTATTTTAATGGGAATTTGTATTATATCCAGCATCTCTTGTAGACTGAGCAGCTGCACAGCAACACTAAAGTTCCCGGGGAGGCCACACAGAAATTGGCCCCTTTAAGTTACAGCTTACAGACGGCCAGAGACAAGGACACACACATTTAAACAAATTGACCCTGCACTACAAAAAGATTGAGAGGATACATTGGTTATATCGCAGACTGTCTTCAGAGGCTGGATTTAATGTTCCCGCGCCAGGGGTCATGTTAAATCCAACGAGTGGCCTGCCCACCACTTATCTCTTGCCTCTTCCACCACCACAGTTTTACCAGTGGCAGAGGAGGTGTTGGTGCTGCCAGTCTGTGGGACAATTGCGTCCCTTAATTGAGCGATTAAACTGGCAATGGGGGAGGCCCACAGCAAGCGACCAGCCTGTGTAGGCTGGTAATGGACAGGGGAGGGGAGATGGCTCCTTAACTAGCTCTCAGGGCCCATCGGACGGCCTACCATTGGCCTTACTCCTCCCCAGATTTCCCCTCCATCCCCCACTCCCCCAATGGCCTCTCCAAACCAGGCCCCCACCCCCTCACCAAATCCCACCCCCAAATACTTACAAAGTTCAAATCCATTGTTGAATGCCTCCTCAAACCCTGCGTACCATTCCAGCAGTGGCGGCCATGGTGCTGCCGGCACTTGAGAGCTGCCAGCGCCCCCACCATTTTAGCTGGTCTAAGCGTTTGAGCAGGAATCATGATGTCTCGTATAATTCAGCCCCTAGTTCCACAATCTGGATTGATTCTACTTCCAAATCTGAATCCACAGTATACATTTAGACATGGTGCTTGGTACTGACATTGCATTTTGCTTTGCTTCAGACCATGATTCACTTGGGACATAATTGAGAACAAAAACCAGGTTAAAAATACAGCATGCAATGAGAAGAGAAAATGCTCAAAATGCACACCAATATAGGTTAGCAGCTGAAAAGAGAAAAAAATAGGATAATGTTTCAACATTTGGCTGGAATTTTACCAGCATGCCCGCCCCGATTCCGAGGCTCGCTAAATGGTATTCTCCATTGGCCTCGGGTGGGATCTTACAAGCCTCGGGTGGGCGAGGTGGTAAAACTCCGGTGCATGTCTTCATTCCTTTCAGATGCTGATGGACCAGCTGTGTGCTTCCAGAATCTTCTGTGTGCTTCCAGAATCTTCTGCGTTCTCATTTCAGATTCTCGCAATTTTCTTTTCCTTTTTAACTTTGCAGTTACATTGTGGTTTGTCCGAGTGAAAATCAAACAGCAAGAACCACAGGCCAGCTGGTCCCTTTCTCCTGGGTGTTGTCACACTTCAGAGGAGTTGGCAGTAGTTAGTCTGCACATTGAGAACCTCATAGAGAGTCACCTCAGTCACTGTGTGTCATTTAAAGAGGATACAAGTGAACTGCACTTATCAGTGAAAAGCAGCAATTTAGCAATACAAAACGTTAGAATAATAGAATCCAATTTACTTCACTTCATATTTTCTGTTGAATTGGAGCCAGATAACTGGTGCGAGAGATTTCTAATTCAAATCTCTGGTGCAGAGGGACTCATATGGTGTATTCTTTAAAATCATTGCTTGTAATGGCAGTTCAGAATTCTGAGAGTAAAATTTGATGCTTACTGCCATGGTAAAAACTCTGTTGTGATATAAGCACCAATTTAATTATATTCCAGCAAAATCAGTTGAATGGAAAGCTTTTAGAAAAATAAAAATATTTTTTGAAGTTTGGAATTCAGTCGCAAATATGAAACTCTATTGAGTGTGAAAGCAGGATTAGCAGGGTAAATACATGGGGTTACGGGGATAGGGCCTGGGTGGGACTGTTGTTGGTGCAGGCTTAATGGGCTGAATGGCCTCCTTCTGCACTGTAGGGATTCTATGTAACTATTTACTCTGCAGTTGTAGTAAACATTAATTATTATATAAATACAAATTACTGCAGCTGCTGGAATCTGACACAAAAACAGAAAATGCTGGAAAATCTCAGCAGGTCTGACAGCATCTGTGGAGAGAGAATAGAGCTAACGTTTCAAGTCAGGATTACCCTTTGTTAGAGCTCCATTAATCATTAATCATTGCTGTGTTTTGGGTTTCAGAGTGTTCCACAGTTACCGTGTGCCAAGGCTCTCTATAACTATGAAGGGAAGGAACCTGGTGATCTCAGATTCTGCAAAGGGGACCTCATCATTCTGCGACGGAAGGTGGATGAGAACTGGTATCATGGCGAACTGAATGGTACCCATGGCTTTTTCCCAGCTAGTTATATTCAATGCATCAAGCCTCTTCCACAGCCACCTCCTCAGGGCAAAGCACTTTATGACTTTGAAGTAAAGGATAAAGAACAAGACAAGGACTGTTTGACTTTCTCAAAGGTAAAATAATTATTGTACAGATGTACCAAACGTTTGTTTTTAAGCTAGACATGTTTTACATTTACTCAGTGCATTATCATAAATTCAGCTGCAGAGTATCTCAACCCTTAGAGTTATTGGAGAGCACTATAACCAAAGATAATCTAACACAAATGTGGTATTGCTCTAACAGGTTCTTGTATTCCTTCAAAAGCTAGATAGGTGCTTGTCCTCTTGTGTTTTACAGAAATTTTGGTCGTGGTAAAACAATTCAGCAAATATCATTCAGCCTATCTAACCTCCCCCCATGTTATACGATCCGTTCACCAGCATATAGCCCCAAGCCAGTTTTCGCTGACTAGTGCAGACCTTCCTCTGACATTGGGAAAGTCTGCAGGTAGATGATTAAAATTACATAAACAACTTTGCAATACCTGTGCATGTTCAGTTGTTTTTGGGTTGCCACTAGTGCTGCAAAATATGTAATGTAAGCTGGGAAAATGTACAACGCTGCCAACTTTTATACATGGAGGAACCGGTTTTGAATGCGACATTGCTTTATGCTGAAATTCAAGTACAAGCTTAGAGTTGAGCTCGCTGTAGTATTCAGGCAGACTCAGGTAACAATGTGACTAATGATTGTCAACCTAAATAGGCTAATATAACACACACATAGCAAAGATGTAAATGACTGATTGGTTTCTCAAGACTAATTAGTATTTGAACAATCTACCAAGATAACTTATTTTAATCACTTCACATTTACTTCAAAATATTTGTAAGAAGCTTCATTCCCAATTTGTTTCACATCCTGTCAACATTACCTCTGTTTGCCCACCTTCAATTCTGCACAAAGTTTCAATGTGGCATTAAGGTTACACGCTGTTTACATTATGGTCCTACTTTTGGTTATGTTATTCCGTGTGCAGAGACTTCAAGAAGTTCTGGTTCCACCCAAGTTACGTTTCACTCCACGAAAAACTTTTATGCTTTATCCTTAGATCAGTTCAGAACATTATGTGCAGCAGCATAATGACACCCCACAAATCATTGTAAAATATACTTATAAATCATACAATCTTAAATCAAAGTTGGCTTGAAGTTATACTGCAGCCAGATGCTGGGAAAATCCGGTAAAAACCAGCTGGTGGACAGTTTGGAAGTAAATCATGCTGGTTATATACTTCCAATTTAATATTGCCAATTGAAAATCCTAAAATTTGTTTTTGGTCTTGTTGAACCCCAGCTTGTTTTATCTTCTATCTCAATGGGAAAGTACCTCCAATGTAGTGAGCGACATTCTGTCATTCTGTGTAGCATGTCAATGCCCTCTGTCGTCTGTCCGTCTATCATTATTTCCTCATTCTAACCAAACTGTTCTTGTTTTCTAAAGCCACTTAGCAGGCAAGTAGGGATTGAATTACAAAAATAATGAATGGTTTAGTTTCTAATGTAAATTTAGTTCAATTGGAACAAAATGAAAACCCATTTTTTTAAAAAGTGGCTCATTACTGAACTTAATTTCTATAAGTGTGGAAAAGCTGGAAAAGAACAGCAGGAAAAGACCATGAGGTTCATCCCATTAAGTTAACAGCACAATAAATATGTTTCCTAATTCTATTTCCTAACCCTACTGGAGCATAAAGAATGAAAATCAAACTTCAGCTAATTCAGGGAAATTCCTCTCTAACTCCCTCAGGCAATCAAGCAAGTTTGAGGGGGCAATACTAGCATGTGAGCATCATAAATCAAAAATAATTAGCAATTTACTCCCCCCCGCTTCCCTAATAGGAAATGGCCTCCTCCCATTAACTTATTAAAAATATTTGAATATACTGTACTCAACAATGGAGCATCCACAACCCTCTGGAGTAGAATTTCTAAAATTCACAACTGTCTTGACAGGAGAAATTTCTCTTCATCTCTATCTGAACTGGTCACCTCCTCATCCTGAAACAGTGCCCACTAGTTTTCTACACTCTCCAGGGAGGGGGGAAACATCCTCTCAGAATCTATCCTGTCAAATCCCAGAATTTAAAAAAATATATTAATTCATGTAGGTGTAGATGTAGGCCAGCATTTATTGCCCTCCCTAATTGCCCTCGAAAAGGTGGTGGTGAGCTGCCTTCTTGAACGCTGCAGTCCATGTGGTGTTGGTACACCCACAGTGCTTCAAGGGAGGGAGATCCAGGATTTTGACCCAGTGACAGTAACGGAAGGGCGATATATTTCCAAGTCAGAATGGTGAGTGGCTTGGAGATGAACCTCCAGGTGGTGGTGTTCCCATGTATCTGCTGCCATTGCCCGTCTAGATAGTAGTGTGCATTTGGAAGGTGCTGTCCATGGAACCTTGGTGAGTTTCTGCAATGCATTTTTTAGATGGTACACACTGCTGCTACAGTGCGGCAGTGATGGAGAGAACGAATGTTTGTGGATGTGGTGCCAATCAAGCAAGCTTCTTTGTCCTGGATGGTGTAGAGCTTCTTGAGTGTTGTTGGAACTACACTCATCCAGACAAGTGGAGAGTATTCCAACACACTTCTGACCTGTACCTTGTAGACGGTGGACAGACTTTGAGGAGTCAGGAGGTGAGTTATTCACCACAGGGTTCCTAGCCTCTGACCTGTTTTTGTAGCCACAGTATTTATATGGCTAGTCCAATTCAGTTTCTGGTCAATGGTGATCCCCAGGATGCTGATAGTGGGGGATTCAGTGATGAGACTGCCATTGAATGTCCAAGGTGATTTTTAGATTCTTTTTTGTTGAGATGGTCATTGTCTGACACTTGTGTGGGGCAAATGTTACTTGCCACTTGTCAACACAAGCTTGGACATTGTCCAGGTCTTGCTGCATTTGCATATGGACTGCTTTAGTATCTGAGGGGTCACCAATGATGCTGAACATGGTGCAATCATAAGCAAACATCCCACCTCTAACCTGATGATGGAAGGAAGGTCATTGATGAAGCAGCTGAAGATGGTTGGGTTGTGGATACTACTCTGAGGAACTCCTGCAGTGATGTCCTGGAACTGAGATGATTGAATTCCAACAACCATAACCATATTTCTTTATTCTAGGTCTGACTCCAACCAACGGAGAGTATGCACCTTGGTTTCCATTGATTTCAGTTTTGCTTAGGCTCACTGATGCCACACTCGGTCAAATGCTACCTTACTGACAAGGGAAGTCACTCCATCCTCGCCTCCTGAGGTTAGCTCCTTTGTCCATGTTTGGACAAAGGCTATAATGAGGTCAGGCGCTGAGTGACCATGGCAGAAGCCAAACCGAGTGCCAGTGAGAATCGTTTATATGTTTCAATGAGATCGCCTCTTATTTTCCTAAACTGCGGAGTATAGGCCCATTCTATTCTGTCTGTCTTTATTGGGCTATTGTCAGGAATCAATCTAGTGAACCTTCACTCCATGCCCTCCAAGGCAAGTATATCCTTCAATATCCTATTTATATTGCAAGGCTTATGCTACACCACTGTAATACTGAGTGAAGGTTGCGACATATTACTGAAAAGCCATGGCTTGCAGGGCAAGACACCACCAAGGTTTAAATGACATAAGGTATATAAGGAAGTAGTGTCTAGGTGACATTGGTTGAAGAGCCTAAATATGAGGAAAGAATGACAGAGAGTTACGGAGTGACATCGTTTTGAAGTCCCAGGAAACAATGAAATAGGGTTGGAAACAATCAGATGAGCCTAAATTTCAACTAATAAATGCAGGAAAGAGGACGTGGATGCAAGATGCCTACTTGTAGTGAAAGAACAAAAGAAGAAAGCACAGACAAGCAAAGACAAAGCTACTACTGATAATAAGAGAGAAATAAAAAAGGTCTTCTGTGTCAAATTGCTGCTGTTCCACACTCTCTTCCTCAGCTTGGACATAACAGCTGCAGCTTTTATGATGTGTGCTTATTCCAGCATGAACTGACAGATTGCTGGTGATTATGGAGCTGAGATATGTGAAGCTATTAACAACCTCTAGTGTCACATTGTCAATGTTAATGGATGGCGATATGGGAACGTTCTGGACCAGGGCATTTGTCTTCCTGACGCTGATGGTCAAACCAAACTATTTACAGGCGTGAGAGACTCTGCCCATTTGCTGTTGTAAGTGTTTCTCAGTATGGAATGTTAGTGCAAAATCATCAGCGTAGAGCAACTCTCTGATGATTAAATGGTTTGGATCTTAGGGAGCAAGGTTGACCAACTTTCTGTCAGTTCTTGTATGTGAAATAACTCCTCTGTGGCCAGTGTCCCATCACCAAACTTAGATTTATTGACATAGTCAGCAACACTCAGACAAATACTTCCTCATACAGAGTATAAACCCAGAGTGCCAGTAACTCTGACACTCCACATTACACCCACAGACGGAGCTCCCTGATTGGACAAGCTATTATTGTCTTAATCAGGGAGCTCATATTCGTAAACTAATATGCCAGGGGGATGGGAACCTATGTAAGGAGTCAGAGAACGAGGGAGCAAGGACAAAGACAAAAGGTAGAAAAGGGAATAAGAAAAGTGACAGGCAGAGAAAACAAGGACAAAATTCAAACAGGGCTATAGAGAAAAATATTGGGAGCGAGATAAACAATGTTAAAAAGACAAGCTTAAAGGCTCTGTACCTTAATGCGCGGAGCATTTGCAATAAAGTCGATGAACTAATCGTGTAGATAGATGTAAACGGGTACAATATAATTCAGATTACGGAAACGCAGCTGCAGGGTGACCAGGGATGGGAACTGAATATACCAGGGTATGCAGTATTTAGGTAGGACATGCATAAAGGGAAAGGTGGTGGAGTGGCACTGCTGGTTAAAGGGGAAATTAATCAACAATAGTGAGAAAGGATATTAGCTCTGACAAGGTGGAGTTTGTATGGGTAGAATTGAGAAATACCAAGGGGCAAAAAACATTAGTGGATGTCATATATAGACCCCAAACTGCAGTGGTGATGTTGGGAATGGCATCAAACACGAAATTAGTGATGCATATGATAAAGGAATATCGGTGATCATGGGTGCTTTTAATCTGCGCATAGATTGGGCAAATCAAATTAGCCACAATGCCGTAGGGGAGGAATTCCTGGAGTGTATACGGGATGGT
Organism: Mustelus asterias; assembly: GCF_964213995.1. Lineage (NCBI taxonomy): Eukaryota > Metazoa > Chordata > Chondrichthyes > Carcharhiniformes > Triakidae > Mustelus > Mustelus asterias. Next base: position 79,272,687 of record NC_135810.1, read on the forward strand.
TTTCTTGACCAATATATGGAGGAACCAACTAGAGAGCAGGCCATCTTCGACTGGGTACAGTGTAACGAGAAGGGAATCATTGCCAATCTAACTGTGTGAGATCCCTTGGGGATGAGTAACCATAACATGATAGAATTGTTTATCAAGATGGAGAGTGAAGTAGTTGATTCAGAGATTAGGGTGTTGAATCTTAATAAAGGAAATAAGAGGATATGAGGCATGAGTTGGCCTTGATAGATAGGGGAGAGTTACTTAAAGGGATGACAGTGGATAGGCAATGGCAAACATTCAAGGAACGCATGGGGGAACTGCAGCAACTGTTTATTCCTGTCTGGCACAAAAGCAAAATGGGTAAGAGAGCCAATCCATGGCTTACAAAGGAAATTAGAGATAGTATCCGATCCAAGGAAGAAGCATAGAGATTAGCCAAGAAAAATAATAGGTCTGAGGATTGGAAGCAGTTTAGAATTCAGCAAAGAAGGACCAAGGGATTGATTAAGAAGGGGAAAATACAGTACGAAAGTAAGCTTGCAGGGAACATAAAGACTGACACTAAGAGTTTTTATAGATACAGGAAGAGAAAGAGGTTGGTGAAGACAAATGTAGGTCCCCTACAGACAGAAACTGGGGAATGTATAATAGGGGACAAACAAATGGCTGAGCAACTAAATACATACTTTGGTTCTGTCTTCACAAAAGAGGGCACAAATCAGATATCAAAAATGTTGGAAAATGCAAGGTTTAATGAGAGGGAAGAACTGAGGGAGATCAATATTAGTAGAGAAATTGTGCTGGGAAAATTGATGGGATTGAAGGCAGATAAATCCCCAGGGCCTGATAATCTACATCCCAGAGTACTTAAGGAAGTGGGTCTAGAAATAGTGGATGCATTGGTAGTCATCTTCCACCATTCTATAGACTCTGGAACAGTCCCTGCAGATTGGGAGGGTAGCTAATGTCACTCCAATATTCAAAAATGGAGGTAGAGAGAAAACAGGGAATTATAGACCAGTAAGCCTAACATCGGTAGTGGGAAAAATTCTCGAATCCATTATCAAGGACTTCATAGCGGAGCATTTAGAAAGCAGTGGCAGGATCAGACAGAGTCAGCATGGATTTATGAAAGGGAAATCATGCTTGACAAATCTGTAGCAATTCTTTGAAAATGTAACTAGCAGAGTTGACAGGGAGGGGAGCCAGTCGATGTGGTATATTTGGACTTTCAGAAAGCGTTTGACAAAGTCCCACATAAAAGATTATCGTGCAAGATTAAAGTGCATGGGATTGGGGGAAGTGTATTGAGATGGATAGAAAACTGGTTGGCAGAGAGGAAATAAAGAGTAGGAATTAATGGGTCCTTTTCAAATTGGCAGGCAGTAACTAATGGGGTGTCACAGGGATCAGTGCAGGGACCCCAGTTATTCACAATATATATTAATGATTTGGATGAGGGAACAAAATGTGACATCTCAAAGTTGCAGATGATACCAAGTTGGTTGGAGGGTCAACTGTGACAAGGATGCAGAGATCCTTCAGCATGATCTGGACAGGTTGGGTGGGTGGGCAAATCAATGGCAGATGTAATATAATTTGGATAAATGTGAGGTTATTCACTTTGGAAGCAAAAACAAAAAGGCAGAGTACTACCTGAATGGTTGTAAATTGGGAGAGGAGAGTGTGCAGCAGGACCTGGCTGTCCTTGTGCACCAGTCGCTGAAGGTAAGCATGCAGGTGCAGCAGGTGGTAAAGAGGGCAAATGGTATGTTGGCCTTCGTGGGCCTCATTAAAGTCATTACAGTCAATAAGTAGACACCCTCTGTAGTAGAGGCATCTGCCAGCAACAAAGAGAAGAATATGCCAGAGTGCCAATGTCAGTCAGAACCCTGTTTGACCCCACTGAGAATCTCAAAGGGTTCTGATATTTACCCATCATAGCTGACCTTATCCCATCATGTTGTCATGGACAGCTGTGGTGTCTTCAAAGGGAATAAGTGTTTTCACTTCCTCTTTTGCAGACCGCTCATTCCCTTTGGAGAAACCACAGCTGTCAATCAGGCTTAGAGTCTATGTAAATATTGTGGTTCGGAACAATGTAGCTGCTTGAGATGCATTCAATCATCAAGGCAAATGCAAAATAAACACAGCTCATTGGAGCTTCAGGAGAAATCTGTTAAACTGTCAATGTAAGCCTTTTTCAAAGCATTGCACTTTGAAATCGACAGAAATCAAAGGTTTTCAATGCAAAAGAGAGGGTTTCAAAGGTTTTAACTTTCTAGGCGCGCAGAGAGACTTCAGAGAAAAACTTGTGAATATATTGAGGCTGAGTGCACATCTGTGAAGAAGGCCCCCCCCCCCTCCGCCGCCCCCTCTCACCCCCACCACAGTGAAATTGACGTCTCCTCTCTGTCATAGGACTTCAAAGGGATCTGCTCACAGCTGCAGCTTCGGGCAGAGAGAAAGGGAAATCCCTGTTGCACAATGGGGTGCTACGGTGATTTAAAAAGCCGACCAGGTGATCAGGGGGTATGGAGATTAAAGTGACCTGGTCACTTCAAAATCTTCACAGCTGGCAGGCAGGAATGAAAATGTTGATCACAGAGCTGTCTAAAATCACTATGCCAGAGTCTGCCAGGGTTAGAAGGGGCCATCCAGCCATGAGATCCCCATCCTGGGAGAGATTGACAAGGTCAATCCCTTGTCCTCAGCCTGAGTCCAGCAAACCCAAGGATCCTTGAGGAGCCCTTCCTCTGCAGCTTCGTAGCACCAGAGGGGCAAATAACTGCTGGACTTACCTCTTTGACCCCTCTTGGGGCCCAAGGTGCCTGACCAGGGTATCAATGCCAGGGGCAGTGCACCATTGGCACTGCCAAGGTGCATGGCCTGAAGGCGGGATGGGGGGGAGGGAGTTAAGTGAGAGTCTGAGGGGAGGAAGTGGTCAGATCAGGTCACCTTCATGCCTGAGTATTGTGGCGGTAGTGGGTGGAGAGGGGAGGTGGATGATGCCCCTCTTTGTGAAGGGTTGGTGGTCCCCTGGACCTTCAGGATCCAGAATGCCATGTCCACGTTGGTGATGGCCAGCACCCAAGCCTGCCAGGTGCATTTTCCACTGGAGAGGTGGGTGAATGGCAGTGGGCCGGTGAATGGGCCGTCAAGCCCACTAATTGTAGTAGCACTTTCACAAATTGTATCAAGATTTTCACAATTCTTGACCCTCATTTGCATTACTTTTAAAAATATATATTGTGAAACTTAGCTTTTTAAACATTTATATTCTTTCTGCTTCCAGGATGAAATTTTGACTGTCATAAGGAGGGTGGATGACAACTGGGCAGAAGGAATGTTGGGAGATAAGATAGGAATATTTCCTCTCCTGTACGTTGAGGTGAGTCGATCAAAATAATAACAACTTGCCCTGTGTTTCAAAGTGTCTGATTCGTACTACATTCATATGAGCAGTCACCTATTTATTCATCAGTCAGCAATGTGGCCACTAGCTTACATTAGTTTGCAGTACAATGATTGTTGAAGTTTGCTGTGCTTTTTCATTTTACCTCAGGAAGTTCAAGGGTGAGGTTGAAGGTCAAAGATCAGGTTGCTCAGCTAATTTTTTGAGGGGGAGATATTTTGATTTTGTGGATTTCGGGTGTCACTATTTTGAAGTCTGGGCTAGTTTAACTCTTGAACCTCATTTTCATTCAATCATTCATTAGTTTGTGATTGGCTTAGAGGGATTCCTATCCCTCCCATCCAGACTTCACAGAGTGGGATACCCAAGGTGGATGATCAGTATGCCATTATAATGTCATCAAGCTCTTGATGTCAAGTAGCATTTAAATTTACATGTAGCCATTAAGGCCAGGTGGGCACCTAAGGACCCGGGCGTGATGGAGGCAGGCAGGAATTGAGTGGAAATGAAGCAGTCTACATTATTTTAACCACAAACCCTTTTTTTCCCTCATTTTGATGCAGAGTATGAATTTAAAATTCTCTGTTGGATTAAAATATTATTAAAATTGTGCAGAATGTACAGTACAAAAATAGACCAAAATAATGTGTGCTGGTATTGTCATGCATTTATATTGAGCTTTAGTAGCTGCAGTAAGCGTTGTGTATTAATATATGCTACTAGCGTGGGAAACTGCCAGAGTGAAGAAGCAGCCTGCAGTGAACACACCTTGTAAATGAAGCGCAGTTAGTTTTTAACCCTCTGTGCATCCTAGTGCTAATATAATGCACAACTGGTATAAAAACAGAAGATGCTGGATAAACTCAGGTCTGGCAGTCTCATCGTGCCTGGCACTGATCGCACCAATCCCAGAAAGTTGCATGCGGGCCTAAAAACAAGTCCCGGGCCCTTTCCAATGACGCAAACCAGATCTCACCCAGCAAGGGCATGAGGACGATTAGCATATATAAAGTAGCATTTAAACATGCTTAGCCCATTCAACTCCCAGACTACTGGGATGTTTTGACCATTGGCGCGTACTTGGTGAGAAACACGACTAGTCTCCATTAGCAGAGACATGGTGCGATGACCATGCTGGGGGCTCAGAAGCCATTGAAGCCTCTGAGGTGTTTGGGGACATGGCTGGGCAGTGCCCATCTGGCAGTGCCGGGAAGGATCCTGAGTGGGAACTATGACAAGGGGGTTATGAAAGGGGTGAGACATGTCGGGGATCATGAAGGAGGACCCATTGGGAGGGCCCCGATGTTGTAGTCCGTGTTGGGGGGGCTTAGGGAAACCTGCCGCTGATGAGTGAGGAGAGTCCCGATGTCTATGGGGAGAGGAAGGGGATCTTCCAGTGCAATGTGAGATCGGGGCATCCTTTCAAAACTGTGCCTGATTGCTTTGCAGCCGGGTTCACCGGCGTATTTAGGTCCCGCCCCTCCTAGAACCAGCACGCAACTCACCACTCTCCCAGAACAGCATGGATCGTTCCGGTTTTCTCGCTGTTATGTCACTTAAATCATTTTTTGGGAAAATTCTACCTAGTATTTTGGGTCTAAGTGACACAGGTGCTGCCAGACCTGCTGAGTTTTTCTAACACATTCTGTTTTCATTTCAGATATCCAACATTTGCAGTATTTTGTTTTTAATTTATTATGCACTGGTCATAGAGTCACAGAGATTTACAGCATGGAAACAGGCTCTTCGGCTCAACTTGTCCACACCGCCCAGTTTTTACCATCAGTTGCCCACATTTGGCCCTTATCCCTCTATATCCATCTTACCTATGTAACTTTCTAAATGCTTTTGAAAAGACAAAATTGTACTTGCCTCTACTACTACCTCTGGCAGCTCGTTCCAGACACTCATCACCCTCTGTGTGAAAAAAGTACCCCTCTGGACACTTTTGTATCTCTCCCCTCTCACCTTAAACCTATGCCCTCTAGTTTTAGACTCCTCTACCTTTGGGAAACAATGTTGACTATCTCCGTTATCAATGCCCCTCATTATTTTATAGACCTCTATAAGATCATCCCTAACCCTCCTATACTCCAGGGAGAAAAGTCCCAGCCTCTCCTTATGACTCAAACCATCAAGTTCCAGCAGCATCGTACTAAATCTTTTCTGCAGTTCTTACTAATTTAATAATATCCTGGTGTTTATGTTCCATATGAATCTCTTCCCATTCTATCATCTCAGCCTTTCAGCATATCATTCTGTTCTCTCTTCTCTCATGCATTTGTCTAGTTTCCTTTTGAAAGCGTCTTAAGCTCTTTGCCTCCACCACTTCCCATGGAAGCAAGTTCCACTTTTTAATCAATTGCTGTGTAATTTCTGATTTCCCTTTTGGACATATTAATAAACGATCTGGTACTTATGGCCTCTTATTTTGGTTCACCCATAAATGGAAACATTCTCTCTGCAACTACCCCATCCAACCTGTTTTGGACGGTCCCTCTGATCTTTGGTACTTGGTGCAGTTCTTGCTTATTGGTATGCATGACCTATCTTCCCTTCGATAGATTGTAGAATACTCTGGGCACTTGCTTAAAACTGGTTCATTAACACTACATCGAAACAGATTGCAGAGTAATAATGTCGCTCCTGAGCATGGCGTGTTCTAAACTCTGTCTCTCTCTCTGTCTCAAGTCTAGTAGATTACTGACCGATGTCAGTGATACATCCACATCACTCATTAACATATCCATTCAGTTAACTCTTACACTATGCAACCCACTCAGAATTTTATAGACTTCTATCAGGTCTCATCTAAGTTTTTTTTCTCTAAAAAAATCCTCACCTGCTCAAATTGTACTGATAGCTATAATCTCAAAATTTACATAAATCTCTCATTACATGTAAAAGTAGAAAATGCTTGATACTGTGTTTCTGCTTAATAACCCTTACTTTGAAATGACTTTTTTAAGGTTTCTTTCTTAGTGGTCTATCTGTGAAAGTTTGTCTCAGTCTGTGTCTGTGACCATTGGATTCTTGCCTTTACAATGGGCCACACATACACACTTCTCTGTCACACATGTCAAAACTATAGTCAAAAAGAAAAAGGATGCATACATGAGGTCTAGACAACTAAAAACAGATGAAGCATTTGAAGAATACAGGGAAAATAGAAAAGAGTTCAAACAGGGAGTTAGGAGGGCAAAAAGGGGTCACGAAATGTCCTTGGCAGACAGGATTAAGGAGAATCCCAAGGCATTTTGTACATATATTAGGAACAAGAGGGTAGCTAGAGTAAAAGTTTGTCCACTCAAGAAGAGAGGGAAATTATGTGTAGAACCAAAGGAAGTGGGTGAGATCTTTAATGAGTATTTTGCATCGGGATTCATAAAGCGAGGGCACGTCGATTGATGGTGTCTCAGAGGGGTGTGTAAACCCTTTAGAACAAATCATCATTAGGAGGGAGGAAGTGTTAGGTGAATTAAAAAGCATTAAGGTAGACAAATACCCAGGGCCAGATGGCATCTATCCCAGATTACTGAGGGAGACAAGAGATCAAATTGCTGGCCTCTAACAGAAATCTTTGTTTCTTCATTGGCCACTGGTGCGGTCCCAGAGGATTGTAGGGTAGTCAATGTTATCCCGTTATTTAAGAAGGGTAGCAAAGATAACCCAGGTAATTATAGGCCAGTGAGCTTGACGTCAGTGATAGTGAAATTGTTGGAGAAGATTCTTAGGGATAGGATCTATACACACTTGGAACTGAATGGTCTTGTTAGCGACAGACAACATGGTTTTGGATGAGGGAGGGCATGTCTCACTAATTTAATTGAGTTTTTTTGCGGAGGTAACAAAAATGATTGACAAGGGAAGGGTGTTGTCTACATGGACTTTAGTAAAGCATTTGACAAGGTCCCTTATGGCAGGCTGGTGCAAAAGATTACACCTCACGGGATCAGGGATGAACCAGCTAGATGGAGTCAGAACTGGCTTGGCCATAGAAGTCATGATGCGGAGATGTCGGCATTGGACTGGGGTAAACACAGTAAGAAGTCTGACAACACCAGGTTAAAGTCCAACAGGTTTATTTGGTAGCAAAAGCCACTAGCTTTTGGAGCGCTGCTCCTTCGTCAGGTGAGTGGGAGTTCTATTCACAGACAGGGCATGTAAAGACACAAACTCAATTTATAAAATCATGGTTGGAATGCGAGTCTTTACAGGTAATCAAGTCTCAAAGGTACAGACAATGTGAGTGGAGAGAGGGTTAAGCACAGGTTAAAGAGATGTGTATTGTCTCCAGACAGGACAGTTAGTGAGATTTTGCAAGCCCAGGCAAGTCATGGGGGTTACAGATAGTGTGACATGAACCCAAGATCCCGGTTGAGGCCGTCCTCGTGTGTGCGGAACCTGGCTATCAGTCTCTGCTCAGCGACTCTGCACTGTCGTGTGTTGTGAAAGCCGCCTTGGAGAACGCTTACCCGAAGATCAGAGGCCGAATGCCCGTGACCTCTGAAGTGTTCCCCAACAGGAAGAGAACACTCTTGCCTGGTGATTGTCGAGCGGTGTTCATTCATCCGCTGTCATAGCATCTGCATGGTCTCCCCAATGTACCATGCCTCGGGACATCCTTTCCTGCAGTGTATCAGGTAGACAACGTTGGCCGAGTTGCAAGAGAATGTACCATGTACCTGGTGGATGGTGTTCTCACGTGAGATGATGGCATCCGTGTCGATGATCCGGCACGTCTTGCAGAGGTTGCTGTGGCAGGGTTGTGTGGTGTCATGTTCACTGTTCTCCTGAAGGCTGGGTAGTTTGCTGCGGACAATAGTCTGTTTGAGGTTGTGTGAAGGCAAGAAGTGGGGGTGTGGGGATGGCCTTGGCGAGATGTTCGTCTTCATCAATGACATGTTGAAGGCTCCGGAGAAGATGTCGTAGCTTCTCCGCTCTGGGAGGATCACAACAGACACCTCCAGACACTGAAAGATGCCCTCATAAGAACAGGATATGGCGCTCGACTCATCGATCGACAGTTCCGATGCGCCACAGCGAAAAACCACACCGACCTCCTCAGAAAACAAACACGGGATCCGGCGGACAGAGTACCCTTCGTCGTCCAGTACTTCCCCGGAAGAAACAATATTTTTCACTGTATGCTAATACATGTGACAATAATAAATCAAATCAAACCAAAAGATGTACAAATTCTACTGATAAAGAATCAGCAGCCAGCAAACATCTTCTAATAAAACAATCAGCGCGTTGGAGAATACAAACCAACAAATTCACTCAACATATCAGTTAACAATGGGCTTTTCAAGTAACCAACAAGCATAGCATTACAAATAAAGTTTCTAATATAATGCACACAATGAGTGAGATTTTGAGTCCACATCCACCGTGTGTGTAAACGGCGATGCAGATGTAAAATCCCAGGAGAGTTGGCAAACGAGATTCTCGCCAGTCAGATCTCATTTCACAATTTTCCCCACCCCTTGCCAGTGAGGTAACGAGGTTACATTTTAATAAATTTTAATATTTATTAACGTGCCTCCCCATCACATAATCCCCCCTCACTGAATATTCAAACGACAGTGAGGTTTACAACCTTTATAAGAACGGGATTCAGTCGAGGGGATTCCATTGAGGGCCCCAAGTTAAAAATAGCCCCTGGGGAAAAGGGTCATCATTGGCTTTGACACCCCCCCAAACCGCCCCCCCCCCCACCCCCCCCACCTCCCAGCACAACAGGCCCTCTCTGGAGCCCCATTGGGGGTGTTTCCCCTTATATGTGGTTTGGTGGGGGAAGGACAGATGCCTGTGAGGTTGGGGGGTGAAAACATGCCTATGAAGGGGGAAGGGGACTATGAAGTGGGTGGCGGTAACTTGCCTGTGAAGTGAGGGGGGGAACTTGTCTGTGAAGTTTGGGGGGGGGGGGGTTGGTGGGGAAGAATTTTCCTGTGAAGTGGGTGGTGGGGACATGCCTGTGGTGGAGAGAGAGGAACTTGCCCATGATGTGGGGTGGGGGGCATTAGGGGAATTTCCTGTGAAATGGGAGGAGGGGAACTTGCTTGGGGTGGGGTGGGGTGGGGTGTGATGCCTGGATGACTGTGAGGGGGAAAATGCCTATGATACTCCTTGGTGATATGGTGGGGGGGGCGGGGGCGGTGGTGAGAGAGCCCCCGATATCCTTGTGCTGGTGGGAGGGGTCCTCCGTGTTCAGGGGGTGTGGAGGGAATTTGATTCCAGCACAGATTGGGCGCCTTTTAAAATGCTGCCCCAATCTCTGTGGAGCAGAGTGACGACGCGAACCATCCCCCCAGACTTTTTGTTCACTGATTGCCAGAAGATCTGGCATTGTAGAGATACATTACGGTTTCAGTCAGAAACTGACATTCTGATGAATTATGGTGAAAGTCCACCCAATAAATATTACGTAATTCACAAAACAATTCAACTTATTTACACAGTTGGCTTTTCTAAGTTTGAAATCCCTCTGACATTGCTCCTCTTCTGCCTTTGTCTCTCGTTTCAAGGCTTCATTCTATGATCATCTTGCTGGTGCCAGTACAGAGCGAGACTGCGGATAGTTGGGAACCTGTCTCGGGGGCAGGGAATTCAGATGGTGTTCGTGGAAGTGGAAATGAATAGGGTTGGGAAGCATTTTCCGATCAGGGCCAGTGTGATCTCCTGGACTCGTTTCGATCGCCTCAGGGGGTCGGAGAGGAATTTCCCAGATTTTTTTTCCCCATATTGGCCCTGGGGTTTTCACTCTGGGCTTTCGCCTCTCCCTGGAGATCACATGGTCTGGAATGGGGGGGGTGGGGGTGAGTTAATAGGTTGTGATGAACAAAGCATCGTAGCTGTGAGGGACAGCTCGGTGGATAGGATATTAGTATGTAGATAGGCTGGAAAATTGGACGGGGATCCTGGCGCGGGCTTGGAGGGCCGAAGGGCCTGTTCCTGTGCTGTATTGTTCTTTGTTCTTTGTTTGTTGTTCTTTAGTGCTGTTAACATACAGTAGCTTGTGGAAATATTCTCCCACAGTGTGTTTTGGGTTCAAACGGCTGTTATGGGAGAAAATGACCTTCCACATTCCAATCCAACTGTGAAATTGCATAGTGTGGGCCTGTTGTAGAACTGCCAGGATTCATGAAATGCAGGGGATTGCTGAAGTGTAAATGTTGTGACAGTGTAGCGACAGTGTGACCAGACAGTGGGAACGGGTAATAAATCGAGTGGAATTAATTATTCAACTCTTGAATTTAAAAAAAACTCTTGCTGGAGAGATCCCAAGACTGGCTGACCCATTCAGTTCAAAGTGGAAAAGCTCCCTGTGGCTGGGAGAGCGAGGAAGAGGCAGCGACTTGTTGGAAGTGCCCTGATTATATTTTCATCATACTAAAGGTTACAGAAGAGAAACTAAACTGCTGCGAGCAATTGGAGTCGTCTCACTTATTGAAGGCACTGGTCATTCACATTTGTAGAGAAAACAAAAGTGAGTTGACAGCTGGGTAAGAGAGAGCTTGAGGGAATGGAATTGCAGAATAATACAGGTCTCAGATATTAAGAACAAAATGGTTGAATTGAAAATCCTACTGTTAATGAATCCAGTTAAATACTCACTCATGACGCTGTTGTTTGTGATATGAATTCCAAGGTCACCTGCACCCAAAATTGATGGAATTGTGGCCCTTAATTGTACAGTTTAAACTTGATCCTATTCTACTTCAATTTACACTGCATCTGTCAATCATGATAGACTTGGGAAAATCTGCTCAGTTTAACACCACCACCCAACAGGTCAGCTGGTCATATGTAAGTCCCATTCTATTTAAGTAAGACACAACTATTGAAGTTGATCAGGCCTTCTCTTGATACCAACAGGTAGAGAATGCTCACTGTCCGCGTAATGTGCACGCAAAGCAAAAATCGATTCCATGATCTAGGTTTACTGAGAAATAACCTGCAGTTAATTACCATAAAATTCTAAGTCCATTGTAAGCAGTTTGGTGACAGAGGTGTTTAGTCTTATGTTAAAAGAAAGGTTATAAAAAAATGTGCTTGGCATGAAGTTGAAGAGGAAAAGGGTGGGAGGCTTAACGTCCATTTCCTGTTCATGATGACTTGTGCTTCAATTAATGCCACTCTCTTCCATCTTTTTACTTTTTGAAGTATTTGCCAAGTTCAGCATTCCCACAGGGATTTTATTTTTTATCAAACTGCTCTGTTTAGATTAACATATTTAAGATATATACAGTCTGCTCATTTGAATTGCGGAACTCTGAATTGACAATGCAAAAGTTTTCAGCCCTAAATTCAGACGTAGTTGTGTAATTTGCGATGCTTAATTCAGATTATTAAGTGGTTCAATTTCTGGGATGCACAAAGTGATTTTGAGTTATTCAGAGTAGACTTGAAGCCAAAGCTAAGTTTTCAGTCTGTTTTACACAGTGTTTATAACATGGAGCTGGATATTACATTGGACCATAATCATCTACTATAATCCTGGACAGGTTCCAGCTCTTTCAATTTGTAAAGCGGTGTCCACTTCTTCAGACAGTTTGAGAGTCTGGCAGGAAATGCACTGACTCCACTTTTCTCGATGCTTTGAATGAAAATAATACTTTAAAATAATGCTCCACCCGATGACCTCAACACTGAGCGGAGTAGTAAATAATGGTGGAATAGTTCATACATCTAAACTGGATTTTACATTAAGCCCTTTTCTGTTTCCAAGGTTTCTCCCTGGTTATTTTCTCCTGATTTCTTGCTGTGGTATCATTTGATAGAGGCTCAGTATTCTCTGGTACCTTACTCGGTTGTCCATTATTTATGTGTGAGCCTTAACAGTGAGTGTGGCAAGCTGTTTTGACAGCATGGGATATCAATGCTAACCATGATCCTCGCTTCACCCGCCCTCTACACCTGGACTCGGACCTGGAGTTGTTGGATAGTGATCAGTTGTGGGAACCCAGGCCAATTTTCCTCTCCTAGGCTAATCCAATAACAATGCCCCTAATGTCTTCTCAGCTGAGACAAATTAATTCAGTTTCGGCAGCGAACTAAACCCAGGATTCTCTCCCTGGCCCGGTGGCACAGTGATTAGCACTGCTGCCTCAGAGTGGCAGGGACCTGGGGTTCGATTCCTGGCTTGGGTCACTGTCTGTGCGGAGTCTGCACATTCTCCCCGTGTCTGCATGGGTTTTCTCCGGGTGTTCTGGTTTTCTCCCACAGTCCGAAAGACGTACTGGTTAGGTGCATCGGCTACGCTAAATTGCCCCTTAATACACCTGAACAGACATCGGAATGTGATGACCAGGAGATTTTCAGAGTAACTCCATTGCAGTGTTAATGTAAGCCTACTTGTAGAAACATAGAAACATAGAAACCCTACAGTGCAGAAGGAGGCCATTCGGCCCATCGAGTCTGCACCGACCACAATCCCACCCAGGCCCTACCCCCACACATTTTACCCGCTAATCCCTCTAACCTACGCATCCCAGGACTCTAAGGGACAATTTTTAACCTGGCCAATCAACCTAACCCGCACATCTTTGGACTGTGGGAGGAAACCGGAGCACCCGGAGGAAACCCACGCAGACACGAGGAGAATGGGGGCCTGGAATGTGTTGCCGGGCAAGGTGGTGGAGGCGGACACACTGGGAACGTTTAAGACTTATCTAGACAGCTATATGAACGGAGTGGGAATGGAGGGATACAAAAGAGTGGTCTAGTTTGGACCAGGGAGCGGCGTGGGCTAATTGTTCCTTGTTTCTCGTTTCAAGGCTTCATTCTATGATCATCTTGCTGGTGCCAGTACAGAGCGAGACTGCGGATAGTTGGGAACCTGTCTCGGGGGCAGGGAATTCATATGGTGTTCGTGGAAGTGGAAATGACTAGGGTTGGGAAGCATTTTCCGATCAGGGCCATTGTGATCTCCTGGACTCGTTTCGATCGCCTCAGGGGGTCGGAGAGGAATTTCCCAGATTTTTTTTTTCCCCATATTGGCCCTGGGGTTTTTCACTCTGGGTTTTCGCCTCTCCCTGGAGATCACATGGTCTGGAATGGGGGGGTGGGGGTGAGTTAATAGGTTGTAATGAACAAAGCATCGTAGCTGTGAGGGACAGCTCGGTGGATAGGATATTGGTATGTAGATAGGCTGGAAAATTGGGCGGGGATCCTGGATTCAGGATTCAATCCTGGACCGGGGAGCGGCGCGGGCTTGGAGGGCCGAAGGGCCTGTTCCTGTGCTGTATTGTTCTTTGTTCTTTGTTAATGTGCAAACTCCACACAGACAGTGACCCGAGCCGGGAATCGAACCCGGGACCCTGGAGCTGTGAAGCAGCAGTGCTAACCACTGTGCTACCGTGCCGCCAATAAAATAAAAATAAACCTATTTACTGGATAGACTCGCTGAATCTCTGGGGAACTGCAAATTGGGCCTTTTAAAGATTTTTAAAATTTTAATGATGACCATTATAATGTTTCTTTGAGTGCTTCTTCATTTTCTGAGATATTCTCATCTTCATGGGTCTAGAAAACCCAAGTTGTGATCCTTCCCCAGTTTTCCTCTATTTGTACTCAGCCTTTCCCCAGAGGGAAAGTTATGCCAGAATTTATTGGTTTTTCTGTGGGTGCAAATAACAGGGAAAAGAAACATGGGCAGGTGATGTTCCATTAAATCTGAATTCAAACAAGAGTTTTGATCCTGACTGTCTTCCAATAGTGTGAGCTGGAAGTATACAATGCTATATAATGGGCAAGGACATGGTCAGACTTGGTTGTATTACCACTCCCAATGAATTTGCTTATAGCACAAAGCATTGGAGAGCTGCTGGTGGTGGAAGCATACCCCAGCATGGAGTGAGGGAGGTGATGGCCTAGTGGCGTTATCGCTAGACTATTAATCCAAAAATTCAGCTTATGTTCTGGGGTTCTGGGTTCGAATCACGCCATAGCAGCTGGTGGAGTTTGAATTCAATAAAAAATATCTGGAATTAAGAATCTACTGATGGCCATGAAACCATTGTCAATTGTTGGAAATCTGGTTCACGAATGTCCTTTAGGGAAGTAAATCTGCTGTCCTTACCTGGTCTGGCCTACATGTGACAGCAATGTGGTTGACTCTCAACTGCTCTCGGGCAACTAGGGATGGGCAATAAATGCTGGCCAGTCAACGATGCCCACGTCCTACGATGAATTTTTTTTTTAAATTGAAAAGGAAAAATAAAAAACAAATATTAATCGTAAGTCTTGCACCCATCAGGTATCTGTCACATTTCAAAATGCCACACTTTCTCACAAATGTAAAACCGTGTTTAAGAAGAAAGATTTTCTTGTTGTTGATAACTTAGCCTTTCCCATGGGGCAGCAGCAGGAGATTTATAAGCAGCTGCAAATCTACAGAAATTTCCTCCCATAATTAGTTTCTGATGGAGTGTCGCTTTGGGTCAGTGATGCTGCTTTTGTCTTTGAGTCAGACATTGTGGATGCAAGCCCCAATCTAGGCCTTGAGCACATACAGTAATCTAAAGTGACACTTTAGTGCAATGCTACATTCTCAGAGACACTGTATTTCACATCAGACACTAAACTGAAGCTTAGTCTGCCTGCCCCACTTCTGACCTTCTGATAGGGAAGATAATTGGTGAAGCAGCTGAAAGTAACTGGGTTAACGCCTTGACCTCAATATTATTCTAATAATGAATATTTCTACAAGCTTTTGTAATAATCTACTCTTTTTTCCAAACATTTTTTGTGGAGCAGCTTTTCAAAGATGCATGCCTCACGTGTGTCCCTCTTCCTGGGAAACAGTATTTTTGTATAGAACAAAGGGAATTTATTTTCTTGGCATATCATATCACTTCAGACAGAAAGCAACACAGCACAGTAGCACTATTATGCTACTGAATAAAATTAGGACTTCAAAAAAATATGGAAAAGCTTTGGGGAGCCAGGCAGTGAGTCACTGGCTGCAGAATATCTAGGCTTTGATCTGCTCCTATAGCCAACATATTCATATAGCTGGTCCATTGAAGTTTCTGGTTAATGGTGATTCCCATTATGTTGAAGGTGGGTGATTTGTTGCGCGGTGTCTGTTCATCCGTTGCCGTAGCATGTGCATGGTCTCGCCAATGTACCACGCCTCGGGACATTCTTTCCTGCAGCTACCTCATACGCTGTTCTCCAAGGCAGCCTTCAAGACACACGACACGCAGAATCGCCGAGCAGAAACTGATAGCCAAGTTCTGCATGCATGAAGACCGGGATCTTGGGTTCATGTCACACTACATGTAACCCCCACCATTTAGCCTGGGCATGCAAAATCCTACTATCTGTCCTGGCTTGAGACAATTCTCACCTCTTTAACCTGTGATTATCCCTCTCCACTCATTGGCTGTACCTGTAAAGACTTGATTACCTGTGAAGACTCGCATTCCAACATTATCTTGCAATTGCGTCTCTGTGCATATATGCCGTGTTTGTGAACCCAACTCTCCACTCACCTGAGGAAGGAGCAGCGCTCCGAAAGTTAGCACTTGCACCCTTCATAAATTTTTTCCATAGGTATACAAGGTATACAATGTGAATAGTGGCAGAAGTTACTAAAGTGACACAACAGTGTCAATATGTTCTGCGATGTTGACTATATGGATGCCTGCCCTGGACATTGCAATCTGGCTAGTCATTTTTTGGGATTTGTTGCCAGTGATATGTGGTACATTTCCTTTGTTTGCTGCAATGCCGTACCTGTCTTGCATCTAACTATCATATCATGGTATAAAGCCATATGTCCTGGCTTTGGCTTCTTACACTGATGCTTCAGTGTCGCCTGGTGCCACATATCTTGCATATGTCATGCAAAGCTGAACAATTTCTGGGTGCATGTATGAGACTGCATCAGATGCATAGCTTAACAGTTTTGCTTGAATTGTCTACCATGCCAATGGTGGACATAGCACACCGAGCCCGCAAACTCTGTCTGTCCGTAAGGGTTGTTTCATACTTGCATCTGCTTTTTAGCATCTGCATCCAAGCTGTAATTTTTGGGTTGTTCCAAAAGATCTTTTTCATTTGCTTCAATCGGGGTAGAACCGATCAGTGATGCTACCCACCAGTTCCACTTCTGAAATGTTGCAGTGATGACCCTTATCTCTGCAATGGCTCACAAGATGATCTATCACCTCCTTGGATTGCTGTCTGAAAGACATAAATTCAGCACAGTGTATGCAAAAATTAAGCTTAACTCTCAAGTGGGCCTCTGGTGTCACCTATATTTTGATTGGGTCTTTGAGGTCATCTTTTGACAGTCTTGATGTATTCAGTCTGTGGAGATCACTGTTTCCTATTGTAATTTTGACTTTGGCTTGTTAGTCTGGTTTGGGATACAACCAAGTCCAGGAAACACATTTCCATTTGTTGCCTGAACAAATTGAACTCAGTAAGGAGGTCAGCCGTTTTCAAATCCAGTGATAGAAATAGTTACTCTTTCAGTATTTGCAGGAGTTTCAATGATTTCTGTGGCAAGAAGTCCAAAGGTGTGCGGGTTAGGTGGATTGGCCATGCTAAATTGCCCTTTGGTGTCAGGGGGACTAGCGAGGGTAGATGCATGAGGTTATGGGGGTAGGGCATGGGTGGGATTGTGGTTGGTGCAGACTCAATGGGACGAATAACCTCCTTCTGCACTGTAGGGATTCTAAGAACAAATAATCAGGCTTGCACAGTTCTTCAAGGCTTAGGTTCTGTGGCTCCACTTTGCTTGCAGTTCCTTTTATAGTTACACCCTATCGGTTTGATGGCACTTTTGCTGCCGTCCCACCCATGAAATATTGTATGCGATATGGCCCCATGCCACAATAAATTATTTAATGGTGATTGAGATTTTTTTTCAGCCTTCTGAAGCTGCTCAATGGACTTTTCTGCCTGGCCCAATTATAAATGTTCAGTTGCCAACCTCTCCCCGGTACTCCTGATTGGGGTGGCACGCAGGAGAGGCAATTGTCCAGTTGTCAGCACTACCCATCAGATTGTACATTGTCTAACTGTTGTTGCCGTACAAGCTTTTGCAGCAATTCGACTCAGGGTTACGCTCCCCTGATTTGTAGGGTTTTTTTTAACCATGACCCAACACCTCCCTGTTGAAGCAAGGTGTGATGTCCCAATCATGTAGATCTGCTGTGTACAGGACACCTACACTGTCACAAAATCCGTCACAAAGAGACTTCCATACTGCTGGAAGTACTGCTGATGTACTTGTTAAGTCATCAAACCTCCACACACTAGAATTCAGTTGCATGTGGAGGTGTTGCAGGTTCTACAAAATTTTCAGATCAAAGCTTAAGGACAGCCAACTTCCACCATGTTGTGTTTACACAAGTGCACCAACCAAACAGAGAATTGTTAATCCTATTAGGTGGGGTCTTGTATTTGAAGGGATGAAACTATAAAATATCTGGGAGGCTACTTAACACATGTGCAATAATCTCCTGCCTGATGATTACATGATGTGTATGTACATCACAGATAAAGGCCAAATACTGCGGGTGCTGGAATCTGAAACAAAATCAGAAAAACGCTAGAAAATCTCAGCAGGTCTGACAGCATCTCAGTGCCATACTGAGACGGCACTCAGTAGAGCCGTCTGATGAAGGGTCATCCAGACTCGAAATGCTGGCTGTATTCTCTCTCCACAGATGCTATCAGACCTGCTGAGATTTTCCAGCATTTTTCTGTTTTGTGTTGTACATACATCACATCTTGCCTACTGATGTGCCCCTTAATGCTATACTAGAACACCACTTCCATGCCTTGCTGTGGCAGACTGGCAATCCAAACTCATAATTTCTTTAAATTTTAAAGAAACTGAGAAAATTTAAGTTTAAAATCAAAGGAAAGGTATACACTTATACAGCCTTGCATAAGGTGATTTGAGTATGCACGGAAAATGTTTGAACTCCAGTTGATGCCTAACAGTGGTACTTGTGCCTCTGTGTCTGATGGATCGGAATGAATTCCTCTAACTATGTGAAGATGCCTTGGTGATTCTCCTTCATGGCCAGCCTTATGCCTGCCCTCCATCCCCCTACCCACCAAATTCAGAAACCTTTGCCCTGAACAATGCACTTCATACAATCAGAGAAGGTTCACCAGGTTGATACCGGAGATGAGGGGGTTAGCTTATGAGGAGAGATTGAGTAGATTGGGCCTGTACTCGTTGGGAGTTTAGAAGGCTGAGGGGAGATCTTATAGAGACATATAAGATAATGAAGGGGCTGGATAGGGTAGAGGCAGAGAGATTCTTTCCACTTAGAAAGGAAACAAGAACTAGAGGACACAGCTTCAAAATAAGGGGGAATCAGTTTAGAACAGAGTTGAGGAGGAGCTTCTTCTCTCAGAGGGTAGTGAATCTCTGGAATTCTTTGCCCATTGAAGCAGTGGAGACTACCTCGTTAAATATGTTTAAGTCACAGGTAGATAGATTTCTGATCAATAAGGGAATTAAGGGTTATGGGGAGCGGGCGGGTAAGTGGAACTAAACCACTATCAGATCAGCCATGATCTTATTGAATGGCGGAGCAGGCTCGAGGGGCTAGATGGCCTACTCCTGCTCCTATTTCTTATGTTCTTATGTTCTTAAACCATTTGGGCCATCGAGCCTGCACCGACAATAATCCCACCCAGGTCCCATCCCCGTAACCCCACATATTTACAGTCCTAATCCCCCTGACACTAAGGGGCAATTTATCATGGCCAATCAACCTAACCAGCACATCTTTGGACTGTGGGAGGAAACCGGAGCACCCGGAGGAAATCCAGGCAGACACGGGGAGAATGTGCAAACTCAACACAGACAGTGACCCGAGGCCGTAATTGAACCCGGGTCTCTGGCGTTGTGAGACAGCAGTGCTAACCACTGTGCCACCGTACTGCCACCTTGTGCCACTGTGCCACCCCTTAATTAATTTTGAAGTTGGATTTGATCAAATTTAAATCGAGAAGTCAGCAACAACACCTGTATTTTCTGCCAAGTAATTATGGGGTAGGGGTGAATAGTCAGCACCGTGGTCATTTTATTAGCTGTAGTCCACTAATTTATATCACAGAAGAGTAGGAAAAATGTATTAAAATGTGGAGTTGAAACACAAGACTTGGAAATACCCAAATGAGCTATCAAACAACAAATGAAAAATGTGCATGGAAGTGGAGTGCAGGCAATTCCCATGGTTGAGGCAAATCACACAACAGAGTATAAATGATGCATTAATTCCCACGAATCCCCACATGCCTTACGAAAAATAAAGTAAATAATCAGAAACACACGAGAAAGTGTAATTTAATTCCATTGGAAGTACATATGGATAATATTATGAGGCAACTCATCTAAGTTTCTTCACCTCAAAATGCCCAAGGAATTACTGTGAGGATTTTACTTTTTCAAAATATAACCCCGTGAGATCTGTCGGAATACATTTTTTTACATTTGTTTACAGAAAGATTTGCAAGATCTTGTATTTACAGGAACATAATTATGCTCCACCAGTTGTTTTCCCACATCCTGTAATTTAGTCTGGCATTGAGTTGATATTTTTTCCATTTAACAAAAATTGTTTAAATTGTTCCAATCTTTCCATTGGATGACATAGTATGGAATTATCCCTGGTACTAATTATTCAATTGGGTGTATTAGAATGACTTTATGCTATAAACTCTCATGAACCAAATTTGTTAACGCGGCAGCATTGTTTAAGTGTTGCTTCTGGCACCATATCTTATTCAAAGCCAATTCTGACCTCCTAGAGCCCCAGTGCTGTAAATGTTGTCTCTGGGGCCAGATGCATTTTAATGTTCCTGTTTGGGGCTATCCTGATGATTTAGCACAGAGTACTCACGTTTTTCTTATTTGCCATCGGCCTACAACTTTGAGCCATGATCCACACTAAGTACAGTGTGCTGGTTTGTATATCGAATCTTTGCCCATCATTAATGATGGTCCAGTACATCCATCAATGAGGTTTGGTCAGTTTTTCTCATGTTTGAAAATCAAACTGTTCAGTACAAATTTTCTCTGTACAGATGTTTTCTTGGTTCAGAAAGGAGTGTTCCTTTACTTGCACATCGCTTAGCGACTAGAACTCACCTGCCTATCACATATTAGCGACAGTCAACGTTATTGGAGGAAAAACATTCCCAGGTGCTTCAACTATAGTAAGAAATCAATGGGCCCTGGGCCAAAGAAGGAGATACTAAGAAGGATAACCAAATATTTGGTCAAACAGTGAAGATTTAAGGAGGAGAGAGAGGTAGCGAGGCAGAAGGGATTAGGCAGGGAAATCTAAAATAGTCATGTGGACATGAAATATTAACCCTGTTTCTCTCTCCATGGGTGCTGCCAAACCTGCTGAGTCTTTCCATCATCTTCTGCTTTTATTTCAGATTTCCATCATTCTCAGTATTTTACTTTTGTTGAATTCTAAAATCGTTGGGCTTGGATGCAAACCCCAATAGCGAGGCAAAGGAATAAGGGGTGCACAAGGGACCAGAGTAAGAGGAATAGAGAGCTCAGGAGGTGTTTGCGTTCTACATAGATCATGGCATAAGAATCCCAAATTATAGCAATAAAACTCCATAGCAAATTAGTCATGGCACTTGCAACTGGCTTGAGAAATTCATTTATTGTTGAAGACTGTTTGTTTGGATTTGGTTGGGAAATTGCAGTTATGTCTCAAGTATCTGCTTCTGTGCTACACCCTTGCCCAGTGCAAGTAGAGCTGACTACTGCTTTTGAAATAAAAGTAAAATATCTTCTTTGATTAAACACATTCTCCATTTTTCTTTGTTTTTCCTTTCTCCTCCAAATCTTTGCAGAGACTTTAAACACTGGAACCAGCCTCAATTTCTTTCCAGAATGGTCGCTTCCCATTGATAAATCTGTTGACTCCCTGACCAGCCTGTTGGACTGGGTGCTATTCTGCTGAGAAAAACACATCTGTTTGTCAATTTAAAACAGCAGCAACAAGAGGTTTCAGCATACACTCCCACCTTCTGGTTGAATAATGACTGTACAAGAAGTGGTTGTAATAGTCAGGCCATTAGCTTACACTTGTTAGATCTGATTTTTGCTGCACCTTTGTTCTTTATGATTTATGTTCTCATTTTGTATCACATCAAATGATTTCACCAGCAAATCTATCCTTTCAACTTTTAAGGAAATTTATACTTTTAATATTACACAAATAGATCTTGTGGTACTTTCATTGTGAGTCAGGGTCCACGACCAAGCTATGGAGTGAATTGTCATAAATGAGGATGTAGGATATTTTTCTGCAATTTACAGCGATTTGTAATGTTTACAATAATACCACACAGATGGAACTCCTGGATAAAATCTGCACTTGAGTAATGATTAATTAGTGACATTTCTCAGGGAGATGAAAAGTGGGGGTTGGCATGGTGGCAGGTGTTAGAATAAGGGATCGCCCCTGGATCAAAGGGTTCAAAAAAGCATGCTTGTTATCAAACTTCAGAACTAAGTCCAACTCAGAAATTCATAATCCAAATTTAAATATTCCCCCCTCCACCGCCAACTCACAGTGGCAGCAGCATGTACCATCTACAAGATGCACTGCAGCATCACACCAACACTCCTTCAACAGCACCTTCCAAATCTGTGACCTCTATCACAGGGCAGCAGATACATGGAGATACCACCACCTGTAAGCTCCCCTCCAAGCCACTCACCATCCTGACTTGGAACTATATCGCTGTTCCTTTATTGTTGCTGGATCAAAATCCTGGAACTCTCTTCCTAACAAAGGATCATCTGGACTCGAAACGTTAGCTCTTTTCTCTCCTTACAGATGTTGTCAGACCTGCTGAGATTTTCCAGCATGTTCTCTTTTGGTTTGAGATTCCAGCATCCGCAGTAATTTGCTTTTATCCAGTGTTTAATTCATAGAATCCCTATAGTGCAAAAGGAGGCCATTCGGCCCATCGAGTCTGCATCGACCATAACCCCACTTATTTACCCTGCTAATCCCCCTGACACTGCAGCCAATTTAGCATGGCCAATCAACCTAACCCGCACATCTTTGGACTGCGGGAGGAAACCCACACAGACATGGGGAGAATATGCAAACTCCACACAGACAGTGACCTGAGCCAGGAATCGAACACAGGTCCCTGGCACTGTGAGGCAGCAGTGCTAATCACCGTGCCACCCTAATCCTTGAGATTCAGAGTGGTTACCTATTCTAAAGGATACATCAATTCAAATGAGGTTCTTATTTCTCTTCCTGCACCTAGTGGTGCACCAGGTAGACTTTCACCTGTTTCCATAGCGAGGTGTTTTCCTGGAACAGATCGCCAACCTGTCGCCAGAGGCTTGCAGCTTGAGGTGTGTTACTCTGCATCAAGCATGGCTGACCAGGAATGTCTCCCAGACTGCCAGTGTGTTGGAATGATTTTGCAGGTTGATACTCAACCTGTCCGCGTAATGAACACACACCTTCCTTGGTCATCACATTCTGGGGTGTGGGACTCGAACCCAGGGCTTTTGGCTCAGAGGCAGGGATGCTACCCACTGTGCCACAAGGCCTCAATATACAATTGAAGTGCTGTCCCTTACACTGCACTACACGGTGCCTGAGACATTCTGGCTCCCTTTTAAATATAAATCAATGAGCGGTTCCTTGATGTAAGAAGTCATCTGTATAAGTATTGAGGTACAGTATTCAGGAGCTGGCGAGCCTATCTTTAGTTTATTTCTTGTAACACGAACACGATGCTCCTTAAAATTTACTTTTCATATCGGGTTTCTGGTCGTCGGTCCTAATGTCTCAAAGTGGGTTGGTATCAAATTTTGTTTGATAGTCATGTCTGCGGAGCAACTTGTGATGCTATATGAATGCAAGTTGTTGTTGCTGTTGTTGAAGGTCAAACAGGAATGACTCTGAATTGCCTTTAGACATTTTTCTACATTGTTATTGAAGTTCATCAGTTATCACGTAACCTTTATCCACAGACTTTCTGTGGTGATGTTGTGTTTTATTGATCATGTCGAAATTGAAGTTATGCAAGTGAGATTAGAGAGGTACCATTAGTTCCCAAGGGTTGAAATCGATTGAAGATATCTCTTTACATAGTTCTCACTTTTCCAGTTTTACAGCGATTCCAATTGTTTATCATGAGTGATGGTATTGTTTTTCACTAAAACCGTGTACATCAGTGCAGCATCCAGAGGCTAAAGAAATGATGAAGTGAATTCCAGGAGTTTGTTGCAGCCCACTCCTTTCCCTTCAGTTATGGCACATTTCCCAGCACTAGGTGTTTCTGCATGGAATGATAATGTAGTCTTTGGGTGTTATGGACTGTTGTATATTATGCAGGGTTTTAGATATAGCTGCTAATACCAATATTATTGCCAAAGTACGCTTTAAAATAAACACTGCTTTTCTATTTAACTATCATTCTTCAGTGACAACTGAAAATGAATCTTAAGAGTGTGGTTGTTCTATTCGATAGAAGTATCATTACTAAGTTGAAATTTTTTTTTTAGTACATGCTGTGGCTCAGTCAGACGCTTTAAACTACAAGTTTTTAAATTTGGTTTGCTGGTCTGCAGTGAAGGAGATCCCATGGTCATCAGATTCCTGTCCATCTTTTGTAGTTAATGCTTCACATTATTTCTGTTGCTATGTACTAATAGAAACTATCCTCCTGCAATTATAGATTATTTTCTTTTGAGCAGTTGGTCCTCTTACGAGACCAGGACAGAGACTTGAAATCCTGCGATGAGTAATTCACTTCCTAACTCCCCAAAACCTGTCCACCATCTACAAGGCACAAGTCAGGAGCGTGATGGAATACTCTCCATTTGCCTGGATGAGTACAGCTCCAACACTCAAGAGGTTTGACACCATCCAAGACAAAGCAGACCACTTGATTGGTATCCCATTCACCACCTTAAACATTCACTCCCACCACAGATGCACAGTGGCAGCAGCATGTACCATCTACAAGATACACTGCAACAACTCACCAAGACTCCATCAACATTACCTCCCAAACCCATGACCTCTACAATGTAGAAGGACAAGGGCAGCAGATACATGAAAACACAACCAATTGAAAGTTCCCCTTCAAGCCACTCACCGTCCTGACTTGGAACTATATCGCCATCCCCTCACCTTTGCTGGATTAAAATGCTGGATCTCCCAAACAGCACTGTGGGATTACCCACACCAGATGGATTACAATGGTTCAAGAAGGCAGCTTACCGCAACCTTTGTTATTAGGAACGAGCAATAAATGGTGGTCTAGCTGCCGATTCCCACATCACATGAAAGCCAAAAAGAGTACAGTGGGCCTAGGATTTTGTCATTGTTTATTATATATTCCAAGATATATTTTTTTAATGAATTCATGGAATATGGGCATTGCTGGGTGTATATGAGGGTCATGATGTGGAGATGCCGGCGTTGGACTGGGGTAAGCACAGTAAGAAGTCTCACACCACCAGGTTAAAGTCCCAACAGGTTTATTTGGTAGCAAATACCATAAGCTTTCGGAGCGCTGCCCCTTCGTCAGATGGAGTGAAAATCTGTTCTCCAACAGTGCACAGAGACACATCAAGTTACAGAATACTAATTAGAATGCAAATCTCTACAGCCAGCCAGGTCTTAAAGGTACAGATAATGTGGGTGGAGGGAACATTAAACACAGGTTAAAGAGATGTGTATTGTCTCCAGACAGAACAGCTAGTAAGATTCTGCAAGATCAGGAGGATCCACAGCTTGCCTCCTGATCTTGTAGAATCTCACTAGCTGTTCTGTCTGGAGACAATACACATCTCTTTAACCTGTGTTTAATGTTCCCTCCACCCACATTATCTGTACCTTTAAGACCTGGCTGGCTGTAGAGATTTGCCTTCTAATTAGTATTCTGTAACTTGATGTTGTGTCTCTGTGCACTGTTGGAGAACAGATTTTCACTCCATCTGACGAAGGGGCAGCGCTCCGAAAGCTTATGGTATTTGCTACCAAATAAACCTGTTGGACTTTAACCTGGTGTTGTGAGACTTCTTACTGTGTATATGAAGGGGCAGGGTTACCACACAGGAAATATGAAAATAATTATTTTAAGAATAATTCTTCTGAGCAAACCTGCAGCAGGATTGGTTACCACAGTCCACCTGATTAATGCACAGGATTGTCAGTGATCAGTCAGATTTGACACATGTGACGTCTCTGTTGTGCACACGGTCAATCTGCAGAAGTGCAGCATGAAAAACTGGAATATGGTTTTGGTCATAGAAGTACAAAAAGGAGATTTATTTTCTGTCAATAGTTCTGAGTTGGAAGCAGATTAATATTTTCCACTGAGGAATTTAATTGGTTCAGAAGCGCATTGTATCTTAGAGGATACCTTGTACCATAGGGGAGAACGAAGTGTTTGGAATTTAGGCTAAAACTTTTGAATCCTTCTCTTCTTTCTAATCAGGTTTGCCAAAGAGGGCGCTATGCTCTATATGTTTGCAATAACAATTATTCTCCTTTATTCTTTTCCTCCTCAGCTTTGATTGTCAAGCTGAAAGCCAGCAGACTCCAACCCTCATGTGCTTCCTCCAGTTTGCAACTCATGTCTTCTCATTGGGAATCCTCTGCTTTATTGCTGCAGTTTATTTGATCTACTTTTTGATGGCTTTTGTTTCTTTCCTGTTTCCAGTTTTGACCACTCCAATTCCAATTCTGCTCTCATCCACAAATGCACTTTCCAGCCCCAATGATGCTGAACAGATGTCAGAGGCTGAATGGCCGATCCTGCTCAGCCAGCTTGAGGCACAACGAGCACAATCCCCAATGCTCCAAACGATTAAAGGGCAGGGAGTGTGTTCGTTATCTAGTTAGGGATGGCAATGCTGGAAGGTCAATGTGAGGTCCTCTGGCACTCGATAATAGGCAATCCCACTGGATGAAGTGGAAGCTGCTGATCTGTGCTTGGAGACTGCAAGGAACAAATGCAGGTAAGTTGATTTTTACTTTTGGAAAAGCAACAGTGGCCTGTTGCTTCGTCATGATCCTGGAGGGTCAGCTTTTCCAATGAACAGCCAGTGGCTGCAACAATGGCTGGGCAGCTCTGGGTTTGGGGCAGGCGCTTGATCTTTCCACATCCACATACCAGCCCCCCTACCCCAAAACCCCTGCCTCCAGACTCACTATGTTGACCTGAATGTGGTTCAGGTCAATGTTGGTTGCCCGCATTGCCAACTGGAAATTCAATAATTGGCAGTGTGCCATTTCCTAGCATACAGGCGACCTGTCCCTGAGCTGGTCCACCTTGGGGTCGGGATGGTGAAGGCAAACTGGCACAGAGGCCGGCAGTGCTAAATTGTGCACCCACCCACCTCCGATCCAACTTCAAACCATTTACAAATGGGCGGCACGGTAGCACAGTGGTTAGCACTGCTGCTTCACAGCTCCTGCGACCTGGGTTCGATTCCTGGCTTGGGTCACTGTCTGTGTGGAGTTTGCACATTCTCCTCGTGTTTGCGTGGGTTTCCTCCGGGTGCTCTGGTTTCCTCCCACAGTCCAAAGATGTGCGGGTTAGGTTGATTAGCCATGCTAAAAATTGCCCTTAGTGTCCTGAGATGCGTAGGTTGGAGGGATTAGTGGGTGGATATGGGGGTAGGGCCTGGGTGGGATTGTGGTCGGTGCAGACTTGATGGGCCGAATGGCCTCTTTCTGTACTGTAGGGTTTCTATGTTTCTATGAAATCCTGGCCCATGAAGGGAAAGCATCACTGATTATTTCTTCTGCTCCCTTGTTAGCTTTGGAAGATTTACTAGGCCATGGGCAGCACGGTAGCACAGTGGTTAGCACTGCTGCTTCACAGCTCCATGGACCTGGGTTCGATTCCTGGCTTGGGTCACTGTCTGTGTGGAGTTTGCACATTCTCCTCATGTCTGCGTGGGTTTCCTCGGGTGCTCCGATTTCCTCCCACAGTCCAAAGATGTGCGGGTTAGGTTGATTAGCCGTGCTAAAATTGCCCCTTAGTGTCCTGAGATGCGCAGGTTAGAGGGATTAGCGGGTAAATATGTAGGAATATGGGGGTAGGGCCTGAATGGGATTGTGGTTGGTGCAGACTCGATGGGCCAAATGGCCTCTTTCTGCACTGTAGGGTTTCTATGATTCTATTTCTATGATTTACTACCACATGGATGTGTATCTGGAGTCACATATGAGCATGATTTTCTTCCCTAAAGGACATTAGTGAGCCAGATGAGTTTTATGATTAGCTGGTAATTTAATGGCCCTCACGACTGATGCTACCTTCTCATTTTCGATTCATTTAATTAATTAAATTCTAATTCCCCAGTTGCTGCGGTGGGATTTGAACTCATCTCAGGATTATTAGCCCAGGCCCCTGGGATCCTAGTCCAGTAACCTAACCACTGTACTCCCACCCCTGCAGCACTTTTTTCATCACCCCAGATAAGGTCAGTGAACTTGTAACAGACCTGAGATGGAACAGAGATCTCCTTTGTCTGAAGGTTCAGTAGCATTCCACCTATTGCATGTAATCAAAGAAAGAGCTAAATGGGTTTGTTTTATCTTATGTTTCTACTTTTTGTTCCAAAAAGGCGGTACTGAGAGTGTCTGGCAGTTAACTATATTATAGTGCTCTCTAAGTCAGTGTTACCGGGGCGATTGACATAATTGCTAAATAATGGCTCAGTTCTTGCTCTCTGCAAATTTCTGCTGCTGTGAAAAGTTGTGCAGCCTGACCTTTTTGCACATTTCTGATCTCGGCTGAATCAGCGATGGGTCAGCATAGTCATCCCCGCAGGACACCAATGAGCATAGAAGAAGACAGTGAAGAGAGGACACGCTCCCTTTTTTACAACACTAGCTGTCACAGTCAAAGAGGGTCTGACGCCTTTGAGTGGGTGAATGAGTAGGTGAATGGGTGAGTGAGCAGTTGGGTCAGGCCGGCGAGGTGGTGATGGTGAGAGAGAGAGTCAGGTCAGATTGGGTGGTGTCAGGGTTGGGGGCGGGGAGGGGGGGGGGGGGGTGGCAGGGGGGGAGCGGTTGCGTGGTTGGTTGTGGTGCTGGGTTCAGTTACACTGGCTAATCACTGACTTAGACCAGGTATTTAGACCATAAGATATAGGAGCAGAATTAGGCCAATTGGCCAACTGAGTCTGCTCTGTCATCAATACTGGCTGATATGTTTCTCAATCCTATTCTCCTGCCTTTTTCCCATAACCTTATCCCCTTACCAATCAAAAACCTATCTCTGTCTTAAATACACTCAATGAACTGGCCTCCACAGCCTTCTGTGGCAATTAATTCCACAGATTCACCATCCTCTGGCTGAAGAAATTCCTCCTCATCTCCGTTCTAAAGGGTCATCTCTTTACTCTGAGGCTGTGCCCTCAGATCCTTGTCTCTCCTACTAATGGAAACATCTTCCCCACGTCCACTCTATCCATTTCCGGGGTAAGTATGCAGCTAATACCTCATGTCAGAAACTTTCGTGGTGGGTTGGAGGCAGCAGAAATCAGCCCATCGGAAGTTTAAACTTTCCATCTGATTTCAGTGTATGTGAGTGCGTCACGACTTCCCTGGTTCCTGATGCACTTCAATCAACCCAAATTCCAATTTCGACGATATGGATACCCGAAGATTTGGGCCAGTGTCTTTATTTCTGCATTTATGTCAAACTCCACTGTAAAAGCGACTTAGAGAGCATTATAATATCGCCATTTTCCACACACACTCGCTACCTCCTTTTTGGAACAAAAAGTAGAGAAATAAAGTAAAACAAGCCCATCGAAGAACTGGACTTGTACTTCACCACGAAGGTTTTTAATTGGCATTCTCAATACTGTAATGGAAATGGTTCCAACCTCCATATGAGAATGCATAAGCGGTAACAAGCAAACACAACACAGAGGCATTTAATCAAACTGAATGTATTGCACCATGGCTACGTAGAACATGGGTAGTTCATGACCAAAGCCATACTTTGCATGGTTCATCTTTTTCATCATGGTAAGGTGCCAACAAGTAGTCAGATTCTTTCTGGCAGCCTAAACTGCTCTTATGGCGCTCCTAGCAGCAAGTGAAGGAGATTTGGAAGTGGATCCTTTGCCTGTGGGCTGAGCTGACATTCACTGACAGCGTGGAGAGACAGGGAGAAGAAAGAGATAGTTTAAAGGAGAAAATGCAAATAAAGTAGTCTTCAGTTTTTTGCAAATGCTTACAGCAGAGGCATGAATTGCCTGCTACTTCCTGTACTAACTCTTCCTGGGTGCATTACTCTTTAATAAAAATCTCCATCGCCTTAAAGCTTGAGGTTATAGACAGCATCAGCTGCACAAGATAGTGCTGGCAGCTATAATTTGCTCCATTGACTCTGATAATGACTTCACGTTGCAGACCCCAGCTGGTGTAAATGGGCCTTTAATTGAATATCAGTTGGGTTTGACTGCAATCCCCTCCTGCATTCACTGGAGATGACTGATTGCAGCGTGTCAGTTTTATTTGTACGCCTCAGACAGTTAGTTCTTATCGCAATGATACGTGGAGTTATGGACTCCTGTGCCAAGTTAGGCTTCAAAATCACTGGAACTGAGTGAAACAGTCTGTGATTTGTTAGTCAACTCCATAGGAGCAGTTGGAGTTTAAATCCTGCACTGAATTCTACCAAGTTGTATCATGATGCGGTTAGGGATTGACACATCGACAGGCAAGTAACCATGGGCTAAATTTACCACAGTTGTATCACACTAAATAATTTAAGTCATCCTCCTGCCTATTTGTCACTGCAGGAGAGTTGAGGCTGAAATAATGCTGATAAATAATTTTGCTTTAAAAATCCCCACATACCATTATTCCACTCCCTGTCTGTTATAGATAATTTTCAGAATTTAAGCAATGTTGCACTGAAATTTGGCATGTTTTAGGGTGGATGTGACTGTATTGGTAGAAAGGAAGAAGCAACAAAATTGGGCAGGCACGGCTGTTTAAAACCTGGATTAGAACTTCATCTTTCTGTTTTTTTCTGGCCTTCACTAATCTTAAGGAAGATCTATATAAATCACGAGTAGGAAAATCACTATCTTGGTGGACAGTAAAGGCGATGTTCTATGCCAGTACCAGCCCCCAGTTGTGAGAATTGTTTCATGGGCATTTACATTCCATTTCCATTCTTGCTGGAAGCATCCTGCTTCTGGAGGGGTCTGATCTTGAGATGGTTCTTGCCTGTAATGGCAATAGCGATGTGCCTTCTACAGTGCTGCCAACATTGGAACCCCGACGGGTAGCAGGTTGTAATACAAAGGGAGCATAAATTAGGCTGTAAACATTTGGCTGGTGAATAAAATCGCCACAGCATAACTGCAGTGCACTCTGACCCATTATTGGAAATACATGAGTTTAAACTTATTAATCATTTTAGTCATTAATCATTATTATTCAGCCAACTGTATTCACTCTCTTGCCCCCCAATGTTTCTCTCCCTCCTTCCTCCAGCTCCACCTGTCTATTTTCCACCTGTTCTCCAGACCATAATGCCGCTAGGTCAATTAGACATTCATTCATCAGACACCTAAGGATGTGTGTACTGGTTATAATGGTGCTTCCCAAATGCTTTGAGGCTGGACCCAAGCAAATAATTCTCAAAGCCATTTGTACCCTTCTAGCTATGGAGGTTGGTGCTGCTAAAACAAAAGTCTCTCTTTTGCTATCCATTTCTCTCTCCGCCACTATCTTTTATTTCTTTCTTACTTTTCCTCACTTCTGCTTTGCTCATTCTTCTGCCTCTTGATTTCTCTGGCCTTGGTTTCTCTGGCCAAAGGAATTTCACCATTCCTTTGCCCCATCATTGACATTAGAATCATCAGGTGGGTAAATAATTAGAAAATAGAAAAACATAAACCAATGTTTAAGGTTATGGGTCAACAGCAAAGATACCAATGAGGTCCTGCTTCCAGGAACCATCGATGTTTATTGCAAAGACAAGAACCAAATTGATTCATTGACCCTGATATTTACTGAGATGCATGTTTGAAGTACAGGTTATAGATGGAAAATCCAAAGGAAAGGGTTTCTGAACGTCCTAAATATGTCAACCAATTATAGTTGACAGAAGAATGAGGCAAAAGAATGGTGAAAGCACACAAGGCCAGAGGAACCAAGAGGCAGAAGAATGAGCAAGGAAGGAAGGAAGGAAAGGGTTTCAGAATGTCCTAAAGATGTCAACTGCAGGAAGACTTTTGAACTTTCTTTCCTCAAGGTTTCCCCCTGGATTGACAGCCTGGCTGCAAGTAGAGCAGAAAAACCTGCTGCACAAGGATGCAGTGAGATAGTAATCAGTGTTAGAATGTAACCGGTAACAACTTTGCATTGGATGTAATGTGACCAATGGGAACAAGATGTAAGTGTCAGCTGACCCAGGAAACCATGGAACCAATTACAGAATGATGTAATAGTCAGCTGACCAGCTGATTCACTATAAATAAGGAACTATGTAGAATTGTGGAGAGCTTAGAGTGGCCCAGGGCGAGGCCCCAAGTTTGGAGTAATGATGTTTCTTTATTAAACCCTTTCTTTGATTTATAAGTTGGAGTAAGTTTTGTTGTATTTTCATTAGCTGCATTTTGAAGAGTTCCTTCTGAAGAAACAATCAGCAGAGGTCAGATCTCACTGGGGGTGGCGGGTAGTTACAGTTTAGTATTTTGGCTTCGAGGAAACATTGCTGCTGCTCCTCCTCACATGCAAGCTGCTGGTAACTCATCTCCTTAAGGATCAACAACAACACTTCCCTTTAATAGCAACATTAACATAGTAAAGCAATCCAGGATGCATTTCATGAGCGTTATCAAATAAAATTTGACACCAAACCATATTGGCGCTAAGACCAAAGCTTTGTCAGAGAGGTAGATTTGAAGGTGTCTCTTAAAGGAGGAGAGAGAAGTGCAGAGATTTAGGGAGGGAATTCGAGCATCTCGGGCTGAAGGCATGGCTACCACGGATGGAGCAATTAATATTGGATAAGTACAGAAATTTCAAAGGACTGTAGGTCTGGCGGCGTTTTAGAGATGGGGAGGGAAGAGGCTATCAAAGGATTTAAAGACGAGGTTGAAAATTTTATAATCTGCTGGATCAGGAGGCATTGTAGGTCAGCAAGCACAGAGGTGATTGGTGAATTGAACTTGGTGCAAGCAAGAAAATGGAGAGCAGAATTTTGAATGAACTCAAATTTACATAGGGTGGAAGTCTAGAGGGAATTCAGTTTCTCAAGTCTGCTCTGTCATTCAACTAGATCATGGCGAGATCAATGCCATTTTTC
Organism: Mustelus asterias; assembly: GCF_964213995.1. Taxonomy (NCBI): domain Eukaryota; kingdom Metazoa; phylum Chordata; class Chondrichthyes; order Carcharhiniformes; family Triakidae; genus Mustelus; species Mustelus asterias. The sequence goes on from NC_135810.1 coordinate 79,305,442, forward strand.
CACACTATCTCCGTATCCCTTGATGTCATTAGTATCAGTCGATCTCTGCCTTTAACATACTCAGTAAGAGTTTTAACAACACCAGGTTAAAGTCCAACAGGTTTATTTGGCAGCAAATATCATTAGCTTTTGGAGCGCTGCTCCTTCGTCAGATGGAGTGGATTTTAACATACTCAGCAGCCGGAATTTTACCAGCATCGGGGCAGGCGAGGTTTGCAAAATGGCATTCCCCGTTGGCCTCGGACGGGATCTCACGAGCCTCGGGCGGGTGAGGCGGTAAAATTCCGGTAAATGACTGAGTTCTCTGGGTTAGAGAATTACAAAGATTCAAAATAGAGGATAGATTTCATGGTTTGAAGTTGTTGAACTCATCCCAGGAATTAGTGTGGTGAACCTAGGCTGCACTCCCTCTGTGGCCAATATAGTCTTCCTTAGGTAAGGGGACCAAAACTGCAGACAATATTCCAGCTGTGGTCTAACCAAGGTTCTATACAATTAAAGCATGACATCTTTACTCCTATACTCAAATTCTCTTACCATAAAGGTCAAGACACCATTTGACTTCCTAATTTCTTGTTGCACCTGCATGTTAGCTTTTAGTCACAACCTAGGTCCCTTTGGATATCAACACTTCCCAATCTCTCAACATTTCAGAAATACTCTGCACCACCATCCCTCTGCCAAAATGGATAACCTCACACATATCCACGTTATATTCCATCTGTCATGTTCTTGCCCATTCACTAAGCCTGTCCAAAACCATTTGAAGTCTATTTGCATCATCCTAACAATATACATTCCTGCAAACGTGGAAATATTATATTTGATCTCCACATCCAAATCATTGCTATAGTTTGTGAACAGCTGGGGCCAAGTACCGATCATTGTGGTACCCCACTAGCCACAGCCTACCAACCTGAGAATGTCCTGTTTATTCCTAAACTGTTTTCACAATCCATGCCAGTATATTACCCCCAATCCCATGCGCTCTAATTTAAGTTGTCACCACCTGTGTGGGACCTTATCGAAAGCCTTCTGAAAAACCAAAAACCCCACAGCCACTGGTTCCCCCTTATCTATTCTGCTAGTTACATCCACAAAAACTCCCAGTAGGTTTTTCAAATATGATTTCCCCTTCATAAAACCATGTTCTGCCCAATCAGATCATTATTTTCCAAATATCCTGCTATCACATTGTTTATAATAGATTCTAACATTTTCCTCACTACTGAAGTCAGGCTAACCAGTCTGTGATTCTCCATTTCTCTCTCCCTTCTTAAACAGACCAGTTACATTTTCTCCCTTCCAATCTGCAGGCAGCATTCCAGGATCTATAGAATTTTGGAAAATGACAACAGCACAGATGTGAGTTTCATCAACAGATGAGTTGAAGTGGGGAGGTCTCAGGCAATCTTATGGAGGTGGAAGTAGGTGGTCTTGGCAATTCCATGGATAAGTGGTGGAAATTCCATCAAATACAACACCGTGGTTGTGAACGGTCCAATATAGGCACAGACAGTAACCAGGGAGAGAGTTGAAGTTGATAGAGAATGGGGCATGTGGCGGGGGCCTAATACAATGGCGTCACTCTTCCCAATATTGAGTTGAAGGAAATTTCTGCTCATCCAGTACTGGATGTTGGAAAAGCAGCATGACAAATGAGAGACGGTGGATCGGGCCCTTCTTGCCTCCTTTGATATTCCAGGTTACCTGAGGCTTGGAAAACATGGATAACATTAGTTAAAAATGAAAAGCATGTTAAAATGGCGGCATGCCACCTCCTTAAAAGGTTCTGTCGACCAATTTGCTTCCTGAGAAAGGATTGGTTACCTACCCCAGGTCCTGCCTTCATTAAAACCAGAAGTGGTCAGGTTTGAAATGTAAAAGTTTTTAAACTTCTCACCTGATCCAAACCCACTCTTTTTGGGGTTCAAATCATCCCAATTGTGTTGGCTTTTGGCCAGAGCAACCTAAGCCTAGTCCCATTTGCCTTTATTTGCACCATCACCCTGTAACTTCACTACCTTTGCCTCAAATACATGTGACTAATGAAGAAGAACATTGGCAATTTGATTAAAAGCAAAATACTGCGGATGCTGGAAATATAAAATAAAAACCAAAACTCTGGTTAAACTCAGCAGGTCTAGCAGCATCTGTGGAGAGAGGAACAGAGTTAATGTTTTGAGTCCACATGACTCTTTCGGAACAACTTCTTCACATTATATTTTAATCTTTAATTAGTTGTTATTTTTACCCACAGCTTAATTCGACTGCAAAACAGCTGATTGAGATGGATAAACAGTGCCAGCCAATTGCACAGAACGTTGATGCAGCTCCATCAGCCGCGACCAATGCAGGAGCCAGCCCGGCACCTAGCTCTCCTATAAATTGTGGCGGGGCTGCCAGTGCTGTTCACAGACGTATTGACGGCAAGAAAAATGCCAAGAAACGGCATTCTTTCACTTCGTTCAGCATGTCACACAAGTCTTCCCAAGCCCTCAACAACAGGCACTCGATGGAAATCAGTGCACCAGTTCTCATCAGTTCCAGTGACCCCAGAGCAGTTGCCAGGATTGGAGAAGTATCACACCTATCATCTAGTGCGCCTTCCCAGGTAAAGTAACCTGAGCAAAGCATACTAGTATTGATTCAAAGTCACACCTTCTAAAGAGGTGAATTGTCTTCATGAACTCTTTGGTTTGAAGCCTTGTATATTCTGGAGAACTACTCATAAAAATTAGGAAGGAGCTGGATTGCGATGGGGGTAGGGTCTCCCCATTAGTGACTAACGTTGCCAACTCTCCAGGATTGTCCTGGAGTCTCCAGGAATAAAGATCCTGCTGTGAGCTCGGAAAAGAAATCAGTATTGGTACAAATATGTGCATTTTTGTTTCAATTTTTTGGAGTAGTTTTATTTATTACTTATTGGAGGCAAAGAAAAGCTTTGCCTGACTGGGTGGGGTGGTTAGAGGTGAGAGTTCATGTGATGAAATCTCTGGGAATACATTCGACCAGAGCTGGCAACCCTCTCAGTAATAGTTCATACATCCCCCATATTGAGTGAAACAGAATGTGGGGAAAAACTCCCACAAGAAGCCTGTAGCATCAAACTGCATATCATTTACAATTAACTGGCAGTCTCCAAGAGGTCTCAAAAATAACTCCAATAGAAAGTAGCAAATGGCATGTCTGCTATAGCATAAGTGCTCTTTTGAGGCTTTGGCTAAATCACATTGTCAGAGTAGTGTAGAGAAAGTTTTATTCCACAACTTACTTGTGAATGCTTACTCCTGACATTGAGTACTTGAAATGGCAAAATGTTCCATTCTCCATTACTGACATCCTTCACTGCAATGTATGTAATTTAAAAATATATATTGAAAATCCAATTTAGCTATATTTTTTAAAAGCTTATTTCCAGGAATATACAACTGAAAGTGACTTCATGGTGTTATCCACTGTTTTAACAGAGCTATTCACCTCTATTATAAATACTGCTGGGTAATGCCTATATTAATACACTCAAGCGGTTATTACACAAGATTTCACATTACCTAAGCCTAATTTTCTTGTTCCTCTGTCCTGCATTCCATGTTCAGAGTAAAATAGATTTGACCCTGTCTCTTGTGATCTGAAATTTCTGCTCATATTGCTCCCATGGAATGACATAACATTTCTGAAGACTGATCACTACCCATTAAATACAGAAGAACGTCAGAAATAGGACCAGGAATCAGCCCATTTAGCATGTTGATCCTGTTCCACCATTCAAAAAGATCATCGCAGAATTATTACGCCACAGAAAAAGGCCATTCGGCCCATCATGGTTATTCTTCTGCCTTAACTCCAACTTCCCTTTATTCCCTAGCACCCAAATATTTATCGAGATCTATCTTGAATATACTGAACAATTGATTTTCCACAGCTCTGTGCAATAGAGAATTCCAAAGATTCACAAGCCTTTGAGTGAAGAGATTTCTCATCTCAGTCCTAAATAATGCATGGGTGACCTACCTACATCAAAAGATTTTAAGAAGGGTAGCTGCAGAGATAGTGAAAACAGTGCTTGTGATCTTCCCGAATTCCCTAGATTTCAGAATTGTGGATCAGAAGATAACAAAAGTAATACTGCTATTCAAGAAGGAACAGAGAGAAGGAACGGAGAACTATAGGCTAGTTAGCTTGACATCAGCAGTAGGAAATATGTTATAATTATTATTAGGGACATCATAGAAGGACAATTGGAAGATCATAATATGATTAAGTGAGATCAAGACAGATTTATGAAATGACAGATCTCTTCGTGTTTTTGAGCTAGTAACTGGAATAATTGATAAGAGAGAACTAATGGGGAGAAAGCAGGATTAGGCTATTGAGTTGGACGATCAGCCATGATCATGATGAATGGCAGAGCAAACTCGAAGGGCCAAATGGCCTCCTCCTGCTCCTATCTTCTATGTTTCTATGTTAATGGATGCTATTAGTTGGGTTTTCAAAAAATATTCAATCAAGTGCCACTCAAAATGTTACTACACAAGGTTAGGGCTCATGGGATTGGGGTTAATGTACTAAGTTTGGATTGAAAATTGGTTAATAGAAAGCATAGAGTAGGAATAAACAGGTAATTGGCAGGCTGGTGGTATACCCAGAGGATTAATATTTGCCCTCCTGTTTACAGTCTATACCAATAACTTAGATGAGGGAAGACGTGTAATGTGGCAGAGTTTGCTGACAATACAAAGTTAGTGGGAAATAAGCAGTGAGGAGGACACAAAAGAGAATGCAGAGGGATATAAACAATTAAGGTGAGTGGGCAAGAACTTGAGAGAGGAAACATAATATGGCAAAATGTGAAGTTATCCACTTTGGTAAGAAAATAAAAAAAGTAAATTATTCTTTGAATGGTGAGATACCAGGAAATATTTCCATTTAGAGGGACCTGTGTTTTGTACATAAATCACGAAAAGTTAACATGAAGGTACAGCAAGTGATTAGGAAGGGAAATTGTATTTTAGCTTTTGTTGCAAAGCGATTGGAGTATAAAGAATAAATGAAATCTCACCTCACTACAATTATACAATTGACTCACCTGATGAAGGAGCAGCGCTCCAAAAGCTCATGATTCCAAATAAACCTGTTGGACTTTAACCTGGTGTTGTGAGACTTCTTACTGTGCCCATCCCAGTCCAACACCGGCATCTCTACATCACAATTAAACAAGGCATTGTTGAGGCCACACCTGGAGTACTGTGGGCAACTTACTTTTCTTAGCCAAGGAAGGACATACTTGCCCTCGAGGGAGTGCAACAAAAGTTGTCTATAAAGATTGCTGGGGTGAGGCAACTGTTCTATAAGAGATTGAGTAGAATGGGCCAATTTCTCTGGAGTTTAGAGGAATGGGATATGGGAATGATGCATAAAGGTGATGTTGAGCCTCTTATTGAATCATGGAGCTGGCTTGAAAAGCTGAACAGACTATTTCTGCTCATATTTCTTATGATCATATGTTGAACTGGGAAAATGTTTACTTGATACATGACTCTTCAGCCAATATTCCTGTGACCATGCAGAGTCCCTGAAGTTCCCACGCAGGCTGAACATAAGTCAGCTCGTTTACGTTAAGGCACGTATACGGCCATGCAATTAAATTTAAAAGGCCTACACACTCTGACCAAACTTTTAGTCAACTGACCTAGTATCTCCTTATGAGGCAAGGTGTCATTCTTTGCTTTATAATGGTCCTGTGAAGCACCTTAAGACATTTTATGTTAAAGGTGCTGGATGAATGTATGTTGTTATTGAAGTAGCTCAGAATCATAAAAATTTAGAAGTGCAGCCTGATCAATGATTTTTGTACTAAATCCACCTTGTCTTTTATATTTCTTAGGCTTCACCTCTTAATGCTAACGCAGCTGCTGGCGCAGTGGGACCTAGACCAGGAGCCACCATAGGAGACCAGGCAACAGCATCAAAGACACAACTACCACTCAATATGTAAGTGATCATTCAGATTAAAGCTCAGTAGTCTGGATATTGCACACTCAAACATCTGCATGAGAGTGCGCCTGTGAAACTGACTTGGGAATGGGTTTTGCCATGTATCACCTTCCTGATTTTCCTGTGCTTGCTTGGCAAGAATTGCAATGCATGGTCAGGTGGGATAAACCACACAGATGTGGACTAAATGAGCTCATCCACCACTTTTTTCAGTAACTCTCCCACCTCGTTAAGCCAGACAGCAACTATCCAAAGTGTAATACTTAGACCAAAGAACCTGGAAGGAATTTCTGGTGGATGTGTAATTATGCTGCCAAGTTTGAACTTCAGTGAAATGAGAATTGCTGTGGTGAGATGGAGAAGTTAGGGTGTTGTTATCTTAAATGAGTGAATTTCAGTTTGTTGGCTTCCTCAGGATTGAAGCTACTGGTTCTACTTGGGATTAGAGTCATAGAGGTTTGCAGCATGGAGACAGGCCCTTCGGCCCAACTTGTCCATGCTGCCATTTTTTTTAAACCCCTAAGCTAATCCCAATTGCCCGTATTTGGCCCATATCCCTCTATACCCATCTTATCCATGTAACTATCTAAATGCTTTTTAAAAGACAAAATTGTACCTGCCTCTACTACTACCTCTGGCAGCTTGTTCCACCCTCTGTGTGAAAAAATTGCTCTTCTGGACACTTTTGTATCTCTCCCCTCTCACCTTAAACCTATGCCCTCTAGTTTTAGACTCCCCTACCTTTGGGAAAAGATATTGACTATCTACCTTGTCTATGCCCCTCATTATTTTATAGACCTCTATAAGGTCACCCCTCAGTCTCCTACGCTCCAGAGAAAAAAGTCCCAGTCTATCCAGCCTCTCCTTATAACTCAAACCATCAAGTCCCGGTAGCATCCTAGTAAATCTTTTCTGCACTCTTTCTAGTTTAATAATACCCTTTCTATAATAGTGTGACCAGAACTGCACACAGTATTCCAAGTGTGCCCTTACCAATGTCTTGTACAACTTCAACAAGACGTCCCAACTCCTGTATTCAGTGTTCTGACTGATGAAACCAAGCATGCCGAATGCCTTCTTCACCACTCTGTCCACCTGTGACTCCACTTTCAAGGGGCTACGAACATGTACCCCTAGATCTCTTTGTTCTGTAATTCTCCCCAATGTCCTACCATTAACTGAGTAAGTCCTGCCCTGGTTCAATCTACCAAAATGCATCACCTCGCATTTGTCTAAATTAAACTCTGATGTAAATGATGTAAAGCAGTCAAACAGACCACGTAAAGGGGAACACACTTTGGGGAAATTGAGAACCTAGTATGACATCTAGGTGTACCATTATATTTGGTATTCCTTGATCCAAAAACATATCAGGTTCTATATGCAGGGTGTCAACAATTGGCTTTGCCTCATTACCACCTCTGTTGACCCCTCCATCTCCCTAAATTGTCAAGCTGCTTGTCCAACATACAATCCTAAATGGACAGAAATTCTTCCCACTGAAGTTTGGTAAAATCAAAACCACTGTTTTCATTGCCTACCACAAATACTGTTCCTTAGCCACCAGTTCCATTGTTCTCCCTTGGTGCTGTCAAGACAGTTCACAAATAAAATCAGAAAATGCAGGAAATGATCAGCAAGTCTGACAGCACTTGTGGAGAGAGAGAGACAGGGTTAACATTTCATGTTGATGACCTTTCATCAGATTTGGCTTGATTTTTGGTGAAAGGTCATCGACTAATTCTGTTTCTCTTGCTCCAGTGATGCTGCCCCTGTGGCCTGCTGAGCACTTCCGGGTTGCAGATTGGAGGGCTGTTGTTTGTTCAGTTGCCCAGGTGTTAGATCTGGTTTTAAACTAACATTTTGTGGCTAACTATCTAGGTAAGTTGCACGGATCTGTCCCAAGTCTCTTGACTGTAGCTCAGAATCGGAGACATTCACAGAAGGTCTCGGGCAAGTTTTAACTTCCTGGGCAATTCGCACTTTGGACGACACATCAGGACTTCTGCATGTCCTGATGAGCATCTTCTGTCATATGTCCAGTCTCTGATGATCCAGAGACTGTAAGATGTGAGCTCAGGCATTTGGATGATGCTGTCAAATGAGTTGTGGTGAGTTACTGCAATGCCTCTTTCAGATGGTACATACTGCTGCTACTGTGCATCAGTGATGGGGTAATGGATGTTTAAGATAATGGATCAAATCAAATGGACTGCTTTGTCTTGGAAGATGTCAAGTGTCTTAAATGTTGTAGGAACACCACTCATTCAGATAATCCAATACACTCCTAATTTGCATCTTGTAGATGGTGGACAGATTTAGGAGAGTCAGGAGGTGTGTTACTTGCTGCAGAATTCTCAGCCTTTGACCTTGTCTTGTAGCCACAGTATTTATCTGGCTAGTCCAGTTAAGTTTCTGGTCCCTGGTAACCCCAAGGATGTTGATAGTCAGGAAATCAGTGAGGGCGATGCCATTGAATGCTAAGGTGAGTTAGTTACATTCTCTCTTTTAGGAGATGGTCATTGCATAACACTTCTGTGGTGCAAATGTTACTTGCATCTTATCAGCCCAAGCCTGATGATTATCCAGGTCTTGCTGCATGTGGGCATTGACAGCTTCATTATCTAGGGAGTTGGAAATTAACATTTTTGCAATCATCAGCAAACATCTTGACTTCTGCCTTTTGATGGAGGGAAGGCCAATGATGAAGCAACTGAAGGTGGTTGGGCCTAGGACACTACCTTGAGGAACTCCTGCAGCCATATTCTTGGGCTGAGATGGTTGGCCTTCAACAAGCACAACCGTCTTCCTTTGAGCTGCTGAAACCCTCACCCATGTTTTTGTTTCCTTTATGCTTGATTATTCCACTGCACTCCTTGCCAGCATCCCATCTTCCACCTCCCATAATTTGAACACATTTAATACTCTGCTGCTTGCCTCCTACTTCACACCAAATCCCTTTCACCTATCAGCCCATATTCACTGACCCACACTGGCTCCCTTTGGGGAACAATTGTAAATTGAAATTATTTCCAATTCTCTCCAGGGCTTTGCCCCTCCCTCCCTCTGTTAACACCTCCACACTCTCTGTGCCTCTCTAACCCTGGCCTCTTGTCATCCCTGAGTTGAATTGGTCCACCGTTAACAGACATGGCTTCGGATGTCGGGATCCTAAGCTCTGCCATCCCTTCGCTAAACCTTTCTGAAAGTCTTCTCTCCTTTATGATGCTCCTTTAAGAACCTACTTCTTTGACCCCTGTCCTAATATCTTGGTGTCAATTTTATTTGAAGCACTTTGCTAGATTTACTATATTAAAGGTGGGCAGATAAATGCAAGTTGTTGCTGTGGAGGGCAAGTTGACATTGGAGCAGGGAGAATACTGCCTCATCAGAGGAGACTGAGGAGGGTAAGGAGTTATCCAGAAGGGAGACAGTACAAACAGAAAATATTTCTCCTGTAGCTTCCTAAGCAACAACGTGTGAGGAGCTTCGGGGGGGAATCATCAGCTTCTCACCCAAATGTGAACGAAGCTATCATTTGGAAGCTCAAACCACTAGCAGGTTCATATTCTGCTTGAACGTAGTGGACAGGCTGGAGAGACCAAATAGGTGCTCTGCTGCAGGCCGCCCATTGTGGGAGAGCCAGCCAGTAGCTTGGGCCTGGAGGGGATGACCTGATTCCCAGAGTGGGGTGAGCAGAATGGCAATATTTTTGTGTAACCAGGAGCTGGGTGAATTGCTAGTACCACTGGCCTTTGCAGTGGGTACCTGTGGAGGCAGCTCTTCAATCCTCACAGGAACTTAGAGCAGATAGCACAACGAATTCTGTGGCATGCAAAAACGCATCTGGAAGCAGGCTCAGGGACAGATTTGAACTTCTTTTTTCAAACAAAAAAAATCAGTTGGGGATTATGTTAAAGATGAACGTATGAGGAAAAAAATGTAATCTTATTTCACAGCGGCTTACTATATCAGCATATAGCACATGTGTTCGACTTAATTATCAAACAATTCTGTTTCTTCTGGCCAATGAAGCACAATTGCGTTTCATTCCACTTCTGTTACATGGTGAATCATACAAAACACTTTGAACTAAGCATCCCCAGAGGCTCTTGGTAAAATATTCAGATTTCACAGTACATGTCAACGAAAGTCACTGCCAATGAAAAGTCAGATTATAAAACCTCAGGGTAATAGCTAAAATGCAGAAGCTGGTACACTACAAATCTTTGCTTTTCTGACACTGATCAAGTTTAGAGGAATATGTTATGGCTAGCAGTAGTTGTGGTTCAAAATCATGTTGGTTAGCACTATTAGCTCTTACCATTGTCTAACTACTAAAAAAGTTATGTAAAAGATCATTCAGTTTGATATCTTTGTTAACTTGGATCCTAATGAGTACCCATACCTGAGGTTAATCATTAATGCAAGTTAAGTCGACATCATATCTTCTTCTGCTCTAATCCAGAATATTGGAATTGATTTTTAAATCTTAAACAAAACTGGATTTACATAATGACTTTTACATCCTCAAGATACCGCAATACACTTCACAGTCAATTAATTTTTTCGAAATACAGTCACTTGTTTCGGTAGCAAAGGCAGCTGTCAATATGCACAAAGAATTAGGAGTCAGCGTTGGAACGAGCTGAGATTTTTAGGATACAGACTTGCGCCTGCAGTGAACCACATAGCCTTTTTTCAGAGAAAAATAAAGACGTGCATTTAGATAGCACTTTTCATGACCTTGGGACTGCCCAAAACACTTTATGTCATGTTATTATAATGATATAATATTTTGGGCTTATTTACTGTCAAGGACACAAGGCACCAATCACTCATAAGGGAATGGATAAACACATCTTGGGTTCATTTATTAGGATTAGGCACATGAGAACACTTATTCTATGTATAAAGCTTGATGGCATCAGAGCTGTGTGTGCCGTCCTCTTCCCAAAACAAAAGTGAAACTAAGGGGGCGATTTTATCATTTTCATTCTAAGTGCTGGATGGACTTGAAACTGGGAGTGTTTCAGGTCTGACTTTTAGGCCCGTTTTTAGTGTCGGCCCCCCCGCCACCCCCCCCCCCCCCCCCCCCCCCCCCCGCCATACGCACTCTGCCTGCAAAATTTTGAGCGCGTCAGATTCGTGCTGCAGAAGCCAGTGGGCGGGGTTTAAAGTGCCCGAAAGCCTGCAGAGGGAGGTAGTGCACATGTGCAGGCCTCTGATGCTGCACATCCACATTAGCAGTAGCAGGGGTCTGACAAAAGAGAGAGAGTTGTCAGGCCCCTGCTACTGCAGGCTGCCTGAAGCAGCTCCCCCCGCTGCAATCGCGGGGGCCTGTGGCCCAAGATACATCCCCCGCCGAGTCATCCACCGCCCAGATCGACCGTGGACGACCTCCCCCACCGATCGTGGACTCGCTGCCCCCACCCCCCCCACCAATCACGGACCGCAGTGTGACAGTGAGCCCCCTCTCCCTCCTCCCCCTTCCCCCCCACCGATCCCTGCAGAGTGGCAGTTGGCCTCCTCCCCCATTAGCCCCGCCCACACTGGCCCCTCCCCCATTGGACCCAGTTCCTGACACTGCCCAGTGGGCACCCAGGTGCCAGGTGACAGGCACTGCCAGCCTGGCACTGCCCCAGGGGCACCCCCCCTCTTGCCCTCAGCCTTCCCGAGGGGGGGGCCTCAATGGCCTCTGGTTTCACTGGTGAGGCCAAGTCGACTGCTCCCCGTTTACGAGGAGCATGTCTATTCCTCGCCGGTGTGAACCTTTCCCGGAAAGGTCACGAAGGGGGGGCCGAGCCAGGACGATTGAGTGCTTGGCTCGGTAAGCAGATGCAAATGATAATTTTAATAGATTTAAATATATTAATTTGCTTCTCGCCCATTTCCGGCGAGAGGCTGACCGCACTGGATATCCGGTGCTCGTAAAATGGCGCCGGCCACAAAATCCGATGCCGATCGCACTCAGCGCTTTACGGCCCACTTTACCACCATGTCGACCCGAAAACGGGCGCAAAGACCAGATCACGTGACACATTTCCCTTCTAGTGATGTCATCCCTTAAAGGCATATAACAACACTTCACAACCAATGAAGTGCTTTCTTTGAAGTGTAATCACTGCTGTGGTGTAGATAAAGCTGCAGCCAATCTGTGCAAAGCAAGTTCCCAAGAACTGCAATGTGACAATGATCAAACGACCTGCTTTTTGTGACCCTTCAGGAATCAGTATTTTCCAGGACATTGAGGATAGTTCTCCTGCTCTTCTTTGAGATCGTGTCATGGAATCTTTTACATTCACCTGAGAGGGCAGACTGAGCCTGAGTTTAATGCCTCGTCTGACAAACAGCACCTCCAACAGTGCAGCACTCCTTCAGGACTACATTGTGGTGTCGGCCTACATTTTTGTGCTCAGGTTCTGGAGTGGGACTTGAATTCACAACCTTCTGACACGGAGGCAAGAATGCTGTGGCTACGCTGTGGCTGACTTAGGACACAAATGTCAAATTGGGCAAATCGCAGTTGTTAAATTCTCGGGAGCCAGTCAGTCATCATGCTCTAAAGCTACAACTTCTTTCCAAACACACAATTGGGTTTATGCTCCTGAGCATTAAAACTGCTGTGAGATAAACTGTGGGGCTTTTACTGTACAGATCTGCTTCACAAGGTTGTCCTTTACTTTCACCTTGTTGTCCTCTTGCTGTTAGAAAACATCTGCACTGTAAACAGGATAATTCTAACAGCGATGAACGCATAACGATCTGAAAAAAGAATATAGCTGCTACCAGCAAGACTGACTCAAACCCTCTCACTATTCTTTGTTTGTGTTGCAAAGGGGCTTGAGCTTCATCCAGCTGGACAGAGTCCTCAAATACTGGAGATGTTCTTGAAACAAAGGGCCCGATTTTACCATTGCGTTGCGCCTGTTTTCGGGCGCAAAAACGTGGTAAAGTCGGGTGAGAGGCCATTAACGCGATCCGCACCCGCGTCCGCGCAGATTGCCACTTTACCGAAACCCGGGAATGGTGGCGATTCGATTCGCGCCCAAAATGGGCGCAACGGTGATTTAAATGTATTTGAATGCATTTAAATTGAATTAATGAACTGCCTGCCCAACTTTATCAGCATTTCCCCCTTTACCACATCAATCCGGAACCGCGCCGTAATGGACCTGCTAATAAAAGTCTGAATTGGGCGCTCCAGCTGCTGAAGAGCGCGTTCCGAGCTTCCAACGGCTCTCTGACTCAGATCAGTGGTGGTGGGGGGGGGGGGGGGGGGGGGGGGTGAGGGGGAGAGGAGGGAGATGGGCCCATTCTCTGGTTGGTTGGGGGGAGGGGAGTGAGGACAGATCGTTGTCTGGTGGGGGGAGAGAAGGCGGGTCAGATGTTCCTCTGGGCCCGTTGGGGGGGGGGGGTCGAGTGAGGCCAGACCGTTCTCTTGGGGGGGGGGGGGGATGAGTGAGGCCAGATCGTTGTCTGGTGCGGCGGGGGGGGGGGGGGGGTGGTGAGTGAGGCCAGACCATTCTCTGGGGGGGATGAGTGAGGCCAGATCGTTGTCGGGGGCGGGGGGGAGGAGGGAGACGGGTAAGATGTATCTCAGGTGGGGGGGCAGATGGATCTCTGGCGGGGGGGGGGAGGGGGGGGCAGATGGATCTCTGGTGGGGGAGCAGACGGATCTCTGGTGGGGGGGCAGATATATCGCTGGTGGGGGTGCGGGGGTGGGGCTGGAGGTTTCGCTGCCACTCTGCAGGCGATTGGTGGGGGGGGGGCAGGGGTGGCGATCGGTCTGGGTAGCGGGGGGGTGGATAAGGGGGACAGTGATGTCGGTGGGTACTGGGGGGTGGGATAAGGGGGACAGTGATGTGTGTGGGTAGCGGGGGGGGGGGTGGATAAGGGGGACAGCGATGTGTGTGGGTAGTGGGGGGTTTGATAAGGGGGACAGTGATTTTTTTGGGTAGTGGGGGGGTGGGATAAGGGGGACACTGATGTGTGCGGGTAGCGGGGGGGGGGATAAGGGGGACAGTGATGTGTGTGGGTAGTGGGGGAGTGGATAAGGGGGACAGTGATGTGTGTGGGTAGCGGGGGGGGGGTGGATAAGGGGGACAGTGATGTGTGTGGGTAGTGGGGGGGTGGATAAAGGGGACAGTGATGTGTGTGGGTAGTGGGGGGTGCGGTGGATAAGGGGGGACAGTGATGTGTGTGGGTAGTGGGGGGTGCGGTGGATAAGGGGGGACAGTGATGTGTGTGGGTAGTGGGGGGTGCGGTGGATAAGGGGGGACAGTGATGTGTGTGTGCACCATCGCTCCCGCTCGTCACTCCCGAGCCGCTTTCTCCGCTTTCTGCGGCTCGGGAGCGATCTGACACGGGCGCGCTTTTTCAATTTTTTTTTCAAACTGCGCATGTACAGTCCAAAACTCCGATCGTTCTGGCCGCGCTAAGCCCCGCCCACAGCGCGAATAGGACTGGAGATGGCTGAGAGCGTATCGGGGCGCCTGAAAACACATTTCTACATCGGATCTGCATTACGCCCAGATTCAGCACTTAGAATGAAAATTGTAAAATCGGGCCCAAAGTGTAACAAGCATAGTTTATTGAAAAAAGGATTAATTTTTGGTGCAAGTTACTTGTGTGGGTGAATAACAATAACATAAGTCACTACCTCCACATGGAGGGTTCGAGGGGTTTCAGACTCTCAGGCATGCAGTAGTTATGTTGTTTTGCAGCAGTCATTACGATCTGATCCCTCGGCCCCCTAACTCTTCCTGGCACTGTAGTGTAGGAGCTGGTGCCCTTGACAGATAAAGGGTTTTGGTCTGTCCAGTATCATAGTAAAAATGTAGAAAACCCAAAAACAGTTTAAATTCAGCCTTGGCAAAAAATATGGCTTCCGTACTGTGAGGAAGTCCTTTCCTGAAATGTGGACAGAGAGTTGTGTTAATAAAGCCTTAACAGTTTTTATTCCCCATGCTGCTTCTGTTCACATCACCTGCGTGTTTTTTGCCCTTTTGTTGCTGCCTCCTTTTGCCATGTCCTGCTGCTCCCATCCTTTCTAATCAAATGCCCAACCCTTTGACCTGCCCCCCCTCTGTCAATCTGCCTCCAACAAAAACTCAATGTCATCACATCCCCATTGTGATGTGGCAACTAGCTTTATGTTATCTAAAATTGTAAGGAGTACATTTTAGAGTACAAGTACTCTAGAGTAAATACATTTTAGAGTGCAAGGAGTACAAGTAAGTACTAAATGTACTAAATATACATTTTAGAGGACAAGGAGTACAAGTGAGGACAGCAGATTACCTTCCCTAAAGGACATTAGTGAACCAGATAGGTTTTTACACAATAGACAATGGTTTCATGGTCATCATTAGGCTTTTAATTCCAGATTTTGTTTTGAATTCAAATTTCACCATCTGCCATGGTGGGATTCATAGAACATAGAACGTTACAGCGCAGTACAGGCCCTTCAGCCCTCGATGTTGCGCCAACCAGTGAAACCAATCTAAAGCCCATCTAACCTACACTATTCCAATATCATCCATATGTTTATCCAATGACCATTTAAATGCCCTTAATGTTGGCGAGTCCACTACTGCTGCAGGCAGGGCATTCCACGCCCTTACCACTCTGAGTGAAGAACCTACCTCTGAGATCTGTCCTATATCTATCACCTCTCAATTTAAAGCTATGTGCCCTCGTGCTAGCTATCACCATCCGAGGAAAAAGGCTCTCACTATCCACCCTATCTAATCCTCTGATCATCTTGTATGCCTCTATTAAGTCACCTCTTAACCTTCTTCTCTCTAATGAAAACAACCTCAAGTCCCTCAGCCTTTCCTCATAAGACCTTCCCACCATACCAGGCAGCATCCTAGTAAATCTCCTCTGCACCCTTTCCAATGCATCCACATCCTTTCTATAATGCGGTGACCAGAACTGTACGCAATACTCCAAGTGCGGCCGCACCAGAGTTTTGTACAAAACTCTGGTTTTCAAACCTGGGTCCACAGAGCATTACTCTGGGTCTCTGGATTACTAATCCAGAGACAATACCACTACCTCACCACCTCCCCTAGATTTACTTGTACTTGTTTTATTTCAGTCTACTGTACTTTCTGCTCACTACATGGCTTCCAGTACACTGGGGAGACCAAACACAGACAGGATGATCTTAAGCTGCAAGTCACCTGTCATTTTAATTCTCCACCTTGCTCTTACTCTGATCTTCCTGTCCCCAGTTTCCTGCAATGTTTCAATGACGTTTAAAGCAAGGAGAAACAGCATTTCATTTTTCTACTGGGCATATCTGAACGTAACATGATGTTCAACAATTCTAGAGCAGAACCTCCACCCCATTTTATTTCCTTTTTCTTACTTTTCTTTCTCACTTGTTCCTTTTTCCCTTTCCTCTGCTTTTAGATAACAGCTACTCATGATCCTGCCATTTGCACTTACTCTAAACACGTCTTTTGTGTCTTAACTTGGCCCATCACTACTCCCTTTGGCCTTGCACCATGAACCCTTTTGTCTTTTTATCACCACTGCCCTCCACCTTATCAGAGAGCTTTCCTTTGTTTTTTTTTCACATCTTCAGTGAGCAGCAGTTTTCTTCTTGAGGGGTTTTTGGAAGGATATTTCATATTTTTAGTTAAGCTTCTCACACTGCTAGAAAAATAGTGAGAAACACATTTCTCCTTTGAACATTTTTTTTCCCCAGAAATAGGATTTATGATATAGCATATTTAGAGGCTTGAGAATTAGCCGAAATCTCACTTCCCCCAATGAATGAATTCTGCCAGTTTTGCATTAGGCTTCATAAGACCATAAGATGTAGGAACACAAGTAGTCCATTCAGCCCATCGAGTCTACTGCACCATTCAATGAGATCATGACTGATTCAATATTCTAATCCTCAACTCCACTTTGGATTGGCCATGCTAAATTGCCCCTTAGTGACAGAGGAACGAGCTATGGTAAATGCATGGGATTATGGCGATAGGGCCTGGGTGGGATTGTGGTCGGTGCAGACCCGATGGGCTGAATGGCCTCCTCTGCACTGTAGGATTCTATGATTCTAAATCTATGATTCTCTGTCTTAAACTCTTACTCCAAGATTATGCCCTCTGATCTTAGACTCTCAGCAACCTCTCAGCATCTACCCTGTCAAACCCCCTGAGAATCCTATATGTCTCAATAAGGTCACCTCTCATTCTTTTAAACTCTGATGAGTACAGTCCCAACCTACTCAACCTCTCCTCATACAAAAATCTCTTCATATCCGGGATGAACCTAGTGAACCTTCCCTGGACTGCCTTTAATGCCAGTTAATCTTTCCTTAGATAAGGGGGCCAAAACTGTTCAGAATATTCCAGATGTGGTCTAACTAGTGCCTTGCATTATTTTAGCAAGACATTCCTATTTTTATACTTCATTCCCTTTGAAATAAAGGTCAACATTCCATTTGCCTTCCCTATTACCTGCTGAACTTGCACGCTAGCTTTTTATGATTTATGCTGAGGATTCCCAAACCCCTCTGAGCTGCAGCCTTCTGCCATCTTTCCCCATTTAAGTAATATTCAGCTCCTTTGTTCTTCCTATCAAAATGTATAACTTCACAATTACCTACATTATATTCCATCTGCCAAGTTTTTGCCCATTCACTTAACCTTCTATATCCCTCTGAAGACTTGTGTCGTCCTCACCACTTGACTTCTCACCTATCTTTGTGTCATCCATAAACTTGGCAATAATACATTCACTTTTCTTGTCCAAGTCATTAATATATATTATGAATAATTGTGGCCCCAGCACTGATCCCTGTGGCACTCTACTAGTTACAGGCTGCCATCCTGACAATACCCCTTTTGTCCCAAATCTCTGTTTTCTATTAGTTGGCCAGTCCTCTTTCCATGCTGCTAATATACTACCCCAACACCATGGGTTCTTATCATGAGTGCTTCATTATTATGCAGGACTGGTGTAGGAGAATGAAAAACAGTAGAAGCCCAATATTAGCCTACAGAAGCAAACACTAATAGATGGTCACAGAAATAGCACTTGTTATTAATACACAGTGAGATCTATAGACTAATGCAGCAAGCTGATTGGAGAATGTGCATTTTAACTTTCCATCCATGACTCATTTTGTAATTCCAGATATATGGCCATGTATGCCTACAAGCCACAAAAAGTAGATGAGCTGGAGCTGCGGAAAGGAGAGATGTATCGTGTCATTGAGAAATGTCAGGATGGATGGTTCAAAGGCACTTCATTGAGGACTGGAATTTCTGGTGTCTTTCCTGGAAATTACGTGACTCCTGTCTCCAGGTGGGTGCATGACATTAACAGCAGAATTTCACGGCCCAAACTCTACAGTCTAATGGAAGCATTGATGATATCAGGACTAATTAAAAGGAAAAATTATTTTCCTCTTTTTCTATAAACTTTGTCACTTGAGTAAGGAAATAAAGGCACTAGTGTGGGCAATAATTCAATATCGAGTGGTATCTGTTTTGTTTTAGGGCTCCCTTTGGAACAACTCAGTCAAAAAACGCAGGAGGTGCTGTCCAAACCATAAAAGGAAGCTCCCCGTCAGGCCATTCTGCAACGGGTCTTGTGAATAATGGTGTGAGGCCCATTCCTCCTGTCGCCATCTCCCCCGTTCAGTCACAGCTTCACACTACCAGTCCCCAGATCAACAACTGCTTACGTTACTCAGGGCAGCAAACGGTCAACCAAGCCCGCAGTGCGATGCAGATGGGTAAGTAATGCACATCGCGAAAGCTTCTTTCCAATCTATTGCTTCGTTCCACCGCATTGGCTAAATGGTATACTGTGTGTTATCCTTGCTGTAATCAACTTCATTAATTCATCGTACATACAGTTCAGAAACAGGACACCCAACCCAACAGGTTCTTGCTGGTGTTTATGACCACATTAGTTTCCTCCCACTTAACCCTATCAGCATATTCCTTTCCCCTTCCTGTGGCTTACCTTAAATGCATCTGTGTTCTTCATCTCGACGACTTCATGTTTTGTACCGAGTTCCACACTCTAAACACTTTCTGGATAAAGATATTTTTTTCCTCAAATCCTCAAAGTTATACTTCTACCTTTACCCGCAGCTTAACCAACCAGTAGGTGATACGTGAAACAGTTTCTCTGGGATGACTCCAGTAACTGTCCTCCAGTGGATAAACCTGGACATTTGGGTAGTCATTTGGGTAGTCTTGTAACCTACAACTCTCAGCCTCAGGGCTTTCGAAATTTGAATTTTTAAAAGTTCAATAAGTACACTTTAAATATGAGTTGAATGCTTTGGGTGGCATTTAGTTTAATATCACGGTGCCACAATTTTTCTAAATTTTATTTTTTAAAGGAAATGCTTTGTAGAGAAGTCAGTGTCTGTTTTGAGAGCATGCCTAAGTGATGCCACAGGTGCAATGAAGGAGTACCATGGGTGCTGCTGCTTCACTGCGTTACTTAACTTAGCAACTTTAACTTTGTGTGGAAAGTGTTGGGATTTTTTTTATTGAAGAGAATCTTGTATTTTTATCTCAAAGCAAGTGACATGATGATACAGTTCAAAGCAATTTGCAACTTCATGTCAAGTTTATGACATAAATATTTTCTTTTTCCACAGGCTGTCTGTCTAGTGAAGGAACTCCCAATGTAATGGTGCCCTATATCAAACTTAAAATTCAGGTCTTATTTTTATAATAATAATTCAGAATATTTCCCTTCTCTTGTAGCTTATTTTCTGTTTAAAAAAAATCTTGTATAAATTACAGTTCTAGACACATAGAAGGAAAATAGATACCTGTATGTATCAGGCGATTACTAGTAAACTTGTATATTGTTATGTAATATTGTTACAAAAAGTTTTTTTATAAAAAAGAATATTTTTTATAAAAAAATTAACAGAAGGAGAAGATGAATAGTAATGTAGTCTGCCTGGGTCTTTGATACTGTTCTGAGATTCAGCTTACGGCACAGCACGAGACAGCTGTGGATGAAAATGGAGGAGATGTATGTAGCAAATCAACTTTGTTTGCTCGTGGGAGCAACAGTCCTTTCCTTACTTTTTGATCGTCTCTTTTATTCTTTAAATCTGTATTATGAATGTTGTTTTGATGTGACGTTCTTGCCGTCTGCTGTGAATGACTCCTACCTTCATGAAAAGTATGACCAGAGTGCAACATTTCAGACACCCTCATTACTACCCATATTTCTCAGCAGGAACTGTAAAGCCACATTTGTACTGCATTTTATGAATACGTGTTTTAAAAATTGAATGGTTTTATATGACCCAAAACATGTAACTAAATTATTTTGAATACATTTTTAAGAGAAATATTTTTCCGATTGTCCAGATAAGGGAAAGGTTTAAGAGGAATGTTGCAATTTAAGCATTTAAGTTTGTACAACATACAATCACAGGCAGCCTTGTTTAGAATGAGGATTTTATGGTGTAGGAAATACCCAGTGGGCGTCTGCATTATATTGTGTACAGTCTTCCATTTTGCTTTTTGGATTTTGCAAAATGGTTTCATTTTAAACTGTGCTCAGTGGTAGGATTGACTTGACCACTATCAGTATATGAGAATCATCTGAGGAAGCAACAGCCTGAATAAACTGTTCCAGGGGATGCTCAGACTTCCTGTTCCATTTTATTTTTGCAGTCCATCCTGCTGTCCAAGCACTTGAACGTCCTACAGCAACTGTACCACCACTAAGAACACAAAGTCCTCCAACCCGTATCGTGGCCACTGTGGTGCGACCCCAGCCAATGACCTCCCCGCAGCATGTCTATCAACCCTCTGGAGCTCCTGGTGCTAGACCAACCATTTCGCTCACCTCCGCAGCTGTAGCAATCACGCCACCAAATGTCAACGCGGCCAACTTGAATGGGGACACAATGAGCGGATCAGCGAGCACGTCGGCGACTTCCAGTCCATCGAATTCCGCCCCTGCTGTGCCCAAATTGGAAGAGCGGAAAAGTGAGAGGGTGAGACTTATCAGTAGGTTGTTCAATGTGTGGATTTTTATCTAATCTTTCATTCTTTTTGTGTGATAATTAGAGAATGGACGGCAGATTGCACTGAATCTTTCCACACTCGAGACTCACCACATCACTTACAGACTGACAACAGTCACTCGTCACATGCTCAGGCTTATTAGTGGAATTATTTCCTTTTCTTTTCTTGTGTCGCTGCTATGCTGAAGCCAATTAATTCTTTTTGAATAGAGTTCCAGAAAGGGCATGTAGTCCTCTGCTCCCTCTCTGTGTAGCCATTCTTCATTAGGTTAGATCTAATCAGCAAATAATAGCCAATCATTAAAATGAAGGGATTGATTTTTTAAACTTGTTTCATGGAATGTGGGAATTGGCTTTAAACTGAGTGGCTTGCTTGGCCTTTTCGGGAGCCAGCTAACAGTTCAACCACATTGAGCGGAATTTTGCATTCGGTGCACAAGAGTGCTGGGTGAGGCAAGAAAACTGGTGTGCAGCTCTTCCGCTGCTTTGTTGTCACGGTGGGAGAGAGCGAGGCCCAAGAAAGCTGGCAGCACTGGCTCCACAGAGATCGGGGCACCCTTTTCAAAGATCTGTGCTTAAGTACTTTCTCCCCTCAGCCCCTGCCACAGAAACCTTCTCCCCCCCAAAGCACCAAGGCACTGCCCGGGCATGTCCTGGTCCCCTGGGAGCTATACTTACCTGTGTGCCCCCTGGTGGGTTCTCCTCGACTGCTTCACATTTTTAAACAGCAGTTGTAAACCTCAAGGGGGTGTTCTAAATGTGGGGTGGGCGGGGGGGGGAGCATCTAGCGGGGAAGCCCATTACTTATATTAAAATGCATTAACCTCATTAAGGGGCGGGGAGAATCAGAAAACAAGATCTTGCCAGTGAGAATCTTGTTCTTCAATTCTCATGAGATTTTGCACCCACGTCACCGTTTGCGCTCATCGTTAACGCGGATGCAAAATCCATTGTGTGGGTATGGAGTCACATGTAAGCCAGACCAGGTAAGGATGGCACATGTCCTTCCCTAAAGGATATTAGTTAACCAGTTGGGTTTTTAGAACAATGGTCACAATTACTGGCTTTAAATTCCAGAATTTATTAATTGAATTTAAATTCCACCAGCCACTATGGTAAGAACATAAGAAATAGGAGCAGGAGTAGGCCATCTAGCCCCTTGAGCCTGCCCCACCATTCAATAAGATCATGGCTGATCTGATAGTGATTTAGTTCCACTTACCCGCCCGCTCCCCATAACCCTTAATTCCCTTATTGATCAGAAATCTATCTACCTGTGACTTAAACATATTTAACGAGGTAACCTCCACTGCTTCAATGGGCAGAGAATTCCAGAGATCCACTACTCTCTGAGAGAAGAAGTTCCTCCTCAACTCTGTCCTAAACTGACTCCCCCTTATTTTGAGGCTGTGTCCTCTAGTTCTTGTTTCCTTTCTAAGTGGAAAGAATCTCTCTGCCTCTACCCTGTCGAGCCCCTTCATTATCTTATATGTCTCTATAAGATCTCCCCTCAGCCTTCTAAACTCCAACGAGTACAGGCCCAATCTACTCAATCTCTCCTCATAAGCTAACTCCCTCATCTCCGGTATCAACCTGGTGAACCTTCTCTGTACTCCCTCCAAGGCCAATACATCCTTCCGCAAATAAGGGGACCACAATTGCACACAGTACTCTAGTTGCGACCTCACCAGTACCTTGTACAATTGCAGCAAGACCTCCCTGCTTTTATACTCCATCCCCTTTGCGATAAAGGCCAACATTCCATTTGCCTTCTTGATCACCTGCTGCACCTGCAAACTGAGTTTTTGCGATCCATGCACAAGGACACCCAGGTCCCTCTGCACAGTAGCATGTTGTAATTTTTCACCATTTAAATAATAGTCCATTTTACTATTATTCCTTCCAAAGTGGATAACCTCACACTTGTCAACATTATACTACATCTGCCAGATCCTCGCCCACTCACTCAGCCTATCCAAATCTCTCTGCAGACTTTCCGCATCCTCCACGCAATTCGCTTTCCCACTCATCTTTGTATCATCCGCAAACTTTGTTACCCTACACTCGGTCCCCTCCTCCAGATCGTCTATGTATATGGTAAACAGTTGAGGCCCCAGCACCGATCCCTGCGGCACGCCACTAGTCACCAACTGCCAACCAGAAAAGCACCCATTTATTCCAACTCTCTGCTTCCTGTTAGATAGCCAATCCTCAATCCACGCTAACACTTTACCCCCAACTCCGTGTACCCTAATCTTCTGCAGCAACCTTTTGTGAGGCACCTTATCAAACGCCTTCTGGAAATCCAAAAACACCACATCCACCGGTTCCCCTCTGTCAACCACACTCGTTACATCTTCATAAAAATCCAGTAAATTCGTCAAGTACGACTTTCCCTTCATGAATCCATGCTGTGTCTGCTTGATCAAACCATTTTTTTCCAGGTGTCCTGCTATTTCTTCTTTAATGATGGATTCCAGCAATTTCCCAACTACGGACGTTAAGCTAACCGGCCTGTAGTTACCCGCCTTTTGTCTACCTCCTTTTTTAAACAGTGGCGTCACATTAGCTGTTTTCCAATCAGCCGGCACTTCCCCAGAGTCCAGCGAATTTTGATAAATTACAACCAATGCATCCGCTATTACTTCTGCCATTTCTTTCAGTACCCTGGGATGCATTCCATCTGGGCCCAGGGACTTGTCTACCTTTAGTCCCATCAGCCTACCAAGCACTACCTCTTTAGTAATAGTAATCGTTTTAAGGACCTCACCCCCTACAGTCCCACGACCATCAATTTTCGGTAAGCTATTTGTGTCCTCTACCGTGAAGACCGACACAAAAAACTTGTTTAAGGCCTCGACCATTTCCTCGTTTCCCATTATTAAATCCCCCTTCTCGTCTTCTAAGGGTGGGATTTTAAGGGTGGGATTTGAATATGTGCCCTCTCCCTGCCCCCCAACATTAGCCTGGGCTAATTACTAGTCGAGTGAACCACCGTCTCCCCCACCATTTGGTCCTGACCCGACTGAACTGTCATCATTGCATCCACATTTTCAGTAAGGATCATTGGCTAATTATCAGGAAAAAGTCTCGGAATTGGTTTTGCCCTTCACTATTCTGAAGATACTGAGCCAGCTGGAGATTTCTCACAGCCACTTTGGTTATTGTTGACTCATCTACCATGGACTACAGAAAGAGACCAGGATTCTCCCAAAAAAATTCTAAGTCCCCAGTTTACGTGAGAACAAGAGTAATTCCCACCTATTTTTTTAGCGTGATTTTCCGATTGAATCTCCCACACTCTGTGCATCACAGAGTGCCCTAGCGGGATTCCCTCTGAAAAGTGATGGGTGGAGCCTATTCCCGCCCGAGAGGCCGGCAGCATAGCGCTGAGCAGGCCACTGCACATGCGCCTGTCTCAGCACTGACAGATTGGTGCATGTGCAGTGACCCCACATTGCCGGCCTCCCGACCACCGGCCAGCCCCCCACCCTCCGATCGTTGGCCTCCCGGACCGCTCTGGGCCAGCTCCGATTTCTCCCCCATTGCCCAACAGTTTCAATCTCCCAATTCCCCCCCCGCCCCGACAGTCCTGACCAGCTGTCCTCCCTCCCTCTGCCACAGATCCCAAATGCAGAGTGGAGCATGCCCCCCAATAGCTCCCCACTGGCCCTGCCCCCTTGGCACTGCTCAGTGCCTGGCGGGCAATGCCAAGGTGCCCTGGGGCAGTGCCAGCTTTCCCCTTTACCCCCGACCTCTTGGGGTGCTTAATGGCCTCTGTTCCATTCAGCGGGGCGGCTGTCTGTTCCTTGTTAGTGGGGAGCAGTTATAAACCCCACTGGAGTGAACCACTCCTGGCAGTGTGGGGGAGACACTAGCGAGCCCAAAGACTTCAGTCCCGGGCCCGCTAATGACATTGAAATGCCAATTTTGATATGGTAATCAGCTCCACGCTGATTTCCGGCGCCGAGCTGATTACTCTGGAAATCTTTGGCTGGGAGACATGTGGAGGCCGTGGTGCAGAGTGGGAAGCCTGTGAAACAGTCTCTGCTGATGTCTCCTGGTCTGTTGTGCTGCTAAGGCAGTGCAGTGGGCTGGAAGATTTGCCCCCAGAGTGTTAATCTATTCTATTCTGTATGACCAGGTACCAAATAATGCAATACTTTCATCTGTTAGTCCATTAAGGATCTTTGAAAATACCTACTTTACTGATTAATTTTACAGTATTTTAGCCTGCAGAAAATCTGTGGTTTGCACCTTGGGTGCCATGGTAGAAAATATTTTCCCACTGATAACACAAATGTTATAGATTCATGTTTTCAAACAGACACATGATCATTTACATTCTCTATTACAAGTACACTCTTCATCTTCCCTGAATAATACAATTTCTTTGGTCACTATAAGGCACAATTGCATGAATAAAATCATAGAATCCCTACAGTGCAGAAGGAAATCATTCTAGCCCATCAAGTTTGCACCAATTCTCTGACAGAGCATCTACCCCACGCCCCATCCCCAGAACCCCAAGCATTTATTCTGCTAATCCCTGGACCTATACATCTTGGGACACGAAGGGGCAATTTAGCACGGCCAATCCACTTGACCTGCACACCTTTGGACTTAGGGAGGAAACCGGAGCACTCGGAAGAAACCCACGCAGGCACGGGGAGAACATGCAAACTCTCAAATTCACCAGAATTACAAGTTGCTATTTCATCATCTTTTAACTATTTTGTATATTCTTCTTTTTGCCTACAGTACGAACATGAGGCATACGAGGAAATGGTTGGATTCAGGTTTAACTCAGCCATAAGTAACATCAAACATTCATAACTCTGATGGGTTGCAAGCCGATCCTCCTGGGATAAATAAATAGGAGGAATGGCAATCAATGGTCCACTAGCTTCTACATGGTTCATCGCTCTTCCATTTTATAACCACATTGGCAGCATTCTGCATCTGGGGATCAATTATATCCCTGTTTCTACACTTAGTTGCTGCTGTATCCTTAATTTTCTGTTCAGGCTAAAGAGAATATTAAATACATTTTTAACCCTTTTTAACTCCAGAGGGTGTGCTCAAAAAGGGCTGCAAATTAGGATGGAGCCTGGTTACAGCAGGTCTCAACTTTACTTCAGAGGTTTGTAAAGGGCATTGTAAGTTAATTTCCAGCCTCGTAGGCCCACTGTATTATTGATGGTTTATGTGCCCAGTGAAAGCAAGCATAGCAGCACTTTCCTGGCAGAACTGGAGATCCAGGCTTGGGTAATATAGCTTCAGGGAAACCAGTTTTGCTTTACATAAAATAAATCATAAATTATGAAATAATTATGTGCCATTTCCAAGAAAAATAGCTTACAGTGTACAGTTTTTTATAATTAACATAATTTATGCATATAATTTGTTTTTATCTGCATACTAGTAAACTGTCCTGCAGTCTATGTCCACAGTGACAAGAATTGAATATGAGATTCCCTCAATTGCAACACCTACTGGCCAAGGTTCACACGCAGCAGCAGTTTCTAACAGCACAGAAAGAGGCCAATCAACCCAGCATGCCTCTGCTGGCTATTTGAAAGAGTTGTGCAATTTTGTCGCACTCTCCAGTTTTTTCCCCATAATCCTACAAATTAGTCCTCTTCAAGTACATGTCCAAATGCCATTTAAAAGTTCCAAGGAATTTCTTTTTACTAGTACATTCTTTGTACTAGTACAGCTAGTACATTCAAAATCCTAATAACCCTGTGCAAAAAAATTTTTCCTCTCATTCTTTTGCCAATTCTTTGAAATCTATGACCTCTGGTTACCATACCACTTGCCAGCAGAAATATTTCTTTTTTTTTATTATTTCATGGGATGTGGGCAAGGCCAGCATTTGTTATCCACCCCTAATTATACTTGAAAGGTTGGTGTTCTATTAAAACATGTCACCATTTTGAATACCTCTATTAGGTATTTACCCCTTAACTTTTCATAGAATCCTATAGTGCAGAAGGAGGCCATTTCGGCCCATCGAGTCTACACCAACCACAATCCCATCCAGGCCCTATCCCCGTAACCCCACATATTTACCCTTGCTAGTCCCCCTGACACTAAGGGGCAATTTAGCATGGCCAATCAACCTAACCCACACACATCTTTGGACTGTGGGAGGAAACCCACGCAGACACAAGGGGAATGTGCAAACTCCACACAGACAGTAACCCAAGCCAGGAATCGAACCCAGGTCCCTGGCACTGAGAAGCAGCAGTGCTAACCACTGTGCCACCGTGCCACTTCTTTTTCTTTAAAGAGAAAAGTTATCAGCTTCTCCAATGTCTCCACATAACTGAAGTCCCTCATCTCTGGCATCATATTGATAAGCCTTCTCTCTATACCCTTTCCAGAACCTTAAGATCCTTACTAAAGTCTGATCCCCAGAATTATACACAATGCTCCGAGACTAAAGTAGAGACTTTTTTTTAAATGCAGTTCCCCTATTTACAAAGATAAGCGTTCCATACACTTTCTTAATCGCCTTATCATCTTGTCCTTCCATCTTGAAAGCCACCCCCCTCCCTGCTCAAAATGATACCATTTAGATTAGGCTGCCTCTCCATTTTGTTTATCCCAATGTGTGCCACTTTATTAATCTATATTAAATTGCCTCTACCACACATCTTCCCACTTCACAAACTATCTTGGTCCTCCTGAAATTTGAAATATTGTCATTCTCAATATTTCCCAGGTTACCAAGTTTTGTATCATCTGCAAACTTTGAAACTGTACTCGCTAAACCCAAATCCAGGTCATTTATTTATAGTGACAAAACGTGCCTAAAATCCAGATACAGTAATAGGAAGTTGGATGGAAAATGCACATACACAAGGTTTTTAATAATATATACATAGATATCTAGATAGTTTTCTTTTGCCTGCAACTACATCTGAAGTAGAATTTCAGGAAAACTAATGTATGTTTTCTAAAACATTAATAAAATATCCCATTTCTGTACCCTTTCCATGATTCTCTGCTATTATCTAAGTCTGTTAAAGCAGCTCACCCACCAAACCCACCACCCTCTTTTAGATATGGAGAAAATTAAACAATAAATCAGTCCAGACTACCATTTGGTTCTAGAACTTTGAGTTATTGGTGTGTAGTGGAGTGCAAAACTATCTTTGCAATAAGGAGCCTATTGAAACCTCTGCAAATCTCAAGACAGCTTGTGTGCTCTTTAGATCTTTAATGTATTTGCACACATGGAAGCTGTTGTTGGTTTTATTATGCAATTATTCCAACTATCCTCGAGCTAATATCTTGGCAACATGCCAGCTGACTGACAAATAAAATCATCGCTGTAAATGTGACTCTTTGTTAAAAACAAAAGTCAGTTTAAGCTCAAGGACCCAGAATCTTCAGTCTGGGTTGCTTTGCCGAGAGCATAGGCTATAAAAAGCATTCATTATTGTTTAAAAAGTGAAGGAAATGGAAATTTTAAAAATGGAAATGCTAGAAATCAAAATTAAATTTCATATTAAAGATTATTAAGATCCTGAGGCGTATTGATAGGGTGGATGTAGAGCAGATGTTTCCTTTTGTTGAAGAATCCAGAACGAGGGGGTCACTGTTTAAAAGTAAGGGGTCACTTATTTAAGATGGAGATGAGGAGAATTGTTTTCTGAGGGTCGTGGGTTTCTGGTGGAGGTAGAATCTGAATATTTTTAAGACAGAGCTAGATAGATTCTTGATTAACAAGAGGGTGAGAGGTTATCGAGGACAGGCAGGAATTTGGGGTTGAAGTCACACTCAGATCAGCAATGATCTTATTGAGTGGTGGAGCAGTCTAGAGGTGGGGGGAGTGGCCAACTCCTGCCCCTTATTCGTTTGTTCAGATTAGGTGAACACATTTTAGAAGAGCCCCATTCTGTCATTCAGGATGACTCTAATTTCTCTGTGCCTTGTCCTTTCACTGCACTCTCCAATCATAGTCATATCAATACAGCATGGAAACAGGCTCTTTGGCCCAACTGATCCATGCCGACCAGGATGCCCTCACAGATAGTCCCAATTGCTTAATCATCTAATGCCTTTGCCTCTGGTCTCCTGCATTTCTTCAGCCAGGATCACAGAAATTTCTGAAATTGTGCCTCATGGTGGCACAGTGGTGAGCACTGCTGCCTCACAGTGCCAAGGACCTGGGTTCAATTCCAGCCTCGGGTGACTGTCTGTGTGCATGATCCCCGTGTCTGCATTGGGTTTCCTCCGGGTGCTCGGGTTTCCTCCCACATTCCAAAGATTTGCAACTTAAGTTGATTGGCCATGCTAAATTGCCCCTGAGTGTCAGGGGGATTGATAGGGTAAATACATGGGGTTACAGGGATAGGACCTAGGTGGGATTGTTGGCAGTGCAGGCTCGATGGGCCAAATGGCCTCTTTCTGCACTGTAGGGATTCTATGATATATCTGTTTGGAACTCTGTCCTCTGTTTTAAGCATTGATTTTAGCAGCTTCAGAGTTTAGCTGGCTCCGTGAGTTTCCTGCCAAATCCTCCTGCTCACATTCCAACATGAGCCCTTCCATTTTGGTCCTGTTTTACTCAACTTCTGTCTTTGTGTTTGTATCTCCATTTTGCAATTGAAATGAGGGAACATTCAGTATTTTTCAGCAGTTTTCAGCTCTTCCCAAATTTAGAAAAAAATATTCACAAGCTATGAGGCCCATTTACTGCCTCTTTCAGTATTTAACACAGTTGTTCCAGCAACTTTTATCTGTTTGCAAATCTCCCCTTTGTTTGCACCAATCCGGCAAAGGAGGCTTTTTAAAAGTTTTTTTTAGTGATACATCTGTCAAAGGTTCTCTACTTGAAACATTAACCTACTATTTTCAAATGTGGACAGATCTCGCAGAATTTTCTGAATTTCCATCAGAGGAGCACTGCACTTCAGCTGTATGTCAGCCAGTAATACATGATTATCTCAGGGAAATTGGCAGGAACCTGGGTATGTCGAGTCACAGTTGCCACTGCAGATTTCTGTCAGGATATAGCTGGTGCTTAACCTCCATAAACCCGCCCTTGGATGGGAAGAGACCAGGGGATGAATTTCTCCCCAAGGTGTTTCCTTAACTTTGGCCTTTCTAACATGCCTAATCTGAACCCTGCCATATTTTTAGAGTATCAGAATTGGGGCTCGTCTGGGGAACTAAGGCCTGGAATCATGAGTCGATTCTCCAGGGCCGCTAGTGATAAAAGAGTGGATATAGAAAGAACTATTTCTAAAAGTAGAGGAACCACCATGGGACATAGTTTAAAAGTGATAGGCTGAAGGATTAGAGGAGAGTTGAGTGGAAATTATTTTAACCAGAGAGTGGAGGGGGAGGGCGGTGGTAGAGGCGGAAAGCTTCTAAAACATGCAGCGCATGGTTATCTATTAGAAGTACCACGATCTACAGGGCTACTGCCAAGGGCTGGAAAACAAATCTCTTTCAGCCAACAGACATCTGATGGGCTGAATGGCTGCCTCCTCTGCTATCATTTTCGATAAATTTATAGTCATTCTCCTCATTTCATCCAATGAGACCCTCAGAAGGAACATTCCTTTTAGTTAAATAATTCATTAAAATAATTTTGTCGATGTGAGATATGGGTGCAGAATCTTGTCTATTTGAACATTGGGTCATTTGGTATTTCACTGACTCTTCGACGTGTCACAATTCTGACTTGTTGTGGCTATTGACCTTAGAGTTATGACAATACCACACAACACAAACATTCCAGATCCTACATGTGAAAACTGTTAATTACAGCACCAGTCTCTTTCTATATGATTTTACTTTCTTCTCCTCAATGTTCGCCTTCTTAAGAACTGTTAATAATATTTCAATGTAACTCATTGGCATTCTGGGACATCATGAGAACATGATAAGGTACTATGCAAGAATGCAAGTCTTTTTATGATGGTTTTCTCATCATTTTCAGCATCTATGAGAGAGATAGTGGGCAGCTGGTCACTCGGAGGTATGTAAGAGCTGGTATTGGGGTAGCTCTCCCTGTGTGGGGAGTGTTTGCCTTCCAATGATTAGTTGAGATTGGAAACTCGTGAGGCAGTATATGTGCTAATCTATATCTTTCTGCTTTATTGTATACAAGCACACAACCCCAGTCTACTGTACCACTCTGATGCTCCTGCATTAGTTACAATATTAGAACAATACCACGGCCATGTACTTACCATTGCGCCCCACTGGCCAATGAGAGAGGTGAGCCGGTAAGATTGCAAGAGAGCTGAGAGATCAAGTTCACGCACGATTTCTTGCCTCTTGGGCGTGAGGCTGATCTCAATGCTTATTTCTATTCAGATGGAATTGTTCTTGAATGTCAGCTGATCACTGATTTTGCCTCACATGCCTGGTGAATTTGGCCCGACGTGATTTACATGGGGGAAGTTTTTTCAATTTTAAAGTTGTTGAATCCCGCCTCAGTAGCGCTGCCAGCGCAGTGGGAAATACGACGATTTTCCCATTGGTGGCAACACTTTGATTTTTTCCTGGAGCATCCTGCCTCCAGTAGTCAAAGTCTCAGCAGCAGGATTTTCTTTTGGCATGTGCTGTAATAAAGAGGGTCGATGGTGTTAGAGCATTTTGTTGATTGTTGGCATCAGCTTCTGTACTAGCAGCGGATCAGTTTCACTTTTAACACCCCACCCCGCTCTTTTGGTAAATGTCCAAGGGGTTCTCATTGTGATGTGAATGCCCACCACCGGTATGATACTTACACAATTGTTCCAGATACTCCAATGAGGTCAGGTGCAGAGCCGAAGATGTTTGGTCCTTTTGCTTTTATTCTTAAAATTATATGGATATAGAACATAGAACAGTACAGCACAGAACAGGCCCTTCGGCCCACGATGCTGTGCCGAGCTTTGTCTGAAACCCAGATCAAGCTATTTCCTCCCTATCATCCCGAAGTACTCCATGTGCCTATCCAATAGCTTCTTAAATGTTCCTAAAGTTTCTGACTCCACTATCCCTGCAGGCAGTTCATTCCACACCCCAACCACTCTCTGAGTAAAGAACCTACCTCGGACATCCTTCCTATATCTCCCACCATGAACCCTATAGTTATGCCCCCTAGTTACCGCTCCATTCACCCGAAGAAATAGTCTTTGAACGTTCACTCTATCTATCCCCCTCATCATCTTATAAACCTCTATCAAGTCTCCTCTCAACATCCTCCACTCCAAAGAGAAAAGCCCAAGTTCCCTCAACCTTTCCTCATAAGACCTACCCTCCAAACCAGGCAGCATCCTGGTAAATCTCCTTTGCACTCTTTCCAGTGTCTCCACATCCTTCTTATAGTGAGGTGACCAGAACTGCACACAATATTCCAAATGTGGTCTCACCAAGGTCCTGTACAGTTGCAGCATAACCCCACGGCTCTTAAACTCAAACCCCGTGTTAATGAACGGCAACACACTATAGGCCTTCTTCACGGCTCTATCCACTTGAGTGGCAACCTTCAGAGATCTATGGATATGAACCCCAAGATCTCTCTGTTC
This sequence comes from Mustelus asterias, assembly GCF_964213995.1. Lineage (NCBI taxonomy): Eukaryota > Metazoa > Chordata > Chondrichthyes > Carcharhiniformes > Triakidae > Mustelus > Mustelus asterias. The sequence goes on from NC_135810.1 coordinate 79,338,019, forward strand.
CTCCACATTCTTCAGAACCCTACCTTTGACCCTGTAATCCACATTTAAATTTGTCCTACCAAAATGAATCACCTCGCATTTGTCAGGGTTAAACTCCATTTGCCATTTTTCAGCCCAGCCCTGCATCCCATCTATATCTCTTTGCAGCCTACAACAGCCCTCCACCTCATCCACTACTCCACCAATTTTGGTGTCATCAGCAAATTTACTGATCCACCCTTCAGCCCCCTCCTCCAAGTCATTTATAAAAATTACAAAGAGCAGGGGACCAAGCACTGATCCCTGTGGCACTCCGCTGGTAACAGGTTTCCAGTCCGAAAATTTTCCATCCACCACCACCCTCTGTCTTCTGTTAGATATGATGTGGAGATGCCGGCGTTGGACTGGGGTAAACACAGTAAGAAGTTTAACAACACCAGGTTAAAGTCCAACAGGTTTATTTGGTAGCAAAAGCCACACAAGCTTTCGAGGCTCTAAGCCCCTTCTTCAGGTGAGTGGGAATTCTGTTCACAAACAGAACTTATAAAGACACAGACTCAATTTACATGAATAATGGTTGGAATGCGAATACTTACAACTAATCCAGTCTTTAAGAAACAAAACAATGGGAGTGGAGAGAGCATCAAGACAGGCTAAAAAGATGTGTATTGTCTCCAGACAAGACAGCCAGTGAAACTCTGCAGGTCCACGCAACTGTGGGCGTTACAAATAGTGTGACATGAACCCAATATCCCGGTTGAGGCCGTCCTTGTGTGTGTGGAACTTGGCTATCAGTTTCTGCTCAGCGACTCTGCGCTGTCGTGTGTCGCGAAGGCCGCCTTGGAGAACGCTTATCCGAATATCAGAGGCCGAATGCCCGTGACCGCTGAAGTGCTCCCCAACAGGAAGAGAACAGTCTTGCCTGGTGATTGTCGAGCGGTGTTCATTCATCCGTTGTCGCAGCGTCTGCATAGTTTCCCCAATGTACCATGCCTCGGGACATCCTTTCTTGCAGCGTATCAGGTAGACAACGTTGGCCGAGTTGCAAGAGTATGTACCGTGTACCTGGTGGATGGTGTTCTCACGTGAGATGATGGCATCTGTGTCGATGATCCGGCACGTCTTGCAGAGGTTGCTGTGGCAGGGTTGTGTGGTGTCTTGGTCACTGTTCTCCTGAAGGCTGGGTAGTTTGCTGCGGACAATGGTCTGTTTGAGGTTGTGCGGTTGTTTGAAGGCAAGAAGTGGGGGTGTGGGGATGTCCTTGGCGAGATGTTCGTCTTCATCAATGACATGTTGAAGGCTCCGGAGGAGATGCCGTAGCTTCTCCGCTCCGGGGAAGTACTGGACAACGAAGGGTACTCTGTCCACTGTGTCCCGTGTTTGTCTTCTGAGGAGGTCGGTGCGGTTTTTCGCTGTGGCGCGTTGGAACTGTTGATCAATGAGTCTAGCGCCATATCCTGTTCTTATGAGGGCATCTTTCAGCGTCTGGAGGTGTCTGTTGCGATCCTCCTCATCCGAGCAGATCCTGTGTATACGGAGGGCTTGTCCGTAGGGGATGGCTTCTTTAACGTGTTTAGGGTGGAAGCTGGAGAAGTGGAGCATCGTGAGGTTATCCGTGGGCTTGCGGTACAGTGAGGTGCTGAGGTGACCGTCCTTAATGGAGATGCGCGTGTCCAAGAATGCAACCAATTCCGGAGAGTAGTCTATGGTGAGCCTGATGGTGGGATGGAACTTGTTGATGTCATCATAGAGTTGTTTCAGTGATTGTTCACCATGAGTCCAAAGGAAGAAAATGTCATCGATGTATCTAGTGTATAGCATCGGTTGAAGGTCCCGTGCGGTGAAGAAGTCTTGTTCGAACCTGTGCATGAAGATGTTGGCATATTGAGGTGCAAATTTGGTCCCCATGGCTGTTCCGTGTGTCTGGATGAAGAACTGGTTGTTGAAGGTGAAGATATTGTGGTCCAGGATGAAGCGGATGAGATGTAAAATTGCATCTGGAAACTGGCAGTTGTTGGCGCTGAGCACTGAGGCCGTTGCAGCAATGCCATTGTCATGGGGGATGCTGGTGTAGAGTGCTGAGACATCCATTGTGACGAGGAGCGCTCCTGGTTCAACTGCTCCATGTGTGCCGAGTTTCTGTAGGAAGTCCGTCGTGTCGCGACAAAAGCTGGGGGTTCTTTGTACAATGGGTTTCAGGATGCCCTCGACATAGCCGGAGAGGTTCTCGCACAGGGTCCCATTGCCCGATACGATGGGACGGCCGGGTGTGTTTGCCTTGTGTATCTTCGGGAGGCAGTAGAGATCTCCAATGCGGGGAGTACGTGGGATGAGAGCACGGAGGGTGTTCTGAAGGTCCGGATCAAAGGTCTTGATCAGAGTGTTGAGTTGACGGGTGTGTTCTTTGGTCGGATCTGCAGGTAACTGTCTGTAGTGGAGCGGAGAAGCTACGGCATCTCCTCCGGAGCCTTCAACATGTCATTGATGAAGACGAACATCTCGCCAAGGCCATCCCCACACCCCCACTTCTTGCCTTCAAACAACCGCACAACCTCAAACAGACCATTGTCCGCAGCAAAATACCCAGCCTTCAGGAGAACAGTGACCAAGACACCACACAACCCTGCCACAGCAACCTCTGCAAGACGTGCCGGATCATCGACACAGATGCCATCATCTCATGTGAGAACACCATCCACCAGGTACACGGTACATACTCTTGCAACTCGGCCAACGTTGTCTACCTGATACGCTGCAAGAAAGGATGTCCCGAGGCATGGTACATTGGGGAAACTATGCAGACGCTGCGACAACGGATGAATGAACACCGCTCGACAATCACCAGGCAAGACTGTTCTCTTCCTGTTGGGGAGCACTTCAGCGGTCACGGGCATTCGGCCTCTGATATTCGGATAAGCGTTCTCCAAGGCGGCCTTCGCGACACACGACAGCGCAGAGTCACTGAGCAGAAACTGATAGCCAAGTTCCGCACACACAAGGACGGCCTCAACCGGGATATTGGGTTTATGTCACACTATTTGTAACTCCCACAGTTGCGTGGACCTGCAGAGTTTCACTGGCTGTCTTGTCTGGAGACAATACACATCTTTTTAGCCTGTCTTGATGCTCTCTCCACTCCCATTGTTTTGTTTCTTAAAGACTGGATTAGTTGTAAGTATTCGCATTCCAACCATTATTCATGTAAATTGAGTCTGTGTCTTTATAAGTTCTGTTTGTGAACAGAATTCCCACTCACCTGAAGAAGGGGCTTAGAGCCTCGAAAGCTTGTGTGGCTTTTGCTACCAAATAAACCTGTTGGACTTTAACCTGGTGTTGTTAAACTTCTTATTCTGTTAGATAGCCAGTTACCTATCCAATCGGCCAAACTTCCCTCTATCCCACACATCCTTACTTTCTTCATAAGCCGACCGTGGGGGACTTTATCAAACGCCTTACTAAAATCCATGTATATGACATCAACTGCACTACCTTCATCTACACACTTAGTTACCTCCTCAAAAACTTCTATCAAATTTGTGAGGCAAGACTTGCCCTTCACAAATCCGTGCTGACTATCCCGGATTAAGCTGCATCTTTCTAAATGGTCATAAATCTTATCCCTAAGGACCTTTTCCATCAACTTACCGACCACCGAAGTAAGACTAACCGGCCTATAATTACCAGGGTCATTTCTATTCCCTTTCTTAAACAGAGGAACCACATTCGCCACTCTCCAGTCCTCTGGCACCACCCCCGTGGACAGTGAGGACGCAAAGATCAATGCCAAAGGCTCTGCTATCTCATCCCTTGCCTCCCAAAGAATCCTAGGATATATTTCATCAGGCCCAGGGGACTTATCAACTTTCAGTTTATTCAAAATTGCTAGTACATCTTCCCTCCAAACATCTACTTCCTCCAGCCTATCAGCCTGTGACACCATCTCTTCCTCAAAAACATGGCCCCTCTCCTTGGTGAACACCGAAGAAAAGTATTCATTCATCACCTCTCCTATCTCTTCTGACTCCATGCACAAATTCCCACTACTGTCCTTGACCAGCCCCAGCCTCACCCTGGTCATTCTTTTATTCCTCACATAAGAGTAAAAAGCCTTGGGGTTTTCCTTGATCCGACCCGCCAAGGACTTCTCATGCCCCCTCCTAGCTCTCCTAAGCCCCTTTTTCAGCTCATTTCTTGCTAACTTGTAACCCTCCATCGAGCCAACTGAACCTTGTTTTCTCAACCTAACATACGCTTCCTTCTTCCTCTTGACAAGACATTCCACCTCTTTTGTGAACCATGGTTCCCTCACTCGGCCATTTCCTCTCTGCCTGGCAGGGACATACCTATCAAGGACACGCAGTATTTGTTCCTTGAAAAAGTTCCACTTATCATTAGTGCCTTTGCCTGACAATTTTTGTTCCCATCCTATGCTTCCTAATTCCCGCCTGATTGCATCATAATTACCTTTCCCCCAATTGTAAACTATGCCCTGCCGTATGGCCCTCTCCCTCTCCATTGCAATAACAAAAGACACCGAATTGTGGTCACTATCTCCAAAGTGCTCTCCCACAACCAAATCCAACACTTGGCCCGGCTCATTTCCCATTACCAAATCCAATGTGGCCCCACCTCTTGTCATCTTATCCACATATTGTGTCAGGAACCCCTCCTGCACACACTGCACAAAAACTGCCCCATCCGAACTATTCGACCTATAAAGGTTCCAATCAATATTTGGAAGGTTAAAGTCCCCCATGACAACTACCCTGTGACCTCCACACCTATCCATAATCTGCTTAGCAATTTCTTGCTCCACATCTCTATTACTATTTGGGGGCCTATAGTAAACTCCTAACAACGTGACCGCTCCTTTCCTATTCCTAACCTCAGCCCATATTACCTCTGTAGGCAGATCCCCTTCGAAATGCCTTTCTGCAGCCGTTACACTCTCCTTGATTAACAGTGCCACTCCTCCAGCTCTTTTACCAGCTACCCTACACTTACTGAAACATCTATACCCCGGAACTTCCAACAACCATTCCTGTCCTTGTTCTACCCATGTCTCCGTAATGGCCACAACATCGTAGTCCCAAGTGCCAATCCACGCCCCAAGTTCACCTACCTTATTTCGGATGCTCCTTGCATTGAAGTATACACACCTCAACCCACCTTCTTGTCTGCTGGTACCCACCTTTGACCATGATACCCTTCCCAGTACCTCACTACACTCACTGACCTCCGGACTACAACTCCTTTTCCCATCCCCCTGACAAATTAGTTTAAATCCCCCCGAAGAGCCGTAGCAAATTTCCCTCCCAGGATATTGGTGCCCCTCTGGTTCAAGTGCACCCCGTCCTGTTGGTACAGGTCCCACCTTCCCCAGAAGGTGTTCCAATTATCCACATAGCTGAAACCCTCCCTCCTACACCATCCCTGCTTCCATGTGTTTAACTGCACTCTCTCCCTGTTCCTCAACTCGCTATCCCGTGGCACCGGCAACATACCAGAGATGACAACCTGTTTTGCCCTGGCTCTCAGCTTCCACCCAAGCTCCCTGAATTCCTGTTTTAAATCCCTGTCCCCTCTCTTACCTATGTCTTTGGTGCCGACGTGCACCACGACTTGTGACTGTTCCCCCTCCCCCTTTAGAATCCTGAAGACACGGTCGGAGATGTCATGGACCCTGGCATCCGGGAGGCAACATACCATCCGTGAGTCTCTCTTGTTGCCACAGAACCTCCTATCTATCCCTCTAACAAACGAGTCCCCAATAACTATAGCTCTACCGCTCTCCCCCTTTCCCTTCTGAGCCACAGGGACGGACTCAGTGCTGGCGATCTGGTCACTGCGGCTTACCACTGGTAGGTCGCCCCCCCCTCACCTGTATCCAAAGTGGAATACTTGTTGCTAAGGGGAACGACCACAGGGGATCCCCGCACCGACTGCTTCCTCCCAGCCCCTCTCACTGTCACCCATCTATTTTCATTCCCTGGAGCAACTATATCCCTGAAGCTTGTGTCTATGGCCCTCTCTGCCTCCCTGATGACCCTAAGCTCATCCAACTCCAGCTCCAGCTCCCTAACGCGGTCTTGGAGGAGCTGCAGATGGGTGCACCTCCCACAGGTGTAATCAGCAGGGACACTGACGGTGTCCCTCACCTCAAACATTCTGCAGGAGGTACATTGCACTGCCTTCACTTCCATCCCCTCCATATAAAACTTACTGCTACAAAGAAAAAGAATTGCTCCAATGGAACAATATGGCACGATAAATGAGTTCATTTCAATCCTGAGTTCTGTGCTTGGCTTAGTTCGTAAAATTCTTCATCACCGACTCAGCATATTCTGTGTTCAAGTCTCACTCCAGGACTTGAGCACACAATTTCTAGGCTGATACCCCAATGCAGCAGTAAGGAAGTGCTCTATCGGTGGATGTGCTGTCATTTGGATGTGACATTAAACTGAATCCTCATTGAAAAGAATTATTTAAATATAGCATTTGGAATCAGACTTAAAATTGCCTTTGGCAATGTTTTGGACACACTTGGAGACTTGAGAATGGGCCTTCTACCCTCTTTTTTTCTCTTGCCCAACCTAAGGTATCAAGAAAATATACCAGTTGGAAGAAGCGATAGAAAATAAATAGATACCAACAGCATAAATCATAGTCATGTACTTTTTCCACCTCTTTGTTCGCCTGAACTCATGGAAGAGCTGGTATCATGCTCTTGGTTAAACCTCTAGTCACTCTTTGGGCACATAAAATGCTTATAATGCAGCACGTTTGGCATATATGTGAATTTTGCCATGCTGTTATCAGAATCTCCTGGGATTATTTCTGAGTATAATCTACCATTGCTTACATTTACACATTCTTCCAAATGATTCTCAGTGCAGCATTAAAGATTGAACTGTGGAGAGTGAACAGCTGGGCTCCAGTTTTTTTTTCATTTGATACTTAAGATGATGAAAAGAGAAGCAATTCACTCACCGATTACAAAATGCTTTTTGCTTTGCTTCTTTTAATTTTCTTCCTGAATTGCCGATACTTTCTCACATAACCATTTGTTAGCTAAGAGGGAGAAATGGTCTACATTGCAGTTATCTGTTTCTCATATTGTACAATTGAGACAGAGCACACTTCTATCTCAAATGCCCCTGTCCAAATGCCCGACAGAGAACTGGCAAAATCTAATTATTAGAGAGCAGCGATGCTTGAATCTCAGATGAGGTCCCTAGCTTGACATTTCAGCAATCTTCTGCTATGCAGCAGCCCTTAATTAACTCCATTAGTGAGTTGTAAATTTGAGTATTTGTCATTCCGGCTCAGTTTTCACGGTTGGCTAAATTTCATCTGTCCTCACCAGGCTGCAGTTTGAGCAATGTCCTTGCACTAAGGAAGGATTAGCTGAACCCGAGTTGCTTTGTTTGAATTGTGCCATAAACCAGCAGATGATAGTGACGTACATGCATGGATCTGAAGCCAGATCCAATGGCGGATTTTGAATTAGTGGGGCCCTAGGCGCAGCTTCATCTTTGGGATCCCCGCCTCAGGGCCTAGCCAAGAAATAAAAGAGTGTTCTCTTATTTCCTGCCCCCACCCCATGTTTTTTTATTCTTTGCAAATGTTGCAGTGCTTTGATCTTGATGACTCGGCCTTGATATTTAGGAGCGTCTAAGAGCTGCAATATTTTAATATGTCACACAAACAAACTATCTGGGGAAAGAATATTCAATTCACTTTTCGTGCATAGGGTAGAACTGTCTTTAAAGATACAGAAGGAAAAGATTTAACTTTCACTACTTGGTCACACTTTATTGATTTTCTACTTCCTGATAAGTCAGATCAAATTATTGCTGAATACATAATATTCAACAGAATACACATCGTTCAACAAAATAAGTCCAACACACACATGATGTGTGATTATGAAAGATATTTTTGTAAAATGCAGATGAATGGTGCTCGAGGAAGAGACAATGTGAGTCCTTCTATTATCTGTCTGGAGAGCAGGACTAGCCAGATGGTCTCCTCCAGTGTTCTGCGACCACTCCATAACTGGACAATGTCCGGGGTTCTCATTCCAGCCCATTCACAACAAACAAACCTGAGCGTGCAAATTTAAATGTTGGGGAAGTAACAACCACCAAACAAGTGTTTTAATAATTTGCCAACAAGTCCATTTAAAGGTTTAATTCTAACTAAACTGTCAAGAAGTGCCTCCCTCTTTTTCTACTTCAGCTGAGTGGCTGCTCAGTGTGTTGGTGGCTTTGGATTTTGGCGTCTGGATCCCACCTTGTGGGAGGCGAGGGGGCCTTGAGTGGGGAGAAGGGGAGTCCCAGGTCCTTGAAGTGGGAGCGGGTAATGTCTTAGAGCCTTGAGCGGGGGAGGGTGGTCCCTGAGGCTTTGAGTGGGGGGAATAGGGGGGGTCTTGGAATAAGGGAGGGGGGCTGCGGGACAAAGTGTGGCACAGTGTTGAAAAGCTGAGAGGAGGAGATGTCAATCATTTCACAGTTGCACATGGCAAATGCTCAATGTCTGTGGTGCTTGTGCCCCTTCTCACCCCATCACCTTGTTCCCCTTCTCCACCCCCAGACCACGTGCTACACTCATGAGGATCCGACTTTCATGTGCACACAAACACACACCGAGAAGCTTTTTGCAACAGAAAAGGCCGTAATCTTAGACTATGCCCAATTCACATTCTACTGTCTGCAAAGGAAACCAGTAAATGTCATATTGATTTAGACCATCACTCCCTTGCACACATATTTATGCAGCAGACAAAGGTAATTTTTCTTTTTTGTTGGCAGGTTGCAATTCATTTGTTAGATTAGTGCCTACTGGACCTTCCTGAGATGGCCTCACATGTTTTGCCATAATGCAGTCATTAGTGAGCTGTTTAGTGTGGATAGGATGAACTGATCAAGGCTTTTTGCAGCAAGTTTTGCTTTTTTGGGCATTTAAAACTGCCTTTTAGCAGCTCAAAACCAGTGATACAACCCAACATCTACCTGAAATTTGAAAAATTAACTCCTGGAACTGAGTTTGATGATGATCAACATCAGAATCTTAGTGCCATAAATAATATCCTCAAGTGGTTTTGACCACACAAACAATCTTTGGCATTGTCAGATAATGTAAATACGATATGTCATCATCATTCAGTCAAATCAAGTCCTGTCCTAATACTGAATGCAAGCTCCTCCAGTAACTAAGCAAACCCCAGTGGCACTAAGCGGTAGTTGGGACAGTTCTAACATGCACAGGACACAGAAAGGTCATAATATATTAGTAATGTAGAGGTAAATCTAATAATCTATTGATAAAATAAAATAGAGGGTTACCACAGAAGAGTGGACAGAATAACAGTTACTTGATATTAATAGAATAACACAAATTGGAACTATCTATGCCATCAGAACTAAGCATGGGTTGAAATATATACAAGTCCAGCACAGTCAAATTCTGAAACTGGTTACAAATTTCATTTCATCCTTCTCTTCCAGAGTGGGAGCCTGAAATGTGTTAATATACCACCTATGGCTATAACATTTAATTAACCAGGCCTCTCGCAAGCCATTTTAATAAGGCCATTCAAAATCTGGAAGCATGTCAATCAATCTTCCTGAATTTATTAGAAACGTAACACTGGACAGGTGGCAGGTCACTTTTAGTTAATTATAGGAGACCACTCATTGAGATTGGTTAACCACTACTAAACTGCAGATGCTAAGAGGTACAACAAAAACAGCATGTGTTACTAGAAATGTATATCAGGATAAAAGTTTAAAGTGGAATTTATTGCCATTTTGGAGGAGGGAATTAAATTGCTCTGTTTGAAATGTCTTTTTTGCATGATGACATGTGTTTAAGCAGCAGAATTGTGTTTTATTTTACATGAATTGCATCACACAATTAACTTCCAAATGACTTGATAACTTCATAGGGGTGCAAATATCCCTTTCAGACTTTATTAACAATTTGCATAAAGTATCGGCCTCACTTGCTCACTTTTAAGCGTTATACTTTCTACAGCAGCCTAACATAATTCTATGGTTAAAATTCTTACACAGAACATAGAGACTATTGCTGAACAAAAAGAGACATACTGTCAAAGCTTTTCACCTTGCACTCATCAGGACAGATTCACAAGAATACCAAATATCAAAGGGAACAAAAATTTACACTACATAAGAAGAGGGTGTGGAATAGTTGGCAAGTGGACTCTGATTGGTAGAGCCGTTGCTATGGAGAATGTACCAGAGACCAGCTATTGTCATGCTTTTGTTTAAATTGAAATTGGACAGGTTCATTCTGATTGGTCAAGACCTTGCTTTGGGGAATGAACCAGGAAATGGCTGTCCCCCAAGCTTTTGGTAACTGAAAAAAGTGCAAGCATGGACATGTTCTTCCTGTTTGCAAAGGACAAGGTCCGGTGTGTAAATACCTATATTCATTATTCAATTTCTTCACTCTCCATTTTTTAGGGGGAACTATGTAATAATGTGGTTTATCAATTTTGTTCCAATTGCTAAGTTCTACAGTTTAGACCTAAAATTTTACCTGCAACTTTAGTTAGTTTTGATCTATACATCCAATCTTGCTGTAAAATACAGGAATTACAAAGCTTTATGGCTGCACAATGGATATTGTACTTCATCACATCTCACAAGTCAGTGTTAAGCTATAATTGGACGGGAAAATAAAGGAAGCAAGTGGTAATAGCTGAATATAAAACTATAATATTTATTTTGTCCCCTAAGTGTAAAATCTATGCAGCTATTAACTCATCTCCATGCAAGTGGAATGTATGGACGTGAAGTTTCAATTAATAAGATTGAGGTGTTTAGCTGTAGTTTTGATCATTTAAAATCCAAGCTATGTCTTACCATCTTATATGTTTTTATGTCCTTTTCATATAAGGAAGTAATTCATATATAACGGTTTGATGTTCAGAGGATGTAATGATGCCTATTATATTCTTGTTAAGGCTGCTTATGTATATAATCTTAAACTGGTCTGATTAAATTTGCAATGTGTACAATTGGCAACAAGGCTGCTGATTGCAGTATTTGGGTTAACTACGTACTGTTGCCAGTTCACTGTAGCAGAAGAGTGATGTGCAAAAAGACTGTTGTGGGATTTCAAACTGCCTGGAAATGAATATAATTGATCAAACAGATGGCAGAATTGACAAAGAGATTGAAAGTGCAGGTTTAAAAATACAATCTTAATTTTATTTGAACTTTTTTTTTCAATTTGCAGAAAGAGAAGAAAAGCGGACTCTTAAAACTTCTGTCAGGAGCCTCAGGAAAGAAGAAGTCTCGCTCACCTCCATCTGTATCTCCAACTCATGATTCCCAACAGGCAGCAGCAGACAATACTATGCAGGGAGCTGTGGGTCCGGAGGTTCCTCCAGTCTCAAGCCATGGCAGGGCTGGCTCTTGCCCTTTAGAAAGTGAAATGCAAGGGGCTATGGGAATGGAGCCACTCCACAGGAAAACTGGCTCCTTGGATTCCAACTTTTCCATTTCTCCACCTACCCGGCAGATGTGTTCTTCCATGGTTGCAATACGTCCAGATCTTAAACCATTGTCTTGTGAAAGGTAGGTGCATAATAAATTAAAAAGACGGAGGCTAGAATGTTATGGCCCTTCACGCCGGCGGAAGTTTCCCATCCCGTCGCAGTGAATGGAGATTTGGCTGGGCGCCAAATTCTCCCACCTTGCTGCAGCGGGAGGGTGATGTGAATGGCTAGTAAGCCAGAGGCTTCATTGAATGTTTATCTGTCCTTAACTAAATAAAATGTTAGTGTGATGGTTTAACTGTGTTTTAATTGCATCGTGGCTCTATATATGGAAAGGTTTATATAGTAGTGTCATCAAGGGGATTTTCACAGTAACTTCATTTAGTGTTAATATAAGCCTACTTGTGACTAATAAATAAACTTTTTTTTTTCAAACTCTTTCATCAATCCATATTCTGCTTCTGCTGTGGTGTTGACCCTCTGTCAAATTTGAAATTCTTCCCTCCAAGATGTATCACATCACATCTCTGAGACATGATGCGGCAGGCCCTCTTGGCTAGAATTTTAAGTTGAGCGAGCGGACACACACCCAATCCAGAAGCATGTGAAATCAGGCGAGCAGATATTGGATGTGCATCCGATGGATGTTATCACTCTCATGCACAACAGTATGATCAGTGGGCACACACACACACGAGTCTGAAGTGTGCCTGCTGACAGTTAAGCAGGAACTTAAGTGCATTAAGGAATCAGTTGGTGGTGATTTGGCATGGCCCATCCACTTTTACAGATGGCGAATGGGCCAATTAGCCAGGTGGCCTTCATGTTTTTGCAGTAAATATGTTCCGGGATGGGATAAAATGTCCGGGGTGATATAAAAGAACATGTTTGAGGGCTGAGCAGCAATGAAATCTGCAGTAAGGTGCTTGAAACTGCAGTGTGGATACAGTTTGCAGCATTTCCTTGAGCTCATTTCATTTATACAGTACTGTAGTTCTCCAAGACAACTCCACAGCAGCTGTTGTTCTTCAGGGAGCTCGGTGTAAACGTCCACCTTCACCCACACTCTGCTCGATGCCCACTCTCCGCATCTCCCACCCAGCAGCAGTGAGCCAGTTAATTGGTCAGCCAGTGTGAACAAAGAACAAAGAAAACTACAGCACAGGAACAGGCCCTTCGGCCTTCCATGCCTGCACCGACCATGGTGCCCGACTGAACTAAAACCCCCTTCCTTTCCATGGACCATATCCCTGTATTCCCACCCTATTCATATATTTGTCAAGACGCCCCTTAAAAGTCACGATCATATCTGCTCCCACTACCTCCCCCGGCAGCAAGTTCCAGGCACTCACCACCCTCCGTGTAAAAAAAAACTTGCCTCGTACATCTCCTTTAAGCCTTGCCCCTCGCACCTTAAACCTATGCCCCCTCATAATTGACTCTTCCTCCCTGGGAAAAAGCTTCTGACTATCCACTCTGTTCATGCCCCATATAATCTTGTAGATGATTATGAAATTGTGTAGACGTGTGAAATTGCGAATGGAAGCACAATCCCGTCCACTTCCTGGCCCGCCAATCGCAAATGCCCAAAGAGCACAAAATTCAGGACCTTGAACAGGAGTGACCCATGGCTGCCATCAGCTCTTCAAATAGTCACCTCTATAAATTTCTGGCCCTGAAGTCAGTGGTCAGGGAGCAATGTCAGAGTATTGGTACAGAATGTGTTACATGCTTTGCATCCTAAAGCATGGGCCAATTAAATTGATCTGTTTCAAAACAGATTAACATGAGAATGAAAATACAATTAAGGCCTATATTAAAGCACTAAGAACCTGAATTGAAATTTAACGCAAATTGTCAAGCGTGTGTAGAAACTGCCTCCAATTTTTTATCCCACATGGACCTCTTATATGCATCCTAATTCCTCAGCAGTTACCATCACCCCAGATAGTTTAATGAAAATAATTCTTCGACTTGACTTGGTAACAATCTTGAAACACTGAGTGCTGTCTTGCTGAAGTCATGAATATTTTGTGTTTTCTAATGAAAAATTATAGCATAAACTGGTTAAATTAAAAATAAGTGTTATTAGGGAGGATACCTCGCCAGTTATTCCTCTATCGCTAACATCTCTGAATATTTTCCCATTTGTCAGTACAGTTACATTATCCATTGTTACCTTTGACTGGTTATGATAAGCAGCCATCTTAATTGCTACCACTACTTTCCACATAAGTTACAAAAGACAACCCAGCAGAAATGCTGTCAGGAAATTGTAAATTATGTAGGCTAGTAGAATGACCATTTCCAACAAGGGAGAATCTATCCAGCTCCCCTTAACATTCAATTACATTAACATTGCTGAAACCCCACTATTAACATCCTGGGGGTTACCATTGACCAGAAACTGGATTGCAATAGCGACATAAATACTGTGGCTACAAGATTAGGTAAGAAACTTGGAATTCTGCATTAAGAAATTCAGCTCGACTCAACCCCAAAGCTTGTGCACCATATACAAGGCACAAGTCAAGAATGTGATGGAATCCTCTCCACTTGCCTGGATGAGTGCAGCTCCACTAAGACTCATGAAGCTCTACACCATCCAGAACAAACTTTACTAAATTTGCACTCCATCCACCACCTTCAGCATTCACTCCCTCCACTATTGTCGCAGAGTGGCCATAGTGTGCACCCATCTACAAGAACACTGCAGCAACACACCAAGGCTCTTTCAACAACACTTTCTAAACCTACAATTTTGACCACCATTCCTTCACCTTCGCAGGGTGAAAATCCTGGAACTCCTTTCCTGACAGTACTGTGAGTGTACCTACACCACATGGACTGCTGTGCTCCAAGAAGGTGGCTCACCAGCATTTTGCCTAGGGTAATAAATGCTCGCCTATGACGCTTATATCCTGTGAATGAATAAAAAAAATGAAGTCAACAGTGTGTAAGAATCATGCAAAAAGAATTGCATGACTGTGGAAAATTGTGTTGACCCCAGCAATAATTGCACTGCATTGCCTCAGACTTAAGTCCTATTGTATGTAATTTGTGTAATTGTTCATATCTGGCTAGTGTCTCTTTAGAATAAGAATACGGTGTTGTCAGATATCTGACAAGATGATACAAGGCTTCCACTGTTGGCCCTTGAAATGGATTCCAAACTTTATTCTCTGTTCACCAAGGGGCCAGCAATCGATTTCACCATTGACAGTAAAGCGTGATCGATTCACCGCTTTAGGGACTTTGATGTATCATTTGCAAATGAAACTGCAGAGCAGAACAAGTCAATAACGAAATGGATTACCTCAAATGAAATGGAACAGTCAGAACTGAGAGGACTGTAGATCGACACATTCTTTATCAATAGCACCATATATATTATATATATATTAAACCTACAGTATTCTACAACTGGTGAAGTTAAGGTGATTGTTCTTTTTGACACTGATTCATGTTAACAACACCCCTAGGATGTTCACAGCTGTCATTTGTACAGAATCTCTCCTGTAGGAATTTGTTCAGTGTGAATAAGATAGCCAGGGCATTTTTAACACCTGCTGGAGGAAATCACAGCTGTCATCTGCTATCCTTTCATATTCTTGTCTTAAATAAGGGGTGAAAGAAATGTGTCGAAAATAGGCGACTTAGTCAAAGATTGATTCTCGCTATCTTTTTTATCATTAATCATCAGGTGCCAGAACAGTGATTTTAGACATCACTTGGAAAAGGCTTGTGTTTGTGTCTTTGGGGTGAAATTCAACTCCAGAAGGGGCACAAGACAAGCAGTTTTACATCCCATCTAAAATATCAGTAAAGTTGAATTTCACCCCCTTTGTCACCTGGCAGTAAGACGGTTCTACTATTTTTCAGCAATTCCCAGAGGATCCCAGAGTGGTGTTGAAGTTCTTCACTGGCACATTAGCAGTTTGTTTTCTCTTTCAAATAACTAAGTGGTTTTTGAAAACACTTAAGGTAATGTATTGATAGTGTAAATCGAGTACAAATAGATGGAAACAAAAAGTAGAGAGCTATTATTTCAACTTTCACAGTCCATTGAGCTCCCAATCTTGGCTACGCTGTACAGGGAAGTGCTGACTATAGATTCACTAGCTACCCACATCTGTTGGGTTTCCAAACTTCCAAAAAATGATCAGGTGTTTCCTGGCTATCTGGGCGATACATAGGCCAGAATTTTCCAGCCATTCATGTTCTGCCACCGCTGCAAGTGAGAACGGAGAATTTGACGCTCAGCTGGAAGATTCCGGCCATAATTTATATTTCCAGCTGCAAGTGCACCAACATGAAAAACAGACACTTATGTGGAGCATTACAAATAATAATGAATGGTTTCCCTGGCGCCGACAGTCAGAATGAGTTTAATGATATAATTTTAAACAGAATAATTTTGCGACTTTTCCACAGAAATGATACTGGTTACTGTTTGCCTCTGTCACCCGCAGAGAGCCCCATCTCTTGGGAGCGTGGCAGGCAAGTGTTAGTTGGGCATCAAGGAGACTTGGAGCTGCCAGGGTTGGAGTGGGTGCATCTGAAATACAGTAAGAAGTTTAACAACACCAGGTTAAAGTCCAACAGGTTTATTTGGTAGCAAAAGCCACACAAGCTTTCGAAGCTCTAAGCCCCTTCTTCAGGTGAGTGGGAATTCTGTTCACAAACAGAGTTTATAAAGACACAGACTCAATTTACATGAATAATGGTTGGAATGCGAATACTTACAACTAATCAAGTCTTTAAGAAACAAAACAATGGGAGTGGAGAGAGCATCAAGACAGGCTAAAAAGATGTGTATTGTCTCCAGACAAGACAGCCAGTGAAACTCTGCAGGTCCACGCAACTGTGGGCGTTACAAATAGTGTGACATGAACCCAATATCCCGGTTGAGGCCGTCCGCGTGTGTGCGGAACTTGGCTATCAGTTTCTGCTCAGCGACTCTGCGCTGTCGTGGTCACGGGCATTCGGCCTCTGATATTCGGGTAAGCGTTCTCCAAGGCGGCCTTCGCGACACACGACAGCGCAGAGTCGCTGAGCAGAAACTGATAGCCAAGTTCCGCACACACGCGGACGGCCTCAACCGGGATATTGGGTTCATGTCACACTATTTGTAACGCCCACAGTTGCGTGGACCTGCAGAGTTTCACTGGCTGTCTTGTCTGGAGACAATACACATCTTTTTAGCCTGTCTTGATGCTCTCTCCACTCCCATTGTTTTGTTTCTTAAAGACTTGATTAGTTGTAAGTATTCGCATTCCAACCATTATTCATGTAAATTGAGTCTGTGTCTTTATAAACTCTGTTTGTGAACAGAATTCCCACTCACCTGAAGAAGGGGCTTGCAGTTCCGAAAGCTTGTGTGGCTTTTGCTACCAAATAAACCTGTTGGACTTTAACCTGGTGTTGTTAAACTTCTTACTGTGTTTACCCCAGTCCAACACCGGCATCTCCACATCATGCATCTGAAATCACAGGGGTCTCAACTTGGGAATAGAGCTCATGGGAGAGAGAAAGACTGCAGAACGGAAATATGGGCTCGAGGATGATGCAGGGACGGGAGCTCGAAGGCAATGCTTTAGGAGGCTGAGTTTTTCATGGCAAGTCATTGCTGACTTCTGAAGCCTCCTGGAACAAATTCTCCTTTCCTTCCCAGTGAGCTAAGTGTGCATGCCATTCCAGTGGTGAATCAATTTGCCTGTCACTGAAGGGAAGGACAACATTTGTGGAGAGTGGCTGTGAGGCATGAGTGCAAGAGGGCATAGGATGTAGGTAGGTGAGAGTGTCAGTTCTCAGATGGCGCTGTGAGGTGCCTGGAGTGAAAGGAATGAATATAAGGTGTGTGGTCCTGACGAGTTGGGTGGGTGGATGGGCCAACACTAGTTGCAGCCAGGAGCAGACATCAAAAGGGTGAAGTTCGATATCCTGAGGGGGGAGGTTGATAATCTGGGAGATGAGTCAGACATTTAAAATGCTGAAAATGGTGGTTGGGGTGGGGTTGGGGGGGCAGTGTGTTGACCTGATCATGGATGAGGTTCCAACCATGGGATTGAGAATCTGATCAAGTAGATAGAAGTAGGCAAACCTGGTGGGCCAGATAGCAGCAATTCTGCCCTCCTAGGTGCACAAACCATGCTGTTCCAGCCAGCTATTCTCACCTCCTTTCAGCTACTGAGTTTGCAGAGACACAGGAAACCCCCAGCAGGCTGGTGTTAATTCTGGAACAGAGATAAAATATAAGGCATGTAGCCTAATTAAAACATTTCAGTCATCAGCCCTCCTCTGGAGAGATCAGTTGCCTCCAAAACCAGTAAAAACAATTGAAGTTAGGTTTTCCTTTTATTTTTAGTTCTCCTCACCCCTGCTCCCTGGCTAGCCCTTAGGGGCTAAAATTCCCCCAATGTTCTGAGAGGTGTTCTTATATCATTATAAATAATAGTAAATGGTCTCTAAAATCCTAATCTGGAGTACTGTGGACTACAGAGTTCCTGTCACTCAAACATTTAAGACTCAATTAATTCAGTCAGTGCTTTGTCAGTTCTAACCCACATTAAAGTACATACTACAGCAAGACATGCCATCTCGGAGTGGAGGAGAGAGCGTGGCAGAAGTATGCCCACCTCCTTTTGCCAGCTAATTTTTAACATCAATTTCCCGACTTAATAATGAGAAAATATCACAAGTTAATTGCAGGATAAAGGTTCCTCTGGAATTGGCCCAGTAATTTATAATTCTTCGTAACCTTATCCTCTCTTGTCAGCTAAATAGGGAGTAGACTTCATCTGTCCTATCACAACTGTCAGTCCTTCCCCACACCCCAAACCCTACATCTGAATGTGTTTGCATACTGTCTCAATGGAGAGAGGAGCATATTGCATGTCAAAATGAATCATAGCCACATACACTGATAGTATTCAGCATACACAGATTGTGTTTCTGGCTACATGGAATTCTGGATTCCTTCTGATTTTTCCCAGCTACAAACCCGAAAGGCCTACCAAATAAGAAAACATGATAGTTAATTTTTCAGTTTAATTATTTCTGATTAGAGATACAAATTAGTGACATCTTCGCTTTCATAACAACTGCCATTTCACTTCGCTAAGAGAAATGATTTGAGGTGTTTCTGGGAGAGGTGGTAAAATGTTCTATAGATGCAAGTTTCTCTTCCACTTGGCACAAACTTTCCATTCACCTTTCGAATGCGGATTCCCATTTATTGGAATCAGGTTAAGAATTCGTGAATACCAGACTTCTTTTCAATTTGAATGCTTTAGAAGTGTCAGAGGGAGATCATCAACCCTGAGAGAGTTGGATCTGCACCAAGATTACAGGGGCGAAATAACTGGGTTCAAATTAATACAAGTTGCAAAGATGTTAAAATGAAGAACACCTTTTGTGTTTACCAGCCTCATAGTTCAGTGTGTCTCATGATATTCAATTTTACTGACTTCATCAAGAATTTGATTTTGAAAACAAAAGCAGAATTCTGTTGAGATGGGTGTTGTGCAAATTGGCCTTCTGCTTCGAGCTAGTTTGAATAATTGTGAAGTATACCATTGTCTTTGGTTTGTGAGCCTACAATGAGTTCATTCTATAGTCTAAAACTAAAAGTAATGTTGTCAAATTCATAGGTTAGAAAAGAGTTAAATGAGAGTGGCAGATTGAGCTAAGTAATGGGGAAAGTTGGGAAAGGTAATTGTTGTTAAAACATATGAAAGTGTTCATAAAATCACAGAAATTTATGTGACTAATATTGGTGCTGTAGTATTTGCCAAAGTGCGCGTGAGTCATGATCAAGTTTTATTTTCTTCTTTGGTAGATATCGAGTGCTTGTCCCTTATCCCCCTCAGAGTGAAGCTGAGATCGAACTCAAAGAAGGTGACATAGTGTTTGTTCACAAGAAGCGGGAAGATGGATGGTTCAAAGGCACATTACAGCGAAATGGAAGAACTGGTTTATTCCCAGGAAGTTTTGTGGAAAGCTTCTAAGAAGTCTGATGCTTACCCAGTGCTGATCTTTTATCATCTGACTATCATGGCTGTTTGGCATTAAATACAATTGGATAAACAATAAAGCACAAAGTCACAGCAATCGAGAATTTACATCTTCTGCCATTTTGTCACTTCCAAAGAAATCAAAGACACCTATCTAATAATGGCTGTTCATTGACAATACCATTATTATATAAAGATGTACATACAGACGTATGTTGAAGCAGTGCCTTCCCCATGAAGCCACAGACTGAAACAAGTACATTTGCTTTTAAACTAGACTGAAGTACATTTATTCTCCAATATGTAAATTATAAATTTGAACGTTTTTTTTAAAGAAAAGAATTTTGATATATCACCATAAGTTATTTGGTAAGGTTAGCACAAATAATGAATGATTGTATGTGAGGTGCTTTCTCTAACAGGGCAAATGATTTTTCTTCTTTCAGTCTAATAATAATTCAAAATCAAAAAGAAATTGGATTAGATTGGAGCTGTCATCCGCCGGAGAGAAAAAATGCTATTTACAACCAGTCAAATAATTTCTTACGTGTAGTTTAATTATAATAGTCAGATGACTTTGTCTAATTCAGACAAAGCAGCTATAAAATACATTGTAAAGATGTAGCGATAAGCAGACCAATTAATCAACTGAAAATGATTCGGTCACATTATGACAATCGATTGATTGGTCTGACTATATGGAAAACGGATGAATTAAAGGCAGGTTTGCAAGGGAGAGAAAATGTCATTAATCAATTGTCAGTATTTGTATGTTAAGAATTCCATTTTTGTTTTCTCAAATTGCAAAGTATTAATGAAAGCTATCACTCTTGGGGGCAACCAAGCATGTTCTAATTGAATAATTGTAATGGAGAACAAAATACAGATAATAGTCTGGTTGCCTATTAAACTACTCATACTGAAAAATATGTATCTGAAGGATGTCAATCAGTAACTATCCAGATAACTAGGACATAGAGTTCCCCGATGCAGTTCTTTCCTATTTCCATCACTTTTCCAAACGGATGCTACCCAATTGATTAGCTACAACAAAACCTGGATTGAGTAATGTGTCATTTACTGAGTTCCACTATTGAAATGGAGGAAATGGATCACTTTATTCTGCAGTACTCCAGCACTCCAAAACCTACAGGGTTGGCACTGTTACAAAAAGACTAGTGCACATTTACTTAACATGCTTGATGCCAGAAAGATAGTGTGATAGCTGGCTGAGCATATTACAATGACTTCTGTTACCCCAAATATTTCTAAATGATTGTTTCCTTAAAAATAAACCAGTAAATTGCACAAAGCTCCATATCTCCGAAGCTTTGGCTTGGAGATTATGGAACCCCAATAACAAGTGGTAGTTACTACAATAAATCACTTAAATCCTCTGTCTAAACTGACTTCTTTCCTTTAAGGGGAACAGTTGGGATGCAATAACTAGATTAATGTCTAGACTGGAAAAAAAAGTCTGCCAAGATTTCCATTTTTGATCATTGGCTGCTGCTGGAACATATTCATGTATGCTTCAGGGAGGACAACATCAAGCTGGGCTCCAACACTAACCATCAAGGTTTGCATAGGAACGCTGACCACTTAGTGAGACATTGAAGGGCTATCGCTACCTGTTAGAACTGAATCCCAGAAAGAAAGAACCAGTGCATTCAAGAGAAAAGGAAGAAAATAGTTGAGGGATGGTGAGATCTAAGTAATGTAACAGCTTGGTCCAGAAGTGAGTTTAATCTTCCGTAATTTATTTTGTTTCATCAAGTTATTAAAAATATAATTCTTTGCATTGTTTAATGCTGCCCTAAAAAATGATACTAAGATGATTCAACCCTCTTGTCCAGTAACAGCCATTTAATATTGGATAGTGTGTATAACATTGGAACCTCTTAGTCTGTGAAGTTACATCACATCTGGAGTGTCTCAGCAGTGTAAAAACGTTCCTATATTTGGCTGTGATTTTCTAAGGTTAAATGTCATAGGTTCTGCTGGAGATAATACCTAAAATTGTTTCTTCGCCACGAACAAGTAGTGGGTTTAACTATTTGTTCTCCATGGTGGTAGCTGTTTTCTTTATCTATTAGAGTGGAACAATGATCAGTGAGTAATTCTGTACAATTGCCAATATGTTTAAACCGTTAGAATTCACATACAGCAGAATCCTATTCTGCCAAATACAGAATTTCAGTTCATAATGAAGCTTCTGGATGAAAATATTTCAGTAACCCATTTCCATTGGTTCTAATCTCTGCTCACAATAAGACTGACAAAAGATAAATCAGACAAAGAGGCCAGTTGTCTCATAAGCACAACCTTTTATTTAGCAGAAACATGAACTTTAGGAAACTTGGTTGGAAGTATTGGGGCTGTTTTGGATCTGGAATTCACATTAAATGAAATGGAAGGGTGCTTCATGTTTGGTATCATGATATCTGGAAAGTTCTGGATGCCTCTATTATTATAACTCAACGCGATTTGGCATGTACTTTATACTTACACTAGATACCAAGAGGATGTTCAAGGTCTGATTTGCCAAAGTCTCACAGTCCATATTGATTCCTGTGCCTCTTACATGTTCCTGCAAGCTGAGCTGCTTTATCACTGTTATTTTCTGCGACTCATTGAATGTATGGTTTCAATTAGGGGTCTTTTATTTATACTTGGCTCATCATCAGTGTTTAAATAATAATAAGGGTGTTTAAAATGTAAGATTAGATATAGGAACCTATTTCGAGATAAATTAATAAGCTAAATAGCTATTTTGTTTATGATCAGGTGTACACAAACACAATGGTTATGCTGCTTATATTGAATTACATGCCCTATACAGTGATATGAGTGTAATTTCTCAACTTTGAATTGATTTTAAGCTTCACCAAACAGATCAAGACAAAACAAGAAGAAATGTACCTTTTTTCCACAAGCTATGAAAAATGTTTCAACTTATCATTTGATTTATTACACCAATTCACATACTGAAGAATACTTTACATGTAGCCAGGATAGATCCAACTCTTTTGTATGCCTGCTGACTTTAAAGGAGCAATCAGCTGGAAAAATTACTTGATAAAATTACGTCATTTATTTGGAAATCCACAATGCAGTGACATACAGCACATTGATACGTACCAGACATGTTCTCAGCTTGATGAAGCTGAAGCATAAATATTATGAATATTACACCTGTCCAAAAAGGTTTGCTAAACCCTTTTTCACCAATACACTATCCCTTTAAATAGCTCATTATAGATGTGAAAGCGGGTAATCTTAAATGTGAAAACAACCAAGAGATACTCATTCAAACCACTGTTCCAGTCCCATACCAACACTGCTGGCTGCAATTCACTCAGGAAAGATGATCTCAGCTGTAGTCAGATATACTGAGGAGTAACAGTAATTCAGTATTTAGGGGTTTTCCTGTAAGTACTACACAGCTTTCATTGCAGTAATTACAAAGTCCTACTAGATTTTTAACTGTTTTCGCAAAATAATACTTGTGATATTATGCATTGGCTAGTGAAACCACCCAACTATTTTGCATGCGACTAGTCTTTTTACAGTTCACGTAGGTCACTTAACTAAGGTCCTAGCTATCTTGCCATGTGGTTAAACTACAACATTGGAAATATGTCAAGTAGCCATTCAGCTGAGAATATGAATTAAGAATTAGTTACATTTATGCTCCAAATACCAAAATGGACAGTAAAATATATATTAATGTCCTTTCAAAATTCTCCAAGGTAGTGGAAACCAGAAAGATATCATAATATTCCATGCTGTGTCTTGTTACCCTCACTCCCTTTGTGAATGACTTTTGCCATAAGTCAATGAATTAAGTTTCTGCAATCAAGTATAGTTCATTCTTTACACTGTGCAACATATGTAATCAGTGTAATGGGAGGAAATGTCAACTATTTTACATTCAATTTCTGACTCATTTGAAGGTAGGAAAGAGCTCATAACTGGTCTTAAATAAAAATTTGAGCTGTCCCATCTTTCTCCCTCAAACCTAGGGCAAGTTTTGTCATTCCCCATTTCTGTTGGTTTGTTTTTAGCATTTTTGTTTATACAGGTACAGGTGGTGACAATTATTAGCAATCTGATTGAAAGAGATACTGAGCTAACATCAGCAGAGACACACGCTCATTAGCCCTAGACCATTCAATAACACTGTTACATTAACGTTGCATTATTTAATTTAGCCATCTCAGATGGTTCAGCAAAGTGACTTACAAGGGTGCACCCCTTCCTCCAGAGGTCTTGAACACTTCCTTTACATAATGAACCAAAATTACTCTCTAGAAACACAAAGACATTTTTTCAGTGCTTTGCTTTTTAAAACATAAAAGGGCTACTTGATTCTCCTTAACTTCATGAAACGCAAATGTGAAAGTACCTGTTAAATTAGTAAATTGAGTCATTTCAGTATTATAATTGGTGCTCTTTTGAGTGTATCCTGCTGTAGACGGAAATAATATGGTACCTTTGGCACAGATAACACCAAGTTTTGCTTACATTGACATATTATGCAGCACAGCTGTCCTTTGCATGCTGTTACGTATCTTACATGCAACCATTTGGAATAATGGTCTCTAGAACAGATTTTTTTCTGTTTCAGCATCACTTGAAAGGAAACAAAAATGTATAATAATTAGGGCCAAGCATTGGAAGGACAATACTGACATTAAGCATGCAATGATTATTTTACCAGGATTTTCCTCTTTATTCAACAAGGCATTAGCTCTTTATATGAACCATTTAAATTATCTTGTTATTTTGCTGAAAATTCTAATGCAGTTAACTGAGAAAGTCATAATGTGTTTGTAAATACATTTCAAAATGCTCTGAGCTATAAAAAGTGTTTGATGTACATTTGTCTAAGTCACCTTGCGACTTTTAAATGGTTATAATTAATTTCTAAACTAACAAATATTCCATAATTGTTGCACTCTTATTTGAGGAAACAAAAAACATTTATTCATTTTTACAAAATGCTTTGTTTTTTTTACATACGTCCGTGAGACCTTTTGTCCAACAGTAATAAAGTGTTCAATATGATTAAATCTCCCTCAGGTGTAGCTTGAATTAAATTAATACTGTATGGATCACCATTTCTTGTTCTTTGAGTGAAGAACTTGGCTGGATGAATATTAGGAATACAAGAACATTTTGAACTATCAAAAAACATGCACTATTTGCAATCAAAAACATAAATGAATTGAAAGGAGGTAAAATATTTTACATTTAGGGTGACTAAAAAGTAAAGTTTGATCTCATTTTAACTCATTCTTTCAGCAACAAGCATTTTTCAGAGTTTAAGGAGGTGTGTATCTTACACAATGCTGATTAACATTGCAACAAAAAACTGAGAGCCACAAATCACCTGTCTTCTAACGCAATGGTAGATTGTGTAATGAGTGATGGTGTATAAGAAAGAATGCTCCAAATAAAGAACAAATGAAAAAGAATTGAAGTGGAAAGTGGTAGAAAGTTAAACACAGAAAGTTCACTAGTTAAGCAAATATTAAATTGCACCAGTACACTATTTTTTTCAGTGCAGACAATTGCTTAAAGATCTCTTACAAGATGAAGTTACTTTTTTTAGGTCACAAGATTTCAGTTTTGTTGAAAAGTCATTGCCCTGAAACATTAGACCAGAACTTCCATAGGGTGGCGCTTGCAGTCGGATTATCTCTTCACTCTTTTTTACTAACACAGTTTAGGAGCAGCACATTTCTCACCCAACCTTCTGGCTTGGATCTGGTAAGAAATGTGCAGCACACCAACTCCTGGCACTCCTGGTGCAGGGTAGCAGCATTGAGGGAAGTGAAGTTGCACTCATTTTATGGCACTGGCTGCCATAAGCCAGGTAAGTGTAAAGGTCCCAACAACTTTGAGAAGGTGAGTGTGTCAGGTAAAAATGGAATGGGTCAGGGGAAGGTTTGGGAGTCGAAGGGGTAGTCAGGAGGTCAGAAGGGTTGTTGGGGTGGGGATAATCTGGGGCTTGGGAGGGTAAAAACCACTTCTAACTTTTCCTGGGGAAATATTCCGTTAAGAGAATTGGAACCTCCTTACAACTTAACAACTTCTGGGGTACTGTTAGAGTATGACCCCTTGGAGTTCATAAGTTCTGACAACTCTTGTTTCTCCACAGATGCCCGTTGAGTATTTCTACCATCATCATCCCTGGGTATGTCCTATCCCACCAATACAGCAGACCCACCAGAGGTGGTGGCACTGTGGTTTACAATCTGGGAAGGAGTTGCCCTGCTAATGCATCTGTCCACGACAGTATTGGTAGGAGTGATCACTACACAGTCCTTGTGGAGACAAAGTCCCATATTCTCACTGAGGATACCCTCTACCGTGTTGTGTGGGGCAACACCACTGTGCTAACTGGTATAGAATTCAAACAGTGCT
This sequence comes from Mustelus asterias, assembly GCF_964213995.1. Lineage (NCBI taxonomy): Eukaryota > Metazoa > Chordata > Chondrichthyes > Carcharhiniformes > Triakidae > Mustelus > Mustelus asterias. The sequence goes on from NC_135810.1 coordinate 79,363,975, forward strand.
AGCAACTCAAAACTGGACATTCATGAGGCACAGTGGGCCATCAGCAGCAGTAGAATTGTATACAACCACAATCTGTAACCTCATGGCAAGACATATCCCCCACTCTTGCCATTACCATCAAGCAGAGGGATCAGTCCAGGCATATCTAAGAATGACATGTTAACCTGGTGAAACTGCAACACAGGACTACTTGTATGCCAAATAGCGGAACATGCAATAGACAGAGCTAAGCAATTGTTCAAACCAATGGATTAGATGTAAACTTTGTCTCATCTAATCATGAATGATATTGGACAATTAAACAACCGATATCTCTGTCCTTAATGATGGGGAAGCTCAGTACATCAGCGCAAAAGACAAGGCTGAAGCATTTGCAACAATCGTCAACCAGAAAAGCCAAGTGGATATTCCATCTCGCCTCCAACTGAGGTCTCCAGCATCACAGTTGCCAGTCTTCAGCCAATTCAATCTATGTATGTGACATCAAGAAACAGCAAACACACTGGATACTGCAAAAGCTATGGGCCCTTGCAATATTTTGGCAATAGTACTGAAGACTTGTGCTCCAGAATTAGCCATGCCCCGAGCCAAGCTGTTAAAGTACAACAACACTCAAATCTATCTGGCAATGCGGAAAATTGCCCAGTTATGTCCTGCCCACCAAAATCAGGACAAATCCAATCTGGCCAATTATTGTCCAATCAGTCTACTCCTCGATTATCAACAGTGTCATGGAAAGTGCTGTCAACAGTGCTATCTTGCTCAGTAATAATCTTCTCACTGACATTCAGTTTGAGTTCTGCCAGGGCACTCAACTGCTAACTTGCTTACAGCTTTAGCTCAAGCATGGACAAAAGAGCTGAACTCAAGAAGTGGAGTGAGTGACTGCCCTTAACATCCATGCAGCACTTAACCAAGTGTGGCAGCAAAGAACCCTTGCAAAACTTACAGTCAATAATAATCAGGGGTAATACTGGTTGGAGTCATAGCACAAAGGAAAGTGATTGAGATTGTTGGAGGTCAATCATCTCAGTTCTGGATGATCACTGCAGGAGTTCCACAGCGTAGCGTCCTCAGTCCAACCATCTTCAGCTGCTTCACCAATTGCCTTCCCTCCTTCAGAAGTGAGGATATTGGTGATAATATCAGAATTTCAGCATCATTTGTGACTCCTCAGATACTGAATCAGTCTGTCACCATATGCAGCAAGACCTGGACAATAGTCAAGCCTGGGCTAATAATTGGCAAGTAACATTCACACCATGAAAGTGCCAGTCAATTACCATTTCTAGCAAGAGACAATATTACCATCTCCCCTTGACATCCATCGCTGAATGCACCACTATCAACATCCTGACAGATTCCATTGACCAGAAGCTGAACTGGACGAGACATAGAAATACTGTGGATACAAGAGCAGGTCAGAGACAGGAAATTCTACAGTGAATAACTCACCTAACTCCCCAAAGGCTGTCCACCATCTCAAAGGCACAAGTCTGGAGTGTGATGGAATACTCTTCACTGTTCCAGGTCAAAACTCTGGAACACCCTTCCTAACAGCGCTGTGGATGTACCTACACCACATGGACTGTAGGTTCAAGAAGCCAGCTCACACCTTCTCAAGGGCAATTAGAGATGGCCATTACACGCTGGCCTAGCCAGTGACATTCACATCCCATGAATGAATAAAAAAAATTTACTTACCTGATTTGCAGGGAGCAGGTTGGTCAGAAGGTTTTGGGGAAAACTACCATTTGGGATTTTGTGTTTTTAATGACCTGCTCTCCCTGGTTGACAGGCTGTGGCCATTTAGTATACTGTGTTCATAAAAGTTTAAAGGATGTGCAAATTTAAGATGATTATGGAGTTGGAAGGAAATAGAAGCAATTTCCCCGGTAGGGAAATTCAGAACCAAGGGTTATTTTGAGAAGTGATTGGACACAATAGGAATCGATAAATCTCTCCATCAAAAAGCGATTGAGGCGATATCAATTCGTCGATTTTTGACTGGCAAAGGCGGGTAGATAGAAAGTACAGACCAGCCAGGATCTAATTGAACGTTGGGATAGGTTCAATGGTCTGAACGGTCTACTTCTCTTTAGGATTGTCAATCGTCCGGTTTATACCGGACAGTCTGGTGGTTCAACGGTTCTGTCTCCTGTCCTTTTGTCCAATATTTTTATTCTGAAACATCCAGTTTCTAAACAAAACAACTGAATGTTATTCCGAAGGGCAAAATTAAACGGGGGGGGGGGGGGGTAATAGAAATCCAACCTGATCAATGGGGTGCATTTGCAGTTCGTGCGAGAGAGACACCGAGAAAGAAAAGATTCATTCAAATACCACTCGCTCCCTTCACATTGAATTCATCTGCTCGCTGTTTTGACCTGTCTTCCTTGAAAGGGGGAAATGTACCGTACTGAATTGGAAAGTATTAAGGAGGGGGTATAATTAAAACTCTTGATGGAGGGGCGGGGGAGGGGCTGAGCAAATCCTCTTTCTGTCCAGAAATGCAAAACAGGGCGAGATGAATTCTAATGAACCAGCGATGCCTTCCAGATTCCTTCTAATGAACGCAGTTTGGAACATGTGAGAAGAGGAGGTAGATGGATGGCGGGGGGAATGCAAGCTGGCAACGTGAAATATGTAACACGCTATAGATCAATGATAATACCCGTCATTTCTGCATGACAGATAGATCCAGCTCACTGTATGCTGCATGTGCGGGAGTGTTTGGCAATGGGATGTTCTTGAGCTCCGTCAGCGACCAGTGTCACCCTCCGTCTGAAAATACAGGCAGCCATAGGAGAGTTCTGTCCAGGCCTGGGCTCATTCAACATCTCAAAATCGGTGAAGTTTTGAATTGTTTGCAAAGTAAGGCAAAAGTAGGGTTTAACAAACATTTGATGTACTATTCTCCTATTTTTAAACCCAACTCGAATCAATTTGAATTACAAAGGGAACACTGGCTTGCAAACCAAAAAGGATGAACACGAAATTGAACGATAGAGTTTTCATTATCTAGCAATGGATATAGATAATACAATACTGATTGTTGACATTCACTGTCAACCAGCGTGTATTATGGCTGACACAAAAGAATTAAATGGGTCACGAAAGTAGTGCCCCCCCCAGCTATCTGAATTTATTCAAACAGAAAATAATAAATTTCTATTCATGTTGCACCCCCCCCCCCCTTCCCCCACTACCACCAAGAGCAGCTGCAAAACTATGACCTATATTTAAATATAAATGTAGGACACAGAATTTTCAATAAAGAACAAATAAAGTCTACAGTCTGAATCATGACACCACTTTTGAGTTTTCATGATGCATTGAATTAAGATATAATGTTTGAGAATGATTATTCAAATTAATATAATGTTCACATGAATATACAAATTAAATAGGTTTCCTGCAGTCTAATCTTTTATGGATGAGGTGATACTATTAATTTTCATTTTTTCCCCAGTGAAAGGCCAATTGACTACAAATTATTCCCATTTTTATTTCCTTTAGTTCAATAATTGAGTTGTAATTTGAGTCTATAATGTCACATACATGAGAAAAGCAAAGTATAAATTGTCACCTTTTATTACAATTATATACAAGACCTATTTATCCAGTCCTCCAGGCAACTTCTAATATTTGCCACAAGGACAATTTGTCTGCACATAAACTGCTGCCATCGGAATCATTGCTACCCAGGGAGTCATCATGTTGACTTAGTACAAAGAGTTCCAGCAGACAATATAAGCAGCAAAGAAAGTAATTTAAAGACTCTCTATCATGTTACCTTGGCAGCTAATATAATTTTTGAATTTTGTGTACCAATGCAGAAAATTATCTCTACTATAATATATAGTTTGTACCTGTTCCTGAACAACATTGCTAATTATTGTTCCATTTCACAAATGCACAATACGGGACACAATCTTCAAAGCTGGGAAATTTCAGTTGATACCACTGAAATATTGAGTAACCTTTCTGCCTTTGGTGATGAGCTTGAAGGTTAAATTATATTAAACAAAATGATTTTGTTTTCAAAAGTGGCTTTTTAAAGATTACAATCTGCCATTGTCTTCTTAACTTTTCAATGAGGAACCTTTTAATTTGTTCAAATGGTAGTGGTTTAAAACCATTCATTAAAAAAAAAGATTGAGCAACTAATATTTTATTAAACCATAATGTTTTCAATCCTAAATTGTACTTTTTTGGTCTAATTTATGTTGCTACTTTACTTTCAGTTGGAACCGCTCGTTTAGAGGACAATACTGTTTGCATTGCTGATAGTGGGCGGGGGCGGGGAGGGGGGGGGGGACGGGATTAAGCAGCCCCATTTGCTGCTGGCAGGAATCCTGATGTCCTGCTGTATGGGACATCACGGCTAAAATGGGATTCCTGACTGGCAGCGAGGCAAACTCGTCGCCATTCACCCGGCCAGCGCTGAGCAGGTTCCTGCCTAGAACAAGTGGGGACCTAATAATCATGCAAACCTGGTGATTTGCATTGCATTAGTGAGCTTGTCAGCTGATTCAGTGGGCACCTCTGATGCATCCACCTCCCCAGCAGGAAATGCACCAGGCAGGCTTTGGCAATTATCCAGACACTCGTGGACCAGGTGGCACATTTCCTCATCACTCGGACTCTGAAATGTGCATGGTATAGTGGTTAGCACTGCTGCCTCACAGCACCAGGGATCTCCATTCAATTCCAGCCTTGGGTCACTGCACGGAACTTTCACGGTCTCTACATGTCTGTATGGGTTTTCCCCCCCCGGTTTTCCTCCAGTTTCTTCCTACAGTCCAAAGATGTGTATGGTAGGTGGATTGGCCATGATAAACACACAGGGTTATGGGCATAGGGCAAATTGCTGCACACTCAATGGGCCAAATGGCCTCTGTTTGCACTGTCGGGATTCTGTGGTTCTATGGTGAGAAGTTATGGATAGCTTAGGAGTAAAAATTCAAAGCAACTGCATACCATCCAGAATGATGTGGAGATGCCGGCGTCGGACTGGGGTAAACACAGTAAGAAGTCTAACACCACCAGGTTAACGTCCAACAGATTTATTTGGTAGCAAAAGCCACTAGCTTTCGGAACCTGCCTGGATGTGCAAAATCTCACTAGCTGTCCTGTCTGGAGACAATACACATCTCTTTAACCTGTGCTTAATGCTCCCTCCACTCACATTGTTTGTACCTTTAAGACTTGATTAGCTGTAAAGACTCACATTCCAATCATTATTCATGTAAATTGAGTTTGTGTCTTTGTGCCCTGTTTGTGATCAGAACTCCCACCCACCTGACGAAGGGACAGCCTGTTCCGAAAGCTAGTGGCTTTTGCTACCAAATAAACCTGTTGGACTTTAACCTGGTGTTGTTAGACTTCTTACTGTGTGTACCATCCAGAATCACAGGGTGCATTAGAACAATGGCAATAAACTTCAAAAATCATGTTGAGGGCATATAGTCAAGATTATCCAAAGGATTGGGATAAAGAAATTCCATTTGTACTTTGTGCAATTAGGGACGCACATAATGAATCAACTAAATTCAGTCCATTTGAATTGATTTTTGGTCATGGGGTAAGAGGGCAACTTAAATTGATCAAAGAGAAATTAGTAAGTCAGCATGCAGAGACTACATTAATTGGACGACGTTTCAAACATTAGTGAGAGATTAACTAGAGCTGGTAAGTTGGCTAGACAGCATTTAAAAGTGGCACAGCATGTGAAGAAATAAGAAACGGATAAGAAATCAAAACTTTGTAGTTTTGCCAGTGGGGATAAAGTGTTTGTATTACTACCAGTGGTAGATGAACCTTTAAAAGCAAGGTTTAGTGGGCTTTATGAAAACAAAAGGAAATTAAGTGAAATGAATTATTTGATAGATAGAAGGAAAACTGTGTGTCATGTGAATGTGCTCAAACAGTATTTTGATAGGGAAGGGAAACAGAAAGGTGTGTTTGTTGTTACAACTCAGAATGAAAACATAAATCCAGATTATTTTGAATTTGACATTCCGCTCAGATTCAGAAGATGATGATATATGCTCAGTTTGAGATGCAGCAGCTGAAAGTTTTGATTAAACAAATAAAACTGGTCAAGGCAGAGAAGGAGAATTAGTTATTGGACAATGAAGTGAATAAGGAAAGTCAGCAGGTGGAGAGACAGATGCAAGAAAAGTTGACTGATTTGGACCCTGTACCTGAGTTGTTGAAATTACCTTAACATAAATTGCAGGATTGTCAAAAACAGCTCATCTATCCAAAGGAAAATATAGATGAACCAACAATCATGTGTGATCTCAAAATGGAAATTGAGAAACAGATGTACTTTACCACTGCAGACAAAAGAAAAAGGACAACAAAGTGAAGTGAGACTGTTTATTGAAACTGTACCATAATTTCAAATGAACTGCTGGAATAATGAATCTATACAGCCTGCACCCACATAGATATCATGATGTGGAAATGCCAGCATTGGACTGGGATAAACACAGTAAGAAGTCTCACAACACCAGGTTAAACCTGGTGTTGAGACTTCCCACATGGATACCCAGAGAAACAGTGCTGCTCATAGCTGGCGTTTGAGTAAATTATGATGGTTTTCGCAGCAGTATAACTAGATCTCTGGAACTATGGTTGCAACGTGTTCGGACACCAAAGGAAGTCAAGCTGCTGTGTGTCTTTGCCAAAGAGTGTGTAGTAATGGTGAAGATCCAGAGCAAACAAAGGAGTTGGACTGCCTGACGGAGGAACTAAGGCTGTTAAGAAGAAAGGGGACAGAGATAAGGTGACCTTTTTAAAATGGGCCTGACCACACACGTGAAGTTAAGAAAGTATACAAAGGGAGAGGCTCTCTTTGACTGAGTATGTGAGCAGTTCAATCTTCTGGGGGGGGGGGGGGGGGGGGGAAACTTTGTTTTGACATTTTGGGACTTTGCAATCAATGTAAAGTTTTATCCTTCTGATCTTACCGAGCTTGCTGAGGACATAACCAGAACTAAGTTATATTTGTAACAATGGAATTGAGCTTGGACCTGGGATCAAAGCAGGATCAAAAACTGAAGGAGTTTTTGAACAGGAAAGAAAAAGCAGCTGAACAAAAGCAGTGTGTTGAGAAAAGAAGGAAGAGAGAACGTGATTGCCAATGCTTTTTCATGACGTTGATGAAAAGGAGGAATGTCCAATGGTGAAAGAAAAGGACTGAAATGGACTATCCTACTGTTATGTTTGCATGCTTAAATTTAATAAAGTGTGTGTATATATATATATATATATATAGTAGAGTTCTAATAGTGTGAAACTAGAGGTTTTGAAAATGACACCAACTTTGCATTTTAATGGTTCATTTTTATAGGGGGAGGTAAGGTGTCACAATACTGTGCCTTTAAGAAATGTAGTGTATTGTGAAGGATTTTGTTTAGAAGGCAGTTCTACTACCCAGTGATGCTTTGTGTACACCTGCTGAGCATGCAGAAGCAAAATTGATCCTACTTGGAGTGTTTGTTTTAATCTGGGCTAATGCAGTTTTATTTTACTGTTTTCCCTGGGGTATTCAGGGTGGATTTGATTAGGTTAACAAGAAAATCACGTGACTGGGTGGAGCTAGGCTTACAGAGAGAAACAAGCAGCTAACTGCCATTTTGGATCTTTGCAGTGCAGTGGTCCTGTCTCTCTCCCTCGCTGGAGATTGACATGTGGGGCTTGCCAGGGAAAAAAGGTCTCTTTCTCTGAAGTTCTGCTGTTAAAGATAGATCTTTCTCTAGAAGCTGCTGTCTGGAAGTCAGAAGACAGGTGTACTTCTGAATCTCTGTCCAGAGGTTTTAAAAGGCTGGAAGACTAGCACCCCACACAAACCCATTCTGAAGAGTGGTTTATGTCTGGGGAGATCCAGTGGGTTACTAGTCAGATTACGGAAGTCGCAACCCCGACTCCCTCACCTCAATTCTTGCTACTGTCACAGTCTGGCTAATGACCTGGAACACAAAATGACCTGGACACATCACTCAAAGAAACAGGCTCTCTTGTGCTGCTTGGCATAAAAGAGACGACAACAAAAAGAACCCAAAATCTCACCTGCTACTTATCCACCAAGTCTGCTATGAATGCAAAAGATCTGACTATAGCAAGTTTTAAAATATCACAATGTGAAACATTTTGGAAAATGAGGTCAAAGTTGTTGAAGTACAAGCTTTCTCTTCAATGCAAAACTCCCAACACAGATTCCTGTGGCATAACACTCACCTTCTGTGGCCGAGAAGCTTCTTTTTAAACTGTGTTTTCTGCCCTCCCAATCATCTCGCAATCTATGTCATCAACTTCTAGCTAGCTTTACTTGTGATCTTTACCATCTGTCTTATATGACATCTTCTCAAATAAACAAGTAGCACTAAAATTGAGGCTGTAACTGATGCAGTTTTAAAAAGGAGTATGTGAAGCTTGCGTATGTGAAACATCATTTAACGATAGAGGGTTGGTAGGAGGAGAGGTACTCAATACAATTAATGTTACCAGGGAGGCAGTGCTTGGTAGACTAACGGGACTGAAGGTGGACAAGTCCCCGGGCCCGGATGGAATGCATCCCAGGGTACTGAAAGAAATGTCAGAGGTAAGAGCGGATGCGTTAGTGGTTATTTATCAAAATTCGTTGGATTCTGGGGTAGTGCCAGCGGATTGGAAAACGGCTAATGTTACGCCGCTGTTTAAAAAAGGAAATAGACAAAAGGCGGGTAACTACAGGCCGGTTAGCTTAACGTCTGTAGTTGGGAAAATGCTGGAATCCATCATTAAAGAAGAAATAACAGGCCCTCTGGATAAGAATGGTTCGATTAAGCAGACGCAGCATGGATTCATGAGGGGAAAGTCGTGCTTGACGAACTTGTTGGATTTTTATGAAGATGTGACTAGTGCGGTTGACGGAGGGGAATCGGTGGATGCGGTGTTTTTGGATTTCCAAAAGGCGTTTGATAAGGTGCCTCACAAAAGGTTGCTGAAGAAGATTGGGTCACACGGAGTTGGGGGTAGGGTGTTAGCGTGGATTGGGGATTGGCTATCCGATTGGGGATTGGCTATCCGACAGGAAGCAGAGAGTCAGAATAAATGGGTGCTTTTCTGGTTGGCGGATGGTCACTAGTGGCGTGCCGCAGGGATCAGTACTGGGGCCTCAACTATTTACCATTTATATAGACGATCTGGAGGAAGGGACTGAGTGTAGGGTAACAAAGTTTGCAGACGACACAAAGATAAGTGGAAAAGTGAATAGTGTGGAGGGCGTAGAAGGTCTGCAGAGAGATTTGGACAGGCTGAGTGAGTGGGCGAGGATCTGGCAGATGGAGTATAACGTTAACAACTGCGAGGTTATTCACTTTGGAAGAAATAATAGCAAATTGGATTATCTAAATGGAAAGAAATTACAACATGCTGCTGTGCAGAGGGACCTGGAGGTCCTTGTGCATGAGACGCAAAAACCCAGTCTGCAGGTGCAACAGGTGATCAAGAAGGCAAATGGGATGTTGGCCTATATCGCAAGGGGGATAGAATATAAAAGCAGAGTTGACTTGCTGCATCTGTACAGGGCATTGGTGAGGCTGCAGCTGGAATACTGTGTGCAGTATTGGTCCCCTTATTTGCGGAAGGATATATTGGCCTTGGAGGGAGTGCAGAGAAGGTTCACCAGGTTGATACCAGAGATGAGGGGTGTTGATTATGAGGAGAGACTGAGCAGATTGGGTTTGTACTCATTGGAATTTAGAAGGCTGAGGGGGGATCTTATAGAGACCTATAAGATAATGAAGGGGCTGGATAGGGTAGAGGTGGAGAGATTCTTTCCACTTAGAAAGGAAACTAGAACTAGAGGGCACAGCCTCAAAATAAAGGGGGGTCAGTTTAGGACAGAGTTGAGGAGGAACTTCTTCTCTCAGAGGGTGGTGAATCTCTGGAATTCTCTGCCCACTGAAGTGGTGGAGGCTACCTCGTTGAATATGTTTAAATCACGGATAGATGGATTCCTGATCGGTAAGGGAATTAGAGGTTATAGGGATCAGGCGGGTAAATGGAACTGATCCACTTCAGATCAGCCATGATCTTATTGAATGGTGGGGCAGGCTCGAGGGGCTAGATGGCCTGCTCCATGTTCTTATGTTCTTATGTACAAATTTACCAGTGGGAAATTTGCACAATTCATAAAAACTCACTAGCAGTCAGCTGGCAAAATTAATACCATGTTATTTTCCATAAAAATGATTAAAATAAAAGCATCACCTTTTAACAAGGAAAATACCATTCACCATACACCCCATGAAATATGCCACCATCACCCTGCCACATCAGCCCCCTCCCCAAAGATGGCTTTGATACTACAGCATCCTCTAATGCAAAAACTTTGCATAACCTCAAGGAAATAAAAAAAAAGTCCATTATATCACTAAACATTATAAAATTGGAATTAAAAAAACCCATCTGGCTGCATCTCCGCACCAACCTAAAATGTTAATCGTTTCTCTCTCCACAAAGACTGGAAGTGTGAACTCATTCCTTCCCTACAGACAGTGCCGGCTTTAGGCATAAGCTAAACAAGCTACAGCTTAGGGCTTCACAAAATTTCAGGTGGTTTACAATGAAGAGAACATTTAAGAACAGATACCAGAAAAGAAAAAGCACCAGCTTGAAGAGCAACTCAAAAAATTACCAAAAAGTTGACAGTTACTTTACTCCAGAAACAGATAAGGATCCACAAACCCAAGGTGATCAGCAAAGTCCAAAACAACCACAGCCTAGTGCCTCTGCTACTGAGACAACAGAGTCTGGAATCTCAGCTGAGGAAAACACTGGAAGTGATGCAAATGTGAGCGTTGCAGAGCCGACATCCACAGTTGAAACAACAAAATTCATGAAACTCAATGATGTAGGTCAATGGGGTGTCTTAACCGAGGATGAACTCTCATACTGGATCCTTAAGGGTCCTTCAGAGTGTCAACACTGGAATGGCCCATTTGAAAACTCAAAGCGGTCATTCAAAAATCAAGATGGATATTGTTCAAAAGGTTCTTTTCAGTCCCGAAAAATTAATGGTGAAATATACGATCGGGAATGGCTAGTTTACTCTCCAACAACTGCTTTGTCTGCAAGCTCTTTTCAACATCAACTGCAGCACTAGCTTCTGGTGGGTTTTCTGACTGGCGAAATCCCATTGCAATGTGAGAGAGATCAAGCCAGCCAAATGATAAATAAGTAATCAGTAAATGCATTTATTTGAAAATAATTTGTATTTTACACTTTAAATACCTTGCTATTAAATAATTAAAAGGCATAATTATGTTTTCAATTTTTTTGTGGCAACCCAAGGTCCTGTTTTGGTACGCAACTTTGAGAGACCTTTTGGTGTAACTTTTTAACAAGGGGCCTCCAAACTTTATATAGCTTAGGGCCTCACCAAGTCTAAATCCGGCACTGCCTACAGATGCTATCAAACGAGCTGCACATTTCTGTTTTTACTTCAGGTTTCCAGCATTCTCAGTATTTTGCTTTTTTAATCATATAATTGGAGCTGTTTATGTTCACAATTTGCACAGTACCGTGGGTAGCTTTCAACTCTTTATTATGCAACTTGATATTTTTAAAAATCCCTACTCTGATAAGCCATCTCAGAGGAAACTTACAACTATTAGACTACCATACCGGTTAACATTATTATAGTACAACGAAGGTTGCAAACAGATATCATGGGTAAACATCTGGACAACCATGAAATTCTTGTTCACAATATTTGCTTGACTGCCAATATTAACAAAATTGCCTAGTGAATGGTAAAGATGATCTGGTATGTTGATTTCTTCCTTCACAGGACATTTGTGCCACTGGCAAGGCCAGCATTTATTGCCCATCGCTATTTGGCTTGAGAATATTGTGGTGAACCACTCTTGAACCACTGCAGTCCATGTGGTGATGCTACTCCCAGTGTTGTTGAGGGGACTTCTCAGATTTTTGATCCAGCATTGAAGGAACAATAGCACACCTACTTCAGTACATTATTTGGGGTCTGACTGATCTTGCTATGACTGGACAGATAATAAAATAATCCGAGTGCAGTCCCATTCATCAAGAGGATTGTGGAAAAGCATTGGATGCGGATTATGTGGTCAACTGTTGTCAAAGACCACAAATTGAAGACCGAGTGAAATTTACCATCATCACAGCCTCAAAGGATGTCATTCTGACTTTGATAAAAAGGCATTTTGATACTATGCCAATGGCAGAAATCTGATGAAAGAATTCAAAAGGATTCTGGGAGAGGTGACCATGAAAATGAGATTTTCAAATATTTCTAATGATCTTGACACATATCATTTCATGTATTTTTTGAATAGATTCAGTATGTTCTGCCTCCACTTGTAAATCAAATTTGTTATCATGTCCCCTCACCAATGTTAGCCTCAGTTATGAAGAGCTACGTTTTGGTAGACTTTCTTTTTCCTGAATTCATTTTGCAGCATATATAATTATGCCATGATAATTAAGCAGAACATTGCAGAGTTAACTTGGTTGGTGGTTTATGTCTAGTCAGAGTTCATGACCTTGAACACCAATTAATCTGCGAATCTGCTGCTTCAGAGACTAATCATTTTGTTTGCATGTTCCACCATGATGCAAGTATGAGAATTTAGAAATGAATAAAATATATATTTTTTTAAATCAAAATACTGGAGGTCACTTATGAACCCTGCTGATATTCAATGTGAGGGCATCCCAAATCCCAAAAGGGAAATTTGGAACACCATTTTCTTAACTTTATTTTTGCAATTTTGAAATATGAGAAGAGATGAATCCAAGTGAGGAAAGGAGCAGTCTTGTTATAAATTGTTCAGGTAACAAAATGTTTAATAAACTTTAAAGCATACAAGGAAGGCAACAGTAAAGAACATTTACAATTAACTACAATAATGATTACTCAGATCGTAGTCCACTTTCCTAAACTCAAGAGAACACAACTTCCCCAAAACAACATCCCATAGGTTTTAACATTATGAGCCAAATCCAGCAAATAACCACCACAGGACTTTTTTTTTTGCGGGAATCCTTCTTCTAGTTTAGAGTAGCATTTATGGGGTCTAACAGACAGCTTCTTCCAGTTTCAGCATAACAGCTTGACCCAGGAGAAAGAAAAACGGTTTGCAAACTAAGTGTGGCCATAATCTAGGCCTTGAGACTGTTAGACGTCACTTTGCTGAACTCTCCTACTAGCCTAATCTGCATCACATAAGCCCTCAGTGCAACTACTTGCCTATCTTTAAAATTCTTGACTTTTCATTTAATTCCAACTTACATAGTATTTTAGAATTTTATTTTCTACGCAGCAATTAGCCCAAACTCCATTTAATGCAGAATTTTCTCATTTGCAAATTAACAGTTGCACCACTTGTTTTTATTTCCTTTGACCCCCTTCCTTTGCCCATGTTAACTTTAATAGGATAGGTGGTGGAAGAAGAATGGATACTAGTATGGATTTACAGGATTTGGGCCAGTGTACCTGTGGAAGATCAGCACCAAATGGATTCGCTGGGCTGAATGGTCTATCTCTACACTGATTTTTAAGTTTACCTCAAGTACATGGCTGTAAAAGCACTGCATTGACTTGAAATCACTCCTCCAATTTTTCCTACTCTTCCCAAAAAAAGTAACCAATGTTGGGTTCTTAACCAGTGGCTCACAAGTATCAGTGATTAGTAATCAGGAACAGGAAATCTGTTATTATTTCTCCCAGTCAATGCACCAACACGATTTCATCAAATATTCGGGGTATAGATGAGTTCTTCAGCATTTGTATTTTTCCTACAATGTACATTTTAGGAACTCTGCACAAGGTTGGACCTCTCCCTCCAGATCTGTTATAGTCGTTACATTTTAGATGCCTCAGCATCAGGTGCTTCTGATGATATTCCTATTCTACAAACACCACCACCACTAGTTCCTAATTAGTAACTGCACTCTTTGGTCACAGTGATATAAATAACACCGCTTGAATGGCGAACCCAGCATAAACAATGGTTGGACACTGGGGTATTTTGAATAGAACCATAGAAAACTAATGGCACAGAATCCATCCAGCCCACTGGATGGAATTTTATGAGTTTTTTTTTAAAAAAGTGTCCAGCTAGCATGAAAACGGGAGAGTTCCTGATCTCTTTTTTTGGGCGAGTTTTCACTCCCAATTTTATGGACTTAGACATTGAAACTATGAGCTAGACCATTTCTAGTTGCTGTAGACAGTGGGCTGGACTTAATTTGCCAGCCAGTCTGCAGAGGGAGCTATTGCGTGTGTAACATGTGTAATTCCAACAACAGAGTTCGGACAGAGAAAGAGAACTGTTCAGGCTCCTGCTGCTGCGGGCAGCCTCAATAAATAACTCCCATCTCCTTCCCACAGACATAATCACTGGGGCTGGCACCCGATCGCAACCCCCACACTGCCCACAACAATCACGATCCAAAGGGGCAGCGGGCCCTGCTCCCCTTACCAATTGCATCTGCAGAGCAGCAGCATCCCCCCTCCTCTCCTGATTAGGCCACCCTTCAGACCCTGCCCTCACGCACTGCCCAGTGGGGAATGCCAAGTTGCCCAGTGGGCATTACAGAGGTGACAGGCTGGCACAGCCGAAGTGGACATCCTTCTTTCCCTCACCTCCCCAGGGGGCCTCAATGGCTTCCGGTTCTACCAGCGAGGCCAACACAACTGTTCCCCATTCATGGAGAATTTTCCCTAGCCAGAGAGAACATCTCCCGGAGAGGCCATAACAAGCCAGCCTGCACAATTCAGCACCGGGCTTGCTAATGTCATTTAAATCAGCATTGTAATAAATTACCATAATTTATTCAGCCTCTCACCTAGTTCCGGCGAGAGACTGACCACGCTGGATATCCCACGTGATCCTGATTTTTGGGCTCTCAAATTTTTCCAGCTCACTTCTGCCCATTGATGGCGGGGTGAGCCGGTAAAATCCCGGCCTGTGTGTCAGCACCAGCCAAAAAGAGAGAAAAAAATTTAAGTACTCATTTTAATCCCACTTTTCAGCACTTGGTCCATAGCCTTGCAGGCTACAGCACTTCAGATGCAAAGCCAAGTACCTTTTAAATCAGTTGGGTGTTTCAGCCTCAACCACCAATTCAGGCAGTGAATTCCAGGTGTACATCACCGTCTGTGCAAGAACATTTTTCCTCATATCCCCTGTAATCCTTCTACCAATCATCCTAAATGTATGCCCCCAGTAATTGACCTGTCAGCTTGGGGAGATGGGTATTTCCTGTCTACCCTATCTAGGTCCCTGAATTTTGTATACCTCATTAGGTCACCTATTAGGCTCCCAAGCTGCTAGGAAAACAATTCTAGCCTGTCCAGTCTTTCCTCATAGCTGCAATTTTCAAGCCTTGGCAGGATTCTTGCAAATCTCTTTACTCTCTCTCTATAGCAATAATGTCTTTCCTGTAATCTGGTGACTAGAACTGTCCACAAAACTCCAGCATTACATCCCCGCTTTTGCTCTCAATATCTCACCTAATAAAGGAAAGCATTCCATGTGCATTTTTGCCACCTTTTCCACCCTTCCTGTTACTTTCAGGAACTTTGGGCATGCACTTCCAATATCTCTCATTTCCTCCAACCCTCTCAATATCTTCCCATTTATTGAGCATTCCCTTACTTTGTTTAATCTCCTCAAATGCATTAAATCGCATTTTTCCAGATTGATCATGCTTGCGTCTTTCTACAAAACGCACTAGCTTCATTTCAGGGAAGGAGTGGTGTTTTCATCCCTGGACAGAAACCACCTAACGGCATCTAATGTAAAGTTCATATGGATTGCTACAAAAGCATACATGGAAAACTTAATTGATTAACTAGTGAACACTTAATAAAAGGAGGAGTGACTCAAATTTCAGCGATTTATTACATAGCACTCTAAAGCAATTTGTCTTCTGGTCCACAAATAGTTTAGTTCAACATGTAATGTTCTTCAATTTAGGAACGTCTTTTCAAGCAAAAACAGTGACAAACATAATTAGTGTAGAAGAAATCCTTCACTTCTGGACAAAATATATTCTCAAAGGTACACAGAATCTCTACAGTGCAGAAAGAGGCCATTTGGCCCTTTGAGTCTGCACCAACTCTCCGAAAGAACATCCTACCTTGGCCCTCCCTCTGCCTCATCCCCATAACCCCACGCATTTACCATGGCTAACCCACACATCTTTGGACAGCAAGGGGCAATGTGGCATAGCCAATCCATCTAACATCTTTGGATGGAGGGGAAAATACAGAAACAGATCCAAAAGAATGTTTTAGATGTTAACCTCAGCTCAGAGACAGCACTCTTGGATCCGAGTTAATAGTAATGGGTACAAGCCTCACTTCAGAACCTTGAGAATACAAATCCAGAGAAATGCTGAATAGAGATCCCTTTTACCTTCTCAGGTGGCAGAAAATAAATGTTTCCATTACATTAATTGAAGAGAAGCACAATAGTTCTCCCAGTATCCTGGCCAATATTGATCCCTCAAACAAATTAACTAAAAAAAAGTGACCTGGTCATTTACTGTCCGCAAATTTGCTGCCATTTCCCTACAAGTGGTGAGGATTCAGAATACTAATTGCTGTTAAGCATTCTGAGCTATGCTGAAGTTATGAAAGCAGATGTGTAAAAAAGCAAATTCTTTCAACTAAAGGTTGGTAGCGGGTACTGGACGCGATCAAAAGATGATGCCTTCAAATCTTAATATGGGAAGTTGTGAAATTGAATACAATAAATCTGATAATTATTTTTGATGCCAGCCACAAATTAACAAACTGGGTCATGAGTAGCCTTCAGGGAAAGGAGGTCATACTTATCCAGGCTGGCCTCCAGTAAACCTATAAAATGGGCCATACTTTATTGTAGCAGGGCATCTGTTTGCCATTTAAGATTTGCTTTTGCATGGCTTTTTAATGTTTTGTCTGCTGCAATTGTGCACTGGTATCATCGCAGCAAAAGAATCAAAGTATCTCGGATAGGAATGTACAGGGCAAACAACTGGATCTCCTCAACTGATTAAGGGTTGTGAATTTAACATGGAAGAACTGGGAAGGAAGTGTAAATTAGTCTGGGTGAATTGAAAGTCAAACCAGGTACAGGAAGAGAAATAAAGGGGAAGAAAGATTTAATTGAGAGAAGAAAGGCAAAGGGAAAAGTAAAACTTTTAATTATGTTTTTAAAATCTACAATTAAAACCTGAAGGAATGAGATACCACACTTAGTTAATTTTCAGTAACAAGAGAACTTGATTGGCATAAATTAATATTTGATGCTGTTAAAAAGGTTACGTCCTGTAGAACTAATTTGTAACGCATTTCAATTGTGAACCAGACTGCAAGATGCATTGCTGCAAAGCCACTGGCAGTGTCATGCAATTCTTCTGGATTTTTGAGTTTAATCACATATCTATCCCACACTTAAAGTTACTATACTATTTACACAAATAACAATGAGCGCCATTAGTTTGACCAGAAAATCTGGGTGAATGCGGCTGAATCTTAATATGCACAGTAATGATTATTTATTCGTAAAAATATTTCATCTCAGGATAATAAAAGTTTGCCAACAACATTGAGACCAAGGTTAAAAAAATCTTTGTACTGTAAAAAAAAGTTGAGAATTTTGAAAAGCTGGATTTCCCTCAAACTTCAAAACACGAGTTATTATTTACAGATGCCACATTTACTTGGTCTTTAAAGACATAAATTGTCATTTTGCAGTTCAATACAGTATAATAAAGTCACATTAATCAAAACAAATAGAAAGATCAACACATTTGCAGAATTGACCCTTTGAAAAGTGAATCACATAAGCTTCATTCAAATTTGCCAGAAACAAAATATATACCATTTGATTTCCAGATATTACAATTATGCACGTTTGAAACTTTATTTCAGAAGTGCATAATTTTCACATACGAAAAAGGTTCTCACCTCTTCTACTGTTGGGTGCTTCCAGCATCTCCAGATACTTGCTGGGGTACAGTTGCCATCTGATTTTTACACATGACCCTAGACAGCCAGTGTCAAGTGTCACTCCTCCCGCAGCAACAAAACTGACCTAACCAGTCAGAAACAACATTTTTCAATGCCAATCATGCTGCGTTATCTCTCCTAATCGAGTAATTGACATAGTTGGTGACAATATTATTTCCTCCAACACTGCTCGTCGAACCAGTTCCCCTCTTAGCAACCTAACTGCAACCTGTGCATTTTCAGTGAAAACTTTTCTTTCTGTCTCCACGGTATTATTTCTAGAGTCCTGAAAGACCACGTGTTTCTCATTTATTTACTGCCACTCGGCAAATTGTTTTAGACATGCAACCAAAATCTTTAGGCTGAATATTACACTGCGCGGGCGGGGGGGGGGGGGGTATATTGTACCCCTTGTATCAGGAGCAAGCCACCCCACCTGCCTCCCCCATGCAGTCAGCTCACTCTTAATTAGCTTGAGGGGGAACTTGTCTCCATCAGGAAGCCGCACTTCCAAGCAGCCCATCAGCTCACCAGCTGCTCTCTGGCCCCAGTCATGTCACCATAAGCAGTGACCACTGCTGGGAGAGTCTCAGAGGGAAGAGTCTTGCAATGGAATCAGACTTGTGAAGTCTTGTCAGGGCTATGCTGGCAACACCTGGTGGGGGTGTTGGTTGGCAGGCAGTGGGGAATAAAACAAGAGGGTATCGTATGATTTGGCATCTCCAATGTGTATTGTGTCTGGAGACAATACACATCTTTTTAGCTTGTCTTGATGCTCTCTCCATTCACATTGTTTTGTTTCTTAAAGACTTGATTAGTTGTAAGTATTCGCATTCCAACCATTATTCATGTAAATTGAGTCTGTGTCTTTATAAGCTGTGTTTGTGAACAGAATTCCCACTCACCTGAAGAAGGGGCTTAGAGCTCCGAAAGCTTGTGTGGCTTTTGCTACCAAATAAACCTGTTGGACTTTAACCTGGTGTTGTTAAACTTCTTACTGTGATCTCCAATGTGCACAGGGGACCAAAAAGGAGGTTCTCCACGCACCCTCCTCCCCTTGCTTGCTCAGTGTGCTAGGTTTTACCTGACAGGCTGGACATTTGGAGCTGGCCTCATCTGCAGTCAGTAAAATTCCAGTGGTGACGGGAGGGGACCTTTAGATGGCCCACAGGCAAGCAGACAGCCTGATAATTACTCTGTCACTGGTAAAATTGCAGTAGTGGTAGGCTGGTGAAGGTAGACAGTGGAGATGGTATCACAGCAGTGGCATCGAGTTTTCGGCCCTCCCCTCATCCTGCCTCCCATCCCGCCTTCAAGGGATGGGGTGCTGTAAAATTTCAGCCCACAAATAACACCAAGCTCTTCTTTTGCACAACATCTCTTGATAACTACCCCACCCTAAGATTCATTTAAAGATTTGACATTAACACAAATAAAAACAAGCGTCCAGATATCTTTTCAATGACAAGTTTAATTGTTAAAGCATTTTATTATTGAGGAAACACAGGCTGAAACCAAAGAGTGTTTTGTGCAAGACTCTCTAAAGTCAGTGAAGCATAACCAACAGCAATACAATAGAATATAGCTCCATCAAGATAGGTGTTGGGGAAAGGAGGCAATGGCAGATCAAAATGCCACCTGGGCCCAAAAACCAATGTGTTTTGTAATAGCAATGCTAAATGCCACATGGTGTGTCAATTTTTGGGAGCTGTGCATATGTTAAGTTGGATAGTTAGAGGTAACAGCTACTAATAATGGAGTGTTATTTGGAAAAAAGTGCCTGTATTCAACAATCAATAATGCATCAATATCTTGTCACAACAACTACAGGTTGTAGCCTGCTATTACTGCAAGCTCTGAATCAGAAATGCAAAGACCTCTACAATACAAGAAAGGTTATATCGTTGCAATGTATATGTATTTCTTATATATCTACCAAAAGTTAAGAAGTCTTAAGTTTTAAACATTATTGCTCAAAATTTCATCTCAACTATCAAGGATAACTAGATATTGTGATATTAATACAAACCTATGTTAAAATTGAGTCTAATTCAAATTGGGTTATCATAATATTATTTAAACTTGTGACATATGCACTAGCGCTGAGCACATGTACTCTTTCCTATTCATTGATTTTGCCAATGGGCATCTTCTGGCTGTATTTGAAAATATAAATTCACTTCACACAAATAGCTTCCATAGTTGACTCCATGAATAGTAGCACATTAAGTTCCACCACTGGCAAAATAACTGTGCTGCTGGTAAGATCAGTTTGAGAATTTTTGAGAAGTACATGCGGCAATTTAATCTTATGAGATAACCACACTCTAGTATTTGGTAGATCGTTGTCTTTTTACACCATCACCTGGTAACAATAAATTGGTCCTGCAGAAACCTAGTAAAATTGAAAGCTTTCTCAAACCTACTGAAGTGAAACATGTGCACACATATACTTTGGCGTAGAAAGAACATTACCCGATTGTGCATGCTCAAGTACATTTAAATGTCAAAATGTCCCTTCCTTCTTGGGGATAAGAAACATGGCATAGTACCAGCTTAATTCAATAACAAGATTTAGAGAAAATCTCCAAATAAAAAATGCAGAATATAAAAAGTTTTAATGTATGCATTAATAAAAAAAACTTGGTATTTCATAATTTTCAGGCACATTAACAAAAACTGATGTGATTTATAACTGAAATCAAGTGATAAATACAAACATTTCCCTGAAAGAGACACTTAATAATTATGCAAAGTCTTGTGTAACCAGGATTAGCACCCTTGTTTAAATATATGGCTTATTATACAGCTATAGAGGCAGTGCATTCGGCACCAACTGGATGATTCATATAGTTTAATACACAGGTTTCATCCATCCAAGCAACCCAGAGGGAAAATGGCAGCAAGTAGTAGGATAGCAGTGATCTAGTTGATAATCAGAATACCACTGATATGTGATGTTCTTGAAAAAAGTTCGAAAACATGAAGGTTGAACTGAAATTGAAGAACAGTTAGTTTCTCAGAACAAGTATATAACAGTATCATCACAATTTAACTATTCAGCTCACTGTAAAAATTTATATTTGGAGTGTGTGGCGATGAACACCATTTAGACAATAAAAATGTCCAACATCAGCAAAGAACAACTGCTACATTACTTTCATAACATAAAACAAATAAAGGCAGATGTTAAATGTAAGTTGGTAGAAATATTAATATGACTGATGGATTCTACAACAACTGGTAATAAAATCTGAGTTTCAATAACAGGATCAATAGTCCTTAATAATCTGCCAGATTGTTCGGGATACTGTGCAAGCAAATGTCCATTTTGTTTAGCAACATACATTTGCATCTTTCTAATTCTGCTATTTGAGTTCAGGTAACTTTCTGTTGCGCTTTACAAGAGCATACTTTGCATAAAGTGGTCTTGAGAGTTCATATCAACTTAACACAACAGGAAGAGAAGGAATTTTAAAGAATAGTTTGAGAAAGTAAACTCTTACACAGAACACATCTCTCAATACGTTACATTTATAGGATTGTAAACATTGCATAGTAAGTTTGCAAAAATGCGATGGTGTTCATGGGAAGCTTGAAAAATAATGCAAGGAAACAATTTAAACATTTGCAACTAACGGCTTATTACCCTATAAAGTAGATGCTTACTTCCTGAAAAGCTGTAAGAAGATTGTTGTGAGTGGTTAGAGGAAATTGAAAGAGAAGGGGGACCACACACATCAAAAAAAGGTCATGTAAAAAAAAAGTTGAGCTTCTTTCCTCCCTAAGGGAAGATTGAAATTGCAATGAGGGGTATCAGGGCAGGTTGAGAAAAAAAATCTTTAGATAAACTGCATTAGATTGGGAAAACAATTTGCTACGATTTTACATGCTACAAGAAAGGATAATTCCTTTGGTACTTAAGAAAATCATTCCTCTCATTTTTTAAATTCAGTTTGTCAACTGGAATTAATCAAATCACACATCAAAAGATGATTGATTTCACTATCACAGTATTGTGAAATCTTGCAGTATGCATTGCTGCTGCCATATTTGTCTATATAATAGTTATAATAATGTGATTAATTCAATGAGGCTTTCCTTATCTGCAAAACCTTTCCTATTCAGCGACTTTTCAATAATCAATTGTGATCAGCAATAAATTAGGAGCAGCTTTTCTTGTGGTACAGTTAATTGAAACATTAAGTGTGGCTGATCTTTCAACACCATAGCTATGGAATTTTAGTATGTATTTAGACATTAGCATGAGATATTAACTTACTATTGGATTGTGTATTACTTGGAGCTATGGAAGCAAGATGGATTTCATTTACAGATTTTAAAACTTAAAGATGTTAGCCAGTCTATGTAGAATGCTGAAAGGGAGGTTATGAGACAAGAGAAAACATACCACCACCATTCTACATAAATTAAAAAAGTATCTTTATTTCTCAAAAAAATAAATATTTAGCTCATCATTTAAATATGTATCTGCCATACAACATATTCTTGGTTTATTCTTTGATGGGATGTGGGAGTCACTGGCAAGGCCAGCATTCGTTGCCCATCTCTGTTTGTCCTTGAACTAAGTGACTTGCTTGGCCCTTTCAGAGGCAATTAAGAGTCAAGCACGCCATTGTGGGGCTGGAGTCACATGTAGGCCAGACCAAATAAGGATGATATGTGCCCCTCCTTAAAAAGACATTAATGAACCAGATAAGTTTCTGCGAATATCAATACTAGCTTCATGGTCACGGAGATTAGCTTTAAATTATGATTTTATGAATAGAGTTTAAATTCCACCAGTTGCTATGGTGCGATTTGAAACCATGTCCCCAAGAGGATTAGTCTGGGTTTCAGGATTACTAGTCCAGTGATGTTACCACATGATCTTCCCAACAATAGCATTAGCCAATTGAACTTGCAAAATTTAGAAGAAATAGAATTAAATAACTGGTGTCTTTGTAGCCACCAAAGCAGCTATTCTAACATGCTTACCTTATAAAGTGAGATGCAGCAAATTAATAGCTGGAAGACAAAGCAAAGAAACAAAAATAATTAGCAATGTGTATTTTGGCAAATTGATTTGCAATGCCTTGTTAAAATAAATTTACAGTTTTATAGATGCTATGCTTTTTGATTCCAGGTTTCCAAAATAATGCAATAAAAAAATAAACAGCTCACCTGAAGTTTACAAGACTAAATTTTTTTTAGACTGTAGTACACAAAGTTTTAAACGTAGCTGCTCTCACCAATCATTAACTTCAACAGTAAGTTCCTCAGTCACAAAGACCTACAGGAACCTAGGTTCAAACTCTAGTTTGTTCTGTCTTTGCCCTCAGCCAGGGTGGGCAAAGCAAGCTAAGCTCCTGTGCTGTATTTCAATCCAGTAGCTTTGGTGAAGCAATTGTTTGCAGAAGCAGAATGAGGTCTTCATCCAATAGTACAAATCATAATTCGCAAGTTTTGAAGATTTAGTTATACATTGAGCTCCAGAGTTAACTGACTGTATATAGCCTCTCCCCCCACCCCTGCCTGATAATTTGGTTCTAACCTGTATAATCAGAAATATTTTCACTTAATGCTGTCTTAAAAGAAGAAACATTTCATTCTTAGTTGGCCTGCAGTGCGGAATTGGAACCGATGGGTAACATTTTTCCATCATTGAACAGAAATGCTCCTCCCGTTCCATTTAAATAAATTGATAATTTATGCATGCATTTGAATGTGGTGAAATATCAGGGAGATATTGTCCTGTGTAAACTCATGCGTCATTGTATTTCGGATGAGAAAATTTAAATTACATATTAAAAAGTTGATCATAATTCTCATCTGGTGATGAGCTAAAACAAAAACATCAATCTTAAACCAATACAAAATAAATCTATACACGTTAAACACAGTGGAATAGCAACGGTCATGGTGCATTTTACCATACAAAACATAACTCACATTTAACAAAGACAGAACAGGTAAAATTCCAAAAACAAAATTCCCAGAAACTTTTATGATTACAGAATAGGAGGACAATCATTCAACTCATCATAAACAGCACTAGAAATAGCTAGACTAATCTGGTTTTCCTGCTCTGAAGTTTTATATTCAATTGTTTAAATCAAATTCCTTCTTAAATTACATGATTAGTGCTGCTTCAGTAGTTACTTGTGGCATTTCATTTTTTTTTTAAACTTTATACACAAAGAAAACTTGTAAACTAACTTTATTTTGCTTCTCATACTAATCACAAACTTGCGCTCTTTGCCACTGATTCACAAACTAATTGAAATAGTTTTTCCAATTAACACTCAAAACCATAAATTTAAATTATTTCATCTTCATAGCTCTAGTGAATATAATACTAGTTTTCTTCCATATCTCACATTATTCAAGTCACCATCATCCAACTGAATCAACATTTAATTAGGACTCCAACATCCCATGGTGGCCAAAGTAAAAATAACCAAATTAACCTCTGCCTTGCATAAATTTGAGATTCACCTTCATGTCTTTGCATTCATTATATCCAAAATGTAATTTGCCATTTATTTTAAAATGGTTTTTCGCACCAGCAATTTTGATTCGTTGACTTTATTTTTTAGGATATACTTCCATTCTTTGTTCTCCTCCCTTAAAATATACTGCTTCATATTAATGTTATTTTGCATTATTCTGTGACTGCTGCAAACAATGGCACTCACTTTCTTTTATATACATTGCATCAACAGGAAATCAATTAGTAAATGTCCTCAGATAGAAAGCAAATTTTGCAGACATTGCAGAATATGTGGAAACTCATCTTGCTTATAAACAATTAGCTTTCCTTCCCCTAACATTTTGTCAAGCGCACCTTCATTTTTTTCATCCCTCAATTACCAAAAATTAAAAATTCAAGTTTCTTCTTTATTTTCATTCACTTCCTTTAAATCCCAAACAGTATGCCCCATCAGCTGCCAAAAAGACCCAGTAGCAAACTTTGTTCCTAGGTATTAGACCATTTTGCTTGCTAATCTAGATCTCAATTTTCCTTTGCTGTTGGCAATATCCCTCATTAAAATGGCTAAGTGTGATTGCACTTAAGGGAATCTTTTACTATTTTTGCTATAAATATTATAGGGAAAATTACAACTTTTCTTAAAAAGCACAGTTTACATCAAGATTGTGCCTACTTTTTGCGATCCTTATCTTTCTTGAGATTCATTTGTGGCGCAGTCTGGAATGCCTGGCCTTGAAGCAATTCAGTTGCAGCCTTCTTCTTATTGAATATACTCATCTCTTCATCCAAGACACTTTTTTTTTCATCCAACTTCTTTCTTTCTTCCTGGTGCATTTTCTTTAAATGTTCAAATTTGTCTTGCAACTGTCGAAAGGTTTTTTAAAAAAATGGTCAATAAACTCAGGTTCCACAAGATGGCAGTAAATCCCAAACATTTTCTCAGTACAGGGCCTGCTTATAAAATAAAGTAAGAAGTTTCACAACACCAGGTTAAACCATGCATAATTCATGTATGCAATCTTAGCCTTATGTAGATCCTTTCCTTCTCTCTTTCTCTCCACTCCTAATCTTCATTTTTGTTTTCATTCCTCAATTATGTGAAATTAAAAATTTAAATTATTAACCTCCTATAAACCCCAAGTAGTATGCACCTTCTCTTGCAAAAAAAAAAGAGTTGGTAGAAAAGTTGCTCCCAGGTGTTAAAGTCATAGGGGTCCACAACACAGCAAAAGCCTGTTGGCCCATTACATCTGCGCCAGTCAAAAACAATCTAATTCGACTACATTGCTTGCTACTCTAGATCTTAATTTTCCTTCTCTATTGCGAACAAACAATTTTGTTTAAATTAAGTCAAACATTAAAGATGAATTTTCAAAGGTAAACACATTTTAGAATGGCCAAAATTCAGGCCATTTAAGTTGACAATAAAGGATCAATTGCAATGATTCAACTGACAAAGCTTCATGAACGAGAAATGTCACTTTCTATTGCCAAATCAAAAAGCTGAACAGAATCATACTACAACTGACAGTGAAAGTTATAAGATCTTTACAGAAATTAGATAATCACTGGACAGATCAGCCTAGTTCGTCAATTTAACACCACACCTGAGAAAAAGGTTAATAGCAATTTTATAACCCTGCGTTTTAATAGGATAGAATCCCTACAGTGCAGGGAGAAGCCTGCACCGACAACAATCCCACCCAAGACCCATCCCCGTGTCCCCCTGACACTAAGGGGCCAATCAACTTGACACACACATCTTTACTTTTTTTTGAAAAGATGCTAACACTCGATTTAATCCTTGCAAGTACAATCATCCAACTATTTATTTACTATACCCAGTATTCTTACTTCACAAATGCAAGCACTTTACTAAGTATGAATATGCCAAACTTGTCCCAAGTGCAATCCACCCAGCAAGTTACAGCAGCTAATATATTCAATGAGACATCACACAATGTCCTAATTGCTTAGGACATCACACAATTTCATACTGTTCCCTTTTCTCATGCTGTAATGCTGCTGGACTATTTCACTTAGTACTATTTTGATAATTTGTTGAACAATTGGTCCACCGTTTATCATGTGGAATTATACTCGCTCACTGCACCAAATGAATCTGCAGAAGGAGGCCATTCAGCTCATCAACTCTGCATCAACCCCCTAAAAGAGCATTCTACCTCGTCCCACAATCTTGCACAGTCCCTCTTTTCAAGGAACAATCCAATCCCCTTTTGAATACCCTGACTGAACCTGCCTCCACTACCCTCTGAGATTAAGACTACATGGGTGCAAATGTTCCAGCTTTACACACAATCAAAGATGCAATTTTAATCACTGATTTATTTTTTAAAAATCAAAAGTTTTCGGATAAAATGTTTTATGAGACAGTTTTCATTTTGTGAAGTTTGATTGCATTGAATTTCTACAGCTCTGAACTGAAAACTACATTAGCAAATTGACAATACATTATAGTTAGGAAATAAAAGTATCTTGTTATACATCTTTCATGGTACTTATTTTCTTTTAACTGAACAGCTGTGGCAATAAGCTGAAATTTCTCCAGTTATTTTGGTGAGAACTCGATTGGGGTGTTCTCCCAATTGGCTGCTAACTTACAGTCATAGAGATTTACAGCATGGAAACAGGCCCTAGTTTTAGAGTCCCCTATCTTTGGGAAAAGATATTGACTATCTAGCTGATCAATGCCTCTCATTATTTTATAGAGCTCTATAAATTCACCCCTCAGCCTCCTATGCTCCAGAGAAAAAAGTCCCAGTCTATCCAGCCTCTCATAACTCAATCCATCAAGTCCTGGTAGCATCCTAGTAAATCTTTTCTGCACACTTTCTAGTTTAATAATATCCTTTCTATAATAGGGTGACCAGAATGGCACACAGTATTCCAAGTGTGGCCGTACCAATGTCTTGTACAACTTCAACAAGACGTCCCAACTCCTGTATTCAATGTTCTGACCGATGAAACCAAGCATGCCGAATGCAGAACTTCAGCAGAACATTGGTGGAAATTCCTTTACAGGTGAATCCAGAGTTCTGACTGAAGATCTGCCGAAATCATAGCAACTTAAAGAGTGAACACCCAAGGAAGTTCCATTAAATTTGTCTTGTAATTAATTAATTAATTAGGGGAGTGATGCACAATGAAATAAGCCTCCGAGCAGTCCATTCCACAAAATGGATAATGACAGAAGGAAGATTTTTCAGAAATTGAACCAATTGTAAAACTGCACACAATGTCTGTCAAGACCTTTTCAACTGTTTTGCTAACCCGTCACTGCAAGTAACTTGCTCTACTAACTTTGGTACTTGGGTATTGTACTACATTTGTGTATAACATAGGATTAGAGTTTGTGCAAGTTCACATATTATGGAAAGCAAATCTTTCAGTACCTCCCTCTCTGCCTCTTTTAACTGAGACTCTTTTTCTTTGACTCGCATCACAAACATTTGTCTCATTTCTTCTTCCTTTCTCTGAAGTTCACCAAGAAATTCATTCCTCTTTGCTTCATATGTTTCTTGAAGGCTGGAAGAAAGTATTAACTAATTATTTAAAAAGATTCTGGGCAATGATGTCAAAGTTACAAATGTGCTGATTTGAAAATTTCAGAACTCAAGGTGATTCCACGAATTGAAGACTTTTCATGAATCACATCCATTCAATTGTTGCAAAATTAACTATTAGGATTGGCAAAATTATTTCTACAGTTAGTATACCAAGAAAAAACATTTTCTGCAATAAAAATTGATTTTCATTTGGTAATTGACTGACTTTAAAGTTAGGATCATCAGTGAATCAATAATTTTGAGAGTCTGCCACACACAAACCAGTTTTAAAAATCTGAAAGATGGCAATAACAGAAT
The DNA here is from genome assembly GCF_964213995.1 of Mustelus asterias. Classification (NCBI taxonomy): domain Eukaryota; kingdom Metazoa; phylum Chordata; class Chondrichthyes; order Carcharhiniformes; family Triakidae; genus Mustelus; species Mustelus asterias. The sequence continues at coordinate 79,392,392 of NC_135810.1, forward strand.
CAGAAACAAATAATAGTATGAACTCTAGTTACAAGCAAAATCATAGTTTAAAAACATGCACACATCCTAAACTAGCTAAACCATCAGCTAGTAAAATATATTATATTCTACATGACAGCATTATCATCTATTACCATTTCATGCAGGAGTATGTCATTTAAACATGGAAGTCAATCATTATACAGAAATACAGTTTGCTAAATATTAAATTTAACTGGATTAAAAAAATGTTCAGTAGTCAAAAGTTTGTGAAAATTGACTACTGTAGCTTGAAATTGCATAGGTTGAAACTTGCAATTTTCATTAAGTGAGTTAGATGAACAATGAATGAATTTAAATTTGATGATTAGGAAAACTTTCCAACGTATGACATGCTCCAAAATATTCATCTCTTATGGAGTTGTTATATGCTGAGGCAAGCAAGAAAAAAAAAAATTGGTCACATGATATTAGCACCGTCATGCGGAATATAATAAACTTGACCAGCTGATGGTTAAGGTGTGTGCATGTTTTAAGTCATAATTTTGCTTGTAACTAGTTTACATTATTAGTTGTCTCAAATTTTGTTAACTGCCATCCTTATGACGATGATTTTTAAACTTGTATATGCAGCAGACTCTCAAGATTGACTGACTGTTGACCCTAACTTCTTATGGTCTGTAATTTAATAAATGATAATCAATCCCATTGTAGAAAATGCTTTTTCTTAGAATGCTAATTACAGAAATAATGTTGCCAAAGGGGGTACAGACAGAAACACAACATTTTTCATTCATTTGGTGACGATAAAGGATCCTTGGGATAACTAGATTCAATGTAGTCAACTTGATGCTTGTAATTGAGAGAGGTTGTAACTGAAGGAAAATGAGCAAGCTAGATGAAATTATTTGCGTGCCTTGATGCCAACATTGACATTACCAGATTTCTCTTACATACAGCACAGAAGTTTATAGCATGGAAACAGGCCCTTCGGCCCGACTTGTCCATGTCGCCCTTTTTTTTAAACCCCTAAGCTAATCCCAATTGCCCACATTTGGCCCATATCCCTCTATACCCATCATACCCATGTAACTATTTAAGTGCTTTTTAAAAGACAAAATTGTACCCGCCTCTACTACTACCTCTGGCAGCTTGTTCCAGACACTCACCACCCTGTGTGTGAAAAAATTGCTCCTCTGGACACTTTTGTATCTCTCACCTCAAACCTTTGCCCTCTAGTTTTAGACTCCCCTACCTTTGGGAAAAGATATTGACTATCTAGCTGATCTGTGCCCCTCGTTATTTTATAGACCTCTATAAGATCACCCCTCCTATGCTCCAGAGAAAAAAGTCCCAGTCTATCCAGCCTCTCCTTATAACTCAATCCATCAGGTCCTGGTAAAGCAGAGGAACATAAAATTCATACTGAAGCCGCTATTCCCCACGAGAGACCAAATAACCCACGATACATTCTTCAAGTAAAAGAAATGGTTATTAAACCAATATTGTCCAATAAAAATTGCCAACCAGCTACAAATGCCACCATAGGTCCTTTTTGCTACATGCACTAATTTCAGTAGCAGACACCTTGCATACATTCACTCGTTGATAAAATGTACTACTTGTGTGTATTTATTTAAAACTTCTATTACCCATCACTTATCAAGACAGAACGAACTAGAAAAAAAAAAGCTTGTGCATACTGTTCTTTGTCATACTATTTGAGCAACAAATATGCAAAGATATTAAAGCACTCATGCATACACCATGTCAATCACAATATGACCTATCACTTCCTATGATATCAAGTTGCACAGGTCTCGCCTCAATCACAGCTCGTGGGTTCAAGCCCTATTCCATGACTTGAGTAAATAATCTTGGTTGATGATGCAGCAGTACTGTACCTGCAGTGTCAGAAGTGCCATCTTTCAGGTGAGAAAAAAATTAACAGATCATTTATCTCAGCCTCTGTTGCAGTTTGCTGTACATTAATCGGCTGCCATGTTCCCTTACATTGCAATAACAAATACGCTTTAAAATTACTTAATTGCATATAAAGCACTTAGGGATGCCCTGAGGTCATGAAAGCCCAAAAGTCTTTTCCTTCAAGAATAGAAGTTTTTGCCCCTTAATGTCCTGGCCAGTATTTATTGCATAGTCAGCATAAATGACAAATTAAGCACTTTTAATTATCATATTGCTGTTTGTGAGATATTACTGTGCGCACTTTGACTTCCAAATTTCCCTGCATCATAATAGCAATTTTCAAAAGTAACTAATTTGCTGACAAGTACTTTGTGGTCTCCTTCAGCACTATAAAAACATAAACTCTCCCTTCACTTACACCAGATCAAAGAAAAGTAAAAAGAATTAATGGAAGTTTTAGCAGTTAGACGAGTGTGGAGAGAATAAATAGAGCTAGACTTCCATCTTGACCCCTTTTTATTTTTTGTCGTCTTGGTTTATCCCAGTGCAAACAATCCTCCCTCCCCTACAGGGCCATCTGTCTTGTGTTTGCTTTCACTGTGTACTGTTTTGTTCTCCCATTAACATATTCTGCTCTTACCTTTATGCCACTATCAGCACTTCTTTAATCTTCATCTCGTGTCCATGACAGCTTTGTTGGTCTCACCCTAGCTCCAACCTATCACTGTCCTTCTATAATGCCCCACCTCCTCCAATCAAATAATCCATTACATTTCTACCCTCTTTAGTTCTGATGAAGAGTTATATGGACTCAAAATGTTAACTCTGCTTCTCTTTCCACAGATGCTGCTGGACCTGCTGAGTTTATCCAGCATTTTATGTTTTTATTTAAGACTTCCATCTGGCTCAGCAGTGATGAGGGATCATCAACACAAAATTGACAAAGGAGGAGGCTGGAGAGATATCTTTACACAGCAAATAAGGCGGCAGGGACCAGAGCATCTTTTCAAGCAAAAGCTGCATTTTCAAAGCAGAGGAAAATACAAGGTTATTTTGTACCTGACTGGCTTGTTATTTGGATCTGTGTCTTTGAATCCCATTTCTTCTAACTTGCAGCGACGATACAGCTCATAATGCCGTGTGTGGGTCTGTTCTCTCAAGTCTTCCATATTCACACAAACAAGCATCTCTCGCAGCTTCACAAAGTCACTGTGGTTTTCATTTTCAACTGAGATAAATTTGAACAAGTCATTTTATTTATACATCTTGAAAATAAGCTGTACACTAGTGGGCATAAAATTTAAAACTTACATATCCCTTAAATTTCAAAAAACTTCACTACCATGCCAAAGATTAGACTTTAGTGCACAAAGGCGGCGGGTGGTAGCATTATTGAACCTGCCAGGCATTAGAAGCTTTCTGAAGAGCCATTAATGACTCTTTAATGACAGGCCACGCTGATCAATTAATAGGTGATTATTCCTAACCCAAGCAAATTTAGCTCAAATGCACTTGTATTCAACATTATTTTTTGAGGCAAGGAGGCACTCTTACTGTACCAAAATACCTGGACTCGCATCATCCAACATAGATTCCTTTTGATCACCTTGGATCTGCAACATCTCAGGAACCAGACCTTAAATCCTTCCATGTCAAGGATAGAGTTGACAAGTTTGGTACCATGTGTACAATCAAGGTTAAATTACTTCCAAGGAAAATCACACCACTTGCTGACTTGTCTAAGGGTTTGAACTCAATCTTGCCAATGCTAACATCACAGGTAAAGAAAGGAGGTTTATCGTACAGAACATGTCATGCGCAATCTCTTAACTCTGCAAAAGTGACAGAGGAAGAAAATTCTTCCTTAAAGTTCAGAGATTTGGGGAAAAGAATCAGACTTAATCACCCATGTTTTTGACAAGTTGTTGAGAAAGAGCACAGTTCACAAATAACTGAGAAAATGACGACAGATTACACATAACATTCAAGAAACATCATCACTCATTATTAACCAGTCGGAAGGATTAGCTTGAAGTGTCTGGCAGTCTGATGCAGCTGCCTCAACTTGCCTTCTAATTCTTGTTGGACAGTCCAAAGCAATTTCAGAAAACAGAGGAATGTTTCATATTGCAAGGAAGCAACAGTTCAACAGCAACTCATTGATGCTATTGACAATTCCACACCCCCAGTTACACACAATTCCCTAATCCCCCCCAGGCAGGAAATCATTAACTATGCATTGGTACATGTGCAGAAAATGCTTCCCCCTAATATTGTGGTGTCGACAGTTGCAGTCTAAATTACAAGATAACATCAGTCCAGATGCTAACTTTAGTACAATGAAGGGTTTAAAATGGTATCCTCACAATTGCCAAAATTGTGAATCAAGATAGATTTACAAAGCATAAAGACTGTCTCAGAATTCTGGCTCAAGCAATTCACACATGTAGGCCAAAGCAAAACTGAGAGATCCTTGTTCACAAAGCCCACTTTGAAATCCTTTTTGTAAGAAGAGTTCACAAATGTAAGTCTTTTCAACAAACACAATCTATTCAAGATTATTTCAATTTAGAACTATTGGCTAGGCATAGACAAATGGGAGTCGTGTCGTAAATACTGATTATTTCTGCCATCAGTATCCAAGGGTAGGTAGTCCTTACATCTAACATTTAAGCAATCAAGGTTAAATTACTTCCAAGGAAAATCACACCACTTGCTGACTTGTCTAAGGGTTTGAACTCAATCTTGCCAATGCTAACATCACAGGTAAAGAAAGGAGGTTTATCGTACAGAACATGTCATGCGCAATCTCTTAACTCTGCAATTTTTTTTCGTAATTAAAAAAAATACTGTACATCTTGGGTTTCTGAAATATAAACAGAAAATGCTGGAAATAATCAGCAGGCCAAGAAACGTCTGTGGAGACAGGTAGAACATAATTTTATAAAAGCAAACTGCTGATGCTAGAATCTGAAACCAAGAGAAAATGCTGGAAAATCTCAAGAGATTGGCAGCATCTGTAAGGAGAAAAAAAAAAGTTGACGTCGAGTCCAGATGACCCTTTGTCAAAGCTAAAAGGCATAGAAAGTGGGAGATAGTTATACTGTAAGGTGAGGGAATGAAAGATGAGCCATAGCCGCATAAACAAGGGGAAAGACTGCTAATGGCAGTCCATAGAGAGAATAGAAGATGTGAATGGCCAAACGGCAGAGAAGCTGAAATCAGTGGGTAAGCTGTGACAGATGAAGATGTGGGGGGAGGTGGGAGATGGGTGGGAGAGAGGTAAAATTGAGAAAAAGGGAGAAAGGGGAAGCAAAAGGGGAGAAAAGGTAAGGAAAGGGGGGATAAAATAGACTGGGTGATTGCTTTGTTGAGCACATTCACTCACTCCAAGACTGATGCACAGTGGTAGCAGTGTGTACCATCTACAAGATACATTGCAGGAACTCACCAAGGTTCCTTAGATAATACCTTCCAAATCTATGACCACTACTATCTAGAAAGACAAGGGCAGCAGGTGCATGTGAACACCACCACTTGGAATTTCCCTTCCAGGTAACACTCCTAACTTGGAAATATATTACTATTATTTCACCGTTGCTGGATCAAAATCCCTAATAGCACCTGTGAAAAGTGTGCCTACACCATCTGAACTCAACAACTCCAAAAGACAGCTCAGCACCATGTTTTCCTGGCAATTAGTGATGGCAATAAATGCTGGCCGAGCTAGCGATACCCACATCCCCCTTGAAAGGACAAAAAAATACAAACAGGCAACCAATCACTCCACAAATACATTCAAGAGGCAATTTCATCCTGCTGCAATAGCCAAATAAAAACTACACAAAAATTGCTCCGAAACCAAATAGATCTTTCTGCCATCATAGCCATATCGTCAGCACCTTCCAAGGAAACTGGAATCCAACTGATTGCAGAGAACTTAGAAAACAAAACTTTTAAAAGGGGCAAAATTCAGTTCATTTTGACACAACTTTCCATCTTCTTACAACTCTTAAAGATTTGATGAATGGGTGATTTGATTCAATATTGTCAGATTCCATATTACAGCCTGTACCCAGATGACAGATGTGTTAATGGGATAAATGGTTAAACCATTACAGACTGATGTCTTTTTCCCTTTTGGGCTAAGTAAAAAGGTGGTTAGAAATAGGAGTGATGCTAATAAGGGGCCAAAAAGAGGTTTACAGATGGAGGTAAAGGGGCTTGGCAGAATTACCAAATAACTACTTTGCATCTGTCTTTACCAAGGAAGAAGATACTGCCCAAGTAATAGGGAAAGTTGAAGTAGTTGAGACAATGGATGGTTAAAATTAACAGAAAATGAGTTATTAGAAAAGTTGGCTGTACTTGAAGTTGATAAAGTTTCGAGAACTGGGTCAGATGCATCTAACGATATGGACAGAAGTAAGTGTGGAAACTATGGAAGTACTGGCATAATCTTCCAACCTTTGTCAGGTACAGGGTGGTGCCAGAGGACTGGAGAATTGCAAATGTTACAGCTGTGTTCAAAAAAAATGCAAGAGAAAGCCCAACAACTGCAGGCCAGTCAGTTTAACTTAGTGGGAAAAGTTTTAGAAACAATAATCCGGGACAAAACTAACAGTTGCTTGAACATGTGCAGATTAATTAAGGAAAGTCAGCATGGATTTACAAGGAAATCGTGCTTAACAAAATAATGGACTGTTTTGATAAGTCAACAGAACTAATGAGGGTAATGTGACTGATGTGATTAAATAGATTTCCAAACGTGCCATGGTAGATTTGTCAGCAAAATTGAAGCCTATGGGATATGACTCTGCTGCACATTTTGAACAGTTCCTTTAAATATTTTCCATTATTTACCACCATTGCTTTTAGTCCATTTATTCCCTTAATCATCTCTCCCCTAATAATTATGTAATTGGTTTTGTTTTTAAGTTTAAGATGCCAATTTGGGACTGGTGCATCTGCTCACTTCACTTAACAAGGAATGCAATTGTATTATGATCACTTATTTTCCCTGTGGAGGATATTTTCACTTGAGATAACTAATTAAACCCATCTCATCACATGATACTAGATATAAAAAAGCCTATCCCTAGTTAGTTCCACAACACACATTTGCAAGAAACTAGAAGGAAATAATTCTACAAACTCATTGGTCAAACTATCTATGCCAATTTGATTTGTTCAGTCTACAAGATTATTAAAAATGCATGATTATTACATTGGAACTTATAACAAAGGCAATTATTTCCCGTTTAACTCTGTCCAATGATTAGTCAAGGTGGCGCTGCAGCGTGGCGACCTTTTGCGCGCTGTGCCCATCATGTCCTCTAATTCTATCTTTCACTCTCATTCTATGCTTTTAAACTGTACTCTAACTCTTATGAATTTTCTAATACTCTAATTCAATCTCTTACAGATTTGGCGATCTTCAGGACTGTGAAGCTTCCCTGCTGCAATCAGACTTTTGAATGGAGCTACTTTAAATTAAGTTGATCTTTCTCTACATCCTAGCTAAGACTGCAACACTACATTCTGCACCATCGCCTTTCCTTTCCTACAAATGGTATGCTTTCTCTGTATAGTGCACAAGAAACAACACTTTTCATTACGTGACAATATAAATCAAAACAAATAACTACTGTTAGCAGGCTTACAAACTACTCCCACCAAAGTTTTGTCTCTTATTTTTCTAATATCAACACATATGGATTCTACTTCATGATTTTTTGTGCCAACATTTTTTCTTACTGATATCCTTATGTCATTATTTACTATCAAGGCAACTTCTTTTTTATTCTGCCAGTCTTCTCAAAACATTTACCCTGGATGTTTATTTCTCAACCCTGGTCACCTTGTAACTATGGGGGCGGTTCTCCCAAAAGTGCTGAATTGGCAGGAAAACTGTTCTAGATCATGACTGGTTTTTCAGTGCAGCTTCAGACCTGAATCCCTCCCATTCTGTGCATTGTGGAGGTCACAATCGTGAATCTCATTAAAAACCCAGGGGGTGGAGCCTATTCGCGCCAGAGTCTGACAGCTCTGGAATTCGGCGCATGCGCAGTGGCCCCCCGATCTGGCAGTCTTCCCATTTGCTAGCCAGCTCAATTGCTGGCCAGCCTGGGACCACCACAGTACTGCCCCTCCAGCACGCCTCACGGCCCGATCACAGCCCCCACAACAATTCCCGGGCCAGCCCTAATTCCCCCGTCCAGCACCCACCCCCCCCACCCCCAACACTTCCTGGGGTCAGATCGCTCCCCTCCCCGCTCCCCCCAACCGATCGCTGGCGTCCCTCCAGCCCAGACCGATCCCAATGCAGAGTGGCAGCGGGACCCCCCACACCCACCAATCACCCCTAGGTCCTGCCCACAATAGGACCCACGCCTTGGCACAGCTCGATGCCTGGTGGGCAGTGCCAAGGTGCCTCTGGGCATGTGTACTTTGCCACTTGGGCAGTGCCAGGGGGCACAGGCTAGCATTGCCAGGGTGCCCATGCCCAGGGGGCATCCCCCCCACTGCCCAAGCCCCTGGGGGGCCCCGATTGCTCCCCTCACTCCAGCAGGTCTCCCGCTACTTCCCCGAACGTGAGGAGCTACTCTAAACCCCGCCGGAATGAAGTATTCCTGGTGGAGTGGGAGATGCTATTGGGCCCAGCAAGTTCCGTGCCAGGCCCAATAATTGCATTTAAAATACATTCAAATTATATTTAAAACATATTCAAATGACTTACCTCACATCCCGCTGGTTTTCTGCGCTTTCCCGATGGTGCCATTTTCTTCTGGTGAGATGCACGCATGTCGCAAAAGCTCATAGGGGACCCACGAAATGGCCGACACGCGCATCTCCTGACCCGACAGAAAAGTTGCGGGTCGCAATGGGAGAATCGGGCCCTATATCTCGTCTCATTTATGGCAATTAGATGCAATCATGTCATTAGCTCAGGTATCTCATTACATATACTCTGCTCTCTAATTTGCATTCACTTGCTCTTCTACTCCCATCCAAAATAAAAAAACAGAAATCATAAAGTAGTTCAATGAAGTTAAATAGCTGGTGAAGCAATTAGCTTCTCCTTCCAACATTTTTTTTATTATTGTAATTTTTTTCTGTTCTAGAAACATAGAATTGAAACATAGACGATAGGAGGAGGAGGAGGCCATTTGGTCCCTGCTCCGCCATTCATCACGATCATGGCTGATGATGATCATGATTATCCAACTCAATAGCCTAAGCCTGCTTTCTCACCTTGTACAACTCCCCATGGATACTGCCGAGCTTTAACCATTTTGTTCCCAACTTTCACTTCCTCTGTACTTCCAATTACAGCGAATGGCAGATGACCCTAAATTTCAAGGCACAAAACAATAAAATCCATTCTAGTTAGCTGCATAGAAAAATCTGATATTCTGTGTAGATTCAGTATGATAGACACTTAAAACCATTTAATTTTAAAAGGAATTAACTTGTTCCAACATTCATTATTGCAGAACAATGCAACATATTGCTAAAGTTTAATAGAAATATTAAAATATAAATTACTTTCAACTATTTAAACGATAATTTGACAAATGCTGCTCTTCAAGCAGTCAAGTTAATCAATCCCAGAAGTGGCTAGATGTACCTGTGCCATCTAGTCAAATTATTAAGACTTCTCTCACAACTTCAGTTCAAATACTCAAAATGATTAGGGGTTTTATTCAATGATTGATTCACTTTAATTCAATGCGGCTTTATACACTAATACAATTTGCATCAACATACTTACATTCATGGTTGAATTAATTTTTGCAACTGTTTCATCATCTATCGGAAACTGATAGATCTGTACCCCATTGCTAACCAGTTCACTCATTATTTTGATTTTAAATTTATGAAGTTCATTTTTGGCGATAGTGTCTGCCTTTGCAATAACTGGAATGATGTTCACCTGTGCAAAAAAAAATGAAGAATACAGAATTCATCTCCTTAAGATACTATCTGAAGTTAGAATTCATAAAATTCTATAGTGCAGAAGGAAGCCATTAAGCCCATCGAGTTTGCAACAACCCTGCAATAGAGCATCTTACCTAGACCCTCCCCTCTAATTTATCCCCGTAACCTCATGCATTTATCCTGCTAATCCCTACACATCTTGGGACGTTAAGGGGCAATTTTGAAATGGCCAATCCACCTAACCTACACATCTTTGGACAATTCAGCAAGCTTATTGGCAAATTAAACAACATAACAAAAGGCATCTCTCAGCTGTGCAAAATCTCAAGTAGATACTGTTGCTTATATATTAGTCTCATGTTTTACTTGACTTCATAGCATTCAAAGCTCCACTCCCATGAAATCTTACTAACCAATGCTAGTGTTAATGTGAAAAAATACAATACGGAACCTAGCTATGGTTTTAAAATGTGTTGTTTCTATTTTCATTTTAGGTTTATACCCATTAGTTTTATTGGAAGTAGATCAATAGCAAATGCATCACTAACTAGACATGTAACACTAAATTTTCTTCAGTATCAACTACAACTAACAGCTTGTAAGTGCATGATTTATATTATTTTTTTAAAAATCCAATTGGAAAGTTAGACCATCTGCTTCTCAGCTCAGTGTTCTTTGAATAAATCTTGCAACTAATATTTTCATTTAAAATTTATTTTAATGTAGGAATGCAACTCCAGTTTATGGATAGTTAGTGTAACAGATGTTTCTTGATCACTGAGCGGCTAGATATACCCAAGGGTCCACAATGGTAGTCTATCACAGGGCTTCTTAACCAGAGTGCCTGTGAAAGGGTTTTAAGAATTCTGCTATAAATAACCTACAGAATTCAAAAGCGTCAGATTTTTGAAAGTGGGGGAAAAAAACACTATTGTGTAAAGCTGAACAAATTGGTAGCTTCAGCCTCGAGTCAGACTGTGTTAAATGAAGAAGGGGCAAAGAAATAGGCATCAGTGGAGGTTGCAAGGAGTTGTTGGAATCAAAGGGTTGTGGAGGAAGATAACGGAATGTGAACGTTATTAACTTTTAGGGTTAACACTTACCACTGTAAAATTCAAACGGTTTACAAACTAATTTAAATATTTTGTGCTGTCTAATTCCACTCCCACCCCTATTCTCTCAGGCTGCCTTCAATGTTGAGTTACATTGCAGTAGTTCCAAGGGTGTTGGTTGTCCATTGATCCCTGCCCTCATTAAGTCTTCACTTGTAAGCCTATACCTTAAATGTTAGTAGTCTTGCTCTACAAAGGAGGACATCATAAGCAAACCTTATTGTTCACACCCAATGTGATATTTATAAATTAACTGTTTGAGAAGGCAAAGAAGTTGCTCAAAATATTGGACTCCCAACATTTATCCTGATACAAGAATCAGTGTTCTGTACTTCCCAACATGTCAGCACTCAAAATGTTTAAAAAAAAGTAAAGATTTTGGATAAAATAATATTAAGCAAATTAAAAACCATCTGTGGATTGAAAAAAGCCAATATCTTTCCTTCATTATTAACTCTGAATAAATCAGTGCCAATGGAAAAATCAGAATATTGTTATTACCTGCTTTATTGCACTATGGACTGTTTTGGTGGTATAATTAATTTTCTAATAATTCCTTTGTCATTTTCACCCCCCACCCCCACCGAAGACTAATTATTTTTGCCATGATCACCAGAACAATTCAGGCAGGCAGCATTCTTCCAGGACTTGCCTACAGTACTCTTCAATTCACTGATTGGAGGTGGAAATGGACACTTTCATTTGTCCTTTTTTGGGAGACAACAAGGCTCTGTTCGTTACTACTTCAATGCAGAAACTGCCACATTTATTGAATACAGTAACTCATTAGCAAAATCCTACATATTTCAGCCATGGTACAACTTGGAATTTGAACATGCAATTCTAGCTCAAGTAGGCTATGAGGTCAGGTCAAGCTACAATTAAAAAGGGAATTTATATGGGTGGTGATTTTGAAGTATTATAAAATTATACATTCAATATTGTTGCAAGAATTCCATGGGTCCATTTAAGACTTTTTTTGAGAAGCATATTTTATGCAGAAAGTGTTGTTTCAAAAATAGTGGGCACATTGTTAAAAGTAATTTTGCACATCTTGAATCAAAGCTTTCAATTAAAATCAATTTGTACCAGCAACTCAACATACATACACACACATGCGAAAAGTAAAAACTGATCCAATAATTTTGATACTCAAATTTGTTCTGAAGTCAATGGATCACAGCATTCTCAGATTTACAAAGAGGCAAAATGGAAACTCACTACTTGGTTCAACTGGTCTATGCTGGTGTTTAGGTCCACACAAGCCTCCTGCCACTCTAATTATCTTTTCCTACCCTGCTCTCACATCCCTTTATTTTGTAGTCATATACATACTTCGAACCACACCTTAACTGCATCAACCCCCTCTGCTTCAACTACTCTAGGTGACAGCACGTTCTATATTATCACACTATCTAAAGCAATCTCTTCAGTTCTTTATTTGATCTGCTAGTGACCAGCTTATATTTATACTCTCTTCACCCTCAAGTGTAAATGGTTGCTCCACCTCTACCCTTTGTAATTCTAAAGGCTTATATTAAGTCTTAGTCTTTTTTTTCCCCAGAAAAATAGTCCTAGATTTCTCAACCTTCCCTGATAGTTGCAATCTCTCAATTATGTACATCTTTTTTGCACTTTCTCCACTTTGCTTCTATGTAAATCTGAGAATGCTGTGATCCATTGACTTCAGAACAAGTTTGAATATCTGAATTATTGGATCAGTTTCTACTTGCTGCACGTGTGTGTGTGTGCATATGCTGAGGAGTTGAGAGTATAAATTTCTCCAATGCTTTGATATCCTTTTTGGAGTAATGTCTGCTCTCCATTAAGTTGCAGTCTAATAAAGTTAATTAAACACATCCTTATTTTTGTATTCAACCATTGAGAAACTTAATTTGCACAACTTTCAGCTGTTTTATCATGTACTGCTACATTTAGTAATTTCTGTACTTTAATTACTTTACAAGGGCCTCCTTAACCTTCCCACCAAAGTCATCATCCCACACTTTACTATATTTAGAACATAATACACTTATTTGCCCACTCAGCCAGCTTGTTTGTCTTGTATAGTGAGCAAATAAATAGTAAACGTAATGTGATTGGTTAGTCAGAAATTACCTATTGAATCTACTTGAAATTTTTCAGGAAATTACTGGCATGGTGGATTGTGGGGAATCTACAAAGTCGTTCATTCGGACTTCCACAAAGCATTTGACAACATTCCGTACAAGAGATAATTAGCAAAAGCTGAAATGCACAGAATTGGAGGCAATTTTGTGAAAAAGGCAACAAATGGTTGGGAGGTTGGAGACAATAGGGATACCCCAAATATTCTTTGATTGACAGGTTGTAGCAAGTGGCATTCCCCAGGGTCTGTACTGAGGCCTCAGTTTTTCATATATAAAAATGATTTGGATGAAGGAACATAGAATTGTGTGCCCACATTTGTGAATAACAGCACATTAGAAGGCTCAGCAAGTTGCGTAAATGGAAGTATTTACTTACAAAAGAGACATAGGATCAGAAAAATATTTGAGGTTTTATGGAAATGATTTAGGTGTCCATGAATCACTGAAAACTAAGGGCAGGATTTTTCAGATAGGGTGTTTCCTGACCAGGCCACCCAAAGAGTTGGCCTTGCTGATAACAGCAGCCCCACCAGCCTTTAGCACCCCAGTAGTGTTAAATGGCTGGAATCAAAGCTTTTATCCTCACTTGGATACAGAGACACTGCCTCAAAGCTGCCAGCCAGTTAGACTGACAAATAACTCTGTAGTTCCAGCAGCCCCAATGGTAGCAGTGGCCAGTACTGGGACTACAAGCAGTGTCCAGATTATGTGGCCTTCACCACACACGACAGCGCAGAGTCGCTGAGCAGAAACTGATAGCCAAGTTCCGCACACATGAGGACGGCCTAAACCGGGATGTTGGATTTATGTCACATTATCAGTAACCCCCACAGCTTGCCCCCTGGACTTGCAGAATCTCACTAGCTGTTCTGTCTGGAGACAATACACATCTCTTTAACCTGTGTTTAATGCTCCCTCCACCCACATTGTCTGTACCTTTAAGACCTGGCTGGCTGTAGGGATTCGCATTCTAATTAGTATTCGGTAACTTGATTTCTGTGCCTCTGTGCACTGTTTGAGAGCACATTTCCACTCCATCTGACGAAGGAGCAGTGCTCCGAAAGCTTATGGTATTTGCTACCAAATAAACCTGTTGGACTTTAACCTGGTGTTGTGAGACTTCTTACTATGTTCACCCCAGTCCAACGCCGGCATCTCCACATCAGATTATAAATCCCAGAGTCCAAGACCAGCTAAGTGTATGGGGGCAGGAAATGGAGCTGAAGCCTTGTGGGTGTAGGATTAGGGATACTCAATGTAGAAAATGGAACCTTGAAGGAGATGCCCCCCTTTCTGTCCAAGGTCCAAGTAGGGTGACCTGCCAGGCTTTTCTTCTGCCCTGAACTCCTCCTGCCAGTCTCAAAAGTGAGACAGGGCAGGAAGCAGCTCTTAATGGCCACAAGAGCAAGGCCCTTGGCCTTTCCTACCCCACAAAAAAATTGCAGACAGGTCAGGAGTGGCCAGAAGGGTAGCGGAAGACCAACTCGGGAATTTTACTGACTTCCTTGCCTGCAAACCTGCTGGTAGGAACGCATAAAATTTTGCCCTAATATACTGGTATTAAAAAATTTAAAAGGCTAATAAAACTTTGGCCCTACTCATTCTCGAATGTTAACCCCTTGAGACGAAGTGGTGCTTAAATTTGTTTAGAACCTTAGTTGGACCCTACTTGAAGTACTCCTTTCAGTTTTGGGCAACAAATGAAATACTGATCATGGAAGGAGTATAGTGAAGGTTCACCAGAATACCAGCATTTAAAAGCTTAGACAAATTGCATGAATTGTTTATCATCTGAATTTAGCTGTTTGAGAGGTATCTAACTCAGGTATTTAACCTGAAAAAAAGAGATTCAATAGAATTAACTACAGAGAAACTATTTCCTTTGGTGAGGATATCCAGAACAAGAGGACATAATCCTAAAATTGGAGCCAGGCCATTTAGAAATTAAATCAGGATGTACTTTTTCAACATGGTGTAACAGAAATATGTAACTCTACCGAAATGATCGCAGGCTAACTAAAAATGTTAACTTTACCAGGTTTTTACTGTCTTAAACTAATTTGTTGCCATTGCAGTAATTTACTATTTCATTTTAGCCAAAAATGATCACTCTTTTACAAAAAGTTAGATTTGATAGAAATTTTAGTGACCTTTACTAAGTTTAAAGTACTGGATTTCTCCCCGCTACCCTTGAGCAAATTTCAAAACTCCACAAAAATTATACAAAATAAACTTATTTAAATACCAATTACAATTCTTAGCAGTAATTTACATTCAGTTTTCTTCTAACACAATTCTGAAATCTAAGATGAAGCTTAAAACAAATTAAGTGAAATGCACATATGAAATCTGAATCCTAGTGACAGCTAGAATAAAAGTATTCCATTACAGCTCCTGTCCTCATCACACATCAGGCAACATTAGCCTTTTATTAATGTATCTGGGTGGCACTATCACATTTAGGAAACTTTCAAATCTGAAATATAGGTAGCTGAGCCACGAATTAGCTTTGAGGTTATTAAATCTAGCTTTGAGGTTATTAAATCTAACTAAATGTTAAACTTGCTTTGATAATTAAACAGTTCAAACCCAGTAGGGAATGGGGTTAGAAAACTCTAATGGGAGCTGGGTCTCCGCCCATTCCATTTTCTCCCTTCCAACCTTCCATTTTCTTCCCCCCTCTCCCCAAGGCACTTGAAAGTCTGGTGGGAAAAGCCAGCAAGGCAGCTGGCAGGTTGCTCTTCACTTGTCCCGCACAAGACAACACTGACAAAAACAGAAATCATAAAATTCTACTCAATATCTTGGGAGGTCCAACAGAACTTCACTTTCTAGCTGCCTTAAGCAAGAGAGGCAAGGCAGACAGGAGTTTTGCCAATATAATTCTGCAAAGCAGCAAGGCCCAGCAATACATTACATTAAACATAATATGCAGGAAAAGGTAGAAAGTCATTTGTTAATATTAAACATGACAACCCATGGTTAGTGGGAAATGTATCAATTTCATTATTTTTACATTACACCAAGGCAATTATCAATGTAATTAAATTTACTGATCACAACTGTTGCTCTGTATATCCATACACTGTGAAATGAACCATTGAGCTGCCTTTGAAGATTGTAGTGCGTTCACAAATGATACGTATATCCAGAGAAGAGCACAAGGAAACTAATTTTAAACACATCATACAAATAGAAATGGATCTAGTATGCAGGCACATCAAGTAATCAGGAAAGCTGCCATTGTTTATTGAGGGGGAAATTGATTACTAAAGTAGGATTCAGTTGCATGGGGTACTGGTGAAACTTCATCTGGAATACTGTGTACAATATTGGTCTCATTTAAGGAAAGGTGTAAATGTATTTGAAGCAGCTCAGAGAAGGTTTAATAGACCAATATCTGGAATGAGTAGGTTGTCTTATGAGGAAAGGTCGAACAGGTTAGTCTTGCATTCACGTGAGTTTAGAAGGGTAAGAAGCAACTTGATTGAAACCTTTAAGATCCAAAGGGTTCTTGTCAGGCTAGATGCGGAGAGAATGTTTCCTCTTGGAGAATAATCTAGAATTAATGGTTACTCATTTAAGGCAAGAGATGAAGAGAATTTTTTCTCAGGAGGGCCATGAGTTTTAGGAACTCGCTCCTCAAAAGGCAGTGGAAATGGAGTATTTGAATATTTTTAAGGCAGCGCTTGACAAGATACATGATTAACAAGGGAGTGAAAGGTTATGGGGGGTACGCAGGAATGTGGAGTTGGGGTTGCAATTTAGATCAGCCGTGATCTTATTGAATGGTGGAGTAGGCTTGAGGTCGAGTAGCCTACTTCTGCTCCTAATTTGTATTTTTGTATGATCAATTTGAGTCTCAGACACCTAGAACACTTGTGGTTGATTGATACCAATGAACCATACCCAGATTTGTAATAGGTACGATAAAACCAAAATGGTACACTACAGTTTTATCATTAAGTCAAAACATGAGTTTTTAACAGTTCTTTAGATTGTTTTAATTTTCGATCATCCTTTATTAAAATGTAGTAATCCCAGCACACAAAATAAATATACACTTTCCTTACTTAACAAGGATCCTACCTAACAACAAAATACCAATGTTTTAGGCCTTACATCATTACTTAAAGACACAATGATAAAATGGCCATTCCAAATGAAGCCAGTTTCCATGATTGTAAAATTGATTTGTCGGTCACTTTATCAGATGGAAGTATTTCAATTATAGAGCAAGCAACTATTAATGGATACATTCTTAAACCCTAAATGGCTTCAAGGACCCAGTTCAATGTATCATACAAAAGACAGCACCTCCAACAGGGCAGTACTCCCCGAGCTGGAGTGACAGCTTTCATTTTTATGCTCAAGTGGGACATGAACCAACAACCAGAGGCAAGTGTGCTACCAGCTGGATTCTGTAATCAATTTTCCAATTCTTTGTACTGTAAAGGAAATACGCTCACAAGAATGAAGAAGTGTGAAAAATAAATGAGTAACAAGAGCTTTAATTTCAAATGGTGATCAACAAGAATTTCATCCTAACAGAACCTTATTCTTGAAAGCTAAATTTGACCTACCTTGCTATCCAGCTTTTTCATGGTCACTAAATCTAGTGACTTAAGAGAATGGCCAGTGGGAGAAATGAAGTACAGACAGACATGGATACGGGAATCATGATAATTGTGCAATGAACGTTTAATCTTCAACTCTTCTTGCAGATAGGCCTCAAACTGTGCATCAATGTAGTCAATGATAGGCTTATAGCTATGAAAACCCAAAAGTAAACAAGTGAAATACAGGACACTGAATACCAATGAAAATCTGAATATATAGATTATAAATTGTTCATCACTATAGCTTGCCACTTGGGCATTTTTGGATTAGATGGCACAACTGATAAAATATTGTCATTTGATCACTGGGACTTTAACTTAGTACATAATAAATCAGTGGTATAGCCAACTGCTCACACTGACAGTGGGTGCCAACGGTGTCTCATTTTCTAGTAGTCACACTTCTAATTTCTGATTAGTACAAATTTTTTTTTTTAAATGGATTACAGATTGAGTTAAGTGTCAAATTATCCTTGGTTGTGACCAACAGTTAATATATCTAAAAGTCTCATTTTCATGTATGGTTAAAACTTTGATTTAAATCAAGGATTTCAGTGAAAACAAAAGATGCATAATTACAAATCTCTTGTGCTTAATTAAATAGGGTATCTAACATAAATGTATTACATACTGATTTACCAGGCCAGGAGGTGGAGAAGAATGAGGAGAGATGGTTGACCAACAAAGGAAGAAGGAAAACGAGTATGGTGCTGGAAAAAAAAGGTTATTTTGACTTGGAAGAATACTGACTGCAGGGTTGGGATTGGAATGAAAAAGACCATTTTTCAACATTTAATTTCTTTAATCACTTATTTTAAATGCACATCTGGGGTGGAGTTCGGATACATATCATTCAACAAAGCAGATATAGTCTAAGGAGTAGGAAGGGAACACTTCCTATACAAATGTAAAATGTACATGTTTAGTGATCCTTGAGATGCAATGACAGATACTGGCTAGGATACAAATAGGTAAAAAAGGAAGTGCTAAATAGATGTTAGCAAGTCCAGATAGGATGTATCCTGTGTTGCTGAGGGAAGCTAGAATGGGTGCAAGAGAAGTTCAGACTATAATCTTTCACTACTCCTTTGATGTGGAATTGGTGCCCGAAGACTAGAAGATTGCAAATGTTACAACCCTGTTCAAAACATGGGAGAAGCATAAACATAGTAACTATAGTTCAAGCAGTCAAATATCAACGGTAGGAAAACTACTAGAGACCCATTGTCGTGGCTAAAACTAATTCTCACTTTGAGCAGCATGGAATAAAAAATTTACAACCTTTTACCACCTGGAATGACAAGGGTAGCAGACGCATGGTCACACCACCACCTACAAGCCACAGCATCCTGACCTGAAACTATTTCGCCATAAACCCACCTGGTTTACTAATGTCTTTGAGGGAAGGAAATCTGTCATCCTTAGACGGTCTGGCCTACATGTGACTCCAGAGCCACAGCAATGTGGTTGACTCATAAATGTCCTGAAATGGAGGGCAGTTAGGGATGGGCAACAAATGCTGGCCTAGCCAGCGATGCTCACATCTCAAATGAATTTTTAAAATTTAAATTCCTTTAGTGCCACAAGGAATACAAACACTGTAGGCACCCTTCACTAGGTGGACTGCAACAGTTCAAGAAGGCAGCTCACCTCCACCTTCAAGAGTATTTAGAGATGAGCAATAATGCTGGCCTTCCCCATGCAAAAGTGAAAAACGAGCAGCCAGTATGAATTTGTTAAAGACAAAGCTTGTCTGATTCGGCTGGTTGAGTTTTTTGAAGGAACAGAGGGTATTGATGAAGGTTGTGCAGTGGATGTCATATATAAAGCCCTTCAAACAACTTAGACCTATTCAGAAAAAATAGAAGCATTAGAGGGATAGTGATGTTTTGCTTACACAATTAGCCAAGAATTGAGGGGGTGTGGGGTTCCCCCAAGGGCCAAGTATTGCATTTTCTATACATATATGACTTGGACTTGGGTATAGAACTATTTAAAAGTTTACAGATGATACAAATAAGACAACATAGTGAATTGCTCTGAAAATATCTAATTTCATAATTCAGAGAATCATAGAATCCCTACAGTGCAGGAGACCATTCCGCCTATTGAGCCTGCACCGAGGTTATGTTGCAGCTGTGAGGTGCTGGTGAGGCCACACCTAGAGTACTGTGTACAATTTTGGTTTCCTTACTTGAGAAAGGATATACTGGCACTGGAGGGGGTGCAGAGGAGATTCAATAGGTTGATTCCGGAGTTGAGGGGGTTGGCTTATGAGGAGAGACCGAGTAGACTGGGGCTATACTCATTGGAATTCAGAAGAATGAGGGGAGATCTTATAGAAACACACAAGATTATGAAGGGAATAGATAAAATAGCAGGGAAGTTGTTTTCACTGGCAGGTGAAACTAGAACTAAGGGGCATAGCCTCAAAATAAGGGGAAGCAGATTTAGGACTGAGTTGAGGAGGAACTTCTTCACACAAAGGGTTGTGAATCTGTGGAATTCCCTGCCCAGTGAAGCAGTTGAGGCTACCTCATTGAATGTTTTTAAGGCAAGGATAAATAAACTTTTGAACAGTAAAGGAATTAAGGGTTATGGTGAGCGGGCGGGTAAGTGGAGCTGAGTCCACAAAAACATCAGCCATGAGCTTATTGAATGGCGGAGCAGGCTCGAGGGGCCAGATGGCCTACTCCTGCTCCTAGTTCTTATGACAACAATCCTACACAGGCCCTTTCCCCGTAACCTCACATATTTAGCCTGCTAGTCCCGACACTAAAGGAGCAATTTAACATGGCTAATCAACCTAGTCTGGAGTTTTGGGAATATATTTTTCATGATTAAATTTTTTACATATAAAATAATGGAAGCATCTGGTTTTAGAAGCTAAACAAACCCAAAGTAATTGCAAGAGTGGTCTATGTTGGAGTCAGAATTGAAAGGGGAAAACAATGGTCCTCTCAATATTAACAGAATCAGTGAGTCTGATGAGATAAAAATTAATCATGTAATTTCCCCAGATCAAAGAAAGGTTAGAAAGCAACTGGGAAACAAGGGAAGGACTTAAAATATATACACATACTTTTCAGATCAGGACAGCTTTTGGAATGGGAGATAATTAGTTAAAGATCTGGGACAATGCATTGTGCCATGGGGATAGATTGTAGGGAAGATATTTTTTGAAGAATGGGAAGTAGCGTGTTGAGTTTTTTGGTTTTAAAATATAAGTGTTTACAAAATATATGCTGTTAAGTTAGTAGTACTTGCTTTGTTTAAACCTTGAATTGTAAAATGTTTTGTTTAAACTTGAAATCTTGTAGTGTAATTCACCGAGTGTTTGAATTTAGTTTTAAAATGTTACTGGTCTCCCTTGAGATCATGACTGAATACGAGGATAGTAGTAGACTTCAAGATAAGACTAGTGAAATCCAGGCAATTTAACATGGGCAAGTACAAAATGATGCCCTTTGGGGGTTAAAACACAGATGCAGCGTAATCAAATAGTACAATTTTGAGGTGGGGGATACAAGACCAGAGTGACCTAGGATGCGTATTTACAAATCTATGCAAGTGGGAGGGCAATAGGTAGTTAAGAAAGCATATTAGGTGCTTGGTATTGTAGATAGCCTGCTCAATTTGGGGTGCACCAAGACCACAGAACTTCTGGCCTCATTGCAGCCTTGGCATAAACATGGACAAAGCTGAACTCAAACAGCGAGGTGAGAATGACTGCCCTTAACATCAAAGCAGCATTTGAACAAGTGTGGCATCAAGGAGCCCCAGCAAAATTGTACTCAATGAGAATCAGGAACAAAACTCTCCATGACTGGAGTCATACCTAGCACAAAAGAAGACGGCTATAGTTGTTGGAGATCTATCGTCTCAGTCCCAAGATATTGGTGCATTAGTTGCTCAGGGAAGTTGCTTAAACCCAACTGTCTTCAGTTGCTTCATCAATAACTTTCCCTCCATCACAAGGTCAGAAATGGGGATGTTTGCTAATTACACAATGCTCAGCAGCATTAGAGACTCATCAGTTACTGATGCAATCTGTGTCCGTATGCAGCATGACCTAGATAAAATTCAGGTTTGGGCTGATAAGTGGCAAGTAACATTCGTGCCACACAAGTGCCAGGCAATGACAAGAGAGAATCTAAACATCTCCCCTTGACATTCAATGGTATTACCGTTGCTGAATCCCTTACCATCAAAATCCTGGCAGTTAACATTAACCAGAAACTGAATTGGACCAACCATATAAATAATATGGCTACAAGAGCAGGTCAAAGACTGGGAATTGTGTGAAGATAACTCATTTTATGACTTCCCAAAGCCTATTCACCATCTACAAGGCACAAGTAAGTATGATGGATTACTCTATACATGCTTGGATGAGTGCAGCCCCAACACCACCATCCAGACAAAGCAGTCTGCTTGATTGGTAGCTCATCCACAATCTTAAACATTTACACCCTCCACCACTAACACACAAAGGCAGCTGTGCGCACCACCCACAAGATGCAGTGCAGCAAGTCACCAAGGCTCCTTTCACATCATCTTCTAAACCTGTGATCTCTGCTATCCAGAAGGACAGGGTTAGCAGATATGTGGGAACATCACCACCTGCAAGTTCCCCTCCAAGTCACAAACAATTCTGGCATGGAACTATATCGCTGGTCTTTCACTGTTGCCAGACAAAATCCTGGAACTCCCAGCATTGTGGGCATACCGACATCATATGGACTGCAGTGTTTCAAGAAGACGGCTCACCACCATCTTCTCACAGTCAATTAGGGATGGGAAATAAATGCTGGCCTAGCCAGCAACGACCACATTCTGTGAAAGGACAAAAACATTCTGCACACCATTCTGGATATGGGGCAGAGATACAAAAACTTTAGCAGGTTCATACTAGAGATGAGGGATTTTGGTTTGATGGGGGAAAAAAAATAAAAGACAATGGCATTGCTTTCCTTGGGGCTGTTTTAAAATTCAAAAATTTAGCCACTTTGATGGTTCCTCCCTACCATTTTCTCTGGCAAATGGCTCAGTAACCAGAGGTCATATATTTAAAATAATCTAGACAGAAAATATGTTTAAAATGAGAAAAATTACATAGACTTACATTAAATTGTTTAAAATGAGTTTTCAGTTGATAAGCAGAGATTAATAATCTTGTGGCAGACATTGGCAGTGCAATAATTACATTTGCCGAGGACACCAAATTATGCGGCAGGTTGAATTAAATTCAATTGATTTATTGTTACATATGTTGGGATAGAGTGAAGAGTATTGTTTCTTGTGAGCTACACAGACAAACGTACCATTCATAGAATACATTGGGGAAGAGGAAAGAATAGCGTGCAGAATGTAGTACCGCAGTTACCAATAGGGTGAAGAGAAAGATCAGCTTAATGCGATAGAACCAAAAGTCTGATGGCAGCCGGGAAGAAACCGTTCTTGAGTCATGTTCTGAGGTTCGTAAACTGCAGGATTAATCTACTTAACAGGATTTTGGGTCTCGGGGATACATTTGAAGAACTGCATCCAGATTTTGGGATCCCCTACTTCACAAATACATTTTGATTCTGAAGAAGATGCAGCCAAGAGAAACAGAAATAATTCACAACCCAAGATCACTATGCTATTAAAATAGGCTAGATGTCTTGGGTTTGCACTCTCAGGAGAGAAGATCTGATCCAGGAGTTTTTAAAGGCAAGATCATCATATTATGGAAGGGGAGGTGATGGCATAGTGTTGTCACTGGACTAATAATCCAGAGACCCATGGGAGTGCATTGTGGATCTGGGTTTGAATCCCACCATGGCAATTGTGGAATTTGAATTGTCAATAAAAATCTGGAATTAGAAGTCTAATTATGACCTTGAAACCATTGTTAATTGTCCTAAAAATCCAGCTGGTTCACTAATGTCCTTTAGTGAAGGAAATCTGCTGTCCTATATGTGACCCCAAAACCACAGCTACGTGGTTTACTCTGAAATGGCTCAGTTGTACCAAAACCACTAGTGAGTCACTAAGGAATGAAATCAGATGGGCCAACCAGTATCAACCCAGGCACCGGAAACAACAACGCGAAACTCAGCCTTGTCAGCCCTGCAAAGTCTCCCTTACTAACATCGGAGCGCTTGTGCCAAAATTGGTAGAGCTCTCAGATTTGTCAAGCAACAGCCTAACATAGTCATTATGCTGATAGAATCATGCTTTACAGATAATGTCCCAGACACCACCATCAACACTCCCACATATGTCTTGCCCACCAGCAAAACAGGCCCAAAGTGGCAGCACAGTGATACACAGTCAGGAGGGTGCTGCCCTGGCCCCCCCCGAAGAATCAGTACTCCTCCATGTCAACACCACTTGGAAGAAGCACTGAGGGTGGCATGCGGCAGAGAATGTACTCTGCGGTGAGACGTTCAATGTCACATCACCAATGGCTCGGTAGCACTACAGACCAAAGTGGCTGAGTCCTAAAGGACATAACTGCCAGACTGGGTTTATGGCAGGTGGTAAGGGAACCAAGAGGAAGAAAAAAAAATCTCTGAACTCATCCTCACCAACTACAGATGCATCTCCATAACAGCATCGGTAGGATGACCACAGCACAGTAATTGTGGAGACAAAGACTGGTCTTCACATTGATGATACACTCCATTGTGTTGGGTGACACTACTACCATGTTAAATGGGATAGATTTCAAACTGATCGAGCAACTATAGGCCCCCAAATAGTCAGCAGGAAATTGAGGAACAAATATGCAAGGAGATTACAGATGACTCAAGAAAAATAGGATGGCAATAGCAGGGGAATTCAACTTTCCCAATATTGACTGGGACAACCAGAGCATTAGGGGCTTGGCTGGAGAGAAATTTGCTGAGTGTGTTCAGGAAGAATTTCTCATTCAGTATGTGGATGGCCTGACTAGAGAGAGGGCAAAATGTGACCTCTTCTTGGGAAATAAGGAAGGGCAGGTGACAGAAGTGTTAGTGAGGGATCACTTTGGGACCAGTGACCATAATTCCATTAGTTTTAAGATAGCTTTGGGGATAGCTGGTCTAAAAGTAAAAATTCTAAATTGGGGGAAGGCCAATTTTGATGGTATCAGACTGGAACTTTCAAAAGTTGATTGGGGGTAGTCTGTTGGCAGGCAAAGGGACATCTGGTAAGTGGGAGGCTTTCAGAATTGTGTTAACCAGGGTTCAGAGTAAGCAAATTCCTTTTAGAGTGAAGGGCAAGGCTGGGAGAAGCAGGGAACCCTGGATGACTCGGGATAGAGGCCCTGGTCGAAATGGAAGAGGCATATGACATGCATAGGCAGCTAGGATCAAGTGGATCCTTTGAAGAGTATAGAGTGTGCCAGAGTAGAGTTGAGAGAGAAATCAGGAGGGCAAAGAGGGGACACAATAAGGCAAAAGAATCCAAAGAGCTTCTACAAATATATAAAGGGCAAAAGAGTAACTAGGGAAAGAATAGGGCCGCTTATGGATCAACAAGGTCATCTGTGAGTGGATCCACAAGAGATGAGCGAGATCCTAAATGAATATTTCTCATCAGAATTTACTGTTGAGAAAGGCATGGATGTTAGGGAACTTGGGGAAATATAGTGATGTCTTGAGGAGTATACATATTACAGAGAAGCTGGAAGTCTTAAAACGCATCAGTGTTGATAAATCCCCAGGATCTGATGAAGTGTATCCCAGGATGTTGTGGGACACTAGGGAGGAAATTGCAGGTCCCCTAGCAGAAGTATTTGAATCACTGACAGCCACAGTTGAGGTGCATGAAGATTGGAGCATGGCAAATGTTGTGCCTTTGTTTAAGAAGAACTACAGGGAAAAGCCTGGGAACTACAGGCCGTTGAGCCTCACATCTGTAGTGGGTAAGTTGTTAGAAGGTATTCTGAGAGACAGGATCTACAGGCATTTAGAGAGACAGACTGATTAGGGACAATCAGCCTGATTTTGAGAGTGGAAGATCATGTCTCACGATTTGGATTAAGTTTTTTGAATGGGTAACCAAGAAGATAGAGTGCAGTCAACATTGTCTACATGGACTTGAGCAAGGCCTTTGACAAGGTACCACATGGTAGGTTGTTGCCCAAAGTTAAATCTCATGGGATCCATGGTGAGGTAGCCAATTGTATACAAAACTGGCTTGATGACAGAGGGTGGTTGTAGAGGGCTGTTTTTCAAACTGGAGGCCTGTGACCAGCGGTGTGCCTCAGGGATCGGTGCTGGGTCCACTGTTATTTGTCATTTATATTAATTTGGATGGGAATTTGGAAGACATTGTTAGCAAGTCTGGTGGCATAGTGGACAGTGAAGAAGGTTATCTAGGATTGCAACGGGATCAATTAGGCCAGTGAGCTGATGAATGACAGATGGAGTTTAATTTAGATAAATGTGAGGTCATGCATTTTGATAGATCGAACCTACTCAGTCAACGGCAGGGCGTTGGGGAGAGTTATAGAACAAAGAAATTTAGAGGTACAGGTTCACTGCTCTTTAAAACTGGAGTCACAGGTGGACAGGGTGGTGAAGAAGGCATTCGGAATGCTTGGTTTCATTGGTCAGAACATTGAACACAGGAGTTGGGACATCTTGTTGAAGTTGTACGGTAAGGCCGTACATTGGTAAGGCCACACTTGGAATACTGTGTACAGTTCTTGTCACCCTGTAATAGTTGGGATATTATTGAAAGAGTGCAAAAAAGATTTAGGAGGATGCTACCAGGACTTGATGGTTTGAGTTATAAGGAGAGGCTGGATAGACTGGGACTTTTTTCCCTGGAGCTCGAGAGACTTAGGCATGATGGTGTCTATAAAATAACGAGGGGCATAGATAAGGTAAATAGTCAACATCTTTTCCCAACTGTAAGGAAGGGGGGGGGGGGTCTAAAACTAGAAGGCATAGGTTTAAGGTGAGAGGGGAAATATACAAGAGGGTCCAGAGGGGCATTTTTTTCACACAGAGGGTTGTGTGTGTCTGGAACAAGCTGCCAGGGACAGTAGTAGAGGCAGATACAATTTTGTCTTTTAAAAAGCATTTAGACAATTACATGGGTAAAATTGGTACAGAGGGATATGGGCCAAATGCGGCAATTGGGACTAGCCCAATGGTAAAAACTGGACAACACGGACAAGTTAAGCCGAAGGGCCTGTTTCTATGCTGTAAACCTCTGATTCTATGAAGTGTTGCAGGCCACCAGGAGCAACAGAACTGAACTCAACCATGATCTTCAACCTCATGGCCTGGCATATTCCCCCCACCTTGCTATTTTACATTAATCAGCAGTTTACACCAATCAGGGATCAACCCCAGTTCAATGAAGACTACAGGAGGACATGCAGGAGCAACACCAGGTATACCCAAAAATTAGATGTCAACTTAGTGAAGCTACAAGACAATACTACATGCGTGCCAACAGCACAAGCAGCGATAGACAAAACAAAGTGACTCCACAACCAACTGAACAGATCTAAGCAGTCCTGCCACATTGAGTCATGAATGTTGGTGGATAATTAAACAATTCACTGGAGATAGTGGCTCCACAAATATCCTCATCCTCAATGATGAGGGATGCCAGCACATCAGTGCAAAAGATAAAGCTGAAGTATTTGCAACAATCTTCAGCCAGAAAGTGGATGATCCATCTCAGCCTCCTCCAGAAGTGCCAGTATCACACATGCCAGTCTACTCTCAATCCTCAGTTAAGTGATGGAAGGGGACATCAACCGTGCTATCAAGCCGTATTTGCTCAGCAATAACCTTTTCACCGACACTCAGCTCAGATTGCGGCAAGGTCATTCAGTTCCTGCCCTAATTACAGCTTTTTTTCAAACATGAACTCCAGAGATGAGGTGCGAGCAATTGCCTTGACATCATGGCAACAAGTGACAGAGTGTGGCATCAAGGAGCCCTAGCAAAACTGAAGTCAATGGGAATCAGAGGGAAAAAGACTCTGCTGCTTGGAATCATATTTAGCACAAAGGAAGATGGTTGTGGTTGTTGGAGGTCAATCATCTCGGTTCTAGGCATCAATGCAGGAGCTCGTCAGGATAGTGTCCTAGGCCCAACAATCATCAACTGCTTCATCAATGACCTTCCTTCCACCGCAAGGTCAGAAGTGGATGTTCATTGATGGCTGCACAATGTTCAGCAGCATTTGCAATTCCTCAGATACTGAAGCAGTCAATGTTCAAATGCATCAAGACCTAGGCAATAACTAGGCCTGGGCTGACAAGCATCAACTAACATGCCATGCAAGTGGCAGGGAATGATGTCTTGAAGAAAACAGAACCTAATCATCATCCCTTGACATTACCATTGCTGAATCCCCCACTATCAACATCTGGAGGTTTCCATTGACCAGGAACCGTACTGGGTAAGCCATATAAATACTGTGGCTGCGACAGCAGGTCAGAGGCTAGGAATCCTGTGGTGAGTAACTCACATCCTGACTCCCCAAAGCACGAGTCAGGAGTTTGATGAAATACCTTCCACTTGCCTGATGAGTGCAGCTCCAACAACATTCAAGAGCTTGAAACCATCCAAGACAAAGTAGCCCACTTGATTGGCACCCCCTCCACCACCGACACACAGTGGCAATAGCGTACAGCATCTACAAGATGCACTGCAGGCAATCACCAAGCTCCCTAGACTGCAGCTTCCAAACTTATAACTGCTACTATCTAGAAGGACAAGGGCAGCAGACACATGGGAACACTCCCACTTGTAAGTTCCACTCCACGCCACACACCATCCTGATCTGGAACTAGATCACCATTCCTTCACTGTCACTGGGTCAATTTCCTGCAGCTCCCTCTCTAATAACACTATGGGTATACCTACGTACACCACATGGAGTGCAGTAGTTCAAGAAGGCAACTCACTACCACCTCCCCAAGGACAATTAGGATAGGCAGTAAATGCTGGCCTAGTCAGCAAAGCCCACATCCCTGGATGAATTTTGAAAATGGATTGTACATGATCATCCTTAGAAACTGGATATGTAACTGCTCTCCTGACCCAAGCAGGAAAAGATCATTAGGAATTTTTAAAGCTGAACTAATTGATATTTCACTCTCTTTTTATGTTCATCCTGAGAGACTGGAGGAAGGGGCAGCTAGCACAAGTGCCTTGAATCAGACAACAGATGGCAGTGAGCTGGATAGCCTTGGTGCGATTTTCCTCAATCTGGATATAGCAAAACAAAATTAAGAAATAGATGGCAAACAGTGTTGGAAAATTTAGGAAAGATGACTGAGTACATGCTGAAAAAATATGTTTTGAATAAGTTTTAAACATGGAGAAATAAAAAGAAGCTGAGGGCTTCACGGAGAGTATAAGTGTACAGCCAGGGCCATTGAAGAATCTACCAATTTGTGTGCTTCAATTGTTAAGTAATGGAATGACACAATGAGCTGAAGGCCAGAATCAGCAGACCAATGGGTATGAGTGAGAATACAAAGCCAGAGTTGACAAAAATACGTTGGAATCATTTGAGGTTAAGAATTTTAAAATTTAATATGATGAGTAAACAGGACAGAGTATAGGTGGCAGCTATTTGGACGAGTTGGCAGTTTATAGAGAAGATGGGAAAGCAGCAAACAGGACAGTAGAAAAACTGAACCTATAGCAATACAAGATTATGGATAAGGTATTCCTCAGTGCTGGAACGGACACCAGCAAGTTATAGAGCATGAAGCAAACAGGTTAGATGGACAGGATGTGTGGTTTTAATCTCCTTTCTGGGTTGAGCCAGGTGCCAAACATTTATTTTTCAGCCCTAGTGTATGGTTTGAAAGGGGATGGAATCAGTGAAAGGAGAATAAAGTTTACGCTAAAAAGCAGAAAATTACCTCCTTGATTTACTATGATAATCCTAATTCTGTATTCATGTGTCTCTTGCCCCAAGACTTGTACAGTTTTCCTGTAGCACAGTTGAAAGAAATGGTGTTCTTGTCCACAATGATGCAACACAGACAAATTACTTAGTGATTGAAGTTGAAGAAGGGGAGTGCTGGGCGTGAGTATGCAAAAGTTAATCCTGTGTTATCAAATGATTACTAAGAGGCACTAAATGAAGAAATGGAGAAAACCAAAAAATTTACCGTTGGATCTCCAAAGCTCACAGAGAACAAGAAAAGCCATTGTTGAGAACTACTGGGTGCCTTTGGACAGGTCTAAATGGAACATGGAGCCGAACAATGATGGATAAAGGTGATAAAGATGGGATGGTTTAAATTACCATGTTCCCAAAAGTATGGGATTCTGCAATATTTCATATTTCTAGCAGTACCACCTCCGAAAAATCCTAACTCAGGAAAATTATTGTAGTCAAATACTATCCCAAAGTTTCCAACAATTTTTTAAAATGCAAATCACTTACCTGTCTTCTTTATTTATCTGGTCTCCAAAGCCTACTGAATTTACAACGGTTAACTTTAAGCGAGTAGTACTCTCTTGTAGTTCATATGTCTGAGCCTTCAATTTTACTCGGCTTTCATAATGTGTTGATTGGCTATTCTCAAAACTGGTGTTAAACAAGGTATCCATAAGGGTAGACTTTCCAATGCCAGTTTCTCCTGCAATTGCAGAACAGAAGAAAAATATAGTATTAACAGCAATAATATAAACAGATACTTTAGAATACATGTGCAGCATGTGACATATAGTTCATTAAATTCTGAAAAAAAATTAAAATTTGTACAACCATTGGCCAAAAGCAGACTTAAAAAAATGGAAACTGCTTTCACTTCCGAATAAAAGCTTTAAAATACCTTTATGCAACTTGAAATACCATTCAAACCTCAATTGAAATCTGTGTGCTAAATATAATTCATAAGGCAAGGAGCTTCAGGCAAATTAATTCAAATACCAAGACTGACCACTACTTCAGACACAGAAAATGCAAAGAGTCATTAAATTCAATCCCCAAAACACCACAAGAAAAATTATAGTCTCATGTGGAATGATCCTTGTGAAGTCAACAAACCAAAAGAACAAAATTTACTGAACTACTTCAATGAGAAAACCAATGGACAAAATTTCACTTTTTATAACTTTTATCAAGTCAAAATCAACATAAATTGAACATGAATTAACAAGCAAATCAATATATGAGTGATAAATTACAAATCAAGTAGCAGACTCAGCAAAGATGGATCTCATGGATTTACAAACCAGTTCACACTTTCCGGCACCAATTTCAGGTATAAGGACTCTCAAAGTTCAATTCATCAAGTAGAATTCCTGCTCCTTGACTTCAAAAGATTTAAAAAACGGTTCTCATAATGACAACAGTCTTAACTACCTCAATTTCCATGGGCATGGCTTTCATCAAAATGGCACATTTCAACAGTACCTCCTTAGCTCCACTCAGTCTTGATGGCACGTATACGCCAGTTCTTCAAATATAACTGGATTATTTTTCCCTCGTCTTCACTTCCAGATCCAGCTTGTGTGTTCTTTTTAGACTGGGTCACAACTTCTCTCAAACCTTGTCAGGTGAGTCAGATTTCAGGCCATCCACAGGTTATGTGGGCCCATTTTCAGGCTGCACCCAAAGTCACAAATTGCTTCTGGCTCAGTGTCCCACCATCAGACTCTCATTGCCCAATCCTCCAAACACAATGCCCCTGACAGGAAATCAATGCATACTGCTGCTTAGCAAGTGTCTTCGAGACCAGACTGACTCTGCCACCACTGTTGACTCTGGCTGATCACCTCACAGTGGCACATGCGTCTCCACATGCCGCCTCCAGCCAATTGGCTTGCACCAACTCCACCAATGTCACTCAACACCATGATGTGGAGATGTCGGCATTGGACTGGGGTAAACACAGTAAGAAGTCTTACAACACCAGGTTAAAGTCCAACAGGTTTATTTGGTAGCAAAAGCCACTAGCTTTCGGAGCGCTTGCTGCTCCTTCATCAGGTGAGTGGGAGTTCTATTCACAAACAGGGCATGTAAAGACACAAACTCAATTTACAAAATAATGGTTTGAATGCGAGTCTTTACAGGTAATCAAGTCTCAAAAAGGTACAGACAATGTGAGTGGAGAGAGCGTTAAGCACAGGTTAAAGAGATGTGTATTGCCTCCAGCCAGGACAGTTAGTGAGATTTTGCAAGCCCAGGCAAGTCATGGGGGTTACAGATAGTGTGACATGTCACACTATCTGTAACCCCCATGACATAGTGTGACGAAGGAGCAGCAAGCGCTCCAAAGGCTAGTGGCTTTTGCTACCAAATAAACCTGTTGGACTTTAACCTGGTGTTGTGAGACTTCTTACTCAACACCATCACAGTGGTAGAACAAAGTTGGACTCGTGCAATCCCCATAAAATAACTCTTCTAATTGTAAACTGATGAAAGTTGTAGAATTCGATCCCTCAACCGCCGAGTAAAAACCCCAAAATCCCATGGAATTAAACTTAGTCACATATACTAAGCATTTTCAAACCTATGCAGATCTTTGAAAATGCTTAAACGTTTATGAAACCATCAGAGAATAATGACCTACCCCGGCCTTCCCACTTTAACTTCTAAAAGTGTCAGAATACAGTAACATTTGATGCTGCAAACACTTTCTACTCATATTCATGTCATCCTCCTCCAACTTGCCACCTTTCCTTGGTCTCTCATTAATGGGACCATTGCCAATCATCTTGTATCCTTCACCATTGTTAGGTTTGATTATGGGGCACAGATTGCACAATAAGGTCACAAGCAGTTTTATTGGGGAGCAACAATTGAAATACAACACTATCAGGATTGACACAGTAGACATTCGAACCACAACTGGTGAGAACAGTTTACTAGCCCCAAACCAGACAGACATGGCAGAACAGTTTGATCTATGTAGCCTACTGTGATCATGTCCTTCAGTTAACTTCTAAACCAGTTGAGAGACAAGCTATTTGGCAAGCTTTTCTGTGTCTGTCTTCCTCCCCTTCTTCACAGTCTGTTTATAGGTCTTATTTTAAAGATAGGTTGATATCATAGGTCAAATCATTCATTTAATTATTTACCCATTCAATTGTCCAATAATGGGGAGAGTAGACACTCAAGATAGACCCCTCCGAACCAAGGTTCCGGTCCCTTGTGGCCATTCTTCATTTATCTCGTATAGGCATATCGATACATTCTCCCAGACAATTTGTTTAAATACTCAGATCATGAGACAACCTCCGCAATCTCTTAACAGGCCTAGTTATGCCTACAGAAAGATCTGTTATGTTATGTGCTTGGTCATCCAACAAACGCTAATGAAAAACCTAATGTAACGTAATTCATATTTTTCTGTATTAGCTTAGGCAAACTGCCCTAAACTAGAGAAATTTATCTCATATAAATTTTGTAATATTGTTATTTCCTATCCATACCTCCCGACCCTCTTTCAACACCACTCCTTCTGCATTCTTCTGAGAAAATAACCCACTCCATGCCACTTCCACACTACCTACCTTTTAGCCTCCTATTTACCATGGTACTGCAAGTGCTGATTTGTTCAACAACTTTCGCACTTCCACTTTAGGTATCCCTGCCATCAGCAAGACTTTTACTCTCTTCCATTCTGGTTGATCACCCAAAATTGTCCCCATCTTTGCTCCCTCAAAGCAAAGTCCTCAAGTCCAAGAAGCACAGACTTAAACTTATCTGCCATGTAGGTGATTCCACCATCAAGGGATGAAGTGGGAGATCATACAAAACGAAGACAGCCTTGGAAAGACATTGTCCATGTTATTACATTTGTATGGCAAATAATGTGAGCACTTACAATTGAGGCGTACCTTAATAGTGTTGACTATTTTTACTTTTTATCATATAATACATCTTTCACCTGTTAATGTTTCAATTATGTTGATTTTAATTGGTTTGTCACAGTAAAAGTTTTAAACAGTGAAACGTTGTCCATTGGTTTTCTTTCCATTGGCTTTATGGGGTTTTTTTCCCTGATAAGGAAATTCATGTAGTTACTGTATGTACTTTGATTACTAGAAAATACTAACAGAATTCTAGAATACTGTTAATAGCCGAAAGAACTTGGTTTCAAACTACAGTTTGCCTGGTCAACTGACCCATTAAACCTCTGTATTTAAAGACTTATGTTTTTGAAATTATAGCCGTTTTTCTTTCAGTAATCAGAGTCTACTGGAAGTTATGTATATCAATATTTAAGGTGCGCATGCGAGTTAAGCCAACAGCTGTCCATCTCAACCCAACCCAGTAAATTGAGCTTTATTTTGGTGTATTGTCCTTTGTCTTGGGAGATTTTTACAAAACTTCAACAAATGTAGGATGCTTACATCAAGATTGACATGTCTCGATCAATTTTTCATGGTACAGCTACACAAGTTACAAAATAAACCAACACTAAACTAGTATTTATTATTCACCACTATTACATATTTCAACAAATAAATCAATACCAATCTATTTTGGGCAAGGCAGTATTTATTGCCCATTTTGATAAAATCCTGAGGATGAGGAGAGTCACACCAAATCATTTGGAACTGGAATCATATGTAGGTCAGACTTGCCAAAAGTGGTAGGTTTCCTTCCCTGAAGACCTGAAGAACGAGAATAAACCAGATTGCTGGCACCATCTAAGTTATTTTCTGGTTCCAACCCACAAAATGAACACATCCATTGAATTGAATTCCACAATTTTCCATGGTCAATTAATCTGCATTGCTAACCCTGTATCATAACTACCAATCTCGTATCATAATTACTAAGTTACAAAGGGCAAATACATGCATATTAGACACTCTGGATCAACATATAACAATTAGAATTTTTCCTTTAAAATGTGTCTCCAACTCAAAAACAGTTTTTTGTTTTTTTAACTGGTCGGTGCAACATCGTGGGCCGAAGGGCCTGTTCTGCGCTGTAATGTTCTATGTTCTATGTTCTATGTTCTAGATTCCAGATTTTACACTGCAAAGTGTTGCACACCAGAAAAAGCTCCAGCATCAGCCACAAATACAACTAAAGATTCACTGCTGTCATCATTTCTATGTTCATTGTCAAATGTGCCTATGTTTGCAAAGGCTTTGGGCGAAGGCACCATATTCACAATTTGATCAAGTGTCATTGACTTGAAAAAAAAAAGAGGTAATAGCATAGCACAAATAACACCAGTTGCCCAAATGTACATATTACACTGTTATGGAGTCTGCTATTGGATAATGCAAAAATCAGCCAGAATAACCTTTCTTTCAATCTATATAGTGAGAAAAGTCTATTTTAAACTCAACTTAGGTGGGCAACTTTTTCCTTTGCATACCAGATTTAGCTTCTATTGTTGATCAAGGCACAGCACCTTGGTGAAATTGCAATGAGCCAAACTTGGATGACACAAAATCCCAGTTATGTCAAGTCCCACAGAACAATATCAGTGATGAGCCAAAATTCCTTACAACTCTGGATTGGATGAATATCTTTATGCTTGCCATATGACTGCACTGACCAGAGCAGATTTAGACTACTCAAGAGCATAAAATCATGGCACGCTGGGCAAGCCATCATTTGACACAGAGATCTCCTTGTGAAAGGTCGTGCAAAGGCTTCAAGTATGATTAAACCTGTGACATAGTTAAAAGAAAAGGTGACATTGATACTATCATGTTTTTCCACTTGCTGTAAGTGGAAAGCAGATATCGCAAATCTGTCAATCAGTGATTCTACCATTATGAAACACAAGGCAAACATCTTGGAACAGTTTGACAAGCAGGAATTCTCCCCAGCAAGGATGAGGATGAAAACAGCTGCCTATCCAAATGTTGAAGCACCTCTGCTAACGTGGCTCAAGGCAGCCCAAGCAGAAAACGTTTCCAATTTCAGTCCAATTCTTTTACAAGGTCAGGCCATTGTACGGTGTGAAAAAAATGTATAAAGACTTTTACACACATTTATTGCTTTATTCGGTTTTCATTCGGCATTTAAATCTATTGTCTTTGACACAGACTGCATTTGTAGGCATAATGAAGACATACAGGATTACAGAGATATATTCATGTGGGAATGGAGCCTCCTTAGCTATCTCATGGCTTCATTAAACAAAAGTTTGTAGGTGGACCCCCCCTAGGATTCAATTTATCAGGATGACACCATAAACAATCCCAAAGTCCAGAGGCTGGACATAAAATGTAATATTGGGTTGAGAGAGCCGGTGGATACAAGTGCGCTGTTCACAGAAATAATTATTGCCCAAAAACAATTGTCACATTTGAGTTAAAAAGCTCAGACTTTTTGCTGACAAGTCATGAGACATTTTGTTTGGGACAAAAGATTTTCACAAACAATGGAGGAGTGAGCATATTTCCAAATTACCAAAGGTTTAACTTCCTCCATCACATTTTAACTGGCACATGACTTAACTAACCACTTTGTCATTGTATTTTTCTTTTTTCAAATTGCTAATGTGACACTAAATTTACAATTTAGAATCACAGTTCAGATTTTGTTGATGCCATTGACATCTGCAAGAAAGTGCAAAATTTCTGAGCACTGAGGTAAACATTTCTGGAAGTGTGGATATTACCAGAGTGGGTTGTGGGTGAAGGGGTAGTGGACACTGAGATCTTGACTGATCTGTACATTAACTTAATTTATCCACTCTTCATTATACCCTTACCATTCGATCAGTCTTGAAAATTTCACTGACTCGGCAACAATAGCCTTTCAGCAAAAAAAAAAGAGTTCCATGGTACCATTACCCTTGTGAGCAAAACGTTCTCCAGGCTTATGCTCAATCTTAAAATTTCAACAAAACAATTTATACCCTTGATCTGGATTCCGCTACCAAAGTAAATACCATCTTTGTATCTGCCTAATTTAATCACTATCATTTATGCACTTTATTCAATCACCATTCAACCAGAGTGAGAATAAAATAATCAAGTACTTACCAACACAAAGAATATTAAAGCAAAATCCCTGGGAGGTAGATTTGTTAACGAGTTGATCTGGTAAACTGTCAAATCCAACATGGCCTGACAAGGAAAGTGGGCGGACACTTTCACCCTGCAAGAGAAAACAATAGTATGTTCAATAGCTAATGGACAATTAAAATATTCTTATAACTTGCAACTGTTATCCGAACTAACATAATGGAATCACATTAAAATATCTACCATCATAACTAATCCTGTCACAGATTAAGCTTCCCTGAATATTGCCTATGATATTATAAAGAACACTATAGCGAGACATAAAGCAAAAAAAGTCATGCAACCAAACAACGCATGCCCTTGTAAGAGTTTCTTTCATGGAGTTTCCCCACCAAGTTCTTAATATCCAATACCTTCAACCTTTCTTCACCAAAGAATTCAATAACTTCAATTAAAGGACCAATTAATTCCAAATCATATTCATTTATTCATCAATATGGTGTGTGCGCACGAGCAAGTGAGGGGTGGGGGGGGCGGGACTTTGTCAGTTTCAAACTTTGCAACCTCAGAATGTGTTTTGTCCTATAGCCATTGCAGAAAGTGTATTCTAAAGTCAACACCACAGAAGGAAGCCATTCAAGCCATCACATCTGCAAATTTTTCACTACCATTTTGCATGCACCAAATCCTCCAGAATATATGCAGCCATCAGCTGAGAAGATGACACCAACACAACTGGAAGTGTGTTTTAAGATGTGGAGATGCCAGTGTTGGACTGGAGTAAACGCAGTAAGAAGTCTCACAACACCAGGTTAAAGTGCAACAGGTTTATTTGGTAGCAAAAGCCACTAGCTTTCGGAGCTAGTGGTTTATATGTGTCTTTATATGCCCTGTTTGTGAACAGAACTCCCACTAACCTGACGAAGGAGCAGTGCTCCGAAAGCTAGTGGCTTTTGCTACCAAATAAACCTGTTGGACTTTAATCTGGTGTTGTGAAACTTCTTACTGTGTTTTTAAGCCAGTCTCCAAGATTCAATCTGCAATTAAGGGCCTCCACAGCAGCTTCTGCAATGGCGTGTCTGCCTCCTGCCTTCAGCCGGTTGAGCTAACCTGCATGTTATATTGGTACTTGCACTGTTTTTGATTATAACATCTACGTTTGCGATTATGATACAATGTTTCACCTTTCAAATGCTTATTGCCATATATAACGTAGAGCAATAATACAGTAACATGAGCATACAGAAATGTGCAATTAGGAAAATAATCAGGAAACTATGATCAACTGCAAATCGGATTCTAAGTTCACTTGAATGATTTTAAAAGGAAATTGGATGGGGGTTACAGTGAAATAAACTCACAGGGCTTTGGGGCAGAGCAGAGGAAACTGGATTTTTCTACACGGAGCTGACATGGCCTTGATGGGCCAAATGGTCCCCTTTTGTGCCATAATGACTGATTTGCAAAGAAAAATAAAGTTAACTAATACTCTCTTGGGCACCAAAGTACCGATTGGTCAATTCGGAACATAAGTGTACAGTTTTCTTGATAGCTCCGTTGGTATACAGCGAATAGCTAATCCACAGAGTACATCAGCTTAGTTCAATGGGCAATATTCTTGCCCGAGTTTGTGAGCTGAACCTGAGTATGTAATCTAGCCTGGCGCAACAACGCAGTGCTAGGGGAGTTTTGCTTTGTTGCACCTTTTGGATGACATTTTGAACCAAAGTCTTTGACTGTCTGCCTGAATATAAAGGATTCTATGACACCATCAGTCCCTGCAACAGAAATCATTCAACACAGTGGATTGATTTGGATGCAAGTTATATTATATGCAATTCAGCCAAAACAATTAGCAGTGCTCTGAAAGCTTGTGATTCCAAATAAACCTGTTGGACTTTAACCTGGTGTAGCGAGACATCTTACAGAATCAGAGTGATGGATTGGTTGAGATTAGGCTTTTTAAAAGAACCAGGGTATGTACAGTTATGATAAGAGGAAAGGTAAAAGGTAATTAGTGCCTGATGAGAGTCTCAGAAAACTGGGCCAAGAGTATAGGTGAGTGGCCAAGAAGTTGAAACAGCTGTCAGGAACACTGAACTTTACAAGACAGTACTGTTTTGAACGTCCCCTTTAAATGACGGTGAAATAGAATGTTCTTAAAAGGAAGATGGTGAAGTCATAAGAAACATCTGTTATTTTAGTTTGTTATAATCAAAAGAGTTAAAGTAAAATCTTAATCTCCAGTTTATCTCCATTGCATTTACAAAATTCTTAAAACGTTATTATTCTCTACAGGGATCATAATTCAGGGAGGAAGTAGAGCAAATGGGTTACGGGTCTCAGAAAGAACATAGCCTTTGAGGGAGAGAGCAACCTATAGTTATCTGGGACTATGGGAATTTATCTTTATACTCATTGGCTAAGACTCCACAACCCTGTGGCGCCGAGAATTTATGATTCACAACTAAGTGAATAAACTTTTCATTCAGTACTCAATGCTCAACCCTTTATCAGGAGACAATGGCCACTGGTTCTAGACTCTCCACTTGGGGAAACAAATATCTCACTACAACTACCCGGTGAAGCCAATAATTTTATATTCCAATGACATCAGTTCTCATTCAACTAAACTCCAAAAAAAAGTCCATTCCACTCAATATCTCTTCAGAAGAATAGCCTTTTCATTCCTGTAATCAATCTAGCAAACCTTTGTAACACTCCCAGGCAAATCAAGGAAGCCAAAACTGTATAAAGTATAAGTGCAATCTCACCAAGTCCCTATATATTTGCAGCAAAAGTTGATTACACTTGTATTCAATCCTTTGAACTAAAGGCCAACATACTATTTGCCTTCCTAACTGGTTGTTGGGCCTGCATGTTAACTTTGTTCACATACAAGGGTAACTAAATCTCTGAGAACCAACATTTACTAGTCAACATCCTTTAAAAAGCACTTGCTTTATAATTCTTTCTACCCAAGTGGATAATTTCACACTTTAATAATAGAATGGTTATAGCGGGCTCTCAGCAAGAACAACATAGCTAGCAGTTTTCCCCCATAGCACTGCAAATTCTCTCTTCAGGTGCATACCCAAGTCCCTTTTGAAGCCATGGTTAAATCTGCCTCTACCACATTCTCAGGCAGTGCATTCCAGACCCTAACCACTCATCGTGTAAAAAATGTTTTCCTTACGTCACCAATGTTCTTTTGCCAAACATCTTAAATTGGTGCCCTCTGGTTTCCAACCCTTCCACCTTGAAAATTTGCTCCTCCACATCTTTCCTACTAGTTGTGTAATAGTACCTCTATGCTTCTTGGTGCTAACCAAACTGACTCTGTCCTCGGCCCTTCAAAGACATTCCATCTTTCTCTCCAACATTAACACTCTCCAAAATCATTACCTCTACCATCATTCCATCCCAACCACCTTCTGTCTGGAAGTATTCTGTACCCAGTCCTCCTTTCACCACCGTACACTTCCATCCATCTTCCACCTACTTGCCTAATCAGTTAAATCCCTTTTCAGCCTCTTTGTGCCCTCCTCACAGCTCAATTTCCAAAGAGAACTTGGTGACACCAGAGGTGGGTATCGGTGGAAATCTTAAGAGTGTTAAGGTCAAAGCAGAAATGTTAGAGGGGCTGGAGGCTGCCGAGTGTACACTACATTCTATCATACTACTTCCTGAAGGAAAAGGTTTCTGTGGGTACAGAGAAAATAGTCATTTCTGTCTGCACTCTTTAATATATCACACCATCTTTTCATTACTCAAACTTAGCAATTAATTTCATCTTTTAATTGCTTAAACTTGGCAATTAATTTACCTTACTTTTTCTGGCATCCTCCTGGGGTTTGTGAGATTATCAGCGTAACAATATTGAATGAGGGTTATGGGCTTCAGGAGTCGTGGCATAGAATCCCAAGCTTAAAGCAATGTGCAGGGTGGAAGAGGGATTCTGGATACTTGATGCTTGTGATGCTGCAGTATCAATTTCAGATCTGGAAACACCACTGTAACAATTCTGAAATGTGTCAATGCCACAGAGTTTTTCGAATCAGATATGGTAGCCGAAAGTGAAGATTTTGCTTTCCCTTTGTCCCCAGAATGAAACATTTATAGGAATTTTAAATGAAATAGAACTATATATCAATCAAACTGCAGTGTTGTATGTTCAAACAGGGCTTTCCAAGGTGGGAAAAAAGCTTTATAGGCTGTGCCTATCCCTCACAAGCAAACACCAATACTCCTATGATTCGGAACCCAATTCTTTTTTTGTTTTGAGTGCAGACGTAAGGGCCATGTCCGAGCTGGGGTGGGTTAAAGGATCGGGATAATTAGAAGAGGATGGTAAGCCCCTATTAGGAAATCCAGAGTAAGAAATGCCAAATTTGGTTTTAAGCAGGAAGAGTCTTTAAGATAGAAAGAAAGCTTGCAGGGAACTATGCAAAGAACATGGGAGTTATTCAGTGTACTGACCAGCATTCTTCCCCCAGATGCCACACATTACCTGGTCATTCAGTTGCTGTTGGTGAGACTTGCTTTATACAAATTGGCCAATACAGTTGTCTACAAACATCATGACCTGCAAGTTCCCCTCCAAGCCACACACCATCCTGACTTCAAACTACATCACTGTCACTAGATCAAGATCCTGGAACTCTCTTCCTAACAGCATTGTGAACATACCTACACCATATGGTCTGCAGTGGTTCCAGAAGGTGGCTCACCACCACAGACCATATGGTCCACAGTGGTCCCAGAAGGTGGCCCACCACCACAGACCCATATGGTCCACAGTGGTCCCAGAAGGTGGCCCACCACCACAGACCCATATGGTCCACAGTGGTCCCAGAAGGTGGCTCACCGCCACCTTCTCAGAGGCACAGTAAGAAGTCTCACAACACGGGTTAAAATCCAACAGGTTTATTTGGAATCACGCGCTTTCGGGGCGCTGCTCCTTCATCAGGTGAGTGCTTTTCAGAGGCAATTAGGGTTTGATACACGTTAGTCTTGCTAATGACCCTCATATCTATGAATGAATTAAAAAGTCAACATCAATAGCATTTTATATAAAAGCACGCTGGAAATTAAAAATGTCTTCCATGTGTTCCTTTGAGGCGAAGATGACCACGTTCATCATCTGCAGTGCTTGGTAGGATTCAAACGGGTATGTTGGTGACTTCTAATACCAGTTGCACC
Organism: Mustelus asterias; assembly: GCF_964213995.1. Taxonomy (NCBI): domain Eukaryota; kingdom Metazoa; phylum Chordata; class Chondrichthyes; order Carcharhiniformes; family Triakidae; genus Mustelus; species Mustelus asterias. The sequence continues at coordinate 79,434,217 of NC_135810.1, forward strand.
TGGTAGGTTCCGTTGCAAATAGGACAATTGAATTTGGATGAGTTGCTGGCTCAGGATTTCCTCTGCTTGAGTTTCCCGGTTGTTACTGATATGCCCTTGCATTCAAATGAAACCACACCAATTTTTATTTGGTTGCGGCAGATCCTGGAATCAAAATCGATACAAACTTCCAAAAGCTGCCGAGATAAGTGAACTTATCCACTGTTGATGGGTTCTGGTCGTGGACTGAAACCTCGAGCTCAAGATGGGGTTTTCCTGGAGTAGGCTGGTACTCAAGTTTCCTTCATGGCGATCGCAGGGCCAAAGATTGTAGAACAAGCTCACGCTACATTGCATCTCCAGCTCCGAACAGACAGCTAATACACAACTTGCGAATTAAAAATATGCTGAAATAAAAATTAAAACTTTGCCCTGCGCACGGGCAACTCTTCCTACAATCTTTCTTCCCGAGTAATGGCCGATACACAAGACCAGAGCGCGATGTCAAAACGGTGGATAACTACAGCTGATGGAATAAGCCACATTGACTGAAAAGAAAGGCATCTGCAAAATTGCTTTACTTTCACAGGATGTGTTGCGTGTCAGAAAGGGTGGGGTGGGGAAGAGGTGCTTAAAGGTAAACGTCAACATTTTGCTAAAAGACCCATCAAGAACTGAGACGGAATGTCTGACTTTACAACCGTATCTCGACCGAAAGCCCGATCCCGTTCCCCCAGAGCCACATTCCACAGGAATATCAGCACCGCCTCAACCAGGAATTGTCGGAGACATTCCGATCATTTGTCAGGAAGCGTGTCTACTGCTTGTTAATGGCCTACTCATATCTGCCCCCACCCCCAAGAAAAAAAACTTTTCTTAATACTCGCATGGAATCATGTCTCAAATTGCCTACCAAATGTGAGCAAGAGCGGAAATTCAAAGCTTCAAAAACGTGTTTCCCCACCCCACGCCCCATTAGTCGTAGCTTTGCATCGAATTGCTCTCCCTCCCTCCTTCACTCTGGAATGCGCTGTTAGGGCGCCGTTCACTAAAACTCTTGCACAACTCGGCCTATGGTTTCTCAAACAGGCGCCCAAACAGAGAGCCGCGCCGCCAACAGCAATTCTCAATCGTTATCACCGCCGGGGGGGGGGGGGGGGGAGAGAAAGTTCACCAAATCCAATCCCACCACTATTTGACCCCACCCGGGATAGTGACAACACCCAGTCAGTGACCCGGGTAAATCTAAATGGTTTCGTTGACTCCGCACGAAAATTAACGAATGAAGAGTTAAGAGCATGGGAGAAAAGATGCTCACCATCTGGCGGACGATGTCTGCTGAAGCCATTGGCGGCGCCGGTTGGAGCGGTATGAATGGGGTCGGTGGGATCCGAGCCGGGAGCTCGAGCTGGGGGTTGGTGGCGGTTGGAGTCTGGAGCTCGAGCTGGAGGTTGGTGGCGGTTGGAGCCGGAGCTCGAGCTGGGACTAGTGGCAGTTGGAGCCGGAGCTGGAGCTGCTGGCGGTTGGAATTGGAACGCGGATGCTCCGCTTCAATCAAGGCACAATGCGGGGCTCGACCAAACACTGAATGCGGGGATGGAGAAGTATGAGTTCAATAAATTAGTGGTACAATAAATCAGAAACACGCACAACTACACTCAACCTTGCCTATGCTACGTGTAGCCAATAAGAGAAAAATGCACCAGCGACTGCCAACACATCTAATATTTTGCCGTTGTACTTGTTCTCTGCCTTGTGGCCCCTATTGTTCTGTGGCCCGATGGTTGCTGCTTGATTGACAGGTGGCCGGGGTCGGACCGGAAGTGATTGGTTGCCTAGGAGGGAGCGGGGAGAGTGGTTTCAGCCACTGGCCACGGGATAAACTCGGTAGCAGCTTGGAAAGGGCTAGTTAGTGAGACAGAGATATAAAAAAAGAGAGGAGGGTACAGTGATGTCTCAGAGAGGTCGTTACCGTCAAGCCCGTCTGTTGAAAAAAAGCCGCTAAAAAAAATAATAAAAGCGCAATGGCAACGGAGTTTAGCTTGAACGCCGTGTGGCAGTTTCTTTCGGAGAGAGGAGGGAAAGTGCCGAGTGCGGAGCTGCTGGAACATTTCGCAGCTTTTCTGAACAACCCCAAGACGAGGACAAACGTTCGAGGATTGTTCAAGGAGTTCGTAAATAAAGTGGGGCTGGTGGTCCAAGAAGACGGCGTGAAGTACATCTGTCTGAAGAAGAAATACCGGGGTCAGGTGAACTGGTCCGAAGCGCCTGCTGATGGCAGGGGGCATGGCAGCAAAGACAGTGATGGTGCTGCCGGCGAGGTGGAAAATGGTGAGAGGCAATGTGGAGCAAACAGCATCGGGCCATCTGCAGGAGCGCGAAAACAAAGCGCAGGTGAAGGAGCTTTGACAGATGCGCGCAAATCGGCACTTTCACTGCCAGCTGTCGACAATGGATGTTTGGACAACTCGTGTCGTGAAGAATGCGATGAAAGTAGTCAGGCTGTAGCCGTGGACCAGCACAACGCGCAAGAAGATGGGCGAATTGAGAGGCACTCCCATACAAATGGCACGAATGGACACGTTACTTCATCAAATAAGAATCCGACCGTGTCAAACATAAACATAGAAAGGGGGAATCCAGTCCAAATCAAGCATGACCAGGCGACCGAAACCTTTCAACTAATCACTGATTTGGGCGAAATATTGCCAAAGCACGACTCCAGTCAGGGTGTTCAGAATGCGAAAGATGGTGGAGATCTGCTTGCCACTTTCTCGAATTCTGGCGATGACAGAAGTAATATTGTAACCTGGAATCTGTCTGAAAGCACTGCAGAGCAGACAGCAGAATCCAAGAAAATAGAAAATGGGGGCTCCACAGAACACGATATTAAGTCAAAGAATGAAAGTAAAACGTTATTTGCATCTCAATGCAACTTTGCACCTACTCAAGCCAAGACAAGCCCAGATATTAATGTCAGAAGATCATCTCGAAAGCGTTTGCAGCGCAGCCTGGCGGTTAATCGGTCAAGCAGTCTTTGTGATGATGGAAACACAATTGAGAACTCGACCGATGCATCGATTCCAGCTAGTGAAAGCTTATTATGTACACCCAGATCAAGTAGGAAAAACTTTAGAGAACTGATGATTAGCAGTTCACCCCAGCTAAGACACAGTGTTGTTTACAGTAACCCTGTCGGCTTCCTAAATGTTAAGCAGGGAGATTCGGGATCTAGTAGAAACGATAGCGATTCCTCCTCTCTAACTTCTTCAAAACTGGACTATGAAGATACTGGATCAGTAGCACTCGATCCTTTGGAACATGAGTGGATGATACATGCTTCGGAAGGAAGGTGGGATGGCCTCAAAGCATTACTGACAACTGATCCCAGCCTGATTACTTGGAAAGATTTTGTCACTGGATTTACATGCCTTCATTGGGCAGCAAAACATGGTAAACCAGAATTATTAGCAATGCTAGTCAATTATGCAGCAAAACATGACATTCCAATCAATATTAATATTCGATCTACTGGAGGTTACACCCCTCTACATTTGGCTGCAATGCATGGGCACACGGAAGTAGTGAAACTGTTGTCTGGTGCCTATGACGCTGATGTTGATATTAGGGACTACAGTGGTAAAAAGGCGTGGCAATACCTAGGCCAAGAGACTTCAGAAGAATTGAGGAACCTTATTGGTGAATGTAGAAACCCTGAGTCTGAAAACGCATTACAGAATGGAAGTGGCCGTTGGAGACTATCGAAAGTTCTTCCCACCAACCTGACACACAAATTGTCCAATGCTCCTGAAGCAGAAGCTTGTTCTGATAGCCCGCCTGTAAAAGCACTCAGCCGGAAAACCTCGACTAACAAAATGAAACTAAATCGAATGAGATTTAAAACACAGATTATTCACACTGCACCCTCGCTTCGAGGAACAGCTGATCCGAGAGATGCAAAAAGCGCATTGAAACTCAGACCAAAGTCAACTATTTTTGGATAAGAGATTACAGGAATCTAGAGATGGAGTTAAATATGGCAACATTAAACTGGACTATTTTCCTTTAACTGCACTATAGTTAAATAATTTGGTTATTAATCAATGGTGCCAACTTGAATATTTTCACCCTGGGCAAAGAAAATATTTGGTGTATGTTTGTTAGGTGCCTTTCAATGAATGATGCTGACCATCTGATCATAAATATCTTCTCCTGTGAGTATCATCTTAGTACTAAATTACACTTTTTCAGTGGAGTTGAGACTTGCATTGACATAGGCTGTTTTCTACTTTAAATCATTGCTATAGTTTTTGAAAATACAATAAATTCACCATATAAGAACTGGAGAAAATTAAGGAAGAACAGAAACATGGATTTTTTTCTAGAACATTGCAGAACGAATTTCTGGAGCACGTGTAGTAGTGATGGAGTACTGTGAGTTATATATCTATGTTGTAAATATTGTGACACTTGATGCATTCAGTTTCAGGCCCATGGTGACATTACAGTGCTTCCAAGGTATTAATCTGATAGTTTAATTGAAAGTAATTTAGAATCACATTCAAAATAATTGGAATGACTTTAAAAATAATGTCGAAGAGTTTAATTTTTGAAATGCTGCCTTGATTTAGTCAAAAGGTACTTTCTTGGTTGCTGCAATCTAAAAATTCAGCTGCTGCTAACGCAAGTTATGACCGGACATGCTGCTTTGAATGTGGTAATGGTGATTAGTTATGGTTGATAAGATAGCTGGTGATATAACTCTAATACCTAGAGGGGTTTTTTCTATAAGTAATATGAGACATAAATGTTGCAACATAGAATATATAAATTAAAGACTATTTGACTGAGTAGTTTATGTAACAGGAAATTTCAGCCACTGTTTCAGATGGGAATGTGCAGTAACCAAGTTTTTTGCAGGAGGACAGTATAAGTGTAGGTTTTATATCATTATAGTTACAGTAATGAATTGGAATCTTTTGAGGGGACAAATAGGAAATTTGTATTTCGGGGAATACCGAGAAACTGTAATCAGGCTGGTCCTTTTAAATTGATGCTGCTGGATTCCAGAGAAGTCCTTTTGTTTAGTTTTACTTACAATGTATGCTGCCAATAAATGGCTGAACTCTTAGTTACCCTTAGTGCAGCTGCTAGAAAATCATGAGATAAAGCTCTTCATGTTGTTGAATCTAATGTTGACTCAGTTAGTCATGTTTATATTGCCCTGAAAATTCGAGCAATTTATTTTCAAGCTGAAATGCGATTTAAGGTGGGCATTACTTTAAATAATTAAATAAAAGTTACATGTTCAGGTTGTATTACTAAATGAATTAACTGTGAATATTTTCAAATATAATTAAATTTGATTTGTGAACCACTTACGATGGAAACATATAAACTGCCTATCTCTAATTGTTAATGTGTAATTTAGTTTCCTCAAGCCTGTGACAAGTCCTAACTTGTTGTTCAGATTAAGTAAATTGACTTGTTTTAAGATCCACTCTGCATTAAAAATTGGTACCCCACTTCTTTTCCAATAGAAACTGTGGCTTAGAACATTGAATGTTGTGGTTTATGAATGTTTCCACAGGTTCAGACCGTGTCAGATAGGAAGTGTTGCATTTGAATTATTGTTTTATTAGGTTCCTAAAAGATGTAACAGTTTTAATGTTAGTATCAAATTGTTAATACTATTTAAAATGGTGTGAATTTATAGTCTCGAATAGCACAAATAACTAAATTGAATGACACAAAACACTTCAACTGGATTGCTAGTAACACTGAGCAAAGCTATTTTTTTAATGTAAAATAATTATTTTGTATTTTTAAATGTCTTGTAACTTAGGTATGTGTTTTCTAGTTTAAGTCATTCAGCTTTAGTGGCCCTGTTAAATGTTTTTCAGATCACATTCTTTTCAGAAAATGTTTCATTTTTTGCATAATCCAGACTTGTGTCCTAAAACATGGTCTGGAATACTTTGTTACATTTAACCTATATTACACATTTTGATTACATTAAAAAAATCCCACAATAAGGGGTGATGAGTCTGAGAATATCTCACCTGAATTACTATCAGGTATGTTCATGGTACAGATCTAAATACAGTTTGGCATAGATTGGCAGTATTATTTAGGGAAGAATGACTGATGTGAAAGACTTGCAAATTCACACTTTTGTTCTATGAGATGGCTTGTAATGTTGGAGATATGTTTTGGGAAGAGGAGATTATGTTCTACATCTGGAATTTACTATAACTAATGCAAGTTTTCAGTGCTGCCAAGTGGTAAACATGGAAAAAGATGTCCAATTTCTATCCCTGATTTCCCTGAATATAATGAGTACAAATTGCTTGTGGGTTGGAAAGGTGAAACTGTTGTAGTAAATAAGTGTGGAGTGACAGCCAGACTATGAGCAGTCAGCAAAAGATACTTGGTGTAGCAGGAGAGGAAAGGGAGAAGGCTGACAACGGACTCAGGCTGTGACTAAGCAGAAGGAGGCTGGTTTCCAGAATAAGCAAGTTGGCATAAGATCAGCTTTGTTTTTTTGGTTGTCAGCCTGATTGGCACCATGTCACTAGCATGGATCAAATTACAAGTTACAAGGACCAGATTAGAGTACTACATCACACAAAGCAGCATTCACAAAACTATTAATAACATACATTTCTGAAAACTGGATATTTTTGAATATAGGGGTATATTGATTTTTCAGTCATTTATGCCTCATAATTAGTGATAAAGAAAACCTTGGTGGGGTGAGACTGCATGATAAAAGAACTGAAAGCATATTTTTTATTTTCGCTTCAGTGGATGCTGTGTAAATTTTGTTTGGAAAGGGACAAAGGGTTTCAATGCCTTTTGTATGTTTTTGCATTGAAAACACATAGCACTTTATACTTGTAAATATGACTGCACAAAAAATGATTAATCTCTTTGTTGACGTGAAATATGCTTTGTTAACTAACATGTTACCATTTATGTGATTAAACACTTAAAAAAAAACAAGTTCTGTAAATCATGATTGATATGAAATAATCTTCATTTTGATTATTGCTGATTTAAAAAGAGACATTTTGTTGAAGTTATTCATTTTGCACTCATCAGGACAATTCACAAGAATACCACGCAAAGGGAAATATTGCATTGTAACCCAGTCTACCTTGCGTTACCCTGGAAGGGTGAGGTATCTCAAAACATTGAGAAACAGCAACAGTGTGAAACAGCTAGTTTCACCCATGCAATGGTACTCCCTACTAACAGGATTGCTACCTTGAAGCTAAAAAATGTTCTTCCTATGAGTAATGTGGAATATGAATTTCAGTGCCAGTGTGATGCTAGATATGTAGACCGTACATCTCAATGACAGTTGGATCATTTCAAGCAGCATGTCACTTCTGCTGTTTGCAATGGACAAGGTACAGACTGTACCCAATCAGCCCATGCTTGTAAAACTCAAAACTATTATTAGATGTGATTCTGTGATTGCACAGTGTTTGCCAAATATTCCTCATTGTGCTAAGAATTACGCTGACAACCAATTTAAGATTGTTGGTCCGGCTCGCTATGTGGCACCATTTATGTACTGGAAGCTACATATATTAATACACAGGGTCCTGTTCTTTGCAGACAGAAAACGAGCATGTACACAAAGAACAAAGAACAATACAGCACAGGAACAGGCCCTTCGGCCCTCCAAGCCCGCGCCGCTCCCCGGTCCAGGATTGAATCCTGAATCCAGGATCCCCACCCAATTTTCCAGCCTATCTACATACCAATATCCTATCCACCGAGCTGTCCCTCACAGCTACGATGCTTTGTTCATTACAACCTATTAACTTACCCCCACCCCCCCATTCCAGACCATGTGATCTCCAGGGAGAGGCGAAAACCCAGAGTGAAAAACCCCAGGGCCAATATGGGGAAAAAAAAATCTGGGAAATTCCTCTCCGACCCCCTGAGGCGATCGAAACGAGTCCAGGAGATCACAATGGCCCCGATCGGAAAATGCTTCCCAACCCTAGTCATTTCCACTTCCACGAACACCATATGAATCCCCTGCCCCCGAGACAGGTTCCCAACTATCCGCAGTCTCACTCTGTACTGGCACCAGCAAGATGATCGTAGAATGAAGCCTTGAAACGAGAAACCAGGAACAATTAGCCCGCGCCGCTCCCTGGTCCAAACTAGATCACTCTTTTGTATCCCTCCATTCCCACTCCGTTCATATAGCTGTCTAGATAAGTCTTAAACGTTCCCAGTGTGTCCGCCTCCACCACCTTGCCCGGCAACACATTCCAGGCCCCCACGACCCTCTGTGTGAAATATGTCCTTCTGATATCTGTGTTAAACCTCCCCCCCTTCACCTTGAACCTATGACCCCTCGTGAACGTCACCACCGACCCGGGGAAAAGCTTCCCACCGTTCACCCTATCTATGCCTTTCATAATTTTATACACCTCTATTAAGTCTCCCCTCATCCTCCGTCTTTCCAAGGAGAACAACCCCAGTTTCCCCAATCTCTCCTCATAACCAAGCCCCTCCATACCAGGCAACATCCTGGTAAACCTCCTCTGTACTCTCTCCAAAGCCTCCACGTCCTTCTGGTAGTGTGGCGACCAGAACTGGACGCAGTATTCCAAATGCGGCCGAACCAACGTTCTATACATCTGCAACATCAGACCCCAACTTTTATACTCTATGCCCCGTCCTATAAAGGCAAGCATGCCATATGCCTTCTTCACCACCTTCTCCACCTGTGACGTCACCTTCAAAGATCTGTGGACTTGCACACCCAGGTCCCTCTGCGTCTCTACACCCTTTATGGTTCTTCCATTTATCGTGTAGCTCCTCCCTACATTATTCCCACCAAAATGCATCACTTCGCATTTATCAGGATTGAACTCCATCTGCCATTTCCTTGCCCAAATTTCCAGCCTATCTATATCCTTCTGTAGCCTCTGACAATGTTCCTCACTATCTGCAAGTCCTGCCAGTTTTGTGTCGTCCGCAAACTTACTGATCACCCCAGTTACTCCTTCTTCCAGATCATTTATATAAATCACAAACAGCAGAGGTCCCAATACAGAGCCCTGCGGTACACCACTAGTCACAGGCCTCCAGCCGGAAAAAGACCCTTCCACTACCACCCTCTGTCTTCTGTGACCAAGCCAGTTCTCCACCCATCTAGCCACCTCCCCCTTTATCCCATGGGATCCAACCTTTTTCACTAGCCTACCATGAGGGACTTTGTCAAACGCTTTACTAAAGTCCATATAGACAACATCCACGGCCCTTCCTTCGTCAACCATTTTGGTCACTTCTTCAAAAAACACCACCAGGTTCGTGAGGCATGACCTCCCTCTCACAAAACCATGTTGACTATCGTTAATGAGTTTATTCCTTTGCTTAGCTGAAACACATTGCGCGTGTTTCAGCTAAACAAAATAAGTGGCAGCCATTCATTGACTCACTCCTCAGGGAAATGCTTCGAGCAATCAGAGTCAAGCTGCTTGGTTAAATTTCAGACAATGCTTGGCAGTTAACTGTTGTTCACCATCAACTACTGATGCATTCTCCATGACAGTGCCTCTGTCGATCAGAGTCCACTTGCCAACCAATCAGCATTCTCTTTTCATTCAATATAAATTTGTTGATTTCCCTTGCATTGGCATTCTTGCGAATTGTCCTGATGTCCTTTTCATCTGGTAAAGCTTTGACAAAATGTCTCATTTTTCAGGAAAACTCAAGTTCTGTACTGCCAAACAAATCTTCATTTTGAGAGATCAGATATTGCACTCGATAGGTACAGAAATCAGCCTTATTTAAAGGGTCAAAAGTTTCCTTTCTTTGTCTTTTGTATGGAAATGTGAAATGAGAGTAGCCTCATCAAATTTCCACTGGGACAACAAAACAAAGTGACATTACTAATTTGATGCTCTCATTCGAAAAAGACATATGGGCAGCTGGTGTGAGAAATGGAAACCTGCACATTACTCCAGTAAGTGATAATATGATGCTCAAATTTACAACACTGGAGGAAACCACTAAGATTATTGTACATGTACCAATTGCTCCTCTGAAATCATGATTGAAAGGTAAGTAAGTCTGGTGAATCTACTTTTGCTCAAAATAAGCATTGTTTAATGCAAGAAAGTAACATTCTTTACATTTACTTTGTCTTAGTTTCCTTGCTGACATGGAGCCCTTCAAGTCAGCTCATCTTTCTTGCTATCCTGTTCTAGTTCTTGGGGAGTTTTCCTGGAAATTGATCACAGCAAGTGGCATGACTTAGAATTGTCTTCACTACTGTCCCAGAGCCATATAACCATGAAAACCATGTTTTAGGCTGAACATTGCTCAGCTTGTGTTCCAGAATCTGATGAACCACTGATTAGTTTGAAGTTATGTTCTTTTTAACAGCACAGCTGGATGTGCAGGCATGTTATCTCTAATACCAGTGAAGCAACTAGCATGGGAGGAGATCCATCTTCACATTTTCAATATTAGTATTGCTATTGACTTTTCCAGGAGAAAATAACATAGAAATTTAGGGAAGGTGTTTGTTGTAGCTACAGTATTTACATGGCTGGTCCAGTTCCATTTCTGATTAATGCTAATCGCCAGGATGTTGATAGTGAGAAATTCAGCAATTGTAATGCAATTGAATATAAAGGAGAGATGGTTGGATTCTCTCTTCTTTGAGTTGGTCATTATGTGACCCGAATGTCACTTGTCACTTATCAACCCAAACTAGAATGTTATGTTAGGAAAACAAAGGTAATTTTAAGGGATTTATATTTACATTGGTAAACACTAGAAATAAGTATAGTTTTAAGTGTGCTTAATTTAATGTTTCTGCACCTGGAAGAGTAAAACCTATAGTTAGATTCATGCTGGACAAAGGGGGTTTGTATGTGCCAAGGTTGGTTTCAATTCCATCTGTGATTCTATTGTGCTTAGGGAGGGTTACGGCGTGAAGAATAAATAGTAACAGCAGTGGTTGCTTAGCAATTGGAGGCCCTTGCAAGATAGGAAAGCTTTTAAGTTTAGTTTTAACTGGATATATTGCAGCTGGGGACAGAACATCGGGGTATGAATCTTTCCCAACTCTGCCAGGAGAAGCTGGACAGGACAAGGGAGTTGCAAAGATGCAGGCTTCCTAAGGAACAAGTTATAATCCAGCTAACCAGGGAGTTGAGACAGAAAGAATGTCTTAAGACAACTGGAGTTAAGAGAAGAGACCAAGGTATTTTTTAGAGGAAATCGAGGAAGAGTAAATAAAGGGTTCTGAGTTAAAAGAGACAATTCCGGTAACCAGATTTAAAGTGCAAAAGCAGACTTCAGAGGTAAATCAAAAGTTTGATGCCATTTCAATAGAGTCTGGGAATCGATAGTTAAAGCAATTGTGAACAGTTCGTCCAACAGCCAAGACAAATTAATCCAGAAGGGGGAATTGAAAATCCTGAACTGGATTTGTTGTTGAAAGTGGAGCCGAAGCTTTGTTTAAAAGCATCATTTGGAATACCTGGACTGGATTTTGGAGTGCAAACCACTAAGGGAGTGCATTACTGTGAGAGAAGATTTTAAAAGTTAAAGTTTATTTATTAGTCACAAGTAAGGCTTACATTAACACTGCAATGAAGTTACTGTTTTAAAGTCTGCTTTTGGGAGTGGAGTTTGGAAACTCTCGTGACAATTCTCTGGGTGGATTCTGAGGAGAAATCTACAAACATTAACTTGGATTCAGAGCTGAGTGTGTGTATTTGTCCACAGGCATCTTGTTTGCTTAAAAGGGACTTTGTATGTTAATTAGACCATTGTAGCTTAAGATGTACTTTGTGTTCTCTGTTCATCTTAAAACTTGTGTGTAATTGTTAAATTAAGGGGGAGTAAAGGAATATTCTATCATCCAATTTTTTCATGTTTAATAAATGTTTTCTTTCTTAAAACTAATTAGCAGTCCTGACTTTGTTCCTCCTACGTTTGCTTTTTTAAAAAAAAGTTAGTCTTTTGAATTAGGGTTCAATTCTGGAATCTTCCCGTCCAGATGTAACATCAATTGGGATCCTAACAGTTGTCCAGGTCTTGCTGCATGTGGACAGGGACTGCTTCAGTATTTGGTGAGCTGCAAATGGTACTGAATATTGTGCAAACGTCCATTCTTCTGAACTTTTAGCAGAGGAAAGGTCATTGAAGCAGCTGAAGATGGTTGGGCCCAAGACACTATTCTGAGGAACTCCTGTAGTAATGTCCTGGAATAAGATGATTGATCTCCAACAGCTACAAACATCTTCCTTGGTGCTAGGTATGATTTCAACCAGTAGAGAGTTTCCTCCCTGATTCCCATTGACTTTAGTTTTGCTACGGCTCCTTAATGTTGAACCCAGTAAAATGCTGCATTGATGTCAAGGGCAGCCACTCTCAACTCGCCTCTTGAGTCTGAGATTATGATCTGCCATTTGGAATTGTGCTTTCAAAGAGGCAGACTTCAAAGCCGTGTGTTGGTTCCCCTCTTCCACAAAATAAAATAGATTTATTTGTTTCCATTTCCCCTGTTTACATAAAATTATGGGTTAACAATATTTGTTATTCCTGCAATAGGTGTTCTCATTTTGATCGTTCACAAGTAATCTATTTTATTTGTGTGCATTGGAGAGCAAGAAAATCCCATATTTGAGCTTTGTTGAGTTGATCTCAACCTGGTGCTGCTCAGTAAGGAGACTGGACAGTGGCCAAGCTTCTCATTCCTTATTGTTATCAATAGCCTCTGCTATTTGTGGACAGTGGGAGCAGATAGGGTGGTCTTGTCTGCAATTGCATAGCCTACCAGCACTTATTGCCATTATGTGTGTGAATAAAGGCTATTTGATTCGAATACAGTGGGTGATTGGTGCTTCTATATGTAGAACAATGTTTCAGATAAAGAATCAATGTTTTCAGCAGAGGAGGTAAAGATAATAAGACAAAAATAGAAAATTGTAGTTGGTGAAGTTAACAGTTGACTAAAGATGCAATAAGATTTATTACTGATGTTCTTCAAGGGGCGGCAGGGTGACGCAATGGTTAGCAATGCTGCCTCACAGCGACAAATCAATCTCCCACGTGGGATTTCAGTTGCTTTTAAAGTAACTTTTCTGGGTTCGATTCTGGCCTTGGGTGACTGTGAAGTTTTCACATTCTCCCTGTGTCTGTGAGGGTTTCCTCCCACAGTCCAAAGATGTGCAGTTTTGGTGGATTGGCCATGCTAAATTGCCCCTTAGTGTCCAAAGCTGTGTAGGTTAGATGGATTAGCCATGGTAAATGCTTCGGGTTATGGGGTTAGGACAAGGGTTAGTGGTTAATTGAGCCTGAGTAAGATGATCTTTCCGAAAGTCGGTGCAGATCCTACTGTAGGGATTATATGGTAGTTTTTTGATGTTTCCAAATCAATCTCCCACATGGAATTTCAGTTGCTTTTAAAGTAACTTTTCTGTTAGGTTGGGATGTTGACATGCAACTATTGCACATTTACATTACTTGTTATGAATATGTAGGGATGTAAATTAAACTTTAAAGAAAATCATTCATAGGATGGAGGCATCACAGGCACGGCCAGCAATTAGTGCCTTTCCTAATTTCTCTTGAAATGGTGATGACAACCTTGAACCTCTACACAGAAATGTTGGGGAGTCCCTGAATTTTGACACAGTGACAATGAAGGAATGACAATATAGTTCAATGTTAAGATGGTGTGTGACTTGGAGGGGCACTCATCGGTAGTAATGTTTCTTTGCGCCTGCTGCCCTTGTTCTTGGAGGCAAAAACATTTGTATCAGTATGACACCCACAATTTATTTGCTGGATATCAGCAGTAGATATTATAATAATCAGATTCTAAAAGAATTGTTGCATAAAGAGACAGCACGGTGGCACAGGGGTTGGCACGGGTTAGCGCTGCTGCCCCACAGCACCAGGGACCCGGGTTCAATTCCTGGCTTGAGTCACTGTCTGTGTGGAGTTTGCACATTCTCCCCGTGTCTATGTGGGTTTCCTCCGAGTGCTCCGATTTCCCCTCTCAGTCCACAGATGTGCAGGTTAGGTGCTAAATTCTCCCTCAGTGTACTCGAACAGGCGCCGGAGTGTGGCGACTAAGGGATTTTCACGGTAACTTCATTGCAGTGTGAATGTAAGCCTACTTGTGACTAATAAATAAACTTTACTTTTGTTCTTCTAGGTGGTAGAGATGGGTTTGGAAAGGAGCCTTGGCAAGGTGCTGCAGTACATCTTATTGATGATGTGCACTGCTGCCCGTGGTGTGCTGATGGTGAAGGGAGTGAATGTGATGGATAGGATGCTGATTAAACAGGCTACTTTGATCTGGATGATGTCCAGCATCTTGACTTTTGTTGGAGCTGCACTCATTATTCTGGGGGTGGGTTTTATATTTCAGTTTCATCTGCTCGTATGGAACTTGTAAAAAAAAAGCAGTTTCAACTGTTAGAAAAACAAAGACACAGGCTTAAAATGGCTGCCACAGGCCACCTGACAGATCTGCAACTGCGAGTTGATCAAGTTTCTAATGTGGATTACCATTAGGCAAAACTCACATGGATAAGGATTATTTTGAAGATAAACTGAAACCTAAAATGCTGTTACCATTTGCATCACTATCAAAGCCACATTCCATTCCATCAGGCAGAGAATGAAAGTCTACAGAGACTGGTTATGTTGAAGGTGTTGATATGTTCTTCTTAGGTTATCACATGGATGAATGGGCCATTTTGAAGTGATGGCTTGGACATTAAAAAAATAATCACCTAGGCCATAACATGATCCACATGAACTAATCAATTACCTTTTGTGGAATACTTATCATTGTGGAGAGAGAGTCCATTTGATCAAGATCACCATTTTTGAAAGTCTTTTATTATAACACCCTGCTTGCTTTTTGAGCAGCTTGAAAAATGAACATCTGAAAGCTGCAAGATGGCTACCTTTCTCTTTCAACCAAAGTGAAATGTGCCTGCTTGTATCATATTATGGAAGATAAATACTAAAGAAAACTTCAAATTCCAAAGCAGCTTTTTCAGGGAAAACACTTGGATTGCTGCTTAAAGAGCTGCCTCAGCCATGAACAACAGGGAAGAACTCAAACTGTGAAACTGAATGTATTTGCCTTTTATTGTTGGAACCTTGATTCGGCCAAAAGTTAACCTCCTCTGCTTTGTAACTTGTAATTTTGCTTTTGTGTAGGGTGTGTGCAAATGTCTGTGTGTATGCGGGCGCGTGTTCATCCTGTTAGAATCAGCCGAGGAGTGGGGGAAAGTGCGTGTCCTATTTGGTCTAATACTCATACAGGCAACTGGGAAGTATTTCATTAAACCCCTTAATAGTACCTGGTAAATAGTGGGCACAGAATTTAGGGACGCAGGAGGTGAGATAGTTGTTGCAGAATTTCCAGCCTGCATTTATAACCACGGTATTTATGTGGCTGGTCTCGTTATGTCTCTGATCAGTGGTAACCCTAGGATGTTGATGGTGTGGGATTCTGCGACAATAATGCCATTGAACATCATTAAACAAATCAAAAGATTGTCAACAAGGATACATGCAAATTATACAGATAGTTAAGATATCTTGGAAACAATTACAAAGTTTATATTTTTAAAAATTGAATATATTAACATAAACATGGTCTCATTTTAATTATGGATTTTATGGTGATGCAAAATTAAGCTTGCATTGATTATGGATAAGCTGATTGAAGAGAGAAAATATTTTGATGTGAAAGGTGACCTTTTATGACATTAACTCATCTATTAGCTTTAACAGTTCTGCTCAGAATTTCTCTAGTTTCTGAGATATGGGATAAACTGGCATAGCCAAATTTGTTACCTACCCAATTTGTCCAGAAAAAGTTCTCGCAAGGGCAAATTTCAGACTGACCCTAAAAAATGTCAACAGAATGATTCAAACTTTGTATTTATTAAAGTAAATACTTCTCTCACCACTGTTCTGCCGTATTTTTATCCAGAGATGTCACTTTATTTAATAAAATTTGCAGAACATGTCTGTGGTTTTATTTATTATTATTCTGCTGTTGTTAAGATTCTAAACAAGCTTGACAGAATACATTTGCTATCTTTAACTTTCTGACCAGCTGTTTCACAACACAATCTGTGACATTAGATTAAAATTTCCATAGTTATTCCATTTGCTGCCAAACTAACCAGAAAGACAAGACTAACCTGCTCCCTTAAAAGGTTTGTGTTGTAGTAGTCAGATACCATCCTCAGTTGATTTTAAGAAGGCCTTTAAATAAGAAACTTAGAAATCCTATAATTCTCAAAAACTTAAAAATCATAGTTTATTTGATCCACATCAAAATAGTATAATTTCCTTAGTTTATAAAGGAGACATATGTCAATGCCATAAGGGTTGTTTCTAAATCTATCCCTTTCTTTTCTGAAGGCGACAAGCTGTTAAGATTCATGCTAAGAAATGGAAATAGATGCCAAGACAAATGAATTAATTTTAATAGAATCACAAGGAACATGTGACCAGCTTGAAGTTAAAACTTTATTTATTAGTGTTGCAAGTAAGCTTACTTTAACACTTTTTGGCGCCAGCTTGGGTACACAGAGAGAATTTAGCATAGCCAATACACCTAACCAGCACATCTTTGGACTGTGGGAGGAAACCGGAGGAAACCCACGCAGACACGGGGAGAATTTGTAAACTCCACACAGACAGTGACCCAAGCAGGGAATCGAATCCGGGTCCCTGGCGCTGTGAGGCAGCAGTGCTAACCACTGCGCCACCATGCCACAATGTGGACTACATTTGGAAGGCATAACATTTTTGCAAAGTAGATGCAAAATCTTTCATGTTAAAATATAATCTCTGTACAAGCATGGTGTCAAACTCTTTCCTGTTAGTATAAACACAATAATGAAAACTGATGTGATTCCGCCCTCAGTTCATTGGCAGTGCTGTTGGGACTCAGAAGGTGAGATAGTTGTTGCAGAATTTCCAGCCTGCATTTATAACCACGGTATTTATGTGGCTGGTCTAGTTATGTCTCTGATCAGTGGTAACCCTAGGATGTTGATGGTGCAGGATTCCACGACAATAATGCCATTGAACATCATTAAACAAATCAAAAGATTGTCAACAAGGATACATGCAAATTATACAGATAGTTAAGATATCTTGGAAACAATTACAATGTTTATATTCATTTTTAAAAATTGAATATATTAACATAAACATGGTCTCATTTTAATTATGGATTTTATGGTGATGCAAAATTAAGCTTGCATTGATTATGGATAAGCTGATTGAAGAGAGAAAATATTTTGATGTGAAAGGTGACCTTTTATGACATTTGCTCAGTGAGTTGGAAGATGAGTTAAACAATAGGAGTGATTCACAGAGAACGCAGCAATCCTGAACATCGGGAATATCTGTTCCAATTCCGTCCTGAACATCGGGAATATCTGCTCCAATTGAGTCCTGAACATCGGGAATATCTGCTCCAATTCAGTGCTGACAGATCTGAGGGAAGGATCAGTCCTTAGCTGAGTGTCGAGAAATGATTGTAAATTGGTCAGAAATGTCCTGAATCAGTTCCTAATGAGCTTTATTAAGTGGGAAGAGATTTTTATTCAGGAAGGGAATTGAGGGTTATGAGGATTCACTAAATGCATGTCTGGGTGTGTGAAGCTCTGCAACTGGAGAATTAAGGATAAAAATGTTTCCAATGGGCACCAACAGACTTCAGGGGCATCAACAAGTGGCCACTTCTTCTGTGCCTCTAGAGTGAGGGTATTTTCCCCTGTGAAGCCAAACCAAGTCCTGTATTCTTCCATTGATTCTGGAGCAAGATGTCTGGTTGATTTTCTTCTCTCTACCCTCGGGATGCTGAGGGCATTTTTCTGCCAACACTGTCCGGGTGAGATTGAGTAACTCATGACAATGCAGGGGTGCAAAATTGGGATGTTCCTGGTATGTGTGACTCAATGCCATTTGTGCATTTAGTAAAAAAAAAAGTTTTCAGGAGAATATTGAAATGTTGTTGTTGAATATTCATTAAAATATATTTTCCCCATTCTGTTTTGAAATACTATGCTACTTCAATTAAAATACTAATTGGATAGTGAAACACCCACAGCAAGCCAGAAGTAAACAGATTGTTTGCAGACAACAAAAAATGCTCAGGTGGCAACAGACAGTTGCCTACTGTACTAACGTATGAAAGTTAAAATTGAATTTTGAATGATTGGGCATTTTGAAAATATAAGAAGTATGACGATAGGTGGGATAGTTCATTTGGAAGAGATCTAGGATTAAGTTGAAATATTTATGAGTTTGAATACTGCTGAGGTCCACTCTCCCTTGCATTCTTGAGGTCAGTAAATGAATGTGGGAGACAAGCTTTTGCAGAGCACTGTCCATATTGCTGTCAGATTTGCTAAATAACAATCCTGGCTCAGCACAGAAATTGAGCTCGCATGACAGCAGGTCAAGTCATTAGGAAACAGATACTGAACCCTAAAGAGGCACTTTGTTATGATACAATACCTTAAGTCACCACCCACCAGATACATGGTACATATTCATGCGACTCGGCCAATGTTGTCTACCTCATATGCTGCAGGAAAGGACGTCCTGAGGCGAGGTACATCGGCGAGACAATGCAGACGCTATGACAACAGATGAACAGGCACCGCACAACAATCACCAGGCAGGAATGTTTCCTTCCAGTCGGGGAGCACTTCAGTCAAGGGCATTCAGCCTCCGATCTTTGGGTAAGCCTTCAAGAGACATGACAACGCAGAATCGCTGAGCAGAAACTGATAGCGAAGACGGCCTCAATCAGGATCTTAGGTTCATGTCACATTACTTGTAACCCCCACCATACTGCCTGGGTTTGCAGGATCTACTAACTGACCTGACCTGAGACAATTCACACCTCTCACCTGTGATTATTTCCACTCTCCACGTGCACTGTTTGTACCTGAAAAGACTTGATTACCTGTAAAGACTCACATTCCAATCTGTAATTAGCTTGCAATTGTGTCTTTGCCTATATATGCTGCGTTTGTGAACCTACCTCCACTCACCTGAAGAAGGAGCTGTGCTCCAAAAGCTTGTGATTTCCAAATAAACCTGTTGGACTTTAACTTGGTGTTGTGAGACTTCTTACTGTGCCCACCCCAGTCCAACACCAGCATCTCCACCTTAAGTCATTTGAATCACTTTGTTTAAAAAGTAGACAATTGTTTTAAAAATATGAAACATTTAATTTACTGAAACTTTCCAAAACAAATCTTAGCTGTACTGTTTTGTCAAAACTGAATGAATTTATTGGTTTTGTGACCCTTGTCTAAAGCCAAGTGAAATCATTGGTCAAAAACAATTTTCAAAAATTTACCCGTGAGCTATCAAAGTGTATAGAGAGCAGCAAGGTGCCAGTTGGTAGATCTGGCATGGAAGAGCTGCGTCAGGACAATAGGAGAATCCCAGTCAGCCCAGATGTTGCAATTTTCAAACCAAGTTAATCACAAAATTACAGTCTTAGTTACCTTTAATTAGATTGAATCTATCACCTCGTTCTACTCATGCTATTTAAATTGAGGTAATATTCTGGATTTACCTTTTGCATTCCCTTAATTATGATATACATCTCTATGATCACCTCTCAGTTACCTCCTTTCCGAGTTTTCTAGTTCTCCCATTTCCCTCAACTCAGAAGTTTAATATTGGTATCACCCTCTTCAGTTTTGTCTGCACTTCCACCAGCAGTTAAGTGTAATAACTTCAATTAGGCCATTGAGGTTGACCTATTGGAATGTGAACATCCTGATTAAGGAATCCAATTAATGGGCCAATCAGGGAGTTTTTGCCTTGTACTTAACCAGGACTGTCAGTTCCTCTGATACCCCCAGAGGTAGACTGCTACCTGAAGGCACTCTGTTTTTTTATTCATTTGTAGGACATGAGAATCGCTGGCTGGCCAGTATTTATTGCCCATCCCTAGTTGTCCTTGAACTGAGTGGCTTGCTAGGCCATTTCAGAGGGCAGTTGAAAGACAACCACATCGCTGAGGCTCTGGAGTCACATGTAGGCCAGACCAGGTAAGAACAACAGATTTCCTTTCCTAAAGGACATTAGTGAACCAGATGGGTTTTTCTAACAATCAACAATGGTTTCATAGTCATCAGTAGATTCTTAATTCCAGATATTTTTTATTGAATTCAAATTCCACCATCAGCCGTGGCGGGATTCAAACCCAGGCTCCTAGAAGATTAGCTGAGTTTCTGGATTAATAGTCTAGTGATAATACCACTAGGCCATCACCTCCCCTGTGTACTGCTGTTAGAGTTTGTAAATAAAGGGATGTTGGTGAAGGGACTTCTGCCTCCGAAGACTTATTATGCCTTGCATTTCTGCAACCAAAACCAGATGCAGTGCATAAGTGAGGTCTGACTCGGACACTGCAGTTTCACAACTTTGACTTTTATTCTACTGATTTGGCCAAGTAACTTAGCATTCTATTTGTTGCATAAATATTAATGTACTTTGGTTAAACATGTTGAACATTGACTCACTAAGACTCCAGTTTCTTTTAGCATTGTCTTAGCTAGTTCAAGACTGTTCATGCTATCTATATCTTTGTTTTTTTCTTCCTGTGTGTAGTATTTTACAGTTATCTGTATCATCCATTTATTATGACCCTTTGTATTGAGCCTTACTCAATCACCATAGAGCCACATTGTTAATCAGTTTTTTAATGCACTAAAGTTGTATCAACTTGTCTTTCTTAAAGCTCAATTCTTTTCTTTTCCTTCAGTGTTGCCAAGATAAAGAATCTGGTGGGAATGACAGTTGACAATTGCACAGCATGTTGCAACAAGAACTCCATTTGCCTTTAACGTCACCATAGATACTAGCAGCCCATAGATAGTTTGAAGAAGGAACACTGAGTGAAACAACAGAGGAAGAGTAAAAACAGAGGTAGTGTGTGAATTCACAGTGTTTACAGCTACAGTGGACAAATATTCAGCTCTGTTGAAAGATCACCCTGATTTGAAACATTGGTTCTATTCTGTCTCCACGGATGCTGTCAGATCTGCTGATAATTTCCAGCATTTTCTGTTTTTGTTGAATATTCCATTGGACCTGCCTTCAATGTTAATGCCCCATTCTTTCTGCCATCTTTCCTTGTCTACATCTACCTTTGTAACCATCTAACCCAGTGGTTCCCACAGGGTGCGGCGCACCACACTGGTGCGGCGAGAGAGGATGGCAAGTGTGGCGGGAAGATTCAAGGACAATCAAATAAACATTCAAACATGGTTTAAACAAGCATTGTTTTATACTTTCTGGATGTTCCATGATTATATTATAAAGTAGTTGTGTTCTATGTTATGAATCAAGCACTGCTAGGAGTTGTTTGCTTTTGTTTTTGAATGTATTTCTTATCAATAAAAAATTCGGTGTGGCGTGAGCAAATTTTTATTCCGAAAGTGCGGCCCAGTGAAAAAAGTTTGGGAACCACTGATCCAACCTTTTCTCTCTCATATGCTCTCAAATGCATCTATATTATTTGCTTCACTTGGGTACTGAGTTCCACATTTTCGCCACTCTGGGTAATGATGTTGCTTTCGAATTCTGAGGCAATATAATCCAGAGACTCAGGCCAATGGCAGCTGGTGGAACTTAACTTCAAATAATAAATCTGGAATTAAAAGTTAGTCTTGGTAATGGTAACCATGAAACAATTGTTGATTATCTTAAAAACCCATTTGGTTCACTAATGTCTTTTAGAGAAAAAAAATTGCCATCCTTCCCTGGAGCATGCCAAGAGCAGCACCTGATGAAGCTACAACACAGGACTACTTGCTAGCCAAACAGCAGAAGTGACATTAGAACATAAGAATTAGGAGCAGGAGTAGACAACATGGCCAATCAAGCTTACTCCACCATTCAACATAATCATGGCTGATCTTTGGCTTCAATTCCACTTTACCACTCACTCCCCATATCCCTTAATTGCCTGGGAGATCAAAATCTGTCCATCCCAGCCTTAAATGTATTCAACAATGGAGCATCCACAACACTCTGTAGCAGAGAATTCCAAAAATGTACAACTCTTTGAATAAAGTAATTTTCTGCAATAGACAGAGCCAAGCAATCCCACAACCATTGGATGGGATCAAAGCTCAACTGACTGACTAAGGAACAATTGCTGAGAAATAGGTTTGTCTGTACAATAACAAGTTTATTGGATGAACATAACTGCATACAGATATACAAGACTAGAAATCATAGAAACCCTACAGTACAGAAAGAGGCCATTTGGCCCATCGAGTCTGCACCGACCACAATCCCACCCAGGCCCTACCCCCATATCCCTACATATTTTACCCGCTAATCCACGCATCCCAGGACACTAAGGGGCAATTTTAGCATGGCCAATCAACCTAACCCGCACATCTTTGGACTGTGGGAGGAAACCGGAGCACCCGGAGGAAACCCACACAGACACGAGGAGAATGTGCAAACTCCACACAGACAGTGACCCAAGCTGGGAATCGAACCCAGGTCCCTGGAGCTGTGAAGCAGCAGTGCTAACCACTGTGCTACCATGCCGCCCTAGGTGTTACTTAGTCTAAGCCATGAACATTCTTCTTTCAACTCATGGTCATGGGCGGGATTACAGCCTCTCTCAAGCAAGATCAGAAAATCCCACCTGAGGACAACAGACATTTCCATTGTCCGCCCCTCGCCCACTCCAATTCCGTGGCTGGTGGGGTGATAGAATTCTGGCACGTGTCTCTTGTATCATCACATGGTTGGTACTGTTTCTCCACTCGCACACATTAACCCTTAACACTCTAATACTACATCTCCCAACCCCCCCCCCCCCGCCGGACAAGATTTTGTCCAAATATATTTTAGATTTATATTATCATCATGCCCCATCTCCCCCAAAGTCTCTCATTTCATAGATTCAATTATCTGGAGGTTTCAAGACTCTCCCTGATCGTGTTGTTGTCAGATTTGGAAGATCGCTAGTCTCCCTTTGGACTTCTTTACTTTGACTTGGTTGGTCTTTGCTTAGAGTTGTAGTATCTGGTGCATTCTCAATTTGAGCATCCACATCTGGCTCTTCCAAATGTATAATGGATGTTTCTCTTAGCTGGATCTGAACTTGATTCTCTTTTCCTCTCCTTGTTAGTATATCTTTATGAATCCAATGCTTCTCTGTCATGGTTGGAGTTTGTGGGTTTATCCCGTTCTTTGCATTTCCTATATTTCCATTTCCTATCCTTGTCTGATGAGTTGACCCTGATTCGGGTAATCCTGGACTACAGCCTCTGGAAATAATCTGTTAGGTAATGTCAGTAGTTGTGAGAAAGGTACTTGGTCAACATTTAATTTCTCTCAAATTCCAGTAACCCTGGTGTAACTGTAAGGTCAGTGGCTTCAAACGTGGAAGAGATGTTCATTGCCTGGTTCAGTTCTGTCTCTAGTTCTGGACTTGTTTGACTGCTTGCATTCTTGTTTAACTCTTCTGGTGGATGGATAGATATTGATGCACTTGCAAATGGGTTACCACTGTCAGATCACTTGAATTTCATTATCCACCTTCTTAGGTGACACAGAGTGTGTAGGATCATGATGGCATTCAGGTACTTGTTGATCCAATTGGTTCATCAGTCCTTCAGTGTGAACAACTTTACTCTCTCCTCCTGGATATCTTTTGGCCACTGTTTGCTTGTTAATTCAGATGTACCTCATATTATCCTGGACTGTTGAGATAAATATTGAAAATTGCTTTTTCTTTCTAACCCTGTAAAGTTTATTTTTGTTTGTTCAAAACCTGTGGAATTTTGTGATCTTATCCACTGAGCAAGTGTCTTGAATCTCAAACTTTGTCCACTTTAAACAAAATGTTATTGACTCCTAACTGAATCTTACCAAAAACTTGAGGGTCTGGTTCTGAATCATGACAATGTATTTAATGCGTGCTGCTTTCCTGACCCTCAGTTGGAATCCCACGAATGTTTAGCTTGTCTTTTAGCAGAATATATTTTTATTATTTTATTTTATATTGATATTTGCCATGGAGGCTATTTGGGGAATGAAGCTTCTCAGGGATTTAACACAAACCTCTTGAAAATATTAAAATATAACTTTTAAAATTAAAGGAACATACTTTCCCCCTGGAATTGTTACAGAAACAATTTATCATGCCATTTCAGCAAATTTATTGAGTTAATTCCTTGATATAGAAACCATAGGTCGCATTCAAGCTGGTCTATTAAATTGTGTGTGCATTTCCCACGCCCTTTGCTCCAACCAGACATTAAAGTAAACTTGCTGAACATTCCAGATAATTTTCTGCTTCACATCAAGTTTGCCTTTGTCAGAAAGACCCATACTCAAAATGCTTATCTGAACATATTTCCTTCTTACGTTTCAGCTAGAGACTGTGGCTTTTAAACATTTTTTAAAACAAAAGTCCATCTTCTAACACATAACTCTTTATTTCTTACCCTGCTGGTGTTCTACATGTTTATGGAGTACTGAAGGGGGAGGAAATGCCTGAATTTCAATTTCAACTCTCACTTAGCAATTGACTGTGAATGTATTAAACCAGTTGTATAATCAACTGAAGTAAGCCTGATTCTGATGTCGGTGCAAACATTACTGCAGTATTGCTGACTCCACGCAAGACACAAAATGAGGTCACCATTGAGACAGTGCAAATAACAAAACGCTCTTTGTACCGCATGAGTACAGCTTTCTGGTTGTGCACATAACAACCCTGTTTAATGGTGTGTTTACTATATAAACTTTGGTTATCATGCAGTTTAGTAAAACTGTAAACGATGGTGGACAGCTGGTCTCAGTTATGATTAATATCCAAATACTTGGAGGAGTTTTAAATGTATTTATTCAGTGTAATAATGATTTCATTTGTTAACCATTTCAAAATATAGCTTGTAACTATAATCTGAAAAGGCTGCAGATGTTCCTACATCCCTTTTGTTTCTATTTGCTTATAATCAATCACAGATGTTGCAGTTTAGCAGGATACTTTTCTCACTTTCTGCTGAGATATTTTATAGTCATTCATGTTATTAAAAAATACACAATTGTTTGGAGGTTTATGGAATTTCTCTTCCCTTAGGATGCTTAATTTAAACACGGGGTCTTAAGTAATGTGGATAGGGATTTTAATGTGCCAGTTTCCAATGTAGAAATCATTCCACCCGCATGAATCACTTACGTAGATGTGGGTGGGTGGCCTCCCTTTTGCCAAGGGCTTATCCCTAGATGTTCAATTGAAATGCTTTAAGAATCACTGTGCGCTTCTAGAGAAAGCCAAACCCATCATGACTCAATAAATTAAATATGTTGCTGTTGGTCTGTTCAAGACTTGCCAACAAAATAGGTACTTTTTCAAAGAACCAGCACAGACATGCAGGGTCAAATGTTCTCTCTCTATGATTTTACATACATAGTGTTCATATTAATGAAGAAAATTGTATTCAAGAAGGATTAATGCTGCTGGGTATGTATAATAAATTATTAATGTGACACCCAGCTGCTTTTGCTGACGATGGTTCTCAATATACTCTGGCTCCCATGAACATACGTCAGTTTACTGTTATTAGGTATTATGTTTACAAACTTTAGTTTTTATTTGTTTTCCCCTTGTGTTTCTCTCTATGAAATGTTTTAGGATATAAGGTGCTAAATAAATATTCATAGCAGTTGACACTTAGGTTATTTATTTTATAAATGTTTTACTTTACGACAGGAGGTTAAATCTATTTCCATTTCTTTCTCATTGGTTTGCAATTCACTCATTATTTTAATCAATTGTAGTAACTTTAAGTTGAACAACATTCAAAGTCAGTAAAAATGGCACGATTCCTTTTTTGGTAATATGTGATTTTTTTCTTTTAACCCGGCAACAAAAATGT
Source organism: Mustelus asterias (assembly GCF_964213995.1). Taxonomy (NCBI): domain Eukaryota; kingdom Metazoa; phylum Chordata; class Chondrichthyes; order Carcharhiniformes; family Triakidae; genus Mustelus; species Mustelus asterias. The sequence goes on from NC_135810.1 coordinate 79,460,178, forward strand.
TGGTGTTTTTAATCTAAATATATTTCTCCATGATGGAAAAAACATTTCCTTGAGACATTACCATGACAAGTTCCAAATACTGAAATGAGAAACAGATTGTGGGAGTGAAAAGAACTATCTGCTTGACAAGACTAATTAAGTTAAACAATAAATGACCTTGAGGTTTCAAAAATTCAACACACACTACATTGCCCCAATTTCTAATCTGGCACCGAAAAACTCTTTACATATCAGCCAGTAAATGATAACAGATGTCAGTTATTCGCTTTGTCCATACAAGCCACTATATTTTAACTTGTATCAAGTTTTTTTTTAATACTTTTCCAATTCAATCAAATCAAATCCAATTCAGAGTCTCAACTAGTTGAGACATTTCAGATCCAGGCTGACAAGACAGGACGGGAGACCAAAACCACCCTGTCCTGGGCCTGATCTACATGAGTCAAGCTGATTGGAGAAGGGGGAGGATCCTCCTCCAAGACTTGAGCTCATTTGCATCTTAGCCAAAAGGCCGAGATGCCGCTTTTAAAAATTGCTTCATATGAAACACATGAAGCCTCAGTGTAACCTAATGACCTCAACCAAGAGCAGGCGATCCATACTACACTTGATCTTAGCCAAAAGGTTTTAACTTGTATCAAGTGAATCTTGTTCTCGGCATGTCGCAGAGTGAGCATTTTTGTGCTCTCTTCTAGCACTGCAGTTTACAGAAATTACAACCCCCTTATGGTGAACTGACCCCTGAGAACTCCAACCCACTTATTGGTAATCATCACACCAGGATTACTGCATATGTTACTAATCACTTTGAGAACATTCCAACCACTGATTGCATTGATGCAAAGTGGTTTAGAGTATCACTATTGGCATTGATACAAAAGTGCACCATAGCTCTGAATCAGGTTCTTATCTGATCCCATAATGCACAAACATCAACTTATTTAAAACTTCACAGGAATGACATCTTGTGCTTTTTGGATTCGGCACAAATGCAAGAATCTCCAAGTGAACAAGTTTCAGAAGTACTCAGGCAATTGATTGGATCCTCTGAATACTTTAAAAGTTTGCTACAGAGTTAATTTAAACTTGTGAAAAAGTGGTTCACCTGAACCTCTCACTTATGCGTTGATTAACCGATGCCAGAAAGACTGCTATCTGCTTCTTCTAAACAAATATCATGGATAAAATTCTGAAAGTGGTTCTAGATGTGATCAATGCTATAAACATGTACATTAACCTTTAAAACCTTGTAAAATCTCTCCATAAATGGGAGCCCACTCACAGAATCACACAATTGTTACAGCACAAAAGGAGGCCATTTGGCCCATTGTGTCCACATCGGCTCTCCAAACAAGCCTCATGACTTAGTGCCATTCCCCCTGCATATTGTTTCTATTCAGGTAATCACCCAATGTCCTCTTGAATGCCTCAATTGAACCAGTCTCGACCAAAGTTCCAGACCCAAACCACTCATGTGAAAAAGTTTTTTCTCACATCACATTTCTTCTTTTGCAAATCACTTTAAATCTGTGCCCTCTTATTCATGGTTCTTTTATGAGCAAGAACAGTTTCTCCCTATCTACTCTGTCCAGCCTCCTCATAGTTTTGAACATTTCTATCAAATCTCCTCTAAGCCTTCGTGTCTCCAAGGAGAATCATCACAGCCTCTCTGATTTATCCTCATAACTGAAGTTTCTCATCCCTGGAACAATTCTTGTAAATCTTTTCTCCAATGTGTTCCCATCCTTCCTATAGTGTGGCGTCCAGTATTGAACAAAATATTCCAGCTGAGGTCGAACTAGTATCTTGTATAAGTTCAGCATAACCTCCTTGTTCTTGTACTCTATGCCCCTATTAATGAAGCCCAGAATACTATATGCTTTATTAACTGCTGTCTCCAATTGTCTGGCCATTTCAATAATCTATGCACATATATACCCAGGTTCCTCTGCTCCTGAAACCCTTTACGAACTTTACTCCTTATTTTATATCGTCTCTCCATATTCTTCCTACCAAAGTGCATCACTCCGCACTTCTCTGCATTGAACTTCATCTGCCACCTATCTGGTCACTCCACCAATTTGTCTATGTCCTTTTGAAGGTCTGCACTGTCCTCTTCACAGTTTATAATACTTGCAGATTTTGTGTCATCCACAGATTTTGAAATCTGCATTACCTCACATTTGTCCGGATTAAACTCCATTTGCCATCCCTCCACCCAAATCTCCAAGTACCTCCCCTGAGGCTAGGGAAGATTATGGTCAGTGCCTCTGCAATTTCCATTCTCACTTCTTTCAATATTCTTTGTTGCAGAGGCACTTTCAGTACTGACAATCTATTCAACACTTCCTCCTTATCCATTTTGAACCTTTCTGGGGTCAGAGTTTCCTTGTCTGTCACCACGTCCTGGATAGCTTCTACCTCCTTGGGAAAGATGGATGCAAAGTATTTATTTAATATCTCAGCCATGCCCGAGCCTCCGTGTGTAAGTTCCCTAATCACCCCCATTCCTCTTTTTACTGCCCTTTTACTATTGATATAGAACATAGAACATAGAACAGTACAGCACAGAACAGGCCCTACAGCCCACGGTGTTGTGCTGAGCTTTATCTGAAACTAAGATCAAGCTATCCCACTCCCTATCATCCTGGTGTGCTCCATGTGCCTATCCCATAACCGCTTAAATGTTCCTAAAGTGTCTGACTCCACTATCACTACAGGCAGTCCATTCCACACCCCAACCACTCTCTGCGTAAAGAACCTACCTCTGATATCCTTCCTGTATCTCCCACCACGAACCCTATAGTTATGCCACCTTGTAATAGCTCCATCCACCCGAGGAAATAGTCTTTGAACATTCACTCTATCTATCCCCTTCATCATTTTATAAACCTCTATTAAGTCTCCCATCAGCCTCCTCTGCTCCAGAGAGAACAGCCCTAGCTCCCTCAACCTTTCCTCATAAGACCTACCCTCCAAACCAGGCAGCATCCTGGTAAATCTCCTCTGCACTCTTTCCAGCGCTTCCACATCCTTCTTATAGTGAGGTGACCAGAACTGCACACAATATTCCAAATGTGGTCTCACCAAGGTCCTGTACAGTTGCAGCATAACCCCACGGCTCTTAAACTCCAACCCCCTGTTAATAAAAGCTAACACACTATAGGCCTTCTTCACAGCTCTATCCACTTGAGTGGCAACCTTTAGAGATCTGTGGATATGGACCCCAAGATCTCTCTGTTCCTCCACAGTCTTCAGAACCCTACCTTTGACCCTGTAATCCACATTTAAATTTGTCCTACCAAAATGAATCACCTCACATTTATCAGGGTTAAACTCCATTTGCCATTTTTCAGCCCAGCTTTGCATCCTACCTATGTCTCTTTGCAGCCTACAACAGCCTGCCACCTCATCCACTACTCCACCAATCTTGGTGTCATCAGCAAATTTACTGATCCACCCTTCAGCCCCCTCTAAGTCATTAATAAAAATCACAAAGAGCAGAGGACCAAGCACTGATCCCTGTGGCACTCCGCTCGCAACCTGCCTCCAATCTGAAAATTTTCCATCCACCACCACCCTCTGTCTTCGATCAGACAGCCAGTTACCTATCCAATCGGCCAACTTTACCTCTATCCCACACCTCCTCATGTTCATCATAAGCCGACCATGGGGGACCTTATCAAACACCTTACTAAAATCTATGTATATGACATCAACTGCCCTACCTTCATCAACACACTTAGTTACCTCCTCAAAAAATTCTATCAAATTATGCCTGTAGAAGACTTTGGGATTCCCTTTTATGTTAACTGCCAGTCTTTTCTCATAATCCATCTTCATTTCTCTGTGCTTTTTCACCTTCCCTTTGAACTTTCTGTATTCCTCTTGGTTCTCAACTGTATTTTTTACCTGACTCTTGATAAAAGCACACCTTTTCTTTCTTATTTAATTGCTATCTCCTTTTTCATTTAGGGAACTCTGGATTTGTTTGCCCTACCTTTCCCTTTTAAGGACCATTTCAGTTTTGAAGGTAGCCCGTTGTTCAGCTACAGTTTTTCCTGCCAACCTCTCATTCCAGGCTAACCAGCCCAGCTCTGTTCTTGCCCCATTGAAGTTGGCTCTACCCAGTGAATTATTTTAACTCAGGATTACCAATTATTTTCTATCATCATCCTAAACCTTACATTACAATGATCACTGTTTCCTAAATGTTCCCCCACTGACACTTGATCTACTTGGCCCACCTCATTTTCAAGAACCAGGTCCAACAGTGCATCCTTTCTTGTTGGACTGGACACAAACTGATGTAGAAAATTGTCCTGAACACAATCTAGGAATTTTTGCCCCTCTCCACCCTTTGCCACTGTCCCAGTCTACATTGGGTTATTAAAATTCCCATTATAACTACTCTATAATTTCTCTGTAATTTCCCTGCAGATTTGTTCTTCTATGTCCTCCCACTAATTTATGGTTTATAGACCACACCGAGCTATGCAATTGCGCCCTTCTTTTTCCTTAGCTCTAGCCAAATTGATTCTGTCCTTGAACCCTCTGGGACATCCTCTTGCTCCAGCATTGCAATCCTCTCCTTAACCAATACTGTCACTCATTCCCCTTTCCTTTCTTTTCTATCTTTTCTGAACACCTTGCACCCAGGAATATTTAATACCCAGTCTTGCCCTTCCTTGATCCAAGTCTCTGTTATCTCCGCAACATTATATTTCCACGATGCAGTGTGCACTTGTAACTCCCCAATCTTATTTACTATTTTGATTTTGACGTCATTACTTTTTCCCTTACTCCGACTTCACGTACTAACTTACTATTCTCTACAGTTGTTTTCTGTCCCTCCCAGTATTTTGTGCATCCTGGTATTCCTCTCTAATATTTCCTCATGGTTCGCAAACCCCTGCCAAGTTAGTTTAAAGCCCTCCTGTCAGGTCTGGCAATAGGAACTCAGTTCCAGCTCCATTCCATGCCATCTCCCCCAGAGTCAGTCCCAGTGTCACAGGAAACTAAAGCCTTCCCTCTTGTCCAGTCTTTCCAGCCACGCATTCATCTGTCTTCACCTCCTATTTCTGTACTCACTTGCACATGGCAGTTGGAATATTCCAGAGATTACTACATCTGAGGTGCTGCTTGCTAATTTTCATTCTGCCATCCAGTGCGATCATGGCTGATCTGTAACCTAATTCCATAGACCATAGACCTTTGCACCATATTCCTTAATACCTTTGGCCAACAAAACATCTATCAATCTCAGTATTAAACGTATAAACTGTTCTAGTATTAATTGTTAATTGCAGAGGAGAGTTCCAAATTTCTACCCTTTGTATGAAGAAGTTTTCTAATTTCACTCCTGAAAGGATTAGATCTAATTTTTACACTCTGTCCCGTAGTCCTCACCTCCCTAACTTATGGAAATAGTTTCTCCCAAAATACCTGTCTCTTAATATCTCAAAAACATAAATCAAATCACCCCTTAACCTTTCAAATTTCAGGGAATTAGTTTGCAGAAACTGATAATCAAGTTCCGCACGCATGAGGAAGGCCTCAACCGGGATCTTGGGTTTATGTCACACGACTTGTAACCCCCACCATACTGCTTGGGTTTGCAAAATCCTACGAACTGTCCTGGCTTGAGACAATTCACACCTCTTTAACCTGTGATTATCCCTCTCTCCACTCACACTGCTCGTACCTGTAAAGACTCAATTACCTGTAAAGACTTGCATTGCAACCACTCTTCACATTCCAATCTGTAATTATCTTGCAATTGTGTCTTTGTCTATATATGCTATGTTTGTGAACCTATCTCCACTCGCCTGATGAAGAAGCAGTGCTCCGAAAGCTCATGATTCCAAATAAACCTTTTGGACTTTAACCTGGTGTTGTGAGACTTCTTACTGTGCCCACCCCAGTCCAACGTCGGCATCTCCACCTCATGTATTCCAACAATAGTACTAAAGACTTGTGCACATAGCCAAGCATTTCCAGTACAACTACAACACTGGCATCTACCTGACAATGTGAAAAGTTGTCCTGGTATGTCCTGTACACAAAAAGCAAGGCAAATCCACCTGGCCAATTACTGTCCTATCACTCTCAATCATCTGTAAAGTGATGGAAGGTGTGACCAACAGTGCAATCAAACAGCACTTGCTTAGCAATAACCTACTCATTGAAACTCAGTTTGGATTCCATCAGGGCCACTCAGCTCCTGACCTCATTACAGCCTTTGTTCAAACATTAACAAAAGAGTTGAACTCCAGAGGTGAGAGTGACTGCCCTTGATTTCAAGGCCACAATTTATCAAGTGCGGCTTCAAAGAGTTCTATCAAAACTGGAGTCAATGGGAATCAGAGGTAACACTCTCCATTATTCATACCTAGCTCAAAAGGAAGATGATTGTGGTTGTTGGAAGTCAGTCATCTCTGCTGACATCGCAGAGAAGTGTCCAGGCCCAACCATCTTCAGCTGCTTTATCAATTACCTTCCTTCCATCATAAGATCAAAAGTGGGGATATTCACTGATGATTGCACATTCACGACTCCTCAGATTCTAAAGCTGTCCATATCCAAATGCAATAAAACCTGCACAATAACTAGCTTGGGTTGACAAGGGGCAAATAACATTCATGCCACACAAGTGCCAAGCAATGACTATCTCCAATAAGAGAGAAACCAACCATTGCCCTTGACATTCAATGGCATTATCATCACTGAATCCCCCACTAGCAACATCCTGGGGGTTATATTGACCAAAAACTCAACTGGACTAGCCATATGTATACTGTAGCTACAAGAGCTGAGGCTAGGAATCCTGCACTGAGTAACTTGCCTCCTGACTCCCCAAAGCATGCCAAGCATCTACAAGTCACACGTCAGGAGTATGAGGGATTGCTCTCCACTTGCCTGGTTGAGTGCAGCTCCAACAACATTCAAGAAGCTTGACACCACCCAGGACAAATCAGCCCACTTGATTGGCATTCCTTCCACCAACATTCACTCCCCTCACCATCAAGCACAATAGCAGCAGTGTGTGCCACCTACAAGATGAAGGAGGTAAATGCGTGGCTCAAAGAATGGGTGTGGGAGGAATGGATTTGAATTCATGGGACATTGGCACCAGCATTGGGGGAGAGGGGACCTGTTCCGATGGGATGGTATTCATCTGAATTGTGCTGGGACCAGAGTCCTGGCAAATCGTATAACTAGGGCGGTAGATAGGGCTTTAAACTAAATAGTGGGGGGGAGGGTTCAGTTGTATGGAGAATTACAAAATCAAAGGTAAAGGAGAGGGTAGGAATGCAGGTTAATGATGGGGATTTTCAACTAGTTAAAGGAGCCAAGGGCTCAGGAGAGGTTACTAAAGTTTCCAGACCACGTAATAGAACAGAGAGTATAGAAGGTGGCAGGAACCATTAGGTGATTCATTTTGGTAGGACAAATTTAAATGTGGATTACAGGGTCAAAGGTAGGGTTCTGAAGAATGTGGAGGAACAGAGAGATCTTGGGGTTCATATCCATAGATCTCTGAAGGTTGCCACTCAAGTGGATAGAGCTGTGAAGAAGGCCTATAGTGTGTTGGCATTCATTAATAGGGGGTTTGAGTTTAAGAGCCGTGGGGTTATGCTGCAACTGTACAGGACCTTGGTGAGACCACATTTGGAATATTGTGTGCAGTTCTGGTCACCTCACTACAAGAAGGATGTGGAGACACTGGAAAGAGTGCAAAGGAGATTTACCAGGATGCTGCCTGGTTTGGAGGGTAGGTCTTATGAGGAGAGGTTGAGGGAACTTGGGCTTTTCTCTTTGGAGCGGAGGAGGTTGAGAGGAGACTTGTTAGAGGTTTATAAGATGATGAGGGGGATAGATAGAGTGAACGTTCAAAGACTATTTCCTCGGGTGAATGGAGCGGTAACTAGGGGGCATAACTATAGGGTTCATGGTGGGAGATATAGGAAGGATGTCCGAGGTAGGTTCTTTACGCAGAGAGTGGTTGGGGTGTGGAATGGACTGCCTGCAGCGATAGTGGAGTCAGAAACTTTAGGAACATTTAAGAAGCTATTGGATAGGCACATGGAGTACTTCGGGATGATAGGGAGGAAATAGCTTGATCTGGGTTTCAGACAAAGCTCGGCACAACATCGTGGGCCAAAGGGCCTGTTCTGTGCTGTACTGTTCTATGTTCTATGAATCTAACCTCAGGCAGAGTAAAAAAGGTGATAAGCATGAGAAGGGAGGTGGTCAACACAGTGCAAGGAGATGGTCTGGGGAAGAATAACCAGTCTGTGACAAGAAGGGACAGAGCATGCAAACAAAGGAATGCACTAACAAATCGGGTCCAGGTAAGAAAGACTAACATAAAGACACTTTACCTGAATGCACGTAGCATTCGAAACAAAGTGATTGAGTTGACGGCACAAATCAGTACAAATGGGTATGATCTAGTGGCCATTACAGAAAGGTGGTTGCAGGGTGACCAGGACTGGGAACTAAATATCCAGGGGTATCAGACAATTCGGAAGGATAGACAGGAAGGAAAAGGAGGTGGGGTAGCTCTGTTAATTAAGGATAACATCAGGGCGGTAGTGAGAGACGATATAGGCTCTAAGGAGCAAAATGTGGAATCAATGTGGGTGGAGATAAGGAATAGTAAGGGGAAAAAGTCACTGGTGGGCGTAGTCTATAGGCCCCCAAATAATAACTTCAAGGTGGGGCGGGCCATAAACAAACAAATAACAGATGCATGTAAAAATGGAACAGTAATAATCATGGGGGATTTTAACCTCCATATTGATTGGTCAACTCAAGTCGGACGCGGTGGACTTGAGGAAGAGTTCTTAGAATGCTGTCGCGATAGTTTCCTCGAACAGTATGTTACAGAACCTACGAGGGAGCAAGCAATCTTGAATCTGGTCCTGTGTAATGAGACAGGTAAAATTAATGATCTCCTTGTTAGGGATCCTCTTGGAATGAGTGATCACAATATGGTTGAATTTCTAATACAGATAAGAGGGTGAGAAAGTAGGGTCCCAAACCAGTGTCCTCTGCTTGAACAAGGGGGATTACAATAGGATGAGGGCGGAGTTGGCTAATGTAGACTGGGGTCACAGACTAATTGGTGGGACAGTTGAGGAACAGTGGAGGATTTTTAAGTAGATTTTTCTCAGTACTCAGCAAAAATATATTCCAGTGAAAAAGAAGGAATGTAAGAAAAGGGATAAACAGCCATGGATAACTAAGGAAATAAAGGAGAGTATCAAATTAAAAACCAATGCATACAGAGTGGCCAAAATTAGTGGGGAACTAGAAGATTGGGAAGGCTTTAAAAAACAACAAAGAACTACTAAGAAAGCAATAAAGAAAGGAAAGATAGATTATGAAAGTAAACTAGCACAAAATATAAAAACTGATAGTAAAAGTTTTAACAAATATACAAAACGGAAAAGAGTGGCTAAAGTACATACAACATAGAACATAGAACAGTACAGCACAGAACAGGCCCTTCGGCCCACGATGTTGTGCCGAGCTTTATCTGAAACCAAGATCAAGCTATCCCACTCCCTATCACCCTGGTGTGCTCCATGTGCCTATCCCATAACCGCTTAAATGTTCCTAAAGTGTCTGACTCCACTATCACTGCAGGCAGTCCATTCCACACCCCAACCACTCTCTGCGTAAAGAACCTACCTCTGATATCCTTCCTGTATCTGCCACCACGAACCCTATAGTTATGCCCCCTTGTAATAGCTCCATCCTCCTGAGGAAATAGTCTTTGAACGTTCACTCTATCTATCCCCTTCATCATTTTATAAACCTCTATTAAGTCTCCCCTCAGCCTCCTCCGCTCCAGAGAGAACAGCCCTAGCTCCCTCAACCTTTCCTCATAAGACCTACCCTCCAAACCAGGCAGCATCCTGGTAAATCTCCTCTGCACTCTTTCCAGCGCTTCCACATCCTTCTTATAGTGAGATGACCAGAACTGCACACAATATTCCAAATGTGGTCTCACCAAGGTCCTGTACAGTTGCAGCATAACCCCACGGCTCTTAAACTCCAACCCCCTGTTAATAAAAGCTAACACACTATAGGCCTTCTTCACAGCTCTATCCACTTGAGTGGCAACCTTCAGAGATCTGTGGATATGAACCCCAAGATCTCTCTGTTCCTCCACAGTCTTCAGAACCCTACCTTTGACCCTGTAATCCACATTTAAATTTGTCCTACCAAAATGAATCACCTCACATTTATCAGGGTTAAACTCCATTTGCCATTTTTCAGCCCAGCTTTGCATCCTATCTATGTCTCTTTGCAGTCTACAACAGCCCTCCACCTCATCCACTACTCCACCAATCTTGGTGTCATCAGCAAATTTACTGATCCACCCTTCAGCCCCCTCCTCTAAGTCATTAATAAAAATCACAAAGAGCAGAGGACCAACCACTGATCCCTGCGGCACTCCGCTAGCAACCTGCCTCCAATCTGAAAATTTTCCATCCACCACCACCCTCTGTCTTCGATCAGACAGTCAGTTACCTATCCAATCGGCCAACTTTCCCTCTATCCCACACCTCCTCACTTTCATCATAAGCCGACCATGGGGGACCTTATCAAACGCCTTACTAAAATCCATGTATATGACATCAACTGCCCTACCTTCATCAACACACTTAGTTACCTCCTCAAAAAATTCTATCAAATTTGTGAGGCACGACTTGCCCTTCACGAATCCGTGCTGACTATCTCGGATGAATCCGCATCTTTCTAAATGGTCGTAAATCCCATCTCTAAGGACCTTTTCCATCAATTTACCAACCACCGAAGTAAGACTAACCGGTCTATAATTACCAGGGTCATTTCTATTCCCTTTCTTAAACAGAGGAACAACATTCGCCATTCTCCAGTCTTCTGGCACCATCCCTGTGGACAGCGAGGACCCAAAGATCAAAGCCAAAGGCTCTGCAATCTCATCCCTTGCCTCCCAAAGAATCGTAGGATACATTTCATCAGGCCCAGGGGACTTATCGACCTTCAGTTTATTCAAAACTGCCAGGACATCCTCCCTCCGAACATCTATTTCCTCCAGCCTATTAGCCTGTAACACCTTCTCTTCCTCAAAAACATGGCCCCTCTCCTTGGTGAACACTGAAGAAAAGTATTCATTCATCACCTCGCCTATCTCTACTGACTCCATACACAAGTTCCCACTACTGTCCTTGACCGGCCCTAACCTCACCCTGGTCATTCTTTTATTCCTCACATAAGAGTAAAAAGCCTTGGGGTTTTCCTTGATCCGACCCGCCAAGGACTTCTCGTGTCCCCTCCTAGCTCTCCTAAGCCCCTTTTTCAGCTCATTCCTTGCTAACTTGTAACCCTCAATCGAGCCATCTGAACCTTGTTTCCTCATCCCTACATAAGCTTCCCTCTTCCTTTTCACAAGACATTCCACCTCTTTTGTGAACCATGGTTCCCTCACTCGGCCATTTCCTCCCTGCCTGACAGGGACATACCTATCAAGGACATCCAGTATTTGTTCCTTGAAAAAGTTCCACTTTTCATTAGTTCCTTTCTCTGACAGTTTCTGTTCCCAACTTATGCCCCCTCATTCTTGCCTAATCGCATCATAATTACCTTTCCCCCAATTGTAAACATTGCCCTGCTGTACGGCCCTATCCCTCTCCATTGCAATAACAAAAGACACCGAATTGTGGTCACTATCTCCAAAGTGCTCTCCCACAACCAAATCTAACACTTGGCCCAGTTCATTTACCAGTACCAAATCCAATGTGGCCTCACCTCTTGTCGGCCTATCCACATATTGTGTCAGGAAACCCTCCTGCACACACTGCACAAAAACTGCCCCATCTGAACTATTTGACCTACAAAGGCTCCAATCAATATTTGGAAAGTTAAAGTCCCCCATGACAACTCCCCTGTGACCCCCACACATATCCATAATCTGCTTAGCAATTTCTTCCTCCACATCTCTATTACTATTTGGGGGCCTATAGTAAACTCCTAACAACGTGACCGCTCCTTTCCTATTTCTAACCTCAGCCCATGTTGGTCCCTTAGAAGATGAGAAGGGGGATTTAATAATAGGAAACAAGGAAAAGGCCGAGGCCTTAAACAAGTTTTTTGTGTCAGTCTTCACAGTGGAGGACACAAATAGCATACCAATAATTGACGGTCATGGGACTGTAGGGGGTGAGGACCTTAAAACGATCACTATTACTAAAGAGGTAGTGCTGGGTAGGCTAATGGGACTAAAGGTAGACAAGTCCCCTGGTCCGGATGGAATGCTTCCCAGGGTACTGAAAGAAACGGCAGAAGTAATAGCAAATGCATTAGTTGTAATTTATCAAAATTCACTGGACTCTGGGGAGGTGCCAGCTGATTGGAAAACAGCTAATGTAACGCCACTGTTTAAAAAAGGAGGTAGACAAAAGGCAGGTAACTACAGGCCGGTTAGCTTAACATCCGTAGTTGGGAAAATGCTGGAATCTATCATTAAGGAAGAAATAGCAGGACACCTGGAAAAGAATGGTTCAATCAAGCAGATGCAGCATGGATTCATGAAGGGAAAGTCACGTTTGACTAATTTACTGGAATTTTTTGAGGATATAATGAGTGCGGTTGACAGAGGGGAACCGGTGGATGTGGTGTATTTAGATTTCCAGAAGGCATTCGATAAGGTGCCTCACAAAAGGTTGCTGCATAAGATAAAGGTACATGGAGTTGGGGATAAAGTGTTAGCGTGGATTGAGGATTGGCTATCTAACAGAAAGCAGAGAGTCGGAATAAATGGGTGCTTTTCCGGTTGGCAATCAGTGACTAGTGGCGTGCCGCAAGGATCGGTGCTGGGGCCTCAACTATTTACCACACACATAGACGATCTGGAGGAGGGGACCAAGTGTAGGGTAACAAAGTTTGCGGATGACACAAAGATGAGTGGGAAAGCAAATTGCGTGGAGGACACAAAGAGTCTACAGAGAGATTTGGATAGGCTAAGTGAGTGGGCAAGGATCTGGCAGATGGAGTATAACGTTGGTAAGTGTGAGGTTATCCACTTTGGAAGGAATAATAGTAAAATGGACTATTATTTAAACCGTGAAAAATTACAACATGCTACTGTGCAGAGGGACCTGGGGGTCCTTGTGCATGAATCACAAAAACTCAGTTTGCAGGTGCAGCAGGTAATCAAGAAGGCAAATGGAATGTTGGCCTTTATCGCGAGAGGGTTGGAGTATAAAAGCAGGGAGGTCATGCTGCAACTGTACAGGGTACTGGTGAGGCCGCACCTAGAGTACTGTGTACAATTTTGGTCCCCTTATTTAAGAAAGGATATATTAGCTTTGGAGGGGGTACAGAGAAGGTTGATTCCGGAGATGAGGGGGTTAGCTTATGAGGAGAGATTGAGTAGACTGGGCCTGTACTCATTGGAGTTTAGAAGGTTGAGGGGCGATCTTATAGAGACATATAAGATAATGAAGGGGCTAGACAGGGGAGAAGCAGCGAGGTTATTTCCACTTACAATGGAAACAAGAACTAGGGGGCATAGCCTCAAAATACGGGGGAGTCAATTTAGAACAGAGTTGAGGGGGAACTTCTTCTCCCAGAGGGTAGTGAATCTTTGGAATTCTCTGCCCAATGAAGCAGTAGAGGCTACCTCGTTAAATGTGTTTAAGTCACAGATAGATTTTTAACCACTACGGGAATTAAGGGTTATGGGGAGCGGGCGGGTAAGTGGAACTGAACCCACTATCAGATCAGCCATGATCTTATTGAATGGCGGAGCAGGCTTGAGGGGGTAGATGGCCTACTCCTGCTCCTATTTCTTATGTTCTTATATGTTCTTATGTTCCTTAGACAGCACCTTCCAAACCCACAACCACTTCCCCTACTGGAAATTCCCCTTCATTCCACACACTATTGAAAATATATCGCTTCATTGTCGCTGGATCAAAATCTTGGAACCCCCCCCCCAACAACACTGTAGGTGTACCTACACCACATGGACTGCAACAGTTCAAGAATGCAGCTCAGCACCATCTTCTCACCTTCTCTCGGGAAAGTAAGGATGGGCAATGAATGGTGACCTAGCCAATGACATCCCATTCCGTGAATGCATTAAAAAATTGCATCCAATGGCAGCTCAGCTGGGCTCTTTTTCATCCTAGAATGTGGAATTGCTTTATACATGGATATATATGACAGCACTGCCTTCTTTCAACCTTTGCCCTTAGCCTAAGCAATCCTCATCTTTTCTCTAAGGATTGATTTTATTGTTCCACTTCCCAATTTTCCCATGGCCACATAGGGGTCACTCTGTGATGGTGAATGCCTGTGACTTGTAAGTAATCTGTAATCTGTGAAATGATTGGAGCCCATTATCTGAATACAGAATGACTGGTAGACCATGCTTTTCAAATATTCCAGTGATTGCAGACATCATTTCTCTGCTATTGTAGACTCTGTCACAACATATTCATAGTAGCGATTGTAATAGTCAGTCACCAGTAGTATGAACTCTTCCAATGAAAATGGGCCTAAACGTCAACTACTACACCCTCCCATGGTCTAGCTGCGTGCTGGTTCAGGTGGATTGGTTCTGCTGACAATTGACATCCATGACATGTTTTTGCAAACTGCTCCACATCTTTCTCTGTTCCTGACTATCATACTTAGGTGTGTATGTTTTGCTTAGTACCAACCAGCTCCAATTGACACTCATGAGTTAATGTACCATCTGAACCTTGGCTTTTATGACACTGCAAGTCTGCTGTCTCTGAGAACATATTTCCTCATTGTGCACAGTTTATCTCCTGTAGCAATGTACACCTTGAATGGGCAAGTCTCCCAGTTTCCAGCTTGGGTTCTCTGTGTTATGTCATCCAATTCTGGATTTTTGTCTGACTTTCTTTCAATCTGTCTAGTTGTCATTGCTCTGGGTGTAGCATGAACTGCCACAAACTGCACAAATGATTCAACTTCCTCCTTTAGTGAGGATCTGTATGTATGATCCTCCCTTGGTAGTTGTGACAGCGAGTTAGCGATGTTCTTCTTTCCAGCAATGTGAATCACCTTGAATTTATATTACTGGAGTCTCAAAACTCAACTTTCAATTCTAGAGCATGGTTTGTATCTGGGAAAATAAATCATCTCTAATAACTTGTGATCCAGCACTAATTCAAATACAATGCTGAACAAGTATATATAGAATCTTTCACATGTCCACAACAATTCTCCGGCCTCTTTCGTCATCTGAGAAAATCTCCTCTCTAAACTTGTCAGACATCTGCTCACATTGGCAATGATTCTTGAGCCTTCAGCCTGCATTTGCACCAGCACTGCACCTAATCCTACTGCTTGGTGGTATGGTGGTTAGTACTGCTGCCTCACAGCGCCAGAGATCCGGCTTCAATTCCACCCTTGGGTAACTGTCTATGTGGAGTTTGCACATTCTCCCCGTGTCTGCGTGGGTTTCCTCCAGGTGCTCCAGTTTCCTCCCATAGTCCAAAGATGTGCAAGTTAGGTTGATTGGCCATGGTAAATTCCCCATTAGTGCTGAGGTATTAGCAGCTTAAATACATGAGATTACGGGGATAGGGCTTGGGTGGGATTATTGTTGGTGCAGCCTCGATCGGCTGAATGGCCCCCTTCTGCACTGTCGGCATTCTATGATTCTATGATTTATTCTATGACTAGCATCTGCTTTGACTTTCATTGGTGAATTTGGATCATAGTATTCCAGGGTTCAAGTACTTGTCAAGCTGTCTTTCTTTCTGGTTAACTTCCTCAGTGGATCAGCCAGGGTAGTGAAGTTTGGGATATGCCTTGCACAATAGTTCACAAGTCACTGAAAAACTCTCACTTTGCTGGCATTTTGTAGTTCATGTGCCTCTGTTACTGCTTCTATCTTGTCTTTAGCTGGATTGATACCACCACTCATGAATTTATGCACCGTTAACATTAGCGCTGTCAAATCCAGCAAGCTCTTGTCTACATTTATCACAAATCCTGCTGACTGCAATCTAACCAATCTCAGCCTCTCAGTATATTCTTCTCTACTGGCTCCATGAATAATGATGTAATTTGAGATATTGTGAGATCTCTTGTATCACCTTATGGGTTTTGCGTTCATAAATCTCTGTTGCCACATTCAAGCCAAAAAGCAATCTCCTATATCAGTAAAGACCACAACGAATGACGAAAATTGTCACCTTCCTTGAATCGGGATGCAGCACCAGTTGGTTGTATCTCCACTTTAAGCCTAATTTGGAAAGTACCTTGCTTGTTGAAAATCTTGAAAGACTTTGTCTGCAGTGGGAGTTGGATGACGTTCCGTCACTACCACTTCATTCACCTGTCGCATATCAACATAGTCACCATTTGCTTTAGGTTTGACCACAACAGGACTCACTCACAGTGATAGTCCTTCAGATGGCTCTATGATGTCTTAGTTGATCAGTTCCTTGATATTTGCCTCAACTTTTCCTCTCAGACCAGAAGGCTTTTCTGTATATAGGCTGAGCTCTAGGCTTCTTGTCAATTGTTAATCTCACTCAGTCGTTGTGTAATTCCCCAGTTCCTTGAAACTCTAGTCCAAACACCTCTCGTAGCTTTGCAAAGGATTTTACAAAATTCACTTTCAATCCAATCTAGCAATAATTTATTTGGCAGCTTTATCAAAGAGTAATTTGGTTTTCTGTTGTTTCACTTTGATCTTGTCACTCACTGCTGCTACCAATTCTGGCTTCAGTAGTTTTTTAGCTATTGGAAGCATAGTCTGCAGTGTTAGTCGCTGGACTGGACTATTTTTCATGCCTTCAATAGGTATGTTTCTCCACTCTAAGATTTTCTTGTATACATCCATGTTGAATCTAGTTGATTTTTTGAGGATCCATTTGCCAATTTTGACCATTGCCTCAGCCTTTCCGTTTGACTGGGAATACCAGGGAGATGATGTGTAGTGTTAAATTTCCCAATCATTCATAAAGTATCTGAATTCTTCACATGTGAAATGAGGACCATTGTCACTCATCGTAATGTCAGGAATTCCACAATGACTGAAATCTACTTTCATGTCTACTTTACTCTGTTCAGAATCTAGACTTACATTATCATTGAATGTGGTGCAGTGGTAGCACCCTGTAAGGGGAATTTAGCCTTCTTGTGTTTACTTCCCTCAAGAGACCAGACAAAACTTTCAGAGTTTAAAATTGGCCTGTATTCAAGCTATAGCAGGGGAAACCAGTTTCCACACACATGGCATATAGACTCTCAGAACAAAGGAACACAATGGCAGTTATACCTTAGTTTCAGTTACAAGTGATTTACATACACCAATTGAAATTGTACACTTACAAAGAGAACAAAGAAAATTACAGCACAGGAACAGGCCCTTCGGCCCTCCAAGCCTGTACCGACCATGCTGCCCGACTGAACTAAAACCACTTACCCTTCCAGGGACCATATCCCTCCATTCCCATCCTATTCATGTATTTGCCCAGACGCCCCTTAAAAGTCACTATCGTATCTAAAGAACTTATTCAAAGGTAATTAATATCTGGACCCAATTAATGTTTCTGATCACTTTATTTGTTTCCCGTAGTATTGTTTAACCAATTACAACAACTCTACGCTTGCCTGATTACAGTATCCAACCATCAACAATGCATGTACACATAGTTATGCTATCAGAAAAACATACCTCTGTGGTCCTTGAATGTCAGGATATTTGGCCCCCTTGTGGTATCAGAGTTCTTCTCTGTTCATTGTTTTCACAACTGTAACTTGCAGTCCAAACAGCTTCCGAAGAACTTTGCTGCACTCAATGATTTCAACCCCTTCATACCCCTACCGCTGGACCAGAAGCTCTGGGTTCGAGTCGAATGCCAGGACGTGTTGACTATGGAAGGAGCGTTCAATGTGGTTCAACAGGCTGATAATCAGCTCAGAGGTCCTTTCACCACTTTCCACCTCTATTCCCCAAAGGATTAATAAACAGTGTGGGTGTGAAGATATGATAACAACATCAAGTGGTGACCTGGAACTACAATTCCCAGCATGCCTCAAGAGTTTCTGCACACACACACGGACAGGGAGCAGACAGTGCATGTGCAGAGTGGTGTTTTGGAGCTCTCTGGCCTGAGAACAATGGCTCAATGTGCCTGCATAAAAAAGAAAGTGGTGCAAAATCCCTAATCATGGGACCAAGGAGGGGGGCAACATAATCAGAGAAGATTCCCAGGTAGGGGACAGGGAGAGAGAACTAGGAGAGAGAACTAGGAGAGATCACAGTTACAAAGAAAAAGAGAGGAGCAGAGAAAGAGGCTCCAAGCAAAAACAAACTGCAGTTTATAGAATTTAAGTAGTGAGGGTTTGGGAGAAGCCCTGGGGATTGAAGAAGGCACAGTAAGAAGTCTCACAACACCAGGTTAAAGTCCAACAGGTTTATTTGGCAGCACTAGCTTTCGGAGTCTCAATTAGTGCTGCCAAATAAACCTGTTGGACTTTAACCTGGTGTTGTGAGACTTCTTACTGTGCCCACCCCAGTCCAACACCGGCATCTCCACATCATTGAAGAAGGCTGCAGAAGAATGGTGATTCCATGCTGTGGGCCACTGGGGCGAAGATAACCATTTGGAGCAATAATGTTTTACTCAGCATGACCAAAGAGCTGGAGTTATGATTTTATTGGTGCTGACACGCAGGCTTGGGAATTGAGTGGAATGGAGTCTCAGGAGATGAGATTGAGGCCCTGTGAGGCAAGCAGTCATTGAGGCAATCCAAATCAAAGGAAAGTTTGGAGAGAATTCCAGAGCAAGATCTTTAAGGGTAAAGACTGAAATCCCTTGTGAAAAAGAAAGAACTTCAACGAGGTTGGTTTGTTTGCTGATGTCCGGATGCTGAGAACTCAGTGGGATCTATATTAGTCGCATTAACATGTAGTGTGGGTGTTAGACCACAGTTTGTCTGTTAATTCACATTTATCTCATTTTAACCCTGAATGTTAGAGTGTAAGATAGATATTGTAAATTGTTTTATCTTTTTGACCTTGTATGATAAAACTTATTTTGTTTGTTCAAAAATTGTGGAATCTTGTGGCTTTAATCTCTTAACAGGTGTCTTGGATTTCAAACTTTGTCTGCTTTAAACAAAAAGTCCCTAATCTGATTGCATAAAAAACCTGGAGGTCAAGTCCAGGATCATAACAGATCTCACTGGTGGTCATTGGTATCAGCTGGTATAACTTCCAGTATTCTGAATAGTTGTTGACTGTGACAAGATAACCAATTCCAGTGAGAGTGAAGAGGTCTACTCCATTCAAGCTTCATCCATGGTCTATCTGGGATGTCATGAGTCTAGGGTGACTCCTTAGCTTGTTTAGCTTAATGTTCATTACAAGCACTGCACTGGCTGATGGGGTCCCTAATCTCATTGCTCATTTCTCTTGCCTTCCACAGACTAACCTCAATGGCTTGTGTTGATGCATTTGGCATCTCTTTTCTCATCTCTTTAGGGATAATGATCCTCATCCCTTTGTACAAGATGTCATTTTGTGCCATCCATGAGATCAAGCCCACATTCAGCCTCTCATTCATATCTTGTCTTGTGGAGAGAAGTGGGTCCAGAGGACAGCATGAAATCATACAATCTTGAAATAAAACCTGCATGAGTTTGAGGCAGTGACCAAATCTCTTCCAATAATGTGTTTAGAGGTAATTGAGGAAAGGATGAGCAAATAAAGTGAACAAAGCTACAGGCTTGAAAAAAAAACAGTAAAAGACTAGATTGAGGCAAGTTAAATTTGGTTGCAAGCTCGCTGAAACAGGCAAAAGTCCCATCAACAAACCATTTGAACCCCCTTTCCCTCCACAAGGCAAATGCAGAGTCAAGCTTGGAAGGCAAGAATAAGTGGTTATTACAAGTAGGGCCGAGTAGTGAAGGAGAGGTAAATTTAAAATGTTTTAAAAGTAGAAATCACAATGGGGCCTGATGTGTATTTAGAAGAGACTAAGGATAGTGGGGCAGATTAAGGCAGAAAGAAAGGATGAGCAGCAGGAATGTGCTTCCATAAAACAACATTTAATACTTGGATTGTGACACCATATTAAAACCGTTTGAATATTGACTGCCCAATAATAGTATGTTAGGTAGTGCTAGTCCACCATCCTGCTTCCCGCTCTGAAGTATCGACCTAGGGTTCCAGGAGTCCTATCTGCCCAAACAAATGTTAATATCAGCTTAATACCATAACTAAAAGTGATTTTGGTAAACAGATAGGGAGACATTGAAAAATAAACAATCTGTTTTAGGATGTAGAGTGAATCTTCAGAATCATCATCCAACTTCTCACCAGCAACCATCTTTCTAGATTTACTTTTCTGTGGCACAGTGGTTAGCACTGCTGCCTCACAGCACCAGGGACCCATGTTCAATTCCAGCCTTGGGTGACTGTCTGTATGGAGTTTGCACAATCTCCCTGTATGGGTTTCCTTTGGGTGCTCCGGTTTCCTCCCACAGTCCAAAGATGTGCGGGTTAGGTTGATTGGCTCTGCTAAATTGCCCCTTACCGTCAGGGAGATTAGCAGGGTAAATGCGTGGGGTTACAGGGATAGAGTCTGGGTGGGATTGTTGTTGGTGCAGGCTCGATGGGCTGAATGGCTTTCTTCTGCACTGTGGGGATTCTCTGATATGATTCTTTCCAGCCAAACACTTGCTGCAATATAATTCAACTTTATGAAGTTAGATCACTGCTTTCCCCATGTTGGACATGCTTCCCTTTCCTTCTTGTGTCATCCCCCACAGTATGTATATCCAGTACTCTGGCCTTGATCTTTCTACCACCCCTTCTGTAAATTGTCCTTCCTTTTCTTCATTGACATGTGCCTGGAGGGCTTGGACTACCTCTCAAAATAGTACAAAATCTCATCAGTTCCCCCATCAATACTCTTCAGCTGATGATTAGCCACCTCAGAGCTGCTGCACATATCAGTAGCTTTCTTGAGTGTATGTCTCTCTCCTCTCATGCTTTCCTGGTGGGATCTGTTGTCTCTGAGACAATCCTATCTCTGATGAGATCATCCTTTAGTTGCCCAAACTCAAAGGATGCATCAAAACAGTCACAAACTGACCAATATTTTCCTCTCTTCCCGAACTCTAAAACACAGCAATCACAACTGACATTAAGGGAACATTCAACATTCATCTTCAAAACATCCAAAATTTCACACATCTTATTCACACATCTTGACAGTGAGGTCTAAGGTAATGCTTGTAGCATTCTCCCCCCACACCAATAAGAGTTACTACTCTTATTTGTTTAGGTTTTTTTGTTTAACTCTTTTGCAATCTCATAACTCCACCATTGAAATTAGAAAGATTGGCAATTCCCTCTCAAATCTCTTTTGAGCCCCATTGGAGCAGGTACTGAAACATTCAAAGCCATAATGACTCACCCAGCTGTCAATGCCCTATACAAAGTTGCAGACCAACATTTTAATTATTCTCTGCTATTGTTTACATTTGCTCTTACAACAACTGGAATCCATACAATCCTAGCTGCACACTTCTGACATCATGTTTCATGTGGTGGGTCAAATGGCTACTGCCCTAAAACCTTTATTATATCTTGACAGCAGAGGTCATATGAGACAGGCAAGTCATATACAAAGATATACGTGATATACAAAGATGTTTATCCAAACAGTCTGTTGCATATCTGTCTCCAGCCTGTATCATGGACTATCTTCAGTCTATATCATGGACTGTCACCTGTCTGTCTTTAGTTTTTCTCCAGTCTGCCTCTTGGATTGTCACAGGTCTGTCCCATGGGCTGTGGCCTCCTTTCAGTTTGAATACCTGATCTTATACCATGCTCTCTGGCGAAAATAATCTTCTGATACATTATCCTCTCTCACCTTGCCATGGTTCAATGCAAACTGATACTACAGCATCTAATGTTTGTTACAGCTTTTCACAGACTTTCAACACTTCTCAGCTGCCTTACCTTTAACCTTGCCTCTTATCTGTGAAAACACATCGGCCCTGTTAGCATTCTAAGTAGGATAATTATACATTTCAGACTTGTTCAATCTTCCTACAGCATGCCTTCCAAATAGTTAGATTGACAATCATTGTTTTATCCTTTTTTGTTAAACTTTTAACCAAATACTTATCTTTAAACAATCCAGTGTTTCTTCTTTCTTCTAAACTGGTGCTGAAATCTGTCACCTTTAAAATGGTGGTTTCTGGAGCATAAGGAGTAATGAATGACGTGTTAAGTTTATAAACTTCAGTTGGAGGTTATTGCAATCTATAAAGCATGATTCAGACAGGAGAAATCCAGCCCCAATATTTCTCTAGTTTAGCCAATGTCTTGTATAGATTCATAATGACCAACTTGTTTTTATTATTCAAATCTAATATGTCATTTACATGTTTTCCATCTGCAATACCATTTTAATGACTTGTCTAAATTTGTCTGTCCCTCTATTAAAATTGTCTTTCACCTGTTTTCTCCTGTGGCCTCCGAAGTTGCTCAGTTCTCTGGTCCGACATTATTGGCAACTTACATATTATTCCCCCAGGGCCATCTCCAGATCACTCAGGCAAGGAAGTTCTAACATTAATCCTTGGCCTTATCACCGTGTCTTAATAATCAAAAAAAAATCTCTATAG
Source organism: Mustelus asterias (assembly GCF_964213995.1). NCBI lineage: Eukaryota > Metazoa > Chordata > Chondrichthyes > Carcharhiniformes > Triakidae > Mustelus > Mustelus asterias. Next base: position 79,482,873 of record NC_135810.1, read on the forward strand.
TCCCTCTGCCTGCTTTTTATCTTTTAGCCACAACCTCTCTCTTTCATCAGTTCGACTTCATGTTTGCGTGGAACATTATTAACCTGCTGGAAGACTGTATACATCAAATAATAAGGAATTCACAGTCAGTTTGGTATTTCTCCAAAAATGTCAGAGGTTTATCCAGCAGGATCTATGGATAAAAATTGCTATTAATTTTTTTGTTTGGTGTTTGTTAGATCATTGTCATGCATGTAATCTTCAAGATTGCTTCTGCTAACCAACTTCATTGTTTTACCTACAATTTGAGTAAAACAATTGGATATGGAGCTGCCCAAGTCTTTTTTGTCACATTTTGGAATATTGACATTTTAAGCTATTCCATATTATTCCAGGGGATGTCCAGCATTCATCAACTATATTATGATTGTTAGTACCGTACAAATCTCAGCTCCCTCTACCCTGTTATATTTCGAGCTATTGCACTGTATTTTATGGGGCACTGCCATCACCAGGCCCACCAGGTTACAAAGTCAATGGCGGGGAGCACATCCATGATCCCAATGGCTGCCCCCTCCCCAGCATTTAGCATTTTGATGCTGGGAGCAGCTTTAATTGCTTGAAGGTGAGACTTGTGTCCATTTATTGCGAGTATGTTCTGCCTCAGAGAGCTGGCGGACAATTGGATGCCCAAAAGTCCTGTAGCCCCAGCAGCGCCAGCCAAGAGCAGTGGCTAATGCGGAGACCACACACAATCCCATAACGGTGAGGTATACAAGTAACTCTGGGGGTTGGGAGTTTGGGATTCAGCCATGGGAAGTGGGGGCCAGGTTCAAGAGGCTGGAAGCGTTGGAATGGGAGATATGATCTCTGGGGGAAGATGCCTCTGCTGAGCCCAGGGGGTCCACAAAGGAAGTTTGCCATTTTTCCACAGACCAATCCATGCAGCTAAAGCTGTTCAGTTTCGTGCATGGCGTGCGTCTCCCCCATCAGAGATAAAATGCTGACAGTGGTGCAATGTGGCCCTTATAGCCACTCATTAGCCACTCAAGATCCTCAAGAGGCCCAGGAGCAGGCAGGGTACCCGACACCTCCCCCATAAAATTTGAAATAGCTTGGGACAGGCAGCTAGATTGTTGGAAGACCACCAACTGGGTTTTATATGCCACCCTCTCTCTCATTGTGTGCCCAGCAGTCGCTCTTTCCAGAATTGCCAATCTGCGTCCGGGCTTCCAAGTTAGGGAAGGCAGCAGGAATGACCTGCTGAATTCTGTCAAAGAGGAAAGATTTCTAATTAAAGTGTGGGCTACAATAGTTGACTAACACCAGAATCTTTGAGGCTGCTGGCAACTACAGGGATGGAGAGGAGACCTGGGAAGGCTGCTCCTCAAATTTCTCCCTCTTACTTGAGATCCCACTGTGGGACCCGAGGGACTTCAGTAAGGTAAACACTCCCAAAGAGAGGAGGAGGAGAACAATCTCTCCATTCCAGCAAGCGTGGATGGAAGTAGCTGAAGAAACCAGCAGTGTAAGTATGGTCCCTCCAACCCTGGCTGTTACATTTTATGTCTTAACATAGAAACTAGAAGTAGGAGCAGTCCATTCGGCCCTTCGAGCCTGCTCTGCCATTCATCTTGATCATTGAATTCAATCTCCTAATCCCCCCTTCCTCCCATATCTCTTGATCTTTTTAGCCCCAAGAGTTATATCTAATTTCTTCTTGAAATCCGACAACGTTTTAGTCTCAACTACATTCTGTGGTAGTGAATTCCACACATTCACCACCCTCTGGCTGAAGAAATTTCTCCTCACCTCAGTTCTAAAAGGCTTACCCCTTATCCTCAAACTATGACTCTTAGTTCTGGATTCCCCCACCTTTGGGAACATTCTTTCTGAATCTACCCTGTCTAACCCTGTTAGAATTTTATAAGTTTCGGTAAGATCTCCTCTCACTCTTCTAAACTCCAGTGAATATAATCCTAACAGACTTATTCTCTCCTCATATGACTGACCTGCCATACCAGGAATCAGCCCGGTAAACCTTCACTGTACTCCCTCTATAGCAAGGACAACCTTCCTCAGATAAGGACACCAATACTCCAGGTGTGACCTCACCAACACCCTATACAATTGCAGCAAAACATCCCTACCCCTATACTCAATTCCTCTTGTTATGAAGGTCAACATACCATTTGCCTTCTTTACTGCCTGCTGTACCTGTGCGCTTACTTTCAGCAACTGATGCACAAGCCCTCCAAGGTCTCGTTGAGTATTGACCTCTCTCAATTTACACCCATTCAAGTAATAATCTGCCTTCCTATTATTGCTACCAAAGTGGATAACCTCACACTTATCCACATTATACTGCATCTGCCATGCAGATGCCCACACACACAGCCTGTCCAAATCATGCTGAAACATCACTAGCATCCTCCTCACAGCTCACTCTCCCACCCAACTTTATATCATCTGCAAATTTGGACATAATACACTCAGTTCCCTCCTCCAAATCATTAATATATAATGTGAACAGTTGGGGGTCCTAGTACAGATCTCTGCGGAATCCCCTAGTCACTGACTGCCAACCAGAAAAAGATCCATTTATGCCAACATTTTGCTTCGTATCTGTTAACCAGCTTTCCATCCATATCAAGACATTACCTGCAATCCCATATGCTTGAACTTTACAAAAAGGTCTTGTCAAAAGCCTTCTGAAAGTCTATATAAACCACATCCACTGGTTCTCCTTGGTCAACTCTACTATTTCCTCAAAAAATTCCAATAGATTCATCAAGCATGATTTTCCTTCTGTAAATCCATGCTGACTTTGATTATACCACTATCTTCCAAATGCCGAGTTATGAAATCCTTGATAATTGACACTAGCAACTTCCTCAGTACCGACATTAGACTCACTGGTCTATATATAGTTCCCTGTTTTCTCTCTACCTCCCTTTTTGAATAGCGGGCTTACATTAGCTACCCTCCAATCCGTAAGAACTATTCCAGAGTCCAAAGAAATTTGGAAAATAACCACCAATGGATCTACTATTTCCAGGACCACTTCCTTAAGTACTCTGGGATGAAGGTTATCAGGACCTGGGGATTTATCCACCTTCAATCCCATCAATTTCCCCAAAACCATTTCTCTACTAATGCTGATTTCCGTCAGCTCCTCACTAAAACATGTTTCTCTCCGCACTTCTGGTACTTTGCTTCAGTCTTCACAAAGGAAGACATGAATAAAGTACAAATTTAATTCCTCAGCCATTTCTTTATTCCCCGTTAAGAATGCTCCCATTTTTGACTCTAAGTGGCCTACATTTGTTTTTGTCAATCTTTTACTCTTTACATATCTATGGAAACTTTTACAGTCAGTTTTAAGTTCCCCACTAGCTTACTTTCATACTCTATTTTTCCCTTCTTAATCAATCCCTTGGTCCTCCTTTGCTGAATTTTAAACTGCTCCCAATCCTCAGGCCTATTGGTTTTTTTTGCCAATTTGTATGCTTCTTCCTTGATATTGTTGTGCCTGCCACACAGTCTATTTTAACCCTTAATACGATGGACAAATAACTGCGAGTAGACTTCTTGTTAGTACAACCAATATTTATTTAAAACACACAATCAATAATCACCCACCCAACCAAAAATAAGTTATCTTACAGAAAATACTAGAGTTCAAGTCCAATACAAGACCTTGACTTAACTTTGCGTGACTGGCACGTACCCAAGCAGATATTGGCCTTTATCTGTGCGCTGGTCTCGGTCGTCCTCTGCGTAGTCTGGTCCTTTGGTCTGGTCTGGCACTCTGACTCTGGTCTTCCTTCCTTCTCGGGTATGGTGGCTCTCCTCGTGCTGGTCGTCGCTGGCGATGGTCACCGTTGTTGTAGTTCGTTCGTGGGGTCAGAGAGAGACAGAGAGAGAGAGAGCGAGCTTCTGTTGTGCTGCACCTTTTATCCCTCCTTGGTTTCGTATCCTTTTTGGGCAGTCTCCTGATTTTTGTCAATCAATCGATCCAGGCTTGATCACCCTGATCGATTAGAGTCTAATCAGATGCTGCCAGACCGATCTCTGGGTGTGTACCCAACGGCCATGCCTGTAGGTGCTGAAGGCACATAGGTCACAGACTTCCCTCCCAAATAAGGGGTTAAAGCGCCCCTTTGTCTGGTAAACAAGTCTGTTTGACCAGTGTCCATTGACTTTGGGATGGCCTATTTCCTGAGCGCAGCCTGTTTATCTCTGTCTTTTAAGCTGCAGTCTGCTGTTTCAGTGCTTGTCCAATTATCCCAGCGTGCTCTGTAAATCACCATTTTAGGTGGCCCGTTTGGCCACAATACTATCTCTAATTTCCCTTGTAAGCCATGGTTTGGCCACAATTCCCTTACCATTCTTGCGCCAAACAGGAATAAACAATTTCTAGAGTTCACCTATTTGTTCTTTAAATACCTGCCATTGCCTGTCCACTCTCTTTCCTTTCAGCAATGTTTCCCAGTCCATCATGGCCAACTCATACTTCATACCATCATAGTTACCTACATTGAGTTTCAGGATCTTGGTCTCAGAATCAACTACATCATTATCTACCTTCACAAAAGAATTCTACCATATTATGATCACTCGTCCGCAAGTGTTCTGTCACAACTAGATTGCCAACTAATCTTTTCTCATTGCACAACACCCAGTCCAAGATGGCCTGCTCCCTTGTCGGTTCCTCAACGTATTGTTCCAGAAAACCATCCCATATACACTCCAGAAATTCCTCCTCTATTGTACTGTGACTAATTTGACTCTCCCAATCTATGAGCAGATTAAAGTCACCCATTATCACAGATGTTCCTTTAATACATGCAACTCAGATTTCCTGTCGATGCTTTTCCCAACATTACCACTACAATTTGGTGGTCTGTATATGTAATAACTCCATGGAGGCGAAGGTCCATCACCAAAGTTTCTTTATTTACAAGAGAATACTATACAACAGAGCTCGCTCTCTCGGTTGTTTCCTGCTTCAGCAGGCAGAGAGACTGACACACCTGCTTTAAATAGGGAACATGAGGCTCCCTGATTGGACCATCAATTAGGACTCAGCAGGGACATCTTTTAGTGTTCAAATTTCACCATCTGCCGTGGTGGGATTTGAACCCACATTCGCTGAATTTCTGGATTAATAGTTCAGCGATAATACCACTAGGCCATCACCTCCCCAGGACTCAGCAGGCCAACCTCATTAGCCTGACTGGAGCCATCACACTCCTCCACCCCCCCCCCCCCCAAAGTCCGAGGAATCCCCTTGGTTTGTTTTTCTCAGGGGTCTTTTCCTCTGCTTGAGCACCAGGTCTGGATCCTCCAACTCAGCCTCTGATGTCGGTGAGGTGTAACAATCAGATGTCCGTCTCATCCACAGCGAACGCCAGAGGACTAGTTCCTCTTCCACTTCTGGCAGTAGGGGAACCGCTGCAATTTCGTCCATCTCGGACTCTGAGGTGCCCACAGGAGTATTGGAGAGATGGTACTGGCCCGTCGAGGGGGACTCTGCTCAGGAACAGGTAGAGAGTTTGAGGCACAGACCTGTCCAGGTGTTTCCTTACAACTGCCTCGCCCACGTGTACGCAGTAGGATACTGGTCCCATCCTGGACTCGACTGTTCCTGTTATCCATGCGGGTCCATTCACGTAATTTCTTACCCAGACTTTCTCATCGACATCAAAGGCTCTCTCTCGGCGAGTGTTGTTATGGCCCCTGCATTGGGCTTCTTGGGGTCTTTCCACCTTCCCTCTCAGGTTTGGAAATAACAGGCCGAGTCTGGTGCGGGGTCGTCTGCCCATCAGTAATTCTGCTGGAGCAATTCCCGTGGTGGCGAGTGGAGTTGTCCTATTGTCGATTAGCCAGCATGAGAGTTTAGTTTCTAATGATGCCACTGGCTGTTTTTTCAACCTGGCCTTTAAGGTTTGGACTGCTCTCTCCACGAGCCCATTTGACGCGGAGTGGTATGGTGCCGTCTTGATGTGCCGAGTCCCATTTGAATTCATGAACTTTGTGAACCCTAGGCTGGTGAAAACTGATCCATTGTCAGAAACTAACACCTCTGGGATCCCGCGCATTGCAAACGAGATGCGCAGTTTCTCAAGAGTTGCCGTTGTGTTTGCTGAGTTCAGTTCAGTCCAACCATTTGGAATGGGCATCATCTATTATTACCGAAAACATGGACCCCATAAACGGGCCTGCAAAATTGACATGGAGTCACAACCATGGTCAACCTGGCCATTCCCACGGGTGCAGTGGGACTGCCGGTGGTGCCTTCTGCCCTTGTTGGCACTTCTGGCACTGTCCTACCAATTCCACTATGTCTGCATCCAGACCTGGCCACCAGACATAGCTCTTGGCCAGCATCTTCATTTTTGACACTCCGGGGTGCCCATGGTGTAATTCGGCCAGTATGGTCCGATAGCCTTGTCTTGGGACTATGACCCGTGCTCCCATAGCAGTATCCCGTCTTCCACAGTGATCTGCTCTCTTCTGCTCCAATATGGGTGGAACTGTGGTTGGACCGGTCTTTCCAACTCCCCTGTTAGCACCAGGTGCTTTACCTTCGTTGATACAGGGTCTTTTTGCGTCCACTGGCGTATATTGTGTGCGTCTACCAGAACGTATCCAAGAAGTTTAGTGCCATCACAGTCTCCTCTATTCTGGGTACCAATGGTGGGTGTCCGGTAATGGTAGCTGACTTAGGGCATCGGCGTTTGCCACTCAAGTCCTCGGCCGATGCTCCAACCGATACTGATATGCTGCCAGTAATAATGCCCAGTGCTGGATCTGGGCTGAAGCTATTGGTGGCACTGCTTTGTCCTTCTTCAGTAGGCTCAGCAAGGGTTTGTGATCTGTGACGATCGTGAATTTCCGCCCATATAAGTACTGGCGAAATTTTTTAACTACAAAGATTACAGCCAGACCTTCCTCGTCAATTTGGGCATATCTTCATTCTGCTATTGCTAGGGTCCTGAAAGTACACGCTATTGGCCGTTCCCGTCTGTTCTGCCATCTGTGTGCCAGGACTGCGCCAACCCCATATGGGGATGCGTCACAGGTGAGCACCAATTCCTTCTCGAGGTCATAATGTGCCAATACATTTTTGGATGACAGGTTGCTGTTTAATTTTCTTGGTGGGCCGACCATTCCCAGGCTTGCCCTTTTTTAGCAACTGGTGGAGGGGATCCAGAACGGAGGCCCTGTTCTGTATGTATTTCCCATAGTATGTTATCATTCCTAAAATGACGGTAACTCCTGGATGGTGGTGGGGGCCGAGGCGTCTTTTCGTGCTCGCACCTGATCCTCCAGAGGGTATAGGCCCAACTTATCTACTTTGTACCCGAGGTAGGTCACTTGCGGTGCTAAAAAGACGCATTTCTCTTTTTTCAAACGCACCTCGCTGCTGCAAATCTCCTAAGGACTTCTTTCAGGTTCTACAGATGTTCTGCCCTTGTTTTTCCCATAATGAGGACATCGTCCAGGTAAATGGCAACCTGTGGTAATCCCTGTAGGATGTTCATGGTTCTCTGGAATATGGCACAAGCTAACGATACCCCGAAAGGTAATCTTTTATACTGGAAGAGGCCTTTCAGCGTATTTATTGGAGCAGATGTTTGCGAATCTCCGTCCATAGTTGCAGGTATGTGTGGCTCATGTCCAGTTTTGTGAAAAGACGTCCTCCTGCCAGCTTTGTATAAAGATCCTCGATCCAGGAGATTGGGTATTTGTCCAGCTGAGAGTAACAATTTATTGTCTGTTTGAAATCACCACAAAGGCGGACCGAGGCGTCCGGCTTTAAGGTAGGTACCACGGGTACCGCCCATTCCGAAAAATGGACTGGTTTTATTATTTCTTCGTACTGCAATCTTTTAATTTCCGTATCGACCTTTTCCCTTAATGCAAATGGTACCGGCCGGGCTCTGCAAAACTTTGGGACGATGTGTAATTTCACTTCAACTCCTTTGATTGTTCCAAGGCCTGCCCGAAAAACCTCCGGGTATTTGCTCAGAACTTCACCTAGGCGACCATTTTCCAGCTGAAAAATATTTACCCAATCGAGCCGGATCTCTTTCAACCAATTTCACCCTGATAGGCTCGATCCCGAACCTTCCACTACCATCAATGGGAGCCTAACTAATTGTTTCCTGTAAGCAACTGGCACATGGGTTATACCCATCACTTTCAGTGGTTCCAACATACAGGTCCTCAGCCTTGCTGAAGTCTTGGTCAGGGCTAAGGGTTGGAGTCCAGTGCGTGTCTTGTTAAACCCTGTCTCCCCTGTGACCAATATGGCTGCGCCTGTGTCGACCTCCATTAAAATTGGACGTCCGTTCAGTCTCGCTGACAATTTGATGGGTTCTGATTTTGTCATTGCTATGCAAAGTAGCTGTTCCTCGTCAGAAGTAGGTGGAGCTTCCAGGTTGTGCATTCTCCTGTCCCTCAGCCTAAGTGTTCTTTTCGGAAATGTTGGTTTTGGAACCTTGCTTTTCTTCTGCGCCTCCGGACACTGGCAACCGTTGCAACGTCATGTCAGGTGGCGCTCTGCAGGCACTGCTGTCACTCCAGACTTAATCCAGCCTTGTCCAGGGGCGATTCTGTGGGCGGACCTGGGCTTCCTCGTATCTGAATCCTTCTGAAGGGCCACTACGTAGTAGCCTGCTCCGTAGTGGTAGTCCCCTAACCCAGTTGCACTGGTGTTGGCTTCTACCTCCATCGGGATACCCTAAAGCTCACACTCTCCGCTTGCCACTTTTTCTAAAGACAAAGTCAGCTGTTATACCTGTTCACAGTCTAGCTGGGCCTCTGCCAACAGGCATTTTTGTATTGCCATATCGTTGATTCCACACACCAATCGATCTCGGATCATTTCATTTAATGGCACCCCGAATTCGCAAGCCTCTGCCAAACGTCTTTGCCTCGTCAAGAAACTGGTGATTAACTCCCCCGCTTTTCGAAATGTGGAGTAAAACCGGTACCTTCACAGGATCAGAGGTGGCTTAATGTCGTACTATTCTTGTACTAAGTCTGACAACCCCTGGAAGAACTTTGCGTCCGGTGCCTCCAGGAAAGTTAAACTGCGCATAATAGCAAAAACTGCTGGTCCACAAGCAGTCAGCAGGATAACCCTTTGCTTCTCATCTGAGGCTATGTCATTCACCCTGAAGAAGTGCTTCATCCTTTCCACATATTGGGCCCAGTCCTCCACTGCGGGATCAAAAGAGTCCAACTACTTTCCCCCATCGCCACTGTAATACCTCCACAGAGGCAAACGTCCCGTCGCCAAGATTTCCTTATTTGCAAGAGATACTATACAACAGAGCTCGCTCACTCGCTCTATCTCTCTCTCGGTTGCTTCCTGCTTCAGCAGGCAGAGAGACTGACACACCTGCTTTAAATAGGGAACATGAGGCTCCGATTGGACCATGAACTAGGACTCATCAGGGAGTTCATACTCTAGCAGGCCAACCTCATTAGCCTGACTGAAGTCATCACAGTATACCACCCCCAACAATGTTTCTTGCCCCTGGGTGTTTCTTAACTCAACCCATACAGATTCCACATCATCTATGCTAATATCTTTCCTCAAAATCAAATCAATATCATCTTTAATCAACAATGCAACTCCATCACCTTTTCTTTTCCGTCCGTCCTTCCTAAACACTGAATAACCCTCAACGTTTAGTTCTTATCCTTGCTCACCTTGGAGCCACGTCTCTGTAATGCCAACTATATCATACCCCTTTACATCTATCCGTGCAACTAATTTATCCATTTTGTTCAAATGCTCCAAGCATTCAGGTACAAAACCTTAAGGTGGGCACGTTTAACGTTTCTTTTCCCCTTCGTACTTTTTTTTTTTACTCGTCCTCATCTGACTCTGGCCCTTGATTTCTCTGCCTATCACTTTCCTTATTCTCCTTATTGTCTTTTCCTCTTGTTCTTAATTCCCCCTGCTCTGAATCTTTGCAAAGATTCCCATTCCCCAGCCATGTTACTTTAAATCCTCCCCAACCACTCCAGTCTTCCACTATGTCTATATATTTGTGTTGCACTTTAGAAGTAAGAAACATACAAGATTAAGTTTAATTTTTATGCACTCTACTATTGTACCGTACTTTATTCATAGTACAATTTTAATGAACAAAATTATATATAAAATATTTGACTCATACCTTTAAGATGTCTTAATTTTGCTTGTCACAAACTCTTGTTTCTAATTTGTGAAATGATGGTTATAGATATTAGCTGTTCACATAAAATACCGAAAGGTTAGTACAGGAGATAAATGGCACACTTCCCCGTGTAAGAGATAAGCACAAAATGATAAGTAATGTAATTCTGCCCTCTGCTGGACAGTTGTTGTATGAACAATCAGGTTGCTTGCAACTTCTGTAGTTCTTTCTACTGGATGCTTAAATATTATATGTATATCAAAGTTTATCACATGACTACATTGCTCATATTCTGATTCTGTGCCAAAATGGTCATATCTTTCATTAAAAACACAAGGAGAAAAAGTATTGACTTGACATTGGCAAAATGATGGCATTTCTATTTATTGTATAACAGAATTATCTTTAAAGTGAAATGATCCAGAAAGGAAAATATAATAAAATAGAAATGATGATTGTTTTTCTCTGGGTTGCTTGTAGCAGTGTTTTGGAGATCAATACATTAACATCCTTTCAGTTATTATAGTATATTAGCAAGCAAAATAGCTTATTAGTGACAATAAAGCTGACATAGCGTTGATAACATTGCAGATTTTAGTTGCTAGTAAATTAAAATCAATTGTAAAATAGCCTTAACCCGACCATAGTAACCCTTTCTCTGCACACAAGTAAACCTCACTTACATCTTACTTCCCTGAATTATTTTCTACACTTATTGGTTAAAAGAATGTTACAGAATATCTTTCCAAATTTCTTTCAAGTGTACATTAATTGCAAATTTGAGTTTGTCAATATGCTTCTTTTTCAACGATGTAAGTAACTTTGCAAGAAAACCTCCGTCTATGTTGTCAGTAGTTGCATCTCCAGTTATTCTGCTCCACCCGAGTCACCTTCCTCAAAATGGTGCCTGTATGATATGACATTAACTTAAGATGCTTTTTCTTAGTCTCAAGTAGTGAATTAGTTGTGACACGTTTGAAAGAGAGTTAGAGCTATCATATTTTCAACAACAAGCTGAAGTATTAAATTGGATCATTTTTTTCTAATTACAATTGTTGGTTACTTGTGATTATTTAAAATCAATTTCCCAAGGCACCTTCTGATAGCATAGTGGTTACTGGAATTCCTGCAATTGGCATCTTAAAACAATTTACTATTTTATAAATTTGGTGCGACTTCCCTTAACAACCTCCATATCTCTATATAATTTATAAGTTGACTTTCACATTTTAACTTCTAATGACAAACAATATTCTGCATCAGTTCTCTTTTAATTATTGCCAAATCTGTAGATCCGTTAACAGCAAATCTCAATTAAAAGTGGTCTTTCAATCCAGTAAATAAGAACTGATGCCTATTTTTTTTAAAACACTCCTGCCTCTATTTTTTTAACTCTGGACAGAAGTACATGCTGGGTTTTGTGGACTCCAAGCAATCTGCATTACCTCATTGAGAAGACAATTCTATATCTTCACCTGGATATCAACTATTTCCAAGTTATTTGGTGGAGAGCATCACTGCTATCTGTACATTCATGAGCCAATCATCAAGTAGTAGTTACCTTACTCAACTGTCAAAATCTCATTTTTTAAACTGAATGCAATCAGAAAAAAGGCAAATAACCTTTACTGCGATAGATCATGACTATTTAATGCAAATGTTGATTGGCAGCATCAAAATATCTCTTCCTTTCAAAACTAGGAATATTGGATACTACCCCCTTCAAACCCAGCCCTACTGCACCACTCCTTTTGCAGTGACTCTCACAACTGCACTAGCCCACAATTTTCTGGCACTGAAGCATTAGGTGTGTGTCATAATGCTTCTTTCCTTATAAAACATTGTGTGAGAGCAATGCCTGCGAAGAATCACTTGCAAATTAAATAACTGGCAATATGTATGCTAAATTATTTTAACACAAATAGTTGGTTAGTGCAAACAAGCTGCCCCTTGTGGAGTGTCTAACTGAATACGTTTTCAGAACACAGTTCAGTGTTTCATGTTAGCATTGTGTGATTTATCACTATTTTGTGTGTGGAAATGTGATTGCCCAAGCTCAATTGGATACAGGGAAGACTACAGCATTTGCCATCTCTATCCTTTCATTTTCCTTGTAGACTTGCAGATCTAATAAACTTCAGAAACCTTAAACATTTGGTGAATGGGGAGTTGAGATATTTAATGAATGTTGGTCAGTAAAAGTGTTGATTCAGGAGTTGAAGTCAATTGTAGGCAAGAGTGGGGGGGGGGGGGGGGTGTTTTAATCTGTATTTGGGGAAACTGTACCTTTATACTTATCTGATTACCACAATTTGAGATGATTTTATCTCCAGCACCAATCTTACGGAGTATAAATATTCACTTTAAAAAGTTCAGCACACAGTATTGAAAGTTTAGTATGTTCAGTTATAAGCCTGAGGCAGATTAGCCCCTCTGTTAACAATTTGGAAGGAACTGTTGCTAAGTTTGCAGATGATACAAAGATATGTAGAGGGACAGGTAGTATTGAGGAAGCAGGGGGGGTTGCAGAAGGACTTGGACAAGTTAGGAGAGTGGGCAAAGAAGTGGCAGATGGAATATAATGTGGTACGGTTATACACTTTGGAAGGAGGAATGGAGGCATAGACTATTTTCTAAATGAGGAAATGCTTAGGAAATCAGAAGCACAAAGGGAATTGGGAGTCCTTGTTCAAGATTCTCTTAAGGTTAACGTGCAGATTCAGTCGGCAGTTAGGAAGGCAAATGCAATGTTAGCATTCATGTCGAGGGGGCTAAAATACAAGAGTAGGGATGTACTTCTGAGGCTGTACAAGGCTCTAGTCAGATATCATTTGAAGTATTGAGAGCAGTTTTGGGCCCTGTATCTAAGATGAGCTGGCCTTGGAAAGGGTCCAGAGGAGGTTCACAAGAATGATCCCTGGAATGAAGAGCTTGTCGTATAAGGAACGATTGAGGACTCTGGGTCTGTACTCATTTGGAGTTTAGAAGGATGAGGGGGGATCTTATTGAAACTTACAGGATACTGCAAGGCCTGGATAGTGTGGACGTGGAGAGGATGTTTCCACTAGTAGGAAAAACTAGCACCAGAGGGCACAACCTCAGGCTAAAGGGACGATCCTTTAAAACAGAGTTGAGGAGGAATTTCTTCAGCCGGAGAGTGGTGAATCTATGGAACTCTTTGCCACAGAAGGCTGTGGAGGCCAGGTCATTGAGTGTCTTAAAGACAGAGATAGATAGGTTTTTGATTAATAAAGGGGATCAGGGGTTATGGGGAAAAGGCAGGAGAATGGGGATGAGAAAAATATCAGCCATGATTGAAAGGCAGAGCACACTCCTTGGGCCAAGTGGGCTAATTCTGCTCCTGTGTCTTATAGTCTTATGTTAGAAAAGTTAAGAAGTTTTTTACCATTAGGTATTGAGATGGAGTTTTATCTAGCAGGGTCAAGATCTGTATATGGGTTTCCAATTAAAGGGGTGTTTATGCTGCTTAAATTGATACTTAAATCAACAGTTCAAATGATTGGAGGAAAAGGCAAGAAAGTGATCTTTTATGAAGATTAAGATAATAGACACAAGAGACAAAGAAGAACAAGTGAAGAAAAAACATGACAATGTGGCAAATGGAATTGAAAGAGAGGAAATCTTGGAGAAAGGGCTGAATCCAGAAATCAAAAAATGAAATATTGCATTGGTCTCAACTCTGGGCCCTGTCTTGGAAAATACCAGAGAATCCATTGCTGCACAATATCAACATTTTATTCTTTCCCTTTCTTCTTTATACAACCATGTATCTATCCTCTTATATAAAATGTGACAGTCTAGTACAAAATCGTGGTTAAAGTCTAGTTTGGACAGAAAAGAAGTTGCTTATCCTTGAATGTGTTGTCACTTTCTAAATCTGTTCTTATCCTTCCTGAAACTCCATGGCCTGAATTTCATGCCTGGGTGAGCCCAGATAACATTTGTTAGCGACACAATTTCATGCTGGTCAATTAAGACCCACCTGCCTTGGGGCTGTGGGACTTTGGCCCAGTTAAAATTTTTAAAAAGGCCAGACACATTCCCCATGTCCCATTCATGCCACCTCTGCCAAGCTTTCGCACTCCATCCCCTCAAGGCTTCTAAGCCAAGCTATGGTACTGCTGTGCCCATTGACGTTTACACTTTATCGAACCAATGAACCCGATAGCAATACTAGGGTAAAAAAGCATTTCAAAAGTCATTCATTCTTAACTTTTTTTTTTAAACATTGTGGAATTTAATTTCAGTGTAGGGCAATCATGGAAACATCAATAACAGAACAGCAAGCCCATGAAACCTCCTAATCGCGTGTAAATTAACATTGTGAAATTGACAGCAGATAGCAGAGAGCCAGAACTGCCAATCAAGCTGTTCAAGGAAACTAAGATAACCTGGTACTAAATCAGGATAGACTAATTTAGAAATGAATATAGTACAGAAAAGTATAAAGTATCTGGGATTATAAAAGTAGTTGCATAGAAACACATATAACCACTGTTAGAGATTTTAAATATGTATTTTTGAAAAATATTCTGTACACCTTGGCCAAATACAGACTGCCCCAAGGCATAATGGAATGAAAGCTAAGTGAGATGAACCACATTCTTTAAGATCAATACAGCCACAGAGCAGTTTTTATCAGCATAGCTTACAAGTTCCCAGACACTAAATGGGACAATTCAATTCCATTGATAAGAAATGCTCATGAATGCTCTATGACCTACATAATTGAGAGGCAGTAGGAAAGGTACCTTTGAACTCTATTACCTACATAATTGAAGTTGCTAAGAGATAAGTTGGTGGGAGCTTCTAGATTCTACGGACCAATGAATCCTCATGCTGTCAGAGTAGGATGTAATTGGCCAAAGTAAATAATCCATATTAACACGATTGGTCCATCCTATTAAAATGGACAGATTAGGCAGGCAGGTGATTTCTGAAGTATAATTATAGAACATCTTGATAATTTAAGAGTAATTCGAACTGTCTCAGAATGCTCTCCATCCATGGTATAAACCAAGCCTGGGCAATAAAGTATGTCTTCACACCAGAATTACTGACTCCATGAATTCTTTGTATTTGCTGAGCTGGATTAATAAAGAGAAATCTCCTGCATGAAGTCAGCAAAATACATAGGTCTCTGAAAAACTCCTACACAAGCCATGTTTTCTCTTGGCCTCAGGTTTTCAACAAGAGTAATTGATTCCTGGACTTAGCTGGGGGGCGGGTTCGAGGGTTATTTCTTGGCATAAGGGAAGGTAGGGACCTTAAGTGGATGACCTTTTAAACTTACCCTCTGAAAAGTTCCCTCATGCAGACTAGGGTTCATGACACATTTGAAGGGCTATGAACCACAACTCTTAAAAAACCCAGCCCGACTCCATGAAAATTACTGAGTAGCACACGCCCATTTCTGCAAAAGGAGCCAGACAGGTCAGGAGTGGCAGGAGCAAGGTACCCGAATCAGCCTGCACCCTTTAAAGGCATTGCAGAAAATCAGACAGTCTAGCAATGGGGTTGGGAATCCAAGGATTGGAACCTACCCACCATTTTTAAAGAGCTCCCAAATATTTCTGACTCAATGAAAATCCACCCCATAGCCATTGTTATAACATAGAAAATGTGGTAGCCAATTTGCAAAGAGGAAGGTTCCACAAATTGCAATAAGGTAGTGGTGACCAGATCATCTGTTTAATGCTTTCGGCTGAGGAGGCTTCAAATCACTTCTTTCTCTAGTTTTTCTCCCATCTCCACTGATACTGTCTCCAAGTTTATCAACTAAGAGACACACCTTATGATTCTTTAGCCCTATTCCCAAACAGCTGACCAGTCAACTTCCCTTCCTAGATGTTAAGGATTTCCTCTCTTCTCAACTACTGTTGTCCTCTCTTTCAAATCTGCTGTCATCAATCCCTCTCAAAAGACACCGACCCGTGACACACTTTGCACTGGCAACACTGAGATGTATCTTGCCACCTCTCTCGACCCTATGCCTACTACCAATTTGTCACACAGCTCGTCTGGCAAATACAGTATTGGGGATGCCATGTTCATTGTCTTCAGTCCCTGTCAAAGACTATTCCCTAGCCACTGACTCTGAAGCAACTGAGTCTTTCATAACTGTGACATATTTTACCCAGTGCTGAACTTCCAACCCTGTAGTTGCTCCAACATCAAAACCAACTAATTTCACTTCAACTTCACCCAATTCAGATCATTAGCTGCTGAAATCCTCTTCCATCCCTTTAGACTCCACTTTCCTGCATAGCAATTAATCTTTGATCAGATATAAACTTCAATTCATTCAAAACTCTGCTGCCCATCTCATAACTCACACCAAGCCCCATATCACCCATCTCACCTGTGTTCTGGCTCCCAGTCAAATGATCTCTCAATTTTAAAATTCTCATCCTGGTTTTCAAATACCCCCATTGCTTAGTTCCACCCCTTCTTGGTAATCTCCTTCAGCCCTTCAATATTCCTAGGTCTCTGAACTCTGCCATTTCTGACCACTTGAATATCCCGGATTTCAATCACCCCATCATTAATAACTGTGCCTTCAGCTTCCCAAGTTCCAAAATTCCCCATCTCTCCTTCCACCTTCAAAAAGGTGCTGCCCAAAACTTACCTCTTGAACCAAGCTTTTGCTCAGCGGGCTGAATATCCTTGTATGACTCCTGTAAAGTGCCTTGGAATATTTTATTACATAAAAAGTCCTACTTAAACACAAGTTGTCGTGTCACTATTAAATGTCCCTTTTCTCTGCCCAAATATTAGATCCTTTTGCTCTCTTAAAAAACCTAAATTTATTTGGTTAAAAAATTTAGACTCTGAACCAAACAAATTTGGATTGTAATGTTCATTTAACTGCTAAATGCCAGTAAATCTTGCAACAGATGGTTATGCTCTAGATGGCAAGCTCCTAATAAGTGTTCATAATATTGGAAGATTGCCATGAATATTACCACCAGGTTAGCACTGCAAACGATGTTAAAAACACCCTGTAATGAACAACTAAGTTCTTGTCACATGGGCACCAGTTTTTCTCTGCAATTCTATTCAGATTCATTGCTTAGGAAAACGTCTATTTCTTGCTACTTTGAGATGATCCATGGTGAATGAATTAGGGATATGATTTTATTTCTTCCCTCGTTTAACAGAGTACTGCAAATTAAAATCCACAATTTGCAATATGCAACTTATTTTGTATGAAGATTTAAAGCATCAAAAACTGGTGTGATCCTGTCCACATTATCCACCCAAGACTGTGGGCAAGTCATCAGCTTCTACTCTGGTCAATATGTAACCACTAGGAAGATGCATCCATTTCATCCTTTCCAGTAGGTACTTTGTGCCTTTCCCTGACATCCAACAATATCAGAAATTTGCCATCTGGGGAAAAAAGCATTATGCTGGGGTAGCCAGGGAACAAATCTCATCCTTATTACAAATTAAACACTATAAATTAAAGAAAAATAATGGCACAATATAATGTTTTATTTGTTTTATTTAGTTAACAAAACATTATCTATGTTTTTGCTTTTAAAGATCACCTATAGTTACGTAGAGAAATGTATTGCAAAACGTATTTATAGTTGGAAAGACAAATCACAGCTAAAAAAGAACAGATATTGAAATTATCTCTGCAAGATGCAGCACCAAATCTTAATATGTGGCTAATACTGTTAGTGCACACAAAAAATAAACTAATTGTTTCAAAAGTAAACCTGCAACCTTCAATAAAAAGACACTAAACTAGCAGAGGACTACAACACAAAATTAACAGCCTGTACAAGAAGCAAACACCTGTACTGTTACTGGAAACATAAAATCCCTTGGCAACCTCAGATAGAAGTCCCAGAGGTTTACGAATAACTTGTTAAACCCATTGTGAATTGTTAAGCGTTTTGCTGAATTTCACACACACACACACACATACATATACAAGATATATATATATATATAGTAATACCTAGAATTTGTTTTCACACAGATTGTGTAACAAGTTAGGCAATTCAGCATATTCCATGGTAACTTTTCTTAATATGAAAACAGAGAATTAAAAGTGTTT
The DNA here is from genome assembly GCF_964213995.1 of Mustelus asterias. Classification (NCBI taxonomy): domain Eukaryota; kingdom Metazoa; phylum Chordata; class Chondrichthyes; order Carcharhiniformes; family Triakidae; genus Mustelus; species Mustelus asterias. The sequence goes on from NC_135810.1 coordinate 79,501,146, forward strand.
GCTAAATACAGCTGTTTCTATATAAAAAAAACTTAGATTGGAAGATCAAATATCTAACACAATAAAGCAGGGTATGCTAATCAACTAGGTACAAAACATTAAAGTACAGGAAATTCACTAATTTGCCACTTAGCATAATCAGGCACCGAAATGATGTTGCCAATTAACTGAAAACTCATCCATTTATAACTGCTCATGAGTTGAAAGAAAACAAAAGTAGACAATCAAGATATTTAGGATGCACTGGGCCAAACGCCTCATCAGTTCAGCATGCAGAACTTTATGAACAACCATGGAGTGCATGTTCCTCCAGTTGCTAATATGCATGAAAGTCACTGCTGCTCAGAGTTGGAGAATGCTATTTCATACTTATAGCAAATCACTTGCTCAAATTAGCAACCAAGGAAAATAGCTCCCCATGTTTTCAACTATTTCAGGTGCTGCAAAAGAAACACAAGTTTCCTCGTGTACAAAGTGAACAAAGGGCATATTTTTAAACGTTTCCAAAGTTTATTTGCATCGTGATTCTGTAAGACTTCAGAGAAGAATGGCATTCCAGATTTGGACACTGCTCTCTACACCATTTGTACCTTGCCCAGATTGCAATTTTAAGCAGAAGAATTTTAGTAGAGACTGTTTATGCATTTGAAGATGAGGAATTGAATGCTGGGAACTGGAACACTTTCCATTTTAAAATTGTTATTCTACTCATCACCTTGATTGGATAGGACTTTGCCACCTTGAGTCTGCTGACATGTATGTTTTTTTAACTCAGCTGGGAGCTGAAATCCATCTCCACAAAATGAGCAATGAATAGGAAAGTTTTTTGTGTGAGCTATTCTAACATGTCCAATGTAATTTACAAACAGGTACGTGCTGTAAGGGCAGTAAATACATTTGTAAAGCATTTTGTTATCAGTCATATTAGACTGATTAGTCTTTGAAATATTTTGTTTGTGAGCTTTGAGGTGATCACGCAGATCAATTTGTTTCTCAAACTTGTTGCTGCAGATCTCACAGTTAAAAGTTTTGCCTTCAACATTTGGTTTATGAATATTCAGATGATGCTGTAAATCGTCTTTGCTCTGATACTTTGCATTGCAGCTATCACAGTCGAAGGTTTTTTGCTCTGCATGATTTTTTTCCATGTCAGCATTCAGGGCTGCTACATCATCAAGGGGAGGCTCACAGGTTAGTGGCTTTTCGACAGAATGGAGAAGTTTGTGCTTCTGGTACAGGTCTTGCTCTTCAAATGTCTTTCCACATTCATGACAAGATAAAATGTTATCCTTTGAAGATGCAGAATCTTGTTGATGAGCCACCACATGCTCTGCTGGTTCCAGAAGCTGAAACTTTGAAGCCTGAACCGTACCAACATTTAGCTCCAAATATTTTTTTCCTGCTTCTGATGATTCCATTTTTGGAAAAGAATTCTCATGCACCTGTACTTCATCGTTACGTGAACTCTGGGGCTGGACTGAAGGCAATTCCGAACTAATTAACTTTTTCTGTTGATCAGCGTTCTGCTGCTTATCAGCATCGATACTGATTTTCTGAATTTCAGAACAATTATCTTCTCTCTGTTGAGAAGAACACTGCTTTTCATGATTCTTATAAGCTCTGGCATAATCAGATTCAAAGTCACATCTGGAACATTTGTAATAAGCTTCTCCAGTATGAACTGACATGTGCCTTTTAAGCTCCTTGTCCATAACAAAACATCTTCCACATTCACCACACTGATAAGGATAAGGTTTGTCATGTACCCTTACAATGTGATATAAAGCACTACTTTTACTTTTACAATGGAATCTACAGAAAATACAGTAAAAGGTTCCTCTGACATATTTAACATTTTCTTGTAAACGTTTTGCATAATCCTTTTCTTCAGAAGATTCTGCAGGATCATTTGAATTGGTCACTTTTTTGGGATTGCTTGAATCCATCAATTCTGTGGGATTATTTGAAACTGTCTGTTCTGTAGAATTATTTGGAGTTGTCAGTTTTTCAAGACTATTTGAAACTGCTGCGTCTTTGGGGTTATTTGAAACAGTTGATTTACAAGTGGATTCATGTTGAACTGAGTAATGGCTACTATAATTACTATGCTCAAAAGGTGCAGCCTTGGCACCCTTCTTCTTTTTCTTCTGACATTTATGGATATTTAGCTCATCGACAGTATTGAATCGAGTACCACATTTTTCACAGTTAAAATCAACACTTTGACTTTTGGGTTCTTCTACTTTACGCTTTGGTCTTCCAGGTCGTCTTTTAACAGGCTGTACTTCAACTGTGCTTGAATTTGTTTCTGCAGGTTTTATAGGCTGTATTTCAATTGTGCTTGCAGCTATTTCTGAACGTTTTTTACGCCCCCTTCGCTTTTTAATAGGTTTTTCTTCTTTAATCACTTTGGGTTCTTTTAACTTTCTCTTGGTAGCTCGCAGTGGTTTACTAGTTTCACTGGTGACTACTTCAAGGTGTTCTTTTGTTTGGAAAGTTTCCTCACTCCTGTCCAACTTTGGATGCTGCATTTTAACATGATTGTAAACATTACTGTATACCTTGTTTGTGAAGAAACACAATTGACAGTGAAATAATTTGGCACTTTTCTGATAAATCACAATATTTGTTAAATCAGAGAATTCGGGATGAACGGAATCAAGATGTGTTTCCAAGGTTTCATGATCAGTATACTTGAAATCACAATGAACACAAATTAAACATCCAGAAGTGTTATTTAGCTGACTTTTCATATCCGATTTTTCCTTGGTATTAAATCCAGTAGCACATTCTTCATTCTGTCCTGTAAATTCCTTTTTATGTATTACTGTTATTTGCAGAGCCATGGTATTTCAATTTCTGAAATGGTTTATCACACTGATAGCACCTGGAATTCTTCAAGACCACTTTTGTGTACTCTTCCTGTTCCTTAAATTTTGCAAATTCTTTCCTACATAGTTCCTAGGTCTAGGTCCTCTTCTGGAATGGTTCTGAGCTTCAGCAAATTCTCTCAACTCCCAAACCACGAGCTACACACGGCAAGCAATATTATGGAGGAGGATGTCCCTATTCCAATTTTCAGTGGAGCTTTGCTCACCTACAAGGAAGGAGCAAAAAACAATTACAGCAAGACATTTAATGCAACCATTGTCATCATTCTATGGCCAATGGCTGTGCATTTTTTTAAAAAACGCACCCAAAAATCGTGGGGAAAATTCAGAAAATTTATCAACTATTAAGGGGGGGGGGGGTGTGGCCGGAGAGAGGGAGAGCGGAGAGGGTGGGGGCCGGAGAGGTGGAGGGGGGAGAGAGGGGGAGTGGGGGGGGGGGGGAAAGGAGAGAGAGGGGGAGGGAGAGAGAGGGGGAGGGGGGGGAGGGAGAGAGAGGGGGAGGGGTGGTAAGAGAGAGGGGGAGGGGGGGAGGGAGAGGGAGAGAGAGGGGGTGGGGTGGTGAGAGAGAGGGGGAGGGAGAGAGGGAGAGAGAGGGGGAGGGAGAGGGAGAGGGGGAGGGAGGGGGGAGAGGGGGAGGGAGTGGGGGGGGAGGGAGTGGGGGGGGGGGAGGGAGGGAGTGGGGGGGGGAGGGAGTGGGGGGGGGGAGGGAGTGGGGGGGGGAGGGAGTGGGGGGGGAGGGAGTGGGGGGGAGGGAGTGGGGGGGGGAGGGAGTGGGAGTGGGGGGGGGGAGGGAGTGGGGGGGGGAGGGAGTGGGGGGGGGAGGGAGTGGGGGGGGGGGAGGGAGTGGGGGGGGAGGGAGTGGGGGGGGGGAGGGAGTGGGGGGGGGGGGGAGTGGGGGGGGGAGGGAGTGGGGGGGGGAGGGAGTGGGGGGGGGAGGGAGTGGGGGGGGGAGGGAGTGGGGGGGGAGGGAGTGGGGGGGGAGGGAGTGGGGGGGGAGGGAGTGGGGGGGGAGGGAGTGGGGGGGGAGGGAGTGGGGGGGGAGGGGGTGGGGGGGGGAGGGAGTGGGGGGGGGAGGGAGTGGGGGGGGGAGGGAGTGGGGGGGGGAGGGAGTGGGGGGGGGAGGGAGTGGGGGGGGAGGGAGTGGGGGGGGGGAGGGAGTGGGGGGGGGGAGGGAGTGGGGGGGGAGGGAGTGGGGGGGGAGGGAGTGGGGGGGGGAGGGAGTGGGGGGGGAGGGAGTGGGGGGGGAGGGAGTGGGGGGGGGAGGGAGTGGGGGGGGGAGGGAGTGGGGGGGGGGAGGGAGTGGGGGGGGGAGGGAGTGGGGGGGAGTGGGGGGGGAGGGAGTGGGGGGGGAGGGAGTGGGGGGGGGAGGGAGTGGGGGGGGGAGGGAGTGGGGGGGGGAGGGAGTGGGGGGGGGGGAGGGAGTGGGGGGCCGGAGGGAGTGGGGGGGGGAGGGAGTGGGGGGGGGAGGGAGTGGGGGGGGGAGGGAGTGGGGGGGGGGAGGGAGTGGGGGGGGGAGGGAGTGGGGGGGGAGGGAGTGGGGGGGGGAGGGAGTGGGGGGGGGAGGGAGTGGGGGGGGGAGGGAGTGGGGGGGGGAGGGAGTGGGGGCGGGGGGGAGGGAGTGGGGGGGGGAGGGAGTGGGGGGGGAGGGAGTGGGGGGGGGAGGGAGTGGGGGGGGAGGGAGTGTGGGGGGAGGGAGTGGGGGGGGAGGGAGTGGGGGGGGAGGGAGTGGGGGGGGAGGGAGTGGGGGGGGGGGGAGTGGGGGGGGGAGGGAGTGGGGGGGGGGGAGTGGGGGGGGGGAGTGGGGGGGGGAGGGAGTGGGGGGGGGAGGGAGTGGGGGGGGAGGGAGTGGGGGGGAGGGAGTGGGGGGGGAGGGAGTGGGGGGGGGAGGGAGTGGGGGGGGGAGGGAGTGGGGGGGGAGGGAGTGGGGGGGGAGGGAGTGGGGGGGGGGGGGAGGGAGTGGGGGGGGGAGGGAGTGGGGGGGGAGGGAGTGGGGGGGGAGAGGGGGGGGGAGAGGGGGGGGAGAGGGGAGGGGGAGAGGGGGGAAGAGGGGGGGGAGGGGGGGGGGAGAGGGGGGGGAGAGAGAGGTGGGGGAGAGGGGGGGGAGAGGGGGGTGGGAGAGGGGGGGGGAGGGGGGGGGAGGGGGGGGGAGGGGGGGGGGGAGAGGGGGCGAGAGGGGGGGGGAGAGGGGGGGGGGGGGAGAGGGGGTGGGGAGAGGGGGTGGGGAGAGGGGGGGGGAGAGGGGGGGAGAGGGGGGGGAGAGGGGGGGGGAGAGGGGGGGGGAGAGGGGGGGGAGAGGGGGGGGGGAGAGGGGGGGAGAGGGGGGGGAGAGGGTGGAAGAGAGGGAGGGGGGAGAGGGGGGGGGAGAGGGGGGGAGGAGAGGGGGGGGAGAGGGGGGGGAGAGGGGGGGGAGAGGGGGGGGGAGGAGAGGGGGGGGAGAGGGGGGGGAGGGGGGGGGAGAGGGTGGAAGAGAGGGAGGGGGGAGGGAGGGAGGGGCTTCTCGACCTTTTGGCTAAGATCAAGTGTAGTATCGACATGCTGTGCTTGGTTGAAGTTATTAGGTTACATTTTAGCTTCATTTGAAGCCTACTCCAATCAGCTTGGATCATGTAGATCAAGCCCAAGACAGGCGGTGAGAGCCCTGTCTTGTCAGCTTGGATCGGGAATGTCTCAACTTGTTGAGACTCTGAATTGGACCTGATTTGATTGAATTGGAAAACAAATACAAAAAAAAACTACTGTAAAATAAAAAATGTTCATTTATAAAATCATGCCATATCATCTACTACTTTTTAACTGTTAGCTATATAAAATTGCTATCAAAAGGATGTTTTAAATAACAGAAGTTGCCAGATGGGGAAAAGACATTGACACATTAATTACCAGATCAAGTTTAATCGTTTTGCTGCAAAAAGAACTGAAGTCAAGAAAATACATTGAAGTGAGTATATGTGAAGTCAATCTTCCTTTCTTAAATTTTAATGGATCTTTCCCAGCATTTCTTAATAACAATTTTGTAATTCAGAGCAGTAGCAAACTTCAAGGCCTAGGCTATTTTTGAAATCATAATTCCAACCACTTCCCCAAGTCTTCTGGGACTTTGAGGATTCTCAGTATCAGTACTGTCATCAGAGCCACTCAGTCGGAAAGAACACAGAGGCTGTCCATGTCAGGAAAACAAATACATTTCTAATACTGCCCTCTGTACAAGGACTACTTTAACAGTGTAACTTTAGATTTTAAGTCCCTATAAATAACCTAAACATTGTAAGACATGTTATTTTATATGCATACAAACTTTCATCAGTAGAAATTCATTGCTTTAATTTGGCAAAACTGAAAAATAAAGTAACCAATATTTTAATCTGAGAGCAGTGATGAAAATTCTGGCAAGAAACAATAAGATCAAAGAAACGAGTACTTGCAGCAATTTTATGTATTCAAAAATCTGCAATTTTTGGCATATGTATCTCCAGTATGCAAGGCACCATCAGAACATTTCATTGATTAGTCCAACCCACACCCCATCAACTTTGTGCTACTCGTGGCAAATGTCAGGATGACTAGGTTTCCTATTAGTTCAGTTGTGGTTTGTTGTTATATCGGAATCAATATTTATGGTTGTTTCAGACATGATTAGCAACTAAATGCAAGCTGAATTTTGTTTATTAGCAAATCTGCTGTGACATTGCTTACAAACAGGAACATTGTAACATGCTGTTTTAAATACTTGCACTGGGATGGCGTTGCAGGCAGAATTGCATTTATTGCCATTCCAGTTACCAAGAAGGTGGTTGTGGGCCTTCAGTTTGAACTGCTGCAGTCCTTGTAGTAATGAGAAAAACAGATTGCTTAGATTTGAAACAAACTAACTTCTGTAATCTGCCAAGTCCAAAATGGTCTGTTCTCTCTTGCTCTGCCTCTCACACATATTTCATTATTCTGTAAATTCAGTTTGTGTCTCTGTATGCCCCGTTTGTGAGCAGATCTCCACTCCATCTGACGAAGGAGCAGCACTCCGAAAGCTAGTGGCATTTGCTACCAAATAAACCTGTTGGACTTTAACCTGGTGTTGTTAAACTTCTTACTGTGTCTCACACATATGTACAGATAGTCACTTCAAAAAACACAAACATTAAAACAATTCTTCTTCAAATAAAAATTTGTCCTCCAGCTTTCTGAAGAACAATCAAGTAAAACAATTGTGTGTTGAAGATAAATAGTTAACAGTTGTCATCAGTTACTTAGGCATCTGGAGAAATTTTAAGCACTACACATGCTCAGACTGCAGGATCTACTTTCAGTTCATCAGAATCAAGGCTTTGGAGAAAGAAACATCAGGAACAGTTTTTTTGCGATGCCCAACATTTGCCCATTTCCCCAGCAAAGTAGAAGCAAAGGGTTGCCATGATGCACTGGGTCACCACCCATTTTGCACTTCAATATACTTCCAGAGTATTTTCAGGACCGATGTCTGAAAGCAAATGAACTGATGCTGGAGTAACAGTATACGTACCGCTGTAACCTCTTTTTCTGATTCACTTATGACTGTTTTGGTGCCATTTCTTGCTTTCAACCAGAACTGGGAAGTTTAATCAACTTGTTTCCAATTTCTAACCTTCCCCTCACCGATCATCTATCTCTAATTCTTCCCTTCCTTGACTTCACTTCTAGGTCATTGATCAATATCTACAAGCCCACTGGTTCCCATAGGTTCTTTGACTATACTTCCTCCCACCCAGTTTCCTGAAAGGATTGTATTCTATTCTCTCAGTTCCTCCATCTCATCTGTTCTGACAATGTCACCTTCCATACCAGTACTTCCATTACATCCTCCTTTTCATCAACCAATGATTTCCCTCCACGGTGGTTGCTAGGGTCCTTAACTTTATCCATTCCATTTCTCACACCTCTGCTCTCACCTCCTTCCCCCAACAGAATCAAGACAGGATTTTCATCGTCCTCACCATCTACCCAATCAACCTTCACATTCAACAGATCCACTATTTCCTTCAACTCCAGATGTCATGCCACCCAGAAGCTTCTCCCCCATTTTTCTCAGTATGCCAAATAAAACGCCCTTTCCACTCCTCAATCACTCCCTTCCCATAGCATCGCCCAATGCAAGCACAGGAGATGCAACACCTGCCCTTTTACCTCCTCCCTTCCCACCATCCAATGCCCAAAAGATTCACTTCAGGTGAAATAGTAATTTGCACATACTTCTTTCAATTTAGTATACTGTAATCACTATTTCCAATGTAGTCTATTTATATTGGCGAGACCACAGGCAGATAGGGTGACTGTTTTGCAAAACATCTTTATTCTGTTATTATTAATTTCCCAGTCTCATCCTCCAGGAACCAACATTTACTTTAGTAACTCTCTTCCTTTTTAAATTCTTGAAGAAGCTGTGTGTTTTTATATTTCTTGCTAGTTTACTTTCATATTCTAATTTCTTCCTTTTTTAAAAAAAAAGTCATCTCCACTGCTTCCTGAAACATTCCCACTCTTCTGGCCTGGTACTATTTTTCTCAGCACTTTATGTCTTTTCTACCATGCAACTTCCTTAGTTAGCCAGATACTACATACTCCTTGTAGAGTCTTTCTTTCTCAATGGTATAGTCCTTTGTTGAGAGTTATAAAGTATTTCCTTAACATTTGCCACTGCTAATCTACCACCTGACTTTTTAACCTATTTTCCCAGTCCACTGTAGCCCACTCTGTCTTCATACTCTTGTAATTGCGTTTATTTAAGTCATCAATTTTGGGCCCAAGTTTCTCAACCTCAAACGGAACATGAAATTCTATTGTGTTATGATCACTCTTGTCTCGAGGGTCCTGCACGACAAGATCACTAATTTATGCTATCTCATTTTGTAAGTCTAAAATAGCCCGGTTGGCTCCAGAACATTATTGTTCTAAGAAACTGACCTGCAAACACTGCAAGCTCACTCTTTGCCAACTTGATTCAGCCAATCTACATGAGGATTAAAATTGCCCAAAATTATTATGGAGCCAGGAGTAGGAAGAATGGTGTATAATGCCATATTGGACTGGAGGTAGTTATTGTTAGGGTGGGGGAAGCTAGGAACGTTGGGTAAATGGAGCTCATGACTTTAAATTTACTGTGCTGTGGGATGAGGGATTAGTAGATTATCAGCTCAAGGCTGTGTGGAGTGGGGAATTACTCTGGGGCAAGCTGCAGACAATTTTTCTTCAAGCTGCAGTATGAAAGATGAAATTTGAAGATGAGTGAGAGAATATGTATCTGGAGGTGACAATGTGTGATAAGGTTTCCAACATTGGGAGATTCAAGGCAGACTAGGTGACTTGCAAAATTTGAAATTAGCGAACAAAGTCTTATTCAACGAGAAACACTAACTCTGTTTCTCTCTCCACCGTGGCTGCCAGACTTGCTGAATTTTTCCAAAACAATTTTCGCATGAAATTGGTGATCTTGATTGTGCGAATTGAAGTTCAGCTCAGGATGGATAATATTAAGCTCAACCTGAAAGCACAGCCTGGGAAGAGGTGAAATCAGGTTGTAGATTCCTGAAGCAAGTTGAACCGGAAGAATTCAGTCCTAATAATCTTAATCATAGGTAAGATAGATTTATCACCTGAGAAAATTGTAGTCACGGTGTCACAGCAGTGATGAATAATTAAGGGTGTCATTAGCAGATGTGAAAACTGACCCATGTTTATACAATTCAATATTGGCATGTATTCTCCACACAAGCAAATGAATTAAATAAATTACCCACCCATTCCCATATACATTTTCTTTCCATCTATTACAAACTCCGAGACCATTTTCATTTAAAGAGAAATTGGAACACCGTGATTAACCGAAAAAACTACATCACAAGATTTCACTTTTAAACAAAAACAGGCTTGACTGTATATATGAAAATATTTAAACAAAGCAAGCACTATTGACTTAACACTATAGCTTGTCAAAACTTAACATATAAATCCAGTCCCCTTTGACTTGCTAATCCCATGCAAATGTTCCCTTATACATTACTTGAGAGTTCACTTATTTCTCCTTCTGGACTTAAACCAAGTATGCCACAGCCCCCCCAGAATTCACTTTAATTTCTCCTCAGTGTTCCAGCTATTCTGCAAGGGCATCAGATTTCACCATTAGATCCGACCATTAGCTTTTGGCTAAGCAACTCTCCAATCTTTCTTTAAAACCTCACAACTGCAAACTTCTCAGCTCAAGCTTAGGTTTCATTGTATCAGTGCTTGGCGATTTTAAAAGGCAGAATTACCCATCGTTCCTAATGACCTCTAAATTCCTTGACTTAGTTTTGGACAATCACAGACTGCGTTCTCCCATTCTGCCCCCACAGCTGATTCCCAGCTCCTACAAAATGTCTCTCTTTCTACCTATTCCCAAACTGAACTGCTGGTTTTCTTTGAGGAAACACAGAAAAGGTACCTTCCCTGAATAGTCTATTTCCATTGCAACGTAGCATACTTGGAATACTCCCAAACAGAAATGTAAAAATTATCTTTTACCTTCAAAACAAACCTTTGATTCTATGATCAACATGAATAATTTATATCTCCAATGCAGTTAATGGCCTTCTCTCCACACTTGCTGGTTCTACCAAGAAATTCCCTTGTTTACAAGTGTGTAACTAGCTTCTTTGATCTGGGAACCATATGAACAATCAAAATCCTTTACTGAGATAATTGAAGACTTTCTATCCCTACTAAAAACTCCAAAATGCAATATCAATTGATTTATTGTCACATGTATTAGCATACAGTGAAAAGTATTGTTTCTTGTGCGCTATACAGACAGAACATTAGAGAAGGAAACGAGAGAGTGCAGAAAGTAATGTTACAGTCATAGCTAGGGTGTAGAGAAAGATCAAGTTAATGCAAGGGAAGTCCATTCAAACATCTGACGGCAGCAGGGAAGAAGCTGTTCTTGGGTGGGTTGGTACATGATCTCAGACTTTTGTATCTTTTTCCCGACGGAAGGTGGTGGAAGAGAGAATGTCCGGGGTGCGTGGGGTCCTTAATTATGCTGGCTGCTTTGCCAAGACAGCGGGAAGTGTAGGCAGAGCCAATGGATGGGAGGCTGGTTTGCGTGATGGATTGGGCTGCATTCACAACATTTTGTAGTTTCTTGTGGTCTTGGGCAGAGCAGGAGCCATACCAAACTGTGATACAACCAGAAAGAATGCTTTCTATGATGCACCTATAAAAGTTGGTGAGAGTTGCAGCTAACATGCCAAATCTCCATAGTCTTCTGAGAAAGTAGAGGCATTGGTGAGCTTTCTTAAATATAGTCTTGGCATGGGGGGACCAGGATAGGTTGTTGGTGAGCTGGACACCTAAAAACTTGAAGTTCTCGACTCTTTCTACTTCGTCCCTGTTGATGTAGACAGGAGCACGTTCTCCACTACGTTTCCAGAATTCAGTAACAATCTCCTTCATTTTGTTGACATTGAGGGAGAGATTTTTGTCGCCGCACTAGCTTCCCAGATTCTCTACCTCATTCCTGTACTCTGTCTCGTCATTGTTTGAGATCTGACCCACTACGGTGGTGTTGTCAGCAAAATCGAATTGGAGGGGAATTTGACCACATAGTCATAGGTGTACAAGGAGTATAGCAGGGGGCTGAGAACATAGCCTTGTGGGGTGCCGGTGTTGAAGATGATCGTGGAGGAAGTGTTGTTGCCTATCCTTACTGATTGTGGTCTGTAGGTTAGGAAGTTCAGGATCCAGTCACAGGAGGAGCCGAGGCCTAGGCCAGAGTGTGGAGATGAGTTTCATTTATTGTTTATGTTTTCTCACTTCTCTCACTTTATGGAATAAACTCAAACTACCCTTTGAACTGCGTTTACCTCATGTCTTTTTTTTACCAGTTTCTCAATAAGTGTTTAAATTCATCTTCATTTAAATTCAACTCCCAAACTAAAACTTATTTTGCAAAACATACAAATTATGACATCAGATAGATATTAGGAACACTATCCAATCTAATACATCTCAAACACACTGTGGCGAAATATGTAACAAATTTCTGGTTGTCACATTTATTAGATTCTGTTGCACTGATCTCACCCCTGCAATGTGGAGTTCATCTTTGATATTCAATATCTAATCATAGCGGGCTGCAACAAAAAAAAACTTTGTACCTTAAATTGTACATTATTGTCTTACATATTTGTGCCACGTAGGCTTCTCCGATTCTCTGGATGCCAGACTATAAACCATTTACGAAAATAAATGAACCATTTACAGTGAATAAAGCACTGGAACAGGATTAAGCCATTTAGGCAATCAAGTCTGTTCTGCAAATGCTAATACTCCTCTCACATTTTTGTAATGCTGCATAGAAACCTTGTCCGCAAATTGGCTACCATAGTACAGTAATTACACTTCAAAATACTTGACTGGCTTGGATGCAATTTATTGAATCATAAATAGTTACAGCACAGGAGTCCATTCAGTTCATCCTATTGGTGCCAGCTCTCTGCAGCAAGAGCAACTCAGCTAGACCCACTTACCTGCCTTCCCCTTGAAGCCCTGCAAATCTTTTCTATTCAGATAATTTTCAAATTATTTTTTGAAAGTCATAATTGAATCTGCCTCCACCGCACTTCTGATCTTAACTACTTGCTGCTTTAAAAAAAATCATGCCTTTTTTGTTTGCCGTTTGCCTCAAGTGTCCTCTGGTTCTCAGGTTTACGATTTTAAAAAAATTAGTGTCCTCTGGTTCTCGGCCATTTTGCCAATGGGAACAGTGTCTTTCCCTTTCTGTTCTGTCCAGAACCATCTATCAAATCTCCTCTCAATTTTTTCTTCTCCAAAGAGAACCACCCCAGCTTCTTCAATCTTTCGAACTAAAATCCTTCATCCATATACCATTTTCCTAAATCTTTAAAACTTAAGCATCTTCAGTTTATGAATAACACTATAGCAGGGCAAGTTCTTTCTTTCTCACAATATCCGACTTCCTTACCAAATCTCTGCAGACTGTGTCCTGTTTTAGCAGGGCAGAAAGCCAAAGGTTTGAAGTTTTTGACCTCTCCAGCTCTCTCTATCTAGGGATTGGCCAGTTAACTGCCAAATTAGAGTTCCGAGCAGCCAACCTCACCAAGTTTACACAAACAAAATATTTCCAAAGTATGATTATGAAAGTTCACCAGAATGTCTATGTGAACCCCCCACTACCTAAAGCTGATGTTATATGTGGGAAGCAACATTCTGGGTAGACATTTTCTCCGAATTTGCATTTTCAGAAACAGTATGCTATATATTTAGATTTTTGAGTTAAAATCAGCTTAATAGCAGCCCTTTTTATAGAAGTTTTCCCCCTAGCTTATTTATACAAAAAATCATATGGGGATGAGAGCTGACACACTTTAGGGGCAGATGCACATGATACTCTGAAAAAATGTATTCTAATAGATTCAGTATTCCCCCCACTTCCATTTCTTTACCACATAAGAATGGGTTACCTCTTCATCAATAAATGCCAGTACTAGTCTGGATTTATTCTCATGTTCATCCCAGGTTGTAAATACACTGTTCCACCAACTCAAATGCTAAATATTGATTTTTTTAAAAACTGCATCATCTCCTACACCAACTCACTTTTTTCCTGGGCCTCAAATATGAGAGAATTAAATTCCTAGAGTCCTCCATCTTACAATTTACAGTTTTTTGAAATTCCTGTTTATGACTTCTGCCCGCTGCAGTCAAAGTAATTAATGACACGGACGGCCTCAAACACGTGTCCAGACGTTATATTAGCACAAATCTTTAAACAAGATTATTTCTGCGGGTAAAGAAAAATCAAAGAATCAAACGCTTTCAGGTGAATCTGCTCCTTGCCTCCAGAATTGGGACGACCATTTTGTTGGGGCTACAGGTAGAGCTGGGCTGATGATATTTACAGCTCAACTCGGCACAATTCCGTCTGGATCCCCCTCCTACACTCTTCTGCTGTACGGGGGGGGGGGGGGCTTTTCTATTTTAAATAAATAAAATGGAGCCGACCACAACATTTAAAAATGAACCCGAGTGCCGACCGTTAGAAAAGCCGCGCGCCTCGCCTTTTAAATTGCCTCAGGAGCAAACGGTCCGGACACCAGGCCGGGGGGGGGGGGAAGAGAGATGGCAGACCGCCATGTTGCTGCCGGGAGGGAGTCAGCGGCCTCTGCCCACACCGAGCCAACACTCTCCGGCCTTCCGACCACACTCACCTCAAACCTCTCACTCACTCACTCGCGTGGCCGGCTGCCGGCCCCGGATCCCGGGCGGCTGGCACTGGAGAAACCGAAGGGAAGGCCGATAGGCGCAGGCCGGCCTCGGAGCCCCGCACGCTGGTGGTAGCAGCAGCAGCGGCGAAGCCTGGCGGGGCCGGGCACCGTGATGGGGACGCTCCCAATTTCCCCGCCCTCCTCACCTCACCTCGATCTGTCTGTCCGCCCTTTTCCCCCCTCGCCGAGATCACCGAATGAACCCGAAAACAACAAAGCGGTACAACCTTCACTGACAATGTAGAAACGCTTTCCGCAAGCGACAAAAACAACCAGCAGGGCTGGCCAAACATTAACATCTGATTAACAATGTAAATCCAACCACCCAATGAAGTGCCCTCCACCGGCTGGCTGGCGGGCTGCTGGAAGAAAGGATTTAGACTCCAAATAGCAGTCAGTTGGCAGAGGGCATCCCATTGCAAGGTTTGGATATATGTCCAGGCGAAAGTGGATAAGAAAGGAACCCAGCGAGTATCGTAGTTTGGGGCAAATTGATTTATTATTGTCACGTACTAAGATACAGTGAAAAGTATTTCTTGCACACTATACATCCAAAACGTACTGTTAATAAAGTATGAAGTCTCACAACACCAGGTTAAAGCCCAACAGGTTTATTTGGAATCATGAGCTTTTGGAGTGCTGCTCCTTCATCACTTCTTATTGTGCCCACCCCAGTCCAACACCGGCATCTCCAAGTCATGTTCATAAAGTATGTAGGGTAGAAGGTGCAGAATATAGTGTTGCTGTTACAGATAAAGTGTAGAGAAAGATCAGCTTAATATACGGTAGTTCCATTCAAAAGTCTGAGGGGTCACACGACGCGGACTGGAAGTCTGATGACAGCAGGGAAGAAGTTGTTCTTGAGTCTGTTGGTACATGTTTTCAGACATCTGTATCTTTTTCCCGGTGGAAGAGAGTATATTCAGGATGCATGGCGTCCTTGATTATGCTGGCTGCTTTTCCGAGGCAGCGGGAAGTGTAGATGGAGTCAATGGATGGGAGGCTGGTTTGTGTGATGGACTGGGCTACGTTCACAACCCTTTGTAGTTTCTTGTGGTCTTGGTCAGAACAGGAGCTATACCAAGCTGTGATACATCTGGATAGGATGCTTTCTGTGGTGCATCTGCAAAAATTGGTCAGAGTTGTAGCGGGCATGCCTAATTTCCTGCCCACTTCTGGATTCTGGAGTATCTGATTAAAGTTACGGGTTTTTGATGGCACCACTTTGGCAGAAATGTGCAAAGGGATACCTCAGGTTAATTATATGCCACCTGCACAAAGCCTTTCCTGTGCCCCTTGCACAAAAGATTGACAGATCTGGCTACGTATGCACAACTATACCACTATGTGAATGGTTCTCTTGGAGAGACAATTTGAACTATCAAATTTCTATTTGTCAACCTGTGAGCAGGGTCAGGGAGAGAAATCATGGCCCTTTATTCCAACCCTCTGCCTGGCCGCTGCCCTTTAACCCTCCCCTTCGATCATGCATGATGTTTCCCCCCTTTCCAAATTCACCAATCAATGCACCAAACAATCACAGTGTGATAACCCCCACAGCTTTTTTCTGATGCTGGCGTCCGAGTAAAAAGGGAAAA
The DNA here is from genome assembly GCF_964213995.1 of Mustelus asterias. Classification (NCBI taxonomy): domain Eukaryota; kingdom Metazoa; phylum Chordata; class Chondrichthyes; order Carcharhiniformes; family Triakidae; genus Mustelus; species Mustelus asterias. The sequence goes on from NC_135810.1 coordinate 79,516,926, forward strand.
ATGTATGTCCTAGGTCAACAACCTCAGGTACAGGGTTAACAAGGATGGATTACACCCTGTCAAAGAGAAGGTGAAGGACATAAAAGGGGCTCCGACTCCAGGGAACACAATGGGGTTGAAGTCTTTCCCATGTCTCATAACTTACTATGGAAAATTCATACCGAACTTGGAGACTTTACGTGAACCCCGTTAGAAAAGCCATGTGCCTGACCCCCACACTCCAGCCTACCTAGAGGCACGCCAGGACATAGCAGCTTGCCCTCCAACCAAAGAGAGAGAGTGAAATAGCCCATGAAGAGAGAGAAAAAAAAAGACCAAAGAATTTGATGAACCGGAGAAAGTTATGAATATCTGGGAAGTATTTAAGTTTCTAAAATAATTGGCTAGTTAGAAATAGAGTTGTTAAAGTTAAAATTGTGAGTTTAATTCTTACTTTTGTTATCTTCAAATAAAGTTACAACTGTTTCACTGACTTCTGGCTCGTGTGTGTACTCCTTTTTGCCTGGTACACGCAGAAGTACTTAGATAAAATCATTTCACATGTGTCAGTCAGGTGAGTCCATAGGGTCCTAGAGATACCCTGAATCGGACAACATGATCCACATGAGGAAATTAGGCGACGGCTCTCCATGAATTCTGGGAGATAGTCTCAAGAAAACAGGACTGGGGTGGTATAAGGTAAAAACCTGGGAGAAGACTTTAAAGTAGCATCTAGATCGCCTCTGTCACAGGGAATCTTCCGCAGTGGCAACTGTTTCTACAGACATACCACCGCCACCGTTGCCATCCTTCACAACAGCCTGTGAACGGAAAACTCAGCTCTCAAAACTCGAGAGCCAGTCATTTGGACGATGAAGATTTTAGCTCAGACATAGAAACGGAGGTGGCAGACACCCAGTCTTTCATAAGGCAGATCCAGGACTGGGCTGCTAAACTGTAGTCCCAGACAGGACTAGTTTTTTTAGTTTATTTATTACTGTCACAAGTGGGCTTACATTAACACGGCAATTAAGATACTGTGGAAATCTCCTATTTATACCGTTGTGTACACCACGGTAGTGGCTTTACTTTGGATTTTGTAATAAACACATTCTTTTCCAGTCAGGCTTCCTGAGTCATTACACATAGAAAGATCCCAGTAAAATTATACCACATCGTCTGATATATATGCAGCATGGGTCATTAATATCAAGAGCAGCAAAATACAATGCATTATTTGTGTGCACCCTATAGGTGATCTCACCAGGATTGTTAAACAAGCAGAGAGCACAAATTTTATTCTAACAGCTTTGTGCAATTTTAATTTGACAGGAAAATATCCCAGTTGGGTTATATCTAACATTCTGCCAATGATAACATTGATTTTAGTGATTGCCTCAGCCCTCATTAACAAGTTCTGCACATTGCATCATATGGATATTGCTTCATTAGTCTTAGATGGAACAGAGGGAAAATCTCCCATGTCTCTGATAATATCACTACGTAATCATATGACACCATACACGGAGATGCATTGGTTTACAATACATAAGATCCTTCTCCCATTACTCCATAGTACAACAACTAACATTAACTTTAACTCTTACAATGAACAATAATTATTTTACCAAGTATCATTACATAGAATTTTCTATATATATGAGAATCTTTTGGGTAGATGCTGGTTCCACTTAGACAAAATCAGTTGTTCAGGAGTCTTTGCTTTCGTATTCTTGGTGATCTGTTCACCACTTGGCTCAGGCACACCATCTGATAAAGTTGGTTCTTCTTCAGTTTCTGCAGATGCAGAAAACCAGGGAGAAGACTTTAAAGTAGCACCTAGATCGCCTCTGTCACAGGGAATCTTCCACAGTGGCAACTGTTTCTACAGACATGCCACCGCCATCGTTGCCATCCTTCACAACAGCCATTTATTTGCCATTTATACAAAGAACAAAGAAAAAAGAACAAAGAAAATTACACCAATTACAGCCCTTTGGCCCTCCAATCCTGCATCGACCATGCTGCCCAACTGAATTAAAACCCCCTACCCTTCCAGGGCCATATCCTGCTATTCCCATCCTATTCATGTATTTGGTAAGACGCCCCTTAAAAGTCACTATCGTATCTGTTTCCACTACCTCCCCCGGCAGCGAGTTCCAGGCACCCACCACCCTCTGTGTAAAAAACTTGCCTCATACATCTGCTTTAAACCTTGCCCCTTGCACCTTAAACCTATGCCCTCAAGTAATTGACTCTTCCACCCTAGGAAAAAGCTTCTGACTATCCATTTTATCAATGCCCCTCATAATCTTGTAGACTTCTATCAGGTCGCCCCTCAACCTCCGTTATTCCAGTGAGAACAAACCAAGTTTCTCCAATCTCTCCTCATAGCTAATACCCTCCATACCAGGCAACATCCTGATGAATCTTTTCTGTACCCTCTCCAAAGCCTCCACATCCTTCTGGTAGTGTAGTGACCAGAATTGAACACTATATTCCAGGCGCAGCCTAACTAAAGTTCTATAAATCTGCAACATGACTTGCCAATTTTTAAACCCAATGCGCCGTCCGATGAAGGCAAGCATGCCGTATGCCTTCTTGAACACCTTCTCCACCTGTGTTGCCACTTTCAGCGACCTATGTACCTGTACACCCAAATCCCTCTGCCTATCAATATTCTTAAGGGTTCTGCCATTTACTGTACATTTCCCATCTGTAATAGACCTTCCAAAATGCTTTATCTCACATTTGTCTGGATTAAATTCCATCTGCCATCTCTCGCCCAAGTCTCCAACCGATCTATATCCTGCTGTATCCTCTGACGGTCCTCATCGCTATCCGCAATTCCACCAACCTTTGTGTCGACCGCAAATTTACTAAACAAACCAGTTACATTTTCCTCCAAATCATTTATATATATTACAAACAGCAAAGGTCCCAGCACTTATCTCTGAGGAACGCCACTTGTCACAGCCCTCCATTCAGAAACGCACCCTTCCACTGCTACCCTCTGTCTTCTATGACCGAGCCAGTTCTGTATCCATTTTGCCAGCTCACCTCTGATCCCGTGCGACTTCACTTTCTGTACCAGTCTGCCATGAGAGACCTTGTCAAAGGCCTTACTGAAGTCCATGTAGACAACATCCACTGCCCTACTCTCATCAATCCTCTTTGTCACTTCCTCGAAAAGCTTGATCAAGTCAGTGAGACACGACCTCCCCTTCACAAAACCATGTTGCCTCTCGCTAATACATGCACTTATTTCCAAGTGGGAATAAATCCTGTCTCAAAGAATCCTCTCCAATAATTTCCTTACCACTGATGTAAGGCTCACTAACCTGTAATTACCTGGATTGTCGTTGCTACCCTTCTTAAACAAAGGAACAACATTGGCTAATCTCCAACCCTCTGGACCTCCCCTGTAGCTAGTGAGGATACAAAGATTTCTCTCAAGGCCCCAGCAACTTCCTCCCTTGCCTCTCTCAGTATTCTGGAGTATATCCCATCAGGCCCTGGGGACTTGTCTACCTTAATGTTTCTCAAGAACCCCAATACCTCTCTCTTTTTGATCTCAGCATGACCCAAACTATCTACACTCCCTTCCCCACACTCATCCACCAAGTCCTTCTCTTTGGTGAATACTGACGCAAAATACTCATTTAATACCTCGCCCATTTCCTCTGGCTCCACGCATAGATCCCCTCCCCTGTCCTTGAGTGGGCAACCCTCTCCCTGGCTACTGTCTTGCTCTTTATAGATGTATAACAAGCCTTGGGATTTTCCTTAATCCTGCTGGCCAATGACTTTTTGTGACCCCTTTTCGCCCTCCTTACTCCTTGCTTAAGTTTCTTTCTATTTTCTTTGTATTCCACACTTGCTGCGTGTGTTCCCAGCATCCTAGCCTTGACAAATGCTTCTTTTTTCTCTTTGACTAGGCTCACAATATCTCTTGTTATCCAAGATGCCCGAAACTTGCCATGCTTATCCTTTATCCTTACAGGAATGTGCCGGATCTGAATTCCTATCAACTTACACTTGAAAGCTTTCCACATACCTTACAATTGTTTACAATTTGCTGTTAATTCATGTTTAACTTATGATAATTCTGGATTTTAGATTATAGGTGGATATCTAAGGTCGTATTTAGTGTTTGCTTTGTTTGACTGTTGTATATTAAGAATTCTTTTGTTTAAACCATAGAATATTGTGGCTTTATTCTTTCAGGGAATAACTAGAATACTGGATTTCTTTCTATTTTTGAAAAAGGTTACTGGTCTTTACTGAGATCATAACTTTAGTTCCCATCCTTAGATGATCTAAATAACATGAAATTGGTCATTTTTAGCAAAGCTTCACATGTTAATCTTCCTGATGGATATTCAAGTGCAACTGTTTCATAATATTTTTGATGGATAAAAATGGAAAATGTCCCTTAGCTTGATAAGCTAACAAAATAAAATGGTTGTGAAAAGTACTTTAGCTGCTGAACTACTGGTGGTTGTAGAGACAGCGGATATGGGATTATATTTTTAAATATGCACATACGGAAGATAGTACACCCAATGTACACAATAATTCCTTGTGATAAAATTACACTCTATGAGAAGTGTGAGGGAGAAATGGTTACAGATTAACCTTGCTGGCTGGAAATAAATGCTGACAAGACAATTTCAAAGGCTCTTTTGCAAGTCATCACTTCTGAATGTTTTATAAAATCAAATTGTTCGGGATCCTGAAGAGATATCTCACAGTGCTCTGTACAGAATATGGAGGCTTTGATTTAATTCATTTTTCAAATTAGCTTGTGCATCACCTAAGTATTACAACTTGCCTCTTTTATGGGTGTCTGTATGGGGGATGTGGGGGACAGGATTGTAGAATCCTGCAGTGCAGAAGGAGGCCATTCGGCCCATTGAGTCTGCAGCAACCACAATCACACCCAGGTCCTATCCCCATAATCCCATAAATTTAACCTAGCTAGTTCCCCTGACACGAAGGGGCAATTTAGCATAGCCAATCCACCTAACCCACACATCTTTGGACTGTGGGAGGAAACCCACACATTTTCTATCCTTTCCCTCCTCTCCTCATCCATCTCTAGAACACATTTTGTTTTCAAATTTCCTCTCATTTTCTTCTTTCATCGTTTTCTTTTAACTGCTTCTTTCCTATCTTGGCCTTTATGGCTAAAGGGATAGATATAGAAGGTTCAAAGAATCCCTACAGTGCAGAAGAAGACCATTCAGCCCGAGGAGGTTATATTATTGTGATACCCTTCCATCGTATTAGTGAACCCATGGTCCCAACTTCATAAAACTTTACAAAGTGGTCTATTTTAAATATGCTGATTTCTTGTTGAACTATTAATTGTATAAAGTAAATTGGCCATTTCATTTTTTACTGCTTCCATTCCCAAGTCATTGGCAATTCTATGTACCAGATACACCCCTTGTACCCAGAGTTGCTTGTGAAGTAAATTGTAATTACAGTTCATAGAAGGCCATTCAGCCTGTCGTGTCTGTGAGCAACCAATCACCCAGTACCATTTCCCCAACCCCTCCCCATAACCCTGCACATTCTTCCTTTTCAGATATTAATCCAGTTCTCCTTGAATGCCTAAATTGAACCTGCCTCCACTACATTCTCAGGCAGCACATTCCAAATCTTAACCACTCACTGCATGACAAAGTTTCCCATGTCTCCATTGCTTCTTTTGCAAGTTCCCTTAAATCTGTGCCCTCTTGTTCTTGATCCTCCCAACTGTGGGAATCTTTTCCCTATCTACTCCCTATCCAGACCCCTCATGATTTTAAATATTTCATCAAATCTCCTCTCAACCTTTTATTCTCCAAGGAAAAGAGTCCCAGCATCTCCAATCTATCCATGTAACTGAAGTTGCTCATCTCTGGAACCATTCCCACAAATCTATTCTACACTCATTCTAATGCCTTCACATGTTTCCTAATCAATTAACCAATTTTTCATTTAAGGAGAGAGGGAAGTGAATCTATTAATTGTGTGTAATTATTTGTAAATGGCGGCCCTTAACTGGGGATTGAGTTTCTAAAATTGACATAGACTAAAATTATGGTTGTGAAGAGGTGTCTGCTTGTAATGTGTAAATCTGTAAATAAATATAAAATGCATAAACACCACTTCTTTCCTTCACCAACTGGTTTTCTACAATTGGGTTGTCAGAAGTCCTCTTGGCCGAGTGGTAGCCCATGGAGTTTGCAAGTCTGATTAGCTTGGTATTTGCAGAAAGAGAGGTTGTATTAATTTCTGTAATTTAGTGCAATTCTCTTTAACAATTGCATCAACAAAATAGTATTAATTAATGCATATTGAACCTGTTATTTAAAACCACTCACGCCTGAATGACAGACGTGACTGTTGCAGAACTATCAACCCTTGTGACGAGAACCACAGGAAATCCACCAACACATCATAAAAAAATTTAAATAATTGCTTGGAAAATAGTTTATTTATAGATATAGTTTTCTAGGCTTACATTCTCCTCTGTTGTTGTTCATTTTAAAAATGGATCTTCGCAGGATTTCTGCTCAACAAATACGAACCATCATATTTTGCTTCTTTGGAAAAATTATCATATTTGTGTGGTAGATTCTTGTTTGTACTTGTTACTGGGAGCTGACTTCTAAAGAATCTCATCTGAACTAATATCTGTTGGGTATATGATATTTTTCTGAAATACGGACAGAAATATTATGAGAACCAAATTACAGAAATACATCAGACTGGGCACAAGGGTGTATCTGATACATTGTATTGCCAATGACTGGGGAATGGAGGTGGTAAAAACTGGCAAATTTACTTAATAGTTTTGCCATAAAATTAGCATGCTTAAAATAGGTCACTTTACATAGTTTTATGAAGCTTGGACCTTTGGTTCACCAATGCTATGGCAAGATATCAAAATACTATCACCTCCCCAACCATGTCCTCCCCAATGCCCCATACAAACATCCACATAAGCGGCAAGTGACCAGCAGTGCCATAAATGCTCTTGTCTTCCCAATATCTTTTAATTGCCATTAAACCAAGAAGTGGGTCAAGAACAAGGCTGGGAAAGGCAATGGCAGAGTGGAAGATTTGCCCAGGCAAAGATATACAATTATTGAGGCAGACAGGAATTTCAGCTCTTTTGGGTTCTGCTGTTAGCTTCAATAAGTAAAAACAACAACTGCTCATGTTCTACATTTCTCTACTTTGTTGATTTTACTGGGCAAAATGGGAGTTTTCAGCACATTATTTCTACTCTTAATTTATGCATAGTCCATACATATTGATGGAAGAAGGGTTGTATTTCATTAAATGTTATTTGTTATTAAAATAGCTTCTAGGTAAGACACATTGGTGTAGAATTTTCACTTATGGTACAACTGGAAATTCCAATGCAAATTGCGCTCATTTGTAAAGCTGTTTTCTACCCCTATACACCCTTACCTACCCTGGGTTTTCGCTTAGCAAGAGTTTTAACAACACCAGGTTAAAGCCCAACAGGTTTATTTGGTAGCAAATACCATTAGCTTTCGGAGTGCTGCTCCTTTGTCAGATGGACGCTTCTCCATCTGACGAAGGAGCAGCACTCCGAAAGCTAATGGTATTTGCTACCAAATAAACCTGTTGGACTTTAACCTGGTGTTGTTAAAACTCTTACTGTGTTTACCCCAGTCCAACACCGGCATCTCCATATCATTTTTGCTTAGCCTCATCTTCCTGTCGCAGAATTCAAAATCAGCCATGAATCAGTACAGTCAATGCTAAATTTTCCATCATATATTTAGGAGTGATAACTTTTGGGTTTCGCTGTTGGGTTTATCACAAAGGACATTATTTAATAGCGAAGATCTGGGGGTCTTGCCCACTGGTTCGAGAGTGGGCAGGAGCCCTGCGGTGATTCTCTTCAGGAATGTCTGTCGCAGAATCAAGGTCACTCACCAAAAGCTGCCAATCAATCAGTGGCCGGCAGTTCTTCATTGCTGGGCAGCACCACCAAGGAGGCAGTGGCTGCTGCTGGTACAACATTCACCAGAGGCCCAGGTTTGCCAATAGACCAAGCAACAAGTCAGCGATAGCGTGAGATGTTCATGGGGGAAGGAGTGGGTTGGCAGCCAGGGCAGGGAAATGGCTTTCAGCAAGCTATCCCTTCCCGATGCACTGAGTGCTTTTGAATGAGGGACCCTGGTCTCCCAGCCCACAAGTAACCTCGACAGACTTTATTTTTCTGGCTTCTTACATAGCCAGTCCTTTGCTGGTCACTGGGTGTATAAATGATTTGGAGGAGAATGTAGGTGGTCTGATTTGTAAGTTTGCAGATGACAAAGATTGGAGGAGCTGTGGATAGTGAAGAGAATTATCAGAGGACACAGCAGAATGTAAATAGGCTGGAGACTTGGGTGAAGAAATGGAACGTGGAATCTGGACAAATATGAGGTATGCATCGTGGAAGGTGTAATGCAGGAGGGAAGTATACAGCAAATAGCAGAACCCTTCGAAGCATTAACATTCGGAAGGATCTAGGTGTACAGGTCCACAGTTCCCTGTAAGTGGCAACACAAGTGGATAAGGTGGTCAAGAAGGCATATGGCACGCTTGCCTTTATCAGTTGGGGCACAGAGTATAAAAATTGGCAAGTCAGGTTGCAACTGTATAGAACTTTGGTTAGGCCACATTTGGAATATTGCGTACATTTCTGGTCGTCACACTACCAGAATGATGTGGAAGCTTTGTAGAGGGTACAGAAAATGTTTACCAGGATATTGTCTGGTTTGGAGGGTATTAGCTATGAAGAGAAATTGGACAAACTTGTGTTTGTTTTCACTTGAATGTCGGAAGCTGAGAGACAACCTGATATAGGTTTACAAAATTATGAAAAGCATGGATAGAATGGATAGTCAGAGTATTTTTCTCAGGATAGAAATTTCAATTACTTGGAGACGTTGGTTTAGGGTAAAAGGGGGAAAATTTAAAGGAGATGTGCAGCGCAAGCTTTTTACACAGAAGGTGGTAAGTGCATGGAAACGTTGCTAGAGGAGGTGGGAGAAGCAGATACAATAGCAATGTTTAAGAGGCATCGTGACAGATACATGAATAGGCAGGAAATAAGGGTGGATCGCGTATAGGCAAAAGCTCTTTAGTTTAGGAAGGCATCATGTGTCAACGCAAGCTTGGTGGGCTGAAGGGCCTGTTCCTGTGCTGTACTGTTCTTTATACACTGGCACCAACAGAATAAGGCCCTTAAGTGGGCCTCAATTGGTAGTGGGGAAGGAAATCAGTCCAGAGGCTTTCCTGCCATGGACATGACCAGGGAAGAAGCTGTTCTTGGCAGGCAGGATTAAGGAGAATCCTAAGGCATTTTATTCATACGTTAGGAACAAAAGAGTTGTCAGGGAGAAAATCGGACCTCTCAGGGACAAAGGAGGGGAATTATGCTTAGAACCCAAGGGAATAGGGGAGATCCTAAATGAATACTTTGCATCGGTATTCACGAAGGAGAGGGGCGTGTTAACCGGGAGTGTCTCGGAGGGAGGTGTTGACCCGTTAGAGAAAATCTCCATTACAAGAGAGGAAGTGTTAGGTTTTTTAGGGAACATTAAAACTGACAAAGCCCCAAGGCCTGATGGCATCTATCCTCGACTGCTCAGGGAGACGAGAGATGAAATTGCTGGGCCTCTGACGGAAATCTTTGTCACTTCTTTGGACACGGGTGAGATCCCTGAGGATTGGAGGATAGCGAATGTGGTCCCGTTGTTTAAGAAGGGTAGCAGGGATAACCCAGGAAATTATAGGCCGGTGAGCTTGACGTCCGTGGTAGAGAAGTTGTTGGAGAGGATTCTTAGAGACAGGATGTATGTGCATTTAGAACGGAACAATCTCATTAGTGACAGACAGCATGGTTTTGTAAGAGGGAGGTCGTGCCTTACAAATTTGGTGGAGTTTTTTGAGGAAGTGACAAAAACGGTTGATGAAGGAAGGGCCGTGGATGTCGTCTATATGGATTTCAGTAAGGCATCTGACAAAGTCCCACATAGCAGGTTGGTTAAGAAGGTTAAGGCTCATGGGATACAAGGAGAAGTGGCTAGATGGGTGGAGAACTGGCTTGGCCATAGGAGACAGAGGGTAGTGGTTGAAGGGTCTTTTTCCGGCTGGAGGTCTGTGACCAGTGGTGTTCCGCAGGGCTCTGTACTGGGACCTCTGCTATTTGTGATATATATAAATGATTTGGAAGAAGGTGTAACTGGTGTAATCAGCAAGTTTGCGGATGACACGAAGATGGCTGGAATTGCGGAGAGCGAAGAGCATTGTCGGGCAATACAGCAGGATATAGATAGGCTGGAAAATTGGGCGGAGAGGTGGCAGATGGAGTTTAATCCGGATAAATGCGAAGTGATGCATTTTGGAAGAAATAATGTAGGGAGGAGTTATACAATAAATGGCGGAGTCATCAGGAGTATAGAAACACAGAGGGACCTAGGTGTGCAAGTCCACAAATCCTTGAAGGTGGCAACACAGGTGGAGAAGGTGGTGAAGAAGGCATATGGTATGCTTGTCTTTATAGGACGGGGTATAGAGTATAAAAGCTGGAGTCTGATGATGCAGCTGTATAGAACGCTGGTTAGGCCACATTTGGAGTACTGCGTCCAGTTCTGGTCGCCGCACTACCAGAAGGACGTGGAGGCATTAGAGAGAGTGCAGAGAAGGTTTACCAGGATGTTGCCTGGTATGGAGGGTCTTAGCTATGAGGAGAGATTGGGTAGACTGGGGTTGTTCTCCTTGGAAAGACGGAGAATGAGGGGAGATCTAATAGAGGTGTACAAGATTATGAAGGGTATAGATAGGGTGAACAGTGGGAAGCTTTTTCCCAGGTCGGAGGTGACGATCACGAGGGGTCACGGGCTCAAGCTGAGAGGGGCGAAGTATAACTCAGACATCAGAGGGACGTTTTTTACACAGAGGGTGGTGGGGGCCTGGAATGCGCTGCCAAGTAGGGTGGTGGAGGCAGGCACGCTGACATCGTTTAAGACTTACCTGGATAGTCACATGAGCAGCCTGGGAATGGAGGGATACAAACGATTGGTCTAGTTGGACCAAGGAGCGGCACAGGCTTGGAGGGCCGAAGGGCCTGTTTCCTGTGCTGTACTGTTCTTTGTAGGATCCGCACCCTTCGGCCCAAGTAAATGCGCCCCCACATTCAAACTTGCCATGGGGAATGGAAGTAAATTCTGCCCAAAGAATAAACATTTTTTAATCAAAGTGCCAATTAAACAACTTTGACTAGCCCTATACTAAGTTACTGAAATTCACTTTGAAAAAATAAAGGAAACTATTTTCTAGTTATAATATTGGGGTATCTTAGTGAAGTGAGAAAACTGAAATAATTTCATATGAAGACATGCATTAATGTCTTTAGATTAGACAAATTAACAACCTTAGAACAGGTGTAGTGAGAGCCTTTTTTAAGCATGATGGGAAATTCGGTCGACATTTTAGACATGATGGGTAGGTAGTCAATACTATGGGAACCTAGTGTGGAAACCTAGCTAAGTTACAAGTCATAAAACTTGATGGCCTTCACCAGAAGGGTAAACAAATTTAAGGGTGATAAGGGTATGTTATATACAAGAGCATAAGACATCTAACAGCCTCCCAGTGAGATAACAGGAAATGTGATCTATGTATTAACAATAACAAAAGGTTGTAACCAAAAAGCTATAAATATGCAAAGCAGTCTGTATATCAAGGAGAGAGATCCTGTAGAATCAAATTGTCTCTCCCAGCTTTAGCTGTAATAAAGTCCTTACTTGCTTGAATCTCACAGATGAAGTAGTGGTCATTTTTATCGCATTTGCTTTAGTAAATTCTAATAAAACCACGTTTAAAAAGCTTTTAACTCACCTTTCGGTTTTCTTGTATGCAAAGGAAGCAGCTCCATTTTGAAAGCCTCTCCAAAGGCCTGCAAACAATGTAAGAAACGGCAAACGCAATTAATTCAGTCTGAGGCCATGGCCAATTGTGCCTGCTTCTGTACAATGTGTTAAAACTATTACAAAAGATGGTGGAAACTTGAGTTGTACTGAATGCAAGCAGTGCTTAAAATTTTACAAACTCTTACACTGGCTATGAAGATTTTGACCAAATTACACAAGAAAAACTAATGCAATCTGAGGAAAGTCCAGTCTAGGCAAATACTTCATTGTACGTGGTTGCAATAGTACTGACTAACCAACTACATATTTCCTTCAGCAGGTAACATCTTCTAACATTCTGCAAAAAAGAAAAGGAGTAAAATATTTAATAGATTATTTTAAAGTGGTACATCTCACTAATAAACCTACATATTATATAAACTTTTGTGTGCCCTAGATACAAAATATTAGTAATGCATTAACAGTGGTACTGAGAAGGACAACATTGCAGATTCATTGGTATTCTTTGTCCTGATGAGGGCAAGGTGAAAAGTTTTGGCATCATGTCTTTCCTTTCAGCTATGTTAATGAGCTAACTACTAAATCACGCTTAGCTCATTAACATAACTCCACCTTTGTGTAAAGGATGAGTGAACACACATTTCCTGTATTTATGCTGATTTGGAAAAGGATTACATTTGAATATTGCTGTAAACAATTGCTGGGAACAAAAGGCACATGTTCAAACTTTGTGCCTTTTTTGAATTACCCAGAAGCACAGGGTAATGACAGGGCATGTCCTTTTGCTCTCCAATTGTTTCTCATAATAAATAGCATAGTAAATTTATGTCTAGAATCCCGGAGGAGGAGGACGCATAATCATTATTTCTGGTGTTTTAGTTGCTTCGCCTCACTGAGACCAACTTTGTATTTTCTGTACATCTTCTAACAATACGTCTCAAAATGTCATAATTAAAACCACAAAGTTTCAATAATTACATTGTCTTTATCCAAACGTTATTATTTAAAATACCTGTAATATACAGAGGGACTTAAAGATGAAAGGTGGCCTCAATCGTTTACCTGGATTTTAGTTCATTTTACACATTTTTGCTATCTAGTGTACCCTAATAAGAACATCATGAAATTTCAATCAGGTTGACTTTGGCAAGATTGATGTAGAGACCAGTATAAATTGGATCAAGGGAATTTCAGATCATCATGTTGTCCAAAGTATTTGCACAAACTAGAGTATTGGCATAACAACCATTGTACATCAAGGCTATACATTGATCAACTAATTTCTAGTAAAATGAAGTATTATTTAAAGTATGTTATGTTTCTTCTGTTGGATCTTGATACTACTGAGTTTTCCAGTTTAGTTACATAGTAATGGTCAAAGTGAAGATACTGTGTATGATGAAAAAAATCCTTGCCATTGGCAATCTTTGGGTCTGTTTTTGTATTATTCTTCTGGTTCTTGGTCACAATCCAAATGGGAAACAATTGGGCTCCCTATGCTTCTAAGTCATTCAAAAAAAGTGCAAGGTTTGAACATGTTCCTTTTGTTCCCCAAAATTGTTTTTAGCAATATTCAAATTTAAACCTTTTCCAAATCAGCATAAATGCAGGAAATGTGAGTTCTCCCAGCCTTTAAACAAAGGCCGAGCAATGTTCATAAGCTAAGTCAGCTCATAAATATAGCTCTGCATTTGTGCTGAAAGTAGGGTTTGGTTGTTTGGTCGTCCTGAATCATAGAATCCTACAGTCTCGAAAAGGCCATTCAGCTCAACGATTCTACACTGACTTTCTGAAAGAGCATTCCATCCAGGCCCTCCCCTCCACCTATCCCAATAGCCCCACACATTTACCATGGCTAATCCACCTAATCTGCACATCTTTGGACACTAAGGGCAATTTAGTATGGCAATTTTTATGACTTTTTGAGGCCGTATTGTTTAAGATATATAGAAAATACAGAGTCTGCCTCAGCGAGGAGAAATAAAGAGAACATCTGAAGTAATGGGTCTCTGTGCCACCGCCTGCAGAACGTTGAATATCACTGAAAAAAGGACATTTTGCACCCATCATAAAATTCACAAGAATAGCAAATGTAAAGGAAACAACTGTTTATACTTTGCGAGAAGAGAATGCTGACCGGTTGGCATGCGGACTCTGAATGATAGAGGCATTGCCATGGAGAATGCACCAGTTAACTAATGACTGACAGTTAACCACCAAGCTTTGTTTAAATTTAAACCAGATAGGTTGACTTTGATTGGTCAAGGCACTGTCCTGAGGAATGAACCAAAGTATAGCTGTTACCTATTTTGTTATTTGAAATGTGTGTAGTTTTTCTGTCTGAAAAGAACAGGGTTCTGTGAATCAATACATGTAACCTCTAGCATGTGTACGTGTGCCACTGTGAGCTCAACTGCTAATCTGGTTGCCAGCGTAATTCTTTGAAAACTCAGGATTGTTTAGCAAATGTTGCTCTGTTGCTGAATCACACCTAAAGTTGTACATTGGGGGCCCGATTTTCCCATCAAGTTGCGCCCGTTTTCATGTGCGAAAACTTGGTAAAGCCAGGCATGAGGCGAGTAGTGCATTCTGTGCCTGCCTCCGTGCCAGTTCCCCCTTTACCAAGGCCCGAAAATGGCCGTGATCAGGACTGTGCCCGAAACGGGCGCAACAGCCATTCAAATGTATTTGCAAACATTTAAATTGTTTTAATGGGCTGCAGTCCCAACCTTACTGGCACTTCCCCCTTTACGACCGCGTTCGCCAATCCAGAATTGACACAAAACAGACATGCTCCACAAAAGTCCGATTCGGATGCTCCACTTAGTGAGGAGGAAAATGCCGAGCGTCCGACTGCTCTCTGCTTGTGATCAGTGAGGGGGAAGGGATGTCTGCTGCCACTCTGCCTGTGATCGGTGAGGGGGAAGAGGGGCCTGCTGCCACTCTGCCTGAGATCAGTGGGGGGAAGGGGTCCGCGATCGGTCTGGGTAGTGGGGAATAAGGGGGTCAGGAATGTTGAGAGGGGGTGGGGCAATGTCTGTGGGGGCCTTAAGAGGCATTATCCAGCCCGGGAATGATGTGGTAGGGGAGCCACATTTTATCACTTTTTTTTCTGTACACGCCGATCGGAGCTGCAGGGTTTTGGGTGCATTTAGCCCCTCCCACAGGCTGGTGCAACACAAAACGGAATTGCTGATTTTTTTTTTAGGCAGAGTGGCAGCGGACCCCTCCTTTCGGGGGCGCCTGAGAATGGGTCTTAAAGTCGGATCTGAAACACTCCCAGTTTCAAGTCCGCCCAGCACTTAGAATCAAAATGGTAAAATAGAGCCCTGCGTGTTGAGTTTTGCAAGTATGGGCTGGTTGTGTACAATCAGTAGCTTGCCTATTGCAAACAGCTGAAGGAACATGCTGTTTGATATGACCTGCCTGTCTTTGAAAAATACAGCCCACAGACCTAACATCACACAACACTGAAATTCATAAATCAATTACTCATTTGTGTGATTGGCAGAATGTCTTTCTGGCTTGATGGCAGCATCCTGTGCTACTACTAACAGTAGCTTCACCTGTTACTCAAATTTTTCTGATTGCTTATCCTTCCAGAGTCAAACGAAGGTAGACTGAGCACTTTACAAGACCAAAAGTGGCAGCCTTAAGCCCATTCAGGAGTTTGCACAATATACAGTGAGCAATTGTAAGATGAGAAGCTTTGTTATGTCTCTTTTTTTCAGCAATACTTCAGTGGGATTTGGCGATTGTAATTCTGCAGCAGAGCAAATTAGAGGAAATTCATTTTGATCTTATTGTCTAAAACTGGTGTAAGTTGTAACTGGTGCATTATTGTTCTTGGATAAAAACATTACAAATCCATTCTTACACCATAGTTACATCAGGATGTTCTGGGAAATTCTGGATCATCAATTCTTGTGCTGCTGGATCCAGTGAGCTGTGAAATACAATCAGTAAAGTGATTACTCATTTCATCTGTAATATCAGAGTGGATCCTGGGGGCTACCTTTGGAAATATGGATAAACTGATGGAATTTCACCTTTTTAGATGTTTTGCTTGTGGCCAGTTACTTCCTCAGAAGATTAAATAAGTGTAAAGAATCCAATATGGAGCAAATTCGCCACGTTGGACTCTGCACTTGTGGAAGGAACAAACTTGATGCAATCAATGGACTATTCTCATTTTGTACTTTAACTAATAGTTTCAGAATGGTGAAACAGAATCCTTATTCTTGGAGACATTAAAGGCTTAGAAGTAGGAATTTGAAATCACGTCAAAGTACTCTAATCAGGTTATTTAAATAATTTATATTTAGTTCCGATTTGTAGCATGCATTTTCCTAGTTTGATTTCAAAAATATATTTGCAGTTTTATTGTTTTTTAAATATCATTTCATTCAACTAGCTCCTAGTGGACTTGAACCCATAATCATAAAATTCCTTACAGACAATAATGGAAATATTTATACTGTTAGTGTAGGTGCTTATTTGCGATATTGAATTGAAGTAAATTAAATAGGCATGTGCTTCAAAAATTATCTGCAGTTTTTGTTAATCACAAATAATTCAGAATTTTGTATCTATACATCTTTTAATTTTTTTCTCCATGTGACATTCACTAAGGCTGCTGATCTATGATTTTCATGGAAAGTAAATGGAATCTCAGGATCACAAAACACAAGTATAATCATAATTCCAAGTAATTAAAATAGGATTGTGTCCATTTACAATTTAAGCTTACAATTTCATAATGATTGAATTAATGCAGTTAGGAAAACATCAGCATAAATTTCAGAATCCTACGCAGTAGAAATTCGGCACAGAATTCGGCAGTCACTGTCCATGAATCACTGTCCTGTCCATTACCCATCTTTCAGTAGGAAACACTTGAGGATTAAATGGAATTTGCTGGCAGCAGAACTCCCCTTTCTCAATTGTATTTTTTCAAAATTAGTTACTTAAAAAAAACTTAACAAGAACAGGTATATAAGGGAGAGACATTACCACAAAAATATAGCAAAGCCAGAAGAGTGGCAGGTGTAGTTCTAATGTTTAAAATTAGGTGCAAAGTTAAAAATAATTTCCACTAAAAACTTCCCCAGCTTTACAAAATATATATTTTTAATACATTTTTCAGAGCATAATATACCCACAAGTACTCTAAACTGGAAATGAATGTACAGTAGCAATTGACATTCCTAAAATTATGCCTAAAAGTGAGATTTTTCACAACAGTTTTTATTTAATTTATTTCTCCATAAACAAATATTTCATGGAAGCAGATTCATCATCATATCATTTAATTCTTTCACAGATACACCTATTCTCATTTGTCGAACAATTATAAATTAAGTGTCCATTATGGATCAAATATTTTCATATCACATATTTACACATTAAAACAGCTATACAATTTAGCTGTTTAATTACAAATTTACTGATAAACAATACCATGTATAGACTGTATTGCCAACAAGAGTAGGAGATGGTTGATATTAAAAAAAGAACACTAACAAACTTTCAAACAGAATACCTTACTATTTCTAATTTGATAATATAAACTCCATACTGCCAAATGAAATCTAAGCATTACATAGCATAAAAGCAGCAACCAAGATGCACTATGATGGTACAAAAATTTCTGTAATACTAAAGGTAATTGTGGAGCAATACAGTACAAGATTATCCAACTGAAGTTCAAAAATGACCTTTTTTGATGTTTCACAGTCACATTGAATAAGATATTTTAAAATATTAACATGCTTTTACTAAAAATGGAGTTTGTGCTTTTTACGTCTTTTTCCAAATTTGCACAAGGGAATCATGAAAATGGAACTAATGGAACTATCAGCCAGCTCAAATGCTATTCCTTCTCCCCTAATCTTTTTCCAAAGACTTAAAGTTGATTGTGAATCTCAAGCTTAAGTTATATTGCAGCTATTGGGCTCAGGCTGACAGTTGTGAAGTGAATGTGCAGGCAGTAGGGTACTTATATTGCCAAATGCTCATCCCTGTGGTCAATGATAAGGTCAGTCACAAAGAAGCCCCAGGTATTTGTGCATTTGGAATGTCCATGTATTTTTAAGATGCTACTTTACACTAGGTTGAAGTTGTAATGCAGAAAATGTGATTAAACCAGTACAAATTGGCAGTGCTTCAGTATGTTTCGAAGCCAGTTCAGGATCTGACTCCAGAGTTGTACTATCACATCTGCATCAATGAATTTTCATATCAACACAAAAGCAACACCTTTTGTGTTCTCATATGTCTGTGACATATATCACAGGCCTGTTCAAGTGGACTCACCATTCCACACTAAATTGGAAACAAGGGGCACTCCAATCACATGCATTCAACTTGAGTCAAATCCCACTGTTACCAGTATATTCTAAAAATTACTAATACTCTTTTAGTATCCAAATCTTACCATACATCCTCTACCCGGCCTAATGAAGCTTTCTAAAATAATTGGTGCTACTATTAGCCACTTCTACTATCAGCAAATCAGTTTGCTACTTCAACTAAGTGGTGCAAAAATAAATTTAATTTACTTTACGGTATTTCACTTTAAATAAAGCTGACTTTTTATCTACTTTACTAAACTGGGTGAACTATAATTGACAAATTGTTAACATTAAATTATAGTGCTTTTATTAATAATATCAGATAACTCAGAAAATTAGCCTTTGTACATCATGTTGCTTTGTGCATATATCTATCTTCATGCTCTTCCACGTGATCACTATGATTGGTGCACTTTCATTCTTCACAACTCTTCTCAGATCCAGCTCCAACCGAGCTATCATCTTCATACTTTCTCTCTATGCTGTCTTCAGAAGATTTACTGCAACAATCATATGCTTTTCCACCAGATCCTAGACGAGTTCGGCAGCGTGCTCCAGGTTGGTACAACTGCATAGCTGGACGGTCCTGTACAACCAAAACCAGAAAAAGTGGTACAGTGCAAAACCCATGTGGCTGTATTAAGATGCATGTTTATAAGCACTGCATATTACAATTCTTTACAGTGTAATAATGTAATCTCAAGGATAGGCACATGAGAAACTCCATAAGATGTTTTTTTTCATGCACATTATTATTTTGTAAATAAACTGAACTACTATCAGGGCCATCAAGACCATATTTTGTTGAAGTTACCTGTTGATCTGAAGACTAAATTACCAGTTACTCAATGAAAAGAACAGGAAACAGTTTTTTTTAAGATTTAATTTTTTAAAATTTCATTTACGAGATGTGGGTGTCATGGTGGGCCAGTATTTATTGCTCATCCCTAACTGCCCTACACTTCAGAGGGCATTTCAGAGTCAACCACAGTGCTGTGGATCTGGAGTAACATGTAGACCAGACCATGTAAGGCAGATTTCTTTTCCTAAAGAACATTAGTAAACCAGATGTGTTTTAATGACGATTGACAATGGTTTCATGGTCATCATTAGCCTTTTAATTACAATTTTTTTATTGAATTCAAATTTCACCATCTGCCATGGTGGGATTTGAACATTTCTGCAGCTGTGAAACCCTATATGCACTACCTTTCCATTCCATGGGTTTCAAGTGTACTGTATGGGATCACTAATTATGGTAACACTTCACTTTATAGCAAAATCAGGCAAATGAAGAAATAATTGCCTAATTATGTGTTCATTAACATTGCCAACAGCAGTACACTTGGAATTTTTACTAGCCAAAAATTCCTAATCTCACTCACTCACTCATCTTAAGTTTAGTTGTACAGAGAAGTCTCTTTTTACAGGACATAATTTTATAAGCTGTGAATTAATTTTAGACAAATATTGAAGATGCCGTTCAAAGTTCAAAACATGCAAGTAGCATGACTTCAAAGCATCACAATCTGTAAAGCAAACTATTTTTAATATGCTGTCAATGACAATGACATTGTTGAAATCTTTGAATTGACCAGATTTGTAAGGAAAAAGCATTATTAAATTAATACATAGATTTAATTTTATTTGACTTTGATGCCAAATGATAAAACTTGTACAAGCAATTCTAATGTTTGGTGACCTATATGTTTTTAAATCAGACTAGTAGTAAAGATTTGAAGGGGTCGGGAAGTTTCCTTAAAAGAAAGACTGTCACTAGAAATGGGTTGGGGTAGGAGTTCATCTGCTGATCTGACATCAGGGTGATCCTGGAGTGCGAGCTGAACCTATTTTCCTGGATCATGTTCAACTATATATTAAACAATAGACCATCAGTAGTATTGCTACTCTTTGGTGCAAGTTATGGGAAGGAAAATGACACTATGCAATAGTGAAAAAAATCACTGCAGTACCTAAAAATGGATTTAAAAAGGGAAACTGTCCCTGATGATACTGAATGTGCCCAATACCCAGAAGGAGGGTTTCAGAGAGACACATTTGCAAAGCTCTTCTTTCTAACAGTCAAAGAAAATTATTCTTTCAGTTTCCTGCCTCCACAGCTCTCCTAAAGAGGAGACATATTTATATAACACCTTTCATGACCACAGACTGTCTCAAAGTGCTTTACACTCAATAAAGTACTTTTTGAAGTGCAGTCACTGTTACCATGTCGGAAATGTGGCAGCCAATTTATACACAGCAGGGTCCCATAGACAGCTATATGATAACAGCCTGATAATCTCATTTTTTGTGATGTTAAGGGATAGATATTGGCTGAGACACTGGGACAACACTTCTGTTCTTCAAAATAGTGCCATGGGACCTTTAATGTCTATCTGAACAGGGCAGTCTAATGTCAAGTCTAATGTCTCATCCGAAAGATGGTTTCCTTCTTGCTTGTATTCTATATTGGTGGTACCAAAGTATGAACAGAGGAAATTGGCTTGTGTCAGAACAGGCAATAGGTAGACAAGCAGCCAGCAGCTGTAGCAATGCAGGAAGGAAGATCTTTGTGGTTAATCTTATGCATCTGAATTCAGCGGGAAGCCTCCTTGTTATAATTTCTTTAACTCTCCTTGCCAGGACAACTTACTTTCATATGTTTAATTCAGAGAAAATCTTCCAACAAATCTAATGTCACTGCTCCAAGCTGCATCCCTAATTCGGGAATATTTTGCATAATGACTTAAAATATTGTGAATACATGCATCGAATCACTGCTTTCTGACTGCCTTAACAATATCCTATGATAAACTCGAAAAGTGCTTTTTGGAAGACTCTTTTCCCCACATCGAGAATTTTTCAATCAGTTCTTGGCATCAATGCAAAATGCCTCAATCATCGTGGCAATCACTGCACCTTGTGCAAACTACTGCCCATTATGTCACTGGAGTTTGGTTGCACCAGAGCCATGGCGTTTGGAGTGGAGAATTTCCTATAGGTACAGGGCGGATGGAACGCTCTGCAACTCGAGGGTCTGCCTGCCTTTCCCTACCATCTTCTCGGGCCACGGGACCAGTCTCAACTTTTTACAGATTTTCCATACTTCTCTCCTCCACTTGCTAATTTGGTGTAACTACTGACTCTTCCACTTTAACAACCTTTTGTTTCTTGTCTCATTACGTTCCTCTTTTGCTTTGTGCCATCCACCCATCTGTAATTTTATCACTTCTGCTCTCCACACTATCAAATACTTTTGCTGCACCTCCCTTCTTTTTCTCTAGCTTTGCACTTAGTTTAAACTATTCATCTCCAGTATTGATGGAAAGGCATTGACCTAAAAAGTTAACTGTTTTTCTCTCCAAATGCTGCTTGACCTGCTGGGTGTTTTGTATTTTTATCTTTGACCTTGCCTTCAGTACTCAATCTAATTTTCTCCCTCCTAGATCAATGTTCATCTTAACTTCTCCTGAAGTGCCTTGTGACATTTTTATATATTAAAAGTGTTATCTGTTGAAAAGGGAGGAGGAAAGTAACTAAAGTGGGTGGCATCTTGACACAATGGTTAGCACTGCTGCCTCACAGTGCCAGGGACCCAGGCTCAATTCCAGCCTCGACTGTCTGTGTGAAGTTTGCACGTTTTCCCCGTCTGCATGGGTTTCCTCCAGGTGTTCCAGTTTCCTCCCACAGTCCAAAGATGTGCAGGTTTGGTGGATTGGCCATGTTAATTGTCCCTTGGTGTCAGGGAGACTAGGAGGGTAAATAGGTGAGGTTACGGTGATAGGGCCTGGGTGGGATTGTTGTTGGCGCAGGTTCAATGGGCCAAATGGCCTCTTTCTACACTGTAGGATTTCTATGATTCTATGAAAATGATTAATAGATTTATTCTTGACCTCTGCTGTTTATACTGCTCATAGAAGATGTGAGGGGGAATTTCTGATCAAATTATAACACTTTTTGATCTTGGGTGACTGTTCGTGTGGAGTTAGCATGTTCTCCATGTCTGTATGGATTTCCTCCGGGTGCTCCGGTTTCCTCCCACAGACCAAAGATGTGCAGGTTAGGTAGATTGGCCTCGCTAAATTGCCCCTTAGTGTCACAAGGTCTGTAGGTTAGGGGGATTAGTGGAATAAATGTGTGGGATTACAGGGATAGGACCGGGGGTGGGCCTGGGTAAGTTGCTCTGTCCAATAGTCGGTGCAGATTCAATGGGTCGAATGGCCTCCCTCTGCACTTTAGGGATTCAATGATTCTATGGACATTGTCCAATTAATTGTTGAGAGATGAAATAAACGAAGTCAAATGGACTTGAACATGGATAAATGTAAGATAATGCACAATGGGAGTCAGTTTAGCTCAATTGTTTGGACAGCTGGTTAGTGATGCAGAGTGATTGCTGACAGCATGAGTTCAATTCCTGTACCATTCATGAAAGCCTGCCTGAGGTGTGGTGACCCTTAGGTTAAATCGCCACCAGTCGGGTGGGCTATGGTGATCAGGGACTATGGCGACTTTACCTTTTAATGTACAATGAGACAGGAAACACTGGTGCGCAATGAATAGATGACCCTGAACAAAAGAAAGTTATTTGGGTGTGATTATTAACCACTTACAGAAAATAACGAATTATTATGAAACTGTTATTAGCATTTTAATCCTTTATTAGAATGTATTTTTGATACTGCTAATGCTATTTTAAATATTTCAGTAATATCTCTTTTTAGTCACCTTTTTGCAAAGCTGACTAGCCCATGCTTTACTGTTTCTCATCAGAATTCATTCCTCTGACATCAGGGGTATTAGCCTTGTGGGTCTTCTCTGCACTGCCCCAGGGCTCAAACATCAACTATGATCAAATCTGATCACAGTACTCAAAGTTCAACTTTACCAGAACATTGTACAATTTTAGCATGCACCCTCTGAATCCCTTTGTAATTACTGATCCAGTTATTCAACAAATTAAGAGACAAGTCTATTATTTCTTGGTGCTATTAACTTCACCATTCGTTAATACTAAATAATATATCGATTGCCCACGTGTACTATTTTTCACACTTAAATCCATATTGAATTTCATCTGTTAATGATTTTGCATTTTAAAATATTTTATTTTGTTTTTTAGGTCTTTTGTTGCTTCCTCAAGGTGATGTAAACACCACAATGGATTGACAGGGAAGTACTAATCAGCATTCATCAGACGGACATAAGTGAACTGGAATAATTGGTACACCATTATAGTTCTTGCCTTGCAACACTAACAGCAGCTGAGTGCCTATTTAAGAAGAGGGAAAGCCAGTCGAAAAAAAAAATTGGCAGCCACGATACCTATCCATTTGTTGGAGCGCACAAAATCAGGAGAGGGAAGTACCCACAAGGGGAAAAAAATGAAAAGGAGAAGCATTAAAGACTTGAAAAGACAGAAAGAAAACACAATAAAAGTATATGGAGAAAAAACAAACTTGAATACAATCTGTGGGAACAAGAAATGAGTGAAAGAAAGCGAGAGGCTGAGTGGCAGAACTGGGGTAGGGATACAATAAGAAAGACCCGAGTTTGCAAGGAAAGAATGAGGCAGGTACTCATGAATGCCAGAGATACTGAGTTGAGTTTGGCCAAATCATATTGACGTCTGCAGAAGAAAGTAATTACTTATAGAAAGTGAGCAGCAGTGTTGAGAGAGAAGGGTATTCTTCAGTGAGACCAAAGAAGCCAGCAGCTGAAAGCACTTCAGTCCCAGAAATTTAGCACAGAAGCAAAATGACATATGAATGCTGAGAAAAATGGTAAGCAAAATATAAAAGGAAAACAAGATGAAATTGCAGGCGGCAGGAAACAACTATGATAACCATGCAATCAATTTGGGATGATTGCCTCACCAGTAGTTGGGGGGCTGGAGAGGGGGAGAGCAGGAGGGACAAGTGTTTACTGGTGGTGGCTTGCAGCAGCGCTGTGGAATTGCACTCTGCATAAGAGCGTGAAAAATAAATTAATTTTGTTGGGGCAGCCAGCCGTCCTTTTAAGGATAGGAATTGATCATCTTGAACAGAACAGGCCCTTCCATTGTTCGGCTCCAGGTAGATAAATTACTAGTAGGGAACCTCAATTTAGGCCCCTGATTTGCATTTGAATGAGTTTAGCATCTGTTTTAGGCAGATGGTAGAGATAACAACAAAGCTGCCTTAAACAATATGGTGACACTCTTAAATCAGGCATACACTGTGTGCAGGCTGGTGCATCTTGAAAATGGTCACCCATTTTCGACTAAAGAAACAGGTACAAAGATTATTTTTCCACCTATGGGTCTCAATTACAATATGTTGGGGCACTCCACTCAGCAAATCCTTTACTCCAACATAAATCCCCTTTTAAGTACCTCCTTTTTCTACACTTTGCACAATTAATTTACCCTTAGACATTACCTCAAATTCCCATTACATTAAGCTTACACAGCAGCAAAATTTAGATAGGCCATGTTGTTAAGGCTTTAAACAGTCTACTTCCGATATCACTTCCTCAAAAATATCACGGGTTTGTCAGGCAGTATTCCCATCCTTCATAGACCATTCTGGCTGTTAATTAAAATCTCATGAACATAATCTTTAAGTCTCCCAAAATAATCAATTCCACCATTTTGTCCGGTATTGATGCAAAGCTTAATGTGCTTGGCTCCATATTGATGCCTCTTTTTCATAAAGTGATCTCACAACAGCTTGTTTCAAACCTAGCAGAACCTCATCAGTAATCAATTTCCTTATAGTAGCTATCATGCATCTCTTACGATCTTAACCCTTGCCTGTCTTTGTCAACTAGGATGAATATAAATCAATAGTAAGGATTTGTTTGTTTTGAACCCATTTTGTCTAGGACTTCTGATTGCTGTTGAGATAGTTAATAATCGGTAGGCATGTTATTGGAGACTTTGCCACTGAATAACAGGAAGTAACTTTTGAGTATATTTTATCAAACACAGGAATTTTATATGTGAGCACCTTTGTAACTGCTCATTGAGTTTTGAGACAATCTTACAAATGGATCTTCCTAAATGGCTGGTGTCCATCAGTGCTAGAACCACAACTCTTCCACCCACTTCCATAGCCTTTATAATGTCTCCTGTATGCATGGTACTCTAGCTCTGGGTAAACAACTCATCATATTATACACATCGCTATTTATTTTCTTGAATAACAAAATTCTTTTGGCTGCAATCTGTGTTGCCTATATCTTTGCTGCGACTATTTTTTTTCTTCCATGTCCTTATTTGTTATTGCAATATGGCCACAGTATGTTTTCATTAATTTAACTTCCTGATTAAGTTTAGTGGCCTCCTTTCCTCAATAATAAGTATCCCATTATCCTCAGTTGCCTTCAGCATTTACCTGCTTAAATTGGTGATTCTTTATCTGCTTGTATTGATCCTCACCCCTCAATTCCGATGAATTATCAAGGTCTGGTACTAGCACATCCACTTCATTGACCTGTGGTGACTCGCAAAAAAAGCCACAGATTACCTACTAGCCTTGCATAATCCCTTCCAAAAACTGCAATCCTTTTATCATCAGTCTCCATAACTTTTTCCCATCTATAATATCTGGTATTCTTATATGCAAACAATAAACTTACATCTCACAGCCATCTGTTTCCCACAGAATTTGTCCCACTATTAATTTAAAGGCTCTGAATTGTAAAAGAAAAGTGATTTCCATTCTGATTTCACCAAGAAATCCAATAAGGAACTCAGAAGAAACTTCTTCACCTATAGGGTGGTAAGAATGTGGAACTCATTACCACAGGAAGTTGTTGAAGCAAGTAGCATAGAGACATTTAAGGAGAAACCAGACAAACATGTGAAGGAGAAGAGAACCGATAGTTGATAGTAGATTAAGTGAGAAAAGATGGGAGGAGGCTCAAGTGGAACATAAACACTACCATGGACTGGTGAGACTGGATGGCCTGTTTCTGTCCATATATCCTAGTAATTGTAAATATTTATCCAAGAGGGAATGGTTTCTCTCGTATCTTTTGGGCTGCAGGGCATTGGAGGGAGTCAATTTCACTGTCATCTTGACAAAGCTTTATTAGGCCTGCCTTGGAGCCATAACTTATTGAGATGCCTTCAGCATTAACCATAATGCCCAAGGGGGACAGCATTCAACCATTTTGAGAAGGGAAGAGGTAAATGGAAGAACAAAAATATTAAATAAATATTAGATACACATAGAACATCTAACCACTCTCCTATCTCACACCTTTGCATTACACCAGAAATGCTTAGGGTTCCAGTGGAACCAGGGTCAGCCCAAAATTCCTCCCACTCCGAGATAATGCAATGCTAGTAAAAGAGAGGAATTACTAGCCAAATCATTTGATTTGTACTTAAGTATCATTTGTTGTTTTAATGTGCTGTTGATTTCATGGATTTAATCATCTTCAGGTGAAAATTCTGCCTTCACTAATATTTGGAAAATAACTTTAGGTAGAAAATGGCAATTACTTTATATTCCAATCTACATTTTTTGCTAACATGAGGACAGAAATTTCAGTTGCTCATTCTTTTCCTGATCAGCAATGCACCATTGATCAAGTTAATAGAGGTGATCTTCCCAAAAAGATTTTAAGTGCTGAATGCGCATGAAAATGGGAATCGCGCCCATTTTTTGGGCAGGCTCCCAGATGCAATTATACGCCACTTAGAAAAAAAGAGGCAAAATGTGATTCTTGCCAGTAGGGGGAGTGGATGGAGCCTATTCGTGCCAGGAAGCAAGCTGCTGAGCTTTTAGGGGCCCCACTGCACAGGCACCCCGGTCTCCAAGTGTACTGTGTACAATATGTACACCGTGCATGGGGAGATCTGTCATGCCCCCCACATCCTCCCAGACATTGGCTCGAGTCCGATTTTTCACTTCTTGACCAATCAACTGGCATAGCGAGCTGGTAAGATTGTCCCCAAATGACTATGCCCTTTCTAATTCATTGCTACCTTACTAATTATTCTATTCGTATCCAAATATTACATGGGAAAATTCCGCCCAAGGCATCAAGAGCAGTTGGTATCCCTGCTGACGCACTAAAATATGGCAAAGAAGCACTGCTGACATGAATGTATTATCTAATTTCCCTTACCTGGAAGGAGGAGAGCATGCCAGGATATCTCAGAGGTACTGTAATTGTGACCTTCTTCAAGAAAGGTGATAAATCAAACTGCAATAACAGCAGAGAAAATTCCGTGCTGTCGGTCACAGGGAAGGTAATTGCAAGGTCCTCCTCATTCAGCTTTTCCCTTTGGCTGAAGGGCTGTTCCCAAAATCTCTATACAGGATCTGCACACTAAGGAGCACAGCAGCCATGATCTTCATCAAGTAGCAAATACAAGAGAAATGTAGAGAACAGCACCAACCCTTGTACATGGTCTTCGCTGACCTCACAAAGATCTTCAATGATGCAAAGGATTATAGAGCATCCTCCATTTCAGCTCCCCTCAAAAGTTTGCCACCATCCTCTGCCTGCTCAACGATGTCATGAAAGCTGTAATCCTGACCAACGGATTTACCACTGACCCAATACCAGCCTCCCATCTATTGACACTTCTCGCTGCCTCGGAAAAGCAGCCAGCATAATCAAGGACCCCATGCACTCTGGACATACTCGCTTCCACCTTCTTCCATCAGGAAAAAGATACAAAAGTCTGAGATCACGTAACAACCAACTCAAAACAGCTTCTTCCCTGCTGCCATCAGACTTTTGAATGGACCTAGCTCGCATAAAGTTCATCATTCTCTGCACCCTAGCTATGACTGTAACACTCCATTCTCCACTCTCCCCTTTCCTTCTCTATGTATGATATGCTTTGTCTGTATAGTGCGCAAGAAACAATACTTTTGACTGTATACTAATACATGTGACAATAATAAATAAATCAAATCAAATCAATTCACATTTGTACTGGGGTCAAACAAAGCTGTGTCATCACACCAATGCCCTTCTCGATCTTTCTTGCTGCAATGCTCCATCTCACTCTCAGGAAATTCCCCGCTTGTATAGAGTTAAACAAACAGGAATCTGTTCAACCTCCGCCACATCAGGCCAGAGCCAAGGTCATCCCATCCTCTGTCATTGAACTACAGTATGCAGACGATGCTTGTGCCTGTGCAAACTTGGAGGCTGAGCTCCAAGCCATTGTCAACACTTTTGCCATGGCGTACGATAGCATGGGCCCTAAGGTCCTCTAACAACCTGCCCCCACCATACAGCACTGCCCTGGCTATCAAAATCCACGACGATGCCTTGGACAACAGGCCACTTTCCATACCTTGGCAGCCTACTGTCAAGAAGGGTAGACATCAATAATGAGGTTCAACTCTGCCCCCAGTGTGTCAGCGCAGCCTTTGGTCAACTAAGAAAGAGAGTGATTGAAGACCAGGACCTCAGACGGACCAGACTCATGGTCTACAGAGCAGTAGTGATATCCACCCTGCAAATGGCTCATAGGCACATCAGCATCAGTGTTTTCGCTCATCCCCAGCATTGAGGCATTGACCATGCTTGATCAGATCTGCTAGGTGGACCAGATCATCCTCATGCCTGACACAAGACTCCTGAAACAAGCACTCTATGCAGAGCTTCGACAGAGCAAACAAACCCCAGGAGAGCAGAGGAAACATTTCAAGGACACCTTCAAAGCCTTCTTGAAAAAGTGCAACATCCCCACCGACACCTGGGAATCCCTGGCACAAGATCACCCGAAGTGAAAGAAAAGTATCCAGGAAGGAGCTGAACACCTCGAGTTCCATCTCCGAGAGCAAGCTAACGCCAATCGTCGGCAGTGAAAGAGCGTGTGACAACCTGGGCATCCCACCCACCCGCTCATCCAACTACCGTCTGCCCCAACTGTGACAGACTGTAGATCGTGCATTGGTCTCTCAGTCATCTGAGAACTCATTTTTAGTGTGGAAGCAAGTCATCCTTGATCCTAAGGAACTGCCTAAGAACAAGAATGGCATCAAATCACCATGACGTCAGAATCTACCTACTCTGCATAGTTCCAGTGGACATTCCCTGCTCACAGCTATACCCTCCACAAAATGACATTTGGTGTGGTCAGCGATACAGATATACATTCATGCTTCAGATGCCATTTCGGAGGCAAAACAACATTAGTAGTACAATAGATCCAGGTACTATGGAGCTGTATTTTGCAGCCACGATGGATTTTTCAGAAATGGGAAAACAGTACTAAATGTTACCCATTTCTCTTCAAAGTCACTGCAATTACCTGGAAGCGAACAGGGTGCCTTGTGCTGTTGAGCCCAATGAAAGTAAGTAATATGAAAACGCAGAAATGTAACACCACTGAATTGTACTTTTACCAGCATGCAAAAAAATGTCAAAACATTCTACGTTGTCAGTTTTTAGCTTTTTATGCTAGATATTTCTTCTGTTTAGACATCAATGTTCATTTTTTTAAGTGCACTTTGTGTCTTTACAATCAAGACATATTGTTTTCTGTCTAGAATCTAGTTAAATTGTACCATGATCACAACAGAAAACCCTTATTCTTTACTCTGATTATCAGAAGGTATCACATTCTTCTTTTGAATTCTCCTGTATGGTTGATGAACTGGATTAATACTTTTACCAATTTGAAACACTAGGCTTTATGCCAATAAATAATAGTGAGCTATATTGTTCAACATACTCCTTGATATATAAGACCATAAAAACAGAACTTGCTTCCTCTCTAAATGAGGGTCCTTAAGTTAATTGCTTAACTTTGTCTGGTTAAAGACACAGGCAGGCGAAAAGAAAACACAGACAGTTCATGGCTACAAAGTTCACAGACATTCTGACTAAGTACTCCTAAATAAGAATTGCTACCATAAACTCACATTCCTATCCACCAAACTATCAATCACAGAGGGTTTCAGTTGATCAAGAGGCCTACCTTCTTTTCAAACGATTCAGAAATGGCTGTCAAAATCAGTTACCAATCCCAGAATAAGAGGCTATCCTTTGATGCATTTAACTGGGAAACTTCCCGTGTTTTGCCTATTTGCAATTCTTATTGTGAGGATTGACTAGAATGACAACGTTATTGCTAAATTATTGCAAAGAGAGTCACTTCTGGCAATCGCATTAAATATCTGAGATTTGGTGAAACTCAAAGGAAAAATCTACAAGTTGTGAAACTGGCCTTGTTATGCAGAAACTTTGGTAATATCAAAAAGAGAGCAACAATGACTGGATACTAATAAGATGCAGCTGCTGAGATGGATGTATGGGCTGCCATTTTACGACCTCGCTCACGTGAGGCTCGTAAAATCTCGTCCGAGGCCAACGGAGAATTCCATTCTGCGAGCCTCGCCTGCCCCCGAGGCAGTAAAATTCCAGCCATGGAGTGACAAGCTTAGGAAACCAGTACATTAGGGGCATCAGTGAAAATTATGGAAGCACCAAAGAAAGTAGCCAAGAAGAGTTTGAAATGGTATGGTCACATGTTGTGGAGAGAGAAAAAGGGAAATGTGGTGAAGCGAGTGACGAACATAGGATTGCCAGGAAGAAGAAGAGGAAGGTCTAAGACCAGATGGAAAGATCTGTTGGCAAGAGACTTAAATGCTGCAGAATTGGAAGGGGAATGGAGTAGATGGAGAAGGGTAATCAACCAGCTCCACGCAAAAAAAGCCGAAAAAAAAATAACAGATGAAAGTGCTGTTTACTGCACCCCCTCCCCAATAATTCTCATTTGTTTGGTTTTGAAATGCTTAAATGTGGGTTTCGACAGCATCAGACATGTCTGACCAAAAATAATAGTTACCCTGTGTTTCCTACATCTAAACCAATATTTTATCCTGGAACATCATTTGCCTTTTGTTCCACGATTCTACCACAGCCACTATTCAAAATGTTCATGCATATACAAATATGTGATGCGTGCAGTGTTTTTGTTTAATGCGATATGTTAGGAGCATCTTCAAATGAAATGTTTCTTTCATGAATCCATGAACTGTGCTAAACAAGTTTTGGGCTTTCAAACATTTTCAGTCAATTAATTTATAACTTTTACACATTATGGCACACTAATCAAGTACAAGAGAGATTTCCACAAAGTTACAGAAGGGTCTGGTGCCTCTTTTGACCACTTTCCTCCCGTAAATGTTTTTTTTTCTGATTACGATGGACCAGGTTTTATGATGATAACAATGCCCCACTCTGGAATTACAGTAGTGATTGGTGTATGGCAGCCAATTTCTCTATGCTGAAAATCACACTTTCTAAGTTTCTAGCAGAAAAAAGCAAAATTGAATTTAAATTATGACAAATTTAGTTGAAAAATGAAATCATGTGTAAATTAAGGCCCTCAGAAAACCTAAAGCAATTAATTGTTATTTTACAAAGTATAAACCTATTCATATTTAGACTTAAGTGTTAATATGAACATGGTTAGCTCTATAAAAGCAAAATGCCTTGAAGAGTACAAATGAATGCATGCTATAGTCCCACACACACTTCCTTACTGCTGTATTAACTAGTTTTTTTCTGAGACTGTTCATTTTAATTAGTTTCTGATTGATTTTTTGTTTTAACTTCTTGTAATATACCAGCTTCCTCATTTTCTTCAAATACTAATTTAGTTTGGTTTATAGTTCTTTTGAGTTTTAGAAATATATGCTAAATAGCACAGTTTATTAAAAGCTTTGTATGTATTTCTTCTAGATTAATTCTTCAAAAAGCACCTCTTAAAAGTGTAAGATAAAAATAGCTTGGGATGCCATGGATATAAATATGGGACTGTCTTTCCAAACCACCTGTGATTTCAAATACATGGTTGAGAGATGATTGAAGAGACCTTTATGCAATTACAAAAACCTTTAGTATGACACCTCCTTAATCAGTTCTCTAAATCCATGTACCAAAAACAATCTGAAGCATTCTTAGTTAAACCTAGTTAAACTGCAATTGTTTCGTTTTTTAAAAAGATGTTATATTTTGAACACCTGCTACTGTCCATCATTTTTCAGAGGCTGATTATTTTAATAAATATTGAACTGAAAGTGCTAACACCACAAAGCTTGATATAGAAACTTGACATCGGGACAATAGGTCTCCACTCTGCTCCTTTTTGTCTATTTCCCTAAATCTTTCAAGTGGCATGAACCTTCACAAACTACTACTTGTAAAATTATTTCAGTTTTTTTATTAACTTTTGAAATGCCAACTCCATTTCTGGAAGACTATCAATTTTTAGGTCAATGTTTTAAAATAAATTGAACAGAGTAAAATAAAAATAAATATTTGAATAACTTTTTTTTAAACCCTCTCTTAAATAATAGTTTTAATGTAGTACTTTATAAAGATACAGTGTATTGAAAAAACACAACACAATACCTCTTAATGCTAGATTTTGTCCATACTTCAAAAAAACATTTGACATCTAATTTTATATGCATAGTTAATTTTCTGTATTTTAAAACATGGGGCTTGAATATCCACTCCAATTAATGTTGCCAACACCATAGTAGCTTGAAAAAATGGTGACAGGTACCTTATTTCTTATCCGCTCCCTTTTAGATCCCATGTCATCATTTTTGTCTTCTTTACCCAGTTTGTCTATTTTCTCAGTACTGAACATGTAGCTCAGGCTGTCTCCCTTCTTCTCTCTTTCCTGTCCATGTTCTTTCCCTCTTTTTGTTTCTTCTTCTTTTGTTCTCATAGCCCTCTCTACTTCATAACGCTCTTTTTGCTTTCTGCGCTCATCCTCACGTCGCCTCTGCCGCTCTCGTTCTCGTTCTTTTTCCCTTAATCTTCTTTCCCGTTCCCTTTCCTTACGTTCTCTATCACTATCGTTTGGTTGTCTATGTGAAAAAAATTACAAAGTTACTTTGGTTTCTTTTTCAATGGCTGCGTACAATGGCATGTATTTTTAATAAATCTATTAAGATAGTTAGTAACTCTATATGGAGCTCAATCTATACAAAGTAGCTATAAAATCATATTAAAATCCTGAAGATTATTTTATGCAGTACTTATTTCTAAAACTATGTGAAGCTTTAGCATTGTGAGCAATTTACAGCTGAGAGTAAATTAAAGGATGCTTCTATAAATTTTAATGCAACAGTATATTGTAACCATAACAATAATAGACTGAATGACTGATTAATTAATTGACTTCAATGGAAAGAAAAACTTAGGTGGATTGTTTAATGGTTGGCCACTCCCATTTTACACCAGCTGTTAAAATCAAAATATCCCCTTGAACTCAATAAAAAGTACTTCAAAGAGCTATATATTTTTTATACTTCATTTCAGGTCAATAACTTTCAATTTTAATTTGAAAGAAGATAGATTATGATTAATGTTGATGACTAATTGTTAACTCTTTCTGAAACCGTCCTAATGCGCTAATTTTATTGTCTACAGATCACTCTGTTGACATTAACAGAGAGAGAAAGTCATTTCCAGATTAGTTGTAAGTAAAAAGAAAGTTTCAGTTATTTTGTAAGCGTAGCAATTTTTTGATATTTAGAAAACATCTATCATCTGTTCGTCTCCTTTAGAGAGCTAAATTGCATCTGTGTTTTTCATTAGTGAAAATGCCTACTGCTTTGTTCGAATCAAATCATGGCTTTGAGAGTAAAATGTTTTAATCTATGTAAATAAACATGTGTAACATTTATATTGCTACACTGCAAAACAAACATTGAAAAATAATATGCTATTGAGAAGGTGGTAGAGAAAATACAATAATCGAAATAAATTCTGACCAAATAAAAGTGTGGCTGTTGGTATTAAAGAAAACTTCTCATCAGCAATTTTTAAAAATGCCATTTTCTAGCTTGCTTTAAAAGTGAAATAACCATTGAAATCATAGTCACATATGTAATCATGCCTGTACTAATAAAATGATTATAACAACAGTACAACTGTAAAAGAGTTACTCCCAAAAATAACTGAAGCTATTTTCAGGTTATTTTTCTAGATGAAATGTTAAAAATACATTTGGCATAAATGTTCAATTGTTATGACAAGATAAACATCGTTGTGTTCACTTTCGCTAGGGAAGTATTAGATCAGCAGGCAATGAAAACTTTAACAAGTACATAATAAAAACTGCTGTTGTAACTCACTTATCTTTGACATCCTTCTGCGTAATCTCTGGCCGTTTTCCTTGCATGTTTCCTGGACAACATAATTTTTCCCACTTTCCCTTTTCATTGTCACCATCCTCTGCTTTCTCCTTCCATTTGTCTGAATCCTTTTCCTCCTCTTTATCAGCCTTTTTCAACAACTAAAGATTACAATACAACTCAATGATATAAAAGGTAGATCATAAAACTGTTACATTTTGGGGCCATTTCAAACCTTCTTATCCGCAATTAATTTTGTAGGGAGTGTCAACTCCCCAAACCTTCAATGAAGTGTCTATCTTTACCTTGTGCTCTAGATAACATTTTAGTGATGATATACCTGAGAAACAAACGTCAAACGTTGTCTGGCAACTGCTCTTAGCTACTGGACAATTTTATACTTCCATAACATTTGATTTCAACAGAACATGGCAATAGGTCTCATATTTAAAGTTTGAAATCTAAATTTAGACAAAAAAATGAACAAGTGGGTAATCTCTTCACTACTCTCCATTTTTCACCCGTTTTTCTGATAAAATCCTTTGCTCCAATTTTTTTTTAATTAAAGGGGAAGTACATTCTACCAATTTCTATCAGAAGTTATCTTCCAGGAAGTGGCTCTAAGTGCCTAAAATAGCTTAATCTTCATTTCAGGTCAATTACTTTCTTTTTTTTTAGTTGAAAGAAGCAGGCTAAACTGTGCAGCACTAATAACTTTACAATTAATCGTTTTAGTTATTTAAATGGTGCCATATGAGGAAACCAACCGCTGTTTGTAACACTATAAATGGAGAACACTATGGAAATCCATGGGAGATGTGAAGGGCTTCATTGTCGAGGCAGAGATCAAAACCATTCTTATTCTAAAAGGAAATATCAAACAGGCTTGATAGCAGCTTTCAATGTGATCACTTCAATCACCTCACCCAACTCATCATCCATCTAGTGAATCAATAATTTCTACTGCCAAATTTTTTCCAACATCATGGCCAGAATTTTACCGCCCTGCCCGCCACAGGAATCAGAGTTTGCAAGTGGCAGAACAAGGTAAGGTCCGTTGACCTTAGGCGGGATTTTATGGTTTCGGGACGAGTGAGGCTGTAAAATCCCACCCCACCTGACAGAAGATCTAAAAAAAGGGATAAATATTTGTACACTTATCACTGACTCTTGGTTACATTCAGTTTTCTGCTTCAAAACTGCAGGTTAGATGTAGCTTTAAAGGAGACAAATGATATGGAACCCCTGTGTCAGTGTGAAGGTCCATTCATTGGTATAAATGGTAAATCTATTCAAACTCTACTGTCCTCAGTGCCCAGTCCAAAGTTTTTCTAACTTTCAGTTCGAACGCATAAAAAGAACTGAAAAGACACCAATAAGTGTACAGGTATCACTCTTCGGCACCAATTGAGCAGAATATACTTTTGTTTTGAATCACAGACTTTGAGAAGCCTCTTTTCATCTCTAGAATTTGAGCTTGATTGCAAAAAAGGATGAGATCAGACTACTCCAGAAAGGAGTGATAGGAAAAGCCTCCTTCCCTGATGACAAGGAAAGTAACTGAAATGAGCTTGCAGTTCTTGGCAAGTATGAAGCAACAAAGCAAAAATGCTAATTCAAAAGCAGATCCTGAGTTTTGCAACAAGAATGCTTGATAAAACGTCACATTAGGGTTGTTTATCTGTTTTCCCAATTCAGCTTTTTCTATTAATCTCGCATTTAACATTTTAATCTCCAACCTAAAAGTTAGAATCCTAAAACTAAAAAAAATTCTAAAACATCTGAATTATGAATGAGATTTTTACAATGGACTAAAGTTAAAAAATTAGTAATCACTCCTAGTGTTTTTTTTTCCATTAATTAAATTTCAGCATTAAAACACTGTTACCTGTTACTGTGTTGCCTCTGTTACATATATTAAGGTGCTGTAACAATATATTATTTTGAACCATGAGATTTTAGATATTTTGTAAGGCGTATAAAATTAACCTGTAAGTTAGATGCAGATAATGTTTCCTCCACTAGAGTATTACAACAAAGTGTCTTCGCCCTAACCTGAAACCTAACTGGAGAAAATTTCCTTACATTTATTCCAGTTTGTACAGCTGTTGTGGGAAATATGTAACACAGAGGAATTTCCTACTCTGCTACAGGCATTTTTATTTCCCTTATTAAACAAGCAGTTCAGTTTGGGGAACAGACAGAGGCAGTTGGTGCTTTCTTTGATGTGGACTGTATCTACTGGATTGAGAGTGCCAACAGAAGATAATAGTCAGTTAAACCTGCCCATCAATCAGAAAAAACATTAACTCCATTATTCACTATGTGGAATGTGGTGGGGCCAATCTCAGTTTGAATTTTGTGAGGGAAAAGCAGTTGGAAGATTTGCCCTAGCTTGCAGCTAATGGAAGAAATCTACAGTGGTCCTCACGGAGCCTTGTTGCACAAAGTAGTCATCAGAGTTAACGTGGAAAGCTGTTGAAATGCAGTTGGGTACCTGTCAGTAAACCAAACAAGGTCCTGAGACATCCACAGTCATGAGGGCTGTAAAGAAAAGGAGGAGGGTCACGTGGCCAAAAGGCTAATGGAAAAACCCCCTCAGAGACTTACCTCGAAGGATACCTGGAGTACTGAGAGAAGGGAATTGAAGTGAATTTCATAAGGCTGCGATACACCTTTGGGATTTTGTAAGATAAGAGAAATCTGAGGTGGGGGAGGGGTATTGAAGGTGCAGGGAGAATAAAAAGTAAAACTGAGTTTATACCATAAGTCTTTATAAGCTATAGTGTTAAGTCATCTATGTGCGGATCCACAAGAGATGGGTGAGATCCTCAATGAATGTTTCTCATCAGTATTTACTGTTGAGAAAAGCATGGATGTTAGGGAACTTGGGGAAATAAATAGTGATGACTTGAGGAGTGTACATATTACAGAGAAGGAGGTGCTGGAAGTCTTAAAGCGCATCAAGGTAGATAAATCCCCGGGACCTGATGAAGTGTATCCCAGGACATTGTGGGAGGCTAGGGAGGAAATTGCGGGTCCCCTCGCTGAGATATTTGAATCATCGATTGTCACGGGTGAGGTGTCAGAAGATTGGAGAGTGGCAAATGTTGTGCCTTTGTTTAAAAAGGGCTGCAGGGAAAAGCCTGGGAACTACAGGCCATTGAGCCTCACATCTGTGGTGGGTAAATCGTTAGAAGGTATTTTGAGAGACAGGATCTGCAGGCATTTAGAGACACAAGTACTGATTAGGGACAGTCAGCATGGCTTTGTGAGTGGAAAATCATGTCTCACAAATTTGATTGAGTTTTTTGAAGGGGTAACCAAGAAGGTAGATGAGGGCAGTGCAGTTGATGTTGTCTACATGGACTTTAGCAAGGCCTTTGACAAGTTACCGCATAGTAGGTTGTTGCATAAAGTTAAATCTCCCGGGATCCAGGGTGAGGTATCTAAATGGATACAAAATTGGCTTCTGTCGGGGTGGTTATGGAGAATTGTTTTTCAAACTGGAAGCCTGTGCTAGTGTGCCTCAGGGATCAGTGCTGGGTCCACTGTTATTTGTCATTTATATTAATGATTTGGATGAGAATATAGGAGGATCTTGATCAATTGGGCCAGTGGGCTGACGAATGGCAGATGGAGTTTAATTTAGACAAATGCGAGGTGATGCATTTTGGTAGATTGAACCAGGGCAGGACTTACTCAGTTAATGGTAGGGCGTTGGGGAGAGTTACAGAACAAAGAGATCTCGGGGTACATGTTCATAGCTCCTTGAAAGTGGAGTCACAGGTGGACAGAGTGGTGAAGAAGGCATTCGATATGCTTGGTTTCATTGGTCAGAACATTGAATACAGGAGTTGGAATGTCTTGTTGAAGTTGAACAAGACATTGGTACGGCCACACTTGGAATACTGTGTGCAATTCTGGTCACCCTATTATAGAAAGGATATTATTAAACTAGAAAGAGTGCAGAAAAGATTTACTAGGATGCTACCGGGACTTGATGGATTGAGTTATAAGGAGAGGCTGAATAGACTGGGACTTTTCTCTCTGGAGTGTAGGAGGCTGAGGGGTGACTTTATAGAGGTCTATAAAATAATGAGGGGCATAGACAAGGTAGATAGTCAATATCTTTTCCCAAAGGTAAGGGAGTCTAAAACTAGAGGGCATAGATTTAAGGTGAGAGGGGAGAGATACAAAAGTGTCCAGAGGGACAATTTTTTCACACAGAGGGTGGTGAGTGTCTGGAACAAGCTGCCAGAGGTAGTAGTAGAGGCGGGTACAATTTTGTCTTTTAAAAAGCATTTAGATATTTACATGGGTACGATGGATATAGAGGGATATGGGCTAAATGCGGGCAATTGGGATTAGCTTAGGGGTTTTTAAAAAAAGGGTGGCATGGACAAGTTGGGCCGAAGGGCCTGTTTCCATGCTGTAAACCTCTATGACTCTAAGTTAGTGATGTTTGAATTGTTTAAATTCTCTTTATATACAATAAAGTTGGGTGTTGTTTAAAAAATTCTTGTAGTATAGTTCTTCCAATTAATTGCTAGGTGTTTAGATTTCTTTTTTAAAACTTTAACGGTCCTAACACTATTTGATTTTATGCCATTATATTCTTCACCGTCATTTTTCCCTTTTGAGTGATAACCTTGCTCATTTAGTCATCCTCTGACCCGTATCTCAAGTACAATGAAACAAGCTGCTCCCATATGTGCCAAATTTTTACATGAAACAAGGTACTGCACAAAATACAATTAAAATCTTTGAAGAATTTATTTTTAAAGGAATAATCCCCAAAATAATCTTGATCACTGCAGGATTTTTAAAACATGAATGCTCTATTTTTAATATGGCTTCTGCTTTTTCAGGTTAAATCCTGAAACAGTAAAATGAGAAGTGAAAGATGAAATTCAATATATTTAATTTTCTTGAAATGCTCAGTGATGAACGAGCAAATGAAGGCAAGAAGGGCCAAGGATTAAGCTCTGCCTGTGCTTATTTAGTTAATCATAGCCATGGTGACAATAGGAACATAACAACTGATCTCAGTGGCTACGTGTTCCTGAGTTGAAATCAGAGTTTATCAATAACTAATAGCCTGAAATGCCTATATACACCTATCAGTTAGGGTTAGGCTTAGCTGTAGTGTCCTGGGAGTCAAATAGCTTTCTGCCACTCTCATGAAAGCCTTAAACCGGCATAGCTACATGAGTGAAGAATCAGAGGAGGGCACCTAGTGAACTCTACATGAAAGGAGAAGTTCTGCTTTCATATGGAAAGTTATCAAACTAAAAAGAAAACAAGAACTTTGTAACAGTGCAATGATCTGTTTCAGTTCAACATTTAACCTTAAGATTAAAACACATTGTTGTCTCTTTGTACAAGTTTGTGTTGTATTAAAATGATTTTTTCAAATAATTACATAATTGTCAGACCAATGTAGCCTTGCAATATAAAAGCGAGGGGGTAGTGAGAAGCAGTTCGTTTAACCACTTCAATAGATGATTTCCCTTGCTACTGGGGCATTTGCAGCATAAATGACTGACCACAAAACATGACATATTTTGGTCAATCCGTAATCGTTCACGTCAAAACAGGAAAAATAATATTTTTGAAAGATGTTGGTGCATTGAATAATCTATTATTGCAAAGATATGAACCTTAATTTTTATTTCTTCTTTTCTTTCCTTCTCTGCTAATTTTTTCTGTTTTTCTGCTTCTTTCCTTTTACGCCTTTCTTCCTCTCTACGTTTTCTTTTTTCTTCTTCTCTCAAACGTTTTTTTTCCAGCTCCCTCCTCCTCCTTTCTTCTCTTTTCTCTTCTCTGATTCGCTGCAATGTAATAAGGTTAACGGAATAAAATACCAATTTTAGGACCAAATGCTAAAATTAATAATAAAAACAGGTTAAAAAGTAAAGGTCCACCTGTTTTTCAAGCTTCTTGTTTTTAATATACTCCAGAAGTGGTGTGGTTCTCCTGGCTAGGGATAAGACAGGAATCAAATTTAGTTTTCCAAACCAATCAATGTTACATCACTCCTCTAAAATGAAATATGTTGGCACAGCTTAAAAGTATTCCAAGCTATTCATGCAAAACTGTACTGTTATTACATGTCTTAAAGGAATCTCAGCATTAGCACTTCTTTCAAAAAACATCAATTCTCATTAACTTCAACATCAGTAGGTTTTGTTAATTTCTGTTCATGTTTTAAAGAGTAAGTACATCATTAAGGAAGCCGTTCTGTTAATTATTGACTGCTGATGCTTTGAATTCACCCAGTTAACATTGTGGAACAGATCTCAAACTGACAATACTGAAGCAAGTGCGATTATGCAGTGGTTCAGTAGTCACAATCGTGACTTTAAAGCAACTGCGCACCTGTGTTCTTGTAGACACGCAGCTGCTTCCAAGTTCTGCTTACACCTTTAAGTTCCTGGCTATAGACATTCTCCAGTGTTAGGAATTGGTCTGTACCCACTAGCAATGCAAAAAACAAAATTTCAGGCTGTACATATAAACCAAGATGTGGAATAGTTACTGAGCCCAATACTGCAAGGAATCACAGAATTCACAGAATGGAAGGATGCCATCCAGCACACTGCCTGTGCCAAGTCTACCTCCTTAACTAGAACTATCCACTGTCATTCCATTTCTCTGCCCTTTTTTCTGTATAATTAAAAATAAGAATCATAAATTAACACAGATAATTCAAATAATCCGACTGTTAAATTGTTGAGAGTGGCATGCGAGCACAGTGGTTAGCACTGCTGCCTCACAGCAGCTGGGACCTGGGTTAAATTCTGGCTTCGGGTCACTGTCTGTGTGCAGTTTGCACATTCTCCCTGTGTTTGCCTGGGTTTCCTCCGGGTGCTCCGGTTTCCCCCCTCATTCCAAAGATGTGCAGGTTAGGTTGATTGGCCATGCAAAATTGCCCCTTAGTTTCAGGGGGACTAGCAGAGTAAATACTTGGGGATATAAGGATAGGGCCTGAGTGGAATTGTTGTTGGTGCAGGCTTGATGGGCCGAATGGCTCCCTTCTGCACTGTAGGGGTTCTATTTTAAAGAAACTAGCGAATCACGGTGAACAAAATTGTGTTCACAGGTTAAATTGTAACATTTTTAATGATTAGTTTATAACAGACAAATTTAT
This sequence comes from Mustelus asterias, assembly GCF_964213995.1. NCBI lineage: Eukaryota > Metazoa > Chordata > Chondrichthyes > Carcharhiniformes > Triakidae > Mustelus > Mustelus asterias. The sequence continues at coordinate 79,558,483 of NC_135810.1, forward strand.
GCTTTCAATTAGCAGAATGATCCTGCCAAAGGTCACAGTCGATATCCAAACTGCCAAACTATTCACAAAAGACAGCTATTCTTTTCAGCATACACAGAGTTGGTTGTCTGGTTTAATGATGATGATTACATCTTAATCAGGTCATAGTGGGACATTTGGGTCACAGCTTAATTCATGAGTTCTGGGCCTGGTTCATTAGTCCAATATGTGAGGCAGATACAACTACATTTAGGAAGAACTTGCATTTATATAGCACTTTTCATGACCTTCAGGCAGTGTGTAGTTCCTGTTGTAAAACAAGGAAAGGCAACAGTCATTTTGTGCACAGCAATCTCCCACAAAAAGACCAGAAAGCCTGGCTAAGTGATGTAGGTTGAGAGTGATGATACTGGTAACTTTCTCTTATTCAAATAGTACCATAGGATCTTATACATTGACCCAAGAGCAGACGGAGCCTTATTTTAATATCTCATCTGAATGACAGCACCTCTGATGGTGGGGCACTCTTTCAGTAATCCACTTAAGTGTCAGCCAAAATTAATTGCTCCAGCCTCTGGAGTGGAACTTGAACTCATGATTTTCCAGCTCAGAGGTGAGTGCTCTGCAGAGCTGATCCCAATAATATTAAGTTATTTTTAATTCCAATCTGATTGCCAGTTTATTTTACTCTTTTTTCCACCCTTCCATCCTCTTCAAAATAAAATACATTGCATCTCAAAGCAGTATCTAGTTTGGTGAATTGCAATCAGCCACCTATTTTTTACAAGCTGCTCCCCAGATTCAACATTGATCTTAAAATGTTTTACATTTTCTTTCAGTATGGCCTTATGCTGCTTGAACTCTCTCCCTAAGGAACATTTGAACTCTTTCTGATATTCAGGTAATGCTAGGCAGCCTGTTGTTAATGATATTCTCCAGATGAGTGCAAAGCATCTCAACTGACTTTTGATTTGCATGGTTTCAATCTTGAAAAGGCAGAATATGCAAAGATCTCAATGTTTGAAAACTTGTCTTGCCATTAGATGTTGCCAGTGGTGTAAATGCTGAGGATTAGGAATCATCAAGGTGTATGATATTGTCTCTTAAACTCAGTTGTAAACTGCCTGACAAACTAAGCCTGTCTCTGACTTTTCAGTTCACGTTCATCCTGTATGGGCTTTCCCAGAAAAGGAATATTTGAATAGATCTTGCTCTGTCTTTCCTAGGTAGGTTAATTGTTGGACTGAACTCAACCGTATTTCCTTAATCAACTCAGATCCAAGTACTGTGAAAGTAATACTTGCTGGAAAATACCTTAAAATCGATGCCTATAGATCATAACTCTAGATGAACAATTCTTGATAAGGATCTTGTTTAAAAGGTGAGCTAACAGCAACAACACTCATTTTTTCTGATTTTAACAAATTGAACAGCTTTCTATCATTAACAGCATGTGACCTATGTCAGAGGTCTGATCTAGTGGCTGATGGAGAAAACACCAAATTCTGTCCCATGAGCTATTACTTATTTGTCCACTCCATCCTTTAACTATAAACTGACATTGGTAAATGCCAGGATTGGCAAATTTAGTCAGGAGCTTCCACAGTACATGGCAACTTACAGATAATAAAGAGCAACTGTGTTTTGTTTGGCTTGAAATCCACTCAGGAGGAATATTGTCTGTGACAGTCTTGTTCATAGTGTTCAGGAGCATCCCAGAAAGGATCTTTCCAACAACAGGTAGGATTGAGGTATTTCCACAGTCAGAACAATAAACTTTAAGTTTCTACAATCGTGAATGTCATAGTCAAACCTAAGATAACCAGACAGATTTTCTATAACTGAGTCACAATCTGAGACAGGTGCTTTGCCAACCTTAGTTTGACTGATTATTTTCTTGTTTTGCCGAAAAACTATATAACTGCATATAACATTATATTTAGAGTAGTTATGGAAAGGAACAAGAAATAAAGGTGAAATATTCAAAAGGAAGAGGGAAATTTCAGTCATTTGAAAGGGGATCCGGACCAAGTGGGTTGGAAACAAAGATTGTCAGCTAAAATAATTTATGAGTATTGAAAAGCATTCAAGGAGGAAATTGCTTGGGTGTAGAATAAACACATTCATAGGATGGGGTTAGGAAGGGTATCCAATGTTAGACTGCTTGGATGACGACATATTTGAGATTAAAATGAAACAGAAAAAGTAGCCACATAATAAACGCAAGCTGAAGACAAGTACAGAGTCGAAGTGAGAAAGGAAATAACAGGAACAAAGTCAATGAGAAAAGATGAACGTTTACCATAAAAGGGAATACCAAAGTCTTTTATAAACATATAAAGAGTAAAAGGATAGTCAAATAAAATATGGAGATGATGAGAGATCAAAAAGATAATTAATTTTGAAGGCAGAGGGCATGGCTAAGTTGTGAAATGTGTACTTTGCATCTATCTTTGCAAAAAAAAATCATCCTATGTCACAGTGAAAGAGGATGGGGTAAGAGAAACTGGGTAGAATTCAAACACATAAGAGGAGGTAATTGGAGATTGACAGGGCTCCAAGTTGACAAAATCTTCACACATGATGGGATGCATCCTAGGGTGTTGAGAGAAGTAAGAATGGAAATAAGGGAGACTGTCCTGTATCCTCCTTGGATATGGGAGTCCTGCCATAGGACTGAAATGTTGTAAATGTTACACACCTGTTCAAAAAAAGACTACATCAGTCAGCCTAATATCGATTGTGGGGTAACTTTGAAACCATAATCTGGGACAAAATTCATTGTTACTTGGAAATACATCACTTAACGAATAACAGCTAGCATCGATTTGCTAAATCCAATCACATCTGACAAACTCGACTGACTTCTTTGATGAAAGGAAAGGGTTGGGGTATTGGTAAAAGGTATTGTGGCTGCCTTAGACTCTGAAGGGGAGGGGGAGCTAGGAGGTATGTGCTGTGCCAATGTGCCCCTCTGCCACCACTGAGGCACCTCTGGGTTGGGTGGAAGTGATTGACCTCGGGACTCCCCTCGCCACCCCCAAGAGAGACTCGGAGTCGGGATCCCCTCAGGCCTCCATTTCTGGCCCCGCCCCTTGGCAGTGCCAAGCTTACACTGCCACGGCACCCTGGCAGTGACACCCTGACCTTGCATCTTGGACTCCAAGGTGGGGCAGGGAGGTGAGTGCTGTGCCCATGTGCACCTCTGCTGCTGCCAAGGGGCCTGGGGGTTGGGTGGGTTCGATCTGAGAGACCTCAGGACTCTCCTGTGGGATGGTAGTCTAGTGGCTGCACTTGTCCTTATTTCCCTGGAAAAAGTAGTGTTCACTCTCAGGTTGGTGATTTCCGACACCATTCTGATAAAGATATTCATTACTGTCTCTGTCTTTTAAAAGTTGGTCACTTTAATATCCATGCCCCATGGAAATAGGAGCCTTCAAAATCACCACAGCTTCATTCCACAGTAGGGATTGGCCCTGGTTAATGTCATAATGTCATAACCAAATAAACCTGTTGGACTTTAACCTGGTGTTGTTAAACTTCTTATAATGTCATAAGCTCCAGGCTTTAAAGTGCTCTTATAGAAATGACCTTCAGTTTTATCAGGGAGATTGTCTTGCTTTCTCATAAGGCCCAGCTGCTCTGAAACTCATTTGAAGTGCTCTGATGGACAACAAAGATTGAGTTTCACCAGGGACTTCCCCGTTTACCATTGAAAAAGTAGCACCTGATGTCTGGCTCCATGCTTTGATTGACAGGACATAAGAACTAGGAGCAGGAGTAGGCCATCTGGCCCCTCGAGCCTGCTCCGCCATTCAATAAGCTCATGGCTGATCTTTTCATGGACTCAGCTCCACTTATCCACCCACTCACCATAGCCCTTAATTCCATTACTGTTCAAAAATCTATCTATCTTTGCCTTCAATACATACAACAATTGAGTCTCAATTGCTTCACTGGGCAGGGAATTCCACAGATTCACAACTCTTTGGGTGAAGAAGTTCCTCCTCAACTCAGCCCTAAATCTGCTCTCCCTTATTTTAAAGCTATACCTCCTAGTTTTAATTTCACCCACCAGTGAAAACAACCTCCCTGCTTCTATCTTATCTATTCCCTTCATAATTTTATGTATTTCCATAAGATCCCCCCTCATTCTTCTAAATTCCAAAGAGTATAGTCCTAGTCTACTTAGTCTCCCCTCATAAACCAATTCTCTCAACTCTGGAATCAACCTAGTGAATCTCCTCTGCACCTCCTCCAATGCAAATACATCCTTTCTCAAGTAAGGAGACCAAAACTGTACACAGTACTCGCGGTGTGGCCTCACCAACACCTTATACAGCTGCAATATAACCTTGCTGTTTTTAAACTCCATCCATCTGACAATGAAGGACAATATTCCATTTGCCTTCTTAATTACCTGCTGCACCTGCAAACCAATTTTTTGTGATTCATGCACAAAGACACCCAGGTCCCTCTGCACAGCAGCATGCTGCAAATTTTTACCATTTAAATAATAGTCCATTTTGCTATTATTTCTACCAAAATGGATGACCTCACATTTAACAACATTGTACTCCATCTGCCAGACCCTCGCTCACTCAGTTAAACTATCTATAATCCCTCTGCAGACTTTCAGTGTCCTCTGCACTTTGCTCTATCATTCATCTTAGTGTCATCTGCAAACTTTGTCACACTACTTGGTCCCCAACTCCAAATCATCTATTCAAATTGTACACAATTGTGGTCCCAACACTGATCCCTGAGGCACACCATGAACCATTGATCGCCAACCAGAAAAACACCCATTTATCCCCAGTCTTTACTTTCTGTTAGTTAACCAATCCTCTATCCATGCTAATACGTTACCCGTAACGCTGTGCATCTTTATCTAATGCAGCAGCTTTTTGTGCGGCACCTTGTCGAACTGGAGATCCATAAACACCACATCCACCGGTTCCCCGTTGTCCATTGCGCTTGTAATGTCCTCAAAGAATTCCAGTAAGTTAATTAAACATGACCTTCCTTTCATGAATCCATGCTGCGCCTGCCCAATGGGACAATTTCTATCCAGATATCTTGCTATTTCTTCCTTGGTGATAGATTCAAGTATTTTCCCTACTACCAAAGTTAAGCTAACCGGCCCATAGTTACCCGCCTTTTGTCTACCTCCTTTTTTAAACAGTGGCATCACATTTGCTATTTTCCAATCTGCTGGAATCGCCCCAGAGTCCAGCAAGTTTTGGTTAATTACCACGAGCGCATTTGCTATTTCCTCCGCCATCTCTTTTAGTACCCTGGGATGCATTTCATCAGGGCCAGGAGACTTGTCTACCTCTAGCCCCATTAGCTTGCCAAACACTACCTCTTTCGTGATAATGAAAGTTTCTCAGTCCTCACCTGCCATCGCCTCCTTGTCATCAATTTTTGGCATATTATTTGTGTCTTCCACTGTGAAGACCGATATAAAATACCCGTTGAATGCCTCGGCCATTTCCTCATTTCCCATTATTAAATCTCCCTTCTCATCCTCTAAAGGACCTTAGCCACTCTTTTTTGTTTTATATATTTGTAGAAACTGTTGCTATCGGTTTTTATATTCTGAGCTAGTTTACTCTCATAACCTATCTTACTTTTCCTTATAGCTTTTTCGTGGCTTTCTGTTGACCTTTAAATATTTCCCAATCCTCTAGTTTCCCACTAATCTTTGCCACTTTGTATGCATTTTCTTTCAATTTGATACCGTCCTTTATTTCCTTAGATATCCATGGCTGATTATCTCTTTCCCTACAATCCTTCCTTTTCACTGGTATATACTTTTGCTGAGCACTGTGAAAAATCGCTTTGAAAGTCCTCCACTGTTGCTAAATTGTCCAACCATAAAGTCTTTGCTCCCAGTCCACCTTAGCCAACTCCTCCCTTAACCCATTATAATCTCCTTTGTTTAAGCACAAGACACTGGTATTAGATTTTACCATCTCATCCTCCATCTGCATTTTGAATTCAACCATACTGCGATCGCTCCTTCCGAGAGGATCCCTAACCATGAGATCATTAATTATTCCTGTCTCATTACACAGGACCACATTTAGGATAGCTTGCTCCTTTGTAGGTTCCATTACATACTGTTCGAGGAAACTATTGCGGATACGTTCTATGAACTCCTCCTCAAGGCTGCCTTCACCGACCTAGTTTGACAAATCGACATGTAGATTAAAATCCCCCATAATAATTGGCATACTATTTTTACATGCATCAGTTATTTCTTTGTTTATTGCCCGTTCCACCATGATATTATTTGGTGGCCTATATACTACGCCTATCAGTGACTTCTTCTCCTTAGTATTTCTAATTTCCACCCAAATGGATTCAACCTTTTTCTCCACAGAACCTGTATCATCTCTAACTACCACCTTATGTCATGCTTAAATATCAGAGCTACGCCACCTCTCTTACCTTCCTGTCTGTCCTTCCGAATAGTCTGATACCCCTGGATATTTAACTCCCAGTCATGATCACCCTGCAACCATGTCTTTGTAATGGCCACTAAATCATACTCATTCGCGATGATTTATGCTGCCAACTCACTTAACTTGTTTTAAATGCTACAAGCATTTAGGTAAAATGCCCTTAAGTTAGTTTTTGTAACTTCTTTTTGAAACCTAACACCTCCATTAATAACATCTCCCGAGTTCCCCTTCCTTTTAACTTTTTTCATAATTTTCCATGTAGTTGAACCCTCCTACCCACATGCTGCATTGCTTCCCATTAACCATTATACTTCCTGTGGTTTTACCCTTCCCTTCCACCCTCACTTTAAAGTCCTTGAGACCACCCTGTTTATCCTTTTCACTGGAACACTGGTCCCAGATCAGTTCAGGTGAAGACCATCCCAATGATACAGATCCCTCCTGTTCCAGTATGATGCCAATGCCCCATGAAATGGAACTCCTCTTTCCCGCACCACTCCTTTAACCACATGTTTACTTCCCTAATTTTCTCATCCTTATGCCAATTCGCACGTGGCTTGGGTAGTAATCCAGAGATTATAACCCTTGAGGATCTGTTCTTTAATGTAGTTCCTAGTGCTTGATAATCCCTAAACTGGTCCTCTTTCCTAGTCTTATCTATGCTGTTTGTCCCAATGTGGACCACAACAACTGGATCCTCCCCCTCCCACTCCTGTATCTTTTCAAGCTAGTCAGAAATGTCCCTCACCCTGGCACCGGGCAGGCACCATACCATGCGGGACTCTCGATCCTGCTCACAAAGGATGCTATCAATCCCCCTAATTATAGAATCCCCTTCAACTTACCCACTAACCAGGAGCTATGTTTGTTTTTTTTACCCTTTACCGTTGAATGCAGGTGGGGTCAGAAGTGGAGGCCTGAGAAAACCCCATCTCGGAATATCTTTCTTGTGGTGGTGGTAGTAGTGGGGGGCAGGGGGTGGGGTGGCTGCATGGTGTGCGGTTGGGAATTACCTGTTCTTTCAATGGCGGGGAATGGGAATGTCCCTCTGTGCAGAGGGGTTAGGGATTCACTCCTCATCAGCAGGCGTCGCCATGTCTGTTGTGAGTAGAGGGGGACCTGTGTCTCAGCGCTGAGATTGGGGCGCCCTTTAAAAATTGCGCTCTAGTCTCTGTAAAGCTAGGCTGGCTAGCGTGTCTCACGTTATGAATATTTTTAAATGCCAGATGTGGGTGAGTCCCACCTAACAGGCACTGCTAGAACCAAAGGGAAACACTCTGGTTTTCCAGTTGGTGGGAGCACTTATAGAGTGCAGTCAGGTGAATCGCACCCATGGACTTTCAAGACATGTTTGATAAAATGCCATGACATAGGAATTGTTCGTCATCTCTCTCATAGAAAGCCACCAGTGACAAAGAGATCCAACACTCCTGCATTGCACCAGTTCAACCTTCTGCAAACTATGGCAGCAAATGTTTGACAACAAAGACTTCCACAAAGGTAACAAAGATCTGAGTGTACAGGGTGGTTAACATCACCACACTCCTGTACTGCAGTGGGACCTGGACTATATATCAACAATACGTAAGAAGGCTGGTGAAATTCCATCGCATCCTGCAGAGTCAATGGGATGACCATCAAGCAAATGATAGTGTCCTTCTTGAAGTCAGGTCCACAATCATTCCGGCACAACTCCTGCAAAATCACCTTTCTTGGGCTGGATATTGTGTCCAGATGGCTGGAAACTGTCTTCTCTACTCTCAATCAGTCAACATTCCAGGGAGGCAAAAGAAAACATTTCACAAAACATTTTGAAGCTCTCCTCGAAATGCAGCAGCATTGATCTTAATGACTGAAAGGAGTTTGCTATCAGTCATTCAGAATGGTGGCTTGCCATCAAGCTGCATCACTTTTTGCATCTCGAAGTCTTAATGATGAGGCAGAATATTAGTAGACAAGGAAAGAACAGGAAACAAATCCTGCACTCCAGATCCCCTTCCCTTGTAGGCATCCTGCCTGATGGTCCAAAGATCTGCAGGTCGAGTACAAAATCTAGGTTGACATTCCAGTGCAGAACTGAGGGAGCACAGCACTATCAGAAGTGCCATCTTTTGATTAAGATGTCAATCCTAAGCCCCACCTGTCCTGTTCTCTCTTGTGCATCAGCCAACATTAATACAGACTCTGGTCATCACCACATTGCTGTTTATGGGACCTTGCTGGGGGTAATGCAGCTGCCATGTTTTCTACATTACAAAGGTGACCAGACGTTTAAAGTACTTAATTGGATGTAAAACACTTTGACATGACTTGTGGTCATGAAAGGTATTATATAACTGCAAGCTCTTTCTTTCTAAAAAACTTGTTAGTTTTCAAGCTAGAGTCTTATGTCAACTCTGGAGCCACATTTGTAGGAAGGATGCCAAGACCACAGAGAGGATACAGAGGAGTTTAACTAGAATAGCACCAGGAATGAGGGATTTGGTTATGTTGAGAGACTTGAGAAGCTGGATTGTTTTCCTTAAAAGTAGAGAAGGTTATGGAGAGATTTAATAGTGGTGTTCAAAATTACAAAGGGTTTTGATAGAGCAAGTAGGAGAAACTATTTCCACTGGCTAGAAGGCAAGTAATCAGAGATAAGATTGGAGATTAGAACAGGTTTTTACACCACGAGTTGCGGTGATCTGGAATACACTGCCTGAAAGTCTGGTGGAAGCAGATTCAATCGAAAAACTTGAAAAAGGGTACTGGAAATATACTTGAAAAGGAAAATAATGTAGTCATATGGGGAAAGAGTAATGGAGTAAGACAAATTGGATAGCTCTTTCAAAAACCTAGCACAGGTACAATGGGACACATGTGGCATATGATTTTAAGAATAAACAAAAAAAACTAAAACGATTGAGCAGTATAGTAGCTCAGTATGTTGGGGCCCAAATGTACTGGGATGCAAAGTTGTAAAACGTGATTGTCCAGTTGGTAAATTACAGATATTACTTTTGTCACTAGAGGAAGATGGCGCAATGTTGTTTACAGTATTAAAAATTTGCTAAATATTATAAGATCACCATTCATTATGCTTACCAGTGGATTAGCAAATGTGCTGTAAAGGAACATTAATGAACCCCAATAATGTTTCTTCAAATATTTTAAGTGACATAGGCTGTCTACTTGCCAGAAATCAACAAAACTGTGGCTCTCCGCCATCAGTACTGGATTTCAAGCAGACATACACATCAAGATGTTATATGAATAGAGAAACAACTTTAAAGAAAAAAATCTGAATATCCGTCAAAAAGACAAAGTAAAATATGTTAGCAAAGTAAAAGCGGAGATATCTGGCTTAACTTAGATGGAGATTACTTAACAGAGCAGAAGGACCAAGGGCCCTTTGCATTCTTTTGGGTTTTAAATTTGATCTAAAATCTCTCATTTTCAAAAACGTTTTTGGAAAAAATAAATTCAATGGAAAGGGGCCATCTCAACCAAATTTGTTTCAAGTCTGACCAGCTTTTGCTGTTGAGCTAATTATAAACATATGAAACAACTTTGCTAGTGACACAAAATAAGTTACAAAAAATGCTATAAGTATAACCTGAAAATCATCATCAGACTAACCAATCAGTTCTCTGGTCTTTGCCTCTATCTCTCCCAGAAGCGTCTCTGGGTTGGCTGCAATTTTTTCTTCATCTGCACAGTAACTTTCCAGAAACTTCTTGTACTCAGGATCTATAGTTTAAAAAAAAAACTACATTCAATTACTTGTCGAACTTAACACAGATTTTTAAAAATGCAAAATTCCTCTTTTAGTGAGAAGTGAGACCTTTTAACCTTCTCTGTAATTACTAATGTAACAAAATTACAAAGGGATTTTGAATTGTGTGAATGTTACCGAGTTGTTTTGCAGAGAAATTTAGGCAGTTCTCTAATCACCATTAAAAGGAGCTACTTGGATCAGATTCTAAAATTCTTACAGTCTAGCTCCTGCAAACATTTTAAGTATATTTTTTTTAATACTTTTCCAATTCAATCAAATCAAATCCAATTCAGAGTCTCAACAAGTTGAGACATTTCAAATCCAGGCTGACAAGACAGGGCGAGCGACCAAATCACCCTGTCCTGGGCCTGATCTACATGAGCCAAGCTGATTGGAGAAGGGGGAGGTTCCTCCTCCAAGACTTGGGCTCATTTGCATCTTAGCCAAAAGGCCGAGATGCCGCTTTTAAAAATTGCTTCATATGAAACATATGAAGCTTCAATGTAACCTAATGACCTCAACCAAGTGCAGCATCCTCTCCATACTACACTTGATCTTAGCCAAAAGGCCCAAACATTTTAAGTATATATTTAAAGGATATTGCAATTCCTTTTAGGTAGCACTAAATATTAACATTTCACTGACAAATTCAAGCTTCTGTCATGTGCCTATTTTGGACATTATGGCAATCAAGAAATATGGGAATTTGCAAGAAAGTATAGATGAGGTAGAAAATCTTATTGAACGACAGACGAGGCTTGAGGGGCCATATGACCTACTCTTGCTCCTTTGTCTTAAGTTCTGATATTTGAAACAATGTGTTTTTTGCAACTTTTCTCTGTCAGCCTGTAATGTTCATGACAAAATTATGTAATTAGCAAGTCTGATGAATTTCTATTTAATCCCTGCATTCTAAAGTTGTTACCAATCAGAGGTGACATGGAGGTGGAGGGGATTTTCTGCTCCCCTTTTTCAGGGGGTGGAATCAGTGGTGGGAGTGGGAAATCCTGTGGGAGTCCCAAAACATGGTTTACATCAGCAGGATTTACATACATTTATCAAGCCTTTACACTTGATAGCCCCCACAAAGATAGATTGTCCATTCATTTCGGTGTACAGGCACATGATGTCAATTATGGGTGATACGGTGGCACAGTGGTTAACACTGCTGCCTTACAGCGCCAGGGACCGGGTTCGATTCCCGGCTTGGGTCACTGTCTGTGTGGAGTTTGCACATTCTCCCCGTGTCTGCGTGGGATTCCACCGGGTGCTCCGGTTTCCTCCTACAGTCCAAAGATGTGCAGGTTAGGTGGATTGGCAATGCTAAATTGTCCCTTAGTGTCAGGGCGACTAACTAGGGTAAATGCATGGGGTTATGGAGATAAGGCCTGGGTGGGATTGCGGTCAGTGCAGACTCGATGGGCTGAATGGTCTCCTTCTGCACTGTAGGATTCTATGACAGGTCCCCAACAATGGCCATACGCTGAGCAGAACCCACTGGAAGCACGCAAGTGAGTACATCCCCCAGTAGGGCGAGGGTCATGTCCAGGCAGTACCTAGCAGTTGCAGAGGGTATTCCGTGTAGGCGGATGGTGTTGCTTGGTGGGTGTTTGGGGATTCTGTGGGAGAATTATGATGGGGGGGGGGGGTGGGGGGAGTTAATTTTTTAAAAATCGGGACACCCTTTAAAAGAAACACTTCGATCTTTTACAAATTCAGTTGCTGGTGGAGTGTTGTAGGACCCTCTGCTTAACTTTGTTTTGCCCAAGTTCCTAAAAATGCAGCGGAGGATGGGGCTGGTGGCTTTCACACCATTTTTCCTACCCGCTGCACCACTTTGCTAAAATACCATCCACTGTGTTTTTGTGCACTGACACATGAATGAATAATATATCGGATATGTTCATTTCTTCCACTTTGCAAAGTTTCAGATGTGAGGTCTCAGGACCACCTCAGAAGCCTTCAAGTGAATCCAACTAAATGAAACAATCTCCAATCAGGCTACTTTTACATGATTCCCAGCAGACTGCTAACAGAAATGCATTAGTTTATTTCATTTATTGTTGGCGATAGTGCAACACGTTTGTGTTATGATCCACATAAAGACCAAAACAGAAATTCAAATTTCCAATTAATAGCTGAACAGATGACACAAGATTTCATGTTTTCAAATGTTTAATGTAACAAACTAAAAGCACTCATGACTATACACTAGTATTGTAGAAAACCCCCAAAACTACAGAACTTTTAACACCACCGAAAAAACCCACCATCGGGGATATGTTACACTGTCCTTTAAGTAAACATTCAATTCTCCAGGATCATTCCTAAGTAATGCTTAGTTCCTGATGGAACATTTAACAGTCTGGCAACATTTAACTCCAAAACTGTCTTTCATGATACAAGTTTTCCTGGAGAACCTCTCCCTCTAGCTAAGCATGGCAAGCTGTCCAATCTCACTTTCTCTTCCCATGAATTTGGACTTTCCAATCTGAAAACGAGCTCCTACTTACATTAATGCACGGTGAACCACAATGTTCTGCCTATATCTGCTATTCTTCTCCTGGATCCTACTGTATATGATATTCAGCAAAACTTTAGGAAAGCCTGTAACCAAATTTTTACAATGGCTTCCTCTGCACCCTTCCCCATAGCAATGTGATTCACATGGGCCTTGTATCCAGGTAGAGATACTGATTAACTACTTTTTAGAATCCAACTCTATCCTTTCTTGGACAGTTCAAAGTTTACCATTTTACCACCTGACATTTTTAATGGGGCTTGGAAACTTGCAGTCTGTTCAATGGCATCACAGATGCCTTTACCATTGTCTACAATTGTGACTATCTTGCACCTTTTTTGTTTACGGCAAACTCCACAAGTTTATGTGGTGACAGGTCTGGTGGGAGGATTAGCAAAGGCTCCGACTGAGCCATTTCTGAGGTATCAGAAGGTCCATGACCCAGTATAAATCGGCTTCCTGGAACATCTAATGTCATGGCGACCATTAATAGCAGCAAACATTTCAGTATTCACTGCTACTGTAAGATCCCAGTATCTCCTTATGTGGCTTGGTGTCATTTTTTTATGATTGTGTTGTGAAGTGACTTGGGATCTTTGAGCACAAAAAACCGAGGGGAGCTTTAATCAAAGTGTATAAGATTGACAGGAATAGCTAAAGTAGGGAGAAAAAAAACTGTTCCCCTTAGCTAATGGACAAAAGAACACAGACTAAAGGTTTTGGGCAAGAGATGCAGGGGTGATGAGAGGAAGAACCTTCTTATACAGTGAGTGGTAATGAACTGGAATTTGCTGCATCCAACAGTGGTGGAAGCACAGACGATTTCAAAAGGAAATTGGATAGATACTTGAGTGAAATAAATTAGCAGGCGATGGGGATAAAGTAGTAGAATGGACTGACTGAAATACTCTGCAAAATGCCAGCGTGGACTCGATGGGGAACGGTCTCCTGTGCCATACTGGCTCTCTAAGGGAAAACATTTTAGCAATTAGTTTTGCAAGTTTGGTATTTTGCAATTTCTTTTCCCCCATGCTGCTCAACAATTCAAAGCAGACATTTTGGGCTAACTTTTATCTAATCAAACCAACTAACAGGACAAAAACTGATTTGACATTGATACTGGTTTTGCCACAGCATTTAAACTCATCCACCATATTAACATTCTCTTTTTAGGTTTCCAGACCAAATGGCAGAGGTGGGGATAACAGAAGCCATCAAAGGAAGGATTTCAAATTAAAAGGACCCCAGTAGGGTTCAGAATGGTTTTGATTCCTGTGGCTTCAGCAACTACAGGAATGGAAAGGAGAGCTGGGCAGGCTGCTCACCACCTCTACCCAGCCCACACCACTCAGTCTCTGACTCTTACCTGGAGGTCCTGCTGTAGGATTTGAGGGACTAGAATGGTGATACCAAAGACAGAAGAGAGAAGACAGCTTCTCCAACCTCCCTGCGATCTCTGACAGAGCTCACTCACCCCACACACCACCCACCCCAGACAGAGCTCAAACTCTCCTCCCAGGACAGCCGAATCCTCACCACACCAACAAAAGCTCTCAACTCTGTTCCAACAGCAATCGGATTAAGTAGCCAGGGATTGCAGAAGGTGAGCCTGGAGAGGGATGGGGTGGATGGATGAATATGGCTGATAAGTAAGGTGTATTCCCTCATGCCAGAAATGAGTTCCTGAAGAGATTCAAGGAACTCAGGTGGGCATAAATATGAGTGGCATAACACTTGACATTCCCAGCATTCTCCTACAACACACTTCTTAGAACAGCACCACTGTATCTCCACCTCCACTTTTTCCACTCTCTCCAGACACCTCCTTACATCCTCATTTGAAAATCCAACATTCAGTCACCCTTATCTTTGTGCCGGCTCACACCTAGGCCTCAAAATTTTCTCCATAAATGCAGTCCTTCTCTCCACAGAATCCATTTCTCACACTCGAGAATCTCCTTTCAGATGACAGCATAGAAGTCTATGCCAAGTTCTCGATTGGGAAGAAGGTCTTGGTCCAAGAGACTGCAGATGTCAGCAACAACCTGCTGTGAAAGTCCACAACTCCTGTGGCACTGATGTTCACACATGTTGAGAGAGAGTTGACCCTCTTCCTGTACACCACGTCAGGGACATTACCTCAGTCGTGCTGCATCTCTATGTTCATCTATCTTGCGGAGTGCCATGTGGATAAGGAGGAGGCAGCTGGTGCTGTTGGCATTTTTGCTGCTGCTCCAGGTGCTATTTCTCCTCTTGTTCTTACCCCAAAGTGCAAGGTAGAGCTGCAGCTGCTCCGATGCTGTGCTGAAGGCTGACATCAGGGATATGCAGATCAAAGTGAGCGAACTGACTTTCAAGATGGAGATCAGCTATCAAACAGCAAGAGCACTCTCAGAAGGATGCTCTGAGCAGCAATCTCTCATCGAATCATTGCAGAAGTGATTCACAAGTTTCCTTGTTTGAAGCCTTTCCAGCCTGTCAAGTTCATTTAAGAATCACTCACCTACACCCTTGCCTTGTTGACTCCAATAGGCTCTACAAAGCTAGCAAAACTCTTGCATTGACTTTTAAAGCTAGAATGTGGTGTTAAAACCCGAGTTAATTGCCTCTTTGCATGTTTTAATTACATATCCAACAGCTGCAAACCCACAATGTTAAACCAAGGAGTGGATAGAAGCATTTGGATTCCCATCACCATTCCTTGCCTGCCCTTGCCAGTTAAAATTTTTCACTTCAATTTTATTCACCTTACTCGGTCAATTTGTTTAGTCCAAATGTGCACTGATTGATGGTCATTAATTATAATAGAAATAATGATCCCATGCAGAAATTTTCTTTTCCTACTATTTTGCAAGCGGCTCAAACACAATTTGATTGTTTTAAATTATTTATTCAATGAATGCGAACTTTGCTGGCTAGGTTAGCATTTATTGCTTATCCCCAATTGCCCTTGAGCAGGGTGGTGGTGAGCCGCCTTCTTGAACTGACGCAGTCCATGTGGTGTAGATATTCCCACAGTGCTGTTAGGGTGGGAGTTCCAGGATTTTGACCGAGTGACAGTGAAGGAATGGCAATATACTTCCAAGTCAGGATGGTGAGTGGCTTGGAGAGGAACCTCCAGGTGATGGTGTTTCCATATATCTGCTGCCCTTGTCTTTCTAGATGATAGTCATGGGGTGGAGATGCCGGTGTTGGACTGGGGTGGGCACAGTAAGAAGTCCACAACACCAGGTTAAAGTCCAACAGGTTTATTTGGAATCACGAGTTTTCGGAGTGCTGCTCCTTCATCAGGTGAGTGGAGGTAGGTTCACAAACATGACATATATAGACAAAAACACAATTGCATAATTACAGATTGGAATTCCAATCACTCTTCACATTCCACTCTGAATGGTGGAACAAAACTGAGTGCTTGGGAGCAGGTTATTGCGAAGTAAGTGCCGCTTGATAGTGTTGTTGATTATACCTTCTATCACTTTACTGATGATCAAGAGTAGATTGATGGGACAGTAATTGGTTGGGTTGGGTTTGTCCTGCTTTTTGTGTACAGGACGTACCTGGGCAATTTTCCACATTACATAGAAACATAGAAACTAGAAGGAGTAGGCCATTCGGCTCTTCGAGCCTGCTCCGCCATTCATCTTAATCATGGCTGATCATCAAATTCAATATCTTGTTCAACCAATCCTCCCATATGCCTTGATCCCTTTAGCCCCAAGAGCTTTATCTAATTTCTTCTTGAAATCAGACAATGTTTTGGGCTAAACTATATTCTGTGGTAGTGAATTCCACACATTCACCACTCTCTGGGTGAAGAAATTTTTCCTCACGTCAGTTCTAAAAGGTTTACCCCTTATCCTCAAACTATGAACCCTAGTTCTGGACCCCCCACCATTGGGAGCATTCTTTCTGAATCTACCCTGTCTAACCCTGTTAGAATTTTATAAGTTTCTATGAGATCCCCCTCACTCTTCTAAACTCCGGTGAATATAATTGTAACCGACTTAGTCTCTCCTCACATGACATAACTGCCATTCCAGGAATCAGCCCGGTAAACCTTCGCTGTATTCCCTCTATAGCAAGGGGCAGATAAGAGCACTAGAACTGCACACAATACTCCAGGTGTGGCCTCACCAATGCCACATACAATTGCAGCAAAACATCTCTATCCTCAAATCCTCTCACTATGAAGGCCATCATACCATTTGCCATCTTTATTGCCTGCTGCAGCTGCATGCTTACTTTCAGCGACCGATGCACGAGCCCTCCAAGGTCTCGTTGAGTATTGACCCCTCTAGACAGCTATATGAACGGAGTGGGAATGGAGGGATACAAAAGAGTGGTCTAGTTTGGACCAGGGAGCGGCGCGGGCTAATTGTTCTTTGTTTCTCGTTTCAAGGCTTCATTCTATGATCATCTTGCTGGTGCCAGTACAGAGCGAGACTGCGGATAGTTGGGAACCTGTCTCGGGGGCTGGGAATTCATATGGTGTTCGTGGAAGTGGAAATGAATAGGGTTGGGAAGCATTTTCCGATCAGGGCCAGTGTGATCTCCTGGACTCGTTTCGATCGCCTCAGGGGGTCGGAGAGGAATTTCCCAGATTTTTTTTTCCCCATATTGGCCCTGGGGTTTTCACTCTGGGTTTTCGCCTCTCCCTGGAGATCACATGGTCTGGAATGGCGGGGTGGGGGTGAGTTAATAGGTTGTGATGAACAAAGCATCGTAGCTGTGAGGGACAGCTCGGTGGATAGGATATTAGTATGTAGATAGGCTGGAAAATTGGGCGGGGATCCTGGATTCAGGATTCAATCCTGGACCGGGGAGCGGCGCGGGCTTGGAGGGCCGAAGGGCCTGTTCCTGTGCTGTATTGTTCTTTGTTCTCTCAATTTACACCCATTCAAGTAATAATCTATTATTGCTACCAAAGTGAATAACCTCACATTTATCCACATTATACTGCATCCGCCATGCAGATGTCCATACACTCAGCCTGTTGTAAGTTTTTCGGGCAACTCAGGCCTTTTTTTTTATGAGCTGGGAAAAGGACTTGAACCCTAAAGAACTGTGAAAGTGGCCACACTTGACTGCAGGACTTGACCTGGTCAGTGAGCCCAGCCAGCCCGTGTGTGTGTGTGTGTGTGAAGGGGCCCAGTCCAAAAATTGCAAGCAGCCAGAAACCAGACAGACTGCTGATTAGGTTATCAGCAGAACAAAAGGACCTGACGACATCACCAGACTAGGCCGGCAGCAAGACAATGCACCTGGTCTGGACTCAATACTGGTGATAATGGCCTTGTCCCAGAGCGAGGAGAAGCCCATTTCCCTAATGGGAAAACAATTAAATGATCTCCGATGGAACAATACAGGACAGCAAGGGACCTATCACCTGGGATGGGACCATCTGGTCTCTATGGACTGTAAGATCGCAGCTGCAGATAACCCTAGCAAGCCTTTGTCTGTGGAAACTGCCGGTTGGAAGGGGGGGCGGAGTTGGCTGGAAAAAGAATTCAAGTTTACAATATAAAAGGATGGCCAGGCCGGCCATGTTCCTTCTTTTCTCTTCGGACCAGCATGACAGCACTCTCCACTCGGTCGTCTCCAGTACGCAGCCTGAAGCCCACTGAGCAATTTAAACTAGGATTGTGAGTATCCCCTGGTAATTCGCGAAGTTCCTGAGATCATCATAGTGGATGAGGCTTTGGGGAAAGTGGGGGGGGGGGGGGGGCTTTTGCATGCACCTTTCATAGTTTAAGACACTGGTAAACTTGTATAAAGTAAGAATTCCGAGGTGTCCGTTTTAGTATTCCTTCCATAGCTTATAGTCTTATAGAGCATAAGGCATGGTGTGTTGTTTTCCTGGTGTTTGGTGACCTTTGACCTTGATGTTTTAATAAATATATATATATATATATATATCTTTGACTTCCGTTGGAGCCCGTTTTGATCTTTTCAATTTCTCACCAATGATCTCTGACTAAGTCACAATATAAATATTCCTTACCATAATTCCGGAGTCTAGAACTGAGGGTACCCTGGGCGCTTCGAAACCGCCCACTCAGGAAAGGCTGCCAGGTAGTGGATAGGCAGCAGTTTCCTTTTCTCTCTCTTGGGAGCGCTACTCTAGTGAAGTAGACGCAAGGTGGCCATTGTTTCATCGGCAAGAGAAAGAATCACTCGGGCATTGGTGGGGTTTGGGTGACGGAGAACCCAACCTAAAATAAGCCCAGTGGAGTTAAAAAGAGGGATCCCGCTACACTGTCCAAATCAAGCTGAAGCATCTCTGCATCCTCCTCACAGCTCACCCTCCCACCCAACTGTATATCATCTGCATCGGATAGATTTTGAATAGACCTAACAACTTAAGGCTAGGCAACCATGAGGTACTTTGGGCCATCAGCAGCAACATTGTGCTCAACCACAATTTGTAACCTCATGGGCCAGCATATCCATATGTGTAGATACAGTGTTGTAGCTATACTGGAACAGCTTGGCTAAGTGCAATACAGGTCCTGGCGCACAAGTTTCTGCGATATTGTTGGAGCCCATAGCCTTTGCAATATCCAGTTTCTGCAGCCGTGTCTTGATATCACGTGGAACGATCAAATTGGCTGAAGACTGACATCTGTGATTCTGGGGACCTCTGGAGGCCGAGATACATCATCCATTCAGCATCTATGGCTGGTGATTGTTAAAGTACATTAGTCTTTTTTGCACAGATGTGCTGGGCCCCTCCATCATTAAGATGGGGATATTTGTGGAGCCTTCTCCTCCAGTGAATTGTTTAATTGTTCACCACCATTGGTGACTGGATGTGGCAGGACTGCAGAGCTTAGATTTGATACGTTGGTTATGGAATTGCTGAGCTGTCTATCACTTGCTGCTTATACTGTTTGGCAACCAAGTAGTCCTTTGTTGTAGCTGCACCAGGTTGACATCTCAATTTTAGGTATACTTGGTGCTGCTTGTGGAGCGCCCTCATATATTCTTTGTTGAACCAGGGAATCAACCCTGGTTCAATGTTGCTGCTGATGGCCCAAAGTGCCTCATAGTTGCCCAGTTTTGAGTTGCTAGGTCTATTCAAAATCTATCCCATTTAGTATGGTGGTGCAACACAGCATGATAGATGGTCCTTCTTATACAGGCAGACCCTCGGAATTAAGTATGACTAGCTTCCACACTAAAAATAAGTTCTCCGGTGACTGAGGAGTACAATGCGTGACCTACAGTCACCGTCACAGATGGCACACAGTGATTGGAGGGTGCTTGGGTTACCATGCCTTTCTTTCGCTGTTGAAGCTTGGCTTCAACTTGCTATTGGTGATGAGCTCCTTCCCGGGTGCTTTTCCTCCACTTCAGGCAGTCTTGAGCCAAGGATTCCCAAGCTCTCATTGAGATGTTGCACTCTCTCAAGGAGGCTTTGAGGCACGGCTTGCTCGCCGTGTTGAAGCTCCAAGTAGAGCACTTGTTTCAGGAGTCTAGTGTTAAGCACGCGGACAATGTGGCCCGTGCAGCGTGGTCAATTCTTCAATGCTGCCTGAGCGACAACATTGATGTTGTTGCGCCTATCCTGCCAATGGATTTGTAGGATCTTGCAGAGGCAGCGCTGGTACTTCTCCAGGGTTTTGAGGTGTCTGCTGTACATAGTCCATGTCTCTGAACCATACAGGAGAGCAGCTATCACTACTTCTCAGTAGACCACGAGCTTGGTGCCGGGTCTGAGATGCTGGTCTTCCTCAGATGACCAAAGGCTGCGCTGGCACACCAAAGGTGGTACTGAACCTCATTGTCAACTTCTGCCCTTGTTGACAGTAGGCTGCCAAGGTATGGAAAGTGGTCCAAGTTTTCCTTGGGGATTTTGATAACCGGGGGGCAGTGCTTTATGGTGGGCACAAGTTAGAAGAGGGCCTTTGTCTTATGGATGTTTAGCGCAAGGCCCAAAGCTCTTGTATGCCTCAGTGAAGGTATTGATAATGGCCTGGAGCTCGGCCTCCAAGTGTGTGCAGGCGCAAGTATTGTCTGCATACTGTAGTTCAATGACAGAGGATGGGACAATCTTTGATTTGGCCTGCAGGTGGCAGAGGTTGAACAGATTCCCATTAGTCCTGTAGTTTAGCTCCACTCAGCAGGGGTGCTTGCTAAGGGTGAAACGAAGCAATTTAGCAAGGAAGATAAGATTGTTGGTGCGATGACACAGCCTTGCTTGTCCCCAGTCCAAACATGAATTGGGTCTCCACTGGATCAGTTGATCAGGATCACAGCTTGCATGTTATCATGGAGCAGTTAGAAGATGGTGACAAAGTTTTTGGGGCAGCTGAAACAGAGGAAGACTGTTCTATAATCCCTTGAGGTCGACAGTGTTGAAAGCCTGTGAGGTCAAAGAATGCCATGTACACAAGTTGATGTTGTTCCCTGCATTTCTCTTGGGAGTTACCACATGGTGAAGATCACTTCCATTATGCCCGTTAATGTGCGGAAGCTGCACTGCAACTCTGGAAGGAACTCTTCAGCCACAGGGAGAAGGTGATTAAGAGAGACCCTTGCAATGACTTTCCCTGTGGCAGACAACAGGAAAATGCCTCTGGAGATATTGCATTTGGACTTGTCATCTTTCTTGAAGATGGTCACAATTACAGCATCTCTGAGATCTCCTGGTAGGTTCTCCTCCTTCCAGAGAAGGGAAATGAGTTCATGCCTTTATAACAGTGGTGATTCTCCACCATGTTTTAGTACTTTGTTGTAGGGTATGATTCTTTGCTGTAGAGTATGACTACGCCAGGCTGTTGCCTGACTAGTCTATGAGACAGCTCTCCCAATTTTGGCACAAGCCACCAGAAGTTAGTAAGGAATTCCTTGCCTGAGTGGCTTGCTGGAGCATTTAAGAGTTAAGCTCATTGCTGTGGGTCTGGAGTCACATGTAGGCCAAACCTGGTAAGGATGACAGATTTCCTTCCCTAAAGGAAGATGAATTTGCACAACGATCAACAATGGTTTCATGGGGATCATCATTAGGCTTTGATTCCAGATTTTTATTGAATTCAAATTCTACCACCTGCCATGGTGGGATTCGAACCCAGGTTCCCAGAGCATTACCCTGGTTCTCTAGATTGCTCATCCATGGGCAATACAACAGCACCGCCACCTCTGTAATTATACAAATGATTATGGAGCAATAAAATGTAAAGAATGCACTTTAAGAGTTTACTTTGTTGGTGTTATGTCACACTGACATCAGTATTTTTTGATGGTTGATGGTGGAGGAAGTTCAATCAATTTAACGCAAAAACCAGAAAGGTTGAAGAGTTTTGAGGCAGGGTGGTACATCTGTGAAGCTTGGAGATCTGTGTCAAATTGTTGCTCAACCTTAAACACACAGCAATACAGTAAGAAAAGGATGCCCTCAGAGGCCCAAAGCAATGTTAGAGCAATGAAGTGAATACATTTACAAAGGAAACCTCTAATGTTCTATAATCTTTGAGGATATTTTGATGGCATATTGTGAATACAGTGCAGAATCCTATTCTGTCACCAGGCCCAGAATTGTTGCCGCAAGGATAATGGAGTCGCCCTGCTCTTGAAGAAGTGCATTGGTAAACAATTTCCCTTTCACAACAAAGGATTATTACAGGTAGAGAACTTCTTTGATGCAATTTGTAAAATATTTCGTGAACATCTATGGTATTTTTAAAAAATTAATGTTAATTTTTTTAACTGACCAACACTTCATCAGATGTTATATAGCACAAGCAAGATAGCACATTTTCTTCTGTTTCTGCTACATAATTTCGTTACAAAAATGGATATTTGCCTTATTTGACTTTTTTAAAATTTGTAAATAGTTTTGCTAGAAGTAGCAAGGGATTAAAATCCAAAATCATACAATTTATTTCCCAACAGAAAAGTTACTAAGTCAGCCATCATCTTGGGCTGCTCCTGAAATCACAATCGAATTATTATGTTGTTAATTGATTAATTAGCCAGAGTCATTAGGGTCAATCACAAGCAGCTTTTTCATCATTGGTGTTGTAAATCTATTTAATATTGGTAACAAAAGTATAATATTCTACGAATGCTTTTTGATCTAATGTATTTAAGGGAAAAGCAGTCTTTGCTTTTGTTCCCGTATTGTGTCAAAGGAACTGAAACTATGGAGGCGATTCTCCCAAAAGTGCTGAATTGGTGGAAAACTGTTCGAGATCACGACTGTTTTTTCAGTGCAGCTTCTCACTCGAATCTCCCCACACTGCATTGCAGAGGTCACAATCATGAATATCATTTAAAAACCTGGGGGGGTGGAGCCTATTCGCGTCGGAGTCTGACAGCTCCGGAACTCTGCACATGCGCAGTGGTCCCAATCTGTCAGTCTCCCCGTTTGCTGGCCAGTTTGATTGCTGGCCAGCCTGGGACTGCCCCTCCAGATGTCCCCCCCCCCCCCATGACACGATCGCGGCCCCCACAACAATTCCCGGGCCAGCCCTGACACTGCCCCCACCGGCCAGCCCCGGAGCACCCCAAAGTTCAGCCACTCCCCCCCCCCCCCAAGCAGTGGCGACCTCCCCACCCCCCTCCCCCAGCCCGCCCAATCGCTGGCCTCCCACCAGCCCAGCCTGATCCCCATGCAGAGTGGCAGTGGGACCCCCCACTCCCACCCATCACAATAGGCCCCACCCCCTTGGCACTGCCCGATGCCTGGTGAGTAGTACCAAGGTGCCCCCTGGGCATGGGCACTTTGCCCCTTGGGCAGTGCCGGGGCACAGGCTGGCACTGCTAGGGTGCTCATGCCCAGGGAGCACCATTCCCCGCCGCCCAACCCCTTAGGGGGCCCCAATTGTCCCCCCCTTTACTCTGGCAGGGTCTCTCGCAAGTTCCCCGAACGTGGGGAGCTACTCTAAACCCCGCCGGAATGAAGTACTCCTGGTGGGGTGGGAGATGCTAGCAGGGCTGGCATGGAACAGATAATCACATTGAAATGACATTTAAATTACATTTAAAACATACTCAAATTACTTACCTCACTTCCCGCCGGACTTCTGTGCGTTCCTGGTGGCGCCATTTTCTTCCGGTTGGGAGATGCGCGCAGGTCGTAAATACTCGTGTGGAACACACAAAATGGCCGAACGCACATCTCCCAACCCAACCCACCAGAAAAGCTGCGGGTCGCAATGGGAGAATTGGGCCCTGAATTTTTATCAGAAACCTCTCTTATTAGAGAGTCAATATCAGCCTTTCAGGCAACAGCAGCGACCTATATGTTAAGAACATGGCAACCGGAGAAACTAGGCAAGTCTGTAAATTGCCATATGCTCCACAATGTAAGAAGTGTACTTATATTTTAGTGAGAGTGGTGCTTCTATTATTTTATGTATCAAGATTGATAGTAAGATGTATAATCCATTGTTTTTTTACTGTTTATCATTTATTTACATTTTCTAATTATATACCATTTATTGATTCATACTCTGCATTTCAATCTAAAAACAATGAATATGGAGAGCCTTTCAGACAAAGAACCATATGGTGTCATCTGATACATCCCAAGATCTGGTGTAAAGAGTAGAAGTTCTCTGTTTATGGCCCCTCCGTCTTGCTATAGCTTACCTAGACATTGGGCAGATAAAGTTACACTCTGGATCGTAGGGGACATGGAGGCCACTCACAGAATGGCCGGAGATGCTGAACCCAAGGAAATATCTAGCGTAAAAACCCAAAAACACGACAAGTATTTAAAAATTTATAGGCAAGATGTTTTAGACAAATTACTTTTTAAAGTTTAAATAAGTCTGACAAAAAGTCAGAAGCAAGTCTTACAATTTTACGTCTTATTAAATATAGTCATTAACAAAATCGGTACAGATGAGGAGTGTTATACAATCCCTCATCATGGCATAATTTGAGGGATTTTGCCTCCATGACTCCACCTGAAAGTCTATTGCATTTATTGACCATTATTTATTCATTAATTTTGGCTATGTGGTCACAATTCCATTAGTTTTGTCACGATTGCTGTACTGGTGATTGAATTTGAAAGTCTTAAAAACAGTTTTGACAGTGCTCTGCTACTCTGTGGACTTTCAGCTTATGAAGGTCGTAACTAATTACCTTCTTCGATGCTCCCAGATTTTGCATCTTTCTTTTT
The DNA here is from genome assembly GCF_964213995.1 of Mustelus asterias. NCBI lineage: Eukaryota > Metazoa > Chordata > Chondrichthyes > Carcharhiniformes > Triakidae > Mustelus > Mustelus asterias. The sequence continues at coordinate 79,583,343 of NC_135810.1, forward strand.
CAGTTTCCTTTTAGAAATTTTCTGAAATGGAGCAAATTCAACCACAGCAGGGTATTCCTGGCCTGGAGGTGTTACAATCACAAAAAGAAAATAGTTCATTGTTTATATAAGTTATAGCTAAACCAGAACTATGCTGTAATAATGACAGCATTTCATTTCTGAGCAATAGTCAATCGAAATAATCAAAACGTGACTGGCTTACAAATAAAGACTAAATTGTCATTAGTTATATGACTACACATAGATTTGGTCTCTATGGTCCAACCAGTGTGATGTATTTTAGCTATTGAACATTTTAAACTTCTAGACTGAAATACACTTACCAGATTGAAATGTGATGTAGCTTGATCTAAAGCTCAGCATTAAGCTTTCTTCATTACTTCTGTGACATCAATAAATGTAATAAGTCGCACTGATCTAAACAATCGTGAAATTATGAATACCTGATGGCATGATTAAAAATCCTGGATTCAAATAGGGAAATATTTTGTGGCAATAATAATCCAGCCTAATGCTGTATGGCGCAAACATTATTGTGCAAGTTGCTGTCTGATCGACTTTGAGGAAAATGTAGCACTAATGAGAATTTCCTGTGGAAAAATAGGAAATCTGGGATGTTTGATGTCTTATTGCCTCCTTACCTTTATTATCAATGAAGATATATCCATCAAATCGGTCTCTGAAGAGAATTATGTCATCAGGATTTTTAAAATTAATGTAAGCTCTAGAGAACAGGTGGGGGTAAAGGCTGCGTGGAAAATAAAAAATACACAGTTGATATCATACTGATCACACGAATGCATGCAATAAACAGTTTCAATAAAAGTGATTGACAAGTAAAAGAACCCAAACATGTCTGAACATCTGCAAGAATCATTAGTAATAAATAATAAAAATCCATTCATCTATTTCTAACTTATCTGCACTATCACCCAGTTTATCCAACTTACTTAAATCTACAGAGGGGAATTAATGAAAATAGATAACATTTCCAAAGTAAATCCTCTCAGTACTCTCCCTGATCTGCAAAAAAGCTAATCAAAAACTCCATGATATTACTCTAACATTACAATCTAAATATTGAGTGATGACCAAATCATCTATTGTAATAGATGATGTTGTGAAAATATTAAATTTCATGTTTCTTATGTTTTAAGAGTATAGATTTTAGTGTGGGGATTGAAATTTTTAAAATGCAGGTTAAATGAAAACCCCTGGTGGCGGACTGGTAAACATACCTAAAGTGACTGCAACCCAAACAGTGGTGTGTTTATTAATAAGGTTAGAGTTGGAAGTGGGAAAACACTCAATAATAGGTTAGCCATTTCTGACTTACTTGGAGGAGACGAGATAGAGTCATAGAGGTTTACAGCATGGAAACAGGCCCTTCGGCCCAACTTGTCCATGCCGTCCTTTTTTTTAAACCCCTAAATTAATCCCAATTGCCTGCATTTGGCCCATATCCCCCTATACTCATCGTACCCATGTAACTATCTAAATGCTTTTTAAAAGATAAAATTGTACCTGCCTCTACTACTACCTCTGGCAGCTTGTTCCAGACACTCATCACCCTCTGTGTGAAAAGATTGCCCCTCTGGACACTTTTGTATCTCTCCCCTCTCACCTCAAACCTATGCCCTCTAGTTTTAGACTCCCCTACCTTTGGGAAAAGATATTGACTATCTACCTTGTCTATGCCCCTCATTATTTTATAGACCTCTATAAAGTCACCCCTCTTTAAAATGCAGGTTAAATGAAAACCCCTGGTGGCAGACTGGTAAACATACCTAAAGTGACTGCAGAGAAAAAGGTCCCAGTCTATTCAGCCTCTCCTTATAACTCAATCCATCAAGTCCCGGTAGCATCCTAGTAAATCTTTTCTGCACTCTTTCTAGTTTAATAATATCCTTTCTATAATAGGGTGACCAGAATTGCACACAGTATTCCAAGTGTGGCCTTACCAATGTCTTGTACAACTTCAACAAGACGTCCCAACTCCTGTATTCAATGTTCTGACCGATGAAACCAAGCATGCCGAATGCCTTCTTCACCACTCTGTCCACCTGTGACTCCACTTTCAAGGAGCTATGAACATGTACGCCTAGATCTCTTTGTTCTGTAACTCTCCCCAACGCCCTACCATTAACTGAGTAAGTCCTGCCCTGGTTCAATCTACCAAAATGCATCACCTCGCATTTGTCTAAATTAAACTCCATCTGCCATTCATCAGCCCACTGGCCCAATTGATCAATATCCCGCTGCAATTGGAGATAACCTTCCTCACTGTCCACCATGCCACCAATCTTGGCGTCATCTGCAACCTTACTAACCATGCCCCCTATATTCTCATCCAAATCATTAATATAAATGACAAATAACAGTGGGCCCAACACTGATCCCTGAGGCACACCGCTGGTCACTGGCCTCCAGTTTGAAAAACAACTCTCTACAACCACTCTCTGGCTCCTGTCAAGAAGCCAATTTTGTATCCATTTAGATACCTCACCCTGGATCCCGTGAGATGTCTACAGTTGTCTTCATAAGGGGTTAGATTATTCGAATGGCTCCCCAGATGAAAGGGAATATTTTGGAATGGGAGTTGATAATGTGCCAAAGTCCAAAGATGTCCAGGTTAGGTGGATTAGCCGTGCGAAATGCGCAGGGTTATGGGGATAGAGCAGGGGATATGTGCCTGGGTAAGATGCTCTTTCAGAGAGTCGGCGCAGACTTCTTGCATCAAATGGCCTCCTTCTGCACTGTAGGGATTCTACGGTTCTATGGTTTAATCTCTAGCTGGGACATCGTGATCGATTGCAGGAAGGAAGTTTTCTTGGTTTTGGGTTTTATCTGTGCATTTTCTCACAGAAGCAGTTAGTTGGACCCTGGAAGGAGCTGTGAAAAACAGAGCCTATTCCCATGGCGGGTGGGACGGAAATTTCTGTCCAAAAAGTCCAAACATTATGGCCGGAGACAAAAAGGTCAGAATTTTATTTTTGACAAGGAATTAGTAATTATAGCTCTGAAGGTCAGAACATATTTTAAAATGATGGATTTCCAAAACACCAAAGTCAGAAATCTGCCAAATGCCAGAAATTTCTCTACCTGGCTGCAATTCACTGAGTGGGAAGAGCCAAAGAAAATGAATGTTAGTCAGGGCTGCATTTAAGCAGAGAAATGACTAATTTTTAACTTTCACCATATGGAATATGTGAGTGTTCAAGTTAAGTTTGGAATTCATGGGGAAGCAGCTGGAAGATTTGCCTAATTTGAAGCTAGAGGAAGAAATCTACAGTGATCCTCAAAGAGTTTTGTGGCAGAAAGCAGTCAGTATGAATAAATAGCTTGGAAAGGGCTGTACAAAAGCTATGGGAGCATATTCATAAAAAGCTCTCTATGAACACCCAAACCCAGGACAAGGAGCTTAAGAGTCCACAGTAGCAAGGTCTATAAACGAAATTGGAGAGACACTTAGCCACAAGCTAATTGAAGGATTCCATAAATCCTGTACTTGGAAAAAGCTGTTTCCAGCCATAATGTTTGGACTTTTTGGACAGAAATTTTTCATCCCGCCCGCCATGGGAACAGGCTCTGTTTTTCACAGCTCCTTCCAGGGTCCAACTAACTGCTTCTGTGAGAAAATGCACAGATAAAACCCAAAACCAAGAAAACTTCCTTCCTGCAATCTATCACGATGTCCCAGCAAGAGATTAAGCCATAGAACCATAGAATCCCTACAGTGCAGAAGGAGGCCATTTGGCGCAAGAAATTTGCACTGATTCTCTGAAAGAGCGTCTTACCCAGACCCATATCCCCTGCTCTATCCCCATAACCCTGCACATTTCACATGGCTAATCCACCTAACCTGGACATCTTTGGACTTTGGCACATTATCAACTCCCATTCCAAAATATTCCCTTTCATCTGGGCAGCCATTCGAATAATCTAACCCCTTATGAAGACAACTGTAGACGTCTCGTCTCCTCCAACTAAGTCAGAAATGGCTACTTAAGCTGTAATTAAGTGAATTCTGGAAAACTGTGGCATAACTTTGGCTTGGTCCCAGGAAAAGTGAATGAACCTTCAAGGTTTCGTAAGATGAGAGAAATCTTGGAGAGAAGTAAAAAGTAGGACTGTGTTTATAGCACAAGTCTTTATAAGCTATAATGTTAACTTACTGGTTTTGCTTTGTTTAATTTCTCTTCATATACAATAACATTTCTGTTTGTTTAAAAATATGAAATGTGGCGTAGTTCTGTCTGTTAATTGCTAGGTGTTCAGATTTCTTCTTTAAACCTTAATGGATCATAACAGTAAACAGCAATGTGGATTTTTCAATGTTAATCACTATGTGATTTGTTTCCATGCACTGGTTAACATGCTTGTTGATGCACTATCAATCAAGCAAAGACTAGTTTATATGCAAGAACAAATAGGCTTTTATTCGCAAAAGACTTGGAGCACACCCATGCTGATGAACTGGTCCAGCGACTGAGGCAGGGGGGTTGGGAGCAGTCACCTTTATTCCTGGACCAGTGGTGGGGAGGAGTCTCAGGCAGGGCCGGCAGGGGCATGCCCAGGCATGTCACACACACACACAGGCAATAAGCTTAACAGTGATTTACCACATTCACCCCCTGCTTTTAAAAAAGAGTCCGGCGGGGATGAGGTGGGTGGAACGATATTTACAGAATTACAAATTTACAAATTCAGTCTCTCTGGGGGCTTGATCTGCCGCTGCAACCGCCGTAGTGCCGGTTGTGGTGTCGGTTCCGGTGGCCGGGGTGTTGGTTCAGGCGCCAGGCCGTAGTCGCTCGAGTCGTCTGTAGTCCCTTCCGATTGTCGGGTGCGTGGTGGCGGCTCCTGGGATGCAGGCGTGCTGTATACAGGGGTTGGGGGTGTGGGTTGTGGGTCGTCATGGTCCCTGGGGCACCTGCGGGTGCCAGGTCTCGAATGGAGACAGTGTCCTCCTGCCCGTCGTGGTACGCCACATGGGCGTATTGGGGGTTGGCGTGGAGGAGCTGGACCCTTTCGACCAGGAGGTCCGACTTATGGGTCCTCACGTGCTTCCGGAGCAGGACAGGGCCTGGGGACGTCAGCCACGACGGTAGTGAGGTCCCCGAGGAGGACTTCCTGGGGAAAACAAACATTCTTTCGTGAGGGGTAGCATTGGTAGCTGTGCAAAGGAGTGATCTAATCGAGTGTAATGCATCAGGGAGGACCTCTTGCCAGCGGGTGACTGGAAGACCTTTAGACCTCAGAGCTAGTAAAACGGCCTTCCAGACTGTCGCATTCTCCCTCTCTACCTGTCTGTTCCCCCTGGAGTTGTAGCTGGTGGTCCTACTCGAGGCTATGCATTTGGAGAGCAGGTACTGTCGCAGCTCATCACTCATAAAGGAGGATCCCCGGTCACTATGGATATAGCTAGAGAAACTGAACAGGGTGAAGAGGCTGTGCAGGGCCCTGACGACCGTGGCCGAGGTCATATCCGGGCAGGGAATAGCGAAGGGGAAACGTGAATATTCGTCAATGACGTTGAGGAAGTATATGTTGCGGTCAGAAGAGGGGAGGGGCCTTTGAAGTTGACGCTTAGGCGTTCGAAAGGGCGGGTGGCCTGTCTGGCCGATAGAAGTGTAGCTTGCACTCTGCGCAGACCTGGCAGACCTGGCAGTGTCTGGTTATAGACCCGACTTCCTCAATGGAGTAGGGCAGGTTATGGGCTTTAATGAAGTGAAAAAACCTGGTGACCCCGGGGTGGCAGAGGTTGTTGTGGAGAGTCTGCAATTGGTCTATTTGTGCGCTGGCACATATTCCCTGGGACAGGGCGTCTGGGGGCTGATTGAGCTTCCCGGGCCGGTATAAGATGTCATAATTGTAGGTGGAAAGCTCGATTCTCCACCTCAATATTTTATCATTTTTGATCTTGCCCCGCTGCGTGTTGTTAAACATGAATGCAACTGACCATTGGTCCGTGAGTAGGGTGAATCGTTTACCAGCTAAGTAGTGGCGCCAGTGCCGTACAGCTTCCACTATGGCTTGGGCCTCCTTCTCAACAGAGGAGTGTCGAATTTCAGGGCCTTGGAGGGTTCGTGAGAAGAAGGCCATGGGTCTGCCCGCCTAGCTAAGGGTGGCGGTTAGGGAGAAGTCAGGCGCATCGCTCTCCACCTGGAACGGGATGGATTCGTCTATAGCTTGCATCGTGGCCTTCACGATGTCTGCTTTGATGCGCCAGGCGGGCCTCTGCCGTCAGGGGAAAAGAGGTGGATTTGATGAGCGGACGGGCTTTATCCGCATAATTGGGGACCCACTGGGCGTAATACGAGAAGAAGCCCAGGCATCTCCTCAGTGCTTTGAGGCTGGTGGGGAGGGGAAGTTCCAGGAGGGGACGCATGCGGTTGGGATCAGGACCGATGACCCCGTTTTCCACAACACAACCAAGGATGGCGAGGCGGCGTGTGCGGAATATGCACTTCTCCTTATTATAGGTCAGATTTAGGAGTGTGGCGGTGTGGAGGAATTTGTGGAGGTTGGCGTCGTGGTCCTGCTGATCATGGCCACAGATTGTGACGTTATCCAGGTACGGGAAGGTGGCCCGCAGCCCGTTCTGGTCTACCATTCGGTCCATCTTACGCTGGAAAACCGAGACCCCGTTGGTGACGCCGAAGGGGACCCTGAGGAAGTGATAGAGGCGGCCATCCACCTCGATGGCAGTATATTGGCGGTCTTCCGGGCGGATAGGGAGCTGGTGGTATGCAGATTTTAAGTCGATGGTGGAGAACACCTGATATTGCGCAATCTGATTAACCATGTCAGATATGCGGGGAAGGGGGTACGCGTCCAGCTGCGTGTAGCGGTTAATGGTCTGACTGTAGTCAATGACCATGCGATGTTTCTCCCCAGTCTTAACAATTACTACTTGGGCTCTCCAGGGGCTGGTACTGGCCTCGACGATCCCCTCCCCTAGGAGCCGTTGTTCTTCGGACCTGATAAAAGCCCTGTCTCTAGCACTGTACCGTCTGCTCTTGGTGGCGATGGGCTTGCAGTCAGGGGTGAGATTTTCGAACAGTGAGGGAGGGGCGACTTTAAGGGTCGAAAGGCTGCAGGTGGTGCGCGGTGGGCATTCTAAGAACTGGTGATTGCAAACAGAGAGCAGGGGAAAAGGCCCATTATACTCCATGGTGACACTCTTAAGGTGACACAGGAAATCTAGCCCCAGGAGTACGGCAGCGCAGAGTTGTGGCAGCACGAGGAGCCTGAAGTTTTTGTACACTGTGCCCCGTACAGTCAGGGTCGCCACGCAGTACCCGAGGACATCCACCGAGTGGGACTTTGAAGCCATGGAGATCGTTTGCTTCATTGGCAGTACTGAAAGGGCGTAGCGACTCACTGTGTTAGGGTGAATAAAACTCTCCGTACTCCCACAGTCAAATAAACAATTTGTAGTGCGACCGTTTACCTCGATATCCATCATGGACCTGGCGAGTTGGTGAGGCCTGGATTGGTCCAACGTAACCGAAGCCACCGTTGGATTTTGCCGCGCGGCTGAAGGCGTCCAAGATGGCGGCCCGCACGGCTCACACGCAGCTGAAGGCGTCCAAGATGGCAGCCCGCACGGCTCACACGCGGCTGAAGGCGTCCAAGATGGAGGGTTGCATGTGGTGCTACTGGGCTTGGAGGTCGACTTCGCCCTGCATGCCTTCGCGTAATTGCCCTTCTTTCCACACCCGGAGCAGATCGCATCCTTCGCCGGGCAACGTTGTTGGGGGTGCTTCCTCAGCCGCAGAAGTAGCACTTCGGGCCTCCAGAGACTGCCGCAGCGGTCGGGTCACTGGTGGGACGTGGTGTGGCGTAGGCCTGCAGCCCTCCCGAGTACAGAGGTGGCGGCGACTGCGACGTCCACGATGCGCCCCCGTAGTCGGGGGTGAAGGTCTCGAGATTACGGAAGGCCACCTCTAACGAGTCGGCAAGCGCTATAGTCTTTTGTAGATCCAGCCCACCCTGTTCCAGCAGTTGTTGTCGTTGACCTGATACCCGTGACATAGGCATCTCTGATTAAGTCCTCAGTGTTTTGGGCGGCTGTTACGGCCTTGCAGTTGCAGGCCTTGCCAAGTGCTCGCAACGCATGCAGGAATTGGTCGCCCGATTCTCCTGGCTGTTGTCTGCGAGTAGCCAGAAGATGTCTGGCATAGATTACATTAGTCTGTTTGTTGTACTGGCCTTTTTAAAGTTCGATCGCATCCTCGTAAGTTTCAGCGTCTCTAATCATCGAGAATACTTGATCGCTTACCCGGGCGTGGAGCACGTGTAGCTTGTCGGTTTCGGTCCGGACGACGGAGGCGGTGAGGAAAGTTTCGAAACATCGCAACCAGTGATCGAAGCTGTTAGAGGCTCCTACGGCTTGAGGATCCAATTCTAATCGATCGGGTTTTAGCATCTGCTCCATCCCAAAACTTTTTGCGAATAAAATTGATGCACTATCAATCAAGCAAAGACTAGTTTGTATGCAAGAACAAACAAGCTTTTATTCGCAAAAGAGTTGGAGCACACCCATGCTGATGAACTGGTCCAGCGACTGAGGCAGGGGGGTTGGGAGCAGTCACCTTTATACCTGGACCAGGCGGGGGGAGGAGTCTCAGGCAGGGCCGGCAAGGACATGCCCAGGCATGTCACACACACACACACACACACACACAGGCAATAAGCTTAACAGTGATTTACCACACTTGTAAAAACTTGCTACATGCACTCGTTTAACAAAAGTCACCAACAGATTTAAAACAAGAAATGCATTCAGTAGAATTTCAATTCTAATTTTTTTGGACAAAGATCTAGGATGAAAAAGTTCCAATAATATGGTAATCCCATTTCCATGGCTTTTTAAAAACATGATGATCTTGCATGAAATATAATTTTTTTAATGATGTGACAATTCTAAAAGTAAATATTTAAAATGATACTTCTGATTTTTGAAAATTGAAACACATCCTATAAAATAAATTACATATTGGAGACTAATGAACTCCAATTAGATTGGACTTGAGAGAATGAATATCAAGTATTAAATCAGTTTTACTCAAAAAGTATATTCCTATACCATTTAATGTGCATTGCTGAATCCTTCTTTATAAATGCAAGTTGCATGTTGTATTATATTCCTTTTAAAAACAATAAAATCAATGTATGAGGGGGATCCAATTCTTGTTCATACCTTATATCTGCAGCACAAAATTCAAAATAATCATGCGTTGGTAGTGGGTGCAGCTGTTCCTCTAGCTGTGCTTTGGTTAGGTTAGGAGGTAATCGCCGAATCACCACCTACAAACATGTGAAAGAAAGGATTAGGGAGATTTTTCAGGAAGTACAACATTCATGAGATAATGATGGATGAGAAAAACTAATCCTCCCATCTTACTTCATTCCTCCAGAGATATTATAAATGCCCTCTCACAAACACATCCAGCTTTTTAAAAAAAATGATTCTCGCATTTTCCCTCCACTAGTGTGGTACATCCAAGAGGTCAAAGTGATGCATCCAGTATGTGGGTAAAGGGTTAACGTGCTTCTCGCTCTTTGTGCAATAACCTGCTTCTCATTTTCGGTCCACAAAACCAGCTATAGCAATTCAAAAAGGAGGGCCAAATGCACCATCTTTCCCTGTCACAGTACACAGCCTCTCCATCAACAAGTCTTCTGCTGTGCCTCATGGTGACACGCAGAAACTAGGCCCCTTGGGGTCCCAAGCTTAAGCTTCAGAGTTTGCCCGCCAGACATGTAGCTCACAGGCCCACTGACATGTGGACACACATTGCCATTAATTTACCAAACTCCCAGCAATACACAAGTAGCTCCAATGCCCTGTGGACATCTTAGGAGAGATTAAAGCTTAGGGAGTTCATTCCTTTAGGGTTCTGCCTTAAGGTAGATCCCTGACTCATTGTTTGCTGATGCTTCATCCTGAGCCATTTTCCTTGGCAGTTTTTGTCAGTGGTGGTTTGCCATTGCCTTCCACTCTCAAGGGTAGAGTGAGGATCCAGGTCCCACATTTATCTTAGCCAAAATGGGAACTGATCCTGCACTGTTGGCATTATTCTGAACCACACACGGGCCATCGAGCCAATTAAGCTCACCAGCCTCCACCAAGGGAGTAAAACCTGACACAGCATCTGGAGTAGAACCCAAAAGATGTGCAGGTCAAGTGGACTGACCATACTAAATTGCCCCTTAGTGTCCAAAGATGTGTAGGCTAGGTGGATTAGTCATGGTAAATGTACAGGGTTTTGGGGATAGGGCAGAGGGGAAGGCCTGGGTGGGATGGTCTTTTGGAGAATCAGTGCAGATTGGATAGGCCAAATGGCCTCTTTCTGCACTGTAGGGATTCTTGAATTCTAAAGGCAGAGTTTAATTCTGTCATCAACAGAATTCACCAACTCCAGCAACCAAGCTAATGCCAAACATAGTGCTCTGCATATCTTTGGATCCAACTGGGGAGCTTCAGGTGGGAGATTCTGATGTTTGGGCAGCCTAGAAACTCCATAAAATAATGGATAACAACGCAAGTGGGCCCAAGTATGGTAAAGCTGCTTTGACAAAATAGAAGCACAATGAAAGGAATGTGATATTGATGGGAAGCTTATTAAAGGACAGAAAATATGTAACAGTGGTACCCATTATGGATCAATGATAGGATCATTGACATTCTTGATAAAATGTTCCAAACATGAGTACAGAAGCCACAATATCAAAACTTACAAAATCTAAGCGACTACAAGGGGCTGGGAATCTGCCTTTGTGAAATTTAATGTGAAAAAAATGTGGTGATCGATTTTGGCACAAAAATTAGAACAATTTTGCACTGTGGTGAAATAAAAATAAGTGACACAGGGGTTCAGCTACCTCGATCCACAAAAGTAGGGATATAGAAATGCAAAAAAAGAGATCCTGGGTTTGTAAACAGGATATTGAAGTCCAAAAGCAGAGAGGCATTACTCAGCTATACAAGTCAAAGTTATGATAGTGTCCAGTTTTCTGATCTCTCTCTTAATGATTACACTGGCATCATACCGGGCCAACAGCGTGTGATTGCTTTTTTGTCATGTTTGATAAGAATTTCAAAATTAATCTCCTGCCCACGCAGGAGAAAATATAGTTCTTTCGAAGGTTCAGTAGTGAATAGATTTAGGCTTTCAAAACGAATAGGTTTGACAAGGTAAATAAAAAAAAATGCTGTGTATCAATGAACTGGTAACAAGAGGATATAACATTAAAAACATCACCAAATCAACAAAGGAAGATCTACACAGAATATCCTACCAGAAGAATATCAATAGAGAGAGAAAATAATCAAAATACTCATAGATTTACAGTACTTTCCAGCTAAAAGGGAATTTCAATCTTCAGTAAAAATACAAAATTCTCCTGTTTTCTATAGTTTGTTTTTACAATTAAAGTAAATTATTTACCAGGTTCAGTATTGAATCCTGAATCCCTATTTATTGCAATGCAGTACTGCAACATTGAGAACTGAAGATTTAATCTCCTATGGGATCTTTAAAGATCATCCCTTGCTATATTGTTCTTTTTCTACTCTTTGTCGAAACCAGAAGTAAGGCTGCCAATGGTAGCGGGGGGAGACGGGGACATAAGCCCAAGAACAGTGCATAACAAGATTACAAAAAAAATAATCCCACTGTTCAAAGTACTGTTAAAATAAAAATTATGAACTGCTGATATAAGATTAAGTATCCATTATTCCTTTAATCGCGCCTACATTAAGCTTGCTCTTTCAAAAGCCATTGCTCCAGTTCAATTTTCTCCAATGCCTTTTTCTGACGAGACATGCTAGATACATCTCTAATAAGAAGCAGATATCAACCCCAAGGTAAACTTGGATTTGGCAAGTTTGGCTGACAAGAAGACATGTTTTTAAATTGGGTATACTTGTTGCTTGCTGACTTAGTAAACCAGGCAAATATTAGATTTGCTACTAATTGCGCTGCATTCATGCTTTACAACTCTGCAGTGGTAGTCTCTCTCAAACAGTGGCATAGAAACCTATTCAGTTTCCACTAAAATGCTTGGAGATAATTTTTGAAGAAAAAGTACCAACACTCTCTAAACAATAAATATGCATGTACGTAATATACATGGGTAACATTAGGAGGAAAATGAAAAACACAATAAATGCTGGAAATGTGAACAATATAAAATACAAATGCAGTATCAAAAGTGGACGTCGCAATGATGTTGGATGGGATAGAAAAAGATAAAAATGAGGAACTTAAAAGGTTGGCAGCACTCAAAAGTAGAAACGTAATGGACCAGGCAGGCTCTATCCTAGATTGCTGAGGAAAGTAAGGGAGGAAATGGTGGCAGCTCTGTCCACAATTTTCCACTTCCCCTTCGGTATGTGACTGGCACAAGAGAACTGCAAATGTTTAAAGAAAAAGAGGAGTAAATCTGGCCACTACAGGTCAGGCAGCCTAAAGTCAGTGGTGGGGAAACTTTGAGACACATTCATATGGGGCAAAGTTAGTCTGCACTTGTAAAAATAGAGATCACTAAGCACAGATTCGTTAAAGGCGGAGCGCATTTAACTTAATTGATTCATGACTGGGAGTAGTGCAGTTGACGTTGTGTACTAACAAAGTACCACATAATAGACCCGTTAACAAATTTAAAGCTCATGGATTAAAGTGATAATGGGAGTATGGATACAAAATTCTTTAAAGGACAAAAAGCAGAGAATAAAGGTGCATGGTTTCTTTCAGACCGTGAAGTTTACAACAGTATACCCAGAATTTATTATTTGGACCACAGTTCCTCTTGGCATATATTAATGATCTGCTCTTGGTATACTGAACATCATTTCAAAGTTTGCAGATGACACAAAATTCAAATGTAGCAATGCGGAGAACAGTAACAACTTTCAGGAAGAGATAGAATAGTGAAATGTGCAGGCATATGTTGGATGAAAATAAATGCAGCGAAACATGTAGTGATACATGTTAGTAGGAACAATGAGAGGTAATGTAAACTAAATGGCATAATTCCAAAAAGGGTGCAACAAGAGAGACACCTGCAGGCGTATATGCACAAATCTTTTAAACTGGGAGGAGAAGTTAAGAAGGCTGGTTTAAAAAAAGCACATGGGATTTTTAGTTTTATTTCGAAGCACAGAGTACAAAAACAAGACAGTAATGGTAAACTGTATGTAACCAGTTAGGTCTAAGTTGAAGTATTATATTCAATTCTGGGCACCAGCCTTTAGGAAGTCACAAACTTTAGAAAGGATTTTATTAGAATGGTACTGGGTGACGGACTTCAATTATGTGAAGAAACTGAAGAAGCTGGGATTGTTTTCCTTAGAACCAAGGTGGTTAAGAACAGATTTGGTAGAGGTGTTTAAAATTATGAACCTTTTTAATGAGAGTAATTAAGGAGAAACTGCTTCCAGAGGACATAGATTTATGGTGATTAGCAGAAGAATTAGAACCAACAAAGGGAACTTTTCCAATGCAGTAAGTTGCTGTGATCTGCAGTGGACTCTCTGAAAGGGTGATGGAAACAGATTCAATGGTAACTTTCTGAAGAGAATTACCTAAACACTTGAAGGGAAAGAAATTCTGTGGCCTGGAGAAAGAGCCAGTGAGTGGAACTAACTGGGTAGCTCTACCAAAGAGCTGGTCAGGCACGATATGCTGAATGGCATCCTATCATTGTGATTCTATGAAAATGCTAGAAACAGTCAACAAGTATGGGAGCATCTGTGGGCAGAGAAATCTATGTTGCAATTGGCAATATCATGCACATATGTTATCCAGCTATGGTGCAAAGGCATTAATTAGCTGCAAGAACACTCAAGTTTTAAATAAATTAAGAAATTAATGAAAAGGTGTCCACATTTCCGTGACACTGAAACAGCAAAAATATTGAACAAAAAAAGCAAAACACTGTAGACACTGAAAATTTGAAAAACCAGGAAACACTTGTAGGTCAGGGACCATTCACTGAAAGTTCACAATTCAGTATTTTGGACATTGAAACCATCCTCAGAATTGGCTGATCTAAGAGATAAACAGCATTTAGAATGGAATAAAACAAAGCGTGGGAAAAGAGGGAGCACATGATGACCATACCCGGAGGAAAAGGATCACCATGACCTGTAACATGCTTACGTGGAGGACAGAAGATGATAAATGATACGAGACAAAAGCAGCTACAATTAGAAAAAAATAGAGAAATAAGATTTATATACATGACATTCCTGACTTCATTAGTAAGTGTGTAGAAGACTGTGTGTCAAAGAAGAAAATCCGCGTGTTTCCCAGCCGGAAACCATGGATTAACAGGGATATCCACTGCCTGCTGAAATCCAGTCAGGTGATCCTAACCTATACAAGAAAGCCAGATATGGCAAGGTCTGTAAGACATAACAGGTTACAAGATGAAGGCAGGTAAAATCGCCAGCTCCAATGCTCCCCTTACGGATGAGCTCAACGCATTCTATGTGTTTTGAGCAAGAGGTCAACGAGAGCACGCCCTCCATCCCGGAAGCCTCGGACCGAGATCACCATTGCCGACGTCAAAGCAGCCTTTTCAAAAGTCAACCCACGGAAAGCAACTGGCCCAGATGGTGTACCCGGACGAGCACTCAGGTCCTGCGCGGACCAGCTGGCAGGGGTATTCGCAGGCATCTTCAACCTCTCTTTACACCAATCTGAGGTCCCTACCTGCTTCAAGAAGATGACCATCATCCCGGTACCAAAGAAAAGCCAGGCAGTGTGCCTTAATGACTATCGTCCGGTGGCTCTGACATCCATCATTATGAAGTGCTTCGAAAGGTTAGTCATGGCACAAATCAATTCCTGCCTAGCAGACTGCCTGGATCCACTACAGTTTGTTTATCACCGCAACAGGTCCACAGCAGACGCCATCTCCCTGGCCCTACACTCAATCCTGGAACACCGAGATAACAAGGACATCTATGTCAGACTCCTATTCATAGACTATAGCTCAGCCATCAACACCATTATTCCTCCGAGACTCATCTCCAAACTTAATGGCCTGGGGCTCGGCTCCTCCCTCTGCAACTGGATCCTAGACGTCCTAACCCACATACTGCAGTCAGTAAGGATAGGCAACAACACCTCCTCCATGATCATCCTCAACACTGATGCTCCGCAAGGCTGTGTCCTCAGCCCCTTACTATACTCCTTATGCACCTTTGACTATGTGGCCAAATTCCCCTCCAACTCGATTTTCAGGTTTGCTGATGACACCACCGTTGTGGGTCAGATCTCAAACAATGACGATACAAAAGACAGGAAAGATATAGAGAATCTGGTGAACTGGTGCGACGACAATAATCTCTCCCTCAATGTCAACAAAATGAAGGAGATAGTCATCAACTTCAGGAAGCGTAGTGGAGGGCATGCCCCTGTCTACATCAATGGGGCTGAAGTAGAAATGGTCGAGAGCTTCAGGTCTTTAGGTGTCCAAATCACCAACAACCTGTCCTGGGCCCTCCATGCAAACACTGTAGTTAAGAAAGCCCAACAACGCCTCTACTATCTCAGGAGATTAAGGAAATTTGGCATGTCTGCTACAACTCTCACCAACTTCTACAGATTGACACTGTTTACATTTCCCACTGCCCTGGAAAAGCAGCCAACATAATCAAGGACCCCACACACCCCGCACATACTCTCTTCCACCTTCTTCTACCAGGAAAAAGATACAAAAGTCTGAGATCACGTACCAACCGATTCAAAAACAGCTTCTTCCCTGCTGCCATCAGACTTTTGAATGGACCTACCTCGCATTAAGTTGATCTTTCTCTACACCCCAGCTATGACTGAAACACTACATTGTGCACCCTCTCCTTTCTTTCCCTATGTACGGTATGCTTTGTTTGTGTAGAGTGCAAGAAACAATACTTTTCACTGTATACTAATACATGTTGTGGAGATGCCGGCGTTGGACTGGGGTAAACACAGTAAGGAGTCTAACAACACCAGGTTAAAATCCAACAGGTTTATTTGGTAGCAAACGCCACTGGCTTTCGGAGCGCTGCTCCTTCGTCAGGTGAGTCTCACCTGGCGAAGGAGCAGCGCTCCGAAAGCTAGTGGCGTTTGCTACCAAATAAACCTGTTGGACTTTAACCTGGTGTTGTTAGACTCCTTACTGTACTAATACATGTGACAATAAATAAATCAAATCAAATCAAATCAAATCATTGTGTGTGAATAGCTAAAGAGCAGAATGGCCAGGAGAAATAAAGAAAAAAAACAGGTTGATACCAAGAGTAAAGAGTATCCCCTGATGGGATGTACGACAAACCAACCCTATCCATCCCCATCCCAAAATCCCAGCCCATTCATTGCCAGAAATAAAATCAGAGCTACAGCTAAAATCTGAATTGTGAATTGTTAACATTAAGGCCAGGGTTTGTAAGACGCCAAGTTGAAAGAGGAGGTGAAATACATATTGTCTTATGCCATCTTGTTTACGTTTGTTTGGCACACAATAACCTTGGATCTAGAATTGGGAGAAATATGAAATGCATTGTCGAAGATTCTCAAGAAGATCATGAAAATGTTATCTTTACAATGATTCACCCAAGCTACATTTAAAAAAAATGAACATTTGGAAAAGATTAGCCTCATTTCAATGTTTCTTCCATCAAAGATCCATGCTGTTTGTTTAACAGCTTTCGTGAACATAGTTCCATCCAGCCTGTCCCACACAATTACGTATAGTTATGCGCCCCCCACTACCCCAAGACATGACCTCCTTGGAGAGCAGAAAAGTGGACATCCCAAATTTTACAAAGTTCAAAATTATTATTTGCATGGAACATCCAATTTAGACAGAAGACTTCATAAAGTGATAAAACATTTTTATTCAAGTATTCTTCAAGTATCTTCACTATTAAAATTTTCCAAATCATGATAAATGAACTTTTTCTACATATCTATTTGAGCCAATTTCTGAAAGCAATAATCTGGCAATTAGGAACATAAGAATAGGTATAGTCCATACAGCCCCTCACTCTTACACCATCATTTAATTAGATCATGGTTAATCTGAATCTCATCTCCAAATCCCTTGATGTCTTTAACCAACAAATTTTTATCTATGTATCTTGGTCTTGAAAGCTCCAATTGTCCTGGTTCCCCAGCCTTTTCCGGGGAGACAATCCCAAAGTTTTCCTAGCCCTTGTATGAAAAAGAGGTTGCTGATTTTGCTCATGACTGAGCTGGTTCTAATTTTATGATTCCCTTGTTCCACCACAAGAGGAAATAGTTTCTTTATATTTATCACAACAAACATTTTAAACACCTCAAATTAATTAACTTAATATAGTGGCAGCATTTAGCTTCCATAAAGTAAGGACAAATCAATGTTACTATTTTGTACCAAAAATATCCAATATTTTTTGAACAGAAGCATTTATCTTGTTAGTTACCTATTTTTTCAGAAAATCCAGCAAGTGGAAAAAAAAAGCAAAATGTCTGAATGTTTCAAAAAACGTACTTACAAAGAAGGATCAATGTTTGTTTTAACATTTTTACACAAAGCCTCCAACTTTAACTATTCTGACAGCCATACTTCCCTTTATCTTAAGAGTCCCATGGGGCCTGCAGATCATTAACCAGTCCTCTTTCCATGTTAACATATTATCCCCAGCTCCATTAGCCCTAATCTCTTGTATAAACTGTTCATGTGGCACCTTGGCAAATGCTTTTAGGAATTGCAAGAAGACATGTACTGGTTCCCCTTTATTTACCCTACAAGTTACATCCTGAAAAAAATTTAAAATTGCCAAACATAATTTGCCTTTTGATAAACTATGTGAACTCTGTATGGTCATACTATGATTTTCCAAGTATTCTTTTAAGATAATAGATTCAGGCATTTTCCTGATATTCGCGGGATTCGTGCATGTGTTCCTGGCGCATGCGTGTCTCCCACAGCCAGAGAGCAGGCACGGTCAAGACCACGCTGGAAACCGACGGGACGACCAGGTAAGTGATTTTAATCTATTTTAAATGTGATTATCAGGCCCGGGACTGAATTCTCCGGGCCCAATAGCATCTCCCACGCGCCAGAAGTATTTTACTCCAACAGGGTTTAGAGTAGCTCCCCACTTTTGGGGAACTAGCGGGAGACCCCGCTGAAGTGAAGGGGGCAATCGGGGCCCTCCCAGGGGTCGGGCGGCAGGGGGGTGGTGCCCCCTGACATGGGCACCCTGGCAGTGCCAACCTGTGCCCCTGGCAGTGCCCAAAGGGCAAAGTGCCCATGCCCAAGGGGCACCTTGGCAGTGTCCACCGGGCATCGGCAGTGCCAAGGGGGAGGCTGGGCCTGATTGTGGGCAGGGCCTAGGGGGCGATCAGTGGGGATGGGGGGCTCCCGCTGTCACTCTGCATTGGGATTGGTCGGGGCTGGAGTGAGGCCAATAATCGGGCGGACTGTGGGTGGGGGGGGGAGGATGTGGGGTCTTCCTCCTGGGGAGGGGGGGGATCTGCGTCCTATGGGGTGGGGGTGGGCTGGAGATTGCAGTGCTTTGGGATGTGGGGGTTCGGGGCTGGCCCGGGAATGCTTGTGTGGGCTGCGATCGGGGCGTGGGGGTGTTGCGAGGCGCAGCACTGCGGGGGTCCCGGGCTGGCCAGTGATCGGGAGACTGACAATTCAGGGCCACTGCACATGCGCAGAGTTCTGGAACTGTCACGTCTGGCGTGAACTAGTCCTGCCCCCTTAGCTTTTAATGATATTCACAATTATGACCTCTGCAGTGCACAGATTCGAGTCTGAACTTCCACTGAAAAAACAATTGTGAATCACACCATTTTTCCCACCAATTCAGCACTTAGAATTT
The DNA here is from genome assembly GCF_964213995.1 of Mustelus asterias. Classification (NCBI taxonomy): domain Eukaryota; kingdom Metazoa; phylum Chordata; class Chondrichthyes; order Carcharhiniformes; family Triakidae; genus Mustelus; species Mustelus asterias. Next base: position 79,602,217 of record NC_135810.1, read on the forward strand.
TTTTGGGAGAAATGCCCCCACTGGTTAAACAGTGTGGCGACAATAATTTCTTCCTCAATGTCAGTAAAATGAAGGAGATAGTTATCGACTTCAGGAAGCGCAGTGGAGGATATGCCCCTGTCTACATCAACGAGGTGGAAATGGTCGAGAGCTTCAGGTTTCTAGGTATCCAGGTCACCAACAACCTGTCCTGGTCCCTCCATGCCAACACTATAGTTAAGAAAGCCCACCAACGCCTTTACTTTCTCAGGAGGCTAAGGAAATTCCACATGTCCACTATAACTCTCACTTATTTTTACAGATACACCATAGAAATAATCCTTTCTGGATGTATCACAGCTTGGTATGGCTCCTGCTCTGACCAAGGCCGCAAAAAACTACAATGGGTTGTGAACATAGCCCAGTCCATTACGCAAACCAGCCTCCCATCCATTGACTCTACACTTCTACAGATCACTTACCAACTGACTCAAGAACAGCTTCTTCCCTGCTGCCATCAGACATTTGAATGGATCTACCTCGTATTAAGTTGATCTTTCTCTACACCCCAGCTATGACTGTAACACTACATTCTGCACCCTCTGCTATCCTTTTCCCCTATGTACTCTATGAATGGTATGCGTTGTCTGTATAGTGCACAAGAAACAATACTTTCACTGTATATCAATACAGGTGACAATAATAAATCAAATCAAATGATAATTGATATCAGGCTAAATGGTCTGTAAGTCCCTGCTTTCTCTCTGGTTCTTCAATATGGTATATTTTGCTAACCTCCAGTCTGCTGGAACCGTCCTAGAATCTAGGGAATTTTAGAAAAGACACGAGTACATCTATTGTCTCTACATCTGCCTCTTTTAGAACACTATCATGCGGACAATCAGGTCCTGGAAATCTGTTCGCATTCAGTTCCTTACGTTTCTCTAATCCTTGTTCTCGACTGATAATTACCTTTTGTTCCACACACCGTTTAGCCCCCTCAGTTACCCTCTATTTCTGGTATGCAATTTGTGTCTTCCACTGTGATGATAGAAGGGACCGTGATCTTACCGGCACCAGGGGAGACCAGACATGATGGCCACACCGGTGAGGGGGGGGAATCAGAAGCCACTGAAGCCCCTGGGTGTTCAGGGGCATGGCCTGACAGTGCCCAGCTGGCAATGTCCATCTGGCATCCTGACAGTGCCCATTTGAGCACAAGTGTACCAGGGGTGTGGCCTGAGTATGGGTGGGGCTTTGATCGGAGGGGGGGTGGTATGCACAATTACAGGGTCTTATGCAGGGTGGGGCTCTACAAGGAGGGGGGCAACATGCAGGGGGGGCTATGTGGCAGGGGGGGGGGGTGCATAGGGGGTCCACTAGGGAACTCATCAGGAGGGTTCTTATGCCCCGGTGCTGGTGCCCATGTTGGTGTCGGGGGAGAACATGCTGCCGATGATGCGGGGTGGGAGAGGTCTCCCAGTTCACTGAGAGATCAGGACACCTGCGCAATGACACCTGAACGCTCTGTAGCCAATTTCCATGGCAGCTTGGGCTCCACCCCCCCCTCCCCCCCACCCCCAATCCCAGTGCAAATGTTGCTGCTGTCACAAAAACTGAGTATGTGGTAAGATTGCAGTGCCAACCTCACCCAAAAAACAGGTATGAACACATCTGTTTTCAAACTTTTTTGACAGTTAGGCCGGGATTCTCTGGCCATTCACATCCCGCCACTGCTGCAAGTGAGGACGGAGAATTTGGTGCTCAGCCAAATCTCTCTCCAATCACTGCAGGGGACCAGAAAATCCCATTGGTATGAATGGCTGGAAAATTCCAATCATTAGAATTTTTTTGGTAAGATTACGCCCAAAATATCTCTTCAAAGTCTCTGCCATTTCATCATTTCCCATGATAATTTCTCCTGTGTCTGATGTTTACTTTAGCTATTCTCCTTTCTAATATGTTGTAAAAGTTTCTTTTTTTGAAATCGTCAGTTTACTTGTGTTCTATTTACCCCCTATTTATCAACGTTTTGGCATTTGTTCGTTTCTAAATCACTCCCAATCATCAGACTTTTATTTACTGTATTATAAGCCTCTTTCTTCCTTTAATCTAACACTATCCTTAGTATGCCAAGGGTGGATTTTCCTTGTTGAGTTTTTGTTTTTCAATGTAATGTATCTTTGTGGAATATTTTGAATAGTTTCTTTGAATGTTTCCCACTGTTCATTTAACACTATCATAAGACCGTAAGACATAGGACCAGAATTAGGCCACTCGGCCCATCGAGTCTGCTCCGCCATTCAATCATGGTTGGTTTTTTTCTCATCCCCATTCTCCTGCCTTTTCCCCATAACCCCTGATCTCCTTATCAGTCAAGAACCTATCTATCTCTGTCTTAAGGATACTCAATGACCTGGCCTCCACAGCCTTATGTGGCAAAGAGTTCCACAGATTCACCACTCTCTGAAGAAATTCTTCCTCATCTCTGTCCTAAAGGATTGTCCCTTTAGCCTGAGGTTGTGCCCTCTGGTTCCAGTTTTTCCTACTAGTGGAAACATCCTCTCCACGTCTACTCTATCCAGGCCTCGCAGTATCCTGTAGATTTCAATAAGATCCCCCCTCATCCTTCTAAACTCCAACGACTACAGCCCCAGAGTCCTCAACCGTTTCTCATACAACAAGCTTTTCATTCCAGAGATCATACTTGTGAATCTCCTCTGGACCTTTTCCAAGGCCAGCGCATCCTTCCTGAGATATGGGACCCAAAACTGCTCACAATACTCCAAATGGGATCTGATCAGAGCCTTATACAGCCTCAGAAATACATCCCTGCTCTTGTATTCTAGCCCTCTCGACATGAATGCTATCATTGCATTTGCTTTTCTGAACCTGCACGCGAACCTTAAGAGAATCTTGAACAATGACTCCCACGTCCCTTTGTGTTTCTGATTTCCTAAGCATTTTCCCATTTAGAAAATAGTCTATGTCTCCATTCCTCCTTCCAAATTGTATAACCTCACACTTTTCCACATTGTATTCCATCTGCCACTTCTTTGCCCACTTTCCTAATCTGTCCAAGTCCTTCTGCAGCCCCCCTGCTTCCTCAATACTACCTGTCCCTCTACATATATTTGTATCATCTACAAACTTAGCAACAGTGCCTTCAGTTCCTTCCTCCAAATTGTTAATGTATATTATGAAAAGTTGTGGTCCCAGCATTGACCCCTGAAGCACACCACTAGTCACTGGCTGCCATCCTGAGAAAGACCCCTTTATCCCCACTCTCTGACTTTTGCCAGTCAGCCAATGCTCTATCCATGCCAGGATCTTACCCTTAATCCCATGGGCACTTAACTTATTTAACAGTCTCCTATGCGGCACCTTGTCAAAGGCCTTCTGGAAATCTAAATAAATCATGTCTGCTGGCTCTCTTTTATCTAACTTCCTTGTTACTTCCTCAAAGAACTCTAACAGATTTGTCAGTCATGACCTCCCCTTGACAAAGCCGTGCTGACTCAGTCCTACTTTATCATGCACTTCCAAGTACTCTGTGATCTCATCTTTAATAATGGACTCTAAAATCTTGCCAATGATCGAAGTCAGGCTAACCAGCCTATAATTTCCCATCTGCTGTCTCCCTCCCTCCTTAAACAGCGGTGTTACATTCGCTACTTTCTAGTCTTCAGGGACCCTCCCTGCCTCCAGCGATTCCTGAAAGATCACCACCAATGCCTCCACAATTTCTTCAGCTATCTCTTTTAGAACCCTGGGGTGTAGTCCATCCGGTTCAGGTGACTTACCCACCTTCAGACCTTTCAGCTTCCCAGAACCCTTCTCCTTAGTGATGGCCACTACACTCACCTGTGCCCCCTGACTCTCCTGGTATCTTCCACTGTGAAGACTGATGCAAAGTAACTATTCAGTTCCTCTGCCATTGCTTTGTTTCCTATTATTACTTCCCCAGCCTCATTTTCCAGTGGTGCAATGGCTATTTTTGCCTCTCTCTTACCTTTTATATATTGAAAAAAACTCTTCCTATCTTCTTTTATATTACTAGTTAGCTTACACTCGTATTTCATCTTCTCCCCCCTTGTTGCTTTTTTAGTTGTCCTCTGCTCGCTTTTAAAGGCTTCCCAATCCTCTGGCTTCCCACTAATCCTTGCCACTTTGTATGCTTTTTCTTTTGCTTTTATGCTGTCCTTGACTTCCCTCGTCAGCCAGGGATGCCTCATCCTCTCCTTAGCATGTTTCCTCCTCCTTGGGATGAATTTCTGTTAGGCCTGCTGAATAATTCTCAAAAACTTCTGCCATTGCTATTCCACTGTCTTCCCTGCTAGGCTCCCTTTCCAATCAACTCTGGCCAGCTCCTCTCTCATGTCTTTGTAGTTACCTTTATTTAATTTATCATTTTAGTCTATCTATCCAATCAACCTTATACTGCTATTCCTTCATATCAATGTAATTGGCTTTAAGTTTAACGTTCTTGTCTGAAACTGGAGTATGTTGCTTTCAAACGTGATATGGAATTCGACTGTATAATGATTACTTTTTACCCCAGCAGATTTGTTACTATCAGATTACGAATTAACTTTGTCTCACTGCACAATACTAGATCTAAAACAGCTTTATCCTTAGTTGGCTCATGACACATTGCTCCAGGAAACTGTCACAAAAGCATTCCACAAACTCATCTTTCATACCACCTTTGTCGCTCTGATCGGTTCAGTCTCTATGCAGATTCAAATTCCTGGTAACCATTACAATGCCTTTGTTACAAGCTCCATTTATTTCTTGCTCAATGCTCACTTGTCCATCTGCAACAATTAGCCTGCCATTCTATAAATTTACAAATCACGCAATATTAATAAGCAACATACGTTTGTCTACATATGATTAGTAAAATTTAACGTTACGCACAAAACGGTGACATCTTCAGCAAATAAGCGTACCTTTAGAAACATTTTAATATTTATAGCTTAGGAGGCCCATCCAGTCCGTGTCAGTCTTAAAAGATCGGTTAAAAAAAAACCCAGGATATATATGCAATAAAGAAATGGGATGTTCTTATCTGCACAATGAATGGACTGCTAACAAAATGACAGCGGCATGCGGCTTTAAAACATGCGATGTGAGACTACGGGATCGTGGTTGCAGAAAAAGCTGTTTTTCTCTTGAGGGGGAGGGGGGAATTTCACCGCGCTGAATTTAAAAAAAAATAGCCTGAACCCGTGTCCCCCATGTCATCCGATTTACGGTCACAGAAATATAAGCCCAAAAATTGCACATTATGTTGCTCAAGATTATGATGATGGTGGTGGTGGTGAAGTGAAGCCAGTTTAGCCATGAAAAAGGACAATGCCCGTTTCTGCCTGGGATTCGTTGGAAGATTTCTGCCCCAGCAGAGTGGAATATGGATGTGGATCACGCACGGTGATGATAATGGTTGATGATGAAGTGGTTGTCAATGAGCACACGGAGCGGGCGGCGGCGGCAGCAGCATTGAGGAGGGACAGCAGTGCAGCAGCGCGTGCGGTCCCGGCGCTCGAGGCTGCCCCGCCAGCTTTATCATTTTAACTCTCCCGTCACCATGGAAACCCCGCAACGCTCTTCGTACCCGCCCCCGCCCTCCCCTCCCCCCTCAAAATAAAACGGTTTTTCGAGCTTGAGGGCAGAAAGCCGGCAACCCGCGGCCCACACCTTAGTGAGCACCTCCTTTTTCTCATCTTTCTCTTTCCGTTTCTCCCCTTCCTCTCTGTCTCTGAACTGGATCTCCACTCGCCGCTCTCGCCCCTTGTTCTCTTTCTCCTCTTTCATCCCGCACTCTCTCTCTCTCTTTCTCTCCGCTCCCTCGCTCGCTCAACCTCTCCGCGCACGCGCCGCGCCTCGCGAGATCCCTCTCGCCCCCCCCCCCCCCTCCCCCGCAGATCTCTGATTGGCTGCCTCCTCCCAGCATCGCAGGTGCTTCTCAGAAGCCGGGTGCGTCCCTGTGGGGAGGCTGCAGAAGGGAAAGGGTCCATCCAGCTCGGCACAGCTCACTGACAGAGCACAGCCCACCCACACATCACAGCTCACCCACACATCACAGCTCACCCACAGGTTACACAGCTCACCCACACATCACAGCTCACCCACACATCACAGCTCACCCACAGGTTACACAGCCCACCTACAGATTACACAGCCCACCCACACATCACAGCTCACTCACAGAGCACACAGCTCACCCACAGGTTACACAGCCCACCCACAGGTTACACAGCTCACCCACAGGTTACACAGCTCACCCACAGGTTACACAGCTCACCTACAGGTTACACAGCCCACCCACACATCACAGCTCACCCACAGATCACAGCTCACTGACAGAGCACAGCCCACCCACACACCACAGCTCACCCACACATCACAGCTCACCCACAGGTTACACAGCCCACCTACAGATTACACAGCCCACCCACACATCACAGCTCACTCACAGAGCACACAGCTCACCCACAGGTTACACAGCCCACCTACAGATTACACAGCCCACTCACACATCACAACTCACTCACAGAGCACACAGCTCACTGACATAACATAGCCCACACACACATCACAGCTCACCCACAGGTTACACAGCTCACCCACACATCACAGCTCACTGACAGAGCACAGCCCACCCACAGATCACACTGCTCACCCACACATCACAGCTCACCCACAGATCACACAGCTCACCCACAGATAACAGCTCACCCACAGATCACACAGTTCACCCACAGATCACAGCTCGCCCACAGATCACACAGTTCACCCACAGGTTACACAGCTCACCCACACATCACAGCTCACCCACAGATCACACAGCTCACCCACAGATCACACAGCTCACCCACAGGTTATAGCTCACTCACAGATCACACAGCTCACCCACACATCACAGCTCACCCACACATCACAGCTCACCCACAGGTCACATCTCACTGACAGATCATCAACAGATCACAGCTCACGCCACAGATCACAGCTCACCCACAGGTTACAGCTCACTACAGATCACCAACAGATCACAGCTCACTTACAGATCTCATCTCACTGACGGATCACCGACAGACCACAACTCACCCACAGATAGAGCTCATGCCCGTCCTAACCCTACTTCATGTTCATAGGGAAAATACATATCTGTCCATCCGTCTGTCCGTCCGTCTGTCCACTCACCCACCCATCCGTCTGTCCATCCATCCATCCATCTGTTCGTCCCTCCATCTGTCCATCTCTCCATTCCTTCAGTCCGTTCATCCCTTCCATCCATCCATCCATCCATCCATCTATCCATCCATCCATCTATCTTTTGCTGTGCAGCTGTTTTGACATCTGCCTTTACTGTTCAAAGACTACTCATGGCGTTTTAAAAAAAGGAACACCCAGACATCAGTCACAAGTATAGGCTGAGAGGCAGTAGATGTAAAACTGAGATGAGGAAGAACTACTTCTCACAGAGAGCAATGAATTTGTGGAACTTGCTGTCCCATAGCGCGGTGGAGTCTGAATCATTAAATGGTTTCAAGAAGGAGATAGATATATTTCTGATTTTAAAAACAGGTTAAAGGGATATGGGGAACACCTGAGCAGCAGAGCACAGGAAATTGGGTTACTGTAAGGAGTGGAAATGGCAATGTGAAAGGACAGGCAGAGCCATACCCCTCCACAACAGGTATACTGAATTGGATACTGTTGTGGGAGATGCTTTACCTGGGACAAGCTGCGACAGCCGGAACTCTGATACTGAGTTTGGTTCTACAGCGCAAAAGGGTGGGATGAAGAAGAGGAGAGCAGTAGTGATAGGGGACTCAATGGTCAGAGGTATGGACAGGAGGTTCTGTGGTCGGGACAGAGACTCCCTCATGGTTTGTTGCCTCCCAGGTGCCAAGGTCAGTGATGTCTCTGATCGCGTGCACAGCATTCTAAAGTGGGAAGGTGATCAGCCAGATGTCGTGGTACACATCGGTACAAATGACGTAGGAAGGAAGAGTGAGGAGGTCCTAAAGAGTGAGTACAAAGAGCCTGGAAGGAAGTTAAAAAGCAGGACCCCGAGGGTAGTAATCTCAGGATTGCTACCTGAGCCACATGCCAGTGAGGGCAGGAGTAGGATGCTTGGGCGGATGAACACGTGGCTGAGGAACTGGTGCAGGGGGCAGGGTTTCCAATTCTTGGATCATTGGGACCTCTTCTGGGGCAGGTGGGACCTGTACAAGAGAGACGGGTTACACCTAAACTGCAAGGGGACCAATATACTTGCAGGGAGATTTGCTAGTGTTATTGGGGAGTGTTTAAACTAGATTTGCAGGGGGATGGGAACCAGAGTGCCAGAGCAGATAGTGGAGCAGGGGTAAAAAGACAGGTTAGTTCAAGCAAAATCACAAATGGAAGGGTTGAGTGTGGTGGAAATAATCTTTTGAGGTGAGTCTATTTCAATGCCAGGAGTATTGTGGGGAAGGCAGATGAGCTGAAGGCGTGGATAGACACATGGAAATATGACATTATAGCCATTAGTGAAACTTGGCTACAGGAGGGGCAGGACTGGCAGCTCAATGTTCCAGGGTTCCAATGTTTCAGGCGGGATAGAGGCAGAGGGATAAAAGGTGGGGGGGGGGGTGGCATTGTTGGTCAGGGAAAATGTTACAGCGGTACTCAGGCAGGATAGATTGGGGAGCTTGTCTACAGAGGCCCTATGGGTGGAGCTGAGAAACAGGAAAGGTCTGACCACATTAATGGGGTTGTATTATAGACCACCCAATAGTCAGCGAGAATTGGAGGAGCGAATCAGCGGAGAGATAGCTGACAACTGCAAGAAACACAAAGTTGTGATAGTAGGGGATTTTAATTTTCCACATATAGATTGGGACTCGCATACTGTTAAAGGTTTAGACGGGGTAGAGTTTGTAAAATGTGTTCAGGAGAATTTTCTACATCAGTATATAGAGGTGCCAACTAGAGAGGATGCGATATTGGATCTCCTATTGGGAAATGAGTTAGGGCAGGTGATGGATGTGAGTGTGAGGGAACACTTTGGATCCAGTGATCATAATGCCATTAGTTTCAACCTGATCATGGATAAGGATAGATCTGGTCCTCGGGTTGAAGTTCTGAAATGGAAAAAGGCCAAATTTGATGAAATGAGAAGGGATCAGGGAAGTATGGATTGGCACAGGCTGTTCTCTGGTAAGGATGTAAATGGAAAGTGGGAAGCCTTCAAAGGAGAAATTTTGAGAGTGCAGAGTTTGTATGTTCCTGTCAGGATTAAAGGCAAAGTAAATAGGAATAAGGAACCTTGGTTCTCAAGGGAGATTGTAACACTGATTAAGAGGAAGAGAGCGTTGTATGAAATGTACAGGCAGCAAGGAACAGATCAGATGCTCAAGGAGTATAAAAAGTGCAAGAAGCTACTTAAGAGGGAAATCAGGAGGGCTAAAAGAAGACATGAGGTTGCTTTGGCAGACAGAGTGAAGGAAAATCCAAAGAGCTTCTATAGGTATGTTAGGAGCAAAAGGATAGTGAGGGATAAAATTGGTCCTCTTGAGGACCAGAGTGGTAGACTGTGTATGGAACCAAAAGAGATGGGGGAGATACTAAATGATTTTTTTGCATCCGTATTTACTGAGGAAATGGGCATGGAGTCTACGGAAATAGGGCAAACAGGTAGGGAGGTCATGGAACCTTTACAGATTAAAGGGGAGGAGGTGCTCGCTGTCTTGAGGCAAATCAGAGTGGATAAATCCCAGGACCGGAAAGGGTATTCCCACGGACCTTGAGGGAAGCTAGTGTTGAACTTGCAGGGGCCCTGGCAGACATATTTAAAATGTCAGTATTCACGGGGGAGGTGCCGGATGATTGGAGGGTGGCTCATGTTGTTCCGTTGTTTAAAAAAGGTTCCAAAAGAAATCCGGGAAATTATAGGCCAGTAAGTTTGACGTCGGTGGTGGGCAAGTTATTGGAAGGTGTGATAAGGGATAGGATCTACAAATATTTGGATAGACAGGGACTTATTAGGGAGAGTCAACATGGCTTTGTGCGTGGTAGGTCATGTTTGACCAATCTATTAGTGTTTTTCGAGGAGGTTACCAGGAAAGTGGATGAAGGGAAGGCGGTGGATGTTGTCTACCTGGATTTCAGCAAGGCCTTTGACAAGGTCCCTCATGGGAGGTTAGTTAGGAAGGTTCAGTCGCTAGGTATACATGGGGAGGTAGTAAATTGGATTAGACACTGGCTCAATGGAAGAAGCCAGAGAATGGTTGTGGAGGATTGCTTCTCTGAGTGGAGGCCTGTGACTAGTGGTGTACCGCAGGGATCGGTGTTGGGTCCATTGTTGTTTGTCATCTATATCAATGATCTGGATGATAATGTGGTAAATTGGATCAGCAAATTTGCTGATGATACAAAGATTGGAGGTGTAGTGGACAGTGAGGAAGGTTTTCAAAGCTTGCAGAGGGATTTGGACCAACTAGAAAAATGGGCTGAAAAATGGCAAATGGAATTTAACGCAGACAAGTGTGAGATATTGCACATTGGAAGGACAAACCAAAGTAGAACGTACAGGGTAAATGGTAGGACTCTGAAGAGTGCAGTTAAACAGAGGGATCTGGGAATACAGGTACAGAATTCCCTAAAAGTGACGTCACAGGTGGATAGGGTCGTAAAGAGTGCCTTTGGTACATTGGCCTTTATAAATCGGAGTATCGAGTATAAAAGTTGGAGTGTTATGGTAAGGTTATATAAGGCATTGGTGAGGCCGAATTTGGAGTATTGTGTACAGTTTTGGTCACCTAGTTACAGGAAGGATGTTACATGAAAGAGTGCAGAGAAGGTTCACAAGGATGTTGCCAGGACTTGAGAAGCTGAGTTACAGAGAGAGATTGAATAGGTTGGGACTTTATTCCCTGGAGTGTAGAAGATTGAGGGGAGATTTGATAGAGGTGTATAAGATTTTGATGGGTATAGATAGAGTGAATGCAAGCAGGCTTTTTCCGCTGAGGCTAGGGGAGAAAAAAACCAGAGGGCATGGGTTAAGGGTGAAAGGAGAAAAGTTTAAAGGGAATATTAGGGGGGGCTTCTTCACGCAGAGAGTGGTGGGAGTGTGGAATGAGCTGCCGGATAAAGTGGTAAATGCGGTGTCACTTTTAACATTTAAGAAAAACTTGGACGGGCTCATGGATGAGAGGGGTGTGGAGGGATATGGTCCAAGTGCAGGTCAGTGGGATTTGGCAATAAATGGTTCGGCACAGACAAGAAGGGCCAAAAGGCCTGTTTCTGAGCTGTAATTTTCTATGGTTCTATGGTTCTATGGAACAGGGAGAGAGGTGGATTTGAGACCAGAGAGAGATCAACCATGATCTGATTGAATGGCGGAGCAGGCTCAAAGGACTGAATTGCCTACTTCTGCTCCTAATTCCTATGTTCCAATCAGAACTGAGAATGTTAAAAATTTTGCAGGTGTAACCAGTGTTGTGGTGAGGTGTTGCAGTGAGTAGTTGGTAGAAAAACAGAAAATGGTGGAAAATCTCAGCAGGTCTGACAGTAAATGGAGAGAGAGAATAGAGCCAATATTTCAAGTCTGAATGACCCTTCGTCAGAGCTCCAGCATCTGCAGTATTTTGCCTTTATCTGAGTAGTTGGTACACTTGTACCAAACTGGGATGGAGGAATTTATGATGCAACTCATCAATAATAAAGCATGAAGTAAAGAAAATGGAAGAATAAAAATAAGTTTTCACATTTTTGAAAACCTTATCTTAAGCTTCTAAATTCGTAATGTTTTAGGAATTCTTGGGAGAACTTAGGAGAAGTTCAGCCCCTGAAGCTTGTTCCACCATTGTGTTAGTTCGTAGCTGATTTGTATCTTACCTATTGTATATTTGTGATTCTGCAATTCTTAATGTCCTTGCCGAAAAGAAATCTGTCAATCTTAATTTTGAAATTTTCAACTGACATAGTTTTAAAACGTTTTGAAAGATTGAGTTTCAGATCAGCAAGTGAATCAATGTTATTGAGATCCTATTAGATCAGTTTCATTGGCAAGGGTTGCTAAGCTATTAAATCTTGTTAATTCTTGACTGACCCATATTACCCAATGGTACTTCTTCACATGTTCAACAACAACTTAGATTTATATAATGCCTTTAATATAATTAATCATTCCAAGGCTCTTCAAAGGAATGTTATAAGACCAAGTATGACACCAAGCCTTATAAAGAGCTATTAGGTCAGATGGTCAAAAGCTTGGTCAAAGAGGTATGTTTTGAAGAGTGTCTCAAAGGAGGCAAATAAAGTAGAGAGGTGACGAGATGTAGGGATGGTATAGAGCTGGAGGTTAGGCAATTGAATGTACAGTCACCAATGGTGGAGCAAATAAAATTGGGGATGAAAAAGATACCAGAATTAGAGAAGCACATTAGATATCTTAAAAGGTTGTGGGACTAGAGGATAATACAGAGATAGGGAGCAGCAAGGCCATGACAAAACAAGGAACACAGTAAATGATCTTTCTGTCCTGAACCAAGATGCTGCCAAACAGTTAAATATGCACAGTTCATTAAACAGGTTAGAGAAAAGGTTCTGAACAGAAACTTCATGCAAATTATTTACAAAATGAAGTGGCAATAATTTTATTTATTGTTTTCTTCATTTGATGGACATACCTTTTCGGCGGCGGCAGCAGGGTAAATTGGCAGTAGTACGGGGACGTACACAGTTCAGAAAGTCACGTGGGACCAATGGGAGCAGGTGATTGGTGAGTAATTCCTGGTGGGTATTTTCAAACTATATTAAATTGTCAGTCAATTTGATTTTTTTTTAAAAAATCAAAGTTTTGTATTTAAAGAGTTTAGCCGGCAGGAGAGCTCAAGCTGTGGTTTGCTCCTCCTGCTCTATGTGGGGAGCCAGGCACATTTCCAGTGCTCAGGACCAGCATGTGTGCAGGAAGTGTGTCCGGCTACAGCTCCTGGAAACTTGGGTTTCAGAACTGGAATGGTAGCTGGGGACACTCTGGAACATACGCGAGTCTGAGAACATTGTGGGTAGCACATTAAGAGTGGTGGCCACACTGCAGCTAAAGGAACTTGAGTAAAGAAGGGAATGGATGACCACTAGGCAGTCCAAGAGAAACAGGCAGGTGGTTCGGCAGTCCCTCTCAAATCGGTATTCCATTTTGGAGGCCGATAAGGGCATTGGTACCCTCAGGGAGTGCCAATAGAGCCAAGCTTCTGGCACCACAAGCAGCCTTGTCTGTACAGGAAGGGAGAAAGAGAGGAAGAATAAAATTAATAGGGGACTCTAAGTCAGGGGAACAGATAGGCACTACTGTGGCCGTAAACGTGACTCCAGGATGGTGTGTTGGCTCCCTGGTGCCAAGGTCTGGGATGTCACTGAACTGTAGCGCACACTGAGGAGGAAAGGTGATGGCAGAGGTTCTGGTATATGATGGTACCAATGACATAGGTAGAAATAGAGATGAGGTCTTGCATCAAGAATTCAGGGAGTTAGGCAGTAGACTAAAAAGCAGGACCACTCAGTTGTAATCTCTGGATTACCCCTGCTACATGCTAGCGAACACAGAAATAGGAGAATAGCACAGATGAATGTGTGGTATAAGAATTCGTGCAGGAGGGAGGGTTTTAGATTCCTGGATCACTGGGACCGTTTCTGGGAAAGGTGGGACCTGTATGAGCGGGACAGTCTGCATCTGAATCAAAGCGGGACTAACATCCTTGCGGGTAGGTTTGCTAGTTCTGTTGGGAGGAGTTTAAACTAATTTAGCAGGAGGAGGGGACACAGACTGTTAACAGAATAGGAACACAGCATAATATGGTAAAACAATTAAAACAGAGGGAGTAAAGCTTGAATTAAGTTGTCAGCAATTAGTTGGTGGTAGGACAGGAAGTATGATCAGACTCGAGCAACAAATGGTATTTTACATCAAGTAAAACAAACAGCAAAGCAAACAAAATCTATTCTCAGAGTCTTCTTAAAAAGAAAATTAAAACTCAGGCATGATGGAAACTAACAAATTCTCCTGACAAATGCACCATATTTTCTTTAATAAAATGCACTGGGTTCAGGAGAATCCTGTTCTGCCCAAGACCGCAAGGAACTACAAAAGGTCGTGAATGTAGCCCAATTCATCAAGCAAACCAGCCTCCCATCCATTGACTCTGTCTACACTTCCCGCTGCCTTGATAAAACAGCCAGCATAATTAAGGACCCCACACACCCCAGACATTCTCTCTTCCACCTTCTTCCGTTGGGAAAAAGATACAAAAGTCTGAAATCATGTACCAACCGACTCAAGAACAGCTTCTTCCTGCTGCTGTCAGACTTTTGAATGGACTTACCTTGCATTAACCAGATCTTTCTCTACACTCTAGCTATGACTGTAACACTACATTCTGCATTCTCTCGTTCCCTTCTCTATGAACGGTATGCTTTGTATAGCGTGCAAGAAACAATACTTTTCACTGTATGTTAATACATGTGAAAGCTATGGCACAGTCATACATATGATAGTCATACATGTGACAATAATAAATCAAATCAAATCAAATCAGAATTATACAAAATAGGTGCAATTAATGCTAATCACTAAAAATAGTGGCGTCTCCAGGTCTGATAGACAGACCCGATCATTTACATTCTAGCTGGGAGTACTGTGTCACTATTTGCAACCAAGAAAATATTTTTCAGAACTGATCCTTCACAGCCTTGTCTTGATAATCTGTGCTTGCATTATCACCTTCTCTGTAATAGGGTGTCAATGATCTTCAAGGTATGCTCTACAAATGGAATAAAAGGTGACCGTGGATTCTGTCTAAAAGAAGCGCTGCCGGAGTTTAGATTTTCCTGCTACTTTGGTTCAATTATCATTAGCCTTCCTATGGAAAAATTTGAAATCTATTCAGCTGTGGTCTTTTGAATCATCTCAGCTAATTCCTTCTGAGTCTTCTTGGTAAAGTCCCTGAAGCATAAAAATATCCACAAATCACAAAGTATCCTGTCATTACTTGATGAATATATCTGATCTGTAATGCTATCTGTTCCTTGAGTGCACTGCCTGGTGTTATATTGCAAATTATTGAAGAGCACTTGGCCCCTTTAATCTCATCCAGGATTGTTTTCACCACGTGCTTAGTGCATTATTAAATAAATTCATTTCGTACCTCAGATGACAAGTAATGTACTTGAAAGATTTATTTTTGTGTGCCTTTCGTTTCCTCATCAATCTGGTTACCCAAAATATGATTATACTTGGCTAACAATTCCATAAAATGAAATAAATTTCCATTGGACTTCTCACCCAGCTTGGAGCATATGCCATAGAAAATTAATCTTTGGTCTCTTTGAAAAATTACATTTAGTATATGTTTGAGAATTTCTTTCCGTTTTTCCTAATCATTTGCAATGACTTCATCAAGTGATTACCTTGATTTATGACCTATCAGTCTCCATCTGCTGAAGAGTCATATTTGACTCAAAACATTAACTCTGTTTTTCCCTTTCCACAGATGCCGCCAGACATACTTAGTATTTTTAGTACTTTCTGTTTTATGCATTTCAGATTTTCAACATCCACAGTATTTTGCTTTTATTCATCACACCTCTATCCATCTCATATAACATTGCTTTTGACTGTACCATAGCTTTTAGTAGCCAGGAATTTGCTTAAACAGATTCGAACAGCTACAATGTGTAGTCCACCTTATAGGCATGGCTACAGTTAGAAGAACTGCTGGAAAATTAGCTTTGTATTGCAATCAACAGCATGATGCATCACCTTCAATTTTTTCTCCATTAGGAAGAATGGAGGGCTGAAATGCAAGTACATTGCTTTCCTTAAGGATGGAATAATATTTCCCCATTATGAAACACAAGTCTACCTATATCATCTTATTTTAGGAGTCCTAGAGAATCTTCTTAGCAACAATGTGGAGTGGGTAAATTCATACTTTCCTTCTTTGCAGTCATTCTCCCCCTCCTGCACTAGTTGGCCATTCTAATTGTGGAAGGATTAGTATCTTCTTCACTTTTTTCAACTTCAGACTGGTGTGTCTCCATTTTGGCACCAGAATGAGTCAAGTTGGATACTTCATCTCTCTCTGCTTCTGACTCTGCCATCTCTGGTATCTCTGATGGTATCTCATTGCACTGAATTGATTTCCATCCAAAATATTGTAAAGTACTTTTTTTCTTGCTCTTTGCTCTGCAGTTCTTTTTTCTTTTTCCTTTTTTTGCTTCTGACTTTTATACCTGATTCCTTCTTGATTGTTTCATACACTCACTAGTAATTCTAAGATTATTCAGAGTTCTGTCTTTCTGATTTTACAAGTATATGTTCACGAGAACATTCCATAAATCCTGGTTGGTTACCCGCACATCTTTGGACTGTGGGAGGAGACCCGGAGCACCCGGAGGAAACCCACACAGACACGGGGAGAATGTGCAAACTCCACACAGGCAGTGACCTAAGCTGGGAATCGAACCCGGGTCCCTGGTGCTGTGAGGCAACAGTGCTAATCACTGTGCCACCGTATTGCCCCAATCTTAGATTGACCACATGCGGGGGAGGGTTAACTGTATGATTTAATTGTATTAATTCTCAATAAAGGTGTTGGATTTAGTGTGACATTGTGTAATTCTCATTTTCTGACTTTGGTGGAAAAGACTGGCAAATGGACAGAAGGTCCTTTTGCCAGGCCATCAGTTTGAGGCCCAAATTTGGAAATTGACGCAACAGTTGAATACAGTGTAGCATAAAGGGTTAACATCAGAAATGCACAATACTGATATAATGATGATGTAACATTATATGATTGAGTAACAGAGATCTGGAGAGAGGAGAAGTTTCAACCTTGTGCAGAGTTCCCAATTTGTACATAGTTGCTGTAAATAAAGAGATTAAGGTTTTAATAAACTGCAGTTCAAGTAGCTTACTTTGGGAGAATAAACGAACCCCAAAGAACCCAGTCTAGACCATGAATGCACAACAACATACAGCCCAGAGACTTCTGTGACTAATGAGTCCAGAGATAGGGAGCCTCATAGGCATGGTTGTGGGAGAATGACCATAACAGAGGCGGAGGTCAAAGGTGACCCCTGTCGACCCTGTAAAGTCCTCCTTACTAACAATTGGAGGCTTGTGACAAAATTGGGAGAGCTGTCTCACAGACTAGTCAAGCAACAGCCTGACATAGTCATATTCAAGGAATCATACCTTAAAGATAATGGGAGCGATCTTACCGGATCGCCTTGCTGGTCAATCGGTGCAGTGAGCCAGTAAGATTATGTGAGAGGCACAAAATCGGGTTTGCGCCTGGTTTCTTGTGCCACACAATCATTCTGGCCTTGTTTTGCCAGCAAAATCGGCTTTGTACCTCGGAATCATCAGTAAAGTGATGGAATGGATCATAAACAGCGCTATCAAGCAGCACTTGAGTGGAGGCAGCTGCTGATTTATATGAACAGATGTGTGCATTATAACCCACCCCTACTCTTGCTCCCCCTGTGAAAATGGCAGAGACTAGGTTCTGGCGTAGACCTTCTGGATTCTTCCAGCATTTATAGAGAGCCTCTATGACTGCTTGAAAATTCAGGCCAGAAAGTCATTGGCTCAAGCTCCATTCCAAACACTTGTACACATAATCTAACCTAGTTCTTCAGTGCAGTATAGAGGAAATACTGCACTATCAGAGGTGGCATCTTTCAAATGAAACATTGCCTTCTTAGCTGAAAATAAAATGATTCCATTGCACCATTGGAAGAAAAGCAAGGTATCTTATCTGATATTCTGGCAAGTATTTATTTTCCTACCAAGACGTAAATGAAAATGATCAGATCATTTATTTCTTTTTGTTTGTCAGAACTTGCCATGCATAAATTGGCTGTTACACAAAGTCAATATTTCCCCAATAGTATTTTCTATTTGATCTCTGGACTGACTAAAAGTTATCTAGAAATTGGAAAGGGCATGATTTGTGGCATGATCCACAAATAGTGTATCTGGGAAAATTAAATGGAGTAAGAATCTGAAAGTGTAACACACAAAGACATCTGTCATTCTTTCCTCTCTGATGTTTATATGGATTGGCTGAAGAGGTGAGGATAATTGGGAAAGCTTTCATATCAATTGTGTTACAATTTCCATAAAGCAGGAATAACTATGATTAGATGTATTGAATGCATAAGAGCTTTAATTTTCTTAAATTGTTACAGCAATCATTGGATAATAGCAAACATAGAACCACAAAAGTGAAAAGTAGTCCTTGAAGTTACTCCAAAATTTAAATGAATATAGATTGTTACAGATAAAAATCAAATGATAAGGCAAGGCCAGAAGCTAGAACAA
This sequence comes from Mustelus asterias, assembly GCF_964213995.1. Lineage (NCBI taxonomy): Eukaryota > Metazoa > Chordata > Chondrichthyes > Carcharhiniformes > Triakidae > Mustelus > Mustelus asterias. The sequence goes on from NC_135810.1 coordinate 79,620,575, forward strand.
TATTATCATGGCAAAATTCAATGACAAGAATAATAATTCTTGAATCTGCAGCATAATTTTACATTTTTCAAGAAATGGCACAAATGTATTCATTATTAGCAAATTACTGAATTTGCATACATAATATCAATGACTCGCTTGTACCTGGAGGAATAGAGAGACACTGTGAATCCACGGAAGAAATAAATGTATTCTGAAAAAGTAAAGATAATCATTTTAAAAGTCAGCTCAGAAATATAACCAAAGGTTTGCTGAAAAAAATCATACATGGTACACTAGGTGTTCTCAGTAATAATGTTTTCAACAGCCATACATAAAAAAATTGAGTGAAATAACTGCCATATATGAGATGCAGTCATGTCAGATGTGATATACTGCCAATGAACTTGACTACAAGGAATTGTGGATTCATGAATTGGTTATGCTGTCCAGGTTTACAATCAACGTTCTCCTGGAGCTTCTTGGATGCTTGGCAATGCAACAATATGAAGTGTATCAAAGAGCAAAGAGGATGCAGACAGGATACATACAGGCTTGTCCATGCATCATTCTTAAAGAGACTGCACAGTACAACATACACAACAAGTGGAATGGGGGAACACTGTTTAAAAGTGACATGGAAACTGGGACAATAACGTGTCCCGCTTATTGTTCCTTTTAAGTCTTTGGAACAGTTCAAAAGGTGACAAATTATTTGGATATTATGATTCCACAAATGTGGTGTAACATATTGCCCAGTTATAGAAGTGGCATTGCAGATCAACTCCCATTTAGAAAATCTGTCCAATTTACTTTTTCAATAGAAATGAAATTGTGTGCTTTCTACAATGATCTGCTGATCTGCAAACATTAATTTCATGACCAGGTGGCAAGTTGAATAACTATCACATAGAATCCTATACTGTTTGAAGGATTATATTAACTGAGGCTAATTAATACTATTAATATGTGCCAAGATTGGTCTTAATAGCAATAAAAGTAGTAAAAAATAATCTCCTAAAATGTATCTTTTATTACACTATACATTCATGAGTCTTTGAAATTAAACCTGGCAGAAAGCAAGTCTAAAGTATTTTTATCCCACAAAAAAAACAGAAAATATAGACTCAAAGCGTTACCTCTAGCCCTGTTCGCCACTGGCAGGAATCCTAACATCCTGCTGAATTAGGATTCGGGGCTAAAACGGGATTCCAGCTGAGTGACCACAGCGGGCAGGAACCCAATAATTATGGAAATCTCCTCTTTTACATTTAATTAACAAGTTGAAGCCCAATTCAAAGCCCTCCCGCAATGGAGTTAAGTGCTCTGCCTAAGTGCCCCTCTGACACTGTCAGGCTGCAGAGGGAAGGTCCCCCAAGGAACCTGGGGATTGGGAGGGGGGGGGGGTGGTCAGGCTGGAGGCAAGAGGATAGACCATGGGATTCTCCCCTGGGATGGGGGTCTCATGGCTGGAGTGCCCCTTCCTGCCCTAGGAAACCTGAAGATTACTCTTGGCATGGTGATTTCAGGTAGCTCTCTGATCAAAATCTTCATCCTTGACTGTGTACTGTGAAAACTTTGAAGGGGCCTGGTCAATTTAATCCTGGACACCTGGAAGGCATCCAAATCACAACAACATTCCATTCTACAGAAGGAATTCCCCTTTCTCTCTTTAAGAAGTTGCAGGTGTGGGAAGACCCTTTGATGTCCTCTGACTCACAGGAGAAGTCACTTTCACTGGGGGGTGGGGGGGCGCAGGGAGGGGACAGGTTGGAATCCGTTCCCACAGTTGCTCACTCAACCCCATTCTTTTAATGTTGCATTTTTTCCAGTCTCTGAGTCTTTCTAGAAAGCTCAAAAACTTTAGAAACCTTTGAAGTTCTTTGAAATCCTTTGCAAACCTTCGAAGTTCTTTGAAATCCCTTGCAAACTTTTGAAGTCCTTTGAAATCCCTTGCAAACCTTCGGAGACCTTTGTCTTCATTCAATTTCATGGTCCAGTACCTTTAATTAGCCTTTGATTGACAGCCTAATGGTTTTCACACAGCATGCCAGTTGTCTATTTATCTTCCCCTTCATGGTTAAATGCATCTGAAGTATCCCCATTGTTCCTAAGTTTGATCTTTATGTTCTGCTTGACAGCTGCAGGCAACCTCAAAGAAGCAAAGTGCTTTACTTAGGGGTGGGGTGGGGTGCTGAGGGGACCCTATATCAGAATCCTGTAGGGATTCTAAGATTCTATATCAAAATCTTTGTCTGGTGGTGAGGGCGACGGGGGGGAGGTGGGGCAGTGGGGGCAGATGCAGTCATCCTCATGCCTGTGTGGTGTGAGGGGAGGTGTTTACCATTCTTTCAGTGATGGTCCCCCTCTCTGCTGAGAGGTTGGGGCTGCTCCCCTGATCAGCAGGGGGGGTGGGTGGTGGGAGTTAGCCTTTTCTGTTGTGAGCGGGAAGGAGGCCAGTGTCTGAAAGCCGTGTTGGCTGTTGTGTTTCCTGCGATGCATAAATTTACATTGATCAAGTGGATGAATCTTGTTTCCCCACTGGCTTCAGCACTTTGAGCCGATTTGGGTGAAATGCGCCCACTATTTCCCTTCCCCGCAGATGCTGCCAGGCCTGCTGAATTTTACCAGCATTTTCTGTTTTTGGTTCAGATTCCAGCATCCGTAGTTTTTTGCTTTTATTAAATTATTTTTATGCCTAAGTTTTTAGGTAAAATTGAACACTGAATCTATTATAATTATACATTGACACATACAGAAGGTGCTACTCAAAAATAACTCTGTGACTTGAATGAAAACATACCATTGTGCTGAATAACAGCATCCACATTGTCACTAATACCAGGCCAGTCATCTTCTATCCATTTTGGATATCCTTGATCCATTTCTTTTGCTCGCTCATTGTAACTAATAGACAAAAGGACATTGCACAATTATTTTTAGAAAGAGTGCTTATTCAAAATCTCAGTGGAACATTTACAAGAAGTTCTGTCTCCTACCTCCAGCATTTGTTCCCCACAAAGAAAAATGTCTTTCCAGTCCCAGCAATTTGTAGAGCTGCATCGATTTTCTTCACAGTTTTGGGGAAACCAAAATCATAGATAGACCTAGGGTATCCCGGTAAAATGTCATATCCATTGACAGCCCAATATTTGTCCCCTAAGTAATTGAAATATCTTATATGAATACATCATGAAAATGAATTACAAATCTCAATCAAAATTTAGCCTACACAGTTCTAAAGCACATTTAAACCAATAAGGGTCATGCAAATTATGTGGCCCAGAACTTCCGTGGAATGGCAATCACCATCGGATTCCTATACTGCTCCTTGTTACTCACCCGTGCCTAGAACTGCACATTTTTTGTCCAATTTTCTGACCTGGGCCTGGTGAGAAATATGCAGCTTCCTGGTTTTGGAGACCTTCCAGAGCAGGATTGCAGCATCAGGGGAAGTGAAGCTTTGCCCCCATTTTACGGCATTGCTACCATAAAATGGTAAGTGTAAAGGTCATAGCCGCTGAGGAGAGAAGGTGAGTGTGCAAGTGGGTGAAGGGGTAGGGTAATTGGTGTGGAGAGGAGTGGGTGCTCGAGTGGGTGGGGGGTTGTTCAGAGAGGTGGGGAGGTCGAGGGTGGAAGGGTAGTCAGGGGTGGCTATTATGGTCAGGAATTTGCCGGGTGGTCAGGGGGTTGGGAGTGTTTGGAATGTGTTTTGGAGGGGTTGGAAGAGTAGTTGGGAGATGGGGTTTAGTCAGTGGGCTGGGGGGTGTGGGTGGGTGGGAGTTCGGGGGGGGGGGTTCAGGAGACGTCAGGACCAGAGATACATAGGCATTAGCAGGGGCTTTGAGCCATCTAACTTTTCCTGGCTATCTATTCTGCTAAATAGTCTGAACTATCTGAAGTTTCCCATTTAAATTAGAGTATCGGAGTTGCAGCGTAGCTGACAATTAACTGCCAAGTCACCATCAACCGGTACATTCTCCATGGTAACACTTCTACCAATCAGCGTCCACCTGCCAATTAATCAGCATTCTCTTCTCAAACAGTATGAATTGTTATTTTCCCCTGGGATTGGTATTCATGTGAAGTATCCTGGTGAGTGCGAGATGGAAAGTTTTGATGTCTCTTTTCTCAACAATACTCAAATTCTGTATTATCAAACAACTATAACATCAGCTCTGTTGGTGTTCCTTGGCCTTGTTTACAGCTTGTGTAGTGACTTTGTTAATTGTTGGGGGACTGCATTGGAAGTATAATCTACATCTGGCCCAAAAAGATCTTATAGTGCTTCATAGTTTGTGTTCCAGTCCCTGGTATCAACGTTCATTACATTGAGTCAAAAAATGGACAAAGACGTGAATACATATTTCTCAATATTACAAAAGCAAAACACTGATGATGAATTTCAGAAAAGATTTCTAACCTTTGAAAAATAGAATAATGTCCTTAAGGGCATTTTCATATGAAGCATCAATATTTGCTGGGAGATTCGGCCATTGAGATTGGATTGTCATAAACAGTGCATTTCTCATTTGTGAGTGTACACGCCACATGAACCTAAATAGAAATTCCAAAGGTTAGTGCCAATCAATTGAATCATAGAATCCCTACAGTGCAGAAGGAGGCCATTCAGCCCATCGAGTCTGCCCCAACTCTCCAAACAGCACCTTACCCAAACCCATCCTTGCACTATCCCCGCAACCCCATGTAATTACCCTGTCAATCCACCTAGCCTATACATCCCTGGATACTAAGGGGCAATTTAATATGACCAATCCACCTAACCTGCACATCTTTGGACTGTAGGAGGAAACCGGAGCACCTGAAAGAAACCCTCGCAGACACGGGGAGAACATGCAAACTCCATACAGTCACCCAAGGCCAGAATTGAACCCGAATCCCTGGCGCTGTAAGGCAACAGTGCTAACCACTCTGCCACCGTGGACAATGGTATAATTTATATTTAGTTATTATTTTCATGTTAGTACTGAATACCGAACAGCTCACCAGACTAGGGATATTTCCTGTAGTATTAGAGTGATTGGCTGCAGTGTTTTAATTGTTGTGCATTGGCATTGATCTCTTCTCTTTAAAACCAACACCATTTTCCGTGAACACCGTTTTAGCAATGGTACATTTTCATTATTCATGTAAATGTAAACATTGCCTAGTTAAACATTTGTTAACACTGTATCAAAATAAAAACAAAATATTAGGAAATACACAACAGTTTCTAATTAATAAACCTAAGAGGTAACATGCTGAGAAGAGAGTATATTTTCTTCATTGCTGTTCCTGGGAAACCTGAAAACTGAGTATATGGAGGAGGAAAGCCATTATTTCATGTTTTCTGTACTGGTGCTGGTCTAGAAAAAGCAGACAAATGACGTGGAATACAGGAATCCTGGATCTTCTACCTCACTTTTCTCTTCACACAGATGTTCCCCACAAAGCTAGCAATAGAACTATAGAAGGTTGTAAGATTGGTGAACAAAAATAAGACCATATGAAATTAGAGTCAGCCTGGGTGGGGAATTGGTTAGGAAGTAGAAGAAAGAGTAGAAATAAAGGGAATTTATCCAAATTAATAGGATTATTAGGATCTCAGGGATATGAACTGGAATCTTAGCTTTTCACTAAATTTACAAATGACTTAAATGAAGGAATAGAAAACAGAATTTCCACAAATTTGCAGAGAAAATTATTACATACCTGTCTTTAAAGAATATAATTTCTCCACGTAATTTACTGGCTGCATCGAAGGACAGAGAAGGATCGCATTTTTCTGGAGTCTTTGGGTGAGGTCCTGGGTCAGGTTTATTTGATGAACCTGTGTTATCATATTTAAAACATATCCAAATGAATATTCACTTAAAAATAAATAATGTTAGTTTGTACTTATCTTAGGCATCATTATGCTGAACAGAATACTATTAGTGTGACCATTAGATAACTTTAGTCTATTTTTGTTATGCGAGATTGATTTTGACTCTTATTTTTAAGCGATGAGGTTAATTTACTGCGAACATACCAGAATAATGGTTTACCAAATCTTAAAATAACAGATTGAAATTCTTACCTTGAAATACCAAGGAATATTTTTGATACATGGCAATATGAACTGTAACGGTTTCTAGTAAATAAAGTTATCTAAGCACTTATTTGTAAAAGTGATTTGAACTTACCATACAGAGCCTGAATTCCCTGAACATCATCATATGGTAGATTGAAGTCTTGAATACTAAAATATGAATACTGGGGGAACATCAAAGCTCCCACATCTTTAGAATGAGCCATTCCCAGAGCATGGCCAATTTCATGAGCAGCCACCATGAAAACATTGTATCCTGCAAATCCATACATAACATTCTATCATAACAGCCCATTTCCAAAATCCTATTACAACACAGAGAATGTCAAAACCTCCGTTTTGAGTAACAGATTCATGGAGAATTGATTAGCATAAAGTCACAACATTACATAGAATAAATAAATATAGAATTAAAAATCAAAAAAAATAACAAACTATACATGTCCAGTATGCTTTGTTATGCAAGTCATGTTCATATACATGATATAATCATACAGCTGTTATCACAGCTTCAACACAATTCTTCTGGTAATGTGTTTAGGGTGAAGAATGGTATTACAGCAAGTGTTTTAACATGCACTTTTCTGTCCACACAATGATTCACATGGCTGGTATAGAAAATACATAAGTTTCAGCATTTTATATCTTAAAATTTTAAATAACTAATTTTAAAATAGAAGCTGAGTTCCTGATGACCTTTCAAAATTGAACTTTAAAAATCCTGCATCGTGCAAGTACGGTCACACACTGTAAAAGTCAAGGGCAAACCTTCCCCCACTTGGTCAGCTTGCTCCACAGTCATTTAACAGCCATTGGACTGCTAATTTTCTCAAGGCAAGACCTGCACATTCCAGCCAGGGGCGGAAGTCCTGCCTTAAAGAGCTGCCAGCCAATCGAATGGAGTCAGATTTCCAGTTCAGAGTCTCGCTGTAGCCAGACTGGCAGCTTGGGGTTGAGGGGTTGGGGGTAAAGATGGACAGGACTGCATTGAGGAGAATAATGGAGGGGGGAGATATATTTTCTTGGGGGGGGGGGGGGGGCGGGGGGCACTAAATGGCATAGGGGCACACGAAAAGGAGTTTCCCTTTATTGCCCAGCCACTAGTCTGCCACATTTCACCAGGTGGGCTGGATACCTCGCGCCGGCCTTCCCCCGTCGCAGCTAAAATCCTAGTGGCTGCTGGAAGAAGCCCTAATTGGCTGCTTAAGGGCCTCAATGAGTGAGTGAATGCGTCTCTTGGCAATTCCTCTGCCGCTGGTAAAATTGCAACAGGAGTGAGTGTGGACGAGTAAGTGCCAGGAACTGCTAGCATAACACCCAAATTTATACACCCCTCACCCTCCCCACCCACCAACCTGCCTCCCCAATGGACCATAAAATTCAGCCCAAAGCCTCTGTTCTTTGATATATACATCTGTAGAACCTGTAGAGATCAGTGCATGTGCAGTGGCCCCGCACTGCCGGCCTCCTGATCATTGGCCAGCCCTGTAACCCCACATCGCTGCCCCTCCGACCCCCACCCCCCATGGCCCGATCGCTGGACCCTGAACGTGTCCGGGTCAGTCTTGACCCCCCTGCCCCTGGCCCGCCTCGATCTCCCCCTTCGCCCTCACCAGCAGCCCCGATCACCCAATTCCCCCCCCCCCCAACAGCAGTTCTGACCCCCCTCCCCACAGCCCCCACCCGTCCCCAACAGGCCGACCCCCCTCACCACCCCAGCCCAGCCCTGATCAACGGCCTCCCTCCTGTCACTGCTGAGTACAGAGTGCTAGCGGGACACCTCACCCCCCCCGATTGCCCCTGAGACCTTGCCCCCATTAGGCCATGACCCAATTAGGCCCAACCACCTTGGCACTCTCCAATGCCCAGTGGGCAGCGCCAAAGTGCCCCCTTGGCAGTGCCAGGGGTCCAACCAGGCACTGACAAGCTGGCAATGCCCAGGCCTCCTCCCGTTAGCCCCAACCTCCTGGGGCAGCCTCAATGGCCCCACTTCACTTCAGTGGGGTTGGGCCGCCAGCTCCCTGTTAGCGGGGAACTGTTGTAAACCCCGCTGGAGTGAAACACTCCTGACGGGGGTGGGGAGGGAGAGGCTAGCAGGCCCGGAGACTTCAGTCCCAGGTCCGCTAATAATATGTTATTTATTTTTACGTTTATATTTAAATTATGATTTACTGATTTCTGGCGCAGAGCTGACGGTGCCGAAATCCAGCTCCTGGAGCCTCCCACAAGGCCGGGGAGCCCCGAAGCAGGTGGCCAGGAGAATCGCGCTCCCCCACCCCCCCCAATAATTTTGTGGGCAACCAATGTTGTCTCCTTGTACAATGTTCAGTAAAAAGATAACAAGAATTTTGTCCCTGTCGTCTCAAACGCAGCATACATAACAGTGCAATTTTTGATTGTGAGAGACTCAATCAGCTAATGGAAATTATATTTTTCGACAAAAACAGGATCAAACTTAGATGAAAATGTTCAAATTACAATTGCAAGTTTATCATCTAGTTCTGCAGTACTGGTGGTGTGGAGAGGGAAGAGGTTAAAGTGGCAGCATCAAGTACAAACAAAACAGTAGCCCAAGTGGGGAGAGGGGAAATAGGACTACAGGTAACTATGGACCACTCCCTTGCACTTCTGAGCAGTCAGTTAACGCTAATAGAGGGCTTGAATAATATTCTCGCTCGTTCACCTGGCTTAGGAATGGTAAGTCGTGCATGGAGACTAAGGCCACGATTTTCCTAAAAAAATGAAGTGTCATAATGACGAGCAAACCGGGGCAGACAGGTATGGACCAGACCGCAATCATCCCACACTTAGTTATTTTTGGGAGAGTGGTGAGTTGTGCACCAGCTCTGGGAGGGGTGGGGCCTAAACGCGTTGGTGAACCCAGCTGCAAAGCGATTGGGCGCTGTTTTGAAAGGGCACCCTAATCTCACAGTGGACTGGGAGACCCGCTCCCTTCCCCCATAGACATTTGGACATCCCCCTGCATAGGTGGCATGTTTCCCCACCTCCCTCCCCAGCACGGATCACTGGCATCAGGGGTTGGGGCCCTCCCAAAGGGTTTCTCTTCATGAACCCCGACATGCCACCCTACATGACCTCGACATGCCCCCCCCCTTCATAACCCCTGACATGCCCCCTTAATGCCCCACTCTTTCATACCCCATTCATAGCCGACCGGCATAGATCCCCGTCCTAGCTCCCGCTCAGTCCCCACCCCCGCCCTGGCCCCACCCCCATAAGCCCCACCCCTTTGCACCGCCAACATGCAAGATGGATACTGCCTAGACATGGCCCTGACCACCCAGAGGCTTCAATGGCCTCCGAGTCCCCCCGGCATGGCCATCACACCTGGTCTCAGCTAGTGGAGATCAGCAGTGATTCTCGCTGGGCTTGCATTGCATCCGAGGGTTGGAAGGGTAGGAACTGGGAGAATCCAATGTCGAACAGGCTAAGTATATTTAAATGTGCTAATTTTAAATGTGCTAATTGGTCTTGCGCTTTTTCTGGGCGAGATCCAGTTGTGCCATTAGAAAGGGACCGGGACGATTCCAAACCATTTGATGCTGGGCATGAAACCTGTTTTTAGGCCCACACATAATTTTTGAGGATTGGTGCAGCGAGAATGGAAAATTGCCCCTTAAATATACTACAAACATAGCTGCTTAAAATTAGAAGAGGTCAACTAATTTTTAAAAATACATTTGGAAGTGGTTTTGATACAGCAATGCTTTGCTATAACAGTAATTTAGTTTTGACATGGTAGGTAAAGTGCATAATTTGCAGAACTTTTTTCCGATGACGATGGACTATATTCTGCAATGACCAAATTTGATTCCAGTATTTAAACTCAATACCTTTTGAGCCCATCGTCCAGGTTTCTGCTTCATCAAAATGGACATCACCGCCAAGTCCTCTTCCGGGTGGAAAGGCATGGGCTAGAAATCCATCCGGTCCATCAAATGGATACCCATCACCATGTACTAGTAACAGGAAAAAAAGTTGAAAAGTTAAACCTTTGCAGTACTTAATTGTGCTTCCCTCATTCATCTCAATATTAAAATGCTTATAAATTACCTCTCGGTGAAAAGGACATCATAATATCTGCTTCACCATTCAGAATCTTGGTGAAAGTTAATGGTGTGACATCACTCCACAATTTGAAAGCTAACCGGATAGCTCTATCAACTTTTATATTTTCAAGATCTGGTGTGTATTGGGTGATCCTTTTGGAAAATAATTGGGAAAATAAGTTAGAATCATCTATTGTCAAAAATACCTTCAAAAATACCAGGGAAACATAAAATCTACCTGTAGGTCAGGTTTGTGTGTTGCCATTTGACCTTGCCTGGGAAGTGATTGTATTGAAGACCATCGTGAACTCCACATCGAGGTCTCTTCATTACTTCCAAAGTTACAGAATCCAGCTCACCAGTTGTGGGGAGGCCAAAAAAGATTTGCATTTTCATAACATTTGCTCTTAGACTGTCGTCATTGCTTGTTCTCAGACCGTTGAAAGAATCATCTTCAAAGTCATAAATCTGTTTGAGGTATTGCTGGAAAAGCAGAACCACACAATGCACATTAACATCTCTCAAGCATCGGACATTTCAAATTACTTAAAATATAACAATAGTTATTGTGTTCACTTTAGAATCTTTAGATACCTTAGCAAAATTGTAATCATTTTGAGTTATCTCAGAAATCAAGGGAAACGCAAACGTAAACGTAGAACTCAGCAGTATCAGGAGAATTGGAACCTGAAAGCATTTCATTTTCTTCTTTCTTGGAGATATAGGTGGGATGTATGCTATTTTTCTCAGCCCCATTTATATACTTGACTGATCTCGCAGCATTGCATAATTCATTTCACACTGTCATGAACGGACGTAAACTAAAAGATTGCAAATAGGGCCAGGATATGATTTTAATTTTTAAAAAGATGGACATCATTGACAGGAAACCACATTGCCACTATGTTGGGTGTTGCATCATCATTAGCTCCTGGACAATAAATCGATAATGTTTCCTTTCCTTTAGTATTCTGCTTGCCTTCTCAATAAACTGTTTCCTTAAATCCCTCTTCACTGACCTTACTATGCTAACCTTCAACAATAGGCACAAGGAGCTAATAGACTTTATTGTAAGCATTAAGCATTATTTCATCGCATAGGTATTTTCATACCTAAACCATAAGATACTAAAACACCAGTCTTCATCTCCGAGATTGTCCAAGACTGGATGTACATCCAAGGTGCATGTGGAGACCATGTAGAAGTCCTGACACGCTGACCTACATGGGATTTCACTCCTTCAGTATTCAGCTGGTATATGAACCGCATCATACAAGTCAATGTCCAGTATCTTGGCAGTAGTCATGATGCCTTCATTCAACGTCACTCTTTTGACTTCCTTTATGCCACAATAGATGGAAAACTGTGATTTAGTGCAAATAACTCCAGCTCCCACTGGAAACCATGTACATTTGAACCATCGTAGTAAACAGAAGGATAGCTATGGGTGACAAGGGCAATCTGCTGACCTCATGGCTGATGACTCTGCTGTGTCACCCATACACATTAGTGCAGTATGGATACAATGAAAGTCATGCTTGCACATGAAATGTGATAGAGCACACCATTAGTGTGCTGAAATAACAGTTTGGCTACCTGAACAGCCCTAAAGGATTCCTCCTTACTCAGTGGACTATTTGTGCTAGTTGTTGTATGCTGAATAGTCTTGTCATCGTGAGAAGGCAGCCTTTGCCAGCAGCTACACAGCAAGCAGCTAAAGAGCAACACTATAAGAACTAGAAGGAATATATGAACATAGGAGCAGGCTGCCAGAGTAGTCCATTTGTCCCTAGGAGCCTTGTCTGTCATTCAATAATTCCACCATATCGGGTTGATCTGATTGTGATTTCAACTCCACTATCCTAGCTGTCCCCTAATTAACCTTGACTCCATTGTCTATCAAAAATCCATCCAAGTCAACCTTGAATGAATTCAATGACCCAGCCTCCACTGTTTTCTGAAGAGGATTCCACAGATTAACAACCCTCTGAGAGAAAAGAAAAAGAGGAGAAAAGCATGATAAAGAGAAAGAGGAGAAGGAAAAGGATGTTTCGTAGTCCATTCATGACTGGATGTGGCAGGACTACAGATCTGATCTGCTGGTTGTAAGATCACTGTTTAGCATTTATGTAGTCGCGTTATAAATTCACTCGATTGATACCTCATTTTCATGCACAATTTGTGCTGCTCATGGCTTGCTCTTCTACACTCTTATTGAATCAAGGTTGATCTCCTAGCTTGATGGTGATGTTATTGTGAGGGATATGGCTGGGCCGTGAGGTTAGAGATTGTACTGGATCACAATTCTGTTGCTGCTCATAGTCCGTAGTGCCTCATGGATGTCCAGTTTTGAGTTGTTCTGCATCTATCCCAGTTAGCATGGTGCTACTGCCCCACAATGCGATGGAGGGTTTTATCAGTGTGAGGAATTTGCCTCCAGCGACAAAGCGACTAAGAGGCAGTCACTTCCATCAATGCTGTTATAGTTAGATGCATTATGACAGCTAGATTGGTGAGCACAACATCAGGAAGGTTTTCCCCTCATGTTGGTTCTCTCACTACTTATCATCGGCACAGCCTGGTGGCTATGTCCTTAAGAATTTGGCCAGTTTGGTCAGTAAAAGTGCTACCAAACCATTTTTCCCAATCTTAGTTTTTCTTTCAGGTGGAGTACTGATTCATCAGGTGTAGGAGGGTGGTAGGTGGTAATCAGTAGGAAATTTTCTTGTCTATGTTTGACCTGGTGGTATGAGGTGTGCTGGGATCTGCAGTCAATGTTGAGGACTCCATTCCTTCCTGAGGTTGCCACCATTTCTGGTGGATCTGTCCTACGGGTGGGAGTGGACATCACAAATGCTGGTCATAGCTGAGGCTGGGACATTGACCTAAAAGTATGATGACGTGAGTATGAATTTATCAGGATGTTGCTTGAAACTTCTATGACATTTTGCTCCCAAATTTGACACAAGTTCCCAGATGCTAATGAGGAAGATTGTACACAGTTAATTGATCTGCGTGTGCCTTTTTTGTGTCCCATGCTTAGGATAAAGTTGATGATTTCTACACTTTTGTTTTTATTGGACATTTTAGTAGCAATGTACTTAACTGATGTTAAAAATAAAGCTATTAAAGCAAATGTTAAGGACAGAGGGTTGTAAAGGGCAAATTGTACAAATGTGTTCAAGTAAACAGTCAACAGTTGAAGCAATCAATTTTGAAAGACATCAACTTATTAAAGTGCAATCTAAAGGTGTAATCTGCAAGGAATTCTGTTAGTGGCCAGGGAGATAATCAGACCAAAGACAGTGAGAAGTGAAGGGCACAGTGACCAGGAACTCTTAATTCCCTCTCACTTATCATCTCTGTTGCTGATCTACATTGGTTCCATGATCCTCAACACATCAAATTTAAAACTCTCATCATCATGTTCTAACTCATTCATGACCTCTCCCTTCCCTATTTCTGCAGCTTACTATCGATCTCTGCAAGATTTGCTGGCAAACTATGCATCCCTCATTTCCTTTGCACTACTTTTGGTAGCTATCTAGCTCTGAGCCCTAAATTCTGGAATTTCTTCCTTAAATCTCTCTGCATATCTATCTCCAATTCTTCTTTAAGAATTTCCTGAAAAACCACCTTTGTCCAAGCTTTTAGTCACCACTCCAAATGTTTCCTTCTGAGATTACAATTAGAGAGAGGAATGTATTATGCCTGATTGGTGCACCTTTTTACCTTTTTACACCAAAAATTGCAACACATACAATTAAGAGAGCCTAATTTTTAATGGTATAAGAACATAAGAACATAAGAAATAGGAGCAGGAGTAGGCCATCTAGCCCCTCGAGCCTGCCCCGCCATTCAATAAGATCATGGCTGATCTGACGTGGATCAGTACCACTTACCCGCCTGATCCCCATAACCCTTAATTCCCTTACCGATCAGGAATCCATCCATCCGCGCTTTAAACATATTCAGCGAGGTAGCCTCCACCACCTCAGTGGGCAGAGAATTCCAGAGATTCACCACCCTCTGGGAGAAGAAGTTCCTCCTCAACTCTGTCTTAAACCGACCCCCCTTTATTTTGAGGCTGTGTCCTCTAGTTTTAACTTCCTTACTAAGTGGAAAGAATCTCTCCGCCTCCACCCTATCCAGCCCCCGCATTATCTTATAAGTCTCCATAAGATCCCCCCTCATCCTTCTAAACTCCAACGAGTACAAACCCAATCTCCTCAGCCTCTCCTCATAATCCAAAGCCCTCATCTCCGGTATCAACCTGGTGAACCTTCTCTGCACTCCCTCCAATGCCAATATATCCTTCCTCATATAAGGGGACCAATACTGCACACAGTATTCCAGCTGCGGCCTCACCAATGCCCTGTACAGGTGCATCAAGACATCCCTGCTTTTATATTCTATCCCCCTCGCAATATGGGCCAGGGGTCTCCAAACTACGGCCCGCGGGCCACATCCGGCCCACAACGGGCTACATCTGGCCCGCAGCCAGTGGGGCGGGACGGGATTCCCGCTGCTGAAAACACTCCCGTGTCCGAAACCCCGCTGCTGACTCAGAATCCAGGACGCGGGGACAGAAGCCACAGGCTGGACATTTGCTGCCACTCCGCGCTGTGTCTGATGGACCCATGGGCACCCCCGCCCTCTTTACCAGCCTATTTCCCAATCAGAGCTGCCGTCCTGTGACTGACAGTTCATTAAATGAATCACCAATTGAGACATCTGTTATCCAATTGCCGCTCTGCATTGACTGAGTGACAGCTGCTTTATCCAATCCGTAAGCTCCATCTGTCTGAAATGAGCGAGAACAATGACAATGATGGCAGCAATTCAGACCAATTCAGTTATGGAAGGAAAAAAGGAAAGAAAAGTGGACAGTGAGTGCCGCCTGTTTAATGAAGAATGGGGTGTAAAGTACTTCTTTGTACAAGCAGGTGACAAAGCCTTGTGTGTCATATGCAACAGAACTGTTGCAGTTTTGAAGGAGTACAATGTACGTCGGCACTATGAGACCAAACATGAACCAAGTTATTCCCAATTCACAGGAACACAGCGTTCGGAAAAATTTGAATCAATGCAACGCAGGTTGCTTTCCCAACAAGCTTTTGTTACGCAGAAGATAACTGAAAATGAAGCTTTAACCAGGGCCAGTTACAAACTAGCTTATGTGTTGGCTAAAAGAGGAAAGCCATTCACCGATGGAGATCCAATCAAAGAGTGTATGATGGAAGCAGTGGAAGAGTTATGCCCAGAAAAAGCAAATCTGTTCAAAATCATCAGTCTTGCGCCAAATACTGTTGCTCGTAGAATTGAGGATATAGGAAGCAATATATTTAATCAAATTGCAGACAAAGCAAGAAATTTTCAGTTGTATTCTCTCGCACTTGATGAATCGATTGATGTGTGTGACACATCTCAACTCCTAGTATTCATCCGTGGCGTCGACAGTGAATTTAATGTGACACAAGAATTAGCATCAGTGCATAGCATGCACAGCACAGTAACTGGAGAAGACATAGAACATAGAACATACAACATAGAACATAGAACAGTCCAGCACAGAACAGGCCCTTCGGCCCACGATGTTGTGCCGAGCTTTATCTGAAACCAAGATCAAGCTATCCCACTCCCTATCATCCTGGTGTGCTCCATGTGCCTATCCAATAACTGCTTAAATGTTCCTAAAGTGTCTGACTCCACTATCACAGCAGGCAGTCCATTCCACACCCCAACCACTCTCTGAGTAAAGAACCTACCTCGGACATCCTTCCTATATCTCCCACCATGAACCCTATAGTTATGCCTCCTTGTAATAGCTCCATCCACCCGAGGAAATAGTCTTTGAACGCTCAACCTATCTATCCCCTTCATCATTTTATAAACCTCTATTAAGTCTCCCCTCAATCTCCTCCGCTCCAGAGAGAACAGCCCTAGCTCCCTCAACCTTTCCTCATAAGACCTACCCTCCAAACCAGGCAGCATCCTGGTAAATCTCCTTTGCACTCTTTCCAGCGCTACCACATCCTTCTTATAGTGAGGTGACCACAACTGCACACAATATTCCAAATGTGGTCTCACCAAGGTCCTGTACAGTTGCAGCATAACCCCACGGCTCTTAAACTCCAACCCCCTGTTATTAAAAGCTAACACACTATAGGCCTTCTTCACAGCTCTATCCGCTTGAGTGGCAACCTTCAGAGATCTGTGGATATGGACCCCAAGATCTCTCTGTTCCTCCACAGTCTTCAGAACCCTACCTTTGACCCTGTAATCCACATTTAAATTTGTCCTACCAAAATGAATCACCTCACATTTATCAGGGTTAAACTCCATCTGCCATTTTTCAGCCCAGCTTTGCATCCTATCTATGTCTCTTTGCAGTCTACAACAGCCCTCCACCTCATCCACTACTCCACCAATCTTGGTTTCATCAGCAACTTTACTGATCCACCCTTCAGCCCCCTCCTCTAAGTCATTAATAAAAATCACAAAGAGCAGAGGACCAACCACTGATCCCTGTGGCACTCCGCTAGCAACCTGCCTCCAGTCCGAAAATTTTCCATCCACCACCACCCTCTGTCTTCGATCAGACAGCCAGTTACCTATCCAATCGGCCAACTTTCCCTCTGTCCCACACCTCCTTATTTTCATCATAAGCCGACCATGGGGGACCTTACCAAACGCCTTACTAAAATCCATGTATATGACATCAACTGCCCTACCTTCATCAACACACTTAGTTTCCTCCTCAAAAAATTCTATCAAATTTGTGAGGCACGACTTGCCCCTCACGAATCCGTGCTGACTATCCCGGATTAATCCGCATCTTTCTAAATGGTCGTAAATCCCATCTCTAAGGACCTTTTCCATCAATTTACCAACCGCCGAAGTAAGACTAACCGGTCTATAATTACCAGGGTCATTTCTATTCCCTTTCTTAAACAGAGGAACAACATTCGCCACTCTTCAGTCCTCTGGCACCATCCCAGTGGACAGTGATGACCCAAAGATCAAAGCCAAAGGCTCTGCAATCTCATCCCTTGCCTCCCAAAGAATCTTAGGATATATTTCATCAGGCCCAGGGGACTTATCAACCTTCAGTTTACTCAAAACTGCTAGTACATCCTCCCTCCAAACATCTACTTCCTCCAGCCTATTAGCCTGTAACACCTTCTCTTCCTCAAAAACATGGCCCCTCTCCTTGGTGAACACTGAAGAAAAGTATTCATTCATCACTTCTCCTATCTCTTCTGACTCCATACACAAGTTCCCACAACTGTCCTTGACCGGCCCTAACCTTACCCTGGTCATTCTTTTATTTCTCACATAAGAGTAAAAAGCCTTGGGGTTTTCCTTGATCCGACCCACCAAGGACTTCTCATGCCCCCTCCTAGCTCTCCTAAGCCCCTTTTTCAGCTCATTCCTTGCTAACTTGTAACCCTCAATCGAGCCATCTGAACCTTGTTTCCTCATCCTTACATAAGCTTCCCTCTTCCTTTTTACAAGACATTCCACCTCTTTTGTGAAACATGGTTCCTTCACTCAGCCATTTCCTCCCTGCCTGACAGGGACATACCTATCAAGGACACCCAGTATTTGTTCCTTGAAAAAGTTCCACTTTTCATTAGTGCCTTTCCCTGACAGTTTCTATTCCCATCTTATGCCCCCTAATTCTTGCCTAATCGCATCATAATTACCTCTCGCCCAATTATAAACCTTGCCCTGCCATACAGCCCTATCTCTCTCCATTGCAATAACAAACGACACCGAATTGTGGTCACTATCTCCAAAGTGCTCTCCCACAACCAAATCTAACACTTGGCCCGGTTCATTTCCCAGTACCAAATCCAATGTGGCCCCACCTCTTGTCAGCCTATCCACATATTGTGTCAGGAAACCCTCCTGCACACTGCACAAAAACTGCCCCATTCGAACTATTCGACCTACAAAGGTTCCAATCAATATTTGGAAGGTTAAAGTCCCCCATGACAACTACCCTGTGACCCCCACACCTATCCATAATCTGCTTAGCAATTTCTTCCTCCACATCTCTATTACTATTTGGGGCCTATAGTAAACTCCTAACAACGTGACCGCTCCTTTCCTATTTCTAACTTCAGCCCATATTACCTCAGTATGCAGATCCCCCTCGAAGTGCCTTTCCGCAGCCGTTAAACTATCCTTGATTAACAATGCTACTCCTCCACCTCTTTTACCAGCTTCCCTACACTTACTGAAACATCTATACCCCGGTACGTCCAACAACCATTCGTGTCCTTGTTC
The DNA here is from genome assembly GCF_964213995.1 of Mustelus asterias. NCBI lineage: Eukaryota > Metazoa > Chordata > Chondrichthyes > Carcharhiniformes > Triakidae > Mustelus > Mustelus asterias. Next base: position 79,639,010 of record NC_135810.1, read on the forward strand.
TACCCATGTCTCCGTAATGGCCACAACATCGTAGTCCCAAGTACCAATCCACGCCCCAAGTTCATCTACCTTGTTCCGGATGCTCTTTGCATTGAAGTAGACACACTTCAACCCACCTTCCTGTCTACTGGTACCCACCCTTGACCTTGATACCTTCCCCAATACCTCACTACCCTCAACACTGACTTCAAAGAATCTTCAAAGAATTGCAAAAACTATGTTAGAATATAACCTGGAGTGGAATAAACTGCAATGCGTGACAATTGATGGAGGAAAGAACATGTCTGGGGTGAAGAAAGGTTTGGTTGGACAAATCACAAAAGCTTGTGAGGTTGGTGGATTTTCAAAGCCCATGTTTCTGCATTGCATTATCCATCAACAAGCATTGTGCGGAAAATATGTGGATATGTCTTGCGTGCTGAAACCTGTTGTTTCAACAGTGAATTTCATTCAATCTCACGGGCTTAATCATCGCCAGTTTTGTGATTTTCTGAAAGAAACTGATTCTGAGTTTGGTGACTTGTCTTATTATACAGCAGTTCGATGGCTTAGTTGTGGAAAGGTTCTATCACAGTTCTTTCAGCTCAGAGAGGAAATTTATTCCTTTCTCACAGAGAAGAATCGACCCAAACCACTTTTATCAAACACTGACTGGCTTTGGAAATTGGCATTTTTTGCAGATGTGACAGGCCATATGAATCAATTGAATCTGAAGTTGCAAGGTGAAACAAATTTGATTTGTGATCTATTCGCGCATGTCAAGGCATTCAGGGCAAAACTGATGCTATTTCAAGGACAGCTGAAAGTTCATAACTTGGTTCATTTTCCACGTTGTGAAAAATTCCATGAAGAAAGTGAAGCAGAATTTCCTTCTTCATTTGCAACAGAAATCATTAAGGCCTTGCAAAAACAATTTCAGGAACGATTTTCTGATCTTGATGGAAACACAGATGAAATAAAGCTGTTTCAAAATCCATTTGGCTGCAATGTTGAAACACTCCCAAGTCAGTTTCAAATGGAAATTATTGATCTCCAATCAGATGACATGCTGAAAGACAAGTATAAAGAAGGAAATCTGATCTAATTTTATAAATCTTTGCAGCCTGAGCAGTTTCCAAATTTGAAGCGATTTGCTTGTGGATTTGTATCAGTTTTTGGTACAACGTACCTGTGTGAATAAACATTTTCAAAAATGAAGTATGTCACGTCCAAATATCGAGCAAATTTATCTGATGAGCATTTGAAGTCCATTCTAATAATTGGCTCCTCAAGCTTGAAAGCTCAGTTCAGCAATATTTTGAAATTAAAAAAGCAGTTCCATCATTCCCATTAATCTTGTGCAAAACTTCATGATTTGTTGGTTACGATTGAAAACTCCAATTGCTAGAATTGTGTAGAAAGGTGCAGACTCATTTTATTTTTGTTCGACCTTTATTAATGGTTCAAGTTTATTTTGAATTTCTTTGCTTTGTTTTACTGAAGTTCTTTCTTGGGGCGTGTTTATTTTTCTTATTGTGTGCCACAAAATTGGGCAAATTCTCATTTCAAGTAAACATTTGTAAAATTTCAGTAAATAAAATTAATTAAAAAATGAATAGCCTGCTTTTCTCATCTGCAGTTAAGTAATTGATTATTTTGTCAGAGCATTTGCTAATGTTTGACATTTTTACTCATTATATATCATTTCTCAGTGTAAGCACGGCATTGTTTCTTTGTAATTGTCACATTTCTCTTTTGTTCTGAATCATATCATGCTGATTAGAAAGATGATCCAAATAAAACTTAATCATTCATTTAAATTTTATTCATTCATTTATAAAACTAATTTTTTTTCTTTGGCCCCCGAAAATGTGTAAAATATACAATGTGGCCCTTGTACTGAAAAGTTTGGAAACCCCTGGTATAGACACTTGAGGAGGGTCTCATTAGCTAATTAGTCATAGAAAAAACAATGATTTATAAATACTAAGTGCACATTGCAATCCATGATTGGTAATGTAAAAATAAATTGGAACTATTTCATAGTCAATAGTATAAAGCAAATTTAATGTTGAAAACTCACACCACACAGTAATTTTCCATGTATGTTAAGTAATATAACTCAATCGGAATTGTTCAGTGCAACAGGAACATTGATGCAATCAAACATATTGCAAAACAAATGTTGAAATGTACAGATATCTTACAAATATATGCTGAACCAAATGACTGCAATATAATTCATAAAAGTATCTAGCAAACTTTTTATGTGAAAATCTAGTTAGAGTGTTCATTCATTGAACAAATATTTAGTTTAAATGCATTGGGAATGAATTATGTTATGTGTAGTGATTATGTTACTGGATTGGTAATTCAGAGAATTTGAATTCAAATCCCATTATGACAGTTCAAGAATTTGAATTCTGTTTACAAAATCTGGAAGTTAAAAAAAAGTCACTATTTATAAAACTGATTGTTGTAAAACCCAACGAGTTTATTAATGTCCACTAGGGAAGGAAATCTGCTACCCCTACCGCACTCCAGTCCCACTGTAACACTCTTGCACGGTCTTCTGTAGCTGCTTAGCAAGTCATGTAGTTGTAACAAACTGTTTGTAATTCAAGACATAGGCCACCATCTCAGGACAACTGAGAATGGGCTCTGCCAGTGACATTCATTTCCTGAGAATTAACTATTTTTTAAAGTTTACACGATATGGGCAAAACCCATTGTTCTGTTGCAATTCCAGCAGGCATGCTGGAATAGAGGAAAATCTGGTTTAAACTTGGATATACACAGAACACATGCACCACAAACAAACCAAACTACAAAGTGTGCATGCATTACAATGTGACATGGCTGCTGAGTCAAATGCTTTATGCGTCCAATGTTCACTTTATACTCTGGGCATTCATACCTGCAATTGGATTTTACATCCAGTGTAAAAACAAAACACTTTTTCCAGCTACTCTTTAATAAAGCACCACACAGTTAATAGACAGACTCAGGAAAATAATTAGTTCAGGTGAAATCAGCATGGCTGTTTGCTTTTTGCGAATTACCATTATTCCCTCCACAGTGCACACAAAAATTGGAACTGTCCACTCATAGGAATACTTATAGGACCAAGTTTAGAAGGCCCTGTCAGCTAGGGGTGCAGGGTCACTCTTGTGTGACCGAAGGCTATAAAATCAGCTGCACACCTAATTTACGGTTACTGGCTTGTGAAGACATCATTTAAAACCAGCCCAGTGACAAACAATTTGACTTCGGGCAGGAGTGCGTTTCTGATTTTTTTGGACATGCATTCGCCATTTTTGCTAAGTAGTCGGCCAATTTTTTATTGAAATTCCATCATGGCATGGCAAGATTAGTGCCATAGGGTGTTCAAAGCACTGCATGATTTCAATGAGGAAGGGAAGTTTCTGAGGGAATAAAAACAGAAAATGTTGGAAATGTTCAGCATATCTGGCAGCATCTGAGGGGAGAGAAACAGAGTCAATATTTTGATATCTACTTTTCAAGTCCTCAATTTGCATTATATCTGATCAATGAACATTATGTACAATATGGTACTCGACCATTAGTGTGTCTGCGTGTCAGTCCCCGTGTATGTGCACAGTACAAAGAGATTAAATTCACTCTGACCCGCTACATATGTACCAACCTTCACACTGTATGGTTGTCATAATCAATATTTTTTTTATCATAGGCAAGGTCTTTGGTTTTCATTTTCACAGAACATAGGGCTAAATTGTGATACTAAACACTCCTAAACCTTGCAATCCCGTGTAATGCAATGGCCTTAATCAATGGCCTATACTCAGGGCTGTTTTCGAGTTGTTAGTTTTTACTGTGTTATGACCTTCTGGGGGCTATATGTTCTTCTTTAGAAGTTGTTCAATAAGCTTTATAAGTTTTCTAGGTTGGCTAGATGAACAATTAAGTTGAAACTTAATGCAGTTGGTGTGATTCACTTTCAACCTTCATTTATGACAAATTATCTACCAAAATATTAAATGAATGTTTCCCTCTGTTCCCATGTGGTTATTGTTTTAAAACTTCTTTAAGTCCATCAATGTTTTCATAGAAACCCTACAGTGCAGAAAGAGGCCATTTGGCCCATCGAGTCTGCGCCGACCATAATCCCACCCAGGCCCGACCCCCATATCCCGACATATTTACCTGCTAACCCCTCTAACCTACGTATCTCAGGACACTAAGGGGCAATTTTAGCATGGCCAATCAACCTAACCCGCACATCTTTGGACTGTGGGAGGAAACCGGAGCACCCGGAGAAAACCCACGCAGACACGGGGAGAACGTGCAAACTCCACACAGACACTGAGCCAAGCCGGGAATCGAACCCAGGTCCCTGGAGCTGTGAAGCAGCAGTGCTAACCACTGTGCTACCGTGCCGACCCTTTTGTCTTCAGTATTTTGTTTTAACAATTCTGATGTAATAAAATTTTGAATTTATTTTTCTAAAGCAGTCTTAAAAAGAAGATAGATTGGAAATATAACAATTATAAGACACCACAAAATATTCAAAAACTTTGGGGTGAATTTCCTTCAATCCATCCTTCAAATTGAGGGACGCAGGTTGAGGTGGAACTTACACACGTAAACCTGCCTTACCTGGCCCAGTTTCCTTTCTGGGTTCTGTTAAACTATGCAGGCTGGTCTCTGGTAAAATCCCAAATGGAAATTTGCCTCCATATAGAAGGATATGTAGGTTGGGGTGCAGGTGCAGCAATAGAAATGGGAGTCACTGTTAAAGCAACAGAACAGCCTTGAAGATATTATAAGATTGGAATAGTGCTCCTTAGGAGCTGCAAGATGGCTCAGAAGAGGGAAGGAGGGCGGCACAGTGGCGCAGTGGTTAGCACTGCTGTCTCACAGCACCAGGGACCTGGGTTCGATTGCTGGCTTGGGTCACTGAGTGTGTGGAGTTTGCACATTCTCCCCGTGTCTGTGTGGGTTTCCTCCGGGTGCTCTGTTTCCTCCCACAGTCCAAAGATGTCCAGGTTAGGTGGACATGCTAAATTACCCTTAGTGTCAGGGGGATTGGTGGGGTGAATGCATGGGGTTGCGGGGATAGAGTCTGAGTGGGATTGTTGTCGGTGTAGACTTGATGGGCCAAATGGCCTCCTTCTGCACTGTAGGGATTCTATGATTCTAAGATTCTATGGTTCTGTGAAATCCTTAGGTGGTAGAGGTCTGCTAATGGCCTGACTTCCTCTAAGATTCTGTTGATATAATTTCCAGCACTGTATAGAGGCTTGACACTATATGCATTCTGGTGGCATTCAGTTTGAAGTTTAACAACACCAGGTTAAAGTCCAACAGGTTTATTTGGTAGCAAAAGCCACACAAGCTTTCGGAGCTGCAAGCCCCTTCTTCAGGTGAGTGGGAATTCACCTGAAGAAGGGGCTTGCAGCTCCGAAAGCTTGTGTGGCTTTTGCTACCAAATAAACCTGTTGGACTTTAACCTGGTGTTGTTAAACTTCTTACTGTGTTTACCCCAGTCCAACGCCGGCATCTCCACATCATGGCATTCAGTTTGCCATGGCATGGACATAAGACAAAAAAATTGGGTATGTTGCTGGGCCCCATCTCCCACTGCCACTACATATGATGGAGCAGTGATGGAACAGCCAGTGACTTTCTGAGCTGGAGTAAGGGGGAGCAGAAACAGAGTTAACCTTTCAGATGTGGAATTACCTCCCTTGTGAAGCAGTTGAGGCTACCTCGCTGAATGTTTTTAAGGCAAAAATAGATCGACTTTTGAACAGTAAAGGAATTAAGGGTTATGGTGAGCAGGTAGGTAAGTGGAGCTGAGTCCATGAAAACATCAGCCATGATCTTATTGAATGGTGGAGCAGGCTTGAGGGGCCAAATAGCCTATTCTTGTTCCTCGTTCTTATGTCCTTATGTGATGACACTTCATCCGAACCTTCTTTTTTTGTGTGTTGCTATTTCAGATTTCCAGAATCCACAGTATTTTGCTTCTGTATTAGTGGTCTACAGATCACACTTTGAGAAACACTGTAATAAGTAATCATTCAGTGTTCAGAACCAGGCACCACATGGTAAATAATTGGTAAACAATGAGAACGTTGAGTAGAGAACAAGGCTGCAAGCGGTAAGTGAAAGTCTGAACAATTATCCTCGAGACAACACACCACAAATAATATGATCTGCTAATGGCTAATGCTTCATAAGTATTGTTTTAGAATATTATATGTGATATGTATTTATTAGAACAAGTGGTTTGTGGTTATTATAATAAAACCCTATGCTTGCTAGGCTGACATGACTACTTTCCTCCCCACATCGTTGTGAAATCAGAATGACTAATCTGATAAAATGTTCCAGGTATTTCACCATATAGTGCAATAATATTACCAGCACCAGATGCGAATCAGTACATACACATTCTGCATGGCCATTTCCTCAAGTACCACTTTCACAGACCTATAACCCAACATTGTTCGCTTATTATTTTAACACTTATCTTTTTAATCTTTTTGTTGAATAATGTGCATCCTTCTGTCCTGACTCCTAAGTTCTGGATGCACTTCAATTGGTTGGTAAATTGAAGCAGAGGCATCCGTGACTGTTGATTGCCTTTGCTGTCACAAGTAGGACAAGTTGGTCCTTATTTCAATCTTCATTTGCAGGATAATTGATTAATTATTGTCACAAGTATTGGGATACAATGAAAAGTATTGTTCCTTGTGCACTATACAGACAAAACATACCATTCATAGAGTACATAGGGAGAAGGAAAAGATAGGGTGCAGAATATAGTGTTGCAATTTCAGATAGAATGAAGAGAAAGATCAGCTTAATATGTGATAGAACAAAGAACAGTACAGCACAGGAACAGGCCCTTCAGCCCTCCAAGCCTGTGTCGATCATGATGCTTGACTAAATTAAAACCATATGCACTTAGGGAGTCCATATCTTTCCATTCCCATCCTATTCATGTATTCGTCTAGTTGCCTCTTAAATGCCACTATCGTACCTGCTCCCACCACCTCCCCGGGCAGTGCGTTCCAGACATTCACCATCCTCTGTGTAAAAAACATGCCTTGCACATCTCCTTTGTTAGCGGACAACAAATTTATGAAGTTATGTATACAATATGAAACAGGCCAAACTGCACTCAGAACCCCTCCATTAAAGATTAAAAGGGACAGATCCAGACAAACAGGCAAAAGGCATGCTTTTAAAATACAAACAAGGTCTAACACACAAAAGGGAGCCAGACAGGGTGGCACCAAAGGAAACTAAATTAAAGGTACATCCTCATCTAATCAAATCAGCACCACTGACCTAATCAAGTGATATCAGGAAGCCTCCATAGAAACACCTAAGGAGAGGATTAACATAACTAAGGAAGCCATCTTGGCCTCAAAAGACTTCCTGAGATCAGCCAAACACCCATTGTTCAAGAAACCCCGGAGATTCTAGACCATTGATAAACCCATCGGACAGAAACGATTACCATACTTAAACATCGATACTGTACTTAAAACATCAAAACAGAATGGTCAGAGTCAAATACATTTGAATCATACAACGTGTCAAAGTTCGAGTATAACTGTAGCCCATTGCGGCGGGCTTTTAAAGTGCTTTTGGGACAGTGCTGTTTGTATGTCCTGATTGCACCTCCGTCGACGTTAATAAAGCTGTACCGCTGTCGAACCTGACTCTGAGTCCAAAGTGGTCGTGTTCGCCCACTCGCGCTAACACCTTTAAACTTTTTCCCATGCACCTTAAACCTATGTCCCCTAGTACTTGACTTTTCTACTCTAGGAAAGAGCACCTGACTATCCACTCTGCCACTCATTATCTTGTAAACCTCTATCAGGTCACCCCTCAACCTCCGTCATTCCAGTGAGAACAAATTGAGTTTATCCAATCTCTCCTCGTAGCTAAACCCCTCCAGACCTGGCAACATCCTGGTAAATCTCTTCTGTACCCTCTCCAAAGCATCCACATTCTTCTGGTAGTGTGGCGACCGGAATTGTACACAATATTCTAAATGAGGCCTAACTAAGGTTCTCTGCAGCATGACGTGCCAATTTTAATACTCGATGCCCCGACCGATGAAGGCAAGCATGATGCATGCCTTATTGACTACCTTATCCACCTGTGTTTCCACTTTCAGTGATCAGTGGACATGTATGCCCAGATCCCTCTGCCTGTCAATACTACTAAGGGTTCTGCCATTTACTGTATAACTCCTACATGCATTGGACCTTCCAAAATGCATTACCTCATACTTGTCTGGATTAAACTCCATCTGCCATTTCTCTGCCCAAGTCTCCAACCACTCTATATCTTGCTGTATCCTCTGACAATCCTCTTCACTACCCGCAACTCCACCAATTTTTGTGTCATCTGCGAACTTACTAATCTGACCAGCTACATTTTCCTCCAAATCATTTATATATACTGCAAACAACAAAAGTCCCAGAACTGATCCCTGTGGACCACCACTACTCACAGCCTTCCATTCCAAAAAGCACCTCTCTACTGCTACCCTCTGTCTCCTATGGCCAAGCCAGTTCTGTATCCATCTTGCCAGCTCTCCTCTGATCCCATGTGACTTCACCTTTCCCCTTTCACCAATAGGACAATTCAAAAGTCTGATGGCAGCAGGGAATTAGTTGTTCTTGAGTGGGTTGGTACTTGTTTTCAGATTTTTGTATCTTTTTCCTGACGGAAGAAGGTGGAAGAGGATATGCCTGGAGTATGTGGGTCCCTGATTACATTGGTTTCTTTCCTGAGGCAGCGGGAAGTGTAGATGGAGTCAATGGATGGGAGGCTGGTTTGCATGATGGACTGGGCTGCATTCACAACCCTTTGTATGCATATGGGCTTTGGTGGCCACATCCTAGGTCAGCACTTATTGCCTATCCTAATTGCCCTTGAAAACTTGGTGATGAGCTGCTTCTTTGAACTGATGCGGTCCATGTGGCGTAGCTGCATCCACAGTGCTGTTAGGGAGGGTGTTCTAGGATTTTGAATGAGTGACAGTGAAGGAACTGTAATTTTTTCAAGTCAGGATGGTGAATGGCTTGGAGGGGAAGTTGTAGGTGATGCTGTTCCCATGTATCGGCTGTGGAACAGATTGGTAATTGTTTGTGACATATATTATACTGCAGAGTGGTCTTATTGTACCAGATTCCTTAAAATGTGAGATGGTAAGCGAGAGTACCACAAGGCAAAAATGTCAGGGAAAAGAAGAAATGAACTGACATATCTGTGGCCGTCAACAGTTCACCAATACTATAGTTTTTCTCTGGGGAAGAGGAATCCAAGCCCACTCCTTGTACAAAGCCCTATAAAGAACAGGATTGCACCTGGACTGGCCTTATGTCAAATCCAGGCGATCTCAGAATGGATCATTGCTCATATTTAATGCTCTGGTACAGGGCTCAGGTTGTGATTATGTTCCCAAAGAGACAAAGAAGTGCATAACCTACATGCTAACCTGATAAATAATGCATAATGCCGCTCCATTTGTGTTATAACAATTGGATGTATGATGCTCTTGGGTGTGTACAATACTTCTTAAACGTTTGTCCTGCTGTGTTCGAGCATATAGAAAGAGTTCCCTGCCCTGTGTACCTGGCAGTGTGCTAACCACACTGTGCTGTGTGTACAAGAACAAAGAACAAAGAACAGTACAACACAGGAAACAGACCCTTTGGCCCTCCAAGCCTGTGCTGCTCATTGGTCCAACTAGACCATTCGTTTGTATCCCTCCATTCCCAGACTGCTCATGTGACTATCCAGGTAAGTCTTAAAGAAAGAGTTTTAAGTTTGCGTGTTCATTTGACATGGTTGAGTAGTAATGCGGAACAAATTGGTAATGGTTTGTGACATATATGTTACTGTAGAGTAGACTTATCCACCCAGGTTCCTTAAAATGTGCCAGCTTCTGTATCTGTGCTTAGTTCCTGCAGGTAATGTTGCAAAACTTGATGCACCCCCTAGACATGTGTTTGAAGGTGGGTGGGGAGTGGGATGGGGGATGGGTGGGGGGGGGGGGGGGAGCAGGTAATCAGGCACAAAGGTGCGGGATAGAGATCCCACTGCTTATCCACCTTCCTCTGTTTTAGTTTAGCGAGAGAAAAGCTTTCCTCCCTGGAGGCCAAATTAGACCCTTAAGTGACCATGTCAGGGCCTCATCCTACAGTTTGTGGTTAACCAGCGACAGGCAGGGGCCACAGCAAGTGGGCCAACTGCCAGGAAACTCAGGCAGGGTAGGCCTGAGACCCAGTTGGTGGCTCCTTCCTTGTTGGATTCTGTGCCCAACAGAAGCACCCACCACAGGAATGGAGGGCTTCAGAATTAAAAACATTTCCTGGCCTTCAAATCGACCCTCCACCCTTGTCCCTTTCTGCGGCTTCCTGTCGCCTGTCTCCAGATGCTTTAACATCGATCCCTGGTGTAGGTTGCTTTGTAGTACCAGTAGTGGTCACTGCTCCTGGTGGCACTGCCAGTTTCTAATTGGCTGGCAGCATGCTGAGGCAGGCCATCTGCCCTGCACCAGAGGTGCCCCTCTAAGGAGCCCAGAAGCACAACAGAAGACAGGTAAGTGTCTGATTGGGATTAAATTCCATTGAGCATCCTGGGAAAGGCCACAGTGATTACCACCAGTTTTCGAGTCAGTGGATGGTTCCCACATTGCTATTAACTTCAATCCATTGAGTCTAACCTTCACCTGTTGCCTGGAATGGTGAACAATTGTTCTTAAATATCAAATAGAGCAACTGCTTTTGCAATCACCTCATGCATTAACTTGTTTATTTGCCAGCCATCAATTATTTCCTGGGAGAACATTGCATTGCTTCATCACGTGCTGACAAAATCTGTTACTTTGTCCTAATCTCTGATTGGTATTTCCTCCCTAACCCCTAACCTTTTCAAAGGTGCAGAAATGTGCAATACACAACCATTCACCTCAAAACATGTAAACCCAGATTTTGTGAATCCTATGCTAGTTGAGCTGCACGGATAATGTCAAGACTATGAGTGATGTTGTGTACAATTAAACAAATAAGTTGACTGTAACTTGCCAAGGCCCCTTTGACAGCATTTCCCAAACCTGCGACCCGACCGTCTCGAAGGACAAGTGCAGCACATGCATGGCAACACCATCACCTGCAAGCTCCTGAAGCCACACACTATCCTGACTTGACATTCCTCCACTGTCTCTGGGTCAAAATCCTGGATCTACTTCCATGTCAGCACTGGATGTACCTACAGCAATGATTCAAAAAGGCTCACATTCTGAACGAAAAAACAAAATTGTTGGCAGCAAGATGACTGTATTGCAGGAGAAAGGAGCCTGGATTTCAAAATTTGTTTATTTTTTATCTGAGCATTGAGAATTAGGTTGCATAATAACTTCAGTTTATTGAGTAATATTGTTATGACATCTATTGCATAAGCCATGCATGATAGTTGTGAAACTAATGTTTGGGCATTACATTCCAATATAATCTATAAGCATCCTTGGAACATTAGATTTTAAATCCTTCCTTTTCTCTTTAAAACCCATTGTGATGATAGGTGCCTGTACGCATCATAATGTAAAGGTGCTTGGCCGAGCAAAGGTTAAGATGGGACTGGAGAGTGGCACCACGTAGAGTGTGATGTATGCAGTCACATGGTAAGAGATGCTCAGAAAAGTCCAGAGAACACTCTGGAAGCAGCTAACCTGCATGGTGGAGCACCATCATGCATGAACATACCTTGGAATTGTAAATAGTTAAAGCCGCCCGTTAAAGGTGTTTATGCTAAACCTATAAGACTCAAGATCCCATTAATGAGACACCACCACAGAAATAGCCTATATCATGAAACCCATTATGCTTTCTCCTTCCCTTTCCTTTACAATCTCCTCCAGCTGTATTGCCTTTCCAGCATCCTTAAATACTCTGACCTTGTACACATTCCTCACTTCCTTCGCTCCAATACTGGTGACGATTTTCTGCAATTTTGATTCCATATTCTGATATGTCTGATTTCAAACAGGGAGAGTAGTGGGTGACATGCCGACACCAATAGTAGGTTTTTCTGCCTTATGGTGTGGCATTTAGTTCAAAAAATGAACAACTATGGGTTTTATGTCAGATCGCAGATGGAGAGGCCCCTGATTTCACCCCCCGCCCCCCACCCCAGCCACTGCCGTGACCTCAGAGCTTCAGTAAATTGTTAAGGCAAACACCTGTGGGGTTTTTTGCAGCAATTTACCCTCCTTCCCTAGTTCAAGTAATGTTTTGTTAAACTGATAGTTCCACTAAGTGTGTGTGTGTGTGTCATAGAGGTTTACAGCATGGAAACAGGCCCTTTGGTCCAACTTGTCCATGCCACTCTTTTTTTTAAATCACTAAGCTAGTCCCAATTGCCCGTGTTTGGCCCATATCCCTCTATACCCATCCTACCCATGTAACTAAATGCTTTTAAAAGACAAAAGTTTGCACCCTAAATTGTGTGTTTTGTGTGTGTGTGTGTTGTAGGGGTGGGGGGGGGGGGGGGGAAGTGCTGTTAGCAATGTATTACGTAATGTATATCTTGTCTGGTTTGCCGTACTTTGCAAGTCAGTGCATTATGGGATCGCAGGATTTCTGTTTTCTTGATTCTTAATTGTCCAGTGAAGGACACTTACAATGTTAATCACCTCCTGTTTCTACATGTGTACTGAATAATCCTTGTAATCTTTGAAGGGTAACAGTATTAAAAAAAGTGCTCAAGCAAGTGATGCTTCTGCATTGCCAACATCCATCAGACATCCATATTGTGAGCAATGTCTCCTGCTTCACAGGCCCCTGCCATGCACTAATGAGCTGTCATTTCTTTTGCAGGCACATCTGGAAAGCAGCTGTGGGGGTCCACCAGCCTTTCAAAGAGCACAGAAGAGGAATCCACAGACTGCAACATTGTTGACCCATCACAGTGCTCACCCATACCCTCCAGCAGCACAGAGACACATCTTGGTGGGATCTAGTTGTAGAGTAGCCTTAGGGTCACAATCTGGAGAGCACTTTGCATTGTCTGATCCACAGCAGGTGGAGGCAGGGACATCCCAGGGTGCTGGCACTTGCTGGATTGCTGGAGGCCAGGAATCTACTGAGTCCCAGTTAGATGATGTGTCTCTGAATTCGGTCATGTCTCAGTTGTTGGAGCTGCAAAGACAAGCTCGGGAACATCAGGCAGGAATGTCTGCTGCATTCCTCAGATTGCAAGACACAACTGAGGGGTCCGAGGTGATAGTGCTGACATGGCCAACACACCAAGGTCAACAGTGGTAGGTTGGTGGCCACTGTGGAGACATTGGTCCAGGATATCTGTCTTGCACTGCTGTGGGAGCTACACTCCATTGCTGAGGCACTTGCTGGCATCCATCAATGTTAACGCCAGAGGGGTTGGGGCATCTCAAACTCACTCCTGCTGCCCCTCCCTCTCCAGGGGAAACCAGGGGTCCTCAAATACCCAGAGAGCGGAGGGAGGATCAGCAGGTGTACACCCTGGGACAATCCACCCAGGTGACTCTGGGAGTGTCCAGCCCATCTGAATTCCCTCTTCCTGTGACCCCTTCAGGTCCACCTCCACAGGCTGAGGAGCATGGCACTGCCATACAGCTCGACCCCAAAAGCAGGCCAGGGCTCTCCAGGTCTTGTTCCTCCAGAGGACGCCCCCAAAGACACGTTAGTCATGTCTGCATCTCAATAGGAATTATCATTGCTGCCAGAATGTTCTGTGCTGGTGTCACAAGTCCCGCTAATCTCTCTGTGTGTCTCAGCACCTTTGAGGTGTGTCAGGTCCTCCATCTCATCAGCACCTGTGTCCCGTAACACAATGGTTCTGAAGCATTCAGCTCATGAGGAATGCCATATGATTAGGAGAAGTTAAAGTTTTCCTGCTGCATCTCCATGAAATGACCCTGTTCACTGAGCACAAGTGAGCTGCCATCAGTGAGACAGGATCAGACATTCACATAAGCTCATCATCCTCTAGGACTGTAGGGACTATGGGAATCTGCTATCTCTCATGTCAGGGGCCTTATCACAGAGGGTATGTGCACTGCCACCAGCTAGATGTGAGTCAAATGCTCGCAGGTGCAGTGTGAGAATATATGGAGTGTCCTCACCACATATTGTCATCATCCTTCATGAATTTAGCTGCTACAAGCATGTCCTGAGCGTTTGGACATCATAATGTCTTCATAACTGGCATCCTCGCCTTCAAGGACCTCCTCACCCTCATCGCTGTCAACGTCCTCCTCACTGGAGGAGATACAGGCCATTCAACTCAAAATGTTAACTATGTTTCTCTCTTCTCAAATGCTGCCCGACCTGCTGAGTATTTCCAGTTTTATTACGTTACTTGGTCTGACATCTCAGTAAATCATGACAGCCTTGCAAACGTTTACATTTTCTGTTTTGGTTCAACTTTAGAATCTGCATTTCTTTTGCTTTTTGCTTTGGGGAAAGAACACAAATATGACAATAACTCTGCATTAAAGGGTTTTCTGTTTTGAGTGATTTTGAAGTAAATATGTCTCTTCTGCTGTTTCAGTGCATGGTGAAAGCGCATTGTGCAACTGCACTTTTTGTATTTTTTGTGGTTTATTTGACTTCTCTTTATCAAATTTTGCAGGCTCCTTAAGAAATGCTGAATGGAAATGATGCTCAAAAATCAAAATCTTGGAGATCTGAATCTCCAGATTTGATAGTTATAGAGCAGGTCAAAATGCATCTCCACAACAACTTTACACTTCTTAAATCTTGTGATTTATCAAGCAGTTTTCCTCTAAATAAACCTCCCCAGTCCATATATTTCCTTCCGTATTTGTCACTATGGATATGAATGACAGTGTGCTCGGTTAGGGCAGGTGTTTGTTTCCTTTGACACAGGATGAAACATTATTTTAAAATTCTGCCACATCACATAGTTTAAATGACAAGATATGAAAACCACCATGAAAAATAATAAAAATGAGTCTGTTCAGACCATCTTACATCGACCCAGGGACCAAACGTGACAAAAATACACCTTGCCCAGTTAACTCTGCAAAGACCTAGGGATTTCAGTCAAAATTGAGAGTTCACCTATAGTTTCACATAGTCATACTCAAAAGATTCTTTTACCGCATAGCCATCATCCCAGACTTCTCCATTAGCATCTGTTTGTGTCCTCTCCCACTGACACAACAGAGCCACCGGGGTGGTAGCACTGTGGTATACTCAGGCCCTGAGTGGCCCTGGGGATCATCAACATTCATTCTAGACCCCATGAAGTCTCATGGCATCAGGTCAAAATGGACAAGGAAATACCCTGCTGATCATCATCTACTGCTGGCCCTCAGCAGATGAATCTGTGCCCCTCCATTTCTTCCCTCCCGAACAACACTGTGGGAGTACCTACACCACATGGGTTGCAGCAGTTTTAAAGGTGAACTCATCACCACCACCTTCTCAAGGGTAATTAGGAATGGACAATCAATGCTGACCTTGCAAACAACGCTCACATGCCACAAAGGAATTTTAAAAGACACCACTTGGAAAGAGTACTGCGGGTAGGACGGAAGCAGAATGTACACTGGATGCAGGGGCCCCAATGTCCATCACCTTGAGTAGCACGGTAGCACCTCTATTAACTCCCTCTAGTTGAGTCCTAAAAGGCACAACTATCAGACTGGGCCTGCAGCCAGTGATGAGAGAACCAACAAAGGCTAAAACTCACTTAACCTGATCCTCACAGCATGTCCATTGTAGATTCCTGTGTCCATGACAGTATTGTTAGGAGTTACCAGTGACCACTGTACAATTCTTGTGAAGATGAATTCCAGTCTTCACATTAAGGACACCCTTTATCATGGTATGTGACACCATCACTATGCTAAATGAAATAAATTGAGAACAAATGTAGCAGCTCAAAACTGGGCGTCAATAAGGCGGTGTGGGCCATCAACAGCAGCAGAATTGTATTTCCCATGATCTACTATCTCATGGCCCAGAATACTCTTCAGTATAACCATCATCATCAATCCAGCAACTGTCCTTGGTTCAATGAAGTGTGTAGAAGAGCACCAATAGCACCTCTATTAACTGTGCTAGCTGAGTCCTGAAAGGCATAACTGTACCAAAACTGAACCAAGTATATCTAAAGGTTAGGTATCTGATAATTGAATAAATCAAGGTTAAGTGTCTATGGATGAGGGTACCCATTGGATAATGACTTCTGCACATATAAAGAGACATGACCTCTCATTTATGTATTTTTGAAAATTGTTTTTAAACAGAGTATAAAGAGACATTGCTGGTGACATGTAGAGTTAGGAATTACAATTGGAATGTTTCACTTAATAAATAAATCTAAAACTGAGTGAAGATTGATTTCTGGTTTCCTCCTCCATCAACTGGCTATGAGAAGTTAACAGTATCAACCTTCTGAAGCTACAACACAAAACTACATGAATGATAAACAGTGGAAGCAGCCTGCCTACAGATCAGATCAAAGCTCTGCTGTCATGGCACATCCAGGCATGAATGATAATGGATAGCTAAACAGCTGACGGGAAGGGAAAGGACAACCCTATCTTTACTGATGGCAGAGCCCAGCACTGAGTTCAAAAGGCAAAGCTGACATATATGCAACCATTTTCAGATAGCAATGCTGAGTGGATGATCCATTGTGGCCTCCTCCTGAAGTCACCTAAGCCAATTCAATTCATTCCATGTGATATCAAATACCCCAGTGCCAAATTTTGAGGTGGCAGAACTCTAAGTAAATGTGTTGGCCATGTCATTTCCAAATCTACTATTGTGTTATTTTCCCATTTATTAATCAATTGATTCACCAAACATCAGTAAAACTGCTCTTTTAACTAAAAAATATTAGTGGTGGTAGGCATTTTATTTCAAACCATGTGGTATTTTGAATCATTACTATTTAGCATATCTAGAATTTTATTATGCAACAGTTTAATTATTTATTTCAAGTCTATTAAAAATGACTTACTGAAATTCTTACTTACTTATGATTGGGAATGGTTTATAGAGGGATTACAGCTCTTCTTGATGAATAGTAATAACCTAAACCTAAGTGTACAGAGCACAATTTCAAAACTTAAAATTGATGCAAGACTTGGAAGTATTGTGAACAATGAGGAAGATAGTGATAGAGTTTAAGAGAATATAGAGAGGCTGATGGTAGACATGGCAGATGAAATTTAGTGTGGAGAAGTGTGACATGATACACTTTTGTCAGAAGAACAGGGAGAGGTGACAAAGTAAAGGGGAAATTCTAAAGGAAAGTCAAGAGCAGAGGGACTTGGGTGTATAGGTGTATAAGCCATTGAAGGAGGCAGGGCAGGTTGCGAAAGCAGTTAATAAATTATACTGAATCATGAGTTTTACGAATAGGAGAACAGTATGCAGAAGTTGTGAAACTTCATAGAACATGAGTTCAGCCTCAACATGAAGGTTTTAGGAAGGGTGCAGAAAAGATTGAGGGGGGATTTTTTTCAAACATGATCAAAATCATGAGGGATCTGGATAGCATAAATGGGGAGAAACTGTTCCCATTGGCAGAAGGTCCTAGAACCCCACGGTGATTAGCAAAAGAACCAGAGGAGACATGAGGAATAATTTCTTTATGATTCAAGTGGTTTGGACCTGGAATGCACTGCCTGAGTCTGTGGTGGAGACAAATTCAATTGCGATTTTCAAAAGGGAATTTGATAATTATTTAAAGAGACAAGATTTTGCAGGACTACTGGGAAAAGGTGTAGTAGGACTAGCTGAGTTGCTGTTGCAAGAACTGAAAGTTTTACCTTCAGTGGTGAAGAAGGTAGTGAGGGAATTTCCGATCAAGAACTATGTTCAGAGAATTTGGACGTTCTCCCCGATCTGCTTGTTTCCTCTGGGTGATCTGGTTTTCTCTCACAGTCCAAAGATGTGTTGGTTAGGTGGATTAGCCATGGAAATGTGCGTTTATGGGGATAAGACAGAGGGGAGAGCCTGGGTGGGATTCTGGAGAATCGGTGCAGGATCCATGAGTCAGATGGCCTCTTTCAGCACTGTAGGGAATCTATGGTCAATAAACGTGGATCGTGAAGTTTACAGGGTATGCTGTTAGAGGGAACTTGAGATGGTTAGGGTTAGCTGGGATCATAGGGAATAGAGACTATCAGAATAGAATACTGCCAGTGGTTCTGTAGTTGCTCCACTTAGATGAATACTCTGAATGGGAGGATTTTAAGGGGAAATCAAATGGAGTTTTATAATAGGATATTATTGTATTCTATACATTTTTGTCAAGCATTCTTATCAACCAAAACTGCACGTAAGACAGAAAATGTTGAGTGCATGTAACTGTACCAGTCCAATTAAAACTAGCACAAATTATGTCTGGATGTGAGAATCTTCTTAACAATGGATTTGGAGCTAAGAACAGATGCTCAGCACCAAGTAAAAATCAATTACATGCCCTGGCAACTACCCAATTGGGTAGTAAAAGGGTGTAAAGGACCAAGTTAACTAGTTAACAATGAGTGGTGGGGAAATGTTGAAGGATATTAATACATAAAATTAACATTTGAAAAAAATAGGATAATAAATGAAAGCCAGCATTGGTGTGCTACAGGCAAATTCTATAAGACTAACTTGAGTTTTTTGACCAAGTGTGGATGATGTGTCTAAAGACTTAAAAAGGATGTTTGATAAAGTATAATTATAAAAGCTTGGTTCGCAAAATTAAATGAAAAAGACATAAAATTAGCTAAGGGATAGATAGCATTAGTGAATGGGTGCATTTCAGACTGAGGGAAGTGTACATTGGTCTCCTCTAGGGTTTGGTGTTTGAATGACTTTTTAAAAATATACATTCATGAACTGTATATTCATACATAGGACAATATTTCAAAGCTTGCAGATATCACAAAATTCAAAATGGATTAAACGAGGAGGAGGAGAGTATCAGGCTTCAGGACGAGAGACAGAATGGTGAGACTGACGTAGAAAATAAATTTAACATGAAAGTGTGAAGTGATACATTTCAGTCAGAAAAAAAGTGAGACTTAACATGGTACAATTTTAAAAGGGATACAGGGACAGAACAACCAGGGAATGTATATACACAAATTGAAGATGGTAAAACAAGTTGGCACGGTAGCAGTGGTTAGCTCTGCTGCTTCACAGTGCCAGGGGCCTGGGTTCGATTCCCGGCTCGGGGTCACTGTCTATGTGGAGTTTGCACGTTCTCCGTGGGTTTCCTCCAGGTGCTCCAGTTTCCTCTCATTCTGAAAGACGTGCTGGTTAGGTACCGGACAGGCACCAGACTGCGGTGACTTCATTGCAGTGTTAATGTAAGCCTTACTTGTGGCTAATAAATAAACTTTAAAGTTGAGAAGCTATTGAAAAGGCAACAGGAATCTGGATTTCAGAAAGAGACACTACTGACGTTATTTTGAGTGCATGTTTACTGAGGTTGCCGGTGGCAGCTCAAGATCTGGAAGTCGCAGTTCTTGCCGGAGAGAATAAAGCTTCAGATCTTCCCCGTCTCTCACCAGCAACATTAGGTTCACACCCTTCAATATAATTAACACACCCCCTTGCTATATCTTTTAATCATGCCAATGTGACACGGTTTGTTGGCAGTGTGAGATGGAACCTGGATAGAAAACTGACCAGTTTCGCTGGGGAGAAACGCCATTTTTCTCACCAGAAACACACTACCACTTTTGGGTAAGATTTAACCTCAAGTTCAAAGGGAAGGATGTTATGCTAAACCTTTATAAAACGCGAGTTAGACCTCAACCCCAGTATTGCCCAATTCTGAGCACCGCACTTCAACAAGGATATTAAGAACTCAAGATAGGGTGGAGAGAAGATTCACTAGAATTATACCAGAAATTAAAGACTTCAGGTATGCGGTGAGATGAGAGAAACTAGGGATGTTGTTGTTACAGCGGAGATGGCCAAGAGAAAATTTGATAGGTATTCAAAATCTTGAATGGTTCTCTGATAAATAGGGAGAAGCTGTTTCAAGTGGCAGAAGGGTCAATAACCAGGAGACAGATCTTTTGCGTAAGAAGCTATTATGCATTGCCTGAAAATATGATAGCAGAGTCAATAACATTCAAAAGTTAATTGGATAAATGCTTGAAGATTTGCAGGGCTAGAGAAAAAGAGCAGAGACATGAGTTGAATTGGATAACTTTCTGAACCCGACAAGCATGATGAGCTGAACAGGCCGCTGTACTGCATTGTTTAGCGATTTCACCTTGCAGTCTCACTCAGGCATGTAGAATGAACTTTTGAATAAAATATATATTTGTGATTATATAGCACTTAAAAAAAATGGATGGATGGATACATAGAGAAGTGAGATGAAGGTTTTAATACTGCAAAGTTGGGGCAATAAAATGTCTTCCTCTAAATAGAGGATCGATATATGGTATGGGGTGGGGGAAAATAATCAATTCTGGACTGACTGAATCAGGCTCGAACTTTTATTTCTCTGCATTTTTTGTCTTTTATGATTGAAGCTTTTCTTGAGATGAGACCAAGAGCATGGCATTCCAAACTCATAACTGTCCAGTTCAAAAGTATAGCTTGTGCTTTCATAATCTAATTTTTAAGGTATGTAAAGTACTATAATTCAGACAATTAGAGATTCAATTCACATTCAGGTTTCTAGAAAATTTTAATCTGGTATTTCTCCACTTTAATTTGGTGTTGAAAACTACCAATAAATGATTTCCTGTGGTGGGGGAAAGGAGTGCAAAACCCTGCATCTGAAAAAGATGGCACTCTGTTGTGCTTTGGACTTGAATCTTGAAATGTTAAAAATACACACTTGTTTTATACACCAAGAACGAACATATAGAAGTTATTTTAGTAATCGGGGAAACTAATTTTTAGTGTAGCTGCCAATCATGAATTAAGACACTTCAATCTTCACCGTTCCTTTTTCTTTATTATACAACTAAAATGCCAAAGTTCACAGTTCTTGGCATGCCAGTAGTTCTGCTTCTGCATTGCATTGGGTTGCCTCTTTTCACCAATATCTTTAAATATGAAAACATGCAAAGTCATTGATTTATTCCATTATGAACTTATCTTTATAAAGTTTATCATTCAATTTAAATAGGTTTGCAATTAGGCAAAGCACAAACAAACATAATTCTAATCCAAGATCCAAAGGAAACATTGAGTGGATACCACTTTCAGTAGAAACAGTCAAATTAAAGAAAGTTGTACTCCTTTTGTAGGATCCTTCCAACGATGCAAAGTTGTAGCAAGCTAAAATAGTATTTTCAAAAGCCATAAACTGGTACTGGGGATCAATTGTTGTGAACAATACCGGGACGCCTTTAAATACAACTTGTATGCACAGTAACCCCCTCCTTGCAACATCACAATATTCTTTTGCATCAGATCAAGGGAGAACTGAGAGATTACCAATACATATCAAAATTTGGAAAAATGACAAACTAAAAGTTGCGATTATATATTCAGCAGCACATTTCAGAATTAAAGTACACAAAAATATTCAGAGGTTTTACCACAGTACTCCCCTTTAAAAATGCTATCAAGTACATTTAACTTAAAAACAGCTATTAAGTTTTGTCAGTCTATTTCTGTTTTCCTTTCAAATACTGCACTGTAAGACTCTCAAAGATGAGCACATTATTTATGTACAAGATGGAAGAAACATTTCCCTGCAGACATTTTGCCCTTCTATTAAGTCTTTAAACACAAATGAGGCATGCTTTAGAAAATCTGGATTTAAGCTTAAACCATTGGTTCCTCCAGTTTAGGAAACGTCTTACAGCTTTGACTATATCGGAATTGCGAAAGAAAAGAAAAAAATAAACTTACATTCAGACACACCATATTAAGTTTCTAGGACATCCCAAAGTACTTCACAAACAATGAATAACTTTTTCCAAGTTTAGTCACTTATGCAGACAACCAGAACCTGGCATTTGTCATTAGGAGATTTGAGCTTTTAAAAGGCAACTATGTGAACTTAAAGATGGCAAACTTTAAAGGGAATCATGTTCGTCCAAATACTTATATGGTTCCTGCCTTGCTCATTTCTGAAGCTAACCCAGTTATCCACTAATTAAAATACTTAATTTAACTAAGCTGAAAGTTGATGTCAGAGAATCTTGAAGCTCGTGGACAAATTTAAATATAGTAAGGGAGTTTTACCCCAATTAAGAAAAAGGGAAGTTTTGAGTAATGATTATCAAATTACTATCAAAGCAAAGTGTGAACATTAAATCTTAAACACAAAGCATCAAACTGTATTGTTAAAACTTGTGCTCAGCTTTTCAAGGATTGGCAATAGTTGGACCCCATGCAATTATAGATGTTGGTTTACCTTTTCAAAAAAAACTGGATGGGCAAAGTTAAGTAATTTGCACAATAAAAGCCGACCAGTGTATTTATAAATATATAAATGCCTCACTAATGTACATTTTCCAGTGCAAGGTCTAACAACTGTGGTCGCTCTCTCAAAAGGAATCTTTTCATTTGACAATGAAGAGGTTCCATATGGAGTTGCTCAAAGTTTTTTTCTGACTTTGGGCTCAAGTAATTGGCATTGAAGCAAGAATTCATTACTGCAAGAATATTGGCAGCAATGATATCTTATCAGCTTGATAGCTAATTATGAACGGACAGCTTTATGACACTCAAGCTGATATTGGTGCAGTCACTTCCCGGTGAAATTGAAAACATTTTCAAAGAACTAGAAATATATGGCAACATTAGGATATCCACTTCTAAAAATATTTTTAAATGACTTTCAATAAAGAGGGGAAGGGAATAAACTTTAATTCATTGCATTCTTCTCCTTAAAGAAAAAGTAGCCAAACAAATTTATTGAAGTACTGGCATCAGGTTTTTAATACCTTTGAATAATTACCCCATTAGCTTTGTGGGTTTAAAAGTAAACATTGTTTGCTTGATGATCCATTGTTTTCTAGGAACTGAACTTCAGTGAACTTCCTTCACTGTCACTTTATTACTGGGACAGTCCCTAGGATGAGTACATCATTTCAGAGAAATAGGCAAGATAAATAATTTAGCAGCTTAAAAAGCACACTTTTTAAGTAGCCCATTTTACTATTCTGTAAGAACTTTAGTCTCATTTAAATTAAACAGATTTGTATATGATGGTGCTGATGTAAACAGTAAGAGATAATCCTCCCTCCAGCAATAGGCATGACAGCATATCTGGTGCAAGGTGGACAATACCAGTATACACATTTACCAGCATAGTGGTTACTGTGTTAATCAATTGGTATTCACAGTCAAGCAATGCATTGCTAAGTTGGAGAAACATCAAATTTTTAAAAATCCATAAGACTATACGAGTCAATTTTGAAATGTTGAATTGTGAAAAAACAAAAAAATGCACTACTTCTGAATATTAACTGGCACTAGGATGTACAGGTCTGTGAAAAGTACATCCCAAAACACTACTCTACATTTTATTTCCAAGATAACAGTAAATCAGTAGCTTTTAGTGTTTCTAGACCAGTCATACTGTTCCAGTCATTAGACATCCCCAGGTACCACCCCTAGAGGAGATTATTTTGGGGGAATTTGGAAGAATCTGTTGAAAACCGAAGCAAAGGAAAATAAAGAACCACTACACTCATGCTTCAATGTTAAATTCTGGGTATTTAGGTCACAACTTTCTTTACACGAGATCCATTGACAAAATTTCAATTTGTCTTTTAGACACTAAAGAACATAAAAGAATTTTGTTTATTCAAGGTCCCACAGTATCACCTCCTTACAAAAGCTTCAATTAATCTATAGCATAAGAGTGCTTAGTTCAGGCTAATTTACAACTTTATACTCTAGAGAGTCAAATATATAAAGATAATACCACAAAATAATCTAATACTGTACTGTTAGTACAGTAGACCAATTACTCAGTGATGTGGTTACTTACCTGTGTTGACTAAAAATTAATAGTCAAAACCACATACTTGCTAATCCAGTGCTGATTAGTTGTCCCATATGCAATTCTGATTATACATTTTCTCCACCTGAATCAGGTGTGTACGACTATATCTCACTTTGTTCTTAATGGGTGTAAAATAAAACAAATAAAAGCTTTTGGAAACAGGCAAATCATTCTGTGGATACCTCGGCAACATTAACTGAACAATTTTGAACATACATTTGTACCACTTGTAATGCTCTATTACATGGGCCTTGTAGTGGTGCTACTGTTATTACCATAAACCCTGAGCATACAGGTCTAGACTAGCACCAGTACCTATTGATATACTATATCACAGAAAAGGTGCTACATAGTTACAATAACATGACGAGGTTCAGTAAGTTTTTGGTATGGTACCAGAGCAACAAGTGTCTGATACAATAGCATACACTTTCTAACAATTGAAAAACGCATCCATACACTTCAAGGCCTTTTACCTACAGTCACCCATGAAACTGATGACGATTTCTGTTTCTAATGAAAATCTATAATTTTTTTAATGTGCTTCATCAAAGTACTTTATGAAGTTATAAACAGATATCGCCAAAAGCATTAAGACTCAAGACTGGACAAAATCCCAACATTAGGTGCCGTAGTCAATGAATACATAATAAAATGCTTAATACAGATGCAACTTGAAAACCTTCTCCCCACTTGTAACACTGAAAAGTCTGTAGCTAGCATAAAAGATGGCTTCTGACAAATACTTTACACTTCATAATTAAAGGTGTAGTTTGGTCGGGTAGCAAAACATTATTGCTCTCCCTTTAGTTCTCTTTCACTCCAACTTGTTATGATGACTGCCTTGCCTTCTGCCACTCAACAAATTCATCAAGAAGCACTGGCCCTAAAGAGAAAACAAGTTAAATTACAATTTTGTTGTGGCTATATTAGAATAAATGCAAAATCCTATTTACGGGAAAGAAACTTACATGCACCATCTTCATCATAGTTGCTTAGGTCTGCAAGTACAGTTCTGCTGAACTCCAATACATTGAACCACTGATCCTTATTCATAACTCTGTATTTTGATTGCTGCAAAGAATTCATATGCTATTATGAAAAACATTTACTTAGTAAACCTCAGTTATTTAATTATTACATTTCAAGTAGTTGGGATTTTTTTGCCGTGATTTGAGTTTTTAAAGAAATAACAATTTACCTCCAAAAATTGGTAAAATGCAGAGAACAGAGCCCACGTTCTTCCCAGGAGCAGAGCTAACATAGACTTAGCAGTATCAATATCAAGGCTACGTTGGTCTTTATCCTAAAAGTGAAAACAGATGTTTTGAATTTATGACATCTTTCAAAAATATTAAGGAACAGTCCAAAGATCCACGCAAGGGAAGAATATTTGTGTGCGTCTTACCCTAGCAAAATCGAAGGCATATCTGTAAATTTGTTTGAAAGCTGACAGATCATTCAGTTGTGAGCGCAAATAGTCAAATTTGCTCTGCAACCTTTCTGTGCAGTCACATCTAGGTTAAAAGAGATACAGAATTAGAAATTTTCTAAGAACAGATGCAAAAGATAACCTGGAAGCTAACATACAGGCTTAATGGTATTAAGAACAAGCTCAAGCTTATAGTTAGGGAAAATGTATGTAGGGCATCACAGTTGAACACAGGAATGGACTGTTACTCATTCAATTTATTCTAGAACAGGCACAATCACAGATTTCTTACTGTAATGAGGTCATTCCTTTTAGCCATTCTTCTTTAGTGAAAAATCCCATGTTCTGAGCCTCTAGCTTCCACGCTAATACTAACATGATAATCTGCAGACCAAAAAAGGTTAGGATAATTTTTGAACAGAGGTTTTAGCAACAATTTTCAGCAGCCATCACAATCAGATCCAGAGTTTTTTCTCTCCCCCTCAAAGTTCTACCGCTTCAGTATAAAGTAACTAGACTTGATTCTTAAATTAATGTTTCCATGAATAAAACTACATTTAGGTTTGGTCTATATTTGTATAAAGCTTATAAATTGACACTTGCAAATTCAGGTCACAGCAAGCCAGTATGACAGAATCTAAATTAGTTTACTTTACACTGTTTTTTTTTAAAACCACAAATAGGTCAAAGCCAAGAGAAAAAGGAAATTGCTAAATTATATGTCTCCACCCAACCTTCAGCTACATACATTAAAATCTCTCCATATGCAGTTTTAAATTATGCTTAGAAAATATCAGAAAACAAATTATTTGGTAATTATCTGCGCAAGTTGGCTGTTGCATTTCCCTCTGTTACAACTGTGATTACACCGAAAAAAGTACTTTAATGACTGTAAAGTATTTTGGACATCCTGAGGTTATGAAAAGTGCTCATATGCAAGTTCTTTCTTTTTTAACAGAGGGAGATACTATTGTGGGGAATATGTTAGCCAAATTCAGACAAGTAGCCAATGTTGTGGAGCTGGTCCGTGAAGCAGTGGTATTTATAAAAATGAAATTCTTGGACTGTAGGTGTTTCTTCCTTAACATTTCCCCATCTTTCAGTCCCTGTATTCCAAATCTTGTTCATTCAAGATGATAACATGAATATCTCATTCCACAAAATTGTGCCTTGGCTATAAACTACCAGAAACAGTTAACTCAATAGCTTCCCAAGCTGCCTGGCCGTATCTTTGGTCCTGGATCCTAATCAGAAAAATCAGTGCTCAAACGTTGCTGAAAAATGTAATTTCACACTCCCGACTGGGATGGAAGAGTGAAAATGTCACTGAGCATCATAGGCAGCCTGAAGCTGCTGCGATGCTTGAGCTGAGCCAAGTCTGTGGAGTCCTCTTGACACCAGAGATGGTACCAGGTCAAAGAGATTTACAATATCTGATCCACGACTGAACTAGTACTGCTAATAATCTAGTTCACAAAAGTAGATAATTACGCTTAGTGTACTACATTCATTGCCAAATTAAACCAGTTCATGGATTTTTGTGCCATCAGATTTTATTTTAAAACCTATATAGTTGGCATGTTTGCTATTAAAATAGGCACAAACTGCCTTACTGCAAGTCTCTAAAGCATTTGAATGAGTCATTGCATACATTGCGATTGTGGAATAAAAGTTTGATTGTTGATACAGTAACTGCAAAGGACTTCTATTTCCTCGAGCAAGTATGTTTTTTAGCATCACCATGATCAACAATACTGATAAGGATGCTCTACAAAATCAAAAATTAGAGCACCATCTAAAGGATTGCATGTTTCCTGCAAGTTCAAGCACCAGTATTGTATTAAGACATTGCGGTAAACATAATTTAGTGGGAGATGATAAACCATGCAGACAGCTGCCTAAAACTTTAATAATAGATAAGGTTATAAGTATATTTTATATTAAGCAGCACAGAAAAGAAAGTGATCAAAAAGTAAATATGATAAAAGTAATAGCACAGAATTCAGGGCCAAGCCATTTCAACACCTGCCTGAAACTTTAATAACAATTAACCAGTGTAAGTATAGATTACATTAAGCTGCAGCAATGAAAAGTGATCAAAAGTAAATACAAGGAAATAGCACAGAATGTAAATCTTGAATTCAGGTTAGAAGATGGTGATCTGGCTCTCCATTACATGATGTGGAGATGCCAGCGTTGGACTGGGGTAAACACAGTAAGAAGTCTAACAACACCAGGTTAAAGTCCAACAGGTTTATTTGGTAGCAAAAGCCACTAAGCTTTCGGAACAGGCTGTTCCTTTGTCAGGTGAGTGAGTCTTTACAGCTAATCAAGTCTTCAAGTCTTTAAGACTTGATTAGCTGTGAAGACTCGCATTCCAATCATTATTCATGTAAATTGAGTTTGTGTCTTTGTGCCCTGTTTGTGATCTGAACTCCCACCCACCTGACGAAGGAACAGCCTGTTCCGAAAGCTAGTGGCTTTTGCTACCAAATAAACCTGTTGGACTTTAACCTGGTGTTGTTGGACTTCTTACTGTGTTCTCCATTACATGCCAATGGCTACAGGGTCACATTATGTGCACACAAAAAGATGAATTGTTAGTGTTACTGTGTGTATCTATCATGTCACGATAACAACTGGCATTTATACAATGCCTTTAATGTAGCAAAACATACCAATGCGTTTCAGAAGGGAGTTTTTACATGAAGCCACATTAAGCAATATTAGGACAGGTAACCAAAGGTTTGGGTCAGAGTTAGATTTTAAGCAACATCTTAAGTACAGGGGTTTGGGGAGGAAATTGTAGAACATTGGGCCTCAGCATCTGAAGATGTGGCTGCTAATTGCAAATGATGTTCATATGTTAAATTATTGGACAAGGAAAGACAAGAAAAAATCAGCAGAATATAGCAAATTAACTTGTTTTAACAATTTTTTGAGGTGCTGTTCAAAACATTTTTCTCCAAATGTTTCCAAAAAGTGTATAAAATACTATTCCTGTGTGCTGTGCACTTAATTCAAGCCTCAGAAACCTGGACAATAAGTAAATGTGGATGTCAAGACATAGGCTGAAAATTTCTTAGACAGACCACAAGTCAAATGAAGTGCTCAAAATTGCAAAAGTAAAAATAACTGATAAATGTGACATTGGGAAAGAAAAAGGCCAGAATTTTGGCAATTTGATAAGAGCTGAAAACCTACAGGGCAGAGTGGGGGGCAGTAAAAAGAGGGGTCAACAGACAGACTAGCATGATGCTTCCTGACAGCAGATCCCTTGGTCGGAGCAGCTACGAGCAGCAGCAGTTCGTTACAAAAGCGAGAATTAGAGATGTCTTGAAATTTTGAGGAATAGGATGCTTATCAGAATTGCCGATATTGAACTAAAATTATGTGCTGTAACATGCTCATTTCAGCTATTCATCCAGGCAATCTGATAAGATGCATGTCTGCATAATAATGCATCTTAGGGAAATTACAAAATAAAAATAAAGTAGGCTATAGTACATGAAATGCATTTTCTAGGACATTATTTTCTTACAACATGGGTCCACAAAATTTATGAATGCATGGCTTGGATAAATCCTCAAACAGCTTTTCTTTGACAAATAGCCAGTAGATAAACGCATACCAACATATTTTGTTTAACATTTTTGGATTAAGGCAACAGTCAGGGTAGCCAGCAACATGCCACACTCTTCTGGTCTATTTCTTTTGCAAAAGTTAAGAAAATCTTTACGTTTTCAGAACACTATTAGCTTTTACCTTTTTAGGGCAAGATATTTGGACTTGCGTAGTACTAGGTAAGTGAAATGCAATTTATAAAGATAGAAATTCATCTAAAAAAATGGCAGCACATCTACAAGCATCACAAAAGGCTCAACACGAAATTAAAAATCTAACTACTGACTCCCAAACTAAAAAGGAAAACTCCTTTACTGTAATTAAAAGGAAAATCACGTACTATAACTAGAACCTACATTTCGTACAAGTAACTTTATTTAGCAATTATTTTAATTAACTGTCATTTCAGTAATTGTTGACTTCCAAAAAGGAATTTAAACTTACATTTTCAGGCTCCACGCCTATATCTTCACAAAATTTTTCCATTCCCTCAGGGCCAACAACTTCATCTGTTCCTTGAAGAGAGAATGGGAATAAATTGTGTATTCTATCCAAATCTCACTTCTAAAATGATTGGTAGTCATGCATGAAGTTCAACTAATCTTTTAACCCGCATACAGGGCAGGTTTCATTCTTCTTCCAATGTGATTACTAGAATCCTGTAAAGAAGCAACTGATGCATATGGATAAAAATCAAATCAGCATCAAGTGTGCATGTGACTCTCTCAGAAAGGGAAGCCAGCTCAGTGCAGCAATTAATTAACCTGACCTAAATGTAGCAGTTTCAGAAGTAACAAGCGCAAAAACTTCAATAGATCAACATTTTGAAGAAATTGACAAACATTTTAGCCAAACTAAACTAATCCGACAGGTTTGAGTTACCCTCTGCCTTTTCCTGATTTACAAATGTCAATCTACTCAAGTTTTCAATGTTTCTTGAAACGAGCTTTACGTCAGTCTAAATACTGTTACTACAAGAACAGGTCAGAGGCTGGGAATCCTGCGGAGGGTAATGCACCTCTTCGCATCCCAAAGCCTGTCCATCATCCACAAGTCACAAGTTAGGAGTGTGGTGGAATACTCTCCACTTGCCTGGATGAGTGCAGCCCCATTAAAATTCTAGAATCTCAACACCATTCAGCCCATTCATTACCTTAAACATTGACTCCCTTCACCACCAATGCATGATGACAGCAGTGTGCGCCATTGACAAGGTTACTGCAGCAATTCACTATGGCTCCTATGAGAGCACCTTCCAAACTTGCAGTTTCTACCACCTCTAAGGGCAGGTGCAGCAGATGCATGGGAACACCCCCACCTACAAGTTCCCCTCCAAGCCACACACCATCCTGACATAGAACAAAATTGCCTTTCCTTCACTGTCGCGGGGTCAAAATCCTGGAACTCCCTCCCTAACAGCACTGTGGGTGTACCTACACCATATGGGACTGCAGTGGGGTTCAAGAAGGCAGTTCACCACCATCTTCTCAAGGGAAATTAGGGTTATCCAATAAATACCAGCGGCCTATTCAATGATGCCCACATCCTGCAAATGAATAAATAAAAATGGATAAAACATGGAATTTTCTTGAAATTGGATAATGAACTAGAACGTTCTAGCCTGTTGCCAGCAAAAATTACACAAGATCGCTTGAAGAAAACCCAGACCGAAAAAATAAAACTCACATTGAAAACTAAAATTCCTAAGACTCCTTGTGAAACAACATTTGTGGCATATAGTTTACACTCTGTCAATCTTTACAAAGCTCGAGGTTCCAGGAGGTTCCACATGGCATTAACTTAGTTTTCACAATGTGTACAAAATAACCAATTCCTATGGGCTTCAGTTACCTTGTGAGATTGTACTGCTAAAGCAGATTTGAGACAATTTAATACTGCAACAATGTAGCTTATTCTAGACATTTTAAAACAAATTTAAAAATACACCAATTGCCTCAAACCAGACCTATCTTTTCGATTGGATAAGTTCTCGGTCTGCCCATTCCAAATTAGCATATACAACGACGGGTTCGGACAGAAACGTTATTCCCAATCTATCCCTGAGGGGACTAGTGGAAACAAGTTGTTCAAGAGCATATGATCTATTTTATTCCCTTCTCAAATCGCCGTGAGGTCACAGAATTGTAGCAATCAGTGCAATAAACTCATACAGACAAAAGCAAAATACAATAGATGCTGGAAATCTGCAACAAAATCAAGAATTGTTGCAAATATTCAACAGATCAGCTAGCATCTGTGAAGACAGAAACAGAATTACTCTTTCAGGTCATTCATCTTTCATTAGAACAAGGAAAAATTAGGAATCTAACAGGTTTAGAGCAAGTGAAAGACGGTGGGTTGGAATGACTGGGAGAAGGGAAAAAAACAAGAGGTAAGGTCAGAGATAG
Source organism: Mustelus asterias (assembly GCF_964213995.1). Classification (NCBI taxonomy): domain Eukaryota; kingdom Metazoa; phylum Chordata; class Chondrichthyes; order Carcharhiniformes; family Triakidae; genus Mustelus; species Mustelus asterias. The sequence goes on from NC_135810.1 coordinate 79,670,474, forward strand.
GGTAGAAGGTAGGTGAGATCAGATGAAAATAGGGATGATACAGAGTACAGGAATGAGATAGAGAATCTGGTGAACTGGTATGGCAATAATAATCTCTCCCTCAATGTCAACAAAATGAAGGAGATTGTCATCGACTTCAGGAAGCGTAAAGGAGAACATGCCCCTGTCTACATCAATGGGAACGAAGTAGAATGGGTCGAGAGCTTCAAGTTTTTAGGTGCCCAGATCACCAACAACTTGTCCTGGTCCCCCCATGCCGACACTATAGTTAAGAAAGTCCACCAACACCTCTACTTTCTCAGAAGACTAAGGAAATTTGGCATGTTAGCTATGACTCTCACCAACCTTTACAGGTGCACCATAGAAAGCATTCTTTCAGGTTGTACCACAGCTTGGTATGGCTCCTGCTCTGCCCAAGACTGCAAGAAACTACAAAAGGTCGTGAACGTAGCCCAATCCATCACGCAAACCAGCCTCCCACCTATTGAGTCTGTCTACACTTTCCACTGCCTCGGCAAAGCAGCCAGCATAATTAATGACCCCCACGCACCCCGGACATTCTCTCTTCCACCTTCCTCCTTCAGGAAAAAGATACAAAAGTCGGAGGTCACGTACCAACCAACTCAAGAACAGCTTCTTCCCTGCTTCTGTCAGACTTTTGAATGGACTTACCTTGCATTAAGCTGATGTTTCTCTACACCCTAGCTATGACTGTAACACTACATTCTGCACTCTCTCGTTTCCTTCTCTATGAATGGTATGTTTTGTCTGTATAGCGCGCAAGAAACAATACTTTTCACTGTATGTTAATACATGTGACAATAATAAATCAAATCAAAGATATGCAAGGCCAAAGGGAGTGATAATGGGACAAGTAAAGAAACAAAAAGATGTTTACCAAGGAGTGAATAGCAGGATAACTGCTGTCCAAAAGGTAAAGGAATGAGAGAGAAAAGAAAACAAACATTAAAAATAGAGGCAGAAATTATGATCTAAAATTGTTGAACTCAACGTCAAGTCCAGAGGCTGTATAGTTGAAAGATGAGATGCAGTCCCTTGAGCTTGCGTTGACATCATTGGAGCACTGTAGCAGGCCAAGGACAGAAAGGGCAGAGTGGAACAAATGGAAAATTAAAATGACAGGCAGCAGGAAGCTAGGGTAATGCTTGCATTACCCTGAACAGAGGTGTCCAACAAAGCGGTCATGCCGTCTGAACAAAGAACAAAAAAAAGTGCAGTGCAGGATCAGGCCCTTTGGCCCTTCAAACCGATGTTGAATTTTGTCTCACCAGTGTAGAGACCACATCTAGTGCAGTAAATGCAGCATACTAAATTGAAAGTAAATTGCGATTTCACTCGGAAGGAATCATTGGGGTCTCAGAAGTTGAAACGGGAGGAGATAATAGGGTGATGCTTCGTCTGTGCTTGCGGGGAATAGTGCTGCATGAAAGAGGTGTGGGGGCTGACTAATGAGTTGACCAGGTTATCACAGAAGGAATGGTTCATTTGGAATTCTGGGAGGAAGGGGAAGATGTATGTGGTGCTGGCATCACATTGGAGATGACGGAAATGACAGAGAATGACCCATTGAATATTGAGATCGTGGAGTGGAAGGTGAGGAAAAGCAGAACCTTAAAGTGAGGTGGGGGAATGGTCGAAAGCATAAATGTGTGGAAGAGAATGGACAGATCCAGGCCTGTCAACCACATTGGGAAGAATCCTTGGCTGGTGTAAAAGGTTAGCACGGCCAATGTACCTAACCAGCACATGTTTCGGACTGTGGGAAGAAACTGGAGCTCCCGGAGGAAACCAACACAGACACAAGGAGAATGTGCAGACTCTGCACAGACAGTGATCCAAACCGGGAATCGAACTCAGGTCCCTGGCGCTGAGGCAGCAGTGCTAACTATTGTGGCACTGTGCCATCCCCTAAACATGTTGGAAGCGCTGGTATGAAAGGCTGCTTCATCAGAATAGTTGAGGTAGAGATTAAGAATTTTTATTTGATTTGTCACATGTATTGGTATACAGTGAAAAGTATTCTTTCTTGCACACTATACAGATAAAGCATACCATTCATAGAGCACACAAGAGAGGGAAAGGAGAGGATGCCGATTATAGTGTTACAGTCATAGCTATGGTGTAGAGAAAGATCAGCTTAATATGAGATAGTTCCATTCAAAGGTCTGATGGCAGCAAGGATGAAGCTATTCTTGATTTGGTTGGTACGTGACCTCAGACTTTTTCCTGGCGGATGAAGGCGGAAGGGAATATGTCCGGGATGCGTGGGGCCCTTGATTATGCTAGCTGCCTTTCCGAGGCAGCGGGAAGTGTAGACAGAGTCAATGGATGGGAGGCTGGTTTGCATGATGGACTGGGCTACGTTCACAACCATTTGCAGTGTCTTGTGGTCTTGATCAGAGCAGGAGCCATACCAAGTTGTGATACAACCAGAATGGATGCTTTCTATGGTGCATCTGTAAAAGTTGGAGAGTTGTAACAGAAATGCTGAGCTTCCTTAGCCTCCTGGGAAAGTAGAGGCGTTGGTGGGCTCTCTTAACTATAGGTGTGGAGGGACCAGGACAGGTTGTTGGTGATCCAGACACCTAGAAACCTGAACTGGGAAAATAGAATGGAGTCCCTAAAGGAAACAGGATGTGAGGAGGTGTAGTCAAGTTAGCTGTTGCAGTCCATGAGCTTAGAGTGATTATTGGTTGATGGCCTATCCCAAGAAATGGAGATGTAAGTCAAGGAATGGAAAGGAAGAGAAGGCAAGCAGTTAGGATGGACTTTGTGAGGGTGTAAGAGGGGAAAAACTGGAAACAAAATTGATGCAATTTTCCAGCTCAGACCAAGAGTAGGAAATGTCACTGATACAGTTATCTATGTTATGGAAATAGAGGTGAGGTAAACACAAGTAGGAATGGAACAAAGAATACACCACATATCTCACAATGAAGCAGGCATAGGTCGGACCCATTTGTGCACCCATAGCAACACCTTTTATTTGGAAGAGGTGTGTGCAACTGACAGTGAAGTTGTTAACCATAAAAACAAGTTCAGCCAGGTGGGGACTCCATTCAAAGGTTCAGATCACCCTGAGCTTACATATGATGCATCACGCAATAAATCTGAGCTGAAAACATATTTCTATTCATTCAAATCCATTTAAATGTCTCCACCCCTCATCAAGCCCACTTCTTCTATGAGACACCATCTACACTCTTGATTCCCCTTTCCAATCCAACTCAAATAACTAACCTTTCATCCTAAAACATTCAAACGTGGCCCATTCTCTTAATTCACGTTGTTTACATCAACCTTCCAAAAGTGCTACCCTGCTTTCTACTCCCAGAAAGACAGTGATACATTGCTTGAAAGGTTTGCTGCTGCTCATTAAGGCCTTTCAGACAAAAAGCTTGTAAGCATAAATAGGGGGGCATTAATTACTTGACTAGCAACCAAACCACAGACTGTTTAGCAAAGTAAACAGTCCACCATGGATTTTACTTGGGGTTTGAGGGATGGTCAATCTGAAATGTTAAATCCATTCCTCCTTCCACAGATGCTGCCCAACCTGCTGAGCATTTCCAGCAATTTTCTGTTTTTGATATGGAGTTTACTCCATTACTTTATTAGGTGGTTAAGTGTTGGCTGCCCAAGATCAGAGATTAAGCACCCATCCCACTAACTACCATCAGACAAAAAATAACAGCCCAGAACTGTGCCAACCATGGCCTTAATTAGCTGACAGCGCTACCTTCATGAAAACAAAAATGATGATGAGCAATGATTTAAAGAGCCCTGATATAATGCTTAGTAATATTTATCTTTTACCCAGTGGAGAATTGAAAGTTTCATAAGAAATTAAAATCAAAAAATCACTATAATGACAAAAAGAAACAAATACTAACCAAGCAATTAATTCAAATATAATTTTCAACAGAAGCTGCACAGCACATGATGCACACTTTTATAAAATATTCAATTAGATCTTTCACTAATTTTAGTTCCTGATTTCAAAGCTCAGGAGATGATTATAAGAGCAAGTGTTTTGGTTCTAATGCCAGTGATTTGCATTGGACTGCAGCGATTCAAGAAGGCAGCTCACCGTCACCTTCCCAAGGGCAAATGGGGATGGGCAATGAATGCCGGCATAGCCAGCAGAGCCCACATCCCTTGAATTGATAAAAACAAAAATCTACGATTCATTCAGTATCCAGAAATGGTCATGTCATGGAATCACACTATACAAGTTTGCTACTTACTATTACCAATTTCTAGTAGTATTCAGCTTTCCTGGGCTGTATTAATGGACCTTTTTTTTATTCCTTAAGCTGAACCAGTTGAGGCAGGAAGGAAGCATTTCAAAAGACAAGTCCAGGTTTCTGCTGGGAAGGCTAATGAATTCCGATAGACAACCCAGCCAACAGAATAAAATTGAAATACTGAAGTACTGTCATTTCTATTTGTTATAAACAAAATAGAGGAAAGCAGAACGATTAACACGCTTTTCATACAGAAAATCTAATCTTAAATGTTCGTACAAAAGAAACTCAAATAATTTGACAAATAATCTAAATGCGATGGAAATAAAAATGCGCTCACGTAGCCAATGTACCAAGGTTGCCCTTTTTACAGAAAGGCATTTAACATCAAATATAGGAATACATTTCCCCTCTCACCTGCCAAACCCAATGTATTAACAACTAGGAAAAGGTCCAGCTGAAATTAACACATCTCAACAAAGTAGCAGAGATAGGAATCCGGATCATTCAATTTCACAATGCTGCATTAAGTCAACAACAGACACAAATAGCTGATTTATAAGGCAAAGGAGGAAATGAGGATTGAAATGTCAATTTTTTGAAGTTGTATTCGATTTGAAATGCTTAATGTTGACACTTAGTACAAGAAACATGAACGTCTCAACTTTGAGAATAAATTCTGAAGAGAATGTGCTGCAAAAGGAGGTAAAATACAAGAAATAATTTCAAGCTCCCATGTTAGATTGGCAATATATTCTGAGTCCAATGCCAATCTAGCTAATTTATCATGTTAACACAGAAGTTAGCAACAGGTGGGACAAGACACAGTTGCACTTCAATGGAATGTCATATGTACATATATCAATTAGTCAATCTAAACAGTCAATGCTACAGCATTAACTTATAACTGTATTTGGAGTTGGTAAATTGCTAACCACCATCCTCCCACCTACCCAAAGTTGGGATTTTCAACATATTAGAATAGAGGTATTGTACAGAAGTCTATTTCCCAAAAGGGAGAGGAAGAATTTATCTGAGGAAGAGCCATTTGCAGAATGCACCAGCACATTTCCTAACATTTGTTTAGAATGCCGCCAGTAGAAACCTGGTATCAGGTTGCTTGCTCACCCTTGGTTGCTGCCCATACATAGTCCAGGGACGGGAAAATACTCTCAAACTAAGTTAAAACATAAAACATGTATTATCTCCAGAATGCCGTTAGACATCTTTTGAGTATTCACTGAAGTGTTAAATAAAGATAGAATTTGTGGTGCCATGTTCAATATTTTCTTAAGGAAAGTGTAATGTGGTTTTGTCTAAAACCTGTCACATATGATAAGCTATAAATAACCATATCATGGAATAGAACAGAATAGAGTAATTTACAAAGTTCTCAAATCCTTTACATATGGGAAACATATGCATAATTTGTTCATTTTCTTTTACATTGTTAGGGCAACTTGTTTCTTTTGGCTAAAAGCCACTTAGCATTCATGCACTTCAATAATGATGTTCTGGTTGGTTCCTGAGCTTAGTGGGGAGATAGGAGGGGCGGGGGCTTAATTTTTTGTGGAAATACAGGATAAAAACTTGAGAGAGTAAAAATGTTCAGGTTACAAAGAATAAATGTGCTTTTCTTATCAAGGTCTGCAATGATATGAAATGCAGCAGACCTTTGGCAGAAATGCTGCATTGCACTAATACAATTTATTCATTTCCCATTGCTTCAACAGACTTTAGAACAATATGTTTTCTTTGATTCATAAGCAAATCCTGTGGGGATAAAGGACTGCTGTTTAAACTGCTGCCTGCCCATATATTAAAAATGTTTTCAAAATATATTGCATAATTACATATTTAAGACCTTATCATAAGTTCTTACCTGCATATTCATAAAACCAAGCTAGGCACTTTTTGCTTGAAAAACTGTCATCATTTATTAATCTAGATGCCGTCTGTACTCTACAGAAACTTAAAAGACAAAAACCGATCAGGGAACCATTTTCAATAAAACATAAGCTTAACTTTAGTCCTTGCCTTCCAAGCATTCTGGTAATAAAATTCTGCAGCTTTTAGCACGATGGTAATTGTTTTTCCAAACACTTGCTATTCAAAACATCTCATTCTTACATAATTAAAAGGAGAAGAATTAATATCAGAAAGATTAAAACTAAAATTTGCCAGCAGCAGCGTGATCAAGTTGTTTCTCAAGCTCAGATACATTTTTTGCATACATAGTTAAATATACATTAGGCACTTTCAGATATAGACAACCCTTATAAAAAAAATTTGCCCAACCAAAATACAGCACAATTCCATGCCAGCCTATTATGTGAATTAGTTTGAGCTTCCCAATGAGAACAAGAAAGTGCTAACAATGTACTCAAATATTTTTTTACAAAGTAATCAACCGAAAACATTGTTCGACCTCAAATTACCAATGTCAGCATTTTTACACTCAAAACAACCAACTTCTTCCTAGGCTTACAACATGCTTATATTGAACACATCAAATGGAGAGATTGAAAATTCTCCATACTTTTTTTTCATATCCGTTCATGGGATGTGGGCGCTGGCTAGGCCTGCTTTTATTGCTCATCCCTAATCGCTCTCAAGGTGGTGGTGGTGTGCTGCCTTCATAAACCGCTGGAGTCCATGTGTTGTAGGAACACCCACAGTGCTGTTAGGGAGTTCTAGGATTTTGACCAAGTGACAGTGAAAGAATATCGATATAGTTTCAAGTCAGGATGGTGTGTGATATGAAGGGGAACTTGCAGGTGTTGGTTTTCCTATGCATCTGCTGCCCTTGTCCTTCTAGGTGATAGAGGTGACAGGTTTGGAAGATGCTGCCAAAGGAGCCTTGATGAGATCCTGCAGTGCATCTTGTAAACGGTGCACACTGCTGCCAATGTGCATCAGTGGTGGAGGGAGTGAACGTTTATTGTGGTGGATAGGGATCTATTACAAACTGAAATGTCTTTGAATTTAGTCTTGGGTCTTTAATTGCATTAAAGTCACTACATAAATGCAAGTTGTCACAGTTTTAAAAACCTTAAATAAGACACATATCTGTAGAGGCATTCAATCTATAATAATGCAATGAAAAGTCTAAATTTTAAACCCATTTGAGTAAACAAAATATTGGAAAATATTAGTGCAGAAATCCAACCAAACAAAAAGTCTTAATCCAAAAGGTACCCACCTGCTTATTCGACATTTTTTCATGCTGGCGTCTTCTGACCCTGAAGATTTTCTCTTTTTCTTAACAGGCATCTTGTGGGCACACCAAAAGACAGAACAGGTGCACTGAGAGGAGCTATCTGCAACAGTTTACAGCTTAGTCAGTTACAAACTTAACACAGCCTCTTACTCCATAAACTATTGAGGAACATAGGAACAGAAGTTGGCCATTTAGCTTCTTGAGCCTTCAAGATGATCATGACTGAACTCAAGATACCCAACTTGGTTCCCATATCTCTTAGCGCCACTGATAGATTTTTGTTAAACAACCTTAGATTTGAAATTAACTATTGATCTAACATCAATTGAGATTTGTGGAAGAAGTGTTTCAAACTTTTATCCCCCAGTGTGTAGAGTATTTCCTAATTTCACTCTTGAAAGATGTGGCTCTTAATTTAAGACTGGGGGTACAGTCCTAGACTCCCCAACCAATAAATTTAGCTCATAGAAACTTTGATCAAACCAATCCTTTATTTTAGCTCGAGTATTCTCTCCTTATAATGCTAAACATTGAAATCCAAGTATCATTCTGGTCAACCTACGTGGTGTTTCCTCCAACATCAATTTACCCTTGTTTTTGCGCAATGCCCAGAGCTACTCAGTACTCTAGATATGGCCTAACCAGAGCTTTGCATAGCTGAAGCATGCCTTTTACCCCTTGTGCTCTATTCCTCTAGATATAAATGACAGTATTACATTAGCCTGTTTTATTATTTCATACTTGCTCATGATATTTTAATGACCATGTCACTGGATCCCACCCCATTTGGGCTGTTTCCAGCATGTTATCTGTTAAAAAGTATCCTGTTCTATCCTTTTTTGGGTCCAAAGTGGGTGATGCCACATTTGCTTCAGTTTTGCCCATTTATTTTCTGCAAATTTCTCACCACCCTTGGTAAATCTCAACCTCTATCTCAACTCACCATGCCCTTCTTTTCCTCAAGTTCATTGGCCCGTAACAACTTCATGTCACTCCATAGTAAATTACCTTCGCTTAAAATGGAAAGTGACCATCCTGACTCAGGCTGAGTGAGACTGGAAAAGTGAAGCATGGCCATGACTTTAGTAGTGAAGTATAAAAGGAGTGGATGAAGAACGTGCCCCCTTTTTACAGCATTAGCAAGTCAGTTGGAAGGTCCCATTGAAAGAGAGAAGGTAAGCTTCTATGGTAATTGACTATGATGTGAGGGTTTGGGCATGGGTGTTGTCAAACATCAGGGGTGTGTGGGCAGAGACATGGGGCTGGGCTGGGTCAAGGGGCTTTGGTTGGTCTTGGTCAAGTGGGGGGAATACTATGGGGGGCACCTGGGGTGGTTGGCCTGGATCAGGCGGGGTGGTTGGCCTGGATCAGGCGGGGTGGATCGGGATGTGGGGGATGTCCCTTGCAGGACTCAGTCTTTAAAATAGTTACTCTGAAGTGAGAAGTGTTTTTATCCTTCTAATTCTTTCAGAATAACTGACTGCAAAACTGGCAGAACCACCCAAAATTAGTGATTTACAACACTTTGTCAGATGGCTCCCAGCATAGTGCATTGGTTAGAGGAAACTTTTGGACAATTGCTTGGTAAACCCTTACATAGAAACTTCAAAGAGGGATTCTCCAGTACATCTTTGAGGTAGCCCCCAGTTCCGATGCTGGGGAACCAGGAAGCTATGGCATTGTCTTCCAAGCTTCCCCAAGTCAATCCCAGAGTAAACTCGCCAACCCATTTTCACAGCCACTTCCTTGACCTTGCCATTGCATGTAGTCTTGCTAGTCCCATTTTATCTGTACAAGACTATCACTGATCACTTCCTTGTACCATTCACCACACACATCCCAATCTTATCCTGCTTCTGTCTCATCCTTGGGAAAAAATTATCCTGTAATTCACTTATAACTGCACTCTCAAAATCCCAACTATCCAGCCTTCAGCCCTCTGTCAACCACTTTTCCGCAGCTACTGATTTTCTCAACTGCATCCTGATCTCCACCTTTGATGTCCTAGTCTCCAATAAAACTTTACTTGCTCCACAGAGGCTATTTGCCAATACTGCCCTCATCTCAGCTTCCTTATGTCCAAGGGACACAGACTTGAAAAGACACGATGGACATCATGGGTGGCATGGTGGCACAGTAGTTAGCATTGCTACCTCACAGCACCAGGGACCCGGGTTCAATTCCTGTGTGGAGGTTGCACATTCTCCTCGTGTCTGCGTGGGTTTTCTCTGGGTGCGCCAGTTTCCTCCCACAGTCCAAAGATGTGTGGGTTAGGATGATTGGCCATGCTAAATTGACCCCAATGTCAGGAGGTGAGCAGCCTAAATATTTGGGTTATGGGAATAGGGCCTGGGTGGGATTGTGGTCAGTGCAGACCTGATGGGCCAAATGGCCTCCTTCTGCACTGTAGGGATTCTATGAACTGATTTAGCCATTCACTGTCAGATCTGGCTGGACCACTTGAACATCAGTCGGGTCCAGCTCTTGTCTGCTGAAACTGTTCACTGTTCTAGGATAATTCTGGAATACAAAAATAATCCCTAGTTTATTTTTTTCCTCTGACAAACTGCAACTCCTCTTCCCACCACACTCACCTCCAATAATGGAACTCACGGACTTCTTTGTCCGAAGATTGAGACATTCTGTTCAGCTACCTCTGCCACATCCCTCCCTTCCACTAACCAACCTGCTCAAGCTTCCTTTAAAACTCACCCCACCCTAGCCCTGAACTTGCACCTTTCTCTTCTACCTCTGCCAGGCCCTCTCCAACTCATCTTGTCCTTGAGACTTACCTCCTATTGCCTTGATCGTATTCCCACTAAACTGATCAGCCAACTTCTCTTGGCCATGTTAGCCGATATTGTAAATGATTCTCTCACTTTAGGTGTCGACGTACTCTCCTTTAAATCTGCTGTCATCACCTCCTCCTCAAAACAATCAACCCGTGACCCATTGGCCTTGCAAACTACAGTGTCATTTCCAACTTCCCTCAAGTCCTTGAATGTGTTGTCACCTCTCTAATCTGTTCCCATCATTCGTGGAACTCTAAGTTTGAATCCCTCCAATCAGGTTTCCGCTCCTGCCACAGTACTGAAACAGCTCTTATGAAGTCACAAATGACATCCTGTGTGACTGTGACAAAGGTAAACTTTCCCTCCTTATCCTTCTCAACTTGTCTGCTGCTTTTCACATGGTTGTCACACCATCCCCTGCCAACACCTCTCCACCGTCATTCAGCTGGGTGGGATTACTCTCAATTGGTTCCATTCTTATTTATCTAATCATAGCCAAAGAATCACCAGCATTGCTTAGTTTCAGTGACAATATAATCATTACGAACTGAAGGGGCCCAGGACCACTTCTGCTTTGTCACCCCCTGTTGTTCCATCATTTCCATTTGCCAGGATGCTCGATTCCCCCCCCCCCCCCCCCCCCCCCCCCCGAGTTTCTGTATGCATTTTATGTTGTTTCTTCCCTTTAGTTGTCCATTTTTTGGAAAGCGTAGCTCTTGCCCATTAGGAATATAAACAGGTTCTGCATCACAAATTCTGTTTTGATACCTCCAATACACACCTTCTATTGTTTTGCCCATTAACAAATGTTTGGCACGGTGGCTAATAATGCTGTCTCACAGCACCAGGGACCCAGTTCAATTTTGGCCGTGTGTGGAGTTTGCACATTTTCCCCACGTTTGTGTGGATTTCCTCCGGGTGCTCAGGTTTCCTCCCAGTCAAAAGATGTGCAGGTTAGGTGGATTGGCTATGCTAAACTGACAGAGATGTCCAGCATTGGGTGGATTAGCTTCAAGAAATGCGCGGGGTTACAGGGATAGGACGGATGGGGGTTGGGCCTGGGTAAGTTGCCCTTTCGGAGAATCAGTGCAGACTTGATGGGCTGATTGGCCTCCTTCTGCATTGTGGGGATTCTATGAAAACAGACTTACCCAGTTTATCCAGTGGGAAATCTGTCTCATCTGCCTGAAATCAGCTTACTTAAAAATAGAATCTTAATAATTGCTTCTTGTTTCTCCCTTTAACCATGTTAAATTTGATCACACTATGAATGCTATTTGATGAATGTCCATGCATCATTAGATTGTTAATAGAATCTGGGTAATTACTCATTCAGAAATCTAACAGGGCAGGTCCCCTTGTTGGCTCTTGGACATCCTGCTATTCCAGACATAAGAAACTCACTACTTTTCAGAGATCTACTTAGCCTAATTGATATGAAAGTTAAAGTCCCCAATCAAAACCACTTTGCCGTTGCCATGTGCTTATCTAATCATTTAGAGAAGCTATCATTCGCAACTACTAGATATCCTGTACGCTACTCTTGCTTCAGTCTCAAGCCCTTTCCTATTTCTCAGTTCTACCCAGAAAGTCTCTCCTGCTTTCTTACCACTTATTATATCCTCTCATCATAGAAGTGATTTCATCCTCAGTCACTAAGGTTACTCCCAACCACTCTGCCACTTTCCCCATCTTTCCTGTCGTGCTAAAAGGCTAGTCCTGCGTCACGCAACCCTGCCTCAGAGGGTATGACATGGTAGCCATTATTAAACTGAATTTTCACCTGCAATTTGTTAAAACGCTTAATTTAGGCCACAGACCCCAATCTATCATTCTCCTGTAATGTTTTATTGATATTTCTTACTTACCTTGCTCTCCTGGTTTAATAATTTTAGATTTTTACCTTTATCTGTGGTGCCACAGCCCAGCTTCTGTTAACTCTTCTCTTTGTTATCATAGAATTATCAGCTATCTTACCACGTGAGCTCTCTCCATTCATTCACCTATCCTCACTCCCAATCCATTTACTAATTTTAAAAAGACACTAATTTTCTTGTGCTCTCCAAACAGTGCCTTTTGCCTACACTTCCTTATGTTGTTAGCTCCAGCAGGGATCATATGATTGGATCCACCCCCTCCAATATCCTTTCAAGCAGATTTAAGATGCCGCTCACACTGGCATCAGGTAGGTAGCAGATTTGACCTTGTTTACAAAGAATGCTATCTGACCCTATAATTATCGTATGTCCTGCAAACTACCACTTTAGCTTCCCCTCTTGTCCCTCCTCTTCTGACAGCTGGAATGTTTTTACTGCACTTACCTATATTTTGATCACCGTGGCCATTCAGATCTTCTGTCAAATTCTAAGGCAAAGACAACAGGAAAAACTAGTGATAATAAACACTTCCCAATGGCATTATAATTACACACATATACATATTTTTTTAATTTAGTGCCACAAGTAGGCTTACATTAACACTGCAATGAAGTTACTGTGAAAATCCCCGAGTGGCCACATGCCGGCACCTGGGCGGCACAGTGATGAGCACTGCTACCTCACAGCGCCAGAGACCTGGGTTCAATTCCCGGCTTGGGTCACTGTCTGTGTGGAGTTTGCACATTCTCCCCATGTCTGCATGGGCTTCCTCCCACAGTCCAAATATGTGCAGGTTAGGTGGATTGGCCATGCTAAATTGCCCCTTAGTGTCAGGGGAACTAGCTAGGGTAAATGCATGGGGTTATGTGGATAGGGCCTGAGTGGGATTATGGCTAGCGCAGACTCAATGGCTGAATGGCCTCCTTCTGCACTGTGATTCTATGTACACTGAGGGAGAATTGATAATGGAAGGAGTATTAACTGTTCAAATCAACTTGTAGGAGGATGAAAAAAATCGTCCCAATTTATCGCTAGATCCATCAGTTGAGCATTCCCATCACTCTTACTGTGCTTCCCTGGCAAAACGTTATTGCTGTATATAGTCACTTCAAATGAAATGAGGGCTGCCTGTGTAAAATATGAATGTATTAGAACTATTTAAAAAGGCAGAAAATTGAAATCAGAAAGTTTGCAATTTTTAATCTTTTGACATTGATTGGAACACTAGAAAATGTCTAGATAACATATATAGAAATGCATAACAACTTGCAAATATTTGTATTAAAGATTACATTTCATTACTCTTCACTAATGAATTAAATAGAGACAAACTGTTCTCATTGGCAGCAGAGTTGAGAACCAGAGGACAGTGATTGGCAAAAGAACCAAAGGCAACACAAGAAGAATCATTTTTCTTTGCAGTGAGCAGTTAAGGTCTGAAATGCACTGCCAGAAAAGGATGGTGGAAGTAAATTCAGTCATGACTGACAAAAAGGAAGTGGATAAGCAACTGAAGGGAAAAACAATTGCAGGGCTAGAGGTGGGGAAATTCAGGAGAGTGAAATCAGTTAAATAGCTCTTGCCAAGAGGGGCAACACAGGCTGAAGTTTGTGCTGCAACTATTCTGTGATTCTATTTTATGACAGTTTTCAAGGTAACGTAACTGGACATCAATCTTTCCAATGAGCCTGATCCTGTCCTCAGCAAAACTTTTAATTATATAGTGCCTTTGATATAATAAAACACTTCCAGGTGCTTCACAGGAGCATTATAAAGCAAAATTCGACACAAAGCCACACAGGACAATATTAGGGCAGATGGGCAAGAGCTTGGTCACTAAGAGGTATGTTTAAAGGCATCTCAAAGGAGAGAGAGAGATAGAGAAAGAGGGAAATGCAAGGAAGTAGTTCCAGAGCTAGAAACCTAGACAGCTGAAGAAATGGCCACCAATAATAAAGCAATTGAAATCAAGACACTCATGAGACCAGAATTAGTTAAACTCATATCTCAGAAAGTTGTAGTGCAAAAGGAAATGAGTGGAGGCCATGGAGGGATTTGAAAATGAGGATGGGAATTTTAAAAAACAAGGTGTTGTTTGACCAGGAGTCAATGAGGGTCAGGAACCACAGGGGTAATAGGAGAACAAGAATTTGTGCAAGTAGGGACACAGGCAGCAGGATTTTGGATGAGTTGGGTTACAGAAGAGGACATAGGAAGCTGGTAGGAGTTTGTTGGAATAGTCACATCTAGAAGTAACAAAGATATGGATGAGGGTTTCATCATCAAGAGTGAGATGATTCAAAAGTGGGATTTCAAGCTAATCATGCACCCCTAATTGTTTGTAGTACAGTTAAACTGAATTTAAAATTTTCTGAAATTAACTGATTCAGTAGAAGCCAGGGAATTAAGCTTGGACCTTCCAGGTCTTTATGGACAACAACATATGAAGTGATGCATTTACAGTGTTCTCAAAATATCGGATACATCAAAAATCTAATCAAACAGGAGCTTGAGATGACTTTTTAAGGCTATAGTTATTTGCTAACTGCAACTCACTGGCCAGAGAATTCTGTTATTATTCACATTGAGGAAATCTCCCAACTCCCTCCCCCTCTCCCTCAATCCTAAAGAAAATAAGTTTGGATGCTAGAACAAAACAGAACTACATGCTGTGCAATCAAAGACTGGAAAGTATATCATATCCCATTTTAGCCCCAACCGATTTAAAAAGATCTCTTGGAAAAAAAACACCGAGAACGTTATACAATCGTTGACCTATTTAGGTTAAAAGAGGAACAAAACTATTTAAATGGGCAGCCTAACACTCACCAGTCGATTGAATGTCCGAGATATCTGATGAAAGTCTGCCAGTATGAGCTAGTCTCCAACTAGAAAATATAAGTATTAAAACACAATGACAACATTTCTGCTGAAATATCCTTCATCTAGAAGAGGCAACAACTCTGGGCTGCATCGGGCATTTGTTTTTCACACTACGAGAAACGTTTACAGAAACTTCACAAGAACGGCTTCGTTTTTTAATGCTGTAAATTACTTCATCGGAAAACAACCCCAGTATGTGACAAAATATAGGCGAGGAGGTTAATCAAAACAACACAGAATCATGGAATCCCTACAGTGCAGAAGGAGGCCACAATGATTCAAAAAAAGTCTACGAAAAGGGTTCTGGGCAATTTGGCTACATTTTCTGTTTAACCTTTTCACAAATTTGATTCCCAACCTCTAGGCCAGACATTTATACCTGGGCCTATGCGACCAAAAAAAATAAAAAAAGAGTTTTCAACTCGAAACGAATTCCCTCACAAAAACATGGGGCATCTTCTTGAAACATTAAAGAAAGACGGAGTGAAATCTGGCGATGAACTCTCCCCGCAGTTGGGCTGACGGTGACACACTACGCAGTTTGCAGCCACCGAACCTCCCCGGGACCAGGAGGAGCTGCAGGCGGCGGAGAGGGAGGGAGGCTCCGTCCGTCCCCTTCAAATACTCCACCCCAATATCCAGACTGCGGCCAAGATCCAGATCGTTTAAAAAGGGAAATGCGAATAAATAGCAAATCAATGCTAACCACCCTGGGCAGGGGTGGGAGAGAAGAGGGTGCAGAGATTGGGATTCAGATCCAAGTAAAAAATAAATAAAATCCCCAAAGTTACTGAGATTCCGCCCCGAGTCGCCGCCAGGATGTTTAATTTAAGGATTTGAGGGAGGAGATAATTTTTTTAAAAAATCGATTTTCACTTTTACCAAATGCCCGAATCACCCGGCGCTGGGTTTCGCTGTGGAGTTAACAACCCGCCGACTCTCACCAACATCTGATCAGACACCCGGGTCAGTGCTGGGGGGGTGGGACTGTCCCTCAGCTCCTGACAAAGAAACGGCCTCAACACCACCACCACCACCCTCTTCTCCTCCTCCACCACCACCACCCCCGGCGCCAGCTGATCCTCCTCCGCCTCCCTCAGGAACCAGCTCCTGGAGAGGGCGATGTACACCCTCCCCGCCACCCCCGGACACTCGCAGACAACCTCTCCCGGGGGGGGGGGGGGGTGCAGTAACCGGGGCGGCGGGGAGACACAATCTGGGGATAGACGCATCAATGGTGCGGCCCTGAGGGCGGGGGGGATACGCGCCGGGAGGGACCCTGGGGTTCCCGGGCGGTGGAAATCCCAGCCTCCTCACCCACCCCGTTCACGGCTCGAGATTTATGAGGAGCTGCGGACACCCGGCACCGAGCAATGAAAGCGCTGTTGCTGCTGCCGCCGCCGCCGCACCTTCCACTCCTGCACACACACACACCCCAGCTCCCGGGCTGCTGAGTACGAAGCGACTCCAGTCCCGCGGTCCTGGATCGCCGCCCCCCAGCTCCTCCCTCAGCCCCACGCCGTCTCCTCCGCCGCCGCCTCAGCAGCTCCAACTCCGGAACCGGCTCGACCAACTACTTCCGGGGGCCAAATGGCACCCCGGGGGTCGGCTCACCCACCGCGAGATACCACGCACTGAGTGGTGGGGTGGGGGAGGGGGGGAAGCGGGGAAAGGGTGAACAGTGTTGGGAATAAACTGCGGCGGATCTAGCACTGTAAGACTTGTAACTGAATAAATTATCTCATAATCTACAGAACGGAATGCATTTTAGCAAAAGTTGTTGTTTTACAAACAAATAAAGGCTCCAAATAAAGTGCACCCCCCCCATTCATCAATGTGAGATGCCGAGTTCGGATAATCCACATGTCAGTCATGTGGAGGTAGAGCCTAAAGATGTAAAATGAGATTAAAGTGTAAATTCGCCGCAAACTCTGACAACGCATGTATCCTATAGCTACTATTACTTAGTTATCAGTATCATCACATTCTCATTGGTGATGTTAGTCCCACAAATAAAAATGACTTGTTGCTATTCACAGCTCTCCCCCCCCCCCCGGCTCCCATTCATATTCTTTTATCTGTTCCCGAATGGACTGCTCCGCCGGCATTTGCGCGAGGCTGTCACTGCCGCTTGCCCTTTAAAGGGATAGTCCCCCGCTTCAATCGGCAGGCAGCTTTCTCACTCCCGGGGTGGAGCGAGCCCTTTAAGCAGCCGCAGGGTTATATGCCCCTGCTCCTGCGCTGAACGTCATTTCCGGAGCACTGACGGTTGCCGGGCTGGGTAACCGGGGACGCTCGGCGTTGCCAACAACGCGGAGAGAGGGAGAGAGAGAGAGGGAGGGAGCGGGGGAGCTGAGGAGAGGGGCTGGCTTTGGGGGCTGAAGCCAGGCCCGGCCGGATCGGAGCAGATCGGAGATCTGATTCGGTGAGCTGTACTTTTATTGATAGCCGTGAAGCGGGATCTGCCCGGCTTTACTCAGCCTGTTTGATGGAGGGGGAGGGCCGGGCTTCGCAGAAAGGCGAAAGGTGTGTGTTCGGCTCCTCTGCAGTCACAACGCGACTTGTACTCAATTGAAACGCTTCAATGAGCGAACTTCAATGTGCAAACTTCTCTGGGGTCTGAATGTGAGGGGCGGAGTGCACAACACTCAGCGGCCCTTTGGTGTAACTTGTATGCAGAATCATTCAGCAGATGGTGAGGAACATACATCAAGGACCATCCACTGCACCCAGCAGTTTGAAAGACAAAGAGCTGAGATTGAAGGGAGGTGTGGCGACTAGGGGATTTTCACAGTAACTTCATTGCAGTGTTAATGTAAGCTTACTTGTAATAAATAAACTTTAAAAAAACTTTAATTTGAAGTTCACAGGGCTGTTACAGATCTCCTTCCTCCCCCACCCTGTTATCATTAATAATAAAACAGAAAATGCTTGAAAAAAATCTGCAGATCTGGCAGCATATGGGGAGAGAGCAATAGGGTTAAAGTTTTGAGGCCGTAAGACTCTTTTTCACAACTGGGGCTTAATGTGGGAAACTGTAAGCAAGGACATGTCGTGAGTAAGTGCTTAAACGGATGCCGTTGGAAATTTTTGGAGGATCAGAGAGACCAAGTTGATCAGATGCATAAAGGCCCAAGAAAATAGAGATACATAGCATTATATGATAACAAGGTTAATAGAATCCTGACTATCATAAAGATGCATATGGTATAAGAATAAAAAAACTTGTTATATATTGGGACGCATGGTGGCACAGTGGTTAGCACTGCTTCCTCAGGGACAGGGGTTCAATTCCAGCCTAGGGTCACTGCCTGTGTGTTTGCACATTCTCCCCGTATCTATGTGGGTTTCCTCTGGGTGCTCTGGTTTCCTCCCACAGTCCAAAGATATGCAGGTCAGGTTGATTGGCCATGCTAAATTGACCCTAATGTCAGGGGGATTAGCAGAGTAAATATGTGGAGTTGTGGGAATGGGGCCTAGGTGGGATTGTGATCGGTGCAGACTCAATGGCCGAATGGCTGCCTTCTGCACTGTAAGGATGCTACGATTCTATGAATTTTGGGTTGATTGTTATAGAAAGTATATTAAAGACATTTTATTTGATTTATTATTGTCACATGTATTAACATACAGTGAAAAGTATTGTTTCTTGCGCTCTATACAGACAAAACATACCGTTCATAGAGAAGGAAACAAGAGTGCAGAATGTAGTGTTACAGTCATAGCTAGGGTGTAGAGAAAGATCAACTTAATGCAAGGTAAGTCCATTCAAAACTCTGACAGAAGCAGGGAAGAAGCTGTTCTTGAGTTGGTTGGTACGTGACCTCAGACTTTTGTACCTTTGACGGAAAAAGGTGAAAGAGAGAATGTCCAGGGTGCATGGCGTTCTTAATTATGCTGGCTGCTTTGCCGAGCAGCGGGAAGTATAGACAAAGTCATGGATGGGATGCTGGTTTTCATGATGGATTGGGCTACATTCACAACCTTTTGTAGTTTCTTGCGGTCTTGGGCAGAGCAGGAGCCATACCAAGCTGTGATACAACCAGAAATAATGTTTTCATCTGTAAAAGTTGGTGAGAGTCGTAGCTGACATGCCAAATTTCCTTAATCTTCTGAGAAAGTAGAGGCATTGGTGAGCTTTCTTAACTATAGTGTCGGCATGGGGGGACTAGGAGAGGTTGTTGGTGATCTGGACACCTAAAAACATGAAGCTCTCGACTCTTTCTACTTCGTCCCCGTTGATGTAGACAGAGGCATGTTCTCCTTTACGCTCCCTGAAGTTGATGACAATCTTCTTTGTTTTGTTGACATTGAGGGAGAGATTATTGTTGCCCCACCAGTTCACCAGATTCTCTATCTCATTCTTGTACTCTGTCTCATCATTGTTTGAGATCCGACCCACTATGTGGTGTCTTCAGCAAGCTTGAAACTCGAATTGGAGGGGAGTTTGCCCACACAGTCATAGGTGTATAAGGAGTATAGTAGGGGGCTGAGAACATAGCCTTGTGGGGCACCGATGTTGAGGATGATTGTGGAGGAGATTCTGTTGCCTACCCTTACTGATTGTGGTCTGTGAGTTAGGAAGTTCAGGATCCAGTCGCAGAGAGAGGTGCCGAGGCCCAGGCCACGGAGTTTGGACATGAGTTTTGTGGGAATAATAGTGTTGAAGTTGCACAGTGGTTAGCACTGCTGCCTCACAGAGCTAGGGATCCGGGTTCAATTCTGGCCTTGGGTGACTGTGTGGAGTTTACACATTTTCCTCAGATGTTCCGGTTTCCTCCCACATTCCAAAGATGCGCTGGTTAGGTGGATGAGGTTAAATGCATGAGGTTATGGGGATAGGGTGGGGTAGAATGCTTTTTCGGAGAGCTGGTGCACACTTGATGGGCTAAATGGCTCCCCTCTGCACTGTAGGGATTCTATGGATACCATAGATTTACTGGAATGATGCTGGGGATGATAAACTGCTTTTGAGGATAAAGATGAGGTTTAGAGACTATCTCCAGTGGAGTAGAATTGGTTAAGAGGAGATTTAATAAAAGTTGCTTAAATCATGATTGTTTTGATAAGTTGAATTTCTTCTGAGGACTCCAATAACAAGTCACTATCAATTTAAAATTCTTAGTGAGGAGAGATTAAGAAAAAATCTCTCTGCAGAGCTATTTAAATATGAAATATTTTGCTGGAGGAATTAGTTGAGAAAGAGACCATTGCATCTTTTAAGACAAACAGTGGTAAATATTTTAAGCAGTGGAAAACCTCAGGAAATTAAATCAATCTTGCTCTAGCAAAGAACAGATGGAAACAATATGGTACAAGCTAAAAACAGAAAATGTCATAAATACTCAGCAGGCCTGGCAGCATTTGTGGAGAGAGAATTAGTTAATGTTTAACTTATGATAGTCAGACTGCTGATGAGTGATCATCAATATGAAATGTTAATTATTTCTTTCTCCACAGCTGCTGCCAAATGTACTGATTTTTTTGCAGCATTTTCTGTTTTTCTTCTAGCTTCCCTGCACTTAGTGTTTTGTTCTCGTATAATGGGCTCATTTGGTTCTATTTAATTAAATGTGGTCTTTGTTTTCAACTTCTGCCATGCATTTTTGATTTTGATTTGATTTATTATTGTCACATGTATTAGTATACAGTGAAAAGTATTGTTTCTTGTGTGCTATGCAGACAAAGCATACTGTACATAGGGAAGGAAAGGAGGATGTAGTGTTACAGTCATAGCTAGGGTGTAGAGAAAGATCAACTTAATGCGAGGTAGGTTCATTCAAAAGTCTGATAGCAGCAGGGAAGAAGTCTTTCTTGACTCGGTTGGTATATGTCCTCAGACTTTTGTATCTTTTTCCCGATGGAAGAAGGTGGAAGAGAGAATGTCTGGGGTGTGTGGGGTCCGTAATTATGCTGGCTGATTTTCCAAGGCAGCAAGAGGTGTAGACAGCGTCAATGGATGGGAGGTTTGAGTGATGCATTGGGCTTTGTTCATGGCCCTTCGTAGTTTATTGAGGTCTTGGGCAGAACAGGAGCTATACTAAGCTGTGATACAACAGGAAATAATGCTTTTTGTGGCGTATCTGTAGAAGACGGTGAGAGTTGTAGCGGACATGCCAAATTTCCTTAGTCTCTGGAGAAAGTAAAGGCATTCATTGGTGGGCTTTCTTAACTATAGCATCAGCATGGAGGGACCAGTACAGGTTGTTGGTGATCTGGACACCTAAAAATGTGAAGCTCTGGACCATTTTTACTTCGTCCCCATTGATGTAGGCAGGGGCATGCCCTACACTACACTTCCTGAAGTCGATGACTATCTCCTTTGTTTTGTTGACATTGAGGGAGAGATTATTGTCGTTGCACCAGTTCGCTGGTGAATTTTAGTTTTCAGTAACTTTTATCAGTTAAAGAATGAATACTGTGAGTAATTATTTAACTTCCTCAAAATATTTAAGGAAAATATTTACTTCTTCAAAACATTTGAGGAAAATATTTACTTACTTCTTCAAAACATTTGAGGAAACTATTTACCTATTAAATTAAAGCTTTGTTGAATTCCATCAATACATATTTTGAGTTTTTGGATCAGGAATTGGTTGAATAACACTTGTCTGTGTTGATGAGTCACGTTTTGTCATCACCCAGTGTTCAAATCTAAATGCTTGATTTAAGACTTGAGTAGTCAGGTTAATAATGATCAAGCAAAACAGGAATAAGTTTGCATAGTATCATTTTTAAGTTTCTATGTTCAAAACTAATTTGAACTTTTCATAAAATCATCATTGAATCCCTATAGTGCACCTACTCTCTGACAGAGCACCCAATCAGGTCCTATCCCCGTAAGTCCACGTATTTACCCAGCTAATCCCTCTAACCTACACATCTTCAGATACTAAGGGACAATTTAGCATGGCCAACCAACCTAACCTGTATATCTTTGGACTGTGGGGAGAAACAAGAGCACCCGGAGGAAATCCATGCAGACACGGGGAGAACATGCAAGTTCCACATAGACAGTCACCCAAGGCCAAAATCGAACCCAGGTCCCTGGCACTGTGAGGCAGCGTTAACCTTTGTGCCATCATGCGGTCGCTTTATGCAACAATTCTTTGAGAATCTGATTATTATAGTATCTACTTCTGATATCCAGCAAACAAATTGTGGGTGTCATACTGATCCAAATGTTTTTGTCTCCAATTTTGTTACACTCTCTCTTTTAGTTTCTCAGTTTTACTGTAACAATCCTGTCCTAAAAATCTAAAGCTAGCTGTTAGACAGTACATGGTAATGACTTTGGTCGACTTGCCTGTTGAGTTTTCTTTCCTGATCTTTGTGAGTTACTTCATCTGTACTCTATGGATAACTGAGATTATAGTACACAATCATGCCAAATATACACCTTATCACAACTATAGTTTTAAAAAAAATAATTGGAACAATGTAAATTAGTTTAATAAATCACATGTTGTAAAAACATTGGTGAATGGTAAAGCTGTAGTAAAGTCACATTATTCTGAGTTAAGGATTATCTTTAGTCAAATTAGTTTTTTCTTGTATACAGAAGATTCCTGTTCATTTGCAAAAAAAAACCCTACAGTACAGAAGCCATCTTGCTGTGCTGGCTCTCTGGACTAGAGAATTTGAGAACTAATCTCTCTATCCTGTTGTCTCCTTAAAATCTTGCATTTTTCTCTTCCTTCAAATTTTTATCAACTTTTTTTTAAAGGATGACAGGACCACTCACTATAAGAAGTTATGTGCAAATAATTTTCCCTTATCACTACCTTCATTCCCTTGACAATCATTTTAAATTGAAGTTCCCTTGTGACTAACATCCCTATCGGAAGAAATAGTCTTTCTCTAATCACTTAATTGAAACGCTTCATAATTTTGAAAACCTCCATTAATTCTCTGTTTCGCCTTCTTTACAACAAAGAACAGTACGGCACAGGAACAGGCTCTTCAGCCCACCAAGCCTGGGCTGACACATGACGCCTTTCTAAACTAAAGACCTTTCGCCTCTACGTGGTCCGTATCCCTCTATTCCTGGTGTATTCATATATCTGTCAAGATGTCTCTTAAAAGTTTCCATTGTATCTGTTTCTACCACCTCCTTTGACAGCACATTCCAGGCACTTACCACCCTCTGTGGGGGGAAAAAAGCTCTCCACCTTTTACCTTAAACCTATGTCTAGTAATTGACATTTCTACCCTTGGAAAAAGACTGACTATCCATTCTATTCATGCCTCTCATAATTTTGTAAACAGCTATCAGATTGCCCCTTAGCCTCCGAAGTCCAAGTGAAAACAAACCAAGTTTGTCCAATCTTTCCGCATAGCTAATATCCTCTAAACCAGGCAACATCCTGGTAAACTTTTTCTGTACCCTCTCCAAAGTCTCCACATCCTTCTGGTAGTGTGGCGACCAGAACTGTATGCAATATTCCAAATGTAGCCTAACTAAAGTTCCATACAGCTGCAACATAACTTGCCAATTTTGATACTCTATGCCCCAACCAAAGAAGGGAAGCATGCTATATACCTTCCGACCACCTTATCCACTTGTGTTGCCATTTTCTGGAAACTGTGGACCTGTATGCCTAGATCCCAATGTATGTTAATGCTTTTAAGGGTTCTGCCATTTACTATATTCTTCCCTCCTGCATTCGATCTTCCAAAATGCATCACCTCACATTTGTCTGGATTAAATTTCATCTGCCATTTCTCCGCCCAAGTCTCCAGCCTATCTATATTCTCTGACAATCCTCCTCATTATCGCAGTTCCCCCAAACTTTGTGTCATCCAGAAATTTACTAATCAGACCACCTACATTTGCCTCCAGGAACCTCAGCACTGTTCACTGCGGAACACCAATGGTTACAGATCTTCAGTCAGAAAAATATCCTTCCACTGTTACCCTCTGTCTTCTATGACCAAAGCCAGTTCTGTATCCATCTTACCAGCTCACCGCGGATCCCATCTGACTTTTGAATCAGCCTACCATGAGGGACCTTATCAAAGGCCTTGCTAAATCCATGTAGACAACATCCACTGCCCTGCCCTCATCAATCATCTTTGTCACTTCCTCAAAAAACTCAATCAAGTTTCTGAGACATGCCCCCCACCACCACCACCACCACCACCACAACCACACACAAAGCCATGCTGCCTATCGCTAATTAGTCCATATTTTTCCAAATGTGAGTAAATTCTGTCCCTAAGATTCTTCTCCAATAATTTTCCTACCACTGACACAAGGCTCACCAGCCTGTAATTTCCTGGATTATCCCTGTTGCCCTTCTTAAACAAAGGGACAACATTGGCTGTTCTCCAGTCCTCTAGGACCTCTCCTGCGACTAAAGAGGATACAAATATTTCATACAAGGCCCCAGCAATTTCCTCCCTCAATATCCTGGCATCCATCTCATCAGGTCCTGGGGACTTGTCTATCTTGATGCTTTTCAAAACACCCAACACATCGACATTCCCTCGGATATCAACATACCCCTCTCTAGACTCACCATCCACCACGTCCTTCTCCTTTGTAAATACCAATGCAAATTATTCGTTAAGGACTTCACTTACTTCCTCTGACTCCGTGCATAAATTCTCTCCTTTGTTCTTGAATGGACCTACCCTTTCCTTGGTTACCCTCTTGCTCCTTTTATATGTATAAAATGCCTTGGGCTTTTCCTTTTCCTTTTTTGCTAAGGATGTTTCATGGCCCTTTCTAGCCCTCCTAATTCCTTGTTTAAGTTATTTCCAGCTTTATATTCTTTGAGGGCTCTGTCTGTCTTCAAATGTGAGTAAATTCTTTTGTTTATGGTCTTCGGTTTCCTAAACCTTATGTATGCTTCCTTTTTCTTTTTGAATCCATTTCAGTGGAAATAATGCTCCCAGTCTCTCCTTATAGCTGTAGTTTCCTGCCTCTGTCATCAGCCTTGTAAGTCTACTCTGTATGCTCGCTATGGCTTTAACTGTTGTTTCTCCATAATGTGATGCCCAACACTGCAAAATAACTGCAGCCTAACTAATGTTTTGTATAATGTATCTGATAAAATTCTGTACTCTGTTCCTTCAATTCTAATTCATTCTGTTGGCCTTCTTGTGTCTTTCTCCCTGCTGTCACATGTTTCAGGGAATTATGTATTAGAACCTCTGGTTTGCTGTTTCTGCACATTCTTAAGTGAATTTACATTGAGCTTGTCTCTCCATCTCACAATTATGCACATTAAATTGCACCTTCCACTTCTCTGTCTGGATCTGTGGCAATTTTTGTAAAGTTGTACATAATACTGCTTATTGTTTGCTAAGTTTCCTACATTAGCGTTGACAGCAAGTTTTGATTTTGTCCATTCACCAAAGTCCAAAACATATATAAGCAAAAGTGAATCCAGGACTGCTCTTTGCATGACTGGGAGAAGGTACATCATTTCAATTCCTTCTGCAGGCAGAACAACAGCAGGGATTCTCCCAGAGAAATTCTAAGTCCCCAACATGCAAGAAAATGGGAGTAAATCCTGCTGGATTTTTCAGCGTGATTTCCGGAATGAATCTCTGACTCTCTGTGATGCACAGAGTGACTAAGCGTGATTCACTCTGGAAATCTGTGGGCTAGGCCTATTTCCACCTGGGAGGCCGACAGCACAGTGCTGAGCGGGCCGCTGCGCATGCGCTGATCTGTCAGCCGCCAGCCCCAACCCCCCCACCTGGATGGCCAGCCCCGATCACCACCTCCCTCCCTCCCTCCCTCCCTCACCCTCCCAGTCATCCCAATGCAGAGTGGCAGCGGGTCCCCCCACACCCATTGATCACTCCCCCAATAGGCCCCGCCCCCCTCAAGCCCCACCCACTTGGCACTGGCCAATGCCCGATGGACAGCGCCAAGGTGCTCAGTGAGCAGTGTCAGTTTGCCCCTTGGGCAGTTCCAAGGGCCAGGCTGGCACTAGCAGGCTGGCACTGTCCAAGGGACACCCCTCCTTACCCCTAATCTCCTGGGATGGGGGGGTGCTCAATGGCCTCTCTTCCCTCCAGCGGGGTCAGGGGGCCTGTTCCCTATGAATGGGGAGCAGGAATAAATCCCGCTGGAGTGAACCACTGCCGGCGGAGAGAGGGGAGATGCTAGTGGGCCCGGAGAATTCAGTTCAGGGCCTGCTTATCAAATGCAAATAGCAATTTCCATATTGCAATCAACTCCGCATCGATTTCCACGCGGAGCTGAGGATGCTGCAAATCTTAGATTCGGAGACTTGTGGAGGCAGAAACATCCAGCGGGAAGCCCATGAAACAGCCCCCGCTGAAACAGCCCGCTGCGCTACTCGAGCAGCAGAGCAGGCTGGGAGAATCGCCCTCAACATCTATTCAAAATCAGTCAAGCAGCCTTTTATCCTTGCAGCTTCATTTCATTTCAATTCATATCATGGGCTGGGTTTAATGAAACATGGCTCACTTAATCATAGGAGTGAGGCCTTTTTCATTTGTTTGAGAGTGGGAAACCTACCAGGTTAAGTCGAGGGTAGAAAAAGCTGATGTGGGATTCCCGGCTGCTGGCAATGGGATGTCAATTAGCCTCAATAATGAGCCAGTTGACACCCATTATCCCTGACGCCACTGCAATTTACTTGCAGCCCAGGAATTAAGTGATGGTCTTCCAGGGGCTTGATTGAGGGACACAGCATCAGGTAGCAGGATGGCCACTGAACACACCCCCTTTCTTCTCTTGCCTCCAATTTCCATCTTTGCCCGTGTGTCTGAATTTTTCTAATGAGCCCTAATGATACCAAATTCTTTCTAAGAATTGATATAAACTAAATCTGCAATCTCTTCATCCTGTAAATATTCAAAAAAATGTCTAAATATGTCAAACACATTTAACAAATTTATGCTGTCTGGCCATGATTAACCTGATGTGGAGATGCCGGCGTTGGACTGGGGTAAATACAGTAAGAGTTTTCACAACACTAGGTTAAAGTCTTAACCTTTAACCTGATGTTGTTTAAAACTCTTACCATGATTAACCTGTGCATTTCTAAATTCCACTATTTACCCACAGATTATGTTAGATTCTATGACTACCTGTTTTATCCCTCTCTTCCTTTTGAAAAAGATGGGCTACTGTCCCCAGTTATCATTGTCTGATTCCAATAGTTTATCTGTCTCTCACCGCTTTGGGTAGTCCCTTGTTGGTAATGTTGCTGCAATTTTGACCAACTAAATATCTGTTTAACAATTCCAGTTGCTCAAGTTCCCAGCTCCTGTGAGTTCTGACTCCCTCTGCTGACCAGTGAATAGTCAACCATTTTTCTTTCGACAATATCCTTATGTCCTGAACTAGTTGAGTGTCTTATGTTCTGAACAATGCAATCCAGAAACCAATTATGCTCTCTGCTCTGCAGTGTGGTCAGTTGCTACTTGAAGGATTCAAATTTCCTTGAGTTTTAGCACACATACGTTGCTTCAAATCGATTGAGGAAAGTTTCTTGTGTATAACCTATATGTTGCATGGGATATACAGGACAGAAACAGAACTTTTACTGTTGATCTAATATCTGTATTTCATAGTGGTAAGGTACATTACTGGAGCGGTGAAGTGATTTTAAAATATCTGTTGTTCAAACTGAAACCCAGGAGCTGGGCCATATAGGCTCGTGATCTTTTATTTTCTGACTCGACCTATTGCCTGATGCAATAATGTTCTGACTTTGTCACTTCATATTTTAAAAATTGTTTTTCTGTTTAAGGGAAGACAACATGCCTACCAGTCGAGAAGATCCAAGGAAAAATTTCATCCTCAAAACAGCAGGAAATTATTTTGGCATTTCACCTTCAGATTCTCTCATCTCGTCACTGGAAAACAGAAAGGAATTGAATAATTTTCTGGATGATGGCAGTGTATTTGTTATCTCGTTACAGAAATCTGGTGACCAGCTGGCTGTATGTAATAAGGTATAATTTTTAAAAACTAAATCATTGATTGGATTAGCTTGTGTACCACATAGTAAAAATATCACAATTATAATGCCTATAAAGGTAGTAAGCGGAGTTTCACTCCATAAGTACACAACATAAAGTTTTCATATAGTTTAATGCAGAGACCAAAGTATATTTTCTGTGGGAAATCATGTCTAGTGTTCCCCTGAACTTGTGTAAGACTCGTGTAGGGCAGAAGGAAAGGAGCTTTAGTGTCGAGGAACTTGTATTTCACTTGCAAATGATGGTCATGCAGGATAAAAGGTGAAGGGTGTCCCATTCCTCAGCACTGATATTGTCAAGCACAAATATTATCAGAAATCCAAGTTTTAAAAAAAAAAGTTGGACTTTTTTTAGTCAAAGCCTATTCTATATTTTATTTGCTTATTATTTTCAGGGGATAGTGAGTTTTTGTGTTTCAGACCTATTTTATTTTACAGGTTGTGGGTGTCGCTGGCTAGGCTAGCATTTATTGTCCAATTTCCTTTGAGCAGGTGGAGGTGAGCTGCCTTCTTGAGCCACAGCAGGCCATGTAGTGTAAGTGTACCCACAATATGTGGATGGGCCGACTAGAGGTGAGGCCACATTGGATTTGGTACTGGGAAATGAACCGGGCCAAGTGTTAGATTTGGTTGTGGGAGAGCAATTTGGAGATAGTGACCACAATTCGGTGTCTTTTGTTATTGCAATGGAGAGGGATAGGGCCGTACGGCAGGGCAAGGTTTACAATTGGGGGAGGGGTAATTATGATGCGATTAGGCAAGAATTAGGGGGCATAAGTTGGGAACAGAAACTGTCAGAGAAAGGAACTAATGAAAAGTGGAACTTTTTCAAGGAACAAATACTGGATGTCCTTGATAGGTATGTTCCTGTCAGGCAGGGAGGAAATGGCCGAGTGAGGGAACCATGGTTCACAAAAGAGGTGGAATGTCTTGTGAAAAGGAAGAGGGAAGCTTATGTAGGGATGAGGAAACAAGGTTCAGATGGCTCGATTGAGGGTTACAAGTTAGCAAGGAATGAGCTGAAAAAGGGGCTTAGGAGAGCTAGGAGGGGACATGAGAAGTCCTTGGTGGGTCGGATCAAGGAAAACCCCAAGGCTTTTTACTCTTATGTGAGGAATAAAAGAATGACCAGGGTGAGGTTAGGGCCGGTCAAGGACAGTAGTGGGAACTTGTGTATGGAGTCAGTAGAGATAGGCGAGGTGATGAATGAATATTTTTCTTCAGTGTTCACCAAGGAGAGGGGCCATGTTTTTGAGGAAGAGAAGGTGTTACAGGCTAATAGGCTGGAGGAAATAGATGTTCGGAGGGAGGATGTCTTGGCAGTTTTGAATAAACTGAAGGTCGATAAGTCCCCTGGGCCTGATGAAATGTATCCTAGGATTCTGTGGGAGGCAAGGGATGAGATTGCAGAGCCTTTGGCGTTGATCTTTGGGTCCTCGCTGTCCACGGGGATGGTGCCAGAGGACTGGAGAATGGCGAATGTTGTTCCTCTGTTTAAGAAAGGGAATAGAAATGACCCTGGTAATTATAGACCGGTTAGTCTTACTTCGGTGGTTGGTAAATTGATGGAAAGGGTCCTTAGGGATGGGATTTACGACCATTTAGAAAGATGCGGATTAATCCGAGATAGTCAGCACGGATTCGTGAAGGGCAAGTCGTGCCTCACAAATTTGATAGAATTTTTTGAGGAGGTAACTAAGTGTGTTGATGAAGGTAGGGCAGTTGATGTCATATACATGGATTTTAGTAAGGCGTTTGATAAGGTCCCCCATGGTCGGCTTATGATGAAAGTGAGGAGGTGTGGGATAGAGGGAAAGTTGGCCGATTGGATAGGTAACTGGCTGTCTGACCGAAGACAGAGGGTGGTGGTCGATGGAAAATTTTCGGATTGGAGGCAGGTTGCTAGCGGTGTGCCGCAGGGATCAGTGCTTGGTCCTCTGCTCTTTGTGATTTTTATTAATGACTTAGAGGAGGGGGCTGAAGGGTGGATCAGTAAAGTTGCTGATGACACCAAGATTGGTGGAGTAGTGGATGAGGTGGAGGGCTGTTGTAGGCTGCAAAGAGACATAGATAGGATGCAAAGCTGGGCTGAAAAATGGCAAATGGAGTTTAACCCTGATAAATGTGAGGTGATTCATTTTGGTAGGACAAATTTAAATGTGGATTACAGGGTCAAAGGTAGGGTTCTGAAGACTGTGGAGGAACAGAGAGATCTTGGGGTCCATATCCACGGATCTCTAAAGGTTGCCAGTCAAGTGGATAGAGCTGTGAAGAAGGCCTATAGTGTGTTAGCTTTTATTAACAGGGGGTTGGAGTTTAAGAGCCGTGGGGTTATGCTGCAACTGTACAGGACCTTGGTGAGACCACATTTGGAATATTGTGTGCAGTTCTGGTCACCTCACTATAAGAAGGATGTGGAAGCGCTGGAAAGAGTGCAGAGGAGATTTACCAGGATGCTGCCTGGTTTGGAGGGTAGGTCATATGAGGAAAGGTTGAGGGAGCTAGGGCTGTTCTCTCTGGAGCGGAGGAGGCTGAGGGGAGACTTAATAGAGGTGTATAAAATGATGAAGGGGATAGATAGAGTGAACGTTCAAAGACTATTTCCTCGGGTGGATGGAGCTATTACAAGGGGGCATAACTATAGGGTTCGTGGTGGGAGATACAGGACGGATATCAGAGGTAGGTTCTTTACGCAGAGAGTGGTTGGGGTGTGGAATGGACTGCCTGCAGTGATAGTGGAGTCAGACACTTTAGGAACATTTAAGCGGTTATTGGATAGGCACACGGAGCACACCAGGATGATAGGGAGTGGGATAGCTTGATCTTGGTTTCAGATAAAGCTCGGCACAACATCGTGGGCCGAAGGGCCTGTTCTGTGCTGTACTGTTCTATGTTCTATGTTCTAATGCTGTTAAAAAGGGAGTTCCAGAACTTGGTCCCCGTGACACTGAAGGACAGATGATTATAGTTCCAAGTCAAGATGGTGTGTGGCTTGGTGGGGAACTTGCAGTGGTGATGTTCCTATGCAACTGCTGCCCTTATCCTTTGTGGTGGTGGAGGCTTAGAAGGTGCTTTTGAAGGAGCCTTGGCGAGTTGTTTTAGTGCACCTTGTGGATAGTACACACTGCTGCTACTGTGGAAGAGGGAGTGAATGTTGAAGACAGTGGATGGGGTGTCAGTCAAGCAGGCTGTTTCATCCTAGATAGTGTTGAGCTTCTGGTGTGTTGTTGGAGCTGCACTGCAGCAGGTTGGTCATGAACCAAAGGTCTATTAAATGTCCAGGTACTGTGTTTGGAAATGAGGAACATCAGAGTGTAAACAAGGAAACTATCAGCGCAGAAGCCAATATGTAGAGATTTGTTGATCCTTTTCCCTCTCAATTCTCCTAACATATCGATTCTGATAAAATAAAGATACTGTTGAAGCTATTTGTTGTTTTGAAATAAACTGGAGCACGCTGACAGAAATAGAACACTTTATTGTCACCACTGTTTGAAAGTGTATATAGCAGGCTTGCTATATGGAATTGATGGATTGCAACACCCTTTTGAGTGAGTGCATTGGTGCTGATTGATGTTTTAAAGCCTCAAATCTCTTTCGAAAGATTGTGCATTTGTTTTATTAATGTTGCATATGTTTTGTATCATGTGGTGAATATGGTCATCTGATTGCTTATCAAAGTAGTGGCATCAAAATCCTAAATCACTCCAGATTCTCGATGGGGTTGAGCCACTTGGAGACTGGGGGTGCTGCACACAAGCAAGTGGAGAGTATTCCAACATACCCCCTGACTTATAGAATTCCCACAGTGTAGAAGGAGGCCATTGGGCCCATTGAGTCTGCACCGACTCTCTGACAGAGCATCTTATCCAGACCCTATGTGTAACTCCACATATTTGCACTGCTAATTCCCCTAACCTACACATCTTGGGACACTAAGGGACAATTTAGTGTGGCTAATCCACCTAACCTGCACATCTTTGGAATGTGGGAGGAAACTGGAGCACCCGGAGGAAACCCACACAGACATGGGGAGAACGTGCAAACTCCATACAGACAGACAGTCACCCAAGGCCAGATTTGAACCCGGGTCCTTAGCGCTGTGAGGCAGCAGTGCTAGCCACTGTGCCACCATGCTGCCCAGTGTACCTTGTAAATGGTGGAAAGACTTTGGGGATGCAGGAGGTGAATCAGTTATCACAGAATCCCCAGCCTCTTGTTAATACTCTCCAACTTTGCTGTTGATTGAGAGTAGGCTGATGGGGAGGTAATTGCCTGAATTGCATTTGAACTGCTTTTTGTGGATAGAACATACTAGGGAAATGTTCCACTTTGTCAGGGAGATGTCATCATTGATGAAGAGGGAGGCACTGTTGATATAGCCTAAGTCAATTGCTGTGGTATATCCTGTTGATTTTGCACCCGCAGCCAAAGAACTAGCGATGGGTATTGAATCCACTGGCTCGGCTCTGATTTAAAAAAAACCAAGCAGTATTCAATCTTGGAATTGCTGATATCAAGTTATTTGGCTTTGAAGGCCGAAGAAAGGGTAGATACCAGGCAGACTTGGGTGCACAGTATTATTCTACCTTGTGTCAAGATTCTTGTAAAGATCTATTACTTTTAAAAAGAGGCATGAATTTTCCGACCGAAATAATTGCACAAGATTTCACGTTTTGCAACTTTAATAACTTCTCATTAACTAATTAAAACAACCGAAAACCCCAAGCCACATTTATATGTTACACCACATTCTCAGCAGATACGTAGTTTTTTGGACAAGGTCCTATGTTTTTCCTGGCATTCCAACAGGATCCATTCTCCCTGCCACACCAGGTTGATTTTTTCCAGTGTCCTTTTAAAAGTCCCTTCATCCAGACTCCTGAGTACCATTTCCAGTGGCAAGGCATCCTCTGGTGACTTCTTGGTCTTTAAATTTCTACAAATGTTACTGGAACGACAGAGGTTGAGGGGTGACCTGGTAGAAGTCTACAAGATTATGAGAGGCATGGACAGAGTGGATAGTCAGAAGCTTTTTCCCAGAGTGGAAGAGTCAATTACTAGGGGGCACAGGTTTAAGGTGCGAGGGGCAAGGTTAAAAGGAGATGTACGAGGCAGATGTTTTACACAGGTGCCTGGAACTCGTTGCCGGGAGAGTACCTATTTGACAGCAAGCTGTGGCAAGACAGAACAGCCTGGAGTTTAATACAAGAAGGTCAAAAAACAGCCCTTTTTGCACTCAGTCAGAAAAGTCTCCATCCTAACCAACAGTCAGATCTCCTGGATGTCCACTTCAGGTCAATCCAACACAATGCCCATTTTGGACTTGTGCTAAACTTGAAGCCACATTATTACAAACAGGTCAGAAGAGGAAAACGGACTCCTCTTTATCCCACGAAGTTGAGTTGGTTATGACAGTATTTGAATTTCAAATGAGGGGGGTGACATTTCCAATCTGATATATATTTAACTGTGTATAATTCAGGGCAGCCAAGTTTCTCAAGTTGACCAATAAAAAGTCAAGTTTATTGCTAACTCCCATTCAGGCAAAGAAATAGAAATTAACAAAAATTTTTAAATGTACAAATATATATCTTAACAAAGAGGTCAGCGCGTGCATTTGAAAGGCAGCCATCAATTTTGGCTGACTTACCAAACAAGCATGGAAAAACAACAAACTGGCCTGCAGGACCAAAATGCTCATCTACAAGGCCAATATCTTCAGCACAATGCTGTATGCCAGTGAGCCCTGGATAACTTACATTTACCAAAAACAAAGGTGCAA
This sequence comes from Mustelus asterias, assembly GCF_964213995.1. NCBI lineage: Eukaryota > Metazoa > Chordata > Chondrichthyes > Carcharhiniformes > Triakidae > Mustelus > Mustelus asterias. Next base: position 79,704,270 of record NC_135810.1, read on the forward strand.
TAACTTCCATCTCCAGTATCGACAATATATCCTTCACATCATGTTATGGACAAGAGGGAGCTTAATTTACACTATTTTTTCCTCTCACCATGCATCCATAAACAGAAAGATGCTTTGATTTGCTTCCCCCTTTATAAGCAGTGACATATTTCCTATCCTTCAGTTTTGGTGTGATCTATTTTTTATCAACAACCTCACAGCAAATTCAGGTATGATGAGATTAGTTTATTTGCACACACACAAACTCAGGGGGTGGATAATGACATTGCCTCCTTTGCACTCAAAGTGAAAGAGGGATAGAAAGAAGAAAGATTTACAGGAAAAATAACAGAAAAAAAAAATCATTTCAAGTGGGTCCAGAAATAAAATAAAATGAGGTATTCCTTCACGGAGGTCACGGGTTGAAAACCAATGCTGGATAATTTACTTTTCTGGTGGATTTGATTTCACACAATGAGATAGGTATGTATAGGTGAATCAGTCGTGTTGGCAATGGTACAGAAATTCCAGTAGAAATGGTGTAAATGGGGCCAGGTATTCAATATGGGCAGAGCCTCTTTTCTGTGAAGCTGTTTGTTGATGGTAACATGGCAGACTGAGCTTTGCAGTTCAACAAGGCAATATTACTATTTCCGCAAGCTAGGTCCATGTCAAATGATACCAACCTCTTCACAGTGTCTTTGACAAAGGTTGTGTATCTCTTGTCTGAGTCCCAGAGGTGGTTAATTGTTTCACCCATTAAAGAATTGAAAGGAAGCTTGCTGGGTCCTTTGTCCTAGCAAATGGATAAATTCTGGTTAGCCAGCCTGGCTCATGAAATGCAGATAGCCTTTGTATATCTTTGAATTAGGTCATGTAGCCCACAATGGGCCCGATTTTACCATTTTCATTCTAAATGCTGAATCTGGGCGCAATTCAGATCTGACTTGGAAATCTGCTTTCAGGCGCCCCTGTACGCACTTAGCCTGAAAAAAAAATCACGAGTCTGAATCGCGCTGTGGGCGGGGCTTAGCACGCCTGAAATGATCGGAGCTCTGAACTGCACATGCGCAGTTAGAAAAAAAGTGAAAATTGCGCCGCTGTCACATTGCTCCCGGGCCGCAAAAAGTGGATAAAGATGCCCGGGAGTGATAGGCCCCACAGACATCACCCCCACAACATAACTTTTCCCTTTATCCACCCACACCCCGCTACCCAGACCGATCGCAACCCTCTGCCCCCTTTCCCCCCACCGATTGCCTGCAAAGTGGCAGCGGATCCCCCCTGACCCTGCCCCCCTCACCAGAGATACATCTGACCCGCCTCCTCCTCCCTCTCCCCAGAGAATGATCGGGCCCGCCCCGCCTCCCCCCTCCCACCAGATAACAATCTGCCCTCCTCCCTCCCCCCCACCAGAGAAAGATCGGACCTCGCTCCCCCACCCCTCCACCCCCCAGAGAACGTTCGGTCCTCCCTCCCCCTCCCACCAGACAACGATCTGGCCTCCCTCCTCCCTCCCCCACCAGACAACAATCTGCACCCCCCCCCCCACCACCAGACAACAATCCGCCCTCCTCCACTCCACTCCCGCCCCCCCCCCCCCACCAGACCAAGATCAGGCCTCCCTCCTCCCTCCCCCCCCCCCCTTACCAGAAAATGATCGGGCCTCCCTTCTCCCCTCTCCCCCCCTGCCAGAGAACGATCGGGACGGGCCACCACAGTGAGCCGCTGGAAGCTCTGAACTTGCCTCTTCAGCAGCTGGAGCGCCTGAAACAGACCTTTTCCCGAGCCTGTCTGTTTCACGCCGAATCTGGGCGCGCAAATGCGATGGTAAAGAGGGAAATGCTGATAAAGTTGGGCGGGCAGTTCATTAATTCAATTTAAATGCATGTAAAGTGGGCATCTGCACAGACCCGGGTGCGGATCGCGTTAATGGCCTCACACCCGACTTTACCACGTTTTCGTGCCCGAAAACGGGCACGACGCAATGGTAAAATCAGGCCCAATGTGTCATTAGTATCTCTTCAGAGATAATGAGGTGTACATTTCCTCAAAATTGTCGAAAAGTTGCTTTTGTTCGAGGGTCACAGGCATAGCTTCAGCCATTTTAAAAAGGTCTTTGATCAATTTAAAAAAAATTTTAGAAATAGCCCCAAACATATCTACATTTATTTCACAGAAATACAAGTGTGAAGTCTTAGTCCCTCACAGAAGGAAAGACAAAGTCATCCATGAAGCAGTCCTATCTAGGGAGAACATGCCAAACACGCTACTGCTAATCAAGAAAGGGTTTCATTGTTTTAGGTATGAGCGCAAGTGGAAGATGGCCAAATCCTCAAAGATATGCTATACAGGAAGGTAACCCAAACCAAGAGCCCAACAGGGTGCCCAAAGCTACAATTCCAAGATGCTGTCAAAACAGGGATGGAAGCCCATAACATCAATCACAACAAGGGGAATCTCTAGCTGACAGCTGATGCAAATGGCAACACCAACTGAGGTAGGAGTTTGCCACATGATTTCAGAAGTTCCAAAGTTGACATAAGCCCTGCAAATAAAGTATCTGCAGAGATCATTCCACACCACCAACAAGAACAACTTCACGTGTGGCACTTGTGGTGGACTTTGCCCCTCCAGAATCAGCTTCTTCAACCATCAAAAGCCAACTATCAAAAGAAGTGCAATAGATGATCTCATCTGATCTCACCAAAATTCTGAAGTCCTATTCCCCAGAATTTCTCACAGAATAAAGGATACCAACAATTCATTTATAGGATATGGGCATTATCGGTAAGACCAACATTTATTGTCCCACTCTGTCTCCTGCCAACATATGCACACTGGTCCATGCTGATGTCACTCTGTTGTGCCAAACCCGCCAGAAAACTTCTTTAAAAGGCCAAAGTTAAAGCAGCAAAGGCTAAAAACCAGTCTAAGAAAAAGTGAGAAGCGAAATAGCCTGAGCAAGTTGCAAACATCTAAACTCAAAGGCTCTTCTCAGAGCCAAACACATCTCTTGGGAAATTGCCGATCTCTGTCCTGGCGTTGGGAGTAAATCTCAGTAGTGTATACTTGAGATTCATGATTAACAGATACTGCTTGATTTCCTTATTCAAACTATTTGGATGCGGATAGGATGTGTGTTAGATCATGATTTGAATGCGACTAAAATTGATAGCACAAGTAGGAATTCCATTCAGTTTGCTGGAGGCCACTATAATGATAAAACCATAAATATTTCCCCATAGCTGTCAGAGAGCGATAGCTGTAAAACTATGGGATGTTCCAAACACCAGAACTGCACAAGTGCGGCATAAACCACTGCAGTCCATGTGATGCAGTTGCTCCCACAATGCTGTTGGGTCACGCAATCCAGGATTTTGAACCAGCAATAAGGAATGAAAGTCAAGATCGAACACATTTTAATTTAAGTGGAGCAACTGATCTTCCTGTAACATAAAATGAGGAACAGAACACATTTTCCTGCATCAGTGGATCACCTCACCTGACTTAAATGAAATATCTTACTATTCACTTCTGCATTTCAATCTTCTTGTAAGCTGTGCTGCCTGAATACCAAGCAGTATTCAGTTCCAAAACACCTCCATCACTGCCTGTGTTTTATCTCTTGCTGTTCACAGCCAAGAGAAGATGCAAGACTTCCCACAAAAATAAATATGAAAAGGTATATATTTTGCAAAATAAAACAACAAGTTGATTATTCAGTCTTGGGAAACAATATCAATATTAGCTCATTAGCTTCTTAACTCTCCGGGTCTTAAGAGTTTCTAATTTTAAAATTTTAGTAGTGACTGTGAACATTGCCAATGAGATGCGTCTGGATCTGTGTGCATTGCTATTGTTGTGTATGTGAGATTGTAAACTGTGATAAAGCAGAATGTTCAGGAATGGGGGATGGTGATCACACTGAACTCTGCCCAAACACAGGCCTATGTGATGTGGTTGTCATGAGGACAGAGGCACAGGTCAAAACTCACAGAAACTCAGTGCCTGTTTTCACACCTTAGACACAAAAGAGGGACACAACTAATCTAGCTGGACACAGACCCTCAGTTTCAGACAGAGAGACTTGGAGAACAAGAAAACATATAGCTATGCCAATATATGTTTTGTGTTAACCACCAAGCAGACTTGCTCCAAGGAAATGGATTCCCTGTTCGAAGAGATAAGATTTACAAAGAACAAAGAAAATTACAGCACAGAACAGGCCGTTCGGCCCTCCAAGCCTGCACCGACCATGCTGCCCAACTTAACTAAAACCCCCTACCCTTCCAGGAACCATATCCCTCTATTCCCATCCTATTCATGTATTTGTCAAGACACCCCTTAAGAGTCACTACTGTATCCGCTTCCACTACGAGAAGCAACAATTTTGGAATCAAGTGTGGTAGTAAAGAGTGAGAGAAAACTGTATATTGCTGGCGTTAGTATAAAACTGTAGTCTACATATAAAAGTCAGGGTGCAATATTAATGAAATCTTTAGGAACACTTTAAGATGACCAGAGTACAGGCAGAGAAGCCATTGTGTCATATTTGATAAATTTATGAGGATGGATCGGATTAATCCTATTAATGAGCAATGCTACAGAAATAGACCACTGAAGAGGATGCTGTATGTCTGTTAACGAGGGCCACGAGGGGAGATGCATCATTGTTGCAGTTGCACTGAGTGTTACTGGTAACTCTCTGATCAGGAGAGGGCAGAAGACAGGCTGAAACGGGAACTGATGGGAGAAGTGAGCAAGGAATTGGATAGTAACATCATACTCAGAATTTTAAAATTGAAATCTGCCGTCTTTGCGCTCCATTTGCACTCACTAACTGCACCAGAAATGTGAAAATGTGCATGGACTATGTTTGTGGGAAGAAAATATGTATTGTGTATTTAATATTACTTTTTCCTGACCTCCTGATGCCGTTTAGCACTTTAAAGCCAATTAAGTACTTTTGAAGTAGTATTGTCACCGTAATAATATAGCCAGCACAGTAGCCAATTTGGTCAGGATACTAGGAGGAACTCCCATGCTGTGATTCAAAATAGTGCCTTGGGACCGTTTACATCTTTGTTAGTGGGCAGAAAGAGTCTCTGCTTAACGTCTCATCCAAAAAATGGCATCTCCGACAATCTCCACTGGACTGTAGCCAGGATTAGGTGCTCAAGTCTTTGAAGTGGGACTTAAAGCCCCTCTGACTCGGGGGGTGTTGTCACAGATGACAAGTGATTAGAATTTGTCAACACCACAAGTATCAGTGATCAACATATTAATGAACTTGAAAGGATGGAAAAGAAAATTGACTCAATGTTTGTGGAAAACTATGCTAATCTATTAAATGTCTTCTTTGAAAGATGAAATTGAATCCAAGGAATTATGTGGTAAATCTTTATTCCTTCTTCGCCATCTCAAAGCAAAAGTGTTTTTAAAGCTCTATTTAATATTTACTTGAATCAGCATGCTAATTTGGCATGCTGGTTCTGATGAAAGATCATCTTGAACTGAAATGTTAACTCTGTTTCTCTGCACAGGTGCTGCCTGACCCGCTGAGTACTTCCAGCATTTTTGTTTTTATTGCTAATGTAGGGTTTATTAAATCTCCAGTACAGATGCAACATGTCCTTTAAAATACTCTATGCTGAATTTGGATTGTACATATAATGTGATGTCTGGAGTAATCTTTTCCATTTCTATTGTGTGTGCGCGTGCGTGCATTCTTAATAAATCTCACAATATAAATGACCTTTTATAGAGGAGTTGTCTGTTTTGAGTTCTGTTATTTCATATACAAATTCCATTTAATTAAAGATGTTGATTATATAAGTGAAGCACCCTGAGGCCCATCACATAGGAGAACACCCACTTGAACAAGAGGAGAAAAGTTAGTTTACTGAGTCTTGGATAACTGAAGGCAATCAAAAAGATAGCTTTAGCAAGATGAAGAAGTTTAGGAAAGGAGTTCGAGAAAGTAGAGCAAGACAATTGGAAAGTTTCTCACTGTAACAGGATGTGATAGATATGGGGAGGGCACATGGACGTTGATTTTGAACTGGTGGTAGTAGTAGATGGCTGATGAGGATGAAGTTTGTGGGCATACAAGTCAGTGCAAGACAGAATGTAGTTTTTTGAGTGTTGGATTAATTGCCTTTGCATATGCCAGGTGGTCAGCAAGGAGAAGGTTAGTCTTGAACTAATAAAATTCCGTTGCAAGGCCATTGAAGAATCCACGTGAGAGAGAGGAATTGTTTACAGCTACAGAACACCTGCCCAATGAAACAAGTGTAAAGTGTGCGGCTGACTGGCAAAAAGATTTATCACCTGTTACTGCATCTGTTGCAGGACTTCTGAAATTATATAAATGTTGCAATGTTTCACAGTCAGTTCATCGCAGTGTTAATGTAAGTCTACTTGTGACACGAATAAATGAACTTTAAACCTTTAATGTGAGAGATGCATCAGCCAAACATGAGGCACTTCCGCCACCAAGATCCAATGGGTGATGGTAGTCCAAGCCAAGTGACAAACATGACATTCATTATGTCATGTTGAATAATATTATTCTATTGGGCTGCAAATAGATCGGATCTGCACTAAATTTGCTCAGTACGATGGCGCTAAATGACATGTTTCCCCAATGAATGATCTGAACATCTCTCTCTGTGGCTGATGTGACCTTGTTTCAAGGTATAATTTTGCCTCATTAGCCATATTATTCTAAAACTAAGAACCACTTTCTAAAACTCAAAGAAATGGGAGAATAAGTTGATTTTAGTAATAAAATGATGATAACCTGTCACAGATGCTGACATGGTGATATTGTTACTTTTCCGCCCTATTCATTTTGTGCGGGTATTATTGAAATGAACTAATGTGACATTGTATAGGAAACTTGTACTTTTAAAGATTAAAGCATTGTACAATAATAGTTTGCACTTGTATATCATCTTTAATGTAACAAAATCTCCGAAAACACTTTGCATGAGTTTTATAGCTTTGAATTAACACCAAACCACATGAGGAGATACTGGTCAGATGATCAAAAGCTTGGTCAAAGAGGTGGATTTTAAGGACCGACTTAAAGGACGAAAGAGGAAACGAGGCGGAGAGATAAAGGGACGGAATTCCAAAGCTTGTGGCTTTGGAAGCCAAAGGCCCAGTCATCAATAGTGAAGTGACTAAAATTGGGAATGCTGAACATGTAGTAATGGTGCAATAATTTTAGCAGACGATATTGATCCATCTAGCCAATCTTTTTAACCACCCACCATTCTTTACTGTGATTCTAAAAATATCAATTCTATATTCCCTTTGTGCTTTTCAAAATACTACTTCTGTTATGGAAATAAGTACAATGAAACATATGTTTGAGAATCAAAATATGCTTTTCTGGTTGTTGAATTAAAAGTTTGATCTCATTCTGAGGCTTTCCTCACCACCTTTTCTATCCCATATTATACTTTGAGCCAGTACCCTGGCCAATATTCTTTCCTGATGCAACACTACTAAAAATGATTACCTATTTATTTCTGTTGTGGGACCTTGTGTGCCAATGTGATTACTGTGTTTTCCACTATTATAACACTGACTACACTTCAAGATACTTCATTGGCATTTTAATAAATTAAATCTTCCTGAGACCAGTCTTCCATCACCAATCACCCTTTTGTTCAGTGATACTGAATGCCTTTCAATGAGTGCAGATCAGTCCTGAGTCTATAGACTGCCAGCCTGAGTGGAGCCAGTTGGTTTTAAACCCCCTGCTGCTCCTTCCCTCTTGGGTAAGCCTCCATCCTCATAATAGGGGAGCACATATTTAGCAAGGCCCATGGGGCGATCTATTGATGATCCACTGTGGCCACCATAACATCCCTCCTCCCTTAAGTCCATTTCTTCCCCCATACTCCCTCCAGGGCGATTGGCCTGGGGTCAATGGGAAGCAGGACTGAATTGGGGGTGTGAAACGGATTGGAGACCTTCGCTTCTGAAAGGAGCGCTGTAAAGCCACGATCTTTGGCTCTTCTTGAGGTTTCACTTCGGTAGAGGTGCCGGTCTCTTCTGGTTTTATTTCAGAATTTGTGTCCTCATCCCCCAGAGGGGCAGGCATGTGGTCAACTTTGATTCGAGACTCGGTGCTGGCAGTGGTCATCCTAAAAGCTGGTAATGAGGTTTGTACAGACTCGCACTCAGGCTCCTTACTTCTGAGAAGGCTCAGCTCTTTCTTGACAATTTTGCCCTGCACTTGGACCTTATAATGCACAGGACCTGTTTTCTCTGTTATGATTCTGGAGACCCAACTTACGCCATCCCTGAAGTTCCTCACATGGACTGGGTCACTGGTTTTGAATGTATGTCTGTCCTTATAGAATCATGGTTCTTCTGGGTCTCTTGTTGGGATTCCACCCACCTCACCGTGTTTGAGAAAAGTGAGCTTAATCTTGTCTGAAGCCTCTGCCTCGTTAATTCCACTGGGGTGATACCTGTCGTTGTGTGAGGGATAGTCCTGTAGTCAAATAAAAATTGCACCAGTTTGGTCTCTATGGGACGCTGCAGGTTGCTTCTTCATGGCAAGCCTAAACGTCTGCACTGCTTGTTCAGCCAAACCATTTGATGACAGGTAATAGGCTGCTGTCCTAATGTGTTTGATTCCATTGGAAAGTGTTGTGCCTGCCGCACAGTCTGTTCTAACCCTTATACGGTGGACAAATAACTGCGAGTAGACATCTTGTTAGTACAACCAATATTTATTTAAGACACACAATCAATTATCACCCACCCAACCACCAATAAGTTATCTTACAGAAAATACTAGCGTTCAAGTCCAATACAAGACCTTGACTTAACTTTGCGTGACTTACAAGTACCCAGGCAGATATTGGCCTTTATCTTTGCGCTGGTCTCGGTCGTCCTCTGCGTAGTCTGGTCCTTTGGTCTGGTCTGGCACTCTGGCTCTGGTCTTCCTTCCTTCTCGGGTGTGGTGGCTCTCCTTGTGCTAGTCGCCGCTGGCGATGGTCACCGTTGTAGCCCGTCCGTGGGGTCAGAGAGAGAGAGCTTCTTCTGTTGTACAGCACCTTTCATCCCTCCTTGGTTTTGTGTCCTTTTTGGGCAGTCTCCTGATTCTTGTCAATGAATCGATCAGGGCTTGATCACCCTGATTGATAAGAATCCAATCAGGTGCTGCCACACCGATCTCTGGGTGTGTACCCAGTGGCTATGCCTGTAGGTGCTGGAGGCACATAGGTCACATACCTCCCTCCCAAATAAGGGGTTAAGGTAAACAGGTATGTTTGACCGGAAAGTGTCCATTGTCTTTGGGATGACTTTTTTCCTATTTATTCAGTCGTCTGAGTTGCAGCCTGTTTATCTCTGTCTTTTGAGCTGCAGTCTGCTGTTTCAGTGCTTGTCCAATTATCCCAGCGTGCTCTGTAAATCACCATTTTAGGTGGCCCGTCTGGCCACAGTCCTCCCTTTGATCCTGAACGCGAAGCGTGATGGATCACACTCAGGACCAGCGTCTGTCAGGAATTCCCCAGTCATTCAACAGTCAAGCAAGGCCCAGGTATTGGCATGCACAGTAATGATACATCCCTACAACATATTTACATTCCAGAAGCTACAGACAGCAACACTCTACAAATACAAACAACCACATATTCTAAACACCATTATTACAATAAGCTAATTACAAACCAACATTCAAACAACAAAGTATTACAATAAGTATTCGCGAGTCCAGGATACATTCCGATATTAAGATTTTCAACTGTCCATTATTGTCCATTAGTGCAAATAGCAATCCGGCGGGTTCTCTGTAAACATTCTGCTAATGAATTAGAGGGGACCGTGATTCGAGGGCGGACCCCACGTCTTGTCGTTGTGTCAAACCACAAATAGCCGGGATATGAAAAGTTCATCTTGCTTGGAGTGTCCTGCGTGCTTATCCTGATGAGGAGTCCGATGAGGTCGATCCTAGGTTGCATCTTTGTCATCGTCCATCGTTGCCCTGAGGCCTGTTTTTTTTTCTGAAGCTGCATTATATTCAGATAATCCACTGGCAAAAGATTTGACTCCCAAGTGGCAACGTTCTGTTCAAAGGACCATGCCAGCTGATGAAAGTACAACAAATGACATTTGATTTTTAAAAATCAGTATACAGTTTTCAAGAAATGAGTTGTAAAACAAAAGACCATCAGTTTGCTTTCAAAGAGTCTTGCAATAAGTTACATGAAAAGGCTGCTGTGTAGGGAGATCTTTCATTACTTTTAGGTGGCAAGGAAAATGACTCAAACGTAACTGGGTACATTGCTGGCAATATTCAACTTGCGGTTTCAATCCCGCGACAGACGTTCCATGCCAATTTTCCAAGTGAAGACATTTAAATTCATTAAAAGCCACACGGCTTATTTTTTAAAATGAAATGTCCAATCCTCATAACGAGTTAACCGAGTCAACAACTGTATAACAAGAATAATCATGATAAAAATGGTTTACTCGCATTTTAACATGACAGGCAAACCAAATTTCATCAGATCGTGCTTTCTGCGGTTCCAGGAGCCATTTTAGGGACAAGGTGGGAGATTGATCCTGAATCTGGCAGAAATGCTTCTCTTTCTTTGATCAGTCATAGTCCCTGTACGAGCAGCCTCCGTAACCACCACCACCACCACCGTAGTAGTATCCACCTTGGCCCTTGTACCCACCCGAATAGCTATCCCGGTCTACCGTATTGTATGGCCCGCCGCGATAGCTGCCTTTCCCGTCACTATCCCAATAGCCCACCTCCTACTCCTCTCCTGCGGCCACTGTTACTGTAGCCGCCGCTATAGCTGCCTTGACCATACCCGCGGCCGCCTCCAGACCTTTTCTTGCCATGATCCACCCGGATCTGGCGCCCATCGAGGGATTTTCCGTTCATCGCCTGCAGCGCGTCCCTTGCATCCTCTGGGTTTTTGAAAGTGATGAAGCTGAAACCGCGGGACGCCATGGTGTCTTTGTCTTTAATCACTTTCACCTCAGAGATCTGCCCGTACTTGGAGAAAACCTCTTCCAGGGACTGCTCGTCTGTGTAGAAGTTCAGGCTGCTGACAAACAACTTTCCTGCTTCAGTCATGGTGGCGGGATTGCTGCGCACTTGAGTGTGTGAAGCTCTAGGAGTTGGCCTAACTGGTGGAGCCGGTGGTCCTGGTGGTCTCGGGGAGCATATATGTGGTGGTGGGGGTCTCCTACAATCTCGGGCTAAGTGTCCTGGCTGCCCGCAATTAAAACATGTCCCTCCATCTCTCCCCGGGGCTGCTGTGTAAGGTGGAGCTGTACCTCTCTGGTGTTGGTGATCCCCTCTACCCTCGTTCTTCCATACTGGACCCTGGCTAGCCCTCATCGGAAGCATTCTTGCCTCCCTTTCTGACCGTGACATTGAGGTTCCCTGAACTTCCTGTTCCCAGACTCGAGCTAAGCGTCTGAGAACCCATGCTTCATTGTGTGTGGTCTCTGCGGGGTCAAAATTAGTGCAGGCTTTCTTGCCTTCCTCTGTGGTGTGCGAGACTAATGTCCTAGCCCATTTGGATGAGTCAGCATCATTTAATCTAGCCCGATCTAATTCCCCATATACTCTCGTGAAGTGGATCCATAAACGACCGGCAAAGGCAGTCGGATGTTCCCCTTTCCTCTGTCTACATTTATTTAACCTGTCTACAGGATCCCCTTTATTAAACCCTACCGCGGTCAATATCACTTCCTTAATTTCGTTTAAGGTTCCTTCCCCAACATTTTGTGGGGCTGGCAGGGCAGACCGTACAGACTTGCTGAAGCACATGACTATCAGCTTCACCTCTTCCCTTTCATCTAGCCCGTGCATTATCTTCTGCTGCCTAACGTCCTCAAAGAAACTGTGTGGATCAGCCAAAGGCTCAAAAGTTGTGATTTTATTTGTGATTTCAGCCAATTGTGCCACCGTAAACGGGGTCGTGTATGTAACAGCTGGGCCCTGAGACTCTCCTACCCGACGTTCAGTCGTCATTGGGTGCATTGGTACTGGAGGTGAATCTGGGGGCGCAGTGGGTATGACTTCCCCTGGGAAAGATGGTGGTGGACCCCAGTCCTCGGTTTGCGTAATGTAAAGTCTAGCATTCTCCTTTAACTCTCCCCAATCCGCATTCTCTATCTCCTCTTCCTCTCCTGTCCCGAAGGTTCACATAAATCCGTTCTGAACCGATAATAGGGATTCCAGCCATGAAATTTCTCGTTGGCATTTGGAGTAGTCAGCAGTTGCCTGTCTCTGTTCTTTACTGGCTTGATGTAGCGCCTTTATTGCCACCTGCAGATCAGTGCACTTAGCTTCCAATCGTGCTACTTCCCGCTGGGCTTCACCTTTGGCCAAGACAGCGCGCTGGGTGTCTTGGTAGGCTCTCTCATACTGGGTTTGAAAATTGCCCAGAGGTAATATATTTGTCTGGTTGGTTCTCCTTAATTCATCTACCTCTCTGTCCTTTTTGGCTCTTATCTGTTCTATCCTCTCCTGCCGCTGTTCCTTTAGTTTCTTAATCTTCTCCTCCTTTTCCTCCTGTGCGTGCTTTGATTCCTCCAGTTCCTAACGAACTGTGTTTAGTTCTTTTTCTGTTCCTAGCAGCTGTCCTAAGCAGCTCACAATGGCAATTTCTTTCTCATATTTGTCTGCCCGTTTTCCCTGAACTTTCCTTAGATCATCCCAATACTTCTGCCCTAGGGATCCCGGTCCCATCTCAGTATTGGCACAAGATTCTGCCCATAAGGGCCACCCTTTCTTTTTAATAAATTCCCTGATTTTTGTTTCCCATATGGGACACTTCTCTGTCTCTGTGCTGTTTTCTGCCATTCTATACTCAATGACAAGGGGTAGGGAGTTGCTTGGACTGCAGGTACGGCTTTGGGCTATGTTCCGGTCTTAATCCCTCCGGATTCTAATGCAAACCTACGGAGTTTACCCTATCCTCCTTGTTAGTAACAATGTATGCACAATAAACAATTTCCTGAAAGCAGTTATTTGTCCAATAAGGAGTTTATACCTGTTGGCTCTGAGTTTTAAATAATCGTTCAATATAGATTCTGCGGGATTCGATATCGGAGCAACAAAGTTACTTCTTGTCGATGTCCCGGTGGAGTCGCCAATTGTTGTGCCTGCCGCACAGTCTGTTCTAACCCTTATACGGTGGACAAATAATTGCGAGTAGACGTCTTGTTAGTACAACCAATATTTATTTAAGACACACAATCAATTATCACCCACCCAACCACCAATAAGTTATCTAACAGAAAATACTAGAGATCAAGTCCAATACAAGACCTTGACTTAACTTTGCGTGACTGGCACGTACCCAAGCAGATATTGGCCTTTATCTGTGCGCTGGTCTCGGTCGTCCTCTGCGTAGTCTGGTCCTTTGGTCTGGTCTGGCACACTGGCTCTGGTCTTCCTTCCTTCTCGGGTATGGTGGCTCTCCTCGTGCTGGTCGTCGCTGGCGATGGTCACCGTTGTTGTAGCTCATTCGTGGGGTCAGAGAGAGAGAGAGAGAACGTCTTCTGTTGTACAGCACCTTTTATCCCTCCTTGGTTTTGTTTCCTTTTAGGGCGGTCTCCTGATTCTTGTCAATCAATCGATCAGGGCTTGATCACCCGATCGATAAGAGTCCAATCAGGTGCTGCCACACCGATCTCTGGGTGTGTACCCAGTGGCCATGCCTGTAGGTGCTGGGGGCACATAGGTCACATACCTCCCTCCCAAATAAGGGGTTAAGGTAAACAGGTATGTTTGACCAGAAAGTGTCCATTGTCTTTGGGATGACTTATTTCCTATTTATTCAGTCGTCTGAGTTGCAGCCTGTTTATCTCTGTCTTTTGAGCTGCAGTCTGCTGTTTCAGTGCTTGTCCAATTATCCCAGCGTGCTCTGTAAATCACCATTTTAGGTGGTCCGTTTTGCCACAAAAGTATGAAGGTCTGAAACCCGGTGCTAGTAAAGACAGTGGTATTGTCCGAGACCAGGACTTCAGGTATCCCGTGCGTGCAGAAACTTTGTCGTAGTTTGTCAATGGTAGCAGAGGAAGTGGTGGAGCTCATATGATGTATCTCTAACCATTTAGAATGAGAGCCAACTATAATCAGGAACATGGAGCCCAAACAAGGGCCGGTGAAGTTCACATGCACTCGTGCACTCGCACTCAGGGCCTACAGGCCACTCACATGAATGTAGGGAGGCTGAGGGTGGTGGTTTTGATTCTCTTGGCATGACACTGTCTAACCAAGTCAGTAATGGTTGCGTCAAGGCCAGGCGACCATATGTAGCCCCTGGCTAACATTTTCATCTTTGAAATCTTAGGGTGGCTATAGTAATTCCATAAGTATCCGATGTTACCACTGGCGAGGGAAAACTGTGGAAACCCCAGAGGTGATAGGGGGTACTTGCTAGAGTGGCTGGGGAGGATTTAAACTAATATGGCAGAAATGGGGAGCTATGTAAGGATTCAGAGTAGGGGGAATCAAGAACAAGATAAAAGACAGCAAGGAGAATGGGCAAAGTGATAGGCAGAGAAATCAAGTGCCAGAATCAGATAAGCACACAGTAAGTAGTAGTAGGAACGGGACAAGTAATGTTAAAAGGACTAACGTTAAGGTTTTGTACCTGAACACTCAGAGCATTCAAAACAAAATGGACGAATAAGTTGCGCAGATAGATATGAAGGGGTATGATATTGTTGGGATAATGGAGACATGGCTCCAAGGTAACCAAGGATGGGAACTAAACATTGTTTTAATATTATATATTTATTAGTCACAAGTAGGCTTACATTAACACTGCAATGCAGTTACTGTGAAAATCCCTTAATCGCCACAAACCGATGCCCGGTATACTGAGGGAGAATTTAGCATGGCCAATGCACCTAACCAGCATGTCTTTCAAATTGTGGGAGGAAACTGGAGCACCCGGAGGAAACCCACGCAGACACGGAGAGAATGTGCAAACTCCACACGGACAGTGACCCAATCCGTGAATCGACTCGGGTGCCTGGTGCTGTGAGGCAGCAGTGCTAACCACTGTGCCACCATGCCGCCCAATACAATAGAGGAGCAATTTCTGGGGTGTATATGGGATGGTTTTCTGGACCAATATGTTGAGGAACCAGCAAGGCAACAGGCCACCTTGGACTGGGTGTTGTGCAATGAGAAAGGATTAGTTGGCAATCTAGTTGTGAGAGAACCCTTGGGGACGAGTGACCACAATATGATAGAATTCTTTATCAAGGTGAATAGTGAAGTAGTTGATTCTGAGACCTGGGTCCTGAATCTCAATAAAGGTAACTGTGATGGTATGAGGCATGAATTGGCCATGACGGACTGGATAACATTACTGAAAGGAAAGACAGTGGACAGGCAATGGCAGGCATTTAAAGAACGAATAGGAGGTGAACTCTAGAAGTTGTTTATTCCTGTTTGGCGCAAGAATGGTAAGGGAATTGTGGCCAAACCATGGCTTACAAGGGAAATTAGAGATAGTATCAAGGAAGAAGCATGCAAATTGGCAAGAAAAAGTAATAGGCCTGAGGATTGGGAGCAGTTTAAAATTCAGCAAAGGAGGACCAAGGGATTGATAAAGAAGGGAAAAATGGAGTATGAAAGTAAGCTAGCAGGGAACATAACTGACTGTAAATGTTTCTATAGATATGTAAAGAGAAAAAGATTGACAAAAACAAATGTAGGCCCCTTACAGTCAGAAACAGGAGAATTCATAACGGGGAATAAAGAAATAGTTGAGGAATTAAATTTGCACTTTATTCATGTCTTCCTTTGTGAAAACTGAAGCAATGTGCCAGAAGTGCTTTGAGAAACATGTTTTAGTGAGAAGCTGAAGGAAATCAGCATCTGTAGAGAAATGGTTTTGGGAAAATTGATGGGATTGAAGGTGGATAAATCTCCAGGTCTTGATAATCTTCAGGCCAGAGTACTTAAGTAAGAGGCCCTGGAAATAGTAGATCCATTGTTGGTTATTTTCCAAAATTCTTTGGACTCTGGAATAGTTTCTACAGATTGGAGGGTAGCTACTGTAAACCCGCTATTCAAAAAAGAAAGTAGAGAAAAAACAGGAAACTATAGACCAGCGAGCTTAATGTCGGTACGGGGGAATTTGCTAGAGTCTATTATCGAGGATTTCATAACTCGGCATTTGGAAGGTAGTGGTATAATCAGACAAGGTCAGCATGGATTTACAAAAGGGAAATCATACTTGACGAATCTATTGGAATTTTCTGAGGATGTAACTGATAGAGTTGACTCAGGAGAACCAGTGGATGTGGTTTATTTAGACTTTCAGAAGGCTTTCGACAAAGTCTCACGTAACAGACTACGATATAAGGTTAAAGCATATGGGATTACAGGTAATGTCTTGAGATGGATAGAAATCTGGTTAGCAGATAGGAAGCAAAGAGTTGGCGTAAATGAGTCTTTTTCTGATTGGCAGTCAGTGACTAGTGGGGTTCTGCAGGGATCTGTGCCAGGACCCCAACTGTTAGCATTATATGGTAATGATTTGGAAGAAGGAACTGAATGTATTTCCTCCAAATTTGCAGATGATACAAAATTGGGTGGGAGAGAGAGCTGTGAGGAGGATGCAGGGATGCTTCAGCATGATTTGGACAGGCTGAGTGTGTGGGCATCTGCATGGCAGATGCAGTATAATGTGGATAAATGTGAGGTTATCCACTTTGGTAGCAATAATAGGAAAACAGATTATTACTTGAATGGGTGTACATTGAGAGAGGTGGATACTCAACGAGACCTCGGAGTCCCTGTGCATCAGTCGCTGAAAGTAAGTGTGCAGGTACAGCAGGCAGTAAAGAAGGCAAATGGTATGTTGGCCTTCATAAGTGAGAGGATTTGAGTATAGGGATAGGAATGTTTTGCTGCAATTGTGTAGGGCATTGATGAGGCCGCACCTGGAGTACTTTGTCCAGTTCTGGTGTCCTTATCTGAGGAAGGATATCCTTATTATAGAGAGAGTACAGCAAAGGTTTACTAGGCTGATTCCTCGTATGGCAGATATGTCATATGAGGAGAGACGAAGTTGGTTAGGATTATATTCACTGGAGTTTAGAAGAGTGAGAGGGGATCTCACACAAACTTATAAAATTCTAACAGGGTTAGACAGATTAGATTCAGAAAAAATGTTCCCAGTGGTGGAGGAATCCAGAACTAGGGGTCATAGTTTGAGAATAAGGCGTAAGTAAATCTTTTAGAACTGAGGTGAGGAGAAATTCCTCCAGCCAGAGGGTTGCGAATGTGTGGAATTCACTACCACAAAATGTAGTTGAGGTTAAAACATTGTCTGATTTTAAGAAGAAATCAGATACAGCTCTTGGGGCTAAAGGGATCAAGGGATTAGGGAGGGAAGGGGATCAGGATATTGAATTCAGTGATCAGTCATGACCAAGATGAATGGCAGAGTGGGCTTGAAGGTCCGAATGGCTTAGTCCTGCTTCTATGTTTCAATGAAATAGCCACAGAGATAGTGGATGCGCTGGTAGTAATCTTCCATGAATCCTTAAATTCTGGAGAAGTCCCAGGAAAACTGCCAATGTAACATCCTTATTCAAAAAGAGAGGGAAACAAACAATAGGTAACTACAGGCCAATCTATCATTGGGAAAGTGGTAGAGTCCATTGTAGAGAATGTAGTAGCAGAGCATTTGGAATTACATAATATAATCAACAATGGCTTCATGAAGGAGAAATCATGCCCGACAAGTTTATTAGAATTCTGTGAGGTGGTAACAAGCAGGAAAGATAAAGGGGAACCAGTAGGTATTAATGTATCTGAATTTCCAAAAGGTGTTCGATAAGGTACCATACAAATGGCTACTTCATGAGATAAAAGCCCATGATGTTGGGATAGTATATTATCATGGGTAGAGGTTTAGCTAACTAATGGAAGACAGAGAATTGGCATAAGAGAGGCATTTTCAGGACGGCATTACTAATGAAGTTCTGCAGGGATCATGATGGCGGGGAGATGTTGGATTCTCCTTCATATGCCTCCCTTCACCCTTTTGCCAACCCATCCTCCTCCTAGTTCGTCACCAATGGATTGAGAAAATTCAGCCCAGCTTGTCTAAAATTCTTGTTAATGTTAGAGCTGTAGAGAAAAACATTCTGAGTTATATATGTTGTTCATGTGGAAATGGAAAGAAGAAAGGGTCATAATTTTAAGAACAATGTTTCGTAGTTCTGGTATCTGTTTAGAAACCTTACATTGCTGCATATGGCATTTAATGATTCTGGAATGTAACTTCTTTCAATTGTAGGTTGAACCAGGTGACAAAAAGGACAAAATACTGGTCTTCTTTAAGATGCGCCCAGATGTCATTACGGAGGATAATTTACACACCAACATACTTGTGTCATCTATGCTGGATTCACCTATAATTGCTCTTTACCAAGCAATACGTCAAATATTTGCGCCAGTACTTTTGAAGGTGAGTATTCAAAGCTCTATCAAACGGTCACTTTTATTATCTGATGCCTGTTGACTAAAATAATTGAACTATGCTTTTTACATTTTATTTATATGCACATCTGTTAATTTATGCTGTACAGTTCCTTTGTCATAAATATAATTTGTAGGAAACAAAATGCATTTGTATCAGTTAATATTTTGAGAATGGTTGGGCCAGCATTTATTACCCGTCCCTAACTGCCCTCCATTGCAATGTGGTTGATTCTCAATTGCCCTTTGAAATGGAGGGCAGTTAGGGAGAGTAATAAATGCTGGCCCTACCATTGACACCCACATCCTGTAAATGAATTTTAAAAAAGTCATATGACTGGGCGGGGCTAAACTCACAGAGAGACAAAATCTCAGTTGCTGCTTGGAATCTTTAGAGAGAAGAAATAGCTTTCTGTCTCTCTTTCCCTCTCTGGAGATTGGAGACTGGGACCTGCTAGAAAATAGGTCTCTTTAATTGAAGTTCTGCTGTTTGAAGATGTATCTTTCTCTGGAAGCTGCTGTGTGGGAGTCAGAAGACATGTGTCTCTGTTCAGAGGGGTTAAAAGGCTGGAAATCTAGCATCCACATGAGCCTATTTTTTGTGCTAACTGATTCTGAAGATGGATGTATATCTGTGGGGATACTGCTTAAAGTGGAATTAGAGAGATAGCTAGCTGTTAAGAATTATACCTTGTCATGTTTAAGTATTTGAATTATGCTAATTCATTTTGTTATCTTTTAACTATTGTTAACTGAAGTTTGTTTTAATAAAAGCTTCCTCGTGGATCAATAGAATCATACCTGGAGCGAAGCACCTTATGCTTGCACTAAAGCCAAAATCCAAAACATTTGGGGTCTAGGCTAACTTCATAATACATCTTGGAATTTCTGAACTGGTCCCGAACACAACTAAGATGGAGATAATGAGGAATTTCTTCTCTCCAGAAGGTTGTTAGTCTTTGGAATTCTCTTCTACAGAGTGTAGTGGAGGCTGGGTCACTGAGTATATTCAAGGCTGAGCTAGCCAGATTTTGACTTAGAAGGGAATCGAGGATTATTGGGGCAGGCATGAAAGTGGAATTAAGTCACTTTCATATCAGCCATGATCTTATTGAATAGTGGAGCGGGCTCAATGGGCCAAATGGTCTATTCATGCTCTTATTTCTTATGGTTTTTTATTATGATCTTGTGACCACATTGTTCTACAGAGATTTGGCATGACCTGAATGGCCTCCTTTTCTGCATAAAGACCATGGTACCCCCATAATGCAATGTATCAGAAAAAATCCACCTTGTGTGGGCAAGAGGATCTGGGCTCCTGACGTTTTGCCCATTGTTCCACAAGTTTAATGGGCAATTGACATCTACAACTTGAATTACTCTCATTAAACATATCCTTGACTAACTGATATGGTCAAAGATATAAAACTGTTAGGTGTTATACATTTTAAATCGAATATACACTTGAAATGGAAAAATTTGCAGAAGAAGGAGATGTAGGATGGGATTCATTGGATAGCTCTTTCAAAGAGTGAGCAGAATACAATTGTAGGATTCTCTGATTAATATACTTTTTGATTTTAATTTTAGGATGAAAAATGGAGTAAAAGTTTTGATCCTAAACTGCAGAATTTGCTGACTCAACTTGAAGCAGGTCTAGGATCTATTGTAAGACACTCAGATCACAGTTACAGTGGGACCAAATTTGGTGGAGAACAGGACTCTTCAGGTTTGAAATTTAATGACTGGAATAAAATCACATTTAAAGAGTTTATTGTTTGCTTTTCCGTTTCAGTGGTTTCACTACTTTCTCTTCTTGAATTAGATCACAGAGCCCTGTCCATGATGGTTGGCAGCACTGTCTAATAATTTCAAAATTTGATTTAAACAGAATGCAATAGAGGATATCTCTCTATCTCTTTCCTTCTGTCCAAGTAAAATGGACAAACTCAAGGCAACTTAAGTATGTGTGCATACTTGTTCCATGACTTAGGTAAATGCCCCACTGTCACCCACCACCCCCGTTAGGTTTTAACGTGTTTGTCATTCAACTTTTTCTGCCCTTCTCCACATTCGTTGGAAGTCTCAAATCAAATTTTGCCTTGTTTGGAGAGGGTAGACAAACATCAGCAGACATGTAATGCTTTCTTTTGCTGATTTTGATCTGGGGAAAGGGATTTATGCAATTGGATGTATGGGAGATACTAGTTTATACTACAAATGAGAGTTGTTGTGCTGCACTCAGACTGGGTAAAAATCATCAAGGTTGGAAGTAGAAAAGTCTGTTGACAAGGCAGGCCCCAGTGGGGAATGAACACTTCCACTGGTGGTAATATTTATGTGTAATGCAAAATTACATCACATGGGGATTTGCTGACCAGAAAATCCTAGCTATGTGTTTGAGATTTACCAGTAGTCCACTGGGCAAAGCTGTCAATGCTCACACATGAAGGAATTTTGATTTTCTTTGTGCAATAGGTTGAAAAGATTTTGAAGCTTTTTAATGAAGCCATTTTATGTTCCTCAGTGGTAACCAATACCAACAAGCATTTGCAGTATTCTGCTTCAGGCAAAATGGGGTTTGTTTTGGAAACCCTTTAGCATATACAATATATTTCAAATGTAAATGCTTAAGTTTAGGTAAGATGTCCATCTTACCTAATTTCCTGATCAACACCCTTGACCACTTCCCATGAAAGTGCAGGTGTGCTACTGACAAGAGGTCTAATTGAGGTGTTTAAAATTATGAGATTCGATAGGGAAGATACAGAGAAATAGTGCTGGAAAGATTTTAAAGCTGTCAGAGAGCTGACCAAGGCCACACGCTGCCTCATTTTCATGCTGTGTCATGGTCATCGCTGTCCCTTGATTTGAGTATGATGTCTATTCGGGATCATGAGTTTCTGGTGTGGTTTTCAAGTGACTGAACAGGCCAATTCTTGACCCACAGATCCTTGGACACATGGGGCAGGACCTCTCATGGGGTAATGGAATCCGTAGTGCAGGGTTTGCTTCCTGTTCTTTCTTTCGCTATGCTTTTCTACCTCATCATTAAGACATTGAGAGTCAAAGTGTAATGTAGCTTGATGAAAAAGTTTTCTCCATTCTGAGCAATTGTTGGCGAGCTCCTCCCAGTCATTGACATCAATGTTGCCTTGCTTCGAGGAGAGCTTTAGTGTGCGTTTGAAGTTTAAGAGCTGAGAAAGCAGGATCTGGCAGGGGAGATGTTTTTGGCATTCGAACACAGTGTCCTGTCCATCAAAGTTGCTTTCACAGGATTTTTGCCTCAATGCTTGTGGCGCTGGCTTCAAGGACACAAGTGTTTGTTGATGATCCTCCCATTGAGTCCAGAGGATGCAGTGGAGTTGTTGCTGATGGAATTTCTTTAGCACTCTTACATGTCACTGTTACATTTTCTAGGTCTCACTCCAGGACAGGAGTGTGGTGACAACAACAATATTGTACACTGAGGCTTTTGTAGGTCTTTGTTGTCAAACACTCGCTGCTGTAGTTTGTAGAAAGCTGAGTTGGTGTTGGATCTCCTCGTCAACGGTGGCCTTTGAAAGGGGCAGCTGCTAAGATATTGGAAATGTTCAACATATTCCATAGTTTTGCCTTCTACCATGTAGAGCAGAAGAAAACAAGGGGCAGAATTTTCTCCTCCAGCCAGCGGTGGAAATCCTAGTGAGTGAGGGCACTATATTTGGCGTGATGGGAAAAGTCAGTTTCAGATCTGCAGGAAATTAGTTCGGAATTTTGTTCTCCTGACTTTGACAGGTTGAGTTGTCCACTGATCTATGTTGGAAATACATTTGCATCTTATGAATGCTCAATAAAGGGCCAACTCTCTGGAATTACTGTCTCCCTCCAAATTAAGTGCCGCGACCGTGTATAATTAGAACAGTGTGTTTCTTGGCTGTATTTAAGAGGCATGCACCTGGCGAGCTTAGTTAATCAATATCTTCAAGGTCAATAAATGCTGCTTTCACTTGCCTTTTAAGAATATTGCTGTGCGATATCAGATGCCTGTAGCACAAACTGCGCCAAAGCTAGGCACAGGAGGCTAGATAAATGAAGAGAGGGGGAAGATGGGAGGAGGGTGGTGGCTTTGGACTGTGGAACACGAGGAGAGAGGAGAGGCAGGCAGGACTGGGAAGTGTGGAACACAAGAGGAGAGGGAGGCGACGGCGGCAGGACTGGGGGTGGGGGGGTGCAGGATCAGGGGAGGGGATGAGGGGAGATGGAGACAGGACTGGGGACGCGGTAAAGGACAGAACGGAGTAGTGAAAGACTGTCCTGAGGCAAGAGTTATAAGCCTGTCCAGGGAAGAGTCAGAGGCTCTGCTGGGGCTCAAGCTACACTGCCAGGGGCAAATTGAAGAGTGCTGGGGCTGAGGCCATACTAACAGTGGCATATTGAAGAGACTGTTCTGGATTGTACAGGCTATGTTAGAGGGCTCTGCAAGATGGTGTGTTGGTCCTGGACTTAGGTGAGGTAAGGCACCTCTGGGTAGTGATGGGTCCTTGGGGGTTTGAGTCTTGGTATTGTGAGGCAGAGGGCTCAATTATGGGCAGGGGAGGCATCTGGATCCTGTAAGGGGGGAGGGAGGGTGTGTGAAAAGGAAGGGTGCATGTGACCTTGAGAAGGGGAGGGGTCAGGTTGACAAAAGGCATGGGGACATCAACATTAAATGGTTTGGGGTGTGAATAATAATATCCAAATGAACAACGATGGGGTCAAGGGTAACGGGAGGTGGAAGGAAAATTGTGGTTCAGTGAGTATGGAAGAAGATGGGAGGAACATGGTGGATGATAGCGGGAGCTTTGAAGCTGGCATATTGGATAAAAGTCAGCAGCATCGTTTTTGATTTCACCTGGGAATGCAGTTTGAAAAACAAGCTAGAAAAGAATCGATCAGAGAGGGGTCTCAGAGCTCAGGGGAAGAGTTCAGTACAGCAATTTCTGGCCGATTGAAGGGGCACTCTCTAAATTTCCTGCTCAATCCATGGAGAGCATCGCTCAACTGAGTGCTGGACTGAAGGGCCAAATGCACAATGAACGAGCTTATCTCCTTTACTAATAATGCACATTCAGGCGAGAATCCATTAAGTGTGGGTGCTGTAGTGCATGTGGTTTTAATTGGCATTTGAAACTCACAGAGGCATGTCAGAATAGATGTAGGGTCAAAAATCAAGGTCCATGCCTGCGCAGAGACAACACGGGCCCTACAAACCTCCATATTCCCAGTGCACTGGTCATGGCGTCCAAGGCACCAGGCTGGCAGTCATGACTTAGGAGCAAGGAATGGGTGTCACTAGCTATTGTCAAAGCTATAACCAACTCAAGGCTAACTGTAGATCCTAGGACTTGGTTCTTTTGATGCTAGTTAAGACCCTCATTCTGAATGCACAGTCACATCTGAAGGGAAAGTTCACTCATGTTGTTCTCCAGGATGATATCATCGTGCAAGTGGTGATCTTGGGTATGTGATGTGCAGACTGAGGGAAAGTCAAGGAATATATGGAGTATATGGAGGGAGACCATTCAATGGGAACTAACATTAATAATTTGATTGTATGCCAATTGGCATAGTTCTGGGAAGCCCGTCACCCTGTGGAACAAGAGCCAACAGGACCCCAGGACCTCCCAGAGGAACAGCCAAATCCACAAAAATGGTTGCTGTGACTAAAGGTCTACAGAAGATATTGTTAATTCATGGAAATGAGTGACCGACAGGTCTACATGTGCCTTCGCTTGTCTAGTGATATAGTAGCTCATATTTGCCATATGCTGCATGAGGAACTCACACTGCACGGATTTGGAGGGCATTTATTGTTGGCTGCATTGAAGGTTACTGCAATGCTAATCTTTTTTGCCTTTGGATTCTTTCAGGCTTCCTCTGGGGATCTTTATGACATCTTGTAATCAGAGACACAAAAATGCATTAGGGAGGTGACAGATGCCCTTTTCAATAAAGCAAACTATAATGTGCAGCTTCCCATGGATGAAGCAAGCCAAGCTGCCTGAGCTGTGGGACTCACTGTGATCTCGGGCTTCCCATGAATTAGGCTGCTGTTGACAGCACATAAGTGGCCTTGAGCAGTCCCTGGCAGCATCATGTGAGATTCATTAACAGAAAAGGATTTCACTCTCTGAAAGTTCAGCTAATTTGTGATCACAGAAAGTAGCTCCAGCATGTTTGTGCTAAGTACCCTGGGAGCTCACATGACTTGTACATTTTGAGTCACTTCCACATGCCAGGGATATTTGAAGGCACACGGTGCTCAGGGAGTTGGCTCCTCAGTGATAAGGGCTACCCTCGCAAGACATAGTTAATGACAGCCATTTGTCGGCCACAGAGTGCACCTGAGGAGAGATACAATGCTGCATATTCAGCCACAAGGTCCCATAATAGAGCAGACTATTGGTCTCTTAAAGATGCATTTCAGATGTTTGGACTGTATTAGGTGGGTTTTCCAATACTCGTCACTGAGAGTGCCCTGTATCATCATTGTTTTCAGTGCCCTGCACAACCTAGTGCTGAAAAGGGGGAAATGTGTTGATATAGGGGACATGGAGGAGCTCGATATCACCTCGGATGAGGAGGATTTAGAAAGGGATCAATCTGAAGAGGGCGAGGATTCAGATGAGCCACATGAGGATACCAATGCACAGGCATGACGTGGCAGACACGCCTGTGACGATCTCACATGCCTGTGACAATCTCTTATCAGTCAGACAACCAATAGGTGTCCCAGGTGAGGACAAAGACAAGGGACAGCAACAGGTCCCAGTTAGATTAAGAAAAATGAAAGGAGCAGAGAAACAGGCTTTCAACTTAGGCTTTCGAGAAAGGAGCAGAGAAACCTTGCTACAGCTTTCTGGTCTGCCTTAGATATTCTCGCAATGCAGGAAGGAGTGTGCCCAGTGAGAATTGGGCAAATTTAACACGCTGCAGCATAATCTCACTCTACTCCCTCTTCAAGAAGAGAAATAAGAAACTATGCTGTCTTATTTCAGCCAACAGACTACATAGGAGCGTACTGCGTTAGCATTAGCACAGTCTTGGCTTCTCTACCATTGCCTCCGTATGCTGCCACTTTCAATATTCACACTTAGGGATTGTTAGCGCACTGCTTTGTCTAGTGTTGTCTGTGTGTTGTCTGAAGTTGGAGATGTTATTTTTGGGTATTACCTGAAGGCTGGAGTGTTGGTGCTGTGCACTGTATAAATATAAAAATATTAGCTTTGTGCGCTGACTGTACAGGGAAGTGTTACATAAAGCGTGAAGGATACAGGGCCTGCTTCCAGAATGACTGCTATTGATGGGATCAAATTATACATTTCAGGCACAATGTTGGGCATAGGTATTAGATTACATCTCTCACTTCCCTGCGTTGTCTGCACAGTAGGTGACATGACATTGCTCATAAATAGGGCCAGATGTATTTCAGTTCTCTTTAGCATGCCATGAGCATTTTTTATTTACTGTGCCTTTGTTAAGTTTTTGACAGAATATACTTAAAAGTGGTTAAACTGTATCAGAAAAGTGATTTTTCAGTTGTAATTAGGCTTTGTAAAGGATTCAATTTCTAAAGACTTCAAACAAGAAAAGCAAATATCTGGCCAATTTGGCCAAACAGACTACTAACAAAAGACTGAAAGTGGCAATTTTTGAGAAGGGTATATTAACACCCTGGGTGGAATTTTCCCGTCCTGCCGTCACGGGCAGGGGCGGACCATGCAAAGGTCTGTTGACCTCAGGCGGGAATTTCCGGTCTTGGAGTGAGCGCGGTTGGAAAATACTGCCCCTTAAGCCAGCTCATATGACCTATCCAAGTTAACTGATATTTTGACTAGGGCTAGAACAGCATAAAGTAGCAGAAAACAGGCTGATTATTCTACATATTTGGCAAGGAAACAATTTACTGTGATTGAAGTCAACGTAGACCTGGGTTATGCTAACCCAAACATGGTACAAAATGAAGATGTATGGTCAGAATTTTCCAGCCTCACCCCTGCAGCAAGTTTTCCCATGGTGGAGTTGGCTCACTATTAGCCTTCAGCAGGATCTTCCTGTTCTGCCGATGTTAATGGCAATTTGCGTGACTCGCCTGCCTCGCCACCATGGCGGGGGTCGACTTCAGCGGGACTGGAAGATCCCACTCGCGGTAAGGGCCAGCAAATCCTGCATGTAGACTTTACCTTATTGAACTCTTAAGAGATTGTGGCAAAGGTGGACAAGAAATATGTGTTGAAAGCAAGCTTCAATCAAACAAGAAAGAGGATGTGAAAGTAGGTCCAACATTCATCTTCTTCACCTAAACACAATATTGCGGGATTATGAAAGTAAATTATTTCAGCTGAAAGGTGATGTGCCAACAGGTTATCTTTGAAACCTTGAGAATTGTTCAGCATTAGTTGTGGAAACAATGACGTCAGTAAAGTTGTAGAAGTCTGTTTTCCACATTAGAATTTCTGTTCTCTTACTCCATTATCGTTCTCTGATTTTAAATGCTTGAGTTTTATTACATTTTTTTTTTGGATTTTTTTTGTGTAGCCTGGCCCTTTTGAGAGAAATTGAGTATTGGTGTGGGTCTGTGACTCTCATGCAGTGCAGGATAGGCAGGGAGGGAGTTTTATGTGGCTTCCAGTCATAATGCCACTGTGAGCCAAGCTCTTATAAAGACATTTGCAGTCTTTTATCCTCCTCTGATAGCGGATGATGGACCAGTTCTGATGTATATAGAGTTCAAGATTAAATCAGAGAAACAAATATTGTAGCAATGGTACGCTGTTTTGAAAAATTGGTAACTACATGTGTTATAGAATCTGCTTCACTGATCAGTTTTCTTGTCAGCCAAATATTTTATTTCTTTTTTTAAAAGGAATTTTGGAACCTGGTGATGAATTTCAGTTCTGGGCAGAAGTTGCTGCAGCTGATGATAAACTGGACAGAAAAGAAAGAGCCCAGCATTTTGAAGAACTGTTTCAAACAATTGCACAGGTTTGTTTTTCTTTGCAGTCTAAGGCGTTAGTTAATTTGTTTAGCATATTATATACCTTTTTGAGGAAAGATTTGAGTCTAGTGCAATATCAGATACTGAAGGTTTATTCAGCAAACGAAGCTAACAGTAATATAAAAGTAAAATACTGTGGATGCTGGAAATCGGAAATACAAAAAGAAAAAGCTGGAAAAACTGAGCAATTCCAGCAACATCTGTGGAGAGAAACAGAGTTAACATTTGACTCTTCTTCAGACCTGTTGAGTTTCTCCAGCAATTTCTGTTTTTATTTAGGCTCAGTAAGAAGTCTCACAACACCAGGTTAAAGTCCAACAGGTTTATTTGGTAGCAAATACCATAAGCTTTCGGAGCTCAGCTCCTTCGTCAGATGGAGTGGATATCTGTTCTCCAACAGTGCACAGACACAAATCAAGTTACAGAATACTAATTAGAATGCAAATCTCTACAGCCAGCCAGGTCTTAAAGGTACAGACAATGTGGGTGGAGAGAGCATTAAACACAGGTTAAAGAGATGTGTATTGTCTTCAGAGAGAACAGCTAGTGAGATTCTGCAAGATCAGGGGGAAAGCTGTGGGGGTTACTGGTAATGTGACATAAATCCATATTTAGGCTAACAGCCAAGCTCTTCCAGTGTAGTTACAACACTGGCATCTACCTGACAATGTGGAAAATTGGCCAGGTATGTCCTGTACACAAAGCAGGACAAATCCAACCCAGCCAATTACCGCCTCATCAGCCTACTCTTCATTATCAGTAAAGTGATGGAAGGGATCATCAACAGTGCTATCAAGCAGCACCTGCTCAGCAATAATCTGCTCAGTGACACCCAGTGTGGGTTTCGCCAGAACAAAGAACAAAGAACAATACAGCACAGGAACAGGCCCTTCGGCCCTCCAAGCCCACGCCGCTCCCTGGTCCAAACTAGACCATTCTTTTGTATCCCTCCATTCCCACTCTGTTCATATGGCTGTCTAGATAAGTCTTAAACGTTCCCAGTGTGTCCGCCTCCACTGGCAGCGCATTCCAGGCCCCCACCACCCTCTGTGTAAAATATGTCCGTCTGATATCTGTGTTAAACCTCCCCCCCTTCACCTTGAACCTATGACCCCTCGTGAACGTCACCACCGACCTGCGGAAAAGCTTCCCACCGTTCACCCTATCTATGCCTTTCACAATTTTATACACCTCTATCAAGTCTCCCCTCATCCTCTGTCTTTCCAGGGAGAACAACCCCAGTTTACCCAATCTCTCCTCATAACCAAGCCCCTCCATACCAGGCAACATCCTGGTAAACCTCCTCTGTACTCTCTCCAAAGCCTCCACGTCCTTCTGGTAGTGTGGCGACCAGAACTGGACGCAGTATTCCAGATGTGGCCGAACCAACGTTCTATACATCTGCAACATCAGACCCAACTTTTATACTCTATGCCCCGTCCTATAAAGGCAAGCATGCCATATGCCTTCTTCACCACCTTCTCCACCTGTGACGTCACTTTCAAGGATCTGTGGACTTGCACACCCAGGTCCCTCTGCGTATCTACACCCTTTATGGTTCTGCCATTTATCATATAGCTCCTCCCTACATTATTTCTACCAAAATGCATCACTTTGCATTTATCAGGATTGAACTCCATCTGCCATTTCTTTGCCCAAATTTCCAGCCTATCTATATCCTTCCGTAGCTTCTGACAATGCTCCTCACTATCTGCAAGTCCTGCCAATTTTGTGTCGTCCGCAAACTTACTGATCACCCCAGTTACACCTTCTTCCAGATCATTTATATAAATCACAAACAGCAGAGGTCCCAATACAGAGCCCTGCGCAACACCACTAGTCACAGGCCTCCAGCTGAAAAAAGACCCTTCCACTACCACCCAGCCAGCTTCACTCAGCTCCTGACCTCATTACAGCTTTGGTTCAAACATGGACAAAAGAGCTGAATTCCAGTGGTGAGCTGAGAGTGACTGCTCTTGACATCAAGGCTGCATTTGATCGAGTGTGGCATCAAGGAGCCCCAGCAAAATTGGAATCAATGGGTATTAAGGGACAAACTCTCCACTGGTTGGAGTTATACCTAGTATATAGGAAGGTGGTTGTGGTTGTGGGGGGTGGTCAGTCATCTCAGCTCCAGGGCAACTGTGCAGGATTCCTTTGGGAATGTCCTAGGCCCAACTATCTTCAGCTGCTTCATCAATGACCTTCCCTCCGTCATAAGGTCAGAAGTGGGGATGTTTGCCAATGATTGCACAATGTTCAGCACTATTCACGACTCCTCAGATACTAAAGCAGTCAATGTTCAAATGCAACAAGATCCGGACAATATCCAAGCTTGGGGTGATGAGTGGTAAGTAACATTCATGTCACACAAGTGCCAGGCAATGACCATCACCAATAAGAGACAATCTAACCACTGCCCCATGACATTCAATGGTGTTACCATCACTGAATACCCCACCGTTAACATTCATGGGATTACCATTGATCAGAAACCCAACTGGACTCACCACATAAACACAGTGGCTACTAGAGCAGGTCAGAAGTTAGGAATATTGCAGCAAGTGACTCACCTCCTAACTCCCCAAAGCCTGTCCATCATCTACAAGGCACAAGTCAGGAGTGTGTTGGAATATTTCCCATTTGTCTGTATTGGTGCAGCTCCAACAACACTCAAGAAGCTTGACACCATCCAGAACAAAGCAGCCCGCTTAATTGGCACCACATCCACAAAAATCCACTACCTCCACCATCGATGCTCAGTAGCAATAGTGTGTACCGTCTATAAGATGCACTGCAAAAATTCACCAAAGATCCTTAGACAGCACCTTCCAAACCCCCGTCCACTTCCATCTTAAAGGACAAGGGCAGCAGATACATGGGAACACCACCACCTGCAAGTTCCCTTCCAAGCCACTCACCGTCGTGACTTGGAAATATATCGCCATTCCTTCGCAGTCGCTGAGTCAAAATCCTGGAATTCCCTCCCTAACGGCATTGTGGGTCAACCCAACTGTAGCGTTTCAAGAAGGCAGCTCACCACCACCTTCTCAAGGGCAACTAGGGATGGGCAATAAATGCTGGCCAGCCAGTGACTCTCATGTTCCACGAATGAATTTAAAAAAGTAATTTTTTTTTTAGTATTGGTCTTTGGCAGAGCGCTGAGCAAGTTTTGTGTTGGAATTCCTTTTCCTCTGACTAAATAAATAACTAGTTCTCAAATGAAATTTTTGCACCTGGCTTAGTGTTTTCACTGGCTTCACACAAACATTTCTTCCCTCATGTTGTTCACTTCTCTGGCCTCTGATTTGTGCGTGTTTATACTGTGGAGACAACATTTAAAACTGAAAAATTCTTTAGCATAGTACAAGTTAATAATTTCCTTAACTGAATTTCTCTTTTTTTTTCAGCAGTACAACAATTTGGACACTCTTTCTTTGGCTGACGTTGCGGACTTGGTTGAGACTACTCGTGATACAGTGGATGATGTATGGAGACAAACTGAGCATGATTTTTACCCAGAGTCACGAATGCGCCATCTGCTGGATGTCATAGGTACAGTCTTTGAAAGAATAAATTGCTGCTTGCACAGGCACACAATCAAGAGACCTGATCCAAATTTGAACTGTTCTTTTAATTTTTGTAATGTGGCGCATCTGAAAGCTCATTAGTGTCTCAGAGATAGAAAGAAATACTTGCATTTATATAATGCCTTTCAAGACCACTGGACCCCTCAAAGTGCATCGCAACCAATGAAGTATTTTTATGGTAAAGTCACTGTTGTAACATAGGAATTGCAGCAGTCAATTTGCGCCTGGCAAGTTCCTACAAACAATAATGTGATAACATCCAGATAACTTAAAAAGAATATTGATTAAGGAAAAATATTGCCCAGGATATTGGGGGTACATCCACTGCTCTTCTCTAAAATAGTGCTGTGGGATCTTTTATATCCACTGAGAAGGCAGATGGAGATTGGTTTAATGTTTCATTTGAAAAACAGGGCCTCCGACAGTGCAGCATCCCCTCAGTACTGTATTGGAATCTCAGCCTTGATTTTTGTGCTCCAGCCCTGGTATGCAATTTAAACCTGGAAACTTGTGCCTCAGAGATGAGAGTTCTACAAACTGACAAAAATTACTTTAATTTAGTATTAATTTGTTTAACGAGGTAATTCACACATTGGTCCTAATATGTATTTCCATTGCCATATTGAAAATTGTGTTCTATTTAAGGGGCACATTAATGCAAAGTGGCAGAAGGTGTAGAGGGGACATGAAGAAGAGCTTTTTACGCAGAGGCTAGTGGGTGTCTGGAATGCGCTGCCCGAGTTGGCAGTGAAGGCAGAAGCCTTAAACTCTTTCAAGAAGTACCTGGATCAGCACCTGAGTGTTGTAAGCTACAGGGCAATGGGCCAGATGCAGAAAGGTGTGATTAGAAAGGGCATCTGGGTATCCTTGGGCTTGTATGAATAAGATGAGTCGAAAAGCTTCCTTCTGTGCTGTAACTTTTCTATGGTTCTATGTTGATGAAATGCTGTTCAGCTGTGGAATGGTTATGAACCTTAGGATTTTGATACCACAAGAATATCATTGTGCAAAAATATTGAAGATATTTTTCTATGAAATTGAATAGATTCCTAAATTATCATTTTATCCTGACACTTTCTTAAATATACTTTTCCAATTCAATCAAATCAAGTCTAATTCAGAGTCTCAACAAGTTGAGACAGTTCTGATCCAGGCTGACAAGACAGGGCAAGCGACCATTTACCCTGTCCTGGGCCAGTGACCATTTACCCTGTCCTGGGCCTGATCTACATGAGCCAAGCTGATTGGAGTAGGCGGAGAATTCCTCCTCCAAGGTTTGATCTCATTTGCACCTTAGCCAAAAAGCCGAGGCACCGCTTTAAAAAATTGCTTCATATGAAACATATGAAGCTTAAATGCAACCCAATGACCTCAACCAAGTGTAGCATCCGCATAACTACACTTGATCTTAGCCAAAAGGCCGAGAAGTATCCTGACACTTACTGATATTATTTGTCAATGTAACAAATTCCCAGCCATGGCTGTGAGTGCCTATACAGAGCTAGGTTGATATGCATTACTGTTAGGTGAATATGTATTTCCTATTCCATAAATGAATACATCTTCTAATGCTCTGATGGTTGCCTGGTTACAAAGGATGTAACACTTCAGAATATAATTGTAATTAATGTTTCAGAGCTGACTACAGTGTTTTAGGCATTTAGTTGTTTGTCTCTTCCTGTGGGAAAGTTCCCAGGTTCTCCATCCATACCTCCATTAAGTGAATTGCTGAGGTGGTAAAACTTGCTTATTTATAAGTGTAAACCTATATCCTGTTGCTCCATTGCATTGCATATTGGAACTTGGTCAGTATGAGATTTGGTTTCCAAGGCTAGAGCTAAAGTGCTAAAAAAATTAATTATGTAATGCTGCTGTGATTGATGCTCCCATGTGCTGTTGTGTGATAGCCCGAGGATACGCCACACCATCTTTCCAAGCTATCCTGCTATGAAAATTATATATAAAGTAGTTTGATGTTAAGCACTTGCAAAGGGTTATAACATTTGTTTGTTACGGAAGTTTAAAAATAGTAACATTTGTATTTTCATACTGTCTGTGATCAGTGTTTTTTATATGTGCATGAGTAGGGAGTGTATTTTCTTGCCCTCAGAGTGATTGTCCAATTTAAAATTATTCCAGCAGCAAACCTTTTGTGAATTTAAAAATGAAGCAGGTTATTTATTTATCACACACTTACCTTGGAGGTTTAACAATGCAACGCAATGTCATCACTTGCTCAACTTACCCACACAATCGCTCACACAAGATTAGATAGATGAGGAAAAAACAATTGCAATTTATGATGGTCTCAGTCACTTTCCCAACAGACATGTAGGCCGGAATTTTAATACCCTGCCCGCCATGGGAATCGGAGCGGGCAAGGGGTGGACAGTGGAAAGATCCATTGACCTCGGGCAGGGTTTTACGGTTTTGGGATGAGCGAGGCCGTAACATCCCACCCGCAGCTTCTTAGATGAGTTGATGCTTTGGTTGAAGCAAAAGTCTTGTAAAACAGGATTTTCGGTAAGCTGCAAAGCTTATTGTAGTCAGATTTCCAGCCTCCTATTTATTGACTCTGTCTACACTTCCCACTGCCTTGGAAAAGCAACCAGCAGAATCAAGCACCCACGTACTTTGGACATACTCTCTTCCACCTTCTTCTGTCCGGAAAAAGATACAAAAGTCTAAGGTCATGAACCAACCGACTAAAGAACAGCTTCTTCCCTACTGCCATCAGACCTCTGAATGGACCTACCTTATATTAAGTTGATATTTCTCGACACCCTAGCTATGACTGTAACGCTAATTCTGCACCCTCTCATTTCCTTCTCTATGAATGATATGCTTTGTCTGTGTAGCATGCAAGGAAAAATACTTTTCACTGTATACTAATACATGAGACAATAATAAATGAAATCAATTCATGAGGTTGGTTCTCAGATAAATTTGACGTTGGAACAGGTTGGGGAGAGTCCATCTCCCACTTTCAAGGTATGTTTGTTATTACCTTGGCTGCTCAGTTGACTTGTACCTGATTTGAGGCTGTCTGATCGATCTCTGTCTCGAAGCAGCTTCTTGCTGAATTTTTGAAGTAGGTTACAAAATGGCTTTCTCACCTTGTGACTTGTACATATTCAAAGTTGTTTTTTCAAAAAGGAGGGGATATGTTGATTTACTTCAAAATTCACCCAGTCTGGTTTGGATGAGAGACCATCATGACGCAGAGGGAGGTCAATGGGAATCTATTCATATTCGTCGAACACACAGTGAGTTTCGATGTTTCTTTTGCCAGTGGTGAAACAGAAAGATGATCCGGCTGGAATACTATAGTTCATTTGTTGGTAGCCTATCCTTAAACAAAGGAATGTGTGAATTCTCCAGATTGCTGTTACTAGGTCAAAAGCAGAAAATGCTGGAAAATGTCAGCATGTTTGACAGCATTTGTGGAGAGAGAGTAGAGTAAGAAGTTTAACAACACCAGGTTAAAGTCCAGCAGGTTTATTTGGTAGCAAATGCAAAAGTGGCTTTTGCTACCAAATAAACCTGTTGGACTTTAACCTGGTGTTGTTAAACTTCTTACTGTGTTTACCCCAGTCCATCTCCACCGGCATCTCCACATCGAGAGAGAATAGAGCCAACATTCCAAGTCAGGAAGATGCTTCACCTAAAGGTAACATGATTTGCCTTGGCCATTTTAATAGACAGTTCAGGTGGGATTTTCCAGCCGCGTTCCTCCCGAAATCGGAAAATTCTGCCCGAGGTTAGCGGACCTTTCCGTGGTCTGTCCCTCGCCCAATCCGATTCCCGTGGTGGGCGGGACAGAAATTTGCCCCTTTTTGTTCAAACTTTTTAAAGTATTGACTGAAAGTTCATAACATATTGGAAATTGATAATTAGTACAACATTTTAATTTTTTTTCTAGGAAATGCCTTGGGTAGATTTGTACAGAAAACTCTCATGCAGTTAAATTTATGGGGAGATGCTTTTCACATTGTGAAGGAAAGCCTTAGATCTGGCATCACCATCTGTGAACAGTGGGTGGCAGCATGTGATCATCTGACAGGACAGCTGTGGCGACGATATTCTCCTCATCAGTGGAAAAGTGAGAAATATTATCCAGAGTCATTGGCTAAACTTGCCAAACGCCTTGAAGAGGTACAGTACAATAAGTATTTTCTCTTGAAAGCAAAATAATGTGGATGCTGGAAATCTGAAATACAGTAAAAAGTCTCACAACACCAGGTTAAACAATCTGAAATAAAAGCAGGATGTGTTGGAAAAACTCAACAGGTCTGGCGGCATCTGTGGAGAAGGAAACAAGAGTTAATGTTTCGGGTCCATATGACACGACTTCAGAGTCTTTTTTCTTTAATCTTTTAAAATCCCCTTTAAAAATCTTTTTTTCTTTACTGTTTTTGAAAATGCTATGATTTTACTTTTAACCTTGCAAATTGTGAAAAGACACATGCAATTTTTAAATTAGCAATCAGAATGCACCATTGAGATCAATGGTGAAATGTTCTTTTCAGGCTGTCACTGGTCTTGTGTTTTGAACTGCTCTGTATTGAAGTTACGATTGCTTAAAGTTGAGCATTGGTAGCAATATTTTGGAACATTTACTTTGAGCATATATTTTCATATCCACTTTTATAAATGTACCTTTGCCCAGTGTCTCTTCATTCCTTTGGTTCACAAAAATATATAATTTCAAGTTTAAAGTTAACAATTGATGTCGCAACAATTCCTGTTTGTGGAAGAGTTCCAAAATTCTGGTAGAAATGTTTCCTAATTTCACGCTTGAAATGTCTGACTCTAATTTTTAGATTCTGCCTCCTAGTCTCAGATGACCCAACCAGCAGAAATAGTTTCTCTCTGTCTGTTCCCCAAGTGCATGAATCACAAAAGGCTAGTATATGAGTACAGCAAGTAATCAGGAAAACTAATAGAATGTATTGTTTATTGCGAGGGGAATTGATTACAAAAGTAGGGAGGTTATGCTTCAGTTGTACAGGACATTGGTGAGACCACATCTGGAGTATTATGTACAGTTTGGTCTCCTTATTTAAGGAAAGGTGTAAAGTAGTTCAGGGAAAGCTTACTAGTCTAATACCAGGAATGGGCAGGTGTCTAATGAGGAAAGGCTGGAGAGGTTAGGTTTGCATCCGGAATTTAGAGGAGTAAAGGCGACTTAATCAAAATCTTTAAGATCCTGTGGGGTATCGACAGGGTTGATGTGGAGAGGGTGTTTCATTTTGTTGGAGAATCTAGAACTAGGGATCTCTGTTTAAAAATAAAGGCAGTAAGAAGTTTAACAACACCAGGCATTTCGGCCTTCCAAGCCTGCACCAACCATGTTGCCCGACTGAACTAAAACCCCCTACCCTTCTGGGGACCATATCCCTCTATTCCCATCCTAAACTTCTTGCTGTGTTTACCCCAGTCCAACGCCGGCATCTCCACATCATAAAAATAAAGGGTCACTCATTGAAGATGGAGATGAGGAGAATTTTTGTCTGTCAGAGGATCTTGAGTCCCTGGAACTCTTCCTAAAAAGGCAGTTAAAACAGGATCTTTGAATATTTTTAAGGCAGAGCTCGATATATTCTTGATTGACAAGGGGATGAAAGGTTATTGGGGGTCGGGAGGAATGTGGATTGAAATTACAAATAGATCTGCTGTGATCTTATTGAATGGCAGAACAGACTCGAGGGGCTGAGTGGCCTGCTCCTGCTCCTAATACTCATGTTTGAATGTTAGGGCCATACTGGCTCTCTCTGATCAACGGGATTAAAGAACAAAAAACAAAGAAAATTACAGCACAGGACAGGCATTTCGGCCTTCCAAGCCTGCACCAACCATGTTGCACGACTGAACTAAAACCCCCTACCCTTCTGGGGACCATATCCCTCTATTCCCATCCTATTCATGTATTTGTCCAGACGCCCCTTAAAACTCACTATCGTATCTGCTTCCACTACCTCCCCGGCAGCGAGTTCCAGGCACCCACCACCTGTGTAAACAAAACTTGCCTCGTACATCTCCTTTAAACCTTGCCCCTCGCACCTTGAACCTATGCCCTCCAGTAATTGACTCTCCCACCTTGGGAAAAAGCTTCTGACTATCCACTCTGTCCATGCTCCTCATAATCTTGTAGACTTCTATCAGGTCGCCCCTCAACCTCCGTCATTCCAGTAAGAACAAACCAAGTTTCTCCAACCTCTCATCATGGCTAATGCCCTCCATACCAGGCAACATCCTGGTAAATCTTTTCTGTACCCTCTCCAAAGCCTCCACATCTTTCTGGTAGTGTTGCGACCAGAATTGAACACTATGTTCCAAGTGCGGCCGAACTAAGGTTCTATAAAGCTGCAACATGACTTGCCAATTTTTAAACTCAATGCCCCGGCCGATGAAGGCAAGCATGCCGTGTGCCTTCTTGACTACCTTCTCCACCTGCGTTGCCACTTTCAGTGACCTGTGTACCTGTACATCCAGATCCCTCTGCCTATCAATACTATTAAAGGTTCTGCCATTTACTGTATATTTCCTATCTGTATTAGACCTTCCAAAACGCATTACCTCACTTTGGCCAGAAAATCCTACTGGCGTGAACAGCCAGAAAGTTCCAGCCCCTAACTTCAGTGATAGGCTGGAACTTTCCGGCTGTTCATGCCAGTGAGACGTTCTGATCCTGCCGATGGCGCACTCGCACCGTGGGTTCCCTGCATGGATTTTCCGGTAGCATGGCGTGGAGTGCAGTCAATGGCAAATCCCACTGACAACAGCGAGACCAGAAGATCCCGCCACTGGCCAATGACGTGCCATCTCCTGCCACAAGTAAGACGTCGTAGGGTGACCAGAGGATCTGCCCATAGGCTTGAATAATTTTCTAACAACAGATGTTAGGCTAACTGATTTAACATTCCCTGGTTTCCCTCTGTCACCTTTCTTAAATATTGGAGTGACATAGGCAATTTGCCAGTCTAGAAAAATGGTTTATAAATTCGTAGAGCTGTCAGAGATTATATTTAGGCTCTCACCTGCTTTATTTAAAATTCTGGGATGAAAACCATCTGGCTTTGGAATTTGTTACTTTTTGGTGTAATTATTTTCTTCATTACTGTTAGTTTGCTTACATTAATTTTGAGTCCCATCCCTGATTCAACATTAATTTCCTCGGCCAACAACTCTTCCTCTCTGTTAATAAATAGCACAAAGTAATTATTTAACATGTTCTCCATTTCCTTATTTTCGTTGGCCGTATCACCTTTCTCAGTTTTCAAAGTTCCTGTAATGTTCCTGGCCACAATCTTTTCTCTTATTTAACTGTAAACATTTGTTGAGTTGATTTTGAAATCCTTTGGAAGATTCATCTCACAGTTCTACTTTGTGACTCTTATCATCTGTTTTTCCACCCCTTGCTATTCTTGCATCTCTCTCATTTGCCAGGATCATTTTTTTTTGGATTTTATGTGCCTTTTAGCTTTAAGTTATCTCTTACCTATTTAGGCATCATTGGCTATTTTTGGGGGCAGTAGTCTTTCCCCTTAGGTTTAGAGATAAAGGGTCTGTATCACAAATTATTTTAAAACATGCCTCATTGACCTGTTGTGACCAATTAACATGAATCCAATTTTCCATGGACAGTCTCTGTCTCAACACATTGATGTGGAGATGCCGGCGTTGGACTGGGGTAAGCACAGTAAGAAGTCTCACAACACCAGGTTAAAGTCCAACAGGTTTATTTGGTAGCAAATACCATAAGCTTTCGGAGCTTGCTGCTCCTTCGTCAGATGGAGTGGTCTCTGTTCTCCAACAGTGCACAGACACAGAAATCAAGTTACAGAATACTAATTAGAATGCAAATCTCTACAGCCAGCCAGGTCTTAAAAGGTACAGATAATGTGGTTGGAGGGAACATTAAACACAGGTTAAAGAGATGTGTATTGTCTCCAGACAGAACAGCTGGTGAGATTATGCAAGACCAGGGGCAAGCTGTGGGGGTTACTGATAATGTGACATAAATCCAACATCCCGGTTTAGGCCGTCCTCATGTGTGCGGAACTTGGCTATCAGTTTCTGCTCAGCGACTCTGCGCTGTCGTGTGTCGTGAAGGCCGCCTTGGAGAATGCTTACCTGAAGATCCAAGGCTGAATGCCCGTGACTGCTGAAGTGCTCCCCCACAGGAAGAGAACAGTCTTGCCTGGTGATTGTCGAGCGGTGTTCATTCATCCGTTGTCGTAGCGTCTGCATGGTTTCCCCAATGTACCATGCCTCGGGACATCCTTTCCTGCAGCGTATCAGGTAGACAACGTTGGCCGAGTTGCAAGAGTAGGTACCGTGTACCTGGTAGATGGTGTTCTCACGTGAGATGATGGCATCCGTGTCGATGATCCGGCACGTCTTGCAGAGGTTGCCACAGAGGTTGACAACCCTGCCACAGCAACCTCTGCAAGACGTGCCGGATCATCGACACAGATGCCATCATCTCACGTGAGAACACCATCCACCAGGTACACGGTACATACTCTTGCAACTCGGCCAACGTTGTCTACCTGATACGCTGCAAGAAAGGATGTCCCGAGGCATGGTACATTGGGGAAACTATGCAGACGCTGCGACAACGGATGAATGAACACCGCTCGACAATCACCAGGCAAGACTGTTCTCTTCCTGTTGGGGAGCACTTCAGCGGTCACGGGCATTCGGCCTCTGATATTCGGGTAAGCGTTCTCCAAGGCGGCCTTCGCGACACACGACAGCGCAGAGTCGCTGAGCAGAAACTGATAGCCAAGTTCCGCACACACAAGGACGGCCTCAACCGGGATATTGGGTTTATGTCACACTATTTGTAACTCCCACAGTTGCGTGGACCTGCAGAGTTTCACTGGCTGTCTTGTCTGGAGACAATACACATCTTTTTAGCCTGTCTTGATGCTCTCTCCACTCCCATTGTTTTGTTTCTTAAAGACTGGATTAGTTGTAAGTATTCGCATTCCAACCATTATTCATGTAAATTGAGTCTGTGTCTTTATAAGTTCTGTTTGTGAACAGAATTCCCACTCACCTGAAGAAGGGGCTCAGAGCCTCGAAAGCTTGTGTGGCTTTTGCTACCAAATAAACCTGTTGGACTTTAACCTGGTGTTGTGAGACTTCTTACTGTGCTCAACACATTGAATCAGCCTTACCTAAATCTACAATCTCAGTAGCTGTTTCTTGCTTCTCCCTTTCAAACATTCAGATGAATTTGATCATATTATGATTGCGATTAGATAAATTTGCACACACCATTAGGCTGATAATTAAATCTGGCTCATTACTCATTACTATATCCAATCTGGTATGCCTCTTTGTTTGTTCCAGGACATAGGTTTGCAGAAAACTATGCTGAACATATTTGAGAAATTCAGTACCGGTTATTCTGCTTCTCCCAATCCAGTTAAAATCCCCCATTAAAATTACTCTGCCTTTGGTGCATGCTTGTCTAATTTCTGCATTTATATAATTTTTCACTTTACAGGTTTTGCCAAAGGCCCTACACACAACTCCCACTCCAGTCTTAAATCCTTTTGTTTTATTACTTCCATCCATAAGGTCTCTATGACCTGCTTAGCTCTCATTATAATTAATCTCTTACTCTGTGAGTGATTTGATCCATTATAACCAAAGTTAATCCAGTCCCCTCTATCATTTCTCCAATATATCCTGTAGAATTTGTAACCTGCTTATTTAATTTCCAGTCATAACTTGCAGGTATTATGGCTACCATGCGATTCCCTCTAAACTGAATTCTGAAATTCACACAATTTGTTCCTTATAGTCCACGGGTGGAATTGTCTCAAAATTGCACAGAGTGCTGGGGCAGGCAAGAAAAGCTGCGTGAAACTTGTTGGCTTTCACAGACACCTTTTCTCACCTGATTTAACAGCAGGCTGTGCAATTTCAAGTGCTAGTGAGGATTACACTGTCTTGTAGCAGGGGACGAAACAAGCCAGCAAAAGCC
This sequence comes from Mustelus asterias, assembly GCF_964213995.1. Taxonomy (NCBI): domain Eukaryota; kingdom Metazoa; phylum Chordata; class Chondrichthyes; order Carcharhiniformes; family Triakidae; genus Mustelus; species Mustelus asterias. The sequence goes on from NC_135810.1 coordinate 79,745,375, forward strand.
AGGATTCTGAGTTGGGGCACCATTTTTAAAGTGAAAAGATTGGGGCACTCCCACTCCCAACCACAATACAATGTTGGTGCATCCGCCCCCCCCTCCCCACCACGCGCAGTCATCAGTGTTCTCCCCTCACCACCATCCCCCATGCAGTCAACAAGGCTCCCTGCCTCCCCGCACCACACATAAGGGGGAAACCCCCCCTCCCAATGGAGGAGGGTTATCACCCTCTCTCACCACCATCAGAGCTCCCTTGGCACTTCCCACCTGGCAATGCTCCCGACACTGCCCACTTGGCAGTGTGTCCTGGCCATGGAGCATTTCCAGGGGCATTGCAAGAGTGCTGGGGGCAATGCCCAGCCTTGTCCCTCAAATCCTGGGGCCTCTAGGCACCTCAGCACCCCCGGTGTGGTCATCATGACTGGTTTTCGTTTCTGAAAATTAGTAGTAATTTGAACTGGCATGATGTCATGCTGCCAGCTAGGAGGATACATCATGGTCAGATGTTATGGCAAATTATATTAAATTTTAAATCATGGAAATCAGGTTCATGCCCTCGGTGACCGTGAACTTGATCACGTCACTGGTGAGGAAGATCTCAAACCGAGATCCTGTTTTGGCCCCTTTGTGAGATTTAGGGGCCATAATGGGATTTAAATCTGCGGCAAATGGGGCCACTAGATAACACCCCACGTATTCATATAAAGAACAGGATAAACTATAAATTAGGGGAAAACTAGTGTGTGAAATGGAGGGACAGTATTTAAAAGAGGTATCCATTAGTTCTGTGTCTGGTAGCCAGGAGGCAAAACATTAATAATAACTCACTCATTGTTTTTGTTTTTGTAATTATGTACTTTACTTTTCATTTCAATACCAAATGTTTTGATCCAGTCTTTTAGAGTACTGTTATTACATATATTCATCCTAATTTTTCAGTAGATTAACAGAAAATTACATAAAGATTACAATTTAGAAACTGGACATTCGGCCCAACTTATTCTTTTCAGGTTTCACACTCCCTGTAAGCTAATAGGTCTGATTACATTTATCTGCCCTATTCGTGGAGCTCTTTTACACTGCAGGCCAAAGTCCTATTCCTCTGCATTGTAATATAGTTATTTTTTTTCAGTTCAGTGACTGATATTTTCCCCTTTTGTGGTGTCATTGAATTTATTTCTGGGGTTGGTGGTTGAGGAAAAAGATTGGATAGGTGGATGAAAGAAAAGAGGTTAAAAAGGTCTTTGAAACAGAATGCATAAATGTGATTAGAAACATTTGTTCATGCAGAAGATAACTGTCAACTAGAGGCGGGATCTTCCAGCTCTTCCCACCAGTGGCATCTTTTGGCGACACCTTGCCGCGAGGGTGTGAACAATGGGAAACCCCGTTGACAGTGGCATAACCAGTGGTGGACCATCTCCACCGCTGCAGCACACATTGCACATGGTTTAATTGGGCCAGTCCATGTATTTTTACATACTCTGGGCTGGATTCAAGTTCAAACAAAGCTTATAAAAATCAAATCAATAAATTAATTTCACGGTAAACAATTTTCATTCATTCATTGTTTTTCAGATCCAAACTAGTAGAACTGTTCATGAGAAGCTTATGCGGCTCTTACCAGCTGGAGAACAGCAATTACTTCACAATGCACAGGTTTTTGAGCCCTTTGCTGGACTGAATCCAGTTCAGTATAATCCTTACACTGAGGTTTGTTGCACTTTATCTCTTATTTTGAATAAGTCAATATTATGTATGTTATCTGTACAACATGGAATTATTGCATTTTCTAGCCACTGTGGAAAGCAGCTGTTGCCCAATATGAACGTTCAATAGCTCCTTCCGAGCAGAAGGTCGCAAGCAAACTGAAAGTCTCTATCATGGAGGTACAAGATAATCCCCAACAGGTAATATAGTTAGTATTGCATATTCTGTTACAAACTTCCTAATCAAATTACTGTGAATCAGAAACCTTTCAAAGCCATATTTTTAAACATTATTTGTATGGAAGCTTACAACTCGAAAACAGGCCATTCAGCCTTGTCGGTCAGTGCGAGTGTTTGTCCTCCACAAGCAAATGGTCCTAATATCCTTCTCTGTTCTTGTATCCCTTAAATCCCCTTTACTTTATTTACCTATCTAATCTAACCTTGATTTTGTACATAGTTTCTGCCTTAATCACTAACCTTCACATTCACAATTATCTAAGGGAACATGAAAGGATTTTGGAGTACATATACATCAGTCACAGAAAGTTGCACTGCGGTTAAGCAAGGCCATAAAGAAGGCAAATCAAACACTAGTTTTTATTTTTAGAGGGATAGAATAGAAAAGTAGTGAATTTATGACCACACAGTGATGTGTGTAGTTCTGCTCCCATATTATGAAAAGAATGTTATGATTTCTGTAGAGACTACGAAGCTTTTAAAAAGATACTTGAATTTTCAGTGACTGACGTGAAAGATCATGTGACAAAAAATTCAATTTTTACGACTTTTACTTTGACAAACAAACTAAAAGCAATATTGACTAAACACGATTTTTGTAGGCAACTTAAACTCTAAACTACAGAAAGGTTTCCCCATTTAACTTCTAAAAGGACTGAAAATCCTTCACTGCGGTTAAATGTGTCATTGCTCTTTAAGTGGACACTTCATTCTCCACCAGCCCAAAGCTATTCTCAACTCCTGTAGACTTTCTTTTCCTTGCCCAGCTGAGTAATTCTTAATTCCAGAACTGATTTTAACTGACAAAGAACAAAGAACAGTACAGCACAGGAAACAGGCCCTTTGGCCCTCCAAGCCTGTGCCGCTCATTGGTCCAACTAGACTATTCGTTTGTATCCCTCCATTCCCAGACTGCTCATGTGACTATCCAGGTAAGTCTTAAACGATGCCAGCGTGTCTGCCTCCACCACCCTACTTGGCAGCGCATTCCAGGCCCCCACCACTCTCTGTGTAAAAAACGTCTGAGGGTTCCACTGGATATTTCTTCCCTTTAACCCCGGCTAGGCCAAGATTCTAGCCTCCTGCATATTGCCACAAACTCAGCCTCATTAATCTGAGCACGAACTCCCACCACTGTTCTTCATAGTGTCCAATTGCATCTACATTTCCTCTACATTCGGACTGGCTGTCTCTATCCTTTGCCATTATGAGATTGTTTTTTCTTGTAACTTTTTACCAAAGTAATATTTTTCTTTCAAGCTCCTGCAGGCATTTCAGAAGTACAAGGAATTAGTCAAACGACCCAGCATCAGTAAGGAGCTGCTTTCGGAACGTGAAATGTTGTTAGCAAAACTTGCAGAATACATTAAAGGTAATGTTCGCACAAGCATTTCTGAAAATGCATCATATTTAGGAACTATTGGTAACATAAATTTTTAACCAAATAGTAATTGAGTAGAAAGTGCTGCTCTTCAAAGAATTTTGATGTTTATTGATGATGCTTTTTGAATGAATTAGGCATTCATGCTGATTTTGAAAGTCGACGGCATGGTGTTCCAGGAGAACCATCAGGCCCACTTTCAGGCAAGAATCTTCCGGAGGTTGTCAATAATATTGTTTGGGTTAGACAACTGGAACTAAAGGTTAGTATTTAAGTAATACATTGTTTCCTCTTGCTACAACATTTAAGACTTTGGAAAAAATTTTTTTATTACTGTCACATGTTGGCTGACATTAACACTGCAGTGAAGTTACTGTGAAAATCCCTGGGATTCTCCGATCCCAGGTGGGATTCTTCGATCTTGTACACTCCGCCACTGCTGCCAGAGAATTTGGCGCTCAGCCAAAGCTCCATTCACTGTCACGGGATTGAAGAATCCCAGTCGTGGTCAAGATCAGACAATTCTGGCCAAAAGTAATGATTTATGCAATATGAAGGAGAGTGGAATTTGCCGTTCATTTTCAACCTTTACAACCATGTACCATGCCAATTCAACTCTTTGGGAAAGGCAGCAGCATTTTTGCATCAAAATCATAGAAATCATAGAAACCCTACAGTACAGAAAGAGGCCATTCGGCCCATCAAGTCTGCACTGACCACAATCCCACCCAGGCCCTACCCCCATATCCCTACACATTTACCCGCTAATCCCTCTAGCCTACGCATCTCAGGACACTAAGGGCAATTTTTTTTTAGCATTGCCAATCAACCTAACACGCACATCTTTGGACTCGGATATGAAACGGATATATGAAACGAATAATTGGATATGAAACTTATGTGCATTCCTCTACATCTCCAGTAGTCATAAGCTGCAAATAGTGCGTTTTGGCAGAAACATGCATATTAGTATAACCACGAAGAGTATTTATAACAGTCAATGTTAACTTGATTTTTTTAACATTGCTACTACTCACTGCAGATCTGTTGACCTAAAGTTGCTCATGGTTGTGGCAGTGGAGGTTTTTGGCCTGATGTTGATCTCTCGTTTTTTCCCCTATCTGTTAGTGGCTAATTAAAAAATAACCAGAGGACAAGCTTGGTGGCCTATTTCCTGTAGCTATGGGCAGTTAACTACTCCATCATAATTTGATTCCCTTGTCCTTCTCTCAATTCTTGAATCTCACTTCCTGAGTAGTCATTTTCATCTCCCCTAATACTCCCCTTTACTTTTCTAGTCAAGGACAAAATCAATCATTTAAATTAGACAGGTAGGATGCTTTGAATTCCACATAATGCTCTTCAGTAGGTTGATTTTGTTTGTTATTTTTGTCGAATAGACAAGTTTTGTGGTTTACCTTGGACTTTACTATAATGTTGTATTATTGCAATTTAGGAACTGGAAGTTCACCACAAATGTGTTTCAGCTAATCCAGGGTATAAACGACATAATCTATTTATTGTTTGAATGTTGAAGAATGGAAACCAACTGATAGTACCTTATATTTGGAATCAATAGTATTAAATTGGAGATATTTGAATGAAGGAAACTAATTGTGAAATGCTAGGTCACTCAGCTCATTGCTTGAACTTCAGCAGTTCCTTCATCCTATTTGTATTTTGTGACATTGTTTCTTAACATGAATCACCACTTGCTGGCAATGAGGGGAAAATAGGTTCCAAAATTTTGGTGGGACAACATGAAATTACATTGATGAAGTCAACATTGTTTGAATCTATATATGTTGTAGAGATAACATAATGGCAGACTAGATTGGTGCTCCGTGGTGCTATGAAACAGAAGGTTATAAGTTGCTTCAGGCTTGCGATCTTCTTGTTATTGAATTCCTGATTTTTGCTTGAGAGAGAAAACTTTGTAAGTGAGTCATTGAGAACAGCTTTCAGATACCACCTGATAGCACCTTCATAATAGCATTGAAAAAGGCCTTAAGATCAAGTTATCTACTTATTCTTCTGGCATTGAGTGGGTCTGGTGCAGAGAAGTATAATGATGAGAAGGAATTTTAAATAGGGGAAGAAGATGGATAAGCTGTATTGAATACATTAATTCTGCATCTTTATTTTAGGCTGAAGATACTGTAAAGATTGCTGAGGCATTGCTGAGTGACCTGTCAGGATTCAAGTCATTTTGGCGAAATTGCAACGAACTTCTGGACCAGTTGAGAACCTACGAGCAAGAGCAATTTGATGACTGGTCTAGGGACATACAATCATCTGTATCAGATCCCACAGCTGGCATCAGGTATAATTGTCTTGTGCACAGAAAATTAGGGTGCACAGAAGAGAATGAAAACAAAATGTCTTCCTTTTTACCAGCAATAACTAAATTTCCGCGATCAAATTTTGTTTTCGCCAGTACAGCGTAATGTTGGTTTCAGCTATTGTAGCACAATCCAAATGTACAAACTATTGTTTCTCAAAGGTCTGACAGGAAATACAGAAAGAAATCATAGAAATCATAGAAACCCTACAGTGCAGAAGGAGGCCATTCGGCCCATCGAGTCTGCACCGACCACAATCCCACCCAGGCCCTACCCCCACATATTTTACCCGCTAATCCCTCTAACCTACGCATCCCAGGACTCTAAGGGGCAATTATTTTTAACCTGGCCAATCAACCTAACCCGCACATCTTTGGACTGTGGGAGGAAACCGGAGCACCCGGAGGAAACCCACGCAGACACGAGGAGAATGTGCAAACTCCACACAGACAGTGACCTGAGCCGGGAATCGAACCCGGGACCCTGGAGCTGTGAAGCAGCAGTGCTAACCACTGTGCTACCGTGCCGCCCAGGAATACAGGAATACAGGAATTCCAAGCAGAATAAACACAGACATGGATTGTTTGGGCCAAATGATCTGCTTCCATCTTGTAACTTCCATGTAATTCTGTGCAAGTGTACAAGTTCTAGGGAACCTGGTACACCCAGGTGTTATACTACCAGTGAGTTGATGCTGTTAAAAGTATTAATGTAACAGCAACCTGTAAGTATAATAATAGTATTGGAATGTATATTTTTTTGCAAAGTGAAGATAAATTCCACAAATGGCAGGTTCACCATTACTAAGCATGTTGCAATAGTTTAGTAATAAAGTTATTCACTCTCCTTTTGCTTTGAAGATACTGGTGTACATCACTGTTAAATTTCAACAAATCATAAGTTGGCTCCAGTTTACTAGATAGTGCAGAACTCCTTTATTAGAACATAAAGGTTTGCATAAATTTGTATACCCATTAACACGTTGATGTAATTTGCGGTAGTTTGCAGGCCAATGGTCGAGTTATAGAATTGGATCACTCAGATGGGAAGTTGAAAATACATTACTCAGACCGCCTGGTTTCATTGTTGAGAGAAGTACGCCAGCTTTCTGCTCTGGGGTTTGCTATTCCTGCACGAATCCAACAAACAGCAATTACAGCTCAAAACTTCTACAGGCAGGCAGTTATTCTCAAACAGGTTAGTATTATTCTAACAAAAGCAAAATACTGCGGCTGCTGGAAATGAAGGAAAAACAGGAAACGCTGGACATATTCAGCAGGGCTGGCAGCTTCTGTGGAGAGAGAAACAGAATTGGTGTTTCAGGTCAAGATTCTGAAGAATAATCCTTGACTTGAAAAGTTAACCCTGTTTCTCCCTCCACAGATGCAGTCAGATTTGCTCAGTATTTCCAGTGTTTTCTGATTGTATTATTTAGTTTGTTTGACTCCGCTTCCTGCATCGTCCTCAAATCATTTTTTTTCCCTTTCCCTTCTATTTTCTTGACATTTGAATGACACAAATCCATTAAAGCATGAAAGTTCAAGCCTCAATATTAAATATGTTTTCACTTTCATTGCCAGGTTGCCCACTTTTACAATACTATTGATCAGCAGATGATTCCTAGTCAGAGACCTATGATGTTAAGCTCTGCTTTATCGTTCGAACAGCTAATAAAGGTAAGGCAATTTGAGTACAAAAAATTTGGGATTTCCTTTATTCTTTCCATATCTGATTAGAGGATTCATGAACCATCTGTTATGACTTTGCAAAAACCTCTTATAGGTAGCTTGACATCTAAAGCCATAAATATTAAGGACTCTATTTTTAAGTCTTGCTAGGGGCAGGAACAGATGGGGCAGGAACAGATGTGGCCAGATGACAAAAATAGCAGCATTAGCCAGTTTCCAGTCAGTTGCTGGCGAGCTTCTTCAGGGTTGGGGGATGTTGGCTCCAAGAACCTGCCTGGATCCCAAATGAGCCCAATTAAGGTAGATAAAGAACTCATTAAAACCAGCGTACTGGGGTGGGAAAATCGCACCCTACGGCCGGAATTTTACCGCCTTGCCTGCCCCGGAATCAGGGCGGGCGAGGCACCGCAGAACAGAATTGTCTGTTGGCCTCGGGCAGGATTTTATGAGCCTCACCCGAGTGAGGTCATGAAATCACGGCCTATGTCTGTTGACCGAATGCATGTTGATTTGTCTCAAATTTCAGATTCAGCCTGGGTAATAATTGGGTGAAATCCTAACATAGTAGCTGGAGAATTTAAATTCAGACAATTGTTAACATTATTGGGGTTACCAGTGAGCAGAAACTGAACTGGACCAGCCATATAAATATTGGGGGTGATTCTCCCCAAAAAATTCCAAGTGTTGAATTTGCGTAAAAACCGGAGTAAATCATGTTTTTTTCTGCGGGAGTTTAAAAATGAATCTTCCACTGCAGAGTGCACCAGCGTGAACTCCAGAAATCTGTGGGTGGGGCCTATTCCTGCTGGAGAGGCCGGCAGCATAGCGCTGAGCAGGCCACTGCATATGCGCCGATCTGTCAACGGTGAGATCGGGGCATGCGCAGTGGCCCCTGTCTGCCAGTCTTCCGGTTGCTGGCTAGCTCAATCGCTGGCCAGCGCCATGACCCTGCAATGCTGCCCCCCACCCCGGCCAGATCGCTGGCCCCCCAAACATGTCTGGGCCAGCCTCAACCCCCCCCACCCAACCACCCAGCCCGCCCTGACCCCCACAGCAGGCTGCACCCACCTGATGCCCAGCCCCAATCACTGGCCTCCCTTCCCCACTGGTCCCGATTGCAGAGTGGCAGCGGGACCCCCACCAGTCACCTCCCCTCCCCTCCAGAGGCCCCGTCCCCTTGGCACTGCCTGATGCCTGGTGGGCAGTGCCAAGATGCCCCCGGGCATTGGCACTTTGCCCCTTGGGCAGGGCAGGGGGCCCAGGCTGGCCCTGCCAAGGTGGCAATGCCCAGGGGGCACCCTCCAGTGCCCAACCCTATCGGGGCCTCGATTGCCCTCTCTTCACTCCAGAAGTGATGGACCGCCAGCTCCCCGCTAGTGGGGAGCTATAGTAAACCCTGCTGAAGTGAAATACTCCTTGTGGGAGGGGAGAGGTTAGCGGATCCGGAGATTTCAGTGCCGGGCCTGCTAATAGCATTGAAATGATAGTTAAATGAGCTGCTGAATATATTAGGCTGCTGACGTCGCTGCAAATCTGATGCTGGGAGAGACGCAGAGCGGGGAAGGCACCCAGCGGGGAGCCTGTGAAATGGCCTCTGCTCGAGTCTCCCGGCCGACTGCGTTACAAAAGTAGGGATGAGAGAATCGCCTCCATTGTAGTTATAAGAGCAGATCAGAGGTTGGAAATTGCTTGCCTGAGTGAGTGCAGCTCCACCAACACTCAAGAAACTTGACATCATCCAGGACAAAGCAGTTTGTTTGATTGGAACCCATCCAACATTCACTCCCTTTACCTTAGTGACAGCAATATGTACCATCCACAAGGTGCACAGCAACAGCTCACCAAAGCTCCTTCGACAATATTTTCCAACCCCGCGACCTCTACTGCCTAGAAGGTCAAGGGCTGTAGATGCTTTACTACCTGCAAGTTCCCCCCCAAACCCCACCCCATCCTGATTTGAAACTATATCGCCATTCCTTTACAGTTGCCAAACCAAAACCTTGAAATTGCCTTCCTAACAGCACTGTGGGTGTATCTACACCATATCGTTTGCAATGGTTTAGGAAGGTGGCTTATCACCACTTCTTCAAGGCAATTAGGGATGGGAAATAAATGTGGGCCAAGCCACCCACATTCCATGAATGAACTCATTAAAAAATTGAAATAAGCTTGTAATAAAACGCTAGGATCAACAATGGGGACCATAGAATGACTGGATTGTCATAAAATAACATCAAAGAAATCTGTCATCCTGACCTGTTCTGGCTTACTTGTGGCTGCAGACCTACAGTAATGTAATTGACATTTAACTACCCTCTGATATGGCTTAGTAAGCCACTTAATTGTGATCAAGAAGGGCAATTTGAGGTGGGTAATAAATGCTGCCCTTGCCAATGATACCCACACCTGTGTTTGAATTTAAAAAACTGTGTTTGCATCACTCTGTGTTGGCACACTGCATTGACCAAAGACTAATCTTAGCTTGGTGGTTGCCCCTGCTTTCTGTTCCTGTCCAGCAGCTTTGGCCACTCTCTGCTTACACAGTGGTTGATCAGTGATGATTTCTAAACTATTTTCATCATCTTTAATTAGAACCCAAAAGCTGGTTCCAAGGAATCTGGCGGTAAAGTACAGATCACTTGGGATAACCCTAAGGAGCTAGAGGCCTATATTCAGAAACTTCACACTGCAGCGGAACGGCTTACAACAGAGAACAGAAAGCTGAGGAAGTGTCACACTGACTTCCGTGATAAGGTAAGAATATGAAGCATGGAACAGAAAAGGTTATCTGGCCCATCGGACTCATTCTTTTCATATTTTACTTAATTTACAGGGTGAAAATTGCAAATACCTTGTATTAAAAAAATGTTATTTGATCACTAATATGCCTGGGAGGTCTACAGTCTGCAAACATTGGACAGTTAATCATATCAGTGGGTAGCTAGCTCTCTGACCCTAGATCTGCCTCTCTGAAAATAGCTTGGGGTCGGGTTCAGGAGGAACCCAGTTGATGGCACCTCCGATCCAGACCTCAAATGAAAATTCAGCACCCTCTGGCACCTTTGTGTGTAGTTTTGAAGTTAAAATGTTGTAACATAAATAGTTAAGAAATAATTTATTAATTACAAATTAAATTGTTAGGGTGGCTATTGATGAGAGAGATCTTGTCCTTTGCAGGTCGTAGCTCTTATGAACATTGATCTACTTCGCCAACAACAACGATGGAAAGATGGACTGCAAGAGCTGAGATTTGTTTTCTCCACCCTGGAGTCGCAGGTATTTTAACAGGAATGTTTATGACATTATAACTAGAAATTACATCTTCCACACAAATAGATTTAATGGGTTTGCATTATTTTTCAATCATATTTGATTTAATGAGATGTAGGATTTTAAAAATATATTAATCATGTAATTAAATTTTTACTCTTCTATATATAAAGCAACTAATGGGAAATCATTCTTTTCAAGTGAACTTTTATGAATTTTAAAATGTGTAGTCAATAACATGTTGCTAATATGGTATTATTATATTCAACCCCAAGCTTTACTACTGGTCTAATATCTTCTCCATTACAAAGGCTGCCTAATTCTGCCTGTAAATACAGCCTGCCTTTTCACCCATAGTTTAGCCCTTCAGCCACAAAGTCTCATCTATGCCATTTGTCATCTTCAGGCTAGAACATCCCATGACTATTTCTCTTCACTAACTCTCTCCTCTCTCTATTTCCACTCTCCTCCCTCTCTCTTATCTATCTCCTCATCTCTCATGCACTCTCTCTCGTCTGCACCCTCATGCACTCTCTCCCTCTCATGAGCACCCTCTCTCGTGAACACCCACTCGTGCAGTCTCTCTCACGTGTACTCTCTCTCATGCATTCTCTCCCATGCACTCTCCCTCTCGTTCACACTCTGAAACACTCTCGCTTTCATGCACAGTCTCATGCACATTCTCTCATGCACTCTCCCTCTTGTGCACTCCCTCTCTCTCTTCTCATGCATTCTCTCTCTCTTGTGCACGCTCTCTCACATGCACCCTCTCTCATGCACTTTTACTCTTGTGCACTCTTTCTCTCATATACTCTCTTTCCCATGCACGCTCTTGTGCACCATCTCTCTCATGCACTCTCTCTCGTACACTCTCTTGTGCATTCGCTGTCAAACGCCCTCTCTCATTCTCTCTCCTGCACTCTCTCTTGAATTCTCCTTCTTCTCGAGCTCTAGTGCCCTCAAACTCTTTTGCACTTGCATTTTTTTCTTGCTCTCTTTCACTCCCTCTCACTTCCTCTCTCCATTTCTCTTCACCTCTCTGCTCTCTGTTGCTTGCTCTCTCCTGCTGTCTCAGGTCCTCTCCATCTCTCTCCCGCCCTGTCTCACACACTCTGCCTCACATTCTGTCCTGTGTTTTCTCTTGTGCATTCTTGACATGTAGCACTCTTGAGCTCTCTCACAGCTGTTCTGTGACACTCCCTCTCACTGACATTCTCTCTCACTCACTCTCACTGACATTCTGTCTCACTCGCTATCACACACTTCCTCACACTCTCTCTCACACACGGTCTCACACGCTCTCTCACTCTCTTATCCCCACCTCTCACTTTTTCTCTCATTCCTTCTCTCAATCCCTCACTTAAACCCTCTCTCTCACTCCCTGTCTCTAATGGACTTTTAGGGTTTCCTGAGGTTGCTATATAAATGCAAGCCACTTTGTTTGATTGGGTGGGTGGAATGAGCTCGATTGGGTGAGGGGGTGTTAGAATGGGAGTTGATTAGGCACCGGAAGAAGTATTCCCTGTAAACACAACTGAAAAATCCCCATGTAGGCAATATACAAGTCAGCCTTGTTAAATTGCTGTGCATTCCTGACTGCACAAAACAATTTAAATTGGCTAAACACGTAAAGAAATCAGCATTATTGGATGATTGCTGCCAGTGATGCATCCACTAGCAGCCTAGGATGAACAAAGGACTCAGGCAGCAAGTGAGTGAGGGCAGTATGGGGAGGCTGACTGGGGATGGGGTGGAGTAGAGGATTGTAAGAAAGAGCAAAGGGGTGTTTCTCAGCAGTCCCTGCCTTTCTGATGCTGACAGATACTGAGTGCCTTTGAACAAGGGAGCCCACCCCGGGAGTCTGCAAGCAAATTCAGCAGGCTTTTACTTTTCGGGCTTCCCACATGACGTTTGCCCAGCACACTGCTGGTGAGATACCAGTGGCGGCTGAATTGTGGTCCTTAAGTTTGCATTAATTGACCACTTAACGGCCTCAATTGGTGTTGGTGTGGGAAAGCTGTCCACAAACCTTCATTCCCTGGATTTAATAGGGACAGAAGTGAAAATGTGGTGGGTCCCCACTCAGCACCGCCCAGAATGATTAAAGCATTCCCCTATCGCCTCCAAACTTGCCTCATGGCAAGGCACTGAATTCTCCCAAAAGGCTGTGGGTGCTGGGACTATTGGAATTTTCAAGATTGATATTGATGGATTTTTTTTTTTGTTGGGTAAGATATTCAGAATTATGGAGCAAAGATAGGTAAATAGAGTTTAGTCCAGGTCTGAAATTATGTACTTGGATGGCAGGAAAGGTGCAGGGGGCTGAATTTCCTGCTTCTGTTCCTATCATAGCTTGGGTGAGGGTGGGGCGAGTGTAAGTTCGTGCTGATCTTACATTTGAATTTTTTTTAAAGGGCTTTCGTTCTGGAGATATGAAAGCATGGCGACAACATTGGAATCATCAGTTGTACAAAGCACTGGAACATCAGTATCAGATGGGCCTGGAGGCCTTGAATGAAAATCTTCCTGAAATTGTTGTGGAGCTCACATTCAAGTAGGTTCTTGAAAACACATCTCGCAGTATATTGTTTAAAGCAATTTATTTTGGATTTAACCTAGTTTATTGAATGTTGATGCTGTTATGATTGCAATTAATAATTAATGTGATAGTTCTGAATAATATGAAAATAAATTTGAACAATCTTTATGGCTCTATGACCAAAAACTTCGCTAATATCTTTGGATCAGTGACCTTAACAAGTATTTCAAATTGCAATTTTTAAATTTGTTGAGATGTTTCTGTGAGTGATAGATTAACAGAAGAAAAAATACTCTCTGAGCCATAGGTACCAGGTCAATCTGTGTTACTGCTGTGGAAAATAGTATGAAAAGCTGTGACAGGCTTCAGATTACCAGATAATTACGTGTTATTCAATGCATTTTGATACATTTTCTTTTGACTGCAACTGAAGGTGAATCTGTGACTTTGCTGCTTGCAGATCGCACTGCTATTAATCTGAGGTTGCAGTGGCAAGAAAGCAAGTGTAACCTGGTATTAAGTTTTGAATAACTAACATTGAGAAAGTTGCTGTAGGTGATTTCTTTTTAAAGCAAAGGATTGTTACAGATTCTGATTAAGATTTTTATAGTCAGTCTTGGGTAGTCTGTTTTACCCAGGAGCAGTTTTGGAACCAGACATGAGGCTCTGAACCAGTCAGGGACTCTGCGTGATCCAGTCCCTGTCGCTGGGTACCACTGGTAGCTTTGGTTAGTCCAGACAGGCTAAGTGCTCAGTTTCTGCACATTGGTCATTGGCAAGGTCATGGATAACAGTCTGTGCAATCCATGCAGCTGCAGAATCGGGCCCTGACTGGATCCAAACTCTAAACCAAAATTTGCAAAAAGTATCACTCTATGCCTCCGCACCCCTTCCCAACCAAATTCCTGTTCATAAAACTGTCTCCATATGTGATAAAGTTTTCTACATATAACAGGGACTACAATTCAAAAACGCTTAATTGCTTGAAAGCATTTGGGACATCTTGAGGTTGTGCAAGGTGTGATGTAAAGGCTTCTTTTGCTTTCTCACTAATTTAGTGGAAGTCATCTGCAAAATGCTGCTTAAACATTTTAGAACTTTAACATTTTTAGCATAGTTAGCAAGAGAATTGTTTAATTTGTTGAGCTGGCTCTGTGAACATCTGCCTGTACTTTTTGACTAGTGCTAAATAAGGGAGTGGATGCATGTGACTTTGAGGTTTTGTTGGTTCTTGTGAGCTACATTGTGTGGAATAACCATTTCTATCTCTCTATATGGTGCAGACAAGGAAGGCTGCAGTTTAAGCCTCCATTTGAAGAACTAAGAGCAAAATACTACAGAGAAATGAAGAGATTTATTTCTATTCCAAACCAGTTCAAGGGTGCAAGTGAACCAGGGGAAGATCCTATCTTTGTTGTCATGATAGAGAGAAATTCAAAAGGTTTTGTCACTGTTTTCAGTAAAGCAGAAGATCTGTTCAAACGCCTGGCAGCAGCTTTGGACAAGTTTCAGGTAAAGCAGTTTGCAAAGTCTTCTTCACCAACCCGATTTTGATCTCTAATTTCAGAAATACTGTTGTATGTTGTAGAATCACAGAATTATATAGCAGAGAAGGAAACCATTTCGTCCATCATGCTTCTGCCAGCTCTTTAAAATAGCTATCCAATTGGTCCTACTCCCCTGCTCTCACCCCATAACTCTGCAAATGTTTGCTTTCCTTGATGTCGAGGCAACCGGAGCTGTAATTGCCAGTACAAAGAACAATACAGCACAGGAACAGGCCCTTTGGCCCTCCAAGCCTGCACCGATCATGTGTTCCTAACTAGACCATCCGCTTGCATCCCTCTATTCCCAGTATGTTCATGTGGCTATCTAGATAAGTCTTAAATGATCCTAGCGTGTCTGCCTCAACCACCTTGCTTGGTAGTGCATTCCAGGCCCCCACCACCCTCTGTGTAAAATACGTCCCCTGCATATCTGTATTGAACCTTGCCCCCCTTACCTTGAACTTGTGACCCCTTGTGTTTGTCATTTCTGACCTGGGAAAAAGCTTCCAACTGTTCACCCTATCTATGCCCTTCATAATTTTATAAACTTCTATTAGGTCGCCCCCCAACCTCCGTCTTTCCAGGGAGAACAACCCTAGTTTACTCAATCTCTCCTCATAGCTAATACCCTCCATACCAGGCAACATCCTGGTAAACCTTTTCTGCACTCTCTCCAAAGCCTCCATGTGCTGGTAGTGTGGTGACCAGAACTGGACGCAGTATTCCAAATGTGGCCTAACTAACGCTCTATATAACTGCAACATCATAGGCCAACTTTTATACTCTATGTCCCGTCCAATAAAGGCAAGCATGCCATATGCCTTCTTCACCACCTTTTCCATCTGTGCTGCCACCTTTAAAGATCTGTGGACTTGCACACCCAGATCCCTCTGTGTGTCTATACTCCTGATGGTTCTGCCATTTATTGTATAGCTCCCCCCTGCATTAGATCTACCAAAATGCATCACATCGCATTTATCTGGATTAAATTTCATCTGCCATTTCCCCGCCCAATTTTCCAGCCTATCTATATCCTGCTGTTCATCTGACAATGTTCATCACTATCCGCAACTCCAGCAATCTTTGTATCGTCCGCAAACTTACTAATCAGACCAGCTACATCTTCTTCCAAATCATTTATATATATCACAAATAGCAGAGGTCCCACTACAGAGCCCTGCAGAACACCACTAGTCACAGACCTCCAATCAGAAAAAGACCCCTTCACTGCTACCCTCTGTCTTCTATGGCCAAGCCAGTTCTGTACCCACCTAGCTAGTTCACCTTTGATCCCGTGAGATTTAACCTTTTGCACCAGCCTGCCATGAGGGACCTTGTCAAATGCTTTACTAAAATCCATGTAGACGACATCCACGGCCCTTCCCTCGTCAATCATTTTTGTCACCTCCTTAAAAAACTCAACCAAATTTGTGGGCCAAAGGAAGTGGGAGATGCTTTGAAGGCCAGATTTGGAAGAATGCAGAATTTTCCTGGGACATTGCACACATAGGAAGGGACTAGGGATTTGAGCATGCAAATACGACTTTTAAAATGGAATTGAACCATGCAAGCAAAAACATGCGACTCAAGTTTATAGAGGGTGGAAGATTGGAATCCAGAAGAGAATTAGAATACTTAAGTCTAGGCTTAAGAAATAAATGTGTGAGGGTTTTAACAGCAGATGGGCTGGAGATGTTCAGTATTACTGAGGTGGAAGTAGGCGGTCTTTGTGATGGAATGAATATGGGATTTAAAGCTCATGAGGTTACAATTAATCTGGTTCAGCCTGAGAATGTGGCCAGGGAAATTGAATCGATATGTAAAAAACATAGTTTGTGACAGGAGCTTCGAACATTGGCTTGGGTCTTCCCAATATTTAATTGGAGGAAATTTTGTATCCAAGACTGGATGCAGGTTAAGCAATGTGACAACCCAGAGGCAGTGGAGAGGTTGAGCAAGGCAGTGGTGAGATAGAACTAGGTATTGCAAGCATAAACATCTTGAGATAATGTTACTGGAAGTAGCATACATGAGATGTAGTGGAAATAAAGGAAGATTCTTGGGGTTTCCAGAAGTTAGAATGTGGGGGCAGGAAGAGAATTCTTGAATGGGAAGATGGAATGGCAGTTTGCATGGACAGAGAGGTCAAAGAAGGAATTTTGAGGATGGGACTGTTGACATCTGATTTAAAGAGGAGACAAGAGAGCAAGGGTGGATCTCATAGTCAAGATAAGTTTGAAGAGGGAATGAGGAGAGATATGAGAGAAATCAGTGAGAGTCTGTGGCAGCAGAGAACCTTCATAGTAGCTTGGTTAGATTTTTAAGAGGGTAAAAGAAGGAAGTGGCAGAGACAGCTGACCGGATGGTCTCAATATTATTGACAGAGTATATGAGCTCCTGGCACTTGGAATACAAGAGAATGACTCATAGGAAAGGGTTTGAATATTATTTACTTTTAATATCAAAAGTAATTGTTTCAAATCTATTCTGTTGAAAAATAGTAAACAATCTCAAAATATGAAATTGAAGTACTTATTTTTGTATCATAGCCAGTTTATGATGATATTAGAATCCACCAGTCAGAGGATCTAATTCAAAGTAATCAAGTTTGTACATAAAAATATTGATTGTTCTGTGTACTTTCTAGTTATTTCAGTTTGTCACAATTTTAATTGCTGTCCCCATTGAGAACAAATTAGTAGTTCACAATTAGTTCATTATCTATTAACAACTATTTAACAATGGTGTTTTTTTTCTCTATAAAGGAATGGGTTGTGCTTGGACAAGTGGATGTTGAGGCATTAATTGAGGAACATCTTCATACTGTACAAGACTGGGAGAAGAATTTCAAGGCTCTCAAAGGCAAAGGAAAAGATTCTGAAAGGCTTCCAAGGTTGAATTTAAATAGTTTAAAAATATATATATTTATAATAATACACAGCATGACAAGGAAAAGACAAACTAAAGAAGCCGTAAATAATTCTTTGAAGTGTTCTTTGGAACCTTTATTTGAATGCTTGCTTAGGGACATGTTTGCTATTGAGAGAGTGATCAATCTCATGGAGAGCCATATGTACCATGTTGAGTGGATGCAGTATTGGCACGCACAGATTGTATGCGTTGCTGATGTCACAGAGATGTATGTATTAGATGCCAAGTAGCCCCCAGCTGGTGGACCCTGCTGATTCTCACATGACCCATGAAAGGACTGATACAGTCAGCAATGATATTGAAGGATGCAGCCCTCATGGGGCAGCATCAACATCAGCTGCTCCTTTGGCCCCTCTGACTGAAGCAATGGAAAGTCTCTGCATCATGTGCATTTTGGATGTGCACCTTCCTTCTTAAGGAAGGTGAGTTTCTGAGCTGTGCTTTAAGCACCCGCTGGAGAAATGTGCCTGAATTAATGTGGCTCCCTTCCATCTGAGTCAATGCTTTGAGGCCTCAGCTGGACCTTTGGTAGGCCTTGAAAGGCCTGTCTTACCCTGCCTCACTAGAACTGCTTTCTGCATATTTCTCCTTTTTCTCTCCCTCTTCAAGGTCCACAACTCTCTGGAGAGCCATGTTATGAAGAGTGCAGTGGACCACCACAATCTGAGAAACTTGATAAAGTGTACTGGAGTATGCCCCCTCAAACAGGCAAGGCACCTGAACTGCATCTTCAGGAGTCCATTGGCCTGCTGTAGGTGACCTTTCTGCTGAGATGACATGATTGTTGTTCTTCTATGCCTCTGTAGAAGTGTTGTCTACAGATATCAGAAGCCATTTCTTTAATGGATACCCTTGTCCTAGCAGTTATCGTGTAGCTGAGGACCTTTGCCGATTGCCTAAGAATGAAGGCAGGATACTCTGCACACAATGGCAGAAGGTTCTTGTGGTTGCACGCCAGCTAAAAGTTCACAGAGTGGAATCCCTTCCTATTTATAAAAGCCTCCAGCCACTCAACCAGTTCCTTGATGACCACGTGAATGCATTTGATGACCCCCTGCATCTGAGGGAGTCGAGCAATAGAGGCAAATACTCTATTGTATGTGTGATTCTTTGTATGTGTGATCCCATTAGTGGTGAACTCAATGTAACGCCTTTCAAGAAGAACATTCATGATTTGTCTCATGCTGCTTTGTCTGCCAATAATGAGAGCCTGTTAGGTCCATTGCTGCCCAGTGAAAGGGCCCAGAAGCAAAGATATTTAGCCCATGTCACTTTAAAGGCTGTTGACAGGGCCTACTCACTCGATTGGAGAGGAATTAAGCGCTCCCACACGAGGGTAAACATTCCTGTTTAGCCTTGACTGATGCATCTTGTAGCTGCACTCATACGCTGTCATTTGCAGGAAGCTCATTCTTTGCCTGTATACCCTATGGTGAGCATAATGCCATTATATCCTCTTTGCCCCTCATATTTCTCCCATGCCTCACAACCAATTGGTTGTTGGAGTGGCTGCTCATCATTGCTACTCAGTCCCATGAGATGGTCTTCCTTGCCATTGGATGCACCATAATGGCTGCCTGGATCCTCCTGATATATCCCAATAAGCCCTGGAGATTTGCTTCCTTCCTAATTTGTCCAGTGTCTACAGATCAAAAAGTCTGGATCCTCTGCACACTCAGTGGCCATGTGTTCTACTGTATGACAAGCTCTCTGATCCTTCTCCATTTTATAGACCATTATTAAATGCATCTGCCTCCAATCCTGTCTCCCTGCTGCAATGCTATTGCCTCTTCATGTAGCTAATTGTGATCCAGTATGTTCCCAGTGATTCTCCTCCAAATAATTTTCTGCCCTTTGATGAGCTCTCAATTGTTGATCCATTTCTTTTGGATGGGTTTCCACTTCACAGCATCTAATGCCTCCACCAAGATTGCTTTGGGATGGAACTACGTGAGGAAGCCAACATATCATTCGCGGTTGCAACAGTGCTGGCACGCCTGCCTCCAGTAGCATCTCTTCAGCCCACAGTTGCTGTCTTCATGGCTACCTACAGTCATGATGTGGAGATGCCGGCGTTGGACTGGGGTGAACACAGTAAGAAGTCTCACAACACCAGGTTAAAGTCCAACAGGTTTATTTGGTAGCAAATACCATAAGCTTTCGCAGCGCTGCTCCTTCGTCAGATGGAGTGGAAATGTCCATCTGACGAAGGAGCAGCGCTCCGAAAGCTTATGGTATTTGCTACCAAATAAACCTGTTGGACTTTAACCTGGTGTTGTGAGACTTCTTACTGTACCTACAGTCATCCAGCCCTGGCTCTTAGAAAAACATTAATGAATCCTATCTCATTCCCATTTGACATGGTGAGAGTCACAGGGTTAAGAGTTTGTATAAATTGGATGACAGAAAGATTATAATTTTTCTTATGGCTTTTTCCCATTTGACGAAAATTGAAATTACAAAAGATTTTCAAATCTTGCAGTGTCATCAAAGTGGATTGTATTACAATTAATTGTAATCCAGTGAAGGCTATGATTGATGACCTTATTCAGATGCTATTTGATGCCTTGCTTCAATCATTAAGAAAGTCCATACAAGGTAAGCCCTTCTCATCATGTGTGACGCAGACAGTTTAGTTTTAATGTGCTGAGATCTGCCAATTATTTATTCATTCACGGGACGTGAGTGTCAATAGTAAGATCAGCATTAAATATCCTTCAGAAGGTGGTGTTGAGCTGCTTTGTGGGGTGAGACATAATTGTTTGGAGCATTGTGAGTTGGACTCATTTTTCAACTATTATATATATCTATTTTCTGAAGTAATAGATGTAAATCTGTATGCACCTAAATGGTAGCAAAATGGTGCAGTGTAAAATTGAAAATATATCACTAGGGCCACAAGTTTGAAGGACCATTTTCTTTTGGAATTTAATTTGTCTAAAACAATTAGTGACTGAGGCAAGTTGTGTTCATTGTGTAATGTAAAAATTCTTGGCTAATTAAAGTACTAACTTTGTAACTATCTATATTAATGTAGAATGAATGGTGCAGTCAATGTAGTAAACACATAGTAAAACCAAATGTAATCAGTTCTGTCAAGATTTTTTATAACTGGTGCTCATTGATTTTGTTTCTCTTGTAACAATTTTATGCAGCAAATATCCACGAGATTGATAGTTTTGTGAGTGATGCAATGGAGATATTATCAACTAGACCTGAGACGGTGGAAGAAATTGGGGAGGCAAATTTAAAACACACAGAGATTGCTTCAAAGAAACCACATGTAAGAATAGTTAGCTGGATGCAAAGCATCCAATGATTAAACTTTTTAAACTTTATATACATTATATTTATTATTGACCATTGTTTTATTTGGATATCAATAGGATCTTTATTCAGAATGATGTATTAAAGAATATCTTGGAAAAATTAGTGTATGATATTACAGATTGAGAATAAACTAATTTCATGTGAGAACTTCCAATTCCCAACTTTTTCCACAAACTGTATTTTTAGTTGGGGGTGTTTTTTGTTTAGCAATTGTACAACATTTTAAAAAATTGTTTCTCAGCTTAATTGTTTCAGCCTAGAAATGAAATTAGGTCGAACTGTGTGACAGGTTAAGACGAGCATGATTGAGCCAAAATTTTCTGTCAAAGTAACAGTGAATCATAGATATCATAGAAACCCTACAGCACAGAAAGAGGCCATTCGGCCCATCGAGTCTGCACCGACCACAATCCCACCCAGGCCCTACCCCCATATATTTTACCCACTAATCCCTTTAACCTACGCATCTCAGGACACTAAGGGGCAATTTTAACATGGCCAATCAACCTAACCCGCACATCTTTGGACTGTGGGAGGAAACCGGAGCACCCGGAGGAAACCTACGCAGACACGAGGAGAATGTGCAAACTCCACACAGACAGTGACCCAAGCCAGGAATCGAACCCAGGTCCCTGGAGCTGTGAAGCAGCAGTGCTAACCACTGTGCTACCATGCCGCCCAAGCTAATGAAGCTAATGATATACATTATTCATACATAACTATTGCAGCAACTTCAGGAAAGGGGCAGCTGTGTGGTTAAACTGAAATCTATAAAAGTTGTTTTGTGGATTTCACCATTCTATCGGTAGCTTCATGAAAATGACACCTCATTGTCTGGTTTACTAGTGGAACGCTTTGAAATGTAGTCTTGTGTTTAGAGTCTTCATGGCTTTAAAAGGACCTCTTCTCCCGGCACTACCAGGGTGAATCTTCCAGTATCATTTTAAATAAAGTCCCTTCAACTAACATCTGAGCATAATTGAATGGAATTCCAGTAACAGGACACCCTGTGCTGATTCCTTGCTCTTTAACTCACCACAATAATCATTTCTTCGAAACAGGAAACTGTCCTCACCAGGAGTCAGCTTGGTAGTTTACTCAAAAACAGTTCTTTCCTTCTGCCTGGTATAACAGTGCCTGTTATGGGTCTCCTTCCCAAATCTCCCTGCCTGACTGTTTCTGAGAGTTTGTGAACGTGTACATAACCAGACCTCTACTTTTTTGTTAAGGTATTTAAGCTTGCACCTTACTTTCTATAAGTTTTGAGTTGAATTTCTGTCTCCATAACAAGCACATCACATGGGGTTGTCTCTGGGCAAATTTAGGAAGAAGCCACATGGACTTGTCTATAAGCAGATTTCATAAGAGGTCACATCCCTTCTCCAAGTTATTCAATTTCACCTTCAGTTAAAGGAAACAGTTTAAAACATAACCATCTTATTAAGTCCAATGTTTGTAGCAGTAGGTATAACTATACTTGCCCACAGATAGTCAAATCTTATATTGTGTAAATGTATTTCTTAAACTGTTAGCAAGCTCCTCGTGTCAACCTGACAAGCTGGGAAGGCTTTGAACAATGAATCTAAAGAGCTCCAGCCAAGGACGGGTGAGAGGCTGCTGCTCACAACACTGGTTCTGAGTGTGTTTTCACTATTTGACAGATAATTGGCATCTTCTTGGAAATTACTTCACCTGTCTTACTCTTCACTCATCTTCACCTGCACTTTCCTGCTGTCAGTCATTATCATGGCATGGTTGCAGCTTATGCACACTACCTTGCACCACTTATGAGGAACAAGGGGTGCAGCAACAGCTACCTTCTCATTTAGAATCCACACTGCTCAGCAGATCTCTGCCTCTCCTGCAGGAAGAGAAAGTAGAGAGTTGTGAGTATTAGAAGTGGCTTGCATGGAAAGGATGGAAGTGTTATGATCCCAGTTGATGTTATTACTGGACAGGATGATCCCTGAATGGAACCCTGGCTCAAAAGGCTATAACACATAAATTTTGTTTAGAAAACGTGGTGGAAAGGAATCACGGGACTGCTAATTAACAAAAGAAGAAAAATTATTGAACATGCAAAATTTGATTATCATTCAATACTCATTTATCCCTCCCCCCCCATAGCTTCTATATTTAGATGGCACCTGACTTTTGATTTACCCCTGAAGTCTGCTTTCCCATTTTAAATCTGGTTATTGCATTTGTCTTTTTAACTCAGAATGCTTTATCTGCTTTTCCCTTGAATTTCCCTGACCAGTACCTCTTTAGCTTCTTGGTCTCTGTTCTCTTAATGTCTTCCTAAGACATTCTTTCTGTCCTCACTCCCACATTGTCTGGACAGTATTGGTTCCTTGGGAAGTCTGCTCCTTTGCAGTCCCCTTGTCCTGTCCAGCTTTCTTCATGATGTGGAGATGCCGGCGTTGGACTGGGGTAAACACATTAAGAGTTTTAACAACACCAGGTTAAAGTCCAACAGGTTTATTTGGTAGCAAATGCCATTAGCTTTTGGAGCGCTGCTCTTTCGTCAGATGGAGTGGAAATCTGCTCTCAAACAGGAAATCTGCTCTCAAGCCCTGTTTGAGAGCAGATTTCCACTCCATCTGACGAAGGAGCAGCACTCCGAAAGCTAATGGCATTTGCTACCAAATAAACCTGTTGGACTTTAACCTGGTGTTGTTAAAACTCTTACCAGCTTTCTTCAGGCAGAGTTGAGAGATGTTCACTCCCTGGAGTCTTCAACTGCCAATGAATTAAGCAAAAAAACCTCAAAAACCTTCCTACCTTAAAAGGTCCTCTGGTTGCTAGGCAACAACTTCATGCTTCCACTAGCTTTTATTCACACTTTATACTGTAACATCTCTATTAGTCAACTCCTCCCCCCACCCCCCGAACCACTCTGCTGATTTCTATGTTACTTGCATATGGCTCAGAGATTTTAACCTGTTCTTTAATTTATCTCTGAGCTTCTGGTACTCTCTAATAGGACTCTTCCTGATCCTAATTCACTCTTGAACTTGAATTCATCCATTCTAAATTGCACTGCCTTCTCCCTTTTTATTTCTCAATTCTTCAATCTGATTGTGAACAGGCAATTGTATATCTCTTTAATCACAGATGCCAGAGGCCTTGTTTTCTTTGCTGGGTTATCAACTCTCAGACCCAGCAACTTGCTAAAAAATTAAAAATCTAAACACATAAGGACAATTCTAATGAATGGCATACACTGTTGGATGCCTTGACACAGCGAATTATAGCCCAGTGTTTCTATCCAGGTTTCTGTTAATAACCAACAATTACTGCTGAATTGGTTAAAAGCAAATTACTGTGGATGCTGGAATCTGAAACCAGAAGAGAAAACGCTGGAAAATCTTAGCAGGTCTGGCAGCATCTGCAAGGACAGAAAAGAGCTGACGTTTCGAGTCCTGATGACCCTTTGTCAAAGCTTTGACAAAGGGTCATCTGGACTCAAAACGTCAGCTCTTTCCTCTCCTTACAGATGCTGCCAGAACTGCTGAATTGGTGCTCCTCTAATGCTTTTGTGATTCACTTTTCTCATATCTTAACTTTAAGTGTGAAGCTTGTGGGGAAAATAGAATACTGATTACTGTCCTGTACATGTCTGGTACAAATTTTTTAGTTACTTTGAATTCTATAATTTCTTTAAGGTTTTACCCTTGTTTCAAGATGCTGAAGATAAAAACAAGCTGCTGCGCTCTGTAGCAGGTGGTGGTCTTGAAACTCTTAGCAGCTTAAGAGCAAAATGGGACAAGTTTCAGTTAATGATGGAGAGCCATCAGCTTATGGTGAAAGAACAGGTAAAAGTACTGCATTTTCTTTATGTTCTATCCTTGCATTTAAGTTGCATACAGAAGCCAGCATGAATTTTCCTTTGTTCAGTACCTTTCTTGCATCACTGCAGCCAAGAGCAATATTAGAATTGGTGTGTAATTCCTGCAGCCATTTACTGGTTTTATTGTGTGTTACCTCTTTAGGTTGAAATTATGAAAGCAAATGTTGAGTCTCGTATAAATATGTACGTCCAAAAGCTGGAGAAGTTTGAAGCTCGTTGGAATCAGCTGAAGCCCAGTGATGATATTGTTGACAGTGGAAATGGGGAAATCCTCAACAAATGTGTGGAATGTATAAAGGAGAAGAGAACTGAGTTTGATGAACTGGAGGCAATCAGAAAGAAGTTGATGTATGTTTCTGTTAATGGGGAAATACAAAATACAATCCGTGCCGCATGATGCTAAAATTTTTAATACTTTGTGAAATACTCCTGAAAGCTGTAACAGGCATATCTGAGGAGTTATCATGAACAGCCTACAATCTATAAGAAGTCTCACAACTCCAGGTTAAAGTCCAACAGGTTTATTTGGTATCACGAGCTTTTGGAGCGCTGCTCCTTCATCAGGTGAGTGACTCACCCAATGAACTTTTGGACTTTAACCTGGTGTTGTGAGACTTCTTACTGTGCCCATCCCAGTCCAATGCTGGCATCTCCACATCATGGCTACAATCTATACATATATATATGCGGTCACTATGTGCCAAGAAATTCACTTTTCAATTGGATTTATAATTCTTACTCCACTGATTTTTTTGTGATTGTTTTTTCAGGGCTGGACATTTAGAAATGCATATTCTCAGCATTTCATTGATGGACAAATGATTAATCTGAACACGCAAGATTGTTCACACTGAAAGGCTTGAGATATAAGCATAGTGTGGGAACTTTTTTGAAGTTTGGAGGTCTCCAATGTTTGGGTACTCCTGGGGCAGAATTTTATTTTGCCCCCAAGGTGGATTCTGAGGCAGTGGGGAATTGTAAAATTGCAAGGATAGGATTCCCCAGGATCCTGCCCACCTGCTCTGCCAAAGATGCAATTTCACAGTTGGGCAGGTGGGGCCTCAGTCGGGAAACCCACCTTTTCACCTACCTAATAAGGTCCTTAAGTGGCCACTTAATCTTCTCGGTCTGCATGGCTTAGTAGTGTACCAATTGGTAGCATTGATCCAATTTATTTACTGGGATAGCTGGCTAATAAAATATTCTAAAACAGCTTGTTATATGTAATTATTTCAGTGAAGACTGTCACCATTTCAAAGTAGAGGAACCTCAATTTGAGTTGGCCGAGCATCTTCGTGAGAACCTTGAACAGTATGAAAGTATGTGGTCATTATATGAAGACTTTACAAAAGGTTTACAAAATATGATAAATGAGGACTGGATCTCCTTTAGGTAGGTGAATGTAGTTGTTTTAAATTACAAAAATTTGTTTGCTGCATTTTCAAATACCCAATTTTTCTACAAATTCTCAATGGATATTGTACCGATTTGTTTTTTTTCATGATCTTTAACTTTGCTTCACTACAAAAAGCCTCTCACCATTTTTGGCAGGTAGGTCAGGCAGATCAGGTCATGAGGTTTTTCAAGCTATTACGAAGACTGATGCGCAGATGGCAATGTTGGAAATAGATTAAGATGCAAAATTCAATTTTCTCCCTCTGGATGAAATGCCCAGTTTTGATTGCACTATTTAGTCGTGCCTGCCAGAAACTAATGGAACTTATTCTAGCCATTGCAGGTGAACTTGACTGAACAATAATTCTGCAACTTTGACTTATGAATAACTCTGCAGCGTCTTAGTTGTGATATTGAGGAAAGATATTAGCACAGACGGCGTGGAATCTGTATGGGTTGAGTTAAGAAAACGCCAAGGGGCAAAAAACATTTGTGGGGGTTTTACACAGACCACCAAACTATAGAGGTAATGTTGGGTATAACATTAGACAGGAAATTAGAGATACCTGTGTTAAAGGAACATCTGTGATTATGGGTGACTTTAATCTGCATATAGATTGGGAGAGTCAAATTAGTCACAATACAATAGAGGAAGAATTTCTGAAGTGTTTACGGGATGGTCAGTACGTTGAGGAACCAACAAGGGAACAGGCCATCTTGGACTGAGTATTGCGCAGAGGTTCAGCAGGCAACTAAGAAGGCAAATGGTATGTTGGCCTTCATAGCGAGAGGGTTTGAGTTTTATTGCAATTGTATAGAGCTCTTTGTGAGGCCAAGCATGGAGTATTGTGAGCAGTTTTGGTGTCCTTATCTGAGGAAGGATGTCCTTGCTATGGAGGGACTGCAGCAAATGTTTACCAGGCTGATTCCTGGGATGGCAGGTCTAAGTCGGTTAGGATTATATTCATTGGAGTTTAGAAGAGTGAGAGGGGATCTCATAGAAACTTATAAAATTTTAAGAGGATTAGATAGGATAGATTTAGAAAGAATGTTCCTGCTGGTGGGGGAGTCTAGAACTAGGGGTCATAGTTTGAGGATAAGGGGTAAACCTTTTCGGACTGAGATGAGGAAAAATTTCTTCACCTAGAGGGTGATGAATTTGTGGAATTCCCAACCACAGAATGTAGTTGAGACCAAAACATTGGGCCCGATTTTACCAAATCGCGGTAAAGTTGGGCGTCGGGCCTTTAACACGATCTGCACCCGAATCCGAGCAGATCGCGGCTTTACCGACACCCGATTCGGGCGCGGGTCCGGTCCGCGCCCGAATCGGGTGGCCCGACAATTTAAATGCATTAACATGCATTTCAATCGACTTAATGAACCGCGTGCTCAACTCTACCGCCAAATCCCACTTTACCGCCTTCTGGCCCGTTCTGGATCCGCTCTGTAAGCAACCTGCAGAATAAAAATCCGAAGCGGATTTCTATTCTGCAGGGGAACCTCCGAAGCCCATCCTCCTCGACCATCCTTCGCAGACCCCCCCCCCCCCCCCCCCCCCCCCCCCCAGAATCAGACCCCCCCCCCCTGGGAGGCAGCCCCCCCCCCCTCCCCCCCCGACCCGGGATCAGACCCCCTGGGAGGCAGGCCCCTCTTGGCAGAGCACACCCCCAACCTACCTTGATCGCTGGTCTTCCTCCACCATCCTTCCGACCTGCAGTCCTTCCTGGCCTTCCGCTGGCATCCGCCGGAGGAGGAGGGCGGGCTCAGATGGATCTCTGGTTGGGCTGGGGGGGGGGGGGGGGGGATGGACTTGGGAGAATCTTGCAAAATGAAAATAATGTAGCATCTTCTTTGTGCTGCCCAATTATCAATGGGAAAGGTAATTAAACTACAGTGTGGATGGGGGGATATATATTTTGAAATACTTTCCCAAATTTTTGACTGTCAGGTTTTTAGTTCCTGCGTTTATAATTTTGACATTATCTTCCAAAGGGAATTCCTCTAATTCTGTGCAATGTCCAGATGAAAACAAGATGAAAGAAAGGAACCAAGGCTGCTCCAGAGGTAGATTAGCTGCACCCAACGTTGCCCATGCAAATCACATTCATAAGTAGGGGCATATCTGCCATGGAATGTGAGAGAAGAGTTGCCAATACAAACTTCTTTACACTATGGTTGATTTCCCAGATTTAGTAATCTCCTTGAATCTTATTCCCAACCAAGTTCCACTACGGGGCCAATTCTTCCAAGTTCACCACATGACTCTGAACATTTGAGCACCTGGCTCAGTTTGCAAGATTCTCCCAAGTCCCCCCCCCCCCCCCCCCCCCCCCCCCCCCACACACTCTCTGCTCTCTCTCTGCTGTTTATTTTCTTTCGTGCCTGGGCACGCTGCTTCAGATTTTCTTTCGAACTGCGCATGCGTAGTTCAGAGCTCCGATCGTTCCGGCAGTGCTAAGCCCCACCCACTGCGTGGATCGGACTGGAGCCGGCAAAAAGCGTATGGGCACGCTGCAAAGAGGATTCCGGGCTCGGATCTGCATTACGCCCGGATCCGGCCCCTAGACTCCAAATGGTAAAATCGGGCCCATTGTCTCATTTCAAGAAGAAATTAGATATAGCTGTTGGGGCTAAAGGGATCAAGGGATATGGGGGGGGAAGGTGGGATCAGGATATTGAATTTGATGAGCAACCATGATCTTAATGAATAGTCGAGCAGGCTTGAAGGGCCGAATGGCCTATTGCTTTTATTTTCAATGTTTCTATGTTTATATCGTATTGATACACAAATGCATTTTTTATGGGAAAATGGATACAGTTATGAAATGTGGTTTTAATAATTGGTGAAAATCCTGGAATCCCATTTAAGAAAAATGGATATCGACTCGCTTTGTAATAAACTTTAATGATAAACAGGTGGTATTACAGAATGTGGTTCCTAGATCATGGGAAAAAAGCCAGGAAAAACATTGGTAAGGATGGGGGAGAGGGACTAGCTGAGACACTCTTACAAAGAACTAGCATGGATACAATAGGCCAAATGGGATCCTGCAGAGCTGTAACCATTCTGTGATTCTGATTTTGTATAATGAAAAGGAAATTTGATTTATTCACACTGTAAATAAGCAGCCTTAACCATTACTAATTTTAAACATTGCATTACCATGGAGCTTCCTCATAATGAAATTCAATATAGAAAGAACCATAGAAAATTACAGCTCAGAAACAGGCCTTTTGGCCTTTCCTGTCTGTGCCGAACCATTTTTTGCCTAGTCACACTGACCTGCACTTGGACCATATCCCTCCACACCCCCCTCATCCATGAACCCGTCCAAGTTTTTCTTAAATGTTAAAAGTGACCCCGCATTTACCACTTTATCCGGTAGCTCATTCCACACTCCCACCACTCTCTGCGTGAAGAAGTCCCCCCCTAATAGTCCCTTTAAACTTTTCTCGTTTCACCCTTAACCCGTGCCCTCTGGTTTTTTTCTCCCCTAGCCTCAGTGGAAAAAGCCTGCTTGCATTCACTCTATCTATACCCATCAAAATCTTGTACACCTCTATCAAATCTCCCCTCATTCTTCTACGCTCCAGGGAATAAAGTCCCAACCTATTCAATCTCTCTCTGTAACTCATCTTCTCAAGTCCTGGCAAAATCCTTGTGAACCTTCTCTGCACTCTTTCAACCTTATTTACATCCTTCCTGTAACTAGGTGACCAAAACTGTACACAATAGTCTAAATTCGGCCTCATCAATGCCTTATATAACCTTACCATAACACTCCAACTTTTATACTCGATACTCCGATTTATAAAGGCCCATGTACCAAAGGCACTCTTTACAACCCTATCCACCTATGACGTCACTTCTAGGGAATTCTGTACCTGTATTCCCAGATCCCTCTGTTCAACTGCACTCTTCAGAGTCCTACCATTTACCTTGTATGTTCTACTTTGGTTTGTCCTTCCAAAGTGCAATATCTCACACTTGTCTGTGTTAAATTCCATTTGCCATTTTTCAGCCCATTTTTCTAGTTGGTCCAAATCCCTCTGCAAGCTTTGAAAACCTTCCTCACTGTCCACTACACCTCCAATCTTTGTATCATCAGCAAATTTGCTGATCCAGTTTACCACATCATCATCCAGATCATTGATATAGATGACAAACAACAATGGACCCAACACCGATCCCTGCGGCACACCACTAGTCACAGGCCTCCACTCAGAGAAGCAATCCTCCACAACCACTCTCTGGCTTCTTCCATTGAGCCAGTGTCTAATCCAATTTACTACCTCCCCATGTATACCCAGCGACTGAACCTTCCTAACTACCCTCCCATGAGGGACCTTGTCAAAGGCCTTGCTGAAATCCAGGTAGACAACATCCACCGCCTTCCCTTCATCCACTTTCCTGGTAACCTCCTCGAAAAACTCTAATAGATTGGTCAAACATGACCTACCACGCACAAAGCCATGTTGACTCTCCCTAATAAGTCCCTGTCTATCCAAATATTTGTAGATCCTATCCCTTATCACACCTTCCAATAACTTGCCCACCACCGACGTCAAACTTACTGGCCTATAATTTCCAGGATTTCTTTTGGAAACTTTTTAAAACAACGGAACAACATGTGCCACCCTCCAATCATCTGGCACCTCCCCCGTGAATACTGACATTTTAAATATGTCTGCCAGGGCCCCTGCAAGTTCAACACTATCTTCCCTCAAGGTCCGTGGGAATACCCTGTCCGGTCCTGGGGATTTATCCACTCTGATTTGCCTCAAGGCAGCAAGCACCTCCTCCCCTTTAATCTGTAAAGGTTCCATGACCTCCCTCCAGTTTGCCCTATTTCCGTAGACTCCATGCCTGTTTCCTCAGTAAATACGGATGCAAAAAAACCATTTAGTATCTCCCCTATCTCTTTTGGTTCCATACACAGTCTACCACTCTGGTCTTCAAGAGGACCAATTTTATCCCTCGCTATCCTTTTGCTCCTAACATACCTATAGAAGCTCTTTGGATTTTCCTTCACTCTGTCTGCCAAAGCAACCTCATGTCTTCTTTTAGCCCTCCTGATTTCCCTCTTAAGTAGCTTCTTGCACTTTTTATACTCCTCGAGCATCTGATCTGCTCCTTGCTGCCTGTACATTTCATACAACTCTCTCTTCCTCTTAATCAGTGTTACAATCTCCCTCGAGAACCAAGGTTCCTTATTCCTATTTACTTTGCCTTTAATCCTGACAGGAACATACAAACTCTGCACTCTCAAAATTTCTCCTTTGAAGGTCTCCCACTTTCCATTTACATCCTTACCAGAGAACAGCCTGTGCCAATCCACACTTCCCAGATCCCTTCTCATTTCATCAAATTTGGCCTTTTTCCATTTCAGAACTTCAACCCGAGGACCAGATCTATCCTTATCCATGATCAGGTTGAAACTAATGGCATTATGAACACTGGATCCAAAGTGTTCCCTCACACTCACATCCATCACCTGCCCTAACTCATTTCCCAATAGGAGATCCAATATCGCATCCTCTCTAGTTGGCACCTCTATATACTGATGTAGAATATTCTCCTGACCACATTTTACAAACTCTACCCCGTCTAAACCTTTAACAGTATGCGAGTCCCAATCTATATGTGGAAAATTAAAATCCCC
This sequence comes from Mustelus asterias, assembly GCF_964213995.1. Taxonomy (NCBI): domain Eukaryota; kingdom Metazoa; phylum Chordata; class Chondrichthyes; order Carcharhiniformes; family Triakidae; genus Mustelus; species Mustelus asterias. Next base: position 79,777,260 of record NC_135810.1, read on the forward strand.
TACTATCACAATGATGAAGCTTTTGTCCAGTGTTTTAATTAAGTTGTCATAATTGAATGAAAGACCAATTGTTCTAATTGACATATTCTGTTGTTTACAGTGCAACTCAATTTGATGCATCTAGTCACACATTGCTTATATTTCTTTATAACAGTTTCCTTCTGAATTTTCCTTTTTTTGAAGCTAATGTTGACAATTCATAGGTTCTGAGTATTTTCTAATATATTGTCCAAACAGTCAATACCAATATTGGTTGGTAGGCTACTTGACTGTACTGTGTTGCTGAATTCAGAGATATACCCATATATAATTCCCGATAAGGACTCCCTGTTTTCATCTCCAAAAGGCCCTTCTTTTCAATTGTGTTTTCATGTTTCAGCCCTTTCTATCTCTTAGAACAATGTAATTTAACTGTTCAAAGGGATGCCATTTGACCCAGAGCAATGGTGTCAACTCTCTTAAAGAAGTACCTACTGAATATCCACATTTATTTCTTGTTTGCTTCTCTATTTACCCAGCACAATACAATATAAAGCATTCTGAAAAATCTCTCAAAATGGGAGATACGTTGTTGGGGCTATGATATCCTCACTGGACAATGACCCAGATACTTTGTTTTGGGCATTATTGGATCATTATTAGGAGTAAGATTGTTGGTGAGTTTTGCTGCTGAGGGATCGTGGGATTGCACACTTCCGTGAATTTGTACAATGTGATCAGTTTCCATGTACAGACTTGCTACAGGATTTTCCACTATGCTCGCCCAAGGCTGGAATTTCCCACCTGAGGACAATGGACCTTTGCATGGTCTGTGTCACACCCGCTACAATTCCTGTGGTGGGCGGGACGGGAAAATTCCACCTGCCGTGTTTGTGGTTTTGTGTGCATCAGTGATGTGACATTAACTGTACCTAATCTAACATGATTTTGTTGCAAATAGGTTTCAATGTGATGTAAACAAAGGGAAGGTAAATTTGATCCAATATTATTATCTTACTGAATTCAGGGTTTCCTTCTTGAAGTCATTAGACACAACATATGTTGTGTTAAATATACTTCTTATTTGATTGGTAAAATAAATATTAAACTGATGTATGTTGAAAGTGACAGCAGTATTTGTTGATCACAATTTTATACTTTTTTTAGAGAACTCAAAACTAATTCCATAAATTGTATTTTAACAAATTAATAAGTAAGTTCAATGTAAGTCAGCTGTCCTAATGTGAATTTTATTTTGTTTAATTTACTTTAAGATCTTTTACTGCCACTTCAACAATCATATTATGTATGTGTTTGTTTTTGTTACTGAAGATTTATTTTAATCTAAATCGAATGTTGATTTTCACAGGAGTAAGACCTACATTTTTGAAGATTTTTTATTGATGTGGTTTGATAAGCTGAGAAAGAGAAATGAACAAACAACAATAACTGTCAAACTGCAGAAAGATGTGGATAGATACAAGGTGAATCGCTTTACAAGTATGATTGGATCTGGAAGGACTGATTTAGAGTTTAGAAGGTATCATAGGTTAGACTATTGGCCTTTCATCACTGGGACCTGATTTCAAATAGGACAGATAAGATAACTGTCTTTCATTGTATGTTTTCCTTGCCTGAAAATAATTAGGCTCATTGTAAAAATCTACTTCTAACATGGTGATCATACTTTGAAGGCCAGAGGATGACTGGTATGGGAAATGGAAAAATGTCATGTTGGTGTACTGGCAAACATATCAAAGTAGTGTCTAAAATACATTGTTGGGACTAAACTTTGTTCTGCACCCAACCATGTTCACCAAAAACCTCCAACCTCATCCCTGGCTGGGATTTTCTCTTTAATACTTACTGCACTCTCCACAGAATTACAGTCCTTGTAGCAAACAGTCCAGAGTTGCTCCTAACTTCTAATGGGTTCACAGTTCCCTGTTTTGTTGAGCTTCCCTTAGTTTTTGGAGAGTTTCCTAAATCCACTATCAGCAATAAAGCCTGTTCCAATGATTCTAGCTCTCTGGCCACGCCAGGACGAATCTCTCTGAATTCTTCAATGGATGCTGGATATGTCTCGTTGATGAGAGACCTTTCTCCCTCCCGCACCAGCTTGTGATAGTTTACAAAATCAAGTAATCACTTCCCTTTGCTGCCCACACAAAAATTACTGTCTCTATGTGATATTAATTTAGGCAAACCTTAACCTGATTTCACAAATGGGTTCCTCTGCATTCTTCCCCATGGCATCATGAGATACATTAGCTTTGCATCCAGATTAAATGCTGATTCGTCATTCTTGACATCAACTCTCTCATTTTGGAAATAAATGGACCGATTACAGCACAACTGATTCCAACCTGAGACTTTAATACCTTTCTGGGACTTTGGGAGATCCCGAATGTATCAAAGGTGAACTTGGAGATTGCTGCCAATGTCTGTTGCAGAGCAAACTTCAGACCAGGTCACAAGACCCCCCCATCCCCTCCCCATCTGTTTACTTTTAATTGAAAGGGCGGTTCCAAAACAACTTATAAACCTCATAATTGTAAAATTCTGTAATCAGTACTTAATCAGTATAGTAATTAATTACTGTAATCAGTATTTTTTAAAAACATTTTTATAGCTTCACACAATAAAAATACTGGGATGTTTTGGGTTGGAAGGTCAGTTTTTATTTTAGCTATTTTTCTGTTTCCACAGACATTAGTACCTGTTCTGAAGTATGTCCGTGGAGATCATCTCTCCCAGGATCACTGGCTGGACCTGTTTCGTCTGCTGGGCATGCCAAGAGGCACCACAATAGAGAAATTGCAGTTTGGGGACTTGTTAAAAGTGGCAGATGTCATAGTAGCAAAATCTTCAGATCTAAAGGTATGACCTGATGGTTACTACTGTTAACTATAAAGTAATTTAACTGCAAATTAAACTACATAAACAACTTTTAAACAGTTAATGGTATTTTTCATATCATCTATACTTTACACAACAGCGTTGGCTATCAGGAAAAACTGATGGTTTAGCTGCATCACCACATAATGTTAATGCTTTTTTTGTATACAATGAAGGGCAAGCATACCCCCTAAAAATCAAACCAATTAAATGATTTTTACACTTTTTTCTTTGTTTTTTTTGCTGCCAAATTTATTATTTTGTTCTGCTTTCAGCTTATGATTTTGATTAGTGCTGTGTGTTTACTCCTGCCTGTTTATTGGTTTTGATTTTCCTTTTATTTTGCCTGTTTTTTCTTACACCAACTGTCCTATTTCTCCCTCATTTCAGCCTTCCAAAATTTCTGAATACGTAAAGCAATAGATATTGGTCTTGACCAGTTTTTAAGCCCAGAATTGGGGCTGTGTGATTGACATTGCCTGAACTAAAAGTCTTGAGGATCAATGAAATTTGATGCTCAGGTTTCATCAGGATGCTTGACTTGAGCCGCCACATCTTAGGTCATATCTTAGTTAGCAACTTGCCTTAACAAGCAGTTCGATTTCTTTTGGGTACATAATGAGATGAGATGAGAGGTTGGAGCTGGAAACATGGGGTGTGGAGAGGGGTGTAGGATTCTGAATCCTGTGGTGTTGGGGGAAGCACTCGTGCTCCTCAGACTCCACAGACAGTTTTTAAAAATAATGGCTGGAATTCTCAGATGTCTTACACCACCGCTGTCAGCAAGAAAGGAGAATTTGGTGCTTAGCCAAATCTTCATTCACAGCAGCGAGACTGGAGAATCTCAGCCACAGACGAGGTCAGAAATCCTGGCCAATGTTTTTGAAAACTTACCTGGGCACGCATGGAGGCCACTAACATGTCCTTAAAGACCAGATATGGCACTTGCGAATTAATTTCTGGATTGGATTCCTCAATAGGTATTAATTCCTAATTTATATAGTTAACGGGACTAATGCTTGTTTCAGAAATTCACCTGGGATGCCTTAAAGTAGGCATCTAGTAGTGGGGTCAACAACAGCAAAGATTGCCAATCGGTGTCCCACTGCTAAATCTGTTTGCTTTGTGTCAGTTTTATTCTTGAGAAACAGGTGCATCCCATGCTAATTTCTTGCCTGAAGTCTCAGGTTGCAATCTCTCTGTGCAATATAGCAAAATGCCCACTGAGAAACAGGAACAAAATGCAGCTGAGTGAAACATTTTTTAATGGAATCTTGCTATTGGGCATAGGAAACAAATTCAGAGCTCATCAATCTGCACTTTTCCTATTTTTTATGTTCGTCTTTTTAAAAAATCTTTCTCTTCATTGACTTGGTCCACTGATTACAATGCTTCAGTCCTTAGCATAATGGCTGTGCACATGCAGAGTCCATTTCTCAGCTCACAGACTACTCACTGTGTGCTTGCCCTCCAATTTGAGACACCAAATTCTTCATTCAGTTAACCATGCTATCTGGTCTATCCTGCTTCCTGCTCCACCCCCATTTCCAATGCTGGTTACACTTTCTATTTTTCTGTTTTTGTTGTTTTTAATTTTTGATGATTTCTTTGCTGTGCCCTTAACTTCAACAGGAACTGTGGTGAAATTTTTTTTTACAGATATCCTTGATAACTACTTGCTGCTGTTTCTGAAACACACTGTCTTCAATGTGAAGTAAATTGTTCAAACACAGCTTACTTTGTACCTCAGTGCCTGGAGCAAAAATCGTTTTTACCATTGCAAGTTTGAGGCTTGTTCAGTCTAAAATTTTAATCACAGTAATTATTAGCAAGTCACTTATATAATAATACATTCTCTGTATATTATAGTGCTCTGATTATTATAAAGCATCATATTCTCTGACTAAGCTAGCATAATTCTATGGGGGTTGCATTAGGCTAGAACATATGTCATCTTTATCCTCGTCTTTTGATTAATTGTTTTAATTAAGATGTTAATTCTACAAATGGAATGCCAATGAGTTATTTCCTTTGTCAATTATTAGCAAAATTTATATTTTAGGAGTCTATGTCAGTACTTTGAACTCTACAGAATTTGGTTAGGGTATTTTTTTATGATTATTCTAAATTAGCGTTAGACTATAAGATATTTAATATGGATTTTCTTTATTCACTTCTTCAGTTTCTAAATAGTGTGCAATATTCTCAGCATTGACTTCAAAGTAGACGCCAGTGGTTGTTTATTTATTTAGGTTATTTTAAAGTTTTATAATGCTATGATTGAACATGGCATCTTATTGCAAGCTTTTTTTTATTTGTCGGTTTTGTGAAATAATGTGTAATTGATTGCAGTTTGAATTAATTGATTGGTTGTGTTTGTAACTTTCCTTTCAGGAACTCAACAGTCGGGCACAAGGGGAAATCTCCATTAGAGAAGCATTGCGGGAACTTGACATGTGGGGGGCTGCATCAGTCTTTATGATGACTGATTATCAGGATAGCCAGAAAATAACGATCAAGCTGATCAAAGATTGGAAAGACATTGTCAACCAGGTTGGAGATAACCAGTGCCTACTTCAGACCCTGAAGGACTCCCCCTACTATAAAGGCTTTGAAGATAAGGTGTCCATTTGGGAAACTAGATTGGCGGATCTTGATGAATATTTACACAATTTAAATCAAATCCAAAGGAAATGGGTCTATCTGGAGCCAATATTTGGTCGTGGTGCCCTCCCTAAAGAACAGGGACGCTTTAAGAGAGTTGATGATGATTTCAGGTCAGTTTTATATCAAACTAAAAGAAAAATATTAGAGTTTTAATGAATAAATTTTGTCTTATTTATGTGGAATACTTGGGGATAAAGTTTCAGTTTTGGGTGCAGTCAGGGAGTTTTAAATAAAATTTGCTCAAAATTGCACTGGCTAAGTTACAGCTCATGATTCAGCTAAATCATTTGTCACAAACATCAAATCTTCCCTGAACCAGTGCAATCGGCCAGTGTATTAGAACATAATTTTTCATATTTTTTCTTTACAGTAAAATGTATTAATTAGTGCATTTAGAAGTGATAATCTGGTCTATATGGTTAAGTTAAACATGGAATTTATCTCTAAAAAAATAAGCATTTTTAACAAGTGTTCCAGCCACCTTAGAGTAACCTGTTTAAAGTAATTGAAAAATATGGGGGGGCGATTCTCCCATTCTGACCCGCTAATTTTTTGGCGGGTCAGACCGGGAGGTTCGCATGTGTGCCGATTCGTGGGATCACACATGCGTTCCCGATGTGCGCGCATCTCCCAGCGACGGATATCCGGCGCGGTCGGGACCACACTGGAAACCAGTGGGAACAGCAGGTAAGTAAGTTTAATCTATTTTTAATGCAATTTGAATGTGATTATCGGGCCCGGGACTGAGTTCTCCGGGCCCGATCGCATCTCCCACCCCGCCAGTCTGCCTCCCTTGGGGGGGATCTGCTGGGATGGGGGGATCATCACTGAGGGGGGCTGGAGATCGGGGTGCTCCTGGATGGGGGGTGGTTTGGGGCTGGCCCAGGAATGCTTGTGGGGGCTGCGATCAGGCCGTGGGGGGGCAGCACTGTGGGGGTCCCGGGCTGGCTAGCGATTGAGCTGGCCAGCAAACTTCAGGCTGACAGTTCGGGGCCACTGCGCATGCGCAGAAGTCCGGAACTGTCAGACTCTGGTGTGAATAGGCCCCGCCCCCGAGCTTTTAATGATTTTTACGATTGTGACCTTTGCATTGCACAGAATCTGGGAGACTCAAGTCTGAACTCCCACTGAAAAAGTCAATCGTGATTTACACAATTTTTCCCGCAAATTCAACATTTAGAACTTTTTTGGGAGAATTGCCCCCAGTTTTCAAAAAAACTACATTGAACCATTTGCTACTTTCTGTTTCTGTGCACTGGTAGATTTCTTAGTAAATTTGGTATTTTTTCAGAGGAGCAGTTTAAAAATTGTGCCTAATGGTGCCTGTGCTTGTAAGAAAGCTAACACAATTGGATCTCATTTTGGTTAAAAATCCCATGATCTTTTGTGCTGTTTTAACTAATTCTGCCTGTTCTAAGCTGATGTTACTAACATAATGAGTGGAAGCTCTACCTTTAGTTAACTTTAATAGAAGAAAATTTTAAAATAGCTAATTAGAATGCAATGAACAGGTGTCATATTGTCTGTTCATAATAGAAACCTATGTCTCTAATTTTAGTAAAAGTAGTTAACTTGCTGTGAGGCAGTTTTCAACAAATTTCATCTATATGTTAATTATGTCAAACCGAAAATCTCTTGAGCAGTATTCTTTCAAAGTGCCAAACCTTTGTTAAGATTCCAAATTGACCGGAATTTATCTTTGACCTGTGTGTAACACTTAGATTAATTAATATTTGGTTATCATACCTCACTTCTGATTGCTATGCATACAGGAAAAACTACCTCTGCTTCCTTTGGCCCTTTACAACCTCCGCTGCAGTAGTTTCACATCACTTAACCTTGGATTGGAGAAGAAATCTGGCTTGGATTTTTTTAAAATTACAGAATACATGGGCATTTTTCCCCCAGAGATCTTTGCTGCCTTTATGGATGCGGTCTGTAGGGCAACATGTTGCAACAAGATAATAAATTTATGTACAAATTCTATAAAATCTGTTGTTCAATTAGCTGAAATACTACATTGTTTAATGTGCTACCTATTCTCAACAGTGTCAGGAAGGAAATTTATCTTCAGTTAAGTGAACACTGGCTTCTCCAGGTGGTAAAATGAGCCTACAAACTGGATCTTATAAGAAGTAGTCATGTAGCTTCAATGTATTGCTTCTTTAAAAATAGAAAAGTATTTCTGTTTTAGCATATAATTTGTGCTGTTTAAATTAGGGGAATAATTGAAAAGAAAAATAAAGTAATTAAATCACCATTTTAAAAAAATCAAAGAGCACCAGCACAAGATAAAACTAATGCAAGTGTACTTAATAAATTGACATTAGGAAGAGTGCGTTGTGGAAGTTTACAATTGCTGCTTATGCAGAAACTAGCAGCAGAAATCAGCAAAATATTATTCTTGAATTTGTAACAGATAGTCGGTTTGACAGTGCAGATACATATCTAGTAACTTGTAATCAATAATGGATGATAGAAATATGGTCAGACAATTAAAAGCATGCCAATAATGATTAGGGAGGCAGGCTATGTATAGCAAGCTTGGAATTGCCCTATTGTTGAAGGCAATGCAGGATGATAGAGCAGATTTACAGAAACTATTTGGTAGGGTCCTTAATGGGAGATGCAGGATCAAATTTAAAGCCTTTGGAATAAACAGTTGGATAATTAATTTCATAAAAAATCATTATAGTTGTTCTATCTGAGCAGTTGCAAATGGTTGTAGCCAACAATAGCGGATCATGTAAGCTTTTGCTGCTCTGACATTGCTGATAGATCTGTGGATTAAATTCAGTTTGTGGATGATTGCATAGTGTGCATGTGGACAGAAACCAAAGAATTTAGTATCGATGGATGTTGCTCAGATTGGAAAAGGTTGGAGGTGATGTACCCTGGGGTCAGTATAGGGTTCATTTTTGTTCTTTGTATGAATAAATATTTTGAACTTTGACATAATGAAGACAATATTAGAAGTTGCTGATGAGGCAAAAGTGGGATTTGCCAAGTAGCAGAGAAGGATTATAAAAGACTAAAGGAAGGCATAGATAAGTTAGTGTAGTGGCTGAGACAGACACCATTGAATCACTTAAGGGAAATAGACTAAATATTGGCGATAGTATAAAACATAGTGCCATGAATATTTGCAACAGTATAAAACATAGTGCCATGAATAGAGTACAGAACAGTAGAAAAGAATGAACGCAGTATTGTGTTCATTTTTCTCATTTTCGTATAATCTTGAAAATATGTTCCAACAGTGGCTTATGAATTAGAAGGTAATAAATATTTCATAGAATCCGTTGAATCCCTACAGTACAGAAGAAGGCCAATTGACCCATCGTGTCTGCACCAACATCTCTGAAAGAGCATCCCATCCAGGCCCAGTCCCCGCATCCTATCCCTGCAACCCCACCTTGGCTAATCCACCCAACCTACACACACCCTGTGGACACCAAGGGGCAATTCGCCCATGGACGAAATTGAACCCAGATCCCTGGCACTTTGAGACAGCAGTGCTGACCACTGTATTGCCCAAATTAATGTAGAAGTGTTTATCTTAGTAATGAATGGGTTTAATATAAGGCAAGGTTGGCTAAACATGCATGGTTAATACAATACTGGATCAATATATTTTACCTTCACCAGATCAATCATGGCAGATGTTCAAAGAGACAACAGAGTAACTTCACTCTGTATGCGAGCTGGCATCAGACATTCACTCATTACCATATTAGATCAGCTGCAAAGATGCCAGAAATCACTCAATGAATTTCTGGAGGTAAGTAATAACTTGATCAGCATGGATTAACATTGGGGAATAAAACAATGAGTTGAAATCTAATATTCCTAGATTTTTAAAACACTGGTTTTTAATTATTTGGGTGTTTGACCTGCAGAAACCCAATATCATGTTTTAGAGTTACTAAAAGTTCTGCATCCATCTATAGCACTTCTGTTTGCCTAATACGTAGTACTTATTGACATCTCCATGACAGATGGATTGCCAATCTGATCTTGCTAGTTAGCTAATGTTACCGACTTTGAGTCCTGACTTCCTCTCTCACTGCTCGTTGCACTGGAGAATAAAATAGTATATGCTAACAATTATTAGCTATGTCCCTCAAGGGCATTTGTTAATAATTCTGATAAAGGCAGCATTACAGAAAGAGTCTGTATATTTAAGCATACTATTCCAGTGATTTGGGAATTCCCATGAAGGCTGTGATGCATATAAATGATTAACTATATAGTTTACTCAAATGTCACAAGATGAATTAATGTCTTAAAAGCAAACTCAATTCATCCACATACTATGGCTACAAGAACAGATCAGAGGTTGGGAATTCTGTGCTGAGCAACTTACTCCTTGAGTCCCCAAAGCTTGTGCACTTTCTACCTGTCCCAAGTCAAGAGTGTGATTAAATACTGCACTTGCCTGATTAAGGCTAACAACCCCTGAGGAGTTAAATAGTATCTCGGACAAAATTGCCCACTTGATCGTCACACCAGTCACCATCTTAATAACTTTGTCCACCACCCATGCACAGTGGCACCAGCGTGCACCATCTACAAGATGCACTGCAGTAGCACCCCAAGTGCCTTTGACAGCGCCTTCCAAATCCATGACTTCTACGACCTGGAAGGACAAGGGCAGCAGGCACGTGGGAACAACACTACCTGCAAGTTCTTCACCACTTCACATATCATTCTGACTTAGAACTATATCTCCACTTCTTCATTGTTACTGGGTTGAAATGCTGGAACTCTCTTCCTACCTCATGAATTGCAGCAGTTCAAGAAGCTGGTTCACCTTCTCGAGGGAGTGGGTGATATATGCTGACAGTGCCTGTGACGCTCAAATCCAGTGATTTAAGGTGCACATTGTAAGATTTGGTCTGGCAGCCGCTGATTACCCAAAAGGGGGGTCGAGCTCATAGGTGATTTTAATGCAGGTTTATTAAGTAGCAACAGTTTAATTATGATATGTAAGCAGAATAGCAGAGAAGCCATATGACCGTGACAGGTGAGAATGGCTTACCAGTCCGGGAAATGACACAGAACAAGTGTTGATTTACGTATCTGGTGGTGGCACTCCCTTCTGAGCCTCGTCTTCTTTGGTTGATCAAAGTGTTATGCAGCTCTCCTCTGGTCTCCTTCAATCCAGGGAAGAGTGAAAAACTTCCCTCCCGGGCACCTGTTTATATCCCTTCTTTCTAGAGGCAGATGGGTATTCCATGTCAATCACTTGTTCAATTCCATTTATCTAATCACCGAGGGACAGGTACTCAAATTAAACTCCTGCTCTGCCCAATGTTTTCCTAACTCCTGTTAGGACCTCTTGTTGAATCTTTACTCAGATAGTTGGTTTAAATAACAGTCATGGAATCCAACTTTATCATGTTTAGGAATGTCTTGTTTCAGAGTGATTTGAGTCATGTCCTTGTCTGAGGTAACAAACCTATGCTGTCTTCTGTTTGTAAGCCTCTTCTATATCTTCCATAAGACTTTCCTTAAGAATAGAGAGAACTATTTCTGTAATATTCAATATTTAAAAAAAAGTATTTTACAAGGTTGTTAGAAAGCCCTTCTTTACAACATATACCTAATTATATATTTGTCACCTGACATATGCAAATTGGTATTCCTTTGTTGCAAATAGGATAATAGTTCCTTTGATGTAAATAGGATAATGGGTTGCTTTTTTGGGAAGAAATTACTGTACCATTCTTTGCCAGGTAGATGGATTAATATCTTCAAAACTTATCTATCCAGGAAAAACGATCGGCATTCCCACGGTTTTATTTCATTGGCGATGATGATTTGCTGGAAATCCTGGGACAGTCCACCAATCCTTCTATCATTCAGACTCATCTCCGAAAGCTTTTTGCTGGTACGGCTTCATATCTAATTATGTTGACTCCTGAAACCTAATCATGTTACCTGGACACAGCCTCTCTTACAGTTCATTTGTTCGTTTGGGATCTTGTTTTGATCATCCTTTAATCAGTGATTTGCAAATGTCTAATTGATGATGAATATCTAGTTCATATTTCATGTTAATATTTTAGAGGCAATGTTATATCTGGGAAGATTAAAGTCTAGCCATAGAAAATGGGATAAATGCAACTAAAGCAGCTTGGAGTTTATTATGTTAAAGGTTGGGCTATGTTGCCTTAAGGGACCAACAGCTGGAAAGATAACAGCTGGAAAAATAACAGGTGGACTTAATTAGTTGGAGATGTGGGCCGGGATTCTCCCAGCCCGCTGTGCTGCTCGAGAGTAGCGAATGGGCCAGGAGACATCAGGGCGGGAGGGGTCTGTAATGGGACTCGTGACCGGAAATTACCATATGAAAAGCATCACTTCCATTTGATGAGCGAACCGGGACGGTAGTCTCCAGGCCCGCTAGTTGGGAAGACCTGGAGGGTGCCTCTAATGAACAGAGGAAGCCTGTAAAAGAGGCAACCCCCTCTCCACTAGCCCAACCAATGATGCACCTTGTGGTATCATGATTGTGTAAAATAATACAGACATTTGGTGGGATTTTGAAAAATATTAAATGAAGAGCTTATTTGTAAATGTAAGCCAAGAGAGTCTTAGAATAAGTTGTAATCGTTTGGCATGTGGTTTGAAGTAAGATTTGCTTAATCACAAAATGATGTTGACATTGAGAGGAAGAGTAAAATACTGCAGATGCTGGAAATCTGAAATAAAAACAGAAAATGTTAGATAAACTCAGCAGGTCTGGCAGCATCTGTGGGGAGAAACAGAATTAACATTTAGGATCTAAATGATCCTTCTTCAGAACTGAAGAAAGGTAGAAATGTACAGAATTATATGGTTGCAAAGGGTTCGAAGGATGTAGGCAGAATAGAATTGTCGGGGCAAAGAAGATGTGTACAAATTTGTCATGGACACCAGATATAAAGGAAGTGTTAGTGGTGCCATTGAGGGATGAAGGGTGCTTATAGTGGCAAAAGGTGAGATAAAATAATGTGTTAATGGAAGCAACTTGGGGAGGGGTCGGGTTGTGTTGGGGCTGGCCAATGAGCTTGAAAACAACTGATGCCAAACTATAAAAGGGGAGAGGGGAAGTTTAACGTCTAAAGCTGTTGAAGTCGATGTTGAGTTCAGAAGGCTGTAACTTGCCTAATTGGAGGATGAGAAGGGCGACCTTACCATTGCGCCCCGCAGGCCAATAGGCGGGGAGAGCCAGTGAGGTTGTGCCAAAACCGAGAAATCAGGTTCGCGCCCGATTTCTTGCCTCTTGTGGGGATGTGATGGCCTTGTCGGGAGAACTGGAGGCCATTGAGGCCCCTCCGGGAGGTCGGGGGCAAGGGGGAGTGCCCCTTGGGCAGTGTTAGCATGGCAGTGCCAGCCTGACACTGGCACTGTCCACCGGCACCCTGGCACTGCCCACCAGCCATTGGGCAGAGCCAAGGAGGTGGGATCTGAGGAGGTGGTGCCTGGTGAGGGGCAGGATCAGACCGGGGTGGGCCAATTAGCGGTGGGGGGACTGCTGTGCACTCTGTAGATCTGCGATCAGTGGTGGGGGGAGGGGGTGCCTACTGACACTCTGTAGATCTGTCATTGGAGGGAGGGGGGTAGGGAAGTCAATCGGTCCGGGGGTGCTATTCTCGCGGGTCGATCGGTCCAGGCGGGGGATAGGCCATGGGGGGCAATTGGTCCGGCTGGGGGACGGGGTCATGACAGGCCGAGGCCCCCGCATTAGCTGGGGGGAGGCCTGCTTTAGGCCATGGAGACTGGCTGAGAACAGCAGGGGGTGAGTGACAGGTCACTCTGTTCTCAGAGCAGAGGGACCTGTGCATATGCAATTGTGCCTTTTGCTGCTCTCAGCCTGCGTTTGGGTGATTTAAGTCTTGCCCCCTCTCCTACAGGCGAGCAATGGTTTTTGCTGGCTTTTCATGCATTAAGGAGAGGTTGGAGAAACTTGGTTTGTTCTCACTGGAGCGACGGAGGTTGAGGGGAGACGTGATAGAAGTCTACAAGATTATGAGAGACATGGACAGAGTGGATAGTCAGAAGCTTTTTCCCAGGGTGGAAGAGTCAATTACCAGGGGGCATAGGTTTAAGGGGCAAGGTTTAAAGGAGATGTACGAGGCAGATTTTTTACATAGAGAGTAGTGGGTGCCTGGAATTCGTTGCCGGGGGAGGTAGTGGAAGCGGATATGGTAGTGACTTTTAAGGGGCGTCCTGACAAGTACATGAATAGGATAGGAATAGAGAGATATAGTCCCCGGAAGGGTAGGGGGTTTTAGTTAAGTCGGGCAGCATGGTCGGTGCAGGCTTGGAGGGCCGAAGGGCCTGTTCCTGTGCTGTAATTTTCTTTGTTCTTTGTTTTTTGAGTGCATAAGATTGCAGATTTGCACTCACCCAAAAAAAGGATCAGAAACTCTTCTGTTTTTGCGCTCATCCTAGACTTAGGATATTTTTCATAAGATTGCACCTGTGTTGTTTTTCTTCCAGTTTGTGTTGGGCATCACTGGAGTATTGCTGCAGGCCTAGGATGGACATGTGGGCATGCGAGCATGGTACTGAGTTGAAAAGGCAGGCAACTGGAAGGTTGGGGTTATGCTTGCAGACGGAGCAAAGATGTTCCACAAAATGGTCACCTAGCCTGCGGTTAGTCATCCCGGTGCAGAGGAGACCACAGTAGACTAAGTTGAAAGAGGTTCAGGGGGAATGCTTCTTCATCTGGGTCCTTCGACAGTGAGGAGGGAGGAGGTAAAGGTGCAGGTGTTGCACCTTCTGTGATTGCAGGGGAAGATGCTGTGGGATGGGGATGAGGGTTCGGGGCAATGGAGGAGTGAACCAGGGTTGAATGGTGGAAGTGATCCCTGTGGAATATTGATAGGAGGGTGAGTGGAAGATGTGTTTAATGGTGGTATCATGCTGGAATTGGCAGAAAAGGCAGACGGTGATCCTTTGAATCTGGAGGTTGGAAAAGTGAAAAGTGAGGATTAGAAGCTCCCTGCCTTGGTTCTGGAAAGGAAGGGAATGGGTAAGGGCAGAGGTGCGGGAGATGGGTTGGACATGATTGAGTGCCCCGTCAACTACAGTGTGGGGGAGAATCCTCAGTTGAGGAAAAAGGCAGACATGTCAGAAGTGCTATGGAAGGGAAATGTCGAAGATAGACCATGTTAAGGTGAGCGAGGGGTGGAAATTGGAAACAATATTGATAAATTTTTCTACGTCCAGATGGGATTATGAATTGGTACCAGTCATTGATTTAATGAATGAAGAGTTTTGTGGATGAGCCTGACTAAGATTGGAACAAGGAATGTTCCGCATATGCCACAAAATGGCAGGCATAACTGGGGCCCATGTGGGTACCCATAGCCATTGAGAGTGTTGTTTTATTGCAAGTTTAAAAAAAATAGTTAACTGAAGATCTCAGAAAGGCTTTATCGTAATTACTATACATAAAAAGTATTGTGTGGGCAACAATTGGGAGAACTTGTGTTTCCCAACACTTGTTTACTGCACTATACTTGTGACCACAATTTCTTCAAATGTGCAGACAATATTGCCAATTTTATTTTGCAAATTAACATTTTCTTCTTTTAATAAATTTTGAGAAATTACTGTATTGATTTATGGTTTTTCCAGGGATTAACAGTGTGGACTTTGATGAAAATTTCCAACACATCATTGCAATGAAGTCTCTCGATGGTGAAGTTGTGCCTTTGAAAAGCAAGATTTGTGTCACGGATGATGTTGAGGTGATAACATTTTACTATATGAAGAATAATGTAAAATATAATCAAGTATTATGTTTGTGAATTCAGCGGTATTCTGTTGTGTTGACCAGGTTTGGCTGAATAATTTGGCTGAAGTAATGAAAGAAACTCTGAAACATTTGTTAGTCGAATGCATTGCTGCTTGGAAGCAATCGCAAGGTGCCATTGATCCGTTACGTTTTCCATCACAGGTACTGCACATGTTTACTTATTAATGTTCTGGTCTGCCTATATCTTGAAATCTTTCTACAGTCAGAAAAGTATCATAAACTGATAACAATTATAAAAAATGATGTTTCAACAATTTCAGAAAAAAAGTACTATTTTGCAATTTTATATAAAACTTGTTGTATTGAAAATTTGTGATATAAGTTGAAGAGTTTTGCCTATACTCTAGCAGATAATTTCTCAATAAATAAAATATCCATTATCAGTTACTTAATAGCAACATCTATATACATAAATGACACTAAGCTTAACATCAGTTGGCTTCAGCACTGCCAATTGCCGTTAGCACAATAAACAAATCTAAAACTAATTTTGGGACTCAACATCATTTATAAACAATGAGAGTTTTGTTGTCATGATCTGATATAGTCCAAGCATATTAATTAGATTACAACTTCATAATTTTCCTCTTGATATCATTTGGGCTTTTAACCAAAAATTTTAACATATGATAATTGTTTCCAGAAACGGAGTGAGGCCCGGATGAATTGAGTGTTGAGAATGGAATAGCATACCACAAGTTCAACAATTATTCATTATTTTACAACTGAATGACTAGAAATTACATGATGGGGCAATTCTCTGACCTTGCCGCACCTGGCGCAGATTGCGCTGATTGTGGAGGATAGCGTGCAGGCCTAAAAATCAGTTTTGTGCCCGATATCAAACAGCTCGTGATCCTCACGGCCCCGTTCTAATGGCGTGAACTGGATTATGCCCAGAAAGGCATAATGCTGATTAGCATATTTAAAGTAGCATTCACTGTGCATAACCTGTTCGACTCCCAGTGAATGGGATTCTCTGGCCTGCAGGCATAGCATGAGAATGTCGAGAATCACCACTGGTCTGCACCGGTGGAGACCTGGTGCATTGGCCATATGGGGCGGTGTCGGAGGCCATTGAAGCCCCTGGTGGTTGGGGGCATGGCTGGGCAGTGTGCAACTGAGTGGGAATTATGACGGGGGAGGTGGGGGGAGAGCTATGCAGGAGGGGCTCATACAGGGTGGATCCTGTTTGAGGTCATGATGGGGGGTATGTCAGGGGTCATGATGGGAGGGCTGGGGGTCATGATGGGGTGGACCCATCAGGAGGGCCCAAATGCACCGATGCCAGTGATCTGTTTTGGGGAGGAAATGAGGGGGTGGGTCCCAATGTCCGTGGGTGGAGGGAGGGGTCTACCAGTACACTGAGATCGACGCCCTTGCGAAACATTGCCCAAAAACTCTGAAGCTGGGCTCACTGGCATGTTTAAGCCCATCCCCCCACTACCAGCACGATTGTAACAGGAATAAACCTCTTCCTACAGCTAATGTGCTCACCAATGACAATGGCATTAAAATGAACTTCCTGGGGTCCAGCAGCATGTTTCACGTTGCTCTGCCGGCGAGGGGGCTGGCAGATTGGAACTCGGAAACACACCAGCGTGAATTGCGCTTTCCAAGTCTCTCTGGATTTTGAGTGCACACTCTGCCATTCCCGTGGGCAGAGAGCGCAGGCTCAAAATCATTCCCCAGATTTCACACACAGGTTACCTACAAGAGTTTTACAGGAAAAGCAAAATTTCAGTCTCGCTAATGTACTATCTGCATATGGGTGGGATGATTATTCCTGTCTATCACTTTTAAATGTCTATTTGGACTCTGCTGGGGCCAGACTCATATTGAATATTAAAGATACTGCAAAAAATCTGTTTTATATTATAATAATAAATATGACTCAAAAGATCTCTAAATAAAGAGATGTTGGTTGGCTAAATTCAAGGACACAAAGTTGGATCCTATGCTTTGAGCCACAGGTATTGATTTACACTTCATGGAGACCATGTATGTATTAATGCTTTTGCCAAAAAGAATTACATTAGCACCAAAGTGACGCATTTGCTTCCTGGCTGACCAACAGTTGGGTGGCATGGTAGCACAGTGATTAACATTGCTGCCTCACGGTGCCAGGGTCCTGGGTTTGATTCCTGGCTTGGGTCACTGTGTAGAGTTTGCACGTTCTCCTTGTGTCTATGTGAGTTTTCCAAGGGTGCTCCTGTTTCCTCCCACAGTCCAGGTTAGGTGAATTGGCCATGCTAAATTCTCCCTCAGTGTACCCGAATAGGCGCTGGAGTGTGGCGACTAGGGGATTTTTATAGGAACTTCATTGCAGTGTAAATGTAAGACTATTTGTGACTGATAAATAAACTTAACTTTAACTTTAGATTAAAGAACCTAACTTTGTTCTTGCTGAGAGCTGGGTTTTAAATTTCATCTTGTAGCTTTGTAAAGAAAGACTACTTCCATCATCTCAAATTGGTCTTAAAACAGTTTTAATTGGTAATTTAAATTAATGCCTTTTAGAAGAAAAAAAATCAGAATTCTTGCTGGAGTAACACTTCTTTTATCACACTCTATTTGAAGCTTAAATCTGAGTAATTGTACTTTCAAATTATAAGCCTAATTATATTTTCTGGTCAGGAATATATCAATTCTGGATGTTTTGTAGGTGCCTTATTTTTCTAACTTTTTGTACTTACAAATGTTTCATTATTTCTCTATTCTCAGATCCTTTGTTTAGCTGAACAGATTCAATTTACTCAAGAAGTTGAAAATGCCATAAGAAAACACAGTTTGCAACAGCTAGATGTAGAACTGATGGCAAAATTGGAAAACTACACAAGTATAGACTCTTATTTGGAGGAAACAGGGAATGCTGGTAAGAAGCTACTGAATGCTTGGACATAAGTTGCACCAACAGTTAGTGACCATTTTTCTTTACAAGTGCAAATATAACAACTTATTCAGGTTTTTGACCATTACTTTATCATTGTCAGTAATTCTAATTTCATAGAAACATAGAAAACTACAGCACAAAACAAAACCCATTACAGTTCACAATATTCTGTTTTATGTAACAAAAATTTACGCTTACTTCTTTGTAATTTGTTCCTCATTTGCAATCAATAAAGGCCCTCAGGGAAGGGCGGGGGGGGGGGAGGGGTGGGGGGTGGGGGTTGGAGCTACTGGTCATCACGCCTCCTAGTAAAATCTTGTTGTGTTGAGGGCCTCACTCACTGTCCTGCCTTGTCGGATCCTTGCCGCTGCCTGTCCTCCATCCTCCAGTTCCTCCTCGGCCTAGTCCTCCACTTCCTCGTGGGCCTTTTCCTCCTTTCCAGGGGCATCCGCCTGGTTGCCCTTGTCCTCCTCCAGTATGTCTCCCCACTGCTGCGCCAGGCTGTGGAGCGCACAGCTGACCGCGATGATGCAGGAGACCTTCAGGAAATTGTACTGCAGGATGCTGCCAGAGTGGTCCAGGCAGCGGAACCTCATCTTCAGCAGCCCGATACACGAAGTAGCAGCGTGGGTTTCATCGTAGCGGGTCTCTGCCTCAGTCCCAGGCCTCCGCACTGATGCCATCAGCCATGGCTGCAGCATGTCACTCACGAGCCATCCCGGCAGCTTAGGGTGGTCCTAAAGGGGATGTCTGCGTTGCGCCACCCTGGGTGCCGTGCACACACCTGCATGATATTCAGCTGGTGGTCACAAACTATCTGCGTGTTATGGGAGTGGAGCATCTTCCTGATAATGAAGGGCACTCCTTGATTGTACGGGGTCCGTAGGGCAATGTGCGTGCCATCTATAACCCCCTGCACATGGGGCATCCCGGTGATGGCAAAAAAGCATGCAGTCCAGGCCTCCTGTTGTGCCTGGCCCATGTCAACGTGGATGTAGCTGTCTACCTGGGCGTACAGAGTATCTGTGACCTCACGGATGCACTTGTGTGTAGAGGACTATGAGATAGAATAATAGAATCATAGAATCCCTACAGTGCAGAAGGAGGCCATTTGGCCCATTGAGTCAGCACTGACAATCCCACCTAGGCCCTATCCCTGTAACCCCACACATTTACCTCACTAATCCCTCCAACCTACGCATCCCAGGACACTAAGGGGCAATTTAGCATGACCAGTGCACCTAATCTGCACATCTTTGCACTGTGGGAGGAAACCAGAATACCCGGAGGAAACCCATGCAGACATGGGGAGAACGTGCAAACTCCACACAGACAGTGACCGAGAATTGAACCCAGGTCCTTGGAGCTGTGAGGCAGCAGTGCTAACCACTGTGCCACCATGCCGACCTATGCTGCAGAGGTTTCCGCTTGAGGCCAGGAAGGACCCAGTGGCATTGAAATTGAGGACCACTGTGACCTTCATTGCCAAAGGGAGCAGGTGTCCTCCTGCCCCACGAGGTGGCAGGTCCATGAGCACCTGGCACAGGTGCCGCACTGTCTCCTTGCTAAGACACAGTCTGCAGTGGCATACGGCATCTGGCAGCCCATCAAAGGACATGTGGGTCTTGTAAACCCTGGGTCTCCATCTCCAACGTCCTCTGGCCTCCTCCTCGGGCCCATGGGCAGCCGGGTACTGCTCAGGCATGACCCTCCATTATTGCTTGGGGGTCGGGGGCGGAGACAGAGAGAGTCCATAAGGTTCTGAATCCTGGAACCCTTACTCCCTCCCAGCAACCCATGTCCCCATGAGTCTGGATGCTGGCAACCCGACACCATCCCCGATGCCATGCACCACCTGAATGGGCTGCCGATAAGGGTGGCTGTGAGGAGGGCCCCATTGGGAATCTTTGAAGCATGGACTTGAGTGCACCCACCTGATGCCTGGTGAGTGGCTTCCAGGAATGGGCTGCAGTTCACACCGACCATGGTGAAGCACACTCATGACTTTCTCATGACAGGTGGCCTTCGCAGGCAGCACTGCAGAATCCATCCAGTGTGAGGAGTCGTGTTAATACTGCCAAGCTCCCTTGATTGGGGCAACAGCTGCCAGACCAGCCAACAGATGGCAGGGTAACCAGACCAACTTTAGTGGGGTTGGGACCCGACTGCGTATTGAACCCCTCCGGGATTGTCCAACTGGTGGGGGGAATGCGTGCAACACAAGCCCTAAGCCAGTGGTGATTGCTGACCTAAGGGCCCCAGACTGGCACTAGCAAGTCCCCACACCATGGCAGCAGCTGAGACCTCTGCCCCCACACACCCTGGAGATTGGTGCACAGTGGTCCTCACCTCCTCGCTCTCCTTTGCTATTGCTGTGCCTGTGCCACACTTTTATAGAGCAATAGTGATTTGTGCTGATGGGATGTCACCCCAGAGAGGTGGGAAGCATTTAGGAGTGGGGACAATTGCGTGCTGAACTCGCTAATGATATTGAAATCCAGTCAAATTCACACCATTAAGAAGGAGCCAGGAAGATGGCAAACCATTTCGCGCTGGGCACAAATCGGATTTTTAGCATTGGACGCTACTTTCCCAGTTCGCCACACTGATCGCTGGGCGTGGCGGGATGGTAAAACCCTGACCCATAAGTTTATAGAAGTGGGGGAATGCAGTAGTCAAGTCTAGCAATAAGAAATGCCTGGATTAAGCTTTCAATAGCAGATGAACTGAGATGAGTTGAGGTGGGGCGGAGTTCGGTGATGATATGGAGGTGGAAGTGGGCAATGGAGTGGAAAGATTCACCTGATGAAGGAGTAGCACTCTGAAAGCTTGTGATTTCAAATAAACCTGTTGGACTATAACCTGGTGTCGTGTGACCTCTCATCTTGTCCACTCCAGTCCAACACTGGCATCTCCACATCATTAAATTTTAGAGTAACCGTAAATTAAGATGGAGAGATTGTGTGTGCTGTGGTTTAACTTAACATACTCATCACAAATGGAACTCTGGAAGTTTACAATGCAAAAAACGTTTTGGCCCATTGCTGCCATTTTACCTCTTTGCCTGGCACTTGAAAACAAATCCTCTGCTTGTTTGGTCAGATTTTTAAATTTTAATGCCAGGTGAATATTTGTATCTGAGGCTCTTTTTTTTGCGTGTTTTTTCAGAAACTACTGTTCTGGAGTTGAAACTCAAAGCCCTAATTCTTGACATCATTCACAACATAGAAGTGGTTAAGCAATTGAACCAAGTGCAAATTAACAACACTTCAGACTGGGCTTGGAAGAAACAACTTCGGTTCTACATGAAATCAGATAATAACTGTTACATTCAGATGGTGGATGCAGAGTTCCAGTATACATATGAATACCAGGTGCTGCCTTATCATGCTACAACTAACAATGTTCATAGTGGATCTATTCAAGACACTCTCATTAGGGCTTTTTAAAAAATAGACATTTTATCTATAAGGAAAACATAAACAATATAGAATATATTTTGCAAACTTCCACACAATAATAAGGTTGTTGTATGCAGCTAACACATATAAGATAGTCACAGGCACACACACTACTTACATTTTTAGTGCATATCAGAAAATTGTACGAGACCATGTTGAAAGTGTGGCTCTCAGAAAATGTACTCTCATGTGCCAAGGCTACTGGGGAGATTTTTCAGGTTTTTTTGACGGTCTGGTCAGGTGGGGAAAGCGGTGTGCAGCCCTTAAGCTCAAAGCTGGTTTTTCTTGCCATATCTTTTGACACTTGGTCCAAAATAAATCCTGGATGCGGGTTCCACGATGTCATGCTGGTGGAGCGGGCTCACCCTGCCTGTAACGTTGCTCTTTTAGAGATCATGTACCAGTTTTAAAGGCCACCCTGGTCTAAGCATAATAAAAATAAGGAAGAGTTTGTCCGATATGGACTTAGGAAAGCACCCCTACGCAAATGCCCCTGCCCCCCTCCCCTCCTGGAATCTTCCCCCACACCACGGACACGGGGAACCCCCCACCCCAATCCTGATGAACAAGGAGGAACCACACCCCAAGCCCCTCACTCCCACGCATATGGGGGAAACTCCGCCCCCCCCCCCCCCCCCCCCCCCCATGGATCATCCCAATGGAAACCCTACCCTGGCGCTGCCCCAGATGCCAGGTTATTGCTCAGGATTCCCCCTCAATTCTCCATCCCAGCCGCTATTCCCGGCTGCCATAAACGGGGGTGGAAAATCCCAGCCACAGTCTCGTTACCCTATAAAGAAACTAGGTTGTAATATGATTGCATGAGGAAAAAATGAAACTGTGCCCCAACTGTGTTCAGACTGGGATTACATAACCATCTCCGTGTTCATTGCTGATGAGTCGGTAATCCATTATCTTCTTCAAAAACCAATCATCATTGGTTCTTGTAGTTAATAAATACATTCAGTAAACCTAGTTAAGACTACAAAGACCTCATTAAGACCTATCAGATATGTCCAACATCCTACAACAGATCCCTTCCCCCTTACGCGTTTAAACCCTTTGCCAAATCTATATTTACCCTTTTTGCCAGGAAACCCCTATCTGAGTCCAGGTGGAGGCCATCCCATTGGAGGAACACCTTTTTGTCCCAGAACTTGTGCCAGTATCCCATGAAAAGGAACCTTCCTGCTCATTCCAACACCAGCCCTTTAGCCACATGCTAATTATCCTGAACTGTCTACTCCTATGCTAATTTGCATGTAGTTCAGGCAATAATCCTTAATAATAGTAACATGCAAAAAGGATTATCCTATAGTAAAAAAGGAATCTATTATGAATAAACTGTGATGAGAGTATTTGTAATATGTTTGTTAATAATATGGCTTTTTGAATTTCTGTACTAGGGTAACGCTCCAAAATTGGTTCACACTCCTCTAACAGACAAGTGCTACCTGACTCTCACTCAAGCCATGAAAATGGGGCTTGGAGGAAACCCATACGGACCAGCTGGTACTGGCAAGACAGAGTCTGTGAAAGCACTGGGTGGTTTATTTGGTAGACAGGTCCTTGTTTTTAACTGCGATGAGGTAATTATTGAGAAGCTTTTTAAAATTTTGTTCAGTTTGTACAATGCATTAGGTACAAGTATTGTCAAATGTTGACAGCAGGTATAATGCATTGCTGGTTTGAAGATGACCATAGCAGCTTGTGTAATTAAATATTTTAACCAGAATGTGAAAATAATTCAAAATAACAGCATCATGCTATATGGGCTGGGATTTTTCCCAGCATAGAATGTGACTTGGCATCAGGACAGCATGCGGATGGCCAGGGAACTGTGACAGCAATTTTTCTTGCGACGGGCAGTTAATTGGCTGTCACTGGATTCACTGTCCAATTAAGGATGGCCAGCTGGCACTCTGTTGTCAGCCCAATCAGAGCAATTCTCCAGCCTCAGCAGCATCATCGAGAGAGATGGATACTAGGAGGTAAAAAAACTGTTCTTGTGCCAGGGCCAGGAAGGCTGGCTATAGCAGTTGGATGGGTAACCCCTCTCCAATAGCCATGTCAGGGTTGTGGGACAGCCTTTGCAACTAGGAGATCCCCCCCTTGGACATTGGAGCCTCAGGTTTTGATGGTCACCCCCTGCTCTTCTGGGAAGCCGTTGGGAGACACCCCAAGTGTTCGGGAGCTTCATCACTGCCAGAAAAGTACCAGTGGCTTGGGAAGATGGCCTTCAATTGGGTCTATTAAGTACCTTAATTGGTTTCCCCTCTTCAAACAGTAGGTGGTGCCAGCCATTGCCTTTCCAACTGCTGGTAAAATGGCCTCATGGCAGAACTTCATCTAGGAGCCATCCTAATACAGCTCCCTAACATTTTACTGGCCCTCTGCATCCTAACCCATCATCCAATAGCAGGTGAAATCCTCCCATGATCTTTATTACTTGATCACTTTTTAATAAATAATTAATTCAAATGAATGAGAAAAAAATTGTCATAAATAGGAAATGCATATTTCTGACACTCCTATGATGTGTATACTTCTAAAGAAACATGATAAATATAGCAGTGCCTCAATGGGAAAACTCCAGTTAACTTTCATGTCCTCGATAATAAACGGAAACATGAGCCAAGGTCCATGCTTCTGGATTCTATTTGGATACCTCTGGAGGAAACTTCACATATGTTGATAGAAACAAGGAAAGTATTATGTTTGAATGTAATACTGATACAGGCTTACGAGAGTCACAACAATACGCACTTGGGACTGCAGCCATCTGTTGGAAGCATACTTGCATGTGAGTTTAAACAATATTGATTGTGATGATGAATGTGGCCATATTGATATGACTTGTCCTTCAAGAGTTGTTTGATTGATACAATTTCCTCTGGGGGCTAAAAATATGAGGAAGGTCCTTTCCGTTCTCAAGACTTTGATTAGATTTGGTGAGGCTGCATGCCTGACCCAAGAAGAGGAGGATTAGTGTACACTCCAGTGCTCCTGAGCTAATGGGAACATAGAAATTAGGAAAATATATTTGTTCATGACTAATGGGTTTCTTGAAAATAGATTTTGATGGACAATTAGCATATGTTGTTTTAAGGATCACTACTCCCCTGCAACGGATAGGTCAAACATACAGATTTTGTGGACTCAAGCTGTATGTGGAAGATGCTTGGGTGGTCTTTAAGATTTTTGTGGCTAACAATCATTACTAGTATCCTGGGAAAGAAGTCTGAAGGAATTGTTCTTGCCTCAGTCTGTGTTTCCCCAGAGCATTTTATTTCAAAACATTCTTGATATCAACACTACCTGGTGTAAATGACTGGTGGTTGATACAGTAATGGCTACTTATTTGAATCGTATAGTAATCATGGGGATTTCCCATAAGAGATCAACAGGGATCCTTGTAATAGGATCTTTGATTAAAGTTGAATGTAGCTTTACCCTTGTGCTCTGTGATGGCCAGGCTTCCATCAACTTCAGAATGTCAAAAGGGATATTGTGTTAAACTTGCAAAATTATACCTTGGTAAGTGCTAGCATAAGTCCAGTCCCAAAATGTGACATTTAGCAATTTGACATTACACCTTCTTTTACAACAGTTTCCTATTATAACTGCTATATAATTGAATTCAATTTGCTTTTTAATATCTGAAATTTCCCATGTTTCAAAATTGTGGCTGAAGTGATCTTTGTTCTCTTTCTATTCTTGAAGGGCATAGACGTGAAGTCCATGGGTCGGATTTTCATTGGTTTGGTGAAATGTGGTGCGTGGGGCTGTTTTGATGAGTTTAATCGTTTAGAGGAAGCTGTACTATCTGCTGTTTCTATGCAAATTCAAGCTATCCAGGATGCTTTGAAAAATCACAGACGATTTTGTGAACTGCTAGGGAAACAGGTATATTGTTTCTGTCATGTCAGTTTTTAAGTTCACACATTAGAAAATGTAAAAAAAAATACTAAGTTCGTTAACAACTGCCAAACAGCAGAAGATAAATGGGTTCTTTATTATATATAGTGAACTACACAAGCAACTACTCTGAAGTAGTCAGTAAGAAATATATGTTGCAAAGAAAATGTGCACATCAAATGTGAAACTCCAAATGGATCTTGCATGGAATAAATCCATATTTGCTGCTGTTAACATACTGTGATATAGTTATTTTTAGAATATATATAGCAAATGGAATGTGTTGAACCTTCGATTGACTTTTAAAATTTCAAATGTTGCCCTAAATATGAGGGAAACCTTTCCCTTTATGACTATTTACTTTTATCATTACCACATGGAAGATTTTACTTCAGTATGTTCCATCCTTCCTTTCGTGAAGGATGGTATTAGGTGGAAATAAAAATGTAACTTGTGTTTTCCACCCAGTATTTTGTATAGAGTTTGATCTAGGTTATCCCATAATTATTTTTCTCTCATCATTGCTTGTAATTCTAATGTTTTTGGAATAACAAGGATTCAAAGTAAAACCTGGGAATGCATAAGAAATAGGCTGAAGCATAAGAAGCAGCAGCATGTATTTGTTTGGGACTTATATCTGTGCGCTGAATGCTGTGCTCCAAGGATTGGCATTGAGACACCTCCTGCTTCTGATTTGCATTGCTAACTGGCCAATTTTGCAAATAACCCCAAACTCTGGAAACAATTGAATCTGAGGCGGTAGCATGGGAACCACAAAATTGGTTTTACAAAATACATAAAAATATATTTTAACTGTTGGTGTAAATTTTCAACACAACAGAGTAGATAACTGATCCATGAATGTTGCCTGAAATAATTAAGAAACCGAGAAGTAAACTCAAAGGTCTTTAAGTGGTTCGCATGCCTATCAATTCAGAAGACAACTCTTTCCATTCTGACTCTCAGGGTTTCAATGATGACATTCTGAGTCTGGAGAAAGTTAGGAACTGGTGTAGATCATCCAGCCCATGAACCTGACCAGCTATTCAATTAGATCATGGTTAACTCCATTTATCTGCTGTGAATCCTTTAACTATTTACCCAAAAAGCACTTACTAATCTTGGTCTTGAAAGTTTCAATTTACCTTGCATCTTACAGTCTTCTGCGAGAGGTTGCAGATTTCCACTGATGTTGTGTGAAAATGTGCATCCTGCTTTCACTCCTAAATAGTCATAAGATCATGTCCCCTTGTTTGGATTCCATACCAGAGGGAAGAATTTCTCTATATTTACACTTTCAAATCCCTATATCCTTTTATCCCTTTAGGACGACAAATTAGAAATCACCTCAAGCTCAATTCAAGGGAACACAAACCAAGTTTATGAAACCCATCATACTAATTTAATCCTTGAAATCCTGATATTCTGGTAAACTTGCTCTGTATCCCCTTTCAAAATATCCTTCTTGTGTTTTAGTGCCCCAACTAACAATGAACTCTGGGCACCTTTTTCCCACCCCAACTAATTAATTACCCAGTCACGTCACATTGCTACATCCGTTTTCACATGCTTTCATTTTTGCTAATAATCTCTTATGCCATTGAGCATTGGAGCACTTTTGGAAAGCACTATAGAGTGAAGTAAAGCAAATTTGTTGAAGAGTGTGGTAATGCAGATTTTCTGTAGAGACATAACACAAATGAGCTAACCCCATTCTGTTTTATTTCTGATGCAAAATAGCCAGGAAGATGCTGGTCAAAGTTGATTTAATTCTCTGTAAGGGAAAGTAATTTATGAAAACAAAATTATTTTATCCATTCAGCCAACATCTTGGGGCACTGAAAATTTCATTGCATATTTTTAAAACTATAATTTGTTTTTGCCTATTGTCATAAAATGATATCACATAGCTAATACTGTGTGCAACTGTCAACCTTGAGAACAAGTTATTAATTCTCCGATTTCTATATTGACTATGAATTACTGAATTGGACATTACATTTTGTTTATTTTCCCTCCACCATCCACTATGCAATCCCTTACTTTCCTAAATAAACTTGTACAGCACAATGAAAGCGCATAGTAATATGTTGTTCCATTGTAGTTTGTAACTGTTCCAAGGTTTGCAATTCAACAAGAGTGGCATCACAATATATGTGAAATTATTTTTCCTTAAACTAATATCTCACTCTTTTGGTGCATGATTTTATAAATCAGCTTATTTGTAATTTTAGGTTGATCTTGATCCAAACTCTGGAATATTTATCACCATGAATCCAGCTGGAAAAGGTTATGGAGGCCGACAAAAACTCCCCGATAATCTGAAACAACTTTTTCGACCTGTTGCCATGTCTCGACCAGATAATGAACTTATTGCTGAAGTGATTCTTTACGCAGAAGGATTTAAAGATGGCAACATATTGGGCAGGAAATTAGTGGCCCTCTTTAATCTGTCCAAGTATGTATTAAAATATTGCCATTTTCTTTGTAAGTGAAATGAACTGTTGTTGTCAAAACTTGAACCAAAAGTCAAACCATATCCATCCAGTCGGACTATTGTTGACATAACAGCAGAGTAGGGTAGCAAAATGATCAGTTCAATACATAATTTGAAATACTTTTCTTAATTGTGCACTAAGTTTGTGTTGTATATGAAGTTTACTGAAGATAATTATTGATGTGTCATAAAACAACACATAAGAGATCTTATATTCACCTAAGCATTTTTTTTCATGCAGTGTTAAAAATTTTGGGTTGCAGGTATTATAAATCTGCACATAATAAATTGCATTATTGTAAGGCACTGCAGAAGAGTAAGCAGAACAGGCAGAGTGAAAAATTAAACATTAGGAGCAGTGTCCAAAAGCTTGGTCGGAAAGTTTGATTTTAAAAAGATAAAAGGGGTTTAGGGAGGGATTCCACAACGTATAGCTAAGTCGCTGATGATTGTGTGAAGGAACAAACAATTAGAAGAGGCTGGAATCAGAGAAGGTTGAGGTTGCTATACAGAGAAGTCTGAGGGAGTTTGTAGAGCTAGAGTACGTTATAGAGAAGTAGAATTGAAGCCATTGAGGAATTTAAACACAAAGATTAAGTTTATAATTTCAGGCACTGGGAAACCAGGAACCAATCTCGGTTGGGTAAGAACCAGTGTGATGGACAAGCAGCGGCTTGGTCTGGTATGGGATGTGTGTGCAGAATTGTGAATGAGTTCAAGATTATGAAGGGTAGGAGATGAGAATGAAGAAGAACTGAAGTAGGGTTGGAGTTGGGTAATGTTATAGAGGTGTAAGTATGTAGCAATTATGATAGCGTATATAGGGTTTGAAGGAATCTCTCCAGGCCAAGCAGGATTGCAAACAGTCTTATTCAGCTGAGAGAATGGCTAAAGAGGGGATTGAAGCTGGTAGCGAGGGGCCAAGGGCAATCACTTCGGTCTTTGCAGTGTTTAGCTGGAGGAAGATATGACTCACTGAAGATTAGATGTCAGACTAACACCCTTTGTACTGACATAATGGAGAGGTGAAATTGTAGAGCTGGATGTCATACTATGATTCTATGAAATGGATGTTGGGCATAGTTATGTGAGGTTACAACATATTCAGAGATCTTGGAGAGGAAGGGAAAATTGGAGAGTAATTGTGACTAATGAGGGCAAAGAGGTTGAGGGTGGATTTTTGAGGTTGGTCATTGACACTTTGAAAGCTCGGAGGATTAACACTTGAGAGAGGGAAGCATTTATGGAATCTGTTGAAATAGGCATCAGGAAGAGCACCCGTGGATGAGAAATTAAATGGGAATTTGATTAAGGGAGTAGAAAGTAGGTTGTATAATTAAGATAAATGTGGAGATTGTGGAAGCAGGTGACGGAGAAGAAGCAAGGCAGAGGTGATGATTCAGGAATAGGTTAGGAGCGGGCTGGCTTATTGGGAAAGGAGTAAGGGGAGAACAACTGAATGGTGCCCTTCTCATTGAAAGTAAAGAAATCTGTCAGCTATTCATATTTATTCGAGGTAAAGGGGAAGGATGTAAGGGAAAGTTCTCAATGGAGAGTTTTTTAATTGATTCGTGGGACATGGGTGTCGCTATCTGGACAGCATTTATTGCCCATCCCTAGTTGCCCGAGGGCAGTTGAGAGTCAACCACGTTGCTGTGGCTCTGGGGTCATATATCGGCCAGACCAGGTAAGGATGGCAGATTCCCTTCCCTGAAGGACATTAGTGAACCAGATGGGTTTTACTGACAATCGACAATGATTTCATGGTCTCATTGGAGGAACTGTTCCTTTAGATTTGAAAATTTCACATGTTACTTCACTATTTTATGAAGGTGAGAGAAACAAACCAGAGAATTATAGACCAATTTCCCTAACATCTGTTGTTAGGAAATTGCTGGAATCCGCAATTCATGAAAGAGTGGCCAAATACTTTCAAGAGACAAGATATAGTACAAAGAGATAATGAACAGGTGCTGATATTGGCAGGTTGTGATGACTGGTATCACAGAGCTCTTTTTTATTTACCATATCTTTGCACGTACCTTTCCCTTTTGCGGAATAGTGGGGAAGTGGTGAAAGGATTCCTGAGCTGTTTATCAGCCTGTTGAACGTGTTATGAATGCTCCTTCCGTGGTCAACAAGTCCTGATGTTAGACTTGAACCTGGAGCTGATGGTTTTGGTCCAGAGGTAGAGACATTTACAACTGTGCCATAAGACTTTCCTGGCTCTGTGTTAGAGCCTGAACTATTCGTTATCTCTACAGATGATTTGGATGACAGAATAGAGAGAAACATGTCCAAGTTAGCCAATTTAAGAGCAGGACTATAGAGTCATAGAGTCATAGAGGTTTACAGCATGGAAACAGGCCCTTCGGCCCAACTTGTCCATGCCAACCTTTTTTTTTAAAACCCCTAAACTAATCCCAATTGCCCGCATTTGGCCCATATCCCTCCATACCCATCATACCCATGTAACTATCCAAATCCTTTTCAAAAGATAAAATTGTACCCGCCTCTACTACTACCTCTGGCAACTTGTTCCAGACACTCACCACCCTCTGTGTGAAATAATTGCCCCTCTGGACACTTTTGTATCTCTCCCCTCTCACCTTAAACCTATGCCCTCTGGTTTTAGACTCCCCTACCTTTGGGAAAAGATATTGACTATCTACCTTGTCTATGCCCCTCATTATTTTATAGACCTCTATAAGGTCACCCCTCAGCCTCCTACGCTCCAGAGAAAAAAGTCCCAGTCTATTCAGCCTCTCCTTATAAGGAGTCCCGGTAGCATCCTAGTAAATCTTTTCTGCACTCTTTCTAGTTTAATAATATCCTTTCTATAATAGGGTGACCAGAATTGCACACGGTATTCCAAGTGTGGCCTTGCCAATGTCTTGTACAACTTCAACAAGACGTCCCAACTCCTGTATTCAATGTTCTGACCAATGAAACCAAGCATGCCGAATGCCTTCTTCACCACTCTGTCCACCTGTGACTCCACTTTCAAGGAGCTATGAACATGTACCCCTAGATCTCTTTGTTCTGTAACTCTCCCCAACACCCTACCATTAACTGAGTAAGTCCTGCCCTGGTCCAATCTACCAAAATGCATTACCTTGCATTTGTCTAAATTAAACTCCATCTGCCACTCGTCAGCCCACTGGCCCAATTGATCAAGATCCCATTGCAATTGGAGATAACCTTCCTCACTGTCCACCATGCCACCAATCTTGGTGTCATCTGCAAACTTACTAACCATGCCCCCTATATTCTCATCCAAATCATTAATATAAATGACAAATAACAGTGAGCCCAGCACTGATCCCTGAGGCACAGCGCTGGTCACAGGCCTCCAGTTTGAAAAACAATTCTCTACAACCACCCTCTGGCTTCTGTCAAGAAGCCAATTTTGTATCCATTTAGATACCTCACCCTGGATCCCGTGAAATTTAACTTTATGCAACAACCTACCATGCAGTACCTTGTCAAAGGCCTTGCTAAAGTCCATGTAGACAACATCAACTGCACTGCTCTCATCTACCTTCTTGGTTACCCCTTCAAAAAGCTCAATTAAATTTGTGAGACATGATTTTACACTCACAAAGCCATGCTGACTGTCCCTAATCAGTCCTTGCATCTCTAAATGCCTGTAGATCCTGTCTCTCAAAATACCTTCCAACAATTTACCCACCACAGATGTGAGGCTCACTGGCCTGTAGTTCCCAGGCTTTTCCCTGCAGCCCTTTTTAAAGGCACAACATTTGCCACTCCAACTCCAACTTTTCATGGAGTTGCAGAGACTCAGCACAGAGTAAGGGTGCAGGCTCGTTTCGTTCAAGTCCACAACCTGTACTTCTGAGTTGGCTATTTCTACAGCATGGATAGGTATCTCCTAGCCCTTCCAATACTTTGTATTATAAAATTGCAGCACATATGATCAGACTTAAGGGGTGGAATCTTGTGCTCTTGCTGGTGGCGAGCTTTAACATGGGTAGGGCATGTAATTAGGCAGGATGGTGGTGTACTGAAACCCCACTACCTTCCTACCTCTGCCCAGAATTGAGTTCTGGGCAGGAAAGACCATGGGTGACCTTCTCGCCCCAATGTCTATTGAGGCCCTCAAGTGGCCAATTAATAATCACTTAAGTGCCTCATCTTGCCAGTGCTGGTATTAACCCAGTAGCTGGCAGACCAGTCGACATGTGGCGTGCATAACAGATAAAACTGTACGCCCAGCTTGTTACTTCTGGAGATGGTGGAGGGGGTTCCAAATACACTCAGTATCTCATCGAGGGACTTGATATCGGTTGCGGGGAGGGAAGTGGTTATCACTTCTCCCCACCCTGGCCTGGTTGTTCTATGATTCTGGGAAATAGGTGGTTTTTCTGCTGCAGCCACCACCTGCCCTGTGGCACTGCTGCGCACCAGACCTGCTGGCCTCTGGTGAGACTGCCTCCTCTGGAGTCTGATTCCCAATTCCTGATTGGTTTGTGGTTCAGTGGACCTTCCCAAAAATTGCCACATAGGTCTCTTACCATCTTCCCAATTAAAGTAAAGTTTATTTATGAGTCACAAGTAAGGCTTACATTAACACAGCAACAAAGTTATTGTGAAATTCCCCTAGTCGCCACAGTCCGGCACCTGTTCGGGTCAATGCACCTAACCAGCACGTCTTTCAGAATGTGGGAGGAAACCGGAGCACCCGGAAGAAACACACGCAAACACGGGTAGAATGTGCAAACTCCACACAGACAGTGATCCAAACCAGGAATCGAACCCTGGTCCCTGGCACTGTGAAGCAGCAGTGCTAACCACTGTGCTACCATGTTAGTGGTCAAAATTCTGAAAAGTTCTACAAGATTCCACCCAAGGTCTCATTACTGAATTGGTCTGTGGAACTGAATGTCTCAAAATCAATGACTGAAAGCCCCCAAATATAATGCCATGATAAATAGTCTATTCTCCTAAATTCAATTCTTTATTTAAATTTTGTTTATGATGAAATTTCAGAGAGCTTCTGACGCCACAGCAGCACTATGACTGGGGTTTGAGAGCACTGAAGACAGTCCTCAAGGGATGTGGGAATCTGCTTCAACAACTAAAGAAAAGTAAAAGAAAAAGTAAGTACTCAGTAGTTTTCAACAAAGCCTACCTAGCATCTGTATAAGTGCAGGAAAATGTGTTATGATTGACAGCTAGGTTTTCATGTATTAATTGTTGTGTTTGAAGAAAAATGATCAATAAAAATGTGGAAATGCTTGAGCTGCAAAAATAATGGTAATGCATAGCAAGTTCTTTAGTATTTGTATGTAGACGAGGTTCTATTGGCAGTATTCATACAAACATGACTTAAAGTACTTAAAGTTTATTTATTGGTCGTAAGTAAGGCTTACATTAACACTGCAGTGAAGTTACTGTGAAATTCCCCTAGTCGCCACAGTTCGGCACCTGTTTGGATCAATGCACCTAACCTAATGAGAAATAGGAGCCGGAGTAAACCATATGGCCCCTTGAGCCTATTCTGCTGAACTTCTGCCTGAACTCCAGCTTCTTGCTGCTCTCCATGTTAATTGTATATTAATTATATTTAATTGTAGCAATGGGGATTCACTTGTTCTGCAAATAGAAACAAACTGAAACTGTGGTTGTTGAGTTAGGAGATGCCTGCTTATAATCTGTACCACTATAAATAAATGCAAATAATTGTTTGTATAGTCTTCAATTTTATCCTTCACCACTTGACATTCTGGAATATACCATCCCAAATATCTTGATTCCCTCCCCATCTATACAGCCTAGCATATACTCAGTGATGAAGCCTACATAACCCTCGAGGGTAGAGAATTCTAAAGATTCACATCCCTCTGAATGGAGAGTGTCTTCCTCAATTCAGTGCTCGAAGATCAACTCTTTATCCTGAGGCCAAGTCCCTTAGTTTCAGATTTCCTAATTAGGGGAACATCTCAGTGTCTACCCTATCAAATCTTGGAGAGGAAGACCCCGTTGGATCAGCTGTCTGCTGCCTTGAAAAAATTCTTGGAGAAACAGTAATTTCCTTCTGAGTTTGTGGAACACATGGGACATTCCACAGTGACACAAAGAATAGAGGATTGAATGATTGCCAGATTTCAAAAGGGTGATGCCCAGGTGTCAATACAATGGAGGGGTTAAAGATTGATGAATTTGGATGAAAAAGTCTGCAGCATATCTGGCTATTACAGCAGAAACAAAATTGGAGCAGTAATAATAAGCAAATTAATCCCAGGAATGCCCAAGGAACAGTTAATAAGATCTTCAGGTGAAACTCGAAGTATCATTATGCAGTGAACTGTCCAAAGTGGAGAAGCAGGTTCCTTAAAACATCACATGACACAGAATTTGGAGGAAGGAGATAATAATGAATCTCAGCAAATTATACTGGTTACAAGGAGTTTTATTTCTGTGAAGAATGTGTTAGCCACTGACTCATTTAACAATGCAATACTATATAATCCCTCACCTTGACAGTTTGTGGAACAGTTTCATTAAAATGCTATCTATATTTAATAATTAGCAAGGACTGACAAAATGTTTTTAAAAATTAATTCATGGGATGCAGGTATTACTGGCTGGACCAGCATTAATAGCCCATCCCCATTGCCCTTCAGAAGGTGGTGGTGAGCTGCCTTCTACATCCACAATGCTGTTACAGAGGGTGTAAGTGACATTGAAGGAAAAGTGATATGTTTCCAAGGCAGACGGTGAGTGACTTGGAGGGGAACCTCCAGGTGGTGATTGTCCTTCGAGATGGTAGTGGTCATTGATTTGGAAGCTGAAGGAAACTTGGTGAGCTCTTGCAGTGCATCTTGTGGAAGGGACACACGGCTGCTACTGTTCATCAGCTGTGGAGGGAGTGAATGTTTGTGGAAGGGGTAGCAATCAAACGGGCTGCATTGTCCTGGATGATGTTGAGCTTTTTGATTGTTGATGGAACTGCACTCATCCAGGCAAGTGGTGAGTATTCCATTACAGTACTGATTTGTCCCTTGTGGATGGTGAACAGGAGGTGAGTTACTTGCCACAAGATTCCTAGCCTTTGAAGAATATAAAAGCATGAATTGTTTTAGATTTGGTGATGACAATACATTAGGTCATTAAAGAGAGTTGTAATTCCATGTGAAATAGCTGGAGTAAGTATCATAGAATCCCTACAGTACAGAAGGAGGTCATTCAGTCCATCGACCACAATTCCACCCAGCCCCTATCCCTGTAGTCCCAGATATTTACCCTGCTAGTCCCCTGACATTAAGTGGCAATCTAGCATAGCCAATCCATCTAACCCGCATGTCTTTGGACTGTGGGAGGAAATCGGAGCACCCGGAGGAAATCCATACAGACATGGGAAGAATGTGCAAACTCCGCACAGACAGTGACCTGAACTGGGAATCGAAGCCAGGTCCCAGGCGCTGTGAGGCAGCAATGCTAACCACTGTGCCATCGTGCCGTACTGATGTAGTCTCCAGTGAAATCCTATGCTACTAAGTAAGCCTTCAATGAAAAATGGAACTTGACATACAGCATGATAAGTTAATTATTTTTGGAAAGTAATTTGCTTGCACTTTACCCAGATGGCCAGGGTGATGCAAAGTGGTATGACATTGGATGCCTTTGGTGTCACCAACACACCGAGCAAGGCTGTGTATAAGCTCCAGCTGTATTTGCTCTATATATCTTGGCACTGCTCCAACACACACTCAAAGATCTTGACACAGGAGTACACATTCACTTCAGGACTGATGGCAACCTCTTCAACTTAAAAACGTTCAAGGCTTGCACAAAGGTTATTAAACAGCCACGGGCAAGTTCTGTTTGCATATGACAGCGCTTTTATGGCATATACTCTGGAGGACTTTCAGCTGTTTATTGTTTGTTTTTAAGTCCTCGCTCATCCTGAAACTGTAAAATTCTGCCTGACGTCAACAGACCTCTCCATGGGGGGGACCTTTCCACTAGGGGGCATGGCGTCAAAATAAGGGGGAGCGGATTTAGGACTGAGTTGAGGAGGAACTTCTTCACCCAAAGGGTTGTGAATCTGGAATTCCCTGGCCAGTGAAGCAGTTGAGGCTACCTCATTGGATGTTTTTAAGGCAAGGATAATTAAATTTTTGAACAGTAAAGGAGTTAAGGGTTATGGTGAGCAGGCAGGTTAAGTGGAGTTGAGGCCACAAAAAGATCAGCCATGATCTTATTGAATGGCGGAGCAGGCTTGAGGGGCCAGATGGCCTACTCCTGCTCCTATTCTTATATTCTTATGGTCTGCCTCTTGCCCACCACGATTCCCACCACTTCTTCTTCAGACCTGGCCGAGGTCTGAAGAAGACAGAAGTATTGTATCGACCTGTCCCTGGTCAGGTACTCCAAGACCGCACAGTCACTATTAAAAACACACCTCCATTCAGTAGAGAGGCTTTGCAATCTTGGGCATTTGGCAGGCTTATTCACAGACTTTGGAAAGAGCATTTTGTCTCAGAACAGAAATCAATGTCTACCAGATAGTGGTTCTTATGTCGCTTCTTTATGGCTGTGAGATTCGGGCAACCTACCACATAAAACAAATAGAAGCATCATCGCTGTCCGAGATCCATTTGCTGCATCAAGTGGCAGGACCAAATCCCTAAAAAGGGCTGCATACCTGGCATTGAGAGCATGAGAGCTAAGTTTCTCTGAGTCAATCATGTGGTTTGCAAGGAGGATTCTCAAACTTAGATATAAAAATAATCTTGAAGACACCCTTGGGACTTGCAGGCTGGATCACAATACATGGGGAAAAAACAACCTTGGACAGACCTAAGTGGAGAAGTCTATGTTGTTACGAAGATGTGTTATATAAAAAATATATTAATTTTTGATGTAATGGCTAGACATATTTTATATTGTCATCAGCTGGACATATATATAAAACTTTTCGGATAGAACATTTCTCCTAATCAAAGGGCACTGGCCCCTACAGCAGCTACTATATTGCACTTGTGAAGGACACAAACATCTTTATGGAGACAGAGTCTATGGAGATCTCAGAGACAGTGACTAAGATAGGCTCAGATTGTCATGTGACCCAGCCCTTGGGTGTAAAATAAACTGGATTTGAACTAACAGTCAGAAAGACTACCATTGGGGTAACAGCCTTACTCCCTCTCTCTCCTTCTCTGAAACCATTCTTATCAAAGCTGAGCTGTTTGTGATTTGAAAACCCACCAGAAGACTTCATTGCTGCCAACTGAGAAGTCTCAAAGGAGAATTCCAAATCAACACATTGTCTCTAAGAGAAATGAGAATCAACCAGCCATGACTGCTCCATTGAGAAACCCAAGCACCAATAGCTACTGTGAAACATGACCCTTCAGCTGTAAACAAGCATCTGGACAATCCATGAATCTTTTTTACCTGACTACTTTTTACTGGGCCAAGTTTTAAAACTTGATTCTGTGTAAAGTTTTATTTATTTTTTGCATGCTTGATGTGTTGTTCTTGCATTGGTAGGTAGTTGGACATGTTTGTTCATTTTAATCCTTTGTTAATTTCTGCATTTTTACCTGAGTGAGTTTTAGAAAGATTTAACTGAAGAAACATGGCTAGCTTATTTCTCACACCGAGCTACACAGAGTTACATATATATATTGAATTGGTAAAATCACCTTTTTACATTCAGACTCTGTTATAACCAATGCAGGAGTGGGACAAAGTGGGGATTTACTTCACCCCTCCTTACTTGGTCATAACACTATCACCAAGCGATTTCAACTTTTGAGGAGAGCAAAGTCAAGTTCTTCAGGACAGGCGAGCATGATGCAAAACTAATGCCTCCATCTATCCCTCCAATATTGACGTTATATGCAGTCTTTGCAATCAGTTATGCAAATCAAGACTTACTCTAATGTTACATATGAAATGACATCTGTAAATCATTTTTCTAACTTGCTGAACACTCATCCATTTGTGGAGGACCCATTAAAGACTTAATTTTAATCTCTTAATATCAGATGTTACTCATCAGAGCATTAAACATAAAATAATGGCATCAAGTGATAAAAATCAGAGATAAGAAAAGCAAATGCTCTTAAAATTACATAGACAATTTGTTCATCCTATTTATCAAAATTTACAAAACCTGCTGAAAGGTACAAATCTAATTGATGAAAACTATATGAGACTAAAATGTGATTAGTGAGAAATGTGAAAACTGTAACATCAATTGTCCTATTGTAAGTCTTTCATTGGCATGTAACTTTAACAAGGTAGTTGCCTTGGATCCAAAGGTATGTTACAAGGACAGAAATATTTTCATTCTACTTTTTTGTAGATAAGGTGAACAGATTTAATCTTTCTACAACATTACTCAATGACAGGAGTTATTATAGAATATGGAGGGTACCAGAGGACTGAAAATTAGCTAATGTAACACTGCTGTTTAAGAAGAGAGGGGGGAGCAGAAGGGAAATTATAGGCCGATTAGCCTGACTTCGGTCACTGGCAAGATTTTAGAATCCATTATTAAAGATGAGATCGCAGAGTACTTGGAAGTGCATGATAAAGTAGGACTGAGTCAGCATGGCTTTGCAAGGGGAGGTCATGTCTCACAAATTTGTTAGAGTTCTTTGAGGAGATAACAAGGAAGTTAGATAAAGGAGAACTAGTGGACGTGATTTATTTAGATTTCCAGAAGGCCTTTGACAAGGTGCTGCATAGGAGACTGTTAAGAGCCCATGGTGTTACGGGTAAGATCCTGGCATGGATAGAGGATTGGCTGACTGGCAGAAGACAAAGAATGGGGATAAAGGGGTCTTTTTCAGGATGGCAGCTGGTGACTAGTGGTGTGCCTCAGGGGTCAGTGCTGGGACCACAACTTTTCACAATATACATTAACGATTTGGAGGAAGGAACTGAAGGCACTGTTGCTAAGTTTGCAGATGATACAAAGATATGTAGAGGGACAGGTAGTATTGAGG
Source organism: Mustelus asterias (assembly GCF_964213995.1). Taxonomy (NCBI): domain Eukaryota; kingdom Metazoa; phylum Chordata; class Chondrichthyes; order Carcharhiniformes; family Triakidae; genus Mustelus; species Mustelus asterias. The sequence goes on from NC_135810.1 coordinate 79,816,372, forward strand.
AAGCATGGGGGCTGCAGAAGGACTTGGACAGGTTAGGAGAGTGGGCAAAGAAGTGGCAGATGGAATACAATGTGGAAAAGTATGAGGTTATGCACTTTGGAAGGAGGAATGGAGGCATAGACTATTTTCTAAATGGGAAAATGCTTAGGAAATCAGAAACACAAAGGGACTTGGGAGTCCTTGTTCAAGATTCTCTTAAGGTTAATGTGCAGGTTCAGTCGGCAGTTAGGAATACAAATGCAATATTAGCATTCATGTCGAGAGGGATGTATTTCTGGGGCTGTATAAGGCTCTGGTCAGACCCTATTTGGAGTATTGTGAGCAGTTTTGGGCCCCATATCTAAGGAAGGATGTGCTGGCCTTGGAAAGGGTCCAGAGGAGGTTCACATGATTCCTGGAACCATAGAAACCATAGAAACCCTACAGTACAGAAAGAGGCCATTCGGCCCATCGAATCTGCACCGACCACAATCCCACCCAGGCCCTACCCTCATATCCCACCCACTAATCCCTCTAACCTACGCATTTCAGGACACTAAGAGGCAATATTAGCATGGCCAATCAACCTAACCCGCACATCTTTGGACTGTGGGAGGAAACCGGAGCACCCGGAGGAAACCCACGCAGACACGAGGAGAGTGTGCAAGCTCCACACAGACAGTGACCCAAGCCGGGAATCGAACCCAGGCCCCTGGAGCTGTGAAACAGCAGTGCTAACCACTGTGCTACCGTGCCGGAATGAAGAGCTTGTCCTATGAGGAACGGTTGAGGACTCTGGGTCTGTACTCATTGGAGTTTAGAAGGATGAGGGGGGACCTTATTGAAACTTACAGGATACTGCGAGACCTGAATAGAGTGGACATGGAGAGGCTGTTTCCACTCGTAGGAAAAACTAGCACCAGAGGGCACAACCTCAGGCTAAAGGGACGATCCTTTAAAACAGAGGTGAGGAGGAATTTCTTCAGCCAGAGAGTAGTGAATCTGTGGAACTCTTTGCCACAGAAGGTTGTGGAGGCCGGGTCGTTGAGTGTCTTTAAGACAGAGATAGATAGGTTCTTGATTAATAAAGGGATCAGGGGTTTATGGGGAAAAGGCAGGAGAATGGGGATGAGAGAAAAATTAGCCATGATTGAATGGAGGAGCAGACTTGATGTGTCGAGTGGCCTAATTCTGCTCCTATTCTTATGGTTTTATGGACAAATGGATAGGGACTGGACTGGACAATGATGAGTTCAGAGACATGTGAAAACATTAACACAATGGTCATGAATACCACAGCGGAAAGTTCTTTCGGTGATGATTTATGTGAAAGGAATCACCTGGTGACTAATGAAATGCTGCATAAAATTTAAATTATCAACCAGCTTGCAAGTTGGCAACTGTCTTATGCAGGATGATTTATGCAAAAAAATCACTCCAGGTGGTGCTTGTAGTCCCTATTAATTAGTCTATGGGTGAAATTGCAATCTGCTCTGTTCACTGTACAATTCTTCCCTTGCTTCAGAAGGTATTCGAATTAGTTCTATTTTTTCTGGACGTTGGAATGCTTGTCATGCAGGTTATCAAAGAGTGGTGGTATGAAAAATATCAGGGAAATACACTAAATTCAAATTTTTCTGCTGGTCATATGTTCTTAAAAACGATTGGGAAATATAGGCAGGGACAGTTTGGTTGTATGAATAGAATTAGTTCTTTTAAAATTTTGATTTGATTTATTATTGTCACATGTATTAACATACAGTGAAAAGTATTGTTTCTTGCACGCTATACAGACAAAGCATACCGTTCATAGAGAAGGAAAGGAGAGAGTGCAGAATGTAGTGTTACAGTCATAGCTAGGGTGTAGAGAAAGATCAATTTAATGCAAGGTAAGTCCATTCAAAAGTCTGACAGCACCAGGGAAGAAGCTGTTCTTAAGTCGGTTGGTATGTGACCTCAGAATTTTGTATCTTTTTTCCCGATGGAAGAAGGTGGAAGAGAGAATGTCCGGGATGCGTGGGGTCCTTAATTATTCTGGCTGCTTTGTCGAGGCAGCGGGAAGTGTAGACAGAGTCAATGGATGGGAGGGTGGTTGGCGTGATGGATTGGGCTACATTCACGACCTTTTGTAGTTCCTTGCGGTCTTAGGCAGAGCAAGAGCCATACCAAGCTGTGATATAACCAGAAAGAATGCTTTCTATGGTGCATCTGTAAAAGTTGGTGAGAATCGTAGCTGACATGCCAAATTTCCTTAGCCTTCTGAGAAAGTAGAGACGTTGGTGGGCTTTCTTAACTATGGTGTCGGCATGGGGGAACCAGGACAGGTTGTTGATGAACCTAACAAAGTTGCAAACAGATGTTTACCTAAGGCAAGCTGGTAACAATATATGTCAATATATCAAAGGAGGAAGTGTTGGGTATCCTATATTGCATTAAGGTGGACAAGTCCCTGGGCCAAATGGGATCTAGCCCAGGTTTTTGTGGGAGGCAAGGAGGAAATAGCTGGAGCATTAACAGATATCTTCACATCTTCTTTGACCACAGGCGAGATTCCAGAGAATAGCCAATGTTGTTTCCTTGTTTAAGATAAGAAGCAGGGATAATCCAGGAAATTATAGGCCGGTGAGCCTGACGTCAGTGATGGGGAGGCTTTTAGCGAAGATACTGAGGGACAGGATCTATGTACATTTGAAAGAAAATGGACTAGTTAGTGATAGGCAGCATGGTTTTGTAGGGGGAAGGTCATGTCTCACCAACTTGATTGAGTTTTTTGAGGAGGCGACAAAGATAATTGATGAGAGAAGGGCTGTGGATGTGGTTTATATGAACTTTAGTAAAGCATTTGACAAGGTTCCACATGGCAGACTGGTACAAAAACTAAAATCACATGAGATTCGGGGTGGGCTAGCTAGCTAGATACAGAACTGGCTTGGTCATAGAAGTAACTTGATTTTTGTGTCTCTGTGCCCTGTTTGAGAGCACATTTCCACTCCATCTGATGAAGGAGCAGCGCTCCGAAAGCTAATGGTGTTTGCTACCAAATAAACCTGTTGGACTTTAACCTGGTGTTGTTAAAACTCTTACGTTGGTCATAGAAGACAGAGCGTAGCGGTGGAAGGGTGTTTTTCAGAATGGAGATCTGTAGCTAGTGGTGTTCATGATGTGAAGATGCCGGCGTTGGACTGGGGTGAACACAGTAAGGAGCAGCGCTCCGAAAGCTTATGGTATTTGCTACCAAATAAACTTGTTGGACTTTAACCTGGTGTTGTGAGACTTCTTGCTAGTGGTGTTCCGCAGGGATCAATGATTGGACTTCTGTTGTTTGTAATATATAAATGGATCTGGAGGAAAATGTGGGGCGTCTGATTAGTAAGTTTACAGATGACACAAAGATTGGTGGAGTTGCTGATAGTTCCAGGGATTGTCAGATGATACAACAGGATATAGATAGATTGGAGACTTGAGCACAAAAATGACAGATGAAGTTTAATCTGGACAAATGCAAGGTGATGCATTTTGGAGGATCAAATTTAGGTGTCAATTATATTGTAAATGGCAGAACCCTTGGGAACATTAACATACAATAGGTGTGCAGGTCCACAGTTCCCTAAAAATGACAACACAGGTAGCCAAGGTGATTAAGAAGGCATAAGGCATGCTTGCCTTCATCAGCTGGGGCATTAAGTACAAGAGTTGGGAAATCATGTTGTAGCTATATAAAACCTTGGTTAGGTTGCATTTTGTGTAGGTTCATCAGGGTGTTGCCTGGTCTTGAGGGTGTTGGCTATAAGGAGAGGTTGAATAAACTAGGATTGTTTTCACTGGAAAGACGGAGGCTGAGGGAAGACCTGATAGAGTGGATGGATAGTCAGAGGCTTTTTCCTAGGGTGGAAATGTCAATTACAAGGGGGCACAGGTTCATGGTGAGAGGGGGAAAAGTTTAAGGGAAATGTCCGGGGGAGTGGTGGGTGCCTGGAATGTACTGCCAGAGGAGGTGGTGGAAGCAGGCACATTAGCAACATTTAAGAGGCATCTGGATAGGTACATGAATAGGGAGGGATCAGAGGGATGCAGACTGAGAGGGCAGAAGGTTTGTTTAGTTTAGTTAGGGAATCAGCACAGGCTTGGAGGGCTGTAGGGCCTGTTGCTGTGCCAAACTTTTCTTTGTTCTTTGTTCAATGGGGAATAAAACATAAAGGGTGGGATTTTACGGCCTCACTCATCCCAAAATCGTAAAATCCTGCCCGAGGTCAATGGACATTTCCATGTTCCGCCCCTCACCCGCTCCGATTCCCATGGCGGATGAGGCTGTAAAATTCTGACTCTGGGGTCTGAATAAGGTGTTAGAGTTTCAAAGGTGCAGAGCAGGTGTGAACTTTGTATTTACATTTTAAAAGGTGGACTCACAAAATGAAGGTAATTAAGTTTGACTTCTGAAGAGGTAAGTTCAAATAAGGGAAGATCAATTGGGAAAAACTATAGCCAAAGAGTCACACAGCACAGAAAAAGGCCCTTTGGCCCATAATGTCTGCAACAGCCATCAAGCACCTATCTATCCTAATCCCATTTTCTAGCACTTTGTCCATAGCCTTGTATGCTATGGCATTTCAAGTGCTCATCTAAATGCTTCTTAAATGTTGTGAGGGTTCCCACCTCTACTACTCTTTAAGACAATGAGTTCCAGATTTGAACTATCCTGTGGGTGAAAACATTTTTCCTCAAATCCCCTCTAAATCTCCTGCCCATTACCTTAAATCTATGCCGCTGGTTATGCCCCCCTCTACTGAGGAGAAAGGTTTCTTCCTATTTATTCTATCTATGTCCCGGCCTTTTGGCTAAGATCAAGTGTCAGATCAAGATGGGATGCAGTGCCTCATCTTGTCAGCTTGGATCTTGTATGTCTCCCTTTTATGGGGATCTTGAATGGAATTCAATTGGACTTTGAATTTGATTTTTGAAGAAGCAAGGAATAGATTTTGGTTTGCCTGGACCATTCTGAACATTGGCTTTGTAACTTTAAGAATGGAGTAAAAAAAAAAATCAGGTCACCCCTCATCCTTCTCTGCTCCAAGGAGAACAACCCCGGCCGACCCAGCCTCTCTTCATAGCTAAAATGCTCCAACCCAGGCAATAACCTGGTGAATCTTCTCTGCCCTTTTTCTAGTGTAATCACATCCTCCTTATGGTGTGGTGACCAGAACTGCGCACAGTGCTCCAGCTGTGGTCACTTCATAATAACCACCCTTTATGCTGTTCCTTGGCTAATAAAGGCCAACTATCTCATATGCCTTTCCAATCACATTCACTGTCCTTCTGCCTTCAGGGACCTATAGACATGCACCCTAAGGTCCTTCCGGCCCTCTTTACTTCCGTGCTTTGTACCATTATTGTGTGTTCCCTTGTCTTGTTAGTCCTTTCAAAATGCATCACTTTACACTTTTCGGGGTTAGATTCCATTTGCAACTGTTCTGCTGTCTGACCAGGCCATCTGTATCACCATGTAATCTAAGGCTTTCCTCCTCGCTATTTTTTACAACATCAATTTTTGTGCCACCTGAGAACTTACTGATCTTACTGATCATACCCCCCACATTCTTGTCCAGATCATTAATGTACGCTATATCAGAAGCATTCAACGTATGCAAGATTGAATGTTTAAGACCTATTTAAAGCTGTTTAAGACCTCAGACAACAGTAGGAATAGCTGTTTTAACCCCTAGTCTGTGAAGAAAGCCTGCCTTGAAAAACTAATTGTTTTGTTCTGCCTCAAAAGCAACCCCAAAGTGATATAACTACCTGGTGTGGTAACTGTTACTGTGAGATGCTGTGGAAGTTTGAGGAGAATTAGCTCTGAAGGTAGTAAAGTGAGGTGAGAGTGACAGTCCTTGACATCAAGGCAGCATTTGACCAAGTGTGGCATCAAGGAGCTCTAGCAAAACTGGAATCAATGGGTATCAGGGGGAAAGATTTCTGCTGGTCGGGGTCATGTCTGGCACAGAGAAAGATGGTTGTGGTTGTGAAGGATTAGTCACTCAGCTACAGGACATTTCTGCAGGAGTCCCTCAGGGTAGTGCCCTAGGCCCAACCATCTTCAGCTGCTTCATCAATGACCTTCCCGCCATCATAAGGTCAGAAGTGGGGATGTTCGCCAATGATTGTATAATGTTCAGCACTATTTGCCACTCCTCAGATACTGAAGTTGTCCATGTTCAAATGCAACAAGATCTGGACAATATCCAGATTTGGGCTGACAAGTGGCAAGTAACATTCGTGCTATTAAATGCCAGGCAATGACTATCACCAATAAGAGACACACTAACCACTGCCTCTTGACATTCAATGGCGTTACCAACACTGAATCCCCCACTGTCAACATCCTTGGGGTTACCATTGACCAGAAACTCAACTGGACTCACCACATAAACATAGTGGTTACAAGAGCAGTTCAGAGGCTAGGACTACTGTGGCGAGAAGCTCATCTTCTGACTCCTCAAAGTCTGTACACCATCTACAAGGCACAAGTCAGGAGTGTGATGGAATACTCCCCACTTGCCTGGATGAGTGCAACTTCAACAACGTTCAAGAAGCTTGACACCATCCAGGACAAAGCAGCCCACTTGATTGGAACTACACCCATTCCCTCCAGTACCGACGCTCAGTAGCAGCAGTAGTTTCTATCTCCAAGATGCACTGCAGAAATTAACCAAAGATCCTTAGACAGCACCTTCCAAACCCATGACCACTTCCATCTAGGACAAGGGCAGCAGATACATGGGAACACCACCACCTGCAAGCTCCTTTTCAAGCCACTCACCGTCCTGACTTGGAAATATATCACTGTTCTTTCGCAGTCGCTGGGTCAAAATCCTGGAATTCCCTCCCTGATGGCATTGTGGGTCAACCCACAGCATGTGGATGGCAGTGGTTCAAGAAGGCAGCTCAGCACCACCTTCTCAAGGGCAACTAGGGATGGGCAATAAATGCTGGCTAGCCAGCGATGCCCATGTCCCACAAATGTATATGAGAAAAAAAGGTGTTTGGAACTGGCTAAAATTAATGATACTGTGTATGACCATTGTTTCAATTTAGTGTACTTCCGGTTGACTTTATTGATGTTTATTTTATTGTTTAATCATTTATTTTACTTAAAATCATCACAAAATGTCTGGGACATCATTCTCTAATTTTCAAATCTTTCCTCACATTCTATCAAATTGCAACATACAGTTGAGGGCAGTTGTTTCAACTTCCCATTCTCGGATTTGGAATAACCCGGTGTTTACCGTCAGCTGTGTTCCTAACAAGTTAGGCAGGGTTTCATCAAGGCTGAGGTCTCAGAAAATTCTGAGTTTTAGACATTGTACAAAACCATCTGAGGCAGAATTTAATTCATGAGATTTGATGTATTATAAAACAGGGGGTCATAGTGAATGGAATGGACCTGATAAGATAAAAGGTTGTGATAGTATGACAGTACTTACCAAATATGGAAATCAAACTGTTAACATTCATTCTTTATAATCAATTAGAATTGCTTATACAATTTTAAAGTTTATTTATTAGTCACAAGTAGGCTTACATTAACACTGCAATGAAGTTACTGTGAAAATCCCCTAGTCGCCACACTCCAACGCCTGTTTGGGTACACTGAGAGAGAATTTAGCCTGGCCAATGCACCTAACCAGCACATCTTTTGGACTGAGGGAGGAAATCGGAGCATCTGGAGGAAACCCACGCAGACATGGGGCGAATGTGCAAACATCACACAGACAGTCACTCAAGCTGGGAATCGAACCTGGGTCCATGGCGCTGTGAGGCAGCAGTGCTAACCACTGTGCCACCATGCCACCCAATTTTGGACCTTGAGCAGCTGATAGAAGTAGATGAGGCACCTTGTACTTCAAGTGTTCATGTTTTTTAAAATGGTCATGAGGCACATACAATATGGTCAGTCAAGGATTGGGCAGAGCTAATGTGAGTGATAACGAGATACAGTACAGAGCTATCACATCGAAAGACCAATTTGTATCCTTACTTGTTTTGAGTTCCTGCATGCTAACTTTCTGAGCTAAAGGTAACGGGAAAGTTGCCATAGTCCCAGATGGCCATAGGCTCCTCTCCCCTTTGAGAGAAAGAGCTGACTGGTGGTGATTTAACTTGAGGATCACCACACCGCAGGCCTTCATGAATAATCTCAGCTGGTACGGGAATAAGAACATAAGAACATAAGAAATAGGAGCAGGAGTCGGCCATCTAGCCCCTCAAGCCTGCTCCGCCATTCAATAAGATCATGGCTGATCTGATAGTGGGTTCAGTTCCACTTACCCGCCCGCTCCCCATAACCCTTAATTCCCTTAATGGTTAAAAATCTATCTTTCTGTGACTTAAACACATTTAACGAGGTAGCCTCTACTGCTTCATTGGGCAGAGAATTCCAAAGACTCACTACCCTCTGGGAGAAGAAGTTCCTCCTCAACTCTGTTCTAAATTGACTCCCCTGTATTTTGAGGCTATGCCCCCTAGTTCTTGTTTCCATTGAAAGTGGAAATAACCTCGCTGCTTCTACCCCGTCTAGCCCCTTCATTATCTTATATGTCTCTATAAGATCTCCCCTCAACCGTCTAAACTCCAATGAGTACAGGCCCAGTCTACTCGATCTCTCCTCATAAACTAACCCCCTCATCTCTGGAATCAACCTGGTGAACCTTCTCTGTACCCCCTCCAAAGCTAATATATCCTTTCTTAAATAAGGGGCCAAAATTGTACACAGCACTCTAGGTGCGACCTCACCAGTACCCTGTACAGTTTAAGCATGACCTCCCTGCTTTTATACTCCATCCCTCTCGCGATAAAGGCCAAGAATTGACTAGTACACTGAAGTATCTCTGAATGTTAGCTCTTTTGGTTTTACGTACAGTGATATATGAAAATCCTTTAATCTACCTATATGTGTGCACTTGAATGTTTAAGTACAAAATTCTCTTATCAGTGCCTGTCTTCAATAATGCTATAATTCTGAATTATATATAGCAATTACAGGATACTTGAGATGTTTCTTTTAGTATTAGTTTCCTCCTGTGAATGCAATTTTAACAGGGAAAGTGTTTTGTTCTAGCAGTTCATGTACTTAGTCCTGGAATCTTACAAAGCACCACCTTTGTAAAAATGCATTGTTGCAATATGTACAATGTATTTTTCCTTTTTTTTGTTTTACAGTTGATGAGAGTCACATTGTTGTTCAGGCTCTGCGTCTGAACACTATGTCAAAACTGACATTTGCCGACTGTTCAAGATTTGATGCTTTGGTGAGAGATATTTTCCCTGGTGTTAACTTTAAAGATGTTGAATATGTGGACCTGGCTGCTGCTCTCCATGAGGCATTTGAGGAAGCAAACTTAGAAATTATACCCAACCAGGTAAATATGAGACCGATAAAAAGACTGAAACAGTTATTCATGATTATTTGAACATTCTGACCCAAATTATTTTGTTATAATTGTTATAGTGGAGTATAAATTAATGTGCAAAGTTATGGAATACGTTGAGCAGATTTGCATAGAAAATGACAGAGCGGTTTTGCATTATGAATATACGTGATCAAATCAGTTAACAGGATTACCTTGTATTATAATCCTAATGCATTTTATTCATGGCAGTATTTTGCTTAATACATAATTCAGATAACTTTTTATTTGCCTTTGAATTATACATTTGTTATACTTTTTTGAAATTCTCAAAGCTGCTTGCTTAATTTAATGCTGATTAATTTATTAGGCAGAAAAACAGTCATTGCTTAAAAGTGCATGATTTTATGTCCATATTTCAACAGAATGATATCAGTACCACTGCTGAATAAATTAATGCCAAGCAGCCTTTTCTCTGTGCTGACCATGCAAAACTGTTGTCTGTCTATGATATTCATTGTTTTGTAGAGAAGTCTGTAACCTGAGCTCAAAAATGACATCCTCTGCCGCCTTTTCCATGACAACATGAAACACATTAACCATGCACCCAGGGTAAATGTTAATTATCACAAATTCCTTTCAGCACAACTGTTTTTTGACCCAATACCAACAATACCTTTCTGGGACTTTGGGAGACTTTGAGTATACTTGTGGTCAACTTAGACTGCTGCCATTGTCTCCCAGCATCAATACCTTGCACCTTCTTCTCAGTAAAACAATCAATAAAACAACAAAACTGATGATATTCTCTAATATCTTGCAGTGTTTAAAAGCCGTTGATAATCTCATCTCTTGGTCATTAAGTGAAAATATGTTTTCTTTGCACAAACTTGTATAACTGCTGCAATTTTTCTAGATAAAGAAAGCCTTGGAACTTTTTGAACAACTGCGCCAGAGAATGGGAGTGGTTATTGTGGGTCCAAGTGGTGCAGGAAAGTCAATACTATGGCGAATGTTACGAACAGCTCTTGGTAAAATAAACAAAGTGGTGAAGCAGTACACAATGAATCCCAAAGCCATGCCACGCCAGCAGCTCCTGGGTCACATTGACATGGATACCCGTGAATGGTTTGATGGCGTGTTAACTAATAGTGCTCGTCAGGTTGTTCGAGAGCCACAGGGTAAGAAGCCATGATTCAACTAATATAAAACTATTAATTGGCCGAGGGAAGAAGCAATGCTTACAAATTTAAACTAAAGCCAAAGTAAACTATTAAGCCCACATAAAAATATAAAACACCAACAGTTAAAGTTGCAATCTTAGTATTGAATGATACGCTGCAATATAAGTTAAAATCAGAATGGAAATGTTTTTGGTTATTATATTTAGATAAAATTTTAATGTTGCAAAAACTGTAGCTTGTGAGTGACTATTACATATTAAAGGGAGGTTGGGGTTTGTGGGAATGATCTGTCCCTAGAGTTCAGTTTGCAAGCAATCAGATTTCTATAAAAAAAGATTATTTCAAAATAACTTTCTTTTCATTGTTCCTCTTTAAGTCATTGTTTCAGTTGGGAACATTTCATTATGTTAAAGGTATTAATTAAGTACAGGTTGTTGTTGTTTTGGTCAAGTGTCTTTTATAATGTTGGTCCCCAAATTTAACAACAAAGTTGTTTGTTCATAAACACAAAAAAATCCTTATTATCTTTGTTGCAAACATCTGTAAATATCTTTCATTAATAAATACCCCCTTCCCCTCACCACAACAATTCAATTTTAAATATGGTCATAATGTGTGCAAACCAAGAAGGCTTTAAGTTTGATCCATTATCTGTGCAAGGTCGATCACAATTGTACAGTAATAGGATCGTACAATAGTCTTGGTACCTCTGGGCTGGGAAAAGGTAGCTGGGATACTTGCTCCTGATTGTGTGGATCATATGAGAGTAATATTGAGTTCTGCAGTGAAATTTGCTACAGTGCAGTAGCTGGCTGACATTCAATGACCAGAGCTAGACAAGAAAAATGCTCACTTGTGCAACATACTTAATGATATTGCCCATGAATCCATCCACTGCCTGCAGAAGAGGAGAAAGGAAACACACATTGACAACAAAAGCAATGTACATTTATATAGCATCTTTAATCTAGTAAAAATAGAATTAAAACATTGGCACTGAGACACAAAGATATCAAGACAAGTGACCAAATTTTGGTAAAAGACAATGGTTTAAGAAACAGTCTAAAGGTAAACAGAGAGGATTAGGGAGGGAATTCCAGGGGCTGGACAGCTGAAGGCATGGTTGGCAGCATTAGAATAATGAAAGTTGGAGAGCTACCCAATCTTACTAGCTCTTCATTACATGCTCTTGAAAACCAAACCCATTCTTGAAGGTTATATTTATTCTGTGCACCTTTTTAGAGGTCCATTCCTGGATTATCTGCGATGGGGACATTGATCCTGAGTGGATTGAGTCCTTAAACTCAGTATTAGATGATAATCGGCTACTCACCATGCCAAGTGGAGAAAGGATCCAATTTGGACCAAATGTTAACTTTGTATTTGAAACTCATGATCTCAGCTGTGCATCTCCTGCTACAATATCCAGGATGGGAATGATCTTCCTGAGGTGAGTGTGTTTATATTTCAGTTAATTCTGTGATATTGAATATAAGATATTGCAAATGCTTTCACCTGCATCCAGATAAAATTACCAGCAATATTTCTGTAATATTTTGTGCATTAAAGTCATTTCAGTTGATATCTCTACAACAGGCAATTCAAAGGTGAGAAAACAACTTGCATTTATATGACATATTTTATGACTTCAGGATATTCCAAAGCTCACAACAGCTAATGAAGTACTTTTGAAGTCTTGTCACTGTGATAATATAGAATTGCTACAGTCACAGTGCAAGATACCAGTAACAACAATAAGATTATCTGTGTTAGTGATGTTTATTTATTTATTTTTATTTTACTTATTTATTAGTGCTACAAGTAGGCTTACATTAACACTGCAATGAAGTTACTGTGAAAATCCCCTTGTCACCACATTCCAGTGCCTGTTCGGGTACACTGAGGGAGAATCTAGCATGGCCAATACACCTAACCAGCACGTCTTTTGGACTGTGGGAGGAAACCGGAGCAGCCAGAGGATACCCATGCAGACACAGGGAGAACGTGCAGACTCCGCACAAACAGTGACCCAAGCTGGGAGTCTAACGCAGGTCCCTGGCACGGTGAGGCAGCAATGCTAACCACTGTGCCACCGTGCCGCGGTTGAGAAATAATAATTGGCCAGGACACTAGGGAGGATTCTCCGAGCTCTTCTTCCAATAATGTCATGGGATCTTGCACACCGACCTGAGAAGGCAGACAGGGACTGTGATATTACATTTTCAATCAGAATTGTTGCTGTCCCACACATCCATAAAATGACTGAGGAGGCAATGGCCTAGTGAAATTATCGCCAGACTATTAATCCAGAAACTCAGCTAATGTTCTGGGACCCAGGTTTGAATCCCATCACAGCAGCTGGTGGAATTAGAATTCAATTAAAAAAGTCTGAAATTAAGAATCCACTGATGACCATGAAACCATTGTCAATTGTCGGAAATACCCATCTGGTTCACTAATTTTTGGGCGGGACGGTGGCACAGTGGTTAGCGCTGCTGCCTCACAGCGCCAGGGTCCCAGGTTCAATTCCGGCCTCGGGTCACTGTCTGTGTGGAGTTTGCACGTTCTCCCCATGTCTGCGTGTGTTTCCTCCGGGTGTTCCAGTTTCCTCCCACAGTCCAAAGAAGTATGGGTTAGGTGGATTGGACACGCTAAATTGACCCTAGTTTTGTGGGATTAGCAGGGTAAATGCATGGGGTTGCAGGAATAGGGCCTGAGTGGGATTCTGGTTGGTACAGATTTGATGGGCTGAGTGGCCTCCTTCTGTACTGTAGGGATTCTATGGACTGGGGGAGTACTCCAACCTGGTGGCAGTGTCACTGGATTAGCAATAATCCTGAGGCCCAGGCAAATGCTGTGGGGATATAAATTCAAATCTCATCATGACAGCTGTATTAGGGAACACATTCCCTAATCCCACCAAGTAGTATGTTTCTGACATTGCTTTCACTGACTGCATCTATGCATGTGCGGGAATTGCTCCTCCTGCTGTTCTGACAAAAACTGCAGCGTAAAAGAAAAATAAATAAATGTAGCCTTAGTTAATTAAAATATTGTTCATTTACAACCATTTTCTGTCCTTTACCACCAGAATGCTATAAGCATGGTTGACTGGTTAACTTTCATTGAATAGTATGATAATTTTGAATAAAGTTAAGGGGCGTAATTCTCCCAAAAACATTCTGTGTCGTATTTGGGTGAAAATTGAGTAATTCACGCTGTTTTTTTCAGTGGGAGTTCAGAGAAGGATCTCCCACACTCTGTGCACTGCAGAGGCCACCAGTTTGAATATCATTAAATTTCAGGGGGTGGGGCCTGTCCCCGCTGGAGAGGCTGAAATCAGCGCGTTGAGCGGGCCACTGCTGATCTGTCAGAGCCGAGATTGGTACATGCACAGTAGCCCTGCATTGACGGCCTCCCGATTGCTGGCCAGCTTGATCGCTGGCCAGCTCTGCGACCCCTGCAATGCAAGCTCTCCACAGCCCAATCACTGGCCCCCCCGACCATTCCCGGACCCAGCCCTGACCCTCCCCACACCCCCCCGACTCCCGACCCGCCATGATCTTGAGCCCCCCCCCCACCGATTATTTCCCCCCCCCCCCCGCAGTGACAGTAACTGACCCCTCCCCACCGTGCAGTGCTGACCCCCCCTAAGCAGGCTGACCGCCGCCCCCACTAATGCCCAGTGGGCAGTGCCAAGGTGCCCCTTGGGCATTGGCACTTTGCCCTCTTGGGTAGTGCCAGGGGCCAAGCTGGCATTGCCAAGGTGCTAATGCCTTGGGGGCACCCCCCAAAACCCGACCCTTTGGAGGTCCTCGATTGCCCCCCCTTCACTCCAGCGGAGTCAGGATGCCAGCTCCCCGAAAGTGGGGAGCTATAGTAATCCCACTCCAGTATTAAGCTGGAGAGAACCACTCTGGCGGAGGGGGAGATACTAGTGGGCCCGGAGGCTTCAGTCCCGCTAATTCTAATTAAATTCTTCCACAATGACCATGTAAATGTTCTTTGCACTTCCCTGCCGATTTCCGGCGCAGGGTCTTTTAACACAGCGGGATGGGAGAATCACAGCCAAGGACTTTAGGATGCGTTGCATTTAAACATGGGATGGAAGGATGGAAATATTACAGCACAGAAGGAGGCCTTTCAACCCATCAAGTATATGCTGGCATATCCAGTATAATTTGCATCTCTGCAGCCCTGTAGGTTATAGAACCTCACGTGCATATCATAGTACTTTTTTAAATGCAATGAGGGTCTCTACCTTTATCAATGTTTCAGACAGTGAGTTCCAGACTCTCTAGGTGAAGAAGATGTTCTTTACTCCCCTCTAATTATCCCATTGGTTACTTTAAATCTATGCCCCCTGGTTATTGACCTTCCTACTAATGCAATTATATCTTTCCTACCCAATCCAACTAGGCTCTTCATAATTATGTACATCATAATTAAATCTCCCCTTATCTTTCTCTGTTGAAAAGAAAGTAAACCCACCCAATCGCCAATCTTCTCCCTCAGCTCAAATTCTTCACTTCTGGCAACATCGATATAAAGTTGTTCTATAAAACCTAGTATGATCATATTCTTCCTGTAATACAGTGACCATATTGTATGCAATATCCTAGCTGATTTATAACTCATGTTTTAGCATTACTTCACTGCTACCCTCATTTTGGCTTGCTGGATATTGTTCTAAAGTGCAACACCTTGAATCTATGTTTCCGACTCATTCCAAGAATTAGGAGGGGTTTTCTATGCAAAAAAAAGTCTATGAATAAGCCCAGCAATGATAGTCAGTTTAACTTTGGTGCTAGGGAGACATTAAAAACAATTCGGAACAAAATTAAAAGTCACAAATGTGGTTTAACTAAGGAAGGCCAGCATGGGTTTGTTAAGGGCAAATCATGTTGAACTAATTTTCTGGAGTTTTTTTGAAGAGGTAGCAGAGAGGGTTGATGAGGGCAATACTATTGATATAGTGTACATGGACTTCCATTTGATAAAGTACTGCACAGCAGACTTATGAGCAAAGTTATAGCTCCTGAAACAAAAGAGGTTTCTCATGAATGTGAAATTGGCCGAGCTTTTTTTTGATTTGTTTATGCAACTTGGTGTCACTGGCTAAGTTAGCATTATTGTCTATCCCTAATTGGTCTTGAGAAGGTGGTAGTCAACTCCGCATTCATGTGTTGTAGGAATATCCACAGTTCTATTAGAATGGGAGTTCCAGGATTTTGACCCAGTGGCAGTGAAGGAATGTGACTTGATGTGTGCGACTTGAAGGTCGTGTGTTCCCTTGCATCTGCTGCCCTTGTCCTTCTAGTTGGTGGAGGTTGCAGGTTAGGAAGGTGCTGTCGAAAGAAAACAGAGTAGAAGTGAATGGATGTTTTTTGGACTGGAGGAAGGTTTGTCATGGACTTCCACAGGGGCCCTTGTGAGGATCCTTGTTCTTCCAGATATATATTAATGACCTAAAACCTTGGTGGCATAGGACACAATTTCAAAATTTGCAGGTGATATAAAACTGGGAAGCATTGAGAACTATGAAGAGGATAGTGTAGAACTTCAAAAGGACATGGATAGGTTGGTAGAATGGTTAGACATGTGGCAGATGAAATTCAAAGTGTGAAGTGATTTTGGTAGGAAGAACGCAGAGAGACAACATAAAATAACCTGGGTGTTTATGTGCGATAGTCATTGAAGGTGACAGTACAGTTTGAGAGTGGTTAATGATGCATAAATCATCTTCTGCTTTGGGGAAATAAAGTACAAAAAAAAAGTTATGTTCAACTTGTATAAAACACTGGTTCAGTCTCAAGTGGCCTATTGTGTCCAGTTGTACCCTTGTAGGTGCCACATTTTGGGAAAGACTTGAAGGCATTGGAGAGAGAGAGAGAGTGCAGAAAAGAGTCATGAGAATAATTCCAGGGATGAGAATCTGCAATTGCATAGATAGATTAGAGAAGTCGGGACTCTTTTCCTTGGAGAAGAGGAGGTTGAGAGAAGATTTGATGGACGTATTCAAAATCATGAGGGGTCTGGATGGGCCCGAATGGCATTCTTTTTTGCCGTAACAATTCTGTGATGCTGTGAGAAGAAATATTATAGAATTCAACTTGAAACATAATGGAAATCTTCCCTGCAGCCATGAAACCATTTAATAAACAACATTTCTATGATTAGAATTTGAATATTTTCTAGAGTTGAAATGAAGCGTGCCACCAGCTCAATTAACCGATGACAGTATCAAAAGGCAGTTTGTTTTCCCTTGCTCCACAAACCAAAGGAGAAACAAGCTGTTAGTGCACCATTTTTAGTATTCCACACTTGCCTGTTTAAAAACCTGCTGCCTATTTTTGTTCAATGTAACTGAACATATAATTGGCCATGTCACAGAGAGATGCAAAAATTGTTAACGTTATTTTCTGGATTTCATCAAAATTTAGATGACAAATGTTAACATGATGAAAAAATAAAATAATAATAAAGGATTTTTAAAAAAAATCACAAAACCTGCATTTGTTTCTGATTCTTTGCATTATAGTGATGAAGATACAGATGTAAATTCTCTGGTGAAATCTTGGCTACGAAACCAGGTAGATGAATGCAGGAGCAATCTAGAAAGCTGGATTGGAGATTACTTTGAGAAGTGTTTGAACTGGGTTTTGAAGCAGGTGAGTGACCTTTATAAATTCTCTTGTACAAAACAGCTAAACCACAAAATATGTATTTTTAATTATTTATTTTGTGAAGTGCAACTCCTAAATCTTTTACAACATTGCATTCCTATCCTTGAGTGCAATTGGAGTGAATTGCTGAGCAGGTACTGTAAAGCTTCCCTATCATGTAAGGAAATTTTGGAGTCTTAAATATTTTAGGGTTAGCCTTGTCAGTTGAATGGATTAGCAAAAGCTAGTGGCTGTACAATTTAAGATGAGCTGAAGCTTACTGAGGGTCTGAGGTGGGAGAATCAGTGGAATTGTTGTCTGGAAGTGATAAGGTTATTGTGATGGAATCTGGTTTCAAAGCTTGTGTTTTTTGAGTTAGACGGTAATTGAAAAGGGAAACCGAGAAAGGAAAGTTTAGACTGAAACTGAGATTGGAAACCACAACTTCTGGGGTGATTGAAACTGGTTGAAACTAAATAAAGCACCACAATCTTTGGGTCATCATTGTCTACTGGAACAGTGCCAGAAGACTGGAGGAGAGCAAATGTTGTCTCCTTGTTCAAAAAGGGGAGTAGGGACAACTCTGGTAATTATAGACCGGTGAGCCTTACTTCTGTTGTGGGCAAAGTATTGGAAAGGATTATAAGAGATAGGATTTATAATCACCTGGAAAGGAATAATTTGATTAGGGATAGTCAGCACGGTTTCGTGAAGGGTAGGTCGTGCCTCACAAACCTTATTGAGTTCTTTGAGAAGGTGACCAAAGAGGTGGATGAGGGTAAAGCGGTTGATGTGGTGTATATGGATTTCAGCAAAGCGTTTGATAAGGTTCCCCATGGTAAGCTTTTGCAGAAAATACGGACACATGGGATTGAGGGTGATTTAGTGGTTTGGATCAGGAATTGGCTAGCTGTAAGAAAACAAAGGGTGGTGGTTGATGGGAAATATTCATCCTGGAGTTCAGTTACTAGTGGTGTACTGCAAAGATCTGTTTTCGGGCCACTGCTGTTTGTCATTTTTATTAATGACTTGGATGAGGGCGTAGAAGGATGGGTTAGTAAATTTGCGGATGACACTAAAGTCGGTGGAGTTGTAGACAGTGCGGAGGGAAGTGGCAGGTTAGAGAGGGACATAGATAAGCTGCAGAGCTGGGCTGAGAGGTGGCAAATGGAGTTTAATGCGGAAAAGTGTGAGGTGATTCACTTTGGAAGGAGTAACAGGAATACAGAGTACTGGGCTAATGGTAAGATACTTGGTAGTGTGGATGAACAGAGGGATCTGGGTGTCCATGTGCATAGATCCCTGAAAGTTGGCACCCAGGTTGATAGGGTTGTTAAGAAGGCGTACGGTGTGTTAGCTTTTATTGGTAGAGGGATTGAGTTTCGGAGCCAGGAGGTCATGTTGCAACTGTACAAAGCTCTGGTGCGGCCGCACTTGGAGTATTGCGTACAGTTCTGGTCGCCGCATTATAGGAAGGATGTGGAAGTGTTGGAAAGGGTGCAGAGGAGATTTACCAGGATGTTGCCTGGTATGGTGGGAAAATCGTATGAGGAAAGGCTGAGGGGCTTGAGGTTGTTTTCGTTAGAGAGAAGAAGGTTAAGAGGGGACTTAGTAGAGGCATACAAGATGATCAGAGGATTAGATAGGGTGGATAGTGAGAGCCTTTTTCCTTGGATGGTGATGGCTAACACTAGGGGACATAGCTTTAAATTGAGGGGTGATAGATATAGGACAGATGTTAGAGGTAGGTTCTTTACTCAGAGAGTAGTAAGGGCGTGGAATGCCCTGCCTGCAGCAGTAGTAGACTCGTCAACATTAAGAGCATTCAAATGGTTATTGGATAAACATATGGATGATATTGGAATAGTGTAGGTTAGATGGGCTTTAGATTGGTTCCACTGGTCGGCGCAACGTCGAGGGCCGAAGGGCCTGTACTGCGCTGTAATGTTCTATGTTCTATAAGAGCTCCGATAATGATTCCACTGGTGCAGTAGAGGCAGACTGAAGAATACTGAGCTGAGAAAAGACATATATACGGTTGTGGAAGCTGTTTCTCTTGCTTGAAGAATTTACAGCATTTGGAATGTCATAAGCAGATTTGAGAAGGATTTGCAGATGTGTGCCATTTTTGGTTCAAACTGTGTCCATGGAACTCGCAGTGGTTGTGCACTGCTTTTGCTTGGGGATCAGGCTAAATTCGAGAAAAATAACTGAAATTCTTCACGAGGAAGAAAGAGTTTTGAAGGATTTTCTGACTGAGATCGAAGACATATATGCTGAGTGGACTGCCAAGCCAATTCATAAGATCTGTCTTTGCTGTATCTCCCATTTAATCTATAATTTATAATTGACCACCATATACCTGTTAATACATGTTTAACTTGTGTTGACTCTGGGTTTCAGAGTATAAGATACTCACCCAAGATAGTATTTAGTGTTTGCTTTGTCTGACTCTTGTACAGTAACAATTATTTTGTTTTAAACCTTGGGACCTTGTGGCTTCATTCTTTCAACAAATAACTGGGATTTTGGATTTCTTCTTTTCTTAAACCCAGTTACTGATCTTGATTGAGACCATAACGTTACAGGAGTTTGAACATCAGACAGGCAGAAAAGCTAACATCATCATTACCTGGGACGAATTGTCATTTTAATGGGAAATTTACAACCTTTTATTTGTGAATTGTGCAGGGCAGGGATTGTTCATTCTTCATTTGTAGTTGGTTCTTATGTATCAGCTGCCTTTTCCTGGATTGAGGGTGCAAGTAGTTGTTGTTGAATCACCCATGAGCAGCAAATGTGAGTGCGTTTTGAGCTTTGACATGGTATGTGCCTGGGATTTCAAATGCACAAACTCGTGACCAAAACTTATTATCTGATTTTTAACAAATCTATACTTTTCAGTGTTCGACACATTAGTTGACAATTTAGTTGAAATGTAAGAAATTGTATGAATTTCATTTAACTCTTCTAAGATATCTGACATTTTCAAATAATATTTTCCTATCTTACACTTGGGGAGGAAAGAATATAAAGTTACATTTGCTGGGCAGCGTACTGAGTCATGTTTTCTCATGACAAGCAACTTTATGCTGTGGCATGAACACACAGATGAACAGAATCAATTTTGTGCCTTCAGATGGTTTTGCTGGTAGGAAGAAAGACACTGAAAGTTGTAAGATTACATTGCTGTTGGGTCTTGAAATATGTCACCTCTATCTTCAGACTTTTACCAATTGTTGTAGATTCACATATTGAAAGTTAATGACACTCGTGATGTAAATATGCCTACGGTCTAGGCCAGTTTAGTTTTGCTAATTCTTTTAGGAACCTTGAGATGTATAGGACTGGAAAAGATCATTATGGTGGCCCCAATTGTTTCTAGAGTTCAAAAACTGAACATATTGCTCGTTATTTACTTACCTTAATATGCATTACATGAACTTGCACTAATCTTGAACTTGCATGTGGATGGCCTGACTAGAGAAGGGGCAAAACTTGACCTCCTCTTGGGAAATAAGGAAGGGCATGTGACAGAAGTGTTAGTGAGGGATCACTTTGGGACCAGTGACCATATTTCCATTAGTTTTACCATAACTATGGAGAATGATAGGTCGGGCCCAGAAGTTAAAATTCTAAATGGGGCAAGGCCAATTTTGATGGTATCAGATCGGAACTTTCAAAAGTTGATTGGGGGAAGTATGTTGGTAGGCAAAGGGACGGCTGGTAAGTGGGAGGCTTTCAAAAGTGTGTTAACCAGGGTTCAGGGTAAGCAAATTCCTTGTAGAGTTAAGGGCAAGGCTGGGAGAAGTCGAGAACCCTGGATGACTCGGGATATTGAGGGTCTGGTCAAAAAGAAGAAGGCGGCATATGACATGCATAGGCAGCTGGGATCAAGTGGATCCCTTGAAGAGTTTAGAGGGTGTCAGAGTAGAGTTAAGAGAGAAATCAGGAGGACAAAAGGGGACTCGAGATAGCTTTGGCAGATAAGACAAAAGAGAACTCAAAGAGCCTCTACAAATACATAAAGAGCAAAAGAGTAGCTGGGGAGAGAACAAGGCCTCTTAAGGATAAAGATCATCTATGTGCGAAGCCAAAAGGGATGGGTGAGATCCTAAATGAATATTTCTCACGTTGAGAAAGGCATGGATGGTAGGAAACTTGGGGAAATAAATGGTGATGTCTTGAGGAGTGTACATTTACCAGACAAGGAGGTGCTGGAAGTCTTAAAGTGCATCAAGATAGATAAATCCCCAGGACTTTATGAAGTGTATCCCAGAACGTTGTGGGAGGCTAGAGTGGAAATTGCAGTCCCCTAACAGAGATATTTGAATCATCAACAATCACAGGTGAGGTGCCAGATGATTGGAGGGTGACAAATGTCTTTATTTAAGAAGGGCTGCAGAGAGACAGGATCTATTTAGAGAGGCAAGGACTGATTAGGGACCGTCAGCATGGGCTTGAGTGGAAAATCATGCCTCACAAATTTGATTGAGTTTTTTGAAAGGGTAACCAAGAAGGTAGATGAGGGAAATGCAGTCAATGTTGTCTATATGGACTTTGGCAAGGCCTTTGACAAGGTACCGTGTGGGTAGGTCGTTGCATAAGGTTAAATCTCATAGGATCTAGGGTGAGGTAGCCAATTGGATACAAAATTGGCTTGATGACAGAAGACCGAGGGATGTTGTGGAGGGTTGTTTTTCAAACTGGAGACATGTGACCAACGGTATGCCTCAGGGACCGGTGCTGGGTCCATTTTATTTGTCATTTATATTAATGATCTGGATGAGAATTTAGGAGATGGTTAGTAAGTTTGTAAATGACACCAAGATCGGTGGCATAATGCACAGTGAAGAAGGTTATTTAGGATTGCAACGGGATCTTGATCAATTGGGCCAGTGGGCGGATGAATGGCAGACGGAGTTTAATTTAGATAAATGTGAGGTGATGCATTTTGGTAGATTGAACCAGGGCAGGACTTACTCAGTTAATGGTAGGGAGTTGGGGAGAGTTATAGAACAAAGAGATCTAGGGGTACAGGTTCATAGCTCCTTGAAAGTGGAGTCACAGTTGGACAGGGTGGTGAAGAAGGCATTTGGCATGCTTGGTTTCATTGGTCAGAACATTGAATACAGGAGTTGGGACGTCTTATTGAAATTATACAAGACATTGGTGAGGGCACACTTGAAATACTGTGTAAAGTTCTGGTCACCCTATTATAGAAAGGATATTATTAAACTAGAAAGAGTGCAGAAAAGATTTACTAGGATGCCAATGGGACTTGGTGGTTTGAGTTATAAGGAGGGACTGACTGGATTGGGACTTTTTCCCCTGGAACGTAGAAGGCTTAGGGCTGGTCTTATAGATTTGTATAGGTCTGTAAAATGATGACGGGCATAGATAAGGTAGATAGTCAATATCTTTTCCCAAAGGTAGGGGAATCTAAAACTAGAAGGCATAGGTTTAAGGTGAGAGGGGAGAGATACAAAAGTGTCCAGAGGGACAATTTGTTCACACTCAGGGTGGTGAGTGTCTGGAACAAGCTGCCAGAGATAGTAGTAGAGGTGGGTACAATTTTGTCTTTTAAAGAGCATATAGACAGTTACATGAGTAAGATTGGTATGGAGGGATATGGGCCAAAAGTGGGCAATTGGGACTAGCTTAATGGTAAAAACTGGGCGGCATGGACAAGTTAGGCCGAAGGGCCTGTTTCCATGTGGTAAACCTCTATGACTCTATGGGTTTAATCAATATTAAAGGTTAACCACCAGTAAAAATATACACAATTTCAAAATTGTTTTGAACAATTACTTAATGGGTATTCTGTTACCCAGAGTTCAGCTTTATTTCTGCATTTTGGGAGCTAAATTATTATTTTTATTCATTTATGGGATGTGGGCATCACTGGCTGGGCTAGTATTTATTGCCATACCTAATTGCCTTTGAGAAGGTGGTGGTAAGCTGCCTTTTTGAACCGCTGCTGTCCATGTGGTGTTGGTACATCACAGAGCTTTTAGGGTGGGAGTTCTAGGATTTTGGCTTAGCGACACTGAAGGGATGGTGGTATGCTTAGTATTAGTTATAAAGATGAGAAATAATTTTCACCTTAGAACTAAACTTGAATTAACATCCCTGTTCTCTAGCTGTAATGATGTTCATTTGTGACAGCTTTCTGCTCTCATGCTTGCACTTTTTAACATGTCTTAATTTTGTGTAAGAACACAAGAAATAGAACGAATGAACCAATAACTGCTGTTCAATTAAATAAAACCAGATCAAAGACCATCCAAAATTTTTTCTCATGCCTTTTATTTCTACCTTATCTGGTATGTTTGTAAAATAGCACCAAGATCAATGGAAACATGGAAAATTTGGTAAATTCTGTAGACTTTTGAACAAAGTATTCAGGTGTTATTTATTATTATTGAAGCTGTTCAAATATATAATTGGCCTGAATTCATAAATTCAACACCAGCCTAATAAATAGAGAGCAAACATTAGAATTTAAGCTGAGAATCATTGACTTTTCAAAAGAAATAAAAACTCACTTTTTGTCTTTTCAGAATGATTTTGTAGTAGAAACTAGTCTTGTTGGAACGGTTTTGAATGGTTTGTCTCATCTTCATGGTTGTATGGATCGTGGACAGTTCATAATTAGTCTAATTAGAGGTCTTGGTGGTAATCTTAACATGAAATCACGACAAGAATTTTCTAAAGAGGTATGTAACATCATTATCTTCTAAATTATGCTATGTATGAGATTTATTTGGACTAATTGGGTTGTGGGTTTCACTGGGTAAACCAGCATTTATTGTACCTCCCTAATTGCCCTTGAGGAGGTGGTGAAATACGTCACACAATAACTTACAGCAAGATTTGCTTCCACATTTTTGTAATTTGTGAAGTAAAGCTTGGTTATACCTTGAGTACAGTCTCTTAATCAGCTTAGTGCTTCCTAGTACCTTCTTTATTGATACCTAATAGCCTCCTTGGTAATCTACTGATTTCTCTCTCCTTCACAAATTAGCATCAACTAGCAAACATTATGATTAAATGAATATAGCCACATAGATAGAGAAATGGTTGGATCAAAACTTACAAGGGTTAGGGTAAGAAGGAAACAAGAAATGTAAATATAGTGAGTGGTTTTTCACGTGTTAGTTTTATTTATTTGGGCTTATTTATTTTGTACATTAGCTATAAAGATGGACAGAACAACATCAAAATTTGATACCAAATGGGGGAATCTGGCAAAATGTGACTTAAGATTTTGAAGGACTGCAGGTGGCTGTCAGCTAGCAGGAAGTGCAGATAGGTGGAAGACACTGTTTAACGTAGGAAAACATGAAATACATTATGGGGTTAAGAATAGTGCAAATAAATACTCCTTAAATGGTAAGATTTTAAATGTAATAAAGGAACAAGGGACTTTGGTCTGCATGTATATGGGTAATTAAAAGTGGCAAAGGAAGTAGCTCAGAAAGAAAGTGGATATGGTGAAACTTCCCACTTGTAGTTGGGTTCAGAGCAAATGGGTATAAATATAGAATAGCCATTAACAGATCAAATGGGGAGGGTGGGGAAGATGGGAAGAGGTAATTAGAGTAGGAACATATTAAATATGCGGTTAAATTCAAGAAATTCAGCTGGTGAAGGATAGTACTGGAGCCAACCTTTACTCAATCTAACATTTATATAGAGTGAAACATTACAAGCAAACACCTCATAACTCAATCAGCCCCGTGTTTCTGATTGTCTCTTCATTTCTGCTCAAGGAAAATCCCAATTAACGTGCTCCAGCTGCATATAATTAAAACAAATTGATATAAAATGAACAGATTCCTTTCCTTCTCTTTAAATAAAATTAGAGTTAATATGCTCAACAAGAATTTCACGACAAATCAAATAAACACCATTCCGTATTCTGTACAAAACATTACATTGTGGGTCATCCCTCATCTAGGACTGCTGACAATTTCTTCATGGAAATATCCTTTTTTGTAAGATAATAAGACAGTTGATGACTTGCATCCACCTGATTAATTTTAGAGAATTCCTTTCACTTAAGCATTTGTTTCAAACCAGCAAGGCAATCCTTAACCTTTTCTCACTGACATATTTTGCAGAGTGTACATTATTGAAAAATGAACAATTATCTGCCTAACATTCAATGGAAATACTACCTTCAGTACACCCTTTGTACAGAATCTCATTCATAATTTTTGACAAAATAGAATTCCACATCCATTACTTTCAGAAGAACTGATGATTCAGCAGCTAAAGTACTTTTAACATTTTATTTTGTTTGGTGTATCCAATATTTTATTCTAGGAATTTGTATTCATCTTCAGTACTGAATGTTGAACAAGCAGTCTGACAATTTAGAGACAGTGGATAAGTCGAGAGAAATTGTGGCATGATAGAAATTTGTGTTGTACATATAGAAACTAACATTATATTTTTGCAATATTGTCAGCAAGAAATAGCATTTGGATGGGAAATGGGAGGGACCAAGAATAGATCAATGGGAGACATTAGAGATCACAGTGCGGGAGCAAGAAGAAAAGCCATTACAAATGATTCTTTGCCTATAATTAGGTAGATAAGAATGGAACTAGGGGAGCACAGTCCTACCCAATTGGATGACAGTGGAGGTACATTGGAGGAAGATGGTGTGATCAACCGTGCCACAGGCTGCAAACAGTTTGAGATGATAAGGAGGGATAGTTTACCTTTGTCACAGTCATGTCGGATATTGTTTGTGATTTTAATAAGAGCTGTTTTGGTACTGTGGCAGGGTAGAAACCTGACTACAAGAATTCAGTCATGGTTTTATGGGTAAGATGGGTATGAATTTGTGTAGTAATAGCATGTTCAAGGTCTTTGGAGAGGAAAGGGATGTTGGAGGTGGCGTGGTAGTTTACAAGTAGTTACGTGCTGGGTGCCAGTTGCTGTGAAGATTTCCATGGCTTTAAATTTCTACTGCAGTGGGCCCTTCCAGTCCAGAGCAGGATGACATTCACAACATTTCACAGTTCATCGTCCATTGCTGCATTAGGGAAATTACAGATGTTGTACTCAAAGTCAGTTAGTTAAGGATAGAACTGGAGCCAATCTTTATGAACTTCTATTAAACATTTATTTATGGAGTTACATTTTACAGGCATATACCCTAAATCAACAGCAGTTCAAGAAGACACTTCCTATTCCGTATCTATGATTCTGTGGTATTCTCAGTTATGATATTGCCCTTTTGACAAAGACACTACAAAGTGGCAGGAAAAAGAAGTACATTTAATGTTAAGAAATCTCACTTAAATATCTTTGGATCAGCTGCTAATCTAATAAATTCCTAATTCTTTTTTTTTAAATAGACGATCAAGTGATTCACTGTTCATTCATACAATCCATCAATGCTATAATATTCATATCTCAAATAAAAGCTGAAATGTTGAAAAGATGTTCATTTGTGAAACAGGTTTTCTCTCATGCTTTCAAAAATATTAATTTAATTTTAACTCAGGTTTTAAACTGGGCAAGAGAATCACCGCCAGATCCACGGCAGACTCTGGACACATATTATGACCAACAGAGTGGGCGACTCATGACATACCAGATGGAGAAACCAGAGAATCTGACTGCTGATGATTTCAGTAATCCTCAGAAACTTCCTGTCATACGAACTCCTGACATGCAAAGAGGGTTAGATTATTTTAAACCCTGGTTAAGTTCTAACAGCAAGCAGCCATTTGTACTAGTAGGACCCGAAGGATGTGGAAAAGGGTAAGATTTTGCTTTGAGAAATTATGCATCTTAACTGTATGATAAACTTTTGATGGTTTGAAGATAACCGTAGTGTTGCGTTGTGAATTGTTCTGTGAATCGTTTAAAGCATATTGATAATGTGGGGCAGGATTTTGTTGGTCGAGTGGGGATGGGAACTGAGGCAGATGGGCATGTAATTTCCTGACTGTTGCCATTGTGCCAGCTTCCCAATGCCTTTTTGGACAGTCAACGACTTTTGTGATCAGAGGGAAGGGAAGACAAGACCTGGCAAACTGCCCAATTCTGAACAATCACCAATTGAACCGGTTAATGAATTTGTTAACTTGTTAAGGGCTAGTCTGTAATTTTTGTGGAAACACATGCAATTCACTGAATCTGGAATAGGACAAATAGAAGGAAGTCGCCATGCAGCACAGTGCCAGTTATGGCCATAGCTTTCGATGAGTTGGGCTTGTCAAATGTCAGGGAATCAGCACTGCAGGAGACTGCCAATTTAAGCAGATGGTAACTGAGTTTTGTGCCCGTGTTGAGGAAGACCTCATATCTCTCAATACTGCTCGCTATATCTTCCACTGGCTGTGAAAGTCAATTCAGCCTTGAATTTCATCATTTCTAGTTTGTTCCAAGGACCAGCCATGGGCCTTGATTGGGCCTCTCAAGCAGTAGCACACTACTGCATTTTGTAGACCACTGATGTCCTACTTGTGAAATTAGTGTTGCGCATAAAAGCATAAAGGCCTTCACAGGCACGAATGGCAGTGGGATTTAGCTTCATCATTGACTCCCACAGGTTCAGGGCATTATTAATTGTATTCACATGGCCAGAAAGGGACTGAATAACTGATTAGTGAGATTCATCAGCAATAAGGGTTTCCATTCCCTTAATGTTGAGCTGGTCTGCAACCACAACAATTGCTTTATGTATATTTGTGTTCCCAATTTTGGCAGCTCCCACAATGCCTACATCCTACATGCCACCACCAAAATTCTATGTATGGTGTTGAGGGAGCAAGGGGTGCACCTTGAAGAGTTGGCCACTCACCCCTTTATATGATTCAGATAGAGGCATAGAAGATTACAACTGAAGCAATCTGCTCACAGAGACCACTATTGACCAGGCCATCATCCTTCTGGGGATTCAGTTTCTAGTGCCTTGACCAGTCGATTGGCAACTTGCAGTACCCTCCTGCAAAGGCCTCGGCATTATAGTGATCTGTTACATTCTCCATTGCATGACCCTCCACCTTATCACATCTCTGGGCACTTATAATTATGTCCTAAATGTGGGATACGTTGTTCACCTTGTGGGTGCTTAAAGATTGAAATCAGGTTACATCAGAAGATTAACTAAAATATTTTGCAACCAAGTCTAGTGCTTTGAAGTTCTCAAACCACAATATGAATCCAGCTTTGCTAATTGGTAATATCTGGCTCATGGAACAGTTAAACTTATTCTGTGGAGTTGCGACATGGGACTCTCATTACCAAAATGCAGACTGCTCTGTGTTTTTTTTCTTTCTGCCACTAAATCACCTTCCCATCCAACTATTTTCTTCTTGTATTAATCCTTGTCAAAACTTCTATTATGTATTTATTGCTCCCATGCAATTAAAAGGAAAATAATGCATAAATAGTTTTATTTTTAAGTGTCCATGCTGTACGTTGATACATTTTCACTGGCCTAACTGGCATTTTGGAATTCCCACCGGCTAGCTGGTTGGCAATTTGAATTCACTGACCCCACAGTCTCAGTGAAAGTTGTGCCCAAAGGAAGCACTAGCCAGAGAATCAGGTGCTATGTTTTGCTGACCAATTTCCAAGCCAACCTCTAAACATTGCTTCTTTTGGAAGCATCTAATTTAAAAAGCAATTGCAACCTGAGGCCCTCCCAATTTTACTTTTGTTGCAATATATGTAGTTTTAAAAAATGTATCTGTTAAATGAACAGAATTGGTATGTGGGGGATAAAAGTTAGACATTGATGGGACAGGAGTCTCAGGAACTCACAAATCTGAGCTTGCTAGTCACCACTAATGCTGACTGTTTTTCTTCTCCATATTTTAGTTGTTTGTAACTGACTTAGATTCCAATTGTAATTTTAAAAAAAATTTCAGGAGATTTACTTGGAAAATTAGCAACCTAATTTATCTTGGTGCTGTGTTAATCTTCTGTAGTTCAGTAGCAATAAGTTGTGGACTGTTATCCTGAAACCATTTGACATGTGTAAATATTCTTCTTTGTAGCTGTTAATTTTCTCATGAAATACATCCTGCCAGTGTCATTTGCACTAGCAAACAACATGCTGAAGATAATATTGTTTCACCTTGATAATTGCTTTATCCAAATCTTTAAGCAACACTTTGTCTTCTGTTGATGCTGGTTATTTTTTGATATGAAAGGTTTCCTTTCAAATGCCTTTTATTCCTGCATATTTGTTTCATTGGACGTGTTGATATGTGATATTTATATCCACAAAAAGAATGGGCGGCTTTAAGCTGTCTAAACATTAAGTTATCCAGTATCTGTAAGTGCAGCTGAATATAGTTTGTTCTTGCTCTATTGGCATATTTATAATTGCTCTAAATTAAGCTCCAAATTTGAATCCTCTGTGATCCATTGTTTAATCGAGCCATCTTGAGTATCATGCAGAGCAATTTTGTTGCTGCAAGTTTGCTTAATTACAGCAGAGAAGTCAGCTAATGAGACGTTAAGCAACCCATTTGTTGACATTACATGGACAGGCTCTAAGATAATGCAGCTATTTGGCATATGGAGTTCAGCATAAATAAGTGAAGTTATGTATGTTGGGTAGAAGGGAACCCTGTATCTTTTGGAGAAGATTTATATTGCACTCTGGGCACATTCTGTCGTTTTGTTTTGACAGAGTCTTCATTCTGGCATTGTAAAGAGAAAATACGATTTAAAGTCTGACTTCTGTGCCATCAAATTATGTTTTAGGAATCTAATGTATGAATGATAAACAGGCCTGTTTTTGTTGTGGCGTGTTAACTTGATTTTTAGTTTTGGTGACCTCGAAATGACTTCCTAAAGCCATGAGCCGGAACTTTCTGGTCTTGTCATGGCAGCCCCTGCTGCAGGAGATTCAGCGGCCCAGACAAAGGTCCAGTGACTTTCAGCGGGACTGGACAATTCCGACAGCGGGCGTAGCTGGAAAATCCCACACAAGGGCATTTACCGTGGGCGCAAATGGCGACATGGGCTCAAAATCCTGCGAGAGGCCAAAGAGAGATTCTTGCTGGCTGAATCCTGTGGCATGATCATCCTCAGCTTCCATCATTGATGTAACGAGGTTCCTATCCCATACTGGGATTTGTAGAAAGTACTTGCTAATGCTGTACTTTGTACAAAATGCTTTTTGTTGTGCTTAATATTAATTTTCTGTTGTTAATCTGCATAGCCTTTCTAAACTCCCTTTTGGAAGCCTTTCTATACTCTTTTTATATTTGCCCAGACTATCTTTTTATTATCCCCCCAAAAAGCATTGTATTTGTTTCTTGAAAGATTCAGTTTGGGTTGAACCCAACCTAACCTTTCCTTTTGCCTCCTGGAATATTCTTGATTGCATATTTTCCATTTCTTTAAATATTTCCT
This sequence comes from Mustelus asterias, assembly GCF_964213995.1. NCBI lineage: Eukaryota > Metazoa > Chordata > Chondrichthyes > Carcharhiniformes > Triakidae > Mustelus > Mustelus asterias. The sequence continues at coordinate 79,847,002 of NC_135810.1, forward strand.
GTTGCTTATCTGTAATTTGGTTTTCTTTTAAGAGAAAGTTGATCCTCATTGCAATACAATTTACCTTTTTTTCCCAGTAAAATATATTTTCACTTATAAGCATTTTAATTCCAAACCTTATTGAGTGAAAACTGTATTTGTGTGCTTCTGCTTTTTGTATTATTTGATAATGAATAATATAACATCTTTATTTCTATATATATCCCCATAATATATGTGAGGGTGATGTGGTGGACATGGATTTTCAAAAAAAATTCAGTAAAGTGCCCCATAACAGACTTACTAGCAAAATTGATGCCCCTGGGTCAAGAGGGGAAGTGACAGAAGGAGGCAAAGCCATCTGAGTGACAGGAAACAAAGAGCAGTGGTGAGCAGTAGTTCTTCAAACTGGAGAAAGCTGCGCAATGGGGTTCCTTGCTGGATGGTACTCGGCCCACTGCTTTTCTTGATTTATATTAATAAATTAGACTTGGATGTACAAGTTAAAATTTACAGATAATACAAAACTTGGAAGTATTATGAACTGTAAGGAGGACAGTGATAAATCTCAAGAGGACATAGGCTGGTGGAATGGGCAGATGCAAGGCAGATAAAATTTAATGCAGATAAATGCGAAGTGATTCATCTTATTTGAAGCACACAGATAGGTATTATAAACTAAAGGGTAGAATTCTAAAGGGGTTCAGGAACAGAGAGGCCGAGGGGTATGTGTACACAAATTGTTGAAGGTAGCAGGGCAGTTTGAGAATGTGATTAGAAAGGCAACCTGGACTTTATAAATAAAAATATGGAGAACAGAAGGAAGGAAATTATCATCCACCTTTCTAATGCTCTAGTTTAGCCTCAGCTGGAATATTTAGTCCAATTTGGGCACCACACCTGAGGAAGGGTGTGATGGCTTTACAGAAAAAAAATTATATGATAGTTCCAGAAGAAGCAATTTCCGTAATGTGGATAGTTTGGAAAAATTGGGGTTCTTCTACTTATAGAAGCTTGAGAGATTTGATAGAGGCGTTGAAAATCACAAGTCGGATGAAAAAAGTTCTTCTCATTGATAGAAAGCTGGAGAACAAGAGAATAAAGACCTAAAGTGATTAGCAAATGAATCAAAGGCGACATGAGGAACAACTGTTTTATGCAGTGAATGGCTATGATCTAGAATTCACAGTCTGAAAGGAGGATAGAGGCAAATTCAGTTCTAATTTTCAAGACGGAATTTAAGGGGAAACACTTGTAGAGGAGGGTTGAGAAAGGGGAACAGGCTAAAATGGTCTTGGAGATAGTCAACCTAGACTAGATGGGCTGAATTGTTTCCTGTGCTACAACCATTCTATGATTCTATAACTTCGTATTTGGAACTTGAAAGTTGAAATCAACCCCCCCCCCCCCCGCCCCGCCCCGCCCCACACACCCCAGCCTCTTATCTATTCGTTGACTTCATTACTAGATTTATAGTTTGATTGTTTTGTCGAGGGAATCTTATAAGTTAAAGTTGTTCCTTTGTTCCCGTAAAAGGAAAATTCAATCAGAGAATATAATCTATGTAGAATACCTTCTATTTCAATGGTTCATTTTTATTTTCAGGATGCTTCTTCGTTATGCTTTCTCTCAGTTGAGATCCACTCAGATTGCAACAGTTCACTGCAGTGCACAGACCTCGCCTCGGCATATTCTGCAGAAGTTGAGCCAGACATGCATGGTTATAAGTTCTAACACTGGTCGTGTATACAGGCCAAAGGACTGTGAACATCTGGTGTTATATTTGAAAGATATTAACCTACCTAGACCAGACAAATGGGGAACCAGCAGCGTTATTGCATTTCTACAGCAGGTTAGGACATTATTAAATTAATTTCTCATATGTATTTGCTTTAGTTGTTTTATATTTAATTTTGCCCAGCATTATAGTATATTGTTTAAGTATGCTGCCATGTTAGCTTTCATTCCATTTTTGGGCTTAAATAAACTTATTGCAGGTTCCTTTGAATCTGTAGATTACCACAAATGTGTATGAAGTGCATGAAATCAGACTGATCAACCGTGGTATTTTAATTGGTAGAAATATTTCAAGTCGTCTTACTGGCACGGTCACATTTACTCAGTTATTTTGTCCCCTCTCTTTAAGCATCTTCTACATCCCAGGCTTGTTTGTTGCAGGAGAGCAAACTGACATTCTGTTTATTTCAATGTTTTAATGAGTGGATAGGTAATGTTTTCAGGACTTCATAGAACCATAGAAAAGTTATGGCACAGGAACAGGCCATTCAGCCCACTGTGACTGCGTCAGTTGAAAAAACTAGCCACCCATTCTAATCTCATCTTCCAGCACCTGGTCCGTAGACTTGCAGGTTCCAGCACTTCAGGTGCAGATACTTCAGGTATCTTTTAATGAGTTGAGGGGTTATGCCTCAACCACCAATCAGGGTATTGAATTCCAGACACCTACCACCCTCTGGGTGAAAATGTTTTGCCCCTCTAATCCTTCTACCAATCACCTTAAATCTGTGCTCCCTTGGAATTGACCTCTCTGCTGGGGGAAACAAGTCTTTCCTCTTTACTTTGTCTAGGCCCCTCATAATTTTGTACACCTCCGTTCTGAGGAAAGCAACCCCAGCTTACCCAAATTTTACTCATAGATGCAGTTTTCAAGCCCTGGCAACATTCTTGTAAATCTTCTCTGTACTCTGTTATGAGCAATGATATCTTTCCTGTAATGTAGTGACTAGAATTGCATGTAAAATTCCAGCCTGACCAGCATTTTATCTATTTCCCGTATTACATCTATGCTTTAGTAAACTGTACCTTGTCCAATAAAGGAAAACATTTTATTTGCCCTTTTTAACCACCTTACCTACCTGTCCTGCCACCTTCAGGTACCTGTGAACATGTGCTCCAAGGTCTCTCACTTCCTCAACCCCTCTCAAAATCCTGCTGTTTATTGTGTATTCCCTTGCTTTGTTTGCCCTCCTAAAATGCATAACATCACATTTCTCTGGATTGAATTCCATTTGCCAATTTTCTGCCCACTTAACCAAACTATTGATATCATTTGGGGGTCCATAGCTATCCCCTTCACTATTGACTACATGACCAATTTCTGCGTCGTCTGCAAATTTCCCAATCATATCTCTCATGTTTAAGTCCAAGTTGTTAATATATACCACAAACAGCAAGGGACCCAACAGTGAGCCCTGTGGAACACTACTGGAAACTGGTTACCATTGCAAAAACTTCTTTCAATCATTACTTCTATCAATCATTACTCTTTGGTCCTGTCACTGAGTCAATTTACGATCCAACTTGCCACATTCTCTGGTATCCCTGGGCTTTTACTTTTCTGACCAATCTGCCATATGGGACCTTGTGGGCTCAGCACTGACATGGTATAATCAGCTGTTATGAGACATAGAAATGCAGCCAGGTTACACTTAACTTATGATTTTCACCTCTCCCTGGATGGGAAAACAAGTTACCCAATCACTTATCATGACTTAATTTGGAAATTTGTCATTTGGAAAATGCTGGATGTGGGACTGTATCCTATCATATTATGCTATGAGACCGCTGCTTTTATTTGGAAACATTAAGACTATTGGAGTCTTCAATAATTGAAAATTGAAATTCAGTATTTATGCTGAAGTGGTATTTATTATTTAATCAGCATATATATCTATGTCACTAGTTGGGTGTGATCGTACTAAATTATCTTGTTTGTAGCTGAAATTCTGGTACAAATACTGCATATATTTCTAACTCATTTGTGTTTTTAAAAAAATCCAAAGGCATTGACATACCATGGCTTTTATGATGAAAATTTGGAGTGGGTTGGACTAGAAAATATTCAAATCGTGGCTTCAATGTCAGTAGGCGGTGCTATGGGACGACACACCCTAACAACAAGATTTACATCTATTGTGAGGATCTGTACAATAAAGTAAGTAGCATAAATGGCCATTTATTCTTCCATAAATATGTATAACCTATTTTTCAATAAATTACAGTTATGCATTAATATTAAAGGAATAGAGTTCCTGTAAAGCAATTAAATTAAAAGTAAAATTTTGCAATCTTGAGCATGTTACTTTCAGAAGAATACAAGGATTTGTGTGATGTTTTTCAACATTGAGATTGCTATTTCATTGTTTCTTTCTATGCAATTTATTATTTGCAACTTTTTTTCTCAGACTATTGCATTCTACAGTGATACTGTTTGATTTAACTTGTTAGTCACGTCACTAACTTCAACTTTACTATCAATTCAAACATGATGCTGAATCAGGGTACTTTGAATTCCACATCTGTCCTTGACCAATTTTCTTTAATTTCCTTCTGCACTACAGTTAGGTCAGCAATAAAATTAGCAACAGGTTGCATTTGTCTAGTGCTTTTAGGATGTCCAAGACCTCTACAAACATTTGAGATCTCTACACTCACATCCCCAATTTTAATTGCCCCATTATTGACGGCCACACTTTGAGTTATCTAGGCCCTAAGCTCTGGAATTCTCTTCTTAAACTGTCATGTCTCTTTATTTCTCTCATCTTCTAAGATACTCCTTAAAATCTTTCTCTTTGACCATGCTTTTGATCATCAGTCCTGATAACGCTTTCTGATGCTCAGTATCAAATTTTTTTCCATAACACTTCAGTGAAGAGCCTTGGAACATTTTGCTATGTTAAAGGCACTATATAAATGCAACAAAACAGAAAATGCTGGAAAATCTCTGCAGGTCTGTCAGCATCGGTGGAGAGAGAACAGATCTAATGTTTCAAGTCTGGATGACGCTGCTGAGATTTTCCAGCATTTTCTGTTTTTGTTTCAGATTCCAGCACCTGATGTATTTTGCAAGGCCCGGATGGTGGCTGGTGAAGTGCTGCTGATCTTCCAAGTCTTGCTCCATTTCAAAGAAAGACACAAAAATAGCTCCCTTATGAAGTAGAGAAACTAGACTAAAGCCTCATAAGACAGCAGAACTTTAGATCTGGAAGCTGGTAGCACCGCTGCAATCTAAAGAAGAAAGGATCATCTGATTCAGTGAGTTGTAGCTGAGTTCCCCTTTTAAACTGCTTCGCGAGCTCCCCTACAGCAATCCTGCTGGGCTGATCCGAGGCAAAGTGAAAAAAAAATCAATGGGAACAGGAATGATTTTGGTTTGGTAGGACATAGACCTTTTAATTATGATTCCATTTGCCTTGTTTGGGTGCCTGATATGCAGCCACAAACAAGTATGTTAAAATGGTGGGGGCTTGGGAAGATTGCAAGCAGCCAGAGATACAAATAAATTCTGCCTTCATTGTTCCTAATTGATGACATGAGGACGAGGAAGGTGGGTCATTAAGATAGGCCCTACAGTTTTTATAGAAAATGAGACAAAGTGTTGTAGCCACCACGTCTCTTGTCACTGAGTTCAGGAAATGCAAGTATTTCTTTAATTTCAGCTATCCTGATAGAGAACAATTGCAGGCGATCTACAGTGCATATCTACAGCCTGTGCTGCATAGGAATCTAAAGAGTCACCCGACCTGGACTAGTCCCGCAAGAATACACCAGCTGGCTGGTTCCCTGGTACAAGTCTATGAGCAAGTATGTTCCACTGAAATTGACTTTCTTAATGCTAAATTTCATGTGGTGTTTTTATAATATTACAGAGGATCTTTTTTGGAATTGTGCTGGTTTTCCAATATGACTTTTGGGGCAGATGGGAGATGGTCGATGATGGTGGTGTTATATAGAAGGCTGGATGGTGACCTATTCCACCAGGTCGTGTTCCAGTTTTGTTCCTGCAGCAAACATCTGAAATCATTTCTTTTAAACAATGGTATGATTTGCCCAAAAAAGGGATCACCTATAACCAAGAAAGCAGGGTTTTGGGTTAGGATTCCAACATGGAATGCAGCCCCCACACTATGTTGGTAGCATACATCCAGAGTGATCCTCCCTCCACTTGTGTGGCCAGAGGACACGCTCACTGTCCAATTAAGGATGATTGGTAGGCTCTTGAAGCTGGAGGGCCACCAGAAGGCCAACCTGCCAGTGCAGGTAAGAGAGAGAGAGGGTGTGTCTGTCTTGAGGTGCCCGCTCAGCAACTTTTAAAGCTCCTGAATTTAAAAATGGGCCACCTTTATGGAGGGAAAACTCCAGCTATGGCCATGTAGGTGGGGAGGGCCTCAAAACCTGCCTGGAGCACTGACTGCCTGGTCTGTCACTGGGAGAGCACCTTCATTTGCCAGTCACTGTTGCTGTGGGGATCTTTCGAGCTTTTACTTACCTTAATTGGCGATCTGCTGCTTGCAGGCTGGTAACCCTTCTATTCTCGATCCAACTCCCGGAAATTGCGATGGGACGGTACTGACAAACTGGCATGTGGCATAGCGGTGCAAAATTACATGCCACCTGCTTCTGTTCTCATCGCTACACACCGGGTGAAAATTTTGCCTTAGGTCTTTGCTTTCAGGGTCTTGATCATCATGCACAATATTGGATTTTAAATTCTGCTCATTTTCATAATTCCTGATGTAAATAAGCATTTTACTTGACAGCTTATAAGTTATTGCTGTTTGGAACTTGTTGACAATGAAGACACGGTGGCACAGTGGTTAGCACTGCTGCCTTACAGCGCCAGGGACCCGGGTTCGATTCTCAGCTTGGGTCACTGTCTGTGTGGCATTTGCACGTTCTCCTCGTGTCTGCGTGGGTTTCCTCCGAGTGCTCCGGTTTACCCCCACTGTCTGGTTAGGTGCATTGACCCGAACTGTGGCAACTAGAGCAATTTCACAGTAACTTCATTACAGTGTTAATGTAAGCCTTGCTTGTGAATAATAAACTTTATATTTGAAAAGTTTTTATAATGTTATTTCTCTGTGTAATATTTTAAAGAACATTTTGAAAATAATACAGTAGTTCTGCGGTTGACCATTGCATTAGCGACTATTTAATGACTTTGTTCTGATAAAGATTGTTAGAAACAATTAACACAGACAATCTCCTCGAGTTGTTCAGCATTTTGGCAAAAACTTTTAACAAACTTACCTTCCAATAGTTTTTTTTAACTTTTTAACATTTGTTAATAAACTGTTCATGTTCTTTGTAGGTGCGAACAAAATTTACAGTGGATGACAATAGTCATTACCTATTTACTCCTTGTATTCTTACACAGTGGGTACTTGGATTGTTCCGATATGATCTTGAGGAAGGTAAGATTCTCATTAACTAAAATTCATCCCTTTCTCTCCTCCTCTTTTCATCTGTACCTCACAGTGTAATTAGTATATTTCTACTTTCTAACACCCATAAAACACTGAACAATCAAGGATAACCAGAGACATTTCTGTTTGCTTCTTAATTTAAATACATTTTCAAAATAATTCAAGTGAGATGAAGGAACCCACTCAATCCCATAAACCTTTGTCTTAGCCAAGAAACAGATACAGAGGCAATATTCCTTTTTTTCTCTCAGTTCTCCTCTGTCTGCCTCAGATTTAAAATGCATTTGTAACATTTTATAACAACCAACAAAATGCATGATAAACAAATAATAATTAGATAATTTTGCGAGAAAAAATTCTACTAGAAATTGAGCTAAGTATTTTATTATTAGGCTGGCTTAAATATCACTGATGCAGCTTCGGAAACTGTACAAGTTCAAACTTCACTTAACAGTATCATTGCCAAGTTCAGACTTTTGGGGAAGCCTGAGGCATTCAAGTACTAACTTGGACATTAGAAATTTAGCTTACAAAAGAAAGTAGTGAAAGAGAAACATTTTACTATAAAAGCATTTTAAGAAATTTTCTTGCTTCATAACAAGCTGTGATGATGAAAATCGATGGCAAAATAAATTTGGAATTATTCTTGTGCCGGTTTACAGTGGGAAAAGTAGATGTAAAATTCTGACCGAAAGTCGTGACAACACTGTGTAAGATTTGTTGAGAAAATATGTGCAAGAGATTTAATCACAATTAAATAAAAAAACTATTTCAATGAACATAATGCTTTTAACATAGTAAAATATCCTAAGGCATTTCATTGGAGCATCATAAAACACAATTTGATGCTAAAAGCATGGTCGAAGAGGTTGGTTTTAAGGAAAACAAGACTGAGAGGAAAAGGGAGAGATTCAAGGAAGAAATTCCAGAGTTTGGGGCTCGGCACCTGAAAGCATGGAGCGATTAAAATGAGGGATATCCAAGGCTAGGATTGGAGGAGCACAATATTGTTGTGGGTTGTAGGGCTGGAGGAGATTATAGAGCCATAGAATCCCTACAGTGCAAAAGAAGTGCTTTCGGCCCACCGAGTTTCTACTGACTTTCCGAAAGAGCATTTTACCCTCGCTCCCCACCTCCATTTACCAACTTAATCCACCTAACCTACACATCTTTGGACACTAAGGGGCAATCTAGCATGGCCAGTCTACCTAACCTGTACATCTTTGGACTTTGGTAGTAAACTAGAGCACCCAGAGGAAACCCACAAAGACATGGGAAGAACGTACAAACTCCACACAGTCACCCAAAGCAGGAATCGAACCCGGGTCCCTGGAACTGTGAGACAGCAGTGCTAACCACTGTTCCATTGGGGAAAAGATTTGAAAACAAAGATAGGACTTTAAAATTAAGGTGTTCCTTAACAGGAAGACAGTAGAGATCAGCAAGCACAGAAATGATGGGTGAATGGGACTTTGTTCAAATTAGACGATGGATAGCAGAGTTTTGGAGGATTTTAAGTTTACAGAAGGGAGAATGTGGGAGGCCGACCAGGAGACCATTTAAAGAGTAACAATGGAATGGATGAGGGTCTTGACAGCAGTTGAACTAAGGCAGCAGTGGAATCTGGCAATGTTGCGGATGTGAAAATGGATGGTCATGATAATGGCTCAGTCATGTGGTCAGAATCTCATCTTGGGCCTGATATGACACTAAGGTTGCTAATAGTCTGGTTCAGCCTCAGATATTTGCCAGGAGAGTTTGGGTTTAGTGTGGTTCTTCATGTTTACCCTTCCCTTGGTCAGTTGTCCTGTTCAGCAGCTGGTGTCTTGAAAAGAAGAGGAAGTTGAGAGGGAGGAATGATGATCAAATTGATGTTCCCAACCCAAACTAACTTCGTTTTATTTCCAAATTACAATTTAAGTTACTAATACGTAGTTTTTAAAGAGACCATATGTTATTTTTATGGTGCCCTTATTTTGAGGGACTGGGGTTGTTTGCACTTTCTCTGATGCTACTCTATTCAACTGGAACTAAACACGATGTGAAGTAAATCCTCAAAATATCAATCCAATATGACCATGACTGCTCAAATTCTAGGTTTGTTACTGGTACAGATCTTGGTCTTGCAATGCAAGTAATTTTATGCTTCCTCCAGTGTTTGCTGGGCTTTCATCTTCTAAACCCAGGACAGAATTTTCCCATTGCCCCACCACCAGGCCCAATGGCGGGTGAGGGGGTAGAATGTGGAGGGAGTTCAAAAATTGATTTCACGCCAGGCTGAGTTTCCTGCGGAATCTTTCGCTGATGCCCACTATGACAGATTGGGAAACCCACTGGACATCAGCATGAAACTGATTTGCATCCTGGGACTGGGATGCAGATGAAGGCCTGACCAGAATTTTCCAACCACACCCGATTCTCTGCGACGTCAAAGGGAAAACATACTGGCGCAGAACATGTCTGAAGCAACGTGGCGTGCAGATGTCGGGACTCACCTGGACAATGCCTGGGGCTGCCTCCAGAGCTCAGGATGGAGGCTTCCAACAACCTTGGACTCCAGAACATCACAAGAGTTGGTGGAGGGAGCCCACCATCTGCAAGTGGATGTTCCAGATTCAGTCTATTTGAGGAGATCTACCTTCTTTTTCAGGAGGTCCATCTCCCTCTTGAATAGTGGGTCAGTGATGATGGGCACCTTTTCAATATGGTGCCTGGATACGACGACACACTACACTACATTGTCCCGCCATGGAATACAGTGCAAAACACCTGGTTGCTTAACTAATGAGGTTGGAGTCGGAATATATGGCGTGGTTTCTCACTTTTTCCACAGCGGAAACGCTGTATGTTCCCGTCCCCTCCACTGGATTCCAGATGGGAGAATTCTGCCCTAGGCCATAAGTGTTGGCTTGGAAGTTTCAAATACCTCACTGTAAACTAACATTACAATTCAGAGAGCACTTTCTTCTTTATTTTGAAATGCTGAGGGATAGTACATAACTGCAACCAAGTGGCTTTGTAATGCAACTGCATGGTTACACATGCTGACTCTCAGGAAGAAAATTACATTACCATGACAAATCTTTTAACATTTAAAGGGCAATCACAATGCCATTTACAGACATAATGCTATACATAAATGTTAACATTTTAAAAAATTGATTTTGGTATAGACATATGACTTTCAATGCATTTTGAAATGGAATGTTTTGACTAATATATATTGCATGTCTGTATCTGTATTTGAATCTATATATCTTCCTCGCATATTTTTGTTGCACATGAAAAACTGCTCAACTTTTCTGGAACCAATCTAAGAAGTATGTGCTTCTCGGTCTCTTAGCATCTTATACAGACTTCTTTTCAACTCCTTTTAGTAACTATATACACCATTCCTTCGTAGTGTAACTTCTTGAGCACTGTGAGCAACATCATGAGAGATTTGCCAATGCGTTAGTAAATATCTCTTGAAATTTTTAGCTTGCCATCATGCTATTATTCTGAATTTAATAAGTGGATTGCTATTTTTGAGATTTGATAAAATGTAATAGTTCCATGGAAAGGCTATCTTTATTAGGTATGTATTTGACATTGAAATTCCATAAATTGTGGAATTCCTTGTAAATTTGGGAGCATAGAGTCATAAAGGTTTACAGTATGGAAACAGGCCCTTTGGCCCATGCCGCCTTTTTTTTAACTACTAAGCTAGTCCCAATTGCCCGTGTTTGGCCCATATCCCTCTATACTCATCTTACCCATGTAACTGTCTAAATGCTTTTTAAAAGACAAAATTGTACCCGCCTCTACTACTACCTCTGGCAGCTTGTTCCAGACATTCGCCACCCTCTGTGTGAAAAAATTGCCCCTCTGGACACTTTTGTATCTCTCCCCTCTCACCTTAAACCTATGCCCTCTAGTTTTAGACTTCCCGACCTTTGGGAAAAGATGTTGACTATCTACCTGCAGAATAGTAGTTGGAAAGAAATTGTATATCCATTTTATTCCACTGAGAACATTGTTCTTTTTATAAGACCACCTTCACCTGCCATGATTTTTCTATTTTTGTCACTTATATGGGTCTGAGGATACGTGTTTATGGCCATGAATCACATGTTGTATTTCTTTGCCTATGTTTGAATTTCAGTAATTATTATATTTTTCGAGATTCATTGGGCCTGATTTTACCATCACGTCGCACCCGTTTTCGGGTATGAAAACTTGGTAAAGTCGGGCGTGAGGCTAGTAGTGCGATCTATGCCCGCCTCCGCGCCGGTTCCCCCTTTACCAAGGCTCGAAAATGGCCGCGAGTGGGACCACGCCCATGCATGCATTTAAATTGACTTAATGGGCTGCACGCCCAACCTTACTGGCATTTCCCCCTTTGCCACCGCGATTGCCCATCCAGAATCAGCACGAAACAGACATGCTCCACAAAAGTCCAAAATGGGCCCTCCAGTTAGTGAGGAGTATGTACCGAGCATCCAACAGCTCTCTGCTTGAGATCGGTGGCGGGGGGAGGTGGGTCCAACGGCTGTCTGCCTGAGATCGGTGGGGGGAGGGGACGGGGACGGGGGTCCGCTGCCACTCTGCTTGTGATCAGTGAGGGGGAAGGGGGGTGTCTGCTGCCACTCTGCCTGAGATCGGTGGGGGGGGGGGGGGGCACGGACGGTCTGGGTGGCGGAGGGGGTGGGTGAATAAGGGAGTCAGTAATGTTGTGGGGGTGGGGCAATGTCTGTGGGGGCCAGGGGGAGGCATTATCCGGCCCAGGAGCGATGTGGCAGGGGTGCCGCATTCTATCCATCTTATTTTTGTGCATGCGCAGTTGGAGGTGCCGATTGGAGCTGCAGAATTCCAGACGCGTTAAGCCCTGCCACAGGCTTCTGTAGCATGATTCGGAATTGCTGATATTTTTTCAGGCAGAGTGCGTATGGGGTCGCCTGAGAATGGGTCTAAAAGTCGGATCTGAAACACTCCCAGTTTCAAGCCCACCGAGAATCAAAATGGTAAAGTATTGTCTCTGTGGTCCAGATCTTCTAGTCTCTGGAAAGTCAAGACTGGATGTATCCCTGATGATGTGCTACAGGACATCTCGGGAGTCCCAATGCCCCTCTTCCTTTCCAACTTTTACCCTCAATTGGGAAAATAGTGGGTTGGTTATTTTCCTTCCGACTTCCCCTGTCCACCATATTATAGTGGTGGAGGTGGCCTTAAGTGGCCTTTAATTTGCAATTTAAGAGCCTCAATAGGCCTAAGGGTGTCTGCTAGCTTAAGCCTTATCCGTTCATTGAAGCTGGGGGTTGTGCAGGGAGGCAGTGTGCTGGCCACCCATTTTATTTCACATGCCCACTGTTTTCAAATATGCCGACAAAGGACCATAAAATTCCCCCCTCAGTGCCTACTTTTAAAAAATCTCAAATGCAGCGTATGGTTTGTACCTTGTTATATTTCTGTTAACAATTGTATTGAACATCGAATGCCAATGTTTGACAAATGTGTTATATTAATACTTCAAACTTAAGGTTCAGTAATGTTTCTAGGTATGTCACAACAATCGGTGGATCATGTTCTTGAAGTTGTTGCTTATGAGGCCCATCGCTTATTCCGTGACCGTATAGTGGGATCCAAAAACCTAATTGCATTTGACAACATTTTAATATCAGTCTTCCGAGGCGATTGGGGCTCAGATTTACTGGACAATATGACAGGTAATTATATTTTGCAGATTCTTTAAGTTTCCAGCTGAATTAGATGTGATAAAATAGTAAAAAGAAGAATTTGAGACAGATGCACTGTTTGTCTATTACTAGGGAGGCGATGACTTAGTGGTATTATCGCTAGACTACTAACCCAGAAACTCAGCTAATGTTCTGGGGATCTGGGTTCGAATCCTGCCATGTCAGATGGTGGATTTTGAATTCAATAAAAAATAATCTGGAATTAAGAATTTACTGATGAGCATGAAACCATTGTTGATTGTCGGTAAAATCCATCTGGTTCAGTAATGTCCTTTAGGGAAGGAAATCTGCTGTCCTTACATGGTCTGGCCTACATGTGACTCATGATGTGGAGATACCAGCGTTGGACTTTCGGCGTTGTCCGAAAGCTATTGGCTTTTGCTACCAAATAAACCTGTTGGACTTTAACCTGGTGTTGTAAGGCTTCTTACTACATGTGACTCGACAGCCACAGTAATGTGGTTGACTCTCAAGTACCCTCCAAGGGCAACTAGGGATGGGCAATAAATGCTGGCCATCCAGCGACGCCCATGTTCCACGAAAGAATAAAAAAACCCAACAGTGTAATTTCAGAACCAAGGATTTTTCATAATAGTAGTTAGATAGTTGCAACTCTACTGAACAATGTTTATCCTTTATATTGTATAGTATTCTGTAAGGTTGTATTTTTAATTCATTTTCCTCATTCAGTTAAACTGAATAAATGAGGACTACTCCATTTGTTGCGTTCCCTTCTTTATTTTGTTTTGTTGTGAATCAAAATAATATATGCCAAGAACTCAAATCTTCCTGTTGACGCTTCAATTTTGGACTATAGCATTTTAAGTTTTTACTAACTGGATTAATATAAAAATGTAATATATATTTGAAATATTTGTACATAATAATAATTACATCAGGATGTTTGATTATAAAATAGTAACCTCACCTTGGACCATATAAACCGACGATAGATATTGAATAGTTTTTAGCTGTCATCTTAACCTTCAGATCAATTCTTTCTTCAACAGCAACAAATAGTTGTATATGTTGTATAATAAAGATAACTTTTTTTTGTATGATAGTAGAAAGGCTTTATTTAAGTTTGTGGACCTCCAAATGTGATTGTTTTCCCAAAAAGGCTGGGAAAAAAACAGTAATTTTTCAGGTCATGTGCTTAGTGTCTGATCTGTAGCCAAAAATGAAAACTCCAATCTATTTCTTCTTGCAGATTTTTTTTATGTAACTTGGGGAGCTAGACATGAAGCTGGTTCTGTGACTGCTCCTGACCAACCTTTACCTCCATATGGGAAGATGCTGGGAAAGTTAGGTTCTTCTGATTTGAAAGACGTTATCCAAAAGGTACTATTTTCTTTAAGTGCACCCATCACCAAAAATCTATTTGCACTGTAAGTTTTATTATTGAATAGTCCCTTCGTGCAGTCAACTTCAGAGTAAATTTTATGATTGTTGCTGCACTGCATAATTACTGTATTCCATGGTGGGGCAGGTCTGATAGTGGGTCTTGCTTGCTCTCATGGCAACCCCTCCCCACCGAACACTTTGCTAGGGTTTGCCTGACTTCCTGGCGACCTTGGTTCCACTTCCCTAGGTTCCATCATCTGCAATGATGTTACACCTTCCTGCAACATGAACAAATTCTATGACAAATGTATATAATTAGAATGAATAACTGCAGCTCCAAAATAAACCTCTGAGGAACACCACCCAACACCTCTTTGTATTCCTGGCAAATTCCTCCATATCATTTATCTTATCCATAAGACCCTGTTTCCCTTAAATGTATGTGGCATTATTTTCACTATTTGGCATGTAGATTAAAGGAAAAGCAATTGAACCCCTAACTCCTTAACCACAGCCTTGTTATTGATGTGCTTTTATATAGTAGTAATCTTTATAATATTTACCGTAAATTATCTTATTCGCTTATTGTATGTTGTACAATGCGTAGACTTCCATTGCGCCCAAGTTTATTTTAGTTTTACCCTAATTGTTTCTGCTAGGGAATTGTTCAGTATGGGAGAGACAATAGAGAACTGGACATTTTATTATTCCATGAAGTTTTGGATTACACGGCAAGAATAGACCGAGTGCTGAGCTGTCCTGGAGGTTCGCTGCTATTAGCAGGACAAAGTGGTGTAGGCCGTAGGACGGCCACCTGTGTGGTCAGTCACATGCATGGAGCAACGCTATTCACGCCAAAAATTTCCAGGAGTTATGAGATCAAACAGTTCAAAAATGATTTAAAACATGTAAGTAAAAATATGGTACTTATTTGTAACTTTTCTTCACTAAAACACATTATATTGCTATAAAACATGTATGAATTTTGATAATTTGTGTAGTATTCACCGATGTATACAGATACATGTAAGCAGTGGTGCACATTTGTTGCGAAATGATTTTAAGTGACTTTGGAAATTGAAAATCTGACTTAAGCATATTAAATCAATGCCATTGTCCCTGTGGAATGTTGCACTCAGAATTGAACAACTATTCTTTATTGTATAAAGTAAAAGTTAAACTTTTAATAACAAATTTTGGATTTGCTTTCAATTCAGTCTCCCTTGAATAGCCCAAAAACCAATCCAATGTCATCTTCTAATTATGTCTAATTATTAATCTTCAAGTGACCAAAATGAATGCTATGGAATTCCTCTTCTCCTTTATTTCTTGATTTTAGCAACAGTTCTAGTATTATTTCACACAATCAAAAACTCTTTCAGTTTGCTGGTTATTTAATTACTTCACATTTCTTTGTGCTTTTGTTAATTTAGTTTGAATATGATCCCTGTGGGGAAACCGTAAACCAAAATAACTGAATGACCCCAAAGTGAAAAAATTACCAACAAGATTCCACCATTTGTATCTTTTACTTTAACAAGAATCAGAGCCAAGGCAGATTATGGATGAATTAAAAAGCAAATCATACTTTAAATAACAAAGATACATTTCATTTTTAATTAATGATATAGCAAAGATACATTTTGCACAATCACGACTATTTGCACCACTCCCCACAGACATTTGGCAGCACATAGTAACATAGTTCTATAAAATGCTGTTCTTTACCCATGCAGGGTAGGTCAGTAGTCCTATTGATGACAGTTTTCACCTTTGAGTTTTGCAGCTATGATTATCAATTGTTAAAACGTCGACCGGAAACTCCAAGGTGTTTTGTGAAGTTAACCTGAGGTACACTGTCTTTATTATCCCCCACGAGATCTCCTTCGCCTTTACGACCTAAGGATTTCGTTTTTCTCCAGTTTCTATCCCTCAGAGGCTGAAACTGATGTCGGAAACCTAACTTTGATTTATGAACTAATTCATAATCATCTGCCATTTCTGCTGGTAACCTCTCAGTTTTAACCCTTTGCTCTTCCACATGAGTTCTCACTACTTCGGGAAGTGAATTTTTAAACTCCTCCAAAATAACCGTTTCTCTAAGAGCTTCATATGTCTGGTCTATTTTCAAGGCACTTATCCACGTGCCAAAATTACTTTGTTTGATCCTTTCAAATTCTATGTATGTTTGACCAGGTTCTTTCCATAGATTTCTAAACTGTTGTCTGTAGGCTTCTGGCACTAGTTCATCTGCACTCAAGTTGGCTTTTGTCACCTCATCATAATCCCTAGATACCTCCTTTTGTTAGTGACAGACCACCTCACTAGCTCTACCTATCAATTTTGTTTGAATTAACAATACCCACATGGCCTGTGGCCATTTCATTTGTTTAACTACTTTCTCAAATGAAATGAAAAAGGCTTCCATGTCCTTCTTATCAAACCTTGGCAATGCATGCACATATTTAAACAGATCCCCACCAGGCCTTTGACTACGATGCGTTCACTCTTCCTCACAGTCCTCATCACCACTCCCAACATTTTCCTTTACCTCTGCCATTTTAAGTTGACGTTCACTTTTCAGTGCCAGTTTCTGAAGTTCAAATTTTCTTTCTTTTTCCCTTTCCTCTCTTTTTCTTTTTGTTCTGCCAGGTCTATTCTTTCCCTTTCTTTTTACATTGCCTGTAATTCAAGCAGTTCCAATTCTTTTGCTCTTTGTTCTGCTGCAATTGCCTCCCTCTCTTTTACTATTCTTTCTTCTTATCCTCTGCTTTTAATCGCAATTCAAACTGTTTCATTTCTATTTCATGTTCAAGCTGTTTCATTTGTAATTGAATTCTAGCCATTTGCACTGATTCTGACTGTGTTTCTGACAATTTTAAATGCTGAGCTATCACCTCAATTATCTCTGTCCTCCTCACCCCTTCAAGTAATGTCAACTGCAGCTTATTTGCCAATTCCAAAAGCTTTGCTTTAACCACCTTTTGTAAATCACCCCGAGTGACTTCTTCCACACCCAGGAAACTTTTAACCACTGAAAGAGTCATTATTCCACAAGGCGTTCCCTATTTAAACCGAATGCAACACCAGAAAAGAAAACACAAACATACTCACCAGTCACTGCAAAGATTAAACAGTGCTGAATTTCAAGCTACTAAGTTTTATTTGTCACATGTGTAAGGGAATCTGTGGGTTCTTGGGATGGAGGTTGAGCACTATAAATCCCAGCATGCCCAGAACCTTGGCACAAATGCAGAGAATGAAGTGGGACTGAGTGTCTTCTGTTGCTGGTGCTTACACAGCATCTTACCCTCAATATGAAGACTGACATTGATACAAGCATAGAGAGAGACATGGGACAGGCCATGCATACATGAAGGATGGTGCAAGAACAATGACCATGGGACCGGGATATGGTGCAAAAACAAGCAGATGTGACGGAGCTGGTAGCAGACAGGGAAGATGGTCAGTTCCATGCAACTAAAGTGCTGCTATTAGCTCTGCGCTGCTAAGGGCACTGGGGCTCATAGAAGCCCTGGGACTCATTTGTAGTTCCATGGGAACTCCAGGAGCAGCATTAGCTCAGGGCAACTGAAAATTGGGACCCAGCAAAACCCAGGAACAGTATTTTATTCATTTAACCTTTATTTAGTGAAATAAATCAATTGAAAGCCAATTCGTATTTACAATAACGACCTGACCATGTGGCTAGTGCCGCAGCAACAGAAATTAAGACCATAAGACCATAAGACATAGGAGCGGAAGTAAGGCCATTCGGCCCATCGAGTCCACTCCACCATTCAATCATGGTTGATTTCAACTCCATTTACCCGCTCTCTCCCCATAGCCCTTAATTCCTCGAGAAATCAAGAATTTATCAATTTCTGTCTTGAAGACGCTCAATGTCTCGGCCTCCACAGCCCTCTGTGGCAATGAATTCCACAGACCTACCACTCTCTGGCTGAAGAAATTTCTCCTCATCTCTGTTCTAAAGTGACTCCCTTTTATTCTAAGGCTGTGCCCCCGCGTCCTAGTCTCCCCTGCTAATGGAAACAACTTCCCTACGTCCATCCTATCTAAGCCGTTCATTATCTTGTAAGTTTCTATTAGATCTCCCCTCAACCTCCTAAACTCCAATGAATATAATCCCACGATCCTCAGACGTTCATCGTATGTCAGGCCTACCATTCCTGGGATCATCCGTGTGAATCTCCGCTGGACCCGCTCCAGTGCCAGTATGTCCTTCCTGAGGTGTGGGGCCCAAAATTGCTCACAGTACTCCAAATGGGGCCTAACCAGTGCTTTATAAAGCCTCAGAAGTACATCCCTGCTTTTGTATTCCAAGCCTCTTGAGATAAATGACAACATTACATTTGCTTTCTTAATTACGGACTCAACCTGCAAGTTTACCTTACACAATACAATTCACTTAAACACTGAAAACAATAAAATACAAATTAGCAGTGAAAGGGAATTGACAGGTTAACAAATATACGTATCAGTCAACAGAGCATAACCCCTTCAGCAAAAGGCATCCATGCTAATAAAATTAGTTAGCTTCAGCTTTAGTTGTACCTCATTCCACTCACTGGGAGCCGCAAACTGAAATGAATTATCACCAAAGACTTTGCTCACTCTCAGAGCAACCAATCTGATTAAGTCACATGACCTCTCATTTTAAGAAGAGATGGTAAAATGTAGCAAACCTTTCAAACAGGCAGGTGTTTTCCCTAGCAAGGTGCGATAAATTAACAGAAGCCAGTGCAGTTGGCACCTTGTGTACAATAAGAGCCAGTTAATCAGAGAGTACAGGTTTCAGTGATTGATGGATGTGAAATGGGGCCCCAGTCACAAATCTAACTGTAAAGTGAAAGAGGACATTTAACTTATCAAGAGAGTTAGGAAAGCCCAGAGGCAGTGCTGTTTAGCTTAGAGCAGCTATGGAGCTGGGATCGTAGCACTAAGGGAAGGTGAAAAGCATATTTAATAATTTCCCAAGAATCAATTTGAAAACTTCTCTTGTGATATTTCTTAAATCACCCTTTCACCACGAATAATTAGACAACTAGAACTGACAAATGTCGGAGATAAACTAGTTATTTGGATGTATGAGCTTTCTTTATTTTTGCATTTGTGGGGATACTGTTGGAGCTGACAAAATAGGCAAATCCAATTTTGACATTAAACTGGTTCTTGTCTTGTGTCATTGATGAAGAAACCAATAAACTTTCATCAAACAATCAGATTGAAGACCCCTCAGAGACTTGCAGTGTCAAAACCAAGGAATATAAATTAGAATATTTGATTTAAAGTAAAATCATGTACAGAAAAGGATAAAAGAGACACAAATTAAAAAGTACTTTTCATGCGTTGATGTTGAACTGTTTTTAAAATGCCCAACAGTAAGTAAAACCTGAAGGAATGAGACTCCATACTTGTACATTTTCAGTGCAATGAGATTGTTTTGCAGTAATTGGATTTATCATACATATAAAGTTCACTTACACCTGAGTGCACAAGGCCAAACCTTTTCTGGTGAGTTCAGTGGGTGACTGATAAGTAAGTACAGCAACTTCATTCCAACTCTGTCAGTGAGGTACCATTGTAGCAAAGCTTTTGGAGAAGAAAGGCAAATTGTACAGAAGCTTCCTGGTTTCCATGATTAACTGCATATGTGCAAACCCCATGGTTGATTTGCTGCACAATAGTAATGAGTACTGTTAATTAAAGATTTCTGAATCAATGAAATTCTGAATTAGCTGCACTGTCTTAAAACAAATAAATTGTCAAGCCATTGATGATTTTATGATTTTTGTGCATATTTTGACAGGCCCGAGTGTTGTTGCCTACCTTACTTGTTAGCTGAGGTGCAATGCCATTAGATATAAAGGAGTGTAGCTACCTGAGTGTAGCTACTTAGCTCTTTTGTGAGTCTTTGTTGGTTAGAAGAAATTATGAGGCACACCTCAAGCATTATCATTATAAAAGGTTGGAATTTCTTCATGAATTAAGAAAAATATGAATAATTTAGTTTTGTATGGTTTGCAGGAGTTGAGTTTTCTCCTTTGTAATTGTTAACCACACAGTCTGCGCAATTCTCACTTGGCAAAATGTAGTCATTTCTTTATAGCTTCAGTAATTATGCAGTTATTATTCTCAGCAATATATTCATGGTTTTCTTGAACTTGGCCTGTTGGAATTTGTACTGTGCATTATCAGGTAAGAATTTCCCTGTTGCATTGTTCATTATTTAACTTTCTTTCTAGGTGATGCAGCTTGCAGGTCTTGATGGACATCAGGTTGTGTTGCTTCTGGAAGACTATCAGTTTGTGCATGCACAGTTCCTTGAGATGGTGAACAGTGTCCTGTCATCAGGTCTGTATCTAAGCTGCAATTATATGAAACAATAATTATAGGTTAACAACCTTTTGAGCTAATGTCTGCTGAAACACAAGTATAAATATATTGTAGTGAATAAATTGTATTCCGTTTGTTTGTAATGTAATGTGCCTGTGTGTATCTATTTTGTAGTTTCTGTTACAGGTTCATAACCAAATTTGGCCTGTCTTCAGCCGCCTCAGTTTTTTTTAACACCCCCCCCCCCCCCGATCGGCCAGCCCCTCAGGCTCTGCCCCCTCCCTTCCCCATAGGCCCTGCCCCTCAGGCCCCACCCCTTGGCACTGCCCAGTGGACACTGCCAGTGTACCAGACTGGCACTGTCAGGGTGCCCATTGGGCACTGCCAATGTGCCAGGCTGGCACTGCCAGGTCCCACTGGCGAGGTCATCACATCTGGTCCCCATTGATGAGGACCATATGTAATCCTCGCTGGAGGGAGCCTTTACCAGCGAGACCGCAGAGGCAAGTGAGCCAGGGCGATTGCATCCTGGGCTCACTTGTAACATTTAAATTCTACTTACTATAGAATTTAAATATTGAGATCAGCCTGGCGCCTTTTTCGGGTGCGAGGCTGATCTCGCCAGATATCTGGTGCCAATAAGATCTGCCGGCAGGGCAAAATGGTAAGATCGTGGCCTATATATTTAGACATCAGTATACCTTTGGGCTCCAGTCAGGTTTTGTCAGAGTTTACTTCTTTGCCTCTCCTGAGGTATTCGGTAGAAGGAAAGCGAGGAAGGGAAGGAAGCAAGCTTTTGCAACTAAATATTCAAATATTGGTCAACTTATATTGCTGACCATACACTTTAAGGAGACATGCGACACTTAATAGTACAGCACGTCACAAACTTTGTTGATATCTAGTACAGATAATGTACAGAGAACAGTGTCTAGCCCCCTTACTATCCTGTCTTCTATCACTATCAAATTTCTTTTCTCTCTCTTCAGTTGAATAGTGTCCCACATCATGGTGCCACAGTCAGTTTGTTCACTCAGCCTGCAGCCCTTACCTTATTCACGCAAGTAACAAGCACCTTCTAACCATTAGCCAAAGTCCAGGGTTACCTGTTGGATCCTCTGACCAGTGAACAAACATAAAATTCTACATAACTTAAGAGGTCTGACTGCCTCCTGGAACAAAGTATCTGGATAACTCTCCTCCCTCCCCACTGATGCTCTGCCACATCTGCAACTCAGACTCCAACTCAGCAGCTCTGAGCAGAAGTCGCTCGAGCTGCAAACATTTACTGCAAATATGGTTGTTCGGAACTGCAATGCGTTCCACCAATTCCCACATGTTGCTGGCACAGCTTCATTCCTGCCATGTCTGTACAACCTCATTTGTTTAATTAGTCAATTAGTTATTAATTTGCTCAGCTAATTTATTAGCAAGTCTCCTAGCTTGGAAACACTTGAAGAACACATACCAGCTACTTGAGGCTGAGAAAGGTTCAGAAAAGCAGCACCTCTTTCCACCGACATCTCACCTATGCCCAATTCCCAATTTATCATTCTTCATTGCACTCTGTGCTTCCTTTGCTTTGTGCTCCCACTCTGAGGTTACAAAACCTGTCTGCTTTTATAGATGGCTGATGACTCTCACTTAAGTTGAAACTGTTAAGTCAGCTTCCTGCTATAGTAATTAATACTCATTCATGCAACCAGTTTCAGTTGATTGACAGATAACGACTGGGCAGTTTCTGTTAAAATAGGTATTTTTTAACAAGTTTACAGTTTTATAGTTTAAATCAGAATTTGACAGTTAATCTAAATTATAGTTGAGAAAATTTTACTAGAGATTTCCTGCCTGCACTGAATTCCCAATTTAGCACTTGTTCCTCATTGCACTCAGACTCCATCTCACTTTTTGCTCTCACTTCATGCACCTTATTTTACCTCTATCAAAGGTACACATCACAGATAAAACCTCATATTGTATCTGTTCCTTGAAGACATTATATTCAATTTTAATTGTTTACTCAAAATTCCCAATCTACTTCACAGAGAAAGAAATCTGTCATTCTTACTAATCTAGCCGAAATGTGAGTCCAGACCAACGGCAACGTGGTTGATTCTTAACTGCCCTCTGAAATGGCCTAGTCAGTTGTACCAAACGGTTACAAAAAATAGAATACGAATAAAACTGGATCGACCATTCTCCATAGACCAAGGCACCAAAAAGACAAAGGCACACCCTGTTCAGTCGATCCTGAAAATTCCTCCTCACTATCATCTGGAACTGCACCAAGGTGGGAAGAGCTCTCCCACAAACAAGTCAAGATCAGACATAGTCATTCTCACTGGATCATATCTTACAACCAATGTCCCAGAGAAAGAAATCTGTCATTCTTACTAATCTAGCCGAAATGTGAGTCCAGGAAATTATCCCTGGGTGCATCCTGCCTCAAGAGCAGGACAGAATGACCAGAAGTATAAAGTCGGGAGGGAGTAGTCCTGGTAGTCCACAACATTGACTCTGGATTCCATGCAGTCTGATGGCATCAGGTCAAATATTGGTAAAGATACCTGCTGCTGATTATTATCAACCACCCTTCTTTAACTGATGAATCAGTGTTCCCCAATTCCTTCTTCCATTTGGAAGAAGAACTGCGGGTATCAAGGGCATAGAATATATTCAAGGTGAGGACCTAAATCTGCAATACTAAGAGTGGTTCATTAACACCACTACTGCTTGAACTGATCAGCCCTGAAAGACATTATGTTAGCCTGGGCCTGCAGTAGGTGCTGGGAGAACCAACAGGAGGGAAATACCTAATTGACTTCATCCTCATCAATCTACTCACCAAGGTTCTTTCAACAGCACTTCATAAACTTGTGATCTCTTTCATCTATAAGGGCAAGGATGATAGATGCATGGGAACACCACCAGGAATGTTCACCTCGAGGTCACACATCATCTTTCAGTGTCACTGATTCAAAATCCTGGAATTCCTTCCCTAACAGCACAATTGATATACCTACACCACATGAACTGCAGCAGTTCCCAAAGGAGGCTAACCATTAATTTCTCAAAGCAATTTGAGTTGCCTTATCAGCACCACTTACTTCACATAAACAAATACTCATGGCTGAAGTTATTGTTCTTACTTACTCACTTGCTAAGTATTCTTCATTTGTAACAATGAGGCAGTGAAAGCAGAAGATGTTCTTCTAATGACACTTCAAAGCCATCTTATTTATCTGGGAAAGCCTGTTGTTCCAAATGCACAGAAGTTTAATTATTAACTTTTACTCCCCAGGATGTTCAACACACAGCTCCCAACAAGTCTATGAACATCCACCTAAGAGGCCAGATAGGTCTTGGTGTACAGTCTCATCGAAGAGGCAGCCTCTTTGACATTGTAGCACTTCCTTACTATTGATATCAGTCTAGGTAATGTTTCTAGAATCAGGCTTGAAGACACAACCTGACCCAATGTTAGCTCTCAAATATAAATTCTTCTTTTCCCTTTGATATATTTATGGAGTTCAGGAGAACATAGGAACACAAGAAATCTGAGCAGAAGTAGGCCATTTGGCCCATCAAGCCTGCTCCACCATTCAAAAAGATCATGGCTGATCATTTACCTCATTATTCCCTACTTTCCCCATCTCCCTTAAGGTCATTAGTATCAGAAATCTATCGATGTCTGCCTTGAACATGTTCAATGATTGAGCTTCCACAGTCCTCTGGGATAGAGAATTCCAACGAATCACCAACCTCTGAGTGAAGAAATTTCTCCTCATCTCAATCTTAAATGGCCTACCCCTTACCTGAAAAAGAATAAAATTAATTGCTGTTATAGTATTAATTATCTTGATCCCACTTCACGAATTTTAGCTGGCCAGAAAACTTTTTTTTTCATGTTTAAAACATAACATGATTGAAGTTCTTAAACAGAGGATTGGATTCAGCATCCATGTACTCTTTCTGGTGCTTAGCAGTCTGGCTCTTTTTCCTCTCTCTTTTTAAAACAGAAGTTATTTTAAGACATTTAATTTGGGAGAACATGAAGAATATGTGAACATAATTTATTCAATTAGTAAGATTATTTAGCACTGTAACCTGTGTTATCCAAGAAGGATCCTGTATTTTCTTGATTCAACACTTGTTGCATGCCTTCTGTTTATTTTTGTCTTTAACTATCCACAATAGGCCAGTTGCTTAAATGTAAAAACTTTTTTTTACATGTTAGGTGAAGTGCCTGGGCTCTATACACCAGAGGAACTGGAACCAATTCTATCACCTTTAAAAGATCAGGCCTCACAAGATGGATTCACTGGACCGATCTTTAATTACTTCTCAAATAGTGAGTAAAATTAAAGTCTATTTTTCTTCTTTTCTATGATGCAACAGGGCACAGTTGTGCAGTTATTATGGTGCTGGACTAGCAACCATTGTTTTCAAATTCCACCATGGAAAGGTATGAAATTGAACTTGATGAATGTAGTAATTTATGGGCATACATGCACAAAATGCCACAAAAGGCCAACAAAAGCCAATGTCCTACAGGGAGAGGATTCTGATAACTGTTCCTGGTCTAGTCTAATTCCACATGATGGGTGTAAACTTATGAGACCCATGGAGAGAAATCCAAAATGAGACTGTTGGGTTGGCAAACAGGCTTGTTCTCATTATGAGGCAATCTTGCAGGAGGTGAGTGGGTAATGCAAATGTCTTTCCTCCTGGCAATGACTAGAAGGCAAGTCATGATAATTAATGGGACCAGATTGAGGGCACTACCAGGATCTGCCTGGTGGTGGATGGGCCCCAATTGCAGGAAAGGTCTGGCAGGTACTTGGAGGTGCTGACCTGGTTGCAAACTGGGGGTCAGCGATACCTCCTTTATTTATTTCCAATTCCACTGCCTTCCCGCTTCATCAACTCAGAGCTCATCTTAAGGGATTCTCACGTTCTTCTGCTGCCTCACAAGCCAGGGACCCAGGTTCAATTCCCGGCTTGGGTCGCTGTCTGTGTGGAGTCTGCACGTTCTCCCCGTGTCTGCATGGGTTTCCTCCGGGTGCTCAGACTTTCTCCCACAGTCCAAAAGACATGCTAGTTAGGTACACTGGCCATGATAAATTCTCTCTCAGTGTACCCAACAGGTGCTGGAGTGTGGCGACTGGGGGATTTTCACAGTAACTTCATTGGAGTGTTAATGTAAGCTTACTTGTGACACGAATAAATAAACTTGAAACATGGGGGGATTTAAAAGCTAAATGAGAATTTGAAATTAAAGCATTCTTAGTAGGGTAGTCAGTGAAGGTAAGCAAACACAGGCGAGGTGAATGCTTGAAATTTGGAGCAAGTTAAGAAATGGAGAGTAGAGTTTTGGATGAGCATAGCTTTATTTTTCAATTTTTAAAATATACTTTCACAGGGTGTGGGTGTCATTGACTGGGCTGGCATATATTCCATTTTATTCCCACACCTGGTGGTGCACTAGTCAGCGTTTCATCTGTTTGCATTGCTAGTAATTCCTAGAACAGGTCGTTAGTCTGTGGCCAGAAGCTTATAGCTTCAGTGACGCCACGTTGCCTCAAGCGTGGCAGACCGTGAGTCTCTCCCACTCTTACCGCCAGCCACTGGTGTGTTGGAAGGATTTGCAGGTTGACATACTCAATCAGTTTGACCATGTTATGAATGGTCTTTCTTGGCCATCAGGTTCTGGGGTGGGCTTGAACCTGGAGCATCTTGCTCAGAGGCAGGGACACTACCCATTGTGCCACAAGACCTCTTCTCAGCATAAATTGTCCATCTCTGATTACCCTTGAGAAAGTGGTGGTGATCCACCTTCTCGAACTGCTTCAGACCATTTGGTATAGGTACACCCTTAGTGCTTTAAGAAGGGAGTTCCAGATTTTGAACTGGCGATGGAACGATGATATAGTTCCAAGTCAGGATGGTATGTGGCTTGCAGGTGGTGGTGTTTCCGTGGATCTGCTGCCTTTGCCCTTCTTGGTGGCAGAGGTTGTGGGATTGGAAGGTGATGTTGATGGAGTCTTGGTGAGTTGCCGCAGTGCATCTTGTACACACAAGGTGGTACACATTGCTGCTACCATATGTCTGTGGTGGAGGGAGTGAATATTTAAGGGAGTGGATGGGGTTGCAATCAAGAGGGTTGTTTTGTCCTGGATGATCTCAAGTGTCTGTTCATTAATCCTGCAGAATTCACAGCCTCGGACCTGCTCTTGTAGCCACAGTATTTATATGGCTATTCATGTCGTGTGGGAAATAGGAGGCTGGCCAGGAGCGTATTGGAATTATCAAGTCTGGAGATAACAAAGGCATGAAAGTTTCAGCAGCAGATAAGCTGAGGATGGGTGGGAAGGTGTAACAGTATTACAGAGGTAGAAGTAGCTTCTATTGATGATGGTGTGGAGATGTGATTGGGAAATCAGCAGATAAACACACCCTTTTGGAGGGAGATGCTATGAAGAGCTGTGATGGCCAATTTATTGGCAGAGTCATCAGGAACAAAGTTGTGAGTGATGAGAGGAACGGGAATGAGGTTGGTAGGATTAGCCCCCAGGACACGTAAACATTAGGGGAGAATAGGATGTGGCAATTGTGAATGCTGCTTATTTGCAGGTGCATAGTTTAAATATGTATCTCAAAATAACAAGAATTTCCCCAGAAACCTATAGTAAATTCTGATAACCACACTGAGTGAGCCTTTGTCTTTGGGGTAGAATGTGCACATCTGAGTTGGAAGATACATTTTCAAAACCCACTCCAGGCAGTACCGACACGCAGAGATTATATTTGCAATGCTAAAATACTGAAACTTGTTCAAGATTAGATTTCATGCAAAATTAATATTGATTTGAAATGCAATCTTTTACAAGAAGAGATTTTTAAATTCTGTGCTTATTTGCATTGAACATCTGGATCAAAAATGCAGCATTAACACCGGTGGAAAGGTATAATTACCATGTAACATGTTTACTTAAGCAATTTCCATTAGAAATGTAGACATAGGAATTGAGTATGTAAAATTGAGGGCCGAAAGTACTATTTTTGGGATTGACTTGCACTGAAGCAACTTGATACAATAGCTTCTTTCCTTTAAACTTCACTTTACCTGAAGACTGTGGGCCTGATTTTACCATTTTGGGGGGGGGTGGGGTGGGGTGGGGTGGGGTGGGGTGGGGGGGGGGTGGGGGGGTGGGTGGGGGGGGGTGGGGGGGTGGGGGGGGGGTGGGGGGGTGGGGGGGTGGGGGGGTGGGGGGGGGTGGGGGGGGGGGTGGGGGGGGGGGGTGGGGGGGGGGGGGGGGGGGTGGGGGGGGGGGGGGGTGGGGGTGGGGGGGTGGGGGGGGGTGGGGGGGGGGGGGGGGGGGGGGTGGGGGGGGGGGGGGGGGGGGGGGGTGGGGGGGGGTGGGGGGTGGGGGGGGGGGGGGTGGGTGGGGGTGGTGGGAGGAGGAGAGGGGAGGTGACGGGTCCATCTGGCTCACCAAGTCAGTTACAATACTGCATTCAGCATCTACTGAACCATCTTGGATACAAAGGATAATGGCATTAGGGTTCTGTATGTAAGCCTTGCTTATGATAAAAATTATATCCTTGGTGTCGGCAGCCATTCCTGGTGTTACAGTACTGATAACACCAGGAAGATCGACCAGTACCATTTATTATCCTTTGTATCCAAGATGGTTCAGTACGCAGTATTGTAACTGACTTGGTGAGCCAGATGGACCCACAAGGCAGAAGGACCATCTTTGTGTTGACCAAAGTGGATCTAGCTGAGGAACATACAGCTTATCTTGCTAATGGAAGGATGGTGGAGGGAGACCAGCGATCGAGATAGGTCGGGGGTGTGCTCTGCCGAAGGGGGCCTGCCTCCCAGGGGGGTCCAATCCCGGGGTGGGGGGGTCTTCCGGGGTGGTTAGTGGGGGGGTCCGCGAAGGATGGTCGAGGAGGATGGTGACTTCACAAGGGCAGAGAGGGCTTCGGAGGTTCCTCTGCAGAATAGAAATCCGCTTCGGACTTTTATTCTGCAGGTCGCTAAAAGCGCGGATCCGGAACGGGCCAGAAGACGGTAAAGTGGGATTTGGCGGTAGGGTTGAGTGCGCAGTTCATTTAAGTCGATTTAAATGCATGCTAATGCGCCCGAATCGGGAGTCGGTAAAGCCGCAATCTGCTCTGAATCGGGTGCAGATCGCGGCATAGGCCCGACGCGTTAGCACGAAGTTTTGGTAAAATCGGGCCCTGTATGTAGTCTTGACTCCCTATTGGAACTAGTCCAAGTATAAAATACTGTATAGGGGTAGAAATTTGTCACAAGAGTTGGTGCAAAGCAGATAGTATCAGATTGTCCACTCATCAAACACTGCGACCGAGATTCTCCCAAAACACAACCAAGTGCCCAAAGGATGGGAAGATGGGAGAATTTCCTGCCCCATTTTTGGACACACTTAACTGAATGAATCTCCCACACTCCATGCAACGCAGAGTACCTTAGAGTGATTCACGCTGAAAAGTAGGGGATGGGGCCCCATCCTATCCGAGAGGAAGGCAGCATAATGCTGAGCGGGTCACTGCGCATGTGCCGATCTTTCAGTGCAGAGATTGGCACATTGCCCCCCCCCCCCCTCCCCCCAGTTGCCAGTCTTCCCGACACCCCCTTGATCGCTGGGCTACCAGACCAGCCCCGCCCCCAAGTATGCCGTGCCTCCTCTTGCCCTGTCCCTTCTTGCCCTGTCTCCTCTTGCCTGCGCCCTGGTGGGCAGGGCCAGGGTGCCAGGCTGGCATTGCCCAAGGGGTAACCCCCCTTTCCCCCAACCTCTCGGAGGGGGGCCTCAATGGCCTGTGTCCCCACGAGCGGGATGAGAACACATATTCCCCGTTAGTGGGGAGCAGTTGTAAACCTCGTTGGTGGGAACCACTCCTGGAAGGGGGGTGGGTGGGGGGGGGGGGGGGGGGGGGTGGAAATGTTACTTTCCATATGATAACGATTGCACAAAAAAAAATTCTTCTTGGAGACTCGCGACTAGCTGAATCTCCTGAAAGGCTGTTGTCTCCTGGCCCACTGCGCTGCTTGAGCAGTGCAGTCGGCTGGGAGAATCCTGACCTGCGTTTGATAATCAGTTTCATTACAATCAAGGGAATTAGATATCCAGGTCAGCGTATGAAAGGGATTGTCCGAAACCACCCATTAGCATCATCGCTGGAGACAAATTTCTACCCTATGACTGTGGGGGACTGAATGACATCTGCATAGCCCAGCATCTAATCTATGTCGCCTAAAAACTACAGTTAGAGTCACACTTATGCCATGATGGAGAACCTCTCTGTCATGGCAAAAATGGTGGAAATGTTTGAAAATTGGAAGTCCCACCCAGAAACATATCATTTCCCACTTTTGCTGCATTGGAAATGGGGCTGGGCACATTTTCACATGCACAGTTTTGGGAGGCAGCTGGTCACATAGATCATCAGCTGCCTCCACTGAAGTGGTACTGTGGTAGGCCAGAATTGTGAAACCCATGTGTGAAAATTAGATCAGGTAAGAACAAGTCTAAACTTGATGGAATCGTTTGAATAGCCAGGAACAGCTTTAGAGAGGTGTACCCATTTGGATCTGGTCCCACGACACCTTTGGGGGAATGTAAGATGCCCATTGGTGGAGGTCAGATGCACTTTGGAACTATTGAAAGTAAGCAAATATGTGTAAAAAGTGCATAAATGCATTACTGAAAAGTTAATTGGAACTGTCAACAGGCCTGTTAGGAGCACCTGTCAAGGGGAACCAGTCAAATGGAGCTGTCAAGGCATTAAAGGTTCAGCCCATTAAATCTTTGAAAACATTGTCTGGACTGGTAAAAATAATTGATTACTTGCTATTTAGAGTGTCTTCTATTTCACATCTTGATTGACAGCTACAAGTCGTTATGGATTCTTTGGTGTGGGATTATGAATTCCAATGCTTGTTGTTATTAGGGATTGTGCATTTGAGGTTAAAAAAGGTTTTATTTTGTTGCAGAAATGCAAATGTACAATATGGGTTTTTAAGAATTATAGCAAAGTCTGCAATAGACACTTCGAAGTTTATTTTATAGAACATTATCTTATCTCACCTCTGTGAACTTTATTTTATCTATTCCCTGCATGGGTCCTGAGGTCTGCCCATGATGGGTAATAGGTCAGTTGGTATTGTAATTGTTGGGACAAAATGTGGAGGTTGGGGGCATAGTTGGCATGAGCTATATATATACAGGGGCTATATAAGGCCATGGGATGTCATGGGCATAACTTGGGATGGAAAGTGTGAGGAGCCAGGGGCTGAAAGTCTAGGGGAATGGTTTGGCATGTAGGCTCTGAGGGGCCATGTGGGGTGGGTACAGGGCATGAGATGGCATAGGTTGGCGTGAATGAGGTATAGGGGGCCTGAAGAGCGTGGGTCAAAGTGAGGGCTGGAGGGATATTTTATGATTGAATCATTGTTTTTTCATTTTTCTACACAACGTTTGTGCCCCAGGGCAGGTCTTCCATTCAGCCCACCTCTGCACCTGTCAGCCTCTTTCCTTTTTCTCAAGTTTCCTGCCCCAACTCCTGTTGTAGCCAGGTCCCACAAACCAAAAATCCAAAATCTGGCCAGCATTTTTAAAGTTTGGGTTTGCAAACCCCTGAATTCTCCCAACTCTGTGCACCTGACCTAGGAGCGAAAGTCTGGCCTTAGTTTTGACTACCAGCGGGCAGTGCCAGGGAAGATCGTTTACCATTCTACCTAGTCTTGCAATTTTTATTAATATTATTTGAAAGGAGACTAAAATTCTTGCTTCTTTTTATAGGAATTCAGCAGAACTTGCATGTTGTCCTGATAATGGATTGTACCAACTCCAATTTTACAATTAACTGTGAAAGTAATCCAGCTTTTTACAAGAAGTGTTCAGTACAGTGGATGGAAAGCTGGTCTAATAATAGCATGAAGAAAGTAAGTAGAGAACTTTGGAGCACTACCCATTATCCTTGTAAATATTTACTTGTAGATATATCTCTTTCTGAAAATATGATTAAGCCTTAAAATAGGTTACGTGTTCAGAGGAAAAATGTTTTTTTACGCTCCCAACTAGAAACCCATCAGTGGGAGAGGGTGTGTTATATATTTAAAAGGGTTGCAGGTTGCTTTAAGAGCTGATCACGTGAATTGATGATAATGTCATTCAGGTGTTGCCACAGGCTGCCGATTTACTTTCAGTTTTTCTCTGTACAGGTAAAAGTTCCCAGAATAAATTTGTTGTTGTTACTTTGAATCCATGTGTGCAAACAACATCTTTTCTTTCTGTTAACACCCACAACATCTAACTTAGGACATTATAGGGTGAAATTCTGCTGATAGATTCTTAATTGAACTTGGATCTCCAAGCATCTTAATGCACAACTATTTTTACAGTTTTATTTTCACAGCTGATTGCACACTGTATCAATTGTACTATTTGCAGTATTTTTCATGAGATCTAAGAAGAATGAATGATGGTAATTTATCTAAATTTCATCAGGCTCCAGTTTTGTTTTATCCAATAATCCCAAATGGACAAAAGATAGATTGGAGAATGGAAAAGTGAGAATGAGACATTTATAATATCTCCTTTGAGGAAAAATTTGGTTTTGTGAGTTATTTTAAGTTCCATTCAAGAATTTATACAACAAATATACGCTAGCTTTACCATATTATAAAGAAACATTTGAGGGTTCAGCATAGCACTATGAAGATTTGCACAATGAGTAACTAATTTGTAATGCAAGTGGCGGTCAAGGGCTCTGATCAGAGATTCGTGAATTTACCAACGAAAAACAGAGTAGCAGCACCATGACAATGTTCAGGACAGTCAGTGTGTTTGTGGAAGAGAACAGGGACTGGTCTGAATATGTGGAAAGGTAGGAATACTTTCTCTTGGCAAATGGAATTGCAGATGAGGGTAAAAAGCACTGAATTCTCCTGAATGTGGGTGGCGAAGACTTACAAGCTAGTGAGGAATTTAGCAACATCACAGAGACCAGGGGACATTTAATTTGTGGATTTAGTTGCACTCATTCAGAATCACCACAATCCTAAGCCCTCAGTGGTTGTTCAGCTTTTCAAGTTCCATAATCATTTTTGGAAGATGTACTGAACTATTGCTGACTTTGTTGCTGAATTATGCCAGCTCTCTAAAAATTTGGAGCAGTATTGGAGGACATGCTTTGCGACAGTCTAGTCTGTGGCATTAATGAAGACAGTGTTCAGCGCGTTTGTTGGAAGAAGCCACAAGAAGGATCTAGAAATTTTTCAGGACATGGAAATGACTGCCAGCAATGCAAAAGTTACTCAAAAGACCAATGATGGTGCACAGGCGATTGCAGTGCATCAAGTAAAGAAAGAGGCTGCAAGCAAAAAAGTGAAAGCAGTGGAATGTTTCCGATGTGGAGAGCCACACTATGTGAATCATTGCAAAGTTCTAGATGCTGTTTGTTGCAACAAAAAGGGTAATTTAGCTAAGAAATGCAGGGGTGCTAAGAGCTAATCAAAGGCTGAGCAAGGAAATTCAACTTTGAAAATACCTCAGCCGGTTATGCATCACCTGGAAAGCTCAGAGCAGGCAGAGAAGCACTCTTACAGTATTTGTTCCTATTCTTGAAAGTGATGGTACTGTACAAATGGTACTAATGTGGGGATTACAAATTTATCAGTAATCAGGCCTCCAAGCGGGATGCAAGATGTTCTCAAAACTTGACATAAGCCACGCATACCAGCAGCTTTTGGTATAGGAGGACTCAAAACAGTATGTCGCAATCAACACTCACAAGGGTTTGTTCAAATACCTGGTTTTTGGGGTATCTTCCAGCCCTGTGATTTTTCAGAGGACAATGGACAATCTGTTGCAGGAGATTCCTCATGTAGCTGGATGACATTCTGATTACAGGGCATACTAAGATCTAGATCATTTAATATTTATCAGGAAAAGCAAGGGTCCCAATACCGACCTCCAGAGAACTCCACAATAAATCAAACTGGTTGAATATCGACTTGTGAATGCTTCCAATGCATACTAATGACAGGCAATGAGAGCGGGAGAGACTTCTTGTCAGCCATGTGATTTTTTTAATATGATAGATAATAAATATGTCCCCATAGAACCATAGATCTCTACTGTGCGGAAAGAGGCCGGCCGTCCAGCCCATTGAGTCTGCACCAATTCTTCAAAAGAGCACCCCTCCCAGGTCCTTCCTTCCGCCATATCCCCGTAACCTCATGCATTTACCATGTCTAATCCAATACCTACACATCTTTTGACACCAAGGGGCAATTTAGCATGGCCAATCCACCTAATCTGTACATCTTTGGATTGTGGGAGAAAACCAGAAAACCTGGAGGAAACCCGTGCAGATGCAGGGCGAATGTGCAAACTCCACACAATCACCCAAGGCTGGAATTGAACTTGGATCCCTGGTGTTGTGAGGCAATAGTGCTAACCACTGTGCCACCATGCCACCCACAGCTTGAAATTTCTGTTCATTGGAGCATTTTTCTCAGTCCTCTCCCCTCAATATCTGAGTGTCATGGAATTTTAAACAAAATTTACCTACAGCACAGCTCAAGTTTTGGTGAGCTTTTGTAGTCGTTTTGAAAACAATAGGCCAGAAGCAGGCCCTGACAAGAAAACTAACCATGCCTGCAGACTAAATTAATCACCTTTCGAAGTTTCCACTAGTTTGCAGGCCTTTAAGGCTGCAAACATTGAGCTGGAACTTTTGAGCATGACACAAATAGGTATTGTGTTGAAAGATTTTGAATTATTTCCTTTTTAAAGTTCGCAGTCGAACTCACTAATGTATCCCAATTTAATTAGTAAACCATTTTGCATATTTTTAAAAGTCAAATTCAGTAATTTAAAGTCAGATTGTTCACAGGAGGCGCATTGACACTGGGATTCCATTTTTTTTTGTGTGGACCCATTTTTCACTGCATTACTTTTCCAGTTTCCATACTTCAATTTACCAAGGGATAATTTTAAAGCCAAATTTAAAAACAAAAACATTATAAATCTCTGTCCAATTATGCTGGTTTGTGGCTGATTTTATTTTCATTATGTAAATGAGTTTGAGCAGAGGCACAATGTTGTGGGGAGTGGGGGGAGAACAGAACTTTACAGAGCAGATGTAAATGGCGCTGCAATAACCAATGGCTCCTAAATCAGAACTCTTTCCCAGTGAGTATAACCCAACAAATGCTATTGATAATAATGTAAGCATAGTCTATGAACAGCAGCAAATAGCACTTTTAACATAAAAATCCTAAGATGTTTTGCAAAGTGTCAGACCCAGGCAGCTGTAGGCTGCTCCTCCAGTGTTTGGGGTGAAGGTAGAATTTGGAATGTGCAACCAAAAATTGGGAATGGCATAAAGCAGAGTGAGCAGATATTGGCCGAAGTTTACTGCCCTGTCCGCTACGGAAATCAGAGCCGGCGAGGGGCGGACAATGGGTAGGTCCGTTGATTTCGGGCAGGATTTTACGGTTTCAGGACGAGCAAGGCCATAAAATCCCCCCCATTGTGTGGCTTAGGCTATTGCTCAAAGCCAAAATTATCTCCATAAGTTACTCCATGTAAACCATATTTAAATGTCAGTTGTCTGTTTCAATAGTATGATTAATTGTTTTGTTGGGAAGGAAAGCCAGAAGCCTTGATTATTCCTTGAGGTGCACATGTTCCTTAGATTTAAAGATTATGGATTCCAGTAACAGCCACCCTGCTTTCCCTGGTCTCTGAATATGTTTCATTAGTTCATTATGGCATCATAGCTATCATACCTCTACCACATCTATTATTTCTATACAGCTTTGTTCATTGTTTTTACTTGCATCTGTTTGGGGCTACAGATGTGTATTGTGAAAAATTATTGAAAGTATTATTAACTTGCAAAAATCTTAATTGTTTTCAGATCCCAGAAATGTTGCTTTCATTCAACGGCCAAGAGAAGAAAGAAAAAGGACGTAGAAGTTCAATTTCTGGTCTGTTCATTATTAACCTGATATATGATCAGTGGAAATTAAATTTAAGTTCATAGAAATTCATCTATCTCCTGTTGCACCTTAATTGGAGCTAGAATTGAAATTTAACAATTCATCTGTTCCATGTTATAATTATCTACATTGGTGTGAGAATTGAGATTTTTGTAAGTGCATATTCTGTGACCGCATCAGCAATAATCCAGTTAAATATTGGAATCAGTGGCAGATGAATGCCAAAAACAGAACTGGTTCAACTTCAATAGGCATGCATCCTAAATCAGGTTCCATAATGATGCATGTAATGGATTTTAATTGTTTCACTTCAAAAATCTATGGGTGGGATTCTCCCAAAAAAATTCTAAGTGTCGAACTCACATAAAAACTGGAGTAAATCCCGCTGTTTTTTTCAGCAAGATTTTCAAAATGAATCTTACACACTTTGTGCATCACAGAGTGCCCTTGCGTGAATCTTGTTAAAAATCTGTAAGCGGGGCCTATTTCTGCTGGAGAGGCTGGCAGCATAGTGCTGAATGGGCCACTGCACATGCGCCGAGATTGGCGCATGCGCAGTAGCCCCGCACTGCCAGTCTCTTGATCGCTGGCCAGCTCAATTGCTTGCCAGCCCCGCGACTCCACATCGCTGTCCATGCAATCTCTTCCCACGCCCTCCCCAGATGGATAGCCCCAATCACTGGCCTCCCTCCCTCTGTCACTGCTGGATGCAGAGTGGCAGCAGGATCCCCCAATCTGCCCCCCCCCCCCCCCGAGGCAGAGGCCATGCCCCTCTAGCTTCACCCACTTGGCACTGCCCAATGTCTGATGGGCAGTGCCAAGGTGCCCCTGGACATTGTGACTTTGCCCCTTGGGCAGTGCCAGGAGGCCAAGTTGGCACTGCCAGACTGGAAATGCCCACAGGGCATCCCCCTTACCCCTGACCTCCTGGGGGGGCCTCCCTGGCCCCCCTTTGCTCCAAAGGGATCGGGCCACCAGCTTCCTGCTAGTTCGTAGCTGTTGTAAACCCTGCTGGAGTGAAACACCCCTGGCGGAGGTGGAGAGGCTAGCAGGCCTGGAGAATTCAATCCAGGGCCCACTAATTATATTTAAATCACCATTTGAATAATTTATGCAGCTCCGTGCCGATTTCTGGTGCGGAGCTGACGACACCAGAAATCT
The DNA here is from genome assembly GCF_964213995.1 of Mustelus asterias. NCBI lineage: Eukaryota > Metazoa > Chordata > Chondrichthyes > Carcharhiniformes > Triakidae > Mustelus > Mustelus asterias. The sequence goes on from NC_135810.1 coordinate 79,883,847, forward strand.
GGCGGTTGGAGATGCGCGGAGAGCGTGGCGCCCAGTGTGAAGCCCGCTACACGGCCCTCGCTTGAGTCCCCCGGCCCGCTGCGCTACTGGGAGAATCGTCCCCTATATCTTTACACCAAGAAATATGCTGCTCAACCTTTACCGCAATTTCTTTCTTAACTGATAGAAAATTATAAGCTTTCATGCTGAAATGGTTGCTTGCTTTTACATTCTAGTTTATTATTTTACTTAAGTTATTTTCTTATGTACACTTTCTGTGCCCTGTAGCTGGAGGGAGACCATGATTCTATTATAAAGGATGGAGTAGAATTATTTCTGAGTCAAACCATAACATTTTAGCTTGGCACTTTGGCACAACTAAATATTTTATGATATTCATTGGTATTGAGTTCTATTTGTTAGCAGTCAATATTATGGAACAATTAATGTTGTTACTTAATTAAATTAATTGATACTGCCCAACCAAAAGTTAAATGCATCAATCGAGGGATTGATTAATTTCTATTTCAAAATATCTTATTCAGTCGTGGTTGAATAAATCGGTGGTTCCTGGGCTATAGTGTAATTATTAGCGGGGAGTTTTCATTTGTAATTACATAGAAGTTGCACTCCATGATATACTATCATATGAAAAAAGCTTCAATTAATAGAAACAGAATCATTTCTAATTGTTAGGGATTTTCAAAAAAAATACTAAAGGTTCCAATCAAACTGAAGTTGACATCTGGCTGGTCTGAGGACAGACTAATAGTATTAACCTAAGTCATGTAGGATAATTTAGTTTTAAATGAAATGGGCATGTTTCACTTTGACGATTCATGGATACTAATGGCATTGTGAAAGGATGGCATTGTATTTGAGGAAGAAATTGTTCCTTTATCTAAAAATGTTGGCAGAGGTTTTTCAGCCACTTGGTTGGAGATTAAGACCTTCCTTTAAACCCTCCTGTTTGAGACATTTGGTCCCATTACCTCCCTTTTTCGGCTTTGAGTCTTGTGGTGAACCATAGATGGTTACCACTATGGGTACTGAACCATAGATGGTTATCACTATGGGTACTTGTACATATGTTACTCTTGTTACTGTTGGGGTTAAGGTTGGGGTGTTCCGCCTGTCAGCATTGTTCTGTGGTACACTCCGTTTGGCTCCGCCTTCTTATAGGAGTATAAAGGTCACTGCCACTTCCTAGTGACCCTTAGTCTGGGATAGTATTGTTAAGCAGTATGCTCTATTCTTGTTGCGAATAAAAGCCTTTATTCCCGGGTACGATCTAGCCTCCCGAGTGGATTAATCGCGCATCAATTTTATTCGCAACAAATTTTGTTCAGAGAAAAAAAAATGGAGCAGATGCTGAAACCCGATCGGCTAACCTTGGATCAGTGTGCCGCGGGAGCGTCGAACACTTTCGACCATTGGTTGAAGTGTTTCCAGGATTACATCGACGCCTCGACAGCAGTCCAGACCGACGCCGACAGATTGCGGGTCCTCCATGCAAGGGTGAGCGACAATGTGTATGCAACAATCCGTGATTCCCAAGATTACAAAGAGGCCACTGAATTACTCAAGAAGCTGTACCATAAACCGCCAAACGAAATTCATGCTCGTCACCTATTAGCCACTCGACGGCGGCAGCCCGGCGAAATGGCGGGACAGTACCTGCGCGAACTTCAACAGCTAGCCAGAGCCTGCAATTGCAAGCTGGTGTCGGCTACTCAATACACCAACGATCTGATCCGAGATGCGTTCATGGCGGGAATCGGCTCATCCTATATTCCCCTGCGGCTGCTAGAGCAAGGTAACTTGGACCTGGCTAAGACGGTAGAATTGGCCGATGCGATGGAAACGGCCTCCAGAAGTCTTGAAACCTACCCCACCGACCACGTGGGAACATCGTGGCAAGTACAGCCACCGCCTCAACTGTACCCGGCGGCTCCTCGGAATGGCGTGATAATGCTCTCAACTTCAGACCTGACGGCTGCGGCAGCTCCAGGAGGCCCACGGTGCTATTTCTGTGGATTGGTGAAGCACCCTCGTCAGAGATGTCCGGCCAGGACGGTATTTTGCTCCGCCTGTGGGAAGAAGGGGCACTATGCAAAAGTGTGCCGAGCAAAGCCCCCTTCCAAGCCAAGCAGTGCTGCGTGTGACTCCCCAGGATCCGTCTCCTCGTCTCCGGCTTCGTCGATGTCTTCAACCACGTGCGATTCACGGGCGCCGCCATTTCTGATGATGACGACGCAAGACACGTGCGACCTGCGAGTGCCGCTGCTTTCAACGCCATCGACCACGTGCGATCCGTGGGCGCAGCCATTTTGGTCGACACCGGCCGCAGAAGACCAGCAGGGGTCCTCGTCGTCGACTATCTCGGCTGCCTGCAGTTACACTCGGGATCCAACAGTGGCGTCAATCATCCTGGACCAGGCCAAGCCTCACAGACTCGACAAGTCCATGATGGACATAGAGGTAAACGGGCGCCTGACACATTGCCTGTTTGACAGCGGGAGCACGGAGAGTTTCATCCATCCGGATACAGTGAAACGGTGCGCTCTCCGCGTGCAAACTGTCAGGCAGACAATCTCTATGGCGTCGAGGTCCCGATCTATTATTGTTCTTGGGAGCTGTGTGGTAACCTTAACGGTGCGGGGCGCAGTTTACGAGAACTTCAGGCTCCTCGTGTTACCGCACCTTTGCGCTCCAGTACTCCTGGGGCTAGACTTTATGGTCCACCTGAAGAGTGTGACCCTGCAGTACGATGGGCCACTCCTTCCACTTTCAGTGGGAGAACAGCAGCCTCCAAATTGTCCAGCGCGCTCCACATGCAGTCTCTCGACACTCAAAATTACGCCGCCTTCCTTATTTGAAAATCTCGTGCCAGGCTGCAAGCCCATCGCGACTAAGAGCAGGCATTACAGCGCTGAGGATCGGATCTTTATTCGATCTGAGGTTCAGCGGCTCCTCAGGGAAGGGGTCATTCAACCTAGCACTAGCCCATGGAGAGCACAAGTCGTGGTGGTCAAGACTGGAGACAAGCCCCGGATGGTCATAGACTATAGTCAGACCATTAATAGGTACACGCAGCTGGACGCGTATCCTCTCCCGCGCATATCTGACATGGTCAACCAGATTGCGCAGTACTGGGTGTTCTCCACCATCGACTTGAAGTCAGCCTACCACCAGCTCCCCATTCGCCCAGAGGACCGAAAATACATGGCCTTTGAGGTGGATGGCCGTCTCTACCACTTCTTAAGAGTCCCTTTCGGCGTCACTAATGGGGTCTCGGTCTTCCAGCGTGAGATGGACCGAATGGTGGACCACAACGGGCTACGGGCTACCTTCCCGTACCTGGGCAACATCACTATCTGTGGCCATGACCAGCAGGACCACGCGCCAACCTCCAGAAGTTTTTACGCACTGCGTCTCTCCTGAACCTGACCTATAACAGGGAGAAGTGCGTATTTAACAAGCACCGCCTAGCAATCCTCGGACACGTGGTGGAAAACGGGGTCATTGGCCCCGATCCAGACCGTATGCGTCCCCTCCTTGAACTTCCCCTACCCACCAGCATCAAAGCACTGAGAAGATGCTTAGGCTTCTTCTCATATTATGCACAGTGGGTTCCCAATTACGCGGACAAAGCCCGTCTGCTCATAAAGTCTACCTCTTTTCCCCTGACAGCAGAGGCTCGCCTAGCCTTTGAAGGGATAAAAGCCGACATCGCGAAAGCCACGATGCACGCTGTCGATGAGTCCATCCCCTTTCAGGTGGAGAGTGATGCATCTGATTTCGCCCTGGCTGCCACACTTAACCAAGCGGGCAGGCCCGTCGCCTTTTTCTCTCGCACCCTCCAAGGCCCTGAAATTCGGCACTCCTTGGTGGAAAAAGAGGCTCAGGCCATTGTGGAGGCTGTATGGCATTGGCGCCATTATTTGGCTGGCAAACGATTTACCCTGCTCACGGACCAGCGGTCCGTGGCCTTCATGTTCAACAACACTTTAAGGGGAAAAATTAAGAATGATAAAATCTTGAGGTGGAGAATCGAACTCTCCACCTACAACTATGATATCATGTACCGTCCGGGGAAGCTCAATGAGCCCTCAGATGCCCTGTCGCATGGAACATGTGCCAGTGTGCAGGAGGACCGGCTACAGGCCCTCCACAATGATCTCTGCCATCCGGGGATCACTCGGCTCTTCCATTTTGTAAAGGCCCGGAATCTGCCCTACTCCATAGAAGATGTCAGGTCGATAACTCGAAGCTGCCAGGTACGTGCAGAGTGCAAGCCACACTTCTACCGGCCTGACAGGGCACACCTCATTAAGGCCACTCGCCCTTTTGAACGACTGAGTGTCGATTTCAAGGGCCCCCTTCCTTCGACAGATCGGAATGTGTATTTCCTCAACGTGGTTGATGAGTACTCCCGATTCCCCTTTGCCATCCCCTGTTCTGACATGTCCGCTGCCACGGTCATCAAAGCCCTGTGGAGTCTTTTTACCCTGTTCGGCTACCCCAGTTATATCCACAGTGATAGGGGTTCGTCGTTTATGAGCGACGACTTGAGGCAATACCTGCTCTCTAAAGGAATTGCCTCAAGTAGGACTACGAGTTACAACCCCAGGGGTAACGGGCAGGTCGAAAGAGAAAACGCTACAGTCTGGAAGGCTGTCTTACTGGCGTTAAGGTCTAGGGGTCTTCCAGTCTCCCGTTGGCAAGAGGTACTTTCTGATGCGCTCCATTCAATCCGGTCCCTCCTGTGTACGGCAACCAACGCTACCCCACATGAGCGGATGTTTACCTTCCCTCGGAAGTCTTCCTCTGGGACCTCACTGCCGTCTTGGTTGACATACTCAGGACCTGTCCTCCTGCGGCGGCATGTTAGGGCCCGCAAGTCCGACCCTTTGGTTGAACAGGTCCATCTCCTCCACGCCAACCCTCAATATGCCTATGTGGCATATCCTGACGGGCGAGAGGACACGGTCTCTATCAGAGATATGGCACCTGCAGGGGACCTGGAAACCCCCGTCACTCCCGCACCCCTGGTTAGGATTCCTTTGCCCATTCTCTCCCCTCCTGACACGGCGCAGGCAGCATCAGGACCTCCACTTAATCCTCTTACTCCCGTGTACAGCTTGCCTGAGTCCAGGAGATTGTCGCCATCTCGAGGTCCACAGGTGCGTGAGGAACTGGAGAGGTCACTGGACACCACCTTGGAGAGAGGGACACCACGGTCACCAGAACCGGCACTGGAGCCAGTGCTGCGGAGGTCGCAGAGACGGTGCGGACCTCCGATACAACTGAACTTGTGAACATATGGACAGTTCGTATTTTTTTTTACCCCACCGGCCTTTGTTTTTAAAGGAGGGGTGAATGTGGTGAACCATAGATGGTTACCACTATGGGTACTGAACCATAGATGGTTATCACTATGGGTACTTGTACATATGTTACTCTTGTTACTGTTGGGGTTAGGGTTGGGGTGTTCCACCTGTTAGCATTGTTCTGTGGTACACTCCGTTTGGCTCCGCCTTCTTATAGGAGTATAAAGGTCACTGCCACTTCCTAGTGACCCTTAGTCTGGGATAGTATTGTTAAGCAGTATGCTCTATTCTTGTTGCGAATAAAAGCCTTTATTCCCGGGTACGATCTAGCCTCCCGAGTGGATTAATCGCGCATCAAGTCTATTATTATCTTACACCATTTTAAGTCACTTGGAATGCTTTCTGTGCTTAATAACAGTATAGAAATACAAGCTGTTACAGGACAGATTTTTAGCAAGAAAAGCCTTGAAGTTTTAACAAATGTTATTATTCAAAGAGAGAGAGAGAGCACCAAAGAAGTTATTCAAATTTGAAGTAGAAAACAGTAAATTTCACCAGGGCTCGAGTGATGCACTAGTCTGCTTTAGAGTAGGGCCTTTGACCTGATCCATCAGTTTATCGCCTAAAAAATGAATGTGAAAAGAATCATGGGATCTGATCGTTCACAACTGAGGATTCTGGGAGAACATATAGGGTAAACTCTGACAAAATCTTCCAAAATTCTGTTGAAATTAAAATTGTACCGTAGGAATGGAGAACGGTTATTGTGACCATCCAGTTCAAAAATGGAGGCCGGGGTTCTCCGATTTTGTTTGCCCCGTCACTGCTGCCAGCAAGACTGGAGAATTTGGCACTCAGCCCAAACTCCATTCACTGCAGTGGGACCGGAGAATCCCAGCTGCGATGGGGTTGGATAATTTGAACCGGAGATGATTATAATCAGCAAATTTTCGGCCAGTTAGATTTATTTTGTGATTGTTTAATTCACCAGAGTTGATATAATGGCTTGGAAATGCTTGCCAAACTTACCAAACAAAGACAATCAGCACAGATTTCTAAAAGGCAAGTCTTGTTTCAACAGCAACAAAAACTTGTATTTTTGAGCACCTTAATGTAATAAAATGTCGCAATGCGCTTCACAGGAGCGTCATGATGCAAATTTTGATACCAAGTCACATAATATGATATTGTAAAGATGGCCAAACATTTTATCAAAGATATAGAGGGGAATCTTACCAAAAAATGGCAGAGTGTTGTCTCCAGAGATAAAACTGGCATGCTTTCTCTAGAAAAACTTATTTTTTTTCTTTCCAGATTTTATGATACTCTGCCAAAAAAAATCAAGGGGACTTGTTTCATGTTTTCATACAGGGGGACACGGGGCCTAAATACGCTGGTAAAACTCGGCTGCACAGAGATCAGGGTGCCATCTTTAAAGGATGCCCCAATAAGGACCTGAATAACCCTACACGCCAGCCCACCACGGAGGTCTCAGGGGCCCCACCCCTGAGCACCTTCCCCATCCTCCTCTCCTCCCCAGTCGGAATCGGTACCCGCCCCTCCCACTCCCAAATGGCCATCACCGGCATCCCCCACTTTTCTGTCCGCTCCTGGTCCACAACCAAATCTGACTGAATCCCCCCCTCCCACATGTGGCTCCCAGTGGGGCCAGCACCCTGCCGCTGGTTGGCCCTGCTATGTTGGCACTGACATGGTGCCAACCTGTGCCAAGGGGTAGTGCCAGGAACATTGTCACGCCACCACCCAGCTATACCCCTCTCCCCAGGGGCTATACTCACCTTGACGCCCCTGGAGAGAGTGCTTGCTAATGATATGCTAATATATTAAACTGAGCTTTCTGTGGTCCTGTGGCGTGTTTCACACCACTCCGCCCAAGGTAAGATCAGAGCTCAGAAACTTGCTGGCACGAATTGCGCTCTCCTGATTTTGAGCACGCGCTGCTATTCCTGCAGACAGAAAATCCGGGTTCAAAATCACCCCCATAGATGTTAAGGATTGTTTTAAAGGAGGAAAGGGAAGTAGAGAGGTGGGCAGGTTTAGGAAAATAATTCCAGAGCTTAGGGTGGAGGCAGCTGAATGCAAAGCCTCCAATGGTGCAGCACTTAAAACAGAGAATATTAAAGAGGCCAAAATTAGATGAGCTCAGATATCTTTATAGTTTGTGTTATTGGCGCCTCAGTGAATTAAAATTTCCGCACTACTAAGAGCCCGTGTAACTTTTTACATCTCAATTAAATCTCCATTCAGTCTTCTCTTTGGCAATCTTTTCTCATAGTTACAATTGAACATTCCTGGCAATATCGTTGAAGGCTCCTCTGCACAGTATCTGGTACAATCCCATTCTTCTTGTGATGCAATGGCTAGAACTGTCGGCAGTATATCTAGCTGTGGCGTAACCAGTGTTTTATACAGTTCAAGCATAACCTCATTTTCTTATATTCTTTGCCATGGCTAATAAAGGAAAGTATGTGTTCCTTAACCACCTTGCCTATCGCTTGCCAACTGCAGGGCTCTCTGGACATTTGGTCCTAGGTCCTTTTTGTTTCTCTATCTTTCTCATTATGCTTTCATTTATTGTGTATCCTCTTACCTTGTTTGTCCTCCCCAAACCTTGCACATCTCCAGATTGAATTTCATTTTCCACCTTTTGCCCACCTGACCTGATCTATTGTTTTAATATTCAAGTCTTGTTTTCCTCTGTCATTACACCTTCCTCAAGTGAAACTAATACATTGTAATAATGATAAATACACAGCAATATTTAAATGGAATTGAGTTTTTCAGTAGCAGTTTGGTATGCCACCTAAATCATTACACAGTTAAACCAAAATCATGAGTTTTATTGGAGCTCACACTTTTTTCAGAACAGCATATAATTTTCACTGAGCTTTCAAAATTATAAAATAACAACTATTGTAATTTTGCTACAAGTATAAAGTTTTAAAATTGTTAACTTTTGGAACTATGGGCAGGATTTTACAGCCTTGCTCAGGTGAAACTGGAAATTCCTGCCCTAGGTTGTCAGACCCTTGCCCACGCCGATTCCGTGGCAGGTAAAGTGGCAGAGTTCCGGCCCATTTCTTTGATTTAAGGTGAAATGGAGGAATGATCATTGACCTGCTCTTAATTCTGTCTGGCAACAACCCTGGGTGGCTTGACTGCTATGGGGACAGGAGGTGCTCAATTCCAGTGACACTGAGAATGTATAAGATAGTCACACATGTGGCCAATGGTAAGAGCATCCATGCCCACTGAGGGTAGATTGTTGGTCTCCAAGTCTCTCAGGAAGGTTTTAGGAATGTCAGGTTTTATAAATTGCTGTACTTTAATTGTCTACTTAATTTCATGATAGAATGGAGTTGGAAGTCTAGAGTATAGCAAGAATAAAATGTCTACCTGGATATAAGACCCATGTGATTCAGGTTGCAATGGAGATAGGCTTTGGGAAGCAAAAGTCCATTGAAAGCCATTGTGATATTGGATTGCGGGTTTTCCTAAGTTATCGCTGAACCTTAAAGACACAGGTCAATGTGCAAGAATCTGAGAAGTGAAAACAGGAGATAGAGAAAGATGGTCCTTTACCTGAAGTAGAGAAAAGGTGATCCTTTTGTTCACCACACAGAATGCAACTGAGAGCTCACATTCAGATTGCAGAGACCAAGTCTGTGAGGATTTAAAGGAGGCAGTAAGATTTGCCTCACTTGGGATGGAGAATTGGAATCTCCTGTGTAACCTTCACAGCAAAAAATAATTATCTGATTATAAATTACCAGGTTGGAAAATAAAAAAAAGAAGTAAGCTATTGGAAGTAGAGAATAGCTTTAGACTGGTTCCTGAAGAATAAAATGTCTACTTAGGGGAAAGTGTAAAGTGTCACTATAGCGGGGGATTTTTGTTCATTTTAAAAGTTAAATGGGGAATTTTTCTATAGTTTAGAGTGTGTTACCTACAAAAATAGTTCTTAATCAATGTTGCTTTTAGTTTATTCATTACAGTAAAATACTTGGAATTTTGTGTGATCATTTAGAAACATAGAAACCAGAAGCAGAAGTAGGTCATTCGGCTCTTCAAGCCTGCTCTGCTATTCATTTTGATCATCAAATTCAATATCCTGATCACTCCTTCCTCCCATATCCCTTGCTCCTTTTGGCCCTTAGGGCTATATCTAATTTCTTCTTGGAATCGGACAACATTTTGGCCTCAACTACATTCTGTGGTAGTGAATTCCACACATTCACCACCCTTTGGGTGAAGAAATTTCTCTTCACCTCAGTTCTAAAAGGTTTACCCCTTATCCTTAAACTATGGCTCCTAGTTCTGGAACTCCCCCACCATTGGAAACATTCTTTCTGAATCTACCCTGTCTAACCCTGTTAGAATTTTATAAGTTTCTATGAGAACCCCTCTTACTCTTCTAAACTCCAGTGAATATAATCCTAACTGACTTAGTTTCTCCTCATATGACAGACCTGCCATCCCAGGAATCAGCCTGGTTAACCTTTGTTGTACTCCCTCTATAGGAAGGACATCCTTCCTCAGATAAGGACACCAAAACTGCACACAATACTCCAGATGTGGCCTCACCAATGCCCTATACAATTGCAGCAAAACATCCCTATCCCTATACTCAAATCCTCTCGCTATGAAGGCCAACAAACCATTAGCCTTCTTTACTGCCTGCTGTACCTGCGTGCTTACATTCAGCGACTGATGCACGTGGACTCCAAGGTCTCGTTGAGTATCCACCTCTCTCAATTTACATCCATTCAAGTAATAATCTGTCTTCCTTTTATTGCTATCAAAGTGGATAATCTTGCATCTATCCACATTATACTGCATCTGCCATGCAGATGCCCACACACTCAGCCTGTCCAAATCATGTTGAAGCATCTCTGCATCCTCCACACGGTTCACCCGCCCACCCAACTTTGTATCATCTGCAAATTTGGAGATAATACATTCAGTTCCTTCTTCCAAATCATTAATATATAATGTGAACAGTTGGGGTCCTTGCACAGATCCTGCGGAACCCCACTAGTCACTGCCTGCCAATCAGAAAAAACCCCATTTATGCCAACTTTTTGCTTCCTATCTGCTAACCAGCTTTCTATCCATCTCAAGACATTACCTGCAATCCCATGTGCTTTAACTTTACACAGTAGTTTCTTATCTGAGACCTTGTCGAAAGCCTTCTGAAAGTCTAAATAAACCACATCCACTGGTTCTCCTCGATCAACTCTACTAGTTACATCCTCAGAAAATTCCAATAGATTCGTCAAGCATGATTTCCCTTTTGCAAATCCATGCTGACTTTGATTATACCACTGCCTTCTAAATTCCGAGTTACAAAGTCCTTGGTAATAGACTCTAGCAACTACCCACGTTAGACTCACTGGTCTATAGTTCCCTGTTTTCTCTCTACCTCCCTTTTTGAGTAGCCGGCTAACATTAGCTACTCTCCAATCTGTAGGAAGTATTCCAATGTCCAAAGGATTTTGGAAAATAATTAACAATGTATCTACTATTTCCGGGGCCACTTCCTTAAGTACTCTGGGATGAAGATTATCAGGACCTGGAGATTTATCCACCTTTAATCCCATCAGTTTCCCCAAAACCATTTCTCTTCTAATGCTGATTTCCTTCAGCTCCTCACTAAAACATGTTTCTCTCAGCACTTCTGGTACATTATTCATGTCTTCCTTTGTGAAGACTGAAGCAAAGTACAAATTTAATTTCTAAGCCACTTCTTTATCCCCCATTATGAAATCTCCCGTTTCTGACTGTAAAGGGCCTACATTCGTTTTTGTCAATCTTTTTCTCTTTTATGTTCCCTGCTCGCTTACTTTCATACTCCATTTTTCCCTTCTTAATCAATCCCTTGGTCGTCCTTTGCTGAATTTTAAACTGCTCCCTATCCTCAGGGCTATTGCTTGTCAACCTATATGCTTCTTCCTTGAATCTGATACTATCTCTAATTTCCCTAATTTCAGTCATACACTGGAATTCAGATACCTTTTTAAAAGTTATTGGTCTCAGTGGAGATGATAATTTAAATTTATTTGGAATAGCAACAGCAACATTAACTTTGCACTGATAATTTGTAATACTCAGTTTATTTAGAATATTTAGCCATTGTGCGTCTCAGCTTATTGAAGCAGGAAATACCCTGGCCTCTTTACAGTTCAGTAGCTTTAATTAGCTTAAGATGTGTTCACGTACCCAGTAATGTGGCAAAACAGACATTATAGTATGTTGTTATCATTATCGCAAATAGAGTTGCTCATGAAAATCAAGTCTCACTGTTACATTTTCTGTTCTGCTGATTTCTGTGATGGCATCATCATCGTCGGCTGTCCCTGGTTTCAAGGATCTTATCTACTCAAGGTTGTGAATTTCTGGCATGGATCATAATGTCATCGAATAGGCTGATTTTGAACCCACAGATCATTGGGCACATGTAATAGGATGTCCATTGGGATAATGGGATCCAGTGTGTAGGATTTGCTTCCTCTTCATTCCTTTTCTGCAGCTGCACTGCTCACCCTAAAGGTGTTTGGATGCAAAGCATGATACTGTAGCTTGATGCCATTTTGACTGATGGTGGCAAGCTCCTCCCAGTCATTAGTGTCAATGCTGCCGCGATTCAAGAGGAGTTTCAGTTTATCTTTGCAACATTTTCTTTGTTCTCCCCGGAACATTGGCCATTTGAGAGCTGAGAAACCAGGACCTGGTGGGGGAGTCACTTTTCGGCCATTAAGACACAGTGTCCTGTCCACTTTAATTGATTTTGCAGGAATTTTGCCTGAATGTTTGTAGAGCTGGCTTCAAGATGGGCACTAGCTTTTGTTCGACAGTCCTTCCATTGAATCTGAAGGATACTGGTGAGGCATTCATGGCAGAATTACTCCAGTGCTTTTATGTGTTTCTGATAGATAGCCCAGGTCTCACTGCAGTACACGAGTTGGTGATGAAACTGCTCCATTGAACAGGACTTTTGTTGACTTGCGGTGAACTTTGTTAAACACTGGCTGCCATAGTTTGTAGAAAGCTGACCTGGCGCTGTCAATTCTAAGTTGGATCTCCTGATAAATGGTGGTCTTTTGAGGGAGGTGGCTGCCAAGTTCTGAGAAGTGCTCAATATATTCCAGAATCTCCCCTTAAATACATATGCTAGGTGGAATATTCGACTAGGTCATATGAGTTGATATATGAGTTTTGTTTTGGCAACTTTTTCAGGGGCAGACCAAGATCTGCATCAGATTTTTGTGATAGCATTAACAATACAAAATACTTTTGCAGTCATTGATGGACTGTGAGCCATAATAGAATTCTTGCCAAATTTCTGACTGGGCCAGAGTCATTGAGGCTGTTATCTTGTTATCGATATTACTAGCTTTCTTGTGTGACCTGCTGACCAGAATCTGGTGTCTGATATAGCCTGAGCAATGCATGGAGTGAACTAAGACTGGGAAGTGGCATCTGGATCTATGCAAGTCTGGAATTTGCATTAGGACATTTTTGGAAACAACACTCCCAGATATATTCCAGTTGAAAAGTTTGTGAAACTTCAGAGTTGTGAAACTTCGGAGTGGTCTAACTTTCTGAGTTCACCTCTGTGGGTCAACTTTGGGTGTGATGATCAGGGCCCCGATCGCTGTGGGCGTAATTCCTGCTATGGCGGCTAACTCTTGAGGGATTTGCAGCGATGGGATCTCAGTTTGAGATCTTCCCTATCCTCTGCTGGAAATGTAATCAGGTTCACACTCAAAAAAACCTGGTTTCCATGAATTTGAATTAATTTAAATATCATTATATGGCCTAATGCTGTAGCTTCCAGGATCGTTAGATGATCCCCTCCTGCCAGTGTGATGTCATGCTGGTGGGAATCATTTTTGGTTTTTGAAAACTTAAACCAGTCGTGATGACCATGCCAGGGGTGCAGAGATGATTATAGGTCCTGGTGGTAAGGCAATGGCACCCTGGTACTTGGAGTGGCGCAATGAATGATGGGGGAGTTATGCCTGCATCGGCGGTGCGGGGGGGAGGCTGTGGGGGAGGGGTGCCCTGATGAACGTGAGGGTGGGGTGGAGGCCTTTAACTTTAATTTGGATCCTACTTTACTTTGTTCTGAATTCTAGGTTTGCTAGGTTTAGTACCTCCTCCTGCCCACCCCGCCAAGCTGATTGTGTAATCCTCGCCAGCACTTTGAAGTTGTAGACTGCTGTTTGATCAGGCTGGAAAAAACTGTGAAACAGTGGGTTCCACCCTTCAACTATTACCACCGTACCAAGGTTTAGGTTTGAAAGCTTGAACAAATCAGAGCTGTTCATAGAAAAGCTCAGTAAATGAGTTTGAGTAGTGAATGCAGTTTTTTTTTCAGATTGCAGCTTAGTTGGGTGCTGTAGTAAAATGAAGTGAGTATTTTATGTACAAAGCTATCCAACAAATCAAATCAAGTACGGATTTAAACTCATGTGAATCACATTATACTTCTTAAACACAAATGCATTATCAAAAAGTGGTATATATTATTCTGGAGATGGTGAAAATGTATTTCCAATGTGCTATTTCCTGTAGACTACTCAATTAAACAAGGTTACAGTGCGTTTCACTGTCACTGTTTTAAAAAGATCTATGATCTGGTGTATATCATCTAAATGCAAATTTTACTTCTTGCTGAGAGTGTGCTTTTGTCTGCAGGTGATGCTGATCTAACAAAGTCTTTCCTGATGATTCATGAGTCTTGCAAAGCATATGGAGCTACTCCACACAGATACATGATTTTTTTGACTGTATACAGCTCAATCTACAATACTAAGAAAACTGACTTAATGAAACGGCAGAGTCATTTACAGGTACTTTAGAAGGATCAATAACAATCATAAAATGTGATTGGCTGGAGCAACAGCAAATCTCAAATTTTCAATTCATCTGTGACTAATAAATGGCTGGACTATTCTCAACTTTAAAAATTAATTAGTGATTTGGTGAAAGCCTATCTCCTCACCCTGCCTATTGTAAAATCTCGACTGAAGCTGTGGTTCTACGATCCTCGAATAACCAGGCTTCTCTCTCTAGAGATGCTACCTATCTTGCTGGAAACTTTCCGCATTTTCTGTTTTTATTAAAGTACATGCTATAGAAAATGCAGAAACCTTTGTTCAAATTGCTCTGACGATTTCAGTCTGCTAAATGCATTAAAAAAGTACTTTGCATCAACAGAATTTGAGTGAGGATTAGTCATTTTAGGGGAAATAAACTACATGCTTTGTAACCAAATTAATTCAGACAGGTGTGATGTATGTAAAGTAACACATCTGCAGCATTGTGATGGTTGACTATCCACAAACTGCTTATGCTCTGCATATATTTTGTACTTTTCATACAAAACTGCAGTATCACTGAATATAATTTTGTTGTATAATGTTTCAAAATCAAAACTATGTCATTTGCAGAGCTGTAACATGTGACTACACAAAGTTTATATGAATGACTATGAGTGACTCTTAATATTTTGGGATGTGATAGTTGTTGAATTCAGTGTCATGCAATAGCCTATTTACTGGTGCAAATCATGCACGATATCACTGATAGTGTGCTGATACAGGCTTCTACACTTTGGAAAAATTCAGTGGGCATCTGCTGCTACAACTGGATAATGCTCCATAAAGAAAGAAGAACTTGTTCTTAAGTTAACGGTGATGGTCCACGTCTCTGAGAAAATTGTGAATCAACCTTTCTTTTCCCTAATACCTACTAACTGCAGAGAAAAAAATGAAATTCATTAAGTTTTAACCTGTAGCTAACATCTCTTATCGAACAGACTCTTGAACTTCCCCAGGGATTGACCAGATCATGATTTTCAACTGAGTTAAAGTGTAATCTAGCACTTGAATTTCTAAATATTTGCTGTTAGTCAAGCTTAGCTAAATTGTCAGTAATAACGTCTAAATTATTTCAAATCATTTAAATTATAGTTTTCAGTATAGCTGTATTTTTTTCATTTTGTGGAATATGATTCTCAGACATGTTGGTCTCAAATGGCCTCATGATTAATATTACATGATTAGTGTAACAAACTGAAGTAGTTTGAACCATTGCATTCATATAGATACAAAATACATTATTGTAGTTAAATATTGGGCAGCTTGGGGAACTGTTTAGCTCGGTTGGCTGGTGCTAGCGTGTGATTCAGAATAATTCCAACAGTTTAGAGTTCAATCCCTGTTCCACCTGAGATTGATTTGGAGCCTATCTCCTCACCCTGCCGATTGTAAAATCTCGACTGAAGCTGTGGTTCTACGATCCTCGAATAACCAAGGATGCTACCTGGAGAAGGTTGATCAATTTATTACCTAATAATCAATTGATGATAATCACAAATGGAAATTTTAGTGACTCGATTAATGGCATGATTATTATTTCTTTAATATGCATATCATCAATCCTAGTGCTAGGTAGCCTGATAGAAATATCCCACAATCATAAAATCTACAGTGCAGAAGGAGGCCATTTGGCCCATTGAGCCTGCACCGACACCAATCCCATCCAGGTCCTATCCCCTTAACCCCACATATTTACCCTCCTAGTCCCCCTGACACTAAGGGGCAATTTATCATGGCCAATCAACCCAACCCGCACATCTTTGGAGTGTGGGAGGAAACCCACGCAGACACGGGAAGAACGCACAAACTCCACACAGTGACCCAAGGCTAGAATTGAACCAGGATCCCTGGCGCTGTGAGGCAGCAGTGCTAACCACTGTGCCACCGTGCTGTCCCGCACAATGAGTTACTGTACAATGACAGAAGGCCATTCTACCAGAGTTGCATTAAGCAAACTCATGACTGAAAATTCAAGTATGACTTGGTGTTATTTATATTGAATAATTTGGTGACTTTTTTTTTACAAGTTCTGGGGTTAAATATTTTTACTGATGGAAAAGATGATTTAGAATTTGAATTTCACATTAATAGCCTATTTTGTCCCATTTAACTATGTTGGTCTGCAGAAAAAATACTTGCGTTGTATGACAATAAAGAAAGCCAAAATTCTAATGTTATTGGATATGTGTTGGTATAGGCTGGAGTTTCTAAACTAAATGAAGCCAAAGCACTTGTTGATGAACTGAAGAGAAAGGCAGCAGAGCAGAGCATACTACTGAAAACCAAACAAGCAGAAGCTGATGCTGCCCTGCAAGAGATCACAGTATCAATGCAGGTAAAATACTTTGTGTGAACTGTACTCTGAGTCAGCAGTGATCAACCACACCAAAGTTTTTGAACAATTTTAGATTTCTCTAATAAAATTTTTAATGCAACGTTGGAATATTTCACATTCATTTGTGGGACATGGGCATTGCTGGCTGGCCAGCATTTATTGCCCATCTCTAGTTGCCCTTGAGAAGGTGGTGGTGAGCTGCCTTCTTGAATCGCTGCAGTCCATGTGCTGTGGGTTGACACACAATGCCGTTAGGCATTCCACGATTTTGACCCAGTGACTGGGAAGGAATGGAAATATATTTCCAAGTCAGGATGGTGAGTGGCTTGGGGGGGAGTTTGCAGGTGGTGGTGTTCCCATGTATCTCCTGCCCTTGCCCTTCTAGATGGAATGGTTGTGGGTTTGGAAGGTGCTGCCTAGGGATCTTTGGTGAATTTCTGCAGTGCATCTTGTAGATGGTACACATTGCTATTCTTGAAAATGACATTTATTTATTTATTCATGGTACATGGACACTGCTGGCAAGGCCAGCATTTATTGCCCATCCCTAATTGCCCTTGAGAAGGTGGTGGTGAGCTGCCTTCTTGAACCGCTGTAGTCCTTGTGGTGCAGGTACACCCACAGTGCTGTTAGGGAGGGGGTTCCAGGATTTCGACCCAACGACAGTAAAGAAACGTCGATATGTTATGGAACCTATTCCTCTTATGGCCACAGGCTTCAGGAGCTCTAGTTTCAAAAGTGGTTAGATCCTTGAGGCCAATACAAAATTACATAATTTCAAAGACTCACCCTGCAGACAGATGTTATTTTTGCTGTGCTGTAAAATGGGTGTTAGTAAACTGGCAGCCTACTGACTTCAACAGGAAAATGTTGTTTGGGATGTATTACGGGCTGCTGATTTGCTATTGCCCATACTGCACTACGACCAAGTTTAATTTCATCCATCAAGTTCGAGAACACTTTATTCAATCAGGAGAACTCATGTTAAATCTGCATAAATGCTGTTTTTAGTCTCATGGGAATGGGGTTTTCTCCATTGTATATTTGGACCTTTTTTAGACCACTCCAAGTATCATTTCTCCATCATCAACTGAATCTTTCACTGTTATCTCTGCACACTGGAACAAATTGGAGTCAATCAACTTAGAGAGCCTGAAAATGGATATGTGGATCAGCATGGAGGGATTTTTAAACTAAAATAGGTCAGTATGCAGAGGTCATAGATTTAAAATATTTGGCAAAACAACTAGAGGGCAAGTGGGAAATGTCTTCACACTGTAGGTTTGTAAGATCTAGCATACACTCCTGGAAAGGGTGGTAGAATCAGGTTCCATAGTAACTTTCAAAACATTATTGGACATGTGTTTGTAGAGGATTAATTTTCAGGGTTATAGAAAATAAATTGGGGTGCGCAACTAAATTGAACAGCTTTTTCAATGAACTGGCACAGGTGTGATGCGCCAAATGGCTTCCTTCTCGCTTGTAAGATTCTGTGATTATAAACCGTTAGCGCTAATTGTGATCAAGATGTAATTTCCTGTTTTCACATGCTGTATGGGCCAGTCCTGCCTGCACCACTTTAAATCATTCAGTCAGCTTATTTTCTGTTTCAGTGAGTTGACTCTTGCAAAACATTTGTTGATCTTTGCTAGCAATAGTCAGTCATTACCACTCTTTCATCATTGTCTGTCTGCAAACTGCAGCACCTTTGCATGGATGACATATTTTAACTTGTGTTGCACTGACCAGAATACTGATCATGATGTGGAGATGCCGGCGTTGGACTGGGGTGAACACGGTAAGAGGTCTCACAACACCAGGTTAAAGTCCAACAGGTTTATTTGGTAGCAAATACCATAAGCTTTCGGAGCACTGCTCCTTCGTCAGATGCGGTGGAAATGTGATGTGTGGATCAGCATGGAGGGATTTTTCATTTGACGACATTCAATGACATTTCCATCCCATCTAACGAAGGAGCAGTGCTCCGAAAGCTTATGGTATTTGCTCCCAAATAAACCTGTTGGACTTTAACCTGGTGTTGTGAGACTTCTTACAGAATACTGATGACATGGGTGGTGGCTGAGTAGAGATGACATCTTCCCAAGAAATGAGGACTGCAGATGCCAAGTAATACATTTTTCATTCCCACTGCTCTGCACTAGAATAGAACGTAGGAATGATATGATGCTCTGGAAATGCCTGTAAACACTTGCCTTAGAGTCAAAATGTCAACTGTGGTTCCAACTTAGTGGACCTCACTGCATTTCTCATGGAGTTGACCATTCACTCAATGGTTAACAAAATGCTTTTCATGAAGCCTTGACATAAATTGGAGTTGGATTCCAACATGCTCTCACCCACTAAATGCAAGCTTGCTGGCAGGCAGGCCATCACACTTAGCATTTCGTTGATAGTCTGGGCTCTTGAAATCAACATATCTCATACCTACAGCAGAGCCAGCATCTAATTTTTACTCTCCATTTAGCTGTTTCCAGTGCCATCCTATCCCTCTGCATTAGGTCTATGCACATGCTTAGAGATTTACAGTCTGAAGATCCTTCCTTTAGCCTATATTCTGCAGTATGTATGCTGCCAGCCTCTGAGCTGATGTTTCCTCGGAATATATTAAGTGATGATGTGTCTTCAGGAACGCTGAACTCCTTCCTCGTGTCATAAGGGCAATATTTTACACATCTGAGATCAAAGAGTGAGAGATGAGGAAAATATTAAAAATAAAGAACAAAATGGAAGTTTTGAAATGACTATATTTTGGAAAATTTCTGGAAGTTTGGAACTTCAAATATGACTTATTTAAAGAAGCACCACATTTCTGTTTTTCTCTCCACAGATGCTGTCAGATTTCCTAATCTTCTCCAACTATTTCTGTTTTTATTTCCAGTTTTTCAGCATCTGCAGTAGTTTGCATTACTTAATTATGACTTATTTGAGTTGGGTAGGAATTTAGTACTATTGTGGCTATTGTGTACTGTACTGGGCATTGCTTGTCCCTTTGGTAACTTTTTTCTTTTGTGTATCTTTTAGTTCTACATTATTTTAGGAATGATGACTGATGCTAATGCAAAAATTGAAAGTTGTATTTCTTGGCAGAATGCGAGTGAACAGAAAACTGAAATGGAACAGATCAAACAGAAGATAGCCGAGGAGGTGGTGAAGATTGAAAAGCGTAAAAGTGTAATTGATAATGAGCTTAAGCAAGTCCAGGTAATGCTATTTGCTGTCTCACTATTTCCAGACAATTAAAAGGGTTTGCTATCGAAGAGCCTAAAAATGATTATAAAGCTAGAAATAACAAAACATAACACAGTTATGTAACTGAAAAACGTAACTCAACCAGTTTTGATATACTTGTCAACTTCAGAGCTTTGACAAAGGGTCATTTGGACTCGAATCATCAGCTCTTTTCTCTCCTTACACCTGCTGCCAGACCTGCTGAGATTTTCCAGCAATTTGTCTTTTGGTTTCAGAGCTCCATTTTCCCAGAGTTAGTTTTGATAGAAATGTAGAATTGATATCCCTTGCAAAAATGTTGAAATGGTTCAGAATTTTGAACTTAAGCTCTATTCAATACCTGCTATTTTCACAGAATTTTCGTGCTGCTGTCCATTCAACCTGTAGACCCCAAATCTACACATGAACATTTGCAACAATGCTTTATTTTACAGGAAACTGAGGTCAATTTTATCCTCCATTGCCTTTCTCATTTAGGTTAGCTAATTCCTTAGCTCAGCCTACTTGTGACACTGATAAATAAACTTTAAATGAGATAGTGATACGAAAAGGTGCCCCAAAAAGAGACCACACCACACCAACACTAGATGTTAGGATCAAACAGATGCCCTGGTTCTTAATGCTGCAATGGCATAAATAACAGAGAATATGCGAGAATGGTGCAACTTTGTCACTTAAATATCATTACGACACACATGTATGTGTATTGTATGTCTCCTTAAAAATAGGCTGGCACCTTGTGGAAAGGGATCTTGACCCATTTCTCATCCCGGCCTGTTGAGTTTCACCAAAAAGAAGTGGAGAGCTGATGAAAAATCCTTGCCAATTTAACCCCAGAAGTTATTGTTTTAAATATTTATTGAATAGAATAGGCTTCTGTGACATCAATCAAAGGACAGTCTGGGTCATATCGACAGCATGTAATTAATTCAGTCTCTTTGCTCTTTTTTTGCACTGATTACAGCTTGTGTAAGTATTTTGTGTCTTTTTAAATCAAGTTGCATCTGGGAACTTCTTGTGGAGGAGGAACGACCAGTAGAATCAAGTAAAGTAGACATTTGCTGTATGGAGTATATCTAAGAGGGGGTAGTTTATGTTTAAAATTATTACCCATAGTTTCTGTTTACTTTGCCTTTAGCCTTTATTAGGAGATCAGTTTTGAATGGAAGATTATGATCGTCATGATTTTGAAGGATACAAGTGGTATTTTCAAACTAAATGGTTACTAAACTATCCATTATATTTACGCATAGAGTAAAATAATTTAAGTGCAGGTTGTCATTACCTATTCTGAAAATGCAATTCAAGCAACTAAAGGGTTCATAATTATATGAATGATACAGGGTATTTTTTCTCCTGGAAGGAAATGCACTCGACAAATTACACATCTGAAAGACTCCACTCTTTAGTCTAAAGGTGGATCTCTCCATCACTCAGTTTGCAGATGAGTTGGAGGGAGTGAGAAGGATGCTGAGCAGGAGGGCCAGTGAGTGGGAGAGGGTCAGAAAAACCAATGAACAGGAGAGCCAGTGAACAGGAAGGGTTTGGAAGGGCTGTAGAAAGGGAAATTCAACAAGCAGGAGGGAGTTAGAGAGGCCGGTGTGGGGAAGGGGGTTTGCCGGACTGGTGAGCAGGAGGGCTGGCTGCTGAGGGATGTTCAGGAGGGCCAGCAAGTGGGAATGGATGAAGGTGGCTTGGGTAGCAGTTGCGCCAAAGAGGTAGTAACTGCTTAAAGAATATACTGAGAATGCAGAATTACAGTGGGTTCTCGGTGCATATGCAGGAATAATGCTAAGATAAAAATCGAGGCAGTGCTATCCAGGTATGCTCCCTAATTGGGGAATATCTGTATAAGGGCAACATTTCTCTCGATGTTTTGAATTGTGTCCCCATCTTTGATTTTTCGCAGGCTATTTTGGGGCTTTTGAAGGTGAATTTTCCTACCGCCACCTGTATTTTCACCTTTCCGTCTGTGATAAGGCATTGAACTTCTTGTGGTGCTGTTTGCAGTTGTGAGGCTCCTCACTTCTTCTTCTACTACGACTGGCTATGCTTGCTTGGTTTTGAGGTTGGCTTTTTTCTCATCTTCTAGGAATAGAATCACCCTGCAGGCCCTGACAACTCACAGCATGATGTCCAGGGATGCATCCAAGCACTGTAATGCAGCTTTCTCTCATTGATGCTCTCTCGGTCAAGTACAAAGCTATCTCCTGACAATTTTAGAATGCTTCCATTTTGACGTCATTGGGTATCCTCAAATAGTGAGTCTTCAGTATAGTATAGGTGAGATCCAGACTGAATATAGGAAGTCTGGAGCAGAAACGAAAAAGAAAAAAGAAGAACAAAGGGAGACTATGAGAAGAGACCGGCAGCTAATAGAAAAGGAAATCTTAAAGTCATCCGTAGGCATGTAAATAGTAAAAAGGTATCAAAATGAAGGGTGGGGCCAGAAAGGAGATCTACGTGGAGGCAATGGGCATGGTTGAGGTACTAAATGAGTACTTTGTATCTGTCTTTACCAAGGAAGATGATGCTGTCAAAGTCATAGTGGAAGAGGAGACAATTGAGGTACTGGATAGGCTTAAAATCAATAAAGAGGATTACTGGAAGGGCTGCCTGTACTTAAAATTGATAGGTCCCCAGTACAGGATGGGATACATTGAAGGATATTGAGGGAAGTAAAGGAAAGATTGTGGAGAGACTGGCCATTGCTTTCCAAACTCTTTAGATATGGGGCTCGTGGCAGAGGTTGAAAGAATTATAAATGTTACACCCTTATCCAACAAAGTGGATGGGGATAAGCTCAGCAACTGAAGGCCAGTCCATTGAACCTCAGTGCTGGGATTGCTGCTAGAAACAATAACCCTGAATAGAATTAACAGCCATATGGATTCATTAAGGAAAGTCAGCATGGATTTGTTAAAAGCAAATTATGTTCAACGAATTTGATTGAGTTTTTGATGAATACCAGAGATTATTGTGGGCAATGCAATTAATATTATACATGAACCTATCCAAAAAGTGCTTGATGGCCTGTGGCATAATAGGCTTGGCAGGCAAGTTAAAACCTATGAAATAAAAAGGCTAGTGGTAGCATAGATACAAAGTTGGTTGAGCCACAGTTTAAAAAAAAGTTTATTTAGTAGCGTCGCAAGTAGGCTTACATTAACAGTGCAATGAAGTTACTGTGAAAATCTCCTAGTCGCCACACTGCGACACCTGTTCGGATACACTGAGGGAGAATATAGCATGGCCAATGCACCGAACCAGCACGTCTTTCAGACTATGGGAGGAAACCAGAGCATCCGGAGGGAACCCACGCAGACACGAGGAGAACGTGTGGATTCCACACGGACAAGCTGGGAATCGAACCCAGGTCCCTGGCGCTGTGTGGCAGTGGTGCTAACCCACTGTGCCATCAAGCTGCCAAAGAAGTATGAAGTGATACAGGCTATAAAGAATAGTGAACAGTTATTTTTCAGACCAGACGAAATATACAGTGGATTACTAATTTTCTTGATATACATTAATGATCTAGACTTATGTGTCCCAGGCAAAATTTCAAAATTTGCAGATGACACAAAGATTGCAACCATGTGGATGATGGTGACAGGCTTCAAAGGAACTTAAATAGGCTGTTGCATTGGGCAAATTACTGCAGAGAAAAATAAAGTGATACATTTTGATAGGCCATGAGGAGAGCCAATATAGAACAAAGAACAATACAGCACAGGAACAGGCCCTTCGGCCCTCCAAGCCCGTGCCGCTCCCTGGTCCAACTAGACCATTCTTTTGTATCCCTCCATTCCCACTCCGTTCATATGGCTATCTAGATAAGTCTTAAACGTTCCCAGTGTGTCCGCCTCCACCACCTTGCCTGGCAGCGCATTCCAGGCCCCCACCACCCTCTGTGTAAAATATGTCCTTCTGATATCTGTGTTAAACCTCCCCCCCTTCACCTTGAACCTATGACCCCTCGTGAACGTCACCACCGACCTGGGGAAAAGCTTCCCACCGTTCACCCTATCTATGCCTTTCATAATTTTATACACCTCTATTAAGTCTCCCCTCATCCTCCGTCTTTCCAGGGAGAACAACCCCAGTTTACCCAATCTCTCCTCATAACTAAGCCCCTCCATACCAGGCAACATCCTGGTAAACCTCCTCTGTACTCTCTCCAAAGCCTCCACGTCCTTCTGGTAGTGTGGCGACCAGAACTGGACGCAGGATTCCAAATGCGGCCGAACCAACGTTCTATACATCTGCAACATCAGACCCCAACTTTTATACTCTATGCCCCGTCCTATAAAGGCAAGCATGTCATATGCCTTCTTCACCACCTTCTCCACCTGTGACGTCACCTTCAAGGATCTGTGGACTTGCACACCCAGGTCCCTCTGCGTATCTACACCCTTTATGGTTCTGCCATTTATCGTATAGCTCCTCCCTACATTATTTCTACCAAAATGCATCACTTCGCATTTATCAGGATTGAACTCCATCTGCCATTTCTTTGCCCAAATTTCCAGCCTATCTATATCCTTCCGTAGCTTCTGACAATGCTCCTCACTATCTGCAAGTCCTGCCAATTTTGTGTCGTCCGCAAACTTACTGATCACCCCAGTTACACCTTCTTCCAGATCGTTTATATAAATCACAAACAGCAGAGGTCCCAATACAGAGCCCTGCGGAACACCACTAGTCACAGGCCTCCAGCCGGAAAAAGACCCTTCCACTACCATCCTCTATCTTCTGTGACCAAGCCAGTTCTCCACCGATCTAGCCACCTCCCCCTTTATCCCATGAGATCCAACCTTTTTCACCAGCCTACCATGAGGGACTTTGTCAAACGCTTTACTAAAGCTAGACTAAAGAGTACAATTCTAAAGTCGCACAGGAACAGGGATACTTGGGGCTATATGTGCACATATCATTGAATGTGGCAGGGCAGGTTTAGAAAGTGGTTTAAAAAAAGGCATACATGATCCTGGGTTTTTTAAGTTTCAAAGGAAGGAAGTTATGATGAATCGTTATAAAATACTAGTTCAGTTTCAACTGGAGTATTGTGTTCAATACTGGAAGCCATTCTTTAAGCAAGATGTGAAACCTTTAGAGAGGGTGCAGCAAAGATTCATGAGAATGGTTTCAGGGATGATTGACTTCAGTTACATGGATAGATGGAGCAGGCTGAGGTTGTTCTCCTTAGAGGAGACAATGTTGAGAGAAGATTTGATAGAGATGGGTCCGGATGGGATGTACCCCAGGTTACTGTGGGAGGCGAGGGAATAGATTGCTGAGCCTCTGGCGATGATCTTTGCGTCGTCGACGGAGACGGGAGAGGTGTCGGAGGATTGGAGGATTGCGGATGTGGTTCCTATTAAGAAGGGGAACAGGGATAGCCCAGGAAATTACCGACCGGTGAGTCTAACCTCAGTGGTTGGTAAGCTGATGGAGAAGATCCTGAGGGACAAGATTTATGAGAGGTTTAGTATGCTCAAGAATACTCAGCATGGCTTTGTCAAAGGCAGATCGTGCCTTACGAGCCTGGTGGAGTTCTTCGAAAAAGTGACTAAACACATTGACGAAGGGAAAGCGGTAGATGTGGTTTATATGGATTTTAGCAAGGCGTTCGATAAGGTCCCCCATGCAAGGCTTCTAGAAAAAGTGAGAAGGCATGGGATCCAAGGGGCTGCTGCCCGGTGGATCCAGAACTGGCTTGCCCAAAGGAGGCAGAGAGTGGGTATAGATGGGTCTTTTTCTAAATGGAGGTCGGTCACCAGTGGTGCGCCCCAGGGATCTGTTCTGGAACCCTTGCTGTTTGTCATTTTCATAAATGACCTGGATGAGGAATTGGAGGGATGGGTTGGTAAGTTTGCCGACGACACGAAGGTTGGTGGGGTTGTGGATAGTCTGGAGGGATGTCAGAAGTTACAGAGGGACATAGATAGGATGCAAGACTGGGCAGAGAAGTGGCAGATGGACTTCAACCCAGATAAATGTGTAGTGGTCCATTTTTGCAGGTCAAATGGGACGAAGGAGTACAATATAAAGGGAAAGACTCTCAGTACGGTAGAGGATCAGAAGGACCTTGGGGTCCGGGTCCATAGGACTCTAAAATCGGCCCTGCAGTTGGAGGAGGTGGTTAAGAAGGCGTATGGTGTGCTGGCCTTTATCAATCGAGGGATTGAGTTTAGGAGTCCGGGGATAATGATGCAGCTATATAAGACCCTCGTCAGACCCCACTTGGAGTACTGTGCTCAGTTCTGGTCTCCTCACTATAGGAAGGATGTGGAAAAGATTGAAAGGGTGCAGAGGAGATTTACAAGGATGTTGCCTGAATTGAGTGGCATGCCTTATGAGGATAGGCTGAGGGAGCTCGGTCTTTTCTCCTTGGAGAGACGTAGGATGAGAGGAGACCTAATAGAGGTATACAAGATGTTGAGAGGCATAGATCGGGTGGACTGTCAGAGGCTTTTCCCCAGGGTGGAAATGGCTGCTACGAGAGGACACAGGTTTAAGATACTGGGGGTTAGGGACAGGGGAAATGTGAGGGGGAAGTTTTTCACAGAGAGGGTGGTGGGCGAGTGGAATCGGCTGCCGTCAGTGGTGGTGGAAGCAAACTCAATAGTGTCTTTTAAGAGACTCCTAGATGAGTACATGGGACTTAATAGGATGGAGGGTTATAGGTAGGCCTAAAAGGTAGGGATATGTTTGGCACAACTTGTGGGGCCGAAGGGCCTGTTTTGTGCTGTCGTTTTTCTATGTTTCTATGTTGGAAAGCCCTCTAGAATCGAGACAGTGTAGATAAAAGGAAGCTGTTCCTTTAGGCAGAGGGGTTAAAAACCAGAGGATGCAGATTTAAAATGATGGACAAAAGAAGCAATGGTGACATGAAAGTAAAGCTGTTTTAAGCAGTGAGTTTTTACAATGTGACATGCACTACTGAGAGTGTGATAGAGGCAGATTGAATCATAGAATCATAGAAACCCTACAGTGCAGAAGGAGGCCATTCGGCCCATCGAGTCTGCACCGACCACAATCCCACCCAGGCCCTACCCCCACATATTTACCCGCTAATCCCTCTAACCTACGCATTTCAGGATTCTAAGGGGCAATTTTTAACCTGGCCAATCAACCTAAACCGCACATCTTTGGACTGTGGGAGGAAACCGGAGCACCCGGAGGAAACCCACGCAGACACGAGGAGAATGTGCAAACTCCACACAGACAGTGACCCGAGCCGGGAATCGAACCCAGGACCCTGGAGCTGTGAAGCAGCAGTGCTAACCACTGCGCTACCGTGCCGCCCTTGATTGAATCATGGCTTTCAAAAGGAAATCAGTTAACATCTGACTGGGGGAAAAATACAGGGCCACAGGGAAAGGACAGGGGAATGTGACTAGTTCCATTGCTCTTATAGACAGCTTGCATGGGCTTTTCAGTCTGAATGGGGTCCTTTTATACTAGAACCAGTCAATGATTCTGTGATGCTATTGTATGCAACAGGCAGGTATGGGAAGCCTGAAAGTGGCGTGCTAATTCCCTGCCTCAGTTACAAAAAACCATCAACAAACTTGCTGTTGAGTTCCTGACAGGTTGCAGCCTCTGAAAGGAAAAAGTTCAAATTTAACCAAATGCCTCAGTATTGCACTACTGTTCTCACTGAGCTATGGGCAAAAGGCAGTGGCAATATTTCAATTTTTTCTCTTTCAGCCTCATGTCGATGAAGCCAAACGAGCAGTAGGAAATATAAAGCCAGAATCCCTTTCAGAAATTCGGTCACTGCGAATGCCACCTGATGTCATCAGAGATATTTTGGAAGGAGTGTTACGGTTGATGGGCATTTTTGACACCTCATGGGTCAGCATGAAAAGGTGATAATTTATGAGATTGTGGTTGGGATTCTCTGGGTCTGTTCTCCCAACTAATGGCCCGTTGAATTGGGCAAGAGGGGCAAATTGGGATTCCCTTTGAGCATTGATCAGTCTGGATTCTGCCCCCCTCCCCCGCAACTGCTGCCATGAAAATCAGTTTCTGGAACATAGCTGCTCTTTCAATGTTAAAAGGGGAACTCCCCAGCAAAACTCAATCCCTGCTGACCCTCAAAGCACTTCAAAGAGGTTTCAGAGCAGCTGGGTCTTACGAGAGAAAGCAAGGGGATTTTCCTGATAAATTTGACAGGTCCTTTGTATAAGGGCACTTTATAGAGCTTATGACATTAACCAGAGCCAATTCCTATTGTGGGACATGGGGCACTTGGGCACAGCACTCGTCTCCCTGCCTCCCTTGAAGTCCAAGGTCAAAGGTGTCACCACTGGCAGGAACGACCGCAGAATCCTGCCCATAGTTTCATTCTCAGATAAATTCTCCTGGCTAAAAAAAAAGGTTATTCTCAATTCCAGCAACTATTCTCCATTGAAAAAGAAATGAAAAGAAACTACTGTTTGTTTGATGTTATGTATACTTCTGATTGTTTGCCCTTTCCTCCACTTTTTCCTCCATCTGAGACCTTTCCTGCCAAGGATGGTCCCCAGAGGGGCAACGAGCTAGCATTTGGGGACTCCTTGTTGATGATCCTAGTAACCTGGGATAGTAAAACCAAATGTAACTTCCCCAATTTGGAAGTAATAGAAACATAGAAACATAGAAAACTACAGCACAAAACAGGCCCTGTTGTGCCGAACATATCCCTACCTTTTAGGCCTACCTATAACCCTCCATCCTATTAAGTCCCATGTACTCATCCAGGAGTCTCTTAAAAGACCCTATTGAGTTTGCCTCCACCACCACTGACGGCAGCCGATTCCACTCGCCCACCACCCTCTGTGTGAAAACTTTCCCCCTAACATTTCCCCTGTACCTACCCCCCAGCACCTTAAACCTGTGTCCTCTCGTAGCAGCCATTTCCACCCTGGGAAAAAGCCTCTGAGAGTCCACCCAATCTATCCTTTCACCAAAATTATATCTGACTTTCTAGTGAAATATCACATTAAGTCCACCAAGTCATTATGACTATTATTCACAGGCATCTTCATTTACATATTAGTTCTAACTGAAGATGTTTCTCATCTTGAATTTAAAGCATAATAGTAAATAGCACAGAATCTGTTTTTTATGCCTTATGTTTGAGTAATTTTGCAACAAGTTGATTCTTATGCCGTTATGTGTATTTAAAGCTGATACCAATGTGGAAATATCATGACAATATATTCTAATTTAGGTTTTGTTTATATTTTTATGTGAGTCCCTGAACCATGAAGAATCATGCAGTCATCCGATTTCTGTATTTGACGTATTTGTTGACGCATGAACTGCAGTTTTAAACATTAATTGGTTTATTTTCCTTATGCTATCTAAAAATACCTTTTCTAAAACAGGACAAGGGACCATTTAGGGTCCCAATACTTCCAAGGGGTCCTAAGCATATTTCTCAGTATTTACAGGGTCATCAGGAGTGTGTAAATATTTGTAAGCAATTCTTCACTCAGAAAGGTTTCAAAATCACCAGTATAAATAAGTAGTCAGTTCAATAGCTGATAGAATGAGCTGCACTTAGCAAATGGCTAAATGTACATTTGCAGTGTTCTTTAAAAAAGAACACGATATAAATTGTTTCTTCAGCAAAAAAATATAAATTAAAATATAATTTGTGAAGTACATTCCTATATTATCTGATATGTTGTAAATGACTGATTTGAAAGGACATTAATTTTTAATGATTTTGATTATTATTATCACAGTTTCTTGGCAAAACGGGGAGTGAGAGAAGAGATTGCAACCTTTGATGCTTGGAATATCAGCAGGGAAATACGTGAGAGTGTAGAAGGACTCTTACAGAAAAACAGTGCTTCATTTGACCCAAAGGTATAATTGATAGGAGATTGCTTTATGACAGTTTATTAGCAATAATTAAATGAATGGCAGTTCAGAAATAAAAATGCAATCAAAGTTGTTTGCTTATTAAGTTTGCTTGGTGACAGAATGAACCATGAAGGTCTTGGGTATTTGTTGGAATCTCCTGCAGTTGTATTAATCTGAGACTCAAATTATCTTTTATTTATATAAGACATAGGAGCGGAAGTAAGGCCATTCGGCCCATCGAGTCCACTCCACCATTCAATCATGGTTGATTTCAACTCCATTTACCCGCTCTCTCCCCATAGCCCTTAATTCCTCGAGAAATCAAGAATTTATCAATTTCTGTCTTGAAGACGCTCAACGTCTCGGCCTCCACAGCCCTCTGTGGCAATGAATTCCACAGACCCACCACTCTCTGGCTGAAGAAATTTCTCCTCATCTCTGTTCTAAAGTGACTCCCTTTTATTCTAAGGCTGTGCCCCCGCGTCCTAGTCTCCCCTGTTAATGGAAACAACTTCCCTACGTCCATCCTATCTAAGCCGTTCATTATCTTGTAAGTTTCTATCAGATCTCCCCTCAACCTCCTAAACTCCAATGAATATAATCCCACGATCCTCAGACGTTCATCGTATGTCAGGCCTACCATTCCTGGGTATGTGTGTGAAATATGATAAACGTGTTATCAATTTGATAATGAATTTACAGAATGCCAAGCGTGCCAGTGCTGCAGCTGCTCCATTAGCTGCATGGGTCCGAGCTAATGTGAAATATTCATATGTACTGGAGAAGATTCAACCCCTGGAAAAAGAACAGGCTGCATTAGTTGAGTGAGTAATTCAAGAGCATATCCATATTTTGTTGATCATGTTGCTTTATTCTCATCTTTTGAAAGTATTTTCTGTTGCATGTCTGTTGGTGTCTTGAATGTATCACTTGAGATCAGTATAGTGTGTATATCATCTGCTTACTATTAATTGTATATAGAATATTTGATGTCTGGGATTGAATTACCAAGGAGGAGCTGAGTAGTGTTGGGGCGGAGGAGCCCAAAGGATTTTATAAATAAAAATAAACTTGAAGATCAACATCAGATTTCAGAATGTAACTCACTGTCTGACATTTGTTATTAAATAGTATGTACTGTGAATAACATTTTAAGACACTTGATAGTACAGAACTTGAACGTTGCTGAAAAGAGAGCCGTGCTGCCGAGCTTTTTCATTTTGCATTCGTCAGGACAAATGCAAGAATTCCAAATTTCAAACAATCACAACAATTTATGTCACATGAGGAAAATGGATGTTGATTGATTAGCAATTTGACTCTGGCTGAGGCAAATATTCTTATGCACCTGTTCTCTGCAAACAAAAACAGTATATTCAAGCTTGGCATCTTTTTGAATTACTCAGGAACATAGGAAGCCTGTAATTCCTTCTTGTTTTCTCGATGGCAACAGCTCTTGAAAAAGTTACACCTTGTTGGATGAGGTGTAACTGGGTTTTTAATATTATACTAACTTCACATTTACCATTAAGCAACCTCACTAGCCCTGAAAAGCAAATTTTATGCTTGTGAAATTTCACATTTTCTCATTATGACATAAGTAACCACATTTTTAAATTGAAAAAAAGTTGTAAATCTTGATTTTGGCTTCTGTCTTAATAAAATCGTCGTTTGTTCTGCGATCTGAAATTTTAAGTTTAAAGTAAAGGAATTTCGATGCTTTTAACTTCCTGGTTTGGAGTCTGTGTGAATGCCTCAATGTGTTTGTCCTTGCTGACTTTACTTTTGCTACATGCCTGGAGATCTCATTGACTTGGCACCAAATTTAAATTGTCACTGTGGAAAAGGAGAGTCCGTACCACTGTGATTGCCAGATCTTTGTGGGAAACTTTCTTTGACATCAGTGAACACTTGCTTTCTCTCCAACAACAAATTCCAAGCCAATTTTCATGAAACATAATTTCCTTCTCATTTTGCTGCAGGGTTTCAAAATAAACACCAAGAAATAATTTTAGTATACCACTGGACAATTCCATATGGTGCAGACACAATGCTTTCTTCAACTGTAAATGGTTATGCTGATAACTTTAAAAATGCTAGGCACAGCAACTCGCATAATTTCATTAACCTGAGGATTTTTTAACTAATACATTTCTTTTTAAATTTGAATAAAAGAAAGATAGAGTAATGGAGTGACTCCAGATATTATTCTGCACACTCATATAGCTTAGAAACAAAATGGAGTCCTCAAAAAAAGAACTATGAGCCCAACAACTCAGCTTTGAATGGCCCGTTTTGGCTCTCTCATGAGATTTAGCGGCCATAACGGGATATGTGCCTGTGGCAAACAAGGCCGTTAGATCGCACCCAATTATTCTAATTACATACAGTTGCAAGTTCTGGCAGGACTGTACCTTTATTTAAATTTTATTGAGGTTTTCCTTTAAATTGATATTAGGATGTGGATAAAGTTGACAAAAGTGGCATTTATTTTTCATCCCTGATTACTTAATCCTAGTGACTTTGAGAAATTGAAAGAAGGCATTTCTCATGAACCATTGCAGTCCTTCTAATGATGGTTAGGTAGAATATTTCAGAATATTGACCCTGTGACAATGAGCAAACAATCTCCCTTCCCATGATGGAAATCAGAGGTAATGATAATACTGCAGTGCATCCTGTAGATCATACACACCACAGCTAAGTGCAGAGGTGATGTAATGGGTACATATTGAATCCTCTGTGCAAGGTGTCCTCGATAATGTTGAGCTTTGAGTATTGTTGTGGCTTTATTCCTCCATTTTGATTATGATGCATTCTCGGAATACTATAATGTTACTGAGACAAAGCCAGGCCAAGGTCTGAGCATGTGGAAAGAGGTTAATGCGGAAAGAGCACAGAGAGGGGGTGTAATTATATTTAAACTACTCAGGAATTACGCTGTGTTTCAATTATACTAGTGTTGTAACTAAGTTCTTTATGATGCTTCATTTTGAAACCTTTCTCTTGTCTCTCTGATAACACGGTGATAGATTGATGTAGTTTTCTGTTTAATAATATTTGACATGTGTTTCTTATTCCAAAGTAATTTTCAGCACATATGATTTCAGCTTTTTTTCTTCTTCTTGACCAGAAACTTAAGTAAAACTGAAGAAAGAAAACAGAACCTGGAAGTTAAGCTCTGCAGTGTGGGACGGAAAGTGGCAGAACTTAAAGAAAAGTACAAGTTTACTTGAACACATTTTTCAGAATGAAAAATGCAAAATTATAAATCATAATATTAACTCAAATCATATAGAATGCAGGGAGGAGACCATATTTGCCATCATGCCTATGCATCTCTTTGTTGGATCAACCCAAAACTAACACCACAGCCGCACTCTTACCCCATAAACTTGTATGTTCTCCTACTTCAAATATTTATCTCATGTTATCTTAAAAGAAGCAATGATCTCTGCTTCAACCAGTCCCAATAGCAAAACATTCCACACTCATAGAATCACAGAATCCCTAACAGTGCAGAAGGAGGCCATTTGGCCCATCGGGCCTGCACCGACAACAATCCCACTCAGGCCCCATCCCCGCAACCCCATGCACCTACCCTGCTAATCCCTCTGACCCTAAGGGGCAATTTAGCATAGCCAATCCACCTAACCTGCAAATCTTTGGAGTGTGGGAGGAAACTGGAGCACCTGGAGGAAACCCATGCAAACATGGAGAGAAATTCCACACAATCACCCGAAGCTGGAATTGAACCTGGGTCTCCTGGCGCTGTGAGGCATAGTGCTAAACACCCAAAACAACTCCACTTCAAACACCTTCCATGAAAAGAAACTTCTAATCTGTCCCCTGACTCTTTCAGCAATCATTTTAAATTGATTTTTTTTTTGTCACTTGATTATTCGATGCCTTTTTAAATGTTTAAAATTTAGTAATTTAGTCTGAAGCTGTTTCACCATTTGTTTAAATAGATTCCAGATCAGAACAACTGAAGCTGCTAAACTGGAAGCAGAGGTAAATAAAGCTCAGGAGACCATCGAGGCTGCTGAGAAACTGATAGGCCAGCTTGATGGGGAACACAGAAGGTGGAATGCACAAGTAAGTTTCATCTTTGAAATTAGGGTAAAATCTTAGAATAATATATTCTGGTAGTCTTCCAATTGCTGTAAATTTAATGACCATATGACTTTATATTTTGAGACAGATGCTTGTAAAGTAATTAGAAATTTCAGCTTAAGATTGAAAGTAAGATTTATTGCAAGCAGCTGGCACAGATCACTAGTGAAATCACTCCTCAAGTTTAATTTTGTCTTCAGTTTATATGGTTAGACCAAGGGATTTGTTTTTTGTTGAATATTACAATTTCAAATAGTGACTTGCTCCAGAACCATTGATTGTTATTAGGATGTTGAAAAAGAAATAAGCTTAGCCCAACTTGTCTGTGTTAGTGTTCCGCGTGGATACTTGCTGTTTCAGGCCACTCAAAAAGGAAGATTTGGAAAGGCGATATCAGAACCAGCACCAAATCTCAAATTATATTTCTTTGTATATTTTTTCAAATTCGTCCTAACTTAAGAATAATTGAATTAAACAAGGCCATGGTTGGGAAAGAGGAAATATTACAAACTATGACCCGCAAATTAAATTGACCAAATGTGTTGCATTCAAAAATAAGAGAGAGAAAACAATTTTGATATATCTGGAAATTGATCCGAACTGTTCAGTTAAAATTTTAATTTTTTTTTTAAATTGCCAAAATCCACGCTGGTCATAGAGGGGGAGCAAATAGCAAATAATTTCCAGCAAACTTGCTCACTACAAGTTAAATATAATCTGTCATCAAAATTTGGAGGAAGACTATCCTTTCAGCTAAAACATTATAATATTGAAATTTCATTTATTAGTTGCAAATAGTGGCCTGTTTAAATCTAAGAATAAATGAAAATATCTCCAATCCTGTACACCACTTCTTTTTCTTTCTCTCATTCACTCGGAACCAGCGTGCCAGAAGCGCTACGAGATATCCTTGCAATCAGCATTTACACACCCAGGATGCCAGTGGCTCTCCAGTTATATCCCCCAAGCATGGTTCATTGTCAAGGAGTTTTATAATAAAATGAATTTTATATATGACTTTAACTTTCTTTAACTTTAAGTATTTATGTAAATCCATGAAACACTGATCGGTGGATATAAATTACATGCATCCATAAATTAGGAATTCACAAGAATAACACCAGTTAACGCAAATTCAACATGAGTCCAACTAATGTAAATTGTGGGGTTGGGGGTGGTGATGTTAACTGAGCGAGGATGCATTGGGAAGGGTGCAGAAGAAATTTACCAGGATGTTGCCTGGTTTGGAGGATATGGACTATGAAGAAAGGTTGAACAAACTTGGGTTGTTTTCATTGGAGCGTCAGAGGATGAGGGGGGACCTGATAGAGGTTTACAAGATTATGACGGGCTTGGATAGAGTGGATAGTCAGAGTCTTTTTCCCAGGGTTGAAGGGTCAATTACTCGGGGGCACAGGTTGAAAGTGAGGGGGAAAGTTTAAAAGAGATGTAAGGGGCAAGTTTTTCACACAAAGTGTGATGAATGCCTGGAACGTGCTGCTGAAGGTGATGGAAGCAAATTCTATAACAATGTTCAAGAGGCATCTGGATAGATACATGAATAGGCAGGAAATAGAGGGACATTAACCACATAGAGGCAAGAAAATATTAGATTAGAGAGGCATCTGTGTTGGCACAGACTTGGTGGGTCGGGGGGCCTGTTCCTGCGAAGTACTGTTCTTTATTATTTGAAGATCTGAACAGGTTGACACACCTGTGACTTAATCTCCATGAACCTCCAACCTCTATTTCTCCATTTCTTCAGAAGACCAAAGAAGACCCAAGTATTCTCCTCCTTTTCAAATGTGTTTAATACATTTTTGCATGCTTGTTTCTGAATATTTATCCTTTTTGAAAACTTACAAGAAAACCTGTCATTTGTCTGTTATTGAGAGCTACACAGATTGGGGTGGGGGTGTTAAACTACTTTTCCTTTAAAACACATCTATCTTTGGTCAGTTGAGAGGGTGACAGTGCTGTATACAAGGGTCGATCAGCATTGTAGCATTGGGTTCTAATAAATGAACATCTTAAAATGCTAATGAAAGTATTAGCAAACAATTGAGCAAGGTGATAAATTATTAGTCTGCCAGGTTTTTATTTGATTTGCAAGTTTATGCAATTAGGTAACGGGGATAGGTTTGTTAAAACAGAACATATCTGTAACTAAATTAGAATCATAGAATCATACAGTGCAAAAGAGGCCCTTCGGTCCATCGAGTCCACACCAACACATTAGAAACACTTAAACTCCCACCTAATCCCATCTGCCAGCACTTTGTCCATAGCACTGAATGTTACGACATGCCAAGTGCTCATTCAGGTACTTTTTAAAGGATGTGAGGTACCACCTCTACCACCCTCCCAGGCAGTGCATTCCAGACTGTCACCGCCCTCTCGGTAAAGTTTTTCCTCACATCCTCCCTCAACCTCCTGCCTTTCACCTTGAACCTATGTACCCTCTTGATTGACCCTTCAACGAAGGGAAACAGCTGCTCTTTATCCACCCTGTCCATTAACTCTTATAATCTTGTACACCTCGATCAGGTCACCCCTCACTTTTCTCTGCTCCAACGAAAACAAACCAAGCCTACGCAATCTGCCTTCATAACTTAAATGTTCCATCCCAGGCAGCATTCTGGTGAATCTCCTCTGCACCCCCTCCAGCGCAATCACATCCTTCCGATAATGTGGCGACCAGAACTGCACACAGTACTCTAGCTGTGGCCTCACCAAAGTTCTGTACTATTCCAACATGACTTCCCTGGTTTTGTAATCTATGCCTTGACTGATAAAGGCAAGTGTCCCATATGCCTTTTTTACCACCTTACTAACATGCCCTTCTGCTTTCAGAGATCTGTGGACAAACACGTCAAGGTCCCTTTGTTCTACAGAACTTCCTAGTGTCCGAACATTCATTGAATCCTTCCTTGTCAAATTACTCCTTCTAAAGTGTATCACCTCACACATTTCAGGGTTAAATTCCATCTGCCACTTATCTGCCCATTTAACCATTCCATCTATATCTTCTTGTAGCCCAAGACACTCAGCCTCACTGTTAACCACCTGGCCAATCTTTGTGTCATCTGCAAATTACTAATCCTACCCTCCACATAGTCATCAATGTCATTTATATAAATAACGAATAACAGGGGGCCCAACACAGATCCCTGTGGTACGCCACTGGACACTGGCTTCCAGTCACTAAAGCAGCCTTCTGTCATACAACTGAGCCAATTTTTAATCCACTTTAGCAAATTACCCTGTATCCTATGTGAATTTACCTTTTTTACAAGTCTCCCATTTGGGACCTTGTCAAAGGCTTTGCTAAAATCCATATAAACTACATCGACTGCACTACCCTCATCTACACACCTAGTCACTTCCTCAAAACATTCAATCAAATTTGTTAGGCATGACCTCCCTCTGATGAAGCCATGCTGACTATAATAGTTTCCCTACCACTGACATGAGACTCACTGGTCTGTAGTTCCCTGGTTTATCTCTACAACTCTTCTTAAACAGCGGAACCAAATTAGCTGTTCTCCAGTTGTCTGGCACCTCCCCCATGGCCAGAGAGAAATTGAAAATTTGGGTCAGAGCTCCTGCAATCTCCTCTCTTCCACAGCAGCCTAGGGCACAATTCATCTGGATCTGGATATTTATCCACTTTTCAGGCTGCCAACACCTTCAATGTCCTTTCCTATGTCGATTTGCTCAAGAACTTTAGTGTTTCTCCCTGAATTCCATACCATCGACCTCATTATCTTGGATGAAGACAGAAGTATTTATTCAACACTCTATGAATGTCCTCTGGCTCCACCCACAGATTGCCCCCTTGGTCCCTAATGGGCCCTATTCTTTCCTTGGTTATTCTCTTCCCATTGATATGCTGATAGAATATCTTGGGATTTTCCCAACTTTTACCAGCCATAGCTTTCTCATATCCCCTCTTTTCATTCCTGATTGCTTTCTTAAGCTTCACCCTGCACTTTCTGTACCTCACTGATGTCTCTACTGATTTGCTCCCCTTGTAGTTCTTAAAAGCCTTTCTTTTCCTCCTCCTTGGATCCTGAATATCTCTGGTTATCCATGGTTCTCTGGGCTTGTTATTCCTACCTATCACCCGAGAGCGAACATGCAGGGCTTGTACTCTCCCCATTTCCTTTTTGAATACCCTCCACTGCTCTTCTGTAGATTTTCCCATTCGTACTAGTATATAGTAAAATACTATATACGAGTATATTACAGACTATACTAGTATATTAAAGATAGTCTCAATAGAAATTTACTCAGGGGTCTTAGAGTACAGAGAATTTAATGTTTTGGGGTTTTATTTTGTAAGGGGAGCGGGTAGAGGAGAGAGGAAATGTTTACAATATCACTCATTTCACCATTAAAATCTCCACACACACAAAAATACACCGGGAATTTCTGTTGAACCAGCAGAGGGACTATATGGATTTCCCGAGAGGGGTGGAGGGAGGTCTTAATCTTAATAACAATTTGTTATTAATCGCCACCAGAGAACTGCTGTTCCTAACTGGCTTTGATCCATGACTTGAAATTGCGAATGGGAGCGCATGTTATTTCCCACATTTTATATTTTGGCTGTGAAGAACTCAAGAAATTAAATTGAGGCAATGGTGGCACAATCATCCTTTCCCCACTGATCCTGCTACAAGTAGTTGCCAAGTTGCTTTGAGCATCTCCGTAGCAGGTCATGCTCTGCGATGGGGAGATGCAGGTAAACCTCAAGTGTGAGCTGAATGTTAACAGGATTTCCGGCAGATTGGC
The DNA here is from genome assembly GCF_964213995.1 of Mustelus asterias. Classification (NCBI taxonomy): domain Eukaryota; kingdom Metazoa; phylum Chordata; class Chondrichthyes; order Carcharhiniformes; family Triakidae; genus Mustelus; species Mustelus asterias. The sequence continues at coordinate 79,922,423 of NC_135810.1, forward strand.
ACACAGCGGGGAAGCATAAAACTGTTTGGTTTACAAATTGAATTGGTTCCCATTTCACTTAAGCAATTAACAAGATGTATCCTAATTGAAGTTCAAACTTCTTCTTTCCCCCCCACACAAAAAAGTAAAGTCGGGGCTCGGAGTCTGCCCACAGCCATGGCCGCAGCACCCTTGCATGCTGGAGTGCCACGGCACACTGGTTGAAAATTACTGCTCTACACAAACCTCCTCATCACACCCTCTTAACATAACCTATTCTTTTCTCATTCATGAACTTACCTAGCTTCCCTTTTAATGCATCAATGTTATTTGCCTCACCTAGTTCACATGGTAGCAAATTCAACATTCTGACCACTTGTGTTGGATTTATTAGATGCTATCGTTAATTTATGAATTCTAGGTTAGAATGTTCCACAAATGGGAACAATGTACTCCCTGTCTACGTCATTAAATCCCTCTTGTAATTTTAAGGACCTCTCTTAGGTCACCTTCAGCCTTTTCTTTTCCAGGGAAAAGAACCCCAATTTGTTAGTCTGGTATGGTTTGGTACCGTTCGCAAAGCCAGTAAGTTATAACTATCATATTTGTAAACCTCGTTTGGACCTTCCTCAATGCCTTTATATCCTTTTTGAGTATCAAACATTTCTGATTACCCTTGTTGCACGTGCAGGTTGAGATTCTGAAGGTCAATTTTAACCGTTGCTGCCTGGCAAAAGCTGCAGTCGGTCCGTTAAGATCAGCTAGTTACTTAACCACTCAGATCTCAAACAAGTTTGTTTTTCAGGCGCATCCTAAAGTTGATGAGGGGCTCATAAGTTATTGTGTCAATAGGATCCCAATGCCAGAACGGGGAAACTGTGGCAGCCTTCTTACTATGCAGAAAACTGAAATTGAACATGTCAATTTAAAAAGATCAGAATTTTTGTAAATACAATTGAATCCTACGTGATGGATAATTAATTTGTTAAAATTATGTTTGCACCCTGAGTGTTGTGCCAGATAAAAATTTGACAAGCACACTCTAATTTCATGATTTGATTAAAGTTATGCTCAAATTAGGCTAATCATTTAGGGGAATGAATATAACAGGTATATTATAATTTTATAACAAACTGAGTTTACATCCACTCGCAACTATATTACAGATATTTAATTAAATTAGCTGAACGTTAGGTGTTCCCTTCACTTCACCCTGTGCCTTATGGCATACTTTCTGTTTCAAAATCCCTTCGGGAAAATAGCTGGGTGGAATTGATTCTTACTTTGAAAATGCATTTCATGAGGGCTTTCCAAGAGCTGATAGAAGAGCCGCTGATGGTTGTTTGCTTTGCGAAAGTGGCTTAGACCTTCTGATGGAATTAATGACAAACGTTCAGAGGTTTGTCGCTGTTGTGTGTCAAGACTTGGAAGTCCTGACCTACACACGGCAAGGTACTTAGCCTGGAATTTCAAACTACCAATGGGCAAAAAGCTTAAAAGTCTGCAAAATTGCCTGTGACACTGACCCTGCTGTTGAGGGCATGGGCTAGATACCCTGAACTTTACTCCAGTCTTAATCATAGGTGCAGTATCTGGATTGAAAGCAGTTAACAGCAGAAGTTGTATCAGGTCATCACAGGTCGTGAAAACCCACTTGTATAAAATAAACCTTGGTTACTGATGGTAGAAAGGAGCATTTCAATTTATTTCATTGTGGCATTCATTAAAATTCGCATTACATGCGGAGGTGACATAAGAACATAAGAACATAAGAAATAGGAGCAGGAGTAGGCCATCTAGCCCCTCGAGCCTGCCCCGCCATTCAATAAGATCATGGCTGATCTGAAGTGGATCAGTTCCATTTACCCGCCTGATCCCTATAACCCCTAATTCCCTTACCGATCAGGAATCCATCTATCCGTGATTTAAACATATTCAACGAGGTAGCCTCCACCACTTCAGTGGGCAGAGAATTCCAGAGATTCACCACCCTCTGAGAGAAGAAGTTCCTCCTCAACTCTGTCCTAAACTGACCCCCCTTTATTTTGAGGCCGTGCCCTCTAGTTCTAGTTTCCTTTCTAAGTGGAAAGAATCTCTCCACCTCTACCCTATCCAGCCCCTTCATTATCTTATAGGTTTCTATAAGATTCCCCCCTCAGCCTTCTAAATTCCAACGAATACAAACCCAATCTGCTCAGTCTCTCCTCATAATCAACACCCCTCATCTCTGGTATCAACCTGGTGAACCTTCTCTGCACTCCCTCCAAGGCCAATATATCCTTCCGCAAATAAGGGGACCAATACTGCACACAGTATTCCAGCTGCGGCCTCACCAATGCGCTGTACAGATGCAGCAAGACATCTCTGCTTTTATATTCTATCCCCCTTGCGATATAGGCCAACATCCCATTTGCCTTCTTGATCACCTGTTGCACCTGCAGACTGGGTTTTTGAGCCTCATGCACAAGGACCCCCAGGTCCCTCTGCACAGCAGCATGTTGTAATTTTTTTCCATTTAGATGATCCAATTTGCCATTATTTCTTCCAAAGTGAATAACCTCACATTTGTTAACGTTATACTCCATCTGCCCGATCCTCGCCCACTCACTCAGCCTGTCCAAATCTCTCTGCAGACCTCTACGCCCTCCACACGATTCACTTTTCCACTTATCTTTGTGTCGTCTGCAAACTTTGTTACCCTACACTCAGTCCCCTCCTCCAGATCGTCTATATAAATGGTAAATAGTTGAGGCCCCAGTACCGATCCCTGCGGCACGCCACTAGTTACCGTCTGCCAACCAGAAAAGCACCCATTTATTCCGACTCTCTGCTTCCTGTCGGATAGCCAATCCCCAATCCACGCTAACACCCTACCCCCAACTCCATGTGACCCAATCTTCTTCAGCAACCTTTTGTCAGGCACCTTATCAAAGGCCTTTTGGAAATCCAAAAACACCGCATCCACCGGTTCCCCTCCGTCAACCGCACTAGTCACATTATTTTCTCTTGTCAACTCAGGTGAATGTAGTAATTTAAAGTATCACCATGAGCTTCAAAGACAGTGAGACTCTCAAAAGAGTAAATGAATAAGAAATGAATGGTATCTTTTGTGTAATTGCAGTCAAATTTTTTTATGTGTGTTTTAGAATTTACATGTGTAGGTGTGAGAGAGTGCTCATGTGAGAGCGAGTGTCCATGTGTGAGTATGTGTGTGTGTTGTGTGTAGGGAATTTTCCCAAAATCTGTCAGTGTGTCAGTTTAAAACTTTCCTAAAATGCTACCTCTGACCAAACATTTTGTTATCTTCCCTAATATCTCTATTTGACTTGGTGTCATACTTTTTATAATGCCTCAGTTAAGTGACTTGAGACATTTTGTTAAAATTACTATCGATTCAAATTGTTGTTGTTATCATCAGTAAATCCCCCACAATCACTATGCTGGGGTCATCATTGACAAGAAATACTGTACCAACCACATAAATACCGTCGCTATAAAATCATGTCAAGAAGCTGGATATCCTGCAGAGAGTGACTTATCTTCTGACTCCACAAAAATATTCCCCAACCTGCAAGTCAAGGACCAGTAGGGGGCTAGAATACTCTCTCCTTGCCTGCATGAGTGCAGCTTCAACAACATTTACAAAATCTTGACACCATCCAGAACAAAACAAGCCATTTGATTGGCATCTTCCCCACCATCTTAAACATTCGCTCCTCCACTTTAATAACGTGGCTGCAGTATGTACCATCTACATTCTGCAAGATGCACTGCAGCAACTCACCAAAGCTTCTTCAACAGTTCTTCCCAAACTTGCAATCTGTACCACCTAGCAGGACAAGGGCTACAGGCACAAGGGAAATCTCCATCTCCAAATTTGTCTGCAAGCAACATACAACCCTGACTTGGAAATATTTCGCTGCTCCTTTATTGTTATTGGATCAAAATCATAGAACTTCCTGTCTAGCAACACTGCGGAATCTTTACCACAAGGATTGGAGGAGTTCAAAAGGGCACCTTTCCAAAGGCAATTAGGGACATCATCAATGAGGTGTCTTGTGACTCAGTAACATAAAAAACACATTAATGGCACTAAACAATTTTTTAGGTGCCATTGATTTATGAGACAAGCTGGAACTGTTTGTTAGCTAAAACATTAGAACCCTGTGTAGTTGTGAAAATGATTAATTAGGATTGGTGTAAGCATGGATTTTTGTTTCAATAAATTAAATTATTTTGATAACTTTAATAGATTTTAAATGTACCGTTTAAAGTTTACGTGAAGACAAAAGAAGTTACATTGACCTGCATAGTAGGTTGGAAGCACACACACACTTCTGACTGGAAGGCACAGTGACATCTTTTGATATCTGTAGTGTCTTTCTCAAAATCTGCTTCTTGAACCATTCCTTTGATCATTTCCCCAGTGAAGTGCTTTGGGACATTTCACTACCTAAAAGGATCTCAAAAGTGCAAGTTGCTGCATTAAAAGTGATATTCATATAGTGCATTTGTAAACTTCCCAAAGGTCTGCAATTTCAGACTATCAAAATAGATACCACATATTTCATTACAAGTTGCAAATAAGGGTCAAGTGTGATTTTCTATAAAATTCTTGTGATATCTTCAGTCATGCTATTGACTAGGGTGTTAACTTGATGTAGACAATATAAAATGGCTCATCGAAAAGAGTTTTAAAAAGCTAACTACGTTTAAAAATATGTATTATTTCAAGAAAAGTTTCATAAATGTTTTTTTGTACTTCCCCCAATAATTCACAGGTAGATCCACAACTTGATCTGACACTAAATTGTACAAACTACTAAGGCCCTGGATTCAATAACTAACTGGCTTAAATGTAAGCTCAGCTGATCTCGATCAGGGCAGCAATAGAGTTGCTTGAATTAGCTTCAGAAAAAAAATCAGATTGATTTCCAGTGATCCGTGACTTGCTATTATTTCTGTATGAATGACTTATGATAATGGTATGGGCTGATCTGTGATTTCACACTCTACCAACCCCTCCACCATTCCTCGATTGCATATCAAATATTCTGTCAATACTCAATGGGCACGATTTAGCAGGCCTGTTAGCCATGAGCGCAAATCCTGTCATGGTCGCTCAATATCATGAGGCCAAAACTGGAGTTGTGCCGACGAAATTTCAAAACGTGGTCCCCCGGGTCCTCCTCGATGATGTGATTGGGTTCACGTCCAGTGTAATGTCCTGACTATGTTAGCGGTGGTGGGTTTTAAACAAAAAGAAAAAATGTGTGGTTTGCACACAGATTGAAAATAACAACAATAGGTTTATTGCGGGAGCTGTTGCCTGTACAGATTAGAAAATTAAACTAAACAGGAGCATGTGCAACCATGTAAATATATAACATCCTTCCCCCTTCTGTGGTCATGACATGATGTTATACATAGGATCAATAATATTCTAGACACAGTACTATGCATCATTAATCATTATACGCAGTCAATAAGGAAGTCGATCTTGGGGACATCTATTCTTCTTTGGTTGTATACAATGTTCTGGAATTTGGCTGTCTTCGACACTAGAAGTATGATTTTGAACTTCAATAGACACTTCTCTTGGAACTAATTCTGCATCACTCTCATGTAGAAGTCTAACAACACCAGGTTAAAGTCCAACAGGTTTATTTCGACAGGTTTATCACTAGCTTTCGGAACAGGCTGTTCCTTCGTCAGGTGGGTGGGAGTTCTGATCACAAACAGGGCACAAAGACACAAACTCAATTTACATGAATAATGATTGGAATGTGAGTCTTTACAGCTAATCAAGTCTTAAAGGTACAGACAATGTGAGTGGAGGGAGCATTAAGCACAGGTTAAAGAGATGTGTATTGTCACCAGACAGGACAGCTAGTGAGATTTTGCACATCCAGGCAAGTTGTGGTGGTTACAGATAGTGTGACGTAAACCCAATATCCCGGTTGAGGCCGTTCTCATGTGTGGGAACCTGGCTATCAGTCTCTGCTCAGTGACTCTGCGCTGTCGTGTGTCGTGAAGGCCGCCTTGGAGAATGCTTACCCGGAGATCAGAGGCTGAATGCCCGTGACCGCTGAAGTGCTCCCCCAACAGGAAGAGAACAGTCTTGCCTGGTGATTGTCGAGCGGTGTTCATTCATCCGCTGTCGTAACGTCTGCATGGTTTCCCCAATGTATCATGCCTCGGGACATCCTTTCCTGCAGCGTAACAGGTAGACAACGTTGGCCGAGTTGCAAGAGTATGTACTGTGTACCTGGTGGATGGTGTTCTCACGTGAGATGATGGCATCCGTGTCGATCCGGCACGTCTTGCAGAGGTTGCTGTGGCAGGGTTGTGTGGTGCCGTGGTCACTGTTCTCCTGAAGGCTGGGAGGTTGCTGCGGACAATGGTCTGTTTGAGGTTGTGCGGTTGTTTGAAGGCAAGAAGTGGGGGTGCGGGGATGGCCTTGGCGAGATGTTCGTCTTCATCAATGACATGTTGAAGGCTCCGGAAGAGATGTCGTAGCTTCTCCGCTCCGGGGAAGTACTGGACGACGAAGGGTACTCTGTCCACCGTGTCCCGTGTTTGTCTTCTGAGGAGGTCGGTGCGGTTTTTCACTGTGGCGCATCGGAACTGTCGATCGATGAGTCGAGCGCCATATCCTGTTCTTATGAGGGCATCTTTCAGCGTCTGGAGGTGTCTGTTGCGATCCTCCTCATCCGAGCAGATCCTGTGTATACGGAGGGCTTGTCTGTAGGGGATGGCTTCTTTAACATGTTTAGGGTGGAAGCTGGAGAAGTGGAGCATCGTGAGGTTATCCGTGGGCTTGCGGTACAGTGAAGTGCTGAGGTGACCGTCCTTAATGGAGATGCATGTGTCCAAGAATGCAACCGACTCACATGGTGTTGTTAGACTTCTTACTGTGTTTACCCCAGTCCAACGCTGGCATCTCCACATCATCACTCTCATGTGGCATAGTAGCACAGACACAATAATCAGGCAACTCAAATTCAACAAAGTCTTCCGTAGTAGTATTCACAACAATGGAGACTAAAGAAGTTGGTACATCTGAAGCGATTCGGGGAAATCATTTTGAGATGAGAACAATTGGTCAGCATGGCATTGCCAAACTGGTTCATCTTCGCTTTGAACATTGTAAAATATTGGATCTGTTTTTGCTAAAACTATGTCTGATGCCCATTTCTCACTTGTGGCATAATTATACACTAACACTCAATCTGCTTGTTTTCATCTAACAACTTGTGATTGTTTTTGAGGTTCCTGGAGGTAATAACAAATAAAACATAGTTCTCAACTTTCTCTTTACGAGTAGTTGTGCAGGTGAACCTTGGGTAATCACAACATGAGTAGGGTTTCTATAAGATGCCAAAAAGCTATTCAGATGGCATGGTAACGAACCTTGCTCTTATGATGCTTTTGAAGAATGTTTCAAGGATTGTACAAATTTTTCAGCTAATCCATTGGTTGATGGATGATAAGATATGAATTTTACATTCTGAATATCATTTGAGATAATCCTCAAACTCTTATGAAGTAAACTGTGAACCATTATCAGTAACAATCTGTTCCAGTTTACCAAATCTTTCAAAAATGTCATTAAGTTTTTCAGTGGCTTGTTCAGACATAGTCGGTCTCATGATAACAACATTTGGCCACTTTGATTGTGCATCAATTATGACTAAGAACATGTAACCCTCAAACAGACTAGCAAAATCTACATGCGATCATTGCCATGGAATTTTAGACCACTTCCAGAGGTGTAAAAGAGACAACAGTTGTGTGTTTCTTATTCATACGCAGGATTTACACTGTTTACCACTTTTTCTTCAATTTGAGCATCCAAACCTGGCCACCAAAAATAACTGTGTGCTAATTCCTTCAACAGACTATACCGGGATGTCCTTCATGTAGTTGTTCAAGAACTCTTCCTTCACTAGGAGGAATGATCGCTGTGATTCCCCACAATAGACACCCACTTTCTTAACTCATGATTTCAAATCAGTATGCGTACGATGCATTCCAGCTATCATTCCTTTCAATACCATATCCATCACCTTCCCCATCGTGGAATAATTTCTGGTGTGTCTCTAATCTTGAGAAGCTATCACAGGCAAATGACCTATGAGCGAAAAATAAAGAATATTAGCAAAACTAGTTGGTGACATCTGCTCAATAGGTAAAGATAAGCATGATAATGCATCAGCATTATCATGGCACTCTGATGATACTTTATATTGTATGAGTGTGCAGATAAGGTCAGTGACCATCTCTTTAATCGGTAGCAGCTAATGAAGGTATGCCTTTATACGTCCCAAAAATTGTAGGTAAGGGTCAATGATCAGTCAGTAATGTGAAATGACGACCATATAAATAATGATGAAACCTTTGTATGCCAAAAATTATACTCAATGCTTTTTTTTCTATCTGGGTATAGTTAGATTCCATACTAGTCAGAATACACAAAGCAAATGTTCTTCTCCCAAAGGCATAACATGTGAAACAACTGCCCTTCCTCCATAAGGTGAAGCATCGCAAACAAGCAGTAAATGTAGCTTCAGATTAAAATGAACCAATACTTCAGATTTCTGCAAAGCATTAGTGAGATCCTTCTTTGCTTTCTCACATTCTGCTGTCCAGTCCCTTGACTGTTCCACATATAGTAAATTATAGAATGGCTTTAATAATGTAGGAACAAATTTGCCATAATAACTTACTAATCCTAGAACAGTGCTTAGTGCGTCATATTCATCGGATGTGGGGCTCCTAAAACAGCTTCCATCTTTTTAGATACTTTATGTAGGCCTTTGCTGTGAATAACAAATACTGGATTGACATCTGGGAAAAGTCACACTTTTCTTTCTGGATACGCAAACCATGTGCTTGAAGACATTCCAGTGTTGTTTCTCAATTACTCAACTGTTGGCTGGACCCTGTAATTAGAATATCATCAAGGGTAACATTGTACACCAGAGAGACCACTTAAAATCTGATCCATCGATCTTTGCAATAGGACTGGTGTAGTTATTATTCCAAAAGGCAATCTTTTTTAACGAAAAAAACCTTTATGAGTGATGATGATTGAGATTTAGCAGCTACATCTATAAAAATGCTTATGAAAGATCAATCTTGCTGAATTTCTGCCCACCTGATAAGACAGCAAGCAAATTTTCAATTAAAGGAAACAGATATTGATCAACACACACTGGATTTATGGTTGTTTTAAAATCATCACAATACGAACTGAACCATCTGGTGATGGGAGTTGCCCAGTCACACATTGTAACCGGCTCCAACACACCATTGTTAACATGCTGTACTAATTCTTCTTCAACCTTGGGACAACTTGGATATGGCACTGCTCTTGCTTTGAGACTTTTTGGTTGAGTATTAGGCTTTATTTTGAGTTTCACTTGAACTCTCTCCATTGAGCCAAGTGTCTCTTCGAATACACTCTTGTATTTATCCAGAAGGTGCTGCAAATCAGTTTTGACATCGACCAACCAGTTGAAAGCACTCCAGTTAAGCTTTATCTTCCCCAACCATGATCTCCAAAATAGAGCTGGAAAATTACCATGGACCACGTGCAGAAGAAACTCCACTCTTTGTTACTCAACTCTACATTGACCATGATGTAACCTTTTAATGGCATGATCTCTTCCATGTATTTCCTTAAAATCACATCAGCTGGTTTTAAAAGAAGATACTTCAGCTTTTGTTGGTATGTCGTCTCAGCAGCAAATGACGTTGAGGCTCCTGGAGCTCACTCCAGTTTCCCCTCCATCCCATGAGGTAACCCAGGAGCCCACAAGCACCTGGAGGGGAGAGGATCTGCTGGAACACAGGCCAGACCTTTCCATCCAGGACACCTGGGGAGTGTCTAATCAATCTGAATTTCCGCCTTCCTGAGACTGGCACAGCTTTGGCACAGCAGACAGAACCGGATGATTCTAAAACACCAGTGGCACCTAAAAGTAGGCCGGGGCCCCTTAGGAGTCAGCCCTCCAGAGGCTGTCCACCAAGAGCATCTCAGGCAACAGGGTGTGGAAGGCAGCAGGCCGCCTCCACCTCTGATGTGCATCGTGGGAACACACTTAGACATAGTAGGAGGGATCGCTAAGGAGTTGCAGGGCACAGCATTTGCACAGATGAAGTTAGGCACTAATAGTTGGGGACATTGTCACTTGTCACATTTTGATATGTCACTACATTAAATATTATTGTTCACCACTTTAATGCCTCAGAATCTATAATCCACCTGCGGTTGTAGGTAAGCCTATCCTGCAGGAACACAAATGGGTATGATGTGAACTGGCCGCCTAGTGCATCAGCTGTTGATGATATCTGGCATCTGTGGACACTGTGTGTATCAGGGCAGGGTTCTGAAGAGGAGTGCCAAGGATATGAAGAAGCACGTAGGAGGTTGGGTGCTGGGTCCTACCTTGTCCCCACATGTGGGAACGAGGTATCATTCCGAGGAGCGACGGACGGCAAGGTTGAGTGCAGAGATGATACAGGCAGAACGGAGTAGGTCATTCATCTTCTTGCAGTGTTGCAGCCTGTCCTCTTGTGCAGGCTGCTGGATTTGACCAGTGCTGTTACCATCTCCCAGGCAGGGTTTGTTGTCTTGCTGAAGAGTCTCCTGCCAGCCCAAGGGCATATTGTTGGCCATCCCTCCTCCACGGTGTGCAGCATATGGGTGAGGGCTCCCTCCATGAAGGGTGGAGCTGGCTTCCTCACTGTCACCCTCCTGGCCTGAATGAGAGCAAGTGTTGTGCAGCTGTTTAAATGCAGTGCCCCCCTGATTAAAGTGCTCAGATGAAATCTGGTGCAGTGTTTTTCACGTGGGGAAAAGTATTTTTATCGAAGTGCTGAAAAATTATGGTCTGGTTCGTGCCATCAGAGCTGGCAGGAATTGCACCGGTTTTTGCGCCGAGTTTGCCATTTTTGGCAATATCTTGGATTAACCTTGAAGAATGAGCATTTGGACCATGTGCCAAAGAGTTTTCAGTACCTTTAGAATGGTGCCTTCAAGAGGATAAGATGAAGGAAGAAAATAGGAAACTATATAATGTCTTTTTTCTTTAATTTTTCTAGGTAGCAGAGATCACAGAAGAGTTAAATACTTTGCCGAAGAGAGCACAATTAGCTGCTGCTTTTATCACCTATCTGTCTGCCGCTCCTGAAGATCAGAGAAAGGCCAGTTTGGAGGAATGGATGAAATCATCAGGCCTTCAAAGTGAATATGATATATACTTTTATTAAATTTGCCTGGTGGCTGTACAATCTGCTGAAGTACATTCTGGTATCCCTCTGAAATCTAGTGATACGATTGCTATTCATATTCCATTCAACATTATTTTAGAAATGAGAGGAAATAGAATATATTGTCTATGGTATTTTCTTTTTGTTTTGTAAACTAGCTTCCCACATTTTCAACAGGTGACATTAGAACTCAGGGTTTGCATAGTGTGGAACTCAAGCATTAATTGTTAAGAATTAGAACAGAATTACACATAGTTATGAAATTATGCAAATGTGTATTTAATTAGCTTGGAGAATGTGCCAAAGATTTTATTAATTAGAAAGTAAATTTACCAGCTAAGCAATGATAACTGGTATGAAAATTGCTGATTCTCAAAATGATAGTTTCTTTCAGCTATAGGTAGATTAGACATCAGGCATATGGCCTGAGTATTATATTAGAACACGAAAATAAGATTATTTTACTGTTAATATGATCCTGGCTGCATAGCACCCAAGACTCTTCATGACCATAAATAACTATTTTCCAGTGGAGAGAATCTGTGCCTGAATACCTGCACCCCTGCTCTGGTGTAGTAACAGTGCAGGTCACATTCTGCTTTTAATCTTGGCTAACATCCAGTGTAGCATCTGCTTCAGCAACACTATTTGTCCAGCTTTCAAATATCGGCTCTTTCTTGATATTTATATTAATGATCTAGATTTGGATGTAAGAGCACAATTTAAAATGTGCAGATGACAGAAATCTTGGAAATATTGTGAACAGTAAGGAAGGTAGTGATGCACTTCAAGATGACTTGGGCAGAGTTTTACATTCCTCCTGCAGCAGGGGTGGGGAATGTAAAACTGCATTGACGCCCGCCCCAATCCAGATGCAATTTTACAGTAGGGCAGACAGAGCCTTGTCAGGAAGCCGACTCAGGAGCCTGTTAAGCCCTCTATGTGGCCATTTAAGGGCATTTTCCTGCCCAGCCTCAATTTTCAGGATGTCAAATAGAAAATGTCTTGGGGGGTGGGCGGTTGTCTCAATCTGAAGGTCCGTTTAGGTTTAGGACACCCTCCCCTCGGGAACCTGGGAGCTCTGTCCCCCCCCCCCCCCCCAGGCCTACTTCCTGACATTGAGGGGGCATGATGCCCTGATGGGCCCCTGTTATTCATAAGGGCACCCCCAATCTCCCAGGTTTTCCATATCATAGAATCCCTTTAGTGCAGAAGGAGGCCATTCGACCCATCAAGTCTGCACCGACCAAATCCCACCCAGACCCTATTCCTATAACCTCACCTATTTACCCTGCTAATCCCCTGACACTAGGATCAAATTAGCATGGCCAATCAACCTAACCAGCACATCTTTGGACTGTAGGAGGAAACCGGAGTACCCGGAGGAAACCCAGGCAGACACGGGGAGAATGTGCAAATTCCATACAGACAGTGACCCGAGCCTGGAATTAAACCCGGTCCCCTGGCGCTGTGAGGCAGCAATGCTAGGTGCTGTGAGGCAGCCGTTCTAACCACTGTGCCAACGTGCTGCCCCAAATCCACCTGGCCTTTCAAAATTGACCTCCTCCATGTCTGTCCTGGGCTCCATCATCCAGTTCCTGTTTAATGTCCCCTGCAGATACCTAGTCCTGGTTTCCTGGCACTTATGACTTGTGGGATTACCTGTGGTTTCACCAGTGGCTAGTTCTCTCATTTGCGTTGCTGGAACTGCAGAGCTGCCAGCTAATCTGATTGGCCGACATATCTCTGAGGCAGGACTTCCTCCTATGTGAGGGCAGAACTCCGGCCTTCAGCCAATCCATGGAGTGTTAAATGGGTGTGGGGCTGCAGACATTGATGGGGTTGTGTTAACTCGCCCTGCCATCCGAGAAATGTTGCCCAGCAATTATGTACTGCAAATTATGCAAAGAAAATGGTCCCTGGTAAACCAAGGCAGCAACAGTGAACAATTACTTTTGAGTATATTTTTGGCTAAGAGTACTAAATTATATGTAGCTAGAAGAAAATAGTGCATTTGTTTGTAGTATTATGCTTTAAATGGGTAAAATGGTAGAGAACGATCCCTTGAATGTGAAGGATGGTGAATTGAAGCTGTGGAAACATTGGGCTTTGAAATGATTCTGGGGGAGAAAGCAGAAATGTAGGAAATGAAGTGAGTTGCTGTCTACATGTTTATAATTTCCTTGGCATTCTATTGAGCAGAATTTGATCTACGTCATTTTCTCTACACTGAAAGTGAACAATTGATTTGGAAGAGTGAAGGACTACCTTCTGATGACCTGTCTATGGAAAATGCTCTTGTCATCTTGCAGGTAATTTAACTCACTTATCTTTCCTTACTGCAAACAATATTCATATGTTCGAAACAGAATGGAATCTTGTCTGTTTTGAATATTTGGTGCACTGATTCAGAATTTTTGAAAAGGCTATTATTACGAAGATGTGATTTAAAAAAAAATACAATTCCTAATTCTTTTTCTGGCTGGGTTTTAAAAACAATAAACTGTAATCTTATAAAGACAATAGAGGATGACCAGATGCATTGACCTGAACAGGATGGCAATATACAAACTGGCTTTCCAGTAAGTGGTATGAAAAAGAATAGACACACCAGCCCCCTGGGGAGTGTGAAAGACCCCCCAGGCCGGAATTTTACCTTCCCGCCTGCCACGGGAATCGGAGTGGGTGAGGGATGGAGCATGGGAATGTCCGTTGACCTTAGGCGGGATTTTATGGTTTCGGGACAAGCAAGGCTGTAAAATCCCGCCCCCCCTCCCCATGTCTTATTTTTTACACTATGCTGGAATGTTTCAAAAATTCATAAGATGAGATATCAAAATGCAATTACCTATTCTAAAGACAATTATGGCAGCAGACATGGATTAGTCCAATGCCTTGGGAATGAACAGCCAACAGGATTTTAAGAACTGTTTACCGAGTCAGAGAGATCAGAATGCCGTACTGAAATTTTTTTTGACTAACTCTTTGTTCTTTGAAAGCATGAGCAGTGTGACTCCTGCAGTACAGGCAAAACACTTCCTCTCCAAAGCCACAAAAAAAAACCCTGTTATGGTCAGATCTGGAGTAATAGAATAGAGGAGTCATTTTTAACCCCTCTTCACATGATCATAACATTATATTTTTAAAAGTTAGGAATGCCTATAATTTACACACAATCCCTCAGGTAATTTCAGTCCCTGGTATTTTGTTTAAATTGTTTTTGTCGTGTTTTTTGACTGTTGTAAATGGTAATAAAAGTTAACATCCATGTATGGCACCATGCCTTCTGAGCCCATTCATTCAGTTCTAATAAGCTTATTAAAGGTAGAAATTATATGAAATGTATTGCAATATTTAATCTGTACCTTCATATACTAAACTGGTTTTCTTAATCATTCATAGAGAACCAAATGAAAAAGTATTTCAGAAATGCAAATAAAAACATTGGAAGCTGCTTTATAATTTTTTTATTAGCTTTTGTTCTTAAATAAGAAATACAATGGGTAAATTTTAACCTATTACATTCAGCAGAAACAGGATGGTTGGCTGGGCAGAGCCACATTTTAACTGCTCACTGAAGTTAAGTAGCCAATGCGCTGGCCAGAAACTGGTAGATGCCTCACAAATCAACGCAAGGTTTCTTGACCCCATTACGTCAATAGGACCCCAATTCTATTTTAACTTGTGCCAGTCTGTCCACTCCTGCCCACTGGCCAGATACTAATTTATAAATGTTTCAAGCAACAAACTGATCAGAGGCCTGGAGTAAAATAACCTGGGCCTCAAACCTAGATCTGCTAGTCCAGTTTTCACTCACGGTGATCCTTAAATTGGCACAGCTACCACACTGTGGGTTAAAATTGATGTTAATTTCTTGAAAGTTAAGTATTCAAAGTGGTGCAAAACCCAGATATTTGTGCCATTATTCAAAACAAGGCACATTTCATGCATTTATACATATAAGTGCCATAATAAAATCAACTTTTACTATCAGTTTTAGTGTTTTTGAATAAAATATAGTCATATGTTTGCTGATTTAGCATTTGTTTATCAATTATTATTGAATGTGGCCTTGTGCCATTTATAATTATGTAAGTTTATTGAGTTATATATATGCAAAATACTAAAAAATCCAGTAGTCAGTGGTAAATTTGAATTCATTTATTGCTTCATTCATTGTTCTACTTTATATTTTGGAATGCACTATTTCTGCATTGCTTTATGTTTTTATTTGGTTAATATTAACCCCAATCATATCTTTATTTTTCCATCATTCACTGCTTCGCAAATAGATCAATGGGTTGAAAATCAGGGTAGGAATCCTTTTGCGATGTTTTCTCAATTCTTCTATTTCCCTTGTAAGGTCTATTCCCTGCATGATCTTGCTTATTTTACACCACTATGTTCATGTGAAATAGTCTGAATATTGTCATTCCATTTGTGAATGTCATACTTTCTGTGTAACAAATCCAATTTGTACATGATATGAAAGCTGACACTACCTTTTATTGGTAATAGCCATAGAATTACTTGACCCAGTAAATCCAGCAAGTGGAATTGATATTCATTTTGTGCTGTAGTATGGGACTGCATCAGCTGCAGAATGCTAATGTCTGCTGACAGATATTTGCAGCTTTACACCATTTTAATATATTATGGTAGTTTCATTTGTTTAAAAAATAAAGATGTAACTTTAGCGTATCATTTCTTTTGGTTGCAGTTTCAAATCAGCCTAATTAAAGTAAGCTCAGTTCAACAATTTAAAATAAAAAATATTGGTTAAGGCATCAGCTTTGTCTTAAGTTAAAGCTCATGTCAGATTATGTAAAATTATGAAGTATGAAGGCCCTTCATACTTTCTGAGCTATGAGCAAACAATCTATTTTCAGATATCTTATTTTATGCTTCATGACGTTAATTATATCTTGTGGAAGGCTATGATGCTGATAAATCTTAATTAGAAGACATTATAGCTTGCTAGGATTAATGGCTAATTTTAGTTTCTTGTGGGTTTTCCATCATTTTCTTTTTAGAGAAAATATAGCTCAGAAATATAGAAGACGTGGTATTTACCGGCGAAACATTCAAACAAATTATTATCAATTTTCATGCATCAGTTGATGAAATATTTTGAAGAGAGCTTTTAAATGCCTTTTTTATTCTACATTTCTAATAGATGAATGGTCAATTTTATCGCAGACAGAGAGGAAAATGCAGGACTAATTTCTTTGGTGATTTTTAGCATATGGACCTGCAGTTTGTGTGTGCATATATGTGAATATGTGTGCAAAAATGCATGTGTATTTTGCTTTCCTTTGCTGAACACATCTCTGACCACGTGATTGTTTTTCCTTTTAGAGTCGTATATGCCCGTTCTTAATAGACCCTTCTTCACGTGCCACAGAATGGTTGAAGAGTCACTTGAAGGAGGCACGCCTAGAAGTCATCAACCAACAGGTATTAATTCCTGCAACAGCTACAGTTCTTATGTAGTGAATAAGAAGTAAACTAACACTATGGTGTAGATTTTACGCTCTGCTGCCAGCAGGCTTGAAGGCAGGAAGGGCACATAAAATCCAGCAGGTGGCTTTCATGCCATCTACCTGCTAACTGTCATGTGTTTGGGTGGGGATGTGACTGGCAGCCTGCCTGTTTTGGGCTTAATGAGGCCATTAAGTGGCCATTTAATGGCAACATAAGGGTTTCTTCCAGCTGTCGCTGCTACTTTACCTGTGCGATGCAAACAAATGCAAATGGCATTCATGCCACCAGCCAGCAGGAAGACTGACCTGCCATTAACCAGCCATTGGGAAAATTTCTAAGGTGATTTTATGCCGACAGGTTTCTGATTTTTACAGTCCTGCTCGTTTCCCTTCTCTTGTCTACCAACATAATCGCTGCTGGCAGGATGGGGCAATTCTGTTCATAGTTCCAAATCAGGATAGGGTGTGGGTTGAAGGGCAACTAACAGGTGATGGTACTCCTACATGAATCTACTGCCCTTGCCCTTCTAAGGCTGAATGTTACGCTATAGTGAAGGGAGATTTGGCTGGGGCCAAATTCTCTGACCTTACTGCAACGGAAGTGTGACACGAACGGCCGGTAAGATTGCACCTCGGGTGTTAGAGATCATGAGTCTGGAAGGTTTTGTCAAAGGAGCCCTGGTGAGTTGCTGCAGTACATCTCATACACACTGCTGCCATTGTGTGTTGGTCGTGGAGAGAATGAATGTTGATGGTGGTGACTGTGTACTGGAATGGAGAGGCCTAAGGCAAACTCACCCTTGTACAAATATAAAATACTGCAGATGCAGGAAATCTGGAATAAAAATAGAAAATTCTGGAAATACGCCGCACGTCTCGCAACATCTTTGGAGAGCAAAACAGAGTTAATGAAAGACCATCCATCTGAAATGCTAACTCTTTTTCTCTCCGACTATTGTAAATGAGTTTACTTCTCCCATTCAGCAGTGAGTGCACGAACCTTGGGAGGAATCTTCTGCTCTCGCTAGTGATGAGCTTTGATGTGGGAAGGGGGTGTGATGTACCTAAATTCTGCAACCTTTCCACCACCACCATAATAAAGGCCTGGGTGGGAAGGTCAACTGCCCTGCCCCTCGCCAATTGAGGCCCTTAATTGGCTAGTTAATGACCAACTAAAGGACCTCATGCCATCACTGCTGGGCTTAACCAAACTGCAAGTGGCCCTGTCACCATGTGACATGTCACCTTAATTGGGTGGAGGAGGAGTTGGGGTAGAGGGGCATCCCTTGACCAGTGGTATTCAGTACCTGATGAAGGCTGGACATCAGGAAGTGGGCTCCGGGGGTGTCCTTTCAACAGTAGCCACTGTCTCCTCAATGGAGTGCTGAGTGCAAGGTGGGACTTCTATACTTCCCTCCCCGGGGTCTTGAATCGAGGGGAAGCCTCACCATTGCCTGATTGTCTTGTGGTTCAGTGGGCTTTCCTGAAAAGAGGCACTGTGTGTCTCTCACCAGCTTTCCAGCCAGCAGGCGAGACCTCTGACACCTCAACAAAATTCTTCCCCTCATTTCAATATTGAAATATCATCAAAAGCTGGTAATCAAAATACCTGAACATGTGTTTGGCATAGCTTCCCCAGTATAATTGCACTGTGGGTATTATTTCTTCATAGTCTCCCCTTGATCTCGTTCATTATATGGGGTCTGAACATGTTCCATGCTAATAAGCTGCTTTTTATGTGTGGGTAACTAGGACACCTACTCAATACATCAATCCACAACTTCACTACATTCTGATCTATTCAACTGATGTAATGGAGCTCTACAAAAGCTCTTTCAGGGAACCTGCTGTTCAGCAAATGTTGAGCCTTTCCTTTGGACAGTTTGGTTGCTGGGCATATCAAAATTCATGGGTGTTAAATCCATGTTGCTAATATGACACAATGGGTGGAATTTTCCCATCCCACCCTCTACGGGAATCGTAGTGCGTGGGGGGGGGGCGGACCATGCAAATGTCCGTTAACCTTGGGCTAGATTTTCTGGTTTTGGGGCGAATGCGACTGGAAAATCCCACTCAGTGAGTACTTGGCCCTGATCTAGCGGCCACGTTGGCTGTGAGCACAAATCCTGCAATGACTGCTAAATCCTGCGAGCGGCTAAAAATTATTTTTGTGCTGGTGAGATGCGCCCCCTCCCCCTGTCCCCTTGCTGGTGACATGATGAAGTTCACAAAAGGGCAAGAACCTGATTTAAATATATTAACATAATTTTACATATTATTAAGGGGCTTGACACTGTAGCGTCCGACCATGGTGCATCCTCCACAGTTATGCTGTGGCTCTGAATCTTTGCTGCCCTCAGTTTGATTTTCTTCATTCTCGTACCGGCTTTTCCACTAACACTGAATTCGCTGCTGTAGCACAGTTATTTGATGAGCGAGCAGATGTTACAACTTTTAACTTGAAACCAGCTTCATACCTCATTCTTTTAGCTGGAGGATATTTTTCTGTTCATTGTTCGCCATGCACGATCTGCTCTTTGTGGGTGTTTCTTAAACTGCTCTACGTCTTGGGTATTGCCTCCTTAATCCCACGTGTCAATTTATATGGTGAGGAAGACATGTATTTCTGAGGTGAAGAATTGAGACTGACTCTTAATGCAAATAAAAGATTCATTAGCAGAACAGTGGGGTTGAATTATATGCCGAGTGTAGGCCTAAATATAATGGCCGCAATTCTCCCAAAAAGCTCTAAGTGTCGAATTTGCGTGAAAACTGGAGTAATTCACGCTATTTTTTTCAGTGGGAGTTCAGAGAAGAATCTCCCACATTCTGTGCACTGCAGAGGCCACCAGCGTGAATATCATTAAATTTGAGAGGGCGGAGCCTATTCCCACTGGAGAGGCTGAAAGCAGCGCGCTGAGCGGGCCACTACGCATGCAGCGATCTGTCAGTGCCGAGATCGGCGCAGCCCTGAGATCCCGCAATGTTGGCTCTCCCCATCCTCCCACAGTCCTGACCCCTCCAGCAGGCTGACTGACACCTCCCCCACCCTGTCTGACCCACCCCCATGTTAGCCTACTCTGATCGCTGGCCTCCTTCCTTTCTCTACCGATCCTTTTGCAGAGTGGCAGCGGGACCCCCTACCCCCACCAATTGCCCCCTAGGACCCACCCCACTAGGCCCTCCTATATGCCCTGTCACCTCTGGCCTGCCCTCTTGGCATTGCCCTATGCCTAGTGGGCAGTGCCAAGGTGCCCCTTGGGCACCTTGTGGGCAGTGCCAACAGGCCAACACCTAAGGGGCACCCCCCCCCCCCGTTCCCGACCCTCTCGGGGGCCCCGATTGCCCCCACCTTCACCCCAGCAGGGTCAGGCCGCTAGCTCCCCCAAAGTGGAGCTATTGTAATCCCCACTGGAGTGAAACACACTGGCGGAGGAGAGGGGGATTGCTAGCGGGCCTGGAGACTTCAGTCCCCGGCTGGCTAATCACATTGAATTTACATTGAAATCCCCCTGGATACCTAATGCAGCTCCGCGCCTATTTCCAGCACGGAGCTGACGGCGCCAGAAATCTGGCGCCGGGAGAGGTGCTTGGGGCGGGAAATCTGTCACTGATCGCGCTAATCTGGCCCGCTGAAATCTCCCGGCCCATTGCGCTAATTTATTCATGCAGCGGGATAGGAGAATCACCCGCAATATTTGGTGCAAAGAAAATGAGGCTGTCTTATAGATTCAGTCAACTTATATGTTATTGTCTACAGTATGTACTGGCATGAATCATCTATTGTTCAATAGTTTGCATAAAACATATTTTTGAGAATTATACCTCGCTTCACGTAATAAACTTCTTAGGGACATCTATGTAAAGTGATCGTTATTTTATATTTAAATACAAATTGAACATTTCTCTTTCGCTGGGCCACTCGTTATTATATTCCTGATTCCTGAATATTAAGTAGCTAACCAATTGTCTTTATTATTGTCTTGGCAGGATTCTAACTTCATTACAGCTGTAGAGCTGGCCGTACGCTTTGGGAAGACACTAATTATCCAAGAGATGGATGGAGTTGAGCCTGTATTATACCCACTTCTGAGAAGGGATCTTATTGCTCAAGGTAAGTGTTTCTATTCAGTGCATTTGGTTTAATGAACGAAATAATTAACAGGATGCTGTTAGTAGGAGTATCAGAATGTTGATTTGGGGGTTGGTGGTGGAAACCAGGCCTGGTGTTGGTAAAGAACAGGAGGCTTGTTCCTCTGGTAGCAAGGAATGTGAAGAGCAAGTGAACATTAAGTATGAAACTTATGCATTAGTCCATGAGGAGGCTTTTTCTTTTGCTAATGTTCTGTGCCAGTGTAATGACACCAATGATATCATGGATCCTATTCACTTAGTTCAAATATTTTTATTTCAACTATGACTACAATGCATTCAATATTATTTGGTGCTCTACATAAGCTATTCTTAATTTCCCTTAATGTTTTATGTAATTTATATAGATTCCATACTTAATATTAGTGCTCATAGATTGAAAAAAATTAATACACAGAGCTGAAGCACCTTCACTTTTCTTGTAATTCTCTGTTTTTGGTCAGAATATGCACATGAAATGCATCTTTATGTCCTGGAACCTCTCACCTAGTTGGTGTTGTGGCTGACTCTCTGTTTATTCATGTGACATCCCACATATGACCTTGGTTCTATATTTAGCTACAGACCAAGGACCTGCTTTTTTCATAGTCACTGTGATAGGAAAATATTAAAGTATGTGTGTCATTGTGTATCTATCTGTGTAGATATATCTACCTACATATATGTCTACATATATAATAATTAAGGTTACTCAAAATTTCATCAAAACGGTAATAATAATACTAATTGTAGTTAATTTTCTAGTTTCGCCATTTGCATAGTTATTTGCACCAAACACAGAATTTGTATGTATGCGGGGGACTGGAAAATGTGTTGATGAAATTTAGAGAGATGCTGAAATTAAGAGGGGGAAATGCAAAAGAAATGGATGAATGCAGCTCCTTCTAATTCTTCTCAATCTATTGGCTGCCTTCAACATGTCTAAAGGGGAAGAGGCCAGAGGAGTGAAATGTGCATGTTGGAACATTTGGAACTTCCCTCTGTGTTAAAATCATGTTACCCTATTGTAATTAAACTATTACTGTGAAGATCCCACATGTTTCAGGCAGAAGCTTGCTGCCTCTGATGTTTCTTTTTAAATCAGTATGAGATGAAAACATGGCAATAATCTGTTGTAGTTACTCTTTCCCTAAATATCCAACTCCTTTACTCTACATAATTTGCCACACATATGATGTAATGGAGAGATAAAATTGACATCATGTATTTAATAAAAAGCCCCAAAAGAATCAATTAGAAACTATGGCCAGGATTCTCCCAACTCGCTGCGCTGCTTGAGTAGTGCAGCGGGCCTGGAGACATTAGTGGGGGTGCCTATAGCGGGACTTGCGATCGGCATCTGGCCGATCGTAAGTCTCCCGGGCCGTTTTTTTCCACGTAATCAGCCTCACGGCAGAAATCAGTGCAGGGCTGATTACCATATGAAAATCATCATTTCTATATGATTAGCGAGCCGGGGATGGCAGGCCCACTGCCCCCCCCCCCCCCCCCCCCCCCTCCACACAGCCGGGAGAGGTTCCCACCAGTGGGGTTTACAACTACTCCTCACCAAAGCGTGCTCACCCTGCTGGTGGGGACAGAGGCCATTAAGGCCCCCCCCCCCCGCAGGGGGTGCCCCTTGGGCAGTACCAGCCAGGCAATGCCAGCCTGGCACCCTGTCACTGCCTGCTGGGAACTCTGCCACTTCATATGGGGCACTCTGGAGCTGCCTGCCGGGCACTCTGGCACTGTCCGCCTGGCACCGAACAGTCCAACGCCGGCATCTCCACATCACCGAACAGTACCACAGGGCAGGGCCAGAGGGGCAGGGCCCACTGTGAGCAGGGCTTTCTGGGGGGCCAATCGTTGGTGGTGGAGGACCCGCTGTGCCCTCTACAATGGGATTGGTGGGGTTGGGAGGGAGGAGGTGATTGGGGCTGGCCATGAGGGGCTGGCAATTGGGGATGGCTCGGTGGGGGCGGGGGGGGGGGGGGGGGGGGTGGTTGCGAGGCCGCAGCAATTGGAAGGGGAGGTTCAGCGAATGGATGGAGGCAGGGCGGGGGGTGTGGTTCGGGTAGGCCAGCGATTGGGAGGCTGGCACAGTGTGGAGCACAGAGTCTGGAGATTCATGAAACGGTAAGTACACCCAAAAAATGAGCAGGAAATTCTCCCGTTTTCCCGCCCATTGGGCACTTAGTTTTTTTGGGAGAATCGTGGTCTATAAAATAAATTATAACTGATGTAACATCTTATCTTGCCATTGCAACATCTAGCTGTGTCTTTAGTATTCTGGTCTCAACCATTTTTCCTCATACTGCTGAAGCTGCCCAATAAAGATTTCCTGGTGTCTGGCCAATTCTTCCCTTCATAGTGCTGAACCAGGCTCTCCCTTCCAGCTATCTGATGTATCTGAAAATATTGTGCTGGGGTTAGCTTTTCCCAAGCCATCAAGCACCATATAACTCAAAGGTTCCCCTGAGATGCCTATTTTCAAACCGAAGGATAAGTTAATAACTGATATCAAAAGCACTGCTGTTCTCTGCAAAATCTCTGATCCTCTCATGTCACTCTTATGAACGCTTTGCTTGAATAGGCTCTGGATGGAAATTGGATGGAATTGTGTCGCAGAGGATTAGAAAATGGGGCAGAAGCAGAACCCTGCTCCATATTTTTACTTAGTCATTTTCCAGGAAGGGGGCTTAGAGTGGTATTATGAGCAAATCTTTTATCTTAACACCGGTGGGCAACTCTTGATTTCCAAGACTAGAATTTTAGTCTAGTGTGCATGTTGCAGCCGTTAGAAAGGCTCACAATATTGATGCAAAGGGTAATTGATCCCAGCTTGAAAGGTGGTTGTTTTGTTACTTGTGATTGCTGATGGATACTCATGATGCACCCATTTCATCCTCTGTTCAGTGATTTTAAATATCCTTCTGATTTGGGTGAATTTGGCCCTGTTCCACTGGTGGAGCAAAGTCTATTTTATTTCAGCCCTTTATCTTTTTACACGGTGGATAGCCACAGTAATGGATAATGGACAGCTGATGATGCATTATATAATTAGCATGTTTTAAAACAAGAAATGCTTGAAAATCGGCACCAACTTCTAAGATTGATGTATGAAAGGAGAATGGATTTGATTTCCAAGGACACCTTTCTGAGGTAGCTCATTTTAACATTCCTGGAACAGTTATGCATTCCTTTTGAATTGAACTTGCTGATACCAAAGACTATCTGGACAATATATAATATCTTCTGGAAGATAGTAGATACTTTCCCACCAGCTTGCCTTGGTGAAAAGTCACCAGCTACTGAAATGCCTGTGCATGTTGCAAATATTCTGACAACTTAGTGCCCAATAATTGATTTGCATCTCCCATTAATTAGATAGATGTCCCATCATGCACTGATGCTGTGGTGAATCCGTTACCTCTCTTTTTGCTCCCGTAGACCTGGGCCCAGATGAGAAACAAGAAATGGTGCTATAACTGCCGTAGATATGCCAAATTTGTAGCATGGTGCTGCTCTTCACATTAAAGTACTTAACAAGTTCAGCCATGGAACATTTTATATCACTAAAGTAGTTTTAATGCATGTTAACCATAACAGGAAGGATAATTCAAACAGTATTATTTTATTCGTTTCTTGTAAATGTCGTTAGATTGTCTTAATTTTAAATTGGTCAAAAAGGTGAAAACGTTTGTTTGACACATATTTAAAACATAAACTAAACATATATACTAAACTAAACATACATATTGGGTGGCATGGTGGCACAGTGGTTAGCACGGCAGCCTCACAGCACCAGGGACCCCGGTTCAATTCCCATCTTGGGTCACTGTCTGTGTGGAATTTGCACATTCTCCCTGTGTCTGCGTGGGTTTCTTCCGGGTGCTCCAGTTTTCTCCCACAGTCCAAAAATGTGCGGGTTTGGTGGATTGGCCATGCTAAATTGCCTCTTAGTGTCAGGAGACTAGCTAGGGTAAATGCATGGGGTTATGGGGATAGGGCCTGGGTGGGATTGTAGTTGGTGCAGACTCGATGGGCTGAATGGCCTCCTTCTGCACTGTAGGATTCTATGATATAAGGCCTTTTTGTCATAATGGAGAAATTTAAGATCTCACAGATAAAATTAGTTTTTCAGAAATAATGTTAAGCAGGAATAATGGCTTAGTATACTGTTTAAAAATCAAGTTACACATCATTGTGTGATGCATAGTTTTTTTCGAGATTTTTTTATAGCGTGAATAATAGTATCAAATCAAATGATTTATAAGATTTCCACGTGATGATTTCAACAGCAGACCCAGTGGAGAAGCAAACTCTTTGACAGTAATTTATGGCTTTCCGCGTTTAACTGTGGCAGAGGTTACTGTTGATTGCACAGTTGTAATGATGGTAAATGCTGACTGTTTCATTGCAAAATCCGGAGACTAGGGCAACAAAGTATTTCCTTATCCAAGCAGATTGAAGGATTGAGAAATAAACAGCAAAACTGAGAAGGAAGTGTAGAGTGGGTGAATTCAATATAAAATCAGGTACTGAAAGCAAGATACAGAGAGAACAAAAGATTGTGTGAAAAAAAAGGATAGTAAAAATAAAAAAGCATATTATCTCAATGGTGAGAGTTTGAAAAGTTCTGAGATGCAGAAGGATCTGGATGTCCAGGTGTATGGATCGCAAAAGGTCTGTATACAAGTACAGCAAGTAATTAGGAAAGCTAATAGAATGTTATCGATTATTGTGAGAAGAATTAAATACAAAAACGGACGTTATTCTTCAGTTATACAGGGCATTTGCGAGACCACATCTTGAGTACTGTGTACAGTATTGGAATACTTATTTAAGGAGATATGTAAGTGCTGTGGAAGCAGTTCAGAAAGATTTACTAGCCTGGAATGGTCAGGTTGACTTAAGAGGAAAAGCTAGTCAGGCTAGGCTTGTATCTGCTGGAGTTCAGAAGAGTAATAGGTGACTTAATTGAAACATATAAGATCCTGAGGAGTCTTGACAGGGTGAATGTGGAAATTATGTTTCCTCTTGTGGGAGAGTCTAGAACTATTGGTCACTGTTTAAAAAGAAGGGGTCATCCATTTAAGACCAAAGTGATGAGAAATCTTTTCTCTGAGGGTAATGAGCCTTTGGAACCCTCTTACATAAAAGATGGTGGAAGCAGAGTCTTTGAACTAGATAGGTTCTTGATAAACAGAGAGATACAGGTTTTTGGAAGTTGAAGTTACAATCAGATCAGCCAAGACCTTATTGAATGGTGGAGCATGCTAGAGGGGCCGATTGGCCTACTCCTGCTAATTCCTTTGTCTGTATTTTCATATGTATGTT
The DNA here is from genome assembly GCF_964213995.1 of Mustelus asterias. Taxonomy (NCBI): domain Eukaryota; kingdom Metazoa; phylum Chordata; class Chondrichthyes; order Carcharhiniformes; family Triakidae; genus Mustelus; species Mustelus asterias. The sequence continues at coordinate 79,948,633 of NC_135810.1, forward strand.
CATATGAACAAAGAACAATACAGCACAGGAACAGGCCCTTCGGCCCTCCAAGCCTGCGCCGCTCATGTGCCCAACTAGACCATTCGTTTGTATCCCTCTATTCCCAGTCTGTTCATGTGGCTATCTGGATAAGTCTTAAACTTATGAGATGGAAAGGACAAATACAAAAGTAATTTTAAATTTGATACTTCTAAAATCATCAGCAACAATCTAAAACTGAAGGAATGAGACTCCACACACTGATGGTTAAGCTTCAATACCAGAGAGGTTGATTTGACAGTAATGAACAATTCTTTAGCATTAATTTTAAAAATAAATGTAGTAGTATACAACTCACTATGCTGTATCTCACTTCCACTGACTCTAAAACCCATGATGTGGAGATGCCGGCATTGGACTGGGGTAAACACAGTAAAACGTCTCACAACACCAGGTTAAAGCCCAACAGGTTTATTTGGTAGCAAAAGCCACTAGCTTTCGGAGCGCTGCCCCTTAGTCAGGTAAGTGGGAGTTCTATTCACAAACAGGGCATATAAAGACACAAACTCAATTTACAAAATAATGGTTGGAATGCGAGTCTTTACAGGTAATCAAGTCTTAAAGGTACAGACAATGTGAGTGGAGAGAGGCTTAAGCACAGGTTAAAGAGATGTGTATTGTCTGCAGCCAGGACAGTTAGTGCAAAATCTCACTAACTGTCCTGGCTGCAGACAATACACATCTCTTTAACCTGTGCTTAAGCATCTCTCCACTCACATTGTCTGTACCTTTAAGACTTGATTACCTCTAAAGACTCGCATTCCAACCATTATTTTGTAAATTGAGTTTGTGTCTTTATATACCCTGTTTGTGAATAGAACTCCCACTTACCTGATGAAGAAGCAACGTTCCGAAAGCTAGTGGCTTTTGCTACCAAATAAACCTGTTGGACTTTAACCTGGTGTTGTGAGACCTCTTACTGTCTAAAACCCATAGGCATGTTATTACCCTTTCCAAACTCCATTCCTTAAACTCCATTCCTTAAACACCTTTCCAACCTGCACCCTTCAGTTCTCTGTATTTCTGTCTGATTCTTATGCTCCATCACTGACATAACATTCAATTTCTTGTCCCTTTTCTCTGGTTTTCGTTCTACCTTAACTTCTCATCAAGATTTTCAAAATCTCTTTACCTGTTTTTTTCACCATAACTTTGGCATATTTCCAAACTTTTTCACTGACATATGTTTTCTCTTATTTAAAGCATCTTTGGATGTTTACTAGATTAAGGACATTTCATAAGAGCAAGTTGTTTCGATAGGACCCTGATACAAATTTAACTTTTTAAATTAGTGTGTAATTTAGTGCGATTAATTAAAGATTACGCTATGCATACTTTTTTTAATAGGACCTCGGTATGTTGTACAAATTGGGGATAAAATAATTGACTACAATGAAGAATTCCGCTTGTTCCTGGCAACCCGCAACCCCAACCCTTCCATTCCACCAGATGCCGCTTCTATTGTCAATGAGGTTAATTTTACAACGACAAGGGAAGGTCTCAGGGGTCAGGTAAAGAAATAACAATGTTTTTTACTAACTTTATATTATACTATCAATATGCAGTATGGTTCCTTGTGATGAGTCAAGAGTGTGGCATTTTATGTTGTGTATAATATATTATCCCACTATTTAACATCGAAAAATGTGTTTTATTGCAAATAAATCTTATGGGTGTGTTAATTGTATTCTGATTTGAGTTATATGCTTCTGGTCACAGGTTTATTTTTATGTATTTGTTTTGTTATGTATCGTGCATTTTAGAAAGCACAGAATCTAAAGAACAATGTTTGGGAATTGCTGTAGGTTGCAGGCAGGAAGCTAGGCAAGTGGAAGTACAAAGAAGGTTGTGAGATGGTTGCGAGGGAGGATGGATGATTGCTGTTAGAAAAAAATGATTCATAAGCATTTTTAAAGAACATAAAGCTTGTACGCAACAGATGCTTTGACCCACTTGGAGCAAGTTTTAGGTCAGAATGGATTGTCATAGAGAAGGAGGGAATGGATAGCAGGAAGAAAAAAACGTACCATGATATTTGTTGGAAATAGCCTGGAACAGACAACTGGAGGATACTGGATGAGGTGTATGGCTAAAGAAGGTTGCAAAGATAGGCAAATGCAAAACTGTTAACAAGCTTTAAATAAGGCATATTGGGAGATGAGAATCGTTGTAGGTCGACAAAGCTCGCATAATGGATGTGTGATGTGTAAGACATGAGGTGGGCTCATACATTTTACAAATGCTGCCAATTGGAATTGTGTGAAGGATAAATATACAGCAATGCTTGAGATCTGAAGAAGCTGAATGAAATTTAAGATTTTTCTCTTTAGTGTAACCTTTTTAACTCAAATCAAGTAAAGCTGTTAATCTTTGTAAATGATATTAATATGCATCTTCAAATAGTGCAATGTCTTTATTCCTTTGAAGCTGTTAGCTGTCACCCTACAACATGAGAAACCAGAACTTGAGGAACGTAAAACAGCACTTCTACAACAGGAAGAAGAGAAAAAGATTCAACTAGCAAAGCTTGAAGATTCTCTTCTGGAGGTATCACATATAGAAACTTGTATATTTGTATCAGCATATTTAACAATAACCCTGCATTTGAAGTAATGCTATTATTGTAGCATTTCAATATGATGCCATTAAGTTTATATTTTCTCTTTGTAAGATGGCAAACTTTTCATTGTCTGAAGATGGTGACAAGCAACATTTTTTTGTATGATGATTTTTCATGATTGAACTCATGATTTCTCATAATTTGCGAGCAATTCACTTACCACCTTTTGTCATTGGTAAGTTTGCCAGTTAAATTATGATAAGCACAGTTCATTGAAGCGATTCTTGGAATTAGGATTTGGGGAGAAAATAAATCCAGTCTGGTCAGCTTTATCCTGTTCACATGGATACCCCTTGCTGGGTACCGTATTTGTCCAACAAGGTTTTGGTTGAATACAGGGAAAGTGTTGTTCACAAAACACCTCTGGTACATATTAAAATCAGGTTTTTTTACAGAAAAAGTCAAAAATGGTAGCACAAATATATATTCCTTGGAATCCAGATTTATTTTAAAAATTTATTATTTTTGATAATTCAATTGTAAAAGTTAAAATTTTAAAAGGTTGACCACTCTTGAGTTCAAACTGCACAGGGATGTGTAAGAAGTTTTGTTAATAACACCACAACACTTGCATACTGCCTTTTTAACTCAAATTCAGCAAAACCAAGGGGGCACTTCTCCCAACCTGCTGTGCTGCTCTAGCAGTGCAATGGGCCAAGACATATCAGCAGAGGTCATTTAGCGGGCTCCCCACTGGGTGTCACGTCCTCTGCGTGTTTCTGGCTCCAAGCTTTTTGGAGACAAATCTACATTTAAATGCCATTAGCAGATCTGGGACTGAAATTTCCGGGCCAGTTAGCATCACTACCTTGCCACCACACCCCCCCCCCCCCCCCCCCCCCCTGCCACCCCAGTGAGGTTTACAACAGCTCACCACTAACGAGCAACAGGTGGCCAATCCTGCTTGAGGTAAGAGAAGCCATGGAGGCCACCCCAGGAGGTTGGGGGTAAGGGGGGGGGGGGGGTGTGCCCCTTGGGCATTGCCAGCCTGGCAGTCTCTGCTCTGCCAGATCGGCGTATGTGCAGTGGCCCGCTCAGTGCTATACTGCCGACCTCTCCAATGGGACTAGCCCCGCCCACTGATTTTCAATGTGAATCTCACTGGGACACTCTGCAGTGCTCAGAGTGTGAGAAATTCATTTTGAAATCCTGCTAAAAACCAGCGGGAGTTACTCCAGTTTTTACGCGAATTCGGCACTTTGAATTTTTTTGGGAGAATTATACCAAATTTTAAATTCATATCCAACTTGGAAAACTATTGTTAGTATTTTTAGTTTTGCAGATATACTGGCTGCAAAATTGGACTCCATAGTGGTCATAGTTTCAGTGTGGCAGGTGCTGTTTTGGCACCAAAATGAGATCCATCCCACAGGTACACAATTACAGTGCAACTCGAACCAAATGACATCTCAATGAAGACGTTAGTAGAGGAATTAGGAACATGTACTGAAAGTTGGCAGAAAGGAGGCAGATCAAATCAGATAATATTTTAATTTAATTATTTAGTTAATTTAGATAAATGCTAGGTGATGCGTTTTGGTAGATCAAACCAGTGCAGGACTTACTCAGTTAATGGTAGGATGTTGGGGGGAGTTATAGAACAAAGAGATCTAGGGGTACAGGTTCATAGCTCCTTGAAAGTGGAGTCACAGGCAGTAGTAGAGGCGGGTACAACTTTGTCTTTTAAAAAGCATTTGGACAGTTACATGGCTAAGATGGATATAGTGGGCCAAATGCGGGCAATTGGGACTAGCTTAGTGGTTAAACCCGCACCCCCCCGACTCCTGGGGTGGCCTCCATGGCTTTTCTTACTTCAAGCAGGATTGGCCATCTGTTGCTCGTTAGTGGTGAGCTGTTGTAAACCCCACTGGGGGGAGGAGGGAGTGGGGCAAGGTAGTGATGCTACCAGGCACGGAAATTTCAGTCCTAGGCCTGCTAATAGCATTTAAATGTAGATTTTAAAAGGGTGGCATGGACAAGTTGGGCCAAAGGGCCTGTTTCCATTTTTTAAACCTCTATGACTCTGAAAGTCACCATGTACTGCTGATTTGATGCCAGCATTGCCATTTTCAACCTCTCACTCTCTTAAACACGTACAACTAAAAATGTGTTCAGCAGTCGGAAGAACTGCACCCCACAGTGCTACTTAAAAGGATCATCAAACTCTCTCAAGTAAGTTGCAAATTAACTTCCACTGGCTTTTGTTGAGTTTGGCTAGTGCTTGGTTGTTTCCAGAGTTTCTTACAGCTGGTGAGATCTACAGGCAGTGATGCTTCCTGTGGAGAACTTTGCGCTCGTCTGTCACAAGGAGGCAGATGATGCATAGAGTCATAGAGGTTTACAACATGGAAACAGGCCCTTTGGCCAAACTTGTCCATGCCGCCCTTTTTTTTTAAACCCCTAAGCTAATCCCAATTGCCCGCATTTGGCCCATATCCCTCTATACCCATCGTACCCATGTAACTATCTAACTGCTTTTTAAAAGATAAAATTGTATCCACCTCTACTACTATCTCTGGCAGCTTGTTCCAGACACTCACCACTCTCTGTGTGAAAAAATTGCCCGTCTGGACACTTTTGGATCTCTCCCCTCTCACCTTAAACCTTTGCCCTCTAGTTTTTGACTCCCTTACCTTTGGGAAAAGATATTGACTATCTACCTTGTCTATGCCCCTCATTATTTTATAGACCTCTATAAGGTCACCCCTCAGCCTCCTACGCTCCAGAGAAAAAAGTCCCAGTCTATTCAGCCTCTCCTTATAACTCAATCCATCAAGTCGTGGTAGCATCCCAATAAATCTTTTCTGCACTCTTTCTAGTTTAATAATATCCTTTCTATTATAGGGTGACCAGAATTGCACACAGTATTCCAAGTGTGGCCTTACCAATGTCTTGTACAACTTTAACAAGACGTCCCAACTCCTGTATTCAATGTTCTGACCGATTAAACCAAGCATGCCGAATGCCTTCTTCACCACTCTGTCCACCTGTGACTCCACTTTCAAGGAGCTATGAACATGTACCCCTAGATCTCTTTGTTCTGGAACTCTCCCCAACGCCCTACCATTAACTGAGTAAGGCCTGCTCTGGTTCAATCTACCAAAATGCATCACCTCGCATTTGTCTAAATTAAACTCCATCTGCCATTTGTCAGCCCACTGGCCCAATTGATCAAGATCCCATTGCAATTGGAGATAACTTCACGGTCCACCATGCCACCAATCTTGGTGTCATCTGCAAACTTATTAACCATGCCCCCTATGTTCTCATCCAAATCATTAATATAAATGACAAATAACAGTGAGCCCAGCACTGATCCCTGAGGCACACCACTGGTCACAGGCCTCCAATTTGAAAAACAACTCTCTACAACCACCCTCTGGCTTCTGGTCAAGAAGCCAATTTTGTATTCATTTAGATACCTCACCCTGGATCCCGTGAGATTTAACTTTATGCAACAACCTACCATGCGGTACCTTGTCAAAGGCCTTGCTAAAGTTCATGTAGACAACATCAACTGCACTGCCCTCATCTACCTTCTTGGTTACCTCTTCAAAAAACTCAATTAAATATGCAGGCCGTGGCAACAGACAAGGAAACTCTGTCCCTCAAAATTCAAAATTGATAAGGAGGAAATGATGAATAGACTGGCGGTACTTAAAGTTGACAAGGAGCAGAAGGAAATGAGAATGGAAATTGCAGGGGCACTGGCCATAATCTCCCAGCCTTCTCTAGACTCAGGGGAAGTGCCAGAGAATTGGGGAATGCAAATGTTACACTCTTGTTCAAAAAAGTTGTGAGGATAATCCCAGCAATTACAGACCAGTCAGTTTAGCATCAGTGGTGGGCAAGCTTCCAGAAATAATTATCCGGGATGGAATTAGTAGTCACTAGGATGGAAAAATGTGGGTTGAGCCAGCATGGATTTCTAAAAGGGAAATTCTGTTTAACTAACTTGCTGATGTTTGTTGAGGAGGTAACAGAAATGCTATAATTGATGAGGTCAGATGAGGTCCAAACTACAACTAAAAATTCCTGAGCGCTGCAGAATGGAGTGCTACAATGATTTAAAAGCTGACCAGGTGATCGGTGGGTATGGAGATTGAAGTGACATGGCCACTTCAGAATTTTCACAGGCAGAAATTTCACAGGCAGAATTTTCACAGGCAGGAATGCAGATGTTGATCACAGAGCTGCCTGAAATCACCATTCCAGGGGTGATCTTCAGGTCTGCAGGGCTGGAAGGGGCAGTCCAACCATGACACCCCCATCCCAGTGGAGAGTGGCAGGGTCAACCCCTTGCCCAAGCCCACCCAACTCCCAGGACCTCTGAGGAACCTTCCTCTGCAGCCTGGCAGCAGCAGAGGGGCAAATGGCCACTGGACCGACCTCCTTGAGCCCCCTCAGGGCCCTAGGCACCGTAAGAAGTCTCACAACACCAGGTTAAAGTCCAACAGGTTTATTTGGTAGCAAAAGCCACTAGCTTTCGGAGCGCTGCTCCTTCGTCAGGTGAGTGGGAGTTCTGTTCACAAACAGGGCATATAAAGAAACAAACTCAATTTACAAAATAATGGTTGGAATGCGAGTCTTTACAGGTAATCAAGTCTTAAAGGTACAGATAATGTGAGTGGAGAGAGCATTAAGCACAGGTTAAAGAGATGTGTATTGTCTCCAGACAGGACAGTTAGTGACATTTTGCAAGTCCAGGCCATTTCCTGGAACAGTTCAGCTTTTTTTCTCTCTTTCTTGCCTCCCTGAGCAATGCAAACAGTTGTCCATTATTTAGGACATGCATTGATTGATCACCTTTTATAATTAAAAATCTTGTGTATTGCATATTTCTCGATGGCTTATTATTGAATCTAGTCTGCATTAGAGTGAAAGAGTGCTGTGATAAATTCCTTTAATTCAGACCTTTTCACTGCACTTTAAAACTGAAATCTTTAAAAGCAATTTCAGTGGAGGAGAAACTTTGTTCCAAATCTGCTGTGCAGTTTGTTGTAATTGAAAATGTCCTTGATGTAAATTTAATGCTTCTAAATTTGGTTATCAGTGACTTCATGTGTGGTTGACCAGGTTTACGTGATCAGCATTATATTAAAGCTTTGGAAGTAATTAGTGTGGTAAATTGTGAGCACGGAATTGCAGAAAAGACTGTTGTTAAACTCAATTTGAGGTCCCATCCACAAGTGATAAAAATGTGTGATAAGGTAAACCAAGGACTCCAATTAATCTTCAGAGTGCTCCCAATAAGTATTAGATTAGCAAGACAATTTTTAAACCTTATTTTAAAAAGAGATAAATCTTCTATAGCCGATTGTGTTAATTGTAATTTCGCATGTCTGTGAAAGTGGCATTGATCTAATTGGCTGAAAATGGGGAATTAAACTTTAAAAGTCTATGCAAAAATAAAATGACGCATTCAACGATGAGGGTTTTTTTCTTCCTTCTTTAAATTTGTGATAAACTGCAGACAAGTAAACTGGCCACATGCCCAGAATCACTGAACATCCTGTTTTTGATATGCAAATTTGGTTGTGGATACATTGGAGCCTGTGACCATGGGTCATCTTCAACAACTACATGAGACAAAAAAAATCATGATGTGTCTGCAAATTAAAAGTCCTTTTATCACGTCATTGATGATGGCTCTAGCTTTTCGCACTGCTTTAACACATCTCTGGTTGCTGGATTGCTATGGAGGTAAAGAAAGACTTGCATTTATGTAGCATCTTTTATGGCCATTGAAGACTTTACAACCAATTAACCACTTTATGAAAAGTGGCAAATTTTGTATCCATGTCTGGGCCTATTGAATAAATGCTCCCAACAGGGTAAAATTCAGGCTGTGGCTTTTTTGTGAACTTTGGAAATGTCAAAAAAAGAAACAGAATATTGCGACATCACAAGGGGCTGGAGATTGTGATCGGCGGGGAAGGTCTGGGTGGGATGCTCTTTCAGAGAGTCAGCGCTGACTTAATTGACAGGATGGCCTCTTTCTGTACTGTAGGCATTCTATGGATTGAGTCCACTGCTGTTGCGTCAACCTCAGCATGAGCTCCATCCAACCCACTGTGGCCACCTTGACCTGGTCACCTCTTCCAGCTGTTGCAGCTATGTCCCTAGATGCTCTCCAATTCTAACACTGGCACCAGAATTTTTCCATCCCACCGACTACGGGAATCGTAGTGGGCAGGGGGTGGGTGGGGGACCATGCAATGGTCTGCTGACTTCGGGCAGGATTTTCCAGGTTTTGGGCCGGGCTTGGCCAGAAAGCCCCACCCAGAAACTGTAAACCATCATCTAGCATCTTCCCTCAGTCATCCTTGACCAATCCTTCATCAGCTTTGCTCCTCCCTCCATCACCCTAGCCCTGCCCTGTGACCCTCAAACTACCCACAATCACCTGATCAACTGTCTGTCACTAATACCACCCCCCACCACCGTTGAACTGTCCCTGGCATCCTGAACCTGCCCCTCCTTTACGATTAACTTGCCAGCCATCATCCTTGTCTCTCTCTCTATCATCTTTGATCTGCCGAGCTACTCTCGACTCTCCCAAACTCACCATTGACCTGTCTTCAATCACCCTTGAAATCTCTCCGCTCTCATGCTTGAACTGTCATCCTATGACCCTTCTAAAGTCCTTCACGACTCACTCACCCATCCACGGACAACCATGTCCTGACTTCTCTGGATAGCTGTCACTCAAACTCAATTCAGCAGCTCCCCTGGTCCAACAAAATTCCAATACAAGTAAAGCAGCTCGTATCCTTTCCAAATCTACTAGGAAGACTACCCCGCTTGCAGTGCGCCACCTTCACCCAGTGCTGAATCTGAAGGCACATTTTTCTGATTTGTTGCAACTTAATTGTAAAGGGACAATTTAACCTGATGGCCCTAATGAGAATGCATGCCATCTAATGCATTAAAAAATAGGTTCCCATTGCTTGCCGTATGAACCACGACCTGCCACAAACATAATTTCCAACTTTCATTCCACTGCCAAGAGGTTGACATTCCCCCCCAAAATTCAAAACCCCTCCCGCCTTGTTTCCCATTCCCAGGAGCTTCATAAGCTTCTGCCCTTGGTGTTTTTTCTAAACTCAAGTTAGAAATGTACAGGAACCTGACAATCTGCAAACGTCCTTCATCAAGAGGGAATTGAACTCTAATTGACCTTGATATTGGAGCAATAATTTTAAAGGGAAAGGCTGGACATTCACTCACAATGTGGAGATGCCGGCGTTGGACTGGGGTGAACACAGTAAGAAGTCTTCTTACTGCATTCACTCACACACAGACTAGAAATGTGAGATCACCCAGGGTAATTCAAACATGTTACCAACAAATATTTGTTAATGCCCTGTGTTTTTACAATACTGTACTGAAATTGCATCGTGAAATGTTGTCTATGATCATGAACTTACGTTTGTTGCAACTCAAATAATGGGCTTTTTTGTTACATTTTCCCCACTCTTGATCTCTTTATATCACATGTGATACCCTGATCTAACGCTTGGTGACTGGAACTGATCTGTGCCTTTGCAAACATTGATGTGGAGATGCCGATGTTGGACTGGGGTGGGCACAGTAAGAAGTCTCACAACGCCAGATTAAAGTCCAACAGGTTTATTTGGTATCACGAGCTTTTGGGAGCGCTGCTCCTTCATCAGGTGAGTGGCGAAGGAGCAGCGCTCCGAAAGCTCGTGATACCAGATAAACCTGTTGGACTTGTGTTGTGAGACTACTTATTCTGCAAACATTAGTAGGTAACGAGTTAATTGGAATTCCACATGTATGCTAAGGTGATTCCTGCTCTGATTTTTCTTTATGTCTAAGTTCCTGAGCCTCTTCTTGGTGCACCCATTTGACAGCGTGATTGAGATTAAGCGCGCAGGATATGAAGAATTTCAGATGTACATTTGTATTCAGTTATTCTGTACTATCAGCAATGGAGCTCCAACATTCTGTGCTGTTACACTGCCATGAACGTTAATCGTTAATGTTATTTACATTGCCAATTTGGTTGAAAATCATAGTGTATTGGAGTATTGTCATCGGCACCAGGAAAGTGAAATAAGCCTGTTAAATGTCATTTCCAATCTTGGCCATGGCTGTGGGAAGTTTCAGATGAAGGCCAAGATTAATAAAAGAAATCCAAGTAAAATTTAAACTGCTCATGTGTACCTGCTAATTGCTACCATCAATGGAGGCCGGGGCTGAATTTTACAGCCCTGTGGCAGCGGCGAGCCATTCTGAAGTTCATTTTCTTCGGTGAGAGCGAAAAATCCTCCTGGTGTAAAATCCCACCCCAGGAAATGTGCAGGCTAGTGTCTCAGCTTCTGAAAGTACTGAAAAGAGGAAAAGACTGGTATAAGAATCCATGGGATCTGTACGTGCATATTATTTAGATTGCAAATTGTTCAAATTTAAATCTGTTTTTTATGCCAGTAAAATGGGTGAGTGAAACTCACAGAAATGAATTAAAATATGGAAATATTATTTTTCACAGACACTGGCCACTTCCCAAGGAAATATATTGGAAAACAAAGGGCTCATAGAGTCACTCAATCAGACCAAGGCCAGCAGTGCACTCATCCAGGAATCCCTCAATGAATCATTCAAATTACAAGTCTCTTTAGATCAGGTATTGTGGTTGTATAGTTTTATGTAAGAATTTATACAATTGAATTTAATAAAAAGAATGCAACCTGCAAGTGGTATACATTTTATCCATTTCAATTAATTTTAAAATGTTAAAAGAAACTTTTTGTATGCGTTAATATACTTTAGAAGTTTAATCATTTACAAGCATAATTATTGATCAATTATAGTTGCAATTAAGTTCTTTTATTAATTATCAATTATTATTAATGTCCAAAGGTCCAAGAGTCATTTTCAGGCATTATTTCAGGTGTTCTGCCTGTGGCTCATTTTCATTGTAGGTCTTGTCACAATCCTCTCAAATTCAGAGACTGATGTCACATGGCCAGCCATGGCATTTCGATCAGGAATCAATCACTAAGTATATCTGAATGGATATGTGGTGTTGTAGTCCTGGAGAGACCTAGGGGTGAAGTTTTGCTTCCAGTCATGAGCACAGAGGCAGGACTTTGACAGCTCTGCAAACATGACCTGGAAGAAAGTGCTCCGGAAGTTAGGCTTTTCATTCCAAGATATCGGGCTTCTCTGGCTTGGCAACCTAGAACTGCAGAGGCTGAAGGCTGCAGAGCTGGACTGCGCAGAGGTCCTGCCTCTGTGCTCCAGCACTGTGTCCAAGATTTTTAAAAGAGCAAAAGAACAGCCCTCACCCCCAGGAAGTGCCCCACCCATGCCAGCTGATGCCATCTCATGTTCTCTAACCAACCCCTCATCTGCACACATTGGCTGGAATTTTACCGCCCCATCCACCACGGGAATTGGAGCAGGCGAAGGGCTGACCATGGGAAAGTCCGTTGATCTCAGGCGGGATTTTATGGCCTCACTTGTCCCGAAACTGTAAAATCCCGCCCATCATGTTTCCCACTCCTAGCCAATGTAAATCAGACAGGACTGGAGGCAGCTGTCTCTGCAAAATGCACATGCACAGATCTGGATCCATTACCACACCTACGAGAAAGGTAGATGCCGTGTTTGGGACACGACTTCTGTTTTTCAACTTCTCCCTCAATTATCGTAATGACAGTGAGGCTCTCCATTGTTACGAAAATCCAGGCCTCAGACTTCAAATAATGGCATTATTTCTCCCTTTTTAATAAAATTAAGTTTTTATGATTAGCAGCCTATCTTAGATTGGTGTTATTCACTGCTGTCTGTGGAGGGCAGCAAAATATCATTGTTAATCATGATTTTCCTTTCTTGCAGGAGAGGGATGCATTTCTTCCACTTGCTGAAACTGCCAGCAAGATGTTCTTTATTATCACTGATCTATCCAAAATTAATAATATGTATCGCTTTAGTCTATCAGCCTTTCTTAGGCTCTTTCAACGATCCTTACAGAGCAGGAAGGTATGTCTTTATTTTATCAGAATGCTTTAAAGCAGAACTTTTATCTATTACAATAAAATAGCAAAAATGAGCAAATTGTTTGCTAACTACCCAAACACGGACCTTAAAAAAATCTTGCCATTGAATTGATATTCCCATTTGGTTATTAGATTATTGATTACATCAGCAATACAAAGTGACCCTTGTATTGTTACAAATGACCAATATGCAATAAAATAGAGTAATATTTTATCAATCTATAACCACCTATTCATCATTTCTTTAATGTTCAATGTGAGATTTTGGTTTAAGTCTAGTTCATTAATTGTTCTTCACATGTCAATTAAAATGGATTGCAAATGAAAAGGTAGTCACTGTGCTTCCTGCCTTACTTCCTGACATTTTTTTCTTGGTGGAGGTTGAAAAGAAGCACTGCCTACAAGAAGTGGGACAAGATGCTTGCACTCAACCACTTCAGATTAGAAGGTATGAGAAGGGAGTTTAAATAAGGCCAGCAGGAAGAGCATCTGGTTGAAGGTTTTCTGTTTTGGACAGCTAACTGAATGCTCCAGAACCTGTGAAGCAATTCCACTGATGCAAGTCTCCAATGGTATATGTGAGCATTTCCAAGATGTGCTTTACTGACAGTGATTAATGAAGAATGTTTGAATTTCAGTCCATCTGTGTGTGTGAAGGAGATAGAGAGAATGAGGCATACACATAAATAAGCATCAGGAAGTCATCACAAAATGCTAATTTAATTGCTTAAAGATGTCTCTTTATCAAATCACCAGACCTGCCTGAAGTAGGATCTCCCCTATCATTGCTATCAAATCCTTTCCTTGCCTTTTCAACCTCTGCTGAAAGGTGTGAGGAATCCATACTTCACCTTCAGCCCCAGTTGTGCTGAGCCTCAGTTCATTCTTTCCAATTTTTTCCAAAATCCAGATTCAAACGATATCAAACTCCAGAACCTCTACTTGCGTTCTTAAAAATGCCAGATCCATTCTTCAGTGATACCCCAACCCTGTACCACCATTCAGTGCTGTTAAAGGCCAGGGTCATCCCCCTTCCTACTGCAGTGCAGGAATTCTCCCAAGTGCCGCTGCACCCTGTGCCTTAACATCCCAGCACTACTAACTACCAGATATCCAGCATCAATTGACAAAATTTGCTTTTTGTTTTCTCTGGTTTCTCAGCTTTCTAAACAGAAACTAAAAATGAAATGCAATGATGAAGAAATAGATATAAAATAATTCACACTATAATATAGAGAGCTGTGAAATTAAATCCTCAAAGCAACAAGGAAAATTCCAGTATGCCATTTAATAAAAAAGAGAATTTGACATTTTCAGTCACTGTAATTCAGTACTTTGTGAAATGCAATAAATGGCAGAAACAGGTCTAATCTAATATAACAGGAAATACCTTTGTTCGTGCTGCGCAGAGCAATGGGAGACCTAATAACATTAGAATAAATGTTAAGTATGTGTCTTTATACTAATATGATATGAAGTGAGGCCAGCTAATTATAAATTAAAATGTATCTGCGTATCATTATTCAACAGGATTCTGAAAACACAGAAATCCGAATCACAACTTTGATTAGTTCCCTGAAAACTTCAGTATATGAATATATTTGCCGTTCATTATTTAAGGTAAGAGTAACCTTGGTGTGTGTATTGTTTGATTAGAAAGAACAGTTTTGCAATTTTGGGCATCTCGTCTTAACATACTTGTTTTCTACCCATTTTGGTAATATCCTTATCATTTTAGTTGCCTGAATGCTATAAAACTTGTTAACTGGCTAGAAAGCAAGCATTGACTTATTAATGAGAATGATCAAAATGTCTATTTTCTGTTGATATTTTTGACCTTGATAACTTGGCTTGTTCTGGGTAAGTGCAGACTTATGAGAGGTGTGAATCTACAGAAACCCCCCATAACAATTACTATTCCATTGATTTAGGGTTGTGCTCATTAAGACCATTTCCCCAGGGAATACCGCAACAGCGGTTGTGTCAAGCAGAGCACAATATTCACAACTAAATATTATGAATATGTTCCAGCTCCCAAATTGAAAATGGACTGCGCAACCAGGAGGTTGTTTAATTTTAAATTAAAATGTATTTCTGCATCATTGTAGTGTCTTCAGTACTTGTGGCTGGCGCCAGACTCTATTTGCTTCAGACATAAATGCAATTGTATAGGGCGTTGGTGAGGCCATACCTGGAGTATTGTGTGCAGTTTTGGTGCCCTTATCTGAGGAAAGATGTCATTGCTATCGAGGGAGTACAGCGAAGGCTTACTAGTCTGATTCCTGAGATAGCAGGTCTGTCACATGAGGAGAGACGAAGTCGGTTAGGATTATATTCACTGGAGTTTAGAAGGATGAGAGGGGATCCCATAGAAACGTATAAAATTCTAACAGGGTTCATAGAATAGAATCCCTGCAGTGCAGGAGGAGGGCATTCGGCCCATCGAGCCTGCACTGACAACAATCCCAACCTATCCCCGTAACCCCACATATTTACTCCGCTAATCCCCTGACACTAAAGGGTAATTTAGTATGGCCATTTCACCTAATCTGCACATCTTTGGACACCAAGGGGCAATTTGGCATGGCCAATCCACCTAACCCACACATCTTTGAACACTAAGGGGCAATTTAGCCCCTTAGGGTTAGAGGGTTAGACAGGGTAGATTCAGAAGAAATGTTCCCAATGGGGGGGGGGGGGGGGTCCAGAACTAGGGGTCATAGTTTGAAGATAAGGGGTAAACCTTTTGGAACTGAGGTGAGGAGAAATTTCTTCACCCAGAGGGTGGTGAATGTGTGGAATTCACTACCACAGAATGTAGTTGAGACCAAAATATTGTCTGATTTCAAGAAGAAATTAGATAAAGCTCTCGGGCCTAAAAGGGATCAAGGGATATGGGGGAAAGGGGAATCAGGATATTGAATTTGATGATCAGCCATGATCAAAATGAATGGTGAAGCAGGCTCATCGGGCCAAATAGCCTACTCCTGCTTCTAGTTTCTATGTTCCTATGTTTAAATCTGTTCATCCTAACCAGCCTTTATTTCACTGACATACTCAAATAAAAAGTGAGCCTTCAGCACATTCAATTAATTGAATATTTCTCTGCTTACATCATATATCTTTATTCCTTACATAAAGGAAGAATCCTTGATTTAAATCCAGGAAGGAAGATTGGCCATCTTATTTCTTGATTAATGGTGAACTTGAAATCCTCTGGTGAACAGGTTAGCTTTGGGCATGCTGTAAATCATGTATCTGGCAACAGGATAGCTGGTTTAAAGTTAGCTCCTCTCATTGCATAATGGAAAGTACTACAGAATCCACATATTCTTTATTATACTGTTAAAAACTGATGCTTCTTAGAAACTTGTTTATCTAAGAATCTATCCAGTAAGCACAGAATTATTTGATTAATTGAATGTGCTAAAGGTTCACCTTTTGTAAGAGTGTTGTAAATAAAATCAAGCTCCACCAGTTTCCGTGAAGTTGACTTGTTTTCTGCCTTATTTCTGCTTTCTGTTTTTGACTTGACTTCTACTTTATTACAGGTTTTGTTGGTAGGATTTAGTCAGGCAATCTAGTTTATTTTCTTCTGACAGTTTGGGAGCTCATTATTTAAATTAATTATCATTGGCAATTTATTGTTGACTACTCCGTTAGCTTTCAATAAGTACTTTGCAAAGGCCACTTCTTCAAGGTGGACGTGACCAGGTACCATTTACATACATTAGTAGTGGTCCACTTCCATCCTGAAATCAGCTTTTGAAGGAGAAAAAAAATACTAAATACACCCAATGAATTGCAGAGGTAATAACATGACAACAGAAATAAAATATATTTATTCATTATGGTTTATCACACTTCAACAGTTACCCTAGATGTTGTATTTGAATAATTTTGACCTGAGTACTTGCTGTGTTTGTGAAGGTCATTGTGGCAACATAAAGCTTGCTATTGTTTTACATTGTTTTGTACATTTGTATTGTTTTACATAAAGCAATATGCATATGGTAGCAGAGTGGTTATGTGATATGTTATGATCCCCATAGAAATGATCACTTTTAAAATGAATTTCAAACTTTCAATTGATAGATGAAAGAATGACACCTCAACATTTCATGTTTAAAACTTTTACTATAACAAATGACTGAAACAAAACTATTGACTAAACACTTTTTTTTGTAAGCAGCTTATACTTTAAACTACAGAAAGGAACATTCCCATTTTATACTTATCACATTTTGTACTCTTCACGGAATTACAGTCCTTATAGCAACCAGTCCACAGTGGCTCCCAGCTTCCAATGAGTTCCCCTATCCCACCGCTGCCGGAATTAATTTGAGTTTAGGGGTGGCATGGTGGCACAGTGGTTAGCACTGCTGCCTCACAGTGCCAGGGACCCAGGTTTGATTCCTGGGTTGGGTCACTGTTTGTGTGGAGTCTGCACGTTCTCCCCGTGTCTGCGTGGGTTACCTCCGGGTGCTCTGGTTTCCTCCCACATTTTGAAACTGGGCTGGTTAAGTGCATTGGCCATGCTAAATTGTCCCTTAGTGTACCCGAACAGGCGCCAGAGTGTGATGACTAGGGGATTGTCACAGTAACTTCATTGCAGTGTTAACGTAAACCTACTTGTGACACTAATAAATAAACTTAAAAACTTTAACTATTCCATTTTGCTGAGTAGTAACTGAGTGACTGTCTCCAGGTGTTTTCTCAGTTTTTGTAGAGTTTTTTAAATCCACCACCAGCAATAAAGCCTGTTCTAATGATTCTTGCCCCTTTCTACACCAGGATGAATTTCCTGGAATTCTTACATGACTGTAGGATGCATCTCTTTGACTAGAAACCATCTCCCTCCCGCATTCGGCTGTGGTAGCTCGTAAAGGCATAACAACGTCTTCTGTCTGCTGACCACACAGAATTGCTGCCCAGCTGTGGGATTCGTTGATTTGTAGGGAAGCCTGTAACCAGATATCAAAAGTGGCTTCCTCGTCTCTCTTCTCCCTGGCAACATGTAACAGCCTTGCATCCAGATATAAATGCTTATTAACGATTCTTCACCTCAATTCTCGTCTTAGAAGTAAATGGACAGTATACAGCACAATTGTTTACAAGCCGATACATTTGACATCACTCTGTGACTTTGGGAGACTCTAGTCATCAGATAAATGTTTGGACAACCTGGCATTGATGGAGGCATCAGACACAATGAACACACAACCAGTCCAGTTGATCCAGCCTCACGAGCATCTGAGGATCTGTGCCAAGATTGGGAGACTAATTGCAGACTAATTAAGCATTAGCCTTACATAGTTATACACCCTTCAGGCAACATCCCAGACTCCTCCAATGCCATCCCTGGGTACACCCTTTCTCACAGGCAGGACAGACCCACTAGTGGGTTGAAAATTTCCGGCTGTTCCTGCTGGCAAGATGTTTCAGTCCCACAGACATCAAATCCCTACAGTAGGTTTTCCAGCGGCAAGGATGTATACAATGGAAAACCCCATTGGTCCCACTGCCAGCCAATAGCAAGCTGTCTCTGATGCCAGGATACACACTATTGGGAATGAGGAAATTCCTGCCCACGGTGGCAATATGGTGTTATATAGTTGGGAGAGAGTAGCCTTGGAAATCCTCAGCTTTGATTCTAGAACTCATGTCTCAATGAAATAGGTTAAATATAGGCAAATAACTCTTCTGATTATCACTTACTCCATCAGCTGCTGAAGCGGTCCTTCTTTGTGTAGAATAACACCTTTACTTTATCATGGACATGTGCATCACTGAACTGGGAATACTCTGCCCCCAGGTCCTGCTGCTGACCTAAATGAGGTTGCCTCCCATTTTTGAATTGGGGATAGGACTTCCACTGTCAAGGCAAAATTCTGTCTAATGTTGAATGATATTGCAAAGTAGGGTGCAGTTGGTTCCTGATCACTTTAGGTTTGTTTTGACACCCAAATCTGGTTAGGTGCATTGACCCGAACAGACACTGGAGTGTGGCGACGAGGGGAATTTCACTGTAACTTCATTGCAATGTTAATGTAAGCCTTCCTTCAAGTTTCAATAAACTTAAAAACTTAAACTTAAATAGTTTCAGTTTGGAACTAGCAACGATTGATAAAAATGAAACAAAAGTTAGAACTGCGTTGTTCTTGCCTGCTACACCATTATCATTCAATACAAACAAGGAACTGAATTTTACATGGAGGCTATGACTCCACCCATTGGCTTTAAAGTCAGAGGAAAGCCTGCCACTACTAGATCAAGAGACCAGAACTAGATTTTTTGGTCGTCAGGTAGTCAATTGCTTGTCTCATGAATGCTTTGATCACAGAAAAGGTAATTAAGCAGTTTTAAAGAAGGTAGAAACCTCTTGACCCTGGTGATGTCTTTACAGAAGGTCACATGGTGGTTTATGGCTTTGAAAAAAGCTGTGCCTGGAAAACTGTGTTTAAAAGGTCGTAGGTTGGTTTTGCTTTGGGGAGAAAACAAAAAGGATCAACTGCCTGGGTAAAGAAGGCAACAGTTTCTGAAGTTCCAGACCGATCTGAAAGCAAAAAGTAAATGAAAGTTGCTCCGAAATTGCTTCGCGTTCTGAAATCAATTGACTACATGTTTTTTTCTGCAAAGTCTGCCTGAAAAGTAGTGTCAGAGTCATTAATTGTCTCATTGACCTGCATTGAGAGCTCAGCCTTATAACCTGCACACTATTTCAAGCACTCCATCATCTATCCTTTTCCCTTGAACCATTGACTTTTAACCTTTTGGCAGAATTCCTTGATTTCATTTTATTTGTGCGAGAGAGAGTTAGGCTATTTAGAGCAGTTATTAAATTGAATATTTATACTGTATGTTAAGCTTTACCTTCTATTTGACAAGTCTAGTTTTATGATAAAACTAATAATTTTGTTACTTATTGAAGAAACCTGGGCATTGAGTGGCCATTATGTGATTCACAGGTGTAGCACATATTTAGAATCTTAGAATCTTAGAATTCCTACAGCACAGAAAGAGGCCATTCGGCCCATCGAGTCTGCACCGACCACGATCCCACCCAGGCCCTACCCCCATATCCATAGATATTTACCCACTAATCCCTCTAACCTACGCATCCCAGGACACTAAGGGCAATTTTTTAGCATGGCCAATCAACCTAACCCGCACATCTTTGGACTGTGGGAGGAAACCGGAGCACCCGGAGGAAACCCACGCAGACACGAGGAGAATGTGCAAACTCCACACAGACAGTGACCCAAGCCGGGAATCGAACCCAGGTCCCTGGAGCTGTGAAGCAGCAGTGCTAACCACTGTGCTACCGTGCCACCATTTAGTTATATAGCCAGCTGGAAAAATAATTTAAATATATGCTGTGACCTGTGGAGTGATGGAATTTGAGACAGATGGTGTACTCCTCCCATCTTAGTCATGACACTTGAGGTTGTGACTTTTGCCCCCATGAGCGAGCATGTCCCACATCCAAGAGCTTTTGATTTCATTTGGTTTATTATTGTTACATGTATTAACATACAGTGAAAAGTATTGTTTCTTGCACGCTATACAGACAAAGCATACCGTTCATAGAGAAGGAAACAAGAGAGTGCAGAATGTAGCGTTACAGTCATAGCAAGGGTGTAGAGAAAGATCAACTTAATGCAAGGTAGGTCAGGTAGCTACAGGCCAATCAGATGGCTGATAACTCTCTAATCCCAGCAATGGCACTGGGAACAGTGCCCACTGTTGGGATTACAGTTAGTACCTGAGCAGGAGTGTCATTGGATGCCAGAGTTGGAGGTCAGTGGAGTGGCCTCACTGGGACCAGTCAGGCAGGCCCTGGCAAGGTGTGAGGGAGGGGTGATTCAAAATGAGAGCAGCTCTGTCTGCCTGGTGGAGGAGGCCCTCCATTATGTTCCAAATGCCTTAACAGGTGGTCTCAACACCACCACCACTCTCTCTAGGCCAGCAGCATCAGATTTTGCATTAATTGGCCACTTGAGGGCTTTAGTTGGCCTGAGGATAGGGTAAAATACCAGCAGAGGTGGGTAGGTGATGGGCTTGGTACCCCTACCGTCCCACTTGATTTTATGCTTTCTGCACCTGTCAGCCCTGCCTGCCAACCCACTCTTGGGTTTGGGGGGAGTGGGACGTAAAGTTCCAACCAAGATTCTGAAGTTTGAGGATCCATCGCTTTTTCCTGGTTCTTCCAATCATGTGCATAGGCATCCTGCCTCTTTTGCAATTCATTATTAATTGCTGCAGTATAAGTTATATTTGTGTTCAGTAAGGTGAATTATGAGTGCTGTGAAGGGAAGATGTAAGTACCCCTTAAACTATGTGTTTGCTACTTTGTTACTTCTGTCAACTGGGACACTGTCAAATAAAAGATCAACATTGTAAATGTGGGAAAGTCTTTAGCTGAGTTAAACTGTTAATCTAATGGGTGAAAAGATAGAGTACATTTCACACTATTGAAAGGGTAGCCTTGCCTAACCTAAGCGTAAATATTTCATCTTTTCCCATTCCTTGTATGCATTCAATTTAAACATCTGTTGAAATAGCTGTTCTGAAGTCTTATTTGTTTACTCAGGGGCTTTATGGGCTGTTGGTTGTAATCCAACTGCCTATTTCTTTCGCAACTGCTTGACATTGTATACATAATTGGTTTAAAGAGCCTGTTTGTGTACTCAGAAAATTCTATGGGCTATTCAACGGTTTCCAAATGCAATAATAGGGTTTGTGAGCTCTGTTCACAAAGTGTATAATGGGTGATGGTGGTGAGAAGGTAGGATGAGAGGGAGTTATAGTAGTTAGAACGTTCACCTGTATATAGATGAGCCGCTGATTGCCTCAGAAGCACACTGGACTAATGCTTTTTTTAAAATGGAGGCGGGCCTTTTAATCTGCCTATTCTTATTTGCCCTGTGTCCACACTTGCTACAGGCCAGCCACCTTTGGTGGCAGGTCTGCCTCCAGGTTACTAAGGTCCTGAACCCCTGGAAGATCTCGCCTGCTAGCAGTCCCAAAACAGTGGGGGAGGGTTTGTGACAGCTTGAGTAGTTCCTCCCCACTCCTTGATTCGTGTCTCTGACATAGAAATATGGTAAGAAGTCTCACAACACCAGGTTAAAGTCCAACAGGTTTATTTGGCAGCAACTGCTGGTGTTGTGAGACTTCTTACTGCGCTTACCCCAGTCCAACGTCGGCATCTCCACATCATAAAAATATGGCCCTTGGGATTCTGACAATAAGAGCAGTGATCTTATAGAGGCATATCAGATAGATAATGGGTGGAAAAGGTAAATTCTAAATATTACTTTTAAATTGAATTGAGCTAAGGACAAAGGAACATAAATTCAAATAGAATTGTTTTAAAATGATTAGATGCTGCAAAGAGAAGACTATAGCATGAGTTAAGATTTGCTAATTGGCTTTCCTTGTGTAAAGCGATGCACAGTCAGGGGAATGAAACATACTCATTCTAACTGATACTGTTCTTTTTCAATTTTCTCGCTTCCTCTCTCCTGAAGGTCTTGATGTGTGCTAAGTTATTGTTTCAAATAACCCACCACTCTATGGCACAATGACATTCTTCATATGTGAGCTTCGACTGTACATTTCGGCCGGGTACTTTACTGTAAAGGGCAATATAACTGCCTGATTAGAATCTCCATCTTATAATTTCCAAGACTAGCTGCTGAAACATTTCAATGGAGCAGCAAAGAATTCTGGAAGATACAGCTATGTAGCAAAATAACATGCTTCAGCTCTCTAGCTTCAGAAGCAATAAAAAGGTAATAAAGATTCTCACGTATGTTGCACTTTTCATGGTTACCGGACATCTTAAAGTACTTTACAGCCAATGAAGAACTAATAGTCCCAGTGAGGATTAAAAAAAAATAAGATGAGACTTTTATTTTTATTACATAGAAATAGAGTGTATTAGTAGGGTGATAGAGAGGACCAGAGAGCAATAAGGGAATTGATAATCTGAGTGGAGCAAGAAGGAAAAGAGTGTACAAACTCTGCACCAGCAGATAGGGCTAGATATTGTGAAAACAATAAAAAGACAGAATTAAAGGCTCTCTATCTGAATGTACACAGCATTCACAATAAGGTAGTTGAATTGACAGCACAAATGGAAGTAAACAGATATGACCTAATTGCCATTCCCAAGATATTGCTAGTGGGTGACTAAGGCTGGGAGCTGAATATTCAAAGGTATTTGACAGTCAGGAAGGACAGGCAAAACAGGAAAAGGAGGTAGGGTAGAACTGTTAATAAATGATAAAGTCAGTACAGGAGTGAGAGGGGATCTTGGATCAGAAGATCAAGAGATGGAATCAGTTTGGGTGGAGCTAAGAAGCAGAAGGGGCAGCAAACATTGGTAGGATAAAAGCAAAATACAATCTGAAACAAAAACAGAAAATGCTGGAAAATCTCAGCAAGTCTGACAGCATCTGTGGAGAGAGAATAGAGCCAGCATTTCAAGTCTGGATGACGCTTCGTCAGAGCAAACATTGGTAGGAGCTGTTTATAGGCCACCAAATAGTAGTGAAAATGTAAGGCAAGTTATAAATCAGGAAATTAGAGGTGCATGTGACCAGGGTCATACAGCAATCATGGGGGACTTCAATCCACATATGGGGTAAACCTAATTAGCTCACATGTTGTGGAGGATGAATTTCTGGAATATATACAAATCAGTTTTCTTAAATCTAAACAAAATAACCTACAAAGGTACAAGGGGCAAATTATGAAATATCATAAAATGTAATGTAATTATAAATTCTATAAAATGCATGATGGTAGACAGACAATGCTAGCATTTAAAAAATTAATACAGGGTGGACAAAAATTTACATTCCTTTCAGGCACAAAAGGTGATTCAACCATGACTAACAAGAGAAGTTAGAGATTGTGTTAGATCAAACAAAGAGACTTATAATGTTGCCAAAACATAGTAATCCTGAGGCTTGGGAGCATTTTAAAATTCAGCAAAGGAGGACCAAGAGAAGGATAAAGAAAGAGAAAATAGAATATGAAAATAAATTCATGAAGAACATAAAAATGGACTGTAAAATCTTTTATAAGATTTATAAGAAAGGAAAAAATTATGAAAGATAAATGTGTGCCCACTACAGGCCGCACACCACTGTACACTGATGCTATGTTCAGAAGATCAGGGAATTATATCACTTTCACAGTTTACAGCCAGAGTCAACTGGAAAGAGCCAGAGGGTTTGCGGTGATTGCATGTTTCCCCAGGGTCCATTGACTGCATGCACACCGCCATGAAGGCGCCTCCTGGATAATGCCACACTTTTATTAACAGGAAGGGATTCCAATTATTGAATGTCCAGCTGGTGTGTGGTCATCATCGACAGACAATGTAGGTATCGCCACAACTCCATCATTCTGCACAACTCATAGGTGCCAGGGTTATTCAGTGGCCCTGATGTCCGAGATGAATGGCTTCTGGGTGATGGGGGTTACCCATTGAGGAGATAGCTCATGATTCCAATGAGGGCACTATAAACAGTGGAGCTACAATGACAGCCACAGAAGCTCCAGGGCCATCATTGAATATACCATTGGACTAGCGAAAATAACGTTCAGGTATCTTGACAGATCAGGAAGGTCATTGTAGCACCTTTCATCATGTGTGTCCCACATGGTGTGCTGCACTCTCCATAACCTCATTATTCAGAGCGGATGCCCTTGAGGAAGAGGGGATACCAGATAGGAGCCACTCATCTGCCAGTGAGGGTGAGGACAAGGTGAGGGAAGACGATGATGTTCAGGTGGAAGGCCCTGGACATGATTGCATAGATGGCTGAGACACAAGGGATTGATTCCTTGATGAGGCAGAGTTTAAAGGTTTATGAGATCTTTACACAGTATGTGTCCAAATATTATTTCATGTGGAATGTGAGACTCATGTCACCATTGTGTAAACACACTTACCCTGTCAGTTCTTGACACTTGATGCATCCTGCCCTGCCTCAGACTGTTAAAACTAATCTATCTTCATAAATGAGTTCAACAGCAATTAAAAATATTTTAAAAAGAGGAACAATGAGGTCAGGGTTTATTGACGTAATAATGATGAGACATTACATTAATTACCATGAGAAACACGTCCATGTATGCCCATTTGGTGACTACTTTGAAGCTTTCTTGAAGCGTTTTCTTGTGCTTCAGTGAGGTGCTGCCCAACTTGCTTGCAGCTGCACTGGAGAGAGGCTGCTGATCTGCTATCTCCCTTGCCTTGGTTGACTTTGGCGGGCTTCCTCTGTGCAGTGAAGCCTTCAGAACCATCCCCATCAGAAGTGCCGTGGGAGGTGCTTTCAGATGGTGACAGCTGATGCTCATCCTCCAGCAGTAGATCTGTTTGGTCCTCCCATGAGTTCCCAGATGCTGGCTCCAGGCTCCCAGTCCGCCTGTCACTGTGGCATTCAGTCCCCAAGCACAGACACCTCAGTGTGCAGGTCGGTGCACACATCCATGATTGCTTCTGCAATACGTAAGGGTTGCCCTTTAACGACAGTTGCCAATCTGTCCTTGGAGGTTTGGTATGCCAAAGAGTAGGTGACTGCAGTGCACATGGCCTGGATGGATACCTCCACAGTGGACCAAAGCTCCTAACCCCTCTGGTATATCTGCTAAGTCGAGACAGCTATTTCAGGATGCTTTCTTGCTCCCTCCCACTTATCTTGAAAAGCCTACGTCTGCTTCTTCAGTGCTGGAGGCTCTCCTCTTAGCCTTCCGGCTTCTAGAGCCTGGCCACCTTCCTTAATTGGACAGCAAACCCACCCTCTTAACATTAATGGGCCAATTCAAGGAAAACCACAATGAGTGAGTGTTCACTGCACAGTGCTGCTTTCTGACCCCCAATTGAATTTGGTAGCAGGGTCCTGAAGCCCATGGCGGAAATCCTGTATCTGGATGAACTTTCTATTTATGTAGTCAGGTGTTTTTGGCCATCTTCAATCAATATTAAATTAAATTGCAAAAGAAATCGTAATTGCCTCTGGTTGAGGATACAGACAGTGTACTTCTTTAGAGAGATTCCTGTGGGGCTAACTTGAATGCAAAGGAACAAATTGAATGGTGAAAGGCTTTCATCCACCGAAATAACAGCACTCATGGGACCTGAGGGCAATTAGGGATTGGTAGCAAATGCTGGCCTTGCCAGCAAAGCCCACATCCCATGAAGGAATATTAAAAAGGTACAATAAAACATCACAGTATGCACCCTTGGTATACTATGCCTCTTCAAATTCTAGTAATTCTAAAAATAATTGATTTTAAATCCCAATTTCCCGATTAAATTAGAAGCTAACATCAGCAGGTTTAACAGGGGTGTTCCTGATGGCCTGCGTTTGCTCAATAACATAAATAAATAGAGTTCCAGCATGATGGCATAATCTTTCTTCATGGTACTGTATCTTACTAGAATCTGAAGCAAGTATCTGACATTTAACAAGATCTTCTGTTAAGAATTTTTTGGTGCATTGTGGACTTAAGAACCTATTAAATATATGTAAAGTTACTTCTGAAACTTTCTGAGCTCAGTAATTATTGGAGATATTCTTATAACAATTACAATGTAGGCATAGCATTTACATTTTAATATTTTATTTATATGTGCATAAATTATATTAAACACTGACTGTCATGGTATTAAAATAATAGGAACTACTGCTTTAGATGTTAATTCAATCGTTAGATTTTTGAAACATATGTTTGCCTGCAGCCCAGTAAACTTAACATAATCCCTTCATTTGCTATGGGAATTGGAATGTTTAAGTAAAATATGGATATTGCAATAATTTTAAATAACCAAGTTCAACTCTAAAATATTTAAACATTTTAATTTAATACATGCATGAAATATGTGCCAAATCTTGGAAAAAATCTTGTTATCTGAATGTTACGAATACCATTTGTAGTGACATTTTTTTACATTTGGTTTGATGTGCTTTACTCTGACATGTATGAAAGCCCATATGTTTTTGGGGAAAGCAAAGCCTAAATTTTATGTGGAGTGTTTTTTTTTAAGAACTTGGTTCTGGTTTAAAATAATAGCTGGTTTCCAGTAAATAATCATGTTACCAGCATGTCTGGGAGATAAACAATAGAATGGGTCAAATGTAAGTTAATTTAGAGGTGAGTAGATGCCTTGGTGTCATTCTGTGTTCAAGCAGTTAACTTTAGGTTTAGCAGAGGCTGGAGTGTAGGAAGCATCTGAAAACTGATTCAGTTGAAATCTGGTATATTGGTTAAAAGAGTTTAAAAATCTTGTTAGCTAACTGAGGGATTCCTAATAGTGAATGGGACTTCTGGTATCGCCAAGCTGAGAGATTTAGATGGAAGACTCCAGAGTTAAAGAAATACTAGGACCAGGAGAATTCAGAACTGAGGTGCCTACACTTACGGTGCTCGAGGCATTTAACATTGAAAGGGGAGTCTGCAAAGATAGGATGGTTGGAGGAAATTTGATGAGACAACATTGCTGGGAATAAATTGAAGGCCCAAGAACTCTCAACCTGTATACAAATCTTTGTAACAGTATTCAGACTAAGCAAATACTGGAGATCTGAAAGAAAAGCAAAAAGTGCTGGAAAAACTCAGCAGGTCCGGCAGCATCTGTGGAGGAGCAACAGAGTTAATGGCCAGAATTTTCCAGCCCCTTTCCCACCCCCCACTGCGAGTTTCCCTGGGGTAGGGCCAGTGAGCCATTGAAATCGCCGTTCACATAAGCAGAACTGGAAGATCCTGCTGATGTGAAGGGCTGGAAAATTCCAGCCTACATCTCAAGTCCAATAAGACAAGAATAGGAAGCAGCAGTTCCCCTTAGTTGAAGGATCAATAACGAGGTAGTGTAATTTTAAGGTTTAGAGGGGATTTGAGGAGAAATGTTTTCACCCAGAGGGTAGTGGGAATCTGGAATGCACTGCCTGGGTGGGTGGTGGAGGTGGGAAACCTCAAAACCTTTAAAAAGTACATGGATGAACACTTGAAATATCATAATATTCAAGGCTATGGGCCAAGTGTTGGAAAGTAGGGTTAGTGTAGATTTAGTGTAGTTTTATCAGTGCAGACTTGATGGGCTGAAAGGCCTTTTCTGTAATGTATAAGTCTATGATTCTATGACTATGACTTGATGACTATAACTTCTTCAGAACTGAGGTGTTTTAAGGAGTTTGTTTCGGATTCTAAAGTAACTAACTTCATTGCACTTTTAATATCTTTAACTGACTATTTAGGATAGAGTGAATTTATTAGTACTCATGTTATTTGATTCTTGTATAGTAAAGTTATTTTGTTTTGAACTGTGAACCTTGAGGTTTAATTCTTTTTGTAACTTCTTGGGTTTTTGGATTCCAAAACACAATTACAGGTCTCTGCTGAGACCATGGACATGTTTATAGTGGTATTGTGACTTTTAATTTGTGTACACTGAATTCAGAATAAATATACAAATGTAACAATAGCATGTAGCAAATATTGATTATAGATTGGCCGGTGCAGTGACAAAAGCTTGCTTTTTAATGGCTAGGGAATTGTGGTGAATTTGCCTGCGATTTCCTGGTAAGTTTCCAGAGGGGCAAAACTCCTTACTTGGAATGCAATTAGGCCTTTTATACTACATTTGTTTTTGGGCCTTAGCTTTGACTTGGATGTCTATTTGCAAAGAAGTAGTACTTTTGGGTAACTTAATATATTTGATGCGAGAAGACAAATTGTATTAAGTTGCAGAATACCATGTTGGTCTAAGCCATACAGCTTAAAAATTTCTTAGCTTCAATTCCCACTGTGCACTGAGTTAGTTGTTCATAAACATGAAGAAAATCAGGTCCTGTTATTATGTAGTGTTATTTCCTGGAAAGTGCACAGGTGTGAATGTAATGTGAGGATAGAATTTGGCTTAGACAAATAGAGCAGGATTTTCCGGCTGCGATCGCCCCGAAACCAGAAAATCCTACCCGAGGTTAGTGGACCTTTCCATGATCCGCCCCTCGCTCGTTATAATTCCCGTGGCGGGCGGAACAGGAAAATTCATCCCATAGTCAACAGAAACTCGCCGTTGAATCTCATGTCTATTTGGATGAGGTACAGAAAGCTCATTGCCTCTTGCTGAAACAGTGCTGGGGTGAGTGAACGAGCAGAACTGGGACCTGTGTGAGACACACATGGAGTTATTTGGGTACAGCCCTTTTCAGTGAAGGTACACTGATGCACGCCATTGCCTTAACCATTCTTGTGCTTCCAGAATTCATCATTGCATGCCCTTTCATGTCAACATCACATTGTACTCAGTGAAATGTCATTATGACCTCCACCATTACCAGCATGTTGCCAAGGTGATTTTAACACTACCTTATCTCCTGCTAATATTAGACAGCTGTTCAGGTACCCTGGCAACATCCATGGCCATCTGTTCCATAGGATAGATGTGTCTCACCCACCCCCAATACGGGCCATTTCTGTGGCATTCTTCAGCCTTTTGGAGTGCACAGAGGGATATTGCTCTTCACTACATCAGTGCATCAAAGTGCTGATTCACATCTGTTCTGTGCACACCTACATGAGCTGCTTACACATACAAGCCTCAATGCTGAAGCAGACGTATGCACTATATCTCGTACCAGAGCTGCGGCATGCAGATGTGACATTTCCCATAGACTCTGGGTGGATGAGCCAAGTTACTGTCGGAATGCAGCAGGTCATTGAAGTTTTTTCCTGCACTGAATCACTGCAGCTACAGTTTAAATCCAAGCTTTTTAGGTTGCTGCAATTGCATAACACCAGTCAGGAGAATAGAGGACTTGTCTGCTCTTCTGGAATCTTCCACCAAAATGTGAAGGTCCTGGTCAGAAAAGCATGGGGCAGCTGCACCCTCCAAGTCTCCTCTGTGTGACATTCTATCAATAAAAATGTCAGGCAAAAAAGGTGATGAGTCATTCAGATTACAAAGCTGTCATTCATTTTTGTTTATTTACATGCGCTAACCATTTTCATCACATCATCGATAACTAACTTGTAAGGTTTTGAAGAAAAAATGTCTCTGTACAAGTATTTGGCGCGATGTCTGTTGCAACTGTGACTCCAAGGTAGTATACTGTGTTCTGGGATCACTGATAGTCTACTTGTTTTCTTCCTCTTAGTCACATTATTGTGCCATGACAGTGTGCAGATGTGGTTAAGGCTTAATTGTGTGAGCGCATCCTGGTCGATAGCTGGCAAGAGGGCAAGTGGATGGGATAATGAATATGGCACTGTTCATCATTCATCCACTGACTGAGTCTTGGCAGCTAATTACATGCCTGCATGATATCTATATTAGTTGTGGTAAAAAGATGCCTCCCCCCACCCATTGCTGTGTCTTGAGAATCCATTCAATGCTTTCAATGGGTCAGTAGAGTACAGTTTGATTAGGCAGCAACAATGATAATTCTCCCATAGAGGATGCCTATGATGGGTCATCCATACCAGGGCCAGCTAACAGTTGGGTGACATTTATAGCTTTAGCACTCACCTGACAAGGCAATGACTTCTCCATAGCACCGGGACTTCACCATTGATGAACAGCCACTCAAATGGGCCTTTTTGAAGCCTGGTCTTTATCTGTTGTTGTCCAACCTATGACAGGCTCATCTCTGATCAGTAGTTGCCTGACCTGACTCTTAATTTAGCCCACCCCTTCTCACCACCGTCCCACCCGAAAATGGGAAGCTCAGGCATCATTTTTAAAAGTTGGGTTTGCGGAACCAGGAAATCTCCTGTCTGCCCACCTGCCTCGAGAGCAAAAATCTAGGCTTTTGTTTAACAAGGGGATACTAGATAATCTGTGTGGCACAATAAGTGACTGGTTAATATCAGGTACAAAGCAATTATGCTCTAAATGTCATACTTAGCATCTATACCACTGGCAAGTCTAGCAACTGCCCAAGCAATTCCTCAGTGTAACACTGCTCAAGATAACATCTCATCACATAGCTTCCTAGTTTTTACTGTGGTGCAACAGCTGGGAACTTTAAAAAAATGCCTTTACTGAACTTTTTTTGTCCTACAGAAAATTGATTACACTCACATACTTACCGATGCACCTTTTCATGAATCTACATTTTTACAATGGATGAAAAAGCTTCCTTTCT
Source organism: Mustelus asterias (assembly GCF_964213995.1). Lineage (NCBI taxonomy): Eukaryota > Metazoa > Chordata > Chondrichthyes > Carcharhiniformes > Triakidae > Mustelus > Mustelus asterias. Next base: position 79,979,487 of record NC_135810.1, read on the forward strand.
ATTAATGTACAGATAGTAATTGATGCTCGGAATGTCATCATGATGGGTGTGTATCAGTTTCCCTTGCAGTATTCATAACTAATTGACCTGCCACCGATGCAGGACTAAGTTGCAATTTTTACAAAATTTGTTAGTTGGTGATATTGTGTGACAAACTGTATAATTCTTTTTGGCAATCACTCAATGACAAATGCAAAGAACTAAAAGTCCTGGCTCATTATCCAATACCAAATCCTCAACATCTATTAAAGCATGCATATATTATATTTTAAAAATTAGGGTTGTGTTTTCTTACTTCATGGAGAAAGAATATACTATGGTTTTAAGAAAACTGTTTGACGAATCTTTTGTCCAGCCACAATAAGGCAATCTGTGCACAATACAGCTACCGGAGCACACATATTGGGGGCGATTTTGAACTTGCATTAGCGCAAACAGCAACATGGCCGCAAAACCTCGTGAGAATCATAAAACAAGATTCTCGCTGGTGAGAACTCATTTTCAGATTTTGCCCACCCTTTGACCTTTTTTAATATGTTTTAATAAATTTAAATATAATTATCCAGCTTCCCCGCCATGTGTTCCTCACACATTTACAATTCCTGTCACATCAACAAAGTTTACGATTTGCTTTTTAAAAACAAGAAGCAATCGAGGGGAACCCACTCGGAGCGAACAGGTAAGCATGGCACCCAGGGAGAGGGGGATATGCCTGCACCCTGGCATTGCCTCCTGGCAGTGCCCCAGCTGTGCCGTCCTGGCAGTGCCACCCTGGCAATTTTACTATGGCAGTGCCACTATGGCACTGCCGGGGCAGTCTGTCTGGGGAGCTCCAGGGTTGGGGGGGGTTCCCTTATGTTTGGTGGGGAATTGCCTTGGTGCATGTGGAGGGAGGGGTTGTTCTTATCTATGTGGGGGTTGCCCCAGTGCGTGTGTGGGGGCGTGTGGTTCCTCTTATCCACGATGAGGGGGGGGGGGAGGGAAGTTCTTTTTAGCACAGATTGGTTTGTCCTTTAAAAACAGTGCTTTGATCTCTGTGGAGCCAGTGTTGCTGGATCTTTCAGGCACTGCACTGCCATCATGTGGGCGAAGACCACGCCTCCATGCCTCCAGATTTTTTGTGCAGAGTGCCATCATATTTGGAGAGAAAATTCACCTCCTCGTTTTCTCACCTCAGCTTGTACTCTCTGCACAGAGTGAAAAATTCCACCCATTGTGAATGTTATGTTTCCACATTTTCTTACTCATGGAGGAGTCAGACTGTAATTATGGACCATTGGAAAAGTAGGTTTCCCATTGCTTATGAAATACTCTTTGATGTGCAAGGAAACTGCCTCCTGTTAATGGTGCAGAGCATTGCTGGGACGTGCTCTCCGTCACTAAACTTGCCGCAATTCAAAGATCATCCATGTCCATTCACGTCCAAAAATCCCTGAAAGTAACTGGACAGGTTGATAAGACGGTTAAAGGCATACAATACTTTCTTCTAATAGAATATAAAAGCTGGAAGGTTATATTTGGTCTGTATGGAATAGTAATTAGGTCACAGCTGGAGTACTTTGTATAGTTCTGGTTACCACCTTACAGGAAAAATGTGATTGCGTTAGAGTGGGCATGGAGGAGATTTGCAAGTATGTCGCTAGACTGGAAAATTTTAATTATGTGGAAGAAGTGGAGAGGCTGGGGTTATTTTCTTTGGAACAGAGAAGGTTGAGGGGAGATTTAATTAACACTCAAAATTATGAGGGGGACAGAGACAGACAGTCAGACACTATTATCCTTAGCACAGAGTAAATACTCATGATGCATAGATTCCAAGCAAGTTGAGGGCAAATTAGAGAGGAGAAGAGTCATTGCCTGGAAAGATGAAAGAAGCTGAAATCCTCATCGCATTTAAAAGGGACTTTGATGTGCAATATTTGAGATGTTGTGACCTACTAGCTATGGACCAAGAGCTGAAAAGTGGGGAAATGAGATTTTGGCTCCCACCGATTTAAGTTCCTCTGCCTACCATGTTTCCAGCTGTTATAGACCTAGTAAATTGTATCCTCAGTTTCTTTCCATAGCTGCTGTCTGACCAGCTGAGTATTTCCAGGATTTTCTGTTTTCATTTAGCTCATGGACTTCTTTGTTCCAAAATCAAAACTATTTATCCAATTGTGTCTGCTGCTTCCCTCCCTTCCCAGGCCTAAGTTCCTTAACGTCTCTCAAACCTCTATGACCCTGTGTTTGCATCTTTCTTTGATTTTTGTCCTGACTCCCCTCATTGGCCTTCCAAGCTCATTTTGTCAATGAGATCCACTTCTTGCTGTCTAGACCTGTTGACCACTCAACTTTCCTTCTTAGCTCCCACGTTAGCTGTTATCACTAACATTCGCTCTTCTTGGGTGCTGTCCATTTCGTCCTCAAATTTGCCAGCATCATCCCACTCCTCAAAAAAAAAATCAACCCTTGACTCTCCCTCGGAAACTATGCCCCATCTCGAACTTCTCTTTCTTGTCCAATGTCATCAAACATTCTTTTGACTCAAAATCCGTGCCCATTTTTGTGGGAACTTCATGTTTGAATCAGGTGTGCTCCCAAATTAGTAACAAAACTCCTCTTTCTGAAGTCACAAGTGACATGCTAGTTGATTATGACGAAGGTAACCCAGCCCTCCTGTTCCCCTTGATCTATCAGAAGCTTTTGACATTCTTCTCCAATGCCTCTCTACAGTTGTCTGGCTGGATAGAGCTGTACTTGCCTGATTTAATTCTACAGCTGATAAAGAGTCACTTGGAGTGGCTTCTCCTCCTATTTCTGCACCATTACCTCTGAATCCCCAAGCATCTATCCTCAGCCACTTACCATTACTGCCCTTTGGTGACACCATCCAAAACCACAGCAGTACTTTCCACATTGTCAATTATTGTAAAAACCCATCTGGTTCACTAATGTCCTTTCGGGAAGGAAATCTGCCATCCTTACCTGGTCTGGCCTACCTGTGCCTCCAAACCCACAGCAATGTGGTTGACTCTCATATGCCCTCTGAAATGGAGGGCAGGGATGGGCAATAAATGCTGGCCCAGCCAGTGACACATACCTCCCCTAAGTAAATTTTAAAAATTCATATAAGCTGATGGCACCCAGCACTACCTCATCGCCACCTTTCTTGATCCCTCCACCACTCTAAATTGTCAAACTGCTTGCCAATATCCAGCACTGGATGAGGAAGTTTTCTCTAACTAAGATAGATGCCATTGTCTTCAGTTCCTGTCACAATCTCCATCCCCTTGACACCAGTTTCATCTCCCTCCCTGGCAATTTTCTGAGGCTAAACCAGACTCTTTGCAACCTATCTATAATCATATCTGACTCTGAGACGAGCTCCCAGTCGCACATTAGCACCATCACTAAGACCACCTGTTTTCTCATCCATAACATCACCCTTGCCCATGCCTCAGCTTGTGTACTGCTAAAACCTTACTCCACAGCTTGATTCCCTACAGACTTGGTTATTCTAATCCATTCCTGGCTGGCCTTCAATGTTCTATCATCTGAAAACTTGAGCTGATAGAACTCTTTACCCTTGACCCTACTTGCACCAAGTCAGGCTCACCTGTTTCCCCTGTTTTCACTCATCCACATTGGCTCTTGGTCATGCAGCATCTCAATTTTAAAATTCTTATCCTTGTTGTTAAATCCCTCCATAAGCTCAACACCTCCTTATCTCTATGATCTCCTCCAGAACCCTTGATCTCTGAATGCTGTCAATTGGTGAGTTAACCATTCCCAATTTTAATTGCTTTATCATTAGCAGCTGTGCCTTAGGCTCTGTACCTAAACTCTGGAATTCCTTCCCTAAGTATCTTCTTTCCTCCCTCAAGACCTTCCATAAATCCTGGTTTGACAGATCTTTTGGCTATTTGACCTATATGTCCTCACATGACTCAGTGTCAGATTTTGTTTGATAATATTTCTGTAAAGTCCCCTGGAAAGATTTATTGAATTAAAACATGATGTAAATGTAAGTTGTTGTTCTGTGGTGGAGACTGAGCCCCCTCCCACTTCTCCGTAGCAGATTTTCATATTTCTATTCTGTACCTTCTCCAATACTCCCACATGTAGCTTCCTTCTCTCCTTTCAAATGGGTTTCTGAGTGAAAGCAATTCCTTGTCATGTCCCTAAGAAGTAACTAGTTTATGGTGCTGTGTTGAAGTTTAGCATTGGATCACATCAACCACCAGAAATTTCAGACCTTGCTCACTGTAGTGAAGTTTCCACATGCTGAGAACTTGTTGAAGTACAATCGTGCTTTTTTTCTGCTTTGTAGTTTTTATATTTCTAGCAGCGTTCTTTTACATTTCCACAGGGCAAATGTGTTTGCATTGAAATGGCAACATAATTCAATTTGTGTTTGTGGAATTCAAAATAACATCTTGTGGTAAAATGAAACAGGCTAGAAATGCCTTCAGGCATAAAAGAACAAAATGCCAAAATAAAATCATGCCTCAGAAGCATAGATGTGAATTGTGCCCCAAATAAGCCTTAAGGCAACAAAGCAATATAAAATTTATCCTTATGTTTTGGTAGAACGTAACCTGCAGATGCCGTTTGATGCACATTCTACAATAATGGAAAGAAACTGGCTGGCTTGGCTGCTGGGCATCATTTAATTTACACAATTGGTGGAATTAGCTTTCAAGATATATTCTCATATTTCACACTGTTGGCATGCTGTGATTCAATAGAGTCATACAGTCATAGAGGTTTACAGCATGAAAACAGGCCTTTTGACCCAACTTGTCCATGTTGCCCAGTTTTTACCATTAAGCTAGTCCCAATTGCCTGCATTTGGCTTATATCTCTCGATACCAATCTTACCCATGTAACTGTCTAGATATTTTTTAAAAGACAAAATTGTACCCGCCTCTACTACTACCTCTGGCAGCTCGTTTCAGACGCTCACCCTCTGTGTGAAAAAATTGCCCCTTTGGACCCTTTTGTATCTCTTCCCTCTCACCTTAAACCTATGCCCTCTACTTTTAGACTCCCCTATCTTTGGAAAAAGATGTTGACTATCTAGCTGATTCATGCTCCTCATTATTTTATAGACCTCTATAAGATCACCCCTCAGTCTTCAACGCTCCAGGGAAAAAAATCCCAGTCTATCCAACCTCTCCTTATAAGTCAAACCATCAAGTCCCGGTAGCATCCTAGTAAATCTTTTCTGCACTCTTTCTAGTTTAATAATATCCTTTCTATCTTAGGTTGACCAGAACTGTACACAGTATTCCAAGTATGGCCTTACAAATGTCTTGTACAACTTCAGCAAGACGTTCCAATTCCTGTATCCAACGTTATGACCAATGAAACCAAGTATGCCGAATGTCTTCTTCACCACCCTGTCCACCTATGATTCAATTTTCAAGGAGCTATGACCTGTACCCCTAGATCTCTTTGTTCTATAACTCTCCCCAATGGCCAACCATTAACTGAGTAAGTCCTGCCCTGGTTCGATCTACCAAAATGCATCATCTCGCACTTATCTAAATTAAACTTACATTTCTCCCTTCCCCTAGAATCAAATTCGAAAATGTCTATAAAACCGTTGTTTTGGAAATCGTTCATTTTCCTCTCCAGTCGAAAATAATGTATTTAACAGGACCAAAGATATTTAAAATGTCACGTCATTTTACTCTGCTTTTCACCAAGGAATTATAATTTTACCCTGAGTAAAATCATAGTACAATCTGCTGGAGCTCAAAAAGAAATTTAAAGCGATCCAGAGTCAGTTTATACTTCTAATGGACAAGAGCCAAAAAAAAGGGACAAGATAAAACTGAAAGAAAATACATATAAAAATGCTTAAGGAATACAGATTCTGGCATTTGGGAGAGATACAATGAACAACAAAAGGTGACAAAGTAGTAAGAACTGTAAAAAAGGGATTATTGCTTGCAAAATCAACACAAAAAGGCTTAACATCTATGTTCGGAAAAAAAAGGTTGGTAGGTGTAGTATGGGTCCTTAAGTTAGGGAAAATGGAAACATATTGGAGACATAGGTCCCGCTTTTACCATCAAGTTGCGCCCCTTTTCGGGAGCGAAAACCTGGTAAAGTTGGGCGTGAGGCGAGTAGCGCGATCCGCGCCTGCCTCTGTGCTGATTTTCCCCCTTTACCAAAGCTCAAAAATGGCCGCCGTCGAGACTGTGCCGGAAACTGGCACAACGTTAATTTAAATGCATTTGCATGCATTTAAATTTGGTGGCAGGGGAAGGGGGGTCCGCTGCCACTCTGTGTGAGATCAGTGGGAGGGAAAGGGGGGAGGGGCCTTTGATCGGTCTGAGTGGTGGGGGATGGGGGATAAGGGGTCAGTAATGTTGTGGGGGTGGGGCAATGTCCGTGAGAGCCAGGAGGGAGGCATTATTTGGCCCGGGAGCGATGTGGCAGGGGATCGTTTCTCGAACTTTTTTGTCTGCGCATGCGCAGTTGGAGGTGCTGATCGTAGCTACAGGACTTTGACACGTTTAGCCCCGCCTATAGGCTTGTGCAGCGTGATTCAGAATTGCTGCTATTTTTCGGGCAGAGTGCGTATGTGGGGGCCTGAGAACGGATCTAAAAGTCGGATCTGAAACACTCCCAGTTTCAAGTCCGCCCAGCACTTAGAATAAAAATGGTAAAATAGGGCCCATAATTACTTTGTGTCAGTATTTATGTAGCAGAAGAGGATAGCATGCCGGACATCCCAAAGAACTTAACATTGAATCAGGACTAGACTCTCCAAAATTTACAGAAACAAAGCAATAGTATTGAAGAAAATGATGGCACTAAAGAGTGAAAAGTTCCCAACAGCAGTTGGCTTCCAAGTCGGAGTTTTAAAGGAACTACGTTAGAATATTGCAAATGGTCTTACCATAAACTTCCAAAGTTCTACCAATTTGTGAAGTATTCCTTTAGATTGCATATGTCACTCAGCTATTTAAAAAGGTGAGAGTGGGAATCCAGGGCATTGTAGACCAATTAATCTTATATTGGGAAAATAATAGAGCTAAAATTCAGTGACTGAGTGGATACCGTGCAAATTTTCAGTTGATCTGAGAGAGCCAACCTGGATTTATAAAAGATTGATCATGCCCCAATGTACCTGATTGAATTCTTCGGAGAAGCGATTAAAGTATTGGACAGGAGAATGTCCATGAATGTTATTTTTATGGACTTGCAGAAGGCATTTGAAATCCCTCATACGTGACTCTTAGTGACAGTTAAAGCTCATGGAATTTAGAGGAAAATTATTGACCTGGTTAGGAAATTGTCTGAGCAACAGGAAACCAAGAATAGGCATGATGGACAGGTACACTAATCGCTAGGACTCAGGTGCTCCTGTTTCCTCCCACACTCCAAACATGTGCGGGTTAGGTGCATTGGCCAGGCTAAATTGCCCCTTTGTGTTAGGGGGTCTCGCTAGGGTAAATAGATGGGGTTGAGGGAGTGTGGTCTGGATGGGATTGTGGTTGGTGCAGACTCGATAGGCCAAATGGCCTCCTTCTACACTAGGGATTCTATGATTCTAATAGTGTCGTGTCAGGATCTGTGCTGGAGTCTCAACTTTCGCTGTATTTAATGATGACTTGGATGATGGGATAGAAAGCCACAAATCCATGTTTGCCGATGAAACAAAGATAAACAATGTAGATAAAAGTACTGAATTACAACGGTCTTAATAGAATGGACAAAACTATGGCAGATGTATTTGAAGTGTGAGATGATTCACTTTGGACCTAAATAGGATAAAACAGAGTATGTTCTAACTGGTGAAAACCTGGAAGCATTTGAAGGTCCAAGTACATAGATCATTTACATGTCATGGAGAGACACAGAAAATAGTCAAAAAGGCTAATGGAACGTGGTCTTTTTGTCTAGACGACTAGAACATGTTGAATAGAAGTTATGCTACAACTATACAAAACCCTGGTTAGAACAAACCTGCAGTACTATCAGCATTCCTGGGCACAAAACCATTGGAAATATATATTGGCCCAGGAGAGAATGGAGTACAGATTTACAAGAATGATACCTGGACTCCAAGGATCGAATTACAAGGAGAGATTACACAAAACTAAAGCTCCTAGAATTTAGAAAATTAAGGGGTGATTTCATTGAAATTTTCAAGCTATAAAGGGGAATAGTCGAATAGAATAGAATAGAAACCCTACAGTGCAGAAGGAGGCCATTCGGCCCATCGAGTCTGCACCGACCACAATCCCACCCAGGCCCTACCCCCACATATTTTACCCGCTAATCCCTCTAACCTACGCATCCCAGGACTCTAAGGGACAATTTTTAACCTGGCCAATCAACCTAACCCGCACATCTTTGGACTGTGGGAGGAAACCAGAGCACCCGGAGGAAACCCACGCAGACACGAGGAGAATGTGCAAACTCCACACAGACAGTGACCCGAGCCGGGAATCGAACCCGGGACCCTGGAGCTGTGAAGCAGCAGTGCTAACCACTGTGCTACCGTGCCGCCCTTATAGGTAGAGTAGATGGGGGAGAAACTGTTTCCACTGGTTGCAGATTCTAGGAAGAAGCGATATAGTCCATACGCAAGACCCAGGCCTTTGAGGAGTCAAGTTAAAAAAACAGTTTTGCCCACAAAGGATGACAAAAGTTTGGAATGTCCTCTGTTAATGGTAATCATGTTCGTTCAATTGCTAATTTTAAACCTGAGATTGATAGATTTTTGTGAACCAAAGATATTGAGAGATATGAGGCAAAGGTAGATTTATGGATTAGATCATAGATCAATCATGATGTTATTGAATGGCAAAACAGGTTTAAAAGACTAAATGGCCTGCTTCTCTTATATTCCAATGCTTTATTGTACTTTGATGTGACTTTTTAAGCAATATTGCTAGCTGAAATTATATTGCAGGTAGCAATGATTTATTTTTCAGTGAATCGCATTAAATATTCTAACTCAAGCATATAATTACCCCTAAAGGACTACTTTATGTTCTAACCTATATTGCACAGATTCTAACCTTGACCGCACTGAACATTCTACGAATTCTAATTTATTTTCTTTGCTTTCTCTTTTGCATATATTTCAATAATCTGCTATTTTATATTACCTTGTATGAGAATAATTTTTGATACGGCGACTTGTAATGCTGAGTTATAACCCTGAAAGCAACAGAATAATAGAGGGTTAAATTCAATAGGCTTCAAAACAAGGCACTGGTTTAACTTAATACAGGCAGCGCTGTTTCAAATAATTTCAGCTGACAACCAGTGGTAATGGTGCTGTTGATTAGCTGGATGCTGAACAGGTGCCTGACATTGCGAGTGGTTGCCACCAGTTAAAAATAGCCTGCAGTGCTAAAAGCTTACCTGCACCTCTCAATGGTGAGGCACATTGTGGTTGGAACAGCTGCTCGCAATCCTGTGGGGGCTGCATCTGATCTGACAAAGACAGAAAGATGGCACAACATGAGCGGTGTGAGTTCCAAGGTATTCAGACACTGCACTGGAGGTATTAATGCAGAAGGAGCAAAGATGGAGAGATGTCCTATATCCACAAGGGGCTAGGAGGCCCTCCAGACAATACTTAGAAATTGTTGGAGCAGATAACCGTGAAAGTTAATGTCAGGAGTCAAGCCTGGTGAAGTACTGCAAGAAGTTCAGTCAACTGACATGCGTGATCAAAATTAGTGAATACATTCTTCAAATCATATCTGAACAACTGCACAACAAACACAGCCTCATCACTCACCTACCTAAAATCGTTATTAATAAGGACTCACACTGACATTCATATGCTGCAAACCACCCTCGCACAATTTATTCTGCTGTAGGCTTCATACTTTGATCCTTAGCTTGCACACACCATCAGCTATTCACTGATGACAGTTCGCCAGCATATCCTGAATCATGGGAAGAGATGGTGATGGCCATCATTGGGATGCCCACTGCTGAGCCATTGCCAGTGCCAGGCTGATACTTTAGAAGATAATGGTATCCTCCCGCCTAATCCTCCTTCTCGCAATCAATCTCTCACCTTAACCTTAATTTTCTTTTGATTTACAAGCTGCAGTTGATGTAAGCTCGCACCTCTTACTTTTCAGATATCCAATAAGTGCAATATGACCAGATAGTGCAGAAATATCAAGTTGACAGTGAAGATGAAGACAAAGCACCATCACTTGACTTCACACATGCAGGCACCAGCTCAAATACTCACACTCCATGTAATTTAGAGGATACTCTAGAGGTTGGAATTGCATGTGGTGAAATATTAGGCAGGAGAGGCCTAAAACCAGGATAGGAGGCAAGGATACCACAGGTGCCAGCTCACCAGAGGGCAAGGTTGCTCACCAGTTCTATTGCAGATTACTAATTATATATTAATTACATTTAAATGTATGCAAGTGATGGACTCTTACCTGGGATTTACTTTTACCCCTATAGATAGACATAAGCTGAAACTATGGCAGTTGAGTTAGGAAGTGTTTGCTTGTAATGAATGCTCTGTAAATAAATGTTTATAAAGGTTTAAAGATTGGCTACTGCTCTGTCCTTCACCAGTTGGAATATAACATGGCAGCAGAGAATGGTTGACCAAAGGTGAAGGTTGGAAGCTAAGTAAAATAATTTTTCAATCATAAACTACAATTCTTGACAGTATTGTGGAAAAATGGCAGTAAACAGCTGTAACTTGTTGTGGTGGGATAACCCTCTGATATTCTTGGAATCTGAACCATATGACTAGTGGAAGAATAAAGTAGACCTGAGTAATGTCCTTACTCAAAGGGTTGTACATCTGTGGAATTCTGTACCCCAGAAGGTTGTGGCTGCACCATCATTGAATAAATTTAAGGGTGAGATCTTTAGTTTCTCAGGGAATCCAGAGATATGGGGAGCTGGCAGGAAAGTGGAGTTGAAGCCCAAGATAATATTGTATGCTGGTGTAGGCTTGGCAGGCTATGTGGTCTTCTTCTACCTCCATTTCTGATGTTCTTATGTTCAAAAGGTAAAGGCATTAACTTAACATTGTTGGTGCAAAAGATAAAGTCAGAAGTACTTTGTGAGCTGGATGCCTATCATTTGGGTGGTGGTGAAGGTTTGAATCTTCTATTAGAGTTCTTGGATGAAATTTGTGGGAAAGATTAACCGTCAAATGCCTATGAAGCATGGTTGGGCTCTGATTGATTTCAGAAAACAGATGGTCATTCTATGAAGAACATACCTGAAACTTTAACATGTTGTATAAAGGCTGATAAAATTCAATTTGTTGATCCCTGGATCAGTACCAGCATTTAAATTGCTGGATTGTGCTAATGTGTTTCATATAGACAGGCTCCTGTTTTTTTACTAGTATTTGCTCCACTGATAAGGATGCTGCTACTATGCAGTGGCTACGTTAGTGGTATTTTCCACTAACAGGATGCTACTACTACCATCAGTCCAAAAAGATATTCTGCTTATCATACAGCAACATTATGGTTAAATATCAATGCTGGGAGGTTGCTAGGTACATAGGTCCCAGCAATTGGCTGAACGAATCAAACAGTTCCATCTACAAAATGCACTGCAGCAACTCGCCAAGGCTCCTTCAACAGCAACTTCTAAACAGGCAACGTCTACCACCAAGAAGGACAAGAACAGCAGATTCATGGGAACACTACCACCAGAAAGTTTCCCTCTAAGCCACACATCATCCTGACTTGGAACTGTATTCCCATTCTTTCATTGTCGTTGGGTCAAAGTCCTGGAACACCCTCTCTAACAGCACTGTGGATGTACCTATACCACATAGACTGTAGTGTTCAAGAAGGCAGCTCACCATTGCCTTCTGAAGTACAATTAGGGATGGGCAATTAATGCAGGCCAAGCCAGCAATGCTCAAATCTAGTGAAAGAATGAAAAAAGATTCCTTTTATTGTTTGGAATAGGCAGAGTACAGATCAAAATTCAGCAGCATGCACTTATAAAGCCCAAAACAAAGCATCATCTATTAGATGTGATTCCACAATGGGGAAGCACTTGCTGAAGAATCCTGAGTGCGCAAAAAGCCACACTAACAACCAATTTAAGCTTAACCAATCGAGCTTGTAACATGGCCCATATACACTTGCGAGGAGCTGCGCACTCAGTGACGTATTCTCTGCAAACAAAAGGAATGTGTGCAAGCCTTGCACATTTTTGAAATACCCAGGAGCTTGTGGAGCCTGTAGTTCCCTGTGGCTTTCTTCATGGAAATGCTTCAACTCATCAGAATCAACTTGCTAAACAATTAGCACCCTTTTCTCCTGTAGTATTACCGTTTCTACTGTTTGAAATTTGGTACTCTTGCATTTGTCTTGATAAGTGCAAGATGGAAAGCTTCAGCAACATGTCTGCCTTCTTAACAAAGCATTTATCCTTCTCATACCTAATGTTGGTGGCTGAGATTTCAATAACACGCAACAGTGTGCTCAGACACATGTTTTATAGACTCTATCTTGAAGTCCAATTGTTAATTTCTTGTCACCACATACTTAATCAATTGGTTGAATACGCTTGCTGCCTTTTGATGCACGAATTTAGCTCAGCATAAGATAGCCAATATAATCGATACTAGGTTCCAAAACCTATGTCGAACTTCTGGCTTGAAGTTAAAATGTTGAAACTGTGTTGCAATTAGCATACGATGAGTGGCTGCTTTAGATTGATAGGTAGTCCAAATTCATCGGGAACTCGCGAAAAGTTACTGAAAAATTGATTTAGTTCCATTTCACTCTGATGAGCACTTCATTGTCACCGAAAATTAAGTTTCAATAATAGGTAACAAATTCTCCATTTTACATATTGCTCTTAGGCATACAATATTACAGATTGAAATAATATGTCTTCAGCACCAGATGAGAAAGCACAACTAAGTAGCAGAGAGAAGTGAATGCTAAAGGATATTGATGCCAAAATACATCCCTGCTCAACACCACTGCAGATTTCAAAGCTGTCAGTCTGACTATCATTGTACTAGATTGTGGTCTTCATATCAGAATGGAAGAATGTCAAACTGAGGATGACTGATTTTCTCCAGCAATTGAAAAAGGCCCTTTGTGCTGACCAGACAAAAGCTTTAGTAAAATCCCTGCACTGATGCTTTCCTTGCAGCTGCCTTCGTAAAATATTCATTTTGATCATTGACTGATATGAAAGCCACATTGACTCTCTGGATAAATACAGTCATCGCTGCCTTTTAAAAATAATCTTGTCAGTAATGCTAAGGGAAGAAATTACCTGCAGGTTGGAGTATCTTCCTTCTGCTTTGTTTTCTTGCAACAGAACAACGTTGGCATCCTTCATGACTCATGAAGTCCCTCATTGCTCTCACAGGCAATCAAAATATTTTGCCTTTTTAAATTAAATTGTTGATGCTCTCATTAAATTTGATATTTGGAAGCCTGAGGATCACACTTAATAATGCTTCAGAAACACTGCTCTAGGTTTTAACTTAGCTGACCCTCCAGGGATGGTGGAATTGATAAGGCACGGGAACCTGGAAGTTATATCTCGGTGATACAGAGGATCTGGTATTTTAAACTCTTTTGAGAAGTTGAGCAGAATGCTGAAGTTGCACATGGTCTATTCAGCCTGTGAGTCCAAGCATGGAGTAAAGATACTGAGATTTCTGGAGCGAGCTAAATAATATGGTGTTGGTTTTCATGATGTTCAACTGGAGGAAGTTCTAGCTCATGCATGATGATATCAGGTAGGCAGTTTGACAATGCAGAGATGATTTTAGAATTGAGAGTGGTGATTCTGTCAGAGTACTAATGGAAGCTGAATTACTATTTATGGATAATGTTCCTAAGGGCAACACATACATGAAAAAAGCAGAGAGTTGAAGATGAAACCTTGGGGTTTCTCAAAATGGACTTTATGGGAGTTGCTGGAGAATTCATCAGTGGATGTATATTAGTTCTGTTAGCGCAAGCAGCAGTAAAATGATAGAAACCCAAAGATGATCCACAGATGAGAAATAGTGGAGGAGAATGGAGCATTACAAAGAGGCCGGGGCAAAGAGGTTTAGTGCCCTGAGCTTATAGCCCAAGAGAAAATCATTTGTGTCTTTTAAATATGACTGCCTTGGTAGGTTGAAGAGAGTGGAAGGTAAGTTGTTGGATTTAATAAAGGAAGCTTGGAGGGCTAGGCATGGAATTTGTTAAGAACATAACATTCAAAAGACCTCGGAGAGGAAAATTAGGTTAGAAAGGGGAAGCCATGGTGAGTGGGTGACCTGCCTTGATGTGGCGGCAGTGGGACGGCCAGCAGACTTTAGCAACTGGACCTCAGTAACATCCTTCTGGCCAGCTGCATACTAGCAACAGGTAGAAAGAGGCAGCTGGCGAGGCAGGGGAAGGGGAGAGCCAATTGTCAGCAGAAATGGCCAGAAAGAAGCAACTGTCTAGTGGAATGTGAAATGCTGGAAAGAGCCCCAAAGCTTCCTGCTCCTCTTAGCCTGACAAAAGCAAGCTTAACATAGAAGCATATAAACTTGGAGCATGAGTAGGCCATTTTACATGCTTTCTGCTGATCTGATTTCACTGAGCAGGGGAGCCACAACTTGTCAGTCAGTGGTTAAACTAGAATCCTATGTACATCAGAGACCTGATTTGCATGAATGTCTGATCCAGGCCAGTGGCTTGACTGTCTGAATAAATAGCCATATTGAAATCACCATGGAAATGAAATGATGCAGGAAATTAACTTGCCTGGCAAGGAGAATTGAAAATTTCCCCCTCGTTTATGGCACTGAATAGCTTTAACACTTTTTTTTAAAACACTGACACATTTGAAAGTACTCATATACTTCATTCAAACCATGGAAGAGGTGCTTCACAGACTTGGCAAGTGATTTCCTTATTATCTTTTCAATTTTCTTTTAAAATTTGAGTCCGGAGAAGCATTGATTTTAAGTCAAGTATTAGTTAAGGTGTTCTGGAAGGTTGATTAAAAGATTGTAAAATGGCTGATTTGGGTGTGCATTTGTCATCCTGGTGTGGTAAGCGCAAGGCAGTAGGAAAAGTGCAAATTTTTGTAATATGGTTAAAAATAATCACAGTATATAGAATTTTCTGTGGAATTCATGACCTGCTAAGAAAATCATTAAAATTATAGTGTTGAAAGTTAAATTTCTGACAATATGATTTTGATAGTGATTCATTAATTATTCTCAAACAAAGGCATTCTCTTTCATATTATGGGAATCTCTTTAAATGCTTAAGAAATTTCCTGACCCACTGGATCAACCTTGGTAAAATACCCTAAATTGTGTGATTTTTGCTTGGGGGTTAGGGGAGATGGGGTGGTTGGGAGATGGCACAGGATGGAGTTGAGCCAACCGAACCAGGAAGCAGAGCATAGGCATTCATGTGGGCAGGTGAGTGCTGAGACAGCCTGGTTAGAAGGCCCACCTTGGTTCTCTAAGACTTTGTCCTAGCTGGTTCAGAAGCTGTTACACTATCTTGATCTCACCCTGCACTCACTCCCTTGGCTCCTCATACACATCTGTCAGTTCAATGCCAACTTATGTCCCCCACCCTAAACCCCTTTAGGTCCTTCATGCAAACTCATGCTCCCTCATGCTCTCCATATCAATTCATGCCCCTGTGTCAGTTTATGTGCCCCTGCCAACTCTATGCTAACTCATTCCCCTCATGCCACCTCCATAACTACTCACTCGGTGTCCCAAACCTCGGGAGCCATATGGAGATGAAGCAAATAAGCTTCCAACAATCTAATACAGCTCACACCCTTTCAGACTTGATAGTGAAAAAAGCTCCCATTTATAAAATGCAGTCAAAGCTCTTAATTCTCCTCAAATGGTTAATCTCTTATACAATCAAACACACTTTATTGGATCCCATATCAGAGGTAGCTAATTCTTTAATACACATTTTAAACTGCCAATTAAACATGAACGCAGAAACCCCTACTGAGATAATTGTAGCTTTTGAAACTCAACAAAACATTCTTTGTGACATAATAATAGCTCTTGGAGAAATGTCAACAAAGAACTCTATTGAAGCTGATGACCAAATGTTATTTCCAACAGAGGATGTTGTTTAACTCAGTGAAAGTTACAGCCTGTTTTTCTTTAAATAAATTAAAGAGCAGGGCAATCATAGAACTTCAGATCCAGATCATCACAATTGCACAGACCTTATCCACATTTCAAAGCATAAATGTCTACTTTATCAATTTATGACTCCCACTCTGCGGATTAAGAACCTTGGACCAGTCCAAATGCGGTCTGTTTGAACTCAGCACCAAGATCAAATGGTCCTGCTGAGTTTGGGTTTCCTTTTTGGGTGAATCATGCCCTTATTGGCAAAAATTGAGTCAATTGAAAATTGAACCTATCAGGACTACTGTATCGCCTGCTATTTGGTTCACGGAATTGGGAAAATCTGGCCCTTGGTCTTTAGAATTGATAATGACTGGAAGTGATTTGCATAGAGCAAAGTATAAAGTGCAGGATTGTGACCTTGACTGTGACCTTGTGAAGTTAATACTGAATCAATCTTCTAATTGAGATGACAAGTAATTTGTCAAGAAAACAGCATTGTGGTACAGAAATGGTGAGAGGAGTCATCCATATGCATTGGAAAAACCTGATTTTGTAGTAAAAGAGTCAATACACTAATGAAACATTAATATACTGTATCAATATTGCATAAGATAACTAACCCATTGGTAATTAATTCTTGAAATCAATTGTTCTGTTAAGGGCATTAAAAAAGCAAACCAAGCACTCGGGTTTATTTTTAGAGGAACAGAATTGAAAATGAGAAAAGTATGTTAAACCTGGATTCAATATTGGTCAGACCACACTTTGAATACTACATACAGTAAGATACCCTTAAAGTTGCCTTGCTTAATGTTGTGCTTTTGCATGATCAGTAAAATAGTGTTAGGATATCCATCTAACATTGTTTGCCTCAGACAACTTCTTCGGCATGGGGCGGCACAGTGGCTTGCACTGCTGCCTCACAGCGCCAGAGACCTGTATTCAATTCCCGGCTTGGGTCACTGTCTGTGTGGAGTTTGCACGTTCTCCCCGTGTCTGCATGGGTTTCCTCCGGGTGCTCCGGTTTCCTCCCACAACCTGAAAGATGTGCTGGTTAGGTACATTGACCTGAACAGGCGCCGGAGTGTGGTGACTAGGGGAATTTCACAGTAACTTCACTGCAGTTTTAATGTAAGCCTTACTTGTGACTAATAAATAAACTTTACTTTTAATTTTCTGTGGACTGTCAGCTCACAAAGCCTTTCCCCCAGCACTTCCACTTTTGCCCTCAGTGCCCCTTCCCTCACTGCTGCCCATGCTTACAGGCTTCACCTCCCACACTTGTTCACAGGCCTTCTCTCACACCTGCCTCACCTTGGCCTCACCGCAGCTCCTGACCCCCACCCTGCATCTTGCCCCTCCTAGCAACACCTCTTGAGCCTACTCTTCTCAACCCTGACCCACCCTTCCTCTTGACCCCACCCAACCTCTTGAACCCACCCTGTCCCATCTCTCCCTGCCCTATCCCACCTCTTGCTCCTACCCCACTCCACCCTGCCCCCTGCCCCACCTTTTGTCCCTGCCTGCCATGCCTCTCCTCTCGTCCCTGCCCATACACAACTTCTTAGGCTCTTGGTCTGTTGTTCTCCTTCTGCTTGCTGCTTGCTCCACTGCTGCCTTCGCTGCTGGCTTTTGCCATTGCTGAACGCCCACAGAAGCTCTTTGCTGCATCTAGTGGCAGAAGGTAGTCAGTACCGGTAGTTCTGAGACATCTGCTGATAACCACACCGACAAACTTCTCTAATTAGATGGAACCTGGTAAATCCTAAAGTACTGTATAGGCACCTGCATGTTGAGTGTACTTTTTGTTGGATACTGTATTGTATTTCTTCCATACTTAGTGAATATTGAAAGCAATGCACAGTGCTGCACCTGTATGGTACAGTATTTCAACTTGTACATCTATTTTTCTCGATGAGAAATGTCTGATGGAACCTAAGTCTGGCTTTAATATTGATTCCTGTGGGAACTATGATTTACTTAAAGTCGTTTCACTTAAAGTTCAAATTTCAGGAACACATCCACAACTTTAAGTGAAGAATTGCTGTACAGTTCTGGTTGTCATATTATCAAGGGTATATAGAGGCATTAGAAAAGGTGCAAAAAAAATAGGAATTGTCCCAGAACTGCAAGGGAATGATGAATGGACTTAATCTCTTTTTTCTGGAGGAAGGAAGGTTGAGGAGTGGCCTTTGATGTTATGAAATGTTTTGGTAGAGTTTGACAGGGAGTTCCAGTTGCAACAAAGAACAAAACTAGAGGTGTTCATTAAAATATAGTTACCAAGAACTCAAATGGGGAATTTAGAAGAAACTTCTTCACCTAGAATGTAGAGAAATGGAACTCACTAGACAGCAGCTGAGGTGAATAGTATAGAGGTAATAAACTGAAGAGTTATGCTAATGGAAAAGGATGGGAAGAGACTTGAGTGGTACAGAGCATGCATGGACTGGTTGGACTAAATGGCCTCGTTTTGTGTCGTCTCTTCTGTAGAGTAGTCAGATTTGTTGGTTTATTACAGCATAATGGTTCTGCTCTATTCATTTGGGTTGAATGATTTTTTTACCTTAGAATATTATCAGGTAACAATAATCATCATTGATCTTCAAGCTTCAGATTTAACATTCCCTGAGAATAACTGTGGGCAGCACTTCAGCACCAATAAGATTTAATTGATCACAGAGATTGTGTGCAACCAGCTGAGTGAGGCGTGTTGAGCAGCAATTAAATGCTGGCATTCACAAGAGTGATTGTGTGCAGTGGGTCATCCTGACAGGCTAAAGCTGTTAATTGTCTTTCCAGATTAAATAGGCAAAAGTGGAAATCTTCTGTTTAGTATTCATTTTAGGCTATTTGGATTCCGAAGTAGTACTACCAATTGTTAACTATACAAATATGACGGTTTAGGTGGTTGATGAAAAATAACATTATGTATCTTTTGGCATATGTACTAATGAAGCTAAGGTTAAGTGGGCCTGATACAAGCACATTTACACAAGTACATTTTCCAATTCTGTCATATTTTCATGACAATACTACGGTTGATTATTTAAAAAAATGAGTTTGAGCATAATGACCTTGAATAACCCTTTGTAGACTAAATTGGCTTTTTATTGAAAATTATGTTGTACTCTTGAATGTGAAGACATGGACAGACTTTTCACTCCCATATGGGGTGAAAATGGAGGCTGGTGGATATGCAATCTCCATCCCGTCCCTGAGGTGGGATCGGGGCTGGAAGGGCTCCTTACCTGCATGCGGTGCAGTTAGCCAATTAAGATAAGTGAAAGATAAATTAAGGCCAATAGTCAGTCTGGTGGGAATTTTCCAAATGGCTTGCGAGCATCTTTAAACCTGTTGAACACAAATTTCTCAATATGTTGATTTGTGTTGTGGGGTACCGAGGTGACCTGTACTGTGAAGAAAACTTAGACAATCCAGGACTCACAAAGTCAGCATTTTCTGTATAAAGATGTAACTTTATTAAACCAGTGGCTGCCAGAAGATCATCAAAGGGTTAAATGGCTCTGACATAGAGCGACAGAACCTCTCCGATGATTCCAATAATACATTCAAAAAAACAGATCAATTGTAGATTTTTCTTATCAATCATTCCTGGCGTGTAATAACTTTAAATCATCTTCAAGATACACAAATCAACAATAATACCTGTCAAATACTTTGGCCAATCGCATTCTACTCCTTAAGATAATAGTATTTTATTAGTCTGTGAAATCCAGAAGCTAACTCCTGTTTTGACTGACCTCCACACCCTGGTTGCCTAGAAACCTAAGATGCTTAGCCCATAGTTCAAATGACATTCTCACGGGTTCCCTTAAAATTCATTATCTAACCAGACACCAAATTTGGGCACCAGTCCATCTCGTCTAAACAGTGAATTAGCCCTATTCCTCAATTACGATTAAGTGTTCTAACTGTTCTTCCATTCAAAATTTTTAGTTGATAAATCTTGCATATTTCCGAGGTTCAAATATTCTCTTGAAATATGACTTTGCCCTAATGGTCTTTAACACGATTTTTTGTAGTAAAATGCTTTTATAACCGAAGTGTACAGTATTCTTTAAAATCAATTATAATACATTTAAATGATCAGCATTTATGTTTCACAGTCATAATCACTTATTTGAATCAATTACTGCATCTCATATGTGTAAATTGCCTCTTGTTAGCTTATTTTAAAGTCATTTAACTGAATGCTGCTCATTCTGTCAGTGCCTTAATGTGTACTGATTTTAAAAATCTCACTAATCCTTTACCCCACTTCAATTTGTAAAAACAATATCCCTTTCTGCATAGTAATAAACTATAAAGTATACTTGAAAGGAAATTGACTTGTTTTTCACCAAGATTGAGATCATGATTATCTGCCTCTGCTGCTTCCCTCCCTTTCACCAGCCCATCAGAATAAACCTCCTCTCATACTTCTTCATCCCATACCCTTGAACCAGCTTCTTTCTCAAATTTCTCTATTTTCCCTAAATTCCCTTTCAAGCTCCTCTTATCCATACGACCTAGCCCCCTGTTTCCTCGACCTTAATCCCATTAAACTGCTGCATGACCAACTTCCCCTCCTGGTCTGCATGTTAGTTGCTATTATTAATATTTCTCACTCTTCAGGCACTATCCTTCTCTCTTTTTTAAATGTACCATAATTACCCTCTCTCCAAAAAAAACCCCTTGATCCCACTGTACTTGCAAATTGCCAAATCTTCTCCAATCTCCCTTTCTGCTCCAAAGACCTTGAAAACGTTGTTGCCTCTTAAATCCGTGCCTATCCTTCCTGGAACTCCTAGATTGGATTTAACCAATCAGGGGTCCACCTCCATTTCAGTATCAAAATGGCTCTTATCAAAGTCACAAATGACATTCTATATGACTCTGATAAAGATGAACTATCCCTCCTTGAACCTCTCGACTTGTCTGCAGCTTTTAACATGGCTAACTGCACCATTTTGCTCCAATGCCCCTCAACTCTTTGATGTGGAGATGCCGGTGTTGGACTGGGGTAAACACAGTAAGAGTTTTAACAACAACAGGTTAAAGTCCAACAGGTTCATTTGGTAGCAAATGCCATTAGCTTTCGGAGCGCTGCTCCTTCGTCAGATGGAGTGGATATCTGCTCTCAAACAGGGCATACAGAGACACAAAATTAAGTTACTGTGTAACTTGTACTGTGTAACTTGATTTTGTGTCTCTGTATGCCCTGTTTGAGAGCAGATTTCCACTCCATCTGACGAAGGAGCAGCGCTCCGAAAGCTAATGGCATTTGCTACCAAATAAACCTGTTGGACTTTAACCTGGTGTTGTTAAAACTCTTACTGTCTCTACTCTTTACCAGCTGGGTGGGACTGCACTCATCTGGTTTAAGTCTTATCTGTCTAGTCATGTGCAATGGCCTTTCTTGCTGCTCCTACATCATTACTTTCATTGTCTCTCAAAGATTTGGTCTTGGCCTGCAACTATTTCTCATTGACATCGTGGCATCATCTAAAAGCGCAGTGTCATTTTGTACGCTGCGAACACTCAACTCTGCCACATCACAACCTCTCTTGACTCCTCTGTTTTTGCTACATTATGGGCTGGATTTGCATGCCTCAATCCATTCTACAAAGGAGGTGGAGGGCTTTAAAAATGATTGAGAGAACCTAATTCCCGGATTCCTATGGCAATTCCAGTTTCCTTCAATTTTTGCCAGCATAAAATAAAGGTGCGGAGAGCAAGCCCGCTTACAGCACTCTATCACAGGTGTGGGCATTTCAGAGCCCCAGAATTGTGATGGAGTCAGGCTGCAATAGATACAGTTCATGGTTCCTTGGAATCATGTACCATGGGGAATCCCTTGTCTGAAGCGGGAAATCTTTTGACAGGTAAGTTTAAAAAATAAATGGTTTATGATTGTATGTTTTTTAAAGTAACGTTTAAGGCCTTTTGTACAGTTTTAATTTTGGTTTCAATGCAGTGATTGGTCATAGGATTCAGTCTTTAAAAGATAAGAGACCATTAAATTTACTAGCACTGTGTAGGGGTTCAGATGCATTAAAATATTTTCTCCAGTGGATAAAGCCATCTTCTGCATTCTACAGTATGGAGATATTAATGTATGGAGGGAACTCTGTGGTTTGATTTTCACATTGATTTAATGTCCTGATACCTGTTGTACCTTTGAAACACTCTTCTAGTATCCATAGATACAAGACTAAAGAGCTGTATAATAAAACAGAGAAGTCTTTGAAATGCTCATGAAATAAAAGAAATTGGGCATTCAACATTCCTTTTACATTCTCATTAGCGATCATTCAGACATTACCAATGCAAGTCCTATTGAAGAAACCTTTAATCCGCTGAACAGCTCTTATGCAAGTCCTGTTAAAGAAACCTTTAAACTGCTTAACCACTTTTAATCCTTTCAAAATGAACACATTGGATTTTGCCAACTGTATCAAAAGCAAGCTGAATAGATGGTGGGACATCAGTTTTGCCAGATAGCCTCGTTATGAATGCTTGATGGAGTTCTAAGAATGACTAATGGATGCAGTTCAGTAGGGACTGATTTACACAGCTGCAAAGAGGACTGCTGGCTTTAGTTTGGCAGTTTTATGAGATTGTAATAACTTTATCTTTCCTTGAAGTTGTTTTTCAAAAGCCTCATGTTTATTTGGACAAGTTTAACAGATATTCAGTGGATTAATGGTTTCTTCAGTGGGATTTTCACTGGCTGCGTTTGTTTGAAAATTTCATGAAAATGTAGGAGGTGTCATTTTTTTTTCAAAGATAATGTCAAATGCCTGATTTTTAAACATATTTTAAGAGCTTTTCAAGTGAGTGGGCATGGGAGGGAGAGGAGGGACATCATTGGGCATGAGGGGTCATGGGAGACATGAGCGGGCTTGGAAGAGGCATGGGGTGGGTGGGGGGATGAGGCAGATCAGGAGTAAAGGGCCTAATAACCATGACTAGAACTAGGCCAATGTACCAATTAATGGAGGCGGGTCTTCTAACCTGCTGCTCTCAACATCCATCTGCATTTGTTGCTTTCTTAGGCTTGCCTCAGGAGGCAGTGACCCTAACTCCAACCCATGCCCACTTACCTGACACCTTGTGGGCTGTCACTTGCCAGGTGGGATTGTGGAGTCAGGAAAATGACTGACTCCTGCCTCAAGGACATAAATCCAGCCCTAACACAATACTTATCTGATATTGAGTACTGGATGAGCCTTCAAATACATACTAGGAAGATTGAAGCCATTGTTTTCTGTTCCCTAGCCATTGTCTGCATCCCTCTCCCTGGCAACAGTTTGGGATTTAACTGGATCTTTTGCAACCTTTGTGGAATATTGACCTCAGTGAACTTCTGACTACATATTTGCACCATCACTAAGTTTGCCTATTTCCATCTCTGTAACATCACCTGACTAAGCACTGCCTCAGCTAACTGCTGCTAAAACCCTCGTTCCATTGTTAACTCTAGGCTTAACAATGGTTAGTCTTCCAAATTTTACTCTCTGCAAACATTGTCATCCAAAACTCTGCTGCTCATTTCCTTGCTTGTGCCGAATCCCAATCATCTGTCACTCCTGTATCTGCTGACTTATATTGGCTCCTGGTCAAGCAAAATATTAATTTAAAAATTCTCATCTTTGTTTCAAATCCCTTCATGGATTAGTCCCTCCCTATCTCTATAATCCCTTCCTGCCCCACACTCTCTGAGATACCCACAGTCCTCCAATTCTGGCCTCTTGTGCATCCCGAATTTTAATCGCTCCATCATCGGTAACCATGCCTTCAGCTGCCTAGGGCCTTAATCTCTGGAATTCCCCCGCTAAACCTCTCCGACTCTCTACCTCTTTTACTTCCTTTAAGACACTCCTTAAGACCTACTTCATTCTCCAACTGTCTTAATATTATCTTATGTGACTTTATAATGCTGTGAAATATTTTATTAAGTTAAAGGTGCTACATAAATGCAAATTGTTGTGGTGAGGAGTAAAAATGTTCTTCAGTTTAATTGCCAAATCTTTTATAGTTGGTTCCTTTTTTTACAGGCTGATCAACTTATGTTTGCTTTGCATTTTGTACGTGGAATGCACCCAGACCTCTTTCAAGAAAATGTAAGCAATAAAAATGGATCTTGTTTACTACAGATATTTGATTAGGTGTCATTCTTATTGGTTAAGCAATTCTGGCAGTGACCATCATGTTTTCTGATATCATAGAGATTTTAGCACAGAACAATGATAGTTGACCCATTGTGCTTCTACTTTATCTATTTCACTGATCTTCCACCAGACCCTTTAATATATCTAATTTCTTCTTAATAGTTATTTTGGCCAGGCTTCAGTAACCACTTATGATGATGCATTCCATATTTTAAGAACCTGTTATATGATAGAAGAGTTCAAATTTCTCCCTCCAGTACTATTCAATTTATGTCCTTCTGGGAAATATCCTTTCACCCCACTGACCCGTTTCAACTCCTTCAAAATTTTGAACAAATTAATCAGGTGGCTCCTTCACCTTCTCTGCTTCATTTTTTGAGCTTTATTTTTCAAGTCCCGCATCATGCCTACAGTGTGTGATCGAGCATCTCAATGAATCTCTGTTGAATGTTTCCAGAATGAGTCACCCAAAGCATACTTAAATGATCCCTCTGTTTATTGTAGGCAATCAGCAGTCACCTGAAGTGATAGTCTGTTTTGGATACTGAAGATGTGTAACAAAATCTTAGAAATTTCTTCCACCAAAAACTTTTATGTATAAATTAAATAAGATTTGCTACGGGACACCCATCACCACACTTTTTCCTTCCCGAAACCGCTTTTTAAAGCTATCCTGTGGTATCTACCCTCCAACCATTTTGTTAGCTCTGTTTACAATTTATCCTTAATTCCAGAGGCCTATGCTGGTAATTTATTCTCAATAATTTGTATGTTTTCTATTATAGTCCGGCAAACAGCAGCTAATATGCTTAGTTCTTTCTTTGCCATTTAGATGAGCACTTGAAATGCCAAAGCATACAAGGCTATGGACCAAGTGCTGGAAAATGGGATTAGAATATTATGAAGGAAAATGGGATTAAAATGCTTGATGGCTGGCACAGACACGATGGGCCAAAGGGCCTCCTTCTGTGCTGTAAGACTCTATGGGCGGAATTTTATCAGCACGTCCGCCCGAGGTTCGTACGATCCTGCCCGAGGCCAACAGAGAATGCCGTTCTCTGAGCCTCGCCTGCCCCCGGAATCGAGGCGGGTGTGCCGGTAAAATTCCGGCCTATGATTCGATGGCTGATTATCAACCTTGCTGCTGTCATGTAATATTTCATTGTGTTTTTTCTTTTCTGGCAACCCCTCTTCAGTTTCAGGCATAGTTTGTATTCGATATTAATAACTTTTTTTCATATTTATACTTATTGTTATATAAAGACACCAGAAATCATTCTGCAACAAAGAATAATACCACCAAAGCACACCGGAGAAAGGAATGTTTCTAATTCTGCCAAAACCATAGTTCAGTACTTTTTAAAAAATGTTTTTAAAAAAGTAAACATGTAGACTGTATAGTTGTATATTTAAACACTACTCTTTTTTTTAAGGAATGGGATGCATTTACTGGTTTGATTGTTGGAGATATGCTTCGAAAAACCGTAAGTCTTGATTATACCATTGGTGCCTTTGATCTTATGTTTGAATTTTTTAGAATGAGGTAGGCTTTTTTTTCCTCAGTTAGATTCTCAGAGAGTCTACCAATGGAGAGCAGCAGTCAGCCACTCCAAAGTGCCAATGGGAAGTCCATGTCTGTTTTGAAGGTCTGATCTCATTAACATAGGGTTGGTGGCTTATGAGTAGAAAACCAGAAACCAGAGCAGCTAGTTGAATGTGAACTGCTACAATATCAAGCTAAATGGCATTGGGGCCCATTGGTATTAGAGATTTTAAATTAGTTGTGTGCCACCTAGGCTACTTATCCCAAAACCATGACAAATTGGCGATGGCAGAATGAAACGGTAAGGTTTTCCCTGTGATTTTCCAGGTGTTGAGTGGGAAGCCTTAAAATGTTCCCCAGTACACTTCAATCAAAATTAATTCCTATTTCCTCACATTCTAACAACTACATCGAGGAAGCTTTTGCGTAGTCTGTACTTTCATGGGATATATGTAATATTTTTTGAAAGCTGGACTCAGATAGCTACATGGAAGATTCATAAAATGTAATTATCCTTGAGTTCAAGCAACATTACTGTTGCATCAACTGACATGTCCATTGTACAAAGCCAATTGTAACTGATGAATCCCTTCAACATTAAATGGGACTTCATGTTGGCACCAGTAAAATGCTGGTGTGTGAAAAATTCATGTACATTTGCTTGTACAATTTGAAATAAAAACAACCATTGCTCATTCATGTACAAATTCTATGCAGTGTGAGATCTATCTTCCATGGTGTAGCACATGATGGAAGCAGCATATTTGTGAAGTGAACTAAGGTGAGGAGGAAGGGGATAATTGGATCAGTGGGTGCGGATGGATTACAGTTCTTACTTTAGAGTCATAAATTGTTTTCTTAATTTTTTATATTTCACATAATGTTCTTGTAGCTAAAATGGAAAATGTTTTGGAAATATGGAAAACAGAGGAATTGATTGAAGCAAATTAATGTTTCCGCTTTGTAGGCTAACAAGTTGGGAAATGAAAAACAGGCATTATAATGCCACCATTGACCCCCAATCTTGCCTCCAGCCTCCCAAATTCTTGAGACCCCTGATCACTTCAGGAAGCTGTTTTATCAATGATTTTAAAGAGATATTACATTAAAAATTACATGATTATGAAAAGCACAGATGAACAGAGAGACCTTGCACAAATCCTTAAAGGTGACAGGATAGCGTGATAAGGTGATTTAAAAAGCATATTGATTACATGGATCTATAAATAGAGGCAGAGAATGTAAAAATGCAAAATCATGCCAGAATTTTACAATTAACTGCTTAGGCTGGTGAATGAGCCAATAACTAGATGTAATACATTTAAAATCATTGGAAAAAGATGCATAGAGGGGAGACAAGGAGATATATTTTTCACTCGGGTTTGTTGGATCTGCAACTCTTTCCTTAGAAAAGTAGTAGAATTTGATTCCATATATAATTTCAAAAGGAAATTAAATCACAAGGTAATGGACAAAAAGGCATGCCTCATTTTTCAAGGAGCCAGCACAGACAAACAGGGCCAAATGGCCTCTTTCTGTGCAGTCTGCTTTTATGATTATTCATTTGGTTTTGATTCTTGTATACATAACCAAGAATAGATTTTCAATATATGCTTATTTTGACACTTGACACTTCCTGTTTTTAGGATAATCAAAAATCCATACGGGAATCAATTCCATCTTGGATTGACCAAGAGAGGGCTGGAGCAGTGGCACTCTTAAAGGTACATTTTAAAATTATTTACTGAAAAATCAAATTGCACTTGTGTAATATCTTCCAGATTTCCTCGAATCTCCTCTAATCTTCCTATCTCTTACGTAAATCCACCCCTCTTGGTTATGAACCCATCACCCATGGGGAATAGGGCCTTTCTTTTCACTCTATCTGGACACTCATCATTTTATGTACTTTAACTTCTCCCCATAGCCTCTTCTGTTCCAAAGAAAGCAACCCGAGCCTATCTAATCTTTCCTCATTAGTAAAATTCTCCAGTTTAGGCACATCCTTGTAAACCTCTTCTTTGCTCTCTAGTGCCTCTCTATATTTCCTATAGTACAGTGACTGGTACTGCACATAATACTTCAGCTGTGACCTAACTAGTGTTTTATACAGTTTCAACAGAACCGCCTCCCCAGCACTTAAATTCTATGGTATGGTTAATAAAGGCAAGTATCCCTTTAGCTTCTTGACTGCTTTACCTATCTCCCTCTGTAGTCTGCCACTTTGATGTGATGGAGAAGTTTATGCGCTCTGACAATCCCTTGAGTAATGCCATCAAGAATGTCTTGTTCCTGGTAGGACAACCCTTGGCATCAAGGTCAGGGGGAGGTCCCAGACAAAGTGCAGTCCAAAGTGTCTACAACGTTGGAACAGGTGAAGGGAGTCTCAGTGACTGTGAAGGTGGAAGAAGGCTGCAGTGGCAAGCTGGTCCCAGTCATCATGTTCAACCTACCACCAAAATCTGCCTCTAAACAGAAGTTTACAGGATTGAAACGGGCCCTTCGGCTCAATTTGTCCACACTGCCCAGTTTGTTTTACCACTAAGCTAGTCCCAATTGCCCGCATTTGGCCCATATCCCTCTATACCCATCTTACCCATATAACTGTCTAAATGCAACCATTTTGAATATTATTATCAAGAAAATTATTCAATGTTCCTCTGAATTTTTTAAACATTTGATGTTTTCTCTGTGAAGGTTAAGAACTGTAACTTGGTCCAGAAATGTGTAAAGTGCTTTTATGTGAAGTTAAAGTGTCCTCCCCTTTTACTTTTTTTGTTCTTCTTCTGATGAGTGGTCGATTCAACCCAGTAAACTTATTTAACACCATTCTGTGATTCAAAATGAAAAGGTTAGATTGGCCGCAATGTTAAAAATGCTCAATAAATTATTGTTCTAAGGCATTCCAAATTAGTTGGATCTTAGTGCAGCAAATTTATTTATATTTCTGACAAGTAAGCACATCCCTTTAAAGCTTCCTGATGATTAAGTAAGTTCGAGAAGAGCTGAGCTATGCAAACCAAAACTCCCAAATTTAACCTCACATCTGTGCTGAGTTAGCTGATCTTAGACAAGCGAGCAATAGTGCTACAATTGGTCTTCAAGTTCCTGGTTAGAAAAGGAAAATTTATCCATGATTCCTGCTCCTGATCAATATCCAAACAGCCTTTGCTTGAGATGTATGTATTGATTGGATAAGGCTATTATGACTCCTGTGGCTGAATGGCCTGTTGATGTTCATTATTGTGGTTCATGTATAAGGAAAGAGAAGAAAAAATTGCATTTATATAGGGCTGGATTTAATGTAGCACATTATGGTGGAAAACATGGTGGCCAGGTCCACTTAATCACAGGAGAGGCCACACACCAGTCTCCTGGAGTGAAACTCCTACGATAATGTTGGAGGCAGGAACAGGTCCATGGGGGAAACTTATCCACTCACTCTGGGTTGTCAATTAGGCTCATTATTGAATCAGTTGACACCTATCATCCCTGAGTCCATGGGATTTAGTAGCCTTCCCTGTGGCTTTTGGGGAGGGCTGACTCATTCAAAGACACTGCCCAATTGTGGGACCTGGCATCGAACAGGGGGGTTGCCACTGAAAATCACCCCCCTCCCCTCCCGGTCCTTGCCTATGACCGCCCTGCCCACTCTCTCTCAAGAGCACCTGCCATGGTCCCCATCCAGCTCTCACCTGGTTTCTTGTGGCCTGGATCCCTCGGTGATCCTAGGCCTTCCCCTGTGTGCATTATCAGCAACGGCTACTGCTTTTAGCCTCTAATTTGCTGGCAGCTCTCAGCAGGCAAGACTTCCACTGGGGAAGGCCCAATACTGGCCAGTTAAGACAGGCACTGAATATGGTCCAGTCTCCCCCTCAGAAACCACACCGGTTTCCCACCCGTTTTTCAACTGGTGAGCTGAATGCATTCTGCGGTTCTCATGCATCTGCTGCCTTTGTCCTTCTAGGTGGTAGAGTTTGTGGATTTGGGCTGGAGAAAGAATCTTGGTGTGTTGCTATCACCTTGTGGTGGTACAAGGTGGTACATACTGCCAGCACTGTGTGTTAGTGGTGAGGGAATGAATGTTTAAGGTGGTCGATGGGTGCCAATTAAGCAGACTGTTTTGTTGTGGATCATGTCAGGTTTCTTGTTGTTGGAACTGCATTCATCAAGGCAAGAGAAGAATATTCCATCATATTCCTGACTTGTACCTTGTAGATGGTGGACAACTTTGGGGAGCCAGGAGGGTGGATGCTAAGAGGATGTTTTCCCTTATGAGAGAGGGAACTTGGAGGTCGTTAGTCTGTAGAATTCTGTT
The DNA here is from genome assembly GCF_964213995.1 of Mustelus asterias. NCBI lineage: Eukaryota > Metazoa > Chordata > Chondrichthyes > Carcharhiniformes > Triakidae > Mustelus > Mustelus asterias. The sequence goes on from NC_135810.1 coordinate 80,009,624, forward strand.
CCCTAGAGACTAGAGGAAACAAGGTTATTCAATATTTTGAAGGCTGAGTTAGATAGATTCTTAATTGACAAAGCTTAAAAGGGCATAAGGATAGGCAGTAAAGCATAGTTGAGTCCTTGTCAGATCAGCCATGATCTTGCCAAATGGTGGAGTAGGCTTGAGGAGTCAGCTGATCAGCATCTGCTCAAATTTTTTACCTTCATTTGTATGTCCTGTTGATCTTCCCTTTGCTCACCAAGCCTAACTTCCCACAAAGATTCCCCTGCCTTAACCAAGAATTTTTATACTATCTCCCATTGTGCCCTATCCATGTACTAACCAATCAACTTCTGTTGCTTTCCACTTCCCTTTAATCTTTTTATTCTTCTGATACCCACTATTTTCCCTTTTCAAACAGCCACCCCAACTACAACCTGACTTTTCTTTCCAAAGTCATTTTGTAAATCCATGCCAATTTTCCTTGCAATTCCCTGCTTGAATCTCTCCGATCCGTTTCTGATCCCTGTCAAAGTACTAAAACTAATCAAATTCACAGCTGACATCCTTTGTGATTGTGACCATAGTGCAAGACCTCTTCTTCTTCTTGATCTCTCTGCAACCTTTGGCATGGTAACCAACACATATCCAATCAAAGCCAGAACATCTTTACAAATGACTTTCCTTCCTGCCCTGCCCTGTTAGCTCTGAGATTCCCCCAAGATCTATCCTTAGTATCCTTGTCTTCCTCATCTATGTGCTGTCTCTTGGCAACATTTTCTAAAGGGATATAATCAGGTACTACATGTCAGCTGATGACAACAGGCTCTACCTTTCCACCACTGTTCTTGAATCCTTCACTGCCTCTGTGTTGTCAAACCTGTTTGTCAGAAATCCATTCTTGGAATACCCTTAATTTCCTCCAATTAAACATTTGAAAGACCAAAGACATCGTCGTTGGGGCCCCATCACAAACTCTGTAATTGTAGGATCACCAATATTGTCCTTTATAATTTCTTTACACACCACAGCCTAAGGTAAATTGCCACAAAAGCTTTTTTTCTACATGCTGTTTTATGCATTTAACCATTTAACCAAAATTTTCGTTTTACTCAAAATAACTTATGTTTCTGGAATGATTTATTAAATGCAAAAAGCTGTTTTATCACACTTAATTATGAATTGTGCCTTCCATGTGATAATTACATTGATTATTACCATATAATGATACAGGCTTTATTGAAATAATATAGCTGTTACACTAAGCTTATGGTTGGCAGAAGGAAAAATGCAACAAAAAGCTCTTAGTGGATGTCAATGCCAGCATATGTGAAATTCCTTCATTGGACACATCAATGCTGTTCACTTTTTTCAGCTTTATTTTAATTTTTTAAGAAGTATTAAAGCAGCCAACTCAAATGCCATTTAGTTTTTATCAAAAGGAACAAGCTGACAGTAATTGTAGTTTATCTGAATTGGCATAAAAATGCATTCCTCAGCAGCAGTCAGATGCTGCAGAGGTTGTACTCCAGGGGCCAAGTTTTCTTTTTGGAGGCAGGAACTCGGAGAGGGGACAAACTTTGCCCTCGCCATCTTGCCTCTGTCTCGAGACTGCTGACAGGTGGGAACTTCTGGGGGCCCAGGCTTAAGTCGGGAGTGTAGGTGAGTTGACCCAGAGGAGGCATGTTAAAAGTCCATGTCATCTCCTAAAATGTCTTGATCCTTTGCTTCCCAGGCAGTCAGCAGCTCATCTGTTGTACAGTTGAGCCTTCTGACCATTTAAAGTGTCCTTCGACCCCTCACTCCCCTCACTCCTTTATCCCCTTATCATCCTCACTCACCCTCACCTCCCCTCACCCTCACTCCCTTCATTGTCAAGACTCACACCTCCCACCTCAGCCACTTTATGAAAATAACTCAAGTATTTTTATAACAGTAGGAACCTATTTAAATGGCCCATAAAACTCACTGTGTAAACAAACAGACTTTTCAAAGCATCTGTACAAATAATGTGAGCCACTTGTAAAAGGATTAGGCAGTTGGATTGCAACCAAGAGCCCATAAAACATGTTGAATCAACAAGCAGATTTCCAAAGCAATAGTGCAAAAAAAGTGAAGCACTTATTGGTAGCTGGATTGCAGCCAAGAATATATAAACCTTCCTGAGGAAATGAACAGATTTCAGACTCCATCTCAGTTATCTAGACTGAGTACATAAAAGCAGTGGGAAAGATTAAACATGTACACATCAGTATTATTTATATTTGGCTATCCTTTCAACAGTGTGAAACGTACTCTTCCTTTTTATCCTTTTGATTTCTAACTCATCTAAATTTTTCACACATATACAATTTTTCTACATATACAATTTGATCTTTTACTTGACAACTGACCAATCTAGCAAATACATTGTTTAAGGGGTGGTTACACCTTCCAATTATAGCATTGTCATAATTCACCTTACGAAATATGGACACAACTCATGCTACGGCAATTAATGATGAATATAAAGGTGAAAGAAGACATTTCACTTAGGTTTTAAACTGTTCCCACCTCTCGTCCATAATTCACACCTTTATGCAGCTGGTTTTAAACCCAAGAGCTGATAAAATCTGGTCACCTGTCAGCGGAATTTGTAGCATATTGAGGATTATTTAGCAAAAGTTGTCCAACCACAGAATCACATCTAATGTTGGACAATGTGTTTTGCATTTTTCAAACACGGACTGTTGGGTACACCTTATCTGTTGCGAACAGTGTAAGGGAAAGGCTGCTTGATGCGATCCGCCAATGTTTGGGACCTATAGCCTACATACTTAGCATCACACTGACATTGAAATTCATATACCACATTATTTATTTGATGGGCTGAATGTCTTTTTGGCTTCACAGCAGCATCCTGTTAGTGGCGAATACCACGTGTGTTCCACTGAAAACCAATTTAAGATTGTCAGTTGGGCTCAAAGTGGGGAACGTTTGTTGTAGTGGAAGGTACAGGCCCTGGTTTTTGCAGACAGAAAGAATATGTACACACATTGCCCCTGTTTCTGCTAAACAAAATAAGTGATAGCCATTCACTGGTTCATTCCTCAGGAAAATGCCTTGAACAATCAGAGTCAAATTGCCTGGTCTAAACTTTCAAACTGTGCCTGGCAGTTAACTTTAAGTCACTACCAATTAGAGACCAATTGCCACCAATTTTCACTCTATTTTCATATAGTATACAGTTGTTTTTCCCCCCTGACATTGGTATTCTTGTGATTGTCCTGGTGAATGCAAGATGAAAAGTTGTGACAGAATGAATTTTTTTCATCTATACTCACATATACCTGTTCTTTGAGTTTTGTCTAGTAAAGTACTTTTTATTTAAACCTTGAAACTCGTGGCTTCATTCTCTTTGTAAATTACAGGGTTTTCAAATTCTGAAAATAAAATACAAGATTCTACCTAGATTATAACAGAGCACAAAATCTAAGGATACATTAGCAAACAAAGTGACCTGTTTTGGAAAACTTCAAGGAGCACCTGCCAAAACTTGAAGTGCATCTTGGATTTGCACATTAATTTATCCATGTCAAAACAAAGTCTATGTCAATAGTTTTAATATTAAGCTTTTTTTTCATTAACAGAAAAGATGTTGCAACTATATTCAGGGATTTGGACACATTGGACAAGAGATTAGCAAAATAAAAATATCCATATTTACCCCCCATTTCTAGGAATGACTGGTCATTTCTCCCACTTCATTGAAACCTCCAACAGTTTTTGAGCCAGTGAAATGTATTTCTTTGGACATTTGAGCAAGGCAGTTGTCAAGATAAGCTTCATTATGCTGTTCTAAAGATTATATGAATTATTGTTAAACCACTTTGGAATTGTGCAAATCAGAGAACAGGCCAGTTAGGTCAGCATTTATTGTCCACCCCTTGTTTCCCTTCAGAAAGTGGTGGTGAGCTGCCTTCTCGAACTGCTGTAATCCCTGTGGTGTAGGCACACCCGCAGTGCTGTTTGGGAGGGAATTCCAGTCTGTTGCAAGTTATAGCGAGTCACCTGCAGTCTTGGAAAACCAAAAATTCTGATCCTATACTGGATGTGTGTGTCAGAAACTCTTTCATATTTAGGGTAAAGTTGAAGATGATAGAACCGTGTTATTCCCAATTCTGAATACTGATAGCCATGAATTGCAAACATATGTATTTTAATATAGAAATTCTTAGTGGAAAGAATCTACTAACAATCTTTGGCATCACAGTGGCATCCACACTCTGTTTAATTTTTTTCTTGAAGCAAATGTTTCTATTTCATGTCAAATGTTCTATAAACCAACAAATACTCCCTGCAGAATGATTTGAAAAGTATTTGCCTCGGGGATTTTTAATTCTGAAAAAAAAAATGATTTGATTCAATTCAGACTTCAATATAAACAACCTTTATCTCGGTATAGTTTTGTTGAGCCAATTTTTGTAGTTACTTAAAGCAGATAAAAGATCTATTCATTTTCCACCAGACCACCTTTCCATCGGTATATCAGACACTCTGTTTGGAAGATGTCGACCTTTGGCTCACTTTCTGTCAGAGTTCAACCTGCGAACAAGACATCCCGACATCTATTGCAAGAAGAATTACTCTTTTTCAACAGGTAAGCTGCCACAGTATTTTAAAAGTAATGACAGAACCCAAGAAGCATAGGTTTTGAACAAAGGTTTGAAGAATCTAGAGCTGCAAATAGTACTTTTCCTATTTACTTGCATAACCATAAGAACATAATTAAAACAGCTAACTAGTTACTTCAGTTAACTCCTTCGACTTCACTTTATTATACTTCTATTGTATCTTTTCAAAAATGTAGTTATGTTTAAAAAAAATCCATGTGATGTTAATAACTTGGACCAGCACTTGTCATGCTAGAAGTGGTTAAATAGTTACCTGTGTTTTGAGCTTAAAGACAGAGCTGAAAAAGTATGGGTAAATACAATGAGTTATGCTGAAAGGCATTTCAGGAGGAAAGTAACAGGGATAATATTACTAAACTAGTGATCCAGAGACAGGGATAAATGCCCTGGAAGCATGTGTTCAAACCACAACATGACATGGGGGTATTTAATCAATACTTCTGAAATAAAAAGCTGGTTCCCATAATGATGATCATGAAACTGCCAGATTGTTACAAAAATAATCTGGTTTACTCATATCCTTCAGGGAAGAAAAGCCACTGAGCTAGCCTGGTCTGTATTCTTGACCCTCAGCAATAAGGTTGACTCATAATGGGCCTCTGACGTGGGCCAACAAGCCACACAGTTATATCAAACTGCTACATAAAAAATAAATAAGGATATAACCAGACAGACCACATGTCATTGATCCATGCATTGCAAATGACAAAAGCATAGCCTGTCCAGTTGACCCTGCAATATTCTTCTCACTAACATCTAGGAGTTTGTACCGAAATCGGGAGTCTAGTCAAGCAACAGCCTGACATAGTTATTTTATGATGTGGACATGCCGGCGTTGGACTGGGGTAAACACAGTAAGAAGTCTCACAACACCTGGTTAAAGTCCAACAGGTTTATTTGGTAGCAAAAGCCACACAAGCTTTCGGAGTGCTCGCTGCTCCTTCGTCAGGTAAGTGAGAGTTCTGTTCACAGGCAGGGCATATAAAGACACAAACTCAATTTACAAAATAATGGTTAGAACCATAGAAAATTACAGCTCAGAAACAGGCCTTTTGGCCCTTCTTGTCTGTGCTGAACCATTTTTTGCCTTGTCCCACTGACCTGCACTTGGACCATATCCCTCCACACCCCTCTCATCCATGAACCCGTCCAAGTTTTTCTTAAATGTTAAAAGCGACCCCGCATTTACCACTTTATCTGGCAGCGCATTCCACACTCCCACCACTCTCTGCATGAAGAAGCCCCCCCTAATATTCCCTTTAAACTTTTCTCCTTTCACCCTTAACCCATGCCCTCTGGTTTTTTTCTCCCCTAGCCTCAGCGGAAAAAGCCTGCTTGCATTCACTCTATCTATACCCATCAAAATCTTATACACCTCTATCAAATCTCCCCTCAATCTTCTACGCTCCAGGGAATAAAGTCCCAACCTATTCAATCTCTCTCTGTAACTCAGCTTCTCAAGTCCCGGCAACGTCCTTGTGAACCTTCTCTGCACTCTTTCAACCTTATTTACATCCTTCCTGTAACTAGGTGACCAAAACTGTACACAATACTCCAAATTCGGCCTCACCAATGCCTTATATAACCTTACCATAACACTCCAACTTTTATACTCGATACTCCGACCCTATCCACCTGTGACGTCACTTTTAGGGAATTCTGTACCTGTATTCCCAGATCCCTCTGTTCAACTGCACTCTTCAGAGTCCTACCATTTACCCTGTACGTTCTACTTTGGTTTGTCCTTCCAATGTGCAATATCTCACACTTGTCTGCGTTAAATTCCATTTGCCATTTTGTAGCCCATTATTCTAGTTGGTCCAAATCCCTCTGCGAGCTTTGAAAACCTTCCTCACTGTCCACTACACCTCCAATCTTTGTATCATTAGCAAACTTGCTGATCCAATTTACCACATTATCATCCAGATCATTGATATAGATGACAAACAACAATGGACCCAACACCGATCCCTGCGGCACACCACTAGTCACAGGCCTCCACTCAGAGAAGCAATCCTCCACAACCACTCTCTGGCATCTTCCATTGAGCCAGTGTCTAATCCAATTTACTACCTCCCCATGTATACCTAGCGACTGAACCTTCCTAACTAACCCCCCATGAGGGACCTTGTCAAAGGCCTTGCTGAAATCCAGGTAGACAACATCCACCGCCTTCCCTTCATCCACTTTCCTGGTAACCTCCTCGAAAAACTCTAATAGATTGGTCAAACATGACCTACCACGCACAAAGCCATGTTGACTCTCCCTAATAAGTCCCTGTCTATCCAAATATTTGTAGATCCTATCCCTTATCACACCTTCCAATAACTTGCCCACCACCGACGTCAAACTTACTGGCCTATAATTTCCCGGATTTCTTTTGGAACCTTTTTTAAACAACGGAACAACATGAGCCACCCTCCAATCATCCGGCACCTCCCCCGTGAATACTGACATTTTAAATATGTTTGCCAGGGCCCCTGCAAGTTCAACACTAGCTCCCCTCAAGGTCCGTGGGAATACCCTGTCCGGTCCTGGGGATTTATCCACTCTGATTTGCCTCAAGACAGCGAGCACCTCCTCCCCTTTAATCTGTAAAGGTTCCATGACCTCCCTACCTGTTTGCCCTATTTCCGTAGACTCCATGCCTATTTCCTCAGTAAATACGGATGCAAAAAAACCATTTAGTATCTCCCCCATCTCTTTTGGTTCCATACACAGTCTACCACTCTGGTCTTCAAGAGGACCAATTTTATCCCTCACTATCCTTTTGCTCCTAACATACCTATAGAAGCTCTTTGGATTTTCCTTCACTCTGTCTGCCAAAGCAACCTCATGTCTTCTTTTAGCCCTCCTGATTTCCCTCTTAAGTAGCTTCTTGCACTTTTTATACTCCTCGAGCATCTGATCTGTTCCTTGCTGCCTGTACATTACATACAACCCGCTCTTCCTCTTAATCAGTGTTACAATGTCCCTTGAGAACCAAGGTTCCTTATTCCTATTTACTTTGCCTTTAATCCTGACAGGAACATACGAACTCTGCACTCTCAAAATTTCTCCTTTGAAGGCCTCCCACTCTTCATTTACATCCTTACCAGAGAACAGCCTGTGCCAATCCACACTTCCCAGATCCCTTCTCATTTCATCAAATTTGGCCTTTTTCCAGTTCAGAACTTCAACCCGAGGACCAGATCTATCCTTATCCATGATCAGGTTGAAACTAATGGCATTATGATCACTGGAATCAAAGTGTTCCCTCACACTCACATCCATCACCTGCCCTAACTAATTTCCCAATAGGAGATCCAATATCGCATCCTCTCTAGTTGGCACCTCTACATACTGATGTAGAAAATTCTCCTGAACACATTTTACAAACTCTACCCCGTCTAAACCTTTAACAGTATGCGAGTCCCAATCTATATGTGGAAAATTAAAATCCCCTACTATCACAACTTTGTGTTTCTTGCAGTTGTCAGCTATCTCTCCATTGATTTGCTCCTCCAATTCTCGCTGACTATTGGGTGGGCTATAATACAACCCCATTAATGTGGTCATACCTTTCCTGTTTCTCAGCTCCACCCATAGGGCCTCTGTAGACAAGCTCCCTAATCTATCCTGCCTGAGTACCGCTGTAACATTTTCCCTGACCAACAATGCCACCCCCCCACCTTTTATCCCTCTGCCTCTATCCCGCCTGAAACATTGGAACCCTGGAACATTGAGCTGCCAGTCCTGCCCCTCCTGTAGCCAAGTTTCACTAATGGCTATAATGTCATATTTCCATGTGTCTATCCACGCCTTCAGCTCATCTGCCTTCCCCACAATACTCCTGGCATTGAAATAGACTCACCTCAAAAGATTATTTCCACCACACTCAACCCTTCCATTTGTGATTTTGCTTGAACTAACCTGTCTTTTTACCCCTGCTCCACTATCTGCTCTGGCACTCTGGTTCCCATCCCCCTGCAAATCTAGTTGAAACGCTCCCCAATAACACTAGCAAATCTCCCTGCAAGTATATTGGTCCCCTTGCAGTTTAGGTGTAACCCGTCTCTCTTGTACAGGTCCCACCTGCCCCAGAAGAGGTCCCAATAATCCAAGAATTGGAAACCCTGCCCCCTGCACCAGTTCCTCAGCCATGTGTTCATCCGCCCAAACATCCTACTTCCGCCCTCACTGGCATGTGGCTCAGGTAGCAATCCTGAGATTACTACCCTCGGGGTCCTGCTTTTTAACTTCCTTCCAAGCTCTTTGTACTCACTCTTTAGGACCTCCTCACTCTTCCTTCCTATGTCATTTGTACCGATGTGTACCACGACATCTGGCTGATCACCTTCCCACTTTAGAATGCTGTGCACGCGATCAGAGACAACGCTGACCTTGGCACCTGGGAGGCAACAAACCATGCGGGAGTCTCTGTCCCGACCACAGAACCTCCTGTCCGTACCTCTGACCATTGAGTCCCCTATCACTACTGCTCTCCTCTTCTTCATCCCACCCTTTTGCGCTGTAGAACCAGACTCAGTATCAGAGTTCCGGCTGTCGCAGCTTGTCCCAGGTAAAGCATCTCCCACAATAGTATCCAATTTAGTATACCTGTTGTGGAGGGGTATGGCCACAGGGGAACCCTGCTCTGCCTGTCCTTTCACATTTCCATTTCCTCTCCTTACAGTAACCCAATTTCATGTTGGAATGCGAGTCTTTACAGGTAATCAAGTCTTAAAGATACAGACAATGTGAGTGGAGAGAGCGTTAAGCACAGGTTAAAGAGATGTGTATTGTCTCCAGACAGGACAGTTAGTGAGGCAAGAGATTACAGATAGTGTGACATGAACCCAAGATCCCGGTTGAGGCCGTCCTCATGTTTGCGGAACTTGGCTATCAGTCTCTGCTCAGCGACTCTGCGCTGTCGTGTGTCGTGAAGGCCGCCTTGGAGAACGCTTACCCGAAGATCAGAGGCCGAATGCCCGTGACTGCTGAAGTGTTCCCCAACAGGAAGAGAACACTCTTGCCTAGTGATTGTCGAGGGGTGTACATTCATCCGTTGTCGTAGCGTCTGCATGGTCTGCCCAATGTACCATGCCTCGGGACATCCTTTCCTGCAGCATATCAAATAGACAATGTTCGCTGAGTTGCAAGAGTATGTACCGTGTACCTGGTGGATGGTGTTCTCACGTGAGATGATGGCATCTGTGTCGATGATCCGGCACGTCTTGCAGAGGTTGCTGTGGCAGGGTTGTGTGGTGTCATGGTCCCTGTTCTCCTGAAGGCTGGGTAGTTTGCTGCGGACAATGGTCTGTTTGAGGTTGTGCGGTTGTTTGAAGGCAAGAAGTGGGGGTGTGGGGATGGCCTTGGCGAGATGTTCGTCTTCATCAATTACATGTTGAAGGCTCCGGAGAAGATGTCGTAACTTCTCCGCTCCGGGGAAGTACTGGACGACAAAAGGTATTCTGTCCGCCGTGTCCCATGTTTGTCTTCTGAGGAGGTCAGTGCGGTTTTTCGCTGTGGCACGTCGGAACTGTCGATCGATGAGTCGAGCGCCATATCCTGTTCTTATGAGGGCCTCTTTCAGTGTCTGTACGTGTCTGTTGCGATCCTCCCCATCTGAGCAGATCCTGTGTATACGGAGGGCTTGTCCATAGGGGATGGCTTCTCTAACATGTTTAGGGTGGAAGCTGGAGACATGGACACGGTGGACAGAGTACCCTTCGTCGACCAGTACTTCCCCGGAGCGGAGAAGCTACGACATCTTCTCCGGAGCCTTCAACATGTCATTGATGAAGACGAACATCTCGCCAAGGCCACCCCCTCACCCCCACTTCTTGCCTTCAAACAACCGCACAACCTCAAACAGACCATTGTCCGCAGCAAACTACCCAGCCTTCAGGAGAACAGTGACCACGACATCACACAACCCTGCCACAGCAACCTCTGCAAGACGTGCCGGATCATTGACACGGATGCCATCATCTCATGTGAGAACACCATCTACCAGGTACACGGTACATACTCTTGCAACTCGGCCAACATTGTCTCCTTGATATGCTGCAGGAAAGGATGTCCCGAGGCGTGGTACATTGGGGAAACCATGCAGATGCTACAACAACGGATGAATGAACACCGCTCGACAATCACCAGGAAAGATGTTCTCTTCCTGTTGGGGAACACTTCAGCGGTCACGGGCATTCGGCCTCTGATCTTCGGGTAAGCATTCTCCAAGGTGGCCTTCACGACACACGAGAACGGAGAGTCGCTGAGCAGAGACTGATAGCCAAGTTCCGCACCCATGAGCCCCTTTCCTGGGCTTGCAAAATCTCACTAACTGTCCTGTCTGGAGACAATACACATCTCTTTAACCTGTGCTTAACACTCTCTCCACTCACATTGTCTGTATCTTTAAGACTTGATTACCTGTAATGACTCGCATTCCAACCATTATTTTGTAAATTGAGTTTGTGTCTTTATATGCCCTGTTTGTGAACAGAACTCCCACTTACCTGACGAAGGAGCAGCGAGCGCTCCGATAGCTAGTGGCTTTTGCTACCAAATAAACCTGTTGGAATTTAACCTGGTGTTGTGAGACTTCTTACTGTAGTTATTTTACCCAAGTCAAACTTTCCAGCCACCATCATCCCTGGATATGCCCTCTCCCACCATCAGGACAGATTAGTCAGACATGGCAGCACGGTGGTACAGATAGTCAGGAAGAAGAGGACCTGCAAGTCCTCAACATTGACCTCAGACCCCATGAAACTCAGGACAACAGGTCAAATGTGGACTAGGAAACCTTCAGCTGATTATAAAGGCAAGTATTGAATAGAATTCACGGAGCCCAATGCATGCTAAGATTTTGATAATACTGATTACCACTTATTGCACTGCTGCAAAGAGGACTGGTAGTTCTGTTTGGCAATTGTATGAGATTTTAAGAACTATCTTTCCTTGAAGTGGTTTTTTAATGTCTGTGTGTTTGGACAAGATTAAGAAGTGTTAAGTGAATGAAGGGTTTCTTAAATGAGACTTCCATTAGCTGCATTTGATTGATAGTTTCATGAGAATATAAGATGGAATTTTTTTTAAAGGAATGTTGAATTCCTGATTTTTAAAACAATTCATGAACTTACCAGAACTATGATATGACTCATTGTTTCTGGATCTTGTGGATACCGTAATAATGCTTCAAAGGCACTACAGATGTCCTGATATTCAATCAATGTGAAAATCAAAGCACAGAATCCCTTATACATATTAATATTTGATTCTTTACACCATAGGATGCAGGAGAGGACTTTGTCCTTTGGAGAATGCATCTGAACCCACACGCAGTGCTTGTCAATTTAATTATCTCTTATCGTTAAGGACAGAACCCTATGATCACTGCATTAAAACTATACTTGAGGCCATACAAAAGCCTTCAACACACACTTAAATACTTATAAATGTAATATTGGAGTGTTGTGAGCAGTTATTTGGAGTATTGTGAGCAGTCTTGGGTCCTATATCTAAGGAAGGATGTGCTGGCCTTGGAAAGGGTCCAGAGGAGGTTCACAAGAATGATCCCTGGAATGAAGAGCTTGTCGTATGAGGAATGGTTGAGGGCTCTGGGTCTGTACTCGTTGGAGTTTAGAAGGATGAGGGGGGATCTTATTGAAACTTACAGGATATTGCGAGGCCTGGATAGAGTGGAAATGGAGAGGATGTTTCCATTAGTAGGAAAAACCAAAACCTGAGGGCACAACCTCAGGCTAAAGGGACAATCCTTTAAAACAGAGATGAGGAGACATTTCTTCAGCCAGAGAGTGGTGAATCTGTGGAACTCTTTGCCGCAAATGGATGTTTTGGCCAGATCATTGAGAGTCTTTAAGACAGTGATAGATAAGTTCTTGATTAATAAGGGGATCAGGGGTTAGGGGAAAAGACAGGAGAATGGGGATGAGAAAAATATCAGCCATGATTGAATGGCAGAGCAGACTCGATGGGCCAAGTGGCCTAATTCTGCTCCTATGTCTTATGGTCTTATCATACACCATCTAAATACCTTTTAACCTCAGTTGTCAAAAGGTTCCCTACACCAGACTAGGGTTCCTCCATGGTTCACGATCCTTCTGAGGAGCTGAATAAAGTGCCCTTCGTAAGATTGGGTTAGACTGAAGACTAAATTATACTTGAGGGGCCTTTTTATTTTTTTCAGCAGACAGCAAGTTTTGGTGGTTCAGAACAGTTAAAACAATGCCGTAGCATTAAACATAGCTCACAATGTAGTTCAATGTCCTTACAAGTTGCTACGAGATTTGTTAATACAGATAGCTTTCTCTCAAGACTTTGGTTCATAGCATCAACTATTTATTTTCTTTCCTTCAAAGGTTCTGGTGGTTCAGGCAATAAGACCAGACAGACTTCAAAGTGCAATGGCTCTTTTTGCATCCAAAGCCCTTGGTAAGTGTAATGTTGATTTGAAAACTTTTGGCAGCAGTATCATTTACTCTTGGTTTAGATAGGTTCTGTTTCGAGCTCAAGTTTTAGATACTCTTTTGATCCGAGTACCTCGTGTATGGAATTTTCTTGTTATCTCTGTGGGCAAAGATCTAAATTTTGAGAACCCGATGATGAGTTGTTTTCCCATTGCTTCTCAACATGGTACTCTGGGTTTTACTGTTGCCAAGGTGTATGTCATTTATATTTTAAGTATTATTTTCTGTGCTCAGAATATTTCCGAGGACAATGCATTTCAATGTCTGGTATTTTATTGACTCTGCTGAGACTTTTATAGACAATAAAAATAAATACTTGAATGTGTCTAGGTAATATATATAAAATGGAAATCAAAGTACATTTTTAAAATTAACCATGGCATTAATAAGATACATCTGGATTATTCCACGTTTGATAGCCTATGTCAAAAGGGCTATGTTGTTGGAGAGGGCTCAGATGTCAAGATTAATGAATACCTTTGAGGATTAATCTTTGAAGAATAATTGTGTAAACTTGAACTTTTCTCCTTTGAGATGAGAAAACTATGTTTGTTCCTAAGACTATGTAGGTGTTAAGTTGAAAACAGATACTTTAGGGCAGATTTTAACTGGGTAGGCAAGTTCTGTCTGGGAGCTCCTCGCATGCTTCTTGAAACATTCATTTCCCCTCCACTAAATTACTTAAATGTGTATTAGGCACCCACACTGGTCAAGTACTTCCTAATTGACAGTTACACTCTGATGACACCATTCTCACCCTGCTAAATATTAACTTGCAAATGCAGATGCCCCACTCGGTTTCGAAACCACCGACAGAACAGTGGCATTGGTATCATGAGAGCTCTAGAAGAGAGGATCTCTTGCTGTCTGATCTGCTGTCCTTACCTGGTCTGGCCAACATGTAACTCCAGACCCACAGCAATGTGGTTGACTCTTAACTGTCCTCTGAACTGTTCAGTTCAAGGACAATTAGGGATGGCTTTGCTAACGATGCCCACATTTCATGAAAGAATAAAGAAAATACAATCGGAGCCAAACAATAGTGAGGTTCCTTCTAGTGCAGACCATTGCTCTATTCAAATAGTTGTTTGGTACTACCTAATTTGAGTATTGCTGAAAAAAGAAACACGTTGCTGAAGCTTTTCATCTTGCACTCATCAGGACAAATGTAAAAATGCCAAATTTCAAAGATCACAACAATTTATACCACAGGAGAAAAGGTTGCTAATTGGGTGACAAGTCAACTTGATCAGCCGAGGCATTACCAAGGAGAAAGCAACAGTAAATTTTAGGCTCCCAAGCTCCTGGGAAATTCAAAAAAGGTTCAAAGCTTGAACATACTCCTTTTGTTTGCAGAGAATGGGTCTTGTGTATGAATGTATATCATTTCTAGCAAGGCCACACACACCAAGAGACTTCGCTGGGAGGCAGAGGCAAAATCAAGGCATCGGGGATAGAAAACAAACCTTCAACTAACTCATCTATCCAAACCTCCAAGCACCATCTGCCTCATGTGGCAGAGTATGTACAGTAAGCATTGGATTTGTAAGTCATTTCAGAACCCATTGACCCTAAAAGGAAGCAATGACCCTCTATCCCTAGGGTCTGCCTAAGAAGGTGGAACCTCAATCCATAAATAATTTTAAGAAGGAATTGACGAGTTAGTTGAGAATGAGGAACTTACAGAGTTATGGATAAAAAGCAGGGTTACATACGTACATACTAATAGAAACAGAGGTAGGCCATTTGGCCTGCCCTGCCATTTGGTAAGTTCATGGCTGTTCTGTTTGTGTTTCAAGTTCTACATTCTCAATAATCTTTGCTTCCCTTGCTTAACAAGAATATATCTAACTCCGCCTTAAAAATATTCAATGACCCCGCCTTCACCACCTTCAGAGGCAAAGAGATCCAATGTCATATAACCCTCTGAGGGAAAAAACATTTCCTCACCTCTGTCCTAAAAGGGTGATCCCTAATTTTAAATCAGCGGCTGCAGTTCACTCACAAGAGGAAACATCCTGTCCATGTCTCCCTGTTCAAGACCGTTCAGGAACTTATATAATTCAACCAAGTCTCCCTTCATGCTTCTAAACTCCAGTGAAACCAAGCCCAGTCAGTCTAACCTTCCCCCATAAGTCATCCCACTCATTCCATGTACCAACCTAGTAAACCCACTCTAAACTGCCTCCAATGCATTTACATCCTTCTTTAAATAAGGAGACCAGAATTGCACACAGTATTTGAGATGTGGTCTCACCAATGCCCTGTATAACTGAAGCATAGCGTCCTTACTTTTATGTTCAATTCCTCTCATAATAAAGGATAGCATTCTATTAGGCTTCTTAACTACTTGCTGTACCGCATCCTAGCTTTTTGTGACTCATGCACTAGAATACGTAGATCACTGCACCTCAAACTTCTGCAGCCATTCTCCATTTAAGTAATACTCTTTTTAAAAATTCTACCAAAATGAACAACTTCACATTTTCGCACACTATACTCCATTTGCCAAATTATCAATTAACCTATCCATATCTGTCTGCAACCTCCTTATGTCCTCTCAACAACATACTTTCCTACCCATCTTTGTTTCATCTGCAAATTTAGCTCTTTAGCCTTCACTCCTCTCATCTAGGTCATTGATATAAATTGTAAAAAGTAGGAGGCCCTAACACAGACCCCTGCAGGGCTCCACTTGTCTTATCCTGCCAATGAGAATAAGACCCATTTACACTCTCTGTTTTAGGCCAGCCAGCCAATCTTCTATCCTTGCTAATATGTTGCCCTCTACACCATGAACTTTCATTTTCTGCAATAACCTTTGATGTGGCATCTTTTCAAATGCCCTCTGGAAATCCAAGTCCAGCATGTCTCTTGGCTACCCTTCATCCACAGCACATGTTACTCCTTAAAAGAACACCAATAAATTGGCTAAACGCAATCGCCCTGTCAAAAAATCACACTGATTTTTCCTGATTAGCTTGAGTTTCCCTAAGTGTCCAGCGATAACCTCTTGAATGATTGATTCAAACACCTTCTCCACTATAGATGCCAAGCTAACTGGCCTATAGTTTCCTTGTTTTCTGCCTCACTTCCTTCTTGAACAGAAGGGTTATACTTGCTAATTTTCAATCTGATGGAACCTTTCCAGAATCCAGTGAATTTTGGAAAATTAATACCAATGTATCTACTGCCTCATGAGTTGAATCTTTTAAGATCCTAGGATGGTGTCCATCAGGACCTGGAAACTTGTCAGCTTGCAGTTCCATCAGTTTGCTCAGTATAGCTTCCCCAGTGATTGTAATTTTACCAAGTTCCCCTCTCCCTTCCACCTCTTGATTTACAACTAGTACTGGAATGTTGTGGGCCTAAGCACAACTATTCCTAATAAGACCCAGCAGAAGCACAATGGGCCAAGTGACGACCTCCTGTGCTGTAAGTTTCAGTTATTCTGTGATTCTAACTTGTTGCAGCTTATGAGCTCTTGCTCTATGCATAATGCCTACCTAACTACGATCATTTTATACAAATATTTTGTGACTGATAAACTATAATAATGCAAGTCTTTGTTCACTTTTTAATATTTTATTAAGTCAGTGTGTATACTCCCCTGATACTATTAGGCCGATGATCCGCACCTGCAGTTTAACAATGAAAGAACATCTGGAGATAAAGGATTGCTGCATTGCTTTGCGAAGTATCTAGGAGACAACTTTTTGAATTAACTTAAATGGGTTAGTTATATGAGAATCCCAATGGCTGAAGCTTCTGAGAAGGTTTATGCTTTACACTGGTAAGCATCTGTTGATTTTTGCCACGGAAGGACAGCATTTTGTAATGCAAATTGCGCCATTCATATGCTTCCCAATGGAACCAGAAAAACTGAGGGCGGATTTTCCAATTCTACAGACTGGTGTGGTTCCCACAGGTGCAAGGATCAATTAACACAATGCATGTGGCATTCAGTGTCTGGTGGCACAGTGGCACAATGGTTAGCACTGCTTCCTCACAATACCAGGGACCTGGATCTGGGTTCAATTCCAGCCTTGGGTGACTGTCTGTGTGGAGTTTGCACATTCTGCTCCTGTCTGTGTGGGTTTCCCCAGGGTGCTCTGGTTTCCTTCTGCGGTCCAAAGATGCGAGGGTTAGGTTGATTGGCCACGCTAAGTTGATCCTTCATGTCAGGGGGATTAGCAGGGTAAATACATGGGGTTACGGGGATAGGGCCTGGGTGGGATTGTGGTCAGTGCAGACTCAATGGGCCGAATGTCCTCCTTCTGCACTGTAGGGATTCTATGATTCAATGAACATGTCACCTTCCTTATTTTCATGACAGGGTGGCACGGTAGCACAGTGGTTAGCACTGCTGCTTCACAGTGCCAGGGACCCGGGTTCGATTCCCAGCTTGGGTCACTGTCTGTGTGAAGTTTAGAACGTTCTCTCCGTGTCTGCGTGGGTTTCCTCCGGGTGCTCCGGTTTCCTCCCACATTCTGAAAGACTGTGCTGGTTAGGTGCATTGACCTGAACAGGCTCTGGACTGTGGCGACTAGGGGAATTTCACAGTAACCTCATTGCAGTGTTAATGTAAGCCTTACTTGTGACTAATAAATAAAACTTTAAACTTTAAGGAAAGGCTTCTATTTGATTAATATGTAGCTAGTGTTCAATTCTGGTCACCATATCCAATAAATGCAAGCCAGATATCAGCACACTTTCATCTTGTGACTATCCATGAAACCAATTTTGAAAACTCAGATGCCATGTCTCAGATGCTTGAGTGATCAGTTCTATCACCAGCAGCCTGAGTTTATTTTGCAATAAGGCCTCTGTAGATAGGAAGGCAGCAGATACAGTGAGACTCATGTCAGGAGACAGAGCATTAACAGTAAACTGGAGCCAGGCTGATGTCTTATATCGACTGCCTAGATCCCAAGTCTGCAGAAGTGTTATAGCTTGCTGTGCACTACGTAACCTAGTGAGGAAAAAGATTCTCGTGAAAGCTGATGATGAGGATGAAATAGAACAACCTCCATCCCCAGAGCAAGAGGAGGGTGCACAGGAATGGGAAAATGTGGGTCACAACCTCCAGCCGTTATAGAAACAAGGAAACAATTGATAGTCTGACTCTTTCACTGAATAAGGGATATTTCACACCTCCCTGTTCTCTCCCCCCCCCCCCCCCCCCCAACATCCTTATCAAATTCTTCACGATCAGATGCTTTCCTTCATAAGACAGAGGCTTTTGACAGTGAAGACCATGAAGATTACATTAGCAATTTATTGAAAATGATTGCATAAGTTATTACTGTAATTAAAATACCAATCCATGGAGATTTTGTTTGGCAGTGGCTTATTGTTGTATATCGTACGGCCGAACCCGCGTATAGCGAATTCACGTGTGGTTGAGCTCACAGTGGAATAAATTCTGGTGTCAAGTACTTTCCAACGTGAAATTCAATGTGCTAATTGTGAAAATATGCGTAATAGTATTCCTTTATTTTGTTTAATAAAACTAATGGAAAGCGCCTCCTTGTAAGTTAACTTTATGAACTTGCTCAGATAGCACCGATATTGTGTTATAAAAGTGCATTTGCAAAATTCAGGCATATAAGTAAAATTATCCAGCACTTTCATCCAAAGCAGATAGAAAATACTGTATGAGGTGCACTGAACTCTGAATCTTGATATGCACAAGCATCATGCAAAGCTCTGCACCTGAAAAGACATGCTTTAGTCTTTGAGGCATTAATTCCAGTTCAGCAGCATAAAAATGTTACCGATTTACATTTTCATGATGGATGTATTTAATTTTAGATCAGCTCATTATCTGAAGAATCAAAGTTTATAGTTCCTTCTTTAATCAGTTTAGAGTGTCTTTGAATTATTATGAAGAATGTAATTTGAACTATTTATTTAATATAGCTGAAACCATTTATGCAATGTGAAAAATAAATGACCAGGTGAAGAAATTGTTAAAATGTATTTCCAGCAACCTAGCTGAGAAGCTTAAGCAAGTAATACATTGATATCCCTATAACACATTAGTTACACTTCATTTAGAATAGTGCATTCAGTTCCAGTCACACAGGCTGTGATTTTTCTCCCCTAGGCAAATTGGAAATGAATTTGCTGCTGACTCTGTTAGAAATTCAAAATTGTCCTTTCGCTTTCAAAGGACACACATCGAAAAAATTAACATATACATGTATCTGGGAACTATTTTAACAGTATTTCATGCACCTGTACGGAGAATACAGGCTGCAGCTGCTGTTAACCACTAAAACTGAAAATGTGGAGCAAAAACAGAAAATGCGGGAAATACTCAGCAGGCCTGACAGTGTCCTTGGACAGAGAAGTGGGACTGGTTTTTGGTCCCCACTGGTTCCATTCCACCTCCCAGCCAAGACAGGATCCTGGCTTGCAGGGCGATACATCCACATATAGCTGATTATGCTTATTAATTATGGCCAGGGAAAGGAAGGATCAGTTTAAGTGCCCCAACTCAGGCAACAGCAGCAAGCCAACTGGCCAGGGTTCCAGGTAGGCCTAGAGGGTCTCCCTGCGTGCCTGGGCACTGGAACCGCTGCAGATTAAGCTGTAGGAGGACTCCCCCCAGACTCCAACATTGGCTGCTGAATCTGTTTTTTAGTTAAAGGGTTAGAGTGGTTGGAGAGAGGGTGCCTCTGCAACTTGCTGCTCCTCTCAAACTGGAAGGTCTCTGGCTCTTGACCTGTCCGAATCCTCAATTGGTTGGAGAACCTGGCTCCATGCTAATTATGGGGACATCCAGAATCGCAGTGAGTAACTGCTACCCCTGGAGGGAATCTCCAGTCAATAAAAGTTACATTTCAGGTTATTAACCTTTTCTGTCAGAACCAGTAAGAATCGAAGATGCAAGAGACCTTGCTCAAATCTGTTACATCTCTAACTTTGTCTAGTTTTGATGAAAGGTCATTAACCTGAAATTTTAACTTTGTTTCTCTTTCTGCAGATGTTGTCTGATCTAAATATTTCCAGCATTTCTGTTTTTATTACTGTTAAACATATATCTTAAACATATATGTTAAACATACCAAGTATTTTTATTTTAAAAAAATGAAATGGTTAAAACCTGTATTGCTGCAGACTGAACTCAAGTCCTAGTCATGACTTCAACAGAGAATTATGAAAAAATGAATAAGACTTTCATTAATATTGCATCTTAAACTACCTTAAAGACATCCCAAAGTGCTGCACAGCTAGTGAAGTAGTTTTTGTGCAGTGTTATGTCAATAAGATGTGAAAATAAATCAAAACTGTTTGTATTAAAACTTTATTCCCTTTTGCTCGTTTAAAATGGTCTTTTGCTAAATCTTGAGATGACTGCTACAGGTCAAATGATTCACCAGATTGGCCATCAGCTCTGGAAGCGACCGACAAAAATTATAAGAACAAAACAGTTCCACAGTCATCCTTGTGGAATCTCGTACCCCAGTGTAAGGCCACAGAATAACTATGAAACCAGACAAGTAACAGCTGAACTGACTCCCTCCATCCCTGCTGAGATAATAACAAAGACAAGGCCTTATACCTGAAGAAGTGTTGATAGCTACCATTTCACTCCTAAGGGAAACAGTGGATTTTTGCTAGAAGCATAGAAACTGCTTGTGAGGCTGAAATTAATTAATTAATGGACCAGGTCACACGACCCCATGCTTCTAGCCTTTTCGACTATTTTACTATTACATTTTTAGCCTCATAGCTCAATCTGCTGTTACAACACCAATTGGAAAGAACTTCAGCCGACCTCCTTGCTGACCATGTAGCTGGCCACTATCTCTCAATTCCTTGAAGTTTGTTTGCTTATAAAAGTCTCTGATCATCACCAGCCAATGGTCCAAGCAGAGAAAGTCCATTGTGCTTCATTGTCATTCATTTCAAGGACTTTTGTGTTGCTGTCTCCAACCAGAAACTCATCTGGACTCAACTCTCCCATGACGGAAATACCCTCTGAATTTTGACTTTTCAGACTCCAGAAATCATGAAAACTGATATTCATTTCTGTGGTTGTTTTACTTTTTAAAAATTTATTTATAAGTTGGCGTCACTGGCTAGGCCAGCATTTATTGCCCTTGAGAAGGTGGTGGTGGTGAACTGCCTTCTTGAACTGCTGCAGTCCCTGGGGTGTAGGTACACCCCCAGAACTGTTAGGGAGACGTTCTAGGATTTTGATCCACTGACGGTGAAGGAATGGTGATATTTCCAAGTCAGGGTCATGAGTGACTTAGAGGGAATGTCCAGGGTAGGGTAAATGTTAGATATTGCAATGTGTCTGCTGACCGTGTCCTTCTAGATGGCAGTGGTCATGGGTTTGGAAGAGCTTTGATGAGTTCCTACGGTGTATCTTGTAGATGGTACAGACTAATGCTACTGTTTGTCGATGTTGGAGAGAGTGAATGTTTGTGGATGGGGTGCCAATCAAGTGAGCTGCTTTGATCTGGATGGTGATGGAGATGGTTATTGCCTGGAACTTGTGTAGAGCAAATGATATGTGCTACTTGTTGGCCCAAGCCTGGATATTGTCCTTGTCTTGAAGCATGTGGACATGGATTGCTTCAGTGTCTGAAGAGTCACTGAACATTATGTATTATTAGCAAACATATTTTCTATTGTTATCCATAGCTGTGAATCTTCCCCTTTTCTGTCCCCCTTTGTGTGTACATCTGTATGTGTTTGTGTATGTGTGGTTAGAATGTGAAATAAAGTAATCTTCTGAGGTAATCGTAAAGACAGTTTGCCATGTATTATCAATAAAATTAGACCACTCAAACTCAGAGTTTGGAGAAACACACCACAGCCTACTTTAAAAATTATTCAAAACACCTCTGCTTACGGACAGATAGTATGATGATAGTATGCTATTGCCATATGTATATATTTATGTTTAAGGGGACTGCTTAAAGATTCAGCTCTATTCTGCAGGTAGACAGTGTGTCTGGAAAACACACCGCTCAGATGCTGGAAGAGCAGGATAATTACACCTTTTGGTCATGTAGTGTTTACTAAGCAAGAGCTAATGGGCTTTTGTTTACAAAAAGAAAAGGTTCCTTGGGGGTTTTTAATTGAAGGAATGGAATGTGGATTTAGCTAGGCAGGTTCATGTGATGAGAAGGTTCTGGGGAAACTGAAAGGTCTGAAGGTGGATAAATCACCTGGACCGGACGGATTACACCCCAGGATTCTAAAAGAGATAGCTGAGGAAATTGTGGAGGCGTTGGTGGTGATCTTTCAGGAATCACTGGAGGTAGGGAGGGTACCAGAGGACTAGAAAGTAGCGAATGTAACACCACTGTTTAAGAAGGGAGGGAGGCAGCAGACAGGAAACTATAGGCCAGTTAGCCTGACTTCGGTCATTGGCAAGATTTTAGAGTCCATTATTAAAGATGAGATTGCAGAGTACTTGGAAGTGCATGATAAAGTCAGCACAGCTTTGTCAAGAGGAGGTCATGTATGACAAATCTGTTAGAGTTCTTTGAGGAGGTAACAAGGAAGTTGGATAAAGGAGAGCCAGTGGACGTGATTTATTTAGATTTCCAAAAGGCCTTTGACAAGGTGCCGCATAGGAGACTGTTAAATAAGTTAAGAGCCCATGGTGTTAAGAGTAAGATCCTGGCATGGATAGAGGATTGGCTGACTGGCAGAAGACAGAGAATGGGGATAAAGGGGTCTTTTTCAGGATGGCAGCCGGTAATTAGTGGTGTGTGCCTCAGGGGTCAGTGTTGGGACCACAACTTTTCACAATATACATTAACGATTTGGAGGAAGGAACTGAAGGCACTGTTGCTAAGTTTGCAGATGATACAAAAATATGTAGTGGGACAGGTAATATTGAGGAAGCAGGGGGGCTGCAGAAGGACTTGGACAGGTTAGGAGAGTGGGCAAAGAAGTGATAGATGGAATACAATGTGGAAAAGTGTGAGGTTATGCATTTTGGAAGGCGGAATGGAGGCATAGACTATTTTCTAAATGGGAAAATGCTTAGGAAATCTGAAACACAAAGGGACTTGGGAGTCCTTGTTCAAGATTCTCTTAAGGTTAATGTGCAGGTTCAGTCGGCAGTTAGGAATGCAAATACAATGTTAGCATTCATGTCGAGAGGGCTAGAATACAAGAGCAGGGCTAGAATACAAGAGCAGGGATGTACTTCTGAGGCTGTATAAGGCTCTGGTCAGACCCCATTCGGAGTATTGTGAGCAATTTTGGGGCCCATATCTAAGGAAGGATGTGCTGGCCTTGGAAAGGGTCAAGAGGAGGTTCACAAGAATGATCCCTGGAATGAAGACCTTGTCGTATGAGCAACAGTTGAGGACTCTGGGTTTGTACTCGTTGGAGTTTAGAAGGATGAGGGGGGATCTTATTGAAACTTACAGGACACTGCGAGGCATGGATAGAGTGGATGTGGAGGGGATGTTTCCACTTGCAGGAAAAACTGGAACCAGAGGGCACAACCTCAGGCTGAAGGGATGATCCTTTAGGACAGAGATGAGGAGGAATTTCTTCAGCCAGAGAGTGGTGAATCTGTGGAAGTCTTTGCTGTGGAGGCCAGGTCATTGAGTGTCTTTAAGGCAGAGATAGATAGGTTCTTAATTCATAAGGGGATCAGGGGTTATAGGGAAAAGGCAGGAGAATGGGGATGAGAAAAGTATCAGCCATGATTGAATGGCGGAGCAGACTCGATGGGCTGAGTGACCTAATTCTGCTCCAATATCTTATGATCTTCTGGTCTTCTAGGACCCTAACAATGGAGAAAGGATAATGAAGCTCAGTTTCTTTCTCTCCTGTCTGTAACAGTAGTCACTGGTGTAATATAGAAAAAGCAGCAACTAATTTGCACATTGTAATCTTCCACATATAGCTATGTGATAATAAAATAATTTGTGAAAGAAATTAATTTGCATGGTGCTGAGTGTGACCTGTTTGCCATTCTTCAATGGTATCAATGAAGGATGTTATACAGTAGTGGCCCACAATGCTACCTGTTCCATGCAATTAATGTAAGTTTGCACAGTGTGTACAAATTTCTCCCTCTCTGTTTTTGTGATTAAGTGCCATGATGGGAACAGGAATGAAAAGTATTTCCTACTACAGAGGCTGGCGAACAAACATGCCAAATCTTCTAGCCCTGACCTCATTAATTATGCACCCAGGTGCTTTATGCCATATTCAGTGGTGGGGCAGCCCTAGATAGTGTGTGGTCAGCCGTTGTGTCTGGGTGCCATGTTAAAAGTCGCCCAATGTCACTGACCCACTATTGAAGGAAGAAAGTGGACCTCCTGAAAACGAAGGTAGATCACCGGGAACACCCTGAAACCGGAAGGTGGACCTCCTGAGAACAAAAATGTATCTTCAGGAGCATTCTGAGGCTGGAAGATGGACCCCCCCAGGCACCAAATCTAGAAGCTCCACCTGCAGATGCTCCCCCGATTCACTGCTTTGGTGTTCCACACTCCAGGATTGCAGTATGCCTTCATCCTGAACTTCAGAGGCAGAACCAGACATTGTTCAGTTAAGTCCCGATATATGCATGCCACATTGTTCCAAACATGTTTCATGCCAGCATGTTGTCTCACTGGGATTGTAGAGAATCTGAAGTGGGGTGAGGGGGCAATGGGGGGGGTCAGGCCTTCAGCTATATCCCATTAACAGGATGTAAATGAGGTTCATGCCTCTGGTGGGTTTTTAACCTCCCATGATTAGCACAAGCAGAAGATCTTGCTGTAAATTCACGCCAGCATGACACCAGTTTCTTGACCTCCTGCCATATTCTCCCCCTCGCCCACCATCGAACCCACCAGCTGGGGCTTGGGAGAATTCTGCCCAGCGACTCAAATTCTGGAGATAACTCCCTTTGTATGATGCATGTATAGATTTAGTCTCAAGCTTCCTAAACCTACGATACTTATTTTAAAGAAAAAAAAAACAAAACGTAACCTCAAAAGCATAAACTTACAGCATGTGTTGAGTCACTGTGCTATCTGAATAACAAGGATCTTTCCAAGCATCATCTTTTCCACAATGTTACAATCCGCCTGAAAATGTGTTTTCAGTTATTCTGGAGTTTAGCTCATAATGCACATTTATACTCTGTGGAATGCTGAATTCTTTGGATATCTTCCAGAATGTTACTCAATGTTTTATACTGCTGTAATTCTAAGTTTGCACAGTCGGCAGTTTCAAATAAGCACCTCATATCCTTGACTCATTAATTTCTGTGTGTTGTTTATTGTTTTCTAACAATTTCATGGCTTTGCCATTTGCCAGATTGTGTTTTCAGTAAACACCGTTTGACATTCCTGTGTGGTTAAAAGAAAGAATAAATCAGGGAGACGAGGTAGTACCCTATGGTACAAAAAGTCCAAATGATGTGCATGTTCATCAGAACCGCAAGAATGTGTTACAACTTTGAATACATCTCCAGACTTAGACAATATACAATCTTCCTATCGTTGTTGACTTTTTCCATTTGAATTTTTTGGCGAAGGTCAAATCCTTAGTTTCCATTGCTATCCTGGCCAACAGAATCTTACTATGTAAATGACTCAAAAATGCATGGTATTATAATATTAGATTTGACCTGCTTCATAGAAAGAACAGATTTAACTGAAAAGCAAAATACTAGCCCACAATTGCTCTGGTAGACACATGAGCCGGTATTTTACGACCTCGCTCGGGCGAGGCTCATAAAATCCTGCCCAAGGCCAATGGAGGATTCCGTTCTGCGAGCCGCGTCCGGGCATGGCGGTAAAATTCCGGCCTAGACTTACCCTTGCCTGATGAATGCAAATGTTATTTTGCCCTACAAGTTGTTGACTGTGTTTACAGGGTATCTTGGCCCAGAGTGAACAAGGTAAGCAACTGAGCATCTCCTAATCAACCAGATTGAAGGGTTGTGAAATGAATAATGCAAGGTCTGAAAAAGGAACTGTAAAGTTACTGAATTCAATATTAAATGAGATACAGAAAGAAAGATCAAGAGAGGGAAATAACAATTCGTGTATATGGATAACAAGTTATTCAGTTCAGTTAAAGCTAATAAATTATTAATAAGTTATACGGTTGCTTTGTTGCCAAACACTCAATCTGCACATAACAAAGTTTTAAACGAGATAGCAGGTGATACTCAAAAATTGCTTCTAAACTCAAAGATAGAGGATACAGTATTTTGTTCCCTGAGATAGTCCTGGTGCTTCAGTAAAGAAGGAAATTCACTAAGCAAATTGATAGCGAGGAAGAAAGTTGTAAAATGCATGAAGATATCAATGGACCGGTCAGGTTGGGAGCAAATTGACAAATGCAATTCAGTCTGGGGAAATATGAGCTAATGAATTTGAGGAAGGCAAACCTGGCAGGGCAATGAACAATAAATGGTCGAAAACTGAGAAGTGTAAAGGAACAGAGTGACCTTGGAGTGTTTGTCCACATACCATGAAAGGTAAGAGGAATATACTATAATCCATACTCCTGTATCTGATTATTCCCAGTGTATAGTTTACGTGTACCACTCTGGATTTTTATGTTCCTACCCAGTTTACTTCTCTCCCATCTGTTTCATTGTGATTCCTGTTTTCTCCCTGTTCTCATCCCAATATCTGTAGTTTAAATTGATTCTCAACAGCTGCCCTATTGTTGCAAGCCCTTATTTCTACTTGACTGAACTGTAGCCCATCCATGTAACAATCTCTGATTTATCTAAGAAGTTAGCATTACTGCATTCCATCATGTTACCAGTCACTCATTCAACGTCCTCAATTTGCTTAGTGAATTTCCTTCTTTACTGGAAGCACCAGGACTATCTCAGGGAACAAGATACTGTATCCTCTATCTTTGAGTTTAGAGGCAATTTTTGTGTATCACCTGCTATCTCATTTAAAACTTTGTTATGTGCAGATTGAGTGTTTGGCAACAAAGCAACCGTATAACTTGTTAATAATTTATTAGCTTTAACTGAACTGAATAACTTGTTAGCTTTAAAACACTTTTTTGAAGTTTGAAGAATTTGAAAAGTAGTAGTCAGCAGCTGGTAAAATGTTTTCCTGCACAATTGTATTATCTGAATACAAAAAGTAGAATGCCATGTAGTTGTGCCAATAGTTAACTCATTTTACTTTCTTCATTGAGATTGTATTCTTTTTTAATTAAAACGTAAATTGTTTCTGATATTTTTTCTTAATTTATAACACAAGTTGCTAACTGAAAGCTCAATGATAGGAGAAAAAACATGTGCTTTTTATTTCACAATGAGAATTATTGCTTTGCTAGATCTCTTTTCCAAAGGCCCCTTAAAAGTACGATAAAATTATATAAAGATTGGCTGGTTGGTTGATAGCGAGGAAGAAAGTTGTAAAATGCAGGAAGATATCAATGGACCGGTCAGGTTGGGAGCAAATTGACAAATGCAATTCAGTCTGGGGAAATATGAGCTAATGAATTTGAGGAAGGCAAACCTGGCAGGGCAATGAACAATAAATGGTCGAAAACTGAGAAGTGTAAAGGAACAGAGTGACCTTGGAATGTTTGTCCACATACCTTTGAAGGTAGGAGGAGGTTGACAAAGTGGTTAAGAAGACATACATGATACTTTCCCTTATTGACTCTGAAAAAAATCCTTTGAAATGACTGAGCCAGCCACTCAGGTCAAGGGCAATTAATGATGGGCAATAAATGCTGGCCTATCCCATGAATGAATAAAAATAAACCCAAAGCATAGAATACAACAGCAGGGAGGTTATGCTAGAGCTATATAAAATACTATTTAAGTGTACAGTTCTGGTTACCACAATGCAGGAAGAGAAGGCACAGAGGATATTTCCAAGCATGTTGCTGGACTGGAGAATATGAGCTATGAGCAAATATTGAGTAGCTGAGTTTTTTTTCAGAAGTGAGGAGGCTGAGAGGTGATTTAATTGAGGCTTATAAACCTTGAAGGGCTAGATAGAATGTTTACAAAGGAGCAATTTCCATTAGCTGAGAGGTCAATAATTAGCAGGCATAGTTTTAATGCAATTGGCAGAAGATGAAAAGGAAGTTGAGGAGCAATTTTTGACCCAGAGGGTGGTGGGTGCTTGAAACTCAATACGTGAAAGGGTGTTCAAGGCAGAAACCTTAAACTTTTAAAAAGAACATGACATACCATTGAAATTCCATAATCAAACCAAAAGCTGGAAAGTGGGAGTAACACAGAAAATGTTGCAAATACCTAGCAGGTCAGGCAGCAATTGTGCAGAGAGAAAGAGTTAAGGTTTCAGGTCGATGACCTTTTATCAGAACAGGGTTCACCCACATGACAAGCTTCCTCAAGGCATTAGATTTCATCTTGTCCCGCAAACTCCCTAGCACCAGCCGCATGTTTATTAATCATGAGGAATTTAACTTTCCTAATGTGCAATTAGTTTTCACCCACAGGGACTAACATTCTAGCAGCAGTCATGACTTTCAGCCTGCACCTGGTATCTATGCCATCTTTATTCCAACCACATTGTTAGGTTACAAGCTATATATTTGATGACATGCATGTGGCTCATGACCTGGGCACGGCTGTGGAGCTGGCCTACAGTGAGACCAACGCTGCCATGAGAAATATTATCGAACTGTTGGCATGCTCAAACCATGCTCCTGCTGAGTGAATCTTTTTGTAGGGGCTTTGCAATATCTTCCTGAGAGATATCCAGATTTGAGCTTACCTGCTGCGTGTTCCAACACCACGAATCCTAACTACCACTGTCTTTACTACACCATACAATTGATTTCCTTTAGCCTAGCTTTCAGTGTCATGCTGTCATTTCATTCCAACATCAGTCACAAAGTTTCTGAAACAACCCAACTTCACCTCTACATAATAGTCAGAAGAACTAATCATGAATTGCAGTCCCAAGTCCTGAGTGCTTGTCTTATTCTTTCATCTGTCCAACACTATTTCTCCAGTGCTACAGCTTGGGAGGTGGAAGGCAGCTCATTATAAACAAAGTGAGCTCCAGTTCATGATATGTCATAAAGTGAACATTCTTGGCACTCTACCAATATGCTACAATGCTCTCCTCATTTAGCAACTTGCCAAGTGCCCACCAAAAGAATTGTAGGTCGAAAACTTACGAAGTTCAAGTTGCTACAGTAAAACATATTAGAACTTTATGAAGTTAGAGAGCCCAGGAAACATTGAAAAAAATGAACACAATGCACTTTTCACAAGTAGAGGGTGTAATTGACTTTACTCATGTGGCCATTAGAACTGTTTGAGAACCGCCAACTGCATTTGTGAATTGGAAGGGTTTCATTTCCTTAAGGTTCAATTAATCTGTGATCACCTGAAAAAAAATACACAGGTGTGTGCTTGTTTCCCAGGGAGCTCTCGGGTCTCAGACATTTTATAAAGCTCCACACTACCAAAGCTGTTTTGAGGCCCTTGTCCAAGTGCAAGATTGGACCTTGGGGTGACAAGGGCTATATCCTCAGGATGTGGCTCATGATAGCAGTGTATCATCTCTTCAGCCCAACAGTGGTGTTATAATTCCAAACTCCAAAGTGTTATATGAAGTCCGCCTGAGTCATAAGTTTTGCACTTTGAATTTGGCTAGGGTGAGCAAGACATATTTCACTTCAGGTATGATTCGAATGACCCACAGGGAGTTTTTATCTATCAAAGTTTATTTATCAATACAGCTAAGTATGGAAAGAAAGTTAGCAATGCCTTTTTACCAATTACAACAAGAAAAAAACAATCATGATATAGTATCAACCTTAACAGCTAAACACCGTTCCAATGAAACGAATCCCATATACAAAACCTTTGCCATAGGTTTAACACAGCAAAGACTAAAGCTCACGTAATACTGCAATTTAGCCTTTTGGTTGAATGCTGCAATTCTCTTGAGGCACACACAGACAAGCTTGGGGTCCGAACAGCTTCAGTCCTTTGATTGGAGAATTGAAACCCCGACTTCTCAGCCTTGTAACTTCTAGCAGCCCTCTGGATACACGCAGAACAGTTTAAAGTCAGAACAGCTGCCCAGAACACCAGGGAGAGAGAGAGACTCTAGGCAAGCCAACCACCAACAGCAGATTGTCCACTCCAGGAAGGCAAGCAGCCTTGCTTTCAGCTAACCAGCAGAATTCCCAATACCAGGGAGAGGGAGAGAAACACTGCTTTTAGTCTGATGCCCACTCCCTTCTAAACTAAAACTGAAAATGAATCCTTAGATTTTTCCTGGGGAGGAACTACCTGGCTTTGACTTATCACTCAATCTTCCCTCTCACAATGCAAGGTCTTAAAGATCCCAGAGTAAAAATAAACAAAACCCCATTTAAGCCTTTGAAGCAGCAATAAAAGGACTTCCAGCAGATGGCCCGGCAGCAATGAGAAAAACAAACTGGAAAGGTCTGCTTACAACTGCTGAAAACATGATTTAAAAAAAAATTCTTAAAGGTACACTAAAGTCACAGAGGAGCATTACAATGCTGCACAATGCTCAACGGCAAGCATAGATCATACCAAAGGATAATTCAAAATACACTTGCAATGCCTTGAACCTCTGCTGGAGCATTGCATTGTGTGCCACAGAGGGAGTCCAGGACTATCAGAGTTGGCTGTGCATTGCATAACGTTGCATTGCAAAGGGCAGAGGAATATGAGGAAGATGATAGAGATAGTGCAGCATCTCTGTAAGATGCAAGGGCCATGGAGAGACATGCTAGGGCTGTCAGAGACAACCTCATCTTCAATCATTTTACCCAGGAATGAAACACCAACCTGACCATTAGTACACTGGCTATTATATTATTATATTCACAGAAGGTTTTAACATGTTCCCTGTGTATATTTATATTTGTGTTGATTTCAGTAACTAGTTTATATTCAATCACTTGAAACGTTAAGCAGGATTTGCTTTCTTTTAGGAATGAAAGAGTTGTCTCCACCACCTTTGAACCTGAAGCGTCTTTTAACTGAGACACTGGCAGCTGAACCAGTTCTCATTATTATTTCGCCTGGTGCTGATCCTTCCCAAGAACTTCAAGAGCTGGCCAGTGAAACTATTGGCAGAGAAAACTTCCATGAGGTACAGAAGCAAGAGAAATATTCTAATGGTCTCAAATATTGTTGACATATAACAGTAACTGGCCTAGAAAATGCTTTTAGCTATGTTAACATTTAAAGCCTTCATAGAATCATAGAATCCCTACAGCGCAGAAGGAGGCCATTCGGCCTATCGAGTCTGCACCGACCACAATCTCACCCAGGCCCTATCTCCAACACCCCATGCATTTACCCTGCTAATCCCCCTGACACTAAGGGACAATTTAGCATGGCCAATTAACCTAACCCACACATCTTTGATATGATGATCCTTTGTCCACTGTTTAACACGGATATTAATCTATTTATTGTGAATTGGTTAAAGATTCTGCTATCAGATAGAGTAATATCAAAGAAGTACAGCGAGTGTTTATTTGTGAATTAATAATTCCTAGGTTATAAATATGGAATGCAATGACTGTGTGTTATGCTAGTTATTTGTTACACTAATTCATATTGGAGCCATATTAGGAGCTGGGTTTACAATCGAAACAGCGTGAGATAGATCATATGCATATTTTAACACATGAAGCTGTGTTTAATTTTAAGAGTGAAATGCATTTAGACAAGTTGCATTTTAGAGCTAAAATTATCACGTCTTACTCTAAATGTGCAGAATGGGTGTGTCCTCTCAAGAAGAGAGCATTCATCCCCCACCCTGCAACTTCAGTGCTATCCTTGCTGTTGCCTCTTAACAAGCCAGCCCAGATTATTGCAGCCCATCCCAAGATCATACCTTGTAGCCCCAGAGCTGCTAAAGATCATCCTTCATGGCCACCTGCAGTCTCCTTCACTGAAAATCAGCAACCTTCCACCAGCCATGCTGCAGCCATTGGGATAACAATGGGCCGGAGCACTTGAACAGGCAAAGGCACATATACCACAACTTCTCTTCCTGGTTTACAGGTTAGCTGATGTTGTTAATGGTTCTCTCTCCTCATGTACTGTCTCGTTCTCCTTCCAATCTATCATGAACACCCCTCATTCGAAAAAACAACAAACCGTTGACCCTCTCTGATCTTGTAAACTTCCATCTGATCTTCAACCTCCCTTTCCACTCTAGAGTCCTTGAATGTGCTGTAGCCTCCAATTCTATGCCCAACTTTCCAGCAGCTCCATATTTGAATCCTTCCCCGCCATAGTGTTGAAATGTCTCTTAGCAAAGTCACAAATGACAAAGATCAACCAATCCTCCTCATGATTCTTGACCTGTCTTCAACCTTCGACAAGGTTGACTGTATTGTCCTTCTCCAATGCCTCGCCAGTGCTGTTCAGCTGGGTGGGACTGTAATTACCTGGGCTCATTCTCTTCTCTCCAGTTTAAGCCAGAAAATTGCCTGCAATGTTTTCTTTTCCCCAAATTAATTGTGATTCTTCCCAATAGTACACCATTACCTCTCATACCCCTCAAGGGATCTATTCTTGGCCCTCCTATTTCTTATCTGTGTACTGCTCCTCAGTTACATCATCCAAAAACACATCATTAATTTCCATGTCAATACTAAAGACACCAAGTCCTATCTCACCAGCAACTCTTTCAAACTTTCCATTTCTTTTATATTGTCAGACAGCATGTTTGTCTGACATTTGGCACTGGGTGAGTTGAAATTTTATTCCACTAAATGTTATGAAAACTAGAATGGTTGGGTGGAATTTTTAACAGGTGAATTAATCGATAGACACTTAGAACTTTACATTGTTTTACCTCAGTTTGGATCCTGAGGTCTGTCCATGGTAGATGCTGTGTGAGTTGGCATGGGGGATGTAAAGGCAAAGGGTAGTGGATGTGGGGAACATGAGTTGGCACATGGATTATAAAGGGCCAAGCAGGATTGGTAGAGGGACATAGATTGTCATGGAGGTTATGAAAAGCCATGGAGGGGCATAGGTTGACATAGGGGCTATAAATGGCCTTAGGGAATGGGTTGGGGGAGGGGGGGCTGAGGCAACATGGGTTTGGCATGTATGTGTCATGGGGAGTATGTGGAAGGTAAGGGGATGTGAGGTGTTGAGGGCTAGAGGGCAGTTTATTGTTTTTCTGTACTTCTGTGTCCAACTGCCAGATTACCAAGGTTGGTCTTTTGCCCAGCCCACGTTCACATCGAAGAGCGAAAATCTGACTATCCGGGGCACTTTCTCCCACGTCCGGTTTGCAGAACAGGCAATTTTCCTGACTCCGTGCTCATGACTCAGAAGCAAAAATTCAGGCCTTAGTTTTTTGACTTTTTCTTGAATATCAGCCTATGGAGAGAGGGAACAGTTTATAGATAGATGAAATGTAAAAAATCAGACTGCAAAGGTCTTATTTAAATTATGTCTTAAATGCATGATAATGCAATTTAAGTAATCTGTGCTTTTTGGAAATCTAGGTAAAATACTATAGCTAGCTATAATACCTTTAGCTGAGATTAGTGTAGTTTAAGTGTGCAATATCACAGCTGTTCAATTTATGTTTATCAAATGACATGATTATTAAATAGTTAACATTTCAAAGACATTAGCAGAGGCAAAAATTGTATTCCTTTTTACCATCTGCAGGTGGCTATGGGCCAGGGTCAAGCTGATATAGCCATCCAAACACTAAAGGAATGTGCACGCAATGGAGAATGGTTGTGTTTAAAGAACCTGCATCTGGTTACAGTCTGGCTTCCATTTTTGGAAAAGGTAAGCATTGTTATTGCTTCAAGCTTGTTTAGAGTTCCAATCAACACTTTTATGTCTCTAAGACACTGCCAGCCAGTAATCATTTTGTTTCTATAAAGTTCAAATGTTCACTATATAAGCCTCTTGTCAAAGTTATTTTATTTGCCTTCAACTCTACATAGCCATTTTTCAACCTGGTATGAAAAAACTGGTAATCATAACCTTGACCACTGGAATGTTTCTGATGTTCCTACATTTAACAAAGTCTTTTTAATTGCAGCTTTCTAATCAATTAGCTTTTCATCACGATGAAGTAATTCCTGTTAAAGATTTTGCAGTATTAGGAATAGAAATATTATGTAATTAACATCTGAAGAATCAAAATATCAGTTATATTGCACAACATGAAGGACAATATATAATGATGGACAAACACAGTTGATTCCAAGCCTCTTTCGTAACCCACATTGTAAGTTCCAACTCCTGCACTCTTGTAGAATAATGAATGATGAGACCGGCACAAAAACTCTTCCATGTGAACCCTACTTGACTGATATCCTAAATATGAGGAACAAGGTGTGATTAAATAACATAGAATATTCTATTGAGTTCAGTCGTAGCTGACTCCAAAATGAAATCCCATTTTCATTATATACTTATACAGTGGTGGCATATCTATCCACAGAAGCACTTCATAGCTTTAATGGATTTCTAAACAAAAATCATTGAAAAGGTGTCACATAATTGAACGTTAAATTAATCCTCAAGGATAATGGGAGTTTTCTGCAGATTAATATCTAGTGTATTGGCAATAGTCATGTAAATAAAATAAACCCTTTCAAGAATATGTTTTAAGCATTTGTGTGGATTTTAGCTGAAGCTATAGAACTAACAAGATTTGTAAAAGATTAAGGGGGAGAAATTGGATATTGCTGCAATTCTGGGTGCAAGCTCTCCTGCCATATCACCCTGGAAATGCGAAGCTTGCCAAGTTGGAAGTCAGTGAATTCTAAGTTAACAATATGTCTTCCTGAAACAGGCATTTGGTGCATTGAATCTGCAAATAGGGGTACTAATTCCAGTTTTAGGACCTCCATACAAAATTAGACATGAACATGTGCCGTGCATGCTGTTTTTGGCAGGGGTTTTGTGTTTTCAGCAATCTAACCAGTGGTCCTTAAATGGAGGCCACAGACAAGTTGTAAGTATATTTTGCCCTAATATATGTTATTGTTTCTTTTTCATTCAGGCTTTCATAGCCGCAAGATTAGCTTAATTATTATGCAACTACTTGTCAAAGATTTTTTTCATGGAATTCCATCCATAATGTCACAACATCGAACTTTATGAACTAGCTGACCATGATAGGAAATCTGAACTGACTGCATGGTTGAGTGTATGACAAAGGAATGTAGGCCAATCAAACCAACAAGTTTTTCGGCTTGGGGAATGTTTTTTAGATTTGCTGGACGAACATGACCCAGACATGTGCGGAACTATGTGGGGTTTTTTTTTTAGTTGGTGTTGGTGGGGTACCCAATGTGACCAGTTCTGCCTAAACTTCAGACAATACAAGACTCAAGAAGCCAGTGTCTCTATATTAAAGACGTAACTTTATTTAACCAGTAACTGCCAGGGGACCATCAAAGGGTCTGAGATAGAGCTGCCAGACCGCTCTGATGAAATCTCACATTTACAATTCAAAACAGATCAATTATAGGTTTTCTTATCAATAACCCCCGTCTTTCATTAGCTTAAAATCAATCATCTTCAATATACACAAATCAGCAATAATACCTGTCATGTATCTTAGCCAACCATATCTTACTCTCTGGCATAATGTATTTTATTAGTCTGTAGAATTTGAAAGCTAATTCCTGTCTTGGCTGACCCCCCTTCCCGTGTTGCCTAGTGACCTCAGACGCCAGCCCAAAGTTCAAATGAACGTTCCAATGGGTTCCCTTACAGGTCACTGCCAAACCAGATTAACACATGACTCCATGTCTGGGCATGCATCCACCTTGTCTGGGTAGTGAATGTTTCTTCAGAAGGAACTCTTCAAATGCAATCAATAAAAATATAACAAAACTTACTCCAACTTGTAAATCAAAGAAAGGGTTTCATAGGGAAACTTCATTACTCTAAACTTGGGGCCTTGCGCTGGGCCATTCTAAGCTCCCCACAATTCCCAACGGGTTCTTATTTATAGTGAGTCAGCTGGTCAGCCGACCATCACATCACTCTGTAATTGGTTCCATGGTTTATTGGGTCAGCTGACCCTTACAGCTTGTTACCATTGGTCACATTACATTCAATACAAAACTGTCACCGGTTACATTCTAACAGTGAATAATCTTTATTCATGAAATGTGATTAAGTGTCCTAGGTGTTTTTTCTGCCCAAAATGTTACTGATAAATCTTGCATAAACCCATGGTCTAAACATTCTCTTGGAATATGACTTCATCCTAATGCCTTTTTACCACGATGCCTTGTAGCAAATTGCTGTTGGCTAAAATGAACAATATGTCTTAAAAAATACATTAATACATTCAAAATATCAGCATATGTGTTTTAAAATCATGATCATTTGTTTAAATCTCTTACTGCATTCACGTGTGTAAACTATTCTCTTGTTAGCTTATAAGCTTGTTTTAAAAGTAATTTAACCTAATGCTGGTAGTTCTGTCAGTGCTTTAATGTCTAATGATTTAAAAATCTTACTAACCTATTAGGGTTCCCACTTACAGTTAGTACAACATTGTTTCTGTATATTGGAGACTGGTGATCTTAGTATCTTCAGATAGATCTCACATGAAAAGGAATATCAATTTGCGCAAGTTAACTTAGTGTGAGAGTGACAGAATTGCTACAGTGCAGAGGGAGGTCATTTGGTCCATTATGTCTGCACCGGCTCTCTAAATGAGCAATTCACCTACTGCCTTTTCCCCGGAACCCTTCTCAATCCCTTTATAAGTGGGAACAATTTCTCCCTATCTGTTCAAATACCTCTATCCACGGGAAACAGTCCCAATTCCTCTAATCTATCTTCATAATAGATGTTTCTCATCTCTGAAACCATTCTTGTGAACCTTTTGTGCACTCAATCCAATGCCTTCGCATTTTTTGTAAAGTGTGCCCAAAGTTGGATACAATTTATTTTGTTTTCGAAGAACACAACAAAATTGATCATTTTTAGGACTATTTTGATCAGTTTGAATTAGCCAAACATCCGCAAATAATGATGTGTGACACTCTTAAAATTATACAGCAGTCTAATATTGTCCTTATGGCATGTCTAAGCAAGCCTATCAAAACTAAAACCTTCCACTTAATTTAATGGAAGGTCAAAAAACAGTTTCCCAACAGCGATGAACTTTTACAATGAATTTCTCTGAACTTTAAAGGCGGGTTGAGCTTCCTGATAAATAGTGTCGGGAAGCTCTTTTGCGTGCATTTGCATGTCAAACATGTTCATTAAAAGGCCAGCTCATCGAAATCATAGAATCATAGAATTCCTACAGTGCAGAAGGAGGCCATTCAGCTTGTCAAGCCTGCACCGACAATAATCCCACCCAGGCCCTATCCCCGTAACCCCATGTATTTACCCTGCTAATCCCCCGACACTAAGGGGCAATTTAGCATGCCCAAACAACCTAACATGCACATCTTTGGACTGTGGGATGAAACTGGAGTATCCGGAGGAAACCTATGCAGGCACGGAGAGAACGTGCAAACTCCACAAAGTGACCCAAGGCCGCAATTGAACCCAGGTCCTTGGTGCTGTGAGGCTGCAGTGCTAACCACTCTGCCACCATGCTGCGACATGTTGTCACAAGTTGTCAGCGGGAAATTTGTGCTTTCACATTTACAACTGCATATTAGTGGCATGCATGGTAGCCTTCTTCCTGGACTTTGGAGTGAGCAGCCATTGCTTTGGCCTTCTTGGGGACCACTGATAAACGTCAGCTTCAGGAAAATTCCACCCCAGGTTTCCATAGTCCAAGCCAAGAAGGGAGGCAGAGTCAGCGAGGTAGGGTGGAGCGAAGGCTGGGCAAGAGAAGCAGGTTCAATGGAGAAGGATGGAGTAAAGACTGGGCAAGGAAGGCAGGGTCTATGGGCAATGCAGGGAGGGTTTTTGGGGAAGAAGTCCACATGGTTTGGGGTTTGTTCAGAGGGTCAGCATGTCACGTGTGCTTTGATCCAATTGTAAGATGGTGGATTTCATGTAGAATCCTCTGCTAGCTAGAATCCTTATAGGCAAGAAGGAGGCCATTCGTCCCATTGGGCCTGCACC
Source organism: Mustelus asterias (assembly GCF_964213995.1). Lineage (NCBI taxonomy): Eukaryota > Metazoa > Chordata > Chondrichthyes > Carcharhiniformes > Triakidae > Mustelus > Mustelus asterias. The sequence continues at coordinate 80,047,792 of NC_135810.1, forward strand.
GACAACAATTCCCATCCATGTATTCCCATAACCCCATGTATTTACCCTGCTAATCCCCCTGAAACTAAGGGTCAGTTTAGGATGGATAATCTCCCTAACCCGCAGGCCACAGCTACTTATTTGTAACACACATTATATTTTACTAAATATATTTATTTTGATTTGATTTATTATTGTCACATGTATTAACATACAGTGAAAAGTATTATTTCTTGCGTGCTATACAAAGCATACCGTTCATAGAGAAGGAAAGGAAAGAGTGCAGAATGTAGTGTTACAGTCATAGCTATGGTGTAGAGAAAGGAGGCCATTCAGCTTGTCGAGCTGGGGTAGGTCCATTCAGAAGTCCGATGGCAACAGGGAAGAAGCTGTTCTTGAGTTGGTATGTGGCCTTTGACTTTTGTATTATTTTCCCAATGGAACAAGGTGGAAGAGAGTATGTCCAGGATGCATGGGGTCCTTAATTATGCTGTCTGCTTTGCCGAGGCAGCGGGAAGTGTAGACAATGGATGGGAGGCTTGTTTGCGTGATCGATTCGGCTACATTCATGACCTTTTGTAGTTTCTTGCGGTTTATGATAGCTGAATTAAAGTGCACTACTTAACAACAACCTTGCTGTTTTTGGGACCCTTTGCTTGTGCCAAACTGAGCTGATATTCAGACTCCTTGCACCAAATGCACACTTCAGAACTTGCACAGCACTCCATTCTCCCACGAACTGGGAAATGAAACTTTTTCCATTCCCTCACAAAGTCTGTATGCATGGAATCTTGAAAACAATATCATTTCTTACCTTGGCCAGGATGCACTCAAGTCATCCTCAGACCTGCTCCCAATGGATAGTAGACCTGGCTGAGAGCTCTTTCGATGTAACCAGAAATATGGATGCACAGGGAAGAACATCATGAGTAGATTATTTGGTCCCTCAACAGTGCCCCTCCATATGTTCTTGTGACCGGTCACTGATTTCCAATTGCCCTCAGCAACCCCATATCCCTGACATCTTATCATTCCAAAAAGGATTGAAGTAACTTTGGAGTCCACTCAATGTCAGTGCCTCCCTCAACTGCACTACAGGGTGTGGAGATCCAACCAGTCATTACCCTTCAGTTGCAGAGAGCCCTACACATCTCAGTCCGAGATGGCCTTGGTCAGTGCAAGACTGTGTTTTGTCATTCTGGACACCCCCACCTAGTTGAACATCTTCCCTGCATGGAGAGCCTGCAAAGCCCTGTAAAGGCTCTTGAGGCTTTGCAACGATAGCCTCTGAATCCTCATCACAGTCTATCACAAAGGCACATTCTACTCACTCTTGCTTCATGGGATAATATCCTGGTCCTTTAATGATGTTCTGCACTTTGGTCGCACTCCCTGTAGGTGAGATCTGTTCGAACCCTTGACAAGGAGACATGCAAATCAAACATTCCTCCATTTGAGGTCTCACAAAGGCTGCAATCAACTGCGCACACCTCTTCAATTCTACACTCAATTCCTCTTGCAGTCAAGACCAACTTGCCTGCAGCCTCCTTACTTGCAGCAATGACCCGTATGTCAGCTCAATGTTACATTTGAACAAGGACGGCCAGGAATGATTGGACATGCACACCTCATCAATGTCCTAAAATCTAGGGAAGCCTTTGGTTTTCTATTCAGACCACAATGGAGATCTTCACTCTTTCTATACTGTATCTACAGTGTTCCTGGCCCCTCACATTGCTTATTGAACTCTCCTTGAGGATTCTTTGCATCTGCCTCATATCTTATATCAGGACAAGAGCAGCAGGGGATGCAATGACTGTGCTGCATACTCTGCTCATTACTGTCTTGGTTCAAACATGGAAGAAAGAGCTGAATTCCAGGGGTGGGGTGAGAGTGACAGCCCTTGACATCAAGGCCGCATTCAGGATCTCTAGCGAAACTGGAATCAATGGGTAGCAGAGGACAAACTCTCCGCTGGTTGGAGTCATTCCTGGTACATAGGAAGATGGTTGTGGAGGGTCAGTCATCTCAGCTCAAAGCCATCTCTGCAGGAGTCCCTCAGGATTGTGTCTTAGACCCAACTATCTTCAACTGCTTCATCAATGACCTTCCCTCTGTCATAAGGTCAGAAATGAGGATGTTCGCTGATGGTTGCACAATGTTCAGTACCATTCACGACCACTCATATACTGAAGCAGTCCACGTTCAAATGCAGCAAGACCTGGACAATATCCAGGCTTGGGCTGACAAGTGGCAAGTAACATTCGCGCTACACAAATGCCAGGCAATGACCATCACCAATAAGAGACACGAGAACCACTGCCCCATGACATTCAATGGTGTCACTATCACTGAATCCCCCACTGTCAACATTCTTTTGGTTACCATTGACCAGAAACTCAAATGAACTCGCCACATAAACACAGTGGCTACAAGAGCAGGTCAGAGGCTAGCAGTACTGCAGCGAGTAACTCACCTCCTGACTCCCCAAAGCCTATCCACTATCTACAAGGCACAAGTCAGGAATGTGATGGAATACTCTCCATTTGCCTGGATGGGTACAGCTCCAACAACACTCAAGAAGCTTGACACCATCCAGGACAAAGCAGCCTGCTTGATTGGCACCACATCTACAAATATTCACTCCCTCTGATACTGACGCTCAGTAGTAGCAGTGTGTACTATCTACAAAATGCATTGCAGCAATTCACCAAAGATCCTTAGACAGCACCTTCCAAACGACCACTTCCATCTAAAAGGACAAGGGCAGCAGATACATGGGAACACCATCACCTACAAATTCCCCTCCAAGCCACTCACCATCCTGACTTGGAAATATATAACCATTTCTTCACAGTTCCTCCCTAAGAGCATTGTGAGTCAGCATATGGACTGCAGCGATTCAAGAAGGCAGCTCACCATCACCTTCTGAAGGGCAATTAGGGATGGGCAATAACTGCTAGCCAGTCAGCAATGCCCATGTGCCACGAATGAATAAAAAAAATGTTTGCTTCATAAAAGTGCTTTCTGCACCCTTAAGCTTAGCATGGTGCCAATTTTCTTGATCGTTTAATTTTAATGTCCCACAGATTCTACATAAAGCCGTAGCTATTGATTTATTGTGCTAGTTTTAGCACTAAGGAATGCATTGCTAATATTCACAGCAGGAGTTTAGGTAATTTTTCCTCCCTGACTCATCAATCTAATTGAATGTAACAAGCAAACGTCTGTGCAAGACCTGCTGCAATTAGATATTAAAGACTATTTGTGGTGGTTAATTTAATCTTCTATATCATTGCACATCGGGATTCAAGACCCAATACATTATTCAGGTTAAGCAAGTTCAAGGATGGGCACAAGTGAATCTAGGCAAACTAAGGGTACAGGTAGAGGAAGATTAACGAGGAGAAGAAGGAGGAGAATGGGAAATTTTAGCGACATAGAAGGGCAGGAAGACCCTAAATCCCTGCTTTAATTGCTGCTAATAACTAAACCCATAAAGCCTGTTAAAATTACAATTTGAATTTCTCTTTAAGTACACAGCAACGGGAGCAAATCATTTAACCTGTTTAGTCTGCTCTGCAATTTAATTAGATCATGACAGATCTGTACCTTAAATTTAAGTCCATATAACTTGATACCTTAAGCTACTAAAAATCTGTCTCTTGAAGACTCCAATTGCCTTTCAGTCTTCCCACTACTACTGTTTTTTCTCCAGAGAAAGTAGCCTCTGATTGGTAAAACACCTCAATTCTGCATTTTCATAAAATTGTTTTACACTTTCATAGAAGAATCATAGAACCCCTATAGTGCTGAAGGAGGCCATTCAGCCCATCGAGCCTGCACCGACAACAATCCCACCACCCAGGCTCTATCTCTGTAACCCCACACATTTACCCTACTTACCCCTGACATATCCCTAACGAGCAATTTAGCATGGCCAATCAACTTAACCCACACATTTTTGGACTATGGGAGGAAACCGGAGTACCCGGCGGAAACCCATGCAGACACAGAGAGAATGTTTAAACTCCACACAGACAGTCACCCAAACCGGGAATTGAACCCGGGTCCCTGGCGCTGTGAGACAGCAGTGCTAACCACTGTGCCACCATGCGGCCTTTTTCTTTCTCTGTATTTCTCCGTATGCTTTTTAAAATATAGAAACTAGAGCTGTTCACCTTCTCCCAGTGTGTTCCATCTAGTTTAACATCATTTATTTGTTTTTCTTCAATAACTGTGGTAAACCACTGTTAGTTTATTACCTGTATATGTGACATGCCTGGACACATCCCTGCCGGCCCTACCCAAGACTCCTCCCACAGGTATAAAGGCGACTGCTCCCCACCCCCCTGCCTCAGTCTGGACCAGTTCATCGGCATGGGTGTGCTCCAAGTCTTTTGCTAATAAAAGCAAATTTGTTCTTGCATACAAACTAGTCTTTGCTCGATTGATGGTGCATCAATAACGAATCCCCAAAATCTAGTACAGCATAGAGTGATCATTATTCCACATATAGATATAGAAAAGACCAGCAGGTGGGGCTGGATTGACTGGTCCCACCTGCAGTGGGAATTGTTGCAGGTGGGAAGGAAAATTTGACGAACCAGCAAAAGGTCCATTAACTTCGGGTGGGAATTTCTGGTACCAAGGTGAACGGGACTGGAATACCCCACCCCAAATAACAACTGCTTCATATTTGTGGGATGTCGCAAAGATACAAAATAGTCCATCATGCATTAGGAGTTTTGAAAATAACATAAAGGGTACAATTAAAGGAACATTTACCTTTGTCAACTCCTGAGCATAAAGTACCCCCTGAGTGGAATGCATGCCAAAATGTTGCACAGAAAAGTTTGCCCCTTTGTAATGGAGCCTGCCTGATTTTCTTCCATTTAAATAAATGGATGGACAAAGAATTGGGTGCATTCCATTAGTGGTGTGATCATCACTCTGCCTGATTTCCTCTTGTACACTCGTTAAGTGATACTATGCACTGAACAGGAAATTCTGAGCCCTCTTGTTTTTCAACTTCAGAGACGGTGATTGCAAAGATAACAATTGAATGAGATACTCACATAATAAATCCAATTTGCTACCTCACAATCCATTATGGAGTGAAACAGCTTCCCCATTGTAGTTGTCGGGGAGCTCTTCAAATATCAAGAAAAGTAAATTCGTTTTTAAAGGGATTTTGCTTTTCCATAATCATCACAAAGATGACTTTCAGCAAAAGATAGCTGCAGTAAAAAGAAAACTTATGCTGGTTTCTCCCCCTTGAGAGCATGCAGGCCTTCTGGGGAATACTGAAAGTAAGAGATTATATCCATTAAGAAATATGGACTCCTTTCTCTGGAAAATAATTAGCTGAGTGGTGACCTGACAGAGGTATTTAAGATTATGCATCTCTGGCTGGGGAATCTAGAACATGGGTCACAGTCTCATAATTCGGATTTGATTGTTTAGGACTGAGTTGTGGAGATATTTCTTTACAAGAGGATTGTGAATCTTTAGAATTTTCTACCCCGGGAGGTTGTCAATTCTCCATCATTGACTATATTTAAGGCTGGAATAGACAATCTTTTCGGTTTGTCAAGGAACTAAGAGATATGGGGAGAGGGTGAGAGAGTGGCATCAAAGCCCAAGAACAGCCAGGATCGTAATGAATGAGAGAAGTCTCGAAGAGTCACATGCTCTACTCTGGTTCCCATCTCTTGTGTTCTCTAATTTTACTATTAATGTTTAATACTTTTGTTTCACTTAATAATATGCCAGGCTGTTTTTAAAATCTGCGAATTTAAATGGTTCTGTAGGAATCTGTATTAATATTTAAGTGTGCGCATAGAGCAGGAAAATATTGCTGGACTATATTATTAACTTTTTTGAAATTAGGATTGCACTATTCTTATTCTGCTGAATAGTATTCATGGCAATCATTGATTACAGTCTGGAAAACAGCTTAAATTGGATCTCCTTCCCTCTCTGTTTCCTTCCTGAATCAATCTTCGAAGCTTCAACTTTGCATTTACCAGGTCCCTCTTTTCAGATTGACTTTGTCTTCTCTTTTATCCTTCTTCATTCTAGCTCCTATTTTTTGTGTTATGTTAATATTGGTGGTGCCTTCCACCATGGACCTCAACATTTCACCTTGTTTCCTCGTAAAACAAGAAAAAGCTTCTTTTCAGAACTGTATACAAGTTATAAATTTACCCCAACAAAATACATTATTTTAATTCCAATTTAAAATATTGCACAGATACAATCTAGGGAAGTAAATGGATTTGTTTATCATCTTAGTGCATGAAATTCCAATAGACGGAATAAGCATCAGTACATGACATGCAATGAATATTAAAGGAGTCTTGATGTACCACAGAAGTGTGCTATGAGGGGAATTTTACTTCACAGTCTCTTGGTTTTTAAAAACTAATTTGGGTTCTCTAGGATTAAGTAGGTTTGTATTGTCCTCCCTCCATTCATCTGGATGAAAATCAGGTGGAGCACACCAAGGCTGTGGAAATCCAAATATGAGCCAAACTTTTCTAGCCCTTCCCAACGGCAAAATCTTCTGGTTCCTCTGGTGTGAATGGAGATTTGTTGCTGATCTGAACTTTCATGGCTGCTGGCTTCAGAACCTTCCCAAATCCCTGCTGACCTGACAAAAAGATCACATCAAGTGCTCAAAGTGCTGCTTACCATTTCAGTTTCTTTGATGAATCAGCTGCCAGTGGCAAGACCTAAGGTGCAATTTCTTTTGCTCTCCTTCTTAATGAGTTCTCACTGAAATACCTTCAGAAAATTAAGATAAGGAACCCCACCTGCCTCATTCAGCTGGTTGAACCTTAATGGAGTGTAAATGCTCACTGCCCCACACCCCCGATTCCATAGTGCCCAAGAAATCTCCAGCCAATCTAAAAAAGGTGGATACCCTGTATTGCTTCAGTAGAAAGGAATGTAACAACACCTCTAAGATAACTTATAAGAAACTAATCAATAATACTTTTAGGCGAAAAAGCCCTGCATTGTATTGGATTTATAAGGAGTCCATCACTCAAGACTTTTTTGTATCAATACGCTAATAGTAGCAGAGAACTTTAACCTAAACACACCAGTTGCTGGAATAAAAATATCAAAACATACCGGTGCAGAATTTCAGCAACTAATAGACCTTCATACATAAGACCTGGAATTTCCCACTAATTTATGCCTAAAGAAATGTGTAGTTGCAGTGTTAAACAATATTTTAATGCTGAATTGCTTGTTCCTAAATCCAATTCATTAATGTAAATAATAAATAACAATTGTTGCTACGCTGATTCTGCTGGAACAGCTTCCTCTAATTTGAATCAGGGCTTTCTATATTCTTAGCCGATTTGCTATCCATGGAGCGATTGTGGTGTACTGGTAACGGAGCAATTCTACCAGCCCGCTGTGCTGCTCGAGTAACGCAGTGGGCCGGGAGACATCAGTGGGGGCCGTTTCGTGGGCTTCCCGCTGGGCGCCACAGCCTCCACATGTCTCCGAAATTAAACCTTTTGATGTAATCAGCTCTGTGCCGGAAATTGGCGCAGAGCTGCTTATCATATGGAAATCTCCATTTCCATATGATTGGCGGGTCCAGGACAGAATTCACTGGGTTCTGGGCCCAATAGCGTCTCTCCACCTCCACTCCACGCCCCCCCCACCCCCAGCGGGAGTGGTTCCATCCAGCGTGGTTTACTTCTGCTCCCCACTAATGGGGAAAAGGTGGCCCGACCTTGCTAGAGGGAAGAGAGGCCATTGAGGCCCTTTGGGGAGGTTAGGGGTAAAGGGGGGGGGGTGCCCCTTGGGCAGTGCCAGCCTGGCTACCTCCTAATCGCTTGATGTTCACTCACTCACCCTCACCCACTGTGAATGGGTATGATTGTGTGTTGATATGTGGGGGAAGGAGGTGAGTTGGCATCTTGAAACTATGTGTGAGCATGAGACATAAACTCACTCGCTTTCTCTCTCACCACCCTCACCACCCGCACACAATCACAACCAGCCTCTTCCAACCCTGCAGAAACTCCCTCTGCCCACCCAGCCCAGCAGTCAGCCTCTCCCTCCCCCTGTTTGGCCCGACAGTCAGCCGCTCCCTCGCCCTGCTCAGCACGGCAACTAGTCTCACTTTTGCATTCTCTTGCTCTTTCTCGCCTGCTCTCTCTCTCTCTCATCTGCTGCTGATAGCTCATTCATGAGCCTATCAGCAGCAAACATGGCAGAGGAATAACCTGTAATTGGAGAAGAAGTTGCTTTCAGAATCTTCCACTCCACTCATCGCCATTTTGAAAACTGCTTCTGGGGGCATCAGGGGCCGCATCCAGCTGTGTGTTGGACCAGCCTGAATTATTCTGCCATTTCTTTGTCATTACCTGGGATTTTATCGTGCTCAAGCCTTAATAGTTCGATTTACATTTTCTTTATGTTATTTATATGCCAAAAGAACACATTCATTTTTATTTGCTTTTTAATTTGATTCCAAAATTTTATTTTGCCTTCCAAATGATTATTTTTCAATTTCTCTCCTAAAGTTTTTGTATTCCATTTTTCCTTCCCATACTTTAGTATCTCAGTATGTGTTTGTATTTTCTTTAGATTCAATTTTCCTTTTGTTCTTTATTCATCCACATTAGTCTCACATTAATTTGGTCGTTTTTGGTGTTTAATGGGACATCATTCCTTTAAACTCTATTGCTTACTCTTTTAAAGATGTCTGAATTTTTTTGCCTGTCTCTGTTTTTCAGCATTTTCTCACCATGCTACTCTTATTCTTTTTTTTGTTTTATTACCTTAATCTTTGTTCTACTTATGTCATTCTTCATCCTTAGTGTGAACCTTTCTATGTTATAATTGTAACCACTATGATGCTCTCCTACTCTTCTCTTACCTGTGATAGTGTATTAGCCATTACAAAACTGAGCAATAATTCTTTTCTTCTTGGAATTCTTACATACTGAGTGAGAAAGGGGTACTGTAAAAACTCTATGAAAGCTTGATTTCTTTTATCCTTTTGCTACTCCTTCCTGCTAGTTTAATTAAGGTTGTTGACATCTTTTGTGATGGATATTTATGCCCTCTGCTCACCTGCATATTTGCCTGCACATTTGCTCTTCCAATTCTCTTCCAATACTTTTTGGTCTGTAGTATATACCTATTAGGGTGATGGATCTCTCCTTATCGTTTAACTCAATCCATAAAACAGAGGAGGAATTTCTTCAGCCAGAGAGTGGTGAATCGGTGGGACTCTTTGCCGCAGAAGGCGGTGGAGGCCAGGTCATTGAGTGTCTTTAAGACAGAGATAGATCGGTTCTTGATTAATAAGGGGATCAGGGGTTATGGGAAAAAGGCAGGAGAATGGGGATGAAAAAAAAAGCAGCCATGATTGAATGGCGGAGCAGACTCAATGGGCCGATTGGCCTAATTCTGCTCCTATGTCTTATGGTCTTATGGTCTTATGTGGATTCTGTATCGATCTTATTGATGATTACAGCTTTTTTTCTAGAGCTGTTATGTTATTTGTGACCTATACAGCTACAGCACCTTCCTTTCCTAAATATGTTATATCCTGCAAATTTAATGAAAATCCTTTTCTATAGGTAGCTATGTTTCAGTAATCCTACTATATTAGGATTCACCCTACTAATTATTGCCTCCAGTTCATCCATTCTGTCCTGAATATCAGGTACAATACTGTGGCAGTACTTTTATTTATTCTTAATAATCATTTTACCCTTATGCTCCATGACTTAATCCAATCTCCGGCCATTCATGCATTTTCATTAGTCCTTCATTTAGTTGCTCTCTCTTGCTAATTCTTTTATTATTAGGTTTCATAGAAACCCTACAGTGCAGAAGGAGGCCATTCGGCCCATCGAGTCTGCACCGACCACAATCCCACCCAGGCCCTACCCCCACATATTTTACCCACTAATCCCTCTAACCTACACATCCCAGGACTCTAAGGGGCAATTTTTTAACCTGGCCAATCAACCTAACCCGCACATCTTTGGACTGTGGGAGGAAACCGGAGCACCCGGAGGAAACCCACGCAGACACGAGGAGAATGTGCAAACTCCACACAGACAGTGACCCGAGCCGGGAATCGAACCCGGGACCCTGGAGCTGTGAAGCAGCAGTGCTAACCACTGTGCTACCGTGCCGCCCGGTAATTTTTTCTGTAATTTCCAGCAGTTTCCTGCAGCATATTATTAGTTAAAAATTTTAATTATAGTCTTGCTCATTCTTTCTGCTAGGACCTTTGCTTCAGCCCGATTCAAGTGCAGCCCGTTCCAGTGGTACATTTTCCGCCCATCCCAATACTGGCACCAGTGTCCCATGAAATGGAACCCCCTCCTTCCCACACCATCTCTTTACCCAGGTTTTCACTTTAATCTGTTTGTCCCTTCATTAATTTGCACCTGCGTGCACTGTTTTTGCAAGATTGCTTCTTAAATAGGAGAGCACCATATCAGATATTTTTAAAGAGATAATATTTCTTCTTTGTGGGTTTTTACCTACCTACACCTGTGTGCAGTTTTCTTTTAAAAAGGTCAAAAAATTGTTTGGATTGCCAGAACTTCGAATAAGTTCTACCGGCTGTCAAGACTGAGCCTGAATAGCCTGATTAGGAATCAAACTGTTTTCTAGAACTCTTGACTTGATGCACAGAATATAAAAAAGCACAAATTACAACATTATAGGATCAGCTGTACGTAAACATTTTAAGCCTTTAAGAACTAACAAACTTCCTGAATAGACCAGTGAGCACAACTAGTAGATTGGTGGCTGGTAGCAACACTTGTTGGGGGTGCTATAATTGACCTCAGTCACTTGGGTCAACAATGAGAGAATTGGTTCATCATGATATCTAGATATTCTTGAAGGAAGTATACGGATGATGTGGTAAAGCTGAGGCAAAAAGGTTGGGTTCAGCTGTGATTTCTCCCACAATTCAACTGCTTGCTTATGTCTCCTATCAAAATTCACACATGCATAAAGGCTACTTGTATCAAGACGGTTATACTGATATACATTACATGAGCAAGAAAATGATGCTTAAATTTTAAAAAATTTTAAATTTAAAAAAAAGATTTCAGTTTAATGGGTTAACTAATTTTCTGTTGTCTTTTTTAACAGGAACTGAATAGACTTGAGCCACATACAAATTTCCGTCTTTGGCTTACATCTGAAAACCATCCTAAGTTTTCCCCAATATTACTTCAGTCCAGTCTTAAAATAACGTATGAAGTAAGTTTGTTTTACAGGAAAGTCAAATTTTTAAGACAGTGATTATTGATTAATGTTTTTAATTAGGAATAACGTTGCATTAAAATGACATATTAATGTTAAATTCAGTGGAAGAGAGTACCATCTTGGTGTGCCTACACACAGATAATTACCAGTTCATAGACTTCATTGGCAAATATCATATACCCACTTCTCCTTCTTCCTTAGGTGATAAAGGATGCTATCCAATGACCTATAAAGGAAGTTTGGAATGGCTAAGAACAGTAGTTTGTATTTATTTAATACCATTGATGTCAAAATACCAGCCAACATTATTCATAGAGGCAGAAAGTGAAAATAGAGTCTGAGTCAAAGAAGGAGAAGTTAAAAAGGGTAATTAAACGAATTGGAGAGTTGAGCTCAGGAAGCAAAAGTGGAACTTAGGAAGCTGAAAGCACTGCAAAAAGAGGAGGGATGTGCAAGAGGGAAGTGTTATTGGGGTGGGGATTGAACTGGATGAGGATGAACAATAGTGAGGGGTTAGACCATGGAGTGTTCATAACATAAGTAAAAAGGAATGGGAATAGACCAAACGGTCCCTTGAACTTGTTCTGCCATTCAATATGATCATGGCTGATGATCTACCTCAACTCTACTTTCTCGCCCACTCCTCAGTATCCTTCTTTATATTTAATACACAGAGAATCCACAGAAGATGAGGAAGAATAATACACACACAACAGCTGTTGGTGGAATAGGAAAGTGATTAGAGGGATTCAAACAGGACAGTTGAACACGAGTCTGAAAAAGACTTGCATTTATACAGTGCCTTTCATGGTCACCTGATGTCCCAAAGTGCTTTACAACCAAAAAAATATTTTTAAAATCTCGATCCTGTTGGAGTGAAGGAAAAATGGTGCCAATTGCACACACTAAACTGTATTAATGACCAGACAACTTGCTTTGGTGATGTTGATTAATAGATCAATATTGGTCAGGATACCAGATTAACTCTGCTACTCATTGAACTTATGTCTTGGAATCTTTTATGCCCACCTGAGAGCATAAATGGAGCCTTGGTTTAACATCTCATTGGAAAGATAGTACAGCATTCCCACGGTACTGCAGTGGACTGTCAGCTTAATTGCTGTGCTCAAGTTCCGGAATGGGACTTGAACCCACACTTTCTGATTTAGGGCAAGAGACAACTGACCCATGTCTAAAACATGGCTGGAATGTGTTGTAATATTCCTTTTAAGGGATATCAACATGACATCACTAGAAGGGAAATGTGTCATGTGATTATATCTTAGTTTCACTTTTGCTTTGAGCAGAGCACACATATAGCTCTCAAACAAAAACAAAAAATACTGGAGAAACTCAGCAGGTCTGACAGCATCTGTGGAGAAAGAATAGAGCCAAAGTTTCGAGCCCTGATGCCTTCAAGCTTTATCCCTATTTACAACTGTTCTCATGTGTTTGGTCTTAATAAATGAATCCATAACATATTTATCAATCCCTTATGAGTGATTGATGTATTGTACAGTAAGTAAGCCCAAGGTATTTATCATTTTAATAACATGACATGGTGGCAGTGGTGGGATGACAGATGGTACCATGATTTTTATTGTGTCACAGTATTAATTCATTAATACTAAAGAGGCTGGCCTGAGCAGTATCTTAAGGGCTGAGTGACCTCTAACAACCATAACCATGTTTTTTGTGCCTGTAGCCACTGGAGAGTTTTCTCCTGACCCCCATTAGCTTCAGTTTTACTCGGGTTCACATTTGGTCAAATGCTGCCTGATGCCGCAAGCAGTCGTTGTAATCTCCAGAACATTCGATTATTCGCAACTTTGAATAGAACTTTAGCTCAGTTCAATGCTGATTAATTAATAGCAATTGAAAAACATAAATGAAGATATTCATGTACAACTTATGTTATAAGATATCAAATTTCTTAAGCATCCATAGTCATAGAATCATAGAATAGTAATGAGGCTGCCTAAAATTCCTAGAAGCAATAAATATGTCACCAGCATTTACATATCTGTAAAAGCTGCTAAAAACTCTATTGCAACTTTATCTTTAATAAAAAAACATAATTTCTTTTCTAAAGTATATTAAATTACCTGTTTACAACTTCAGCATCCCAATTAGATCATAACACACCAAAAGCATATAATTCTAATATATCTTTAGTTAGATATCTGAAAGACTGCTATTTTTTCACTGTTGTTTTGTTCATCTAACAGGCACCGCCAGGTTTAAAGAAGAACTTGATGAGGACCTATGAATCCTGGACATCAGAGCAAATTGCTAGGAAAGGTGTATTAGAACGAGCACAATCCCTCTTCAGCTTGGCCTGGTTTCATGCTGTTTGTCAGGAGAGGAGGAAGTATATCCCTCAAGTATGTACGCTAGTATCAAGCAAACATTTATACCAGAGCGAAAACTTGAACTTGATTCATAGTTAAACTTTCAAGTAGTTTCCATGTGGAGGTAAAGAGTATTGAACAACTTTTAAGACTGCAAATGGCTTAAACTATATCTGGCAATTTTACTATACATCAACATTCACTTTTTAAAGGTTTTAATTTCTTTTGGTGTCATAAGTTGGAGTGAATTCACTACTTTTTTCAATGACCTTGTATTGCTTTTCTCATTATGTTTGACATATAAAGAACCTCAGAGCAATCAAACAACTACTTTAGTTCTGTTTTCATGGAGAAAGATACAAATGCCATCTTCCAAAATTCTGTATATTCTTGTTCTATAGAGTGGAAGGTGGCAAATGTAACTCTGCTATTTAAAGAAGGAGGGAGGGTGAAAACAGGGAATAACAGACCCAGTTAGCCTAACATCAGTACCAGGGAAAATGCTAGAGTCTAATATAAAGGATGTGATAACAGGACACTTCGAAAATATCAACAGGATTACACAAAGTCACCATGGATTTATGAAAGGGAAATCATGTTTGACAACCCACTGAGGATGACTTTTGAGGATGTAACTAGTCGAATAGATAATTATAGAGGGAGTGTAGCGAAGGTTCACCAGACTGATTCCTGGGATGGCACAATTCTTGTATGAGGAGAGATTGGGTCAAGTGGGCCTGTATTCACTGGACTTTAGAAGAATGAGAGAGGATCTGATTGAAATGTATAAAATTCTGACAGGCTGGACAGACTGGATGCAGAGATGTTGGCATAAAACCAACCACCTCGCCAGAATCGGGGCGGGCAAAGTTCCCAGAACGGAAATCTCCGTTGACCTCAGGCGGGATTTTACAATCTTGCCAGAGCGAGGTTGTAAAATCCCTCCTGTTGTTTCCTCTGGCTGGGGAGGTCTAGAACAAGGGGTCATAGTCTCAGGATATGAGATAGGACATTTAGGACTGAGGTGAGGAGAAACTGCCTCAGTCAAAGGGTGTTGAACCTGTGGAATTCTCTACCACAAAAGGCTGTTGAGGCCAAACCACTGAACATATTTAGTAAGGAAATAGATAGATTTCTAGATTCTAAAAGGTTCAATGGGTATGGAGAGAAAGTGGGAGTTGTTGAGATAGAGGATCAGCCATGACCATATAGAATGACAGACCAGTCTCCAAGAGTTGAATGGTCATCACCCGCTCCTATTTCCTATGTACCATTCATTGCCAATTTTTCAACAATACAAGACTCAAATCAGTAGTTTGTTTTTTCTAGCATACAGATAGATGTCATATAACTTTCAGAAAAAAATATTCATTTGTCCCTGTATATCGTTTAATTTCAGGGTTGGACCAAATTTTATGAATTTTCTTTGTCTGATCTCCGAGCTGGATTTGAAATCATTGACAGGCTTTTCGAAGGTGAGCCATATTTTGATGAAATACTGTGCTTAATTTACTTTGATTTATACTGTGGAATAATTAAAATCTTTCTTAGTACTGTTGGCTACATCTTTATTGTTAATAAACAAAAATGTTGATGATTCTCAAGAAAGATATGTTAAAATGCATGAAACATGGTAACATCTACAGAAATAAAGATGCATTGCACGTAAAGGCATTTTATGCAACTGCGGAGAGCAGGCAAACTCGAAAAGCTGAATGGTCTCTTTCTGTGCTGTAACCATTCTGTAATTCTATGGTAAGTGCAGATCAAGGACTAGTAAGTGGAAATTAAAGTCACTGCCTGCATTCCTCCTCAAGCTTCATGTTAATATTGTAATCAGCTCTCAATTACACTATCGGAACCCAATCTACATATTTGAAGAAAGAACCTACCATGCAGTCCCTCTGCAAGAGTGACTTAGCTAATCCCTGCCCTTTCAATGTCACCCTACAAATGTTTTCTCTTTAGGTGCTTATCACGCAGGCAGTGGATTCCAGATCTTAACCACTCCTAGTGTATAAAAACTTTTCATCATTCCATCTTTGGTTCTTTTGCCATTCACCTAACATCTGTGCCTTATGATTCTTGAGCATTCCACCAACAGGGACTATTTCTATTTACTCTGTCCAGAGATATCCCTCATGATTTGAACACCTTGATCAAATCACTTCTCAACTTGCTCTTCTTTAAGGAGAATCACTCCAGCTCCTCCAGTGTAGCCATATCAAGGCTGTTCCTGCTGCCTGCAATTTAAAATTGTTTTGGCCAGATTGTATTGGGAAGAGAGTGGGTGAGTCATTTACTTCAGTTTGATTGTGCCCCCCACTGTTTTTGCAGAGTCCTAGAGATATGTTTGCATTGTTAGATTACATGCTAATCCAAGCTCAATAACAGACTTTGTTCTTTTATGATGGTGACTTTTAAGGGGCGTCTTGACAAGTATATGAATAGAGGGGATATGGTCCCCGTAAGGGTGGGGGGCTTTAGTTCAGTCGGGCAGCATGGTCGGTGCGGGCTTGGAGGGCCGAAGTTCCTATGCTGTAATTTGTTTTGTTCTTTTAGATGCCTGAAAGGAGGCCTCAGCTGTTACCACTTTTGCACTGATGGCCAACTCATTGTAGCTCATGGAATAGGAGGGTCAGTGTCAACATTAACTTAAGTACAGAAAACAGTGTGTCTTGTTAATTGGTTATATTTTAGACTGAAAGGTGGTTTCCCAATAGTCAGTGCCAGGACCCCACTGTCTTTATACATATATAAAAGAGTTGAATATTAGCTTACAGAGTACAACTGCAAAATCTGCTGATGATACCAAACGAGTGGCAAACAGCGAGGATGATTATTATTAATGCAAAGGGATAGATAGGTTAGCAGAATGGGCAAACAAGCAGCAAATGGAATTTAATACAAGTAATTGTGAGGTGATGCATTTTGGCAGAAGGGATTGAGGAGGCAATAGACATTTAATGAGACAATTGTAAATGTCTGCAGGGACAGAAGGACCTGGGGGATGCATGCGCATATAAGCCCTTGAAGGTGGCAGGACATATTGATAGTGTGGTTAACAAAGCATATGTGATCTTGGGATTCATAAACAGAGGCATTGAATATAAAAATAGTGAAGTTATGCTGAACCTTTATAAAGCTCTGTTTAGACCCAAACTAGAGTTTTATGTCCTGTTTCAGTCACTTTGCTTTAAGTTGGATGTGAGGGCCCTTGAGATGTTGCAGAGGAGATTTACTGAAATGGTTCCTGGATAGGGGATTTTAGCTACAAGGTTAGGTTGTACTAGCTGGAGCTGTTGCCCTTGGAGCAAAGGAGGTTATGAGAAGATTTGCTATAAGTGTATAAGATTATGACAGATTTGGATAAGTTAAGTTATGGTACAAGAACAATGGGACACAAATTTAATGATTTTGTCAAGAGATGCAGGGGGGAATGCAAGGATTAAATTGTTTACAAAGTGAGTGATAATGACCTGGAACATTGCTGCCGAAAGCAGAGCCGATCAATAATTTTGAAAGGAAATTGGATGGCCACTTGAAGGAACTTGTAGGGCTAAGAATGGGGGAATGCAACTGACTGGATTGCTATATGGAGAGCCAGCATAGACTCGATGGGCTGAATGATCTTTTTCTGTGCCCTTTGACTATGGCTTTATGTGTTTATTAACATGCAATTATTGTCAAAACAAAAAATGCCTTATTTTAGATAGCCATTGTATAGTGCCAAAGAGCTCTCGATCTGGAATTAAGTGGCAAACACGACCAGTATAGGGTGTCGGCCTGGTCACATTTTTTCCTATCTGCCAACATTACTCAAATATGGTGAATCTCCTTCAAAATCTGCAGCTTGGGGGTTATGACAGGAAGCATTAAATAAATGTGTTACTGCCCGATTTCTGCTTACTAGAATGGATTTTTATGTGATTTTATAAATGTGGCTCTTACTCAGTCCAGTATATTTTTCTTTATAGTGCTGCTGACAGTTCACTTTGGTGCTGCCTGATGGGCACCATTTTCTTTGCCTATCTTTCTTTATTTCTTCTGACATTTGGTTATGAACTTGGGTTTCGCGAATGACTGCCAGAAGAAAATTGTGCAATTATCACTGAAGACAATCCAGGTGCACCACCCATATAAAAACCCATGGTCAATTATAAAATACTTTGGCAGAAGATTGGAAGCAATTATTTTTTCATTTATAATAATTTTAATCTGAAAAATGGTAACTATACCACCCAAAGCTGAATAAACTAATACTGTAAGAAGTCGAACAACACCTGGACTTTAACCTGGCGTTGTAAGACTTCTTACTGTGTTTACCCCAGTCCAACGCTGACATCTCCACATCATAAACTAATATTGGCAGTGAATCTCTGAGAGATTTTGGTAATGTATTTTTAAAAAAACTTCCTGATTGCAGTTGTTTTGTGTGTTCATATGTTTGTATGACTCTACCAAAATTGGGGCTGTACACACCCATGGTACTGGTGCACCTGGACCTATAGGATAGGGATGAGACAATGCCAGTGACAAAAGACTCATCTCTTATTTTGATAAGGCTAAGAACACAGGAAAAGCTTTCCCAGAGAACTTGGCCTGATAGCTGGCTAAAAAAATGTAGTCATGAATATCTGAGTACCATTCGTTAAATGGAGAAGAATGGACTTGCAACATATTATCATTAAGATGCAATGTCCTTTGTACCAGGACCAATCAAACTGACTACCAAAAGTGAATTGTGAGAGTTCGCCAATTATTTCAAATAGATCATAACTCACATTTGGAATGCTGACTTGTGAAACGACTGCTGTAAAAAAAACACTGCTAATAAAGCACTGATGATGGAGATGCCGGGGTTGGACTGGGGTAAACACAGTAAGGAGTCTAACAACACCAGGTTAATGTCCAACAGGTTTATTTGGTAGCAAACGCCACTAGCTTTCGGAGCGCTGCTCCTTCATCAGGTGAGTGGGAGATCTGCGGCATATCCCTCTATTCCCATCTCGTTCATGTACTTGTCAAGACGCCCCATAAAAGTCACTACCGTGTCCGCTTCCACTACCTCCCCCGGCAACGAGTTCCAGGCACCCACCACTCTGTGTAAAAAAATCTGCCTCGTACATCTCTTAAAACTTTCCCCTCGCACCTTAAGCCTATGCCCCCTAGTAATTGACTCTTCCACCCTGGGAAAAAGCTTCTGACTATCCACTCTGTCCATGCCTCTCATAATCTTGTGGATTTCTATCAGGACTCCCCTCAACCTCCATCGCTCCAGTGATAACAAACCAAGTTTCGCCAACCTCTCCTCATAGCTAATGCCCTCCATACCAGGCAACATCCTGGTAAATCTTTTCTGTACCCTCTCCAAAGCCTCCACACCCTTCTGGTAGTGTGGCGACCAGAATTGAACACTATATTCCAAGTGCGGCCTCACTAAGGTTCTATAAAGCGGCAGCATGACTTGCCAATATATAAACTCAATACCACGGCCGATGAAGGCAAGCATGCCGTATGCCTTCTTGACTACCTCCTCCACCTGCTTTGCCACTTTCAGTGATCTGTGTACCGTACACCCAGATCCCTTTGCCTATCAATACTCCTAAGGGTTCTGCCATTTACTGTATATTTCCTATCTGTATTAGACCTTCCAAAATGCATTATCTCACATTTGTCCGGATTAAACTGCATCTGCCATCTCTCCGCCCAAGTCTCCAACTGATCTATATCCTGCTGTATCCTCTGATGGTCCTCATCGCTATCCGCTAATCCACCAACCTTTGTGTTGTCCGCAAACTTACTAATCAATCCAGTTACATTTTCCTCCAAATCATTTTTATATATATTACAAACAGCAAAGGTCCCAGCACTGATCCCTGAGGAACATCACTTGTCACAGCCCTCCATTCAGAAACGCACCCTTCCACTGCTACCCTCTGTCTTCTTTGACCGAGCCAGTTTTGTATCCACCTTGCCAGCTCACCTCTGATCCCATGCGACTTCACCTTCTGCACCAGTCTGCCATGAGGGATCTTGTCAAAGGCCTTACTGAAGTCCATGTAGACAACATCCACTGCCCTACCCTCATCAATCATCTTCGTCACTTCCTCGAAAAACACGATCAAGTTTGTGAGACACGACCTCCCCTTCACAAAACCATGTTGCCTCTCACTAATACGTCCACTTATTTCCAAGTGGGAATAAATCCTGTCTCGAAGAATCCTCTCCAATTATTTCCCTAGCACTGATTTAAGGCTCACCGGCCTGTAATTACCTGGATTATTCTTGCTTCCCTTCTTAAACAAAGGAACAACATTGGCTATTCTTCAATCCTCTGGGACCTCCCCTGTAAGAAGTCTCACAGCATAACCTGGTGTTGTGAGACTTCTTACTGTATTCACCCCAGTCCAACGTCGGCATCTCCACATCATGACCTCCCCTGTAGCCAGTGAGGATACAAAGATTTCTCTCAAGGCCCCAGCAATTTCCTCTCTTGCCTTTCTCAGTATTCAGGGGTATATCCCATCAGGCCCTGGAGACTTGTCTACCTTGATGTTTCTCAAGAACCCCAATACCTCCTCCTTTTTGATCTCAACATGACTCAAACTATCTCCACATCCTTTCCCAGACTCATCATCCACCAAGTCCTTCTCTTTGGTGAATACTGACGCAAAGTACTCATTTAATACCTCGCCCATTTCCTCTGGCTCCACACATAGATTTCCTCCCTTGTCCTTGAGTGGGCCAACCCTCTCCCTGGCTACCCTCTTGCTCTTTATATATGTGATTTTCCTTAATCCTGCTGGCCAATGCTTTTTCATGACCCCTTTTAGCTCTTCTTACTCCTTGCTTAAGTTTCTTTCTACTTTCCTTGTATTCCACACTTGCTTCGTGTGTTCCCAGCCTCCTAGCTTTGACAAATGCTTCCTTTTTCTCTTTGACTAGGCTCACAATATCTCTTGTTATCCAAGCTTCTAGTTTGGGCTATAATTTGTACATATACATCGTTGTGTGCTATCAATAAACAATACTGTTCAACTTTGCAAATGTCTGAACCTCTTTGTGAGACTTTCTGAACAACTTTTACAACATGATGGCAGCTAACTAATGAACCCAGAAGCTGCTGAAGGATCTGGAATTTGAAAAACGAAAGGAGCAGCACCCTGACCTGAACCAAAGACACAGCTGGAGATTGCCAAAAAAGAAATTCCATTGCACATGGCAACCGAGATCCATCAAGAAAAGAGAAGTTTTAAAACTCAGCCAAAGCTGGGAATCACCCTTTATTCGCCCTAATGTACTCCAAAAATGTTCCAAAGGGGCCAAATCTTTGATTTAAAAATTCACTGCAATAAATCAATCCCTTTGAAAGTCGGGTCCGCAATTGCTGCCAAAACCTGATGGGCACAGGAAGAAGCATTGAAAAAATGGTCACTGCAGCATCATCTTTAAAAGAGAAACAAGATTCAAAGCTGTACCCCCCCCCCCCCCCCCCCCCCCACCCGCCTCCCAAGTTGAAAAGAAACCATGGATAATAAATCCACCGTACCACATCAATTTGGGATGATGCAAGAGCTAATCTAGATGCAAAATTGGGAATTACGGAGAAGATTTTCTTTTTAAGTTACCAGAGTATATCAGCGTTATGTAAGAAATCAGAGGAAGTCGAAGTTAATATGTTTCTATACTTACTTGGTGAAATTGCCAATGAAATAATCCAAATGCAAGACATTGATGAATCCTCAGCCAAGTTGATGATGAGGTTTACAATTCTTTGCAAAGTATTTTCATCTTCAAGTATTGGCGAGAACTTCAAAAGAGGGATAGAATACCCCCAATAAAGCAATGAAAGGGCAAATGACAGTACCCATACTGAGCACACGAGGGCGGGAGGACATGTCAGCACTATGGAGCCAAAATTTCTCCGAGGCGAGAGCAATGTCCAGCAATCTCTGTGCAGTGTTTCAGCTGCAACCAGCTGGGACACTTTGGAAACTGTGCAAATCTACAACATTGAGACATGCGGAAGATCCCAAAAAAGCCCTCGAAATTGAGGTACCACACCAGGAAGGAGTCCAACCATGCTTCTTGGGTGAGATCACAAATCTTGGATTATCCTTTTGGAATGCTGACATCTCTGTGAATGGTCAGCCCATCGATTTCAAATTGGACGCGGGAGCCAATGTTACGTTCCTCTCAGATAAAGAGCATGGCTGGTGGAGCAAAGCCTGCTGCCACCCACAATACCGCTGTACAGAGCAGGTTGCAGTTAAAGGTTCATTGTATGTCACACACCAATACAAAATCAAACAGATTTTGGGACATTATTTGCATTCTATAATCAAGACTTTTTGCTCTTGAGCAGGAAAACCTGTGTGGATCTCAACTTCTTTCAGAAACTTGATGAGGTTCGCCGACAAGGGTCTGGTTACAATTTTAAGAAAAAGTTTCTGAAACCTTTCACTGGATTAAGGTGACAGAAGATTGTATACAGTATTACATTGAGAGAGGATGCCAAGCCTGTGTGCCTGTTCACAGCTTGAAGAATAGCACACACATTTATGAAGCAAACGCAGCAACAACTGGATGACCAAAATGGGGGTCATCTCCCTGTACTCAGCTGACTGAATGGTGTTCGAGGACGAGTCCATTCGCGCCTGTGTTCACCTGACACAACTGAACAAGGCAGTGGTGAGAAAAGTTCATCCGATGTCCTCAGTGGACGACAACCTGACCAAGCTCTCAAAAAGCAGTGGTTTCAAAGCTCAATGATAACAGTGGCTTCTGACTACTTCCATTAGATGCAAAGTTCAGATTGCTGACTTAATTTATCACCCATTTCGCAGATTCTGCCCTTCAGCATTACCTCAGCACCCAAGATTTGTCAGTGCACAATGTTGTCCATCTTAGAAGGCCTGGAGGATGTCATTTGCCATATGGATGATATTTTGGTCCATGGTACAATCATTGAGGAACACAACAGGGGGGTCGGTCCATGGCTACCCTAGAATGCTTGCAGGAAGTAGGGCTGACATTGAATGAGAAATATGGGCCACGATTCTCCCATTGCGACCCGCAACTTTTCTGGCGGGTAATGGTGGGAGATGCGTGTCACCGGCCTTGTTCCGGGATTTGCACATACACATCTCCCAGAGCTGGCAAACAGTCGTCGGTCAGACCATGTTGGAAACCAGCGGGAAGGCAGGTAAGTCATTTGAACCTGTTCCAAATGTATTTTAAATATGTTTAGCAGTTCATTATCAGGACCCTTCAGATCCCGATTGAATCTCCCACCCCTCCAGGAGTACTTCATTGCGGCGAGGTTTAGAGTATCTCCCCTCTTCGGGAACTAGCGGTCGACCCCACCGGAATGAAGGGGGGCAATCGGGGCCCCCCCAGGAGGTCGGGCGGTGGGGGGGTGCCCCCTGGGGATGGGCACCTTGGCAGTGCCAGCCTGTGCCCCCAGCACTGCCCAATTGGCAAAGTGCCCATGCCCAGAGGACACCTTGGCACTGCCCACCGGGCATCGGGCAGTGCCGGGGGTGGGGTCTATTGTGGGCAAGGCCTACAGGCAATCGGTGGAGTTGGGGGATCCCGCTGCCACTCTGCAGACAGGATCGGTCTGGGATGGAGGGAGGGCAGCGATTGGGCGGGCCTCCCGGAGAGGGGAGGGGAGGGATACGGGGTAGGGGTGGGGGGGGGGAGAATCACCACTGCTGGGGGGGTGGTGGGCTGGACATCGGGGTGCTCCGGGGTGGGAGGGTCAGGGCTGGCCTGGGCGGGCCGAGGTGGGGGGGGTTGCTGGTGGGGCAGCACTGCAGGGGTCCCGGGCTGGCCAGCGATCGAGCTGGCCAGCAAACGGGGAGTCTGACGGATCGGGGCCACTGTGCATGCGCAGAGTTCCAGAACTGTCAGACTCTGGCGTGAATAGGCCCCGCTCCCCTGGATTTTTAACGAGATTCACGACTGGGACCTTTGCAGTGCACAGAGTGCGGAGACTCAGGTGAGAAGCTCTTGGGATTGAGAACAGTTTTCCCACCAATTCAGCACTTTTGGGAGAATCGTGGCTGTGAGTTCTCTGAGACCTCTTTTCTGTTCTAAGGACATATGTGAGCAGCAAAAGCATCATGGCAAACAAAACACAGGCAATCAGTGAGTTTGCAACCCCCAACATCTATTCCAGACCTCAAAAGACCTGGACATGGTGAACCAGTTGGCAAAATTTCTGCCCAACTTGCGCAGATCACAGGACCCCTGAAACACCTACTCAAAAATGGCCAGATGTGGTGCTGGGAGACATGCCAAGCTAGGCATTCGGTCTCACCAAAGACCCGATATCCTGACTCACTGCAATCCATCCCTGCCCACGACAATAGCAATGTATGCTGCCTCCACAGGCTTAGCGGCAATTTTAGAACCAGGAGCAACTGGATGGATGTCGCTGACCGGTGTTTTACGCATCTAGAGGACTGTGAGACACAGGTAAGTTATGCTGTTATCAAAAAGGAAGCTCTTGCAGTTACGTGTGCTTGCAAGAAGTTCACTGACTACATTATTGGTCTGAAAGTCACCATTGAAGTGAATCATAAACCATTGTTCTCACTGTTAGACAAGAAGAAACTTGCAAAGCTGTCATAGAACATAGAACATAGAACATTACAGCGCAGAACAGGCCCTTCGGCCCACGATGTTGCACCGACCAGTTAAAAAAAAAAACTGTGACCCTCCAACCTAAACCAATTTCTTTTCGTCCATGAACCTATCTACGGATCTCTTAAACGCCCCCAAACTAGGCGCATTTACTACTGATGCTGGCAGGGCATTCCAATCCCTCACCACCCTCTGGGTAAAGAACCTACCCCTGACATCGGTTCTATAACTACCCCCCCTCAATTTAAAGCCATGCCCCCTCGTGCTGGATTTCTCCATCAGAGGAAAAAGGCTATCACTATCCACCCTATCTAAACCTCTAATCATCTTATATGTTTCAATAAGATCCCCTCTTAGCCGCCGCCTTTCCAGCGAAAACAATCTCAAATCCCTCAGCCTCTCCTCATAGGATCTCCCCTCCATACCAGGCAACATCCTGGTAAACCTCCTCTGCACCCTCTCCAAAGCCTCCACATCCTTCCTGTAATGTGGGGACCAGAACTGCACACAGTACTCCAAGTGCGGCCGCACCAGAGTTGTGTACAGTTGCAACATAACGCTACGACTCCTAAATTCAATCCCCCCACCAATAAACGCCAAGACACCATATGCCTTCTTAACAACCTTATCTACTTGATTCCCAACTTTCAGGGATCTATGCACACATACACCTAGATCCCTCTGCTCCTCCACACTATTCAAAGTCCTCCCGTTAGCCCTATACTCAACACATCTGTTATTCCTACCAAAGTGAATTACCTCACACTTCTCCGCATTAAACTCCATCCGCCACCTCTCGGCCCAACTTTGCAACCTGTCTAAGTCTTCCTGCAGACTACGACACCCTTCCTCACTGTCTACCACACCACCGACTTTGGTGTCATCAGCAAATTTGCTAATCCACCCAACTATACCCTCATCCAGATCATTAATAAATATTACAAACAGCAGTGGCCCCAAAACAGATCCCTGAGGTACACCACTTGTAACCGCACTCCATGATGAATATTTACTATCAACCACCACCCTCTGTTTCCTATCCGCTAGCCAATTCCTGATCCAATTTCCTAGATCACCCCCAATCCCATACATCTGCATTTTCTGCAGAAGCCTACCATGGTGAACCTTATCAAACGCCTTACTAAAATCCATATATACCACGTCCACTGCCTTGCCCCCATCCACCTCCTTGGTCACTTTCTCAAAAAACTCAATAAGGTTAGTAAGGCACGACCTACCTGCCACAAAACCATGCTGACTATCACCTATCAATTCATTACTCTCCAAATAACTATAAATCCTATCCCTTATAATTTTTTCCAACATCTTGCCGACAACAGAAGTGAGACTCACCGGTCTATAATTCCCGGGGAAGTCTCTGTTCCCCTTCTTAAACAATGGGACAACATTCGCTAACCTCCAATCTTCTGGTACTATACCAGAGGCCAACGACGACCTGAAGATCAGAGCCAGAGGCTCTGCAATCACTTCTCTTGCCTCCCAGAGAATCCTTGGATAAATCCCATCCGGACCAGGGGATTTATCTATTTTCAGACCCTCCAGAATATCCTGCACATCCTCCTTATCAACTGTAATACTGTCTATTCTACTCCCTTGCAACCCAGTGTCCTCCTCAGCTATATTCATGTCCCCTTGCGTGAACACCGAAGAGAAATATTGGTTCAATGCTTCACCAATCTCCTCCGGTTCCACACATAACTTCCCTCTGCCATCTATAACTGGCCCTAAACTTGCCCTAACCAACCTTCTGTTCTTGACATACCTATAGAACGCCTTAGGATTCTCTTTAACCCTATCCGCCAAAGTCTTCTCATGTCCCCTTTTAGCCCTTCTAAGCTCGCTCTTCAACTCCCTCTTAGCCAATCTAAAGCTTTCTAGTGCACTACCCGAGTGCTCACGTCTCATCCGAACATAAGCCTCCTTTTTCTTTTTAACCAACAAAGAAACTTTTTTGGTGCACCACGGTTCCCTAGCCCTACCAATTCCTCCTTGCCTGACAGGGACATACCTATCACAGACTCGCAGTAGCTGCTCCTTGAAAAAACTCCACATGTCGGACGTTCCCAGTCCCTGTAATCTCCTAGTCCAACCTATGTTTCCTAATTCTCTCCTAATAGCCTCATAATTACCCTTCCCCCAGCTAAAACCACTGGCCCGAGGTTCATGCCTATCCCTTTCCATCACTAAGGTGAACGTAACCGAATTGTGGTCACTATCACCAAAATGCACACCAACTTCCAAGTCTAGCACCTGGTCTGGCTCATTTCCCAGCACCAGATCCAATATAGCCTCACCTCTAGTTGGCCTGTCTACATACTGAGTCAAAAAACCTTCCTGCACGCTTTGAACAAAAACTGACCCCTCTAACGAGCTAGAGCTATAACAATTCCAGTCAATATTAGTCAAGTTAAAATCCCCCATAACAATTGCCCTATTACTTTCACTCCTAAGCAGGATTGACTCCGCAATCCTTTCCTCAACCTCTCTAGAACTTTTAGGAGGTCTATAAAAGACTCCCAACAGGGTGACCTCTCCTCTCCTATTTCTAATCTCCGCCCATACTACCTCAACAGATAAGTCCTCATCAAACCTCCTCTCTGACACTGTGATACAATCTCTGACCAATAATGCTACCCCTCCCCCTCTTCTACCTCCTTCCCTACTTCGACTAAAACATTTGAACCCCGGGACCTGCAGGATCCATTCCTGCCCCTGCTCTATCCATGTCTCTGAAATAGCCACAACATCGAAGTCCCAGGTACTGATCCACGCTGCAAGTTCACCCACTTTATTGCAAATACTCCTGGCATTGAAGTATACACATTTCAAACCCTGCTCCACCCCACCTCTGCAATGCCGTGCATTGCAGTCCCCATCCATGCATCCCTCACTTTCAGCCCCACTACTCAGGATCCCTCCCCCCCCCCGAATCAGTTTAAACCTCCCTGCATGGCCTTAGCAAATTTACCCCCCAGGATATTGGTCCCCTTCTGATTAAGGTGTAGACCATCCTTCTCATAGAGGTCACACCTTCCCCAGTACGAGCCCCAATTGCTTAAGTACCTGAACCCCTCCCTCCTGCACCATCCCCTCAGCCATGAATTCAAACCTTCCCTCTCCCTATTCCTCTCTAAACTATCCCGTGGTACAGGCAAGAGTCCAGAGATAACCACTCTGTCAGTCTTGGCCTTTAGTTTCCACCCCAACTCCATAAATCCCTGCCTAATATCCCCTTCCCCTATCCTCCCTATGTCGTGTGTCCCCACATGTACAATAACTTGTGGTTTATCTCCCTCCCCCCTAAGAGTCCTGAATACCCTGTCAGACACATCCCGGACCCCAGCCCCTGGTAGGCAACACACCAACCCTGAGTCCCTACCTTTAGTTCCGACCCTCCTATCTGTCCCCTTAATTGTGGAGTCCCCAATCACAAGGCCCAGTCTTTTACAGCCCCTAACCACCTGAGCTTTCTCACTCGGCTCACCCCCAGAGATCTGCTCTCTATGCTCAGTTGATTCCTCCTCAACTGTAGCCTCCAGCACCGAAAACCTATTATGGAGGGGAACCGCCCCAGGGGATTGTCTTCCCGATTGCTTCTTACCCCTCCTCCTGGCATTGACCCAAGCCTCATTTCTAGGAGTTACTATTTCTCTATAACTCCTATCAACTTCCACCTCCGCCTCCCGAATTATGCGGAGTTCCTCTACCTCCCCCTCCAGCTCCTTTACACGCTCCTCCAGAAGCTGCAATCTAATGCACTTCTTACAACTAAAATCTCCTGAAACACTACTGGATTTCCTCACCACATACATCCCACAGGAGATGCAGCATACTGCCTGAACTGCCATCCCTGAAGCCATTACCAGCAAGAAAAAAAGAAAACAAAAAACTTCCCCACACTTCCCCAACTGTCACTCTCCACTGCAGCCCGAGCAGCACTCCCTCACTGAGACACCAACTGTCACACTCCGGAATTCAGAAATTCCGCTTCTGTTTCATGTGCTTCGCATATGATACAAGTGTATATTCAAGACAAACATCAAACGACTGCAGATACACCATCCAGGGCCACAGTTGACCTTCCTGCGATACATGGTGTCTACCTGATCGATGAACTCAAGTTATATTCCCAATTGATGAGGTAGCATTTTCCAGTTACCTCAGGGAAGCTTCAGCAAATTTGCCAGGAGCAGTTGCAAGATAAAGAGTGTGTCTGCATCCATCATTACTTTCAACAAGGCCACACCAGAGGCCAGGTGGTAAGGTCATGAAAATTTGTTTTGAACAGCAGAACACGTCACAATGATAGATAATCTGCCGGTATATAATGAGCAGTTGGCCATTCCATTTTCCCTTCAGCTGAAGATTCTCCAACAAATCCACCAAGGCTGCCTGGGCATTATAAAGTACAGAGCATGGGCCCAGTCTAGTGGCCAGGAATATCAAGGAAAATTGAAGAAGTGATCTCAAACTGCCAGATGAGTACATTGCACGAACCTGTCCAGAGGAAGTCTCTTCCCCCACGCAGTTAGTTCCCTATAAAACCACGAGAATGGTTAGGAATAGATTGATTCCAGTCCAATGGCAGGTCCTTCCCCATCGTGGTTGATTACTTTTCCCAATGGGTTGAAGTGAAGCAACAACACACGATGGCCATAGAAGTGGTCAAGAGGTCCTTGAAGGCAGTGTTTGCGAGTCAAGGCATCCTGGATCAGGTGGGGTCTGATAATGGCCCGCAATTCACAAATGAATACTTCACTTAATTTGCCATTAGTTATTACTTTCAACACCTTACCAGTTCCCCAAGGTAGAAACAATCTAACAGTGGTATAGAAAGAGGAGTCCTCCCCAACAGTGCTTTTTATATAGAGATCCACCGTGCTGCAATGTGGATTGGCCCCATCAGAGCTCCTAATGGGCAGAAAACTTTGCACTCAACTCCATATGCTGCCAAAGAAATGAATCCAGGGTTGGCAGTCAAGAACTACCAAAAAGTTCAAGACTGGGAAAAAACAGAGACAGGCTTCTGCGCACAATAAAAAGTACTGAACTAGAAGCTTACCCCAGCTACACAAAGGTGGCAAGGTTCGGATCAGGGAACTTGAAAGAGATGGTGTCATTATCTGGAGAGATGAATATCAACTAAGGTCATACATGGTGCATACACTAGAAAATATGATCAGGCGGAACAGGAGGAATCTCCTCCTCATCCCTTGAGGCAAATCTCCTACTGTACATTGAAAAGAATCAGATGAAGACAACCAAGTGCCAGAAACACAGAATACTATGATTTCAACACGAAGCCAACAAAGCTTTCCCAAATAACAGAGTCTACCACTCCTCCAAGAGTTATAACGAGATCTGGAAGAATTGTCATGTTTCCAGTACATCTGAATTTATAAAGTCAGAGACTTGAGCAGGGGAACGGGTGAACGAGTAGCAAATAAAGAAAGATGATATAAGTATGATGGATAAAGACTTGGGAGGAGGTCTGGTATTAGGGTGTTAACGGCAAGGGTTAATGTGGGACAGGAGAACAGTACTACCCACAGTATGATGTAGAGAGACACATGACAGTAGCCAGGAGAGTTATATGGAGAGACTTGAGTAGAAGTCAGCATGAAGCTAGCTCATAGTTTGTGGTATACATTGTACATATTATATATATATCGTTTTGTGTTGCCATTAAACACTACTGTTAAACTTTATAAACTTCTGAACCTATTCATAAGATATACTGAACAAACCCTTACAAAAAATTTGAATTTCACAACCCAAGAGTGATGATTAGCACTAGTGAAAAATATGTATTGCTATTTGTAACACATTTGCATTCTATTCTGTAATGCATTTCAGTGATTCCTACAATTACAGAAGTCACAATTTTCCAGTATTATCTCATTAAATATTCCACAGTTCACTTGAAAAACTTTCACAGCTGGATACTAGCTGATCAGGGTGGGCAGAAAATCATCAACTCCTCATTAAGTGAGGTTGAGGCAATATCTTCTGTGAGCTTGCAGTCACTCTCACATGAACATTGCAGGAAGCCCAACCTGGCCGGCAAACAGGAACAGGATTGTGGGCAGTAGGAGGCTCCAACCAAGGAGCAGATCAGTGCCGGGCAATCTGGCAGGTGGTTGTGAAGAGAATCAGGAGTGCACTGTGGTCAGGGAAGGAAAAGAGAAAGCCATGGTTGTGGGTGGGGCTGGAATAGGGTATTCTTGTGGGGCCTGAAGGTGCACTTCCTGATCCTCAAGGAACTGAAAAAAATTATAAACTTGCCTTTCTGGGTTTCTTCTGACCCCTGGTCCACTTACCACCCAGTTGGCCTGGAAATCACAATCTCTCCCCAGTGCAGGCATTGAATTTAAAATTGCAGTAGAACCCTGATAACTCCATTGGAGCCCAATCTGCATGTTTCTAGCAGCACCTTGTAGCCCTCTGGTGGGAGCTCTACATATTTGTTAAAAACAGTAGTTTACACTTACGTTTCATATGAAGGGTAGTGGGACAAGGTGGGAAGATGTGTTGAAGTTGCATCTCATTTGCCCACCTGGGCAGGGCTAAGTCAGGGCTTCAGTATTATCTATAATCTCTGTTGTACGATCTTGGAACTCAACAATGATTAATTTGGTATCCACAGAAACAAAGGATGTTCAGTGGGAGTTTGTTCGTGGTCTGTTGGAAAATGCTATCTATGGTGGACGTATCGACAACATATTTGATTTACGAGTCCTGAACTCATACCTGGAGCAATTTTTCAGCCCTAAAGCAATTGCTGGATCACAGTCCAGGAGCAAAAATGTAGCTTCATTTCCATCATCCATCACTGTGCCCAGATCCTGCAGCATTATGGTAGGTGATGTTAATCATGTATGTAGTTGCAAACACTGGAAATTCTCCATCTGGCAGGAAATTACATTTTAATTTAATTTTGAAAGCTTCATTGAAGATGAGGATACATTTATGTCATTTGCTGTTGAAGAATTTCTTTAATTACAAACTTTAAACAGCTGGCATAATTAAACAGTTTTCATTTTAAAAAGCACTTTCTATGTGCATGAACTTTCATGTTTTGATTAAATGAACTTGCAAGTCACAGTGGGAGATCATTGTAATAACTGTAATATGTTTAAATAAAGTAGACCTTTATTCTCATTAGCACAGTTATTGTAATCGGTATTATAATTTTGTTTGAAATGTATTTGTTCCAGAACATTTTAATCTAGGTCCTGATTCCTTCTCTATTGATCCATTTTACACACACTAAAATTAACACCACTCAATTTGCTGCATAACTGCCCCCCTCCTACCCATATGCAATCATTCTCACCAGTTCCTAGAAGACTTTCTGCTCCCAGTATTTAAAGTAAGTAAAATGTATTTATTAGTCACAAGTAGGCTTACATTAATACTGCAATGAAGTTACTGTGAAAATCCCCTAGTGGCCAATGCACCTAACCAGCACCTCTTTCGGACTGTGGGAGGAAACTGGAGGACCTCGAGGAAAGCCCGCACACACAGAGAGAACATACAGAATCTGCACAGACAGTGACCCAAGCTGGGAACTGGACCCAGGTCCCTGGCGCTGTGAGGCAGTAGTGCTAACCACTGTGCCGCCCCATTTGCCCAGTTCTATCTCCTTATCACTTATATCAATTACTTATGTGTTGTCAGATTGCTTCTTCAACATCAAGGTTCTCATAGTTGCAAATTCCACCTGCTTGGTTTCTGGAACAATGAAACACCATCAAAACAGAAAATGCTGGAAAATTTCTGCAGGTCTGGTAGCATCTGTGGAGAGAGAATAGAGCCAATGTTTTGAGTCTGGATGACCCTTCATCAGAGCTACAATCACCATCAAAACCTTGCTACTAATTACAGTCTTCTTGGTCGCTCTGTCAGGCTTAATCATTCTGAGTGGCTTGGACTTCCATCTTGAGGTGAATGGTGGGTGTCAGTAAAACTCCCGGCTTTGCCTGCCCACCTTGGGTGAAAGTTCCTGCAAGGATGGAAATTTCATTGTCGAGGGTGAGTGTGGCTGGAGTCAGGCCACCCAACTCAAAACAAAAGTTTGGAGACAGCCATAGGCACTGCCTGCAAAGGTGGGATCTTTAAAGGCCCCCTCAGTGCTGTGTCCCAATTAAAATAAAAGCAGAAAGGCCCTTAAGCACTCACCGCTCACACCCTCACTTCCCACACATTCCAGGTGGCTTTTGACAAGGTCTTGCATGGGAGAAGATAAGAGCCCATGGGATCCAGGGCAGTTTGGAAACTTGGATCCAAAATTGGCCTTGTGGCAGAAGGCAGAAAGTGTTGGTCTAACATTGTTTTTTTGTGACAGGAAGCCTCTGTCGAGTTGGTGTACTGCAGAGCTTAGTGCTGGGTCCCTTGCTGTTTGTAATGTGCATTAATAACCTATACGTGAACGTGGGGGGCATAATCAGTCAGTTTGCAGCTGATATGAAAATTGGTGGGATATTAAGGAGCGAGGAGGAAAGCCTTAGATGACAGCATGATATAGATTGGCTGGTCAGATGAGCGGAACAGTGACAAATGGAATTTAGCCCTGAATAGTGTGATGTGATGCATTTTGGGAGGCCTAACAAGGCAAGGGAATATGGAATGTATGGTAGGGCACTGGGGAAGTACAGAAGGGACCTTGGGGTGCATGTCCAAAGATTCCTGAAGGCAGAAAGACCGGTAGATAAGCTGGTTAAGAAGGCACATGGATACTTGCCTTTATTAGCTGAGGCATGGAATATAAGAGTAGAGGTGGGCTGTTTAAAGGCCCACCTCAGTGCTGCATCCCAGTTAAAATTAAAACAGAAAGACCCTCCAGCCCTCACCACCCACCGCCCCCCCCCCACACACACACACACACACATTCCACTTCATTAAGTGCTCCTGCATGGTTCTGGAAGGTGGTACTCCACCAACAACACTTACGTCCATAAATAAAGAAAATGAAATTTCAGATATGTTAGTCTTAATTTTTCAACCCTTTGGGTTTATGAATTGCATCTTATGATTGGAAGAACAGTGAGGAATGAGTCAAACCAGGTAATTGCACTCCATTAGTTTAACTCAGATGTAGGAAAGCTACTGGAATATTTCAGCAGAGACAGATTTAACGATTACTTAATTGTAAACTGATCCAAGAGTGACAGCAGAGATTTGTGAAGGATAAGTCATGCCTGACTAACCGAGTAAAATTTTTTGAAAGGGTCACTAGAATGGTGACTGGGGGAATGTTTATGCATGCTGTCTGTATGGACTTACAGAAAATAAATCATACAATTTTGCAAAAGAGGTTATCAGAAAGTTCACCGAATTGGAAGTGAACTTAATAATGTAGGTTGGTAACTGTAAGATAGATATGCAGATAGACATAAGAACAGAAGTAAAAGAACATATGAAATTCAAGACAGAGTTCAATAGGTTTTTAGGTTATTTAGGATTAAGGGATATGGTATAGTGCTGGAAAGTGGAGTTGATGGAAAAAATCAGACATGATTGTATTGAATGACAGAAAGGGCCAAATGGCCTACTTCTGTTCCTCTTTTATATGTTCTTATGCAGCTCATTAAATGCAGCTATGCTTAAAGCAGAAAGATCTATTCTTGGATAACCATTCTCCATTTTTATCTGTTGTAGGATTACCGTGCCATTATTACCCATTTACCAGAAGATGACAAACCTGCTTATTTTGGTTTACCTGCCAATATAGAACGATCATCACAACGCATTTTCAGCAACCAGGTAAACAGTTCAAATTTTTATATTATTTTTAGCAATGACAGTTGTGAGTATAATCTCTGTTCTATGCTCTCCATTAGGCAATGCTTAATTTCCAGGAAATAGGCACACCAGAGAGACAAATACAGAAATACACATTTAGGAATCAGCCACTGTGTAAGCACTAACTTTAATGTTTACAGAGATGTATTGGAAAGTTACGAATAAGTGTTCCAAATCCAAAATGTCCCCATCCCTCTTTCTCCCCCAGTGGTATTATAATCAAACTTTCCCTCAAGCCTCAGTGGAAAGACTTGAGGGATCCATCTGTGAACCCACCTCCCCCACATCATCTCCTAGCTTTGGCAATAGTCAGGTTCCACCTCCACAGATTCCCCAGACCAGATCTCCTTCACCACCAAACCAAGCAATTTCACCACAATGCTACTAAAATTCAGAACCATCTCTCAGTTATACCAGAGCCCAGGATTCTTCCAGAACAGCCAAATTATAGCACTACCAAATGCAGCTAAATCATAAATATCTAACACCAACTAAAGCATTTTGCATACGATCTTGCTGTATTCTCAGTTTTAAACCTGGAAAGGGATAAAATAAATAAATTGATGGATAAAGAAATGGACATACAATATGAAGGGTTTTCAATTATGGATTAGAGACAGAATACTAAAATTCAAAAACCCCATTAAAAATACCAGAATTCTTTTTAGTGAAATTTGACTCAGTGTTTAAGTCATCCCAGCCGCCATATAATATAACCACCTCTATTGTTATGCAACAGCACATTCTCTAACTCACCCTGAACAATACCACAGGATACCTTGTAGTATCTATGAAATAATTGAGTGGTAAAACTGTAATAGAACCATAGAATCCCTACTGTGCAAAAAGAGGCCATTTGGCCCAGTCAGTCTGCACAGACTCTCCGAAAGAGCATCCCACTCGTCTAGAGCCTCCCCTCTACCCTATCCCTATGACCCCGTGCATTTACCATGGCTAATCCACCAAACCTACACATCTTTGGACACTAAGGAGCAATTTAGCATGGACAATCCACCTAACCCTCACATCTTTAGATTGTGGGAGGAAACTGGAGCACCTGGAGGAAACCCACACAGACACGGGAAGAACATGCAAACTCTACACAGACTGTCACCTAAGCCGGAATTGAACCTGGGTCCCTGGAGCTATGAGGCAGCAGTGTGCACCGTGTCTCCCCAATGCTCCAAGCTTTTGGAAATCAATGGGTAATGTTCTAATGGCAAATGTAACAGTAATGATAATGCCAACTTTTCTTCGTCATTTCACGTCTTAAAATGATGAAGTGAATTTTCCTCTTTGTTGCAATTGGAAAATGCTGTTTTCTCGCTGTTAGTGACCCCAAGCTTAGGCATCCAAAGAAAGGTTGGTGTCTGTACTAAGTCCTCCTGTAAACCAGAGGACATCTGGCAGACTTGAGGGAAATTTGAGATGGATCCTGATGGATCCTACTTACAAATATTTTGAAATTTCTGTCCAGTAGCAACCGAAAGGCCTTAATTTTGGTAATAGTTTCATGTTTAATAATAAATTAACAACAGTTTCATGTTTCCAGTCCTGCTTTTGGGCTTTAATTCCAACCTTCTTTATACAAGATATGTAACTCTACATAGGTTCAAGTGCATGTCAGGCAGCCAGTGAAGAAGCCCAGGCAAAAACCCATCCTAAAATTCTAAAAGCTTCTGTTATTCTCCCTTGCACCAGAGTTATTGGCTGGTATTTTATGACCTCGCTTGGGCGAGGCTCATAAAATCCTGCCCGGGGCCAACCGTTGTGCAAACCATGCCCACCCCAATTCTGGTAAAATATCCAGCAATTACAACAAACACAACAAAATGATGTACTATTCCATCCAACTAACCTTGAACAGTGCCAGGTGAAACTCAGTGGTATGGAAGAAAACATTCTGCATTTTTAATAGAACATAATTTTGCCTTGAAAATCCGCATTAACTGTTTTCCTGACTAGTCTTACTGAATCTTAATCAGAAGTGTTCATTATTGATCTCCCATATAAATGTAACTGCTTTTACGATCAAGAAACAAGTGTAGAACATCCCAAATAAAAGGTATTTGAATTTTTTTTTCAAAAACAAATGGTAGTTTTGATATTTTAACTTTCATTGCAATATCTTCACTTGCATTAACGCTTCATGGGAGCAAACATTCTTATCCACCACAAAAACAGAAAATGCTGGAAAATCTCAGCAGGTCTGACAGCATCTGTAGAGAGAGAATAGAGCTAAAGTCTATGAAGGGTCATCATGACTTAAATCATTGGCTCTATTCTCCACAGATGCTGCCAGACCTGCTGAGATTTTCCTGCATTTTCTGTTTTTATTTCAGAATCCAGCATCCACAGTACTTTGCCCGTATTCTTGTCCACCGTTCCCTCTTTATGCCTTGGTGCCTCTCATGTCAATGGTCCTGGGTGGCCTTAGGGAGGCTGCTTCCATTAAGCTGGTCATCTCCCTACATGGTAGGGAGCAAAATGTCAACTTTGTTAGGTTTTTAATTATGTTCATTGACTGCCTGGAGCAGGCAGCCAGCTGCTTCCAGTTCCGCCAGTGTGGAAATGCCCCAACGGCAAGAGTGCATTGGGAGCTGGAACAATGCAACTCTGTGTTATTTTACCGATTCCCTTGCCTCCCCATACACCACTTGGAGGTGAGTAAAATTAAGCTTTCATAAATAAGGATTCGGATTACCAGATGAGCACATGTAAAAAGATGGTGAATTTTTTGAGTCTTGTAAGTTTTTGGGAATTTCGGGATCATTTACTGCAACGGTACTCCCTAGAATTAGTAAAGGGGCATGCCATACTAGATTTGATAATGAGCCAAATTCAATTAACAGTCGAACGGTGCCTGGGCATTTATCTAATAATGATCATAATATAACTGAATCCAACATAGGCTTGAAATTTTGCACAGATGGAGAAGCTCTCCATCACTATAAAGATGTAGCCAGAGGATCAAATGTGGAAGCCCATTCCCAAGCACAACTCACAGCATTTCCGCAAGGGTGGGAATGGGGACTGGTGAGAATTTGGATATGCACATTTCACGAAGGCCACTGCTCATATTAAATTGTAGCTGCCTCCAGTCAGGTCTGATTTTCATCAGTTACATGACTTGTGGAGATTAAATCTAGCAGGAGCTGGTCTGAACTTTGCAGAGTTGCTTGGATAGGTAGGCTTTCCTTATGGAGAGGTGCAGGGATCCCATTTGAAAACATAGAAAAGTGGTAACAACTGCCACAGAAGTCGCAAAAAATCATTCCCAAGTGTCTGGCTTTAACTCAAGGGAGTGAGAAGGTGGGGCAACTACACTTGGCAGGGCAAAATTGTTTGCATCTACAGTTGAGAGGTGGGGAAGGAAATGGCTCCGCACAGCTGCATGGTGCCATGGATGTGGCAGTTGTCACTCCCAGGTAGCCTGCAGTACTCCTAACAGCTAAATAGCCAACTTTACACCTTTTTAGCACACTTTTGTGCCATGCCAATATGAGGCAAAGGAACTGGTAAAAAGTCAACGGTGTGGTTGCTTCCTGGGTGACAAGAGAATGGGCTAAGGACTATGTCACTTATACAGCCAATGAGGCATAATACTAAACTACATTACCCGATGTTTTAAGTGGTTCAGTGTACTCCATGACATTGTGACATGCTCTGTCCTGAAAGAAGATATAAATTACTTAACTTTTATCTTCAAAACAACCCTTTGATTTGGGGATGCACAAGAGTGAACTTATGTTTCTTATGGAGATAATGGCCCTTTACTACATTTACTGGTTCCAGGAAGAAACTCCTGTTTGTAAATAGTTCTTAACTTTTTTGATTCAGGGAACCTACATGAGTAATTGAAACATCCCTGGGCTACACTTCAACATCAAAACATTTTCCGAGATGTCTTGAGACAAATTGGCCCATCCAAGTAGACCTAAAGTGGTCATAATAATCATAGGTGTGAATATCTTTTACCACCATCGCAGCAACACAATAAAACTTTTCCTTCAACATGTCATTGCCCCGGGTCTGTTGAATTGCACTTCATTTTGTGTTGCTTACCAGTTTCTCAATCACATGTTTTTATTTATCTGCATTTTAAAATTCATTTCCTAAAACTAAAAGGTTAATCTCTGAAATGCATGGGCCAGATTTTCCGGCCATTCTGACCTTTGGGATCTTCTGGTCCCACCAGCAGTGAGTGCATAGAACAAGAAAATCCATTGACAGTGGCAAGACTAGAAGGTACCGCCACCAGCCAATGACGAGAAGATCCTGCCTAAGAAACACGCTGAAGAATTATGAAACCAAACATTTTCACAACGATGTTATTTATGTGGACTTGCAGAAGGCAGAGGTCTTACAGTGGCTGTTAGCCAACGTTGAATTGAAAGCAAAATATCGATCTGGTTAGGAAATTGGCAGAGTGGCAGATAGTCTAATTGGCATGATGTGACTAGGGGATGTCCTGCAGAGATTTTTGGGGCCACAACAATTCACTGCATGCACTACTGACTTAGATGTTGGGATAGGAAGCCACATAATCGAAATTTGCCAGTGACATAAAATAGGTGGCATTGTAAGCAGCGTAAATGGAAGCAGAAAATAGGCATCATTGTAGGCAACATAGATGAAAGCATATTTATGAAAAATATTTCTAGATTAATCGCATAGGCAAAACTGTGGCAAATGGATTTCAAAGTAGGCAAATGTGAGGTCATCCACTTCGAACCAAAAAAAGTTCAGAGTATTTTCTAAATAATCAATAGCTTGAACAGCGGAAGTCCGAAGAAGCTTATGGGTCAATATACTTTGATCGTTAAAGTACCATGAGCAGGTACAGAAAATAATTGAAAATGTTAACAGAACATTGGGCCTTATATTTAGAGAGCTATACAAAACCCTGTTTAGGTCACCGTGGAACAAGGGGAGTGGTTCCGGACACCACAACTTTGAAGGATATATTTATCTTGGAAGGAGTATAGCATGGTTGACCAGATTGATACCTGGATTTAAGGGTCTAAATTCCGAGGACAGATTGCACAAATTTTGGTTGCATTCAATAACTCATGTAATTTTTTTCACGTGGGATTTCTTTAGGTGCACAACCCATATCATTTTTTTTTGTGCGGTGCTACACATGGGGTAATTTAAAAGGGACTAACTTGTGGGCGGCATGTATGAAAATCTTTGGGTTGCCAAGTAGCTATGCAGTTTAGTGGGAATATTGGTTGTATTCCCTGGCATTTAGAAGGTTAATGATGATTTACTCTAAATTTTCAAGGCATCAAGGAGAACCAAAGGGGGAGACAGAGAAACTATTTCTGCTGGTTGGGAAGTCCAAGCCAAGAGGTATAGACTAAAAATTGAAGCCAGACCTTTCAAGGGTGAAATTAGGAAATGCTGTACACACAAAAGGTATTAGAAGTTTGGAACTCACTTCTGCAAAAAGTCAGTTGAAGCCAAATCAATTTTAAAATTTTACCTGAGATTGATAGATTTTTGTTTTCTAAAGGTATTAAGGGATATGGGACAAAGCTGAGGATAAGGAGTTAGGTCACTACAATCTCTTGAATGGCAGAATAGTCTCAAGGGTCTAAATCCTACTCTTGCTCCTATGTTCTGGTTGAATAGACACGAGTTTATTAGATCAAGTCAGTATGGATTTAGAAAGAGCAGACGATACTTGCCAACCTTGTAGAATTCTTTGAATAATTGACTATAAGGTTAGAGAAATGAAATCTAGTAGTTATGGTTTATATGGATGACCCAGCAACTTTTAACAAAGATCCACATAAGAAATTTCAAACAAAAATAGTGACATGGGTAATAATGTGGCCCATGGATTGAGAAATAGCTGGAGAATGGAAAAGATATGGATATGGGAAATTCCTCAGACTGGAAGATATGGTGAACAATGTTCCACAAGTTTTTTGTTAGGCTCATTCTTATTTATTACACATGTATAAACACCGGGTGGTTAAAATGTGGTATTCCGTGCAACAAACCACTGTTGAAGCAGAATCCGTAAGTACAAGTTATTGAAAAGAAGAAAGCGAAAGCTTTGTGGAACATAAGAACTAAGAGCAGGAGTAGGCCATCTGGTGTCTTGAGCCTGCTCCACCATTCAATAAGATCATGGCTGATCTTTTCGTGGATTCAGCTCCACTTGCCCTCCCGCTCACCATAACCCTCAATTCCTTTACTGTTCAAAAATCTATCTATCATTGCCTTAAAAACAATCAATGAGGTAGCCTCTACTGCTTCACTGGGCAGGGAATTCCACAGATTCACAACCCTTTAGGTGACGAAGTTCCTCCTCACTCAGTCCCCAATCTGCTCCCCCTTATTTTGAGGCTAAGCCCCCTTGTTCTAGTTTCACCCGCCAGTGGAAACAACCTTCCTGCTTCTATCTTATCTATTCCCTTCATAATTTTATATGTTTCTATAAGATCCCCCCTCATTCTTCTAAATTCCATTGAGTATAGTCCGGGTCTACTCAGTCTCTCCTCATAAGCCAACCCTCTCAATTCTGGAATCAACCCAGTGAATCTCCTCTGCACCCCCTCCAGTGCCAGTATATCCATCTTCAACCTCTCTTTACAACAATCTGAAGTCCCTATCTGCGCCAAGAAGATGACCATCATCCCAGTGCCAAAGAAAAGCCAAGCAGCGTGCCTTAATGACTAGTCCGGTGGCTCTGACATCCATCATTACGGAGTGCTTCGAAAGGCTAGTCATGACACGATCACTTCCAGCCTCCCAGACTGCCTGGATCCACTACAGTTTGCCTACCGCTGCAATAGGACCACAGCAGATGCCATCTCCCTGGCCCTGCACTCAACCCTGGAACAATTAGATAACAAAGAAACCTATGTCAGACTCCTATTCAGAGACTACAGCTCAGCCTTCAACACCATTATTCCTATGAAACTCATCTCCAAACTCCGTGGCCTTGGACTCGGCTCCTCCCTCTGCGACTAGATTCTGAACTTCCTAACCCACAGACCACTATCAGTAAGGATAGACAACAACACCTTTTCCACTATCATCCTCAACACCGATGCCCCGCAAGGTTGTGTTCTCAGCCCCCTACTATACTCCTTATACACCCATAACTGTGTGGCCAAATTCCCTTCCGACTCGATTTTCAAGTTTGCTGACGACGCCACTGTAGTGGGTTGGATAACAAACAATGACGAGACAGAGTACAGGAATGAGATAGAGAATCTGGTGAATTGGTGCAGTGACAATAATCTCTCCCTCAATGTCAACAAAACAAAGGAGGTTGTCATCGACTTCAGGAAGCTGGAGGAGAGAACATGCCCCTGTCTACACCAACAAGGACGAAGTAGAAAGGGTCGAGAGCTTCAAGTTTTTAGGTGTCCAGATCACCTGTCCTGGGTCCCCCCATGCCGACACTATAATTAAGAAAGCCCATCAATGCCTCTATTTTCTCAGAAGACTAAGAAAATTTGGCATGTCAGCTACGACTCTCACCAACTTTTACAGATGCACCATAGAAAGCATTCTTTCACGTTGTACCACAGCTTGGAATGGCTCCTGCTCTGCCCAAGACCGCAAGAAACTACAAAAGTTCATGACTGGAACCCAATCCATCACGCAAACCAGCCTCCCATCCATTGACTCTGTCTACACTTGCCGCTGCCTCGGCAAAGCTGCCAGCATAATTAAGGACCCCATGCACCCCGGACATTCTCTCTTCCACCTTCTTCCATGGGGAAAAAGATACAAAAGTCTGAGGTCATGTACCAACCAACACAATAACAGCTTCTTCCCTGCTGCCATCAACTTTTGAATGGACCTACCCTGCATTAAGTTGACCTTTCTCTACACCCCAGCTATGACTGTAACACTACATTCTACACTCTCTCGTTTCCTTCTCTATGAACGGTATGCTTTGTCTGTATAACTCACAAGAAACAATACTTTTCACTGTACTCTAATACATGTGACAATAATAAATCAAATCAAAAATCAAAATCCTTTCTCAAATAAAGAGACCAAACCTGTATACAGTACTCCAAGTGTGGCCTCACCAGCACCTTATACAGCTGCAGCATAACCTCCCTATTTTAAACTCCACTCCTCTAGCAATGAAGGATACATTTCCATTTGCCTTCTTAATTACCTGCTGCATCTGCAAACCAACTTTTTGTGATTCATGCACAAGGACACCCAGGTCCCTCTGCACAGCAGCATGCTGCATTTTTTTACCATCTAAATAATAGTCCAATAATGGTGCAAGCAACAGAGTGCGATCTGACTCAATAACTCATGGGAGGAAAATGTCAATGTAGGCCAAGGGCCCACAGCACCTCACGGATACCCAGTTTTGAGTTACTGGATCTGGAATAGGTTAATTCATCCCAGCTTCAAGAAATGCCAAGTTATTAGAACAAGGGGCTTAGGTTAAAACTTGTTAGTATTTAATATCGATGTCCAATAGAATAACTCCAGGCAAAGAGTGATCAATATTTGGAATGTTCTTTGGTAACGTAGTCAAGATGAAGATTTTGTGCATAAATAGCTAAATGGCTTCCTTCATTTGTATCTATTTCATGATCTTGCAAATGAAGCATTTCATATATGCAG
The DNA here is from genome assembly GCF_964213995.1 of Mustelus asterias. Lineage (NCBI taxonomy): Eukaryota > Metazoa > Chordata > Chondrichthyes > Carcharhiniformes > Triakidae > Mustelus > Mustelus asterias. The sequence continues at coordinate 80,090,493 of NC_135810.1, forward strand.
TCCATTATTTAGATAAAAAGTTTCCTTAAATTTGTAAATGCCTTCAAATCATGAATTGTTCCATACTTACAGTTCATCAGCTGAATAATTACTCATGTCTCTTTTATGTGCAAGATGGGCTGCTGTTACAGTCTTACAAAGAAAAAAATGAAACATTTGCACTTCACAACCCCTTATATCACAAAGTACTTTACAGCCAGTGAGTTACTTCTCTAATGAAGGAAACATGATAATCAATGTGTAAATAGTAAATTCCCACAAATTGCAATGTGATATAAGCCAGAGCCAGAATTCACTGGCTGTTCACGCTGGTGAGATCTTCTGGTCCTGCTGATGGCGCACCCCTGTCACAGGAAATCCCATTGACAGCAGTGGGATCAGACAATTCCACCGCTGGCAAATTGCGTGCCACCTCCTGTTGTGAGAAAAGTCTGATGGAAGCAGGGAAGAAGCTGTTCTTCAGTCGGTTGGTACGTGATCTCAGACTTTTCTATCTTTTTCCCAACGGAAGAGAGTATGTCCAGGGCGGAAGGGGTCCTTGATTATGTTGGCTGCTTTTCCGAGGCAGTGGCAAGTGTAGACAGAGTCAATGGATATTGATTGAAAGGTAATATTGGATGTTGATTGAAAGATAAATATTGGGCAGGACACCAGGGATAGCTCACCTGATCTTCAAAATAACTGCCATGGGGTCTTATACATCCACCCAAGCAGGCAGATGTGGTCTCAGTTAAATATTTCAATTGAAGGTCAGTGCCCTCGATGGTGCTGCACTCCCTCAGCACTGCACTGGAATGTCAGCTTTAATTATTTGTGTAGAAGCCCTGGGGAGGGACTTGAACTGGAACTTTGTGCCTCAGAAGTAAGAGTGCTAGCATCTGGGCTAAGGCTGATAATGAAAATACAATGTGCAAATAAACACTAAGAATGAGTCCCAGTAACTGCACTAACTGCAGAGTCCAGGTCCAGACCTACCCGACTTCAGTAGTTAAAAGACATATACTTATTATAAAAGGCAGCACAAGTAATGCAAGAACTGGCTGATTGATAACATATTGACGGTGATAGCTTATTCATGGTCACATGATTATAAGGGACCAATGAGACATCAAATGGAGAGATAGGATATTCAGCACAGTTAGTTCATTCCTATGTTTTGGGCTGTAACCACTGCCTCCCCCTACCCCTCTGCCCTGTCAGTGCTCCAAAACATTAAATCATCAGTCACGATCTGCTCCCAGGCTTTTGGTGATACTTCTTTGTAACTGAATATAAAATGTAACTGTATGAACAGTATTGTATTCCAAGGAAACCCCATCTTTCTTTCCCTAAAATCACATTTCTTTTAACTTATTGATAAAGAATGTAACTATAATGGTGAAAATGCTTGTCATGTTTATCTAAACTGATGTCTGTGCAAATATGCCTAGTTAAAAACAATAATTTAAATATGAGAAATTCTTTTGATGCTTATTACGACATGGCTGAAGGTTAAGCAGAAGATATGTTTAAAGGTGACATTGGATATTGTACAGCTGTGCATTAACACAACCTATTCTACAAATCATAAACTTAAGTTATCTATAAATCCTTTAAACTCTCTTTTTTCAGTAATGTCTGTAATTTAGGTTGATAAATTGTACTTTTCTGACTATTGACCTGCAGTGGAGTAGATTCAGGTATATACTGCAGTGCTGTTGAGCGGACAGCCTTCAGTAATCTTGGCTTCTCTAGTCCACCAATAAATAAGTCCTCTGGGTTCCCTGTCTGCTGTATTTCAACTAGCCACAGAATACATTAACTGTATAGATTGTACCTTTCGGAGTACGTGGCTGAAATTAAGAATACTGCAGCAGAGCGAAAGCTGCAGAATCCAAGACAAAATAACTCATGCTCTGTGAGACACTAACATTTGCCAAATGTAGATGCCTGGTACTGTTATTTTTGGAAGTACTAGTCTGAAAATAAGGTGCAGGCTGTAAGGGTAGGTAATTGAGTTTATTAATAAAATTGTGACTTTTTAAAATCTTCCAGTTTGTCATGCAGCCTGAGAGAATTAGCATGAAAATATTGATTACTGTTTCACTCATAAAATTTGTTTTGCTTTCATGTGTGAAGGTCTGGGAATGAAAAGAGCACAAGTGTTCAATTTCTTCACATTAGCAGCAACTCTGTGCTTCCTTGATTGTCCCAATTTGGAAATTAACCACAGGAAATTCAGTGTAATCTTTGAATAACACCTACTCGTCCTTTAAATCATATGTTCTGCATCTTTCTGTCACTGTAGAACTTAAGGCGATAAAGCATTTAGGTAAGAGTTGTGGAAGTATTTACTTCATCAATTATACTTGCTGGAGCCATAACTAATGATAGAGATTGTGTTGGAAGTATTTTCTTTGATTTTTCTTTAATTTTTAAAAAATTAATTTTTTGATGTCTACCCTTCATTAAGGACAGCGTCACTGAAATCTGCCACCTGCGACAGCCACAACTGCAACCTCAGAACAGGATAAGGGCAGCATTGTCAATGGCTGTGAAGGTGACCTTGGCAATGAATTTTTGTGCATCTGACTCCTTCCAGGCTAGAGTTGGAAATTTTTCCAACATCTTGTAGTTTATCATCCATAGTTGCATTTGGGAGGTCACTGCCTTGCACTCCAAGAGAACTGGCTACATGTTGTCCCATCTCTCTGGAGAATGGCTACTGGAGCGAACATGTGACTTTGCTAGGATTGCACGCTTCTCCATGGTACACGTTGCCATTGGCTGCACACAGTTTGCTTTGCTAGCGCCTCATGTCAAATAGGTCCTGTAGCGAAACCAAAATGGATTTCACTCCCTCAATGTAATTTAGTGCCCGGCCATTTATAGCATATCATTCAAGTCATGACCCCATTTACTGGCAGCAGTCATGACACCCTCATTCTGTGGCAGTCTGCTGTGCCAGCTGGATTTGAGCTATCATAGCAGACCAAAGTTTTGGTGATAAGGGAAATCTACTGGCCACATTGTTGATGCTTCTAGTGTACAACCCATGCAGAATGCATGTAATGAGAGTCATTCTAGTATAAAGATATGTGAAAGAGCAGATTACTGGTGTGCTAAAACAATGCTTCCAATGCCGGGACCACACCGGAGGAGTCTGCAGCACCTGGCAGAGTGGGTACCAAAAATTCACAGTGGCCATTCAGCCGAGGAACAGGAGAATAAAGAGAGGAAAAAGGAAGGTAGGAGACTGTCCCTTACTGCTGAACTGTCCCTGAACAATTCATTAAGTGCAATACCAGTAACTGCAACCCCAACTCCTCAGTAACTAAGAATCCCATATCTTACCTCCCCTCTGTCATTTATATAAAAAATCACCATCATAAAACAAACATCCCAATCCAAATTTATAAATGAAATCATGGCAATATACAACAAATCATCCTGTGCAATCTCTTAGTGCCTGTTTTCTTTTACCTTTGTCTGTCCTCCTGTTCCTATGCAGGACTACCCAATGGCTGCAACATGGCTGATCAAAAGCTTCTGATATTTAGTGTAGGAGAATGTAAGATGAACTCCAGCAAGTAAAAAGCCACGCTGTAGTCTGGCTGAACGGTAGCAGTCTCGACTGGCTGGCTGATGGGCAACTGCAATGATACTGGCCGAATAGCAGGGGTTTGAGTTGTTGGAAAAAAGGCAGCAGGTTTGTGCCCCATGTATTAATGTCATTTAATACCATTCCGACTGAGGCAATGATTTAGCAATCATAATAATCTATTGGAGGACAGATTGCTGGACTGCTGCCACTCTGCAAGCCCCTTGGCATAATATAATCCACAGGCACGATGACAGCAGTCTGAGATTGCATTGCAGCACTCCGACATTGGGTGGCTCCTGCTTGAATTGACATGGAGGCTGCATTAAACCAGAGGTGGAGCAAACTCATCTGTCTTTGGAACTCTCTTCCTGAAAGTGTTGGAAACAAAAATTCTAAGTGCCAAGCATGAAAACGAGAAAACTTCAGATTTGTTTTTTCGACAAGGCTATAAATGAAATCTTATGGCACTTGGTGCAAAAACTGATGCACAATCCGATTCTCACCAGTAGGGGGAGGGGTGGGGCCTAAGCTCACCAGAAAACTGGATATTGAAACCAGAGGGCGCAATTGTGCATGTGCAGATCTCTCTTCAGTGCAACGGAGTCATCCCCCCCCCCGGCCTGGTCGATTGGCACCCCCGCTTCCTGGGACATCGTTCCCTATCCACCCGATCGCGCTGTCCCAATCCCCCCCCCCTTCAGCCCGGTGAATCGCCACTCATCAATCGCCTGTTGTAGATTGCACAGCTCCCCCCACTCCAGCTGATCCTTGGTTTCAGAGTGCGCAGCTCCCCCCAACCCTGCCCCTTGGGCCCCGCCCCTTGGCACTGCCCGGTGCCTGGTCAGCAGTGCCAGGGTGCCCTGTGGACACAGTACCCAAGGGGCACTGCCCCCTGGCCACTGATATCCTGGGGGTCTTAGTGGCCTCTGGTCCTACTGGCGACGCCACCACGTCACGTCCTCATTGATGTGGACCATACACGATCCTTGCCGGTGAGGACCTTCTAAGGCAAGTTAGCCCAGACAATTGCGCCGCGGGCTCACGAATAATATTTAAATCAGTATTAAAATTGAAAGGAATATTACAATCCGACTCGTATCCTTCCTGGATGTGAGGCTGGTCATGCTGGAATTCTGGGGCTGGTAAGATCGCGAGAGGTGAGAAACCAGGTGCGAATCCAAGTTTTCACCTCATTCATGATCTTACCGGCTTGCCCCGCCCATCGACCGGCGTGATGAGCCAGTAAGATCACCCCCAGAATAATTTTCAGGCAGAGGTGGATAACTTCTTGGTAAGCAAAGGGGTGATAGGTTATCCGGGGTAGGCGGGATGCAGATTTGAGGTTACTATCAGATCAGCCATGATCTTATTAAACGGCGAAGCAGGCGCGAGCAGCTGAAAGACCTGTCCCTTGTTGGTACGTCCGTAAGTAAAATTAATTTCACTGTAAACGCTGCAAAGAAAAAGAACAAGATCAGGTAGAATCTGTAAACATGCTTTAATTACATTCAGATAGTTAAAACTGTTGTCCTATAAATATACACTGAGAATGTGTAAATATCTATAAATAATTAACCTGAATAGAAAAGTTTGAACTAACATTTGAAACAAATCACAGCTAATGGCCTTTGAATTTAAATGTTGTCAATACGAAAGGAAGCAACTTGAAAATTCTGTGAATGTTTTCAAAATGCTGATTCTTTCTGCTTTACCTCATGCTAATTTTGAGCAGCTCCATCAAAAATGTCACTTCCATAAGTAAACTAGTGAGATCATGATTGGATAAATGTTATTACTTATAGGGATGTTTTCATTCTTTTTCTTTGATCTCTCTGACAATAATGATTTCTTGGATCTTTACTATCCTTTGATTAAATATGAGAGCATATCATTGGAGCATCAGCACACTGCAGCCTAGGATAGGAAGCATTTATTCGACAGTTTTTGATGGGTAACTTACTGAGCTTTGATATTGGAGAGATAGTGAGAGAGCGATTAGAATTTGGGATGGAAAACCAAGGCAGAGTCAATTTGGTTAGTCTCATCCAAGCAATCCATTTTCAAAATCCATTGCTAGAGACCTTAAAATATTTGTTAACTATAAGTGTTCTTAGCTAGTTGAAATAAAACTCTTTGTTAATCTCATCCTTGAACGGACTACTTTTCTATCAGCATTGATAAGTTCAGGCCTTGCACATTGTGCATTCCTGTTAACAAGCTGTTCACCAATATCATGGTTCAGTAAACCAGCTTCTTTCCGAAAAATAAGTTGTTATCATGCCAAAATGAACAGACTATATAAACAAGAAGTTGGAGGTGGCAAATTACAGTAAAGGCACAACTTCAACAGACTAAAATAGAGAAAATCCTTTCTAGACTGATGCGATGAAAGTTTCCTTTTTTTCCCTGCTTGGGATAACCCTAATTAAAAAATAAGTTTGAGTTGCTTCAAACTAATTTTTGATAGGCGGAGGCCCTGAGTGTATTCTCAATCAGAAAATAAAATGCTGTTTTGAGATCAGCATTCAAGCTATATGTAGAGTTTCATTTATGCATTAAATGTTGCTTCGTAATATAGAAGGCCAGAAGTTGAAAAGCATACCATTCCTCTATGATCAGTTCCAAAAAGCTATAATTTTATGTCTAAAATTTTAGTTGCTAGTGTGTTTCACGGCAATTATTATAGTGATTTTTACTTTTTACTTCTCCTCACTGAGACGCGTACTGTGTTTTCTACATGTTTGTTTTTTTTGTGGCATTGGAATTAATGAAAGAAAGGTTTCTACAGTTGCATTCTCATAAGCATACCATGTCTAATGGACATAAATGGTGGTTTGGTGGTTTCAGGCTTTAATTTTAATTAAAATCAGTAAGACAGCGAGACTTAAAAAGGATTGATGGTGTATATTCCTTACTTTCCTTAGACCCCAGTTATTAGTGTCGATTCCCACTTTTACTACTTACGTTTGGGAATACGCGGTTTAGATTTTTGAAACATTTTGGCCTAAGCTGATTGGCAAATAAAATAGTGTAATTTCATTCTTTCTAATACAAGCTTAAAATATTGGTCACATTTTCACACAAAATAATTAATCAGAAGAAAGATTTGTCACTACAACTGTGAGTTTTTATTTAAGTCTGGCATTATGTGGAGAAAATCAAATGGCTTCGCATATGAAAATAATTTTCTGACTTTGTGATCCAGGTACGGCATTTCCTCCACAGAGAATTTGTGGCAGAAATTTGGATGCCCACTACCCGTGTCTCTCTAACTATTACATTCCATACATTCTGTTGCTGCACAATTTGAAATATGCTCTCTCGGAAGGCAACAACACTTTTCAGAATAAAGTTGAGAAATTACCCTTTGCATATAAGCAAATTGTGTGATGCTTTGTGCTTGCCATTAATAACATTTCTTTGCAGAAACTGCGCTTGAGTTGTAATAAATCACTGAGGCTATTTTTCAGATTAAATCTGCATGTAATTTCTTTGGTCCCCTTTAGGAGATTAAGGCTGATATATTTATCTTTGTAAATGCCAGATATATTCATGGAAGATAATGATCAAACACAGATATGGCAGGAACAGATCTTGTCTAAAAAAACTTCTCCTTTATTTAGCACTTTTCATGCCCTCAGGACCTCCAAAAGTACATTAGTTGACAAGGTACTTTCAGGTATCACACAAACAAATATAGCAGCCAGTTTGCATGTAATGAGGTCCCATATATAGCAACGTGATAGATAACTAAAAACCTTTTTTAATGCTATTGGTTTGGTGATAAATGTTGGCAAGTGGTATTGGTTCAATGATAAATGTTGGTTAGGAAGGCATGAGGACTCTTGAATGCCGACCTGGGATCTTTTACATCCATTTGAATGGGAAGAAAGGGCCTCAGTTTAACATCTCATCTGAAAGAAGGCACATTTCACGCTAAAACATTTCATGTCTCACTCATTATGTGCTCAGGCTTCTGGAGTGGAACTTGAACCCAAAACTTTCTGATTCAGAGGCAAGTGTTGCTATACCATTGAACCAAGACTCGCAAAAAAATGGTGACTGGGCATTAAGAAGGTGGAAGAGCCTTAAGGATTAATATGCTTAATTAATCTTGTATGTCTCTGTAAACAACGGATTGGCAGTCCGGGCCAAGTCTTTCAATTGGCATTTGAATGAAGCAGAGCAACGAGGAGCAGTCCTATCAGAAATTATGTCATTACCAATGGATGTGAGTGTTTGAATGTTTAAACTCTAATTCTGAGAGTCTTCACTCTCTTAATGTTAATTTGTCCCATTGAGACTTTGACTGTTTAGGCAACCTGAGATAATCTGGTGACAAAGGCTGTGATTTAACGGCCATACTAGCAGCGGGTGCAAATCCCATAATGGCCGCTAAATATCGCGAGAGACCAAAAAGAGGATTTGTGATGGTGAGATTTCTGAACACAATCTTCCCAACTCTCTCTGATGATGCAATCAGATTAATGCCTAGAAAGGGCGCAGGCCTGATTAGCATAGACAAGAATATATTTCAATATCATTAGTGGGCCCAACTCCGCTACTTCTCATTGTATCGTCCTACCCTACTGGTGTGACTTCATGCTGGCTTTGTCTTTTCTACTGGTTTTCCAAATAAACGGGTAAATATAGCTTCCAGGTGGTAAGGGACGTACCCGGACAGCACCTTGGCACTTCATCTTGCATCCTGGCACTGCCAGGGAGGCAATGCTGGGGTGGGCCCTCTGAGGAGCCCTTTGAGGAAGGGGGTGGAGTTGGTGGGGGCACATTGCTGTTGACAATGTGGGGGGGGGGGTGGCATGATGCTTGGGGGGAGCACACCTCGATGCTTGTGAGGTGGGGGGGGGAAGGGGGATGGTCACCTCGATGCTTGGGGGTGGAGGGGTTCCTCCTGATGCTTGCGGGAGAGTCCCGCTGATGCTTGTGGGAGAGTCCTCTGTGTAGGGGGAAATTTATTTTAAACTCCGATCTTTTAAAGATGGCCCCCTGATTTCTGCGGAGCCAGCCTTGCCATCTATTGGGCCCTGCCTGCCAGAGTGACAGTGCAAACTATGCCACCACATTCTCTGTGACAGAAAATATAGAATGAAAACTCAGCTTTGTATCTGGTGAGATACATGCTGGTTTTCAGTCTGAGCCTGGTGTTCTGACAAATTCTGGGGAAACTCCACCCATAATTTAGGAAATCTGTTTTAACAAAAAGTAACACTTATCAAAGTTAGACAGTGGCTTAATACAGTTCTTATTTCCCTGCTTGGCCTTTGACACATTTGTCAGTTCATATCACTGTCTTTTTTCTTCTGTTCATGCTTCTCTTCAACGTCTTCAATTCTTTATCTCCCCACTCTGAGTGCCTTGCTGTTGGAAGCTGGTGCTTACAACTCTTTCTGACAAACAGCCTATCCTCATGATAAATGATGTTCCTGGACTCTAATTGGTTCAGGCTGTGCATTATCAGTCTCTGATTAGTTTAGGTAGTGAGTGCTCAGCCTCTGATTGGTCTCTTAAGGGTAATGATCATCTACAGATGTCACTTTCTATTATTTCCTGACTGGTTCCCTAAGGTGTCAATTGCCTGTAGAACAATCCCTCTCATGGTGTTTTTCTGTCTTTTCATTAACCTCTATCAATTTTTAATAAGATAATGGGGTACCTTAAGGTAGTTTCTTTGTCCATTTATTTGAGTTAAGCAAGCATGTGGTGTTGTAAGGGTGGGAATGAATGGATTTAGTAAAATGGAACTTAGATTTAATACCCCTGCATTAGAGTAAAGAGCAGGTGCTAATTAAACTTATATCCCAGTTAACTTTACAAATGTTCAAGGACTTAAGATCAGGAGAACTGGCCAGCAAGGTTGTTTACTTGTTAACTAGGAGCAGATAGCAGACCTGCTTTTGTGTTTAACAGTAAACAAATCTCGTAGACAGGATTTGAATTTAAAACTATGTTCTGTGTACTGATTAAACACTGTGTATCTCTGAATTAGAAAAGAGAGAGCATTATAAGAGTGCTCTCTCTCAACTGTATTAGAGGAGAGTGCTGCTTTGGAGATTCATCTGGGGTAGTGTTATGTCCTAACTATATTAAAGATTATGGGTTTTAACAGAAAAAGAAAAGACTTGGTTTGCACACATTGATTCAAACAAACACACAACAGGTTTATTGCTCTGCACAGAATAAAAAACAAAGTAAAACAGCAGCCTGAACACACACCCTAATAACAGCAACATCAAATTATGTGATCCGCGCTTAAACTAACCTTGCAACCCTATTAACTATATAACATCCCTCCCTCTTCTGTGGTCATGAAAACAAATTACTACGATGTTATACATAGGATCAATAACACTTTAGACACAGTAATCTGCATCATTAATTATTATACACAATAAGTAAGAAAGTCGATCAGGAGGATGTCTCTTCCTCTTTGGGTATATACGACATTCTGGAATTTGGTTGTCCTTGACCCTAGAAGTATGATCTGGAACTTCAGTAAACACGTCTTCCCTTGGAACTAATTTTGTATCATTCTCACTCGATAGAGTAACAGAGGCACAACTATCAGGCAACGCAGCTACAACTAAGTCTTTCATAGTAATATTCACAATACTTGGAACTAAATATTTCTGGAGATGATTCTGAGAGATGATTTTGAGATGATAATTGCTCAGCATAGCGTCACCAAACTTGTTCATCTTCAGTTTGAACCGTGTAAGAAATTGAACCTTTTTTTGCTAAAACTATGGCTGGTACCCATTTCTCACTCATGGCATAATTACGTGCGAACACTCAATCTCCCTGTTGAAATGAAACTGTTTTGCTCTCACTTCTCACCTAGCAACTTGAGATTCTTATTGACGCTCTGCTATCTCTGAAGTTTCTGAAGATAATAAATAACAAATCAAATGTAGTTCTCAGTTTTCTCTTTAGGAGTAGCAATGCAAGTGAACTTTGGGTAGTTGCTGTGGTGAACCACAGTTGGTTACCACTATGAGTACTGAACCATAGATGGTCAGCACTATGGGTATTTGTAGATATGTTGCTGTTGTCACTGTTGGGGTTAGGGTTGGGCTGTTCTACCTGTTGATATTGTTCTGTGTTACACTCCAGTTGGCTCAGCCTACCTGGAGGAGAATAAAGGTCACTGCACTGCCTAGTGACCCTTTAGTCTGGGATTGTATTGTATATAGTGTGCTCCATTCTTGTTAGTAATAAAAGCCTTTATTTCCCGGGTACAATCCAGCCTCCCGAGTGATTTAATCGCGCATCAATTTTATTACTAACAAAATTTTGGTAAAAAAAACCATGGAGCAAATGTTGAAACCCGATCGGCTTACTTTAGATCCACGTGCGGCAGGAGCGTCGAACACTTTCGACCATTGGTTAAAGTGTTTTCAAGACTACATCGATGCCTCAACAGCCATTCAAAACGACACCAATAGACTGTGGGTCCTCCACGCGAGGGTAAGCGACACCGTATACTCATCAATCTGCGATGCCCAAGACTACAAAGGGGCCATCGAACTACTTAAGAAACTGTACAACAAACCGCCAAACGAGATTCATGCTCGACACCTTCTAGCCACTCGACGGCGGCAGCCCGGCGAAACGACAGGACAGTACCTGCGCGAACCTCAGCAGCTAGCCAGAGCCTGCAACTGCAAGCCAGTGTCGGCGGCCCAGTATACGAACGATTTGATCCGAGATGCGTTCGTGGCGGGAATCGGCTCATCGTATATTCGCCTTCGGCTGCTAGAGCAAGGTAACCTAGACCTCGCTAAGATGGTAGAATTGGCTGACACGATGGAAACGGCCTCCAGAAGTCTAGAAATGTACCCCACCGACCACGTGGGAACATCGTGGCAAGTACAGCCACCGACTCAACTTTACCCAGCGGCTCTGAAAAACTGCGCGATTGTGCTTTCAACCTCGGACCTGACGACGGCGGCAGCTCCAGGAGGCCCGCGGTGCTATTTCTGTGGATTGGCGAAACACCCTCGGCAGCGATGTCCAGCTAGAACGGTATTTTGCTCCGCGTGTGGGAAGAAAGGGCATTATGCCAAAGTCTGCAGGACCAAGCCACCCTCCAAGCATAGCAGCGCGGCATGTGATTCTCCAGAGCCTGTCTCCTTGTCTCCAGCTTCTTCGAGGTCTTCCACCACGTGCGATTCCAGAGCGCCACCATTCCTGACGACGAAGACGCAAGACACGTGCGACCTGCAGGGGCCGCCACTTTTAGCGCCACTGACCACGTGCGATCCATGGGCGCAACTATTTTGGTCGGCACCGACCGCAGACAACCAGCAGGGGTCATCATCATCAACCATCTCAGCTGCCTGCAGTTGCACTCAAGACCCAACGGTGGCGTCAATCATCCTGGACCAGGCCAAGCCTCACAGACTCGACAAGTCCATGATGGGCATAGAGGTAAATGGACGCCAAATTCATTGTTTGTTTGACAGCGGGAGCACGGAGAGTTTCATTCACCCTGACCCCGTGAAACGGTGCGGTCTCCGAGTACGGACTGTCAGACAGACAATTTCGATGGCGTCGAGGTCCCGGTCTGTTACCGTGCTAGGGAGCTGCGTGGTCAACCTAACGGTGCGGGGCACAGTTTACGAGAACTTCAGGCTCCTCGTGTTACCGCACCTTTGCGCTCCAATACTCCTGGGACTAGACTTTATGGTCCACCTGAGGAGTGTAACCCTGCAGTACGATGGGCCACTCCCTCCACTTTCAGTGGGAGCACAGCAGCCTCCAAATTGCCCAGCGCGCTCCACGTGTAGCCTCTCGACACTCAGAATCACCCCACCATCCTTATTCGAGAATCTCGTGCCAGGCTGCAAGCCCATCGCAACCAAGAGCAGGCGTTACAGCGCTGAGGATCGGATCTTTATTCGATCTGAAGTTCAGCGGCTCCTCAAGGAAGGGATCATTCAACCTAGCACTAGTCCATGGAGAGCGCAAGTCGTGGTGGTTAAAACTGGAGACAAACCCCGGATGGTCATAGACTATAGTCAGACCATTAATAGATACACGCAGCTGGATGCGTATCCTCTCCCGCGCATATCTGACATGGTCAACCAGATTGCGCAGTACCGGGTGTTCTCCACCATTGACTTGAAGTCAGCTTACCACCAGCTCCCCATTCGCCCAGAGGACCGAAAATATACGGCCTTTGAGGCGGATGGTCGTCTTTACCATTTTTTAAGGGTTCCCTTTGGCGTCACGAATGGGGTCTCGGTCTTCCAGCGTGCAATGGACTGAATGGTGGACCAGAACGGGCTGCGGGCTACCTTCCCGTACCTGGATAACGTCACTATCTGCGGCCATGACCAGCAGGACCACGATGCCAACCTCCTTAGATTTTTACGCACTGCGTCTTGCCTGAATCTGACTTACAACAGGGAGAAGTGCGTATTTAGCAAGCGCCGCCTAGCAATTCTCAGATACGTGGTGGAAAACGGGGTCCTTGGCCCTAATCCAGACCGTATGCGTCCCCTCCTTGAACTTCCCCTGCCCACTAGTATCAAAGCACTGAGAAGATGCTTAGGTTTCTTTTCATACTATGCACAGTGGGTTCCCAATTATGCGGACAAAGCCCGTCCGCTCATCAAGTCTACCTCTTTTCCCCTAGCAGCAGAGGCTCACTTAGCCTTTGAAGGGATAAAAGCCGACATCGCGAAAGCCACGATGCACGCTGTTGATGAGTCCATCCCCTTTCAGGTGGAGAGTGATGCATCTGATTTCGTCCTGGCCGCCACACTTAACCAGGCGGGCAGGCCCGTCACCTTTTTCTCTCGCACCCTCCAAGGCCCTGAAATTCGGCACTCCGCGGTGGAAAAAGAGGCTCAGGCCATTGTGGAGGCTGTCCGGCATTGGCGCCATTACTTGGCGGGAAAACGATTCACCCTGCTCACGGACCAGCGGTCCGTGGCGTTCATGTTCAACAACACGTTACGGGGTAAGATCAAGAATGATAAAATCTTGAGGTGGAGAATCGAACTCTCCACCTACAACTATGATACCATGTACCGTCCGGGGAAGCTCAATGAGCCCCCAGACGCCCTGTCGCGTGGAACATGTGCAAGTGTGCAGGAGGATCGATTACAGGCCCTCCACAATGATCTCTGCCATCCGGGGATCACTCGGCTCTTCCATTTCGTAAAGGCCCGTAATCTACCCTACTCAGTGGATGATGTCAGGTCCATAACCCGAAGCTGCCAGGTATGTGCTGAATGCAAACCGCACTTCTACCGACCTGACAGGGCACACCTCATTAAGGCCACTCGCCCTTTTGAAAGACTGAGTGTGGACTTCAAGGGTGCCCTTCCTTCGACAGATCGGAACGTTTACTTCCTCAATGTGATTGACGAGTACTCCCGATTCCCTTTTGCCATTCCCTGTTCAGACATGACCGCTGCCACGGTTATCAAAGCATTACGGGATCTTTTCACCCTGTTCGGTTACCCCAGCTATATCCACAGTGATAGGGGCTCGTCATTCATGAGTGACGACTTGAGGCAATACCTGCTCTCAAAAGGGATTGCCTCAAGTAGAACTACGAGTTACAACCCCAGGGGTAACGGACAGGTTGAACGAGAAAATGCTACAGTCTGAAAGGCTGTCTTACTGGCGTTGAGGTCTAAAGGTCTTCCAGTCTCCCGTTGGCAAGAGGTACTCTCTGATGCGCTCCATTCCATCCGCTCCCTCCTGTGTACGGCAACCAACGCTACTCCACATGAGAGGATGTTTTCCTTCCCTAGGAAGTCTTCCTCTGGGACCTCATTACCGTCTTGGTTGCTGTACTCAGGACCTGTCCTCCTGCGGCGGCATGTTAGGACCCGCAAGTCCGACCCTTTGGTTGAACAGGTCCATCTCCTCCACGCCAACCCTCAATATGCCTATGTGGCATATCCTGACGGGCGAGAGGACACGGTCTCCATTAGAGATCTGGCGGCTGCAGGGGACTTGGAAACCCCAGTCGCTCCCACACCCCTAGTTAGGGACCCCTTGACCTTTATCTCCCCTCCTGACACGGCGTGGGCAGTATCGGGACCACCACTTAATCCTCTTACTCCCGTGTACAGCTTGCCTGAGTCCAGGAGATTGTCGCCACCTCGAAGCGTGCTTGAGTCCAGCAGATTGTTGCCACCTCGTGGTCCACCCGTCCGTGAGGAACTGGAGGAGTCACTGGACACCGCCTTGGAGAGAGGGTCACCATGGTCACCAGAACCAGCGTTACCGCCAGTGTTGAGGAGGTCGCAGAGACGGTGCGGTCCTCCAATACGACTGAACTTGTGAATATATGAACAGTTGTTCTGTTTTTTTTTGCCCCGCCGGCCTTTGTTTTAAAGGAGGGGTGAATGTGGTGAACCATAGTTGGTTACCACTATGAGTACTGAACCATAGATGGTCAGCACTATGGGTATTTGTAGATATGTTGCTGTTGTCACTGTTGGGGTTAGGGTTGGGCTGTTCTACCTGTTGATATTGTTCTGTGGTACACTCCAGTTGGCTCTGCCTACCTGGAGGAGTATAAAGGTCACTGCACTGCCTGGTGACCCTTTAGTCTGGGATTGTATTGTATATAGTGTGCTCCATTCTTGTTAGTAATGAAAGCCTTTATTTCCCGGGTACAATCCAGCCTCCCGAGTGATTTAATCGCGCATCAGTCGCATGAGTAGTGTTTCTCTAAGGTGCCAAAAAGCTATCCACAGGACATGAAAATGAACCTTGCTCTTTTGAAGCTATTAAAGAATGTTTCAATGCCCAGTGAGATTGGGAAATCACCCCCAATACTTTACGACCTCTGAATAAATGCCGAAATTCTATCGCGCTCCACACCACCCCCCCCCCCCCCGCCATGGAAATGGAGCAGGTGAGGGGCGGACAATGGAAATGTCTGTTGACCTCAGGCGGGATTTTCCAGTCTCAGTCATGTGAGACTGTAAAATCCCACCCAAAGTCTCACCTTTTTCACCTCATGATGTCCTGAAGTGATTTGCAGCCAGTGAGCTGAAGTACAGTCAGTGTTGCAAAGTAGGGAATGCAGGAGCCAATTTGCGCATAAACTCCCAGACAGCAATGTGATGCTGACTTTTTTTTACAGCAATGATTAAGGGGTAGATATCAGCCAGGATTTCATACTAAATGCCCAAGTGGTCACTAATCACATGTAAAACCTTGACAAGATAACACAACCTTTGAGGATTGGAGGTGGGTCACGGGTAGAGTGCACAATTCAGACTAATCTAATCCTCACCTACCATTCACATAGTGTACTTGCCTAGCAAGCAACACCCATGTCCCTTGGAAAGGAATGAAAAAAACTTAGCAAGGTGGTATCAATATTGCATGTCCTGTAGAATTTTCATTGAAGCAGATGCTTATCAGTGTTTTGGTTGAGAGAATTGTCTGCTGATGTGGATTTCAATAGTGACTACTGGTGCTTGACACAAGTTAATTGGAAAATGGAAAGGATACAATCTGGCACACAGGCTTAAAATTGATACAGGAATTACAAATTCACTTCGTAAATAATATCTATACAGCAGCATAAAATCAGAGCATGAAGACAATCAGTGTTTAAAGATTAAGGTAGCAAAATACACTTACAAAATACAGCAGGATACATTTATTTGAAACATGTTCAAAGTAACAAAAGATAATACTATTTACAAAAATAATCACAGTTTAATCCTTCAGTTTACAGAACCAAAGCAATACATATGTTTGTAATATAATTTTAAGAGTTAGCGACTGTTTTTGAAGGCACTACAAATTAAAAGACAAACTAATTTAGGACGTAGGGCTGAAGGCTTGAAACTTCACAGCTGTTCTCCGCACAGAATAGGGCTTTTTAACTCTCCTTTGAGTCCATAGGTATCGAGTACAAACTGATAAGTGTTAATTGCTAGGGAGTGTAAAGGTTTAACCTTAATGGGCTTTGCAGCATTAGCCTGCAATTAAACTAATCGAATGTAGCTTTGCGCAGGTCTCGGGCCGTGTGGAATGCTTCGCTTGTCCTTGTCAATGTAAAGATGCAGTTGCTTTTTCACAGAAAGAGAACACGTGGAAAGAGTGATATTGATTCTAATTAAATAGGTTGTAATATTAGGTTAATTGATTAATATGCTTTACTTGATCATTGCACATTACTAAACGACAAACTAATGGTTAAACATAAATTTTCCACTTTACTGCCTTATTTTGCCTCTTTGGCTGAGATAAAGTAAAGTTTATTTATTAGTCACAAGTAAGGCTTATATTGTCACTGCAATGAAGTTACTGTGAAATTCCCCTATTCGCCACATTCCGGCACCTGTTTGGGTCAATGCACCTAACCAGCACACCTTTCAGACTGTGGGAGGAAATCGGAACACCCGGAAGAAACCCATGCAAACATGGGGCGAACTTGCAAACTCCACACAGACAGTGACCCAAGCTGAGAATCGAACCCGGGTCTCTGGCGCTGTGAGGCAGCATTGCTTGCCACTGAACTTCAGATCACAGAAGAGAATGCTGCCTAAGGACTTAGTACTGGAAATATTGGGCGGGATTCTCTGATCTTGCCTGCCACAAGTGAGAACAGGTAATTTGGCGTTCCAGTCAAAAATCCATTCACTTCTGGCAGCACCGGAGAAGTCATGATGTGGAGATGCCGGCGTTGGACTGGGGTAAGCACAGTAAGAAGTCTCACAACACCAGGTTAATTCATAACCTGTTGGACTTTAACCTGGTGTTGTGAGACTTCTTACAGCACCGGATCCCAGCCATGAACGATGTCAGAGATTTTCGGCGATTATTTTAAAAAAAGTCTGATTCCATTAAGTAGAGTGGATAGATTTCTGCCACCAGGATTAGTGAAATCAGTGGTTTAAAAATGAGAACTATTTGGCTCTGAAATTTCTCA
The DNA here is from genome assembly GCF_964213995.1 of Mustelus asterias. NCBI lineage: Eukaryota > Metazoa > Chordata > Chondrichthyes > Carcharhiniformes > Triakidae > Mustelus > Mustelus asterias. The sequence goes on from NC_135810.1 coordinate 80,108,012, forward strand.
GGGATCCCATTTGTCTCCCTTCAGAACTCCAGTGGAACCCCCAGGAAAATGATGGGAACCCATCTATATCAGATCTCTGCTGTTCCTAAGAATTTCCCCAAGTAAGGGATGGGACATCTATTTTTCCCTTACCAGGCAGACGGGGAGGGGGGGCGGTGGGGGGGAGAGGGGTTGCTGGGTTGGGCTGAGAACTTCCTCAGAGGCTGCATTCCTGGCCTTTACAAAGGATCTAGCCAGAAGTGACCTCTAACCTGAAGGACGACTGCTGTTGATCCAAAAATTGGATGTGTCAGTCTCTTTAAATTAGGACTCAAAGTTCCTTGTCTTGGAAAGAAGTTCTGCTGAATAGGGCTTCCTCACAAATATGGCAAATATGAACTGGCATGATGGCCATTATTTGCATCTGTGATGAATTAGTAATAAGACTAAATTGATGAAACAGAAGAGACTGCAGTCATTTTGGCTGTGCTAACATGCAAGCATTTTTCGATTACTGAGGTGCAGCCAACTGGCGATGCACAGTGATCCAAATTTGCCATAACACATTTTTCTCACATATGGAGAGGCAAGGAACTTTCTTGATTATCCTGATATTACCCTTTCTAAGGATGATCTTGTGTTCCTGTAAACAATCACTTTAAAAGAGGATGTATTTTTGTAGTCATATCTCTGTCATCTGCTTTTGTTGCGGTGCTCTATCCTAATTGGCAAAGTACAAAAACATTTTTTTTGTCATAACAAAAGTCAGAACAGGAAATGTTTTGAACAGTAAATCTTTTTTGATCTTTGATTGTTTTGTGTGACAAGTGTAGGGCATGACACCTCTACCCTTTGAGTGTTTTATGTATTTTTATTTCCATAGAGACTAGCACTACATTTTAGCTCTTGCTGCCAAATTAAAATTCAAATACCTTTGAATGAGCCCAGTGAGAGTGTATCTTATCCATTTCACATGTTATCCCGCTGAATTTTCAGAGGAAGAACATTGGGGAATGACACTTTAATTTGGTTTCTGACTGTTAGTATTCAAGCAGTTATTATTTAGAAGTATCTTTTTATAAAACTGTACCCCATCTGCTTTTAGTATATTTCATGGTTAAAATATACTTCATGTAATTTATTAATTGTACAAATACTTTCCAAGTTACTGCTGAATGTTAACTTGAGCTTGATAAAACAGCACAAGTTAGACAGACTGAGATTGAGTATTTAGTTTTAATTTATTATTGTGGTGAATAAGGACACAATGGGGGCGATTCTCCTATCCCGCTGTGCTGCTTTTCTAGTGCAGTGGGCCGAGAGACTCTAGCAGCGGCCGATTCGAGCTGGGCATCTGGGCCTCCAAGTGTCTCCCAGCCGGGCCTGCGAGCCACCACCCCCACCCTCGCCGCCGCAGTACTATAGCTCCCTACTTGTGGGGAGCTGATGGCCCGACCCCCCTGGAGTGAAGAGGGGGCAATCGAGGCCCCCCACAGAGGGTTGGCCACCGAGGGGGGGTGCCCCCTGAGCATTGTCACCTTAGCATACCTGGGCCTCCTGGCCTGTCGGGGCTGCAGGGGGATGGGCCGGGGCTGCTGGTGTGTTTGGGGGGGGGGGGGGGGGCATGGGGAGGCAGCAATAGGGGATCGTGGGACTGGCCAACGATTGAGCTGGCAAGCAATTGGGAGGCCGGCAGAGGGGGGCCACTGCACATGTGCTGATCTTAGCGCTGACAGATCGGCACGTGCACCGTTGCCAGCCTAGCACTATGCTGCCCGTCGCCCACCTAGCACTATGCTGCCCGTCGCCCGCCTAGCACTATGCTGCCCGTCGCCCGCCTAGCACTATGCTGCCCGTCGCCCGCCTAGCACTATGCTGCCTGTCTCTCCAGTGGGAATAAGCCCCGCCCCCAACATTTTAATGTGATTCACGCTCGTGCACTCTGCAGTGCACAAAGTGGGGGAGATTCATTTTGAAACTCTCTCTGAAAAAACAAGTGGGATTTACTCCAGTTTTTACGCAAATTTGATGCTTAGAATTTTTTTGGGAGAATCGCCCCCAGTATGCTGATACACTAAAGTAAGCAGTTGCATTTGAGTAAATCCTGCTGAATTATGGAGTAGGCAGTACTTCCCTGGAGCAGAGAAGCTATGGCATCTCCTCCGGAGCCTTCAACATGTCATTGATGAAGACGAACATCTCGCCAAGGCCATCCCCACACCCCCACTTCTTGCCTTCAACTGCACAACCTCAAAAAGACCAGTCCGCAGCAAACTACCCAGTCTTCAGGAGTACAGTGACCACAACACCACACAACCCTGCCACAGCAACCTCTGCAAGACGTGCCGGATCATCGACACAGATGCCATCATCTCACGTGAGAACACCATCCACCAGGTACACGGTACCTACTCTTGCAATTCGGCCAACATTGTCTCCCTGATACGCTGCAGGAAAGGATGTCCCGAGGCATGGTACATTGGGGAAACCATGCAGACGCTACGACAATGGATGAATGAACACCACTCGACAATCACCAGGCAAGAGTGTTCTCTTCTTGTTGGGGAGCACTCCAGTGGTCACGGGCATTCGGCCTCTGATCTTCGGGTAAGCGTTCTCCAAGGCGGCCTTCACGACACACGACAGCGCAGAGTCGCTGAGCAGAAACTGATAGCCAGGTTCCGCACACATGAGGACGGCCTCAACTGGAATTTTGGGTTCATGTCACACTATCTGTAACCCCCACAGCTTGTCTGGACTTGCAGAATCTCACTGGCTGTCCTGTCAGGAGACAATACACATCTCTTTAACCTGTGCTTAAGCTCCCTCCATTCACATTGTTTGTACCTTTAAGACTTGATTATCTGTAAAGACTGCATTCCAATCATTATTCTGTAAATTGAGTTTGTGTCTCTGTGTGCTCTGTGAGCATTTCTCCACTCCACCTGACGAAGGGGCAGCGCTCCAAAAGCTAAATGGCATTTGCTACCAAATAAACCTGTTGGACTTTAACCTGGTGTTGTTAAACTTCTTACTGAATTATGGAGTAATCAGAGGTCAATTTAAAAATGATTCATTTAGCAAATAATTACCTTCTGATAGAAACATTTGCATTCATTTGGCACCATTTACAACCACCAGAGCTCCCAAAGTGCTTCACAGTTGATGACGTACCTTTGAAGTTTAGTTACTGTTGTCATGTAGGAAATGTGGCAGCTGGGTTGCACACATCAAGCTCCCACGAGTAGCAACGTAATAATAACCAGAGTTCTGCCAATAGAGCAGGTACACTGGTACACTGACAAAGGAATAGGTGCCCCCCCCCCCCCCCCCCCCCCCAGCTCCACAGCTGTCCTGAAAACTGTTACAAGCCCTGCATGGTCCTTCCCCCAATCATCTTCCCTAAGTGCTTCTGATCATCTTCCTCCCATCCACATCTCCCAATCACCTTGCTCTCCGTTCTCGAGATCTATCTGAGAGACACACTGGGAAGGCAGTCAGCTCAAAGTCATTCTCCTGGAACCAAGGAACTACCTCTGACTTCCTGATTTGCACCCACAACTCACCAATCCTATGCTAATGAGACTTGGGACTCAATTTAGGGTGAGCCTTCAACTTCTGCGGCACACTCCCAGTATATCACCTATTTGAGACCCAAAATTGGGACAATATAGCCATTTAAAACATTTTCACACCAAAATTATTTACATAAAAACTGCACACAAACTGGACAATGTATTTGTAAAGCTGGCTATCTTATAATTGCAGTATTTTTACTGCATAACTTTAATTTATCTTTAAGTACAGCATGCCACACAACTGCAAGCACAAAAGCCCTTATTACAAACAGCCACTGTGTTGCAAAGTAAACGTTTCAGATCAGACAACAGCATTTTCTATTCAAGAATGTGCTCACCTCTCCAAGTTTTTCCTGTATCCTCATAAGTCTTCTAACACTAGGCCTAAGCCTCATCACCCTTTCCAGCGCTGCTTTCAGAGTTTGGAGATATTTCCTTTTTGTTTCCGTGGCCAGTATTGGTTGATATTGATGTACAATGCAGCTTCAATATACGGCCTCAGTCCTAGCTCTAGATAGCTGAAAAAATAGCAATGTAGCTCAGTTATATTTTATAAGCAGCATGCCATAAAAAGGGTAGTTTGGCAAAAGGTAAAGCCTTGACTAAGAATCTGAATAATGTATTTTTGTCTGTATTGTCTTCGTGAAAGTAAGGTAGTTCTGGCAAGCAAATTGCTCACTGGGACTGCAGCAGAGTGTTCAACAAATGCATATATTTAGAGGGAAGTTAGGAAGAAACACTGGATACCACTAAAGCATTGTCACATTGCTATTTATGGGAGTTGTGCACAAATTGGCTGCCACGTTTTCTACATTACAACAGTAACTACACTTCAGAAGTACTTCATTGGCTATAAGGCATTTGAGAGACCTAGTGGTTGTGGATAGCGTGGGATAAATGCAAGTCCTTCCTTCTTTTCCAAAGGGCACAGGTGAGGAAATGCCTATTGAACTATTGGAAATGTGGAACTTGTCATTGCATTGTACAAAAGGATAGACACTGCAATATGATAATTTCAGCCGATCAATCCATCTCCACATAAAGCTTGATTGTTAAAGATCATTTCTTTATGTATTCAGACTGAACACAAAGGATGGAATTTTATCTGCCAGGGTGTGGACACAAGCTGTGTGGTGGGTTAGAGTCTCATCGAATAATGATGTGTGGGGAATTTGACAAATTCCTGTTCTCTCCTGCATTTAACAGAGGTGCATTTGGAAGCAAGCGAGAAAGCCCTTTGAAGATGTTGGATCATGTATTTAAATATGTTAAATAGAAATGTCAGTGGCAATTTACGAACACACATGAATTATGAGCAGGTGTAAACCACAAAGCTCCTCAAGACTGCTCTGCCATTCAATAAGATCATAGTTGATCTGATTGTAATCTCAAATCCACATGCCTACCCCGATAACCTTTCATCCCCTTGCTTATCTAGAATCTAGCTACCTCTGCCTTAACAATTATGAAACTCTGCTTCCACTGCCTTTTGGGAAAGAGAGTTCTAAAAGTTCACCACCCTCAGAAAAAAAAAAATCTCCTTGCTTCTGTTTTAAATGGGTGACCCTTATTTTTAAACAGTGACCCCTAGTTCTAGATTCTTTCACAAGAGCAACATCCTTTCCATATCCGTCCTGTCAAGATCCCTCAAAATCTTATGTTTCAATCAAGTCGCCTAGTACACAGTACACCAAATGTGGTCTCTCCAATGCTCTGTATAATTGAGGCATAACCTCCCTACTTTTTTATTCAATTCCTTTTGCTATAAATGATAACTAATTGCTAAATGATCCTAATTGCTGGCTGTACCTGCATACTAACCTTTTCATAGAATCTGACAGTGCAGAAGGAGGCCATTTGGCCTATCGAGTCTGCACCAACCACAATCCCAACCAGGCCTTATCCCCATAATCCCATGCATTTACCCTAGCTAGTCACCCTGACACTAAGGGGCAATTTAACATGGCCAATCCACCTAACCCGCACATCTTTGGACTGTGGGAGGAAACCGGAGCACCTAGAGGGAACCCACGCAGACACGGGGAGAATGTGCAAACTCCACACAGACAGTGACCCAAGCTGGAAATTGGTCCCTGGTGCTGTGAGGCAGCAGTGCTAACTACTGTGCCACCGTACTGCCTCATGTGTGATTCATGTGTAGGACACTCAGATCCTTCTGCACTTCAGAGCTTGGCAATCTCTCGCCATTCAGATAATATGCTTCTCTTTTATTCTTCCTGCCAAAATGGGCAATTTCACATTTTTCCACATTATACTTTATTTGCCAGATCTTTGGCCATTCACTTAACCTATCGATATCCCTTTGTAGTCTCCTTATGCTCGCTTCACAACTAACTTTCCTATCTAACATGGTCATCAACAAATTTGGCAACCATACCATCAGTCACTTCACGCAAGTCATTTACATAAATCCGCAAAACGTTGAGGTGCTAGCATTGATCTCTCTGACACACCACTTGTTATGTCTTGCCAACCGGAAAATGACCCATTCAGGTCTACTCTGTTTCCTGTTGGCCAGTCAATCTTCTATCCATGCCAACATGTGTAACGCCCTACACCATAAGCTTTTATTTTCTATCATCACCTTTGATGTAGTACATTATCAAATGCTTTCTGGAAATCTAAGTACACTACATCCACCGATTGGTTCACCTTTATCCGCAGCACATGTTACTTCTTCAAAGAACTCCAATAAATTGGTTAAACATGGCTTTCCTTTCACAAAACCATGTTGACTTTGCCTGATTACTTTAAACCTATCTAAGTGCCCTGCTTTAATAATAGTTTCTAACATTTTCCCTGTGACAGATGTTAAGCTAACTAGCCTGTAGTTTCCTGCTTTCTTTCTCTCTCTCTCTGTTTGAATAAAGGGATACGTTTGCTATTTTCCAATCTAATGGAAGTGTTTAAATAGAGGCCAGGGTTTTCTGCACCTGACTGGGATGAGTGTGTTCCATGGTGAGATTGGAAAACGTGTGGAAGGCGCGGGACTCATTTCCTGATAACATACATCCAGGAAGTGATCCTCTCCTCCCCTGTCAATTGTGGGCTGTGTTTCCCATCGTCAAATGTTGCAAACTTAATTTGAATACATTTGTAGCTCATTATTGTGGCCACACATTGGAATCACCTCACCGCCATGTCAAATCTAAATCCCACATCAGCGAAAATTTAGCATGATTTACAATTTATGACCCCAAAACTCGGGGTCATAGTTTGAGGATAAGGGGTAAACCTTTTAGAACTGAGGTGAGGAGAAATTTCTTCACCCAGAGGGGGGTGAATGTGTAGAATTCACTACCACAGAATGTAGTTGAGGCCAAAACGTTGCCTGATTTCAAGAAATTAGATATAACTCTTGGGGCTAAAGGGATCAAAGGATATGGAAGTAAGGGGGGGAACAGGATATTGAATTTGATGATCTGCCATGATCAAGATGAATGGCAGAGCAGGCTCGAAGAGCCAGATGGCCCAGTCCTGCTTCTAGTTTCAATGTTTCTATGTAACTGCCTTCTAAAGGCAAGGTATACCTGGTGATCTGAACTTCAGGAGGAACTTGGACATGAGTGTGCACAACTTAGTGCTGTGCTTGTGAGGACCCCATACAAGAAGCGACTCCATGGATTCAGGAAGGGTGGAGTCACAGGCAAGTCTCCACAGCAGCTTCTTTGTGGCTGGCTTGTGGTGCCACGGCAAGATCAACAATGCCTCGGGAGAAGGGCAATAGTGTCAGAGGGAAGGGTGAGAAGGCAACCTCAGGGCTTGAGCAACACTGTTGGAGAGAAGGCAACCTTGGGACAAGAGATAAAGTGTAAGGGGGAGTCATGGCAGCACAGACTGAAGATGGCACACAAACACATGCTGGGAGGAGGGGGCAAAGATAATGGCCAGGCAAATGGAAAAACATGTCAAAGATGAGCACGCTTCCGCAGCTGAGACAGTTTAGCTTGTACTCAATTGACATCAGGCTAGTCAAGGAATTGTGCCCACTCAAGCAGCAATAATTCCTGAGAGTGTCAATGATCACTCCTCTACTTATAAACCCTCGTGTGCAGACTTTAAAATCAAATGAGTGCTATAATACTGCAGTGCCATTGGTTGACTGGACAAACTTCAGGATCCCTTGGTAAAGGTGGCCATGGAACACTGACAGAGGGGTGCACTCCTAATCCCTTGTATTATGTTTACATGAACTTGCACTTTGTGGGGTCCCACGCTCATGTTCATTTTTGGGGCCCTTCCATGATGTCACCCCCACCGCCAATGATGTGATGCCCCACCCCAATGACATAACTCCCCACCCCAATAACATCATACCCCATCCCTAAAGAAGTCATGGCCTTCCCAACCCCACCCACCTTCATCCAACAGAACGCAAAGGCGCAAGCCACAAAAATACACAAATTGATCACTGCTTACTTGCTTTTTAACTTGTAAAAACACACCTGTAATTGCTGAATTGAAATTCAAGCTTACCTGTTGTCAGAATCATGGTAAGGTGATCAATTTGCATTCAGTGTATCTTGAGGCGAGCAAACATGGAACTTGACGACGAGTAACAAGATGGGAAAATCAGCCGATGACATGACTGCAGCACAGGGCAAAACAGGACAGAATGAGCCAGTCCAGTGCAGGAGCAAATTCTCCAATCAACAAGACGCAATACTGCCATTCTGTGTATTTCAAAGTCTCTGTTTCAATTAAGTTAACTTACTTGTGTTCTCTCACAAAATCAAATAAGTTATTGACATAATTTCACATGAGTGGAGTGTCCAGTGAGTCCAAGTCCAATACCAGTGGCTTTGTTTGTCCGTTCTTTGTCCTACAAGAGACTTTTCGAAGGCCAATCTTGAGAGTGATGTGGGATGGCAGTTAGAACTATCTGCATGTGACCAGCAGCCATTATATTAAATGGTCTCTTTTGAAAAACAGAATATGGAAGAGGGACAGATTGTTTTGCTTCATCCCTTGTTGGCATGGCACTTTTATTGTACACTTTTTTTTTCATAGTCTTGCTGCTGGCTCAGACTGCCTGGTTATGGTATGGCCAAGCCCTCGCCTGCCTAACCCTCCTCAGGCCTTACCTAGGGGTCAAGTTGTCTCTGCTGCTGCTCCCCTTGATGCCTTCGGTTCACCTCATTGCTGACTCAGGCTGTCTGCCTGGCTACTTGGCCTCACCTCACCCTTGGTTGCCCAGCCCTCCTCAGCCGTGGGGTTCGAGTCGCCCCACCGCTCCCCTCGATGACTGCCGATGCCTGCTCCTCAGCCCTCCCACCCCTCAATCTTGACGAACTCACTGTGCTGGCTCAAGCTGCCTGCCTGGCTTTCTGGCCTCTTGCCTCACCCTCGGTCATTCAGCCCTCCTCAGCCTTGGCCTGGGGGCTGATTTGCCCTGCTGCTCCCCTTGACGACCGGCATAATTATTATTATTGACAATTATTATCGAGGAGGTGCCTCTTCTTGGCTCTCGCAACCCCCAAGCTCGACACCTTTGATGTGCTGGATGTCTGCCTGGCTGTCTGCCTGGCTATCTGACCTCCTTGGCACTGAGCCAGAAACCTGGCTGTGCCTTTTTAAAAACACTTTCAAGGACATCTTTGCAACTGCACTCTCTCTTCCTCCAAGTCACCTCTGCCTCTCAACAACTTTGGTCAATGTTTTGCCACTCTAAGGGGATTCGACCAGTCAGAGCTCAATGTTGCTTTGCACTGCCTGCTGATAGACTCATTGGGCGGGTTTTTACGACCAGGCTCGGGTGAGACCGGAAATTTCCGCTCGAGGTCAATGGAGATTTCCGTTGTCGGACTGTCACCCGCGTCAGTTCCATGTTGGGCGAGGTGTTAAAGTTCCGGCCATTGGATTTCTTGAGCTTATCTGCAAATTCAGAGCTATCCGGCTCTGGTGCCCCATCAGCCCCCAGCTAACACACCCCTATACCCTCCCCACCCCCCAACCCCAACCTCTGCCTAGGCACGGTGTGCTTCATTGTAAGTCCACATCTGCTTGCAGGAGGGATGTCCAAGCCCTGAGGCTGCCTTCTCTCCCTTTAGTCTGTGCTGCCATGACTCCTCCTTGCACTATTGCTTTTGTCCCAAGATTGCCTTCTCTCGAACAGTATTGCCCAAGCCCTGAGGTTGCCTTCCTTCCTTTCTCTCACTTGTTTTGCTACTTCCAGCAACATTTCAGCAAGGACTAAGTTGATAAAATTCCTCCCATAGCGTTTTGCTGATATATACTGTTGTAGTGTCAACTCCCATTCAGACCTTGTACAGCTGGTGGTTAACATGAATTGATCTCATTATTTCTTTCAAACAAAATAATATGGTCTTGGTTTGTGCCGAGATTAGGGAATTTGTCATATCGTATTAATTATTTAATCTTTAATATTTTACCACAAGCAGTTCATTAACTTCCTAAAATAAACACCAGAACAACCTACTTAGCCATATTTTTGATAAGATTAGACTATTCTCAGTGATTTCACATAAACCATTGCATTAAAAAAAATCATAGTTGGTTTTCAAGGACACTGAACAAATGGAGAAATTCATACCAATATTACAAATGAGTCACAGGCTCACTATCATTCATTTTCCATTACTGAGTGCAATTAAAAATGATTGAATCCTAAATGATACAGGGATGTGATAATAAAGGGAGATATAGATGATATTGGGAAAATGTTTAATGTGTTCATAACATTTTGTTGTACTGAATTCATCATTTTTAATGCAGACATTAATCTTTTATTTTAATTGACATAAAGGCTTGGATTTTGCAGTTCCAAGACCAGAAAACACTGAGATGTTTGCCAATATTGAGGGCCCCAACAGAACTGCAATTTACATGGAACTGCCTTTTGCTCAAATTCAGAAGTTGTTATTCACGTGAACGGTTCCAGGGAAACCCACACTGATGGTCCCACTGGGCTAACTGCCTGTTTTTAAAAAATTCTTTCACAGTATGTGGGCATTGCTGACTAGGCCAGTATTTGTGGCTCATTGCTAATTGTCCTTGGGAATGTGATAGTGAGCCGCCTTTATGAATCACTGTAGTCATGTGTTGTAGATACACCCACAGTGCTGTTAGGAAGGGAGTTCCAGGATTTTGACCCAGTGATGGAACGGCAATATAGGGGACGATTCTCCCAAAAGCGCTGAATTGGCGGGAAAACTGTTCTAGATCACAACTGTTTTGTCAGTTCAACTTCTCACTCGAGTCTCCCCACTCTGTGCACTGCAGTGGTCACAATCATGAATATCATTATAAACCAGGGGTGTGGGGCCTATTCGCGCCAGAGTCTGACAGTTCCAGAACTCTGTGCAAGCGCAGGGGCCCCAATCTGTCAGTCTCCCCATTTGCTGCCAGCTCAATTACTGGCCAGCCCAGGATCCCTGCAATGCTGCCCCCCCAGCCCCTCTCCCCCCCCCCCCCTCCCCAATGACCCAATCGCGGCCCCCACAACAATTTCTGGGCCAGCCCTGATCCCACCACCCGTTCCGGAGCACCCGGATGTCCAGCCTATCCCCCCAGCAGTGGCGATCCCCCCAACCTCCTCACCCTGGCAGGGCCCCTCCCCCAGCAGACCAGCCCCCCCTCCCACAGCCCGCCCCAATCGTTCCATCCCAGACGATCCCCATGCAGAGTGGCAGCAGGAACCCCATCCCCACCGATCACCCCCAGGCCATGCCCGATGAGCAGTGCCAAGGTCACCCCTGGGCATGGGCACTTTGCCCTTTGGGACATGCTGGGGGCACAGGCTGGCACTGCCTGGATGCCCATGCCCAGGGAGCACCACCACCCGACCCCCTGGGCGGCCCCCATTGCCCCCCTTCATTCCGGCAGGGTCTCCCGCAAGTTCCCCAAACGTGGGAACTAGTCTGAACCCCGCTAGAATGAAGTACTCCTGGTGGGTGGGAGATTCAATCGGGACCGGCAAGTTCTCGATAACGACATTTAAAATACATTAAAAATACATTAAAAAGAGATTCAAATGACTCACCTGTCTTGCCACCAGTTTCCAACGTGGTCTGGTCTCTGACTGTTCTCTGGCTCTGGGAGATATGCATGCATTCCCGCATTTCCCGCATCTCCCACCCCGACCCGCCAGAAAAGTTGCGGGTCGGGATGGGAAAATTGTCCCCATAGTTCTAAGTCAGGATGGTGTGTGGCATGGAGGAGAACTTGCAAATGGTATCTTCCAGTGCTTCTGCTGCCTTTGTCCTTTCTAAGTGGTAGAGGTTGAGGGTTAGGAAGGAGCTGTCGAAGAAACCTTGGTGAATTGCTATAGTGCATCTTGTCGGTGGCACACACTGCTGCGGTTGTGTGTTAGTGGTGGAGGGAGTGAATGGTTAAGGTGGTGGATGGGATGCCAATCAAACAGGCTGCTTTGTCCTGGCTGGTGTCCAGCTTCTTGAGTGTTGTTGGAGCTGTCCTCATCCAAGCAAGTGGAGAATATCGCATCACCTTCTTGACTTGTGTGTTTTAGATTTTGGTGAGTCAGAAGGTGAGTTACTTGTGACACAATTCACAGCCCCTTACCTGTTCTTGCAGCCACAGTATGTACATGGCTGGTCCCGTTCACTTTATGGTCAATGGTAACTCCCTGGATATTGTTATGTGGGGTTCAGCAATGGTAATGCCATTGAATGTCAAGGGAAGATGGTTAATTCTTTCTTGTTGGAGATGGCCATTGCCTGGCACTTGTGTGGCCCAAATGTTATTTGCCACTTGTCAGCCAAAGCCTGAGAGTTGTCCAGGTCTTGCTGAATATAGAGATGGACTGCTGCAATATCTCAGGAGTCGTGAATGGTACTAAACATTGTGCACTCATCCACGATGGAGTGAAGATCAATGATTAATCAACTGATGATGGTTAGGCCTAGGGCAGTACTCTGAGGAACTCCTGCAATGATGGCCTTGGACTGATTGACTTCCAACAACCACAACTAACTTCCATTGTTCTAGGTATGAATCCAACCAGCGAAGAGCTTTCCCCCGATTCCTATTTACTCCAGTTTTATTAAGGCTCCTCGAGACCACACTCGGTGAAATGCTGCCTTAATGTCAAGGACAATCACTCTCACCTTACCTCAGGAGTTAAGCTCTTTTGCCTGTGTTTGAACCAAGGCTGTAATGAGGTCAGGAGGTGAGTAGTCCTGGCAATGTATGCCTCCATCTCACCACTGGTGACCAGGTTCAGACCATTCAATATCTCTGCTAAATAGTAGACAGAAGAATATTATAAAAACGTGTTAGTCATTCATTGAATAATATTGTCAGCTGCAATCTCTCGGCACAAAAACCAAACTGCTTTATTCCCCTTTTATTAAAATTACTTTTTGTTGCACTTTAAATTTATAAATGACAGATTCTTGTGGATATTTAAACAATGGCATTTTGTTTCATTCAACCGCATACAATTAATATATTACTTAGGAATAATAATCCTTATAATTATAACGTATGTGCTCAGTTGGTTGAATCAAACGTTGCCACTTCCACATGCTTTCTTTATGAAATCAAATATAGTTAGTAAATATGCAAGATGTGCAGGTTGGGTTGATTGGCCATGCTAAAATTGCCCCTTGGTGTCCTGGGATGCGTAGGTTAGAGGGATTAGTGGGTAAATATCTGGGGGTAGGGCCTGGGTGGGATTGTGGTCGGTGCAGACTCGATGGGCCGAATGGCCTCCTTCTGCACTGTAGGGTTTCTATGTTTCTATGTTAAGTCTTTGACTCATCATTCTGATCTGAGCTGAACGCATTTCCTTCTAAAATCAATCTCATAGACTTCAGGTTTAATTTCTTACAGAAACTGTGTACCGTTGGAGGTCTTGGTGATGGATTTTACATTTTCCAATGTTATTAGCTGTTAGCTTGTTGTTACAATAATACAGAAAAATCATTTTTTATACTTTGTCAAATTGTCCTCTCATAAATATGAATATTTATGCACCTTATGTTTGCTCTTTTACTATTTAGTGGCTCAGCAGATTTTGTTGAGCCCCTGCCCTGAAAGCGCACCTTTTTTCAGAGTGCAAAATCTAGAACATTCGTTGAGTGTTTGCAAATGGGGGCAAAACTTGTTATCCCCAAAATTCTGCACTTTAAGGCAGAAATGCACATAACTAGTATCTTTGGAATGGGTAAATTACCTGCAGGGTTTGTCAAACTAGATGTGGTTGAGTTCACTGATTTTGAATGCCCACAAATGTCTAAAACATTGGGCTGTATTTTGCAGTGAACAGCAAAGCAACAGCACTTGTTGCTGACCTCAAAGAAAGCTGTCCACACGATCATAATAAAAATTCCCATTTTCCCAAAGGAAGTTTAAATCTGGTGTCAAATCAAGTGGATCTCCACTGCATGCAGCAGCTGATGGAAGCAAGCAGCCAATCGCATTAAATGTTCACCACACGTTTTCTTTGCTTCATGTACTATGCCCCTGAAGAGTCAAAAATAATCTACTCAGTTTGGAACCATTACTTACTGAGAGTAACTTAATATTGTAAAAGTAAAATAATTATCTACACAGCTTGAAAAGAGTCTGAGGACTCCTTTCTCAGAATAACTCCTCATTGAAATATATTCAAGGTTGCCAGAGAGTGTGCAGAGCAAGCTGCTCTAGTAGTAATGTACTGCAATAGTGTAACATTAAGTAAATAGGTGTCAAGGTCTCTTGTGGCTGTGTCAGTGCCACTACTCATGGTTATTTCTGTTTTCCTGTTTATCCTTTCAACCATTTTGTCATGAGCAGGCAGACCATAGAGAAGGCTATACGGGATTAAATGTTTTTATTCATGTTCTTCAAAGAACATTCATTGATATAAAATTTAAAAATTATCATGTTAATTCACTCGATAAAGCACAGTATACTTATAATCGTAAAACACCAACCCCAGTTTCTGCCATTTTCCATAGATTTGTTAAGCCAATATGTGATAAGCGGGAGTCACATAAAACATTTCTTAATGGAGCCTCAGTAAGCAAATCAAACATCAGTTATGATGTGTGTCATTGGGAAAATGCTGGAATTCATTATAAGAACGTAGTAGCAAGACATTTAGAAAATCATGTTACAATCAAGCAAAATCAACATGGTTCGTGAATGGGAAATTATGTTTATTAGAGTTCTTTGATGACTTAACAAGCAGGATGGATAAAGGGGGACCAGTAGATGTAGTGTATTTGGATTTCCAAAAGACATTTAATATGGTATCATACAAAAGGGTACTGCACAAGGTAAGAACTCATGGTGTTGGGTGATTGATTAACAGGAAACAGAAAGTCAGGATATATGGGTCATTTTCAGGTTAGTAAACTGCAACTATTAGGGTGCCACAAGGATCAGTGTTGCAGCCTCAACTATTTAGAATGTATAGAAGTGATTTGGATGAAGACATCAAGTGTAACGTAGTTAAATTTAGTTGAACTAAAATTAGTTTAAATTATTTTGACAGGGAGAGCATCCCTATTCTGTTAGCACAATAGGGATGCAATATAATGCAGTAAAACAATCGAGTCAGAGGAAGTATAACTGTATTAAGTTTCAAGGGAATAAGGCAAGGCTGAATGACCTCTACTTTAATGCCAGTAGTATTACAGGTAAAACAGATGAGTTAAGGACAAGGATTGACATGTGGAATTATGATATAGTAGCCATCACAGAGAAGTGGTTGAGGGAGGGGCAGGATTGATAGCTCAACATTCTGGCATATAGAATCTTCAGGGGAGACGGGAGGGGGTAAAAGAGGAGGAGGCATTGCATGATTAGTTAAGGAGTTAGTTACTGCAGTAAGGAGAGGTGCTATCTTGGAGGGGCATCAAATTAAGCTTGTGGGTAGAGCTTAGGAATTAAAAAAGGGTAGCCCTGTTGCTAGATGTTTATTATTGACCTCCAGATAGCGGGAAATTGAAGAGCTAATATGTGCAAAATTTGGAGAAGTGTGCACAAACAATAACAAGAGAGTAATTATATCAGGTGATTTCAACGTTCCTAACATTAATTGGGATAGACATGACGTTATGGGCTGGATAGTGTGGATTTCTTGAAACGTGAACAGGAGAACATTTTAGATCAACTTGTAGAGAGTCCAACAAAGGGACGGCGTGGTGCTGGACCTAATTCTGGAGAATGAAACCTTACAGCTGGTTGAGGTGGCGGTGGAGGAGCATTTTAGTGATAGCGACCACAACACGGTACAATTTAAGCTTGTTATGGACAATGATGTATACAAGTTGCAAAAAAACAGTTTTGGATTGGGGAGAGCGGATTTTAGTAAAATAAGCCAGTATCTGGCCAAGGTAGACTGGGAACAGCTGCTTGTGGGGAGATCTGCAGAAGAGCAATAGGGGCGTTCAAAAAGAAATGGGGAGTGTACAAGCCCAGCATGTTCCCTCTAGAGTGATAGGAAGGAGCAACAAGCCCAATGAATCATGGATGACCAGCGATATTCACGATGTGATGAAAAGGAAAAGAGAGACTTTTAGCAGGTACAGGGGAACAAATCAGCACAGGCATTAGTGGAGTACAGAAAGTGCAAGGTGGGGCTTAAGAAAGCAATTAGGAAACCAAAGTGGGGGGGGGGGATACGCGAAGGTTCTGGCTGGTAAAAAGTAGGAAAATCCTAAGATATTCTATAAATATATCAATAGGAAGAGGATAACCAGGGAAAGAGTAGGGTCCATTAGGGACCGGGGGAAATCTGTGGGTGGAGTCAGAGGACATTGGTAGAGTATTGAACAAATACTCCGCATCCGTCTTCACCAAGAGAATGCAGATGAAGGTATGGAATTCAGGGAGAGAATTCTCCCTGAAGAGAGACTGCGAGGTTGTTGAGAAAATTGACATAGGAAGTGACATGGTATTGGAGGTGTTGGCAGGCTTATAAATGGACAAATCTTGAGGTCTGGATGAATTGTGTCCCAGGCTACTGAGGGAGGCAAGGGAGGAGACTGCAGGGGCTTTGAACCAAATTTTTAATTCCTCTCTGGCCATGGGGGAGGCCACAGTAAGAAGTCTCACAACACCAGGTTAAAGTCCAACAGGTTTATTTGGTAGCAAATACCATAAGCTTTCGGAGCACTGCTCCTTCGTCAGATGGAGTGGAAATTTCCACTCCATCTGACAAAGGAGCAGTGCTCCGAAAGCTTATGGTATTTGCTACCAAATAAACCTGTTGGACTTTAACCTGGTGTTGTGAGACTTCTTACTGTGTTCACCCCAGTCCAACGCCAGCATCTCCACATCATGGGGGAGGTACCAGAGGATTGGAGAGCAGCTAATGTGGTTCCGCTATTTAAGAAGTGTTGTCGAGATAAACCAGGGCACTACATTCAAGTGAGTCTCACGTCTATAGTAGGGAAACTATTGGAGAAAGTTCTGAAGGAGAGCATCTATCTTCACTTGGAGAGGCAAGGTTTGATCAGAGATAGTCAGCATGGCATTGTCAGAGTGAGGTGATGCCTAACAAATTTGATTGAATGTTTTGAGGAGGTGACCAGATGAGGATAGTGCAGTTGATGTAGTTTATATGGATTTCAGTAAAGCCTTTGAAAGGTCCCACAGGGGAGACTTATAAAGAAGGCTAATGCACATGGGATAAGGGTAATTTGAGAAGGTGGATTCACAATTGGCTTTTGGGAAGGAGACAGGATGCTGGCAGAAGGCTACTTTAGTCCAAAGATGTGCGGGTTAGGTTGATTGGCCAGGTTAAAAATTGCCCCTTAGAGTCCTGGGATGCGTAGGTTAGAGGGATTAGTGGGTAAAATATGTGGGGATAGGGGAATAGGGCCTGGGTGGGATTGTGGTCGGTGCAGACTCGATGGGCCGAATGGCCTCCTTCTGCACTGTAGGGTTTCTATGATTCTTCTATGATTCTAGTGACTGGAAGCCAGTGTCCAGTGGCATACCACAGGGATCTGTACTGGGTTCCCTATTATTTGTAATTTATATAAATGACATAGATGACTATATAGGAGTAGAATTAGTAAGTTTGTGGATGGCACAAAGATTAGCCATGTGGTTAATGGTGAGGTTGAACATCTTGGGCTACAGGAAGATGTAGACAGGATGGTGTAATGGGCAGATAAGTGGCAGATGGAATTTAACCTTGAAAAGTGTGGGGTGATATACTTTGCAAGGAGTAATTTGATAAAGTATTCAATGAACGTCATGACACTGGGAAGTTCTGAGGAACAAGAGGACCTTCGTGTGTTTGTCCTTAGATCTCTGAAAGTGGAAGGCGATGTTAGTAGGATGGTGAAGAAAGCACATAGGACACTTGCCTTTATCAATCGAGGCATAGAATACAAAAGCTGTGAGGTCATGTTGGAGTTGTATAGAACTTTAGTGAGGCCATAGCTAGAGTACTGTGTGTGGTTTGATCGCTGCATTGTAGGAAGGATGTGATTGCACTGATGGCCGACCTGATTGAGGGGTACAAAATTATGAGGGGAATGCACATGGTGGATAGAGAGCAGTTGTTCCCCTTAGTTGAAAGGTGAGTCACGAGGGGACACAAGTTCAGGGTGAAGAACAGAAGGTTTGGGAGGGATGTGAGGAAAAATGTTTTTTACCCAGAGGGTGGTGATGGTCTGGAATATGCTGTCTGGGAGGGTGCTTTAGGCAGGTTTCCTCACATCCTTTAAAAAGTACATGCATGAGCAGTTGGCATGGCATAACATTCAAGGCTGTGAGCCAAGTGCTGGTAAATGGAATTAGGTAGGTAGGACAGGTGTTTTTCACGTGTTGGTGCAGACTTGATGGGCCAAAGGGCCTCTTCTGCACTATGTGATTCTGTGATTCGATAAATTTGCTGATTATGAGGAGAGCACAGGCAAGAATTTTATTTTTATTGGAGAAGGCACATGCCTGAAAAGATGTTGGGCCGGCATCCTGATGCCATCACACACTCGCGCAATATTTTGGTCAGTGGAAATGAACGGGAATCAGTTACATGCCAATTGACAATTAAGCAGTCAATTAAGGGGATTAAAAGTCCAATTGACTGGAATTTTACGTTGCCTGTGCGATTTATAGATTGGTGCACAGGAAACAAGGACATTTTTTCACTTTGCTCATCCAAGGGCAAGATAAAAGGGGGCAGGAGCATTGGCTGTGTGAGTTGTGAGGAGTCCAGTTTTGCTGTATTGTTACTGTTGAGATTTCAGATTTCTTCTCCTATTTGCTGGAAAAAAAAGCAGGGGATCTGTAAGCAACTCTTTGAGCTGCTGGCTGACGACAGATCCCTGGTCTCAGATCCAGAGTATATCTGTGACCAGGCCGAGCCTATTGAGATGTCCTCTTCTCTTTGGATCTCACATGGGATCTGTATTGTCTGCCTGAGAGACAAATGGGGCATCGGTTTTTAAAATTGAAATATCTGTTGGCAATATGTCTTTCATATTGGCCATTTTAATTTAGATGCCAGTAGCAATGTGAAATAGATCTATAAATCTATTTTCAGATTTAGCAGACTGCACTGTAAATAGACTTCACTACCTGATCCGGCCGTTTTTGTCATGTACTCTTGCTTTTTATCAATAGCAATATGACATTTCACCTTAGATCTAATCCCATATGCTCCCGCTGAATCCATGTGGTCACCTTCCTATAATCCTACACCACAGCCATGAGGACCTGCTCTTTCAAAAAAATGCCCTGTAAATGGGGAGCAGCAATTGAAAGAGGCATTGTCTTTCAACCTACTGATTTTAAAGAAGAGCCAGGGAGTTTCCCCTATTGTCCTGGTCAAATTTATCCCTCAACCAACAACACAAAAAATTAATATCTGGTTATTGTTAGGGTTAGGCTGTTTCCTTCCTGTGTGTAAAGATGGCAGCTGTATTTCCTACAGTGACTACGCTTAATTAGTTTAAAGTGCTTTCGGAAATCTTGAGGTTGTGAAAGGTGCTATGTAAATGCAAGTCTTTTCTAGTCCAAGGCAATCTGTAGAATCTAGTGTAGGTGATGAAGTGACAATTTATCTGCTTTGGTATGTTACTTAGGTGCAAGCATGTTACAAGTTTTGAGACTATACATGAATCGGTGGCTGATAATTACCTGGCATATTGATGCAACCAGACATTTTTAACTGTCATTGAAACATTATAAAATAGCAAAAACAGTAATTTATATCAAATCCAAAAGTTGTTGATGCCTAATAACAAAACTAATCATCATGCTTTGTATTTTCTGTTGTATGTTTCACATATTATAATCTTTGCAATTTGGATTCCGGTAGCTAGATCTATACATTTGCCCCCAGATTTAACAGCACAAACACTGGAGCTGGTACATGAATGCTAGACCTTGGAATCAAAATTTAAAAATTGGCTGCTTATTTGGTTAGTGATCTTTTCATCTCTGACTTAGAAATATTTGGGTTCAAGCCTCTCTCCAGAATTTGAGCACATGATTTAAGTTCACACTTCAGTGCAGCATTTTCTGGGTGCCATCTTGCAGGTGAGATGTTAAACTGAAGTCTGCCTTTGCCAAATATATGACACTTTTTGAAGAAGAACAGGAACAGTTTCCTGACTAACATATATCATGCAACTAACATTGCCAAAATATTATTTACTTCATTTTCATTTGGATGAATTTACTGAGAGTAAATTGACTCGTGTGTTTCCCTATAAAATTCATTGGTGTGAAGCACTTTGTGAAATCCTGAGGACTTGAAAGGGACTCTATCAATGTGGAGTTTTTTTCGTTCTTTCTTAAAAACTGGGTGCTTGCAATTGGTTAAAACATTATCCTTGCATCTCTGAAATCTGCATTTACATCTAACAAAGAAGAATGGAATGAAAATTTATTCTCTCTGCCAATCCTAATTAAATGCATTCGAGCTGGCCCAACCCTGTTCCTGGTGCACGTTAGTGCGCTGCGCAAAATTGTCCTTTACTCTACATGTATTGGCGCTGAATGTTCTCATTCAGGATGGACATTGTGGGAAGTGGAAAATTCATGCTGCTCTTGATGGTGGATGCATTACTCAGATTGGGATTGAGTAGACAGGTTTACTTTGCATCTGCAATAAAAATAGAAAATATTCGAAATACTCATCAGATCAGACAGTATCTATGGAGAGAAACACAGGTTATCGGGCAGGATTCTCCAGCTGTTTGCTGGCAGTGGGATTCTTTGGTCCCGCTGGCAGTGTACCCCCGCCCACAGGTTTCCCAGCGGTGTGGGGTGGGCTCAATGGGAAATTCTCTTGGCAGTGGTGGGACCAGAGATGCCCACCGCCAGTGAACGGCGTGAACATGTGACTGGGAGACCGGAGAATCCCACCCATCATTTCAGGTCGATGACCTTTGCATCTGAATGTTTCTGTGGCTGTTTGAAAGTGCTAGGATTTCTCAAGCTACAATACAATAAACATGGTCAAAATGCTTCTTCTGTGAATCCTTAATTTAAGAATATTTTCGAATGAAGCTTTTAAAAAAAATGCCACCAGTCTGGTACAAATTTGCAAATAGATTAATAGCAGTGTTGCAGGTCCAATTAGGTCAAGACATTTTGCTTACATGCTTGTGACTGCTGGATAAAATCAGGAACTGAAAGTTACTCTCAGTGATAACGACCATGAACCAATCATTGATTGTTGTAAAAACCCGATATCCTTTAAGGAAGGAAATCTGCTGTCCTTACCTGGTCTGGCCTACATGTGACTCCAAATTTCCAGCAATGTGGTTGACTCTCAAGTGCCACTCTGTTCAACAAATGCTGGCCTTTATAGAAATGCCCACAGCCAGTCAGAGAATAAATTTTTAAAATATTTAATTTATCAGATAGGCCTGCTATTTTTTTACCCTGCTGTACAATGTTCTATTGTATGTGGATGAAAACAAACAATTTGATATTCAGCATGCTTAGGAACCCTATCCAAGGAATAAAAATGGTTTTGTGAAAATCCTTTATGACAGCTGCTATCTCTTGAACTTAATGGTACGGCTCATTTCTAAACATATTTTACCGACAATTGAAATAGGATTTGCATCAAATGTATTCTTTAGAATTCTTTGACTGTATTGGAAAACATCAATAACTGGAATGTATTCATTTCAATAATAATAAAAATACAGCAGATGAACTTTTGTATTCTTATAAAGACGACAGACATTGATTCACTTTTTTTCTGTGCTTTGTCAGAACCTGTTCCGATACCTCTGGTCCCAGCAAGAATGGGTGGAAACCTGATAAATATTCAAATTTCCCAGTTTACATCTGATTAGCGGGCTTGAAGTCCGATTCAATTCCCTCCCGTTATTCACCTGTGTCCCCAGTGGGACCCCACTCACTCAACACCACTCCCCCTCAAACCCTCACTCAGCTCTCCCCACTCAGATCCCTTCCGCCTCAGATTCCCCAATCAGAGCCCCACCTAGCTGCCCTCCCTTTATAGCCCCAATCAGGCCATGCCCCTTGGCAGTACCAATGGTGCAACGCCCCCTGACATTGACACTCCGACCTGGCAGCTAGAGCCCTGAGGGGGGTCAAGGAGGTAGGTTCAATGACTATTTGTCTTATTGCCACTGCCAGGCTGCAGAGGAAGGGTCCCTCAAGGGTCCTGGGGATTGTGGGATGGGGCTGGGGGCAAGGGGTTGACCTTGGCACTCTCCTCTGGAATGGGGGTCTCATGGCTGCCCTTTCTAGCACTGGTGGACCTGAAGATCACCTCTTGGGTGGTCAGGTCAGTGATTGTGGGTGTAGGGGGGGTGGGGTCAGGCTGGCGATCAAGGGCAGTCGGGCCAGTGATAGTGGCGGTGTTAGACTGATGATCGTGTGGGGTATGGCGGAGAGGATCGACCGGGTGGGGGGGCATGGGGGGGATCATGGATGCAGATTAGTCCATGCAGATGGGGGTTTCGCAATAGACCACGGGCCCCCATGGTCACTGGGGGAGGGGGAGGTGGGTGCTTTGTTTGAGGCTGGCTGAGAACAGCAAAGCCTGAGTGACAGGCCTCTGCTGCTAGAGACCTGCACATGCGCAATTTAAGCAAGAGACCGTTCCTGAGGTTTTTTTTAGTCTAAGTTGATAAGATAGCAGATTTGAACTCGCCCAAAAAATGGTTCAGAAAATATCTCGTTTTCTCACCTGATTTAGAATTTGTTTGGTAAGATCATCCCCAAAGTGTTTACATCTAAAACACTAAATGCTTATTACTGAGTCTTGATTATCTTTTTCTGTTCCATGCAAGGTTTATTTTAATATAGTATTTACTGTTTGGCATTCATTGTCTCCCTTCGTTCAAAATTTATGGGCCCTGCCCTCATGTCACTGCATGTATTAACATCAACACCAAATCCAGAACAAAGAAGGAGTTATCCAACAACTCTATTCAATCTGTGTCTAATATTTAGCAGGAATTATTCGGAGTCACCCTTGTGCAACCCTTGAATGTATGTCTTGGTTGCTTGTTTAACATTCACAGTGCCCAATGAAGTATATCCTCAGTGGTTGTGTTTTGGGAGATGAAAGGCTTCCACTGAGAATTTTCAAATAGTCGGAACGAGTGAGCTCAGTCAGCTGTGGGCCTTAAGGACCTGGCCACAGACTGCAGTACTTTGATGTCAGTGAGGCAATCAGTCCAGTCCAGCTGGCTGTGCGGCACTGCCTGACCTGATGGCAGGGTAATAGGCATGTTGGCATTCTGGGTGAAGATGGCAGCTGCCTCACCCATGGGGCCAAGGGCACTCTCCTGGGACTATGAGCCTGCACTCCTGCGGCTTTGTGCAACAGCAAAATGAGAGCAATGTGACCCTGTGGAAGCTCTTGTCAATACTGACTGCTAGAACCAAGATGGCAGCCATTTCAACTTCCACAAGTGAAATGTGAGCTTCATCGTGGTATATGCCACTGTTTTGTTTATGGAGCTGACTACTCGCTCCATTTTGGATAGTAGAGTCATCCCCATGCTCTACCCAATATTAAAGTTAGGCTCTTCTCCTGATGATGGGCTTCTCAGTGCACTTGAAGTCTGCATCTGACCTCTGTACAGCAGAGCTACTAAATAATCACACTTCCCTGTGAGTTGACTCCTGTGGTGTTCTATCTCTCTGCCATAGTTTCTGCACACTTGTGGCTGGCTACTCTCTTCATAAAGGCCCCTTCTCTAACATTCCTTTTTAAGTATATTGTTCTCTGAGTCAGTGATTGTCAGGGTCAGATCAAGAGAAGCTTAATCTGTGTGAAATGAAGGAGAGTGACCATGAGTCAGATTTTAATGTGACAGAAAAACAGAAAGACAAGTGGCTGCTAAAAGAATCTTCCAGCATTGCCATTTTCCAAAGCCATGATTCTTCTTCCTGTGATGGCCATCACCATTTCTTCCACAGAGTGGAGGATGTCCAGCTGGGGGCTGAGCCTCTTCCAGTTGCAGCCTCTGTCACATGCAACATTCTGCAAGAAAGGAAGTCTGAAAGGAAGTGTGTTAGTGACTTTCTTGTGATGTGTTTACAGAATATGAGTCCAATTGAATTTTTAGGCCAATCAACTTTAGTGATATTTGTTGAGGAATAAACGTTGGCCAGAGCTCCACTTATCACCTCTGAAAAGTGCCATGGACTTTTATAACCACCCTGAGAGTGCAGACATCAAAAAGATGATACCCAGCACTGTGTGGGAGTGTCAGCCAAAGTTATTTGCTCAACCCTGTGCACTGAGGTTGGAACCTTCTGACTTAGAGGCAAGAGTGCTACCATTGAGCCATAACAGGCAGCCAATAGAAAGCCCACATTTCTCTGTAATTTATTTGCATATTGTTCATATTTTCTGTTCCTATCTACAACAACATCAGCTTGCACGTATATAATGCTTTCAGTGTTTTAAACCGTCTCACAGGCCTTTATCAAATAGAATTTGACACTGAACCACATAAGGCGATATTAAGGCAGGTGACCAAAGCCTTGATCAAAGAGAGAGGTTTTAAAAAGTGTTTTACTAGAGAGCAAGGTGGAAAGATTTAGGGAGGGAATTACAGAGCTTGTGGCCTAAAGACCTGAAGGCAATACCACCAACGAAGAGCAAAGTAAATTGAGGATGTAAAAAAAGGCCAGAATTAGAAGAGCACAGAGAGTGCAGGGCTGGCAGAGATTTCAAATATTGGATGGGATGATGCCATGGAGGAATTTTAAGACAAAGATGAGTATTTTAGTTAGTACAGACACGATGGCAGGATTTTCCGGCTGCACTCGCCCTGAAACGGGAAAATCCCGCCCGAGGTTAATGGACCTTTCCACGGTCCGCCCCTCACCCGCTACGATTCCTGTGGTGGACGGAACAGGAAAATTTGCCCCGATGGTCAATATGGCCTCCTTCTGCACCATAACAATTTTGTGATTCTGTGATTTTAAAATAATGGAATTGTTGGACTAGCAGCCAACGTAGGACTGTGGGAATAAGGTGATGGGTGAACGGGACTTCCAAGCTTGGATCTTACTATTGCGCTCATTGTGGCTAGGTCAAAATCAAATAATCAGAAATGTCCAAACCTTATAGCTTTCTTCAGATGCTAGTTCTCTCAATGATTAAATTCACCAATTTATTTATGAAATGCGTCAGCGAGGTCCAGAAAAATAATCAATTTTCCTTTGCTGGAAACCACATTTTCTCAATGAAGTACCATTTTCAGAGAAGGCCTGTAAACAATCAACCAAAACGCTGCATGCCTGCCGTTTTGATAGCAAGGCAACAGATACATAAATATATTTTAGGAAAATAACCTTTTTCCTATTCAAACAGCTATATAAAAGAAATAAGCAGATGTGATTGTCATCATTTGTAATGTTGAGTTAGGTGCTATCTATTTAAACTCTCCTACTGGCTATCTGTTTCCTAAATTTATCTCATTGTGTTCTAGAATACTTATAATAACATCATATTCAGACAAATCAAAACAACAATCATTTATTTGGAGCAAAATAAAACAGGTATCATTAGTTATCACCTAGAAATTCAAGAAGTCAATGAAGACAAAACTTAATTCTTACTTGATAATCAGTCCTGTAAGAAAGCAATAATAGAAATTTATGTGTGGCTGATAAATTCTAAATTGTCCTTTTAAATTGAAGTTATAAAAGCTCTTTGGTCCATCAGCTGCACAGTTTTGCTTCTGAAAAGAGTTTAAAATGTATGTGTATGTAGGGGAGTGTGTTTACCACCTTATGCATTCACTCTCACCACAACCAGGTCCACAATGGCATCAGTGTTTACCATGTACAAGATGCATTGCAGATGTGCGCCAAAGCTACTTCAAAAGCGCCTTCCAAGCACATCACCTCTACCACCTAGAAAGACAAACATTGCAGAGCGCTAGGGAGGGTCACCTGCAAGCTTTCCTCCAAGTTACATGCTACCCTGACTTGGAATCTTGGAATGTACTCACAGTCTTTCAGTGTTGTTGGATCTAAACCCTGGAACTCCCTCCTTAAAATCACTATGGGCGTACCTATACCTTATAGACTGCAGCAGTTTACAAACGTGGCTCACAAAAGGGGCAACACAGTGGTTAGCACTACTGCCTCATAGTGCCAGGGACTTGGGTGTGATTCCCTGCTTGGGTCAATGTCTGTGCGGAGTCTGCACATTCTCTCCGTGTCTGCGTGGGTTTCCTCCAGGTGCTCCGGTTTCCTCCCACAGTTTGTGCAGAATGCTAAATTCTCCCTCAGTGTACCCGAACAGGCGCCGAAGTGTGGTGACTAGGGGATTTTTACAGTAACTTCATTGCAGTGTTAATGTAAGCTTACTTGTGACACAGATAAATAAACTCACTAGAACCTTCTCATGTGCTTTTAGGGCAATAGGTAATAAATCCAAGCCCTGCCAATGATGCTCATACCCCATGGCTAAATTAAACAAGATACTGTCGATGTGATGTAATGTCAGTGAATCTAGCTACACACAGTGGATTACTTTTTTTCTCTAATTTCTCCTCCCCAGGTAATTTCCCAACTCCGGATTCTAAGCAGGTCAATGACAGCTGGCTGCAAGTTTGACAGAGACATCTGGTCTAATGAATTGTCTCCAATTCTCAACCTCTGGAAGAAACTTAATCAGGTAAGGTGCTGTCCAAATGAAAATCATTACCTGGGATTTCCTCAGGAGGTTTCCAGCCAGAGTTGGCAAAACCCCAGAAAAACAGCGAAAAAGAACATGTTATTTTTTCAGCAGCATGGTGGCACAGTGGTTAGCACTGCTGCTTCACAGCACCAGGGACCCGGTTTCAATTTCGGCCTCGGGTGACTGTATGTGTGGAGTTTGCACAGCTTCAGGGACCTGGGTTTGATTCGCGCCTCAGGTGCCTGTCTGTGTGGAGTTTGCATGTTCTTCCCGTGTCTGCGTGGGCTTTCACCGAGTGCTCCAGTTTCCTCCTACAGTCCAAAGATGTGTAAGTTAGGTGAATTGGCCACAGTAAATTGCCCCTTAGTTTGTGTGAGAGTGTGCCCTGCGATGGATTGGTGTCCTGTCTTGGGTGTACCCTGCCCTAATGCCCAATGTTTGCCAGGATGGTCTCCAACTCCTAGTAAGCAGTTAAGTGAAGTGAAGTGTTGAGCTACTTGGTGTTGTCGATCTGCATTCATCCAGACGAATGAAGAGTATTGCTTTCCTGATTTATGCCTTGTGGACAGAACCATAGATAACTTGGAAGCAAGTATCAGAGTCCAACCCAACAGAGTACCATTTCACCACCTCACTCAGGGAATTTGAACAAGGGAATTTTAAGGGTTGATTTCTTTCAAAGAGAGGCTTTTTTGCATTTAGCATTCAAATTTACTTTAATTAGAAGTTTATTTCACATTCTGAGTTAGGGATAACCAAGCTGCCTGCTCATGGCAACTGCACAATTAATTAGTGGCTAGTCCAAATTGGTCACCAGGGCCTGACTTGGGTTTTTAGAATGTATGCCAGTAATAATACAGAAGGCTTTCGATTACACATGAAGTAAGTAGCATTGAGCCCAGCTCAATAGAGTACTGTTTTAACAGCATACTTAATTTGGGGAAATAGGTGAGAGAAGGAGTGATGGTATTGTCAACAGAGAATAGGTACCATGAACACAATAGAAATTGACAAATTGCTTGAATGTGTAATTGTTTGATGTCACAGGGAGAATACAAGTGATAGCCAGGCACATTGCCAAATGTAGCCCTAGCCTTGCCTTCGCTGATGCCATTCACTCCTGGTGGCCTGACAACATCCACAGTTGCCAGCTTCATCTTGGTGAGCGCCTGGATCTAGATCTTCACCTGTTTTCTGCTTCTCAATTTTATACTCACTCATTTTTGTTCTGTGCACAGAGAGGGAAAGAATTGGTGCAAGAAAATGGATGAGCATACGTGTGGGGCTTCTTCATACAATTTGCATCCTAAGAATAAGAAGCATTGATTTATGAGCAAGATGTGAAAGTGAAATGGAAAGGAAGGGGCTGAACTTTGAATTGAGAAAGCATGCATCTGAATAACACAATACTTAACATTTGCTATCAGGTGAAGGCAGAATGCTGTTACAGCATGTTGTGAAGGCAGCCGTCAATAAGTAAAAGTATGTGACTCGTTCCGACACTGAATTCAAAGTTCTGGGAATGTTATTCTGTGAGTTTGTCATCCACATCATCTCCTCAGTTAACTTGCTGCATTACTGTCAGTAAGGTAGAAAAAATGCCTTCCCCCAGGCCCTCAATGTTTGAACAAACTCCCTCACATTTGAACCTGGGTTCTCAAATATGACTAATTTTGCAGTCATCTGATCTTTGCACAGAGCCAACCAAAAGTTGATGTGGAACGCAAGCTGCTGCAGATATTGGAAATTTAAAATAGAAGTATAAAATTCAGGTAGCTCCTTCATCAGGTGAGTCACTCACCTGATGAAGGAGCAGCGCTCCGAAAACTCGTGATTCCAAATAAACCTGTTGGACTTTAACTTGGTGTTGTGAGACTTCTGACTGTGCCCACCCCAGTCCAACACCGGCATCTCCACATCATTGATACAATCAGATGGGCAGTCTACCAATCATATACAAATGAAGCCTGGTAGTTATAGTCAGGGCCACACTGTTGTTTATAAATAAAAGCTGATACACTACAAAGATTATCTGGTCTAATTTTCTTTATTTCTCACATGGTTGCATGTCATCAAAACTAGTTTTCAGAAATTCCCTATTAAACTTAAAACCTGTTCTTAAAATTTGCAAGATTTCTACATAATTAATTGCATTTTGGTATTGAATGCTGTTGAATAAGTATTCACTTCATATCAGACTTTAAATATAAAACAATTTCCAGATGTGATTTTTCATAGGTATAATGAGGTTGTCTCTGATGCAGTTTCACCACTAATATTAATTTTGACCTTTATAACAGACACTGTTCCTTGCACAGGTAGCAGTTAAATTCCAACTGTAGAGAAATTAAATTTTGCTTTTAGTATTTGAACAGCAGGAGTTGTGGTTAATAGTTTTTTTGTTACCTGTCTTTCATTTTCTGGTAATGTTCCAACAAAATATTAAACAAGAATATAAATACTACAATTCTTTGTGAAAGTCCCCTGAGAAACAAATGACAAACTGCAATAATTGGTGATTATGTAAGACTGTAGAGGGTCTTAACTCAGACTCTTCACTCATCTAGCTGAAAGATTTGCACCATATTTTACTGACCATTGTGTGAAATGATAGCAAAATAGATTTGCCTTTTCTTATTGAGTCAATTTATTGTAAGGGCCTGTAATGGGCAGCAGATCCTGCTTTCATGGAGCGCTGTCGCCTGCTGGACATTTAGGACCCTATCTATTATAAATCATGAAATGATCAGTTAGCATTATTATGCATTGTGGTTAATAAGCATTTACTTTAAAACAATCCTAATCAAATTGCACTGGATTGATGAACTACCAACTCTTCTTTTCAACTGCTGATCCTAGCACTTGCACAGTCTTCGGAAATGTCAAATTGGTAGCTTTCGCAAAAAGCTTTTTTAGAAAGTTATGATTATTCAGTGACATTAGGGGCATATTGAAGAGTCTCAGGCCACAATCATCCAATCCCCTTTAAACATAGGGGTAGTCCCAGAGGACTGTAGGATTGCAAATGTTATACCCTTGTTTAAAAAAGTAAAATGCAATAAATTTTGCAATTGCAGGCCAGTCAGCCTGACAACCGTGGTGGGAAATTTTTGAGACAAACAACAATGCCTTTCTACAGTGTTATATAATATTACACAACAAAACATCAAGGAACTTTGCAGGAATTTTGGAACAGACATTTACACTGAATCACCGAAGGAGATATTAAGCTTTCTGGCCTAAAACCTGGTCAGAGATTTAGGTTTTCAGGAGCTTTTTATTGGAGAAAAGAGAGAAGGATAAAGTGATATGAGGAGAGAATTCCAGAGTTCAGATTATATTATGAGACAATAATTCAGATCAAAGTTTATTGGCATTTGAAATCATTTCAAAATTTGCAGATGACATGAAACGCAGCAATGTAAAAATGATCAGCAGGATAGTAGCAGACTTTAGGAAAGCATAGATGGAGTGATGAAATAGGCAGACATTTGACAGATGAAATTTAACACCGAGAAGTGATACCGTGATATGTTTTAGTAGCAATAATAAAGAGAAGCAATATAAATTAATGGTACCATTTTAAAATATAACCAGGAACAGAGAGGCACAGAGTACAAAAGAAAGGAAGTTATGTTAAACCTTTAGAGAAGGTTTAACATAAAATCAAAGAGCTCAGAATGATTGCAGCACAGAAGGAGACCAATCAACCCTTTGGGTGGAATTCTCCCATCCCGCCAATGGCAGGTTTAATGGTGGATGGATGCAGTGAATCTAGTAGGAGCCAAAAGGTTGGAAACCCACCGGTGTAAAATAACATAGCAATGCTCCCAATGGCAGGTTAATGGCAGGTTGGTCATCCCGCTGGTAGATGGCATGAATGCCATTTGTAATCATTTGCATCTCATGAATCCTTATTAAAACATGCATCCCACCAGGCCTTCCAATCTTCCACCATGCCAGCGGGAAATCATGTTGACCTCAAACCCAACTGATAAAGAGTGGCCTGCAAAATGTGGCCTTCAGTTCGTCAGAAACTTGGGGGTGAGTGCAACAAGCTTTCTGTCATAGTGCAGTGCTGCTCCTGATGCGCTCTCCAACACTCTGCTGGAACAGACCTGTTCCTGCCCTTCATTTCCATGCCAAGCTGGTCTTCGATGGAAAGAGTCGTTCTGCTGGACCCATGGACCCTCTTGTGTCACCATCTCAGATCAGTACTGTGCCTAGAGGTGGAGGGAACAGGGTTCTCCATCAATGGTAAAGCCCACCCAAGATTTGAGATAATAAACAAACTTGCATTCAAATGTTACATTGTCAGAGATGCCATCTTTTAGTTGAAGTGTTGCAGGGACAAATGGTGTGAGAAATTAAAATGTGACACTGTTGTTTGGGGGACCTGATTCAAAGTGGGGATTATACTGCATTTTGGGACAGTAGAGATTTAACATGTGCCCACCTGATTGTGCTGTTTATTTACTGGATTTAAACTCTGACCAATATTTTGTTCTACATTTACTTCAATATCTTAAAATTACTCCCTCTGTGTTCAATATCTAGGCATCAAATTGAGCATGAAAAAAAATACTAAACATCTTTTACAAAATAGGACTGATGTTTTTCCATAAGCATTTTAAAAATGTTTGATTTTTTTCCTTTATTAATAGCTCCCTTATTTTCTTTCCAGGGCTCTCAACTGATTCATCAAAAGATATCCCCTCCAAATGAGAAGCAAGGCTCCCCAATCCAGTCATTCATAATTTTGGAACAATACAATGCCATCCGCCTGGTGCAAATTATCCATC
The DNA here is from genome assembly GCF_964213995.1 of Mustelus asterias. NCBI lineage: Eukaryota > Metazoa > Chordata > Chondrichthyes > Carcharhiniformes > Triakidae > Mustelus > Mustelus asterias. Next base: position 80,139,460 of record NC_135810.1, read on the forward strand.
AGTCTCTGGCAGCAATGAGCAAAGTGATAAGAGGAGCATCTTTACTGACATCTTCTGTACAGAAGCTGGCCACTGCGTTAATGAATCAAGAGGTACAGATTGATCTTCTGAAAACTATCATTATTTAATTCTGAGTTTTGTGTTCATTGAATTTTAGACAATCGTACGTTGGCTGTTTAATCCCAGACTTCTTTTATGTTTGGTTATGCCTTTTTTTGAATGATTTAATAGATGTGAAATTAACAAAATAATCCTGATCCAAGTAGCTACAGATAGCTACAGTTAATCTTATGGAAACAGTTGACGTTCAAAAAACAGTCAAATAAAAATAAAACACCTCCTGGCTCATGCTAAACATTTGGCTACTAATAAGTACAGATGATTTCATAAGCATAAAAATGAAGTTAAATGTTTTATCTAGTTAACTGAAGTGTTTTAAAATATTTACACTATTTTCAGCGAATCTGCTGTGATAAATTGAGTAAGTAGCTTTTGTGGGCAGATAATTGAGGTAGAAACCAAATTATTTTTCCCCAAAGTCAATCCCCTCAAATTTCCTAGTGTGACTTGACCCTTCCTGTGATTTGTCTACAGAATTCTAATGTATCTAATTACCATAATATTGTAATGAGGGCCAATGCTACTATGGCCTTCTAATTTTCTGGATTTATGTTGATAATGCATTAGGATTACATTGAAATGAGAGATATAGGCTCCAGCTGCTCCTAGGATTAAATGAGACAGGCAGAAGTGAGAGTTTTTGAGCCAGAAGAAAGCTAAAAGTTTGAGTAATGATAATTGCAGCAGAAACAAATTTTTGAAGTGATTTTGTTTTGGCAATCAACTGACAAAATGATGCAAGAAATAGGAGCAGGAGTGGGTTATCTGACCCCCTTGAGCTTATTCTTCCATTCAATAAAATCCCAGTGTGCTTTGATATTATAGAATTGCTTCTAATTCCCTGTGGGAGTGTGAGAACACTGGGATATGTTAACCTTCCCTTTTAGTCTACAGTGAGGGTTTCTCAGGAGCAGGCACATCTTTCCTTATTAGCATAACTTTGCATATTATTATCGCAGAAGCGGAATCGGAGAGGATGTAGCAAAGAGATCTGAGGAAATATTTAAGCTGCATCCACCAAATATTAATATCGCTTCCCCTCCCGAACCCCACCCCACACACAACACAGTCAAGGTGTGAAGATCTTAGAGAACATGTATACTAGTTTGGTAAACTCCACCATAAAGGCACGAGGGGAGCTGTGTTGCTTATTGCATGAAAACAAATAACCACAGTCGCCTGCCAGTACTGCTCTGGTTGAGCGTATAAAAATGTTCGGGGTGATTCTCCCAAAAAAATTCTAAATGTTGAATTTGCATGAAAACTGGAGTAAATCATGCTGATTTTTTCAGCGGGAGTTTAAGAAAGAATCTCCCACACTCTGAACTGTATAGTGCACTAGTGAGAATTATGTTAAAATTCAGGGGCGGGGCCTATTCCCGCTGGAGAGGCCAGCAGCATAGCGCTGAGTGGGCCACTGTGCATGCGCCGAGACCCCTGTCTGCTGGCCTGCCAATTGCTGGCTAGCTCGATCACTGACCAACCACGCAGCCCCCGCAACGCCGGCCCTCTCAACCCTCTACGGCCCGATCACTGCTCCCTGACATGTCCGGGCCAGGGGGCCCAGGCTGGCACTACAAAGGTGTCAATGCCAAGGGGACATCCTTTGCACCTGACCCTCTGGGGGGGCCTCAATTGCCCCTCCTTCATTCCAGCGGGATTGGGCTGCCAGCTCCCCGCAAGTGGGGAGCTATAGTAAACCCCGCTGCAGTGAACCACTCCTGGCGGGCTGGGTAGATGCTAGCGGGCCTGGAGACTTCAGTCGTGGGCCCGCTAATGATATTCAAAATAGATGATAATGGGAGGCTGTATACATTAGAGATCTGACGGCGCCGGAAATCCGGCATTGGGAGACACGCTGAGGCCTGGACGCCCAGCGTGGACCATGCAAATTGGCCTAAAAAGCAGCGCAGCAGGATGGGAGAACTGCCCCAAACCTTAGTGCACCAAGTCCCTTTGGGCTGTCAACTTCTGTATTTCTGTATTATCACGCAGTGCAATTTGGGCAATTGACATACTTTATAAGGATGCAGGAGATGTCTGACTGGCATCACAACAGCATATGAGTTAGTTGAGACCATACAGTTTTATAGACTTTTGGCATTCCAGTATCCAAGATGCAATAGATGCCAACCAATTTGTTCGGTTTGTTGCTAACCCGATTGACTTGGTCAGTGGAACAGCTTTGACACCCTGAATGTACGAATAGTGTGACATGCGGAGAGTCATGCTAATGATGTATTACACTCTCCTTGAGCTCAGGAAGGAAGAAAATCATACCATGGATAGCTTCTGGATAAGAAAGCATGCCCCCACTCCTGTAGATAATGACCCCACCTATAGTTGTGCTATTTGTGCTGCTACCATAGTTTTTTTTTAATGCTTTCACAGGATGTGAACACCGCTGGCTAGGGCAGCTTTTATTGCCCATTCCTACTTGCCCTTAGGTTGATAGTGGTGAACCATCTTCTTGAACCACTATAATCTACACTGTGTAGGTAAACCTACCTTGCTGTTAGGAAGAGAGTTCCAGGATTTTGACCCAACTATGGTGAAAGAACAATGATATGATTCCAAGTCAGAATGGTGCATGCCTTGGAGGGAAACTTGCAGGTGATGGTGTTCCCGTGCATCTGCTGCCCTAGTCCTTCTAGGTGGTAGATGTCACGAGTTTGGAAGGTGCTGTCAAAGGAGCCTTGTTGAGTTGCTGCAGTGAATCTTGTAGATGTACTCACTACCGCCACAGTGCATTGGCGGTGGAGGGAGTGAACGTCTAAGGTGATGGATAGACTGCCAAACAAACAGGCTGCTTTTTCCTGGATGGAGTCAAACTCCTTGAGTGTTGTTGGAGCTGTCCTCAGCCAGGTAAGTGGTGAGTATTCCATTACACTCCTGACTTCTGCCTTGTAGATGGTGGACAGGCTTTAAGGAGTCAGGAGGCCTGTTCTTATGCACAGTATTTATGTGGCTGGTCCAGTTGGCAAACATCCCCATTTCTCACATTATGATGGAAGGAAGGTGGGTGATGAAGCAGCTGGGGATGGTTGGGTCCAGGGCACAACTGAGATGTTTGACCTTCAATCACCGCAACTATCTTCCTTTGTGTCAAGTATGACTCCGACCAGTGGAGAGTTTCCCCCAATTCTCATTCACTGCAGTTTTGTTTGGGCTCTTTGAAGCCATACTCAGTCAACTGCTGCCTTGATATCAAGGGCAGCCACTATTACCTCACCTCTTTAGTTCAGTTATTTTGTTCTTATTTGAACCAAGGCTGTAATAAGGTCTGGAGCTATGTGACCCTGGCAAAACCCAAACTGAATGTCAGTGAGCAGGTTTTTGCTGAATAAGTGCCACTTGATAGCACTGTCGATGACACTTTCCATTAATTTGTTGATGGTCAAGAGTAGACTGAGGGGGCTGTAATTGGTCGGGTTGGATTTGTCCTGCTTTTTGCGTGTCAGGATATACTTAGGCAATTTTCCATGTTGCCAGGTAGATGCCAGTGTTGTAGCTGTACTGGAACAGCTTGGTTAGGGGCACGGCTAGTTCTGCAGCATAAGTTTAGAACTATTGCCAGACTATTATCAGAGCCCATAGTCATTGCAACATTCAGTGCCTTTAACCATTTATTGATACCATGTTGATTGAATCAAATTGGCTGAAGACTGGTATTTGTGATGCTGGGGTCCTCATGAGGAGGGCAGGATGGATCATGCGCTCACCGCTTCTGGCTGAAGATTGTTGCAAATTTTTCAGCCTTGTCTTTTGCACTGATGTGCTGGGGTCTCCCATTAGGTGACAAGGTGGCACAGTGGTTAGAACTGCTGCACAATCGTTAGCACTGCTGCCTCACAGCCAGGGACCCGGGTTTGATTCCTCGCTTGGGTCACTGTCTGTGCAGAGTTTGCATGTTCTCCCCATGTCTGCATGGGTTTCCTCTGGGTGCCCTGGTTTCTTCCCACAGTCTGAAAGATGTGCTGGTTAGGTGCATTGGCCATGCTAAATTCTCCCTCAGTGTACCCAAACAGGTGCCGTGTACCCAAACAGGTGTGGCAAAACTGGGGGATTTTCACAGTAACTTCATTGCAGTGTTAATGTAAGCCTACTTGTGACACGAATAAATAAACTTTGAACTTTAAAACCTTTATTGAGAATGATATAATTTTGAGCCTACTCCGCAACATTATTGTTTAACTGTCCACTACCACACATGATGTGGCAGGACTGCTGAGGTCATATCTGATCTGCGGGCTGTGGGATCACTTAACTCTGTCGGTTGTATGCTGCTTCTGTTGTTTGACATGCATGTATTCCTGTGTTGTTGCTTCACCAGGTTGACACCTCATTTTTAGCTACGACTGGTCCTACTCCTGGCATGCCCTCCTGCACCCTTCATTGAATCAGAGTTGATTCCCTGGCTTGATGATAATAGTAGAGTGGGAAATATGTGGTTACCGTGAGGTTACAGTTTGTCATTGTTTACAGTTCTGCTGCTGCCCCACAGCACTTCATGGATGCCCAGTTTTGAGTTGCTGGATCTGTTCAAAATCTATCCAATTTAGCACATTGTGCCATACAACACAATGAAGGTTATCCTCAATGTAAAGATGGGACTTTGTCTCCACAAGCATGCTGCGGTGGTCACTCCTACAATATTATCATGGACAGATGTATCTGCAACAGGTAGATTGGTGAGGATGAGGTAAGGTAGGTTTTTCCCTATTATTGGTTCCCTCACCAACTGCCACAGACCCAGGTTAGTAGCTATGTCATTTTGGACTTGGCCAGCTTGGTCAGTACTTGTGCTTCTAAGCCACACTTGGTGATGGACTTTGAAGTCTCCCACCTAGACATTTCTGTGTCCTTGCTACCTTCACTGCATCTTCCAAATGATGTTCAATATGGTGGAGCACTGGTTCATCAACTGAGAAGGGGCAGTAGGTGATAACTATTGTATGTTTTGTCTGTTCAGAAGATCTCAAACTGTAACCTCATGCCTTGACTCACCCAACAAGCATGGTTGAGTCTCTTCCGGGTATGGCACCTCAATCACATGGATCGTCTTGGCATCCTCCACCCATCTAAGTGTCTTAGCCTTGCATAGTTTTCCAACCCAGGTGGTTGCAGATGAAATATTGCACTAAGATTACTGGACATTGCTCTCGCCTGTGCGGACATTTGGCTCTACAGCCACAGTAGACATGGTTGCCTACCCTGTTGTGGTCAGTTTGGGTATGGCTTCCTCGGTCCTTTTGTTGCTTTCCTAGCCAGACATTTGTGGTTGCTCTGTGGCATGGCTTGCTTTTGCCATGTAAAATTGATCTGTGTCGTTGGCTGATTTCAGACGATCTGACTACTTGGACAGCCTCTATAGCATCAGATCTTCTTTAGTAGCCTGTAATATGTCTAAGGGCATGTGCCTTATGCGTTCTGAATTAAGATTACCGTAGTCATAGCCTTCAGTCAATCTGTATAGTTAATTTATAAAAGAGTCAACAGTTTCTCCAGATTGTTGGACAAATTGTTGAATTTTGTCCTCTAAATGTTTTTAGATTAAAATTTTAAAACTATATCAAATTTAGCGGAGGAGTTGGCTATTGGGAAAGACTCTTAGTACTGTAGAGGATCAGAAGGACCTTGGGGTCCGGGTCCACAGGACTCTAAAATCGGCCCCGCAGGTGGGGGAGGTGGTTAAGAAGGCATATGGTGTGCTGGCCTTTATCATTCGAGGGATTGAGTTTAGGAGTCCGGGGATAATGATGCAGCTATATAAGACCCTCGTCAGACCCCACTTGGAGTACTGTGCTCAGTTCTGATCGCCTCATTACTGGAAGGATGTGGAAAAGATTGAAAGGGTGCAGAGGAGATTTACAAGGATGTTGCCTGGATTGAGTGGCATGCCTTATGAGGATAGGCTGAGGGAGCTTGGTCTTTTCTCCTTGGAGAGACGTAGGATGAGAGGAGACCTAATAGAGGTATATAAGATGTTGAGAGGCATAGATCGGGTGGACTCTCAGAGGCTTTTTCCCAGGGTTGAAATGGCTGCTACGAGAGGACACAGGTTTAAGGTGCTGGGGGGTAGGTACAGGGGAAATGTGAGGGGGAAGTTTTTCACAGAGAGGGTGGTGGGTGAGTGGAATCGGCTGCCGTCAGTGGTGGTGGAGGCAAACTCAATATGGTATTTTAAGAGACTGCTGGATGAGTACATGGGACTAAATAGGATGGAGGGTTATAGGTAGGCCTAAAAGGCAGGGATATGTTCGGCACAACTTGTGGGGCCGAAGGGCCTGTTTTGGTGCTGTAGTTTTTCTATGTTTCTTTCTATGTTTCTAAACTGAATTCTGATAAATTAACCTTCTTGTTCACGCCTGTAACATTTCAGCTTCACAGGCCTTGAATGAAATATTTTCAATTAAAGCATAGAGTTATTTAGGGTTTCCATTTTCTTTGAGGCATACTCTCCTCTCACCAGGTTTGCTTCCTTCCAATCCTCATCCATCAAAACCCTCCATCCCCTGCCTGAACCATAAAATTTGATCAATTTTATTTCAAATTTCCATCCTTCCCTCCACATCACGCGATTTAGCTCCGAATCTCCCCACTTTCGACTTTTCTATCTCAATTTTTGGTGATAGGCTGTCAACAGATTCCTGCTATAAACCCAACAACTCCTTCACCTAACTTGACTACACCTGCTCCCACTCTGCTTCCTGCCAGCTCTCTACTCTATTCTACCAGGTCCTCTGGCTCTGCCACTTCCAATACATTGCTTCTGATATTTGAGGCTTTTTTCTCAAATGAGGATTCCCCTCTGTGTGGTTGACAGGGGCCCTCAACCATGTCCTTCCCATTTTTTGTACTTCAAGCTGCAAATACTCTACAGGTTAGTCAGCTTAGGTGTGTATGTGTGTGTGCATTTGTATTTTTGGTTTGTGGATCACAAAGGATTAGCAATAGATCTACCCATGGGCTTAGAACATAAGAACATAAAAACTAGGAGGAGGAGTAGGCCATCTGACCTCTCGAGCCTGCTCCGCCATTCAATAAGATCTTGGCTGATCTTTTTGTGGACTCAGCTCCACTTACCCGCCCGCTCACCATAATCCTTAATTCCTTTACTGTTCAAAAATTTATCTATCCTTGATAAATATGAACTGCCTTGTTAAATGAACAGAGGCTCACCCAATGGGAAGCAGCCAGTGGGGGGGTTTTAAACCTGTGACTTTACCTGGACTAGCATTGTAGGCCCCAAGAGGAAGACTGTTTGACTGTAAAGCCACTGGGGTGGCCTTTTCCTTTGGTGTACAATAAAGGGTGTTGGTGACGGGAAACTAACACTTGGCCGAATTACTGCAGTTTGCTATTTCCCTTTTTTAATGCTGTTCATCAATATTATCTTTCAGCTCAGGTCAAGATTCCAGGAATCCATTAACTCACAAGACATTAGTTCAGCACATTATTAGTTGAATGACCATGTGAACTTATTAACATTTTACACAATTCAAGCAGTCACAATATCAATAGACCATTGACAGGAGCCTAACAGAACATTTCTATTACAAGCTGTACTTAAGCAGGTGACTGCATACTTACAAATTGGGATACTCAGCTGGGTCAGGAACAATCTCCTGTCCTTCCAAAGTGCTAGTTAGATGATATTACTCCCCTCTCTTTTGTATTTCCATTTTGTTTCTCACATAAGATCTTGTCTTTATCTTTTCTGCCATTTATTACCATAGTGTTTGTTTTGTGCAATTCCTGACACTGGGATCATTTCGAAAATCTCAACATTTAAGATTCAACTCACATATTTCTATTTCTGACCTATCTTCCTGTCCTGCCTGGTTTTGTTCAAGAGTGTGGCTTCTGTTACCAGAACTGAGTGGGTATAGATGGGTCTTTTTCTAAATGGAGGTCGGTCACCAGTGGTGTGCCCCAGGGATCTGTTCTGGGACCCTTGCTGTTTGTCATTTTCATAAATGACCTGGATGAGGAAATGGAGGGATGGGTTGGTAAGTTTGCCGACGACACGAAGGCTGGTGAGGTTGTGGATAGTCTGGAGGGATGTCAGAAGTTACAGAGGGACATAGATAGGATGCAAGACTGGGCGGAGAAGTGGCAGATGGACTTCAACCCAGATAAATGTGTAGTGGTCCATTTTGGCAGGTCAAATGGGATGAAGGAGTACAATATAAAGGGAAAGACTCTTAGTACTGTAGAGGATCAGAAGGACCTTGGGGTCCGGGTCCATAGGACTCTAAAATCGGCCTCGCAGTTGGAGGAGGTGGTTAAGAAGGCGTATGGTGTGCTGGCCTTTATCAATCGAGGGATTGAGTTTAGGAGTCCGGGGATATTGATGCAGCTATATAAGACCCTCGTCAGACCCCACTTGGAGTACTGTGCTCAGTTCTGGTCGCCTCATTACAGGAGGGATGTGGAAAAGTTTGAAAGGGTGCAGAGGAGATTCACAAGGATGTTGCCTGGATTGAGTGGCATGCCTTATGAGGATAGGCTGAGGGAGCTTGGTCTTTTCTCCTTGGAGAGACGTAGGATGAGAGGAGACCTAATAGAGGTATATAAGATGTTGAGAGGCATAGATCGGGTGGACTCTCAGAGGCTTTTTCCCAGGGTTGAAATGGCTGCTACGAGAGGGCACAGGTTTAAGGTGCTGGGGGGTAGGTACAGGGGAAATGTTAGGGGGAAGTTTTTCACAGAGAGGGTGGTGGGCAAGTGGAATCGGCTGCCGTCAGTGGTGGTGCAGGCAAACCAATAGGGTCTTTTAAGAGATGAGTACATGGGACTTAATAGGATGGAGGGTTATAGGTAGGCCTAAAAGGTAGGGATATGTTCGGCACAACTTGTGGGGCCGAAGGACCTGTTTTGTGCTGTAGTTTTTCTATGTTTCTACGTCACTTACCTAACAGCATCAGAATTTTGTCTAACCCATAATACTCTTTGGTACCTCAAACTTGCAATAGTTTTTCTGCGTTTGTCCCGAATTAAGAGTAAAGGCATAAAGAAAGATGTTTATTCTTTTCTTCAACAGGTCCGCACCTGAAGTTGTTTTTGCTCTCCATATAGATGCTGACTGACCTGCTAAGTGTTTCCAGCATCTTCTGTTTTTAGAATCATAAAATGACTCCAGCACAGAAGGAGGCCATTCAGCCCTTTATTTCTGTGCCAGCCCTCTGAGCAATTTGCCTCCTGTTAATTCCCTTGCTTTTCCCATTGGCCCTGCAAACTTTCCCCTTCAGATAATAATCTAATTCTTTTTTGAAAGTCATGATTTCTATCACACCACACTCTCAGGCAGCAAATTCCAGATCCTAAAAACTTCTTGCATGTTTCGTTAGTGTAATATGGGATGTAAGCACTTGGAATTCAAGGTTGAAAAAACAAGGTTCCTTTCTTCCATCAGCATCAAAACTGTATAAACTCTCAAGGGAAAGCATAACTTCAAGAAACAAACTAACTCAGAGATTATTCACAGCCAATGCTCCAGATCTCTCTGCTATTCAGGGCCGCAACTCCTCAATTCAGGAACTCATGAAGCTTGATCTGCTTCTTCAGCTCCTGGCTGCACCCCTGCTCTGTCTCTCTCCAGGAGGTTTCTCTGACTCAGGGTGTTGTCTGTCAGTCTGACCAGGACTCCTATTGCTCTTCCTGGTTCTAGCCACCCTCGGGGGCTTCAAGCTGCCCCATTCATGGCCTTGGTTCCTGCCACACTATTACTCATGAGTCTTAGACTTGCTGCTTTCTTCTTCGCCTCATAGCATCTGGCTCTGCCCCCGAGTTGTCAATGCTCTGTCTTGAGTTTGGGTCATGGGTGGGTTTCATGAGGGTTTCTCTGTAACCCTAAGAATACTACTGTTGGCTGTTAGTCATAAAAACCATTCCTGTTTATTTATAGATACTGGGCATCTCAGTGCTGTATATGAGATTCTACCTCTTGCTTCTCACCAGTTCTCAATCTATTAACTGAGTAATGTTACATTATAGTTATATCAGCATCAGGTGCTCCTGATGTCAACCCTTTACTCAATAGTCAAAGACACTGCTCCTTGCAGGGAGGGGTCTACAGGGGCCAACCAGTTTGCCTACTCACTGCTGTCCTCCACTATCGCCACTTGCTGCCAGAGGTCACGCTACATTTTCAAGAAAAAGAATGCTCCAAGAGCTAATGAGTTAAAATAGTTAATTTAAGCCTATATTAACAGTGCTGTTCACTAGAAGAACAAACTAAACTACAGGTCTTTCCACATCTACTCCAGTCAGCAGATGAATTCTAAGGATTTGTTTCTGGAACATGGTAAACGTCAGTTGATTATTTGTTAAATATTTGTAAGGAGATAAGGTCCCTAGTTAGCTATGATATTCTTTTACACATTTTATTTCTATTACATTGTCAAGGGTTTCATATTCACTGCATTTATCCCAATTTCAAAATGTTGACAGATTTAATTAAGTACAAGCTAGTAGTAAGAGGAACTACAAGTCAAATTTTGGTTAAATATGCAAAACATTTCCTGTGGGTAGAATTTTAATGAATAGTATTAGTAGGCTGCAAGCTATTATGTAACACTGTTAAATGTAAAATGTTACGTTTTATTAAATTTATTCTTATGAGCTTTAAAATGTTAATGCCCTTGAGATCCAACAGAGAAAATAACCTGGAGTCACAGTCAGAAATAATTTGTTTATTTAGAAGCGAAATAATCACAGCTGATGATTTTTCTTTAATTGGGACCCCTGGTGGTACTAGCATCGCTCTATTTATTAAAGTATATCTATTAATCAATACTAATTATAATATGTTTGAAATTAATAGCTGCCCAGAAGTGTTTCTCCAGCTAGTGGGATGTTCCCATCAACCATGTCCCATTTATTGTCATAAGCTGTAAACCAGTTGAATGAACAATGCCTTATTTCCCTCCTGCTCAGAAAGTCACTTTTAGTTCCGACTGCTTAACACATGTCGACCTATATTACTTGGGTGAATTTTATCAATCCCTGGCTGGATCCCTGGTGGCACAGTGGTTAGCACTGCTGCCTCACAGCACCAGGAACCCAGGTTCGATTGCTGGCTTGGGTCACTGTCTGTGTGGAATCTACATGTTCTTCCCATGTCTGCGTGGGTTTCCTCAGGGTGCTTCAGTTTCCTCCTACAGTCCGAATGACATGCTGATTAGGTACATTGGCCATGCTAAATTCTCCCTCAGTGTACCCGAACAGGCACCGGAATGTGGCAACTAGGGGATTTTCACAGTAACTTAGTTACACTGTTAATGTAAGCCTACTTGCGACACTAATAAATAAACATAAATAAATTTAAACACTAGTCACATACTGTGATTGAAGTTCATAAAATCAGTATATAAGAGGTATTATTTAACTGAGGATGCATCAACAGCTTACACTGTCTCACTTAACTGTGAAAATTCAAAGAAGTTGTTTTGGATTCTGAGCTTTACCAGTTCAGGTGAGGCTGAACACTAGCCTCAATTAGAAGCTGGGTGCAAGTGGAGTCCTGCGGGTTCACTTAATGAAACAAACCTTTCAAAGAGATATTTATTTCTCATGGTTTCTGGTTCTTTTTGCTGCAGTTTGCTCTATAACTTTGGTGATTTTACTGGGTGAGTCGTCTGTTTTTGCAGTTTTGGATTCATTTCCCTACTTCTATTTCTCTTCATTGTTCTTGGTTACTGCTTTGGAATTGCACCTTAAAGAGATGAAGATGGGATGAATGTTCCTTTACGGGTTTCAAATGTGTTGCATAATTGAGGTGAAGAAAAAGATCTTATGAAATGCAGGTACAATCATCTTTATGGTGTTTTAGATGTACCCATCAACATGCAAGCATCTTCATCTATGTGTCAAAGGAGTCCTTCCCTTAGTACCTTTACTGAACAATACAGGCTGCTAGAGCGTTATGCCATCATTTGTACAGTGATCTGAATTTGGATTGCCTCTTCTCACAGAAATAAGACTATCACAAAGTATAGCTTTTATAATTCCATTTTCTTTCAAGTCAACTTGACAAGTGTTTGCGATTTGGCTGCTCATCCTCTAGCCACATCCCGCCATACCTTGGTGAGAGGTTTTTTTCTTCCCATTGATGATAAAAAGAATGTGGTTCCTGATCCTCGGTGCACCTTCAAGGGAAGCAACATTGAACATGGATGCTGTCCTTGCTTTTAGTGGATTCATCATAAGCAACTTCTGCTTGTTTCAAGTTTCATTTCTGTATTGGCCCTTCCACTATCTGATTCAAGAAGATGACCATCATCACGGTATCAAAGAAAAGCCAGGCAGCGTGCCTTAATGACTGTTGTCCAGTGGCTCTGACATCCATCATTATGATTATGATCACCATTATGATCACCATTATTCCTACGAAACTCACCTCCAAACTCCGTGGCCTGGGCCTCGGCTCCTCCCTCTGCGACTGGATCCCGAACTTCCTAACTCACAGACCACAATCAGTAAGGATAGGCAACAACACCTCCTCCACAATCATCCTCAACACCAGTGCCCCACATGACTGTGTTCTCAGCCCCCTACTATACTCCTTATACACCTATGACTGTGTGGCCAAATTCCCCTCCAAATCGATTTTCAAGTTTGTTGCTGGCGACACCACCGTAGTGGGTTGAATCTCAAACAATGACGAGACAGAGTACAGGAATGAGATAGAGAATCTGGTGAACTGGTGCGACGGCAATAATCTCTCCCTAAATGTCAACAAACCAAAGGAAATTGTCATTGATTTCAGGAAGCGTAGAGGAGAACATGCCCCCTGCATTAACGGGGACAAAGTGGAAAGGGTCGCGAGCTTCAGGTTTTTAGGTGTCCAGATCACCAACAACCTGTCCTGGGTCCCCCCCATGCTGACACTATAGTTAAGAAAGCCCACCAGCGCCTCTACCTTCTCAGAAGACTAAGGAAATTTGGCATGTCAGCTACGACTCTCACCAACTTTTCCAGATGCACCACAGAAAGCATTTTCTCTGGTTCTCTCACAGCTTGTTATGTCTCCTGCTCTGCCCAAGACCACAAGAAATTACAAAAGGTCATGAATGTAGCCCAATCCATCACACAAACCAACCTCCCATCCATTGACTCTGTCTACACTTCCCGCTGCCTCGACAAAGCAGCCAGCATAATTAAGGACCCCACGCACCCCGGACATTCTCTCTTCCATCTTCTTCCGTCGGGAAAAAGATACAAAAGTCTGAGGTCACATACCAACTGACTCAAAAACAGCTTCTTCCCTGCTGCCATCGGACTTTTGAATGGACCTACCTCGCATTAAGTTGATCTTTCTCTACACCCTAGCTATGACTGTAACACTACATTCTGCACTCTCTCGTTTCCTTCTCTTTGAATGGTATGCATTGTCTGTTAAACGTGTAAGAAACAATACTTTTCACTGTATACTAATACATGTGACAATAATAAATCAAATCAAATCAAATCCACTAGCAGATTTCAGATCTCATCTTTCATCACACTCACTGCCCAGCTTGGAGACCTAAAACCCAGAAAAACAAATTAGAATGCAAGAAGTTGACCCATTAATTTTACTTTGGGTTTCACACACAAAATTCCACGCCTAAATCCCCACCCATCCCACCCCACTCCTAGTTCAGAACCAACCTTTTCATTGATATCTAGGCCCTGATGTCAATTTAGAAAACAGTTTAATTTGTATTTAGTTCAAGAGCTCTGCAAATCCTCTGGGCTCTGGGGAACCTAGTTTTAAAATATATGAATTGAGTGGATATGTTTGTCCGCGAATAATGATATCTTATCCTCATCGGCCTAAGTGGAATATATTATATTTCATACTACCAAACTTTGTATGCACAAGTAAGGGACAATATTTATTATGTTATCTTGAATGGGGAAGAATAATTTCCAGTATTTATTTCTATGATACATAGATGGCATTAACATCCATGCAATCATAAATATTAGGAGCAGTTACAATCTTGCATTTAACTTAGGCTGGCAGTTGAATGGCTTTCATTTTTAGTGATGGATGGAACAAATTTCACTGTTTTAATTGAAAATGCATATATAAAAAACCACTGGAGCATAATGTCAGTTATATCTAGATTCTATTATAAAAGGCGTGTGTTTGACTTGCGTTCTTTTTGCTCGATGCAGCCAGTGATTAATTAGTTTACTTAAATGTCAGTAAATGTCTACAGGAATTGTCATTCGTAACTGAACCTGTATAATTGGGTTTCATTACCAGTAATTAATGGCTAGACTTCGATGTCAAGAACAATTTTCATCTAAAGTTGTTGCCATTCGGCTAATGAATTACCCAAAATATCTTTGCTTGGAATGTGTTTTGACAGGTTTTTAATTTGAATATAAATGACAAAATAACGTGACCTCCTTTGCTAAATTCAAAGTAGTGTGGTGAACTCTTCCGAAATATTAATTATCTTTAAGTATTTTTAACATGACATGTGCTGAGTAGGAAAGTGAATATTTTCACATGATATAAGTTCATTAAGTATATGTGAAAGTCATTCCAGTTATCAGGAAATTAAATTATGAGGAAAGATTTTTTTCAGGCTACTGTAAGCCTAGAAATAAATTGTAATACCCACTTTGTTCTTACTGGTCTAAGAACTTCTGTAAGGAATCAGTAATCCAGAATTGCTGCAGTCCTTGTGACATATTAACTGTAGAATATCTTAAATGTTGTATCAGTGTTTTGAAAAACATATTGCAGCAGTGTGTCAAATGCTAACAGTGCCATAGAAGTACAACAAGGATAGATAGTTTCAAATTTCTTCTCACGTCTTCAAAACATTGATTTCATGCATTGAGTTGATGAATAATTCATATTAACTTGATAGTTGGAAGGTGAACAAATCCCTGTGGCCAACAAAAATCAACTAGAGATGTTACTAAACACTGAAAGAAATAAAATGAAATGTACCACAGGGGTTAAGAGACAAGTTTAATGCTCATAGTTGGCCAAGACCAGAGAAATGTTGCAATTTACTTGGTTACGAGCTCAGACACATTTGTAGTCAAATGTGTACCTCTAAGCCAATTCCATCACCTCATTCAACCCTTCCATCTCATTCCATCCCATCCCATGCCACCTCCTTCCTCTCATGTCAGCATCATCTAATGCCATTCCATCTTTCCATTCTTGCCACCCCTGTAATGTCACCCAATTCTTCTAGTCCTCCCATGCCACTCTATTCCTTTCATAACACCCCTCTGATGCCATTTCTTCTTTCCCATTCCTCCAGACTATTCGCATCATACCATTCCATCCTCTCCATGCCATCACCACTCTACATCCAGGGCAGCTTTGCTGTTGGATTCCCCTTAGCTTCTGCTGTTCTTTTTGTGTCCAACCACGTTCCTGTCACCAACTGTTGGCAAGCACATGCATTACATGCTTCAGTCTACCATGCACCCCATTTGCCTCTGCATGTGCCAGGCTCCACCCATCAAATCAACCTACTTACCAATCAGAAAAATATAGACAGTGAAAAACTGCTCATTATTGCCATAGATATTTGGGATGAAATTGGTATTTGGTGTAGATGTGTAATGGGCATTAGTGGATCAACAGCCTGCTTTACACCATTACAATTTTTTTTTCATTATCAGCAGAGGAAAAGAAAATTGTTGTGATCTAAAGAGGACGACCAATTTTCTCTTGCACATGTTACACCAAAAATACAAATATCTAATTACTGCAGATTAGCATCTTTATTTGGTTGACAATTAATTTGCTTTTGAAAACTGCAATTGTGAAAGTTGAGACATACTGGAATCAATATTTCAGCTTCAGATAAAAAGTTGTCATTTTTCATTCCACCTGTAGTGTCCTTTGAGCTGGCAGAACAAATGGGAAGGACCTGAAGACCCAATGCAGTACCTTAGAGGACTGGTAGCTCGTGCACTTGCAATTCAGGTAAATTTGGATATTACTAAGAGCCAGAAAATAGCATGAAGGCTTTAGTGGAATCAGATGTGGGTTTTGTTTTAAATATTGATAGCTGTGGCAAGTGCTTTTTTTTAGCCGATTCAAGCACATCACGTGAACAGAATGTGCTGCCTCTATGGATTAAGCACACTGTATGTTTTTCTTTCCTTCAATTTTGCTTTGTATCCTTTGTACTAATCATTAATAAATCATTACTTGTAAATTAGTTCATAGGCTTATTGAAGAGTTGGCATAAATTTTCTTCACCTCATTATACTGTGGTTTACATAGTTACATGATACATGGTCAAATCTTCAAAAGATGAGGTTTGATAGTTTCTCAAAACAATGTTTTTTTAATACATTTGAAGAAATATATGGCTTAAAGAATATTACTATATTGTGCATCAGTTTTACATTACTAGATATTAATAAACACAGGAGGTGCAGACAATGCCACAATGCATGAGGCTAAAATTGAACAGTTTTATTTTGTCAGTGTCAGGGGTTCTTAAATTTACATTTTATTTCTTGCCACATTTGTTTCTGGGCTGGAATCTTACCACTGTTCACGCTGGCAGGATTGTCCCATCCCAGCACAGTGAACGGAGATTTGGCTCACTGTCAAATTCTCCGACTTCGCTGCAGTGGGAGCGTGGCGTGAACATCAGGTAAGATCGAGCCCAGGGAAATTGTCAAACATTAAGTGTAGAGGATCAGAAGGACCTTGGGGTCCGGGTCCATAGGACTCTTAAATCGACCTCGCAGGTAGAGGAGGTGGTTAAGAAGGGGTATGGTGTGCTGGCCTTCATCAATTGAGGGATTGAGTTTAGGAGTCGGGAGATAATGATGCAGCTTTATAAGACCCTCGTCAGACCCTACTTGGAGTACTGTGCTCAGTTCTGGTCGCCTCATTACAGGAGGGATGTGGAAATAATTGAAATAATGCAGAGAAGATTTCCAAGGATGTTGCCTGGATTGGTTGGCATGCCTTATGAGGACAGGCTGAGGGAGCTCGGTGTTTTCTCCTTGGAGAGACGAAGGATGAGAGGTGACCTGATAGAGGTGTACAAGATGTTGAGAGGTATAGATCGGGTGGATTCTCGGAGGCTTTTTCCCAGGGCTGAAATGGCTGCTATGAGATGACACAGATTTAAGGTGTTAGAACATAGAACATAGAAAGCCACAGCACAAACAGGCCCTTCGGCCCACAAGTTGCGCCGATCACATCCCCACCTCTAGGCCTATCTATAGCCCTCAATCCCATTAAATCCCATGTACTCATCCAGAAGTCTCTTAAAAGACCCCAACGAGTTTGCCTCCACCACCACCGACGTCAGCCGATTCCACTCACCCACCACCCTCTGAGTGAAAAACGTACCCCTGACATCCCCCCTGTACCTACCCCCCAGCACCTTAAACCTGTGTCCTCTCGTAGCAACCATTTCAGCCCTTGGAAATAGCCTCTGAGAGTCCACCCTATCCAGACCCCTCAACATCTTGTAAACCTCTATCAGGTCACCTCTCATCCTTCGTCTCTCCAGGGAGAAGAGACCAAGCTCCCTCAACCTATCCTCATAAGGCATGCCCCCCAATCCAGGCAACATCCTTGTAAATCCCCTCTGCACCCTTTCAATGGCTTCAACATCTTTCCTGTAATGAGGTGACCAGAACTGCGCGCAGTACTCCAAGTGAGGTCTAACCAGGGTCCTATAAAGCTGCAGCATTATCTCCCGACTCCTAAACTCAATCCCTCGATTAATGAAGGCTAGTACGCCATACGCCTTCTTGACCGCATCCTCCACCTGCGAGGCCGATTTAAGAGTCCTATGGACCCGGACCCCAAGGTCCTTCTGATCCTCTACACTGCTAAGAATGGTACCCTTCATTTTATACTGCTGCTCCATCCCATTGGATCTGCCAAAATGGATCACTACACACTTATCCGGGTTGAAGTCCATCTGCCACTTCTCCGCCCAGTCTTGCATTCTATCTATGTCTCTCTGCAACTTCTGACATCCCTCCAAACTATCCACAACACCACCTACCTTGGTGTCGTCAGCAAACTTACCAACCCATCCCTCCACTTCCTCATCCAGGTCATTTATGAAAATGACAAACAGCAAGGGTCCCAGAACAGATCCCTGGGGCACTCCACTGGTCACTGACCTCCATGCAGAGAAAGACCCCTCCACAGCCACTCTCTGCCTTCTGCAGGCAAGCCAGTTCTGGATCCACAAGGCAACAGCCCCTTGGATCCCATGCCCTCTCACTTTCTCAAGAAGTCTTGCATGGGGGACCTTATCGAACGCTTTGCTGAAGTCCATATAGACCACATCCACCGCTCTTCCTTCGTCAATGTGCTTGGTCACATTTTCAAAGAACTCAACCAGGCTCGTAAGGCACGACCTGCCCCTGACAAAGCCGTGCTGACTACTTTTGATCATACTAAACTTCTCTAGATGATCATAAATCCTGTCTCTCAGGATCCTCTCCATCAACTTACCAACCACTGAGGTTAGACTCACCGGTCGGTAATTTCCCGGGCTGTCCCTGTTCCCTTTCTTGAATATAGGGACCACATCCGCAATCCTCCAATCCTCCGGAACCTCTCCCGTCTCCATCGACGATGCAAAGATCATCGCCAAAGGCTCCGCAATCTCCTCCCTCGCCTCCCACAGTAACCTGGGGTACATCCCATCCGGTCCCGGCGACTTACCAACCTTGATGCCATTCAATAGTTCCAACACATCCTCTTTCTTTATGTCCACATGCTCGATCCTTTCTGTCCTCCGCAATCCAGCAGTACAACCACCCAGATCCCTTTCCACCGTGAATACCGAGGTAAAGTATTCATTAAGCAGCTCCGCCATTTCTAACGGTTCCGCACAAACTTTTCCCCCTTCACCTTTTAAGGGTCCTATGCCTTCACATCTCATCCTTTTACTCTTGACATATTTGTAGAAAGCCTTGGGATTCTCCTTAATCTTACCCGCCAAGGTCTTCTCATGACCCCTTCTCGCTCTCCTAATTTCCTTCTTAAGCTCCTTCCTACATCGCGTATACTCCTCTAAATCCTTAACACCTCCTAGCTCTCTGAACCTTCTGTACGCCTCTCTTTTCTTATTTACCAGGTTCATCACAACCTTCGTGCACCACGGTTCCCGTACCCTACCAACACCCCCCTGTCTCATCGGAACGTTGTCATGCAGAGCTCCAGACAAACATTCCTTGAAAATCCTCCACTTTCCTTCGGTACTTTTCCCCAAGAATGCCTCCTTCCAATTTACCCGTCTAATTTCCTCCCTGATGACACTGTATTTCCCTTTACTCCAGAGAAACACTTTCCTAGCCTGCCTGACCCTATCTCTTTCCAATGCTATCGTGAAGGAGATAGAATTATGATCGCTATCCCCAAGATGCTCACCCACCGAGAGATCCTCCACCTGTCCAGGTTCATTAGCCAGCACCAGATCAAGTACAGCCTCTCCTCTAGTAGGCTTATCCACATACTGTGTCAGGAAACTCTCCTGGACACACCTAACAAACTCCTCTCCATCCAAACCCCTAGCCCTAGGGATATTCCAATCTATGTTTGGGAAATTAAAATCTCCCATCACGACAACTCTGTTATTCCTACATCTCTCCAGGATCTGTTTCCCCATCTGCTCCTCAACATCTCTGTTACTATTGGGCGGCCTATAGAAAACACCCAGCAAAGTTACCGACCCCTTCCTGTTCCTAACCTCCACCCACAGAGATTCCGTAGTCAGTCCCTCCACGGCGTCCACCTTCTCTACAGCCGTGACACTATCCCTGATCAACAGTGCCACTCCCCCCCCTCTCTTGCCTCCCTCCCTGTCCTTCCTGAAACATCTAAAACCCGGCACCTGAAGCACCCAGTCCTGTCCCTGAGACATCCAAGTCTCCGTAATGGCCACCACATCACAATTCGAAGCAGCAATCCACGCTCCAAGCTCATCCACTTTATTCACTACACTCCTGGCATTAAAATAGACACATCTCAGACCTTCAGCCTGAGCACTTCCCTTCTCCCTCACTCGTCTAACCTCCCTCTTACCCTGTCTACATTCCTTATCTATTTGCGAGCTAACCTCCTCGCTCTCAGTCCCCTCATTTCGATTCCCTCCCCCCAACCTTTCTAGTTTAAAGTCTCACCAGTAGCCTTAGCCAACCTTCCCGCCAGGATATTGGTCCCCCTGGGATTCAAGTGCCACCCGTCTTTTTTAAACAGGTCACACCTGCCCCTAAAGAGGTCCCAATGATCCAAGTACCCAAATCCTTGTCCCTTGCTCCAGTCCCTCAGCCACGCATTAATTCTCCACCGATTCCTGTTCTCACTCTCCCGCGGCACAGGCAGCAATCCCGAGATTACTACCTTTGCATTCCTCTTTCTCAGCTGTCTACCCAACTCCCTATATTCTCTTTTCATGACCCCTTCCCTCTTCCTACCTATGTCAGCAGTACCTATATGCATCACGACCTTGGGCTCCTCTCCCTCCCCCTTCAGGATTTCTGGGACTCGACCAGAGACATCCTGGACCCCTGCACCAGGGAGGCAAACCACCATCCGAGAGTCCCGTCTGTGTCCGCAAAAACGCCTATCTGACCCTCTCACCGTAGAGTCCCCAATTAGCACTACCCTCCTTTCCTTACCCCTTTGCACTACTGGGCCAGGCTCAGCTCCAGAGACACTGCCACCGCTGCTTCCCCCAGGTGGGCTGTCCACCCCAGTAGTACTCAGACAGGAGTACTTATTATTAAGGGGCACATCCACCGGGGTGCTCACCATCACCCGAGCTTTCTCCTTCCTCACTGTTACCCAGTTACCCTCCTCCCGTGGTCCCGGTGTGACCACCTGCCGATAGCTCCTGTCAATGACCTCCTCACTGGGGAGTAGGTACAGAGGAGATGTCAGGGGTAAGTTTTTCACTCAGAGGGTGGTGGGTGCGTGGAATGGGCTGCCGTCAGTGGTGGTGGAGGCAAACTCGATAGGGTCTTTTAAGAGACTTCTGGATGAGTACATGGAACTTAATAGGATTGAGGGTTATAGGTAAGCCTATATATAAGCCTAGGTAGGTAGGGACATGACCGGCGCAACTTGTGGGCCGAAGGGCCTGTTTGTGCTGTATTTTTTCTATGTTCTATTAATTATCTCTGACCTCTGCCAGTCCTGCAAATCCTCAACCCCGCACCATTCCTCCATCGCTGGCCTCTTGTGTACGTCTCTGCCCTTGTCCCACTGGTGGCTGCACCTTTAGCTGTTTAGACCCATTCTCTGGAAATTCCTCCCTAAACCTCTGCCCCAGCTCCCTTTTCTCTTGTAAGAGTCTTCTTAAAACTCACCTCTTGACCCAACTTTTGTTCCTGCTCCTTTGACTCAGTATCCATTTGGTCTGATTACGCCCCTGTAAAGCACCTTGCATTAGAAGTACTATATTAAAGATTGTATTGGAACTGCTTTTTTGCAGTTACTTCAAGGAAGGTGCACCACTTTCAACCTACTCTGAGGAATATTCAGAGCTTTGCTTCAAGTCAGCAAACAAACTTAATATCCATATTGCTATATTTCTTTGAGAAAAGGAAAGGAAAGCCAGACATTTTACCTCTATTTCTTTTGACACTAGCTTGAAATTTACAAGCAATAACAGACCAACTTCAAGAATGTACAAACAGTTTCAATTAGCTGGATTCCCCGGAGGTAATAAGTAATGACTTTTTGGAATAGACAAAATTAACAGCTACACTGTGTGTGAGCTACAAAGGAGCAATGTATTATAATATGAATATAAAAGTCGTGCATTTAATACTCGTTCATCACACTATAGGCATCGCAGTTTAAAAAATAGTAATTTCCTGCCAGTTTTCTAACCTTGGTAACTTAGACTTTCATCACAGATAGAATCAAGGGTTTATGAGTAGCTAACAATCTATAAAAACTTTGCTCAATGATTTAGCCTCAGATTAAACTCAGAATGTGCTTATATGAATGACTTCTCCAAAGGCTGTGGTATGAAATGAACAGCAAAATTGGTATTGAAAAGCGGAATATTACAGTTATAGATTTTATCCATCTACGATATCAAATTATTTTATTATTTTAAGCACCTTAATCTTCCACATTCAAGGGAATTCAAGCCCAATATATGCATTTGGTCCTCAAAATTTATCCCTTTTCATGCAGGTAGCATTTTGATGAATTGTGCTGCAGGCTGTTCAAGGTCAGTATATCCATCTTGAGGTGCAGTGCCCAGAACTGAATGTAGTACTCCACCAGAACCCTTGCAGTTATAGCACAACTTACACCACTTCATATTCCAGGCCTCTTGAAATGATAGCAACATTCCATTAGCCTATGCATTTAATTTTGTATCTGTATGCTAGCTTTTAGTGACTTCTGTAAATGAAACCCTAAATCTCTTTGCTTACCCAAATTCTACCTGTTTGCCATTTAGAAAGGCTCAGATGGATTAGCTATGGGTGGGATTTTCTGCAGGCCCCTGCGGCATGTTTCGCGGTGGCGGAAGCAGTTCACCACTGACCGACAGTTTAGGTTAGAATTGTTCCCTTTAATTTCCAGCTACTAAATAACTTAAATATGACTGGCAGAATTCAGTTTGGTGGGAAACGTTAATGATCTTTCTAAGTTGAGTTTGAACAATTCATCATTGCTGTTATAGATAAAGTTAAGTTTTATTTAATAGAACATGATTCTATTTTCCTAATTTTCATCTGGAATTTTGCCATGATGGAGAGCTTTTCCTCCATGGTGAAAATTGTGGAAGAGTCTGAAAATCCGAAGACCCACCCTGAACATGGCATTTCCCATTTTTGTGGGAGCAGGAATGGTGGCAGTTTGTGTTTTGCACATGTGCATTTCATGGCCATTCATATCATCAGCTGCCTCCATTCAAGTTGGACTTTGGTAGCTTAAGAGTGTGAAACCTGGTTAGAGCAGGCCTCAACTTTGCGCATTTCTTCAGATAGCCAGTTTGCTTCCCTTTGGAGAGGTAAGGCATCCCTTTGGATATTGCCCCAGGATATCTTTTGGAGAGGTAAGGTGCCCCAAATGGAGGCAAGGTACCTTTGGAATTGTTAAAATTAGGCAGAAATGTGAGTAAACAGTGCATAAACTCATTAACTGTCAAATTCATTAGAACTATTAACAGACCTGTCAAGTATACTTGTCAAAAGTGCCAAGAGAACTGTCAAAGGGAGTTGTCAAGACATTTAAAAGTCCTGTCCATTAAGTATTTGAAAATAAATTCTGGAGTGTTTTTTAAAAAAAGTATTGCTTGCTATTTCACTCTGCCTACTAGCATAAGCCTGACACTTTCCATTACTAGATGACTACTTTATGACTGTTCTACAAGCATCTATTATCACTGTAGAATGTCTGCCATTTCGCAATTAGATTAATGGCTACAAGTGGCCATAAGCTCTTTGAAGTGGGATTATGAATTCCAAAGCTTGTTACCTATAAGGGGACTGTGCACTTAAATGGTGGGGGTGACGGGAGTGATTCTCCCAGTCCACTGTGCTGCTCCAACAGGATGGACATTGGGGCTGGCCCAGAGAGGTCTGGGAGGCCAGCGATTGGGAAGTGGAGGGGTCAGAGGAGCAGCGATGCAGAGTCGCAGGGC
The DNA here is from genome assembly GCF_964213995.1 of Mustelus asterias. Classification (NCBI taxonomy): domain Eukaryota; kingdom Metazoa; phylum Chordata; class Chondrichthyes; order Carcharhiniformes; family Triakidae; genus Mustelus; species Mustelus asterias. The sequence continues at coordinate 80,163,210 of NC_135810.1, forward strand.
GGGCCAGTGATCGAGAGGCTGGCAGTGCGGGACCAGTGCGTATGCACCGATCTCGGTGCTGACAGATCGGAGTATGCAGAGTGGCCCACTCAGCCCCATGCTGCTGACCTCTCCAGCGGGAATAGGCCCTGCCCACTGATTTTCAGTGTGAATCCCGCTAAGGCACTCTGCAGTGCTCAGAGTATGGGAGAAAATGCTGCTAAAAAAACCAGTGGGAGTTGCACCCATTTTCACATGAATTTGGCACTTAGAATGTTTTTGGGAGAATCGCCCCTGAAATGTTTATTGTTATCAGACTTTTTGTAGTTGAAGGAATGTAAATGTAGTAAATGGGTTCTTATGAATGAGAGGGTTTTTTTCAATACAATGAAGTCTGCAGTAGGCACTTGGAACTTTATTTCATAGAACTTTCTGTCATCTTTACATCGGTCCTGCAGTCTGCCCATGGTGGATATTTGGTGAGTCGGTATGGTAAAGGCAAAGGGTGGTGTGTGGGGACCATGGGTTAGCATGAGTTGGCAGTAAGTTGACATAGGAGCTATAAAGGACCATTGGGGTGATTACAGGGGCAAAGGTTGGTTTGGAAGGTATGACGGGTCATGGGGGTAGATACAGTGGCATAACCTGGCATAAAGAGTTTTCAGGGTTATGGTGTGGGTACGAGGCATGAGGTGGGATGTGTTGGCATAGGTGGGACATAAGGAGCATGTAAGTGATGATACTGGAGGGATGTTTCATGTGTTTTTTTAAGTTTGGACAAAGTGCGAGAGCCCCGAGGCAGACCTACTAGTCTGCTTCTGCCCAACCTCCTTATTACTTCTTGGATCAGTTGTCCCAACTTCTAATATAGCCTGCCTCTGCCTCCACCCCTATCTCAGACTGAAAATCTGTCTGAATGGCCATTGTTAAAAATCGGATTTGCGGAGCTGGCGATTGTCCCAATCTTTGCACCCGGCTGCTGGACAAAAATCCAGGCCTTTCAGTACAAAGTTGTTTCCTGTTTTATATTCATGTGTGTGCTTTCATTAAAATTACTGTTTGGGGAAAAGTAGATCTTATTGTTAATGCTTTTTTTGCCCTCTGGTATTTGATCATATTTAAAAATGATTGTTTTTATATGGCACACAAAGAGCAGAAAATGCCATAAGGTGTGACATATATTTCATAACAGACATAGCTGCAGAGAAATGCCCTTAGATTAAAACATTACCATTAAATTACGTAGCAGCTATGCCTCACATGAGGTACTTATATGTCTAATGGCCTTCCACAGCCACCAGCTGGGGAGTCTTGCCCCGTGTTTTTTGAAGAAAATTGCAGATTGCAATCTCAGAAACGGAAAAGTCTGGGTTTATTTCAATTACTGCCAAGTCTTTCATATTCTTATTTAATTTATCACAAATATTTCCTTTGTATTCTTTAATATTTTGATGTTATATTCTTTATAGTGATGAAACATTGATTCCATGGGGGAATTTTTCACCCTCAAACCTTGTTGAGTTGGGGCAGATGGGAAGGTAAACAATTCAAGATTCTCAAACATGACCCCAGTCCACCTTCAATATACTCAGTTTTGGAAATAATGGAGGCACATTTGAATTCACATGAGTAACCTGCTCACTGGTGACTGGTGACTCATTATCATCTGCTAATAAGGCTCGTCTAAAGAGATTTTACCAAAGATTTAAAATTAACACCATAGAGTGAAATGGAGGTGAACATGGGTAGGACATTGCGGGGATGTTTAAACATCTAATTTCTGATGTGAATAAAGGCTCAGTGCTTACAGCTGCCTTGTCTTCTCTACTTTTGGGTTATCATCTGAGGAAAGGTTGGACAGGTTGGGGCTATGTCCATTGGAGTTTAGAAGAATGAGAGGTGACTTTATTAAAACATGCAAGATCCTGAGAGGAATTGACAGGCTGGATGCTGAGAGGATGTTTGCCCTGCGGGAGAGACTAGAACCCAGGGACACAGATAAAAATAAGGGGCCTGATACCCCCATTTTGGGATAAGTGTCAATGCCGGTGGGAAAACAGGAGTTTTTCCTGCTGCCGCTGGCAGTGTTGGTCAGGTGGGATTCATCAACCTGAAAGATCCACCTGACCCGCCGTTCCGAGACCAGACCGCCATTTTTAAAGGGCGGCTTGAACTCAGTGCACAGAGGCAGGCCCCCACCCCTCTCCCTCCCCTCCCCACATAAAATCAAATGGCGCACCCCACACTGACCAGGGGAGCATCACCAACCCCTCACCAAAGAGGGCCATCCTCCCCCCCCCACCCATAAATAATGAGTTACCCCCCTCACACGCACACCACGCAGACATGATGGTGACCTGACCCCTCCCTACTCAGCCCCCCTTTCTCTTCAGACCTTCTACTCAGTCCACATGCCCCCCCTCTTCCATCAGAACATCCACAGACCCTTCCCCTTCAGACCCCCACTCAAGTCCCCTTCTCCCTCAGATCCCCCATTCAGCCCCACTCCTCCGTCAGACATCCTACTCACCCCCTCCCACACCCCACCCAAGGCAGTTCCCACAATTCACTGTCCCTTGGCACTGACACCCTAGCCTAGTGCCTTGGGCACCAAGAGGACACAAGGAGTAGGTCCAGTGGCCATTTGCCTCTCTGCTGCTGCCAGGCTGAAGAGGAAGCATCACTCAGGAAACCTGGGGGCTGGGTAGGCTCGGGCTGTGGGCAAGAAGTTGCCCTCACCACTCTCCCCCTGGGATGGGGATGTCATGGCTGCACTGCCCCTTCCAGCCCTGGCAGACCTGAAGATCACCTTTGGGATGGTGATTTCAGGAAGCCCTGTGATCAGCATCATCATTCCTGCCTGTCAGCTGTGAAGATTCTGAAGTGACCAGGTCACTTTAATCTCCATGCCCCCCCCCCCCCGGTCACCTGGCAGGATCTTAAATTATTGCAGCGCTCCATTCTGCAGCAGAGATTTTCCTTTCTCCCTGTCAGAAACTGCAGGTGTGAGCAGACCCCTTAGAAGTCCTCTGACAGAGAGGTGATGTCAATTTCACCTGGGGTCGGGGTTCCATACTGCACAGCTATGGACTCAGCCCCAATGTATGCATATAGTTTTGGTTTGAAATTGCTGAGACTTCCTAGCAAGTTGAATTCTTTGAAACCCTCTCCATTCCAATGGAATCCTTTGATCTCTGACAAATTCAACTTGCAGCACCTTGAAAAAGATTTCTATTGACAGCTCAATAGATTTCTATCATCCTCTTGTCACCTGTGTTTATTTTCATTTCCCATTTCCCTTCATGCTTGAATGTACCTCAAGTACCCCATTGATCCTGACTGCAATGTTGACAGAGTCTAAGTCTAGTTGACAGCCTGATTCCTTCAAAGCAATTGTGATTTGCAAAAAAGGAAGCTTCAAGTGCAAGAGAGAGAGTTTCCACAATTTTAACTTGCTGGGAAGCCTCAGCAACTTCAAATCAAAGCTGTGTGCATACATTGGGGCTGAGTGCACAGTTGTGCAGAATGGAACCCCCCCCCCCCCCCCCCCCAACCCTCCCAATCTCCTCTCTGTCAGAGCACTTCAAAGGTGTCTGCTCACACATCAAGGCACACATCAATCATCTTCTGATGGTGAAACGATTGAAAACAAGGAGCAAATTGAAGAATATCACTCGACTAGTTATGTACATTGCTGTTCAGGGTGCCCACATAGTGCAAAGGTTCAATTAGTTAGTTAAACTGGGAATAAGTGAAATTGTCTGCCTCCCCCCCCCCCACTCCTTGGACATCACTCGGAATAGTCCTTGAACCAAATATATACCATTTGCACAATCCCTAATGTGTTCCTTAATGTGAGGTAATGCCTTTTGGAAGGTCCAATGCATGTAGGAATTGTACATAAATGGTAGAATCCTTAGGAGTATTGACGGGCAGAGAGATCTGGGCGCACATGTCCACCGGTCATTAAAAGTGGCAACGCAGGTGGATAAGGTGGTCAAGAAGGCATACAGCATGCTTGCCTTCATCGGTCAGGACATTGAATATAAAAATTGGCAGGTCATGTTGCAGCTGTACAGAACGTTAGTTAGGCCTCATTTGGAATATTATGTACAATTCTGGTTGCCACACTACCAGAAAGATGTGGATGCTTTGGAGAGGGTACAGAAGAGGTTTACCAGGATGTTGCCTGGTCTGGAGGGTATTAGCTATGAGGAGAGGTTGGATGAACTCGGTTTGTTCTCACTGGAACGACGGAGGTTGAGGGGTGACCTGATAGAGATTTACATGATTATGAGTGGCAAGGACAAAGTGGATAGTCAGATGCTCTTTCCTAGGGTAGAAAAGTCAAGTACTAGGGGACATAGGTTAAGTTGCATGGGAAAAAGTTTAGAGGAGGTGTGCGAGGCAAGTATTTTACACAGAGGGTGGTGAATGTTTGGAACGCGCTGCCCGGGGAGGTGGTGGGAGCAAGTATGATAGCGGCATTTGAGGGGCATCTAGATGAATACATGAATAGGATGGGAATGGAAGGATATGGACTCTGTAAGTGCAGACGGTTTTAGTTTAGGCAGGCATCATGATCAGCGCAGGCTTGGAGGGCTGAAGGGCCTGTTCCTGTGCTGTTTTGTTCTTTGTGTTCACATTCTTCATGGAGCAACCGAAAGGGTGAGCTGACATTGTGCATGCAATAATAGCACGATGAGCAAGCGTTGCAAATAATTTAATTTTATGGGCCATTATAAATAAAGGAAACTTCACAGCGTAACATTTTGTCAAACATCCATGTGCATACTCTTGGTGAATTACATTTGCTTTCTCTCTCAATTCTTATTGCTTCTATGTAGTTCATTCCCTATAGCTTCAACAGAGCTACAGGCAGCTAGCTAAGATCCCTGCTCTGACTGCTGAGCACAATGAATTCATTGTAACAAAGTAGTAATCTTGCCAATCAGTGTTTTTGGACTCTTTATAGTTCAGTGATTTATTAAATACGCTCAACATGTGTGCCAGAGATATTTTTAATCACGTTACCAGGCATCTACAAGTTCTGCTCCCACTGAGGTCAGGTTCCCAATTTAATAGGGGGAGGTTGAAAATTGGATTTCCTCTTGCACACCATTTTGATCTAGTGGTGAGTGGTTTTGGAAACCCATTAAAAGCATTCTAGGTTTGACAGTTGGTGAAAAATATGCAAATGCGGAGCTTAATATCTGTTCAATTCCGCATTTATCTAATAAGATCTACAGGCAGCCTGAACAGCAATTCTTAAAGGTACCAATGCAGGCTGCCACCACAAAGGTAAGTTTAAAAAAAACGTCATTGACTGTGGAACCAGGAGAGGCAGGACACGTTCCACGTTAAAACCACAGGCTATTGCCAACCTTTCACTTTCTCCCTCCCCTTCCCATTCACTGTGTCCCACTTTGCTTTACTAATGTCTCCCCTTCAAAGACTTGACTGCTGGCAATGCCATGTTTCAAAATTCAAATTGTCTTTGCTGGCCAGCTGCCTAGGGTGCCCAGTCAGCGTCTACAGCTCATCTGTCAGATATAAATGAGACTCGAGATCCAATGTCAATGGGCTCTTGGAAGCACAAGCAGGCTGCTGCAAGAAAATTTCTAAGTCAAAATTATGATTTTGTGGTTTTCTTCAGTTCTGTTCTTTTTTAAATGGGAACGATATTTACTTTGGGATCTGACCTGAGTCTAAAGAGCTCTGGTAAATATTGGTGAGAAGGTTTACATGGTGATTTTCAACTGCTGGCCTCCTGTTTATTGCCTGTAGATGATTGTGGGCATTTTTTTGGTGGACCTAGGGGAGCAAGAATAAATTCAGCATCTGCTCATTCAGCTTTTCCAATGTGTCACACGTGGCAACTTGCGTAAGGTGCTTGTTTGAGTCTCTCTTAGGCAGCATGTTAATGACGCCCAGGGACAAATCGAAGATTACCCTCAAAACTTTCCGAACCAATTCTTTCAGACCTTGGTTGCAATCTGTCATAGTTTAGTGTCTTATCCATCTCGTGCTTCCCCATCTTCCTCAATAAATCCCCCCTCGAGCATTTAAAAGTTTCCAGCCTATACTCAACAAAATTGAGGAAACAATTTCATGGTATTTCTCCCTCTATTTCATTAATGCACACTGTTACAAAGTATTAGCTTAGTATTTCAGAAACTATCCTCAGGCACTATGTCATTTTTAATGGCTCAATCTGTCTCTGTAGCCTTTGCTTGCTTCTGAAATATTTGAAGAAGGCTTTACCATTTTCATTTCATTTTGCCTGCGTTCTCTCTTAGTGCCTCATTAATATCTTTGTAATTCTCTACTTGTCTTTGTAGATGTTCTTAACCTGTTCCTTTCGTGAGTGTTTTAAAATTTTACCGGCTTTCTCCTTTTCCCCCTTGCCTTCCATCATACCTTTCTTAATTATGCACACTCAGCATTTAAATCATGAATATATTCCACTGCATCTTAAAACAATGTATTTTGAAATGGTTAAGTTTTTCTTCCACATCCTTTCCTCTAATTAGGCCCTCCAAAGTTGACGTCTTCATTCATCTCGCAAACCCTAAAAGTTTGCTTGTTGAAATCAAACTTGTTAAGCCTTTCTTTTATGTTCTGGCCTCATCTCAAACGTTATGCTTACTAAATTCCAAATGATTCTTTGCTATTACTAGATTTGCCAACCTCTCCTCAGCAATTGATACCAAATTGCATTGCATTCTTCCTTGTCGGTTCCATCACATGCTATTCTAGAAATGAGTCCCCCATATTTTCAGTAAAGTCCAGTTCATATGCAGATTGTGCACGTTGAACATCCTAATTAGTATTGCTGCCACCTCTAATCTATCCTCTAAGATATGTGCAGTGTCAATGTCTGAACTGGTGACTCTTGTCTGAAATCAGATGACTATGTCTTCGTCATTACTGATGGGATGTGAGAAAGCCAGTTATGTATGATGATGCCATCACCTTCAGTGGATTCAAACCCACTGCTGGACTCAGCCCCAACAATGGCTGTTCCAGTATGACCAGCACCACCTCTCCATGGGGGTTGGAGCATGCAGATGCCCCCACCTTTCCCCCTCCAGTTAGACCCTGCTGCCTCCACTTGAGTGCAATGTTCAAGTTTCATTAAAGTGTGAACAAAGGAACCTGTGTTGGAGAAAAACCAGAGAAGCTTTAAAGCTGCGAGTTCACTCCTTTAAGGAGCTCCAGTTGGGATAATTCCCTGAAGGTAGTTTTCTGTTCAGAAGCCTGTCAGTATGAATCGTTTCTGAGACTAGTTTGCTGAGAGAGAAGGAAAAGGAAGTGGCAGCTGATCATTCCCTGAAGTTGGCCTGGATGCATTTTGTTTGCGCAGCAGTTTTCAATCAAACAGCTTCAACTGCTCAGAGCCAGGACTGAATTAGAAACCAGGGGCAGGATTTCATCGTAGAATACTGGAGGCATGGTTCTCCAATGGGCTGTCTCCCATACTGTATGGAAGGTTGGATAGTTACTGTGTCTGTGAACCACCTCCATGCTGTGGGTGAGAAGGGAGGCTGAACAGCTTTATTCAGTCAGTGTAATTCATAATGACAGTTGTCATGGTCCATATCTGTACCAATGACATAAGTAGAAAAAGAGATGAGGCCCTGCAGGCAGATTTTAGGATGGCACAGCGGCAGAGCGGTTAGCACAGCTGCCTCACAGCACCAGGGACCCGGGTTCGATTCTGGCCTCGGGGGTCAGTCTGTGTGTTCTCCCCGTGACTGCGTGGGTTTCCTCCTGGTTCTCCGGTTTCCTCCCACACTCTAAAGATGTGCGGGTTAGGTTCATTGGCCATGCTCAATTGCCCCTTAGTGTCAGGGAGATATGTGGGGTTATGGGGATAGGGCCTGGTTGGGATTGTTGTTGGTGCAGGCTTAATGGGCTGTATGGCCCCCTTCTGCACTGCAGTGATTCTATTCTATGATTCTATAATCTAGGGAGCTAGGAATAAAACTAACAAGCAGGATCACACAGGTAATAATCTTCAGTTACTCCCAATGCCATGTGCTGGTCAGTTTAAAAATAGGAGGATTGAGCAGATGAATGCGTGGTTAGAGAAACGATGCAGGATGGAGGGCTTTAGATTCCTAGACATTGGGACTGGTTTAGGGGGAGATGAAACCTGTACAGGTTAAACAGTGCACCTGTTCAGAGCCAGCACCACTGTTCTTACAGGATGATTTGCTTCTGCTATTGAGGAGAAAAAACAAGGAGGAAAAACAAGGTACATAAATGGAGATAGCCTTACCGTAAGAAATATGAGGTGTTAGGTGGAATCAGCATAAGAGAGAATGTAATAAGGTCTAAATTAGGTTAACAATGCAACAAACAAAGTGAGATAGATAAAGTTCAAAATACAAGTAAACACAAGGGGGAATGATGATGTGAGAATAACAGATATGGCTAAAGAAGGGCAAGGCTGGGTACTATATATTCCTGGATGCAAGACATTTAAGAAAGATAGGGAATGAAAGAAAGGAGGAAGTGTCGCAATATTGATTACAATGTTGAAGAGAGAGAGGATGTCCTAGATGGGTCAAGGACAGAATATATTTGGTTACAGCTGAAAAAAACAATGATATCATTAGGCCACCATCTATTGGAAAAATACAATGGAACATATTTGCAAGGAAGTTACAGGATGGTGCAAAAACTGTAGAGTAGAATTAATGGTTATCCTAATATAGACTGAGAGAGTAATCGTGTGAAGGACAGAGAGGAGGAACAGTTTCCAAAGTGAGTTGAGGAGAATTTTCTATTTCAGTATGTTTTCAGTCCATTGAGGAAGGAGGCATTGATAAATCTTGTTCTCGGGTTTGAGATAGGACAAGTGGATCAAGTGTCAGTAGAGAAACATTTAGGGAACAGTGATCATAGTATCATATGGTTAAGGTTCGCTATGGAAAGGACAAAGAGCAATTCAACATGCCCCTCTGCCCTCAACCCTGTTGACGAGGGAGCCTAAAGTCTAATCTTCTGATTCTCCTGCAAGGACCAGGCAAATGTGTCATTGAGTGCGAGCAATATGTTTGGATGATGTGGTAGCCACGGTTGAATAGCTGGTCGTTTCTGCATGCTGTGAGATGTGGGCGTGAGGTTTACAACAGTGCTTTGTGTGTGAGGGTAAGATGAAGCATATGCATGTTAGGTATAAGTCTTGATAGAGATTACTGGTAGATGAGTGGTGGGTGTTTGATGATTTGAGTAGTGGTTGAGGCTGGTGCAGCAGTTGGTAAGGTATGGTACTTGAAGATGCATTTAATGGTCTTGACCTTCATGTAAGGCCATTGAACACCTTGGGGCATTGCATTAAGGTCCTCAGGGTTTGACTTTGGCAGTGACCTCTGGCTATCTGCACCCACTAACTTTTGACCATGTGCCTGGATGGTCCGTGCTCCCCCTGTGGAATTAGGACAGTACCCCTACTTTTCAGCTTGCCCACCAAAGCATCCAGTGCAGCATCAGAAATCCTTGGAACCTGCTCTCGACCATGTTATGCTATTCTTCATTATTTCCAAGGTCAGATTTCACTTATTTACATGACAGCCAGCATCTGCTTCAGCCACAATGGACATCCAATTGCCTTGCAGGCAAACATTAATTGGTATTAGCAAGTTACAATTCTGGGTCTCCTGTTAATGTATGCAGGCAATGAATAGTGTTGATAGTGGTGACTACATGCTGCAGTCATTCAAATTAAAAGGGTGCACAAAGTTACCATGCTGCCTGCAGTGCATTGAACAGGCACAGATCAATCATGCATCATGGTCCTGGGCTGCTTTGAGTGGCTATCCAGTTTAGCCCTACTTGCATCTTACCATCCCACCTAGCTATCCTTTCCACTATGTATCCTGTCAAAGACCCACAATGGTAATGTGCCACATCAACAAGTAACACCTAGGTTGCTCGCCCTAACCCTCTTGCACTTTTATTCCCCTTGAAACACCTCACGTTATCTTACCTCCCACTTTAAACTCCTCCCACCACACACACGCATACACACAAATCCATCCTCAGTTTTTCTGCAATATATCCTTCATCCTTTCCTGTCTTAACCTCTTGATATGACCCTGTTAGAGACCATTAATGTTTGAAAAAGAAATACAAACACTCAGCAAATAATCAACAGAAATCTGTCACGAGATTTCACATTTTACTTAATATTGTAACTTATAAAGACTTGTCAAATAAAATCTTCTAGTTTTTACTTTTCCCCAAGAGTTTCCTTAACTTATGAAATATTGAACTTCCACTCATTTTCCTGGGACCAGTTCAAATGTATGCCACAGCCATCAAGAATTTACTTTAATTCCCCTCAGTGTTCCAACTATCCTCCAAGCTAAGATTCTATGGGAGTCTTTCCATTAGCTTTTAGGCTGTGCGACCCTCCACCTTTTCTTTACAGACCTTATGACTGTGGATGCCAGCAGGTACCCATCTCTCTTGTCATAACTTTCTGACCTAACTCTGACAACTGCTTACTGCCTAAGACTCTGAGGACCACAGCAGATTTCTTCCACTAGCTGCAACTAGATCAAATTTTCTCATTGCTTTTCCTTCACAAAATCCAATCTGAGATATAACCCCACCCACATTCCACATTGTTAACAATGAAATGAGTATTTCCTTTGCTGGAAGTGCAGACCTAATTGACTAACATCTGTCGTGGGCTCTTTCAGTCTGGTGAGATGCAGTCAACACCATAGGAAAACTTCAACTGCCTGGGGTTCCCAAACTGAGCTGCTTACTTCAGTCAGCAAACACACATGTATAAATTAAGCAAGTAATAACCTTCAACCCATACATCCCATCTCCATGATGCCATGACATGCTCCTGGATGCTCTCATAAACAGAAGTGTAAACAAATCATTTTGCCTTCCATGCACCCTTTGATTCTGCAACCCAGATGAATAATTTATATTGCTAATAGAATTTTATGACCTTTTCTCCAGACTCTTTCTCCAGGCTCCATGGCTCCACTACAAACTTAAAGATAGATCAGGTTTTTTTATTACTGTCAACTTTGACCTTGGCAGGTAAATATAGGTTTGTTTTTAAATGTAATTAATTCCCAAGCTTGTTTGAATTATATTTACTTTAGGATTGGATGTCAGTTTCTTACTCAGGTATCCTCATTTGTCTACAGTTAAAACTTTAATTCCTAAAACTAAAAGTTATGTTCTAAAACATATGAATCATGAACAAGATTTTTGTAAAATTCTGAGCTGAGTGACAACTTAATAATTTCAATCTCGATCTCAGTTTCCCTTGCCTTGCTTCTTCTGAACTTGCTGCTCTTCTGTCCTACCTAATGTCTCCCTCCATATAAACTCTCCAATCCATCTTTAGAGCCACCTTCTCTACCTTGTCTCTCCTGTAGGCCCTCTACTTCCTCAGGGAATAATGCTGAAATTGCTACTTTGGAGGTCAATCTCATCCCCATTTCATCTACCATCTGAGACTTTGCTTTCAGAACTGGTGTGATACTGATCTCTACGGACCAAGAGTTCCAGGTTTAGCCAATTGACCAGAGTGTCCATAGGTTGCGGAAGAAAAATAATTAGAATCTAGGTTTTGATCACTGACCAGTGACATCTTGGTAGAAAGCACATATCAAATGAAATAAGATCAGGCTTGGATGTAGTACCCTCCAAACTGAAAACAGCCTGTTAACTCTTATTGTGGGGCCAATTTTCAGGCTGGTCTTAATAAATAGACAGAAAATCTACCCCTCACTGTATCTTCCTGCTTGAGAAAAATAATGGTGAGTTGCATATGTCTAGAGAGCAGTGTTGCAGCGTGAATCACTGTCTTCAAGTGAAGAAGTGGTGAGAAGGGCAATTGGGGAAGATCTATTACAATTAGAAAGTCACACAGCTTCATTATGAAACAATGGACAGAATTTTATGCTCCCCCCGGCAGGTTCGTAGGCAGAAGATGAGCGGAAAGTTCCTTGGATGGGCTTCCCACTGGGTTCCTGCCCTTTCCGATCTCTCTGCAGTTTTACACTGGGATGGATGAGGCCTTGGCTGGCTCGCCCCAGTTGAGGCCTTTAAGTGGCTAATTACTGACCACTTAAAGGCTGTTTCCCATCCAGCCTCAATGTTCAGGTTGACAGGTAGTGTTCTGGGATATGGGGGAAGCCCAAATATAAATTGGGTTCAGGACGCAGCAGCCCTCCTTTAACATTGGGCACACCCCCTTAGGTCCAGTAACTCCAGGACTGCCCATCCCCCCAGCCTCTGCCGACACTCCAATCCTCATGTTCGTTGGAGCGTGAAATGGCTGTGGGGCAGGCATTGTCACCCCACCAACTCTTCGGATGGCATGAAGTGAAACCCCACCATCTCCTAAAAATCCTGGTCAGTTTTTGACATTTGGGGAAAAAAAGAGAACAAATGATACTATCCTTGAACAATCAATGTCACAAGCTGTTCTGATGAAATGCTGCTTAAGGCAATTGAAGTGATTTACAAGCCAACTGAAGCATAACGACAGTTCACCTGTATTATTAAATAGTTGTACCACAATTTCAAAATTAAACTTCTTAACAGCGACTGTACTGTTAGATTAAATTCTAGTCCTTAGATTTTGCCAGCAGCAATATCAGATTACATAATACTTTTAAAATAAAATGCCAAGGACTCTATTATGTTATGGATAGACTTCAAATTACAGATATTTTAGATGAGATTAAATGAAAAATTCAGCTCATAGATTCATTCAAAATAGTAGTCGACAGAACAGATAAGAACACTGTTCCCACATTTGAAATACACAGATGTCCATGTACAGATATGTAACCTGTAATGCAAGAATGACATTCAGATTTGTACTTCTGTTTGTCCTAGCCCCACAAAAACAAAAGAAAAAGAGTTTGAGAGTCATCCTCTGGGACAGCCTCTAGCAGCTCTTTAACAACTGCTGGTTAGGTTGCTCACCACCTGGCACAGTGCATGCTCTGTCTATTTATAGTTCAAAAATTGTAATCAGTGCCCTACAGTGACATAGGAGCCCAAGATGTATATTTAAACAGCCTTGTGCTGTGTGTTCATTGACAGGCTTGTCTCAAAATTGCATCAGAACAGAAGAGACCTTTTAGTGTCCGTCTGTTCATGTTCTCAGGCAAGAAATGGGTGGGCAACAATTGAAAATCACTCCCACTTCTCTGTAGGTCCAAATCCTATCCCCCAGGCCATATCCAGACTGCACATTTGAAGACCACACTCTACTGCTCACTTTTGTCAGTGCCTCGGTGATAAATAAACATTGTCCATTATTCATTTGATAAATATCAGATCTGATCCCACACTTCTGTACCTGCATGTTTCTTATATTCCCCACCACTAAATAATTTTCATGTGGTTGTCCTTTATTGACTATATTGACTCTTTTAATAAGCAAAAGCTGTTTTTTAATCATTTCCCTGAAACTATTTTGAATAAGAGTAAACATCATACCACTGCTAAACATAAACAAATAATCCCATTACTGATTTCTTCTGGTGTTATATCATTGTTTACTAATGCTTAGTTATTTACCAAGATTAGCAAATGGGGAAATAAGATCCTTAAAGGTAGGTTGCCAGTCTTCACCAATAGAATTACAGAAATGAAAGTTCGAAGCTTTAAGGCAAGTTCTGCTTTCTTATTTCAAAAGTAGATGAATGAACAAAAATAAAAGCAGTCATTCAGTGAATAGCAAACTAGCAGACAGCAAAAGTCTGAAACTGCTGTATAGAGATGTGGACAGAGATGGAGGTGACAAGGGTCTCGCCCACCAGCTGGAGATCCGATGAAAACCCGCGTCACCTCCTTTCAGAAGACCTGCTGAATCAAGCATCTCTCAGGCAATTAACTGAACAGACCATGCACCAACACACTTCCCCACCCCCGAGTGCTGCCGGCCAAACAAAGGCCAGAAGGTGTTCATTGCTCAGCAGCGCCACCAAGGGAGTGGTTGCAACTACTTTTAATGAACCTACCTGAGGCCCAGGATCACCCAAGGATTCAGGCCAAAGGTGGGTGATGATGGGATGTGGGGAGGGTCACAAAGGGGATGGGATTAGGCAGCAGAGCACGGGGATGGCTCTTAGTGGGCCCTCATTCCCAATGCTGGGTACTATGATCTGGCACTGAGTGTCTTTAACAAGGGATCTTCCCGGAAACCCAGAAGCAATCCCAAGAGGGTTTGCTTTTTGGGCTTCCCACATGGTGAGTCCCTTGATGAAAACCAGCAGTGGCAGGATGAGGCCTTTATGTGGGTGTTAATTGCCCACTTAAGGGCCTCAGTTGGCAGCGGGGCAGAAAGTTTGTCCACGAGCCTTCTCGCCTCAAACCTAATCAGATCAGAGGAGGGAAGGCAGCAGGGTCCCCACCTACCACCATCCCACCCAATGAAATGCCCTCAGCCTCCAAATCCACTTTGGAAAGGGCATTAAATTCTGCCCATGGTTCTCTTCTCTGACTGAGAATATAGACAGCATGTAAATATAAATGACAAAATGTAAATCAATCCCAATGCAGCTGTTGATCTGAAACTTTGCTTGATATGTTTTAGCACTTGATAATGTTCAAGTTGAGAAGCACTGCTTTTCATTCCTTGCATTTTACCTAGTGGCATATTCTATCCATTTGCTTTAATCTGTGTTATACTTTTATGCAGCTGAGCTTCAAATTTCATTCTGAAGTTGCAGTTCTTTTGAACCTCATGTTATTTATGACTTAAGGAATATTTTACCACAGAATATAAATAAAGAGCTGCTGGCTGAGTGGTGCATACTGTTGGATCACTTTGTTCCAGAGAATTAGGACAGATTTCCACATTGTTCTCAAGACGAGATAATGAGGCAAGGTCAATTATATTTCAAAAGAGAAAAGAGAAATCAGGAGGTCAGTCACCTTGTGTGGCTCTTAGTTATCCAGCTATAAAGTATTAATGGTTAAGATCTTGGAATAAGTATCAAGCTATCTTCTCAGCTAGAAATGCTGCACAGCTCAAAGATACTGCAAAATGTAAAGGAGTAACTTATTTCAGAGGATAAAACAGAGGCCACTAAATGGAGAATTGCAGAATGCAGAATTTATTCCACCTGTGAAGAAGATAAAATAGCTCCAAATGATTATACTTGTGATGTTAAAATGTATTTTTTAAACATTTTTTTGAAATAAGTGCAGCTCAAAGTGCAGAAGGTGCAATTGTTCTTCAATGGGTCTTGTAGGCCACCTGCCACCTCTCTCCAGTAGTAAGTGCATGGTATTTTAACATTCCCTTGAGCAGTGGAATTCAATTTACAGGGTTATGTCAGACCATTATAGAAAGCAGTGAGTCGCAGAAGGTACATTGAGGTATTAGCTCACTCACTGTCTTAGGTAGAAAGGTCAAATAGTTAGTTTAAAATTATGGTCCAGCCATTGCACAAGAGGGGATTTGAATACATGACTTCTGCTTGGCTGACATATTACTGCAAAATTATAATTATTTTGCAAGACTCTGACCTAAAATCCTTTAACAGCTGTATGAATCTGGTGGATTATTTGCTGGATTTTACTGCTAAGCAGGTTTGTATTTAGTGACCATTGTTTTCCTTTCTCTCTTGAAGACATTGATTAAGACATATGTTAAACATATATAGAACTTGGTTAGACCATACTTGGCCAGCACTCTGCACATTTCTCCATCATGTTATTATTAAGGCACTGGAAAAATTACAGAAAAAATTCATACAGAAGGTACCACAATTGAGAGATTATAACTATCCAGAAAGAGTGAACTGGTTGGGCTGTTTCCTCCAGAAATAAGGAGGCTGAGACTTGACCTAATAGAGGTCTTGAATGTTTTAAAGAGTGGTTAGAACTTGGAACTTGCGACCACATTGAATAAGTGAGGTGACCTGGATAGAAATTGTCCCATTGAGAAGACATAGCATGGGTTCATAAAAGGCAGGTCATATTTAACTAGTTTACTGGAAGCGCGGTTGACAACAGGGAGCCAGTGGATGTGGAATATCTGGATTTCCAAAAGGTATTCGACAAGGTGCCAAACAAAAGGCTGCTGCATTAGATGAAGGTGCACAGCATTACAGATAATATATTAGCATGGCTAGAGGATTGGTTAACTAACAGAAAGCAAAGAGTTGGGGATAAATGGGTGCATTTCTGGTTGGTGATCAGTGCCTCAGGGACCTTAATTGTTTACAATTTACACAGATGATTTGGAGTTGGGGACCAAGTGTAGTGTGTCAAAGTTCGCAGATGACACTAAGATGAGTGGTAGAGCAAAGTGTGCAGAGGACACAAAGTCTGCAAAGGGATATAAATAGTTTGAGTGGGTAAGGATCTGGCAGATGGAGTACAATGTTGGTAAATGTGAGGTCATCCATTTTGGTAGGAATGACAGCAAAATGGACTTTTATTTAAATGGTAAAAATTTGCCGCATGCTGCTGTGCAGAGGACCTGGGTGTCTTGGTCCATGAATCGCAAAAAGTTGGTTTTGCAGGTGCAGCAGGTAATTAAGAAGGCAAATGGAATCTTGTCCTTCATTGCAAGAGGGATGGAGTTTAAAAACAGAGAGGTTATGTTGCAGCTGGATAAGATGCTGGTGAGGCCACACCTGGAGTACTGTGTAGAGTTTTGGTCTCCTTACTTGAGAAAGGATATATTGGCACTGGAGGGGGTGCAGAGGAGAATCACTAGATTGATTCTGGAATTGAGAGGGTTGGCTTATGAGGAGAGACTGAGTAGACTGGGACCATATTCATTGGAATTTAGAAGAATGAGGGGAGATCTTATGGAAACAGATAAAATTATGAAGGGAATAGATAAGTTAAAAGCAGGGAAGTTGTTTCCACTGGCGGGTGAAACTAGAACTAAGGGGCATAGCCTCAAAATAAGGGGAAGCAGATTTAGGACTGAGTTGAGGAGGAACTTCTTCACCCAAAGGGTTCTGAATCTGTGGAGTTCCCTGCCCAGTGAAGCAGTTGAGGCTACCTCATTGAATGTTTTTAAGGCAAAGATAGATTGATTTTTGAACAGTAAAGGAATTGAGGGTTATGGTGAGTGGGTGGGTAAGTGAGCTGAGTCCACGAAAAGATCAGCCATGGTCTTATGGAATGGCGGAGCAGGCTTGAGGGGCCAGATGGTCTACTCTTGCTCCTAGTTCTTGTGTTCTTATGACCAACCTGTGTACTTTTAAGGGAAGATAAAAGAGGGGGAAAGAAATAGAAGGAAACGCTAATAGAGTTCAATGAGGTAGAGTGGAAAAAGGCTCAACGGGGACAAAGTAGAAATGGTTGAGAACTTCGAGTTTTTAGGTCTCCAGATCACCAACAACTTGTCCTGGTCCCCCCATGCCGACACTATAGTTAAGAAAGCCCACCAATGCCTCTGCTTTCTCAGAAGACTGAGGAAATTTGGCATGTCAGCTATGACTCTCATCAACTTTTACAGATGAGCCATAGAAAGCATTCTTTCTGGTTGTATCACAGCTTGGTATGTCTCCTGCTCTGCCCAAGACCGCAAGAAATTACAAAAGGTCGTGAATGTAGGCCAATCCATCACGCAAAGCAGCCACCCACCCATTGATTCTGTCTACACTTCCCGTTGCCTCGGCAAAGAAGCCAGCATAATTAAGGACCCGACATTCTCTCTTCCACCTTCTTCCGTTGGGAAAAAGATACAAAAGTCTAAGGTAACGCACCAGCCGACTCAAGAACAGCTTCTTCCCTGCTGCCGTCAAACTTTTGAATGGACCTTCCTTGGATTAAGTTGATCTCTGCACCCTAGCTATGACTGTAACACTACATTCTGCACTCTCTCGTTTCCTTCTCTATGAACAGTGTACTTTGTATAGCGTGCAAAAAACAATACTTTTCACTTTATGCTAATACATGTGACAATAATAAATTAAATCAAAATGTGGTGCTGATGGTCTCAATGGGTGGAATTCTCCCATCTGGAGACTAAGTCTTGTGGGGGAGCGGGAATATGGAATATTTGCACTGCAGAGGCCAGCGGAAAAACACGTCAAATCTTCTGGCCCCGACCTCGTTAATTATGCAACTGAGGGTTTTGCTCTGTATTCTGTGGCAGGGCAGGCCTGGTGTTGTGTAATCTGCCATCCTATCCAGGTGCCATATTGAAAAGACACCAAATATCACTGACTCATGAATGAAGATAGAAGGTGGACCATCTCAAAATGAAAATGGATTTCCAGGGACACTCTGAGGAAGGAAGGTGGACCTCCTGTGAAAGAGGATGGATCTCCAGCAACATCCTGAGGCTAGAAGGTGGACCCCCTCCTGGACATGGAATCTGAAAGTTCTACCTGTAGATGCTTCCTCAGCACATTGCTGTGGTGTTCCAGGGTCAGCCTCAATCTTGAACTCCAGAGCAGCTCCAGGCATTGTTCAGGTGAGTCCCAACATCTGCACGCTACGTTTTTCCAACCATGTTTCATACCGGCATGTTTTCCTGCTGGTGCCGTGGAGAATCGGAATTAGCGGGATGCAAATGAGTTTCACACTGGCCTCCAGCGGGCTTCCCGATCCGCCATAGATGGCACTAGCAGAAGATTCCGTTGTAAATTCACGCTGGTGTAAGAATGATTTTTGAATTTTACCAACATTGAACCCACAGGCGGGGGTAGAATTCCACCCAAATATGCAACCCAAGTAACCATTCTTCATGTAGTAGTAGTCCAAACTGTGAGTGTTGATAGGCTATTTAATCACACAGGGCAACATCATAGTCAAAGCTCACCCAACATTCCACAGAGGCTCACTTCAGAATTGCTCGATAGCAATCAGGATTCAAACTTTGACAGTTTTTTCACTCCCTATCTCAGGAGTACTAAGGTTGAATACATTCTACTTAGTTCAGCCTTTTGTTGAAGTCAGAATGCTTCACACAGAGAAAGGGGTCAAAGCTGCAATATTTTTATTCCATAGGGTTCGTACTCTGCTGATTAGAGTATCTGACTTTTAAACCATTGGGGGGAGCTCTCACTACAAGAATGAACAGATGGCAACAAAAGTGATGCTGAGAAATTGGCCAGAAACAGTCATTAATATTCTACAACAGTCATAGGATTAACAAATAAATATATTCAATTAAAAATCACATGTATGGAAAGAAATCTCTGGGTTTTTAAGGGAATCAGTTAAAGTAAAGTTTATTTATTAGTCGCAAGTAGGCTTACATTCACATTGCAATGAAGTTACTGTGACAACCCCCTAATCGCCTTATTCCGGTGCCTGTTCGGGTACATTGAGGGAGAATTTAGTATGGCCAATGCACCTAACCAGCACATCTTTTGGACTGTGGGAGGAAACCGGAGCACGCAGAACAAACCCACGTAGACACAGGGAGAACGTGCAAACTCCACATGGTGACCCAAGCTGGGAATCGAACCCGGGTCCCTGGCTCTGTGAGGCAGCAGTGCTAACCACTGTGCTACCGTGCTGAAAATAGGGAGCAATAATTAGACAAGAATAAGCGTGTCGTTGCATCTGGTGATTTTAATGGAGTATTAGTGAAACCTGGTGAGCAAGCAGTGAAGCCCTGATTCAGTGTAAAACTTCAGGCTCAACGAAGTAAGATTGTCAGAAAGATAGGGGGAAGGGCATCAGAGGTGGTTTAATTGAGATTTTTAAAATAGGAAGTAATCAACTCAAGTTGGTTTTTTAAAAATGTTTTCACTAAACCAGACATTTCTGGTTGTAATAATCAGTTTGTGCTGGAAGTTGATGTCAGAAGTTAACAATTCTAGGAAAGGCAAAAGCAAAATACTGTGGAAGCCCAAAATCTGAGATAAAACCCCAAAATTCTGGAAATACTCAGCAGCACTGCAACGTCAGTCAAGAGAGAAACACAATTAATATTTGTAAACTGGAGCTGCACATTTCTCATCCAGAACGTCTGACCCAGACCTGCTGAGAAATGTGCAGCATAGCTGTTGCTGGAGTCCCATCTGTGCAGTGCAGCAGGGTCTGGGGAAGTGAAATCATGCCCCTTTTTATGGCTCTAACCAGTGAGGGAAAGTGTAGTCAGGGGGTGAATGAGTGATCAATGGGGTGGGGCTTCAGGTGATCATGGGTGGTGGAGGATAATTGGGGTGGGGGTAGGTGGGTTTGGTTACTTAGGGAGTAGGGGAGATAGTCGGGGGTGGGGGGTTAATCAGGATGGGGGGGCCAGGTGTTTGAGGGGAAAGTCAGAGTGGTGTGAGGCTGGGTGATCCGGAGGGTTGGATGGTAGTCGGGATGGGGTGTAGTCGGAGTTCGGGGGGCAGGGAGGGGGAGGGGAGTGGTCAGAAGAGTGGGAGGTAGTCTAAAGTTTAAAATTGAAGTTTATTTGTTAGTGTCACAAGTAGGTTTACATTAACACTGCAATGAAGTTAATGTGAAAATCCCCTAGTTGTCGCACTCCGGCACCTGTTCAGGTACACTGAGGATGAATTTAGCATGGCCATTGGACTTAACCAGCACATCTTTGGACTGTGGGAGGAAACCAGAGCACTCAGAGGAAACCCACGCAGACATGGGGAGAACGTGCAGACTCCGCACAGACAGTGACCCAAACTGGGGAATTGAACCAGGGTCCCTGGCGCTGTGAGGCAGCAGGGCTAACCATTGTGCCACTGTGCCTGGTCTGGAAGTCATCAGGTGATTCCAGGGAGTAGTTGGGAGGGTCAGGGCAGGTCAATACCCTAGTTACCAAGGGGTTAGAAGTGAACTATTCTGCTGTGAAAGTTGGAACGATCTGAAGTATTGGCTGGTTCCAGGCACAAGGTAACTACCTAGCGGAAGTTGAAACTTCTCAGGCAATTCCTTTGCAATCCTTGTGTGGATTGACTGACTGACGCTGGCTGCATTCAGAACTCACTTTTGCACAAGTACCCTCAAGCAAGCATGCATCTTATACACAATGAATGAACAGCTCATTCAAGAATGGAGTCTAGACCACTTACACCAATACAGAAGGCAACTTGTAATGAACACTCTACCTGCCTTTCAAACTGGTGGCTCAGGCACTCAATTAGCTTTAGAAAATTGAGTAGGGTGACAGTATGCAACAGAGTTAAGGTTAATTCTTCTATTTCTGGGTATGGTATATAGTGGTTATGCTCCAGGACGAGTAATCCAGAGACCTGGACAAATGATCTGGAGAAATATAAATAGAAGATGTTGAAATTCCTCAGCATCTGTGGAAAGAGAAACAGAACAAATAGGTTAAAATTTCCCAGCTCCGTAGAAGTGGGAGGGCTGAGAAAAGGGGGGAGCTGTGTCAGAGCAGCTTCCTGATGTATTCCCCTCCAGACAATTTCCCAGCTGTGAGCAATGAAGAAAGTTGGCAACCTGCTTAAATGAAGCAAGCAGCCAATTATGCCACTTAATGGCCCAACCATAGGGACCATTTCCTATGGAGGTGGGATCTACCCACCTTTGGAGCAGCCCCAGGGCGAGTGGAGAGACCACCGGCTTTCCAGAGGCAGCCTACCAGCAGGAGGCCATTGATATCTTCTTTAAATCAGCCCCCTCCTGGAGCTGCAGGTTACCACTTCACAACTTACCACCTCCAGGAAGAGCTCCATATGGTTCCAATGGCAGCTGGAAAATTCAGTCCAAAAATTCAGGTGGGAACCTTTCATCAGAATGATCTGGAGACATGTGGTAAACTCCCACCAAAAAAGCTGGGAAATTTAAATTCAATTAATTAAATAAATCTGGAGTGAAAAGCTAATATTAGTAATGGTGACCATGAAACTACTGAAATATAGAACTCATCTTGTTCACTAATGTCCTTTAGGGATGGGCAATAAATACTGGCCTCGGCAGTGATGCCTACATCCTATGAATGAATGACAAAAGAACTTGCTGTTATGTTTGTACAAATTGAATTAAATGTAAAAATAGTCTTATTTTTTACCGCTGCTCAACCTTTCCCTTTTCCACTAGACCTGAAACATCTTAGAATTTTAGCACAGGAGTGCTCACGACTTAATGTTCAATTTATTTTGTTTGCTATCAGCATCGCTCAGCTGCTCAAAAACACTACTGACTGTTCTATCAGCTGATATGGCTGTAGAGTCACTTTCGGGCACTGTTTGATGTTGTCACACCTGTCATCTCCAGAGGTTATAAAAATTCCCACAATACAGTGGAATTTATAATGCGGATGGAAGCTGAGGTGTGCACAGGAAGGAAAACCAGACAGATGTTACTCTCTGTGTAAATGGGTATAGTATCCGGACAGAAACATTGCCTTAATCAGCTGGACACTAATCGTCAAACCGGGATTTCTGAATGCTGGAGAGTACACAAAAAGGTCACGGAAGACCCAAGATAACCAGTTTTCTCCGTTTCTCTTTAATTGTTATTACCGAGTTGAGAGTTAGCAAAATAAAGATCTAAAGATTACAGCAAAAAGGCAGAGAACCAATCCCAGACTAATTCTTTGGACAAAATGTCAGATCAACACCTTAGTTGTAGCATGAACCAGCACCTTAATTGTAGCATGGATAAGGTACAGGATAAATATGTTCTGAGTAGAAGTAAATGGGCCACATCATGGGCAGGTTCCATTGAAAAATAGGAATTTCGAGCAAATTTGTTCCACAAATTATTTAAAAGAACCAATATAGTATGAATAGTATAGAAGCAAGCTATGACAGATATAAAGGATATCGAAGCATGCAAAAAGGCAGATTGGAAAGACACACAAAAATGAAATGGAAATAACATGGGGTTTTATAAGAACTCAAGAAGTAAAAGGATAGACAAAGAAGATATGGGACCACTGACCACTTAAAAAGAAAGGAACCATTTTATGCTTGAGCATGAAGGAATGGCAGACATGTTTATTAAGTCTTTACCTCAGGAAGGTTAAAGGAGTAATATAGAAGTATCTGAAGTAAATGTAGAAGAGCCGTAGAAAATAATAAGAAACTGCATGACAAAATGTTAATGATCTGAACGTAGAGGTCACTAAGCCCAAATACTATGTACCCAGAAGGAGGTTGCCAAAGGCACTGACAATTTTTAATATACACAGTTTGTAGATAATCCTTAGCAACAGGAATATACAGTTGGAAACTTTGCTCTCTAGTATCCAACACAGGATGTAGTTTGTGAACATTTAGAATGATATGGTCCAATCAGACAATCTTTAATTGGAATTAAAGAGAATGTGGATGTATGTACAGCTGTGCAAAGAGTGAATAAATGTTTCCTGAATTGGCAGAAAATAGGATCAGTGCTGTGACTTCTTATGATTGCTATTTATATAAATAACTTGGATGAGGCAGAAAAGGAATTTTTTCAAAATGTAAGAAGAATAACATTAGAAATAGAAGCAGGAGTAAGGCATAAGGGCTCCTCAAGCTTGTTCCGCCATTGAGTGAGATCGTGACTGACCTGATCTAGGCCTCAGCTCCACTTTCTTGCTTGTTTCATAATCCTTGACTTCCCAGTATTTCAAGAATTTGTTGATCCAGTCATGAATATTTTCCATGACAGCCTCCACAGCTCTCTGGTGTAGAGAATGCAAAAGATTCTCAACCTTTTGAGAGAAGAATTTTTTCCTCATCTTCATTTTAAATTGGCTACCCCCTATTCTCAAACTGTGGGGGTGATTCTCTCATTCTGACATGTTAATTTTTTGGCGGGTCAGGCCGGGAGAATCACGTATGGGCCGATTTGCGGGATTCGCACCTGCGTTCCCGCCATGCGCGCACCTCCGAGCGCCAGATATGCTGCGTGGTCGGGACCACGCTGGAAACTGATGGTAATAGCAGGTAAGTGACTTAAATCTATTTTTAATCTTATTTTAATGTGATTAGCGGGCCCGGGACTGAAGTCTCTGGGCCCGATAGCATCTCCCACCTCGCCAGTACAATTTCACTCTGGCGGGGTTCAGACTAGCTCCTCATTTTGAGGAAGTAGCGGGAGACCCCGCTGGAGTGAAGGGGGGAAACCGGGCCTCCCCCCCCCAGGGGTTCGAGGGGTGTGGTGCCCCCTGGGCATGGGCACCCTGGCAGTACCAGCTTGTGCCCTGGCACTACCTGAGGGGCAAAGTGCCCATGCCCAGGGGTCACCTTGGCACTGCCCACCAGGCATGGGACAGTGCCAAGGGGGCGGGGCCTAGGGGTTGGGGGATCCTGCTGCCACTCATGGGGATCCGGTTGGGACAGGAGGGAGGCCTGCAATTGGGGCAGGCTGCGGGAGGTGGTCTGCCGGAGAGGGTCTGCCTCCTGTGGAGGGGGATCTGCCGGGGTGGGGGGCGCTGAGACCGGGATGCTCTGGGGTGGGGGGGGGGTGTCGGGGCTGGCCTGGGAATGCTCATGGGGGCCACGATCAGACCGTGAGGGGTTGGGGGGTCAGCACTGTGGGGTCCGGGCTGGCCAGCGATCGAGAGGATGACAAATAGGGGCCACTGTGCACGCACAGAGGCCCGGAATTGTCAGCCTCTGGCGTAAATAGACCCCGCCCCCTCCCCCGAGCTTTTAATTATATTCGCGATTGTGACTTCTGCATTGCACAGAGTGTGAGAGATTCGAGTGTGAAGTTGCATTGTAAAAACAATTATGATTTACACCAGTTTTCCCGCAAATTCAGCACTGGGAACGTTTTTGGGAGAATTGCCCCCTATGCCTCTAGCCCCTGCAAGGGTAATTATCCTGCCAGCATTTACCTTGTCAAGCCTTCTCAAAATCTTATTTTTCAATATAATCACTTATATTTTTCAAAACTCAATGAGTATGGGCCCAATCTACTCAACCTTTCCTCATAAGACACCCCTTTGCCATTATTGTGACATGGTTACAAGGTGACCAAGGTTGGCAAATAAATATTCCAGGGTACACGACATTTTGAAAAGATTGGTATAATGGAGAAGGAGGAGAGATAGCCCTGATAAAGGATAACATAAAGACAAATGTTAGAAATGATTTTGTCTCAGAAAATCAGGAAATAGAATAAATATTGGTGGGGATTAGGTGTAGAAAGGGGCAGTAAACATTAAGACATTACTTTTTTAGGGAACAGACATAAATATGCCAAAGTCTTCCTGAGACTACTTTAATTCCTCTCAGCTCCACCTATTCTCAGAGGTATAACTTTCATTTGCTTTCTCTTGACTGTGGATGTCCCATCCCTTGTTCTGGTGACTTTTCCAATACTTCTAATTTGCTGGTTGCTTTCTTTGCCACAAGACTCTTTGAGGACCAATGTAGATTAGTTTACTAGTTTCAGACTAGCCAACCTTCTACCTTCTGTTCCCTCACAAAATTCAACCCGAGATTAAGACTTACCTGCATTCCACACAGTGAATGATGAAGCTAGTTTTTTTCGTCTGCTCACAGCACAGTCCTAGCTAACTCTCATTTACTTTGGCTATCTGCTAGTATGCTGCAAACCAGACCATGTCCAAACTGCAACTCTTTCTGTGATATTCCTGGGTTTATAGCAAAGTCTCTAACTTGATCCCAAAATGGCTATCCAAACCCTTTCCCCATGTTAATGCCATACTCTGGAATGTCTCCTAGCAGACTTTTAGGTTAATTATCCTTTATTTACTATATTGGGCAGAGTTTTCTCAAAATAATTCCAGGTGTCGAACGGGTGGGAAAATGGCAGGTTTCTTTCGCCGTTTTTTTCAGCAAGGTAAATAATGGTCATTTACAACACTGTGCAATATAGAAGCTGTAATGTGATTCTCGCCAGTAGTGGGGGTGGAGTCTCAGCTCGCCTGTGAAGTCAACTGCTGAGCTCTAGGGGCGCCATTGCACAGGCATCCAATCTCCCAATATACTGCGTGTACAGTGTACATAGTTTACTGGGAGATCTGTCACTCACCCCCCATCTCAACTCACCCCTCCCTCCAGATCGCCGCCCCAGACATTCCTCGCCCCCCCAACCAATTGCCGCCCTGACCGATTGCCTCCTCCCCCCAATTGCCACACTGGTGAATCGCTGCCTAATACCGATCGTCACCCTGGCCGATCAGATCTCCTCCTGCAGAGTTCCCCCTTCCCTCCCCTCCTATGGACCTGCCTCCCTGCCTCCCCCATCAGGCTCTGCCTCTATCCGGTCCCCTCAGGTCCCGACCCTTCAGGTACCCACTCTGGCCCTGCCCTATGGGACCCCACCTCTTGGTACTGCCAGGGCGCCAGGTTGGCAGGGCCAGCGTGCCAAGCTGGCACTACCCTATGCGACTGCCCGGCACTGCCCCCGACCATCCGTTGGGCTTCAATGACCTCCGGCTCCACCGGCGAGGCCATCACTCCTGGTCCCATCACAGATGGTGGGGACCATCTGTGATCCTTGATGGTGAGGACCTTGAGCGGTGAGGGGACTAAGGTAAGTGAGCCCGGATAATTGTGTCAGAGGCTCGTTAATGACATGTAAAACATGTTATCAATATTTAAATCAGCCGTGTGCCCTTCCTGATTTTGCCAGCAAGATCATAAGAGGCAAGAAATGGGGCACGAATCCGATTTTCCGCCTCTCGCCCTATCTTAGCGGCTCACCACGCCGGTAAGAGCATGCCTGTTGTCTTTGATCTGAAGAAATAAATGGATTTTACAACCCGAGAGAGTTTACTGAATGCTTTTATCCTAATTTAGTTCCAACTCCCAAAACACAAACCTCTCTGGACTGCCCTTACTGAAGTGATTGCAGACAACACTCTCCAGCTCTTAGCTAAGTCAGCCCACTTTATGATCTCATTTTCTAGCTGTTAACCCCTTAATTCAACATGACCTTAACCTTTTGAGTATAATGGACTCCAAGCCTGTTTCAATTGCATTTACCTTGTTTTCTACCGTTAAAAACTTTAATGCCTGAAACTAAGAAGTATATTCTGAAATTAGATATTCACAACTCAACTCATACCGAAGATTCGTAGCTTCACCTCTTCCTCACACACTTAGCACTGTTGCAATTCTCACACTAACGTATCAACCTTGCAAACACTGCCAATTATTCAACTATGACAACCACATTACCCAAGCAGATCTCACCACATTTATTGACGCATCTTCTTCCCTCTTACAAGACAAGGCGGCGCATAACCTAAGGTTGCAACAGTTAACCAGCAGGACAGGCATGTCCTGATGAAGCAGATATAGCTTGCCATCTTGCTGAGGTCTGAAAACAGGCTTCAAAGGCCAGAGCTGCTCCAGATCATCCTGCAAGGTAATTTGCAGACTCCTCCACTGAAAGTCAGCAGCTTCCACCAACTGTGCTGCAGCCACTGGGATAGCACCGTGAAGTCAGGCAAAGGTACACAGAATACAGGGACTAAGACAGTGTGTGCAGTCGATTAGTTGACTTTTGTATGGAATATTGGATGGTTTATTTAATGAAGTTGGTTTGGAATATTTTGTGGTAGTTTGTATTTTAGCATTGTAACCAAGGGGATGCTGTGATGGTAAGTAATAGAAAGGTTGTGAGACTGTTAGTGAATGGGGAACTGGGATTGTGTTCACTGGTACTACAAAATATATCAGCCGATCGTAGACAGCCCTGCAAAGGGGATGTGTTGGTTCTCTCCTCCCTGCCTCCCCATCTTCTTCCTCCTTAGCTGCTCATTGCAAACCTGTTGACCAGAGCTGTGTCCTCATGACGGTGAGGTTGTGCAGGATGCAGCAGTCCATAACAAATCATGAAACTCACTCTTATCAAGTACAGCGGGGCTCCTCCAGTGCAGTCCATGCAGTGGAATTGTTGACCAGCACTCCAATAGTCTGCTCTCTGATGCTCATGTGGCGGCATAGCAGTTGTTTTATACATGCTGCTCACATGTGGATGGATTGCTCATTGGATCTTTAAGCAAGATAGTGGGCAGATAGCCTTTGTTACCCAATAGCCACTCTGGTTTGATGTGGTGGCTCAAATACTAATGGAACAGCAGAATAAAGGCATTCTGACTAATGTCAGGATATCAGGCCTTCACCTGCACAACATTTGAGCATGGTCACAAATCAACTGTATGTTCAGCAGGTTGGACCTTTGCAGTTCGGATGCGATGTCTGTAAAGTAACATGTTTGTGGTCAAAGGCACCCTGAATCACAGAGAGATCTCCAATCCTGGCGAAGCCACGTGCATGCTCTGACTTTCTCTTTGACATGAAGGAATGCAACATTTTCCCCTGCCTTAGCAAGTAGTGTGTCAGTCAACTCCTTTATAAAGCAGTGGTAACCTAGTGGCCTGCTCCAGCCTGGAAAAGGCCACATGCAGCATTTCCCAGCGGCAAGGAGTGCATTCATCAGGAAACTCTATTGACAGCAGCAGGACCAGAAGATCTCGTCACTGGCCAATGAAGGGCTACCTCCGTGCAGCAGGTTGTGTGGAGAATCCCACTCATTGTCTTACTTAATTGGCTTTAATGCCTACACATGTGTTTTTAAAGCTCGTGAAGGAACTCATTAAAAGCCAATGGTTTGGAAGACACAAATAATATAAAGTTATTAAGTGTACAATTGGAATACTGATACAACGGCTTTTGACAGACTAAACATCTTGTCACAGTGCAATCTTCTAAATTGTATCCACAATTAATGTGTAGAATTAGATAAAGCATGTTTCACTCCAGTGTAAATGGGACATGTAAACTTGAGCTAGAGAAGACTAAACAACATTGGGTGTGTTATTTTTGTTAGAATAGCTTATTTTTTAACTGTTAGATCTCTTAAACTTTCTTTTCACATTTGGATTTTACCAAATGTGCATTTTGCTCAATTTTGTATGCCACTTGCATTAACATTTTTTGGAGGCCAAAACCATGGCTTCCAGGACATGGTTCTATTTTGGATCATTCACATTGGTTAATGGATGGAAGATATGCTGTTGTTTTGAACAAACCAGAGAATCATTTTGGAAGCTGCGTATCTGTTTAACTGCACCCATTGTTCATAGTTAATCTTGTCTTTAATGCCGGATTCAAATTTCTTTTCCATACATCAATCTGTAATTTTTTTGTATCTAAAATACAAAATATGGGCGGCACGGTAGCACAGTGGTTAGCACTGCTGCCTCACAGCTCCAGGGACCTGGGTTCGATTCCCAGCTTGGGTCACTGTCTGGAGTTTGCACATTCTCCCCATGTCTGGGTTTCCTCCGGGTGCTCCGGTTTCATCCCACAGTGCAAAGATGTGCGGGTTAGGTTGATTGGCCATGCTAAATTGTCCCTTAGTGTCCCGGGATGCGTAGGCTAGCGGGATTAGCGGGCTAAATGTGTGGGGTTACGGGGATAGGGCCTGGGTGGGATTGTTGTCAGTGCAGACTCGATGGGCCGAATGGCCTCTTTCTGCACTGTAGGGATTCTATGATACATTCTATGAAAATAACTGTAATTCAAAACATACTTAAAAATAATTTTAAAGAACTAAACCATGAAAGAATTTGAAACACAATTCCAGTTGATCTAATGAGTGGAAAGTTTGAAATGAGTTCTTGCTGCATTTCATGTTTGCTTCTTGTTACAGCACTGGGTTGAAAAAGCTGAAAATCAGACACTTCTCTCAGATACTCTAGACCTGTCTGAACTGTTCCATCCAGATACCTTTCTTAATGCTCTGCGTCAAGAAACTGCAAGGTAAGCCTTGAAAAACTAATGATATTTATTTTCTTAATGATCTATAGACTCGGAGCTGTGAAGGAACAAAGATATTTAGTTTTCCATACATAGTTCAGTCAAATTTAAGTTAGTAAGAAATTTTAGATATAAACCTTCAGTCTCTTTAAATAATTTTTATTTTTGTTGCAGAGTTATGGGTTGCTCAATAGACAACCTGAAATTTGTTGCTACATGGAAGGGACAGATACGGGACACAAAACTTCAAGTCAGGGTAGGAAACCTGCTTTAACAAAAAGCATCATCAATTATCTGATATTAAAAATATCATAAAGTTTAGTGAGAGGATCACCACTAAATGGCAATCACCTTGGAGTTAAAGATTTGATGACGTAGAATGTATTGAAAGAAATCAGGCAGGTTTCCGCGCAGCCTGCCACATGTTTCACAGCTGTGGAGGGGGCCGCCATTAGCCGACGGCAGGATCTTATGGTCCTGTCATTGCCAAAAAGGTTTCTCGTTGAATGCAACCCTTGCTGCCGTGAAATCCGCGGCAGGTGTGTGCCATCGGCAGGACCAGAAGACCCTGCCGGCTTGAACAGCCAGCACATTCTGGCCATCATGTTAGCCTAAAGGGATGTCAAAAGCATTCTTCAGGAGACTGAACACTATTAAGGAAACTTAGACAAATGGTCACTTGGTAGGACAGAACTTGAGTATTGCTGAAGTGTACACTTGCCAATCAATCAGCACCCTCTTTGTGCTGCATGAATTGTTATTCCCTTTGCAATTTGATATTCTTGCCATTCTGTCCATATGAATGTAAGATAGAAAATAACAAGTCTCTTCGCTGGAATTCTCCAGCCCCACCCCAGACAGCAGGGCTGGCGAGCCATTGAAATCTCTGTTCACACTGGCAGGACCAGAAAATCCTGCTGGCATGAAGGACTGGGAAGTTCTGTACCTAGATACCATATTGAGCACTTCCAAATGAAAAACCGACAAGGTGGTATGAAACAGTTCGGGATGATTTTCCGACCCTGATCATGGCAGATGCAAATCCCGTTATTGCTGCTAACTCTCGTGAAAGGGCCATAACCAGGTTTGCACTGTGGGTTCTCCAGAATGAGATCTTCCCCGCAGTCCCCTGCCGAGGGCGTGAACCTGATTATCATGAGTTTAAATGGATTTAAATATGTCTAAACAGCGAAATACTTTACCTTCTGGATTCGTCACGCCAACGGGAATCACTACTGGTTTTCCAAAAATGTAAATCAGTCGTGATGACCACATCAATGGATCGGCAGTGAGTATAGCCCCCAGATGTGGTCAGGGACATGGCTGGGCAGTGCCCTGACACTTTCCTCTGGCACCTTTGCACTGCCAGGGCCAGAGCATTGGTTTAGGAAACCCCATAGGGGGCTTCCCATTACGTGGGGTGGGGCGCGACAAAGCTGCGGAGGAGTTTGCGCCTTCTTTGCAATAGTGAGATCAAGGCACCCTTTTTAAATGTGCTAGGCCCCTACTGTGCAATTCTCTGACCCCGTGCAGCACCAACGCGATCTGCGCAGGAGCACACGGGGTTGGAAAATCATCCCCATAATTTCTAGAAACTTTGGCCGCGATTCTCCCATCCCAACGCGCTAACCTTTTGGCAGGTCGGGCCGGGAGAATTGCGCGCGCACCAATTCATGGGATTCGCCCATGCGTTCCCGACGCACGCGCATCTCCCAGCGACAGATATCTGGCGCAGTCGGGATCACACTGGAAACCGGTAGGAACAGCAGGTAATTTATTTTGATCTTATTTGAATGTCATTTAAATGTGATTGAAGTCTCCGGGCCTGATCGCATCTCCCACCCCGCCAGTACAATTTCTAGCGGGGTTAGAGTAGCTCCCCACTTTCGGGGAACTAGTGGGAGACCCTGCTGGAGTGAAGGGGGCAATCGGGGGCCCCCCCCAGAGGTTCGGGTGGTAGAGTCGTGCCCTCTGGGCATGGGCACCCTGGCAGTGCCAACCTATGCCCCTGGCACAGCCCAAGGGACAAAGTGCCCATGCTCAGGGGGCATCTTGGCACTGTCCATCAGGTATGGGGCCGTGTCAAGGCAGAAGGGGCCTATTGGGGGCAGGGCATAGGAGGTGGGGCCAGCTGGGGGAGGCCAAGGGGGCGATCGGTGCGGGCTCTGCTGCCACTCTGTCATTTGGATCAATTGGGGGTGGAGGGAGGCCAGTGATTGGGGCAGGCTGATGGGGGGGGGGGGGGTGGTCTTCCCCACCCCCTCCACCCCCCTCCCCCAGCCCACCCCAATCGCTGGCCTCCCTCCACCCATGGGGGGAGTCTGTGGGGTTGGGGAGTCTGCCGGGGGGAGGAAGATTGTCACTGCTGGGGGGTGGGGAAGGCTGGAGATTAGGGCGCTCCGAGACAGTGGGGGGGGGGGGGGAATGTTGGATCTGGCCTGGGAATGAATGTGGGGTCTGCGATTGGGCCATGGGGGAGTGGAGGGGCAGCACTGTGAGGGTCCCAGGGTGGCGAGCGATCGAGCTGGCCAGTGAACTGCAGGCTGACAGTTTGGTGCCACTGCACATGTGCAGATGCCCGGAAATGTCAGACTCCGGCGTGAATAGCCCCTCCCCCACCCAGCTTTTAATGATATTCACAATTGTGACCTCTGCATTGCACAGAGTGTGGGAGATTCGTGTCTGAAGTTGCATTGAAAAAACGATTGTGATTTATACCAGTTTTCCTGTGAATTCAGCACTTCGAACTTGTTTGGGAGAATCGCCCCTTTTATCTTTTGTCCAAGCTTCAGTCACTTTTTTTGTCTCTCCCTTGATTGCACAGCATTTCCTCCCCACTTTGTCAAGCATCTTGAACATTTCACATTAGAAGCACTAATTGTTGTTAATGTTATTGATATTAGTTGTAAACTTGGTTTCTACCAGTTTGCTCCTTTGCCTCCCTTTTCAACCATCATGGTTTAGTAGTGTCCCAGATCTACCGTTCTGATACCATTCACTATCAAATACAATTATAAGATTACCTGCAGGTCATCTCCGTTGATAGCTGAACATCCCAAGTTCTCCAGTCTGTACTCATAATGAAGGCATTACTCTTGTGGCTCTTCCATGAACTACCTCCATGGCTTCTATTACAGTGACCAGAAATGGATGCAGTGCTCATTAAGATTTGGTTGAATCACTGCATTCTATAACTTTAATATGACTTCTTCTAAATTGTGCTCTGTTTTGTTGATTGCTATTCTGAAGTGATGGACATGTTGAGTGTCAAGCCTGCTAAAATCTTTCGATCTTTTTCAACTTCACGCTGAAATTATTTTGACATTGAAAATTTTAAACAGAGAAAAATCCAATTGACACATTGAAATCACCGGTGAAGTAGACTCAGCCAGAAAGATTAACTGATAATTCTGATACACTACTATTTTAAAAATGTGTAGGGCTGAATTCTACCGTTTTGAGATTAAGTGCAGTGACGGGTGGTTTCAGTGGGGTTTGTGCCGCAAGCCAGAATAACAGGATCCTGCACCAGATTCTCATGTGGAAGCTTACTAATTATGTACAAACAAGTTCCCCTCCTACTCTCCTGGCAGGCCAGCAGCTGATTTGTCTGCCCACCTCAGCTGAAATGTTCTAAACTTCTGGCGCCACATTTAAACACCCAGCCCGGCACACTCATGTAACTCTCCATCCCACCTGTCTTCACCAGATGATGCAGGATGTCAGCAACCCAGAGGTAAAAGGCTAGCAGCCTCAAGAAGAAGTCTGTTCCTCAATTCAACCACCTTCCCCCCAAGCCTATCACCTGTGAGGTGCCCATGTCCCACTTGGACCTCTACCCACCACCTCTGGTGTCTTCATCCATCCCCTTCCAGTACACAATGAGGTATCTCTTTGATCCCCTGTTAGCGAGCTTTTCATGCAGCCTTGTCGGGTCCTGCTTCCCTCCCCTTATCTTCCCTCTGCCACTGTTCACCTTCATCCACCTCCTTGACCCTCTGCCTGCCATTGTGAGCCTTTGCCTTTCCCCCACCCCAAGCCTTGCATAGCCCTCCTCCCACATTGTGCCCCTTGTCTTCATTAGACCTTACAACCACCCCAGCCTCACGCCGCATTCCACCTGTGGTCGAACTTCAGACCTTTGTTGTAGTGGTAACATGTGTCCCATAGCACAGTCCTGTCCAGATAAACAGTGTTCTGTGGCACCAGGAGATCCTGATATTCCCCAACCCCAGGGGCAGTCCTGATCTGACTCGGTGACACAGGTGGGTCCATGGGCCTAGCAGCATGCTGCTGACCATGAAGAGCAGCTCAGCACGCAGATGGAGGCAGGAACCAGTCTGCCCCTGCATCAGGAGCAGTCCACCACTCTGGCAGAAGTCTCTGGTGAACTGAGGACTGCCTTGTGCATGCCACTCATTAACAATCGGGTTTGGTGCTGATGTAAATTCCTGCTGGTGTAATGCATGATTGAAAGGTCTGATGGGATGGCATGAGCAGTTATTTTAATCAGTATTCATGAGATGCAAATGAATGAATACAAATGGCGTTTGTGCCACCGGCCAGCGGGGAGAGAAACTCACCTATGGGAGAATTGCAAAGGGGTCTTTGTCAGATTCCGTCAGATTCACCGCACCCACCCGCTGCAGAGAATTCCACCCCTAGGGGGTGATTCTCCCAAAAGTGCTGAATTGGCAGGAAAACTGTTCTAGATCACGACTGTTTTGTCAGTTCAACTTCACACCCAAATTTCCCCACTCAGTGCACTGCAGAGGTCCCATTCGGGAATCTCATTAAAAACCCAGGGGAACGGGATCTATTCACGCCGGAGTCTGACAGTTATGGAACTCTGCGCATGCGCAGTGGTCCCGATCTATCAGTCTCTCCATTTGCTGGCCAGCTCAATCGCTGGCCAGCCCGGGACCCCGACAGTGCTGCCCCTCCAGTCCCCCCCGTCCCCCCCGTCCCCTCCACAGCCCGATTGTGGACCCCACAACAATTCCCAGGCCAGCCCTGACCCCCCCCCACCCCAGAGCACCCTAATGTCCAGCCCACTCCCCCAGCAGTGGCGAACCCCCCACCCCCTTCACCTGGCAAACCCCCCATACCTCCACCCCTGCAGGGTTCTAACCCCCCCCCAGGAGGCAGGCCACCCCCCCCCCCCCCCCCACCCCCCAGCCCTCCCCAATCGCTGCCCTCTCTCCAGCCCAGACCGATCCCCAGGCAGAGTGGCAGTGGACCCCCCACCCCTTTGGTACTGCCAGTGCCCGGTGAGTAGTGCCAAGGTGCCCCCTGGGCATGGGCACTTTGCCCCTAGGGCAGTGCCAGGGGGCACAGGCTGGCACTGCCAGGGTAAGAAGTTTAACAACACCAGGTTAAAGTCCAACAGGTTTATTTGGTAGCAAAAGCCACTCGCTTTCGGAGCCTTAAGCCCCTTCTTCAGGTGAGTGGGAATTCCAGGTGCCCATGCCCAGGGGTCACCACCCCCCTGGGGGGGCCCTGATTGCCCCCCCCCCCCCCCGTTTCATTCTGGTAGGGTCTCCCGCTAGTTCCCCATGGAGAGCTACTCTAAATCCCACCAGAATGAAGTACTCCTGGTGGGGTGGGAGATTCAATCAGGACCGGCAAGTTCCCGATAATTACATTTTAAATACATTTAAATTACATTAAAAAAAGATTCAAATTACTTGCCTGTCTTCCCGTCGGGTTCCGGCGTGGTCTGGTCTCCGACTGTTCTCCGGCTCTGGGAGATGCGCATGTGTTCCTGGCAGGGACCATATCCCTCTATTCCCATCCTATTCAAATCCCGGAACAAGGCCGGCGACGTGCATCTCCCACCCCGACCCGACAGATGACCCGGGATGGGAGAATCACTCCCATAGTTTCTGAATGACACACTTTCGGATTTGATTATTTCCCTATTTCTCAGATTATTTTACTCAGTTGCCTCCCAAGCACTAATTTATTTTTGTACTTCAACCAGAGTTGCAACTATAATAATTTATGATCTTACAGTGCTCTTGAGATGCAGAAAGACCTGTTAAAGTGGAGTAATAAGGGAGAAAGAGCAACAAAAGATTAAGGAGGAAGAGAAATCATGAGCAAAGAGAAAAATGTTTGTAAAGGGGATCAGGGCGGGGGATGGATGTTAATCTCAATGGTAAGGGCCATTATGGTTAAACGATCGTGCAATCAGTGAAAAGGAACTTGGGCAATTGGAGTCAGTGAACAAGGAGTGTATGCAGGGATAAATGACTGGAGAAGATTTCTGCACAAGGGTATGGTGTGACCATGGGGCTATTTAAAGATGAAGTTGACAGGTCTTGAAATGAATAACAACTTGCATTGATATAGAATAGAACAAAGAAAATTACAGCACAGGAACAGGCCCTTCGGCCCTTCAAGCCTGCACTGACCATGCTGCCTGACTTAACTAAAACCCCCTACCCTTCCAGGGACCATATCCCTCTATTCCCATCCTATTCGTGTATTTATCAAGACGCCCCTTAAAAGTCACTATCGTATCTGCTTCCACTACCTCCTCTGGCAGCGAGTTCCAGGCACCCACCATCCTCTGTGTAAAAAGAAATCTGCCTCGTACATCTCCTTTAAACCTTGCCTCTCGCACCTTAAACCTATGCCCTCTAGTAATTGATTCTTTCGCCCAGGGAAAAAGCTTCTGACTATCCACTTTGTCCATGCCTCTCATAATCTTGTAGACTTCGATCAGGTCGCCTCTCAACCTCTGTCATTCCAGTGAGAACAAACCAAGTTTCTCCAACCTCTCCTCATAGCTAATGCCCTCCATACCAGGCAACATCCTGGAAATCTTTTCTGTACCCTCTCTAAAGCCTCCACATCTTTCTGGCAGTGTGGTGACCAGAATTGGACACTATATTCCAAGTGCGGCCTAACTAAGGTTCTATAAAGCTGCAACATGACTTCCCAATTTTTAAACTCAATGCCCCGGCCGATGACGGCAACTATGCTGTATGACTTCTTGACTACCTTCTCTGCCTGCCACTTTCAGTGAACGGTATACCTGTATACCCAGATCCCTCTGCCTATCAATACTCTTAAGGGTTCTGCCATTTACTGTATATTTCCCATCTGTATTAGACCTTCCAAAATGCATTACCTCACATTTGTCTGGACTAAACTCCATCTACCATCTCTCCGCCCAAGTGTCCAACCGATCTATATCCTGCTGTGTCCTCTGATGGTCTTTATCACTGTCTGCAATTCCACCAACTTTTGTGTCGTCCGCAAACTTGCTAATCAATCCAGTTACATTTTCCTCCAAATCATTTATATATATATTACAAACAGATTTATATATATTACAAACATACTTGAATGGTTACAGTTCAGAAAGAGGCCACTTGGCCCATTGTGTCTGCTCTGGCTCTCTGTAAGAGGAACCCTTGTTTTTCCCCATAGCCATTCAAATCAGGTAATTATCCAATCCTTTTTTTGAAATCCACAATAGAATCTGTGCCCACCACACGCTCAGGCAGCACAGATTCCAGATCCTAACCACCTCATGCATAAAACATTTTTTCCTCATTTTTCCTTAGATTCCAAAAGGCATTTCATACAGTGCCATGCAACAAACTTGTGAGTGAGTTATAACTCATGGAATAGAATGGATAGTAGCAACATGAATATGGAATTGGTTGAGTGACAGAAGACAGAGATTAGTGGTTAATGGATGTTTTTCGAGTCGGAAGAAGTGTAATGGAGTTCCCCAGGGGTCAGTGATGAGACACTTGTTTTTCCTGATCTATACATTGGTGACCTAAACCTTGGTGTACAGCACACAATTTCAAAGTCTGTGGATGATATGAACTTGGAAGCATTGTGAATTGTGAGGAGGATAATATAGAACAAATTTGTGGAATGGACGGACAAGTGGCAGATAAGGTTCAATGCGGAGAAATGTGAAGTGATTCATTTTGATGGAAAGAACATGGAGAGAAAATTTAAGATAAGGGCACAAGTCTAATGGGGATGGAGGAGCAGAGGGATGTAGTTGCATATGTGCATAATTCGCTGAAGGTGGCAGGACAGCTTGAGACAGTAGTTAATAAAGCTAAGAGTGTCCTAAGTTTCATTGATAGGGGCATAGAGTACAAGTACAAGGTGATTACGTTGAATTAGTGTAAGACACTAGTTAGACCTAATCTAGAGTACTGCATCCAGCTCTGGACATTGCACTTTAGGAAGGATGTGGCGACATTGGAGAATGTGCAGAAGAGATTGATGAGAATGGTTCCAGGGATGAGAAACTTCATCTATGAAGATAGGCTGGAGAAGTTAAATCTGTTTTCCTTGAAGAAAAGAATGATGAGTGGAAATTTGATGGTGGTATTCAAAACATGAGGGGTCTGGGCAGAGTAGATAGGGAGAAACTGTTCCCACTCAAGAAATGATTAAGGGAGCGGGTTTGAAGTAATTGTTAAAGACGTAAAAGTGACATGAGGAAAAATGTTTTCACGCGTGGTTAAGGTTAGAAATACTCTGCCTGAGTGTAGTGGAGATCGGTTCGATTGAAGCATTCAAAAGGGAATTAGATTGTTTTCTAAAAAGGAAGAATGTGCAGGGTTAT
This sequence comes from Mustelus asterias, assembly GCF_964213995.1. Lineage (NCBI taxonomy): Eukaryota > Metazoa > Chordata > Chondrichthyes > Carcharhiniformes > Triakidae > Mustelus > Mustelus asterias. The sequence continues at coordinate 80,201,424 of NC_135810.1, forward strand.
AGGTAAAAGCAGAATGGCACTAAGTTCATTTGGAAAACCAGAAACGATGGTCCGAGTGACCTCTTTCTGCGCCGTAACAATTCTGCAGGAGGGAGAGGAGGCCAGGTGACAGGGAGAAGCGTTCCAGGGAGTGACCTTTGAGAGGAGAAGCACAGGCCAGCAGGGTGATCAAGGTGGTAGCATCCACTAAGGATGCCATTACCCAGCGGCTAGAGTGTACAGGCAGTGCATCAACTACCTCCACATATCTGAGGTCCAGTGCTGCAAGAGGCTCTGCCTCTGAAGGGACACCATGACAGCAACATGCCACATGATTTGGCCAGAAATCAGCTCTAACTGTGTAGGCATAGACTGCAGGAGAATTCGCTACCACAGAAAACAGCTGAGGCCAAAACATTGAATGTTTTCAAGAAGCAGTTTGATATATCACTTGAGATGAAGGGGGTCAAAGGATATGGGGTCAGGCTATTGAGTTGGATGATCAGCTATGATCATAATGAATGATGGAGCAGGTTTGAAGGGCCGAATGGCCTTCTCCTGCTATTTTCTATGTTTCTATGGTATCAATGGACTGGTCAGATAGGCAGTGCAGTGGAAAAGGGAATTCATGCTGGAAAAGTGTGAGTTAATACACTTGCGGAGGGCTAGCAAGGCAAAGGATTACACTGTGAAAGGTAGAACCCTAGAAAATACTGAAGATCAGAGGGACCTTAGAGTGCATATCCACAGATCCCTGAAGCTAGATAAGGTAGTTAAAAAGGCACATGGGATACTGTTACTTGATTAACAGGATATTTGCCTTTATTAGCCGAGGCATAGAATACAAATAGCCAGGAGGTCATGCTGGAACTGTATAAAATGCTAGTTAGACCACAATTGGAATACTGCGAGCAGTTCTGGTCACCAGTTTATAGAAGGATGTCAGTGATGATGAATATACTGGGGCTGTTTACCTTGGAGCAGAGAAGGTTGAGAGGGAATCTAATAGGGGTGTGTCAGATTATGAGGGACATAGATATGGTGGATAGGAGGGTACTTTTTCCATTAGTAGAAGATCAAAAAACAGGGGCAAAGATATAAGTGAGGTAAGAGGTAAAAGACTAAGAGGGGAATGGAGGAGAAACTTTTTCACTCAATGGTCGGAGTCTGGAACTCACTGCCTAAAACGGTGGTTGAATCAGAAACTCTTGTTACATTTAAGAAGCATTTAGATATTTACTTGCTTTGCCATAACCTCCAGTTCTATGGGACAAGTGCTGGAAAATTGGATTATTGCAGTAGATCTTTGTTGACAATGGATACGATAGACTGAATGGCCTGCTCCTGTGCTGTAAATGACTTTGAGTCAGACAGACGAGGGCAGCCAGGCTGAGAGAACCAGAGGCTTCACAGCGATGGCTGGGTTCCCCGATTCAGAGTGTAATAAATGGCACTCATTGCCATCAAGGTGCCAGCAGGCGAGTGAGAACCTTCGTAAACTGCAAGGATGTACACTCAATGAATATGCAGATCGCCTGCGACCATGAGACACAGATTCTCCAAGTTTGTGCCCATTACCCTGGAAGTTCACATAATGCTTACATCTAGCGACACTCATAGATACCAAGGCTGCGCGTGGCTCTGCAAGATGGGTGACAAGGGCTATCCCTTGAAATGGTGCTGATGACCCCACTCTGTCACCCAAGAATAGAGGTGGAGCAAGGTACAACAGGGATCATGCCTCCACAAGGGCGGTGATGGAGAGGACCATCGAGCTGCTCAAGGTGCACTTCAAGATGGCTGGACTGAACAGGGGGAGCATTGTAGCATCCTCCAGAGCATGTCTCCCTCATAGTTATCACATGCTGCGGCCTGCACAACCTGGCTCTGGCAAGGAGGGACCCAGTGGAGGCTGAGGAAGGCAGCTCCACGGGCCTGGGAGGATGCTTCCAGTGACGGGCCTGAGGGAGAAATTGGGGAGGCACAGAGTGAAGACGTGGAGGCAGTTGACAGGAACCGTGAGGAAGGCTAGGACACCAGGGATGATGCTTTGACCCTGCAAACCTTCAGCTGGCATCCAAGGAATCGATGCTTTCTCATGCCAATGGCACAGTCTCTAATCGTTAAATGTTAAACCAACCAAACTCCAGCACCACACAACACCATCTGGCTACAAGTCTATGCTGCATCTAGCACCTATCACAGCCACCAAGTCACCTCAGCCCATTAAAGCAAAATAATGTTGTTATTCTAAATGAACAAAGAAAGAACATACAAAGCTGCCAAACAGAACACAAATTTCAAAATAATGAACGCAAATAATGACAGCCTTGATGAACTCCTTTTGTACTCAAGATACCTTCAACTTACATCTGGGGGTGCTGTGTCCCCATTGGACCCGGCACCTGACAGGTTCCCACCCCACCCACACTGGAATGTCTACGAGCAGTTTAATACCACATTGGGTGGGCCTTAATTGGCCACCTAGCATAATATCATGTGAACAATGTGATCTTTGCCGGGAACAGGTTTAACATTCACTTCCAGTCCTGCCAACTTCACACGCACTCCAAACGTAAAATTCAGGCCTTGGATTTCCTTTTATAACATGTAGCTGTGCTGTTCTAACTTTGTGTTTGTGTACCTGGTTAGAAATCATGCAGATAACTCTCTAAGGGATTCCATGCACTCTAATCCCCATTGTTATGTAATTCCTGTTATTTTAATGTCTGTTACATGAGATTGTAAAATATTGTTCTGTCTACAGAGAGCACAGTTCTGTTGGTGTTTTAAGCTTAATTATATCTGCAGGTAGATGGTGTAATTGGTGCCAAAATAATCTTATCCTTCCATCTTTGGGCGAGAAGGGAAGTTTTCAGAGTTTGCCCTCATGGAGAGGTTATTTGTTAGAATCAGATTTCCTATTCTCACATATCAGGTTGAGGCTTTAGTTTCCTGTTATTTATTAGCAGCAATGACTTTTATTTTTCAGAGTCTTATCTATCCTTATTACAGTAGAGTTAATTGAGTTTTGGCATTCAATGGTTCCTGACACACAACTAAATATTTAATATGTCTTTCTGACAGATTGGAGGCCTCTATCTAGAGGGATGCAGCTTTGATGGGAATCGACTTTCAGAAAACCAGCATGATTCTCCCAGCGTGTCAGCTGTGCCCCCCTGTTATATGGCCTGGATTCCTCAGGTACTAATTTGTTTCAGGTCTAAATCTTTAAGCTCTTTATCCACCTTAATCAGTAATGATGAAGACTATTTTAATGCTGGGTCCCACATGAAGCATAACCTACCTTTCTTTTTTGGATGCCAATCAACCTACTGTGCATTTCCAGTAGTTTTTGTTTTTTGTAGATCAGTAATACGGCATTGGCAGTAATTTTCTACACATCCATGTTTGAAATATGACTTAATGGGGTTTAATATTTGCAAGGCGGTGTGCATTGCAACTTAACTAACTGAAAAGCCGATGAGAAGGTACCTACAAAAAAGGTACAGAACCATCTAGTAAATGATCAACCAAATATTTTGTGAGTCCGAACTTGCCAGTGTTGTTGTTTAATTATCCTGTATATTCTTGTTTCCAGTGCTTTTTCAACTGAGTAACTTGGGTAAAAATATGAAGTCCCGTTCTTGGTCCTGTTCTAGACCAAGACTAATGAATCTAAGTTTGATGATGATGCAAAGCCAGGTGGGAATGTAAGCTGTGAAAAGAACACAAAGAGGATGAAAAAAGATATGGTTAAGTGAATGGGCATTAAACTGACAGAGAGAGCATAGTGGAGAAGCACAAATTTATTCATGTTCGTATTAATAGGAAAGCAGATTATTCTTAAATGATGTGAAACTTGTAAATGATGTTCAGAAAAACTTGGGTGTACTTTTACAAGGAACACAAAGTTACCATGTAGGTGCAGCAAAAAAATAGGGAAGCAAATGGAATATCATAGAAACATAGAATCCCTACAGTGCATTCGGCCCATCGAGTCTATACTGACCACAATCCCACCCAGGTCCTATTCCCATAACCCCACATATTTACTCTGCTAATCCCCTGACACTAGGCATGGCCAATCAACCTAATCTGCACATCTTTGGACTGTGGGAGGAAACTGGAACACCCGGAGGAAACCCATGGAGACACGGGAAGAATGTGCAAACTCCACACAGACAGTGACCCGAGGTCAGAATTGAACCTCGGGTTAAATGGCGCTCTGAGGCAGCAGTGCTAACCACTGTGCCACCGTGCATTTTGGCCTTTATGACAAAGGGATTGAAAGTCTTGCTAGAATTGTACAGGTGTTTGGTGAGGTCACATCTGGAATACTGCACACAGTACTGGTCTCCATATTTAAAGAGGATATGCTTCCCTTGGAAGTAGTACAGTGAAAATTCATTAGATTAGTTCCTGGAAGGTTGTTTTATGATAGGAGGCTGTGTAAATTGGGTCCATACTGTCCAGAGTTTAGAAGAATGAGAGGTGATCTCATTGAGACATTCAAGATTTTGAAAGATCTTGACAGGGTAGACACTAGGAGGTTATTTCTCCTGGATGGGGATCCAGAACACAGGGCCCAGACTCAGGACAAAGGGCTGATTATTTAGGACTGAGATGAAGAGAAATTTCTTCAGTCCAAGGATTGTGTATCTTTGGAATTGTCAAGCCAAAGTTTGTGGATGCTCCATCATTGAACATATTTAGGGCTGAGAAAGACAGATTTCTGGTCCCTCGGGAAATCAAGGGTTATGGAGCAGGCAGGAAAATGGAGTTGAGGCAGAAGATCAGCTATGATTTTATTGAATGTTGGAGCAGGCTCAGAGAGCCACATGGTCTACTCCTGCTCCTGTTCCTTATGTTTGCTCATAATAGCAACCATTATTCATTTTAATTCTAAAATATTCGAGGTCTATTTTGAAAAATAGTAATGGAAGTGCTAGCTTATCACCAGCTAAAAATGCATAGGCAGAGACTCATGCAACAAGTAATTTTGCAAAATTACAAAGATGTAATCATATTGCATGTTCAAAAGTAGATAAGTGTTAGAACGGAATAGTTCTGTCACCTCGTACTCAGGAAGTGTAATTGAGCATTTAAGTGTAAAAGGATGGAAATCTGAAATAATAGTAGAAAATGACAGTGCGCAGAAAATTAACAAGCATCTGAATGTGGAAAGCATAGGTTAATTTTATCACTTCCGATAAGTGATTTAACTCAAAATTGTCACTTTTCTGTTTTGCAGATTCATGGATCTATTGCACAAATCCAGTATTTCCTGTGTTTATTTCTATTGTTATTAAATAATGTCAATTATATGGATGATGTCAAAATGGAGTACATATTCATGATATTTGTAAATTTTTACTATTGAGCACTGTATTAATTGAAAAGTGACAAAGCATGCAAGTAGTTTTAAAGTAGTACTAGAGGTAGAAAGCCTAGGGAGATTAGCCCCAATATTCCTCTTCAGTTTCCCCTTCACCAACAACCACAGCAGTAATAGTGCAGATAAGGACCGCTGTGCCTTCAGCATTCAGATTTTGTGCATCCAACCCATGCAGGACGTTGCATCAGGGAATAGGAGCAGGAGGAGCCCACTTGGCCCTTTGAGCCTGCTCCGCCATTCATTATGATCATGGCTAACCATCCAACTCAGTCGCCTGATCCTGTCTCCACCCCCCTCCCCACTTCACCCCGAACTATATCTAACTGCTTCTTGAAAGCATACAAAGTTTTGGTCGCGACTGCTTTCAGTGGTTGCAAATTCCACAGGCTGACCACTCTCTGGGTGAAGAAATCTCTCCTCATCTCTATCCTAAACGGTCTACTCTGTATCCTCAGACTGTGACTCCTGGTTCTGGACACCCCCACTGTCAGAAACATACTTCTTGCATCTACCCCAAGTAGCCTTGTTTGAATTTTATAGGTTTCTCTGAGATTCCCCTCCTCATTCTTCTGAGCTCCTGCAAATACAAGCCTAACCGGCTCAATCTCTCCTCATATGTCAGTCCTGCCATCCCAGAATCAGCCTGGTAAACCTTCGCTGCATTCCATAGAACCATAGAAAATTACAGCTCAGAAACAAGCCTTTAGGCCCTTCTTGGCTGTGCCGAACCATTTTTTTCCTAGTCCCACTGACCTGCACTTGGACCATATCCCTCCATACCCCTCTCATCCATGAACCCGTCCAAGTTTTTCTTAAATGTTAAAAGTGACCCTGTATTTACCACTTTATCCGGCAGCTCATTCCACACTCCCACCACTCTCTGCGTGAAGAAGCTCCCCCTAATATTCCCTTTAAACTTTTCTCCTTTCACCTTAACACATGCCCTCTAGTGCAAGAATATCGTTCCTCAGAAAAGGAGACCAAAACTGCACACAATATTGCAGGAGTGGCCTCATCAAGGCCCTGTATAATTACAAAAAGACATCCCTGCTTCTGTACTCGAATCCTCTCACTATGAATGCCAACGTATCATCTGCCTTTTTTAGTGCCTGCTGAAAATGCATGCTTACCTTCAGTGACTGGTGTACGAGGACACCCAGGTCTCATTGCACAGAAACTTAAGATCACTGAAAAGTTTAGCAATGACTGTCTGCCTAAAAGCCTTCTGGCTCCTGTTGAAGAAGACCCTTGGGCTTCATACCTTGCAGCCTGGCTTCTTCAGACTCATAAATCTGAGGAGGACCAGCCAGAAGACCTAATGTCAACTTCTTCTAAAGTGCTGCAAAATTGGCAGCCCTCCATAGCTCCAACTGGAAGCCAAGGTTGGGGAACCAGGAAATCCCCTTCCATCTCAATTCCACAATTGTCTTAGTCCACTACCTGCAGTTTGTATAGGCCTGGGACCTCCTCTGTAATCTGATATAAAGGGCATGGAATTTGTATTAATAATTCTCGTCCCTCTTCATAGAGCCTGGGAGCTGGGAGTTTTCCAGATGTTATAAAAAAGGAATTTCTACACTATACTTACAGTACAAAACAGTTTGTCATATAAATTATCTAAAAGAAGTTCAAACAGTATTACCTGACTACTTAAGTTGCATATTCAGAATTTCAGTCCTTGCTAAGAGCTCAAGAACTTAGTGGAGGTGATGGCCTAGTGGTACCAGCGCTAGTCTATTGATCCAGAAACTCAACTAATGTTTGGGGATCCATGTTCGAATCCCACCAAGGCAGTTGGTGGAATTTGAATTCAATAAAAAAGATCTGGAATTAAGAATCTATTGATGACCAAGAAATCATTGCCGATTGTTGGAAAAACCCATCTGGTTCACTAATGTCCTTTAGGAAAGGAAATCTGCTGTCTTTACTCGGTCTGGCCTACATGTGACTCCAGAGCCACAGCAATGTGGTTTATTCTCAACTGCCCTCAGGCAACTAGGGATGGCAATAAATGCTGGCCAGCCAGTGACACCCAAGTCCCATGAATGAATTTTTAAAAATGTGATTGATCTGCATATATCCTGGAGAGTCTGCTTTCATTTGTAATGGGGCTGCTGCATTAGGGTACTAAAAACATGTATTTCATGCAAAATTGCAGACAAATATATCACTGGGATGCCCACACCTATCTGTGTGTTTGTTTAAGCAATTCCTAAGTTTTAACAATCCTAGCTGGCCTCAGACAAGTAATAGAAGCCAAAATATTGCAGATTCTGGAAATATGAAATAAAAACAGAAAGTGCTAGAAAAACTCAGCAGGTCTTGCAGCATCTGTGGAGAGAGAAACCAATTTAACCTTTCGAGTCCAATATGACTCTTCTTCAGAGGTATTTGAAGAATTCCTGAACTATCTGCCAGCAGCATGTCCCATTCCAGCAATTTCTCCTCTCAGCCTTTCTGGGGCAAATCTGGTGTCTTTGGAATTCCACAGGATTCTTCTCTTCGACCTGAGACTGCCCTCCATCCTGCATTCTGTCTAGTAGTTCAGGGAAAAGCAGCACACTCCTCTCTGCTGACCACACACACTACAGCCTTTTGTCTTTTCTGAGCGACTGCTCTCTCTCTCTGAAACCTTAGAGACAGAAAGTCTGTCCACTGTCAGCCCAGTTACTCATGGTTTTGTTTTCAGCTGTGAAATATGGCCTATGCCTTTCTGTAGCCTACTGTCACCATGGTAACCAAGTCACACGGGCTTGTTGTCAGGCAGAAATCAGAGCAGATCATTTGACTCTGTTAATCCCCCATTTCATCTTGAATTAAAGAAACAGTCCAAAACATTAATCATCTCATAAAATGGGCGGCACGGTAGCACAGTGGTTAGCACTGCTGCTTCACAGCTCCAGGGTCCCGGGTTCGATTCCCAGCTCGGGTCACTGTCTGTGTGGAGTTTGCACATTCTCCTCGTGTCTGCGTGGGTTTCCTCCGGGTGCTCCGGTTTCCTCCCACAGTCCAAAGATGTGCGGGTTAGGTTGATTGGCCAGGTTAAAAATTGCCCCTTAGAGTCCTGGGATGTGTAGGTTAGAGAGATTAGCGGGTAAATATGTGGGGGTAGGGCCTGGGTGGGATTGTGGTCAGTGCAGACTCGATGGGCCGAATGGCCTCCTTCTGCACTGTAGGGTTTCTATGATTTCTATGATTTTTATGATTCTATGAAAATCTTGCATTCATTATCATGAAATAAACCAGCTGAATATTCAGTACGGTCCCATCCAGGTCACTGACAGAAAAGTGAGGCTGGAGGGCTGGGAATTACATTTCTTTGACAACAGTGCCCAAACCGTTGACCTCTACTCCTTAGAAGGTCAAGGGCAGCAGATGCATGGACACAATACCAGAGCAAGTTCCCCTTAAAGCCACACACCGACTTGGAACGATATCGCTGTTCTTTCACTGTCGCTGCATCAAAGTTCTGAAACTTCCTCCCCAACAACACTTGGCCATACCTACATGGACGGCAGTGATTCAAGATTGTGGCTCACAAGGACTTGCTCAAGGGAAACTGGAGATGGACAATAAATCCTGGGCAAGCTAACAATGCTCACATCCCAGGAATGAATGTTACATGGTCCAGCCAGATGTGGCAATGAATATCTAACTAGTCATCCATCATATCTATTTAAATCTTAACTTGAAGGAGCAAAGACGAGAGCCTTACCAGGGGCAATGGTCAGGGTGAGAAAAATGGTTTTAATGAGTTCTAGGATAAGATGGAGGTGAGAGTGTGGTTGGGCAAATCAGGAGCTGCAAAGTCTTGGTGAATGGAGGTCCAAAGGCTAGACATTTGGGATTTTGAAATCCCAAAGTGTAAATGATTTGGGAAAGTTTTTTCATGGGCAAACACAGAAGAATGTAAGATCTGGGAGAACAAAGGCGTTTGGATCGAGAGCAATACAACAAGGTGATCAGAGTTGGCCCTGTAGTTGAGACTACGGTCGTTTTTTTTGCTGAAATGGTCTCCTTACTTTAATTTGTGGATGTAGCAAGTTGCAGAATCTTTACCGTAATTCATTGTGCGGCCTATCTTCTGACTTCTCTGCTTCCGGTTGTGAATAATGTAAAAGTTTCCCTCCCACCTCTTCGTAAGCCAGACAAAATATTTTTTAAATGTCCCTGAATCTTCCAAATCGCAATCCAGGCCATTGACTGCATCAACATGTACATCCATGTATACACAGTATATCCATCACAAACAATCCACTCAGCATTTTGTAGTTTTGGTGTAGTGATTGAGTGTCCCCTTTCTCAAACTCACCCTCTCCTTATTTCTGGCTGGTGGAGGTTTTGGACCTTACAAGACCATCAGTAAACCCTATTAATGTTTGGAGAAATTTTGGAAGTGATGCAAGGTCCATCTGTTAAGTCAGTCTTCACAGAAACAATGGAATAGCTATACTCCAAGAAACCAATCCAGGGGGAAACAAACACCGTTTAGCAAATTGCTCTGCTCTATGTGAAATACATGTGATATTTGAGTGACAAAAATTTTAAAATGTCTAATATAGACAGGGACCCACCACGGGGATGGGGGGGTGGGCCAGCCAAGGGCCCATTGACTTTTGGCAGGTCCGGAAGATCCCAGTGGCAGGCGGGGCTAACAACCCCAACCATCATTTGTGCTTCTGCAAAAAAGGGGCTGAGTGAAAATAAGACCCCTTTGATATCTTTTCCAGAACATCAAAGAAGAACATAAGTGAACTCTAAGCACATTTCTTAGGCTTCCCCTCACTCCCCGCTTTACTGAATAACCTGTCATACCTACTTCCCATTAATGTACATTTGCTTACATTTTAGAAATGTTTATCTGTAAAAATGTGGAAGTTACTTTTCAACCAAGGTCTTTTATGCTCTGACAGTTTACCAGAAAGCTGTGACACAAAAGGACATGTTGTCCAGGACTGTTCATTGTTTGCTTGCCTTCGTTTTTCCTGTTTTGATCAAATTGTTAGTTCCTGTTGATTTATCTGGCTCAGACACCCAAAAAGCTGCGTGCTGACGATTTCACAAAACTCTTTTAGTTCTTTTATTCTCTCAGTTGTTTTTGGCTTTAGTAACTTTAAACTTAATTTTTTTTTTGCAGGGTGCTAATGGGCCGTACTCTCCTGAAGAGTGCATTTCATTGCCAGTATATACCAGCGCTGAACGGGATCAGGTAGTAATAAACATTGATGTCCCGTGTGGAGTCAGCCAGGACCAATGGATTCAGTCTGGGGCAGCTTTATTCCTGAAGAATCAGTAATTTATTCTTTGTGTTTTTCTTTGAAACATGAAATATCAAATTTTAAAAATACAAAAGGTTGTTTGCTTATGTATTGAATGTCCTGTTGATGTCTACTTACTGCCTAGCACATTTGGTACATTATAGTACAAATTACACCTGAATAACACTATTTCTGTTCAACGGAATTATTTGTGCTACAGAACTTTAATTAGAAATAATTGGAACAGTTCAGATTTCTGCAATTAATTACTACTTTGTTTCAGTTTGTTCTATACTTTATGACTATTGATTGTTGATATGAAAATGTTGCTGAATGTTTCTCATCTTACATACTCTCAGGAATGCATTTCTCATTCTTTGTGATCGCTCAGATATTGCTTGTTCACACTCTTATCGTTAATTTTAAAGCTTAATGTTGCACAAGTTATTCTAGTCATTTTGTGCTTTTATGAATGGCTACCAAAGATGCACATTCCATTGTGTTTTGTTTTTATCAGTGAAATTTAGATATCAGAATAAATAAATATATAGATGTGCCTTCTTTCATTCATTTATTAATGTCACAGATTATAGGACAAGTCGCCTGCATGCCTGTTCAGGCAATATCACATTCTATAAAGCCCAGTTAATTTATGTTTCATTTATGTCCCAAGACTGATGCCTTGCTTTAGAAATGATTGTATGAAGATAAATGCAAATACCAAGGTCCAGCTCAAGACATGGTTCATCTTAGAAATAGAAATGCTCAATTTATATTATGAGGCACCTGCATATACTGAGCCAGCACCTCGCCTGTGTGTGTCAAGGCAGCACCTTACCTGGCTGTGTCCGGCTGGAACCTCATCCATTCTCGTCAATGCGGCACTTCATCTGTCTGCGTCTGGGCAGCACCTCACCTCTCTGTGTCTGACTGGAACCTCACCTGTCTGTGTCCAGCCAGCACCTCATTAGCTAGAATCTCCCTATGTCCCACTCCTTATCTTGAATTTTTAATTTGCCATTGCGGGCTTTGTTTGGATTCTATCAATTTCAGCCTTTAAAATCAGACTTTGGGCTGGATTGTACATGGAGGTGGTGCACTGGTTGCACAATGTGTAAAAGTTGCGACCAGCCCGCCCCTGCCAACCCAGGAAGCCATAACCATAATTTACGGTCTTCTGGCAGCTAATGGCCTGAGGTTCCGGTTTCCACCTCCATGTGGAAGGATGTCCTGCCTCCAAGAGCTGTCAGTCCATCAGATGGATCAGCTGTCCAGTACCAGCAGCACCACGAGTAATGATGGCCACTGTTGTGACTGCAATCAGCCCCAACAAGGAGCCACGGAGGAAGCCAAGCTGAAAGGTAAGTGGGGTGGCCTTGCTAGGGCCAGTCAGGCAGGTCTTGGTGATGGGGGAAGATTTCTTTATCAGGAGACCATGGAGGAGGTGGTTTTCTTTCTGCTTTTGTTGGGCATAGGGTTATCTGGTGGCCTCGCCACATGGCAAAGGCACCACCACCACTGGTAAAATAGCAATGGCGGTGAGAGAAGGCCCTTAAGTGACCTTTAATTGGCCAGTTGGCCCAAGAGCAGGTGGGCATCCAACACCTTCCCTGTCACTAGGCAAATAGGGATTGATCCCTTGTATCCCACCCAATTTAACAGGCCCCCTGTATAACCTTACCCTCCACCCACCGGCCAGCCTGCTCCTGAGTGATTGTGTCTGTGAAATAATTCTTAAAGCAAATAAGTATGATGAGATATTTCTTTTTACCCTCTTTGGAGGTGAGTACTGAGTAGAATTGGTAAGTCAAAACATTGAAAGTAAATGTTCACACAAAGGATCCTGTCAATTCTCAACATTTTTTTTCTCTGTTGAATAATATTACATTTGGAAATGTTCAGTCTTGCTCCGCAATTAGTGTTGAATAAAATAATGTAACTATTTCCTCTAGTGGGGGAATTAAGAACAAGGGGCCATAATCTTAAAATTAGAGCTGGTTGGAGTAATGTTTAGGCAGCATTTCTTCACATAAAGGATATTGGAAATCAGAAATACTCTTCCCAAAAAAGAATGCTGGGTTCATTTAGATTTTCCCAGCTGAGACTGATAGATTTCCATTAAACACAGATATCAGGGGATAAATCCTGGAACACCCTCCTAACAGCACTGTCGATGTAGCTATACCACAGGGACTGCAGCGGTTCAAGAAGGCAGCTCACCATCACCTTCTCAAGGACAATTTGGGATGGCTCATAAGTTAATAATTTTAAAAAGACTGATGGGACTGTAATTAACCGGGTTGCATTCGTCCTGCTTTTTGTGTACAAGATATACTTCGGAATTTTCCGCATTACCAGGGGATGCCTGCTTTGTAGCTGTACTGGAACAGCTTGGCTCAGGACATAGCTAGTTCTGGAGCACAAGTCTTTAGTACTACTGCTGGAATATTGTCTGGACCCATAGCCTTTGCAGTATCCAGTGCCTTTGGCTATTTCTTGATATCTCATGGAGTGATTTGGAATGATTGTAAATTGACATCTGTGATGCTGGGGACCTCTGAAGGAGGCTGAGATAGATCATTCATTTGGCACTTCTGGCTGAAGATGATTGCAAAAGCCTTACCTTTTGCATTGATGTGCTGGGCGCTCCCATCATTAAGGATGGGGATATATGTGAAGACTTCTCCTCCAGTTAGTTGTTTAACTGTCCTTCACCATCAGGACTGGATGTGCAGCACTGCAGAGCTTAAATCTGGTCCGTTGGTTGTGGGATCACTTAGCTCTGTCGCTTGCCGGTTACACTGTTTCACACTCAGTTCAAGGACAACTAGGGATGGGCAATAAATGCTGGCCAGCCATGTCCCACAAATGAATAAAGAAAGATACAAGCAGTCCTGTGTTGTAGTTTCACCAGGTTAACATTTCATTTTTAGGTATGTCTGTTGCTGCACCTGGCATGCCCTCCTGCACTCTTCATCAAACAAGGGCTTGATGGTAATGATAGAATCGGGGGACATGCCAGGCCATGAGGTTACAGATTAGGGTTTTTTTAAATTCATTCATAGGACATGGGCGTTGCTGGTTGGCCAGCATGTACTGACCATCCGAAGTTGCCATTGAGCAGGTGGTGGTGAGCTGCCTTCTTGAAACGCTGATACAACTGAGTGGCTTGCTAGGTCATTTCAGAGGGCAGTTGAGAGTCAACCACATTGCTGTGGTTCTGGAGTCACATTTAGGCCAGTCTAGGTGAGGGTGGCAGATTTCCTTCCCAAAAGGACATTAGTGAACCAAATGGGTTTTTCCGACAATCAACAATGGCTTTGTGGTCATCAGTAGATTCTTAATTCCAGATATTGAATTCAAATTTCCACCATCTGCCATGGCGGGATTCGAACCCAAGTCCCCAGAACATTAGCTGAGTTTCTGGATTATTAGTCTAGCGATAATGCCACTAGGTCATCACCTCCCCTGTGCTGCTGCTGATGTCCCACAGTATCTTATGGATGCACAGTTTTGTGTTGTTAATTCTGTTCTAAATCTGGCCCATTTAGCACGGTGGCAGTGCCACACAACATAATGGAGGGTATATGAAAATGGAACCTGCTCTCCTTAAGGACTATGTGATGGTCACTCTACCAGTACTGTCATGGACAGATGCATCTGCGACAGGTAATTGGTGAGGTTGAGGTCAAGTAGGTTTATCTTTCTTGTTTGTTCCCTAATCACCTGTTGCAGATCAGTCTACAGCATGTCCTTTAGGATCCAGCCAGATCGGTCAATGGTTGTGTTTCTGAGCCACTCTTGACCCCCACCTAGAGTAGATTATGTGCCCTTGCCACCCTCAGTGGTTCCTCCAAGTTGTGTTCAACATAAAAGAATACTTGGGGGAGCGTGGGGAAGCGGGTATTTGGTAACCAGCAGGAGATTTTCTTACCCATATTTAACCTGATGCCATGAGACTTCATGGGGTCTAGAATCAGTGTTGAGAACTCCCAGACCAATAGCAGATTTAAGGTACCAGCTATTTTTTACAGCTAAATGCTGCTTGCACTCCTTGTAACTATGTAACTTTTCTAACATGTGAAAGTATTTTTTTCAAAAATTGTTTATTCTTCAACTATCTAAGAACTAGCAAAAAATCCTAAACACTGAGCACTTTACTCGACTGTTTACACAACAAATATTAACAAAGATTATAAGTACTGTTAGCAGACATCAACAACATCTGGATCAGATGTCAGAAACATGCAAGGCACTTAGCTCAGGATCCTACAAGACAGAATTCAGATGTGAATCAGACATAAAGTGCTGGATTCTTTCTCAATTTTGGACATTCCTGGAACAGGTAGTAGAAGGAACTGGAATGGATGGACTTATCGTAGAAGCCCATCCCAAGGAATTGCTGGGAAAATGTTGCCCTTTGTAAAAGCTTGCGGCCGAGCAGGTGGCAGTTTGTGGTGGCAGCGGTGCAGCACCTTCTGTTGCTGCAGCTGTTGATGCTGTGGTCTCTGCTCTTGACCTTCATGAGCAGAGAATGAGCTGTATAAGCTGCTCCCATACTGTAGTCAGGATTGGCAGCAGAGAAATACAGCTCCAGTTTGAACTGCTGGACAGGTGGAATTCCTTCCGAGAAGTTGACTACCACCTGTCAAGCAGCAGTGAGAGCACTTTCTGAGAGAAGAAATGCTTTGAACAGCAGCTGGCCCATGGCAGGAGCTTATCAGTATAACTGATCAAAACCTTCCCAGCCTGTCAGTTTCACTAAAGTAGCTCTCCCTCCACTTCACTTTGCCTCGGTGACCCGGTGAGTTGCTGACAGGTCAGGAAACAGGTTCCACGGTTGAGAAATCCAGGTTTTAGGCTAAAGCAATTCAAAATTTGCTTCTTAATAACCTCAACAACTTAATTACTTACCAGATAGATGCAAGCAATTCCCCCTGTTTGCCTTCAATGCCCTACAAGGAAAGCCACAAGAAGGTGGGATTGACATCAGTTGGGACAATACTCAAACTAAAATAAACCAATTACCCTTGTGCAACTTGCTCAATCTTGATCTTTCATATGTATTTTCCTCTCTTTGTTGTCCTACAAGATGCTTCTCCAATAGGTGCAGCAGAGTGGCGGAAGGCTGCTGACCTCCAGTTATGAAACCAAGGCAGGTGACCTTGGAGGACAAAATAAAACTGCTCTGAGCCCAGAAGGCCCAGCTTTAGACCACGCCTTTGGCCTGGGCTGTGGCACACTGGGTTGGCCGGTTGATAAGTTCTAACAAGACGGAGTGTCAGGGGTGGGAGCACGAATGTTACCATCCTAAGTGAGGACAGCAGGTTTCTACTCCATGGAACCACTACGGCGCCTCAGCAATCCGAGTAAACTGTTGGATAACATATATGGACTACTGTGATGTTCTAGAGGGCCCTAGTGCTACCCAAAGCCATGATGGCAACAATCTGAGCCTGCGAGGCAGAGCTCTGAGTTTGCACTGGAGCACTCAGACCTTTGATCAAAGCTGTTTGTGCTACAATCAGTTGAGAAATGTTGCATCATTGTGCGTTCCATATCGAAAAAGATGGACTCCAAGCTCTGCACAATCATCTGAGCTAATTTGGTGCTAGATTCCTCCATGTTTCCTGACACAAGCTTTTTGGCAGGCTCTGCATTGCAGCATCAGCCTTCTTCTGTAGCCTGGCCAATTAAAGCTATGATTCCCGTGGCGGGCGGAACGGGAAAATACACCCCTTTGTGTCTGTTTTCACAGGAGGAGACATGAAGAACATACCAGAAATTGTTAGGAATGAATAAAAGTGAAGAACTTAAAGTAGTTCATATTAATAAACAAAAAAGGAGTGGAAAAATGAATGGGACTAAAAGCCAACAAATCTCTGAATCTGACAGCCCTACGCACTCAGGGGTTTTTAAAGGCAGTGATTCCAGAGACACCTGATGCATTGATCTTCCAGAATTCACTAGATTCTAGCATGGTGCCAGAGGATTGGAAAGTTGTAAATGTAACCCTGCTTTTCACAAGGAGGGAGAGAGAACAAGAGAACTATAGATCCTTCAACCTGACATCAGGTGCAGGGAAAATGTTAGAATCTATGATTAAGAACGTGGAAATAAGGACAATATGTTTAAACAGAGTTACACGGTTTAATGAAAGAGAAACTGTGACAAACCATTAGAGTTTATTGAGGCCAAGAAGCAGGATAGATAAGGGGGAACCAGTGGCTGTCATATATTTGGATTCCAGAAGGCATTTAATAAGGTAGCACATAAGAAGGTGTAGCACACAATATTAGGGCTCAAGAGATTGGGGCTGAGTTAACAGACGAAAAACAGAGCGGGAATAAATGGGTCATTTCTGGGATTGCATGTTTGCACTAGTGAAGTCCCAAAAGGGTCAGTGCTTGGGCCTCTGCTATTTACAATGTAAATCAATAACAGATGGAGGGACTGAGTGCAACATATCCAAGTTTGCTGATGTTAAGTAAATTTTAAGGAGGAGGTATCAGACTCCAAAGGAATATAGTCCAATTAAGTGATTGGACAGATGAAATGTGGGCAAGCGTGAAATTACCCACTTGAATAGGAAAAATGGAAAAACAAAATTTTTTTAAAAGGAGAGAGACTGAGAAATGTTGTTATACAGAGGAACCTGGTGGTGGTGGGGAGTTGGGGGGGGGGGGGGTGTGGGGGGGACACCTGTACATAAATCACAAGTTAAAATGCAGGTTCAAGAAGCAATTAGGAAGGCAGATGGTATGTTCATTTTTATTGTAAGGGAGCTGGAGTAGAAGAGTAAGAAAAGAAAATATTAATGTAATTATATGTAGGGTTTTGGTGAAACCAGAACTAGAATATAGTTTTAGTTTTCTTACCTGAGGAAAAATAGACTTGTCTTCGAGGGAATGTGATGAAGTTTGGTCAGATTCATTCTTACGATGAAAGATATGAAAAGATATTAGAACATAGAAAAAATACAGCACAAACAGGCCCTTCAGCCCACAAGTTGCACCGGCCATGTCCCTACCTACTTAGGCTTATATATAGGCTTAACTATAACCCTCAATCCTATTAAGTCCCATGTACTCATCCAGAAGTCTCTTAAAAGACCCTATCGAGTTTGCCTCCACCACCACTGACGGCAGCCGATTCCACTCACCCTCCACCCTCTGAGTGAAAAACTTACCCCTGACATCTGCTCTGTACCTACTCCCCAGCACCTTAAACCTGTGTCCTCTCGTAGCAGCCATTTCAGCCCTGGGAAAAAGCCTCCGAGAATCCACCCGATCTATACCTCTCAACATCTTGTACACCTCTATCAGGTCACCTCTCATCCTTCGTCTCTCCAAGGAGAAAAGACTGAGCTCCCTCAACCTATCCTCATAAGGCATGCCAACCAATCCAGGCAACATCCTTGTAAATCTTCTCTGCACCCTTTCAATCATTTCCACATCCCTCCTGTAATGAGGCGACCAGAACTGAGCACTGTACTCCAAGTGGGGTCTGACGAGGGTCTTATAAAGCTGCATCATTATTTCCCGACTCCTAGACTCAATCCCTCGATTGATGAAGGCCAGCACACCATACGCCTTCTTAACCACCTCCTCTACCTGCGAGGCCGATTTAAGAGTCCTATGGACCCGGACCCCAAGGTCCTTCTGATCTTCTACACTGCTAAGAGTCTTACCCTTGATATTATACTCCTTCATCCCATTTGACCTGCCAAAATAGACCACTACACATTTATCCGGGTTGAAGTCCATCTGCCACTTCTCCGCCCAGTCTTGCATCCTATCTATGTCACACTGCAGCTTCTGACATCCCTCCAACCTATCCACAACACCACAAACCTTTGTGTTATCGGCAAACTTACCAACACATCCCTCCACTTTCTCATCCAGGTCATTTATGAAAATGACAAACAGCAAGGGTCCCAGAACAGATCCGTGGGGCACTCCACTGGCGACCGACCTCCATTCGGAAAAAGACTCGTCTACAACCACACTCTGCCTTCTGCAGGCAAGCCAGTTCTGAATGCACAAGGCAACAGCTCCATGGATCCCATGCCCTCTCACTTTCTTGAGAAGTCTTGCATGGGGGACCTTATCGAACGCCTTGCTGAAGTCCATGTAAACCACATCTACCGCTTTTCCTTCGTTAATGTGTTTAGTCACATTTTCAAAGAACTCCACCAGGCTCGTAAGGCACGATTTGCCTTTGACAAAGCCGTGCTGACTACTTTTAAGCATACTAAACTTCTCTAAATGTTCATAAATCCTGTCCCTCAGGATCTTCTCCATCAACTTACCAACCACTGAGGTTAGACTCACCGGTCGGTAATTTCCTGGGCTATCCCTATTCCCTTTCTTGAATATAGGAACCACATCCGCAATCCTCCAATCCTCCGGAACCTCTCCCGTCTCCATCAACGACGCAAAGATCATCGCCAGAGGCTCAGCAATCTCTTCCCTCGCCTCCCACAGTAACTTGAGGTACATCCCATCTGGTCCCGGCGACTTATCTATCTTGATGCTATTCAAAATTTCCATCACATCCTCTTTCTTAATGTCCACATACTCAATCTTTTCAGTCCGCCTCAATCCTGTAGTACAACCACCCAGGCCTTTTTCCACTGTGAATACCGAGATAAAATATTCATTTAGCACTTCTGCTATTTCTTCTGGTTCTGTAGAGACTTTCTCACCTTCACCTTTTATAGGTCCTATTCCTTCACATCTCATCCTTTTACTCATCATATATTTATAGAACGCCTTAGGGTTCTCCTTAATCTTACCTGCCAAAACCTTCTCGTGACCCCTTCTGGCTCTCCTAATTTCTTTCTTAAGTCCCTTCCTACAAGCCGTATACTCATCTAGATCCCTATCATCGCCTAGCTCTCTGAACCTTTTGTACACTTTCCTTTTCTTTCTCACTAGGTTCAGCGCAGCTTTCGTGCACCACGGTTCCCGTAACTTACCAACACCGCCCTGTCTCATCGGAACGTTGTCATGCAGAACTCCAGACAAACATTCCTTGAAAATCTGCCACCTTACTTCAGTACTTTTCCTCGAGAATGCCTCCTTCCAATTTACGCCTCTAATCTCCTGCCTGATGGCTTCATATTTCCCCTTACTCCATATAAAGGCTTTCCTAGCTTGCCTGATCCTATCTCTTTCCAATGTTAGCGTAAAGGAGATAGAGTTATGATCACTATCCCCAAGATGCTCCCCCACTGAGAGATCCGACACCTGTCCAGGCTCATTAGCCAGTACCAGATTGGGTACAGTCTCTCCTCTTGTAGGCTTATCCACATGCTGTGTCAGGAAACCCTCCTGAACACACCTAACAAACTCCTCCCCATCCAAACCCCTTACCCTAGGGATATTCCAATCGATGTTTGGGAAATTAAAGTCTCCCATCACGACAACCCTGTTATTCCTACATCTCTCCAGGATCTGTTTCCCTATCTGCTCCTCAACATCCCTGTTACTATTGGGCGGCCTGTAGAAAACACCCAGCAAAGTTATCGACCCCTTCCTGCTCCGAACTTCCACCCACAGAGACTCCGTAGGCAATCCCTCCGCGGCTTCCATCTTCTCTACAGCTATGACACTATCCCTGATCAGCAGTGCCACTTCCCCCCCCTGTCTTTTGCTTCCCTCTCTGTCCTTTCTGAAACATCTGAAACCCGGCACCTGAAGTATCCAGTCCTGTCCCTGTCCCCAAGTCTCAGTGATGGCCACCACATCACACTTCCAAGCATCGATCCACACTCTAAGCTCATCCACTTTATTCACTGCACTCCTGGCGTTAAAATAGACACATCTCAAACCTTTGGTCTGAGCTCTCCCCTTCTCCATCACCCGTCTATTCTCCCTCTTACACTGTGTACAATCCTTCTCTATTTGCAGGCTAACCTCCTCGCTCTCAGTCACCTCATCACGATTCGGGACAAAGTTAAAAAGCAGAACCAAGAAAAGTAATAATCTCTGGATTACTACCTGAGCCACAAGTAAATTGGCATAGGGTAAATAGGATTAGAGTGTTGGATGCGGGGTGGGGTGGGAGAAAAAAGTTTCAATTTGTGAGGAACTGGCATTGTACTGGATAAAGAGAGAGCTGTACAACTGAAATTGTCTTTATCTGAACCGACCTGGGAATAGTGACTAAATAGTGGGAGCAGGAGGGTTCGCATGAGGGGGGGTTTGGAAAATTAAAGAGAAAGTAGAAGGCAATTATGCAGGGCAACAATACAGATAATGATAAACCAGAGTATGACAGGAAGGGACAGAGTGTACAAACATAAGAGTACAACTGTAAGTAAGGTTAGAGTAGGCAAAAAATGGTTAAAAAAACAATTACTCTTTATTTGAATGCACACAGCATTCATAACAAGTTGAATGAATTGATAGCACAATTAGAAATAAATAAGTGTTATATGATAGCCATTAAAGAGATATGGTGGCAAAATGACCAAGGCTAGGAACTGAATATTTAAGCTTGTTTGACAGGACGGGAAGAAAAGGTGGTTCAATTAATATAGGATGAGATCAGTGAAGTAGTGAGAAATGATCCAGGCTGGGAAGATCAAACTATAGAAATAGTTTGGATAGAGATAAGAAATAGCAAAGGAAATAAGTCACTTGGTGGAGCAGATTATAGGCCTCCTAAAGCAGCTACGTTGTAGGACAGAGTATAACTCAAAAAGTAGAAGGGGGGTTTCAGAAAAATACTTTAAAAAATTATTTCATGGAATGTGGGCATTGCTGGTAAGGTCAGCATTTGTTACCCATCCTTAAATCCTCTTAAATGGAAGAGGGCTAGGCCATTTCAGAGGGTAGTTAGGAGTGAACTGTGGGTTAAGGTGTGGAGTCCCATGTAGGCCTGATTAGGTAAGGATGCCAGACTGTTACTTACCTAAAGGGCACAGTGAACCAGATGGGTTTTTACAATTGATGATAGCTGTCATGGTCACCATTGCTGAGTCTGAGGGTGGAACTTACCGGAATTTGGCAAAGGCTGACGGCGAGCAAGAAAACCGGCATTCTAACCGCTGTATTGTCCTGGACCTAGTGTGAAAAATGTAAAAGGGCAAGTCCCACAATGTAATGCTGGCAGGGCAGGTTCTGATTAAGCCCATCTCACTTGCAACTTCATTCCTTGAAGATCAGGACACCATTTTTAAAGGCCACCCCAGCGCAAAACAGTTCACTTGGAACCACTCTGACACTGCCCGGGGACGTCCTAAGGCAGTGCCTGGACAATGCCAGAGTGTGATGCCTGGGCATGATCCTATCCTCACTGAGTGATACACTTACCTGAGCTCCTCTGGGAGGTCTGCTTGCCAGATGAATGCCTTGGGAGACCAGTCAGGTTTTACACCAGTTTGCCCTCATGCTGACATGAATGGACTCTCTGCTGGGGATGGGGATGATTCAGGCACGGAGGCCTGTATTCAAATGATGATTTATTAACTGAATTCAAATTTCACCAGTTACCATAGTGGGTTTTGAACCCAGGTCCCCAAGCATGAACCTGGGTCTCTGAATTGTAAGTCCAGTGACATTACCACTCTGCCACCTTCTCCCCCTACTACAATAATCAAGAACATTTTTAATCTTAATATAGATTGGATGAATCAAATTGACTAGGTAGTCTGGAGAATGAGTTGCTGGAGTGTATTTGGGATTTCTTGCTGCAATATATTTTGGAACCGACTAAGGAGCAAGCTATTTCAGATCTGGTATTGTGTAATAAGACAGGATTAATTAATTAATAACCCCATAGTAAAAGATCCTCTAGGCAAGATTGATCATAACATAATAAATTTCACTTTCTGTTTGAGGGTAAGAAATTTGGGAAAGCCACTTGTGTCTTAAGCTTAAATAAACGCAATTACAAGGCAATGAAGACAGAGTTGACTAAAGTGAACTTGCAAAATGGGCAGGATATTTGGGTGGTGGGGTTCCTTGCCCTGCTGCTTGAACAGTGGATGCATCCCTGCCATTGACAGCAGCCCGACAGCCATTCCAGGAAGAGTTAATTGGCTGGAGAGACGACTTGCATCCCTCACTTGGTGGACGTCCCGCCTCAGAGAGCTGCCAGCAAACGTGTAGTCCCAGCAGCCAGTAACAGCAATGGCTAGAATTGGGTCCCCAGATTCTAAGTCTTAGATTCCAGGACTAGAAAAGTGTGGGAGTTTCACTGGGCTGGGGAGGTAAAGCCTGGTGGCGTTGGAGTCTTGCTGGAGATGCTGGAGGAATCATGAGGGCACTTCTGGAAAGGGGGGGGGGGGGGGGCAGTGGTGGGTGTGTACCTGATGTGCAAATGGGATACTTCAGGGAGACACTCCCCACTTTCCACCTGAGGCCCAAACCAGGTGACCTGTCAGGCTTCCCCTACCCCTGAATGCCTGCTGCCAGACTTAGGAAATGGAGCTTTCCTCATCGAAAACAGGCCACTTAAGGGCTTCAGTTGGGGTGAGAGCAAGGAGGTCACCCTCAGCCTTGTTCTTCCTATGTAAAATTTGTGGACAGCTCGGAGGCAGGTGGGAGGGTCGGAGTTTTAAAAGACCCCCACCACCACCATTCTGAAAATTCTCAGTAAGCTAAAAGATTGAGAAGCATTGGCAGATGTTTAAGGAAATGTTTTATAACTATCAACACATCTGTATTCCATTGAGAAAGGCAGACTGTATGAGGGGGATGCAACAGCAATGGCTAACTAAGGAATTAAAGATGGTATCAAATTGAAAGTGAAAACATGCAATGCTGTGAAGATTAATGTTCGGCTAGACGATTAGGGACATTTTAGAAACCAGCAAAGGATGACTAAAAATATTAAAGAGGGAGAAAATATAGGACAAGAGTAAACCAGCAAGAAATATAAAAACTGACAATAAAAGCTTCACAAACATATAAAAAGTAAAGAATAGCTATAACAGGTGTTGGTCCCTCAGAGGATGAAACAAGGGAATTAATAATGTGAAATAAGGCAACGGCAGAGACTTTGAACAAGTATTTTATATCTTTCTTCACCGTAGAAGATACAAAAAACTTCCAAGAATAGGAAGGCATCAAGAGGCAAAAGGAAGGGAAAAAGGAACTTAAAAGAAGCCGTGTCACTGGCGAAAAAGTGCTCAGAAAACTGATGGGACTAAAGGCTGATAAGTCCCCTGAACCTGATGAGCTGCATCCTTGGGTTTTAAAAGAAGTTGCTGAAGAGATAGTGGATACATTTGGGGCGGCACAGTGGCACAGTGGTTAGCACTGCTGCCTCACAGCACCAGTGACCCAGGTTCAATTCTGGCCTCGGGTCACTGTCTATGTGGAGTTTGCACTTTCTCCCCGTGTCTGCGGGGGTTTCCTCCGGGTACTCCAGTTTGCTCCCATAGTACAAAGTTGTGCAGGTTAGATTGATTGGCCATGCTATTGTCAGGGGGATTAGCAGGGTAAATATGTGGGATTACGGGAATAGGACCTGGGTGGGATTGTGGTTGGTGAAGACTCGATGGGCTGAATGGCCTCCTTCTGCACGTAGTGATTCTATGATGATTCTATAATTGTAATATTCCAAAATTCCCTAGATTTTTAAATGGTCCCAGTGGATTTTAAAATCACAAATGTAACACCTCCATTCAGGAAAGGAGATAGACAGAGAGCAGAAAACTAACCAATTAACACCTGTCATTGGGAAAATGCTAGAATCCATCAAGAAGGAAGTTATAGTAGGACAGTTAGACAATCATAATACAGTCAGGCAGAGTCAACGTGTTTTAATGAAAGGAAAATTGTATTTGACAAATTTATTATGGTTCTTTGTGGACATAACAAGCAAGGGAACCAATAAATATAGTGTATTTAAATTTCTAAAGAGCATTCAATAAGGTGACACCTAAAAGGTTACTGCAAATATTCATGGGATTGGAGCATGAATCGAGGTACAGCTAACTAACAGCAAATAAAGAGTCAGGATAAATGGTCATTTTCAGGATGGCAGACTCTATCTAGTGGAGTGCCACAGGGAATAGTGCAGAGGTCTCAATGATTTATATTAACCACTTGGATGAAGGGACTGAGTGTACGTAGCCAAATTTGCTGATGGTACCAAGATAGGTCAAGCAATTTGTAAAGACATAAATTGGGGGTGACTTTACCATCGTGTTGCGCCCGTTTTCGGGAGCAGAAATATGGTATAAAGTCAGGCGTGAGGCGAGTAGCGCGATCTGTGCCGGTTTGCACTTTACCCCCCCCCATCTTCAGAATGACGAGATGGCTTTTGCGATGCAACCGATCGATCTTGCTGTTCTTTTGGTTGCTGCTGGAGCTGAGGAGGAGGAGCAAGAGAATGAACTGCGGGCAGAGGACGCCTAGACCTTACCAATTGCAGGGGTAGAGGGAGATGGCCACCAAAGGCAGGAAGTAACCGCCATTCGCCCAGAGGGCAGGAGAAGGAGGGAGCGGAGACCCCGGCAGTTCCGCACACGAGTGTCGTTTGAACAAATGTTGGACACCGTGTGCCAGCGACGGCTCAGTCTCCGAATGGAGACAATGCAACACCTGTGCCACTTCAGGACCCCACTACAGAATCCACGAAGATTTGTCAATAGAAAGGGTTTCCATTCCCTAAATGTCCAATTGGATTGTGACCACAAGATGAACATCATGCACATCTGTCCCAGACACCCTGGCAGCGTGCATGACAGTTTTATTCTGAGGTGCTCAGACACCCCAAAGGCCTTTGAGAAGGAGCCCATACTGCAGGGTCATGGGTGACATGGATACCCGCTTCGGACTTGGCTGATGATGCCTGTGCGAAGGCCTGTGACTGAGGCGGAGACCCGCTATGATGAGGCCCACCTTGCCGTCCTATAGTAGAGAGGTGCACAGGGCTCCTGAAAATGCAGTTCCACTGCCTGGACCGCTCTGGCGGGGTCCTATAATACAGCCCCATGATTTCTTCCTGCATTGTGGTGGTGTGCTGTGCCCTGCACAATCTGGCGCAGCAGAGAGGAGACCTTTTGGAGGAGGAGCAAGATGTGGAGGCCGATAAGCCAGACGTCACTGGGGAGGAGGCCGCCCAGCAGACAAGGAGGAAGAGGAGGAGGCGGATCACACTGAGCAACACCGCCCAGGCGCTGGAGGGCTGGCAGCAAGACAGAGGCATGCGTGGGCAGCTAGGGAGGCCCTGATCACCAGGCGCTTCGCTAACTAGGGGCCTGTGTTTGTGCATGTGGGTTCCATTCCCCCCCTCCCCAAAGTCCTACTATCTCTTGCAACATTGTCACACCAGAGTGTTGGGTACGCTGTGTTAGCGAGTTTCTTTGGCAGGCAAGAGGACGACAATGACTCGATAAGCACCATTATGATGATGCCCTGGTGCAAACTAGTCTGACTCCTACCCGAGCTCCACATGCACGCTGGCACCTGTGCCCACATCTGTGTAATGGGTGAGGGATCAGTGAACCCCGACACAGGGCCCCAGGGTGGGTGGGGTGGGGGAGGGGAGGGAATCGCTCGTGGGTTCTGGGAAACCAATGGCTTCATTTTCTCAGTGGCACAGCATTGAGGGGCCTCCCCAACTGACGTCAACATGAAGGACCCTCCAGGGACCGTTAATGGAAAAGGATTCCTGTTCAAAGCAAATCTGAGACAAATTAGTTACAGGTGGGTGGTGAAAAAACATCTATTGATTACAATAAATGTTTCTAAATAATAAGTTCTAACATAAAAACATGTGAACGGAAAACATTTAGATGCTTAAAAATCTAACTCGTGCAGCCCTTCACCCGTGCCACCTCAGTGCAACTACAACTTCCTAACCTTACGTGGCCTACCACTACGTCTCCGTGTCTCCCCAGAATGTACATTGGAGGTGGAGGGGGCCAGCTGCCTACCTCACCCCATAGCCTGTGATGTGCTTGGTCGGCGTCCTCTGGAGGCCCTGGACCTTGAGGGCCCTGGCTGGCTTTCTGGTGTCTGGGATGTTTCCATGACACCCTCTTCATCCCACTGCCCCTGAAATGCCCCGGTGTCAGGAAGGGGGGGGGGGGGGGGTGGTGGTGGTGGGGGTGGTCAGAAAGTGTAGTCACAGTCACAATCTCCTGACTGGAAGGCCCCGACATCGGCTCGAGCCCTTCCTCCTCCCTTGGGGTTCTGAGAGCCCCTGGGTCACTCCATGGGATGGGAGTTCTTCTGCAGTGAGTTCCAGAAGCTCCAGCATCACCTGGCCCTGGAGGACAATCTGCATCCTACCAATGGTGGTCGAGCCTTCTGTGATGGCCACCTGAGTCGGTGGTCAATGGCCGCAGCAAGTGCCCTCTGAGACAGGGCCATGCTCTGCAGCCCCTCAGCCATGACCCTCTGTGATTGGTATACTTTCTCAAGGGCTGCTGCTATAGCCTGCTGTGTCTCAGCGCTGTCCCGCTGGGTCTCGTGTCAGCTCTCAAGCCTCTCAGCCAAGGGCCGCAGAACCTCGAGATTCCTGTTGGGTCCCTCAGCTGTGGCCCTCTGGTACTTAACTGTGATCTGCTGTGACTCGGCCATCGCTTGGAGCCTGCCACTCAAGGTGAGGAATCCCTGCCCCAGCCATTCCACCGCGAACGCCTTGCAGTGTTGGCCTGGGAATCACGCAAGACAGACAATAGTTGGTCTGCCTGAAAGCTTTGGGACTCCTCCCAACAGCCTCGCAGTTGGTCTAGTGTAGCCATCAGCCCCTTTTGCATTCCCTGGCTCTGTTGCTGCATCTCCAGCAGCTGTGGGAGAAGTGATCTCAGAGTCCTCGCCCCCAGCAGGCCCCCGCGTGCCAGAGGCCTCGGAATTTCCCTCCTCCATCCGAATTACATTATCAGATGTGTCGTGCTCACCAGAGAGTGACCCAGAAGCCTCACCACGAACTGGACCCACCGATGTGATAGTATCTGGGATGGTGAGTTGTGAGGTGGAAGCTGATGCCAAAATGGTGCTACCCTTGGAAGTCCCTTCACCCGCTTCATCCGAGGATTCGTCCGAGATGTCTGGGGCAGGATGGGCCGGAGCCTCAGTGGGGGCCGTGATGCCAAATGGCCCTGGGGCATCCTTATCTGTTCCTGCAACACAGGACGCAAGGTTAAGTGCAAGGGAGGGAGAGGAATCCAGGATGCAAAAAACTTGATTCATTTTTCTCCATTGAACATAGAACAAAGCACAAGGAAGATTACAGCACAGGAACAGGCCTTTTGGTCCTCCAAGCCTGCAGAGAATAGGCTGTCTATCTGAATTATATAAACGATCTGGAAGAAGGTGTAACTGGGGTGATCAGTAAGTTTGCGGACGACACGAAAATGGCTGGACTTGCAGATAATGAGGAACATTGTCAGAGGCTACAGAAGGATATAGATAGGCTGGAAATTTGGGCAAAGAAATGGCAGATGGAGTTCAATCCAGATAAATGCGAAGTGATGCATTTTGGTTGAACTAACGTAGGGGGGAGCTATACAATAAATGGCAGAGCTATAAAGGGTGTAGATACGCAGAGGGACCTGGGTGTGCAAGTCCACAGATCCTTGAAGGTGACGTCTCAGGTGGAGAAGGTAGTGAAGAAGGCATATACACCTTTATAGGACGGGGCATAGAGTATAAAAGTTGGGGTCTGATGTTGCGGTTGTATAGAACGTTGGTTCGGCTGCATTTGGAATACTGCGCCCAGTTCTGGTTGCCACACTACCAGAAGGACGTGGAGGCTTTAGAGAGAGTGCAGAGGAGGTTTACCAGGATGTTGCCTGGTATGGAAGGGCTTAGTTATGAGGAGAGATTGGGGTTGTTCTCAGTGGAAAGACAGAGGATGAGGGGTGACCTAATAGAGGTGTATAAAATTATGAAAGGCATAGATAGGGTGAACGGTGGGAAGCTTTTTCCCAGGTCGGTGATGACGTTCACGAGGGGTCATAGTTCAAGGTGAGGGGGGGGAGGTTCAAAACGGATATCAGAAGGACGTATTTTACACCGGGTGGTGGGGGTCTGGAATGCGCTGCCGGGCAAGGTGGTGGAGGCGGACACACTGGGAACGTTTAAGACTTATCTAGATAGCCACATGAATGGAGTGCGAATAGAGGGATACAAAAGAATGGTCTAGTTTGGACCAGGGAGCGGCGCGGGCTTGGAGGGCCGAAGGGCCTGTTCCTGTGCTGTATTGTTCTTTGTTCTTTGTTCTTTGAATTGTAACCCCCTACCTTTCCGGGGACCATATGCCTCTATTCCTATCCCATTCATGTATCTATCAAGACGCCCCTTAAAAGTCACTATTCTATCTGCTTCCGCGATCTCCCCCAGCAGCAAGTTCCAGGCACCCACCACCCTCTGTGTAAATAAACATGCCTCGTACATCTCCTTTAAACCTTGCCCCTCGCACCTTAAATCTATGCCCCCTAGTAATTGCCTCAAATTGAGTGGAGGATTGATTCCAGCCCAACCATCCTGTCACTGACAGCCCGTATCTCCCCTTCCCTGGACAGCTCCAGCGCCCGCTCCTCAAAGGGGGTGAGGACGCAGAGGTCAGGCTCAACACTCCCTGTCTTCACCCTCTCACGAGTGTTACGGTCAGTCTTTTCCTGTGGGGATAGAAGGAACCATGAAAGAAATGATGGCATGACTCCTGCAGAGTATCAGGAGAGGCCCTCGGTGGGCAAGCATAGTGCTACTCTTGGGAGGGGGAGGAAGGAGGTGCTTGGGGGTCAGGGGCTGGAAGCATGCAGGGTTTTGGGGGTGGGGTGATCTGGGGGTGATTTGGGGGAAGATGCTGGATGGGGTTAAGCACTCACCCTTGCTGCCCGGATGAGGCCATTGACCTTCTTGCGGCACTACTTCCCCTTTCTGGGGGCCTGTGCCATGGCACTGGTGGAAGCAGCAATTGCCCCCCAGGCTGCATTGCCATCAGTGCCCCCCTGGTTCTGCATCCTGCTGGAGGGAAGAAGGTGTTCGCCTCTGCAGCATCCAGCAGCCTGCTGAGATCGCCATCTGTGAATCTGGTGCTGGCCTCTTGGACATTTTTTCCTGCATGTCCTGCCTGCCTGTCCATCCTTGGGATTTTTATGGAGCTGCCCCTTGTTACGGCAGATCAGCTGCAGGCAGTTTGGGAGAATGTTCCAGCAAGTTAAATGCAGTTTTCTTGTTGGCATTGAGGGAAAGGCAAGTGAGCACTTGTACGTGTGCTGATGGTGTGGGGTGGGGGGAGGGGGGGTGGATCAGTGCTTCAATGATTGGGGACAGGGGAGTGAGGGGGAGGTGTCATACAGCCATCAGAGTCGGGGAGAGGGGGGCCTTGTGCAGGTGGGTCCAGGGAGGGAGGGGTGTTGCCACTCTGCCTGCGATGGGGGGGTGGGGGGGGGGGGCGGTGGAGGGGAGGAATGGGATAACTCTGCCTGCGATCGGCGGGCAGGAGGGGGGGGAGGGTGCCGTGATCGGTCTGGGTGGCAGGAGGGGTGGGTGGATAAGGGGACCAGATGAGGGGGTACAATGTCCGTGGGGGTCAGGAGGGGGCATTATCTGGCCCGGTAGGGATGTGGGGAGCAGCATTATTTTATTTTCTGCGCATGTGCAGTTGGAGGCTCCGATCGGAGCTGCAGGGTTAAGCCCCGCCCACATGCTTCTGCAGCAAGAGTCAGACTCGCTGATAATTTTGCAGTCAGAGTGCGTATGGGTGGGGCCTAATAATAGGCCCAGAAGATGGATCTGATACTCTCCCAACTTCAAGTCCTCCCAGCACTTAGACAACAAATGGTAAAATAGCGCCCAAAGAGTCTACAAAGGGAGTTAAATGAGTGGGCAAAAATCTGGCATATGGACTAAAATATAGGAAATGTGAGTTGCCTACTCTGATGCATAGAGTATAAAAGTGGAATATTATTTAAATGGAGAGAGAAATAACAGAATGTTGCGTACAGAGAGATCTGGATATCTTACACATGAATCACAAAAATAGCATGCTGAAACAACAAGTAATTAGGAAAGCAAATGTAATTTTGGATTTTGTTGCAAGGGTTAATGGAGAATAAAAGTATTGAAGTCTTGCTTTAACTTTCAAGACATTAGTGAGACCCCAGAGTACTATTTACAGTTTTGGTCTCATTTCTTAAGGAGGGATATAGTTGTATTACAAGCAGTTCAGAGAAGGTTAACAGGGCAGATTCCTGGGATGAATGGATTGCCTTATGAGGAAAGGTTAAGCAGGTTGGGCTTATACTCAGTGGAGTTGAGAAGAATGAGAAGTGATCGCATTGAGCTTGACAGTGTAGCTACTGAGAGGAGGTTTTCCCTCAAGGGGGAATCTACAACAAGATGTATAGTTTCAAAGTAGAGTCTCCTATTAAAGATGGAGATGAAGAGGACTTTTTTCTGTCAGAGGATTGTTAATATTTGGAATTTTCTTCCCCAGAGAGCAGTGGAGGGTGGAATCATTGAGTATATTCACACTGTGTTAGACAGATGTTTGATTGACAAGGGAGAAGCAATCAGGAAAGTGGAGTTAATGCTACAATCACATCTGCCATGATCTGATTAAAGGGAGCTGGATAGTTTTTGAACTACAAAGGAGTCAAGCGTCATGGGGTTGGAGGGAGTGGTGATAGGAATGTGGAGTTAAGGCCACAGTCAGATCAGCATTTATCTGACTGAATGGTGGAGTAGGCTTGATTGGGCCAAATGGCCTACTGCTGCTCCTATTTATTTCTTATGGTTTTTGATAAGTGAATATATACTGGAGCTAAAAACAAAAACCATTGCAAGCTGTTCTATCTTCGTCAGTCTCTGCCAATACAAGTACTGGAATAAAGTTGATTATGGATTAAGGATTGGATTGTGTAGTTACACTATTAAGAACATAAGAACATAAGAAATAGGAGCAGGAGTAGGCCATCTAGCCCCTCGAGCCTGCCCCGCCATTCAATAAGATCATGGCTGATCTGACGTGGATCAGTACCACTTACCCGCCTGATCCCCATTACCCTTAATTCCCTTACCGATCAGGAATCCATCCATCCGTGCTTTAAACATATTCAGCGAGGTAGCCTCCACCACCTCAGTGGGCAGAGAATTTCAGAGATTCACCACCCTCTGGGAGAAGAAGTTCCTCCTCAACTCTGTCTTAAACCGACCCCCCTTTATTTTGAGGCTGTGTCCTCTAGTTTTAACTTCCTTACTAAGTGGAAATCTTTTCTGATAGCCTGTCCTTTTCACTGGAATGGGTAAGGAAGACACCCGTAGAGTTGCACTAAAGTTATAGGGGCCAATTTTCCTCCATGACCTTTGCCTAGTTACGCAGCAATCAGAATTCACTGAATTGTGCTCAGCTGGGATGCAGGCCAGCCCACCCATGTTTCCTGGGATTGTCCTTTGCTAGGAGTGGATATGTGTTGAGTTTCATTGCCACAAGATGTCAGAATTCTATGCCCGTTCACGAAAGACTGGTCTCATGCAGCAGTACGCCTTAATGGTCTACAGTAGTTTTAAGGGGCAGTGGTTTGGTGCTGGGCTAACTCTGTTGTAGGGCTGCTTTACCAGCAGTGCTACTTTAACACATTATTACTTTGGCTGCATTTGGAGTTTTTGGTCTCTCAGTATTTATTCCTGTACATAATTGGTTAAAGAAACTTGTTATGTCTGTTAGCACAACAGGTAAATGTCAGATGTCCTATGCCCTAATTTGAAAATGATATATGACAATGCTGCTTCACTAAAGGAGGACATTCATGACCCGACTGTCAAAGGCTGTGGCCTGGAAATGATGGTAGAAAGTGGCCAAGATGCACAGTGCAAGGATTTTTGCTGTGGCACAAAAAACTGTCAATCATCTCACTGGAAGGTCCAGCAATCAGGCACTTGGGTCATTATTATCAACTTCACCGAATAGCACAAAGCCTTTTGGGGAGGGAGTTCCAACTGGATTCTACCCCTTGTGTGGAAAAGTACTTATTGATTTCCCTCCAAAATGACTTCGCTCTAATTTTAAGATTATATCCCCTCCAGGAAATAGTTTATCTCTATCTACCTTTTTGAATCCTTTAAACATTTTAAACACCTTGAGCAGATGATCCCTCAATCTTCTATACTCAGGGGAATAGCAGGGAGGCAACAGTTGTTATTTGGTTCAAGCACAGGTTTTTTCAATCAAGGCATATGCCAAATGTATTTGACAGTTACAGTTGGTTCTGTGAGGTGATCTCCACTGTTTCATAGTTCTGATTTGCTCACTAAAGAATCTCTTCATTGACCTACTGATCTGCGGTCTCAAGATTCTCTTCATTGTCCCTCTGATCTGCACTCCAAAGAATCCCCTCATTCTTCTCTTGATGCGCGGTCTTAAGAATCTCTTGATTGTCCTCCTGAGCTTCAGTTTCAAGAATCTCATTGTCCTCCTGATCTGCAATCTCAAGCATCTTATTTTCCTTTTGATTTGCTTTTTGAAGAAGCTCTTCAATGTCCTTCTGATCTGCAGTCTCAAGTGTCTCTTCTTGGTTCTCCTGCCCTTTAGTCTCTGGAACCCCCTCTTCATCTTCCTGGTCTGCAGTCTGAAGAACTTATTCTTCATCCTCCTGACCAGCAGCTCTTTCATGTTGATCCTATTTTCCAGTGCAATAATGAGCAGGATACAATAAATCTTCAAGTTCCAGGAGACTTTGACCAACTGGCACTGCAGGACATCCATGACATGTCCAAGAGCTGGAAGTGCTGTTTGAGAATGCCTGTTGTGTTCTCAGTTACGGCTTTGGTAGTGCCATCACGTGAGGCAATGATGGTAGTATTGATCCCCAAACAATGGCTGGATACTTGACAGCTGCTTGCATAATACCATGATGATGATCACACATCAGATGTACATTTATGAAGTAATAATCCTTCCGGTTCATGTATGGGACACCCCTGCCAGGGCAATACAATGGGTTACATGTGTCCTATTTGTTATCTCATGTACTTTGGATAATCCCGACATTCAGAAAAAATAACTGCCTGCCTGGACGGCTATGTTGCATGGGATAAAATATGGGTGTTTGATTTTATGAACAAAGCATCTGTTTCTTGCTTTAGACCCTTAAATACAACAGAGAGACTGATGTATATATCTTCTGTGCCACTTTGATATGAGACCAAGGTAAAACCATCCAATGTAGTACTCACTTTGGCAAAAGGATTTGAATGTCAAGGCATATACATCACAAAACCTATGAGAAAAAGCACAAAGAGTAATCAAAGGAGTTAGTGGAATGTTACCTTTATATCAATTAGAGGTGGTTTAACAATCTGCCCTGATCTCGTAATGGCATGACCTCTTTGAGATCTACACTCATCACTCGGGTGCTCTTGACTTGTATGTTTGTTAGTTACTTGTGTATTACTGGAGTGCTGATTGTTTTCATGGTGTCACCCACAATTTCACTCTCTGAGTCCATCTTTGGACATGTTCGAGACACAGTTGGCCTGCTAGGTTTTATACACTTAGCTGGCTTTGGTTCCTTCTTCACTCTATTTGCTTTTGTGACTTCATAGGATCTAGACTTATTGTACACTTTGGATAATTCTGTAGGTAACCAAGTCCCCGGTGTAGGATGTATGACTCATACTCTTTGTCCTATGTGTAGACTAGGCAGTCCCACATCTGTACACTCCGATCTTGTTGTATTTTCCTGAACTTTATGATTAATGACTTAACAGTGCAAATCATTTGTTTGGTGAGACCGTTGGATCTGGGTTATTGTAGCAGGGCTGTCACATGGTTTATGCCCCATTTGGCACATGTTTCTAAGAGGTTTGCCAGTATATCGCAGCCCAAAGCTTGATATGTTCTATTCAGGCATACCAAACAAGCTGAAAATTAAACTCATTTGCCAGAGTTCTATCACCCCACCTGCCACGGAATCGGAGGGGGCGAGGAATGGACAATGGAAATGTCCATTGACCTCGGGTGGGATTTTCCAGTCTCACTCAAGCAAGGCTGTAAAATCCCACCCATTGTGTCTGTCACAGGCACACGTGAGGTGTTTTTCAATTCTCTGGTGATGGGAAGATTGGAGAACTCGTGAGTAAATTGAAGTAGGAGAAAATTGTTGCCATGAATCGTGAATAAACCTATTGAGATTTTAGACCAAGGGTATGATGGAACTTTGTGAGGGTGTAAAGATTTTTTGCATTGATGTGGTTGGTGACTCTGGTATGCTTCATACATCATCATGTCCTTTCTATAGCATTGTTGATCCCTGGGCAATACACAGTATTCCTTGCCAGGCGCCTTGTTCACTCTATGTCCCTTATGTAAATGTGACAATATGTCCCAGCAAAGAGCTTTGTGTTCTTTGAAATTCCTACCTCTTGAAATACCTGGTTCAATTCTGTACACTCAGCCAAAACCATCTGACAGTGCCTGGTACCGTGTATCATATCAAGCCAATCTTCTACAATGATTCTCCATAATGCCTTCAGTTATGGATCATTTGCTGTTTCCTCATGAAATTAGTCGCACTCGTGTTGATCAAATTTCATCAGATCGACATTGAGTAAGTCTTCTGTCAATGTCTGCACTGTCTACTTGCAGGCCTCGTGGGACATCTGTGGTTTTTATGGAATTGGGTAACCTGTTCAGTGTGCCTGAAGTAATCATTTTGCGACCAAGTTTGTAACAAACTTCAAAGTTGTAGTCCTGTATTTTTATCAGAAGTAATTATAGTCTGGGTGGTGCATTTGTCAGTGACTGGCACCAAATCATTCCCAATGATTTGTAGTCAGTTTCCACAATGAATCATTTACCAAATGGGGGCGGCACAGTGGCGCAGTGGTTAGCACTGCTGCCTCACAGCACTAGGGACCCGGGTTCAATTCCCGGCTTGGGTTGCTGTCTGTGTGGAGTTTGCACGTTCTCCCCGTATCTGCGTGGGTTTCCTCTGGGTACCCCGGTTTCCTCCCATAGTCCAGAAGACATGCTGGTTAGGTGCATTGGCTATGCTAAATTCTCTCTCAGTGTACCCGAATAGGCGCTGGAGCGTAGCGATTTTCACAGTAACTTCATTGCATTGTTAAGTGTAAGCCTACTTGTGCAGTGTAAGCCTACTTGTGACACTAATAAACTTTAAATGTTTAAATAGATGTGTATGGAACCGTGTGGTACTGAATACTAGAATGGGTGTCTCATACTCTGTTTAAATAATAGGATTGAGCTTGTGATAAACTTTTGGAACCAAACGCAATTGATCTGCCCTCTTGCATCACGTATGTTCTGAGATGCGCAACCTTTTCTCTTTTCTTTGATCACTCTCTTTTAGAACACGTGTCTCTCTTCACAGTATCTGCTTAAGTGACTTGAACACATGTTGATAGTCTTCCTGCCAGACGTGTGGAGCATCCTTCCTTAGCAACTCTCTAAGTGATGATACCCTATTGGCAAAGTTGAGCATTTATGGTGCTAAAAAGTTGAAAAATCCGAGGCAGCTCTGCAAGTCATATATGTCCTAGGGAGTAGGCATGTCTCGTACATCTTCTAGTTTGCCTGTGCCAGCAGAGAACTGAGAAAGTTAATCTGACCCCATTCACCTGGCTGTTGAAGTCAAGTGCTTTTCAATGAGCTGCTGCCACCAGTGAGTGTAGATTCCAGTTATGCTCTTCTTTGCTTTCACCCATCACTGCAATATCATCGGCAATGCACACACATCCAGGGATATTTTCTGTATTTCTGTTCAGATGCTGCTGAAACAGATCTTGACTGATGCATAAACCAAAAGGTAATTTCCAAATGCTGTACTGAAAGTAGTGATTTCTTGAGATCCCTCTGCCAAGTGAACTGACCAATATCCAACTTTGAGAAAAGCCTTGCTCCTGTGAATTTGGGATTCAATTCCTTGAATGTTGGACTCTTGTGTGGTTGCCTCTTTAATGTGAGATTTCCACATTCCACATGCCCAGATTTGGCCATCTTTTCTCAGTTTTTATGTGATGGAACTGCTTCTGTCGGTGTGCTGATGCACATGATGGATAATGCCGTTATGCTCCATGTAATCCAACTCTCTCTTTCACTTCTCCTGTATGTGCACACTGCACTTTCCAAAAGGATCGATTGATGGAATTGCATCTTTTCTGAGCTCTGAAGTTCTTTATGTCATTGAGTCTGTCTGGGTACATCCGCTATAGGTCATGGACTAACTCAATGTGATTATTCTTAGCCTCTTCTGATGTGATTGGCATTTTAGTAATTTTGTATATGATCACAAATCACAACGTTGAGTTCTGTACATGCCCTGTGACTGCTGGTCTGCCCATGCCCACCTGACAGAATACTTGGAGTTTCCATGCAGACTTGCCAGAGCTGCATTTCAATGTCAATGTACCTTAGCAATGGATGGGTGACAGACCAATTATAAGTAGTTAGTTTGTCTGTTGTAGATTATGTCATATCATATCCAGGGCAGTACGGTGGCACAATGGTTAGCACTGCTGCCTCACAGCGCCAGGGACCCGGGTTCAATTCTGAGCTCGGGTCACTGTCTGTGTGGAGTTTGCACGTTCTCCCTGTGTCTGCGTGGGTTTCCTCCGGGCGCTCTGGTTTCCTCCCACAGTCCAAAGATATGCAGATTAGGTTGATTGGCCATGGTAAATTAACCCTAGTGTCAGGGGGATTAGCAGGATAAATATGAGGGGTTACGGGTGAGATTGTGGTTGGTGCAGACTCGATGGGCCGAATTGCCTCCTTCCGCACTGTAGATTCTATGATTCTCCAGGATTCTGACTGGTAAGAAATTCGCTGTCATTCCTGTGTTGAATATGGCTGTGAGCTTGTGTTTGCCGCTTTTCTTTGGGAACATGTGTCGATAGGAACAAAACCTTCTTGCCATTTGACTTCATCCATACGTTGTGTCAGATTAACAATATGGAAACCTGTCCATCTTCTAGTTGAAGAACTTTCCACTCTGGATCTTCATCCTGGTCTGTCTCGCCAGAAATCGCGTACACGTGCCTGTACTTATGTCTCTGTTCCCTGTTTTTGCTACAAGTATGCTTCACTTACTTTTTGTTTGGTTGCATCTTATTTCTGGTCATGCTGCAGAACTGGATTTCCTGCTTGGGTGAGCCCTCTGTCCTTTTACACTAAATAGCTTCCAAAGATCTTGGAATGCATGGCAGTTTTGTGGTGGTTGCAGCCGACTGAACTTCCAACACAATTTGCTTATTTTCAGCGTTTTGGCCACCGCGCCAATATTGTTGTTGCACCTAATGCATGTGAGTGTTGTTACCCAGCAACAACCGTTCCATTTTTTCTGTCATCTTTACCAAGGTGTCAATAATCTGACCTTTTTCTCCAAAATACTTTTTTGGTAAGCTTCAGTTGGTGTTGAAGTTATAACCAGCTCCATTATTCGTTTGGACAGCTTAGCTTCTGAAAAATCACAGTTCTTGGCCCTTATAGCTGCACCTGCAGGCAAGCTGATCTAGTGGTTATTGATGTGGAGATGCCAGCATTGGACTGGAGTGGGCACAGTAAGAAGTCTCACAACACCAAGTTAAAGTCCAACAGGTTTATTAGGTAGCACAAGCTTTCGGAATGTCACTCCTTCTTCAGGTGAGTGAGGAGTTGTGTTCACAAACAGGGCATATATAGACACAAACTCAACTTGCAAGATAATGGTTGGAATGCAAGTCTTTACAGGGGCATGGTACATTGGGGAGACTATGCAGGCGCTGCAGTGGCGGATGGGTAGGCACTGCTCGACAATCGCCAGGCGGGGTGTTCTCTTCCTGTCAGGAGCACTTGGGCGGTCGCAGGCCTCTGATCTTCGGGTAAGCGTTCTCCAGGGCGGCCTTCACGACACACAACAACGCAGAATTGCTGAGCAGAAACTGGTAGCCAAGTTCCGCACACATGAGGACGGCCTCAACCGGGATCTTGGGTTCATGTCACACTATCTGTAACCCCCACGACTTGTCTGGGCTTGCAAAATCTCATTAACTGTCCTGGCTGGAGACAATACACATCTCTTTAACCTGTACTTAAACCTCTCTCCACTCACATTGTCTGTACCTTGAAGACTTGATTACCTGTAAAGACTTGCATTCCAAACATTATCTTGTAAATTGAGTTTGTGTCTATATATGCCCTGTTGTGAATACAACTCGTCACTCACCTGAAGAAGGAGTGATACTCCAAAAGCTTGTGCTACCAAATAAACCTGTTGGACTTTAACCTGGTGTTGTGAGACTTCTTACTCGTGATTATTGCCAGTAAACCATCAGCTCCAGATGATGTATTCTAAAGTTCACCTTTATAAGAAGCTGATCCTCCAGGACATTTCACAGCGTGGCACGATCCTTCGGATCTCCCTCAAACAGGTCTGAAGTGTCGCCTCTGCGCAAGCCCTCCTTTCCAATGGCTAGCTTTATTTTCATTGCTTGTTTCTATGATTGATAAATCAAAGTAGAAAAGCTCCACCCTTTGTCTAAAAAGCCTCAGGTCAAATCATGCATCTGTGGCCTTCCAATTCATGCTGGGGAATTGGTGGTCATCTCCTGATATTTCCTGTCTTTTACCAATTCTGTTGACGTATAAGAGATTTGCACCTCCTCTACCATGTGCGGAGATCCAGCAATGCAGCTGCTTTGTGTTTTTCATTTACTCTCCCGCTGGTTTCCTTTTGGGTGGAACTTGAATTCTTTTTCTGTTTCAAGTATTTTCTGTTTTTTGCACAGGAATGGTATGCGAAGGTAAAGTAAAGTTTATTTACTTATTAGTCACAAGTAGGCTTATATTCACATGGCGATGAAGTTATTGAGAAAATCCCGTGGTCATCACACTCCGACGCCTGTTTGGGTACACTGAGGAGAATTTAGCATGGCCAGTCCACCTAACCTACACATCTTTGGACTGTGGGAGGAAACCGGAGCACCCAGAGGAAACTCATGCAGACACGGGGAGAATGTGCAAACTCCAAACAGACAGTTACCCAAGCCGGGAATCGAACCCAGGTCACTGGCGCTGTGAGGCAGCAGTGCTAACCACTGTGCCATCGTGCCGTGTCGCATGGCCTTGTTGCAGCGTGCACAGTCCAATTCCCCATCGTTCCTGCTACCTCCAAATCAGATACTCACTGTTCTGTGAAATATTGTCTGTAAAGGGCTCCGCCTTCTGGGGTCTTCAATGCATGTACAGTCTTTGTGAAGCACAGCATCTTGTCTGTGGCTTTTCCTGTGATCTTTAAATCTTCATTATTTTCCTTAAGAGATACCGCAGTTCACCATTTCTATGTTTAATACAAATTCACAAATCTCAAACAGGGCTGGTCAACTAACCATAGGTTTAAATTATTTGAAGGATTGTTCAACAGACAGATCTGCTATAAAGATTCAACAGCTACTGTTAACAAGCAACTACAGCTGCAATTCCTTCACACGGCATGCTGCTTGCTAAACTGGAAGTTTCTCTGAACAGGGTCTTCTGGTCACAGGATTTACATAGAATCCCTCCAGTACAGAAGGAGGCCATTCAGCCCATCGAGCCTGCACCGACAACAATCCCACCCTATCCCCGTAACCTCACATATTAACCCTGCTAATTCCCCCAAAATTAGGGTCAATTTAGCACGGCCAAGCAATCTAACCCGCACATCTTTGGACTGTGGGAGAAAACTGGAGCACCCGGAGGAAACCCACGCAGACACGGGGGGAACGTGTAGACTCCACACAGACACAGTGACCCAAGCGGGAATCGAATCAGGGTTCCTGGTGCTGTGAGGCAGCAGTGCTAACCACTAAATCCTGACGACATCCTGACTACTTGCTCATTAACATATTCTGTCTTAAATCAATATCACAACAATAGGGTGATAGGTGGGTCGGATGGCAAGTGTGTGAGTTGAAGAGGTGGGTGAGGTGTCAGAGGGTACAAACCTAAGAGGGCATCAGCAAATAAGGCTAGAAGTTGAAAAATTTGTGAAAATACAGACTGAAGGTTCTGTATCTGAAAGTGCACAGCATGCATAACATAATGGATGTCAGCTCAAATAGAAATAAATGTGTACAATCTGATAGCCATCACTGAGAGGCTACTGCAAGATGACAAAGCCTGATACCTAAATATTCAAGGGCAGAAGGCATCTCAGAAGGACTGAAAGCTAGGAAAAGGTAGAAGCGTGTCTCTGTTAATTAAGGATGACATTATTACAATAGAGAGAGACAACCTTAGCTCTAAAGATCAAGATGAAGAATCAGTTTGGGTAAAGATAAGAAATTTCAAAGCCAAGAAAGAAGTCACTTGTGGGAGTAATTAATAGGCTCCTAACGGTAACCGCGCTGTAGGACGGGGTGTGCAGGGAGAAATGATAGGAGCTTGTGAGAAAGGTATGACAATAATCAGGGTGATTGTAATCTGCATATAGATTGGACAAATCGGATTGACAAAGGTAACTCGGAAGGTGAGTTCATAGACAGTTTCTTAAAGCAGTATTTGCGAGAGCCAACCAGAAAACAGGCTTTTGTAGATCTTGTAATATGCAATGAGACAGGACTGGTTAATGACCTCATAGTAAAGACGTCTCTAGTTAGCAGTGATCATAACATCATTGAATTTCACATTCCATTTGAGAGAATCATAGAATCATAGATTCAATAGAGAGAGAGAAGTTGGTCTAAGACTAGGGTTTAAAATTTAAATAAGGGCAATTAAGTGGGTATAAAACAGAGCAGGTTAAAGTGAGCTGGAAAATTAGTTTAAGAGATATGTCAGTAGAGATGCAGTGGCAAACATCTAAAGATTTACTAACACTCAGCAAAGGTACATTCCAATGAGAAAGCAAGATTCTAGGGAAAGGAAGCACCATCCGTACTTAAATAAGGAAGTTAAGGATAGCAACAAATTGAAAGAAGAAGTGTACAATTTTACCAGGATTCGTGACAAGTCAGAAGATTGGACAGAATATAAAGAACAGCAAAGAATGACTAAACAAAATTAAGGAGGGAGAAACTGAGTACTGAGTATAAAAACAGATAGGAAGAGTTTCTAATGATACTTAAAAAGAAAAACAGTAACTAAAGTGGGTGTTGGTCCTCTAAAAAGTGAACCTGCGAAATTAAAATGGAGGGTAAGGATTAATTGAATTAGTATTTTGCATCTGTCTTCACTGTAGAGGATATAAATAACATCCTAGAAGTAATTGTAAAACAAGAGATGAAGGGGAGTGAGGAACTTAAACAAATATCACCAGGGAAAGGGTACTGAGAAAATTATCAAAACCAAAAGCTGACAAGTCCACAGGTCCTGATGGACTTAATCCTAGGGTCTTAAAAGAAGTGGCTGCTGAGACAGTAGATGCATTGGTTTTAATTCACGGAAGTTCCCGAGATTCTGGAAAGGTCCCATTGACTTGGAAAATAGGGAATGTGACTCCTCTGATTAAGAAAGGAGGGAGGCAGAAAGCTGGAGCCTATAGGTCAGTGAGCTTAACATCTGTCATAGGGAAACGTTAGAATCTATGAAGGAAGTAAAAGCAGGATATTTAGAAAATCTCAATGAGATCTGACAGAATCAACAAGGTTTAGTGAAAGGGAAATCATGTTTGACTAATGTATTAGAGTTTTTAAAATTAATTTATGGGATTTGGTCATCATTAGCTCGGCCAGCAATTATTGCCCATCCCTAGTTGCCCTTGAGAAGAAAGATGATGGCGATCTGCTTTCTTGAACCACTGCAGCCTTGAGGTGTAGGTACACCCACAGTGCTGTTAGGGAAAGAGTGCCAGAATTTTGACCCCAGTGACAGTGAAGGAACGGCAATATATTTCCAAGTCAGGATGGTGACTTGGGGGGAAACTTCCAGATACATGTTCCCATGTATCTGCTGCCCTTGTCCTTCTAGATGTAATGGTCATTGGCTTGGAAGGTGCTGCCTAAGAAGCCTTGGTGAGTTCTTGCTGTGCATCTTGTAGTGGGTAAACACTGCTGCCACTGTCTGTCAGTGGTGGAGGGAGTGAATGTTTGTGGAAGGGGTAGTAATCAGGCAGGCTGCTTTGTCCTGGATGGTGTGGCACTTCTTGAGTGTTGTTGGAATTGTTGAGCCCATCCAGGCAAATGGAAAGTATTTTATCACACTCCTGACTTGGGCTTTTGCATATGGTGGACAGGATTTAAGGAGTCAGGCGGTGAATTTCTTGCCGTAGGATTCCTAGCCTCTGACCTGCTCTTGTAGCCACCATATTTATATGGCTAGTCCAGTTCAGTTTCTGGTCAATGATAACCCCAAGGATGGTGTTAGTGAAGAATTCAGCAATGATAATGCCATTGAATGTCAAGGTGCAATGGTTAGATCCTTTCTTGTTGGAGATGGTCATTGCCAGGCATTAGTGTGGCATGAATGTTACTGGCCACTTGTCAGCCCAAGCCTGGATATTGTCCAGGTCTTGCTGCATTTAGGCATACACTGTTTCAGTATCTGAGGAGTTGTGAATGATGCTGAACATTGTGCAGTCATCAGTGAACATCCCCACTTCTGACTTTATGATGGAAAGAAGATCATTGA
Source organism: Mustelus asterias (assembly GCF_964213995.1). Lineage (NCBI taxonomy): Eukaryota > Metazoa > Chordata > Chondrichthyes > Carcharhiniformes > Triakidae > Mustelus > Mustelus asterias. Next base: position 80,244,576 of record NC_135810.1, read on the forward strand.
TGAGGTACTGAAGGTGGTTGGTCCTAAGACACTACCTTGAGGAACTCATGCAGCGATTTACTGGAACTGAGATTTTTGACCTCCAACCACCACAACTATCTTCCTTTGTGCTAGGTATGACTCCAACCAGTGGAGGGTTTTCCTCCTGATTCCCATTGAGTCAAGTTTTCCTAGGACTCCTTGATGCCAGGTTCGATCATATGCTGCCTTGATGTCAAGGACAGTCACTCTCACTTCATCACTGGAGTTCAGCTTTTTTGTCCATGTTGCAGTGGATGAATTCTCCCATTTCCTGAAATATGTGTCAGTCGCTTGAATACGTGCCTGGGTGGCCACGATTACTGATACAGAAAACCCATGGCAATTTCAGATGATCTTATGCTATAAAGGCTGAGGTGGTCTTCACTTACCCAGTCATATGTTGAGCTGTCTGGGCAAATGGCTTTGGCCATAGGTGTGTAATAGAACATAGAACATAGAACATTACAGCGCAGAACAGGCCCTTCGGCCCACGATGTTGCACCGACCAGTTAAAAAAAAACTGTGACCCTCCAACCTAAACCAATTTCTTTTCGTCCATGAATAGGCTGCATAGCTCTCCCATTACCTTTGATGAAGTACAAGGTTCCTCATAAAAGCCTGCAATGAACCTGCTTGTCCTATAAATTCATTGGAGAGAGAGGTAATATCTTGGAGGGCAGATCATCCTCAGTACCTGATTCACTCTCCTTTCCTTCATCCTTTCCTCTTCCTCTCATTCTACATTAAAATGGAAAAGAAATGACTATTCTCTGGATATCTGATACATGGTCTCTCAGGGGAGCAAGAACACTCCAGCAGTCTCCCACTCCTTCTGGCAGTCAAAGCTTAGTCCATGCAGTTTTGGCTAAAAGAAACCTCCCCAAAAAAATGTTGCACAAAGTTTTTTCTGGCTCAGTAATGCATATTCAGAGTTTATACACTCTTCACGCTCAGATGTTCCTCCTTTCCGTCATTATCAGCTGTTACGAGCAACAGGTATGTGATGGAAACCCTGTGCTAATTTATCCCTGAAACATTGTGAGATTATTATGGCATTTATGGCAAGTCGGTTCTACTGGCCCTCACTTAAATTAACTATATGGGGACCCGAGGGTAGATTGATTTTGGGAAAGAAACGTTGTAATATGATTCCTCTGCAATTTGAGGGCCTAAAGGGTGGCACGGTGGCACAGTGGTTAGCAATGCTGCCTCACAGCACCAGGTCTCAGGTTCAATTCTGGCTTTGGGTCACTGTCTGCGTGGAGTTTGCACGTTCTCCCCATGTCTGCGTGAGTTTCCTCTGGGTGCTCCGGTTTCCTCCCGCAGTCTAAAGATGTGCGTGTTACGTAGATTGGTCATGCTAAATTGACCCTAGTGTTAGGGGGATTAGCAGGGGAAAGCGTGGGGTTATGGGAATAGTGCCTGGGTGAGATTGTGGTCGATGCAGACTCAATGGGCTAAATGGCCTCCTTATGCACTGTAGGATTCTATGATTTTATGATAAAGGTGGCAATGCGCCATTCCACCACCAAGGACGCACCAGGAACAGGGAATGAATTTGTGTTTTCTATATACAGGGGCCACTCATTGAATTCTTTTTTTTCTCGATTGCTTCCATTGTTATTTAGCAGATATACCAACAGTTTTAATAATGGCAGAATTCCCAACACCCTTATTCGTTAAATAATGAACCTTTATTAGTGGAACTAAAGGGCTAATCTGTCAACTGAAGCTGGGCTCTGCAAAAGTCTTCCGTAACAAGCACCCACCTTGGAAGAAACCCTTTTGACACTCAAAGGAAAGAACTGAGTATGATTAAAAAGTAATATTTTTCTGATAGAAACTGTCATTTTATCTTGTCAGTTTGTTCTTGACATTTATTGAAAGTTTATTTTTGTCTGTGAGAAAACATTGGAATTAAAAAATTTAAGTTCCAGCTGTCACCCTTAATACATATGAGATGCTGGAGGAAGTGAGCCATTCATCTTAATATTATTCCTTACATGGGAAATGGAAATACATATGTCATACCCAAAGAACATTGAATGAATCATTCATTGCCAATTTCTATAGCATTTGGTATAGCAGAGGGTGCACAAAAGGCAAAATGTAAGAGACAATTGTCCACCCCAGCAAAATCTGCAAAGCAGGAAACAGCAGTCTACTTTCTCCATTCACAACCCCTCTGGATAGAAACAATAAAAAACATTCAGGGGAAATCTGCAATTGTGGTTCTCGTGTCCAATGCCTTGCATATTTGCAGGAGGGAGGAGTTTCCTCAATATACAGTGGATCACATAAACCCATTAATAAGGAATGATTTAGCAATGAGTAATGCGAAGAGGAAACGTACAACTGCCCTACAATTTGTAGTGGCTCAGTTGTTCTTCCGTTGTAGCTCTATTGGTAGCCCTAAGGCACGCACTAGAAAATGGGAAAAAGTCAGTTCTGTCTGAACTGTTTGATGCCTATGATTTGACCACAGCGGCAAACTGTCACATGCACATTGGTAGGCAAAAGTCAAAGTGGAAGAGTAAAGCCTATTTATTCTGTGAGCTTCAATTCTCTGGATCATTTAAGACCTGGTTAGTATTGGAGACCAGCACATCAGCTAAGATGAGGTCAACCTTTACCACTTATGGCTTTATATACCACCTTTAACTTAATAAATCATCCCCAAGGCACTTCACTCAGTGTTGTAAAGCAAAATGTGACACTGAGCCAGTTAAGGAGATGTCAGGACAGTTCTTGATCAGAGGTTGGTTTTAAGGAGTGTCTTAAACGAGGCGGAGTGATTTAGGGAAGGAATTCCCGAGCTTATGCCTTTGGCAGCTGAATACAGAATTGCCAATGGTGGAACAATTAAAATTGGAGATGCTTGAGAGGCCAGAATTAGATGGGTGCAGATATCTCAGAGGATATTACGGACACTATAAAGATAGGGAGGGGCAAGGGGGTTGAAAACATGGATGAGAATTTTAAATTCAGTCTTTGTCAGACTGGGGCCAGTATAGGTCAGTGAGTATGCAGTGTGGGTGAGCGGGACTTGGTGCAAGTTAGTTAGGATATGGGCAGCAGATATTAAGATGATCTCAAGGCTAGAATGTGAGACCGGCCAAGAATGCAATGGAAATGTCATGTTTAGAGACAACATAGAGATAGATAAGGGTCTCGATTATGTGCACGCATTCATCGCGAGTACAAATGGCAATGGGGATGCAAAATATCGCGGGACTCAGTAAACCAGAATCTCACCATTGCAATCTCATTTTCTGATTTTCGCATCGCCAGTGATGTAACAAGGTTTCTGTCCTGAAAGGTCGGGAACCTCATTTCAATAAATTAATATATAATTAAAGGGCTTCCTCACCATATGCTCCCCCATCATTGACATGACATCATGCTGGCGAGATTGACAACTGCTTTTGCAAAATGTGAACCAGACGAAGGAAACTTGCCAGGGGTGCTCAGGTAAGTATAATCCCAGGGGAGAGGAACATGCCCAGGCATTAATTACCCTTGCACTGCCTCCTGGCACCTTGACACAGCCACTGACTCCCTGCCCCCTAGCACTGCTCCCTGGCAATGCCCCAGGTACTGCCACCTGGGGTGGGGGTTCAACATATCCGTGGGGTGGGGGGAATAGTTGCCCCTGTGTGTATTGGAGGGTTCCTCTTATCACAGATCAGGGCATTCTTTAAAGTGACCTTAATAAAGCTGCCCTGATTACTGTCTGGCTCTGTTAGGCTCAGCATGATGGCATAGGCCATGCCCAGAGATTTCTTCTGAACAGAATGCTGCCAAATGTGTTGAGAGGAGCCCACTATGGAAGCTGTGAGCCTGCGAGCCAGCACTCTGTGCAGGGAATGGAAAATTCTACCCAAGGGTTTCAGCAGCAGATGAATAGAGGGTGGGTGGAATTGGACAATGTTATTGAGGTGAAAATAGTCACAGTGATGACATGGACATGTGGTGGGACGCTCATCTTGTGATCAAGCATGATACCAAGATTCTGAGTAGCATAGTTCAGCCTCAGACAGTTGTCACGGAGAAGGATGGAGTTGGTGTAGTTTGCGGTGAGAACCAAAGCCATTAACAGTTGAACAACATTCAACAATGAAAAGGACGCAACTTGACTTTTGAACTTACTACCGTTCACGCCTGCAGAATTTTCCCATCCTCCCGCAGTAAATGGAGATTTGGCTGGCTGGCCGCCAAGTTCATTAACTTCTCTGCAGTGGGAGTGTGGCATGAATGGCAGGTAAGATATCACCCATTGTCTTTGACCTTCCCAATACTTAATCGGAGGAAATTCATCCAGCTCTGGATGTCGAACAAGCAGTCTGATAATTTAGAGACAGTGGTGGGGTCAAGGGAGGTTGTGATGTAGAGCTTCTGTTGTCAATATTGTTAGGGTGCTGGAGCAAAACCCCAAGTTACGTTAGGACACCAGAGCAGACCCAATAATTTTTCTATTTTGGCATAAATGTGAAGATAGGATATTTCGCTCCTGGAGTAACTCCACTGAGAAAATAGAGATCTTTTATATTAAAACAAGCTTTATTTAATAATACAGTTTAAATATAACTCTAACAAATGAAACAGCTTAACCATTAACAATTGAACAATATTCAACAATGAAAAGGACACAACTTTAATTTCTAACTTATCACTGTTTCAGTTCCAAATAAGTAACCTTCCTCTTGCAGACTTAAATGCCACTTTAAATACAGTTAGCAACCATTACAGTGCTTTCTGTGATGAGTGCAGACAGTCTTGAAGCTTTCAGAGAGAAATGAAGTTCCAGAAGCCAGCAAAATTCTTCTGACTTCAATCAGACTGCAGCTGCAAACTAAACTGCATTCTGCAAAAGCCTTTTCTCTCTGCTACAGACCCAGGATAGTTTAGAAACCACATAATCACATGACCCAGTCAATCACTCTAATCAGAAATCCCAGGGGAGCTTAAGTAACCAAAAAACCCATTAACACTACTTAACATAGCTACTTGCGAGGTTAAAATGAGTAATTAACTTGCTTTCCCAGCATCTAAGTTGCATTAATTCCAGACATACCAACTGCCTGCAGAGTAAAGCTTTTAAGCATTCCCCTTAAAAATAAAACATACATATTATGTATATATTGTATCAATTGCAGTATTATCATCACAGTATACATGTGAAAACTAGTTCTGTGTTTTTGGATAATACCACCGAGAGGCAGCATGTAGGTGAGAAATAGGAGGATGTGAATAATAGATCCTTCAGGGACACCAGTGGTAATGATGCAGAAGCAGTAAGAAAAGGCATTTCAGTTGATTCTCTGGCTATGATTAGATAAATAAGAACAAAGTCAGATAAGTGCAGTCCTACCCACCTAGACGACTGGAGCAAGATCTCAGATGGTGTCATCAAGCATGGCCAAAGGCTGCCTTTGTCATTTTGTGATTTTGATAAGAGTAATGTTGGTACTGTGCATGCAGGAACCTGGCTGGAGGGATTCAAACATGGAGTTTCGAGAAAGGTGGTCACAGATTGACAGGTGACTGCACTGTCAAGAACGTTGGAGAGGAAAGGGAGGTTAGAGATGAGGCGATGGCCTAGTGGTATTATCACTAGACTATCAATCCAGAAACTCAGCTAATGTTCTGGGAACCTGGGTTCGAATCCTGCCACTGCTGGTGGTGGAATTTGAATTCAATAAAATATAACTGCAATTAAGAATCTGCTAATGACCATGAAACCATTGTGGATTGTTGGAAAACTCCACCTGATTCACTAATACTCTTTAGGGAAGGAAATCTGCTGTCCTTTCCCAGTCTGGCCTACATGTGGCTCCAGAACCACAGCAATGTGGTTGACTCTCAACTGCCCAAGGACAACTAGGGTTGGATAATAAATGCTGGCCAGCGCAGCAATGCTCATGTCCCATGAATGAATTTTTTAAAAGGCAGTAATTTGCAAGGATGTGGGGCTCCAAGGTTTTATTTATCAGAGGAGGTGATGTAGTGATTTGAACGAGGGTAACCGAACCCAAACCAGATAAAGAGTAACAGTTCTTGCTATGGGAGTGTCAGGCCAGGGGAGTGGCTGGATATCTGGAGAAAGCAATCTTATGAAAACTTGATTGACCCCTTTCCATACGGAAATGGAAAGAATGTGCACGAGCAAAATGAAGAAGCACTGATGCACCAGTTCTTTCTAGTTTAATGTCTGGCTGTATTTTGTTTGCTATTCTGACCACACTGGCTGTTTCCGATTCACCACTGACCGGCACTATTTGTCACTGGGACTGATCTCCGAGGAGCCTGTCCTTCACCCGCTGATAATCTTCAAATAGGGATGGACTAGGGAACTGGCACAAATTTAAGCCATCAGAATTAGAGCCTAGATATTTGGCATTCACTTACCTTGTATAGTGATGCTGGTTGCAGACCAACTGCCCAGTAATTAAATTTAAGTCCTTTTATTCACATTATTCACATTCAGGATGAGTGCAAAGAATTACGAGTCCTTTTGCTCACATCATGCATTTTAGGAAATCCAACCATGCAGATAAAGTCAGTTTATTAACTGAACTTTCCAGGGCTCCATGGGAAAATTAAATTTAGTTCAAATGTCACATTTACGAGACATCAATGAATTTCTATATTGCATCTATGATAGTGTCATGGACAAGGACGGGGTCCCTTCAAACTGCACTAATCCTTCCTCTCATCACATGTCTGTAAGCGGAAAGGTTTTCTGATTTTGTTTTTTTATCGTAAGCGGTGGTCCCTCAGTGTTCGTGTGATCCAGTCTAATAATAACTCCACTGCAAACTTGTGGTAGGGTGGATTCAGAAGGCTAGTTGACTGCACACATTTTGTCACATGGGCAGGAATTTCCTTCCTCCCTGTGGCATTCATTGCGGCAGCAGAGGTGACCCGCAATTGGCCGATGGCTGTCAATGGAGTTCCCCGTTGTGCGCATCCTCTGCTGCAGGGGAACCCGCAGTGGGGGTAGGTGGCCGTCGGCAGGACCAGGTGATCTCACCTGCGGGAAGGACCAGAAAACCCCACCCTATTTTTTGTTGTTTTACCATACTTAGCTTATTCTATGAGAGGTTTGAGATAGTCGGCGGCGGGGCGGCACGGTGGCACAGAGGTTAGCACTGCTGCCTCACAGCGCCAGGGACCCGAGTTCGATTCCCAGCTTGGGTGACTGTCTGTGTGGAGTTTGTATATTCTCCCCGTGTCTGTGTGGGTTTTCTCCGGGTGCTCTGGTTTCTTCCCACAGTCCAAAGATGTGTAGGTTAGGTGGATTGGCCATGCTAAATTGCCCCTTAGTGTCAGGGCGATTTGGAGGGTAAATGCATGGGGTTGTGGGGACAGGGCCTGGGTGGGATTGTGGTTAGTACAGACTCGATGGGCTGAATGGTCTCCTTCTGCACTGTAGGATTCTATGATAGTGGTTGGTTAGTTTTACTTGAAACTATTTGATAAGAACATTTTACAAAGATATCAGGGTAATCCTATGGTTTCCAGGACACAGATTGTTCTGCATCTTATCCCTTGCAACCTTTTGATCATCTCTCTTGATGTCATACTCACATCACCATCAACCTCATTGTCTCATTAACATTACCATAAGCTCATTACTCTGCAAACATGACTGGCAAGGCTTGAGGTCCTGCTCCATGAAGGCACACGAGTTAATGACTAAGTTCCTCAGTACTCAGAGCATCCAGCTGCCCTGCTTCTTTAACTTTTCCAAGAAGCTTAGTCTTTGCTAGTACACCTTATGGTGAGCCCAGCACCTATCTGCCCTCTCCGCCCTTCAGGCATCACTTCTACATCCCTCTGCACCAAGGGGCTTCATCTGTTCTTGGTGCTATTGTCCCTCATTAGAATTCATCACCAACTCAGGGTAGCTGAGTCCCATGCCCAGGGATGGTGTCTCTTATAGGTGCATATGACCAGCTTCCTGGGCTCTCTTGCTGTGCCCCTCTGACCCTCTGCAGGTGTACGCTGCCACAAATGACCCAGTGCCTCCACCTCCGACACTCTAAATTACACTGTGTGTGGGTTCTGCTCACACAGTAGTCATTGTATGCCAATACATGAGCTCCTCTCTGCTCCTGTCACCATTTATGCAGCATTGGGAATTGCTTTCACTTCTTTGACTTGCTTCCCAGTTCACAACCATCTCCTCCACCTGGACACGCTGCTGAACCAAATTATTTCCAGTGCATCACCTTGAAAATCTCAAACAACCTGACAGTGAGCTCTGAAATTGCTTGCTCGTTGCCTCATCTGATGATCTGCTACTTCTGGCAGCCTGCCACAACCCCCAGTACGATGACTCCACCAAAATTGCTGGGACACGGGACCGCATTGGGAAACTGGCATGCTATTGAGTGATGCCATTCTGCTGGCACACCCGCCTCTGCACCCACCTCTGCCACAGGATTCAAATCCAGCCCAAGGACCTGCTTATCATGCAAATGGGGTTTCCATTACACTTCCATTGTTGTAATGCTGGAGAAACAGGAGTAGCTCCTAAGAATTTCTCAGCACATATCTAATGTTTGCCTGAGATGTCTCTCAATGCTGGTACATTCCATTACCATAACCTCAACATGCCATTCACGTCAACAGAATTATGTGCTAGCATGAAATTAATATCAGACTGGAATTTCCAATGTACAGGTAAAATTTAATTTCATAACTAATCACTGTAAAACTATGTTACAATCTTCCTCTAGAGTAGATTAGTGGCCTTTTAATTAAGTAATTCTATCATTCCATTGAAGCATGTAAAATAAATACTGTTACTCCTATCACTTTGCACATAATGCACTCAATGACAGACTTGTCGAGTTCATTAAGTAGAAATGAATTTTGCTTTGGCAGTGCCTACTCAACATTTACAGCCCAAAATTCCAGCTTTGATTTCCAATTAGAACGGTCTTCCTGAAATGACGCTGTTGGTAAAATATACTTCGCAATCTTTATAAATGAGCTTTTTTATTGTGCAGTTAATACAATACTTAAAATACAAATTAGGCCATGGTTGAAATACAAGCAAAAATGATACAATTATTTTACACCCATTCCAGCATTAAACTTATTTTATTGCAACTTACTGGTTGTAATGCTGGATATTTCACCTTGCTTAAGATCTTGCCATTGCACAAGTTGACTGGTGTTCTGGATGCTGGTGGAAAATAATCTTTCACTTGCAAAGGTGATAATTTATTGTTTTATTTGTCACCATGAGAAGCAATTTGTTTGGTTGTCTAATGTGTTACCTGATGTTGGTTGTATAACCACTATGATGGAGGTGAGAGTTTGATGTGTTGTCGTGCTGTTGTAACTGTGATCTAAATTTTCCTTACAGTGGGAAAATAACACGTTGAAAAATCATTTCTAAGGTGTAAGATATGGGATAGATTTTTCTTGCTAATTTTGAGGGGAAAAAAAGAGTATAAAGTCATAAATGAAAATGTCAAATATTCTACATTAATGGATTAATTAATGGATTAGGGCACGAGAAAACTGAACACAAAGACCCAGATCCAAGACCAGGGTCGAAAGTGGTCATGTCATCAGCCTGCAGCTGGAATTTAACATGTAACCCATTTCCACCAATATTCTGCCCAATCTCCATTCTGCAGCTTTTTTCTGGTGGGGTGTGGGCTGAGGAGGGATCTTCCACAGACATCCTACATCGGGTATGTCCTGAGGATACTCCAGGAATTCCACCCAGCTTGTCCTTTCTAGGACCTCAGAGAACAATGCGACAGCCAAGCTCTCAGTGTGAGTCCTGCTTCGGCCATTTTAAAGGGCCCAAACCTTAGGCAAAGAGATTCGATGCCCTTAAAAATGTTTCTGCTGCCGCCCTTGGAGACAAATGAAAAAAACACCTACCTGTTAGTTGGGGCTTTCCCAGGCCTCTGATTCTGTCCTCAGTGTGGGCAGGACATCATTCTGATCTCCTGTTTGGTAGAGTATCACAGGTGCAATCTTTTAGACATTGTTACTCTGCCCTTTCAGACAAATAGACCCTGCCTCTATGAATTTGGAAAGGACCGAGGAAGTCTGCTCAGTCGCTTACTGTTGGTGAAGTGCTTGATGATAATTTGAGAACACGAGTTTGGAGGAACAGGAAAATTGGCTTTGCTCATTGGACATGTTTCATTTTCTGTTACCACAATTCCAGTTATCTGCTTTCTCAAAGCTCTTTCACTCCCTAGGAGAACATACAATTCACTTTTGAGTCCTGATGCAGCGTTTTTTCCCCAATGGTCTTTAACTTACCAATGATGCCATGTTAATAAGTATCCTCTCTGGTGTGCTTTTGGAAGAACAGCATCAATGGACAGATTTTGCTGTGTCAGGGCACCTAACAGTCTTTGTTTGCCCCTGCACCCTTCAGCTTGTAGCATTTTTTCTCACAAAGTTGCTGAACATATAAACTGACAACTGTGAGAAAAATAGGGCAAATGAGACCTCAATGAACACGGCCTGCATCTGTTTATGCCCTTAACCAAAAAGATTTAAGGACTGAGAAATAAACAGCTGTAGGACTGAGGTGGAGTGTGAATAAAAGAGCGAATTCTCTCAAATCAAGAGATATCATGGGAATTAAAGAAAGACTGGATTGAGCGAGAGAGGAAAAGAGACAGGAAGAACAAAATATAACATATAAAATTTTACATTTTAAAATTTTGTAAAATAATTCAGAAGGAGTGAAACTAAATTCAGATAAAAGTTAATTTTTGGTGTTAGAAAAGTTGATTGACATTCATTAATACTTATCAATTTGCTAAAAGGATTAATGTCCAATTAATTAGTTGCCTAAATATTTGTGGGCTTAGTTTGTATCGGTTGTTCAAATAGAATGACTTCATGGTGTAATGACTTCAACGAGACCCATGAGGTGGGGCTCTTGGAGTATAAGCTCCCTGATTGAGGTAATGATTACCTGCCTAACCCGGGAGCCTCACCTGTATATAAATATGGGACTGTCAAGTCTCCTGGCACTCTGGATTCTGACGTTGTACCTGAGGCACTTTGCGAGTGGAATAGAGTTTGTAAATAAAGGGAATCTAGTGAAGGGACACTGGCCTCTGAGGAGTTATTTCATATGTCATTCAATGAATGTCAATAGTGAGACAATCAGCAGACAAATGGCACAGCAGCACAAGTTAGACAACAACTGTTGGCTACAAACATTTAACTGGGTGTCTTCCACTCACCTGATGTTGCTGTACCAATAATGCACAATTGACAATGAGTGCCATTAGCCTCACCATTATTTTGATAGCAAAATGCATTCCAATGTTGTTTAAATGGATTGCTATGTTCTGCTGAGAAGACAAATGTAATATTATTATTTCTTTGTCATTGCCTAATTCAATAGATCCAAGATATTCTTATCTTCATTCCAATGGAATTGTGATCAGGAAATGCTGAATGGAATGCATTTAAAGATGATTCCGGTATATAGTGTAAACTGAAAACAAGCAACAAGTTTTTACAGCTCCTACAGCTGTGTTTTGAAAGTGAATTGTTGGAGTTTTCAACAAATTATCTCGGGTCCTAAAGTAAATTTCTAGGAATGTTGCACAACAATAGAACAAAGGAGAAATCGGATACAACAATAAAACCAGTGAGAGATTCATTAAAAAAGTCAACATTTTGACTTGAAAACAGGAAACATATGCTTGCACTGTCAAGAGTGTTTGCTCGAATGGAATGCAGTCTCTCACTTCATCATATGTACTCTCGTCTGTCACCTTGAACCCAAGTCCTAGTAATAATCACTTCTGCAGCACAGCAATGTGATGAGTAGGGCACAGCGGTCGTAAATGTTTCAACTTTTTGATTGAAACAAAAAAAAACACAGTAATTTGCACCGAGCCGGCTTCCGATTTACATGGTGCCTAATTTTTTGTCCATTAAAACAGGTGCCTGATCTGATTGCAATAGCTTTCCAATTGGCTGATTGGGTTAAAATGACCCCTAACAGGGTATTAAATTGTAATAGGTACAAAGTATTGTGCCTCTTTGTAATATTTTAATATTTGTTTTGCCTTGGGCAATATTTCTCTCCCAACCTAAATGCATATTAGCTGGTCATTCTCACATTATCACAAATTTTAAGTTTGACTGCCGCATTGTTGATTGAGGTCCCATAAGAGCAAATTGTGGATATGCACTCCAAGGTCCCTCTAATCTTCAGTACTTTCCAGGGTCCTACCATTCATGATGTAATTCTTTGTCTCCTTAGCCCACCGCAAATGCATTACCTCACACTTTTCTAGGTTGAATTCCATTTGCCACTGTTCTGCCTTCTTGATCAGACCCCCTACATTTAAGTCCAAATCATTAATGTACACCATTATTAACTCGAGGCCCAGCACCGAGCCCCGTGGAATCCCACTGGAAACAGATTTTTGGAAGGGAGAACAAAAGAGTATTATTTAAAAGGAGAAAAGCTGCAGAAAGCTACAACACAAAGGGACTTGGGGATACTTGTGCATGAAACACAGAAAGCTAGCGCACAGATGCAGCGGGTAATCAGGATGGCTAATGGAATGTTGGCCCTTATTTTAAGGAGCTTAGAGTATAAGAGTAGGAAAGTCTTGCTGCAATTGTAAAAGGTAGTGGTGAGACCAGATCTGGAATACTGTAGCTTTTGCTTTGACAAAGGGTCATCTGTATTCGAAACATCAGCTCTTTTCTCTCCTTACAGGTGCAGCCAGGCCTGCTGAGATTTTCCCGCATTTTCTCTTCTGGTTTCTGGAGTACTGTGAGAAGTTTTGGCACACTTGTTTAAGGAAAGATATTGGCCAGAATGTTACCACCCCGCCCGCCATGGAAATCGGAGTGGGCGAGAGGCAGACAATGGGAAGGTCCGTTGACCTCGGACGGGATTTTACAGTTTCGGGACGAAGGAGGCTGTAAAGTCCCACCCATTATTTCATTGGAGGCAGTTCAAAGACGGTTTACCAGAATAATCCTGGCATGGAGGGATTGTTTTATGAGGAGACGTTAAACAGGTTGGGACTCTACCCATTGGGATTTAGAAGAATGAGGGGCGATCTCATTGAAACATACAGGAATCTCAAGGAGGCTGACCGAGTAAATACTGAGAGGATGTTTACCCTCATGGGAGAGTCTAAGACCAGAAAATATTTTTTTATTCATTCATGGGACATGGGTGTCGCTGGCTGGCCGGCATTTATTGCCCATCCCTGGTTGCCCGAGGGCAATTGAGAGTCAATCACATTGGTGTGGCTCTGGAGTCACTTGTAGGCCAGTCCGGGTAAGGACGGCAGATTTCCTTCCCTTAAGGATATTAGTGAACCAAATGGGTTTTTCCAACAATCAACAATGGTCCTCATGGTCATCAGTAGACTCTTAATTCCAGATATTTCCAGACATGATCTCAGAATAAAGGGACAACAATTTAAGACTGAGATAAGGAGGAATTTCTTCTCTCAGAGGATTGAGTGTCTTTGAAACTCCTTGGCACAGAGAGCTGTGGGGTCAGCATTCCTGTGTATATTTAAGGCTAAGATAGATAGATTTTTGATCAGGTTAGACAATCAAGGATTAATTATGAGAAAGGGGCAGGAAAGTGGACGTGAGGAATATTGGATCAGCTATGATCCTATTAAATGGCAGAGCAGGCTTTAGGGACCGAACGGCCTATTCCTGTTCCTATTTCTTATGATATTATGGTCTTACGGTCAGTCACACAGAAACATCCTTCTACCATCATCATGATCTGTTTTCTGCCTCTCAGCTAATTTTGCATCCAATTGCCACTTTGCCTTGGATCCCATGGACCTTTACTTTTTTGACCAGTCTGCCATGAGGGACCTTATCAAAAGTCTTGCCAAAGTCCATATAGACTACACCAAATGCATTACCCTCATCAACATTCCTGATTACCTCCTCAAAAAAATTGATTACATTTGTCAAACATGACCTTTCCTTAATTTATCCATGCTGACTATCCCAAATTAATGTGCGGCTATCCAAGTGCGCACACATTCTGTCCCTCAGAATTCTCTCTAGTAACTTCCCCACCACCGAAGATAGACTGGCCTATAATTTCCTGGTCTATCCCTACATTCCCTTTTCAATAGCAGAACAATGTTAGCAGTCCTCCAGTTCTCTGGCATCTCACCTGTGGACAAAGAGGATTTGCTCATCTGTTTATATGCATTTACACTATTGGTCTGCTCAGTAAAATGGTCAAGTTCATACCCTGACTGGAACTGGTAGACATTCTGGAGGAAATAATGGATGTTAAATGTGACTTAGTGCATTTAGTTACATGAGGTACTGCAACACTGAGTGACTAATAAACATTTGAATGTTTATATTATGTTAGGCTTGATATTTGTTAAAGATCTCCAGGCCTAGGGGGAATGAATGAGTATGAGAGTGAGTGCGTGTGTGAGAGAGCAAATGAGTTTGTCTGAAAGCGCATGAGAGTGAGATTGAGACAGAGAGGGAGAACCCTGAGACTGGCTGCATGATCATACCGGCCGTCCACGCCATGTTCCCACTGCAGCAAGGTCAGAGGATTTGACGCCCAGCCAAATCTCCGTTCACTGCAGCGGAATGGGAAACTCCCGCCAGTGTGAACGGTCGTAAGACTCTGACCTGGGAGTGTGCTGGACATGCATAGACACATACATATCCCCTGCTCCTTCTCTCTCTCCAAAAACCTACCCACATCTGGGGCTGGGAGAGGAGGGAATTCCATTCGCGCTTTCCAAATCCCACTTTCATTATCAAATTCCACTGAGGCCAACTTGGAGTCGGTCCCACCAGAGGTGAATTCAAAGTTGGTGTTAATTAAAACCAACTCCTTGGCTGTGATTCTCTGATCTCGTTTGCCTCACCACTACTGCCAATGAGAATTCTCCATTTGGTGCTCAGCCAGAGGCCGAGCTGGAGAATTTCAGTCCTGATCTTGACCCCGGTCCTCTCCCTCTTCCCTGGTGCCCAGTGTTGGGGTCTCTCTTGCCCCTCTCTCTATCTCTGCTTCTTCAAAAAAAGGGAGATAATGGTTTTATCAATTCTGCTGCTGGGCACTATTTATGGTCATTTTTAATAATTACTTATTTTTTAAATTATCAATTTATTGCATTAACATTTGTTTTTGCTCAGCAAGAAGTTTATGTTTTCTACAGAGATACACAAAATCTCTACAGTGCAGAAGAAGACTATTCAGCTTATTAAATCTGCACCGACTCTCTGACAAAGCATCCTACCCAGGGCCAACCCGTCCCTGTAACGCTGCTAATCCCCCTAATCTACACATCCTTGGACACCAGGTCTGGAATTTTACCAGCACATCCACCCCGATTCCGGGGGCGGGCGTGGCTCGGAGAACAGCATTCTCTGTTGGCCTCAGGTGGGATCATACGAACCTTGGGTGGACGTGCCGGTAAAATTCCGGCCTAAGGGTCAATTTACCATGGCCAATCCACTTAACCTGCACATTTTTGGATTGTGGGAGGAAACTGGAGCACCCGGAGGAAACCCACGCAGACAGGGGCAGAATGTGTAAACTCCACACGGACAATCACCCAAGGCTGGAATCTTGGCAGCAGTGCTAACCACTGTGCCACCTATGCCTTAATTTTTTCTTTGAAATTCATGTTTAATGTTGTGCCACCCAGATCTTAGGCAGCTGTGGCTGGGTTTCTAGCTTAAGGTGAATGAAAGGCTCCTATAATCAGATTGCTTTTTGGAGCGCTGACAACAGGGATCAATTTAGCTCTAATTAAAACAGGACATGTTGAAAATACTGAGCAGATCCAGCAGTATCTGTGGAGAGCAAAACACAGTCCGTCATTCTTCATCAGCATTACTGCAGATTGTGGATCTGAAATGTTGACTCTCTCCACAGATACTCTCTGGCTTGCTGAGTATTTCCAACATTTTCTGCTTATGTTTCAGATTTCCAGGATCTGCAGCACTTTATTGAGAATGTGCTCAATGCTGGGCATTTGTAAATGTGGTTAGTTTCAATTTAAAATGAGAAAATAGTTATGACTCCATGTAGAGTGTAATTTTTCAGTTTACAAAGACCATTTTTGTGGATAGAAGGAGCACATAATTTTTTAAAAATTATTCATCTATGGGACATGGGCGTTGCTGGCTGGCCAGCATTGATCGCCCACCTCTAGTTGCCTGAGGAGAGTTGAGAGTCACATTGCTGTGGCTCTGGAGTCACATGTAGGCCAGACCAGGTAAGGACGGCAGATTTCCTTCCTTAAAGGGCATTAGTGAACCAGATAGGTTTTTTCCAACAATCAACAATGGTTTCATGGTCATCAGTAGATCCTTAATTCCAGATTTTTTTATTGAATTCAAATTCCACTATCTGCCATGGCGGGATTCGAACCTGGGTTCCCAGAACATTAGCTGAATTTCTGGATTAATAGTCTAGTGATAATGCCACTAGCCCATCCCATTATATTATATGTGTATTGGTTGTTGTTAATTTACTGGAAGGTTTTAGCCATTTTTAAATTTGGAAGTGAAATGACGGAACATGTGTCAATATGTCACAGTCCATTCAAGATATTCTCATTTGTACATGGGATGTTGTTTGCAGTGGTTATAAGGTTAAGATCTTTTGAATATTGATATAGCATTGGGCCAGTGTCTAAGAGGTGGAGCTTGTTGCATAATATGAATGACCAAGTTGTATGTAATTGTCTGGCAAAGCTGTGGTTGTAACGTGTTTCATTTTGAAACCTGAACTTTTGTTGGGCTTTATAAATAGAGCTATTGAAAAAAAAAGTATTGCTAAACCTATACAAAACAGTTCCATCACACTGTAACAATAGTTCCTAACCCTGGGCATCTGAAGGATGTTAGGGGAAGGGGCAAGAGGGAGCAGGGTAGAATAAAAGACACAGAATCAGGAGAAATACCAAGGCCCCTGATCTCCCTCCCTGGCCTTGCATGGACGTGAAATATTAACTGTTTCTCTCTCTTTTTATGTGACCAAACTGCCTGAGTATTTTCAGCAGTTGTATAGCTGATAAATTCCTTGGTTGTTGCTGCTTTCAACTAATCCCTCAAGCATTTAATGTATGGATGTTTCCAATGCTTGGTATCATCTGTTTGTGAATGTGGACTAATTTATCTTTGCATCAATTTCACATTATTTCAGGGCTTCAAAAGCCATGTCCGTCACACTTGACAAGAGTTGAATTGATTTTTTTTTTGCTTGCAATTTGCTGTCACATAGTTGAGAGAAATCTTGGGCTGTACTGTCACTTTCAGATGCTGAAAAGTTTAACTTTGAAATTTAGTTCTAAACAATAAGCTGACTTTTTCACACAGATATCCAGCCTCAAAGAGTTATCTGTTTTATGGAAACTAGACCAGTTGTAAAGCATCAAGCAAATGATACCTGGAAACGTGGTGAAGGCAGGTTCAATTGGGGCATTCCAGAGGGTATTTTGATGGTTATTTGAACAGAAACAATGGCAAAGTTATGGGGAAAAGGCAGAAAAATGGCATCCAGTCATGATCCTCATTTGAAGGGCCGGTGCAGACATAATGGGCTGAATGGCCTCCTGCACGGCAACAATTCTGTGAAATGAGGAAACTACCTCAGATCCGGGATTAATACTTCTGAATTTTTCATAGAAACAATATGCTTTCAATATCCATTTGTGTTCTCTTGCCAAAACTTCGGCAGAAGTTTGGTGCAACCTCAACAGAAATGGATGAAGAAACAGGCGGGGGTTTAGTTGAATCCTGCCAAGGTTCCAGGTTATAATTTAGGACTGGAGGATAGTGAATAGTAATCAAGAACAAAATGATATGGGAATTGGGAAAGCGTTAGCACTGCTAGAGGGAAGATGATATATTTTCCAAGAAACCATTAATGTTCCTTTAGAGATCATAGCATTCAGCAGAGAAGT
Organism: Mustelus asterias; assembly: GCF_964213995.1. Taxonomy (NCBI): domain Eukaryota; kingdom Metazoa; phylum Chordata; class Chondrichthyes; order Carcharhiniformes; family Triakidae; genus Mustelus; species Mustelus asterias. The sequence continues at coordinate 80,262,551 of NC_135810.1, forward strand.
GATAGATTGGCCCTTTCAAATCTATCAAAATTCTTTGAGGGATGCAACTAAACTAGTGAATGATGGCTTTGTAATGAATATCAGTTATATCGATTTTCAGGAGACAAATGATAAAGGTTCTTACGTAAGACTTTTCAGGTAGATTAAGGTTTTTTAACTGTGTAGACTAAATCATATATTAGCTGCTGGGATTAAAGATTGTCTCAACAACAAAAACAAGGAATGATGGTAGCTGGTTTGTCTGAAGGTAAATGACTAAAGGGATTCTGCACAGTTCTGTTCTAAATCATCTGGTGTTTACATGTTCAAAAACAACATGAACGGCAATATTCCTCATAACCTACAATTTGCTAATGGCATCATGTTTATGTGGTTCTGTATCCAGTGTAGGGGCGATAGTTACAGACAGTTTTTAAAAGGATATGAACAAACTTAATGTATATTAGAGGTTCTGTTTTAACTTAAGCATTGGAATTTTGGAACTGGGATAAGCCAAACCCAGCAGGAAACATAAAGTGCTGCTTCTTAAAAGGACGGCTAAATAGAGCAATGGGGCGGCATGGTAGCACAGTGGTTAGCAGTGCTACTTCACAGTGCCAGTGAGCTGGGTTCAATTCCATCCTCGGGTGACTCACTGCCTGTGTGGAGTTTTCACCTTCTCCCCTGTCTGCGATGGGGTTTTTTAAAAGTTTATTTAGTAGTGTCACAAGTAGGCTTACATTAACACTGCAATGAGGTTAGTGTGAAAATCCCCTAGTCACCACACTCCGGCGCCTGTTCGGTTACACTGGGGAAGAATTTAGCATGGCCAATGCACCTAACCAGCATGTCTTTTGGACTATGGGAGGAAACCTTTCTGGGTAAGATGCTCTTTTGGAAAGTCAGTGAAGATTCGATGGGCTGAATGGTCACCTTCAGCACTGTAGGGATTTTATGGTTCTATGGCCTATTCAAACTGATTATAAACAAGGTAAACAAAATAACAAAGTTAAATCAAAATAGGAATATCAGCTGTCAGTGCACAATGTCTTCCACACTCTGTTCATTATCACAGACGTCATTCAAAGAGCTGTCAGACACTGCATGCTGTGTGTAATGAAAAAGAAAGTGTGATAATTGACGATATGTCAAAAGGTATTTAGTCAGTGTGTAACTATTATTAACAAGGCTGATCAATACTGGAATGAAATGCAAGGGCTGCTGAGTTGAATGCAGACTGTTTGAATTTTGTATAACTCAGCAGTGATGTTATGTTTAGAACACTAGTGCCACTACTTTCAAGATCGTGTTACAGAGGATATTGTTCATCTTCAATTTTTTCAGTTATTTGTCCATTCAATAGTTGATCCACACAATCCATACAGACCAGAAAGCTTCCAAGTCCATACTGAGTTAATGAATCTTAGCCAAGATTGTGAAAGGGATGTCACAATTGGCACCAAAACACATAGTTAGAGAGGTTAAATTCACCTCTGGTTGCTAAACAACAATGCCTCTTGGAGGTTTTTATGATCCTCAAAGAGATCGTAAATTATAAAAACAATTACAACCCTCCATTTAACAGCTTAAAAAAATGACATCACAATTTCATGTTTAAGTTGTTTACTGTAATAAATGACTAAAAATACTATCAACTAAAGATAATCTATGTAGGCAATGTATAAGTTTAAACCATAGAACAGAGTACTTTTCTTTAGACCCTCTGAACAAAATACACACGAAAGGTATACTTTACACTATCCTTTATGTGGAAATTCAATTTTCCACAATCAATCCAAAGTGATTCTTCGCTCATGAGTGTTTATTCCTGATCTTTTCTTTTCATAGCTTGGCAACTTGCAGTCTTAGGATTAACTTTCAAAGTGAGACTTTTTGTTTCCAGGGACTTTCCATCTAGCCAAAGCTATGTGACTCTCCCAGCCTTGTTTTAACTCCCCACAAATTTGGTCTTTTAATCTGAGCACAAGCTTCTACCTATTTTCCAGTGAACCACATAGAGAATTTTTTGGAATCCAACTGCTCCCTCTCTCATGGATCCAGGCAGTTAGAAAAAATGTGTCTGTGATATTCATTGACATTCTAGGAAATCCTGTAACATGATCTTTACAAAGGTTTCATCTGCATCCTTCCCACTGCAACGTGAATCACATGGGTCTTGTATCTAGGAAGAAATGCTAATTAGCTGTCCTTGAGTGGCCAACTGTCTTTCATCTTGGAACTAACAGCACAGCTAATATAGGATGTTGCCATTGTCTCCAAATATAAATACCTCACACTGTCTTCCCTGTAAAAGAATCTAAGCCTTTCTTTGATCACTAAGAATCAAATCACCCAAGTCTACTGACAGGTCACATGACCCATTTACCTTACTTTAAAACATAAGAACTTTATAAACCTCATAATTGTCACAAGGTGTGAACATTTGGTCTCAGCAGAGGACAGCATTGGTTTTGTTGGGATACCTCACTTGTTAAATAGTCTGCCTGTCCACATGTTGAAAATTGATAAATCTCCGGGCCCAGATGGGCTACATCCTAGAGTTCTAAAGGAGATAGCTGAAGAAATAGTGGAGGCGTTAGTTATGATCTTTCAAAAGTCACTGGAGTCAGGGAAAGTCCCAGAGGATTGGAAAATCGCTGTTGTAACCCCACTGTTCAAGAAGGGAACAAGAAAAAAGATGGAAAATTATAGGCCAATTAGCCTAACCTCAGTTGTTGGCAAAATTCTAGAATCCATCGTTAAGGATGAGATTTCTAAATTCTTGGAAGTGCAGGGTCGGATTAAGACAAGTCAGCATGGATTTAGTAAGGGGAGGTCGTGCCTGACAAACCTGTTAGAGTTCTTTGAAGAGATAACAAATAGGTTAGACCAAGGAGAGCCAATGGATGTTATCTATCTTGACTTCCAAAAGGCCTTTGACAAGGTGCCTCACGGGAGACTGCTGAGTAAAATAAGGGCCCATGGTATTCGAGGCAAGGTACTAACATGGATTGACGATTGGCTGTCAGACAGAAGGCAGAGAGTTGGGATAAAAGGTTCTTTCTCAGAATGGCAACCGGTGACAAGTGGTGTCCCGCAGGGTTCAGTGTTGGGGCCACAGCTGTTCTCTTTATATATTAACGATCTAGATGACGGGACTGGGAGCATTCTGGCCAAGTTTGCCGATGATACAAAGATAGGTGGAGGGGCAGGTAGTATTGAGGAGGTGGGGAGGCTGCAGAAAGATTTAGACAGTTTAGGAGAGTGGTCCAAGAAGTGGCTGATGAAATTCAACGTGGGCAAGTGCGAGGTCGTACACTTTGGAAAAAAGAATAGAGGCATGGACTATTTTCTAAACGGTGACAAAATTCATAATGCTAAAGTGCAAAGGGACTTGGGAGTCCTAGTCCAGGATTCTCTAAAGGTAAACTTGCAGGTTGAGTCCGTAATTAAGAAAGCAAATGTAATGTTGTCATTTATCTCAAGAGGCTTGGAATACAAAAGCAGGGATGTACTTCTGAGGCTTTATAAAGCACTGGTTAGGCCCCATTTGGAGTACTGTGAGCAATTTTGGGCCCCACACCTCAGGAAGGACATACTGGCACTGGAGCGGGTCCAGCGGAGATTCACACGGATGATCCCAGGAATGGTAGGCCTGACATACGATGAACGTCTGAGGATCGTGGGATTATATTCATTGGAGTTTAGGAGGTTGAGGGGAGATCTGATAGAAACTTACAAGATAATGAACGGCTTAGATAGGATGGACATAGGGAAGTTGTTTCCATTAACAGGGGAGACTAGGACGCGGGGGCACAGCCTTAGAATAAAAGGGAGTCACTTTAGAACAGAGATGAGGAGAAATTTCTTCAGCCAGAGAGTGGTGGGTCTGTGGAATTCATTGCCACAGAGGGCTGTGGAGGCCGAGACGTTGAGCGTCTTCAAGACAGAAATTGATAAATTCTTGATTTCTCGAGGAATTAAGGGCTATGGGGAGAGAGCGGGTAAATGGAGTTGAAATCAACCATGATTGAATGGTGGAGTGGACTCGATGGGCCGAATGGCCTTACTTCCGCTCCTATGTCTTATGGTCTTATGGTCTTATGTTAAGCCACACACATTGAAAATGGTCACTTAAGAAATCAACCAAAGAGCCTTTAATGTTATTGGAAAGGGAGGGTGGAAACATTGGTGCCAAAAACATAAGATTGTGTATATGCTTTATGAAGACTGTATTCAGAAAACAAAAAAGAAAATGTTGCAAATTTGTCTTTTCTCTGTGTGTCCAACATTTTTTGTTTTTAAAATGTTACAGATGCATCCAAATATTTGTAGAAAATGCAGCTTGGTTGGAGATGTAGATAGCATGAGGTAGAGTCCAACAAGAGCTCATGCAGCTATGGCCACGGACTATACAGGAGTACAAATTCCCAAGCTTGGGCTGAGAAGTATACAATTGTGAGATTTTGAAAAAGGTTTGTAGTGTTGCTTAGCCAAAAGCTAATGGAAGGATCCCCATGAAATCTCGTACCTTGAAGAATTGCTGGAACATTATGGACTAATCAAAGTGAATTCTGGAGAGCTGTGGCATACTTTATTTGGTCCCAGAATGAAAATTATACAATTAAGGGGGGGGGGGGGGGGGAAGAGGGGGGGGGGGGGGGGTTGCTGGTGGCATATGAAAGCATTATTGGTTGTCATTAAAAACCCATATAATGTCCTTTAGGGAAGGAAATCTGCCATCCTTACCTGGTTTGGCCTACAGTAATATGGTTAACTCTGAATTGACCTAGTAAGCCACTCAGTTCAAGAGCAATAAAGGATGGGCAACATTCATAGAATCATAGAAACCCTACAGTGCCGAAAGAGGCCATTTGGCCCATCGAGTCTGCATCGACCACAATCCCACCCAGGCCCTACCCCCATATCCCTACACATTTACCCGCTAATCCCTCTAACCTACGCATCTCAGGATACTAAGGGGCAATTTTAGCATAGCCAATCAACCTAACTGGCACATCTTTGGACTGTGGGATGAAACCGGAGCACCTGGAGGAAACCCACACAGACACGAGGAGAATGTGCAAACTCCACACAGACAGTGACCCAAGCCGGGAATCGAACCCAGGTCCCTGGAGCTGTGAAGCAGCTGTGCTAACCACTGTGCTACTGTGCCGCCCATTGCTGGCCTTACCAGCAATGCCCACATTCCATGAATGAATAAAGGAAATTAATGTTCGGACATACCAATGATTAGCTTCACTCACAAAATGCAATGAAGGTTGAATGTTTAATCATGTGCTATCATGTATTACTTATCAAACTCAGGACGTTTTCACTTCCCGAGATGGATAAAAATATTTTTGCTTCTCCCAGGACAGACAAGCATGAGTATGCATATGTGTTTGCATTTTCATATCTAATGCAGTGTTGTTAAACAGAATATTCAGCAGCAATTCACTATTGCTGATATTTGATCAATTCCTATTTAGAAATATTTCTTTGTTGTGAGTCATATAATTAGACCCACATTCTGCATGAAATGTTTTCTAAAAGGATTGTAATCTACCAGTTTAAATGAGCATATTTTAAAAATTAAGCACTGAATTAGCATGGCCACAAATGAAAACACAGAATTTCTATATTTAGTTGCAAATGCCAAAAATAACACAATATAAATTGGAAAAGACAAAAAGCTATACAATTCTAAACAATGCTGATTGGCAACATGTGTGTCAACTTTTATGGGGACATTCAGCAGTGGCACTCTTCCCTCTGAATCAAAAGGATTCTTTTTTAATATTCATTTATGGAACATAGTCATTATTGGCAAGGCCAGCGTTTGCTGCACATCCCCAACTACACTTGGTGTTGTGACCTGTTTCCTCAAAGTGCCGCATTCCATGTGATGAAGGTACTTTCACAGTGCTTTTAGGAAGGGAGTTCTAGGATTTTGATCCAGTAACAGAGAAGGAACAACAATATAAAGTAAAGTTTATTTATCAGTCACAGGTAAGGTTTACAATAACATTGCAATGAAGTTACTGTGAAATTCCCCTAGTCGCCACAGTCCGGTGCCTGTTCAGGTCAATGCACCTAACTAACATGTCTTTCAGAATGTGGGAGGAAACCGGAGCACCCAGAGGAAACCCACGCAGACACGGGCAGAACATGCAAACTCCACACAGACAGTGACCCAAGCCAGGAATCGAACCCGGGTCCCTGGCGCTGTGAAGCAGCAGCGCTAACCACTGTGCCACCCCCGCAATAGAGGGTGGAATTCTCCCATTTTACACTAAGGACAGAATTCTGCCAACGAGTCCATGGAGCATTTGGTAATTGGGTGAATTTATTGGGAGACATAAATCCGGAAACCCGCCGACATTAAATCACTTTGCAGATTTTCCAATGGTGGGTCAATGGTGGGTCGCTCTGGTAGGTGACGTGAATTCCATTTGCATTCATTTGCATTTCATGAATGCTCATTAAAACAGCTGCACACCAGCATCTTGTCTGGCCATTCTGGTCAGTGGCACTGGACTGGGCTGCTGGAACTACCCACCACCGCACTTAGTCTCAAAATGGGACAATTCTGCCTTAGTTGCAGTGGCAGGCAACTCCAGAGATGCCTATCATGTGGACTAGAATGGTGGGTTCCTGCACCAGATGCAGAAGTTGCAACCTCATTAATTATGCATAGGCGAGATCCCCTCTGACTAGCCTGGCATTTAAGATGGGATGAAGAGGAATTCCTTCTCTCGGGGGTCATTAGTCTTTGGATTTTTCTTCCCCAGAGAGCAGTGGAGGCTGGGTGATTGAATATATTCAAGGCTGAATTAGACAGATTTTTGATCAACAAAGAAGATAATGACTATGGGGGACAGACAATAAAGTGGAGTTAAGATCACAATCAGACCAACCATAATCCTAACAAATGACAGAGCAGGCTCGAGGGGTGGAATGACCCTACTCCTGCTCTTATTTCTTATGATCTTGTGCTACTTATCAGCCAAAACTTGAATATTGTCTTGGTGCCCGCAGGCACAGACTGTGCAATCATCTTCATCTCTGACATTATGATAGAGGGAAGATCATTGAGGAAGCAACTGTGGATGGTTGGGTCTAGGAAACTGCCCTGAGGCACCCATGCAGCAATGAGATTGAGATGGTTGGCCTCCAAAAACCACAACCATCTTCCTTTGAGCTAAGTATGATTGCAGCCATGTGGGAAAATTTTCCTCCTATTTCCCATTGATTTTAATTTTACTGGAACTTCCTGATGCTGCTTGGATGTCAAAGGGAGGCGCTTTCACCTCACATCTGGAATTCTGTTCTCTCATTCCTAGATCTGTTCTGAATCTATCCCATTTAGCAGTGATTCTGTCACACCACACAATTACAATTGATATCAGTGTGAAAACAGGCCCACATTGCCACAAGGACTGTGCAGTGGCCACTCCTGCCAATACTGTCATGAACAAATGACCCTTCAAAAGGTAGATTGTTGTGGAAGAGTTCAAGTAGGTTTCTCCCTCATGTTGATTCTCTCACCACATGTCCAGACTGGCTGATATGTCCTTCTGGGCTCAGTCACTTTGATCAATGGTGATGCTATGGAGCCACCCTTGGTGATTGACATTGATGTCCCTCATCCAGTGTACACTCTGTACCTCCTCCAGTACTTCTTGCAAGTTATGTTCAACATGGAAGATGACTGATTAATCAGCCGAGGGAGGGTGGTAGGTGGTAATCAGCAAGAGGTTTCATTGCCCGGTGTTAAATCTGATGGCTAGGGTCCAGAGTAATTGTTGAACACTCTCTCGGTGACTCCCTCCCGACTGTTGGTAGTTCGCAGCACATGCAGGGATGGTGATGGAGGAATCTGGGATGTTGTTATCTGTAAAGTGTGATTCGATGAATATGTGTTCGCCTTTTGCTTGACTAGTCTGTAGCTCTCCCAGTTTTGGCACAATACCTTATGTTAGTGAGGCAGAATTGGTAGGGTTAACTGGACCTGGCTGTCTTTGTTGTGTTCAAACTTTGGGTCATTGCTGGGTAGTTTGTCCAGTTTGATTCCCATTATTGTTTTTTGTAGGAGTTGGATACAACTGAGTGGTTTGCTAGGCCTCCTCAGAGGCAGCTAAGTATCAGCCACATTGCTATGCATCTGGAATTGCTCAAATAGACCAGATCGGGTAATTGATGATAGATTTCCTTCCATAAAGGAAATTAGTAAACCAAATGGACTTTTACCTCAATTTACCAGGTTCACAGTCACTACTCATGGTAGTAGCTTTTTGTTCCAGATTTATTTAGTTAACTGAATTTAACTTTCCCAGCTGCCATAGTTAGATTTGAACTCCTGTCTCTGGATTATAATTCCAGGTCTCTGGATTACTGCTGCAATAGTTTAACCACTCTGTTATCATACTGAGGTAAGTGGTCATCTCCAGACATTTGAGCACATAATGTGGTTCATGTTTTGGTGCAGTAGTGAGGGAAGGTTTCGTTAATGGAGAAAGAAACACAGAATCCCTATAGTGCAGAAAGTGGCTTTTGCTCCATCAAGTCTACACTGACTCTCTGAAAGAGCATCACTAGACAGGCTTTCCCCTCTACCCTATCCCGTAACCCCATAATCCCATTCATTTACCATGGCTAATTGACCTAACCACACATCTTGGGACACTAAGGGACAATTTAGCACATCCAATCCACCTAACCTGCACATCTTTGGACTGTAGGAGGAAACTGCAGCACCTGGAGGAAACCCACATAGACACGGGCAGAACGTGCAAACTCCACACAGTGACCCAAGGCCGGAATCGACCCTGGGTCTCTGCCGCTGTGAGGCAGCAGTGCTAACTACTGTGCCACCCATCTTCTGGATGAGACTTGAGCATTCCTAAGGGGGTGTTAATGATCCACTGGCAGTATTTGTTCCAGAAGGAAAAGAACAGGACAATCCTTCCGGTGTTTTGGTCAACATTTATCCTTCAGCCAACACCTAAAAGAGAGGAACTGGCCACTTAGTTCATTGCTGTTTGTGGGAGCTTGCTGTATGCAATTAGATGGCTGAATATCCTACACTACAACCATTATTACAGTTCCGAAGTTTTAAATCGGCTGCAAAGAGCTTGGGCCTGAGGTTATGAAAGGCATTATATAAACACAGGACTTTTCTTCCTTCTATTAACACCACATGATTTCAGTTTTAGTCTTAGTTGTTAGGCTTTGGGACTGGGGTATTGATAAAGATAGGATCAGTTGTCAGGGTTAGTTCAGTTTTAAGATTAAATCATCATCATTATGGATAGCAGTCAACATCATTGTTACTAGAACACTCTCATCTATTTACTATAATAAACACTGAAGATAGAAGAATACTCTTTGACTCGCCAGGGTGTTTAGAAGCGGAAGGTGGTGCATTTTCAGGAACATGTACAACTAGAATTAGAACGGTTAGTTTCCATGATTTAACTGAACAACCAATATTTCAAGCAAGTATATTTCAGAGCTTACCATTGTGAAACCCGAGATGGGAGCTTTGCTGTTTGCACTAACTTTGCTGCATCAGGCTCAAAGGGAGCATAGGCACCAACTTCTAAAGTTCATTTTCCTTGGACAATCTTTATAATAACTGGAATTGATTTTACCCTTTTTATAAGGGTACAGAATTGGGTTGATTCCCACCTCAAAGGCCGCCAAATACAATTTTTCCATGTGTCTGTGAGTTTCTCCAGAGTTCAAACTCACTTTTATTCCTATTACCTGATGTCATAGAAACCTAGAAATTAGAAGCAGGAATAGGCCATTTGGCCCTTCGAGCCTGCTCCGCCATTCATTTTGATCATGGCTGATCATCAAATTCAATATCCTGTTCCCCCCCATCCTCCCATATCTCTTGATCCCTTTAGCCCCAAGAGCTATATCTAATTTCTTCTTGAAATCAGACAACTTTTAGGCCTCAACTACATTCTGTGGGAGTGAATTCCACACATTCTCCACGTTCTGGGTGAAGAAATTTCTCCTCACCTCAGTTCTAAAAGGTTTACCCCTTATCCTCAAACTATGACCCCGAGTCCTGGACTCCCCCACCTTTGGGAATATTCTTTCTGAATCTACTTGTCTAACCCTGTTAGAATTTTACAAGTTTCTATGAGATCCCCTCTCACTCTTTTAAATTCCAGTGAATATAATCACTTGAGACTGTCCCTTTTTTGTCTCCATTACAATCTGTCTTTCAAAATGCAGTGTTATTCCACCACAGGTATCAATAAGCATGTGGAGGTGACCCGGAAAATTGTATTTTAGGCTTTTACATCAAATGGGGTGATTTTGTTTTGAAAACTATCAAAATTAGACCTAACTGTGAGACATCTGGCTCATAAATATGCAACCTAGCCAAAAAATAAACAAGTTAACAACAAAATCAATTTTAAATTAACAGCTAACACTGTATAATGAATCACTGTATAATCATTTGCGTTGTCATCCCAGTTAATTGAACTGTGCCATGCTTTTTACGAATTGATTCCACTGACAGCAGTGGGTACGTGTCTGTAAATATCCATTTCCACAGGGTGTCGTGTCTATTTCCATGTATTTCTCTCCTTATAGAATCTGGCTTTCAACTGACCTTTGATGAACTAATATTAATTAGTCAGATTGATATAATTGTTTGGCTTAGGTTCTTAGTGTTTTGGCTGCCATTTTGTCACAAGGAACTGAGAATTTGTTTTCCTTGTAAATTAATTAGACGCTAAAGGTGTTGACTAATTGTCCATGTTTAGTCAAGGGCCTCTGACTTATTAGATAGATACCAGTTGGACATAATTCTGACAAGTGCCTCACAAAAGTGTCAATGTTTTGTTGGTAATATAAAAACAAAATACTCCAGCTGGAAATCTGAAAAATTAAGAAAAGCAGAAAATGCTGGAAAAAGCTCAGCAGATCTGGCAGAACTTTTAAAAATTCATTTATGGGATATGGGTGTTGCTGATTAGATGTTTCGTTAACTCTGCTTCTCACTCCACAGATGCTGCCATTTTCTGTTAGCCAGTTAAATCAGACTATAAAAAAAACATATCCAGTTAAAATAATGACAACTTAATGTTGGATCCCTCCAAAGGAATTATAGATCATAGATTCATAGAATTCTACAGTGCAGAAGGAGGCCATTCAGCCCATCAAGTCTGCACCGACTCTCTGACAGAGCGTCTTACCCAGGCCCTATCCCCATAACCCTACGCATTTACTCCATTAATCCCTCTACACAACTTGGGACACTGAGGGGCAATTTAGCATGGCCAATCCACCATCCCGCACATCTTTGGAGTGTGGGACGAAACCGGAGCACCCGGAAGAAACCCACGCAGACGTGGGAGAACATGCAAACTCCACTCAGACAGTAAAACTGATCCTATAAGCAGAACATTTGAGGATTCAGTAAGTTGGATTTTAAACTGAAGCCTCTTTTTGGGTATCTGTTACCCAATGAGATAATAAGAGGAACCTGACTATGAATCTTCCAAAGCTGCCTTTATTTCTAGATTCATTCTAGTTTGTGTAGCATGGCAAGCTTCAGGTGCCAGTGAAACCCCTTAATGGGAACTTTACTATCTGAGTGAGGAACATCTCTGCGGGTCAGCATTTTGCAGGTCTGGGGTATTTCTGGTTATAAATGAAAATGATCAACATTTCAATTGTATCTACAAATAATCCGTAAGACCATAAGACATAGGAGCAGAATTAGGCCACTCGGCCTATCGAGTCTGCTCCACCATTCAATCATAGCTGATTTTTTTCTCATCCCCATTCTCCTGCCTTTTCCCCATAACTGCCCTTATTAATCAAGAACCTATCTATCTCTGTCTTAAAGACACTCAATGACCTGGCCTCCACAGCCTTCTGCGGCAAAGAGTTCCACAGATTCACCATTCTCTGCCTGAAGAAATTCCTCCTCATCTCTATTTTAAAGGATCATCCCTTTAGCCTAAGGTTGTGCCCTCTGGTTCTAATTTTTCCTACTAGTGGAAACATCCTCTCCACGTCCACTCTATCCAGACCTCGCAGTATCCTGTAAGTTTCAATAAGATCCCCTCCCTCTTCCTTCTAAACTCCAATGAATACAGATCCAGAGTCCTCCACCGTTCCTCATACGACAAGCTCTTCATTCCAGGGATCATTCTTGTGAACCTCCTCTGGACCCTTTCCAAGGCCAGTACATCCTTCCTTAGATACGGGGCCCAAAACTGCTCACAATACTTCCAATGGTGTCTGACCAGAGCCTTATACAGTCTCAGAAGTACATCCCTGCTCTTGTATTCTAGCTCTCTCGACATGAATGCTAACATTGCATTTGCCTTCCTAACTGCTAACTGAACCTGCACGTTAACCTTAAGAGAATCTTGAACAATGACTCCCAAGTCCCTTTGTGTTTCTGATTTCCTAAGCATTTTCCCATTTAGAAAATAGTCTATGCCTCCATTCCTCCTTCCGAAGTGCATAACCTCACACTTTTCCACATTGTATTCCATCTGCCACTTCTTTGCCCACTCTCCTAACCTGCCCAAGTCCTTCTGCAGCCCCCCTGCTTCCTCAATACTACCTGTCCCTCTACATATCTTTGTAATGCTGCCAGCATTGTGCTGCTGTTTCCAGATAGGATTTCTGGGATTATACCTGAGCACGTGCACCAGGGGATACAGGGCCATTTCCTATTGATGGTGGCTGCAGGTGCCATGAAGAAGCAACACGCATCAATCCTGATGGCATCACTAAGAAATAGTTGCAGTGCTGAAAGATTAATGACCTCCAGCTCCATCAAGACAGGTGACCTCACCATACTTGATATGTATTAAACATACATGGCATGCACCTTTTACCTCCCACAAAATCATTGATAGAATGCTTTGACTGTTTTCAATGAACACTCACTCAGCAATTCTTTCTTTTCTTATTGCTTTTTCCCTTGATACATCCTCCCACTTGCTGCCACTGAATGACCATGCTCATGCACTCCCATTCACACGAGGCCTTTCACTAGGTATTGGTCTATCCATTTATATTCAATCACTCCCTGCCACTGAGGCAAATACGGAACAACCATCTGATTGATTTGGTAGAACATAAGAACATAAGAAATAGGAGCAGGAGTAGGCCATCTGGCCCTTCGAGCCTGTCCCGCCATTCAACAAGATCATGGCTGATCTGAAGCGAATCAGTTCCACTTACCCGCCTGCTCCCCATATCCCCTAATTCCCTTATCGATCAGAAAACTATCTACCCGTGATTTAAACATATTCAACGAGGAAGCCTCCACCACTTCAATGGGCAGAGAATTCCAGAGATTCACTACCCTCTGAGAGAAGAAGTTCCCCCTCAACTCTGTTCTGAACCGGCCCCCCCTTACTTTGAGGCTGTGCCCTCTAGTTCTGGTTTCCCTTCTAAGTGGAAAGAATCTCTCCACCTCTACCCTATCCAGCCCCTTCATTATCTTATATGTCTCTATAAGATCACCCCTCATCCTTCTAAACTCCAACGAGTACAGACCCAATCTGTTTAATCTCTCCTCATAAGCTACACCCCTCATCTCCGGTATCAACCTGGTGAACCTTCTCTGCACTCCCTCCTAGGCCAATATATCCTTTCGCAAATAAGGGGACCAAAACTGCACACAGTACTCCAGTTGCGGCCTCACCAGTGCCTTGTACAGTTGCAGCAAGACCTCCCTGCTTTTATATTCTATCCCCCTCGCGATAAAGGCCAACATTCCATTTGCCTTCTTGATCACCTGCTGCACCTGCAGACTGAGGTTTTGCGATTCGTGCACAAGGACCCCCAGGTCCCTCTGCACAGTCGCACGATGTAATTTTTCTCCATTTAAATAATATTCCAATTTACTATTATTTCTTCCAAAGTGGATAACCTCACATTTGCTAACGTTATATTCCATCTGCCAGATCCTCGCCCACTCGCTCAGCCTATCCAAATCTCTCTGCAGACTTTCCGCGTCCTCCACGCAATTCGCTTTCCCACTCACCTTCGTGTCATCAGCAAACTTGAATACCCTACATTCAGTCCCCTCCTCCAGATCATCTATATAAATGGTAAACAATTGAGGCCCCAGCACCGATCCCTGCGGCACGCCACTGGTCACCAACTGCCAACCAGAAAAGCACCCATTTATGCCAACTCTCTGCTTCCTGTTAGATATCCAATCCCCAATCCACGCCAACACCTTACCCCTAACTCCGTGTACCCCAATCTTCTGCAGCAACCTTTTGTGAGGCACCTTATCGAACGCCTTCTGGAAATCTAAAAACACCACATCCACCGGTTCCCCTCTGTCAACCGCACTAGTGACATCTTCATAAAAGTCCAGTAGATTCGTCAAACACGACTTTCCCTTCATGAATCCATGCTGCGTCTGCTTGATCGAACCATTCTTATTCAGGTGCTCTGTTATTTCCTCTTTAATAATGGACTCTAGCATCTTCCCAACTACGGACGTTAAGCTAACCGGCCTGTAGTTACCCGCCTTTTGTCTACTTCCTTTGTTAAACAGCGGCGTAACAGTAGCTGTTTTCCAGTCAGCCGGCACTACCCCAGAGTCCAGCGAATTTTGATAAATTACTACTAACGCATCTGCTATTACCTCAGCCATTTCTTTCAGTACCCTGGGATGCATTCCATCCGGGCCCGGGGACTTGCCTACCTTCAGTCCTATTAGTCTACCAAGCACCACCTCCTTAGTAACAGTAATTGTATTAAGGACCTCCCCTCCCACCAACTCTCGATCTCTAATATTCAGCAAACGATGGCCTAGTGGTATTATCGATGGCCTAGTGGTATTATCGCTAGACTTTTAATCCAGAAACTCAGCTAATGTTCTGGGGACCCGAGTTCAAATCCCACCACAGCAGGTGGTGTGGAATTTGATTTCAATAAAAATTATCTGGAATTAAGAATCTACTGATGACACTGAAACCATTGTCGATTGTTGAAAAAACCCATCTGGTTCATTAATGTCCTTTAGGGAAGGAAATCTGCCCTCCTTACCTGGCCTGGCCTACATGTGACTCCAGAGCCACAGCAACGTGGTTGACTTTCCGAGTTGCCCAAAGAGCAATAAATGCAGGTCAGCCAGCGACGCCCATGTCCCACAAATAAAAAAAAGGAAGCCATTTTGAAGAGTTGTCATCAAGAGATATATCTTCCTACTCTTTTTCTTTAGGTGTTCCATATGAAACAGAGTTGGCAGCCAGGAATTCCAAGGCATCTTCCAAACTCACTGAACATGTCATTCTAATCAAGCATTAACTTAGGCACATCTGACCTGGATGTTTTGAAGGTAAGTTTGAGGAGAGTCCACTTGGCAATGTTAGTGAGCAAGAACAGCTAGTATTGGCACAGGAAGAGGAAGAATCTATTATTCAAATGATCAATTTGCATCCTTCCTCAGCTAGGACCAGAGGGTTTCTGACTTCAAGAGGACCTGCTTTTCAAACAAGGATAATTTCTGAGCATCAAAGCTTACTGCAATCATTTAATGATGCCAAGTAACTCCCAGTAGGTAACAGTTACAAAGTGTAAAGCCCACAAATCACATGCACACTGCGCTAATATGATTGTAATATATTATGCAACAGGCTCTCTCCTACATCCTGGATACTCTTAAATAAAGAGGGTTATTCCTTGAAGCTTCAGCAGCGCTCTCATTTGGTCTGCTGTGGGTAGATCAATTGCCATGGTGATACTGTGTCAAGTAACAGGGATATGTGCAGAATGACAATAGAAGTTGCTGCTGTTTCTCAGAATTACACCATCTTGCGAGCTTCTAGTCACATCCTCTGATGTCTGCATATGTGTAAGAAACTAGCAGGATCAAACAGTCGCTGCTGTTGCAGAGCCACCTCAATCCACTACCAGACACCTCGACCTGGTGGCAGGCCACCTCAAACCGCCACCGCACCACTTCAACCTACCACCAGGCCACCTCAACCCACCACTGGGCCACCTCAACCCACCACCACTGGGCCACCTCAACCCATCACCACTGGGCCACCTCAACCCACCACCACTGGGCCACCTCAACCCACCACCATGCCACCTCAACCTCCCACCATGCCACCTCAGCCTACAGAGGGCCATCTAATCCTGGTGCCAGGCCACTTCAACCGAGCACATTGTCATCTCAACCTACCACTGCATTGCCTCCAACTGCCACAAGGCCATGGCTCTACTAAGCTGATAGGTGCACAGCTATGCAGCAACTCAGTTTAAAGTTTATTTATTAGTGTCACAAATAGACTTACATTAACACAGCAATGACGTTAGTGTGAAAATCCCCTAATCGCCACACTTTGGTGCCTGTTTGGGTACACTGAGAGAGAATTTAGCATGGCCAATGTACCTAACCTGCATATCTTTTGGACTATGGGAGGAAACCTACACAGATGTGGGGAGAATGTGCAGACTCCGCACAGACAGTGACCCAAGCCAGGAATTGAACCCAGCTCCGTGGCGATGTGAGGCAGCAGTGCTAACCACTGTGTCACTGTGCCACCCTCAGAAGGTGCCCCTTACAAGTTGACCCTTCTAAGATGCATGAGCAAACATGCAAAACTAATTTCAAATCACCATGCATTCAAATGAACAGGCACATACTATCATAAAAAATGAGAGGGCATATTGCCAGGGCCCAGGCGGTAGGTTAAATGACCCATTGGCAATACACCCACCAGTTTTCCCTGTAAACTGCACGCGTAGTTGTACAGTTACACAGAAGGAACTATACAAGTTGTTCATGAGTTATTCCTTTAAAGATACCAGGGGCTGAATTTAATGGCCACAATGGTGGCTCTGTCCACCAGCTGAAAAGTTGGTGGCAACTTCACCACAGCCATTCCCGGGAGCCACAATGGGATTATATTACCATCAGGTACTTACTTACCAGTCTGCCATCCGGGTTTCTGAGCCTTCAGGATGAGGAAGACGCTTCCAAGAGCAGCTGGTCAGTCAGAGAGTTTCCATTTTTTAGTAACAGCAGCATCACTGGCAGCAGTGGCCATTACTGGGGCTGCAGGGTGCATCTAACTGGGGATGCCTTGCCATGGCCAGTCAACTAGGGCCCAGAGATCGGGAGGAGAGAGGTCAGTTTTGAGGGCAGAAGAGTTTTTTCCACAGATCATCCCTTGCCATCAGTCGAGCCCTCTGTTGGGAACAGTTCGGGTCCCTCAGTCTGACTGCTGGGTGTACTTGGCAGCGTGCCTACATGGCATGGGTACCTGTGCAGCAGGATGAGGTTCTTAATTGGCCACTTAAGTGTCTAAATTGCCCTACCTAGGGATAGGTTGCCCATCCTGCACTGCCTGCAGGATGATGGCTAGGTGGATTGGCCATGCTGAATTGGCCCTAGTATCAGGGGGATTAGCGGGGTAAATATGTGGGGTTGTGGAAGTAGGGTCTGGGTGGGATTGTGGCCAGTACAGATTCGATGGGTCGAGTGGCCTCCTTCTGCACTTTAGGGATTCTATGATTCTGCCTGATTGTGTGGCCTCCTTCCCTCCCAGTCTGCTCCTGGAGCTGGGAGGAGAGCATTAAATTCTGCCTCACGTGCGAGCAACTGTGCAAAAAACGTTAAAGGTACTTACCATTCAAATGAGAAGAATTTAGCTGGAATATCGGTTACCCCAGTTTGCAAGTGGATCACCTCAATCTGCAGCACAATGCATTGTCATGAAGAGGAAGCATTAAAGATGCAAACAATTGCAATGCAAGGTCACACGTGTCAAAATATGATTACCGTTTGTGAGATAGTTCTACTGTGTCCTCAAAATATTTCTGTTTTTGATTGTGATTTTGATCTCAGCACTTTATCAGCAAGTGACAGGAATGGTGTCTTTCAATCCAAATTGAAGGGAATGGAGATGAATATGTATTTCTTAAGGGCAGTGCCGGATTTAGACTTGGTGAGGCCCTAAGCTATATAAAGCTTGGAGTCCCCTTGTTAAAAAGTTACACCAAAAGGTCTCACAAAGGTGCGTACCAAAACAGGACCTTGGGTCGCCACAAAAAAATTGAAAACATAATTATGCCTTTTAATTATTCAATAGCAAGGTATTTAAAGTGAAAAATACAAATTATTTTCAAATGAATGCTTTTACTGATTACATATTTATCATTTGGCTGGCTTTATCTCTCGCATAGATTATAATATAGTATACCCTGGAAACAATACTTAAATGTAATTTTAAAAATAATTTTAAGATACATTATATCTTAAATGTACTGCTGCTTTCTTTTTCTTTTCTGGTATCCGCTCTTAAATGTTCTCTTCTCTGTAAACCTTCTGAAATTTTGTGAGGCCCCTGCGGATTGTGAGGCCCTAAGCTGTAGCTTGTTTAGCTTATGCCTAAATCCGGCACTGCTTAAGGGCTTGGTAAATGCGTTTATGCAATGCAGAAGTAATTCGGAGGAGCTATTCTCTCAGGCAGCTTTTCAAACGGCAGGGATGGCCAGAAAATGTACTTCAGCCACCACAGATCCAGCCTGTTCCATCTCCTCAACGTTGTCTCCATGTTGCTGTCTATTGCCTTCCTCTGCTTTGTCTTGATGCCTCTTTATGTGGTGCACAATGATGATACTGGAGATTTTGAAAATGTTGTACTGCAGTTCTCCTTTTCTACCTTGTTCTCAGCACTCTGGACATATCTCATGCTTACCAGGTGTACAGGACTACCATTGAGCCATTATGAACTAGGCCTGCAGAGCTCTCTTGGATAGGTCAAATAATTAAAGGATTATTTTAAAATAAAGTGATCAGGGCTGTTTCCTGCAAAGTAGGCTTTGACTGCATGATCCTCTTTGTTGATCAGAGGCTAACTGTGCACTGACTGGGTGAAAATCACTGTAGTTCATGAATGCACAGTTATTGTCTGCAAGAGTATATAAAATTGATTGAATTTAAGGAATTCTAAAGTTTGGAAAAACAGTTTTGTGTTTATAATGATACGTATCTATACGAATGTGAGATCAAGTCCCATTATGATGGTTGGAGAGTTTTAGTTCAGTTCAAATATGTGTAAACAAAGCCAGTTTTGGTAAAAGTCATCATGAAGCTGTCAGACCATCATGAAAACCCAGCTGGCTCACAAATATCCTTTGGGGAAAGGTCTGGCATTTATGTAGCAATGTAGCTGACTCTTAACTGTCCTCTGAAGTGGCCTAGCAAGCCACTCAGCTGTATCAAACTGCTACAAAGGAGAAGGCCATTTCCTTTTTAAGGGCAATTAGGGATGAACAAGAAATGCTGGCCTAGCAGCGACATCCTCACATCCCGTGAAATAATAAAACCACATGCCTGACTTACCAATGAAGCCCATGTTCTGAGAAAGAAAATGCTGTTGTTAGTTGTTCATGGGAAAAGTGATGAAATTGCTCAATCTGGCAAGCAAAGCAATAGTCATCTGCTTGAGCATTTTAGGTTGTTGATGTTCTGTGTGGTTGGTTGTAATGAGCTTGACACATGGAAACTCAGAACAACAGTGACCTGCACAATCATTGGGAATGTGACGCATGTTCAGTATATTGGTCGGAGAACACTGCAACATGATGCTGCCTCCCTGACATTTCTTAGCTGACCACTCCTTTTGATGAGGTAACTTCACCTTTGCAATTGTTTGTGGCTAACCATGAGTGGTTGCAATTCCCACCTATTCTAATCTGATGCATCTGGTGTCCTTCCGTTCTTCTTCTTGATTGTATGAATGAAGACGGATTGCCACAGGAATACCCAATGTTCTGGCTGATTTTAAGAAATGGTGGGGACAAAATATGTGCTCCCCAAAGCCTCCCCTCCCCCCCAACCCCCCGTTGGCAGGTTTGTAAGCAGGAGGATGGCAGTAAAATTCTTTAGATGGTCTTTCCACTGGACTTTCACCCACCCCAAACTCTCTGTGTTTTTATGGTGTGGAGATGCTGGCGTTGGACTGGGGTGGGCACTGTAAGAAATCTCACAACACCAGGTTAAAGTCCAACAGGTTTATTTGGAATCATGAGCTTTCGGAGCGCTGCTCGTTCAGGTGAGTCAATATTTTTATCGTGGGATAGGAAAGGCCTAGGCTGCCATGTAACCCCCCCTCACCCCACACTGCCCTCCCTTTGCCCCAAATGAGGCCCTGCAGTGGTGAAGTAATGCTGACTTAAGGGTCATTTCTGGCTCAGTCTCGATTTTCAGGCTGGTGAGAGGGGTTCAGTGGCGGGGCAAATGTGAAAAGTGACCCTGCTCAGACCTCAGGCAGAAGCGAGGTTATTCACTTTGGAAGAAATAATAGCAAATTGGATTATTATCTAAATGGAAAGAAATTACAACATGCTGCTGTGCAGAGGGACCTGGGGGTCCTTGTGCATGAGACGCAAAAACCCAGTCTGCAGGTGCAACAGGTGATCAAGAAGGCAAATGGGATGTTGGCTTATATCGCAAGGGGGATAGAATATAAAAGCAGAGATGTCTTGCTGCATCTGTACAGGGCATTGGTGAGGCCGCAGCTGGAATACTGTGTGCAGTATTGGTCCCCTTATTTGCGGAAGGATATATTGGCCTTGGAGGGAGTGCAGAGAAGGTTCATCAGGTTGATACCAGAGATGAGGGGTGTTGATTATGAGGAGAGACTGAGCAGGTTGGGTTTGTACTCGTTGGAATTTAGAAGGCTGAGGGGGGATCTTATAGAGACCTATAAGATAATGAAGGGGCTGGATAGGGTAGAGGTGGAGAGATTCTTTCCACTTAAAAAGGAAACTAGAACTAGAGGGCACAGCCTCAAAATAAAGGGGGGTCAGTTTAGGACAGAGTTGAGGAGGAACTTCTTCTCTCAGAGGGTGGTGAATCTCTGGAATTCTCTGCCCACTGAAGTGGTGGAGGCTACCTCGTTGAATATGTTTAAATCACGGATGGATGGATTCCTGATCGGTAAGGGAATTAGAGGTTATAGGGATCAGGCGGGTAAGTGGAACTGATCCACTTCAGATCAGCCATGATCTTATTGAATGGCGGGGCAGGCTCGAGGGGCTAGATGGCCTACTCCTGCTTCTATTTCTTATGTTCTTATGCTCTTATGAACAGCCTCTTTTCAACACTTTGTGCCCTCCCTCCCACCCTGACCTCTCCAAACAATACCAGTACTCCCCTTTGCCCATCCCTCTGGGCCTCACTTCTCCACTCCACCCTGAGATCCCTTTACTTACTTGCTGCTGGACTTCCAGGACTTAGACTCAAGGGACTGCCTGTGGAGCCAGCCCTGTCCACTCAGATTGTCTGGCTGCTCCTTGAGGCAGAGCTTCTTCCCGAGTTCGGGGCAGAAGTCTCATCTCCAGTCAATAAAACTTGTTAGATCATTAATGGCTGCGGGTCACTGACTCTACAAAAAAACTACAAAGGATCGTGAATGTAGTCCAGTGTATCACGTAAACCAGCCTCCCACCCATTAACTGTCTACACTTCCCCCTGCCTCGGAAAAGCAGCCAGCATTATCAAGAACCCCACGCATCCCAGACATACTCTGTTTCACTTTCTTCCATCGGGAAAAAGATACAAAAGTCTGAGGTCACAAGATCACATACCAACCGACTCAAGAATCGCTTCCTCCCTGCTGCTGTCAGAATTTTGAATGGACCTACCTCATCTTAAGTTGACCTTTCTCTACACCCTAGCTATGACTGGAACACTGCATTCTGCACTCTGTCCTTTCCTTCTCTATGTACGGTGTGCTTTGTCTGTATAGTGTGCAAGAAACAATACTTTTCATTGTACACTAATACATGTGACAATAATAAATCAAATCAAAACTCCTCAGTTGGTGGGAAGGGAAACTCTGCCATCCAAAGAATCCTGACCATGGTCAAAATTCTGCACCAAGCATACTATTCAGTCATAGAGAGGGCCTGGAAAAAATGAGCAATAAAATCAGAATAATCAGAATAAAAAGTCGAAAATAACAGAGTACATTTTGCAATCATGCTCTTTAAATGAGGTTTTATTCAAAAACACAGCCTTGAAAGGGTGGACAAACACCTCTTGTGGGTGGTGAAATTTGTACTACATTAACATATTGAATCCAGCACCTGCCTATTTCTGGTGATATGTTTCTGCACATGTGTGTAAAAGGGTGTCATGTTCATTGTGGGGAAGATGTATTTTAACTGACCTCTGTCCAAATTTCTAATCTGTTCCACTCTGATTCTGCTCTCTGACTACATTTGTCACGAATTTTGGGAGATTTATTATTTATTTAAATATCCACCTTGATGTCACTAAGCAGAAAGCAGGGGAATCGTATCAAACAAACAGCTAGACTCGCACTGAACTAGCTTAGATCCCCAGACATATTTTCACGTACAGGTCATAATATGTACAGTGAAACCCATACTTCCAGAAGGGCCAATGTCACCTCACTGCGTAAAGATGTTTTTCCTCATGTCGACGTTGCTTCTTTTGCCAATTACCTTAAATCAGTGTCCTCTCAATTCTTCCGAAAGTAGGAACAGTTTTTCCCTTACTCTGACAAGAGACCTCATGATTTTAAAAACCACTATCCAATCTCCTTTTAACCTTCTCTTCTCTAAGAACAATCCCAGTCTCTCCAATCTATTTCGTAACTGCTCGCCCTTATCCCTGGAAGCATTCTCTTGAATCTTTTCTGCACCCTCTCTAATACCTTCACATCCTTCATAAAGTATGGTGCCCAGAACTGAAAGCATATGCGGTTGATTCTCAACTGTCCTCTGAACAAGGGCAACTAGGAATGGGCAATAAATGCTGGCCAGCCAGTGACGCCCATGTCCCACGAATGGATAAAAAAAACTGCAAGCAAAACTCCAGCTGAGGCTGAACCGGTGTTTTATGCAGGTCCATCATGACTTCCTTGTTCTTGTACTCAATGTACCTATTTGTAAAGCCCTGGATCCCAATGCCTTTTTAGCCACTCTCTCCAATTGCCCTGCCACCTTCAATGATTTGTGCACCAATACCTCCAACTCTCTTTGTTCCTGCACCCTCTTTAGAATTTTATCCTTTGTTTTATGTTTCCTCTCCCCATTCTTCCCTTCAAAATGAAACACTTCACATTTCTCTACATTAAATTTTCATCTGGCCCGCCCACTCTACCAGCCTGCCTATATTCTCTTGAAACTGTCACAATCCTCCTCACAGTTCACAATGCTTCCAAGTTTCTTGGCATCTGCGAATTTTGAAATTGTGTCCTGTACACCAAGGTCTAGGCCATTAATATGGAATCATAGAATCCCTACAGTGCAGAAGGAGGCCATTTGGCCCATCGAGTCTGAATTGACAACAATCCCACCCAGCCCCTATCCCCATAACAACCATGTATTTACCCTACTAATCCCCCTAAGACTAAGGGGCAATTTAGCATGGCCAATCAACCTAACCCGCACATCTTTGGACTGTGTGAGGAAACCGGAGCACTCGGAGGAAACCCACACAGACATGGGGAGAATGTGCAAACTCCACACAGACAGTGACCCGAGGCCGGAATTGAGCCCAGGTCCCTGGCGCTGTGAGGCAGCAGTGCTGACCACTGTGCCACCGTGCCAGTGAAGAGAAGAGCATGGGTACTAGCATTGATCCCAAGAGAACCCCACCATGAACCTTCCTCCTGTCTGATAAGCAACTGTTCATGACGACTCTCCTGTCACTCAACTAGATGCATGTCCTTGTTGAAAGAGGCTGAAGTGTCCCTGAATCTACTCTCCATCCCCATGGCTTTTCTTGGTTTCAACTCAGTAGGAACACTCATGCCTCTGATTCTGTTCAAGTTCCACTCTAGGAACTTTTTGTCTTTCTTCTCCTTTCAGTAGATGCCTGTTTGCTCTCCCACCTCATCTGGAGCTTCTTCTCCTCAAAAATCCCTGTGAAGTAGCTTGGTGTTGAGTGTCATCGAGATGTTTCATAGATTTCACTGGTGTGGTGTTAGCCTGACCCTGGCCACCATCAGGTTACAGTGAAGTCATTGTAATAAGGGATCAGACTGATGTCAATGTGTTGACATCTGGAGAAACAGCAGACTCATCCATTACCAGCTCCAGCCTACCCCTTCTCCTGGTCTCTCTGTGTCAATGTTCCTGCTGATCTGGAGGGTCAACAGATCCCAGTGCAGAACGACGGTGCAGAAACATTTACTTGTCTTTTACCTCATTTGGTTATGTTCATTGTGGCCTGTCAGGTTGCAGCCTAATACCTGGCAGACATCTGAACAGTCATCTCTGCTGTAATGAGATATGTTGCAGAACTGCTAATCCTTTCAATGCCAACTGTATGCTTTCAATCCTCTACATCAAGTGTTGAGAGCTATTTGGCAGCTTCCACAATGACTTCACTGTGACATGAAAGAATTTACTTTTTAAAAATGGGACAATAAAACTCAGAGCCCCTGACCTCACCACCTGAGTGCCTACCTTGGCCTTCTGAGTAGACCCTCGGAACTTCCTGAAGCCTCACAGCAAGCAATGCTGAACTGTGCCAATGGCACTGAGTCTGATGTCTACTTCATGAATCATGGACCCTGCTTTTCGTCTAGTGTTATCTGCCAGACTAGTGGAGGAGTTCACAATGGTTCCTTCCAGACCAGCGATAATTCCAAGTCCCTAAAGCATTCCAGATAGAACAAATTCCAAGGGAATGAGCATAAATTCAACCATCAGCAAAGTACGGTGTAAATCATCATTTGCTGTGAAAGCTCTCTCCCTATAAATTAGTGGGTGCTCAATGGGGGCTCTGCACATGTCCAGCTCAAGCTCACAATATGTACTGTATAGAAATATGTGCTAGCTCAGCTGTTTGTACACGGGCAGCACCTTTCTGGTATGTGTTGCAGCAGGGCAGCCTCGTGCTCAGGGGCGAGAGGAAGATCAGGTCAGTCCTCCTTTAATGCTGTTCAATCACGTTGTTGTTCTTTTAACCTATTTTGAAGGTCATTTTTCACACTTCCATTATGGTTTCCTCACCTTGTCTGTGAAACTGGATTTTTGGACTGAAAGTAAACAGGCAGGCGACCCATCCAGAGAGCAGAGACCCCTCCGATGAATCGACTGCTTTGTGGTGCTCGAAAACATTCAGATGACTCACTGACCTCTTTTCTAATTCCAGCCCCACTTCCCCATCAGGAATTACCTAGTGTCCGCTTGGCGCTTCTCCCAGATGTTTATAATCATACATGATGTCTGAGGAATCAAAGACTTAATTATAGCACTTAGACTTACATTTTATAAATTATGTAATTGTTGTTAAAAATAACTGCAAAAAAAAACCCCTTTGGTATCCTAACCAATGCAGCCAAGGAAAGCTGTTGGAGATGTCAAAATTGCTCGCAGCACTCACGACCTGGGGAAGAATCAAAAATCATCCAAGATTTCTGCTCTTGATTTCAAATCCAAAGTCAAATGCTCTTCACTTGGCTGTGATGCATTCCAAAGTTAAATAGCTAACTCAAACTCTGTGCTGAGTCTTTGCCCTGCTTGGATATTTGCCTGCTCATGTGATCCCACTGCTAACCTGCTGCTTTTCCCTGGCGTTCCTCTTATTAGTGTGTGAAACATGTCCACAACTGCAAAACAGCTTCTCTTGCGCTACTGAAACCTGGTGGAAGGGGAATTAAGGTATGTTGCTTAAAGGGATAAATGGGAATTCAAGAGGTCCAAACCCTAGTTAAATCCCACTTAGAATACTGTGAGTATGTATGGGCACCACACCTTAGGAAGGATGTTTTGGCCCTGGAAGGAGCTCAACACAGGTTTACAAGAAAGATACCTGGACTTCAGGGGTTAGGTTACATGGGGAGATTAGACAAATTAGGCCTTTGTTCTCTCAAAATCAGAAACATGAGGGGTGATCTGATGATAGTCGGCAAAATATTTACAGGGAAGGACAGGGTGGATAAGGGTAAACTGTTTCCTCTAGTTGAAGGCTCTAGAATCAGGGGCCATTACCTAAAAATTAAGGCCAAGCTATTCAGGGGAGTTGTTAGAAAACACTTCTATGCACAGAGAGTGGCGGAGGTTTCGAACTCTCTTCCTCAAACGGCAGTGGATGCTGGTTGAATTGTTAGGTTTAAGTCTGAGATAGACAATTTTTTAGTGGGCAGGGGTATCAAGGGATAGGAGGCTGGGACAGGTACATGGAGTTAGGCCACAGATCAGCCATGATCTTATTGAATGGCGGAGTGGGTTCATAGAGCTGAATGGCCTACTCCTGTTCCTAAGTTCCTATGGAGGTATACACGGAAAGGAGAAAGTCAGCCAGAATATCTGAAAAAGGAACAACTTCTGGGTGTCAGGGATCAGAACTGCCCCCAGGTTGTGTGATACATTCGTGGATGTTTTGCTCACTGAAGTGAAGACTGGAAAGAAGTAACTGCTGAGAACTGAGAATAGGAAACATCATAAGAAGAGGCAGAACACCATGGAGAGTGGGGCCGTACAGGAAATATCTGTGTTAACAGGGTGAAAGGAGGAGATGCTAAAGATATCGGCAGCTTCTGAATTGAATCAGATGATTTGAGAGTCAACTTGAATGCTATACTTGAATAGGATTTGCAAAAGACTGGGAACACTTGGGGTACTGCCTGCAAGGATCAGTGCTGTTCGCAATCCATATCAATGATTTGGATGTGGGAACCAATTGTGATATTTTCAAGTTTGCTGATGACACAAAACTAATTGGGAAGGTGAGTTGTGAGGACGATGGCTTCAAGGAAATTTAGACAGGGTAACTGAGTGGAATATTACATGGAAAAATGTGAAGTTATCTACTTTGGTAGAAGAAACTGAAATGCAGAGTTTTTCTTAAATGGAGAGAGGTTGGGAAGTGTTTCTGTCCAGGGGTATCTGGGAATCATTTAAAGCTTACATGCAGGTGCAGCAAGCAATTAGGACAGCAACTGGAATGAATTGCAAGAGGATTTGCTGCAATTGTACAGGGCCTTGGTGGGACTATACCTGGAGTATGCGTAAGGCTTTCTCCTTACCTAAGGAAGGATGTATTTGCCATTGAGGGAGTGCAACAAAGGTTCACCAGATTGATTGCTGAGGTGGTGGGATTGTCCTATGAGGAGAGATTGAGGAGACTGGGCCTGTATTCTCCAGAGCTTTGATGAATGGGGGTGATCTCATTGTAACAGTCAAAATTCTCACAGGGCTCGACAGGGTGGATGTTTCCCCCAGCTGGAGGTGTCTCGAACCGGGGACACAGTCTCAGAATATGCGGTAGGCCATTTAAAACTGAGATGAGGATGAGTCTCTTCACTCAGAGGGTGGTAGATCTTTGGAAATCTGTATCCCATCCCTGACAAGAGTGCGACCACTTTAAGATCTGAGTTGAATGTTGTGTCTTTCACATGTGCTGTCACAGGGCTTCTCCAATCATTCAGTAAATGGACTGAGAGACGTTTTAATAAGATGAAGCTTGATATAAATCATTAAAATAGTTTATCTTATACGCAGAAAATAAAAACACAGAATACCAGGTGAAGGGAATCCCACTTTCTTCATCAGTATCATTTCTCACAAATAATAATAAGAAAAAATAAGAAACCATGCACAATAACTGTTTTGTGAGTTAACTTGATTTTGCAATCCGCTTTCTTCCCAGAGAACTTCTAACGACAAAATATGACCCCTGAATTTTAGCCCTGGAACCCTTTGGTTTGTTCTGAGGAAGCAATCAGATATGTGTATATGTTCTCCAAAGGAATGCTGCTACCAACTTCACAAATCCTTAATAAATAATCCTGTGCTAAAATCTTTGATACATCGTTGGTCTCTTGGGTCCATAACATCTGAGCTCCAGAGCATCATAGCAGGGGTGGGGAGGAGGAATAACCCAAAAGATGCACTGGGGACCCTTGGAAGCCCCACATGAGGATTGTACAGCGTTTGCCCTGGAAGTTCAGGTGTTCGTTGGGCAATTGCCCTGCGCTGGGAAACATCAGGAACTCCGACTTAAATTGCAAACTTTGGATTGTTCCAACTGTCTGACAGCAATTGTTACCCCAAAAAAGTTAAAAGAATTAAAACCAACTCTAACTCCTGGGCAACTATAGTACGGACCCAACTCACCCCCAACGTGACACCCTCCATGGAAGGCCTGGACTACCTCACATCTCCCAATGACTACCCCCGACCTCCCCATGGGGCATACTGACCATCCCCCACCCAGCCCTACAACTGTCTCCAATCCCGACTACACCCCCATGTTTCTGACTACCCTTCACCCCCCCCGACTATATCCCATACTCTCAACTACACCCCATCCTCCCAACTACACTCCCCAACCCCAAATACCCTGTGGCCTCCTAAGGGACCCCCGCCGCACCCCAACACCCCACTGAACCTCAGACTATACCCCCACCCCCTGGCTGCCCTCCCCACCCCCTCCGTCTACACACCATTCCTGACTGCCCTCCCTGCCCCCTAATTGACTACCCAACCACCCCCACGAACCACCTGAACCCCCTTCTCACACCTCCCCACTGACCACCCACCACACAACCTCTCCTCACTGGCCACCACCCCCGCCAACAACCGTTCATTCCGCCCCACTGACCATCTCCCTCATGAGTACCTGGTCCCTCCACCGCTGACCCATCCTTCGGGCCCCACCCCCTCCCCTCATAACCTCACATTCACACTAACAGGCTTAATGTGCAAAACTACCTCCTCCCTGGCTTCTCAAAGTGACCGGACCTTTAAATATTTCTGCTTTACAGCAGCTAGTGCCATAAAAAGGAAGCGTGTCTTCCTTACCTTTGACTTGGCTGCACTCAGCTGAAGGCCTCGGGAAGCTGCTGCACCTTTTTCACCCGGCCTGAGTCGGAAAGGTGTGGTTGCATTTCAGGGTAAATAGGGGCACAGTGACAATGTGATTGTGATTACCACTCCGTGGAATTTATGATGCCAGATGTCGACTGAGTAAGCACAGGGAGAAGAAAAACACAACACACCTCAGCATGTCCTGTTTGAAAGGCCTGACTGAATACCCAAGAAAGCCTCTTTTCTCTGAGTATTACCAGGAAGAGGAAGGGCATGGCTCCACTCTTTCCCTTTTCAGGGGTTTGCCAATAGTTCTGCCATCATACTGACAACCTCCTCTTCCACCAGTATTGTTGTGTATTGGAGACATGATACACAGGACAGAATTTGGTTGAAAATAAACGGAGTTTTTTGAATGGTGTTTGATTTCTTCCATGGCTGCTTCTTCTCTCGCTGTCTATTACATTATTTGCAGTTCTTACATTAATGCAGCATAGCTCCAGTGAGCCAACAGGAATAAATACAAATGCATAACAAGTAGGGGTGGCACAGTGGCACAAAGTGCCAGGGACCCGGGTTTGATTCCCAGCTTTGGTCACTTTGGGAATCAAACCCGGGTGCCTGGCACTTTGTGCCACTGTGCCACCCCTACTTGTTATGTATTTGTATTTATTCCTGTTGGCTCACTGGAGCTATGCTGCATTAATGTATGAACTGCAAATAATGTAATAGACAGCGAGAGAAGAAGCAGCCATGGAAGAAATCAAACACAATTCAAAAAGCTCTGTGTGGAGTTTGCACATTCTCTCCGTGTCTGCATGGGTTTCCTTTGGGTCTTCCAGTTTCCTCCCACAGTCCGAAAGTCATGCTGGTTAGGTGTATTGGCCATGCTAAATTCCCCCTCTGTGTACCTGAACAGGTACACTGGAGTGTGGCGACTAAGGGATTTTCACGGTAACTTAATTGCGGTGTTAGTGTAAGCCTATTTGTGACTAATAAATAAACTTTTACTTTACTTTAAGTATGTTCTCATCGGACATCACATGCCAGGGATAAATAAATAGAAGCATCCCCAGCTCAAATGATGTTAGTGTTCAATGGAGTCTCTAAACTAACATTTATTGTCTCAAGTACTTTAGTTTAAACACCTCAGCTGAATCATAGGCCGGGATTTTCTGGCCCCGTGGTGGCGGCACCCACGTTGGAAGATTTAGCTGGATGATCCTGGTGGCACACATGGCCGTAAAATTCCAACCCCAGTCTATGTTTCCCATTTCTACTGGTGAAATGAGCACTTTGCGAGCTCTATTCACCTTTAGTAGTACCTTTTCTTTACCATAAGTAACACAAGAATTAGGAGCAGGACTGGGCCATTTGGCCCCTCGAGGCTGCTCCATCATTTTGGCCTCAGCATCAGTTCCTGTTATGGGTGTGAACCTGATTACATCACCGGTGAGGGGCGAAGAAAATCGGGAATTATGATCTTGTCAGCGGAGTTCACGGTTTCTGTGTTTCGCCGGATTTTGAGCTCCCACCGTCATTCCTGCAGACGGAGAGCGCAGGCTCAAGGTTGCTCCCATTATGTCCACTTACTTATTTTCCTATGCAGCTTTGTGCTATCAGCAAATTTAGCTACCCTTTGTCCCTTCATCCAAGTCATTAATATAGATTGTAAATTGTTGAAGGCCCAGCACTGATCCCTGTAGCACTCCACTAGTTACAGCTCACTAACCCCTTTATCCTAACTCTCACCTCCTGTTAGCTAACTCTGCTTTGTGCGTTTACCTCGGGATTTGTGGACATCTTACTTGAGAAGAGATGCTGCTGGAGGCAATGGTCTTGTTCAAAACCTTTTATTCACATGTTGACTATTTACAAAGGTTAGATAAGATCAAGACCAAACTGGAGCTACTGTCTGAGATGCTTCACTCTCAACCTCTCTCAGTGAGTAACATCACTGGGTCATGGCTCCCTATGCACATTCTTGGACCTATAATTAGAGTGAACCCTTTACACTAACCCATCCCCTATGCAGGCTAAAACGTTATCATGTACACTAAAATCATTCCATGCTATCATATGGCAAAAGGAAGGAACCCCAAAACCTAACGAGGAGCCAGGCGCAATGTGTAAATATGGTGATAAGAAATAGTTGTAGTTAGTGTTTGTGTTCAAATTATTTGGAAAGTATCATACTGTAAAGTTAAAAAATAACCCATAGATTTTAGAATTAATTTTTATGGATAGCTGCAGTGTAGTTGATGGAGTTATTGAGCTAAGTCAGTTCTTAAAGTGAAAATAAGAACTTGGGGTAGCCAGTTACAGGCAAGGATTTTTATTTACCTTTGCAGACTTTACTTATTAAACGTCATGGCAATGAGTTGCTACCTTCTTTCTCCAGAAGAACTTAAGGAGGAGCAGGAGTAAGCCGTGTGACCCTTTGAGCCTACTCAATCATTCAATAAGATCACCGCTGACCTTCTTCAGCTCCACCTTCCTGCTTTATCCCCACATCCCTTGATACCCTTAGTATCCAAACAATGATCGATCTTGAATGTTCTCAAAGACTGAACATCCACAGCTCTCCAAGGCAACTGGTTAACTCCCCCGTCCCTCCTTTCTTGAAAAAGCAGTTACAATTGCTACCTGCCAACCGAAAGGGACCTTCCTAGAATCTAGATAATTCTAGAAGACCAGAATTAAGGCACTCACTATCTCTGCAGCCACCATTTTTAAAACCTAAAATATATATGTTGTCAGTTCCAGGGGATTTAAAAAAAAAACTTTTAGTTCTATTCATTTCGCCAGTACTGTATGTTGTACGTCTGTAGATTTTGTCAATCAACAACAAAGGACATAAGGTGGGTGCAAGATTAAATGTAAGAGATTGAGAACAGAGAACAAGGAAACCTCTTTTCACAGAGAGTGACAAGTATGGAATTAATTTCCAGTGGTTAGTAGATGTGACAAAAATTACATCGAGATTCACGAATAGATTGAATAGGAAGATGAATTAAATCGAGTTGAAAGGATATAGGAACAGTGTTGGTAAATGTGTTGAGGACTATTTTGCTTGTGAGACGCATAAAAACAGTCTGGTTAGCCTTGAATGATCTGTTTCCATGCTGTAACTTATATATATTCCTGTTTAAACAGGAAACACCATACAAAGAAGCTCTTTCTATTTTACTAATCCGTTCTATTGCAGAAGGAAAAATGTGGGTAATACGTGCCTGAACTGTTAAACTGCACTTCCACTGGGCCAGACTTTTTTATTTCACAGTGATTCCATCTCTTGGAGTTCAATGACAAATTGCATTTTTGCTTTATTATATAGAGTGTCCATTAAGAG
Source organism: Mustelus asterias (assembly GCF_964213995.1). Taxonomy (NCBI): domain Eukaryota; kingdom Metazoa; phylum Chordata; class Chondrichthyes; order Carcharhiniformes; family Triakidae; genus Mustelus; species Mustelus asterias. Next base: position 80,294,709 of record NC_135810.1, read on the forward strand.
ACCACTATCTTTATTAATCATACAAGAAGCAGTCACATTAGAAGCTTGTTCAGTGTGAAATCTTAGCTGCTCAGAAGGAAATTAAAGTATTTTCTCAACAACCATATTTGTTGAATAATAGTGTTGTTCATAATATCTTCACCAACATCTGATTTAATTCTGGAGTTGGGCAAAAGGTTTGCACTGAAAACATTCTGCTACTGCGCTAAACATCACATGCCACATCTAATTGCCTTTCTTTCTGATACTGGGACCGGGACTTACTGCTCAGGTGAATTCTGAAGCATGACAGTGAGTGGCATTGTGTGGAGGCAAAGGAGTTTTTGCCCCATGTCGTCTCTTTTCGAGAAGGCCCCCCCTGCATCTTGTCAGGCACTTCACAGACCAGTGGCGGGTGGGCCTTTCCCCCGGATCAAGGACTATGGGAGCAGCGGTTCAGCCAACTGAGAGCTGCCAGCCAACGTCTGAGCTCAGGAGTGCCACCAAGGAGGCAGTGGCTGCTGCCAGTACTACACCCATCTGAGGCCTTGAATCAAAAAGGGACCCAGGCACAGGTGGGGGTGGGGTTCACGGGATGGGGTCTCAGGAAAGGGGGGGACAAAGGGGGTGGCGGGGTAGAGAAGGGGTGGTGAAGGGGGTCAGCAACAAGGGTAAGTGGCTGGTCCCTCAATCAGGAATCGAGTGCCTTGGAATGATTAACAATCCCTGGGAGCCCACAATATGCTCCCTGCGTGGCAAGGCACCAGCCCTCCCTCCCACCAGCCCACTGCTAGCTTAATAATAGAGCAGTTTGATGAGACCCTTAAATGGGCATTAATTCCCTACTGAGGAGAATTTGTGCAGGGCATTCGCCCTCAATCAGGGTGGAGGCAAGAAGTTGGGGTGGATGGAGAGGGGGGAGGTTCTTCACCTCCCTTCTAATTAAATGCCCCCACCATTAAACCCACCATAGGCAGGGCCATAACATTCCACCCAGACTGTGGTTTACCTCTGGTTAGAGACTCCTGATCTTGGGTTTTCACACATATTAAACACCCAAATTAACCAAAACGAGAGCATGTGGTGTGGTCTGCAGTGCTGAAAGACCATTCAATATTTTACTGCAATCAACAAGCTCCTCCATCCAACCTGCCATTTGCAGCACCCCATTTGCAGCACATTCCCCAAGGGTGTAGGTATGTCAGATACTCTGCAAACATCCTTTTTCTTAAAACCTGCCCAATGAGGTCTTGATCTCCAGGCACTTCAGTCAGGGGATTTTTTAAAATTCATTTGTGGGACATGGGCATTGCTGGCTGGCCAGCATTTATTGCCCATCCCTAGTTGCCCGAGGGCACTTGAGAGTCAACCACATTGCTGTGGCTGTGGAGTCACATGTAGGCCAGACCAGGTAAGGATGGCAAATTTCCTTCCCGAGTGAACTAGACAGGTTTTTCCAACAATCGACAATGGTTTCATGGCCATCAGTAGATCCTTAATTCCAGATATTTCTTATTGAATTCAAATTCCACCATCTGCCGTGGCAGGATTCGAACCTGGGTCCCCAGAACATTAGCTGAGTCCCTGGATTAATAGTCTAGCGATAATACCACTAGGCCATTGCCTCCCTTACATAAGTGGATCCTCCAACAGCAAAACTTTGCTTCTGACAATCCACATGCAACTGCTCCTGCTCAGTCACGCCCTGCACATTATTCAGTGCATCCCTCTCCGCTTCACTGTCTAATTATGCCGGGTAGCTGTCCTTGGTTGATGGTATCTGATGCCAAGTGCTTGCAGAGTAGTAGAAATAAAAATAGAAAGTGTTGGAAATATTCAGCAGGTTTGGCAGCAGCCATGGAGAGACAGATCAATGGCATTTCATCAGAAGTGCAGTGGAATCTGTTTTTTCTTCACCAGATAGGCCCAAAGGAAAATAAAAGAGGAAGAGATATGAGGGGGGATTGCTAAGGACCAGATACCGCTTTCAGTATATGTAGTTTGTCGACAGATGATGCCCAGTGCAATATTATAAGAAGATAAAGAGAATGCCATGACCTTCTGCAGCTAGCAACTGCCCTCAGGAAAAGAACTCCCATATCCTCGATGGCCATCCTCCGCCTTAGATTTGGGGAGCTTTCTCTTTATTGAATTTGAGAGGACACAGTTTCAGTGTTCACCATCTATCACAATTTACTGTCTCTCGCTACTGCTTTGGGCTATTTTCTTCTTTAAAAAATGTCAGAAAATGAGAAGCCCCTTTCATTGTCCCGAGTACAGTAAAACCTGGGTGTCACCCTGAGAAGGTCATGAGAGGCACATGCATGCATGCATGATTCAATTAGATTCCGTGGGCTGGATTTTACACTCCCCCCCACTGATGGGTGTTAAGGTGAAGGGGTTGGTCAAATCCTGTGGGTGGCCCACCAACTACCCACCTGTCCCTGCCCTCACCGCAGTTATACCAGCAGTGGGGAGTGGCAGTGAGCAGCCTGCATGCCTATGGACCAATTGAGGCCCTTAAGTGGGCAATTCAGGCCAGCCTCCAGCACCCAGGTGGGGTAGATTATGTATGCGTTCAAAAGCCAGTTACGAGAATGACTACATCATTATTCCTCCTTTCCACTTTTAAAATATCTTGCCAGACAGTTGATCACAGAGTGAAAATTTCCTTGCCATTTTTAGCCCGTTGGTGGCTTACAAATGCTAAGGAATTTTATTAGGCAAGGAAGGCAGGCCAAAATATTTTCTACCCATTCTGTGCTCTTCAAATTCTTCACCTAAGTCGCATCCTTTTTGAGCCTTCCCACAATCTGGCCCCTTCTGGCTGTTCCTTCTGATCTAATTGTGTATGTTAGGATGAGGAGCAGTATTGCAGCAGCTGTGAATTTCCTGCATTTAAATGTCTAATATGCTCTGGGAAAACTGGACAGCGATACGTTGGACCCAAATGAAAAGCGAGAGGTTTTTAAGCTAGGTTTTGGGAGGTCAATCATCACAGTCCCAAAACATTGGGTGGGGTTTGCTGGCCCACTGCATTTCCCAAGGCAATTCTGCCATTGCAGAGCTGGAAGATCCCAGCCATTGGTGCAGGAGTCCTTCAACCCACTATCCTGAGCCCAACTATCTGCAACAATGACATTCCCTCATCTGAAGTCAGAACAGAGGCTGTTTGTTAATGATTACAATATTCAGCTCCATTCAAAATTTCTCCTATGGTAAAGCAGTCCATATCTATATACAGAAAACATTGAACATTATTTAGCGACGGGCCGATAACTGTTAAGTAACATGTGGATCATGCCAGCCTATTACTATCTCCAACAATAGAGACCTTAAGCATCTCCCTTGACATTCATGACTTTAGTATCATTCAGCCCCCAACTGTCAACATTCTGGGGTCATCATTGACCAGGAACCCCATAGACCAGCCATTTAAACACTTTGATAACAGGTCAGAGAGGTCACTGGCTCACTTCCTGACCTCCTGAAGTCTCTCTGCCATCTAAAAGGTACAAGTCAGGGTAGTGATGGAATTGGCTCCACTTGCCCAGAACAACACTCATGAAAGTTGACACTATCCAAGACAAAGCAGTCTGTTTGATCTTAAACATGCACTTCCTCCATTATTGCCGCAGGATTCTTAGCAGTAACTCACCAATGTTTTTTTCAGCAGTACCTGCCAAAGTCATGACTCTGCCAGCAGGGTCCATGTGCTGAGAATAAATAATAAAAGAAGATGTCAGAGCCCACTCTGCAAGACATGCTTCTCTGGGACAGTTATGACATTCCCTGTGGGTATCCCATTGTCAGCGATAATCATGGAGGAAGAGGAAAAACCTCAGAAATGATTGAAGAGTAAATGTGTTGATTTGGTAAATTGGCTTGCAATCCAATCTTGTCCATTTCCTGGGGGTGGGCAGGGCTGAGATGCTACAGCAACCTTCAGTCAGCCTTGACTACACTGGGGGGATTGAGTGCTAAAGTATGTCAGTGGGTGCAACATCAGACACATTGCCATGAATCCATAGAATCCCGACAGTGCAGAAAGAGGCCAATCGGCCCATCAAGTCTACACCAACCATAATCTCACCCAGTCCCTATCTCCGTAGCTCCAGGTATTTAACCTAGCTCATCTCCCTGACAAACTAAATGGCAATTTAGCATGGCCAATCAACCTGACCTGCACATCTTTGGAAGGAAACCGGAGCACCTGGAGGAAACCCACACAGACACGGGCAGAACTTGCAAACACAGACAGTGACCCAAGCCGGGAATCGAACCTGGGTCCCTGGTGCTGTGAGGCAGCAGTGCTAACCACTGTGCTACCATGCCTCCCAGTGCAACAATCTAGTGCAGCTCACCACATGGAATGTGTTGGTCTCAGTGAAGATACTCCTTGAAATAATTCACCGTTCCCTTGGTGTGACTGAAAAGGCCCAGTGGGCGTTTACTGTCTTAACCGTTCCACAGGAAATGCTTCTAAAAGTGCAAAACCCACTGCTCAGTGATTTATGTCAATTTACATTTCAAATCCGCCATCATACTTTGCAAATCAAACAAATAATGATTTCCCTCTACTTAGCCTCGTACATAAATAAATCATTATGTACATCGCTTTGATGGCAGTAAAATAAGTTTTCAATGCAGATTTCTGGAGATAGAGACGTTTGGCTGTTGAAGCAAGAGGCAAGGCGATTGTGCAGAGTATAGCTGCCTTTGAAAATGGATGGGTTGACTTTAAAATGCAAAACAAAGAGAAAAAAAGAAATGGTATTTTGAGCAGTCACTTGAAAAAAGTAAGTTCAGATAGAATGGTTGAGAACGGTGCTACATCTGTGCTGGGATGATCTGGAAACAAGCCTATTCCTCCATGATTATCGCTTTAGCACTCAATCCCCCCAATGTAGTCAAGGCTGACTGAAGGTTGCTGTAGCATCTCAGCCCTGCCCACCCCCAGGAAATGGACAAGATTGGATTGCAAGCCAATTTACAAAATCAACATATGTACTCTTCAGTCATTTCTGAGGCTTTCCCTCTTCCTCCATGATTATCGCTGACTTTTACCATTCCAACCCAGTTACCAGCACCTCTCAATCTATCATGCAGAAATTTCACGCATTTACAATGTGAGCACACCTCTCATTTCTGATCATTTCCTATTTGTGATATGATTTAAACATGAAAATTGCAATGATATTGGGTGCGGTTTTCCCCCCAAAAATTCAAAGTGTTGAATTTGCGTAAAAACTGAACCCCCCCCCAGCCCCCGGTCCACCTCAATTCCCCCCACCCTGGCAGCCCTGACCGCCCCCCCCCTCTCCCACTGTCCTGACCACCCCCCACGCAACCCCAACCCCCCTGGCAGGCCAAACCCCCAACCCAGCCCGATGCCCTACCTCTGCTCGCAACCTCTATGCAGAGTGGCTGCGGGACCCCCCCATCCGTACCGATCTCCCCCCAAAGACCCCGCTCCATTTGATACCGCTCCCTTGGCAGGCCCCTTGGGCAGTGCCAAGGGGCCATGCTGGCCATGCCAGGCTGGCAATGCTCAGGGGGCACCCCTCTCACTCCCGACCTCCTCGGGGGGCCTCGATGGCCCCCCTTCACTCCAGTGGGGTTGGCCCGCTTTTGTAAACCCTGCTGGAGTGAAACAGTCCTGGCGGGGGTGAGGGGAGAGGCTAGTGGGCCCAGAGACTTCAGTTCCAGGCTGCTAATGATATGATAAATGTATTTAAATTTTCAATTGCGTACATTATACAGCTCCGCGCCGATTTCTGATGCAAAGCTGACAGCATTGGAAATCTGGTTGCCGGAGACTCATGGAGGTCGTGGCGGGAAGCCCACTAAACGGTCTCCACTTGAGTCTCCCGGCAAGCATAGCCCCCATTACGTTTCAGACAAATGCATGTAATTAAACGAAGCATCAGTTGAATTTCACAAAATGTACAAAATATATATTGAATGATTGAGAGAGTTATTTTCAGACAAAAATATAACGCGCAACGTAATAGAAGATAAACACTTGACGGCCCTTCACCTAAAATTGCACTGGCACAAAGCTTCCTACTTAAGAAAATGGCAGTGTTTTCAACTCTGGAGACGAGGTGCGTTGGTGCGCAGGTTAAGTGACGCATTTCCCGCTGGGTGGTGGTGTGGATTATTGTGCCCGCTTTTGTACTTGAAAGCTCATTCATTATGCATCAGTGAGAAACACTCCGAATCACACAGGTAGGCAGGCACCTCATGTACCTTGCCGTCACCTACTGGGTCACAGCTCCAGCTGGTCAATTTAAAGGCCACCTGAACACAGACATGTGGACCAGCGACATTGAAATAGCCCCAAGGAATAAAAAGAGCATTGTGCGAAGGTTTCGCTCTCTAAAAGCTTTGACCATGGAATGCAAGAGCCCGTGTCTGAGGCACACGGAGGACAGCTGGAAGTCAGGCAGGTGTTGAGTCCGAGTCAGATGCTGAGCTTCTGGAAAGGGCTGTTGAAAGCATGCTGGCAATACAACAGGCAGTGGTACATCAGGCAAAATTGCAGGAGGCAGCGATCAGACCTGAGCGAAGGATGAAGGAGTCTGTCCATGTTCTGGCTGATATCAAGGTTCCAACACTGAGCTTCTTGAAGTCTCCAAGGGAAACATGGTGGCCACCTTGGAGTCCTTGGTCCAGCAGATTCTGCCAGATTTGCACACGGGCCTGCATTCCACCACTCCAGGCATAGGTATTATCCGTTAGTGGCCAGGAGAAAGAGGAGTGGGACACCTCAACCCCCCTTCAGATGCTTCTTCTCCTCAAGGGGCAGGCAGGGGCCCATGGGTACCCAAAGTTTAAGTTTTTTAAGTTTATTTATTAATGTCACAAGTAGGCTTACATTAGCACTGCAATGAATTTATTGTGAAAATTCCCAAGTCGCCACACTCCGGCGCCTGTTCGAGTACACTGAGGGAGAATTTAGCATGGCCAATCCACCTAATCAGCACATCTTTCGGACTGTGGGAGAAAACCAGAGCATCCGGAGGAAACCCACGCAGACACGGGGAGAATGTGCAGACTCCGCACAGACAGTGACCGAAGCCGGGAATTGAACCCACGTCCCTGGCGCTGTGAGGCAGCAGTGCTAACCACTGTGCCGCCGTGCTGCTCAGGCCATCCACCCAGGTGACTCCACCGAGAGTGTTCAGCTGATCCTATTCTCTTCTGTCTGTGATCCCCATTACCTCCAGCTCCACAGACCGAGGAGGTTGCACCTGCCTCACAGCAGGAGACCCAAAGCAGGCCAGGGCCCTCCGAGCCTTGACCCTCCAGATATTATCCACCAATGTTGTCACTGACAACAGTGCGTCATAGTCAGCAGGCTGCTTCTACCTCTGCGTGGATGTTGGTGTGCACCAAGACATAATGGTAAGGTCCGCAAAATGAAGAAACGTTGCAATCACAATGGGAGCATGGGTGTTCATTCACACATATATATATATATGGGTGGCACGGTGGCACAGTGGTTAGAACTGTTGCCTCACAGACTCAGGGACTTGGGTTCGATTCCGACCTTGGGTAGCTGTCTTGAGTTTGCCATGTGAACCATGTTCTCCCGTGTCTGCGTCGATTTCCTTCAGGTGCTCCTGTTTTCTCCCACAGTCTAAAGATGTGCAGGTTAGGTGGATTGGCCATGCTAAATTGCCCCTTAGTGTCCTAAGATGGGCAGGTTAAGGGGATCAGCGGGGTAAATATATGGAGCTATGGGGATAGGGCTTGGGTGGGATGGTCTGTTGGACAGGCAGCAGAGACTCGATGGGCTGAATGGCCTCCTTCTGCACTGTAGGGATTCTATGATTCGTATATATAACCTTTGTAAATACTCCTGTTCATGACAATGATCTCATTATTATAACACATGCATCGATGTGACCTTTATTGTGAGGGTGACCCAAGCTCCCACCCTGTGATTGCCTCCCTTTGTGAGCATCAGATACATTTGAAATTTCACACACTCATGTTAGTTACTTGCCCCTTGTGTAATGTCAGGGAGCTCTGTCCAGCTCTAACCTTAAAGTGTCTGCACATAGAGCTTGGAACTGTTATTCCTTACAAGACACCATAAGGTTATGTGTGCTCATGTGCCTTGGAGGGTTACAAATAATGTTGTTTTATCAACAACGGGCTGTCTTCATAGTTTGTTGTAAAGCAGCAGACCTGCAGCCATGATGCTCTCTCCGGCCATGTGTGCATCTCTGTGGCCACAAGAAGTATCTCCTGCGCAATGTACGGTTACGGGGTTTGGCTGATGTGCTGCTTCTCATTTGCCACAGCTGCTTCAGCTGCTGAACTTTCTAAAGGTAAAGGCCTCCTGATCCCAGAGACTTGCAGGTCCAAGGCCCAATCCAGACCTTGCTTGTGATATCACCGGATATAAAGGCCTTGGTATGGCACTAAGGGACAGAGGGAATATGCTCGGTTCCCCTTGCCTGGACCTTACTCCTCCTGAAACCTTGTGACCTACAGTGTGTACAGACACATTTTTTACTCTGTGATACTTCAAGGGCATCAACATGTGGATGCTGATCCACGTCGCTCTCTTAATGTTCCTGCCAGTTCAGCTCTTCATCATCCAAGGAATTCTCAGCCTCCTCCATCTCTCCTTTTGGCAAATGATCTCCCTTTGTCTCCATCTCTCCCTTTAGCAAATGATCTCCCCTTTGAAGTGCCAGGTTGTACAGGGAGCAGCAGACCATGATTATATGGGAGACCCTCTGTGGAGAGTACGGTTATAGCACCACCTGAAAAATTCAAACATCGGAGGCACATTTGCAGGATTCCAATGGTTCTGTTCAATTATGGATCTCGTCACACAGTGAGCTATATTGTAGCTTTGTCCAAGGCACTTTGGGACGATGTATGGATGTTGTGAGCCATCATTCCAGCAGGTACCCCTTATCATCCAGCAGCCAATCCTGTAAGCACCATGGCCCTTTGAATATCTCAGGCACCTGGGAGTGACTCAGGAAGTAGGAGTCATGGCAACTCCCAGGGTGCCATGCACAAATGTACATGATGTGCTTCTGATGATTGCATTCAAGCTGAACATTGAGGGAATGAAACCCTTTCCTGTTATTGAAGACCAGGGGCTGCTGCCATGGAGCTTTCAAAGCCGCATGGGTGCAGTTGATCACATCCTGTACTCTAGGAAAGCCTGAGATCACCTTATCGCAGAAATCCAGCAGCTTGGCTAGCTCCATCCATTGTGAACTTTACATAGCAATGAGTCTTACTATAGAGGACATCCATCATCTCCTTTATACGTTTATGTCTTAAGGACTGAGAGATGTCACAAAGGTCCCTATGGATCACTGGAACAAGCTACTTGCAAAGAGATTGAGTGCAGCAGTGACCTTCAGGGGCACCGGTAGAGGATGGCCTCCCAGTCCAAGTAGCATCAGGTCCTCCTGCAGAATGTGGTGGATATGACACACATCTTGACAAACATCGACGGCGCAGCATTATCTCTCACTCAGCTCCAAATAGGAAAGGCAGCTCCAGGATGCACTTGGTCAGGACAGTCACCTCTATTGGATGGGTCTGACCTCCTCAACCTTTGATTCTTCTTGGGGCTCTCCTCAACCACATGCCTCAGGCCAGGTCTCCCCCTGAAGCTGTACTAGATGGAGCCAGGCCCTTTTTCCCTTCTGCAACCTGAGCACTGCCATCAAGAAGACTGGATTGAGCACAATCTCCATTCTGCAATCTTCTTTCTTCCTGTGGACAGATAGAGTCAAGAGGTTAATGTCGAATGATCAACTATGGTAGACCTCACACTCACAGCCAGAAAGCCACTGTCATGCCCTCGTGCTGTGTCTGCGCCACTTGCCCTTCTTTGTTCCCACTTTATAGCTGAGGCACCCCCTCTCAGATTATAGATCCCTCAAAAAACACACCAATAACTTGACACCGAATTCCATTGAGGATGGAAGAGGCTTGAGCACAGACATGTTCACCTTCACTTAAAGCACCCATGCGATGCCTGATTTGGTTTCAAGGTGAAGCCAACCTTGTACTTTTGGAATGACTGGATGCCCTATGGCCCATGTCAATTGGACAATGCACTGTACGTGGTTTAATTGATCATCTTGCAGAGAAGTAGCTGCTGTGCTCTCTTACTGGCTGACTGCATCTTCCCTTCTCACATTCCTCTCCTTTTTAAACACTCAAATTTAATGCCACCCCAATGACTGCTGCAGTCTCGTGTAAAAGTGTACCATTCGTTAGTGGTTTCAATTTTAACTTCTCAATAAAGTGTTCATGAGTTCGCTCAACCAAGCCCTGATCTCCATGTTGGGAATAGAATAAGTCCAAATGTGCCCCCGAGAGGACCCTTGAGTCCATCCATAGGCTTCTCACACATTGCCTTGGGCCACACCCCTCCCCTGTGAAATTGTTTTTCCCATTTTTAGTTTTAAACTGCGTCACTGCTTTGGGGTTTCAAGATGGTAGTTCGACATTTCTTCTTCCAGACCAGCTTCGATCCTCTCCCTATTACCGTTCACATCCCTCTGATCATCCTGGAACTCCACAATGTGCAGATAGACTTCCCTCTGATAATTCTCCAACCTCCCCATTAACTCTGGAGCCCACTTTAAGTGTTGTGAACATTCTTACCCTCCCCCCCTCAAGCCCGCCACTGTGGATGTCCCCATACCCTGTGTGGACCTCTCCTCCTCCTCTTGAAGTTGTGTGCATGGTGACATACAGAGGGGATTACTTCATCCCCAATCCCCACCCATGAGAGCTTCAAGTGTTGCCCCTTTATTCCATGTTCACCATTTACAGGCCCCTAACCATGGCCATCCAATCTGCAGCCCAGTCAGATACCCCCAGCGCACATCATTTATATCTGGTTTATTGTTATGATCCCAGCTGATCATGGACATCTGTACAAGTCAGATTCTCAAGGGTGAACCTGATTTGGAGGACACCAGAGGGGACCATGAAGAGCTTGGAGGCCATCCTTTCCAGTGTACAAGTACCTGACTGCACTGTAATGGGATGTATCAGATGAATGCAGTGGTGGTGAATATTGAATCCATGGTGGTCGAGGGAAGTATTTTGATTGCAAACAGAGTCTGAGAATGTGCTCTCTGATGGCTTGTCCAGTCTAAAGACTCCCAAATGTATCTTCCCTCCTTTCTTCACTTTCTCCTGCTCCTCCCGTGGTGAATTCCAGATCCTAGGAGATAATGGCTGGGTCCTCATCATTTTAAGGTTGTGGAGGTCTCAGCAGATTACTTGAACTTTGAAGCCACCTCCAATAGGTAATGCAGGGCTTGCCCTGTGTGGTCAAGGCAGCTTACGCAGATCAATTATCTGCTCCACACTGTTTCTAGTGGCTCTGTGCCTCTCATCATACACTAGATGGTCAGGTGCCAGAAGCTTGTACCACGTTTCCGGGGGTAACCACTATCACTGAGTAGCCAGCCTCTGGAAGCCCTATGATGGTGGGTGTGGCTGACTGGCACAGGATGAATGCATCAAGGCTTCTGCCAAACATTCACCAACATGATGTTGGTGGAATGGTTGCACATCAACTAAAGGATGATAGGATGGTAGCTCTTGCAGTTCCTCTATCCATTCCTGTTGTCATGCAGAATTGACATACATGCAGTTAATGCCTCCCTGTACCATCCAGAATTTCTATTCTGGTTAAGGTATGTGCCCTCCCATGCTTCTTGTGCCTAATAAGGGAGAAAACAATGAACTTTCTGCTTCTGGTGTAGATGTCTTGATAGCTCAAACCAATGATATTTTAGGATATACTTGAGATGTTGCCTGCTTCCACCTGGAAAGAGCTGGTGAGAGAAAGAGAATAGAAGTTTAGTGCCAGTGTGATCTTAAAGGCCACTGGTATGAGGCTCCTGGTCAGGTTGCAGGAGGTGGCACCGTTCAGGGAGTACCTCTTTGTTGAACTTGAGTTATATCAGGCCCTGTTCCTCGGTGAGCTGAGGTAGCAGACAAACACTTTACGTCTATTAGATAGGCCCTTCTTTGGAGAACCCTCATTCTCCTTCCCCTCAACAGAATGCTCCTCCTTTGCAGCCTTCTCTCCATTTGCTGGTCATGTTGCATTGCAACCACAGCCTCCATACCTGGGTCATCAAACCTTATGTCATCTGGGATTTTAAATAGCAAGCCAAAACATCTCCAAAAATACAACATAATACTTCCACAAACTCAGCCTAAATAGAAATATATCTAAACCTGGTGCTTCAACCTTTATGGAACATTATTGGTGGTGATAGGGATTGGGAAGAGGGAATCCTCATCTGGCTGAATGAATATTCCGCTGGGAGTGTTTATCAGAAATCCCTCTGACAAAGTCTTGGAAGTCACGGTCAAAGCGGTTGGAATGACACCAGCGGTGTAATGGAACCTGATTTCATATGCTTAGTATGGGAAATATTATGCAGAGGCTAAAAGCACATTGCAATTAGTAGCAAGTCCATTAATCTTGCTCTTGTTTCCTTCTCAAAGCATTACAGTTGCAAAAGGAAAAAAAGATTAAAGAACTGCAAAATAAAATGATGACGATATGAGTTTCAATTGATTAAAAACATTCCAAAAGCAAAATGAAAAAATTAAACATTTGTAGCAAGCTTTGGGATTTGATATACTGCAGAGATACGTTTTATTCCAATATACTGACATCTCTTTAAATACTGAGTACAAAAATCCATGATGATTGTATTAATCATGGACTAATGATATGTAATTTAACTACAGACTTTGAAATAAGATACAACCTTATTTTGTTGGCGCATTTCTCTGTTTTGGTTCAGAGAAAAAGGGAATTGTATCTATTTCTTAGGCCGGAATGTTGCCGCCGTTCATGCCAGCAGGATTTTCCCATCCCGCCGCAGTGAACGGAGATTTGGCTGGGTGTGAAATTCTCCGACCTCGCTGCAGTGGGAGCGTGGCGTGAATGGTGGGTAAGATCATGCCCTCCTGTGTTTCTTGGTGGATTTTCTTCATTCTGTTACTAAGCTAGTCTAAGCTAGTCCTAAGATCTTCATCCAAAACCCTGTGGAATTCAATTATGCCCGTGTATAATTTTTGGTTTTCTTCTTTTTTTTCTCCTGAAGCACTTGCTGATAATGTTAATTATCATTTCACTAAGAATTGGAGACAACGAGAGCTATTCAGCTATGCTGGTTGGGGATAGAATTGCCAAGTATGATCTTGCCTTTGCCATAAGTCAAGAGAAACAGACCTTTCTGAGCAGGGATCACTGGTCAGAAATCCTGGCCGCGATTGTCCCATTGCGACCCGCAACTTCTCTGGCGGGTCGGGGTGAGTGATGCGCATTGCTGACTTTGTTCCGGGATTTGCACATGCGCCTGGAATGCATGCGAATCTCCCAGATCTGGCGAACAGTCGCCGGTCAGACCACACTGGAAACCGACGGGAAGGCAAGTGGGTACTTTGAATCTTTTTTTAATATGTTTTAAATATCGTTTAAATCTAATTATCAGGAACTTACCAGTCCCAATTGTATCTCCCAACCCGCCAGGATTGCCCATTGGGCATCGGGCAGTGCCAAGGGGATGGGGCCTATTGTGGGTGGGGCCTTGTAGCAATTGATGGGGGTGGGGGATCCCACTGCCACTCTGCAGATAGGATCGGTCTGGGTTGGAGGGAGGACAGTGATTGAGGTGGGCTGGAGTGGGGGTGGTCTCCGGGGGGGGGGGGGGGGGGGGGGGGGAATGGTGGGGGGTGGGGGCATGCCCCTCTGACCCCAGGGGGTCAGCGGGAGGGGGATCTGCCGGGATGAGGGTGCTTCAAATATACACAGTCCTGCTTAAACCACACTGAGATTATTGTGAACAATTCGCAACACTACACCTTATGTGTATCCAACCTTGGAGGGATTGCAGCATAAATTTACCAGGATAATATCAGAATTCCAAGGGATAAATTATGAGGAAAGATTACACAAACTGGGGTTGTATTCCCTGCAATTTACAAGGCTAAAGAGTATGGTTTTCAAGAGGGGAAACATAAAGGGTAGATAGAGAGAAAATATTTCTGCTGATTGGGGAGCCTATAACTAGGGGGCATAGTTTAAAAATTAAAGCCTGCCAGGAAAGACATTTGGAAAGACTTCTACACACAAAGGATGGTAGAAGTTTGGAACTCTATTCCACTAATGGCAATTGATGCTAGATCAATTATTTAGTTTAAATCTGAGATTGTTGTTGGCCAAAGCTACTCAGACATACGGGGAAAAGGTGGGTGTACGGTATTAGGTCACAGATCAACCAGAACAGCCTTGAAAGATTGAATAGTCTATTCCTGTTCCGATGTTCTGATGTCCCAATGTTTATAATCAACAGCAGGAATTCTACTCCATTTTCCCCTTACTAACCCAAACACACGAAGATTCATTGTAATATCCTGTCACTGTTAACCCTGCAATCAATGAACCCAGCTACGGCCAGGGATTGTGGTGTCACTTTGGTTTTGTTAGCTTTCGCTTCTGAGTGAGAAGGTCAAATACCTTTTGAACTAGGCACTGACTATGTTGTTCAACTGTTTAGGACATAAGTTATAAGATTAATGAGGTAGCAATGCACATTTCAAAGCATTTCTGTTATAACTAACTTGTGACGACATACAAGAGTTCATCTATAATGTATTACCAGCACATGTGAACTTTAGCATTTCTAGTTAGGGTTTGATGTTTCTCATGGAGTTCCTGAAGTTCTTTGTGATTGAGGAACAGAAGGGAGACCCAGTGATTTGCACACGTCTCTAAAAATCATGGCCACACCCAGGCAAATGGTTAGTTTTTCACAAGGTTCCATGGAGGAATTTCTAGCTTGTGTGATGTACAATGAGGATGATTGATAGGATTGTCTATCAATAATGTACTCGCCCTGATTTTCCTTTCCACTGACTCAAATGAACAGAAAGATTGGACAGAATTTGTAACGGGTACTGGGAGCTAATTTGGCCTCAGTGTTTTATCTCCCAACTGTAAAAGATCTGACCACAGAACCACAGAAATAGAGAAATTATGCTAAATCTATATTGAACCGTGTTCAGACCACACATAGATTCTTCTGTACTGTCTGGTCGTCATGTTGTGAAAAGTACAGAGAGGCACTGGAGACGCAGAAAAGATTTACAACGATGATGCCAGGATTGCATGAATATGTCCACAGAATCTCTGAAAATGTTCAATATGTAGGAGCCAAAATTTCTTCCAATTGAACTTAAGCCAACATTTTTGTTCAGAATGAGCAAATTTTGGCATTCCGTTCTCTATTAAGCTAACCTTTATAATCTAGTCCGTATACTTTTATCATTAAGATCCATTGTAATTAGCCCAACTACCAAAATTACGTACCTGTTGAAGAGAAAGCTAACTGCAACTTTATTTTCTACTAGAAATATTTTGCTGCATACTTATTCAAAATGATCATAATTTGATCTCCTTTGGCCTTCTTGCACTGTGTCCTATCCCTAGCCAAGAACATAAGGGGGCATTACCTGCTGATGTTACTTCTAAATAAATCAGTAAAAATTACGCAAGTGCAGGGTGACTGGATAATCTTTTCGGTAGCTTCCATTCATTCCCATGGGGAAACACTAACTTGTCTTTCCGCAGAATGATTCATAACAAATTGTGGCTTCAAAAATGCCACTGCGTCAACTCTTGGATGTCATTTTGGTTGGAGATCTAGTTCGATGGGGAAGTTTCACTGATGTTATCAGATGTAACGGCAGCTGTAGCTCCATGTTGTGAGTCATCTACTCACAATTATGTTCAGATGTTGAAATTAATTCTGGCTGTCACTGATGAGGAAGTGCATTGACTGCCCAAGTTAATTTCATTTGAGAGGATCATGGTTCTTGGAGATAAAAGACTTTCATTCGATCAGTCATATTGAAACAGGTACCCTGGGATGAAAATGCAGCGCATTTACCTACAAAAAACGATTCAATTAAGTATACATTTACTGTTCAATTATTCTGCTGATTTTCCAGAAATGTAAAGTATTTCATTTTGTACAGTGGGGAATAATACATATGGGAATATAACGTCTTGGGATTCAGATAATACTAATGTACAGAATTACATTGAATTGAATGGAATATGCAGAACAAGAACATGCCATTTGGTCCATATGTTGGCATTTATGCTCCACTTAAGTCTCCTCCCATTCTCCCTTTAACTTTATTAGCATAAGCCTCAATTTCACTTCATTGTCCATACAGAAATTCATGTTGGGTACATTACTCTTCCATATATTTCTTCCACATATACTTGTTTAACTTCCTTTGAAATGCATCTATACTATGTACCTCAAAGACTTCCTACTGTTGCAAGTTCCACATTTTCACCACTGTCTAGTGAAGAAGTTTATTTTCCTGTTCAATTTTAGTTGAATTCCCTGCTCAATTTCATGGTGATTGTTTTATATTGATGTCCTCTAAGTTTGTTCTTTGCCACCAAGCGGAAATACTTGTGTCTAGTGTCTAATCTTCAATTGGCTATCTCTCAAGCCTTCCTTCTCTTTTCAAAAGGAATCAGACCTACTCTGCTTATCTTTTCCTTGATAGACATAATCATGCAATCCTGGCATCATCGTCGTAAATCTTTTCTGCGCCTCCAGTGCCTCTGTATACTTTTCACAACATGATGACCAGTCAGTACAGAAGAATCTATGTGTGGTCTAAACACGGTTCAATATAGGTTTAGCATAATTTCTCTACTTTTTAGTTCTAACCCTTCAGAAATAAACTCGAGAGCTTGTTTTGCCTTTTTTTCTGCATTCTGAAGTTTAGTAATGTTTTGTAATTTATTGCATTCCTCCTCACTCACTTTTCACCTTCCGCTACTCTGATGATGTATTTATAATATATATATTTTCTGTTTTACATGCAGCTGCCAAAAGATTCTGTTCCTTGCCACGGCTCTGTACGCTCCACCTTTATTCATTAGCCTTATTTGGTGGCTTACTGAAGGCCTTTAAGAATTCTCAGTGAATTACTTCTACTGCATTACCCATGTCCATCCTCTTTGTTACCCTTTAAATAATTCAGCCTTGGAAAATATCAGTCAATGTTTTGGGCTCATGACCTTTTGAAATGGGATTAATTAAAGATTTAACAGGTTTTAAGCATGTACAGAGGCAGGGGAAGTGGGCAGGAGAAGAGAGAAGAAAAGAATGAAAGGGAATATCTGTGATAAGGTCAATCATTTGGCCTTCAAATGTGCCTGACGCTTGTGCCAGCAGCAAATAACTGTGTGTTTTCGTTGTCGATAAAGGCCCAAGTCTACCTGTCA
Source organism: Mustelus asterias (assembly GCF_964213995.1). NCBI lineage: Eukaryota > Metazoa > Chordata > Chondrichthyes > Carcharhiniformes > Triakidae > Mustelus > Mustelus asterias. Next base: position 80,312,035 of record NC_135810.1, read on the forward strand.
TTTTAGATGTTACAGCAAATACACAAACTTTGGTTTGACATTATGACATTTGACAAAGAGAATGATGATCTTACAAGGAAGAATGATGTGGCAACATGATAAACCAAAAAACAAATAATGCGTCGAGAGCAACTGTAAATGATAACAGCAGAACCATTGTAACTATTGTCCAAAGAGGTTAGAACAATGGTTACAATCTGAAGTTGTTAAAATCAATGTTGAATGCTGAAGATGGCAAAGTGCCGAATGGAATGATGTGTGCTGTTCCTTGAGTTTCCATTGAGCTTCAATGGAGCAATGTAAGAGGTTGAGGACAGAGAGGTCAGAGTGGGTGGAACAGCAAATGATCAAAAGCTGAGAGTTATGCTTACTGACTGAATGGAAATCACAGAATAGTTACAGCACAGAAGGAAGACATTCGGCCCATTGTGTTTGTGCTGGCTCCCTAAAGGAGGAATTCACCTCGTGTTACTTTGCTTGCCTGTTTCGGGCAGCCCTGCACAATCTCCATTTTCTGATAATAATCCAATTCCCTCTTGAATGCCTCCATTGAAGCTGCCTCCACCACACTCTCTGGCAATGCATTCCAGTCCCTAACGACTTGCCTTTGAAAATATCTTTCCTCATGAGACTATTGCTTCTTTTGCAAATACCCTAAATCTGTGTTTGTTCAGGAGGTGTTCAAGATAACAAACACAAGATACGCCGTAGGTGGATGCTACAGCATCAAGCTCTTTAATTATATTGAAATTAATTAAAATTCGTGGAAATCAGGTTCATGCCTCTGATTTGTGCTGGCGAGATCTCAGTTATCTCAAATCAAAATCTCACCGACCCACATCCCCGTTATGACACTCCTGCGAGGCTTAGCTCCTCTAAAGGGATTTGCACCCCCAGCTAATGGGGCTGCTAGATTTTGCCCGTTAATTCTGTTTCTCTCCACAGGTGCTGCCTGATCTGCTGAGTTTATCCAGCACTCTCTGTTTATTTCCGATTTCCAGCGTCTGCAGTATTTTGTTTTTATTTGAGTGATGGAGCAGCTTGCTGTGAATAAGGTGTGATGCCTGGTTCTATGTTCTTTATTTGACCAGAGCAAAATTCCGTACCAGCATAATTCTGTTAAAATGAAGTTGTAAGTTATGGGCGGGATTCTCTGACCTTCGCGCGGCGTCTTCCTTGTGGCGGGAGGCAGCGTGCCGTTGGCCTGTGGTGGGATCTTCTGGTCGCGCTAGTGTCAATGGGATTTCCCATTGACTCCACCCCACACCTCTGGGAAACCCGTGGTGAGGGTGCACCATCGGTGGGACCAGAAGATCCCGCCGGTGTGAAGGGTCAGAAAATTCTGGCCCGTGTTGTTGCATTTAAATAGTTCAATTTTCCAAAGAGATTGACTTTCTGATGATCTCTTTTCAAACTCAGGGTGTAACCATTCCATCTGCTCAGTTCCATTGGCTATTCAGATAGACAGAATTCACATTCTGCACACGGGAACTGCAAATACACAGACAGCAACGATTCAAACTAGATTTTCCCTTAACCAGGATATATATATTTTGTTAAAGCAGTGAGAGCATGGATTACATTCAGAGTAAAGCTGAGCAGGTTGAGTTATACTCACTGGAGTTTAGAGGAATGAGAGTGATCTGATTGAAACATTCAAGCTTCTGAGGGGACTTGACAGAGTACATGCCAAGAAGCGGGCGGCACAGTGGTGCAGTGGTTAGCACTACTGCCTCACAGCGCCAGGGACCCGGATTCAATTCCGGCCTCAGGTCACTGTCTGTGCGGAGTTTGCACTTTCTCCCTGTGTCTGTGTGAGTTTCCTCTGGGTGCTCTTGTTTTCTCCCACACTCCAAAGATATACAGATTAGGTGGATTGGCCATGCTAAATTGACCCCTAGCTTCAGTGAGATTAACAGGGTAAATACGTGGAGTTACAGGGATAGGGCCTGGGTGGGATTGTTGTTGGTGCAGGCTTGATGGGCCAAATGGCCTCCTTCTGCACTGTAGGGATTCTATTATTCTAAGATGCTTTCCCTCATGGGGAAATATAGAACCGGGAGCAGAGTTTTAGAATATCTCATTTAGGATAGAGATGAGGACTCTATTAATCTATGGAATTCTGTTCCCCAGAGAACAGTGGAGGCCATTGTGTATATTCGAGACAGATTTCTGATCTACAAGCGTGTCAAGGGTTATGGGGGGAGGTAGGAAAGATCAACTGTGATCTTATTGAATGTTGGAACAGGTTCAGGAATTACCTCTATCTGTTCCTATTTTTTATGTTCTTACATCCCTAACGTGGTATGCTGCCTTTTTCCGTGCTGACAACATTGAGATTGTGTTCACCAAATTTACTCTACCAAATGGCCCGTCATGCGATGAATTAAATTTTTTGGAATCTTCAGCAATATCATGCGCAAATGTTGTGTTTTGGTCTTCTTAAAGCTGTTCTTGTCTGTCAGTAGGAACAAATTGTCCTTGAAAGACCAGTGAAAAAGCACTTAAGCTAACATTTTGTTGGCAGGAAGTCAGACTTTAATTTGTTTTGCCCCATATTGAAAGCTTCAGACTGCACTGAATACATGAAATAACAGGAAACCAAATTTGCTGTATTAATGTCGCTGTGATCAGTTCCATTCATTATTATGACAAAAAGGTAAGCGTTTTTAATAATAGAACACAAACTGCAGTCAGGAATCTACAGATAATAGCTGTTGTTGAATACTATTGTACCAAATGTCTTGTTTATCCAACACAACACCTCATCATCCTTTTTCTTGGTTTAACACGATGGGTTGGAATTTGATCAGCCCTGGGGCTTTTTTTGGGCATCAAGTTGTCACAGTTCATAGACCTGTCTGCACCCATTGAAATCAGGGTGGGCAGGATGACATTTTTTCTACTCACTTCATTCGATCGACAACAGCATTGGGAAAGCAACACCAGCCGTGCTCCCCAACTGCTCCTTTGCTCTCCAAAGTGCGCACAGCAGGAGGAACCTGCTGCGCCGCTCTCCGGTCACCTGCTACAGCCAGCCTACTCTTCTTGAAGGCAGACTGGATCTTAAAGAGAAGCCACACTAAATTACGGAGCAATATAAATGAGGTGGCAGAGCAAAGATGTGGTGCAAGAGAAGGAGCACCTTGTTTCCTCAGAGGACAAGGAGGCCATCAAGGACCACCCTCAGAGGGAGTGGGAGCAGGTGGACAAGGATGTCAACTCCTACAGTCTGGACCTGATGACCTGGCAGCATAAGTGTAACCTAATGGTTCACAGTTTAGATTAGGCCATAAAATAACCCAGAAAACAGTCAGAGAGCTGAAGACCCCAAGCGAGTAGTCATCTTCACATACTATCTTCTATCACCACAATACCAACCTCTCACATTGTTTAATGCATCACAACCTTATTACTCACCTACCAGACCCACCAGCACTCCATGGCACTGACGCCTAATATCCCGATATTCCCTTGCACCCTCACACACCTACCAATGCTGCCAGTCTCACTCACCTCTTGCTGCTTCCACACAGCTCCAGTTATTCTATGCCAGACATATTACTCAAAAACATTGCAACATAACCACCAACATCCTTCCCTGGTAGGACAAAGTGACACACCATCAAATGAACAGGGCACAGCCCAGGGCAGGACTAGGACACCTACAATCCTGAGCCCTGCTGAAGAGATGACTGTCTACAGCATGGAACAGGCTGCAATGGAATCTGTACCATTGGGCCTCACTGAGAACATTGAGGATGTCAGCATGTTCCTGACTTATTCCCATTCACAACTCTCTCAACCTGCTATTAGACATGATGCAAAAGCTGGTAATGTGTGACCACCATCCCCTTACCCTCACCTTCCCATCCTTTTTTGTTTATTCATTCATGGGATGTGGACATCACTGGCTGAGCCAACATCTATTGCCCATCCCTAATTGCCCTTGAACTGAGTGGCCATTTCAGAGGGCATGTGGATCTGGCATCACATGCAGGGCAGACCAGGTAAGGATGGCAGATGTCTTTCCCTGAGGGAAATTAGTGAAACAATGTGTTTTCACAACAATCAACAATGGTTTCATTAGACTTTTAATTCCAGATTTTATTGGATTTGTATTTCACCGCCTGCTGTGGTGGGATTTGAACTCAGATTCCCAAAACATTAGCCCGGGTCTCTGGATTAATAGTCCAGTGACAATACCAGTAGGTTACTGCCTCCCTCAGGTTCCTGCCTTCACACGCACACATGGAGCCTCAGGAGGAAGAAAAAGAACAATAACACAGCATTAATGAAGAGGCCCTGTCCCCTCTCCTGACACTTGCAATCACCAGCTCAGATAATGGCACTGCATGTATCTTTGAGGTTAGTATTGAATTAGGAGCAGCACACAGTGAGTAATACAAGAATGAGTGGGTTGCATCTGATCTATTGGCTCACAAATCAGAGCCTGAAGGTAAAGGAGATCAAATGCCAAGGGGGAGAGGTAAAACACGTAAAGTGATAGCAACACGTAAGAAGAAGCTGATTGGCGATAGCTGGTAATTTTTTTTGGATGTGGAGATGCCGGTGTTGGACTGGGGTAAACACAGTAAGAGGTGTAACAACACCAGGTTAAAGTCCAACAGGTTTATTTGGTAGCAAATGCCACTAGCTTTCGGAGCGCTGCCCCTTCGTCAGGTGGAGTGGAGAAATGCTCACAAACAGGGCATACAGAGACACAAACTCAATTTACAGAATAATTTACAGAATAAAGGAGAGGGAGTTGCACTTTTGATTAAGGAAAACATCACGGCAGTACTGAGAGGGGATATATCCCATGGTTCATCCACTGAGTCTATATGGGTTGAACTGAGAAATAAGAAGTGGGAAATCACTTTGATAGGGTGGTACTATAGGCCCCCAAATAGTTGGTGGGAAATTGAGGAACAAATATGTAAGGAGATTACAGATAGCTCCAAGAAAAAAAGGGCAGAAATAATAGGGGATTTTAACTTTCCCAACATTGACTGGCGCAGCCATAGTATTAGAGGCTTGGATGGAGAGAAACTTGTTGAGTGTATTCAGGAGGAATTTCTCATTCAGTATGTGGATGGCCCGACTAGAGAGGGGGCAAAACTTGACCTCCTCTTGGGAAGTAAGGAAGGGCAAGCGACAGAAGTGTTAGTGAGGGATCACTTTGGGACCAGTGGCCATAATCCTATTAGTTTTAAGATAGCTATGGAGAATGATAGGTCTAGTCCAAAAGTTAAAATTCTGAATTGGGGCAAGGCCAACTTTCAACAGTTAATTGTGGGAGTCTGTGGGAAGGCAAAGGGACGTCTGGTAAGTGGGAGGCTTTCAAAAGTGTTGTTAACCAGGGTTCAGGGTAAACATATTCCTCTTAGAGTGAAGGGCAAGGCTGGTAGAAGTATGGAACCCTGGATGACTCAGGATATTGAGGCCCTGGTCAAGAAGAAGAAGGAGGCACATGACATGGCAGCTGGGATCAAGTGGATCCCTTGAAGAGTATAGAGGGTGTAGGAGTAGAGTTAAGAGAGAAATCAGGAGGCAAAAAGGGAACACGAGATTGTCTTGGCAGATATGGCAAAGGAGAATCGAAAGAACTTCTACAAATACATAAAGTGCAAAATAGTAACTAGGGAGAGAGTCGGACCTCTTAAGAATCAACAAGGTCATCTATGTGCGGATCCACAAGAAATGGGTGAGATCCTAAATGAATACTTCTCATCAGTATTCACTGTTGAGAAAAGCATGGATGTTAGAGAACTTAGGGAAATAAATAGTGATGCCTTGAGGAGTGCACATATAACAGAGAAGGAGGTGCTGGAAGTCTTAAAGCGCATCAAGGTAGATAAATCCCTGGGACCTGATGAAGTGCATCCCAGGACACTGTGGGAGGCTAGGGAGGAAATTGTGGGTCCCCTAGCAGAGATATTTGAATCATCGATAATCACAGGTGAGGTGCCTGAAGATTGGAGGGTGGTTGATGTTGTGCCTTTGTTTAAGGGGGGCTGCAAGGAAAGCCCTGGGAACTACAGGCTGGTGAACCTCACATCTGTAGTGGGTAAGTTGTTAGAAGGTATTTTGAGAGATAGGATCTACAGGCGTTTAGAGATGCAAGGACTGATTAGGGACAGTCAGCATGGCTTTGTGAATGGAAAATCATGTCTCACAAATTTGATTGAGTTTTTTGAAGGGGTAACCAAGAAGGTAGATGAGGGCAATGCAGTTGATGTTGTCTACATGGACTTTAGCAAGGCCTTTGACAAGGTACCAGATGGTAGATTGTTGCATAAGGTTAAATTTCACAGGATCCAAGGTGAGGTAGTCAAATGGATACAAAATTGGCTTGAAGACAGAAGACAGAGGGTGGTTGTAGAGGGTTGTTTTTCAAACTGGAGGCCTGTGACCAGTGGTGTGCCTCAGGGGATTGGCGTTGGGTCCACTGTTATTTGTTATTTATATTAATGATTTGGATGAGAATTTAGTAGGCATGGTTAATAAGTTTGCAGATTACACCAAGATTGGTGGCATGGTGGACAGTGAAGAAGGTTATCTAAGATTGCAACAGGATCTTGATCAATTGGGCTAGTGGGCTGACGAATGGCAGATGGAGTTTAATTTGGATAAAAGCGAAGTGATGCATTTTGATTGATCGAACCAGGGCAGGACTTACTCAGTTAATGGTAGGGCCTTGGGGAGAGTTATAGAACAAAGTGATCTAGGGGTACAGGTTCCTTGAAAGTGGAGTCACAGGTGGACAGAGTGGTGAAGAAGGCATTTGGCATGCTTGGTTTCATTGGTCAGAACATTGAATACAGGAGTTGGGACGTCTTGTTGAATTTGTACAAGACATTGGTAAGGTCACAATTGGAAAACTGTGTACAGTTCTGGTCACTCTTTTATAGAAAGGATATTATTAAACTAGAAAGAGTGCAGAAACAATTTACTAGGATGTTACCGGGACTTGATGATTTGAGTTATAAGGAGAGGTTGGATAGACTGGGACTTTTTCTCTGGAGCGTAGGAGGCTGAGGGGGGATCTTATAGAGGTCTATAAAATAATGAGGGGCACAAATCAGCTAGATAGTCAATATCTTTTCCCAAATGTATGGGAGTCTAAAACTAGAGGGCATAGGTTTAAGGTGAGAGGGGAGAGATACAGAAGTGTTCAGAGGGGCACTTTTTTCACACAGAGGGGTGTGAGTGTCTGGAACAAGCTGCCAGAGGTAGTAGTAGAGGTGAGTACAATTTTGTCTTTTAAAAAGCGTTTAGACAGTTATATGGGTAAGATGGGTATAGAGGGATATGGGCCAAACACAGGCAATTGGACTGGCTTAGGGGTAAAAAATGGGTGGCATGGACGAATTGGGCCGAAGGGCCTGTTTCCATGCTGTAAACCTCTATGGCTCTATGACCATCCCAACACTCCCATGCCCACCTGACCTCTCCAGGCCCCCTAATATTTTTCATGTCTCCTCCATTCTCTCCTGGCCCTTTCCATATCCCATGTCTCCTCATATCCACCATTTCTCTTCCAAGATCCATATGTATCCTTCATGCCTCCTCACATCCTCATGCCTGCTCCATTCCCCCATGCATCCTCCACACTCACACTCTGACCTTCTAGTAAAGACCAATGAGCCTTTGGCAAGCATATCAGATCTTTGAAACGTTCAAAAACTGACAGGGTAAGCAAAACGACTTTGAAAACTAATATGAAAAAATACTATGCTTACAAATTCAAAGTGTCAATCAACCAATCATTCATAGTATCAATGCCAAAAATCTTTAATCCACTTCAGACATCTCAATCTGGAGTAAATAAACACAAAGGCATTGAAAAACTGTTCAAAGATACAGCACATTATTTCAAGGTGAAGATATAAATCAAACAAACTCATCACTCCCTTCAAGCCTGCTGAGCCATCCTTGGCACTCAGCCAGGCATTCTTAATGAGGCCATCTGGCCCACAGGTTTTTGACCATCTATTCTGACCGCTTCATAGATAAATGCTTCCGCTGATCTCCAAAAATATCTCATGAACTTATCCCCACAGACAATATTGACACAGCTTATAGGGGTGTATTTGTGTTGGTTGACATCTTTATTACCTTTTAATAAACTGGTCTTCCTTTGAAAAATATTTTCAATGTCGGGTATTTATTTATATAACATTAGGAGGTGTAAAGTGGATAAAGACATTTTGTCATTAATACTGTGAATGGCTATGTATAAGTGACAGCTTTATGAGAAGGTAAGAGGGACATTGTATTTCAAAGGGAATGTTAAATGGTTTTGCTCCTGATTCCCAGCTCAAGACTAGGTTTCTCTCATGGTTCATGACTCCTCTGACCACCATAATAATTGTGGTTGGGGTGGGGGGAGAAGTCGCGGGGGGGGGGGGGGGGGGGGTGGCAGGGGGGGCGGCTGGAGGGAGTTGAAATGCACACCCAGGAAATGGAACCAACACATGTGCAAGTTAGCTACCCACACCCTTATCCAGCACCAGCAAACATTGCCAGAAGTTGGCATGAGGGAGGGAATCCCAGAGTAGGGTCCCAGGATGACCAGTCAAACAGTCTAGGGTCACCTGAGTGCATCTCACTCTCCAACTGTGATTTTGTTCTGAATGGCTAATTAAATGCCACTCCAGGGTCTCATAATGTCCCACCCTCATCACTGGCCTCATCTGTTTGACTGGCCTTAGCGATCCCACCTCACTAATCTTTTTCCAGGCCTTCATGGCTGCTTCTTGTCTGGGATCTACTGAACATGTATGATGTCAGACTGTTGATCCTCTGAATTGCTTGTTCTCTTTCTGTTGGATCATGAGATGTCCCCATCACTATGACTACAATCTCAGCATCTACATGTGTTTCATACTCTTGACCCTATCTGTCTCCTAGTCCTCTAAAGGAACAGGGTCGCCTAGAGAGGATGGTTCCTCACCCTGCGAGGTGAAAACCTTGTGAAAACCTGACACACTACGCTGCTAGCAATCCCTTGATGAGGATATGCAGCCATACGGCATATTAATATAGAATTCACTGAGCTCTCCTAGCAACAATGGAAAGTATTCCCAATCCCTTGCGCATGACTGAGGATCTGAGTGGGTGATGGTTTTTAGGTTGTCACGTTACAAGGGATATATCAACACTGAGTAAGAACACGTGCTGGAGACATGGAGAGCAGCAGGGAGCCCCCATCGCAGGGCACAGGACACTCGGCTCAACTGGATGCAGATGCTGAGCTTAGGGGATCACCCACAACATGGCCAGTTCTGGAGCAGCAGCAGAAAATGAATGAAAGGTTACAAGTGAATCGAGAGTAATGGGGGGAGCAAGCAGGAAAGTGGAGTTCTGGTCACAATCAGGTCAGCCAGATCATATTGAATGGCGGAGCAGGTTTGAGTGCAGAATGGCCTACTCCAGCACCTATTCCTTATGTTATGTCAGGATTTCCAGAGGCATCGCATGTGATTAACGATTGATGGAGTCCAGTTTAAATGCAAGTACCACCATGTCTCAGTCATTTGCTCTGATGTCCATTTCCGTGGAAAGAGTGAACCCCCTGTGAGAAGCATCAGACACAACAGGGAACCACGTGTATGGTGGCCCTCACCAACGGTGTGCACATTCTGGTTGCTGCTTGAAACATGTTGGAGGAAACACTCACCTTGGTGAGTGTTCATGGTGCTCCTACCTGTTGCACACCTTCCCCCGACCCCCCATAGTCAAAGTCTGACATGATGGTGACTCCTGCTGCAATGGCTGTGTCTTCCGCTGCAGATGTACAGATGGGGCAGTCTTTGGTGGGGCCCTTATGGGCTCCAAAACCCAAACAATGTCAGCTTCAAGCATTTCATCTAACAGAGCAGAGGAACGAGTGACCTGTTTAAATGCAGGGTGGGGGGGGGGGAATACAACAGTGATGTTAAAAAAAAGGAAGAGAAAGCATCACAAGGAAGAGGCCTGGGTGTCAATTCTGTCATATATTAGTTTAATTGTCAATGTTTATGCATCATATATCAACTCTCCAGTGTCCGTCCATCTCCAATATTGTCTTACACCCACCCAGTGGCCACCAGCCTTGAGGAAATGGCATGACAAGATTGGAATACAGTCAGTGAGTGAAACTTAAATGAAATGATTAATGATTGTGGGAATACTATCCGTTGTGGCTGGGAGAGCTCAGTGAGTTCTGCATTAATGTGCTATATGGCTGCATTTCCTCATCTTAACTGAATTGCTTGAAGTCTGTCACAATTATCTCTAGCAGCGAGGTGAGTGGCTTCAGGGTCCCTGGTCATATTAGGTTCTTCCTCCGCCATCTTCCTTCCTCTCCTAAAGATGCAGAGTGCTCATCACTTTCTTCCTCTTACAGTTCCTGTCTGCTCTGCAGTGCTACATTATACAAGGCCAAACAGGCCAACCAATTCTGGACAATATTGTTCACACATGCAGAAGAGCTACAGGTCTGTCCATGCAGCTGAATCACATTTTCAGCCATCCAATGGATTGCTTTACGATAGCTGCTGTAATCAAGTGACTCCAGTTCCTCAGTTATAGGGCTCTTCGCGGTCCTTAGAGGGTAACACTTGTCTCCATGCAGCCATCCATTGACCTGCTTTTCTGATGTAAATATCAGTGGGAGAATTGACTGCCATATAATGATGGAAACATGGCAGTTTCCTGGATATTGTGTGCAGGTGTGCATGAAAAGCTTCCAATGGTTATAAAGCATAATGGAATGGAATAACTTTAAATTGATGAATCCTCCTGGTTGATCTGGGAATGCTTTGACTCCTCACGTGTGTGCAGTCTATGACTTCCTATACCTGTGGGAATCCAACTAGAGCAACAAATCTGAAGCTCTTTTCCTTCTGTCTGGATTCCTTAGTTGCAACGTGGCAATAAATGGTGGCCCTAATAAGTGTAGCATCGGTCATCTGGGAGCTGAAATTGCGCACAGCAGGTTGTGAAATCTGTCCCTGGAATGAGCCGGAGGTGAAGAGATTCAGGACGATGTTGACCTTGACGGCAATGTGTGTCTGCATGGTTCACCTGGAGGGAGGTCTTCTCCCAGGAAGATGCAGCAATGAGCTGCTGAGAATCCTGAGTTTCTCAAGGCACTGTCGCTCAGGCATGTTTAGAAAACTGATCCTCTGTCTGTATACTACTACCACTAGCTCACCGTCACCTTCTCAAGGGCAACTAGGGTCTAGCCAGCGATGCCCACATCCCATAAATGAATAATCGAAACTCTGGGAGTATTGCCATCAGCTCACTGGAATTGAGTGTTCATCCCTCCTGTCCCGTGGGATGGCAGGTGGCAGAGTAGAGGACAGCTGCTGTTCCTGGTGCTGGTACTGCTGCCTCAAAATCCAGGGTAGCACTGTAAAAACTGCTTCCAGGCTAACAGCTGGAAAGGGCAAACCATAGCAACAAAACTCTGCAGTCGCAGAAATGACCTCCAAAGTCATGGAAATCACCTCCAAAGCAGTGAACAAGCCCTGTGAGCTAAAGCCTTTCACTTCGGTAAAGAAACCACTGCTATCGTTCAGTATTTTTGATTTGATTTGATTTATTATTGTCACATGTATTGGTATACAGTGAAAAGTATTATTTCTTGCGCGCTATACAGACAAAGCATACCGTACATAGAGAAGGAAAGGAGAGGGTGCAAAATGTAGTGTTACAGTCATAGCTAGGGTATTGAGAGAGATCAACTTACTGCGAGGTAGGTCCATTCAAAAGTCTGATGGCAGCAGGAAAGAGCTGTTTTTGAGTCGGTTGGTACGTGTCCTCACGTATCTTTTCCCCAATGGGAGAAAGTGGAAACGAGTATGTCTGGGGTGCGTGAGGTCCTTAATTATGGGTCATTAATTATTTAATGTTTCTTCAGTTGACCAATTTCAGAGCTCCATAAACCGTGCTGTTTGCTCACCTTGTTAAACCTGGCAATACTCAGGCAGTGCAAGAAACCTGTGTACTGGTAATTAAAGCCAGAATTCAAGATTAAATTCACATTTAATTACATATTTAAATTGCTGATGTTTGACCAGCTCAGAAACGTGTAACAGTTAAATGTTGGTGTTGGCAGATTCCAATATGCTGACCTTTTTTGATGTTTCAATGTTTGTATACACTGACACTCACCACACTCCCTCTCCATCAGCCCTCCTCCCATTTCTATCAATGTTGCTTTGGTACAGTATCGAGGGAAATCAATGGGATCCCTGTGCGCACCTGTCCTCCATCCTTCATTTCACCCCCCCCCCCACAACCCCCCCACCCCACCATCACCACCTGCGCCCCCCCCCCCCCCCCCCACCCCGACCCTTACCCTTTTCACTGGGTTGGGATGGGTCAAACTTTTCCCTCAGAACTTTTGCTTCAATTTACAATACTTTATAAAGAGATTCATGGTAGGTTAGAACTTTAAAATTCAGGGCTTTGCAAAATGTTCTGGTTGGATGAACATCAATTTGTAAGGTGGTGTAAAACTGTCAGTTCGCGCAATCCAATGTGTTTGCATTTAGATGCATGCAGGCAGCTCTGGGATGGAGGACAATTTTTTTTTTAATGACATACTCTTATGTTCCAGTCACTGATAATGTGATTCAGAGCCAGGTTGTGAAGGTAAATGTTTCAAAATTGTCTTTTATTATGGCTTAGTTTCTAAAACTGGCAACAAATACAAGAAAATATATTTTCCAATTTAAGAATTTGTAAATGGACATCAGAATGTTTTCCTGATTTGTTAACCATCGATGATTTTTAGTCAGTGAATATGCACATGAGGTTAGCAGCTTTGAATAAAACACTCCATTTCACTTGTTATAGTCACTCAATCCATTCTGGAAGTAAACAGAACAATCTGAAATGCAAAACAGTGGTTAGCACATTGATTTTGAATAGGCTATCAATGAAAGCTCGCCATGTGATTTATATTTGTGAGATAATTAATTCATTTTCTTCCACTATGGTGCAGAAGAATAATCAAGTTTTCAAAGTCCATAGGCCAGGAAATTGATGAAGCCACAGGGATCACAATGCCAGATCACCTCACACACGGTTAAGCAGATGCAGGCAGCACTAAAGTGCCATGCACCACCACGATTGTGCCAATCAGCCCAGAGCAAAATAAACTGCTAACTGGCTGCACGCTTAGCAGGAGGCCCAGATGTGTTCACAGCTAGCATGTCTTACATCTTAATAGCAACCTGTCCCTCTTTAAAATGGAATTACATTACCCAGTCCAGGACAGCCTGCTCTCTAGTTGGTTCCTCAACGTATTGGTCGAGAAAACAAACCCTTATACATTCCAGGAAATCCTCCTCCATTGCATTGCTATCAGTTTGGTGAGTCCAATCAATATGCAGATTGAAGTCACCCATAATAACTGTTGTACCCTTACTGCAAGCATATCTAATTTCCTGTTTGATGCCATCCCCAACCTCACTACCACTGTTTGGTGGTCTGTACACAACTCCCACTAACGTTTTTTGTCCTTTGGTGTTCTGCAGCTCCATCCAGACAGATTCCACATTGTCCAGGCTAATGTCCTTCCTTACTATTGTGTTAATCTCCTCTTGAACCAGCAATGCTACCCCACCCTCCTTTCCTTTCCATCTATCTTTCCTGAATATTGAATACCCCTGGGTGTTGAGTTCCCATCCTTGGTCACCCTGGGGCCAGGTCTCCATGATCCCAATTACATCATATCCATTAATGACTGCCTGTGCAGTTAACTCATCCACCTTATTACAAATGCTCTTCGCATTGAGACACAGAGACTTCAGGCTTGCTTTTTTAGGCATTTATTGCCCTCTTTAAAATTATGATGTAATGTGGCCCTTTTTGATTTTTGTTTTTGGTTTCTCTGCCTTCCACTTTTCCCCTCACTGCCATTTGTTTCTTTTCCCACTTTACTTCCCTCTGATTTCCTGCATCGACTCCCATCCCCCTGTCACATTAATTTAAATCCTCCCCAACAGCAAACACTGTCCCAGGACATTGGGTCCGGACCTGCCCAGGTGCAGACCGTCCGATTTATACTGATCCCACCTCCCCCAGAACCAGTTCCAATTTCCTAGGAATTTGAATCCCTCCCTCTTGCACCATTCTTCAAGCCACATATTCATCTTTGTTATCCTGACATTCATACTCTGACTAGCACGTGTCACTGGTTGCAATCCTGAGATTACTACCTTTGAGGTCCTACTTTTTAGTTTAACTTCTAACTCCCTAAATTCAGCTTATAGGTCCTCATTGCATTTTTTACCTATATTATTGGTGCCTATATGGACCACGACAGCAGGCTGTTCACCCTCCCCCTCCAGATTGCCCTCCAGCTGCTCTGAGACATCCTTGACCCTTGCACCAGGGAGGCAACATACCATCCTGGAGTCTCGTTTGCATCCATAGAAACGCCTATCTATTCCGTTTACAATTGAATCCCCTATCATGAGAGCTCTGTCATTTTTCCTGCCCTCCTGTGCAGCAGAGCCAGCCACAGTGCCATGAACCTGGCTGCTGCTGCCTTCTCCTGGTGAACCATCTCCCCTAACAGTAACCAAAACGATATATCTGTTTTGGAGGGAGATGATCACAGGGGACCCCAGCACTGCCTTCCTACTCTTCCTCTGTCTGGTGGCCACCCTTTCCCTACTTCCCTCAGTAATTTTTATCTGCGGTGTGACAGGCTCACTGAGTATGCTGTCCAAGAATTCCTCAGCATCGCGGATGCTCCAAAGTGAATCCATTAAGCGGCCTGACAGGAGCTGCAGTTGGACACACATCCTGCATGTGAAGGAGCCAGGGACAACGGAAGTGTCCCTGAATCCCCACATCGCACAGGAGGAACATGGCATGGGTCTGGGATCTCCTGCCATGACTTAACCCTTAAGTTAATTTAACAACAACAACTACAATGACAAGAGAAAAAAATGAGAAGAAAGAAAAGAAAAATTACTTCCCAGTCACCAGCCAATCACTTATCTGGTTGCTGGCTGTGACGTCACGGTTCGATTTCTTTCTACTTCTATCTTGCCCTCGAGTCTCCCTTGCAAGTCCACCTTTCCGAAGGTGAGTGATGCTCCCTGGGCTGTACTTGTCCTCTTCCCACTCCTCAAGTCTCCTTCGCAAGTCCGCTTTTCTGTTCTTCCCAAAGGCTTGGAGACCTGAAAAAATGCAGTGTTAACAGAATGGGGCTGAGCGAGCAGCTTTGGTGGAACAATGAGGGCCATGAGGCTTCCTGGATTGTGTCTGATCTGCTGTGGAGCTGTCAATCTGAGCCGGTCAAAGTGGCCAGACTGCACCTGCTGCTCATTCAGACCATGAAAGGGAACCCCCGACTGACATCTGTCAGTCTGAGGACTTCAAAGGGACCTTCCCACTCCTGGGGCTTTTGAGTGCCAGCATATAGGGAGGCCAGAGCACCTGGCGTAAAGCCTGGTAATGGTATATAAATGTCTATTTTTGAATGGGTGGGAACCTGATTGGGGCTGGCGGGGAGGGCTGGGAGAATCGCGAGGGGTTTGCTGCCCGGTTGGAATCTTGTTTTAGCCCTGATGGCTGATTCAACGAGCCATCAAGATCCCCACCCGAGGCTAGCAGGCCCGGTGAATCCCTTCAGTACTTTTGTAAAATAATCATTTTAATATGGGTTTGGAAAGCAGCTGTTTCTTTTATATATGGTTTCATAAAATCTAGCTGTTTCTTTCACATTTATTCTTATTCCTGGATGGAGCCACCATCAGAATGGTTGTTCTCCAGCAGCACGTTACATGAAACAGCAGCTTTATAAATAATACAGTTAATACACAATGTCTGAGACTTATTAGTGAACACAACAAGACTGTAAAAAGAAGGATATCTGCTTACTTGCAGCCTGCTGTGGGAACAGCAGAATCTGGCTGATTTTGTGCTATTATTTGTCTGAACAACAGGCTATGGCATGATTTAAGCTTTCCGCTCAATGTTGTGTCTTTGTCAGCTTAGTGTCTTCTGAAGAGGAATCTGATTTAAAGTGTGGTATTTTGTTCATAAACAGTGTAAGACAATCCTAATGTTGTATATTAAAACGTGAAAGTGTCATAGAAATCATAGAAACCCTACAGTGCAGAAGGAGGCCATTCGGCCCATCGAGTCTGCACCGACCACAATCCCACCCAGGCCCTACCCCCACATATTTTACCCACTAATCCCTCTAACCTACGCATCCCAGGACTCTAAGGGGCAATTTTTAACCTAGCCAATCAACCTAACCTGCACATCTTTGGACTGTGGGAGGAAACCGGAGCACCCGGAGGAAACCCACGCAGACACGAGGAGAATGTGCAAACTCCACACAGACAGTGACCCGAGCCGGGAATCGAACCCGGGACCCTGGAGCTGTGAAGCAGCAGTGCTAACCACTGTGCTACCGTGCCGCCCAAGATAATGCCGATCTTTTGAAGGTTCTTTTGTTACTAAATATCTGGCCGTTCTGTATAATGTCAAAGCTATTTTTTCCAGTTGGGAATAGAGGAGAAATGGTCATAATTCTCCTCAAATATGGAGTAATGAAATGTTTTAAAAGAATTCCTTTATTACCAGCACAAACACAATTGTTTTTTTAATTTAAGAATCTTGCAACTTTAAATTGAACGTGGATATCTGGAAGATTCAACACCTGAGACATTGAGCCAACACCTTACATATTCATGTGGTTAACCCACATGTTTTCTTCAAACTGTATTTAAAGCCAATATCAGTAAAACAAACTGTATCTGCATTTCAGAACTTCAACTTATAACACTATAATTTGTAAGAATAAAAACATTGATTGAGGTCAGTGTTTTTGCAGGAGTGTAGGTGGAGAAGTTAGGATTATGGGGAATTAAGAATATTTTTATAATTAATTTACCTTTCGTTGTCAATTTGTGAATCCCATTAATAGTTCAAATTGATAAGAGTTTGCAAAGTTTCCTACCAGTAAAAATAAGCCTCGTCTCCTCAAACACTTATTATCCTCTGTATTTTGTTTCCCGTGAAAAGGTGACATCCATTTGTTTTCACTTCTGGTGTTCTAGGTTTAAATTCAGTCAGATATAAATAACCGTGATTTTCTCATTGATGATTGGTGTTAGTCTTGTGAAATTTGGCCTCCGCCACAATTTTGTCAGATTCGTACTTGGCTTTTGATTTATATTATGATGCTGCTATGAAGTTAAATTTGGTTCATGAGGCGTTACCTTCTGGGAACACACACTGTCCAGAGGGTAAGTTAGGCCTATTACCTAGATTATCAGATGAAGCCATTAACAGAACAGAACAATGACTACTCAGTGCTATTTTTACTTGAGACAGTTAGGCCCATGGGAAGATTTAGAGAAAAGTTCAAATTTACAATGTTGGAATGATTTCAATGCAATGGATTTACTTAAACGGGCAATATGGTGGCTATAGTTCTCTCATCGAAGGCAGGAGATTTTAATTCATCATGGTAGCTGGGCTCTTCCAATTCATGACACAAAGAGCAGTGAGATGGGTTGGAGGTTAAGCTTTTAGTTTCCTACACCTCTGAATAAATATTGGTGTGAAGCATGCTTGAGCTTTATATGAGTGACCAGTGAGACTGAACACAAAAAAACCTCTAGTGCAATTTGTAACAACTATCTCAACTGAATATGTTTCACCAAATAAATTTGGTTGCTCTGTCCAAAAATGCATGGTAATTCAATTCCTTTGCAACATACAGCAAGCAGTAATTTTAGTAGTGGATTTGCCAAGTAGTAGGAGAGGAATCTGGGGTGATGTTAATGGAGTAATAAGGAATCTCTCTCTCTCCCTTGAGTTAAATAAAGCCCTATCTCTACAGTCTAAAAATCCAGCACTGGAGATAGAGGCACGATCAGAGAGACTTTGGAAAAAGACATCAGCAGAAAAATATACTTGAGATTTTTTCACTCTTTCTCGCTTCCTGGAAATAAGCGCAAACCCCCCAGTTCAAGAGATCAAGTCCTACCAATGAACTGAGATCTTGTAAGAATTGCAACATCTTCTACCTGCTCCAAGGAGCCAGATAACTTCAATCAGCCACAATATTTAATAATCTACGCTCCAAAGACAGGCAAAGAATTATTAACCTTATTTGGACTCTTTCCATACTTCTGATACACGTGTATGTGTGTGCATGTGTGTGCGCGTGTGTGCACACATGTGTGTGTGCACGTGTATGTGTGCATGCCTGAATGTGTGTGTGTGTATGTCCGTGGTGTGTGTGTGCCTGCGTGTGTGTGTGTGTGTGTGTGCGCATGCCTGAGTGTGTGTGTTTGTGCGTGCGTGCATGCGTATGTGTGTGCGTGCGTGTGTTTGTGTGTGCCTTTGTGTGTGCGTGTGTGTGTTTGCGTGTGTATGTGTGTGTGTGTGCGTGCATGTGTAAGTGTGTGCGTGCGTGTGTGTGCCTTTGTGCATTGTGCGCCTGTATGTGTATGTGTCCATGCGTGTGTGTGTGCCTGTATGTGTATGTATGCGTGCGTGCGGAAAGGGAAGAGAGGGGTTAGGAGAGCGATAGTGGTGGGGGATGCGTCAGTTAGAGGCACAGACAGGCGATTCTGTGGGGGCGAACGGGACTCCAGGATGGTAGTCTGCCTACCTGGTGCTGGGGTCACAGATGTCTCCGAGCGGATAGGAGGCATATTAAAAGGGGAAGATAAAGAAACGGATGTCATTATACACATTGGTGGAAATGACGTAGATAGAAAGAGTAGGGGGGTCCTAAGAGAGCAATTCAGGGAGTTGGGAAATAGGTTAAAAAGTAGGGTCACTAGGGTGGCCATCTCTGGGCTGCTCCCAATGCCTCGTGCCAGTGAGGCTAAGAATAGGGAGTTGGTTCAAATGAATGCATGGCTAAAGGACTGGTCCAGGAGGGAGGGCTTTATTTTCATAGACCAAGGTTTGGTTTTCAGGAGAGGATGGCACCTGTACAAGAGGGAGGGGTCACAACTAAGTTGGAAGGGCACAAATATCCTGGCTGGGAGCTTTGCTAATGCAGTTCGGGGGGGTTTAAACTAGTATGGCAGGGGGGTGGGGATCAAACTATTAGGTCTATAAGTGTGGTGGCTGGGGACGAGCTTGGGGCTGGGACAAGGTTGGCAAAGAAGGAGAGCACTCTGGGGGAGGACGACCTCACTGAGCCTGGAGGTCTGGAGTGCTTATACTTCAATGCAAGGAGCGTAGCAGGTAAAACAGACGAACTTGGGGCCTTAATGCGCACGAGGAATTTGGATGTGGTTGCGGTGACAGAGACTTGGTTGAAAGAGGGACAGGACTGGCAGCTGAATATTCCAGGGTACAAGTGTTTTAGGCGAGACAGAGGAGGGACCAAAAGAGGTGGGGGAGTAGCGGTATTGGTTGGAGAGCATATTACAGCGGTGCAGAGGGAGGACAATTCGGAGGAGTCGTGTAGCGAGTCACTCTGGGTGGAGCTTAGAAACAGGAAAGGCGCAGTCACTATGTTGGGGGTGTACTACAGGCCCCCCAACAGCCCAAGGGAAGTGGAAGAATGGATATGTCAGAAGATACTGGATAGGTGCAGGAAATATAGGGTTGTTGTAGTGGGAGACTTCAATTTCCCTGGTATAGACTGGAAATCGCTGAGGGCAGGGACTCTGGATGGGGAGGAATTTGTAAAATGTGTACAGGAGGGTTCGTTGGAACAATATGTGGACAGCCCAACTAGAGAGGGGGCTATACTGGACCTGGTACTGGGGAATGAGCCCGGTCAGGTCTTCAAAGTTTTGGTTGGGGAACATGTGGCAAATAGTGACCACAATTCTGTTAGCTTTAGGATAGTGATGGAAAAGGATGAGTGGTGTCCCAAGGGTAAGGTGTTGGATTGGGGGAAGGCTAACTTTATTGGGATCAGGCAGAAATTGGCAGCTCTTGATTGGGAGAGGCTGTTTGAGGGTAAATCCACATCTGGTATGTGGCAGTCTTTTAAGGAACGGTTGTTAGGGCTATAGGACAAGCATGTGCCTGTAAAAAAGAAGGATAGGAAGGGTAGGATTAGAGAACCGTGGATAACCAGGGAAATTGAGGGACTGGTCAAAAGGAAAAGAGAGGCACATGTTAGGTCCAATCAGCTAAAAACGGAGGGAGCTCTGGAGGAGTACAATGAAAGTAGGAAAATACTCAAACGGGGAATTAGAAGAGCAAAAAGGGGTCACGAAATGTTCTTGGCAGACAGGATTAAGGAGAATCCCAAGGCATTTTATTCATACATTAGGAACAAAAGGGTTGTTAGGGAAAAAATCGGACCTCTCAGGGACAAAAGTGGGGACTTATGCTTGGAGCCCAAAGAGGTAGGGGAGATCCTAAATGAATACTTTGCGTCGGTATTCACAAAGGAGAGGGATGTGTTGACTGGGAGTGTCTCGGAGGGGAGTGTTGAACCGTTGGAGAAAATCTCCATTACAAAGGAGGAAGTGTTAGGTTTGTTAGAGAATATAAAGACTGACAAATCCCCAGGGCCTGATGGAATCTATCCAAGGCTGCTCAGGGAGACGAGAGGTGAAATCGTTGGGCCTCTGACGCAAATCTTTGTCTCGTCACTGGACGCAGGTGAAGTCCCAGAGGATTGGAGGATAGCCAATGTGGTCCCGTTATTTAAGAAGGGTAGGAAGGATAACCCGGGTAATTATAGGCCGGTGAGCTTGACGTCCGTGGTGGGGAAGTTGTTGGAGAAGATTCTTAAAGATAGGATGTATGCGCATTTAGAAAGAAATAAACTCATTAACGATAGTCAACATGGTTTTGTGAGAGGGAGGTCATGCCTCACTAACCTGGTGGTGTTTTTTGAAGAAGTGACCAAAATGGTTGACGAAGGAAGGGCCGTGGATGTTGTCTATATGGACTTTAGTAAAGCGTTTGACAAAGTCCCTCATGGTAGGCTAGTGAAAAAGGTTGGATCCCATGGGATAAAGGGGGAGGTGGCTAGATGGGTGGAGAACTGGCTTGGTCATAGAAGACAGAGGGTGGTAGTGGAAGGGTCTTTTTCCGGCTGGAGGCCTGTGACTAGTGGTGTACCGCAGGGCTCTGTATTGGGACCTCTGCTGTTTGTGATTTATATAAATGATCTGGAAGAAGGAGTAACTGGGGTGATCAGTAAGTTTGCGGACGACACAAAACTGGCAGGACTTGCAGATAGTGAGGAACATTGTCAGAGGCTACAGAAGGATATAGATAGGCTGGAAATTTGGGCAAGGAAATGGCAGATGGAGTTCAATCCTGATAAATGCGAAGTGATGCATTTTGGTGGGAATAATGTAGGGAGGAGCTACACGATAAATGGAAGAACCATAAAGGGTGTAGAGACGCAGAGGGACCTGGGTGTGCAAGTCCACAGATCTTTGAAGGTGACGTCACAGGTGGAGAAGGTGGTGAAGAAGGCATATGGCATGCTTGCCTTTATAGGACGGGGCATAGAGTATAAAAGTTGGGGTCTGATGTTACAGATGTATAGAACGTTGGTTCGGCCGCATTTGGAATACTGCGTCCAGTTCTGGTCGCCACACTACCAGAAGGACGTGGAGGCTTTGGAGAGAGTACAGAGGAGGTTTACCAGGATGTTGCCTGGTATGGAGGGGCTTGGTTATGAGGAGAGATTGGGGAAACTGGGGTTGTTCTCCCTGGAAAGACGGAGGATGAGGGGAGACTTAATAGAGGTGTATAAAATTATGAAAGGCATAGATAGGGTGAACGGTGGGAAGCTTTTCCCCGGGTCGGTGGAGACGTTCACGAGGGGTCATAGGTTCAAGGTGAAGGGGGGGAGGTTTAACACAGATATCAGAAGGACATATTTCACACAGAGGGTCGTGGGGGCCTGGAATGTGTTGCCGGGCAAGGTGGTGGAGGCGGACACACTGGGAACATTTAAGACTTATCTAGACAGCTATATGAACGGAGTGGGAATGGAGGGATACAAAAGAGTGGTCTAGTTTGGACCAGGGAGCGGCGCGGGCTAATTGTTCCTTGTTTCTCGTTTCAAGGCTTCATTCTATGATCATCTTGCTGGTGCCAGTACAGAGCGAGACTGCGGATAGTTGGGAACCTGTCTCGGGGGCAGGGAATTCATATGGTGTTCGTGGAAGTGGAAATGACTAGGGTTGGGAAGCATTTTCCGATCAGGGCCATTGTGATCTCCTGGACTCGTTTCGATCGCCTCAGGGGGTCGGAGAGGAATTTCCCAGATTTTTTTTCCCCATATTGGCCCTGGGGTTTTTCACTCTGGGTTTTCGCCTCTCCCTGGAGATCACATGGTCTGGAATGGGGGGGTGGGGGTGAGTTAATAGGTTGTAATGAACAAAGCATCGTAGCTGTGAGGGACAGCTCGGTGGATAGGATATTGGTATGTAGATAGGCTGGAAAATTGGGCGGGGATCCTGGATTCAGGATTCAATTCTGGACCGGGGAGCGGCGCGGGCTTGGAGGGCCGAAGGGCCTGTTCCTGTGCTGTATTGTTCTTTGTTCTTTGTTCTTTGTGTGCGTGAGGTGCCACATTTCTTATTATTTTGTTCTTGGGTTTAGTGGCTAATAAACTTGCTCTTTCTTTGACTCAAGAAAGCCTCGTTGATTGGCTCCTTATTGTTCACTGCATAGATAGTAAAACAAAAATGGATTTACAAATACATCTATGTGGAAAATAAATTTAAAAACCTTTGTTACGACTAACCCAGGAGGCCGGATACAGGAGGGAGAGTACACTCCTCCTCATCTAGTTGTGACAATGTCAAGGAACTGATACTGAGGCAGGATTCCATCTAATAACATCATAATCTTTTCTCTCTTGGTTTATGAATGGTCTGACCTTTGAAATATGAATACAGACTTTAATCCATTCTTGTGTTATTTGACTTGGTCCCAGTCATCGTTATTGAGCACATAACACACATGAAAGATTCAGATATGTTAAAACCAGAGAAAAGTTGATGTAGTTTTCACCATCATAACCCAGCAACTAATTTTGAAATACCTTTGCAGTTTGTATCCTCAATTTATATGTTCTATTATTTCCATTGAAAAAATTCCATTCACTTTTTTCTATTTTTGCAGGAGAAGTGGAAGTCTTATTGTCAGTGTTCCAGATAATAACAATCGTTTGTGCCGAGAGAGACCATCATTCCTTTGGGCTGTATGCTCTTCACTGAGCTATTTTATAGGTGAATAATTGAAAATCATATTTCTCCATTCCGTGGAAAGCCACTCAGTAAGGAACCACTCAAATAATACAGCTGTTGAACCCAGCAGAATGTGGTTTCGTAAATAGTAGGGGTGGTGGAAGTCCTAATCTCTTAAGTCTGAAACAACAATCAGGAACAGTCTGGGCTAGAGAACATAGCTCTGACTGAGTATCCAACGAGAATCAGTTAATTTGGAAGTGTTCTCATTTGGATGATTCTGATTAGCATTCTTTCAGAGCCCAACAGAGATGAAGGAATTTCAGGAATTGGAAGAGGTTATTTCACCAACTAATTATTTTTTTCCAAAGATTAAAATCAGTTAAACTTCTGCATTCCAGAATTGCATGTCTCGCTTGCATGAGCGGCAATGGTATTTTCAATTGTGGAAATTCTTAGGGAAATTCCCTTCATAGTCAATTATACCTTCTAGATAATGCCTCTTACAGGCATCAAAGCAGTTTCCTGAAGCTTTCTCCTAACCTAAATTCCTGATACCTGAAATCATCTTTGTTGCTTACCCCCTTCTATCTTGGGTAATAATATCCTTTCTATAGGTAGGGAGCTAGATCTAAATGCAATACTGTTGATGGTCTCAATTTTCCCACATGTTAATTTATTACAAATAAAAAGGGAGGGTATTGGAGGGTAAATCCATTTAATTCCCACTTTATTATCTGTAAATTAAGCCATTAGTTAAAGTGCTCGGACAGCAAAGGGACAGATAAGGGAGAGTCACCTGCAACTTTCACGGGAAAATTATATTTCCACAAGCAAGAGCTATTAGTTTGTGATTATATTGAAATATACAGCTGAAGGTTTTTTAAATACTGCAAGGAAGAATTTAAAAGATTTAACCTGAAATAAGAGTGCACATCTACAGAACATGACTCCAATGTAATTTTAACAAACCTCAAGCAAGAGAGAGTCACAGATTCTCACATGGAGGTGTGCACATGGGGGATAGCTTCCCAGATAAACCAGCTTATGTTCGAGAAGATTTTGGGGCGATTCTCCTAGCTCGGGAGACATAGGTGAAGCTGTGTACTGGGCGCCACAGCCTCTGCGTCTCCGGCCATGTGATTTCCAGCACCGTCAGCTCTGTGCCAGAAATTGGTGCGGAGCTGATTAAAATATTTAAATCAGCATTTAAATATCATTAGTAGACCCAGGACTGAAGTCTCCAGGCCTGCTAGCCTCTACCCCCTGACAGAGGTGTTTCACTCCAGCGGGGTTTACAGTAGCTCCCCACTAACGGGGAGCTGGTGGCCCAACCCCGCTGGAGTGAAGGGAGGCCATGGAGGCCCCCCAAGGAGGTTGGGGGGTAAGGGGGGTGCCCACTGGGCATTTCCATCCTGGAAGTGCCAGCTTGGCCCCCTGGCACTGCTCAAAGGGCACCTTGGCACTGCCCACTGGGCATCGGGCAGTGCCAAGTGAATGTGGCCTATTGGGGGCTGAGCCTATTGGGGCAGGGCCTCTGGGGCAATCGGTGCAGCTGGGGGGGTCCCGCTGCCACTCTGCACTTGGGATCCGTGACAGAGGGAGGGTGAACAGCGATCGGGGCTGCCCATTGGGGTGGGGGTCAGCTTTCTGAGGGGGGAGGGTTAGGGCTGGGGGTGGGGGGAGGGGTTGGGGCAATCAGGACTGCCGGGCGGGGGTGGGGGTGGTCAGGGCTGGTCAGTGATCAGGGAATGGAGGGGTCGCATGGCCAGCAATGCGGGGTCTCAGGGTTGACCAGCGATCAGGAGGCCTGCAGTGTGGGCTACTGCGCATGCGCCGATCTCGGTGCTGACAGATCGGTGCATGAGCAGTGGCCTTCTCAGTGCTGTGCTGCCAGCCTCTTCAGCGGGAATAGGCCCCGCCCTTAGCTTTTCATCGTGATTCGTGTTAGGGCTCTCTGTGATGCACAGAATGTGGGAGATTCATTTTGAAAGTCCCGCTGAAACAGCAAACAGATTTCATAGAGTCATAGAGGTTTACAGCATGGAAACAGGCCCTTCGGCCCAACTTGTCCATGCCATCCTTTTTTTTAAACCCCTAAGCTAATCCCAATTGCCCGCATTTGGCTCATATCCCTCATTACCCATCTCACCCATGTAACTGTCTAAACGCTTTTTAAAAGACAAAATTGTACCTGCCTCTACTACTACCTGTGTCAGCTTGTTCCAGACACTCACCACCCTCTGCGTGAAAACATTGCCCCTCTGGACCCTTTTGTACCTCTCCCCTCTCACCTTAAGCCTATGCCCTCTAGTTTGAGACTCCCCTACCTTACCCCAGTTTTTACGTGAATTCGGCACTTAGAAGTTTTTTGGGAGAATCCCACCCGTATTTACTGCCGCGGCAGCATTCTGGTCAGGCAGATCAAGCATTTTCTTTAGATGATGCCACAAGCCAAGTTCTCCAGCCACCAATTCCATCCAACTCCCTGGCCACTTCCTGAGATTGAGTCAGGCTGTTTGCAACCTTGGATGTGTGAACTATCTTATGGGATGAATTCTAAAGAAGGAAATGCTGAGACTTGTGCAGCGGTTTTGAAATGGTTATCCAAATAAATCTGATAGTGACAAGAACAGGTCAGAGGTTGGGAATTCTGTGGCGAATAACTCTCCACCTGACTCCCCAAAGCCTGTCCACTTGCCTGGATGAAAGCAACTCCAACAACACTCAGGAAATGTGACACCATCCAGGACAAAGCAGCCCACTTGACTAGCATTCTATCCAACACCTTAAAAATGTATTCCTTCTGCCACTAGCATTGAGTGACTGAAGTGTGTACTATCTACAAGATACAGTGCAGCAACTCACCAAGGCTCCTTCAACAGTACCTTTCAAACCTTTCTACCACCCAGTAGGATAGGGCAGCAAACACATGGGAACATCCCCACCTACAGGTTCCCCTCCAAGCTATTCACAAACCTGACTTGGAACTATATCGCTATTGTTTCGCTGTCACTGAGTCAAAATTCTCTCAACTTAACAGCACTGTGGGTGTACCTACACTATGTGGACCGCAGTAGTTAAGAAGGTTCACCATCGCTTTCTCAAGGGCAATAGGAATGGGTAACAAATGCTGGCCTAGCCAGCAACACTCAAATCCTGTGAGAAAATAAATAAATAAAGCGTATTTGTAAAACAGTACTTATATATTCTTCCAGTGCAAATATTTCATGTTGCAAAGCATACCTCTCAAGCGTCTCCGATTCATTAGAATATCTCATTTCCATTCTCAAAAAGTCTCTTTTCCAATTGCACAGCCATTATGTAAATTCTCGATTTCACGGTCTGAAATAATTATTTTTCTTTCTTCCTCCAAGTGAATGCCAGGAGATGTGGATATCCCAGTATCCAAAAATATAAAGTCATATTATTGAAACAGTGGACTTGTTAAAGAATTCTTTATACATCTCTGCCAATGTGACGACAATTGGCTGCAAGTGAGTGAACTGGAGACAGATCTGTCATCTTCCCTTGTCCTTTCTGTTCTGGATTTTATCGAATTGTTTCTTCTCTGCTTATCTGTCCCCAAGAAGTACGGCCGTCACCGTGAATGGCGTATTTCTGCACTTTGCTGCAGTGCATTATTACGACAATGCCTCATGGCATTGACATGCATACTTTAAATCACATTGTGTAAATTAGCCACACACGGTGGCACAGTGGTTAGCACTGCTGCCTCACAGCGCCAGGGACCTGGGTTCGATTCCCAGCTTGGGTCACTGTCTGTGTGGAGTTTGCATTTCTCCCTGTGTCTGCGTGGGTTTTCTCCGAGTGCTCTGGTTTTCTCTCACAGCCTGAAAGACATGCTGGTTAGGTGCATTGACCCGAACAGGCACCGGAGTGTGGCGACTCGGGGAATTTCACAGTAACGTCATTGCAGTGTTAATGTAAGCCTTGTGACTAATAAATAAACTTTACTTTAAAAACAAACTCTTTCTGTAATCATTATCATGCTTACCAAGACAACAAGTGGTGAATAAACAATGGCTTTTACTTTTGCATAACCAAAGTTTACTTTGGCACAATTCCATTTCATGGCTGCAGTTTAGATCTGGTATAAGACATAATTCTTTCTATTTGATCTTAGTGCAAGAGTTCAGACATGTACAAGGGGTGAAATCCTACTGTTTAGCAATCTTTTATCATACACAATGAAGGGGAAGAATCTGCATTTGAAAGATAATTACATTTTAAATGGATATTTCTTAGTAGTTTTACAAAGGAAAATGCAAATCCTGCAGCAATGAAAGATCAGTTGGAAACAATAGAATAAATGCCTCATGGAAATGAAAATGATCTCAGTTTGCATAATTGGCAAAGTGTTTCCACATATCGATTTTCTGTTATGGTAACCAGGTTGTGTGCATTGGTCTGGTTACTATTTATTCTAATATGATGGAAATCATACAATTGGGAACATTTCTGGTGCTGTGTCTTTTGAAGAATTATCGAGAAAAAATGTTATTACTCCCTGTTTTGATTGTGGGGTGGTGATTCATGATAACCCTGAGGCTGCTGCTTCTGAGCCAGGTAGCATGTAAACTTTGTGCTGCCTCTGCATTTCAATGGTTTCAGCTTACAGCCCAGTGCCAGATACTCACCAGGGTGGGGCGGGAGGGCGGGGGGGGGGGGGGGGGGGGGGCGCGGCAAGCACCATACGTGGCTAACACATGTTTAGCTAGCTTGCACTTCTTAAAGGCAACCTGCTTCTCTTAAAGGGGAGCTTCGCTCTCTGAACAGAAGCTGCTGCTGTCTGTTGAAGAATTGCCTACAAGGAGAAACACCAGGCAACAGAGAGAGCTTCCAGAGTTTCTGATGGCCAAGCCGGAGGCATTAGTACAGGAGGAAGAAAGAGCAGGAAACACAATGGGGTGCATTTTTCACACCCACTGCCAACACCAGAACCCTCCCAACCCCCATTGCATCCGCCACTGGTGTATTTGAAGGTATGGGAAAAGGTAAAGAGAAGCTGATAACCAGTCCACCCTCAAGCTGTCCACACATTGCTCCTGTGGGAGATGGAGGTCAAAGCAGTGTCACTGAAGACCCTTGGTGGATAGGGTCTTCTGTTAGTAGCCCCTCCACTTCCTGCATTCTCTCTTAATTGCCGGTACTCCATGTCCCTTATATGTTATGCAACAATGCTTGGACTTCAATAGTGGCTCCAAAACTTGAGCAGACTTTCTGTCGAGAGGGTAGAAAACTCTTTGGAACTCCCTGTCAAGATGCAGCAACAACCCCTTCAAAATCCAATTAGTCACCAAATCTCCTGCAAGAACGCACTGCAGTACTTCCACAAAGATTACAACGGCAAAGGTAAGTCCAAAACACTTTGCTCGAAAATTGGCTGCTGACCCTTTTAGTTACACCATGCAGCTAACATGTTCAGCTTTAAGTGAATTGGAGAACATATTAACTAGGTGTATGTGGTGAAAATGGGCAAAATGTGTGTCGGGGCGGCACGGTAGCACAGTGGCTAGGGGCCCTGCTGTCTCACAGCACCAGGGACCCGGGTTCGATTCCCGGCTGGGGTCACTATCTTTATGGAGTCTGTACATTCTCCCCGTGTCTGCATAGATTTCCTCCAGGTGCTCCGGTTTCCTCCCACAGTCCAAAGATGCGCGGGTTAGGTGGATTGGCCATGCTAAATTGCCCCTTAGTGTCAAGGGAACTAGCTAGGGTAAATGCTTGGGGTTATGGGGATAGGGCCTGGGTGGGATTGTGGTTGGTGCAGGCTCGATGAGCCGAATGGCCTCCCTCAGCACTGTAGGATTCTATGATTGGCCATTGAGGCTGATTGACATCACGATTCACCTCCTCTGCCTGCTTCCATTGTACGCAGAACATAAGAACATAAGAAATAGGAGCAGGAGTAGGCCATCTAGCCCCTCGAGCCTGCCCGCCATTCAATAAGATCATGGCTGATCTGACGTGGATCAGTACCACTTACCCGCCTGATCCCCATAACCCTTAATTCCCTTACCGATCAGGAATCCATCCATCCGCGCTTTAAACATATTCAGCGAGGTAGCCTCCACCACCTCAGTGGGCAGAGAATTCCAGAGATTCACCACCCTCTGGGAGAAGAAGTTCCTCCTCAACTCTGTCTTAAACCGACCCCCCTTTATTTTGAGGCTGTGTCCTCTAGTTTTAACTTCCTTACTAAGTGGAAAGAATCTCTCCGCCTCCACCCTATCCAGCCCCCGCATTATCTTATAAGTCTCCATAAGATCCCCCCTCATCCTTCTAAACTCCAACGAGTACAAACCCAATCTCCTCAGCCTCTCCTCATAATCCAAACCCCTCATCTCCGGTATCAACCTGGTTGATGCCCATGCTAGCTCTCAACCAGTTAGGCATGCTATGGGGGACACAATGGAGGTGGCCAGACATATTTGAGCCACCATTATTCCTCTTTAGGGTTTCTGTAGTGTTCGCACCAGTGGCATTGTGGAGTTAAATTTCCTGGTCAAGTATCTCATTATCAATGGCCAGTTTTTATATATTGTGGGCACAACTAGTACCAAAGACTTGCCCTCGAGAACTTGCAGAGCAAAGAAGTAAAGAATACTGGCCATCTTGTATTAACAAAGTATTTTAATTACAGTATGTATATTGAAAATATAATTTACGACTTAAAAATTAGCTCTGTAAGCCTTTATATTTGCCGTACAGATAAAATTAATGAGATTTGTATGTTTGACACGGTTCATAATGTACCACACACAAACCATGAATACAAGCCTTGAGTCCTTGCTGTTGATTCTGGTTTGGCTTCTTGTGTTTGAGCCTCAACCTCCTTACTCGGTTTCTTTTAGACACATACCCCAATTATACTGACAAGCTGGAGCCAGAATGAATCCTGCTCTGGCAGCGATCTGGCATTTCCACATAAACAAAAGTGCAAACTCTGCTGAGTTAGACAGGCAGTGACAATAAATCTGTTCTTCATTTTCACAAGTGAACCCTTTTCCTTTAAACTTGAAAATCAACCAGTCAAAATAAATACAAACAGCATTTTCTGTGCCCCAACTTCTCTGCTGAGTGAAATCGAAACAATACTGGTGACGGACAGCATCTGGATCAGGAAGAATGATTAATCTTTTGTGCCTGACCTTTCATAGTTAGCCTACTTAAGGAAGGACAAAACAGATAAAGAGTAAGTGGTACTTAACATTTGATTAATTTGTGGATTATTTTCCTTCAATTTCTAAGATGCCATATTTCTAAAAGCATAACGTACCTTCTTACAAAAATTTCAGCTGTACCTCTTCAGTTATGTATCCCACCAATTGACGTTTAAAAATAATTGGTCATGCTCAGATACGTTGAGGACAATCTTACCAGAATTCGGTAGAGTGCTGGTCCCAGTGAGGAAAACAGCATGCTTCTCTCGAGAGAAACAGGTCAGTTTTCTCTCCAGGTCTAACAGTGGTTTTTTCCTGACCTGCTCTCACAGCTCTAGTGTCTTCCTTAGCTCACCTGCCGTTGCAGCCCTCATACATGCCTTTGTTGCCTTCAGACTCAGCTACTGCCAGCTGGCCTTCCGCTAACTTGAAGCCATCCAATATTCTGCTCCCAATGTCCTAACTTGCACCAACTCTTATCCACCCTTTATCCCTGTGCTCACTGACTTACATTGGCCTCCAGTCAAGCTAAGCCTTACATTCTCATCCCTGTTTTCAAATCCCTCCATGGCCTCATCCCTTCCTAAGGTTGTAATCACCCCCAGTTTTCCCAGCTCCTTCTTATCTGTGCTCATCCAATTCTGGCCTCTTGAGCAGCCCAAAATTCTAACTGTTGCACCATTGGTGACCATTCTTCCAGCTCTCTGTTATGCCTTTGGGGCTGTTGTTGTGTCATTGCGCTATCACTTTAAGAGTCTAGTCACATGGATAGTTTGTGACATCATGGGCTGCTTCGTGGACCTTTGCCTGAGTCTGGATCAAGCCTTATGAGAGTCAACAGCTAATCAATTAACCCGCATTATTGTCTTCACCCAACCTCCCCAGGCACCAACTTCACGTTCTTTTATCCAACAAATGCAATATATAACAAGGCCTTGGCTCTGAAATACCTTCACCACACTTCTCTGCCTTGCTTTCCTCCTGTCGGATACCCCTTAAAGAGTTTACCTCTTTGATGAAGCTTTAGATCCAGTCTATCTCCTTCTGTGGCTTGGTGTCACACTTTATTTCATAATATGTTAAAGGTGATGTATAAATGTAAGTTGTTGTTGTGGAAGAAGGTTGTGTAAGGAGGATTTCAGGATTGAAAATCAAGTGGGCTCTATTATGGTGATGTGAACCTCCCCAGATAATTTGTGTCTTAATGGATGGGACATCAGGCCAGTTCGATTGTTAGTAGTAATTACCCTAGCCTGATTTTCCATAATGCACTGCACCTTGACCATCCCTTAACTAAACACAAAAAGCAGCAAATCTTCCCTCTAGGTCATGGGTTGGCAATCCATGGCAAGTGGAACATGTGGTGATATTCAGTGGCAAGCGTGATGATTTTGAATGGCACGTGAGCTGATTGTCCAGCCTGAGTAGCCAAAGTTGCAGACCTGACAGACCAGCTTACTATACACCTTATATACTCCTACTATACTCTTACTATACACCTTATATACTCCTACTATACTCTTACTATACACCTTATGCACCTTTGACTGTGTGGCCAAATTACCCTCCAATTCGATTTTCAAGTTTGCTGATGACATCACCATAGTGGGTCGGGTCTCAAACAATGATGAGACGGAGTACAGGAAAGAGATAGAGAATCCGGTGAACTGGTGCGATGACAATAATCTCTCCCTCAATGTCAACAAAATAAAGGAGATGCTCATCGACTTCAGGAAGTGTAGTAGAGAACATGCCCCTGTCTACATCAATGGGGGCAAAATAGAAATGGTCGAGAGCTTCATGTTTTTAGATGTCCAAATCACCAACATCCTGTCCTGGTCCCCCCATGCCGACACTATAGTTAAGAATGCCCACCAATGCCTCTACTTTCTCAGAAGCCAAAGGAAATTTGGCATGTCAGCTAAGACTCTCATCAACTTTTACAGATGCACCATAGAAAGCATCTTTCTGGTTGTATCACAGCTTGGTATGGCTCCTGCTTTGCTCAAGACCGCAAGAAACTACAAAAGATCGTGAATGTAGTCCAAAACATCACGCAAACCAGCCTCCCATCCATTGATTCTGTCTATACTTCCCACTGCCTCGGCAAAGCAGCCAGCATAATTAAGGACCCCATGCACTCCGGACATTCTCTCTTCCACCTTCTTCCGTTGGGCGAAAGACACAAACGTCTGAGGTCACGTACCAACCGACTCAAGAACAACTTCTTCCCTGCTGCCATCAGGCTTTTGAATGGACCAGCCTCGCATTAAATTGACCTTTCTCTACACCCTAGCTATGACTGTAACACTACATTCTGCACTCTCTCATTTCCTTCTCTATCAACGGTATGCTTTGTCTGTATAGTGCTCAAGAAACAATACTTGTCACTGTCTGCTAATACATGTGACAATAATAAATTAAATCAAATCAAAATAAATAAATTGGAAACAAAGAGTTGCGATGGTTTTAAAGCCGGTCTGTCATTGTCAATTTCACTGTGGCTGCACTGCTGCTTCCCACCTTCGGGCAGCAGCCTGGACCCGGTTTTCGTTTTGAAAAGCCAGCCAGATAGCTGAAGATGCAACTGGCAAGAGAGAAAACTTGGTCAACAAGTGGTCAGTGAAATCCTTACAATTTTAGAACTGCCTGGATGGTGTGTGTCGAGGGGGAGGAAGGTTGGAGGCGGGGCAGGGGTGTTGAGGGGGAGGTGAGAGAAGTTGGGAAGGGGCAGTGGCTTGGGGAGGTGGAGACGGGGTAGGGGTTAGGTTGGGGGAAAGATTAAGGAGAGACTGGGGAAGTTAGGGGGTAAGTAAAGACTTTATAAATGTTAAAATGTATCAGTAGAACACAAAACTCTAGAGTAAGTGGGACTCAGCACTCCAATTGTGAAAGTTTGCAGACCGCTGCTCTGGGTGGTGGAATGTGGAGAGGTAAACCCTGATTTTATTTCCAAATTAAGATCAATTTCTATTTTTTTCTTAGGAACAAATTGCTTTATGAGAAAGTAAATGGAATGAGTTCGAAAAATAGAAATTACTGCCAACAATATTCATAAACAGCTAATGAAATTATACTCATGTCTTTTCCAAACTTTAATATAACAATTATTTTATTCATTTTAAACTGGTGAATACCTTTTGCTAAAATAGTGGATTGAGGAATTGAATAAAAGCACATATAATAACTTTAAAACATTCAGAGGGAGATCTTACTGGCTCGTCACACCGGTCAATCAGCATGGCGAACCGGTAAGATCGCAAGAGAGGCTAAAAGTCGGGTTTGCACCTGGTTTCTCACCTCTTGCGATCTTACCAGCTCTGGACTGCCGACGTGATCTGCCTTGTGCCCAGGAACAGCACCAGGTTGATTTGAATATTTAAATTTGAATTCCAACATGATTAGTGAGCCTGGGATGTAACCGTCTCACTTGCCTTTACAGGCTCGCCGGTGAAGGTCCTCATCAACGAGGATCGTGCATGGTCCTCACCAACAGGGACTTGCTGTGATGGTCTTGCCAGTGGAATCAAAGCCCATTGAGGCCTCCTTGATGGTTGAAGTGGAGGCAGCAGTAACCCTTGGGCAGTGCCAGTCTGGCACTGCCAACCTGGGACCCTGGCAGTGCTGACCTGGCACCCTGGCACTGCCCACTGGGCACTTTGACACTGTCTGATAGGGGTGGCATCTTATCAAATGCCTTCTGGAAGTCCAGATATACTACATCTACAGGATCCCCATTATCCACTCTGCTTGTTACATCTTCGAAGAACCCTAGCAAATTAGTCAAACATGGTTTGCCTTTCATAAAACCATGCTGACTCTGATGGACAGCATTTTGACTTTCCAAATGTCCTGATATTGCTTCCTTGATAATTGATTCTAACAATTTCCCAACATCAGATGTTAAACTAAGTGGTCTGTAATTTACCACATTTTGCCACCTTCCCTTTTTGAAAAAGGGCATTACATTAGCATTTTTCCAATGCACTGGAACCATTCCCTGTTCATGACAGGGGCAGGCCCTAAGGGGTGGGGTGGGGCCATGATTGGAGTGGGGCCCAAGGGGAGGCAGAGGGGGAGCTGTGCTCAAGCAGTAGTTCCACAGTGGACAACAGTATACACCAGGAAATACTGGAAGTTTGCAAGAAAGGTATGGCAATAATCACGGGTGATTTTAATATGCACATCGACTGGAAAAATCAAATTGGCAAGGGTAGTCTGGAGGCAGAGCTCATTGAATGTATTAGAGATTGTTCCTTGGAACAGTATGTTGTGGAACCAACCAGGAAGCAGGCTACTCTGAATTTGGTATTGTGTAATGAGGAGAGATTAATTGATGACCTCACAGTTAAGGATCCTCTCGGGAGTAGTGGCCATAATATAATAGAACTCAAAATTCAGTTTGGGGGTGAGAAAGTGGAGTTGCACACTGGCTCTCTGGACTTAAACAAAGGAAATTACCTAGGCATGAGGACAGATTTGGCCCAAGTGGAGTGGGCAGGAAGGCTAAAAGGTAGGACAGTGGATGAGCAGTGCCATTTTTTCCTCACAACTAAAATATATCCCAGTGAGTAAGAAAGATGGTAAGGGGGGGGGAGTAAAAAAATATCCATGGCTAAATAAGGAGGTCAGGGACAATATAAAGACAAAAACTAAGGTACATCATTTGGAAAGGCCAGTGGCAGGCTGGAAGATTGGGAAACTTTGAAACATAAACAAAGGGATACTGAAAAAGCAATAAAAAGAGCTGAGGTAAATTACGAAAGAAAACTAGTGCCAAATATCAAAAAGGATAGCAAAAGCTTCTATAAGTATATAAATGGGAAGAGAGTCGCTAAGGTGAATGTTGGTCCCTTGGAAGATGAAACCGGAGAGTTAATAGTGGGGAACACTGAAATGGCAGAGATGCTAAATCAATACTTTGCCTCAGTTTTCATGGTGGAGGACACTAGTACCATTCCGATAGGAACAGGCAAGTCAGAGTTAATAGAGAGGGTAGAATTTAGAACAATCAACATCGATAGGGAAAAGGTACTCAGCAAACTATTGGGATTGAGGGTAGACAAGTCCCCCTGATGGCCTACATCCTAGGGTATTAAAGGAAGTAGCGGCAGAGATAGTGGATCCAATGGTTATAATATTCCAAAATTCCTTGGACACAGGAAAGATTCCAATGGATTGGAAAAATGCTAATGTAATGCCCGTTTTCAAAAAGGGAGGGAGGCAAAATGTGGTAAATTGCAGAGCAGTTAGTTTAACATCTGTTGTTGGGAAAGTGTTAGAATCAATTATCAAGGAAGCAATATCAGGACATTTGGAAAGTTAAAATGCTATCCATCAGAGTCAGCATGGTTTTATGAAAGGCAAACCATGTTTGATTAACTTGCTAGAGTTCTTCGAAGATGTAACAAGCAAAGTGGATAATGGGGATCCTGTAGATGTAGTATATCTGGACTTCCAGAAGGCATTTGATAAGGTTAATTCACAAGGTTAGATCACATGAGATTAGGGGTAATTTATTAGCTTAGAAAGGTGGCTGGCTGATGGGCAGAAGGCAGAGAGTCGGGTAAATGGATTTTTTTCTGATGACAAAAAGCAACTAGTGGGATGCCACAGGGTTTGGTCCTTGGGCCCAAGCTATTTACAATCTATATTAACTAATTGGATACCGGAATAGAAGGCTCTGTAGCCAAATTTGCAGATGACACAAAAATAGGCGGGGCAGTAAATTGCAATGAGGAAATAAGAACGATACAAATGGATATAGATCGGAGAGTGGGCCAAAAGATGGCAGATGGAGTTTAACATGGATAAGTATGTGGTCATGCATTTTGGTCAGAAAATGGGAAGGCGACTTATTAACTAAATGGGAAGAGACTTTGGGGTGCTCCGGTGCAGAGGGATTTGGGTGTCCTCGTTCATGAATCACAGAAAACTAGCATGCATGTACTGCAGATAATAAAGGGAATGAGTAGAATGTTGACATTTATAGCTAAAGGAATAGAATATAAAGGTAAGGAAGTATTGTTGCAATTATACAAGGCATTGGTGAGGCCGTACCTTGAGTATTGTGCATAGTTTTAGTCCCCTTATTTGAGGAAAAGTGTAGTGAGATTGGAGGCAGTTCAGAGGAGGTTCACTAGATTGACTCCAGAGATGAGGGGTTTGTCGTATCAAGAGAGATCAAATGGTTTAGGCCTATGCTCGCTGGAATTTAGAATGATGAGGAGAGATCAAATTGAGGTATATAAGATGATAAAAAGTATGGCTAAAGTAGACGTGGAGCGATGCTTCCTCTTGTGGGGCATTCTAGGATGAGAGGTCATAGTCTTAGGATAAGGGGTAGCAAATGTGAGGAGAAACAACTTCTCCCAAAGATTTGTGAATCTGTGGAATTCGCTACCCCAAAGTGCGGTGGACGCTGGGACAGTGAGTAAATTTAAGGAAGAGTTAGATAGATTTTTAATTGGTAATGGGTTGACAGGTTATGGGGAGAAGGCAGGAAAATGGGGATGAGGAGCATATCAGCCATGATCGAATGGCGGAGTGGACTTGAGGGGCCGAATGGCCTAATTCTGCTCCTATATCTTATGAACTTATGAACTCTGCAATCAGGGATTGGCCGGGGCAATGGTCGACTAGGGCAGCGATTGACCAGGCTGGGGGGAGTGGGGTGGTGATCAGTCAGGGGTGGGAGGAGTGGGGGTCGGAGGATTGGGGGTGGGGGAGTGGAGCGGCGTGGCTGAGTATCGGGGCAGCGATTGACCATGGGTATCATGGTGGATATCCAGGGAGGTGGGGGACTGCCAGATCACTCTGGATAAAGGCAAAATACTGTGGATGCTTGAGAGATCTGCGTGCGTGCGATAGCGCCCTCTAATGTGAGTAGCCGGCTTTCCGGCAAGATTTAACTCCATCCACTCCCTTTACTGGCGTGAATCACACTTTGCCTTTTTTGCACTAAGTGCCACAAGATCTTTTCTGAAAGCATGCTGAAAAATGGATGTAATTCTCTCCCGTTTTCATGCTCATTTGGCACTTAGAATCTTTTTGCTAAGATTGCCCCCTAAGTGTCAGTAATTTCAGCCTTCTTGTTGTTGTGAGAAAATATGAAAAAATTTAGTGTCTTTCCCCTGGGGAAAGGGTGAAGATGATATGGAGATACTGGTGTTGGACTGGGGTAAACACAGTAAGAAGTCTCACAACACCAGGTTAAAGTAAAGGGTGAAGAGGCTGGGGAGTCCATTGCTTTGCTGACTTCCCCACAGTCCTCCTCCCACCCCCTGATTAAATCAGGGCTGGCAGAGGTCAAGGTTGACCTTCCCACACCTAGGCCAATTAAGGCCATAAGAGGCCAATTAAGGGCTTCATCCCAACACTGTGAGATTCAGGTGGGGTCCCTTCTGTTTGGGTAGGGTTTACCCCATGAAGGACCCTGCTGGATGTCAGGGCCAACCCCTAGGGAAGACTCCTCATGCTTTCCACAGTGACACCTAGTCTCCGGCCATCTCCAGCACCTGCTTGACCTGCCCTGTCCCATTTACCTCTCCTCTGGGACATCCATGATTACTCCTCATCCTGGGCCTCCTGCAGTTACTACAGTGGCCACCACTCCCAGGGGCCGCTGGTTCTGAAGATCCTCTGATTGGGCAATGATTCCCAAAGGCAGGATCCGAGTTCTGTAGGCCCGGGGAACCCTGCTAGCAGGTAAGTGAGTGTCAGATTGATTAAATTCTGGTTCTCAGAAGTGGCACTGGCTGTGTTGCCACCAGCTCTTTGGCAGGTGGATAAGGCCAATGGCATGGCCACCAAAGTCAGCCCAGAGTACAATGGGTTTTAACTGGGCTCTCCAAATGGAAGAAGCCTTTCCATCATCAATGGAAAGTTTCATTTCATGTGACTAACAACAGAACGATTTATGAATCTGACTGGAAGACTATCGCTAATCAGTGTGGAGCTCTTCCCTAAAGCTCCACAGCTTCATTTGCACTGACAAATTGATGTATAATTTATGCATGATTCAACTAATTAGCATGAGGTTACAATTGTGGGCCCAACTCCATGTATGTATGCTTCAGCACTGTGTAAACAATACATTTTGAATAACAAAGGCTGCTTGAAATGAATGAATCTTTTATGCAGAGAATTATATTCACTCCAAGTGATTAGAGCCTAAACTCTTTTATGGGAATGCAGTATTTGTAAAAATTTTCTCGCCATGAAACTAATCATTCATTAGGTGGAATAGTAAATCAGAATGACCTCATTATCGATTCAAAGGCTGCAGTAATGATTGTGTCTCACGTTGGCTTGAATTAAGAAAAAATCAAACAAAACAATGCTAGACACTGAGGGAGCTGCAAGAGTGTGTGTCCTGAAAGAACATAAGAACATAAGAACTAGGAGCAGGAGTAGGCCATCTGGCTTCTTGAGCCTGCTCCGCCATTCACTAAGATCATGGTTAATCTTTTCGTGGACTCAACTGCACTCACCATAACCCTTAATTCCTTTACTGTTCAAAAATTTATCTATCCTTGCCTTAAAAACATTCAATGAGGTAGCCTCAACTGCTTCACTGGGCAGGGAATTCCACAGATTCACAACCCTTTGTGTGAAGAAGTTCCTCCTCAACTCAGTCCTAAATCTGCTTCCCCTTATTTTGAGGCCATGTCCCCTAGTTCTAGTTTCACCTGCCAGTGGAAACAACTTCCCTGCTTCTATCTTATCTACTCCCTTCATAATCTTATATGTTTCGATAAGATCTCCCCCCATTCTTCTGAATTCCAATGAGTATAGTCCCAGTCTACTCAGCCTCTCCTCATAAGCCAACTCTCTCAACTCCGGAATCAACCTAGTGAATCTCCTCTGCACCCCCTCCAGTGCCAGTATATCTTTTCTCAAGTAAGGAGACCAAAATTGTACACAGTACTCCAGGTGTGGCCTCGCCTGCACCTTACACAGCTGCAACATAATCTCGTTGTTTTTAAACTTCATCCCTCTCGCAATGAAGGACAAAATTCCATTTGCCTTCTTAATTACCTGCTGCACCTGCAA
Organism: Mustelus asterias; assembly: GCF_964213995.1. Taxonomy (NCBI): domain Eukaryota; kingdom Metazoa; phylum Chordata; class Chondrichthyes; order Carcharhiniformes; family Triakidae; genus Mustelus; species Mustelus asterias. The sequence goes on from NC_135810.1 coordinate 80,351,450, forward strand.
ACCAACTCCTTGTGATTCTTGCACAAGGACACCCAGGTCCCTCTGCACAGCAGCATGCTGCAATTTTTTACCATTTAAATAATAGTCCGTTTTGCTGTTATTCCTACCAAAATGGATGACCTCACATTTACCAACGTTGTACTCCATCTGCCAGACCCTCGCCCACTCACTTAGACTATCTATATCCCTTTGCAGACTTTCAGCATCCTCTACACATTTTGCTCTGCCACTCATCTTCATGTCATCTGCGAATTTTGACACACTACACTTGGTCCCCAACTCCAAATCATCTATATAAATTGTAAACAATTGTGGTCCCAACACTGATCCCTGAGGCACACCACTAGTCACTGATCGCCAACCAGAAAAACACCCATTTACCCCCACACTTTGCTTTCTGTTAGTTAACCAATCCTCTATCCATGCTAATACATTACCTGTAACACCGTGCACATTTATCTTATGTAGCAGTCTTTGTTGCGGCACCTTGTCAAATGCCTTCTGGAAATCCAGATACACCACATCCACAGATTCCCCATTGTCCACTGCACATGTAATGTTCTCAAAGAATTCCACCAAATTAGTCAAACATGACCTTCCCTTCATGAACCCACGCTGCGTCTTACCAATGGGACAATTTATATCCAGATGTCTCGCTATTTCTTCCTTGATGATAGATTCAAACATTATCCCTACTACAGAAGTTAAGCTAACCGGCCTATAGTTACCCGCCTTTTGTCTACCTCCTTTTTTGAACAGTTGCGTCACATTTGCTGTTTTCCAATCTGCGGGAACCACCCCAGAGTCCAGCGAATTTTGGTAAATTACCACTAGTGCATTTGCTATTTCTCCTGCCATCTCTTTTAGTACCCAGGGATGCATTCCATCAGGACCAGCTAACTTGTCCACCTTTAGCCCCATTAACTTACCCAACACTACCTCTTTCGTGATAATGAAAGGTAGCGGTCTTATAGCACTGCGGGTAATGCCCCTGATTCTGAGCCAGGACTTGATGACCAAGTGAGCTGCATGCATAATGCGGCCAACCAGGTTGAGTATCAACTTGTAAACCCTGCCAAAGAGAGATTCCTGAAAATAAAACAGAAAATGCTGGAAAATCTCAGCAGGTCTCATAGCATCTGTGGAGAGAGAATAGAACCAACGTTCCGAGTCTGGATGAAAAAATAGGAGGTCTGAAGAAGGGTCACTCAGTCTTGAAACTTGGCTCTATTCTCTCTCCATAGATGCTGTCGGATCTGCTTAGACTTTCCAGCATTTTCTGTTTTTGTTTCAGGCTCCAGCATCCGCAGTATCTTGCTTTTATTATAGGAGAGATTCCTAGTCAGCCATGTGATGGAAAGAACATTGAAGCACTGTAACCTGCACAAGTCATGGCAAACCATTGCAGTGCCTTGCCAAGCATAACCATAGTTACTAATGCCCTCTCGGGGCATGGAACCCAAAGAGAGAGAGATCCTGACAGTTACCGATCAAGGGTATGGAAATGCATGCACAATCTAGACCATGACATACAAAGGGACTTCTTATTTAAGTTCTGAAAGTTTCTAGTTAGGGTATAAGAAATAGAAGCATCAGGTAGGAATAACAGTTCTAAAGCTGGAAAAGTAGAACTAAAGCAATAGCAATGCCCAGGATTCTTTAAGAGAGACATTCTGAGCTGTGAGCTACAGCTACAAATGAGAGAACTACAAAAAGAATCTGCAGCTGTAGACTGAACATCACTGTTTAGGTTAACTGTAGTCAGAGATTCTTTTGAGGCTTTCTTTCTAGAGGCGAAGTGCATGCCAAAGGGATGATCAAACAAGTATATAGTCTTTGTGCCTTTGTCCTTAGTAAAATGCTTATCCTTTCCCAGCCTGCTTGTTCCTCAGTAAAGCCCCACCTTCACATCCTTAAGTTCAAAGGCGACAGACTTGAATGTATATAGCACTTACAGCTGAAGGTATATGATACACAACAGGTTTAGCCATTCATTGCCAAATCTGGCTAGAGTATATAAAGCACTATTCAGCACTACTCTCTTATATATAGACACTATTCCAGGATTATGTGTTGGAATGCAAGAATAACCTCGATTTTTTTCCTCTATTATCAATAGCCTGTTTAAACATCTCTCCCTTGCTTACTTCAGCCATAAATTCAACAAGTGCAAGGAACTCATCGACTTTTTTGTCACCAAGATCAGAACGACCTTATCATCATCTAACTCTGCTGCATACCTTCCTTGCCTTGCTCACCAAGATTTCCCCATTTTAGTTCTGAACCCGCAACTTTGAAGTTTCTCTTCCATCATCCCCGTTGCCCACACCAAACATGACATCACAGCCATGTCCTGCTCTCTCAGTCCTGTTCCCAATAAACTGCCAGCCACCTATCTTCACTTCCTGCCCTCTTACTAATTGATGAATGGTTCCCTCTCTTCACTTACTATTCCTCCCCATTTCAAATCTGACATTAACACTCCCATCCTCAAACAACCCAATTTTGTCTCCTTTGTCAGTGTAAATTATGATTCTGCCTTAAGCCTGCCCTCACCCCCAAATCTCTCCAAAATCTATGAATGTCACCTCCTAAATCCGTAAAACTCCATGCTTGACCCTTTCCAATCAAGCTTTATTCCCTGCCACAGCGTTGAAATGGTCTTAATCAAAGTCACAATATTACCCTCTGTGACCATGGTCCATAGACTGCAATCTAAACATATCAAGAAGGACCCAGCCTGTTTCAAACCTGTGCTTTAGCCACTTAATTGGAAGAGAAGGTTGGAATTGAAAATGGTGGGGTCCAAGTAGCACATGATTGAGGAAGTCATCTGGCCAATTTTACTACTTATTCACCTGGTTTCTGCTGAGCCATTAAGGTTGATATCAACAGTGGCATAGGCCACAGGACAGTGATCAGCAGCCAGAACCCTGGTAACTTTCCCCTCCCCAATCCATATCTACTTGAGGGAAATTATTACATTACCTGACTGAAATCAAAATAAATTAGGAATTGAACTTAAGGTTCTCCTGCTCTATTTTGCTCTGATACAGTCATAGAATAGCTACAGCGAAGGAGGAGGCCATTCAGCCCGTCGAGTCAGCACCGATGACAATCCCACCCAGGCCCTATCCCCGCAACACCGCATATTTACTCCGCTAATCCATCTAACCTATGCATCCCAGGACACTAAGGTGCAATTTAGCATGGCCAATCAACCTAATTTGCACATCTTTGGACTGTGGGAGGAAACCAGAGCACCCGGAGGAAACCCAGGCAGACACAGAGAGAATGTGAAAACTCCACACAGATAGTGGCCCGAGCCTGGAAACGAACCCAGGTCCCTGTAGTTGTGAGGCAGCACTGCTAACCATTAAGTGGATAATCTCACTGAAACTTGATCATGAGCTTTTATCCAAAATTTAGATGATTGTGTTTAAGATGATGAAACAATCCTGCATTTCATGAAAATATGTCATAAATGGTGATGGGAAATAATTAACTAATTCTCAGGATAGCATCAGACTGAGGGAAAACGTTTAGTAAAATAGGATATCACTTGTTTTCATGAAGGATCTGTTGGACAGATTCAAAGCAGCTGTGCACCCATCAGCATTGTAACGTGGAGTACTTACACTTTACCAGGTTAATATGACAGGTCTTGAAAATTTGACTTAATTCCAGTGGTAAATTTACGAGACAAAAGTCAAAGTGGCAGGAGCATAGAAGTTAAATGCTATATGCATTCTGGACGTGACATAATGCGCACGATTTTACCACCTCACTGCGCCCGGCGAAAAACGCGGCGAGACGGAAACTAACTCATCTGCAGATTGGCTGCTTTGTTTCCTACATTAGAGTCATAGAGTCATAGAGGTTTACAGCATGGAAACAGGCCCTTTGGCCCAACTTGTCCATACCGCCCTTTTTTTTTAAACCCCTAAACTAATCCCAATTGCCCGCATTTGGCCCATTTCCCTCTATACCCATCATACCCATGTAACTATCTAAATGCTTTTTAAAAGATAAAATTGTACCTGCCTCTACTACTACCTCTGGCAGCTTGTTCCAGATACTCACCACCCTCTGTGTGAAAAAATTGCCCCTCTGGACACTTTTGTATCTCTCCCCTCTCACCTTAAACCTGTGCCCTCTAGTTTTAGACTCCCCTACCTTTGGGAAAAGACATTGACTATCTACCTTGTCTATGCCCCTCATTATTTTATAGACATCTATAAGATCACCCCTCAGCCTCCTACGCTCCAGAGAAAAAAGTCCCAGTCTATTCAGTCTCTCCTTATAACTCAATCCAACAAGTCCTGGTAACATCCTAGTAAATCTTTTCTGCACTCTTTCTAGTTTAATAATATCCTTTCTATAATAGGGTGACCAGAATTGTACACAGTATTCCAAGTGTGGCCTTACCAATGTCTTGTACAACTTCAACAAGACGTCCCAACTCCTGTATTCAATGTTCTGACCAATGAAACCAAGCATGCCGAATGCCTTCTTCACCACTCTGTCCACCTGTGACTCCACTTTCAAGGAGCTATGAACATGTACCCCTAGATCTCTTTGTTCTGTAACTCTCCCCAATGCCCTACCATTAACTGAATAAGTCCTGCCCTGGTTCAATCTACCAAAATGCATCACCTCACATTTGTCTAAATTAAACTCCACCTGCCATTTGTCAGCCCACTGGCCCAATTGATCAAGATCCCGCTACAATTGGAGATAACCTTCCTCATTGTCCACCATGCCACCAATCTTGGTGTCATCTGCAAACTTACTAACCATGCCCCCTATATTCTCATCCAAATCATTAATATAAATGCAGCTGTGATTACACCACAAAGATAATTCATTGACTGTGAAGTACTTTGAGATGTCCAGTTGTGAAAAGTGCTATGTAAATACAAGTCTTTATTTCTTTCATTACTATTGCTCTGATGTTCACGCATGGGAAAAGATGAGATATAATTTCCTTATTGGTACTGTATAAGCCAATAGGTTGTCCTCTATGATACTTGTCCTATCATGCCTCTTATCAGCAGCATGTCTCCCTGCCCACCAACACAGGTTGCCCTCATCAGCCCCCCTCCCCCCACCCCGCAACGGGTGCTCTATTGTGACCCCTGACATGGCCCTCCAACATGGCCCCCATCACGATCCACCCCTGCACAAGCCCCTCACATAGTCCCCCCACCCAGGCCCCACCCTCTTGGCACTGCTCCTGGCACACTGGTGATGTCCAACCAATACTGCCAGGGTGTCCGGTGGGCACTGCCAGGTGGACACTGCCAGATGGGCACTGCTTGACCATGCCCCCAACCATCCAAGGAGGTTCGATGGCCTCCAAACCCCCAGACGAAACCATCGTGCCAGGTCCACGTTAATGGAGACCAGTACTATTTCCCACTGTTCTGGCGCTGTGTCCAAAGACTGGAGGGTTCTGTGCGCTGGGTTCCAAATGGACTCTACATATTTAAATGCTGCAATCGGCTTTGCACACTTTCTTGGTGTGAAGCAGTTCGTGCCATTGGAGGGCAGTTGGGAACATAGAAAATCACTTGGTGCTGGGCACCAATCGGATTGTTAGCATCATACGCTAATTTCCTAACTCCGTGCAGTGAGGTGGTAAAATCACGCCCATTTTGTCATGTCCAGAACACATTTAACTTTATGCTCTTGCCAGTTTGACTTTGGCCTAGTTAAATTTTTGGCAATTACTAGAATCATACAGGTCATAGACTCCTACAGTGCAGAAGGAAGCCATTCAGCCCATTGAGTCGGCACCAACCACAATCCCACCCAGGCCCTATCCCCAGAACCCCATGCATTTACCCTAGCTAATCCCCCGACACTAAGAGGCAATTTGGCATGACCAATCCACCTAACCCGCACATCTTTGGACTGTGGGGAAAAACTGGAGCACCCGGAGGAAACCCAGGTAGAAAGTGCAAACTTCACACAGATTGTGACCCAGGGAATTGAACCTGGGTCCCTGGCACTGTGAGGTAGCAGTGCTAACCACTGTGTCACCGTACTGCCCCTACTACTACGATGCTAAAACTCCATGATCCTACTGAAAGATGGAGCAGGCTCAAAAGACCGAATAGTCGACTCCTGTTTCTAATTCTGTTTGTATGTTTGTATATACATCTCAAACTTTTCTATAGAGCTGAAACTTAAAACTGTTCCTCTCTGCACAGATGCTGCCAGACTGCAGAGTGTTGTCAGCATTTTATGTATTACTGCAGGTGTATAGAACACACAGAAATCCATTGACCCTGTACTCATCGTTGTGAAGCATAAGTTATAGTTTTGTCTGGATAAAATGATTTAAAACAGCTACATGTGGAAATGACCTGCATCATCACAGACCGAGGACTGCAGGTGCAAACATCTGGCAAATGTAACAACATTAATCTCATTAAAATGTATGATTGCATTATTGGCATTGTGATGGCAGAAATGTTAAAAAGCTCTTTCTTTCCTGGTGTTTGGGGTAAGACTTAGTAAACACTCTTTCCTTTTGGTGAGGCTCTTCTGAGTTTGGAACTTTGAAAGAAAGCAAGAACTTTCATTTATGTAGTGCCTTTAACGATTTCTCAAAGTGCTCTACCACCAATTGATTACTTTTGAAAGTGTGTCTGTCTGGGAACGTGAGAAACGCAGCAGCCATCCACAGCAACTTCTCGCAAACATCAATGAGATAAATAGCTCATTAAATTGTTTTTGTGATGTTGACTGAAGCTTAAATTTAAAATTTACACCTTGTAAAATTACACTTAGCACATCAGATGTACAAGTTTCAAGTATCATTTCAAACATTATACAAGTTCAAAGGTATCCCAATGCAGTCTCATTTTTTATACAGTGTATTTACAAGCACTCATCACAGTGGACGACTTACTCCTCTGTTTATTACTTGGATACAAATGTCTATCAAATACTTATTTTCAGGTGTCCATTTCTAAAGAAACACAAATGCTGATAATGGAGTATCGGGCTATATCTGTGCATTTATTCTCAGATATTTAGTACAATAAATTCTTCGACTGGGATCTTTTATTTCCACTTGAAGACTGGACAGACCTGTTTAACGTCTCAAATCAAAGGTTGGGATTGGCTTTATTCATCCTGGACTAAAGGCACAAAAAATGATTTTTTCTGGGATCTATTTCTTGAAAATTACCAGACAGCTACTCAGACTTGTCATTTATCTAATTGGTTGGATTATAGAAATAGAGGGTCGTCGGACCATAATTAAATTTTTTATTTGATTTATTATTGTCACATGTATTAACATACAGTGAAAAGTATTGTTTCTTGCACGCTGTACAGACAAAGCATAATGTTCATAGGGAAGGAAAGGAGAGAGTGCAGAATGTAATGTTACAGTCATAGCTGGGGTGTAGAGAAAGATCAACTTAACTTCAATCTTCTGCAAAGCGACAATCATTGTTGGATTGCTAATTGGCACTGTGCTGTGCCAACCTGGCTCTGCCAACCTGGCTCTGCCAACCTGGCTCTGCCAGTACCAGAGCCTGTGGCCAACCCCATGGGAGGGGTTCCCTTGATGTGTGTTGGGGATGGCTGATACTGATGGGGGGGCCGGGAGGTAGAATTCTCCCGAGACTGCGATGGTGGTGGGGGTGGGGGGTGACAGGCGAGGGATGTTGGGGGAGGGTTTAGAACACAGAACATAGAACATTACAGCGCAGTACAGGCCCTTCGGCCCTCGATGTTGCGCCGACCAGTGAAACCAATCTAAAGCCCATCTAACCTACACTATTCCAATATCATCCATATGTACTGGGGAAGATGCTGGAGTCCATTATCAAGGATTTCATAACTCGGCATTTGGAAGGCAGTGGTATAATCAGACAAAGTCAGCATGGATCCACAAATTAGTCGCTCTGATGCCTGCAATGAGTGGGGTGGGGGTGAGAGGGGGTTGCCTAATGCCTGTAAAGGGTGAAAGGAGAAAGAGGCAAAGTAAATCAAGAAGTAATGGCTAGGTTTTTGGTTTTAAAATCTTATAGATTGCAAGATGATGAGGCCTGAAAGAAAGAAAGAATTCTATAACTTGGAGATGAAAACATATTAAGTTAGAGTAAGAGATGCAATGTTGAGTTTTGATTTCAACAAACTATGATTCAAGGGTGAGGCTTATCTGTTACAAATCTGGATCTGCTGCTGAAGGCTTCTCAGGTTCAGTGGTGTCAGTCAGCAGTCTGAGTGTCTTACTTTCATTCCAATTGACTCACCGTGCCCTCTAACACCTCATGCGAAAACATAACACAAGACAACAACTGTAGCATATCCTGGTGATGTGAATCGGATGAATGTACGTTTCGCCCCAGTGATTTTTGAATCTCTTCAAAATGGACCAGGGAAACACTCGGTGAGACAAGAAGGTTTAATCTGAATTTAAAACCTGCTCGGTTTTACTGTGAAATAAATATATGAAACAGACTTTATAGTCGGGCTTGCTTTAATTCAATGTTATTTATCTTTCTGTGATAATGTAACACAAAGTATACACCAATATCTCTCCATATTAATGACTCAACCTAATTTACCTAAACAAAATGGGCAAAACATTTTATTTGCCACGTTTGCAGGTACAGGGATTGCAATGCATGAATACTTGTCGCCTGGTTGAGTTTTAGCAGGCAGTACACAAATTGAGGGCTGTCTGTCGATCTCAATGATTATGGTGCACAAGCCGGAATGAAGTAAGCTGCTGGCTTTCTACACTGTCAACAGTGGCGCAGGTGTGTGCGCGGCTAGCATGACATTTCACTAACCTGCATCTCTTAAAGGTAGCCTGCTCCACTTAAAGGGGAGGTGCGCTTATGCTTTGGCAACTGCAGGAATTCTATAAAAGGTCTTCGTGGTAAGGGAAGAAACTGCAAATAGAGCAACAGGCCAGAGAGAGGGTGGCCTTTTGGCTGAGATCAAGTTTGCTGTTCTGCACTTGATAGAAGTCAATGAGGTTGCACGGAGGCTTCATTTGAAGCAATTTTTAAAAATGCCATCTAGTCCTTTTGGCTAAGATGGAACTCAGATCAAGTACTGGAGGGGGTGTATGTAATGCTTGCTCCTATCAGCTTGGATCTTGTTGATCGAGTCCAAGTCAGGAAATAGGGAACCTGTCTTGTCAGCTTGGATCTGTAATGTCTCTCTTGTAGGGACTTTGATTGGATTTTGATTGGATAGAACTAAAGAAAACAAGCCAGAGAGAGGGCCCTCAGTTTCCACAAGGTCCTGGAGGACTTAGCTCAGGAGGTTGAGAGGTGGAGGGAAGACACTTCTTCAAGAGGCCAGGAGATGGCTCTGTCACATTCTTCTTCTCTACAATGCAAACATATGAATCATGTACAGTTTTGATCCCCTTATTTGAAGATATGATTATGTGAGAAGCAGTTCAGAGAAGGTTCACCTGACTCATTCCTGAGATGAAGGGCTTATCTTCTGAAGAAAGATGCAACAGGTTGAGCTTATAGCCATGAGACTTTAGAGAAGAGGTGATCTTCCTGAAACATACAAGATCCTGTGGGGACTTGATTGAGTAGATACTGAGAGCATGTTTCCTCTTGTGGGAGAAACTCGGGTACATGGTTTAAGAATAAGGACTGGCGAAACAATCATGTGGGCTCTTTATTTGAAGACAAGAGTATATACAGATAGCATTCACTGGGAGACTAAGTGTAGCACATCTAGTCACTACCACTGCTACTTGCAGACTGAATACAAGTCATGGGACTAATGCATCATATCCTATCAAGGTAGTAATGATTGACACTAGTTCAAGATACACCTCCTTAAAGATACGTGTCATCATATCACAAAGCCTCAGAGCATATGCTGTGAGAAAAATGGGAGCAGATGGCGACAGAGGTGATCTTGTGGAGTCTGAACCCAAGGACCTGAACACTGTGCTGCACAAAGTTCAATCACCTCTCACAGATAAACAAGGTCAGTGAAAGTACCTTCAAATAACATTTCCTTCTGATTGCACCACCTCTCAAACTGTTCAGCGCCATATCATCTAACTCACCAACAATTAGGACCTTTGCCTAACATTCAGAGACTCCAACTCACCTGTACAAACTTATCAATGCTGCCTGCCTCACACTCACTTCTTGCAGCTTTCACATTCTTCCAGCTATTGAGCTATGACAGGCATATCACCCAGCACGCTCACTCACATTCTTCCCACTCAGTTTCAGGACAAGGCTGAACTTAACTTCAGGGAGCAGCCGGCGTCTCATCTGCTTCTCAACTGCCCCTTAGAGGACCATAAGACCATAAGACATAGGAGCAGAATTAGGCCACTCGACTCATCGAGTCTGCTCCGCCATTCAATCATGGCTGATATTTTTCTCATCCCCATTCGCCTGCCTTTTCCCCATAACCCCGATACCCTTATTAATCAAAAACCTATCTATCTTTTGTCTTAAAGACACTCAATGACCTGGCCTTCACAGCTTTCTGCGGCAAAGAATTACACAGATTCACCACTCTCAGGCTGAAGAAATTCCTCCTCATCTCTGTTTTAAAGGATCGTCCCTTTAGCCTGAGGTTCTAGTTTTTCCTACTAGTGGAAACATCCTCTCCACGTCCACTCTATCCAGGCCTTGCAGTATCCTGTAAGTTTCAATAAGATCCCCCCTCATCCTTCCAAACTCCAATGAGTACAGACCAAGAGTCCTCAACCGTTCCTCACACGACAAGCTCTTCATTCCAGGGATCATTCTTGTGAGTCTCCTCTGGAACCTTCGCAAGGCCTGCACATTCTTCCTTAGATATGGGGCCCAAAACTGCTCACAGTACTCAGAATGGGGTCTGACCAGAGCCTTATACAGCCTCAGAAGTACATCCCTGCTCTTGGATTCTAGCCCTCTTGACATGAATGGTAACATTGCATTTGCCTTCCTAACTGCCGACTGAACCTGCACGTTTACCTTGAGAGAATCTTTTATAATGACTTCCAAGTCCCTTTGTGTTTCCGATTTCCTGAGCATTTTCCTATTTAGAAAATAGTCAATGCCTCCATTCCTCCTTCCAAAGTGCATAACATTACACTTTTCCATATTGTATTCCATCTGCCACTTCTTTGCTCACTCTCCTAGTCTGTCTAAGTTCTTTTACAGCCACCCTGCTTCCTCAATACTACCTGTCCCTCTACATATCTTTGCATCATCTGCAAACTTGGCAACAGTGCCTTCAGTTCCTTCACGCTCGTTACCTCTTAGCCACTTGACGACGGCAGTCCGGCGAAACGATGGAGGAATACGCGAACGAGCTCCTACAGCTAGCCAGGGGCTGTAACTGCAAAGCAGTGTCGGCAGAGCAGAATATGAACGACCTCGCCCGAGATGCGTTTGTGGCGGGAGTCGGATCATCGTACATCCGACTCAAACTACTGGAGAAAGGTAACCTTGACCTCACCCAGGCAATAGAACTAGTGGAGATGCTGGAGACGGCCTCCAAAAGCCTAGTATTGTATCCTGAAGACCATGTGGAGACAACGTGGCAAGAGCAGTCGCCAATCCCTGCTCGTCCCTCGGGTTTGAAATGCTGCCTAATGGCGTGCTCACACTCGGGCCAGACGACGGCAGCAGCTCCGGGCGGCCCGCGGTGTTACTTCTGTGGGGGAGCGAAGCATACTCGGCAACGGTGTCCCGCTAAAGCTGTGTTGTGCTCCGCCTGCAGTAAGAAGGGGCACTATTCGAAAGTGTGCCGATCTAAATCTGCTTCTCGGAACAGCAGTGCGGCCTGCAATTCCTCAGAGCCCGGTTCTTCGTCGTCGACATCGTCGAGGGTTTCGTCCACGTGCGAGGCCAGGACGACGCCATTACGGTCGACGGAGTCGGAGATGTGTGACCACCAGGGGTCGCTGAGTTTGGCGCCATCACCCACGTGCGACCTATGGGAGCGGCCATGTTGGTCGGCACCGACCGCGAACGACCAGCAGGGGTCATCCTCGTCGATTTCAGCTGCCTGCAGTGGCGCTCATGAACCAACGGTGGCGTCGATCATCCTGGACCAGGTCAAGCCTCATAGACTTGACAAGTCTATGATGGACATTCAGGTAAACGACCACTTGATTTATTGTCCGTTTGACAGTGGGAGCACTGAGATTTTATCCACCCAGACACTGTGAAGCGGTGTGGACTCCGGATTCAACCTGTCAAACAGACAATTTCTATGGCATCAAGGTCCCGGTCTGTCACCGTGCTAGGGAGTTGCGTGGTAACTTTAACGGTGCAAGGCACAGTTTACGAGCGTTTCAAGCTCCTGGTGTTGCCGCACCTTTGCGCGCCAATATTTCTCGGACTAAACTTCATGGTCCACTTGAGGAGTGTAACCCTACAGTATGGTGGGCCACTCCCTTCGCTTTCAGTGGGAGAACAGCAGCCTCCAAATTGCCCAACGCGCCCTGTAGCCTCTCGACGCTGAAGATCACCACACCCTCCCTGTTCCAGGATCTTGTGCCAGGCTGCAAGCCCATTGCGACTAAGAGTAGGCGTTACAGCGCTGAGGATCGGATCTTCATTCGATCTAAAGTTCAGCGGCTCCTCAAGGAAAGGATCATACAACCTAGCGCTAGTCCGTGGAGAGCGCAGGTCGTGGTGGTCAAGAGTGGGAACAAACCCCGGATGGTCATTGACTATAGTCAGACCATTAATAGATACACGCAGCTGGATGCGTATCCCCTCCTGTGCATATCTGACATGGTCAATCAGATTGCGCAGTACCGGGTGTTCTCCACCATAGACCTCAAGTCTGCCTACCACCAACTCCCCATTCGCCCAGAGGACCGACAATACACGGCTTTTGAGGCGGATGGTCGCTTGTATCACTTTCTCAGGGTTCCCTTTGGTGTCACCAATGGGGTCTCGGTCTTCCAGCGTGCTATGGACCGAATGGTGGACCAGAACGGGCTGCGGGCTACCTTCCCATACCTGGATAATGTCACCATCTGCGGCCATGACCAGCAGGACCACGACACAAATCTCCTGAATTTCCTACGCACTGCATCTCGCCTGAACCTGACCTACCACAGGGAGAAGTGTGTGTTTCGTACGCACCGTTTAGCCATCCTTGGATTCGTGGTGGAAAACGGGGTCATTGGCCCTGATCCAGACCATATGCGCCCCCTCTCTGAACTTCCCCTGCCCACTAGTGCAAAAGCACTGAGAAGATGCTTAGGCTTCTTCTCTTATTATGCACAGTGGGTTCCCAATTACGCGGACAAAGCCCGTCCGCTCATTAAGTCCACTTTTTTTCCCCTAACACCAGAGGCCCGATTGGCCTTTGATAAATTAAAAGCCGACATCGCGAAAGCTACGATGCACGCTGTTGATGAGTCCATCCCCTTTCAGGTGGAGAGCGATGCATCTGATTTTGCCCTGGCCGCCACACTTAACCAGGCGGGCAGGCCCGTCGCCTTTTTTTCCCGCACCCTCCAAGGCCCTGAAATTCGGCATTCAGCGGTGGAAAAGGAGGCCCAGGCCATTGTGGAGGCCGTCAGGCACTGGCGCCATTACTTGGCGGGAAAACGGTTCACCCTGATCACGGACCAGCGGTCCGCGGCGTTCATGTTTAATAACACGCTGAGGGGCAAGATCAAGAACGACAAGATCTTGCGGTGGAGAATTGAACTCTCCACCTATAACTATGACATCATGTATCGTCCAGGGAAACTCAATGAGCCCTCGGATGCCCTCTCGCGTGGAACATGCGCCAGTATACAGGAGGACCGTTTGCAGGCTCTCCATAATGACCTATGCCATCCTGGGATCACTCGGCTCTACCACTTTATAAAAGCCCGCAATCTGCCCTACTCGGTGGAGGATGTCAGGTCCATAACAAGAAGCTGTCGGGTATGCGCGGAATGCAAACCGCACTTTTACCGACCTGACCGGGCACAATTAGTCAAGGCCACTCGTCCCTTCGAGAGACTGAGTGTCGATTTTAAGGGCCCCCTTCCCTCAACAGATCGGAATGTGTACTTCCTCAACATCATTGACGAGTACTCTAGATTGCCTTTTGTTATTCCCTGCTCTGATACATCCGCTGCCACGGTTATCAAGGCATTCCGTGATCTTTTTACCCTGTTCGGGTACCCCAGCTACATTCACAGCGACAGGGGCTCGTCGTTCATGAGCGATGACTTGAGGCAATACCTGCTCTCATACGGGATTGCCTCTAGTAGAACCACGTGCTACAACCCTAGGGGTAACGGACAGGTGAAACGTGAGAATGCTACAGTCTGGAAGACTGTCTTACTGGCGTTGAAGTCAAAAAGCCTTCCAGTCTCCCGTTGGCAAGAGGTGCTCCCTGATGCGCTCCATTCCATATGCTCACTCCTGTGTATGGCAACCAACACTACTCCCCATGAGAGGATGTTTTCATTCCCTCGGAAGTCTTCCTCTGGGACCTCATTACCGTCTTGGTTGACGTACTCAGGACCTGTCCTCCTGCGGCGACATGTAAGGGCCCGCAAGTCCGACCCGTTGGTTGAACAGGTCCATCTCCTCCACGCCAACCCTCAGTATGCCTATGTGGCATACCCTGACGGGCGAGAGGACACGGTCTCGATCCGAGACCTGGCGCCAGCAGGGGACGTGGAAACCCCTGTCGCTCCCATACCTCCTGTTACAAACCCATAACTCTTGTTTCCCCTCCGGACACTGCGCGGGCAGCATCGGGACCATTACTTAAACCTTTTACTCCCGTGTACAGCTTGCCTGAGTCCAGAGGATGGTCGCCACTTCAGGGCGTGTCGGAACTCCATGGATTACCATCACCTCAGGGTCTACCGGCCCGTGAGTCTGTGGAGGAACAGTTGGACATCGCCTTGGGGAGAACGCCACTGCAAGTGCCTACTCCGGTGTCATCGTCGGTATTGAGGAGGTCACAACGACGGTGCGGTCCCCCTGACCGTCTGAACTTATAGACTGATGACAAATTATTCTGTTTTTTTTGTACCCCGCCGGCCTTTGTCTTCAAAGGAGGGGTGAATGTGGTGAACCATCGTTGGTTCCCACTAGATAGTACTGAGCCAGGGTCTGGCCAGTACCACAAGTATGTATATATGTTGCTGTTGGGGTTAAGGATGGGTTGTTCTACTTGTTGCTGTTGGGGTTAGGGTTGGGCTGTTACACCTTGTATTATAGTTATTGTGGTACATCCCAGTTGGGCTCCGCCTCCTGGGAGAGGTATAAAGGTCTCTGCTCTGTCTGGGACCCCTCAGTCTGGGATCGTGTATATAATTAGTAGCTGCCTTGTTACAGCAAATAAAAGCCTTTATTTCCCGAGCATCAAGCCTCGTGTGTGATAACACGCATCAGCTACCAAATAAACCTGTTGGACTTTAACCTGGTGTTGTGAGACTTCTTACTGTGCTTATCCCAGCCCAATGCCGGCATCTCCACATCATAGCAGCACCAGGCCAGACAAAGGCACCAACGCAAAAACAGGTATCAAAGAAATGCACGGTTGTGGATTGCTCAGTTTTGATGCATCATTTGAAGATATTGGATAAAGTAGTTATTGAATATTTCTTTGGTAATGTCAGGATTTCGGTGACGAGGATGATAGACCATACCAGATGATGGATAGGTGGAGAAGTGTGCTGGAGAGCTGATGAGATCCTCGGGGAACCATGGCCTGAATAGCTGATTGTGAGCAGGCCATCTGGACCAAAGGGGCCTGGATGCCTCCTCTTCTTCCTCCTCCACTTTATCATCTTGAGGTGCCCACTGAAGGCCTTCTGGCAAGGATTGAGCCATCAAGGATGCAACAGATAACCATAAATTTGGAGAGACTCTTTGGCAAGTACTGAAGGGTTCCACCTGCATGGTCCAGGTAGAACTGTTGTTTCAGAACACTGATAGTTTTCTGCACAGTGTTCCAACTGGCAGCCTGCCTCCTTTTGTAGTTGAACTGCCCATGTGTGGTCCAGTACTGGAAGGGAGACATCAGCCAGGTGTAAAGTGGGTAGCCCCTATCACTAAGCAGCCAGCCTCTGCTTCAGCATGGTAACTCAAAAATAGTGGGCACAGCTGACTGGTGCAGGATCAAGGCATTGCAAAAGAGGTACAATTCAACAACCTGCCCTATCGTACATGATCACACATAAACTGCATATTCAGGAAGTGATAGTCCTAACAGTTGTGGTCCATCTGCCTCTTAATACAGAGTGCCCAAAGAGCTAAGTGTGTATAATTGATGGCTCCCTGAACCAATGTAAAGCCCATTAGCCACGTGCCCACTCCTTTCTTCTTAAGAAAAAAGACTATGATGACTCCTCTCCAGCTTTACACAACATTTGTCACTGTAATGCATGGCACCCTGTTATATGTTGGCAAAGTTGCCTTCCTGTCTGGAAGGATCCATTGGTATAGTAGTTAAGGGCAACAGCAATCTTCCCTGTCATTGGCACTTGCCCAGCTGTACATCTGTATGTCCAGTTGGGACAGTTCAGTGGCGGCCTCCTTGGTGAAATGGGAGCCACCTCAGACACTGCTCCTGGATGAGGTGAAAGTTGGAGAAATGCTTCCTCCAGAGCATTGAATGTCCCCCTCCTCCCACCTCTTGGTGCAGCTTCCCTCTCTGCTGTTTGTCTTTGGTATCCCCAGTGTACTGAAGCACAAGAGGGACTGTAATTATAGCCCAGTCCCCATGAGTGAAAGCAAGGTTTTCCTGACAGTCTTTCAAAATCCTCTGACACCCTCCCCTTGTCAAAGTCAAGCACCTCTACCTTCTGAACCCAAAACTTTCTCCAAAGTCCTTCAACAAGACTGAACCTCCATTCACTCTGTAATAATAAAAGAAAGTCAAGAGCACTTTACTTGGAGGTCCCGTGGTGACCCCTTTGCTGCTGTTTTGAATATTCTGTCCCATCTTTTGACCTACCACCTAATGTTGAGCAGTTATATGTGCTTTTTCTTAAGTTTGATACTATCTTTAACTTTTCTAGTCAACCACAGTTGGTGGGTCCTCCTTTTGGAATTTTTCTTTCTCATTGGAATGCATCTATTCTGTGTATGTATTTCTGAGACACATATTACGTTTGTGCCAGACTAAAATAACCACCTTGTGACTTCAAAATAAATTGAAAATTCTGTGAAGCCTAGATGAAGAAAAGAATATTCAGAGTTTGATCAGAGCATCAGTTGTTGTTAAATGGAATCAACAATTTGATGTGAACAATAACAGCAGTTAGATTTCAAATTTTCTGAAGCTTTACATTCCTCAAATCCTTGTCCATTTCTTCAGTGACAGTTTTGTAATGCACTGTGATTACAATGTTAACAGCTGCCCTTTATTCCAATGTATTATCAAATATGAGAGTATTTCTGCTCAACACTTTGGTTCCATAGAGTTTGTCAAATCTCATTTGAATTCATACCCTGCGAAATAAGTTGCTGAAAAATGAATGGTTTGAAATCATTATCTTCAGAGTCTTTAATGCATGAATTAATTTCCCATCTGATACATCACAATAAATAATGTCTGCAGTTGGTGGCTGTAGCAATGAGCTACAAACTCGTGATTGTGAAAGTGATGAAGAACCTGCTGCATTGATAGAAAGGAATACATGATTACACTCTTGAGCTCACTCCCGTTATTGAAGGGACAATATTTACTCTTAAACATTTGCTTCATTAATGGTGTATTTTTGGAGCATGTTTACATTAAAGGCAGGAAACATTTTCATTCCATGTAATATTGTGACATCTATAACATCACTGGGCATCAGTATAAGTTCCTTTGCCTCTTAACATCTCCGTCTCCCAGAACTGCTGGCAGCTGCATTAAAAGCATAAAAAAACAGTAACGAGCAAATATTCTTCATCCTATTTGCATCATTCATTTTTTTGGTTCATTTTCAGAATTCACCAGTATAATTTTTATTTGTCTTTGATTTGTCTGCAAACGTTTATCTGTCTATTTTCTGGTGAATCAGGATTCCGTACACTGCTGTTTTGAATGCCTCATAGTAATGGTCACTGCCTGCAGTTACATGTCTTAAAAATTAACTGTCACTTGTTACTTAAGACCTGGATGTTAGCGCAGGCTCTGTTGTAGGCTGACATGTGCTGCTTCATTATAGGAGGATTGAAGCAGTCCATATCAGTCTTCAGCAGAACCTGATTCATCCTGTATTTCTGGGTTGTCATAGATCATATACTCTCCTGGCGCCACCAGGAACATGGAAAAAACGTGAGTTCAATTTTATACTTGGGGCCAATTTTTGACACCTATTTTGATGCTGCATTAACAGAATGGTTCTGACAGAAGGTCATTGACTTAAAACTTTAACTCTGTTTCTCTCCACGGACGCTAGCAGACCTGCTGAATATTTCTAGCACTTCTGTGGAACTTGGAAGGTGTGGAACAGGGGTAGGTTGGAACACTGTAGTCAAGTCTATCAGTAACAAAGGCACGGATAAGGCTTTCATCAGGACACGAGCTGAGGCAGGGAGGGAGTCTGGAAATGTAACTAAGATTTTTAAAATTCATTATTTGGGATGTGGGCATTGCTGGCTAGGCCAGCATTTTATTGCCCATCCCTAATTGCCCTTGAGAAAGTGGTGGCGAGCTGCCTTCTTGAACCACTGCTAGTATAGAGAGGGGGTTGCAGGTTATTGATCTGAAGGAATGACGAAGTTAGGTTGGTGAGTGACTTGGAGGGGAACTTCCAGGTGGTGGTGTTCCCAGGTATCTGCTGCCCTTGTAATGGTTGTTGTTTTGGAAGGTGCTGCCTAAGGAGCCTGGGTGAGTTCCTGCAGTGCATCTTGTAGATGGTACACACTGCTGGCACCGTTCATCGGTGGTGGAGGGAATGCATGTTTATGGAAAGGATGCCAATCAAGTGGGTTGTTTTGTCCTGGATGGTGTTGAGCTTCTTGAGTGTTGTTGTAGCTGCACTCATCCAAGCAAGTGGAGAGCATTCCATCACAATCCTGACTTGTGCCTTGTGGATGGTGGACAAGCTTTGGGAAGTCAGGAGGTGAGTTACTGGCCAAAGGACTTATAGTCTCTGACCAGCTTTTGTAGTCATGATGAGGAGATGCCGGCGTTGGACTGGGGTAAGCACAGTAAGAAGTCTCACAACACCAGGTTAAAGTCCAACAGGTTTATTTGGTAGCAAATACCATAAGCTTTCGGAGCGCTGCCCCTTCGTCAGATGGAGTGGATATCTGTTCTCCAACAGTGCACAGACACAGAAATCAAGTTACAGAATACTGATTAGAATGCAAATCTCTCCAGCCAGCCAGGTCTTAAAGGTACAGACAATGTGGGTGGAGGGAGCATTCAACACAGGTTAAAGAGATGTGTATTGTCTCCAGACAGAACAGCTAGTGAGATTCTACAAGATCAGGGGGAAAGCTGTGGGGGTTACTGATAATGTGACAGCGCAGAGTCGCTGAGCAGAAACTGATAGCCAAGTTCCGCACACATGAGGACGGCCGAAACCGGGATGTTGGATTTATGTCACATTATCAGTAACCCCCACAGCTTTCCCCCTGATCTTGTAGAATCTCACTAGCTGTTCTGTCTGGAGACAATACACATCTCTTTAACCTGTGTTGAATGCTCCCTCCACCCACATTGTCTGTACCTTTAAGACCTGGCTGGCTGTAGAGATTTGCATTCTAATTAGTATTCTGTAACTTGATTTCTGTGTCTGTGCACTGTTGGAGAACAGATATCCACTCCATCTGACGAAGTGGCAGCGCTCCGAAAGCTTATGGTATTTGCTACCAAATAAACCTGTTGGACTTTAACCTGGTGTTGTAAGACTTCTTACTGAGCTTTTGTAGCCACAGTATTTATATAGCTAGTCCAATTCAGTTTCTGGTCTATGGTAACCCCAGGAAGTTGATATTAAGGAATCAACGATGGCAATGCCATTGAACGTCATGGTATTTTATTTATTTGTTATTGTCACAAGTAAGCTTACATTGACACTGCAATGAAGTTTCTGTGAAAATCCCCTAATCGCCACACTCTGGTACAGTTCGGGTACACTGAGGGAGAATTTAGCATGGCTAATGACCTAACCAGCACACCTTTGGAATGTGGGAGGAAACCGGAGCAACCACAGGAAATCCACGCAGACATGGGGAGAACGTGCAGACTCCGCACAGTGACCCAAGCCGGAATTGAACCCGGGTCTCTGGCGCTGAGGCAGCAATGCAATTAGATTCTCTCTTGTTGGGATGGTCATTGCCTGCTACTTGTGTGGTACAAATTTTACTTACCACTTGTCAGCACAAATTTGGACATGGACTGCTTCATTCTGGATGGAAATATATGGTCTTAATAATGGTGCAGATATGTGGTCAGGAGCTCATCTCAGGGTCAATTATAACACCAAGATTACAAAAAGTCTGGTTCAGCCTCAGGGAAGTGTTGAGGAGAGGGACGGAAGCAGAGAGGGATGGAGGAAGAAGGCAGCTCACCACCACCTACTCAAAGGCAATTAGGGATGGACATTGAAGACAATGGTTTCAGACTTCTCGATATTTAATGATAGGTAATTTCTTCTTATCCAGTGCTGTTGGACAAGGAGTTGGACTAGAGATGGTGAAGGAGTTGAGAGAGGTGGTGGTGCCTAGGCCACTCAACCTTTACTTGCAAATCATTAAAAAATTGCCTTCAGCGATGAAACAGTTGTTGCTTGGATGATGTTTTCCTAAAATTCTTAAGCTTTCTTTATATACCATTACATTGGCAAAAGAATGTGGCTAATAACAGTACTTAATTTTTTTTCTGAATTTTCTGATCCCTTTATGAAGGATCTTACTGGACAACATTGACTGAGAAATAATAATGTATTTGTTTATCATTCACGAGTCCAGACATCAAATTGAGCAAGAGATGCAGAATTGACATTACAGCAGCAGAGGTTCCACTCTTAATGGCAACGAAGTAACTATACTGCTCTCTGTTCATTATGCCTGAACACTACCAGAATGAGGAATGTTGTTTCACCTTGCTGTCTAGACATGATCAAATACATATTGAACAGTTTACGCTCTTCAACATCAGTGTGACCATGCTTTTTATAAGTATATAAGGTTAAATGTCAATTTATGCCTTGCTAGACAGAACATTCGTTTTCAATGATTTAATCAGTGTATGGTTGTAAAGTGGGCTTTGAACAGCTCTTTATCCAAGTAATTCACAAGTACTGCTAACCTTCTCTGTCAGGAAACAAAAGTCATGCTTTCTTTTTTATTCATTCATGAGACATGGGCATCGCTGGCTGGGCTAGCATTTATTGCCCATTTATAGTTGTCCGAGGCCAGATTTCCTTCTCTAGTGAGCCAGATGAGTTTTTTCCAACAATCCATAATGGTTTCATGACCATCATTAGATTCTTAATTCCAGATATTTTGTATTGAATTCAAATTCCACTATCTGCTGTGGCAGGATTCTAACCCGGGTCCCCAGAACATTAGCTGAGTTTCTGGATTAATAGTCTAGCGATAACACCACTCGATCACTGACTCCCCCTGTTGGGATGGTTAAGATTGGAAAGGTTAAGATTGAGCACAAAGAGAGAAGAAATAAGGGGTGGCACGGTAGCACAGTGGTTAGCACTGCTACCTCACAGCGTCAGGGTTTGATTCCCGGCTTGGGTCACTGGCTATGTGGAGTATGAACATTCTCCCTGTGTCTGCGAGGGTTTCCTCTGGATGCCTCCCACAGTCCAAAATGTGTGGGTTAGGTTGATTGGCCATGCTAAGTTGACCCTAGTTTCGGGGGATCAGCAGGGTAAATATGTGGGGCTACAGGGATAGGGTAGGATTGTTGTCGGTGCAGGCTTGATGGGCCGAATGGCCCCTCTCTGCACTGTAGGGATTCTATGAAAAAAATTCTATGAAATAAGCACAGAATGAGAAAATATACCGGACCATAACAAAGGTGGTAAAATGAGATAAATGGAAAAATTGTGCATATATAATGAAGAATATGTTTCCCAAGGCATCAGATCAAACCCAAGATCAGGTGAAATGCCTTTTCTTGTCAGCTTGGATCTTGTATGTCTTTTAATTGTTTTTTGGAGTAAGCAAGGAGATGGATTAAAGGGGCTTGTCCCATCCACTCTGCGCATTGGCTTTGTACTTTTAAGAATGGAGTAAAAATTAATTAAAAAATAGTTTGAACTTACCAACTTTGAAGTTGGTAAAATCAATAAAATCTAGCTGTAAAAATACATGAGGCTATCGCACTCATCATTATTAAACAGTAAATCAGTCAGCAAGTTTTGGTGTCTGCACAGAGATGGTTAAATATAGAAATCAGGAAGGTGCGATCCAAATTTCCCTGCTTCTTCAGGAGCTTCACTCTAACAATATTTTGCTAAGAGACTCTGCATTGAAACGGATGGAATGGCATTAAGTTGTAGTACTTGCATGATATATATCCACTTAAAGTACCAGAAAACATTTGGATTTGTCTATTCCAGTGTAAGTAGATTTTTAAACTGTGCGGCATCATAAGGTTTAGATTAAAAATGGAGAGAAGCAAGGCACAGCATATAATAGAAGATCTAGATTGGTAGAAGGTTAATTTCAATGTGAGGAGATGGGATCTGGCTGCAGTGAAATGGAACCAAGGACTGACAGGAAAGTTTGATGTGGAGATGCCGGCGTTGGACTGGGGTAAGCACAGTAAGAAGTCTCACAACACCAGGTTAAAGTCCAACAGGTTTATTTGGTAGCAAATACGATAAGCTTTCGGAGCTTGCTGCTCCTTCGTCAGATACCATGCAGACGCTACGACAACGGATGAATGAACACCGCTCGACAATCACCAGGCAAGACTATTCTCTTCCTGTGGGGGAGCACTTCAGCGGTCACGGGCATTCAGCCTTGGATCTTCAGGTAAGCGTTCTCCAAGGCGGCCTTCACGACACACGACAGCGCAGAGTCGCTGAGCAGAAACTGATAGCCAGGTTCCGCACACATGAGGACGGCCTAGACCGGGATGTTGGATTTATGTCACATTATCAGTAACCCCCACAGCTTGCCCCTGGTCTTGCATAATCTCACCAGCTGTTCTGTCTGGAGACAATACACATCTCTTTAACCTGTGTTTAATGTTCCCTCCAACCACATTATCTGTAGCTTTTAAGACCTGGCTGGCTGTAGAGATTTGCATTCTAATTAGTATTCTGTAACTTGATTTCTGTGTCTGTGCACTGTTGGAGAACAGAGACCACTCCATCTGATGAAGGAGCAGCAAGCTCCGAAAGCTTATCGTATTTGCTACCAAATAAACCTGTTGGACTTTAACCTGGTGTTGTGAGACTTCTTACGGAAAGTATGTACCCAAACAATAGGTAACCTTTAAGGAAGAGATGCTTCAGGTACAGGCTAGGTACATTCCAACAAGGGTGAAAGATAGCAGAACAAAAGATGGTCCTCCTTGGATGATAAGAAAGGTAGAGATTATGATGGAGCAAAAAAAAAAGGTTTATGATGGGTCAGGTGAATTCTTCAAGTGTGTAACAGGTTGGGAGGGGAGTTGTAGAGGAAAATTAGACAGACAAGAAGAGGATATGGGAATAGAATGGTGGTCAACAAAAAAGGGAACCCAAAAATCTTCTACTGGCATGTAAATAATAAGTGGATAGTTAAGAGGTGGGGTGGCCCAATTAGAGATAAAGAAGGTGATGTATGCTTATAAGTGCAGGACAAGACTAGAATACTTGAAGAGTAATTTGTACCGGTGTTTACTCAGGAGAAGGAATTTGACAGAATATCTCGCGAATGGTAGAGTTAATGGATGGGGTAAAAATTGATAAATGGATATATGAAAAAGGCAGTCTATATTTCGGATGGATAAGTGATTGGATTCCACACTGCTGACGGAAGTGGGGGTGCAGGTAGCAGAAAGACTTGCCATGATCTTTCAATCTATCCCAGAGGCAAGGGAGGTGCCAGCGTTAGAGAGTGATAAATGAGAAACCTTTATTGTAAGACAATCCTAGTTGGGTAAGGTCTCAGAATGGACTAAATTAGATGAGGTGCCATGGTGCCCGCAGCCCGGCTAAAATGTCAGGGGACAGAAGGGAGGAGGACACACCCAGGGGAAGGATGGCTGGTCCCCAGTCACTTACCAGCCAATTGACCCTCAGTAGGCTGCAGATGGGAGTTTGGGTGGGTGAGTCGGTGGGTGAGAGTGTGATTTGAAAGGGCATGGGAAGAAGCGAACCAGGGGCGGGTATCACACTTTTGGGGTCCCTCTGACAGGCTCAGGGGACCATCTCATTTCTCACCACCAGTCCAAACAATGTAATTTGGCAGGGAGGCAATGGCCTAATGTTATTATCACTAGACTATTAATCCAGAAACTCAGCTAATGTTCTGGGACTGGGTTCAAATCCCGCCACAGCAAATGGTGGAATTTGAATTCAATAAAAAAAATCTGGAATTAAGAATCTACTGATGACCATTAATCCATTGTCGATTGTCGGAAAATCCAGGTTCTCTAGTGTCCTTGAGGGAAGGAAATCTGCCGTCCTTACCTGGTCTGGCCTACATGTGACTCCAGAGCCACAGAAATGTGGTTGACTCTCAACTGCCCTCAAGGGCAACGAGGGATGGGCAATAAATGCTGGCCAACCAGCGACGCCCGCGACCCACGAATGAATAAAAAAATGTGCAGGGCTGGGCTGGGCCTTTAGAGTAGGCCTCTTCTGGCACTGGTTTAATCTTGACGGTGGCCAAGGATCTCAATTGGCCCACTGGTGTGCAGGCTGCCTGAAGCCATAGCCCTGTCGCTGGTAAAATTGCAGTTTAAATATCAGTTTAAAAGGCCTGCTTCTTATTCTGAGACTGAGTCCCCTGGTTCTAGACTCACCAGCCAGTGGGGTGACTTTGCCAGCTCACTGCATTGCTCTAGCAGCGCAATGGGCTGCGCGACATCAGCGGAGGCCGTTTAGCAGGCATCCTGCTGGGAGCCACGGCTTCCACGCATCTCCGGGGCCCGGGTATCCGGCATCGTCAGCTCCATGCCGGAAATCGGCACAGGGCTGATTTAAATATTAAGATCAGAATTTCAATGCCATTAGTGGGCCTGGGTCTGAAGTCTTCAGGCCCGCTAGCCTCTCCCTGCCGAGCCAGGAGTGGTTGAGTCCAGGCTCGCTAATGGGATTGAAGTGCTGACCTTAATATTTAAATCACCTTCGCGCCGATTTCCCCACTAACGGGGAGCTAGTGGGCGCACCCTGCTGGAGTGAAGGGAGGTCATGGAGGCCCCCCAAGAGGTTGGGATAAAGGGGATGTGATCCCGGGCATTGCCAGTCTGGCAGTGCCAGCCTGGCCCCTGGCACTGCCCTCGGGACAGTGTGGCAATGCCCAAGGGGCAGATTGGCACTGCCAACTAGGCAACAGGCAGTGCCAAGGGGGCAGGGTTAGGGGGCAGGGCCTATGGGCGGAGATCGGTAGTGTGGGGGTCCCGCTGACACTCTGCATAGGGATATGTGGCAGAGGGAGGGAAGGGACTGATCGGGGCTGCCCGTCAGGGTGTGGCGCTGCTGGGGGCGGGGTCGAGGTCAGGACTGCGGGGGTGGGGGGTAGAGGAGGTCGAGGCGGGCCGGCAGGGATTGGAGCTTGTCTGGAAACAAACAATGATTTCAAAAGGAAATTGGATGGGCACTTTGAAGGGCTGCAGGGCTATGGAGTTTGAGCAGAGGAATTGGATTTACTTATTGCTGTGTAACAAGGTGGCATGGACTTGATGGGCTGAATGACCTCCCTGTGTGCCATAATTGCCTCTATAACAAGTCTTAGGGCCTGATTTTACCATTTTGAGTCTAAGTGCTGAATCCGGGCATCAAATAGATCCGAGCCTGGAATCCTCTTTCCAACGCGCCCATACGTGTTTTGCTGGCTCCAGTCCCATCTGCGCTGTGGGTGGGGCTTAGCGCTGGTGGACCGATCGGAGCTCTGAACTGCGCATGTGCAGTTCGAAAAAAATCTGACAGAGCGCCTCTGGGCTTGAAAGAAAAAAAAAGCAGAAAGCGGAGAGAGCGGCTCTCTGACGGTCATCCTCTGGTCGGGGAGGGGTGGGAGGAGGAGGGGGCGGGATCCAGATCATCCTCTGGTCGGGGGAGGTGTCCGCTGCCAGTCTGCGGCCGATCGGTGGGGAGGGAGGGGGCAGGGGGATCTGCCGCCACTCTGCGGGCGATCCCTTTTCCCCACCGGAGGAACGAATCCCTCCCGCCGGAGTGGACGTGCGGCCATGCCATCCCACAAAACCTTCAGGATGAAGCGATTCCTCACTAAGAAGATGAAGCAGAACCGGCCGATTCCACAGTGGATCCGCATGAAAACCGGCAACAAAGTCAGTACAAGTCCAAGAGGAGACACTGGAGAAGGACCAAGCTGGGCCTGTAAAGGGATACACCATCACTGGTACACTACCAGCCACAGATTACTCTTCCCTGCAGGGGCAAGAGAGCGGGAGAGATGGCTGTGGCTGGTAGTGTACCAGTGATGGTGTATCCATTTACAGGCCCAGCTTGGTCCTTCTCCAGTGTCTCCTCTTGGACTTGTACTGATCTTGTAGCCAGTTTTCATGTGGATCCACCTGCTGGCACTGCTTCATCTTCTTAGCGAGGAATCGCTTCATCCTGAAGGTTTTGTGGGATGGCATGGCCGCACGTCCACTCCGGCAGGAGGGATTCGTTCCTCCGATGGGGAGGAGGGATCACCCGCAGTGGCGGCAGACCCTCCTGCCCCCTCCTGCCCCCTCCCTCCCCACCGATCGGCCGCAGACTGGCAGCGGACACCCCCCCGACGAGAGGATGATCTGGTCCCACCCCCCTTCGTCCCCCCCCCCCACCCCCCCTCCTCCCACCCACCTCCCCCCCAACCAGAGGATGACCTGGGTCAGAGTTGCAGGCTCTGAGCCCACTCTTCGGAAGCTGCAGCGACGACTTCAGACTTTTATTTACCAGGTCATTAAAAGCGCGGATCCGGATTGGGCCAGAAGACGGTAAAGTGGGATTTGGTGGTAGAGTTGGGCGCGCGGTTCATTAAGTCGATTTAAATGCATGCTAATGCATTTAAGTCGTCGGGCCGCCCGATTTGGGCACGGGCCGGACCCGCGCCCGAATCGGGTGTCGGTAAAGCACGATCTGCTCGGAATCGGGTGCAGATCGCGGTATAGGCCCGACGCCCAACCTTACCGTGATTTTGCGCCCGAAAACGGGTGCGAAGTTTTGGTAAAATCAGGCCCTTAGTCTGGGAGTTTCCAATCCCGCCTGTTGCAGGAAATGTCACAAGCAGGATTGAAAATTTGTCTGAACAGGCAAAGGTTTGTTGATCTTGGGCAGGTGAGACCAGAAAATCCCAGTATTAATTACTGTCAAGCACTCCTCAGGAACTGAAAGTTAACTCTTACAAGTGTGGAGTTCATTCCTCCAGATTTTAGTTATTGTTGGAGATTATTTTTTTTCTTCTGTTGCTTTGCATGTCATCTTTCTTTATTTCACTTTTAGTTTATTGTGTTATGATCGCTGTGGAGACCAATAACATATAAAGACAAATTTGAACTTCTGGGTATTAGCTAAAAGAATGAGACATCAAGATTTCATATTTTTTAAAAACCTTTTACAGTTTCAAATAACTTAAAAAAACTATTGACTGTTGTTTCTATAGGCAACCTATATTTTAAATTAGAGGAATGAATAATGTATTGTTACTTATCACTTTTCCCAGAATTACTTGTCTCATGGCAAACAGTTCACAATTGCCCCCAGCTTCTGTGGGCTGCTTTCTTTCTACTTTCCTAGCTGGGTGACATCAAACCCTAAAACTATCTTTTACTGTGGAGGTTACACTGTAGTTTTTTTCCCCCTCTAGCTCCAAGATATGCAAATCTTCTGCCTCTTTTAACTACTCAGTCTTCAAATTGAGCATGAGCTCCCACCCATGTTTTGTGTGAATGATAGAGTCAGCACTTTTTCTGCTTAAGATGCAAGCCTGGCTAACTCTATTTTCTTGCTCTCTCCCTCTCAGTTGCTGTAGACCACAAGAGACAAAAACTGCAACCCAACCTATCTGTAATAGTCATGGATTTATAGGGAAGCCTGTAACCTGGTCATAAAATGGCTTCCTCTATCCTCTTCCCCATGACAATAGGAAGCACATAGACTTTGGGGGGAATTTTCCCATCCCACCCACCACGGGGGGGGGGAGGGGGGGCGGGGGGGGGGGGGGGGGCGGGGGCGGGGGGGGGGGGGGGCGGGGGGGGGGGGGGGGTGCGGACCATGCAAAGGTCCATTGATCTCGTGGCCAGAAAATCCCACCCTTTGTATCTAAGTAGACATCCTAATGAGTTATCCCAACTCTTCTTTCATTTTATAAGTAAAGGGATTGTTTACAATACCACGGTTTACAGCTTAATAACTGTAGTGGGTGGGATTGTGGTCGGTGCAGACTCGATGGGCCGAATGGCCTCCTTCTGCACTGTAGGGTTTCTATGATTCTATGAATACCTCTCTGGAACTTAGGGCAGGATTTCCAGCCTCACTTGTTCCAAGATCGGAAAATCCCACTGAGGTCAACGGACCTTTGCACAGTCCTGTCCCGCTACGATTCACATGGCGGGCGGGATGGGAAATATCCACCCTTGGTGTCTATTAATGGTATTCCCCACACCTTCCAAGTGTGAATAACTTGCACCTCCCTCTCAATTAATTAATCTGAGTTTCTATTTATCTGTGACAATTAGAGAATTCAGGCTTTCTGTCAGGCAGACACCAGCACAGGTCACATGACCATTTTTATCTACCCTTGCCCTAAAGTTGCAGTCCCAAAATTTAGTAATCTTATAACTGAAAATATATAAACATGATTATCTGAGAAACCTCGCAATTGTATCATGATTATATTAACTATTCCAACCTACAATTCGGGCGGCACGGTAGCACAGTGGTTAGCACTGCTGCTTCACAGCTCCATGGTCCCGGGTTCGATTCCCGGCTCGGGTCGCTGTCTGTGTGGAGTTTGCACATTCTCCTCGTGTCTGCGTGGGTTTCCTCCGGGTGCTCCGGTTTCCTCCCACTGTCCAAAGATGTGTGGGTTAGGTTGATTGGCCAGGTTAAAAATTGCTCCTTAGAGTCCTGAGATGCGTAGGTTAGAGGGATTAGCGGGTAAATATGTGAGGGTAGGGCCTGGGTGGGATTGTGGTCGGTGCAGACTCGATGGGCCGAATGGCCTCCTTCTGCACTGTAGGGTTTCTATGTTTCTTAATTCCTGATTTACACTCTGTGTGCCACACTAAGGATTTTTCAGTCTGATTGTTCAAGAGAATACATTGTTGCTTGCCCAATTTGTACGGTACCCAGATGCCCTATAGAGGCACCATGCTATTTTAGATTTCTAATCACTGCAATTTGTAGTGTGAATGCCCAGTGAAACTCTGGGTAAGTATAAGTGGATGATTAGCGGCATTTGTTCACCATTGAGTGCAAACCCTGTGTCAATGTTATACACGTGCAATTACTTTGAATGTTCCCAATCCTTCCAATGAGGGGAAAAAACTCCTCCCGCTGGATAAAATTGTCTGTTATTCTTAACATATCCTGTTTATTTTCTCTTCAAGACATGAAAACATTCTACTCTGTATCTAAAAAAATAAACAGGATGTGTTATAAATGTCCTGCAATTCATGAGACTTCAAAGAGACTTCTGAATGAACTCTGGAAAGCCCCTCATTGCCCCTGCAATATTTCAGACGTGTGAAGTATCATTTTTAATTTCCAAACATGGCAGGTGATGAAATTAAAAGATTGGCTGTAAAATAATTAACTTGTCAAACTCTTAAATCTGGAATGGAATTCCTTTTAAAAGACATTCGAAAGTGGTACTTTTTAAAGCTAACACCTTTGAAAGAGAGTTTATAATAGATACGCTCTTCTGAACAGTTAATCCATTTTATATAATCAACTCTTGGTTCTTTGGAGAATTTTTCAATCAATTTCTATTCATTTTCCTCAAAGTCAACTTTAAATAATATTAAAGAAAACTTTGAGTGAATCATGGGAAATTAAGATCACCGTCAAACTTCCGAAATGTGACTCAAAGTTGATATCAACCCTGCCTTGTTTGAAGTAAGAGGAAGCTGATTCACATTCAGGTGGACTGCAAACACATCTGTACAAGTTTATTAAATTTCAATATGTTCACTTTGCACTTTCTTATGATATTCATGCATATTTTCTGCTAAGTTGCCATTTTTGTAATTGGTCTGATCATTTCAATGCACCTTAGTCAAGATGCTGTGCAGGAAAGAAAATGAATAATCATCTTTTACACCCCTCTCATTAACTCTTTTTTCATCACAATGTGAACCATCAGTGTGCCCGATAAGTTGTGGATGGTGATGCTCAAGTTTAAACCTTATTGTATCCTAATCTGCAGTAATGGAAATAGCTTTCAAACGTAGTGCTTTTCAGGTGTTATCATGTATGGAACTGACAGGAGATCACAGAATCATAGGATTGCTGAGGCACAGGAGACTGTTTGGCCCATCGTGTCTGCACTGGCTCTCCAAGTGAACATTTCACTTGTCATTCTCCCTATACCCCTGCACATTGTTTCTTTTCAAATAACCTAATTCTCTCTTGAATGCCTCCATTGAACCTGCCTCCACCACAATTCCAGGCAGACCATTCCAGACCCGAATCATTCTCTGTGTGAAAATGTTATTTCTCACATTGCTTTTGCTTCTTTTTACCAATTATGTTAAATTTGTGCCCTCTGGTTCTTGATCCATCCACCAATGGGAACAATTCTATCTATTCTGTCCAGACCCCTCATCATTTTGAATATCTTTATCAAATCTCCCCTTAGCTTTCTTTTCTCCAATGAAAGGAGTTCCCGCTTCCTCAATCTATCCTCATAACTAAAGTATTTCATCCCTGGAACTATTCGCGTAAACCTCTTCTAAACTTTCTCTAATTAGACCATAAAACCATAAGACATAGGGAGCAGAATTAGGCCACTCGGTCCATCAAGTCTGCTCCGCCATTCAATCATGGCTGGTTTTTGTTTTCATCCCCATTCTCCTGCCTTTTCCCCATAACCCCTGATCCCCTTATTAATCAAGAACCTATCTATCTTTGTCTTAAAAACACTCAATGACCTGGCCTCCACAGCTTTCTGCAGCAAAGAGTTCCACAGATTCACCACTCCCTGGCTGAAGAAATTCCTCCTCATCTCTGTTTTAAAGAATGGTCCCTTTAGCCTGAGGTTGTGCCCTCTGGTTCTAATTTTTCCGACTAGTGGAACATCCTCTCCACATCCACTCTATCTAGGCCTTGCAGTATCCTGTAAGTTTCAATAAAATGCCCCCTCATCCTTCCAAACTCCAAAGATTACAGACCAAGAGTCCTCAACCATTCCTCACATGACAAGCTCTTCATTCCAGGGATCATCTTTGTGAACCTCCTCTGGACCCTTCCCAAGGCTTGCAAATCCTTCCTCAGATACGGGGCCCAAAACTGTTCACAATACTCCAAATGGAGTCTGACTAGAGCCTTATACAGCCTCAGAAGTACATCCCTGCTCTTGTATTCTAGCCCTCTTGACATGAATGCTAACATTGCATCCTAACTGCCGACTGAACCTGCACGTTAACCTTAAGAGAATCTTGAACAATGACTCCCAAGTCCCTTTGTGTTTCTGATTTCCTAAGCATTTTCCCATTTAGAAAATAGTCCATGCCTCCATTCCTCTTTCTAAAGTGCATAACCTCATACGTTTCCGCATTGTATTCCATCTGCCACTTCTTTCCCCACTCTCCTAACCTGTCCAAGTCCTTCTGCAGCCCCCCTGCTTCCTCAATACTACCTGTCCTTCTACATATCTTTATATCATCTGCAAACTTAGCAACAGTGCCTTCAGTTCCTTCCTCTAAATCGTTAATGCATATTGTGAAATGTTGTGGTCCCAGCACTGACCCCTGAGGCACACCACTAATTCCTTCATATCTTTCCTAAATGCACCACCCAGAACTGTATGCAGTACACCAGCTGAGGCCTAACTAATGTCTTATACAAGCACAATGTTTCCTTGCTCTTATACTCTGTGCTCCTATTAATAAAGCCTAGGATACTGTATGCTTTATTAATTCCTCCCTCAACCTGTCCTGCCACCTTTAATGACGTACATACCTACACCCAGGTCCCTCTGCATCTGCACCCCTTTTAGAGTAGGACCCTTTATTTTATACTATCTCTCCATGTCCTTCCTTCCAAAATGTATCACCTCATATTTCTTCATGTTGAACTTCATCTGCCACCTATTGGTCCATTTCATCAACAGGTCTATGCCCTTGAGGTTCTATGCTGCCCTCCCCGCGATCCCAAGGCCCCCTTCCCCAGCTTACTCCTTGCAAATGTCCAATCTCTGGAAAACAAGCTAGACGAACTTAGAGCCAGATTCACTTTCCAAAGAGAACTGAGGGACTGCTGTGTACTCTGTTTCACAGAGACATGGCTCACTCCTGCTTCACCGGACAGTGCCCTACAACTAGAGGGCATCTCAATCTATCGAATGGAGTGTACAACGGCCTCAGTAAGAAGTCTCACAACACCAGGTTAAAGTCCAACAGGTTTATTTGGTAGCAAATACCATAAGCTTTCGGAGCACTACTCCTTCGTCAGATGGAGTGGATATCTGCTCTCAAACAGTGCACAGACCTGGCTGGCTGTAGAGATTTGCATTCTAATTAGTATTCTATAACTTGATTTCTGTGTCTGTGCACTATTTGAGAGCAGATATCCACTCCATCTGACGAAGGAGCAGTGCTCTGAAAGCTTATGGTATTTGCTACCAAATAAACCTGTTGGACTTTAACCTGGTGTTGTGAGACTTCTTACTGTGCTTACCCCAGTCCAACGCCGGCATCTCCACATCATAACGGCCTCAGGCCAGGCTAGGAGAGGTGGGGTCTGCTTCCTAATCAACACCTCATGATGCCTAGACATAGCAACACTGGCAACGTTCTGCTCAGTAAAGAGTCTAACAACACCAGGTTAAAGTCCAACAGGTTTATTTGGTAGCAAACGCCACTAGCTTTCGGAGCGCTGCTCCTTAGTCAGGTGAGTGGGAGATCTGGTGTTAACCTGGTGTTGTTAGACTCCTTACTGTGTTTACCCCAGTCCAACGCTGGCATCTCCACATCAGAACTTTTTGCTCCCCAGACCTAGAATACCTGTCGCTAAAATGCCGCCCCTACTACCTTCCGCGGGAGTTCACCTCCGTTTTCCTAATGGCAGTTTACATCCTAACCCATGTGGACGTGAAGATCGCGCTGGACGAAATACACACCACTACGAATAGCCTTGAGATGAAACATCTCGAAGCCTTGTTCTTCGTGGCTGGGGACTTCAATCAGGCCAAGCTCAAGTACGTACTACCAAGTTACCACAAACATGTCTCCTGCTCCACCAGAGGCCCAAACACTTAGACCACTTCTACACAAATATCAAACA
This sequence comes from Mustelus asterias, assembly GCF_964213995.1. Classification (NCBI taxonomy): domain Eukaryota; kingdom Metazoa; phylum Chordata; class Chondrichthyes; order Carcharhiniformes; family Triakidae; genus Mustelus; species Mustelus asterias. Next base: position 80,385,006 of record NC_135810.1, read on the forward strand.
TGCCTACTGCTCTATCGCCCGCCCACACTTTGGCAAATCAGACCACAAGGCTGTGCTCCTGCTCCCGGCTTACAAGCAAAAACCGAAGCGGGAGAATCCATCAAAGAAAGTCGTGCAACGTTGGTCTGAGGAATCGGATGATCTCCTACGGGATTGCTTGGAGTCAGTGGACTGGTCAGTTTTTAAAAACTCTGCAACCAGCCTGAACAAGTACGCCACTACAGTAACTGACTTCATTAGTAAGTGTGTAGAAGACTGTGTGCCAAAGAAGCAAATCTGTGTGTTCCCCAACCGGAAACCATGGATGAACAGTGATATCCACTGCTTGCTGAAGTCCAGGTCTGAGGCGTTCAAGTCAGGCGACACTGATCTATACAAGGAAGCCAGATACGATCTAAGAAGATCCATCAAAGATGACAAAAGATAGTACTGGACCAAGCTAGAGTCCCAGGCTAGCCACACAAACCCCCGACGGGCAAGTTCTGCAAAGACTGCAAGACGTAACAGGCTACAAGGTGAAGGCATGTAAAATCGTTGGCTCCAACGCACCCCTCCCTGATGAGCTCAATGCACTCTACACCTCGTTTGAGCAAGTGGTCAGCGACAGCATGCCTCCACCCTGGAAACTCTGGATGAACCTGTATCTGGGGTCACCGTTGCAGATGTCAGAGCAGCTTTCTCGAAGGTCCACCCACGGAAAGTGACTGGCCCGGTTGGGGTCCCCAGATGAACACTCAGATCATGCATGGATCAGCTGGTGGGCGTATTCACAGACACCTTCAACCTCTCTTTACGACAATCTGAGGTCCCTATCTACTTCAAGAAGACGACCATCATCCCTGTACCTAAGAAAAACCAAGCAGTGTGTCTTAATGACTATCGGCCGGTGGCTCTGACATCCATCATTATGAAGTGCTTCGAAAGGCTAGTCATGGCACGAATCAATTCCAGCCTCCCAGACTACCTGGATCACTACAGTTTGCCTACCGCTGCAACAGGTCCACAGCAGACGCCATCTCCCTGGCCCTGCACTCAACCCTGGAACACCTTGATAACAAGGATACCTATGTCAGACTCCTATTTATTGACTATAGCTCAGCCTTCAACACTACTATTCCCACGAAACTCATCTCCAAACTCCGTGGCTTGGGCCTCAGCACCTCCCTCTGATACTAGTTCCTGAACTTCCTAACTCACAGACCACAATCAGTAAGGATAGGCAACAGCATCTCCTCCACGATCATCCTCAACATCGGTGCCCCACAAGGCTATGTTCTCAGCCCCCTACTATACTCCTTATACACCTATGACTGTGCGGCCAAATTCCCCTCCAATTCGATTTTCAAATGTGCTGACGACACGACCGTAGTAGGTCGGATCTCAAACAATGACGAGATAGAGAATCTGGTGAACTGGTGCGGCAACAATAATCTCTCCCTTAATGTCAACAAAACAAAGAAGATTGTCATCGACTTCAGGAAACGTAAAGGAGAATATGCCCTTGTCTACATCAACGGGGACGAAGTAGAAAGGGTCGAGAGCTTCAAGTTTTTAGATGTCCAGACCATCAACCTGTCCTGGTCCCCCCATGCTGACACTATAGTTAAGAAAGCCCACCAACACCTCTACTTTCTCAGAAGACTAAGGAAATTTGGCATGTCAGCTACGACTCTCACCAACTTTTACAGATGCACCAGAGAAAGCATTCTTTCTGGTTGTATCACAGCTTGGTATGGCTCCTGCTCTGCCCAAGACTGCAAGAAACTACAAAAGGTCGTGAATGTATCCCAGTCCATCACGCAAACCAGCCTCCCATCCATTGACTCTGTCTACACTTCCTGCTGCCTCGGCAAAGCAACCAGCATAATTAAGGACCCCACGCACCCTGGACATTCTCTCTTCCACCTTCTTCCGTCGGGAAAAAGATACAAAAGTCAGAGGTCATGTACCAACCGACTCAAGAACAGCTTCTTCCCTGCTGCTGTCAGACTTTTGAATGGACTTACCTTAGAAACATAGAAACATAGAAAAACTACAGCACAAACAGGCCCTTCGGCCCCACAAGTTGTGCCGAACATATCCCTACCTTCTAGGCCTACCTATAACCCTCCATCCTATTAAGTCCCATGTACTCATCCAGGAGTCTCTTAAAAGTCCCTATTAAGTTTGCCTTCACCATCACTGACGGCAGCCGATTCCACTCGCCCACCACCCTCTGTGTGAAAAACTTCCCCCTAACATTTCCCCTATACCTACCCCCCAGTACCTTAAACCTGTGTCCTCTTGTAGCAGCCATTTCCACCCTGGGAAAAAGCCTCTGAGAGTCCACCTGATCTATGCCTCTCAACATCTGATATACCTCTATTAGGTCTCCTCTCATCCTACGTATCTCCAAGGAGAAAAGACCGAGCTCCCGCAGCCTTTCCTCATAAGGCATGCCACTCAATCCAAACAACATCCTTGTAAATCTCCTCTGTACCCTTTCAATCATTTCCACATCCTTCCTGTAATGAGGTGACCAGAACTGAGCACAATACTCCAAGTGGGGTCTGACGAGGGTCTTATATAGCTGCATCATTATCCCCGGACTCCTAAACTCAATCCCTTGATTGATAAAGGCCAGCACACCATACACCTTCTTAACCACCTCCTCCAACTGCAGGGCCGATTTTAGAGTCCTATGGACCCGGACCCCAAGGTCCTTCTGATCCTCTACAGTACTAAGAGTCTTTCCCTTAATATTGTACTCCTTCATCCCATTTGACCTGCCAAAATGGACCACTACACATTTATCTGGGTTGAAGTCCATCTGCCACTTCTCCGCCCAGTCTTGCATCCTATCTATGTCCCTCTGTAACTTCTGACATTCCTCCAGACTATCCACAACCCCACCAACCTTCGTGTCGTCGGCAAACTTACCAACCCATCCCTCCACTTCCTCATCCAGGTCATTTATGAAAATGACAAACAGCAAGGGTCCCAGAACAGATCCCTGGGGCACACCACTGGTGACCGACTTCCATTTAGAAAAAGACCCATCTATACACACTCTCTGCCTCCTTTGGGCAAGCCAGTTCTGGATCCACAAGGCAGCAGCACCTTGGATCCCATGCCCTCTCACTTTTTCTAGAAGCCTTGCATGGGGGACCTTATCGAACGCCTTGCTAAAATCCATATAAACCACATCTACCGCTTTCCCTTCGTCAATGTGTTTAGTCACATTTTCGAAGAACTCCACCAGGCTCGTAAGGCACGATCTGCCTTTGACAAAGCCGTGCTGAGTATTCTTGAGCATACTAAACCTCTCTAAATGCTCATAGATCCTGTCCCTCAGGATCTTCTCCATCAGCTTACCAACCACTGAGGTTAGACCCACCTTGAATTAAGTTGATCTTTGTCTACACCCTAACTATGGCTGTAACACTACATTCTGCACTCTCTCGTTTCCTTCTCTATGAATGGTATGTTTTCTGTGTAGCGCGCAAAAAACAATACTTTTCACTGTATGTTAATGCATGTGACAATAATAAATCAAATCAAATCACAGTTTACAATGCATTCAAGTTTTGTACATCTACAAATGCTGAAATTGTTCCCTGTACACCAAGGTCTAGATCATTAATATCTATCAGGAAAGCAAGGGTCCCAATACCAACCCCTTTGAAACTCCACTCCAAACTTCCACCAGCCCAAAAAAACATCAATTAACCATTACTCTCTGTTTCCTATCACTCAGCCAATTTTGTATCTATGTTGTTACTGTCCTTTTTACTCCATCAGTATAACTTTTCTCACAAGTCTGTTGTGCGGTACTGTATAAAACGTCTTTTGGAAATCCACGTACACCTTATCAACAGCATTACCCTCATCAACCCTCCCCATTACCTCTTTGAAAAACTCCAACAAATTATTTAAATATGATTTTATCTTAAGAAATCCATGCTGTCTCTATTTAATTAACACGCATTTGTGCACGTGACTATTAATTCTGTCCCAAATTATAGTTTCTAGAAGTTTCCCCAACACTGAAGGTAAACTGACTGGCCTGGAGTTGCTGGACTTATCCTTACCCCCCTTTTGAACAAGGGTGCAATATTTGTAATTTTCCAGTCCTCTGGCACCACCCCTGAGTCTAAGGAAGACTGAAAAATGATACCCAGTGAGTGCCTCTGCAAATTTCACTCTCGCTTCCCTCAGTATCCTTGGAAGCATCTCATCCAGTCCCAGTGCCTTGTCAACTTTAAGTACAGACAACCTTTCTAATATCTCCTCCTTATCAATTTTCAACCCTTCTAGTGACAGAGTTTCGTCCTCCTTCAACATGGTCTGGGCAGCATCTTCTTGCAAAGTATTCACTTAATACCTCAGCCATCCCCCTGCCTCCATATGTAAATTCCCTTTTTGGTCCTTTTACCGCCCTTTTACTATTTTTATGCCTGTAGAAGAGTTTGAGATTCCATTTTACATTAGTTGCCAGTTTCTTTTCATGCTCTTTTTAATTTGCATTTTCACCTCCCCTCTGAGTCTTCTTCATTCAGCCTGGTTCTAAACTGTATTTTCTACCTGACACCCTGTCACAAGCACACTTTATCTTCTTTATCTTAATTTATATTTCCTTTATCATCTAGGATGCTCTGGATTTGTTTGTCCTGAATTTTGCTTCTTTGAACTATTTAATAAGGCAGTAACAAGTAGAAATTGTGGCCTGTGTCTTTCATTGCTTCATCTTGTATCGCTGTTTTTAAATTCATGTTAGTCCTAATCAGGTCCCCATCAAAGTTAACTCCTAGTCCCATGCAAGTGTCACCTGACAATGCAAGCCAGTGATTTCATGCACCAAGTGATTGGCACAGACAATGGAGCTGACTTAATCCTTTCCCATTCTTCAACGTGGGAAGCACTCATTACTGGGTGAGAAAATCATTTCCCAGAGGAAGCGAGCGCAGCTGAAATACATTCTCGATTCTGCTGAGGTAATATTCATCATTCTATAGAGGAAGCAATTTAGCACAGGAAAGAGAACAGAGCAGAATCAGTGCACAGAAAATAAGTTGTTAACAGTCAGATGCTGCTGGATTTATTCAGTTTGTTCAGCATTATTTTTTTTAAAGTGTCACATTCTCATAATCTGAGTTAGAAAGATATGTGGTGAGCTCCCACTCTGGGGTTTGAGCACTTAATCTTAGCAGATACTTTAGCAGTGCACAGTCAGAAACAGGTATCTTTCAAATTACATGTTAATCAAACCCCTCTCCAGTTATTTAGGCAGAGAAATGATCCACTTCTCTTCATTCAGAATATTTGAGCTGGTACATGGAAAAGACAAAGCAAGTGATACAGGTTATGATACCAAAAAGCATTGAGTCACAGAAACACATGGCTGTTTTGTATTGCAGAATTTTCTTTCAGTGGACTGGTTCTCATTATCTTCATCATCATTGTCACTGTTGCTATTGTCTGCCTTTATTCTAATTTTTCTCATAATTTTTCTTTGTTTTACCATTCACTGGCTTCCATTGGGTGGCACGGTAGCATAGTGGTTAGCACTGCTGCCTCACAGTGCCGGTAACCCGGGTTCACTTCCAGCCTCGGGTGACTGTGTGGAATTTACACGCTCCCCTATGCCTGCATGGGTTTCTTACAGGTACTCCAGTTCCCTCCCACAGTCCAAAGATGTGCAGGTTGGGTGGATTGGCCACGCTAAATTGGCCCTTATGTGTCCCGAGTTGTGTAGGTTAGGTGAATTAGCGGGATTATAGGGATGGGAGCGGGTGTGGGCCGGGGTAAGATACTCTGTCGGGGTGGGGGGGGCACAGTCAGTACAGGCTCGATATGTGAATGGCTTCCTTCTGCACTGTCGGGATTCTATGATTCCTATGTTGCAAGAGGTGACCGCGAGATGTTTTAGGTAGAGAAACATGGAGCCGAATTTGTTCCAGGGACACCTACATTGCCCTTTCTCCAACATCTTGTTCTTCCTCATCGTTGCGGTCACTATTTTCATCTGCCAGGTCTCATTACTCCTCCTCATCTTCCTTCTCCTTTCACCCTCCATTGTCTGTTCCTGTTGATCAGCAGCTCAGGCCAACAGAAGTTAAGAATGGATGTGTATATAACTCCTTTTGGATAAGGGAGACTGGAACTTTCTGGCTATAATTTAACATAGCAAAATAAGAACTACGGTAGGCCATTCAGCCCCTTGAGCCCCTTCTGTTATTCAGTGAATCAAGCTGTTATATCACAGCTGATGGTAAATGCTGAGTGGGCAGTTTCCAAAAAGAAACTTGAACCAGCTGCCAACACAGTTTTTGAAATTTGTATTGTATGAACAGACGTTATGTTTAAAACTCGGGAAATTATGTTCCCGACTACTTGTGATGATTTTATAGTGAAGTAAATATGTATTAAGAAATAAATGGAAAAAGAAAATAGATTTTCACTTCCAAACAAAGATGGCTTTACACAGTCAACAGTACTTTAAAACAGTTCCAAAGGATCTTAACTTAATTACCCTCAGAGCTATCCTCCCTTTTCTGTTCAGCAACTATCCTTATATTTTTTTTAATCTATAGAATTTGGGTAATTCTTACCACACAGTGCCTTGGTTTTCCTTTGGGGTGTTCTCTGAGGCTGCAGCAGCTGATTCTTCAGGTCTGGCTTTGTTCGAACTGCTTTCTGGGAGTTCTGACCATCAATGCTGCTGACTTCTGGGAAATCTAAGCAGCTCCTCACCTCACCTCACGTAGACTTCCGTATTCCCTTAAATGCATTCCTTCCATTTGATCTCTCCATTGTCTCACTCTGTCTCTTTAGAAATGTTTTCTTCCCAGAATTGACTCAATTTATTTTGCTACTTTAGTAATCTTACCTGTTCTTTATTTTGGTTATTAACGCCTTTTTAAAAACTTGCATTTATCCCATTTTGAACTAAAACAACACATTGATAGCTATTCCTGGAGTTGCCTTATGTAAAACCTTGACTGAATTTCCTCTTGGTTCATTAACATCTCTAAATCACTTCTTGTTAGTTTGGATTGTTGCAGTCACCGTGTCTCTTACTCAATTACCATCATCACAAATCCCAACAGCCTGATTCCTTGTACATAAGAAATATGACAGTGATGTTACCAAGAGAAAAATTAGAGTGATTCTCGAGCCCAGTTAATTCCAGGCGCAAATCCCGCTGAGCCTGTGACTTTGGCGAGAGACCTGAAACAGGATTTGCGCCAGGCGTTAAACAGTTTCTGATGCTCCCAGCCCTTTCCACTTGGCGTGACAGGATCTCAGCCAGAAATTCATTTGCATTGATTTCAGTCTCATTCGCAAGAGTAAAGTCGAATGCAGCATCTTCCCGGTATGCTCCCCCTGTTCCAGTAACCCAAGTGCCAATCACTGCAGGTCCCTTAAAGCATAGACCAGGCACCATGAACTCCAAGGGGTAGCAAGGAGGTGAGTATTGCTCAGCACTCCTATACAGGGTGCCCATGGGCAAAGCATCTGCGGCCAGGGTGTAGAATGCGGTGCTTTAAGGGAGCTGGGGATTAGCGGGGGCTTTGTCTACTTTGGAGGGATACATGTCAGACCCCCGGGAGTGGGGGGTCACATGGTTGTCTTCTCTCTGTAGCTTTTAAAAGCTTAGAACTATCTCACAGCGTGTCAATTTTAAAGCTCTGTGAGGCTGCAGGGGCTAGTCTTCTCTCTGTAGCTTTCAGAAGCTTTGAAGTGCTTTGTTCACATTGCATTTCATGCCCATTAATTTTTACAACCCTGATGAGTGGCAGCTGTTGGCTCTTTCAAAGGAAGGATTATCCTTGTTTATTTAGGCAGCTTTTCACAGTACATTAACTCTGAAGGGCTTCCTCAGAAGCACAGCTCTTCAGTCTGAGCTCATTTATACAAGAGTTTTTTTTCAGCTTTAAAGTGCATCCTAGAAAGTGCAGGTGTACAGTCTCAGTTCATTTTTTAAGGGGGTTTTGTCTAACTCTTATGCCTGAACAACATGCCTTTATTGGAGACCGCTGTTATCCAATACAAACAGCTGGCACAACTCAGACATTAGTGCAAGGGTTCCTCAATGAGGACCTTCTTGCAGCCACTGTTGAATTCTCTGGATAGGTGTGATGAACATACTGGCAGGTTCAGAGCCATTGCAGCCCTCGGGTGGTCAGGTACATGACTGGACCGTGCCCTGGCACTGCCACCTGACACACGGGCAGTGCCAACCTGGCAGTATTTCACTTCCAGGTTGGAACTGTCAGGCTGCCAGGGGGCAATGGCAGTTTGGCATTGCCAAGGGGTGTGCTGGAAAGGGATGGGAGTTGGTCACAGGGAACAGTGGTCACTGTTGGGACTGCATGCATGCAGACCCCAGCAATGTTTATTGCTCAAACCAGATAGAAGGGGGAAAGGTTTTACCAACGTCAGATTGTCAGGTCCACGCAAGGAAGGGAGGGAGATTTGGGCCGGGGGGTGGGGGTGGTGGGGGGAGGGGGGGGGGTGGATAGGCGGGGGGGGGGGGGGGGGCGATGCGTACAAGGCTGCAAGGGACAGGAAAAGCCAAGATGTTGCAACTTGGAGGGTGTGGGGTCCATAAAAATGGCACCCCTCTTCCTGTACCAGGCCTTGGCAGGAATTCCTGCCATATTCCTGACTCGCCTTTGGCCTCAGTCTGCATTAACTGGCAACTTAAGGGCCTCAATTGGCGTAAGGGTGGGCAGATCGCTAGACACTCGCCCTCTTAAAATCATAGTGGGGGAAGGGGTGGGTGAGTCGACACCAGAAAAGGTGCTCATGGCATTTTCCAGCATAACAGACCGCCATCACTTTCCCAGCACTGACTGGCAGGGTAAGCATTGGATAGACTGGCAGTCAGGAGCTTTGGCTTTGGTGTGCAGTGTCTGGACAAAGAGCCCTGTGGAACTTTGGAGCCAATGTCTGTCTCAACTAGTGTTTTTGTAGAATTCAGATGGTTAGAGAGGGTATTGTGTTGGGGAACATGCTCTGCCACATACCCACTCACACTCACATCCACATTTCCCACAGGCAGGAATACAATGCGCCCATCAAAAAAAACCTGGCTGCATATTTAATGAGCCCAAAATTGTGCGATTCGGCGGGTTTAGTAAGAACATAAGAACATAAGAACTAGGAGCAGGAGTAGGCCATCTGGCTCCTCGAGCCTGCTCCGCCATTCAATAAGCTCATGGCTGATCTTTTTGTGGACTCAGCTCCACTTACCCGCTCGCTCACCATAACCCTTAATTCCTTTACTGTTCAAAAATATATCTATCCTTGCCTTAAAAACATTCAATGAGGTAGCCTCAACTGCTTCACTGGGCAGGGAATTCCACAGATTCACAACCCTTTGCGTGAAGAAGTTCCTCCTCAACTCAGTCCTAAATTTGCTTCTCCTTATTTTGAGGCTATGCCCCCTAGTTTTAGTTTCATCCGCCAGTGGAAACAACTTCCCTGCTTCTATCTTATCTATTCCCTTCATAATCTTATATGTTTCTATAAGATTTCCCCTCATTCTTCTGAATTCCAATGAGTATAGCCCCAGTCTACTCAGTCTCTCCTCATAAGCCAACCCTCTCAACTCCGGAATCAACCTAGTGAATCTCCTCTGCACCCCCTCCAGTAAGAAGTCTCACAACACCAGGTTAAAGTCCAACAGGTTTATTTGGGAGCACAAGCCACTAGCTTTCAGAGCGCGGCCCCTTCATCCCCTACAAGAGATGTGTATTATCTCCAGCCAGTTAGTGAGATTTTGCAAGCCCAGTCAAGTTGTGCGGGTTATAGAACCAGGAGCACTCCTCGTCACAATGGATGTCTCGGCACTCTACACCAGCATCCCCCACGACGATGGCATTGCTGCAACTGCCTCAGTACTCAACGCCGACAACTGCCAATCTCCAGATGCAATTTTACAACTCAGCCACTTCATCCTGGACCACAGCATCTTCACCTTCAACAACCAGTTCTTCATCCAGACACACGGAACAGCCATGGGGACCAAATTCGCACCTCAATATGCCAACATCTTCATGCACAAGTTCAAACAAGACCTCTTCACCCCACAGGACCTTCAACCGATGCTATACACCAGATACATCGATGACATTTTCTTCCTTTGGACTCATGGTGAACAATCATTGAAACAATTATATAATGACATCAACAAGTTCCATCCCACCATCAGACTCACCATGGACTACTCTCTGGAATTGGTTGCATTATTGGACACACGCATCTCCATCAAGGACTGTCACCTCAGCACTTCAATTTACCGCAAGCCCACAGATAACCTCACGATGCTCCACTTCTCCAGCTTCCACCCTAAACACGTTAAAGAAGCCATCCTCTACGGACAAGCCCTCCGTATACACAGGATCTGCTCAGATGAGGAGGATCACAACAGACACCTCCAGACGCTGAAAGATGCCCTGAAAAGAACAGGATATGGTGCTCGACTCATCGATTGAAAGTTCTGACGCGCCGCAGTGAAAAACCGCACCGACCTCCTCAGAAGACAAACACGCGACACGACGGACAGAGTACCCTTCGTCGTCCAGTACTTACCCGGAGCGGAAAGCTACGACATCTTCCCCGAAGCCTTCAACATGTCATTGATGAAGACGAACATCTCACCAAGGCCATCCCCACACCCCCACTTCTTGCCTTCAAACAACCGCACAACATCAAACAGACCATTGTCCGCAGTAAACCACCCAGCCTTCAGGAGAACTGTGACCACAACACCACACAACCCTGTCTCTGCAAGACGTGCTGGATCATCGACATGGATGCCATCATCTCACGTGAGAACACCATCCACTAGGTACATGGTACATACACTTGCAGCTCGGCCAAGGTTGTCTACCTGATACGCTGCAGGAAAGGATGTCCTGAGAGTTCTTTGAAGAGATAACAAATAGGTTAGACCAAGGAGAGCCAATGGATGTTATCTATCTTGACTTCCAAAAGGCCTTTGACAAGGTGCCTCACGGGAGACTGCTGAGTAAAATAAGGGCCCATGGTATTCGAGGCAAGGTACTAACATGGATTGACGATTGGCTGTCAGACAGAAGGCAGAGAGTTGGGATAAAAGGTTCTTTCTCAGAATGGCAACCGGTGACAAGTGGTGTCCCGCAGGGTTCAGTGTTGGGGCCACAGCTGTTCTCTTTATATATTAACGATCTAGATGACGGGACTGGGAGCATTCTGGCCAAGTTTGCCGATGATACAAAGATAGGTGGAGGGGCAGGTAGTATTGAGGAGGTGGGGAGGCTGCAGAAAGATTTAGACAGTTTAGGAGAGTGGTCCAAGAAGTGGCTGATGAAATTCAACGTGGGCAAGTGCGAGGTCGTACACTTTGGAAAAAAGAATAGAGGCATGGACTATTTTCTAAACGGTGACAAAATTCATAATGCTAAAGTGCAAAGGGACTTGGGAGTCCTAGTCCAGGATTCTCTAAAGGTAAACTTGCAGGTTGAGTCCGTAATTAAGAAAGCAAATGTAATGTTGTCATTTATCTCAAGAGGCTTGGAATACAAAAGCAGGGATGTACTTCTGAGGCTTTATAAAGCACTGGTTAGGCCCCATTTGGAGTACTGTGAGCAATTTTGGGCCCCACACCTCAGGAAGGACATACTGGCACTGGAGCGGGTCCAGCGGAGATTCACACGGATGATCCCAGGAATGGTAGGCCTGACATACGATGAACGTCTGAGGATCGTGGGATTATATTCATTGGAGTTTAGGAGGTTGAGGGGAGATCTGATAGAAACTTACAAGATAATGAACGGCTTAGATAGGATGGACGTAGGGAAGTTGTTTCCATTAACAGGGGAGACTAGGACGCGGGGGCACAGCCTTAGAATAAAAGGGAGTCACTTTAGAACAGAGATGAGGAGAAATTTCTTCAGCCAGAGAGTGGTGGGTCTGTGGAATTCATTGCCACAGAGGGCTGTGGAGGCCGAGACGTTGAGAGTCTTCAAGACAGAAATTGATAAATTCTTGATTTCTCGAGGAATTAAGGGCTATGGGGAGAGAGCGGGTAAATGGAGTTGAAATCAACCATGATTGAATGGTGGAGTGGACTCGATGGGCCGAATGGCCTTACTTCCGCTCCTATGTCTTATGGTCTTATGGTCTTATGGTATGTTGGGGAGACCATGCAGACGCTACGGCAACGGATGAATGAACATCGCTCGGCCATCACCAGGCAAGAGTGTTCTCTTTCTGTTGGGGAGCACTTCAACGGTCACGGGCATTTGGCCTCTGATCTTCGGGTAAGCGTTCTCCAAGGCGGCCTTCACGACATACAACAATGCAGAGTCGCTGAGCAGAGACTGATAACCAAGTTCCGCACACGAGGACGGCCTCAACCGGGATCTTGGGTTCATGTCACACTATCTGTAACCCCCACAACTTGACTGGGCTTGCAAAATCTCACTAACTGTCCTGGCTGGAGACAATACACATCTCTTTAACCTGTGCTTAACGCTCTCTCCACTCACATTGTCTGTACCTTTCAGACTTGATTACCTGTAAAGACTCGCATTCCAACCATTATTTTGTAAATTGAGTTTGTGTCTTTATGTGCCCTGTTTGTGAACAGAACTCCCACTTACCTGATGAAGCGGCAGCGCTCCAAAAGCTAGTGGCTTGTGCTACCAAATAAACCTGCTGGACTTTAACCTGGTGTTGTGAGATTTCTTACTGTGTTTACCCCAGTCCAACGCCGGCATCTCCACACCATGGCCTCCTCCAGTGCCAGTATATCCTTTCTCAAGTAAGGAGACCAAAACTGTACACAGTACTCCAGGTGTGGCCTCACCAGCACCTTATACAGCTGCAACATAACCTCGCTGTTTTTAAATTCCATTCCTCTCGCAATAAAGGACAAAATTCCATTTGCCTTCTTAATTACCTGCTGCACCTGCAAAACCAACTCCTTGCGATTCCTGCACAAGGACACCCAGGTCCCTCTGCACAGCAGCATGCTGCAATTTTTTACCATTTAAATAATAGTCCATTTTGCTGTTATTACTACCAAAATGGATGACCTCACATTTACCAACATTGTATTCCATCTGCCAGACCCTCGCCCAGTCACTTAGGCCATCTATATCCCTTTGCAGACTTTCAGCATCCTCTACACATTTTGCTCTGCCACTCATCTTAGTGTCATCTGCGAATTTTGACACACTACACTTGGTCCCCAACTCCAAATCATCCATGTAAATCGTAAACAATTGCGGTCCCAACACTGATCCCTGAGGCACACCACTAGTCACTGATCGCCAACCAGAAAAACACCCATTTACCCCCACTATTTGCATGGGTTTATCCATGAAACTCTGCTACGGGGGTCCCTCCAACTTCCCACCCCCACCACAGGGCTTAGGCCAGGCGCAGCAAAGCCCAGCCACAGTTTCCAGCCCCTTGATTTAATTTGGCTGAGAAGGTTCAGGCAGTGGTCTTTCCTCATTGTGCCCCTGCAGCAACTGCTCCAAGCTTTATCGCTTCCCTCTGCACACAGTCCTGGGCCTTGGAATGTCAGACTTTATGAGTAAGTGTCACAGTAACCAGCTATAAATTTGCTTCAGTTTTAGGCAGATTGACTTACTGACTTGCACTTTAAAACAGATTGCTGAAATTAAAATTTCATGATATAATGTTCCTTTCAATATAAAAGAGCAAAACCCTTAACTTATTGTGAGCAATGTCACAGAATATAGTCCAGTGCACATTTTATTCATCAGACATCGTGCCATTTATATGCAAATTTCATAGAATCCCTACAACACAGAAGCAGGCCATTCAGCCCATCGAGTCTACACCGACTGTCTGATGAAGCATCCCACCCAGACCCTATCCCTGTAACCCTGCTGCCAACCTACACATCTTGGTACACTAAGGGAAAATTTAACATGGCCAATCCACCTAACCTGAACATCTTTGGAGTGCAGGAGGAAACCAGAGCACCCAAACGAAACCCACGCAGACATGGGGAGAATGCGTAAACTCCACACAGACAGTGACCCGAGGTTGGAATCGAACCCGGGTCTCTGGAGCTGTGAGGCAGCAGTGCTAACCACTGTGCCACCGTGCTGCCCATTTAAATTAAATGAAAATTTATTTGCTTCAAACTTCCAATTGATTGGTTCTAATTTCATGTTCATAAAATAAAAAACAAGTCACCAGGTTCCATTCAGAGAATTGAAACCATCATTCGCGTAGCTTTAAAAGATCTTTAAGTGGAGAGCAGGCGGTCAGAATCAGTTACCACTGGGGAAAGGTAAACCGAGCAAATTGCTCAATTGTTTCTTTTTAGAAAATCCCTTCAAGTCTTTATCTTGAACTCACCACTGAAACTAAGATCTAAGATTTTGAGTGAGGTTGGGGTGACTATATCATTGTTGAGCCTGGCCAGTTTTCTAGCTTCACTGACAGCTCAGTGGAACTCTATCTTGAGCTGAGGTCAAACTTGCCATGGAGGTGTAAATGAAGTGCTGCTTTACCTGAATGGAATGGCAGCACAGTGGCGCAGTGGTTAGCACTGCGACCTCACAGCGCCAGGGACCCGGGTTCAATTCCAACCTCGTCTCACTGTCTGTGTGGAGTTTGCACATTCCCCCCAAGTTTGCATGGGTTTCCTTCATGTGCTCCGGTTTCCTCCCACATTCTAAAGATGTGTGGGTTAGGTTGATTGATTATTTAGGTTGATTGGCCATGCTAAATTGCCCCTCAGTGTCAGGGAGGTTATGAGGGTAAATACATTGGGTTACAGGGATAGGACCTGGAGGATTGTTGTCAGGGCAGGCTCGATGGGATGAATGGCCTATTTCTGCACTGTATGGATTCTATGATTCTATGGAGCTTGAAAGGTGAGGAGGATAAGGTGTTACATCTTTAACAGTACCATGGGAAGAGGATGAAGAATTGGTGGTGATGGTGGAGTGGACCAGGATGTCACAGAGGGAACAGGCCCTGCAGAGTGTTGACGAAGGGTGAGGGGAAGATATGTTTCATGGTTGCATCATGCTGGAGTTGGCGGAGGATGAATCTTTAACTGCGAAGGGGGTGCTGTCAAAAGTGAGGACAAGGGGGAAATCATCATGGTTCTGGAGGGGAGGAGTGAGGGCAGAGGTGCGGGTGCTGGATCAGATACAGCTGAGGACCATGTCAACCATGTGGGGAGGTAAGCCTCAGCTCTGGAAATTCAAAGAGGTGTCAGAAGTGTTTTGAAGGTGGCGTCATTACAACAGATGCTGCAGAGACAGAGAAGCTGGAGGAATGGGATGGAGTCCTGACAGGAAGCAGGGTGTAAGGAACTGTAGTTGAGGTAGGTCGGAGTCAGGGGGCTTGGAATGAATATTGATAGACAGTCTACCAGCAGAATGGAGACAGAGTGGTCAAGGAAGGGAAGGGAAGTGTCATCGATAGACCAGTGAAGATGAGAGAGGAGTGGACATTGGAAGCAAAAATCAATAAACTTTTCGAGATCCAGATGAGAGCATGAAGCGGCACAAATAAAGTCACTGACATAACACGGAAAGTGTTGTGGGAGGGGACCTTAGTAGGAATGGAACGAGGAATATTCCACATACCCCATAAAGAGACAGGCGTAACTGGAACCAATGTGGGTTCTCATAGCCGTACCTTTTATTTGGATGAAGCGAGACAAGTTAAAGGATAAATTGCCAATGAGGGAACAGGTTCAGATGGGCAGAGGACAGTAAAATGGTGGTTGGGGATTTTTCAACGTCTGCTCGAGGGAGAAGTAGAGTTTCTGGCGGGTTGATGGAGGTGTCGAGAGACTGGATGTCTATCGTGAAGAGGAGGTGGTTAGAGTGGGAAACTGGAAATCATTGATATGACATAGGGCATCAGAGAAATTGCAAATGTAGGTGAGAAGGCACTGGACATAGGGAGTGAGAGTGGAGTTGGAAGAAATGAGTTCAGTGAGGCAGGAACAGGCTGATGCTATGGGTCTGCCAGCACAGTCCTGTTTGCAGATTTTGGGAAGGAGGTAGAAGTGGGCTGTGTGATGTTGGGAGACTATGAGATTAGAGACTGTGATGGGAAGATCTCCAGAGGAGGTGAGGTAGTTGACAGTCCTGTAAACAATGGGTTGATGTTTGGTGGTGGGATTGTGGTCCAGGGGGAGGTAGAAAGAAGTGCCTAAGAGTTGGCACTCATCCTCTGGAAGGTAGAGGTCAGTACACAAGACAAAAGCAGCACCACCCTTGTCATTAGGTTCGATAACAAAGTCAGAGTTGGACTTGAGAGAATGGAGTGCAGCAAGTTCAGGAAGAGATAGGCTGGAGTGGGTAAGAGAAGTGAATAAATTGGGATGGCCAATGTCATGTTGACTGTTCTCAATGAAAAGATCAAGAGCAGGTAAGAGGCCAGAGGTCCGGGTAGAGGGAGAATACTGGATAGGGCGGTGAAAGGATCTGTTGAATACAGAGAGGGCTTCTGCCCAAAGAAGTGAGCATGGAGACAGAGGTGATGGATGGAACATTCAGCTTCATGCTGAACCTGAAATTCCCAACCCACTCCCTCTAGAGGGCCAGTCTGTAACTTGTTCTTAAATTTTGCTTTCACATAGCACTAACACTTATTCTGCTATTGACCCAGTCTGCTATCTGACCTTTATGCCCAATTAGCACTTTCTTTCATCTTTAAAACTACCATTAACATTCCATTTGTCTTGTGCCCACGACATCTTTTGTCAAAACTCTCTTGAGCTGCCATCTATCCCTGATCTTCTATTTTGCTCCACTTTTTCCACTCCCTCTTCAGCAGTATCAAATCCATCACATTTCTACCTCTTTTCTGCTCTGAAGAAGGGTCATACAGACCTGAAACATTAACTCTGTTTCTCTCTCCACAGATGCTGCCGGACCTGCTGAGTTTTTTCAGCATTTTCTCTCTTTGTGAAAAATCTAAAGGCCTGATTGATGGGACAAACAGTGCTTCGGTAACATGTAGCCTGGGCTTTGGGACAGTGGATTTAGATACAGTTGGTCACCCTAATCCTATCCCCAATTTGCAACAGAATATAATCTCGGACTAACCAGGAGCAATGCCACTTCAGATCTGCTGGTGTTTGTATGGATTTCATTGATATTTTTCTAACTAACAAGCATAGGTAAATGTTCCTTTTATGATTCTATAATTACAGATTTGAAATACAGCTCAGGTTTATGACAGTGCGAGATGTTGAGAATGTGTTCTGTGACTTTGCTTCCAAGCTGCGTGTTTGAGGAGTTCGTGTAAATCTGACAGGACTTTGGCTCATCCACAAACACTTACTTATGTAGAGACGTCTATTCAGATGAATAATTCATACCACAACAGACATCAGGAGTCACTTACAGAAAACAAAAATTAAGAGTCAAAGAAAAATACTTATGTTAATGATTGCTGCAGCTACTTGGAAAAGCAAGTTACTGTTGAAAAATAATAAACTGTACTCCCAAAGGAGTTTATTAACGTATTTGAAAAAAGAAATCTGTCTTAAACAGCAAGTGACAGAACCAACAAGGTAAAAGGCATTTACTGTGAACTACTCAGATGGCAGGAATAGGGGAAAGCGAAGGAGAGGAATGATTTGGGTCCAGTGATCATCATGACCTTCAACTTTAGGGTTCAACAGAGGGCAGTGTAGGAACAGTACCTTGTAAACTGTTAATTGGTCAAATTCCCTAATGTCGTAAAATGTTCGCTGGAAAGCTGACCAAACAAAAATCAAATTCAGCTGTTGAAACAAAGGTTGGGAAAAGCCTCTTAGTGACCATATGTTTTCAGTTCGTTCAAGCCATCGCAACCAGCCTTTTGATCATAGCATTGAGCAGATTGCTTAATTAATTGCCCATAAATCTTCAAATCTAAAGGCCTAAACTAATTAAAGGCATCAAAGCTTCTGGGTTAATTACAGCAGGAATATGTACGTTTATATTAAAGGCATCTGACCTGAGGCCAGAATTGAACCCGGGTCCCTGGCATTGCAAGGCAGCAATGCTAACCACTGTACCACCTTGCCACCCCTAATCAGAGCGGGCGAGGGGCAGACCTGGGAAGGACCGTTGACCTTGGGTGGGATTTTATGGCTTCAGAGTGACTGTGGCTGTAAAGTCTCACCCGTAATGTTAAAACTGTCCAAAACGTCAAGAAGTCTGGGTCATGTGCCACGTCGTATTAATAGTTAATTAGCATCAGAGCCATTGTCCCTAATCAAAAGCACTTTGGCAACAGCTAATGGAACATAAAGATGTTATTTTATAGAAATCATAGAAACCCTACAGTACAGAAAGAGGCCATTTGGCCCATCGAGTCTGCACCGACCACAATCCCAACCAGGCCCTACCCCCATATCCCTACGTATTTTACCCGCTAATCCACGCATCCCAGGAAATTAAGGGGCAATATTTTAGCATGGCTAATCAACCTAACCCGCACATCTTTGGACTGCAGGAAGAAACCGGAGCACCCGGAGGAAACCCACGTAGACACGAGGAGAATGTGCAAACTCCACACAGACAGTGACCCAAACTGGGAATTGAACCCAGGTCCCTGGAGCTGTGAAGCAGCAGTGCTAACCACTGTGCTACCATGCCGCCCATATTTCTTCTCGGTGTGTGGGGAGAAAGGTCTTTACTAAATGCAAGATCGGGAAAGGGATTCCTTCAGCCTGGGCCAGCTGTGCCCATTCCTGAGTTCTATTGCTGCTGACACTGCACGATCTTTTGGCCAATCAGCCTGGCTGGCAGCTCCCAAAGGTGGGACTTCCTTCCAGTGAGGGGTGGAAGCCCCAAACTTTCCTTGTTGTTGCCACTCATAGCGTGTTATTGCTCCGGGACGAATATTTCTTTTGGTTAGACAGATTTTTTGGTTGGGGGTAAGCAGTACCCTTCCTCACCAGCCACTGCCCACCCACCACCCCTGGTAAATTCCAGCCCATTGTGGTTGGTTTTTTTTGTACTTTTCCAATTCAATCAAATCAAATCCAATTCAGAGTCTCAACAAGTTGAGACGTTTCCGATGCAGGCTGACAAGACAGGGCATGCAACCCTCTACCCTGCCTTGGGCCTGATCTACATGAGCCAAGCTGATTGGAGTACGCAGATGTCTCCGCGCCCCCCAGGCTTGATCTCATTTGCATCTTAGCCAAAAGGCCCAGACACTGCTTTTAAAAATTGCTTCATATGAAGCATATGAAGCCCAAATGCAACCCAATGGCCACTACCAAGTGCAGCATCACCAGACCACACTTGATCTTAGCCAAAAGGCCGAGGGTTGTGGCTTAAGTGAATGTAGGAATCTACCTTCAAAATTAAAATATTGGAGTAGGCTTTCTGCATCCCCCTCTCCTCTCAAGTTGGAGGAATAGTTAACACTCTGCACTAATCATTTTCTGGAGAGAGTAAGCTATCTCTCTGGGTATTCCTGCATGCAACAGGGGCACTGGTAGTAGGTCAGGGACCGACTTATCACCAAAGCTTTGCCACCAAAGCACCAAGACCATTCAACTCTGTCCCAGTATCAGCATCCCGGATTTCCAACCAATTATAGAGGGTGGGTGGGATGACGCATTACATCCATCAGTGAAAGGATTCCAGTGCAAGTGGCCCTGGCAGGAGTCAGAATGCCTGAACTGTACATTGCTTCTTGAGGCTTCATTAACCACCTAAGTAAGATGGTAGCCATGATGTGGAGATGCCGACGTTGGACTGGGGTGGGCACAGTAAGAAATCTCACAACACCAGGGTAAAGTCCAACAGGTTTATCTGGTATCACGAGCTTTCGGAGCGCTGCTCCTTCATCAGGTGAGTGGAGTGTAAGTAAGATGATGTTTCAGAAGGATAGGAAGAAGAGGCTGGCCTTGGGATCAACTGAATGTGTCAGAGGAGAATTGGAGTTTCCGATGGGAGGGAAAGATGGTGACTTTGACCTTCCTAATTTTTAATATTTTTAATAAAAAATTCTATTTCCTTGCATTTCCATATATTCCACGTCTTACCACCATCCTCTCCATCATTAACATCAGTCCCAAATGAATGCTTTGTTTACACAGAAGATAAATGACTCATGTATTGTGCTATGGACAGGAGAGAGACAGACAAACTGTGCTTCATTCCTCTCACCACTTGTCTGTATGCAGAAGGTGTTTTTAAAGTATTCAGTGGTGTGTTTCCCAAACTCTTGGTTGGTGTGATCCAATTTACTCAAAACCTGTGATTTATGATTAACTCAGAAGGTTCATTTATTTCACATTCAAAACCCAGGGAGGACTGTTTGTAACTTTCCGCTCTGCTATACACACACACACATATATACAGTAAAGAAGGTGATAGAGTTTTACAACTGTGGATAGTAGTAGTACTAGAACCATAGAAATGAATATTAGCTCACGTGACTCAGTCCAGAGTCAGAGTCCAATGAGCAATTCCTTCAGGTACGAGTTTAAGTTCAGCTGGCTAAAGACGGAGTTGTAGAGTTGGTGAGGATACTGAAAAATGAAGTCGGTACACAGTGATTGGGTCGGTTCTGCAGCTGGTGGTAGGAGATTTTCCAGCAGAAACAGGTTTTGAGGAGAAGGCTGTTGTTCTGCCTGAAGGTCTGCTTCTTGGTGGTTCCACAGTAAGAGTTTTAACAACACCAGGTTAAAGTTACAAGGTACCGAAATACTTTAACCTGGTGTTGTTAAAACTCTTACTGTGTTTACCCCAATCCAACGCCGCCATCTCCACATCTTGGTGGTTCACCAGTTGGATGTTAAACAGCAGAGTGGTTGTGAGGCTAAAGATGTAGGGGTGAATTTTTCCGTGCCACCTGCCACAGAATCATAGAATCCCTACAGTGCAGAAGGAGGCCATTCAGCCCATCAAGTCTACACCAACCACAATCCCACCCAGGCCCTATTCCTGTAACCTCACACATTTACCCTGCTAATCCCCTGAAACTAAGGCTCAATTTAGCATGGTCAATCAAGTCTTTGGACTGTGGGAGGAAACTGGAGCACCCGGTGGAAACCCATACAGACACGGGAAGAATGTGCAAACTCTGCACAGACAGTGACCCGAGGCCGGAATTGAACCTGGGTCCCTGGCGATGTGAGGCAGCAGTGCTAACCACTATGCCACTGTGCCGCCCCTAATTGAAGCTGGCGAGGGGCAGACCTTGGAAGGTCCGTTGACCTTGAGTGGAATTTTATGGTTTTGGGATGAGTGCAGCTGTAAAATCACACCCGTAATGTTAAAACTGTCCAAAAAGTTCAGAAGTCTGGGCCACGTGCCACGTCATATTATTAGTTAATTGCAGCTTAACATTCAGTTTCTGTGCTTCTGGCCAGAATTCCATTGTTCCTCATTAGGAGAGAACCAAAATGGTTTTTAACACGTTTTCCAGTACAATGAGTTTAGATTTCTCTCTTTTGTGATAGTTCTGGTTGAGGGAACTAGTTCATCTGTACTCCCTCTGCTTTCATTGATTTCAAGGGGTCTGCACAATGAGGTGTGAGATTCCACAGGTTGAGTGAAGGATTATTTTGTTTTTGTAACTCCTGGTGGTAGCTCCCAGAACAAAGAGCCAACTCTGGTCATGTGACATAGAGCTGCCAGCCCTTTTGGTTCAACAGAAAATCCATTAAAAAATAGCAATAGCAAATCTTGAACATACAGTGTTGGATTTCTTTTAATAAAAGCAAATTATTGCGGATGCTGAAATCTGAAACCAAAAGAGAAAATGCTGGAAAATCTCAGCAGGTCTGGCAGCATCTGTAAGGAGAGAAAAGAGCTAACGTTTCAAGTCCAGATGACCCTTTGTCAAAGCTAAAAGGCATAGAAAGTGAGAGATATTTATACTGCAGAGTGAGGGAATGAAAGGTGAATCATAGCCATGGAAACCAGGGGAAAAGACTCCTAATAGCTGTCCACAGAGAGAATAAAGGGTGTGAATGGCCAAATGGCAGAGAAGCTGTAAGCTGTGAGAGATGAAGATGTTGCCGGGGGGGGGGGGGGGGGGGGGGGGGGCGGGGTCTGGGTGGTGGTGGGGGGAATCGGATAGAGGTAGAATGTAGAAAAAGGGAAGTGGGGGGAGAAAGGATAAGGGAAGGGGGAATGAAATAGGGGGAAAGAGTGGAGGGGGGAATAAAAATGAAGAAAGACAATAAAGAAATAAAAGGTAGAGAACAGTAAAAAAAATAAAATAGAATGAAAACAAAGGGGTCGAGGTGAGATTGAGCAAATGATCTGAAATTGTTGAAGTTGATGTTGAGACCTGAAGGCTGTAAAGTGCCTAGCCGGATGATGGGACACTGTTCCTCCAGTTTGCACTGAGCTTCACTGAAACAATGCAGCAAGCCAAGGACAGACATGGGCATGGGAGCAGGATTATGTGTTAAAATAGCAAGCAACCCGAAGGTCAGGGTTCTGATTGCGCACAGGCCGAAGGTGCTCAGCAAAGCGATCACCCAGTCTACGCTTGGTCTCTCCGATATAGAGGAGACCATATTGGGAGCAGCGAATGTGCGGGTTAGGTTGATTGGCCATGCCAAATTGCCCCTTAATGTCCTGAGATGCATAGATTAGAGGGATTAGCGGGTAAAATATGTAGGGAAATGGGGGTAGGGATTGCGGTCGGTGCAGACTCGATAGGCCAAATGGCCTCTTTCTGCACTGGAGGGTTTCTATGATTCTATGGGCCTGACTTTACCAAAACTTTGGGCGCAAAATGGCGATAAAATTGGGCATAGGGCCTATGCCGCGATCCGCACCCGATTCCGAGCAGATCGCGCCTTTACCAACGGCCGATTCCGGTGCGCGCCCAAATCGGCTGGCGCGACGATTTAAATGCATTTGCATGCATTTAAATCGACTTAATGAAGCGCGCGCCCAACTTTACCATCAATTCCCCCTTTACCAGCGTTCGGCCCAATTGGCGTCCGCGCCTTTACCGACCTGATAAATAAACGTCCAACTTGTACTTATATTCGGCAGGGGAATAGCCAAGGCCCACTCTTCGCAGACACCCCCTCTAACCACCCTGGCAGACCCCCCTCCTGGGATCGGACCCCTCTGGGAGGCAGACCCCCCCCCCCCCCCTGCCAGGATCGGACCCCTCTGGGAGGCAGGCCCCCCCGGCAGAGCACACCCCTAACCTACCTCGATCGTGGTCTCCCTCCACCATCCTTCCCGCTCACCTTCAGTCCTTCGACAGCCTGCAGCACGTTCCTGGACACTGACTTCGAGCCACGGCTGAAGTGACCGGGCTTCACACAGGTCTGCTGGCGTCTGCCGGAGGAGGGGGGGGGGCGGGCCCAGTTGGAACTCTGGTGGGGGAGGGTGGGATGAGGAGAGGGGGCGTGACTCTCATCCTCTGGGTGGTGGGGGTGGAGGAGAGGGGGTGTGACGTCTCATTCCCTGGGGGGGGCAGGGAGAGGGGGTGTGATGTCCCATTCCCTGGGGGGGAGGGAGAGGGGGTGTGACTCTCATCCTCTGGGTGGTGGGGCGGAGGAGAGGGGGTGTGACGTCTCATTCCCTGGGGGGCAGGGAGAGGGGGTGTGAAGTCTCATTCCCTGGTGGGGGGGGGGGGGGGGAGAGGGGGTGTGACGTCTCATCCTCTGATCGGGGGGTGAGGTTCCGCTGCCAGTCTGTGGCCGATCCCTCCTGGCACCATCACTGGTACACTACCAGCCACAGCCATCTCTCCCGCTCTCTCGTACCTGCAGGGAAGAGTAATCTGTGGCTGGTAGTGTACCAGTGATGGTGCCAGGAGAGATCGGCCACAGACACGCAGCGGAACCCCCCCCCGACCAGAGGATGATCCATCACACACCCTCTCCCCTGCCACCCGCCTAGCGGATGAGAGTCACACCCCCTCCCTCCCACCCCCCCCCCAGAGGATGAGAGTCACACCCCCTCCCTCCCACCCCCCCCCCCAGAGGATGAGAGTCACACCCCCTCCCTCCCACCCCCCCAGGGATGATAAATCACACACCGTTCCTCCCACCCCCCCAGGGGATGATAAGTCACACCCCCTCCCCTCCCACCCCCCTAGAGGATGAGAGTCACACCCCCTCCCCTCTCACCCCCCCCCCCCCCAGAGGATGAGAGTCACACCCCCTCCCCTCTCACACCCCCCCAGAGGATGAGAGTCACACCCCCTCCCCTCTCACCTCCCCCCCAGAGGATGAGAGTCACACCCCCCCCCCCCCCCCCACCCACCCCACCCCCCCCTCCCCCCACGACCAGAAGATGAACAGCAGAGAGGATCTCTCCGCTCTCTGCTTTTTTTTTCGCGCCCAGGCACGTTCTGCCAGATTTTCGTTCCAGCGGCGCTAAGCCCCGCCCACTGGACCGGCGCCAGAAAAAAGTGTATGGGCGCGCTGGAGTGTGACCTCCGTCGGATCTATTTGATGCCCGCACCCGGCACTTAGTCTCTAAATGGTAAAATCGGGCCCTATGAATGCAATAGACCAAATTGAAAGAGGTGCCAGTGAAACGCTGCTTAACCTGGAATGAATGTTTTGGACCTTGGATGGTCAGCATAGAAGGCCATTCACACCCTTTATTCTCTCTATGGACTGCCATTAGCAGTCTTTTCCCCTAGTTTCTGTGGCTATGACTCGTCTTTCATTCCCTCCCCCTGCAGTATAAATATCTCCCACTTTCTACGCCTTTTAGCTTTGACAAAGGGTCATCTGGACTCGAAATGTCAGCTCTTTTCTCTCTTTACAGATGCTGCCAGATCCGCTGAGATTTTCCAGCGTTTTCTCTTATGGTTGGATTTCTTTTAATGTCCTAGAACCCAACAATTATCTTCTCTGCATTTCACTTCAGGAAGCAAGTGAATCATATTCACTCCGCAAAGCTTGGTTAAAAGCCCAGTTAATTTTGTAATTTTAAGTACTCATGGTAGAATTCTTTCTTAATAAAACATTTGCTGTTTGAATGTCTGAAGGTGATAAAAAGCCATTAAAGGTGGCAACATAAACCTAACATTAGTGAAGTGATTAAGGTCTTAAATCAACACGTTTCACTGCTTTCTCTCCCTTGTTTCACTTTTCCACATCTGTTATTAATATGGTAAAAGCCATTGCATTTTTTACTGCAGCAATCTATTTGCTGGTGAACAGAGTATTAGAAGAATTCTTCCAACTCGGTGAGTGTGCTATCCTTGTGCTCAGATCAACTAGTCCAGAGCAGAGAATACCATCTGGAATAACTGTATGGATTCATGCACGTTGGGACGCAGCTATAACTGTCAACAGCCCATCATTATTTCTACACTTTTACTATTTTCAGTCAGCTTGTTGTGTGGTTTGTTCTGGGTCTGAGCCTGGGCTGCGTACACTGACTAATAGAATGTAACTAACTCAGAGTAATGTTCACATTTGTGATATTATTCCAGGTTAGCAATGCTGCCTCACACAGCCAGGGATCCGAGTTGGATTCCCGGTCACTGTGTGGAGTTTGCACGTTCTTCCTGTGTCTGTGTGGGTTTGCTCGGGTTTCCTCTCACAGTCCGAAAGACATGCTGGTTAGGTGCATAGGCCGTGCTAAATTCTCCCTCAATGTGCCCGAACAGGCACTGGAGTGTGGCGACTGGGGGATTTTCACAGCAACTTCATTGCACTGTTAATGCAAGTCGACTTGCGACGCTAATAAATAAACTTTAAACAAATATGGGTACCAGGTAACCTGGGTTACTGAGAGATAGGTTTATGTTGGAACGACCCGAGAGCTAACAATGGAAAAGTGAAGACTTTCACAATCTCAGAAGCTCCCAAAGCTCTTTACAGGCAATTAAATATATTCAAAGCATAAGGAATGTGGTAGCCAATGTGAGCATAGCAAAGTTCCAAAAATAACAATGGATTTATAATGATCTGTTTTAGTGATATCAGCTGAGGGAGAAGCATTGGCTCGAAACTAGGCTGAACTCCCCAGCTATTGAATGAAGTAATGTCATGGGATCTCTTGTTTCCTGCTGAGAAGGTAGATAGTTTAACACTGCATCTGAAAGACAGCACCTTTAAAACTATAACACTTACCCAGTACCGTGTTTTGATGTTAACTGTGGGTGGCACGTGGCACAGTGGCACAGTGTTAGCACTGCTATTTCACATCGCCAGGAACCTGGGTTCAATTCTGGCCTTGAGTCACTATCTGTGTGGAGTTTGCATATTCTCCCCATGGTAGTCTCCCCATGCATGGGTTTCCTCTGGGTGCTCTGGTTTCCTCCCAAGCTCCAAAGATGTGCAGGTTAGGTTGATTGGCCATGATAAATTGCCCCTTAGTGTTAGGGGGACTGGCAGGTTAAATAGATGGGGTTACGGGAATAGGGCCTGGGTGGGACTTTGGTCGGTGCAGGCTTGATGGGCCAATTGGCCTCCTTCTGCACTGGAGGGATTCTATTCTATGATTTTGAGCTCAAGTATTTGAAGTGGGATGTGATTTTTGATGCTGAACCGTGTCCTGGCTGACACCTGTTTGGTGTCTTTTTTCCTCCAAAGCATGAAACACCAGATAAAATATTAAAGTGCACATTGTGCTCAATATATTTGCACTGATATTTCCATACATGAGTGCACCAGAGTACAAAAATTGTGAAATGGATAATTCATGGGCTGAAGAAGTGTTATTATAAATAAAGACAATGATTCCTCAGCATCACCTCAACTCTTTGTCCCCTTGAGTTCAAGTGGAAGGGGTTCTGTAATATTTTGGGCCTGTTGGTGCTCTGTAATCTGCCTCATTTACCTTACACATGAAGAGGAGGCAATGGCCTAGTGGTATTATTGCCAGACTATCAACCCAGGAAGCTCAGCTAATCTTCTAGGGACCTGGGTTCTAATCCCACCATGGCAAGATGGTGGAATTTGAATTCAATAAAAAAATATCTGGAATTAAGAATCTACTAATGACCACGAAACCATTGTCGAGTGTCGGAAAACCCCATCAGATTCACTAATGTCCTTTAGGGAAAGAAATCTAGAGATTCAGATTGAATGAGAGAAGACAGAGTGTCATACCAGAGTTTTTTAGCATTGGGCAGAGGTAATTATATAGGCCGGAGGAAAGAGTTGGCCCAAGTAAACTAGGCACAAATAATTGAGGGCAGGACAGTTGAGGAACAATGGTGGGTGTTCAGGGAGATATTGAATACCTCTCAATTAAAGTATATTCCTGAGGGGAAGAGGAATTGTGAAAGGAAGAAAAACATTCCATGACTAGATGAGGAAGTCAAAGAGGACATAAAGGCAAAAACTAGGGCATACCAAACTGCAAAAGCTAGTGGCAAGCTGGAGGATTGGGAGAACTTTAATGTTCAGGAACAGGCTACCAAAAATCAGAAGAGCAAAGAGGGACTATGAAAGGAAACTAGCAGAAAACATAAACACAGATACCAAAAGTTTCTACAAGTATATAAAGAGGAAGAGAATAACTAAGGTAAATGTTGGCCCTTTAGAGGACAATACTGGTGAGGTATTAATGGGGAACACAGATATGGCAGTATTTTGCCTCTGTCTTCACGGTAGACAATAATGAAGATTTTCAAAAAATTATAATTAATGCAGAGCAAATTGCTGCAAAAACCATCATTAGGAAGAGGGTATTGAATAAACTAATGGGATTAAAGGCAAATAAGCCCTCTGCAACTTGGTGGCCCACACCCCAGGATATTAAAGGAGATGTCAGCAGAGATACTGGATGCAATAGTTATGATATTTCAAAATTCCTTGAATTCTGGTAAGGTCCTGGTGGATTGGAAACATGCTAATATGATGCCCCTATTCAAAAAGGTAGAGAGGCAAAAATGTAGGAAACTATAGGCCAGTTAGCTTGATCTCTGTGATGGGGAAGTTGCTGGATTCTATCATTAAGGAGGAGATGACTGAGCATTTGGAAAGACAAAACTCAATCCACCATTGTCAGCATGGTTTTATGAAGGATAAGTCATGCCTGACAAACTTGCTTGAGTTCTTTGAGGACATAACCAGCAAGATGCTTAGTGGGGAGCCTGCGGATGATGTATATCTAGACTTCCAGAAGGCGTTTGACAAGATGCTGCATTAAAGACTGACCCAGAAGCTGACATCACAGAGGATTGGGGATAGACTACTAGATTGGGTTGAGGATTGGCTGACTTTTTTGATTTTTTTAATATTCATTCGTGGGACATGGGGGTTGTTGGCTGTCCAGCATTTATTGCCCATCCCCAGTTGCCCTTGAGAAGGTGACGGTGAGCTGACTTCTTGAATTGCTGCAGTCTATGTGCTGTGGGTTGACCCACAATGCCATTAGGGAGGGAATTCCAGGATTTTGACCCGTTGACTGTGAAGGAATGGCGATATATTTCCAAATCAGGACAGTGAGTGACTTGGAGGGGAACTTGCAGGTGGTGGTATTCCCATTTATCTGCTGCTCTTGTCCTTCTAGATGGAAGTGGTTGTGTGTTTAGAAGGTGCTGTTTAAGGATCTTTGGTGAATTGCTGCAGTGCATCTTGTAGATAGTACACACTGCTGCTACTGAGCGTTGATGGTGGAGAGAGTGGATGTTTGTAGATGTGGTGCCAATCAAGTGGGCTGCTTTGTCCTGGATGGTGTCAAACGTCTTGAGTGTTGTTGGAACTGCACCCATCCAGGCAACTGGAGAGCATTCCACCACACTCCTGACTTTTGCCTTGTAGATGATGGATAGGCTTTGGGGGGTCAGGAGGTGAGTTAGTCACCACAGTATTCCTAGCCTCTGACCTGCTCTTCATAGAATCATAGAATCACTATAGTGCAGATAAAGGCCATTTGGCCATTGTGTCTGCACTGACAACAATCCCTCCCTGGCCCTATTCCCGTAACCTCACGTATTTACCCTGACACTAAGGAGCAATTTAGCATGACCAATTAACCTAACCTGCACATCTTTGGACTGTGGGAGGAAACCGGAGCACCTGGAGGAAACCCACGCAGACACCGGGAGAATGTGCAAACTCCACACAGATAGTGGCCCGAGGCCAGAATTGAACCCGGGTTCCTGGCGCTGTGAGGCAGCAGTGCTAACCACTGTGAGACCAGTTGAATTTCTGGTTAATGGTAACCCCAAGGATGTTGACGATGGGGGATTCGGTGATGGTAACTACATTGAATGTTGAGGGGCAGTGGTTAGAGTGTCTCTTATTGGTGATGGTCATTGTCTGGCATTTGTGTAGTGCAAGTGTTACTTGCCACTTGTCAGCCCAAACTTGGATATTGTCAAGATCTTGTTGCATTTGAACATGGACTGCTTCAGTATCTGAGGAGTTGTGAATGGTGCTGAACATTGTGCAATCATCGGAGAACATCCCCACTTCTGACCTTATGATGGAGGGAAGGTCATTGATGAAGCAGCTGAAGATTGTTGGGCGAGCACACTACCCTGAGGGACTCCTGCAGAGATGTCCTGGAGCTGAGGTGACTGACCCTCCACAACCACAACCATCTTCCTATGTACCAGGTATGACTCTAACCAGCGGAGAGTTTGCCCCTTGATACCCATTGATTCCAGTTTCACTAAGGCTCCTTGATGCCACACTCGGTCGAATGCAGCCTTGATGTCAAGGGCTGTCACTCTCACCTCTCCCCTGAAATTCAGCTCTTTTGTCCATTTTTGAACCAAAGCTGTAATGAGGCCAGGAGCTGAGTGATCCTGGCGAAACCCAAACTGGGCGTCACTGAGCAGGTTATTGCTGAGCAGGTGCTGCTTGATAGCACTGTCGATGACCCCTTCCATCACTTTACTGATGATCGAGAGTAGACTGGGCAGCAATTGGCTGGGTTGGATACGTCCTGCTTTTTTTAATGTACAGGACGTACCTGGGCAACTTTTCACATTGTTGGGTAGATGCCAGTGTTGTAACTGTACTGGAAGAGCTTGGCTAGGGGAGTGGCAAGTTCTGGAGCACAAGTCTTCAGTACTATTGCCGGAATGTTATCAGGGCCCATTGCCTTTGCAGTATCCAGTGCCTCCAACCGTTTCTTGATATCATGGGGAGTGAATCGAATTGGTTGGAGACTGGCATCTGCGATGCTGGGGACCATTGGAGGAGGCCGAGATGGATCATCCACTCAGCACTTCTGGCTGAAGATTGCTGCGAATACTTCAGCCTTATCTTTTGCACTGATGTGCTGGGATCCTCCATCCTTAAGGATGGGGATATTTGTGGAGCTGCCTCCTCCAGTGAGTTGTTTAATTGTCCACCACCATTCACGACTGGATGTGGAAGGACTGCAGAGCTTAGATCTGATCCGTTGGTTGTAGGATTGCTTAGCTCTGTCTATCACTTGCTGTTTTTGCCATCAGGTTGACACCTCATTTTTAGGTATGCCTGGTGCTGCTCCTGGCATGCCCTCCTGCACTCTCCATTGAACCAGGGTTGATCCCCTGGCTTGATGGTAATGGTTGAGTGGGGGATATGCCAGGCCATGAGGTTACAGATTGTGCTGGAGTACAATTCCGCTGCTGTTGACGGCCCACAGCGCCTCATGGATGCCCAGTCTTGAGTTGCTAGATCGGTTCGAAGTCTGTCCCGTTTAGCACGGTGATAGTGCCACACAATGCCCCCCTCTCCCTCCCCCCCCCCCCCTCCTCCTATTGGAGGTTATTCTCAATGTGAAGGCGGGACTTTGTCTCCGCAAGGACTATGCGGTGGTCACTCTTACCGATACTGTCATGAACTGATGCATCTGCAACCGGCAGATTGGTAAGGATGAGATCAAGTATGTTATTTCCTCTCGTTGGTTCCTCCACCACCTGCTGCAAACCCAGTCTAGCAGTTATATCCTTGACTGACAGAAAGCAGAGGGTCGGGATAAATGGGTCCTTTTCTGTCTGACAAAATGTAAGTGGCGGGATGTCGCAGGGGTCAGTCCTCAGACCTCAACTGTTTACAATCTGTATAAATGATCTTCAAGCGGGGACAGAGTGTAACAGAGCAAAATTTACGGTGGTACTAAAATAGACGGGAAAGCAGGCAGTGAAGAGGATATAAAGATTCTACAGATGGATGTAAATAGTCTAGGAGAATGGACCAAAATTTGGCAGATGGAGTTAACGTGGATAAGTGTGAGGTTATCCATTTGGCAGAAAAAATAGAAAGGCAAATTATTATCTAAATGGAAAGCAGATTCAAAATGCATCCGGGCAGAGGGATCTGGATGTCTATGTTCATAAATCGCAGAAAGTCGGAATGCAGGTGCAGCATGGAATAAAAAAGGCAAATGGAATGTTGGCATTTATGGAGTATAAAAGTAGAGAAGTGTTGTTGCAATTCTATAGGGTGTTGGTGAGACCATAGGGCCGATTCTTCCAGCCCACCAGAGCAGTGCAGTGGGCCGGGAGATTCTAGCGTAGGCTGTGTAGTGGGCTTCCCGCTGGACGCCATGTCTTCTGCGCATCTCTGCCCGCCAATTTCCGGCGTCGTCAGCTCCACGCCAGAAATCGACACGGAGCTGAATAAATTATGTTAATGCGCATTTAAATATCATTGGCGGGCCTGGGACTGAATTCTCTGGGCCAACTAGCCTCTCCTCCCCTCACCAGGAGTGTTTCACTGCAATGGGGTTTACAACAACTCCCAGGGAGGCCCCCCCAGAAGGTTGGGGGTAAGGGGGGATGCCCTCTAGGCATTGCCAACTTGGCAGTGCCAGCGATCAAGTGGTGGGGGGGGGGGCGATCACACGACCAGCGATGCGGGGTTGCGGGGATGGCCAGTGATCAAGCTGGCCAGTGATCAGGAGGCTGGCAGTGCGGGCTATTACGCATGCGCCAATCTTGGCTATGACAGATTGGCACATGCACAGTGGCCCACTCAGTGCTATGCAGCCGGCCTCTTCAGCACGAATTGGTCCCACCCACTGATTTTTAATGAGATTCATGCTACGGCTCTCTGTGATGCACAGAGTGTGGGAGATTCATTTTGAAAATCGCGCTGAGAAAGCCAATGGGATTTACTCCAGTTTTTATGTGAATTCAACACCTAGAATTTTTTTGGGAGAATCCCACCCCAGATCTGGAGTCCTGTTTTGGTCTCCTTACTTGAGGAAGGATGTGGTGGTATTGGAGGCAGTTCTGAGGACGTTCACTGGAGTGATTCCGGGGATGAAGTGGTTGATGTTTGAGGAGAGATTAAACAGTTTGGGCTTATACTCACTGGAGTTTAGAAGGATGAGAGGGGATCTGATCGAGGTTTATAAAATTTTAAAAGGGGTTAATAAAGTAAATGTCGACCAAATGTTCCCTCTTATGGGGCAATCTAGAACAAGAGGTCACAGGTATAGGTTGCGAGGCAGTAGATTTAAAACTGAGATGAGGAGGAAATACTTCTTGCAGAGGGTGGTGAATTTGTGGAACTTGCTGCCCTATAGCGCGGTGGAAGCTGAATCGTTGAATGGTTTCAAGAGAGAGATAAATATATTGCCAATAAAAAAGGGAAAGAGGGTGTGGGGAACAGGCAGGAAGGTGGATGTGAGACCAGGGAGAGATCAGCCGTGATTTGATTGAATGGCAGAGCAGGCTCAAAGGGCTGAACTTGCTGACTTCTGCTTCCAATTCCTATGCTCCAATGTTCCTATTTGCTATACTTACCTGGTCTGGTTTACGTGTAACTTCAGAGCTACAACAATGTGGTTGACTCTCAACTGCCCTCTGAAATGCAGGCCACTCAGTTCAAGGGCAATTAAGGATAGGCAATAATTGCTTTCCAGCGACACCCAGGTCCCACAAATGAACTAAAAGAAAACACTAATCCAGAGGATGGAAAGCAACACAAAAACAAATGCACACATTTACTATTTTCCTTTGTATTATCAACACTGTTCACCTCCAGCTCTCTTTTGCAAATGTTCAGCATTTCTATTTCTTTTCTTCTTGATCAATGGGATTTTAGTAGTTTTATTTCAGACTTGAGTCATTACCTTCAGGAAAGCGTAGATCGCAACCATTTCTCGCTGAACCTCCACAACAAAGATCCAACGTGCTGATGTTCTAAGATGGCCACTTATCATTGTGCAAGTTTAAAAAGCAGCTCCAGTCAGGGCCTGCCTGCTCTCTTTTCCTATGATCCTGATTTAGTCTGACACCTTGAAACAGTTTGATACAGTTTGGCTCAACTAGATTCTCTTTGGATCGAAGCATAAATCGGAAGATAAACACAATGGCCTGAATCTTCCATTTAGAGTTAGAACTTCTATTTCCGACCCCAATCAGACAAGTTGTTGTTATCAATCACATTATATTCATTTTACTCTGTGTATATGATCAATGTTATAAGTAATTATAGGTATCCGAAACACTTGTGCATTTAATGAGTTAAATCATTGGTGCACCTGCTGGAACCTTTTCAATGATGGTAGCGTGGTTATATAAATGCATTAAGTAATAATATTATCTTTTTATAGAAAGTCTACTAAGGAATGATTTGCTGTCATTTCAAACCAGATAGACAGGTAACAGGTGTATGGAGATCTATAAAAGATCTGATTTTTTGCTAGCAGACTGAACAGGAAATCAGGTTTGCTGGCAGCAGTAGTACGGTATAATATGCAGTCTTCAAAACCTTCAGTGAAGATTTACATAGTTTGCAGCTAGTATTTATTAAAACACCTTCTACTTGCGTGTGTAGAATCATAAAATCCCTACAGTGCAAAAGGAGGTCATTCGGCCTATCGAGTCTGCACCAACCGCAATCCCACCCAGACCCTATCCGCATAACCCCATGCATTTACCCTAGCTAGTCCCCCTGACATTAAGGGGCAATTTAGCATGGCCAATCCACCTAACCCGCACATCTTTGGACTGTGGGAAGAAATCAGAACGCCCGAAGGAAACCCACGCAGACACTGCGAGAATGTGCAAACTCCACACAGACAGTGACTCAAGCCAGGATTCAAACGTAGGCCCCTGGCGTGTGAGGCAGCAGTGCCAACCACTGTGTCATTGTATCAAATCTATATGAAGTATTGAGGTACCATTTTCTACCTCCTACTTAGACGTGGGCAAAATCCTTGTGAAAGGAGTGCAGCTGAGGAACTGAGTGCATATCTGAGAGTTTGGCAAGTTGGGGAGTTAGGAGAAATGGATGGTAAGGAGGTGTTTTTTTTTTTTGCCTCCTCTACTTTTCTCACCCCGTAAGGAATTGGTTCTACACAGGAAAGGAACTAGTTGTTTGGTGAGGATCTGATGAGTGGTTAAGGTCTGTTCCAGTCCTAAGGTTTTAGATAGTATACAAATTGTTGGTAAATCTAATAAAATATATTAAAAAGGAACATAAATAAGCAAATGGTATAATTAAGTCATTAATTAAAACAGATTAAAATTGGCAGGCCAGGTGCTACATCAAGGCTGCAGCATGTGGGAGTTGCTGGATACTAGTGTGAACTCGGGCAAACATATCTGAGGGCAAACACATCTGCAGTTAGTGGTAGAGACTCAAGGAATTTTGCTCAGAATCATCAAGTTGGAGGCTGAACTGCAGACAGTGCAAGACATTAGGGAGCGGGAAAGTTATCTGAATGCTTTGTACCAGGAGGCAGTCACGCCTCCTAGGATGGGATCTTCTGATTTGGTCAGTAGTCAAGGACAGGCGGGTGTGACTGTGAGTGAGGCAGGTAAGCGGACCCAAAGGGCAGGAATGTAGAAATGTCAGCTTCTGCCTGGACCTGCTGTAGCCTATCAGAGAGAGAAGATAGATTTACTTAGTCAACTGGTTGAATACAACATTGCCTTTCACCCTGTGAATGTCAGGATGTGATCAACTCATGGAGGGCTTATCCATATTGGCTTGCTGGGAGAGGTTAATCTCACCTTCACCACAGGAGCGATCCCTGTCCGCCCCTGCTAACTCAGTGGCATCCTCCTCAAATTTGGAGAGTTCCAGGCTGTTGGCCATCCATCCTCGAGTCTGGGGCCTCTCCCTCTTGTTGTGGATGAGCTTGGCCTGTATGAAGACAAATAGATGGAATGTGATGAGAAGCGATGGAGCAGATTGGGAAGCATGCACGTCTATTGTGTGTGCTGAGCCCTCCCCAATAAGGGATGAAGACACTGTCTGTGCCGGATGATAGATGATGATTGGTCTGTCAATTGTGAATCCTCCATGAATATTGTGTGAGATTCCTGAGCAGTGTGACAATTTGAGTAGATGATGCCATGATGAAAGTGTAAAGTTTGAAGTGAGTTGAAGGTGACTTACTCTCGCTGATATCCTTCACAACCACCTCCTAGGCTGGTGAGGTGAGGTAGTGGACCTCCTGGATCCATCCCTGAGAAAAAGAACCTCCCAGTTCTGGTAGTCCCCTCGAATTAAAACCTCCAGGGAGCTGTGGCTAAACCTCGCTGCATGCACTCTTCTTGTTCCTTGAGGCCATCTCTGGAACTTCCAACCACACAGCTGAGCTGCAGAGATTAATGTGCGAGTTCAGGTGGTGTTCAAATATGGCCGCCAGGAGTGTCGGCCCCATGAGGTGATGGCCGGCGGAATATTCAGTGCCCGATCCACCATGTGATTCAGCGAGCAGCTCAAATATGCATAATTAATGAGGCTTTAAGCAGAAGATCCCAACCAGCAGGAAACTCATCGTTAATCCTGCCCGCCACTGCATTTAGTCTCTGGAGCAAAAAATTCTGCCCAAGGTTCTGAACATATGTTCATAGCGAGTTAAATATGCAATTCTTAGGTTACATACCTGAAACATTAGCTGTGTTTCTCTCACTAAAGATGCTGCTTGACCTGCTGAGTATTTCAACATTTCTTTCTTTCAGATTTCCAGCATCTGCAGTATTTTCTCTGGCACTTCTTCCAGGGACTGGTCCAATCACTGGATATTCTGACCATTATTACAATGAGTCAGAATTTTCTGGGATAGATGGGGCACACCATTATTTGAACTGGTCAGCCCTCATTCATACTGCTGTATATTTAATATAACTTGCTGGAATGTCAATCTATGCTTATGGCGTGGCAAGGGCTGTGGTGAGTCCTTGATTGATCTGGTGCATGGTGGGTGCAGCCAGTGGTTGGCCCCACAGATCAACCATGTAGCATTATAAAAAGCTAAGAACAGTTGCCATAGTCGGATAATGTGGAGGTATTCAAGCTGCAACCATTGAAATCAACCTGAATCGCCTTTAATAAGTTAATTATGATTTTAAATAAAGCTTTTGAAGTAGACTGTAAAATGTCATCTCCATGTTGAGCACATTCCTCTCAGTTTACATGCAGAATCCTCAGTTGGGCATGGCAGACAAGTCGTACATTTAACAAGTGCTAATTCTTCCAACAATGACAGGTTTAGCAGTGTCCTGCCTGATTGGCATGTACAATGTAGCCACTGCTAAATCGGTTTTTAAATTGCTTTGGGGTCAATTAAAGAATGCAGCATTGATTTCACTATTAAAATGAGGTTCCTGCATCTGAATAAGGCACCATTAACCAAATTTGTGCATGAAACTGCCCGATCTGCTGAGATTTAGTCTCAACAAGTGGGCGAAGTCACTGCATTAACAGCTGGGAAACATGCTGTAGAAATGCAGTTTAAAGGGATATTAATCTGCATTAAGATAAGTCCCCGTTAGGACTTAATAGATTCTTAGGGAGGGTTTTTTTGCTTATTTCTGGTGGTCTGTTTTGTTACTGTTCTACTGAGCTGAACCTGGATGGTGATTTGGGAAAGTCTGTCGCAGTATTACCTTCCTAACACTTTTGGAACACATATTTTCTGTGACAGTTCCCTCACACGAGAATACTTGAAAAAATGTGATGCTGAGCATGATTTTAATCTGTGGCTTTTCGAGTAATTCCAATTATGTGAATACAAAACTTGTTTGCATGATGCCTGAATATTCAGACTCCAGGTGTCGTTTTGGGCCCAGAATGACTCTTGTGGCACATGAGCTACTCCCATTGCGAGCCACAGCTGATGTAATGAACATATGCTGGATGTATGCAGAGTAGGCAGATGTGATGTCAACCTTTGATGCCAATGCTGCAATGTTAACTCTCTGCAGTCCGGCTAATACTGTCTCTTAACCGTGCACTACACAACACGTACTCAGCAGTATGAGGGTCCACCCCACCCACCAATGTTATTTAAAGGGATCATCAACTAGAATCACAGATTCCCTACAGTGCAGAATAAGACCATTCGGCCCATCGAGCCTGCACCGATAACAGTCCCACTCAGACTCTATCTCAATAACCCCACGTATTTACTCTGCTAATCCCCGTGACACGAAGGGGCAATTTAGATTGGCCAATCCACCTAACCCCCACATCTTTGGAGCATGGGAGGAAACAGAGCACCCGGAGGAAACACTCAGACACAGGGAGAACGTGTAAACTCCGCACAGACAGGCCAGGCCAGAAAATGGACCCAGAAAGATTTTAGGCTGTGATGACACCTTTAAGCTGCTGCACGCCTTCAAATACTGCTGCCGCACATTGGCCCCTCTTCAAATGTTAAACCCCCAATCAGAGTCAACCAGATTATAAGCCACCGAAACAAAGTTACACATGAAGTATTAGGTCTGTGACTCATGGCCTGATCTTGACCTCGTGTGAAATGGCAGTGTTCAGCATGATTGATCATTCAACTACTAACAGATGAAAAGTTATATTATCCAAACTAATTAGAAGAGATTAAAACCCAACCCTTGTCTTTTGAGCTATTTTGAGATGATCGTGGTATTATCATGAAAAATATGTCTTCATAACTAATGAGTCTGATAATGGAGTGAAGATCTTTAAGACAGTGTGGTTTTAAAAATGCTTTCACTAATGAGAACTGGAATGAAATAAAGCATATATTCTTCATCTGCTGCTGCCACAAAGGAAACTTTAACCAATGCAGTTTAACTGGTTCAAGGAAGGTTATATTCACAATTACTGGAAATGGAAAGGACAATGGTCGCTCTTTTCCTTGAATGTTTTGGGACTCTGTATAGAAAATATTAAGATCTATTGTCCATTTGTAGGAATCTATACACTAATGATTTTCCCATTCTTTGTTACTACCTCAGTTACTGGCAGAGTCTAATCTGCAAACTCACTAACAACAGGCTGGAATGCTGATAGGCAAAGAGAAAGACTGAGAAGTTCAGCAGGGGAGTGGAATCATAGAATCCTACAGTGCAGAAGGAGGCCATTCGGCCCATTGAGTCTGCACCGACCATAATCCCACCCAGGCCCTATTCCCGTAACCACACATATTTACCCAGCCAATCCCCCTGACACTAGGGTCAATTTAGCATGGCCAATCAACCTAACCCACACATCCTTGTGGGAGGAAACCGGAGCACCTGGAGGAAACCCACACAGACACGGAGAAGAATGTGCAAACTCCACACAGTGACCTGAGACTGGAATTGAACACAGTAAGAGTTTTAACAACACCAGGTTAAAGTCCAACAGGTTTATTTGGTAGCAAATACCATTAGCTTTCGGAGCGCTGCTCCTTCATCAGATGGAGTGGAAATGTGCTCTCAAACAGGGCACAGAGACACAAAATCAAGTTACAGAATACTGATTAGAATGCGAATCCCTACAGCCAACCAGATCTTAAAGATACAGACAATGTGGGTGGAGGGAGCATTAAGCACAGGTTGAGGACGGCCTAAACCGGGATGTTGGATTTATGTCACATTATCAGTAACCCCCACAGCTTGCCTCCTGGACTTGCGGGCTGTCCTGTCTGGAGACAATACACATCTCTTTAACCTGTGCTTAATGCTCCCTCCACCCACATTGTCTGTATCTTTAAGATCCGGTTGGTTGTAGGGATTTGCATTCTAATCAGTATTCTGTAACTTGATTTTGTGTCTTTGTGCCCTGTTTGAGAGCACATTTCCACTCCATCTGACGAAGGAGCAGCGTCTGAAAGCTAATGGTATTTGTGACCAAATAAACCTGTTGGACTTTGACCTGGTGTTGTTAAAACTCTTACTGTGTTCACCCCAGTCCAACGCCGGCATCTCCACATCATGACTGGAATTGAACCCAGGACCCTGGCGCTGTGAGGCAGCAGTAATTGCCACTGTGCTCCCCCACGGAAAATGATTATTTCAGCTGTGTGTGCCTTATCTGAGAAGATTCTGTCACTTTCCCATTATGGTTACCACATCCATCATAATAAACCCCGATTCATCCAAAATTCCAACGCTGGCAACCTGGTTTTCTCATCTCTCACCCCTCCATCAAAATCATTCATCTAGTTTTGGGTTGTAGGGTGGCATGGTGGCACAGCGCCAGGGACCCGGGTTCAATTCTGGCCTTAGTTGATTGTCTGTGAAAATTTGCACTTTTTCTCTGGGTCTGTGTGGGTTTCCTTCGGATGCTCTGATTTCCTCCCACAGTTCAAAGATGTGCAGGTTAGGTGCATTGGCCGCTTAGTGTCAGGGAGACTAGCAGGGTAAATATGTGGAGTTACAGGGTAGGGCCTGGGTGGGATTGTTGTCGGTGCAGACTCGATGGGCCAAATGGAGTCCTTCTGCACTGTGGGGATTCTATAATTTCTTAACACACATTGCGGAACCCAGTGTCGTGTGTGTGCTCATAGCAGAAATTCACTGCTGCCATATTTGTTAGGGTGCTCCACAGTTGGTGTGGAGCCTGTCTTAGGTCCTATCTTAAGTTCCATTGGTGACTGACTGCTACATGCACTCTGCATGCTGTGGTCAATTTTCTCACGTACACGGCAGTCAAATCAACAGTTCTGAAGGCTGCGAACTGAAAGATAAGTTTAAAGATTTTTACTTATCTGAATGTGGACTCAGGAGGAGGAGTGTTCCAACCAACTTCAAATGAAAACAAGAGGCGCTGAGAGCTACCACTAACCTCCGCCACTTCCCTGATTCCGGTTGTCGTCATAGCTAGCTGAATCCACGCCTGACACATGGAGCTTGCGAGTATTATCTTAATGAGACTGATGGATCAACTTTCTATGCTCCTGCTGTATGCTTCATTCGGCAAGTGCTGTGCATGCCACTTCAGTATTTTCCTCTGAGTGGGCCGAGATCCAGTTTATTTTCTCTCAGGAAGGTTAGATGCCTTCAGGTACCAGTCTCATTTCACAATAAGCATATTCTTTACGGGGTTTTCCAGCCATGCTCCCCCCAAAACCGGAAAATCCAGCCCGAGGTCAATGGACCTTTGCATGGTCATGCTCTCCCCCCCCCCCCCCCCCCCCACTACGATTCCCGTGGCAGGCAGGATGGGAAAATTCTGCGTGTGATCACAAAGTAGTCCATAGCCCTGTACATCCTGCACTGTTGCTTCTGGCAAACTGCTCAGCGATACGAAACAAGGTCCCTTTTAGAAACGCGTGATATTTGCAAGCTTTCTCTTTATCTTGATGCAACCATCCAGGCGAGCCCCCTGCTCGTACTGGACACTTGTGAATTGGCCAGGAAATAACATAGCAAATAAAGTTGAAAATTTTAGTTTATTTTATAACAAAAAATAATCCTCTACAATTCCCTTTCTCAAGCAATCTTTACATTCCATCAAAACAAAGAACACATAATTCTAATAATAATACATACAAAAAAAAACAAAGAAGCTGTTTGAAATGCTATATATATATTTAAAAATAAGTTGTGCTAAAATGCAAAAATTGCACTTTAGGAAATTGTGTTCTTATTACACAAGAACAAAATCAGTATCCCAGGACCCTGCAGAATTGTTCTAAAGGCCGTCAAGCCTTGCAGTACTGAATGTGTACTAATAATGTAGCCCAGCGTATTATTATACAACATATAGAAAACTAAAAATGTCTAATCTTAAGATAAAATAAGCGCTTTCTTAAGAAAAATGCTTCCTTAAGAAAATCACTTTCTGTTGCTTATTTGGTAACTTGTAAATGTGATGGATGACTGAAAAGGTGCTTTGGGATATGAATTTGAAAGATAATATTACATTAATTTATAAGGTGCGGAGAGCTTCATAGATACTTGATCCTAAGCAGGCAGCACGATTAAATGTGGCATGTGAACCTCCTCATGTGAAATCCATTCCATTCATGAATTGATTTGTATTTACATTGTTCAAAATTCTTCACCATTAATCCTCAAAGATTATGAAATTGCCTTGCGTAATTCTAAATGGAACAGTGAAAGTTCAATTGGTTTTAAAGTTTTTCATATCGGAGTTGTTCCGGAATCTTTGAACTTTACAGGATTTTCAAATATGCTAGTCCATTGAAGACGTTAATAGTCATTGCCAAAATGTACTATCCTTTTTTGCCTCTTTGCTTAGTTACTCCAGAAAGTATGATTCACAGGTAATTGGTATTAACAATGAGCAAGTGACTTTTGATGTGAGCATAAAATGGCATAAATTGCTCCCTATTGTACACCATATCCATTAAAATGGATGTAAGTGCAGGCCAGATACTTAGAAAGTAGCTGAAATAATTGTTCCCATGCTCAGGTTAAGGTCTGAATTGAACAGGTGAGGTATAACAGGCCTAGTGTCTTTAATGGACAATCATATTGATTTGGATGTCGATTACTTGAAGACTGGTATAATTATAAATGAGAGGAGAAATCTGTAGACTGAGTATATTCACCTACAACAGAATGAAGCTGAATGACTTCAATTTAAAACACTTTGCTTCAACCAGTTTTTCATGCAGTTACTCGGCATTTTCGAGTCTATTTCATTCAGCAAAGAGTCATTCACTTTCCCGACTGAAGGATGTCCCTCATATTTAAAAGATCTGTAAGATCAGGTCAAAGTAAGTTGTACGATCAGGCTTGATCGAACCCAAAGTAGATCGCCAGTATAGTTAAACCATACTTCATTTTTAAAAAAGGTTCTGCCTTTTAGGAGGAAGATTGTGGAGGTTAACAATCACACGTTGTGCTATGTATTAAAAAATAAAACAAAAACTGTTAACAGACAAATAAATTCCTTGGCCAACAATATTTAAAAACTTGCATTATATTTCAGTAGACTTGCAATGGACTGGAAGAAAAGCATTTAAATATCATTTACATGTTCAGTAATAAAAAGTAGTTGAAAGAAATCAAAGCATTAACAAGCATTGCCTGAGAAACAATTTAACCCCAAATAGTCTCACATAAGCCCTTTGCACAAATCAGTTTCATATTTAATCTGAAATTGTTGTTACAATGTGAAACTTTCAAGGTGCTTCTGATAATAGGAAAGCCATGTCTGTGGATTAACTTCCTTCTTCAACATTCAACAATTACTCTGGTCATTAAACAATGTTTTACAAGTGATATGTTCTCAGACTTAAATCCAGTAAACTGATTGAGATGATATCCTGAACATTCGGAAACAAAGTTGAAGATTGTCTCTGCGTTAAAGCTAGTCAAATTAATAAAACTCAAGTTTTATAATATTCTGACTACAGTTAGCAAGGCATTATTATGAAAGTTGGGCTGCCAC
Source organism: Mustelus asterias (assembly GCF_964213995.1). Lineage (NCBI taxonomy): Eukaryota > Metazoa > Chordata > Chondrichthyes > Carcharhiniformes > Triakidae > Mustelus > Mustelus asterias. Next base: position 80,427,460 of record NC_135810.1, read on the forward strand.
AATGCTAGTTAAAGAATATACTCAAGCGCAGCAGTTAATTACTTTCTGTAACGTTGGAAAACATTAACTCTGGTGTCAGCAATCATCTGTACACAAAATGCAATCCTGTTTTTAAAAAATAAGGTCCTTAAACAGCCTCTATCAGCAATCCACTTCTTAATTTATCGTGGTGGCTTGGAACTGCAAATGCAGTCGCAGCGTTCGTGATGCTCCAACTGGATATCGACCAGGGCCATGTTCTTGTTTCTGCCCCTCCTGCGTGGCTGACCTGGTTCAGGAATAAATCTCAGCACCTGAAATGAAACCATGCGTACCTTCAGAAAATTGAATTATTTCATTGCCTTGACATCGTTACAGGAAACTTGATCCTTGCACTCAAAGATCATAAAGATAATTACAAATAAGGAAAAATTCTCAACTAATACACGTTGTTCATCGGGCCTGACTAGTCGATGTTGGTGCTCACTCTTCAGGTGAGCACACTTACCCGTCTTTCACTCTGTCTCATCTTTCCACATATCACCCGTGAGAGCATCTAATAATCTGTTAAATGACTTGAGAACTTTTGCCACCAATGTGGAAAATCTTTTTAAGTATTGTTTGAGAAAGTGCTTCTCATCAGGCCTGAAGTTGCCCTCTACCAGCCTCTGTAATTTTCCCTTTGCCCTGAAGAAATGGTTTAATGTGAAATGATGCTTACGATTAACATTTCTATTCAGTGTATTATTTTGTATACTTCCATAAGGTCTATTTTCAAACAAAAATGAGGAGTCCTAAGATTTTCTAAGCTTCCTTCAGAACTCAATCTGCTAATAAGCATTTATTTTGTGGCCCTTCTCAGCATAACTTTAAGAAATTGAACATTTTCCTTCTGCCTTACTGACAGAAGTAAATGCAAAGGACATCCAAACCAGCTTTAACATGATAGTCTCAGACATAAACTACTTATTGCCAATATAGACTAGTTCAGATGAGAAGCCATTGACCTGAAACCTTGAGCAGAAATTAATCCAGCTGGTCACATGGGGTACCGTGGCGGCTGGGCCGACTTCATGATGGGAAAGGCCCCACGTCAGTCTCCTGGTGGCAGTAAAACTTCCCCCGATTAAATAGGAGGACAGAAACGGCTGACATGAGATTGCTGGCAGCAGGATGTTAATTAGGCTCATTAATGACACCAATTAATACCAATTATCCCTGAATCCACTAAAATTCAGTGGGGGGTGGGGGCGGGGCGGGGGCGGGGCGGGGTGGGGGTACAAACTATCCATTCAGCTTTCATTTGAAATCTCTGAGCCTTCCGAAAAATGTCAAATGCTTTGAAACTCTTTCTATTCCATTGACAACCTTTCATCTCATTGAATTTTACAGTGCAATGCTTTGAAATAGACTTTGATAACTTAATGGTTTGCGACTCAGCCTTCAGTCAGCTGTGTTTATTTATCTTTCTCTTCATGCTTCAATTCATCTCAAGTACCCCCATTGCTCCTAACCGCAACATTTGCAAAAACGCTAAGCCTGAATGACAGCTGTGGTCCTTCAAAGGGGTTAAGTGGTTTTGCTACTACTTTTGCGGACCACTTATTTCCTTTCAAGAACCCACAGCTGTCATTCAGACTTAGAATCTTTGTTGCGGTCACACACAGCCCCATTGGCTCTCTGTCAGGTGGATGTAATAGATCCCATGGATCTGTTATGAAGGAAATCCCCAATATTCTGCCAAGCATTTATCCCTCAGTGAACACGGCTGAAAAGAACAAATGATCTGGTCATTATCACATTGCTGTTCTTGCTGTGTACAAATTGACTGCCACATTTCCTACATTACAACTATGACTTTATGCTTCAAAAGTACTCCATTGGCTGTAAAAGCACTTTAGGATGTCTGTGGTTGTGGAAAGCACTAGTTTTTTTTTCATTTCTCAGTTACAAATATTGGGCTGAATTCTGCCAACCATTAATCATAGAAACTCTACAGTGCAGAAGGAGGCCATTCAGCCCATCGAGTCTGCACTGACAATAATCCCACCCCATGCCTTACCCCCATAACCCCACACATTTACCCTGCTAATCCCTCTAACCTACCCATCCTGGGACACTATGGGCAATTTAGCATAGCCAATCAACTGAACCCGTACATCTTTGGACTGTGGGAGGAAACCGGAGCACCCGGAGGAAACCCACACAGACACAGGGAGAATGTGCAACCTCCACACAGGCAGTGACCCAAGCTGGGAATCGAACCCGGGTCCCTGGCACTGTAAGGCAGCAGTGCTAACCACTGTGCCACCATAAGGGGTGGGGAGCAGTGTTAGAGTCATGGTGAGCTGTGTCAGATTAACTTCCTGACCTTGTCCCGTTGTTGGGGAATTTTACAGATGGTGGGATCAGAATCGGACTGGCTCATCCCAATGAGATGGGCTGCTAATGTAGACACATGTAGACCTATTAAGGGTGGTTTCACTATGCTGCTGGCATTTTGCGGATTGATAGCCTGCCTCGATGTAATGAGGCCCCCTGCGACATGGAGGAAGTCTCCCAGCGACATCCCAGGGGAAGGGTTTTAAAGAAGAGGGTTACGGGGGCATGGAAGAAGGGCCCCCACAGCCCCAACAATATCCCTGGAGATGTTTACCCTTCAACATTCAGCTCTTCGATTTTAAGATTTATATTTATCTTATCCACTGGAGGCTGCAGGTATCTGGCCTGCCTGAGCAGCGGCCATTGTTTCACTGCTGAGTTATCAGCCATCTGATTGGGCTAACAGCCCTCAGGCATGGGCTGCCTGAATAGCCAATTCAGGGGGGAGGTCCTGCCCATGTGTGATGGCGGCGCATGTTTGCTGCCTACATAAGGCCATTCACCTGATTGGTGGAATTCAGCCCACTGTCCAGCTCCTTTCGAATTCTCCCATTTACTTGACTCAGCTGCATCTCTATTCAACTTGACCAATGTGCATTCATAGAATGCCTACAGAACAGAAGGAGGCCATTCGACCCATCGAGTCTGCACCGACAACAATCCCACCCAGGCCCCATCCCTGTAAACCCACATATTTAACTTGCTAGTCCCTCTAACCTATGCATCCCGGGGCACTAAGGGGCAATTTAGCATGACCAATGCACCTAACCCGCACATCTTTGGACTGTGTGAGGAAACTGGAGCACCCGGAAGAAACACACGCAGACACGGGGAGAACGTGCAGACTCCGCACAGACCGTGACCCAAGCCGGGAATTGAACCCAGGTCCCTGGAGCTGTGAGGCAGCAGTGCTAACCACTGTGCCACCCATTGTGGCATTGTGTTTTAGAAATTGGGTAATTCTAGATTGAATATGGTAAAGACGACAGCATTAATTCTTGGGCATCCATTCAAAACATTACAATACCTGACATCACTTCAATGACTAATATTGATTCCTCCCCTCTTTCAGCTTTTAACCCGAACATCCAGCCTTAAGATTGTGTAGCAGCCTTGGAAACAGCATTTTATCAAAGGATTTCTGGTGATTCAGATACATTGTCTGATGTGCATGCACATTTAAGGACCTATTTTTTAAACTACTGTCAATCAATACCACATCAATAGGATATAATGCATTAGTCTCATGACTTGCAGTCTGTAAGCAGCAGTCACTGAGATCAGGTATACTATACTTGGCCTCTGAGTTAACTGTACCTGTACATAGTCTTATCTTCAAATAAAGAATCCACATTATTGTTTCACCAATCCTTGTGTATGACCGGTACGTTTAATAGAAGAACATAACATGGTGGCAGCGTGGCGGCATGGTTTGCGAAGATTTAACTGAGCAGAGTACAAGGCTCAACTCCTTCACATCTAGCAGAAGAAAAGAACTGATGTGAAAGTGAAACAACTGTTAAGACACCCCCCGTGTAAGGCTTCTGTAGCTTAGTAGGGATTATACATACACTGCATCTTCTGTCTGAGATTGCACATTACTCTAGCCAGCAGGCATTGGATCCCAGTAAGAGTGTTCAAACCTGTGAGAGCTTAAATAGTAAAAGTCTATCAGCTGTGAAGTTTAAGCAGGGACAGAACTTAAATAAAACAGTGTGAAAGATCTGACTGTAAACAGGACTCACGGACAGGTGAATTTATTATTGCTGAAGTTAAAATGCTGTAGATTGGGCTGAAAAGAAGAATCCATCCAACAACAGTCAGAAGAAGCCGGTGAAAAAAGCTTTTTTTTCATTAAATGTTTTCAACTTTGAAGGCTGCAGCGATTTTCATGCTTAAATCACTGATATGTGGGCAGAGCACAGAGCAGAACCTGGGAAAAATCAGAGGCTGCTCAACAGCGCTACCATTGCAGTCAAGCAGTAACTTATGTCCAGCTAAGACAATGGCCACTAAAAGGTTTTGCAACTCAGAGCTAAATTAACTCTAAAACAGCTGGTGGAAACTTGCATAGCTGTCAAAAGAATCATAGAATCCCTGTGGTTCAGAAGGAGGCTATTTGGCCGATTGAGTCTGCACCGACCACAATCTCACCCCAGGCCCTATTCCTGTAACCCCACATATAAGAACATAAGAAATAGGAGCAGGAGTAGGCCATCTAGCCCCTCGAGCCTGCCCCGCCATTCAATAAGATCATGGCTGATCTGACGTGGATCAGTACCACTTACCCGCCTGATCCCCATAACCCTTAATTCCCTTACCGATCAGGAATCCATCCATCCGCGCTTTAAACATATTCAGCGAGGTAGCCTCCACCACCTCAGTGGGCAGAGAATTCCAGAGATTCACCACCCTCTGGGAGAAGAAGTTCCTCCTCAACTCTGTCTTAAACCGACCCCCCTTTATTTTGAGGCTGTGTCCTCTAGTTTTAACTTCCTTACTAAGTGGAAAGAATCTCTCCGCCTCCACCCTATCCAGCCCCCGCATTATCTTATAAGTCTCCATAAGATCCCCCCTCATCCTTCTAAACTCCAACGAGTACAAACCCAATCTCCTCAGCCTCTCCTCATAATCCAAACCCCTCATCTCCGGTATCAACCTGGTGAACCTTCTCTGCACTCCCTCCAATGCCAATATATCCTTCCTCATATAAGGGGACCAATACTGCACACAGTATTCCAGCTGCGGCCTCACCAATGCCCTGTACAGGTGCATCAAGACATCCCTGCTTTTATATTCTATCCCCTTCGCAATATAGGCCAACATCCCATTTGCCTTCTTGATCACCTGTTGTACCTGCAGACTGGGCTTTTGCGTCTCATGCACAAGGACCCCCAGGTCCCTTTGCACGGTAGCATGTTTTAATTTGTTTCCATTGAGATAGTAATCCCATTTGTTATTATTTCCTCCAAAGTGTATAACCTCGCATTTATCAACGTTATACTCCATTTGCCATATCCTCGCCCACTCACTCAGCCTGTCCAAATCTCTCTGCAGATCTTCTCCGTCCTCCACACGATTCACTTTTCCACTTATCTTTGTGTCGTCTGCAATATTTACCCTCTAATCCCCCTGACATTAGGGTTAATTTAGCATGGCCAATGCACCTAACCCGCACATCTTTGAACTGTGGGAGGAAACCGGAGCACCCAGAGGGGACCTACGCAGACATGGGGAGATTGTGCAGACTCCACACAGACAGTGACCCAAGGCCAGAATTGAACCTGGGTCCCTGACGCTGTGAGGCAGCAGTGCTAACCACTGTGCCACCGTGCTGCCCCAGAAAGCATTGAAAATCACGCAGAAAGCTAAAAGCTGATCACAAAATTTACAACACTCAATTGGAAAGCTACAGATCCTCTATTGGAGTTTGTTCTAACAATGCATCAAACTGCACTTTCTGGACCTCATTATTTCCAGAACAGATAAACAAGATATTAAAATTAAAACTGCTACAGGCAATGAAAGCCTCCATGGACTGAACACATCAGGTCGGTCTGATGACCTTAGGATCTTACAATCCAGATAAAATATGATGAACACTCAAAGGTCAATTAAGAATGAAGCTCAGCTTCAGAGTACATGGTCTGGAATTCATGGCTTTCAGGCAGCAATCAGCAGAGATTATTGATCTCTTCATAAGTAAATGTTGAGACAAAGGCATGATTGTGATGTCACAGCAGCAGCATTAGCTGACAGAAAGATAAAGCATATAATAGTATCTATCCCAATGGGAACATTCCGGAAAGACATCTTGGACCAACTCACAGGTTACACTATGGAAGCATAATTACAAAATGGATGCAAATAACAAGCCATACTAATGGTTTGACAGTCTGTGTATAATTCATCCACTATGCTAGTCAATGCAAGCAAGCCTAATAAGCTATGCAGGAGGTTTAGCTTCAGACATGCACCAAGAAAATGCTGTATGCAAGGCATGTGGTGCCAGAGGACTCGGGACGTGACAATGCAGGAAGGAAAGGCCAATACAAATGGTTTAAAGCCACAAGGAGGTCAAACAATTTCAGCATTCTAACCAATCAAGAGTGTGCACCAAACAGCATAAAGACAAGATCCACCAAATGTCCAGCCAAGCTGTATGATCAGATGATGAGCATGGCTGGAGCATCCTCACACAAAGTGAGCAGACATCCAGTACAGTGAACATCAAAGAATATATCGGCACGCTGGTACCAACACAAGTCTTTCCACCCTCCAGTTTATATGGCCACAGATACAGGGTCAACAGAATCTATGTACAATACCGGTTACCTGTGCAAATGCAAGCACCCTTCCACTTCACACACTCAAATGTATGTACCCACAGAAGTGACATTTGATGATTCAACCAACCACCGCCAAACTCACTGTGTAGAATAGCTCGGAGATTCTAGGTGGGATTTTCCGGCCACAGTTGCCCTGACACCGGAAAATCCTGCCCGAGGTCAACGCACCTTTCCATGGCCTGCCCCTCGTCCGCTATGATTCCTGTGGCGGGTGGAGCGGGAAAATTCACCCCTCTGCCCCTGGGATGCATTACACTCAAGCGTCACTACAAAGACTCACTCTGGTCACCCCAGATACCTTATATTTTGGACATTGCAGGTTCAGTGATCGGAGGCTTACCCGCATGCAAGGGCATATCCTTGGCTACCATCCATAGTATCGTCAAGACGAATACATGTTTACAGACAACAAGCAGCACCATTGGAAACCAGATGGTAATACTGGGAGAAGATCACCTAACTCTGCAATATAGATCATCAGCCAACAGATTGAATGACACTGTTATAACTGAATAGGTACACATATTCCAAACATACTGCAAAACCAATGCGGAATTGGTAGACAAAAATAGACAACACTTCCCAGTCATTATTCATCAATATTCCCAGAATACATGATGTATGATTCAAAAAGGGGATGATGAAAGATGACCATGACCAGCATGCGGGTAATGAATTATCCGATCTGAACTTCATTCAGAAGGTTCGAGTACAACACCCAACTGATAGCACATGGAATCTGACAGAACTCGTCAGCATAAGCCTAGAACCAAGATCATATCAAATGTGAACACCAAATGACCTCATAGTGGGACATAACAGATGCCAAATCAGAATAACATCACAACCAGGAGCACCCTATTCCAACTCGGATGCAGTTTAAGATGCAATGTAAACAAATTAACCCTAAACACACAGCAACTTCCACCAAATATCACTATAACTAAGTCTGGCTGGATAGGTCTCTTTCAGAGATTAGTAAATGTATTGCTCTGTATTAAAGTACATTCAATCTCAATGTTATTTTCTTTGGCTGTCATGTAAATAGTTTGATTTTTTTTTAAGGACAAACCCTTAATTAGAGTAAAAAAGGTGCTGTGATATAATGTGTACATACTTTTAAGAGGCACAGCTTAAACTACTGTCAATCAATGCCACATCAACAGGATATGAAGTATTAGTCCCATGGACGTCTGCAAGCAGCAGCAGCAAAGATCAGATGTAACACACTTAGCCTCTGAGTGAACTGCATCTGAATATAGCCTTAACTTTAGGTAACGAACCTATGTTATTGTTTCACCAATCCTGGTCTACGATTGCCACGTTCATTTCAAAGAGAAGAACATAACAGTAACGGGTTGATTCTGTGCTCCTAGTGAAGAGAATAGCTTATATGAAATACAAATCTGAGAATTGGGCTGATGAAGTAGCCTGTCTCCAAACAATACTACCCCTCCGATAGCACAGCATTGTACAGTACAGCCTTCCATGATATTCTGAAGTCTCCAATATCCACTGAGGATAGCAGTTTCTCATAATTGATTGGAAAGATAGGATCTGCTCATTCCAATGCCATACTGGCTACCACTTACAGAATTACTTTAATGTATGGTCAATTCTATTTCACAATATCACAGGATATTAAAGTGAGGAAGGCCATTCCTCACTTAATTTATTCATTCAAATTCATTTAGCTTGCAAGGCCTGAGAGGACAGTGTCAGAAAAAGTGTCAAACTGCACATGAACATCTGCATACAAACGGTTGGCATGTTAAGGTTCTCTGGGAAAGAATAGCATCTACACTCACACGACCTATTTTGTTTTCATGTCTTAAAGAAACTTAAGGAGAAGCTCAGTCACAAAATCTCACTGATAGGTGCTATATTTCATCATGAGAGAACACGTGGATATTAGAGAAGTGCTATAGGCTTGTGTGTTGATCTTAACCATGTGTCGACTCACCTGATGAAGGGGCAGTGCTCCGAATGCTCGTGATTCCAAATAAACCTGTTGGACTTTAACCTGATATTGTGAGACTTCTTACTGTGCCCACCCCAGTCCAACGCCGGCATCACCACATCATGATCTTGACCATGTATGCAATGTCAGTTCAATTCTAAATCATCTCTGTTCCCTAACTATTAAATTGTCCCTTCTTACTGATTGTAATATTGCAGCTGAAGCTAAATTATCATATAACTATTTGGGATGATTTCATTAATCTTGTAAATTAAATCACAATTACAAAAAGATCACTTACTGACACTGACGTCTTGAAATCATGTCACTGCAGCACTCATTAGGGTTTCTGCAGTTTGACAAATCTCTTCATAATGTAAAGGATGAATGAATTACAGTAGCACAGAGATGTCCATTGTCCTCTGTGACACTTCCGAATCTTTCACTTTAAATCTGCACATTGTGATTGTATTCCTGATTGAAATGTGCATTTTTATAATAATACTGATTTGTTTAATATAAAATTTGAAGTAAATTTTGAATATATGTACTCGTGAAGGGTTTAATTAGAGGACAGCTAGAAAATATTCCTGGTGGAATAAGCCTAATAAACAAAACTTGAATAACAATATGATTCATGCAGTTTGGGAAGTGTTCAAATAAGAACATGAAGTGCTAATAAATACTGCATTCATTTATCCAGCTGGACAATTTGGAAAACATTCCACATAATACACAGTTACAGAAGAATTTTAAGAACTTCAAGCACATGTGAGCGGATGGCTTTGTGGATAGAAGTTGAGTTATAGCCAATAAAAGTCAACAAACATGTTTACCAAATCTTATTGATGCTTCAAGTGTTATGATAGCTTGGGGACTATCCGAAAGTGTTATTTCTCAAATTTCGTTGTGGGTTGCTAACAACCACAGAAATTCACATTGGCGAACACTATACCAGACAAAAACAGTTGCCGTTAGAAAAATATGCAAGGTGACTTTGAATGGCAATCAGATGTAAGTGAGGTCATATCTAGTTTACACAAATTGAGTATTTCTGTTGTTGATGAATATGTTCAGGCACATAGGTCAGAATTTTACCATCCCGCCCACCATGGGAATTGGAGTGGGCGAGGGGCGGACCATGGAAGGTCCGTTGACCTCTGGCGGGATTTTACAATTTCAGGATGAGCGAGGCCATAAAATCCCATCCTTACAGTAAAGCGCATGTGTGTAATTTGGGGAAGTAATTTTTTTTAACGCACTCTTTCAAAAGTACTAAACAGTATGGTGTAAAATATGATGTGGAGATGCCAGTGTTGGACTGGAGTAGGGCACAGTAGGAAGTCTCACAACACCAGGTTAAAGTCCAACAGGTTTATTTGGAATCACGAGCTTTCGGAGCGCTGCTCTTTCATCAGGTGAGACTTTTAATGGTGTAAAATAGATTTTAACACTTGTAACCCTCCATTTGAAAAGGTTCCTTCAAATGAAGGAAAACTGCTTTAATTGTCACTTTCCCTCTTTAGTTGTTTCAAAGAAAGGAAACAATGCATGGCCCCACTATTACAATGCAATATGTGTGAGGATTATCCATTCATTTCAGAGATACTGAGCTACTGAAACAGCAGAAATTACACTAGAGGAAGATTTCCTCTGTGTGCTTTGCATTAAAAGAAGTGTGAGCCTGCTTATAAATTACAGATTTATGATTTTTAAGTCAATATTTGCACACAGGAAACCTTTTGTAGGGTTCAAAATAGCGTGCTCACCAGTAATTTTTTTAGCTTTACATAAATTAGGCATTATTTATGCACCAAATGACTTATGTCTACATTATTAGATGCAGCAAAGCTATTGCCTGAATGAAGTAGAAGTTATGAAGCTAAACCAGCTTGCTGGCTGTGACATTCCAAACTTTAAAATACTAACACACCTTTGACTATGAGACTCCCAAGCGCTACAATGCATTGCTGTGGATTTAACAAAATGCATTCTTGTAAAGTTTGTGTTGCTGTCATATTTCCATACTTCTCCCTTAGAGAATGAGGTGAAGTAGTGAAAGGATTCTTGGCTGGTTAATAGCCTGACGTAACACAATGTGAAAACTCCTTCACTGGTACTTGGAACTATCTTTATGGTTGCAGAAAAGGTGTCTTAATCCATGGCAGCTTGTTAGCATTTCATATGAAAATTGTCAAAAAGGTTTACTCCCTTGTTATTCAAAATAAAAGTGATTACAGGTTGCAATCATTTAAAAGGGTGCACAAGAGCATGGTTTTCAGGAATGGCATGGCTGAATTTTAGGTTTATGGCTGATTCCAGTGCGCCCCCCCCCCCCCCCCCCCCCCACCCCAGACTGGGACTTGCCATCTGTTACACTTCCATTGCTAGACTTGAATTTTCCTGTGAGAAAATTTTACACCTGAAGATCGTAGGGTTAATCTTCAAATTAACAACCCCACGCCCCTTTTATTTTCAAATCCTGGAAACTCTGCAAGTATTCTGACATTAATCGTGCGGCATGGTAGCACAGTGGTTAGCACTGCTGCTTCACAGTGCCAGGGACCTGGGTTCGATTCCCAGTTTGGGTCACTGTCTGTGTGGAGTTTGCACGCTCTCCCCGTGTCTGCGTGGGTTTCCTCCGGGTGCACCGGTTTCCTCCCACAGTCCAAAGATGTGCGGGTTATGTTGATTGGCTATGCTAAATTGCCCCTTAGTGTCGCGGGATGTGTAGGCTAGAGGGATTAATGGGGTCAATATGTAGGGTGACGGGGATAGGGCTTGGGTGGGATTGTTGTCGGTGCAGGCTCAATGGGCCAAATGGTCTCCTTCTGCACTGTAGGGATTCTATGGTTACTAAGATTAATGCTTGAATAAACCTTCATCCTCCTCATCTATCTACATTCTCAGGAAGCTAAGAAAATTTGGCATGTCCACTCTGACTTTCACCAACTTTTACAGATGCACCATAGAAAGCCTCATTTCCGGATGTATCACAGCTCCTGCTCTGACTAAGACCACAAGAAACTACAAAGCGTTGTGAACGTAGCCCAGTCCATCACGCAAACCAGTCTCCCAGCCAGTGCCTCCGCCTATACTTTCCGCAGTCTCGGAGAAGCAGCCAGCATAATCAAGGACCCCATGCACCCCGGGCATGCTCTCTTCCACCATCTTCCATCGGAAAAAAGATACAAATGTCTGAGGGCACATACCCAACTGACTCAAGAACAGCTTCTTTCCTGCTGCCATCAGACTTTTGAATGGACCTACCTTGCATTAAGTTGATCTTTCTCCACACCCTAGCTGTGACTCTAACACTGCATTCTGCACCCTCTCCTTTCCTTCTCCCCCATGAACTCTATGAATGGTATGTTTTGTTTCTATAGCGTGCAAGAAATCAAAGTAACTGTGTCTTCCAACTGCCTGAAATGCATATTACATTTCAAAGAAGACAGGAACATTTTCAGTTTACTGTTTGTTAGGAAGTAAGGACTTACATTTATATAGTGCTTCTCATAATCTCAGAGCATCCCCAAATGCTTTATAACCAATCAGTTCACTATTGTAATAGAGGGAATGTGGTCATCATGTGAAAAGCAAGGTTCCTTAATCAGCAATAAGATAATGACCAGGTCAATTCTCTTAGTGATCTTAGTTGAGGAATAAATGTTGACCTGAGGGGAACTCACCTGGTCTTCTTAGAGCTGTGCCATGAAATTTGTTACGTCCACCTGAGAGAGAAGATGAGGCCTTGGTTTAACACCTCATTCAAAGGGCAACACCTCTAATGGTGTGGCACCCCCTCTGTACTAAAACAAAAGCAAAATAATGCTGGTGATCTGAAATAAAAATAGAAAGTACTAGAAAAACTCAGCAGGTCTGGCAGCATCTGTGGAGAGAGGAACAGAATTAACGTTTCAAGTCCAATATGACTCCTTTTATTTTGGAGCTTCTTCTGTACTCCCTCTGTACTGCACTCTCTGCATGAGGTTTGAGCCTGCATTCTTCCAACTCAGATACAAATGTGCTACCCCTGAATGATAAGCTTCATGAATAATAAAATAAAAACTAGAACTTTGGAGGGGATTGTTATGCTGAGGGTGCTGGGAAAATGAGATAATAGAGGGAGTTAACTTTCTGCAGTCACCCTATCCTCCTCCATTCTACTCTTTAGAATTTTGATTTGTTGAAAACGGGATTTCTTTCAATCTCTTGTATTAAGATTCTTGCTATTCTTAAGCGTCCTTTTACCTTCTGAAGGATTTTTCTAGACAGCTAGTTCAGATTCTACATGCATGATTCAGCAGAGCTGGAGAATTATTTCTTGTGCATCAGTGCAATATCAACAGATTAAATCCAATATGTGGAAAAAAATACGATTTAGGTCATTAATATTAATGAAACATTTGTTTTCATCTTCCAAATGACCCATTGTTGGAAAGCAAAGTTGGATGAGGCTAATTTCAATGCATTTTATTTGACTGCATGCTGCACAATTAAAAGGGTCAAAGGTTTCTGTTATTAAATTGGTCATTAAGCTGAATCAACAGACAATAACAGCATAAGGAGGTCTGATGGTACAAACCAATTGAACACTTCTATGACTTGATTCTTGTCAATGTGTAATTGGTTAACTATTGACTAAAGAGTTTGAAAGGAATGCTACTTTAGTCTTGTCCCAAAGAGTGACTAATCCAAAATTTGTCTGTTTTCTTTCAAAATACCAAATTTATAAAATCACAACTAACATAGCTATCCATGAAATTCAGATCAATTAATCTTTGATTACCAAAGCAATATTCAGCAATGTTTGAATCATTACCCAACTGATCACTTTTCTATGAAAGATTTGCGCAAATGAGTATCCTCATGACACACCTTGCAGAAGGTAGGAGCAGTTGACGTGAACTGCATGGTGAAGGAAATCTTAAATCTAGTTCATGAGCCTTTTTGCATACTCAGAACACTAAGTCATTACCACACTTCATATCAGAAATATCAAAAAGAGCTTTCAACTGAATCCTTTCCAAATTCATTATGCATAAATAGCTTTCAACTTAACAGTACAAAAAGGGCTTTGATTGATCAGGACTGAGGCTGATGCGATGACTGCTGCCTTTCTAGATTTTGAAATTAATTTACCCTGTCTGAGCTGTTCCACAATTCGAGAATAATTGGACTCATGAGTGACCACATACTCTCATGTTAAAAGTTAGACTCTAAAAGCTACAGCTGGACTTCGATCTGAAGTGAAACACAAAGGCAGCCTCTGGTTTGAATATTTATTCTTCAACTTCACATTAGTTCCTGAATATAAATCAGTTTAGAGGTTTACTGTGGTCCTGTTATGATTAGATCTGTGAGAACTACTTATGTCCAATGTTTGAAGGTTCAGCAGGATTATTCAAGGATTTTGACAGTTAATAGGATGGCAAGAATATAGTACAGTCATTTAAGAACTAGAACTCTTATGTCAAAATCTGCTTCCAGCAAATGTTACAATGCAGTGTCTTCATAAGTTTTGACAAACTGCCTGCAAAGAACACCATTAGTCTGAGTGTCAAAGATCGATCCTTTTTAGAGGAAGCATTCAAAGTCATGACCTGAATTCCCCCAGTCTTGAAAACTACTTCTAGTACGTTGTTGCGATGTTAATAACAGGAAATTGCCAAAGGAAGAGACGCTTTTCTTTTTGTTAATGGACAACAACTCTGCAATTAACCAAGGAGTCGTGATTTAAACTTAAGGAAAATTAGCTTAAGCCCTTATTCCTGATTTTAATACTGCTCCTTCTTCATATTCCACATATCTCTAAATTTACTTTATATTAAATATATAAAATTTTGTACATTGTTTTTGATCATAAAAATGAGCTTGATCTACTTAAAATAGTCTTTTAAAATTATAACACATTATGTTGCATCTTAAATTTATATTGTCGCTGCCTTTAGTGCACTTTAGCAAAACTGGTAATGTGTAGTTTCTGAACTCTTATGATGACCCATTATAAACAGAGATTGCATATGACTTAAAATGACAGACAACGTTGTTGGGAATAGAGTACTTACTCACTGACCCTAAAACAATGTTTTCTGGAGACGCTCAATCTGTATCTTTGGTCAATCATGCCTGCACAGTGGCACTTTATTTTCCCTCTCACACGTTGCTAGCTAATGATGTGGAGTTGCCGGCGTTGGACTGGATTAGGCATAGTAAGTAGTGTCACAACACCAGATAAAAGTCCAACAGGTTTATTTGGTAGCATGAGCTTTCGGAGCATTGCTCCTTCATCAAGTGAGTGAAGAGTTCAGTTCACAAACAGGGCATATATAGACACAAACTCAATTACAAGATAATGGTTGGAGTGCGAGTCTTAACAGGTAATCAAGTCTTTACAGGTGCAGACAATGTGAGTGGAGAGAGGGTTAAGCACAGGTTAAAGAGGTGCATAATGTCTCCAGCCAGGACAGTTAGTGAGATTTTACAAACCCAGGCAAGTCATAGGGGTTACAGACAGTGTGACATGAACCCAAGATCCCGGTTGAGGCCGTCCTCATGTGTGCGGAACTTGGCTATCAGTTTCTGCTCAGCGATTCTGCGTTGTCGTGTGTCATGAAGGCCGCCTTGGAGAATGTTTACCCGAAGATCAGAGGCTGAGTGCCCTTGACTGCTGAAGTGTTCCCCAACTGGAAGGGAACACTCCTGCCTGGTGATTGTCGAGTGGTGTCCATTCATCCATTGTTGTAGCGCCTGCATGATCTCGCCAATGTACCATGCCTCGGGACATCCTTTCCTGCAGTGTATCAGGTGGACAATGTTGGCCGAGTTGCAAGAGTATGTACCGTGTACCTGGTGGATGGTGTTCTCACGTGAGAGGATGGCATCTGTGTCGATGATCCGGCACGTCTTGCAAAAGTTGCTGTAGCAGGGTTGTGTGGTGTCATAGTCACTGTTCTCCTGAAGGCTGGATAGTTTGCTGCGGACAATGGTCTGTTTGAGGTTGTGCGGTTTGGACTCATGGCGAACAATCACTGAAACAACTCTATGATGACATCAACAAGTTCCATCTCACCATCAGACTCACCATGGACTACTCTCCAGAATCGGTTGCATTCTTGGACACACGCATCTCCATCAAGGACAGTCACCTCAACACCTCACTGTACCGCAAACCCACGGATAACCTCACGATGCTCCACTTCTCCAGCTTCCACCCTAAACACGTTAAAGAAGTCATCTCCTGTGGACAAGCCCTCCGTATACACAGGATCTGCTCAAATGAGGAGAATCGCAACAGACACCTACAGACGCTAAAAGACGCCCTCATAAGAACAGGATATGGTGCTCAACTCATCGATCTACAGTTCTGACGCACCACAGTGAAAAATTGCACGGACCTCCTCAGAAGACAAGCACGCGACATGGCGGACAGAGTACCCTTCGTTGTCCAGTACTTCCGCGGAGCGGAGAAGCTATGACATTTTCTCCGGAGCCTTCAACATGTCATTGATGAAGACGAACATCTCGCCAAGGCCATCTGCACACCTCCACTACTTGCCTTCAAACAACCGCGCAACCTCAAACAGACCATTATACGCAGCAAACTACCCAGCCTTCAGGAGAACAGTGACCACGACACCACACAACCCTGCCAAAGCAACCTCTGCAAGACGTGCCGGATCATCGATGTGGATGCCATCATCTCACGTGAGAACACCATCCACCAGGTACACGGTACATACTCCTGTGACTCGGCCAACATTGTCTACCTGATATGCTGCAGGAAAGGATGTCCCGAGGCATGGTACATTGGGGAGACCATGCAGACGCTACGACAACAGATGAATGGACATCACTCAACAATCACCAGACAGGAGTGTTCCTTTCCTGTCAGGAACACTTCAACAGTCAAGGGCATTTAGCCTCTGATCTTCGGGTAAGCGTTCTCCAAGGCGGCCTTCACGACACACGACAACATAGAATCACTGAGCAGAAACTGATAGCCAAGTTCCGCACAAATGAGGACGGCCTCAACCGGGATCTTGGGTTCATGTCACACTATCTGTAACCCCCACGACTTGCCTGGGTTTGCAAAATCTTACTAACTGTCCTGGCTAGAGGCAATTCGCACCTCTTTAACCTGTGCTTAACCCTCTCTCCACTCACATTGTCTGCATCCGTAAAGACTTGATTACCTGTTAAGACTCGCATTCCAACCATTATCTTGTAATTGAGTTTGTGTCTATATATGCCCTGTTTGTGAATTGAACTCTTCACTCACCTGATGAAGGGGCAGCGCTCCGAAAGCTATTGCTGCCAAATAAACCTGTTGGACTTTAACCTGGTGTTGTGAGACTTCTTACATTGCTAGCTTGATTGATAGAAAGGGAAAATGTGTTGAAGGAAAATCACAAACTCTTCATTTGAAGAGGAGTTGGTTCAATCATTTTCCATCTTCTAGGGTGGGATTTTTCAGCCAGGTTTGCCCCCAAACTGGAAAATCCCACCGAGGTCAACGGACCATTCCATGGTCCACCCCTCGCCCACTACGATTCCCGTGGCAGGCAGAACGGGAAAATTCACCCCTTGTGTGCACTATTCACTCACAGAACCAGGTGGAAGAAGATTAGCAAGAGCTGGAAATGTTAGCCATAATGTAGTGAGCATTGCATGGAGTACAGTCAAATTCTGCCCACTGCTATACTGCAGCTTCCTGTGCCAAGTACAGGTAATGAGAGTAGAGATGTATTTCTCTTGAGGTTCACATTTGCCTTCATTTCAAGACAAACACCTGTGTCAGCCTTATCTGAAATAAGTAATGGAAGAATGGCTTTGGAGAGAATAAGATTATCAATGCAGCCACAGCTAACAACATTCCTCTGCTAACACGCACAGAACTGTAGTGCAAATACAATGTTAGTTGTGCTACAATTAGAATTATTGTCAAATGTATTATTGATATTCTGATCAGCAGGGGAACCATCTGGAATATCCCCATTTATCCTGTGTGGTTCATAACTTCACCTTGTATTTATAATGTGTGATACACAAAGGAGGTACGTTGTTTGGCTGCCAGGGCTCCCCTGACACTATGGTGGCTCCGAACTGCTTTCATTGAGCATTGTGTGAACTATGTCGGCAAATCAGTCATGTGCAGGACTGTGGTAACTAGTACCGGCTCCCTGCTTCTACCAGTCTGTCGCTATACCACTAGAGACTAAATCGGTTAGGATTATATTCATTGGAGCTTAGAAGAGTGAGAGGGGATCTCATAAAAACTTATAAAATCCTAACAGGGTTAGACAGGGTAGATTCAGAAAGGATGTTCCCAATGGTGGGGGAGTCCAGAACTAGGGATCGTAATTTGAGGATAAGGGGTAAACCTTTTGGAACTGAGGTGAGGCGAAATTTCTTCACCCAGGTGAATGTGTGGAGTTCACTACCACAGAATGTGGTTGAGGTCAAAACGTTGTCTGATTTCAAGAAGAAAATAGATATAGCTTTTGGGGCTAAAGGGATCAAGGGATATGGGAGGAAGGGGAGGATCAGGATATTGGATTCGATGATCAGCCATGATCAAGATGAATGGCAGAGCAGGCTTGAAGGGCCGAATGGCTTACTCCTGCTTCTAGGTTCCATGCTTCTATGCCAATTCATGGGAATTATATCCACAAAGAGGTACCAGGCACTTTTTCCATAGACATAACTAAGTGCCTCCTCTGCCTGGGTTTGCACACTGCCCTATTCGAACAGCAACTTTGTTGAGTAAACATTTCAGTGTGCCTTCCCAGTGGTTAGTTTAGGTTTGCCCTGAAAACATCAAAATCTCCAGTAGAATGAAATTCTCCCCCAAACCATTGGTCCTCAGTCAACCTGTGAACAGGACAATATTTTTGAAGTTTGTGTGGCCAGAATTTTCATGTGTATTTTTGCAGCTCTCATTATTATTCTGTTTTGTATATCTGGATTACTCTAATCTTCCTGATATTTTATTAAGTGGCGATCACAGGACCAAGTTACTGTGAACATCAAGATGAATTAAGTAAATTTTTTGAGCAAAATGATGTTCATTGGTGTTACTAAACACATATGAAACGTGATCCAAAAAAGCACATTTATTTTGAAGCTGTCCTTAACCAGCTGTTATTTTCCTGTCATTTTAATTCTCTTCCCCACTCCCACTCTGGTCTCTGTCCTCCACCTCCTACACTGTTCAAATGAAGTACAACTCAAGCCTGATGAACAGCACTTTATCTTTCGATTAGGCATTGTTGTATTCAACACTGAGTTCAACAACTTCAGATCATAATTTCTGCGCTCACTTATTTTGGACAGTAGCTGTTGGTGAGGTTTGTCCTGTTACCTTTCAATTTACACCATCTCTAGACTCATAATTTCTTTCTTCCTTTGTGCCATTGCCATCTCCTTTTCTCTTGCACCATCATCCATATCGTCATTTAATCTCCCTGCCTTCCAACTTGCCTTTTTGTTCTTCCCTCCCCTTTCCCCTGCCTTGGTACTTGCTTAGAACCTGCACATCTTTAATGTTTTCCCATTCTGAGCAAAGGTGATTGACCAGAAATGTTGGCTGGTATATCACTGGGCCTCGGGGAATGGGCTGAGAGGTCAGAGGCCAAAAGGCAGGGTGAGAGAGCAGGGGGTGGGGGTGACGCGCCTGTTACCTTTCCACTGCAGCTGGCATTTTACCAATGCTGACAAGGGAGCAATCGGCCTTCCTGCTCGAAGGCCAATTGAAGCCTTTAAGTGGCCAACTGAGGGATAGTTAAAGGACTCTGTTTGCTTCTACTGGCATTTTACCAGTGGTGAGGAAGGCCCTCCACCATGTGGAAGACTGATATATGTTTGCTGGGGGCTTCCTTGCAGGCTCTGGGGAGGGGACCTACTGGTCAGTCACCTTGTGGCCCATGGAAAGATCCTCTGGCCGCAAGCAATGGCCTTCAGCAATGCCTTCCTCACCCTCACCAACCACCCCCACCACTCCCCTTCCGGGGCCTGACTGGCCCTGGTGACCTTGACCCCACTTACCTTGCGGCCAAGTTGTTGTCCATGATGTTGCTCCTGGCAGGTGCGGTCCCAATGGTGGCCACTTCTCCCAGTAGCACTGCTGGCTGGAACTGACAAGCTACCAGTCCTCAAATTGGCCAGCAGGTCTTGGACGTGGGATCTCCTCCCTTAAAGGTATGAGAGCCCCGATGCCAGGCAGTATTGCCTCATTGATGTAAAATCTGGCTGGGGCACCCAAAAATGGCTATGTTGGGGCTTCCCCTGACTAACGGGCCAGTGAATCAAGTCTATATCTTGCTACGTGACAGTTATTCCTCGTTTCGGGATTGATTCCACTAATTTGCCCAGCACCAATGGAAGTCTACCTGGGCGATAATGGTCTGGCACTTTCTTTCATCCTCTGTTGAACAATGGAACCAGGTTTGCATTTCCCCGGTCCTCCCTCACCTCCCCTGCGGATGCGGCTTGGAAGCATGGTGGCACAGACAACCGCCACCCCGTAAAATCCTGGCCATTACCTCTGCTTCTCCCTCCACAGATGCTGCCTCATCGGCTGAGTATTTTCAGCATTTTCTGTTTTCACTTCAGCTATCCTTCTATCTTTATAAAGCAGAATGTGACACTTGCAAAGATGAAAGATAACACCAGATGCTGCACACCGTTAGTACCGATGTGTGTCTGACGTTTTCTGGAACAATCGGATTATATCACAGTCTCAGTTATGGATAATATAATTGACAAATACCTCATGATATCTCATAACAGTTTTGGCTGGCAGGCAGCTGCAGGATCGCCAGTGTTCAGTGCCACAGGCACAGTTTCCCCCACAACGTTGAACAAGGAGGCAGCGAGGGAAGAAGACTGCATTCGTCTGTTTCAGCTCTTCTCGAAGATTGACCGAGTAGTTTCGTGGAGTGCAGCTGTAGCGTCTAACATCACTATTCATTCTGTTCAAATCAGCTATAAAAGAAGATTTAAAGAAAATAAGTTTTTCTTTGTGATTAGATGTGCCTGTTTTTGATAGTTGGGCCAAAAAGTGCTCATTGATAACTTTTGCAGGTTTTGCAAACAAAAATCATTTCTCCTGACAAGTGCGTCACAATTTCATTCCATTATTTCAGCTATTAGACTAAAAGATTTGTTATGCTATCACATTTCTGATATATTCTTCCATCTGAACTGTGAAATGATCATTTAAACATTATGGACCATATACTATGCACTGGATTCAAAATCTATTACCAAACCCAGTGATCACCCTCTTTGATCAGTGATCAAACTCAGCATGGTGGCACAGTGGTTAGCACTGATGCCTCACAGCGCCAGGGACCTGGGTTTGATTCCCGGCTTGGGTCACTGTCTGTGTGACGTTGCACATTCTCCCCGTGTCTGTGTGGGTTTCCTCCGGTTTCCTCCCAAAGATGTGCACGTTAGGTGCTTTGGCCTTGCTGAATTGCCCCTTAGTGTCTCAGGATGTGTAAATTAGAGGGATTACCAGGGTAAATATGTGGGATTACGGGGATAGGGCCTGGGTGGGATTGTGGTCGGTGCAGACTCGATGGGCCGAATGGCCTCCTTCTGCACTGTAGGATTTCAATGACTTGTTTCACTGTTTTGCTTTAAGTAATTATGTTAATGACAAAAGTTGCCTTGTACCTGGTACAAATACCTCAAGCCACACATTAATGTGTTGCACTTAGCAATCTGATTATATGCACATTGCAAGTTTAAAACATAGTGTGCTCTTATGTTTCAAAATTATATTCTGCTGGGCCATCAGTCCAGGTCTTCGTACACATTGAAGTTGGATTCACCAAATAATAATGATTTCAACTATCAATCATGCTGCACTTTGCATACAGATGTCCAGTCCGGTGTTATGAAAACGAGTGTTATTGTATTATCTTTGACAGCAAATTGAGGTTCAATACTAAGAACATGAGAAAGTGTGAAATAAGCAAAGGCTATTCATATTGTGCTGTAGGGAACGCAGCACAAGAACTTGGATCATTTTTCGAGATAGCTCCAATGATTTAAAGCTGAAGAAATGCTCATTCTGTGAGTTGCCACTGACTTGCCGAAGCTGCGGTCACAATTTATCACGTCACTCTTTATGAACAAATAAAAATGCTTTATTATTTTCAACAATGTTGGCATTGCTGGATAAGCCAATATTTTTTGCCCAACTGAACTTGCCTTTGAGAAGGTAGTGGTGCCTCCTAGAGGGGTGTAGTCCATTTGGTGTATCGAAACCCGGCAGTGCTGTTTGGAAGGGAATTCCAGGAATTTGATTCAGCAATAGTGAAGGAATGGCAATATAGTTCCAAGTCAGAACAGTGTGTAGTTTGGAGGGGAATTTGCAGGTTGTGGTGTTCCCATGTTTCTGCTACATTGGTTCTTTGAGATGGCGGAGGTCATGGGTTTGGAAGGTGCTGTCGAAGGAGGCTTGGTGAGTTAGTTCAGTACATCTTGTATACACTGCCGCCACTGTGTGTCGGTAGTGGAAGGGGTGAATGTTGAAGGTGCTGGATGGGTGCCAATCAATTGGGCTACTTTATACTAGATTGTGTCAAGCCTCTTGAATGTTGCTGGAGCTGCACCCATCCAAACCAGTGGAGAGTACTTCTTCATATTCCTGTCTTGATGATGGCCAGGCTTTGGGGTGAGAGCAGGTGAGTTACTCGCTGCAGAATTCCTAGCCCCTGACCTGCTCTTGTAGCTACAGTATTTATATGGTTGGTCATTTCAGAGTGTGGTCAATGGTAATCGCAAGGGTGTTGATAATGGGGGATTCAGCAATGGTAGTGCCATTGAATGTCAAGCAGAGATGTTTGAATTCTCTCTTGCTGAAGATGGTTATTGCCTGGCACTTGTGTAGCATGAACGTTACTTGCCACTTAGCAGCTCAAGTCTGAATGTTGTCCAAGTCCTGCTGCATTTGTCAGTTGTGCTTAACATTGTGCAATCATCAGCAAACATTCCCACTTCTGACCTTATGATGGAAGGAAGGTCATTGAAGAAGCAGCTGAAGATGGTTGGGCCTAGGACACTACCCTGAGGAACGCCTGCAGTGATGCCCTGGAGCTGAAATGATTGACCTCCAACCACTACAACTATCTTCCTTCGTGTTATGTGTGAGTCCAACAAGTGAATATTTTTCTCTCTAATTCCCATTGACATCAATTTTGTTCGGGTTCCTTGGTGCCACACTCAGTTAAATGCTGCCTTGATGTCTAAGGCAGTCACAGCCAGCTTACCTCTTGAGTTTAACTGTTTTGTCCTATGTTTAGATCAAGGCTATAATGAAGTCAGAAGCTCAATGGCCCTGGCAGAACCCAAAACTGAGCATCTATATAAGTGCCATTAGGTAGCGCTGCTGATGACAGTTACCATCACTTTGCTGATGATTGAGAATATACTGATGGTACAGTTATTGGCCAGAATGGTTTTGTTTTGCATTTTGTAAACAGGACAGATCTGGGTAATTTTTCACATTGTTGGGTAGATGCCAGTGTTGTAGATGCCCTGGAATAGCTTAGTTAGGAGCATGGCTAGTTTTAGAGCACAAGTCTTCAGTACTACTGCCGTAATATTGTCAGGGCTGATATATGTAGGTTAGATGGGCTTTAGATTGGTTTCACAGGTCGGCGCAACATCGAGGGCCGAAGGGCCTGTACTGCGCTGTAATGTTCTATGTTCTATATCAGCGCTATCAGCTGTTTCTGGATATCACATGGAGTGAATCGAAATGGCTGAATACTGGCATCTGTGCTGCTGGAGAACTCTGGAGAAGCATTGCCCTGTCGTCTTTTGGTCAAAACATTAAACCAAGACTTTCTCATAGCGCCACAAAGCAAAACAGGTCAAATAAACATATGTAACTGTGTCAAACTGACAAAATATACAAACTGGGCGGCATGGTGGCACAGTGGTTAGCACTGCTGCCTCACACCACTAAGGACCTACTTTTAACTCCCACCTTGGGTGACTGTGTGGAGTTTGCATATTCTCCCCGTGTCTACGTGGGTTTCCTCCAGGTGCTCAGGTTTCCTCCCACAGTCCAAAGATGTGTAGGTTAGGTGGCTTGGCCATGCTAAATTGACCCTTAGCGTCCAAAGATGTGTAAATTAGATGGGATTAGCCATGGGAAATGCATGGGGTTATGGGGATAGGACAGAGGAGAGGGCCTGGGTAAGATACTCTGTCAGAGAGTCAGTGCAGACTCGATGGGCTGAATGGCCTCTTCTGCACTGTTGTGATTCTATGAAACATAAAATCTACAACCAGCATTTGCTAGTTCAATATATTTCAGATTAACAGATCTCAGAGTGCAAGGCACTCCAGCATAGCCAACTTCCTTTATGTTAAAAGAGCTATTTTTTCTGAACCAGATGGAAATTTCAATAGGACTATATTCTATTGCTGGCTAGAATGCACTGTATTTTGTATCATTGATAAAGTATGTACCTGAAGCATTTGTATAATTGTGCGCATAGACACTGAGTCAACGAAAAGCCACCGTACCCATTGGCATTCATAACACAAATTCAACAGCGATGTCATTAGTATTAAATATAAAATTAAACCCACAATATATCTAACATCTTTCCTCAGTAATTGCTACTATATAATTCTGGATGTTTTTCACTTATTTTGTTAACTTCAGAATAAGGCTGTACTTGCTTGAAATTAGTTGAAATACAGATTTTGAACTTTAGAATAAGTATAGACATTTCTGAATTACATCACGATAATAAGAGATAATATTAGCCTATGCTGGTGCTCTTAAATTATCTGAATTTTCTGTTCCTTGAATGTGTCACAACAAGCACCTTCCAACTCACAAAGAGTAATTTTACAAAATTATACCAATGGCAGGAATTTCACTTGCTGGAATATCATGGGAAAGAAACTAATCAGGAGTGTACACCCAAATTCTTCACCAGTATTCATAGCCAGTAAGCTGCCTGAGTTTGAAAAATGATCCCTGCACCATCTATCTTCTCCAACCGCAGCCACTTCCTGCTACTTGTGAAGACTGTTTCCACAACATCACTGTGCGTTTGTCAAGCTGCTTACACAAATAACCATCCATCTAAGCTAGAGATTCCCAACTGGTGTGCCACGGCACATTAATGTGGCGTGAAGGTCCCACAAGGGTGCCGCAAAGTAAGATTAACAATGATTAAACATTAATGTGATTAGACTAAACCTAATCTTCGTTTTCAGCTCCGTGGTCGATATCTCCAAGTTCTGATGAACTTCGGGCCTCCCATGCATACATCAGCTGGGAATAGGCCGCACATGCGTGGTCCGGATTGTTTTATGCTGGTAATCCAAACCTTGCAAGGGCTGTCTGGGAGGTGCCCGTACATGTGCGGTTCAGATATTTATATTGATTGCATTGCATGAGAATGGGCCGAACCGATGTAATAAATCAAAACTGCGCATGCGTTACCCTTTCCAGGCCAGCGCGTGCAACATTCGGATTACCAACATTCTGAGCCGTGCCTGTGGTGACCCTTTCTTGGCTGATGCATGCACAGGAGATTCCAGGTTCTTTGGGAATTGGAGATGCCCACCATGGAGTTGAAGACAGAGGCCCCCGTGTGCCTGCGCAAAAATAAAACAATGGTGTAAAAGCCGGGGAGTAGTGCAATCATTCCTGTTCACCAGTTAGGTAAATAACAACTACTTATAACTATAATACAGAGGCCTGCAGCCCCATGACTGCCAGTCAGCTTCCAGGATCAAACTTAGACAAAAGTCCGCACTTCCGAAGGTGAAACCCCACCCTGGTCCCTGATTGGTTACGCAGGTCACGTGACTCTTTTGGCAGATCGCCCCTTAAAGGGGTCAAACTCCATATTCCTCACCCTTTAATTTCTTTTATACATTGTTAACAATTAAGTTACTCAGTCCCCAATAACTAGAATATTAAACATGTGCATTCAGTCCATCAGGTGGTTTCTGATTTCTAGTGGAGCAGCGTAACTCCGCTGTCGGGGGTGCTGCCACTGCGGGGTTTTCTGCAGAAACCATTGTTCCAGGCATCTCCTGAGGGCCTGGTAATTCAGCTTCATCCATTACCATGGGGATGACAGACTCACCTGTCCCAGGTTGACTCGGTATTTCACTGCTTGGACAGTCAATAACATTTCCTGCTGGCAACATGGTTTCAGGTGTCAGTACTGGCTGCTGGGACAACTCTCATCCTCCCAAATAGTCTATGTGCTTCCGTACACTTCTTTCTTGTACGTCCACTTCATAAGTCACAGGTCCTGATTTTGATACAACAATTCCTGGTACCCAACTCGTTCCTGGTACCCAACTCCTGGTACCCAAAATTTCTGACATACACGGCTTCCTTCACTGAAAATGACCTTGTTGGTTTGCCTGAATCATGATTTTTCTTCTGATTGGTCTGTACCTGCCCCGGCAAATTTGGAAACACCAGGCTTAGTCTGGTCCTAAAACATCAGTCCATCAACAACTCTGCTGGCAGCATTCCCGTTGTAGAGTGTGGAGTGGTTCTATAGCCCAGAAGGAATCATGAGATTCTGATCTCCTGGTTGCCCCAGACTGCTTCTTAAGGCCTTCCTTGAAGGTTGTTCGTTCAGCCAGTCCGTTGGATGCTAGGTGATAAGGGGTAAATAGTCCTGATGTGCTCAATACCATTTAAGGAGGTGAAATTTAGAAGATTCAGTACTCGTGAAGGCCGTTCCATTATCCAACAAGACTTCAGGTATCTCGTGGGTCAGAAAACACTGACACAATTTCTCAATTGTAGCGTGCCACATCATAGACTTAATTTCAAACACTCACATCCACTTTGAATGAGCATCAACAAGGAGCAAACACGTTGTGTCCAAGAATGGTCTCATAAAAGCAACATGAACTCGTACCCATGACTGGCCAGGCCATTCCCAAGGTTGCAGTGAAGTTATAGCAGGCAACCTTTGTTGTAACTAGCACTGTTCACAGTGCTTGACTCGGCTCTCAAAATTGGCATTGATGCCAGGCCACCAGACATAACTCCTGGTGAGCACCTTCAGCTTAGATATAACCGGATGGGCACTGTGCCTTCAGCTAGGAGCAACTCTCTTCCTGGGACAGTGACGACTACTCTGACTCTCCAAAGCGTGTTACCATCTCCTCAACTTAATTCATCCTTTCGTATATAATTTGGTTTCATCTCCTCTGAAACTGGCTCACTGGTCCAATCGATCAGTATCCAGTGCCTCACTTTGGACAACAGCGGATCCCTGCTGGTACAATACTTGATTTGCTGCACCAAAACTGACAATGTGTTCAAGAAATTCAACGCCATAACAATTTCCTGCGGTACTGGGGAAGTGCTACATTCTCTGGTAAAGACAGGTGACTAAGTACATTGAGATATGTTTTCCAGGCTGGTGCTTGAATGTATATTTATAGGCAGACAGAAGTAACACCCAATGCTGAATTCTTGCTGAAACGATTGGCGGAATAGCCTGGTCATCTTTAAAAAGACTCAACAATGGTTTGTGTTCTGTAAAAACGGCAAAATGCCTCCTATACATGTACTGGTGGAACTTCTTTACCCCAAATACTATTGACAATATTGGTCATAGAAGACAGAGGGTGGTAGTGGAAGGGTCTTTTTCCGGCTGGAGGCCTGTGACTAGTGGTGTACCGCAGGGCTCTGTATTGGGACCTCTGCTGTTTGTGATTTATATTAATGATCTGGAAGAAGGAGTAACTGGGGTGATCAGTAAGTTTGCGGACGACACAAAACTGGCAGGACTTGCAGATAGTGAGGAACATTGTCAGAGGCTACAGAAGGATATAGATAGGCTGGAAATTTGGGCAAGGAAATGGCAGATGGAGTTCAATCCTGATCAATGCGAAGTGATGCATTTTGGTGGGAATAATGTAGGGAGGAGCTACACGATAAATGGAAGAACCATAAAGGGTGTAGAGACGCAGAGGGACCTGGGTGTGCAAGTCCACAGATCTTTGAAGGTGACGTCACAGGTGGAGAAGGTGGTGAAGAAGGCATATGGCATGCTTGCCTTTATAGGACGGGGCATAGAGTATAAAAGTTGGGGTCTGATGTTGCAGATGTATAGAACGTTGGTTCGGCCGCATTTGGAATACTGCGTCCAGTTCTGGTCGCCACACTACCAGAAGGACGTGGAGGCTTTGGAGAGAGTACAGAGGAGGTTTACCAGGATGTTGCCTGGTATGGAGGGGCTTGGTTATGAGGAGAGATTGGGGAAACTGGGGTTGTTCTCCTTGGAAAGACGGAGGATGAGGGGAGACTTAATAGAGGTGTATAAAATTATGAAAGGCATAGATAGGGTGAACGGTGGGAAGCTTTTCCCCGGGTCGGTGGTGACGTTCACGAGGGGTCATAGGTTCAAGGTGAAGGGGGGGGAGGTTTAACACAGATATCAGAAGGACATATTTCACACAGAGGGTCGTGGGGGCCTGGAATGTGTTGCCGGGCAAGGTGGTGGAGGCGGACACACTGGGAACGTTTAAGACTTATCTAGACAGCTATATGAACGGAGTGGGAATGGAGGGATACAAAAGAGTGGTCTAGTTTGGACCAGGGAGCGGCGCGGGCTAATTGTTCCTGGTTTCTCGTTTCAAGGCTTCATTCTATGATCATCTTGCTGGTGCCAGTACAGAGTGAGACTGCGGATAGTTGGGAACCTGTCTCGGGGGCAGGGAATTCATATGGTGTTCGTGGAAGTGGAAATGACTAGGGTTGGGAAGCATTTTCCGATCGGGGCCATTGTGATCTCCTGGACTCGTTTCGATCGCCTCAGGGGGTCGGAGAGGAATTTCCCAGATTTTTTTTCCCCATATTGGCCCTGGGGTTTTTCACTCTGGGTTTTCGCCTCTCCCTGGAGATCACATGGTCTGGAATGGGGGGGTGGGGGTGAGTTAATAGGTTGTAATGAACAAAGCATCGTAGCTGTGAGGGACAGCTCGGTGGATAGGATATTGGTATGTAGATAGGCTGGAAAATTGGGCGGGGATCCTGGATTCAGGATTCAATCCTGGACCGGGGAGCGGCGCGGGCTTGGAGGGCCGAAGGGCCTGTTCCTGTGCTGTATTGTTCTTTGTTCTTTGACAAGCCTTCTTTTTCAGTCTGAGAGCAGCCATTTTCGGCCTCTGAGAGAGTTCTGGAGACATACCCTACAGATCTTTCAGATCTATCATCCATCTTATGGGACAATACTGTACCAACACCATTTGGAAAGGCAACACAGGTCAATTCCAATTCCTTAGACAGGTGGAATTACACCAATAAATTCAATGAATGTAACAATTGCTTTGCTTTGTTAAAAGTTTCTCTGGAGCATCTTTCAAAACCGATGTGGGTGCTTCTTTAGCAGCATATGCAAGGAACCAGTTATGTCAACAAATTTGGTAGAAAACACCCATAGTAATTCACTATTCCTGAAGATGACTTGAGTTCAGATGTGTTTTTGGGGTTTTATTGCTCTGACCTTGTCTTCCATGGGGTGTAATCCTTGTGCATCTACACGATAGCCCATATAGGCTACCTCAATGGCTTGCAAAGTACACTTCTCCTTCTCGAGGTGAACTCCAACCTCTCAAAATCTCTTCAGCACTTCCTCCAAGTTTGCTAGGTCCTCAGCTTCTGTTGATTCAGTTATCAAAGCATCATCCAGCTACACTATGACTCGGCAGCCCTTGCAACAAACACTCCATTGTTCGCTGGAAAGTAGCACATGCCAATGACGCTCCAAAGGGTATGCACGGATACTGAAACAAACCTTTGTGCCTGTTTATTGTAATGCAACTTCGTGAAGCATCGTCTAACTCAAGTTGCTGATATACATGGCTCATATCCAGCTTTGTATAAGACTGACCTCAGGCCAACTTTGCATATAAGTCTTCAATCTTGGTTCTTGGATATTTATCTAACTTGGCAGCCTGATTAACTGTTAGTTTCCACAGATGCTGACAGTTTTATCTGGCTTTATCATGGGGACTATGGGTGCTGCCCACTCTGAATTGAACTGGTTGGATTAATACCAAGTTCTTCCAATCTCTTCAATTCCATGTCCAACTTTTCTCACAAGTCATATGATACTGGTCTTGCTCTAAAGAAACAAAGGGTTGTTACTGGATCTACATAGATCTTCACCTGGAGGCTCTTTATTTTACCTACCTCATCACAAAAAACATTCTCATGCTTCTTCATTAACTCAGGCTGTTCCCCTTCCTGTACTTGGAAGATTTCCATCCAGGTTAACTTGATTACCTGATTACCAATAAACAATCATGGCACTTGGCCTGACACTATTATTACTGGAAGCTGAGCGAATTTCTGCCGATAGCTTATAGGTACTGTGGTAGTACTCTTTATCTTGATGACTTCTCCTGTGTAAGTTGTTAGTTTTGCTGCGGTACCCTTCAAATGCAATGGCTAGACTCTTTGTAAATATTGAAATATGTCTTTTCCTATTACCTTGGCAGAGGCTCTATCAACTTCCATCTTTGTGGGCTTATCGTTTACCAAAAGCGTCACAGTGATGGGGGCTACCTTATTCATTTTCACGTTGAACAATGAGTGAACATTTAAATCCTTAGTACTGGACTCTTCCATATTATGCACTTGCGATGTATTACTAACTCTGTTACTGGGCCGACGAGATTTACTTTTACATCGGCACCTTAAGTAACCTTTCTTGTGGCAGAAAAAACATCCAGTCTTTTTATACCTGCAGGCTTCAGGGGCGTGGTTACCCTCACACTGGTAACACTCTACTTCAATCCGAGGCTATTAATTAGCCCTTTAAAATCTTCTTACTATATTCGTGGCCACAATTGCTTCTCATTTTAAAATTACATCTTGATTTTTGTTGCCACTGCTGATTGCAGTTTCCCACCCTAACTGGTAAACTGTACCATTTTGCGCACTCTAAAGATCCTGTGTGCCCTTCCCAGCACTTTCCATTGCCATCACTATGTCCAGCACCTTCTTAAAATTTATATCTGCCTCAGCCTCTGCTAATAGCTTTATTGTTTACCCTGCAGACTAAACGGTCCCACAGCATATTGTTGAGAGTGGCTCCGAAGTCAGAGTACTCTAAGATCTATCTTAATTTGGTAATACAAGTTGCAATAATTTCTCCAGGGACTCTCCCAGTTGAGTTAAACTTAAATCCCCGCAATATTAGCGATGGTTTCGGATGGTAGTGTGTTTTTACCAATTCAACCATCTCAGTGAATGACTTGGAGCGGCATGTTTGAGAATGTGAGGCTGTGTATTAAATTGGAAGCCTGGGTCCCACAAGCTCTTAGAAGGATTGCCTTTCTCTTCCCCTACTCCTCTATTTTGTTGGCCTGAAAATA
The DNA here is from genome assembly GCF_964213995.1 of Mustelus asterias. NCBI lineage: Eukaryota > Metazoa > Chordata > Chondrichthyes > Carcharhiniformes > Triakidae > Mustelus > Mustelus asterias. The sequence goes on from NC_135810.1 coordinate 80,458,534, forward strand.
GTAGCCCAAATGTTCAATGTATCTTGTCCAATTCCCCACAGAGGTATCACAAGGATATATGGGAAGCTGCAGTCCGAATGAGGGCATATCTGCAAACATTCTTCAGTTTCTCAACTTGAACTAAACTTCAATCTGACTTTATACTCATGATCTTGCGACTGCTTTATTTTATTTTATCCTCGTCACCAATGTAATAATTCCTGCTCACCATTTAGCTAAATAACAACTGCAACATTTATTTACATATAACAATAATATTAGAGCTCTGATAAAGGGTCATCTAGACTTGAAACGTTGGCTCTATTCTCTCCCCACAGATGCTGTCAGACCTGCTGAGATTTTCCAGCATTTTCTGTTTTTAGAAACACTTTATCCCTGCCATTTAAAACCAGAACTAGTGTCAAAACTGTGATCTATTATCATTGTCAGCTACCCTCGATTTGAAAATGACACCTACTCAGGGTTGCATGTTTCTGTCATGGGTCTTCATTGTTACTGAACAGGCTGTTTCTTGGACCGCAGAACTTTGGGCCCATGGGGACAAGATTTCCCATGAGGTAGTGGGATCTGGATGGGTGTAACCCCCTGCTGACCACTATATGGGGCTACTATTTAAATATTCAATCAACAGGATCCCGAATTCCTAGCGGTTGATGTTGATTTGGCTAATTCCCTGTTTACCCATAAATGTCAGTACTGTAATCGGGATATCAAAAATAAATTTAATAACACATATAATTAACAGACATAAAACAGTGAGCTCTGATCTATAATCGTTGGGGGCCCTCCGTTGGTGCACATATAGGGAAACTCATCCTCCGTAACACATTCGTAGATACTGATCCAGTTGGACTGTATAGTCCCCACCAGTTACTCACGACACCCACACACAGTACAGGAGAGACACACGTGTGGAAGATGATGCCGCAGGAGGCAGAGGTGCCGCGAGCTATCCGTGCAGCAACATAGGTCGAGTGCGCTGAATGCTGTCCTCCTCGGCAGTAATGAAAAGAACAGGCAGGGGAACGCCTGGCTGCCTCTCCCTCCAAACCGAATTCTCCCTGCCTGGAAAAAGCTCTCTCTCTTCAGCTCTGCACCTTCAGCTCTCTGCCTCTCCACTTCCTGGCGCCTTTTTTTTCCTCCCACCCCCAGAGCAATCCCATTGGCCCAGCCCACATCACTCAACCAACAGCATCCTGTTCACAGCACCCACCCGGCAAACAGGACACTGAAGCCCACCAGGGACAAAGAACACTGGTAACTGTCTTCCCCACAAATTTTCCTCAGTCCCTTACATGTGTTTTTTTTCTCTGCTTGCTATCGCTCTGCCTCATCATTAAAGCATGACTCCAGGATGATGCCTCACAACACCGGGGACCCGGGTTCAATTCCAGGCTCAGGTCACTGTCTGTGTGGAGTTTGCATGTTCTCCCCGTGTTTGCGTGGGTTTCCTCCGGGTGCTCCAGTTTCCTCCCACAATCCAAAGATGTGCTGGTTAGGTGCATTGATCGTGCTAAATTGCCCCTTAGTATCCCAGGATGTGTTGGTTGGAGGGATTAGCAGGGTTGTTGTCTGGGGTGTGGGTGTGGGGGGAGGCCCGGATAAGATGCTACGTCAAGAGTCGGTGCAGACGCGATGGGCCGAATGGCCTCCTTTTGCACTGTAGGTAATCTATGATTAATGTCAATATTGCTGTGCGACCCGGAGAGCTTCAGAGTGTCTTTGAAGTGTTTTCTTTGTCTTCCCCTGGAAGATTGGCCATTTAAGAGTTGAGATAACTGGAACTGGTGAAGAAGATGTTTTATCCACCTGGACATGGAGTCCAGTCCATCAAAGTTGGTTTTGCAGGAGTTTGCCTGCATGCTTGTGGAACTGGCTTTATTTGACAGTCCCATTATTGAATCTGGAGGTGGTAGTGGAGGTATTGCTGATGGAATTTATCTTGCAGTCTCATGTGTCACTGATGCACAGTCCCTGTCTTGCTTCAGTTAAGGACTATGGTGGCCAGGTGTGGGTTGATGTGAGTTTTGTTTTGGCTGGGTTTCTTGTATGCAGAATCGAAGAGATCGAGAGTAGTTTGCAAATCTGGTGCAACGTCACTCTATTTATATGCAGACTATAAATTATGTACGTCTGTGCTAGTCAGTTCAGTTCTGGCACAGACGTGACTGAGGTTAAAGTGTTTTCCATCCAAGTGGTACTTAATACTCTCGCTGGCTCCTACTGGCTGTCCAGCCAGCAGACGGGTTTCCGACTGTCATTGTCAGATAGTACCCACAGGCTGGGAAACCCAAAGATGAGGTGGACTGCTAGTTTTACACACTGTTCAATATTACTCTTCATCCACTTCAATGAAGAAAAAAATTATGTGGCGTGTAAAACCAACATTGCCAAGATTCTATCAGTTTCCCAAAAGGAGGAATATGTTAAAATTGCCGCTCTTTAAACTTCCAACATATCTACATTTATACTTTGCTTATAGGATATGTTACCATATAGGAGACACAAATAAGTTTGAGTGGCATGGTGGCAAAGTGGTTAGCACTGCTGCCTCACAGTGCCAGGGACCCAGGTTCGATTCCCGGCTTGGGCCACATTCTGTGTGGAGTTTGCACGTTCTCCCCGTATCTACGTGTGCTTCCTCCAGGTGCCTCGGTTTCCTCCCACAGGTTAGGTTGATTGGTCATGCTAAATTGCCCCTTCGTGTCAGGGGGACTAGCAGGGTAAATGCGTGGGGTTATGGAGACAGGGCCTGGGTGGGATTGTTGTTGGTGCAGGCTTGATGGGCTGAATGGCCTCCTTCTGCAATGTAGGGATTCTAAGTTTCAAAAGGTCAAAAGCCATGAGACTCTTAAAACATAGAACATAGAACATTACAGCGCAGTACAGGCCCTTCGGCCCTCGATGTTGAATAGGTTATGCTAAATATCCAGGAGTTGATAAACATTAAAGGAGTGGATCATGATGAAATTAGAAGCCTTCCTGTGAAACAGAAGAATCCTTCCTCAGTAGATTTTTTCCACTTATTCCATTGTACATAGGAACTGTGCCATAACATACAATCTTGTTTTATATGCATTCCATCATCTACTCCTCTTTTCCCTTTGTGGATGCCAACAACAATCAGCCTAACCTGCCCCAAATATCCAGCAATTTCAGAGCACTGCTGCTGATTTAGGCAGGTGGGTGCACCAGGTAAATCAAAGAATGAGTGAAGCAAAAAGATATGTTGGTAGCATATGAGGAGCAGAAGCCTGGTTGGAGAGTCATCTTATGTTCTTCCTTTGCTGCAGAGCATTAGGATCCTGATATCAGAAAGCTTGCATTGAAAAGAAGCAGACTATCCCAGCAACAACATTTTTTGTTGTCATTGAAGAGTCAACCAGGCAGAATACAGAGTGCGCTGGCAACATTGAAAAAGCCTATTGTCCAAATCCTGTTGTGCATGAATGTGATCCATGGGTGGGATTCTCTGGCCTTTCACACCAGTGGGATTCTCTGGTCCCACTGCAGTGAACGGTGATTTGGCTGAGCGCCAAATTCTCCATCAAAGAACGAAGAAAATTACAGCACAGGAACAGGTCCTTTGGCCCTCCAAGCCTGTACCGACAATGCTGCCCAACTGAACGAAAACCCCCCTATCTTTCCGGGGACCATATCCCTCCATTCCCATCCTATTCATGTATTTGTCCAGACGTCCCTTAAAAGTCACTATCGTATCCGCTTCCACTACCTCCCCCAGCAGCGAGTTCCAGGTACCCACTACTCTCTGTGTAAAAAAACAGCACACTCTGTATTCTGCTTGGTGTATTCTGCCTGGTGGACTCTTCAATGACAACTAAAAATATTGTTACTTGGATAGTCTGCTTCTTTTCCTCGCTTGCAGCCACAGCAAGACGTGAACAGCTGGAGAATTCCGGCCCACATTGGAGCATGTGACAAATTAATCTTCCTATCACATCACCACTTACAGACATAACAGAGACTACAGGTAAATGTTGCTCATTTTAAAATGGAGTTTTCATGGACAGATCATGTATCAGGAAATGTCAAAAAAGGATATTACAATCTTATTGCTTTTAATGTACAATAATGTTTTAATCATCATCATTTAATAATTAATTAACTTCCTACCTTTGGTCTTCCGTTGATGATGAAATGTTCGGCCACGAAACCGGGGTGTTGCTTGAAAAATATTATTCAAGTCTTCTTCCCAGAAATCTGGATCTAAATGCCTGAGAAGCTCTTCTATTGTATCAAATCCAGCAATAGTCTCATCCAAAGAGTCCACAGTCAGTGGTGAATCAGTAACTGCTGAGGAATGCCACAGTGGCCCCTGTATGGAAAAGCATAATCATACTGTATTAGCGTACCCCAACATCATTGTTGTGGTGATTGTCCCTTTAAGGATCAATCCACAGAGTAAAGGCCACATGTCCCGGAGAGCCAATCGGGGAAACAGGGTGTGGGTTCAGCCTGGTAATTGTGGGTTTCTTATTCAGAGCCATCTCGGGAGCTGATTGCAGATACGAAACTGCAAGACTCTGTATAGTGTTAACCTGTAAATAAACGAGTTGTGTTTTCCCTAAACTGGTGAAGGGGCATCTTTACAATTGTATTGTTTCAAAACCACCGGAGTGTTTCTATCTATGGAGGGCTCTACTGTGTCAAAATGTCTCAAAGTCTTCCACACAATGAAAGACTTCAAACTTCAGTGATTGTTATGCAGGCAGGTTGTAGCTCAATTACTCTAAATTTTCTAACAGCCGACAAGCCAGCTACACAGCGCGGCAACAACATTCAACGTTCTGCTAATTAGTACCAATGAACTAACTGGTCAATTAATCAAGGATGGCATTAGTGTATGGGCTAATCATCAGTAATGAGCCAGCACTCTTACTTAAATTCATATTAAGAATCCTAACAGGAGCATAAACATTTAAGTTTGCACTGCACTCACGTTAAGGAATGAACTGCCAAATAAACTCTTGCAATATCCGGAAGAAAGATTGTGCTTGTAATGTCATTGATTTAATATGGTGTCTCTGAATTGGTCAGTACATTGAACAGCATGTGAAAAATGTACATAACTAACTGGCGGGGACTTTTGGCCGGAGGTCAGATTTGTTTTTTCCCCAGTAGACTGTGTTGCCCTTAGAAAATTTCTGTATGTATATACACCAGTGGCTACAGCAATGGAATTTAATTGTCAATCATTTCTGGTATGTAAAAAAATCAATCGGCCAGGCAGTCCCATACCTTAGCCAGGGTTTGCTGACTGCAACTGTCCAGCATCATTTTTTGGAAGGTTAGGGAAGGGGGTTCCAACCAACCCAGCAGGTTGAATCCTGTAGCTATTTGTATAAGAACACTGAGCAAGACTCTGGAAATAGCTTTGAAGTTACATTATTAATTCACAACAGCCTCCTGGTCTGAGACATTCCCAGAGGTTTGGACATATTCCCCACTTGACCTCACTCAATACTGGAATGATTTCAGAATGATAGATGTTCAAAATGGCCTGCAATCTATTTCTATTTTGCACACAAGTTGAACTGATAATGCTTCAGTGAATCATGCAGTAAAACTGTCTTGTAAAAACCTACTTTACAAAGTGGATGAGATGAACAGCACTGCCTTTGCCACACATGTCGCAGTAGCTCAGTGCTTGAATGGTGAAATACAGAGTTAAGATCAATAATCCCTTTGCAGCTATATATGTATGATGTAGTCTAGGCAATCCATGCTGCATTGGATTTATACCCTAACCTTTTCTAAAAGCCATATGCATTGACTTAAAGGTTAGTTAAATTTAAATTAAATCGTGAGCTAAGCTGAAGGAAAGTATTCATTCAAATCAGTGCAAGCTATCTAACATCTGCAACAGGAAGCACTATCCTTAACTAGAATAGCTGTACTTTAATTATCTTTCCAAGTATCAGTTAAGGATTTAAAAATCTTTAGCTGTAAAGCACGCAGCTTATCTGAAGTATTCTGAACTACGTGTTTATAGAATAATCCTGCCTAATTTTATTGTTACATTTGGCACAACGTTATTCCTCTGGTGCACTCTGAGGAATAGAATGTGACAATGTGTTGGGCCCTCAACATTTCATTGTATATATTAACGACCAAGATGGTGGGATGGAAAGTCAAATAACCAAGCTTGCTGATGACACAAAGAAAGGTGCCATTGTAAGCACTGTATAGGGAAGCATAAAATTACAAAGATTCAGTGGTAGATTGAGTAAACTGATAAAACTGTGCCAAATGGATTTCAATGTAGGCAAATGTTAGATTAGTCCTAAATAGGATAGAGCAGAGTACTTCCTAAATGATGAAAAGTTGTAAAGTAGTCTAGTTCTATGGAGTTCTACAGAATAAGTGCCAGAATGTGGCAACTAGGGGAATTTCACAGTAACTTCATTTGCAGTGTTAATGTAAGCCTTACTTGTGACAAATAAGTTAACTTTAACTTTTTAACTGAATACCAAACTTAGAGAATTTGGTGTTTTAAGGGTTGATCGCTTTTTAAAATTTAGTTAAGTTTTGAATTTAGTATTCAACGTAACTCTAACTTGACATTACTCTTAGAGTATGGTCAATACAACCTGCTAGTGGCAGCTGTCTGGTTAATCAGTTAGGTGGTGAGTGTAAACTGGTAATTACTGTCAGCAGGCCATTTAAAATTTTTGTTTGCAGAAGCACAGGAGGCTTTTGCTGTGGCACAAGCGTCCAGTTCTATCGAGCACTGCTTCTAGAGAGCACTAAATTCAATCGAGTGAGGAAATCCTGCACAGTGAGAGGAGAGATAGGGTAGACTGGTAGACAGATATTTCTCAAGGGTCAATGCTGGGATCACTGCCTTTTTGCTATGTATTAATGACTTGGATCTTGGAGTGCAATACAATTTCAAAATCTGCCGATGAAGCCAAACAATGAGGATGATACCAATCGACTGCATTAGTATCCAGATAGGCTATCAGAAAAGGCATACTGAAGTGAGGTGATGCATTTTGGCAGAAAGGAGGGGAATATCGAAATAATAGCATAGTTTGAAAGTGCGTGCAGAGACTGAGGGAGCTGATGTATAGATTTAGCAGTTAGCTAAACAAATGAGATCTTAACCTTCATAAATATGGACATTGATTACAAAAGCAGGGTATGCTGAACCTTTATAAAGCTCTGATTAGGATCCAACTAGTATATTGCATCCAGTTCTGGCCATGGCACTTTAAGAAGCACATGAGGATCCTTAACAGGATACAGAGGAGATTTACCAGACTGATTTCTGGGATGGTATGATTGTCGTATGAGGAGAGATTGGGTTTACTGGGCCTGTATTCACTGGAGTTTAGAAGAATGAGATGGGATCTCATTGAAACTTATGAAACTCTGACAGGGCTGGACAGGCTTGATTGTCGGATGATGTTTCCCTCGGCTGGGAGGGGGGTGGGAGAGTGTGGTAGAGGGTCTAGAACAATGGGTCACTGTATCAGGACAGGGGTAAGCCATTTAGGTCTGAGATGAGGAGAAATTTCTTCACCCAGAGGGTGGTGAACCTGTGGAATTCTCTACCACAGAAGATTGTGGAGGTCAAGTCACTGAATGTATTCAAGAAAAAAATAGGTAGCTTTCTAGATACCAAAGGCGTCAAGAGGTATGGGGAGAGAGTGGGAGTATGGCGTTGAGATAGAGGATCAGCAAGGATCAGATTGAATGGCAGAGCAGGCTCAATGGTTCAAATGGCCTACTCCTGCTCCTATTTTTTTATGTTTCCATCAGGGACTTTAGCTGCGACATTAAATTGGAGAAACTGGGTTTGTTCTCCTTACAGCAAAAGAAGATGAGCAAAGGTCTGACAGAGGTGTACAAAATTATGATAAGTTTAGATAAAGTAGATACAGAAAACCTGTTTCCATCAGCTGATGATACAATGACAAGGGGACAAAGATTTAAAGGATTGGGCAAGAGATGCAGGGGAATGTGAGGAAGCACTTTATTTAATGCAGCAAGTGATAATGACCTGGAACTTGATGTCTGCATGGGTGGCGGATGCAGAGACCATCAATTATCTCAGAAGGAAATTGAATGGGTACTTGCAGGGCAATGAGAATAGAGCATGGGACTGAATGGAGTGCTGTAAAGAGAGTTGGCATGGACTCAATAGGCTGAATGGTCTCTTGCCATGCCATAATAATTTTATAAGACTCGGTGGTCCAGCTGTATAGATCATTAAAATATCATGAATAGAAACAGAAAAATGTAATGGCTAATTGGATGCTGGCTTTTATATCTAGAGGATTAGAATATAAGTCAAGCTCCAGCTAAACAAAGCTCTGGTCTGGCCATACCAGGAATACTATGATTAATTCTGGGCACCACACCTCAGGAAGGATACACACTTTGGAGGCAGTGCAGCAAACATTTACCTGGATGAAACCCAGACTTCTAGGTTATCCAAAGATTGCAAGGAGATTATGCAAACTAATATTTCCCTAGAATTTAGAAGCCTAAGGAAAGGGATGATTTGATCAAAGTTTTCAAAATATTCATTGAAACAGAAACATATTGGAAAATCTCAGCAGGTCTGACAGCATCTGTGGAGAGAGAGTGGGGCCAACATTTCGAGTCTAGATGACCCTTCGTCAGAGAAAGATTGGATAGTTGGGGAGTCTAAAATCAAGGGCAGAATCTAAACCAAGCCTTTCAGGAATGAAATTACGAGAGATTTCGGCATACAAAGCATGGTAGAAGTTCAGAACTCTTTTCCACAAATGGCAATTGAAGCAAGATCAATTGATGATTTTAAATGTGAGATTGAAAGGTTTTTGTTATCCCCAAGCTATTAAGGAATAAAGTCACAGATCAGACATGATCTTTGTAAATAGCAAAAGAGGTTTGAGGGGCTAATTATGATCTATCCCGATCCCACCTTGTGGCTTCTTCTGGATTCCGAATTTTATTAAATGCTTTGTCACAGAACAGGGTTAAAAATGACTTACCAATACAGAACTTGTGACTGCCTCCCAGTTCGATTTTGAGGTCTGTGGCTGTAAATCGTCCTGAAACAGAATGAAATAAATGTCCATTGATCACCGTCCTTGTTCGTGTGGTCCCATGTGCTTTGTAGCTTTGCAATCAAAGTGTTCAGTGTGCTCCTCCTGATTGGAGTGGGGGGTGGAGGGGAATGGATTGTGATTTGATTTGATTTATTACTATCATTGGTACGTGATGTATTGGTATGTGATGAATGCTAGTTCATTAACGCCCCTCTAATGCAGTGATTTAGCTTTAGTAGCTGTGGCATTTTGTAGTTATAAAGGAAAATTCTGTGATATTGCTCACACTTGCAATGAGACCAATTTATTAAGGAAGGACATAGAATCATACATGTATACCGCATAGAAACAGGCCCTTTCAGCCAACTTGTCCACGCCACCCTTTTTTAACCACTAAACTAGTCCCAATTGCCCACATTTGACCCATATTCCTCTATATCCATCTTACCCATGTAACTGTCCAAAATGCTTTTTAAAAGATAAAATTATATCTCCCTCTACTACTACCTTTGGCAGCTTGTTCCAGACACTCACCACCCTCTGTGTGAAAGAATTGCCCCTCTGGACCCTTTTGTATCTCTCCCCTCTCACCTTAAACCTATGCCCTCTAGTTTTAGACTCCCCTAACTTTTGGAAAAGGTGTTGACTATATACCTTCTCTGTGCCCCTCATTATTTTATAGACCTCTATAAGATCACCCCTCAGCCTCCTACGCTCCAAGGAAAAAAGTCCCAGTCTATCCAGCCTCTCCTTATAACTCAAACCATCAAGCCCCCGTCGCATCCCAGTAAATCTTTTCTGCACTCTTTCTAGTTCAATAATATCCTTCAACACATTTTAAAAGGTTTCATGAAATGTGATGCTTTCAATTTTCTGGCTGACAGCTGCTATTGTTTTTTGCCTTACTGTGAAGCCCAATATGTACATCTTGTCAAAACTTTAAGCTTTAGAAGTCTAGAATGGTGCAAAATGCATGTTTTAAAGTGTTTTTAATGAAGTAATCTTGTGAGGATTCAGTGGAACAATGTCACTGTATGCGTATGGATCATTATATTTATTCCCATTAAGTCTCAGCTTCGTGGACTGGATTTGACAGTATTGGACAGTCACAGGTATTTATTTCTACTGAACATGATGTTGGTTAAATTTCATGGGAAGAAACTGAATTGCACACGGGGCTAGAATTCAGGTTAACTGAATGCTACAATTTCCTCAGAATTCACCTCAGGACAATTTCCCCTTCCCCTCACAGTCGACCTTTTAATATCCAGACATTTCCCAGTTTCTTTTTCCTTTTCACAGCCTCACTCTGCACTGACAGCCTAAATTAACTTGTCATCTATACAGCTTTATCATGTTCAGACCCTGACTCATCAGAGCAATTTCTGTACGACAAGAGTTTCTTCCAGCACATGCCAATGACTATACCAAGAAAAGGCACATTATGTTTGAAAGTGTTGTAGCAAATGGATTTGCGTCATTGGCCATCTATACACTGAATTCTTTTTAGTGGCTTCCAGTCACTCTGAGCTGTTTGTGCACATCACCTAAGCCTTGAAAACAACAAAGGCACCACCAGCCCAATTGACTCTGCAAAGTTCTTCTCGCTAACATCTGGAGACATGTGTCAAAGTTAGGCGAACTGGGAGGATCAACCATAATATACTCACTGAAACATACTTTAACGCCTATGTCCCAGTCTCTTCCAACATCTTCATAGAATCATAGAATCTACAGTGCAGAAGGAGGCCATTCGGCCCATTGAGTCTGCACCGACCACAATCCCACCCAGACCATATCCCCATAACCCAATGCATTTACCCTAGCTAGTCCCCTTGACACTAAGGGGCAATTTAGCATGGCCAATCCACCTAACCCGCACATCTTTGGACTGTGGGAGGAAATCAGAGCAGCAAGAGAAAACCCACACAGGCACGGGGAGAATGTGCAAACTCCACACTGACAGTGACCCAAGCTGGGAATCGAACCTGGGTCACTGGCGCTGTGAGGCAGCAGTACTAACCACTGTGCCTCTGTGCTGCCCCTGGATCTTCCCTGGAAATGTTGTGTCCCACTGACAGGTTAGCCATATTAATATTGTGCCTAAGAAAGAGATCAGAGGTTGCCAATTCTGCAGCAAGTATCTCACCTTCTGATGCCCCAAAACCTGTCCATCATCTCCCAGGTGAAAACCATGAGACTGATGGAATACTGTCCACTTGCCTGGGTGAGGGCAGCTCAACAACACCCAATGGCAAAGCAGTTCGCTTAACCAGCAACTCATCCACTGCCTAAAAAATTCATGTCCTCCACCACCAGCATGCAGTGTACCATATATATAAGGTGAACAGCAGAAGCCTTGGGAAGTTGCTTTGGCAGCATCTTCCAAATCTATGACCTCCATCACCTAGAAGGACAAGGACAGCAGATGCATGGAATCACCACTCCTGCAAGATCCCCTTCAAGCCGCACATCATTCTGGCTTGGAACTATATCGCCGTTTCTTCACTGACATTAGGTCAAAATCCTGGAACTCCCTTTCCAATAGCACTGCAGGTGTACCTACACCACATGGACTGTAGCAGTTCAAGAAAGCACTGCCCTGCAGCTTCTCAAGAAAAGTTAGGATGGGTAATCAATGTTTGCTTTGTCAGCCATGCTCACAATCCATGAGTGAACAAAAAAAAGGCCTTCCTCTCGAGTACTGCCACACCCTCGCTCACTATTGTTCTATCATGATTCCAGATCTCAACATCCCAGTTGTCCTACAGCTCATAGTCTCTTTGCCATCCATCCCAAATTCTGAGACACCACACCAGGCATCGACACTTATTCTTACATCAATAACTCCTGCTCAATATGAAAATTCCAATGACAAAAGTTGAATTCTATGTAAATCTCTCAAGTTATAATAATGTTACATATAGCACTATTTTTCAAATGACCTTGAGTAATCATAGAATCATAGAATCCCTACAGAGCAGAAGGAGGCCATTTGGCCTGTCAAGTCTGCACTGACCACAATCCCACCCAGGCCCTATTCCCCTAACACCACATATTTACCCTGTTAAGCCCCTGATACTAGGGGCAATTTAGCATGGCCAATCAACCTAACCTGTACACCTTTGGACTGTGGGAGGAAACTGGAGCACCTGCAAGAAACCCACATAGACATGGTGAGAACGTTCAAACTCCACACAGTCACCCGAGGCCAAAATTGAATGTAGGTCACTGGCGCTGTGAGGCAACAGTGCTGACCACTGTGCCACCGTGCCAGAAAGAGATTGATTTGTGTTTTCCAGGAAATGGCATGATTTGTTTTCCGATGTCATTCCTCACAAGTTGAGTCCCAGTTCAAGTTGGACCATCTGGAGCTGATGTCAAAATCTCCCACTGGATGAAGGTCAATCTATAACTGACTTGATGCAGTGACCACATAAGCCTGAGAACAGATCACCTGCCCACCCTCTCCTTCCTGCCTCTTCATTAGCGAAGGGTTGTCCGGGTGCCTTTTAAAGACGACACCTGGACATGACAGCAGAATGCATGACTTCCTGCCTGACCCACCACGACACTCAGCGGTGCATGTACACAACTAATGAGGTGGAAAACCCCACTCCACGGTGGCAATCACTCCAACTTTCTCATCCCACCATGGAACTTATGGTGGGGAAGATTCTTACTCAACCCATGATCCCTGCTGCCATCTTTCCAAACTACCATCCCACCTACAACCTCTCTTTCCTTTCCAAAGTCCTTGAACATTCGATAAGGTACCGCCATGAAGGCCACTTAATAAGATAACAGCCTATGGTATTGTGGGTAGTAAGTTAGCATGGATAGAGGATTGGCTAACTGAGAGAAGACAGAGAGTTGGGAAAAGTGGCACTTTCAGGATGCAAACCTGTAACTAATAATTATTTACAACATATATTAATGTCTTGGATACGGGAAACGAATGAATTTTGCTAAATTTGCAGGTGACACAAAAGTAGGTGGGAAGGCAACTTTAGAATTCTCAACCATTATATTCCAATGTTGTAGATCTCTGCATGGCCTGGCACCACCTCACCTCTGTAGTGTTTTCCAGCCTTGCCACTATCCAAAATAACTGTGCTCACTTAATTCTGGCCTCTTGAGCATCCCCAATTTTAAGTGCTCCACCATTGCTGGCTTTGTCTTTGCCCTGGAATACCCAATCTGAACCTTTCTGTGTCTTGTTCTCTTTTTCTTACTTTAAGACATTCCTAAAAACCTCTCTGACCAAGCTTCTTGTCATCTGCCTTTGCTGACACGTCATGTGGTTCAGTGTTGAATTCTGTTTTATAATGTTCATGTGAAAATTCCTTGGCACCTTTTATAATGTAAAATGTGCTCTGTAAATAAATTTTAAAAAAATGAAAGCTGTAATGCTTGTGATGAAGTATTTCTATTATTTTAGCATTAGCATTTTCTTGCTACAACAAAACATTATCTGCTTAGTTCATGTGTCAGAATCAGATGAGAAAGCATAAACAAGGTGACAGCAGTTAATGCTAAATTGTAAATACTCATTGTGTAAGTCACTGGTTTTGCTCAACCAAGGCATGCAGCATGACAAACATTTATCTTTCTAAGTAATTATTTTTGAAGAAATATATTGTACATCTTTCCTTTTTTTTTTAACTTTGAGTGAGGGACGCACATGACGAACATTTTGTAATTTTCCAAAGGTCCTCCAGATATATCTGGCAGGTTGTTAGTCTATCATTTACGATGCCACCTTTCCCCGGTAGACTTGTTTATTTTACAAAATATCCAATGAGAAACCTCCATATTTTTCCTTTTGGGAAATAACAAATCTTTTCCTGGAGTGCTAGGCACGAGCTATCCCATAGGAAGCTCATTTGTGAGGCTGTCAACCCACACTGCTCGTCCTCCAATTGACACACAACAGAGGGGATCAGCGCAGACCTGTCTGGCATCATATTCAGACACATCCACGTGGATGCCCGTAACATTTAATACATGGTTTCTCTGCCTTTTCCTCTTGTCAATATTCTCTCTCAATTTAGCCTGCGGGAAGGAGAGGAAATAAACAGATGCATTTACCTCTATCTTCATGTGTAGTGGTAAATAGTTCTTCGAGGCATTTCTCCCATTCCGCTGCGCTAATAAATTAACAACCTGCGCTGGGCGTCCGACCCTGAGCACATCTTAAAGACTTGATTAGCTGTAAGTATTCACATTCCAACCATTATTCTGTAAATTGAGTTTGTGTCTTTATATGCCCTGTTTGTGAACAGAATTCCCACTCACCTGAAGAAGGGGCTTAAGGCTCCGAAAGCTTGTGTGGCTTTTGCTACCAAATAAACCTGTTGGACTTTAACCTGGTGTTGTTAAACTTCTTACTGTGCCTCTCCCAGCGCCAGATATCTGGCACCGTCAGCTCTGCGCCGAAGCTGCATTTGGGGGGGATTCAAATGTAATTTCAATGTGATTAGCTGGGTCTGGACTGATGTCTCCGGGCCCGCTAGCATCTCCCAGCCCCCCCCATCAGAGTGTTTCACTCCAGCGAGGATTACAGTAGCTTCAGTCCCTGGCCCGCTAATTATATTTAAATGACATTAAAATGTCCTCCTGAATAACTAATGCAGCTCCGTGCCTATTTCTGGCACGGAGCTGATGGCGCCGGAAATCCGGAGCTGGGAAACGCGCTCGGAGCCAGATGCCCAGCGTGGATTGTGCTAATCCGGCCCCGTTGAACTCTCCTGGCCCGCTGCACTAAAAAATCAGCGCAATGGGATGGGAGAATTGCCCCCTTGGTGATGGATAAGCGGCCTGATCATTTAGCAAGAGTGAATAGAGGTGGTTGTGAGATGGAGCTGGATGTCATCAGCATACATGTGAAAACTAACACTCTGCTTTCAGATGATGCCAAGATTATGTCTATTAGGCATTTAACCTTTGGAATGGAGTGTTGAAGAGGCTGCTCACTTTTGTAAGTTTACAGTTTGTGCACTTCAAAACACCAGAAACAGCTTGGTTACTCTCGATGCCAAATACACTATTTTATGTAAACAAAAGTCTGTCTTATACATGCTTGCCCTGTTGTACATTTTTCTCCTTTTTTGTCCTATTGACTAATTTCTTTCTCTTTCTATCATGTTGAGCGTTAAAGAAAGAACTTGTATACATATAAAAAACCTTCAATTTCTACGGTTGTCTTGATTTTGTTTCTTCTATAAGGTGGCAATAATTTGCAAAGAGCAAGGTCCCACATTAGTGATATTGCTTAAATGGCAACCATGGGTGAGGAGATCTCCAGAGTCCCTCTTTGAATATTGCAATGGGATCCTTGTAGCCATGTAGCTAATTCATAAGAGAGGAGCTCCAAATACTGGAGTATTCAATGCCGCACTGCAGCACCAATCTTAGCAAAAAGACAAGGCTGATGATGAAATGGTTTCAAATTCATGACAAACATATCAGCCATGATCGAGTGGTGGAGCACTAATTGTGGCCTAATTCTGCTCGTTGATCTTATGTTAATTCCAAGATGTAAAAAGACTCAACAGAAGTTATTTGATTTCTTACAGGAGAGCAAAATGAGGGAGCATGAATTGAAGCTGAAAAGGGATAATGCATAAAAGCCCCGATGTTTCACTGAGTAGAATCTTTCCGGTCCTGTGGAGAAGAGTTTCAAGGCTGGATCAGGGGGAGTTTCAGAGAAACTGTGTGTTGGATCAAGGTCTGATGTGTCCCCGCCTCTGAGTGATCTTCCCAGAGGTGAGTTAACACCGGCAAAGATTACCCATCCAAGAGTGACAGATATGGCATAACTAGATATCCATTTGCAGACACTTTAGCACTCTTTTGGGATCTTCCTGGTGGAGGATGGACTCCCCACTGAGGACCATGTCTGTAAGTGACTGTAGGTGCTGGTGGCTGGCTTCAGGAGCCTGCCGGGCCTCCAGCTTTAACCTCAAATCTAGAAACACAGTTATCAGTGGGCCACATCTGCAGCTGCTGGAATCCTGTGTAAGGGTTTACCCACCACAGGGCTGGCCTGGCAGCTGTGGGCAGCATTCATTTAATAAGATTTAGCACCCCAAGATGGAGACATCTTCTCAGTTGCTTCCTAAGCAACAGTGCCCACCTCTGCTGGTGAGGCTGTGGTCCCGATGAGGCTGCAAGCTCTCTGACGAAGTTGTAGGTCCAAGATACCCTCTTGCCATCCTGAATTGAGCAGTGGACCTGGAGGTGGCCTCTGAATTGGATGCCTCAGGGAAGATATCGGAAACTGTTGGTGCAGGGTCAGGATAAGGAAATGGTTCAGACCCTTGATTAATTATTAAAGATGACACGATTTTGCCCAACAAAAGCATGGGTGGTTTTGGGGTGTAGCTTACCAAGACTGTGAGGCTTAAATGTCTTCAAGGTCAAAATGAACATTATCTTGAACAGAAACACATCACCAGTTAGAAGTGTTAGGCCAACAGGAAGGCATAAAATGATCTTTTCCAGCAATGCTATGTTTCTATATTTCAAATTGGCACCCTTTGAGATAAAGCACTTCGACCTATTTCCTTCAGTCACCTCTCCTCAAACTGAATCCTTTCATCTTCCTTGGACAGAACATTTCCATTACTCCTCCAACAGATTATTTCCACTTTAGATCCAGTCTTCTGAAGATAGAATACCTCCACACCATCAAATATGATGAGTGGCATGGTGATACAGTGATTAGCATTGCTGCCCCACAGCACCAGGGGCCTAGGTTTCATTCCGCCTGTCTGTGGAGTTTGCACGTTCTTCCCGTATCTGCATGGGTTTCCTCTGGGTGCTCCGATTTCCTCCCACCGGCCAAAGATGTGGAGGTCGGTTAGGTAAATTGGCCATGCTAAATTGCCCCTAGTTCCAGGGGGATTGGCAGGGGTTGCAGGAATGGGGCCTGGGTGGGATTGTTGCTGGTGCAAGCTTGATGGACTGAATGGCCTTCTTCTGTACTGTAATGATTCTATGACCTGTTTTACTTCCTCTTTAATTGAATGTTTCCAGATTTTGTATTACAGCCCAAATACTTTCAAACCTCAGACAGAATGAAATATAATAATTTGTGCATATTGCCAGACAGTTTTTGGAATGAATTAGGAGAGAATGTACAACAATTCTACTATATTTGAGAACAACCATTCTAACTGAGTATTCTAACTTGCCAATTTTTCATCCTTTCTCTGGATATTTTATGTGGGATATTTTTAGACATGATATTATCGCACATGACATTTAGCTTCATGCTGGAGCGTAATAACCTAACTGATACTATCTCCACAGAATCTATCTCAACTCCACCATGCAACTAACTGTGAATTGGAAAGTCCATTGATGGAAATATGATCATATCTGTGATTCCTAGTTACACATTTATTAGTGGATATTACTTACCACTTCCACTGGAGAGTAATAAATGCGAAATCCAGGCTTGGCCACAAAATATTCATCTGATTTAAAGGTTATTCTTAGCCTATTGCTTTTTGATATTAGTCTTGGGGGAACTTCCTTATTTCCACACCATCTTCCACGAATAATTCGGTTTGTGTCAGAGATATCTTCCACCTCTACAAAGTCATATCTAAATGGTAGAGAAAGACAAATGGTTACTTTTCCAATTAATGCACTTTCTGTTCCTTGGGGATTTCTGTGGGTAAGTAAAGCATCCCTAGCAGCACTAATGAACATAGCCCAAAGATATCCTGCCTTTGGGGCATTGAACTGGGGAAGAGTCCATGGAGATGTAAAAATGGTGGCCTGGACCCAAATCCACAGTTCCCAACCCCATTCCTGGCCCAATCAGTTTTATTAGACTGATGAACAAGCGGCTCCCCAGTGAAAACATTGTTTGATTGACAGTTCTTGCACACTGGTGTATTCTGTCAATTGCACAATGTTCACTTGCACAACATAAAGAGGTTTCAATTGTTTGCAGTTTCAGCTATTAATACTTTAAAGAATCTGGATGATTGACACTTTAAGGCTATTGTGAAAGGGCTTATTTTTAAGAAAGGAGAAAGTTATGAATGAATGACTTTTTTAAACTTGTATCACACATATGATTTTGACTATGAGGTTCACTGATTCTGTACAGTGTGTATAGTAGGTGAATAGGTATGGAGGTGCCAGAACTTGGTATTGGGGAGCCATTATGTGTAGCTGGGGATATAGTCTGGCATGAAGAGAATGATGGTGGATGACATGAGGAGCCATGGGGGTTGGGTGTGGGGGACAAGCCTTGGCATGGAAGGGTGTGGGGGACAAGCCTTGGCATGGAAGGTTCACCAGGATGTTGTCTGGTCTTGAGGGTGTTGACTATGAGGAGAGGTTGAATCTAGGATTGTTTTCACTGGAAAAATGAAGGCTGAGGGGAGACCTGACAGAGGTCTACAAAATTATGAGAGGCATAGACACGGTGGATAGTCAAAGACTTTTTCCCAGGGTGGAAGTGTCAATTACAAGGGGCCCAGGTTCAAGGTGAGAGGGGGAAAGTTTATGAGAGATGTGCAGGGGAAGTTTTTCACCCAGAGTGGTGAACACGGTGCCAGAGGAGGTGGTGGAAGCAGGCACATTAGCAACATTTAAGAGGCATCTGGATGGGTACATGAATAGGGAGGGAATATGAGATACAGACCAAGTAAGGGCAGAAGTTTTTTTTTCATTTAGTTAGGACATCATGATCGGCGCAGGCTTGGAGGGTTGAAGGGCCTGTTCCTGTGCTGTACTTTTCTTTGTTCTTTTGTTCCATTTGTCTGCCTGGCCATGGGTATGGGTGGAAAGCCATAGTTTGGCAGGGAGGGTATGAGGGGGCATGGGGTGGGGGTTGGCTGGAAAGTGGGGGGCACGAGTTGCTCCATAGGGAGAGTGTGGAGGTGAGAGGGTATAAGGGGTGAGGGCTAGAGGCTGTTCCTTGTTTTGGCATGAAATGCCAGAGCACTTTTGAACAGCCTGCCTCAGCAGCTGGCAGCCTCCATGGACTGCCTCCGAAACTTTCCCAGCTGGTAGGGTTGATGGGGGGTTGAGGGGGAAATGTGTCTGGTTCTAAATTTCCCGACTCCCACTACCCGCTTCTAGGTTGAAAATCCAGCCCTTGATCTCTGGTCAGTATTCAACGACCGGATGTTAGCTGGATTAATAGTGTTACACTGGGCCTCAATAGCCCTGGGGTAAAGAGTAAAGAAAGAGTTCCCATTATTGATCGCAATCCAATCACATTGGCTGGTAAATGTATGTGTGTCAGTGTGGGGTGGAGGGAAGGATAGAATTGGACTGAGTCATGATTATCTCTCCCTCCAACTCCACGATGGGAACAATCATGAAGAAATCTTCCGGCCTTGTCCTTGCAGGAATGGACCATTTTCAGGTTGGAAAGATAGATAAGCATTTACATAGCGCCCTTTCCAAGCAGTGACCACCTCAAAGTCCTTTACAACAAATGACGTATTCTTAAGATGTGGTTACTGTTCTAATGATGGAAGCACAGCAGCTAAATTGTGCACAGGAAACCTAACATATAAGCAGCAATGCCATAATGACCAAATACTCTGCTTTGGTGATGTTGTTTGAGAGATAAATGTTGGTCTCGACACTAGGGATAACTCTCCTACTCATCTTTTAAATGTTGCCATGGAATCTTTAATATCCACCCAAGCAGGCCGATGGGGCCTTAGCTTCACATCTTATCCAAAAGGCGGCACCTTTGACAGTGCTGTTCTCTCCCAGTACCCCCTTTACTTATGGCCAGGCTTAGCTGTAGTTTGGCCATTATCTCGCTTTGGGGTTGCCTGACCAATCAGGCAGGTAGGATGTGCACTGGATGTGTCAAAGGGAGGATTTCTGATTAAAGCAAGGGTTACCAGGGATCATCTGCATGTGGAACCTTGAGGCGGCAGCAAACTCAGGAATGGAGAGGAGAGCGGGAAAGGCTGCTCCCCGGATCTCTCACTCTTACCTGGAGATCCAGATGCAAGATCGGAGGGATTGCTGTGAGTTGAACTTTCTGAAGGACAGGAAGAAGGGGACAATTTCACCAACTAATCAGGTATAGGTGGAATCATGGAATCCCTACAATACAGAAGCAGGCAATTTGGCCCATCAAGTCTGTACTGACCACAATCCCACCCAGGCCCTTATCCCGCAACCCCACACATTTACCCTGCTAATCCCCCTGACACAAAGGGTCAATTTAGCATCGCCAATCAACCCAACCCGCACATCTTTGGACTGTTGGGTGAAACCGGAGCACCCGGAGGAAACCCATGCAGACACAGGGAGAATGTGCAAAGTCCACACAGACAGTGACCCGAGGTCAGAATTGAACCTGGGTCCCTGGCATTGTGAGGCAGCAGTGCTAACCACTGTGCCACCCCAAGGAATGACCAAATAAGTCCAAGGAAGTCAATGGCAAGTCAATGGCAAGGAGTGTGGTCCCTCCAACCAGGAAGCAATACATCAAACATCCAGAAGCTTGGCCTGTCACCAATTCAGGGGATTTAACTCCACACAAGTATGCAAACCAATGCACCTCCCCTTATATAGGGCATATGACACTGAAAGAGTCCATTTGGCTCTATCCGTCTCTGCTGGCTGGGAAAACTTTCCCCTCACTCTCCAACTCACAGATAAAGAATAGTAACCTGGAAAGGAAGTGCTTGCTGAATTGGTACTCCAGTAAAGAGTTAAGGGGAAAAACTAAACTAACAAGGGATGAAAGCAAACATTTCTTCTGCCCTACAATATCACTGAAAGTTAATATTATGTCATAAAGGTACCCTGAATATGTACATGAATGGAGACTAGCTAAACAATGTAAAGCAAATTTGAAAAGAAAAGAAAATCTGTCACATTCTTAAATGGGATTGACATATTACTAGAAACATAGAAAAAACATGTCACAGGAGCAGGGCGTTCAGCCCATCATGTCTGTTACAGCCAGATGTAATGATCTCGCTCCAACTCCTGAACCATAGCACTGCAACTTTTGGCATCTCCAGTGCAAGGCCAAGTACTTTTTTAAATGTGATGTTTCTGCCTCTACCAACCTTTCTGACAATGAATTCCAGATCCCCACACCCCTCTGGTTAAAAATATTTCTCAGCTCCCAGCTAAACTAATTCTTCTGCCAATTACTGTAAATCTATGCCCCCTGGTTACTGACCCTCCAGTCAGGGAAATAGATCCTTCTGATCGACTCTCTTGAGATCCCCTCAATTTCATACTTAAATTAAATCTGCTGTGTAAAAGGAAACAACCACAGGCTGTTGAATCTTTCTTTTGAGGCTAAAGCTCTCCAGTCCTGGCAACTTCCTCATAAATCACCTCTGTACCCTCTCCAGTGCGATCACTTCCTTCCTGTAATGTAGTGAGCTGAACTGTATGCAGTGTTCTTGATGTGGCCTAACTAATGTTTTATATGGTTCCAGCATAACCTCCCTGGTTTTGTAATTTATACCTCCACTGATAAAGAAGTCTCTTTTGCCTTCCTAACCATCATATCTATTTGTCCTGCTAACTTCATGGATCTTTGGACATGTACTGTGGGGATTCTATGATTCTACTCTAAGGCCAATCTTCTCCTTTACATTTCACAGTGGCCTACATTGACTGTACATGGGGGCAATTTCACAGGGGTAAGGGGGTGCCCCCTGGGCATTGCCAGCTTGGCAGTACCAGCCTGGTCTCCTGGCACTGCCCAAGGGGCAAAGTGGCAATGCCTGGGGGCACCTTGTCACTGCCCATCTGACACCGGGCAGTGCCAAGGGGCTGGGGCCAGAGGGGGGAGACCAGTTGTGGGTGGGGGGTCCCGCATCCACTCTGCACTCGGTGGTGACAGAGAGAGAGAGAGGCCAACCATCGGGGCTGGGCGGGGGTAGGGGGTGCGGGGGGCTTTGGGACTGCAGGGGGTCAGGGCTCCCAATGGGGGGGGGGAGGTAACGGGAGGTGGGAATGGGAGATTGGGACGGCTGGGGGGTGGTGGCTGGAGGAGGGGGGAATCAAGGCGGGGCGGGGGATGTCGGGGCCAGCCTGGACATGTCCATAAGACCAGCGATCGGGACGTGGGGGGCTCTGCATGCCAGTGATGGTGGGCTGTGCTGGCCAGTGATTAGGCTGGGCAGCGATCGGGAGGCCGGCAGTGTGGGCTATTGCGCATGTGTCGATCTTGGCGCATGCGCAATGGCCCGCTCAGCACTACGCTGCCAGCACCTCCAGCGGGAGTAAGCTCTGCCCACTGAGTTGTAGCGTGATTCACGCTAGTGCACTCTGCAGTGCACAGAGTGTGGGAGATTCATTTTGAAAATACCGCTGAAAATTCTAGCGGGATTTACTTGAGTTTTTACGTGAATTCGGCCCTTAGAATTTTTGGGGGTGAATCCCACCCCATCTCTTTATCTCGTTCATGCTGTGCAAGTACATTAGCTCACACGATAAAACTTCAAGCAGTGATGTTTCCTGGGAGTTTAAAAAATAATGCTTTGTCTTTTTGTTTTCCTCAAATTAAATTTATTACATTTTCACTGCATATATTTAAAAATGTTACTTTGTCCCTTTGTGGAATCTCATTTCCTAATTCTCCATTTTGAAAATGGTTAGAAATGTGACGATTGAAAAGGCTTAGGCAGACTTTTCTCCACTTTCATAGCTAGTAACAGGTCGCTTGTCTGTCACCAGAGGCTTGTAGCTTGAGGGGCACGACTCCACATCAAGCACAGCTGACCAAGAGTCTCTCCTACTCTTACCGCCAGCTATTGGCGTATGGAAGGATAGTTAACCTGTTTGACTGCGTTATGACTGCATCTTCCTTGGTCATCAGGTCCTGGGGAGGGCTCAAACACAGAGCTTCTGGCTCAGAGGTAGGGAATGCTACTATTGCACCACAGGACCTCCTTGATCCCTATCAATATAGACACCACTATTACATTCATTGATTTTATTGAGCATAGGTCAAATCAGACATAGATTTAGTGGAGGAGCGATATATCCTTTGCTTGAAGTGATATAATTTTCTGTTTTTGAAATTAGAATGAAAATGGGCTATCAGGCAGATCATTTGCAACTTGCAGTTCTCAAGTTTGTGTGGAATTTTATACTGCTAGTTTAGACTCATTCAAAGAGATGTACATAGTCACCTGGTATTATTCACTTGCATATGTATTCACCAATAGTGTCAGAGCAGCCAGTGAGAATTAATTTTCTTTGAAATTTAGGTAATCTTCAAACAGCTTTCTTACATTGATTTTAAGCAGAATGACATTAAAATATTTAAGCAAAGGTACATTTAAAGGGATGTGGATCAATCAATTGATGGTTAGATTGAACCATATTTAAATGTGAGTTGGGATGAGTTCCTATGTGTAATTCCCCAATAGCTGAAGGTAAACAGGAATCCAAAACTGAATGTGATTTATGCACAGTCATTTTTTTTTTCTGCTGCTGTGCTTGAAGACATTGTCACAGTGAGCTGACCACATAGGCCAAGAAGCCATCAGCAGTGAAGAACAATGTGCTTGTAAAGTCAATTTTGTCAGAGAGCAGAGAGCTGCCTGATATCTGGTGAAAAATGATAAGAAGCTTGCAAGCATATTCCCACAGAAAAACATAAACATTAGCAAGGGCAGTTAGTTGAAAACAGGCAGAATAAGTGCCCAACATGTGTGTGCGGAATTCTCTGGCCGCGCAGGTCTAAAATTCCTGCCCGACCGTCAATGGCATTTCACATTCTCCTCAACCCACCCGCTAAAATTCCAGTGGCAGGCGGGATGGGAGAATTCCGGCCAATAAGTCTGGTAGCCACGTTACATGGCATGAAACAATACAAAATTATCCACCAGAGGCGGAAGTTAACAGAGTGCAGACCCAGTCTGCATTCTGGAAGACAGTGCAAAAGCAGAACATCTACGTCCAGATAAGAATCAAGGATGTCCTCGTTAATTATTAAAAGTACGTTCTGGGAAATCAAAAAATTGAAATGCTTAGATCATGGTTTGTTCTATTTCGGTGATTCCTGTGTTTATGTCAAGGTCGGCCTATTACGATGATTAGGAGGAGATTCATAAAATGCTTCCGTATTCTCCCACCAGACATTTAATTTTTAAAATATCTATGTGTCAAAATGCTGCACGAAGGGCGTGTAGTATTCTGGTATGGCACTGTCTTACGTTTTCTTTTGGTAATTTCTTGACACATTAAAGATGCCAAATTACTTGATCCTCGTTAATTCTTGCGTTGTTTTCTGGTAGGCATCAATAACAGGGAGTTTTATTGATTAAAAATTGTAGGCAACTTAAGGAAAATGCTGCTGAGAACACCTAGGATGATTCTCGTTCTTTTGTTTAACAGGAAAATGAGGCCAAATGAAGTCAGCCAAAATTCCATTTGAGAAAAGATTAGAAACATGGTTAATTATTTTCCAGCTTTTCATTGCACTCTCAAAGACCTGGGATACACCACAGATAACGCTGAAAGTAAATTTTTTGTGTCTGCCTACAGGGCCAACTCTTAAAACCAATAAATAATAAAATAAATGATGTGATTCTCCCAGTGTTCTTCAGAAAGATAGGGTGAAAGTTTGCTGCCCCGTGGTGGGAGGGCAGGGCCATAAAATGCAGTGAGCCATTCAAAACATCATTGGCGGGAGCGGAAGATCCCATTGGCAGGAGGGGCTGCGAAATTATAGGTTTTAGAAAAACAAAAGATAAGAATAGGATTAGAGCAAAATACTACAGATGCTGGAATCTGAATCAAAAACAGACAATGCAGGTACGACAGCATCTGTGGAGAGTGAATCGAACCAATGTTTCGAGTCAGGATGACCTTTCGTCAGAGCGGAAGGAAAATCAGACAAGGTTTATGCTGTGAGGTGGGGATGGGGCTGTAATTGATAGGGAATGGCATAGACAAAAAGACAAAGGGAATATAAATGGTGATGATAAAGATAGGAATGGTGCTAAGAGCGTCCATTAAGAGATCGGAACGTGTAAATGGCACAACAAAGATGCAGAGTGTAGGAATGCGGCAGATGGCCCGAGTGGGGTATGGGAGCTGGTGGTGGGGCAGTGGGCATATGGAAAGTGAGATTTTAGAAGTGGAAAAATAAAATTAAGAATATAAGGTAATAAAAATCGATGAATAAAATGAAAAGAAGAAATGAAATAAAATAAATGGAGATGTAATGGAGGTGGGAGAGGAACAGGAATAGGTAATTATCCCTTCAAGCCTGTTAGATCATGGAGTTAAATCAAAGCTGATTATACCTCAACTCCAATTACCCAACTCTGCTGCTTATCCTTTGATATCTCTACCTAACTGAAATGAATTAATCTTACTC
This sequence comes from Mustelus asterias, assembly GCF_964213995.1. Classification (NCBI taxonomy): domain Eukaryota; kingdom Metazoa; phylum Chordata; class Chondrichthyes; order Carcharhiniformes; family Triakidae; genus Mustelus; species Mustelus asterias. Next base: position 80,483,953 of record NC_135810.1, read on the forward strand.
GAGAAAATTTCAATTAATCCAGAATCTACAACTGAATACTAAACTTCCATGACCCCTTATTTGAAAGTTGCCTGATTGAGCATACACAGTCTAGCTCTAATTCAAACATTCCCTCAAAAACCCACTTATTCTGTAGTCTCGCACCAGAGGTATTAGTTTCTCCATATCTATTGTAACTAATGCTTTCATTACTTTAACCACTTTCAGTCGATCACCCCTCAACCTTCGAAATGCGAAAGGAATTTAAACAGGTTAGTCTTTCTATCGTGGTGCCATTCTGATTTTTTCCATTTCCTTTTGTCAAAATACTGATCCTACAGATGAAAAAAAGAACATTTGCATCTCATCGCTGCAATATTAAAACAAGTGTTGGAAATAGCAGGAGTTATGAGACAGAATCATGCACTGATCTTTCCTTACCGAGGGCTTTTGAATTTGAAGCATCTACTTAACAAAAGCTGATGCAATAATATCCATGATGAAAATTAGGATAATTCGTTTCACATTTACAACTGCTCAAAATTACGCTTCACAAGCAATTTAGTCAATTATCCCCCCTTTCAGTGAAGTCAATTAGACTTACTACACCTGCTTTGCAAGATGTGTATTATTTAGTCATTTTCGTTTTAAATATCTAATTGCCTCATGTATGCTGTGAATTTATTGATAAGTTCACTGCCTATAAATATAAGCAAAGAAAAGATCTACTCAACTAAAGGTCGAGTCATTTGAAAATGTTGCCAGATTATTTTGCTGTAAATTGTAGTGCAGAAATTAGTCCTGCAGTGTTATTGTACACAAATTCCTCTGTGCTATTTTACTGGGTGGACATATCCATTAAACTAATGCAAAGAAGAAATTGAATTGAGAGCATTAGCCATTCAAAAATGTAAATGACAGTGATTTTTACCCTACTGTTCTTAATTGGCCCCCAATATTGTGTATTGCGCAGTCGCTACATAGTTGGACCTCACCAAAAAGTAGGATAGTTCAAATTTTCTTTAATTATTTCTTTCAAAATGTAGAATTAATGAGGTCTGATTCACAGCTCTGTAGTTGCAGGCACTCTTGGGAGCATTAATTTGAACACATATGTGTAGAAGCTTTGAAAACTGACGAATGTACTTTTCAATATGCTATTCATAGAATCATAGAAACCCTACAGTGCAGAAAGAGGCCATTTGGCCCATTGAGTCTGCATCGACCACAATCCCACCCAGACCCTACCCCCTTATCCCTACATATTTACCCGCTAATCCCTCTAACCTACGCATCTCAGGACACTAAGGGGCAATTTTAGCATGGCCAATCAACCTAACCCGCATATCTTTGGACTGTGGGAGGAAACCGGAGCACCCGGAGGAAACCCACGCAGACACGCGGAGAATGTGCAAACTCCACACAGAGTTGATCTGATATTTGCCACCAACAATATTAGACATGATCATCAATCATTTAATGAGGCACTGCTGATGAGGTGAGCTTTGAGTATTTCCAAATGTTTGGGGCAATTACGTGTAAATTGTGTCCAGATGCATCATTGTATATAAATATCGTGGTGATGAAAATGGCAGTCCTCTTTTCTTGCCGCATAACTTGGGTTTTGGTTTGTGTGTGCTCATCAAGATGGAAGATGGTAGTGCTGATTAATAGAATTTGATGCTGAGCTCAGTTTACAACCCCACAGGCGGCGGGGGGCAAGTTTTTAACTTCAAAAAATAAATGTGTTTGAGAGCAGGTAGGTGGTTAAAAGTGCTGAAGTTGAGACGTTGGCTCCAATCTGCTGACCTTCGCAATGTGTTTGGCCGCATGTGAGAAACCAGGAGAGGCAGGTTGCCAATTTAAGCAGGCTTGGATTTCAGTTACTGCTATTTTACCAGGGATTTTTACTTTAACTGTAGGTACACGACTGTCCTGGGATTCCTCGAATCACCAATGGAACGAAGGTGAGAGCACAGTAGCAGCTGAGAGGAATGAAGAAATAACAGTCAAAAAATCCCATGAGTGTTGGAACCTCTCATCTGCTTCCTCGCCGAGGTGCCAGGCATTTGCTCACGTTCTTTTTCTGAGAGTGTGATTTCACAACTTTGGCAGTGATTTTCACCACTTTAGAGCTAACTTTTCCTGGGTTAGAGTTAACCATCACATGGGAGAATTGAATGTCTGATCCCCATTTTAGAATCATAGAATCTCTACAGTACAGAAGGAGGCCATTTGGCCCATCGAGTCTGTACCGACCACAATCCCACCCGGGCTCTATTTCTGTAACCCTAATTTATCCTGTTAATCCCCCTGACAATTTATCATGGCCAATCAACCTAACCCACACATCTTTGGAAACTGGAGCACCCGGAGGAAGCACACGCAGACACAAGGAGAACGTGCAAACTCCACACAGACTGTGACCCACGCCGGGAATCGAACCCGGGTCCCTGGCGCTGTGAGGCAGCAGTGCTAATCATTGCGCCACCATGCCACCCTTTTCCATCTGTCATACAACAGTTCACCATGGGTGCTGCTGTTCTGCTCTACCTTGGAGCTAAGGACTAAGATGAACAGCAGCAGGAACGAGAATAGCAGAGGAATAAGTAGGACCAACAGCCTGAACTACAGCCACCTCCTCACAGACCTGCTGCTCCACGGGAGAGCCAGAAGGAGCACAGGGGTGAGGCTCACAGGAGCTGATACCTGCCTTACGATGAACATAGGCAGAGAATCAGCTTCCTCACCATGACCAAATGCCAGTGCCTCAGGAAGCTCAGGGTATTATCAGGTTAGGTGGTCGCAGACATTTTCTGTCTGTTGTCAAGTGGATCTGGAGCCATGCTTTGCCACTGGCTGCCTTAGCGACTGCCATCCTCAACTTTTATTTATCTCATTCTCATTCCAGCGATCCACAGGGGACATTCGCAGAAAATCATAGTGAACTGTCACAAATAAATCACATAGATCATTCATCCCGAGTTCGCTTAATATTGTCAGGCAATGTACACTTTGCCACTGATGAGGTCAGTCAGACGGACAGGTGCGTAATATTTTGGCTCTTGGCACAGGTCTTGGTCAGCTGCATACATGGTAGTCAAGCCATCACAGATTACCCAGGAGGGTTTGTGGACCGTAAACTCTTCCACTCCAATGTGTCGCTCTGATGCAAAAAGATCATGTGGATGTGTGGAAGATTCCCAGGGAGTTGCCTTAATTCAGTGCCAGTCCCCCCTCTTGAGCTCTTCAGACCTTGGGAGTGACAGAATGCTGGCCCTTGGAGAGAAGAGCAATCACTTAAAATGTGACTGATACTACCTTCAAGGAGTCCAAGCAATGAGGCCAAAGAGCACAACAATATAAGCCATGTTACAAAAAGATGCTTAATAGAGTCAACAATTAGGATGCTGAAGGTGTGCTTCAGGTACTTGGGCAGCTCCGGAAGTGTTCTCCAATGATTCTTTTATTTTTCCATGAGTTCTGGGCACCACTGGAGGGCTAGCATTTATTGCCCAATCCTAATTGCTTTTGAGAAGGTGATGGTGCAGTCCATGTGGTGCAGCATCTTCCGGTCCCGCTGATGGCGCAACCCCACCGTGGATTTCCCCGTGGCTTGGGGTGCAGTCAATGGGAAATTCCATTGACAGCGGTGGGACCAGAAGGTCCCGCTGTTGGCCAACAACATGTCAACTCCTGCCACAAGAAACATGTGGTGGGAGACCAGAGTATCTCCCCTTCCCACCCTCCCAGTGCTGTTAGGAAAGGAATTCCAGGTTTTTGAGGCAGAGACAGTGAAGGAATGATGATATACTTTCAAGTCAGGATGGTGTGTGACTTTGAGAGGAACTTGCACGTGGTGCTGTTCCCATGTGCCAGCTTCCTTTGTTCTTTGAAAGAGTACAGGTCACAGTTTAGAAGTTCCTATTGAAGGAGTCTTGACAAATTACTGTAGTGTATCTTGTAGATGGTGCGCATGGAGCAATAGTGTTCTGGTGGTGGAGCAAGTGAATGTTTAAGGTGTGAATGGGGTGCCAATCAAGCAGACTGTTTTATCCTCGATGGCGTTGAGCTCTGAGTGTTATTGAAGCTGCATTCATTCAAGCAAGTGAAAAGTATTTAATCACACTCTTAATTTGTAACTTGTAAGTGGTGGGCAGGCTTTAGAGAGCCAAAAAGTATGTTACTTACTGCAGAATTCCCACTCTTTGACCTGCTCTTGTAGCTACAGTATTTATAGAGCTAGCCCAGTTCAATTTCCAGTCAATTTTAACCTTGGGATGTTGATAATAGGGGATTCAGTGATGGAAATGCTAATGAATGTGAAGGGAAGGTGGTTAGACTCTATTGTTGGAGATGGTACAACAGTGTGAATGTTGCTTGCCACTTCAGTTTCTGGTCAAGGATGTTGGCGAGGAATTTAGCAATGATGATATCATCAAACGTCCAGGGTAGATGGTTAGATTTTCTCTTGTTGGGGGATTAACACTGCCTGATACTCGCATAACATGAATGTTGCTTGAATTTAAATCATGGATAGATTAAATTAAATATTTAATGTTAACGCTTCAAGCATAGGAGGCAAAAAAGCAAGACCTCATTCCCCGTTTGCACAAATGAGTTTAAACATGATGAACAGGGAGAGGGTCTTGTTGGGAGAGGATATTGATATCAATCCTGGAAACAGTGTTACTAGGAATGGAGTATTGTACCTGTTGCACTCAGTGTTGTTCGGTTACAGGTCAGAAACCCTAAGGTATATTATGAAGCCAGACTAGACCCCAGCAACTTTTCTATTTTGGCATTAATGTGAGGATAGGATGTTTCAATCCAGGTACAATTCTACTGACAAACCCGGGTGCTTTTATCAAAACAAATTTTATTTAACAACACAGTTTAACTATAACAAATGATTTAGCTTAATTTTTAACAATTGAACAATACTTAAACATGACAGATACAATTCTTAACTGCTAACCTATCGCTATGAGTTCCAATCAAGCAAAATTTCCCTCATGGAAATAAACCTCTCTTTATAATTAGTTAGCAGAAATTAAACAAATAAATCTTCCGACATTAGAACGAAACCTCAGATAATAATTCCAGCTTGATTGCGGGCATACTTGCATGTGACTTAGGCTAATGCTCCTGGAGCTTTTAGAAAATCCTCTGGAGAGAAAGAAACCAAGTGCGACTTGCTTTTTCTTAGCAGGCCCAGGCAGCAACTGCTTGTATTTCAAAATGAAGACTGCAAGCTTAGCTCCTTCCATTAATCCTATGACTCTGTCCCTATCAATCTACCTAATCAAAACTCACATGGTCCTGCATACCTAGTCTAAAATCCCAGGAGAACCTAAAGAAACAAAACATCTGTTAAGTCAACAAGGTAACACATTCCTAGCTAAAATCAGTTCTTATCCTGTTTTTTAGCATCTGTGCATGTTTCCCAGGCAAATCGACTCTTGTGACAAAACACTGCCTCTTAAAGCAGTCTACAGAAACATAAAACATATCAAAATAGCACAGTATCATCACAGTGTGTCAGGGATAACATGGGATATATACAATTTGCAGCTTCCATTTCCGATCAACAGCTGTAAAATAGGTATCAATGCCAAACACCGTGTTCCATGCCAGTTTGGAGTTTTAACTTGTCATTCTAAAGCCCTGCACCATCTATTGTTATTTGACACTGTAAATATATTTGCAGCTGCACCATTTCATGTACGTACCAACCACGAGTCAATCTGACCCATAAATATCAGCACGTTTCATGTGATAATCAAAGACCGTTAAAAGTTATAATCCTAACTCTAACCACAGCATGAACATGGGAATAGTTAGTTGAAGCATTAATAGGAAGAGAACTTTTTTTATAACTTACCCACTTTTTCTGCTTACCTGCAAATATCATTTTCTGGTTCCTCCAGTCCGAAGCGAGTATCGAACACCAACTGTATCCTCGTGTTTTCAGGAGACAGCAATCTCCACGTCAATAAAATGCTCCTTGGATAGTTGAGAGGAAATCGTGGACTCTGTACAAATCCATTATTCACGGCATTGATTGTATCTTCTTGCCGATAAATTGCTGTGAGGTGATTGCTCTCTGTTAGTAGTCACAACTTGCACAAATTAGTCAGCTGTTTAATTATTGAAGAACAATGCAAAAAAAGCACCAAAGTATAACAATGAATGATAAATCTTCAAACTTTTAACATTTCCTGCAATTAATGTTATTACATATTTTAAAAATGTAATTGGTCAGAACTGTTAGCTTTTATTGGTACCATTTAGGTTGAGATACATCCGCCGGAATTCTACCACCCCACCCGCCATGGAATCGAAGCGTTCAAGGGGCGGACAATGGAAATGTCCGTTGACCTCAGGCAGGAATTTCCAGTCTCGCTCGAGCAAGGCTGTAAAATCCCGTCCATCATTTACATGTCATCAGCTGTTACTCAGTTGGCTTAGGTTACAAACATGCAGACACTGTGGGCCTGTGGAGATGAGAAAGAGTTAAACGCTGGTTATAATTAAGCTAAAAAGAATTGTGTATAAACATAACATAATAGTAATTACTTCATACCCAACAGTCCAGGGGTAGGCTACTGTACAAATGTCACTGAAATTCTACCGCACGAGATGCCTGGAACTATTTGTGGTACAGCAAATATGGTATCCACCGCAGTAATAACATTTGCAGAGTGTTTTTCAGTTATATTTAGTTTTTTGCTAAACTTTGAAAATATCCAGTGATGCAGATGATGATATAATTTTAAAATGAATTGAATAAGTATTTGAAATGCAAGTATCTAAAAAGATATAGGGTAAGGGCAGGGAAGTGAGATTTGAGTAGCCAGCTGCAATTGAAGAGTTAGTATGGGCACTGGTGTCAGGACGAATAGTGATGACATGAAAATATCAGGAATATCCAATAAATAAGAATGTTTTCTGCTGATTGTATATTTCAAAATCTGTGGGAAAATTTAGGCTGCTTAAATCAGTTTGGTTATGCTAATGGAACTAGTGCTTTTGATATATTGATAAGTCTAGCAACACTTGAAACAGGTTAGCCTAAGGCAAGCTGATCACAATGGGGAACAGACATAAAAGGGGAGTTTTGAATAAGGTGTTCGTGGTTCAAAGGAGGAGACAAGGTGTGAACTTTGCATCTACGCTCTAAAAGTTAGACTCAAGAAAATAAGGTAATTAAGTTTGATTTCTGAAGAAGTTAGCTCAGATATGGGAAGATCAAAAGGAAAAACTGCATATCAGGACATGATTAAACCTCTGCAAGGATAGTCTTTTCAGATCACAGTCACAGCAGGAATAGCTGTTCAACTCCCAACAAGCAGTATCTGTAATTAAAGTCTGTCTTGCTGTTTGTTTTACCTCAGAAGCAAAGCCCAAAGAGATACAACTGCCTGGTGTGGTAACTGTTACTGGATTTAAAACAAATAATTTTTAAAATCTGTAAGATATTGTGGAGCATTCCGGGAAAATCAACACTGAAGGTAATGAAATCAAGGCTGTTTGGAACTAGATAAAGTTAGTAATACTGTAAACAACCATTGTCTTAGTTAAGGGTACTTCCAGTTTATTTTATTGTTGTTTATGTTATTGCTTAATAAACATTTCTTTTGTTTTAAAATCATCACAAAACATCTGGGACATAATTTTCTGGTTTTTAAATCTTTCCTCACATTGTATTAAATTGCAAACTACAGATGAGAGCAGTTGCAGCCCTATTCCTAACACAGGCAAGATGAGACAAATGACTTCCTTCTGTGCTGCAGTTTCTAATAATTCTATATATAATTGGCAAGGCAATTACCTTGCCCTCACATCACTCCTCCATTTCCAAAGCTGATGAATTGCAATTGCAAAACACTTTACCAAGGGTCACGCTGTTTTAATATTTATATTTATTATTTTACAGTTGAGGCAGAAATATGAGAGCAGACCAAGATATAAATAATTGACATAGCCCCTGCAAATGGAAACAATTTATATATCAGATTACTGTCATTGTACGATCGCCAGATTCTCCCTCAGATAGAACCTATCCAGACAGTGCCTGAACTTCATTTGTTTTCATTAGCAGGGACTCTTGGCTCCACCCCATCATCAGCAAAGGTTTGTCTCCACGAGTGAAAAGGAATCCAAACTGAAGCCAGATGAAGCCTGAATGAAAAAGATTGAATGGGGTTTTACACGAGCCTTGCAGTTTGAATGGGTGGCACAGTGGCTCGATCTGCTGTCTCACAGTGCCAGAGATCCAGGTTCAATTCCGACCTTGGGTGACTGTCTGTGTGGAGTTTGCACATTTTCCCTGTGTCTGTGTGGGTTTCCTCCGGGTGCTCCGGTTTCCTCCCACAGTCCAAAGATGTGCAGGTTAGGTTGAATGGCCATGGTAAATTGCCTCTTAGTGTCAGGGGATTAGCATGGTAAATATGGGGATAGGACCTGGGTGGGACTGTTGTTGGTGCAGGCTTGATGGGCTGAATGGCCTCCTTCTACACTGTAGGGTTTCCATGTTTCTATGAATACAAGCTAATAATGGTACAAATTCCATCAACGCATTACTGCTCTGGTGACATTGAGTTCAAATTCAAGAGTTTAGAAATGTACATAATCAATCTTAGGAAAACTGTAATAATATTTTTGTGCACCATATTGTACTGACAGTCGCCCCACCCCAAAATGTAAAGAGACAGCAGCAAAGACCATTTTGCTCCAAACGTGTTCCAAAAAATATTTTGGTTTCTGTCTTTATTCATTTCCTGATGAAAGTGAGTGATGTTTATGGGACACTTACTGCCGTTTCTCATGTTGGAAAGAGGTTTCAGAATATTTTATAATATAGAAAAGCGTGTGGGGGGGGTGGGGGGGGAGAGTGGGTGGGGGTCTCCACACAGAGAAGGAAAGGCAAGTAGACAGAATTAGAAAATGGGTCCAAAAGAGGAGCTGGGGATTTTTGGACAGGAAGAGTGGAGGAATTTATGAGTGAGATCTAGTAGCATGGTTTGGTGGCTGGAAAAGCAGCTTTTAAAAATATTTTTATTGGATATGGGTGTCGCTGGCAAGGTCACTATTTGTTGCCCATCCCTCATTACCCTTGAGAAGGTCTCGGTAAACTGTCTACTTGAACCGCTACATTTTACCTTGTGACTTCTCTGTTGCAATTTGGTGTAACTGTGTGGCTTGCTGGGCCATGAGCAAGGGCAGTTAAGAGTCAACCACATTGCTGCTGGTCTGGAGTGATGTGTAGGCCAGACTGGGTAAGGATGGCAGATTTCCTTCCCTGAAGGACACCAGTGAACCAACTGGGCTTTTATGACAATCAGTGACAGTTGGCCATCTTAACTGGGACTAGCATTATGTACCATATTTATTTATTACTTGAATTTAAATTCCACTGGCAACTGCGGTGAGATTGGTACCCTTATCTCCAGAGCTTTAGCCTAGGCCTCTGGGTTACTAGTCCAGTGACATTACCACTACACAAACTTTTCCCTCTAGATTTTCATTGTCTGGTATTTTCCCTCAGTTACACTAGACTTTTTATGGGGTTTACTTCTTCAGATCACTCCCTTTGTTCCTTATGCCCCACTGTTAAAGAAATCTAGGTAATGTGAAACTCTTTCCATTTTATTTATGGCTTACTGTGGGCTATCGCATAATCTTCCTTGGGTAGAGTGTAATGTGGGTAACGGGGACCTTGCCACCCACCACGAAATTAGGTGGAAACACTGTTGACCTGGGCCTGAACTTTACCCTCAAGGTGTGACTGAAGTAGGCACAGCTGGAAGCAGATGTAAAACCTATTCCCAGCCAAGATCGTGCTGTGAATGCAACATTATGCTGAGCGGCCAATTAAATCCTGCCCAGCGTGAACCGCAACTGCTGGTTGAGTTTCCAGTGCTCGCGGGTGGGAATGCATAGGGCACTGGATCCAAAGCGGACCCAGTAGGGCTGGGGTCTTTAAAACATAAGAGATGCCCCCCCCTGAAGGCTGCTACATGTTGTGGGGAAGGCTAAGGGAGCTGCCTGGAAGCACGCCAGTAATTGTCCCTATTGTGTAGCCTTAGCACCTGGTGCTCATGGGAGGTGGGAGGGCAAGTCAGGTGGGCACTCTGCCTCCCGTTTCTCAGATGAATGCCAGGGAGTCTTGGTGGAGGCGGTCAGTGCCAGGTGAAAAATTCTCATGCTCAGGGATGGCAAGAGAAGGCTGTCCCAAAAAGGCCTGGGCAGAGGTTGCCACCCAGATCAGTGGGCATGATGTGGTGTGCTGCACGTGGCTTCCATGGTCAGCAAGAGTAATTGCAGAGATGGTATGGACTGTGTGAAGAAGTGTAGTCTGGTGCCCATTGTTTGGTACACTCAGGGGTCTAAGTGTGCATGCCAACTGGCAGCGAGGCCTGCCCTGCCAAGGCTAAGATGTCAGCATCACTGGCTTCACTGCACTGGAGGATGAGGTGTGCCACAGTGAAACAGCCTAATTAGTGTCTGGAGATGTGGAGGAGGGTGGGGAAGGGAAATGTGGAATGGACCTTAAGGGAGACGGAGCACGAATGAGTCTTTCCATTGTCTCCTGACAGGAGAAGACAAGTCATAACACTGCAGATTACCGAGGACTGGTGGGATGGTGCTAAATCTGTTCGTCTTTGCAAAGCACAAAAGCCACGTACTGGAGCTGGCCAGTGGTCAGCTCGCCCCTCCAACTGTGGTCTTCATGAGTTTTTTTTAATTCATTCGTGGGACATGGGCGTCACTGGCTGGCCAGCATTTATTGCCCATCCATAGTTGCCCTTGAGAAGGTGGTGGTGAGCTGCCTTCTTGAATCACTGCAGTCCATGTGCTGTGGGTCACAATTGCATGTGCAATGGGTACAGCAAACATCACAGGCTACTCTTATCAGAAAGTGAGCTGTGGCAGCCAAAGTGCCTGTTGAAACTCCAATGCAGATGACATCATGTAGCAAGCTCCATTGTCTCATCATGCCACCTAGCATGGAAAGTGACGATGATGACTGAATTCACTGATCTTAGGTCTTCCTTCCGCAGATGCTCCATCCGTAGGAGCTGTTGATGTCCCTGAGGACCCCCCATGAAGCTCGGAGGAAGGCACTGCTCCTGTGTTAACATCATGCCCTCCCTCAGAACCAGCCAGCAGTTCAGATTCTCACATGTCAGTGGGCATTAGGTTGTCGGCTCTGAGGGTAATGCACACAGTGGTGAGGGCACATAGCACTTGCTCGAGGAGCTGGCAGAGGCAGAGAGGTCCCAGGGTGCCAACAGTGGGAGTACTGCTGGAGACTAGGACCACGCTGAGCCCGAGGCCGATAATAAGCCTCTGGAGACATCAATCAGGTGACAGATGTTGGATATCCAGCAGAGGTGAATACGATACATGAGAATTATAAAGAATTCTTGGTGAGAGGAAAAGAATGTGTGCGGCACAATGGCACAATGGTTAGCACTGCTGCCTCACTGCGCCAGGGACCTGGGTTCAATTCCAGCCTCGGGTTACTGTCTGTGTGGAGTTTGCACGTTCTCCCCTTGTCTGCATGGTTTCCTCTGGGTGTTCCGGTTTCCTCCCACAGTCCAAAGATGTGCGGGTTAGGTTGATTGGCCATGATAACTTGACCTTAGTGTCAGGGGATTAGCAGGATAAATATGTGGGGTTATGGGAATAGGGGCTGGGTGGGATTGTGGTCGATGCTGACTTGAAGGGAAGAATGGCCTCCTTCTGCACTGTATGGATTCTATGATTCTAATCCGTTATCCCTCAAATGAGATAGCTAAACCTAGAATTATATTAAGGGATTCTGGAGCTTTTCAAAGACTTTTGCTGGGGAAAGACATTACTTTTCACCAGACAACATATTAAAAGCCAAAGTTTTAATAAATGAGGAGTATGTAATCACACTTTTGTACTGGGTGCATTTGGAGGGTGACCTCCTGTCTGGGGCAGTGATGGTAGGGGTTTTTCAGAAGTTAATGGTGGATGGGGTTGACTTATTCCTGGGAAATGAGTTAGCCAGACCAAAGGGAGTATCTTCTTCCATAGTTACAGAAAGCCCAAGTGAGGTTAAAGAGACGGAGCAGTTACAGAAAAAGTGTCCAGGAATTTTTCCTTTACGCGTGATGACTCGAGCAATGGCGAAACAAAATCCAGCAGCTTCCTGTCAGTGGAGAATGCCACTTGTGTTGCTACTGCATAGTAACACTGTGCAGTGGCTAGTGTCACCGACTGCCCAAATTTCTGAGACAACTTACCCTCCCAGGGAAATCTGAGTTCACTGGGCTCTTTGAGGATAGAAAGTGGCAGGCTTAGGCAAAGTCATGAGTTTGTGTGATATACAGTGAGCAATGATGTGATCAGTGCAGCCATTATCCTACAGGATGACTTTGATGCGCCCTATTTCAGCATAAGCCCACCTGGTGAGCCAATGGCTTGGGCCTTATTTACGAGCTTCCCAATAAGGACAATCTTACAGCGCTTGGAACTATAAGCATCCCAGTGTTATATTGATCAATGAAGGTAAAGTGTCATAATGGCGAAAATACTAGAATGATCCACGTTGGTTCATGAGGCGTGTTCTGGACTGCCGCAATTGTCCCACATTCAGTCACCTTTTTGGGAGGGTTGTGAGTTGCATGCTGGTACTGGGAGGCATGGGGCCCAAACACACCAGTGAACCTGGCTTCAGAATGCTCGGGTGCCATTTTGCAAGGGTGCCCCGATCGCAGAATGCACTGGGAGACCCCCCCTCCCTCCCCCTATTGACGTAAGGACCCCCCCCCACCACCTCATCAGCAGCATGTTCTCCCAACCCCTCCCCAACATGGGTTGCCAGCACAGGGCCCTTCACCCCAGCAGGACCCCTCCTACACAGCCTCCCTGCATGCCCGCACCCCCCAACCCCCCTCCCCCCCCCCCCCCCGCAGAGCCCCCACTCAGGCCCCACCCCTGGCAATGCCCTGACACCCTGGCAGTTCCCAGCTGGCAGGGTCAGGATGCTGGTTAGCCCAGCCAGGCTGCCACTGCCATGTGGGCACTGCCCAGCCATATCCCTGACCACCAGGGACTTCAATGGCCTCTGAGCACCCCAGGCATGGCCATCACACCTGTGCTTTTAGTGCAGCCAGGGATGGAATGTCAAAAATAAACAGCAGAGACTTTCAAGCAGACAGACAGCAAAGTAACCAGTGTGATATTAGTGGGATTTGAATTTGACCTCATCCCTCAAAGGTCTTTTGGTAGGCAGAGAGAATACTCGCGACACGAGCCCCAACCCAACAATGACCCCCCATCTGAGGACGTCCAACCTGAGACCCCTCATGCCCCTGCAGCTTTGAAGACCCTCAACCCCACCTGCACCCTGGCAGCAGTTGACTTGTTCTTTTGCACCCTGGTGGTTGCTGCTAATCTCACCTCCTTGCTAGCCCTTCCAATCCATGGCGCCTGAACCACACTTCAAGGGACCAGCAATGATTCACGCCGGAGAGGTGGGAATGTTCCAGGAGGGTGGGTGATCACGTACCATATTCGCTAATGAGATTGAAGTCCAGTCAATCTCATGCTAATCAGCCTTGCACCCTTTCTGGGCACAATCCAATTTGTAGAAAGGGACCGGGACGATTGCAAACCATTTGGCACAGGGCGCAAAACCAATTTTTAGACCAGCACACTACTTTCCGCGATCAGCGTGATCTGCGCCAGGCGTGCAGAGGTCGGGAAATCGCCCTCATGGTGTCATTAAAACTGAACTCAACTGCGCGAGTTGTTGAGTTCAAAAGTTCAACGAATACAGATTTAGATATTGGCAGCTCATCTTGATTACCATGATATATTAACGTGGTGCAAATATCTATGGGTTCCTCGAGTGGTCCATTGCCAAATAGGCTAACAATGTCAAATGAACACGGCATTGTTATCGATATGCAAGTCTTGTGTGGTCTTCGTATAGGTGAAGGAATCTTTCACCGTTTATGTGGAAAACTTGCTTAGAACTGGTAGTAGCAACTTATCCAACCATTTGATCAATTCAGGTTGTGCAGAACTGGGCATAGATAAGTTAGGGTATAAAGGGACATCACTTTTGTGTGTTTTGGGCAGCCCAGACGTACGCAGATGAATCCTATCATTTATAGTACCTGGCAACTCATTCATCTTACACAAGTCCAACAAGCATTTTTGGAACTTGCTTTCAAGCAGGGCTGTCCAGTCATGCTTAGTAGACAATTCAATGGATACAAATTCCACCACATCATTAAGAATAGTCTGCATTTTGTTAATATAGTCACACTTGTTGAGGGTGACTATTCGAGTCGAGTTTACAAATATGTATGTCTGCTACATTTCCCATGGCAACGCCTTTACTAATCAGAGTCCACTTGCCCGTCAATAAGCATTCTCTTCTCATGCAGTATAAATTGTTGTTCCCTTCACTGTTGATATTTTCTTGTTAGCTGTCCTGATGAGTGCTCGATGAAAAACTTTAATGGCAGATCTCTTTTTTTCAGCAATACATAAGTCCTGAACTACCAAACAAATAATTTTGTAATTAAACCATAACTTAATTGCTTACCTTTATTAAGTGATGTTTTATAGTTCTATAAATGGCAGCTTACTATTTACATTGTACATAATTTAATGGTAGCAATTTGTTAGATCGTAGGTCCATGATGAACAATGAAACTACAACTTTACATGTTTTCAATTACATTTGACCCTCTACCCATCTCCCCTTTTGAAATAGGTCCATTTATATCAAACACTAAGAGAATGTTCAGGCAACCTGTTTCTCACTCTCTGCCAAGACTTCTTAATTGCCAGCATTAAGGGATCCATTAGCCTGCCTCACCCTATGATTTTAACCTCCCTGTTGGAGGTAGGAATCTTTGGTCAAAAAGGAGGCAGGGTGGCACAGTGCTTAGCACTGCTGCCTCACAGCGCTGGGGTCCCAGATTCAATTCTGGTCTCGGGTGATGGTCTGTGTGGAGTTTGCATGTTCTCCCTGTGTCTGCATGGGTTTCTTCCAGGTGCTCCAGTTTCCTCCCACAGTCCAAAGATGTGTGGATTTGATGGATTGGCCATGCTAAATTGCCCCTGAGTGTCCAATGATGTGTAGATTAGGAGATTAGCCATGAAGGATGTGTTGGGTTGCAGGGTGTGGGCCTGGGTGGGACGCTTTTTGGAGGGTCGGTGCATACTCGATGGACCGAATGGTCTCCTTCTGCACTGTAGGGATTCTATGATCTCCAGCAGGGAGGATTTGACTAAGATCTGAAATTCACTGGTGTGTTTTGAATTTGTACAATCCTGTGCAGCAGATGTTAACAATTTGGCAGCTTGATTTACATCTCTCCTGATTTTTTATTTCTGTTGAAGAATATAAATAATATAACCTTGTCATAAGAACATACTGAAGGTTATGAAAAAGATCAATTAGTCTGCAGAAGCACATACAGATGGGAAATTTATCATGAGAGACAAATTTACAGTTATTCCATGTAAAATGTTGCTCCAGGAAGAGTTGTTGCTGTAAGGATTGAACAGCCTCAAAATGTTTCTTTATTTATGGGACGTGGCTATTGCTGGCATTTGTTACTCATCCCCAATTGCCCATGAATTGAGGGGCTTGCGAGACCATTTCAGAGAGCATTTAAGAGTCAACCACATTGCTGTGGGTCTGGAGTCACATGTAGCCCAGACAGTTAAGGATGACAGATTTCCCTCCCTAAAGGACATTAGTGAACCAGATGGGGTTTTTACAACAACTGGCAATGGTTTATGGGCATCATTAGATTTTTAATTCCAGATTTTTTTGAATTCAAATTTCTCTGTGCCGCGGTGAGATTCGAACCCAGGTTCCCAGAGCATTTACCTCGATCTCTGGATTATTAGTGCAGTGATAATACCACAACGCCATCGCCTCCCCTTCAAACAGAATACTCTGCCCAACACAGAATCAGGACCCTCCCCCCCCTACTTCTAAAGGACTCTTGATTCATCCTGACTCGGCGTAAATCCAGCGCAATAATCTCATGTCCCCGGATCCAATCTGACTCTTTAAGTCTCCACACTCACTCCTGAACCGCTTATTGCTCAACTCTGGATCTAGTTACTTCAGTGGAGATGAATGTAACCATGGGAGAAATGTGTTATCAATTTGGTTAAAATCTCCAGTGTTTTAATGTTCTGAAAGTTATTTAAAGCACATAGATAAAAATGATATATTTATATGCAGTAGCAAGTAGGGTTGTAATGAAAACATTATATCCATCATACAGCTTTTGGATCAGAAACAGTCCATTCTTTGGCTTGTTTTTAACCTGAGATGCACCACAGGCTGCAGTGGGTGTACCCTGCCCATCGCCTCCCTGCTGTTACCACCACGAGCAAGCCACATAGAGACCCAAGGTGCCATTTTATTTATAACATTGAGCTGCAGGCACAGGAGTGGAGTTGCCAGGGAGTCCGCTATTTGGCAGGGGAGTTGGGACATATGGAGCTAGCTGACATTCAGAGCTGGGGTGTTGATGGGCTGATACACAGGCCGCTGTTTTATTTTAAGAGCCAGAGCAGGTTCGAGGGGTGAATTGCCCACTCCTGCTCCAAATTCATCGAACCTCCTGGACTCACAAAATAAAAGATTTATTTTTAAATGTTGCCAAATTTTTTAGATCACATCTGGTTGTCCCAATGGCTTAGTTGATTAGAATTTATATAAAGAAAACCACTCAGCCATCTGATCCATGTCAGCCTCCACATCTCTCATCATTTTTAAAGTTAAAGTTTATTTCTTAGTCACAAGTAAGGCTACACTGCAATGAAGTTACTGTGAAATTCCCCTAGTCACCACACTCTGATCAATGCACCTAACCAACACATCTTTCAGAATGTGGGAGGAAACGGAGCACCCGGAGGAAACCCATGCAGACACGGGGAGAATGTGCAAACTCCACACAGAGAGTGACCTAAGCCGGGAATCGAACCCGAGTCCGTGTCGCCCCTACGGTACACCCACACTGCTGTTAAGGATGGAGTTCCAGAATTTTGACCCAATGACAGTGAAGGAATGGCAATTTATGGTGGAATTCTCCCATTTTGAGCCTAAGCGTGGTGGTGGGTGACTCCAGTGGCGCCTGTCCCGCCAACCAGAATGGCGGGATCCTGCGCCATAATCTGCACTTGGAACCTCATTAATAATGCACAAACGCATTCCCCTCCGACTCTCCTGGTGCATCAGCAGCTGATTCATCCACAGGTGGTATGGGTGAATTCTGCATTTCCAAGTCAGGATAGCATGTGGCTTGGATGAGAACTAGCAGTAGTGGTGTTCCTATGCATCTGCTGCTCATGTCACAGGTTTGGACGCTGCTGTCAAAGATGTCTTGGTGAGTTCCTGCCGTGCATCTTGTACACACTGCTGCCATTGTGTGATGGCAGAGGGAGTGGATATTGGAGGTGGCGGATGTGGTGCCAATCAAGCAGACTGCTTTGTCCTGAATGTTGTTGGGCTTCTTGAGTGTTGATGGAGCTGTGCCCATCCAGGCAAGGGGGGAGTATTTCTTCACACTCTAGACTTGTGTCTTGTTAGTGATGGACAGACTTTAGGGATTGAGGAGGTGAGTTACTCACTGCAGAATCCCCAGTCTCTGAACAGTTCTTAAAGCCGTAGTATTTATATGTCTGGTCCAGTTCAGTTTCTGGTCAGTGCTAACCCCCAGGATGTTGGGGATTCAACAATGATGATGTCATTGAATGTAGGATGATTTTGATAATTCTACTTATTTTAAGCATCTGTAATATTTATGGATTTTATTTTCCTTAACCACTTTTAAAAGTGTCAGTTTGAATTTCTGTTAAACAATTTACAGTCAAGAGGACAGGAAGGAGTCATTTGTGGAGGAATAAAATTATTTTCCTGTTTACGATTAGGTTCCTTTGAGTCTTGAGCTAAAACACCTGTATGCCATCTTTAATGGCCCATAATACAATTAGATTTTTAAAAATCAGTTTGAAGGAATAGCTAAAAGCAGTCTGAACTCAGGATGACAGTATCTTTAAACAAACCATGTATTGCTTTAATTGATCTATACTCGAGGATACCTGTATTTTTTGATATCTGTGGGGCTTGTGTTAAAATATGTTGACAAAAAAATGTGACTTTATGACTTCAGTGCATTTGGGAAATGTGTCATTCATTTGTAATGGGATGTAAACTATGAGGAGCCCAGGGAAAAGGGATGAATATTGGTCGGAGTGGGGCGGCATAATGATTAGCGCTGCTGGCTCACAGCGCCAGGGACTCGGGTTTGATTCCCGGCTTAGGTCACAATCAGTGTGGAGTCTGCATGTTCTCCTTGTGTCTGCCTGGGTTTCCTCTGGGTGCTCCGGTTTCCTCCCACAGTCCAAAGATGTGCAAGTTAGGTGCATTGGCCAAGCTAAATTCTACCTCAGTGTACCCGAACAGGCGCCGGAGTGTGGCGACTAGGGAATTTTCACAGTAACTTCATTGCAGTGTTAATGTAAGCCTTCTTGTGACTAATAAATAAAAATAAACTTTTCAGTTGTTCACGCTGGCGGGATTTTCTGGTCTCGCCGATAGCACAACCCCGCCACGACAAGGAATATATTAAACGGGAAACCCCACTGGCAATGGCGGGACCAGAAGATTCTGCCACCAACCAATGACAGGCCGCCTCCTGCCATTAGCCAATGGCAGGTCACTGCCCACCATCATGAAACACGTGGCAGGTTGCATGGTAAATCCCATCCTTTGTCTTTAGTCTATGGGCTCTAGTTATAGAGATGAGGTGACAAAGATCACCTCATAGCTAATAGAAGCAGTGGATTTGGACTAACTCCAAAAATGAAGCAGGAATGAGAGAGTGAGGGACAAAAGTTGAGAAATCATAGTCCTTGTTGGCACGGTGATAGCATGGCTTTTGGGGTATGACTCCCCTTGATACAATTCATCACTTCAAAGACGAAGAAAAGGGAGGGGACATCGCTTGTCCTGACAACATGAAGATTTCCTGGGACCTTGAGAGGTGAGAAACTTCTATGTTGTCTTCACTACTTCTTGTTAAGTACATGTCAAATCTTGCTCAATAAAATCTACTTGATTCATAAAAACTAGTTATTTGTACCTTGTAATTCAAGTGCAACTGACACATTTGTATTGTAAAATTAAAAACCTTACTGCTTTTTTTAATTGGAAGAGCTTTATAACTCAAAACACTAAACCTTACAATGCCAAGTGGAGATAATTGGGTTCTCTCTTGTTGGAGAGGTCATTGCCTGGCACTTGTGTGGTGCAAATGTTACTTGTCACTTAGCAGCCCAAACCTGAATATTGTCCAGATCTTGTTGCAGTGTCAGGAAGGAGCAATTCAATTTCATCCCAGTGACTATGTATGCCAGTCAGGGCCGCTTGTGTGAACTAAGTAGGATAAACCCACGCCATTCATTTTAGTTCCTAAGCATAACATCTGCATTATGTAACTGTCGACTGAACTGTGTGGCTATGATCTTCAAAGAAAACAGTGACGCAAATACATCAGAGGTTATGTTCAGCTAAGAATGTTGTCATTCTTGACCTTGTACGCCATTCTTTGCCACAATGCAGGAATTCCCACTCCAAGACAACAGGCTCATTCTTGCCTGAAAGTGGCCAGAATATTCTAGTCTTCAAAATCTGCCACGTGCACATTCAAGTTAATTATTATTATGAATGGATTGGATGACTTTTAATGACAGAAAAGAGGCTGTGAGGAAAAGTGAAAGCAGACACTTAAGTGGGTGCCGTTCTGGTAAGACATGTCTGTTTAAACGTCTGATTTTTGCTCATTTGGGGCTAACACTAATCACCATGATTTGAATCTGTCTGCAGGTGCTAAAACGGACACCTGCGCATTTAGCACTCAAATACTTATTCGGAGCAATTTCCCTGAATACGACTGTACACTCTCTCCCACTGAACGTGTGGAATGACCTGGTTAATAGACAATATATATCATATATCAGATTGGCTCAGGGACCAAGCTAAATGGCCCACAGGTTCCCAAGCATAGCACTGGAGGACTGCAGGCAGGAGAGATGTCCTGTACCTGCAGGGGAAAGGAGGCAAATAACGTGTTGATATGGAAGGAGATCAAGGAGGTCACTACCAGGAGCCCTGCCCCAATGCCACTAAGCATTTAACTACACGACATGAGTGGTCAAAGTAAGATCCCATCTCACAATTGCCTTTGTTAATAACCACACCAGCATCAAACCTCAGCACGCTTGCTACACCATCTAACTATACATTACCACTTACAAGCCCCTTTCTACCGTATCCTTCACAGGCATTGATCACACCTCAGATACATTGTATAGGCCTTCAACAATTTGACACCCACAGACTCCCCCACAAACTCCCCCTCCAACACACAAACACACACACACACACCCATTGCCAATGACATTCTTTATCTTCAGGGATAACATAGCACATAACAGAGATCAGAAGAACTTGACCCAGAGGACGGGCAGCAAGACTATGTGATAACTTCCTTTGAGAAGGCAATGCCATAGTGATTAGGTGCAGAGTGGAAGGTACCATGAGTACTGATGGAGCAGGAGAAATAGATATGTGGACATTCCAGCTTCCTTACATATCCGCAACAAATCCTGATCCCTAAACACCCAAATCTATCTTTATGCACACATTCTATATGGTATCATCACCTGCAGTGGCCAGATGCATTGTTTTCTAACCCTTCCAGCTTTATATTTGCAAGCTCCCAGGAGCAAGAGTCACCTCATCCCACTGAACAAGGAGGAGGATAGTGAGCAGATGCAGTGCATCATTCACTATCGCAATCGCATGCATCAGCTCACACAGTGAAGGGTTGATCCAGCATCAACACGATATGAATAACACAGAAAAATGGCTCTTAATGGGGTGTTTTCATACTTAAATTGGCATGTCTGATTCCAGTCCCGTCCAATGGTGGGACATGGTCAAGCAGAGGGATGCTGGGAGATAGTCGGTGGTCAGAGGGTTTTTAAAAATTCATTTGTGGGACATGGGCTTCGCTGGATGGCCAACATTTATTGCCCATCCCTAGTTGCCCTTGAAAATGAGTGGCTTGCTAGGCCATTTCAGAGAGCAGTTGAGAGTCAACCACATTGCTGTGGCTCTGGAGTCACATGTAGTCCAGACCAGGCAAGAACGACAGATTTCCTTCCCTAAAAGACATTAGTGAACCAGATGGGTTTTTCCGACAATCGACAATGTTTCATGGTCATCAGTAGATTCTTCATTTCAGATATTTTTTATTGAATTTAAAAATCACCATCCGCCATGGTAGGATTCGAACCCAGGTCCCCAGAACATTAGCTGAGTTTCTGGATTAATAGTCTAGTGTTAATACCACTGGGGGTCAGGCTGTCAGTGTGGGGGTCAAGAAGTCAGAGTGTCTATTGCGGGTTCACCAGTATGTTTACCCAGGAGTTCAATCTGGTTTTAATACTTCTAACTTCTCTTAGGTAACTATTTTGCTAAGAAAGTCAGAACCATCTGACGTCTAAAATTTTAAATATCAGTTTTAGAAGGTTCCAGACTCAGGGTTATTGTCCAGTTGAAATGTCTGGGGAAATTCCTGTGCTGTCCTTGTATGGGAACTTCTGAGGAGTTCCCCAGCCCACCCTCCAGGGTACCTCTGGGGATTCGATAGTTACTGGTATTATTTGATGCGAGTAGGAACCTAGGACGGGTGTGATTAATACTGTCCAGACAAAGGAAGGAAATTCTTGAAGGGAGTGCCAGACATCTTGACCTACCAGCAATATTGCAGCAATTCATGAAGGATGGAAGACTCAAACAATGCAATGAGGGCCAGATATAAACATTTGAGAAGTTACGTGACAGATTTACTGTTGTTTTCAAACGGTCTAGTCCTGGACTCATATCAAAGATATTTGCAGGAAAATCACCTTTCTCAAAGCAAACCACTAGCTTACAGTAAATGAGGCACTCCCATCGACACAGGATCTCAAATAAATATCCCATGCGCTAGCCTGAAATCCCGTAGTCCCTTTTGGAACACACACTACACCCTACAAACTGACAACAGCCCCACCACATGATTACACACCTCCTAGATGACTGCAAACATCACCAACTTCAACCTGGTAACTGAACTGGGTGGTAAGGCCCCTGGTTTCAACTTTCCACTGATTTTCTTTTATTGTCCATTCCTAATTACCCTTGAGAAGGTGGTGGTGAGTTGCCTTCTTCAACTGTTGCAGTCCATGTGGTGTGAGTGCACCCACAGTGCTGTTGGAGAGGGAGTTCAAGGATTTTGACCCAGCCACATTAAAGGAATGGCGATATATTCCCAAGTCAGGTTGGTGAGTGGCTTGGAGGGGAACTTCCAGGTTGCGGTATTCCCATGTGTCTGCTGCCCTTGTACTTCTAGATAGTCGTGGTCATGGGTTTGGAAGGTGCTGCCTATGGAGGCTTGGTGAGTTCCTGCAGAGCATCTTGTAGATGGTAAACACTACTGCTACTGTGCGTCAGTATTTGTGAAGCAATTCTCCATTGCTTAAGGGCCAGGGAAGATGTGGCCACTTGCTCCACAAGTAGAGCATGAGGAACAGCTCAAATTTTAATTGTGGCCATCTGAGTCAGACCATCGTTCACACACTGAATTCTTGCCCTGAGACATCCATTCCTGGTGACATCAAAACCATTCCTGGCTATGAATAGATGATTAAATATTAAACTATAACTGCATCGCCAGCCAGATGAGTTAAAAAAAATATCAAAGGGCGACAGAATTAAGGATGGTGGACTGAAATGCTGCTGAGAGAACCAGAGGTAAGACATTTGAGAAGTTGTGTGAAAGATTTATTGTAGTATTTTTCAGCAATTCAGAAGGGAACGTGCATCAAAATGGAACAGACTGGGTCCAGAGCCAAATAACTTTGGGCGACTTGAAATTAGATAAAAGCAGGTAGTTATGCAGACTATGTTTGTGCAGAACATGGAGACATCAGGAGCAATTATCAAAGATGAAATAGAGAAGGAGAAAGAATGCCAGTGGCTAAAAGCCAACTGGTCAAAAGAACACCAGCAGCTAGAAAGCAGGGACTGTGGTATAAGCTGCTCATTAACCCAACTGCAGGAGCAGCGGCACAAGATCTGGGAACCCAGCGAGTGAAAGAAAGGAACGCAGAGTTCGAAAGGCAAAACAAGCTGCAAAAGGCAACACCAAGGAAACAGAAAATCAAAGTTGGCACTGAAACTGATGCTGAATGCTGCCAGCTTCTGACAAAAAGGAGTCAATGATTACTGAGTGAAAACAAAATTAAAAGGCTGGTGGAATATGAGTTTATTCCATTTCTGTCTGAAGGTGTCCTGAATAAAAAGTGTCTGTGATCGTTTTACTATCAATGTTCAGCTCAAAGCCCTTTAACCCTTTATAGTCTTGTTGTTAATAGAAGTGGGTTAGGTGGATTGGCCATCCTAAATTGCCCCTTGGTGTCCCAGGATGTGTAGGTGAGATGGATTAGCCATGGTAAATGTGTGGGGTTACAGGGATAGGGTGGGGGAGACAGCCTGGGTAATATACTCTGTCAGAGAGTCAGTGCAGACTCGATGGGCCGTATGGCCTCTTCTGCACTGTAGGGATTCTATGGTCGATGAAGTATTTTAAGGATTTTAATCAACATCTTTTCTGAAAAGTGTATGCTATTATAAAGTTTATTAGTTGTTTTCTCAATATATCTATCTATACACACACTGTTTTTGAGATACTTGAATCATGTTTTTGGTTTTGAACTGACATAAATCATGTGAATATTGCTTGGGATTTTAACCTGGAATATCACATAAAAATTTGCCACCGAGTTCAATATTTAACTTGCATCAAATTATGAATGTCGCTGATTAAGTATATTCACTTCAAGTTCAGATTGTGCACCAAAAATTAAGAAACTTTGAATTGGCTCTTTTTCTGATTGATAGTCAGTGACTAGTGGGGTTCTGCAGGGATCTGTGCCAGGACCCCAGCTGTCCACATTATATATTAATGATTTGGAAGTGCGAACTGAATGCATTATCTGCAGATTTGCAGATGATACAAAGTTGGGTGGGAGGGTGAGCTGTGAGGAGGCTGCAGAGATGCTTTTCAGCATGATTTGTACAAGCTGAGTGTGTGCGTATATGCATGGCAGATGCAGCATAACGTGGATAAATGTGAGGTTATCCACTTTGGTAGCAATAATAGGAAGTCAGATTATTACTTGAATGGGTGCAAATTGAGAGAGGTGGATACTCAGCAAGACCTTGGCGTCACTGAAAGTAAGCACGCAGATACAGCAGGCAGTAAAGAAGGCAAATGGTATGTTGGCCTTTATAGCAAGAGGATTTAAGTATAGCGATAAGGATTTTTTGCTGCAACTGTATAGAGCATTGGTGAGGCTGTACCTGGAATCTTGTGTTAAGTTTCGGTGTCCTTACGTGAGGAAGGATGTCCTTGATATCGAGGGAGTACAGCGAAGGTTTACTAGGCTGACACCTGGGATGGCAAGTCTGTTATATGAGGAGAGACTAAGTCGGTTAGGGTTATATTCACTGGAGTTTAGAAGAAGGGATCTCATAGAAATTTATAAAACTCTAACAGGGTTAGACAGGGTAGATTCAGAAAGAATGTTCCCGATGGTGGGGGAGTCCAGAACTAGGGATCATAGTTTAAGGATAAGGGGTAAACCTTTTAGAACTAAGATGAGGAGAAATTTCTTCACCCAGAGGGTGGTGAATATGTGGAATTCAAACCACAGAATGTAATTGAGACCAAAACGTTGTCTATTTCGAGAAGAAATTAGATATTGCTCTTGGGGCTAAAGGGATCAAGGGATATGGGGGGAAAGGGGGAAATCAGGATATTGAATTCGATGATCAGCCATGATCAAAAAGAATAGCGGAGCAGGCTCGAAGGGCTGAATGGCCTACTCCTGTCTAGTTTATATCTTATTATGTTTAGAGGCTGCTGTGACTGAGTTTATTTTGACTAAAGCTTAATTATGTCACTGTGAAAAGCAGTGTTAGATCAATGTGTTATTCTCAAAGCACTTGAATTGAATTGGAGTGAAGTTAAAACTGTGATTGCTTTATGCAGTTTAAGTCAGACAGGGGCCCATGAAAGCGGCTAGGCAGAAGGGGCAGCCAAAAGTTTGGAAGAGCAATGGGAACCACCATCCTGCAAGCAGGGTAAGTTAAAAAACATGGAAAAAAGTGAATCACTCCTTTTCGATCTTATTGCAGGATGGGTTCCTTGGATTAAAGCAGCTCAAGTTCCATCAAAAAGGAGGGCTCTTGACCCAAAATGCTTCCAACAGAGGATTTGTTATTTTACAGAACAGGAATATTTTAGCAGGCTAAATCATAATCATTAAGCCGTACTTCCAGTGGGCGCCAGGAAGGTGAAAGAGGTCCAAAGTCGAATGCAGTAGGATCAGACTGTGAGTACCATTATTAATGACTGCCTGGTGGAGCCATGTCCAGTACCTATAGCCTGGCAGAACAATGCTCAGATTGTTTTACAGGGCTCTAAAGGGGAAGCAGTGGCATAGTGGTATTGTCGCTCGGCTAGTAATCCAGCAACCTAGCGTAATACTCTGGGGACTCGGGTTTGAATCTCACCATGGCAGAGATGGTGAAATTTGAATTCAGTAAAAATCTGGAATTATAAGTCTAATGATGACTATGAAACTATTGTCGACTGTCATAAAATCCATCTGGTTCACTAATGTCCTTTAGGGAAGGAAATCTGTGTTGTCCTTACCTAGTCTGTCCTACATACGATTCCAGATTCACAGCAACGTGTTTGACTCTTAAATGCCCTTAGGGATGGGCAATGAGTGCTGGCCCAGTCAGCGACGCCCACATCCCAGGAATGATGGAATTAAGAAGAAGAAACAGAAATATTCAGGCCCATTTCCAGTTCCAACATGCAAGAATTCTTCTGTTGTCAACATGTGTCCTTTTAAATCGCTGGTATGAATGTTTTGGAGATCACAAGCTTTCCTTTTCCCCACTTTCGTGTAAGCACGTTGAAGGTTTGTTTAAAGGCAAACCAACATTTTGTAGTTAAATTCGATATTTTTAGTGATTTGGAAAGTAAGCTGGAGAGATGAAAAATAAACATGATGTTGCCATCAGGCTTATTTTACCTGAACTTTTAATTTTATTTAGTGAATACAATTTTGGTCTCAGTTAAATTGGAGATATTGAGGTTAGCTAACCTATTAATTGTGATAAACAGACTCTTAATGGGCCACACTAAAGTCCTGGTTGTTTTTTAATTATGTGAGGGTCCCTAATTCTATACCTGAGAATGTCATATATTCACTCAGGAAAAGGTGAACGTAGGTGCAGAAGTCAGGAAAAGGGACTGCAAGAAACTTGCACTGTTTAACATAGGAAATGAGAAGGTATTAGAGAGTCTGACAGGCTGAAAAATGGACAAACCCCCAGGCCCAGATGAATTGAATCCCAGACTGCTGTGGGAGGCAAGACAGGAAATTGCAGGGGCTCTGACACAAACTTTTAATTCCTCTCTGGTCACAGGGGAAGTCGATGGTAGCGATGATGTGGAGATGCCGGCGTTGGACTGGGGTAAACACAGTAAGAAGTCTCACAACACCAGGTTAAAGTCCAACAGGTTTATTTGGTAGCACAAGCCACTAGCTTTTGGAGCGCTGCTCCTTCATCAGGTGAGTGGGATGTGAGAATGGGAGAATTCCCATTCACCTGATGAAGAGGCAGCGCTCCGAAAGCTAGTGGCTTGTGGTACCAAATAAACCTGTTGGACTTTAACCTGGTGTTGTGAGACTTCTCACAGGGGAAGTGCCAGAGGACTGGAGGAAGGCTAATGTGGTTCCACTTTCAAGGAAGGTGGTAGAGATGAACCAGGAACTTACAGACTGGTGTGTCTCATGTTAGTGTTAGGGAAACTACTGGAAAAATTTCCGAAGAATTAATCTCCACTTGGAAAGGCATGGGTTAATTAGGGATGGTCAGCATGGCTTTATCAGAGGGAGGACACGCCTAACAAATTTGATAACATTTTTAAAAAATGGGATCCAGAGTCTGGATGGGGGAAGTACAGTTGATGTAGTTTATATGGATTTTACCAAAGCCTTTGACAAGGGCCCACATGGGAGACTAATTGAGAAAGTTGAAGCACATGAAATTCAGGGAAACTTGATGAGATGGATCCAAAACTGGCTTAGTAATAGGATGTGGAGATGCCGGTGTTGGACTGGGGTAAACACAGTAAGAAGTTTAACAACGCCAGGTTAAAGTCCAACAGGTTTATTTGGTAGCAAAAGCCACACAAGCTTTCGGAGCCTTAAGCCCTTTCCTCAGGTGAGTGGGAATTCTCACTCACCTGAGGAAGGGGCTTAAGGCTCCGAAAGCCTGTGTGGCTTGTGTGGCTTTTGCTACCAAATAAACCTGTTGGACTTTAACCT
Organism: Mustelus asterias; assembly: GCF_964213995.1. Classification (NCBI taxonomy): domain Eukaryota; kingdom Metazoa; phylum Chordata; class Chondrichthyes; order Carcharhiniformes; family Triakidae; genus Mustelus; species Mustelus asterias. The sequence goes on from NC_135810.1 coordinate 80,511,475, forward strand.
GGTGTTGTTAAACTTCTTACTTAGTAATAGGACACAAAGGGTGGTGGTTGAAGGGTTTTTGGGTGGCTGGAGGCTAATGTCCAGTGGCGTACGACAAGGTTCAGTGATAGGGCTCTTGTTGTTTGTTATATACATAAATGATATAGATGATAATATGGGGGGGAATGATAAGCAAGTTTGCAGAATGACACCAAGATTGGTGGGTTGGTTAATAGTGAAGAAGGCTGTAGGTTACAGGAAGATATAGATGAGTTGGTCAGATAGATAGAACAGTGGCAAATGGTATTTAGCCCTGATAAGTGCAAGGTGATGCACTTTGGAAGAAATAAAGAAATATTTATTGAATGTAGGAGACTAGGAAGCTCAGAGAAACAGGTGGATCTTGGGGTACTTATTCACAGATCTCTGAAGGCAGCAAAGAATGTGAATAGGATAGTGCATTTAGGATACATGTTTTTACCAGTTGTGGCATAAAGTATAAGAGGAAGGAGGTAATATTGGAGCTGGACAGAATGTTTGTTAGGCCACAGCTGGAGTACTGTGTGCAGTTCTGGTCACCTCACTATAGGAAGGATGTGATAGCACTAGACGGGGTACAGAGGAGGTTCACCAGGATGTTGCCTGGGATGGAGCATTTGAGCTATAACAAGAGGGTGGATAGGCTTAGATTATTTTCTTTAGAGCAGAGGAGCTAAGGGGGGCATATTGAGGTGTATAGATTATGAGGAATATGGAAAGGGTCAATAGGATGCAGCTGTTCATTTGGTGGAGAGGTCAATCACTCACCTGATGAAGGAGCAGTGCTCCGAAAGCTTGTGATACCAAATAAACCTATTGGACTTTTAACCTGGTGTTGTGAGACTTCTTACAAGGGGAACACAGTTTCAGGGTATAGGGGCAGGAGATTCAGAGGGGATTTGAGAAAAAAATATTTTCACTCAGAGGGTGGTGGGAATCTGAAATGGGAAGGGAGTAGAGGCTGGGAATCTTACAACCTTTAAAAAGTATTTGGATGGGCACTTGAAATATCATAACATTCAAGGATATGCGACAAGTGCAGGAAAATGGGATTAGCGCACTTTTAGTGGTAGTTATTGTTGGTGCAGACTCGACGGGCCGAAGGGCCTTTTCTGCACTGTACGGCTCTACGACTCTATAAACATTTGCAATGTTGAATTTGTTTCAATGTTCAATGATCTGAATTGGCATTTGGGACAATTAAATTGATTTCTGCCTGTTTAATCAACTTGGTTAGACTGGAAAAATTGGGCCTACAGAACACTTTTTAAAGAAAAATACTAATAGCTTAACATAATTACATCTTAATTCCCTGATGGACCTCTTTTGAAATTAACATTACTGATGGTTTGTGCTGTTTTAGCAGATTTTCAATTCCAAAGGATAAAAACAATCAAGTTTCAAAAGCTACTAAGACTTGGGGAGGGGTGAGGTGTGATGTGGGAAGTTAAATGATGTTTGGTTGTTTTTGAAGATTGTTTTTACATTTATGTGAAATGATGCAATTGTGTCTGACAATATCTCGTAAATGTACAAAGACATTTTGCTGACAGCTGCTTTTTAATTCACCTTTACTGTGTTAAGATGGTGCTGGAGCGAGGTGACTTCTTGCAAGCTATGCCCAGCATACCTTCTAATTCTATCTTTTACTCTCGTTCTATGCTTCTCTACACCCTAGCTATGAGTGTAACACTACATTCTGCACTCTCCCGTTTCCTTCTCTTTGAACGGTATGCTTTGTCTGTAGAGCATGCAAGAATCAATACTTTTCGCTGTATGTTAATAGATGTGACAACAATAAATCAAATCAAATCAAAAACAATGTCCATATTACTGAATATAAATTTATATATTAGGTCTTACACAATTGTAAGTTTCTAAATCGATTAGAAATTATGAATTGACAAATTAACATCTCAGGCTCTTAAGGAGTAGATCCTAAGGGTGGGATTTACTGCGCAACCCAGTGTGTGGATTCACGGCAGTACGAGATGACTCGCCATTGGCCGGCAGCAGGACCTCCTGGCCCTGCAGTTGTCAATGGGGTCTCCCATTGAATGCAGCCCCGCCGCCGTGAGACCCACAGCGGGGCTGCCCATCGGCACGATTGGAGGATCCCATCGGCGTGAACAGCCAGAAAGTTCCAGTCTCTGTTTCCCATTTACACATATGGCCATGGCTTTCTGGACCATGTAAATATTGACAGTGTAGCAAGGGACCGCAAGTTTTAATAATCTAATAACATATCTTCAATCTCAGACAGACATCCAAATGTGACAGCATGGCGATGATTTGAAATTCAATTTTGCCTTTCAAAAGCTTGACCTCAATCTTTTCTGGATCATTCCAAGGCAGAATGCTTAAGAAGAGTATTGAAAGATTGCAAAGCACTCCCATCTCCAAAATGATAAAATCACCAAGGCTAGACATCAGCCTTTTCTAAAATTTGAACGGATAAAAATAAAACTGATACCAGTTGTTGTTGCAAACATCAGAGGAGGGAAGGTTTACTCCAAGTTCAAGGTGATTGTCAGATTTTCATCAAAAGAAAACAGTGGAGAGCAACCGAGGCGGTCCTGTCAATTCCTGTGTATCAAAGAGTTTCTTTGTGGGAAAAATGTTTAAATACCGACAAAGCCTTTCAGTCTAACAATAATAATATTGGGTCCATGCAAGGGAGGATGAGCAAAGATCTCCAGATAATGGCCCTCCCGCCCTAAATCATAGAATCCTACAGTGCAGAAGGAGGCCATTCGGTCCATTGAGTCTGCACCAACCACATTCCCACCCAGGCCCTGTTCCCATAACCCCCCATGCATTTACCCTAGCTAGTCACCCTCACACTAAGGGGAAATTTAGCATGGCCAATCAACCGAACCCACACATCTTTGGACTGTGGGAGGAAACCAGAGCACCCGGAGGAAACCCACGCAGACACGGAGAGAATGTGCAAACTCCACACAGACAGTGACCCAAGCCGGGAATTGAACCTGGGACTCTGGCGCTGTGAGGCAGCAGTGCTAACCACTGTGCCACCGTGCCGCCCTATCAATTGATAGATAAAATCACTTGCAAGTCCAAGAATGGTTTTATCAGATGTCATGTGTATGATATTAGAATACCTGTGAGTTTGTAAATGTGATTTGTTACAACTGGAGCATGTGGAATGACAAGGTGAATTTGCACTGGAGAAAGGATCCCAGATATGCTGGATTCCTTGACATAACACAGCATGCAATGGATAACGTGGCTCCGGGAAGTGAAATTAATTTTAAAAATCATCAGGACATTAATGCATACTTAATCAATGAATTGTCAGGATAGAGTTAAACACACTGATACCTGTTGGAGTGGAAGGGAAGAGGGACATAAAATTTGCATTGGGACAATTGAGGAGGATGAGAGAGAAATAATACTTAACCAAAATTATTCACAGAATTGACGCAGGTAAAAGGAGAGTTAGATAATCTTTTCTGTCCATGATTTATTAATGATATTGTAATCTATATTTGTACAATGCATTCTGATTTTCTTTGTATCATGATCCATTGCTGAAAATGTAAGTACTTGGTGGATGTACTATCAGCTTAGATTTAGTGGGCTTCCTCCAAAACAACAAGAAATAAGATTGAGCAAAGGGTGAGAGAGAGTGTCTCCCCTTCAAACTGTAAGAATATGTGCATTTGAGGGTGAGGATCCGGCATCACAATGCACTGATCCTTACTCTAAGGTTCTGTATAATCACAGTCCTGGGCTTTCTAGTGACCGCAGTTTCTGAATTGCATCAAGAAGACCCCATTGACATTGCAGAATTATGGGACAAAATGTTACAGTTCCCCCATCTTGCCAGTATGAAGGCCAAGGGGTAAAATGCAGCACATGACCTGCCAAACTGCCCACCTCAACCAGTCTCCCTCTTTACAGGAGGGATGGGGATGTGTGGGTGGTGGATGCATTGGATGGCCTGCTCACCCTTGGGTCTATTGAGGCCCTTTAGTGGTCAATTAATGGCAGGACAGGTGGATGGCCCAGCAGCTTTTATTGCATGGATTCGTGTCTGACAAGGAGGGTAGGGGGTGGCGTTTGAGTGTCCACTGTGCCCATCGGAGGCAGTTGTCATGTTATACCCACCCTTTGACCCCTGTCTCTCTCAAACACACCCCCTATTCCTCTCGCTGGGGTCCTGCTGATACCTTTGAACTTAGCTGAAGGCCTGCATCCATAACCTCTCCTTCATTGGGACTACCTATAATCCCAGCAGCGGTTCAAATCTGGTGCTGAACTGCTGGCCAATTGGATTGGCTGGCAGCTCTCTTAGGGAATTAACCCCTGTGGGATGTTAAGTGGCTGCGGGGACGATGTGGGTGCATTTCCCCTCGAATCTTCGGTTGTTGGGTTAGGAAATCCTGCCCATCGTTACCATTGCTAGAAAAGTGAATGAAAATAATAAACTATTGACAGTGCTTATTTCCCTGTGTCTGGGGGAATGTTCAAACTGTTGTGAATCATTGAGACAATTAAGTTCCTTTTACTAATTTTCAAAATTAAGCCTTGATAGACTGTAGTTTAATATCAAGCTTGTCTCTTTAGAGTTATATTAAGTTGGTATAGTTTCACTAAGGAGTCTAACAATACCAGATTAAAGTCCAACAGGTTTATTAGGTAGCAAACGCCTCTAGCTTTCGGAGCGCTGCTCCTTCGTCAGGTGAGTGGGAGATCTGCTCACAAACAGCAAACAGGGCATATAAAGACACAAACTCAATTTACAGAATAATGAATAATGATTGGAATGCGAGTCTTTCCAGCTAGTCAAGTCTTAAAGGTACAGACAATGTGAGTGGATACAGCATTAAGCACAGGTTAAAGAGATGTGTATTGTCTCCAGACAGGACAGCCAGTGAGATTTTGCAAGCCCAGGCAAGTCATGGGTGTTACAGATAGTGTGACATGAACCCAAGATCCCGGTTGAGGCCGTCCTCATGTGTGCGGAACCTGGCTATCAGTCTCTGCTCAGTGACTCTGCGCTGTCGTGTGTCGTGAAGGCCGCCTTGGAGAACGCTTACCCGAAGATCAGAGGCCGAATGCCCGTGACCGCTGAAGTGCTCCCCAACAGGAAGAGAACAGTCTTGCCTGGTGATTGTCGAGTGGTGTTCATTCATCCATTGTCGTAGCGTCTGCATGGTTTCCCCAATGTACCATGCCTCAGGACATCCTTTCCTGCAACGTATCAGGTAGACAATGTTGGCTGAGTTGCAAGAGTATGTACCGTGTACCTGGTGGATGGTGTTCTCACGTGAGATGATGGCATCTATGTCGATGATCCGGAATGTCTTGCAGCGGTTGCTGTGGCAGGGTTGTGTGGTGTTGTGGTCACTGTTCTCCTGAAGGCTGGGTAGTTTGCTGCCGACAATGATCTGTTTGCGGCTGTGCGGTTGTTTGAAGGCAAGAAGTGGGGGTGTGGGGATGGCCTTGGCGAGATGTTCTTCTTCATCAATGACATGTTGAAGGCTCCGGAGGAGATGTCGTAGCTTCTCCGCTCCGGGGAAGTACTGGACGACGAAGGGTACTCTGTCCACCGTGTCCCGTGTTTGTCTTCTGAGGAGGTTGGTGCAGTTTTTCGCTGTGGCGCGTCGGAACTGTCGATTGATGAGTCGAGCGCCATATCCTGTTCTTATGAGGGCATCTTTCAGCGTCTGGAGGTGTCTGTTGCGATCCGCCTGCTTGGATCTGCTCAGATGAGGAGGATCGCAACAGACACCTCCAGACACTGAAAGATGCCCTCATAAGAACAGGATATGGCGCTCGACTCATCGATCGACAGTTCCGACGAGCCACAGCGAAAAACCGCACCAACCTCCTCAGAAAACAAACACGGGACACGGTGGACAGAGTACCCTTCGTCGTCCAGTACTTCCCCGGAACGGAGAAACTACGACATCTCCTCCGGAGCCTTCAACATGTCATTGATGGAGAAGAACATCTCGCCAAGGCCATCCCCACACCCCCACTTCTAGCCTTCAAACAACCGCACAACCTCAAACAGACCATTGTCCGCAGCAAACTACCCAGCCTTCAGGAGAACAGTGACCACAACACCACACAACCCTGCCACAGCAACCGCTGCAAGACGTTCCGGATCATCGACACGGATCCCATCAGCAGGGGGGTGGGGATCAAAATATTAGGTCTATAAGTGTGGAGGCTGGGGACGAGCTTGGGGCTGGGACAAGGCTGGCAAAGAAGAAGAGCACTCTGGGGGAGGACGACCTCACTGAGCCTGGAGGTCTGGAGTGCTTATACTTCAATGCAAGGAGCGTAGCAGGTAAGACAGACGAACTTGGGGCCTTAATGCGCACGAGGAATTTGGATGTGGTTGCGGTGACAGAGACTTGGTTGAAAGAGGAACAGGACTGGCAGCTGAATATTCAAGGGTACAAGTGTTTTAGGCGAGACAGAGGAGGGGCCAAAAGAGGTGGGGGAGTAGCGGTGTTAGTTGGAGAGCATATTACAGCGGTGCAGAGGGAGGACAATTCAGAGGGGTCGTGTAACGAGTCACTCTGGGTGGAGCTTAGAAACAGGAAAGGCGTAGTCACTATGTTGGGGGTGTACTACAGGCCCCCCAACAGCCCAAGGGAAGTGGAAGAATGGATATGTCAGGAGATACTGGATAGGTGCGGGAAAAATAGGGTTGTTGTAGTGGGAGACTTCAATTTCCCTGGTATAGACTGGAAATCGCTGAGGGCAGGGACTCTGGATGGGGAGGAATTTGTAAAATGTGTACAGGAGGGTTCGTTGGAACAATATGTGGACAGCCCAACTAGAGAGGGGGCTATACTGGACCTGGTACTGGGGAATGAGCCCGGTCAGGTCTTCAAAGTTTTGGTAGGGGAACATGTGGCAAATAGTGACCACAATTCTGTTAGCTTTAGGATAGTGATGGAAAAGGATGAGTGGTGTCCCAAGGGTAAGGTGTTGGATTGGGGGAAGGCTAACTTTATTGGGATTAGGCAGAAATTGGCAGCTCTTGATTGGGAGAGGCTGTTTGAGGGTAAATCCACATCTGGTATGTGGCAGTCTTTTAAGGAACGGTTGTTAGGGCTACAGGACAAGCATGTACCTGTAAAAAAGAAGGATAGGAAGGGTAGGATTAGAGAACCGTGGATAACCAGGGAAATTGAGGGACTGGTCAAAAAGAAAAGAGAGGCATATGTTAGGTCCAAGCAGCTAAAAACGGAGGGAGCTCTGGAGGAGTACAAAGAAAGTAGGAAAGTACTCAAACGGGGAATTAGAAGAGCAAAAAGGGGTCACGAAATGTTCTTGGCAGACAGGATTAAGGAGAATCCCAAGGCATTTTATTCATACATTAGGAACAAAAGGGTTGTTAGGGAAAAAATCGGACCTCTCAGGGACAAAAGTGGGGACTTATACTTGGAGCCCAAAGAAGTAGGGGAGATCCTAAATGAATACTTTGCGTCGGTATTCACAAAGGAGAGGGATGTGTTGACTGGGAGTGTCTCTGAGGGGAGTGTTGAACCGTTGGAGAAAATCTCCATTACAAAGGAGGAAGTGTTAGGTTTGTTAGAGAATATAAAGACTGACAAATCCCCAGGGCCTGATGGAATCTATCCAAGGCTGCTCAGGGAGACGAGAGGTGAAATCGTTGGGCCTCTGACGCAAATCTTTGTCTCGTCACTGGACGCAGGGGAGGTCCCAGAGGATTGGAGGATAGCCAATGTGGTCCCGTTATTTAAGAAGGGTAGGAAGGATAACCCGGGTAATTATAGGCCGGTGAGCTTGACGTCCGTGGTGGGGAAGTTGTTGGAGAAGATTCTTAGAGATAGGATGTATGCGCATTTAGAAAGGAATAAACTCATTAACGATAGTCAGCATGGTTTTGTGAGAGGGAGGTCATGCCTCACTAACCTGGTGGTGTTTTTTGAAGAAGTGACCAAAATGGTTGACGAAGGAAGGGCCGTGGATGTTGTCTATATGGACTTTAGTAAAGCATTTGACAAAGTCCCTCATGGTAGGCTAGTGAAAAAGGTTGGATCTCATGGGATAAAGGGGGAGGTGGCTAGATGGGTGGAGAACTGGCTTGGTCATAGAAGACAGAGGGTGGTAGTGGAAGGGTCTTTTTCCGGCTGGAGGCCTGTGACTAGTGGTGTACCGCAGGGCTCTGTATTGGGACCTCTGCTGTTTGTGATTTATATAAATGATCTGGAAGAAGGAGTAACTGGGGTGATCAGTAAGTTTGCGGACGACACAAAACTGGCAGGACTTGCAGATAGTGAGGAACATTGTCAGAGGCTACAGAAGGATGTAGATAGGCTGGAAATTTGGGCAAGGAAATGGCAGATGGAGTTCAATCCTGATAAATGCGAAGTGATGCATTTTGGTGGGAATAATGTAGGGAGGAGCTACACGATAAATGGAAGAACCATAAAGGGTGTAGAGACGCAGAGGGACCTGGGTGTGCAAGTCCACAGATCTTTGAAGGTGACGTCACAGGTGGAGAAGGTGGTGAAGAAGGCATATGGCATGCTTGCCTTTATAGGACGGGGCATAGAGTATAAGAGTTGGGGTCTGATGTTGCAGATGTATAGAACGTTGGTTCAGTCGCATTTGGAATACTGCGTCCAGTTCTGGTCGCCACACTACCAGAAGGACGTGGAGGCTTTGGAGAGAGTACAGAGGAGGTTTACCAGGATGTTGCCTGGTATGGAGGGGCTTGGTTATGAGGAGAGATTGGGGAAACTGGGGTTGTTCTCCTTGGAAAGACGGAGGATGAGGGGAGACTTAATAGAGGTGTATAAAATTATGAAAGGCATAGATAGGGTGAACGGTGGGAAGCTTTTCCCCGGGTCGGTGGTGACGTTCACGAGGGGTCATAGGTTCAAGGTAAAGGGGGGGAGGTTTAACACAGATATCAGAAGGACATATTTTACACAGAGGGTCGTGGGGGCCTGGAATGTGTTGCCGGGCAAGGTGGTGGAGGCGGACACACTGGGAACGTTTAAGACTTATCTAGATAGCTATATGAACGGAGTGGGAATGGAGGGATACAAAAGAGTGGTTTAGTTTGGACCAGGGAGCGGCGCGGGCTAATTGTTCCTTGTTTCTCGTTTCAAGGCTTCATTCTATGATCAACTTGCTGGTGGCAGTACAGAGCGAGACTGCGGATAGTTGGGAACCGGTCTCGGGGGCAGGGAATTCATATGGTGTTCGTAGAAGTGGAAATGAATAGGGTTGGGAAGCATTTTCCGATCAGGGCCAGTGTGATCTCCTGGACTCGTTTCGATCGCCTCAGGGGGTCGGAGAGGAATTTCCCAGATTTTTTTTTCCCCATATTGGCCCTGAGGTTTTCACTCTGGGTTTTCGCCTCTCCCTGGAGATCACATGGTCTGGAATGGGGGGGGTGGGGGTGAGCTAATAGGTTGTGATGAACAAAGCATCGTAGCTGTGAGGGACAGCTCGGTGGATAGGATATTAGTATGTAGATAGGCTGGAAAATTGGGCGGGGATCCTGGATTCAGGATTCAATCCTGGATTCAGGATTCAATCCTGGACCGGGGAGCGGCGCGGGCTTGGAGGGCCGAAGGGCCTGTTCCTGTGCTGTATTGTTCTTTGTTTGTTCTTTGTTCATCTCACGTGAGAACTCCATCCACCAGGTACACAGTACATACTCTTGCAACTCGGCCAATGTTGTCTACCTGATACGCTGCAGGAAAGGATGTCCCGAGGCATGGTACATTGGGGAAACCATGCAGACGCTATGACAACGGATGAATGAACACCGCTCGACAATCACCAGGCAAGACTGTTCTCTTCCTGTTGGGGAGCACTTCAGTGGTCACGGGCATTCGGCCTCTGATCTTCGGGTAAGCGTTCTCCAAGGCGGCCTTCACGACACACGACAGCGCAGAGTCACTGAGCAGAGACTGTTAGCCAGGTTCCGCACACATGAAGACGGTCTCAACTGGGATCTTGGGTTCATGTCACACTATCTGTAACCCCCACAACTTGCCTGGACTTGCAAAATCTCACTGGCTGTCCTGTCTGGAGACAATACACATCTCTTTAACCTGTGCTTAATGCTCTCTCCACTCACATTGTCTGTACCTTTAAGACTTGATTAGCTGTAAAGACTCGCATTCCAATCATTATTCTTTATTCTGTAAATTGAGTTTGTGTCTTTATATGCCCTGTTTGCTGTTTGTGAGCAGATCTCCCACTCACCTGACGAAGGAGCAGCGCTCCGAAAGCTAGTGGCGTTTGCTACCAAATAAACCTGTTGGACTTTAACCTGGTGTTCTTAGACTCCTTATTGTGTTTACCCCAGTCCAACGCCGGCATCTCCACATCATAGTTTCATTAATTCAGCCTCTCAAGGGCAATGCAGGAGGTTAGCACTATTCAGATTCTCAGCTTCAATCCACTTCATATGCTTTTGCCACTCGCGTTGCACTTCGTAGAAGCATTGGAGTAGGCAAGAATAGTGATACAATAGGTACTAAAGGTAAGCACCATGGTGAATAGTTCAATATGTGAAAATGCTCAGCTTCTGCTCCCATTCAAAGTATTCATTTATTCAATGCTACCTTTAAATTGACTAAAATTTTCTACGATGTGTACTGCTGAATTCTCAATGACATTTTTTTAAAAATTGTATGCTTCCTGGGCAGGGATGAAACTTTTAAATGCAGATTGCATATTTCTTGATGGATCCTCAGGTTTGGAAGGGAAGACATGTGACAATAGTGCTCTGAACTTTGATGAAAGACCTCTTCAAAAAGCGTTTTTGAATTAAATATTGGTGACCAAGCCTCTCTGATCATCGAGATGAAAGCTACTGTTTGATTTGCCTTGTCACTCTCTGTCTTCCATCTTCTCAAATTTATCCTCTTTTCCCTTGTGGCTCCTGAGTTTGACCTCTGGCACAGTTGCTCACGGTAATGACTGATCTCTTGATTGTGGAGTGTGCGGTCAGTTACCACATCTGGAGATTTCCTTGTTCTCTTCTCCCATTCTCCTCCATTGATCTGGAATTGTCTCTCTGGTGATTGTCCCTTTAAGGGTCCACCTGCAGAGTAAGGGCCACATGACCCGGGGAACCAACTGGGGAGCAGTGATCACTTTCTCAGAACTTTCTCAGGACCTGACTTGCAATAACCTTTACCTGTCATGAATGTGTTATTGTTTTTCTCTTAACTGGTGAACAAGAATGATTACATTGACGACAAGAGTAATAGCCAGCCTCGAACTGTGAGTATACAGTTTCCATTGAAGTTCAGACAAAGAAGGGTAATTACAAAAATGCCCCTATTTGGACAGATAGATCCTTTTGCCTCCATTGAGGACTGGACACAATACACAGAGTGTTCAGGCTATTACTTTCAGGCAGATGGAATAGAGGAGGAGGGGAAAAGAAAGGCAATTCTAGTAAGTGTGTGTGAAACTCAAACTTATAATCAGATTCACAGTCTCAGATGCTCAATTGCTCCCGACTCCATTTCACTCAGTGAGCTTGTGGAAATGCACAGCACTCACTTTCTTTTGGAGAGGTCCTTAGAGAATTTCCAGAGTCAATGTTGACCGAATATTGGTAAAGTCTCAAGAAAGTGCCCTAAAAAGTCTCCATTTGTGAGTCAAAAGTTCTCTTCATATGCAGTGTAACCATGACTAATGTCCAGGAGCAATGGACCAGTGAAAGTTGAGCAAGGCTTTAAATTGTACTTTCCACCTTCACCAACAATTTTTTTACTCCTGTTCAGCTGATTACTTTTAGGAGACGTCATTAAATGCAGTGCTAGCCAGTAAGCTCGCTCATCTTTTTAATTTGAGTTATTATCCTCAGGGTGACTGACGCTAGCACACGCTTTTATCAAGATGTTGGTTGAACTAAAGTGAGGTTAAAAATACGCAGATACTCAAATATACTCCTCTCATAACTGCAAAATACTTTGATCGTTGGTGGCTAACCTCCATAAAGGGCAGGATAGATTTATTTATAGTCTCAATTTTCACCTCAAAATTTTTCTGATCCTCTGGATGTTTCTCTAGTATCTTCTAATATACAAACCCTCACTGACGTCCATGCTGTCCTCTCACATACTTCACTGTCTGGTGACCGCCCTCTATTCAATCGAGCATTTTGGCCTGCCCACTTGCTGTGTAATATGAGCAATGAATCTTCATTTATAAACCTACTCGTATATTCTTCATTTCACAATACTCCTATCCCTTTTGTTTTAAATGTGCTCCAACTCCAGCTGCACAAGCTGAACACTTTCAACAAGTCTGTCAGTGCATCTTTCAGTATCTAGTTGTGGAGCACTTAAACATTCAGAGGAACACTTTCTGGAGGATTCTAGTAATTTAGGAAGGAGCGATGAATAAATGGATATTTTGAAAGATAGAACAAGCTGAACTGCTTCTCATGGGAAAGGGACAGGGTCAATGAATATCTGGCAGTTATTGCCACTGCTGGAATCTGACTTCACGAGGAGCTTCATCGAGTTGTTTATCAATCTTATTTCACAAGATTGGCTCTGGACGACAATGTATTTCAAGAAGCATCTGCCATTTGTCTCCTTGAAGACCATACAGCAACAGTTGTGAATTCGACTAGCCTTTTGAGCAGCATGCATAGTGAGCGCACTGGCCAAATAGATTTCGGGCATTCGGGAGGGGTCTTCCTGACAGCTGCTCCCAACTAGTGATATTGAAGTCTACATTCTGTGACATGTTAATGCTCCTGACAACAACTGAGAACTGATAGCCAGAACACGGCCATATACTGAGGATGCAGCAAGCTGCATTACAAGTGCAGAAAAGAGTCGGTCAGCCAACCTCCCCCTTCAACAGTACACCATGTCAGAGAGGTATAGCTGAAATTCGACAGCAGGACAATTTATCCACCAAAGTAGTAGGGAAGGCACAGCAGCGTATCATCTTAAACATGCATGCCCATCTTTCATAAAGACAAAACACATTTGCCTTAAACTTTAGCCATTATTTATTTTTCAACATAATGGTTTCCACCTAATTGCCAAAAACAGCTTTTATACAAAAAAGATTTGAGTGAAAGAAAGTGAGGCATCAAGGAAAGGCCCGCTCAGTAAGAGCCTGACAATAGTATAAATTGCTTCCTTCAGCAGTTCAATCCTTGTGCTACGTTCTTGCTCTTCCTCAATTCTCCTGCTGTGCCAATGCTTGATGCTGCTAATCTCCCACAACTATGTGGAAGTTATTTTGGATGAATATGTTGTGCAATACAGAGCACATTTCTACATGAGCTTTGATATCATTCTCACTGATGTTAATAAAGGAAAGCTTTCATTTATGGAGTATATCTTGTCCTTGGAATGTCCCAGAACATTTCAGAGCCCATAAATTATTGTTGAAGTATAGTCACTTTACTTAGGTAACAGAATCACAGAATTGTTGCAGCGCAGAAGCCTTTATATCGACACCAGCTCTCTAAATGAGCATCATGTCTTAGTGCTATTTTCCTGCTATTTCCTCGTACCCCTGCACATTGTTTCTATTCAAGTAATCATCTAATGCCTTCTTGAATATCTCGATTGAGCCTGCCCCCAACGCATTCCAGGCAGCGCATTCCAGACCCAAACCACTCGTTGTGTGAGAAAGCTTTTTCTCAGATCACATTTGCTTCTTTTGCAAGTCACCATAAATTTGTGCTCACTTGTTCTTGATCCTTTTACTAGGGGAACAGTTTCTCCCTATCTACTCTGTTCCATCCCCTCATCATTTTGTACATCTATATCAAATCTTCTCTTAGCTTTCTTCTCTCTAAACAGAACAGTCCCAACATCTCCAATCTATCCTCATAACTAAAGTTTCTCATCCCTGGAACCATTCTTGTAAACCTCTTCTGCACTCTGTCCAACGCGCTCACATCCTTCTTATTGTTGGTGCCCAAAGCTGTAAACAATACTCCAGCTAAGGTCTAACTAGTGCCTTGTATAATTTCAGCATAACCTCCTTGCTCTGTACTCAATAGCCCTATTACTAAAGCCCAGAATACTGTATGCTTTATTAACTGCACTTTCCACCTGTCCTGCCACCTTCAGTGTAGCCACAGCAAATGATTTGCACAATCAATATATGAGGTTAATGATCACTTAATTTCTCAGGGACATTATTTGAGGGAAAATGTTTTCCACAGTGTCAGGAAAATGGCTTGCTCTTTAAATAGTGTCATGGGGCCTTTTATATCAATGAGGTCTCCATTTAAAATGGCATCCGACAATGCAATAACCCCTCAATGTAGCACTGAGTTTCCAGCTTAGGTTGCATGTTCCTGCTGTGAGGCTTAAATCTACAACAATTTGACTCAGTTGTGAATGTTACCAACCAAGCCAAGAGTGTAGGTAAACTTCCTGCAACCATTGTGGCAGGGCCAGCCTCCTTCAGCCTGACACCTTCCTGCTCCTTCTCCACCTTTTCTTCTTTCTGCTATACCTCTAACACTTACAGCAAAATAATCACTGCTGGTGTACACATTCTGCAGCGTGGACTGAAGTAAATCAATCTGTTTCTTGTAATAGTTTATTTTCCTCTTCATATTGGGACTCAAATTCAAAATGGAGATGAGCAGGACTTTCTTCTCTCAGTTAATCTTAAGAATTCACTACCCGAGAGAGCAGTGGAGACTGGGTTATTGAATATATTCAAGGCTGAGTGGACAGAATATTTTGATGCATAGGAGGTTGAGTCAAAGGTTTTGATGGGCAGGTGCAAAAGTGGAATTAAAGCCACAATCAAATTGGCCATGAATTTATTGCATAGTGAAGCAGGCTCGAGGGACCAAATGTCTTACTCTTGCTCCTACTTCTTATGTTATTATAGTCTTATGCTCTCTGTCAATAGTTTTTGTTCAGTAAGAAGTCTCACAACACCAAGTTAAAGTCCAACAAGTTTATTTGGAATCACAAGCTTTCGGAGCGCTGCTTCTCATCAGGTGAGTGAACCACTCACCTGATGAAGGATCGGCACTCCGAAAGCTCGTGATTCCAAATAAACCTGTTGGACTTTAACCTGGTGTTGTGAGACTTCATACTGTGCCCACCCCAGTCCAACGCCGGCAACTCCACATAATAGCTTTTGTTGCTTTAGCACAAGCTTTACAATGACATAATTAGAAGATTAAGTACTGGAAGGTGGGCAGATGCAAATTTGCACAATTCCCTTTAATAAGCCAGAAACATTATTGTGGCTCTGTGCACCAATACATGGTAAATTTGCTTCAGTCCTTGCAGGAATTTTCAAAACATGGTTAAAAATGTTTTAATGTGTCTTGAATGCTAATGCACCAAATGACTCCATATTAATGCACATACTCGATCATGGATTGAACAGATCCTGGGAAAGCCTGACAAACATTTGCTAACTAGGAGCTGACTTCAGAGATTTGGGTTGATTAAATACTGGGGAAATCTCCATCTGCTTTAGTTCTGACTGGAGAACCCAATCCATGGATGGAAAGGAAATTTCCATCAAAATTGTACATCAATGTTAATCAAACAGCATAAGCAAAACATTTTAAAATGGGTATTTTAGCCCATGTGGATTAATTCAGTTGTGATGTCCTCAGTGCTTTGTGATGCATTATCCAATCTACAATAACCTCTTACTCTTAGCTGTTCAAATTGATCCAACCACATGGCAAATCCATTTCTTATGAGTTTAGAATAATAGTCACATCCTATTTGCTTTTCCATGTTCTCTCGGATAGTTATGGCCTAAACGTTGATCTTGAGCATCCTGTATAAGATCGAACACATAAAAGAACATTGGAAGGTCCGTCTCGTTCTCCAAAAAGTACATTCTTTCTACAAATACAAGAGACATTTTGGGAAAATGCTATCAACATTTGGATCTGGTGGGTTGACAGAAACCTCAAAGTAAACTTGTTGGATTTGCCAAGCAAACTGCTAGGAAGACTCAGTTTAAATCAATGTCTTTGGGAAGCTAGCTTTAGGAAAGCCAGCAAGCTTTTCTTTGGGGGTTGCAGCTGGCATTGTCAGACCAGCATCTCAGAATCTCGTGTCCTCTCCCTCATCATGCTGAAAGACCTTGTCCAATGTGGAATACAGCAAATCACAATACAGGCCTTTCTCTGTGGGCTATATTGCGAGCAGGCATCAGATCAATCCAGACAAAGGAATTGCTGCTTAAGGACTTCGGTGGCCTGTTTGGTGAAGGCTCCAGTTGAGCCATGGGGCTTATCATAATCCAGTTTGATCACTGAACATGGGTTTCTCATGTGTACATGAGATAGGAAATAAAATGATGGAGAAACTCAGCAGGTCTGGCCACATCTGTGGAAATAGAAACCTAAGTTAACGTTTCAAGTTCAATATGATTCTTCTTCAGAATTCAGGAGGGGCTTTGACACCAAGCAGGGTGTGCTGGGGCAAAGCATGGCAAGATGAAGGACTGCTACGATATAAATGCATCATGGCAACTGACAGGAAAGCAGGCAAATGCTTGAGCTGCTGAGCAATCCATGAAAGTGGACTCATCTTAAGGCACACACGGCAATGTGGACACAGTCAATAATGCCTTGAAGCCTGACATTTGTGCACATGCGAGGGTTTTATTCTGTTGCTCCATTTGGGAAAATGATGAACATGTTTCAGTGAACAATCAAGCAAGGTTCCAGTGAAAACATGTGCGGGGGTTGGGATGCGCCATTAACCCCTGTCCATTGATTCTGATGCTGGCAGCGTGCAAACTTTGTGCTGCTTGCTCATTTAACTGATTGTACTGTGCAGCCAGTGCCAAGTGTGCTGTCCAGTGGCTGCACATTGAAGCAAGGAGATCAAGATTGTGAGAGGTGAGGCAACTTAAAGGGAGCCTGTAAATTTTAAAGGAGGGAGACATTCTGGCTGAAGTTGGTTTTGCAACTGGTTGCAGAAGAAAGCGTGAGCAAGGAGAAGCCTAAATCATGGCACACTGTGGCTGGAAGATTTTCCAATGCAGCACTGGAGACATTGGCCAATGGGTTGTAGAGGAGAGGGGAGAACATCTATCCCAGGGGGCTAGGAATCCCACCTGATAAATTCTCAGAAGACACTGCGTTCAGATAGCTGTGCTGATCAATGCCACAGTCCAGCGCCACAGACTTGGATGCAGTTCTGCAATAAATCTAATGACAAAAGGTCAAGGTCAATAAATGCTTCTTCAAATGCCATAAATTACCAACTGCACCATCATTCACTTCTCAATGCACCAAACCCCCATCACTCACCTACCAAAACTCAATTAATGATGGCACATACCCAACAGCCATAACCTCACTCCTCCTTACACTTAGCAATGCTGCAAGCTTCACACTTGCATCTCACAGCTTGGAGACACTGCCAGCTATTCAATCAGGGCAAACACATCACCCAACCACATGGCACCACATTCATTGATGCACCTTTGTCACTCATGCAGAACCAGGTGGCACATAACCAGAGACAGCAGAACCTAACGGAGAAGGACAGGTATGGCTTTATGTCCCAATCCCAATGGTATCCCAATGGATACCAATTGCTTTCACTAAAAATGGCTATGACTGAGTCCATGTTCAATGATAGTGCTGAAACTTAGAGGAGAATGTCCTCATACCTAATCCTCTTCCTCACATCCCAGGTCACCCCTCCAAGCACACCACATCCCTCTTCTGATTTAGAAATGGCAAGGGGTGTAAGCACGTACCTCTTGCTTCACCCGGCAAACCCTACCCGTGACCCTTTCTCTTTTCAGGTACCCAAGAACTGCAACCTGGCCAGGCAATGATAAAAGAGAAATCAGATGGAAGGGCAGGATGACAGTGATGAAGAACAAACACAATCAGTCACTTTCATACTCTCAGCCACCGGCTCAAACACTGAGACTACATGTACTTCAGAAGATTACTTTGATGCCACTCTTATGTAACAGTGGACTGAGTGGACTGGGATGTCACATACATCACCTACACCAGCCTGGAAACAGTGAGATGTCACCTTCACAGCCACAGGTAATGCTGTCTTTGCCCTGCTCTGAGGCAGCAGTTGTGACTTCAGCAAGTGGCAGATTTCAGTGAGGCCTACTTTGTGACATCTAAGATTCACAAAAATAAAAGCAAAAAACCGTGGATGCTGGAGATCTGAAATAAAAAGAGAAAGTATTGGAAAAACTTAGCAGCTCTGGCAACAGCAGTAGGGAGAGAAATAGAGTTAACATTTCGAGTCCAATATGACTCTACTTTGGAACCAAGAAGAGGAGTTATATCAGACTCAAAATGTTAATTTTGTTTCTCCCTACATGGATGCTGCCAGACTGACCAGTTTTCCCGCACTTTCTGTTTTAATTATGCAAGGCTCCTCACTGTTCCTTTTTGAGATTAGGGTCGGAGATTGGTCATTGAACACTGTTGTGTAGATACAGCCTTCTGCTGAGAACCCTTCTCCTTCCTTTCCTCCTTCTTCCAGCACCCTGTCCTGCTCTGTGGCATCTCTCCTCATTCTCCCCGTTATGATACAAACCAAGGAACGTGCAAGCAAAGGCATTCGTGTCTGGGAGCAAAGGATCTCAATCTCTCTTCATACCAATCTGAGGTCTCTATTTGTTTCAAGAAGACAACCATCATCCCAGCACCAAAGAAAAGCCAGACAGTGTGCCTTAATGATTATCATCCGGAGGTTCTGACATCCATCTTTATAAGTTTTTAAAGTTTATTTATTAGTCACAAGTAAGGCTTACATTAACACTGTGATGAAGATACTGTGAAATTCCCCTAATCGCCACAGTTCAGCACCTGTTCGGCTCAATGCACGTAACCAGCACGTCTTTCAGAACATGGGAGGAAACCGGAGCGCCCGGAGGAAACCCATGCAGACACGAGGAGAATGTGCAAACTCCACACAGACAGTGACCCCAGCCGGGAATCGAACCCAGGTCCCTGGCGCTGTGAAACAGCAGTGCTAACCACTGTGCTACCGTGCCGCCCGTTATGAAGTGCTTCGAAAGGATAGTCATGGCAGGAATCAATTCCGGACTCCCGGATTGCCTGGATCCATTACAGTTTGCCTATTCTGCAACAGCTAGGCAAATAGACACAACAGACACCTCCTCCCTGGCTCTGCACTCAACCCCGGAACACCTAGATAACAAGGACACCTATGTCAGACTCCTATTTATTGACTACAGCTCAGCCTTTAACACCATTATTCCTATGAAACTCATCTCCAAACTCCATGGCCTGGGGCTCGGCTCCTCTCTCTGCGACTGGATCCTGAACTTCCGAACCCACAGACCATAATCAGTAAGGATAGGCAACACCTCCTCCACGATCATCCTCAACACCGGTGCCCCACAAGGCTGTGTCCCCTTACTATACTCCTTATACACCTATGACTGTGTGACCAAATTCTTCTACAACTCGATTTCCAAGTTTGCTGATGATGACACTTGTGCGGATCTCAAACAATGATGAGACGGAGCACAGGAAAGAGATAGAGAATCTGGTGAACTGTGCGACGATAATCATCTCGCCCTCAATGTCAACAAATGGAGGAGATAGTCATCAGCTTCAGGAAGCGTAGTGGAGGGCATGCCCCTGTCTATATCAATGGGGAATAGAAATGGTTGAGAGTTTAAAGTTTTTAGGTGTCCCGATCACCAACAACCTGCCCTGGTCCCTCCATGCTGATGCTATAGTTAAGAAAGCCCACCAATGCCTCTACTTTCTCAG
The DNA here is from genome assembly GCF_964213995.1 of Mustelus asterias. Taxonomy (NCBI): domain Eukaryota; kingdom Metazoa; phylum Chordata; class Chondrichthyes; order Carcharhiniformes; family Triakidae; genus Mustelus; species Mustelus asterias. The sequence goes on from NC_135810.1 coordinate 80,531,243, forward strand.
AAGACTAAGGAAATTTGGTATATCCACTACGGCTCTCATCAACTTGCACAGATGCACCATAGAAAGCATTCTTTCTGGTTGTATCACAGCTTGGTACGGCTCCTGCTCTGTCCAAGACCGCAAGAAACTGCAAAGGGTCGTGAACGAAGCCCAGTCCATCACTCAAACTAGCCTCCCACTCATTGACACTGTATATACTTTCCACTGCCTTGGAAAAGCAGCCAGCTAAATTAAGGTGAGGCAATGGCCTAGTGGTATTTTCGCTAGACTATTAATTCAGAAACTCAGCTAACGTTCTGGGGGACCCGGGTTCGAATCCAGCAGATGGTGGAATTTGAATTCAATAAAAAAAATCTGGAGTTAAGAATCTACTGATGACCATGAAACCATTGTTGAGTGTCAGAAAAACCCATCTGGTTCACCAATGTCCTTTAGGGAAGGAAATCTGCTGTCCTTACTCGGTCTGGCCTACATGTGATCACAGAGCCGCAGCAATGTGATTGACTCTCAACTGCCCTCCAAGGGCAGCTGGGGATAGGCAATAAATGCTGGCCAGCCAGCAACGGCCATGTCGCACAAGTGAATTTTTTAAAAAAGGACCCCATGCACCCCAGACATACCCTCTTCCACTTCTTCCATTGGGAAAAAGATACAAAAGTTTCAGGACACGTACCAACCGACTCAAGAGCAACTTCTTCCCTGCTGCCATCAGACTTTTGAATGGACTTATCTTGCATTAAGTTGATCTTTCTCTACACCCTAGCTATGACTATAACACTACATTCTGCACTCTCTCATTTCCTTCTCTATGAACGGTATGTTTTGTCTGCAGAGCGCACAAGAAACAATACTTTTTACTGGATACTAATACATGTGACAATAATAAATCAAATCAAATCAAATCAAATCTCCTTGAAGTCAGCACATTCCAAACCTCTCCCCATAGACTTTGGCAACTTCAAATAACTCTCAAACTGTCAAACACTTCCACAATTGTAGCAAATCCAGTAGAAATCAATCAGCAACAGAAGTGAAAGTCGCTGATGATCCTCTTGAATCAAAGAAAATGCTGTGGATGCTGGAATCTGAAATAAAAACAGAAAATGCTGGAAAGATTCAGCAATTCCAGCAGCATCTGTGGAGAGAGAAACAAAGTTAACATTTCTCTGAAGAAGAGTCGGATTGAACTTGAAACGTTAACTCTATTTCTCGCTTCACAGATGCTGCCAGACTTGCTGAGCTTTTCCAGCATTTTCTGTTTTTATCCCTTTTAATAGCCTTGCTGATGGATCCATGTTTCGGCTGGATGCATGGACCGCTGTGTGAGGTTTAAGAAAGGAGGTTAGCTGGAGCAATGAACTCCAAAATAACATTGCTGTCATTGAATCAGCTTTACATGCTATTGACCTCATGACCTGCCCCATCTGCATACTTGATGATGGATGCACTCTGCATGCTTGTGGATGCCCTCACCAAAGTGAGGTACAGCGGAGCCAGTGGATGTCATTTGTGAGACAATACCACATGGCAAGAAACAGGAACTTAGCTGCTTTCTGAGCAGAGGTTGGGAACTACAGGTCCTGACATGCCTCGAGTGTTTCTGCACAGGCATGCATTGGGAGCAGGGTACATAGCTGCAGCTCAACATTGAGAAATCTTCAGGCCATGGCAAATGCCACATGCGCCTGAGTGAGAAAAAACTGGTCCCAGGCATTGGGCGCCCCTAACGAGAGGAGTCCCAGGACAGGGGGCAGGGAGAAGGAGAGGTTTCTAAGCGGTAGAGGGAACCCAGATTGAGAACCCAGGCAGTGGAGAAAGAGGAGAGAGAGAGAGGACACCAGGACAAGGAAACCACTGGGAGGAGACCACCAGTAGGGACCATTAGAACATAGAACATAGAACATAGAACATTACAGCGCAGAACAGGCCCTTCGGCCCACGATGTTGCACCGACCAGTTAAAAAAAAACTGTGACCCTCCAACCTAAACCAATTTCTTTTCGTCCATGAACCTATCTACGGATCTCTTAAACGCCCCCAAACTAGGCGCATTTACTACTGATGCTGGCAGGGCATTCCAATCCCTCACCACCCTCTGGGTAAAGAACCTACCCCTGACATCGGTTCTATAACTACCCCCCCTCAATTTAAAGCCATGCCCCCTCGTGCTGGATTTCTCCATCAGAGGAAAAAGGCTATCACTATCCACCCTATCTAAACCTCTAATCATCTTATATGTTTCAATAAGATCCCCTCTTAGCCGCCGCCTTTCCAGCGAAAACAATCCCAAATCCCTCAGCCTCTCCTCATAGGATCTCCCCTCCATACCAGGCAACATCCTGGTAAACCTCCTCTGCACCCTCTCCAAAGCCTCCACATCCTTCCTGTAATGTGGGGACCAGAACTGCACACAGTACTCCAAGTGCGGCCGCACCAGAGTTGTGTACAGTTGCAACATAACGCTACGACTCCTAAATTCAATCCCCCTACCAATAAACGCCAAGACACCATATGCCTTCTTAACAACCTTATCTACTTGATTCCCAACTTTCAGGGATCTATGCACACATATACCTAGATCCCTCTGCTCCTCCACACTATTCAAAGTCCTCCCGTTAGCCCTATACTCAACACATCTGTTATTCCTACCAAAGTGAATTACCTCACACTTCTCCGCATTAAACTCCATCCGCCACCTCTCGGCCCAACTTTGCAACCTGTCTAAGTCTTCCTGCAAACTACAACACCCTTCCTCACTGTCTACCACACCACCGACTTTGGTGTCATCAGCAAATTTGCTAATCCACCCAACTATACCCTCATCCAGATCATTAATAAATATTACAAACAGCAGTGGCCCCAAAACAGATCCCTGAGGTACACCACTTGTAACCGCACTCCATGATGAATATTTACTATCAACCACCACCCTCTGTTTCCTATCCGCTAGCCAATTCCTGATCCAATTTCCTAGATCACCCCCAATCCCATACATCTGCATTTTCTGCAGAAGCCTACCATGGTGAACCTTATCAAACGCCTTACTAAAATCCATATATACCACGTCCACTGCCCTGCCCCCATCCACCTCCTTGGTCACTTTCTCAAAAAACTCAATAAGGTTAGTAAGGCACGACCTACCTGCCACAAAACCATGCTGACTATCACCTATCAATTCATTACTCTCCAAATAACTATAAATCCTATCCCTTATAATTTTTTCCAACATCTTGCCGACAACAGAAGTGAGACTCACCGGTCTATAATTCCTGGGGAAGTCTCTGTTCCCCTTCTTAAACAATGGGACAACATTCGCTAACCTCTAATCTTCTGGTACTATACCAGAGGCCAACGACGACCTGAAGATCAGAGCCAGAGGCTCTGCAATCACTTCTCTTGCCTCCCAGAGAATCCTTGGATAAATCCCATCCGGACCAGGGGATTTATCTATTTTCAGACCCTCCAGAATATCCTGCACATCCTCCTTATCAACTGTAATACTGTCTATTCTACTCCCTTGCAACCCAGTGTCCTCCTCAGCTATATTCATGTCCCCTTGCGTGAACACCGAAGAGAAAATTAGGAAGGGGAGCAAAGAAAGAGCAAAAGAAAGAAATAGAAAGCAAGTGCAGTTGACAGGATCCAAGTAGTGAGAAGACTTGGAGAGCTATAAAGGCGGGAAAAAGCTGGTGACTCTATGCTGTGGGCCGCTGGGAAAGCTAATCCTTTGGTGCAGTGACGTTCTGTTCAGTGCAGCTGAAGAGCTCAAGTTGTGCCTGTCAGTTGATGCTGATGTGCAGAGTTGGGACCTCAAGGTAACAGAGTCTTGGGAGATGCAATTGAAATCCTCGGGGGTGAGCATCATTGTGGCAGTCCAAGTTAGAGGTAATTCCAATGCTAGTTCTTTGAAAGGGATGAGTGAAGACTGAAAATCCCATGGGAGAACAAGTTTTTAATGAGATTGTATCATTCTTTGTGAAGATGGAAGTCTGGATGGTTTGTTAAGAAATCCATGGGATCTGTCTTGGTTGCTTTTGCTATTTAATGTATTGTGAGTGTTAGACATTAGTTTGCCTGTCAATTCACACTTACCTCCCATTAACGCTGAATGCTAAGATAGATACTGTAAATAGTTCTTTTTTTCTGACCTTGTATAGTAGAGTTAATTTTGTTTATTCAGAAAATCTGGAAACTTGTGGCTTAATTCTCTTATTAAGTACCTGGGATCTTAAACTTTGTCTACATTAAACTAAAGATTACTAGTCCCTCAGTGGATCATACCAAAAATACATATCCATAGTGCAACAAATTGCCTCTACATTTGGCAGTCTTTATTTCTGGCCTGGTTTATTTTATTAATTACTGACAGGATTTAAATATATGGCCCTGGCCAGAAGACAGGAAGGAAAATATACATCTATGTCAACCTGGCTACACTCTAAAAATAAACATTTTTATTTTTAAAAAGTGCCCTGGCCTCATACCAGAGGAATTTCTAGTCTTCAGAAAACTAGCAGGCACCTCATTATCTTTAACAATGCCCTCTACAACAGTTGGCAATCCAATTCCAACAAAATACACCAACACCCTTTTACATTTCTAATACAGAGCTCCAGCCAATACAAGTGTGTCTGCAAAAGACAAAAGGGACCCAGACTCTTCCATTAAACTCCTCAAGATTCTAGGCCTGGGAAAATACATTTGTGCAACACCCAGGAGAAGGAGTGGGACGTATGTCACATGACCTTCTGATGCGCTATCAATAAGGCGAAAGACTACCGGTGTGCCAATACAAGTATAGGCTTTTATTCACAACAGAATCAGGAGCAGATCCCAACAAATAACCGACCTGGACTGAACAAGGGGGAGGAGACAGCCACCTTTATACTAGGTGCCGAGGGGAGGAACCAAACTGGAAGGGGGTGTGTCCAGGTATGACAAACACACACAACGGTGGTCCATATAGGACAAAGGCACAACTGAGGTCCACCACATTCACCCCTTCCTTTTAAAAAAACAAAACGGGGGTGAAGCGGAAACAATATTACAAGTCCAGACGAACCGGTGGCTTGATCCGCCGTCGCGATCGTCGTAGTGCAGGTCGCAGAGTCGTCCGAGCAGGGAGCGATATCGGCCCAGGCTCCATACAGTGAGCGTCGAGAAAAGGCGCCAGATGGTGTGAAGCGGACCGATCCATCGTCCCGTCCAGTCGTCGGGTACTGCGTGGCGACGGCTCCGGCGACTCAAGCAAGCTGTACACAGGGGCGAGAGGAGTGGACAGTGGCCCTGGTGGCGTATGGGGAACAGTGGGAACCGGAGCTAGGGGGTGGGGGCCGCAACAGGCTCTGGGCGCACTACATTGGGGACAGGGACTGAGGGAGGAAGAGGCGCCGCAATCTCCGAGTGGACAACACAGGGAACAGTGGGGCGGAAGGATGTGGTGACCTCAGGGGCACCCGCGGGTGCCAAATCACGGACAGAAACCGTGTCCTCCCGCCCATCAGGGTACGCTACGTAAGCGTATTGAGGATTAGCGTGGAGCAATTGGACCTCCTCGACCAAGGGATCTGCCTTATGGGTCCGGACATGCTTCCGAAGCAGGACGGGCCCCGGGGACATCAGCCAATCCGGGAGCCAAGTACCCAAGGAGGACATCCTGGGAAACGAAAACATCCGCTCGTGAGGGGTCGTATTGGTCGCTGTGCACAAGAGTGACCTAATGGAATGTAATGCGTCCGGAAGGACGCCTTACCAACGGCTGACTGGAAGGCCCCTAGACCCCGTAGCGCTAATAGAACGGGATGCAGGGTAAGACCCGAGATTGTGAGAGACCGCTTCTAACGTTTCAGCCATCGTGGCTGTTCTTCGGAGATCTAGGTCATCTTGTTCCAGCAGGCGCTGCCGGATGTATGTAGACTCAATGCCCTCAACGTAGGTGTCGCGGATCAGGTCCTCCGCGTTCTGAGCGGCTGTAACAGTCACAAGCTCGAGCTAGGACCCGCAGGGCGCGCAGAAATTGGGCGCACGATTCTCCTGGCTGCTGCTTGCGAGTAGTCAGGAGATGTCTGGCGTAAACCACGTTAGGGCTCTTTCGGAACTGCCCTTTTAGGAGTTCGATAGCGTCCGCGTATGTAGCAGCGTCCCGGAAGATTCCATAGACAGCTTCGCTTACCCGGGCGCGGAGCACGTGGAGTTTAGCGGCATCGGTGTCGATGGCCGTAGCGGTGTCGACGAATGCTTCGAAGCAGTCCAACCAATGATCAAATTTATCAGAGGCTCCAACCTCTTGAGGGTCTAATGCTAACTTGTCGGGTTTTAGAAACTGCTCCATGCTGGTCAACTGTTGTGAATAAAATTGATGCGCTATCAATAAGGCGAAAGACTACCGGTGTGCCAATACAAGTGTAGGCTTTTATTCACAACAGAATCAGGAGCAGATCCCAACAAATAACCGACCTGGACTGAACAAGGGGGAGGAGACAGCCACCTTTATACTACGTGCCGAGGGGAGGAACCAAACTGGAAGGGGGTGTGTCCAGGTATGACAAACACACACAACGGTGGTCCATTTAGGACAAAGGCACAACTGAGGTCCACCACACCTTCCCCAACTGCTAGAACCTATAATATTGCCATGTGGAACTGAACCCAGGCAGTCGACCATTTTACCACTGAGCAGGTAGCAGCAGAAAGATCTCTGTCCAGGTTTTTAATTGCCTGGCCCTCATCTACACTGTGAACTACTGGAACATTTAGACTTCTGTATCGGCATCTTCAAGGCTAACTCAACTCTAGCTGCCTTTTCCCATTGTGGAAGTCCTCATTTCTGGAAAGACGGATCACCCTCTTTCGCTGTACAAGTGCAAAGTAGACGATGTGAAAACCCCTTCCCACGACTGGTGTTTGAGTAAAATAAACCAACCCTGTGTGATATCATTACCCTACTTTAGGACTCTTGTATTAGGGCATTAGGAGTGTTTATTTTTTGTTAAGAAATGCATTTGTGGTTGAGCCTAAAACCTAGTGTCCATGTAAGAGTTCACACTGGGGAGAGGCCGTTCGCTTGCTCCGAGTGTGGGAAGGGATTTACTGATTCATCCAACCTGCTGATGCACCAGAGGGTTCATACCAGAGAGAGACCATTCCCCTGCTCAATGTGTGGGATGAGATTCAGTGATCCATTCAGCCTGCTAGCCTCTGAAGGAGTACACCTTTGGTATTTAGATCCTGGAATCTGGACTCGTGTAAAACCCATACTGTGGTCTTGCCCTGAACTCCTTTCTTTCACTTATCCCTCTTTCACTGTACAAGTGCAAAGTAGACGATGTGAAAACCCCTTCCCACGTCTGGTGTTTGAGTAAAATAAACCAACCCTGTGTGGTATCATTGCCCTACTTTAGAACTCTTGTATTAGGGCATTAGGAGTGTTTATTTTTTGTTAAGAAATGCATTTGTGGTTGAGCCTAAAACCTAGTGTCCATGTAAACATGCCCTTTATAAAATCCTAAAGAGCTGACAGGAAGGGTAAATGGGAGTGTGCACCTCTTACACCTGGTGCCCACCACATCCCAGCCTCAGCTTCGGTCAGACTTCAGCACCAACCCCCCCCCCCCCCCCCCCCGCCCACCTCCCCCCCCCCCCCCCCCCCCCCGCCCACCTCCCCCCCCCCCCCACCTCCCCCCCCCCCACCTCCCCCCCCCCCCTCCACCCCCCCCCCTCCACTCCCTCCTCCCTCATTTCAGAACCTCGTTAAGTAGTTATTCCTCTTCCAACATGTGTTGTCTCCATTCCTTAGAGCTCAGCTCCTGGCCCAGCATTTTGCTCCTTTCTGTCAATGAGCTCCTGGAGCCGTTTTTGCCTCTGGGGCTGATTCTCCCAATCCAAGCCTAGCTTCCCACTCAAGACAGTGAGACACCTCCTAACCTGCAGTTGCTATCTCTCTCCTCTGCCACTCACCTTTAACCCTCAGCCTGCAGTCTCTTCCTGAGTCCATCACCCAACATCTCTGCCTGTCCTCCCCAAGACCCCGAGCTCCGGCCACATCCTGCAGCCCCCATCAGTATATGCTTCTCCAATATTTAGTCCAGCCAGCAGAGTCTTGGCCTGCATTTTGGCAGCTGTTCCTTGCAGTCACATCTTGTTGCTGCCCTGAGCTTTCAAATGATGAGCTCAAAGCAGATTAGGAACAAAACTGCCTTTGATGTGGTGCCATGAAATTTTACATCATGACTAGGAGCAACTGTAAGGAAACAAAAGGAACGTTTTGGATTAATTTGACTGTGTAACTGAATGATTGTAGTGTCTAAATATGAATATCAAATGAACACGGGTAATAATAAAACAATCTATTAAGTAATCAACTAAGGGAATGCCACATGGCAGCTGAGAATTTACTGGGGCGGGCGAGGCTCGCAGAACGGAATTCTCCATTGGCCTTGGGCAGGATTTTACGAACCTCACCCAAGTGAAGTCGTAAAATCCTGGCATTGAATCTAAATTTCTTCAGTTTTTGACTGCTTAGCATCAGCGTCGACAGGGTAACTGTTCTACGGTAAAGGTTTAGACAGAGTTTAGAGATTACCAAGACTCCCAAAAATATGCTGCTTAATTCCATAGTGCTTTAACCAGATCTATCCATTCACAGCAAGTATTTACAACATTTGGACCTTGACACGAGCTAAGAGTTTCTGCTCCCTTCAAGATCTCCTACTGCTCAAGTCATATAACCTGATATCATTGCTACATCAGCATCACATATGCTTCTGATGTTAATCCTCTACATATCCCCCACTCTCATCCCCAAGTCTTTAACTTAACTGTATGCATACTCCTATATCTCCCCCCCCAAACTCTCAGACTTCAGGGTTGCTCTCTGAATGTTCCTTGACCTATCTCCCTGATCTCCTTTTGAGGTCGAGGATATTCTCCCTTCTATCACTGAGAGTATTCTTTTCCCTGATGCCTGTAGATTTTGTCATGGGCCTTTCCTCTGCTTCAGATGATTGTACTTTCAACACGACCTTGCAGGGAGCAGTACGGTGGCACAGTGGTTAGCATTGTTGCCTCACAGTGCCAGGGACCCGGGTTCAATTTTGGCCTTGGGTGACTGTTCGCACGTTCTCCCCGTGTCTGTGTGGGTTTCTTCTGGGTGCTGCGGTTTCCTCCCACAGTCCAAAGATGTGCAGGTTAGGTTGATTGGCCGTGCTAAATTGCCTCTTAGTGTCCAAAGATATATAGGTTATGGGGATTAGTGGGGTTATTAAGTGGGGTTATGGGGATAGAGCCTGGGTAAGATGCTCAGTTGGAGATTCGGTGCAGACTCGATGGGCCAAATGGCCTCCTGCTGCACTGTAGGGATTCTATGTTATCCACGTTAACTTCCCTCTGTTAGTCTCTCCTGAGCTTCAACATTGATAATTCAGGTGCTTTATGCCTGTGGTTGATGTTCTGGGCTTGGTTGGTTTGTTATTCTTCCTCATGGTCATTACCCTTTCGGTCATTTATGGTGATGTTGGGTTTAGGTTTTTGTGCCAGAGATGGAAGCTGTGTTCTCAGTCTCCTTCCCATTAGGATATCTAATGGTGACAAACCATTAAGTAGTACTGAGGATCGATAACTCAGATGAGCTAGATTAAGGTCTTTGGTTATCTTTATTAACTCCTTAAATGGTTTGTAACCCTCCACATTTGCTTGAGGTGAACTGGTGACAAGAACAAAGCCATGCCTGTTTGGAAATTTTTGGAGTAGCTCATTTGCAAAATGCTGCCCATTGTCAGACACAGCCATGTCTGGAATGCCATGCTTTGAATACATTCTACTGCTTCTGACGTGATATTATTTACTTCAGTCCACCCTGGATAATAATCAATATCAATAAGGAAGATTTTCCTCTTAAATTCAAATAGATCCATTCCCAGAACACTCCCACAGCCTTGTTAGTAAAAAAGGTAAGAGTGGTTGTTTTTGATCTTGATAATTTACAACACAAGTACTAGAGTTAGAAATCATTTCTTCTGTAGACTGAGTAGTGCTGGGTCACCAGACTGATTGTTGTGCCCTCGCATAAAACTTTGTAATTCCTAAATGTCCTTGGTGAAGTATTTGAAAGCTATGGGGCCCTTTGTATGACTAATCTTTCATTGCAGTTTGGTGAGGTGCTGGCACTGCTCAGAATACTGGCATCATGCCAGATTACTGGCAATATAGTTTGGTGATCCTTCCAGACAATATTCTTGGATTTGAAGACTTTCTTCAGCCTGTTTCTGGGCTTGCCTTATTTCCTGCAAACTTCTTACAGTAGCTGGTAAGCGCTGAGTGATTAGTGACATATACGCTTTAACCCCCTTGATGAAGTCTAAATCCCATTGTTTAGTTCCTTCTGATGGTATTCATGAGAGTATGTCCACTGCTATTTGACATTTTCCTTGCACGTACATATTCTGTGATGGAGTCATATCTCACCAAACCTAATCTGAGCACTGGATTTCGGGCAGCATCCTCGCCGTTTCTTTCATGTTCAGACGGGTGACTAGTGGTTTATGGTCAGTTTCAGTTTTGAATCCCACAACATAATCTGAACATTTTTCTTTCACTCATGTTGCTGCCAATGTTTATTTTTCTATCAAGGCTCATCATTGTTCAGTTTCTGATTGTGGTCCAGAATCACAGTTGACTGGTTTACATTTGCTGTCTTTTTGCATTTCAAGTAGGAAGTGTAGATGACGTATCCATCACTTCTGTGGTCAGCAGTTCTGGATTGTAATGTGCCAGGATTTCAGAAAGGATTAAAAGTTGTTTAATAAGAGTTGAAAACTTACATTACTTTTTCATAAGAAGGTGAAACCTCATCAACTCCTTGGCTTTGCTATCACATCATCGGCGATAGCTCCTGCAACATGAAGTCTTTCTGGTCTTTTTTTTGAAGCAGTTCTGTACTTTGTGAACATTTTTCTCCAGTTGTCCAACTTCTGGACCTACTGTGGGCCTTCCACACTCTGGAAATGATAGAGTGGATTCCATGTCACTGCCCTGGAATTGTTCCTGCATTTGATCTTGCTTCTCCTCTGCTGCTTGCTATTGTGGGCCTGTACTTACTGCTATTTGGTCTCTGGGTCTCTGTTACAGCTTACCTCTGCTGCTCCCACCATGTTCCAACATTTTGGTGAGTCTTGGTTTTTTTTCTTTTGTTCTTCCTTCAAAATTCTCTTTTCTTACCATCCTTATAGCTTCTTTCAGACTTGGTTGGGACAAAGAACAAATAACAAGGAAAAGTACAGCACAGGAACAGGCCCATTGTCCCTCCAAGCCTGCGCTGATCATGATGCCTAAACTAAAACCATATGCACCTAGTCTCCCAAAGCTATGCTGCTCAGGTTCATAGTCTTTTTAACCAGAACTATTTATTCACAGGAAGTATTTGGACATTTGGAACTCCAAATGAGGAAAGAGCTTCTGCCCTCTTCAAGATCTGGCTTATTTCTCAGTCATGTGATCCGACATCATTATTATATCAGCATCATACATGCTTCTAATGTTAAACCTTTACAGTAACTGCCTCAAAATGGAGGCAGTAGACACTGACATTCTGAAAGTGGCCACGAAAAGTGGCGGCACGGTGGCACCGTGGTTAGCACTGCTGCCCCGAAGTGCCAGGAACCGGGTTCAATTCTGATCTTGAGTGATCGTGCGGAGTCTGCACATTCTCCTCGGGTCTGTGTGGCTTACCTCTGGGTGCTCCGGTTTCTTTCCACAGTTCAAAGATGTGCAGGTTAGGTCGATGGGCCATGCTAAATTGCCCCTTAGTATCCCAAGATGTGTAGGTTTGGGAGATTAGCTGGGTAAATATGTGGGGTTATGGGGATGGAGCCTTGGTAGAGTGCTTTATCAAAGAGTCGGTGCAGACCTAATGGGCCGAATTGCCTCCTCCTGCACTGTAGGGTTTCAAAGATCCTTTTGGGAGTTAGAATGCCTGCCTGTTTCAGCTGTGAGGCCTCCCGATTTTATCAAGTGGAGTGATGTAATGCAGCTTGAACTCTGATTGCAATTTCCGGGGACCTGGTTGGACTTTGAGGGGCATGTGCAATGGTACTTACTGAGACTGGACAGGTAGGGGGTGATAGAGTCATGGAGTTATAGAGTCATGGAGATATACAGCACAGAAACAGGCCCTTCGGCCCAATTCGTCCATGCTGACCAGGTTTCCTTAGCTGAACTAGTCCCATTTGCCTGCGTTTGGCCCATATCCCCCTCAATCTTTCCTGTCCATGTACAATTTAAACAAAAACCAATGATTGGTGGGCGCCCCGGGCAAGACTTTTAACTTAACCGGGGAATTAAACGGGGGTATCGGATCAGCTGCCTGTTATATGCCTCATTCATTCCCATTGGCAGCAGTTGAAGTACGGGTTTAGGATTTGGTGTCTGGATGAAACCACCTCCAGGAGGCGGTCTCACACTTTGCATGTAACAGTCAAAGTGAAAGCAATTAAACGTACAGATTTCTGCTTTCCCTGACTTGAGAGTGGTAGGAGTGGGTGGGCTGGTGCTGACAGCTCAGATCACTCTCATGCTGGGTAGCACTGTCAAACCCGCACAAAATAACCATCTCTCTAAAAGCGTACGCGCTTGTTTGAAAGGCTGAAAAGACATCTATTTTAAAAAAATGAAATGTGCTTACAGTGTATTTTGTTCGAGATAAAAGTAAACATAATTACAGGCCAGGATGTTGCCTGAAACAATGTAGAGTAAAAGAATCTCAATTGAGTTCTGTGTACAGCATTTTAGATCTTGCAAAGTTTAAAAAAAATAAATTCCAGAAACCTTTTGACTGCTCTTGTGGCAGCAAGATTTTTTTTTTCCCTGAATAAATTGAGTCATCTGTTAGTCATAAAATCTAGCATCAATTTTCTTTTGCTTTGTAAAGGTTTCTGTGTCCCTTACTCAGCCGTATGCATCCTGAATCCTGTCCTACTTTCAGGTACGTAAAGCAACAGATATGTTATACTGGTCTGTCAGTAAGGTGGTTAAGGAATATCTGCATTTTCCACCCTGGTACCTTATCAATAATGGATACTTGGAGCATGTGTTATTACAACACTCTGAGGCCTAAACCAGGCTGCAAATCTGTGAAGGGAAACAGGAATGAACAGTCAGCTTATTTTTTTTTAATTGCCTCATTTATCATTTATTCCTTGTGTTAATATAAATTTCAGAGAATGTAGGGATCGTTTTTTAAAATATTTGGGAAAGTAACTGCAAACTGTTTGAATTCCATTTGTTAGAACACATTAAGCTGCCCACAGTTGTTTTTAAACCCTCCTTGTAAAAACAGTGTGTAATAACTGCACATGTTTAGCTAAAATTGGCCTTAGTTGGTCTGTTCTTCATGAAGAATGTAGTCTGTGGCACTTTAACACACTCTCCCACTGTCTAGCAGGATCTATAGGAGCTTGTGTCAGTGTTTCATCCAAGGAATTTAAATCGGTTCTGTACAGTATTCTTGGCACATAAGATATTGTTGCTGCAGGGATGGAGATCCCACTGTACCAGACGTGGTTTCCGAGTCCACAACGTAAATCCCGTGGGGCACCAAAACAACAGAATTTTTTTTTCGCGAGTGCCCCAAAAGCAAATCACCAAATGGTAAAAGGACATCACTTGGTGTGACGCTGAGCTTCGCAAACCTGAGAGGTCCAAGTTCAAACCGTGGTTTGCTTACCTCAGCCTGGGTGTCACCAGGGACAGTACAACTGATTCCTGGGTGAGGAAGAATAAAAATCCAGGTTAAACACCGTCGTGATTCCCTTCCACAATCCATTCGCCTGCCAACACTCACTGTCTAGACTCGCGTCTGAAGCATGGCTGGTTAGTAGAGGTGCCACAGCATAATACACGCTTTGGAACTATTTTGCAGCATGAATTAGCATTTTCAGAAGGGACAAGGGGAAATTTTATATATTCAGAATAAGGTACATATTCAGGATAAAGGATGGCCTGATTTCCCGCTTTGTACTCATGCTAACATTTTTTAAAAACTAAATTCTACTGAAGGAATCACACCCTATTAAGACTTTTGTGCTCAAAAGAGATAAAAAATACACTCCCGTCATAACTAAAATATGATGGAAAACGTAGCCAATTTGGTGCATTGTTTGGCACAGTTGAGTGAACAAGAGGCTATAGTTTTGCAGAAACATAGTGCAATTAAAATGGTGGGTTCTACAGCAGGTGAGCAAACCATTCCACCAGATCATGTGCCACTACCAGCACCTTTTTTAGCTATAATATCTGCAGGAGTCAGCTGTAAAGGAACAGTGCTTCATTGCACAAAATAAAGTAAAACCGCAAACCTGTGGTGAACACAACCGGTCCCACCGGGACAATGCAACAATGGACCCACTCATGGGCTTGCTTCATAAAGGGCTTGCTATACGAGCTCCGTCTGGTAAGGTAATTACCAATCACCAGGGAGCTCTTATTCTAAGGGTCCTGCAGGGAGGTCAATCAGTGATTCTCCATGCAAGACCAAGGGGTCTTAGCCATTAGCCATGATCACCACCTTTTACATTCCCTTTGACTTTTCGTCCATGACATCTTTGACAATCTCTCCCTTGCCTCCACCTATTGCTGGCCCTCTATCCAGCCCCCATAGCAACCCCCCCACCTCACCACAACAGTACAAATCTCATCCTACTTTCAACTGTCTTCAGCCCTGACAAAAAGTCATCCAGACTTGAAACGTTAGCTCTATTCTCTCTCCACAAACGCCGTCAGACAAGCTGAGATTTTCCAGCATTTTCTGTTTTCTTCAACAGATTACTGATCTGGGAGGTAGACAAGAACCTGCTTCTACTGGTCTCTTACTGTTGATAAGATTCTGTTTCAAGATTTACTTTATATTTTATATTAGAGTTTTATCTGAACAGAACTGGCATGAATTATGTCTTCATTTATCCAGTTCTCTGTGAATAAAATGTTAATAATCAGGTTCTGAGGCTTGCCCCTCCAACTGGGACTTAACATCAATCAGCCAAGTTAAACCGGAGGCATTAGATATCGACTGATAATGAACCTCAATAATTCTATTTGGAGTAAATTTATCAACCTTGAGATTGGAATTGAAGATTTATTTTTTATATATTATATATATAATATATATTTTAATATATTATATATAATGTAATATTATATATATATATATATATACTTTAGCAATTCACGATAGTTTCATGGGATTTTAAAAGTATAAACATTTGCCAAGGACAATCCTATAACTAAGAGGCTGATACTCCTCTGTTCCTCCAAATGAAGGGATAATTCCCAATGAACTGCGGAACTGAAACTTTGAAAAAATAGCTATGTCTGAGAATGAGATTTCATTAGCAGGAGCACAAAAGTACGGGTGAATCATGACTGTGTGTGATTATGATGCTTTCCTTTTTTAAAGCAGCTAACAAGACACAAAACTTAGAAATTCCCAGAAGTGAATTATCCCCAACTCTAAAATGGGCTGTGCAATTCAGTGAAAAAGACCAAATGATAATTGTTAACAACTTTCCAGTACATCTGTTGACTTTGATTCTTGGTACATAGCTTCTCATGCCAGGGGTTTGTGATTGGGAATTCAGGCACATGTCCAGAGTGTGCATTGATCAGCCATATTGGAGGCTGGTAATGCCTTGCTGATGAGACTAGGCAGACACAGTGGAAAGTGGCCAGGGATGAGAAGGGTCAGAGGGGAACTGACACTGGAGATTGTTGGTGATAAATCTCTTGGTACTGAGGTGTCTCCTCAAGAACTACTCCACAGCCAGGCATTAGGGAACACGGATCGTTATTCAGTCTACTCACTCCACACTCCGATCGTTGACTGCCCACTCAGGGCGGTCCCCAACCAGCTCACCACACACCCCAGGTCACATGGCCCATTCCCTTAAAGGGGCTATACCCCAACATACATAACAGTTGGACCCACAGAGTCTCTGAATACAAAATGTTTTAACTAGGCCTTGGGTGAACCTGACATCTGTGCACAAGACTGTTGGGGCTCCCCAGAAAAAAAAATCTTAACCTCAAACTGACAGGACCTTTAATGAGTTTAATTAATGACCATTGCATTTCCCATTCCCTTTTTCCCATTGGCCCTTCGAAGACTCAACGATGTCGCAGAGGTACTTGGATCCTGAGAGATGACCTACAGGAGCCCGATTTTCAAATCTTGTCTGCACTGGGTCACCACCCCATGGTTGTTTAAAAATCTGACCCTTGGTTATAGTACCCTCTCCATCCAGACCTGGCAGGACCACTGGATGCATGGGGCTAAAATGGTGGAGGTGGCATGCCTCATTCCCAGTACATTCCCCTACCTCCTGCTCCTCACCCAGCAAGCATCCCAACTCACATTACAGCAGACAGAGGAAGACCATGCAAAGATATGAAGCTCTGACCCTGGGTTATTAATTCCGTAACCTGAACTATAAAATTGTAATGTATGTTGTTTTTGAATTATGTTCTCACATCACTCGGGGGGA
The DNA here is from genome assembly GCF_964213995.1 of Mustelus asterias. Lineage (NCBI taxonomy): Eukaryota > Metazoa > Chordata > Chondrichthyes > Carcharhiniformes > Triakidae > Mustelus > Mustelus asterias. Next base: position 80,547,771 of record NC_135810.1, read on the forward strand.
GGGGGGAATATGCAGCAGCTGGGGCCAACAAAACAACTGTGCGGCTAATTCTTCTTACTGATTGTAATAGGCTGTCAGAACCAGGAAACAGGTGCTGGGAAGAAGGACCAACTTTTATTAGTTTATTTATTGTCACAAGTAGACTTACATTAACACTGCAATGAAGTTAGCGTGAAAATCTCCTAGTCCACAATTCGGTGTCTGTTTGGGTACACCTAGGGAGAATTAAGCATGGCCAACGCACCTAACCAGCTGTGGGAGGAAACCGGAGCACCCGGAGGAAACCCACGCAGACACGGGGAGAACGTGTAAACTCCACACAGATAGTGACCCAAGCCGGGAATTGGACTGTGAGGCAGCAGTGCTAACCACTGTGCCACTCTGCCGTCCACATTCAACAATAGTGTAGGAGAAACTGGCGAAGAAAATATGTGAAAATGCCAACCTCTGCATTTAAACAACTTAATATGGAGCGATGGGTGACGATCGTGGAGGAAGGGCGGGAATGCGACTAAGTGCCTCTGTTTCCATGTAAAGAAATGTAACTTCTCGATGCAGTCTCAGAGCAGCCGAGATACTTTTAAGAATCCAATGAGAGCAGGCCAGGCCACATCATTGGCTGACTAATTTCTCAATTTTACTTGGGGCATAGAGAGCACTAGAGGCAGAGTTCACCGAAGCATCATGGATTTCTTTGTGGGAATTCATTAATATAACTGCCCCTTGGCAAAGATACAGATGCTGGCTGGCAGCACATCCTTTCTTTGTCCATCTTGTTTACCTGCTGTAAATAGCAATGTGGGTATGCGCCAAAAATCATGATCTACGATCACTCACGTTGTACACACACATTTCCTTTATGCACTGTATTCTGGACGCATAGTACCTTTTCTTTATTTGACATATTTTCCCGTCAATTCTTCCTAATGATTCCACATATCCTCAGTTCCTACATCGCTACTATCATTCTTATTCGCCTTTCATTAACGTCATGGTGCCTCCACTACACTCAAACGTAGCCAACATTAAAAGCATGAATTTGAGAAAAATATATTGTTTTAGAATACGCATATAAATACGAACCCTGAGGAATAGCAGATGAACAGCAGTCAGTTTCATACAGCAATAATGTATTCAAGTGTCACCCTGGCTGTTCATGTCATCCAAACTGCTTATTTGAATTACTACTTTGTAACTCACTGTCTGATATCTGCTATCTTCTTGGCATCAACTCTCTGCTGTGAAATTATTTTCATTTTTATGTAGAATCAAGCATGACTGAAGGTTGCAAGGTTCAATAATCCAAGACAATGGAATTTAACCTACTGTATTTTGTCTGCAATCTGTATTTTTATTAATTTACTTTACACATTAATAGATTATTGGCAAGTTTGAACAATAACCACTGAATTTCTTTTACCTTATCAGTGATAATAATTAATACCTTGAATACTTAATACTTAAATACATTAATACTCTCGAGGGAGTGCAGCAAAGGTTTACCAGGCTGATTCTAGGGATGGCGGGATTGATGTATGAGGAAAGATTGACTAGGTTAGGATGTTTTCGCTGGAGTTCAGATGAATGAGGGGGGAATCTCATAGAGACTTATAAAATTCTAACAGGACAAGACAGGGTAGATGCAGGGAGGATATTCCTGATGATAGGGGTGTCCAGAACCAGGGGTCACAGTCTGAGGATACAGGGTAGACCATTTAAGATGGAGGTGAGTAGACATTTCTTCACCCAAGAGTGGTGAGTGGAATTCATTACCACAGGAAGCAGTTAATGCCAAAACATTGAATGTATTCAAGAGACGGTTAGATATAGCACTTGGGGCAAATGGGATCAAAGGTTACAGGGAGAAATCAGGATTAGGCTATTGTGTTGGATGATCAGCCATGATCATGATGATTGGTGGAGCAGGCTCGAAGGGACGAATGGCCTCCACCTGCTCCTATCTTCTATGTTTCTATGTTTCTTTGTTTATTATAATTCAGTTAATGAAAATTTACTCTCATGATTGATCCTCATTTAGTCTCATAAATCTCTTTTTCCTCCAAAACCTCTTGCACTCTTCAGGATTTTCTCTCGCCAGCCTTTCCACAAGCATTTCACATATTCTACCAAGTAAACTTCATTGACGATCACTATATGTTCTTTTTTTGATGATTCTTCATCTGAATTCTAACTATTGCAGCCCTCGCTGTTTGATTTGTTGCAACACCGCACAACTTGGACAAGTAATTATACTGCATGTCGAGAAACTTGATGTGCATGAATGTTTGGAGTGAGCACCTTGAGACAGAAACGCATTTCTTCCTAAATGACTTTTCACATTTGAGTTCAGATGTTAGAATTATCCAGATCATTTTCTTGTGGTAACTGGGCAAATGGCGGCTTTAGTTGTAAACTACTTGCACTTTAATTTCAAAAGAAATGAATAATAAAGGTATGACTCCTTTTACATCGTTAATCCCATCTTTTTGGCTTTTGGACTGAATGTCATACCTGCACCATACCTTCCTATGTCCAACTCTGGGAATTTTATTTAATTGTTTTACACTTCTTTCCAAGTGCTAATTCGGTGGCACAGTGGTTAGCATTGCTGCCTCACAGCGCTAGGGACCTGGGTTCGATTCCCGGCTTAGGTCACTGTCTGTGTGGAGTTTGCACATTCTCTCCGTGTCTGCGTGGGTTTCCTCTGGGTGCTCCGGTTTCCTCCCATAGTCTGAAAGATGCGCTGGTTAGGTGCACTGACCCGAACAGGTGTCGAACTGTGGCGACTAGGGGAATTTCACAGTAACTTCATTGCAGTGTTAATGTAAGCCTTACTTGTGACTAATGAATGAACTTTTTAAAAAACTTTCACTTTTTATTCCCATCGCTGGGAATTTCCTTGAAGCCACGTCACCACCATTTCACAGTAAGTGTGGTGGAAACCCCTTTCACACATCAGCACATTTCGGGAAGCTATAGTCGTGGTGTGGGAACAGTTCAGGGGAAATTCCTGGCCCATATGCTTTTTACTCTGTGTGCAGCACTGAACCTGAACTGAATGGACAAAGGACAACATGCTGCCAACAATCTTGCTGTAGCTTAATAACGTAACTTGCATTTATGTGGAGCCTTATAAAATATCTCTTGGTGCTTCACAAAGGCATAAGGGAATAAAGCAGAAATGTGAAAATGAGTTAGCAAAAACTTGAGAAAAGATTAATTTAAAGGAGGGCCTTAAATGATTGGAGCAAAGAAGAGAAACAGAAGCGGGGGGGGGGGGGGGGGGGGGGAGGGAGGGGGGGGTTGGAGGAGTGGAGGATGCCAGACTGTGGGTCATAAGCAACTGAAGGCATGACCAGTAATGATGGGAATATAAGGTGGGGGAATAAATAGATGGATCAAAAGAGTTTTAGTGGCTGCACTGTAGTACTGAAGAGGTTAAAGAGGGAGGGAGAAGTAAGGCCATAGATGGATGCAAGAATGCAAATTTTAAATTGGAGGTGTTGGAGGACTGAGAGTCAGTGGGGTCAGTGAAAACTATGATGGTGGCTGAGTGGGGTAGGAGACATAGAGTAGTTTTTTGATTGAGCTAGAGATAATAGAGGAAAATGGAGATAAACGAAGAAAGCATTGAAATTATTGAGTCAAGGGTTGACAAATGTAGGGATTAGCAGAGAGGCTGTGGTAGAAATATTGGCGGGCATGATATGGAAGTGGAAATGGGTGGTATTTTTGATGGAGCGGATGTGAAAAGAGCCAGTTGATTTTTGGAGAAAGTACGGATTAACGAGAAAAATGGCATGTGAGGGCACTCACTGGCTTCATGACTCAAAATGAAACATCTGAAAATGTCATGAAAGTTATGTAAGCAACAGTTTGCAGACACTGATATGAAAATATGAACTCCCTTGGCTTGCACTTGGCCACAGGACCACAGAGTTTCTCCCTTGTTTTCCTTTTTCAAATTCCTTTCCTTCACCAAGTCCAACTTAAAAGCAATCTCACTCTGTGATCTTGTATTGAAACATTGCCTGGGAAGCATTCCAGGACATGCACTGAGCAGGGAATTAATTTTGTTTTGCAGGGGGCAAGTTATCTTGTAAATATTTTTGTTTCCTGTCTCTCCTTCCAATGCCACACACCACACCTTTCTGGGAAAATAACCAGTTTAAAGAGATGGTTTTACTTCCAATCTCCCCTCCTTCCCCTTCTGTGAGCAAGATTATTGCCGGTTGCTTGGCATTTTGCCATAATGGGACAACTCTAAAAATAAACCACAAAAAGAAATTGCCTCCGATTGTAACCCCAATCCTCAGTGAATGATGCTTCATTTCAAACCAGCTTTGAAAATTGGGCCACAGAACAAACTCCTTTGATGTTGTATTAATGAGTTGGTGATTCTGGAACTTGCCAAGCGATGGTGTTATTGTTAAATGTCCTTGATTCCCAGATGTGGCATTGAGAATCTTTGAGGCATTTCTCAAACTGATATTTTTTCCAACTCACTGCTTAAGATTGTCAACTCTGGCTGGGCAGCTTCTGGGAGATGTTACATGACCTCCTACCTTCATCAGTAATCCGTAAGAACAGGCAACACCTCCTCCATGATCACCCTCAACACCGGAGGCCCACAAGGCTGTGTTCTCAGCTTCCTACTATACTCCTTACACACCTACAACTGTGTAGCTAAATTCCCCTCCAACTCGATTTTCAAGTTTGCTGATGACATCATCATAGTGGGTCAGATCTCAAACAATGACGAGACAGAGTACAGGAATGAGATAGGGAATCTGGTGAACAGGTTCGATGACAATAATCTCTCCCTCAGAATCAGAAAACAAAGGAGATAGTCATCGACTTCGGGAAGTGTAGTGGAGGACGTGCCCCTATCTACATCAATGAGGACAATGTAGAAATGGTTGAGAGCTTAAAGTTTTTAGGTGTCCAGATCACCAACAACCTGTCCTGGTGCCTCCATACCGACCATATAGTTAAGAAAGCCCACCAATGCCTCTACTTTCTCAGAAGACTAAGGAAATTTGGCATGTCTGCTGCGACTCTCGCCAACCTTTACCATAGAAAGCATTCTTTCTGGTTGTATCACAGCTTGGTATGGCTCCTGCTCTGCCCAAGAATGCAATAAACCACAAAGGGTAGTAAACGGAGCCCAGTCCATCACTCAAACCAGCCTCCCATCCATTGACTCTGTCTGCACTTCCCACTGCCTTGGAAAAGCAGCCAGCATAATCAAGGACCCCACGCACCCTGGACATACTCTCTTCCACCTTTTTCCATCGGGAAAAAGATACAAAAGTCTGAGGTCATGTACCAACTAACTCAAAAACAGCTTCTTCCCTGCTGCCATCAGACTTTTGAATGGACCTACCTCGCATTAAGTTGATCTTTCACGACACCCTAGCTATGACTGTAACACTACATTCTCCATTCTCTCCTTTCCTTCTCTATGTACAATATGCTTTATCTGTATAGTGTGCAAGAAACAATACTTTTCACTGTATACTAATACTTGTGACAACAATAAATCAAACAAATCAAACCAAATCAAATATCCCAGATTGCTTTCAATGGTCATCCAAGCCTGAGTTTCACACTTGTCATGCGCAGGAAGTCAGCAGGTCCTAGAGCAGATATAGAATCAGCTCCCCAATGAGATCACTTTCTCAATGTGATTTCACACTGGGTAGCCAATGAAGGCCTGCACAATGTGAAACGTACCTTCTGATTAGCCTGATAGAGCAAGTGGGGACAGGAACGTGTTGGGCACCAGGTCCAATAATATCTCCCAGGACTGGTTTCAGATAAAGCTCGGCACAACATCGTGGGCCGAAGGGCCTGTTCTGTGCTGTACTGTTCTATGTTCTATGTTCTATGACTTTGGTAACTTGAGTTCCACCTCCAGTGGAGAAACAGATCAGTCCTACACCATGGAAACGAATTTGGTGTTAAGACTGTGGCTTTTCACCTATGAACTGACTAAAACCTTCACTGACTCAGTATAGTAGCCCTGAAATATGCCATGAAAATCCACAGGTCCTGCCGAACATTTGCCACTGATTCAACCGAACCTTTTGGAAGCAGTGAGGAAGATCGGGGTGGGGAGAGGGGTTATGATTTGGGAGGAGGTGCCCTTCATCTTCTTACATTAGTGAAGAAAGAAAAAACAATAAATCAGCATTTCTCAGCACCTTTCATGACTTCAGGATATCCCAGAGTGCCTCACTGCTTTTTGAAGTGTGGTCACTGTTATAATGTGGGAAATGTGCCGGCCAGCCAATTTGCACATAGCAAGCTCCGACAGGCAGCCATATTGGATCTTTTACATACACCTGAGAGGATGGACATGGTCTCAGCTTAACTTCTCACCTCAACACTGGCACCAGGACTCTCAGAACTGCACTGGGACTGTAAGCCCACGTGCCCAGTAGGTCTTGAACCCATAGCCTGCTGAATTCAAGAGAGCCAAATACTCCAATGTGGTAGACACCTATGCCATCAAGGATGCATCTGGTCTATCTGCAATTGCAGCAGCTCTGGACTGCCCGGCTGAAATGGTGTGGCTAGGGTTAGTGGACATGGTGAGGGGTGGGGAGGGGGGGGGCAGTGGTGCGGAGGTGCTGGGACTGCAAACAAAGTGCAGTTGTTCCTTTTTGTATAGGAATCCTTTTTAACAAAGCTGTGTTTAATGCTGCGAGGATCTGGTCATATTCTACATCTACTGCTGGGTCAGCCGGGACACACTCGACGACCAACCTGCAGTATCTGTATGCTAGGTCATAATGAAGGCCTGGCTCATGGGCAGCCTGACATTCAGGGAGCCCCTACCCTCAACACAAGCACCTTCCTCCCCATAATACTACAGTGGCAATATGTCAAATGGCCATGGATTTTCAAGGCCAATATCTTTTATCAAGGTCAATGTTTCCCCATGGTTAGTGCAGAAATAATCTATTTCATTTGATATGTAGATGAACCAACTTGGAAAGCCAGTGCAATCAAAAGGAATCTGGCAAAACTCAAGAAATATGGCAGCAGCAAATTCGCAAATAAAATGAAAGTGCTTGTGCTCTGGGGGCCTTCTTTCTGCCCTTGGATGAAAAATTGATAACGTAATGCCCACTTGCCCCTTTTGCCCATGCGATGAGAGCAAAAAGCCCCTGCGATAAGTGCAAAATTGCACGAGCAATGTACAATCCGTGATAATAGGCTTTTTAATAACATTAATTGGCTCTTTAATTGTCGGTGGGTGTGGCTCCAACTCCCGCACATGCCCGCCTACCTCAATATTACATGCGTGCCTGATGACGTTAGAACTTGAGCCTGACAACATTTCACGCAGTTTTTACATGCATTTGGGTTAGGCATGTGTCCAGGCACCAAAGGTAAAATTCAGGCCCAAGAGATAAATGGCGATTCTAGTAGACTCCAGCCCAAGAGAGTTGGCAATCCCGTCACTGCTGGCCAAAATCCCACCATCACACTGCATTGAAAGCTTTACCATCCCAACCACAAGGGCCCGACAAAATATATTATGCCTCCAGTCTAATTTAAGAGCAATCAATCTTCTGCCAGTTGTTCCAAATGCTCCTCTGGTACACCTACAAGTTGATGGAAAATTCTTATTTGACAATCAGTCAGGTAATTTACTTTAACATATATAGTGGGCAAGGTTTTAAAATTCACAATCAAGGAAAATATCAACAGGCACTTGGAAATGTTTGAGTTAATTAATGAGAGCCAGCACAGATTTGTAAAAGGCAGATAGTGTTTGCCTATTTAAATTCCTTGATGAAGTAACAGAAAAGGTTGATGAAGGGATTATGGTGGATGTTAGCTATATGGATTACAGGAAAGAGTTTTGACAAAGTACCGCATAAAAGGCTGGTTAAGAAAACTGAGGCTTATAGAATAGGAAGGTCAGTGTCCAATTGGATAAAAAAATTGGTTTTAATGCAGAGAGTCATAGCAGATGGTAGCTTTTATCAGGCTGGAGGATGGTAGACTGTGGTGCTTCCTAAGGATTAGGGCTTGGATCAGTGCTTCTTTTGATACTTACAAATCAATTAAATCTTGGAATTCAGAGTAAAATTTCAAGATTTGCCCATGGTCCCAAACTTTGAGGATTGACAAATAGTGAGGATGCTACCAGATCTTTCTGTGCCCCTAGCCACGCTGTTCCAGGACAGTTACAGCACTGGTTTCTATCCGGCAATGTGGATAATTCCCCATGGATGTCTTGTACACAAAAAGCAGGACAAATCCAACCTGGCTAATTACCGCCCTATCAGTCCACTCTTGATCATCAGTAAATTGATGGAATGGGTCATCAACAATGTTTTCATTGCTCACTGACACTCACTTTGGGTCCCGTGTGCATCACTCAGCTTCTGACCTCATTACAGCCTTGGTTCAAACATGAGTAAGGGAACTGAACTCCAGAGGTGAGGTGAGAATGACTGCCCTTGTTATCAAGGCAGCACTTGACCAAACAAGGTGATGCACTATCAATTAGGCAAAAGACTACTTGTGTGCCAATACAACTGTAGGCTTTTATTCATTACAGAACTAGGAGCATATCCCAGCAGATAACCGACCCGAACTGAACAAGGGGAAGGAAACAGCCACCTTTATACTAGGTGACAAGGGGAGGAGCCGGCAGGGGATGTGTCCAGGCATGACAAACACACAACGGTGGTCCAGGCACACAAAGGCACAACTGAAGTCCACCATACAAGGCATCAAGGAGCCCAAGCAAAACTGGAGTTAACAGGAATATGGGAACACTCTCCGTTAGTTGTAGTGATACCTAGCACAAAGCAAGATGGTTGTAGTTGTTGGAGATCAATCATTTCAGTTCCAGGATATCACTTTAGGAGTTCCTCAGAGTAGTGTTCTAGGCCCAACCATCTTCAGCTGCTTCATCAATGATCTTCCATTCATCATAAGGTTGGAAGTGAGGGTGTTCACTGATGATTGCACAATGTTCACCATCATTCACGACTTCTCAGATACTGAAGCAGTCCATGCCCAAATGCAGCAAGACTTGGAAAATATCCAAGCTTAGGCTGATCAGTGGCAAGTGACATTCACGCTACACAGGTGCCAGGCAGTGACCACTTTCAATAAGTGAATCTAAACAATGCTGCTTGACATTCAATGGCATTACCATCCGCTGAGTCCCCCTCTATAAACATCCCTGGGGGTTATCATTGACCAAAATCTGAACCGGACTAGCCATATAAATACTGGGGCTACTCAGAGGCTGGGCATTCTACAAAATATAACTCACCTCCTGACTCCCCAGAGCCTGTCCACCATCTACAAGGCACAAATCAGGAGTGTGATGGAATACGCTCCACTTGCCTGGATGACTGCAGCTCCAAAAACACTCAAGAAGCTCAACATCATCCAGGACAAAGCAGCATTCTTGACTGGCACCCTATCGAACACCTTTAACATTCACTCCCTCCAACAATAACCAGAATGATTCCAGGGAATTCAATTACAAGGTTAATGTGTTCTCTTTGGAGCAAAGGAGATTGAGGGGAGATCTGAAAGAGATGTACAAAATTATGGCAGGCTCAGAAAAATGTTAGGATACGGTATCAGAAATGCCCAAGGTATATTATGAAGTTAGACTAGACCCCAACTATTTGCTATTGTGACATTAATGTGAGAATATGAGGTTTCACCCCAGGTGTGATTCTATTGACACACGAGGAAACTTTTAACAAAACAAACTTTATTTAACTACACAGTTTAACTATAATAAATGAATTAGCTTAACATTTAACCAATATTTTAAATATGATAAGATACAATTCCTAACTGCTAACCTATCTCTATTAGTTCCAATTCAAGCAATAATCCTCTTACAGACTTAAAAACCCTCTTCAACATCAGTTAGCAACACACAGGCATATGTGCATGAAACTGTTAATAGTCCTAGGGTCTTTTGAATACCTCTGGGGAGAGAGAGAGTGAAACAGAGAGACACCTGTCTTCTGACGGCGACAAACAGCAGCATCCAGAGAGAGAGAGAGAATGAGAGAGAGAGAGAGAGAGAGAGAGACCATTTACTTGTTTCAGGAGCAGGCAGAAATCTGACCATTTTAAAATAAAAGCTTGGCTCCTCCCATTAGTACATAACACTGTCTCTTGTCAATCAACCTAATCAAAACCTTGCTCTGAACCCTGAAAGGAAAACCTAAGGAAACACAAGTGCATTAATTCTGTTTAGACAAACACACCATTATCTAAAATCAGGCATTATCCTGCATTCTCAACATTTGAGCTGCCTGTTGCCCAGACAAGTTGGCACCATATAAAACAGAGCTGAATTTTAAACATACCCCTGACAAGAAACATGGTAAAAATACATTTTTTAAAGGCACAGTATCATCACATAAGGTAAATGAGGAAAATCTCTTCCCAGTCTTTCCAGGAGCTGAATGTAGGGCTCCAGGAGTGTGTGTGTGGGGGGTGGGGAGAGGGGGGAGGGGGGATCGCTTATAACCCTGTGCTGAATGGGTTGAAACTCAGGTTATCTAAAATCAAAAGCTGCAGTTTTAACTTGGACAGAGTGGTGAATGTGGGTCTGATGGTCATTCTTCATCCCAAACCTCATTTAAATAGATCAGACCCAACTCCTGCCCTCACTTACTCAAATGGCATTAGGCCAATACAACAGGAAGCCACAGCCAAGGACTCATAGGTTATTTGCTGTGTTGTCACTACCCAATCGCAGAAATCTTGCTGCCGTTCATGCACATGACAGTGCATGGGTTGCATTCAAGGGGAAGTCCTGTTGACAATGGCAGGAATATAAGATCCTGCCACCAGCAAGCGACGCACCGATGCCCACCATCGTGAAACATGCTGCGGAGGGGGAGAAAAATCCCTCCTGTGGTGTGTACTGCTTAGATACCATTAAGCAGTCTTGTAGTATTCATTAAAAAGTCTTTATTAACATGACTGAACTATGTACATATTTACAGCAGAGAGTGTAGCTATGGAGAGGACTCCATACCATGTCCTTATACGTTGCTACCTAGCTCTACACTATTGACCTAAGCTGCAGGTCAGATGCTTTGATCAGTGGGCAGTACTGTACTCAGCCCCAGGTTAATATACCAGATCCTTCTATTACACCTCCCCCATGCCTTTCTCCCCAAGAGAGACCGACAATAGTTACTACAGTTTGATTCAAGTCTTGTGTTGTCATAAGGCTTGTGTACTTAACTGAAACTGCTCTAACTCTAAACTACTTTTGTGGTTAACATTAAAGTTCATACTATCCCATCTCCCCCCTTCAAGTCTTTGAAATCAATGTTTTAGGTGGTCTAGAGGTCTTGTATCCTTGTCATGTTTCATTTGCCATCCAGTTGGGAGGATGGTTGGACCTCAGGGCTGCTGATCTTGGTGGTGGATTGTTGGTTGGAGCCAGGTGTAGATGTGGTTTCATGTGCTTAATGATGTGCTTTTTCCATTGGTGAATGTTGCACCATGCCTGGACAGTCAGGTTGCTGCTGGTTTGGTATGGTGAGTGGTGGTTGTTACTTTCTGGGAGGGGTGAGAATGGTGCTATCTGGCAGTTGGTTGAGTTATTTCTTCTTCTACCTCTTCTGGCTTCAGGAGGTTGGTGGGAAGGTGTCCTATGGAAGGAAGAAGAGAAGTCTAGGGGCAGCTCATCTTTGTTGGGCTGTGCTTACATCCTGGTTCCAATAGATCCTGTGGTTTCATCACACTGGCTGGTAGTTGCTGGAGCTTGTGTAGGTTGTCATCTCAACCGACTGCACCTCGATCGGTGATGAAGGCAGAGGCTTTGCTGGGAGTCATTCTGGCATCTCCTCCACTGGCAGTGCTGTGGTAACCTCCTGATCTGTGAAGAACAGACTTGCTCCAGGAACAAAGAGGGGTTATAAACAAAGTCAACATTGGGTTGCTGCTTTGTAGTTGGGCTTTTGGGAGGATCAACTATGAGGGGACTGTGGCTGTCTTTACACCCTCTGCCAGCTGAAGCAGGTCGAGAGCTACACCGGCAGCTCTACTGATCAGGGAAAAGGGCTGGTTTTGCGCAACGTACATGCGTCACCGTACTTAATGGTTCTTGAATCATTCCAATGACCAAGAGTTGGATTCCTCCTGCAGTGTAGAATGGGGTGTCCATGGTCCGCACCCAGCAACCTTAGCGCCCCAGTCTACATGGTGCCAGAATATAACCTGAAACTCGGTAACTGGTTAGACGGCCGTTTCCTGAGATATCCATGATTCCGAAGGAAGAGCCACAACATCTGAAGAAGGGCTGTGTGTCTTCTGGGTCAGTGACCTTGACATTGTGGATAACTCTCGGATTGTCTGCGTGTTGAGGAGGGCAGGACTGGCATAGACTGCTAAAGTGCCCTTGTCTGTGACAGTGGAAGCAGATAACATCACTGGCCAGACATTGGTCCTTCCTTTGTGAGTGCTTCACCCTGCAGTGCTGGAGAGACATCCAGCAGGGAGTTTGGGGGTCGGCTCACCCTGGATCGGATGGTCTCTGTGCATTTGTGGCCAGATGTGGTGGGCTGAGGTCCGGCTTCTGCTCCATGAGGTGCTCTAAACATCTAAGAGGGTTCTGGTATTGGCTATCGCAGCTCAGGCAGCCTGACTAGCTGGACAGCCTTGTCGAGAGTGAAGTATTCCTTGGCTTGGAGAAGGTTGGAGAGCAAATCGTCTGTGGCACCCCCTACAATTCTGTCTCCGATGAGTTTTGATTGCATATTTACACCCTTCTGCCATGTGGTAGAGGTCATCTAAAGAATCGAAGGGCTCCTCAGCTGGATTCGTCTGTTAAATTTGGTGCGTTCCAAAATCTTGTTGGATCGTAGGTCAAAAATGAGGGCAAAAAGATTTGAAAACATCTTCAAACTTAACAGATGATTCATCAATGGCTTGACTGGTGATATCATCCACAACTGAATAAAATAATGTTCTGCCTCCAACTTTATCTTTAATCCTGCAGCTCTGTTATAATGAGGAACCTTTTTCTCAAATAATTCCAATTGTGAGATTGATCCAGGCCATAGGCAAAGCACGTTGGGAATAGCAGTGATGAACTGTGATCCATGCCAGTGGGTGTCCCAGAAAGAGATCAGAGGGTTTCAAAATGGCGCTGCCAGCACTGCCAAGGAGGATTTTGCACGCGTATGCGCACTTTGGACTTTTGGCGTAACTTTTAAAATAGTGGCGACAGGCCAGGAGGAGGAAGAAGTTGCAAAATAGCCACAGGTTGGGTCACGACTCTGGGTCAGTTGAATGACAGTGGCTTGATGCAGGGCGGATCCGGGTTGGGAGGATGAAGATTGTGCAAGGCGCTTGGGTTTTCATTTAAACAGGGGTTTCCGTGTGTTCCATGTTTTTAAAACTTTCTTTTCTTGCACTCCGGACTTGGGGGCCACATGGAGAGGTCGCCAAGTCACAGGTCAGGCTAACGTTGAATGTGCAGCAGAATTTTCTGCCTGACTGATTTTTAAAAGAAATAGTTCACAGCACTGATAGCAGGCTGTTGGCTACGAGCATTCTTTGTTGAAGCTGCTTCCATAGGAATCCAATGGAGACTTTAGATTGAGTTTAACTCCTGCCTTTTCTTGCTGCCAGGATCTTTCGTCTATGGAGTTTCGCAGAGGACTTTTCTCAGCTTCTTGCTTCTTGATTGTTTTTTATTTTCATAACAGAAATTTGTTGCCGATTTCCTTTTCTTGATTCTTTAAGTCTTTTTACAGGGGATGCAAATTTTGATTCCACCACAGCCACCATGTTTTGTTGTGTTGTCACTACCCATGGTGTAAACTACCTAGATACCATTAAGCAGTCTTGTAGAAGTTACCAAGAAGTTCTTCTTAATATTATTGAAATTATTATTTACAGTAGAGGGTACAGGGATGGAGAAGATGCCATGGCATGTCCTTACATGTTACTACCTAGCTCTACACCTGCCCTAGGCTTTAGGTGCCTTCTTCCTTCAACAGTAGGCAGTACTGTATTCATTCCCAAGTTAACCTTTATTGTACCAGATTCTTTATTACAATTACAGTCCTAATAAGATGTAAATGGGGAAAGGAGGTGGGATTTATGATGGAATTGTAAGAAACATAACATTGGAGGTGATTCAACAATTCATTGCTCTTCCTGATTCCCAATCAACCTGAGAAATCAAAACAACAAACTGTTAAGGGTCACTTGTGGGTCTGCTGAACCTCAGCACTGGATTTCTCTGACAAGGCCGGCACTGGGGTCTGCATGATCTCATCAGATTTTGACTTTTGAATCTCAATGAGATCCTCATCAACCATCGGCCTTGCCTGCCAGGAGCAAGGACCTCAGATTTTGCCCAAAATATGCCTGATGAAATAGCCCAAGTGCAACATGTCCCTGGGGACTCCCATACCACCAATATTTTAACTTCCCTCCTGTTGCCAACATTTGCCACCCCACACACACTCTGTTTGCATTGAAAGTGGCTGATAAAGTTGGAACTTAAATCCTCATCCAAGTTATAAAAGTCAAAACATTCCTTCCATTTACCAATTACCCTGTTGCAGTTGAATGTGTTCCATAATGTTTTGCTTGGGTAATACCTACTATTCTGCCATCTAGATTGATAAATCTATCTCCAACATAACACCAACCAGGTCTCTTTCCTGCTGGATTGCAGGGATTGAATAGAAAAAAACCTCAAGTGGATGGTAAACTACTTTCCCCACCTAGACTGCGAGGGATTATGTGTGTTTCCTCTGCTCCCCAACTCCCGAGAGTGGTTTGTAGTCCGTGCTCCAAATTTCCCACAGTCAGAAGCTCGGCCGGCCTCTTCACTCAGTCATTCGGCTACAATTTAATGCCCTTCTCTGATGCAAATTTTGAGGTGGGGAGGGCATTTCCTCAGCCAAGGGAAGTAGCAGGTGGGGATCCAGCTACCTTCCTGCCTCTGCCCCAATTAAATCCTGGGGTGGAAGGCCTGTGGATGTTCTGTCTGCCTCACTGCCAATTCAGGCCCTCAAGTCTGGCAAATTAATGCCTCCTCCCGCTGCCACTGATATTCAACCAGCAGCGAGTGGGGGCAGTGACCAGTGACCAGGCAGGAAGCCCGAAAAGCAAACCTTTGATCCCAAAGAAGGTTCACCACTGGCCAGTTATGGGCCTAATTGGCACTTAGTATGGTAGGCCTTTCTCAAAGCGGGCAACATGGGGCTCTTGCCAGTTCTCCTGGATTCAATATCATCCTCAATATGCTGGGATTATTCCCACAGATTCCCAGCTACAGATTCCTACCCGACTTGCTCAGTCACTAGGCTGCACGTTCCTCTGCAGCAAACTAAGAGGATTAGATAAGAAGTGTGCTTTTTGTTCAGATACAGGTTACCTTTCCCCAGAGTCTGAGTTCTAACCTCAGGAGAAAAGATAGTGATAAATATACCTATAAATAGCCCACATATAAATGACACACTGAATTTAAATCAATCCTTTCCGGTTATAAGTATGGCTGCATAAATATGGTAATACATTGCAAAGGATTAGAGTCATACTGATCCATTATGTGCAGGAAATTGGTCCATCCTCTCATCAGTGGGAAGCCTCCCTCCAAGCTACTAGTCTGGTAAATAAGAATGACAAAAACATATCAAACTATTCCCTTCAACATGATTTCGTCATGTTTGCTCTCACTATATCCAAGCGTCAATGAGCCATTAGCCTAACAATGGGAAACTTTCTTGAGGGTAAAGGCAGAAGCATGTTGCTGATATATGGAGGGTATTTTATTTTTTCTGCTCAGGGGTGTTGTAAAAGGGAGAGGCCAAATCTGAGTTTTCCAAATGAAGCCAAGTTTGACTATCTGTGCAGTAACTTACACTGATCCCCATTCAGGTTGTTCATTTTGGACTTGGTGTGATTTGGCTAGCAAAACTGCAATCTAGTTTTGTTTATTTTTTCACAAATTGCACTTATTTAGCATGCTTGTAAAGCCACACACACAACCCTTTCTTCATCTGGAGTGTAAACTGGAGGTGTTGTATGAGTATTTATACGGTGCACCAACTGATGGCTCATTGGTCAAAGAATGGTTGCACTGACGCACAGTAAAATGCACTTTGTTCCTGGAAAGCTGCTGTTTAGAAGCAGTCACCTTCTCTGTCATGGTAGAATAAGACTAGTCATTGAAAGGGCTCGGCTCGGGATTTTCCCATCCCGCCACAATGAATGGAGATTTGGCTGGCCGCCAAATTCTCCGACTTCGCTGCAGCGGGAGTGTGGCGTGAATGGCCAGTGAGATCGCGCCCCTACAATCTGCAAAACATGATGTGGCACATTATTATTAAAAGAAAGAATTTGCACTTGCACAACATCATTCACAACATCAAGATGTTGCGAAGCACTTTACAACCAACTAAGTACTTTAGTAATGTAGTCACTTGTTGTAAAGTGGGAAACATCGATTCAATATGCACACAGCAAGATCTCACAACTAGCTGAGGAATAAGTGAAAGGGTAAACCATTTTACTGGAGGCTTCAATAAACGTTGGCCAACACACCCAGAGGGCTGTCCCTGCTCTTCTTCGAACAGTGCTGTGGGATCTTTTACACCCACCTGGGACAGAAGATGGTGCTTTGCCTTACCATCACATCAGAGAGACAGTGCTTTCAAAGGTGCAGCATTCCCTCAGTAGTGCATTGACATTTACTCCATTTCAGACGGTTAACTAATTGTACATTTTTTAAAATTTCATTCACAAGATGTGGGCATCACTGACTATACTTGTAGAACTGAATGGCTTGCTTGGCCATTTGGAGCAGCCCTATTACTATGGACCTGGAGTCGCATGTAGGCCAAACCAGGAAAAGATGAGATTTTCTTCCCTAATGGCCATTAGTGAAGCAGATGAGTTTTTTCACCAATCTTGCAGTTTTATGGCGACCATTGCTGATTCCAGCTCTTTATTCCAGATTTCTTTAATTCGCTGAAATTAAATTCTCCAGTTGCTGCATAATTTGAACTCGTGTGGGAATTTTCCCAGGCAAAGGGAAACAGGTTTTCATACCTGCAGAGAGTTAAATGTCCATAAATTGGTCTCTGATCAGGATCCCAAAATTGTTCCGCATTTTTGCAGGATCCTGTTAGGCTCTTTTGAAGGCGAATGGGGAAACCCCTTTGCACTTATTGGGTAAGTAATTAAGGTACTTAAGATTAAGAACTTTTTAAATCCTCATATTCTGGATTTCCCAACCAGACCACCCATTTCCTGACCTGTCAGCAACTCAGCAGGGTGCCTGAGGCAAGCGATCCAGTCATAGCCATTGAGAAACTGCTGTTGAAAGCACTTCCACTCTTCTCTCAGAGCGTACTCATTGCTTGACAGGTGGTTTCCTATTTCTTGCAAGGCACTTCACCTGTCTAGCACTTCACTGACCTTCAACTGTACTTTCCTCCTGAAGCCGTCAACACAGCTTGGGAGCAGTTTATGCATCTCCATCTTTCCCTCTGGTGACAATCAAGAGCAGGAGCAACATTAGCTCCAACAGTAACCCCAGCAACTGCACCAGTTTCTTTCTCCTCAGTAACATGCCCTTCCTCAGGGCAAAGGAGATGGACACAGAGATTCAGTTCAACAGAGGAAGGACCTCAACACAGAATCTACAGGCAGTGGTTTGGCTCTCTCGACATCTCTGAGCACCAGTGACTCTCAGGCTTTCACAGTAGGCCACTTCTAACATCTACTACTGCCTGGAACAAGACCAGTGGAGCAGGCGAGTTTGCTTGCCAGGAATGATAATGGACCTATCATCCAACAGGCGTCTATCTAAGGTTGTGTGCTCTCTCTTCCTGCAAGAAGAGATGAAAGAGAGTTCTCAGAGCTCTTAATGGCTTGTGCAAAGAGGAGGATGGGAAAGGACGACACTTGTGGAATATCACTGTGAGGAATGGGTGCGAGAGGATAAAGTGAATATTGACGGTTCAAGTGGAGATCTAAGGGGTCTGAAGAGAACAGAATGATTTGTGCTGTAAGGTGTGTTGTCCTGAGAAGTGCTGTGCACAAAAATGCTGGAAATGCTTGGAATGTGGTATGCCACTGACCTGTCATGCCCTCTTGAGGTCCTGGCTCCTCTTGGTTCCAGGTTGGAGGAACCACATTCCTATCTTCACTTTCTCAGCCACTTCCATCCATGTCTATTTGGCTGGAGGTTGTGCCCATCCCCTCATCCTTGGGAAAGATTACCTCATTGATGTCCTCATGTTCGCTCAGTAAGACTTCCAGGTAAGAGAGAGAGAGAGATGTGGGGCATTAACATCTCAGGTCTCCTCTCCATTCCTGTGTTTGTTGGATCAGAAATCCAAGTGTTGGTCAGTCCCCGTAACCTTTGCGGCCCTATAGTTAGAAATCCTTCCTTTGACGGAATAGGCGTGTCATCCTCCCTGCCCTCCTGGATTGATCGGAAAAACCAGAGATGGAATGTAAATGTTGTGGATCTGGAAAAGAACCTCAGGAAAATCCTCTCCTTCACCATTCGGGTCCCCAATCTGTAAATGGTCCTGTTGTTCCAACAAGGATTAAGTGCAGGAAATGACGCCCATGTTTCAGGATTATTAGTCCAGGCCTCTGGATTGCTGGTTCAGTAACAGCTATCCTTACACCCTTGAACCTCAAGTCTGTAATAATCTATAGGAAATCTATAGGAACCAGGTTGATACCGGAGATGAGGGGTTTGGATTATGAGGAGAGGCTGAGGATATTGGGTTTGTACTCGTTGGAGTTTAGAAGGATGAGGGGGGATCTTATGGAGACTTATAAGATAATGCGGGGGCTGGATAGGGTGGAGGCGGAGAGATTCTTTCCACTTAGTAAGGAAGTTAAAACTAGAGGACACAGCCTCAAAATAAAGGGGGGTCGGTTTAAGACAGAGTTGAGGAGGAACTTCTTCTCCCAGAGGGTGGTGAATCTCTGGAATTCTCTGCCCACTGAGGTGGTGGAGGCTACCTCGCTGAATATGTTTAAAGCGCGGATGGATGGATTCCTGATCGGTAAGGGAATTAAGGGTTATGGGGATCAGGCGGGTAAGTGGTACTGATCCACGTCAGATCAGCCATGATCTTATTGAATGGCGGGGCAGGCTCGAGGGGCTAGATGGCCTACTCCTGCTCCTATTTCTTATGTTCTTATGAAAGAGCTGAAAATCTGAACAGAAGATATTAAATACTGGAAAGGCACAACAAATCAACATAATCTGAAGGAGAAAGTCAGTTTAGCCTCTTAGGCATAAGCATTCCAGTGAAGAGTCACCTCTGAAGTACTAACCAATTTTTCTTTTCATTTGTTGAACAAGTTCTTGTGATTTTCAGCATTCCTGATTTAGGCTCCGAGGGAGACCGTAAAGTATTGTCTAATATTCAATGTTGGATTTGACCCAAGCCATTCCTGATTAGAAAGTGGTGAAGTGTTCCATTATGTGGTGTTATCATCTCCCACATGAATGAGTGCCAGTGAACCCTGCAGAGTGAAAAGCTCCGGAACTGTCAGCATTGTGCACTTGGGTCATGACAATTCTGCCACCTTAGTTCACTCTTACTTCATTGTAAGGCCCAGCTACTCACAATTAACATTTCGACAAGTTAACTTTTAAGAGCAAGCCAGTAAATTTACATTAGTAACATGTGTCTGATATTCCTCATTTAAATTGTCAACTGTCTTATAAAGTTAGGAGTGTCTCTTGCAGAATTTTCAATGAGTTTAACTACAGGCTGTAACTCTCTTGAACTGGCATTCAGCGTTTGATTGCTATTCTGTGCCCAGGAACTTACACAAATTTTCTTCCATGCCTGTCTCATCCAATTGCTGAGTCAGACTGGATGAGATCCAGGCAGTTGTCTATACAACTCAGCATCACACTCCAGAGTTGGATTGAAAGAGAATGAACCTCTTTTTCTACAGCATTACCTGCCGTAAACTAGGTAAGTTTGATTTGATTTATTATTGTCACATGTATTGGTATACAGTGAAAAATATTGTTTCTTGTGCACTGTACAAAGCATCCCGTTCATAGAGTACATAAGGGAGAAGGAAAGGAGGGTGCAGAATATAGTGTTACTGTCATAGCTTGGGTGTCGAGAAAGATCAACTTAATATAAGTTGCAATATAAAGGGTGGCACGGTGGCACAGTGGTTAGCACTGCTGCCTCACAGCACCAGGGACCTAGGTTCAATTCCCAGCTTGGATCACTGTCTGTGTGGAATTTGCATGTTGTCTGTGTGGGTCCCTTCCAGGTGTTCCAGTTTCCTCCAAAGATGTGCGGGTTAGGTTGATTGGCCATACTAAATTGGCCCTAGTTTTGGGGGGGTAAACAGGTGGGCTTGCAGGGATAGGATGGGATTGTTGGCGGTGCAGCCTCGGTGGGTTGAATGACCTCCTTCTGTACTGCAGGGATTCTATGATTCTATGCAATAGGTTCATTCAAAAGTCTGATGGCAGCAGGGAAGAAGCTGTTCTTGAATCAGTTGGTATGTGACCTCAGACTTTTGTATCTTTTCCCCGACAGAAGAAGGTGGAAGAGAGAATGTCTGGGGTGTGAAGGATGCTTGATTCTGTTTATTTATTATCACGTGTTAGTATACAGTGAAAAGTATTGTTTCTTGCATGCTATACAGACAAAGCATACTGTTCAAAGAGAAGGAAAGGAGAGAGTGCAGGATGTAGTGTTAGAGGCACTTCATTTGTCTAGCACTTAGGTAGAGAAAGACCAACTTAATACTAGGTAGGTCCATTCAAAAATCTGTTGGCAGCTGTTCTTGAGTCGATTGATATGTATCCTCAGACTTTTGTATCTTTTTCCCGATGGAAGAAGGTGGAAGAGAGTATGTCCGGGGTGCGCGGGGTCCTTGACTATGCTGGCTGCTTTTCTGAGGCAGCGGGAAGTGTAGACAGTGTCAATGGGTTGGAGGCTGGCCTGAGTGATGAACTGGGGGGCTGGGTCATAAAGATCAAAAAGCTGCCATACTCATTCCTGGATCTTTGATGATTTAGCTAATCTCAGCCATGACAGCAATGGGACTTCCCACTCCTGGTCATTCCTAACTGGCCCCGGCTGAAAATCGTGCACATGTAGATGTTGGGCTCAGCTATAGGTTCAATGGCTAAATAATCCCATCAGGATTCACTCATGAGAAATGATCAGTTACTGGGAGGCTGTGTGCGCCTTTGGAAATATGGCCCAGCATGAATTATCGCCATCAAGAAAAGGGAGAGCAAAGGGAAGTAAACTGGACTAGGGCAGAACTGTGTAACAAGACTGCACTGCCACAGTTCAGTCTCATTTGTTTTTGAACAGAGTTAGCTCTAAGTTAATGAATATAGCCATTAATACTTGAAGTCCTTTGTGACCGAACACTGAAGGTTGCGGGTATCTAAAATATTTTAAGTTCATTGCTCGCAGATGAGTAAAAAGCTTGTTTATAAAGTAAAAAGATGAAAGCAAATGGGATGCATGTGTTTTAGACAAATTTCTGTACAAGTTCAGACAATGGACAATAATTGTTTAAAAATATGCTGAAAAACCCTTCTTATGTCACTGACTATTTAGATTCCAAACACCCTTACTCATCACATCCATTTCCAGTGTTGGAAGAAATGTTCCCATCTTGGCAGAAAGCCCAGAGATGTTTCTGGTTTTGTCTGCACAAGGTAGGCTAAGATCAGTCCGAAAGGGATTGGCATGTTGAACCAAGTGACCCTTTCCTGCTTCTAAAATTACCTGTCTTCTCGCTGGAGAAAACTATCAGCAAATTGTACAGATTACATCATTAAAAAAAAACACATGTGTTCCAAGGGTGGAGGAAAAGCTTGCGAGGTCAGTAAACCTACCTCATGTCTCCGTGAAAAGCGTTTGGAGAATCTCAAGCTATTTCCAATTGGGCACAATCCAGAAAATAGCCCCTTATTTCGACACCAAATTCAGCAACAAGACTGAAAGTGATCAGCTGAGGCTAAGTAGCATAGTGGTAACGTCACTGGGTTAGTAATCCAGAGGCCTGGGTCAGTGCTTTGGGATCAAAGGTTCAAATCCCACCATGATAGTTGGTGGAATTTAAATTCAATCAATAAATCTGGAATATAAAGAGTTTCAATAATGGTGACCACGATAACGATCATCAATTGTTGCTTTAAAAACATTTGGATTACCAAATCTTTTAAGAAAGGAAATAGGTCATCCTTACCTTTCCAGTCTATATGTGACTCCAGACCCATAGTCATGTGGGTGATTCTTAATTGCCCTGTGATTAGGCCACTCAGTTCAAACTAATTAGGGATGGGCAACAAATGCTGGCCTTGCCAATGATGCCCACATTGCATGAAAGAATAAAACGCAAGAGGCCGTTGCTGCAAAATTTGGATCTGTAACATCCAGGTTCTTTGATGCTATGAGCCTTGTTTTGCTACCAGAATGGTGCATATTTCAAGAGTTCATTCCACCTGTCACCATTTTGGTGAGGATGTTCACAAGACCATAGGCAGCATCCGCTGAAAGTCTACTCAGTGAGAACATTATGATGTCAATCAGTGCACAATGCGGATTTGGTGCCAGCCCTGCTATTTTGCAGCTCAAAACCTCAGCTAACGCCGTCCCTTAAACATGCGCAGCCGAACACGCCATCACCACCAGAAAAGAAACACCACCCATGCGATTTAAAGGGATTATCAACTACTTTCAGGTTAGCTGCTGATTGATTTCTGCTGGCTCTTGCTGCGACTGTGGAAGTGTGTGTGGTGCTTTCCAGAGTTGTTCAGCGTTGCTGAAGTCTGCAGGGATTTATGTGGAATGTGCTGTAGAAATGCATCCTGCCTACGCGGATTATGTACAAACTATTTGTTCCCAGATATGGATAACCTTGGCCTACAGTATGACGGGGAGAGCGAGCAGAGGTGACATATAGCAGAACAAGCTACTGGAAGAGGGGAGGAGGTAGCCATATACTTGCTATCATGACAATTGGGAGCACACTGGAGGAGATTCTGTAAAAGTGCGCTATTGTGGTGAAAAGCGTGCCTGTGGAACTTGGGTTGGTTGCAAGTTGCTGTTGAATGAGGTCCTCAAAGAAAAGGACCTCATTCTACCTGAAGAAGATCAAAAGTTTAAAGCACTTTGTGGCTAAAATTGGTGCCATAAATACTGAGAAATACATCTTTTGATTTGATTTATTATTGTCACATGTATTAGTATACAGTGAAGATTGTTTCTTGCGTGCTATACAAAGCATACTGTTCATAGAGTACATAGGGGCGAAGGAAATGAGAGGGTGCAGAATGTAGTGTTACAGGCATAGCTAGAGTGTAAAGACTGAAAAGTCTGATGGCAGCAGGGAAGAAGTTGTTCTTGAGTCGGTTGTTATATGATCTCAGACTTTTGTATCTTTTTCCCAACGGAAGAAGGTGGACGAGAGTACATCCGGAGTACATGGGGTCCTTGATTATGCTGGCTGCTTTTCTGAGGCAGTGGGAAGTGTAGACGGAGTCAATGGGTGGGAGGCTGGTTTGTATGATGGACTGGGCTACGTTCACAACCCTTTGTAGTTTCTTGCGGTCTTGGTCACAGCAAGAGCCATACCAAGCTGTGATATATCCGGATAGGATGCTTTCTATGGTTCATCTGTAAAAATTGGCGGACATGCAGAATTAATAAATCCAAGAGATCTAGCATTATTGCTTAAGGGAAACATGTTGTTGAAACTTTTTATCTTGCACTCCTCAGGACAAACACAAGAACACCAAATTTCAAATGACCACAGCAATTTATACTACAGGAGAAATGGGTGCTGATTGGCCAGTGTGTTGTCACAGAGAAAGCAACAGGGAACTATTGACTCCATTAGCTCCCAGGTAATTCAAAAAAAGCTCAGGGCTTGAACATATTCCTTTAGTTTCAGAGCATGGGTCCCCTTGTACGAATGTATGTCACTTCTAGTAAACATAAATGAGTCATGTTATAAGTTCAACTGATTATCTTTTGTTGCTAGTTAGCTATTAGTGCAATGAGGATTGTTTAACAAGTGCTGCCCAATCATAGAATCACATCTAACAGCAGTTGTTTTGTTGGGATTTTGCAAGCGCAGGCTGGAAAAGTATGGTATGTACTGTCTGTTATAAATGACCATAGAAACATGCTGTTTGACTTGATCAGCCGATTGTTGGGACGTACGTTTATGCACCAGCACTGAAATCCTCTGCATGTTGGGCCTATGCACCATCACTGAAATTCATACACAATATGCTCATTGAGAAATCTGCTAATGTCTATGACACGTCTACCTTTACTAGTCAATATGCATGTTGGGATTGCTATACTTCCATGCACTAGTAGATTGGCCCCTTGAGCAATCTTGTAAATAAGGCCTTTACCATTTGCTTATCTTGTAAGACTGATGCAAAAATAGAGCGTATCAAAGCCATTCTGTGGGACAATGTCTATCCTGATCAGATCATTATTCAGTGTATCACACAAACTCACAAATATGCCAAAGGCTGCCATTTTCAGAACTGAAAGTGCCTGGTCTACCCAGAATTATCCTTGAAGTGCAAAATAACTGAAACATTTAAATAACAGTTAAAGGAAGATGTTTTATGCTGCTGCTAAGCAGTGGCTATGCGAGTGAATTGACACGATTAATTATTGTCACATGCATTAGCGTACAATGAAAAGTATTGTTTCTTGCGCACTATACAGACAAAGCATATCGTTCATAGAGAAGGAAAGGAGAGAGTGCAGAATGTAGTGTTACAGTTATAGCTAGGGTGTAGAGAAAGATCAACTTAATGCGAGGTAGGTCCATTCAAAAGTCTGACGGCAGCAGGGAAGAAGCTGTTCTTGAGTCGGTTGGTACGTGACCTCAGATTTTTGTATCTTTCCACCAACAGGGTGCTGCCATCAGTCCACAAAGACATTCAGCCTGCCACACAATTCAGAAACATCATGTATGAATGTCAGTGCCAGGGTGATGCCAAGGCCCAAGTCTCAGCAATTAGCTGATCAAATCAAACAGTACGTTCCTTGGTTGTTTGTAATAAGCAGGCCACAGATCATACTCAACCAGCTGCAAAACCCAAATCAAAATGCCTTTTGTTGGATGTGATTCTACGATTGGGCAGCACTTGCTGAACAACCTGAATGTTCAAATGGCCATACCAACAACCAATTTGAGATAATCAGTTAGACTGATAACAGGGCTCATATGAGGTAAGATAAAGGTAAAGTCGCCATAGTCCCATATGGCCATACGCTGCTCTCCTCTTTTGAGGGGTAGAGCTGACTGATAGTGATTTAACCAGAGGATCACCACACCTTAGGTGAGGGGCAAGGATGAGAAGGTGGGCCTTCATGAATAACCTCTTGGGACCTCCGGAGGTCCCCAGCATCACAGATGCCAGTCTTCAGCCAATTTGATTCATTCCATTGATATCAAGAAGTGGATGAAGTCACTGGAAACTGCAAAGGCTATGGGCCCCTGACAATATCCCAGGAGTAACAGCGGAGATTTGTGCTCCAGAGCTTTCTGCACCCCTAGCCAAGCTGTTGCAATACAGCTGCAACAATGGCATCGACCTGAAAATATGGAAAATTGCCCAGGTGCGTCCTGCTGTAAAATAAAAGAAACATTCACGCCATGTAAGTGCCAGGCAATAACCATCTCCAGCAAGAGAGAATCTAACCTTCTCCCTGAGACAATCAATGGCATTACCAATACTGAAGACCCCATTAACCGTATCATGAAGGATTACTATTGACCAGAAACTGCATTGGACCAGCCATATAAATACTGTGGCTACAATATGCGGTTGATGTGGTGTATATGGATTTCAGCAAAGCATTTGATAAGGTTCCCCATGGTATGCTTTTGCAGAAAATACGGACACATGGGATTGAGGGTGATTTAGTGGTCTGGATCAGGAATTGGCTAGCTGTAAGAAAACAGAGGGTGGTGGTTGATGGGAAATATTCATCCTGGAGTTCAGTTACTAGTGGTGTACCGCAAGGATCTGTTTTGGGGCCACTACTGTTTGTCATTTTTATTAATGACTTGGATGAGGGCGTAGAAGGATGGATTAGTAAATTTGCGGATGACACTAAAGTCGGTGGAGTTGTAGACAGTGTGAAGGGAAGTGGCAGGTTACAGAGGGACATAGATAAGCTGCAGAGCTGGGCTGAGAGGTGGCAAATGGAGTTTAATGCGGAAAAGTGTGAGGTGATTTACTTTGGAAGGAGTAACAGGAATACAGAGTACTGGGCTAATGGTGGCAATACAGGTGGAGAAGGTGGTGAAGAAGGCATATGGTATGCTTGCCTTTATAGGACAGGGTATAGAGTATAAAAGCTGGAGTCTGATGATGCAGCTGTATAGAACGCTGGTTAGGCCACATTTGGAGTACTGCGTCCAGTTCTGGTCGCCGCACTACCAGAAGGACGTGGAGGCGTTAGAGAGAGTGCAGAGAAGGTTTACCAGGATGTTGCCTGGTATGGAGGGTCTTAGCTATGAGGAGAGATTGGGTAAACTGGGGTTGTTCTCCCTGGAAAGACGGAGAATGAGGGGAGATCTAATAGAGGTGTACAAGATTATGAAGGGGATAGATAGGGTGAACAGTGGGAAGCTTTTTCCCAGGTCGGAGGTGACGATCACGAGGGGTCACGGGCTCAAGGTGAGAGGGGCGAAGTATAACTCAGATATCAGAGGAATGTTTTTTACACAGAGGGTGGTGGGGGCCTGGAATGCGCTGCCAAGTAGGGTGGTGGAGGCAGGCACGCTGACATCGTTTAAGACTTACCTGGATAGTCACATGAGCAGCCTGGGAATGGAGGGATACAAACGATTGGTCTAGTTGGACCAAGGAGCGGCACAGGCTTGGAGGGCCGAAGGGCCTGTTTCCTGTGCTGTACTGTTCTTTGTTCTTTGTATGATACTTGGTAGTGTGGATGAACAGAGGGATCTGGGTGTCCATGTGCATAGATCCCTGAAAGTTGGCACCCAGGTTGATAGGGTTGTTCAGAAAGCGTACGGTGTGTTAGCTTTTATTGGTAGAGGGATTGAGTTTCGGAGCCAGGAGGTCATGCTGCAACTGTACAAAACTCTGGTGCGGCCGCACTTGGAGTATTGCGTACAGTTTTGGTCGCCGCATTATAGGAAAGATGTGGAAGCATTGGAAAGGGTGCAGAGGAGATTTACCAGGATGTTGCCTGGTATGGTGGAAAGATCGTATGAGGAAAGGCTGAGGGACTTGAGGTTGTTTTCGTTAGAGAGAAGAAGGTTAAGAGGTGACTTAATAGAGGCATATAAGATGATCAGAGGATTAGATAGGGTGGATAGTGAGAGCCTTTTTCCTTGGATGGTGATGGATAACACAAGGGGCCATAGCTTTAAATTGAGAGGTGAGAGATATAGGACAGATGTTAGAGGTAGGTTCTTTACTCAGAGAGTAGTAAGGGCGTGGAATGCCCTGCCCGCAGCAGTAGTGGACGCGTCAACATTAAGAGCATTCAAATGGTTATTGGATAAACATATGGATGATATTGGAATAGTGTAGATTAGAGGGGCTTTAGATTGGTTTCACTGGTCGGCGCAACATCGAGAACCAAAGGGCCTGTACTGCGCTGTAATGTTCTATGTTCTATGTTCTAAGAGCAGATCAAAGGCTGGGAATTCTGTGGTGAGTAACACACCTTCTTGCCTCCCAAAGCCTGTCTATCATCTACAACGCAGAAGTCAGGAGTGTGATGGAATACTCTCCACTTGCCTGGATGAATGCGGCTTCAACAACACTCAAGAAACTCAATACCACCCAGGACAAAGCAGCCCGCTTGATTGACACTTCCTCTACCACCAGTGCACAGTGGCAGCAGTGTGTACTATCTACCATCTGCAGCAACTCACCAAGGCTCCTTCAACAGCAGCTTCCATACCTATGACCTCTACCACCCTAGAAAGATAAGGGCAGCAGATGGATGGGAACAACACCACCAGCAGGTTCCCCTCCAAGTCACACACCATCGTGATCTTGGAACTATATCACCGTTCCTTCACTGTCACTGGATCAAAATTCTGAACTTGCTTCCTAACAGCACTGTGGGTATAACTTCACCACCTAGACTGTGACGATTCAAGATGGCAGCTCACCAGCACCTTCTCAAGCGCAATTAGGAATTTGCAATAAATGGCAGTCAAGCCAGCGATACCCACATCCCATGAAATAATTTTTGAATATATTTTTATGGTTAACAATAGAGCTATAATTGGGACTGAGTTGCTCAGTTGTCTAGATGGCTAGTTTGTTGTTCAAAATAAAGCGTACAGCCTGGATTCAGTTCCTGTTCACAATTCACACGGATGATTTGGACTCGGGAACTGGAGATACAATTTCAAAATTTGCAGACAATGCCAAACTGGGAGGTCACAGAAAAATGCAATAAAATACAAGCAGACATTAATAAACTGGCAGAATTGATGTGTAATTGGAAAATTAATTTCAATATATAGAAAGATTGAAAAATTGAGTACTTTGATGGGCACATCACACACTACTGGAATAATAAGAGTAAATGGGTACAGAGCAAAGGAAACTAGAGTTACAAGCACACTCTAAAACCACTAAAGTAGTGGTGCAAGTTAGTAAAGCCATTTAAAAATAAACAAACTCAGAAATAGGGTTCATTTCAAGGTGATAGAATGGAAAATCAGAGTTCTGTTAGACTTGTAGTGAATCTTAACTGGACAACTGCTTGGAGTTCTATGCACAGTGTTGGTCTCCATAGTATAAAAAGGATATGCAGGCAATGGAGAAGGTGCAAACAATATATATAGAAAGGATATTATTAAACTAGAAAGAGTGCAGAAAAGATTTACTAGGATGCTACCGGGACTTGATGGCTTGAGTTATAAGGAGAGGCTGAATAGATTGGGACTTTTTTCTCTGGAGCATGGGGTGATCTTACAGAGGTCTATAAAATAATGAGGGGCATAGATCAGCTAGATAGTCAATATCTTTTCCCAAATGTAGGGGAGTCTAAAACTAGAGGACGTAGGTTTTAGGTGAGAGGGGAGAGATACAAAAGTGTCCAGAGGGGCAATTTTTTTACACAGAGGGTGGTGAGTGTCTGGAACAAGCTGCCAGAAGTAGTAGTAGAGGTGGGTACAATTTTGTCTTTTATAAAGCATTTCAGACAGTTACATGAGTAAGATGGGTATAGAGCGATATGGGCCAGACGTGGGCAATTGAAACTAGCTTAGTCGTTAAAAAAAAAGGGCGGCATGGACAAGTTGGGCCGAAGGATTTGTTTCCATGCTGTAAACCTCGATGACTCTATAACTCTGTGACACTGACGTATCACCTGGCTCTGCCCCATTTCAGCCGATCTGCTGCTGAAACCCTTGTTCGTCCCTTTATCACCTTTAACCTTGACTATTCCAGTGCTTCCCCTGTTGGCCTTTCAATCTCTACCTTGCAAAACTTCTATTTATGGTGTGAGCTATGAATCAGTAGTTGCATTCTCGGAAGGTTGTGGATTCACAGCTCACTTTTGAGATTTGAACACATCTGGGCTGAAACATAACACACTCCAGAAGAGTTTGCGAAGTGAGTGGAGATGTAACCTGTCAGATTAGCTAAACTGAGTTTTTATTTGACGAGTATGTAAAATTTTAAATAAATGCAAGTTAGTGCCAAAGGACATAGTAGCGGAATTACCACCTCACATCACACTTACTTATATTGTCAGTGTGTTAATGGCAAATGGGAGCAGCAGCCATTTACAAAGTTGATGGTGCAGCATTTAGAAGAACAGTCTTAAGGGGTTAGTTTCACACAGTTTTGGTTTCATACTTGCAGTATAATTCAGTGTGAAGAGAACATTTAAATTTAATTTTTTAAGTTTCAAATGTTTCCCGTTGCCTTTTACACTTTTCAATCATCTGTCCACTTAAAGGAATATTTCACTAACATCCAGGTGCCAGTTAATCATTCGGTCTACATGTGTTTAATTATCCATGTATGGTAATCTGCAATACTTCAATTTCACAGTTCTGTGAAAACAGCTGCTGGCTCAGATTACACTGGAGCAACAATCAAGCTCAGATCGCTGCAATATAACAGAGCATTATACATTATGCAGTACTTCAGTCGACAAAAAAACTACCGGAGAACATTGTGATGTCTGAATGGAAACAATTCATCAACAATTGGACGCCACTGATTTTCTCTTCAACACAAGCACATGTACTTGGCAAAGGCTCCGCCCTTGGTCTGGTGATTCAATCTGCCGCATGTTGCACACTGAGCCACACGCTCACATAACTTGTGTATCTGCATTTGCTGAGGCACATCCTGCAGTGGTTTGGCAGACATTTCCAACACATGGCAACAATCTGCAACCTCAAAAAGACTTGGAGCTCTGCCACAATAGGCATGTGTTTGGTGTCAATGCAACGTGGTAAGGGTAAGTGATCCATTTTGCAACACTGGGTTGTGTTTGTGTTTCTAATTTCCTGATTCATGGAGTTGTCATGATTTATTTTTCATATGTTTGTGAACAACAGTTGCAACTACAGTAAGGTGATAGCAATTGTATTAAGGTAGCATATGTTTATGGAAAGCCATCTCATACAGCTCCATTGACAATGCAATGAAGCAAATAGTTCTGGAAGGAATTAGCATTTGTGAAGAAGGCTTGCCAACTATTAGCCAACTCATTTGATCTTGATGAAATATGCATTTATGATGCCTTGTCATTTCAACATCCAAAGCTCCCCACTAAGCTCTTGCACATTTTCCCAATATCCATACATGTACTGTTGACTTGGACCTAATATATATGTAAGGCTCTAATGCTATGAATGCTGGTGTTGCTTCAGAATTTAAATTCTAGCAGCAGCTTTAATCTGAAAACTGAATAGAAGCAGTAAGAAAGTCAAAATATCTGTCAGGGAATAGTCGGAAATCATTGTGCAAACTTTGAACATGCAACAGCTGTAGTGTTTGTTTCATGATGCTTGAAAGAGGAGGGAGAGTTCAAAAGAAATCTTGTGTTTGAACAAGTAGTAGGAAAGCTCAATTCTGTTTAAATATTCCTTTGGAAAATGTTGAGGTCAAAAATGTTTCCTTCCTATGCCAATGGGTTTAGTGAGTCTTTCAGTTAAAATTCTCAGTCGGGCTCCTGTTAGGGAAGTGGAGATTCACAAAATACATTGAGTGGGAGAGGGAGGTGGAAAGAGAAGCTGTTCAAACATACCAGAAGAATCCAGCAGAAACAGTTTAATAAATCACTTATAACCAGCAGCATATAGATTGCAGCCACACTCATGTTTATAATGCAACAATGATTGATTGATTTGATTTATTATTGTCGCATGTATTAGTATACAGTGAAAGGTATTGTTTCTTCTGTGCTATACAAAGCATGCTGTTCATAGAGAAGGAAAGAAGAGAGTGCAGAATGTAGTGTTACAGTCATAGCTAGGATGTAGAGAAAGATCAACTTAATGCGAGGTAGGTTCAATGCATTTACCTACAGGAACAGTAGTATTTACACTTCAAACATAATTAATTGGAGAACATTTAATGGATATTACATATATTCTTTCTTTACTTCTTTCGTTTTCTCTTCCTACATTATTTCATTAAACAAGAATATCAGGGACTGGAATTGGGAGTCAGGAATTTCCCTGATACTGTGATCTCACCTCCATCCTGGCAGAGCTGGCTGGTGGGACCTTCATATCTTGGGAGTGTGGGATAACTTGGAGTGGGGTCTGCTGCTATAGACAGAGGTGGGGCAATGCCAGTGTGGCCAGGTTAAAAAGGTTCTCCATTTCCAGAGATATCAGTCCAGTTCTTCAGATCAGTGTAAAACACTCCTCACCCCTTTAACTTCCCTTCATTCACTCTTAGACCCCTCAGCCTCTTATCTCGTACCCTCAACCCACTTAACCAGTATCTACTTTATGAACAGAACCTAAAAGCACTCTAACAACATTTTGAAGTTATTAAAAAGTTTTTAAATATTCAAGAAAACAAACATCACTTAAATAGACATTTGCAAACTGTCATTTTCATAAGCTCATAAATCTGTCAAACTAAACAATACACTTGAAAAGGTTCTTGAAAAATCAACCTATTTTTCAGAACCTCATAAATCTGTCAACACTGTCAAACTCTCACTCCCTGGGACAGCTGAGCAAACAAACTCTGCAGTAATTATATTCGTGCTTTGAAAGGCAGCTAAGTCTATCAACTCATATCCCCTTGGACAGCTGAGTAATCAAACTAGATACAACAGAATTCAGCATTGCTTTTGAAGGCAGCCACAAGTTCAAACATCTGTCAAAGTTTTCAAACAGATGCTCTTCCAAAAATGAATGACAAGTATAGGAAGAATTTAAGTAACTAGCTCAGGATGTCATAGTGGAGTAGGTTAGCCCTTAAATATTGTGCAATTCAGATTGGCAGTTTATCTATCGCATAATCTACTCTGGAGACTTTGTCACTTGCACAATGTAGCTCTTTCACTTGATACCTTGCCGAGAACGAACTGGGAACCCCATTTTCTAATGTTCACCTACTCTTTCCAGTCATCATTGGGATGGCACGGTGGCGCAGTGGTTAGCACTGTTGCCTCACAGCTCCAGGGACCCGGGTTCAATTCCGGCCTCGGGTCACTGTCTATGTGGAGTTTGCACCTTTCCCCATGTTTCCTCCCATAGTCCAAAGATGTGCAGAAAGGCTGATTTGACCATGCTAAGTTAACCCTTAGTGTCAGGGGTCTAGTAGGGTAAATACATGGGATTAGGGCCTGGGTTGGATTGTTGTCAATGCAGGCTTGATGAGCCAAATGGCCTGCTTCTGTGCTGTAGGGATGCTATGATTCTATTCTACTACTGCACAGTCACCACTCACTGTAGTAAGCATAGATATAATCCTGACTACAGTATTTCATGATGAACTGTAAAGAAGGCTACACCTTGTATACTTGTTTACTCTTGCTGTCTCCACTTCACCAATGCTTTTTTTAAACAAAGACTTTCAAAGCACAGCTGCCTTGGTGAAAATTTGGAGAAGTTCTGAAGTGCCCACTTAAGAGAATGGTGCCAGCAACTTCAACATCACAGCTTGTGGAGTTCATTCCTTTTGCCTCTCTCCTCTGTGCCACTGAAAATGGCCTCCATGGGAATTGGAGGGGGTTGGGACTGGCTTGGTTCTTGCTCCAGCCATCATCATCTCTTCCCACCCCACTCTATTCAAATCTGATCCCCAGTTGTCTGAATTGAGTCTAATGTTAAGTCTGAATATTTCTTGTATCCTCTATTTGTAATGTTCATCTTTTGCTAACCTAGAGTCTAAGCAGATGACAAAACAAAAATGCATTTTAACTGCTTTTCCACTAAGTCATAGAAGCCTCTCAACATCCTGACTGATTATTTGCTAAATCATTCAACTAACTTTGAATCAAATGTTGTTATCTTTGCCATAATCGCTTTCAGGCACAAACAAAACAAGGATAGCAAAGCTTCAGTAATGTTTGCTTAAAATATTCAAGTGGAATTAAAATAGGTCAGATAAACTATTCATCCAAAATGTTAACCTGTTTTCTCTTTTGGCTGCTGAACAACCTGTAGTTCATTGCCAAAATTCCGCTTTCTGTTCACCTCAATTAAAATATCCCGTGGGATGCTATCCCACAGGCTTCTAAAATCCTGCGCACTCTAGCACTGCATCCGTGAGTCAGATTTTCCAGATCACCAGTTGTCCTGCAAGAGGAACAAAATGGCTTTTGCAGCAGAATATTGGTGTAACAACAGCATTTAAATTTTCTTAAACATGTCTTGAATTTATGGCCAATAACAGTGTGGAAGCTATCACCAGCTCTCACAGTTGTATCCCCATGCATCAACGGCTGGATTCTTCTTTACTATCCCACGGTAAAGTGTGTGGGATGGTGGCAGAAAGAGTGGGGAAATTCAGGTGGTGAAGCCTGTTGCTTCTTCAACCTCAAATTATTTCCCCATGTTGCCACCACTTTGCCTCAAACACATGCAAACATGCAAATGCTGCTGGAGATGCAGGAGCTAGACCTCGGGCCCATTTTCTTCTTTCAGTCCCGCTTGCTACCACTTCCTGTTTATAGGCACCCACTGGAGTCAACAACAAGTAAATGGCTCCTGAATCTAGAATGTTCAGATATTACTAGTTAAGCCCCCTATTGCACTGAATTCAAGGGGGTGTGTGTGAGTGGGGGAGGAGATGGGGGGAGAGAGATAGATTTTAATTTTGTCATCAGGGCAATTGAGTTCAACTTTAGGCTGTAAACTTTCACCTCCATCTTGACTCTCCCCTTTTGGTTTTTTATTATTCTGTTCCCCTGGCGTGTCCCAACACAACCCACCCCTCCCCACATGGCCACTGTCCCTGGTTATTCAGTTTTACTCCCACTAAGTGCTGACCTCTGTTCTCCTATGTGACACATTTTTTTATCCAACCTTTGCCACTATTAACACAGTTCAGTCCCTAATGGCACAATTTACAGTCCCTTTGTTTCATTGCCGTAACATCTTTGTCAATCTCTCCTTAGTTCTGACCTATCACTGACTTTGCATTTTGCCCCACACCCCTTTCCAGCTGTATAATTCATCACATTGCAATCCCTTTTCAGTTCTGTGTAAGGGTCATGTGGACTTGAAACATTAACTGTGTTTCTCTCTCCACAAATGCTACCTACCAGTCCTGCTGAGTTTATCCAGCATCTTCTGTTTTTATTTCCCATTTCCAGCAACTGCAGGATTTTGCTTTTATAGCACTGATGTTGCTGATTGCATAAATCGCTCAGTGTCATCAATGGGAGTGAAAATTGCTAATTAGTATAATGGGTGGCCGCTTTGCCATACCAGTTTTACACCCAAGCAGAAAGGTAAAGATGTACCTTAGAGTCAAGACCAAGTGTTGTCTTCGGATTAAGTGAGGTTAGAAATTGAAGAAGAATTGGACCAGGGACTGCCAGAATAATCCAGTCCCTATTTTTAAGTCATCCACTCTGTCCTTTTCATATTATTAGAATTATAGAATCCTACAGTGCAGAAGGAAGCCATTCGGCCCATCGAGTCTGCACCGACCACAATCCCATCCAGTCCCTATCACCATAACCCCATGCATTTACTCTCGCTGGTCCCCCTGACACGAAGGGGCTATTTGGCATGGCCAATCCACCTAACCCGCACATCTTTGGACTGTGGGAGGAAACCGGAGCACCGGGAAGAAACCCCATGCAGACACGAGGAGGATGTGCAAACTCCACACAGACAGTTCTTTTATTTTATATTGTTTATAATTAAAAAGCAAATTTCACAGTAATTAGGTAAGTAGGGAAGTAGAGTTTATTGGAAGATAATTATTTCAATGCACAATGTGCAAATTAAAGTTTACAAAAGGAAACAAAAAAAAAAGCAGGTGCCAAGTGAGGGCAAACCAACAGCTTGGTTTTATCTAGTATAATATACTCTGTAATAAACCGATTTTGACCTCCACAGTGTGTAGGAATTGTCTAATTTCAGGAGATAGACCCCTCTGCCTGGGTGCTGGTGGGATCCGGCATACACATCCTCATGGCAATCCCTTCTGGTTTTTCGACCATACTACCCAAGGGTCAGGCAGTGAAAAATGAGGCTTGGCATTGCTGCCACAAGTGAAAGGATGTGAACAAAGTGACGAACGAAACAGGCAATTTCCATTTGAAATATTAATTTAAGAATTTACAATGGCAAAAGATGATCATAAAAATGTGACAAAATGCATTAAAACTGTGTCACAAAAGATACATTCAGCTGTAAAATTTGAAAAAATGTTTACTGGATCTTGCAAAGTGAAATGCAATATTTTATTCGAAAGATAAAAGTTGCAATTCCAGCATTTAGTCAGAGTGTAATTTGAATGATATAGAAAAACCTTCACCAGGTTTTTTTAAAAAATGTAAAAATACACCACTGGTGCGAAACAGATTCCTTTGCATAAAGGACCTCTTTTGCAATTATTTAACTACTTAGCCTGATAAAAATCTCACTACCAGTTGCAAAATAAGTTCTGCCAAAATTGTTCAAACCTCCATCAGGCCAGCATTACAAAGGGAAACAAAGCAACTAATTAACCAGCATGGGACTTAAGCTTCGTTTCACTATCTGAGAGGGTTCTTTTTATCCCCAAAGACTGACTTGTTAACAATCTAATACCCATTGATCTACCCAGCATGGAACAGCAATGTGGATTTTAATAGATAGTACAGTAGCACAATGTGCAATAATAACAGGCAAGAGGTTACAGGATGAACATAAACATTTTGCACAGTGGTGCTGGAGTGATATCAGCTGCATTCTCAACCACTTGCTTCGGGAGAGCAGAAGCAGCCAGATGTTCAGCAGAATCTTCCAGCCACTACCTCCAAAGCAATGCAGGAAAAGTAATGCCAGCTGTCTTACTCAACTTTAAGTTGCTCTGAACTATGTTGGCTCAATTGTTTTCTCGACCAAGTAAAAAACTCTCCACCCTGATTTTTTTTAAATCAGCTGTTTAGCAAGTTTATCTCTGTGGTTAGGTCAAGGCAATCTCTAGACCTACAGTCCAATTAAAACAACACTTACTCCAGATGGAAAGATAGATTCCCTTAGTGACATTTTAATCATCATCTCCATTTATCATAGCAGTTCCTGCATCCTCCTCAGTGTGCATAGTATGTCACTGAGCTGAATAATGTGCACACATGTATATAATATGTGCTTGCAAGAATCTGGTATATATTCAAAAGCAAGAAGAAACCACTCATTACAGGACTTCTGAATATAGCTTTTCTTAAATCATACATATCAACATTTCTCATGGAGAAAGTCTTTGCATGGATTGTATATTAGAATATGGGCTGCGCGGTGGCACGGTGGTTAGCACTGCTGCCTCACAGCGCCAGGGACCCAGGTTCAATAAGCCTTGGATGACTGTCTGTGTGGAGTTTGCGTGTTCTCCCCGTGTCTGTGTGGGTTTCCTCTGGGTGCTTTGGTTTCCTCCCACAGTCCGAAAGACGTGCCGATTAGGTGCATTGGCCATGCTAAATTCTCCCTTAGTGTGCCCGAACAGGCGCCTGAGTGTGGCGACTAGGGGATTTTCACAGTAACTTAATTGCAGTATTAATGTAAGCCTACTTGTGACACCAATAAATAAACTTTAAAATATCCAATGGATTGTTCATACATTGAAAGTGCTATGATTCAGTATTGAAACTTTGATACAATATGTTGTAATGCCAGGCTCACACAAACTTAAAGTTTTGCAGTAAAGTTAGAATCGCTGATTGTAGTATTCTAGGGAGTATTTATCTGGCATGCAAATTGTATAATTGATTTATATTGAAATATGGTCATACTTAAAAGGGTCAAGGGAATGCTCAATGCTATATGGCAACAGAGGAATTAGCAATAAAGTAATTTATGAGGCGTGTTATTAAATTTAACATTTGCAGTCTCAAGTTCAAAGTTTCCACAGCAATGAGCGCATCAGTAGAATGGTGTTGGATGTTTTCCATGCTCAATGTAATGTTTACTGTATTCTGAAATTAATAGTTCTCATGCTCCAGTTAGGGATCAGTGAGCACAGAGCAGAAAGAACAGCCAGTAACACCCAGGTTGTGCTGCAGACTGTGAATCAAACTCCAACTGCCATGAGAGAGCTACAAGCCTGGATACTTGTGCACATTCACAGATCTCTGAACCCTGGAAGCTACGGCGAGAATTCCCTGGACATTTACACCCCACCGCCGCGACCAGCGAGAACGGACAATTTGGCACTCAACCCGATCTCCGTTCACTGCAGCAGGTCCGGCGATTCCCAGCTGCGGGCAAGGTCGGAGAATCGGCCCAACGTGTTTAACTTTTGAAATCCTGTGTGGAAAGGTGTATGTTCTCCCACAATAAAAAAAACCCAGCTTAACTTTATAAAGTGTCCAAATGTTTTCAGCAATGTCCAAATCAGGTTTGGTGCTACACAGGAAACATTTCTGCAGACATGACAGTGTCCCATAAACATCACTTTATGTGATGATGATTCCGTGGCTGGGAACCCTTTAATCTGTAACATTAAAAGTGTTGCTGAGCACTGCAAAGAACTTCACAAGGATGCCACTGGATAGTATACTTTCCAAAGATAGGAAAAATTGGCTTTTATGCATTAAATCATGACTTAACTTTATCTACCTACTGAAATTCAAAGAACAACACTACTGACTGAACAATTTGTGTGGAGTTTGCACATTCTCCCCGTGTCTGCTTGGATTTCCTCTGGGTGCTCCGGTTTCCTCACACAGTCTAAAGATGTGTGGGTTAGGTGGATTGGCCATGCTAAATTGCCCCTTAATGTCAAGAGGATGAGCTAGGGTAAATGCATGGTGTTATGGGGATAGGATCTGGGTGGGTTTACAGTGCAGACTCGATAGGCCGAATGGCCTCCTTCTGCCTGTAAGATTCTATGATCTATGAATTTGAACCATAAATGAACATAGATAGTAAGAATGTTCATCAATTTCCTGTTTTAACTATTTATTGATTTCCAGATGCAATTTGGTAAGAATTCAAATCAGTATTTTTAAAAAATATTCATTCACGGGATGACAACATTTCAGATATTGTAATGAAGACTTGTGTTGCAGAACCTAGCTGCTCCCAAAGGCAAGCTGCTCCAGTACAACTACAACACAGGCATCTATCTACCAGGCAATGTAGAAAATTGCCCAGTTATGTCCTGTTCGCAAAAATAAGCAGGACAAATCCAAGCCAGACAATTTCTGTTCCTCTCCACTCTTGATCACCTGCAAACTTTTGAATGGACTTACCTTGCATTAAGGTGATCTTTCTCTACACCTTAGCTATGACTGTAACACTACATTCTGCACTCTCTCATTTCCTTCTCTATGAACAGCATGTTTTGTCTGTATAGCGCGCAAGAAACAATACATTTCACTGTATGTTAATACATGTGACAATAATAAATCAAATCAAATCAAAAATGATGGAAAGTGCTATCAACAGTGCTTTCAAGCAACACATATTCATCGATAACTTGCTCATTAACGTTTAGTTTGGGTTCTACCCGAGCCACTGAGCTCCTGACCTCATTTCAGCCTTAGTCCAAACTTAGACAAAAGAGCTAAGCTCGAGGGATGAAGTCAGAGTGATTGCCTTTGCCATCAAGGCAGCATTTGACCAAGTGTGTCAACAAAGAGTCCTCACTAAACCTGAGAGAATGGGAATAAGTGGGGGTGGGCGGGGGGGGGGGGGGGGTACTCTCCTTTGGTTGGAGTCATAGCTAGCACAAGTTGTAGTTGTTGGGGGGTCAATCTTCTCAGTTCCAGGACATCATTGCAGGAGTTCCTCAGGGTAGTGTCCGAGGCCCAACCATTTTCAGCTGCTTCATCAATGACTTTCCCTCCATCATAATGAAGTGGGGTTCCTGCACAATGTTCAGCACCAGTCTCAACTCTTCAAATAGTGAAGCAATCCATGACCATATGCAACAAGGTCTGGACAACATTCAGGCATGGACTGATAAGTGGCAAATAACATTTGAGCCTGGCAATTGCCAGGCAATGACCATGTCCAACAACAGTAAATCTAACCATTGCCCCTTGACATTCAATGACATTGCCATCACTGAATCCCCCATTATCAACATCCTGGGGATTATCATTGACCAGAAACTGAACTGGACCAGCCATATAAATACTGTGGCTACAAGACTAAGTCAGAATCTGAGAATTCTGTAATGAATAACTCACCTCCTGACTACCAACAGCCTATCCACCATTTACAAGGCACAAGTCAAGAGTGTGATGGAATACTACCCACTTGCCTGGACAAGTGCAGCTCCAACCACTCAAGAAGCTCAACACCATCCAGGAAAAATTAGCCTGCTTGATTGGCATCCCATCCAGCACCTTACACATTGTTTCATGGTCAATGTTATGGAGAAAAGCTTTATATTCCAGGTTAATTCATTGAATTTAAATTCCACCCTGTCCCTAGAACATTAGAATGAGTTTCTAGATGCTAGTCCAGACATTCCCACCATCCCCCCCAAATATGGATCAAAGGTAAATAAATGGTGTTGACACAGATACAGATCAGGCATAATCTAACTCAGCAGCTCCCAAACTGGTTCTGCAGAATTTGGGGTTTGTAGGACTCGTCTGGGGGGGAAGGGGTGTCCCACGATAAGCCTGTCAGTTT
Source organism: Mustelus asterias (assembly GCF_964213995.1). Classification (NCBI taxonomy): domain Eukaryota; kingdom Metazoa; phylum Chordata; class Chondrichthyes; order Carcharhiniformes; family Triakidae; genus Mustelus; species Mustelus asterias. The sequence continues at coordinate 80,588,100 of NC_135810.1, forward strand.
TATATTTATGAAGGGGTGTCCTTCCAGCTCGCCAAATTGAAGGCGGTTTTCACACTGCACTGGCTACTGATAGGTGCACTAGTCAGTCTAGCAGCAGCCAATGGTCTGTGAAGCTGACTAATTGCCTGGGAAGTTGAAGCTTATGTCCCTGTCTGCATCAACAGGGATGAAGTGGAAATGGTTGAGAGCTTCATGTTTCTAGGTGTCCAGATCACCAACAACCTGTCCTAGTCCCTCCACGCCGATGCTATAGCTATGAAAGTCCTCCAACGCCTCTACTTTCTCAGGAGGCTAAGGAAATTTAGTATGTCCGATACCATAGAAAGCATTCTTTCTGGATGTATTACAGCTTGGTGTGGCTCCTGCTCTGTCCAATACCACAAGAAACTACAAAGGGTTGTGAACGAAGCCTAGGCCATCATGTAAACCAGCCTCCCATCCATTGACTTGGTCTACACTTTCCGCTGCCTCAGAAAAAGCAGCCTGCATAATCAAGGACCCCGCGCACTCTCTTCCACCTTCTTCCGTTGGTAAAAAGATACAAAGGTCTGAGGACACATACCAACCGACTCAAGGACAGCCTCTTCCCTGCTGCCATCAGATTTTTGAATGGATTTACCTCATATTGTTTCACTGTACATGAATACAAGTGACAGTAATAAGTCAAATCAAATAAAATTATAAAGACTAGTCAGAAGCATGCAGGAATGGCTTTGACTCTGAGCTGAAATTGGAGGCTTCAGTGAGATCCATAGGACTTACCTGGATAGTTACCCAGGGAATGGCTGAGAGATTAAACCTCGTCTTGTACCTGATAACACCACAACCAAAACCCCCATCCTCTCCTCAATTGTACCACCTATTCCCCCACTACCCAAAATAACCTGACTATGCCCTCAATGCGACCAGACCCAACTGGATCTCAACCAACCAGAATCCAAACCAACCACTCACAACTGGACCTAACTAACCCCAGATCTGACTACCCCCAGGCCATCCAACTAACCCCCATAGTGACCTGACGTCCCTCCTCCTGACTACCTGTCCAGTGGGACCCGACTATCCCCAACCTGCCCACCTCCTCCCCCTCAACCAGACTTGACTATCCCCAAGACTACCCACTCACCGGCCTACGCACCTCAGCCAGCTGCTCATTCACTCACCTCATCTATTCCTCGCCTCACCTACTCCTCAACTATTCACTAACCAGCACATTAAGACCAGACATTCAAACTTGCCTGATAGAATTCAGCAGCTAACGTGGTAAAAAGGGTGCATGCTTTGTCTTTCCCTCACACCACTCCGTGTCAGTGGAGTCCTTCAGAGATGCAGCAATGTACTGCACATTTCTCTGACAACCAGGGTCAGAAGATCCTGGAAAAAATGTGCAGCAGCGCAGGGCAAGGAGAATCTTCATGCGCCCAATCTTGCCACTGCTTGAGAGATTCAGGCCAATGGGTGCAACACATTGGTACTCATGATGATCTGTTCTGATGAGGGTCATAAACCGGAAACATTAGGCGGAATTTTACCGGCATGTCCGCCCGAGGTTCATACGATCCCGCCCGAGGCCAACAGAGTACGCCATTCTCTGTGCCTCGACCGCTCCGGGGCGGGGTGCCGGTAAAATTCCGGCCATTAACTCTGTTTCTCCCTCCATTGTTGCTGCCTGATCTGCTGAGTATTTCCAGCATTTCTGGTTTTATTTCAGATTACCAGCATCTGTAGAATTTTACTTTTATATTCTATGAATGCAAGTTGTCGTTATGGTGTGAAGCCAAATTTTGCTCACAGTTTAGGTCTCACAACACCAGGTTAAAGTCCAACAGGTTTTTTTTGGTAGCACGAGCTTTCGGAGCGCTGCTCCTTCATCGGGTGAGTACTCAGGCACAGATTCAATCTTTCAGGTCACTGAGTTCCCAATCGTAACTGTGAGGCAGTGCCCAACAGAGATAACAGAAGAGCGATAAGTAAAATGAAATGCATAGCCTTCACTGAGCTGCACTCATAACTTTATGAACAGGTGCCCAAAGCAGCATTGGGACATGGCTTGGGAATAGAATTCTATTTTGGTTTTTGACAAACTGAGGAGGTGTGGGGATGTGGGCGGAAATTTGTACAACAACATAATTAGAAGAAATAAAAACAATCTTTCCCTTTTAAACCTTTCAACTTCATTTAGTTACATTTTGTGACCGTTTTTCTCACAGACTTTCTTCCAATATGTTGAAAAAAAATGTCCAGTATTTAAAAATTATTGGTATGGAGACCCAGGATTCAAAAGTTGTCTGCAATCTAATTTGTTCTCACTGAACTGCGAAATTACATTTTCAGCCAAAAAAAATACAGCACCATTGTTTTTTTTTCTAGTGAGTAACTCCTAATTACCTAACTCAAATTTTCTCAATTTAAATTAAGCCAAACCACCTGTTTAAGTTAAAAATAACTTTGATAGCAAATGGTGCAATTGAAGTTATGCTGTTCAAATGAAAGGCACAAGTCAATTTTAATTAATTCATAGATTAATAAAGAATGTTTTAATGTTGGAATTCAATTTACAAGCAGTTTAATAAATAAGATTAAATTGATTTAATTTAAATACATTGGTGACTACATCTATGAATTAACTCAAAATTAATTTTAACATTTGACTTGAAAAAATTAAACATTTTTGACCTTAGAAGCAATTAATTAATTAATACCTGATCATTGTGATAATGCAACTAAGGTTGTTAAGTACTGTAACATAATGACAATGGGATCTAAAATGCATATTTATCAGAACAGGGTTTCAGAATAAGGGAAAAAAGCAAAATACCGCGGATGCTGGAATCCGAAACAAAAACAGAAAATGCTGGAAAATCCCAGCAAGAGAATAGAGCCAATGTTTCGAGTCTTGATGACCATCCGAAGAGTCATCTGGACTCAAAATGTTGGTTCTATTCTCTCTCCACAGATGCTGTCAGACCTGCTGAGATTTTCCAGCATTTTCTGTTTTTCTCTCAGAATAAGGGGGTGACTTCAGGAATCAGGAGATTATCTCAGATCTATGGAATTTCTGCAGCAAAAGATCCTTCCTTGTTTTGAAGCCTAATTAATTTTCTGTTTCTGAATTTCCCTGCCCTTTTCATCTCCCTCTTTCAGCACATCCTGTAGTCAGTAAGGTTAGGAAAGGAATTTCCTGCACCATGAATGCATAATTATGTAAACATTTTTCCAAAAAGAAACTACAACTGTGAGCAGCTTCCTTAAAGTGTTTAGAAAAAGCTGCACAGAGCATCCAAGCTGGGAACAGGATTGTGTGGGATTTGTGCCATGCTGCTGTCAGTGGGTTTCAGTTACCGCTGACGCCATTATCCGTTCGTTAAAGTGCGCGTAACTGCTGGTACCACATTTTTCCTTACCACTGACATCACAACCTGTTCGTTACTGCTGATGCCACAGTCTTCCTATTACCGCTCACATCACAGTGTTCCTATTAACGCTGACGTCACAACCCTGTTCGTCACCGCTGGCTAATGTTACAATCTGTTACCGCTGACGTCAGTGTTCCAGTTACTGCTGGCATCACAACCTGTTCGCCACTGCTGGCTACTGTCGCAACCTGTTGCTGCGGATGTCACCACGTTCCTGTTACCGCTGGGTGAGGTTACAGCCTGTTTGGTATGGCTGGCATCAGGCGGTAGCCCCTCCCCCACCCCTTCTCAGTTCAAACGGGGCAAATTAAACAAACCAGGCAGCGTGGCACCTTTAAATGGTTGGCACCTTTAAGACGGATCGGCGCGGCTCACACCCGGGTGATACATGCTGGACCTGCGGGTGAGTGTGGGGTCTTTAAGGAGCCACACCCCCTCTCAGTGCAGTCTGGGCAATAGCCCAGATGTTGCGGTTATGCCTCTGCTCTTGCCCAGCGCTGTGTGTTGCTGCAGGTTAATCTCTCCTGCTGCCTACAATAAACCTGACACCTTCTTCCCAGTTCTCGCAATACAGCAGCAGCAGCAGCCACACTGCCCTGAAACCAGAGCCTCTGCACAATGGACACGCATCTGGCAGCATGAGCACAGCAGGCTGTGATCCCAGCCAAAACAACCCCAGCCGGCTGTACCCTCAGCCAAAACAACCCCAGCAGCTCCAGAAGGCTGTGCCTGCAGCCAAAACAACCCCAGCAGCTCCAGCAGGCTGTGCCTGCGGCCAGAGCAACCCCAGCAGCTCCAGCAGGATGTGCCCTCAGCCAAAATAACCCCAGTAACTCCAACAGGCTGTGCCCTCAGTCAAAGCAACTCCAGCAGCTCCAGCAGACTGTGCCTGTGGCCAAAACAAGCCCAGCAGCTCTAGCAGACTATGCCCTCAGCCAAAACAACACCAGCAGGTCCCGCAGGCTTTACCTTCAGCCAAAACAACCCCAGCAGCTCCAGCAGGCTGTGCCCTCAGCCACAATAAGCCCAGCAACTCCAGCAGGCCTTGCCCTCAGTCAAAACAACCCCAGCAGCACCAGCAGGCTGTGCCTGCGGCCAAAACAACCCCAGCAGCACCAGCAGACTGTGCCCTCAGCCAAAACAACCCCAGCAGGTCCAGCAGGCTGTACCTCAGCCAAAACAACCCCAGCAGCTCCAGCAGGCTGTGCCTGCGGCCATAACAACCCCAGCAGCTCCAGCAGGATGTGCCCTCAGCCAAAATAATCCCAGCAACTCCAGCAGGCTGTGCCCTCAGTCAAAACAACCCCAGCAGCTCCAGCAGGCTGTGCCCTCCGTCAAAAGAACCCCAGCAGCTCCAGCAGGCTGTGCCCTCAATCAAAACAACCGCAGCAGCTCCAGCAGGCTGTTCCCTCAGCCAAAACAATCCCAGCAGCTCCAGCAGGCTGTGCCCTCAGTCAAAACAACCCCAGCAGCTCCAGCAGGCTGTGCCCTCAGTCAAAACAACCCCAGCAGCTCCAGCAGGCTGTGCCCTCAGTCAAAACAACTCCAGCAGCTCCAGCAGGCTGTACCCTCAGCCAAAACAACCCCAGCAGCTCCAGCAGGCTGTGCCCTCAGCCAAAGTAACCCCAGCAGCTCCAGCAGGCTGTGCTCTCAGCTAAAGAAACCTCAGCAGCTCCTGCAGGCTATACCCACAGCCAAAACAACCCCAGCAGCTCCAGCAGGATGTGCCCTCAGCCAAAACAACCCCAGCAGCTCCAGCAGGCTGTGCCTGCGGCCATAACAACCCCAGCAGCTCCAGCAGGATGTGCCCTCAGCCAAAATAACCCCAGCAACTCCAGCAGGCTGTGCCCTCAGTCAAAACAACCCCAGCAGCTCCAGCAGGCTGTGCCCTCCGTCAAAAGAACCCCAGCAGCTCCAGCAGGCTGTGCCCTCAATCAAAACAACCGCAGCAGCTCCAGCAGGCTGTTCCCTCAGCCAAAACAATCCCAGCAGCTCCAGCAGGCTGTGCCCTCAGTCAAAACAACCCCAGCAGCTCCAGCAGGCTGTGCCCTCAGTCAAAACAACCCCAGCTGCTCCAGCAGGCTGTGCCCTCAGTCAAAACAACTCCAGCAGCTCCAGCAGGCTGTACCCTCAGCCAAAACAACCCCAGCAGCTCCAGCAGGCTGTGCCCTCAGCCAAAGTAACCCCAGCAGCTCCAGCAGGCTGTGCTCTCAGCTAAAGAAACCTCAGCAGCTCCTGCAGGCTATACCCACAGCCAAAACAACCCCAGCAGCTCCAGCAGGATGTGCCCTCAGCCAAAACAACCCCAGCAGCTCCAGAAGTCTGTGCTCTCAGCAAAAACAACCCCAGCAGCTCCAAAAGGCTGTGCTCTCAGCAAAAACAACCCCAGCAGCTCCAGCAGGCTGTGCCTTCAGCAAAAACAACCACAGCAGCTCCAGCAGGCTGTGCCTTCAGCAAAAACAACCCCAGCAGCTCCAGCAGGCTGTACCCTCAGCCAAAACAACCCCAGCAGCTCCAGAAGGCTGTGCTCTCAGCAAAAACAACCTCAGCAGCTCCAGCAGGCTGTGCCCTCAGCCAAAACAATCCCAGCAGCTCCAGCAGGCTGTACCCTCAGTCAAAACAACCCCAGCAGCTCCAGCAGGCTGTGCCCTCAGTCAAAACAATCCCAGCAGCTCCAGCAGGCTATGCCCTCAGTCAAACCAACCCCAGCAGCTCCAGCAGGCTGTACCCTCAGCCAAACCAATCCCAACAGCTCCAGCGGACTGTGCCCTCAGCCAAAGTAACCCCAGCAGCTTCAGCAGGCTGTGCTCTCAGCTAAAGAAACCTCAGCACCTCCAGCAGGCTATACCCACAGCCAGAACAACCCCAGCAGCTCCAGCAGGATGTGCCCTCAGCCAAAACAACCCCAGCAGCTCCAGAAGGCGTGCTCTCAGCAAAAACAACCCCAGCAGCACCAGCAGGCTGTGCCCTCAGCAAAAACAACCCCAGCAGCTCCAGCAGGCTGTGCCTTCAGCAAAAACAACCCCAGCAGCTCCAGCAGGCTGTACCCTCAGCCAAAACAACCCCAGCAGCTCCAGTAGACTGTGCCCTCAGCCAAAACAATCCCAGCAGCTCCAGCAGGCTGTGCCCTCAGCCAAAACAATCCCAGCAGCTCCAGCAGGCAGTGCCCTCAGTCAAAACAACCCCAGCAGCTCCAGCAGGCTGTGCCCTCAGTCAAAACAACCCCAGCAGCTCCAGCAGGCTGTGCCCTCAGCCAAAACAATCCCAGCAGCTCCAGCAGGCTGTGCCCTCAGCCAAAACAACCCCAGCAGCTCCAGCAGGCTGTGCCCTCAGCAAAAACAACCCCAGCAGCTCCAGCAGGCTGTGCCCTCAGCCAAAACAACCCCAGCAGCTCCAGCAGGCTGTGCTCTCAGCCAAAACAACCCCAGCAGCTCCAGCAGGCTGTGCCCTCAGTCAAAACAACCCCAGCAGCACCAGCAGGCTGTGCCTGCGGCCAAAACAACCCCAGCAGCACCAGCAGACTGTGCCCTCAGCCAAAACAACCCCAGCAGGTCCAGCAGGCTGTACCTCAGCCAAAACAACCCCAGCAGCTCCAGCAGGCTGTGCCTGCGGCCATAACAACCCCAGCAGCTCCAGCAGGATGTGCCCTCAGCCAAAATAACCCCAGCAACTCCAGCAGGCTGTGCCCTCAGTCAAAACAACCCCAGCAGCTCCAGCAGGCTGTGCCCTCCGTCAAAAGAACCCCAGCAGCTCCAGCAGGCTGTGCCCTCAATCAAAACAACCGCAGCAGCTCCAGCAGGCTGTTCCCTCAGCCAAAACAATCCCAGCAGCTCCAGCAGGCTGTGCCCTCAGTCAAAACAACCCCAGCAGCTCCAGCAGGCTGTGCCCTCAGTCAAAACAACCCCAGCAGCTCCAGCAGGCTGTGCCCTCAGTCAAAACAACTCCAGCAGATCCAGCAGGCTGTACCCTCAGCCAAAACAACCCCAGCAGCTCCAGCAGGCTGTGCCCTCAGCCAAAGTAACCCCAGCAGCTCCAGCAGGCTGTGCTCTCAGCTAAAGAAACCTCAGCAGCTCCTGCAGGCTATACCCACAGCCAAAACAACCCCAGCAGCTCCAGCAGGATGTGCCCTCAGCCAAAACAACCCCAGCAGCTCCAGAAGGCTGTGCTCTCAGCAAAAACAACCCCAGCAGCTCCAAAAGGCTGTGCTCTCAGCAAAAACAACCCCAGCAACTCCAGCAGGCTGTGCCTTCAGCAAAAACAACCACAGCAGCTCCAGCAGGCTGTGCCTTCAGCAAAAACAACCCCAGCAGCTCCAGCAGGCTGTACCCTCAGCCAAAACAACCCCAGCAGCTCCAGAAGGCTGTGCTCTCAGCAAAAGCAACCTCAGCAGCTCCAGCAGGCTGTGCCCTCAGCCACAACAATCCCAGCAGCTCCAGCAGGCTGTGCCCTCAGTCAAAACAACCCCAGCAGCTCCAGCAGGCTGTGCCCTCAGTCAAAACAATCCCAGCAGCTCCAGCAGGCTATGCCCTCAGTCAAACCAACCCCAGCAGCTCCAGCAGGCTGTACCCTCAGCCAAACCAATCCCAACAGCTCCAGCGGACTGTGCCCTCAGCCAAAGTAACCCCAGCAGCTTCAGCAGGCTGTGCTCTCAGCTAAAGAAACCTCAGCACCTCCTGCAGGCTATACCCACAGCCAAATCAACCCCAGCAGCTCCAGCAGGATGTGCCCTCAGCCAAAACAACCCCAGCAGCTCCAGAAGGCGTGCTCTCAGCAAAAACAACCCCAGCAGCTCCAGCAGGCTGTGCCCTCAGCAAAAACAACCCCAGCAGCTCCAGCAGGCTGTGCCTTCAGCAAAAACAACCCCAGCAGCTCCAGCAGGCTGTACCCTCAGCCAAAACAACCCCAGCAGCTCCAGTAGACTGTGCCCTCAGCCAAAACAATCCCAGCAGCTCCAGCAGGCTGTGCCCTCAGCCAAAACAATCCCAGCAGCTCCAGCAGGCTGTGCCCTCAGTCAAAACAACCCCAGCAGCTCCAGCAGGCTGTGCCCTCAGTCAAAACAACCCCAGCAGCTCCAGCAGGCTGTGCCCTCAGCCAAAACAATCCCAGCAGCTCCAGCAGGCTGTGCCCTCAGCCAAAACAACCCCAGCAGCTCCAGCGGGCTGTGCCCTCAGCCAAAACAACCCCAGCAGCTCCAGCAGGCTGTGCTCTCAGCCAAAACAACCCCAGCAGCTCCAGCAGGCTGTGCTCTCAGCCAAAACAACCCCAGCAGCTCCAGCAGGCTGTACCCTCAGTCAAAACAACCCCAACAGCTCCAGCTGGCTGTGCTCTCAGCTAAAGCAACCTCAGCAGCTCCGGCAGGCAGATGCCCTGGTTAATTTCACCACGGAAATTGACCCAAACCACAACCATTCATGGCGAGGAGAATGAAAACCATTCCAGTCAGCATGAAGTTCGGTGTCGCCTTTGCCCAGACAGGCTCCGACTGGGACAAAACCAGAATAAAGTTTAAAATACGGAAACTTAAGCCTGGCTTCACACTCCCTTGTCTCCGATCCTCTGTTCAAACTATTTTATAAAGTACAGAATGGTGACATTAAAAGATGTGTTTATTTATCAGTTGCTGAGATTTAATTTTTCTGACCATACATACACCGCAGTTACATATATATGTTGTGAGATAAACTTGGTTAAAGGTCTTTAGAAAGATCCAAAAGTATATAGAAAAAATATCCAAACTGTAATAAATGAATAAAATCCAAGTGTCAAACGAGCGGCACATTAAAATATAAAGTATTTAAAAATAGAAGAGTTGGAATGTTTCCTTGAGACAAGTTAAAGGTTCTGCCAAGATCTCCAAATACTTCGGGAAAACAAGGAAAAAAAGTTTTGAGATTTATTTCTGTTTTTCTTCGCCACATTCAGCCCAACAGGAGTCGCTAATACAGAACCAGCTGACTTTATTAGCTGAAAACATCGATGCTTAAAACAACTTTTAAGGCTTAAGATTAGATTTTTGGAAAAGAAACGGAATTGCAACTCACCATCTCTCTGTACGGTAGAGGATCGCAAAGCTTTGATAGATCCACCTTGAGCCTTGGTGCCATGAAGGCGCAAGTCTCCAAATACTGTGACCAATATGAATAGCAATAACATTGGGATCTTTTATCACCAGGCTCCACTGCTTAATTAATAGCAAATCCAGTTAGGCGCTGTGTACTCTTTAAATCTTCAGAGCGCTCTGTAAAAGTCTCTGGTGGTGCTTTTTGTTTAACAAACTTTCAGCATCATTAATGTAGCGGATACAGAGCGATTTATCCGTCTCACACCGGCAGAGAAGTCAAAAAGCCCAGGGGACAAAAGATGGTAACAGGTTGATTCTTCCGAGGGAATGAACAAGAGTCCAAATTTCATCCAAAGACTGCGTCCCGTGGAGATCTCATCTTCAGAGAGTGCGAACGCATCATCAAAGCATTCAGGACGCAATAAAAACAGTATCCCTGCAAGTGTCTCCCCACAGCCCTAACATAAATGTGGTGTAAAAATGCAGAGGCGGTGATCGGTGCGCGTACTCCCACAGTCCTGGTGAGGAAATACGCCGGGTAAAGCATAAGGAAATAGCAGTGTAAACAAAGGGAAAAGCATTGCAAGTTGCAGCCGAAGCTTTCACGTTAAAAGGAAAAAGTCTACACGTAGCAGTTTCTGTTTGACGCTGGGAATGTCATCCATAGTGCAAAGTCCTTATATGACTCAGACTTGGCAATGCGCTAGTGTTTTTTTTCCCTTTACACTTTATAGGACAAGGAATCAGTCTTAGGATGCAGTTTTTTAATGTCACACTGACAATCCATGAAATATTTAGTACAGATCAGTTGCTGTGCACTGCCCACCATGTTAGCGCTGCATTCAGTTTGTGATCAGTTTCTTATCCCAGTGGGTTTTTTCCTTGCTCAGAATGGACACCTGGTTGGATTAAGCGAGAATTCTCTGCATTGTCATCAGTTTTAACAAGCCAACACCTGGAAATAATATTAATGAATATTTTATTCTACCTGCAGTGATATCTGCTGCTTTAAATGGTATTGGGTTTTTTTGGGAGCCTTGTCGGGTATCACAGGCCAGCATAGGTTTTGAGAGTGGGAGAGGTGTTTTGTGCATAATTGCATGAAGAGCTGAAATTAAGTGCCAGTTATCTCCAATTCTTCTGGGTTAGAGCAGGAAATTACGGTACAGAAGCAAGATCATTTGGCCCTTCTTAAAGTTTATTTATTATTGTCACAAGTAGGCTTACATTAACACTGCAATGAAGTTACTGTGAAAATCCCCGAGTCGCCACACCCCAGTGCCTGTTCGGGTACACTGAGGGAGAATTTAGCATGGCCAATGCACCTAACCAGCACGTCTTTTGGACTGTGGGAGGAAACCGGAACACCCGGAGGAAACCCATGTAGACACAAGGGAGAATGTGCAGACTCCGCACAGACAGTGATCCAAGCCGGGAATCGAACTCAGGTCCCTGGTGCTGTGAGGCAGCTTCATGCCTGGGCAGGCTGTTTGATGTGGAGATGCCGGCGTTGGACTGGGGTAAACACAGTAAGAGGTCTAACAACACCAGGTTAAAGTCCAACAGGTTTAAAACCTGTTGGACTTTAACCTTGTGTTGTTAGACTTCAGGCTGTTTGAGACAGCACTTGTCCCACATCCCTGCCTTTTGACCCTGATTTTGTAAATTCTCATCCTCAATTATCCGTTCACCTGCCTTTTAAAACTATTTATGGAATCTATTTCCATCATAGAAGAGTTACTGCATAGCAGGAGGCCATTCTGCCCACCATACCCATGTCAACTCTGAAAGAGCAACTCAGCTAGTCCACTCCAAAGCCCTTCCCCCATAACCCTGCACAGCTATTTGTTTCAGATAATTATCTAATCCTCTTTTGAATGCCTTGAATGAATTTCCTTCCACCACACACTCAAGCAGAACATTCCAGATCTCTAATCACACCCTGCATAAGAAAAAACCCTTTCCTCATGTTATTATTGCTTCTTTTACCAATCATCTTAATTGGTACTTTCTGATTCTTGACCCTTCTGCCAACAGAAACAAATCATCAGACTCCTAAGGATTTTGAAAATATTTATCAAATTTCCTCTTAATCTTCTCCCAGGAGAACCACCCCAGCTTCTCTAGTCTATCTATGCAGCTAGCGTTCGTCATCCCTGGAACTGTTCAAATGAATCATTTCTGCACCCTCTCTAATGCCTTCACATCATTCCTAAAGTGTGTTGCCCAGAATTGGACACAGTACTCCAGTTGAGGCTGAACCAGTGTCTTACACATAACTTACTTGCTATTGTCCTCTATGCTCCTATTTTAAAATACACAAGATCCCATATGCTTTGTTAAGTAGTTTGACAAGCTGTGCTGCTACATTCAATTTTTTTTGCACATATAACTCCATGATTCTTGATTCCTGGACTCCATTTAGAATTGCACTCTTTATTTTATGTTGCCTCTCTTCCCTCATAATACCAAAATGAATCACTACTTTTGCAATTATGAGGTTTATGAGGTTGTTATATTTTAGGATTGTAGCCTTAAATTTGGGGTTTATAAAAGGGTCATGTGACCTGAGGTTTGCCTATTTATAAGCCTGCTCATTGATTGTCAGAGATCAAAGGCAGGCTTAGATTATTTTACTGAGAATAAAGTGCAAGGTATTTATCCATGGAGACAATGGCAGCAGTTGCTGAGTCCCAGAAAAGTGCTATTGGCATCAGGTTGTAAACAATTGTGCTGCAAACTGTCGTTTACTACAAAGATTCCCGGCTTGGGTCACTGTCTGTGTGGAGTTTGCACATTCTCCTCGTGTCTGCGTGGGTTTCCTCCAGGTGCTCCGGTTTCCTCCCACAGTCCAAACATGTGCGGGCTAGGTTGATTGGCCATGCTAAAATTGCCCTTAGTGTCCTGAGATGCGTAGGTTAGAGGGATTAGTGGGTAAATATGTAGGAATATGGGGGTAGGGCCTGGGTGGGATTGTGGTCGGTGCAGACTCGATGGGCCAAATGGCCTCTTTCTATACTGTAGGGTTTTTATGATTTCTATGATTAAGCAGAGTTGGGATCAAGGATAGCATTTCTACCTGGGTGTCCATGTCTCATATTGCCATGGGGAAGAGGGCAGAAGAAACCATTTTTGAGATCAGGTTACAGTCTTCCCTACAAATCAAACAATATCACAAACAGACAGCTGTGCTATGTGGTCAGCAAAGAGAAAGGCTACTTGGTTTTACAAGCTCTCATAGCTGGATTCTAGAGGGAACTGGATTCTAGTCTCTATTTGAAGAAAAGAATCCTAAAACTTACTAAGGATGCTGTGAGATTTGTCCTGCATAGCCATGGGGAAGAAGAATAATCAGAACTGGTTTTGTTATTTGTAGTGGAATTAAGAAACTCCCTGAAGACTGAGGAAAGTGCCCTCAGCCATTCAAAGTTATTATTTAGTGAAATGGGATTCAGAAGCTCATTGGAAATTGGGAACAACTATGGACTGTTTGCTATAAAGACTGTAATGGAAAGTGCAATGGGTGATAAGTATACAAGGGAATTGTCACTTTCTGTAGTTTAAGGTAAAAGTTGCCTACAAAAACAAAATAGTGTTTCATCAATTAAAATTTAATAGTTATTTGTCCACGAAATCTTGCCGTATCATTCTTTCAGCTAGTAACTGAAAGTTCAAACCTCTGTTAAAGTTATCGGCCTCTATGGAGATTGTAACTTGGTGCAAAGACATCTTTACAGTGTCTTGTTGCCAGTCCATTTTGTGCTCAAGGAGAATCAGTAATATCACTTTGCATGATGATTGGTGGTGACCAACATCAAATGTGCAATATAATTGCAGTATTAATTGGGGATGACGGGTTCCTGGCAGGAAAGAGATAATTATCCCCACAATGCGAATGAAGCAATTTAATTTCAGGATAGATACAGTCAATTAATCTCAGTGTTTTAGCAATCTTCTCATAATTGTTCAAATTAATTAATCTCATCGTACAACTGCACTTTTTAAAAATCATAACTACTGATTTCTTAATTAACTGTGTTTGGGTAAATGTATTTGAAAATGTCAAGTTTGAATTCAAAACTAAACATTTGTATCTCTTCATTATTGGAAAGTAATGAAGAGGTACAAATATAGATGGTGACTCTTCCAACTTTTTTCCTCAACCATGGGATCCTACAATACAGAAGGAGGCCATTCAGCCCATCGAACCGGCACCAACAACAATCCCACCCAGGCCTGATCCCCATAACCTCATGTATTTTCCCTGCTAATTCCCCTGACACTAAGGCACAATTTTGCACGGCCAATCAATCTAACTTGCACATCTTTGGAGTGTGGGAAGAAACCTGGAGGAAATCCATGCAGACACGGGGAGAATGCAAATTCCACACAGAAAGTTACCTAAGACCGGAATTGAACCCGGGTCCCTGGTGCCGTGAGACAACAGTGCTAACCACTGTGCCACCATGCCTTCGTGATATTATTGCCCTTTTTTGTGTGGGGAGGAAATAGTGAGGCTCCTCCTCTTCCAGCAACTTTGCATAATAATGATTATCCAAAGTACATTCCTTCACTGCTTTCCAAAAATACTGAGACATATCCTGCCCTGTAACCCCAGAGATCCCGAGGCTTATTAGTCTACTGCAAGCTTGCTAAATCATCTGGTAGGGAAGGAATCAGTTTTACACAGTGAAGGAAATAAGTGTATAAAGAGTTAAATCTCTTCAAGTGAGTGGCTATTTAACAATGAAAAGATTTGTGATAATTTCTGTGAAGCATCTCTCAACCACATATAAAGTGAGTTCTTTCTGAGCAGGTGATACACAAAGATACAACCGTGATGCAGTAATCCCGAAAAGGCATGGCTGGTGAGTTCAGCAGTGCTTTGTGCAAAATACAATTTTTCACTGGAAATAATTAACTCCTTATCAATTCCTGAAATGTGTACTAAAATTAGACAAAGCAATGCCATTAAAGCTGTTATTATCTTCCCAAAGTCAACAGAGTGCCATCTGATAGTTTCCCAAGCATTTTATAGGAAAGGGAAGTTAATATGTTTCACAATAGATTTTAAGAGCACAAAACATCATGTACCATTATATCATTAAAACTGGGATTGCTGCACATCTTTGAAATTATGTTTGATAGTAATCAGCTTTGCCACTGGAACCTGATTGTCTGTAAAGTCTGTACTCTCTTGAAGTAACTTACAATTACATTTTGAAGCTGCCAACGGCCTAGCCTCCATCAGCAAAACACTTCACTGTTGATCTCTCCATCTCTTCTAACTTTATTGTTCTGCTGCCCAATAAAGTCCTTAATGTCTCCCATCCTTGTTTCTACATTTCTGCATTTCCGACATGATAACAGTGACGACATTTCAAAAGTATTTATTGGCTGTAAAGCACCTTGAGACATCTGGTGGTCATAAATGGCACTAAATAAATGCAAAGTCCTTTCTTTTTCCCTTTGGATGGCCCCCAAGTCTAAAGGATGCAGCTTTGAGAATATCTAGCCCATAATTTATATAACCATCCATCATTAGGTCTGCCTGGACTACTTCAAGCACCATCATCACTCTGAAAGCTCACTCTGCCCTGCTTAAGCGGTGGTAAAGAAGTAGTGTTGAGTGTTCTTCAGCATGTGAAAAATAACCATTTAACTTTGAATATTGTTGCTAGAAAGGATGGTTCAGCGGTAAACATTCAAAGGCATGAAGAGATGCTTCTGATGCGAATACTTTGGCTATCACAGAATCACAGAATGCTACAGTGCAGAAGAGGCCCTTCGGCCCATTGAGTCCACACCAAAGCGTGAAAAGCCCTGACCTGCCCACCTAATCCCACCTGCCAGCACTTGGCCCATTGCTTTGAATGTTATGGCGTGCCAAGTACTCATCCAGGTATTTTTTAAAGGATGTGAGGCAACCCACCTCCACCACTCTCCCAGGCAGTGCTTTTCAGACCATCACAGCCTCTGGGTAAGAAAGTTTTTCTGCAAATCCCCCCAAAACTTCCCACCCCTCACTTTTAACTTGTGCCCCCTCGTAACTGACCCTTCAACTAAGGGGAACAGCTGCTCCCTATCCACCCTGTCCATGCCCCTCATAAGCTTGAACACTTTAATCAGGTTGCTCCTCAGTCTTCTCTGCTCCAGAGAAAACAACTCAAGCCCACCCAACCTCTCTGCATAACTTAAATGTTCCATTCCAGGCAACATCCTGGTAAATCTCCTCTGCACCCCTTCCAGTGTGATCACATCCTTCCTATAATGTGGTGACCAGAACTGCACACAGTACTCCAGATGTGGCCTCACCAAAGTTCTATACAACTCTATCATGATCTCTCTGCTTTTGTAATCAATACCCCGATTGATAAAGGCGAGTGTGCCATATGCCTTTTTCACCACTCTATTAACCTGCCTTTCCACCTTTAGAGATCTATGGACAAACACGCCAAGGTCTCTTTGTTCTTCGGAACAAATAAATACATTTCGAACAAAACAAGGGAAATCTCATGGAGCTGGAAAACAGAGAGCCTTGGAGATCTAGAGGCACGAAATCAAACCCCATTATGGCAGTTGGGAAATTAAATTCAGTTAGGTAAATAAATCTGGAATAAAAAGCTTGTATCAGTAATGGTCACCATCTACCATGGGATTCAATTATACCAAAGCCCCTTGACAAAGTATAATAAACGTAGGATGATCTTCACCACACACAGTGCGGTTGAAGAAGATGGCTCACTACCACCTTCCGAGAGCAATTAGGGATGGACAATTATTACTGACCCTGCTGTGGATGTCCACCAGATATCTCAAAGCACTCTACAGTCAATGAAGTGCTTTTGAAGTGAAGCCATTGTTGTACCATAGCAACACATAAATGCAGGAACAACAAGGAGAGAAAATAAAGGCTTTATGAAGACAAAGGAATCATAGAATCATAGAATGCAGAAGGAGGCATTCAGCCCACCAAGTCTGCACAGGCCACAATTCCATTCAGGCCCTATCCCCATAACCCCACTCATTTACCCTGCAAATAAGTTTGGATTATGAGGAGAGGCTGAGGAGATTGGGTTTGTACTCGTTGGAGTTTAGAAGGATGAGGGGGGATCTTATGGAGACTTATAAGATAATGCGGGGGCTGGATAGGGTGGAGGCGGAGAGATTCTTTCCACTTAGTAAGGAAGTTAAAACTAGAGGACACAGCCTCAAAATAAAGGGGGGTCGGTTTAAGACAGAGTTGAGGAGGAACTTCTTCTCCCAGAGGGTGGTGAATCTCTGGAATTCTCTGCCCACTGAGGTGGTGGAGGCTACCTCGCTGAATATGTTTAAAGCGCGGATGGATGGATTCCTGATCGGTAAGGGAATTAAGGGTTATGGGGATCAGGCGGGTAAGTGGTACTGATCCACGTCAGATCAGCCATGATCTTATTGAATGGCAGGGCAGGCTCGAGGGGCTAGATGGCCTACTCCTGCTCCTATTTCTTATGTTCTTATGTTCTTAAGTGCTTTTGAAGTGAAGCCATTGTTGTACCATAGCAACACATAAATGCAGGAACAACAAGGAGAGAAAATAAAGGCTTTATGAAGACAAGGGTCAATTTAGCATGGCCAATCAACCTAACCTGCACATCTTTGGACTGTGGGAGGAAACCGGAGTACCCGGAGGAAGCCCACGCAGACACAGGGAGAATATGCAAACTCTACACAGACATTGATCCGAGCCGGGAATTGAACCCAACCCTGGTGCTGTAAGACAGCAATTCAAAGTTATTTCAAATGCAGCACGTTTGATGGTCAGAAGTTTAGCAGTCTGAGAGAAAAATGTTAGGTTCTATTGCACAGCCCAGTTACCCTGGCTCATTGAATAATTTATGTTTGTGATTATGTAAATTAATTGTATTGGCTTCTTGAACTGTAACCTAACCAACATATTTTGGGCACTATGTTTCCATTACACTCAAAGCAGAAACTCTAGAATCTTACGCTTTCTGATAATATTTCAGTGATGGTATAGGCACTGCTCAATGAGTCATACAGGCTAGTAAAGTTTCTTAGGCTGGATGGAGTAAATCATCTTGGTTGAGACAGTGATTAGGGCTTCTCAAATTGGCTTCTATATTCTGAGCTTAGAAAGGGGACTAGAATTAGGTCGTTTCCACTACTGACCCCTATCCAATGACCACTGTTTGAAAAACTTGTACGTAGCTATCAATTAGATGCTGAATAGGATTCAGCTTGGCACTGGTTTATGCAATGGATGATTTTACACTGTACAGTTCACAAAGGAAAAATGACCTCTTAGGGAAGGTACTGCATGGCTGCTTTATCCCAAAATAAGTTGTCACCTTGAAAGAAAAAGAGGTAAAATTAGAACATAAATATATATCCCTAAATTTGTTCATCTTCTGCAGTATTGTTCCCAGAATAAGTATGAAGCTTGGACAATTGTGATGGATGCAAAGGATCTTTGAACAAGTGAGGGAAGGAGCTGTGGCAGAGTAGGGAATGAGCTGCAGGTTCAGGATTAGATTCATTAGATAATGCTGAGGAGGTTGTAAGGAAGTTTGAGGGTTTTTATAGAGAGACTGCTCGGAGAGCAACAAAAAGTTAAGATTTATTTAATTCGTTTTGACTCAATATAGGAATGAAAGTATTAGTTTTGTTATTGAATCACAGACAAATTTGTTTTCAACCAATCAGATTCAATGAACCAATGGGAAATTCAAATATGACCCCACATTGAATCAATCAGACAACATAATCATGAGTTTACAGACAAACTGAGTAGCTGATAATTTGCAGTCAAAATAACAATGAGGATATTGACATCACCATTAATTATGAGCAAGTGCATTGGCAATTTCTAGCGAGGGCTGATGTATAGTTTAACTTGTAAATCCCCAAAACTGCTGCTCATTATATGCTGTTCTTCCATTAATTTTGCAAAAATGGTATCTTACTGCTTGACTCACGAAAGATGTGAAGCTGTTGTACTTGTGTGGTAGAGATAAACTAAACTCACCACCATAATGTGATCAGTGTTAATTACTATCAACCAACCTCACTGGCATTCAAATTCTTTTAATACAAATGCAAAATCTCAGTCCTTCAGAATGCAGTTGTTGGAGATTTTGAAAATGTATTATTTTTCTTTTTGTCACTTTTTTCCTCTCTTTTAATCCCATCACTCTTTCCCTTTTTTCTGTCTGTTTTAACTTTGAATTCATCCATTCTATCTTACATTCTTTATCGGTCATTGTGTTGCTAATTATGCAATCCTTCAATCTAATGAGATGCTTGCCCTGTTCACTCTACTGAATGTTGATGTTAATGTCCAGTGTTGTACTTGCCACTCTGTGAGACATGGCTGAATTTGCTGGTTCACTTGGCACTCCCTTCTGTGCATTGATCTGAGATCACTCTCAGCAGGAATATTTGAAATGTTATTGGTGAACTCAAAGCTCTGTAAGGACTCTGTCAGTCAACACTCTTCAGTTGGACCCACATTTGGACAGTACTGACACTCGGGTCCCAAATGTCCAGTTTTCCCTTGCTGCAATATGATCTGCTCATGCTTTCAGCACCTTTCAACACCTTGCCATGCAAACATTTAGAAAATTTAACTGGGCAAGTCTGACTAATAGCTGATATTGTTAAATTCCCCGATGCAGCAAATTATAGCTTAGTGTTTCAACACAGGCAATATTATTTTGTCGATATTTGTTCATCTAACTGGTGACATATTTGAGTTATTGGGTGGAAGGACTTAATAGATTCAGTAACGATTTAATCTTTGAACAGGGTGAAAATACCAGAAGTTCCAGCCACAGTTTTTCAATCTTCCTTGGCTGAGATGCAGAGTAAGTGGTGTGTTTGCAGGGCCTCCAGCCAGCCTGTGGCTGGTTCATTCCTGTAATGCATTTGCATGCCCTGGATACGAGGTAGCATAAAACATTTTAAAATTACACTCTATCTTCAAAGTAAAGTCAGTGGTGCACAGGAATCCCATGGCACATTTGTTTAAAGGTGGCCAGCACCTTTGTGCAGTTGTGTGTAAGATCAACGGTTTTCACCGTTGAACTCAATGGCATAAGGGTGGGAGCAAGAGAATGACAGCTTACATGGGAGCTCTTCACTGGCAAGGGTGAGTCAGTGCTGGTGGGAGTGTGTGGAGTGGGGTCAGGGGCATAGAGGGATGGAAGAGGGATCTAGGAGAGGACAGAGGGTGGGGTCAGGGGCATGGATGAGAGAGGTTAGAAGTGCCTAGTGTTCCTGGGTGTGGGGAGGAGTGATGGGGACAGTCAGTCACGGTAAAAAATGAGAAATCTCAAGTTGATACTGTCTAAATGTGTGTCCATCTCAGAATGTTAGCTGGCAGAGTCTTTATAAGACTTTGAATTCATCATTAACATTTCAAATATTCCTGCTCAGAACAATGCATAGAAGGGAGTGCCAGCTGGACCTACAAGTTCAGCCATGTCTCACAGAGTGGCAAGTACAACACTGGACACTAACACAAACAATCAACAGTGTGAACAAGAGAACACAACATTGTTTCTTCCACAATAAAAGAGCCCAGTAACCATCAATATGTGCCAACCATGAAGTGTGCCTGTATATTTAGCTCTCTGATTAAGCTGGTTTGAACAAATAACAATAAAGCACATATGAATAAAGTCAATCCGATGTAATGTGAATTATTTACAGGTGAAATTACTTTTAGAAAAACACCCAGGCCACCAGTGTGCACTCTAGTCTTATGTTAATGGCAATGGAGTTTGGCAGGAAAATTTTGCCTTTGATGTAGAGCCTTCCTGTTTAACCTCTTTGGTAGCCCATGCTTCAGCATTGTCAACTGATGTCAGGTTTCACCAATGAAAATCTTCCCCTCCCGCTGAATTCCCATGTGGGGAATGGCATTCTATTGGCAAATCTGCCTCATGAATTGTTCCAGGGAACTGAAAATTTTATAGCTGAGTTAAAAAAAAGGAGAGAAACATAAATTAGGTATTCAGGGACACCTTAGCTTATCATTCGTTATGGATATGTTGTTAGAATCCATCATTTAACATCAAACTTTAGCAGGAGTAAATTGGGTAGCAGGCTGCCTGTTATGTGCCCCATCTGAATTTCCTTCTGAGTTCCATTGCTGATTTCATTTTATATTCTTTCATGGGATATGGGCATCATTGGCTAATCCAGCATTTATTGCCCACTCCTAATTGTCCTTGAGAAGGTTATAGTGAGCCGCCTTCTTAAACCATTGCAGTCCATGTGGTGAAGATACACCCACAATCATTTTAGAAAAGGAGCACCAGGATTTATTTTTATTCATTTATGGAATGTAGGCTTTGCCAGCTAGGCCAACATTTATTGCTCATTCCTAATCGTCCTTGAGAGGTTGTGGTGAGCTGCCTTCTTGAACCATTTCAGTGCATGTGGTGTAGCTACACCCACAGTGCTTTTGACCCAGCGACCATGAAAGAATAGGGAAATAGTTGTAAGTCTGGATGATGTGTGGCTTGGAGGGGAATTTACAAATGGTGGCATTCTTATTCCCATGTATCTGCTGCCCTTGTCCTTCAAGGTGCTAAACGTCACAGGTTTGGAGGAGCCTTGGTGAATTGCTACAGTGCATCTTGTAGATGATACTAATTTATTATTGTCACATGCATTAGTATACGGTGAAAAGTATTGTTTCTTGTGCGCTATACAGACAAAGCATACCGTACATAGATAAGGAAAGGAGAAAGTGCAGAATGTAGTGTTACAGTTATAGCTTGGGGGTAGAGAAAGGTCAACTTAATGTCAGGTAGGTCCATTCAGAAGTCTGATGGCAAAAGGGAAGAAGCTGTTCTTGAGTCAGTTAGTACGTGTCCTCAGACTTTTGTACCTTTTTTCCGATGGAAAAGGTGAAAAAGTGTATGTCGGGGTGCATGGGGTCCTTAATTATGCTGGCTGCCTTTCCGAGGCAGCGACAAGTGTAGACAGTGTCAATGGGTAGGAGGCTGGTTTGAGTGATGGATTGGGTTTCGTTCACAACCCTTTGTAGTTTCTTGTGGTCTTGGACAGAACAGGAGCCATACCAAGCAGTGATACAACCAGAAAAAATGCTTTCTATGATGCATCTGTAAAGGTTGGCGAGAATTGTAGCAGGCATGCTAAATTTCCATAGTCTTCTGAGAAAGTAGAGGCATTGGTGGGCTTCCTTAACTCGAGTGTCAGCATGGCGGGGAGGGGGGGGGGGGGTTGGAGGGGGGGCAGACAGGTTGTTGGTGATTTGGAAACCTAAGAAATTGATGTTTTTGACCATTTTTACTTCGTCCCCATTGATGTAGGCCGGGGCATGTCCTCCACTACGCTTCTTGAAGTCGATGACTATTTTCTTCATTTTGTTGAAATTGAGGAAGAGATTATTGTCATTGCACCAATTCACCAGATTCTCTATCTCTTTCCTATACCCTGTCTCATCATTGTAAGAGATCTGACCCACTACGGTTGTGTCATCAGCAAACATGAAAATCAAGTTGGAGGGGAATTTGGCCACACAGTCATAGGTGTATAAGGAGTATCGTAAGGAGCAGAGGACACAGCCTTGTGAGACACCAGTGTTGAGGATGATCATGGAGGAGGTGTTGTTGCCTATCCTTACTGACTGTGGTCTGTGGGTTAGGAAGTTCCAGATCCAGTCACAGAGGAAGGAGCCGAGGCCCAGGCCAAGGAGTTTGGAGCTGAGTTTTGTAGGAATAATGGTGTTGAAGGCAGATTATAGTCAATAATAGGAGTCTAACATTGGTGTCTTTGTTATCTCGGTGTTCCAGGATTGAGTGCAGGGCCAGGGAGGTGGCGTCTGCTGTGGACCTATTGCAGCAGTAGGCGAACTGTAGTGGATCCAGGCAATGTGGGAGGCCAGAATTGATTTGTGCCATGACTAACCTTTCGAAGCACTTCATAATGATGGATGTCAGAGCCACCGGACAGTTGTCATTAAGGCACGCTGCCTGGCTCTTCTTTGGTACCGGGATCATGGTTGTCTTCTTGAAGCCGATAGGGACCTCAGGTTAGTGTAAAGAGAGGTTGAAGATGTCTGCGAATACCCTCGCAACTGGTCTGCACAGAACCTGAGTGCTCATCTGGGCACCTGATCTGGGCCAGTTGCTTTCTGTGGGTTGACCTTCGAGAAGGCTGCGCTGTTGTCTGCAATGGTGACTTCAGATTCAGGTTTGTCTGAGACCTCCGGGATGGAGGGCATGCTCTCACTGACCTCCTGCTCAAAACTGTGCATCAGTGATGTGGGGGGGGGGGGGGGGGGGGGTGGTTGGTGGTGAATGTTAAAGGTGTTGGCTGGAGTACCAGTCAATAATGCTGCATTGTCCTGGATGGTGTGAAGCATCTTGAGTGTTTTTGGAGCTATGGTCATCCAGGCAAATGGAGAATATTCCCTCACACTCCTGACTTGTGCCTTGTACATGGTAGACAGTCTTTGGAGAGACATAATGTGAGTTACTCACCACAGGATTCCTTGCCTCTAACCTGTTCTTGTAGCCACAGTATTTGTATGGCTCATCCAGTTCAGTTTCTGGTCAATGGTAACCCCCAGGATGTTGATAGTGGGGGATTCAGCAATTGTAATGCTGTTGAATGTCAAGGGGTGGTGGTTAGATCCTCTCTTGTTGGAGATGGTCATTGCCTGGCATTTGTGTGACCCGAATGTTACTTGCCACTTGTTGGCCCAAGCCTGGATATCCCTAGGTCTTGTTGCATTTGGACATTGTGCATTGGTAATGGACGGAGTGAATATTTGTGAACAGAGTGTCAACCAAACAGACTGTTTTGTTCTGGATGGCGTTAAGCTTCTTGAGTGTCACTGGGGCTGCAGTCATCCAGGCAACTGGAGAGTATTCCATTACAGTCCTGACTTGTGCCTTATAGTCATTGGACAGGCTTTGGAGAGTTAGGAGATGAGTTGCTCATTGCAGAAATCCCAGCCCCTGACAGTGTTTGTATTACTGGTCCAGTTCAGTTTCTGACGAATGGTTACCCCCCAGGATGTTGATAGGTGTTCATTCAATGGTGATATTGTCATTGAATGTCAAAGGGAGGTGGTTAGAGTCTTTTTTGTTGGAGATGGTCATTGTCTGTCACTTCTGTGGCATGAATGTTACTTGCCACATTAAAAGTCCAAGTCGGAATGTTGTCCAAGGTATTGCATATGGAAACAGATTGCTTCAGTTGACTGACTTTTTCAGTTGACTGTTACCTGAACAGTGCACCAGTATGGATTTGATATGGGCAAGTCATGTTTGACAAACATAATTTAGTTTTTTGAAAAAGTTCCCAATGGAATAGTTGGTGAAGCATACTTAATGTATATTGATTTTCAAAAGGCCTCAGTTAGGTATCACACAATAAGTTGATTAAAAGTGCAGTTGTGAAGAAAAGTTAGCAGTATAGATAGAAAGTTGAACAACATGCAGGAAACAATGAAATACAATGGCATGTCCATCATGTACACTTCTGCAAAATCTACCATTCTGCATGCTTCAAGTCTCATTGTCAGTCTCGAAAGCCGTCCCTGACGGTTCCTATCGTTCAAGCAGAAACAGAGATCAGACCATTCAACTGAGGGTGGCTTTAATGTGTGCACACCACACCCCGGAATCATCTGAAAAAGGAAATGATTTTATCTGAAGAGTTTATCCACTAATTGGAGAACAATAGACCAATAATTTCTCATTCAAAAGATGTCTTCAACGCCAGAAATTTACCATCTGTGAATTGAAATACATGTCTAAGCAAGAGCGTATGTAGCAAAGTAAAAGGTGTGGATAGCAGGCTCTCAATTATTTTAATGTGGGCAAATGTATGCATATGATGGGTGCTACAGTTCTTGAAAAGTTGGCAAGGAGTACCATGATGAAATGTATATAAAAAGCCTTTACAGCAGTCCCAAATGGCAGTCCAGGGAATATGTCTGCAGTAACTTTGAGTAAAAAATTACCCGGATCACTTTTGACAAGATTCAAACAGATATAAAATATTTGTTTAAAGACAAAGCTCAATAGTCAAACACCTTCAATTGAAGGCATTCCACCCAGAAGTATAGTCAAAATATATTGTTTTCAAAGAAAGATTTTCAGTGCCAGCAGCCAAGTGGGGAACAGCCAAGTCTGAACTCCCAGTTGGAGAAGCACTACTGGGGTGACGTAGCTATAATGAAACCTTGGCAAGTGCTGAACTTTAACACTGCACTGGAGGAGCCGAACTGGGATCACACACTGGGAAGATTGCAGATCCTTGCTCAACATTGAAAAGAATTACTCAACACTGGATACACCATGCATTCCACTCAGCTGGGATCCGCATCCTGAGAGAGCAGACTTCAACAGGTCGCCTTGTCCCCACGAAAAATTGCATTTTCTCTTTTCATATGAGAGAAATTCTCAACAGACTTTCACAGTGAGATGAATTTACTTTGTGCATATAGAGCTGAGCCCCCATGGTAGCCTATCCACTCTCGACCCCAATTGAGGCCTCTAAGTGGCCAATGCTTGGCCTCTTTGTTACACATTTTAAAAATGGTGCAGGTTACTTTAAGAGCTGGTCACGTGATTTGATGGTGATGTCATTAGGGTGCTTGCTTAGGTTACTGTTTTACTTTAAGTTTTATATTTGATGCAGTTCAGAGAAAGAACAGCTCTTCAATAAAACCTGTTGTGTGTTAGTTTGGAGCTACGTGTGAAAACCATGTTCTTTTCCTTCTGTGCAAAACCTACAACCCCAACATGCAATCATAGAATCCCTACAAGTGCAGAAGTAGGCCATTAGGCCCATTGAGTCTGCATCGACAATAATCCCACCTAGGCCCTATCCCCAAAACCCCCAGGTATTTACCCTGCTAATCCCTCTGACACTAAGGGACAATTTACCATGGCCTAACCAGCACATGTTTGAATTGTGGGAGGAAACCGGAGCACCCGGAGGAAACCCACGCAGACATGGGGAAAACGTGCAAAATCCATACAGTCACCCGAGGCCGGAATTGAACCCGGGTCCCTGGTGCTGTGAGGCAGCAGTGCTAACCACTGTGCCACCATGCTGCCCTAGTTATATGTCGCCCTGGCACATATTGAGGACATTACACACTTGAGGGGCACTTCCCACCTGGCCACAATTTGGAGGCAGAAGGAGATCATGGACAGGGGTGTGAAGCCCAGGAGGTACGTCTGCTTGTGTCTCAAATCCCTCCAAGGCCTGAAGCACCCAGATCTCCCCTCCCCCTACCCACTCTTTCCAACCCCTACCCCACCAGGGCCTCCCTCCTGTTCCCTCCTGGAGACCCCTGGACTTACCTTTGTCTTGGGCTCCCAACATTTAGAATCTGGGGACTGTTTGTAGCCCCTACAGTGGCCATGGCTCCTAGTGCCAGTACTGGAACTACAGAGCTGCCAAAGAATCAGATTGGCTAGCCAATCTGACATGGGACTTCCTCCTGAGTGAGGAGCAGAAGTCCCGTCTCCAGCCAATTGATGCTCCACAGAGTTTTTTCAGTAATGGGGTGGGAAAACCATTTGGAAAGTCCTGTTCCTCGGAACTCTGTAAGAAGTTTAACAACACCAGGTTAAAGTCCAACAGGTTTATTTGGTAGCAAAAGCCACACAAGCTTTCGGAGCTCTTAGCCCCTTCTTAGCCCCTAGGAACTCTTACAGGGAAGCATGAAATCTGGGCATAAACCAAATAAATGACTTAAAAGATTGCAGAATTTGGTGTATAAGCTAATCAGTGCACATAAGTAAAATGAATCCAAGTCTCTGTGATCTTTACATCTCCTCAACAAACCCTTCATTTGATGGAAGCTTAACCCATAAACCTGGTCATGCCCATCAACTCTGAGACAAGTGTATCCTCCAATTGTACTTTTCAGGGAGTTTCATCACTGCAAATATCAGAGTTTCAGGTGTGCAGACACCTGGGGTTAGGTGAGGAAAGTGCAGGGCAGCTGACGAGGAAGGAATTGAAGCGTTAATCATCTCTTAGTGCTGCAGGTAATTTTTAAAGCAAAATAGAAATGTGGTTGATTTTATGGCTCTACCCATTATTTTATGGTGCATTGAAGGAAGAGAAAAAGAATCCGGTGTCTCAAAGATGGAAACGCTACATGAAGATACTGCATCCATTCACGGGAACCAAGCCTAATGAGTATAAAGACCTCACATGACTTTCCAAGATGTGTCAGAGGGACTGATTGTACTAGTTGGCCTTAACAAAGTATGCCATTGGCTGATTGTGGAACTAGCTACAAGATGATTTAGAATAGAATCATAGAATCATAGTGGCATGATGGCACAGTGGTTCGCACTGCTGCCTCGCAGTGCCAGAGACCCAGGTTCAATTCCAGCCTCGGATCACTGTTTGTGTGGAGTTTGCACATTGTCTCCATGTCTGTGAGGGTTTCCTCCGGGTGCTCTGGTTTCCTCCCACAGTCCAAAGATGTGTGGGTTAGGCTGATTGGCCATGCTTAATTGACCCTTGTGTCAGGGGGATTAGCAGGGTAAATGAGGGTTATGGGAATAGGGTCTGGGTGGGATTGTGGTCGGTACAGACTTGATGGGCTGAATGGCCTCCTTATGTACTGTAGGGATTCTAAAATGATTTGAGGCCTTGGTTCAGATACTGCAGAGTAATAACAATGGAAGTGACTAATCTCAACACCCCATATTGATAGTCCTGGATCATGCCAAGTATCCATGGGAAACCTATTATAGTTCAGTCATGGGGAAGTGAGGCACAGAATTGACCAGGTGACCATTTCCCTGCTCCGTAAGGCTGGGGATTTCTTCAAATTTGAAATGTCAGTGTTGGAACAAAAGCAGAGCGACCAGACCTTCCGCGGAATTGCAGCTTCCCTGGGATGGCTCGATGTGGTTAACGTAACTCATGTGATACTGAAGCCCCCCCTTCAGAATCCACACAACTATGTGACCAGAAAGGGCTTCTAATCCCTAACGTGCTGGTCCTCTGTGAGACCCAGTTGCACCAGCAGTTGCCTTTACAATCTTCTGACAGTGGAAACAAATTCCAGTGACTCAGCAGTGGCTGCCTCTGGCCAACTTCACTGGAGAGGTAGCAGAATCTTCTGTCTCCTCCAAATCTACCTTCCTCCCTGAAACCGGATTCAGGAGCAAGGGAGTTTACCTGGCACTGTAGTACTCATTCAACCCAGTGTCAAATCTATTCACCAGTATTTTGTTGGAGAGAGCCAGTTGATTCTTGCCTCTACTTGGGTATAGCTTGAACGTGGGCTGGAGGCTGCATTCCCAGGAAAGAGCAGAGCTGCAGTTCCTTCTCTGTGAGCTCAGGGAACCAGATTTGAATGCCAATGTCAGTATCCGCTCCCTCCATCTCCTCCAAAAGCTACTTTGTCATCCTTGTTCAGCCCCTCACCCCCTCCACCCACTGCCTCTTTCTCCCCTAAGTTATCCCCGTGCTCCCCAGTAGCTGAAATTAAGTGCTTATTCTAACCTGGAGGAAACAAACTATTAGGATGGTTGCCCTAGCCACTGTTGAAGGGAGAGATGGTGAGGGAGAATGGGAATGGGAATGTTGTGTGACTCTCCTGTCCTGGAGCGACGAGGAATATCAAGTGACAAGCACTTACCCTGAGTGTGGACTCTCCTACATCTTCGCCTCCATAGCATCGACTGGTTTAGCATGAAGACAGGGAACGGAATGCATCTGCCACCTCAGTACACTCCTGCCTCACCAGATGGAGTGTTTGAGGTGAACATTATATGCATTTACTTGTGAGAGGGAAGAAATTTGTGGTTGTGGAGACTCTCAATAGAGCAATTTCAGTCAATTTATTTAAATACCTAAAGGAAAGCAGCTGTGTGTGTTATCTAACTTGTACTCCCCCAGCATCAATGTAAAGGGAAACCTTTTTCTCCCTTCAGCTTTTATTGTCTATCACCCTGGCACCTTGATACCCCATTGACTCTGATCCAATTATATTTTGGTCATGCTGGAATATTAAGCGGATTTTCACCTATTATTACTCGGTTCCAGCATACTCAGATCAGATTGTGAGGGTTCTTGGGCATAGCTTGGCATCATCAAATAGCCACAGTGTTGGGCTCAGTGTTAGGCCTAATTTGCAGTTGCAGCCTTGTAGGAAACTCCAGATTCTCGAGACCAAAGCAGTGTTATCCACCAGTTTAATCTTGCTAAGCAATGTAGCACAATTGCCAATTACATCGTGAAGGAGATACTTTTGAACTTGTTGGAATGTTTTAAAATGTGTTGAAATTAAGGGACTTCTTGGAATACAATGACAATTTAACATTCCATCTGCTAGCAAGTACTAAAGGGATCCCATTCGTCTAAATCTAAAACAAATGTTGGCTGATGTTAAACATACCTGAAAGTTGCAATTTTCCAACAACCAGGTCACCCTGAGGTGAGCTATTAAGAAGTGCTCACGCTTAATAATCCTTAAATCAGCACACTTGGTAAAAATAATGTTTTGACGGCTCTAATGCTGTGATTTAAAAAAAAATCTTTTCAGCTGGTCAGGGCCTTGCTGTGTATTTCCAGCATTTTCTATTTTCATTTCAGCGTTCTGACAAGTCCCTTAAGATAGCAAGTTAAAGAAAAATATGCTGACTGCTAACCTTATAAGTACTGAACTGTGTAAAAAGTTGGGTGAGTAATTTAACTGGCAAAGGTGCTATTTGTTTAAGTGCATTATACAAAGAAACTTGGCCCCAAGAACATTCAATAAAAATATACTGTTAATCAACTTTAGAGCCTAACTTTCAACTTGAACCAGCGATGGATGATCAAGACTGTAGGGTACATTTTAAACTTCTGGTAAGAAATAGCCTTTCAAACAAAAAAAAATCACCAAATTATGGCACACCGATAATAATGCCATTTTCATCTTTGAATCATTTTAATTGGCACTTAACTGTTATAAACTGAACAGAAATACTGTCCATGGAATCACAACAGTGAACAAAGGTTACCAAGAGCTGAGTATCCGATTTGTCTGATATAGGGAGGAAGACATGGTCTGGGATCTTACAGTCCCTCCCACCAGTTGGATAGTAATTTAAATGGCCTGCCGCATTTACCGGTAGGAGACACACCCTGGCAAGGCTGTAAAATAGTGGCTATGGTATGTTTGAAAAATAAAATGTCTTTGTGGCACTGCAGAAGAGTCAGCTATGATATATTAAAGACAATGACCAGGCAAAGCCAAACAGATGACGTGACCTTGGTGTCCATTGCACTGAGGCCACGAATGAGTTCCAGAAGGAGCTTCAGTCAAGAACATAATTAACATGGAAAGACAAAAATATTACTCTTCAATCAACATTGGATGTGCTTATAAAACAATGGACACGCATCTACCCGTAAGATCGCAAAAACTGAGTGGGTGAACCTGACTTGGTCTGCAGTGCAAAAACAGGCAATTGCAAATTAGTAGCCCATATTACACCTCAGATGATCTTCTTATTCATTGAAATGAAATGGAAAAGAAAGATCAGTGGATTATAGTCAAGCTGAATGATTTGCCTGTTTCGCACTGTTAGCCAGGGCCTCATTTATGTTTGGTTATACCTAGGGCTGGATTTGATTGGAATGGCAGGGGTCTCACCCACTGGCTGGAGAGTTGGGGGGAGCTCCAAATCACCTCATTTAGCTATTTTAACTGGACAGCTGTAGGCTTTCCCCAGGATCAAGGACTCTGGAAGCAGAAGTTCCACCTGCCAAGAGCTGCCAGCCTCTGCTGCCGGTATGATATCCACCTGAGGCCCAGTATTGTCACTGAATTCCAGGTCATGGGTTAGTGATGGTGGGAGGGAGTGTCACGGAATGGAGGTTCACAGAGGAGGTGATGGGAAAAGGGTCATCACATGGTCAGGGGAGTAGCTTTCAACACACGCCCCTTCCCCAACACCCAGCACTGCTTCCCAATTCTGGGTGTCTGAATAAAATCTTTGAATGAGAGATCCCCCAAATGGCTGGAGCCTGCAAGCAATGCCTCATGGGTTTGCTTGCCATGCTCCCATCATGGTGAGCCCATCGGTCATTGCATTAATTGGCCTCTTAAGGACATCAATTGACGGCAGGATGAGAAGGTCTTCCAGGGCCTTCCTGCTATAGAGTTAATCGGGGTGGAGGGGGAGGCAGCGGAGTCCCCATCCATCAGCCTCTAGACTGATTAAATGCTCCTCAGAAATAATTCAATGAGTTCTGAAAATATTTTTTATTGCTATTTTCTTGGAATAATAGAAAAAGAGGCCCTACGGCCCATCGAGTCCACACCGACATTTTCCTCAGTGACTGAAATTGCCTCAAAGATTAAACAAGACAACAAAATTCAAAAGAAAAATATTTGAGAAAAGCATGATTCCATTTATCAATTGAATTGTATTTTTTTGACTTTCATTGCCTCATTCATGTTTTTATTTGAAGGTACCAACATCTCTCAAAATTGGGATATGACATTTTCATACAGAGCTGTGAGTTTGTGAGCTGCATTTTAATTGTGCATTCTGTACATATGAAGCGTACCCAATTTTCCAGGGCGCCAGTATCATTGCGTCAACTAACTTTTCATTAACTTCCACCACTTTCCATTGTTCCATTGTTGCCAACTACCTGCATTTGGAATGGGCAAGACTCTTCCATGTTCATTCCAATCAGATGATGACCTTTCAAACAGTGTTTCATTGTTTTGCTTGACTCCTTTCCAGAGAGAAGAGTAATTTTCCTCTTCTGCACATGCACAATCCCATAGTGTCCACGCTTCTGTCGTGATGCCCACACCTCCCTGCCAACCTGCTCCAAATTGGCAACAACCCAACATGATGAAAAACTTCACTGTGCCAGGGCAATTGGTATATGTATAACATATCAATAATCTTGCACCTGCTTACAAAACTTAATTCCTGTTGTCACATTTGCTTCAAACATTTCTATTAACTTTTCCCACCATAAATTAATATAACTACATTTAAAATGGAAATTGGTTATGCAAACTTGTCACACTTTCTTGCAAGCAGTGGTGTTGTGGTGTCTCAGTTTTCTGTCTCGCAACCCCTGGGCCTGCAATGCAGTGTAAATTTATATTACACATTAACTGACATAAAAATTAGTTAACTGTGTCAGTTTATCCTCCAGTATGGATATAATGAGCATACATATAAATTATAAATGTAAAAACTTTGTTCTTAGGAGCATTGAGCAAAGTGTAAATTAAAAATCGACAATTTAACCTGTCATAGATGCCCTGAAAGATGTCTCCCCAAAGTCACTCATGAACAATGTGTGGGCGTGTGTGGGTCTATTTTCTTACCTGTGGAGCGAGAAATTCAATTTTAAAATAATCCAGCAGCAAAGCATTCTTAATTTTAAAAGAATGGGTAAGTTCATTTCACTCTATTGCTCTGGAAATTACTTAAGACAAGAAAAAGTTACAAATGCATGCACACACAAGGATTGGTTAAAACTGAAGATAGAACAGTACATATAAAATTTGAATAGTGTAGTTGATGTTTTTAAAGTCGAGCAGTTGTATTGTCTGAAGTGAGGGTTTTGAAGTTGTAAGATTGTCTCTGCAGCTGTGATGTCTTCCACTGTTGAATTGCCAGAAGTTGCTGTTAACAAATGAGCTTAGTAGGTGGAATCGGGTTTACAGAGAGGAGGGAAGACGCCTTACTTCTGTTCCGCAAGCGTGGTGCTTTTAGCTGCCTAGTTACCTTACCATAGACCAGTAACTGTTTCTGAATGCCTTTCTCTGTCTCTCCTTAGGTTGAAGCTTCTTTCAAGATGCTTCTCTGTGCATCTGCATCTTCTTGCCCGTATCAATGCTTCTTGCAAGCGAACCAGTGTCGACACTGTTATCATGCAACCCGAACAAGAATGTTGAGTCATTTTCCATATAAGGCAATTGATAATTCCATTGTCTCTTTACCCCCTATAATCAAAAGGATCAAGATTGTTCAAATCTTATCGTGGTTCATCAGTTAGTGTCTTTGGAGGAAAAGCCATCAAGTCAATGAGCTTCTGTTTACTCTATTTGGAACACACATTGAATTTTAAATGTATATCCATGAGAATGCCTCCTCTTTGTCTGGCTGAAGGGGTTCCAGTCCTAACCCCAAGAGAAAGTCTGGTTACCCTCAGGATCCATTTTGGAAACAGTCTTTAAATCCAGTCCAAGGTTTACAAAAATGTTACCTTTGAAATAGATTTTCTAAAAATATAGATTATAAACTGTGCATTGTAACAAACCATTGTTCACGTACTCCTTGATGCTAAAGGAAAAGAAAAGGCAAATGACCAGAGGCACATACAATAGGTGGTTGGATCCAGTACAGGACTGCAAAATTATTGCTTCTTTGTTCTGGGTTTCCAGCTCCCCACTATCATTTTTAGCATACACATGGTTAAGTTTGCTATCAAGAGTATAACAGGGAGGAAATGGTCATAATAAGAGAAGCATTGATCACTGGAAGGATGGAACTTGGCATCTGTCAGTTTGGGTTTTAGAAACATAGAAACATAGAAACGAGAAGCAGGAGGAGGCCATTCGGCCCTTCAAGCCTGCTCTGCCATTCATTTTGATCATGGCTGATCATCAAATTCAATAACCTGATCCCCCTTTCCTCCCATATCCCTTGATCTCTTTAGCCCCAAGAGCGATATCTAACTTCCTCTTGAAATCAAACAACGTTTTGGCCTCACCTACATTCTGTGGTAGTGAATTCCATACATTTACCACCATCTGGATGAAGACATTTCTCCTCACCTCAGTTCTAAAAGGTTTACCAGTTATCCTCAAACTATGACCCCCAGTTCTGGACTCCCCCACCATTGGGAACATTCTTTCTGAATCTACTCTGTCTAACCCTGTTAGAATTTTATACGTTTCTATGAGATCCCCTCTCACTCTTCTAAACTCCAGTGAATATAATCCTAACCAACTTAGTCTCTCCTCATATGACAGACTGCCATCCCAGGAATCAGCCTGGTAAACCTTCACTGTACTCCCTCTATAGCAAGGACATCCTTCCTCACATAAAGACACCTAAACTGCACACAATACTCCAGGTGTGGCCTCACCAACACTCTATACAATTGCAGCAAAACATCCATATCCCTATATTCAAATCCTCTTGCTTTGAAGGTCAAACATACCATTTGCCTTTTTTACCGCCTGCTGTACCTGCGCGCTTACTTTCAGCAACTGATGCACAAGGATTCCAAGGTCTGGTTGAGTATCCAGCTCTCTCAATTTACACCAATTCAAGTAATATTCAAGTAATATTATTCAAGTATTATTGCTACCAAAGTGGATAATCACATTTATCCACATTATACTGCATCTGCCATGCCATAAATAAATAAAATATACCATAAATAATTGCTATCAGTCCGTATAAAATGTTGCTTTTTACATCTATCCATATACATAATTCCATTAAGGATAGGAAACTAGCATTTTTTGTTTTCTCCCTTTGCAAAGGATTATCCTCAGGCCAGTGGCAAAACCAGTTTAATCTCATGGCTCAAGCCAACACTGAGTGTTGAATTAATTAAATCACACAGCATAATCTCCCTGGGACTATTCGTTGCACAGAGAGAGTTTTCTGAAGAAATGCTGCAACTTTAAATGATAACGGGTAATTTACTGGCAGTTTGAAAAGAGGTGATAACTTTGTCCTTTCTCCATTCTCACCTATTATTGGACAGGTGCTCAGTATAGAATATATTTTATTAAACATTTACTGCTGGCTTAATGTCAGGTGAGCTTTGACTGACATGACAGTGGAATATATCTTTTTTTTCAGTTAGAAAGCATTCAAGCCAACACAAGAGTATCAAACACTGGGTGACTAGGGTTATCTGCTGATCACCTGGCTCATGACTCCTGTATGTAACTCATGCACATGTTGGCAGCATAACAAGAGCCATGCTACTGTATGAGATGTCACTGAGTGAACTGTTAGGGCACTTAAGCAATATTTCTGCTGCCTGGAGCGTTCTGGATGAATCCTGCAGAACAAGAGTATGCGTCATGATTCATTGCGGCCTGTTATATTGTGCATAAACTGACCATCAAGAGAGCATATCCCTTGCCATCAGATGTATGGTGGGCAGTGGAGGAGGGGAGAAGGAAGGATCAGGAGGAGAAGGGAGAGAAGGACAGGAGGAAGCAACTAACATGGCCTTTTTCTTCCTGGACTGCCCATGATCCACTCAAGCGATTGTGGTACCAGTGAAAACAACCCTAATTCCTCTTTCAGTAAGTCCCTCACCTTACCTTTCCATTGTTACTGACCATCACAGTGTCATTTCAGCACAAAACAAATCTGTCAATCAAATTATTCAATATTCCACACAAAAGTCAACTAATCAGCCTTGTGGATTCCATCAGTGCCTGTCTTCCAGCTACCTCTGCCTGTCCCGGTGCTCCTACACACTGCTACCCCAGTGATTGCAGCATGGTTGATGGAGTCTGCTGACTTTTAATGGGGATATTGCAGGTAGCTGATCAGGATGCCCACAGACAGCTCTGTCCTCAGAAGGTCCATACAAAGTATCACTTCAGTTAGGGTGGCAACAGCCTGGGTTGGCTGGTTGCTAACAGCAAGGGCACTCACAAAATGGCTATGGTGGGAGGACGAACATTATCATCCTTAGAGAGGTATGATGTGAAGATGCCAGTGTTGGATGGGGTAGGCACAATAAGAAGTCTCACAACACCAAGTTAAAGTCCAAAAGGATTATTTGATATCACGAGTTTTCAGAGTGCTCCTCCTTCATCAGTTGAGTCCCTGGCACTCATATCAGGCACTCACCTGATGAAGGGGCAGTGCTCCGAAAGCTCGTGATACTAAATAGATCTGTTGGACTTTAACCTGGTGTTGTGAGACTTCTTACTGTATCCT
This sequence comes from Mustelus asterias, assembly GCF_964213995.1. Taxonomy (NCBI): domain Eukaryota; kingdom Metazoa; phylum Chordata; class Chondrichthyes; order Carcharhiniformes; family Triakidae; genus Mustelus; species Mustelus asterias. The sequence goes on from NC_135810.1 coordinate 80,623,544, forward strand.
TAGAGAGGACAGCAAGTTCCTGCTCCACACTGTCACTGCCCCTTCCAAGGTTGGGCCCCTGAACAATATTTGCAATGTGTTGGCTAGATTTCTGTGATGTCCTACAAGCCTTTTTGAACTTTGGTAACTGCAGACACGATGTCATCATTCCGAGCCTGCATATGCATCTCATGATCTCAGCCTGAGCTTCCATCGCACCACTGAGACATTGTGTGGTTTCTGCTTCAGATGTAATGGAAGCTGAGATGCAACGTCATGTCTGGGTTCACAAGTAATTTGTCAACAATTTCATGATAGAAATATTGGGCTCCAATGTCTGCACAAGACCCACAAGGCTGGTATCAAATTACTCCAAGCTCCTTGGCAGCTGTTGGCACTCTAACAAGCATTTCTGTGCATTTGTCCATCAGCCTTTTGCTGTACATCTTCTCATTGAAGTCTTCATCTGTGTTCTCTGTCACAGAACTCCCTCATCCCCCAACAAACTGATGCATGTGCTACCTCTCCCCCTTGCCCTGGCTGTAGGCCACTCTTGCCCGGTGTCACACAATGTGCAGATTCCAGCTTTAAGTCATTCTCTAAAGTACACAAAGTGCCTGTATCTGAACTGGTAGCTGTGAATGTGAGAGCGAGTGATAATTAATCATCAGTATTTCTTCCTCTTCCACATGTTGCTCCTGACTGGCCAGGTCATAGTTCGTGGGCATCTGAAAGGAGAAATATACAAGGCTAGGATTGTGGTTAAAGGAGGGAAAAGCCAGAGTTGCATCTTTACACCACATACAGCTCTGAAGAGAGTGGGGGATGAGAGGGAAGTGGGAGGTGTGAAGGTGGATTAGGTAAGAAGACACCATTATCATTTGTGATTTCAGCCCTGTTGCTGAAACCATGGCTTCAATCATGACCACTGGAATAATGGTCAGCATTGTCTTCTCCATTGGTGTAAGGGCATGCTGATGAGGAAATGAAGACCTCAGAGGCAAAGCAACAAAGGCCTCAGAAAGGAAGCATAGAAGATCCCAGAAAAAGGACAAAAGAAGACCTCAGATAGGAGGAAACGGAAGACCCTAGAAAGAGGGCAATGAAAGATCCCAGAAAGAGGGCAATCAAAGACCCCAGGAGGAAGGCAATGCAAAACACTAAATAGCCTACAATGAAAGAGCCTACAAAGAGGGCAATGAAATTCACCAAATGACAAGCAACAAATGACCCCCAGCGGGAGGGCACCAAATGAAGGACAATGAGAGAATCGACGAATGGAAACAAGGCAAAACTTTGTTGGAGTCAGACCTGGCCAACAGTGAAGCCAAAAGGATTTGGCTCCATTTGTGAAATGTCTACATCTAATAATGGATTCCCCTCAGAAGAAACACATAAAGCAAGGACCTCAAAACCAACTCGGAATTATTGAAAAGGAATCAGCTCTAGAGAGGACATTAAAACAACAAGATGACATGGTTGACAGCAAACTTGGAGAAAAAAATAAGTTGCAACTGTTTACAAAATGAAGATAAGAAGATGGAGAAATTAATGAGATGATGGTAAATAAGCTGAGCTCCACGAAAAAGCAACTAGAAAATAAGAACAAGTCCAAGTCCAGTGAAGAATCGAATCAGGAGAATAAAAGCTCCTGAAACTTGGCAATGAGAAATTAACTGAAGGGAAAAACATTGAAATTGACAGCAGAATCAGCAATTCAAACACAACAAGAAACTCAGATTGCGAGCCAGAACAGGATTGCTGAAATGGTCGCACTCAAAGCACAAACACCGATATGATAAAATGGTCAATGAAAATGATGTTGACACTTTCTGCCTCACAATTTGAAATACCCTTTCCATTCCCACTCTGACCTTTTGCATTTGGATGACGCTGAGTTTAAAATCAATATTAACTTGTTTTCTTCTGAGGCGTTGTCCATTCATCTGAATGTTGACTTTTAGAGCCTTCAGGCCTTAATTGTCTCGCGTTTCACATTCCGTTTTGTTTCTTGGCTGACTGAGATTTAGCTTGTGAATCATCCAGTAATTTTCATTCAGACAATCTATTCCCAGGTGACTGAACCCACTATCTGCTGCCTTTTGATAGTTGTGACTTTGTCCTTACCTCTTGCTTCCTCCACCGGTCATTGCTTTGGTTATTAAGTCCTGTATCTGCCTTCCTTTTCTCAATCCCAACATGGTCCGACACATTAAATTACACTTCACATGTTTTCCAGCGGCCATACAGATATGGCAGGCAGGAAGCCCCATGCTCATTCTGAGCTGGAAACACGCTGCCTGCCATATTAGATCTGGGCTTTCTCACAGATGTCTGGAATACACACTGGAATGAGTTAAAGTAATGAATAACGTATTCAAATATGTTTCCTGGAAGACATCTTTCCAATTTTGGTATGCTCCAGTGATGATTTTGGTATGCCATGCCCACATCCCATGAACAAATTAAAAAAAGGCAGGAATGGCCCTACTTATTATTTGAAGGTTTCATACAGTGCTTATAGGATAGTCATGGAAGGTGTTTAAAGAATGTAACTACCATGTTGAACAACTGGCATGTAGTATGTCAGATGTGAAGAGTGGGGAAATGAAGTTTGCAATAGTGGTGCATGGAAGGAAAAGGAGATGTAGTGAAGAGTGATGCAGTTGTTGTATGAGTGCTAAAGAAAGTGGGGGAGGGTGGTGGTATTATTGTTGTAAGTAGAGAGTTTGGAGACAGTGGAGGTGTCAGCAAAGAGCAAGAGAGCACTAATCTTCCCTTGGCATCTCTGATGAAGTTTTTAAGCTTCATTGCAAATATTGCAATGTCCCAATTCTTGGAGCTAAGCTTCTGTCATTAACCTTCTCATTGATGTCTGCCCATGAGCAATGGAGTTGTTGCTGGGAGGGCCTGGGGAAGAAGCCCTCTTCATGTCCCCTGCCCTCCCTTCCCAGTGCTTGCTGCAAACATTTCTGTTTTGAGAGATTTTTTCCTAGTGTTTGCAACCAGTGTGAACCTTATCTTTTATTTAAACGGCATCTAGGACGCCGGATAACTGACCCTCCAAACGGGGGTGCAGCAAGTGCTGACTAAATGCCTGACCTGTGCTAATTAGAAGAAGCACAAATATTATGGTTCAATTTTACCTCTGAGCTAAAGTCTCACCCAACATGTTCCCTAGCAGGCACATCTCGCCATGTGTATGTCCAGGTTTTGGCTGCGATTGAATTTCTAGTCCAAGATCTCTACTTGAATCATTAAACCCCATTGTTATCTTTTGGAAGGCTAATGGATCCACCATTTTCTGATTTTATTTCAGATTTTTCAGCATTAAAAGTTTTTTCTCTGTCTGCCTGATATTTTTGCTTTGCTAATCATTTGGTAATTTATTCGCTTCTAGTTATGTTCACTGGGATGATCCTGTGTGGAAATGTTCCAAATGGTGATGATGTGATTGTAGTCAACATCTAGTTTATTTGCCAACAATTGTGTGGAATTGGGAGTAGCCACACAGAGTGTGACAAAGACATCTTTGTGGCCAACATGTGTCAGCTGTAATTTTCCATTTAGTTTCCTCATAATCACAGAATGTTCATTTGAAACGGTGATTGTCACATCAGCACACACCCAACCCTTATTCCCAAAAACCTCATTATTTAAACTCCTTCCACCTAGCAATGGAATAACATTTAAAAATAAAACTTCCATTTAAGCACAGAACCATTTCTTCAGGGTTTGGGATAAAGATAAGATTTTCTTTCTGTCTGCCAGAATATTGTGGAAATTTAACATTTAGATTTAGGCATGAATTTATGTAACTTGATTTTTTTTAATAACATGTGGTGTAACATTTTCAAAAGCATGATAACAAGAATAGCCCACAAACATTTTGCAAGCAATGCAATCCCCTTATAGACCAAGAATTTTTATAAAGAAATCTATGAACTCCCCTTTGACCAACATTAGGGAATCACGTGTCAAGATTTAACATTATAAAGCTTTTAAGATAACAAATAAATCAATATCAAATTTGAATAAACATTACTTAGTAGGCAACTAATACTCTAAACTACAGAAAGGTGCTCCAAATAATTTCTTAATGCAACCAAAAGTGCCACATTTATATTTTACTACACATTCTCAGCAGATACATAGGGTGGGATTTTCCAGCGGTGCTCGCTCCAAGACCAGAAAATCCCGCCTGAGGCCAACGAGCCTTTGCATGGTCCGTGTCTCACCCACTACGATTCCCGTGGCAGGCGGGACAGGAAAATTCCACCCGTAGTCTTGCAAATAGACTCCCTGCCCCACTCAGGGTGAATCTTCCAATGTTCTTTTAAACAAAATCCCCTTCACTCAGTATTCTGAACATACTTAAAGGGACTTCCAGCAACAAGGCTTCCGGTGACTCCTTGGTCTTCAACGCTCCATAACAAGCTTTGTTTCTTTGAACAAGGGTTCGTTCCCTCACCAGCATTCCATTTGGTGAATAGCCAAAAGTAACTTTCTTCTGCCTGGCATAACAGGACTTACTTTCTCTAACAGCCTTTAAATGTCTGTAAATCTGTAAGGAGTGAGAACTCCTGTCTTCGCCTTTGTGTCCAGGTATTACAATTAGTACTCTACTTTAAATAAGTTTCAACTGGGACACTTGGCCCCATGGCAACCAGGTCACATAGGCTTGTCTCTGGGTATATTTCATTATGAGGTCACATGCTCCTCTGTAAACTTCTCAATTTTACCCTGAATTAAAGGAGGCAGTTCAAAACATAACTACTTATAAAGTCCAGCAGTCATAACACATGCAAGGTTCCTCCTAAGCTATGTGGCTGCAGGACTGTGCAGCAACCTAGATGTTCCAATGCAGGCTGAGCACAAGTCAACACTTTTAGGTTACCATACACCAGAAAACATTTAAAGTCCCCGCACGCTGAAATAAATAGGCTGCACTTAGTAAAATCAAAAATTAGAAGGGATCGGACTTGTAAGTCACAAGCAGTTCTTCTATTGCTGCAGTGCAGCTCCTTCCACCTGTTTGAATAATAATCCTGCCTTTCAGTAAGGGATCATACGAAATTTGCAGAAGACTTGGCAAGAAAAACATTGCTACTGTCACAGCCATGAACCTTGAATGTAACATTTGTGCAATACGGATGAGGTTATTGTTATTATTGGGTGAGGCATTAGGTGGAAACATTGTCACACAAGGAATCATTTATTGCTGGTGGTTACATGGGAAGGAAGCAGAATGTATGTGAGTGAACAGAAATTAGGGTGGGAGAATGAAAGTGTGGAATGACATGGAGGGAGTAGAAATTAGAAAGTAGAGTAGAATGAAAGCGAGCTTGGAACCATAGAATCCCTACAGTGCAGAAGCTGCCCATTTGGCCCATCAAATTTTCACTGATTCTGCGAAAGAGCACTTTACTCAGCCCCCCACCCGCCCCTCCCCCCCCATAATCCCGCACATCTTTAGACACTAAGGGGCAATTTAGCATGGCCAGTCCACTTAATCTGCACATCTTTGGACTGTGGGAGGAAAACAGAGCACCTGGAGGAAACTCACGCAGACGCAAGGAGAATGTGCAAACTCCACACAGGCAGTGACCCGAGACTGGAATTGAACCTGGGTCCCTGGCGCTGTGAGGCAGCAGTGCTAACCACTGTGCCGCCCCAACGGAGGAATGGAAGTGAGAAAGTGAGGGCAGGAGAGTAAAATGGAAAGGATTAGCAATGTGAGGGAAAATGAAAGGAATGGGTTTGAGAGAGAGTCATTCATGAGTTCAAATTTCGAAAAGTAGTTAAACATGTCAGTTTACATCAATGCGTTGGCTTTTTAGGTTTTTTCAATTGAAAATGTCAGTGAGTACGCGAGTGTGTTCAATGTGAAATGTGTGGTACACAGTTATTTTTATAAACAAAAATAAACTCTCAGCTCTTTTAATAACATCCTGCGATCTTTTCCATCAACCTGAGAGGGAAGAGAGACTTGGATTGATGTCCCATTTGAAAGGTGGACACTACAGAACTCCCTTTACTGTTCTGAGGCATCAGCTGAGCTCAGTTAGTCTTGGACTGGAGCTTGAGCCTATAATTCTCTGTGGTGAAACTTCTAATTCCCTGAGAGTACCTGTTTTATTTCATTTTAATGCCTTGGCCGCTTTTCTTTTGCATGGCCGCGCACGCTCTGTAACTTGGGGGTTGACATGTGCGAGGCCTGGGCTGAGATCTTCATGTTGCCATACAACTTACAGGGAGCACTAATCGAGATATCGGGAAGAGAAAGCCCAATAGAAGTCATAAGATTGAGGGGGTCCCTTTGAGAACACAGAAATAAATAATTGGAGAGTGCAGGAGGTGGTGAATTTGGTGGAGTTGAGTGGAACTAAGATGGACTAAGAAAGTGAACAAGAATGCGAGGTTACTCAATGCAAAGGTCAATGAAAGAAAGAAATGAGGACATTCAGTGGCAATTGTTTGTTCTGGGTAATGGAAATTTCTGCACCAGAGGTGGTCAGATTCTGAAACCATCAAGAATGCTTACTGTGTCCACAAGAAATGGCGGGTTAGGTATCCCAAAATCTGAAATATAACCAAGTACCAAAGGACAACATCGTAACAACTCAACTATCAACGTTCAGTCATGACAACAGAAATGAAATAGTTCTGAATTATGCTGACTGTTAATTTATCATTGGTTATAATTTAGCAGGAGCATGGCATAAGATGTTTAAAGGTTGTGACATATTTGAAAAGGGAATAGTAGCACAGTATTTATGTTACTTGACTAGTAATCAAAAGACTTGAACAAATAAGACAGTGCAAGTAGTCCAGCTCCCACCGTGCTAGAAAGACGATTAGAATTCAATGGGTCGAGCTGCAATATTATTGGGAAAGCTGAACACCATCCAGGATAAAGCAATCTCCTTCACCAGTAGCTCATTCACCGACATAAACAATTCTTTTTGTACACCAGCAGTGCACCATAGCTGCCGTGTCTATTAGCTCCAGAATGCACTGCAGCAAAACACGACAATTTCTTTGCCAACACCTCTCCAACCAGTGACACTTAGAAGGATAAGGGCAGCAGGAACATGGGGAGACCATTTCATCCAAGCGTTTCCGAACTTATCTCCTGAATAACTGTGCTTTAATTTTAGGGTTATGGATTCTTGTGCAAAACTTCACTACAAGCGGGAAAAGTATCTATGAAAATCCATTCAATCGCTCTCAAATCATCGATGGTTGAGAGAATGCAAGTCTTGTATTTCTCCTCATATTGAACATTCTGGTGAATCTGCATTGCATTCCTTCAGAGGTACAATTTATCCTATCTAAGCAGCTGTTCCCAGTTCTGTATACAAAACTCCAGATGTGGTATAATCAGAACATTGAACATTTTATGGCAGACAAGATACTCCCTCCCGCTTCCCCCATGCCCCACTCCCGCTCACTCTATACTGTAACTCCCCTCAATATAAATGTTAACATTCCATGAGCCTTTTGGATTTTTTTGGTATCTAACCACAATGTTAGAGAAATCTGTGCACGTGGGGCTGTAAATGTCTGGGACCTCCACTGTTCCTAGCTTCTCAGCATTTCAGAAATACTCAGATATATCATATTTGGTCCAAAATGGATGACCCGACAATTGCCAATCCTGATATCCATTTGCCACTTTCCCGATTTGCAAAATCTATGGGGGCAATTCTCCCAGCAGCGCAGTGGGCTGGGAAACATTAGCAGAGGCCATTTTATGGATTTCCCACTGGGTGCCATGGCCTCCCAGGCAAAGATTTTGAATGTCATCAGCTCCGCAACGAATTCCGGTGTGGAGCTGACTCCCATATTTAATTTGACTGAAATAAATAAACTAAAGCATCTGGGCCTGCTACCTTCCCCCCCCCCCCCCACCCCCCCCCCCCCCCCCCCCCCCCCCCCGCCCCAACCCCCCGCCACCACCAGGAGTGGTTCACTCCAGCTGGATTTACTACTGCTCCCCATGAACAGGGTACAGGCGACTGACACCGTTGGAGTGAAGAGAGGTAATTGAGACCCCTCCAGGAGGTCAGGGGTAAGTGGTGCCCCGTGAGCAGTGCCAGCCCGGCAGTACCAACCTGGGACCCTGGCACTGCTGAAGAGGCAAACTGGCAATGCTCACCGGGCACCTTGGCACTGCCCAATAGGCATCGCGCAGTGCCAAGTGAGTGAGGCGAGGCCAGAGAGGGCAGGGCCTAATGGGTGGGCGGAGCCTATTGGGGTTGATCAGTAGGGGTGGGGGTGTCCTGCTTCCACTCTGCATTGGGATTGGTGACAGAAGGAGGGAGGATGCTGTTCAGGGCTGGCCATTCTAGTGGGGGGAGTGATTTCGGGGCTGCTAGGAGGTTTGGGGCTGCCGGTGGGAGGGGAAGGGGGCTGGAGGGTTGGGTTGGGGGGATTGGGGCTCTGTGAGGGGGGAGGGGTGGGGAGATCAGGGCTGGCCAGTGAGTGGGCTCATCGGGGCTTGCCCTGGGTGGTCTGGGAGGCCAGCGATCGGGGGGGGTTGGGGGTGTTGGAGGGTGACAATGGCGCTGACCATGGCACTGACAGATTGGCGCATGCGCAATGGTCCACTCAGCGCTATGCTGCCAGCATCTTGGGCTGGAATAGGCCCCGCCCTCTGATTTTCAGAGGAAATCCCACGAGGGCACTCTGCAGCTCTTAGAGTGTGGGAGATTAAATCTGAAAATCCCGCTAAAGAAATCAGCAGGAGTTATTCCCGTTTTCACGCGAATTGGGGACTTAGAACTTTTTTGGGAGAATCCCGGCCTATATCTCTTTGTCATATTTTGCTCTTGCTCCCACTACTTACAATGCCATCTACCTATGTGTTACCGACAAACCTGTGCTATCATTAGTAAATATAATGAATAGTTGAGTCTCCGGCACAGATTCTGGTTGGATGCATAAGAGCATAAGGACAAAGGAAATAGGAGCAGGAGTAGGTCATTCAGTCCCTTGAGCCTGCTCCACTGTTTGATAAGATCATGGCTGTGGTGGGGATTTTCTCTTAAAATGGTGGCCAATTTCTAAAAAAATTAGATTCTGCTTGAAAAACCCGCAAAAGGCAAAGTCTCAGTTCAAAAGACATAACTAATATTTATTTTAAACACAAAAATCATACAATTCAGACAATACATTAACATACGGCCATAGGAGGCCTTCAGATGGTCAGACAGCCCAGGTTCAGCGCTATGAGACCACTCCAAAAGTCTGACGCACTCAGTCAAAATATAGTACAATTATACTTTTCGTTATCTTGGATACACCTCCTCATTAGCTTAGATTCAATTGCATTTAGTGTTAACATGTCATTCCAATACGAGACAGATTATCTCAGTCAATTGCAATATGCCACTTGATATAATGATATTTCATTTGTCTATTTAATTCCGGACATCTTCCCACCTTGGCTAATCCCACTTCCTGGTTGCTATATAGTTAAGGACGCTTCTATAGCTGAACCCTTCCCATAGGCACATTGCCAAGGCAGAGAGATAAGCATCCTCCCGGGCCCTAGGCTTTTTTATGTCTGGACAATGGATGCCTCTGTAATATTACAATATGTTACAATATTTGTCTCGGGATTTGAAACATCTAATGCTATCCCTGCTGACTAATGGACTCCCAGTTCTGAACGACTGACCTTACCATTATATTTTTGCAGCATTTGCATTTTTGACTGAGATGAACAATACATTTTAAACACAAAAAATACATTAAAAATACATTTAATACTTCAATATACACTTTAAAATCATATTCATTTCATTTTAATACTGCTATTACATTCGCATATGAGCAAACTGTTAACAGTAACTCGTTAGATAGGATCATTTAACCCCTTTTAGCTATTCTGTCACTATAAGACTAAATCTGTCTGTGAATCTAAAATTCCTTTCCACAATGGCAGATTTGGTTGTGATTTTAACTCCACTTTCCTGCTGGCCAAGCCTCGACTCCCTGGCCAATCAAACAACCATCCTTGAATATATCCAATGACCCAGGCTCCACTGCTCTCTGGGATAGAGGATGAAGATTAACAGCAATCTGAGAGAAGTTCCTCCTTATCTCTGTCTTATTCTGAAAGTATGAGCCCTTTTGCATTTCACTGGTAGTGAAGCAGCCGCCTGCTGCATAGGGAGGCTGTCAGCTCATTGCAGGCACCTTTCCTGCGGCAGGCTGGGTGAGCATCAGAGCTGGAAGTTACAGCCCCAGATGACGGGGCTGATCTTGTAGCCCAATCGCCATTGCTGGTTAGGTTTCCCCTCAGTTCTGGTTGGGGTGGGGTTGGGGGGGTTGTTCTCTGGGCCTTCTGGTGTTTTTGTGCATGTTGATGCTGTGGTGAACCATCGTTGGTTCCCACTGGATAGTACTGGGCCAGGGCTGGCCAGCACTATAGGAATGTATATAGGTTACTGTGGGATTGTACTAATGTTGTTGTTGGGCTAGGGTGGGATTGATACACCTGTGGTTGTTACTGTTGTGGCACATCCCAGTCGGGCTCCGCCTCCTGGGAGAGGTATAAGACCCCCTGCTCGGACGGGACCCCTTCAGTCTGGGATAGTGTGTTAAAGTTCTGATAGTTCCATTGTTAGTTAATAAAAGCCTTCTTTTACCAAAGCTTTGAGCCTCGTGTCCAATTGATGCGCATCAGATGCCCCTAAGGGTGCCTCCATTTTGAGGTGCCCTAGGACTTCCAGATCTGTCTGGGCAGTGCCTACTTTTCCCGGAGGTACTGAGGTTCTCGAACTGCTGGCCCTCTGATTGGGCCAGCAACATCAGGAGTCCCCCCACTGCTGTCCTGGATTGGATGGCGAGCACAGAGGTGGCCAATTAGCAGCCGTCCCCTGGCATAGTGCCCCCTGTTTGGCTCCTGGTAACCACTGTCTGGGGACCACCATTTTGGCCTGATTTTGGGTTCCAAAGCCCATGGAAAAATGCTGCCTTATGTCTCAGGAACAGCCTGTTTATCATTCAGTCTAACCAAGCCTCTAATTCACTCAATTTATTTTTTTCTACTCTGTGAGTTGGTATATAACACACTTATTTTGACCAGAGATCCTAATCTGTCCTTCTGCTCCGATGCTGTCTTTCTTGCACTGTTTAATTTAACATGTTTCTTACTTGTCATTCCTGTTGTAACTACTTAGTTATTTCAGTATTCCTTTCACCTTGAGTATGCTTATCGCTGTTTTGTGATGTGAACTCTGCTCTTACCCCTATTTAAATCTTCAAACTTTAATCTTTAACTACTCATCCTGATTGAGGACTTCCATCTTTTTACCACCCTATTCACCTTTTCCACTAAACCTCAGCCAGATTTAAGTGAACCCCATACAAGTGGTGTGGCTGTCTTCTGCCCAGTTACTGGTGTTGCACAAAATGGAACCTCTCCTTCTCAAATCACCCACTGACCAACAGTCACACTCTCCCTTTTCTACATCTGCTTGCCTTTGAGGTGTGCCTGCCCGCTCTCCCTATGTGTTGTAATGGCCGGAATTCTCCGGCCGTTCACGCCGGCGGGATTCTCTGGTCCAGCCGGCAGCGCATCCCACCCGTGGGTTTCCCGCCGGCGTTGAGTGACGCCAATGGGAATTCCCATTGACAGCGGCGGGACCTGAGAATCCGGCCACTAGCAAACAATGTGCCACCTCCTGCCGATGGGAAACACGCAGCTGAGAGGCTGGAAAATCTCGCTCCAACTCAAGAACTCAGTGCTGGTGTATCTCAAGGCAGATAGATACATGTCTTGCAGATGTGGAAATCAAGTCACAGCCATTTTCATTCTTACAGTCCTGCACTTACATTTCTAGTTTTATTTATTCATTTATTAGTGGCAATTTAATTCTTGACATGTTAGAATTATTTAAGATTTAGGTTATATTTAGTAGAAGGAGTTAGCTTGATTTCTGTTTAATTTTTAATCAATTAGTCTTGAAATTTTGCTTGTTGTATTTCCATTGTCCCATAATTCTTATTTATTATTTCCCTATATGGGGTTTTAATTAATTCAATTCAGAGCCCCTCAATGTTGATGTCCTCTACTTAGTTAATTCTAATACTGTCAGCTTAGATTTAATTTAATAGTCTGATTATTTATTGACATATTTATGTCTTTACTACGGCCAAGGTTGAAACCAGTTGTAGCCCCTTGTTTACTTTCCACAATTAATTCCCATTCTCACCAAATTCCTGTCTTCCCTCCATTCAGTAACACAATCCGTGAAGCAATCCACTCCCCTCACTGGTGCAGCTCTCTGATTTTGCAGGTAACCCTCTCTGACATGGAGGGGAATATTCCCATGCAAAGGGCAGTGGGTTTGGTTGGATGCAGGGAGTTAAATCCCCTGAGACTGATGTTGTGTCGGTGAAGATGCCATAAAGAAATGAATGAATGGAGCTAACGGTGTGTTGTCCTGAGGAGTACTGTGCAGGATGCTGGGAAGGTGGGGCTTGGCAACTTGGCAACACTCACTCTTGCTGCTGAATCCTCGAAACACACATTGTGGTCCCTTTAATCAGAAATCCTCCCTTTGATGAAATGGGTGCGTCATTCCCATTCATCCTTCCTGATTGGTCAGGCAACCTGGCGCTGATAATACTGTGGCTCTGGGCAAAGCTTTTCACCACTGGGTCCTTGACCCGCAAATGGTTCCAGCGTTCTGGCAAGGACCAAGTTGATTAAGTTCCCTCCCTAACTTCAGAAGCTGTGATCAAGTATGCACACTAAAAATTTCAAGTTGATATTTAAAATGCATCAACTAGCTCCAGAGTGAGGTATTTCCTGTAGATGTAGTTCCCAAGCCAGAAATGTGTGTGAAGAGAAAAATTGGCAGAGACCAGATACCAGTAAAACAACTACTTGCATTTAAATGGCATCTTTAATGTGATTAAACATCCCCAGGCACTTCACAGGGGGGATATTTTAAAAAAATGACACCGAACCACTTAAGGAGAAGTCAAGGCATGTGACCAAAAGCTAGATCAAACAGCTTGGTTTATTAAGGAGCATCTTAAATGAGGAACGAAAGGTAGGTAGTCAGAGAGATTAAGGGAGGGGATTCCAGAGTTTACGTACATTGGCAGCTGAAGGCACACTGCCAGTGGTGGAACAATGCAAATGAGGGATACACATTCTTTTAGCCATGTTAAAAACCAAACTAAGGTGAATGTTGTGCACCATTGAATATATAACACTCATCTGAAAACCAGTAAGTGTGGTCGAATCCTATTCACCCTGTGAAAAAGAGCACCATTTCTTAAATCAAAAAGGTATATACATGCTCTACAACTTGTCATACAAACATATTCATTTCCTAATCTTTGTCATTAGTGCCATGATTAATGTCTCTGAATTGACCTCCATTGTGTTTGACAGGATAACTTATAGGCTGAACTAGTTTAATACCATTTCTCACTTAAACGTTTCAGGTGAATTTTTCCTTATTTCTGTTATAATTTAGGCCCGTGTGGAGCTGGTTCAGCCACAAATTGATTGTATGCTGTTAGCTGCGCTGACATCACTTTCATCAAAGGCCTAATTGTGAAATAGAGATCATCATTCACCATTACTTAAATGTGCAGTGCAGGCGAGTTGGAAATGTTGAACCTTATCATTGACTGCCTTTAACCTTCAGGACAATCAACTAGTGCTTGGCAGTGATCAAATGGGTGCAATCTTGATGATAACTTTCAGGTCTTTTCATTAAGATTGTGTTTATTTGAGATGCAGCAATGTAACTGGATTGAACTGTAGCCGACCATGAATTTCATGTACTCCACTAATACAATCAGTATCATATGTCATTAGAACAGGTATTTATGTCTTTCTAGTTTTAATATATACAGGATGTTATGTCCCATTTCAAATCCCACGATTACAAATGTATTGTTGCCAAAATAACCCTTAATACTTTAATAAGTATAGTATACCACACATTTGTTGGTTAGTTGATTAAGGTCCATCACCTTTGATAACCAACAAATTCATGGGGATTAGTTGGGATTCTTTTCCTATTGCAAAAGTCTGTGGGAATTATAGCATATATGAATCAAGGCACGATTCACAGTTTGCAATAATTTTGTGGAATCTGTGCACCTCTCCATAAATCCTCTCGCTGAAATCTTGCATTACATAGCATGGACAGTTTATAGCCTCCATTACATAGTGCTTTCCAAAGATCACTAAAATATATCTTAAATATCCATAACATGTAAACTACAAGCTTTATCGCATCCCAGTGATGATGTAAACTAAGAAATGGACAATTACTTGGATCACAGCCTAATAGATCTCCAAGTGCAGAGGTGTCAAAGCAGGTTCAAAGACATGATTGAATGTCTTGAATGTGAAGCAAAATCAAGTGCATGCTGGAATCAGAAATAACAACAGAAAACGCTGGAAATTCAAGCAGGTCTGCTCGCATCCTTGGAGAGAAAATTAACCAAGTTAACATTTGAGGTTGAAGACTTTTTCATCAGAATTCTGATGAAAGTTCATTGGCTTGAAACATTGGAGGTGATCTTACCAAAAACAGTTCTCAGCCCTGAATGAGCATGAAAACAGGAGAGTTTTAGATCCACTTTTTCAGCGAGGCCACAAGTCCAATCTTATGGCGCTTTGTGAAAAGAAAATGCAAAATCTGTTTCCTGCCAGCAGGGGGAGGGGTGGGGCCTAAGCTCACCGGAAAGCCGGCAGTTTATAGTAGAGGGCATGGCCATGCATGCGCAGATCTCTCTGTCCTGTGCCTCCCCACCTCCGTGATTGCGAGCCTCTCCAGCCAATCGGCCTCCCACCCCCCTGGATAATGCACCCCCATCTACCCCCGGTTGGTTGCACCCTCACTTGTCGATTGTTCCCTGTCCTGGCATGGCCAATCAACTGCCGTCCTGTCCCAGCTGACCGCCCCTACCCCTTGCCCCGACCTGGTATATTTCCCCCCCATCCAATCCCTGTTGCAGAATGCGCAGTGTCCCCCTGCCCTCCTCCCCTTAGACCCACACCATACAGGCCCCGCCCCATCCTCATTGGCACTGCCCCTTCAGATTCTGCCCCCTTAGCACTGCCCAGTGGACACAGCCAGCGTGCTAGACTGGCAATGCCAGGGTGCCTGGCTGGCACTGCCAAAGCGCACTGACCCCCTTGGCACCGACCTCTCCGGGGGCCTCAGTGGCCTCTGGTCCTAGTAACAAGACCATCACACCAGGTTCCCATTGCTGGGGACCACACGTGGTCATCGCCGGTGAGGACCTTCACTAGCAAGGCCGCGAAGGCAAGTGAGCCAGCCGATTGCGCCTCAGGCTCACGAATAATATTTAAATCACATTTGAATTGATTTAAATATTATCAGCCTGGCGCCCTTCCCTGATGTGAGGCTGATCTTGCTGGATATCCAAGTCTGGACAGATTGCGATAGATGAGAAATCGGGCATGAACCCTACTTTTTGCCGCCTCTCGCGCGATTTTAGCGGCTCACCCTGCCCATCAGCCAGCGGGACGAGAAGATAAGATCGCCCCCGTTAACTCTGTTTCTCTCCACTGATGCTGCCAGATGTGCTGAGTATTCCCAACATTTTCTGTTTTTATTTTGAATATAGTGCGACTTGAAGCACAAAACATTTAGGCCACATCTATCCTAGGAACTGCTAAATGCTGGAGATATTGGCCGGAACTCTCTGGTCTTGCACACCTTGCTGCCAGCGAGGACAAAGAATTTGGCTCTCGGTCAAACCTCCCGTTCACTGCAGCAGAACCAGAGAATCCCAGCTGCAAACAAGGTCAAAGAATTCTGGCCATTGCATCACCTTTTGCTGACATGATTAATTATTCAATCAGATAATCTGGCATGTTTTCTCAAAGACAGCCAGGCTCCAATCTAAAGTCTTTTGTTTTATGTGAAAATTCTCCTTCCAATTTAACCCGAAGTACATTTCTTCCCGCATAAGAAAAAATCGATTAACACAATTTTAGAATTTGCAACATGTTGATTTATAGATCCTGTTATAATTGCCCATTGCATAAACTCACTGTGCAACACTACCTCTTGCTGTGTGCCATTGCAATGTAAAAGTGCTTGGCGGAGCAAGGGTTAATATAGGATTGGAGCATAACACCAAAAGTCTGAGGTCACATTCCAACCGACTCAAGAACATCTTCTGCCCTGCTGCCATCAGACTTTTGAATGAGCCTGCCTCGCATTAAGTTGGTCTTTCTCTACACTTTAGCTATGACTGTAACACTACATTCTGGACTCTCTCCTTTCCTTCTCTATGAGAGGTATGCTTTGTCTGGTACCATAGGTACCATGGAATAGAATCATAGAATCCCGACAGTACAGAAAGAGGCCATTCAGCCCATCGCGTCTGCACCAGACACAATCCCATCCAGACCCTATTCCCGTAACCCCTCATATTTACCCTGCTAATCCCCCAACCCTAGGGTCAATTTAACATGGCCAATCCACCTAACATGCACATCTTTGGACTGTGGGAGGAAACCAGAGCACATGGAGGAAACCCACATAGACACGGGGAGAATGTACAAACTCCACACAGACAGTGACCCGAGGCCGGAATTGAATCTGGGTCTCTGGCGCTGTGGGGCAGCAGTGCTAACCACTGTGCCACCATGCCACCGTGCTGCCCAGTGCCAATGTGCTGGTGTGGCAGAATGATGTATAGAGTCACAAGAGACTCAGATAGAACACTAGAAGGCACCTGTATAGAGAAGCAGCACGCACATGACTTTAACTAGGATCTGTGAATAGTAAAAGATTAACAATAAACAGTTCAGATTTAAATGTACTAGTCTCAAGATCTCATCATCGAGACATCATAGTCGAACACATAATGCAACATGGTGCTCAGTGAAACCAGAAACCAGAACACAACATCTCCCGTTTTCAGGGGGCAGGATCGGTGCAGGAGCAGGAAGTCCTGTAGGAATCCCAAAATGTTTACATCTGCAGGATTTCCTGTTCCACTTGTCCCCATCCTCCCTGCCCATAATGTAACAGGAAAACTGATGTTGAGCGTCAGGATCCCCATTTGAATGCATTTAAATATAATTATTTGATTTGATTTGATTTATTATTGTCACATGTATTAACATACAGTGTTAACATACATGTATTAACATACAATGAAAAGTATTGTTTCTTATCTATACAGACAAAGCATACCGCTCATAGAGAAGGAAAGGAGAGAGTGCAGAATGTAGTGTTACAGTCATAGCTAAAGTGTAGAGAAAGATCAACTTAATGCGAGGTAGGTCCATTCAAAAGTCTGATGGCAGCAGGGCAGAAGCTGTTCTTGAGTCGGTTGGAATGTGACCTCAGACTTTTGTATGTTTTTCCCGACAGAAGAATGTGGAAGAGAGAATGTCCGGAGTGCATGGGGTCCTTAATTATGCTGGCTGCTTTGCTGAGGCAGCGGGAAGTGTATACAGAGTCAATGGATGGGAGGCTGCTTTGCATGATGGATTGGGCTACATTCACGATCTCAGGTCTCACGATATCAGGCCTTCACGCCTGATAGTCCCTCCTACTGTGAGAATTTCCATTCACATTGGTGTGAGTCACAACAGGTTCCCTCACAACGTGCCCTTGGCGAACAGAACGTGCCAGCAGCATGCAGGTGAATACATTCTCCAGGGGCGAGACGGTCATGACCCTGGCATTGCCCAGCACTGCCTCCTGACACTGCCCTGGCATAGCCCTTGGGGTTGGTGGCTTCCATGTTGTTTTTCCACTCTGCCTGAAAATGAGAAAATTCCGACCCTAGAATCTAAAGGTGAAAAAAGTGGAAAAACTACCACGATAGGAAACAAAATCAGAGTAGGCCCTCCATCATTTAAGGATTGTATTTTCCCAGCCAGCTGAGGGCTTTCATTTCGACGAAATGTTGATGGGCTTGCTCTGATTTTTCAGCTGTTTCACACTTAAGAAAGCATTACTGTGTTGCTTTTTGTTATTGGAACTTTGAAGTACCGAGTGGATATGCTGAGCAGCAAGTTCCAGCTGTTTTGAGTAAGCGTCTACCTGCAATAAATCAAGAACAGAAAACACAACACCGGCAGCCATGTATGAACACTTGAAAGCACAATCAAAACATGTTTCTGCTTCAAAGTTTCAGAAAATATTTTTACAATGTTTATCAAATTCTTCACACACTCCCACTGTTCCTGATCATGTATTACAAGGATCTAATGCTCACTGACATGTCAAGGAATCTCTCCTGCACTGGGTGCTCTTAATCCAGCTTTACCCGATGTCATAGGTTAATATATTTAGCAGCAAGGGGTCACCATGAGTAGAAATTGATAAGGTTCTCCCCATTCTTTAAGTTTAAAGAAGCAGACTATAAAACTGATTTATATTCTCATTGAATCAAGTTGCTAAAAGCAGTAAACAGTGGAAAATGTATCACATATTGTTCTCTTGAACTCCACCCACTCTTCCACAATTTTCCAAATTCCCCGTTCCAAAAATGAACACCCGACTTTTGAATCCCTTATGAATCATCATATTCTTTAAATAACTGACCCATTCAGTTCCTGATCTTGTGTGCCTGCTACTAGGAAGATGACGTGACCAACCTGAGTTGAACTGGTATTGTCCTAAACCCTTGGCCTCAAGACCCCGATGAAACTAGTCACAGTTCATTTCACGGTTATTTCTAGCTTATCTAACCTTCCCAACAGAGTCATGGGTGTGTTGTCTACTTGCACTTGTTCGTACTTTGCTTTAAATATATTACATTTGTGCAGGCTATATGACCTTTTGCTCTGACCTTAAGCAAAAAAAACGGATATACAAGATTTGCATATTTCAAGAGATACAATGGGAAGGATTTTCCAGGCCCGCCCGCCAGCGTGATCTCCCCATCCCGCTGAAGTCAATGGACCTTTGGCTAGCTCACTGCATCCAACTGGACCCGCCACGCTGGGGCTGGAAAACGGTGGTCAATGTGATAGTAATGATGTGGAGATGCCGGCGTTGGACTGGGGAGGGCACAGTACGAAGTCTCACAACACCAGGTTAAAGTCCAATAGGTATATTTGGTATCACGAGCTTTCGGAGCACTGCTCCTTCATCTGGCGAATTGATAAAGGTGTACAGGTTCATCACTCATCTGATGAAGGAGCAGTGCTCCGAAAGCTCATGATACCAAATATACCTGTTGGACCTTAGCCTGGTGTTGTGGGACTTCTTAATGTGATAGTAAGTGCACAAACTCTAATGTACAACATCAAAGTTAATACAACAAATCAGATGCTATGGCAAGTGATTCAAATTTTCGAGCTATTTGAACAGGAATTAAGTACTTGACTGATATCAATAAACATGCTACTTTACACTGGCAATAGTTATGGAGCAAAATGATAATGAACCTAATTGAAAGAGTAAAGATAATTTTGTTTTCTGGAACTGAACTGTTTATAATTGTGGAACAGTTTCAAGTACAAGGACATTCTGTTCTGCTGAAGCTGCATTATTAAATTATACAATTAATCCTTTCCATTTGAAGTGGCTAGAAAGCACTGCTCCTAATATCTTCCGGGATCAGTTTGCTAATCAGCACAAAATGAAATGAAGTCTTGGGTCCACATTGTTCTTCGGCACTTGTCCTGAATAAAATGTTGAGCTACTTTGACATCTGCACCAGTCTGTTCACATTTCCAGTACATATTCAGCACCAGGGTGTTAATCAAGTAATGTCTTTCATGTTCTTTTCTTCATCCAAGTCTGCAGCATTCAACACAAGGCAATGGTTTTAGGTGCTTTTTGGCTGCCACCTGCAGAGTGCGTTCGGCAGCTGAGTTCGTGGCAGGCAGATTAATTTTTTCACCGACCGACTTGGGAAATGTGATGCAAACTGTACATTTAAGTGATAACATCATGATGTTGCATGACTATTCCCCATTTTGTTTGTTGTGATGTTTTAATAGAAGCATAGGAATTAGGAGCAGAAGTAGGCAACTCAGCCCTTCGAGCCTATTCCACCATTCAGTCAGATCATGGCTGATCTCTCCCTGATCTCAAATCCATCTCCCCACCTGTTTCCCACATCCCTTTAACCCATTTTTATCAGAAATATATCTATCCCCTTATTGAAACTATTTATTTACAGAACATTGTGACTGTCACGGCATGCACAGAATATTGACTTCCCACCCCACAATTTAGCTTGTTTATAGGAAAACAAAGTGCACATTACAAAATAAATGCAAGGAAGTTTGCATGATCTGCTGAGATGCAAGCTGCAGTATTACAGCAGCTTTAATTGAGAGCACAATGAGAATATTCAAGAAGATGCTAAATTTATTTGACAGCCATGAGAACCTAACTGGCAACAATTGTTGAGCCGATTAAATTTAGTAAGTGTACTGTTAAGGCCCAGGCTAGAAACTTCAAGGTGTTTTATGAAGACAGCCTAGACCCTAAGTTTTACATTTGAATTTGGCACGGTTGAGCATAAGTGTTTCGCTCCAGGTATGATTCAAGTGACCCACTAAGAAGCTTTTATCAATCAAAATTTATTTAAGAACACAGTTAAAATATAATAAAAAGATTTAGCATAGCTTTTACCAATTACCAGATTCAAACATGATACAGTATAAACCTTAACAGCTAGTTATCTATGTTGTTTCGAGTCAACCTCCATCCTATACACATATATCCATTTCTGCACTTGGCACAAAAAGCAAATATGTTCACATGATGCTGGATTTTCAGCTTTTAACACTTGCTGTGAATTGAAGCTTTGAATGTTGGGACAAATCTCTGAGGCTTCCCAGTCCTGGAACTTTCCAAAAAGCCTCTGGAGACAGGGAGACAGAGACACTGCCTGCTTCCACCAGTTTCGAACAGCAACTAAGCCAAAACTAAAAACTTGGAGTTTTCTGTGGAAAGAAAAAATGTCCCCAGGCATCACCTGATCTGTCAACCATCCCCAAATCAAGTTCCACTCAGCAATCCCCAAAGAATCATAAAACCCCAGGACACTGCATTAGTCCAGATTAAATATAAACATGATGTCCATTTTTTGCTTCAGTAACAATTAGAGACACCGGCTGGAGACAAAATGGTGCCGACAACTTCCTGGGCCTACTAGAAACATCCTGCAAAGGAACATGATTAAAATACATTTCTTAACGGCACAATATCGTCACAGTACCGAAACAAGGGTAAAATCTTGATACATTTATCAATTATCTGCTTAGATTTGCAGAGAACTGTGAATATGGCAGCTTAAAAGGTGAACTGATCAGGGAGAGAATTGTCGGAGTCTTGGATGAAGCATCTTCTGACCATTTGAGTCAAGAGATGATTTAACCTTAACCCAGGCAATTCAACTGAGCAGGCAAGCTGAAGTCAGGAAGCAAAATCAATCAGTGATTCAGACTGAGGGGGAAAACCGTATCTTAAAAATGACTTATTCAGTGACGTATTAAATTTAAAAACAGCGAGGCGGTCGTACAAATGCAAGAAGAGTATCCATTAGCCGACCCAGCTAACTATAATCAATGTGATGGGAAAAAGCACAGGAGTGAAGATTGTTCCATCAAAGAGGCAGAAAGAAGGGTTACTTTCTTGCTGTGTGTCACACCAAGAAGACTGCACAGAACAAGTAAAACAATAAGCCTTTGAAAGATGGCAAGATCCATGAAGTAGAAGATGTCAATAATACTGCGATGCTATTTCTTGGTCAGATTCAGGAACCAAGTGGAAGTTAGTGAAGTGTTAATATCCTGGTAGAGGGGAATAAGACACAGATGGAGCATTTTCTGTTCTTTCTGATGCTGAACTGTGTCCGGAGAAATATTCTCTTTAGCAATTTTTCAAAGAATTACTTGGAGCAGGAATGGTAGAAATCGAAGTCATTGGGCAACTGAATGCAACACTTGAATTCACCCCAAATAATCAAGAGTCAAGGGAAGAAAGAATGAGAAGGCAGATTATTATTTAAATGGAGAGAGATCGCAGAAAGCTGCAGCACAAGGGGATTTGGGAGTCCTCGTTCATGAAACCCAGAAAGCTTTGCTCTGTATCTCAATGGCAATGCCTGAACAAGATGATGTAGTCCTTATTGAAGAGGTAGAAACCTTTGAATCAACAACAACTACAAATCTACCAGCAACAACTCAACATCTGAATAAAATCAGAGACACACAGAAATAAGGCCACACTTGGAATACTGTGTACAGTTCTGGTCACCGTACTATAGAAAGGATATTATGAAACTAGAAAGAGTGCAGAAAAGATTTATTAAGATGCTACCGGGACTTGATGGTTTGAGTTATAGGGAGAGGCTGGATAGACTGGGTCTCATTTTCTTGTAGCGTAGGAGACTTAAGGATGATCTTATAGAGGTCTATAAAATAATGAATGGCATTGATCAGTTAAATAGCCAACATCTTTTCCCAAAGGTATGGGAGTCTAAAACTAGAGGGCATAGGTTTAAGGTGAGAGATACAAAAGGGTCCAGAGGGACAATTTTTTCACACAGAGGGTGGTGAGTGTCTGGAACAAGCTGCCAGAGGTAGTAGTAGAGGTGGGTACAATTTTGTCTTTTAAAAAGCATTTAGACAGTTACATGGGTAGGATGGGTGTAGATGGATATGGGCCAAATGCAGGTGATTGGGACTAGCTTAGTGGTTTAAAAAATAGGGTGGCATGGACAAGTTGGGCCAAAGGGCCTGTTTCCATGCTGTAAACCTCTATGACTATGACTCTATGTGCTTAGGTCAGAGAGCACTGTGCCAAAGGATGGCTGGCATACATGACACACAATCCCATTCCTCGGCAGTACCATAAACAGGGAAGACACTTCTATGCCTTTGAAACAAGAATTCAAAACACAAACAGATCAGCCATGATCTTATTGAATGGTGGCGCAAGTTTGAGGGGCTGAATGGCCTAAATTTGCTCCTATTTCATATGTTAGTGCGTACGTTCATATGTTAGCTGTCCTTGAAATTTGCAATACCAGAATTACAGGTTCGTGACAATTAATAAGGCAAACTACAGTGATGTTCCAAACAGAGCCAAGCACTTTTTTGCAATATTATCTTATGAATGATATGCAAGATTTCAGTGAAGGTGGCTGTCTTCATATGTATGCAATGTTTACAAAGAAATCTAAACAAAAAAGATTTACAAGAATGTTCGTGGGACTGAAAGGTTTGAAATATGAGGAGAGGCTGTATAGGCTGGGACTTCTTTCTCTGGAGCATAGGAGGATGGGGGTCTATCAATCTTACAGAGGTTCATAAAATCATGAGGGGCATAGATAAGGTGAATTGCTGAGATCTTTTCCCCAGGGTTGGGCAGTCCGAAACTAGAGGGCAGAGGTTTAAGGTGAGATGGGAAAGATTTAAAAGGGACCTGAGGGGGAGCTTTTTCACACAGAGGATGGTACGGATATAGAATGAGCTGCCAGAGGAGTGAAGGCGGGTACAATTACAACATTTAAAAGACATTTGGACAGGTACATGGTTGGGAAAGGTTTAGAGGGATATGGGCCAAATGCAGGCAAATGGGACTAGTTCAGTTTAGGAAACCTGGTCGGCATGGATGAGTTGGGCTGAAGAGCCTGTTTCCGTGTGGTATATCTCTATGACTCTCAATTACTAGTTATTTACATACTGTATTTATCTTGCCCTATGAAACAAACAATATACTTCATTTTCACATATCCCCCTCCATGCCACTTTCCAATCACAGCTCATGAAAGATTTGGAACTCTTTTGATATGTTTTCTGTCCTTTTGGTGAGGACTTCTTGTAGCTCAGTAGCCAGTGACCCTCCTTCTGAGCCAAAAGAGATGGGGTTCAAGTCTCTCTTCAGGACTTGTTGGCCATGGAGGGGATGTTTATAGTGTGGTTTAACCTGCTGATAATCAGACGACTAATCCTTCTAATACTCACCCACTATTCCCCAGGAGGGGAAAGAAAGTCTGTGCAAAGATACAACTTATTGCAACTTTAATAAGTCAGGAGTTTTCCAGAGACACAACGGCTGTATTTTCATTTTCAATCACTCATGGGGGTGAAGGCAGATACAGGTATGCTCTGAAAATTTTACAGTCAGATGGCATATCAGTCTTGGCATTGCTGGCAAGGCAAGCATTTGATACCCATCCCTAATGGCCCTTGGACTGAGTGGCTTCCTAGACCATTTCAGAGGGCAGTTAAGAGTCAATCAGATTGCTGTTGGTCTGAAGCCAAATGTAGGTCAGACCAGGTATGGAGGACAGATTTCCTTCCCTAAAGGACGTTAGTGAACCAGATGTGTTTTTTTGATAATGGTTAAAAGTTTCAGGGCCCTCATTACTGAAACTAGCTACGAATTTCAGAATGATTAATTAATTGAATTTAAATTCCGCCAACTGCCGTGATGAGATTTGAA
The DNA here is from genome assembly GCF_964213995.1 of Mustelus asterias. Lineage (NCBI taxonomy): Eukaryota > Metazoa > Chordata > Chondrichthyes > Carcharhiniformes > Triakidae > Mustelus > Mustelus asterias. Next base: position 80,647,975 of record NC_135810.1, read on the forward strand.
GCCAAGTCCTCAGAGCTTTAGTCTTGGTCTCTGGATTACAAATACAGTCATATTACCACTACACTACCCCCATCCCCCATGGTCTGGCAGACATTAGTGCATCGCTGTCGGGAACACAATGAGGAGCCAATACTGATTGGGGTTGCTGGTGAAAAGTCTTGTATAAAAAAAGCTAGTCAAACTGAGGTCCTCATGCAGTGGTACGCAGTTGCCATCGCTTCAGCAGGGCAGCTTGGGCTCTTCAGGAGGGAGTGTTTGCTCACCTATGAGCACTGTGAGGTTGTTGGCTCCCAGCTCTCCTGCCTGCTCCATTCCTCAAGGCAATGACAAATCCAGTAATGGCTGCTTTTAAAATTGTCTCCAGAACTAATCCCTGCTTCCTCGCTGTTCCTGCCACCCCTAATTGGGACCAATCATGCCTCCGGGTTAATCAATAGATTTCACTTTAAAAATGGTGTCACTGAAATTCTCTGGCCATCGGCTGTCCAACACCGGATTGAAAGACCAGCCCAAGAGATCCAATATGCTTCAGCAATAGCTTCTTTTTTAGACAATTTAATAGCAATGCCAAGCCTACTAATTCTATTTTAGATAAGTGGAAATACTCAGACTTTCCTGTCTAAAAACACATCCAGGATGTGGTCATTCACTGGGATCGTTTTTTTATGAGTGCGTGGGAAGTTAAAGGAAGTAAATGAGACCTGTCTATTTATTTCTGGGACCATGTCGTGCCAGATGTTGAAGCAATACTGCACAACAGCTTTGACATGCAATGGCTCCTAATGTTTGTGAGCCATTGTGGCCTTCATGGTGGAAAATACAGCTTTAGATAGAAAAAAAATTGTCACAATGATTATTGAATCACAGTGAAGTTATGAATCATTTTGCCATTTTGTTCAAATTAAAGCAGTCAGCTGTTCCATTTGTGTATTATTCTGTATTTTTCCTCCATACTAAGAGAGGTAGGACTTTTGTAATCAGTATTTCTATCAATGTGCATATACCTGATTACTTTTTAATTCTTTAATATGATGTGAGCAATGTTGGCTAGGCCGACATTTGTTGCTGATCCTGAATTGTCTTTTGAGAAGATGGTGGTGAGCTCCCTTCTTGAATTGTGCAGTGCATCTGGTGTAGGTACCCCCGCAATAGTATTAGGAAGGCAGTTCCAAATCGTTGTTTGGTAAGAAACGTATTTAGTACGAAGGTTTAAACTTGACCCATATTCCATGGTGTTACTGTAAACTGTAACTTAATATTCGGGATAACCTTCATAATGTCCAAAATCTTTACTGACAGCTGTTCTGTGTTGAGCATGGCCGCAAATGAAGCCCTGAGGATATTGCTTTCATCAATAATTTGGATGAGCTCATTAATAGAACCATGTAGAAATTTACAGGGAACACAAAAATATGCAGTTGAAGGATCAGTCACAAGGAGACATAGGTTCAAGGTGAGGGGCAGGAGGTTTAGGGTGGATGTGAGGGTAAACCTTTTTACCCAGAGGGTGGTGACAGTCTGGAATGTGCTGCCTGGGAGGGTGGTGGAGGTGGGTTGCCTCACATCCTTTAAAAAGTACTTGGATGAGCACTTGGCACATCATAACATTCAGGGCTATGGGCCAAGTGCTGGCAAATGGGATTTGGTGGGAGTTCAGATGTTTCTAATGTGTCGGTGCAGACCTGATGGGCCGAAGAGCCTCTTCTGCACTGTATGATTCTATGCAGCAGCCATAGGGAAGTTAGACAAAATTAATAGGTTGCTGGGTGATTTAGTTAAGTTAGGAGAATGTGTCAGTGTGTGGCAAACATTCTTCAATACGGATAAGCAGAGTGTTATTTGCTTTGGGATCTGGGAAACTGCAAGCATGTATACATAATGTTGGAGTACCTATTAAAGGTTACAAAGCAGAAGAAAGACCGAGGCATTATAATTGATAAATCATTAAAGGTCTATAAACCACGTGAATAGGTCATTGGGTTGCTTTGCTGTGACAATACCATATAAAACCAAGGATATGAGGAAGCTATGAAACTTTAGCTGGAACAGACCTGACTATGATTGAACTTGGAGTTCCATGCTCAGTTTTTATCTTTACATTTGACAGAGGAGGGTAACAAGAATTATGCCCAGTTTTGGTTCAGGATAGGCTCAGTGGGCTTAATTTTCAGTTTTGCTGGAAACAAAAGACTGGCATTAATGAATTGTTCACCTTTATACATTGCACCTGAATGTTTGTATCATTGGAAAGCGGAAATTACCGTGAGGGAGTTGGAGATATTTTCACTGGAGAAGTCAAAGGTTGGAGTTGATATAATTGAGGAGAATTTCATTTCAAAACTATTGTTTTATTGTTCATCGAATGCAGGTGTTGCAATACATTGTCACATGTGGTTAGTTTGCCATTAATTTTAATTTGAAAAATCACAGCATGTTCGCTGCCATAAATATTTTTGGTTGACTGGGGTGGGAAATTTATTAAGGCCCTTGTCTTTTAATTGTCACCTTTAAAGCATCACGTTTGATGCACTTTATATATCTTTAGAAAATCTGGATTTGAAAACTCTTGTGCAGCTCGGAGGTTCTTTACACAAGCTAGATATGGTGTAACAGTGACTGTTGTGATTAAGCTACAGTGCAGGATCATACAGGAATTGGCCAAAACAAGAAGCAACACCACTGAGGCAATCAAGGGCAAGAATGCTAGGACGTTACTGACAGATGAAGAACAGGAGGTGAGGTGAGTGGAGATCCTCATCCTAGCTCCACGTTCGGGTCTGATGACAGCACTCACACTTCAACAGCAGAATGCCAACTTGGGAAAAGTTGCCGGTTCGGAGGTCCGCCACCAAGAGCTGGAAGAACGACAACCTGGGTTCATTGAAGTACCAGCAGAGCTCTTGAAACATGACAAGAAGACTGCCACAAAAGAGTGTACAGACCTGTTCAGTTATGTCTGGCACTGCAGAGGATGTCCTGGATGACGGGAGGTGAGGAGTAATTGTCAAGCTGCCAACAAGAGGGAACCTCAGTGTCTGCAACAACTGGAGGAGGATAATGATGCTGTCAGTACCTGGCAAGGTCTTTAATACTATGTTCCTCAACAATCTGGAAGCAATGTAGACAGTCCCTTCATGAAGAACAGGGGTGGCAGATGATGCTGCAAGCAGATATTTATACTCTGGAACATCATAGAGCAACATCTAGGGTATCAGAAGCCATTTGTTATCAAGGTTTTTGATAACATTCATCAGCAATTACTCTAATAGATCACAAGACAGTAAGGCATGTTGGAGAGAAATATTAACATCTTTTACCATGACTCCAACAGACTGGCACAGCAAGCATCATCACAATGAGTATGGCAAAGCTGTATGCTCTCCACATTTCTTTTTCTTTTGGTTATTAATTTCACCATGAGGAAGGTGATGGTGGCTTCAAACTTTAGCGTCCCATAGCAAACCACCGGTTGACAGGTCTGAATTCGCAGACGACATTGCCTTGCTGGCCGAAGAATTGCGTACGCTCTAGTGAACCCATCTGGTTCACTAATGTCCTTTAGGGAAGGAAATCTGCCCTCCTTACCTGGTCTGGCCGACATGTGACTCCAGAGGCACAGCAATGTGGTTGACTCTCAACTTCCCTCTGAAATGGCCGAGTAAGCCACTCAGTTTCAGCGCAACCAGGGATGGACAATAAATGCTGGCCAGTCAGCGACACCCATGTCCCACGAATGAATAAAAAAGAAAGACATGACCACCAGTCTTGAAAGTAGTGACACCAAGGCTGGTCTACACATCAGCTGCAGGAAGACCAAGGAAGTGATGGTTGGACAGCAACAAGGCCCTCCCGTCACCATTGGGCAACAGGACATCAACCGCTTCCTCTACCCCGGAAACAACCTCTCCAGGGAGGGAAATTTTCAGATCGCGTCCATACTAGAATCAGCAAAACGGCATTGGTCTGCCACACGGTCTGGGCATTCAACACCATCAACACGGCCATGTGCTGCAACTCTAGATGTCCATGGCAGTACCAATTGCAATCCATGCCAGCGAAACATGGAAAAGAACAGCAAAAGTATTATGTAAGTTGGATGATTTTCGCCAGCGTTGCCTATGCAAGATCCTGGGCATCACACTGAGAAACAACAGCATCAATGAAGAATCATAGAATCCTACAGTGCAGAAGGAGACCATTTGGCCCATCGAGTCTGCACCGACCACAATCCCACCCAGGCCCTATCCCCATAACCCATGCATTTACCCTAGCTAGCCCCTCTCACACTAAGGGGCAATTTAGTATGGTCAATCCCCCAAACCCGCACATCTTTGGACTGTGGAAGGAAACCGGAGCACCCGGAGGAAACGCACACAGAAAATGGGCGAATGTGCAAACTCCAGGCAGACAGTGACCCAAGTCGGGATCCGAACCCGGGACCCTGGCGCTGTGAGTCAGCAGTACTAAACACTGTATCACCGTGCCAGCCTGCTGCAGATAACTGGCCATAAGTGCCAGCAGGACACCATGATGGAGAGACAACTGAGATTGGCAGCATACATATTTCACCTCCTGGATGTACATCCTGTTAGAGTGGAGGCAGAATGGACACCACCAAATGGAACAAGAAGACAGGGCTGGCTGCAGAAGACCTTGCAAAGTACATTTAAGGAGGGCCTTCAAGAACAGATACATAGAATCATAGAATTCATAGAATCATAGAATCCCTAAGGTGCAGAAGGAGGCCATTCAACCCATGGAGCCTGCACCGACAACAGTCACACCCAAGCCTTATCCCTGTTACCCCACGTATTTACCCTGCTAGTCCCCCTGATATCAATTTATCATGACCAATCAACCTAACCCAACACAACCCACACAGGGGTGGCACGGTGACACAGTGGTTAGCACTGCACCAGGGACCCAGGTTCGATTCCCAGCTTGGGTCACTGTCTGTGTGGAGTCTGCCTGTTCTCCCTGTGTCTGCGTGGTTTTCCTCCGGGTGCTCCGGTTTCCTCCCACAGTCCGAAAGATGTGCTGGTCAGGTGCATTGGCCCGAACAGTGCCGGAACATGACGACTCGGGAAATTTCACAGTAACTTCATTGCAGTGTTAATGTAAGCCTTACTTGTGACTAATAAATCAACTTTACTTTATCTTTGGACTATGGGAGGAAACCGGAGCACGAGAAGGAAACCCACGCAGACATGGGGAGAATGTGCAGATTCCACACAGATAGTTACCCAAGCCGGGAATCAAACCTGGATCCCTGGCACTGTGAGGTAGCAGTGCTAACCACTGATACAACTTGGGTTGGAGCAAAAGAAATTGCAATGGACCGGGGCTGGTGGCAGAGTCTTGTTGCCCATTGATCCACATGGGACCAGGGGGACTAACTCTAGCTCTAAGTCCCTAACATTTCACTGTTTCTTCAGTTTAGGTTGTGCTTAGTAAGTTCACTGTGGTTAACTAAGGATATAATAATGATGGACCTGTGGCACAACCAAGGTTCTTGTCAGCGAAGGTCACACAATGAATTTTGATATCAGCTTGACCATTTTGTTTATAAATCTAAGATGAACAAAGTGACATATTTTGGAACGCCTGGCAAGGACGAATATAATTTTGAGCTTGTACATTTCCATGCTCAGCTTGCTTTTGATATTTCTTTCTTAATTTTCATGGACTTTGAAGAAAGTTCATGACAATCATAAAATTATACTTTTTTTCAGAGGCTTTAATTTTAACACTCACTTTAGAGAGCTCCTCCAGCCTTGATTAACGTATTACATTTACAATTAACCTCCTGCTGGCTGTCATTTCTCTTGTTCTTTTCTCTTGTCAGTTCTTTGAGCTAATGTTATCATTTCCCTGCACAGGGAGGCCCATACTTCATCCCATTTTAATTGATAGCAACCTTCATTCTTCAGTGTTAAGATGTTTAACGATCATTTCCATGATGAGGCACCACTCTCTGCTTAGCATAAACTAAATTCAAAATTTCTGCTCCTTTGAAGTCATGGCAAATATGAATAAAATGATTTAACGCCGTTTCCTCAATTTATGCTTCAGTGGCCATCACATTTCTTTCTATGAGCTGCGAATGTCTGAGGTCACTGAGTCGAACAATAAATTGTAGCTCATATTGGTACGAGTAAAGAAACAACTTGGTAGATTCACACATCATTTTTTTGGAATGAATCTGATTAGTGTATGTTTCATCTTTTAATTGCAATAATCTTTTGAAGAAAAAAGGTATCCCATTTGAGATGAAATATAGGGGGCGATTCTCCCAAAAGTGCTGAATTGGTGGGAAACCTGTCTAGATCATGACTGTTTTTTCAGTGCAACTTCAGACCTGAATCTCCGCACTCTGCACAATGCAGAAGTCATAATCGTGAATCTCATTAAAAACCTGGGGGGCGGAGCCTATTCGCGCCAGAGTCTGACAGCTCGGGAACTCTGCGCATGCGCAGTGGTTGTTGGCAGCTTTATCGCTGGCCAGCCCGGGACCCCCGCAGTGCTGCCCCTCCAGCGCCCCTCCTCCCCTCCGATCACGGCCCCCACAACAATTCCTGGGCCAAGCCTAACCCCCACTGTCCCAGAGTGCCCCGATGCCCATCTCACCCTGCCCCAGCAGTGGCAATCCCTCCACCCCCCATAACCTGCCAGGCCCCGCCCCCTCGCTGACCCCCCCCCCCCCGGGTCAGATCCCCCCCCCCAGGTCAGACCCCCCCCAGAGGCAGGCACCCCCCAGCAGACCACCAACCCCCCCCAACCCACCCCAATCACTGCCGTCCCTCCATCCCAGATCGATCCCAATGCAGAGTGGCAGCGGGACCCCCCAACCCCACCAATTGCCTCTAGGTCCTGCCCACAATAGGCCCCATCCCCTTGGCACTGTCTGATGCCCGCTAGGTGGTGCCAGGGTGCCCCCTGCACATGGGCACTTTGCCCCTTGGGGGCCTTAGGCAGTGCCAGTGGACACAGGCTGGCACTGCCAGGCTGCCCATGCCCAGGAGGCACCACCCCCTGCCACCCAACCCCACCTGATTGGCCCCCCCTTCACTCCGGCGGGGTCTCCAACTAGTTCCCCGAACGTGGGGAGCTACTCTAAACCCTGCCGGAATGAAATACTCCTGGCGGAGTGGGAGATGACAGATTTAAATGACTTACCTCTCTTCCCGCCGGTTTCCAGCGCGGTCTTAACTACGACTGTTCTCCGGCTCTGGGAGATGCACATGTGTCGGGAATGCGTGCACAGCAACGCATGCGCAAATCCCGCGAAATGGTCGACACGTGATTCTCCCGATCAGACCTGCCAGAAAGTTTGCGGGTCACAAAGGGAGAATCGCCCCCATAGTTTTGAAATTATATCTATTTTTATGACAATACTATCTAAAGAATGAACAGGAATTGAAATGATGTATTTCACATCGCAATCCTTAACCTCGGCAAAAAATAATTACAGACACAATACCGCAGTGTTTCTTTTAACTTATTTCATTTCCAACACCCAAATCCGTGCCCATCGCCATGTAGCCCAGGCTGTTATGTGCATATGAAAGTGAGAAAAGAAAACATTACTTGCATGAAATCTCAGCTATTAGTTGGTGAAATCATATGTATCCCCTGAATTTGATTACTGGAACTCTCGATAGTGACAAAAACAAACTGTGGTTATATTGAGAAGACCACCATTTACAGCCGAAATGTCAATCTTACACTGATAAAGGGGTCTTTTTCAGGATGACAGCCAATGGCTAGTGGTGTGCCTCAGGGGATGGTGATGGGATCACAACTTTTCACAATAGACATTAACGATTTGGAGGAAGGAACTGAAGGCACAGTTGCTATGTTTGCAGATGTTACAAAGATATGTAGAGGGACAGGTAGTATTGAGGAAGCAGGGGGGCTGCAGAAGAACTTGGACAGATTAGGAGAGTGGGCAAAGAAGTGGCAGATGGAATACAATGTGGAAAAGTGTGAGGTTATGCACTTTGGAAGGAGGAATGGAGGCATAGACTATTTTCTAAATGGGGAAATGCTTAGGAAATCAGAAGCACAAAGGGAGTCCTTGTTCAAGGTTCTCTTAAGGTTAATGTGCAGGTTCAGTCGGCAGTTGGGAAGGCAAATGCAATGTTAGCATTCATGTCAAGAGGGCTAGAATACAAGTGCAGGGATGTACTTTTGAGGTGTATAAGGCTCTGGTCAGACCCCATTTGGAGTATTGTGAGCAGTTTTGGGCCTCGTATCTAAGGAAGGATATGTTGGCCTTGGAAAGGGTCCAGAGGAGGTTCATAAGAGTGATCCCTGGAATGAAGAGCTTGTCGTATCAGGAACGGTTGAGCACTCTGGGTCTGTACTCTTTGGAGTTTAGAAGGATGAGGCGGGATCTTATTGAAACTTACAAGATTCTCTTAAGGTTCTCTTGGGCAATGACTGTCTCCAACAAGAAAGACTATAATAGCAGTGGTTAGCACTGCTGCCTCACAGTGCCAGGGACCCGGGTTTGGGTCGCTGTCTGTGTGGAGTTTGCACATTCTCCCCGTGTCTGTGCGGGTTTCCTGTGGGTGCTCCGGTTTCCTCCCACAGTCTGAAAGACATGCTGGTTAGGTATATTGACCCGAACAGGCGCCGGAATGTGGCAGCTAGGGGAATCTCACAGTAACTTCATCGCAGTGTATTTATGACTAATAAATAAACTTTTTACTTTTATAATGACTTGTTCTTGACAATCAATGGCATTAGCATCACAAAATCCTCCAACATTAACATTCTTGGGGTCACCAATGCCCAGAGACTGAGCTAACTCCATCACATACATACTGTGGCTACTACAGTAGGTCAGAAGCTGGGTATTCTATGGAAATTGGCTCACCCCGACACATCAAATTCTCTCTGCACTTACTTTGCACAAGTCAACTCAAGGCAGGAATAGTCTCCACTAGACAGGTCAATTTCAACATCATTCAGGAAAGTTGGCACAGTCCAGGAGAAAACCATTAATAGATACACGCACTTTCTGATGCGAGACTGGAAGACCCTTAGACCTCAACGCCAGTAAGGCAGCCTTCCAGACTGTAGCATTTTTTCTTTCAACCTGCCCGTTACCCCTGGGGTGGTAACTCGTAGTTCTACTTGAGGCAATCCCTTTTGAGAGCAGGTATTGCCTCAAGTCGTCACTCATAAACGACGAGCCCCTATCATTGTGGATATAGCTGGGGTAACCAAACAGGGTGAAAAGATCCCGCAATGCTTTGATAACCGTGGCAGCGGTCATGTCTGAACAGGGAATGGCAAAAGGGAATCGGGAGTACTCGTCAATCACGTTGAGGAAGTACACATTCCGATCTGTCGACGGAAGGGGGCCCTTGAAACCCACACTCAGTCTTTCAAAAGGGCGAGTGGCCTTAATGAGGTGTGCCCTGTCAGGTCGGTAGAAGTGCGGCTTGCATTCAGCACATACCTGGCAGCTTCGGGTTATTGACCTGACATCCTCTACTGAGTAGGGTAGATTCCAGGCCTTTACGAAATGGAAGAGCCGAGTGATCCCCGGATGGCAGAGATCATTGTGGAGGGCCTGTAACCGATCCTCCTGCACACTGGCACATGTTCCACGTGACAGGGCGTCTGAGGGCTCATTGAGCTTCCCCGGACGGTACATGATATCATAGTTGTAGGTGGAGAGTTCGATTCTCCACCTCAAGATTTTATCATTTTTGATCTTACCCCGTAACGTGTTGTTGAACATGAACGCCACGGACCGCTGGTCCGTGAGCAGGGTGAATCGTTTTCCAGCCAAGTAATGGCGCCAATGCCGGACGGCCTCCACAATGGCCTGAGCCTCTTTTTCCACCGCGGAGTGCCAAATTTCAGGGCCTTGGAGGGTGCGAGAGAAAAAGGCGACGGGCCTGCCCGCCTGGTTAAGTGTGGTGGCCAGTGCAAAATCAGATGCATCACTCTCCACCTGAAAGGGGATGGACTCATCGACAGCGTGCATCGTGGCTTTCGCGATGTCAGCTTTTATCCCTTCAAAGGCTAAGCGAGCCTCTGTTGCTAGGGGAAAAGAGGTAGACTTAATGAGCGGACAGGCTTTGTCCGCATAATTGGGAACCCACTGTGCGTAATACGAGAAGAAGCCTAAGCATCTTCTCAGTGCTTTGATGCTAGTGGGTAGGGGAAGTTCAAGGAGGGGACGCATACGGTCTGGATCAGGGTCAAGGACCCCCTTTTCCACCACGTATCCGAGAATTGCGAGGCGGCGTTTGCTAAATACACACTTCTCCCTGTTATAGGTCAGATTCAGGCAAGACGCTGTGCGTAAAAACTTTAGGAGATTGGCATCGTGGTCCTGCTGGTCATGGCCGCAGATAGTGACATTGTCCAGGTATGGGAAGGTAGCCCGTAGCCCGTTTTGGTCCACCATTTGGTCCATTGCACGCTGGAAGACCGAGACCCCATTCGTGATGCCAAAGGGGACCCTTAAGAAGTGGTAGAGATGACCATCCGCCTCAAAGGCCATATATTTTCGGTCCTCTGGGCGAATGGGGAGCTGGTGGTAAGCTGACTTCAAGTCAATGGTGGAGAACACCCGGTACTGCGCAATCTGGTTGACCATGTCAGATATGCGCGGGAGAGGATACGCGTCCAGCTGCGTGTATCTATTAATGGTCTGACTATAGTCTATGACCATCTGGGGTTTGTCTCCAGTTTTAACCACCACGACTTGTGCTCTCCATGGGCTAGTGCTAGGTTGAATGATCCCTTCCCTGAGGAGCCGCTGAACCTCAGATCGAATAAAGATCCGATCCTCAGTGCTGTAACGCCTGCTCTTAGTTGCGATGGGCTTGCAGCCTGGCACGAGATTCTCGAATAAAGATGGCGGGGTGATTCGGAGTGTCGAGAGACTGCACGTGGAGCGCGCTGGGCAATTTGGAGGCTGCTGTTCTCCCACTGAAAGTGGAGGGAGTGGCCCATCGTACTGCAGGGTCACACTCCTCAGGTGGACCATAAAGTCTAGTCCCAGGAGTATCGGAGCACAAAGGTGCGGTAACACGAGGAGCCTGAAGTTCTCATAAACTGTGCCCCGCACCGTAAGGTTGACCACGCAGCTCCCAAGAACGGTAACAGACCGGGACCTCGACGCCATAGAAATTGTCTGTCTGACAGTCTGTACTCGGAGACCGCACCGTTTCACGGTGTCAGGATGAATGAAACTCTCCGTGCTCCCGCTGTCAAACAGACAATGTATTAGGCGTCCATTTACCTCTATGCCCATCATGGACTTGTCGAGTCTGTGAGGCTTGGCCTGGTCCAGGATGATTGACGCCACCGTTGAGTCTTGAGTGCAACTGCAGGCAGCTGAGATGGTTGATGATGATGACCCCTGCTGGTCATCTGCGGTCGGTGCCGACCAAAATGGCTGCGCCCATGGATCGCATGTGGTCGGTGGTGCTGAAAGTGGCGGCACCCGCAGGTCGCACGTGTCTTGCGTCGTCGTCGTGAGGAATGGCGGCGCTCGTGAATCGCACGTGGTGGAAGACCTCGATGAAGCCGGAGACAAGGAGACAGATTCTGGAGAATCACACACCGCACTGCTATGTTTGGAGGGTGGTTTAGCTCTGCACACTTTAGCATAGTGCCCTTTCTTCCCACACGCGGAGCAAAATACCGTTCTGGCGGGACATCGCTGCCGAGGGTGTTGCGCCAATCCACAGAAATAGCACCGCGGGCCTCCTGGAGCTGCCGCCGTCGTCAGGTCCGAGGTTGAAAGCACGATCGTGCAGTTTCTCGGAGCCGCTGGGTAGAGTTGAATCGGTGGCTGTACTTGCCACGGTGTTCCCACGTGGTCGGTGGGGTAAGTTTCTAGACTTCTGGAGGCCGTTTCCATCGTGTCAGCCAATTCCACCATCTTAGCTAGGTCTAAGTTACCTTGCTCTAGCAGCCGCAGGCGAATATAGGATGAGCCGATTCCCGCCACGAACGCATCTCGGATCAAATCGTTAGTATACTGGGTCGCCGACACTGGCTTGCAGTTACAGGCTCTGGCTAGCTGCTGAAGTTCGTGCAGGTACTGTCCCGTCGTTTTACCGGGCTGCCGCCGTCGAGTGGCTAGAAGGTGTCGAGCATGGATCTCGTTTGGCGGTTTGTTGTACAGTTTCTTAAGTAGTTCGATGGCCCCTTTGTAGTCTTGGGCATCGCGGATTGATGAATATACAGTGTCGCTTACCCTTGCGTGGAGGACCCGCAGTCTATCGGCGTCGTTTTGAATGGCTGTTGAGGCATCGATATAGTCTTGAAAACACTTCAACCAATGGTCGAAAGTGTTCGACGCTCCAGCTGCACGCGGATCTAAGGTAAGCCGATTGGGTTTTAACATTTGCTCCATGGTTTTTTTTTTACCAAAATTGTTACTGATAAAATTGATGCGTGATTAAATCACTCGGGAGGCTTGATCGTACCCGGGAAATAAAGGCTTTTATTAGTAACAAGAATGGAGCATGCTATATAACAATACAATCCCAGACTAAAGGGTCACCAGGCAGTGCAGTGACCTTTATACTCCTACAGGTAGGGGGAGCCAACTGGAGTGTACCACAGAACAATACCAACAGGTAGAACACCCCAACCCTAACCCCAACAGTGACAACAGTAACATATGTACAAGTACCCATAGTGCTAACCATCTATGGTTCAGTACCCATAGTGGTAACCATCTATGGTTCACCACACACCTTTTCAAGGGCAACTAAGGATGGATAATAACCAGCCTTGCCAGTGATGCCCACAATGCAAGAACTAATTTGAAAAATAATGTCATCTGTGAAGTGACCTAAACTAATCCAACTCAGGTCACCCTGAATTCAGAATTTAATCTGGTGCTCCAAGTAAGTGCATTTACTAAAGGTTACAGTGGTAAGCATCTATTAAGCATTCCTGCAGGCCAAAACATTTAAAATTTATACATTCCATTAAAAAATTAAATGGAAGGTATGAACAGATGTCTCGCAGAATATACTGCCATAATGTAGAGCAGAAATGAAATGAAAGTTTTAAATTATTAAAAGGCATTATTCACTGAAATTCACAATTAGGGAAGGTGCTAATAAAAGTTGAAACATTCATCTACCGTAACAGTATGCTGATACATTTGAAAACAATTATTATTAAGTATAAGTTTTTTAAATAAAATTGTTGTCATAACTTTGATGTTAATGGAAAATAACTTGGATTTTTAAATCTTCCTTTAATGAACAGGATATTTTATTTGATAATAAATGTTTTTGGACATATAGTTTACCATAACACAAGAAGACATTTTGCTGGGAGATTTCGCTAGCTCTGAGGAGCATCAGGAATTACATGCAGCTGACCCAGAGCATATTGAAATATTTCCTGAAACAATGGTGCGATAGATGTACAAATAATATACCCCTTTGATAATGGGCATCATGTTTAAAGAGTGCATTTACACCAAGAGTAATTCCTTCCAGGTTATAATGAGAAAAATCCTGGTTTATAAGTTACAATGAAGTTTGCTGCTCTGAGGTGTCCTTAATTAACTTTTCCACTAATTCATTACTAGATTCCTACTGGTGTAACTCTAATCAGTATCATCAGATCAATTCGTACAATGGATCTGTACAAACTGTAGAATTTTCTGCAAGGTTAATCAAAATGGTGTTTCTTAACTATTCAATTCAACATGCAAAGTTTTTAAAAACTCATGAATATTCTGTAAACCTGCCCCACCAAAAATGAACCATTGTATTAATATGTTGATAGTGAATTATATATTTTTTAAATCATAAAATTTGCAGCCCAAGGAAAAATGGGTTTGAAAATTATTCATGTAGGTATATTACATTCAAAAAATCAATGTGCATTTTCCTTAACTAATGGTAATTCTACACAACTCTGGAATTGATTCAACTACTCAACAGAATATTTGCCTGATAGTCTTGTTCAGCCATGAGAAGATATTCAGTATCTTGGAAGCTACTGAGATTTAGCTGATGAAGACTCTATGGCCCATCTTAATTCTTCCATCCAGAGTGGTAATACTCCCATGCATCTGTTCCTAAATGATTCTAGGTTTGTAACCTCCATTACTCTTGCCAGAAGTCCATTCCAGATGAATTTCTATCAAGCCGTTCTTCCTAGATCACACTCCACGTGAAAAGCTTCTTGATATGAGGATTGAATGACCCTTTACTGGTTAGAATCAGTATCTTAGAGTCCAACTCCTATGTTTTACCTCATATGGTATTTCAGATCATAGCCCGTCTTTTACACCGATATAACATAATTCCTCAGTTGCCCAAGTTCCTCTAATCTTTCCTCAGAACTCTTTTCTTCACTGCTTCCAGAGCTTCAGGGTCTTTGCTGTTTCTCAAAGACCAGAACTGGACACAAGGTATGGTGAGTAGCCATTATACGGTTTGAGAATGGCCTATGTATATTTGTTTTGGTCATCATTGAAAATCTTATTAGCTTTATTAATTTTTGCTCTCCAGTAGTTGAACATATTTAGCTTTAAGTCTACTAAGTTTCCTCGGCCTATTTCAGCTTCATCCTGTTTATGTTTCAATCCCATAAATTGGCACAAAGTGTCCATGCTAGCGTGAACGCTGGAGTGTTTCCTGTTGGTGCTGGCAGCATCTGTAAGGTGGGATTCACCCACCTGATACATGCAATTCATGCATCTCATAAAATACACTGGCTAATTCAGCTTTTCAGAGTCTGGGCTGCTGTTTTTAAAGGGCGTCCCGATCTCTACATTCGCCGATAGATCCCCCTCTCACCAAAAATTGAAATGGTAACTCCTCCACTGCCAAGGGGGGTACCACCAACCCCTGTTACTGTGTTCACCCCAGTCCAACGCCGGCATCTCCACATCATAACTTATTTCAGTCAGAGGATTGAAAAGGATCTTCTCACACCTGCAGCTTCCGAGAGAGAGAAAGGCAGAGTGGAGTGCTGCTGGGATTTAAAAATATTCCAGCTGTCTAAGGGGCATAGAGATTTAAGTGACCAGGAAACTTGAATGGTTTTAGAGGAC
This sequence comes from Mustelus asterias, assembly GCF_964213995.1. Lineage (NCBI taxonomy): Eukaryota > Metazoa > Chordata > Chondrichthyes > Carcharhiniformes > Triakidae > Mustelus > Mustelus asterias. The sequence continues at coordinate 80,663,039 of NC_135810.1, forward strand.
GGAGAAAGTAATATATATCTTACTCCAGGATGGTGTTTGAATTCAACATCCTGAAACTGAACAACATCTTTCCCAGGGCTAGAAGGAGCAGTCCAGCCGTAAGATCCCCATCCAGGGAGAGGGGTGGGAGTGGGGGGTCCTACTGCCACTCTGCACATGGATCAGTGGCAAATGGGGTGGCCATCTGTTTGGGGGGCCAAGGCTGCGGGGGGAAGGGGAGGGGGGCGAGGGGTCAGGGCTACCAGAGTGGGGGAAGGGGGGAAGGGAGGGTCAGAGCTGCCAGGGGTGAGGGTCGGGGAGATCGGGGCTGGCAGGTGTGGAGGGGAGACACCAGTGCTGGCCCAGAGAGGTCCAGGAGGACTGCGATTGGGGCTGGGGGGGTTTGGAGTGGTGGCGATGGGGGGATTGCAGGACTGGCCAGCGATCAGGCTGGACACCGATGGGGAGACCAGCAGTGTGGACCACTGCGCATGTGCTGATCTCCGCTCTGACAAACTGACGCAAGCGCAGTGGCCTGGTCAGCGCTATGCCAACAGCCTCTTGAGTGGGAATAGGCTCTGCCCCCTGATTTTTATCGTGATTCATGTGAGGGTACTCTGCAGTGAATCACAAAGGTTTGTTTGTGGTGTGTCCAAGCAGGTTGATTGTCAACCTGTAAATCCTTCTGCTGTGTTTGTCAGACAGTAAGGGTGGGAGAGTTTTCTGGTCAGCTGGAGCCATGTCGTAGGGGCAGTGCAGTAGCCCACGTTAAAGGATGCCACGTACAAGCTCTGGTCATGGGCTCTCATCCTTCTCACTTTGAGGGACTGCTAGAGAGAGAAAGATATTTACTGGGAATTTGTACAGGGTTTCTTCACTTGGAAATAGGTGCAACCCCAGGAGAAGTGGTATAAGCAGCTAAAAATAAAAATTGAGCTTTTTCCCTAGGGCTTTCTGAACAATTCTTCACTGAGTTGCAGTGGAAGATCTGAAGAACTCTGCAGAAATCTGACCCCATCTTGCTTAAATGCGTCTTCCTTCAATTTCATGACGGGTTTGATACTGTTGGTAAGCTTGAATAATTTCCATTCATTTTTTTCAATCCAAGTTACCAATGTAAATTAGAAGCAACGTTCATCTCAAAACAAAAATGAGTTGGATCTTTCTCCCATTGAATCGATTTCAATGACACTATGGTCATTGTAGTTTCTTATCCCGTCTCAACTTTTACCCATAGCTTTGCTGCCTGACTGTTGCGTGAAACGTTTGAAAGTCTTTAGCTCACAGAATTGGGATTCCCACAGTTCACTTTGATTGCTGCTTTTCCTCAAAACCGTGGAGGGTAGTCTCACCCTCCCATCACCTAAAGCACTGCTCATTTCTTGGTGATCGTTGTACAATTAGCTCTCAAGTTAATTCCAGATCATTGATTCTGTTACTTGGAACCAATTGCCCTGTGTCTATTCCACTTCTCTTTCTGAATAGGGGCACAATGTTAGCCTATATCCAAACAGCTGGCATCTCTGCAGTACCCAATGACTTCCTCATGATCATGACTAGACACTTTACACTCTGGGATAAATAGGAACCTAATCCAGGGAATTTATTTGTTTTAGGTCCTTTCCATCTCATGTATGTCGAAATTTTGAAATTTGCAATGGTATTTTCGTTTGGGGGAGGCCAGGTTATTCATGTCTTCCCTTGTGAATACTTTGAAGAATGTAGGCGCACAAAATTACTATTATGTGCTCATCCTCAGTTTCAAAGCCATTCGCATTTTTTTAAATGCCCTGACCTCTTTCTGACCACTGTCTTGTGATTGTAGCACTGAAGGAATTTTTTTAATGATGTGTACAGTTAATAGCATTTTCCCCAAGAGGCAGAGGATCCAAAGCGGAAAAATTATGGTAAGAAAAACACTGAAAGCTTAGGTTTTTTTCTCAAAAGAACAGGTTTATCAGAAAAATATGAATACGTATCAGCTTTTCTGAAGCTGCTCTGACCTATCTTGCCAATCTAACAATATAAGCTGAGTATTATTTCTGAATTTCTGCACGAGTTGCAGCTGAATGTTTAGCCTGAGCTTGTCAGATGATTTCCTTCCCTTGGTGCCCATCATATTTGGAAGTGGATGCTTTTTCCCTTTATGGAAAAGACACAAAAACGGTGGGTTACATGGTTATGGTCTAGACAGCATGCAAACATGCTGATGGCAAGAAGCTATTCAGTCAGACGTGTATTTATAATGCTCAATAGCTACTAAGCAGTGTGGGACAGTGTTTTTTTATTCATTCGTAGGACATGGGTGTCACTGGCTGGCCAGCATTTATTGCCCGCCCCGAGTTGCCCTTGAACTGAGTGGCTTGCTAGGCCATTTCAGAGGGGCATTTAAGAGTCAACCACATTGCTGTAGCTCTGAAGTCACGTGTAGGCCAGAGCAGCTAAGGATGGCAGATTTATTTTCCTAAAGGGCATTAGTGAACTAGATGGGTTTTTCCGACAATCGACAATCGTTTCATGGTCATCAGTAGATTCTTAATTCCAGATATTTTTTATTGAATTCAAGTTCCACCAGCTGCCGTGGTGGGATTTGAACCTGGGTCCCCAGAACATTAGCTGAGTTTCTGGATTGATAGTCTAGTGATAATACCACTAGGCTATATCCTCCCCCATTAAAAGTGGCTGTAGTTATTAGCACCAGTTATTCTTTAAAATTGTAGTAATGTCTTTTCCTCTTTCGATACTTTGGTGAGCAACTTTGTGATCGTAAAGTATAAATGAGGGAATATTTTCATTTATTTTTCCAATGTCCTGCTTGACTATCCTGCAGCTGCTGATTTTGTGGGACAATTCTGCAGGTCCCACCTACCTTCCAAATTGTTGCTTACATGACCAAGGCGGCACGGTGGCACAGTGGTTAGCACTGCTGCCTTACAGCTCCAGGGACCCAGGTTCAAGTCTGGCCTTGGGTGACTATCTGCGTAGAGTTTCCACATTCTCCCCGTGTCTGTGTGGGTTTCCTCCAGGTGCTCTGGTTTCCTCCCACAGTCTAAAGATGTGCAGATTATGTGGATTGCACGCTACATTGCCCCTTAGTGTCCTAAGATGCGTAGGTTAGATGGGATTAGCTATGGGAAATGTGTGTGGTGTTACGGGGATAGGACGAGGGAGAGGACCGAGGTAAGATACTTTGTCAGAGAGTCGGTGCAGACTTGATGGGCTGAATGGCCTCTTCTGCACCTGTGAATCTATGAATCTTTAGGGTGAACCTGAGCAATATGTGCTGGCTGACCATCACTGTAAGTGTTTGCTATAGGTGTCAACCAATAGTTTGAGCTGCTTCTGCTTCACAAAGATAACTTCACTGGAAGTGGAAGTGGAATGGAGATCCTGTTTGTGCATGTAAAAGGGATTTCCGCCACATTTTCAGCAAAGTTTTGATAGCAGAGGAGGAAGAATTCTTAGGAGTAGTGTTAGCTCAGGGGTAGACTTGGGCATTCATTAGCAAGCATGCAGGAACTGACTCCTGCTTGTGAATGATGCTGCTGATGTTCCATTATAAACAGCTATTAGTGGCGATTGAAGTGTCAGCCACACTGGATGACACTAATGACAAGGAAGGGGCAGATAAATTGTTTGTGATGCGGTTAAGGATGAGATCAAACACTTACACCTCCTTGACTCATCCATTCAAAAAGGTCTTTTGGCTCCAACCACTCATTATTACATTCTTTTATTTCTTAAATGATTCCATGATTTTAAAAAGTTAAAGTTTATTTATTAGTCACAAGTAAGGCTTACATTAACACCGCAATGAAGTTACTGTGAAATTCCCCTAGTCACCACATTCCAGTGCCTGTTCGGGTCAATGCACCTAACCCGCACATCTTTCGGACTGTGGGAGGAAACTGGAGCACTCGGAGGAAACCCACGCAGACACGGGGAGAAAGTGCAAACCCCACACAGACAGTGACCCAAGCCGGGAATCGAACCCAGGTCCCTGGCACTGTGAGGCAGCAGTGCCAACCACAGTGCCACCATGATTTCAGCTTCCACTATTCTGACTTGTGGTTCTTGTCATATCTTATTTATTCCGGGTGAAGAAGAAATTCCTGATATTTTAATACCCTAAAATTGCCTTTTGCTAGTTTGAGCCTGTGTCCCCTGGTTTTCCACATCCCGCTTAATTTAAGGTATTATTCCAGATTTATCCCTTCCATGTCCTTTACTAGCTTTTACATCTCAGTAAGATTTAAAAAAAAACTCAGATGTGGCCTTTCAGGAATGATATACCCAACTTTCTCTCAGTTTTACCTAAACTCAAAGCTCTGACACGGGGGACCTCTCTTGTGCCCCTTCTTCACACTGCCTCCAGCAAGTATTCAAGCTGTGGTCTAATTTGAGCACCGGACAGTCTGATGGTGACTTGCTGCGTAGGCCCGGAATTTCCTTTGTGCAAGAGAAACATGCTGAGTCAGAGCTTCCGCTGATCAACACAAGAACAAAAGAACATAAGAAATAGGAGCAGGAGTCGGCCATCTAGCCCCTCGAGCCTGCCCCGCCATTCAATAAGATCATGGCTGATCTGAAGTGAATCAGTTCCACTTACCCGCCTGCTCCCCATAAGCCTTAATTCCCTTACCGATCAGGAATCCATCTATCCGTGATTTAAACATATTCAACGAGGTAGCCTCCACCACTTCAGTGGGCAGAGAATTCCAGAGATTCACCACCCTTTGAGAGAAGAAGTTCCTCCTCAGCTCTGTCCTAAACTGACCCCCCTTTATTTTGAGGCTGTGCCCTCTAGTTCTGGTTTCCTTTCTAAGTGGAAAGAATCTCTCCACTTCTACCCTATCCAGCCCCTTCATTATCTTATATGCCTCTATAAAATCACCCCTCAGCCTTCTAAACTCCAACGAGTACAAACCTAATCTGCTCAATCTCTCCTCATAATCTACACCCCTCATCTCCGGTATCAACCTGGTGAACCTTCTCTGCACTCCCTCCAAGGTCAATATATCCTTTCACAAGTAAGGGGACCAAAACTGCACACAGTATTCCAGCTGCGGCCTCACCAATGCCTTGTACAGATGCAGCAAGACTTCTCTGCTTTTATATTCTATCCCCCTTGCGATAAATGCCAACATCCCATTTGCCTTCTTGATCACCTGTTGTACTTGCAGACTGAGTTTTTGCGACTCATGCACAAGGACCCCCAGGTCCCTTTGCACAGTAGCATGTTGTAATTTTTTTCCATTTAAATAATAATCCAATTTGCTATTATTTCTTCCAAAGTGAATAACCTCACATTTGCCAACGTTATACTCCATCTGCCAGATCCTCGCCCACTCACTCAGCCTATTCAAATCTCTCTGCAGACCTTCCGCTTCCTCCACGCAATTCACTTTCCCACTTATCTTTGTGTCGTCAGCAAACTTTGTTACCCTACACTCAGTCCCCTCCTCCAGATCATCTATGTAAATAGTAAACAGTTGAGGCCCCAGAACCGATCCCTGCGGCACGCCACTAGTCACCATCTGCCAACCAGAAAAGCACCCATTTATTCCAACTCTCTGCTTCCTGTTGGATAGCCAATCCCCAATCCATGCTAACACCCTACCCCCAACTCCGTGTACCCCAATCTTCTGCAGCAACCTTTGTGAGGCACCTTATCGAATGCCTCTTGGAAATCCAAAAACACCACATCTACCAGTTCCCCTTCGTCAACTGCACTAGTCACATCTTCATAAAAATCCAGTAAGTTTGTCAAACACGACTTTCCTCTCATGAATCCATGCTGCGTCTGCTTGATCGAACCATTCTTATCCAGATGGCCTGCTATTTCTTCTTTAATGATGGATTCCAGCATTTTCCCAACTACAGACATTAAGCTAACCGGTCTGTAGTTACCCGCCTTTTGTCTACTTCCTTTTTTAAACAGCGGCGTAACAGTAGCCGTTTTCCAATCAGCTGGCACTACCCCAGAGTCCAGTGAATTTTGATAAATAACTACCAACGCATCCGCTATTACCTCTGACATTTCTTTCAGTACCCTGGGATGCATTCCATCCGGGCCCGGGATTTGTACACCTTCAGTCCCGTTCGTCTAGAAGTTGATTCTGTAATGTGGTTTCTCAGGCATCATCCCTGGGACATCAGCATAGGAGGATTTAATTAGTGAGATAGAATGAAGTACCAAACGCTAGTTTGTAGGAAGAACTGGGAGGGGATGGGGGGAAGCTGCTGCCTCTTTCCGGGAGGTATTAGAAGTCCAAAGATGTGTGGGTTAGGTGGATTGGCCATTCTAAATTGCCCCTTAGTGTCCCGGGATGCATAGGTTAGAGGGATTAGTGGGTAAATATGTAGGGATATGGGGATAGGGCCTGGGTCGGATTGTGGTTGGTGCGGACTCGATGGGCCGAATGGCCTCTTTCTGTACTGTAGGATTCTGTGAAAGTGACTGCTCCTGATAAAAAACCCAGGAATTCAGATCACAGAGACCATTCCTCAAAAGCAACAGAGAATGGGAACACCGATCACTTATAAAATCAATAGACAAGGAAAGAACAGTATTCTTATTTGCTCTATTTCTCTGAGTTCACAGCATTCACAACTGCAGGATTTATTTTCTTGTTCAGAATCCAGAAGGTCAAGTATTAAAATAGACACTAGTTAAGAATTTTATTTGACAGTTTATACGAGAAAGAAAGTAGTGACGATTGTACAACTTGTTCCTACGGTTATAACTCAGGACAAAGATAAAATCGAGTTCCTTCTCCTTGGAGAAACGGAACGTTGCTCTCCTTACACCGCGTTGTCTGGATGTCACACATGTTCATATGGATATGAAATTGGCTGAGTGACAGGAAACTGAGAGTGATGGTAAATGGAAGGAGGTGTACACTGGGGTTCCCCAGGGGTGAGTGTTAAAATCCCTTTTCCTGATATATATTAATGACCTCGATTAGGGTGATGTGGAGACGCCGGCGTTGGACTGGGGTAAACACAGCAAGAAGTCTCACAATACCAGGTTAAAATCAAACAGGTTTATTTGGTAGCAAACGCCACTAGCTTTCGGAGCGCTGCTCCTTCGTCAGGTGAGTGGGAGTTCTGTTCACTAACAGGGCATATAAAGACACAAACTCAATTTACAGAATAATGAATAATGATTGGAATGCGAGTGATGCACCATCAATCGAGCAAAGACTAGTTTGTATGCAAGAACAAGTAGGCTTTTATTAGCAAAAGACTTGGAGCACACCCATGCCGATGAACTGGTCCAGACTGAGGCAGGGGGGTGGAGAGCAGTCGCCTTTATACCTGGACCCGGGGGGAGGAGTCTCGGGTAGGGCCGGCAGGGATGTGTCCAGGCATGTCACACACACAGGTAATAAGCTAACAGTGGTTTACCACAGTCACCCCCTGTTTAAAAAGGAGTCCGGTGGGGGTGAGGTGGGTGGAACGATATTTACAGAATTACAAACTTAGTCTCTCTGGGGGCTTGATCTGCCGCTGCGACCGCCATAGTGCCGGTTGTGGTGTCGGTTCAGGTGGCCGCGGTGATGGTTCAGGCGCCAGGCCGCAGTCCCTCGAGTCGTCTGTAGTCCCTTCAAATTGTCAGGTGCGTGGTGGCGGCTCCTGGGGTTCAAGCGTGCTGTGGCCCTGGTGCTGTATGGACAACGTTGGGGGTTGGGGGTGTGGGGTTGTGGGTCGTAGTGGTCCCTGGGGTACCTGCGGGTGCCAGGTCTCGAATAGAGACCGTGTCCTCCTGCCCGTCGGGGTACGCCACATAGGCGTATTGGGGGTTGGCGTGGAGGAGTTGGACCCTTTCGACCAAGGGGTCCGACTTATGGGTCCTCACGTGCTTCTGGAGTAGGACAGGGCCTGGGGACGTCAGCCACGATGGTAGTGAGGTCCCCAAGGAGGACTTTCTGGGGAAAACAAACATTCTTTCATGAGGGGTAGCATTGGGAGCTGTGCAAAGGAGTGATCTAATCGAGTGTAGTGCATCAGGGAGGACCTCTTCCCAGTGGGTGACTGGAAGACCTTCAGATCTCAGAGCTAGTAAAACGGCTTCCAGACTGTTGCGTTCTCCCTCTCTACCTGTCCGTTCCCCCTGGGGTTGTAGCTGGTGGTCCTACTCGAGGCTATGCCTTTGGAGAGCAGGTACTGTCGCAGCTCATCACTCATAAAGGAGGATCCCCGGTCGCTATGGATATAGCTAGGGAAACCGAACAGGGTGAAGAGGCTGTGCAGGGCCCTGACGACCGTGGCCAAGGTCATATCCGGGCAGGGAATAGCGAAGGGGAAACGTGAATATTCGTCAATCACGTTGAGGAAGTATATGTTGTGGTCAGAAGAGAGGAGGGGGCCTTTGAAATCGACGCTTAGGCGTTTGAAAGGGCGGGTGGCTTTTATGAGGTGTGCTCTGTCTGGCCGATAGAAGTGCGGCTTGCACTCTGCGCAGACCTGGCAGTGTCTGGTTATAGATCTGACTTCCTCAATGGAGTAGGGCAGGTTACGGACTTTAATGAAGTGAAAAGACCTGGTGACCCCTGGGTGGCAGAGGTTGTTGTGGAGAGTCTGCAATTGGTCTATTTGTATGCTGGCACATATTCCCCGGCATCTCCACATCATATTCCCCGGGACAGGGGGTCTGGGGGCTCATTGAGCTTTCCAGGCCGGTATAAGATGTCATAATTGTAGGTGGAGAGCTCGATTCTCCACCTCAATATTTTATCGTTTTTGATCTTGCCCCACTGCGTGTTATGAATGCAACTGACCGTTGGTCCGTGAGTAGGGTGAATCGTTTACCAGCTGAGTAGTGGTGCCAGTGCCGTACAGCTTCCACTATGGCTTGGGCCTCCTTTTCGACAGAGGAGTGTCGAATTTCAGGGCCTTGGAGGGTTCGTGAGAAGGAGGCCATGGGTCTGCCCGCCTGGTTAAGGGTGGCGGCTAGGGCGAAGTCAGACGCATCGCTCTCCACCTGGAACGGGATGGATTTGTCTACAGCGTGCATCGTGGCCTTCGCGATGTCTAATTTGATGCGGTTGAAGGCCAGGCGGGCCTCTGCCGTCAGGGGAAAAGAGGTGGATTTGATGAGCGGACGGGCTTTATCCGCATAATTGGGGACCCACTGGGCGTAATACGAGAAGAAGCCCAGGCATCTCCTCAGTGCTTTGAGGGTGGTGGGGAGGGGAAGTTCCAGGAGGGGACGCATGCGGTCGGGATCGGGACTGATGACCCCGTTTTCCACAACACAACCAAGGATGGCGAGGCGGCGTGTGCGGAATACGCACTTCTCCTTGTTATAGGTCAGATTTAGGAGTGTGGCGGTGTGGAGGAATTTGTGGAGGTTGGCGTCGTGGTCCTGCTGATCATGGCCGCAGATGGTGACATTATCCAGGTACGAGAAGGTGGCCCGCAGCCCGTTGTGGTCTACCATTCGGTCCATCTCACACTGGAAAACCGAGACCCCGTTGGTGACGCCGAAGGGGACCCTAAGGAAGTGATAGAGGCGGCCATCCGCCTCGAAGGCAATGTATTGGCGGTCCTCCGGGTGGATAGGGAGCTGGTGGTATGCAGATTTTAAGTCGATGGTGGAGAACACCCGATATTGCGCAATCTGATTAACCATGTCAGATATGCGGGGAAGGGGGTACGCGTCCAGCTGCGTGTATCGGCTAATGGTCTGACTGTAGTCAATGACCATGCGATGTTTCTCCCCAGTTTTAACAACTACTACTTGGGCTCTCCAGGGGCTGGTACTGGCCTCAATGATCCCCTCCCCTAGGAGCCATTGCACTTCGGACCTGATAAAAGCTCTGCCTCCAGCACTGTACCGTCTGCTCTTGGTGGCATTGGGCTTGCAATCGGGGGTGAGATTTTCAAACAGTGAGGGAGGGGCGACTTTAAGGGTCGAGAGGCTGCAGGTGGTGCACGGTGGGCGATCTAAGAACTGCTGATTGCAAACGGAGAGCGGGGGAAAAGGCCCATTATACTCCATGGTGGCGCTCTGAAGGTGACTCAGGAAATCTAGCCCCAGGAGTACGGCAGCGCAGAGTTGTGGCAGCACGAGGAGCCTGAAATGTTTGTACACTGTGCCCCGCACAGACAGGGTCACCACGCAGTACCCGAGGACATCCACCGATTGGGACTTTGAAGCCATGGAGATCGTTTGCTTCACTGGCAGTACTGAAAGGGCGTAGCGACTCATTGTGTTAGGGTGAATAAAGCTCTCCGTACTCCCACAGTCAAACAAACAGTTTGTAATGCGACCATTTACCTCGACGTCCATCATGGACCTGGTGAGTTGGTGAGGCCTGGATTGGTCCAGCGTAATCGAAGCCACCGTTGGATTTTGCGAGTAGTCGCACGCAACTGACGGCGTCCAAGATGGCGGCCCGCATGGCCCACACACGGCAGATGGCGTCCAAGATGCCGGCTCGCACGGCTAACACGCAGCTGATGGCATCCAAGATGGCGGCCCGCACGGCTAACACGCGGCTGAAAGCGTCCAAGATGGCGGCCCGCAAGGCTCACACGTGGCTACCGGCGCCCAAGATGGTGGCCCCCGCGGGTTGCACGCGGCGCTACTGGGCTTGGAGGTCGATTTCACTCTGCATACCTTCACGTAATGGCCCTTCTTTCCACACCCGGAACAGATCGCATCCTTTGCCGGGCAGCATTGTCGGGGTGCTTCCCCAGGCCGCAGAAGTAGCACTTAGGGCCTCCAGAGACTGCCGCAGTGGTCAGTCAGGTCATTGGTGGGACGTGGCGTGGCGTAGGCCTGCGGGCCTCCCGAGTACAGAGGTGGCGGCGGCCGCGGTGTCCATGATGCGCCCCCGTAGTCAGGGGTGTAGGCCTTGAGATTACGGAAGGCCACCTCTAATGAGTCGGCAAGTGCCACAGTCTTTTGTAGGTCCAGCCCACCCTGTTCCAGCAGTCGTTGTCGGATATAGTTTGACCTGATACCCATGACATAGGCATCTCTGATTAAGTCCTCAGTGCTTGGGCAGCTGTTACGGCCTTGCAGTTGCGGGCCCTGCCAAGTGCTCGCAACGCACGCAGGAATTGATCACCCGATTCTCCTGGCTGTTGTCTGCGAGTAGCCAGAAGATGTCTGGCGTAGATTTCATTAGACTGTTTGTTGTACTGGCCTTTTAAAAGTTCGATCGCATCCTTGTAAGTTTCAGCGTCTCTAATCATCGAGAATACTTGATTAGAGTTTTATTAACTTTTGAATGGAAGTGAGAAAGTAAATAATTTGTGTTTTCTGCTCCTTCTTATGGCACAAATAGAAGAGAGTCAGACAAGCATCCGTTTTCACAACGTTTATCTACTTTGACGAACATTCAAACTCACTTATGTTGTATTGTTTCCTGGTTGAACCACCAGATAGAGTACATTGTGGTGGCAATGTATTTGGTGGCAAAAGGACAAATCAACCAGATCACCTAATCTACTGCACAAAATGCTCTCTTTGCTGTTGGTTGGTAATATACAATAGCAAATACAGCTGATCATGGTGCAGGCAATTCCATAGTTTCAGATGAGAAAAAGGGGCGCACTGGACAACAGAGTTGAAAACTAAGAAATAAGGGACTATGGGTTATTATTGCCACCGTTCCGACATTAGTTCTTGCATAATGTGTTCTTTGAACTTAGTCATGATGCTGTCAGTTCAATTCTACCAAGTCAATTGATATTTATTCATGGATGGCTGGGTATGGAACGTACTTTTATATTGTGTTGAATGACAGCATGAAGCACCTCAAAGTGTTTGATGGTGTTAACAATCAACTGTCACCAGGAAGCTTTAATTACATTTTATAATAATGCAGCCCCAAATCATCCTTCATAAATTTATATTGTTAGTAAACATACAACTGATATTTCATTGATACTTATTTTGAAAGCCGTGTGGGGATGGTGAGCAATTCCTCCTGCAGTAAGGTAGTGCTTGATAAGCATAGCATGCAAAATTCTTCCTGGATTCCTGACATCTATAATCTCCTTTTCACTGAGTGCCTCATTGTTAAACTGTCAGGACTGTGGCGTTGATAGCTGAGTGTGTTGGATGGTTTCTAACATCATTATTCATGCTCTTGACCAAAATAATACAAAAGGTTCGTAAGTCAACTGCAATCTTGAGGTAGACCCACAGTGCAAGTCTCGTCATTAAAATTTTCACACTCTGCATTTGCATCAGGAAGTTAGCAACCAGCCACTGTAAATTTGCTGTCAACTCCCTTTCTGCATCTTTCTGGGATTTGTGACTGGCTGGGGTTATGGCAGTCAATCAGGAGAATATCTGAGAAAATTTCCAGAAATATTAAGCAGAATGCACTCTTGTTATCATCCTTTTCGCCGCACGATAGAATTATGCATTACAGTTAATGCTGAATCCTCAGGAATAAGAATTAAAAACGTCAGAGAAAGTCATTTTTACCAATGAGACCTTGGTACCTGATCCTGGTAATTAACCCTGCATAAAAACAATGCAGATGAAATATATACAGGCATATTAAGCGCTGACATGAGAATATCACTGACTGGAGTCCAACATAAATGCAATGCAAAGCGTTTTATTCCGGCTAAATTGCGGGCAAGGTCACAACATCAGTTCATACTTGCCTGTTGGGCTGGGGTAGTGCTAAATGAGAGGCCTGGTGGGGTGGGAGGGGGCTGAAGGCAGTGGGGCTGGGGGCAGGGGGGGGGTCAAGCCTTTCCTAAACGACATCAGCGAAGTAGGTGTTGTTTTATAACAATGAACAACAGTTTCATAGTCACAATTATTGATTTATACACCATTAAGAGCTTTATATTCCAGATTTATTAATTAAATTTAAATTCTGCCTGCTGCGGTGGTGGGATTTGAACCCATGTCCCCAGAGCATTAGCCTCGGCCTCTGGATTATTGGTCCAGCACGTTACCATCTCCCCAATAATGTAGGGGGCAATTCTCCCAGTGCGCCGCACTGCTTTTGTAGTGCAGCGGACCAGGAGACTCTAGCGGGGAGGCTGTTTCACGGGCTTCCTGCTGCGCGCCATGGCCTCCGTGCGCCTCCAGCAGCTAGATTTCCAGCGCCATTACATACATTATTTAAATTCTCATTTTAATACAAGTTCAATATCATTAGCAGGCCTGGAACAGAAGTCTCTGGGCCCGCTAGCGTCTACCCCCCCCCCCCCCCCCCCCACCGCCTTCCCCCGCCAGGAGTGGTTCGCTCCAGCGGGGCTTAGTATAACTCCCCACTTGTGGGGAGCTGCTACCTTGGTAGTGCCAGCCTGGGCCTCAAGTCCCTATATTGTCTATTGGACCAAATGTATTTGCCTCTATTTGTGTTGCTAGTTTGTCTATCTTATTAAGAACACTTTGTGCTTTCAGATAAAGAGCCTTTAATTTTATTTTTTAACCACCATGCTTTGCAGGGCCCTTATTCACTGATACACTATTAAGACAGAAGGCTGAAGGGAGACCTAATACAAATGTATAACATTAGGAGGGGCCTAGATAGAGTGGATAGGAAGGTCCAATTCCCCTTGGTTGAGGGGCTTGTAACTGCGGACACAGATTGATGAAAAGCAGTAAGAGCTTTAGAGGAGATTTGAGAGGATATTATTTTCCCAGAAGGTGGTGATGATCTGGAATTCACTGCCTGAAAAGGTTGTAGAGGCATAAACCCCCACAATATTTAAAAAGTACTTAAACATTTAAAGTTTATTTATTATTGTCACAAGTAGGCTTACATAAACACTGCAATGTAGTTACTGTGAAAATCCCCTAGTCACCACACTCTGGCACATGTTCAGGACACTGCGGGAGAATTTAGCACAGCCAATGCATCTAACCAGCACGTCTTTTGGATATGCACTTGAAATGCTACAAATACCAGAAAGTGAGATTAGGCTGGAGAGCTCCTTGTCAGCTGAGGTAGACATGATGGGCTGAAGAGCCCTCTGTATGGTAAATCTCGATGATACTATGCTTCAGTGATTAAAGGAAGTTCCAGGTTCTTAGTGCTGAGTTTGACACATCTCCCTAGCTTAAAGAGTAAAAGTAAAACTGCAATAATCATCAATCAGTTACCTAACGGCTGCCCTGGGATATTACTCCTTGATTTTTGTTGCTGGATAGTCTGTTTTTGAGTCCCTCTCCTGAGCTGCTGGCTCCATTGTTCCTGTCACCTTGCCATTTATAGTTCTCTTCCATTCTGTAAAATTGAACCTGGGGTGTTTGATCAGAGGAAGACACAAACCGATTGAGGAGATTCAGGGGAAGAGATTGAAAGGTGCATTAACTTTCACATGAACTTTGTTGTTTAAAATCAATTCCATGCCATTCCTGCATGGTAAATGCACTGAAAATGGTGAGGGAATTCACCGCCTTTGCTTCAATCAGTTCCAAATTGGCCTAAGGTTCTTCAGGATCTAGTATGGCATGGACAGTTGCAGGAATGGTATACTAGTAGCGGCATGGTGGCACAGCGGTTAGCACTGCTGCTTCATGCTGCCAGGGACACAGGTTTGATTCCAGCCTCGGGCCTGTGTGGAGTTTGCATGTTCTCCCTGTGCTTGTGTGCTCTAGTTTCCTCCCACATTCCAAAGATGCTAGGGTTAGGTTGATTGGCCATACTAAATTGCCCCTTAGGGGATTAGCATGGTAAATACATGGGGTGACAGGAATTGTTGGTTGGATTGTTGTTGGTGTAGGCTCAATGGTCCGAATGGCCTCCTTCTACACTGTAAGGATTCTATGATTTATATTTCTATGATCTGAGGCCTAATTCAATGCCAACAAACTGAATGATGAGAATTAACATTTTTCATGCAATGAAAAACAATGCAAAATAATGGTAAGTTGCCAAAGAGAGAAAAAAAGCTCCGGATAGCACAAAAAGATTGAGTTGGTGACTTTGTAACTTATGCTTAGCTCTGATGAAACAATCAGAGTCAGGGAATCTGCACTTGGTGGAATTTTCCCTGACTCTGCAATTATACTGGAAATGTAGTGAATTCTTCTAATATTAGATAAGGGGGGGGTTCAGGCAAGCAGCATAAGTGAAACTCATTAGATCATTTGTTGGAGGCAGTACTACACTCTTGCCAAGAAATGATGAAATGATTAATTTGTGTTTTTATTCATTGGACACGTTCACAGTCAGGGATGGTATTATTAAAGAAATTTTCCAGAGCCAGAAAATGATCAGTTTATTTCAGTCTCTGAAGCTTAAAATGCTAATGAAGAGAGACTGAAAGGCAAGTCTTGGAATGTGCAGAAGGGGTGAATTCCAATGCAATTCTCCCCTTGTTTGCCAATACTTCAGTGGAAGAGTCACACCCTGATTAGGGCAGTTAATGTTATCCGGGGCAGCACAGTGGCACAGTGGTTAGCACTGCTACCTCACAGTACCAGAGCCCAGGGTTCAATTCTGTCTTCGGGTCATTGTCTGTGTGTTGTTTGCACATTCTTCCCGTGCCTGCGTGGGTTTCCTCCGGGCGCTCCGGTTTCCTCCCACAGTCCAAAGATGTGTAGATAGCGTTGATTGGCCATGCTAAATTAACCCCAGTGTCAGGGGCATTAGCAGGGTAAATATGAGGGGCTACAGGGATAGGGCCTGGGTGGAATTATGGTTGGTGCACTCAATGGGCCAAATGGCCTCCTTCTGTGTGGTGGACCTCAGTTGTGCCTTTGTCCTATATGGACCACCGTTGTGTGTGTTTGTCATACCTGGACACATCCCCTTCCAGTTTGGTTCCTCCCCTCAGCACCTAGTATAAAGGTGGCTGTCTCCTCCCCCTTGTTCAGTCCAGGTCGGTTAATTGTTGGGATCTGCTCCTGATTCTGTTGTGAATAAAAGCCTACACTTATATTGGCATATCGGTAGTCTTTCGCCTTATTGATAGCGCATCAATTTTATTCACAACAGTTACTAGTATGGAGCAGTTTCTAAAACCCGACAAGTTAGCATTAGACCCTCAAGAGGTTGGAGCCTCTGATAAATTTGATCATTGGTTGGACTGCTTCGAAGCATTCGTCGACACCGCTACGGCCATCGACACCGACGCTGCTAAACTCCACATGCTCCGCGCCCGGGTAAGCGAAACTGTCTATGGAATCTTCCGGGACGCTGCTACTTACGCGGACGCTATCGAACTCCTAAAAGGGCAGTTCCGAAAGAGCCCTAACGTGGTTTACGCCAGACACCTCCTAACTACCCGCAAACAGCAGCCAGGAGAATCGTGCGCCCAATTTCTGCGCGCCCTGCGAGTCCTCGCCCGAGCATGCGACTGTAAGGCTGTTTCAGCAGCTCAGAACACGGAGGATCTGATCCGCGACGCCTACGTTGCGGGCATTGAGTCTACATACATCCAGCAGCGTCTGCTGGAACAAGATGACCTAGACCTCCGGAAAACGGCCACGATGGCTGAAACGTTAGAAGCAGCCTCCCATAATCTCGGGTCTTACCTTGGATCCCGTTCCACCGACGGCTCCACTGCAACGGCTGCTCCAGCAGGGCCCAAATGTTACTTTTGTGGCCTCCCTAAGCACCCTCGGCGTCACTGCCCGGCAAAGGACGCGATTTGCTCCGGATGCGGTAAGCTAGGCCACTTTGTTAAAGTCTGCAGAGCAAAGCCGCTTCTGAAGACTCGTGGAGCCATGTGTGCTCCGAGGGCGCGGCCATCTTTGATGCAGGCGGCGGCTGCGCGCGAATCGCCATCTTGGATGCGGTCACCGGAAGTGCGGGAATCGCCATCTTTGATGCGGTCACCGGAAGTGCGGGAGTCGCCATCTTTGAGACTGGCATCAAGGCAAGCTGAGCAGGAAGCTTCATCTGTGATGTCATCAGACGGCGACGAAGATGGATTCTTCTTTAATTCAACAGTGGCATCGATTTGCCTGGACCAGTCGCAGCCACATCAACTCTCCAAGTCCATAATGGAGATCAAGGTAAATGGTTATGCAGAAAACTGCCTGTTTGACTGTGGGAGCACGGAAAGTTTTATACACCCTCGCACAGTGCGTCAATATGCCCTTCCCGTGCGACCCCGGAGCCAGACCATCTCCATGGCCTCGAATTCTCACTCAGTGGAGGTCCTCGGGTGCTGCTTGGTGACGCTGACGGTACAGGGCACAGTCTACGAGCGTTTTCGGCTCCTCGTGCTGCCGCGACTCTGTGCAGCTGTACTGCTGGGGTTAGATTTCCTCAGCCATCATAGAAGCGTCATCCTGCAGTACGATGGCCCTTATCCCCCGCTCTCCGTCTGCAAGGCGCCGTCACGGCAGCGCCCCTCGCGCACCACCTGCAGTCTCTCGACCCTCAAGATCACCCCCCCCCCCCCCGTTATTTGACAACCTCACCCCGGATTGTAGGCCTATAGCCACCAAGAGTAGGCGCTATAGTGCGGATGACCGGGCCTTCATTCGGTCCGAGGTACAACGTTTGCTCCAGGAAGGGATTATCCAGGCCAGCACCAGCCCCTGGAGGGCGCAAGTGGTCGTAGTTAAATCGGGGGAGAAACACCGCATGGTGATTGACTACAGCCAGACCATAAACAGGTATACCCAACTAGATGCATATCCTCTTCCCCGTATCGCGGACATAGTCAACCACATCGCGCACTATAGGGTTTTTTCAACGATCGATTTGAAATCGGCTTACCACCAGCTCCCTATCCGCTCGGAGGATCGCCCATACACTGCCTTTGAGGCGGATGGCCGCCTCTACCAGTTCCTCCGAGTCCCCTTTGGTGTCACCAATGGGGTCTCAGTCTTCCAACGGGCCATGGATCAAATGGTGGACCAGCACGGACTACGGGCCACTTTCCCGTATCTGGATAACATCACCATCTGCGGCCATGACCTGCAGGACCATGATGCCAACCTACAAAAATTCCTTCGTACGGCCACTCTCCTGAACCTCACATACAATGAGGCGAAGTGTGTTTTCCGGACACGCCGCCTCACCATCCTTGGGTACGTGATAGAAAATGGTGTCCTTGGCCCCGACCCAGCCCGTATGCGTCCCCTTATGCAGCTTCCCCTCCCTACTACCCTCAAAGCACTGAGGAGATGCCTGGGCTTCTTCTCCTATTATGCCCAGTGGGTTCCCCGTTACGCAGATAAAGCCCGTCCGCTCCTAAAATCAACCTCTTTTCCCCTGGCGGAGGAGGCCTGTCGGGCCTTCGATGACATCAAAGCGGACATCGCGAAGGCCGCGATGCACGCTGTGGACGAATCCATCCCATTCCAAGTGGAAAGTGATGCGTCTGACTTTGCCCTAGCTGCCACCCTTAACCAGAGGGGCCGTCCGGTGGCCTTCTTTTCCCGGACCTTACAAGGCCCTGAGATTCGACACTCCTCGGTCGAGAAGGAGGCCAGGCCATCGTGGAAGCCGTCCGGCACTGGCGCCATTATCTCGCGGGCCAACGATTCACCTTAATTACGGACCAGCGGTCAGTTGCCTTCCTGTTTAACACCAGGCAAAAGGGCAAGATTAAGAATGACAAGATCTTGCGGTGGAGGATTGAGCTCTCCACCTACAGATATGACATCATGTACCGGCCTGGGAAGCTCAATGAGCCCCCAGACGCCCTGTCCCGTGGATCATGTGCCAGTGCCCAACTAGACCAGCTACAGTCCCTCCATAACAACCTCTGTCACCCGGGTGTCACCAGATTTTTCCATTTTGTCAAGTCCCGTAACCTGCCCTTCTCCCTTGAGGAAGTCCGGACGATTACCAGGCAATGCAGGGTCTGCGCTGAGTGCAAACCGCAGTTCTACCGGCCAGGTAGGGCGCACCTTGTAAAGGCCACTCGCGCGTTCGAGCGCCTTAGCGTTGATTTTAAAGGCCCCCTCCCCTCCTCTAACCGCAATGTTTATTTCCTGAATATCATTGACGAATACTCACGTTTCCCTTTTGCCTTCCCCTGCTCGGACATGACCACGGCTACAGTGATTCGGACCCTGAACAAGCTCTTCACCCTGTTCGGCTTCCCAGCCTATATTCATAGCGACCGTGGGTCCTCTTTCATGAGTGACGAGCTGAGGCAGTACCTGCTCGCCAAAGGCGTTGCCTCCAGCCGCACCACTAGCTATAACCCCAGGGGCAATGGTCAAGTAGAGCGGGAGAACGCAACCGTCTGGAAGGCCGTTCTATTAGCATTACGGTCTAGGGGCCTTCCAGTCAGCCGTTGGCAAGACGTCCTTCCGGACGCATTACATTCCATTAGGTCACTCTTATGCACAGCGACCAATACGACCCCTCACGAGCGGATGTTTGCGTTTCCCAGGAAGTCCTCCTCGGGTACTTCGCTCCCGGATTGGCTGATGTCCCCGGGACCCGTCCTGCTTCGGAAGCATGTCCGGACCCATAAGGCAGATCCCTTGGTCGAGGAGGTCCAACTGCTCCATGCTAATCCACAATATGCTTATGTAGCGTACCCTGATGGGCGGGAGGACACGGTTTCTGTCCGTGACTTGGCACCCGCGGGTGCCCCGGAGGTCACCACGTCCTTCCGCCCCACGGTCCCTGGTGTCGTCCATTCGGAGACTGCTACGCCTCTTCCTCCCTCAGTCCCTGTCCCCAATGTAGGGTGCCCAGAGCCTGTTGCAGCCCCCCACCCCCCAGCTCCGGTTCCCACTGTTCCCCATACGCCACCAGGGCCACTGCTCATTCCTCTCGCCCCTATGTACAGCTCGCTTGAGTCGCCGGAGCCGTCGCCACGCAGTACCCGACGACTGGACGGGACGACGGATCGGTCCGCTTCACACCACCCAGCGCCTTCTCTCGACGCTCACTGTGTGGAGCCTGGGCCGACATCGCTCCCTGCTCGGACGACTCTGCGACCTGCACTACGACGATCGCGACGACGGATCGAGCCACCGGTTCGTCTGGACTTGTGATATTGTTTCCGCTTCACCCCGGTGTTGTTTTTTTAAAAGGAAGGGGTGAATGTGGTGGACCTCAGTTGTGCCTTTGTCCTATATGGACCACCGTTGTGTGTGTTTGTCATACCTGGACACATCCCCTTCCAGTTTGGTTCCTCCCCTCAGCACCTAGTATAAAGGTGGCTGTCTCCTCCCCCTTGTTCAGTCCAGGTCGGTTAATTGTTGGGATCTGCTCCTGATTCTGTTGTGAATAAAAGCCTACACTTATATTGGCACACCGGTAGTCTTTCGCCTTATTGATAGCGCATCATTCTGCACTTCGGGATTCTATGTATCTGTGATTCAAACCAGGAGACCTGCAGAGATATATAATGTGGAATGTCCAGCTCACTGGCACTCAGGGTGTATACCTCGTACTGGGATGTACCTGTCTGAGTATTGCTGACTATTGTCAATAAAGCTGGATTTGGTGAAGGGACACTGCCCTCATGGGAGTTATTTCAGTGGGAAGAGACCCATGAAGCCTAATACTCAGAGAGTCTGGAAAACACTTGCTCAATAGGGCTGCTAATACTGTTTAAAACCATTGAGTTTTTTGGACTTTCTAGTTCAACTCTTGCTTTCAAAACCAGACTGGTGTAAATATAAAACCAAAGGCCTAAATTGGAATTCGATCTACTGCCTGTGCAAAACTGGGGTAATAATTACTATTTCAGACCCCTTCCCAAAATTGAACACAAGAGCAGCCAAAGAATATTTGAATGTGGAGCCAGGCGGAGGAGTGCACCTTCTCATTAGAATCACTGCCGGCCATTACTGAAAAGCCTGATCATTCCCAACCTCACCCCTTGGGCCAGTGTTCTCCCCTGCCAATCTTCAGCTCCTGCATGTCTGCCACACTGACCCGTAAAGCTCGAAGGACGTCTCCCATCCTGCTGATGCAATAGGATCAACCTTTTATTGATCAGTCACCAAACTGGTGCTTCGCATTTGTTGCTAGCTTTGTTCTCAGAGTCAAGCAAGACCCAAATTCTGGGTCAAAATATCTTCACTGCCAGATTAAAGAGCACTTTTGAGAAAGAAAAAAAATGAAAAGATCTTGAGGAGTAACGTGGATAACTTTGGTAGCAAACTCAACTTAATGTCTTGAGGGGGCAGTTGTTTGTGACAGAAATGATCTCACTCTCTCTCTTAATCAAAGAATTGTCTGTGTTTCTTGCATCCAACAAAAATAGAGCTGCTGATATGTGTCAAAGGTTGAGATGGGTTGGCTTTGAAGAATTAAAATAGAGTCAGTGGTTTTCCTTTTTAGGGCCTGGGTTTAGAGAAAAAGCCTGCAGTATCTATTATTTTAAAAAAAGGAGCGCAGGGAAATAAATATTCTCACTATGTTATCCTTATAATCTATGTAAATTAACCAATTACTGGCTTGAAGCTTGTGCCTCATTTTGGTAAGGTGCTTATTCAATCCCTTTTCCATAAAGCACAAAGTCATAATGGCTTGTATTATAGTTCATTAGAGTAAGGGTTTTCTGTTATGGTTCCTTTGTCGTGGTATTGCTTCATAGAAATCATAGACACCCTATAGTGCAGAAGGAGGCCATTCGGCCCATCGAGTCTGCACCGACAACAATCCCACCTAGGCCTTATCCCCGTAACCCCACATATTTACCCCGCTAACTCCTCTCACCTACGCATCTTGGGACACTAAGGGGCAATTTAGCATGACCAATGCACCTAACCTGGACATCTTTGGACTTGCGTATCTAGATGTTAAACATGAAAAAGGGTTCAACACAGTTGGAAGGGACTATTATGTTTTCTATAGTTTTCTTCCTAGAGCATTCCATTCTTTGTATGCCTTCATTTTATTTGAATCATGCTATCTAATGTTGACAATTCTTTTGTCAATTGTCTTACTGCTCAATGCATCAGCCCTGCTGCCTTTCTCTTGATTTAATTGAAGGCTAGCTATTTGGTTCATTGATGTCTCCAGTTTACTCATTGCTTCATGTGCTCTGGCAGTGTCAAGAGTCAATGATATTGTGAGCTTGCCCTTTCTAATCAGACCTTTTCATACTTCAGGGTGTGCAGAAATGCAAATTAGATGATCTATCAGCCTTTCATCTGTTTCCTTGAATTACATTTTCAGATTGCATTTTTCAATCTTGTTCAGAAATTGTCAACAGGCTCACCTGGTTCCTGCTGCAGGCTTTGAAATTTATACCAGTGGACCTGTTGACAGGCTCCAAGCTCGGAGCTGTCTCTCTGCTTACTTCTACACATGACCCCTAGGTGCAGATCTTGTGTTCTCTTCATCATTGTGTGGATGGCACTGTATTCAGTCCCATGTTACCACTTTATGTACCCTTACACTGCAGAAAATACTGCTCAAATTAAAGAAAAAAACAAGAAAGAATTTGCATTGCATATCTCACAACATCAGGACTTGGAAACTAGTGAGATACATTTACGTATAGACAGTATTGTAATTTTTTTAAAATTATAGATAAAGTTAACTTGCACTTTTTTAAAGTTTTATTTTAGTTTTATTTATTAGTATCACAAGTAGGCTTACATTAACACTTGTTAAAGAAAATTTAAAAAAACAACCTACATCGTGGCAAATCTACACATTATGACTTTATTTTGTGCTTACAATGGCCATTGGGAATGATCAGAAGGAACTGCTCAAGTTGTTCTGTTGCAACCGTCTTTTATACAGATCTAATTATATGAGTATATTCAATTCTGTACAGATCTAATCACATTTCTCAATAAAATGGATTTCCAACTTATTTACCCAATAGGTCCTTTCAATGTTACAATGTTACACCCATAATTAAATCACTTATGTGGTTTTAGCTTTCTTCCTAGAGCATTCCATTCTTTGTATGCCTTCATTTTATTTGAGTCATGCTATCTTCTCTAGCCCCTATCAAGTCATGCTAACCAATATTTTCTGAGTTAACCCTTTATTTATATTCTACTTTCTCACACTGCAATGAAGTTACTGTGAGAATCCCCTAGTCGCCACACTCCGGCGTCTGTTTGGGTACACAGAGGGAGAATTTAGCATGGCCAATGCACCTAACCAGCACATCTTTCAGACTGTGGGAGGAAACTGGAGCACCCGGAGGAAACCCATGCAGACATGGAGAGAACACCCAAACTCTGCATAGACAGTGACCCAAGTTGGGAATCGAACCCGGGTCCCTGGCGCTGTGAGGCAGCAGTGCTAACCACTGTGCCACTGTGCCACCTAATCATAACTCACATGAGAGGTACAGTTATTTTGCAAGCAATTTTGAATAAATTATTAGTTAGGTTGGACTACGTACCACAAGGGCTACCATCATACTCTCCTTTGCACCAATTGCTGCAGGTATCTGCTCACAGTAACTTACTGTATACAGTCTTGCAATTGGGATTCATGTCATCTTTTTCCAATTAGATAACCAGATCCCTTACCCAGATTGGAACACTAAGGGTTCTTTTTTTTATACATTCGTGGGACATGGGCATCGCTGGCTGGCCAGCATTTATTGGCCATCCCTAGTTGCCCTTCAGAAGGCGGTGGTGAGCTGCCTTCTTGAATTGCTGCAGGCCATGTTCTGATCATCATTTATTTTATTCATCCTCAGGGTGTGGGCATTGCTAGCAAGGTTATTGTTAATAGTTGATCAAACAGTCAGGGTAAGGACACGAGGGGCCTGATTTTATCATTTTCATTCTAAGTGCTGAATCTGGCCGCAATTCAGATCCGACTTGGAAATCTGCTTTCAGGTGCTCCCATACGCACTTAGCCTGGGAAAAAAATTGTGGGTCTGAATCATCCTGTGGGCGGGGCTTAGCACACCCGAAATGATTGGAGCTCTGAACTGCGCATGTGCAGTTAGAAAAAAAAATTGAAAATCGTGTCACTGTCACATTGCTCCCGGACCGCAAAAAGTGGATAAAGCGGCCCGGGAGCAAAAAGTGGGAGCGATGGCCCCCACAGACATTGTCCCACCCCCACAACATAATTGTCCCCCTTATCCACCCTCCACTACCCAGACCGATCGCGACCCTCTGCCCCCTTCCCCCCCCACTGATCGCCCGCAGAGTGGCAGCAGACCCCCCTGCCCCTGCCTCCCACCCCCACCAAAGATCCAACTGGCCTCCCTCCCTCCCCTCCACGAGAGATCCATGTGGTCTCCCTTCCTACCCCCCCACTAGAGATCCATCTGACCCACCTCCTCCTCCGCCCCCAACACCAGAAAATGATCAGACCTCCCTCCTCTCTCCCCGTCCCCATCAGAGATACATCTGACCTGCCTCCTCCCCCCTCACCAGAGAATGATCTGGCCCACCTCCCCCTCCCCCCCAACCACCGATCTGAGTCAGAGAGTCGTTAGAAGCTCTGAACTTACCTCTTCAGAAGCTGAAGTGCCCGAAACAGACCTTTCCCGAGCATGTCTGTTTTGCGCCGAATCTGGACGCACGATCGTGATGGTAAAGGGGGAAATGCTGGTAAAGTTGGGCAGGCAGTTCATTAATTCAATTTAAATGTATGCAAATGCACTTAAATCACCGTGACGCCCGTTTCAGGTGCGAATCGGATCGCGGCCATTTCCGAGCCTTGGTAAAGTGGGCATCTGCTCAGACGCGGGCGCGGATCACGTTCATGGCCTCACGCCCGACTTTACCACATTTTCGCGCCCGAAAACAGGCGCAACGCAATGGTAAAATCGGGCCCTAGGTTTCTTTGCCGAAAGGACATTAGTGAACACATTGGATTTTTAAAACAAAGCACCAGGGCCTGCATTTTCCAGCCATTCCCACCCTGTCGCCGTTGCAAGCGAGGACAGGGAATTTGGCACCCAGCCAAATCTCCGTTCAGTGCAGCGGGACCAGAAAATCCTGCCGGCATGAACGACCGGAAAATTCCACTCCAGACTCCTGGTCACTTTTGTTGATACCTAAAACTGATCTTCAATTTACAAGCATCGTGGTGAGGTTTGAACTCACACTGCCTCGGTAATGTCCAGGCCTCCAGATTACTATTCCAGTAACATTACCAAAACACTACTGTGCCTCTTATATATGCCTGTCCAATGCAATTTTCCCACTGTAATATGTTCTGTGTCTACACACAAGGCCATTCATTCTCATTATTTCAGCAATGATTATCCTCCACTGTCGCTCGTATCCAGTTTGCTTCTTACACAGGTAAATCAATGAAGCCCAAATGAGGGTTCAGCTTTATAAGAAAAGTGTCTTCTGGATCGTCCTATCCATTCCTCACATTAAAAACACAACTAAATGAGCGCATTTTTCTACCTGCTTTTGATGGGAAAACCAGCTATATTGTAACAATCACAGCACCAACTGTGAATGTGATATGGGCAATTGTAACAGTGTGGGAATAAAAATGTTACATTTTAACCAAAATCAATATTTGTATGGACTTAGCTTTTAAAATATCAGCATTCAATTATCTTGATGTATGTCAATAGTGTATCCACACTGTTAGCATTTGATAAAATATTTTCTGCAGCCTTTAAAGTAGGTATTTACTGCAAAGCTGGCAGATTAAATGGGGAAACCACAGAATTTGAAATACTGTTCTCATAACCCAAGGTCAGAATAATCTGCATTATTAGTGTTCTTGTGTGTTCAGCAACAGTAACCCTTACATTCACAACAATGAAAAGCCTCTGCTTCTGTATTATTAATAAACCATTGACCAGGTGTAGCATTTTATAATGACTTAGCTGCTCAGTACTGCCAAGAACACTGCCACTCCACTAGGCAAAGCAGAAGGCCAGAAAATTCCAGCTCAGAGTAGGCAATACCCCACAGAGCAGGAAAGTAGAGACCAGGAGAATGAGGAATTCAAATAAAGTCTTTTAATCATTCAAATAAATATCATTTCATCTCCTTAACGTTGGTGAAAGTAAGCAAGTGAATCCCCTTGTACACATGTCTTTTCCATCCATTTACTCTGATGTGATGCAGCCCCTGTGGTTTCGGCAGAGGCAAAATGCTTGTTCTCCTCCTCTGACAGATGAGATGCCCGAGGCGAGCGACCTCTCGGTTTTAGAGCCTGTGAGGGCCTCAGCGGAGATTGCCCCACCTGCACCTGTGCAGGGATGGACTCAGCCACTGGGACAGGAGACAGCGTGTGGGGCTTCCCTCGGTGTTTAAGTGCCCTGAAAGTGAAATTGTACTTCGATTAAACCATAGAAAATTCAAGTATGCATCTGAGTTTTAAAAATGGGGACAAGAGTAAAAAGATAATGATAAATGCATCCTAGGTAATGATTATAAACAACAGTTTGAGCACTGTGTGCATTCTTGATGAACCCTTTAAACATGTAAGCTAGAATTTCCACATGCTTCTTCTAATTTATAAAATCCCTCCGGTGTTTCCACCATGTCTGGTGAATGAGAAAATGTTCATGGAAATTATTCCCCATTGAAATCATAGAAGGGATATGGTGAAGATTCACTGGGATGGTACAAGGGACAATAGATAAGATACTGTGATTATTTTTACAAAAAAGGAAATGGGTAAGAGCAAATCAATTGTTTTTAAAATATGAGATGATTTGATAGGTGAATGGAGAATAGTTTCCTTTGGCTGGAGAGTGAGTGGAGGAAGATTAGTATTTTAAAATTCCGGTGAGAGATTAGGAAAAACTTCAATGGAGAGCTGTTGTATAGAATGCTTTGCCACAAGAAATAGTTGAGTCTGTGGTCAGTGCTTATTTTAAGGGAAAATCGGATGAATATTCAAAACAGGGGAAAATGAAAGGCTTTGAGGAGAAAGCAAGCCAGTGGAATTAGATTTGGACTGCATCAGCAAAGAGCTGCAACTGATATGTTGGGCTGAATGGCCTCATTCTGCACAGTAAGCGCTTCTGGTTATTTGGGGCATTATTGGTAACAGTTCTATTATTGTTTGCTTGACTTTGGAAGGCATTAGGTAAATTGGCAGAAGGCAATTGAATGACTTTCATTTTAAATTGAAAAGGACCTTCAAATAGCAGCTGAATCTGGTTTGATCCACTTGGGAGAAATCCAGCAAACTCCACAATGGCTTATGAAGCCAATGCAAATTTGACCAGGAGCCAAAGTTGCTTGAGTTTGTCCATCTGAGATAATGTCAGGAAGAGCTGTAGATAAAGTAAGCATGCTTGTTGGCCAGTCAACAAGCATTTAGCTAAAAGCCGATTAGCTGCTTTCTGTACACCTTTTAATTAGCATTATGCCAGCATTTATAAAAATAATCTTAAATAAATAACAAACCATACATTTATCCACGAGGCAAAGTGCCATGTTACTTTTTTTTTAAAAAAGTAAAGCACTAGAACTAATGTAGTTTGTATGGTCTCTTCCACTGAAGAGTCTTTTTGCTTATGTAAGTGCTCTAACATTTAATTCATATTTAATTGCAAGGCCAACCATGTGTGTATCATTACTTCAAGCAAAATGTGTTATCTTGCTTTGAAATGTTGTCCAAAGCTTACGTTTAGGAACAAGAATGGCTTTAACTATGCTACATTCCAGAAAAATGTTTCACATTTTAAACCTATCCAAGAGACAATTATCATTTAAAAATACTTCTCTAAAAAAGGACATTAAATAAATTCATATTAAAAATTATATTTAGGTTAACTCCAATGTGGTAGAATTAATTTAATGCTCATTGAACCTTTGCAGCAGGGTAAAAGCCTTGGCTCTTTATAGTGTTTTCTATAATAAATGTGCCTTCAAATAAATCTATTGCAATATAAGTAAATGCAGCAACGAACTAGCACAAAATGCATTTCAAGGCACAGGCTATAAGCACTGGTTTGGGATAGATGCTTACTTTCAGAGCATTGAGAAATCTAGTTAGGAAAATTTTAATCCCCTCCATCTGGTGCAGGCTAGGCAGAACAGTAGTTAAAAATCCAAACTGTAAGCTTTCCACTTGTTATCTGCCCAGCTATCATTTTAATGTCACTTTTCTGGGAAGGCAAAGCTACTTGATTGAGGCAGGTGCCCTATATGTGCATGCAAATTGAGGTCAGGTCATTCAGACAAGTGATTAGCTTAGCTAACCACCCTGCGGGTGTCTTGGGAAAGAAGAAATCTATGGGAGTAAACCCCAACAGCAAATCCAGAATGGAGTGCCGGAGGCAGTTTCTTATCACTTATCAAGCAACTTTCGGGCAGCTCCTGCAGCAGAAATATTTTTTTATTCATTCGTGGGACATGGGCGTCGTTGGCTGGCCAGCATTTATTGCCCATCCCTAGTTGCCCTTGAGAAGGTGGTGGTGAGCTGCTTTCCTGAATCGTTGCAGTCCATGTTCTGTGAGTTGACCCACAATGTCATTAGGGAGAGAATTCCAGGATTTTGACCCAGCCACTGTGAAGGAATAGTGATATATTTTCAAGTCAGGACGGTGAGTGACTTGGAAGGGAACTTGCAGGTGATGGTGTTCCCATGTATCTGCTCCCAAACAGTACTGCTTTCACACTTTCCTTTGGACAATACTGGCAATTTCAAGAGTTGGGATGGGGTGGGGGGAGCAGGGATCAGTACGTCCTGATACTTGGACAACTCAGAATCACCATATCACTTGCCCAGACCTGGGCCCCGGTGAAAACATTCTTCTTTCCTGGTTTAATGTTTGCCCAAAATGGGAAACAATGGTCCCCAGTTAGAAGCTCTCCCTCAACTGGCATAGTTTAATCATGAGTAACCATGGGTTATATCTGATTGTGGAGCCCTCATGAATGACAAGCAAGTCCCCAGCAAACAAAATCTAGATGCTCTCAGAGCTGCCGGAACCCAGTCTAAGCAGATTGCTTGGCACTGTGCCAATTAATGCTGGTTCAAACTCTGCAACTGCATACAATCTACTAGTGAATGTGGAGATGCTAGAGGACTGTTTGAAGGCATTAGGAAAGCAATGGGACTAGCAGCTCCCTTGAAGACAAAGGCGGAGGTGATCGTCATGGAATCTAGCAAACAGATTGAAAGGTGGAGCATTACCTTTAATGCTAGATAATGGAGAACCTTACCACCGAAGATCTCTCAACTCCATCCCAGAACTTCCTGTCATGGAGTAACTGTGTGGTGAGCCCAAAATAGTAGAGTTCAACAAGGCCATTGACTGTCTTGTCAGTAGTAAAGGCCAAGGAAATTATGGCATTCCAACTGAAATTGTCAAAAGTGGAAATCCAACATTGCTGCAGCACCTCCATGAACTCTTGTGCCTCTGTTGGAAGGAAAGATTTGTGCCTCAGGACATGAGTGATGCAAAGGGGATCCCAGTGACTACAACAATCACTGAGGCATCTCCTTGCTAAATATAGTGGGGAAGATCTTTGCATGCATTGCTCTGACCAGATTGCAGATCCTGGCATTGTGTGTCTACCTTGAGTCTCAGATTTGGTAGATCAATGACTGGCATGATTTCCATACTTTGGTAGTGGTATATCCAGTTTATTCATAACCTTCAAGATATGAACTTTATTTAATCTGGGCACTTTAAAATTTACATTTTGAAAAAAAATGTGCTGCAAAGATAATCACCCAAGGTCAGATGACCTGGCTTGTGTATTCAACAACTGCCTCACTGTCTCACAACTGCCCTTCAATAGTGAAGGCATCTTCATGAGGATTGCAATGTGTGTTTTCCAGAACAAGCCAATCATGTGAATTAAGAACTATTATTTTGCTTGTAACATGGAAAAGTGCACTATTCTCTTCAACTGCGATGTGTGTCTGTGGGTGAGTGCTGTAGCATTAGATTTTGGGCTGAGCACCTGAATAAGCAATCCTCTGTATTTAAACCCATGAATAGCTTGCTGCTGGTATTGAGATTGTCCATACAATCAGAGTTAAAAACGCACACACTCAAATCTTCCCTTCAAAAGCTTACTGACTGTGGACAGTTGTGAAGGGAACATGAATTTCGGAATTCTCTATGTATCTAGACTCTATGGGCCCGATTTTACCATTGCACAAACTTGGTGAAGTCGGGCACGAGGCCATTAACGTGATCTGTGCCCGCGTCCATGCATTTGCATGCATTTAAATTGAATTAATGGGCTGCCCACCCAACTTTACCAGCATTTCCCCTTTACCATCGTGTTTGCGCATCCAGATTCAATGCGAAACAGACATACTCAGCAAAGGTCTGTTTTGGGCGCTCCAGCTTCTGAAGAGGTAAGTTCCAAGCTTCCAATGGCTCTCTAACTCAGATCGGTGGTGGGAGGGGAGGGAGGCGGGTCAGATCATTCTCTGGTGGCGGGGGGGTGTAGGGGGAGGGAGGCAGGTCAGATTATTTTCTGATGGGGGGAGGGAGGAGGGAGGTAGGTCAGATGTATCTCTAGTGGGGGATGGTGGAGGCCCGATCATTCTCTGCGGGGGGAGGCGTGATCATTCTCTGGGGGCGGGGGGGAGGCCCGATCATTCTCTGGGGGGGGGGGGGGAGAGGTCCGATCATTCTCTGGTGGGGGGGAGGGAAGCCGGATGGATCTCTGGTAGGTGGGGGTGTGTGCAGGGGGAGTCCGCTGCCACTCTGCGGGCAATCAGTGGGGAGGTAAAGGGGCAGAGGGTCGTGATCAGTCTGGGTAGCGGGGGGGTGGGTGGATAAGGGGGACAGTTGTGTTGTGGGGATGGGGCGATGTCTGTGGGGGTCATCGCTCCCACTTTTCACTCTCAAGCCATTTTATTCACTTTTTGCGGCTGGGGCGCGACGTGACAGCGGCGCATTTTTCAAATTTTTTCCTCACTGCGCATGCGCAGTTCAGAGCTCCAATCGTTTCAGGCGCGATAAGCCCCGCCCACAGCGCAATTCAGACCCACGATTTCTTTTCCAGGCTGAGTGCATATGGGGGCGCCTGAGAACAGGTTTCCAAATCGGATCTGAATTGCGCCCAGATTCAGCACTTAGAATCAAAATGGTAAAATCAGGCCTTATGTATCTGCTCTTCAGTCTATCTGACCAATCTACCCGAAGATTGTAGGAAGTCAGAGACAATCTCATCTAAAATGCCAATGAGTATTCTATCTCGGATCAGGTCATCTTTTAGTGCTCCATACTCCCACTTTTCGGCTAGGTGGAACAATTTATTAATGAAAGAGTCAATCTCTTTACCCTGTGTTTGACTGCGTCGGTTAAATTTTGTCCTCGCTATGAGAACATTTTTACAAAGACTGAAGTATGAGTCAAAGGCTCCGATGGTATTCTTGCAGGAGGCTGTCTCTTCATTTATCCCCGGTCTGGCCAGCGTGTTATCCACTATACTCCCAATAGTGTATAACAAAGTGCTAACTTGATCTCTTTACTCGCAAAACCTGAGGTGTTGAGGTAGCAGGTAAAATGTGTTTGCCAATTGAGCCATTGTCAGCCTGCCTGGGGCCCTCTATGTTTGAAAGGATTCTGATAGGAGAAAAGTAGCATCCATTTCTCACCCTGGTTGGAGATTGTCTTTTCCAGCACTGCTTGATCTGCCAGTTGCTGGGCTGCCTTCACTATTTTGTCGACTCCAGTGTGGTTGCTGGATTAGCCTCTAAATCCCTTACCTGCTGTTCCTGGGTTTCTCTTGAGTCTTTCCCTACCCTTGTTTTACCATTCCTCTATGGGTTTAGTCGCTGCTGCCACCATCTGGATTTACTTCAGGATTTGTTGGCTTCTAACTCTGGAAGAGATCTGAGCAGAGACAATGGTCTTTTGTTCCAAAACATTTATTTACATGCTAAATATTTACAAAGGTTATATAAGACCGGGATATGGCTGGAGCTACTGTCTGAGATGCTTCATACTCATCTCCTCTCAGTGAGTGACGCAACACTTTACGCACATATTCAGTCGCTTTCATTGGAGTTAACCCTACACAGCAACTCACTATCGGCACAAGTACCAACAGGTTACACCTGTGATACAAGGACGTCTGCAAGTGAGACCTCAAGTTAACAGGGATTGGGGTCAATGCATGGGAGGAGCTTGTTACTGACTGGAGTGCCTGGAAACAAGCTGTTAGGAAGAGCAAGGGAGAAACAGAGAGCAATGTAAACTTCCAAATGGTGGAAAAGAGAGCCCAGCGGAGGGATGAGACATTAATTAACCTTGGGCTATTCACCTTGCTAGTTATGGAAGGGTCTAGCATATATGCGTTGGCCTTTACAGCCAAAACAGAAGCAATCCATTGTCTCCCAAGGTGAACAGATACCTACTACTCTTGTTTCGATAGTATACAACTGAATGGCATGTCTACCAGTGACACTGTAATCAATAAAGCATAGTGGAGGTTCTATAACTTGAATATATATCTTTGTGGAGCTCAGAGGATTTGGACCCTTCGAGAAAGTTTGTGCCACTCCACTCTGGACCCATCTCACTTTTCCCTGTACCCAACAATATTCTCTCGCACCCACCTGGTGATCTATTTGTCTGTTGGTCTAGCCCAGGCGGCCTGACCCTGGTAGGCCCAAAGCTGGTCAGTGCATCTGGACACCGCCTTTAAGGAGGCAGCCTGCAGGTGGAATGATAATGAAGACTAAGATGTTAATATTGACCACGCCTCCTACTGAACTATCTATCAGCATCCCACCCAAGAGTAAAACAATTGCCACCCTAGTGTTAGTTGCATGTTGCACTCAAGTCATGCATCCAAGGGACTTACATTTTAATGTCAACTAAAGGCCAATAGAACAGTAACTGTGCAGCAAGTGGTGTGAGACACCCTTCCCAGAATGCTCACATGGCTTGTTATGAGGCATGGCCGAGTACTGGAATCATTTCAGTTTGGCATTGATGTATAGCATGTTATATAACTGGTCATTTAAACATTGTGGAAAATGAAATAATGCTTCAAAGTAAGCCTATACCTTGGCAGAGAAAAGCAAGACAATATTTCACTCAAGGCTAGAGATATTTTGAAGAAGAATTAGAATAGCCTAAAGAAAAAAAGTCCTTATTTGGTAAGTCTTTGCCTTTGTAGTCACTGCACACGTACATTAAATTAAACATGATTTTGATTTATATCTTAAGAAGCTTTTAATAGATTAACTTCATCTTGGACTATATTAATGTAACACATTTAGAAATTTTGTACCATGACTGAACACAACTCCATTTAATTTTTCACCTTGATTACATCATTAAGTATGAGCAAGAAACCTTATGTAACTAATATTTAAAGTTCAAAAATTCTGAAGTATTCCCTGATCAACCAGATCCAATGAAGGTTTTGTTGAGAAAGGACTTAATTTATATAGCACTTTTTACAACCACTGAACATCTCAAAGCACTTTATTGAGAATGCAACGCTTTTGAAGTGCAGTCAGTTTTTGCATTGTAGGAAACACAACAGCTAATTTGTACACAGCAAATTCTCAGCAACAGAAGTGCTATTCTGACCAGGTAATCTAATTTCTTAGTGATGTTGATTGAGAGACAGATATTGACCAGGACACTAGGGATAACTCACTCTCTTCTTCGAAATGGTGTCATGGGATCTTTTACACCCATCTAAACAGGCAAATAGGGCCTCTGTTGAATGTCTCAATCCAAAAGGTAATACCTCCAACAGAGTTAATTTTTGTGCTGAAACCCTGGGGTGGGATTTGAACCCAGAAACATGTGACTTAGAGGGAAGAATGTTACCAACTGAGCCGCAGCAAACATAGTGGCACCAACTTGGAAGAATGTTTTGCATCATACTGCATGAAGACATGCAGCCGAGGTTGTTTTCTCAGGTGCTCCAACTATCACATGAAGGTGATGACTACCTTCATCTTTCAATTCAGACTGCCATTGGATATCTGAGAACAATAGCTCCCGGAATGCATTTACCTGGTGACTGATGCACTTTTGAGAGAGCAAGGGAATGCATTCAGTTTTCCACGGAAACCTGGCACTTCTGTGATAGAACCATTTAGTTTTATGGCATCATTACCTTCTCTCAAATTGTGGGGCACCATAGTTTGAAACCAGATATTATTGTAAACACTTTTGGTGAACTCCTTTAACTTAATTAACAAAAAAGGCTACCGGCCATACCTTGCATTATATTTTGTTGAGAACCCCATTAATGTTAAATGCGAGGGTATTCCAAAACCCAGAAGGATAACTTGGAACATTGGTTCTTAGTGGCATATATTTTCAATTTGGTATAATGTGAGGAAAGATATGCAAACCAGTGAGGAAATGTAAGTCTTGTTGTAATCAAACATAAAAGAATATTTACTTACTCAAAAGAAACTCAAAACAAGAAAGACTACCATACAATACAATAGTGCACTTAATTAAAATAATGGCTACACACATACAGTATCTTATGAACTTAACCCCATTCCTGTCAATCTACGCTCCTGAGCTCTGCAAAATTTCCCTTGTCCCAAAACCACATCCCACACAATGTAAGTCTATGAGATAAAACCAGCAAATAATTACCACCCACAAGGTATTTTTAGGTTTTGAGAGTCTTTTATCTGAGAAAGTAGTTTTCCTCTGAGATATTCAAAACCATGAGGTATTCAAAACTATGAGACTGGAATTCTATGCCTTTGGGAGAGTTCTGTTCCTCAGCAGGACGTGGTTATAGTTGTGTATACTTGCCAGCTGTTGTCTTCTCTTCGTCCTTTCCTGTTGTCCCCAATTAACTTGCGATGATATACTATTTCTTTCTTTTGATGTTATTCAATCTAAATAGCCCCTTGGACTAGGTTTTTAGCATATAGGTATGAATTGTATTCTCATATCCCCACTGTGAACCCACCTCTTCTACAATTCTAACATCTATTCTATACTCCATTGTGCACACTCCTAGACACTTAGATAAACACTTATTTTCCTGCTGCTAAGCTAACTCGCATATCAAAACTCCCTTCAAACAGATGCACCCTTATCAATTCCTCTTTCACCCCATTCTTCAGTTTATTTTATCCAAACCTTTTTTTTAAACCTGTAGTTTACTTAATTCTTAAATCTTCATTTTCTTCAAATATCTTGACAACTGTGCCCTTCTTTCTATGCGTCTGGTAACCCACATGAAAAATGGGGGTAGAATCCCATCAAGGGCCTCCTGCTATAATAATGGCAGAACCTTATTGGTACAAACTCCAGTGAATTGGTCTTTATAGCTATTTCTTTAGGGTTTCACCTGATCTTGCATGGAAATTGGAAGAAGTGCTGTGGAAATTTGACCTCTCATTTAAAATTGGCACATGAGAGCTCAAGAGATAAGTCTGAAAATATTCAGCTTGGCAAAAGTTCTACTACTTACTGGTTCTCGTCAAAGCTGCTGCCGTAATATTCAGCCATTCTTCCCTTTTGAAAGGTTGTGTTCCTTGGTTGTGCTTCTCTGTCCCACATTCTCAAGTTACATGGGGTTTGCACCGATGATTACCAAAGGACATACAAATGAAAATAATAAGTTTTGCTGGGACCAATACCAACAATATTGCCAAGCGCATATTCAGTTTAGGGACACAGCACTGGGATAAATCCCTCTGAGGAATTTTATAGTTTAAATCCAATTTGCAATAGTTCAGTCAGGGAAGGCTAATTTGGAGTAAGAGTTTGTTAGTCACTTCAATTACTGTAGTACACATAGACATTTATGGAATGCAAGTGTCTCAAATAATTATGCCCCACTATAAGCAGCAGCAAAAAGGTTTCAAGTTGCTTTTGAACCCTCTTCTTTTGTTATTGCATGAGCAAATCTTCTCAGATTTATAGTGATTTGACTTGAATCCAAAATTCTCAGGATTAGGGTTTCAAAATGTACAGGAATGATTTGCCATCAACTGCAGGATAATATTTGATATGTAAGAATTATAATGTGAAATATATGAGCGTGAAAAGGATAGCAA
Organism: Mustelus asterias; assembly: GCF_964213995.1. Taxonomy (NCBI): domain Eukaryota; kingdom Metazoa; phylum Chordata; class Chondrichthyes; order Carcharhiniformes; family Triakidae; genus Mustelus; species Mustelus asterias. The sequence goes on from NC_135810.1 coordinate 80,698,774, forward strand.
TGAAAACTGTGTGGACAGGGAGAAATGGTTAATTAAAGTGCTTTTAAATGCATGAGAAAGGAATTGTACTTATCTGTTAGTGCTAATATTTTGAAATTTAGGAAGCTTAAAATGAAAGCTCTGCAGAGGTTATAACGCTTACATATTAACTTTAAAATTAAAATTCTTGTCGCCTTTGTTAATGTATTAAACTTGATTTTTTTTGGGGGCTTTCAGTACACATACAAATCGCTTCTTAAGTCACGGAGTTTGAGTTTATTTCAGCTATCTTTTGAAATGACTAATATTTTAGAAGTTTTCGTAATTTTGTGCTTTTTCCAATCTTACCCCGTGACTGATAAGTGCTGGTGTTAGCGCAGTCCTTGGCAATAACAGAAAATGTCACAAAAAGTAGCAGAACAAATATTGATGAATACATTGAAGAAAGTGCGACTTATGTCTGATGTTGTGTTGGGTGTATATTCAATTCTACACACAAACAGCAAACAAGTACCTAAAGAAAAACTGCAGCCAGAGTCTGCAAGCAGCAGCGCACAACAATGTGAATTCAAATGTGGTTAAGTAGCAAAATGTTAAGGATCAGTAGTATTTCACATCTAATGTTGTATTGTTGAGGTTTTTTTTTAGAAAGATGCGGATTAATCTGGGATAGTCAGCAGGAATTTGTGAAGGGCAAGTCGTGCCTCACAAATTTGATTGAATTTTTTGAGGAGGTAACTAAGTGTGTTGATGAAGGTAGGGCAGTTGATGTCATATACATGGATTTTAGTAAGGCGTTTGATAAGGTCCCCCATGTCGGCTTATGATGAAAGTGAGGAGGTGTGGGATAGAGGGAAAGTTGGCCGATTGGATAGGTAACTGGCTGTCTGATCGAAGACAGAGGGTGGTGGTGGATGGAAAATTTTCGGATTGGAGGCAGGTTGCTAGCGGAGTGCCACAGGGATCAGTGCTTGGTCCTCTGCTCTTTGTGATTTTTATTAATGACTTAGAGGAGGGGGCTGAAGGGTGGATCAGTAAATTTGCTGATGACACCAAGATTGGTGGAGTAGTGGATGAGGTGGAGGGCTGTTGTAGGCTGCAAAGAGACATAGATAGGATGCAAAGCTGGGCTGAAAAATGGCAAATGGAGTTTAACCCTGATAAATGTGAGGTGATTCATTTTGGTAGGACTAATTTAAATGTGGATTACAGGGTCACAGGTAAGGTTCTGAAGACTGTGGAGGAACAGAGAGATCTTGGGGTCCATATCCACAGATCTCTAAAGGTTGCCACTCAAGTGGATAGAGCTGTGGAGAAGGCCTATAGTGTGTTAGCTTTTATTAACAGGGGGTTGGAGTTTAAGAGCCGTGGGGTTATGCTGCAACTGTACAGGACCTTGGTGAGACCACATTTGGAATATTGTGTGCAGTTCTGGTCACCTCACTATAAGAAGGATGTGGAAGCGCTGGAAAGAGTGCAGAGGAGATTTACCAGGATGCTGCCTGGTTTGGAGGGTAGGTCTTATGAGGAAAGGTTGAGGGAGCTAGGGCTGTTCTCTCTGGAGCGGAGGAGGCTGAGGGGAGACTTAATAGAGGTTTATAAAATGATGAAGGGGATAGATAGAGTGAACATTCAAAGACTATTTCCTCGGGTGGATGGAGCTATTACAAGGGGGCATAACTATAGGGTTCATGGTGGGAGATATAGGAAGGATATCAGAGGTAGGTTCTTTATGCAGAGAGTGGTTGGGGTGTGGAATGGACTGCCTGCAGTGATAGTGGAGTCAGACACTTTAGGAACATTTAAGCGGTTATTGGATAGGCACATGGAGCACACCAGGATGATAGGGAGTGGGATAGCTTGATCTTGGTTTCAGATAAAGCTCGGCACAACATCGTGGGCCGAAGGGCCTGTTCTGTGCTGTACTGTTCTATGTTCTATGTTCTAAATACTTACAACCAAAGGGAAAGAAAATCAAATATAGCGTAAAATGGGAAACTTATTTGTAATCATCTGATTTATGTTCGCGTTCAATTCATCCCCTGAATCTTTTAAGATTTTTGATTAAATTCTATAAGACACATTTGGAAATATATACACCACTGTATTATTCTGTTCAAAATTGTACATTTTAGTAGTTTCTTCACAAATATCATCCTTCTCTTAGTGTTTGGAGAAATGCAAAGTAGAGGAATGCACAAAGGTCACCTTTTACCATTACCAAAGCTGTGTTATCATCGTTACATTTTTTAATGCAGTCTGGGAAGTTTGACATTATTGTTATCCACAGTGAAGATTTATTGTACAACTTTTGAGTTTCTAATATGAAAGGAAACGAAATATGACCCAAAATTCTTTGTGAGATTAATAGGATAGTTATAGAACAATCTTGTTATAATTATACTTTTCCCAAACTGTACTGCCGGAAGGAGATACATTTCAGGATAATACAGTTCAAACTCATCTTTTCTCAGTAGATATAATACAAACATTCCTATGGCATTAAACGGATGTCTTTCACTAGTAATGCAGCCTATCTCAGCTATAGAAAATGAGTAATGGAAGCTCCCCTTTGTTGTAAAGCTCCGTGTCCATCATTATTAACAGAGGCCATTTAAAAGTAATCTGTTCCAAGTGAAAGGAAAGCGGCAATGGCGTGGAAAGATAGTCTAACTTGGAAGAGCAAATAAATGTTTGAGACTTTCAAAGGCTTTTTTTGTTCCAACCATTTTCCTCATTCTGCCTTCCTAGACTATGTAGGTAGGTTACTGTGATAACTGTGACAAGTGACAGAAAGTGTTGAAATGTCACCCAAGGTGGAGTCCCTGCTGATTGTGTGTCCCTTCTCTCAGCTAGAAACCTCACCTCCACTTGCTAATGTGCCACTCAAACTGATGGGGATCAGCAACTCACCATCTGGGTGAAGTCTGATCGTGAAAGTGAACGTCAAACAACTTCTTAAACTCATGTCTTCATGTCAACAATGAACTGCATGAATGCACACATAGAAGAGTGCATGAGCAAACATATGCCCAAAGCCCATATATATTCAGCAGACCTTGTCAGTTCCTAATATAAGGAACTGCAATCAGCTGTTAATTATGACCTTTGGATGATGATCTGCCTTTTTCCCTTCAGTATGAATACATTACTTGCTTAATTCTCTCAAATGAGAACTAACTTGATGCTAATTCTAATAAATATTTCTCTCGCTGTTGTTGTGTCTTAAAATGAGCTTTCACTCCAACCTAATTTTTCTTTTCTTCTTCATGTTTCTTTCTAATGAAGCAGATGGCAATGAGAGTGTCAGCAATCCTCAGTGATAGATGCTCAGCCCTCAGGACTCCCGCTGTGGAGCCATGTGCAGCTCTCAGAGCTTTTTAAATTCAAATACAAATGTCTGACAGACTATCATTTTCATTAAGTTTTGAAGTATAAGCAGACATAAAAGACAACAGAAAGGTGGCTAACTGTGATCTCTTGTAGTTAATGAAAGAAAGTTCTTCTACTGCTTATTTTGAGGTAAACTATAGCCAATAGTTCTGTAAAGAATGAAAAGCTAGACTTTTGTAATTCCCTTGGCTAGAAGGGACTTGTAAGTACAAGCACTTACTTGTACACTAAGGTACACTGTAAGTATACGTTACAGTTTTAAGGTACACTTTAAAACTGAGCCCGTTTAGTGTACCCTTTAAGCTGGGAGTAGCAGAGGTGTTCCTCAGAGAATTGTCAAGGAGACTTTCAGCCTCGCCAACCCCAGAATCCCCATGATCTTTGGGGAATTCACAACCTGAAGGTGAATTGGACAGCTTGATGATGGGCAAAGGGAAATGGTATGGTATTTGGTGCAAATTGCTTGGTTTAGTGTTAGCCCTCTAGTGCTGGGCTTCAAGCCACATTCAAAGCCTTCACTGCCTCCTACAAAACAGTAAGAGTTTTAACAACACCAGGTTAAAGTCCAACAGGTTTATTTGGTAGCAAACACCATTAGCTTTCGGAGCGCTGCTCCTTTGTCAGATGGAGTGGAAATGTGCTCTCAAACAGGGCACAGGGACACAGCAGCAACCAAGCCTCCCCCGGTACCACAGTAGAAAACAGTACCACTGCACATCGACTCCTACAAAACACCCAGGGCTGGATAAAGCCAGCAGCTGCGATCTCAAGCACAAGGCACCCTCTCCGACAACATACCTTCATCCTCAATGTTCTCAACAATGTTGGATGGTATAGCTCCTATCACATCTGTCCCCGTGATACAGAGAACAATCTTCTTTGTAGAACTGAGAGGATGTAGGCATCCTTATCCCCTTGCGAGCTCTGCTCTGCTTCCTTCTGCTGAGCATCATCCTATCCTATAGAGAGAGGCAAGGAAGTCTGTGATTATGTAGCACTGAGTTTGGGTGATGAGCCTGCGGAGGCAACGAGATCTGTTTGGGTGAGGTTGGCAGTATTAGCTGTGTGAGGGTAAGGTGGAGAATATCTGGAAGTTAAGCTTGAGTATGAACGGCACGGTAGCACAGAACATAAGAACATAAGAACATAAGAAATAGGAGCAGGAGTAGGCCATCTGGCCCTTCGAGCCTGCCCCGCCAATCAACAAGATCATGGCTGATCTGAAGCGAATCAGTTCCACTTACCCGCCTGCTCCCCATATCCCCTAATTCCCTTATCGATCAGAAAACTATCTACCCGTGATTTAAACATATTCAACGAGGAAGCCTCCACCACTTCAATGGGCAGAGAATTCCAGAGATTCACTACCCTCTGAGAGAAGAAGTTCCCCCTCAACTCTGTTCTGAACTGGCCCCCCCTTATTTTGAGGCTGTGCCCTCTAGTTCTGGTTTCCCTTCTAAGTGGAAAGAATCTCTCCACCTCTACCCTATCCAGCCCCTTCATTATCTTATATGTCTCTATAAGATCGCCCCTCATCCTTCTAAACTCCAACGAGTACAGACCCAATCTGTTTAATCTCTCCTCATAAGCTACACCCCTCATCTCCGGTATCAACCTGGTGAACCTTCTCTGCACTCCCTCCAAGGCCAATATATCCTTTCGCAAATAAGGGGACCAAAACTGCACACAGTACTCCAGTTGCGGCCTCACCAGTGCCTTGTACAGTTGCAGCAAGACCTCCCTGCTTTTATATTCTATCCCCCTCGCGATAAAGGCCAACATTCCATTCCACAGTGGTTAGCACTGCTGCTTCACAGCTCCAGCGACCTGGGTTCGAATCCCGGCTCGGGTCACTGTCTGTGTGGAGCTTGCACATTCTCCCTGTGTCTGCGTGGGTTTCCTCCGGGTGCTCCAGTTTCCTCCCACAATCCAAAGATGTGCGGGTTAGGTGGATTGGCCATTCTAAATTGCCCCTTAGTGTCCCAGGGTGCATAGGTTAGAGGGATTAGTGGGTAAATATGTAAGATTGGGCCTGGGTGGGATTGTGGTTGGTGCAGACTCGATGGGCCGAATGGCCTCTTTCTGCACTGTAGGATTCTATGATTCCTGAGTGCCAGGGTGTACCACTGCCGTAATGTTAGGCACTGAGAAGCATGAGAGTTTGGAGCTGCAATGGATTGGAGCAGTCATGTAAAGATGTACTCACTCACCATGACCACCCAGGTGAGGTCATGCAACTGCTCGTGGCATTACTGTCAGCTCTCCTGGTCCAGCCTTTGGAAGTTGGCCCTGCTAGCCATTTGCTCTTACTCCCCTGAGATTGGCCCATGGAGATTTCCTGTCTCCTCCAAAGGCCTGTGGCATCTTTCCTCCTAGTAAAACGTCTCACAACACCAGGTTAAAATCCAACAGGTTTATTTGGCAGCACTAGCTTTCGGATACCAAGCTTTTCGGATATGCTACCAAATAAACCTGTTGGATTTTAACCTGGTGTTGTGAGACTTCTTACTGTGCCCACACAGACAGTGACCCGAGCCGGGATTCGAACCCAGGTCGCTGGAGCTGTGAAGCAGCAGTGCTAACCACTGTGCTACCGTGCCGCCCGTACTCAAGCTTAACTTCCAGATATTCTCCACCTTACCCTCACACAGCTAATAGTGCCAACCTCACCCAAACAGACCTCGTTGCCTCCGCAGGCTCATCACCCAAACTCAGTGCTACATAATCACATCTACATAATGCCAGCATCTCCACATCATCTTTCCTCCTGCCCACATTCAGCGTTAGTGCCTCCAGTGCCACAGGAATCATTAGGAGTCCCTCTGTCCTGACTTCACAATAATTTAAATTGCAGCAATGTTTGTTTGTGCAGCTTCCTTTTAAGATACAGTCTACATTTAAGAAGAACAGGCTGGTTGTATCCTCTCGTATACAGACAATGCTGCTGGTTCCTCCTGCTGTTCATGAAGGCTGCAGGTAGGCTTCAGGAGTATGAAGCTACTCTGGAGCCACGCACTCCACTGTTACAATCATTTAGCTAAGGTGGGTATGTGAAGTTTGTGTGTTGCACAACTTAACCTGAAAGGATGTGGGCGGCTTATCAATTTTGACTCCCTCAGACTCAAAAAATAGGGCAAACCAATTTCTAGACTCTGTGACCAGGACATGCTTGGCCTTCAATGCTGAGTTTAAATGTTTGGATTGTACTTCTACACAATCCATATCTGAAACTTGGAAACTGAGTGAGAGTTTTTCATGATTAATTCAAGGGTAGAAATCAAGCACGCACATTTGTGTGTAAAAGGCTGGATGGAAAATAGCATGCTGTGTAAATCCACGGGGAGCTGACAACATTGGAATGTGTGCTATTTCCTGGTCAATGCTTGCCCAGATCACACTGGTAGCAATGATCTTGCCAGTCAGAAAATTGGCCTGAATGTGCAAAGTTTTCAGTATCCAACCTTCCAAATAATAGTCAACAAGGTTCAAAGGACAGCACTGAGGATCATTCCAAGATTTCATTCTTCAAGTGACAAAGAGTTATTTACAGAGTTAAGCAGACGTGGTGGACCAAATATCCATTTCTGTTCCATGATGTAATATAGTTCTTGTCTGTTGTCTTTTGACAGAGCTGAGAGAGGTCAAATCAACAAGGTGAGTTTATGTGGAGTTTGGAAACTCTGATGATTCCATCAGCATGAAGTCTTTTCTGCGCTTCTTGCGGAGGAGGTTATCGTGATTGGTTCTGCACGAGCCCAGCATCGCGGTAGTTTTTTCAGCCTACGTTGATGACGTGCTCCTTATGTTCACAGACCCTGCAGACCTGTGAAAGATGCATGAGTGCCAAGATGTGTACTCTGTCACGTTCTCTTCCAGGATCAATTGGGCCAAGTATTCCAGACTCGTGGTCGGTCCATGGTGGATGGACCCCATCCCATCGGAGCCCAGAACTTTCACCTGGAATAGGACAGCCTCCTCTATTTGGGAGTCCAGCTTTGCCCGGTTGCGGAATCCTGGTTACTCGTCTGAATTGTTGGGCAGGACTTGTCTGAGTGCTGTCTTACTGAGGTCAAGTTCTGGCCATAAACCAGCTGATTGTCTCTACGTTGGGGTACCGGCTGGGGACTTTCACTGCACTCCCTGATTTTTTTCACAAACATCCAGAGAATGCTCATACACTATTTCTGGGACAAAAGACTGCACTGAGTTGCTGCTGAGTTTCTGAATCTCCCACTTAGGGAGGTTGGTCAGGTGCTGGTGCGCCTTTGCGCCCAAGTGGCGACCTTCCACCTTCAGACCCTGCAGCGATACCTCTACGTCGAGCCCGCTCCTGGATGGTGTACCCTGGTTATTTATTTCTTCCGCCAGGTGCATGGTCTAAACGTATATCTCCTGTTCACGACCTGAGGGGTCATCACAACTCCTTGCAGGCATTCCCGTCTTTTACCAGACCTACTCAAAGTCTGGGACATGGTCACCTCGCACTGCAGCTCTCTCCCGTCTTGAGTAGCGGCTGTTGTCAAGGAACCGCTGCTCAGGAATCCACATTTCCACCAATACCATTTCAGGTGGCTGGCAGAGGGACAGGTTGTGGCTGCCGGGGTGACCAGGATCAGGGACGTGGCAGAGGACTGGACTGGATGACACCCCATGAGTTGGCTCAATGCACAGCGGGCATACAGCTCACGGTCAATGCCATCCGTGACCTCAATGCGGTCATGCTCAGGCCCGATGTCACACATGGTCTCGACGAGGCACAGCTGTGCGGTGAATGCACCCCTGCTTGGACAGAATTTCATCAGCCCCTCCCCCCTCGGGAGCCAGAGCTCCACAGCCTGAGCCACCTTATGGACATGCCGCCTGTGCCCTTTGCCACGGCACGGAGGGATTCCTGTATGGACCGCTGTTGCATTTCAGCCCCACGCTCCTGATCTACAGGCACCCGATGCGGCGGAGTCAGGGAAGGTGGAAGACCTCCTCGTCAACCCGCTCCTGGGCCTAGCCAAACATGTCATTAACAGGTCCAGGCCGACTGTCTACCCCTCTACCAAGGGTACATTTATGGCCGGGTGTCCCCAAAGAGGGAGCATGCGCAGTCCATCAGGGCCTTCTGTGTGAGGTGGGCACCGCAGGGACTGGGGTGCACTATCAACCCTTTAATCACATTTTAGTTTGATGTTTTAAGTTTTATTTGTGAGTGGCTTTTGTTGAAGGCAGTGTCCCTTTAAGGGACTGCCCCTTTGACTTAGTCCCTCAGTTTGTTTGATTTGGTTGAATTGGTTTTATACAATCGTTGGAAACTGAAGAAATCCATCCCTTTCACCACGCTTCCTTTACACAAAGTGGACAGCCTTATGCATGAACTATAAAAGATAGTGTTAATGTTGAACAGGAAGGATTATTGTCTTTATTAATGCCAGTCATGGCACAGTTGATGGCACTTTTGCCTTAGAGTCCCAAGGTTCTGAGTCCATGGGGTCGATTCTCCCAGAGGGCCAGGCAACTCAAGCGGAGGCCATGTAGCGGGCTCCCTGCTGGGTACCACGGCCTCCACGAGTCTCCAGCCACTGGACTTCTGGCACCATCAGCTCCACACCATAAATTGGCGTAGAGCTGCATAAATTATTTAAAATAGAATTTGCATATCATTAGTGAGCCCAGGACTGAAGTCTCCGGGCCTGCTAGCCTCTCCACACCCACCAGGCGTGTTTCATTCCAGCAGCGTTTACAATAGCTCCTCACTTACAGGGAGCTGGCAGGCAGACCCTGCTGGAGTGAAGGTGGACCATGGAGACCCCCCAGGAGGCTGGGAGCAAGAAGGGGATGTCCCCTGGCCATTGCCAGCTTGGCAGTGCCAGGCTAGCTCCCTGGCACTACCCAAGGGACAAAGAGGCAATGCCCAAAGGAGCACCTTGGCACTGCTCACCAGGCCTCGGGCAGTACCAAGGGAGCCCAGCCTATAGGGGATGGGGCCTCTGGGGGGGGGGGGGGCAATTGGTGGGGGTGGGGGGGTCCTGCTGCCACTCTGCACTTGGCAGTGACAGAGGGAGGGGGGCCAACGATCAAGGCTAGCCTTCGGGGTGGTAATGGGGGGGTTGGGGCTGCCGGGGGGGGCGGGGGGGCATGGGGTCGCGGCTGGAGAGGGGGGGGAGATCGGCACTGCCGGGGGGAGGGGGGAGGGTGGCCGAGGCTGGCTCAGACATGTCTGAGGGGCCAGCGATCGGGATGTGGAGGGGGGGGTCACACTGCCAGTGATGGGGGGGTTGCTGTGCGATCGGGAGGCCGGTAATGCGGGTCACCTGTGCATGTGCCGATCTTGGCGGCCAGATCAGCGCTCTGCTGCCGGCCTCTCCAGCGGGAATAAGCCCCGCCCCCGATTTTAAATTGTATTCACACTCGTGCACTCTGCAGTGCACAGAGCGGGGGAGATTCATTTTGAAACTCACGCTGAAAAAATCCAATGAGATTTACTGCAGTTTTTACGCAAATTCAACATTTAGAATTTTTTTAGGAGAATCCCATCCATTATGCTAAACCCAGGGCTTGAGAACAAAAAACAAGGCTGACACTCCAGTACAATACCGAGGGAGTGCAGCACTGTTGGAGGTGCCATATTTTGGATGAAACATTTAACTGAAGCCCCATCTGGCTGCTTGGGTGGGATATACAAGACCTCATGGCAACATTTCAAAGCAGAGCGGAAGAGTAATCCCCAGTGTCATGTCCAATATTGATTCCTCAATCAACATCAACAATATCTGCTCATTGCCACATTGCTGTTTGTGGGAGCTTGTTGTGCACAAAGTTGCTGCTGCATTTCCCATATTACAACAGTGACTATACTTCAAAAGTGTTTCATTGGCTGTAAAGTTGTTGTGAAAAAGGTGCTTTATGAATCCAAGCCTTTTGTTTTCTTTTACATTGTTGGTGCATTGGTAAATGTTGTCTGACTATGATCACAATGCCATTTGTGGGATCTTGCTGTGCACAAATTGGCTGCCATTTTTCCCACATCACAACAGTGAGTATAATTAATTGGCTGCAAAGTGCTCTGGGATGTCCTGAGAATGTGAAAGACCTTTCTTTCTATAGATGCATGAAAAAGCAGAGCGATAATGAAAAGAATGGATGAAGAGAGAGTCCGCTTTTGTCTAATTAAAGCAAAAGTAAGCTGAATGTTTGTTTCAGGTTTGACATAAGGAACCTTTCAGATTTACAAAGCTAATGATAATGCAGTCAAGCAGCATGCTGTTTATATTTCAGACATATGTGAGTCCATAAAAATAAAACTGTTCCACAGTGTGGAGAGTAATATTTAAAGACAATTCATCATGAAACATCTGGAGGTTGTGCACTTTATCCAAACTTGTGGTATTGTGGGAATTACGTATGCCACTTCCGCCAGGATGAACCTGTTGCTTTGTATATACAAATTACGAATGTGTGGGCTAGTTTTCTCCTTCTCACAGGGCCCGTTACCCAAGATTGTGTTCATAAATAAGTAGTCCAAACAAATGTCAATGTTACAAAACACAAATACTAGTCTGAAAGTCTTTGTAACTTGGCAAATGGCTCATTTTGATGAATAAGGAATGGACTGAATCAACTTATATTAGATGAAGCTAGACTAAGCGACCAAAACCCGAGCAAACATCTTTTCATCCCTCTCCTTGGGAGTCCTGTAGTATAGTGTAAACTTGAATGATTAACAGGTTGCGGATCAACATTTGTAATGCCTGGACAAAGATTTGACTGTGTTGTGACTGTAGAGCTGTCTGTGATAAGTAGCTTGCAAAGGCAAGATGGTTCTTCTTCAGTGCTTGAAAGTGTCTGCTGTAGGTTGAGCAAGTCTCCAAAAGCATATAGCAGCATGGGGATCGCTGCTGCTCAGTAAAACCATGACCGTAGTCGCAGTATGGGTGAAACCATGATCTAGCTGGGGACATGGCTAGCCAGGCCATCTCGGCCTTTTGGCTAAGATGAAGTGTTAGGTCAAGCCCAGGAGGGGGTGCAATGCCTCATCCTGTCAGCTTGGGTCCTGTTTGATCAAGCCCAAGATGGGATGCAAGGACTTGTCTTGCCAGCTTTGGATCTGGTTTGTCCCTCATGTGGGAACCATAATTGGACTTAATTGGCTTTTTTGATTAGGAAAAAAGGTACAAAAAAGAACTCGGTTTGAGATCCTGGTGCTCAAATGCTCTTTTCCTCTGTTGGCTGAAGGCTGAGCTAGCACAATGGAGATGATGATGAATTCTGTTGCCTGCTTTTGAGAGAGGAGGCTGTCACATGGACAATATCTCACCTTTTCCAGGATCTCGCCCTTGATCTTAGTGGGGGGAGGTGATTTGATTTGGGAACTGGTCAGAAGAGGACCTTAGATTCTCAGGGCTTGTGACAAATTGACAAACCTGGAGGTCAGTTTTTGAGTGAATACGCACACGCAAGCATCACCTCCGTACTGAAGCTCAATGATTGAGTTGTGAGTGATCTTGGCTTTGGATTGAAGACAGTGTTAAGTTAAACAGTTTCCCATCCATTCTTTAGGTAACCTCCATGCTTATTGGTCATTTGCAGGAGGTGAGATGCAGTATTACAGCAGGGAAAACAGACAGCCAGTGGCAAGAAAGGAGGTCCAACAGCAGCATCTTCTCCCAAGCCATTGGCCAGCATTGAGGTGTGAATCACTCAGAACCAGCACTGCAACGTGGAATGTATCTTTCATGCACCTGACACCAGACTCCTGAAGCAACTGTTCTACTCAGAACTCTGCTGTGGCAGGAGGCTCCCAGAACGACAGCAGACACACTTTGGGGATGTTCTGAAAACATCCCAATGGTGGCACAGTGGTTAGCATTGCTGCCTCACAGCGCCAGGGACCCGGGTTCACTTCCCGACTTGGGTCTCTGTCTGTGTGGAGTTTGTACATTCTCCCCGTGTCTGCGTGGGTTTCCTCCGGGTGATCCAGTTTCCTCCCACAGCCCAAAGATGTGTGGGTTAGTTGGATTGGCCATGCTAAATTGCCCCTTAGTATCAGGGGGATGAGCTAGGGTAAATGCATGGGGGTTATGGGGATAGGGCCGAGGTGGGATTGTGGTCGGTGCAGACTCGATGGGCTGAATGGCCTTCTTCTGCACTGTAGGATTCTATGGGTTCTATCCCCGAAGAGATTAAACATCCCCACTGACTCATGGGAGTCCCTGACATGTGACTGACAGAACTGAAGAAAGTTTATTTGAAAAAATACTAAACAACACATTAAGAAATTTCATCAGAAATACAGAGGGATTGATTGATTGTGGCTCGAGTTTCTGATGGACCAGGCAACATATATCTGTTATCCCCTCATAGCTTTACCTCAGTCGTCTTCGACACTGGATCTCTGTCATATTGATGTTGGATGTGGTAGATCTGTGCACCCTTCCCACAGGGCAGTCTTTGGTTGTCCTGCCTCTCCTCTTCCTACTTCCCGGTGTGTGAGCAGCAGCCCCTGCCTCTAGTCTCCAGCTGCGCACTATGACTGGCTTCTATCACGTCTGTGTATGAGGGTGTCTTGTCCTTTTTCTATCTTCTTTTGCGTGAAGCACTATGTGCCCTTATCCAGCACAAAATTCCACCTGACAGCTGAGTAGCAGCAAAATGAATTGCCTTGTGAAACCAGAAGCCTCACCTTCTACTCCCTTGTGTTGAGAGAAGGCAGTCGGAATTGAGTTTGTGTCACTTCTGAAGCAGTAAATAAAAATGTAAATCAAAAAATTCATCGGGGTACCCGCAGCTCTTCCAAGGGGCCTCCCGGATGCCCGAATGCATCAAGTTCAGATCAGCTCTTACCAAGGCTATTCTGCTTACTTCAGGTTCCCCACTCCTGGGCTACCAAAATCCGAGCGGAAGAGACTGATGATTCAAATGGCCAGCTGCCTCTGTAAAACATGCCTGCATGCAATGCACCTCACCCCATTCCCGCAGAAACGGGGATTGTCTTGTTCAGGATTATGATTTTCGACCACTTCTGCAATCTTTGCCATTGCAGAGATGTTCCCCATCATGGCAAAAATCTGGCTCAGTGTTTGCAAATAGAATGTATCCAATACTTTTTCACTAACTTATCCAAGCTGCAGGGATTTTGATTCTATACTAAACCCCAGGGTAAGAATTTTTGTTTTGAATAACCTTGTTGCCAAAAAGCACATTCACTAATTTGGAAAGCTAATCAACAAGGTTTATTTAAAAAAAACAAGATTAACACTTAACTTTCCATTAGTCGAGGCAAGGCACGATGCATCGGTTCAATATGTATCAATCTGTCTGTCTGTGGATCCTGTGGGGCCTTCTCTTTGGTTCCTTGAATCTGGTCTCTTAGTTCATGACATCCTTCAAGATATTAACTTTGCAACTTTAAGACTTGAATTCTAGTTTCCCCGTCTACTCTAACTGCTGTAGTTTACAGTCCAACTGAACTGCTGAAGCTGCTCATTTCACAGTGAGCTGTTTGCTAAATTGTTTTTTTTTCTCTCAAGCTGAAAGCAGCTTCCTAACAAAGACCATTCACTTTCTCTTTTGACTTTTAGGCCAAAACTGAATCCTAATACTAATCTTTATACTGGATTTTGATGGCAATCATCAACCTGTGACAATTATTTTCGTCACTTCTGAGCTTTCACAGCAATCCCGAACACATCCCAATTATCCTACATGTCCTACATAGAATCCTACAGTACAGAAGGAGGCCATCTGGCCCATCAAGTTTGCACCGACAGAGTACTTTACCCAGACTCTATTCCGATAACCCCACATACTTATGCCACTAATCCCCCGAACCCACACATCTTTGGACACTAAGGGGCAATTTAGCATGGCTAATCCACCTAACCTGCACATCGTTGGGCTGTGGGAGGAAACCGAAGCACCCGGAGGAAACCCATGCAGGCATGGAGAGAATGTGCAAACTCCACACAGACAGTGACCCCGAGGCTGGAAATGAGCCCAGGTCCCTGGCACAGTGAGGCAGCAGTGCTACCACTGTGCCATCATGCCACCAGTTTTTACTAATTTCCTGGTAAATGCCTACTCCTAACTCCTCTCTCCTGACAAAATGCCTCCCAGCAAGTGTGCTTTAATAAATCCTACTCCTTGACAAGTGCAAAGACCCTATTGGTGCTCCTCTATTTTATGTCCTTTTTGCAAGCAGCTTTTGCAAGATTCACCTCCTAATTCTGTCCAAATACTTGCAACTCTGCTCGCTTCCCTACGACAAACTCACCTTAACTTGTACCCAAATTTACAATTTTTGACCACTGGAAAGGGTGCTTCTGATTTCCCTTAACTCACCTTAACTTGTACCGTTTTGACTGGAGGCGCTGGCACATTTAGCCCTCAGACGATCTTTCTGGCTAATCAGAATTGCAGTCTTGGCTGCTGTTTACTACTAATGCTAAACTCACTGGAACCCAAATGTACAAATGTGCCCCAGCTATAACTCCACAGTTTCTTTCTTAAAGCTACGGTAAAGTATTTTGGCACTTAGAGAGATGACAACTTCAAGACATTTTAACAAAATCCCAATAGTACATACAAATTAAGGCTGTTCATCGCTAAGGTCATGTACAGTACAATTTGCTAACTTAAGCCTTATTAATTACACATATGGCAGGTGAAATCTAGCACATTTAAGCATATTGTGCAGTTCATTGCTTAACTCTACGCCACCAAACGATAAAAGTCGTTATGTGATTGTTGACCAATCTTTTCTCTTTGTGATAGTTTTCCAAGCATTTCTCTTTCTGTGTGTTCCCAGAAGTTTCTATTTTGGTTCAGATTTACAATAATCTTTTCTTCTTTTTCACTGAGCAAACTCTCGCAGGAAAATACAGATCCAGGAAAGATTCTGCAATCCATTTGTCGGATTCCAAAGACAAGCACTCACTTCACCTCACCCTCATTCATTCCCCCAAATAGATATTTAATTTCTTTTTAAATTTTCCACAGTCTTTACCTCCATTAATTTCTAGACAATTTGTTCCTCCTATTCACCACCCACTGTATGAAGTAATTAAATTTAAACTGTTTATGCACCTGACCTCTTGACTCATATCCTCTGTCTTGTGGCAATGACAAGCATATTATTCCTTTACAGCTCACGAGTACTTGAATAGCATCTTGCCTGCACATTCTCCTCCAGTGTAAACAGTATGGGGCTCTTGTATGTTGTCTCATAACTCAGATCCATTAAGCTAGCTAATTGTCTGGTTACTTTTTTCAATACTGCCTCCAATATCTACAGAATGGCAACCAGATTTGCACACTGTATTCCAGTCATGACCATAGCAACACCTCATGGGATTTACAAATTATCCTACTGTCGATGCATTTAGCACCTAGGTTGCTTTCCTTACTGCACTCACACGCTGCGCCTTTGGTTTTAGAAAATTAACAACTGATACTCTACAAACCTCCTCGGGTGTTGTGTCCTGTAGGCTTATCTTCCATTTGTGCACATGGAAGATAGACAGCATTTGCCACTTATCGGAACATCATAATGACCTATCTAGATCCAAGAGAAACAATTTGCATTTAAATAGCAGCTTTCACATGGTAAAATGTCCCAAAGTGTTTCGCAGTAGCATAATCAAACAAAATTTGACTCCACGCTCCATAATGTCAGCTGTGACTCAGCTGGTAGCTTCTGGTTGTGAAGTCAGGTGCCAATCTAGGGAGTTATAGAGGACAGACATCTAGGCTGATACTCCAATGCAGTGCTGAGGGAATGCTGCTCTGTTAGAAATACTGTCACTCTGGTGTGAGATTAATCCAAAGCTCCATTTGCTCTCTCAGGTGGGTGTAAAAAAGCCCATGGCACTATTCTGAAAATCAGTGGGGAAGTTATTCCTGGTGTCCTTGCCAATATTTATCTGTCAACCATAAAAAACACAGATGAATTGGTCACTATCACATTACTGTTTGAGGGAGCTTGCTGTGCACAAATTGGCTTCAGCATATCCTGTCTCCTGTGTGGGGGGAGCACATAAAGTAGGGTGGGCGTGCATCCAAGCAACTTCCCACCCACCCCCGAGTTCACCCCCATAATATGGGGGGGGGGGTGGGTTTTGGCACCCATTATATTTAAATGAATAATCAAGGGTATATGAGGCTTGTTATCAAACCAATTGACTCTGATAATTTTCATTCAAATGCTTAAGTGGGAAGGAAATAGGAGAGTGTCGCTGTTCAGGGGCTGCCCGTTGCCAATTGCGAGGTGAAGACCAAAACCCCCACCCCCCCACTTTGATCAAACCAACCCCCCATTCCTTCCTGCCCCCTCCCTCCTTTAAAACCCCCTCTCCCGAGCCTAATCAAACCCTCCTGGCTCAAGATTCAGACTTGACGTCTCCAGGGATCCATGGGCCTTGATCTTTTTCTTCTCCCGCAGCCCCAGCAGTAGCCATTCCTGGTGCTGCCAAGACTGATGGAGCTGCAAGCCAATCCAATTGGCCAGCAGCTCTGAAGGGCGGGACTTCCTTTCCAATAAGGGCTCATTGATCCACCCTGCAGTGCTTCATGGATGGTGTAGAGCATGTTGGTGCCATATCGCCATTATATCCGGGGGCTGGGTGGTTGCAATCCGTTCCCCCCCAGCTCAATGTTTCAAAAATACTTAATTGGCCGTAAAGTGCTTTTGAACATCCTCAGGATATACAAGGCACTGTGTAATTGCAGGTATTTGTTTATAAGGAGAAATTAAAACTGATTAGGTTGATTTTAAAGATAAAAGAGAGTGAAAAAGAGAAAGGTAAAGAGGGTTATAAAGAGAATTCTAGAACTTGGCACCTTGGCAGTTATGGCTGGCAATAGTGGAATATTGAAAATCAAGAATTGGATACCAGGGATGGTTGTAAATTTAGAGGACGATACAGAGATAGGGAAGAGAAAGGCCATGTAGGGAATTTAAAGCAATGATGAGAATTTTTAAATTGAGGTGTCGTGGACCCAGAAACCAACGTCAGTCAGCAAGCACGGGGTAGATGGGTTAATGGGACTTGGCAAGAATTAGGATACAGCCAGTGGGGTTTTAGACAAGCTCAGAATTATAGAGGGTGCAAAATCAGAGGCAGGTCAGGACAGAATTAGAATAGTCCTTTTGTATTTAGTTCCAGTAAATGCACCAGCACCCAGTTCCAAGAAATTTTTTGCTTATATATTTCACACCCCTTCCGAGTAGGATTTATTCAGGACTATTAATAACAATTATTCACTCCAGGAAGAGAGAGTCTTCCGGATCCAATACTGTTTCAAAAAGTACTATCAGGTTCATTTCTGAAGAAGAATCATACTGGACTTGGAACGTTAACTCTGTTCCTCTCTCCATGGAAACCACCAGACCTGCTGCATTTTTCCAGCACCTTGTTTTTATTTCAGATTTCCAGCATCCACAGTATTTTCCTTCTATTTTAGTGCTTAATTCATTGTCATTTCTCTTCCAGGAATGCCTACTTTGAAGATCTGCACTTCTTCCAATAGGATTTTTCTTTGTCTCGCTCATCATATTCACTTCTTTGCTTTCCATTTCCCTCTTGGTATTTCTTAAGGTGTTTACCAAAAACCTACTTTCACAGCCGCACCTACGTCCTCAGCAGTTGTCCCCTTCTTCAACTTACCTTGTGTGGATTTCAACTGAAACACCAAGCTTGATGTTTCGAATTCACCCAGAATTAGAGGTATATCAGGGATGTACAACGTCCCTCGGGCTGCTGTTTTTGCCTCATCCTGAGACCCACACTCAGTGCCACGCACAGCCATATGCACACACTCAACCTCTCTCTTCAGCAGCATCAACTCATCCTCTCTCAAATAGGCCCTTGTCCCCACTTCCATTCCATTCTTCGTCTCAGTTTATTAAGGAATGCAAGCTCCAACAACTTATTGGTACTGATGCTTATCCGGATCCTTGCTGTCCATCACTTCCTTCTGGCCCTGTCCCCTCTTCCAGTCCCATCTCTCAGAGTATAGTCATGATACCCTTTGACCTTCCCCTCTCTGATGCTACATAATCTGTGCTCACAAAATGATTCAGTTTTATTTCCTTATGCCCTCACATCAATGGCTTTTGGGCTCGGTATGATGGTGGACTCTTCTTCCATCACCGTCAACTCTATACTTACTTCTTTGGCCAGAAATTCTCACCCCCATTCCATTCAATGGATTCTTTCATCCGCCTTCTGTATTCTCACTCACCTGGACCCTTCACTCTCACCTATTACCCGCTCTTGATCTTTTCATTGAGAACTATCAATGTGACATTGGCTGTCTTCATTTCTTTGTTCCCCTCATGTACTCTAACCATCTCCCTCTGAACTTCCTGAACTCTGTTCCCTCAGGTTCAACCCTGACTTTGTTATCAAACCTACAGACAAGTGAGGTGCTGTTGGTGTCTGTCATACCAACCGCCTTAGAGGCTGTGCGTCAACTCTCAGACACTCCTTCTAATCTTCCCCTGGACCAAGATCCCACCACTGAACATTAAACCATTGTTTCCAGGACCGTCAATGACCTCCTCTCCTCTGGAGATCTTCTCTCCGCAGCTTCTAACCTTGTAATCTAACACCGAACAGCTCACTTCTACCTTCTTCCCAAAATCCATAAACAGGACTGCCCTGGTAGACCCATCATTGCAGTCTGTTCCTGCCCCTTTGAGCTTACTTTTTCCGATCTTGACTTTATTTTTTTCCCTTTGTCCAGTCTTTTTCCACTTACATTCCTGATTTTTTTTCATTCATTTTTGTGGGATGTGGGTGTTGCTGGCTAGGCCAGCACTTATTGCCCATCCCTTCTGACAGCCAATGTCATTTTAACAATTTCCAGTTTCCTGGCTCTAACTGCCTCCTCCTCACATCAGAGGTCCAGCCCCTCTGCACCTCCATCCACCACCATGACGGTCTGAGGGCTTCTCATTGAATGGAGGCCTGAACAATCCTCAATCCACCACTACTCTCCTCCACCTGGCTGAACCTGTTCTCTCACTGAACAATTTTCCTTTAACATATCTCATTTCCATTCTGAAGAAGAGTCATACAGACTCAAAGTTCCCTATTTTACCATTTTGATTCTCAGTGGTGGGCGGACTTGAAACTGGGAGTGTTTCAGATCCAACTTTTAGACCCGTTCTGAGGTGTCCCCGTATGCACTCTGCCTGCAAAAATATCAGTGGTTCTGAATTGCACTGCACAAGCCTGTGGGTGGGGCTAAATGCACCCAAAACCCTGCAACTCCGATCGGCGCTTCCAACTGCGCATGCGCAAAAAAAATGATACAATGCTGCTCCCCGCCACATCCATCATGGGCCGGATAATGCCTCTCCCTGGCCCCCACAGACATTGCCCCACCCCTACAATATTACTGACCCCCTTATCCCCCCCATCCCTCCAGCACTCAGGCCGATCGCAAGATCCTCCCCCCTTCCCCCCCACCAATCTCGGGTAGAGTGGCAGCGGACCCCCCTTCCTCCCCCACTGATCTCAGGCAGAGTGGCAGCGGACCCCACCTTCCCCCTCACTGATCTCATGCAGAGTGGCAGCGGACCCCCCCTTCCCCCTCACTGATCGCATGCAGAGTGGCAGCGGACCCCCCTTTCACCCTCACTGATCTCATGCAGAGTGGCAGTGGACCCCCCTTCCCCCTCACTGATCTCATGCAGAGTGGTAGCGGACCCCCTCTTCTCCCTCACTGATCTCATGCAGAGTGGCAGCGGACCCCCCTTTCATCCTCACTGATCTCATGCAAAGTGGCAGTGGACCCCCCTTCCCTCTCACTGATCTCATGCAGAGTGGCAGCGGACCCCCCCTTGCCCCTCACTGATCTCAGGCAGAGTAGCAGTGGACCCCCCTTCCCTCTCATTGATCTCAGGCAGAGTGGCAGCGGCCACCCCCCACCATCGATCTCAAGCAGAGAGCCGTCAGATGCTCAGCATCTATCTCCTCAATAACTGGAGCGTCCGAATCGGACTTATATGGAGCATGTCTGTTTCGCACCGATTCTGGATGGGCAAACGCGGTGGTAAAGGGGGAAGTGCTGGTAAGGTTGCGTGTGCAGCCCATTAAGTGAATTTAAATGCATGTAAATGCATTTAAATGGCTGTTGCACCCATTTTGGGCACGGTCCCGATCGCGGCCATTTTGGGCCTTGGTAATGGGGGAACTGGCGCAGAGGCGGGTGTGGGTTGCATTACTCGCCTCATGCTCGACTTTACCAAGTTTTCACGTCTGAAATGGGCACAACGTGATGGTAAAATCTGGCCCAAAATATTGACTGTTTTTCTCTCTCCATAGATGTTGTCAGACCTGCAGTTTTTCCAGCATTTTCTGTTTTTATTTATGATCAAGCACAGCTTGATTGGTCCAGAAGTTCCTCAACTGATTTCAAGATGTCTGCAATCCTGTACTTAATCATTCATCAAGGGAGGCTGTGGTGTAGTGGTAATGTCACTGGACTAGTAATCCAGAGGCCTGGGCTAATGTCCTGGAGACTGCTCTCATGGGAGCTGGTAAAATTTAAATTCAATTAATAAATCTGGAATTAAAAAGCCAGCCTTGGTAATAGTGACCATGAAATGATTGTTGTAAAAACTCACTAGTGCCCTTCAAGGAAGGAAATCTGCCATCCTTACCTGGTCTGGCCTACATGTGACAGCAGATTCACAGCAATGTGATTAGCACTTAAATGCCCTTTGAAATGCCCTTGCCAGCCACTCAGTTGTATCAAGCCACTACAAAGCCTACAAAAGGAGCAAAACCGGATATCCCAGCATCTTCCTGGATATCAGAAAAGTTAGTGAGAACCCAGCCCTGTTGACCTTGTAAAGTCTTCCTTGCTAACATCTGGGGCTTGCACCAAAATTGGGAGAACTGTACCATAGACATGGTTGTACTCTCAGAATCATACTTTACAGACAATATTCTGCACCATTTTTGATTCCTCAGGTACTGAAGAGGTCCGCGCCCCTATGTAGCAAGACTTGGACATCATTCGCTTCATGCACACAAGTACCAGGCAAGGACCATCTCCAATAGAGTGAATCCAACCATTGCCCATGACATTCAATGGCATTACCATCATGGAATCCCTCACTAGCAGCTTCCTGGCAGTTGCCATTGACCAAAAGCTGAACTGGACCAACCATATAAATACTGTAGCTACAAAAGCAGATCCGAGGCTGGGAATTTTACAGTGAGTAACTCACCTCCTGATTCCCCAAAGCCTATCCACCATCTGCAAGGGACAAGTCAGGAGTGTGATGGAATACTCCCCACTTGCCTGGATGGGTGCAGCTCCAACAACACTCAAGAAGCTTGACACCATCCAGGACAAAGCAGCCGCTTGATTGGCACCACATCTACAAGCATTCAATCACTCCACCACTGACGCTCAGTAACAGTAGTGTGTACTATCTACAAGATGCACCACAGCAATTCACCAAAGATCCTTAGACAACACCTTCCAAACCCACGACCACTTCCATCTAGAAGGATAAGGGCAGCAAATAAATGGGAACACCACCACCTGCAAGTTCCCCTCCAAGTCACTCACCATCCTGACTTGGAAATATATCACCATTCCTTCACATTCGCTGGGTCAAAATCCTGGAATTCCCTCCCTAACGGCATTGTGGGTCAACACACAAAACATGGACTGCAGTGATTCAAGAAGGCAGCTCACCACCACCTTCTCAAGGCCAACTAGGGATGGGAAATAAATGCTGGCCAGCCAGTGACACCTATGTCCCATGAATGAATAAAACAAAATCTACGAAATGTATTGCAGCAAATGACCAAGGCACCTTTAACACCTTCCAACATCACGACCTCCACCACCTAGAAGGACAAGGGCAGCAGATACATGGGAACACTGCCACTTGCAAGTTCCCCTCCAAGCCACTCACCATCCTGACTTGGAAATATATCTCTGTTGTTTCAATGTCGCTGGATCAAAATCCTGGAACTTCCTCCCTAACAGCAATGTAGGTGTACCTTCACAATAGACTATTAAATCATAAACTCAGCTAATGCTCTGCGGACTGGGGTTCGAATCCCACCATGGCAGGTGGTGGAATTTGAACTCAATAAAAAAATATCTGGAATTAAGAATCTACTGATGACACTGAAACCATTGTCGACTGTCAGAAAAACCCATCTGGTTTGCTAATGTCCTTGAGGGAAGGAAATCTGCCATCCTCACCTGGTTTGGCCTACATGTGACTTCAGAGCCACAGCAATGCGGTTGACTCTCAACTGCCCTCAGGCAATTAGGGATGGGCAATAAATGTTGGCCAGCCAGTGACTCCCATGTCCCACGAATGAATAAAAAAAAACATGGACTGTAGTGGTTCAGGAAGGTGGCTCACCACCACCTTCCCAAGGGCAATTAGTGATGGGTAAGAAATGCTGGCTGTGCCAGCAAAGACCTCATCCCTTGAAAGAAGAACAAAAAGTCATGTTTCCCTGTCCAATGTTGGTCATTTAACATTTCTCCTGTTTAAATCACTGCCTATGTACGTTGATTAATTATTTCTCCTCTTTCCAGTTCATTTATACATCTCATTTGCCTGTCTGCAATTCACTTATTTGAATAAATTGAAACTTCAGAGTCTGTTCTGACTTGAACTCCCATCAATGCCTCTGAGTTTTTGAATTAAGAAATAACTGCCTACTTACAGCAAATAAACGAAAGGTTCTTGAACAGAATTCTCTCCTTCAGCTCTATATTCAAGGCTGCTCTGTTGCCAGTTTTTGCAGCCGCATCGGTCTTTTGAGTGTGTTATAAGTGTTGATTGAGAAAGTCTGGTGCTGGTGGGAAAGATGAATGGTAAAAGAGGTTGAGGCAGACAAAGAACATTCTTTCTAAAGGGCCTCGCAAACTGCCAGCAACAAAGCTGACCCAAGCTTCCAGAACAGGGTTAACGTGGATGTCCATGATCAGCCAGGCCCCCCTCAGGGCATGCTACCTGAAGAGAGAGATATCAGACGTGGTCTGTTTTCTCAGTTAGATTGTGAGTTCGCTGCATTAGAAAAAGTTACCATTTTATGTTTTGGGCAGACAAAGTTTCCCTGTGTAACAATCAAACATCTACAGTCAGCATTCTGGAGGTCCTGTTTCAGTAGTCTTCGTTGCTGGTTTAAACTTCAGTGCTGCTTTCCAGACCTGTCCCTCCTACCTCCCACTTATAGCTGTTGCTGCCGACCCTCCACTGGTGCTGGAGGCTGGAACTCTCACACCAGTTTTACAAAGTCAGAAATTCTTCCTCTCAACAGAGGGTTCGACCCCTGGATGAACTGCTGCTGGGGGTGGTGATTTCACAAAAAGATGAACTGAGATTTGCAGCCCACTGAATATCAGAAAGCAAATTCCACATGGTGGTTGCTATGTGTATGGCGAGATACACAAGTGAATCAATCCGTAAAGCACATGTTGCAGTTCTAAAGGACAGACAGGTGGAAAGAGGAGAATGTCAGCATGAGGAGGCCATTCGGCCCATCGAGCCTGCACTGACAGCAAGTCCACCCTGGCCCTATTCCCATAATCCCACGTATTTACCCTGCTAACTCCCCTGACACGAAGGGGCAATTTAGCATGGCCAATCAACCTAACCTGCACATCTTTGGATGGTGGGAGGAAACTGGAGCACCCGGAGGAAACCCACGCAGACACAGGCAGAATGTGCACACTCCACATAGACAGTCACCCCAGGCCGGAATTGAACTCGGGTCCCTGGCGCTGTGAGGCAGCAGTGCTAACCACTGTGCAACCCTGATGTCAGTAAGAAAGGAGGGAAGACTTGAACTGAGGTGGTCAAGAGACAAGAGTGTCGGTTTTGCACAAGTATTGCCTTACTGCTAAATAATTTCAAAATCAGAACACCAAGGTTTTTAGTATCATCAGCTTGAGATATACGAATCACACATTTAAATTTGGTACCTGGCTCAGAAAGTTCTAATAGATCCATCTAAGGAAAACACATGGGGCTTGAAGTCTGGGGGCGCATAGAATCCAGCATGAGGCCTGCCTGCCACAACCTGCCCCTGAAATTTGATGTCAGACAACCCACCCACCCTTGAGCATATTGAGGTCGTTAAGTGGTCAAGTAATGGCTATTTAAGGCTCTCATCCTGCGGCCAGTGGTATTTTACCCATTGAGGAGGGGAGGACCAAGCTAGGCGGGAAGCCCGGCAGTTTTAGCTGTGCAGGCTACTGGAGGACAAAGGGAGCAACATCCTTTGAAAGGCATTTCCCTGGGTCCTGTGGAGGCATCCACCCCTTTAACACCCAACCCTTGTTCACTTGTTCACCTGAAACCGCAACCCCCCCCCCCCCCCCCCCACCCTCCCTCCAACCACCCTCCAACTATCCTCAACCCCTCCTGACCTAGGACTTATCTAGACTCGTTGAGGTGGTGGGACTGCCTGTAGTTCCAGTAGTGGCCACCATGCCTTTCTGGTGCTGTTGGACTCCAGAACTGTCATCTTGTCTTGCCATAGGGATCATGGGCAGACCCCCACCCTTTTTAACTGAGGGGAGCAGGGACCACAGTATCCTGTAAAATTCAGCCAATTCTTAGTGACTACCTCACTGGGCTGATGTAGAAACCTGTCACAAAGCTTGGCAGCTTAACCGATTGTTTTTATGTTACAAAGTTGCAGGTTTAAAATGGAAATTTACCGTGGGTTTCAAGACCCAATTTTACGACAGGTGGATGAAGATATGGCACCGCTTTATATGGTCATCCGCACATTACCATAACACCTATCCAACCAAAACATTAGCTTGCTACTGCTCCAAGATGTAGTCTGGAAAATTGTCTTGGAAAGGATGCTTGGAAAGGATATATATATGCAAAATGACTCAGAGTAACAGAAAATTGTCAGACAACCCGTTTGCTGTCAGCCGTTCAAAACAAACTCGGCTTAAGTTCCGAATATGTTATCCTCGGTAAGAGTAACTGGCGAGAGTGGATCATCGATTCCAACTTGTCGTTTGGAAACATTTCAGCGAGCAGTGGTGAATTTTTAAGAGCATGATGACCAGAATATACCATTGAAAAGTCATAACCACACTAGAAACTGTCTGGAATTTAACAAGACAGGCAATTTTGGGTACCCACATTGGAAAGTTGGCTACAAATATGGGCAGATGTTTTATATTAAGACCATTGCAATTCAATAACTTACTTAACCACCAAAAGGAAAGGCATGTCAGGCATTACTTTTCAAAACAATTCTGTCAGCATTTAAATTGAGTAATATGTCAAATGATAATAGCAGATGCTTTCTCTTTCCTTTCATCTCCAACATTCAAATGTTAAGTAATCTTTGCCTTCGAATAACGACAGACTTTTCATAAACAGCAATGTCAGTACAAAATCATATTTTCCTCCTATTCCAGGTGATGTGGGGAGCACTTGCCATAGGGGTGATAAAGGGCAAAAGAGTAACAAGGGAGAGAGTAGGGCCTCTTAAGGTTCAACAAGGTCATCTATGTGTGGATCCACAAGAGGTGGATGAGATCCTAAATCAATATTTCTCATCAGTATTTACTGTTGAGAAAAGCATGGATGTTAGGGAACTTGGGGAAATAAATAGTGATGTCTTGAGGAGTGTACATATTACAGAGAAGGAGGTGCTGGAAGTCTTAAAGCGCATCAAGGTAGAGAAATCCCTGGGACCTGATGAAGTGTATCCCAGGACGTTGTGGGAGGCTAGGGAGGAAATTGCGGGCCCCCTCGCCGAGATATTTGTATCACCGATAGTCACGGGTGAGGTGCCTGAAGATTGGAGAGTGGCAAATGTTGTGCCTTTGTTGAAAAAGGGCTGCAGGGAAAAGCCTGGGAATGACAGGCCAGTGAGCCTCACATCTGTGGTGGGTAAGTTGTTGGAAGGTATTTTGAGAGACAGGATCTACAGGCATTTAGAGACGCAAGGACTGATTACGGACAGTCAGCATGGCTTTGTGAGTGGAAAATCATGTCTCACAAATTTGATTGAGTTTTTTGAAGGGGTAACCAAGAAGGTAGATGAGGGCAGTGCAGTTGATGTTGTCCACATGGACTTTAGCAAGGCCTTTGACAAGGTACCGCATGGTAGGTTGTTGCATAAGGTTAAATCTCACAGGATCCAGGGTGAGGTATCTATATGGATACAAAATCAGCTTCTTGATAGAAGCCAGAGGGTGGTTGTAGAGAGTTGTTTTTCAAACTGGAGGCCTGTGACCAGCGGTGTGCCTCAGGGATCAGTGTTGGGTCCACTGTTATTTGTCATTTATATTAATGATTTGGATGAGAATATAGGAGGCATGGTTAGTAAGTTTGCAGATGACACCAAGATTGGTGGCATAGTAGACAGTGAAGAAAGTTATCTCCAAAGTTATCTCCAACGGGATCTTGATCAATTGGGCCAGTGGGCTGACGAATGGCAGATCGAGTTTAGTTTAGACAAATGCGAGGTGATGCATTTTGGTAGATTGAACCAGGGCAGGACTTACTCAGTTAATGGTAGGGCGTTCGGGAGAGTTACAGAACAAAGAGATCTAGGGGTACATGTTCATAGCTCCTTGAAATTGGAGTCACAGGTGGACAGAGTGGTGAAGAAGGCATTCGGCATGCTTGGTTTCATCGGTCAGAACATTGAATACAGGAATTGGAACGTCTTGTTGAAGTTGTACAAGACATTGGTAAGGCCACCCTTGGAATACTGTGTGCAATTCTGGTCACCCTATTATAGAAAGGATATTATTAAACTAGAAAGAGTGAAGAAAAGATTTACTAGGATGCTACCGGGACTTGATGGATTGAGTTATAAGGAAAGGCTGAATAGACTGGGACTTCTTTCTCTGAAGCACAGGAGGCTGAGGGGTGATCTTATAGAGGTCTATAAAATAATGAGGGGCACAGATCAGCTAGATAGTCAATATTTTTTCCCAAAGGTAGGGGAGTCTAAAACTAGAGGGCATAGGTTTAAGGTGAGAGGGGAGAGATACAAAAGTGTCCAGAGGGGCAATTTTTTCACACAGAGGGTGGTGAGTGTCTGGAACAAGCTGCCAGAGGTAGTAGTAGAGGCGGGTACAATTTTGTCTTTTAAAAAGCATTTAGATAGTTACATGGATATAATGGGTATAGAGGGATATGGGCCAAATGCGGGCAATTGGGACTAGCTTAGGGGTTTTAAAAAAAAAGGACGGCATGGACAAGTTGGGCTGAAGGGCCTGTTTCCATGCTATAAACCTCTATGACTCTATGACTTTTCAAAGGGCCTATACCCCCCAAAATGCTTGTTATCTCCTTTGTTCTTCTCAGTCCTGCTTGGGACCATCCTTTATCTCCTCTTGGTCACCCAGCCATTTCAACCTTCATTTATCCCCTTTCAGATATTTTCCTTCTCCAATCCTTATCTCAATCCATCACGACTCTTCTGAATTCCAACTGTCTTGGCACATTTGAATGTACTATAGATAATGCCAGAGCTGCTTTCTATGCTTGCCATTTTCTGAACATATCAAGGTATATCATGGGCGGCACAGTTACACAATGGTTAGCACTGCTGCCTCACAGTGCCAGGGACCCGGGTTCGATTCCTGGTTTGGGTGACTGTCTGTGTGGATTTTTCCCATTCTCCCCGTGTCTGCATGGGTTTCCTCTGGGTGCTCCTGTTTCCTCCCACAGTCCAAAAATGTGCGGGATTGGTTGATTGGCCATGCTAAATTGCTCCTTAATGTCAGGAGGATTAGTAGGGTAAATATGTGGGGACAATGTGAGTGGAGAGAGCATCAAGACAGGCTAAAGAGATGTGTATTGTCTCCAGACAGTGAGACTCTGCAGGTCCAGGCAAGCTGTGGGGATTACAAATAGTGTGACATGAACCCAATATCCCGGTTGAGGCCGTCCTCATGTGTACGGAAACATGAGGACACGCATGAGGATAATGTGTGTGGATAATGCACATTATCCGCACACATGAGGATGGCCTCAACCGGGATATTGGGTTCATGTCACACTATCCTTGAATGCATTGTCACTTCTCAAGTTCATGCGCACCACTCTAGAACTCCCATTTGAATCCCTTCAATCAGGATGCCATTCCTCCACGGCACCATATATCATAAAAACCTTCTCTGTCGCCGTGGTACATTTTCTCCTCTTGTTTTCCATCGCTTCTTTGCATCTTAACTACACAACCTCCCTCTGCTATCTCTGCTTCATTTTCATCTTGGTAGGATTGGCCTCTCGTAGTTCCTATCCAATTATAGCTAGAGCATTTCTAGAAATGGCCAGTCTTGTCATCCCTACAGTGTAACAGCTAGGGTCCTCAATGATCTCTCCTTAGTGCCCTCCTCTTTCTTATCGATATGCTTCCCCTTGGCAACAACACTGCAGGACATGGTCATTTTCCACACGTACGCTGATTACACATTTATCCACAACATTTCTAGATCGTTCCAGCACTTCCTTGCTTTCAGACTGCTTATTCAACATTCAGTCTTGGATGAGACGCCAGTTCTTTTAACCAGACAGTGGAGAGATTGTAGCAATCATTTCCACGTCGCATTACAAACTCTTTCTCCCTGATTCCATATCACCTCAGAGAGTCATTGAGGTTTACAGCATGGAAACAGGCCCTTCGGCCCAACTTGTCCATGCCGCCCTTTTTTTGAAAAACCCCTAAGCTAATCCCAATTGCTCGCATTTGGCCCATATCCCTCTATACTCATCGTACCTGTGCAACTATCTAAATGCTTTTTAAAAGATAAAATTGTACCCGCCACTACTACTACATCTGGCAGCTTGTTCCAGACACTCACCACCCTCTGTGTGAAAAACATTGCCCCTCTGGACACTTTTGTATCTCTCCCCTCTCACCTTAAACCTATGCCCTCTAGTTTTAGACTCCCCTACCTTTGGGAAAAGATATTGACTATCTACCTTGTCTATGCCCCTCATTATTTTATAGACCTCTATAAGATCACCCCTCAGCCTCCTACACTCCAGAGAAAAAAAGTCCCAGTCTATCCAGCCTCTCCTTATAACTCAATCCATCAAGTCCCGGTAGCATCCTAGTAAATCTTTTCTGCACTCTTTCTAGTTTAATAATATCCTTTCTATAATAGGGTGACCAGAATTGCACACAGTAATCCAAGGGTGGCCTTACCAATGTCTTGTACAACTTCAACAAGACGTTCCAATTCCTGTATTTAATGTTCTGACCGATGAAACCAAGCATGCCGAATGCCTTCTTCACCACTCTGTCCACCTGTGACTCCACTTCCAAGGAGCTATGAACATGTACCCCTAGATCTCTTTGTTCTGTGACTCTCCCCAACGCCCTACCATTAATTGAGTAAGTCCTGCCCTGGTTCAATCTACCAAAATGCATCACCTCGCATTTGTCTAAATTAAACTCCATCTGCCATTCGTCAGCCCACTGGCCCAATTGATCAAGATCCCGCTGCAATTGGAGATAACTTTCTTCACTGTCCACTATGCCAACAATCTTGGTGTCATCTGCAAACTTACTAACCATGCCCCCTATATTCTCATCCAAATCATTAATATAAATGACAAATCACAGTGGACTCAGCACTGATCCCTGAGGCACACCGCTGGTCACAGGCCTCCAATTTGAAAAACAATTCTCTACAACCACCCTCTGGCTTCTGTCAAGAAGTCAATTTTGTATCCATTTAGATACCTCACCCTGGATCCCGTGAAATTTAACTTTATGCAACAACTGACCATGCGGTACCTTGTCAAAGGCCTTGCTAAAGTTCATGTAGACAACATCAACTGCACTGCCCTCATCTCCCTTCTTGGTTACCCGTTCAAAAAACTCAATTAAATTTGTGAGATATTATTTTCCACTCACAACGCCATGCTGACTGTCCCTAATCAGTCCTTGCATCTGAGGATTAAGAAAAGGAAATGGCCAAAGGATGATCCTTTGGGCACTCTCACATTAATGGTGGTGATTTGAGAAGAAGAGCCATTGCTAGAGGTGTTCTAGTTATAATGAAATAGGTAGTGTGGATCCCATACCAGGTCCCATGTGTCCATTACCTCTATCCTCACTCACGTATGTTTCCTCCTCATCTCCCAGTGCCTCAAATATCAATCAAGGATAGGAAAAGATCAACTGCAACATCTCTCTATTGATGGTAAGATTGCAAAAAAAAATCTCTGAAAAATTCACTCTGTGCCTCTGCACAGATGATGTCTGACTTGCTGAGTATTTCAGATTTCCAGCATCCGCAGTATTTTGATTTTGTATTTGGTTCACCAAATTCAGGGAAATTCCTTTTGGCCCCACCTGTGCGAGTGACTCAAGTGCCACATGATGTGATTGGCGCCAACTAGGGATGGACAATACCTGCCCAGTGCCTTCCACATCCCAAGAACACATTTAAATATTGTGGTCATTATTGGTAGTCATTGATTGGCCATGTTCAATTAACCCTAGTGTCAGGGGGATTGCAGGGTAAATATGAGGAGCTACGGGAATAGGCCCTGGGTGGGATTGTGGTCAGTGCAGACTCGATGGGCCAAATGGCCTCCTTCTGCACTGTAGGGATCCAATCCTTTTAAGGTTAGTGACATTTTGGTGATGTGCTGCCCAGCAATGCTTCCAGTACAGTTCCCCATGATTAACTGCTCCAGAAAGTAGCTAACTCAGACAAACAAATGTAGTTAAAATATTTCCAGGTCTTAGAAATTTGCTCTTCATTCTAGAGTACAGCAGTTATCCACAATCACCAGTGACAAGTGGGTTTGCTGAAAGAGCATTCATGATCAGAGAAGACGGAGACTCTGGGTTGTAACTACTGAGTTCTCCAGCTTTGAATTGATGGATATTCCAAAGATGTGCAGGGAAGTCCCTCTTGGAAATTCACAGCTAAACATGTGCATGGCAATTGCCCAGAAGCCCAAACTTCCTTTGGGCAATTGCCCTGCATTGGGAACCATCTGAAAATAGGATATAATTCATAAACACTGGATGGTTCCAACTGCATTTTACCAATAGTCATCCAGAAAATGTTAGAAGAATTGAAACCTCTTCTAACTTCTGGGTAACTGTTGCACATACCCATGCTGCCCCCCACTGGACTACACCCACACCTCAGCACCCCCATGAAACACCTCCAACCCCAACTCCTCAGGGGTCTCCTCCAACCCACGCACAGGAACTCCCCATCCCTCCCCAGGGTTCTTCTTCACTACCCCCTCAACGTCCAAGGGATTAAATCCCCTGACGGAATTCCTCAACCCACAGGATTCCCCCCACACCCACAGGGACTCTCTGCATCCCAACCCCACCAAGACTAACTCTCACCCCCTCCCCTTCCCCTGCCCCACTAGGCCTGACTCTCACTCCCATCACCCCCAAGACACAAGACCAACTTGACCACTGATACCCCCAATGTCTGACAACCCCCCAGCTCCCTAAGGCCTCAGCCCCCTGAGACCCCCCAACATTGCCCAGAGGTCTGAATCCCTCCCCTCCACCCTCTGAGCCTGACACCCCAACCCCACTGCGGCCTAACAATGCCCCCCAACCCGAGGACCAACTCCCCCCTCCAAATCCTACCCACTTATCTTTTATACTTACCAATTCCCTGGACTGTCAAGGGCCTGTAAACATCACTGGATCTGTAACTTGCCTGCTTTACAGCAGCTAGTGCTGTAAAAACGGAGCATGCCTTCCTTCCCTTCGACTGAGCTGCACTGGGTGATACTGCACTGCTTGGATCTCATCCAGCCGAGTCAGAAGGTCAGGCAAGGTAGGATTTTGGGAATGAAACCGGGAGTGGAGTGGCAATCCAAAGCTGATTGCCTCTCCAAGGAAATTTATCTGGAGAACTATTTATTTCAAGTCTAGTTATGTTCCAGAGCCTTGCTTACAAAATAGTTTTGTACTCAGATCCAAGTAGCAAATTTGCCAAAGTGTTGAGAATGTACTGTAAATCTGTCACACTCTCGTTAAGGATCCATTCGCCGGAATTCTACCGCCCCACTCACCACGGAATCAGAGTGGGTGGGTGGCAGACAACGGAAATGTCCGTTGACCT
This sequence comes from Mustelus asterias, assembly GCF_964213995.1. Taxonomy (NCBI): domain Eukaryota; kingdom Metazoa; phylum Chordata; class Chondrichthyes; order Carcharhiniformes; family Triakidae; genus Mustelus; species Mustelus asterias. Next base: position 80,731,234 of record NC_135810.1, read on the forward strand.
CGGGTGGGAATTTCTGGTCTCACTCGAGCAAGGCCATAAAATCCCGCCTATTCTGTTTTCTTTAGACCTGAAATATCAGAACCTATGGGTGGAATTTATGGGCCTGTCGTGGCTGGGGGCGGGGCAGGAAAATGGGGCGAGCCATTCAGATGCCCATTGACTTCAGCGGGACGAGAAGATCCTGCCGGTGGGAGGGGCTGTAAAATTCTGCCCTATATTTTCTTTTCACAGATTCTTGCTGACCTGCTGCACACTTCCAGCATTTTCTGCTTTATTTTAACAGATTAAGCAAATTGTGAAAGAGCACTTGTGTAGGCCCAGACTATCCTTCCTGGAAGACAGATATAGGCGGCAAGTTGGCTGAACTATCATTCTATAGCCGTTAATCAGAGATTATGCCGGAATCCTCTGGCTGTTCACACCCTGCCGCCGCCAGCAAGAACAGTGAATTTGATGCTCAGCCAAATCTCCATTCACCACAGCCGGAGAATCCCAGTTGCGGGTGAGGTCGGATAATCCTACCCCGAGTATCCTCCTCCATGTATAGATAGCCACTAAATATATTTAGCTTTGAATTGACAATCATCCTCATTTTTCTTCACTTGCTAACAAGACTCAAACCTCAATGCTCGTGATAATGTGGCACGGTAGCACAGTAGTTAGCACTGCTGCCCCACAGAGCCAGGGGCCTGGGTTCAATTCCGGCCTTGGGGACTGTCTGTGTGGAGTTTGCACATTCTCCCCGTATCTGCATGAGTTTCCTCCGAGTGCTCCGGTTTCCTCCCACATTGTGCAGGTTAGGTGGTTTGACCATGCTAAATTGCCCCTTAGTGTCTCAAGATATGTCGATTAGATGGAATAGCCATGGGAAATGTGTGAAGTTGTGGGGACAAGGTTGGAGTGGGTAAATTACTCTGTCAGAAAGTCAATGGGCCGAATGGCCTCTCCTGCACTGCAGGGATTCTACGATGAATGTTATTTGATGAACTTCTAATAGTGGAATTGGAAGTGTTTAAACAAACTACTCAAGTCTCACCATTTTAAAAAACACAGGTCTTGACATTGTACCAAAATCAACAGGTATTTAAAGCAAAACTTTACTTTGTCTAGCTATGTTTATTTTGAGAATACAGTTTAATTAGCTGTGGATAGCAATAAATTGGAATCACCAACATACCAGATCTTTCCCAAACGAAGTATTTTGGGAAACATTGTGGTGTAAAGGATGAGACTTAAAGATCAGTTAATGACAGGTTTTGAGGCAAAATTTGAGACCTATGTCCTTTCGGACACAATTACTTTTTTTGTCTGTGTTATGGTAAGCCTAGATAAGCATGTTGGGCAAATATTTTGCAAAATTGACTCAAGTGTTGCTTTTTAATTCTGTGCTCCTTAAAATATTTACCGCACCAGCCAATATGTTTACACTCTGACTCATATCTAAATAAACCAAAAAGATTACAGTTTTTACTGGAATAGTAAAGCTGGCTGTTGCAACTTTTGGCCACGCGTTCAAATCTACACACGTAATTAGAATAAATGTTAACCCCTTACACTACCTTCAAATAAGTTATTTTGTTCTTCTTTAGAATTATTCATATATATATATTATATATATATAAATATATATACATATATTATAAAACCATAGGATAATAGATACTTGAGTGGCTACATTACAAGGCTGTAATTCAATTGAAGAGGTTCGCTTGACATTTTAAGTTATGAAAGTGGGGCTGTACAGCAAGAAAGGACCATTTAGCTCAACAAGTATTTTGCTTTCACAGACTGTGTCGAACTCAATCCATCAGGAACTCAATGTACACTTTGAAAAAGGGCTCAGAACGTTTCTTCCTGTAAGGCAAATGCAAATCAAACTAAACTGCAGAGTACAGCGAACACCATGGTTTATATTATTCACTTAGACTGGTTCCTCCCTGTCGTGACATTCCCAAGGCTGCCCAGCAGCTCATGAGCCATCATGTTACATAAAGCATTTGATTATACCTCTCTATGGTTAGCTTTATAACTCTTAATCTACATCAGCTCCTCATGTTAAAAAGTTTTTTAATAGGCACCACTGAGATCGAATACCTTTTCCAAGTGTTTGTTATTTTACATAAAAATTATATTGCCACAGTTGGTGGTGAAAGCTAAGACGTGATTCAGTAAAGATTTTACATAAACATTAAGCAATACTTCTGGGCTATTTGGAAATGTCCAAACAACAGTAAGGGAATTGGAAAGTGGTGGAAGAATCAATCCAAGTTCTTAGCTAACTGATCACACCAGAATGACTGGTGGCATACTTGAAGGAGTAAAATGACATTCCATGTAAAGGTTAACTTTGTTTTTTTTTATTCATTAGCGGGACATGGGTATCGCTGGCTGGCCAGCATTTATTGCCCATCCCTAGTTGCCCATGTTCGGAGGACAGTTGAGAGTCAACCACATTGCTGTGGGTCTGGAGTCACATGTAGGCCAGGCCAGGTAAGAACGGCAGATTTCCTTCCCTAAAGAACATTAGTGAACGAGATGGGTTTTTCTGACAATCGATAATGCTTTCATGGTCATCAGTAGATTCTTAATTTCAGCTTTTTTTTACTGAATTTGAATTCCACCATCTGCCATGGCAGGATTCGAACACGGGTCCCCAAAACTAGCTGAGCTTTTGGATTAATAGTCCAGTGATAATGCCATTGAGCCACCGCCCTAACTGGAGTCAAATCTTCTGTATAATTATTGTAATTTCTGCAGCAGAAATTTTCAGATTTATATATATATCCAATGATTCCAGCATAAACATTCCTTGTAGCTCTCGGCCCTTTTTCTTTCTCTATACTCTTCTGACATCAATACCATCCCATCTAATTCTCTTCCCACACCTAGTGGTGCACAAGGCAGACTTTCATCTATTTCCAAAGCTAGTAATTCCCAAAAGAGGTCACTAGTCCATCACCAGAGGGACGCTACTCCACATTAAGTGTGGCTGACCAGGAGTCTCTCCCGATCTTACCACCAGCCATTGACACGTTTGGAAGTATTTACAGGTCGACACATTCAACCAGTTTGATCATGTTATGAGCACACCTTCCTTGGCCATCAAGTCCTGGGATGGTGCTAGAACCTGGAGCTTCTGGTTCAGAGGCAGGGAGGCTTTTTATTCCAGGCCTATTCAACTACCTTCTCTCCTTCATCCAAGACCCACACCTATCCCCCAATCACCAGTAAATGCCTCCCTGGCACGGTGTCACGTTTACCCTCCCTGCCAACAGTCATGAACACCCTCCCTACGTAACCCTTAGGCCCACACCGTGAACTTGCCACCTCTTCTCCAACAGGTGATGGTTGAGATGCCGGTCCCTGTCTTTCCTATCCCTAAGATCCATGCCCACTTCAGAGTCCCCTCTCACAATCCTAAGCAGCCCTTCACCCACTATCGACAAATTCTCACCCTCCCACTCTACCACATCTCACTGCCCCTTTTATACTGTGACTGTTCCCTCCCATCACATATGCCTTGGGATCCCCCCATCCCCAAGATTCCACCATTGATACAACTGACCCCTCTCTCTGAACTCTTCCCTCCACTCATGGTCCTCATCGCCAAACCTCATTCATGATCACCTTGGCCACTCCGCCGCTAACAATTTCTTACTGCCACCGCAGCATTTGCAATGCACCCTGATATATTCTACCACTGCACCCAATCATGACCCCCAGTGGCTTTATTCTTCCTCCTCCCACCTTACCAAGCCCGCTTCTTTGTGTCAGTCCTCTCCTCCATGTGCTCCATAACCCACCACTCCCCTAGTCACTGAGCACCTTCCACCTACTCCAGCTATCCAGCTGCTGCTCCAGCTATGCATCCCGGTAAGTACCAACATGTGGACTCCATGCTTGTCCGGTTGTGTTCTGGACTGGACTGAAATCCCGCTGAGGAGGTACAGTTGATCGGACTGGTTGGGGGGAGTGGGTTCATTTCAGTCGGTATTAATTTGAATCCTGACAATGGTCTTTGAGGAATGCTGAACAGCCATTATCCCACCATAATGGTCGGGATCAGAGGTTCCGGCCATTGTTTTTCGTCGCTGGAAAACTAATCCTTTACTCTCCATTTTATTGTCCATCTCAACCCCCACCAATGGCCGAAGGGGACAATTCTGCTGTGTGTCTCCCAAAATCCCAGAAATGCATTGCAGGTACACCAGCCTGTAAACAGTTGAGCTGTAAACTGTCTATTTACTTTGAAGATGAAAGTGAGTTCGGGTCAAGGATAGCTAATTAGGATTTCTACCTGGAAGCAAGACTAATGGGTTTCGTGTTCCATTGGGGAGGAGGGCAGCAGAAGCCACCTTTGAGATCAGGTTACAGGCTTCCCTATGAATCAATGAATATCACAAACAGATAGGCATTTCGTAGTCAGCAAGAGAAAGGTTGCTTGTTTTTGTGAACTACCCAAAACCAGATGTGGGAGGGTAATCATCTCTGGTTGAAGAGATACATCCTGCAGCCATGGAAGGACAACAGGAGATTTAGCTCAGCATGACTGGGGAAGAAGAATAATCAGAACAGGCTTTACTGCTCATGGTAGATTTAAGAAGCTCTCTGAAAACTAAAGAAAGGACCTAGATATTGTCATGAAAGTTACTACTTGGCGAAATGGAAATACGGGAACCTATTAGAAGCTGGGAGCAAATGTGAACTGTTTCTTATAGGCACCATAATTGTGTGGAAAGTATGATGTGTATTAATGATAAAAGGGGAATGTTCCTCTCTGCAGTTTAAAGTATAAGGTGCCTACAAAAAAAAGGGTTTAGTCAATAGTCTTTTTTATTCATTTGTTACTGTAAAAGTTTTCAAAGGTGAAATCTTGTCACGTCATTCTTTCAGCTGAGAATTGGAAGTTCAAATATCCATTTAAAAGTTATTGGTCTCTATGGAGATAACAAAACTGGGGGCCCTTTGTGGGATTTTTAATCCATAGGCTGAGATGAGTAAAATAGACTTAGCCGGAGTTTACTGTATAAGATTTCACTGTGACTTTTTTGTTGTGTCACTGAAAAGTTAAGAATAGCTGTATCCATGACCAAAAAGAGAGGATTTGTCTTTTCGTGCTTTGCAACAGTTAATTTAAAATCCAAGACAGAAAAGTTAGGAATACATTTAAAAGTAGGCACAATGAAAGCAATAATAGCTGAAGTATAGGCTCATCAGTTGAATCTTGAGGAAGAAAAGAGTAATGCAGGTAAAATGCAGATTGAGTTGGCTGGGGCTCAGGAAACAAATGTAATTGGAGTAAAAAATGCAAGAACTTGAATTAGAATTTCAGAGGGAGAAACAAAGAGAGTTTCAAAAGAATTTAAACTGTGCTCTAGCCAATATATCTGTTATTGTAACAATGATATTGAAATTGCCAATTAATCATGTTGATTTAATATGAGGAAATGACTTCACAGGTTATAAGGTGTTGCCTTCACATGGGGTGGGAGGCAAGACTATGGAAACAGACCATGCACCCAAATAATCAGTGACTCTTTGTAATACAAAGCTGTTTTCAAATCAAAAGCTTTGAGAGTAAAGAACCCTGAACGTCTTTGACCGGCAGCAAAGCGTTAATGACATTGGTATGAGATTGGAGTCATTTGTAGGCCATGTGAGTGAGGAGAGCAGCTTAACTTTCCTGTAAGGAAATTAGTGAGCCAATTATGCCATAACAACAAATAGTTTCCTATCACCTTTAGTGATGGCAGTTTGCATTGATAGGTTTTTAAAAACTGAATTAAATTTCTCTTCTATGTCTATAATGCTCTTTACTCTTTACTTTCTGTGTGTGTTGCATGCTGGGCACGGGGGGGGTGGGGGGTGGGGGGGGGGGTGGCTGGGGACGAATGTTACCGTCTTGCCCACCACAGGAATCGGAGCAGGCAAGGGGCGGACCATGGAAATGTCCGTTGGCCTCGGGTGGGATTTACCGGTTTCGGGGCGAGTGAGACCAGAAAATCCCACCCTGACTATTTGTGTCAGCCAATGGAATCTGGTGGAAGTGATCAGAGCCTCAGCCATTGGCTGCAGAACCAGTGAAATGTTCGTGTCATTGGTTTTCAAGAAGGCTCAAAACTTCCTGTGCCCCTCAGGAATGAACAGACTGGAACCTTACCTCAGAATCAAAGATCTTGGGGGAGGAAATCTCACCCATCCAGAGCTGCTGGCCAATCGGAGGCTGGCAGTTTACATCGAGAGGTGGTTGCTTCTGTCAGGACGACACCTACCCAAAGTCTCAGATTGAGAAGGGACTTAAGCACTGGTGGTTTTTATTTTTGATTAATGGAGGGAAAGGGGTCATATTGTGGGGGACACTTGGTGGGGGGAAGGGGCATTGGTAGTGAGGGCGAATGGAAGGCCCATAGTGGGCATCCCTCCTTTCCAATGTTGGGTCCCTTAATCAGGCAATAGGTTCCCTGGGAGCCCACAGGAAGATACGCATGGGTTTGCTCATCATCCTCTGTGCACGGCGAGCGCCCTGCCCATAGCTGGGTTAGATGGTATCCTGCAGCAGCAGCAGGATAAGATCCTTAAGGGGGCAACAATTGCCTTACCAACATGGAAGTTATGGGGTAGGAGCAGGAAGGTGCAGCCTGTTCCCCACACCATTCGCCCCCCCCCTTCTCTGCCCCATCTGACTAAATGCTCCCCAGCACCAAACTCACCATGGGGCAAAAAAATAAAGGGGAGCTCCGGTTCTGACCAGGATGAGAGGAGTTTCCACTTGGATTTTCACAGTAACTTCATTGCAGTGTTAATGTAAGCCTACTTGTGATGCGAATAAATAAACGTAAACTTTATCTAGCCCCACTACTCTACAGGTTGCACCATTCATGTAAATTCACTCACCAAAGTGGCCAATTATTTACCTTCGTTAATGTTAGACCCGGAAGAAAAGGTTTTAACCAGGCTTTGTTCAATAAACTCAGAATGATTGATTTGTTAGAAAAAGAAACTTATTTTTTAAAGCAAGTTACAAGAATAGGTTAACACGTAATTGTACTCTGGAAGTATACCAAGATATCACTTTTAAAATTCCCCAGAGAATGCATGCACACGCGCGCGCATAACGATGGTCAGTTGTTGAATTTTGTTTGTTAAAGAAACTGAACAAAGTTTATTTCGGACAACGCAGCTTTTTCTTCCCAACATCGATCCGGGTAAAGACAAGAATGTAGACCAAGTGGATCTGCAGCTCCACGAATGAAACTGTCTCACAAGCTTGTTTCTGCAAGGAAGGTGCATGAAACAGGCAAACCTAAAAACAGGAGAGCATTGTGTTTCCTTTCCCTCTATCCCACTGTTGCCAGGACTCCAAGAGATCACTAAATCCCACTGCCTGATTGAATCAATGAAGCAACCTTACTGAACTGATCCAAACATTCATCTGCAGCTCGTTTTACCAGGAACATATTTATAGTGGCCCTTCCTTCCTGGGGATGGGCGGGGAGCTCCATTGATGGCATTCTCTTTCACCTCAGCACTGCATTGTTTCAAGTCAAAACACATTCAAAGCTCTGTGATACTATAACATTAGCATGTTAAACATCACAAACAGGGCTATTCTTCATTAAGGACATGTTAATAAAATAATGGAAACTAACCCACCTTGAGCCTTTCAGTACAAAACTCGTCATTAAGATGTACAGTTTTGTGCAGGGAAACAATTGGAAAACCATGCCCATTTCATCTATTTTTCTGACGTCATCTGGTGCCTGACTCTCATTAGTCATGGTGGGGAAGCAGAAATTGCCTAAGCCATCATGTAACACGTGGCCCTTGCACAATATATTTCTCCATGATATATATTAAATTATGAAACTTAAAGTTTCAAATGATCTATTATTCATACGAGCTAGGCACATCATCTTTACGAATATTAAATCATGGAGCTTTCTTTTAATGTTAAAATGACTCATGTAGATTCCATAAAAGTGCATTCATAGAGTGGTTTCAATAAATATGAAATTTAATGATCATAATAAAATGCCAACAAGTGATTTTGTTTCTTGTTAAAAAAAACTCTTGAAATTGACTGCTGTTTTGAACAGTGGAATGGTGGAAATTTACATGTATGGCTCCTTACCTGGTGGAGAGACATTATAAAAAGTTGAGGTACAGTTGGGTGCAGGGATAGATACACTGGTGTATAAGATTGAGATAATTTGGGCGTAGCACAATCGTAATTAAATGATAGAATGGTTACAGCACGCAAGGAGGCCCTTTGACCCTTCTGGCAGGACTTTACAGCCTTGCTCATCCCGAAACCATAAAATCCCACCATAGATCAACGGACCTTCCCATTGTCCGCCCTCGCCCCCTCCGATTCCCATCCTGGTGTGGCAGTAAAATTCTGGCCTTTGTGTGTACAGTTCCAGCTGTCTGCAAGTACATCTCACCCCTGCTTTTTCTCTGTGACCTTGCACCTTTTTTGTTCCCTTCACATAAGAATGCCACTGTTGAATCTGTCTCCACCACGCTCTGAACTTGCACATTCCAGATTCTAATCACATGCTGTGAAAAGAAGGCTTTTCCTTGTGTCGCTTTTGCTTCTTCATAAGTCAATGTCCTCAGGTTCTCGATCCTTCTGCCAATGGGCACAGTTTCTCCCTGTCTAACTCTATCCCCCATGATTTTGAACACCTCGTTCAAATTTCCTCTCAGCTTTCTCTTCTCATATGAGAACAGATCTAGTTTGTCCAAACGATCCACATAACTGAAGTCCTAGGGGGAACTAGTCTGATAAATATTTTCTGCATCCTGTCAACTGCCTTTTTAACTGTATGCTTATTAATCACCTTCTCAATGTGCCATGCCACCTTTAACAGTTATGAACATATGCCTCTGCTGCTGCACTCATTTAGAATTGTATCCTTCATTGTCTATTGCCTTGTCTCGAAGTGAAGCACTTCACACTTCTCTGCATTAAATTTCAGCTGTGGAGATGCTGGTGTTGGACTGGGGTAAACACAGTAAGAAGTCTAACAACACCAGGTTAAAGTCCAACAGGTTTATTTGGTAGCAAAAGCCACTAGCTTTCAGAACAGGCTGTCCCTTCGTCAGGTGGGTGGGAGTTCGAACTCCCACCCACCTGACGGAGGGACAGCCTGTTCCGAAAGCTAGCAGCTTTTGCTACCAAGTAAACCTGTTGAACTTTAAACTGGTGTTGTTAGACTTCTTATTGTATTAAATTTCAGCTGCCATGTGTTTGCCCATTTCACAGCCTGTCTACATCTTCTTGAAGTCAAGCATATCCTCCTCACTATTCACAATGCATCGAAGTTTTGTGCCATCTACAACTTTTAAATTATGCCCTGAACATCCAAGTCTAGGTAATACAGAGCAGATAAAGCAGTGGCCTTGTTACCAATTCCTGGGGAACGCCACTGTATACCATCCTCCAGCCTGAAAAACACTATTCACCACCAATCCCTGTATCCTGTTACTCAGCAAATTTTGTATCCTTGCTGCCCCTGTCCCTTTTATTCCTTGGGCTTTAAATTTGCTGACTAGCTTGTAATGTGGCACTTCATCAAAGTTTTTGGATATTCATGTGCATCATATCAACTGCACAGAATCGTAGAATCCTACAGTGCAGAAAGAGGCCATTCGGCCCCTTTGAGTCTGCACCGACCACAATCCCACCCAGGCCTTATCACCAAAACCCCATGCATTTACCCTAGCTAGTCCCTCTTACACTAAGGGTCAATTTAGCATGGCCAATCTACCTAGCCCGCACATCTTTGGACTGTGGGAGGAAACCAGAGCACCCGGAGGAAACCCAAACAGACACAGGGAGAATGTGCAAACTTCACACAGACAGTGACCAAAGTCAGGAATCGAACCTGGGTCCCTGGCGCTGTGAGACAGCAGTGTTAACCATTGTGCCTCTGTGCCACCCTCATTATCCTCAGCAACCCTCTGTTACTGAAAAACTCAATCAATTTGATTAAAATCAATTTGCCTTTGATAAATCTGTGCTGGTTTTCCTTAATTAATCCACATTTATCCAACTGACTGTGAATTTTTCATTAGATTCTTGTTTTGAAACACTTTTCCCACTATTGAGGTTGAATTGACTGACCTGTGGTTGCTAGTCTTATCCTTACACCTTTTTAGAAACAAGAGTGTAACATTTGCAGTTCTCCAGTCTGGCATCAGCTCCTGGGAGGATTGAATGGATTATTGCCGGGAGCTCTGCAATTTTCACCCTTCCTTCCCTCAGTATTCTCAGGTGCATCTGATCTGGTTATAGTGGTTTAAGTACAGCCAGCCTTTCTGATATTTCCTTTTTTAAATCAATTTATAGCCCATTCAGTGTTTAAACAACTCCATTTTCACCTGTTTTTTGTTGAGGACACTTTAGATTGCACTTTGTCTGGTACCCATCCTGACCTTGCCACCATAGATTGCCCAGCCGGGAGCAAGGAAGGCATTACTCAAGGGTTTGTCCTCCGCAAGCCTCTTCACCGTGTAAAAGTTCCGATCCACAGAGTTTTTTTTGTAGAATGTCTTCTCCAATTTTCTTTTCCCATTGCTGCATCATGAATTAACTACCTGTGATTTCTGTGAAGAGAGACATACGGTCTTATGCAGAAAGAAGCAGAGTATAACTTCCAACCAGTGGTGGGTCTCTTCGTTTGGCAGCCTTGGACTTAATCACATATGGCGAACAAGTAGGGATGCTGGCCAGCACCCAGACTTTAATCTGTGAGCCATCCTGTATGAAGTGAACATTTAAATCTGATTTTCAGGCTTAATGAATAAGCACAGCCAATCTTTTAATATTAGTAACAAAGACATTCATAGCCTTTTTCCATTACATTTCACATATTCTGCTATCATTTAGTGAACATGAGAGCATTCATTCATGTGCAGTGATGACTTGTTAATGGACTAATGTGGGTGTCTGTCTTTGATGGCCATTGTCATCAGTTATTTCCATTAGGGAGGAAAGGCATTAAACATGTGCTATATTTAATTTGATAAAACATGGTGACAGCGAACAAAGTCATTGCTTATAAAGCCATAATTTCCAAAAGCATTACTTCAACATTACATTCTGACTAGATCTCCTGTACAGCTGTATAGGAAGTTGCACTGACAGCATGGGTGGACTTTTCACACTTCATACATGTTAAAAACATCGTTTATGGGACATGGGCGTCGCTGACTGGGCCAGCATTTATTGCCCATCCCTCAGGGGTGGCATGGTGGCACAATGGTTAGCACTGCTACCTCACAGCTTCAGGGACCCGGGTTCAATGCCAGCCTTGGGTCACTGTCTGTGGGGAGTTTGCACGTTCTCCCCGTGTCTGCGTGGGTTTCCTCCGGGTGCTCCGGATTCCTCCCACAGTCTAAAGATGTTAGGTGGATTGGATATGCAAAATTGCCCCCTTATTCTCCCCAGATGTGTAGGTTAGATGGATGGTAAAATGTGTGGGGTACAGGGATATAGTGGGGAGAGGCCCTGGGTACGATAATCTGTCGGAGAGTCAGTGCAGACTCGATGGGCCGAATAGCCTCATCTGCACTGTAAGTATTCTATGATTCTAAGGGAATTTAAGAGTCAACCACATTGCTCTGGGTCTGGAGTCACATATAGGCCAGACCAAGTAAGGACGGCAGATTTTCTTCCTGAAAGGACATTAGTGAACCAGTTGGGTTTCTAAGGACCATCAACAATGTTTTCATGGTCATCATTAGACTTAATTCCAGACTTTTGTTGAATTCAAATTTCACCATCAGCTGTGGTGGGATTTGAATCCAGGTTGGCAGAGCATTATCCTGGGTCTCTGGATTACTGGTCCAGTGACATTTCCACCAGGCCATTGCCTCGCAAGGTGGCACAATGATGTGTACATTCAGTCATGGGAAGGGTTTTTAATTAAATGAACCACATTGTGGGTTACAGGGGCTCACCAGCACATGGACTTCTGAGGTTGGAGTGGCAGAGGAAACGTGGCAAGTTTGGGAGGAAGAAGATAACCTTTCCAGTCGAGCGGGCAAGGATGGAATTGACCGAGAGTGCCAGCAACAGGAGGATGGCCCTCCAAACTGGACACAGTTGACCAAGAGGATGCAGTTTTCAAGAGAGTGGGAAAGGTGAGTCACATAACACTTTCAGGTGCCAAGCCTCACACGTTAAGTTTCCCAACATTCTCACGTACTGGTCAACACACATTGCAGCTCCACTCATTCCTGACACCTCACATCCTCATCTGAACAGTCAACACTCACGTTCACCCTCATTCTATTTCCCTCTTGCACCTATGTCTCACGGTCACTCTCCAAACAGTGTCCTTCCCTCCTTTGAACAAATGCTCTTGCAAACATTCACATTTCCCTGCTTTCTCTTGTTGCAGGAGAGAAGAGTTCACAACTTGCTGACGAGTGGAGACCAGGGAGAGTATTCTTCCAGTGCCAGCTATTGAAGTGGAAGCCCACCTGCTCCACTGGGAAGGAAACCTTCCAAGAGGCTGCAGATGTCATAGAAATCATAGAAATCATAGAAACCCTACAGTACAGAAAGAGGCCATTCGGCCCATCGAGTCTGCACCGACCACAATTCCCACCCAGGCCCTAGCCCCATATCCCTACATATTTACCCACTAATCCCTCTAACCTACACATCTCAGGACACTAAGGGCAATTTAGAATGGCCAATCAACCTAACCCGCACATCTTTGGACTGTGGGAGGAAACCGGAGCACCCGGAGGAAACCCACGCAGACACGAGGAGAATGTGCAAACTCCACACAGACAGTGACCCAAGCCAGGAATCGAACCCAGGTCCCTGGAGCTGTGAAGCAGCCGTGCTAACCACTGTGCTACCGTGCCGCCCCTACCGTGTCATCAGTGAGCGATCATGAAGACATGGGTCCCCTGAGGTACTGGTGCTCAAACATCTGAATTAGGAGCGGGAGTGGGCTCTTCAGCCTTTCCTGTCAAGAAAGCTGATCCTCTGCCTGTAAAACCTGTGTCAGTGTCTCACCTTCTTCCAGCTTGACCTTAATTTCCATCTCCTTTGCCCTGTGGAGGGGCAGATGGCTGAGGCGAAGGCAGCTGGTGCTGTTGATAGTGTTGCTCCTGGTGCTGCTGGAGCTGTTGGTGGTGCTGTAGCCTCTGTTCTCCCTTTTCATCAGGGGTGCAAAGTGGAGCTGCATAAGCTGCTCCCATGCCATGGTGAAGACTGGCTACAGGGAAGTGCAGCTGGTAGTGAGTGAAGGGCCTGACTGCTGAAATTCTTTCCAAGAAATTGGAAATCACCTGCCAAGCAGTGATAGTGCTCTAATGGCACAGTGGTTAGCACTGCTGCCTCACAGCGCCAGGGAATCGGGTTCGATTCCTGGCTAGGATCAGTGTCCGTGTGGAGTTTGTACATTCTCCCCGTGTCTGCGGGTGTTTCCTCCGGGTGCTCTGGTTTTCTCCCACAGTCCAAAGATGTATGGATTAGGTAGTTTGGACATGCTAAATTGCCCCTTAGTGTCAGGAGGACTAGCTAGGGTAAATGCATGCGGTTGTGGGGATAAGGCCTGGTTGAGATTGTGGTCGGTGCAGACTCCATGGGCCAAATGGCCTCCTTCTGCACTGTAGGATTCTATGGTTCTATGGTTCTATGCTTTGAACAGCAGTCTCTCAATGGCCATGACTGGATCTCTTAAACAGTAAGCGTTTTAACAGCACCAGGTTAAAGTCCAACAGGTTTATTTGGTAGCAAATGCCATTAGCTTTCGGAGCGCTGCTCCTTCGTCAGATGGAATGGATATCTGCTCACAAACAGGGCATACAGAGACACAAAATCAAGTTACAGAATACTGGAGACTACACATCTCTTTAACCTATGCTTAATGCTCCCTCCACTCACATTGTCTGTATCTTTAAGATCTGGTTGGCTATAGAGATTCGCATTCTAATCAGTATTCTGTAACTTGATTTTGTGTCTCTGTATGCCCTGTTTGAGAGCAGATATCCACTCCATCTGATGAAGGAGCAGTGCTCCGAAAGCTAATGGCATTTGCTACCAAATAAACCTGTTGGACTTTAACCTGGTGTTGTTAAAACTCTTACTGTGTTTACTCCAGTCCAACGCCGGTATCTCCACATCATTACTACCATCTCTTAAACAGGTCAAAGTCTTCCCAGCTTTTTAAATTTACTGGAGAAGCTCTTCCCTCTGTGGTGACCCTAGTGAGTTGTAGACATAGTGGTACAGCTGTCTTGTTGGGAAAGATGGAACTCACGATTACAAAGGCTCTAAATTGTCTTATCTAACCACACGCCTGACCCTGGATTTCCCCAAAGGACTCGGAACTCACCCTGGGAAAACTGGGAAAGGGCTGGATGCTGTTGTGATCGGGGCCTGACCTCATTTTCCAGCAATTTTCTACCCTGCCTTCACTGGAATCCACCTCCCGCTTGCTGGGAAATCGCTGCCGTTTGGTGTGTAATTTCCAATAGGTTTCAGGTAAATTTTCAAGGTAATTCAGGCAGAACTGATTACATAGAAACTCTTGTGCAAATTTCTTTGCTAGTTTATGCTGCTTCTGTCATTACCCACTGCCAGACATTTACATAGCTCCACCCCAATGCTGAAATCCAGCTACATATGAGTCTCCTGCAATTGTGCAAATAATGCAATGCTATAGATTTACAATATAAAATATAACTGCAGCACAGGCTAATGCCAAACATTTTTTCCTTAATGACGCCTCCTCATCTGGAGACTTCCACCACTTTTCATGTCCAAGCCACTGGGACTGGGATGTGGCTTTTATCACCAAACTACACCTTGGACTGTTCCCTTAATCCTGTGGCAGTTTCTCCTTTGAGCACCTTTTCTTATTCCACGCCTCTCACTTCTCTATTAAAATCCTTGTCCTTTAGCACCCACTGAAGTACTGTGTTAAGTTTGTCACTGTGATATCTTCACTACTTTCCCCCTCAGCATCTGTACCAAGCAACTCCTCATCCTCTGTGATTTCAATTTCTATCTCAATTCATCGTGCTTCCTTTGTTTTGAGTTCACCATCCTCCCAAAATCTTTCCATCCCATATAAAATTATCTATCCGTATTCGTGTCCATCTCTTTGCTCTACCATCTCATGTGGCCTCCCTGCTCCCATGATGTGAATTACCTACGGCTATTTTTGATCACTTCCCTGTATAACCCACCACCCATATCTCACTTCCCTGCCCCACCACATTTCACTCTGATCCTCCTCGAGAAAAACCTGTCCCCAACTCACTCCTCTGGACAATTCCAAATCCACAATTGTCCAGTCTTTGGCCCTCCGTCCATCATGACATTTTTGCAGCTTTTAGTCCACTCAGTCACAGCCTCACCTCTACCTTTCGTACGTTTGGCACTGCAAAAGCAACTACTCTCTCTCCATCTGGCCAGTTTTCCAAAATGTCACTGCCCCCTTAAGCTCACAGCACTCAGCCACTAATCCTTTATGGCACACAACTTATTTAGCCAATCGTCGCCAGATTCGATGGGAGCATATAAAGCAATTGAGATCTCTTGTCCTCGGCCAAAAACCTTCATTATTCAGGATCATCCTGGATTGCAAAGATAACCTCTGTGTCTCCTTGTCACTACAAAGTACATTTTCAGTTTCATCAAACCCTGCGTGGCCATGAGAAGCCATCCATCCACATCCTTCTCAACTGTCTGCAATCTTTGACACCATCCTCTCCTCCCACATTCTCCTTTGTTATTCAGCTGGGTGGGAGTGCACTCACCTGATTCTAGTCTAATTTATCCAGTTGTAACCAGAGATCTACCTGCAATGATTTATTTTCCCACTCCCATATTGTCATCTCTAGTCTCCTCCAAGGATCTAACTTTGGTCCCTCCAGTTTCTCACCTACAACATCTCAGCTTCAGGACATCCTCAGGGTAGTGTCCTCGGTCCAATCATCTTCAGCTGTTTCATCAAAGACCTTCCCTCCGTTATGAGATCAGAAGTCGAGATGTTTGCTGATGATTGCACAATGTTCAGCACTTTTCACAACTCCTCAGATACTGAAGCAGTCCATGTTCAAATGCAACAAGATCTGGACAATATCCAGGCTTGGGCTGACAAGTGGCCAGTAACATTCGCGCTACACAAATGCCAGGCAAAGACCATCACCAAAAAGAGACACTAACCATCGCCCCTTGACGTTCAATGGTGTTGCCATCATCGAACCCCCCACTGTCAACCATTGACCAGAAACCACTGTTTCACTGCTATCCCAGAAACTCAACTGGACACACCACTTAAACACAATGGCTACAAGAGCAGGTCAGAGGCTAGGAATACTGCGATGAGTAACTCACCTCCTGACTCCCCAAAGTCTATCCACCATCTACAAGGCACAAGTCAGGAGTGTGATGGAATACTCCCCACTTGCCTGGATGGTTCAGCTCCAACATTCAAAACGCTTGACACCATCCAGGACAAAGCAGCCGGCTTGATTGGCACCACATCCACAAACATCCACTCCCTCCACCACTGACCCTCAGTCAGCACAGTAGCAGCAGTACATACTCTCTACAAATTCACTGCAGCAATTCACCAAAGTTCCAAAGACAGCATCTTCCAAACCCACAAACACTTCCATATAGAAGACAAATGCAACAGACACATGGGAACACCACCATCTGCAAGTGCCTCTCCAAGCCACTCACCACTCTGACTTGGAAATATATCGCCATTCTTTAGCAGTCGCTGGATCAAATTCCCTCCCTAATGGTGTTGTCAATCAACCCACAGCACATGGACTGCAGCGTTTCAAGAAGACAGCTCGCCACCACCTTCTCAAGTCCAACTAGGGATGGGCAATAAATGCTGGCCAGCCAGCGACGCCCATGTCCCACGAATGAATAAAAAAAGGAAACACATCAAGGGGGCGATTTTCCTAAAAGTGCTGAATTGTCGAGAAAACTAGTCTAGATCACAACTGCTTTTTCAGTGCAACTTTCGACCTGGAGCTCCGCACTCTGTGCAATGCAGAGGTCCCAATCGTGAATATCATTAAAAACCCAGGGGGGCGGGGCCTTTTCATGCCAGAGTTTGATAGTTCTGAAACTCTGCGCATGCGCAGTGGCCCCGATCTGTCAGTCTCCCCGTTTGCTGGCCAGCTCGATCGCTGGTCCCTGCAACAATTCCTGGGCCAGCCCTGATCCCCCCCCCATCCCGAAGCACCCTGATGCACAGCCCACCCTCCCCAGCAGTAGCAATCCTCCACTCCCCTGCTGACCAGCCCCCCCCTCCCCCCCCGGGTCAGACGCCCCCCCCCCCCCAGGAGGCAAACCCCCACCCGCAGGCCACACCTCCCCAGTCCACCCCAATCCCTGGCCTCCCTCCAGCCCAGACCAATCCTCATGTAGAGTGGCAGTGGGACCCACCACCCCCACTGTTCGTCCCATAGGCCCCACCCACAATAGGACCCCCCCTTGGCACAGCCTGATGCCTGGTGGGCAGTGCCAAGGTGCCCCCTGGGATGGGCACTTTGCCTCTTGGACAGTGCCGGGGGCACAGGCTCACACTGCCAGGGTGCCTATGCACAGGGGGCACCATCCCACACCTCCTGACCCCCTGGGGGGCCCCGATTGCCCCCCCTTCATTCCGTCGGGGTCTCCTGCTCGTCCCCTGAACATGGGGAGCTACTCTAAACCCCGCCGGAATGAAGTATTCCTGGCGGGGTGGGAAGTGCTATTGGGCCCGGCATGGAAATTGCCGGGCCCGGTAATCACATGTGAACTACATTTAAAATACGTTAAAAACAGATTCAAATGACTTACCTCTCTTCCCGCTAGTTTCCAGCATGGTCCTGACTGCAACTGTTCCCTGGCTCTGGGAGACGCGCATGCATCGGGAATGCATGCACGAATCCCACAAAATGGCCGACACGTGATTCTCCCGACTGGACCCGCCAGAAAATGTACGGGTCACAAGGGGAGAATCGCCCCCCAAGGTTCCACATGTATGCTGATGGCATTCAGCTCTAACTGATCACCGCTACCTCAGTTGACTGATTTGTCAGACTGTTTGTCCTCCATCATCCAGTCCTGATGAGCAGAAAAATCCTTGTCCTTCTCCTCGCCGCCCCCCCCCCCCCACCCCCGAATGTCCACAAACTCTGCTCCCTTCTCAACAACTCCATCCCTCTCACTGGTCTGTGACTAAACCAGGCCAAATGGAACCTCTGCATCATATTTGATCCCAAGATGAGCTTCCTCAAACATAACTGCTTCACTGCAAAAGTTGTCTGCTTTCAGCTCTGTAACATCACACTCCATCTATTGCTGAAACCCTTTATCCATGGCCCTTGTTAGCTCTGGACTTGATTATTCAATTCTTGGCTGGTTTCTCATCTTTAACTCCCCCTAAACTTGAACTCTTCTATAACTCTTCCACTCACATCCTAACCTGGTGCAAATCACGCCGCCCATCACCACGGTGTTTACTCATCTACACCGGCTCTCAGTCCAACAATATCTCAACGGCCTTTGGCACAATCGACCACAGGGCCACTATAATACATTGATTGCTATTTTCTTATTAGCATAGCGTTTGTCAAAAGATAAGGAATCTGTTAGATTTCATAAACACCACGGCAAAATCTGATCACTGATCCATTTTCCTACATAGTATAATTTTCAATTGAATAAGCTAATTGCTCTTGTTATTTGATTGTTCAGTTTCTTAAATGGAAATTTCCTATGTTGATATAATATTGAGGTACAAATTTGAAAATGACATCTGTAGAAGTCGAATTTGCAGCCTTTAAAAATGATTTCCAGTAAAATTTTGCCCTCCCCGCACCGATTTTGATCGTTCCATTATTGGTGGCTGTGTCTTCAGCTCCCTAGGCCCTAAACCCTGGAATTCTCTGGCTGAATCACTTGCAGCAGAATTCCAGGGCCCTTGCTGCCAAGACCAGAAAAGGAAGCAGATGAGGCCAGAAAGTACTTGTGCCGCCTCGCACGCTGGTTTCCCCAGTCTGACGTAAGTGAATGAGGTTCACAGAAATTGTCCATTGACTCAACAGGACTGGTGCAGCTTAGACGGCACGGTGGCATACTGGTTAGCACCGCCGCCTCACAACGCCAGGGACCCAGGTTCAATTCTGGCCTCGGGTCACTGTGTAGAGTTTGCACTTTCTCCCTGTGTCTGCGTGTGTTTCCTCCGGGTGCTCCGGTTTCTCCTCACAGTCTAAAGATGTGTGGGTTAGGTTGATTGGCCATGCTAAATTGACTCTTAGTGTCAGGGGGACATGGAGTTATGGAGATAGGGCCTGGGTGGGATTGGTGTCGGTGCAGGCTTGATGGGCTGAATGACATCCTGCACTGTAGGGGTTCTGTGATTCCATGAAAGCCATCCTGTAAAGGGATTCCCCTCCCCTTCACCCCAATCTTGGTGGCTTGGTGATTTTTCAACTTTTCATTTAAATTCTTAGAAAATGTTGCTGGGAGGCACCTTGTGCATTGAAGCACCCTCCCAATTATTTACCCTGTACTGCATCCTGGGCTTCAGATTATTAGTTCAATAACATTACCACTACATCACTGTCTCCCCACTATCTGCTGGTGCAGCATTTGAGCTAGTTTTACCCTGGTTTCTTATGTTCTGAGGTAAGTGAATGAGGCTCACAGGAATTGTCAGTGTAAATTGTTAGCAGCAAGATTGGCATAGAAACTGATTTAAATTTCAGCATAATCTCTGTGTCAATGCGCTCCAGGAATACCAGGACTTAAATCATCCACTTAAATTGGAAACCTCGAACAGCTTCACATCCTGTGTTTAGAGGTCATCTGTGTTTAGTTGGAGGCAACAGCAACCAATGACAGTGCACAGATTTCACATGAATCCAGCTTCAGTCTGCAGACATTGGAGCGCTAGTGCCCACCACACCCGGTCAGCTGGCACCTGGGTGATATAGAATTTACCATCAGAGGGCAGACTAACAAATTCAACTGATTAAATGGGATAGACTGTATCTGTTCAAAAATCAGAACTGGATCCCACAAACTCTTTGCAGCAAACTATTTACAATCACAGCTGAAGAAGGATCTTTTGTCCCGTCACGTCTGTCTCAACCCCATCACCTCAAACTTCCATTTATTGT
Organism: Mustelus asterias; assembly: GCF_964213995.1. NCBI lineage: Eukaryota > Metazoa > Chordata > Chondrichthyes > Carcharhiniformes > Triakidae > Mustelus > Mustelus asterias. The sequence continues at coordinate 80,751,400 of NC_135810.1, forward strand.
GTAGAATATTTACATTTCTCCTGGTACAATTTTCTCATTTCGGCCCTGCAGTGAAAACGTGTGTCTAATTACTGAAGATTTAGGACGGGAATATCCGGCCACGCTCGCCCCAAAAACCGGAAAATCCTACCCCAGGTCAACGGACCTTTGCATGGTCCGCGCACCGCCCCCCCCCCGCCCCCGATCCCCCCCCCCGATCCCCCCCCCGATCCCCCCCCGATCCCCCCCCCCGATCCCCCCCCCCCGATCCCCCCCCCCGATCCCCCCCCCCCACCGATCCCCCCCCCCCCCATCCCCCCCACCCCCCGTGGTGGATGGGACAGTAAAATTCCCCCCGTTGTATCTGATAGCAGGTAGAGATTATTAACGACCATAGCCGGAATTTTCCCCGGCCACTTCCGTCGAAGTCAACGGACGTTTGAATGGCTCGCCACATCTGCCAAGGAGGAATCCAGCCGTGGTGGTTCTGGAAAATTCCGGCCACTAGTCCCGTCTGAAATATGCAGTACTCAAGGTATGTTTTGTGTTTTAATTTATTTTCTACGCTTCGACTGGACTAACCTACACTGACTCACAATTCAACTTTTCATACCTACTCCATTTTCCATTGGACAATCTCCAACTGTTCAGACATTGGTAATCTGTTTAGTAAACAGCTCCCAGTCACCATCCAGATTTGTCTCTGAATTTATACCGGTGACATTTGAAGCAATTCCTCCCTATTTACAAGCCTCCTTCATCCATCATTTAACCTCTGACTTTAATTTGAAGCCTTGCCTGTATTCTTCATTCGAACCTCTGTTCACAAATAAAAGATGTCTCTCTTCATTTTTGCAACACGTAAATTGACTCTCCTCCGTGAGCTTTCAGTGTAGTTTGGCTGCTTCTCTGGAACTATGTCCATTACTGCTAGCACCTTTTCTTCTTCTTCACTGGGTCCCCTTTCTCTCCTGCCTTCACTCTTTCCAGTTTCCCAGCCTTACCGCCCAACATTTCACCTGTTCTGAGCAATGTTCCTTCTAAACTGAATGGGTGCATGACCACATAGCAATTGGGAACATGCAGAGGATAAACAGGTCATGCTTAGAATTCCAATGGCTGGAATTCTCCAGCCAGCAGATTCTCTGGTCCCACTGATGGCGCAACCTCTGCCGTGGGCTTCCCAGCGGCATGGGATGGCTTCAATGGGAACTCTCATTGACAGTGTCGGGACCGGAAGAGGGATTTCCAGGGTGGGACTTGCTACATGGCGACCTCCCATGGGCACAGGGTTCCCAATCATCATTGCCTGACCCAAGTCCACAAGGAGGCGACCAGTTTTTATTGGGCAGTGTCCCCATGTGACATCCCCCCTAATGCTGAGAGAACAGCAATAGCAGTGGTAAGAGCCCCTAGTTGGCCATTAATTGTCCTTCTCCATTCTTGGATGAGTTGGAGAGAGTCAGGAAGGTAACGGGCCCATTTTGATTCCATGTCCGCCCCCCCCCCCCCCCCCCCCCCCCCCACCCCCCCCCCCCACCTCCCAGCCTGTTACTGAGGGTGGAATTAACTTCTGCCTCACTTGTGCAACACTCACTTCCTTTGCCCCACCATTGGCAGCTCGGCCTTCTGGACACAAGACCCTGTAGCTCTTTCCCTTTCCACCTTTCTAAGATATTAGACTTTGAAAATAAATTCACCAGACAATTCTTGCTAATTTCACTTTTAACAAAATATTAAGCAAGACATGTTGGAAAAATCCAGCTGGTCAGACAGTATAATGGAAAAAGGAAAAATAAGGGGGGGAATCTTACCAAAAAATGGCAGACTGTTTGTTCCGGTGAGAAAAACAGCGTGTTTCTCTCCAGATCTTACTGCACTCTGTCAGAAAAAGAAGCTGGACGTGTTTGATGCTGTCTTGTAGAGGGATGGGGCCTCAGCAGGCCAGCAAGGCCCGGCTGCACCGAGATCGGGACATCATGTTTAAAATACATCTCGATAAAACAAAAACATAACCTCCCGCCCAACCCACCATGGAGGTCTCAGCCTCCCACCCAACCCACCATGTGGGGTCTCAGGGGCGCCCCCCACGACTGCTCACGATCAAAGCCCACATTTACCCCCCATCCCCCCGATTGGTAGTGGCATTTATCCCTCTCCCACACGGCCAGCACCGACACCCCCCCACCCACACGGCATCGCCGACATCCCCCCCACCCACACAGCCATCACCGACACCCTCCCCACCCACACAGCCATCGCTGACACACACCCCCACCCACACAGCCATCACCAACACCCTCCCCACCCACACAGCCATCGCTGACACACCCCCCCACCTACACAGCCATCACCAACAACCTCCCCACCCACACAGCCATCGCTGACACACCCCCCCACCCACACAGCCATCACCAACACCCTCCCCACCCACACAGCCATTGCTGACACCCCTCATCCACCCACACGGACATCGCCGACACACGCCCCACCCCCACGGCCATTGCTGATACACCCCCCATCCACACAGCATCGCTGGCACACCCCCATCCACACGGCCATCCCTGACACCCCCCCACCCACACAGCCATCGCTGACTCAACCCCCACCCACACGTCCATCCCCAACACTCCCCCCACCCCCACGGTCATTGCTGGCACTTCCCCCCACCCCCCTCAAACAGCCTTCACTGGCGTCCCCTCCTTCCGCATTCACTCCCGCTCATCACCATATATGAATGAATCCCTCCCACCACTCCCCACCTCATGATGCTCCCTCTAGGGTCTGCTTCTGACACTGCTCCCTGGCACAGGTTGGCATCGCCAGGTTGGTGCCAACCTGTTCCAGGGGCATTGCCCAAGCCACTACCTGGACATGTCCCTCGCCCCAGGGGCTATGCTCACCTTTACGCCCCCAGGGAGATCCCCACGACAGGTTCACATCTGGGTTGAACCTGCTGTAAACTGCGCCAATGTGACATCATGTCAGCACGCTTTGAAAATACGGCGGGTGCTCAATATCTGGCGGGGGGTGGTCTTCAATCATATGGAAATGTCTTTAAATGTTTGTGAATCAGGTGCAGGCCCTCAATGTTGAGGCCGTGAACCCGATTACATCACGGGTGAGGGGGGGCAAAAATTGGAAGTCGCGATCTCGCCAGCGAGAGTCGCGACTTTTGGGTTTTGCCAGATAGTGAGCCCCCGCCGCTATTCTGTGGACGATGAACACGGGCCCAAGATCCCACCCTCGGTTAATGTTTCCGGCCTCTGAACCATCTGAACTAATACAAAAGTGTGAAAACAATTTAGTGAATTGGAAGTAATCTGCATGATTAATACAGAAGTGTCCCGGGATGTGTAGGTGAGAGGGATCAGCGGGGTAAATATGTTAAGTTACGGGGATAGGGCCTAGGTGGGATTGTTGTCAGTGCAGATTTGATGGGCCAAATGGCCTTCTTCTGCACTGTAGGGATTCTATGTCCAAGTGCCCATGAAAGAAGGAGTAACATAGCGTGGTATCACTATCAAGAAGCAGCATAGCGGGAGCTGCCCTGTGAATCATTTGGAAATTAATTTTTTTCCATTGTTTAGACGTAATTATCGTCTGTTGGACACATACCTGATCCAAGTATTGAATATTCAGCATGCCAAATTAGAATTCCCCATCCCAAAGCAAAATATGGATCTAATTTTGTAAATTTATTTTCACAACTTGCAATGTTTTTCATTATAAATGCAATGCGTGGTTCTGGTCTGGTTTTATTATTCTGTGTTATAATGAAAAGTATTTCATTGTGTTATTTTTATTGTGCTGTGCTCTGACGCAGGTAACATATACCACTTTTAATTGCTGACCCCCCCATTAGGACCATCTGTTACATGTCTCACATTGACCTTTGACACTCTGCTTACCTTTATTCTGCCATTTACACATTCTGATCTCCTAATGGCCGCTATCAGCACCCTTCTTAGCCATGATCGCCACCGCCATTTACATTCTCTTTGTCATTTTGTCTATGACATCTTTGTCAATTACACCCCCTCACCCTTATGTATGAATCTCATTCTATTTTCTTTGTCTTCAACTCTGACCAAGGGCCACCCAGACTTGAAACGGTGGCTCTATTCCCTCTCCACAGATGCTGTCAGACCTGCTGAGACTTTCCAGAATTTTCTGTTTTTGTTTCAGATTCCAACATCCACAGTAACTTGTTTTGTTTCAGCACAGATTGAGGCCATTTAGCCTGTTGTGTCTGTGAAAGAATGTTGCATTACAGAGGGATCTGGATGTCCTTGTATATGAATCGCAAATAGTTAGCATGCTGATACAGCAAGAAATGAAGAATCAGATGGAATGACCTTTATTGCAAGGTGAGATGGATTATAAAAGTAGGGAAGTCTTGCTGGAATTATAAAGAGCATTTATGAGACCAGTACTGTGTGTAGGGAAGGATATATTTGCATTGGAAGCAGTTTCTGGGATATTTCACTCGGATGATTCCTGTGGGGGGCTAGGGTTATAGCCCCAACCCAAAGGAGACAAATTTTCTTCCAGAAATTGCACAACTCACATCCAGGACAAAGCAGGATGAAAGCACTAGCCAGAAGTTATCTTTGGTGGCTGAGCATCGATAAGGAAATTGAAAGATGGTTAGTCAATGCCCCAGATGTGAAGCTCAAAAGGCATTGCAGCTGCTGGTGAATATATATTCATGGGAGTGGCCAGGTAGACCCTGGGCAAGAATACATATTGACTCAACCAGGCTATTTATGGGTCATATGTTTCTTATACTAGTGAACACACACTCAAAGTGGTTGGATGTTGTGTTGATGAAGTCCATGATGGCCATTGCTGCTATTGACAAATGGAGGGAAAGGTTTGCCATTCATGTCATCCTGGAGGTTGTAGTGTCAGGCAATCATATACAGTGGAAGAGTTTCAAATATTTGTCAAATCCAATGGTATTTGCCATGTCAGGTCAGCACCTTACTACCCAGCCTCAAATAGGTTAGCGGAACCTGCTGTACAAATGTTCAAGTTGTACAGGGTGAGTAGCAGGGTAAATATGTAGGGTTACGGGGATAGGGCCTGGGTGGGATTGTTGACAGTGCCTGCTCGATGGGCTGAATGGCCACCTTATGCACTGTAGGGATTCTACGATTCTGTGATTCTAAGTCATCAATGAAGAAAAAGGTCTGTAAGCCTCTACCATTACATATAGCCAGTTTCTTGTTATCATACAATACTACGCCAAATATAGCCACCTGAGGTCACTCCAGCCAAGCTACTAGTGAGACGCTGTTTACGATGATCCTTGCAGTAAATTCGGGTTCACCGGGATTCGTTACAGGGATCCCGGTTGTAAATGTGGAACCGGAGCAACCAGCAGTTTCTGTAACTGAGGAGACAGCAGCTACCGAGAAGGATCTCAACCACGGATCGATGAGTTTACATTTCGCATCTGCCCAACCTGATTCTTCATTTGGGTATAATATTCCCAGATTTGGTGGGGAGGGACGAGACTAGGAAAGTCTTTCAGAAAGAAAACCGTGACTCAAGGAAAAACAGCAGAGTTTTCCAAAGTGAGGATCCAGTCCTGGTCAGAAACTTTGCAGCAGGACTGATATGGGTGAGCTGGAAAGATAGTGGAAGGAACAGGACCGGCCTCCTATGTCGTAAAGATACATGGTTGTCGTGTCAAGAAACATGTAGACCATCTGAGGAGAAGAGCAGTGCCTGATACAGAGGTTCAACAGGTGATCCTTGCAGTAAATTCGGGTTCACCGGGATTTGTTACAGGGATCCCGGTTGTAAATGTGGAACCGGAGCAACCAGCAGTTTCTGTGACTGAGGAGACAGCAGCTACCGAGAAGGATCTCAACCACGGATCGATGGGTTTACCTTTCGCATCTGCCCAACCTGATTCTTCATTTCCAGAAAAACCTAGCTGAAAGTTGAGACATTTTACCAGAGTTCAGAAGGTGCTGGATCAACTAAACCTATGACACGTTTTCCTGGTGTTTTCCTGATGCCTTTTGCAGTGTGTTGCCTATGTTAATGATTTTTTTTTGTTTTCTCCGTAGGTGAATTCAGGGGGGAAGGAGTGTGGTGGCGCGACCCGTTTAAGGGGGCGTTTCCTGAGGGCCTTGTGAGTGAACTGGAGCCTATGGAATGTCAAGGTGGGAAGCCAAGTCAATCAGGTGCAAGGGCGCATATCTTGGGTCGGGGAGGATCCTCAGTGGGAGCCAGGGAGGAGTTCTGTACAGTCACATAATTTACTCTGCCTGGCAATTTTATTGTAAATACCAATTTATTGTTGGCAATAAAGCCTTTGTTACTTTGAGCCACATTGAGTCGCCCTCGATTTATTACAGTTTCTCCATTAGTGGCTGTTACTGCTGTTAGAGCCCTAAGCCCTGGATTTCTCTCACTGAACCTCTCTGCCTCTCTGTTTCCTCCTTTAGGAAGCTCATTAAAAACGATCTCCACACCGGTTCTAACATCTCTCTATGTGACTTGATATCAAATGTTGTTTGATAACTGCTTCTGTGAATTGCCTTGGGATGCAGCAATCAGCACTCCTGTCCCTGTTTAATGCACGATTTAATCATTGCAAATTGTTATCACTGTACCTGACCTGAGAATGATGCTGTACCAAGTTTCTACATGTACCACGATTATTGCGAAAAAAAGAAGCAAATTTGGAATATTTGCTGTATTTTTAAGAGATCAATATGAAAACAATCACTGGTAGTTTATTTACTCCAATCTTCTTTCACTAAGTTTATGTGGCTAATTGCATTTTATTAATGAAGATAACATTCATGAAAATGTATTTCAGGATAAAACATTGCGGTGCAACTACCTCCACTTGAAAAATCTATACGTTAAACAGGAGGACCACTGATCACTATAAAGGCAATTTAAAGGCAACCAATCCCTCCTTAAAATGGATTGAATTGGCCTTAGATGGACTACAGCATAGATTTACTGGAATGGTGCTAGGTGCTCCCTTCAGGGGGAGGGAACAAAGCAGGGGACTGTTTCCAGGCCCCAGCCCACACTGCTGGGAAACAACCACCCATTGGGACTTTCAAGGGGGTGACTCACAAGCTGGAGGACCAATCAGACTGTTATTGGTGGGTAAGGGGGTGGGCACTTCAAGTTGGCTGGATCTTCCAATTGCATAAATCTAAACTATACAATGGGTCTTGCATCCAGGTCACCATTGTGGGTTACTGGGAAACCCCTCTACAGGGCAGCTGGAGGCAGGGAGGGAGTCCAGGCCCCCTTAAAGTGCTGCCACCCCCATGCACCCCCCAATCTCCCCCCCCCTTACCCTCCTCCAGCCTGCTGTGAGGTCTCTTCCAGACACTGAAGCTAGTCCCCATTACCTGGAACTTTCAAATTGGCTTCCTTTAATTAGCCTTAAGTGGCTTTTAATGAGCTGTGTCAGCTGCTCCCCCATTCCACCTCCACAGGAATGGTCCAGAGGCAGGATCGAGCTGGGGAACCAGCATGCCAGTCAGCAGGGATACTTGTAGCTCCTGCCAGTGTTTGCCAGTGCTGTTGAGGAGGGTTTAAACTAATGTGGCAGGGGGTTGGGAACTGATGTAGGAAGTCAGAGGGAAGTAAAGTGGGAACAGAAACACAAGGCAGCAAGGGGAAAAGTGGAAGGCAGAGAGAAACCAAAGACAAAAATCAAAAAGGGCCACAGTATTGGTTAGGTGCATTGGCCAGGCTAAATTCTCCCTCAGTGTACACGAACAGGTGTGGCGACTAAGGGAGTTTCACAGTAACTTCATTGCAGTGTTAATGTAAGCTTACTTGTGACACTAATGAATAAATAAACCTTAATATTGGAGTAGGGGGTTGACCATTTAAGACAAAGATGAGGAGGAATTTCTTCTCTCAGAGGGTAGTGAATCTATGGAATTCTTTACCGCAGAGGGCTGTAGAGGTTGGGTGGTTAAACATGTTCAAGGAAGTGATCGATTTTTAATCAGTAAGGGAATTAAGGCTTATGGGGATAAGGTGGGAAAGTGGAGTTGAGGATTATTGTATCCAATCAGCCATTACTGAATGGCGGGACAGAATCGCTGGGTGGAATGGCCTCCTTCTACTCCTACAGCCAGTGGTCAATTGTCACCTGCAAGAAGGCCAGTGAGTTGGAGGAATTCAATAGGGATTACAAAGGTTGGAGAACCGTGGAATTCCTATTTGAGCCCTCGTCGCACTGGTGGGAAGCGATCAAACCCAATATCAGAGGTTCATCAGCCTCAAAGGCGTTCAAAAGGTGAGAGAGGGAGACAGAGTGATTTGCTCCAACTCCAGGAAAATGTGCAGAATTTACTCCTGTGGTTAAAATGCAAGCAGTGGGTGGAAGGAGGCCCTTAGGTGGCCACTAATTGGCTGTAAAATTCAGTTCACAAATTTCATTCTAATTGTTATTGTTAATCCAAATGATAATGTAACTATATTGGAGTAATGTGTCAATGAATACTTCAGCAATAAATTCCCACTGAAGAGAAGATGAAGTCGTACATTTCTGCTTCAATTGATTCAGCGCAGGGCTACAGGTTGAAACTTTTAATTGAAGCTCAGGTGGATTTTCTCAAAGAGACTTCTAATGAGCGAAATATTAACATTATAATGTTTGAAGGAGTGAGTATCTTTGGAATTAAACTCTACTGGGTATTACAATGTGACATTGTAATAAGGTAATTTGCCACAACTCACTCATTGTGATTGAATGATGCTAAGCTCATGGTTATATCTCAGGTACATCACAGAATAACAATTGATCCAGCAATTCATTCTACGTTGCAATCGGCCATCCATGACATGAACTGAAGTGGATTATAAGCCTATCGGAGAAAGGAGTGTTTTTACTGATTGCGATGTATGTAAAACCTTTATTAAAAGTATTACAGCACCTTAATTGTCATCCCGCTGTCAATTTTGAGAGACTGGCAAATAATTTAGGTTTGCATTTCAGTGTCGCTCTGTGCCACAGCACTTTTCAAAAAAGATCAGTGGAATTTCCCAATATGTATCCCTCCACCAGCATCATTAAAACAAATTATAAGGCCATTTAGCTCACTTCTCTTTGTGAGACAATGCCCTGGGTTTTGCATTAACAGCAATCATGAGGCAAACAGCGCCTATTGTTTTAAACAGTAAATAAAACAGCGACTTCTGAAGTCTGCACATATGCAGCTAAATCTCAAAGCCACTGTCCAATTTCCCCTGCTCATCCACAAGCTGAAAACCACTGGTACCGAGTGCCAATAAATGTGGTCCTTAAAATACATCAATGGCATTAGGTTAATGCGCTTACCCATTGATTAAACACTAAACACCCAGAAAGTGTTAGGGTTAGTGCATTCAGACATTAGTGATTTTTTAAAAACTGTGGGCCCTATTTTACCATTTTGATTCTAAGTGCTGGGTGGACTTGGAACTGGGAGTGTTTCAGATCTGACTTTTAGACCCGTTCTCAGGCGCCCCCATACGCACTCTGCCTGAAAAAATCTCATCGATTCCGAATCGCACTGCACAAGCCTGTGGGCGGGACTTAACATGTCCGAATCGGACTTCTATGGAGCATGTCCAATTAACGCTGATTCTGGATGGGCGAACGCGGTGGTAAAGGGGGAAGTGCCGGTAAAGTTGGGTGGGCAGCCCATTAAGTCAATTTAAATGCATGCGGCCATTTTTGGGCCTTGGTAAAGGGTGAACCAGCGTGGGCACAGATCGCGCTACTCAGCTCACACCCGACTTTACCAATTTTTCGCACCCAAAAATGAGCGCAACATGATGGTAAAATCAGGCCCTGTGTGTTAACTCTTAATCATTACTGAAACAAACTACTGACACTGAAAATTTAATTTTGCAAGCTTGGAATCTCATTCCTTCAGAATGTGAAAGATTTTCTTTCTGCTCCTTTTATTCCTATTCCAATCCTATCTATTTCCCCTCACTTTATTTCATTTTCTGTGCCTGATTTTTACAAGTCAATAAATATTCTAATTTACTTTCACCTGAGACTCAATGGGTGGAATTTTATGAGATTTTTTCTCAGAGTCCAGCTGGTCTGAAAATGGGAGAATTCCAGATCTGTTTTTTGGGTGGGTTTCCACACACAATCTTATGCAATCAATCTCCAAAAAGATGGGCTCGTTAGTTTCTAGCCAGAGAGGCTGTGAGCAGGGCTTAACTTACCAGCCAGCCTGTAGAGGGAGGTATTGCGCATGAGCAGACCTCTGAAGCGGCACATGCGCATTAACAGTAGCCGGGGTTTGACAGACAGAGAGAGAGCTGTCAGGCCCCTGCTACTGCAGGCAGCCTCAAACAACAAACCCCGCCCCGCAATCGTGGGGGCCCAAAGCCTGAAGTGCAACCCCCACCGACCCCCCCCGCCGCCCAGACCAATCACAGCCCCGTTGCCCATACCGATTGTGGACCCCCTCCCTCCCCCACCAATCGCAGACCCGCCACCCTCCCCCACCGATTGCAGCCCTATTTTCTGCTCTCATGTAATATCACTCCTAATGTTACGCCAGCCGAATTGTTGATGAGTCGATGCTGGAGAACCCGCCTTAGTCTCATTTTCCCAATTTGGAAGGGGAGGGTGGAGGCTAAGCAAGCCTCACAGGAGGAACATCACGATTCCATTAGGGGAGACAGGTCAGTTAACTGGAAAGATTTGGTTTTTGTCCAGAAATTTTGTCCGGAACAGTTTGGGTACCCGGAAGATAAACTGGTCAAGTATCTTATACTACCGATCTGTCGGGCCTGTGAATTGTGGAAGGACATTAATCACATCAGAAATTGGGAACCTGCAGCCCCCACCACCTGTCATCAGGGCTCAGTAATAGAGTCCAGTGGGAGAATTTTCTCAACCCACCCGCCATGTAGCAGGCCGGGGTGGGGGGGTAGGGGGTGGGGGGGGGGGGGGGGGGGGGTGGGGGGGGGGGGCGGGGGGGGGGGAGAGGAGGGGGCGGACCCTGCAAAGGTCCTTTGACCTCGGGCAGAATTTTCCAGTTTTGGGGTGGGCGCGGGGGGAAAATCCCACCCCAGTGTGTCAGCAGCTGAGTCCGCATCTGGCAGAACCTAGTGTCCCCCAGGACCCATCTTGACTGGCAGCTTAAGCAGAGGATGAGGGCGCTGGTTCAACGTCAAAATCTGTCAACCCACCTCCCACTATTGTAGATTCTGATACCTCCCCAGCTTGGGGAACCCTGCGGAGTTGTACTGCTCCCCAAGTGTCCGGAAGTCCCCAGTGCGACTGACTTTATGAAGTTTGCCGAATGGCCCCTTTGTCAATTCTATTTTGACTGTATAGATGTGTATAAGAGTTTCTGTTTGTATTATTGTACAGGAACCTAAGGGGGGGAGGAATGTGGTAGCATGGCCCCTTTAAGGGGTGGGTGTTCGTGGCTCACATGACGTTCCTGGGGTCTATCAGGATGAGGCATGTGAACCGTCACCTATCGGGTGTTAGGATGCGAGTCTTGGTAGGAGGAAACCTTCAATTTGAGCTCGGGAGTCGGGGGCAGTAGATCTGTATCTGTACTGAGCTTGTTTGTATATAGTTCTGCGTATGTAAAGGCAGCAACCTTTTAACTCCTGAAACAAAACCGCATTTCCCTTCATCCTACCATCACATTACCAGTCAGCCTGGAATCGTGCTTTAAATTCAAAATGCATTTAAAATTAAGATCCGTGCCAGAGAAGTGTTATCAATTGCCAAGCAGCTAATGTGAGCAGACGGTAGTTTCACTTTGCCGTGCTTCAAGTTGGACAAGGAAAATACAGGCCATAGACTCTGTTTCAGCTGTTGGCTTTAACTACGTGCAGGCAAATGCTGGATTGTTAAGATCAATGTTGAATGCACACCCATTTATTTCTCATCATCTCTATAAATGTCATGTCAGTAACTGTTTTCTCGTGTTTTCCAATAAATTGATATGAAAATGACATGGAACTATCTGCATGCAAGTTCTGCATTGCCACTTGTGGAATCAGTGAATAGAGATGCATTGTTTACATGGCAGAGAATTCAATACAATTGACATTTCCAAATTAATCTATTTGGCAAGCTGTTTCAGGGGCTTACTTGCTGGCTCACGTATTCATGTTAATTTGTTACGAATTCTACCTTGAATGAGCTATATCTGCCTTCAAAGAGCAGCACTTTGAGGACAATCTAATGATGATGAGGGACAGGCCAAAGAAGATTTGTGAAGAGTCCTCATTATAATGTGCAGGAAAACTCGAGCCTGTTCTCCAATTATGTCAGCAGCAAAGAGATGCAATCTGTGATTGAACATTGCTGCTTCTATCCCTCCGCCATTGCCAATTAATGTAATTTGGACATGACATTGAAATGCTGACATCATTTCCAACGGGACAACAGAGTGGAGCAAAGAATAAGAAGAACAATGAGACGTTTGGTTTAGAAGAAATGATGGCTCTTTTACTTGTAGCACTGAGAGAGATGCCAATTGTGTTTTTTTAAAATACTTTATTTAATGTTTGTAAATCCATTAAAAAAACAATAATGTTTTGGATTTTATAAATAGCGATAATAGGCTGGATTTGCAACTTGGACCAGAATTCTCTGCTCTCGCACCACTGCCGCTACCAGCGAGAATGGCGAATTTGGCGCTCCACCAAATTTCCATTCACAGCAACGGGACTTGAGAATCCCAGCTGCAGGCGAGGTCGGAGAATTCCAGCCTTAATATCTGGGCGTACAGCTTTGGATTGACAACATGTTATAGAAACCACACCTGATTTTCATTTCCAGTCACAGTAGCTTCATTGCAATGTTAATGTAAGTCTATATATGACACTTATAAATAAACTTTAAACTTTAAGCCAGCTTTACACCTGAGTAAACTGGAGATTTTCCTCAATGATATATTTGTACAAGCCAATGGTTAGATCACAGTTTAATTGTGTGCTGTTTTAGAGCAACGCATTGCAGCCAATGTGGATTCACCAGGACAATCACAGGGATCAGAACAAATAGTGCAATGATTCAATGAAAAAGGCAGGGGGGATGCCAGGAAACATACGTAAAGATGTTGTCTCAACCTAGAACACATGCAAAGCTGTGAAGGCAACATATTATAGACAGCGCTAAACATCCCACAACCAACAGATCAGATCCAAGCTCTGCAGTGCTGCTACATCCAGTCGTGAATGGCGGTGGGCAATTAAACAACTAACTGGAGGAGGAGGCTCCATAAGAATCCCCTTCCTCAATAATGGAGGGGCCCAGCACATCAGAGCAAACAACATGGGTGAAGCATTCGCATCCATCTCGAATCAGGAGTGCTGCCTCCTGAATCAGTATACCCCCAGTCTTCAGCCAGCTCCATCCCCTCCATGTAATCTCAAAAAACAGACAAAGGCACTCGATATTGCAAAGGTTGTAGGCCCTGACAACATGGCGCCAATAGTAATGAAAGTGGGTGCTCAAGAAATAGCCATGCCAATTGCCAAGCTGTTCCAGTCCAGCTACAATACTGGCATCTCCCCAGCAAAGTGGAAAATTGTCCAGGTACATCCTATCCACAAAAAGATGACTCACCACCATCTACTCAAGGGCAATTAGGAAAATGCAATAAATGCTGGACTAGCTAACAATACCTACATCATGTGAAATAATACATTTTAAACAGCAGGTCAAATCCAACCTGGCCAATTACCGCCCATCAGTCTACTCTTGATCAACGATAAAGTTTGGTTTCATCAGTCAGAACATTGAATACAGGAGTTGGGACGTCTTGTTAAAGCTGTACAAGACATTGGTAAGGCCACACTTGGAATACTGTGTGCAATTCTGGTCACCCTATTATAGAAAGGATACTATTAAACCAGAAAGAGTGCAGAAAAGATTTACTAGGATGCTACCGGGATTTGATGGATTGAGGTATAAGGAGAGGCTGAATAGACTGGGACTTTTTTCTCTGGAGCGTAGGAGGCTGAGGGGTGACCTTATAGAGGTCTACAAAATAATGAGGGGCATAGACAAGGTAGATAGTCAATATCTTTTCCCAAAGGTAGGGGAGTCTAAAACTAGAGGGCATAGGTTTAAGGTGAGAGGGGAGAGATACAAAAGTGTCCAGAGGGGCAATTTTTTCACACAGAGGGTGGTGAGTGTCTGGAACAAGCTGCCAGAGGTAGTAGTGGAGGCGGGTACAATTTTATCTTTTAAAAAGCATTTAGATAGTTACATGAGTACAATGGGTATAGAGGGATATGGGCCAAATGCGAGCAATTGGGATTAGCTTAGGGGTTTTTCAAAAAAAGGGCGGCATGGACAAGTTGGGCCGAAGGGCCTGTTTCCATGCTGTAAATCTCTAAGACTCTATGACTCTATGATGGAAGGGTTCTTTAACAGTGCTATCGAGCGGCATTCACTTCGCAATATCCTGCTCACTGATGCTCAATTTAGGGTTCCCCAGGGCACTCATTTCCTGACTTCATTACAGCCTTGTTCCAATCATGGGCAAATGAGCTGAACTCAAGAGGTGAGGTGAGAGTGACTGCCCTTGATATCAAGGCAGCATTTGACTGAGTATGATATCAAGGAGCCCTAGCCAAACTGGAGTCAAAGGGAATCAGGAGAAAACTCCATTGATTGGAGTCACACTGGCACCAAGGAAGATATTTGTGGTGGTTGCAGGTCAAACATCTCAGTCCTGGGACATTGCTGCAGGTTTTCCTCAGGGAAGTGTCCTAGGCCCAACCATCTTCAGCTGCTTCATCAGTGACATTGCCTTCATCGTAAAGTCAGAAGTGGGTGATTCACTGATGATTACACAATGTTCGACATCACTCGTGACTCCTCGGATACTGAAGCAGTCCATGTCGACATGCAGCAAGACCTGGACAATATCCATACTTGGAGTGCCAACTGGCAAGCAATCAATGTCTTTCTCCAACTAGAGAGAATTTAATCCTCTCCCCTTGTCATTCCATGGCATTACCATTGCTGAACCGCACCCCATCAACATTCTGAGTGTTACCATTGACCAGAAACTGAACTGGACTAGCCTATAAATACTGTGGCTACAAGACCAGGTCAGAAGCTAGGGATTCTGTGGCAAGTAACTCACCTCTCGATTCCCCAAAGCCTGTCCACCATCTACAAGGCACAAAAAGTTTTAAAGTTTAAAGTTTATTTATTAGTGTCACAAGTATGCTTACATTAACACTGCAATGAAGTTACTGTGAAATCCCCTAGTCGCCACACTCTGGAACCTGTTCGGGTGCACTGAGGGAGAATTTAGCATGGCCAATGCACCTAACCAGCACATCTTTTGGACTGTGGGAGGAAACTGGAGTACCTGGAGGAAACCCACGCAGACACAGGGAGAACATGCAGACTCCGCACAGACAGTGACTCAAGCCGGCAATCGAACCTGGGTCCCTGGTGCTGTGAGGCAGCAGTGCTAACCACTGTGCCATCCTAGAAGTGTGATGGAATATCTCCTTGTGCTTGGATAAATGCAGCTCCAACAACACTCAAGAGGCTAAACACCATCCAGAGCAACGTAGCCCAATTGATTGGCCATCCACCAACTTAAAAATTTGCTCCCTTCATCACTGATACACAGTGGCAGCAGTATGCATCATCTACAAGCTGCACTGCAGCAATTCACCAAGGCCCCGTCAACAGCAACTTTCAAACCCAAGTTCTCCATTACTTTGAAAGACAAGAGCATCAGATGCATGGGAACACCACCATTGCAAGTTCCCTTCCAAACAACACACCACCCTGACTTGAACTATATCTCTGTTCTTTCACTGTTACTGGGTCAAAATCCTGGAACTCCCTCCCTAACAGCACCATAGGTGCACCGACAGCATATGGCCTGCAGTGGTTAGAGAAGTTGGATCACCTCCACCCTCTCAAGGGTAATTAGGGATGGGCAATAATTGCAGGCATAGCCAACGATGCCCACATCCTGTGAAAGAATAAACTAAAAGTAATGAGAAGTGCCTTGAGAGACTAGGGGCGGGATTTTCCAGCCGCGCTCGCCCCAAGTCTGGAAAATCCTGCCCGAGGTCAATGGACCTTTGCGTGGTCCATGTTCCACCCGCTACAATTACCGTGGCAGGCGGGACGGGAAAAATTCTGCCCCAGGACTTACTTCCACTGGGGCAAAGGAAACTAAGTGGATATTTAAAAGAAATGTTTTAAATTATAAAAGTTTTTGATAGGCATAATACATGGTATGGTGGCACAGTGGTTAACACTGGGTGGTTCACAGCGCCAGGGACCTGAGTTAGATTCCAGCCTTGGGTGACCATCTGTGTGAAGTTTGCACGTTCTCCCTGTAGGTTTCCTCCAGGTGCTCCCGTTTCCTCCCACACTCCAAAGATGTGCAAGTTAGGTGGATTGACAGGTTAGAGGCTCAGTTGCCCCTTATTGTCCCGAGATGTGTAGGTTAGGGGGATTAACAGGGTGAATACTTGGGGTTTCGGAGATAGTGCCTGGTTAAGCTGCTCCGTTGGAGAGTCGGGGCAGACTCAATGGGCCGAATGGACCCTGCACTGTAGGGATTCTATGATTCTATGATAATGAGGAAAGACAATTTCTACCAGAAGTGAGGTGATGATCAGGTATCTTCAATTTAAATTCATCATCATTAGGAGAATAAGCTTCTTTGGGGTGGCACGGTGGCACAATGGTTAGCATTGTTGCCTCACAGTGCCAGGGACCTGGGTTCAATTCCAGCCTTGGGTCACTGTCTGTGTGGAGTTGGCACGTTCTCCCCGTGTCTGCGTGGGTTTCCTCCGGGTGCTCCAGTTTCCTCCCACAGTCCAAAGATGTGCAGGTTAGGTTGATTGGCCATGCTAAATTGTCCATTAGTGTCAGGGGGTTAGCAGGGTAAATATGTGGGATTGCGGGGATAGGGCCTGGGAGGGATTGTTGTTGGTGCAGGCTTGATGGGCCTAACGGCCTCTTTCTGCACTGTAGGGATTCTATGACTCTATCTCTAAACTAGGAAAGCAGGAAGATTTGGAATTGAAAGGATTGACTACTAAACCCCAGCTAACACGTGACATTTCTTCAGTGAGTCTGTAGCAACAAACCTTTCGCTCTTATTGTTTGACTGAAAGGCTGATGACTGGAGAGTTCTGCTAAGTGCTGAATCAATTACAGAATGCAATTTAATCAGAGCACCCTTGTGGACTCCAGAGACTGCAATTACTTCTGAATTGCCTGAAAATAAAAGGCCTCTTGTAAACTTTTATGAAGTGGTTCTATTTACAGATAAGAAAATCATGGTCTAAAAATTGGATTGGACTATTATTCAAGTACAGAGTTCACGATTCGTGTTCAGGCTGTGTCAATTTCAGTGGAGATGGGCATCATGCAAACTTGGTGCTGCCACACCACCTACATGCTAATATTGTTGGGAGCGAGTAACTCACACACTGCTGGCTGCCTCTGCATGTTGGCCTGTTGCCTTTGCTCTCAGTAGGGAGGCTCGCAGTGTTATGCTGACAGCACTTGGTGACGGCAGTCTCTTATTCTTAAAGGCAGTCTGTCCCTCTTAAAGGGATGCCGTACAGAATGACAGGAAAACTCTGCTGAATGCTTTTGCTACAATTCTAAATGAGAAGTGGAACACCATGGCACAAAGAGAGCTCAGGAGTCACAGATGCAGCACTGGAGTTCTTAATAGTGGAGGTGGACAAGAGGAGAGTCACTACGTTTCTGCGGGGTCAAGAGATCTGAAAGGACATCTCTCAGGAGTGATTTGGAGCAGATGGCTAGGGGGTCAATTCCCAACATCTGGATTAAAGGACCTGGCAGCAGTGCCTGAGAAATCCAATGTCCTCACACGGGTGGTCAAGTTCAGCATTTACATTCACATGACACCCTACTGCTGGCCTCTGACACTATTCAACACACCAAACATCCAGACATTCGATCTCACCTTCATACACTTAGCAACACTGTCTCCACACTCTCACCTCCTGCTACACGTGGGTGTGGGGTGGCACGGTGGCACAGCTGCCTCACAGCACCAGGGTGTGCAGGGTTTACGCTGTCATTCTGGCAGGGTGGGGCCTGATCAAGCCAGTAAAGCCAACTCCACAGAGATCGGAGCGCCCGTTTAAAAAAGGCGCCCCAATCAGCGTTGGAATTAATCATCCCCAAGGAGGAAACGGCATCCCCCCCCCCGCACCCCCCCCCCCCCCCCACCTCGGCACAACCTTTGGGAGTTCTCTCCCACCAGCCCCCAACACCACAGATCTATTGCCAGCGATTCCTCCCCCTTCACTGTGTGACATTATGATAGGATGCAGCGATTTGCTCCTGATACTTGTAGGGAAGGCTTGTGCATGATGCGTCACACAGGGTGTGGGGTGGGGAAGCAGATGGTGGCATTGCATGCTCCCCAGGTAGGAAACATCATCTGAATTTTATGCCCTATGTCTGGTATCATTGCCAGGCAATTATTAAGAAGTAATGTCAGGAATTTTCTGGTCTCCCACGTCCCGCTATCGCTGCGAAGGAGAACAGCGAATTTGATGCTCAGCTAAACTATTCAGTACAGCAGAACCGGAGATTCCCAATCACACAGGTGAGGTCGGAGAATCCCAGCCCACATATTTCCAAACTTTAAATCTAATTAAAAAGTAAAGAATCAATCAGGAAAGTTCAAGCATTTGGCTATTTTTTGTGACTGTGTCGGCAGCTTTGTCACATAGCTGCTGCCTCACAGTACAAAATGAACCTTGTTAAGCTAGTGTGGAATGTCAGGAACTTTCAATAAGCTGCTGAAGGGTCATACAGACTTGAAACGTTAACTCTGTTTCTCTCTCCATGGATGCTGCCAGGCCTGCTGAGCTTATCCAGCCTTTTTTTGTTTTTATTTTTACACCTTGTCACTTCATAAATGTTCACCCAGTGGAAATTAATAAGATGCTCCCAGGCAGATTAGAACTAATGCTTTGAACAGCACTTCCTAGAATGAGATGAATTCACAAGCAGATTTCAGCATGCATAATTGAAAATAATAATGCTTCAGATTATCCAAAGGAATTGTGGTCCACAAAATACCCCTTAATGAACACCTGCAGCCTTTTTGATTTGATTTGATTTATTATTGTCACATGTATTAGCATACAGTGAAAGGTATTGTTTCTTGCACGCTATACAGACAAAGCATACCGTTCGTAGAGAAGGAAAGAACAAAGAACAAAGAACAGTACAGCACAGGAAACAGGCCCTTCGGCCCTCCAAGCCTGTGCCGCTCCTTGGTCCAACTAGACCAGTCGTTTGTATCCCTCCATTCCCAGGCTGCTCATGTGACTATCCAGGTAAGTCTTAAACGATGTCAGCGTGCCTGCCTCCACCACCCTACTTGGCAGCGCATTCCAGGCCCCCACCACCCTCTGTGTAAAAAACGTCCCTCTGATATCTGAGTTATACTTCGCCCCTCTCACCTTGAGCCCGTGACCTCTCGTGATCGTCACCTCCGACCTGGGAAAAAGCTTCCCACTGTTCACCCTATCTATACCCTTCATAATCTTGTACACCTCTATTAGATCTCCCCTCATTCTCTGTCTTTCCAAGGAGAACAACCCCAGTCTACCCAATCTCTCCTCATAGCTAAGACCCTCCATACCAGGCAACATCCTGGTAAACCTTCTCTGCACTCTCTCTAATGCCTCCACGTCCTTCTGGTAGTGCGGCGACCAGAATTGGACGCAGTACTCCAAATGTGGCCTAACCAGCGTTCTATACAGCTGCATCATCAGACTCCAGCTTTTATACTCTATACCCCGTCCTATAAAGGCAAGCATACCATATGCCTTCTTCACCACCTTCTCCACCTGTGTTGCCACCTTCAAGGATTTGTGGACTTGCACACCTAAGTCCCTCTGTGTTTCTATACTCCTGATGACTCTGCCATTTATTGTACAACTCCTCCCTACATTATTTCTTCCAAAATGCATCACTTTGCATTTATCCGGATTAAACTCCATCTGCCACCTCTCTGCCCAATTTTCCAGCCTATCTATATCCTGCTGTATTGCCCGACAATGCTCTTCGCTATCCGCAAGTCCAGCCATCTTCGTGTCATCCGCAAACTTGCTGATTACACCAGTTACACCTTCTTCCAAATCATTTATATATATCACAAATAGCAGAAGTCCCAGTACAGAGCCCTGCAGAACACCACTGGTCACAGACCTCCAGCCGGAAAAAGACCCTTCGACCACTACCCTCTGTCTCCTATGGCCAAGCCAGTTCTCCACCCATCTAGCCACTTCTCCTTGTATCCCATGAGCCTTAACCTTCTTAACCAACCTGCCATGTGGGACTTTGTCAAATGCCTTACTGAAATCCATATAGACGACATCCACGGCCCTTCCTTCATCAACCGTTTTTGTCACTTCCTCAAAAAACTCCACCAAATTTGTAAGGCACGACCTCCCTCTTACAAAACCATGCTGTCTGTCACTAATGAGATTGTTCCGTTCTAAATGCACATACATCCTGTCTCTAAGAATCCTCTCCAACAACTTCCCTACCACGGACGTCAAGCTCACCGACCTATAATTTCCCGGGTTATCCCTGCTACCCTTCTTAAACAACGGGACCACATTCGCTATCCTCCAATCCTCAGGGACCTCACCCGTGTCCAAAGAAGCGACAAAGATTTCCATCAGAGGCCCAGCAATTTCATCTCTCGTCTCGAAAGGAGAGAGTGCAGAATATAGTGTTACAGTCATAGCTAGGGTGCAGACAAAGATCAACTTAATGCATGGTAAGTCCATTCAAAAGTCTGATGGCAGCAGGGAAGAAGCTGTTCTTGAGTCGGTTGGTACGTGACATCAGACCTTGATGTCTTTCTGGACAATTTCTGTGAGATAAGCACACTGTCCACTGCTTAGTCCTTACCCCATTCTTTGTTTCTTCCATATTCCTGATTACTAATTTCAGTTTAATTTTTAACGAATCAAACCCAATCTATCTTTTCCTTTTCTATTTTTAAAAGAAACTTTTCATCCTTTACTGACCTGAGGCAGTGAAGAGCAGCCTTCCTGCTTCTCCCATCTCCATGTTTTTGTCTCAGAGGTCATAGTGAGCAGAACTGTGCGTTCAGTCAAGTGAAATGATATTGGGGTAAACTCCACATGAGATGGAATTCTCCCCCCAAAATTCCAATTGTCAAATTTGCATAAAAACTGGAGTAAATCACGTTGCTTTTTTCAGCGGGAGTTTCAAAATGAATCTCCCACACTCAGTGTACTGCTGAGTGCACGAGCGTGAATCACGCTAAGAGTCAGTGGGTAGGGCTTATCCCCACTGGAGAGGCCGACAGCAGAGCGCTGAGTGCGCCACTCTGCGTGCATTGATCTCTCAGCGTCGAAATCGGCGCATGCGCTGTGGCCCTGTGCTGCTGGCCTCCCGATCACTGGCCAGCTCGATTGCTGGCCAGCCTGCAACCCCGCATCACCGGTTGTGCGACCCCTCCATGGCCCGATCGCTACCTCCCCCCGACCATGTATGGGCCAGCCTCGACTCAACACCCCCGCCCACCCTCGAATTCCCACACACCCTCCCCAGCCCCGATCTCCCGATCCCCCCACAACTGACAGTCCTTATCCCACCCCTGGCAAGCCAACTGCCCCCCACCTTGGTGGCAGCGGGACCCCCCACCCTCACTGATCACCCCCAGAAGCCCTGCCCCCTTGGCACTGCCCCCTGGGCATTAGCACTTTGCCCCTTGGGCAGTGGCAGAGGGCCCAGGCTAGCACTGTCCAGGTGCCAATACCCAGGAGGCACCCCCACTGCATCCAACCCTCTTGGGGCCTCGATGGCCCTCCTTCACTTGAGCAGGACTGGGCTGCCAGCTCCCCGCTCTTGGGGAACTATTGCAAACCCCGCTGGAGTGAAACATTCCTGGCAGGGAGGTGGGGAGACGCTAGCGGGCCTGGAGACTTCAGTCCTGGGCCTGCTAATTGGATGTAAATTGTATGGAAATTGCCACCTGCATAATATATGCAGCTCCATGCTGTTTTCCGGCTTGGAGCTGATGGCACCGGAAATTTGGCGCAGGGAGACTCGCGGAGGCCTTGGCACACAGCGGGGAGGCTGCAAAACGGGAGTTTCATGGCCCGCTGCGTTACAAAAGCAAAGCGGCAGGCTGGGAGAATCCCCCCATTGCTCAGAAGCTGAGATTTAACTGATGGTGTGTGGTGAACCATCGTTGGTTCCCACTGGATAGTACTGAGCCAGGGTCTGGCCAGTACTACAAGGATGTACATATGTTACTGTTGGGTTGTGCTACTTGTTGCTGTTGGGGTTGTTACACCTTTGTACTGTAGTGTTGTGGTACATCCCAGTCGGGCTCCGCCTCCTGGGAGAGGTATAAAAGTCCCTGCTCTGGCTGGGACCCCTTCAGTCTGGGATCGTGTATATAATTATTGGCTGCTTCATTACAGTAAATAAAAGCCTTTTATTTCCCGAGCATCTAGCCTCGTGTTTGATAACGTGCATCAATTTTATTTACTGTTGTTAAACTCTCGTCGAAGAAAAAAAAAGAGAGTATGGAGCAGATCCTGAAGCCGGAACGCCTTACACTAGATCCACGTGCGGTGGGCGCCTCTAACACCTTCGACCACTGGCTGAAGTGCTTCGAAGACTACCTGGCAGCCTCCGCAGCGGTCACCACAGATGATGACAGACTCCAGGTCCTCCATGCGAGGGTAAGCGACACTGTCTACTTCGCGATCCGTGCGGCCACCGATTATACTAAGGCCCTCGAGCTTCAGAAGAAGCGTTATATCAAACCGCCCAATGAAATTCACGCTCGTTACCTCTTAGCCACTCGACGACGGCAGTCTGGCGAAACGATGGAGGAATATGCGAACGAGCTCCTACAGCGAGCCAGGGGCTGTAACTGCAAAGCTGTGTCGGCTGAGCAGAGCATGAACGACCTCGCCCGAGATGCGTTTGTGGCGGGAGTCGGATCGTCGTACATTCGACTTAAACTATTGGAGAAAGGTAACCTCGACCTTACCCAGGCAATCGAGCTAGCGGAGATGCTGGAGACGGCCTCCAAAAGCTTAGTATTGTATCCAGAAGACCACGTGGAGACAATTTGGCAGGAGCAGTCGCCAATCCCTCCTCGTCCCTCGGGTTCGAAATGCTGCGTAATGGCGTGCTCACACTCGGGCCAGACGACGGCAGCAGCTCCGGGCGGCCCGCGGTGCTACTTCTGTGGGGGAGCGTAGCATACTCGGCAATGGTGTCCTGCTAAGGCTGTGTTGTGTTCCGCCTGCGGTAAGAAAGGGCACTATTCGAAAGTGTGCCGATCTAAACCTAGGAACGGCAGTGCGGCCTGCGATTCTTCAGAGCTCGGCTCTTCGTCGTCGAAATCATCGAGGGGTTCGTCCACGTGCGAGGCCAGGACGACGCCATTACGGTCGACGGAGTCGGAGGTGGGTGACCACCAGGGGTCGCTGAGTTTGGCGCCATCACCCACGTGCGACTTATGGGAGCGGCCATGTTGGTCGGCACCGACCGCGAACGACCAGCAGGGGTCCTCCTCGTCGATTTCAGCTGCCTGCAGTGGCGCTCATGAACCAACGGTGGCGTCGATCATCCTGGACCAGGCCAAGCCTCATAGACTTGACAAATCTATGATGAACATCCAGGTAAATGACCACGTGATTTATTGTCTGTTTGACAGCGGGAGCACTGAGAGCTTTATCCACCCAGACACTGTGAAGCGGTGTGGACTCCGGTTTCAACCTGCCAAACAGACAATCTCTATGGCATCGAGGTCCCGGTCTGTCACCGTGCTAGGGAGTTGCGTGGTAACTTTGACGGTGCAAGGCACAGTTTACGAGCGTTTCAAGCTCCTAGTGTTGCCATACCTTTGCGCGCCAATACTTCTCGGACTAAACTTCATGGTCCACTTGAGGGGTGTAACCCTACAGTATGGTGGGCCACTCCCTTCACTGGCAGTGGGAAAACAGCAGCAGCCTCCAAATTGCCCAACGCCTGTAGCCTCTCGACGCTGAAGATTACCACACCCTCCCTGTTCCAGAATCTTGTGCCAGGCTGCAAGCCCATCGCGACTAAAAGTAGGCGTTACAGCGCTGAGGATCGGATCTTCATTAGATCTGAGGTTCAGCGGCTCCTCAAAGAAAGGATCATACAACCTAGCGCTAGTCCGTGGAGAGCGCAGGTCGTGGTGGTCAAGAGCGGGAACAAACCCCGGATGGTCATTGACTATAGTCAGACCATTAATCGATATACGCAGCTGGACGCGTATCCTCTCCCGCGCATATCTGATATGGTCAATCAGATTGCGCAGTACCGGGTGTTCTCCACCATAGACCTCAAGTCTGCCTACCATCAACTCCCCATTCCCCCAGAGGACCGACAATACACGGCTTTTGAGGCGGATGGTCGCTTGTATCACTTTCTCAGAGTTCCCTTTGGTGTCACCAATGGGGTCTCGGTCTTGCAGCGTGCTATGGACCGAATGGTGGACCAGAATGGGCTACGGGCTACCTTCCCGTACCTGGATAATGTCACCATCTGCGGCCATGACCAGCAGGACCACGACACGAATCTCCTGAATTTCCTACGCACTGCATCTCGCCTGAACTTGACCTACAACAGGGAGAAGTGTGTGTTTCGTACGCGTCGTTTAGCCATCCTAGGATACGTGGTGGAAAACGGGGTCATTGGCCCTGATCCAGACCGTATGCGCCCCCTTTCTGAACTTCCCTTGCCTGCTGGTGCAAAAGCACTGAGAAGATGCTTAGGCTTCTTCTCTTATTATGCGCAGTGGGTTCCCAATTACGCGGACAAAGCCCGTCCGCTCATTAAGTCCACTACTTTTCCCCTAATGCCAGAGGCCCGATTGGCCTTCGATAAATTAAAAGCCGACATCGCGAAAGCCACGATGCACGCTGTTGACGAGTCCATCCCCTTTCAGGTGGAGAGCGATGCATCTGATTTCGCCCTGGCCGCCACACTTAACCAGGCGGGCAGTCCCGTCGCATTTTTTTCCCGCACCCTCCAAGGCCCCGAAATCCGGCATTCAGCGGTGGAAAAGGAGGCCCAGGCCATTGTGGAGGCCGTCAGGCACTGGCGCCATTACTTGGCGGGAAAACGGTTCACCCTGATCACGGACCAGCGGTCCGTGGCGTTCATGTTTAACAACACGCAGAGGGGCAAAATCAAGAATGACAAGATCTTGCGGTGGAGAATTGAACTCTCCACCTATAACTACGACATCATGTACCGTCCAGGGAAACTCAATGAGCCCTCGGATGCCCTCTCGCGTGGAACATGCGCCAGTATACAGGAGGACCGTTTGCAGGCTCTCCATAATGACCTATGCCATCCTGGGGTCACTCGGCTCTACCACTTTATAAAAGCCCGCAACCTGCCCTACTCGGTGGAGGACGTCAGGTCGGTAACAAGAAGCTGTCGGGTTTGCGCGGAATGCAAACCGCACTTTTACCGACCTGACCGGGCACATTTAGTCAAGGCCACTCATCCCTTCGAGAGACTGAGTGTCGATTTTAAGGGCCCCCTTCCCTCAACAGATCGGAATGTGTACTTCCTCAATATCATTGACGAGTACTCTAGGTTCCCTTTTGTTGTTCCCTGCTCTGATACATCCGCTGCCACGGTTATCAAGGCATTCCGTGATCTCTTTACCCTGTTCGGGTACCCCGGCTACATCCATAGCGACAGGGGCTTGTCGTTCATGAGCGATGACTTGAGGCAATTCCTGCTTTCATACGGGATTGCCTCTAGTAGGACCACGAGCTACAACCCTAGGGGTAACGGACAGGTGGAACGTGAGAATGCTACAGTCTGGAAGGCTGTCTTACTGGCGTTGAAGTCAAAAAGTCTTCCAGTCTCCCGTTGGCAAGAGGTGCTCCCTGATGCGCTCCATTCTATTCGCTCCCTCCTGTGTACGGCAACCAATGCTACTCCCCACGAGAGGATGTTTTCATTCCCTCGGAAGTCTTCCTCGGGGACCTCATTACCGTCTTGGTTGACGTACTCAGGACCCGTCCTCCTGCGGTGACATGTAAGGGCCCGCAAGTCCGACCCGTTGGTCGAACAGGTCCATCTCCTCCACGCCAACCCTCAGTATGCCTATGTGGCATACCCTGACGGGCGAGAGGACACGGTCTCGATCCGAGACCTGGCGCCAGCAGGGGACGTAGCAACCCCTGTCGCTCCCATACCCCCTGTTACAAACCCCTTAACTCTTGTTTCTCCCCCGGACACGGCGCGGGCAGCATCGGGACCATTGCTTAACCCTTTTACTCCCGTGTACAGCTTGCCTGAGTCCAGAAGATGGTCGCCACTGCAGGGCATGTCAGGACCCCATGGACTACCGTCACCTCAGGGTCAACCGGCCTGTGAGTCCGTGGAAGAACAGCTGGACGCCGCCTTGGGGAGAACGCCACCGCAAATGCCTACTCCGGTGTCACCGCCGGTATTGAGGAGGTCACAACGACGGTGCGGTCCCCCTGACCGTCTGAACTTATAGACTGATGACACTTTATTCTGTTTTTTTGTACCCCGTCGGCCTTTGTTCCCAAAGGAGGGGTGAATGTGGTGAACCATCGTTGGTTCCCACTGGATAGTACTGAGCCAGGGTCTGGCCCGTACTACAAGGATGTACATATGTTACTGTTGGGTTGTGCTACTTGTTGCTGTTGGGGTTAGGGTGGGGTTGTTACACCTTTGTACTGTAGTGTTGTGGTACATCCCAGTCGGGCTCCGCCTCCTGGGAGAGGTATAAAAGTCCCTGCTCTGGCTGGGACCCCTTCAGTCTGGGATCGTGTATATAATTATTGGCTGCTTCATTAC
The DNA here is from genome assembly GCF_964213995.1 of Mustelus asterias. NCBI lineage: Eukaryota > Metazoa > Chordata > Chondrichthyes > Carcharhiniformes > Triakidae > Mustelus > Mustelus asterias. The sequence continues at coordinate 80,778,284 of NC_135810.1, forward strand.
AGTAAATAAAAGCCTTTTATTTCCCGAGCATCTAGCCTCGTGTTTGATAACGCGCATCATGGTGTGAATCCATGAGATTTAAATATAAGATTATTTGTCGCGCTGAATTACATTGTCAGTTTTCATTCACCCAGACACTTTGATTGCTTTATCAGTTATCTACATTCATTTAATAGTTAGAGTTGTAAAAACAACTGGAATGTCATTTCATACTTAGTCTGTTTGTAATTTTTCTGAGACTATCAGCAGTTCCAGGAAATTAACCAATTCCTTTCACTGGACGATTCCTTAAACGCTACCATATGAAAATGAGACAAACAGCTTTGTTATGCATAGTCAAAATCAATTCTCAGAATACAATTCATTGAATAATTTCTGCTCATACTCTCTCTTTCTCCTAATCTCTGCTTTGCCAATTTTAGTTTTACATTTAATTTCTACCTAATCCTTTTAAAGCTTAAAATCCCTTTTCAGATTCTTTTCTTCTTCCTCATTTCTGCTGCCCATTTGGGTTTTCATTGACTCAAAACCAGCTCTAAAGGTTGGCCAATCGATGTAAAATATTCCTCAGAACTGGAACTAGGCAGAATTTATAACGGCTCCTAGACCTGGCTTGGTAAACTCAGTAAGAAGTCTCACAACACCAGGTTAAAGTCCAACAGGTTTATTTGGTAGCACAAGCCACCACGCCTACCAAATAAACCTGGTGGACTTTAACCTGGTGTTGTGAGACTTCTTACTGTGTTTACCCCAGACCAACGCCGGCATCTCCACATCTTGGTAAACTCACCCAATATGTATGCAAGAGGTATAGCTGTTCCTTGCAATACATTACTTTTTTTAAGGAAGCCACGATATGGTTTGTCCCGACGTAACTAATTTATTTTTTGGAACATAAAATGAGTAACCTGAAAATGTTATTGGCAATCTTGGTTCCGTAGCTACGTTGCAGAGATGACAATTCACAGAGGATTGCAGTCCTGAGGTGTACAAAGATAAAGCTTTTATTTCATATTTTAAGCTTTTTGCCAATAAGTTCAATAACCGTACTTTTAAATGCCAATAATGCTTAGCAACCTGCAACTTAACACGGTCGTTATCCAATTCTTCACAATTAACGGTAGATTTTATGGTTAAAACTAAAACTATATATCATATGTATTATATCTAATATCTGCTTAATTTTTAATACATTTTAATGAATAATATATTTTAATACATATTTTTAATGTATCTCCCTCTTTTCAAAGACAGGAGCAAAATAGATCATTAATTGAGTAGATTCTGTACTGATTTACTACTGGTTTGGCAATACTTTTGCACTGATGAAAAGCAATCTAAACTGAACAAGGCTATTTGTGAATGTTTTGGCTATCAGGAAATTGGTGGGCTGTATTTTAATGCACTTGCAATGGGGAGGGGTAGGGGCTGGTGATGGGGAACCTGATAGTGAATGGTAAACCAGCAGTAAATGCAACACATCCATCAGTGGCTTTTTAACTTAGCCATCTGCCAGCCGGAGAGCTCATCCATCAAGGATCTTGAGGGAGAACTTCCCTTCCCGACATCCAAGTCATCATAGAATCCCTCCAGTGCAGAAGGAGGCCATTCAACCCATCAAGTCTGCACTGACTCTTCGACAGAGCATCTTATCCATGCTCAACCCCTGCCCTATCCCCAGCCCATGAAGTCAGTCCAGTCAGCAATGTGATTGCTGGTTGCAGTTCACAAAAATGGTGATTTTGTTTTTATTCATACATGGGACATGGGCATCACTGACTGGCCAGCATTTATTGCCCATTGCTAGTTGCCCCCAGAGAGCAGTTGAGAGTCAACCACATTGTTGTGGCTCTGGAGTCACATGTAGGCCAGACCGGGTAAGGACGACAGATTTCTTTCCCTAAAGGACAGTAGAGAGCGAGATGGGTTTTTCCGACAATCGACAATGGTTTCGTGGTCATCAGTAGATTCTTAGTTCCAGATCTTTTTTTATTGAATTCAAATTCCAACATCTGCGATGCGGGATTCAAACCCGGGTTCCCAGAATATTAATTGAATATCTGGATTAATAGTCTAGCAATAATACCACTTGGCCATTGCCTTACCCCATGAAAGGTGAACTCTGCCACTGCTTGTAACCTGACCTGTAGCCTCAGAACCATGTGAGGATGGTCCTGCCTGTGGCTCTGAAGTTAGTTGTGGTCCTCAACCTATAAGTTTCAGGATCTTTCTCAGCTGAAACCGAGATGGATTGGCCATGTTAAATTGTCCCTTAATGTCAGGGGATTAGCAGGGTAAATACATGAGGTTACGAGGATAGGGCCTGGGTGGGATTAGTATCGGTGCAGACTCAATGGGCCAAATGGACTCTTTCTGCACTGTAAGGATTCTATGATTCATTTATTGTAAGTGGTAAGTAGTCCATAGTGCAAGTACTGTACTGTACTAAGTACTGTAGTGCGTGATTTTGATTTTTGACTTCAGGGTAACATAATAAATCTTAATATCTAACGCAGAAACTCAAATGTGCTCCATTATTCTTGCCATTCTTGGGTTCGAGCAAAAGAAAATAAGTCAAATCTTGCACCATCTCTATGCTACCATCTAAGGTTTTTGCAGTATCAGTATCCGAACCAGCGGCTGTGAGTTTCAGATTGAGTGATGGTGTTTCCTCATCATCAGCAACTTCTGCAGACCTCCAACCTCCCTCACCACTAGCTGGCCAGGGGGCAGGTCTGAGTATTTAAAAACATAAGCACAGAGATAGGATTGGGGCAAGGGAGGCAGGAGGTGTGTGGTTATGCCATCTGCAGATTATAAATCATAATAAATTTGGGGGGGGCAATGAAGTGGGATTTAAGAATATGGGTTAGGCAGGGACAAAGCATTATTCTTCATGGTTTCAAACCCAGCACTAGCACATGGCACCTTGCAGATGGAATATAGTGTGGAAAAATGTAAGGTCACCCATTTTGACAGGAGGAACAGATGTGCCGAGTATTCCTTAAATGGTGAGAAATTAGAAAGTGTAGATCTACAAAGGGGCCCAGGTGTCAATAATTCATTGAAAGCTAACATGTAGGTGCAGCAAGCTATTAGGAAGGCTATCGGGAATGTTAGCCTGTATCACAAGAGGATTGGGGTACAGGAATAATGAAGTCTTGCTTCAATTGTATAGAAACTTGGTTCGACTGCAGCGGCAGTCCTGTGTGCAGAAATGGTCCCCTTACCTTTAAAAGAATCTTAATGCAATAAGAGGGTGTGCAGCGAAGGTTCTCCAGACTTTTTCCTGGGATGACGGGAATGTCCTATAAATAGAGATTGCCCAAATTGTACTCTATAGAGTTTTGAAGAATGAGAGATGATCTCCTTGAACCCTGCAGAATACTTACAGGGATAGACAGGGTAGATGCAGATGAGATGTTTCCCTGGTCGGGGAGTCTTGAACCAGGGGGAAAAATTTCAAAATAAGGGGGAAGCTACTTAGGACTGAGAAGAGGGGAATTTATTTTTACTCAGAAGGTTATGAATCTTTGTAATTCTTTACCCCAGAAGGCTATGGAAGCTCAGTCATTGAGTATGTTCAAAGCAGAAATTGGCAGATCTCTAAATACCAATGACATAAGGGGATATGAGGGTGGGATGAGGATGCATTGGTTGATCAGCTATGACCCTATGTTTCTATGACCTCAGTGACAGCTGCTCCACTTACTTCTTGCACTGTTTTCTTTGTGTAGCCATGTTAACTCCTGCTTGTTTGCTGATGTTACCACCTTTTATGGGCCACTTTCTCCTATGAGAGAGATGGAAGCTTGTTATTGAGTAGGGTGCTTTTCATTTGGGTGATATTAGGATCCTTGCTAGGCCTTGAGTCATGGGGGAAATCTGGTTAGGGACTGTGGTGAACCATTGTTGGTTCCCACCAGGTAGTGCTGAGCCATGGTCTGGCCAGTACTATGAGTTTGTAGATATGTTACTGTTGGGGTTAGGGTTGGGCTGTTCTACCTGTTAATATAGTTGTTATGGTACACCCCAGTCGGCTCCACCTCCTGGGAGAGGTATACAGGTCACTGCTCTGCCTGGTGACCCTTTAGTCTGGGATCGTGTACTGTATATGGTAGCTCTGTTATTGTTGGCAATAAAAGCCTTTATTTCCCGAGTACATCCAGCCTCTCGTGTGTTATATCGCGTATCAGGGACCAATAAGAGTTTTTTTAAAAGACGCTTACTAAGTGAATAAAGTCATGTAAATCCATGGATTTTGAACAAACAGAAATAAACTTTAAAAGTTCACAAAGATAAAACAATTGACAATATCTATCTTACGCTGTGACATTCAGGCTAAGTATGAGGTACACGTGAATTAAAAGGTGAACTGCAGTCAAACACATCCCTCTACACTATAAATGACAGATGTGAACAAAACAGATTCCAGGGATTTCTCAACAACCCAACCAGATATTGTCATACTGTGAATCAACCAATATCACTGGAACCTTGTCTTACTCATGAGAATTTTCAAGAGGGTTAATAAGACCTACCAAATGACGCCCAACACTGTACAACATGGTATCAGTGAATGGAACAACTCAAAACCTCACCGAGATTGCTGAAGATACTAAGTGAAGGCACAGAAGGAAATCTCCAGAGAAAAGCTCCAAGGAAAGGCTTGGAAGTTGAAAGCAGAAATAAAATTCCTCACTGCAGCAAAATATCCCATTTAATCCTGTGAAAGTCCAGCTTCAAAACCCAAAGTATGCAGAATCAGCAGACTTAGCAGGGATGAGCTAAAAATGTAAAGTTCCTGGACAATACAAGCTTGGGAAAAAGTTAAAAATTGCAGTGGGCAGAAATTGACATTTAAATCGCAGTCCGAGGAAAGTGAACATGTGGGCCGGAATTCTCCGGCCGTTCACGCCGGCGAGATTCTCAGGTCCCCCTGGCAGGGCACCCACAGCTGCAGGTTTCCCACCGGTGTGGGGTGATGTCAATGGGAATTCCCATTGACGGGGGTGGGACCAGGGAATCCTGCCGCTCGCAAACAACATGCCACCCCCCGCCGATGGGAAACACATGGCTGGGAGGCAGGAGGATCTTGCCTGATGTGTCGAACTTGCCCTGAACAAAATAAAATAAATAAGTTAATTAAAAATTGATCATGACTGAGTAGGCAACTTAAAAAACCGAGCACAAACCATGATTCGACACATCCAAGACCTGAGAAGATTGTGCTAAAGTGAGGAAGATTCTAACCAGTCAATCCAGGCAGCCATTGTTGAAAAAAATGTAAATGCTGCAATTGCAAAGCCATTAATGCTTGTGACCATCCAACCCGGCATGTTTGGGAAAAAATCCTTTGGATGGGATCTGGAGCCAACCCTCTGTGTGCGGGATTAGTAGCGAGAGCTCAAGATATGGGGAAACTCAGAAATCGCGAATCTCGCTGGCAAAATCATAATCTCTGATTTTTTCCATCCCTCGCTGGCAACATTATAAACATATTTTAATATACTTACATATTATCATACACCTCCCTCACCATATTTGCCCCCTAGGTGTATTTTCAAACCGTGTCGTAGCATTGGCACAGTTTACAACAGGTTCACTCAGACATAAATCTGTCATGGGGAGCCCTCCGGGGTCGTAAAGGTAAGTATAGCCCCCAGGAGAGAGGGACATGGCCAAGCAGTGCCCTGCTAGTGGTAACTTGGCAGCGCCAACAGAGCTTCAGGCTTTGAGTGCAGGGGTTGGTGGAGCCCTCGAGACCCCTGTAATGGCGTGGGGGGGGAGGTTATTTTTTAAACGGCGCCCTGATCTCAGTGCAGCCTGGCTTTACCACCGTCATAGACTCCACCCCTCAACATGATGGCGTGAAACATGTCAGAAGGTCTGGAAAGAAAACATACCTGTTCCTCTGGAGAGAAACACACTGGTTTTCAGTCAGATCCTGAGACTTTGCCAAATTCTGGTGAGATTGCCCACTTTGTGAATGAGCGTATGTAACATCATCTAGATTTTTGGAAACACCTTAAAGCTGAATCCGCAATTTCGAAATTATAGCCATGGATGAGAATTCCACTCTTCCAGGTATCCAAGGGTCAGATCAATGAAACATTGGGGTCTTTGGAGAAAGTCAATCCTCAGATACGTCAGAGTCATCCAGACTTGAAACATTAGTTCTGTTCTCTCCCCATAGATGCTACCAGACCAGCTGAGATTTTCCAGCATTTTCTGTTTTTGTTACAAGATCAGTTGATATGCGGTGTAAATATTGCAGCTATACAAAGAAAACTGTTGATTGAGTCTGAGTTGACTTTAAGAAGGCAATGGAAATGACGACAGAGACACGGAGCACTGAGGAGGGCACTGAGGAGTTACAAATCATGCAGAGCAACAAGGTCCACTCGTCATGGCGGGAAACCGCGAGTAATAATGGCGCCAGAAGTGAGGGCACAGGATCAAACTCAAGCAGCAAGTTGAATGCAGGAGCAGGAAAAATCTATTTGGTATTCACTAAATACCAAATATTTAAGCAGCCTCGGAGTAACACCGAGTGCTTTCGATGTGGGGGAAGCCACTCTCCAGAAGTGTGTACATTTAGAGGAGCAGAGTGCTTCAGATGCAGAAAGAAACGTCATTTAAGGCACAAATGTAAAAGCAAGCAGGGCCAGCCCAGTCCAAGCAGAATAAATCATCCAAATCTGGATGAAGTTTTAATGAGGCTCCAGGAAGCCGGAGTGCAGCTGAGGAGAGAAAAGTGCACCTTCCAAGAGGAAGAGGTGGTTTATCTTGGGTATAGGCTGGATGCTTAAGGGTTACACCTAATGGAGGACAAAGTGAGAACGATTAGGGAGGCACCAACCCTGGGAACACCTCAGAACTCAGAGCCTTCCTTGGGATGGTCAACTATTATGGGCAGTTCCTCCCAAATCTCTCAACATCACTCACACCATTGCATGTGCTGTTAAAGAAGCAGCAGAGATGGTGTTGGAAAACACCACAATAAGAGACTTAAGCAGGCACTCCAGACTTAATGCTCACTGGTGCATTTTGATCTCTCTAAGAAGATAGTATTTACATGTGATACATCAATGTATGAATTTGAGGCTGGCTGTGTTATCCCACACAATGGATAATGGGTCCGAGAGACCATTTTATAGTTTGATTCAGAGGGTTATTTCATACAGGAAACTAACATGGTCAGAAGCCATTCTATATTCATCCAGGAGACATTTTAGTGACTGCATTCATAGATTCATAGAATTTTACAGTGCAGAAGGAGACCATTTGGCCCATCGAGTCTTCACTGACCACAATCCCACCCAGGTCCTATCGCCATAACCCTATGCATTTACCCTAGCTCGTCCCCCTGACACTAAGAGGCAATTTAGCATGGCCAGTCCATCTAACCCCTGCACATCTTTTGACTGTGGGAGGAAACTGGAGCAGCCGGAAGAAGCCCACAGAGACACGAGGAGAATGTGCAAACTCCACACAGACAGTGGCCCAAGCTGGGAATCGAACACGGGTCCCTGGCACTGTGAGGCAGCAGTGCTAGCCACTGTGCTACTGTGCAACCAGCCAGGGACAAGTGTCTAAGTAGGGACAAGTTGTGAGCTTCAATTGGAAGACAATTGAAGAATAAGCAATTGATCAATAGATGATATGTTAAGCTTTCTCCTTTTACTGTTAATTGAAACTTTGCCTTCTACCTTTTTAACTTGTTACCTTCTTCAATAAATCTTTTGAATTTACCAGTTGAAGTGTTCAATTTGCCTGTTGGTTGAATCTAGTAGGAACCAAATGATTTATTAGATAATTAACACTTGGGGATTTATTGCAAACAACTATATCCCATAAATCTAATTTAACAATGGTGAACTGGGGAATAGTGGTCTCATGATAGGAGCTTGAAGTTTTCCTATGGAAACGGAGTCTGAGTAAGCACTCTTGAACAGCCTGTCTGGAGTGAAGGCATCCTGGATCCCTCCTTCCTGTCTCTTCCTTATCCCCTTCCTGCTCCTCACAGTGCAAGGCAGTCTCTGAATTCCCGATGACATTGGCTGTGCCCTCCTGAAGCTGATGTAATGGAGCGTACAGCATGGATGTGGAAACCCACTGCGATGTGTTCTGCAGGGCAGTCCGAAGTAGTTTAGGTGTGCTGGTTCCTTTCGAAGGTTCACAATAAACCTTGCATCATTTAAATCCTTCATAAAGAACTCATAGGAATGTCGCTATTTTAGGCCGTGTGTCTGGTCAGGCTGGAATAGGAAGCAATTACTTCAATTCAGTTCTGTGTTACGGTCAATCATAATGAGCAAATTGAGATTCTTCTGAATGTTCATTGTGTGTTTGACAATGACTTCAAGGATCAGAGTTATCATAAGTTTTTTTGAAGTATTAAATATGACATTTATTGAGAAGCAAATTGGACTGCCTTAACAAATACTCCCTTCCAAAACAAAATAACGTAACTGTAATGAATTTAATCAGGCAACTGAGGTGGGTCTGTTAGAATATGAACTCTCTGATTAAGGGCCAAATTGATGGGCCAATCAGGGAGCCTCTAGCTTTGTATTTAACCAGGAGTGTCAGTTCCTCTGGCGCTCCTAGTGTACACTGTGAACTGAAAGCACTCTGTATGCTGTTGTCAGACTTGTAAATAAAGGGATTTTGGTGAAAGGACCTCTGCCTCCGAGGACTTATCACAGTAGCAAATATTATTTATTGACTCTTTGGCCTGAATCCTTCTGCAGATGGAGAGCGATATAGTATAATTTAATAGATGAAGAGTAGTTTAATTGCAATATAGATGGAGAGTGGTTTAATAGTAATTAAACTACATAGAAGTTGACCCCAAAAGGTCTAATGTCATCAGGTCAAACATTACGGATTAGCACATATCACCACTCCCCCACTATCCCCAACCCCCTCAGCTGATGAATCTGTATTCCTCGATGTTGAACACCACTTGGAGGACCACTGAGAGTGGCAACAGCTCAAAATGTACTCTGGGTGGGAGACTTTAATGTCCATCACCAAGAGTGGCTTGGTAGCACCACAGCTGACTGAGCTAGTCAAGTCCAAAAGGCATATCTATTGGACTGGGTCTCCAGAAGATGGTGAGGGAACCAACAAGAGGGAAAAACACACTTGACCTCATCCTCACCAAACTGCCTGCCGCAGATGAATTTGTCCATGACAGTACCTGTAGGAGTTGTTGTAATGTAACCAGTGCTAATGTTGGATTCTGTTATAATGTAACCAATCATAACATGCTGTGAGGGTCAGTTGACCAGCTAACCCGGTATAAATAGAAAGCAGAGGGGGATTGTGAGGAGCTGGTGTGGCCTGAGTGCTGGTGTAATGAAGTTTCTTTATTAAACCTTTTTCTTTGATTTATTTTGTGAAGGTAGTTCTGTTATTGCTTGCAACTGAAGTATCCTTACTGCTGGATGAACAAGAGTGACCATCGCACCGTTTTTGTGGAGACAAAGTCCAATCTTCACATTGGGAATAGCCTCCATTGTGTTGTGTGGTATTATAACTGTGCTAAATAGCATAGATTTTCAACAGATCTAACAGCTCAAAACTGGGCATCGATGAGGTGCTATGGGCCATCAGCAGCAGCAAAATTGTACTCAACCACAACCTGTAACCTCATGGTCTGGCATATCTATCATTATCACCAAGCCAGGGGATCAAACCTGGTTCAATGTAGAGTGCAGGAGAGCATGCCATGAGCAACACCAGAAATACCTAAAAATGAGGTGTCAACCTGGTGAAGGGATAACAGAGGACTACTTGCATGCCAAGCAGCATTAGCAGCAAGTAATAGTCAGTGCTAAGCAATTCCACAACCAATGGATCACATCTAAGCCCTGCAGTCCTGCCACATCCAGCCGAGAATGGTGGTGGACAATTAAACAACTCACTGGAGAAGGTGGCTTCACAAATATCCCCATTCTCAATGATGAAGGAGCCCCGAAAATCAGTGCAAAAGGTAAGGCTGAAGCATTTTAACAATCTTCAGCCAGAAGTACCGAGTGAATGATCCATCTTGGCCTCCTCCAGAGGTCCCATTATCACAGATGTCAGCCTTCACCCAATTCAATTCACTCCATATATATCAGGAAACAGCTGAAAGCATGGGATACTGAAAAGGCAATGGGCCCTGACAATGTTCCGGCGAAAGTATTGAATAGTACTGTGCTCCATAACTTGCTGTGCCTCTAGCTAAACTGTTCCAGTACAGCTACAATACCAATAATACTTGGAAACACGCAGAATTGCCCGGGTATGTCCTGTACACAAAAGGCAGAACAAATCCAACTCGGCCAGTTCTTGATCATCAGTAAAATGATGGAAGATGTCATCAACAGTGCTATCAACCAGCACATGCTTAGCAATAACCTGCTCAGTGACGCTCAGTTTGGGTTTCACCAGGGTCACTCAGCTCCTGATCTCATTACAAGCTTGTTCAAACATGGACTAAAGAGCTGAGTTCCAGAGGTGAGGAGAGAGTGACTGCCCTTGACATCAAGGAGCCCTTGCAAAACTGGAGTCAATGAGAATCAGGGGAAAAACCTTCTGTTGGCTGGAGTAAAGTAAAGTTTATTTATTAGTCACAAGTAGACTTACATTCACACTACAATTAAGTTACTGTGAAAATCCCCCAGTCGCCACATTCTGGCACCTGTTCGGTTACACTGAGGGAGAATTTAGCATGGCCAATGCACCTAACCAGCACGTTTTTTTTCGGAATGTGGGGGGAAACCGGAGAACCCGGAGGAAACCCATGCAGACACGGGGAGAACGTGCAAACTCCACACAGACAGTGACCCGAGCTGGGAATCAAATTCGGGTCCCTGGCGCTGTGAGGCAGCAGTGCCAACCACTGGGCCATCGTGCTGGGGCACACCTGGCACAAAGGAAAATGGTTGTGGTGGTTGGAGGTCAATCATCTCAGCTCCAGGACATCGCTGCAGGAGTTCCTCAGGGTAGGGTCCTGGGTCCAACCATCTTCAGCTGCTTCTTCAATGATCCTCCTTCCATTATAAGGTCAGAGATGGGGATGTTTGCTGATGACTGCACAATTCACAACTCCTCAGATACTGAAGCAGTTTACAGAGGTGGATAGATTTTTAATTAGTATTGGCTTTGAAGGGCTTTGGTGAACGGGCAGGTAAATGGAGTTGAGGCCGAGATGAGATCAGCCATGATCATATTAAATGGAGGAGGAGGTCGAGAGGCTGAATTGCCTATTTCTGCTCCTAGTTCTTATGAATCTTATGATGTCCAAATGCAGCAAAACCTGAACAATATCCTGGCTTGGGCTGACAAGTGCCAAGTAACATTTGCACCAAGCAAATGCCAAGCAATGACCATCTCCAACAAGAGAGGATCTAACCATTGCCCCTTGCCATTCAATGTCATTACCATCACTCAATCCCCCACAATATATATCCTGGGGATTATGATTGACCAGAAACGCAACTGGACGAGCCATTAAATACTATGGCTACAAGGGCAGGTCAGAGGCCAGGAATCCTGCAGCGAGCAACTCACTCCTGACACTCCAAAGCCTGTCCACCATCTTCAAGGCACAAGTCAGGTGTGTGATGGGATACCTTCCACTTACCTGGATGAGTGCAGTTCCAATAGCACTCAAGAAGCTCGACACCGTCCAGGCTAAAGCAGCCTGCCTGATCAGCAACCCGTCAGGAAACATTCACTCCCTCCACCACCGATGAATAGTGACAGCAGTGTGTACCATCTACAAGATGCACTGCAGAAACTCACCAAGGTTCCTCAGACAGCATCTTTCAAACCCATGGCAACTATCAACTAGAAGGACAAGGACACCAGACACATGGGAACACCACCAATCTGGAAGTTCTCCTCCAAGTCACTCATCATCCTGACTTGGAAATATCCATTCCTTCACTGTCGCTGGGTCAAATTCCTGGAACTTTTTCCCTAACAGCATTGTGAGTGTGCCTACACCTCAGGAATTGCAGCAGTTCAAGAAAGCAGCTCAACGTTGCCTTCTCAAGGGCAATTAGAGATGGGTAATACATGCTGGCCTAGCCAGTGACACTCACATCCAGTAAATAAATGAATATATATAATATATATATATATGATAGAAATTTGTATAATAGCATTATAATAGATAAAGAGTACTTAATAGATGGAGATGAGTATAATAATAATATAATGGATAGAGAGCAATATAATAGTATTCAACCTTTTGGAATTTAGCTACTTAGGTGGGGCATATGTTTAGCCTGGCCTGTCACTCTTTTCAGGCATGTCACGTGAAGAAAGTAATTGAAGAAGGCACAATCTGAGATACGTAGAGGTTGATTGCTGAGACATATTTTGATTAGCCACTTCTTATACTTCACTGGCTTCTGGCCCTTAGGGATGTGTTATCAACATCAGAAAAGCTAACAGGAATGGATTGGTTTTCTATTTGTTATTAAACTTTGAAGTCTTATACTTTGTAATGCACAATGTATTACTTTGCTGCTAAAGTGAAGCTTGTACCTTTAAAGTCACAAAACCTAAATGCTTTTGGGTAACTTCAGATCCATTGGATTGTTTGGTGAGGGAGCTCTACAGCCTCGGTTTATTTAGGGCTTACAATTGGTTCCTGGTCAAGAACTAGTAAACTGGTTTTAAGTATAATCTGACGGACATTGTCCCTCAATGTGATGATTTTGAGTTTGCTGGTCAACATTTGAAATCCCACTCCCAATGGCCTTGTACCTCTGGGCTCATGAAGGTCCAACACTTCCCACGTCAGCCTTGCTAGCTGCTAGTTTCTTGCTAATTAAGTTCCCAATGCTGAGCCAGAACCGCCAGGAAGCACTTGGTAAAATTTTACTGCCACTGCTGACTATATGTGGCTGGTGGGGGTGAGAGAGCCACACCAAGAGTTTTAATGGCAGATAGAAGTGGAAAAAACAGTGATTTACAAGCAGTCATTGTAAACAGGTGAAAAAACTGTTTGACTACAGGGAGGAATGCAGGTGGAACAGAAAGTCATGGCAGACAAAGGCTGGGCCTTAAGTGAGAGAAAGCAAAATAGGCCTGGGTAAGTAGGGGTGGAGACTGAGAGTGCAATGTGTGATAACACACCTGACTTAATAATCATTGGCCTGGCTATTTCATCGAACGCATTTACATAAATTCATTTATTCAATTAATGATGTTTTTTAAAAAAGATAACCGGCTTGCTAGAAAATTCATAAATTAAATAGAAGCAACAAGTACAGAGCTTAGAAGTAGTAATATTGCCTTCACTTGGCAGCTTTGAGCTGAAGTAACTTATATTGAAAGGAAGGCAGACACAAAACCTGAAGTGGTGTCGCAGGGCCTTGCACAGGCTGGAGATGGAGGAGCCTGGAGGAGGGGTGAAGTTGGAGTGGGGGCAGAGCACAGAAAGCCAAGGGCCTAGACTGCGTACAGAGCCAGATTAGGCCATAGCATTGGGCCAGGAGGCATAGAAAGAATCAATATAGGGCAGTTGCAACTTGGTAGGTCGGGGTACAACAAAGCCAGACTGAGGCTGCAGTGTTTTTTTGATCCTAACAGGGCAGCTGGAAACCATATGATGAAGGTAGGGAGGCAAACTGCAGCCAAATTATAGTAGGCTGGAGGACAGTGGGTAATGAGGCAAATTGAGGCCAGGCCATTTCTTTATATATAGGAGCCAATGGCGGAAAGCCACACACTCCTTGAGCCAAGATACAATGCAGCCAAGAGATTTGGTTTAAAAATCAGCTGGGGAGCTGAAGAACGTGGCCGAGACAGACCCGGAGATTTAATTCAGTTTAATGTTTTCCTCAGGATGAGATTGTTGATCAAGAGGCTGCCAGCGGTCAAGCAGGACAAGTACACATTTAAAGTAAATTTAATAACAGACGATAGCTGCCGGGCTGTGGGGGGTCCTGGGAGGTGAAATGCTAAAAATGGAGAAGCCTACACAACATTTTGAAAGCTGAAATTGCAGGACTTGCAGCAAAAGATCTGAAAAGCATTTTGTAATTGGTACAGAGTGGGGAACTGGACAGCAAGATGAAGGTGCCACAGTGCCACCTGGTAACCAGAACCTTGCAAATGCATCGGGAAAATCAGCTGTTTACATAGCAAACTCCAGTGCGATCAGGTTTAAAAAGGGAATCCCATTATTAATGTTTATTGAGGCAGTTTCAATTTTAAATGTTGGCATTAGAAGTGTTACAGGAAATCAAGTTTTGTGGGCAGCAGGACGTGCAGGCTGTAAATAAGATTTTTAATGATAGAGACGTAGAGAGACTAGAACATAGAACATAGAACAGTACAGCACAGAACAGGCCCTTCGGCCCACAATGTTGTGCCGAGCTTTGTCTGAAACCCAGATCAAGCTATTTCCTCCCTATCATCCCGAAGTACTCCATGTGACTATCCAATAGCTTCTTAAATGTTCCTAAAGTTTCTGACTCCACTATCCCTGCAGGCAATCCATTCCACACCCCAACCACTCTCTGAGTAAAAAACCTACCTCGGACATCCTTCCTATATCTCCCACCATGAACCCTATAGTTATGCCCCCTAGTTATAGAAAGATGTTAAAAGAGATCGGCCAGATAGAAGTCTACAAGATTATGAGGGGCATGGACAGAATGGATAGTCAGAACTTTTTCCCATGGTGGAAGAGTCAATTATTAGGGGGCATAGGTTTAAGGTGCGAGGGGCAAGATTTAAAGGAGATGTCCGAGGCAAGTTTTTTTACACAGAGGGTGGTGGGTGCCTGGAACTCGCTGCGAGGGGAGGTAGTGGAAGCAGATACGATAGTGAGTTTGAAGGGGTGTCTGGACAAATACATAAATAGGATGGAGATAGAGGGATATGGTCCCCAGACGGTTAGGGGGTTTTAGTTCAGTCAGGCAGTATGGTCGGTGCAGGCTTGGAGGGCCAAAGGGCCTGTTCCTGTGCTGTAATTTTCTTTGTTCTTTGTTCTTTGAGAGAAAGATATTGTAAACCGTTCAAAGAAGGGCAATAAGAATGAGACAAGGCTGTGAACAATGAGCTATGAAGAGAAGTAAAGGAGCTTCGAAACAAAGAGCAGGGGGGAAATGGTCCATTCTTTTAACATCATGAATCTCTGGACTGTATGTAAAAATATTCCTAATACAGAACCCAGAGAATAGAATTTGGCAATGCCATGTCTAACTTTAAATCGTAATGAGAACTAACTATCTGAATAATTACTTCATACATGGGGTGTAATTCCCTTTGAGAGAGAAGAAAAAACTTGAGTTTAGATAACAACCTTCCAAATGTTCACAGTCAATAATGTACCTTTGAAGTGTAGTCACAGTAGGAACACAAGACAAGCAATTTGTACACCATCGTGAATTGCCGTGAATGAAGCCCAGTCCATCACGCAAACCAGCCTCCCATCCATTGACTCTGTCTACACTTCCCGCTGTCTCGGCAAAGCAGCCAGAATAATTAAGGACCCCACATACTCCGGACATTCCTTCTTCCACCTTCTTCCATTGGGAAAAAGATACAAAAGTCTGAGGTCACGTGCCAACCGATTCAAGAACAGCTTCTTCCCTGCTGCTGTCAGACTTTTGAATGGACCTATCTCATATGAAGCTGATCTTTCTCTACACCCTAGCTATGACTGTTACACTACAACCTGCACCCTTTTCTTTCCTTCCCGATGTACGTATGCTTTGTCTGTATAGAGCGCAAGAAACAATACTTTTCACTGTGTACTAATACATGTGACAATAATAAATCAAATCAAATCATTAGAAAATTTATTTTAATGAAGCTCACTGGAGGAGTAATATCTTTTTCTTTATTTTTATTCATTTATGAGATGTGGGCATCGCTGGCTAGGCCAGTATTTATTGTCCATCGCTAATTGAACATGAGAAAGTGGCGAAGAACTGCCTTCTTGAACTGCTGCAGTCCATGTGGGGTAGGTACTCCCACAGTGCTTTTAGGAAGGTCATTAACCATTATTTGCTTCCTGTAAGCTTAGATCCTTTGGAATATGGAAATGAATATTCATCCATCCTGACTTGGGACTATATTGCCATCCCTTCACTGTCACTGGGTCAAATCCAGGATCTTCCTTCCTAACTGCACCTACACCTCAGGGACTGCAGTGATTCAAGAAGGCAGCTCCCAGCACCTTCTCAAGGGCAACTAGAGATGGGCAACAAATGCTGGCCTAGCCAGTGATGCCCACATCCTGTGAAAGAATAAAAAAAAACTGACTGCCATCTGAATTACCTGCCAGAATGCTGCTTAGTTAATATCGATAATGTGAAATAATTCACTTGTGCACTTTATTATTTCTGAATGCATATTAGGGGAATCATATAACAGTGTAATAGCAGATTGATAGACAAAGATGCACAGTTCATAGTAGATGATGTGAGGGTATAGGGCAGATCTCTGTGCTGTGTAGAGGGAATTAGTAATAGAGGATAAAGTGGGCACAGAAGGTCATGAACAGCAGGAAGCAGTAAAAAATATCTAACTCAAGAACATTGTTGCAATGAGCATGACAGTAACTAAACAAGCAGGGAGCAGAATTAAACTCTGTACTCCTGATGTTTTGATGCCATGAGTGCCACCTTCTTATCACTGGTGAGGCCACATCTGGAGTACTGTGTACAGCAGAGTTTCCCAAACTTTGTGAGTTGCAGGAACCCTTAGTGACCTCTCAAATGCCTCAGGGAATGCCAAGCATTCTCATAATGCCGATGCCCTTTTCTGTCATGAAATAGGGGCAAACACAGAAATCAAACGTAAACAAGTCTTTTCTAGCCATATCTGTGATTTTATTAGGAATTAGGAAGAGGCACACTGTCACAATACATTCGCCAGCTGCATGACCCCTCACATTAACCCCTGGCAATACTCCCATTGCCCCTTAACATTAACCCCTGAAAGTGGTATCCACTTTAAAAGTGGGTAATCCAGTAATAATTAAGGTAATGTTAAAAAATGAATTAAAAAAATTAAGTCTTATCTTTTGTCATTTTTAAAGGGATGCTGGAAAGCTGATACACACGCACACATCTCCCTCTCTCACACGCACGCCTCCCTCTCTCAAACAAACACACACATACACACACGCACATGTCTCCTCTCACACACATGCATCACCATCTCCCTCTCACACACACATCCCCCTCTATCTGACACACATACACACACACACATCTCCCTCTCTCTCTCTCACACACATGTCTCTCTCCTTCACACACATTGCTCTCTCTCTCACACACACACAAACAGCTCCCTCTCACTCCCGTACACACACATCTCTCTCACACACACATTTCCTTTTCCTTCTCTCAGACACACACATCTCACGCTCTCACTCACACACACACACACGTCTCTCTCTCTTTCTCTCTCACGTTCCACGGACCCCAGTTTGGGTACCCCTGGTGTGCAGAAATTCCAGATTGACAGCATCGTGACCTTGTAAACTTTATCCTTTATTTTATAATGCCTATCCTCCAAAGCCAATCTCTGCAGAGGATATGCCCAGAGTACAATTGTGTGGTAAGGTAAGTACCACGGATAAAGAGCAGATCAGAAGCATGCATGCCTGCTGTGTGTACACAGTGCTTCCCTGTAAGAGCTAAAGATGCACCTTGTGCAGGATGTTATAGAAGATGATAATGTTGAAGTGTCTGTGAGGTAATCAGTGGTGAGACCCCTTCTGGTGACATTGGGGGGAGTTTTACCATTCAGACTCTAAGGGCCGGATCCGGGCATAATGCAGATCCGAGCCCGGAATTCTCTTTGCAGCATGCCCATACGCTTTTTGCCGGTTCCGGTCCGATCCGCGCTGTGGGCGGGGCTTAGCGCTGCCAGACCAATCGGAGCTCTGAACTACGTATGCGCAGTTCGAAAAAAAATCCGAAGCAGCGCACCCGGACGCGAAAGAAAAAACAGCAGAGCGAGCAGAGAGGGGGGGAGGATGGACTTGGGAGAATCTTGCAAACTGAAAATAATATAGCATCTTCTTTGTGCTGCCTAATTATCTATGGGGAAGGTAATTAAACTACAGTGTCCTAGTGAGCAATTAGTGACCTGTATAATACATTTGTGATCTGTAACTGGATTGTTGATGCTCAAATGTCCAGTGTCCTGTGGTGAACTTGGAAGAATTGTCCCCGTGGTGGAACTTGGTTGGAAATAAGAATCAAGGAGATTACTAAATCTTGTTTTCATCTGAACATTGCACAGAATTAGAGGAATTCCCTTTGGAAGATGATGCACTATCAATTGAGTCAAGACAAGTTGTGAGCAAGACAAATAGGCTTTTATTAGCAAGAACTTGGAGCCATCCCTGTCGGAGATCTGGTCTGAACTGAAGGCTAGGGGGAGGAGCCACCGCCTTTATACCCGGACCAGGGGGAGGAGTCTTGGGCGGAACCGACAGGGATATGCCACATATACAGGTAGTACAGGTAATAATAAATGCTACTAACAGTGGTTAACCACCACAGATAACAGGTAACAGTGGTTTACCACAGAAGATAATGTCAAAATTATAATCGCAGGAACTAAAAACCTGACAGTCAAAAATTTGGGCAAATATTTCAAAATATGGATGGGGGGTATATATTTTGAAATATTTTCCCAAATTTTTGACTGTCAGGTTTTTAGTTCCTGTGATTATAATTTTGACATTATCTTCCAAAGGGAATTCCTCTAATTCTGTGCAATATTCAGATGAAAACAAGATTTAGTAATCCCCTTGAACCTTATTTCCAACAAAAGTTCCACCACGGGGACAATTCTTCCAAGTTCACCACAGGACTCTGGACATTTGAGCATCAACAATCCAGTTACAGATCAGAAATGTATTATCCAGGTCACTAATTGCTCACTAGGACACTGTAGTTTAATTACCTTCCCCATAGATAATTAGGCAGCACAAAGAAGATGCTACATTATTTTCAGTTTGCAAGATTCTTCCACGTCCATCCTCCCCACCCCCAACCAGAGATTCATCTGAGCCCACCCCCCTCCTCCGGCGGACACCAGTGGAAGGCCAGGAAGGTGCTGCAGGCTCTCGAAGGACTGCAGGTCGGAAGGATGATGGAGGGAGACCAGCAATCAAGGTAGGTTGGGGGTGTGCTCTGCTGAGGGGGGCCTGCCTCCCAGGGGGGTCCGATCCCGGGTGGTCTGCTGAGGGGGGCCTGCCTCCGAGGGTCGTCTGATCCCGGGTGGTCTGCCGAGGGGGGCCAGCCTCCCAGCGGGATCCGATCCCGGGGGGCGTCTGCTGAGGGGGGCCTGCCTCCCAGGGGGGTCCGATCCCAGCGGGGGGGGGGGGGGGGGGGGGGGGTGTCTTCCGAGGAGAGCTTGCCTCCCAGGGGTGTCTGATCCGGGGGGGGGCGTCTGCCGGGGTGGTTAGCGGGGGGGTCTGCGTAGGATGGTCGAGGAGGATGGTGACTTCACAAGGGCAGAGAGGGCTTCGGAGGTTCCCCTGCAGAATAGAAATCCGCCTTTGGACTTTTATTCTGCAGGTCGCTTACAGCGCGGATGCGGAATGGGCCAGAAGACGGTAAAGTGGGATTTGGTGGTAGAGTTGGGCGCGCGGTTCATTAAGTCGATTTAAATGCATGCTAATGCATTTAAATCATCGGGCCGCCCAATCCGGGCGCGCGCCGGACCCGCGCCCGAATCGGGTGTCGGTAAAGCCGCGATCTGCTCAGATTCGGGTGCAGATCACGTTAAAGGCCCGACGCCTGACTTTACCGTGATTTCGCGCCAATTTGTGGTAAAATCGGGCCCATTATGTGAGATCCTTGTGGCCTTATGAGAGTGTGATTTTGGAGTTAGAAGGTTGTCTTACCCTGGCAGAGTGAATGAGATCATTTAGCCTCTTAATGCACTGCACAAAGGTCATCTTTTGTGGACACGTGTATTGACCTCACTGGTGACCTCCTCTCAAGTCATCATGGTGAGGTAGGTGGATCACCTGCTGCCACCTCTGGGATACAGGATGTCCTGCCAATCCAAGACTTCCTTAATGAATCTCTCCAGGGAGCTGTCACTGAATATGGGGGCTGAGAGGTTATTTCATCTGAGGGCCATTACTCACCATAACAAGTCCTGGGCTGAAGAGAGGGAATGTGTGGACAGATGGCCGAACCTTTGATCTCATGAATTAACGGCGGGGCAGCTGAATCCCAGCCCACCCCGCATTTAGATTCAATGAGCTGCTTGTTGATGAATTAATAATGAGCTGAAAAGCAGACAATTGGGCACAAGAACCTGTCCTACTGCTCAATGGGAATCACACAAACTTCCCCGCCTGCCACCGCCCTTAGTTTCCACAATGAAAATTTTGACTATGAATCGAAAGCTTGCAGGGCATCTTCATAAAAATTCAAAGTCCCATCAATCCCCTGCCTTACTATCTCATCATCAGCAATAGATCCTACTATATAAAATAATGCACTGACCTGGTCTTTTTGATCTTTTTTGTGTAAGCCAAAAGCAATTCTGTACCTTGTGAATCTCTTTCACATTTGTCCCAGGTCCAGACTTGTTGTGAGCTTTGTGTGTTCCAAAATGGTTCTGGGTGCAGTTGTGTGGATTCCATGTTTCTGCAGAGCTCTGGAATTCTTGTTGCTTCGCTGGTGCTGCTTGTTGCTTTTGGTCTGCACTTAATGCTGTCTGTGTCTCAGCTTGTGTCTGATGCACCCATATGCTCCAACATTGTGATGAGTCTTGAACTTGTTCCATTGATCCTCCTTCCACGGACCTCATTTCTTGCCAGGTCTGTGGCTTCCTCTTAAGGATCTCTCGGTTTACTCACTGTCTACTGCCACCGCGTTGATGTTTAGACAGGGTTCTTTGGGGCTTCCCTGTTCTTCCAAAGTAAGTTACTTGAGAATGTAGTTTCCCAAAACCATTATTTTTTGTATTTACAGCTACTATATACGTATTGGGAGCTCTGAACAAGGTTAGAACTTCTCCTCCTTCCAGAACTATTACTTCTCAGTAATGTGACCTGGCACCATTATTACATCAGCATCATGTACGCTTCTGGTGCTAACCTTTTACTCTACAATTGACAAGGACAACTGAGAGAGAGAGTCAATGACGGCCATGACCTCTGGAGGCTGACCATTTGAAAGGGCATTGGAAGAGGGAAGCAGAGACAAGAAGCTTGGCTGGCCGAAAAGAGTACTGGGTAAAACGGAGGTCATGAATTGTGCATTAATTCAGCTTCCTCTGCAGAAAATGTGGCAGGGACTGCAGTGCCAGAGTGGGGCACCTGAGTCACATCAGACAGTGCTTCACACAGAGTTTACCATCGTGGTGCAAACCATGGCTTATGAAATGGAAGGCTACCAATTGCTAGTTTAAATAGTGCAGGTTAGCTTTAAGTGGTGTTAACCATGTACAAGCTTGGGTCTCATGCAGAGCTGTGCAGAAATTCTACAGTGCATTTGATGCTGGGCTGAATATCACCAGGATTTAATTGAAGAGACAGAGCAGAATTTTCCCATTCCGCCTGCCACGGGAATCATAGCGACGGGACTGAAAATTTGGCAGACGATGCAAAGGTCCGTTGACCTCGGGTGGGAATTTCTGGCCTTGGGGTGAGCGCAGCCAGAAAATCCCACCCTTTACATGCTCCCTGCATTAGTTTCAGCAGGTAGCGGTGAATAGCAGATTGCAATCCGCTCCAACCATTTCAAGGGCAATCAGATTGTCATCTCAGGCCGTTCTATATTGAGTCTCTCATGTTATATATATGAAATGACCCAAGCCAATCAAACTGAGTACCTCAGCATTTCGAATCTGAATTGATCCAATATCTCACTAGAATTGCAACAGCAAGGTAAGTAATGAAATGTGTTCAGAACCAGTGGATCAGACCAACCAGAAATCACATAAATAGTTAGCAGTGCAAAAGATTGCAAATTGATTTTCATTGCTTATTTCTAATAATTGCTATCTTGTGTCAGCTCTGAAACATTTTTTAGCCAAGGTATTTTACATTCAGGTAGATCAGACATAAATCAATAGAATTACGCTTACATCTTACAATCCATTCTTAAAATGTATATTGTCCTTCTTAAATCTTCAACTTCTGAAGTTGCTACATTGAATGAATCAATTGAGGACGCATAAAGCTGCTATAAATCAATCTGTCTGCAGATTCTGTCGCTTTCAAAGAATTATTGCCTTCCTTGGTTCAATTCCTACCTTATTTCAGTGCCTTGCTTTGATTCAATACTATTCCCAATGTCTCCCGCTGGGCTCAATATCTCCCTCCCCAGGTCCAGTGTCCCAAACCACCCCCCCCCCCCCCCCCCCCCCTCCCAACCCCCCCACCCTCCACTCCCCGGCCACAACCCGGGTTTAGCATCTCTTCCATCAGTGTCCTGCCTGTGATTAACAATTTACTGTCTGGATAACCCCTGCATCTTTAATTCCTCATGTATTGCTGCGTGGCATGGTATATTGGTATGTATTATACCCTGAGTACATTGTAGTCTTCATGCAGCAACACAAAGACAAATATTTTTGATAATATACTGATGGCTCATAGATCAAAACTACAGTTAATTTCCTGAAGATCAAATCCTGTTTGGGGTGTGAGAAATATTTAATTTGTGATGGGAATTTGTCAAATAAAACTCTTCATGTACATCATGTGAGTGCCATATGTAGCGAGCAGCTGCCAGCTGTGATCTTTGATAAAAATTGCAGGCCACAGAACTAAAAAGAGCTTAATGAGCAGATGCTCTGGACCACTGGGATCTCCTCGAACCTGAACCTTAAATGACACTGAATTCAAGTTAGCAAATCGTTACCCTCGCTTCGTATTATTTCGATGATGTGGCACTGACAGAATCAAGAAATATGTTTTCAGTGTCCTGTTTTCATCTGGCAATGGTATATTCTTTGGGATTCAGATATCAAAGGAATTTTGGCCATTTGTTTCATATTCTATGTGGGGCAGAAACAACTGTCACATCTGGCTCCAAAATGCCATCTTTATTATTGACATGACGCTAAGTGAAAAGATTTGATCTTGTTAACCAAAGCTTCAATTTTATCTACTGCATTCCTCTATTATGATAATAACAAACCATCAGTATGTGTCTTAGGACACTCTGAAGCCGTGATGGGTGCCAAAGCCAAATGTTTCTTATTAACAGGCAGTTTTCTCAGCTTTCTGTCTTTGTTTTCCCACACCCATCCCGACTTGAATATGTATCGCCATTTTCTTCATCATCGCTAACTCAGACTCCTTGAACTCCCTGCCTAACAACCCTGTATCGTATAAGGCTGTGGTACATACAGGGTTAATGTGAGACTGAGTACAATACCGCCCACAGAGTGATGTAAGAAGGCACATGACCTAGACTAGGGTCAATGTGGTGTTGGCCAGAGACATGGGGCAGAATCCTCCCATCTGGAACGAAGCCGCATGGTGGGGGCGAGGACGGGGAGTGTTCCCCGTTGCAGAGGACGACAGGGAACCATACCGTATCTTCCAGCCCCGACATCGTTAATTATTCATCCATTGCTCCATCTTCCTTTGCTGGGTAGGTTTGGTGGAGCACCTTTCGCCATCATATGTGGGCACCCTATTTAAAAGGTGCCGGGACACTCAATGTCAGATCAAATCAAGAGAGATGTTTGCAAGGCCATCGGCTGTTCCTGCTCCGAAAGTTCAGTGACACCCGCCTTGGCGTCCTTCTGGATCACATCAAGGTACGCAGGAATGTGCTGCACCCACCTGATGGGAGGAGGAGATCTCCCGATCAAGCCTCAGATACAGCTACAGCACAGATATTAGTCAGAACAGGAGAGACCTTCACCTGTAGAGGAATCACAGCACTCACTTGCACAATTCTCCAGATCACACACACCTTGGTGGATATTAGTGTTAATTCAGTAAGAGTTTCACCCTGTCAAGCCCCTTAAGAATCCTATCCCAAACTGTTTGACATTCACTCATAAGCCAATCCCTCCATACCAGGGATCATCCTAGAGAACCTTCAATGAAAATAATGGGTGGAATTTTACTAGCATGTCTGCCCGAGGTTCGTATGATCTCACCTGAGCCCAACAGAGAATGCTGTTCTCTGAGCCTCACCCGCCCCTGGAATCGGGGCAGGTGTGCCGGTAAAATTCCGGCCAATATCTTTCCTTAAATAAAGGGACCAAAATTGCCCACAGTACTCCCAATGTGGTCTCACCAGTACCTTGTACAGTTGCAGCAAGACTTCCATACCCTTATACTCCAACCCTCTTGAAATAAGGGCCAACATTCCATTAGTCTGTGCGCTAGCTTTCTCTATTTCATACACAAGAAACCCCAAGTCCCGACTGCTTTCTGCAGTTTTTTTCCATTTAAATAATATGCTGTTCTTTTGTTCTCCCTTCTAAAATGAACAACTTCATATTTTCCCACATTGTACTCCATTTGCCAGTTTTTTGCCCATTTACTTAACCAATTAATATGTCTTCGCAAACTGTTTGTATTCCTCTCGCAACTTGTCTTTTCACCTATTTTTGTGATATCTGGGTGTAGCACATTCACTTCCTCCCTCCAAGTCATTAATACATATCACAAAAAGTTGTAGTCACCAACCTGAAAAAAAACCCCTTACTCCCCACTCGCTATTTCCTGCCCTTTAGCCAATTCTCTATCCGTGAAATATACGACCTCCAACACCATTGGCTCTTACCTTATGATTTAACATTTTGTGAGATACCTTGTTGAATGCCTTCTGAAAGTCCAAATACAACACATCTACACTGAGGTCTCCATGGGGAGGGTAGCAGTTGCCATAGAGACCTTGGTGCAGCAGAATGCTCAGTTTCTGCCGGTGATATATGCAGACCTGCACTTCATCGCTTTTGCTGTGGGTGGGTTCATGCGCTGGCAACGTGAGAGGTGAATGGGAGACATCCTCCGGGTACCTCTTCCCCACAAGGAATCGGGTGGGGTCTCTCAGGCACTTGAAAGGAGGAGGAGCAGCAGCTGGAACCCCCATGCATCATCCACTCAAGATGATCAGAGGCTGTTTCTATTGATGCCAAAACATTGGATGTATTCAAGAGATGGATAGATATAGCACTTAGGGCAAACGGGATCAAAGGTTATGGGGAGAAAGCAGGATTAGGCTATTGAGTTGGACGATCAGCCATGATCGTGATTAATGGCAGAGCAGGCTTGAAGGGCCAAGTAGCCTCCTCTTGCTCCTATTTTCTATGTTTCTGTATCTGTTTCCTCCGAATCCCCTCAGCTTGTGACCCTTTCAATTCTCTGTCACCACAGAGGGAGCAGCTGGCCCACCAGTGGAAAGCCAAAGTCAGTCAGGGCCCTCCAGGCCTTGGCTTTCCAGAGGATGGCCACCCAAGCCATTAACACAACATGGCCAACAGCTCCACAGACTGCCTCCACCCCTGCTGTGGGTGTCAGGGCAGCACCTAGAAGATGGCCATGCAAAATTAAGAAATTTTGATCACAAGTGGCTGCATGGGCAAACATTGTTACTGTATTATCTGTAAGTATATTCCCTGTTACTAAATAATGTCTCATGTTGACTTGCAAGCATCAGTATAGGCTTCGTGAGGCCTCCCTGTCCGATATTCAGTGTAACTACACGAAGCCACACCATGAGTGATTCTGGAGAGAGACATGTCTGTGACAGGGCCTTTCACAGCCTTGTCCGCACACACGGAGTCTTCGTGCATCACACTCATCTGCCTGTCCTGAGCTTTTCCAATGCTGCCTTCTGGGGTTCCCTTTCAGTTGTCTATCTGAGCTGACCAGTGTCTCTGTCCACTCACTGATTGAACACCCAAGTAGCATGTGTGTCCAAGCAGCACGTGTGTCCAAGCAGCACGTGTGTCCAAGCAACACGTGTGTCCAAATAGCATGTGTGTCCACCCAACCTCACTCACTTTTCAATTTTGAAGAATGGCGTTGTAAGGATTTTTGTAAGCTCCCCAGTTAATTTCCCTCCCCCTGTCACCCATCTCCTTTCCCCCATTACTATTACCCCGTACCCCCTTCACACCCTGGCATATCATTTGGCTTCCCCTCCATTTCACTTCAATCTGAACCCTTCTCCTTCACCAATGTACAAGTGAATGTGTACGTCCCCTACCTTCCCTAACATTCCACCCCATTCAAATTGACCTCCCTGATCTCTTCCTTCTGACCCCTAAGGTCAGAATTTGAGTATCCACCAACCACCATCACCAACCCTTCTACTGCTGTTGACCCTCCCACCCTATGGACTCCCTCTCCTTCTCTGGCACTCCATTCCATGCTACCATGTGGACCTTCAGTTTGCTCCCCAGGGGGCATTCATTGACTCCACAAACCTCTCCCATGCAAGTTCACCTGGGCATTCCACCCTCCTTACTCCTTCCTCCCACCTTACTCCTTCGCCCCTCCTTACTGCTTCCTCCCCCTTCTACCCTCTCCGAAGTCCCTCCCTGACTCTTTCCTCCTCTATCATGCCTACCTCTGTAATTATACCATTCTCCCCCATTACTCCTTCCTCCACCCTTACTCCTTCTCCCCCCAGAGATTCCTCCACTCTCTCAGCTTCAGCCCCCTCAATACAGGCTATTCTGGACTTAGTGTTATGTAATGAGCCAGACGTGATAAAAGATCTTAAAGTAAGGGAACACTTAGGAAGCAGTGATCATAATATGGTAGAATTCAGTCTGCAATTTGAAAGAAGGAAGGCAGAATCAGATGTGAAGGTTCTACAGTTAAATAAAGGTAATTACAGGCGCATGAGGGAGGAACTGACAAAAATCGACTGGAAGCAGAGCCTAGTGGGAAAGACAGTAGAACAGCAATGGCAGGAGTTTCTGGGAGTAATTGAGGACACAGTGCAGAGGTTCATCCCAAACAAAAGAAAGGTTATCAGAGGGGGGATTAGGCAGCCATGGCTGACAAAGGAAGTCAGGGAATGCATCAAGGCAAAAGAGAGAGCTTATAATGTGGCAAAGAGTAGTGGGAAGTCAGAAGATTGGGAAGGCTATAAAAACAAACAGAGGATAACAAAGAGAGAAATAAGGAAGGAGAGGATCAAATATGAAGGTAGGCTAGCCAGTAACATTAGGAATGATAGTAAAAGTTTCTTTAAATACATTAAAAACAAACGGGAGGCAAAAGTAGACATTGGGCCGCTCCAAAATGACGCTGGTAATCTAGTGATGGGAGACAAGGAAATAGCTGAGGAACTTAATAAGTACTTTGCGTCAGTCTTCACAGTAGAAGACATGAGTAATATCCCAACAATTCAGGAAAGTCAGGGGGCAGAGTTGAATATGGTTGCCATCACAAAGGAGAAAGTGCTAGAGAAACTAAAAGGTCTGAAAATTGATAAATCTCCGGGCCCAGATGGGCTACATCCTAGAGTTCTAAAGGAGATAGCTGAAGAAATAGTGGAGGCGTTAGTTATGATCTTTCAAAAGTCACTGGAGTCAGGGAAAGTCCCAGAGGATTGGAAAATCGCTGTTGTAACCCCACTGTTCAAGAAGGGAACAAGAAAAAAGATGGAAAATTATAGGCCAATTAGCCTAACCTCAGTTGTTGGCAAAATTCTAGAATCCATCGTTAAGGATGAGATTTCTAAATTCTTGGAAGTGCAGGGTCGGATTAAGACAAGTCAGCATGGATTTAGTAAGGGGAGGTCGTGCCTGACAAACCTGTTAGAGTTCTTTGAAGAGATAACAAATAGGTTAGACCAAGGAGAGCCAATGGATGTTATCTATCTTGACTTCCAAAAGGCCTTTGACAAGGTGCCTCACGGGAGACTGCTGAGTAAAATAAGGGCCCATGGTATTCGAGGCAAGGTACTAACATGGATTGACGATTGGCTGTCAGACAGAAGGCAGAGAGTTGGGATAAAAGGTTCTTTCTCAGAATGGCAACCGGTGACAAGTGGTGTCCCGCAGGGTTCAGTGTTGGGGCCACAGCTGTTCTCTTTATATATTAACGATCTAGATGACGGGACTGGGAGCATTCTGGCCAAGTTTGCCGATGATACAAAGATAGGTGGAGGGGCAGGTAGTATTGAGGAGGTGGGGAGGCTGCAGAAAGATTTAGACAGTTTAGGAGAGTGGTCCAAGAAGTGGCTGATGAAATTCAACGTGGGCAAGTGCGAGGTCGTACACTTTGGAAAAAAGAATAGAGGCATGGACTATTTTCTAAACGGTGACAAAATTCATAATGCTAAAGTGCAAAGGGACTTGGGAGTCCTAGTCCAGGATTCTCTAAAGGTAAACTTGCAGGTTGAGTCCGTAATTAGGAAAGCAAATGTAATGTTGTCATTTATCTCAAGAGGCTTGGAATACAAAAGCAGGGATGTACTTCTGAGGCTTTATAAAGCACTGGTTAGGCCCCATTTGGAGTACTGTGAGCAATTTTGGGCCCCACACCTCAGGAAGGACATACTGGCACTGGAGCGGGTCCAGCGGAGATTCACACGGATGATCCCAGGAATGGTAGGCCTGACATACGATGAACGTCTGAGGATCGTGGGATTATATTCATTGGAGTTTAGGAGGTTGAGGGGAGATCTGATAGAAACTTACAAGATAATGAACGGCTTAGATAGGATGGACGTAGGGAAGTTGTTTCCATTAACAGGGGAGACTAGGACGCGGGGGCACAGCCTTAGAATAAAAGGGAGTCACTTTAGAACAGAGATGAGGAGAAATTTCTTCAGCCAGAGAGTGGTGGGTCTGTGGAATTCATTGCCACAGAGGGCTGTGGAGGCCGAGACGTTGAGCGTCTTCAAGACAGAAATTGATAAATTCTTGATTTCTCGAGGAATTAAGGGCTATGGGGAGAGAGCGGGTAAATGGAGTTGAAATCAACCATGATTGAATGGTGGAGTGGACTCGATGGGCCGAATGGCCTTACTTCCGCTCCTATGTCTTATGGTCTTATGGTCTAATACCTTCCTCTCCGACTCACACCTAAACGTTTCTCCCCCCCCCACCCCTTTTGTTGCATCGTTACTAGCGCTTGGCGAAGGCCCTGAAGTTCTGAAGTAGTTTCGGGGAGTCAGTGAAGACCATGGAAGATGCTGTGATTCCATGATGAAGGCCCATATAGTTCTGAAACAGGTTTGACATCAGTGAAGCCGCATCTGCTGTGTAGAGACTTTGCACCTTCCAAGAGCTGCTTCAGGGTGGCACCTAATGCATGAGGATCCAGCCACCATGTGATGCATATGTTTCTCCGGAGTTCGGTGGCTGCAGGTCTCCAGCATTATCTTCTCCCCGGAAGTCTGTGATGTGAGCAAGGCCCTAAAGGTAGGTCCTGAATTTTTGCATGCATGTTGCTCCAGACATGCTCTGGACTGCCGTGTTTTCCTGCCGGTGTAACGGAGAATCAGGTGTCAGGGAAAATTCCATCTGCATCCTATCAGCAGGATGCAAATCGGTTTCACGCCGGCCTCCAGTGAGAATCCCGATCCTCTTTGGCGGACATCAGCAATAGATCCCGGCGAGAAACTGATTTTTGAGTTACCCTCAGAATTCACCCCCTCATCTGCCATCAACCCCGTTGTCTGGAGCATTGGAGAATTCCACCCGTGAAAAAACCTCAGATGGAGAGAGATCCGTACCTGTAGCCTTTACAGTGTGGTTGTATATAGTTACAACTAATTAATTAAAAACTTGCTGTTAACATACTAAAGATTACAAAGACATCTGTAATAGCCACGTTGTGGAACCAACACCATCCCTACGCCCTGCGGAAGCAGTATCATCACACACTGAGTGGAATGCAGTGCTCGTGCGGCTTATCTTATAGGTCAAGAGATATTTCAACAAATAGTATCTATTCATCAGACAAACCTCTCAATATACTATGAATGTTGTCAGCCTGTGGCCATGGACCATATCTATGGCTTTTATTGTCTAACACAATGCCTCCAAATTGACTTTATTTATTGATTGGTTCAACCAAGGTTGACAGATGACAATGTGGTTGACGCTGTCCTCTAACCATGAGTACTTCAGCATCTGAAAATGATACTTACATAAACTTTCTCCATTTGTTGTTGTACGCCCTGCATTTAATTCGACAGAATTTATTAATTATGTATATGCTATCCATCTCATTCAACAGCTGCTTGATTATCACTACACCAAAAATGTCTTTCATTATCTTTCTCATAAAATTGCTTCTTTGGATCATTCTCAGGATTCAAGAATCCTGAGAATGATCAGGAAAAGCCAGCCCAGCCCTGGCTGCCCTGAACGGATGATATGATATGTCTTGTTGTTGAGTCATGCTGTTAGCAGAAGGAGATGGCAAGGTCTCCGCGGGAAGCCCTACCCACTTAGCGTCTTCAGAAAGCATTTGGTCTCCTACACCTCATACGGCAGCACTATCTGCAGCACCTGTGCTTCACCAAGGACTGGTCACAGAACTGTGCCATCTCCTTGAATCAGACCTGTAGCCTCCGAGCAGGGCAAGGATGTTGCTTCCAGTGACCATTAAGCTTACTGTGGCCTTCAGTTTCTATTCTAATGGATCTTTCCAATCTGCAGCCAGCAATGGGCAGCACGGTGGCACAGTGGTTAGCACTGCTGCCTCACAATGCCAGGGACCTATGTTCGATTCCCGGCTTGGGTCATCATCTGTGTGGAGTTTGTACATCCTCCCCGTGTCTGCGTGGGTTTCCTCCGGGTGCTCTGGTTTCATCCCACAGTCTGAAAGATGTGCTGGTTAGGTTTATTGACCCGAATGTGGTGACTAGGGGAATTTCACAGTAACTTCATTGCAGTGTTCATGTAAGCCTTCCTTGTGACTAATAAATAAACTTTTTAAAAAATCTTTTAAACTTTAGAAAACTTTAAGGTATCGCCAGCATATCATAGTTCACCACGCTTCCAGCATGTCACAAGGCCCTGAGCACCAGGAGAAGGTGTTCATTGCTCTCCGAGCAGAGGGTAGCAGGAGGAGGAGGAAGATGCCTTACCAAGATGTGGGGTGGGGGGGAGGGGGGGGCAATGGCCTGGTGGTATTATCGTTCGACTATTAATCCAGAAACTCAGCTAATGTTCTGGGTACTTGGGCTCGAATCCCACCATGGTAGATGGTAGAATATGAATTCAATAAAAAATGTCTGGAATTAAGAACCTAATGATGACCATGAAGCCATTGTTGATTATTGGAAAACCAATCTGGTTCACTCAAGTCCTTTAGGGAAGGAAATCTGTCGTCCTTACTTGGTCTGACCTACATGTGGCTCCAGAGCACAGCAGTGTGGTTGACTCTCAACTTCCCTCCAAGGGCAACTAGGGGATGAGTAATAAATGTTGGCCAGCCAGCGATGCCCATGTCCCACAAATGAATAGAAAAAAGAAGATAGCAGGGCAGAGAGTTATCAACTGGACACATGTGATTGAATGAGCAAAACATCTCAAGGGGAAGATGGACTGAAATTGCAAAGTGTTCGACTCCCTGAATGTACAGTTGATGTGTGCCCATGCTCTGAAGATTACATTGCTGAATTCCTGGAGCAGTCAAGATGCTTTTGTTCTGTGCTAATCAGACATTCCAGCCAGATTCCAGCCACCACATCAGAATAGAGGATGGTTGTTTGGTAACATGAGCTACCTGCTGGACATATGGCTAATGACCGCTCCACCACCCCACCATATGTAGCCAGAAGTCAACAGCCGTGCTGCAGCTCAGCACATGATGAAGTAGACTGTTGATGTCCTGAAGTAATGGTTCCACTGCCTGGACCACTAGTGCGGAGATTCCAGTATTCATTGGAGTATGTCTCCCAATTTGTAGTGGCCTGCTGAGCCCTCCAAAACCAGGCCACCATGAGGGCTCAGCACAGACTACCACCTCAGAAATGGGGAGGAGGAAGATGATGAGCTGTATATAAACATTCCACCAGATTGTAGCCCTCCTGAAAAAAATCCCAGATCGCCATTGTCCACCCCCCCTCCCCCCCATCCCACCCCCCACCCACCACCATCTGAGCACTCCTCTGTATTGTACCATTAAAATATCCTTTGAGCAGAATCCTTGGGCAGCTTCATGAGACCACCTAAGGATAGTGGTTGTCAGTTATGATGTCCCAATGTCAGGGTTCCTATAAAAACATAAGACCGTAAGACATAGGAGCAGAATTAGGCCACTCGGCCCATCGAGTCTGCTCCGCCATTCAATCATGGGCTGATTCCTAAGACACTGGTACTAATTCAGAGAAATACAGAATGTTTAATGTAACATGCTGTATATTTCCTGATCAATTTATCCATCATTCCATAGTTCTGACCATGTAAATTTGTGCTTGCTTTCGTTCATATGGTGGGTGTAGATCAGAGAAATCAGAGAAACCCTACAGTACAGAAAGAGGCCATTCGGCCCATCGAGTCTGCACCGACCACAATCCCACCCAGGCCCTACCCCCATATCCCTACATATTTTACCCACTAATCCCTCTAACCTACGCATCTCAGGACACTAAGGGGCAATTTTAGCATGGCCAATCAACCTAACCCGCACATCTTTGGATTGTGGGAGGAAACCGGAGCACCCGGAGGAAACCCACGCAGACACGAGGAGAATGTGCAAACTCCACACAGACAGTGACCCAAGCCGGGAATCGAACTCGGGTCCCTGGAGCTGTGAAGCAGCAGTGCTCACCACTGTGCTACCGTGCCACCCTAGATCAGTTAATGTCAGCATGGTACTCGATAATTGTGGGGAAGGATGAGCCTTTTGAACCTCTACATCACACCAGCGAAGTGTTTCTGCCTTGCATATAACTTACTTCTGGGATTTGTGCAATTCGATTTTCAGAGTTTAAATCTCGTCCAAGTGCCTCCATAGTGGCAAGTTTGCTTTTCCATATTTCTAGATATGATCGTTCTACATATAATACAATAACACTCAGTGATTACTTAATGTTCAGCTTGACTGAGGAACACCAGATAAGGTGACACCAAACATATCCTTTCCAGACCTGCTGCTGCACCAGCCTATCAGGTGTACCAGCATTCAAAGCTAGGATTGACTGGAGAACAATGCCTTACAAGAATATAGTTTACCAAGGAGATAACAGCAAAACGATGTCATGTCATCCACAAACATCTCTCCACAGCAGCTGTGATCCAGACTGCAATGCCATTTCGATCAGCACGACCCTCCTGTTTTTATGGCTCCTTCAAGAGCAGTGCCAAGAATATCTCCAGTGTCACCTTGTCTGTGAAACAGTTACAGCAAGGAGGTGGTTTGACCAGAGTAATTGCCATTGAAAAGTAGCAACAGCAGCTGAACAACTGACTTTATCTAGTTCAAGGGGTGAATGATAGTATCCAAGTTGCCATTCAACCCTCATCTGTAACTAAATACCCTACCTGAGCCCATGAGATGTCCTGTTTCCTTAATATGTCTCTGATCTGCAGCCATCAGAACAGAATTGTATAGTTTAATTCCCAGTTCCTCGCAAGTCCCCACAATTCATATATTTTGCAGCAATTGTCTGTGCCAGGCTTCTTTGAAGGGGTGGGTGCAGTGAGAGGATGATTCATGCAATTGAGCACTTTTAGCATATTGGTGTTACTGGTCAGTGGCTAAAGTAATGCAGGCACGGGCCTTTCTGAATAAAGCATTTTGACAACAGCAGACAGCAAATAAGTTGATTCTGCTGAAATTGTACGTATTAGGCTTGAAACAGAGACATAAAAACAGAGCACAGTGGTCATTTCAACAAACAGTCCCAACTGCAAACTGTCTTTATGTTCAACCCCATACGTCTTCTTACAACAGAGAGCAGAGATCAGCAATTAAATCCCTGTTTAGATTCAGCTCTGCAGACTGTACTCTTCAAACATTGCTATGTTGCTGTGCTGCTTTCCATTCAGTGCAATGGATGTCATGTAAGATTGGGTTCTTCAGCATGTCTTTGGGTGCCATCTGATACATTTCACATCCCTTCTCTTCTTCCCTGCCCATCTTCCTCTAGATAGTTCCATAGGAGTGCTGAAAATAATCATCATTATAGGGAACTATCTGACAGCAGAAGTTCAGGGTAATGATCACTGCTTTCAAAATCCTACGACAAGAACCTGTCTCAGCTGCATTGCATGAGAGCATCACATGTACAAAGAACAAAGAAAATTACAGCACAAGAACAGGCCCTTCGGCCCTCCAAGCCTGCATCGACCATGCTGCCCGACATAACTAAAACCACCTACCCTTCCGGGGACCATATCCCTCTATTCCCATCCTATTCATGTATTTATCAATACGCCCCTTAAAAGTCACTATCCTATCTGCTTCCACTACCTCCCCCGGCAACGAGTTCCAGGCACCTACCATCCTCCGTGTACAAAATCTGCCTTGTAATCTCCTTTAAACCTTGCCCCTTGCACCTTAAACCTATGCCCCCTAGTAATTGACTCTTCCACCCTGGGAAAAAGCTTCTGACTATCCATGTACTGTATCAAAATACTGCAACTTACTGTGGAGGGGAGGCAATGGCTAGTGGTATTTTCGCTAGACTATTAATCCAGAAACTCAGCTAATGTTCTGAGGACTCGGGTTCGAATCCCACCATGGCAGATGGTGGAATATGAATTCAATTTTTAAAAATCTGGAATTAAGAATCTACTGATGACCATGAAACCATTGTCGATTGTCAGAAAAACCCATCTGGTTCACCAATGTCCTTTAGGGAAGGAAACCTGCTGTCCTTACCTGGTCAGACCTACATGTGACTCCAGAGCCACAGCAATGTGGTTGACTCTCAACCGCCCTCCAAGGGTAACTAGGGATGGGTAATAAATGCTGGCCAGCCAGTGACGCTCATGTCCCACGAATGAATTTAAAAAAATATCCTAAATGAGCTACAGTGAAACAACAAGGTTACTGGAGAGCTTGGCATCTGATATCTTCAGCATATCCACAGCAATTTTGAGTCAGGAAGAAACGAGGCAATAGTGAGAGTTATTCCAGAAATTTGTAGCGACTGTGACACAGATGGCATCATTGTAAATGCTTATTCCAATGCTAACCTCCATATAGAAGATGCCAGCTTTCTCATACTGTGTTTAATACAGAAGTAACACAATTGTTTTTTGTACTGGAGGGGATGGACAGTAAAGTGAATGGGTGGGATTCTCTGGTTGCACTCGCCCCAAACTGGAGAATCCCACCTAAGATCAATGGTCTGCCACCCCCACCCCCCCGCACGCCAATCCACTATGATTCCGGTGGTGGGCATGACAAGAGAATTCCCCCCAGAATATTTGCAAATAAATCATTGTTACATAAACTATCCTTACATTGAAACGTACCTTTGGACCAGGCTGTTGTCATGTGTATTCCACTCCACCTGATGTGCTCCTGTCTGCTCTAAAGACACGAACATCTCATGCAGCCAATGATAATTAATTCCACTGTAAACATTCTTAGTGGCAAACCAATACTGAAAGAGAATTACAACGAGGATATCAGTCCAACAAATTACTTCAAATTAAGAACAATCTAGTTGCTGGAGACCTAATCTCAAATTTGTAGAGTGCTTCTTTGTTTTGAGTTTTCTTCCTCATATATTTTCAGCTCCTTCAGATATTCCCAATTGTCTTTGATGAAGATGTGACTAGGGCGGTTGATGGAGGAGAACCGGTGGATGCGGTGTTTTTGGATTTCCAAAAGGCGTTTGATAAGGTGCCCCATAAAAGGCTGCTGAAGAAGATTAGGGCACACGGAGTTGGGGGTAGTGTGTTAAAGTGGATTGGGGACTGGCTATCCGACAGGAAGCAAAGAGTCAGAATAAATGGGTGTTTTTCCGGTTGGAGGAAGGTAACTAGTGGCGTGCCGCAGGGATCGGTACTCGGGCCGCAACTATTTACCATTTATATAGATGATCTGGAGGAGGGGACGGAGTGTAGGGTAACGAAGTTTGCAGACGACACAAAGATAAGTGGAAAAGTGAATCGTGTGGAGGACGGAGAAGATCTGCAGAGAGATTTGGACAGGCTGAGTGAGTGGGCGAGGATATGGCAAATGGAGTATAACGTTGATAAATGCAAGGTTATACACTTTGGAGGAAATAATAACAAATGGGATTACTATCTCAATGGAAACAAATTAAAACATGCTACCGTGCAAAGGGACCTGGGGGTCCTTGTGCATGAGACGCAAAAGCCCAGTCTGCAGGTACAACAGGTGATCAAGAAGGCAAATGGGATGTTGGCCTATATCGCGAGGGGGATAGAATATAAAAGCAGGGATGTCTTGATGCACCTGTACAGGGCATTGGTGAGGCCGCAGCTGGAATACTGTGTGCAGTATTGGTCCCCTTATATGAGGAAGGATATATTGGCATTGGAGGGAGTGCAGAGAAGGTTCACCAGGTTGATACCGGAGATGAGGGGTTTGGATTATGAGGAGAGGCTGAGGAGATTGGGTTTGTACTCGTTGGAGTTTAGAAGGATGAGGGGGGATCTTATGGAGACTTATAAGATAATGCGGGGGCTGGATAGGGTGGAGGCGGAGAGATTCTTTCCACTTAGTAAGGAAGTTAAAACTAGAGGACACAGCCTCAAAATAAAGGGGGGTCGGTTTAAGACAGAGTTGAGGAGGAACTTCTTCTCCCAGAGGGTGGTGAATCTCTGGAATTCTCTGCCCACTGAGGTGGTGGAGGCTACCTCGCTGAATATGTTTAAAGCGCGGATGGATGGATTCCTGATCGGTAAGGGAATTAAGGGTTATGGGGATCAGGCGGGTAAGTGGTACTGATCCACGTCAGATCAGCCATGATCTTATTGAATGGTGGGGCAGGCTCGAGGGGCTAGATGGCCTACTCCTGCTCCTATTTCTTATGTTCTTATGTTCTTATATTTGGAGGATTTATTGAATTGAGCGCAAATGTCACTTTAACGGCACAAACAGATAATCTGATAGTTACCCTCATCTCCCAACAGTGAAGTTGATTAAACTAAAAATAGCAGATTAATTGTGCGTTTATATTGTGGAACTATATTCACTTTGGCACCCAATGCTTTAGAGTCTGTGACATTTACATTCTGGGCAAATTGCATAATGGGAACAGTTGAATACCTGCAAGCTTCAATGATGTGAGAGGAAGGTCTTCACGGGTCAGGTATGTCAAGACCGCAGTGGTGACCTGTATCTGGGCTGAGATTGTGAAGACAGTAAATGTGTCAGCAACAGTCACTTTCAGTGGCTTTGGGGCTCCTGCAGCGATGCAGATGAAAAGCACTTCATACGGTGGTACTTGTAGTATTAAGCATTTTCTGATTTAATTATTCATCTGCTATTCAAGTCAAGACAGCCTCTGGTGTAATATAAATGCAGCATAAGAAAATCAAAAATGCGAAATGAGCACTCTGCATGTTAGCGTGGATTCTTGAGGTGGTGAGGGCATAATAAGAGGCATCCTGTCAATTCTGCTGGCAGATGGTAAAGCGGAGTTGAGACCCACTTCAAGAGCAACTATAATCGTATTGCATGGCAGAGCAGGCTCCAAGGGCTGAATAGCTTACTCTTGTTCCTTAGCCCTATGTCCCTAAGCTCTTCCTTCCATTCATTGAATTACATTTAAAAAAAACTATTGGGTAGCAACTTCCTTGGAGTGGCAATCAGTGTCAGAGTAGAGTATCAGCCACACGGTAATGTCAGAAGGACCAGGACCCAGCTTCAGTGTGGTGTTGGTCAGAGAGGTGTACTGACTTAAGTATGGAAATAGCTCATAGCCTGTACCCTTTACTGTACGTGTAAATAGTTCTAGTCATTAATAAAGACTTACAGTTTAACCTACTGAAGACAATGGAGACTTCTTTATGATATATCGTTCTGTAACCAACATCCTCCCAATACAACATGGCTATTGAATGTACTAGCCATTATCTTGTGTTCCTCTATGACCTCCTCTCTATTCTGCTCTCTTTTTGCTTCCATTATGTGGTTATGCAGGATGGATGCCCATAGGAACACCAGTATCAGGGCATAAGACCATAAAACCATAAGACATAGGAGCAGAATTAGGTCACTCGGCCCATCGAGTCTATTCTGCCATTCAAACACGGCTGATATTTTTCTCATCCCCATTCTCCTGCCTTTTCCCCATACCCCTGACCCCCTTATTAATCAAGAACCTATCTATCTCTGTCTTAAAGACACTCAATGACCTGGCCTCCACAGCCTTCTGCCGCAAAGAGTTCCACAGGTTTCACCACTCTCTGGCTGAAGAAATTGCTCCTCATCTCTGTTTTAAAGGATCGTCCCTTTAGTCCGATGTGGCAACATGTCTGAGGTTCTAGTTTTTCCTACTAGTGGAAACATCCTCTCCACGTCCACTCTATCCAGGCCTCGCAGTATCCTGTAAGTTTCAATAAGATCCCCCCTCATCCTGCTAAACTCCAACGACTACAGACCCAGAGTCCTCAACTGTTCCTCATACGACATTGCGATGGAAAATGAGAAAAATGAACCATTCTGCCAAGAACTGCTGTGAAACAGGTTAGAAAATCTCATTTAAACAATACAGCAGAGCACACCACAAAACAATTCCAAATTGCTCCGGTGACAGTTAAGGTATTAGTCAAGGCTTTGGAACACTCAGAAGCTGTGTAACTTCAATTCCTCCTTTGTGAATTATATAGGGGTGAATAAGGGGTTAGTATTGGCAGAAACAACGAAATTCACAATAAATAAAACCATCCAGTCATTAACTCATCATTTCCATTCAATTACATACTTGCACCGAAAACCTTGCCCAGTGCCACTGCAGTGAATGGAGTTTCGGCTGGAACAACAAATTTGCCATTCTCACTCGCAGCGGGGTGGCCGTGGAAAAGATCAGAGAACCCCACCCTTGAAGTCCGATGCTTCTTTCACCTACTTCCAATTTCACTGAAATTTTAAACCATTCCAAATGGGACTGTGGCCAAATGGCCAACGGCCTGAGCAATTAGGCCCAACATAAAATTGGACACTTTAAATTAATATACAGCTAAACTGCTTCCACATGCTGCAGCCTTGACACATCACTTGTCCTGCCATACTTACTCAATTGTTTATTTTCTTTGAGATATTTATTAATCTTATCACAAAGTCCAGTACTATTTTTAACCTTCAGAAAATGGACCTTGACCACTCACCGGATATTCACTCGATACCCACCAACAGTCCACCTCCTCCCCGGTAGAATAGCAGAAACCAACTCTTACAGGGTGAAAAAGTTAATGGACTACCTTCTTCCCCTCCTCGCCAAACTCCCTCATTCTCACCAAGTTTCCACACTCTGTCCAAAGGCGCACTCAGTTCCGGTCGCACAGAGAATGTCTGAATTGACATAGTCTGAACAAAGGGACTAGCTGAGCCCAGATACAGCTGAGACCAGTTCAAGCTAGTTTCCTTAATTAACTCTTGCAGCTGCTGCCAGCTTCGATTCCCCTACTTAGGCCCCTGGATGAGACTTACAAGTTAAACAATACTTGAAGTTGAATGTTAAATACACGTTAAAAAAAAATTTAGACTTAGAAAGATATCTTAGAAAGATAAGACTCAGGGACAGGACTGGTTACTTCAAGTGCCGGGTTTCAGATGTTTCAGAAGGGACAGGGAGGGAGGCAAAAGAGGTGGGGGAGTGGCACTGTTGATCAGAGATAGTGTCACGGCTGCAGAAAAGATGGACACCATGGAGGGATTGTCTACGGAATCTCTGTGGGTGGAGGTTAGGAGCAGGAAGGGGTCAATAACTTTACTGGGTGTTTTCTATAGGCCGCCCAATAGTAACAGGGATGTTGAGGAGCAGATAGGGAAACAGATCCTGGAAAGGTGTAATAATGATGTGGAGATGCCGGCGTTGGACTGGGGTAAACACAGTAAGAAGTTTAACAACACCAGGTTAAAGTCCAACAGGTTTATTTGGTAGCAAAAGCCACACAAGCTTTCGGAGCCCCAAGCCCCTTCTTCAGCGGTCACGGGCACTCGGCCTCTGATATTCGGGTAAGCGTTCTCCAAGGCGGCCTTCACAACACACGACGGCGCAGAGTCGCTGAGCAGAAACTGATAGCCAAGTTCCGCACACATGAGGACAGCCTAAACCAGGATATTGGGTTCATGTCACACTATTTGTAATTCCCACAGCCTGCCTGGACCTGCAGAGTTTCACTGGCTGTTCTGTCTGGAGACAATACACATCCCTTTAGCCTGTCTTGATGCTCTCTCCACTCACATTGTTTGTATCTTAAAGACTTGATTAGCTGTAAGTATTCACATTCCAACCATTATTCATGTAAATTGAGTTTGTGTCTTTATATGCCCTGTTTGTGAACAGAATTCCCACTCACCTGAAGAAGGGGCTTGGGGCTCCGAAAGCTTGTGTGGCTTTTGCTACCAAATAAACCTGTTGGACTTTAACCTGGTGTTGTTAAACTTCTTAAGGTGTAATAATAACAGAGTTGTCGTGATGGAAGATTTTAATTTCCCAAATATTGATTGGAATCTCCCTAGAGTAAGGGGTGTAGATGGGGAGGAGTTTGTTAGGTGTGTTCAGGAGGGTTTCTTGACACAGTATGTAGATAAGCCTACAAGAGGAGAGGCTGTACTTGATTTGGTATTGGGAAATGAACCTGGTCAGGTGTCAGATCTCTCAGTGGGAGAGCATTTTGGAGATAGTGATCATAATTCTATCTCCTTTACAATAGCATTGGAGAGAGATAGGATCAGACAAGTTAGAAAAGTGTTTAGTTGGAGTAAGGGGAATTATGAGGTTATCAGGCAGGAAATTGGAGGCTTAAATTGGAAAGAGGTTTTCTCAGGGAAATGTACGGAAGAAATGTGGCAAATTTTCAGGGAATATTTGTCTGGAGTTCTGCATAGCAATGTTCCAATGAGACAGGGAAGTTATGGTAGGTTACAGGAACCGTGGTATACAAAGGTTGTAATGAATCTAGTCAAGAAGAAAAGAAAAGCTTACAAAAGGTTCAGGGAGCTAGGTAACGTTAGAGATCTTGAAGAGTATACGGCTAATATGAAGGATCTTAAGAAGGAAATTAGGAGAGCCAGAAGGGGTCATGAGAAAGCCTTGGCAGGCAGGATTAAGGAAAACCCCAAGGCATTCTACAAGTATGTGAAGAGCAAGAGGATAAGACGTGAAAGGATAGGACCTATCAAGTGTGACGGTGGGAAAGTTTGTATGGAACTGGAAGAAATAGCAGAGGTACTTAATGAATACTTTACTTCAGTATTCACTATGGAAAAAGATCTTGGTGGTTGTAGTGCAGACTTGCAGCGGACTGAAAAGCTTGAGCATGTAGATATTAAGAAAGAGGATGTGTTGGAGCTTTTGAAAAGCATCAAGTTAGATAAGTCGCCGGGACCGGATGAGATGTACCCCAGGCTACTGTGGGAGGCGAGGGAGGAGATTGCTGAGCCTCTGGCGATGATCTTTGCATCATCAATTGAGACGGGAGAGGTTCCGGAGGATTGGAGGATTGCGGATGTTGTTCCTTTATTCAAGAAAGGGAGTAGAGATAGCCCTGGAAATTATAGACCAGTGAGTCTAACCTCAGTGGTTGGTAAATTGATGGAGAAAATCCTGAGTGGCAGGATTTATGAACATTTGGAGGGGTATAATATGATTAAGAATAGTCAGCATGGCTTTGTCAAAGGCAGATCATGCCTTAGGAGCCTGATTGAATTTTTTGAGGATGTGACTAAACACATCGATGAAGGAAGAGCAGTAGATGTAGTATATATGGACTTCAGCAAGGCATTTGATAAGGTGCCCCATGCAAGGCTTATTGAGAAAGTGAGGGGACATGGGATCGAAGGGGACATTGTTTTGTGGATCCAGAACTGGCTTGCCCACAGAAGGCAAAGAGTGGTTATAGATGGGTCATATTCTGCATGGAGGTCGGTCACCAGTGGAGTGCCTCAGGGATCTGTTCTGGGACCCTTACTCTTTGTGATTTTTATAAATGACCTGGATGAGGAAGTGGGGGGATGGGTTGGTAAGTTTGCTGATGACACAAAGGTTGGAGGTGTTGTGGATAGTGTGGAGGGATGTCAGAAGTTGCAGCGAGACATTGATAGGATGCAAGACTGGGCGGAGAAGTGGCAGATGGAGTTCAACCCAGATAAGTGTGAGGTGGTTCATTTTGGCAGGTCAAATAGGATGGCGGAATATGGTAGGACTCTTGGCAGTGTGGAAGATCAGAAGGATCTTGGGGTCCGAGTTCATAGGACACTCAAAGCATCTGTGCAGGTTGAGGCTGTGGTTGAGAAGGCATATGGTGTACTGGCCTTCATCAATCAAGGAATTGAGTTTAGGAGTCGTGAGCTAATGTTGCAGCTATATAGGACCCTGGTCAGACCCCACTTGGAGTACTGTGCTCAGTTCTGGTCGCCTCATTACAGGAAGGATGTGGAAGCCATAGAAAGGGTGCAGAGGAGATTTACAAGGATGTTGCCTGGTTTGAGGAGCATGCCTTATGAGGATAGGTTGAGTGAGCTCGGCCTTTTCTCCTTTGAGAGATGAAGGATGAGGGGTGAGCTGATAGAGGTGTATAAGATGTTGAGAGGTATTGATTGAGTGGACAGTCAGAGGCTTTTTCCTAGGGCTGTAATGGTTGCCACAAGAGGACACAGGTTTAAGGTGCTGGGGAGTAGGTACAGAGGAGATGTCAGGGGTAAGTTTTTCACTCAGAGGGTGGTGGGTGCGTGGAACGGGCTGCCAGCAACGGTGGTGGAGGCGGATTCGATAGGGTCTTTTAAGAGACTTTTAGTTAAGTACATGGAACTTAGTAAGATAGAGGGTTATAGGCAAGCCTAGTAATCGCTAAGGTAGGGACATGTTCGGCACAACTTTATGGGCTGAAGGGCCTGTATTGTGCTGTAGTTTTTCTATGTTTTCTATGTTTCTATATTAAAAATTTCCTTCTTCTCACCAAACCTCCACACTCTGTCTGAAATTGCGCTCAGTTAACCTACCTATATATCCCTTTGCAGACCTATGCATCTTCACAACTTTCTCTCCTTTGCATCATCAGCAAATTCAGCAACTATACAGCCCACTCTTCCAAATCATTGATACAAGTTGTAAATAGTTAAGGCCCCAGCACTGATCCCTGTGGCATTTCACTCATCACATCTTGCCAACCCAAAAAAGACTCATTTAATTCTACTCTTTGTTTCCTGTTAGTTAGCCAATCTTCTATCCATGCCAATATATTTCCCCCTACAACATGTGCTCTTATTTTGCATAGTAACCATTGATGTGGCACCATGTCAAATGCCTTCAGGAAATCTAAGTACACCACAGGTTACCCTTTATTCATGTTGCTTGTGACTTCCTCAAAGAACTCTAATAAATTAGTCCAATACAATTTCC
Organism: Mustelus asterias; assembly: GCF_964213995.1. Lineage (NCBI taxonomy): Eukaryota > Metazoa > Chordata > Chondrichthyes > Carcharhiniformes > Triakidae > Mustelus > Mustelus asterias. The sequence goes on from NC_135810.1 coordinate 80,821,735, forward strand.
CTTTCACAAAACCATGTTGACTCTGCCTGACTGCATTGAGATTTTCTAATCGCCCTGTTATAACCACATTAATAATAAATTCCAGCAGTTTCCCTATAATAGATGTGAACTAACTGGACTGTAGTTCATGCTTTCGGTCTCCTTCTTTTCTTGAATAGAGGAGTCACATTCATTATGATCCAAACTGAATCCAAACTTTCCAGAACCTAGGGAATTTTGAAAAATTAAAACTGTCTCATTAGCCACTAATTTAAGACGCTAGGATGAAGTCTATCAGGACCTGAGGATTTGTAAGCTTTCAGTTCTAATAATTAATATTAATCACCTTTCCCTGGTGATTGTAATTCCTGGCTTTGCACCTACTCTGTAAAGCTTTCTGACTAAACCAATGTAAAGACAGTCTATGCATAGCACAAAGAGCCATATATCTGTGCTTCTGATTATCTGATCTCACTGCTGCAGGGAATCATGCAGCCATTCCGGTGGGATAAAGCCAGCAATCAAAAGTTAAAACTTCCTGCAAAATACCATGCAGGGTCGCAGGATGACACTTTCTCAGCGTTCGCCATTCCGTATATCGGAAAATTCAAGTCAAAAATATTTCTCAAACCGAAATTGGAAGAGGTTTGATTGACAAGATATTTCATTGGCCAGATATTTGGTTGAAAAGTTGGAAACCCAGAGGTTTTCAACATTTGTGCAACCACTTTGAGTAACTGTGAACCAATCAAATGACACTTGTTGGCCTTAAACGATCATTGGGGAATAATGCCAGTGGGATTCTCTGGTCCCACTGCAGTGAACGGAGACTTGGCTAAGCGCCAAATTCTCTGTCCTCACTTGTAGCGGAGGCAGGGCGTGAACAGCTGGAAAATTCCTGCCAACACTGCTGTTCTTCATGCTCTCTTTATTAGGTCTTCAATGTTTTATGTTGGAAAAAGACAAAAGCGAGACTTGGCCTGGGCTGTAATTTTTGAGCTTGATTTTTTTATCGTTCTCTATTTTCTGCTGAAGGAGAGTTTGATTAGGAATGCAAAAAACACTTTTGACTTATTTCATCTAAAGTGACTTGGTTCTGGCCCCACCAAATGGACAGGTAAACCAATAGATGACTGATGTTATGGCATCATTCAACAATGCTTGGTAACAGGATGTGAATTTCTGCATGTTGATCTTTTTTCAGATGACAGGAGAAAACAGCGATGCAATTACTCAGTGTGCACAAAGGTTTCTTTTTTAGTTTTTTTGTTTCTTTTTCCCTTTTGTTGTATGTACGTCAGTTCTGAATGCAGTAAGAACATAAGTACATAAGAACTAGGAGCAGGAGTAGACCATCTGGTCCCTCGAGCCTGCTCCGCCTTTCAATAATATCATGGCTGATCTTTTCGTGGACTCAGCTCCACTTAACTGCCCGCTCACCATAACCCTTAATTCCTTTACTGTTCAAAAATGTATCTATCCTGGCCTTAAAAACATTCAATGAGATAGCCTCAACTGCTTCACTGGGCAGGGAATTCCACAGATTCACAACCCTTTGTGTGAAGAAGTTCCTCCTCAACTCAGTTTTAAATCTGCTTCCCCTTATTTTGAGGCCATGCCCCGTGGTTCTAGTTTCACCTGCCAGTGAAAACAACTTTCCTGCTTCTATCTTATCTATTCCCTTCATAATCTTATATGTTTCTATAAGATCTCCCCTCATTCTTCTGAATTCCAATGAGTACAGCCCAGTCTACTCAGTCTCTCTTCATAAGCCAACCCTCTCAACTCCGGAATCAACCTGGTGAATCTCCTCTGCATCCCCTCCAGTGCCAGTATATCCTTTCTCAAGTAAGGAAACCAAAACTGTACACAGTACTCCAGGTGTGGCCTCATCAGCACTGTATACAGCTGCAAGATAACCTCGCTGTTTTTAAACTCCATCCCTCTAGCAATGAAGGACAAAATTTCATTTGCCTTCTTAATTAACTGCTGCACCTGCAAACCAACTCCTTGAGATTCCTGCACAAGGACACCCAGGTCCCTCTGCACAGCAGCATGCTGCAATTTTTTACCATTTAAATAATTGTCCATTTTGCTGTTATTCCTCCCAAAATGGATGACCTCACATTTACCAACGTTGTACTCCATCTGCCAGACCCTTGCCTACTCACTTAGGCTATCTATATCCCTTTGCAGACTTTCAGCATCCTCTTTCTTTACATTATGGGGATATATAGAGCCTGGGTGGGATTGTTGTGAAAACAACCAGAAACTCTATTTTCAGTGATGTTGGGTGAAGGATAAATATAGGCCAGGACACTGGGAAGAATTCCCCTGCTCTTTTTCAAAATACTGGCATTAGGATCTTTTATGTCCACCTGCCAGGCCTGACCAGGCCCTGAGTTAACATCTCACATAAAAGGTGACACCTAGAATCATTACAGCGCAGGAGGAGGCCATTCGGCCCTTTGAGCCTGCATCATCTTTACTGTAATCACCAATCTCCTTTCTTTCCTTTGATATCCAAGCTGCAATCCCAGCAGAGAGAAACCTGCTCAATTTAACCTCCTTAATCAAGAGTTACCGAGGCCAAATTTTGCTCCTTCTTCCCTCTCCCACCCCATTTGCCAGATGAAAATTGACTACAGGGGTCAAAGTCTTCCATATGTGTAAAACTATAAACACTCTCTGGATAAATTTCCTGAGTTTAATCACAATGATATTATCACTGAGTGTGAACAGAATTTTTTTACGTTTCTATGAGATACCCTCTCAATCTTCTAAACTCCATTGAATATAATCCTAACTGACTTGGTCTCTCCTCATATGACAATCCTATCATTCCAGGAATTTGCCTGGTAAATATTCGTGGCACTCGCTCCCTCTATAGCAAGAACCTCCTTCCTTAGATAAGGACACAAAAACTGCATACAATAGTCTTGGTGTTGCCTCACCAATGCCTGATACAATTGCATTAAAATGTCCCTATTCCTATACTCAAAACCACTACTGTAACTTTAAGAAATGTATTTGAGTCATGTTCTTGTTTTTTGCAAAAATAACTGGATAAAAAAGTTAACAATCCTGTGACATCCTTTACCATGAAGCATGTGCGTATCAGTCACTGCTATATGAGGCATTGTCCATGAGGCACCATTCATTTTGAGGGTGTTTCCAATGTCCATTAGCTAAAACAGAGTGAAAGCACAAATTGCAAATGCATATGTAACTTGTGAACAACCTTGGTCTTGGAACATCCTCAAGGTCCTTAGGATTAGATCCAGTGAACTGTTTAATTGAACAGTCATAGCAACTCTAAAATTATTATTGGAATTAATTTACTTTGCCCAGAGGAATTCTAAAAAAATGATGTTGGCAGCTGCATGTCATTCCTCTAAGAAGGCAACATTAGATTTATAGGCACCCATAATCAGGAACTTAATGAGGTATGCTGCCTATCAACAGAGGTGGTCTGAAGAGAAACAGATTGCAACATGTTACCTAATATCAGCATTACTGCTGACAGCTTAAAGCTCAGTGTACACAATAGTGCTGAAGTAGACAACATGCTTTTACACTAACCATGAGCCAATTGACAGCAACGGTGCTTTGTAAAACAACAGCAGAAAAAGAAAGAAATGTTGAAAAAGGAATCAACATTGCTACTGCGGGCCAAAGACATCCAGCCAAATTCACAGAACACTGAATGAAGACTGTAAAAATAAATGAGGATATGTGAATCTGTTGGAGGGCATGTCTGCTGATAACAGCTGTAAACTTAGCGGATAGTACCTTCTCACACATTTAATCTGTACACAATGTTGCTGCAGGTCAGGAAGTCAAAGTAGCTCTTGGGATCCATTTGGTCTCCCACAAAATGTTGTGCTTGGCTGAGGATATCTGCCTCTTCGTTCACTTTTCACATTACAATGAAGGAAACAATAAAATATTACGTACATAAAAACATACATAGAAAATTCAAATACACAGATCCCGCCTTCCCCCCAAATCCTTTGATTCCTTTAGCCTCAAGAGTTGTATCTAATTCCTTCTTGAAATCTCACAACGTTTTATATAGAAACATAGAAATTAGCAGCAGGAGTAGGCCATTCAGCCCTTCGAACCTGCTCCACCATTCATTATGATCATGGCTGATCATCAAAATCATTACCCTCATCCTGCTTTCTCCCCATAGCCCTTGATCTCTTTAGCCCCAAGAACTATATCTAATTCTTTCTTGAGACCACACAGCATTTTGGCCTCAGATATTTTCTGGGATAGTGAATTCCAGAGATTCACCACTCTCTGTTTAAGTTTATTTATTCATGTCACAAGTAGGCTTACATTAACACTGCAATGAAGTTACTGTGAAAATCACCTAGTTGCCACACTCCGGCACCTGTTCGGGTACACTGAGGGAGAATTTAGCATGACCAATGTACCTAACCAGCCCATCTCTCAGACTGTGGGGGAGAAACTGGAGCCCCCGGAGGAAACCCACGCAGACACGGGGAGAACATGCAGACTCCGCACAGACAGTGACCCAAGCTGGGAATTGAACCCGGGTCCCTGGCACTGTGAGACAGCAGTGCTAACCACCCTGCGTGAAAAAATTACTCCTCACCTTAGTTCTCAAAGGTTTATCCTTTATCCTCAAACTATGACCCCAAGTTCTGAGCTCCCCCATCATCGGGAACATTCTTTCTGAATCTACCCTGTCTAATCCTGTTAGAATTTTATACGTTTCAATGAGATACCCTCTCACTCTTCTAAACTCCATTGAATATAATCCTAACTGACTTGGTCTCTCCTCATATGACAATCCTATCATTCCAGGAATTTGCCTGGTAAATATTCGTGGCACTCACTCCCTCTATAGCAAGAACCTCCTTCCTTAGATAAAGACACAAAAACTGCATACAATAGTCTTGGTGTTGCCTCACCAATGCCTTATACAATTGCATTAAAATATCCCTATTCCTATACTCAAAACCACTACTGTAACTTTAAGAAATGTATTTGAGTCATGTTCTTGTGCAGCATCTGTTGTAGCAGTTCTATGCACTCGGTGCCATTTTGTTTGGAACCATCACCTCTGTATTGTTACTTGCTTCTAATTGCTAAAATGTTTGTTTTAATCTGGATTAATGCTGTTCTGCTGGATTTAGTATTAGAATAGAACATAGAACATTACAGCGCAGTACAGACCCTTTGGCCCTCGATGTTGTGCCGACCAGTGGTACCAATCTAAAGCCCTTCTAATCTACACTATTCCAATATCATCCATATGTTTATCCAATAACCACTTGAACGCTCTCAATGTTGATGAGTCCACCACTGCTGCAGGCAGGGCATTCCACGCCCTTACTGCTCTCTGAGTAAAGAACCTACCTCTAACATCTGTCCTATATCTCTCACCCCTCAATTTAAAGCTATTCCCCTGGGGTTTTTGCAGAATAGGGCTTGATTGACCGGTAGGGTTATATGACTGGGTGGAGGTTAGCTTACACAGAGAATTCAAGCTTAGTTGCCTTTTTAGATGTTGCTTAGAGTTGAGAGAGAGCAGTGCCTCTCTTTTCCCTCTCTGAAGTTGAAGACTGGAATCTGCTAGGACATTAATCTCTTTCTCTGAGATTCTGTTGTATGAGAGTGTTTCTTTCTCTGAGAGTTGCTGTTTGAGGATATATCCTTCTCTGGAAACTGCTATCTGGATCATTGTTCAGAAGTGTTAAGAAGTTGGAAATCTAGCACCATCTGAGCATACTTGTTTTTGTGTGAACTAATTCTAAAGAAGACTGTATGTCTGTGGAGATATTGCTTTAAATTGGAACAGTAGAGATAGCTCGCTGTCAAGAATTATACTTTGTCATGTTTAAGTATTTCAATTGGTAAAAGTGATGCTAATTCTTTTTGTTTTATTCTAATTGTGCCCTTAAATAAAGTTTATTTTGATAAAAGTTTCCCAGTGGGTCATTTGAATCATACGTGGAGTGAAACATCTTATGCTCACCCTAATACCAAAAATAAATGCAAACGTTGGGGTCTCGGCTAACTGAATAATATACCTTGAAATTTCTGGTCTGGTCACTAACGTTTGCTTTCTTTACTGCCTGTTGTACCTGTGCACTTACTTTCAGCGACTAACGCATGAGGACACCAAGGTCTCACTGAGTATCCACCTCTCTCAATTTACATCCATTCAAATAATAAGCTGCCTTCCTATTTTTGCTACCAAAGTGGATAACCTCACATTTATCCACATTATAGTGCATCTGCCATGCATCTGCCCAGTCACTCAGCCTGGTCAAATCACACAGAAGCATTTCTGCATCTTCCACACAGCTCACTCTCCCACCCAATAGTGCACCTTCTGCAAATTTGGAAATAATACAATTTATTCCCTTGTTCAAATCATTAGTATATAATGTGAACAGTTGGGGTTCTAGCACAGATCCCTGTGGTTCCCCACTACTCACAGTCTGCCAATTGGAAAAAAGCCCAACCTATTCCAACTCTTTGCTACCTATCTGTTAATCAGCTTTCTATCCATCTCAAGACACTACCTGCAATCCCATGCGCTTTAAATTTACATAGTAATCTGCTATGTGATGCCTTGTCAAAAGCGTTCTGAAAGTTTAAATAAACCACATCCACTGGTTCTCCTGGTCATCTCTACTCGTTACATCCTCAAAGAATTCCAGTAGATTTGTCAAGCATGTTTTCCTTTCCATAAATCCATGCTGACTTTGTATGATTATACCACTGCTTTCCAAATGCTCTGTTACAAAATCCTTGATAGTGACTCTAGCAACTTCCCCAGTACCGACTTTAGGCTTATTGGTCTATAGTTCCCTTTTTTCTTCTACCTCCCTTTTTGAATTGTGGGCTTACCTTAGCTACCCTCCAATCTGAAGGAACCATTCCAGAGTCCAGGAATTTTGGAAAATGACCACCAATGGATCTATTATTTCTAGGGCCACTTCCTTAAATACTCAAGAATGAAGATTATCCAGCCCTGGTAATTTATCCATCCTCAATCCCATTAATTTCCCCCAAACCATTTCTCTACTGTAAATTGAAAATTTGTTCAGATGTATAAAACTTCCAAAATGTGATCCAAAAATAACTCCTTTAAAAAACCACATTGTTTCATTGGTACATTTAATTTTAGTGTCAGTGGTGTCAATTTGTTGTTCTGTGCTCCTCGGGGGATGTAAGATGTAAATAACCCTCTTAAATAAAATTCCGAGTTCTGAATGTTTAATTCACAGCAAAGGGGTCCTCAGTTGTGCTTGACCTCACAAGGTATGAACGACTAGTATTTGTGAATTCAGAAGAATTTATGAAGTGTAAAATATACTTAACAAGAAACACTGAAAAGAGCCTGGGATTCCTTGAATGTTGACAGCACTTCCGAAGTCTGTTTTCTTTTGTCTCAGAAGTAATGATGAACTATGTCCTTGAAGAAGTATACCGTTGAAGCAATGGTAAAACTGTGCCAAAAAGATTGCAGTTCACCAGCCTTTATCCCCACTTCTCATTATCCCAGGATTCTTTATTTGGAAATAGATCAAATTCACTCTTTCGTTGGCTTAGACCACAAATCATCTTGTGTTACCCCACCTCTGCAACTAGAGCTATGTGGACTAAGGACAAATTGTCATCACTGTTTCCTTGCTCCCCCACCCCCACCCCGCCACGTTTACCATCCCATTGCAAACTAATGAATCATTTCTTTTAGAAACAAATAGTTACAAATAGTTTCATCCTCTTGTCAATAATGCATCTATCATAAACATTCACATGAACATATTTTTACCCACTCCCACAAATACTAAAACCATTAACAACAAATGTGACAACACTTCCTGTCAAAATGTCACACAAAACAATGTTCAACCCTACAAATATAGTTAATTAAGAGAACGCATGGGTTTTGTTTTAAGATCATGGCCGGAATTCTTCGGCTGTTCATGCCAGCGGGATTCTCCGGTCCTGCTACAGTGAACGTAGATTTGGCTGAATGCCAAATTCTCCATCCTCGCTTATTGCGGCGGAGGGGTGCGAACAGCTAGAAAATTCTGACCAAAGTCTAACTATAAGAACAAACTACTTTTCAAACAGAGCTGGGATGATTCCGTGTAAAGAAATTGAGAGCCAGGATGAACTTCATAGCGACTGGCCTCCTTAGCCCTGCATGAAGATTGCAGCTGTGGGTGTAAGTGGTGTCAGATATCTGTGCTCACCTCCTTCATAAAAAGGAGTTAACGCACACAATACTCCTGTTTGGAATGAGGTAGGAGAAATGGTCTGGAGGACCCTGTGTGGATATGACCCTCTGCTGAGACCGCTCCTTCCCCTTCTTACTCATTCTGTGAGCAGCTTGTCCTTTTCTATGCTGCCTCTGCTTCATCTCTCTCTCCTGCTGCAGACCAAGAGGGGTGATAAATATAGCACCCATGATGAGGAGCGAGTGGTCTGATATTCCATGTCAACTTCAACAACATTAAGCAACTCTGCTAACCACCAACAATAGTTCTGCAACCTCAGACAGCATCAGCAGAATTAATCAGCTATAACTTGCAAGTTGTTGATGATTCTTTTAAATATCTTTCTGGGATGGCGTTCCTCATGCTGAATGCACATGCAGCTATGTGTGCTTAATAGTGTGCATTAGCTGGAGCAGCAAGTTTGAAATTGACAGTGCTGGTGTCAGATCAATATTACTCGCTGAATAATGTCACGATCTACCTACTCTGTAGGCTTCCAGCAAACATTTCTAACATCAGCACTTACCGACTTTCCCAAAATGATATGGTATTCAGACCACAAAAGAGTTCATGCCCAATACGAACAATATTTTGGACCCTTAACTATGGTGCCACGGTGCTGAATTTTGAGAGCTACGTCTTTGTAACTTGACCCGATGCTTATGTGTTCTTCTCTGCCTATCTGGCTCAGAGACCACACGCACAAGGTAGTTACTAATAAATCCAGTGGGAAATTAAAGAGAACGTTCTTTACTCAGCGGGTGCATACAATGCGGAACTCACCATCAGAAGAAGTGGTTGGAGACAACAGCTTCGATGCTTTCAAAGGAAACCAGACTAACACATGAGAGAAAAGGGAATGGAAGAATGTGCTGGAAAACTGAGAATGGAATGGGAGGAAATGTGGATGGAATATAACCAGAAGAACCAATTGGCCTAATGGCCTGTTTCTGTGCTGTATGTTCTGTGTAATTCTAGAGTACATAGTGCATTTAATATTGAAAAATGATCTGGTGTGCTGTACAGAAATGTGATCAGAAAATCCTGATTCCAGATTGAAGTAGGAAATGTGAGGAGGAGTCGACTGGTCAATGATTTGGAACTTGAAGAGATGAGAGAATGTTTTATTTTATTTGTTCATGAGGTGTGGACGTTGCTGGCTGGGCCAGCATTTATTGCCCATCTTTAATTGCCCTTGAGGAGGCAGTTAAGAGTTAACCACATTGCTGTGGATCTGGAGTCACATGTAGGCCAGACAAGGAGGGCAGATTTCCTTCCCTAAAGGACATTAGTGAACTAGATGGGGTTTATTTATGACAATTGATAATGGTTTCATGGTCATCATTAGACTTTTAATGACAGATTTTTCATTGAATTCAAATTTCACCATCTGCAGCAGGGGGATTCGAGCCTGGGTCCATTGGGCATTGCCCTGATCTCTGGATTACTAGTCCAGTGACAATATCACCTCTCCACCACCTCCTCTAAAGAGGCATCAAGGTATGGGGAGGAAATTTCAGAGTGTATAGCTTGACCGAAACACTGCCAGTGGTGGAACAAAGCTGGGGTGAAGGTGGGAAAGCAAATGCTGAAGAAGTCAGAAATGGAGCAATGCAGAATTGCACGGGATTGTAGTTACAGAAATAGGGAGAAATGAGATCAAGAAGGAATTTAAGCACAAAGCTAAAAACTTTGATTTTGGAGGCACTGGGAACCAGGAATCAATTGGAACTTATTAGAATTAAGTAATAATGCAATCAGAATTGACACATCTCCAGAACCTGCTGATTTTCAGCCAAGGCTATTAAGGAAATAGGTCAAAAATGTGGATGTGTTAGTCATAATTTTACAATACTGTCTAGCTTTGTGAATTGTAGCATTCGGATTTGAAAATTGCAACTGACACTCTTGTTATTTAACAAGGGATGCAGGGCGCAACCAGAAAACTACAGAGCTGTCAGTTTAACATCAGTTGTGGGAACGTCATTGGAATTTATCATCAGGGACAGTGGTTGAGCGCTTAGAATAACATGAGCTGATCAAAGAAAGTCAGCACCAATTTGTGAGATAGCAGAATGAAGTGAATGTGAGAGTAACACAGTAGGTTAAAAAATCTAAAAGTGTGATCAGCACCAGGGAGAGTGCTGCCAAGGGAGGCTTTTTCTTTATACTAGTATTTTATAAGCCTTTAGTTTATTTATGTTAGGTTTGATTAATCCATTGAATAGAAACATGGCAGGGCATGCTAATCCCTGTGAAGTGCATATCCTGTTCCATGTGGGAACATCAGAACATTTGTCATGTCCTGGATAACCACATGTGCAGGAAGTGTTGCCATCGGAAGGAGCTAGAGCTGCACAATGGCTGGATCAACTGCACAGAGAGCCAAGTGCAAGAAGGGAAAGCAATAGTGATAGTGGATTCCATAGTTCGAGAAACAAATAGGCTTTTCTATGGCTATGGACTTGAATCCTGTATGGTGTGTTGCTTATCAACAATGGAGGATTTGAGCAAAAGACTGCAGGTCTTGGGTACCACCTGGATGTTATGTTTGTAGTGTTTATATAGAATATCCTTCAAGTGAAGTAGTTTTAAAACAAAGGATAAAAAGAACATGCAGATAGTAGTGGTTCAAGAGGAAAACCTACCAGCACCTCCTCAGGGCAACTAGGGATGGACAATAACTGCAAGCCTTGTGATGCCCACATCACAAATGAATAAAAATGCATTTTATGCATTAACATAGAAGTTCAAATTACAATCTTATAATAAAATAACGGCAAAAGCTAGGGTATATTTTTTATCAACCAGCGCGTGTCCTATTTTCACCACAATGTATGTGCAAACATTTTACTAAATAAATGAGTACAGGCCTCTATTTCTGAGCAATACCATGGGAGATTTACTCGTTGCTTTTAAATAATTTCTTTCATATTCAAGAGCCAAGAATCACAAAGTTCATTTGAGGCGACGCCATATTTACTCTTTTTGTGGCAATAACATTTACTGGAACCATTTTCCCATAACCATTTTTGACTACCATGGTGCAAAGTTCCAAGCATATTACTGGCAAATCACAGAAATTTTAGCTTAAAAAGTACTGATCCCAGGAGATTCAAATGACCTCAATCAACAGCTACCGGCAACATTTGTTTTTGTCAACTTGCCAAAATAGTCATCGTATGGTAAACAGTTGGGATGTGCTGATTCCAGCGCAGACTGCAACTTCTCAGCAAAGGGAGAGATGTCTCGAAGGAACGGTGATATTTATAACCCAAGACACATTGTTGGTGTTTTCAATGCACCAGGTTCACAACAAACCGCTTCAGGCCAAACTATTTCTTTTTTGGATTCCTAATAAAGAACGACCATGATAATAAAATAAGACATGGATTAACTTTTTGTATATTGTCTGCTTCTTATTAGCATCACTCCTGCTCCAGGTACGCCTCTTAAAGTTATCAGGCTGTGGAACAGTTGTGATACCTGACGTCCAATGTTGCTTGGCTACACCATGCTCTCACATGTCTCTTGGAATGAAGGCAAGCCTTTGAGGGTCTTCAGTAGACTGCACCATCTTTCCAGATGCAATGGTTACTTTGTCCTCCATCCTGACACCCAAGTCAGAAGGCATCTGAGAGAGTTGGTCAGAGCGAGTGATGCGCGATAAATCACACGGGAGGCAGGATGTACCCGGGAAATAAAGGCTTTTATTGCCAACAATAACGGAGCTACTATATACAATATACAATCCCAGACTAAAGGGTCACCAGGCAGAGCAGTGACCTTTATACCTCTCCCAGAAGGCGGAGCCAACTGGTTCACCACAGCGAGTACTGAATTCGTCACCAGGAGAAAAGATAGCAATCTGTATCTACATGGTTGTGGTAAGTCCTGGATGTGGGTGCCAGCTGGTTAGATAAGGGTAGACCTTAAGATATGTTTCCTTGATGCTTTTGGAAACTGTTTTCCATCACTCCCTCCAAATGGTCTCCCCAAAATCTGAAGACCAATAGTCATTTTGAATTCATTGACGAGTCTGGAGGCCTCCTAGCCTGTAAAAATGGATGCAGATGTTTATCCTGTTAGCGTCCATTCCTCAGGGAATGGATAATGACACTGCATGCTGCATAGTTTGAATCTTTCTTTGATAATGGCACCAAGGAAGGTTTTGGATGTCACTGCAAATCCTGCTCCTCTGGAAAGGTCCTGAAATCAAACAGGCTAATGTGACATGTATCCTCTATATGAACAAACACAGTAGGTAAAAGACTAGCCATTCAACCCCTCAAGCCTGCTCTTCCATTCAATAAGATCGTGGCTGATCTGATTGTGGGCTCAACTCTACAATGGATTGGTCCATTTCTAAGCCTATCAAAGTCTCCAATACCTCTGCACTCCTATTTCAAACTACTCAAGGTCCTCATAGAGCCTTTTCCTGAATTATGTGCCAAGGTCCTCCTTCTCCTGTGTGAAGACAGAATAAAAGTATTCATTTAACACCCTTCTAATGTGATGGGGCTTCACACACAAATTGCCCCTTGGTCTCTAATGGGCCCTACTTCTTTCCCTGGTTAACCTCTTCCCCTTAATATATTTACAGAATATTTTAGGATTCTCCTTAATCCTGTTCACAAGTCATTTTTTCATGCCCACTTTTTGCTCTTCTAATTGCTTTCTTAAATTCCCTCTTGGACTTCCCATATTCCTTAAGGGCTGCAGTTGAATTGCAACCTTTGGACTTGGTAAAAGCCTTTCTCTTCTTCCTTTCCAGTCCTGAATTGTCTGAGAAATCCAGGGTCCCCTGAACTTATTGATCCTATATTTCCCCGTGTAGAGAACATGTTGGACCTGCACTCTCACCATTTCCTTTTAGAACACCCTCCATGGCTCTTCTGTAGACACAAGCAGCTGTTCCCAGTCAACTTTGGCCAGATCCTGGCTTATTTTAATAAAATCTGTCTTCCCCCAATCCAAAACTGTCTTTTGCAAGTCATCTTTTTCCTTGTCCATAACAAACTTGAATCATACTGCGTTGTGGTCGCTATCACTAAAATGCTCCCCGACTGCCACTCTGAACACTTTTCCAGCTTTGTTCCCAAGAACCAGATCCAGCACTGCTCCATCCCATGTTGGGCCTTCTACATATTGACACAAAAAACTCCATAATACATTTCAAGAAGTCCACCACTTTTTTTGAGAAATGCAAAAAAAGATGCAAGCAACAGGACATTTACTTTTATTGCCGGGACTACCTGGCTGCTGGGGATAGCTGCTGAAAATGCTGCAGGGAAAGTATTTTTCCTGCCTCTGTCAATGTGTACACAGTCTTGTTTAAACAACATGCCTGTGTTCAGAGTTAGCACAATAATATAAATGAGGTGTCACACTGTTCAGATCACAACTTTGTTCATGTGCGCACAGAGCAGGCGTGTGGGGGAACAGACTCATCACTGACATAATAAAAAAACACAAAATGCTGGAAAATCTCAACAAGTCTGGTAGCATCCACGGGGGATATACCTTATTATCCTTTTCACCCCATGCACTTTCCCAGCTTCCCCTTAAAACCCACCGATGCTACTCAATTCAATGACTTTGTGTGATAGCAAAATCCACATTCTAACCACTCTTTTGATTTGATTTGATTTGATTTGATTTATTATTGTCACATGATTAATTAGCATACAATGAAAAGTATTGTTTCTTGCATGCTATACAGACAAAGCATACCATTCGTAGAGAAGGAAACGAGAGAATGCAGAATGTAGTGTTACAGTCATAACTAGGATGTAGAGAAAGATCAACTTAATTCGTGTGGAGGGCGTAGAAGGTCTGCAGAGAGATTTGGATAGGCTGAGTGAGTGGGCGAGGATCTGGCAGATGGAGTATAACGTTAACAAATGCGAGGTTATTCACTTTGGAAGAAATAATAGCAAATTGGATTATTATCTAAATGGAAAGAAATTACAACATGCTGCTGTGCAGAGGGACCTGGGGGTCCTTGTGCATGAGACGCAAAAACCCAGTCTGCAGGTGCAACAGGTGATCAAGAAGGCAAATGGGATGTTGGCCTATATCGCAAGGGGGATAGAATATAAAAGCAGAGATGTCTTGCTGCATCTGTACAGGGCATTGGTGAGGCTGCAGCTGGAATACTGTGTGCAGTATTGGTCCCCTTATTTACGGAAGGATATATTGGCCTTGGAGGGAGTGAGAGAAGGTTCACCAGGTTGATACCAGAGATGAGGGGTGTTGATTATGAGGAGAGACTGAGCAGATTGGGTTTGTATTCGTTGGAATTTAGAAGGCTGAGGGGGGATCTTATAGAGACCTATAAGATAATGAAAGGGCTGGATAGGGTAGAGGTGGAGAGATTCTTTCCACTTAGAAAGGAAACTAGAACTAGAGGGCACAGCCTCAAAATAAAGGGGGGTCAGTTTAGGACAGAGTTGAGGAGGAACTTCTTCTCTCAGAGGGAGGTGAATCTCTGGAATTCTCTGCCCACTGAAGTGGTGGAGGCTACCTCGTTGAATATGTTTAAATCACGGATAGATGGATTCCTGATCGGTAAGGGAATTAGGGGTTATAGGGATCAGGCGGGTAAGTGGAACTGATCCACTTCAGATCAGCCATGATCTTATTGAATGGCGGGACAGGCTCGAGGGGCTAGATGGCCTACTCCTGCTCCTATTTCTTATGTTCTTCTGTTCTCAATGCAAGGTAAGTCCATTCAAAAGTCTGATGGCAGCAGAGAAGAAGCTGTTCTTGAGTCAGTTGGTACACGACCTCAGACTTTTGTATCTTTTTCCCAAAGGAAGAAGGTGGAAGAGAGAATGTCCGGGGTGCATTAGGTCCTTAATTATGCTGGTTGCTTTGTCAAGGCAGCGGGAGGTGTAGACAGAGTCAATCGATGGGAGGCTGGTTTGCGTGATGGATTGGGCTACATTCACAAACTTTTGTAGTTCCTTGTGGTCTTGGGCAGAGCAGGAGCCATACCAAGCTGTGATACAACCAGAAAGAATGCCTTCTATGATGCATCTGTAGAAGTTGATGAGAGCCATAGCTGATATGCCAAATTTCCTTCGTCTTCTGAGAAAGTAGAGGTGTTGGTAGGCTTTCTTAACTATAGTGTCGGCATGGGGGGGACCAGGACAGGTTGTTGATGATCTTGAAGCTCTCCACGCTTTCTACTTCGCCCCCATTGATGTAGACAAAGGCATGTTCTCCTCTACGATGACAATCTCCTTCATTTTGTTGATATTGAGGGAGAGATTATTGTCATTGCACCAATTCACCAGATTCTCTATCTCATTCCTGTACTCTGTCTCATCATTGTTTGAGATCCGACCCATGACGGTGGTGTCACCAGCAAACTTGAAAATCAAGTTGGAGGGGAATGTGGCCACACAGTCATAGGTGTATAACGAGTATAGTAGGGGGCTGAGAACACAGCCTTGTGAGGCACTGGTGTTGAGGATGATCATGGAGTAAGTGTTGTTGCCTATCCTTACTGATTGTGATCTGTGGGTTTGGAAGTTCAGGATCCAGACACAGTGGGAGGAGCCGAGGCCCAGGCCACAGAGTTTGGAGATGAGTTTCATAAGAATAATGGTGCTGAAGACTGAGCTGTAGTCAATAAATAGGAATCTGACATAGATGTCTTTGTTATCTTGGTGTTCCAGGGTTGAGTAGAGGGCCAGGGAGATGGGTCTGCTGTGGACCTGTTGCAGCGGTAGGTGAACTACAATGGATCCAGGCAATCTGGGAAGCTGGAATTGATTCGTGCCTTTCGAAGCACTTCATAATGATGGATGTCAGAGCCACCGGATGATCATTAAGGCACGCTGCTTGGCTTTTCTTAGGTACTGGGATGATGGCTGTCTTCTTGAAGTAGATAGGGACCTCAGATTGTTGTAAAGGGAGGTTGAAGATGTCTGTGAATACTCCCGCCAGTTGATCCATGCAGGATCTGAGTGCTCGACCGGGTACCCCATCCGGGCCAGTCACTTTCCATGGGTTGACCTTTGAGAAGGTTGCTTTGACATCTGCAATGGTGTCCTCAGACACAGGTTCATCCATTGCTTCCAGGGTGGAGGGCATGCTCTCTCTGACCTTTTGCTCAAAACGGGTGTAGAATGCACTGAGCTCATCAGAGGAGGGGTGCGTTGGAGCCGGCGATTTTACATGCCTCTTTGCTTGCCACTCTTTGAGTAAGGACATTTCTCCAAATTCTTTTTTGGGATATTTATAAAATATCATATTTATCACCCTGGTTTTGGCTCTCAGACAAGTGGAAGTACTTCTGCCTCCACCCTATCAAATCCCTTCATAATTTTAAAGACTCCTCTGGGTCAACTCGCAATCCTCTCTTTTCCCAGGAAAAGAGCCCGTTCCAACTTTCCTGACAGTTATAACTTCTGTTATAATCCAGGTCAGAAACCACAAGGTGTCTTGTGAAGTCACCCGAGACCATAAGTTTTGCATTTTGAATCTGGCATAATGGGGGTGATTCTCCCAGCCCCCTTTATGCTATGACAGATCAGCGCAAGCGCAGTGGCCTGCTCAGCGCTATGCTGCCGGCCTCTCCAGCGGGAATAGGCTCCACTCCCTGCTTTTCATCGAGATTCACATTAGGGCACTCTGTGATGCACAGAGAGTGGGAGATTCAGTTTGAAAATCCCGCTAAAAAAACCAGAGGGATTTATTCCAGTTTTTACGTGAATTTGGCACTTAGAATTGATTTGGGAGAATCCTGGCCAAGACTTTTCACTCCAAGTATGATTCAAGTGACCCACGAGGGAGGTTTTATCAAACAAAGTTAAGTTAAGAACACAGTTAACATATAATAAGAAAAATCAGCAATAACTTTTACCAGTTACTAAAAAGAAACAACTGTCATATTGTATAAACATTAACAACTAAATATACTGTTCCAAACAAACATATCGAGAGACATACACACCATTCTAGTAGCACAGAAAGCAAGTATGTTCATGTGATGTGGAATCTTGCAGCTTTCTAACCCCTGCTGTGGATTACTCCTTTGGATGCTGAATTGAAAACTCTGAGGCCTTCCAGCCCTGGTGCTCTCAGCACACTTTGAGAGACAGAGACACCACTTGCCTCTCGCTTCTAGTTGGCCAGCCACTAACTGCAGAATTTCCCACACCAGGGAGAGAGACAAACACTTTCAGCCTGCAGTCCAAATAGCTTCTGCCCAACTGAAACTGAAACCTTTTGGATTTCTCATGCGAGAAAAAAAAATTGTCCAAAGGCACCTGACCTACCAAATAACCACAATTCAACAATTCCCCAAAAGGGTAATAAAACTCCAGGACACTGCATTAGGCCCAGATTAAAAATAAGCAAGATTCCCACCATTGTGCTTCAGCAACCATAAAAGATACCGGTGCAGATGGCACGGTGCCAAAATAAAAGGCCAGGCTTGCTTGAATAAACTTGTGCTGAGAACATGATTAAAATACATTTCTTAAAGGCACAGTAGTGTCACACTTTATAGTTTAATATGTTCCTATCAAATTTTATTTGCACCTTCTCCAATGTCTCTATATTGATGTTGTGGAGATCTGCTGCTCCGATTGCTTGTGAGGTCACTTCATAAAAGCACTGCTATAGTGAAGCACATAATATGACAGTAATTAGAATTGAGCAAAACATTGGGAAGATCCCAATCCCTGAAGTCTCTTGCGACATGTACCAAGCACCATCTCAAAAATTGCAGCAGTGAGTGGGAAAGCAGGTGGGTGGACACATGAATTGGGGCACATTGCACTGCCCACCGCCAGCTGGCCCACTCGTCCTATTGTGATTGTATGAGCAATGGGGGAGGCATCAGGTGGGTCCATAAGATGTTGGAGCAAAAGTAGGCCATTTGGCCCATCAAGTCTGCTCTGCCATTCAATGAGGTCATGGCTGATGTGAAATGATAATCCTCAACTCCATTTTCCCACTTTATCTCCATAACCCTTGATTCCCTTACTGATTAAAAATTTATCTATCTCAGTCTTGAACATACCTAATGACCCAGCTTCTACAATACTCTGCAGTTAAGAATTCTGCAGATTCACTACTTTCTGAGAGAAGAAATATCTCCTCATCCTTGTTTTAAATGGGTGACCACTTACTCTGGGATTATGCCCTTTGGTCCTAGACTCTTCCACTAGGGGACCAACCTTCCAGCATCTACCCTGTCAATCTCTCTGAGAATTCTGTATGTTTCATTAAGATATTCTCTCTTTCTTCTGAGCTCCAATGATACAGGCCCAACCTACTCCTTATATCTGGGATCAACCTAATGAGTTTTCTCTGGACTGCTTCCAATGCCAGTATACCATTACTTAGATAACGGGACCAAAACTGTTCACAGTACTCCAGGTGCTGTCTGACTAGTGCATTGTACAGTTTTAGTAAGGGTTCCCCATTTTCATACTTCATTCCCTTTGAACTGAAGGCCAACATTCCTCTTGCCTGCCCTATTACCTGCTGACCTTGCATGCTAGCTTTTTGTGATTTATGTACGAGGACCCCCAAATCGCTCTGTACGACAGCTTTCTGCTGTGTCACACTTTATCCCTTAAATAATATTTAGCCTTTCGTGAGCAATTCAGGCCCTTAAGTGGCAATTAATGCCCAATTATAGGCCTCATCTCACTGCCATTCTGATTTAACAGGCGGCAAAAGAGGTTGGCGCTCAATGTGTAGCATGACAGGTTTAACCCTGTGGTTTGATGGGCAGTTGAAGCAGGGGAGGGTCCCTCCTGACTCCCACAGTTTTGACTCCACACCTACACTCTTCCCCCTCCTCTCCTACTCACTCTCACCCCACTTCACCAGGGCCTGCCAGCCTGGCCCCAGTGAAATTCTGGGTGTACCTGAATGTCCATATCTTTGAAAATCTAAAGCAGGGCAGGTTGGTTAAGCAGTGGTGGGTTCTCCCCTGAATTTATGCTGGGGTATAGGGTATCTGTCATAAATGTATCATCCAGCCCAATATGCTTCATAAATTGGCAATAAAGGAATGACTGAGTCCACGAGGATGATGTAGAGACTGATGAGAGCACTCTGTTGCTAAACAGGGCCACACAGAATCACACATGAATCACCAATAGCTGGTGCGACCAGAGAACTGCAATCCAAACTCATTCGTGCCATGCTGTATATTTTTTAGAAGGCTGAGCCCATTAGGGATTACCTTGTCCTCACAAACATCTCAAATTCAATCAAAGTCATTGCTTCACCATGTTAGACATCACCTCACACTCTTATTCTTAATCTGGTTCTCAGCTATTTGTAACTTCACCGCTTTCACCGCCCATGCCTGCCACACTCCATTCTGACTCATGACTCTCAAAGGGCTGCTTAGTGCAAGGGAGATGGAGAATGCTGGGATGGTCGAGTAGGTGCCAGAGTTGCCTGAGGTAAAGCTAATAGCAATATCTTGATCAACTGGGCCAGTGGGCTGACGAATGGCAGATGGTGTTTAATTTAGATAAATGCGAGGTGATGCATTTTGGTAGATTGAGCCAGGGCAGGGCTTATTCAGTTAATGGTAGGACATTGGGGAGAGTTATAGAACAAAGAGATCTGGGGGTACAGGTTCATAGCTCCTTGAAAGTTGAGCCACAGGTGGACAGAGTGGTGAAGAAGGCATTTGGCATGCTTGATTTCATTGGTCAGAACATTGAATACAGGAGTTGGGACGTCTTGTTGAAGTTGTACAAGACATTGGTAAAGCCACACTTGGAATACTGTGTACAGTTCTCGTCACCCTACTGTCGAAAGGATATTATTATACTAGAACAAGTGCAGAAAAGAGTTACTAGGATGCTACCAGGACTTGATGGTTTGAGTTATAAGGGGAAGCTGGGATTTTTTTCTCTGGAGCGTAGGAGGCTTAGGGGTGATCTTATAGAGGTCTATAAAATAATGAGGGGCATAGGTCAGCTAGATAGTCAATATCTTTTCCCAAAGGTAGGGGAGTCTAAAACTAGAGGGCGTAGGTTTAAGGTGAGAGGGGAGAGATACAAAAAGGTACAGAGGGACAATTTTTTCACACAGAGGGTGGCAAGTGTCTGGAACAAGCTGCCAGAGGTAGTAGTAGAGATGGATAAAATTTTGTCTTTTCAGAAGTGTTTAGACAGTTACATGGTTATGATGGCTATCGATGTATATGGGCCAAATGTAGGCAATTGGGACTAGCTTCGGGGTTAAAAAAGGGGCGGCATGGACAAGTTGGGCCAAAGGGCCTATTTCCATGCTGTAAACCTCTATGACCTCTATATCTGCACCATCATCATCCTTGTCAGCCCTTGTACTGAGCTTGAACATACTGAGTTGAACTCAAAAACAAACTGAAAAATACACACTAAAATCCAAACTATATTTCAACCGTTATCGCGTTATAGGAAATGTTTTTCGCAGTCTGTCTCCGTCTCGAAAAACAATTCTTACAGCTGCTGTTATGCTGCAGGAGTGTCATCAATTTTTAGCTAACCTTTAGCCTTCTGATTCTACATATAGTCAAGCTAGCAGAGTTAGTTGCATAGGCAGAAATATCTTAAAATGAAGTCTTTGCACAGACTGAAGCAAACAGGGCTAAGCAAACATAGGATCTCTCAGTGGCCTAACCAATGTTTTATATAACTGTAACATAATTTGCCAACTTTTATACTCGATGCCCCGGCTGATGAAGGCATGCATGCCATATGCATTCTTCACCACCTTTTCCACCCGTGCTGCCACTTTTAAGGATCTGTGGATCTGTACTCCCAGATCTCTCTGTGTGTCTATGCTCCTGGTGGTTCTGCCATTTATTTTATAGCTCCCACCTGAATTGGATCTACCAAAATGCATCACCTCGCATTTGTCCAAATTAAATTCCATCTGCCATTTCTCTGCCCAATTTTCCAGCCTATCTATATCCTGCTGTATTCTCTCACAATCTTCATCACTATCCACAACTCCAGCAATCTTAGTATCATCTGCAAACTTGCTAATCAGACCAGCTACGTTTTCTTCCAACTCATTTATATACATTACAAACAGCAGAGGTCCCAGCACTGATCCCTGCGAAACACCACTAATTACAGGCCTCCATTCAGAAAAACACCCTTCCACCGCTACCCTCTTGTCTTCTGTGGCCAAGCCAGTTCTGAATCCATTTAGCTAGTTCATCCTTGATCCCATGTGATTTAACCTTTTTCACGAGCCTGCCATGTGGGACCTTGTCAAATGCTTTACTAAAGTTCATGTAGACAAATCCACAGCTATTCCCTCATCAATCATTTTTGCCACCTCCTCAAAAAATGCAATCAGATTAGTGATACATGACTTTCCTCATACAAAATCATGCTGTCTGTTTTTAATAAGAGCATTCAGTTCCAAATATGTATAGATCCTATCCCTAAGAATCTTTTCCAACAATTTCACTATCACTGATGTCAAGCTCACTGGCCTATACTTACCCGGGTTATCCCTGCTACCCTTCTTAAATAACAGGACAAGATTGGCTATCCTCCAATCCCCTGGGACCTCAGTTATGGCCAATGAGGAAACAAAGACTTTTGTTAGAGGCCCAACAATTTCCTCTCTTTTCTCCCTCAGTAATCTGGGATAGATGCCATCTGGCCCTGGGGATTTGTCTACCTTAATGCTTTTGAATGCACCTAACACTTCCTCCCTTGTAATGATGACTTGCTCTAGAGGATTTACATACCCCTCCGAGACATCATCAGTCAACGTGTCGCTCTCCTTTGTGAAACCAGATGCAAAGTACTCTTTAAGGATCTCACCCTCTTCCTTTGGTTCTATACATAACTTCCCTCCTTTCTCGTTGAGTGGGCCAACTCTTTCTCTAGCTACCCTCTTGTTCCTAATGTATGTATAAAATGCTTTGGGATTCTCCTTAATCCCGCCTGCCAAGGACAATACGTGATCCCTTTTAGCCCTCCTAACTCTCTTTTTGAGTTCTTTCCTACTTTCCCTGTATTCTTCAAGTGTTTCATCTGTTTTTAGTTGCCTGGACCTTATGTATGCATCCTTTTTCTTTTTGACTAGACTCGCAATTTCTCTGGTCATCCTGAATTCTGCCTTTCCTGTCCTTCCTTTTCACAGGCATGAAGATTATTTCAGAAACATCAAGATCAACACTGTGCTCACACACATTGAACCTCCTGATGTCCACAGAGAGAATATTCTTCTCAAAAAACACCACCAGATGACAGCTAACAAAGCACTTGCAATGACACTGGACATCAAAAAAAACCAAGCACTTGACTGAAATCCCCTGGTCCCAATTGGGATGTATCCTAAAAACTGGCAAGAGCCCCATCTCTCGATGGCACATCTCCTGATGACTGCAAACATTGCTAACTACAGCCTGGTGAATGACCCAAGTGGTCATGTCTCAGGTTTTAACCTTCCATGGAAAATCTGGACAGCCCTCCACCGCTTAAGGGTAGGCCAGGGAAGATGTGATCAGTTGCTCCACAAGTGGAACGTGAAGAACAGCTGAGATTGGGACTATGGCCATTCATGTGAATAAGAAAGAAGATCCTTTTACACCCCTGCCGCTCTGGTCCTGAGTTTTCTGGCCTATTGGTGGGACACATGGCCCTGAATCACTGGCATTATGCAGTCATCTTGGGATTTGCAAGGATATCAGAGACCCTGGCCATTTGAAGGCTAAAATGTTAATCTTAATTCTGTAATTTTGCTGTGAGTGTTGCAGGCTGGCTCAAGCTATGTTACTGAAATGTTTACAGGAGCTTGCAATCATTAAATGGAAACCCTTACAGGGACAGGGTAATGTTGACCCAACAATCCTCTGGCATAAAAGAAATACTTCAATTATATTTTCAATTCTGGCCTCTTTACTCAGACAGTAAAAGAAGGAACTGCTGTGATTTACCCTGGAGGATATACAGATGAAAACCTATCGTCACAATTGCTTCACAGCTATTAGCTTCCTTACTGCTGCAGAAGCAATTTATTCCTGAAGGTTGTGATGCACAAACACGTACGCAATAAGCGAAACATCAACAAGAGCTTGAGCAAGCTAATGTCACAGGTTGATATGAGCAGGGCAGAAGCGGGTCACCTGGAAGCATACATGTACAGAAAGAAACATATTATCAGCAGGGTACAGGGGGCAGTGACATGCAATATGTGTGATGGAGTATTGGAGATAAATAACTGACTGTTCAACATCAAGCTGCAGCAGGAGATGTTTGCTTATTTGGACAATTTGCAATGACTTTCATGCTGAATTGATACTCATTGCAATGCAAATTTGCCATGCAAATTGGAGTATATAGCTTCCCATAACTCAATTAGGTGATTTGGTGCTGTACTTGTACATGATGGCCTGACAACATGATTTGTGGTGCAAGTGTGTCACCTTAGATTATTAGACCTACAGTGATGAGTAAAACAGGGAGCTGCACTTGTCGACAGCAAAATAAAAGCAAAACGCTGCGGACTCTGGAGATAAAAAAAGGAAGTGCTGTGAAAGCTCCAACGGTCTGGCTGTACCTGTCGCGAGAGAAACAGAGATAATGACCGGAATTTTACCACCACGCCCGCCCCAGAATCAGGGTGGGCGAGCCTCGCAGAATGGCATTCTCCGCTGGCCTTGGGCACGATCTTACGAGCCTCGGGTGGGCGGTGTGGTAATATTCTGGCAAACACCTGAAGTTCAAACAAGCTCTTCATCAGAACTAAAGGAGATCCCCAAGAAGAGTCACATCGAACTCGCAATGTCAACTCTGGATGGAATTTTCCGGAAAAACAGCAGAGTGTCAGGAACTGACTGAAAAGTGATTTGTTTCTCCCCAGAAACACAGCCAGGTTTTCACTCCAGGAGCCAGATTCTCCCACCTCACCGGCAGCTGGGATTCTCCGGCCCCGCGGCGGTGAATGGAGATTTGGCTGAGCACCAAATCCTCTGGTCCAGCAGGCAGCGGTGGCGGGGTGTGAATGGCCAGAGAGCTCTGGCCAAGATCTTCCGACACTATCAGGAAAGAGCAGGAGGCATGCTTTGTGGAATCATTCTGGTGGGTGGGACTTGATAGAGCCTGCAAGTGCGGCTCCACAGACATTGGGGCGCCCTTTTCTGATCTGAAAATGATGTTAAAGATCCCCCTTCCCACCACGGACATGTGGACCCCCAGCAGCAGAACTAATTAGTGAATTTCCCCAATGGTGAGTTGGCAAACAAGCTCTCCTTTCCTCTTGGCTGGGCTGCAGCCCACACACGCCTGGGTGACTCACCACATGTTAATCCCAACTCCAGTCTTGCCTCCAAGGGTAGGTGCAGTGCCAATATCTGAACTACTGGCTGTGAGTGATGGGTCAATGTGATTCTTCATTGTGGCTGTTCTGTTGCTTTCTCACTTCCCCCTGGGATTACTATGGTTGGGCAGGCAGCAGTCCGTGGGTATCTGAAAGCAGAAACTCAGGTCGGAAGGTTAATGTGAGGTAAGGAGGTCGGGTAGAAGCAGGAGATCCATTGTAACACCATTGGCAACTTGCTCATCTTGCAAGATAGTAAGATGAAGGTGAGATGGAGTTGAGAAAGGGTTAAAGCAGGAAAATGCTGTCAACCCCAGTGTTCGCAGTGATGCCGAAAACCCCCATCAAAGCCAGCTCCATGATACGGAGAAACATCTGAAGATGCGGACATCCTTGTGTCCTGTCAGAACTTTATTTCAGATTTCAGCACCAGCAGTGTTTTGTTTTCTCACTGCTAAAAATACATTATCTGGTTATCCATCCATTTGTTGTTTCTGAGCCTGGTTGCGTCGGTATAACTGTGACTGCAAATCAAAAACCACTTTAAAAGTACCCCATTGTTGTAAAGTACTTTGAGACATCCTGAGGATATCCTAATGCTTTTTACAAATGCAATGTTCTTTCTTTCAAGCTTGGAAAAGAAAGTGCAGAAATTATGTGTGACTCTGCTGGCTTGAATCACAGAGTTAGCGTGCACCAATTTTCCGTATTTAAAACTGTCTTTTGTCTCTATCTATTTTCAAATAAAAATTTATGTTTAAATCTGTATTATAATATATAAATATATTAATGCGTTTTATTTTGGGGCTTACTTTACTCTGTGTGATATTTTTCACTTGCTTATTAAAAAAAAGAGGGTATAAATGTATGCTGAATATATATTGTAGGGATTCTATTCTATTAAAAAAGTGGGTTTCCTCCGGGTGCTCCGGTTTTCTCCCACACTTCGAAAATGTTGGGTTGATTGGCCATGCTAAATTGACCCTAGTTTCAGTGGAATTAGCAGGGTAAATATGTGGGGTTACAGGGATAGGGTGGGATTGCTGCCGGTGTAGGCTTGATGGGCCGAATGGCCTCCTCCTGTACTGTAGAGATTCTATTCTATTCTATTCTATGATAAATTTTAACGGACAGATTACTGTGGAATAAAGACAGAAAATGATGGAAATACTCACCAGGTTTAGCAGCAACTGCGGAGAAAGAAATAACATTAACATTTCAAGTTGCTGACCTTCCGTCAGTACTGGGAAGAGTTAGAGATGCAATAGGTTTTAAACAAGTGAATGGAAGGCAAATGGCTAGCAAAAAAAAACCCAAATAAGAATGTCTGTGACAAGATGGAAAGCCGGAAAGATTAAATGACAAAAGTGCAAGGGCAAAGAGAGTGGGTAAAGGGACAAGTAAAGGAGCAGAAGATGTGTCTGGAAGAAGTGTGAATGGCAGATTCATGAGCAACTGCTGACTAAAAGAAATAAAAAAGAAAAGAAAAACAAAAGGGAGAAATCAAAACCAGCAAAAAGAAAGGAAACAAAATGGGGGCAGAGGTAATAATCTGAAATTGTTGATTTCTATGCTGAGTCCAGGTTTAGAATAATGTTTACAATATTCGAGGGATTCGATTTCGAATCGCTCATAGCTCTTCCAACGTTGAGTACATTGTATTCAATGTTTTGGAAGACAGTAACAATGGAAGATCTTTAGGATGGGCTGAGGGAAATGAAGCAGTCGAATTGTTGGAGTTTGTGTAGAATAAAGCTTCTGGGGGCTGATTAGGGGCCTGTTGGAAAAGTGGAGCTTGGTGGTAACAAAGATCTGGGGCGGAATATCCCCAAAACCTGTGAACCAACGTGTATCACATCGGATGCACAGCCGAGTTTTCACTCCAGGTTTTCTGGCACTGTGTGCACAGAGAAGCTGGGGGCATGGTTTGCGCCGTCACTCTGCTGGGACGGGGCCTAATATAGCAAGCAAGACAGACTCCACAGAGATCGGGGCGCCATCTTTAAAGACCGCCTGACCTGTGCTGAAAGTAAACTTTTCTCAAAGCCCCAACCGCCCCAACAGATACTGAAGTACCCCTGCAAGCATCAGGGTGAACCCCATCTACCACGTAGGTGGATGAAGGTAGAGATGAGAGGGGTGTATAAGGGGGTCCAGAAAACAACTGCATGACTTACTGGCTGAAGGATCGTTCATCTTCTTGCGACACTGCTGCCCCGTCCTCTTCTGCAGTGAGCTTCCACTCACCAGGTCTGTTGCTACATGCCAGGTGGGGATGGTGACCTTCACTTTAATCAGGATAGAGTGAATCCTGTTTCTCTCCACTCCATCGAGAAGTCTGGTCAGCGCTTCCTCTGAGAATCGCGGTGCGGACTTCCTGGCTGCCATCCCCTGCAGTCACTGTGGAACAAGTGTGGGAGCCATTTGTAGATAACTCCCCAGTGATTGGGGCGATTAAGTGGGGTCGTGGCAGACGAATCAGAGGGAGGCCGCTGTGGGCACAACGTGATTCTTGTGGCCATAATAACTTCTGCCAATGAGGCTCAAGATCTGGTCAGAAATTACACTGATTATACCGGGCTGGATTGGTGCGATTCACTTAATTTTTCTCCCTGGAACCGACACTCTGCCAAATTCTGGTAAGATCACCTTCAAAATTAATTCCTCTGAATTTTCCAACAATTTTTCCTTTTCTTTCACTTGTTTTTCTTTTTGTTGAAAATGTTTGGATTTAAGTGTCAACCTGTCAGCTATGCTGAAACTTTATCCTTTTTACAAGGTAGAAATGTATATTTGCTACTCTATTCCCCACTTCGAACTCCTGTTATGTCACCTCTTCAAAGTGTTTGCTGAAGCCTCTTGCTTCATTTGGAATAACTCAATCCTTGCCCAGTATGTTTTCCTTAACAACTGGGTAATAAGAAAGGAAAACTCAAACTGTCTGGAAATCCTTCTACCCTGAGAAAGATACTCAGAATGCTATGATTCACATTATTCATCATGTAAATGCTTGACTAAGTAAGAAAGCAGGACTCTGGTCTTTGAATACTGGGTTGACTGATGTCTGATGGGAGTGGTGACTTCCTACAGCTTGCACTCCCACACTCACAGAATCCCCTACAGTACAGAAGGAGGCCATTCAGCCCATTGAGTCTGTACCGACCACAATCCCACCCGGGCCCTATTCCCATAACCCCATGCATTTACCTTGCTAATCCACCTGACACTAGAGTTAATTTAGCATGGCCAATCAACCTAACCCGCACATCTTTGATAAGGTCCCCCATGGTCGGCTTATGATGAAAGTGAGGAGGTGTGGGATAGAGGGAAAGTTGGCCGATTGGATAGGTAACTGGCTGTCTGATCGAAGACAGAGGGTGGTGGTCGATGGAAAATTTTCGGATTGGAGGCAGGTTGCTAGCAGAGTGCCACAGGGATCAGTGCTTGGTCCTCTGCTCTTTGTGATTTTTATTAATGACTTAGAGGAGGGGGCTGAAGGGTGGATCAGTAAATTTGCTGATGACACCAAGATTGGTGGAGTAGTGGATGAGGTGGAGGGCTGTTGTAGGCTGCAAAGAGACATAGATAGGATGCAAAGCTGGGCTGAAAAATGGCAAATGGAGTTTAACCCTGATAAATGTGAGGTGATTCATTTTGGTAGGACTAATTTAAATGTGGATTACAGGGTCAAAGGTAGGGTTCTGAAGACTGTGGAGGAACAGAGAGATCTTGGGGTCCATATCCACAGATCTCTAAAGGTTGCCACTCAAGTGGATAGAGCTGTGTAGAAGGCCTATAGTGTGTTAGCTTTTATTAACAGGGGGTTGGAGTTTAAGAGCCGTGGGGTTATGCTGCAACTGTACAGGACCTTGGTGAGACCACATTTGGAATATTGTGTGCAGTTCTGGTCACCTCACTATAAGAAGGATGTGGAAGCGCTGGAAAGAGTGCAGAGGAGATTTACCAGGATGCTGCCTGGTTTGGAGGGTAGGTCTTATGAGGAAAGATTGAGGGAGCTAGGGCTGTTCTCTCTGGAGCGGAGGAGGCTGAGGGGAGACTTATTAGAGGTTTATAAAATGATGAAGGGGATAGATAGAGTGAACGTTCAAAGACAATTTCCTCGGGTGGATGGAGCTATTACAAGGAGGCATAACTATAGGGTTCATGGTGGGAGATATAGGAAGGATATCAGAGGTAGGTTCTTTACGCAGAGAGTGGTTGGGGTGTGGAATGGGCTGCCTGCAGTGATAGTGGAGTCAGACACTTTAGGAACATTTAAGCGGTTATTGGATAGGCACATGGAGCACACCAGGATGATAGGGAGTGGGATAGCTTGATCTTGGTTTCAGATAAAGCTCGGCACAACATCGTGGGCCGAAGGGCCTGTTCTGTTCTATGTGCTATCTTTGGACTGTGGGAGGAAACTGGAGCACCCGGAGGAAACCCACGCAGACATAGGGAGAATGTGCAAACTCCACACAGACAGTGACCCGAGGCCAGAATTGAACCTGGGACCCTGGCGCTGTGAGGCAGCTGTGCTAACCACTGTGCCACCATGCCGCCCTTTCATATTTAACAAAAATCACACTCACCCCTATCATATTTAGCAAGTCCTTCTGGATGGGGATTGTGAAGAACATTCTCTTGACAATGGTCGAGTGGTATTATCGCTGGACTATTAATCCCCAAATCAGTTAATGTTCTGAGAGCCCAGGTTGGAATCCCAGCATGTCAGACGGTGGAATTTGAATTCAATAAAAATATATGGAATTAAGAATCCCCTGATGACCATGAAACCATTGATGATTGTCAGAAAAACCCAACTGGTTCACCAATGTCCTTTCGGGAAGGAAATTTGCCGTCCTTACCTGGTCTGGACTACATGTGACTCCAGAACCGCAGCGATGCAATTGACTCTCAACTGACCTCTGAAATGGCTGAGCAAGACACACAGTTCAAAGGCAACTAGAGATGGGCAATAAACACTGGCCAGCCAGTGACAGCCCATGTCCCACGAATGAATAAAATTATAAAATAATCCAAAGCATAACCTGCTGGAAGAAATGAACAGTTTCATTTTCCTGCCTGGGCCAAAAGATAAAACGAAGAGAAGATGGTCATTAAATTCAAAGAGTGAGCCTTGCGTTTCGCACCTGTCCATTATTTTGCCGCAGAAGATTATTCTGCTTGCAATTTTTAAAATGAATCGAGTGTTAGGCAAAAAAAAAAGTGATGTGATTTTGTTGTATCCAGCTCACACAAAGCTATGAACTTCCACTGAATCAAAGGCAGAATTGCATTGTTAACTCCTACCGTAGGGCAGCGAAAGATGTGCTCTCGTCAAAAAAAATCACATAAAAGCCTGATCATGAGAAAATCCTCAGCACCAAAAATATAAAAAGAAAATTGAAAAACACTGCGAATTTAGTTCAACATATTGGTGTCAACATGGTTACCTGAATTCAATATCAAAAACCAATAAAATAAACCTCAGTGATGAGCACTAATCGTACATCAATATAGCAGATGGTTTGTGGGTAGACAACTGCCCACAAATTGCTTCTTAAGAGGCTTCACATCCAATTTAATAACAGTTAAAGAGTATAAACACAATATTCCTTCCAAACTGAATTACTCCTGTGTCTGCCTGAAACTGATACAAATATTCTGCTCTGCCAGCTGAAGTAGCCAGGCAGAGGATAGTTTGGAAACTATCTATTGCCTACTTTCCACTTGCATGGCCCATATAAAATGAATGCATTACCCTCCTAAGGATTTAAGTTTATTTAGATTCTCATCAAGCGTGAGAATATATTTCAACTAACAGTCATTTAAGGTTAAGGAGTATATTTATGTTCTAGGATTTTTACACAGTTATGAAATTATATAAATCCATCATATGTTTTATTTGATGAAAATAAAAGTGCAAAATGGTTGCTGGGTTATTACGAATATGACTAAGAACAGTAGTTAGTCAATTGCCCTCCCCTTTACTCAATTTCACCCTCTTCTCTTCCCTTAGTGTGAAACTTCAAATTCTCTCGCCACTTCAACTCTTATAGCCTTTTCTTCTCTGCCTTTCCTATCCTCCTATCTTTAGTCCATCTCACCCTTTGCATAGGTTCCCCAATCCATACCGACAGTCACTCCAATGCCTTGTGATTTTCACAGTTTTTATAGTCATTGATTCTCGATCTAATCAAGGTTATTTCAGACTGCTCTCTTGTTCCAATTCTCCTCCAATATCCTTCGACTAAACCCCCTGAGAAAAAACATAACCCAGATCCATCACTGACTCAGCCAGAAACTGCCAATTTCCTCTCTTCTGGCTCTCCACTTGCCACAAGACGATCTTTACAACCATGCTTTTGACACCCTCACTCCCAGCAAATCACTTAGTTTTGACCCCCTCTGCTGTTCCCCAGTACAGTCCCTACCTTGGTGCTCTCAAGCCTGAAGATTGCAAATTTGAATGCACGTTGTGCATGACTGATTTTGTTGTCCACTAACAGATATAACTTGACCATATTAACCTTTACTGTATCTGGCCACCTAATAATTTATTCTTGTCACATGTCTTAGTATACAATGAAAAATATTATTTTTTGTGCGCTATACAGACAAAACATACCGTTCATAGAATGCATGGGGAGAAGGAAAGGAGAGAGTGCAGAATGTAGTGTTAGAGTCATAGCTAGGGGGTAAAGAAAGATCAGCTTAATATATGGTAGGTCCATTCAAAAGCAGGGAAGAAGCTGTTCTTGAGTCAGGTGGCAAATGATCTCAGACTTTTAAAAATCTTTTTCCCAATAGAAGAAGGTGGAAAAGAGTATGTCCGGGATATGCCCTTGATTATGCTGGCTGCTTTTCCGAGTGGAGGCTTC
The DNA here is from genome assembly GCF_964213995.1 of Mustelus asterias. Classification (NCBI taxonomy): domain Eukaryota; kingdom Metazoa; phylum Chordata; class Chondrichthyes; order Carcharhiniformes; family Triakidae; genus Mustelus; species Mustelus asterias. The sequence goes on from NC_135810.1 coordinate 80,853,182, forward strand.
TAGAGTTTCTCTAAATTCCTCAAATATTATGTTACTTCCAGAGAATTCTAAACAGCAAAGTATTTCTAGCCTCCTCATTCTCATGATTGTACAACTGAAATTCCCTTTCCACTATTCCCTTTATCATCATCTTGAATAATAATGATAAAGATTTTCCGGCATGATTGACATTGAGACCATCTGTACAGCTCTCCATTTTCTCTTCTTTCTCACCTCCTGCTTCTGATGTCCTTCCAGTTTCTCACCGAGATCAGTTCTTATCCCTTAACACTCAATAGTTTCACACCCCGTGCTTTCACCAAACCATTTGCATTCATGAAACCTAACTTTGCTTCTTTTTGACCTCCCCTCAAACCAAAAGATTTTTATAAGTAAAGTTTATTTATTAATCACAAGTAAGGCTTACGTTGGACTTTAACCTGGTGTTGTGAGACTTCTTACTGTGTTCAGTCCCTAGCACAGCCCTCAACACCTCATTCCACCATTGGTAGCTATGCTTTCACTGGCACACATTTGAACAGTTGTACAATCAATGAAGTTACTGTGAAATTCTCCTAGTCACCACAATCTGGTGCCTGTTTGGGCCAATGCACCTAACCAGCACATCTTTCAGAATGTGGGAGGAAACCGGAGTACCCGGAGGAAACACACGCAGACACAGGGAGAATGTGCAAACTCCACACAGACAGTGACACATGACCGGAATCGAACCCAGGTCCCTGGTGTTGTTAGCAGCAATGCTAACCACTGTGCTATCATGCCGCTCACACCATTGACCATTTACCTAACTCTTCCTGGTCACCATAAAAGCTCACATTGTTAATGACTCCTTTATCTCATTCAAAACAAACATCACAGCCCTCTCAGTAAATCTATTCTCAACCCATGCAAGGTCTTCAGTAACTGCACTATATCTAAGTTCTCTAACATAGTCAAATGAATTATCACCTCCCTGCATTATACAATCTCGCTCAATTCCTCATGTTTTCTGCTTGACTTACAGTGCCAATATGACCCTGGCTAAATTTATGAATGACATTCTCTGTGACTGTATCCCTGGTATATTATCATTCCTTGCCATTCACAAACTCTCCACTGTATTTGACTTATTCAACACCATCCTTTTACTCCATCCTCTCAGCCCCATGGTCAAACTCCATTGCACTTTGTTTTAAGCAGTCTGGATCATTTTTTGTCGCAGCCATCTCGTTATTTCTGGATTCCTTTCAGCTGAATGTGAGATTTGAACTCATGTTCTCTGGATTATTAGTCTGGATAACTAGTAGTCTGCACTCAGTGTAAATCATAATTTCTTTTCATTTAATAGAATCATAGATTCTCTGGAGTGCAGAAGGAGGCCATTCGGCCTATCAAGCCTGCACCAACTCTCTGAAAGAGCATCTTACCCAGGTCCAGCCCCTCACCCTATCCCCATAACCCTGCACATTTCCCATGGTCAATCCACCTAACCTGCACACCTTTGGACTGTGGGAGAAAACCAGAGCACCCAGAGAAAACCCACACAGACACGGGGAGAATGTGCAAACTCCACACAGATTGTCAAGGAAGGTGGATTTCAAAAATAGGTTTAAATAAGGTATGGAGAGAGAGAAGTGGATACATTTAGGGAGGGAATTCAAATGTGTGCCAGTGAAAGCATAGCTACCAATGGTGGAATGAGGTGTTGAGGGCTGTGCTAGGGACTGAAGTCAGACTAATGGAGAATTTTACATGGAAGGCCAGAGCACAGAAAGAAATGATGGAAATAGGGAGTGATGAGACCAAGGATAAATTTAAGTGTGTGGGTGACAATTTTAAATGTGAATAAACAGGGTTGCTGGAAGCCAATGTAGGCCAGTGAGAACAGGATAATGAGTTGGGCCTTTGCAAGATAGGACATGGGTAGAGGAGGTTTGGTGATCTGTAGCTTATGATGGATCATTGATGGGAGGCTATCCAGACCACTAGATGGGTCTGGAACTAGTATCAGCACAGAAGAATGTTTCATGACCAATTGGACTGAGGTTGGGGTGGAGGAGTTAGAAGAGTAAAAACGAAGAGCATTATGGATAGAATTTCAGCCTTGAGTTAACTGGGATGCCAAGGATACGAAGAGCTGGTTCAACAATGGTCTGGGTGAGAGAGTGAATCAAATTAAAGGGTACAAAAATTGCGGTGGAGCAAGCTAATGGGTTCACTCCACCCAGTATTTGGCTAAAGAAAATTGCAACTCACCCAAGATCTGTTGTTGGAGAAGCAATGATGTGGGGGAGAGGAAGGCCATAATATTTGTCTTCATCGCTTGAGCTGTGTAGAACATAGGAACATAGGAATTAGGAGCAGAAATGGTAAAATTGAGCCCTTCGGGTCTGCTCCACCATTCAATCAGACCATGGCTGATCTCTCCCTGGTATCAATTCGACCTCACTACCTGTTCCCCATATCCCTCTTTCCCTTTTTTTAATTAGAAATATATCTATCTCCCTCTTAAAACCATTCAACGATTCAGACTCCACCGCGTTATGGGGCAGCGAGTTCCCCAAATTCACCACCCTCTGCGAGAAGTAGTTCCTCCTTATAGCCTTGCAACCTATACCTGTGATCTCTTGTTCCAGATTTCCCTTTAAGAGGAAACAGTTAGTCCGCGATTCTCCCATCCTGACCCGTTAATTTTTTGGCGATTCATGGGATTCGCGCATGCGTTCCCAGTGATGGATATCCGGCGTGGTTGGGACTACACTGAGCGGGAACAGCAGGTACGTTATTTTAATCTTATTTTAATGTTATTTGAATGTGATTATCGGGCCCAGGACTGAAGTCTCCGGATCTGATAGCATCTCCCACCCCGGAAGTGCAATTTCCAGCGGGGTTTAGAGTAGCTCCCCACTTTCAGGGAAATAGTGGGAGATCCCCCTGTAGTGAAGGGGGGGAATCAGGGCCTCCGAGGGGTTCAGGCGGTGAGGGGTGGTGTACCCTGGGCATGTGCTACCCAGTGCCCCCGGCACTGCCCAAGAGGCAATATTCATGAACCATATGTACAATAAAGGCCCAAGGTGCAACTGCAGACTCAGCTGAGTTAACTGATCTCAGCCCATATCTCAGCAGGGAAACTGGAATGACACACTAAACTGCTGTAATAGGGTGAAGGAAAGATTTCTGCCCTTGGGCCTTCCACAACTCAAAAGATTGCATTTTGAATATATCTATGTATTCCTCTATAGCACGCCATGTCTTGGGGTTATATTGGTGTTCGATGAGCCGTCTGGTGTACTCCTGCTCCTATGTCTCATAATGTGACTTCAAACACCTATAAAAAGCTTTGTGCTAAGCCTTTCTAATGGTGCCAACATTACTTAAATAAATTGAACACAATCTCATGAATCCCAAACCAATTATACGCACCCATTTGATATTAAAATGCAAAACAGATTGAAGAGTGAAATGAATTGTAACTGATGTATATAAAGCCAATTCTCAGTCTCTTTGCTTCTTGCTGAATATTCCTAGTTATTGATGGAAAAGGTGTGTCAAATTTCTTCGATGCATAAAATTTGTTTCATCGCTCAACTGTAATCTTCCTGAGTGTTGAAGAATCATTTTAATATTACTTTGCTTGCCAGCTTTTCCCTGCCTGTCATGAAAGTGTTGATTCCTTGTTGGGATGCAGATGCACTCATAGATATTATGCCAAAATATGAGATTATTTGTGGAGGGTTTGGCATGGGGGAGTTGGGGGAGGGATGGGTAGGGGTGCAGAGGTGGGGGGTAGAGGGGGGGTGTGCAGGGGAAGGGGCTGTTGCTTCTCATGGCTGTATCTGAGAGCTGAACTATTGTAACCAGAATGTAAAGCAGGTCAGGTCAACCAACTACTCCTGATTCCCTTTTTGCTCTGGGGAATTTTGAGGCTGTGACCAAGCGAGGTGGTCAATTAGGTGACCCCATTATAGGAAGGATGTGATTGCACTGGAGGAGGTGCAGAGGTTGGATAGGCTTGTGTTGTTTTCATTGGAGCAGAGAAGACTGAGGGGTGACCTGATCGAGGTGTACAAGATGTGAGAGACATGGACAGAGTGGATAAGGAGCAGCTGTTCCCCTTAGTTGAATGGTCCATCATGAGGGGACATAGGTTCAAGGTGAGGACAGTAGCTTTATGGGGGATGTGAGGAAAACCTTTTTTACCCAGAGGGTGCTGACGGTCTGGAATGTGCTGCCTGGGAGGGTGGTGGAGGCGGGTTGCCTCACATCCTTTAAAAAGTATCTGGATGAGCACTTGGCACATCATAACATTCAGGGCTATGGGCTAAGTGCTGGCAGATGGGGTTAGATGGGAGTTCAAGTGTTTCTACTGTGTTGGTGCAGACCCAATGGGCTGAAGGGCCTCTTCTGCGCTGTATAATTCTGATTCTGTGATTCGTGGCACTTATTGGTATTAATCTCACATGAGTGCTCTTCATTGGTACCTTTCCTGATTTCCTCAATGATGAATAAAGGGCTCATAGCCTGTCTCAGTTATACATCCCTCTTCATCTGAGAATGCCCATATCTGTTGGCTGGCTCTTTACTCCCCCCCACCCCCACCCCCCCCCCCCCCCCATCACCTCCCCCCCCACCCCCCCACCAGTGCAAAGTACCAATGCTCCCAGAGGCCCTCAGAAAAGGCACCAGTTGAGTCCAGCCTCATTTAAATGGCTTGCTGCCCAATCACAGCAAGATGGTGGTGCTGAGGTCTCAGTGTCAGACCTGCTTGTCTGCTCCCTGTGCAAGTGTGCAAATCCCTCCTAAAGTCCTGGAAGAGCAGGATTTTGAGGTTTCCCTCACTTCATGACCTCTCAGTTCTTACATTCAAAACATTCACTCCATTCTGAGCACAAAATGTGCCTATGGCCCAGGCGAACTTTGACCCTCACCACATTGAGATCTCTGGCCCAATGGAACGTAGAGACCTTCCATGCCCTCTGCAGGATCCCGGTCATATGTAAGCCCTCTCTTTCCCCCAGTGCAGGCCTTACCTAGCTCCCGAATCACCAATGCCAGTTCCCCAAATAGGGGCCTCACCCTGCAACCGATTCGAAGTAACCCCTGCCTTACTGTTGCTTCCCTGTGCCCCCACAACAACACCCCAACCCCACCCTCACCCAACCCCTACAGCAAAGTGCAAGGGGCAATAGCTGTAGTGCTATTGGCAGCTTAGCCTGATGAAGAGTTCTCAATGCCGGGAGCACTGTGCAAGCTAGATGAATGAACCTCAACTCCTGAGGAAGGTGTGGTCCATCAATAGCAGTGTGAAAGACATCAGCATGATTGCACGTTGACATGACCTATTGATTCAGGGTTGAGGGGACGGTCCCAGCGAGGCGCCCTTTTAATGAGTTTTAATCATATTCAAAGATAAGCAATGTATGTTCCTGACTTTGTGCAGCAGGAACCACGGCCAGCCATTGGAGCCTGTACGACATTATCGCAAACTGGCTGTACAACATTGTAAAACTGATTTTCCTGCTCTGGTGATATTTTCTAGTCCTGCCTGCCTTAACGTCCATCGCAGGGTGGAGTGGAAAATTGCACCTTATAGTCTTGTTGCTGCTATCCTGATCGAGACTAGTGAACTCAGCACGGACTGGAGATTAACCTACGATCTACAGCTCAGGTCAGTAACTGGATAGAGTTACTGACCCAGGAAATGAAGAACTTTTAATTTTGTCAATGTTAGAATTTAGATTATTAAGACTGTGGGAGCAAACTTCCACAATGGTTCACTCACTATAATGTCAGCAGAGGAACTATCGAAACATTGGAAAACTTATGCTTGGCGCTGTTTATGCAATTTTTTTCCTGTGGTTTCTGCAATGCTGTGTAGTTATGGTGGATAAGTGGGGGAGCTGCGAGGAAAATTCAGTCTCAGTTGTACTGACACATTCCATCAGAGAGATGTAATAATCAATATCTAGGTCTCTGGTCGTCTCTGAATTCCTGTTCCTTAAGCCATCTTCTATCATATGAAACACAGAAGAGTTGGTTGAGGTGCACGCATAGTGACCCTCCCATCTGAAGAAACAGTTGCAGAGTTTATGGGCATTGCAACACTTGGAGAAAATCATAACATTTCTACCAATAATGAGCTTTACCCAGCCTTCTATTGCCACCTCATCTCCAACCTTTTTCCATTGTCTTCCTGACAATGATGTCTAAGTTTTGAGTAATAGAGCTCCTCGCCTATTTGTCTTGTGTCTTGCATATCTGCTAGTTTCTCCTTTGAAATTAGATTAGAGACTGTATGAGTGGCATGAATCCTTTCCCCATTTGAGCACCTGTATGTCACATTGATGAATGAAGGCGGTGTGCTTGAAGTGAAACGTCCTTGAATTCTAGAAGGAATGTCTATGGCGGCTGTGTGAGCTGAAAAATGGATTGCTACTAAAACTAACAGTTGAATATTTGAAGGGTTCTCTTTACATTAATGAGTTTCCCTGACATTTTCATTATGAAAGCATTAAAAGTATTTAAGAAAGATAGGGAAGACGATCAGTGAAGATAGTGTTATGGCTCAGGCTAGAAACTCCAAGTGTTTTATGGAGCCTGTCTGGATCATAAGTTTTGCATCTTAAATTTGGCTAGGATAAGCATGATATGTCTCACTTAAGGTATGATTCAAATGACCCACTAGGGAGCTTTTATCAAACAAAGTTTATTTAAGAATATAGTTAACATGCATGGAAAGAAAATTAGCAATAACAATTACAAACAAAAACAAAACAACCATGATAATGTATAACCCTTAAAAAAAAATATCTAAATGTTCCAGTCAAACAAAATCCTTTCCATAGACAAAACCCTTTTAACAAGTTCAACGCAGCAAAATCTAATGCTCACATGATTCTGGAATTGAATCCTTTGGTTGGAGAATTGAAAATTCTCAGTTTTGTAAGTTCTAGTAGTCCTCTTGACACACCCAGAACAGTTTGAAGTCAGAGCAGCTTCCCAGAACCACAGGTAAACTCTGGTCAAGCCACCAGCAGCAGATTTTCTACTCCAGGAAGACTTTCAGCTGACCCGCAGAATTCCCAAAACCAGGGAGAGAGAAAAACACTTCTTTTCAGCTTGCTGCCCCTTCTAAAACTCAAACCTGTAACTCCGAACTGAAAATGAAAGAGCTCCTGTCACCTGATCTGCCAACTAGTTTCCTGCGAACAATGCAGGGTCATAAGACTAATCTCAGAAAGTACCTGAGGCCCCCATTTAAGCCACTTAAGGAGCAATAAAAAGGACATCTGGTAGACAGCTCGGCAGCAATGAGAAATACTGAAGCTGTGAGAGCTCCAGAGATCATGATTTTAAAAAAACCTTTGTTAAAGGTACACTAATGTCACAATAGCATGACAGGTACAAGATGTGTAAACTATAACCACCCTAATGAGGTAACTGAGCTTCTTCCAGCATTGTGTAACAGTTCTTGCAGTGGTGGAGGTTGCACCCTCTGCCTCAGCCATTACTCTCCATGCAGCTTGCTGCACTCTCTTAATGTGGAGTTAGACTGGGATGGGCACAGTAAGAAGTCTCACAACACCAGGTTAAAGTCCAACAAGCTTTCGGAGTGCTGCCCCTTCTTCAGGTGAGTGGAGAGTTAGGTTTCACAAACACGGCATATGTAGACAAAGACACAATTGCAAGATAATGGTTGGAATGTGACTCTTTCCAGGTAATCAAGTCTTTACAGGTAGAGATAGTGCAAGTGGAGTAGAGTTTCCCACTTGGGAAAGCTGACCACTCCACTCCACCTGCACTGTCTGCACCTATAAACACTTGATTTCCTGAAAAGAGTTGTATTCCAACCATTATCTTGCAATTGTGTCTTTGTCTATATATGCTGTGTTTGGGAAACTTAACTCTCCACTCACCTGAAGAAGGGGCAGCGCTCCGAAAGCTCATGATTGCAAATAAACCTGTTGGACTTTAACCTGGTGCTGTGAGACTTCTTACTGTGCATTCTCTTAAGGATGAGGAGCGATCGAAGGAATGCATGTACCACTCGAATCCCCAGATTGCAACTCCCCAATTTAATGAAAAGCAAAGTCTTTAATTTTATTAAAGCGCAGTCAATGTGCAGCACACTAGAAAGGCAAGATTACCATTTCACAACTGTATTGGACAGGAAACCAGGACCCATGGGAGGAAATTTCTGTGGGTTAGTTCTCTAGTCACATGGGTGGGATTAATCGAGAAGCTGCCAGTGTGAAGACAATCCATTCTGTGATTCCCCGACCGTCCTACAGTACGACCATGTATCACATGTGCGCGAGCACCCGCACACTGGGGAATCTTCAACTCTGGCAAGGGTGAGAAATGAATAGTCAAAGATTAGCAACAACATTCACCCTTCCCCAGATTTTCTATCTCATTAGCTTCAATTTAAAAATGAATTGGATGGGATGTATAACTATTGCTTATTGTCAAAAATGTAAATAATCTCTATTATAAACAAGGTGTTATCAATACAGCTGTACTCAATGATGCCTCAACTGCAGGGGACATATTTCCCATCCATGCACAGTTGCCTTTCCTGTATTCATGCTGTAGCTTACTACACATTATGTTTAATCATCAGTAATAGTCTTTCTCTAACCCCATTACATTTACTATGTTTACTCACTGAATACAACCTTTCCTTAATGTTTAGAATCGCAATACAGACCGGCTTAAAAGCAGCAGCTCAAATCCCTAGCACAGGGAAGCCTGGCTTGAGAGACAGTAATCGGGAACTCAGCCACCCGAGGCCTTGCACCTACAGTGAACCCAGAAATCAGTTGCTGCCGGCCATGAAGACAATCTCTCCAAAGAACCCACAGCCCAGTCCCAACGTCAACTGTAACCACTTGGTCCCAGTTGCTGTGATGACCCCAGCCAATGGTGCCGAGTGACTCAGTGGCAGCAAACGGGCACTGGGAGGCAGCAACAAGGGCTCAGGTGCCCAGCCGATAGGAAAAACTGCCAATACATGGGTGAATACAATGTGCATGCACACATTTAGCTCTAAGTCAATGTCAGGACATATTTGTACCTGTGCTGTTAAGATTCACAGCTCAATTCAATCAACAACAATTGGACAGAGAGCCATGACCATTCAATTAAGTTAACAGGAACAGGGCACAGAGAACATACAGACACATTTGGCAATTTCACACTCTCCAGCAGGGAACCTGGATCATTGCAATCCTCTCTTTAACCAACACTTCCTTTGAACACAGTTTGTGCTTGTCACACAAGATTGCAGAATTTATCCTATTGTCAAAGTAAATAACTCAAAGGAAATTCAGGAGATGAATTCCCAATGGGTTTTTGCTTGTTAGATAAATGATTGGAGATGTCCGGTTTATTCTGTATGCAGCTCACTATTGTATCCAAGAGGATAATGCTTCCATCTTTGTAAAACTAAACAGGATCAGTGAAGTAATGTTATAGAACTGGGAAAGCAGCTGAATTCACCAAATATTTCCTCCCTTCCTTCTTGACTGGCTAATTTGATCTCTGTCTCAGTCTGTTTCAATTCACCATTTAGTGGGCAGAATTCTCCCATTTTAGCCACTGCAGGAATGGCAGGACCATTAGTGAGTCAGGAGCCCAATGAGCTCTTCCGCATGCTTTGCCCAGGGCGCCTTAACTGAGCCACAGAATCCACATTCCGACTCCATGCAGTGAATTCTAAGTTTGGAATTTGGGGTTGTTGCCCTCACCATCCCTGCACCTGTGCTCACCCGACGTCACCATGCCAGTCTCTGATAAGGCACAAGTTGGGCAGGTGCCAAAATCAGCAGCACGCCCAGAATTATAAAAGAAATAAGTTAACAAGCAAATGTTTCCCATGCCATTTTGTAGTGGGTGCACAGGAAAGACATTTGAAGAGAGTTATACCAGGTATGCAGAGGTGTTACAAAGGTGGATAAAATGGCTGCAAGTGAGAACATGGCTAACTTTAACAGAAGAGTCTGATGGAGAAGGTGAGAGAGTTCGCTAGTTTTGTAAGTTACTTCAATAAGCACCTTGAGCCTTGACTGAGAGATACACCAGAAACCGATGCCTTGAGGTAGGTGTAATTAGAACTTTCTCACCCCAGTATTGAACCTTGAGATTGATGCCTCAATGGGCACTGGACATTGGGGAGGAAGCTTGCCCTCCAGCGAGGAGATGGAGGAGAAGGAGGAGGGAAGCTGGCCAGAGGACAGGTGCATTCTGTGGTGTAGGAGGTTGTGGAACCTGCTATGGAGCAAGAGCCTGTAGAGGGAAAGCAATGGCAGCAGGCAGACAGAGGTAGGCAAAGGTAACATCTTGCCAGCAGAGTATATTGGCAAAGGGTGACATACCTCCAAATGTCTGAGCAACAGTGTCTGAGGAGACTGCTTCTCTCCGGGGAGACAGTCATATCACTGTGTGACCTGTTTGTAAGATTTTGAATATAGTATAATATTTCTCGGTGGGCTAATGCATATGAATTTCTAAGTTAGCCACTTTTAAAATGTTCAGATGGAATTTCTGTTGGGAAATTAAAGTCAAGGTAATTGGGGCAGAAGAAAGCAATTGTTTGTGAGAAGCTATGCTTCATGAATTTATGACTCCAAAGGTGCCGCAAAATCTGAATTCAAGGGTTTTCCTGCTTCAATGGAATAGCTAAAGTAGCCTGACTTAAGATGATACCTTTAGCCGGATGTTCCAGCCTTTCCTGTTGGCAGGATCTTCCAGTCACGCTGAAGGTGACCCCCGCCCATCACCTCCCCTCCGTGGCGGGTTCCCCACCGGCGGGACAGGCAAGCGCTGCAAAACACCATAGACATCGATAGGACTGGCAAAACCTGCCAGCGGCCAAAGGTGAGCTATCTCTGCTGCTGGAAAACACACAGCGGGTGGTGGGGGTTGTGGTATGGTACAGTTTTACCACCGCTTCAATGGTATATTTCTTCTGAGATGTGGTTCTTCATTGCTTTAGAGACAGAGGAAAACAAACTTCTGTGCAGTCAGCTTTCAAGGAATCCTGTGTCCTTGTGAATAGAGTATCCAGGCTGTCTTCACTGTTTTTAAGTCTATTTACATTTTAATTAATAAATTCTGCTTAATTCACAAAGATTAGTTGTTCGTACCTTCTCGGTCAAACACAACTGCAGATCCTTGTGACAGAAATTAAAACATTTGGACCTCTGAGTTTTCTTTAAATTAGAAGGGTTTATACCCAAAACCCTACATCTTGTATGTTGGCAAGAGAGATTGCCTCAAATTGTGATGGTGGACATCCTAAGTCTGTGGTGTTAAAGGTTAAAGGATGTTTTCTCTTAGGGTCCTTCCAGGCATCATCTGGAGAGCTGAGTGGGATATTGCAGTCAGCAGCACATCATTGTATGAGGGCTTTTACACATGCTGTGTTCAGTTGTGTCCATGAGTCCATTTAATTCAATGATGACAATGCTAGTCAGAGGCTATGGTAACATTGCTGGATTTCTAAAAGTGCAGCGGGTAGTAGATTGCTGACATGTGGTAATTAAAGCACCGAGGGAAAGCCAGGGACGGTCATTAACAGAAGAGGTTTCCATTTCATTAAAGATGCTATTCCTCCATGGTGCATTCCCACCATAACTCATCTTTGTGGGCGGAGTTTCAGGTAAGTGGGCAAAAGCGGATACAGTGACACTCATCCCAGGTATTCCAGAAGAAGGAAAGTCAAAGGGATATCGTCCGAATGTGCACAAAATCCCTCGGTTTGAATTAGGATGCAGCTGACCTAGTATCTGAATACTAAATGTTTAAACAATGTGCAGAGCTATGGTTTCTTGATTCAGGTGAGTCTGAACCAGCAAGCCATTAAAATTCACCTAGCAATTGGGAATGAAGAACCAGACAGGCTGAACATGTCAGGATTAACAGAAGAAGAGCTAAGAGATCCCCAAGAGACATAGACTACATTAGAAGACCAGTTCAGAATCAAATTTAAATTCCATATTCATCATCTATAGTTCAGGTCATTTTGACAAAAGCCTCCAGAATCCATAGACCAATCCATCAGCAGATGCAGAGAAAAGGTGATGTGTTGTGATTTTTCAAATGCAGAGTGAGTAGACAGAATTATTGACTTGGTGATCGCATCCACTCCTATGGGAATATTCCAGTAAAATCTGCCAGACAAAGTCAAAAGACCAAAACGTATAGCATCGAAGAGGTATTCAAGGATGGACGTAAGTATGCAGCATTCCTCACAGGTCAGTGAAGTGTACAGGTCCTAAATAGATCCAAAATTGTTGACACATTCACTAGAACACTCAAGCCTAGCAAGACGTGTGGAGGGTGTGGACTTCTGCATGAATGAAGGAAATGCCTAGCTTTTCATCAATTCTGCAAGGCATGTGGGAGAAAGGGCCATTGGCATCATGGCAAAGCTGATACAGATACAAAGAGCCAAACATTGATCCAAATAGACTGTATACAATAGAAACCTGCAAGCAATAAGGATGATCATTTGGTATCCCGTCAGAAACGTATTCAGGAGGTAACTGACAAACCAGAAAATGACGATGATGTGCATCAGGGATGAGGAGCAGTGAACACATGTTTCACGTAATCAATCTTGTGGAAAATAAAGATGGCATCATACCGACTAAAGTGTTTTCCAAGATTCAAATGATCTGCCCTGAGAAAATTGCCAACTATTTGTTATTAAACAGGGGCAAGTGCCAACATACCACCTCTGTGGATGCCAAAGTATATGGATCTACAGATGTGGAAGGCCATGATGAAACCTATTGTGTGAAACTTTAGGCGTACAAATGTTCATTAATTCCACTTGCAGGATCCATAGCACTGGAGTGCAAGTACAGTCAGTCCTCCTGGGTGTCACAGATGTTTTACATCATAGAAACTAAAGGCGCAACAGGAAGATATAACCAAGGAAAAATCAGATCCATTCCAGCTCCTCAGCTGCACAGTCCTACTGCATCCAGGACAAGATACAAAATGCAACCAAGAATAACATCCAAGAATGGCAATCCTGCAGATCACTGTGAGCAATAAAGGAAACCCCCAGACATGGTTACCATTACAAGATCTGGGCGTACCAGCAGATTTCCTTTTTGCTTTAGAGACACATAAATTAATCAGTTCAATACACCTATATAATGGTAACTAAACATGAACACGGATTGTAAATAGTAATACTTCTTTGAAGGGGGTAGTATCTTTGAAAAGAAAGGGGGATGATGTAAGGGCTATCAGCATGACATCACTAGAAAAGAAAGGTGTCATGTGATCCAATCTTTATTTCATTTTTGCTTTGAGCAGAGTGCAGCCACACAGCTCCGATGTCTTCAATTTTTATGTCTATGTATAACTGTTCTCATGTACCTGGTCTTCACAGCTGATCCCATAACATATTTCCCAAATCCCTTATGAGGAATTGGTGCCTATTACATCATTATAATAGCACAACGATGTAAGGGATAGATCGCACACATTAATAAAGCACAAGGAGATAGCCAAGGGCTTCCGTTAACAGAAAAGGCTTCCATTTCATCAATATACAGCTTGTATGTGGCCAAAGGCAAAGGATAATGCAGATATGCTTGAGCTGCTTGGGAGACATCAGCCTGCAGCTAGATTCACTTGTCGCAAGCCTCCCAGGCGCTTTTCTTTGAGCTGAGCTGATTATCATACTGAAACGAGTATTTCAATATGATTAGTGGGCTGGGATGATATTCTCCAGGCCTGCTTGCACCTCCCACCATGCCTCTATCCAGCGGCGTTTGTGACTGCTCCCCACTAACAGGGACCCCAGGCGCCCAGCCCCACTGGAGGGAACAGAGGCCATTGAGGTCCCCCTGGGAAGTTGGGGGTAAGGGGGGGTGCCCCATGGGCAGTGGCAGTCTGGCAGTGCTAGCCTGGCACCCTGGCACTGCACAAGGGGCAAACTGGCACTGCCCACTGGGCACCTTGGCACCTCCCACCAGGCACCAGGTAGTACCAAGGGGGCGAGGGCAGAGGGGGCGGTGCCTATTAGGGGGCAATCAGTTGGGGGGGGGTGGGGGAGTACCCACTGCCACTCTGCACTTGTTTCGGTGGGAGAGGGTGGGAGGAGGTGATTGGAGCTGGCCATTGGGGTGGATGGGGGTCGAGGGCAGCCTCCCACCCCCAGCCAGCCCCAATCTCTCCCCACCCTGGACAGCCCTGACACCCCCCCAACCCTGACGGGTTTTTTCTGACAATGGTTTCATGGCCATCAGTAGATTCTTAATTCCTGGTTTTTCTTATTGAATTCAAATTCCACCATCTGCCGTGGCGGGATTCGGACCCGGGTCCCCCAGAATATTAGCTGAATTTCTGGATTAATCGTCCAGCAATAATATCACTAGACCATCGCCTCCCCAGGGCGTACTTGCAGCCAAAGCCTGTAATTGAGATTGGCATCCTGGAGATTACTAGGGTGGGCATTGGTTATGGAGAGATGGCAGTGGCCCAGGGATCTGCTGGCAGTATTAGATGAAATTTAGCATTTAACCATCACTCATGTTGAATCAATGTCACCATAAACTCTCATTATCTGAACTACACTAGGATTGTGTATGAATTCATCTTTCAGCACTAACATTAATATATTTTCCATAGCTCCTTTGTGGATCCCAATGGAGGAGATCAGGGAGCATTCTAAGGAACGCTCAGGGTAGGATGGGCATTCTAAGGATGCACCCTAACATGACCCTCTGCCAACATGGATATACACACCTCAGTGAGTCCTGTGTTAGAATAGATAGGGTGGGACATGGTGAGAAGTACATCCTGTGTGAGCAGGAGCATGTGCTTGGAGACAGGGACAACACGGAGCTTCACTTTAGAGAGTGCCAGACACTTCAAGCCATGTTCAGCTGGATACAACTGCTAAACCTTGGGGGTCATTCGTGAAAATGGAACTTGTGGAGTAGCAGCAAGAAATGTGTCTTCTTCTCTGTCAGCATTTCCAGATGCAGTGAGCATCCCTGTGGGCAGGTCGCTTCAAGCTTGAGTGCCAGGATGTTCCGGGTATTTGTACTGATGATCACCTGTGTGGAAATGGTGTCCACCAGAGACAGCAGGTCACTGAATATATGCTGTCCCAGACCAATGGGCTGCTCACTCTGACTGCCATTTGACGTGGGAGGGTTTCATTACGTTTGCATTGGAAAATTAAGGGGGCAATTTTCCGACCTTGCCGTGCCATTGGCAGTTTGCAAGGATCCCAGAGAATAGTGTGTGGGCCTAAAAATATCTTTTGCATCCAGCGCCAAACAGTTTACAAATCTCGTGGCCCCTTTGTAATGGCGCGCACAAGATCACGCACAGAAAGGGCATGAGGCTGAAGAGCATATTTAAAGTAGCATTTAAACACGCACTACCCACTCGAATCCCAGTGCACGGAACTCACCAGCCTTCAGGTGCAGCTCTATAGCGGCGAGAATCACTACTGGTCTCCACTAGTGGAGACCTGGCATGATGGTCATGCTGGGGGATTCAGAGGCCATTGAAGACATGGGTGGTCAGGGGCATGGCCAAGCAATGCCCATTGGGCAGTGCCCTCTATAGGGGCAAGGGGAGGGATCTCCCATTGCACTGTGAGATCGGGGCACTTGCGCAATGGTGCCGGAGCGCTCTGAAGCTTGGCTCACCAGCGTGTTTAGGCCCCTCCCCTCTCCCAATACTGGCACAAAACTCCAACTCTCCAAAAAAGTGTGGGTGGATTGTGTTGCGGAGCACACCTGAGAGACCGGCGAGGATCACTCCATTATTCTCACCATTATGCGGAATGTTATTGACACGCCCACCTGAGGTTTGTACGATCCCAACCAAGGTCAATGGAGAATGCCGTTCTCTGAGCCTCGCCGCCCCGGACGGACCATGCAATAGGTCCATTGATTTTGGGCGGGATTTGCCAGTTTTGGGGCATGGCCAGAAAATTCCGCCCTTAGTTTTATTTGGGGAGAATTCTGTCCAATGTCTAGATTTAAGTTTCATTTTAAAAATGTGATAATTGACAATTACTGTAAATCAATTCCTTTGGGACGGATGGGCAGCGATTTGAACTTTGGGATCCCATTCCTTCAGACAATGAATTGTTATTGGATGCCTTTTAATAATAACAAAGTTTCACTTTTCTTTCTTTTCTGCCCTTTTTCTGTTTCTCTTAACCCAATTAATTCCCTCTTTATTTGAACTTCTGCTTCTACTTTGACTCTTTCTGAGTCAATCCTCTGTTCATTTCTCAATCCTTCAATCTCAGTGCTTAAGGAGATACACTGCTGCTCTTGCCATTCACTAAGCTCCCAGATGAATGATTACCTTTGCCATGCTGATATCAGCTTCCAGTTCCACAAATTAAGGCACAAAACAGTCCTGAGCTGAAAGATGCAAGAAAAAAGTCAAATGACATACATTGTGAAATGCCCTGGGCTCGCCAGATCAAACCCATTATGTTGTGAAATATGACCAGTGATTCTGCAATCTCAGTGTCCGGTGAGGAGTGACATTTCCGCAAGGTGTATTTTAGGAAATTGTGCACATGAAGCTGTAATTTTCCATCCAACAAAACGAACACAAATGAGTGTAAAATTGCAGGGTGCATTATTTTTCAAAGTGCATTTCCTTGGCACATTGCTCCATTCTTGGAGCACGGAATGTAGAAGCACTTGGACAGTTAAAGTACTGCTCTCTCCTGGGCTGAGTTGATAGAAGTATTACAATGTGCGGAGCCAAGATGATATCTGTTTGATCCTGAGCCAGTACAAAGTCAACTTATCACAGCCTTGGAAATTATGGAATCATAGAATCCCTACAGTGCAGAAGGAGGCCATTCAGTCCATCGAGTCTGTACTGACCACAATCCCACCCAGGCCCTCTCCACATAACCCCATATATTTAATCTTCCTAATCCCCCTGACACTAAGAGACAATTTAGCTTGGCCAATCAACCGAACCCACACATCTTTGGACTGTGGAACAAAACCGGAGCACCCGGAGGAAACACACGCAGACATGGGGAAAATGTGCAAACTCCACACAGACAGTGACCCGAGGCCGGAATTGAACCCGGGTGCCTGGCGCTGTGAGGCAGCAGTGCTAACCCTACAATTTATTGTAGCAGACGTAGAATCCTTACAATGCGGAAGGAGGCCATTCGGCCCATTGAGTCTGCACCGACAATCCGACAGAGTATCTTAACCAGGCCGGCCCCCTGCCCTATCCCTGTAACCCCACGCATTTACCCCGCTAATCCCCCTAACCTTAACAACTTGGGACACAAGGGGGCAATTCATTTCATAGAATCCCAACAGTGCAAAAGGAGGCCATTCAGCCCATCGCATCTGCGCCAACTCTCCAACAGAGCATCATACCCAGCCCCTGTTCCTGTAACCCCACATACTTACCCCATTAATCCCCCTAACCTTCACATCTTGGGACACTAAGGGGCAATTTAGCATGGCCAATCAAGCCAACCTGCACATCTTTGCACTTCAGGGGCCAAGGAAGACAAAGCGAAGTCTGAGTTCCTGACCATTGACTTCTGCAGGCAAGTCTGACTCTGTGGACATTGACCTGGTTTTCAGTTTTCTGTTGTTTTACATTTAATACAAGTGGAAAGGGAGAGAGAAAAACATCGCTTCTCCCTCAGACCTGTTGTTTCTTTGATTCAGTTTGATTCTGAAATGAGACACTTTATATGTTTAACAGGCAGGAGGCCAGCTGTCTGCTCAACAAAACTGTGGAGTCAATAATAGTTTTAAGCTTATAAACTAGTCACCATTACTACCATTTCAGACTCTCTGCTGGAAGAATTAACAAACATGGCCAAAGCCTAAAGTCTGAATGTGGAATGTTTCGACATGTTTAAAAATGATTTTAACTACCGAAGAAGAAAAATCACAAAATTGCCAAGAAGACTTGTTAACAAAAGCCTATATTTACATGTTTGAAATACCTAATAGTTGAAAATAAGAGAAGTGTCACGATACAAGTGATTTTGTGCTGTTTTTCATTGGTGAAGAAACTACCAGAAATGAGCCCTTAAACTAATTGAGACTTTAGATGGAGACCACCCAAAAGTAACCTCATAGCGCAAGCACAGAGAAACATCCTTCAGCACTAAACCATGAGGCAACTTGGATGCAGTCCATCTTCCTCCTACCAGACTGTCAGGGAGTTTGGACACAGCCTCCTGCCCTAATCAGTTCCAGAAATGAATGTGGACACATGCAGATTCCTCTTGAATTAGATCACCAGGGAAGTAGAATAAAAATCTCCTCTATCAGTCAATAGCAACAGCAAGAGTCGTAGAGGCTTACAGCATGGAAACAGGCCCTTCGGTCCAACTTGTCCATGCCACCCTTTTTTTTAAACCCCTAAGCTAGTCCCAATTGCCCGCATTTGGCCCATATCCCTCTATACTCATCTTACCCATGTAACTATCTCAATGCTTTTTAAAAGATACAGAGCGCGGATGTATTATGGACATGTTTTGATCTGCATGTAAACTTTTTTAAAAAGTGACAAAGTTGTCATTGTTTTTGAATGAAATTTTGCAGACATCCCTTTCTTTAACTTGGCACACGGCAAAATGACCCCTGGATTACATTGGCGCGATCTAGCAGCCACGATAGTCACAGCGTAATGGCCGCTAAATCTCGCAAATGGCTAAAGATGGGATTTGTGCCGGCTAGGCCTCAGTTTGAGATCTTCCCTGCGCCCGCCAATGATGTAATCAGGTCCACGCCCAGAAAGGGCTTGAACCTGACTTCCATGTATTTCAATAAATTATCATATAATTACTCCGCCTGTCCATCCATGGTATATCCTCCCCACCCTCCAGAGGCCTGACATAATGCTGGCATGAATCATTACTGGTTTTCAAAAAAAAAATCCAACTGTGATGACCACGCTGGGGCACAGAGGTGCCTGTAATTCCCTAGGGGTTAAGGGATATGTCTGGACAGCGCCAGGGGGTAAATTCCAAGGAACACTGGCAGGTTACAAGGTCAATGGGAAATACCAAGAGGCAATGCCAGTGGGCATTGGGAAGGGGCACTGGCAGAAGGGTTACCCTCCTCCACTGGGGGGGGGGGGGGTTTCCCCTTCTGTGTGTGGGTGGGAGATTCCCGATGCCCTTTGGGACAGCTTTATTGATCTCAGATTCCTGGCTTTGCTGCATTTGTGAGCTCCGTCCCTGCAGCTGGCTGTGTGAGCCTTTCCAACTCTCTGACATTGCAGAGTGCTGTTAACTCAGGCAAGAAAAGGTACCTCTGAAGCCAGTGAGTTTTGCAGCTTTTCCCGCCTGATTCAGCACTCTGCAATCTTGGGAAGATTGCATGCCATGTTTTTAATTTTTCACTCTCGGTGTGCAGGTGATGCCTGCCAGGTCATCCTTGTTACCAATCCCTAGATGTCCTCGAAAAAAAGGAAGGAAAAAGAAAGACTTGTGTCTGTATGGTGTCTTTCGACTGCCAGACATCCCAAAGCATTTTACAGCCAATGAAGTAGTTGTTGAAGTGTAGTCACTGCTGTGATGTCAGAAACCCAGTAGCCAATTTGCGTACAGCAAGCTCTGAGGTGTGCCCCATGCGTGCACTGGAAAATGTCAGCTTGGCGCTATCCAGCACTGAAGTGATGCCCAGACCCCAAGACTGGGTAACAGATGTGCAAGAAGCATTTCAGTTGTTTAGTAATGAAAACAAACTGTGTGATGATGCAAGATGGACCCTGCATTAACATTATGTAAAGGACCGTGCAGCCACCCTGACTACTGAAGTGTTTAGAACGTATCCAATTGTCATATCTCTGGAAATTACTCCGGATGACTCTTGGAGGGTTTTTTGGTGAGTGCATGTATTTGCCAGAGAGTGTTGTCACATTCTCACAGGGATAGCTGACGACGAGGTGGCCCAGGCACACAAAGACTGCAACTGGTATTGGGGCAGCAGTGACGATGCTTCTGTGTCTGCTGGACAAAGGGTGGATGAGCAGAGGCTGCTGAGAGGAGAAGTTCTGCGCGATGTTCTCTGCCATGTTGGAGCCAGACTCCTTCATGCTCCCTGTCAATGAGAGGAGGCTGCCTGGCAGCCTGACGTCCTGGTCACCTGCTCCGAATCACTTTTGAAGGAGGTCCTTGGTGACCTATGGGACTATGGCATCTCTCCTCAATCTACCTGCACCACTAATGTCTCTAGCTTTACATCAGCGCCAGTCTTATAGCTGTACTGGAGCAGCATGGCCAGGGGCCCAGCAAGTTCTGGAGCACAAGTCTTATGTATTATTGTTGGAATATTGTCAGGGCTCATATCTCCTGCAATATCCAGTGTCTTCAGCCGTTTCATGGCATCATGTGGAGTGAATGGAATTGGCTAAAGACTGGCATCTGTGATTTGGGGACCTCCAGAGGAGGTCATCAACTCAACACTTCTGGCTGAAGATTTTTGCCTTGTCTTTTGTACTGATGTGCTTGACTCCACCATCACTGGGTGGAGATTTGTGGAGCCTCCTCCTCCAATTAGTTGTTTGATTGTCCACCACCGTTCACAACTAGGTGTGGCAGGATTGCAGAGCTTAGATCTGATCTGTAGGTTGTGAGAGAAGACATTTCTTTCAATCTCCCATTTTAGACGGGAGACCCCTTATTTTTAATCCATGCTCATTAGTTCTAGATTCCCCCATGAGAGGATACATCCTCTCAGAATCTATCCTGTCATACCACCTCAGAATCTTATATGTTTCAATAAGATCCCCCTTACTCTCCCAAACTCCAATATATATCGGCCCAACCTGCTCAAACTTTCTTTCTAAGCCTTCGACCCAGGAATCGGCCGAGTGAATGTTCTGAACTACTTCTAATGCTTTAGTAAGGAGACTAAAACTATAAATAGTGCTCCAGGTGTGGTCTTACCAATGCCATGTTACAGTTGTAGCAAAACTTCCCGACTTTTACACTCCGGCCCCTTTGCAATAAATGCCAAGATTGCGGTCACCTTGCCAATTTGTACCTGCATGCTAACTTTTTGTTATTCATGTACAAGACTCCCAGATCCCTCTGTACTGTAACATTCTGTAGTCTCTCTCAATTTAAATAATATTCTGCTTTCCTATTATTTTTGCCAAAGTGGACAATCTCATAGTTTTCCACATTATTCTCCCTCTGTTGTTATTGCCCACTCACTTTACCTATCAATATCCTTTCGCAGACTCTGGGTATCCTCCTCACAGTTTGCTTCCTACCTATCTTTTTACCATTTTTACCTACTCTGCCCTTATTTGCTGGTGCACTCGTGTGTTTGTACACTTCGTCCCTCCCTGTTATACTTTGGTTATCATTGCACACATTGTTACCCTGTACTATTTATTGCCAGCTGTTTCTCTTTTTCTTTCCAAATACCCCCTCATGTGAATCCTCACGCCTCCCCACTCTTCAGTTGAAAGCTCTGTCCAAAGCACTAGTTATACAATTCCCAGTACACTGGTCCGCCGCAGTTAAAGTGAAAACTGCCCTAACGGTTCAGTGGGCTGAGTTAACCATTGTTGGTTATAGAACCAGTTCAAACCCTTTAACCAATTAACTAACCACAGCTGCCTTGAGCAATGAGCTTGTTCAATACTGATTAAAACTGAAAAAAGATATAATTTGTTGTTGCAGTTAAATGCTAATTACAAACCTGATTAGATTTTAGAAAGAGATCAACCCTCAGAACTCCCTCACTTATCAAATTCCTGGATTAAGAACTGAGCTTCACTGCACTTAGTGCTCAGCTGCCATCTTTGTCCAACTTGCTTCATGCTCAAAATAATTGCATTTGTTCGAGTTAGTTGTGAAATGCCAGAATAAGTCAGTGAATTCTGGGGTAGAAATTCATCTTGGATAGAAACGTGAAATAGCCGTACCACATGAGCTACCTTCATCCTGTCATACTTGAAATCAATGGAATTAGATATCGTACACAGGGTATAGTGGATGGCTGATCCACTCCTGCCCATTCTGTGCTCCTGGTGAAAGGGCATTTCAATACAGCCTGCCCCCTCGCCACCGGCCACTGTGTCTGATCACCCGTAATGAGTGACTTCCTCCTCGGCTGAAAAATACATAAATAGTCATCCTGAACGGGCAGACAAGCATCGACACAACTGCTGACCCTAATGAAACAGCAAACTGTTTAAACAATCTTCAATAAAAAAACAATTGACACCGACTAACCGATAAAAGGAGCCTTGAAAAGTCTAACAAGGAGGCAAAGATCGATCCCTTACTAATGATTGGGTTAAGCAGAGTCTTCATTGTTGAAACTGTGATAATTGGGGCATAAATATCTGCTCAAAGGAAGAGCAGATTAACGACCGTCCAGGTTTGCAGAACTTTGTGGTAAACAAATAGGTCATAAATAAAGCGAACCATCCAACCCAATAAAAGCCAAGCTTCTGAAGGGAAACATGCAAAGACCATGGTCCAGCCTGACGTAAAATGGCTGTCAAACAAAGAAAGGAAAAAGAGCTTTATTGAGATTTGACCTATGCTTCTTGAGATTCACTCTTTATTAAATTCTGGGATAAACATATCTATCAAATTATTCGTCGTTGAAAATATACCTATTTACATACAATTATACAAAGTAAAGTTCCTTTATGTTTCTTCCTTCTCTATTCTCAGGATCCCATTTGATCAATGTTTACTGATAGCTGGCGAATACAATGCTAATATGAGTTACTTTTTTCCCAACAATTTGATGTAATGCTCCTAGTGTGTGGTTGAAGAGTGTTAGCATGCTTTTCATTTGTCTCATCTTCACCTGGACTGCTGATGGTCAGCAATGTAAAAGAGATCAAGACAAATGTGTAAGTCTCCCGCTGACTACACACCCTGTCCATCGATGATAACTCAGCTGTGCCTCCTTGTGACGACACACACAGAAACTGGGTCTCGCATGACTCCAAGCTAAAGCTTCAGAGGGAGTTGGGGGAGGTTGGCAGCCAGACATGGAGTGTGCAGGCTCACCAGTGTGTGGACACTCCCTGATGCTCATGAAGCAGACTCCCAGCAATGGATGAATAGCAACACTGATTTATGGGTGCCACGGGAGAGTTGCAGACTAAAGAAATAAATCCTGACAAATTCTGGAATGGAACCCAAAGATGGATTGGAGTTCAACATGTCTGCCAAAAACCTCTGACCTAGACTGCAGCTGGGATTCTGCGATGCTGCAGCAGTGAATGGAGTTTAGGATGTGTGGTGAACCATCGTTGGTTCCCACCAGGTAGTACTGAGCCAGGGTCTGGCCAGTACTATGAGTCTGTATATATGTTGCTGTTGGGGTTAGGGTTGGGTTGTTCTACATGTTACTGTTGGGGTTAGGGTTGGGCTGTTCTACCTGTATTATAGTTATTATGGTACATCCCAGTCGGGCTCCGCCTCCTGGGAGAGGTATAAAGGTCACTGCTCTGTCTGGGACCCCTCAGTCTGGGATCGTGTATTATATATGGTAGCTCTATTGTAGTAGTTAATAAAAGCCTTTATTTCCTCGAGCATCTCTAGCCTCGTGAGTTATATCGCGCATCAATTTTATTAACAACTAATTGAACTCTCGTCGTTAAAAAAAAAAGAAAACGATACAGAGAGCATGGAGCAAATGTTAAAACCCGAACGCCTTACGTTGGATCCACGTGCAGCGGGTGCCTCCAACATCTTCGACCACTGGTTGAAATGTTTTCAGGACTACCTCGAAGCCTCCGCAGCGGTCACCACGGACGACGACAGACTCCGGGTCCTCCACGCGAGGGTAAGCAACACCTCGCGATCCGTGCGGCCACCGACTACAAAGGGGCCCTCGAGCTTCTTAAGAAGCGCTACATTAAACTGCCAAACGAGATGCATGCTCGATATCTCTTAGCCACTCGACGACGGCAGCCCGGCGAAACGACGGAACAGTATGCGTGCGAGCTCCTACAGCTAGCCAGGGGCTGTAACTGCAAAGCAGTGTCGGCAGAGCAGAACATGAACGCTCGAGATGCGTTTGTGATGGGAATCGGATCGTCTTATATCCGACTTCGGCTGTTAGAGCAAGGTAATCTCGATCTCACTAAATCTATAGAGCTAGCGGATAGGCTAGAAACGGCTTCCAAAAGCCTGGCGATGTATCCCGTAGACCACGTGGAGACAGCGTGGCAAGAGCAGTCACAGACCCCACTGCTTCCAGCGGGCCCGAAAAGCTGCGTGATGGCGTGCCCACCCTCGGGCCTGACGACGGCAGCAGCTCCGGGCGGCCCGCGGTGTTACTTTTGTGGGGGAGTGAAGCACAATCGGCAGCGATGTCCCGCTAAAGCGGTGTTGTGCTCCGCCTGCGGCAACAAGGGGCATTATTCGAAGGTATGTCGATCCAAACTTACTTCTAGGAACAGCAGTGCGGCATGCGACTCCCCGGAGCCGGGTTCCTCGTTGTCGGTGTCGTCAAGGGTTTCTTCCACGTGCGAGGCCAGACGTCGCCATTCCAGACGACGGAGTCGCAAGAGACGCGTGACCACCAGGGGTCGCTGATTTTGGCGCCATCGCCCACGTGCGACCTATGGGAGCAGCCATTTTGATCGGCACCGACCGCGAATGACCAGCAGGGGTCGTCATCATCCATCTCAGCTGCCTGCAGTGGTGCTCATGAACCAACGGTGGCGTCGATCATCCTGGAACAGGCAAAGCCTCACAGACTCGACAAGTCCATGATGGACATACAGGTAAACAAACGCACGATTTATTGCCTGTTTGACAGCGGGAGCACTGAGAGCTTTATCCACCCAGACGCCGTGAAGCAGTGTGGCCTCCAGATCCAGCCTGTCAAGCAGAAAATTTCGATGGCATCAAGGTCCCGGTCTGTCACCGTGCTAGGGAGTTGCGTGGTAAATTTAAAGGTGCAGGGCACAGTTTACGAGAGCTTCAAGCTCCTGGTGTTACCGCACCTTTGCGCGCCAATACTCCTCGGACTAAATTTCATGGTCCACTTGAAGAGTGTAACCCTACAGTACGGTGGGCCACTCCCTCCACTTTCAGTGGGAGAACAGCAGCCTCTAAATTGCCCAACGCGCTCCACTTGTAGCCTCTCGACGCTTAAGATTACCACACCCTCCCTATTCCAGAATCTCGTGCCAGGCTGCAAGCCCATCGTGACTAAGAGTAGGTGTTACAGCGCTGAGGATCGGATCTTCATTTGATCCGAGGTTCAGCGGCTCCTCAAGGAAGGGATCATACAACCTAGCGCTAGTCCTTGGAGAGCGCAGGTCGTGGTGGTCAAGAGTGGGAACAAACCCCGGATGGTCATTGACTATAGTCAGACCATTAACAGATACACGCAGCTGGATGCGTATCCCCTCCCACGCATTTCTGACATGGTCAACCAGATTGCACAGTACCGGGTGTTCTCCACCATCGACCTAAAGTCTGCCTACCACCAGCTCCCCATTCGCCCAGAGGACTGACAATACACGGCTTTTGAGGCGGATGGTCGCTTGTACCATTTTCTAAGGGTTCCTTTTGGTGTCACCAATGGGGTCTCGGTCGTCCAGCGTGCTATGGACCGAATGGTGGACCATAACGGACTGCGGGCTACCTTCCCGTACCTGGATAACGTCACCATCTGCAGCCATGACCAGCAGGACCACGATACCAACCTCCTTAGATTCCTACGCACTGCATCTCACCTGAATCTGACCTACAACAGGGAGAAGTGTGTATTTCGCACACGCCACCTAGCTATCCTCGGATACGTGGTGGAAAACGGGGTCATTGGCCCTGATCCAGACCGTATGCGTCCCCTCCTCGAACTTCCCCTGCCCACTAGCGCAAAAGCACTGAGAAGATGCTTAGGCTTCTTCTCTTACTACGCACAGTGGGTTCCCAATTACACGGACAAAGCCCGTCCGCTCATCAAGTCTACCTCTTTTCCCCTAGCACCAGAGGCTCGTTTGGCCTTTGAAAAACTAAAAGCCGACATCGCGAAAGCCATGATGCACGCTATCGATGAGTCCATCCCCTACCAGGTGGAGAGCGATGCATCTGATTTCGCCCTGGCCGCCACACTTAACCAGGCGGGCAGGCCCGTCGCCTTTTTTTCTCGCACCCTCCAAGGCCCCGAAATTCGACATTCAGCGGTGGAAAAGGAGGCCCAGGCCATTGTGGAGGCCGTCCGGCATTGGCGCCATTACTTGGCGGGAAAATGGTTCACCCTGATCACGGACCAGCGGTCCGTGGCGTTCATGTTCAATAACACGTTACGGGGCAAGATCAAGAACGATAAGATCTTGAGGTGGAGAATCGAACTCTCCACCTATAATTACGACATCATGTATCGTCCAGGGAAACTCAACGAGCCCTCGGATGCCCTGTCGCGTGGAACATGCGCCAGTATGCAGGAGAATCGTTTGCAGGCTCTCCACAATGACCTCTGCCATCCAGGGGTCACTCGGCTCTACCACTTCGTAAAAGCCCGGAATCTACCCTACTCGGTGGAGGATGTCAGGTCCATAACTAGAAGCTGCCGGGTATGTGTGGAATGCAAACCGCACTTTTACCGACCTGACAGGGCACAACTCGTTAAGGCCACTCGTCCCTTTGAAAGACTGAGTGTGGACTTTAAGGGCCCCCTTCCCTCGACAGATCGGAATGTGTACTTCCTCAATATCATTGATGAGTACTCACGATTCCCTTTTGTCATTCCCTGCTCTGATACGACCGCTGCCACGGTTATCAAGGCATTTCGTGATCTTTTCACCCTGTTCAGGTACCCCTGTTACATCCACAGTGATAGGGGCTCGTCGTTCATGAGCGATGACTTGAGGCAATACCTGCTCTCATATGGGATTGCCTCTAGTAGAACCACGAGCTACAACCCTAGGGGTAACGGACAGGTGGAACGTGAGAATGCCACAGTCTGGAAGGCTGTCTTACTGGCGTTGAAGTCAAAAAGCCTTCCAGTCTCCCGTTGGCAAGAGGTACTCCCTGATGCGTTCCACTCCATACGCTCACGCCTCTGTACGGCAACCAACGCTACTCCCCATGAGAGACTGTTTTCATTCCCTCGGAAGTCTTCCTCTGGGACCTCATTACCGTCTTGGTTGACGTACTCAGGACCTGTCCTCCTGCGGCGACATTTTAGGGCCCGCAAGTCCGTCCCTTTGGTTGAACAGGTCCATCTCCTCCACACCAACCCTCAGTATGCCTATGTGGCATACCCTGACGGGCGAGAGGACACGGTCTCGATTCGAGACCTGGCGCCAGCAGGGGGCTTGGAAACCCCTGTCGCTCCCATACCTCCTGTTAGAGACCCCCCAACTACTGTTTCCCCTCCTGACACGGCGCGGGCAGCATCGGGACCATCACTTAACCCTTTTACTCCCGTGTACAGCTTGCCTGAGTCCAGGAGATGGTCGCCACTTCAAGGCGTGTCCGAGCTCAACGGATTGTCACCACCTCGGGGTCAACCGGCCCGTGAGACATTGGAGGAGCAATTGGACACCGCCTTGGGGAGAACGCCACCGCGAGTGCCTACTCCGGTGTCATCGCCGGTGTTGAGGAGGTCACAACGACGATGCGGTCCCCCTGACCGTCTGAACTTATAGACTGATGAACAATTGTTCTGTATTTTTTTTGTACCCCGCCGGCCTTTGTCTTCAAAGGAGGGGTGAATGTGGTGAACCATCGTTGGTTCCCACCAGGTAGTACTGAGCCAGGGTCTGGCCAGTACTATGAGTCTGTATATATGTTGCTGTTGGGGTTAGGGTTGGGCTGTTCTACCTGTATTATAGTTATTATGGTACATCCCAGTCGGGCTCCGCCTCCTGGGAGAGGTATAAAGGTCACTGCTCTGTCTGGGACCCCTCAGTCTGGGATCGTGTATTATATATGGTAGCTCTATTGTAGTAGTTAATAAAAGCCTTTATTTCCTCGAGCATCTCTAGCCTCGTGAGTTATATCGCGCATCAGGATGAACACCAAATTCTCCGCTCTCGCTGGCAGCAGGGCAGATACTGACAAGATCGGAGAATCCTACCTATCATCAACTCCTGCAACCAAGCTGGTACCAAATGTGGTGCTTTGCGTTCCTTTACACTCTACTGTAAGATTGAGAGAGGGACCCTGATGTCTGGTCAGCCCAGGGTCTCCAGATAGTTTCAACAATGAAGACTCTGCTTAACCTAGAGAGGGCACTCCATTTAACACAAGACAGGAGACAGCAGTTATGAATGATAAGCCCAACTCTATTGATCCAGAGAATAGATGCTACAAGCTGTCTCCGACAATGGAAGAGGGACCACCTTTGTGTAACAACATGGTGGCTCAGTGGTTAGCATTGCTACCTCACAGTGCCAGGGACCTGGGTCCTATCCCAGCCTTGGGTGACTGTTTGTGTGGAGTTTGCACGTTCTCCCCGTGTCTGTGTGGGTTTCCTTCAGGTGTTCTGGTTTCCTCCCATGCTCCAAAGATGTGCGGGTTAGGTGAATTGGCCATGCTAAATTGCCCCTTAGCATCAGGGGGATTAGCAGGGTGAATACATGGGGTTATGGAATAGGGCTTGGGTGGGGTTGTTGTTGGTGCAGGCTCAATGGACCGAATGCCTCCTTCTGGAATATTGTGTTCAGTTTTGGTCGCCTTGCAATAGAAAAGATGTTATTAAACTGGAGGGAGTGCAGAAGAGATTTACAAGGATGTTGTCAGGACTCAAGGGACTGAGTTATAGGGAGAGATTGGACAGGCTAGGACTTTTTTCTTTGGAGCATAGGAGAATGAGAGGTGATCTGATGGAGGTGTATAAGGTCATGAGAGTCTCAGTCTTTTTCCCAAGGTTGGGGAATCAAGAACTAGAGGGCACAGGTTTAATTAAGAGGGGAAAGGATTCATGGGAACCTGAGAGGCAACATTTTTACACAGAGGATGGTATGTATGTGGAATGAACTGCCAGAGGAAGTGGTTGAGGCAGGGACATTGACAACATTTAAAAAGCATTTGGACAGATATATAGATCGGAAAGCTTTAGAGGGATACGGGCCAAATGCAGGCAAATGGAGTTAGCTTAGATGGGATTTTGGGTCGGCATGGGCCAGTTTGAGCCAAAGGGTCTGTGTTCGTGCCGTAGATTCTATGATTCTATACTGTACGGATTCTAACTGGTCATCCACCACCCACCTCAAGTCAGATAGTCCCCCACGAATAAGGGGCTGACCCACTGCAGTCCATCTTGGGTGCTTGGAACTCAGAGTCTCTTCAAAATGGGCAGAATCCACCGCACCAAACAAATAAATAAAACAAACAAAAAGAAAAAGGATGCCACCGCCTTACAGGCAAGCTGGAACATTAGGAGCACATTGCAGCTTGTCACTAACACACAGACAGCTCTGATTGACATGGAGCTCGATAGGCTGAACATTGACTTGGTTCCCAACACGAGACCAGGCTCACCAAGAGCAGATCAGTGAATGAAAACCATTACACATTTATCTGGCAGGGGAAGAGTTTAGAGGAAATGTATGAGGAAGGTGTAGACTTCACTGTAAGAAATTCACTGCTCTCAATGATAGAATTCCTCACCAATGGTTCAGAATGTGTTCTCTCCCTCAGCCTCTCAACTCAAGCAGGGCCTCATGCGTACATGTACTCCATCCCTGTGCTCCACTACAGAGGCAGAAGACCTGTTCTATGAGGAGTGTGACACTGTTGAATCAGCAGAATCCCAAAGTCAGAATTCTTTACCTACTGTGGGATGTCAATATGACAGTGCACCTGGATCATGAGTTAAAGTCCTCCTCCCTCAGACATCATGGTCTGGGAGAGGTAAATGGGAATGGACAGAGAGTACTTGAGCTTTGCTGCTACCATGAGCTCTGTTTGACTAACAGCTTCTTTCAGAATAAACCTTGCCACAAGGTATCCTGGAAACATCCAAAACCAGGGCATTGGCACCAGATCATCACCAGATGTGACTCTCTGAACAACATTTTCAACATGTGCACCTATCACAGAGCAACTGTGATTCAGGCCATTCCTTGGTGAATAGGGCTCCAGGGTTCGGTGCAATTCTTGAAGATTTGTTATACAAAGCAGAAATGCCATCCTCATATAAATGTCAGCCATACTGCCTACCAGAAATTAAACCAACAGTCCCTTGACTCGATTGAATAAGGTACCCTCAGACATCCCCACAGAGTGCAGGAGTTAATGGAACATATTTTAAGGCATCTACAATGTCGCACTCTTAACAGATGGGATGTAAGAGTGAGAAATGCAGACCAATTCCAAGTTAACATTATTGTGAGGGAAACGGTCATTGAAGTCAAGTGGCTCACTCCCATTAATTCTAAGAGAGAGCCGGTGAGAGAATTCTAGATGTACTAAGAGCCTCTCAAAGTTCAAATACTATTGGTAGTCTGCCAATGAATAGTGGTTACCACTGTACCCAAATGTCCAGATGTCCTTTGATACAAGGAATGTAAAGCGCATTCCTTAATGATTGCACAATGTTCACCATCATTCATGACTCCTCACATATTGAAGAAATCGATGTCCAAAGGCAACAAAACCTGGATGGGCTTGGGCTGACAAGTGGCAAATAACATTAGTGCCAGGCAATGACCATCTAGATCAGGAGAGGATCTAACCATTGCCCTTTGACATTCAATAGCATTACCATTGCTAAATCTCCCACTATCAACATCCTGGGGATCACTATTGACCAGAAACTGAACTGGACTAGCCATTCACATACAAGACCAGGTCAGGGTTTAGAATCCTATGGCTGGCAACCCACCTCCTGACTCCCCAAAGCTTGTACACAATCTATAAGGCACAAGTCAGGAGTGTGATGGAATACTCTCCACTTGCCTAGATGAGTACAGCTCTAACAAAACTCAGGAAGCTTGACACCATCAAGGACAAAGTAACCTGTTTTACTGGCACCCCCTCCACCACCGATGTACAGTAGCAACAGTGTGTACCGTTGTCAAAATGCATTGAAGGAACTCAACTTAGACAGCACCTTCTAAACCCATGACCACTACTATCTAGAAGGATAAGGGCAGCAGACACATGGGAAACTCACCATCTGAAAGTATCCCTCCAAGTCACTCACCATCCTGACTTGGAAATGTATCACTGATTCTTCACTATTGCTGGGTCAAAGTCCTGGAACACCCACCCTAACAGCACTATGGGTGTACCTACACCAGATGGACTGCAACAGTTCAAGAAGACACCTCACCACCAACTTCTCAAGAGCAATTAAGGATGAGCAATAAATGCATGCCTAGTCAGCGATGCCAGGATCCCACAAATTAATAAAAACAGTCTGATGGTATATCAGCCATTAAAACGGCACCATTGAAAACAAAGACAGGGGAGGTCATCACCCACTGCAATAAACATCAGGAGAGACAGGAGGTGGAATATTACCTTGAGTTGTACACTAGGGTGAACACTGTCACTAGCAAAGCTTTGGATACCATAGAAAGGCTGCCTGTCAAGGCAGAGTTGAGTATCAAAAGTAGAGCGAGGAGCTTAACAATACTGTAGATACGCTTGCCATGGGAGGAAGGAGAAGAGGATGAGGGAGGGAAGAGGCATTTGTGACCCCTTCACTGCAGATAGGCCACTCGTGAACAACTACTCCAACGCCATTTTGACCCAAATCCCAGCCCCAGATCACCCCTGCTCGACAATTCTCCAAACGCCTCTCCATCCACCTGCCACAATGCATCACAGCCTCATCTCTGAGCCAAATTCCTGAAATAACAACAACACAAACAAAGTTCCACAACATCTTTATATAGTAACACTTCAAATCACTCATACTGAACTGAACCTTTAATATCTGCTGATGCATTTGAAAATGAATCTTTGGCTATGCATTGCCTTTTCTTTGACCCAGTGTTGAAAATAATTTTAAGAGGCATTCCCCGAGTGTGTCTGCCTGGCCGGCAACTCCTACACAGTTCAACCAAAGTGTCTGCAGAATGACTGCTGTAAAGTTGCTGACTCTCAGTTGGGGCAGACTGCAGATGGCCTTGGAGAGTGACCTCAAGCAGCTCTGGCCCTCGTGGGCCCAGCTTCAGCATGGCGACAGCAGGTTGGTCTGTCTGGCTGAGAGACAATGAATGCAGTCATCCTGAATGTGTTGTAATGTGCTGAGATGATGTCCTGTCATTGCTGAATATTTAGAATTATGCAGGCCCCGCGAGATGTGGGTGTGGAGCTGGCAGCTTTGGGAAATGTGTGAGGCTGAGATGAAGCATTTGAATGTTGTAGGCATGAGTCCCAATTGCTGATTGGTTAGTGAAGGGGCTGTGGGACATTGAGCGACGTGAGAGGCTGGTGGATAGTGGATGTCATTAGAAGATGCATTTGCTGACATTGACCACTCGTGTGAGGCCATTGAATGTCTTTGTGGCACTGCATCCAGGGTCAAACTCTGAGAATTCACTGATACATAAGCAAAGTACTGCAGATGCTGCAAGTCTGAAAGAAAAAAAGGAAGATACAGGATATATTCAGCAGATTAGGCAATATTTGTGGAAAACAAAAATATTTACATTTTTCTTGTGACATTTCATCAGAACCTATTTTTAGATCTGAGAATTCACATCCCTGGCCATTTGCTCCCATTGCCTTCATAGGATTTGCCTTAGGTCATGCCCCTATCTACATCAATGTGGACGAAGTAGAAAGGGTCGAGAGCTTCAAGTTGTTAGGTGTCCAGATCACCAACAACCTGCCCTGGTTCCCCCATGCCGACACTATAGTTAAGAAAACCCACCAACGCTTCTACTTTCTCAGAAGACTAAGGAAATCTGGCATGTCAGCTACGACTCTCACCAACATTTACAGATGCACCATAGAAAGCATTCTTCCTGGTTGTATCACAGCTTGGTATGGCTCCTGCTCTGCCCAAGACCGCAAGGAACTACAAAAGGTCGTGAATGTAGCCCAATCCATCACACAAACCAGCCTCCCATCCATTGAGTCTGTCTACACTTCCTGCTGCCTCGGCAAAGCAGCCAGCATAATTAAGGACCCCACGCATCCCGGACATTCTCTCTTTCACCTTCGTCCATCAGGAAAAAGATACAAAAGTCTGAGGTTATGCACCTACTGACTCAACAACAGCTTCTTCCCTGCTGCTGTCAGACTTTTGAATGGACCTACCCTGCATTAAGTTGATCTTTCTCTACACCCTAGCTGTAACGCTACATTCTGCACCCTCTCCTTTCCTTTTCCTCTATGAACAGTATGTTTTGTCTGTGTAGCGCGCAAGAAACAATGCTTTTCACTGAATGTTAATATATGTGACAATAATAAATCAAATCAAATCAAAGGTTCTCCTGACCCGCTGTAGAAACATGACCTTCCCACTTCATTCCACTTCCTGAACTAATCCCTTGAGCACCATATCAGAGAACGTTGGAGCTGTCTCGCTAGCTTGTTGCTCTCTTGGCAGTCCTCAATTACTTTCACAAACACTTCTAGCAGCTGTGCCCCTTTAATAGGGGCAGGCTGCCTTTAAGAAGTGCAGACTAGCTGTAAGTCATGCTAGCCACCTCCTCGCCACCCCCCCCCCCCACCCCCCTTCCCACATACACACACACTTGGGTCTCCTGCTCCCTACAATCAGTGAAATGAGCAGGGCACTCAAAGTCAGCCTCACTTTGACTGGACACGGGCTGAACCTGTACTGTGATCATCAGGCCCTAAAAAAAAATATAGCTTATTATCTATTTGACTATTCCATAGATCCATAACATTGTATAGGGTAGGTGTGGGAGTGGTGTGGATGAGTGGAACTACAGCAGCGAAAATATTCCTTCTAATCTCAAACAACTTTGAAACTTGTTGCTTTACATGGCCATGCAAACAAAATCTGCTTAGCCCAGAAGTGCAATTTTGTAAACATGGTCTCCCAATGTATGATGCAGTGTTGGGTGGGGCAGTGTGCTGATGCACCGACCACCCCAGTCATCACTGATATGAAGAGGGTTCCACTGTCGACTCCATCCTTCACTGAGAAGTATTTCAGTAAGAAAACAGAAGCTAACAATGAGATATCTGTGCAAAAGAGGCTACGTAACTTTGACATGACCCATTTAATTTGTGAGTTCCAATTTTTTTTAAATTAACTTTCAAAGCCTGATCAAAGGCTTCCTTTAATTTTACATCGCAGGGGATTTAGTTGTAATCTGTAGGAGCTGCCAAATCAAAATTAGTGATTTTATAAACACTGGTAACATGAAGCTATTTAATCAGAAACTGGCAGAAATAGAGAGAATCTTAAAAAGATTCAGATGTGCTGGGCTTCATTTTTTAAAAGTAATTTTCACAGTTCTGAGACTGCTGTAATCATCTCACTGAAAGCGTTCCAAATTCCATCAATCTTTCAAATCTGAAAGTGATGCTCTATTCCCCTACTTTGATTAGTGGCCTTTTATTTTGGGAGTCAATTTAAATCATTGCATAACATTCAGTGACTTCACTGTATAAACCTTCCCAATAAAGTATATTTCAGGATCTCATTTGCAATGTAACTTCATTTCTGGTACTTGGCTGCTGTTGGTATTGATTGATCATTTGCTGAAAGAAAGGGAATTGATTTATTTACCAGGCACTGGGAATGATTTTCCTGGATATGTTTGGCAATAGTCAGATTGCACTTTAGCCCAGACATTCATTTGACGGGGATTGGGTTGTGAAGGTCAAGATCTTGCATTTTCTGGCCATTTAAAATGGCCCAGATCTTTCAATCCTGGTAGGTCATAACTTCAAAGATATCCGGGAAGATTTGCTGGGAGATCCATTGGAAATCTCCATGTACTGACAGCACAGGAATTGCTCAGGAAGTTTCAACATCCATTGGGCAATTCCATTGCATCTGGAGCCCTCTGAAATTTTGAGTTAGAGTCAGAGACTTTGGATGGTTCCAACTTACAGAATAATTACCCAGGAAAAGCTGGAAGCATTAAGGCTAGTTCTAGTTCCTGAGTAACTATGCTACTGATCACCCCCACCAATGGACACACCAACTACATCCACCCAAACCCCAACCCCCTGATCATTTGCCAATCCCCAAGCACCAACTATCCCCACCACTCACTGACTGCTCCCCACTCCTGAGAACTCCACATCGCTGGCTACTGCCCCACCACTCCCAGCAAAATTCGCAAGTCTGGGTGAGAAATGCACAGCCTAAGGTAGGATATAGGATTTGATTTGATTTATTATTGTCACATGTGTTAGTATACAGTGAAAAGTATTGTTTCTTGAACACTATACAGACAAAGCATATCATACATAGAGAAGGAAAGAAAGAGTGCAGAATGTAGTGTCACAGTCATAGCTAGGGCGTAGAGAAAGATCTACTTAATGCAAGGTAAGTCCATTCAAAAGTCTGATGGCAGCAGGGAAGAAGCTGTTCTTGAGTCGGTTGGTACGTGACCTCAGACTTTTGTATCTTTTTCCCGACGGAAGAAGGTGGAAGGGAATATGCCCTGGGTGCATGTGATCCTTGATGATGTTGGCTGCTTTTCCGAGGCAGCGAGGAGTATAGACAGTGAGCAGAGTGGCAATCTGACAGTGATTGCCACTTCAAGGGAAACTTGGCCCAATGGCTGGACACAACCCAAATTGTAATGGTTAAGAGGGAAGCAGTTAAAAATGCAGGTTGTTCTTTCATTAGAACTGAGAGTATTTAGGAATGTAACAGATTTAAGCAAGCAGGGAGAGAGGGGAAAAATGAACAAGAGGTAAGTCTGTGATAGGCTGGAGGAAGGAGTGATTAAATGACAAAGGGATGATGATGCAAGGCAAAAAGAGACCTAATCGAACATTTATCTTGTTCACCTTTAATATTTTCCCTTTCCCTCCTCCTATCATACGCTTGTGCTAAATTGTAACTTTCTCCTTTCACTTACGTAACGTGAGTTTGAATCCTTTCCAGGTGGATGGGAACTCTCCAAGTTGCAGTAAGCCTGGGTGAAATATGTTTTGCAGTCTCAACTTAGTTTCAAATAAGAGTGTGCAGCACAAAACTGTTCCAGTTCTTAAAGGTAAATTGTGCCCTCATCAAATATTATAAAGCCATTACTACTCTAATTTTTAAAAATAAGCTGAAACTACTGGCTTGAAACATCAGGAGCACAGCTCTGTTCACCTCCAGGGATGATGTGGAGATGCCGGCGTTGGACTGGGGTAAGCACAGTAAGAAGTCTCACAACACAGGTTAAAGTCCAACAGGTTTATTTGGTAGCAAATACCATAAGCATTCGGAGCACTGCCCCTTCGTCAGATGGAGTGAAAATCTGTTCTCCAACAGTGCACAGAGACACAGAAATCAAGTTAAAGAATACTAATTAGAATGCAAATCTCTACACAATACACATCTCTTTAACCTGTGTTTAATGTTCCCTCCACCCACATTATCTGTACCTTTAAGACCTGGCTGGCTGTAGAGATTTTGCGGATAGCGAAGAGCATTGTCGGGCAATACAGCAGGATATAGATAGGCTGGAAAATTGGGCGGAGAGGTGGCAGATGGAGTTTAATCCGGATGAATGCGAAGTGATGCATTTTGGAAGAAATAATGTAGGGAGGAATTATACAATAAATGGCAGAGTCATCAGGAGTATAGAAACACAGAGGGACCTAGGTGTGCAAGTCCACAAATCCTTGAAGGTGGCAACACAGGTGGAGAAGGTGGTGAAGAAGGCATATGGTATGCTTGCCTTTATAGGACGGGGTATAGAGTATAAAAGCTGGAGTCTGATGATGCAGCTGTATAGAACGCTGGTTAGGCCACATTTGGAGTACTGCGTCCAGTTCTGGTCGCCGCACTACCAGAAGGACGTGGAGGCATTGGAGAGAGTGCAGAGAAGGTTTACCAGGATGTTGCCTGGTATGGAGGGTCTTAGCTATGAGGAGAGATTGGGTAGACTGGGGTTGTTCTCCTTGGAAAGACGGAGAATGAGGGGAGATCTAATAGAGGTATACAAGATTATGAAGGGTATAGATAGGGTGAACAGTGGGAAGCTTTTTCCCAGGTCGGAGGTGACGATCACGAGGGGTCACGGGCTCAAGCTGAGAGGGGTGAAGTATAACTCAGACATCAGAGGGACGTTTTTTACACAGAGGGTGGTGGGGCCCTGGAATGCGCTGCCAAGTAGGGTGGTGGAGGCAGGCACGCTGACATTGTTTAAGACTTACCTGGATAGTCACATGAGCAGCCTGGGAATGGAGGGATACAAATGATTGGTCTAGTTGGACCAAGGAGCAGCACAGGCTTGGAGGGCCGAAGGGCCTGTTTCCTGTGCTGTACTGTTCTTTGTTCTTTGTTCTAAGATGGGCATAGAGGGATATGGGCCAAACGTGGGCAATTGTAACTAGCTTAGTGGTTAAAATAAAGGGGCGGCATGGACAAGTTGGGCCTGTTTCTATGCTGTAAACCTCTGTGACTCTCTGACTCTATATGGTTTATGAAGACTTATCATGAATATAATGGTGTGCTGAGCAACAGCAATGGATATAGAAAACAATTTCTCATCAATCTGTCCAATGACTAATTTTCTGCTTTCTTTTTCTTTGTATGACAATAACTTAAAGTTATATTTATATACTGGGTGGGATTTTCCGATCCCGCCCATCACAGGACCAGAAATTCCCACCCGAGGTCAATGGACCTTTAAATGACCTGTCAATTGTCCATCAAACTTTGCCTACTTTAAACAGAAAGTTCCTGGTTTCTAATTGAATCATCACACAATATACAGCTGCTGTGTGACCAAAGGAAAAACCTCCTCTGTGTCTGTGCAAACTTTCCTGGCAGCTGCCATGACTCATTCCCTGTTATCATTGTTGTGGGTCTTACATGTGGTGTAGCTGGACTTACAATAAAGCTGGAGGCTAGACTGTTGGTAAACTTTTCCTTTCATTGATCATTAAGCTAATGATATACAATACAGACTCAGCAAAAGGCTCAATGTAAAACCACCTCTCTCCATGCTCTGTTATCATGTTATGTTGACTATATATTCACATATCTGACTGCATTAAAATCTCATTAAAGCTTTGACCATTGTTTCTCCTCTCCATTTCCTGGATAAACTAGCTGTACGGACAATTCCATAGTCCTCGGTAAATCTCTTGAACCCTTCATTCACAAACTGTGGACCATTGTCTGAAATGACAAGATCTGGAATGCTATGTGGTCTAAAGTCCAGTTTAGTGAGTTGGTGATTGCTGTTATTCCATGAAAACATTTAACTTCAATCCAACAGGAGTAATATTCAACTATGTGGAACGCCTTCCCCTTTAGCTCGAAAAGATCCATTCTGAGACATTCCCAGGGTGTGAATGGAAGTGAGGATATGAGCATACCATTGGTTTCTTTTTGATCTTGGTATAGATTACATAAGTGATGCAACTCAAAATCATTTCCTGTCGTGATTTTGGCATCCCAGGAACAAAGCTGAATTTTGTGCGCTAGCACAATGCTTTGTAAAGCCCAGGTGCCCCTGGTGTATTCTTTGAAGGATCTTAAGTCTTGGTATGACCAACAACTCATCGTAGATTAAAAAGTCATCCACAATACTGAAGTATCCGCATTATACAAAGTATTGTTTCAGGATGAAGTTGTTTGGAAAATATTCTGGCTATCCATTCTTGCAGTATTCTGTATTGTTGCACATTCTTCATCTGCTTTCTGCACTTGCTGTATTTTGTTCAACCTTTTTGTCTTTGCTGGTGGGGATTTGTAGTCAATGTATACGTTCTTTTATTCAGGCTCTCCAACAGGGATGCATGACAATGCATCTGCTGTTGTTTGTTGTTTGGCTTGTACATCTTTGTCCACTTCCTTCGCCTGCTGTTCTAAGGGGAATTCTCTGTCTGCTTTCCTCAATATTTTCCAATTTATCTGCTTTAAATGTGAGTTGTGGATCTGTGCCGGCTTTTGGACTAAACGGCGAACATTTTTGGTTCAGGATAACATACTAACATACAAGGTTTCTGTGAATTATCTCCCTCTGCACTAGAGTTTAGTGGTCAACTATCCCTTGCCTTTCAGCTGAATGCCTCCTGGTCAATGTCTGGAGTAAATCTATTTTTAACCATTGTTCCATGCCTTTATCACCACTGACCATAACATCTGCCCTCCTCCTTGCTGACGCAGTCCTTTCTCACCACAAAGAGAGCACTGAATAATGGCAGCTATCACACCCTCTTCACTTTTTCAGTTTGGGGTTAGATGTACTGAAACTTCTATAAGCCACAAATTGGACTATATCAGCCATTTTTCTTCACAAGATTCTTTTTTCGCCTCAAATAAAATATTTATTTTGCATCTTCTCTTCTGCTTGTCTTGCTAACAATACAGTTTTCATTAGGTCAAACCTTCCCTCGACTGCAGGAAATCCAATAGTTCACTTCTAAGACGCCCACAACAACATGACCCCAAGTTAGCTTGTCTTTCAGGGCTTCATATTCACAGTTCTCAGCTAATTGATAAAACTCCTAATAAGGGAAACTATGCTCTCTCTGGTCTTTGGGAGCGACTATTGAATTTTGCTCTCTCTATAATGATCTATTTTTTGGAGAATAAGAAAAGTAGGAATGGCTTTGATAACTTCTTCATATGTGGCTGTGTCTTAATCTCTGCCCAATCTAACCATTGCACCATCTGCATACTGCCTATGGCCTAGCGTAAGGTACTGACCTGCTCCTTGCTGGTCTTCTCTGCTAGTCACAAAGCTTTGTTGGAGAGCCTGAATAAAAGAACGTATACATTGACTACAAATCCCCACCAACAAACACAAAGAGGCTGAACAAAATACAGCAAGTGCAGAAAGCAGATGAAGAATGTGCAACAATAACAGAATACTGCAAGAATGGATAGCCAGAATATTTTCCAAACAACTTCATCCTGAAACAATACTTTGTATAATGTGGATACTTCAGTATTGTGGATGACTTTTTAATCTATGATGAGTTGTTGGTCATACCAAGACTCAAGATCCTTCAAAGAATACACCAGGGGCACCTGGCAGATCTATGATGCCAGTTTCATTACTTCTCAGCTTGATCCAGGCCTTCCAATGTCGAAGCACTCCGATAAAGGTAAGATTTTTTAAACGTCTTTGTCCCTGATAATGATTTCTCTGGAGTCCAGTTGAAGATTTTGCTCCGATATTTTTGTCCTTTGCATTCATTTCTCTTGCTGCTTCTTCTAGTCACTGAGCTCTTCACTCGTTGCTCCTTTCATCCGGTTTTCATTTGTTATCATCATTGTGGGTCTTAGATGTGGTGGTCATGCATCTGTATTTCGAAGTAAAACTCGAGGCTAGAGTATTGGTAAACTTTGGGGAGAGTCTTACGAGAATTTGTCAAAATGTCAGTTCTGGTGAGAACATCAGTGTGAAACTCTCCGGCTCCACTGGCCTGCTTCCTCTGCAGATCATAACACTGAAAGCAAAAATAACACTGAATTTATTAATCACATCATTGATTGCATTCAACATATACAAGAGACCACGAGGAACAGTTAATGATGTCTGTGACTGCACTGACTGCATCTCTACAGAGACAGCCATTGTCTCTGGAAGCTGCACCACAGATAATTCCTGAGGATGCTTCAGACTGGAGGAAACCCTCATCCTCCTCAGCCGTTGGAGGACTTTCCTTCTGGCTTGAGGGAACCTGGCTTCTGGGGTGCAACTGGCATCGTGTCCAACCACAGTTGGGTCACCTGTATGAATGCCCTGGTCAGAGACTTTAGCTCCTCAAGTATTCCCTGGATATCAATGCGCAGGATCTGACATGACTGCTCCAGTCCGCAGAGAGCACTATGCGTATTGTGCAGTTCATCGCACTTCAGCTGCACAGGGTGGATAAAGAGGCATGTCAGCAGCCCATGAACTTGGAGCAACCTGTCTTCAGGTGCCATTGTTGTGAGGAACCGATTGATTCGGCAGAGGTTTCGCAGAGGAATGCTGATGACTGAATAAGCGAACATGTGCCTGGCACTCTGGTTACTGCCGCTTGGAGCTCTCTCTCAGATTGGCCACTCACTTGTGGGAGAAGATCACCCACCCAAACCACCGTGACATGATCGAGCTCATCACTGCCGTGGATTCCTCCAATCACAAAGTAGGAGCTTGCATTGCTGCAGGGAATTCTGACAGACGGCCGCACATCTGCTGCTGCTGTGAACTTGGAAACACATTGCAAGGACTATTAACCAGGGATTAGTGTGCTTGTATCAGCAAAGCATACCACTTTGCCAGTAGAATGCTGGGACGAGGCAACATGAGGACAGCCTCAAGCAATGCATCATATCAATGAGTGCCAAATGGGTGACAGGCTCTGATTTCAGCACCAGGCTGTGCCAGCTTCACTGTCCACACACATGTCATCAGATGCATCTTATAGCAGTAATGTCCCTATGTCAAAGCACAGGACATTGTACATCTGACAGAGTATTAGCATCTAAATTGGATAGCAATCAGGTGACAACAATATCCTGGAGTAATGGTGGCAACAGCTTGCAGGATAGGGACCACCTCACCCAGCCCCACAAATACACACTAGGCTGTCATGTCAGAGAGAGTAAAGTCACAGCATTGCATCACATTAAACACACACAACCTGAAAATTCTCAGTGCCATCCAGCACTGTACAAGAAGGATGGGTTGCATCTAAACTGGAAGGGCATAAATATTCTGGCCAGGAGGTTTGCTAGTGTCACATTGGAGGATTTAAACTAATTTGGCAGGGAGGGAACCAAAGCAAAGGTGAATTAGCTGAAGGGGAACCAGAGAGTAGGGCCAGTAAGACTCAGAGAAACAGCAGGCAGGGTGAGGTTGCTAATCAAAGAGGGTCTGGTGGACTGAAGTGCATTTGTTTCAATGCAAGAAGTGTAACAGGTAAGGCAGATGAACTTAGAGCTTGGGTTAGTACTAGGAACTATGATGTTGCTGCTATTACAGAAACTTGGTTAAGGGAAGGGCAGGATTAGCAGCTTAACGTCCCAGGATACAGATGTTTCAGGCGGGATAGAGGGGGATGGAAAAGGGGTGGGGGAATTGCACTACTGGTTAAGGAGAATATCACAGCTGTACTGCGG
Source organism: Mustelus asterias (assembly GCF_964213995.1). NCBI lineage: Eukaryota > Metazoa > Chordata > Chondrichthyes > Carcharhiniformes > Triakidae > Mustelus > Mustelus asterias. The sequence continues at coordinate 80,895,334 of NC_135810.1, forward strand.
GAGGACACCACGGAGGGTTCATACAGCGAGGCAATATGGGTAGAGCTCGGGAATAGGAAGGATGTAGTCACAATGTTGGGGGTTTACTATAGGCCACCCAACAGCCAGCGGGAGATAGAGGAACAGATATTTGGGAAATTTTGGCAAGGCGTAAAAGTAACAGGGTTGTTGTGGTGGGAGATTTTAACTTCCCCTATATTGACTGGGACTCACTTAGTACTAGGAGCGTGGACGGGGCAGAGTTTGTAAGGAGCATCCAGGAGGGCTTCTTGAAACAGTATGTAGAGAGTCCAACTAGGGAAGGGGTCATACTGGACCTGATATTGGGGGATGGGCCCGGCCAGGTGGTCGAAATTTCAGTAGGGAAGCAGTTCGGGAACAGTGACCGCAATTCAGTAAACTTTAAGGTACTGATGGATAAAGATAAGTGTAGTCCTCAAGTTAAGGTGCTAAACTGGGGGAAGGCTAATTACAACAATATTAGGCAGGAACTGAAGAATGTATATTGGGGGCAGATGTTTGAGGGAAAATCAACATCTGGCATGTGGGAGGCTTTCAAGTGTAAGTTGATAGGGATTCAGGACCGGCACATTCCTGTAAGGATGAAGGATAAGTATGGCAAGTTTTGGGAACCTTGGATGACGAGAGATATTGTGAGCCTAGTCAAAGAGAAAAAGGAAGCATTTGTCAAAGCTAGGAAGCTGGGAACACATGAAGCAACTGTAGAATACAAAGGAAGTAGAAAGAAACTTAACCAAGGAGTAAGGAGGGCTTAAAGGGGTCACGAAAAAGCCTGGGCCAGCAGGATTAAGGAAAATCCCAAGACTTTTTATACATATATAAAGAGCAAGAGGGTAGCAAGGGAGAGGGTTGGCCCACTCAAGGACAAGGGAGGGAATCTATGTGTGGAGCCAGAGGAAATGGGCGAGGTATTAAATGAATACTTTGATACTCACCAAAGAGAAGGACTTGGTGGATGATGAGTCTGGGAAAGGGTGTGTAGATAGTTTGAGTCATGTTGAGAGCAAAAAGGAGGGGGTATTGGAGTTCTTGAGAAACTTTAAGGTAGACAAGTCCCCAGGGCCTGATGGGATATACCCCAGAACCCTGAGAGAGGCATGGGAGGAAATTGCTGGGGCCTTGAGAGAAATCTTTGTATCCTCACTGGCTACAGGGGATGTCACAGTAAGAAGTCTAACAACACCAGGTTAAAGTCCAACAGGTTTATTTGGTAGCAAAAGCCACTAGCTTTCGGAACAGGCTGTTCCTTCGTCAGGTGGGTGGGAGTTCCCAGAGGATTGGAGAATAGCCAATGTTGTTCCTTTGTTTAAGAAGGGTAGCAAGAATAATCCAGGTAATTGCCGGCTGGTGAGACTTACATCAGTGGTAGGGAAATTATTGGAGAGGATTCTTCGAGACGGGATTTATTCCCACTTGGAAATTAAGTGGACATATTAGTGAGAGGCAACATGGTTTTGTGAAGGGGAGGTCGTGTCTCACTTGATCAAGTTTTTCGAGGAAGTGACAAAGATGATTAATGAGGGTAGGGCAGTGGATGTTGTCTACATGGACTTCAGTAAGGCCTTTAACAAGGTCCCTCATGGCAGACTGGTGCAGAAGGTGAAGTCGCATGGGATCAGAGATGAGCTAGCAAGGTGGATACAAAACTGGCTCGGTCAAAGAAGACAGAGGGTAACAGTGGAAGGGTGCATTTCTGAATGGAGGGCTGTGACAAGTGGTGTTCCTCAGAGATCAGTGCTGGGACCTTTGCTGTTTGTAATATATATAAATGATTTGGAGGAAAATGTAACTGGATTGATTAGGACGTTTGCGGACCACACAAAGGTTGGTGGATTTGCAGATAGCGATGAGGACCATCACAGGATACAGCAGGATATAGATTGGTTGGAGACTTGGGCAGAGAGGTGGCAGATGGAGTTTAATCTGGACAAATGTGAGGTAATGCATTTTGGAAGGTCTAATACAAATAGGAAATATACAATAAATGGCAGAATCCTTAAGAGTATTGATAGGCAAAGGGATCTGGGTGTACAGGTACACAGGTCACTGAAAGTGGCAATGCAGGTGGAGGAGGTAGTCAAGAAGGCATGACTTGCCTTCATTGGCCGGGGCATTGAGTTTAAAAATTGGCAAGTCATGTTGCAGCTTTATAGAATCTCAGTTCGACCGCACTTGGAATATAGTGTTCAATTCTGGTCGCCACACTAGCAGAAGGATGTGGAGGCTTTGGAGAGGGTACAGAAAAGATTTACCAGGATGTTGCCTGATATGGAGGGCATCAGCTATGAGGAGAGGTTGGAGAAACTTGGTTTGTTCTCACTGGAACGACAGAGGTTGAGGGGTGACCTGATAGAAGTCTACAAGATTATGAGAGATATGGACAGAGTGGATAGTCAGAAGCTTTTTCCCAGGGTGGAAGAGTCAATTACTAGGGGCCACAGGTTTAAGGTGTGAGGGGCAAGGTTTAAAGGAGATGTACGAGGCAGATTTTTTACACAGAAGGTGGTGGGTGCCTGGAACTCGTTGCTGGGGGAGGTAGTTGAAGCAGATACAATAGTGACTGTTAAGGGGCGTCTTGACAAATACATGAATAGGATGGCAATAAAGGGATATGGTCCCCGGAAAGATAAGGGGTTTTAGTTAAGTCAGGTAGCATGGTAGGTGCAGGCTTGGAGGGTCGAAGGGCCTGTTCCGGTGCTGTAATTGTCTTTGTTCTTTGTTCTGAGCCCCAACTAGAGTTCATAGGGTCAATGAAACAGCATACCATTAACACATGACACCACAATGGCTCTTTCTTTGGCACACGGTCATATTTTAGTATTTTGCCTTGTACCGCCTTTCCACTCCCAACTTTCCATTCCTATTGTCCACCTATCTTGTCTGAGCCCTATCGGTGGGGCTTATTATATTATTATATAATAATTATTATATACATCCTTTCGGCTGGTGTGCTCCATTTAATCCATGTGCCAGCTGCTGTGACAGGTCTGTGTTTTTTGGCTTAGGGAAACCCTATTCTAGTCCCTCATATCCATCATTTGCATTGTAGGAAGTGGGCAAATATTTACCTTAATACAAAAGGCTGAGGAAACTTCAAGAAACTCACATCAAATGGATACTTTGAACTTGGATATGTACTGAATTGTTGAGGCTGCCATGGGAGGGTCAACATGGTTTGGATCTCTTGACAGGAGTGGCATCTTGGAGTTAGCATGTCTGCAAAAACACAGCAGTTCCTACCACCCCCTCCAACCCCAACCAACCCTCTTGCCAAGAAGAATCGCCACTAGTTGGTTATTAGACAGTTTATAAACATAGATACAAGACCACCAGCTCAAAATAAATAAGTTTAATTACTGTATTTAACAATGACAGGCCCTCTAAATTAAAACTCGCGCAAATGATGCTGTTTAGTTTCAAGTGCAAGAAGTTGCACATTTAATGAATCCTGGAATGAATATATCTGAGTCATACTGTGCCAATTATGCAAAGACATCACTATTCATTGAATGGGATCTGAAACAGACTTGAAATTAATCCTCCTCTATAAATGTATTCAGACTTTAATAACTAAGGTTGAACCCACTCAAATAAAAATAGTGGGTTCCTATTGAGACTTTACTAAAAAAAAACTTTTTAAAAATTCTGAATAAACTCAGCTGAATTATTTATGAAGTGTATTTATTTGGTTGGGGGAATTTAAATTGCACAACTAGGTATCAGCAGCAACCTGCCAACCTAATCAAGTGTGATAAATATGCATAGTAAAGGCAGTGTTAATCTCCCTTGTGATCAGGCCTCTGCTACAGCAGATTTTACATACTTGTCACCTAAACTGAGGCAATTTACAAAGCAGCACTATTAGAAATCCAGATAAAGTCTTAAATGAACAAAATGTCATATACAAATCCCAGTGAAATTTGAGACACTTCTGCACCAACCATTAAAATTGTTATTAATCAAATAAAACAATCTTTTCACATTCCATTTAGGATTTGTATCTGGATTTATTCGAAACTAGAACCAGGGGGCATGGCTTCAAAATAAGGAGGAGCGGGTTTAGGACTGAGTTGAGGAGGAACTTCTTCACCCAAGGGGTTGTGAATGTGTGGAATTCCCTGCCCAGTGAAGCAGTTGAGGCTACCTTGTTGAATGCTTTTAAGGCAAGGATAGATACATTTTTGAAGAGTAATGGAATTAAGGGTTATGGTGAGCAGGCGAGTAAGTGGAGCAGAGTCCACAAACAGATCAGCATGATCTTATTGAATGGCGGAGCAGTCTCATGGGTCCAGATGGCCTATTCCTGCTCCTAGTTCTTGTGTTCTTATTATGTTCTTATTTTAATGTAACTGCCAAAAATCCAGTAAGCAGCTGTACTAGGCGATGACCTAGTGGTATTATCGTTAGACTATTAATCCAGAAACTCAACTAATGTTCTGGGGACCTGGGTTCGAATTCCGCCACGGCAGATGGTGGAATTTGAATTCAATATAAAGATATCAGGAATTAAGAATCTACTGATGACCATGAAATCATTGTCGATTGTCGGAAAAACTATCTGGTTCACTAATGCCCTTTGGGGAAGGAAATCTGTCAGCCTTACCTGCTCTGGCCTACATGTGACTCCAGAGCCGGAACAATGTGTTTGACTCTTAACTGCACTCGGGCAACTAGAGATGGGCAATAAATGCTGGCCAGCCAGTGACACCCATGTCCCAGAAATGAATAAAAAAAACATTTTTACACACCTGTAATGGTAATTTGGTAATAGCAACTTTATCAGGAATTCTAAGAATCATGCCAGTCCCAGCATGTCATACTCTGAACTTAAAACTAAATTTGTATTTTAAAAGTACTCGGCAAAAATCTGAGTAAACAAATTGGTCCAAGGTCACCTGACCTTTTTGTTCATTATAACCATTGCCCTATCTCAAGGGGGAACCAAAGAACATTACAGACTGGTGTGAGTTGACATCCTTCCCTGAAACCAATCAAAGTGATATTATCTGATTTGAATGTGTCAGTCTAAAACAAAGACTCGGACTGTCTCCAAACCTCAGATGAGTCAACCCAAACACCAGGATGTGGGATCAAGATGAACACCACATCCTATTTTGAAAAGGTCTATAACTTGTGAAAAGCCACGCAGGGATAGCCAAGTTTCCTTTGTCTGTTTTAAAAATTAGTTAAGAGCTATGTGCAGGCAGTTCCACAAAAACTACCAGAAGCATCAATTCAGTCATACTTGGAAACAATCTGTGAGACATCAGGCAACCAGAATATTACAGTTTTCAAAGTTCACCTGGGAATCACCTCTGAAATATCCAGCAACGAGAATCCTCACAACCTAGTGTGAACTCTACACTTTACAAGAGCCTCACTTCAACTTTAAATCAACAAATGCATTGAAAAAACCACAGGCCTGCCATGTGGAAGATGAAAGATCATAAATCAGAATGTTAGATAACTGTAATCTGTCGAAGTGCATGACCTTTATCTATATCCAATCTTTGTGTGCGTGGCTGTGTGAATGAGACTGTGTCTGTGTAACATTGTGGCTAATTCAGGGTAAGTGATTTTAAACTCATCAAAACTTGCTGCTGAATCATTTAATTGCAATACACATTCCAAGGGAAAAGAAAAACATACCTCTTCCCTTACAAAACATACTGATTGCGAGCAGTAAGAAAGCAAATGGATTCTGTATGTGGCACAAGTATTAAAATTATTTCAGTTATATTCTTGCTCCTATCTTTGAACAATGCATGCAGCCAACATTGAAGTGCATTGCATGTTCACAATACACTCATTTTTTATTCTTACTAAATCCTTTATTAGGTGATGCAGTCATACTAATGTTGCCTCCTGACTTTGTGTTGGTACACGAGGTATTCAGTCTCTCAGAATTAGACCAATTTATCAATATCCTCAATAATCTTCACCCCTCCATTCAACTTAAAGGCACAACACATGAGGAAAGCATTAATGTCCATGACACCACAGTGTATAAATTAGCACGAGTAAACAACAGGCACAAGCTAGTAGCAAAAGTATTTTTCAAGATAACTGTCTTCACACTTCTACACACAATCACCCGAAACATGCCTTCTGTAGGCTGGTGAGGTCACAGCTAACACATTCTTATCACAGGGGCACAAGGCTGGAGTATTTTAGTCAGACAGTTACCATCCATTTTACTGCATCTCACATCTCAACCTCGGCTTTCAATTTAATAATGAATCTAATGTTGATATTGATCGAGCATCAATTGCTGGTTACCGAAGAAAGTTCCAAACTTCTACCACACTTTGTGTGTAGATTTGTTACCTAATTTCATTCCTGAAAGATCTAATTCTATTTTTTAGATTATACTCCCTGGATTATACTCCCTGGTCCTAGACTCCCCGAAGTTAATTGACCATTTACCTCATTACAACACTGATTACACCTCCAAACCATTTCATTGACTGTAAAGCAGGTTGGGATGTCCGAAGGTCATAAAACACACTATTAAAATTCATTTGTTCATTACTGTCTGTGATCTTAATGTAAACTGGTTGCATGTTTGTCTCTAACATAGACACTAGTTCAAGTAATTCACAGTATAGAGTGGGATTTTCTGACCACGTTCACCCCAAAACCGGAAAATCCTGCCCGGGGTCAACAGACCTTTGCATGTTCCACCCCCTGTTCGCTACAATTCCCATGGCGGGCGGATTGGGAAAATTCCCCCCTATGTGAAACACTATTGATTTGATTTGATTTGATTTTTTTGATTTGATTTATTATTGTCACATGTATTAACATACAGTGAAAAGTATTGTTTTTTGCGTGCTATACAGACAAAGCATACCGTTCATAGAGAAGGAAATGAGAGAGTGCAGAATGTAGTGTTACTGTCATAGCTAGGGTGTAGAGAAAGATCAACTTAATGCAAGGTAGGTCCATTCAAAAGCCTGACGGCAGCAGGGGAAGAAGCTGTTCTTAAGTCGGTTGGTACGTGACCTCAGACTTTTGTATCTTTTTCCCGAAGGAAGAAGGTGGAAGAGAGAATGTCCGGGGTGCGTGTGGTCCTTAATTACGCTGGCTACTTTGTCGAGGCAGCGGGAAGTATAGATAGAGTCAATGGATGGGAGGCTGGTTTGCATGATGGATTGAGCTACATCCACGACCTTTTGTAGTTCCTTGCGGTCTTGGGCAGAGCAGGAGCCATACCAAGCTGTGATATAACCAGAAAGAATGCTCTCTATGGTGCATCTGTAAAAGTTGGTGAGAGTCGTAGCTGACATGCCAAATTTCCTTAGTCTTAAATCCCCAGGACCGGACAGGGTATTCCCACGGACCTTGAGGGAAGTTAGTGTTGAACTTGCAGGGGCCCTGGCAGACATATTTAAAATGTCAGTATTCACGGGGGAGGTGCCGGATTATTGGAGGGTGGCTCATGTCGTTCCGTTGTTTAAAAAAGGTTCCAAAAGAAATCCGGGAAATTATAGGCCAGTACGTTTGACGTCGGTGGTGGGCAAGTTATTGGAAGGTGTGATAAGGGATAGGATCTACAAATATTTGGATAGACAGGGTCTTATTAGGGAGAGTCAACATGGCTTTGTGCGTGGTAGGTCATGTTTGACCAATCTATTCGAGTTTTTCGAGGAGGTTACCAGGAAAGTGGATGAAGGGAAGGCGATGGATTTGTCTACCTGGATTTCAGCAAGGCCTTTGACAAGGTCCCTCATGGGAGGATAGTTAGGAAGGTTCAGTCGCTAGCTATACATGGGGAGGTAGTAAATTGGATTAGACACTGGCTCAATGGAAGAAGCCAGAGAGTGGTTGTGGAGGATTGCTTCTCTGAGTGGAGGCTTGTGACTAGTGGTGTGCCGCAGGGATCGGTGTTGGGTCCATTGTTGTTTGTCATCTATATCAATGATCTGGATGATAATGTGGTAAATTGGATCAGCAAGTTTGCTGATGATACAAAGATTGGAGGTGTAGTGGACAGTGAGGAAGGTTTTCAAAGCTTGCAGAGGGATTTGGACCAACTAGAAAAATGGGCTGAAAAATGGCAAATGGAATTTAATGCAGACAAGTGTGAGATATTGCACATTGGAAGGACAAACCAAAGTAGAACGTACAGGGTAAATGGTAGGACTCTGAAGAGTGCAGTTGAACAGAGGGATCTGGGAATACAGATACAGAATTCCCTAAAAGTGACGTCATAGGTGGATAGGATCGTAAAGAGTGCCTTTGGTACATTGGCCTTTATAAATTGGAGTATCGAGTATAAATGTTGGAGTGTTATGGTAAGGTTATATAAGGCATTGGTGAGTCCAAATTTGGAGTATTGTGTACAGTTTTGGTCACCTAGTTACAGGAAGGATGTAAATAAGGTTGAAAGAGTGCAGAGAAGGTTCACGAGGATGTTGTCGGGACTTGAGAAGCTGAGTTACAGAGAGAGATTGAATAGGTTGGGACTTTATTCCCTGGAGCGTAGAAGACTGAGGGGAGATTTGATAGAGGTGTATAAGATTTTGATGGGTATAGATAGAGTGAATGCAAGCAGGCTTTTTCCGCTGAGGCTAGGGGAGAAAAAAACCAGAGGGCATGAGTTAAGGGTGAAAGGAGAAAAGTTTAAAGGGAATATTAGGGGGGGCTTCTTCACGCAGAGAGTGGTGGGAGTGTGGAATGAGCTGCCGGATAAAGTGGTAAATGCGGGGTCACTTTTAACATTTAAGAAAAACTTGGACGGGTTCATGGATGAGAGGGGTGTGGAGGGATATGGTCCAAGTGCAGGTCAGTGGGACTAGGCAAAAAATGGTTCGGCACAGACAAGAAGGGCCAAAAGGCCTGTTTCTGAGCTGTAATTTTCTATGGTTCTATGGTTCTGAGAAAGTAGAGGCGTTGGTGGGCTTTCTTAACTATAGTGTCGGCATGGGGGGAACCAGGACAGTTTGTTGGTGATCTGGACACCTAAAAACTTGAAGCTCTCGACCCTTTCTAGTTCATCCCCATTGATGTAGACAGGGGCATGTTCTCTTTTACGCTTCCTGAAGTCGATGACAATCTCCTTCATTTTGTTGACATTGAGGGAGAGATTATTGTTGCTGCATCAGTTCACCAGATTCTCTATCTTATTCCTGTACTCTGTCTTATCATTGTTTGAGATCCGACCCACTGCGCTGGTGTCATCAACAAACTTGAAAATCGAATTGGAGGGCAATTTGGCCATGGTCAAAGGAGTATAAGGAGTATAATAGAGGCTGACAACACAGCCTTGTTGGGCACTGGTGTTGAGTTTGATTGTGGAGGAGGTGTTGTTGCCTATCCTTCCTGATTGTGATCTGTGAGTTAGGAAGTTCAGGATCCAGTCGCAGAGGGAAGTGCCGAGGCCCCACAGCATTACTGCATTACTCGTTCTTCCCATTAGCAGGTATCACACTCTTGTCAATCAAACTAATTAGACCCTAATCTGAAATCCCAGGGGACAACCCAAAAAATAACAAAGCTGCATTAATTCGTCATGGGCAAGTTGGGCCAAAGGGCCTGTTTCCATGCTGCAAACCTTTATAACTCCGATTAAAACAAGCACCCCAATAACTCAGAGCAACTGTAATTTTGTAATTATGGCATTACTGTGAAGATAAAGTGTTTCACTCCAGGTGTGATTCTATTGTCCCACGAGGAAGCTTTTATTAAAACAAACTTTATTCAACAATGCAGTTTAATTATAACAAAAAGAATTAGCGTAACTTTTACCAATTGAAATACTTAAACATGACATGATATAATTCTTAACTGCTAGGCTATCTTTATTAGTTCCAGTTTAAGCAATATTCCTCATAGACATAACTCTTCAGAATCAGTTAGCAAAAGCATGCAGGTTTACGTGGGCTGCCCAGTCCTCAAGCCTCCAGAGCACCTCTGGAGAGAAATACATATTTTCCCAGACTTCAGATTTCAGAGAGGGAGAGAGAAGAATTGCTGCTCCTTGCAAATCCAAACAGTCGACTGCCTGTTTGTCTCTCTGTAGGCCTAGTTCCTCCCATTAGCACGTGGCACTCTCTTGTAAATCAAACTAATTAAATCCTAATCTGAAACCCCAGGGGACAACCCAAAAAATAACAAAGTTGCATTAACTCAGCATGGGCAAGTTGGGCCAATGGGCCTGTTTCCATGCTGTAAACCTCCATAACTCAGATTAAAACAAACACCCAAATAACTGGGAGCAACTGTTCTTCTGCATTCTCAGCAGGTGAGCTACCTGAAGCAGACAAAGTGCTACCATTTCAACAGATTTGAATCTTAACATCTCCTTCACAAGAAACATGACACAAATACATTTCTTAAAGGCATAGTGTCTTTACAATACAGTTTTTGGGATAAAGATTTGGTGGGAGATGTAGAGTAAGGGACACCAGAAGCACCTGACGTTATTGTAATGATGATGGTATATCACGCGTTTGAGTGACAGAGACCTGGAGGGAAGAGAGCTTCTAATTCCTCACGCAGAAATCCCAGTATATACACAGTAGCTGCAAATAAAGTGTAATAGTTTTAACAAACTGCAGTCTGCAGCAGCTTACTTTGGGAGGACCCCAAAAAAATCCATCTGGGCCCCGAACACACGACAAACCAGTCTGCAGCTTATTTTTATTATGACAGCATTGAATTAATTATCAGTAGTCACTGCCTGTGGCATCATCCAGCCACAGTTAATCATTGATCACTGTCACAAAATCCATTATATAACATACAGTCTGCAGTCCCGACACTCTGACCAGCATCTACTACGGGAGACTTCCTAAATCAAACACTTCAGGCAATTTATCAGACTCTGCGTTCACTCAGAGAGCAGAGTCCGTGTAAGAATTAGGCCATGAAAATAGGGAACAGCTGGCTTTATGAAATATGCTGGCAGCTAATCTCGGTGGACAAAGGCCAGACTACAGATGTAACTACATTGGAAGTCACTCTGTCACTAATTAGCATGATAATTTGATTAGTATGATCATTCTGTCCACGTTGAGAGTCATGTCTCCCCATGTGAGTTCAGATAGCATGATTAAATCGCTGAGAATTTGCATTGCATACTCAATGTTTCTATGCGTGGAACATTAATGTTTCCACGCACATATTGGCCCATTGCTTCCAAGCTCCAGGGCAGTGCTTCCCTGCGGGGAAACTAGCCTGGGAAGTTCTCAGGTAAGGATTACACAGCAATTGCCTGGAAAGTTCAAACTTCCAATGGGTAATCAACCTGCAACATTCAAAAATGTGATTCAAATTGCAAACTTAAAATCGTAGAATCCATACAGTGCAGAAGGAAACAATTTGGCCCATCAAGTCTGCACCAACAACAATCCCATCCAGGCCCTATACCTGTAACCCCATGTATTTATCCTAGCTAGTCCCCCTGACACTAAGTGGCAATTTAGCATGGCCAGTCAACCTAACCCGCACATCTTTGGAGTGTGGGAGGAAACCGGAGCACCCGGAAGAAATTCACACAGACATGGGGAGAATGTGCAAACTCCACACAGACAGTGGCCAAGGCTGGAATTGAACCCAGGCCCCTGGCACTTGAGGCGGCAGTGCTAACTACTGTTCAGATGGTTTTGACTGTCACACAGCGATAGTTACCCAGAAAAGCTTCAAAGAATTAAAACCATTTCAAACTTCTGGGTAACTAGAGCAGTGACAACCCCACCCCTCCCCCACCACCCCCCGGCCCCCAATGCCCACTACCCTCTGCTCCACCAGCATCCCCAACAACACCTTCCCCATGGGACTCCCCACCTCCTCCATATCCCGTGACCTATCCTCCCCCACCCCCTAGAATCAGAGAATCCCTACAGGACAAAAGGTGGCCATTCAGCCCATCGAGCCTGCCCCAGCAACAATCCCACCCAGGCCCTATCCCAGTAACTCCACATATTTACCCTGCTAGTTCCCCTGACATCTAAGGGGTAATTTAGCATGGCCAATCAACCTAACCTGCACATCTTGGCTGTGATTCTCCCATCCCGACCCGCAACTTCTTTGGTGGGTCGGGGTGGGAGATGCACATCGCCGGCCTTCATAGAATCACAGAATCCCTGCAGTACAGAAGGAGGCCGTTCGGTCCATTGATTCTGTACCGACCAGAATCCCACCCAGGCCCTATTCCTGTAACCCCACATATTTACCCTGCTAATCCCCCTGACACTAGGGTCAGTTTAGCATGGCCAATCCACCTAACCCGCACATCTTTGGACTGTGGGAGGAAACAGGAGCACCCGGAAGAAACCCACGCAGACACGGGGAGAATGTACAAACTCCACAAAGAGAGTGCCCAAGGCTGGAATCAAACCTGGGACCCTGGCACTGTGAGGCAGCGGTGCTAACAACTATGCCACCGTGCCGCCCTAATAATGGCAGCTAGTGCTGTAAAAAAGGGGACGTGGCTTGCTTAACTACAACTGAGCTGCCCTCGACTGTTGACCCTGGAGATCACTACACTGATCTCACCTGGCAAGAATTGGAGGGTCGGGCGACATAGGGGAAGCTGGATTTCAGGGTCAGTAAATATGAACAGTGTGGCAATCTAACTCATTTGCCACTCCACCGGAAGTTACTGGCCCCTCCTGCACTGCACCTGCTACTGTTGCATGATTTCTGCCTCCCATGGGCTCATAAGCAGTAAACATGATTTGTCTGGATATTCTTTTTACTCTTTGTCCTATTCTGGGAGACACTGGATTGCAAAACTTGATAAAATGAGGTAATAAGTATTACTATTTCAACTCTGCCAGTAAAAAGTTACAGTAAGGAGTCCAACAACACCAGGTTAAAGTCCAACAGGTTTATTTGGTGGCAAATGCCATTAGCTTTCGGAGTGCTGCCCCTTCATCAGATGGAGTGGAAATGGGCTCTCAAACAGGGCACAGAGACGCAAAATCAAGTTACAGAATACTGATTAGAATGCGAATCTCTACAGCCAGCCAGGTCTTAAAGATACAGACAATGTGAGTGGAGGGAGCATTAAGCACAGGTTAAAGAGATGTGTATTGTCTCCAGACAGGACAGCCAGTGAGATTCTGCAAGTCCAGGAGGCAAGCTGTGGGGGTTACTGATAGTGTGACATAATCCCAAGATCCCAGTTTAGGCCGTCCTCAGCCGGCACCTCCACATCAGTAAAAAGTTACATCAGAGTTACCCTCCAGAAATAACAGTCCTCTTCAGTGGCCACTGTGACACTGTCCTGCTGCCCCTGCACATGCCACCTGTCCACATTCTGCAGGTTAAAGGTAGAGTCACTTCAGCTGGTGGAAGAGCTGCCTTAACCTGATCCACCAACAGGAAGAGAACTAAGAACCATAGAATCCCTACAGTGCAGAAGGAGGCCATTTGGCCCATCGAGTCTGCACCAACCACAATCCCACCCAGGCCCTATCTCCATTATCCTAGGTATTTATCCTGCCAATCCTCCAACACTAAGGAGCAATTTAGCACGGCCAATCCGCCTAATCCGCACATCTTTGGAATGTGGGAGGAAACTGGAGCACCCAAAGGAAACCCACGCAGACATGGGGAGAATGTGCAAACTGCAAACAGACAGCGACCCGAGGCTGGAATCAAACCCGGGTCTCTGGTGCTGTGAGACAGCAGTGCTAACCACTGTGCCACTGTGCCGCACTTCAAAAGTTATTTATGAAAACGCTATCTGTATTATTGTGTATGCTTACACCCCAGTGTAATACAATGATAGTCCATTTGTAACACACCTGTCCCTTAGCATATGTCATGTGGAGTGTACCCACAATCCAGGAAGCAAGTTATTGAATTGCCAATAGCTCTTATAAGCCTATTGGCACCCTTTAAAGGGAAATGATGGGAACCTCCTTGATTTGCAATTACTGTTTATATTTATATAAAATTTAAAGTTTATTTACTAGTGTCATGATAAAGGCTTACATTAACACTGCAATGAAGTTACTGTGAAAATCCCCTGGCGGCCACACTCCAGCACCTGTTCGGGTACATGAGGGAGAATTTAGCATGGCCAACCAGCACATCTTTTGGACTGTGGGAGGAAGCCAGAGCACCCGGAGGAAACACACGCAGACACGGGGAGAATGTGCAGACTCTGCACTGACAGAGGCCCAAGCCAGGAATCGAACCCAGGTCCCTGGCGCTGTGAGGCAGCAGTGCTAACCACTGTGCCACTGTGACGCCCATAAGTATATAGGGAATAAATTGATTTTTTGGAGTTTGGTCTGAAGGTGGATCGAGCAGGAGTGAGGCATTATGTTCCGAAGCAATTCCTGTAGCTGGTCAGACTGCATGTGGAAAGCACGTTTGAAAGTTAAGAGAGTGAGTGGTGTGGACATCAATAAGCTACCTGTCTAAATGTATAACATGGCTTTTGGTATTCCACAATGCATTTAACCCCGGTGATAGAGTAGTTTCTGTCTTTCCCAACAAATCAATTTCTATTGATAACTTCTTAAGTGTTTTCGAGAGTTTATATTCAAAGGCAGTTCTTTTTCAAATTCCGAGTTTAATGGAAAATGTTCAATTCCTGACAATCTATTGAGTGTCATCCTGCTCGTGGTCTATGAGTCTGCTATATCATTAGTTGTGGACAGCCAGCTATGACATGCTAGCTTGATTAACGAACACAGTATTATTGGCGTCAGAAGCCACAGGGCAACTACTTCTTTGTACTTTCAATCTTTACATTTGCACTGAGCCTAAAAAGTGGAAAAATATACAATTAAATGGTAAAAATTGTATTTGAAAGGCAGCACTTAATCACATTTAGGCACAAAAGACTCTAATAAGCACTATCGCTTTTAGTCCATCACCACTAAACTATAAAATACTTCAGCTGTAAGTTTTGAAACGTTGTCAGCTTGATGATAAAGTGCCTTACTGTGGGTACAAGACTCACGGAGATGTTGGTATATACAGTTACCAAGTAAAAAGCCAAAATGTGAGATACTCGAATAATAAGGAACGTACACACCAACCAGTGACCCTGGAAAGCAATGAGCAATATGATAATAGAATCCCTACAGTTTATTTTTATTTATTTATTAGCCACAAGTAGGCTTACAATGAAGTTACTGTGAAAATCTCCGAGTCGCCACATGCTAGCGCCTGTTCGGGTACACTGAGGGAAAATTTAGCATGGCCAATGCACCTAACCAGCACGTCTTTTGGACTCTGGAACACCCAGAGGAAACCCACACAGACATGGGGAGAATATGCAGACTCTGCACAGAGAGTGACCCAAGCCAGGAATCGAACCCGGGTCCCTGGTGCTGTGAGGCAGCAGTGCTAACCACTATGCTACCATGCCGCCCACCTTGGTCAAAGAGTTAGATTTCCAGCAGTGTTTTAAGAGAGGAAGGGAAAGTAGGGAGGCAGAGAGGGTGGAGGGAGGGAATTCCAGAGCTTAGGACCCTGGTAACTGAAGGCACAGCCAGCAGGGGAGATAATGCACGTCTGTAGCAAGGCAGTTAACTGGTGAGAAATTCTTGAAGATTTGATTCACTATGTGAGTGAAGTGAAGAGGTTACTGGCATATAAGGTTGAGATGTTTCTGCCTACAGCACTGTGACAACAAATTGCCAAGGGCAGCTCTATGTGAATGCTTCACCAGAGGGATTTGAGGTTAGGAAGAAACAGAGTTAGGGAAACTTCATCACTTGCTGTTTAGCAGCATCAGAATTCGTTCTTTCCATTGAAATGTTAGGCAGAGTGTAGCAAGCCCCAGTAATATGGGGGATTTTGAAAGGCCAGTACTGCAGTACAGCTCATGACTGATCCAAATACTGGACATGCTGATTAGAGCCACCTCTATGGAAGATTTCCCTTAGCTATCACACTTGGATATTGCGAACGATTAACCAACTGAGGTAACCCTTAATCACCAAGGCATCAGCTTTTACTTTAATATTCTTCATTTTTGGGCACCACCACCAAGGTCAATATTTATTGTCTATCCCTATTGCCCTTGAGAAGGTGGTGGTGAGCCATCTTTCTGAACCGATGTAGTCCATGCGGTGTGACACACACTGCGCTTGTAGCACAGGAGTTCCAGGATTTTGTCCCAGCGACAGTGAAGGAATGACGATATCATTGCATTTCAGGAAGATGAGTGACTTGGAGGTGAACTAGTGGGTGGTGGTGTTCCCATGTGTCTGCTGCCCTTGTCCTTCTAGATGGTAGAGGTCAGTAGTTTGGAAGGTGCTATCAAAAGACGCTTGTCAAGTTGCTGCAGTGCATCTTGTAGATGGTACACACTGCTGCCTCCGTGGGCTGGTGGTAGATGAAATGGATGTTCAAGGTGGTGTTTAGCTACCAATCAAGTGGATTTATTTGTCCTGAATGGTGTTGATCTTCTTGAATATTGCTGGAGCTGCACTCATCCAGGCATGTAGAGTACGTTCCATCATACTCCTGACTTGTGCCTTTCTGATGTTGGATAGACATTGAAACTTCAGGAGCTGAGCCACCTGCAGAATATCTGACCTGCTGTTGTAGCCACAATATTTATTTAGCTGGCCTAATGAATTTATGAGTCAATAATTGTGAGTCCCCCCCCCCCCACCAATCCCACTGGCAGGATGTTTTTTGCGGGGAGGAGGGTGGTTGGACCAAACAATGGTAATGCCATTGAACGTTAAAGTGAAGTGGTCACATTCTCTCTTGTTGAAGTTGGTCATCTCTGCCATCTGTGTGGCAAAAATATTACTTGCACTCATCAATCCAAGCCTGAATGTTATTCATGACTTGCTGCATGCAGGTACTGCTTCAGTATCTGAGAAATTGTGAGGGAACACTACAAACCTCATTTTTGACTTTATGTTGGAGAAAAGGTAATTGATTAAGCAGCTGAAGACGGTCGGGCCTGGGGCACTAGTCACAAAACGACAGTAGTGATGTCTTTGGGCTGAGGTTGGCTATCAACAACAAAAGCCATCTTCCTTCATGCTCTGTGTAGCCCAAACTAGTGGAGAGCTTTGCCCCTATTCCAATGTCTTCAGTTTTATTCTGGCTCCAAAATGGTAAAGAAAACCCACAGCTTTGCCCTGTACTTCCCTGACCTCCATGGAGATCTTTATAAAGGCATTTTCTCTCATGAACAAGGTGCATGTCACTTACAGATTGTACAGATACACTTTACACAGACAGATGTTAGAAATATCCTCATTACCACCTTCGCTATCCGCTATAAAATTGCCTCATTCATCTCTGAAACTGCCCTAACTTCACTCTCCTCTGACTGCTTGAGGGTCAATAAAAATCTTTTCTTAAAAATAATTTTCCGTTATAATTCTCCTTATCCTATGTTAAAAATGCCTTGTTTCAATTCTCTAGTTGTTCCTTTACAATCTAATCACAGTGTGCAAGCAGTTTAGACCAAGGTTATTTAAGCTTTGCTGGTTATAGGTTAAAGAGAAGAATAATTCAATCTCAAACAATACTCAATCATTGATTCCATTCGTACGATTATTTGACTGACAGGTTATTTCTAATAAAATGGTGGGATAGGAAGTCCCATTAAGTCTTTTCTTATTAAAGCGAGTTTGATCTGATCAAAACTGAGGGTGTTTGAAAAATCCCATGCCAGGAGGATGCTTGAAATTTCAGAGAAGCAGCAAATCAGTATCAATTTGTGTTAACTTCTTGAAAGAAAAGAGAAATACCAGCCAGAATTTCAATTGTCCAATGCCCAATTATCTGGTGTTGGTCGTTTGATCACATCCCAAATTGAGTTGGCACCTTGTAGCAGAGTTCATTGTCATCTGTAAGTATGAATCCCATGCAGGCTAAGGATCCATTTGTAAAATTGGTATGTCCCACTCACCTAGGAAATCTGTCCTCTCCTTGACTATCTACACCTGATGTTCTCCTCCTCAAGATGAATAAGGACAAGATTTAGCTTTACGTTTCAAGGAAAAGCAGAGAGGGAGTAATGGTCAAAAGCATCATGTTCAATTGTTTATTGTTCAGTGTTTGATTGTGTGTCCGTTGACTGCTCACTGTGCTGTGTGCTGTGAGTCAAGCTGATGGATGTGGTTAGAGAAACTGAAAGTAAGCAATAGCCTTGTGAAAGCAGACATTTTAAGTGCAGTGATTAAAGCACCTGTTCATAGATCGACCCTGGTGAGTGTCATCTCTGCATATCTCAGAGGCAGAATGCACACTATAGAGTGATGAAGATAGAGAAAAGTTTACAATGATGACTCCACCGCCATTCTTTTCTTCCCTGGGAGCTGCACCTGTGCCATTGGAATCAATAGATTTTGAGGCTTAAGATCTAGTTAGGGCATGGATGTTTCACAGGTCACAAGAAGATGATAATCATTCATTGTCTTGGTACAGAAGGTCAGTGAATATTTCAATCGCTTACAGAGGACACATTTACATTTGGTATGGTGGTAACTTCTTAAAAAATCTAAAGTGTCATCATTAAGTAAGGTACATTCTGTCAGAGATACTAGGGAAATGGGGAACCCATAAAACGATACGTGGCAGCGTTGCATCATTTGGCTTCTGGGGTAAATGTGGCATACTACCTAACAAAATAATTTGTGATCAACTTATTGAAAACACTTCAATTTCACGGGCGGCACGGTAGCGCAGTGGTTAGCACTGCTGCTTCACAGCTCCAGGGTCCTGGGTTCGATTCCCGGCTTGGGTCACTGTCTGTGTGGAATTTGCACATTCTCCTCGTGCCTGCGTGGCTTTCCTCCGGGTGCTCCGGTTTCCTCCCACAGTCCAAAGATGTGCGGGTTAGGTTGACTGGCTATGCTAAAAATTGCCCCTTAATGTCCTGAGATGCGTAATTTAGAGGGATTAGCGGGTAAATGTATAGGGATAAGGGAGTAGGGCCTGGGTGGGATTGTGGTTGGTGCAGACTCGATGGGCCAAATGGCCTCTTTCTGCACTGTAGGGTTTCTATGATTCTATGATTCACAAATTAGGGAATATCTCCTCATGCAAGATGGTGAATGAATATTGGTAAAATCCACAATCTTTGCAGTCCAAATTGAATCTGCCATATTTGATTCTGAGGTTAACAGACTCAGGGTTGCAGAGACAGTTTGCCCAGTGCAAGGGTTACAGACAAAGGGATCTCAGCATTCTCATCATAGTTGCCCCATCGCAGTCAGGCGCACTAAAAAATTAATCGATTCACATCATGTCCACCTCAAGGAAAAAATGCAACTGATGCTTAAAAATGAATCACTTTGCAAAGGTTGAAGTTGGAGAATTCACCTTTTCGATATTTTGAGGAATTTATTCCTTAGAGTGAAACGTGGCACTGATGAATCATCAGGGATGATAAGACACTCAAGTCATTTTATGAATTGCACAGTGGAGAATTTTGGATGTGTCTCCTCACTGATGTTGGCGTGGAAGTACCCGTATTGAGAGATAAACTACAATCATTATTCTTTGCAACTTTCTCTCACTCTTGCGACAGATACTCTTCAAGATTATGATGATTCTATTTATTCTGGTTTTGGGAATGATCACAGTTCAAGCTATGAAATTATCATCATGAACAGAATCACATTCTACATAGCCAAAGGCGATGCCTGATGGGGGTAAATTTCAAACTTGGAGACTCCAATTGTGCACACATTAGTGTGATCGATGACATTGACTGGTCACAACTATATCCTTCCTTATTTGCCACATTTTGGGTGGTTAAGGGATACTGTCATATTTCTTGTGTCAACACTTCCAACAGTCTGGAAAGATTTGAGATAATTGCTGTTTGGGATTCCTGCTGCAGTGTCACAGGACCGGAAACAACTTGAAGCCAACAACATCACTGAGCAAATCAATTCATCGACATGAATGTCAAACCTTGTCTTTGTGCGATGGTAAAACTTACACTGTGCATCAACCTTGAGGTGGCAACAAAGCCATCATTCCAGACAAATAACCGCTTCCTACAGTCCAAGAACTATTGGCATTTTCTCAGGATTCCACAGTCCTCACAAAGTTTAGCTTGCGACAGATTTATCTCCAAATACCACCAACATGGCAAAGTTTATATCTTACTCAAGAAGGAGTCTTTCAGTACTGCAGAATACCTAAGGAATAGGTACAGCACATTACTTCTTCAGTCCTGTCAGACACTGAAGGGATGCTCAACCTACTCAATGACATTGTAGTCCATGGAAGGGGGAAGACAAGGCTCGAGCAGAGGTTAACAGCAGAGCTCACTCAACTTACACAATACAATTTGACACAACACGACAATTGCACATTTATGACATTTGAGATAGATTTTAGAGTGCAGAGTGACAACAGCTGGAGTAAAGCCTACACACGATAACATCAAAGCCAATTTCGTGCTTCCTAGACCATCTAACATGAAAGAATTGACGTTGCAGAAGAAATCTCAAAGAGACTAAGTAAAGCAAAAGAACGCTTCAACACGTGAACACATGCAAGGAACCATGATTTGAAGTTGGAGATTGGGCTTGCATCAAATGAACGAATCATGACCACAAACTCACATCATCTCTCTCGGGACCAAAGCAGATCGCGTGGTTGTTGGTACCAATGCTTATCTGTTGGACAACACAGAATGTATCATGAGAGGCTTAATGTTGAGCAGACCAGGGTATTTTGGGGAAAGTGATTGAAACATATATTTCCTTTTCCAGTGTGCAATGTTGACTGTCCACTCAATCAAAGTGATCGTATAGAACTACAACCATAAACTTGTAGACTTTAGCATCATCATCACTGGTCCCCTTCGTACCTCAGACTTTGCTGGTGATCTTACCTTGACGTCCTGCCGATTGATGGGTGGGGCGAGCCAATAAGATCGCTCAAGAGATGGAAAGTTGGGTTCGGGCCCGATTTCCTGCAATCTTACCTGGACCGGATTTTCGGCGAGACCGGTTTAATTTAAAATAAAGTAATTTAATTATACAGAGGAGAAAAGGTGTTCAATTGATCAGTTATTTGGTGTTTAATTATCTGTGACAATTGACTGCTCACTGTGCTGTGTACTGAGTCAAACCTTTGATTGTGGTTTGAGCGTGCTCTTCCAGACAGTCGGTGCAGACTCAATGGGCCAAATGGCCTCACCTCCTTCTGCACTGTAGCGGTTCTATGGTTCTATAATTCTATGGATTCAGGATTGTTGCAAATAGCTATGAGGAATTTAGAATTTCGAATGCTTGGTGCCAAATGTAAAATAAATGCGTTTTGTTGCTCAGGTACTCATTTTGATAACCACAATATTTCACCAAATATTGAAAATGCCTGCGAAGGCTGCAAAGGGACAGTGCATCTTTCATGAAGAATGATCTCTTGATGTTTGCAGATACGCACCAATTGCTCACAGTGCCTGATGGGGTTCTCTGTTGTTTTTGTGGTGTGTAAGACTTAACATTCAATCTATCTGCAGAGGATGAAGAACTGAGATAATAAATGACTCTATAATAGTTGCCTTAAAATTACATAGGAGAGCTGAGCCTTGAAATTGCTGCTCAGATGTCTTTGAAGATTAACAGTGGGTTCAGAGCGTTTATTCTAGCTGGTCTATACACTGTTTTAATATTTTCTGTCTGTTGGCTAGCATCCCCAGAAACCTCTGCCCCTGACATGCTATTGCTTCACTTCAGACCCTACACCCTGTTCATGACACTGAATGTTGATGCCTCTTTCAGGACAAATGTTATGGGGCAGTGACAGACATTGGGACAACATCGGGTTAATTTCCAAATCGTGCAAACCTTCTGCTAGCTGTTTGTTTACCTTTATTGGGTGAAAGTAGGTGCAAGATTCTCTCTGGTAAGGATCACTAAACATGGGCAGGATTAAGCACAAAGAAGCACTTTTTAAAGAAAAATTCATCCAAGGGATGTGAGTATCACATGTCAGGCCAGCATTTATTGCCCATCCCTAAGTTGCCTGAGGGCAGTTAAGAATCAACCACATCGCTGTGGCTCAGGAGTCACGTGTAGGCCAGACCAGGCAAGGATGGCAGATTTCCTTACCTAAAGGACATTAGTGAACCAGATGGGTTTTTCCGTCAATCGGCAATGGTTTCATGGTTATCAGTAGATTCTTAATTCCAGATTTTTTTTTGTTGAATTCAAATTCCACTATCTGTCTTGAAGGGCTTCAAACCCGAGTCCCCAGAATATTAGCTGAGTTTCTGGGTTAATAGTCTAGGCTATTGCCTCCCCCTTGCTCTTGCTGATAGCACCACCTTTCAGACTAGCTATTGTCTGACTTGGATCTCACTTTATTGAATCTGTAGCATATAAATTTCCCTGAATTGCTCCTTTCGGACCTGCTTGTCTCAGGCTCACAGGGTACATACTGAGTACCTGGTTTGGTGAACCATCCGCATAGACCATTTATTGTGGCTGATGCGCGTTATCACACACGAGGCTTGATGCTCAGGAAATAAAGGCTTTTATTTGCTGTAACAAGGCAGCTACTAATTATATACACGATCCCAGACTGAGGGGTCCCAGACAGAGCAGGGACCTTTATACCTCTCCCAGGAGGCGGAGCCCGACTGGGATGTACCACAACACTACAGTACAAAGGTGTAACAACCCCACCCTAACCCCAACAGCAACAAGTAGAACAACCCATCCCTAACCTAACAGCAACATATATACATACTTGTAGTACTGGCCAGACCCTGGCTCAGTACTATCCAGTGGGAACCAACGATGGTTCACCACAGTGGCCCATTTGCTTTCTCACTCATTGATGGTTTAGACGCTGCAGGGTGATTGATTTATATGACTAACTTCTTCACAGTCCTATGTTTATGGCCTACAGCCCAGAGATCTATAAATCTTCTGGAAGCAGGTCCAAAAAAATCAACTAATTGCTACATTTCATTACCTATTAGCAACCGGGGTTAACAAAACTATAAAAAGTGTAAGAGAGCAATGAGGTTCATTCTGCAGGGCCAGAATTCATAGGAAGAGCAGCTATGTTAAACACGTAGGTTGTAATATTGGACTGGGTACTGCCATGACAGGGTTCCATGTTTCTGGTCACTTCCAGTTTGGTACCCAATGCTGGAAAGGGAGCCAGTGCAGAGTGTTGATTTGATTTGATTTGATTTATTATTGTCACATGTATTAGTATACAGTGAAAAGTATTGTTTCTTGTGTGCTATTTAGACAGAGCACACCGTACATAGAGAAGGAAAGGAGAGAGTGCAGAATGTAGTGTTACA
Source organism: Mustelus asterias (assembly GCF_964213995.1). Taxonomy (NCBI): domain Eukaryota; kingdom Metazoa; phylum Chordata; class Chondrichthyes; order Carcharhiniformes; family Triakidae; genus Mustelus; species Mustelus asterias. The sequence continues at coordinate 80,918,579 of NC_135810.1, forward strand.
GTCATAGCTAGAGTGCAGAGAAAGATCAACTTAATGCGAGGTAGGTCCGTTTAAAAGTCAGATGACAGCAGGGAAGAAGCTGTTCTTCAGACGGTTGGTACATGTCCTCAAACTTTTGTATCTTTTTCCTAATGGAAGAAGATGGAAGAGAATATGTCTGGGGTGTGTGGGGTTCTTAATTATGCTGGCTGCTTTGCCGAGGCAGTGGGAAGTGTAAGCAGTGTCAGTGGATGGGATGCTGATTTGAGTGATGGACTGGGTTTTGTTCACGACCCTTTGTAGTTTCTTGTGGTCTTGGGCAGAGCATGAGCCATACCAAGCTGTGGTACAACCAGAAAGAATGCTTTCTATGGTGCATCTGTAAATGTTGGTGAGAGTCATAGAGGACATGCCAAATTTCCTTAGTCTTCTGAGAAAGTAGAGGCATTGGTGGGCTTTCTTAACTATAGTGTCAGCATGGAGGGACCAGGACAGGTTGTTGGTGATCTGGACACCTAAAAACTTTAAGCTCTCAACTATTTCTACTTTGTCTCCATTGATGTAGACAGGGGCATGTCCTCCACTACGCTTCCTGAAATCGATGACTATCTCCTTTGTTGTGTTAACATTGAGGGAGAGATTATTGTCGTTGCACCAGTTCATCAGATTCTCTATCTCTTTCCTGTACTCCGTCTTGTCATTGTTTGAGATCCGACTCAGTACAGCAAACTTGAAAATCGAGTTGGCCCCACAGTCATAGATGTATAAAGAGTATGGTCTGGGACTGAGGACACAGCGTTGTGGGGCACAGGTGTTGAGGATGTTTGTGGAGGAGGTGTTGTTGCCTATCCTTTCTGATTGCGGTCTGTGGGTTAGGATCCAGTTGCAGAGGGAGGAGCCGAGCCCCAGGCCACAAAGTTTGAAGATGGGTTTCATAGGAATAATGGTGTTGAAGGCTGAACTATAGTCAATAAATAGGACACTGACATAGGTGTCTTTGTTATTTAGGTGTTCCAGGATTGAGTGCAGGGCCAGGGAGATGGCATCTGCTGTGGACCTGTTGCGGCGGTAGGAAAACCGTAGTGGATCCACGTAGTCTGGAATTGATTCATGCCATGACTAACCTTTCGAAGCACTTCATAATGATGGATGTCAGAGCCACCGGACGATGGTCATTAAGGCATGCTGCCTGGCTTTTCTTTGGTACCGGGATGATGGTCGTCTTCTTGAAGCTGATAGGGACCTCAGATTGTTGTAAAGAGAGGTTGAAGATGTCTGCGAATACCCCCGCCAGCTGATCCACACAGGATCTGAGTGCTCGTCCAGGTACCCTATCTGGGCCAGTCACTTTCCGTGGGTTGACCTTCGAGAAGGCTGCTCTATGTCTGCAGTGGTGACCTTGGATACAGATTTGTCTAATGCTCCTGGGGTGGAGGGTGTACTCTCACTGACCTCTTGTTCAAAATGGGCATAGAATGTGTTGAGCTTATCAGGGAGGGGTGCATTGGAGCCGGCGATTTTACCTGCCTTCATCTTGTAGCCTGTTATGTCTTTCAGACCTTGTCATAGTCAGCAGGGGTCCATGTGGTTAGCCTGGGACTCTAGCTTGATCCAGTACTGGCTTTTGGCATCTTTGATGGATCTTATTAGATCATATCTGACTTTATTGTATAGATCAGGATCGCTGATTTGAACGCCTGATTCCTGGACTTCAGCAAGCAGTGGATATCCCTGTTCATCCATGGTTTCTGTTTGGGAAAAACATGGATTTGTTTCTTTGGAACACAGTCTTCTACACACTTACTAATGAAGTCAGTTACTGTAGTGGCGTATTCATTCAGGCTGGTCGCAGAGTTTTTAAATACTGACCAGTCCACTGACTCTAAGCAATCCTGTAGGAGATCATCCAATTCCTCAGACCAACATTGCACAACTTTCTTTGATGGATTTTGCCGCTTCAGTTTTTGCTTATAATCTGGCAGGAGGAGCACAGCCATGTGGTCTGATTTGCCAATCAGATAGAGCGGTAGGCATGTTTGACATTTGTGTAGCAGTGGTCTAGGATGCTTGGGGCTCTGGTGGAACAGGAGATGTGTTGGTGGTATCTTGGCAGGACACTCTTGTTCATGTGCTTTAAAAAAATAACAATACAGGAAAACCTTTCTGCTGCTGCTTCAATATGATGAACGATGAACAAGGCCTCGGGATGTTTTGTCTCAAGGCTATTTGTAGTGGTGTATAGCTGCATGTGGACTGGAAGTATTGGGACAGATTCTACATAGAAACATAGAAACTAGAAGCAGGAGTAGGCCATTCGAACCTGCTCTGGCATCCATTTGATCATGGCTGATCATCAAAGTTAATACCCTGATCCCACCTTCCCCCCATATCCCTTGATATTTAATTTCTTCCTTAAATCACAATGTTTTGAGCTCAACTACTTCCTGTGGTAGTAAATTCAATAGATTCACCACTCTGGGTGAAAAAGAATTCTCCTCACCTCAGTCCTAAAGGGTTTAATCCTTATCCTCAAACTATGACCCCCCGTTCTAGACTCCCCCACCATTGGAAACATTCTCTTGGAATCTACCCTGTCTAACCCTGTTAGAATTTTATATGAGATCCCCTCTCACTCTTCTAAACTCCAGTGAATATAATCAGTTATTGTGGTTGACTCAATGTACATTTCAGAAACTTGTTCTGTGTATTTGTATTGAACGTCTATGCCAATAACTCTCAGCTCAACAGCCAACAGTACTGCTGCATACATTCAGGGAGGTGAAAGGATTTGGTGACCCAACTTTGCACAAGTTCGGAAGGCTTTTGGGTCTGCAACGTGACTGAGAGATGGATCACAAGGTGCAGAGAGGAAGGAGGAAGAGGGCTCTGCACAATGGGCTTATCCACAATGTGCTTTTCTAGAGCACTTCTCCTGTGGGTCCTTGTGGGCCTCTTGGCGTCACCCCACACCCCAGAAACTTGATATATTTCCTCCTGTTCACCTCCAGCATGCCATGTGTGAACCATGGTGCCCTCTGTATTGATGCCCCTTTTCTCCAATTGCATCAGTGTGAGTCAAGCAGCATTCTTTCATTAGGTACAGCTTCCCTTTAAGAAGGACAGACTATCTTTAAGAGCCAGAAGCTAGCTGGAACGTATGCTACGTCTACATGCTATTGGGGTCCCTGTTGTATGTGCAGTCCATCACCAGCAGCAGGGGTTGTGCTGGGCGGTCTGCATTAAATATTGAAGCGGCAGCAGAAAGGCTTTCCTCAATGGTGAGAGAGCAGAATATCAGAGAAAGTGAACAGGTTGACGTTATTTTTTTTGAGCATATATAAGTCTTTAAAATGATGGTAGGGTAATTTTAACCCTCAAAAATGGGATGTTTTGGTTTGGTGGTCAGTAAATCTTTCAAAAATTTCAGACTCAAAGCCAACAGGCAGAGTTTTACGAGAATGATTTTAGGTGTCCAGCTAGTGTGAGAATGAGTTGCAGATCCATTTTCTGTGCAGGTTTTTACGCCCAGCCTTGTGCACATAGTGCATGAAAAAATGGGCTGGACCATTTTGAGCTACCACCTCTGTGTCTGCACATGCGCAATAGCAACAGCAGAGGGCTGACAGAGAGAGAGAGATCTGTCAGGCCTCTGCTGTTGCAGCTGGCCGCAACCATCCTCCCCCTGCAATCATGGCATCCCATGGCCAATCGTGAACTCCATTCTGCCCGGAAATATAGCCCCCGCCATCCCTCACGGCCCAGCCACCCAGACTGATTGTGCCCCCTTCCCCTCCATCGATCTGATGCAGAGTGGCAGCGGGCCCACCTTCCCTCACTCCACTGATCGGAGCTGCAGAGTGGCAGTGGGCCCCCCGCTCTCTCCAATCAGACTGCCCCAGCCTGGCCCCACCCTTCCAGGCCCTGCCCCCTCACACGTCACCCCATAGGCCCCTCCCACATAGGCCCCACCCCTGGCACTGCACAGTGGGGAGTGTCAAGGTGCCTGGTGGGCATTGCTGAGGTGCCAGTTGGCAGTGCCAAAGTGCCAGGCTGCCAGGCTGGCAATGCGCAAGGGGCACCCCCCTTGCCCTTGGCCTCCTCAGGGGGCCACAATGGCCTCCTGTTTGAACAGCAAGGCCAACACAACTGTTTCCCATTTATGAGCCCCGACGATTGAGCGCTGGACTCACTAATGCCATGTAAATGAAGATTAAAATAAATGTAAATAATTTATTTGCTGGAAATGGGCGAGAGGTAATTTGGTTTTGTCGAAGGTCGGGGAATTGGGCGCAATCCTGGTTTCTCGGCTCTCGCGCAATTTTACCGATTTGCTCTCCCCGTCGATGGGCGGGGCGAACCGGTAAAATTTGGCACAACACATGCTGGTTAGGTGTATTGGCCATGCTAAATTCTCCCTCAGTGTACCCGAACAGGCGCCAGAGTGTGGCAACTAGGGGATTTTCACAGTAACTTCATTGCAGTGTTAATGTAAGTCTACTTTTGAAAGTAATAAATTAACTTGAAAAAACTTTAACCCCCTCAACAACCTCCCCTGCCCTCCCCTCTCCCCTGCCCTGCAGTCTTGTCAGAGGTGGGACAGTGAGTGGGTGACCAATTTGCTCCCAGGCGGTCACGGTGGGGAGGAAAGACGGGGGTGGGGGGGGGGGGGGGGGGAAGCATCTTCAAATTTTTTTAAGGCAGTTATGTACTTAATATTCTAAAATACTTTCTATTTTCAGTTAATGTTGGTTGGCCTCAGGAAATCAGACAGGCAAAATAAAGCGGCGGCGGATTCATGAGGTAAAAACCCGTATGGCATTATGGGCAGAATTTAATGGAGCCAGCTGGATGATGACGGTACAGCCTCTCCCCATAACTTCCATCCCATCGCATTTAACCGCCTCCAGGGATACAGCGACGATCCCTTGTGAAAGCCTCAGTGCATTACCGGTGGCAGTCACCATCCCCAGACACGCTGCCAGCAATGGAGAGCTGCTGGCCTCTGTTTGGATGACACCTCGGGTCTTGACTGCATGGGAGACCCAGCACTGCCCAGATAAGATTGCCCTGACATCACATTAGGCCTCCCGATGCAGCACGCAGGAGACTTGTATAACCTATTCATAACTGTAATTTGAGAATTTTCCACAGCAATACTTCACTGCTGGCATAGTCACACTATTTTTCAAATAAACAGAAAGCATCAACCATCACACTCCTGACTTTTACCTTTGTAGATGGTGGACAGGTTTTGGGGAGGCAGGAGATGAGTTACTCACTGCAGGATTCTTAGCCTCTGACCTGTTCTTGCAGCCCAGTTCACCCTCATCGCACAGTCTAAATTCCACCCTACATATGGGCCAGGAGGAGTTTCACTGCGAGAGGTTTCGAGTACAGGAGCAGGGATGTGTTACAATTATATAACACCTTGGTGAGGCCACACCTAAAATATTGTGTACAGTTTTGGTCTCCTTTTCTGAGAAAGGATATTCTTGCTCTCGAGGGAGTGCAGCGAAGGTTTACCAGGCTGATTCCGGGGATGGCAGGACTGAGGTATGAGGAGAGATTGACTTGGTTGGGTTTGTTTTCGCTGGAGTTCAGATGAATGAGGGGGGATCTCATAGAGACTTATAAAATTCTAACAGGACTAGACAGGATAGATGCAGGGAGGATGTTCCCGATGGTGGGGGAGTCCAGAACCAGGGGTCACAGTGTGAGGATTCAGGGTAGGCCATTTAGGGCGGAGGTGAGGAGGCATTTCTTCACCCAAAGAGTGGTGAGCCTGTGGAATTCATTACCACAGAAAGTAGTTGCTGCCAAAACAATGAATCTATTCAAGAGGCGGCTGGACATAGCACTTGAGGCGAATGCGATCAAAGGTTATGGGGAGAAAGCAGGATTAGGCTATTGAGTTGGACGATCAGCCATGATCGTGATGAATGGCGGAGCAGGCTCGAAGAACCAAATGGCCTCCTCCTGCTCCTATCTTCGATGTTTCTATGTTTCTGTGTTTCCTCATGACCCATCAAGCTAATCCTCAATCGCTGCGACCCCCACCTCCACAATCTCCAATGTGATCTTAGCTCTCCCTGCCCCCCTCCCCACAACCCCCACCTTGTCTGTCCTCAGATGCTGTTCCTTCAATCTCTTTCCCCGCCAACACCAATCGACCTACCTATTCCTCAGATAGGCAAACGGCCTGCCGACCAGGAGAATCTGGAAACAACATGAAGTTTCAAAGTTAGAAACTTTTGAATGGAATGCCCTTGTCACCACCTTGTAGTTTCCCCCACACCTCAATTTCTATGTGATACTATTTAATCTTTTAGAATATTGCTCCCCATAAATATATCATCATATTGCTAGTCGACTGCAACTCTGATGCCAAGCTTTTCATAACACTTTCATCTTTTGTCTGTCTTTTTCTGAAGTCAAGTCATAAACTGTAAGAGTCACTCGTTTTACTGGATCTTAATTCACACTGTCCTTGAATTCTAAATGAGGAAGAAGTCACTGCTTTCCTGCGAAGAGATTGTTCCAAATGTGGCCAACTTGATATATTTGTGGCTGTAAAACTGTGACTCTTAAGGAGTCATCAATGTTAAGCTATAAAAAGTCCACTGTCCCAAAAATGAGCTAATTTTATATCCATTAGTATCCTATCGATGTTAAATACTGTTGGAAGCCTTCTTAAAGGCACAGCTTAATCAATGCCATCCTGTTAATTTTAACCTCTTTAAACACATCTCTACTGTTATTACCAGGTTGACAACAATGATTTCAACTTTTTCCAGTAAGAATCTTTTCAAAACCTGTTCCAGTTAGGTTGGCTCAGCACATCTTGTAATGCAATATGGGATGAGATCCTTATCAGTAATCAAATTAAAATCCTAAATTGCTGTACTGCACAACGTGAATACAACAGCCCTCATCTTTGGTTCAAGTCTCACAACTTTGCTTGGGGTCTCATTAATGCATTCTTGTCCTGTCCCTCAACCTTAAGGCTGTGCCCAATGGCTCTGAGAGAGAGGATAACTGCTGTGGCAAATTATCATAATGAGCCCTGGCCCACTGGGAATGACTTACTGTGTTTACCCCAGTCCAACGCCGGCATCTCCACATCACCACTGGGAATGGTCATGACCTTGCACCTCTAGGTGGGTGCAACATGTCTCCAATTGCCAGAGTCATGTCCAACAACAGAGTGACTGCCAGATCCGGCTTGCTCTCTTCTCCATTCTTTAAGAAGATTGAATGGAGGATGGCAAAAGCATTTGATAGAAAGATGGCCAATCAGACGCTTCTCCTGCTCATCCTAAAAACTGGTCATGCATCAGCAACCAGTGTTAGGCTGATATCAGTCATTGGAATAGCTGTCTCACCTGCACTGTATGCTTTACTGCACATAACCTTTCCCATGTTGGCAGCAAAATGGTTCAAAGAATCAAATAATCAGAATATATCATAAGCTGCAAGCATAGTTTTACTCTTGCATTTCTCTCAATCATTCTTGCTGTAAGCTTTTGTGCCAACAGTAACTTCTTTACATTCATAGCAAGACTATTCTAGTAAGCAACAAGAAGCCATAGAAAACAACTTTGAATCTATTTGTGCAACATGTATAATATATTTAGAACTGTTAATTGAGAATTTTATGCAATTCTTCATTGCTAGAATAGCCGTGCTATTTACCAACTAAACAGAAAACATCAACCATCACACTCCTGATTCGTGCCTTTGGGGATGGTGCTCAGGTTTTGGGGAGTCAGGAGATAAGTTACTCACAGCAGGATTCTTAGCCTCTGACCTGTTCTTGCAGCCACATGGTGAATCCAGTTCAGGGTTTGATCCATAGTAACCCACACGATGTCTTTCAGATACCAAGTAGACAGCTTTCCATATCAGCTGCCTGCATATAAATACATGTGGAAACACACCATTTGTCTCAACCAGTCCATACTGATAGTTGGTCGGTCCCACAAACTTCTGATCAAATTTACTTATATTCCCTTATCTTGTGAACATCCTTTCCTTTGTCCTCTTATTTAACTTGCAGATTAACTTTTAAGAGGCTGCCAATGGTGGTTTGGAGCAGAGAACAATGTTGCCCAGTGCATTAGATTACATGTTCCCAAGTATGAGAAATTGAGGCTATTTTGACAGCTGAATAAAGTGATGCCCTGACTCCGTTTGGAACCTAACCATAGACAATTTAATGTTATCAGCTGCATTTTCTGTTTCAGCCCTAAAATGGTGAGCAGACCTGTTTTGCTTTGCACATAAACTTACAGGTCCCTTCCCTAAAAGAGAAAGCCTTTATGTTCCATTGTCACAGGCCACTGCACCACTCTAGGAATCATTTGGGACATAATGACAGTGTAATTTTCAGACTCATATCTTTGTCCTGAGTCTTTTTAACATTGGGAGCCAGAGATCAGCATTTCTCATATCTCCTGTTTAAAATTTCCCTTGCTTATATTTGCTTTCTGTGTAACATTTATAAGTACATATTCTGTAAACTCAAAAACTGGACGAGATCAAGCATGCACATTCAATTTCTTTTGATAAATGTTTGAAACCTTACAACCTGACAGTGGCTGCTTTATACCTGTTACAGACTGGTATTGCAGCAGAACAGGCTGTGTATAATAGACTCAGTCTTCTAACTTGAGTCAGTCAGTAATTCAAATTCATGTCGCCAATTTATTAGCTATTCATTTTGATTCTCCGTGACAAGCTTCTCCCTTACACGGCCATATGCTGGCATTACATTTACATTTCAACAAAATGTTTCTTTCTCCATTTTTCTTTTATTGGGGCCACAGGCTTGTGGGTGTCACAAACACTCACGTACCTTCTGCAAGTGGTCATTCTCCATGTGTGATCCAAGTATTAGCAGGCTATTAAATTATGGAAGTTGGGGATGTATTTCAACCGATATTGTAGTTAATGAGGTTTAATTTCTAATTTCATGTAAAAAATGGCATTTTAAAAGATTATGAAATAAAGCAGGGTGGTCTGCAGAATGATATGAAAAGAATTATTGCAGGAAAATCCAATTGGGCAGGTGGGACCGAGAATTGGTATCGATCATAATACGAGAACAAACTGGAGAAAGTTATTCATCAAGATCAGGGATTGGAGTGGGAGGGTAAATTCCATTCCCAGCTACTGCTGCTTCAGTTCTTTGCCAAAGTTGTGCTTTTTAATTTCTCTCAGTCCTCCTTTCTACCCCCTCTTCCATTCCGATGGTACAGGTGCCAACCAGCACTGGAAGGGGTGCAGTGGAGGTTCACCAGGATGTTGCCTCGGATGGAAATTTGAACTATAAGGAGGCACTAGATAGGCTTGGATTGTTTTCTTTAGAGCAGAGGAGGCTAAGGGGAGGCATGATTGAGGTGTATAAGATTACGAGGGGTATGGACAGGATGAGTAGGATGCAGCTGTTCCCCTTGGTTGAAGGGTCAATCATGAGGGGGCATAGTTTTAGGGTAAGGAGGAGGAGATTCAGAGGGGATTTGAGAAAAAACCTTTTCACTGAGTGTTGTGGGAAGTTGGAATGCTTTTCCTGGGAAGGTGGTGGAGGCCAGAAACCTTACAACCTTAAAACAATATTTGGATGAGCACTTGAAATATCATAATATTCAAAGATATGGGACAAGTGTAAGAAAATGGGATCAGCGTGACTTTAGTGGTAGATATTGTCAATGCCGACTCAATGGGCCAAAGGGCCTTTTCTGCACAGTATGACTCTATAACTAACCCCTTTAACAGAAAGCTGATTGACCATTTTGACTTATCGCCTCCCATGAATCCCATGTGGTCGGTTAAAATAAAAAAAAACTTGCTTTTACAAAGCTTTTATTTATCTTTTTCATAAAACTCAGAGTGCGTTAAAGTCAATGAAGTACATTTGGGATATAGTCACTGATGGAGTAAGTAATCTATTGGCAGTAGTTCTGGTGTGATCGAGTGGTGTCGATCTATTTGTCCATCTGTCTCCTTGAATGCTGACCTATTGGTAGATCTTCCCAGTGTCAGAATCATCTAATTTATTTAGCAGGCTTCCAGCAGTATTTCTGAAGCTACTGGTATATCTGCTTTGGGCAGTTGGGGGGAGAGAAGGCAGAAAGGCTATGTGAGACCTGTTACAGAGTAGCATGCTGCAGGATTCCAAGGCTGCCATAAAAAAAATCTTTTAAAAAAATCTTTTAAAAAATCAGACTTTTCCTAGTGCAATAATTTACTCTGTGGCTAGTTGCACCAAACAAGGTAGCCTTTTGATTCTTATTCTCCTGTCACACTCTAGAAATGCTGGAAATTTGGAACCAGTGTTGTTAAAAGCATTAATGGCCACATTGCTTCCGTATTGTGGTTACTTTTCCTGTCTCAACACTTCTTCATAAGTTAACCATTTGTTTTCACTTCAGGATGGTGAGCAACAACTCCAGCCCATGTTGTAGGGTTCAAAGGTTATAGGTTGGGATTTTCTGGCTCTGCGAGGACAGGTTTTCTAGACGCAGAGATGTTCCACCATTGGACGCGGGTGGGATTGTCTGGTTCCACTGAAGGCAATGACCATCTGCATTGCTCACCGGCCGCGTTGTCAGGGGAACACATCGGCCAACAGCGACCTGCCTCCACCACAGGAAAACCCGCCACAGTGTGGCCGGAATCCTGGCCTATGAAAAAAAAAGAAAGTTTATTTATTAGTATCACAAGTAGGCTTACATGAAGTTACTGTGAAAATCCCGTAGTCGCCACACTCCGTCTCCTGTTCGGGTACTGATGCGCGTCAATTGAACACGAGGCACGAAGCTTCGGTAACAGAAGGCTTTTATTGTCTAACAATGGAACTTAATAGAACGTTAACACACTATCCCAGACTGACGAGGTCCCGCCCGAGCAGGGGGTCTTATACCTCTCCCAGGAGGCGGAGCCCGACTGGGATGTGCCAAAACAGTAACAACCACAGGTGTATCAAACCCACCCTAGCCCAACAACAACATTAGAACAATCCCACAGTGGGAACACCCTAGCCCAACAACAACATTAGAACAATCCCACAGTGGGAACCAACGATGGTTCACCACATTCACCCCTCCTTTGAGAACAAAGGCCGGCGGGGTACGAAAACAGACTGAAATGTCAACAGATTATAAGCTCAGACGGTCTGGAGGACCGCACCGTCGTTGTGACCTCCTCAATACCGGCGGTGACACCGGAGTAGGCACTTGCGGTGGCGTTCTCCCCAAAACAGCGTCCAGCTGTTCTCCCACGGACTCAGGCCGGTTGACCCTGATGAAGCGGTAGTGCAGGGGATCCCGGTACATTCTGCGATGGCGCCGATCTCCGGGGCTCAGGCAAGCTGTGCATTGGAGTAAAACTGTTAAGCACTGGTCCCGGTGCTGTCCGTGCCACGTCCGGGGGAGAAATAAGGGATAAGGGATTCGTCACTGGGGGTATGGGAGCGACAGGAGTTGCTACGTCCCCTGCGGGCGCCAGGTCTCGGATCGAGACTGTGTCCTCTCGCCCGTCAGGATATGCCACATAGGCATACTGAGGGTTGGCGTGGAGGAGGTTGACCTGTTCGACCAAGGGGTCGGACTTGCGGGCCCTTACATGTCGCCGCAGAAGGACGGGTCCTGGGTACGTCAACCAGGCTGGTAAAGATATCCCCGAGGACGACTTCCGAGGGAATGAGAACATCCTCTCGTGGGGAGTAGCATTGGTTGCCGTACACAGGAGGGAGCGAATGGAGTGAAGCGCATTAGGGAGGACCTCCTGCCAATGGGAGACTGGAAGGCCTTTGGACTTCAGCGCCAATAGGACAGCCTTCCAGACTGTAGCATTCTCTCGTTCCACCTGTCCATTACCCCTAGGGTTGTAACTCGTGGTCCTACTAGAGGCAATCCCGTATGAGAGCAGGAATTGCCTCAAGTCATTACTCATGAACGACGAGCCCCTGTCGCTATGGATATAGCTGGGGTACCCAAACAGGGTAAAAAGATCACGGAATGCCTTGATCACCGTGGCAGCCGACGTGTCCGCGCAGGGGACGACAAACGGGAACCGGGAGTACTCATCTATTATGTTCAAAAAGTACACGTTCCGATCTGTTGAGGGAAGGGGGCCCTTAAAATCCACACTCAGCCTCTCGAAGGGGCGAGTGGCCTTGACCAAATGTGCCCGGTCAGGTCGGTAAAAGTGCGGTTTGCATTCCGCACAAATCCGACAGCTCCTTGTCACCGACCTGACGTCCTCCACCGAGTAAGGCAGGTTGCGGGCTTTGACAAAGTGGTAGAGCCGAGTGACCCCAGGATGGCACAGGTCATTATGGAGGGCGTTCAAGCGATCCTCCTGCATAGTAGCGCATGTTCCGCGCGAGAGGGCATCCGAGGGCTCATTGAGTTTCCCTTCCATCGAGAGCTTAATGTTAGACAATAAAATTGATGCGCGTCAATTGAACATGAGGCATGAAGCTTCGGTAACAGAAGGCTTTTATTGTCTAACAATGGAACTTAATAGAACGTTAACACACTATCCCAGACTGACGAGGTCCCGCCCGAGCAGGGGGTCTTATACCTCTCCCAGGAGGCGGAGCCCGACTGGGATGTGCCAAAACAGTAACAACCACAGGTGTATCAAACCCACCCTAGCCCAACAACAACATTAGAACAATCCCACAGTGGGAACCAACGATGGTTCACCACAGGTACATTGAGGGAGAATTTAGCATGGCAAATCCACCTAACCAGCACGTCTTTCAGACTGTGGGAGGAAACCGGAGCACCCGGAGGAAACCCACGCAGACACGGGGAGAATGTGCAGACGCCGCACAGACAGTGACCCGAGCCCGGACTCGAACGCAGATACCTGGCGCTGTGGGGTAGCAGTGCTAATCACTGTGCCACCGTGCCGCCCTATATGCTAAGCTTTTGGGCAGTTCACCATTTTGGAAGAACTTGGATGAGTTATTCCCATGATTAATACAGCATTTGATTCTGCAGGCGTCCTCAGTGTCTGATGCCCCTTGCTGCAGGAAACCTCAGAAGTGGCAGCCCCTGGATCAGTCACAATCAAATTCCCTTGCCCCAATTATCGCACTACTGCCTAAAATGGGCCATAAAATCTCAGCCTAGTAATTGTTCTCAAGAACAAAGTACTGAATATGAAAACCACTGTCAAAAGCAAGCAAAAACCCATTAGAGAAGAATTTATATTCTTTGATGTGAAAAGCAAAATTTATTTTTATCAAGTTATCTGCCTAAGAGGAAGAGGCTCTGACCTGATGAAAATCCGCGTGGAGAGCAAATGTGGCTGGTTCTCTGACTCTCCATTTACTTCTCTTTAATCATTTATCTTCACATCAGGGTGATGAGCTGCAACCCCAACTCACATTATAATATTCGAAGACTCAACGAAAAGATTACGAATAAAGAACACTAAACTTTGGGCTCTTTATTTGGCTTTTGAGCTCATTTAATATGTATGTAAGTCAAACATAGCACTGTGTCTGATTTTTTGCTGTATAATATAGTGTAAATAAATGTCATTATTAGTTCAGTCTGGAGAATGCATGTGACAAGTTGCTTCTTCTGCCTTGCTGCAAAGATTAGAGCCCACATCGGCTTTGAAACATATTTGTAAAAGGCAAATCGCTAATTCAGTGGAAGGGGACTCGAATGTGAGATATGTACCAAGCTGTAAGGTTTTGATCGTAAGGAATGAATGTGTATCTGCTATAGAAACTGTATTTTGCTCAGAAGAAATTGCTGATTGTTGCCTGATTTGTCACAGCGTATTCCTTCCAGCTTACCATTGCCATATTTTCTTTATTTAATTGTTCTTTCCACCTTTCTTTCTCCTTGAATATATGTTGACAATCACTCTACCTTTAACAATGGTAGTCTCTCCTACCCTTCAAATTACTGTCCCATTGCCTAATGATTAGCATTCTCAAACTTGACATCATCCAGAAAGTTAAGCTCTAATCCAGTTCTATTTTGGATACAGCCATTTCACGAGTGATTATGTTCTTGGTGCAGAAATGTTTGCAACTCTCCATTTGATCACTTTACCATGCACATTTCCAAAACCTTGAATGAAATATGGTATAGTTCCCTTTTAAATCCATTGACTCTTTCTACACTTCCTGCTGCCTTGGGAAAGCAGCCAGTATAATTAAGGACCCCATGCACCCCAAACATTCTCTCTTCCACCTTCTTCCATCGAGAAAAAGATATAAAAGTCTGAGGTAACGTACCAACCGACTCAAGAACAGCTTCTATCCTGCTGCCATCAGACTTTTGAATGGACCTACCCTGCATTAAGTTGATCTTTCTCTACACCCTAACTATAACTGTAACACTACATTCTGCACTCTCTCATTTCCTTCTCTATCAATGGTATGCTTTGTCTGTATAGTTCTGCTAATTCATCCCATAATCTTTCCGATTAATTTAGGAAGTTCCGCATTGCTTCTTTCTATCTTCCATTTTTTTAACAATTTGGAATAGCAATCACCTCCTCTATTTATCATTCAGACTTATGCTCTGTTTTGTTAATGGTTCAGCTACCCTGCACATCATAGTCTGTCTTTCTTAAAGGGGAACTGCACTCATTGCACAAGAGTTGCAATGTACTGTGGAAAATTTGGAGATTAACAAAAGCATAGATAACAGAATAACAAGAGAGGGGAGTTTGCAGGTTTCTGATGCATTGCTGGAGGCATTGGTGCAGGAAGTGGAAAGGAGGAGAGACACAGCGTGAGAATCCCCCAAAAGTACCATGGCGGGGTGAGGTAGAAATATCGCATAAGTCCCATGGTGGAGGCGGGAGCAGGAGGGTTTCCCACAGCAAAGACCGACAGGAAACCACACCAAATCATCTGGCCCTGACCTCATTAATTACACACCCCGGGTTTAGCGCCATATTCAGTGGCAGGGCGGGCATGATGGCATGTATCCTGCCCTTATATCTGGCTGCCATATTGAAAAGGTGCCCAACATCACTAACATTGGAGATAGTGGATGGGCTTCCTGAAAAAGAAGATGGATCTCTAGGCTGGAGGCTGGAAGATAGACATCCTCGATGACACTGAATCTGAAAGATCCACATGTAGATCCTCCACCCTTCTATTGCTGTGGTGTTCCAGGTTCCAGCGTTTCTGGCAGCCTCCATCCTGAACTCCAGAGGTAGCCCCAGGCTGTTCAAATGACTCCCGACTTCTGCACGTCACGTTGTTCCAGACTTGTTCTGGGTTTGTGTTTTTTCCCGCTGGTATCATGGAGAAATGAGTGTGGGTAGCAGATTTCGGGCAAGTCTTCATCTGCACCCCATTAATGGGAGGCAAATTAATTTCACACCGGCCTAGAGTGGGATACACTAACCGGCATGGCGGGTACCGGTGGGAGGTCCCATGGGAAATGGCCAGTGAAGTCAACTCCGAGAGTTTGGCCTAAGGGCCTAGCAACAGTTTCGCAAGGTATTCGGTGACCTCACACAGCTTGTCAGGGAATGGATCTTCACATGACATCTACCTCCACAACCATCTCTCATGCTTCTCAATGAACCACGTCCCCATCAACAGTCTCTGGCAATCAGAATTCAAGCTAAACTTTCAGATACTCCGCCTCACCCTCATACACTTGCCAATACTGTCAACTTCACTTGCAACTCTTCCTGTTTCCAAATGCATCCAGCCCTTCAGCTATGGCAGCCACATCATCCTAACACATTGCAGCACCATTTTTCCTTTCCTTTTCAGGACAGGGCAGTCCATAGCAAGAAGGAACAGTGCAGAACCAGAGGGGGACAGCCATGCCTGCATCACCTGAACCCTCTGGCGAAGAGGGAGTCCCAAATCATGAGGCCTACTGTGACAAAGACCACCACTGAGAACATTCAGGAAGATGGTTTGTATCTAACACCCCTTCTCAGCTCTCACCTCACCATCATCCTGCTACCTGACCTGAAGGAGAAGCTGCAGATGATGTGACCATGAAGCTTCTGCTTTGCATTCTTCCCCAAATCCTTCACCCCATCCCGCTCCTTCTGCAATTATGCTATCAGAAACCCAAGAACAGCCAGCTAGCCAGCCAATGCCGCCTGTTTTTTTAGTTCTACTGGAATGATCTTGATGTTCTGAGAATGTATTTTTATGTCTTTAAGCTTATGGAGGAACATGAGCTGAGGAAATGAATGAGGTCAGCACAGTGCCACAGTGGTTAGCACTGTTGCCTCACAGCGCCAGGGACCCCGATTCAATTCAGATTTTGGGTGACTGCACATTTTCCCTGTGTCTGCATGGGTTTCCTCCGGGTACTCTGGTTTCCTCCCACGACAATGTGCAGTTTAGGTTAATTGGCCATGCTAAATTGCCCCTTAATGTCAGGGCAGTGTCAGGGCGATCAGCAGGGTAAATACGTGGGGTTATTGGGGAAGGGCTTGGGTGGGATTGTTGCTGGTGCTGGGTGGATGGCCCAAATGGCCTTCTTCTGCACTGTCGGGATTCTATGATTCTATGAATTAATGGCAGGTTAATTGAAGAATCATTGCATGTTGTCAGGCAATCCTCCGTCAATGAATATGTATGGAGGTCAGGGTGCCATCTAGTTGTAAAACCTACTGTAGAAACCATCACTTTTTTTCTCCAGCACAAAGTGATATTGGCATTGCCAATCTTCTGCACCTACTGAAAGTTTGATATGGCAGCCTTTGATGTACAGGGCTGGTATATCTCTCACAGAGGACAACAATGCAGCATGCCTGCAAAGACAAGAAGTGAGATCAAAAACCTCAGCTGATGATTACTGACACAGGCTATGTCAGCCCAATACTGTGTTCTGGCTGCAGATGCCCTTGCAGCAGCTGAACAGCTCTGCATCTGTCTCTGCTGAGCTGACGTCTATGAAGGCTGTTCCCCGTGCTTATTACCATATGGGTGCATCAGTGCCTGCACATCTGATAGGTGGCATTGTGCCAATTAGGCTACACTATCTATTAAAGCATGACATACAGTGATTTGAATGCTACAAGACACTGCCCAACATTTGTCAGGCATCACATATAAAACTTGTTCTCAGCTGCCAAGGACTTGGTTGGGAATTGGAACCTTTGAAAACACTAATCTTCTGTCAAGCGAGGAATGTGTACTTTAATGTGTAGATGCTGATGTCCAACAAGTGGGCACCAACAGCTCTGAGCTGTCCAGCATCTCTCCGGTGCTCTTCCTTCCTCCAAAGCATTCAGTTGTCTGGCAATTCTCACCGGAATTCCCATCATTCCACCAACTGATCTGCGCAAAGGAAAAGGCAGCAGTTACAGGTGCCATTAAAAACTTCAGTGAGGACAGAAAAATGCAAAACCCTTTCCCAGAAGGGCAGAAAATTATTTGCAGGACCATCTTACTTTGCCGACCATGCTCAATGAACTTCATATACAGTTGACCCCATTGTTTGATTTGATTTGATTTATTATTGTCACGTATTAGTATGCAGTGAAATGCATTGTTTCTTGCACGCTATACAGACAAAGCATACCATATATAGAGAAGGAAAGGGGAGGGTGCAGAATGTTACAGTTTTAGAAGCATAGAACGAGAGTAAAAGATAGAAGTAGAGGGTATGCTGGGCACAGCTCGCAAGAAGCCACCACGCTCTGGTGCCATCTTGAAACAGAATGAGTGAGAAGACCATTCAGCGAGCGGGCTCACTTTGTTAACTTTTCTCGCCAGGGTGAAAATGACAATATCAGATTGGTCAACTGTTTTTATAACAGGCCTGTCAAAGAAAAGGAAAATTGAGAAGGGTGTAAAATGGATGACTAACACACTACTGCCTCTTGGAGGCTGGCGAGGACAGTTAAACTCAACCCCATCCCAATATTCTCCATGTACAAGTCTCTGGGAAAAAGCATGAAGGATTAAATGATCTCATTCTGCTGTAATGATAATAATAATTTAACGAAAGTCTCTCCTGACAATTGGGAGCTTATTACTCAGGCTTTTCTTACAAATTGATGCACAGTGCCAAGAGGTGGAGATCAGTGGAATAAATTGTCGCACCATTCCCTGCTCAGATTTTCCCAGTTTACACCTGGGATTTGGGCAAGCCTAATGAAAGGTCAACGCTGTAGTCTTGGTGTTCAGAACTGGCTTGCAGTCATCTGAATGGCTGTACTGACAAATTCATGGTCTTCAAACGATTTGGGAGTGTGGTCACCTAATGTAGTGCAAAGAGTGGCAATTTGTAGATGTCAATTGCTATCATGTTTCCAAAGTGATATTAATTTATATTCAAAGGACCTGACTTGCACCTGATACTTGGGATCAAGGAGTGATCATTTTTATTAAAACCGGGTATAATTATTTGGTTAACCTCTTGGGAAACAAGCTTATAATTAAATCTGTGAATCTAGCAACAGGCTGCTCTTACAGTAGCCTAAGGTACATGAATATTGATAGAAAGTAGTGAAATTTGTAAATATAATCCAATAAATCAGACAGTGGCACGGTGGTTAGCACTGCTGTCTCACAGCGCTAGGGACCCAGGTTCGATTCCCGGCTCGGGTCACTGTCTGTGTGGAGTTTGCACATTCTCCTCGTGTCTGCGTGGGTTTCCTCCGGGTGCTCCGGTTTCCTCCCACAGTCCAAAGATGTGCGGGTTAGGTTGATTGGCCAGGTTAAAAATTGCCCCTTAGAATCCTGAGATGCGTGGATTAGTGGGTAAATATGTGGGGGTAGGGCCTGGGTGGGATTGTGGTCGGTGCAGACTCGATGGGCCGAATGGCCTCCTTCTGCACTGTAGGGATTCTATGTTTCTATTCTATGTTTCTATGTCTGTGTGGGTTCCCTCCGAGCGCTCCAGTTTCCTCCCATAGTCTGAAAGACATGCTGGTTAGGTGCATCGGTCCTCAGTGTACTGGAACAGGTGCCGGAGTGTGGCAACTAGGGGATTTTCACAGTAACTTCATTGCAGCGTTAATGTAAGCCTACTTGTGGCACTAATAAATAAAGTTTTAAAAAAAAACCTAAAAAACAAATCACCAATTTGAAGTCCAAAGACAGCTGTTACCTCACCGATTTTGTTTGCATATCTAAGCATTAGGCAATTGGTTAAGATTTGATTTTAGTTTAAATAAATGAAACTTGTGTTTGGGAAGATTTGTTTTCTTTTGGAAGATCATAGAAACCAGAAGAGTCGCAGATCGTTTACATCACTTAGACATTACGTACAAATGTGGGAACAACTTGTCTCAGCACACGTTGTGTTTTCCTAATCAAATGAAAAAGCATTTTTGAGAAGATGTTGCCCCTTTAAAAACTTTGCGATGCCTCATGCTTCCTGGTGAGCTGTGATCAAGTGACATAATCAACATTACTTCAAGGTCACAAAATGCTCATCAAAGCATATATATCTTTGGCTGGTTCCACATGTATGTTGTGATTTATATTGTTTGAATTAATGAAACTGACCTGAAATTGACAAGTTGATGACAGTGTAAATGATGATAGTGCCCTAACCTCAGGCTACACAAGTGGGAATCTGCAACTTGGCGAACATTTTGTGGATCAACCTTGAGGCCTTTTATTTTGTGCAGTTAATAGAAATTTTCTGCCAAGATGCATTTTTCTGATACAAGTACACTTCAGCTCGATATCTCGGTCTTTTCATCCCCTGTCACAAGAGCCCTACTCTGCTCCCAGAAGTGTGACACAGGGGAGATTTTGCTCAGCCTTCTGTCCCAGTTTTGATTCCACCCTAAATTAAAAGGAGGGGCTAATATGAATAATCAGGGGCGTGTGATGTACTGCCAACAGAATTCAACTCAGGATGTTGGAGTGGCATCTAGCTACTTTACTGGTGACACAGTGGTTAGCACTGCTGCCTCACAGTGCCAGGGACCCGGTTTCAATTCTGGTGAGTATCTGTGTGGAGTTTGCATGTTCTCCCTGTATTTACATGGGTTTCCTCCAGGTGCTGCAGTTTCCTCCCACACTCCAAAGATGTGCGGGTTAGGTTGATTGGGCCTTGCTGTCAGGGGATTAGCAGGGTAAATATTTGGGGTTATGGGGATAGGGCTTGTGTGGGATTGTTGTCAGTGCAGGCTCAATGGGCTGAATGGCCTCCTTGTGCACTGTAGGGATTCTATGATTCTATGATTCTACTTTCCTGGTGAGGGCCAGGACTACTTGTTTGGCTTAATTCTTCAAAGGTAAAGGCATTTTATGATCTGCTTTTCCTTTTCACGATGTGGACAAAACCGCAATCAATCTTTCTGAGGTCAATTGCCATTAAAATGTGGTATTATAGGGCCCACTGATAACCATGACATGGTAACGACACCAGCTTCATGTGAGTAGACTCACTCATGGCAGTAAGCTGGATGTAAGTTTCTGCAGGTGGCCAGCATCTTTCTAGTTCCACTGCGAAAAGTGGTGTCAAGGCTGCGGTGTGGCGGAAGTGGAGGGGGAGAGATGGAAGAAACAACCTGGTCCCATGGAAATCTGTCAGAATGGACAGGTTTTGAGCATAAACCAGGTGGCAATGGGTTCTGTCCCAATCTCTTCCTCCCTGCCCGTAGAGGTGATTCCATGTCCAAAATGGGCTGACGTTTCTAGACCAAAACCTTTTATTTATAAAGGCATTGAAACAAATATGTAGCTGCAAGATGGTAGGAAGATGAGAGAGCAGAATCATAGAATGGTAAGTTATTACAGCAAAGAAGCAGGCTATTCAGCACATCATTTCCGTTAGGTTAGATTCCAAACCCTAATTTATTGCCATGACGTGTAAATTAGTTTAAATAAACTAGGTTCATGTCAAAGTTGAGGAACATCATGGCTGTAAAGTAAATGTCACGTGGGATTCTCTCCTTTGCTGTAATGCTGATGAATCTACAGAGTGGTAGGGCATTTCCCTCCATTACCCCAACCATATCCTTCTCATCAACTGAAGGCCATGTCTCAGGGTCAGGCTCATTATCATTAACTGGATGGGTTCCAGGATCATTTATTGCTACTATTGGGTTCCTTGTTCCGCATCTGAAGTGGAACCTAAACCTAAACATATCGGGGGCGATTCTCCCAAAAAACATTCGAAGTGCCAAATTTGCGTGAAAACGGGAGTAACTTCCACGAGTTTTTTTTTAGTGGGATTTTCAGATTGAATCTCCGACACTCTGGACACTGCAAAGTGCCCAAGCGGGATTCACGCTGAAAATCAGCAGGCAGGGCCTGTTCTTGTGGGAGAGGCCGGCAGCATAACGCTGAGTGCACCATTGCGCATGTGCCAATCGGTCAGCACCGACATCGACGCATGCGCAGTATCGTTGGCCTCCGGGATGTCTTCAGGCCAAGCACTGATGTCCCTCCCAACCTCACCCAGACCCGATTAACCCAACACCCTCCCTCCCCCCACAGTCCTGCGCCCACCCCGCCCCCTGCAGTCCCAATCACCCTCTTCCCTCTCTCTCCCAGCAATCCTCTGGTAGAGTCTCAGCAGAACACCCCCTGCCCCCACTGATCTCTCCTGCAATAGGCCCTGATCCAATAGGCCCCGTCCCTCTCTGGCCCTGTTCCCTTTGCATTGCCTGGTGCCCAGTGGACAGTGCCAAGGTGCCCATTGGGCATTGCCAGTTTGCCCCTTGCGCTGTGCCAGGGGGCCAGGATGGCACTGCCAGGCTGGCACTGCCCAGGGGGCACCCTTCCATATCTCTGACCTCCTGGGGGGGCCTCAGGGCCTCTGTTCACTCCAGCGGAGTCAGGTCGCCTGTTCCCCATTAGTGAGCAGCTGTTGTAAACCCTGCTGGAGTGAAACACTCCCGGTGGGGGGGGGAATGCTAACGGGCCCAGAGACTTCAATTCCGGGCCCGCTAGCGTCTCCCCCCTGCCGGAAATGGTCCGTAAGATGTGCAAGGTAGGCATCTTTCAGAATAAACCCCGCCACAAGGTGTACCCAAAATCAGGGTGTTGGCACCAACTGGATCTGATCATCAGCAGACATGACTCTCTGAAAAGCATTCTCATCGCACAACGCTGACTGTGATACCGATCACTCCCTGGTGTGGATTAGATTAAGAATGTGACTCTTGAAATGTTTTCATTCAAAGCAGAAGTGCTGTCATTCTTTGAATGTCAGCCATATTGCCTATCCAGATGAAAAACAACTGTTCCTCCACTCAATTGAACTGGTGCTCTCAGGCATTTCCACACTGAATGCCAAAACGAAATGAAACTGTGACGTATTGCAAAGCAATGCATCTCTGTATGATCAGTCACATGATGTTTGTGACATCACCAGAGGCATTCACGGGCTTTTAATCTCTCTTCCATGTTAGACTTCAATCTAACAACAGCTCTTAACTAAACCTGCATTGAGTTGGTCCAAATCCCAAAGTGTGGCACTTTATCATCTTTTGTCTTGTTGGTACTATCAGTTAAAACATCGAATATATAACAAGATAAAGACAGGCGACAAAGAGGTTTTTCCCAAAGGATTTTCAACAAAATCCCAGCGTTCAACAAAACTGGAGAAGCCAGCCTCTGATTGGACAAGTGTGGACAGTGGAGTGATGGGAAGTCTGGGCCTCAGAACGGAACTCAGAACATGCCCACCGGAGCAGGGGGAGAGGTGTGGAGGGGGTCGGCGGTGATCGGGGGGCAGCGGAGCAGGCCTCTGAGTGGGGTGGGGGGGGGGGTAAAACGGGCCTTGGAACGGGTTTCGGAGTGGGGATTACAATACACCCAACTGTACTTGAGCAGAGAGATGATACCCTCAAGGGACAGTTCTGGTGGAAAATGCAAGAAGTGTGGTTGGATGACTGGGAGCTATCGTAAAAGCTTGATTTGCTTTCCTTACTCACTCTGATTTCACCAAGGAAATTCTGCTCCCCCATGTCTAAAGTTTCGGTGTAATTAGGTTTTATACATACACCGTGGCTCAGTCACTGCACAGACGCTGTACTGATCAGAAATAAGGGATTTCACTGAAGCTTAGTGAGGTCCTCGTGAATCATAACATGTCGAAGCAGTCTTCAATAAAGGATTTGCTTACAGTTTCTCTGCTGGCTAACCTACCCTTAGGGAGATCCATTTGATAGTCCCAGTACTGCGCTGGTATCTATCAACTTGACAAGGAATAGAGTGCTTTTGTCTTGATGGTTAAATGTAGGTGTATTTCTCCCAGAAGCCAATACTCTTTCCACTGAAATTGCACATTTTTGCATTGACAGAACACTATCTAGTAATAGATGTCAGCTCAATTTACCATTGACAGTAAAATCAAATATTCTTCGCTTAGCCCTGGCGAAGAAATATAATTCAGTGCCTTAACTCAAACATATTCCACATCATTGTGCAATAAACCAAATCGACAACCTTTAAATTTCAGGAAAATTTAATAATGCAAAATGAATGAGTCACAAATGCACATGGACAAGCACACATGTACACACACACACATGTACATGCACAAGCACAGATATACATGCACACATATATGTGCAAAACACACGAGCAGAGGAAGTGGCTCTACAAACATTCCCATCCTCAATGATGGCAAGTAACATTTTGGAAAAGGCTGAAGTATTTGCAATGATATTCGGTCAGAAATCCTGAGTGGATGATCCATCTGTACCTCCTCCTGAGCTCCCCAGCATTATAGATGCCAATCTTGAGCAAAATCGATTCATTCCATGGGATTTCAAGAAATGACTGAAGGGGTAGAATATTGCAACAGTTGCAGGACATTGATAACATCTTGGCTGTCATACTGAGGACTGACCCTCTGGAGCTAGCCACACCCCTAGCCAAGCTGCTCAGTGCAGCTGCAGCTTGGACATAGACCCAACAATGTGGAAAATTGCCCAGGTATGTCCTGTTCATTAAAAGCAGGACAAATCCAATCCAGCCAATTATCACCGCATAAGTTGACTGTCAATTATTAGAAAAGTAATGGAAGGTATTGTCTCCAGTGAAGAAAGTTATCTCCAATTGCAACGGGATCTTGATCAATTGGGCCAATGGGCTGACGAATGACAGATGGAGTTTAATTTAGACAAATGCGAGGTGATGCATTTTGGTAGATTGAACCAGGGCAGGACTTACTCAGTTAATGGTAGGGCATCGGGGAGAGTTATAGAACAAAGAGATCTAGGGGTACATGTTCATAGCTCCTTGAAAGTGGAGTCACAGGTGGACAGAGTGGTGAAGAAGGCATTCGGCATGCTTGGTTTCATTGGGTCAGAACACTGAATACAGGAGTTGGGACATCTTGTTGAAGTTGTACAAGACATTGGTAAGGCCACACTTGGAATACTGTGTGCAGTTCTGGTCACCCTCTTATAGAAAGGATATTATTAAACTAGAAAGAGTGCAGAAAAGATTTACTCGGATGCTACCGGGACTTGATGGATTGAGTTATAAGGAGAGGCTGAATAGACTGGGACTTTTTTCTCTGGAGCGTAGGAGGCTGAGGGGTGACCTTATAGAGGTCTATAAAATAATGAGGAGCATAGACAAGGTAGATAGTCAATATATTTTCCCAAAGGTAGGGGAGTCTAAAGCTCGAGGGCATAGGTTTAAGGTGAGAGGGGAGAGATACAAAAGTGTCCAGAGGAGCAATTCTTTCACACAGAGGGTGGTGAGTGTCTGGAACACGTTGCCAGAGGTAGTAGTAGAGACGGGTACAATTTTATCTTTTAAAAAGCATTTAGATAGTTACATGGGTACAATGGGTATAAAGGGATATGGGCCAAATGCTGGCAATTGGGATTAGTTTAGGGGTTTTTTAAAAAAAAGGCTGGCATGGATAAGTTGGGCCGAAGGGCCTGTTTCCATGCTCTAAACCTCTATGACTCTATGACTCTACAGTAGTATGGAGGAGCACTTACTCAGTAATAACTTGCTTACTGGCGTTCAGTTTGGGTTCCGTCAGTACCACTGGGCTCTAAGCCACGTTTCAAACGTGGACAGAAAAGCTGAATTCTGGAACTCAGCTGACTTTGATTACAATGTGGCAATGGAATCACACACCATTCTCACATGGAACTACCTCACTGTTCCTTCACTGCTACTGGGGCAAAATTCAGGAACTTTTTATAGCAGCATTGAGGGAGCACCCAGATCACATGGACTGCAGTGGTTCAAGAGGGTGGCTCACCTTCTCCAGGGCAATTAGAGTTGGTCAATAAATGCTGGCTTTGTCATTGATGCTCACATTCCATTATTGAATAAAATACATACACGCACACAAACACACACTTGCACTAATCATGCATGAAATCCATGCACATATACACAAACACATACATGAGAACACATATGGGGGAGGCAACGGCCTTGTGGTATTGTCGCTAGACTATTAATCCAGAAACTCAGCTCATGTTCTGGAGACCTGGGTTCGAATCCCGCCATGGCAGATAGCAAAATTTGAATTCAATAAACAAAAATCTGGAATTAAGAATCTACTGATGAGCATGAAACCTTTGCCGATTGTTGGAAAAACTCATCTGGTTCACTAATGTCCTTTAGGGAAGGAAATCTGCCATCCTTATCCAATCTGGCCTACATGTGACTCCAGAGCCACAGCAACATGGTTGACTCTCAACTGCCCTCTAAATAAGGGCAACTAGGGAGGGGCAATAAATGCTGGCGCGCCAGCGATGCCCATGTCCCATGAATGAATTTTTAAAAAATGTATGCACAAGTGCACACAGATATTTTTAAAAAACAGTTAAAAATTATAAATGATACCTAAATTTTAAAAAATTGAGATTTGTCCTCTGGTTTTCTTTAAAGGTTTTATTTTTCCAAATTATTGACTCAGAAATGCTGACTGAAGAGTACTGATGTTTCTTGGGAATTAAATACACTGCACATGCTGGGACTGTACAATTCAAATTCAGCTCACATAGTCACAGCTCTGCGCAAAAAATATCAGTTTGTGCAGGCACAAAATGTACTCAGACGAAGATATGGATAGATTGTTTTATTTATAGAACGGTGAGTGAGAAGTGATGGATTACAAGAAATAATTCACAGAGTAATTTTATGGCAGTGCACTTTATGAACTTGAAGAAGAAGAAGAAGAAACACATTCTTCAGTGCCAAGGAAATCATAGAATGCCCAACACAGGAGGCTATTCGGGAATTGTGCATTTACCAGCTCTTTGGAAGAGTTGACAATTAGCCCCAATCCCCCGCACTTTACCAAAAGGCCACCAAATGTTTTCTGTTCAAGTATTTCTCCAATTCCTTTTTCAAAGCTATTGTTGGATCGGCTCCCCTTACTCTTTCTGACAGTGCATTCCAGATCACAACAACTCGCTGTTTAAGTTTTTTTGACTGTATGTCACCTTTTTCTCCCAATTACCTTAAATTGATGCCCTCTGGTCACTAAACCTGCTGCCACTGCAAACAGATTTGTCTTATTTACCCCATCAAAATTCTCCAAGACTTTGAATACTACTATCAAATCTCTGTTTATCTGTCTCTGCTTTAAGGAGAACAATCCTAGTTTCTTCATGTAACTCTGTTACCATTCTCATAAAACTCCCCCAGGCACGCTCTCAAAGGCCTTAACATCCATCCTAAAGGTTGTGTCCAGAACTGACCACAGGACTTCAACTGGGCCTGCATCCATGGCCGGAACTTTACATTCCCGCCCACCACGGGAATCGGAGCGGGCGAGGGGCGGATCATGGAAAGGTCCGTTGACTTTGGGCGGGATTTTACGGTTTCGGGACGAGCGAGGATGTACAATCCCGCCCCATGTCTCCTAAAGATTTAGCATAACTTCTTTGCTCTCGTATCTTTCCAGGTTGTGCTTGTGAGGGTATATTCCCAGGTCTTTCTGTTACTGCACCCCTTTAAAATTGTACCATTTGGTTTATATTGCCTTCTGCTCACTCTCCCTACCAACATGAATCACCTCACATTTTTTAGTGCTAAATTTCATTTTGTATGTCCATCACACCAGTCCGAATGAAGTGTGACACTATCTTTCTCACTGCATATTACATGCAGACTTTTCCCCTTCTGCTCGGGACAAGGGTCATCATGGCGGGTGAGGGTAGAGAATATGCCAGGACAAAAAAAGAAATTGAATTCCAAACGGCAAGAAATCACAACAGGAACTTGCGACCCTGAGTGTTAATGTGGAAACTGAATTTCCATGTTGTGAATGCTCATTAGAGCAGTAGCAGACCAGATTCCCCTTGCTGGCACATCTTTCTCTCTGCCAACGGGAAGTTGGAAGTCACACCGGTCCAATTTACGATCGGACAAATTTGGCATCCACATTTTAAAAAATTCATTCATAGGATGTGGGCATCATTGGCTGGGCCAGCATTTTATTGCCCACCCCTAACTGCCTTTGTACTGAATGCTTTGATGAGCTATTTCAGAGGGGCATTTAAGAGTTAACGACATTACTATGGATCTGGCATCACGTGGCCAGACCAGATAAGGACAGCAGATTTTCTTCCCTAAAGACCATTAGGTTTTTATGATGAAAAAACAATGGTTTCATGGTGATTCTTGGACCTTTAATTCCAGATATTATTGGATTTAAATTTCATCATCTGCTCTGGTGGGATTCAAACCCAGGCCCCCAGAGCATTACCCCTGTTCTCTGGATTCATTGTCCAGTGACAATACCACTACCACCTCCTCCACAAAAGGAGAATTTAGTTCACTTACCTGAGAAGCTATGACCTGGAGCACGAGAGGACCACGCAACCCCTGGCAAGGTGCACACCGATGAAATGACTGGTTGGGTTGGGGTGGGGGGTTGTTGGAAAACACGGAAGGCTTGGGGAGTGGGCAAGGTCAGGGTGGGCATGGAGACTGTGACATGTGCGGACTCAGTTGGAAGGGAAGGCATTTGAAGGGTAATGCTGATGGGTGATGTGGGGGGAGGGTTCAAGGGTAACCAATGGGAGGAGTCGTTGGTAATGGGTGGGGGGGTTAGGGAATAGGTTACAGAAAGAGAGTAAAAGGTGCTGAAAATCAGGGTGTCAGCACCCTCGATGTCCAGCTGGAAAATGTCTTCAGTGGGACGAGAGCCATTGGATGGGTGGAGTTGAAGGTCAATTCAACCAGATAACTGAAGGAGAACCCTGACCAGGCAAAGGTCTATCTATACGGTCTCGAGGGAAGGGCAATAATGTGGCTGGGAGGCTTCTGGCACATGGTTCACATGAGCCTTGACAAAGAGCGAAGCCTCAATGTGTAGGCATCATGTAGTGGGACATAAAAGCAGTCTGGGTCTGCCCCAGGAGTGGGGTGGGTTGGGGGGGAGAGATTGTGCGCAGCCAGAAATACAAGCAGCAGGAAGAAAAACCCAGGAGACGTCCATAAGTTGAAATGATTTATATAATTACAAAAGAGCAATAAACATACACAATGATTGTGCACCTGTGCAACCATTGTGAACTTAATACCTCTTCATTTCTCTTACCCTTCCACAAGCCTATCTGTGGCTAGAACGATAGAATGCAGGCCAGAGCACAGTACAAGCAGAAACTCAGCATTCTGCTGGACCAGGGTCTTCATTGCATCTGCCAATCTCCCCATGGAGACCTCCATATTCTCACATTGACGCACCATCAATCAAGCAAAGACTAGTTTGTTTGCTAGAACAAATAGGCTTTTATTAACAAGAACTTGGAGCCATCCCTGTTGGAGATCTGGTCCGTCCTAAAGGCTAGGGGGAGGAGCCATCGCCTTTATACCCGGACCAGGGGGAGGAGTCTGGGCTGAGCCAGCAGGGATGTGCCACATATACAGATAATAACAGATACTAACTAACAGTGGTTAGCCACAACAGATAACAGCTAACAGAGGTTTACCACTCACATGCTGGAGCCTTGAAATCAGAGAGCAGACGGACACACTGCTCCGTCTCTCCTGCCACTCTATTGAGGGCCTCTGGCATTTCTGACTGGTGTTACCCCCACATCTCTTCTCCATGACCATTTCCAGAGGCTCATCATCTGACTCTGACTTAGCAAAAGCTCCTCCTTCAGCATCCTCCACATGCCGGAGACCTGAGCCCTCACTGTCTTCACCTGTTGTGGTCACCCCTGTGAGGTGAATCACTGAAGTGTGAGCCTGAGCCT
This sequence comes from Mustelus asterias, assembly GCF_964213995.1. Taxonomy (NCBI): domain Eukaryota; kingdom Metazoa; phylum Chordata; class Chondrichthyes; order Carcharhiniformes; family Triakidae; genus Mustelus; species Mustelus asterias. Next base: position 80,947,682 of record NC_135810.1, read on the forward strand.
AACTCAGATAGGTCACCCACCGAGGTGTGTGTCTCCGGCCTGGTGGAGGATGCAGGTGAATGATGTGATGGCTGTAAATGTGACAGGTCATCCTTGTCCTGTCCCGCGGTCTCCTGCTCGCTGGAGCTGACTTCAAATGTGGGGGTTGCCCCCCCCCACCCCTCATCCCCCACCCCCCAACCCCACCCCCCTAACCCCCCACTGCTGCTATTGGCACCGAGAATAGAGCAGAGAATGAGTGAGTTCTTCAGCTGCCCCCTACATTGCACACTGCCATATCCTCAGGCTCTGATTTGTAGAGATTAAGTATGTTTCCTCACTGAATGCTTGCGGACCTCAGCCTCGGCACAGACACATCACGGACATGGTCATGGACACAGCCACAGTCACGGACGTGGACAGGAACATGGTCACGGACATGGTCCTCCCCTGCCAGCTTGACAGCCTGCAGCTCAAATTGAGTGATTTATGTGTTTAATTCTCTCCCTCTCTCGCCTCTTGTGCACTATCTTCTCCTGCATGAAGATAGATGGATGGATTGTGAAAACTTCTGATGCAGGAGCAGGTCCCATGCTGAGAATTCTATGGCTAATATGTGAACGTCTGACTCCCCAAGGCCTATCCACCATGCACAAGACACATGTGAGGAGCTTGAGGCAATACTGTCCACCTGCCTGGACAGGTGTAGCTCCAACAGTTCTTCGGAAGCTGGAAGCCATCCAGGATGAAGCAGGCCACTTGGTTACCACCCCCTCCAGCGCCATCGACATGCAGTCCCTCTACCACCCACCCATAGTGGCAGCGTGTGTGTGCAATGTGAAGGATGCACTGCTGCTACTCCCCAAGGCTATTTCAGCAACACACTCAGATCCACAGGATCTAGCAGCTGGAAGGACAAGAGCAGCAAAGGTGGGGCATCAGCAGCATCTGCAATTGCCCTATATTCCAACTCCCCCCATCACCACGCACAACCTGCCAACAATATCTGTGCCTTCAGTGCAGCTGGTTCAGAAACCCACAATTGTCTCTCTATCAATGTACCAAGTACCACATGGACTGCAGTGGAGCAATAAGGCAGCGCCTCACCATCTTCTCAGGGGCTTTTAAGGATGGGCAGCACAGATGTTGATGAGATTTTGTGGGTAGCGTCTCTGCCTCATAGCCAGAAGCTCTGGATTTGAATCCCACCCCAGGATCTGATGGCTAATAGAAGATGTGTTCATCACGTGTTGATGAGTATCAACTTGCAAAATCCTTTCAATATGCCGGTGCCAAGTGGTAAGTGTGGGCGAGACTCCTGGTCATCCATGCTTGGTGTGGAGTGGCACCCCTCAAGTTATAAGCGTCTGGCCACAGACTAGTGACCTGTCCCAGGAAACAATCCATGATAGAAACAGATGGAAATCTGTCTTGTGCATCATGAGTTGTGGAAAGTGAAACAACAACTACACAGGTTCTGGCCTTGCCATTGGTGCCAGTTTCACTAAATGGTGAGGTGAGTGTATGGAGTAGAAGGTTTACCTACCCTGGCAGTGCAGGTTAAATCATTCATCTGTTTCCTTCACTGAATCCCTTTGGCACTGAGCACCATGGTGACCTTCTCCCACACCAGTGGGGCTGCCAGCTCCCATCCCTGGGAAAGAAGATGTCCCTCCTGTCCTCCAGAGTCCAGCGGAGAGTCTCCAGGAAGGCAGCACTGAAATGTGGGGCCAGTATTTGGGGCCATCTTGGTGCCCTGAAGCTGTGTCGTGCTGATTCACTGGCTCTCCAGATGTCTTCTAAATATGGTGGCCGGACATGATGGCGGGGTGCATGTCACGAACCGCACACATGCAGAAGTAATTAGGCAGGGAGTATACAATTGGGTGTAATGGCCCGCCCAGTTCATCGGCAGGGAATACTCTGGATTCCCACTCCCACCACGGAACGCATGACAGGAGGGGAAAATTGCACCCAAATTTCTCAGTTTTATGTCATCTGCACATACCCAAGTCCAGGTCATTATTATATATCGAAAAGAGCAATGTTCCCAACATTAATCCCTGAGGAATTACAGTGCACACTTCCTCCCAGTCTGAAAAAAAAATGTTGATCACTATTCTCTGTTTTGTTTGCTGCATATTTGATTTGATTTATTATTGTCACATGTATTAGCATACAGTGAGTATTGTTTCTTGCACGCTATACAGACAACACATACTGTACATAGAAAAAGAAAGGAGAGAGTGCAGAATGTAATATTCCAGTCATAGCTAGGGCATAGAGAAAGATCAATTTAATGCGAGGTAGATCCATTCAAAAGTCTGATGGCAGCAGGGAAGAAGCTATTTTTGAGTCGGTTGATATGTGACCTCAGACCTTTGTATCTTTTTCCCGGTAGAAGAAGGTAGAAGTGAGTCTGTCTGGGGTTCATGGGGTCCTTAATTATGCTGGCTGCTTTTCCGAGGCAGCGGGAAGTGTAGACAGTGTCAATGGGTGGGAGGCTGGTTTGAGTCATGGACTGGGCTTCATTCACGACCCTTTGTAGATTGTTGCGGTCTTGGGCAGAGCAGGAGCCAGACCAAGCTGTGATACAACCAGAAAGAATGCTTCTGTAAAAGCTGGTGAGAGTCGTAGCAGACATGTCAAATTTCCTTAGGCTCGAGGCATTGGTGGACGTTCTTAACTATAGGGTCGGCATGGGGGGACCAGGGCAGGTTGTTGGCGATCTGGACACCTAAAAACTGAAGCTTTCGACCATTTCGACTTCATCCTCATTGATGTAGACAGAGGCATGTGCTCCACTACGCTTCCTAAAGTCAATGACTACCTCTTTCGTTTTGTTGACATTGAGGGAGAGATTATTGTCATTGCACCAGTTCACCAGATTCTCTGGGTGGAATTCTCCAGCCATGCTGGTCTAAAAGCCAGAAGTTCCTGCCCGACCGTCAATGGCGTTTCACATTCTCCGCAACCCACCCACTATAATTTCAGTGGTGGGCGGGATGGGAGAATTCCCGTCCCTGTCTCTTTCCTGTACTCTGTCTTGTCATTGTTTGAGATCCAACACACTACGGTGGTGTCATCAGCAAACTTGCTCAGAGCAATGCAGTGATGACTCTATTTTAAAACCTTTATTTACAATACTTTAAAACTTTTCATAACTTACAGTATTTCCAACATACATGGTCTTTACTGGATACAAATTCCTTTCCAGAACATTCTCGGTCTGGTGTCAGTACTTAGTGCTCTACCTCCATCCACAGGCTTAAACAATCAAGCACAGTGACAAGAATCAGTTGCCAGATTAGCATAATCAAAGACAGATGAAACAAACCACTCAACACTACTCTCTCTGTATTCTGTCCCACAGACACTGGGGGCAGAAGGATTTCTCTGATTACAACCATTTTTGAGCATGATGGTGATTTTTATAAAGCCAGAAGCTGAAATGTGGAGAGAGAATAAGGGAAAATAAGAGTTAGGGTGACCCAAAAAAAACTCAGCAGGTCTGACAACATCTGTGGGAGAGAATAGAGCCAATGTTTTGAAATGTTGGTTCTATTCTTTCTCCACAGATGCTGTCAGACCTGCTGAGTTTTTCTCGCATTTTCTGGTTTTGTTTGTGATAGTGAGTTTTAGCTGCTCTAAAGTCTGTTCAATCTGACCTGTCTAGTTCAGGGTATTTAAAGGTACTCTGTGGGAAAGTGATATAAACCAGGCCACCCTGAGGTCAACTATTGGCTAATTGCAAGGAAATTTCTACAAATTGAGCATCTCTTATAAAACTCTTTGAGTGAGGCTTGGTTATCAAGGTCAGAAATATTGCACAAAATTATTGGCACTTTCATTTCCAAATACTTTTGACACTTTGAAGTGTCCCATCTGAATTGTGATGTCTGAGGGGTGACCTTTTCCAAGTGACAGCCTTGTGCTGGTGCAAGACTTATATAAAAAACCATTTTGTGTGCTACAGTAGCAGAGGAAGGTGGAAGTTGTACATTTCAGTGTTTCGATCTATTTGATTTTTTTCTCATGTTTACCCATTATCCTCTCAGGAAAGTTGATGGGATTGCAAAAAAAAAGGAAACGTAGAAAGATGAAGAAAAGAAACTAGAAGGAAGATTGAGTTTCCATGGCAACATTTGGGTGATGATGGCATAGTGGAAATGGGACTGGACTAATCTTCCAGAGACCCAGACTAATGGGGACATGGGTTCAAATTCCACCATGGCATCTGGTGGGACTTAACTTCAATTAATCAAATCTGGAGTTGAAAGCTAGTCTGAGTAATAGTAACCATGAAATATGTATCTTATTTGTATCTTATGTACCCAAATGTATTTTATTTCCTCATTGGACGTGATCGGATTTGATTCTCTCCATTGGAGAAGCGATTTATCAGGTTAGAGGTCCAGTTGGTTTGGCCTGTTTGATAGGCCCATGGTTTGGAACGACAGCGCAGGCAAAGTCAAGAACTGCAAGGAAAAGTGAACAAAAAAATGCAAAGCAGAGCTGGACAGATGTTGAAATTGTTGAAATGGATGTAATTTGTGGAGATGTTAAACATTAACTTCAGGATAATCCAGGTAAAGCCAACTGAAGCAGAGAAATAATGAAGGCAAACAGGAATAGCCAAGGGAAAAACAAACACGGAAACAGTGTTGCTCATAGAAATTCAGCTTGAAGAATGGCACAACTTAGAATCAATACTGGCTTCACTGTTAGGTATTAAAATGATTTGGCATATTTAGAAGTTAACAAAGAATTGCAAACTAACAACCAGCCGGATTGGAAAAAAAATGTTTTCTCTTAGCCCACAATTTATATTTAATTCTTTTGTGCTGAAACAGTTTGAGTTAGATCTACCTTTGTAACGTTATTTTTAAGCTAACAACATCTAATTGCGTTGTCCAGCAGCAACTTCATATCAGCAGTGATTATACCACTCATTATTCAGAGGCTTTTGATTTGATTTGATTTATTATTGTCACATGTATTAACATACAGTGAGAATTGTAAATTCAATGTATGTATTGTAAGGCTGTGCCACCTACACAAAGAAAGTAGTCTGGTATAAAAAGCTTCCCTCAGTAGTGTGGTGAACCATCGTTGGTTCCCACTGTGAGATTGTTCTACTGTTGTTGTTGGGTTGTTCTAATGTTGTTGTTGGGCTAGGGTGGGATTGATACACCTGTGGTTGTTACTGTTGTGGCACATCCCAGTCGGGCTCCGCCTCCTGGGAGAGGTATAAGACCCCCTGCTCGGGCGGGACCTCTTCAGTCTGGGATAGTGTGTTAAAGTTCTGATAGTTCCATTGTTAGTTAATAAAAGCCTTCTTTTACCGAAGCTTTGTGCCTCGTGTCCAATTGATGCGCATCAAGTAGCCTTTTGAACCCAGGCCAGAAGAAGAATATCATAGAATAGAATCACTACTGTGCAGAAGGAGGCCACTTGGCCCATCGAGTCTGCACCGACAACAATCCCACCCAGGGCCTACCCCCGTAACCTCACATATTTACCCTCCTAATCTCCTTGACACTAAGGGAGAATTTACCATGGTCAATCCACCTAACCAGCATATCTTTGGGGTGTGGGAGGAAACTGGAGCACCCGGAGGAAGCCCATACAGACACAGGGAGAATATGCAAACTCCACACATTCACCCAAGGCTGGAATCGAACCTGGGTCCCTGGTGCTGTGAGGCAACACTGCTAACCACTGTGCCACCGTGCCGCCATGGTGACCAACATTGCCTAAGCTCTAGTAGAAGGATTTTGGGCACCTCAGGAAAGGGTGCAAGCGGTTATTAAATGCACCGGAATTGAAATGTAATTGGAGAGAGATAAGGTTGTCCTGGAGGCTAAAGGTTTTAGTGTTCAGTCTCAAGAGTGAGCAGCAAAACAAACTTAACCATGCTAATCATCGTCGATGAACTATGATTATTGAAAAAACCCCAATAAAGGCCAGTATCTGACTGAAAATAACTTCAACTGTAGCAGGGAAAAGAAGCATTCAGACAAAACAAAACAGTTCCAAGTGCTGAATAGAGCCCCTTAAAACAACACAGAGGAATGCACTGATGAATTATGCAACTACCTTGGCTTTGTTTGAGGTTAAGCAACATGGTAGATAACTCTCCATCAAATGTGTGCACAGTAGGTCACCTGGCAAATTAATCCAAAGTCTATCGCATGTCATTAATGTTAAATTACTTTTCCCAGATGCTGGAACTCTGAGCAGTCTGAGGCTCTTGGGGGCTGAAAATGCTGGAAAACCTCTGGTGACTCCAGCAGTTTCCAGCCTGTCAGCCTGTCGAGAAAGCTGCTGGAGAAAATCACTATAAACTGCCTCCAAAAACATGTCAAGGACATTTATTCCTTCAACACGGGCCAAGAAGGAATTTATTTACACAGCGAATTGTGAGAATGTGGAACTCTCTGCCATGTGGTAACATCAATGCATGTGGTTCTGAACCGACTTCTGTTCCTCATTTATCGTCTGAACTATAACAAGGGCTCGCTCATGGTTTGGTGATGAGATCACCACTTGGCTATCCACCAGGTGATCCAAACAAACCAAATGACTCCTAAAATACCTGACTCCATTTCAGTGCTGGAGAAATGGCTACGCTGAGGGCAAATTCTGCAGAAAAACACCGCGCTTAGTCTCTGAAAGAAGAAAGCACAAGGGATAGAAATTGGAGTTTGAGTTGCTGTAACATCCAAGCAAGAGCAGCTGAGAGCAGGAATTCCTGTACACAATTTTCCAGAAGAATCTAGCATTGATGACATTCCAGCCAATAAAACAGCCAAAACGTCTGCTGCTGGCCTTTGCGCGGTGTCTATCTAATGCTGGAATATGGCCATCGATCCTGTTATACTGAGGCATGATGTGGAGATGCCGGCGTTGGACTGGGGTAAACACAGTAAGAAGTTTAACAACACCAGGTTAAAGTCTAACAGGTTTATTTGGTAGCAAAAGCCCCACAAGCATTCGGAGCTCTAAGCCCCTTCTTCAGGTGAGTGAAAGAAGGGGCTTAGAGCTCCGACAGCTTGTGTGGCTTTTGCTACCAAATAAATCTGTTGGACTTTAACCTGGTGTTGTTAAACTTCATACTGAGGCAGCCATAGATAAAGATGATGCAAAGAATCCAGAGCTAAGCAATAAATGGACTACATCACCTGGAACAACACAGGCTGAATTCAGCTAGGCCTGAAAGAGCAGAGTGCTGACAACTTGGGAACGGGCAGGCTTGCACATAACCCCGACACTGTGAAGTCAATTCTGAATTTTACAGAAAAATGGCGGGGGGGTGGCCTTGCCACTGTAATGTAACAGGACATCAGTTGAAGCTGGCAATTAACCTGAGTTTACATGCAGTTGAATGGAATTTCACAGTGCGCTTTGTCTTTCATAGACAGAATCATGGAGCTTTTTATAGCCACAAGCAGATAAAGGCAGCGACAACAAAATGAGGCCTCACTGCAACCTCTGCCAGCCAGCTATTTTGAAAGTCATTTTTGGCTTGGAGGAGAAGAGTGTGGAGCGGACGCCATTGCTGGCCAGAGGCAGGACACCCCCGAGGGTGAGCACAGCATCAGGTTGTAGTCATGTAAGGGTGGCATCAACAAGGGTAGGGAGGGTGGATTTGTATGGAACACGGAGGGGCACTGTGTCTATTCAAATGTGGGTAGCAACGTGAAGGCCAGCTGCAAAAGGAGAACATGAGAAGGGAAGAGACGAACTGGCATAGCACTGAATTACCCAGCCTTCATGGCCCGAGCATGAAGTGGACAAGTGGCAGAGAGGGACAGAAGACCAGGCACCAGCGTGTCAACAGCTGCAACAGCAGGAGGGCCAGCCTCCAGGTGGGCATGCCAGAGTAGTGCACATAGGAGAGTGCCCCTTGAAAAAAATGAAAGAATGTACCAGGCTCGTCTCAACTATCTGAAAATGTCTGAGCTGAGGAGTGAAACCGGCATAGATCAGCCATGATCTTATTGAATGGTGGGGCAGTCTTGAAGGGCCTGGTGGCTGACTCCTGCTTCTATAACTTGTGTTCGTATGAACTTTACTACCGCCTTATTTCTTCTTCACAGATGGATTCCTCGAGCCAAGTGACTCATGCTTGTGAGGGATCTCACACTGCAGCAGAAGGGAAATACAAAACCTGTAACAGGTCCACCCAAGTGATCATCGACCATTGGGCTGCTGAAGATGAGATTCAGGTTTCGCCACTGCACTGTTGGGGCCTTCAGATATTCCCCACTGAGGGTCTCAAATAGTGCTCAGCATAATCTAACACCTCAGAGAGGGGATGGTGGGGGGAGGCCGTGCACAATGAGGACATAATTGATTGTCATTCCTGATCTGATATGGAGGATGGGCTGCTGATCAGGCAACACTGCATTAGGAAGCCTTTGAACTTGAGTCAAGGGGCAGTGAGAGATGCTCAAGGTATGCTTAAAGCCAATCTCATACATACCCATTTGCTGTGAAACTCTTGCCCATTCTGCATCAGTGCAATAAAGACTCACCTTTATGCGGACCAGTTGTCATCTCACACTCCATCACTGTCCAGGTTGACAGTGCACACTGGCAAAGCTGAGAAGCTGAGCAAACATGTCCAACTGCAACATGAGGAGCCCATTGAGGGCATAAGGGTGTTGATGAGATCTGACAAAGCAGCAGAAAATGCTTGGATGACGAACAAAAGTAATTGTGACATTTATTGATTGGCATCACTGTATCGCGGCTAAACAAGTGCAAAAGCTAAACACCCTGTAAACCCCAAATGCATTCAGCTGCTCTTCTCAATGCATTCATGTGTGTATCGACATGGTTATCATCCAGCATTTGCAGCTGCAGAGGTGCAGCCTGGCTGCTGTTGAACCTGTTCTGTGGTTTGGGATGAACTGGGCAGCCGTCCTCTGTTTGCCTGAGGCCTGGAGGTCCTGAGTGCAAAATTCTCTTTTGTTGTCCCAGCTACTGTAAGCACCGGGGTCACTGGCAGAGGGGCTGTGGACACTGTCCATGATGTGGAGATGCCGGCGTTGGACTGGGGTGAACACAGTAAGAAGTCTCACAACACCAGGTTAAAGTCCAACAGGTTTATTTGGTAGCAAATACCATAAGCTTTCGGAGCGCTGCTCCTTCGTCAGATGGAGTGGAAATGGGCTCTCAAACAGGGCACAGAGACACAAAATCAAGTTACAGAATACTGATTAGAATGCGAATCCCTAAAGCCAGCCAGGTCTTAAAGGTACAGACAATGTGGGTGGAGGGAGCATTCAACACAGGTTAAAGAGATGTGTATTGTCTCCAGACAGAACAGCTAGTGAGATTCTGCAAGTCCAGGAGGCTGTCCATATACAGAGTGTCCTGAGAAAAACTCCCAGAAGCTCCTGCTTCCGTGTAAGGTACCTGTACCTCCCTGCAGACGAGAGAAGGATGAGAGTCTGGTGGAGACTGGAGGAACCTGATCTCCTTCTTGCTTGGTCCCTGCTGCATAGAGCACATGGACAAGGTGAGGGGGTATAGGTCAGTGTGTATCTCTGGTATCCGCTGACTGCTCTGCTAGATCTGGCTCTCCATGATGGTGGAAGTTGTGCATGTCCACTCCTGAGACAAGGCAGAACTCATATCCTAGATGCACTCCTCCATCAACCGTATATGGCAGCACATACCCTCTGACAGCTCAGGCAGATCCACAAACTCTCGCCATGGCTCCAGCAGTTTCCAGAGCCCGTCATTAGCGTGGGGCATGGCGTAGGCCTTGCCTCCCATTGTCCTCCAGCACTCAGTGACCTCGGCTGTCACGGGCTCCATCAGCTACATGGGCACATCTGTGATGAGCTCATCAGCTTGTGACCCAGGCCAAGACTCTGCGGGATCCAACGGGAAGGGGAATTGGAACCGGGGATTTGGAACCAGAAACATGCGGTGAAGGCCCCCCCACTTAATTAGTGGCTGGCAGCCAGAGGCGGGATGAGGTGGTGGCTGCATCATCACTCAACCTGGTGCCATAGTTAAAGGGCCAGCAGCACCCAAGCCCTGATTCAAACAGCTTTTGTCTCAGGAAACTCCCCCTGCAATCATCCTGAGAAGTCTCAGGCCTGCCCAAAACAAGCTTCTGAAAACTAACACCACCCACTCCCACATTGCCCCCAAGCAGCAAGGAGCCTACAGCGCCCAACTCACCAGCACACTGGAGAAGCCAGGAGTCTCCCACCTCACCTGCACACAGGAGCCTCCAACCTCACCCACACACAGGAGCCTCCAACCTCACCCACCCTCAGGAGCGTCCAATCTTACCCACACACAGGAGCCTCCAACCTCACCCACACACAGGAGATTCCAACCTCACCCACCCTCAGGAGCGTCCAATCTTACCCACACACTGGAGCCTCCAACCTCACCCACACACAGGAGCCTTCAACCTCACCCACACACAGGAGATTCCAACCTCACCCACACACAGGAGCCTCCAACCTCACCCAAACACAGGAGCCCCCAACCTCACCCACACACAGGAGCCTTCAACCTCACCCACACACAGGAGATTCCAACCTCACCCACACACAGGAGCCTTCAACCTCACCCACACACAGGAGATTCCAACCTCACCCACACACAGGAGCCTTCAACCTCACACACACAGGAGATTCCAACCTCACCCACACACAGGAGCCTCCAACCTCACCCAAACACAGGAGCCCCCAACCTCACCCACACACAGGAGCCTCCAACCTCCCACACAGAGCAGCCTCCAACCTCACCCACACACAGGAGCCTTCAACCTCACCCACACACAGGAGCCTTCAACCTCACCCACACACAGGAGCCTTCAACCTCACCCACACACAGGAGCCTTCAACCTCACCCACACACAGGAGCCTTCAACCTCACCCACACACACACAGAAGCCTCCAATCTCACCCACACACAGGAGCCTCCAACCTCACCCACACACAGGAGCCTCCAACCTCACCCACACACTGGAGCCTCCAACCTCACCCACACACAGGAGCCTCCAACCTCACCCACACACAGGAGCCTCCAACCTCACCCACACACTGGAGCCTCCAACCTCACCCACACACAGACAGGAGGCTCCAACCTCACCCACACACAGAAGCCTCCAACCTCACAAACAAACAGGAGCTTCCAACCTCACCCACACACAGAAGCCTCCAATCTCACCCACACACAGGAGCCTTCAACCTCACCCACACACAGGAGCCTCCAACCTCACCCACGCACAGACAGGAGCCTCCAATCTCACCCACACACAGACAGGAGCCTTCAACCTCACCCACACACAGGAGCCTTCAACCTCACCCACACACAGGAGCCTTCAACCTCACCCACACACAGGAGCCTTCAACCTCACCCACGCACACACAGAAGCCTCCAATCTCACCCACACACAGGAGCCTCCAACCTCACCCACACACAGGAGCCTCCAACCTCACCCACACACTGGAGCCTCCAACCTCACCCACACACTGGAGCCTCCAACCTCACCCACACACAGACAGGAGGCTCCAACCTCACCCACACACAGAAGCCTCCAACCTCACAAACAAACAGGAGCTTCCAACCTCACCCACACACAGAAGCCTCCAATCTCACCCACACACAGGAGCCTTCAACCTCACCCACACACAGGAGCCTCCAACCTCACCCACGCACAGACAGGAGCCTCCAATCTCACCCACACACAGACAGGAGCCTTCAACCTCACCCACACACAGACAAGAGCCTTCAACCTCACTCACACACAGGGGCCTCCAACTTCACCCACACACAGACAGAAGCCTTCTGTGCCAAATCATGGGGGACAGCTGATTTCAACAACAGCAAAAGCTGCCAAAATGGAGAGTTGATTATCACTGAGATGTCACCATACATCAGAATGGATATACTACTGCTGTTGCATCCTTTGGGTAAGCCTCCCCAGGTAATGTCCCATACTGAATTACCACACTTGGCCTTTAAGAAGAGAGAATTATGGAGAGCGCACTCTGGCAGAGCAAAGGAAGCCATTGACCCAATTGTGAACGAAGGTTTGCGGGGTGGTGGGGGGGCTGACTCACAGTTGCTGACCTCCTCCGTAATATCCATCCAGGCTGACTTGGTCTTGGAAAGTCTCTTCTTGCCTTCTGCTGAGAGAGGGCCTCACCTTATAGCCCGACATTGCTACATTGTGGGTCACTCGGTGTCTGCCCTCCGGTATGTTGTCAGCAGCCTCCCTGTCCACTCTTTGGGTCCTCGGTTGAGCCTCTGGAGTTCAGGAGTCTGACTGCAGCCATAGGCATGGAGGAATCCAGATTGTAGATACAAAGGCCTTCAGCACTGCCCTTGAGACGATCCTGCAAGGCCGCACTGCCTTGGGAGCCTTTTAGACCTGACTCTGTCTGCTTTTCAATCAGGTGATGCTGGGGCTGGTGCCTCATTCACTGTCCTTTCCCGTCCACTGGATGGGCCTCATGGCGACAGGCTGTTAATTAGCTGTCCACCGCACGATCAACCATGCGGCACCCCTTACTGATGATGCTGCCAAGACCCATATTGTGCATGTAAGATTCAGTCCCGTGTGAGAAGTTTAAATAATAGAAGGAAGACTCCAATGTCTTGGACAGAGGCACCTGCACAAGACAAGGATTGACCAACCATTGTCAAAACTGATGGAGAAAGATATGAAAGCCTGACTGGTTTATTTGCAACATTACACAGCCATGCGGCTTTTCTGTGGGTTCCAGGCCTTGGCAGGATTTAATTGCAGTAGAAGCCAGGGTCAGATGAGTCAGTAACAATGAAATCCCAGAATATCACCAGTATAATAAGGATTAGGAAATGGCAATAAACATTGGGCCACCTTTAGTAAAGTCCAAACGTTCTGGACAAGGCCCAAACATTCTCCTCACTTCTGCTCGGAAATCTCATGATAAGCAGCAGAATGAGTTGGCAGATGTCCCAGCCTCATTCGTAAGATGTCTGCTCAGAGAGCCAGTGTAACACGAACGTAAATGCCTGACCATTCAACAGACTGATGGAAGTATTGCTACAACTGAACTAAGACGAAGAAAACTAACAGATGCGCCTTATCACCTGCGCTCCATTTCTTTCTCATATACTTGTCACAGGTTGTAGCCTGGAACTGCCTATGAGCAGAAACAGCCCAGTTTTAATTGATTATTTGAATTGGGCCTGGAACTGGTTCCTTTGTGAAATCACCAGCTCCATGCATCATGCCAAGTTTTAATTTGTGTTTGTAGCTGCCATACACTACCCTGAAAAAAGAGTGAGAAGCTGCTGCATTACCAGAAGGGAACAAGTGACACGTTCGTAACATTTTTCACATCCTCACAAAAAGTCCAGGAGTCTCACAAACAAGGAATCACTTTTTGAAGTGCAGTTGTTGGTTTTCTGGACTAATGCTTCAGCCAAGTTATACACAGCAAGGTCACACAACAAGCAATGAGGTAAATGACCATCTAATCTGCTTTTGGTGGTCGTGGTTTTGAGATAAATATTGATCAGATCATTGGGAGAATTCTTTGTAATCGGCTATGGGATCTTTTACAAAACGTTTACGGTTGACATAAAAACTGTCACGGGACATGCCAGAATTTGCTGTTTTCAAGCTACAATTCATCCAGCTGAAAATGACAGAGAATGGAAACCTCAAGGGGAACCACTTTTAGGAGTAACCAGAATTTGTTTCTCTTTGCTGAAGATATCTGAACAATGTAAAGCACAAACTCTTCAGCTTTAATGAGGCACGTGTGGAAGCCAAAGCATTTACATTAAATACGAGCTGATGACCGATAGCTCCACTTTTCAACTATATTAGGAGTTGGCAAAATAACATTGTAAAATAGAACTTCAGAGATAAATTTAACACATCTTCGTAAATTTACTATTGACTATTTTCCTATTTATTCAGAAGCGAATTGGTAGGAAAGATACCAAGAAAAACCAAGAATAAAGAAAGAAATTGAGGAAAATTGTTCAAATTATCCCTGCAGATATCAATTAACAGGATGAATTGACAGGATTAACTGATTTCTTTTTTACAACTGTTAGATTAGCTACACCCCTTATTACAATAAAGGTAAAAATTGCCCTCTATGGGCCGGATTACTCACCCCCATCCCCCCCCCCCACACAACCCCACCAGCCCCCAGCGGCATGTGTTACGGCAGCCCACCATTGACCAGAGGCAGGATTTTTTGGTCCTGTCGATGTGACCGGGTTTATCGGTGGTTCTGTCACCAGGGAACCAGTGGCGAAGGGTCGCCATTGACGGGACCGGGAGATCCAGCAGGCAGGTAGGGCCAGAAAATTGCAGCCTATGTTGACAGATCTCTGCAATCTTTCAGATGGGGAGGCAATGGCCTTGTGGTATTGTCGCTGAGCTTGATAATCGAGAAACTCAACTAAGATTCTGGGGACCGGGTTCGAATCCCGCCATGGCAGATGGTGGAATTTGGAATCAATAAAAATATCTGGAATTACTAATCTACAATGATCACGAAACGATTGTCGGAAAAACCCTTCTGATTTAGGGAAGGAAATCTGCTGTCCTTACTTAGTGTGGCCTCCAGAGTCACAACAATGAGGTTGACTCTCAACTGCCCTCAAACAACTGGGGATGGGCAACAAATGCTGGCCAGCCAGTGATGCCAATGTTCCATGAATGAATAAAAAAAATAGACAATGAATCTTGCCATTCCTGGAGTAGCCTTGTCTGCAAACCACTCTTGTCAATGTAACATGCACAGATTTATTCATTCATTTATGGAACAGGAATCTTTCTAAACCCTTTTGGCAGGAATGTGCACCCTGCCCCCATTTCCTCACTCTCCCAACAGCCCAGTTTTAGCAGCATGACCTCTCATTCACCACAACCAATATCAGAGGAGATATGCTGGAATATCAAAAGTTATTTCAGATAGCAGTGGTCTTGATTTTTCTCTTGGCAATAACCCAGGTTGGGGTTATCTTCAGATATTTAAATTACTGCCATGTTTGACATAGTATTCTGGCCTGGAGGGCTGTAAGTGAGTAGATATCAGAGGATAAACAGACTAAGATAGAGGCAATGTTGGCAGAAGTGCTAACATATCGCCAAAGTCCTTATTTCTTAACTGCTGCTTGCTGGAGATTGGGCTTCATTCATCGCACTTTTTGAGCAGAAAGTTAACACCAATTCCATTAAAGACAAAATTTGAGGCCTCTACTCTAAAAATGTTGCCTGACATTCAACTGAACCTGAAAGCAAGCATGGACACAGGCAGCAAGCAAGATTTATGCTGCCTGCTCTTTAAAACGAGTGTAGCCTGCAACTATGTTAAACATGCTATTGAGTGGTTGCATGCCAGAGCAGGGAATGCAAAATTGTGAGGCTTGTATGAGTTAAATCTAGCTTGTGCTACTTAAAGTCAGCCAGTACGTCTTAAAGGAAAGGTGCATTTTGGTTGGAACAGGCACTGGAAATCACTTTAAGAGTCAGTTTGACCTGGGAGAGACACGGGAATGGCACAACATTGCAGAGAGTGGGCTCCAAGATTTTTCAACCCTGCACAGGAGGCCTTGATCAAGGTGTTGTGGTGAAGGAGAGATACCATCTTTCATAGAATCATAGAAACCCTACAGTATAGAGGAGGCCATTCGGCTCATCAAGCCTGCACCGACAATAATGCCACTCTGGCCCTATCCTGTGATCCCATGTATTTACCCTGCTAATCCTCCTGACAGTAGGGGTCAACGTAGCACGGTCAATCAACCTAACCCACACATCTTTGGACTGTGGGAGGAAACTGTAGTACCCAGAGGAAACCCACGCAGACATGGGGAGAACGCACAAACTCCACACAGACAGTCACCCAAGGCTGGAATTGAAGCTGGGTCCCTGGGGCCATGAGGCAGCAGTGCTAACCACCCTGGACATTTCAGCAGATGGTGAGTTTCAGTAAGGATCTCCTTAGTAAAATGGAGATGTCTGACAAAATGTTCCTTGCTGAGGTTCAGATAGGAGAATTGCTCCCTGAAAACCAAAAGTGGTTATGATTGTTCCTCCTCCTTCCTCTTCCAGCAGCTTGTCTGGCTCCCCATCACCTCTACTCGTGTTATAGACCAAGGAAAATTCAGCCTACTGCACCCACGTCTGGAACAAGTGGTTTGTGCATAACATATCAGTGCATATCACACCGGAACCTGCAGACTCCAGCAATGTCAAACAATCCTGGAAACCACCAAACACTTCTACCATTGCAGCATTAGCCAGTTAAAATCAATAAGCAACTAATGTGAAATGAGTTGCCGGTTGTGTTGATGGGGTAGAAGTGGCCCTTCCTGTTGAGGAATGCATGTTTAACTGGGCATGTTTAGCAGATGGTGGAGGCTGGAGGAGAAGGGTAACTGAGGGAAGCAACTAGCCCTTTTCCATATATACAATTGTTTCAAAAAATATTCTTGAATGGCGGTGGGAGAGGCAAACAAGGCTAGCATTTGTTGCCCATCCTTAATTGCTCTTGATGCGGGGGAATTGCTAGGCCATTTCAGAAAGCATTGTTTTTTTTAAGAGTCAATCACATTTCTGTGGATCTGGAGTCATGTGTAGGCCAGGCCAGGTAAGGACAGCAGCTTTCCCCTTCTCTATGACAATTGATAATTTCATGGTCATCGTGAGACTTTTTCATTCCATATTTTTTTTTAAATTCAGATTTCATCATCTGCTGTGTTGGGACTCAAACCTGGGCCCCCACATGATTATACTGGGTCTTTAGTCTAGAATCAATACCACTAGCCACCGCCTCCCCTTAAGAGCACGAGTAGGCCACTTGGCCCCTAGAGCCTGCTCTGTCTGTCAATAAGATCATAGCTGATCTAATTGTGGCCTCAACTCCACATTCCATCAATGACCAATATCCTTTGATTCCCTTGTTAGTCAAGAATCTATCTACATCTGCTTTAAAAATACTCAATGCCTTTCCACAACTACTCTCTAGGGAAGAGAATTTCAAAGATTCAAAACCCTCTGAGAGAAAAATAATTCTTCTCATCTCAGTCTTAAATGGGACTCCCCTCCCCCCTTATTTTTAAACTGCGTCCCCTCATTCTGGACTCACCTATAAGGGGAAACATCCTTTCAGCATCCACTCTGTCAAGTCCCCTCAGCA
Source organism: Mustelus asterias (assembly GCF_964213995.1). NCBI lineage: Eukaryota > Metazoa > Chordata > Chondrichthyes > Carcharhiniformes > Triakidae > Mustelus > Mustelus asterias. Next base: position 80,964,853 of record NC_135810.1, read on the forward strand.
TCTTATATGTTTCAATAAGATCCCCTCCCATTCTTCAAACCTCCAATGGATACAGGCCCAATCTGTCCAGCTTTTCCTCATAAAATAACCCAACCCATCTCAGCTGTCAATCCAGTGGACTGCTTCTAATGCATTTATATCCTTCCTTAAATAAGGAGGCCAAAATTGTACACAGTGCTCTCAATGTTGTCTCACCAACACCCTGTACAACTGTAGTAAAACATCCCTACTTTTATATTCCATAGAATTTAAATTCATCCAGCTACGAAGGTGAGTTTTGAACCCTTGCTCCAGAGCATTAGCCTGGCTATCTGGATTACTAAATCCAGTGACATTACCATAGGACTATTGCCTTCCATTTCTGGCTAGGCTACCCAACTTCAATTTTCTTCAATGTATCTTTTCACAGAATGTGGGCAAGGCTGGTTCGGGCAGTATTTGTTGTCATCCTAATTGCTATTCAGAAGGTGGTGGTGAGCCTTCTTCTTGAACTGTTGCCATCCATGTGGTACAGGTACACCCACAGTATTATTAGGGAAGCAGTTCCAGGATTTTGACCCAGCCACAATGAAAGAATAGTGACCAAGTCAGGATAGTGTGTGGTTTGGAGGGGAAATTGCAGATGGCAATGTCCCTATGCATGTGTGGCATGATGACGCAATGGTTAGCACTGCTGCCCCACAGAGCCAGGGATTCGGGTTCAATTCTGGCGTGGGTTTTCTCTGGGTGCTCTGGTTTCCTCCCATAGTGCAAAGATGTTCAGGTTATGTGGATTGGCCATGCTAGATTGCCCCTTAGTGTCCCAAGATGTGTAGGTTAGGAGGATTAAATATGTTGGGTTATGCGGGTAGGGTCTGGATAAGATGCTCTGTTGGAGAGTTGGTTCAGACTCGATGGGCCGAATGGCTTGCTTCTGCATTAAGAGAAGAAAAGAAAATGCCCTTCCTAGCTGGTAGAAGTTGAGAGTTGGTGCTGTTGGAGCTTTGTGAGTTGGTGTGGTGCAGCTTGGAGATGATACACTCTGCGGTCACTCCAATACTATGAAATGCAACCCCAATTCTACATGAACCAACTTTCCCGCCATTACTGGTCAACAGATTCCTCCCTTTGCCACAATATTAAAATAAAAGCCAGCACAAAATATACACCCCAATCCAAAATTGCAAATCAAAGATTGCCATTATCCATTCAAAAATCACCCTTGTGCATTACCCTGAGGCGCCAAAAGTCCATGCCTGTCTTTGCCTCTTCTAATGCTCCTACACAGTGCTACCCAGCTGCGAATGGGGAGGTTGCTAATGGTCTTTTAGGACAACCTCAAGTTGTAACTCTGAGTTTCAAACAGCAGTGCAGGTGTCAAATCGCATCACATACTGATTGCCATTACAATCTGTCGACTCTGCGTGCTGCAGCTCACACCAGGAACAGCGGACACCATTTGAAAGGCAAAATCATCACCCACGGTCTGAATAACCAGGCACCAAGGAGCCAAATCAAGGCAGACTTTGGTGTCTTATTTTCCTGGTGGATGCAGGATAAACAAGAGCACTCCTCCTGGCTCCCCAGCTCACTTGGGCAGAAAGGTAGCCAAAACAGTGGATAATTCTGCCGTCTGTTGCAGAATTGAAGGGGCACCAAATACCTAATGCAAGGAGACTTAAAAAGTCTAGAAAGGAAAATAAACACAGATGGTTATTACATTCTGGACTGTTATAGTCTCTCATTAAAGGTATATTGAAGTGTTTTCCTTTGTTTGAAGAAAGAACAGAGCAGCCAGAAGACCTATATTCATCATTATTATAACACACATGCAGCGCAGTGATGGAGATCAATGAAATTGCTCCATGTACTGTTTGTATGACTACAGCGTCCCTTTTACCTGTTAAACATTTGCAGATAATACAAACCCAGATTGAAAAACCAACAGCGTTCAAGGAAGGAATGCAGAGAATGCAAGCTTGAGTGAGATTTGTTTCAAGACAATAGATCAACCTCCTGCCAGAATGTTCCCTCGAGGAAAATAAAGAAAAGAAAAGTTGTTACAGCAAACACAGAGTTCAGATGGCTTGACATGAAACCACTACATATTTCCCTGGCAACACCTCAAAAGTGTAAAAGTGTGATGGGAGTAGACTACATCCCTTACTAAGGGAGCTGAGAAATCTTATTTTTGTTTTAATTTTTCACTCTATTCTTAAAGTTACAAAGCCAGTGCTCAGAATGGACCAGGCAAACTCAAATCCATTCCTTGCTTGCACCAAAAACCAAATTCAAATTCCAATTGAATTCAATTCCTGGTCCCTGCAAGAAAGCTTATGGTATTTGCTACCAAATAAACCTGTTGGACTTTAACCTGGTGTTGTGAGACTTCTTACTGTGCTTACCCCAGTCCAACGCCGGCATCTCCACATCATTCCTACAAGAAAGACAAACAAGATAAGGCATTGCACTCCAACTTGGGCTTGATCTGACACTTGTTCTTAGCCAAAAGATTGAAAAGCGAAGGAGCTGAACGTACCAACCAACTCAAGAACAGCTTCTTCACTGCTGCTGTCAGACTTTTGAATGGACCTATCTTGCACTAAGTTGATCTTTGCCTACATCCTAGCTATGACTATAACACTACATTCTGCACTCTCTCCTTTTCTTCTCTATGTACAGTATGTTTTGTCTGTATAGCGTGCAAGAAACAATACTTTTCACTGTATGTTAATACATGTGACAATAATAAATCAAATCAAATCAAATCAGCTGAGCTATTTTATGCCAGGGAGGTCGATGCAACCCACTTTCATGCAGTTTGACTGCTGTGTGAGGACTGGTGATGCTTCTTTCACCCAGATTACTTTCTGATTATTGTCCCATGATAAACAGTAACATAGCTGGATTAACAGAAAGCAGCTGATATTTTTCTTGGGAATATTATGATTCGTTAGTGTGCTTAACAGCGCAGTAGAATTGCTAATTAGTTGTTCTCCTTTGCTTATGATTTTGTTTTGCTGATAAAGTGTTTAACTGATTTGTTCTAAGGTCATGAAAATGCTGTTCCTTTTCCCATGGAGAATGGGAGTTGAGGGAAGGGGTTGCATTCCGAGATTTAATATTATGTACTGCCATTGGGGTTTTGCTTCGCTCTACAATTATATATTCTAGTGTGATCCCTTTGGGCTGAGAATACCAATTTGTTTTTCTGATTTCTCAAGTGCATTTTTATCTTGAACAAATAAAATTAAAATAAATTCTAAACAGTTGTGAACCCCTTGGCTGCTGTCAAAGCTGAATTGATAACTGAGGGATTGAGGAAAATAAACTGTTCAGGTCTCAGGTTAGATTGCTAATCTGGTTTTGGGCATCTGACTATAAAATAATGAGGGGCATAGATCAGCTAGATAGTCAAAATCTTTTCCCAAAGGTAGGGGAGTCTAAAACTAGAGGGCATAGGTTTAAGGTGAGAGGGGAAGGATACAAAAGGGTCCAGAGGGGCATTTCTTTCACACAGAGGGTGGTGAGTGTCTGGAACAAGCTGCCAGAGGTAGTAGTAGAGGTGGGTATAATTTTGTCTTTTAAAAAACGTTTAAACAGTTATATGGGTAAGATGGGTATAGAGGGATATGGGCCAAATGCGGGCAATTGGGACGAGCTTAGGGTTTTAAAAAAAAGGGCAGCATGGACAAGTTGGGCCGAAGGGCCTGTTTCCATGCTGTAAACCTCTATGACTCGATGACTCTATGACTGTATAGTAAGAAGTCTCACAACACCAGGGTAAAGTCCAACAGATTTATTTGGCACTAGCTTTTGGAGTCTCAGGCTCCTTCATCAAGTGAATGAGGACTTGTGTTCACAAACAGGTCATATACAGACACAAACTCAATTTACAGGATAATGGTTGGAATGCGAGTCTTTACAGGTAATCAAGCCTTAAAAGTACAGACAATGTGAATGGAGAGAGGGCCAAGCACAGGTTAAAGAGATGTGTATTGTCTCCAGCCAGGACAGTTAGTGAGATTTTGCAAGCCCAGGCAAGTCGTGGGGGTTACAGATAGTGTGACATGAACCCAAGATCCCGGTTGAGGCCGTCCTCATGTATGCGGAACTTGGCTGTCAGTTTCTGCTCAGCAATTCTGCGTTGTCATGTGTTGTGAAGGCCAACTGTATGACTATCTATGTACATCTATGACTATAGTAAGAAGTTTAACAACACCAGGTTAAAGTCCAACAGGTTTATTTGGTAGCAAAAGCCACACAAGCTTTCGGAGCTCTAAGCCCCTTCTTCAGGTGAGTGGGAATTCTGTTCACAAACAGAGCATATAAAGACACAGACTCAATTTACATGAATAATGGTTGGAATACGAATACTTACAACTAATCAAGTCTTTAAGACACAAAACAATGTGAGTGGAGAGAGCATCAAGACAGGCTAAAAAGATGTGTATTGTCTCCAGACAAGACAGCCAGTGAAACTCTGCAGGTCCACGCAACTGTGGGGGTTACAAATAGTGTGACATGAACCCAATATCCCGGTTGAGGCCGTCCTCGTGTGTGCGGAACTTGGCTATCAGTTTCTGCTCAGCGACTCTGCGCTGTCGTGTGTCGCGAAGGCCGCCTTGGAGAACGCTTACCCGAATATCAGAGGCCGAATGCCCGTGACCGCTGAAGTGCTCCCCAACAGGAAGAGAACAGTCTTGCCTGGTGATTGTCGAGCGGTGTTCATTCATCCGTTGTCGCAGTGTCTGCATAGTTTCCCCAATGTACCATGCCTCGGGACATCCTTTCTTGCAGCGTATCAGGTAGACAACGTTGGCCGAATTGCAAGAGTATGTACCGTGTACCTGGTGGATGGTGTTCTCATGTGAGATGATGGCATCTGTGTCGATGATCCGGCACGTCTTGCAGAGGTTGCTGTGGCAGGGTTGTGTGGTGTCATGGTCACTGTTCTCCTGAAGGCTGGGTAGTTTGCTGCGGACAATGGTCTGTTTGAGGTTGTGCGGTTGTTTGAAGGCAAGAAGTGGGGGTGTGGGGATGGCCTTGGCGAGATGTTCGTCTTCATCAATGACATGTTGAAGGATCCGGAGGAGATGCTGTAGCTTCTCCGCAGACGCAGTCGCAGTCGCAGACGCTGCGACAACGGATGAATGAACACCGCTCGACAATCACCAGGCAAGACTGTTCTCTTCCTGTTGGGGAGCACTTCAGCGGTCATGGGCATTCGCCCTCTGATATTCGGGTAAGCGTTCTCCAAGGCGGCCTTCGCGACACACGACAGCGCAGAGTCGCTGAGCAGAAACTGATAGCCAAGTCCCGCACACACGAGGACGGCCTCAACCGGGATATTGGGTTCATGTCACACTATTTGTCACCCCCACAGTTGCGTGGACCTGCAGAGTTTCACTGGCTGTCTTGTCTGGAGACAATACACATCTTTTTAGCCTGTCTTGATGCTCTCTCCACTCACATTGTTTTGTGTCTTAAAGACTTGATTAGTTGTAAGTATTCGCATTCCAACCATTATTCATGTAAATTGAGTCTGTGTCTTTATATGCTCTGTTTGTGAACAGAATTCCCACTCACCTGAAGAAGGGGCTTAGAGCTCCGAAAGCTTGTGTGGCTTTTGCTACCAAATAAACCTGTTGGACTTTAACCTGGTGTTGTTAAACTTCTTACTGTGTTTACCCCAGTCCAACGCCGGCATCTCCACATTATCTATGACTATAACCAGAGGAGCTGCCAACATTGACCATGGCTCCTTTGACTTAGTAAAAGGGAATAAATAATAAACTCAGATAGCTCCTGCCCAGTGATTGATATTCTTACTGGGAGGCCTATGTATATGAATATTCAGTGTTGACTGGGTTTTAATACTGCAATCTCACACCCCTTGCTCCGCACAGCCGGTGGTCAGATGTCCTGTTAATGCTCTTTGTTTAGTTTCACACATGAGAAGCTTCAAGTTCATTGAAGGCCCTGTTGTTCATGGAACACAGTAAGAAGTCTAACAACACCAGGTTAAAGTCCAACAGGTTTATTTGGTAGCAAAAGCCACAAGCTCATGGAACTGTCATAGCCTGGGGTTGAAGAACAGAACAAAAATGGAGAAGCAAACAAACTACAACTCCTCAGAACTCCTCATGTATAAAAGAAAATGAATGCTGAGCTCACATGATGACTCAACGGGTTATCCAAAGAGTAGAACATAGAACATAGAAAAACTACAGCACAAACAGGCCCTTCGGCCCACAAGTTGCGCCGGTCGTGTCCCTACCTACCTAGGCTTATAAATAGGCTTACCTATAACCCTCAATCCTATTAAGTCCCATGTACTCATCCAGAAGTCTCTTAAAAGACCCTATCGAGTTTGCCTCCACCACCACTGATGGCAGCCGATTCCACTCACCCACCACCCTCTGAGTGAAAAACTTACCCCTGGCATCTCCTCTGTACCTACTCCCCAGCTCCCCAGTAGCTAAGCATCAGATTGGTTAAAGCCCAGACTTGATGCCCTGTGTGAGAAACCTGATCTCAGGCTGGGCCTCATGTTGTGATCTGAGGCTGGGCTGCCAGAAGAATGCGACAAGAAGGGGCAGAGCACATAAACGTAACAGTGCACCTACAAATAAGGTGAGAAGCAGAAAAAATAGCATTGGAAAGAGGTCACTGGTGGGAGTAGTTTCTACGCTGAAGAACATAGTATAATTCAAGAAATAATCAAAGAATCATAGAAACCCTACAGTGCAGAAGGAGGCCATTCGGCCCATCATACTGCACCGACAACAATCCCATCCAGGCCCTATCCCCACAACCCCACATATTTACCCTACTAATCCCCCTGACACTGATGGACAATTTAACATGGCTAATCCACCTGACCCGCACATCTTTGGATTGTGGGAGGAAACGGGAGCACCCGGAGGAAATCCACGCAGACACGGGGAGAGCGTGCAAACTCCACACAGACAGTGACCAAAGCTGGGAATTGAACCTGTGTCCCTGGTGCTGTGAGACAGCAGTGCTGACCACTGTGCCACTGTGCACAGACTTGTATGATGAAACTGCGATAATCATGGCTGATTTAATCTTCATATAGTTTGGATGAAAAGAATTGGCAAAAATAGCCGTGAAGATGTATTCATAGAGTGTATTCAGGATAATTTCTTAGAACAATACATCCTGGAAACAACCAGGGAATAGGCAATTTTAGGCCTGGTTATGTGTGAAGCGACATAATTAATGAATGATCCCATAGTGAGGGAGCCTCTAGGTAAGAGTGATCATAACATGATAAATCTTGACATTCAGTTTGAGGGTGAGAAACTTGGGTCTGAAATGAGTGTCTTAAATTTAAATAAAGGCAATTATAAAGATATAAAGACAGATGTGACTACAGTCTGGGAAAATAAGTTAAAACGTAAGATGATAGATAAGCAGTGGCAGACATATAAGGAACTACTGGGTGGGATTTTGAGCCTACTCTTGCCGTGTGTGGATCAGTGGCGGGGATTCAAGATCCCAACTTGTGAAACTCGTAACTTCCAATTTTTCCCTGCTCCTTAATGGCGACTGAGGGACAGCGAAAAATGGAAATTATAGGCGTGAACCTGATTTTAATATATTTGAAAATAATTTCAAACTTCACCGACATGACGTCACTTCAGTGAGGTTTACAACAAGTTCAACCAGACATAAACCTGTCGTGGGGATTTCCCCCCAGGGGTGTAAAGGTGAGTATAGACCTGAGAAGAGAAGGACATGGCCAGGCACCGATTGGAGGTGCCAACCTGGCGGTGCCAGGGGTGGAACCGAATGGGAGCCTCATGGGGGAGGGGGGTTTATTTATTTGTGGTTGTGGGGGGGTGGGGGGGAGCAGGCATGGGAGCTAGGGATGCTGGTGATTGTTGTTTGGGAGGGGAATCGGGGAGGGGGGGATGGAAGGGATCCAATGTTCGGGGAGGGCAGCTGCCAGCATTAATTGTTTGGAGGGTGGGAAGGTGTCAGCATTGACTATTTGGAGGAAGGGCTTGTGTCAGCATTGACTGTTTGGGACAGCATGTGATGGAGGGTACTTGCTGCCTCTGCTCGAGGGGGGTAGAGAGAGGTGGGGGACAGGTATTGGCTCTGATCGTTGGGGGACGCAGTGGATGGGCCCTGAGACTTTCATGGTGGAGTGCAGGGGGAGGTTATTTTTTGCTCTGATCAGAGCGCACTGTAAAAACGACACCCCGATCTCAGTGCAGCCTCCATTACCAGCGTGTTTAGGCCACGCCCTTTAACTATAGCAGCAGGAAACACACACAGCATTTTTTTTGACAGAGTGTATGACAATCTGAAGAGTAAACCACCCAAACCGCACTGAGTTTCAGTCTGACCCTGATACTTTGCCAAATTCTGGTAGGATCGCCCCATTTTATAACTTCCAACAGAAGGAGTATTCCATTGAGAAAGAAAGGATGGGATTATCCAGCCGCGCTTCCCACAAAACCAGAAAATCCCATCTGAGGTTAACGGACCTTTGCATGGTTCCTCCCCCATCCGCTACGATTCCCGTGGCGAGCAGTTTGGAAAAACTCCTCCTGAAAACTCTCTGAGAAGGTGCACCATCGATTATTAACTCAGGAAGCTAAGGATGGGATCAAATTGAAAGAAACAAGCAGCATGAAAGAATTGGACGGCATGGTGCCATCGTGATTACCGTTGGGCAGCACAGCGGCACAGTGGTTAGCACTGCTGCCTCACAACGCTAGGGACCCGGGTTCGATTCCCGGCTTGGGTCACTGTCTTTGCAGAGTCTGCACATTCTCCCCGTGTCTGCGTGGGTTTCCTCCAGGTGCTCCGGTTTCCTCACAGTCCAAAAGATGTGCTGGCTAGGTACACTGGCCATGCTAAATTCTCCCTCGGCGTACCCGAACAGGCGCCAGAGTGTGATGACCAGGGGATTTTCACAGTCACTTCATTACAGTATTAAAGTAAGCCTTACTTGTGACTAATAAATAAACTTTGAAACATTTATTCATCCAGGCAAGAGGAGAATATTCCATCACACTCCTGACTTGTGTCTTGGGGACGGTGAACAGTCTTTAGGGAGTCAGGAGTTGAGTTACCTACCTCAAGATTCCCAACCTCTGACTTGCTCTTTTAGTAAGAAGTCTCACAACACCAGGTTAAAATCCAACAGGTTTATTTGGTAGCACAAGCCACAAGCTTTCGGAGCACTGCCCCTTCATCAGGTGTTAACCTGGTGTTGTGAGACTTCTTACTGTGCTTACCCCAGTCCAGCGCCGGCATCTCCACATCATTGCTCTTTTAGATACAGGTTAGAGTTTTCCCGTCCCGCCCGCCACGGGAATTGAAGGGGACGGCGGGAGGAGGTGGGCGGGGGGAGTGGAGCATGCAAAGGTCCATTCACGTCGGATGGGATTTGCCGGTTTTGGGGCGAGCATGGCCGGAAACCGCTGCCCATAATATTTATGTAGCTGGTCCAGTTCAGGTTCTGGTCAATGGTAACCCCCAGGATGTTGCTAGTAGTAGTGCAGCATAGTGGTTATCATGTTTGTCTAAGATGGAAACGTCCCTAGTTCAAACGTGGAATGAACCCTGATAGAAATCTCTATTTATAAATTCTTTAAATTAGTCTAGCTGTTGTGCTGTACATATTGGCTGGAATTCTCCGGTCTCGTACAGCCAAATCCCCATTCACAGCAGCGGGACTGGAGATTCCCAGCCGCGGATGAGGTCCGAGAATCCCAGTCTGTGGCGATTTTGATCTCACACAATAATGCTGCCCTTTTATGGCCACTTACTGCCGTTCAGACGCACTCTGCAGGATCGCTTCTCCTTTGCCGTTTGAACTTATTGCAATGCTGATCATTTCTGTTTGGGAAAAGTTTTCATCCAAATTCTGCAACCTGTCACTTTGCAGGTGTCGCAGCAGGAGACAATATTCAAACAGCCAACCTCCCAGAGAGGCAGTTCACAATGTAACAGCAACTCTGAGATGCTGGAATCATTTGACTTGGTTGACAACAGGGTGAGAATCAGATGCGGCGATTTGCTAACACATGAGCTGTCAGTGGAAGAGCAGCGGGGGTGGTGGAGGGAGGAACGGTGAACAAGAAAGTTAAAAGCCATGGAAGATTCACGAGCAGGTCTCACTGATGCAGTGTGTCTGAAAAGAGGCAGAGTTACTGGAGACTCAGTGGGGATCAGTGATGTAGAAAGCTAAGGCCATGTAGCGAGGCAATAATAGATCTGCACCATTTGCTGCTGGACAACCTGGAGTCAAGTCAACTATCAGGACAGCATTGCCAGTTGCTGTGGAGATCATGATGTCCCTAAATTTCCGCACTGCAGGATCATTCTGCTCACAGATCGGAGACATATGGCGTGATCCAATTAGCAGACTTATCAAAATTTGTTTTGGCAAAACAGTATTTATCACTTGCTCATAGCTGACTGTATTAAGAGTCAATCTAGTGCAGGGCTAAAATCACAGACACCAGGCTGGACGAGTCATTTTTCACAGTTCAAGCCCACAAATGACCAGCTTTATTGATTTCAATGGATGTTGCAGCAACAAGGACACCAGCCCAAAGAACCCACAGGCTCCTGTTTAAAAATGCAGATGTTGTTATGATGATGTTATCAGGGCACGACCTGCTATTTTAACTGGAGGCCTGACCAGGGAGATGGGATGGGTTTCATCCCAGTCCCAATCTGTTGGGGAGCTGGATCAAGAGCTACAAGCGGCCAGGTAAAGTTTTAAAATTAGTTTTATTTTACTTGTGAAGCCAAGGTGCTCCTGTGGGCCTTGCAGTGACATCTTGAACCTTTCTCGGCACCATGCCAATGCCCCTCCACCACCCCCCCCCCCCCCCCGCAACGCTCCATCACATGGCTCCAGTAGAGGTTTTGGTCATTGGCCAAACTGGCAATACACCTGGAACAATGTGCCCGGCTGGTGGCTGGGAAGCAGAAAAACAAATGTTGATAATGTCCTGCCATTAAATTCAGCAGTCAGGATCTCGGTGTGTCAGACTGTGTCGGCTTCTTCAGCCATTTTCCTTACCCTACACATTCCTCACATCCCTGTAACTATCAGAGCCGAACTCTCTCCAGCCTTGCCAGGTGAGCTTGTTGCTGTGTCTCAGTCACCATCCAATGAGCAGAGTGGTTAGATTTGGACTGCCACCTCACTTCTCTTCTGAACATGAATCCATTTTCCTCACTGCAGAGCTTGTGGTTTTGTGAGCTCAGTTTATCTATAGCCCTTAGAAACCAATCTTTTCTTAGTGTAAAACTCCTTTGTTTCCAGAGGACCTCCTCCTATTGTTTGAGTGCCTAGTGATCAGTAATTGATGTGTTACTGTCCTGTGTACCATATTCCAAAGCCAAACTGCGATCATTGTAATATTCCAAAGCCAAACTGCGATCATTGTAATATTCCAGATGAGGCCAAATCAGCGATCGAAATAGGTTGACTATTGTCCTCTAGAGTTATGCTCTTATACACATTCTGGCTTCACATTCTAAGATCTTATGCACCTCTTTTAAAGTTAAACTTTCAAGACTCTTTATTAACCATTGAAAGCTCCTGAACCTGCAACTTGCAAAACTAAGATCTTCACTGCTGATTTCACTGGTCTTTCCACAGTCTGTGGGGTAGATATCCATTGATCATTATGTGTAGGGTGGGGCCTAGTGAATATTAGGCTTTTACTGGCTATAATGGCTATCTTATAATGTAGGGAGCGTGTGATAGAATTGATCCTTCAGTGTGATGCTGCCATTCAACAATCTCCGTGGAAAGATGAATTCAGGATAAAAAGGAGCCTGGGACAGGGCTTCCTCTCACGAGATCAATGCTGGTCTGATCTAAAATTGGAGGCCATGAGAGAGAAAAGGGCAGTACTCTTCCTGGAAAGTAGCAGGAGGATGCCCCTATGTCACACAAAGCACTAACTATCTAGGTCACTGAGGGTCTTCCCTACTGCTGTCCACCATTTGGACAGTACAAATGTCTGCCTCTCCTTTTCTTGTTGCCATGCCAGGAAAAGTCATTGTATGAGGTGGTGAAAGAGGTAACAGAATCCTCCATGGTGAGAGCAAAGACTCTGGGTGGATGTGCTTCCTTAATTAGCTGTAAGTGATTAGAGATGTTCCAGGCTGCAACTTCCATATCTGTGTTTGCACAGGTATCTCAGAGTCCCTTCCATGCCATGCCCCTCAAGCTGGGTCAGAGGGGCTCAGCTGAAACATTCCTCAATCAGGAGACCCCTGACAATCATGGCATCCTCAAAACCCCTTTGCGCTTCAAGCTGTGTCCAGACACTTTGCTGATCCTCTCTCCACTTGATCCTCTCCCTCACCTCCACCTCCTGCCCTTTCTGTGCTGAACTGTCTCCTTCCAGGGCCTCACCCTCCTCAAGGTCCACATCTCTTTAGAGGGCAACAGACCACCAAAGTAACCAAGACCCTTGAAGGAAGGTCTTGACCCTTCAAGCGAGCATCACCTGACCAGTCAGGCACAAATTTGGAATGGCGTGCCCAATGTTTGGCCTGTCCAGTAGTTGGCATTGGTTGTATCACCCCTGTGCCCCAGCATGGGGCTGCCATAGATGGCTGAGGTGCCATAATTTAAAGGAATATCTCTTGACCTTGAGAATTCCTACATACACACTGGGGGTTGCAGTAAGAGTGAGCATCGAATGGCAGAGGTTGAGGGAATCATGGTAGGAAAGTGAAGAAACTCTTGTGATGTAGACCAGCTGAATGTTGAGGGAGGGGAGTCCTTCCTGTTGATGGTTTTCACTGGGCAGTTAGTGGGTTTCTTGATGGTGGCAGGGGTACAATTGATGATACCCTGCACTTGGGGGAATCCAGCAATGCTGGCGACACCTAGTGCCATCTGTACCTGCAGAGTCATGTCTGTCATTCAGTGAATATACCATCCAGCTCTGGAAAAGAGGGCAGCAATTACCTGCAATGATGTGCAACCGCTTATGAGGACCACAGATTCTTTGTTGAGGGTATGGTCTCCATTACCTTCCTACCCCCTGTGCTTCTCCCGTGTCCTCCTGCCGCTCGAAGCACTGCCTTTCCCAGTGGCCCAAAACCTGGTAGTGATGTCAGTAGTGGCCACCCAGTTGTCCTTGGCAGCCTTTCCCACTTCTCTTCTGCCCCACAATTCCCCATGGGGGTTAGGGGCAGGGATGTTGGTGTGGACCCTGTTCAACGTCCAAGCATTGGCAATCCACTTTCCCTGCCACCTTTGCAGCATTAAGGGAATTTCCTTACCAAATGCTGTGTCCTCCTCTGTCCCGCTGACTATCTTACGGGGCCAGCCTGATGCCCTAGGCACCCATGACCGGCTAACCACTCTGTACCTGCCTCCCTTCAGCTGATCTGTAACAGTCACCTCTGGAAATCCGTGTGCCTCGTTCCAAATGACACTTTGCCCCTTCAACAAGCGCATAAAATTGGACTTCAAAAGAGAGGGGCGTTGGATCGCTGTCCTATCCTCCCCCGACCCTGGTTAACATTGCTGGCACCATGAATGCCATCCTGAAACTGATATGGCAGCCAGCACCAGTATTTACCCTGCTTTTGCCCCCAGCACACCTCCCCTTCTGACTCAGAGACCCTGGAGATGCATTCCTAAAGTCAGTCTATACATCACCGGAATTCTACCGCCTCGCCCGCCACAGAATCGAAGTGGGCGAGGGGCGGACAATGGAAATGTCCGTTGACCTCAGGAGGGAATTTCCGGTCTCGCTCGAGCGAGGCTGTTTAATCCTGCCCGAAGTGCCTTCTGGACCCCTTTCCCACCTCCATGCTGCCCAATTGCTGGTCTAACATTCATAAGAAAAGTGTATAATCTGAAATCTAGTATTTATCACAATATAACTACCTTCCTTCTGCATAGGGCACCGAGGTTCTAACAATATCGGCTCCTTGCCCAGATCCAAGGCTGTTTCTGACTGGAGATAAATGGGAAACAGCATCGCTGTATATCTCGCTGACAGCAACCTTAATAACTCACGTCGCCACAACCTAAAATTATAGCTTACTAAATTTTGTGAGTCATTACATGCAGACTTTGTTTGAAGGTGGTTTCTTGGCAGTCCTAAAGGGACAATATTAATCCACATTGATTTAGCTGAAGACTCAGTGTGGATATATAACTTTCGTTCCATCAAATGCTGCCATTCCAGTTAAAATTGTACAGAGCTATAACAGTAGTTATTACCGAATTCAACATTTTTGTTCAAAATGATTTAGAACCATTAGGTTTTAGCTTTGTTGTTCCATGATCCAGTTTTAAAAGTTAAAAGTGGTGACCACAAGTTTTGCTTTCCCAACCCTTCAGTGCTAGCAGCAGAATATTCATCCGAACATTTATATTTTTGAGTGTTTATTTTATTGGCAACTTCTCCCAAAGCCAATATAGAAACATATAAATGGGAGCAGCACAGGAGTCCATTGCAGCCTATTGTTACTGTGAGAGATCAGTATTTTGCTTCCATTGCCTTAATGTAAATAAAAATTGGGAGTGGTAAAATGGGCTGCTGACTTTCTATCATACATTTAATGCCAACAAGACCTTGCCCAACCACTTTCTCCATTCTTTACTCGAGTGTTATTCACCTCGCTGTACTCTTATATAGCTCTTCTCTCACTTTGCTGTAACTTGGGCCACAAATGGCTCTGAGAGGCAGACTGTCTCTCCAGGATTACACTGGCTCTGCTGGGTGACTAGATCTTTCTGACTGTGTCTGTTTAAGTTCCCCTCTCCTTTGGATTCTGGATAGAATCTCAGTGGCGAGTTCCAAGTGACCCATCCATGCCATACTTCTGGTCATGCATCGATTTTTTACGCGGACATATTTTCAACTTGACATTCCACTGCAGGTCGGTGGGATTAATCTGAGTTTGAACCACATGGTGTTATCAGGGCAGTCATAGACTCAAAATGAAGTCAACAGCCTGGCAACGCACGCGGTTAACAACCTTTTAAAAAGCGTACTCACTGGCTTCTGAAATGCCAGCCTGTCTCAGGCAGTAAGACCCGTTTAATATGCATATCGGGGTCCTCAGACCTGATCGCCATTTTAAGTAGGGCACTTCCGTCACTTCCACATTAGAAGTCCAGTAAAGCTAAGTTTAAGATTACTTTCAAGGTCCTGGAACAGTAGAACTTACACATAACCTGGACATTGCTTCTCTGGAACACCCACCCGCCATGATTGCAAACCTCCATTGCCACACTTAACTTGCTAATGATCTGGTCGGGCGATCTGCCCATGCTTTGGCAAATCGATGCTCTTAAGTAGCTAATTAATAGCCATTTATGGACTTCCTCCTGCCAACGCTGGTAAAACATGGGGTACTCATGTCAGCAGCCTTGTTGGGGACTGGGAAGGCCTTTGCTATTCAAGCAGCTTGTGCCCAATGGAGACCCAGGTGCTGCCCCGCCCTGTGTTTTGGCTTTCACCCTCTCAAACTGGTCTCCCACCCTTTCAAGCGGGGCAAACTGGCCTTGGTGAAACCCCTCCACTCGCCTTCTAATCTGGCTCCATGGCTCCTCAATGCGGTGGACTGCCCGCTCTCCCACCAGTGGCCACTGCTCCCACTGGTCAGCAAGTCTCAGAGGTGGGAATCTCCTTCCTGATGGGGGCATCATTTCCACCCTGAGTCAAATAATGGCCCAAGGGCCATGAAAACATGCATTTGTATTGGGAAAGTTATTCATTCTCCTTGTGCCACAGAACCAGAGGCATTATACCCTCTCCTGGTTATGTCCCTTGTTGGTAGCCATTAGATGAAGAGCAAATATTTAATTTTTTAAAGTACATCACCATTTTTTAATTGTCGTTTTGTTGATGCTGAGAATAGGTGTCCACTATTTTTTTAAAGTTACAACTTCGAATGGTTCCAGCTGCTAGTTGATCTTGACATGAATCAGTAGAAAGTTTATTATCGGCTGAAGTTGACAAGAGTTTGCTCGCCCCCACCTTCCCGCAACATTCCCAGGAGGGAAAGTCATTTCCAAAACAATCGACTTGAAGAAGGGCTGTCCCACAGTGATAACACAATGCAAATGGCCTAAACTAGCTGAAGTTCCGACCATCCTGCCCTTCAGTGGCAGAATGGCCACAGCTGTTGGCCAATCAGATTGTTCGGAAGCACTTGCAGTCTGAGCACTGCCAGAATTTAGCAAAGGTTGCTCATGAAACCGGGCGGCACGGTAGCACAGTGGTTAGCACTGCTGCCTCACAGCGCCAGGGACCCAGGTTCGATTCCCGGCTCGGCTCACTGTCTGTGTGGAGTTTGCACATTCTCCCCGCGTCTGCGTGGGTTTCCTCTGGGTGCTCCGGTTTCCTCCCACACTCCAAAGATGTGCGGGTAAGGCGGATTGGCCATGCTAAATTGCTTCTTAGTGACAGGGGGACTAGCTCGGGTAAATGTATGGGATTATGGGGATAGGGTCTGGGTGGGATTATGGTCGGTGCAGACTCAATGGGCTGAATGGCCTCCTTCTGCACAGTAGATTTTATGATTCTGTGACTGCAAGAAGTCTCCGGGATAAAGATGGCATGGTCACCAGCGAGTGGTAAGTAGGGGGTTAGATGGGGAGGAATAGAGGTGCCTCGGGAGAGGGGCCAGGGGAGTGGATGGGTTTTGGAGGCAAGGATGGAGGGAACAAGGGGTGGTGACATCTTTGGGCAATGTCCTCAGTGTGCACGGGACACTCCCCAAATGAGGTGCTCCCCATTTTCTTCCGCCTTTTCAACAAAGTTGTTTAAGAAGAGCCTTCCTACCCTCTCCTGCCTGCCGTTGCCTAGCGATTTATTGACCTCAGGGTGAGGTCCCTGAGGATTGGAGGATAGAGAATGTGGTCCCGTTGTTTAAGAAGGGTAGCAGGGATAACCCAGGAAATTATAGGCCGGTGAGCTCGACGTCCGTGGTAGGGAAGTTGTTGGAGAGGATTCTTAGAGACAGGATGTATGTGCATTTAGAACGGAACAATCTCATTAGTGACAGACAGCATGGTTTTGTAAGAGGGAGGTCGTGCCTTACAAATTTGGTGGAGTTTTTTGAGGAAGTGACAAAAACGGTTGATGAAGGAAGGGCCGTGGATGTCGTCTATATGGATTTCAGTAAGGCATTTGACAAAGTCCCACATGGCAGATTGGTTAAGAAGGTTAAGGCTCATGGGATACAAGGAGAAGTGGCTAGATGGGTGGCGAACTGGCTTGGCCATAGGAGACAGAGGGTAGTGGTCGAAGGGTCTTTTTCCGGCTGGAGGTCTGTGACCAGTGGTGTTCCGCAGGGCTCTGTACTGGGACCTCTGCTATTTGTGATATATATAAATGATTTGGAAGAAGGTGTAACTGGTGTAATCAGCAAGTTTGCGGATGACACGAAGATGGCTGGAATTGCGGATAGCGAAGAGCATTGTCGGGCAATACAGCAGGATATAGATAGGCTGGAAAATTGGGCAGAGAGGTGGCAGATGGAATTTAATCCGGATGAATGCGAAGTGATGCATTTTGGAAGAAATAATGTAGGGAGGAGTTATACAATAAATGGCAGAGTCATCAGGAGTATAGAAACACAGAGGGACCTAGGTGTGCAAGTCCACAAATCCTTGAAGGTGGCAACACAGGTGGAGAAGGTGGTGAAGAAGGCATATGGTATGCTTGCCTTTATTGGACGGGGTATAGAGTATAAAAGCTGGAGTCTGATGATGCAGCTGTATAGAACGCTGGTTAGGCCACATTTGGAATACTGCGTCCAGTTCTGGTCGCCGCACTACCAGAAGGACATGGAGGCGTTGGAGAGAGTGCAGAGAAGGTTTACCAGGATGTTGCCTGGTATGGAGGGTCTTAGCTATGAGGAGAGATTGGGTAGACTGGGGTTGTTCTCCCTGGAAAGACGGAGAATGAGAGGAGATCTAATAGAGGTATACAAGATTATGAAGGGTATAGATAGGGTGAACAGTGGGAAGCTTTTTCCCAGGTCGGAGGTGACGATCACGAGGGGTCACGGGCTCAAGCTGAGAGGGGCGAAGTATAACTCAGACATCAGAGGGACGTTTTTTACACAGAGGGTGGTGGGGGCCTGGAATGCGCTGCCAAGTAGGGTGGTGGAGGCAGGCACGCTGACATCGTTTAAGACTTACCTGGATAGTCACATGAGCAGCCTGGGAATGGAGGGATACAAACGATTGGTCTAGTTGGACCAAGGAGCGGCACAGGCTTGGAGGGCCGAAGGGCCTGTTTCCTGTGCTGTACTGTTCTTTGTTCTTTTTGTTCTTTGTTAAGGCAGTGGAGGCGGATTGAGAGCCTCAGGCGAGATTGATCACTTCTCAGTCTAAACAGCAATGAGGACCGTGGTAGCCTGCTGCATGCAAGCATCCAGTGGGGGCCTCCTTCACACTGCACCCCTGCATCTCTGTATGGGCGGTCTTGGTCACAGGCACAGGTGCATGCAGGAGACCAGGGCTCCACGGGAGGGGCTGGGGAACTGGAAGAAGATGACACAGATTGGCCTTTAGGTGGAGTTGATGGGACCAACTGCTGGAGCACTGCATTCCAGCAAACACGGTGCAAACAGTGTGGCTATTCTGTTAAGGGTACGCAGTTCTTCATGTATTCCATGGATGTGAGTGCCCATACTCTAAACGGACTAATCCAGGCTGGCGTAGGAGGTTGTACACTTTCCTGCTGAGATGCTGCTCTTGTATCCACTCTGAGTGTTACTGCAGGGGTTTGCCCATCAGAGCGGCTAACCTCTCATGGTCAGAGCTCACCTCAAGACTCGGGGACAATGACGGCGATGAACTCCTATGTTCGCAGTCTCAGAGTTTCCATTGCCTCCAGGATCCCCGCCAGATGTCCACACATCTGCTGCTGATTATCTAAATACTGTTCCCCAAAAGATGACTGGACATGTTCCTGCCAAGTAGAGCATCATTCTGACTTTCCTCCGAGGGGGGCTGTGCACTGATGTCTCTGACTCTGAAACCTCCTCCTCCACTCCGGTGCAGTGACTTTCACCCTGTGCTGCTGACTATATAAGCATGCCTCATCCCTCCACAGTGCTGGTATCTGAGCTGGTGGAGTGTGGCTAGTCAGATGCGATGCAGCCTCAAACAACATCTTGTCCAACTCTTGATGCCTGAAGAATGATCTGGCATATGGTGGTGAGGGAGAAGAGCTGGGATCAGTGTAAGACACAAATGAGTTATTCAGGTATAGTCCCTCTCATTGTGAAAGCACTTTCAGATGCACACCATGCCCTAATCAAGCTCGCACTGCCAATCCTTTACCTCTTTCTCATAGCTGCTTCACAGCTCCAGGGACCCGGGTTCGATTCCCGGCTTGGGTCACTGTCTGTGTGGAGTTTGCACATTCTCCTCGTGTCTGCGTGGGTTTCCTCCGGGTGCTCCGGTTTCCTCCCACAGGCCAAAGATGTGCGGGTTAGGTTGATTGGCCATGTCAAAATTGCCCCTTAGTGTCCTGAGATGCGTAGGTTAGAGGGATTAGTGGGTAAAATATGTAGGGATATGGGGGTAGGGCCTGGGTGGGATTGTGGTCGGTGCAGACTCGATGGGCCGAATGGCCTCTTTCTGTACTGTAGGGATTCTATGATTCTATGATTCTATGAACAACATCCCATTGTACTCAGTGAAATGACGTTGTGACCTCCACCATGACCAGCATGTTGCCAAGGCGATTTTTACACCGCCTTATCTCCTGCTAATGTTAATCCACCAACAGACAGCTGTTCAGGGACCCTGGCAACATCCATGGGCATCTGTTCCATAGGATAGATGTGTCTCAGCCAGGCTGAGCCATCCCCAATACGGGCCATTTCTGTGGCATTCTTCAGCCTTCTGGTCTGCAAACACAGTATAAAGTGCACAGAGGGATATTGCTCTTCACTGCATCAGTGCATCAAAGTGCTGATTCACATCTGTTCTGTGCACACCTACATGAGCTGCTTACACATACAAGCCTCAATGCTGAAGCAGACGTATGCACTATATCTCGTACCAGAGCTGCGGCATGCAGATGTGACATTTCCCATAGACTCTGGGTGGATGAGCCAAGTTACTGTCGGAATGCAGCAGGTCATTGAAGTTTTTTCCTGCACTGAATCACTGCAGCTACAGTTTAAATCCAAGCTTTTTGGGTTGCTGCAATTGCATAACACCAGTCAGGAGAATAGAGGACTTGTCTGCTCTTCTGGAATCTTCCACCAAATTGTGAAGGCCCTGGTCAGAAAAGCATGGGGCAGCTGCACCCTCCAAGTCTCCTCTGTGTGACATTCTATCAATAAAAATGTCAGGCAAAAAAGGTGATGAGTCATTCAGATTACAAAGCTGTCATTCATTTTTGTTTATTTACATGCGCTAACCATTTACATTTCATTACCAATGATTACTGGTAAGGTTTCATGGAGAAATTGGCTCTGTGTGAATACTGGATGTGGAGATGCCGGCGTTGGACTGGGGTAAACACAGTAAGAAGTCTAACAACACCAGGTTAAAGTCCAACAGGTTTATTTGGTAGCAAAAGCCACGAGCTTTCGGAACAGGTGGGTGGGAGTTCTGATTACAAACAGGGCACAAAGACACAAACTCAATTTACATGAATAATGATTGGAATGTGAGCCTTTACAGCTAATCAAGTCTTAAAGGTACAGACAATGTGAGTGGAGGGAGCATTAAGCACAGGTTAAAGAGATGTGTATTGTCCCCAGACAGGACAGCTAGTGAGATTTTGCACATCCAGGCAGGTTGTGGGGGTTACAGATAGTGTGACATGAACCCAAGATCCCGGTTGAGGCCGTCCTCATGCGTGCGGAACCTGGCTATCAGTCTCTGCTCAGCGACTCTGCGCTGTCGTGTGTCGTGAAGGCCGCCTTGGAGAACACTTACCTGGAGATCAGAGGCTGAATGCCTGTGACCGCTGGAGTGCTCCCCCACAGGAAGAGAACACTCCTGCCTGGATACTGGATACCATGTATGTTGCAGCTGTGACTCCAAGGCAGTATGTTGTGCTCCACAATCACCGACAGTCCTATCGGCCTCCTCCCTCTTGTTCACACTGCTATCCCATGACAGTGCAGATGTAAGAGACCTGGTCAACAATCAACAGTGTGGGTGCACCTGATAGATGGGTGGCAAGAGGATGGGATAATGAGTGTAGTACCCACTGAGCCTCGGCAGCTAATTCCCTGCATAATATCTGTAGTGGTAGCAAGAAGATGCCATCTCCATGGCTGTGTCGTGAGAATCCATTCAATTTCTTTCAATGGGTCAGTAGAGTACAGTTTGATTAGGCAGCAACAATGACAATTCTCCCATAGAGAATGCCCATGATGGGTTGTCCGTACCAGGGCCAGCTAACAGTTGGGTGACACTGACATGACACCCCAATGACATCTCCTCCAAGGCACAAGAACTTCACTGTGGATGAGCAACCTTAAAAAGGACTTTTCTGAAGGCCATATTTTATCAGTGCTCAAATCGCCCAACATATGGCAGACCCACCTCTGACCCCTTACTACAACTGAGATTGCCTGCCCTGTCTCCTTGGACCCGTGGACTGAAAATCAGAAGTTTGGGCAGCCATTTTTAAAAGTTGGTTTTGCCAAGCCAGGAACTCTCCACTCACTGTGCAAAAAATCTAGACATCTGACTAAAAAATTTCCCATCTGCCCAGAGGAATATAACTACGGGTCCTGCTTGAATTGATCTGAACAGCTTGCTGTCTGACAGCAAGCTACATGCTGGCAAGTGGTCAGAGACAACTGATAGGCACGCCTGACATTTTGGGATGAATCAGACACTGGAGGAAGGGAAGATATAACCTGGGGAAGAGTTGGACATTGAGAAATTGAACGTTGGAGAAGGGGCGGCACGGTGGCACAGTGGTTAACACTGCTGCCTCACAGCGCCAGGAAGCTGGGTTCAATTCCGTCCTCGGGTCACTGTTTGTGTGGAGTTTGCATGTTCTCCCCGTGTCTGCGTGGGTTTCCTCCGGGTGCTCTGGTTTTCTCCCACAGTCCAAAGATGTACGGGTTAGGTTGATTGGCCATGCTAAAATTGCCCCTTGTGTCAGGGATATTAGCAGGGTAAATATGTGACGTTCTGGAAATAGGGCCTGGGTGGGATTGTGATTGGTGTAGCCTCAATGGGCCGAATGGTCTCCTTCTGCACTGTAGGGATTCTATGATTCGATGACATTGGGGGAAGTGGACACCAGGTGGGAGTCAGATGCTGTGGGCAGGGATTCAACACCTCAGGACTGCAACGTAGTTGGAGGTTGGCTAGCATCGGGGTGGTGTTTAAAAGGCAAAAGGTTGGAGAAATACCCCTGCTCTCCCTGGCCCACAAGCAGAGCAATGAAAACATTCGCCTTCACAAGGCCTGGGAAATCCAGCTTGCATGCGTTAAAAATAAAACATGAGTTAAAATGGAGTCTTACAGCTTTGCTTTAGCACCAGTGCACATCCTGAGAATAGATAGGTCACCTGCCAACCCCAAGCTGCCTGTTAAAACTGGGAGTGAGCGTATTCGAGGCGGGGCTCACATTTCACTGTACATTCTGGGGATTGGGAGGGGTTAAAATTACCCCCAAACGTCCTCACTAAAACTTCAGCCCAAAGTTTCCAAGTCGTTACAGAATTCTGAAAGAATACACTTCAAACATTGCCCCCAATTATTCCACTCAATGTTGAGTACAAAATTTGAACAAGTTCATGCTTCACAGTCAATCGAACTAATCACCCACAGGATCAGAATTTTAAAGAAATGTTGTTTCCCCTGTGCTTTCTTTGTGCTTTTGGTAAGCTTCTCAGTTGAGAAGCATGTCAAATCCTCTGGCGTATTAAGTAATTGAAAAGCGTACCATCGCTGCAAAGTGAAGATGACTTTTTGGAATTTAAATTTGAAGGAAACTATGATTTTTTTTTTATTGAAAGCCACAGCTTTTGTACATTTCTGTAATTCTATCTCCAAACATTCATCATTATGCATTTATAAAGCCAATTATTCTGATTCCACAGATGTTACATGACTGAAGCAAAAGGTGCATATTTTCAGAATTGAAAGTGAAAGGCATCTGCTCTTAACTGACCCAGAATTAAGTAAACATGCCTGCTTTGGATCAGCTGAGCTGAACCACCTAAAGTC
Organism: Mustelus asterias; assembly: GCF_964213995.1. NCBI lineage: Eukaryota > Metazoa > Chordata > Chondrichthyes > Carcharhiniformes > Triakidae > Mustelus > Mustelus asterias. Next base: position 80,988,047 of record NC_135810.1, read on the forward strand.
AGATTAGCTGGAATTGCTTGCATGAATTTCTGCTTATTGCCATGCACGTCATCGTAACAAACTGTGTGAGACAGAGCGCAGGCCTCCCTCTAACAGGCATTATTTACTCCTCTGTACTTTATGTGTCACAAAATAATGTTACAGAATCGGAGCTATATTTGTCTTTTCTGTTTCTGAATTACCATAGCTCTTCCAGCCGCATGAATAAAAGGAGAATTAAGCTAAATGCTGGTATGAGCTGGTCTTAAAAAAGCAGGAACAAATATTTATAGCTGAGAGTAGTGATTATAATAGCAATCACTGAAGCAAATATAGCTTTTATAATTGGATATCCCCTAGAACCTGTCATCGTGCCTGAACACCAAGTACTTGACTTGTCATTGGAGCTTTGAACCTTCCTCTATCTTCATTATCTCAGCTGCTCAATTTGCTCGCTGGTTCTCAGAGCCAATCAGTCTGGACAACAGTATCTCAGATGTCTTGCTTCCTCAGCCTGATGTTCTTGAAAAGGCAGCTTCTTGCCTCTCTATTAAATGATATGGCCTGTCGACATTCCACAGCACGTGATATGTCAAAGATATCGGGCTTCATGAACATGTGTTGAAAGTATGGTTTTCATCACATCAGCGTGCTTGAGAAAGCAAGGAGTTGGGAATTTAAGATTCTTAAAGAGATCTTGGCCCGAGCTGTAGCCCAGTCCGTCTGGCAGGAACTGGGTGGAGGAACAAGGCATATGGTGAAAATTGATTTGACAGCCCTGTTCTAGAATCCCTACTGTGCAGAAAGAGGCCATTCAGCCCATCGAGCCTGCATCAACAACAATCCCACCCAGGTCCTATCCCCATGTATTTATCCTGCTAGTCCCCCTGACATGAAGGACCAATCAACCTAACCTGCACACCTTTGGACTGGGGGAGGAAACTGGAGCACCCGAAGAAAACCCACACAGAAACGGGGAGAATGTGCAAAGTCCACAGAGACAGTCGCCCGAGGCCGGAATTATACCCGGGTCCCTGGTGCTGTGAGACAGCAATGTTAACCACTGTGTCATCGTACCGTTCGGCTGGGAACCTGCTGCCATTTTCATTTGTTTCTCCTCTATTCCCAGCCTCCTTTGGGCGAGAAGTTAGCTGACAGGATTCAAGTGAGTCTCAAGAGTTAAAGTGCCTTTCCTTGTGAACAGGCAAGTTTTTAACTCACATCCCAACTTACCCACCTAAAACTGGCTTGCAGTTAAAACAGGTTCCCTGGTTTTTCACACATGGAGCTGTACACAATAATTTAGCACTGCACTCAAAGCGATTTGACAAGTTAATTTTGATAAGTGTCAGTACGGATTGTCCCATGGAAATCCAGTCATTGGGAATTCCTCAGGGGAATCCATGTCTAAGCTATCCTGTTGGAGCCCAAGTTGAAAACCTTACCTGACCAGGGCCTCGGTCCCAACTTCCCATTTAGGCTACTGGATTTATATTGCAATTGGGATCTCAAATGCATATTTAAAACAGGATGTCTTTGTTACTTGCTCAGTTGAGCAGGTAAAAATCCATGGCTGTCAGCTCCAGAGCGCGTAACATTGGAAATTTTCACTCTCTGTCCACATGGTCAGTTCGGCACAGACAAGAAGGGCCAAAAGGCCTGTTTCTGAGCTGTAGTTTTCTATGGTTCTATGGTCTTCACTGAGCAAGTAGGATCAAAATTTCCCCCATTGTTTTGAAATAAACTTGTAAAAAAATACGCACCAAGCTGAAATCAATGGGAAACAGAGGGAAAACGCAGCTGGTTGGAGTGATGCCTGGCAGAAAGGAAGATGGTTGTGGTTGTTGGAGGCCAATCATATCAGTTCCAGGATATCACTGCTGGGGTTCCTCAGTATAGTGTCCGAGGCCCAACCACTTTCAGTTTCCTGAGAGTGTGGTCGTGTGGCTCCTTTAAGGGGGAATTCCCTGAGAGCCACATGATTGGGCCAGACCCTATGGACTGTCAATGCAGGGAGCTGAGCCAATCAGGCGCAAGGATGCATATCCTGGGTCAGGGAGAACCCGCAGTTGGAGTCTGGGCGGTGGGTTGTATAGTTGCCCAGCTTATTCTCTTTGACACTTCAGGTGGGATTTTCCAGTCGCGCTCACCCCAAAACCGGAAAGTCCCGCTCGAGGTCATCGGACCTTTGCATGGTCTGCGCCCTGCCCATTATGATTCCTGTGGCGGGCGGGACAGGAAAATTCCCCTCTTTGTTGTGAATACTTATTTATCGTTTGCAATGAATCCCTGTTACTTTGAGTCACATTGAGTCGCCCTCAATTTGTTAGAGAGAGAAACTGTGAGAGAAAGTGAAAGAGAGAGTGTGAAAGAGAGGGAGAGTGAGAGGGTGTGTGAGAGAGAGAGAGTGCGAGGGGGTGTGTGAAAGAGAGAGAGTGCAAGGGGGTGTGTGAAAGAGAGAGAGTGCGAGGGGGTGTGTGAAGGAGAGAGAGTGTGAGGGGGTGTGTGAAAGAGAGAGAGTGCGAGGGGGTGTGTGAAAGAGAGAGAGTGCGAGGGGGTGTGTGAAAGAGAGAGAGTGTGAGGGGGTGTGTGAAGGAGAGAGAGTGCGAGGGGTGTGTGAAGGAGAGAGAGTGCGAGGGGGTGTGTGAAGGAGAGAGAGTGCGAGGGGGTGTGTGAAGGAGAGAGAGTGCGAGGGGGTGTGTGAAGGAGAGAGAGTGTGAGGGGGTGTGTGACACTAGAAGTCTGAGAGAGAGTATGGCCAGAATTTTACATGGTGGCAGCAGGTGCCTGCCTGACCCAAAGTAGTGTAAAGCCTCATGAGACTTGGACACATGCGTGATATTTCGCTCAGCGGGCATGTCTGCTGACAATTAATCAACCATTTAAGGCAATTAAAAGGACAATTGAAGACAGTGTTACGCTGCCCTCCTGATTTTACAAACATCGCCTGGGCGACTTGGGCAGGCGGCAATTCCATTTTTTCACTTTTCCCTCCAAAGCTGGGAAAAGACGACTGGAGCACTGGCTGGATGAACTGTTAGGATTTCAGGGAAGAGTTTGTAGCTGCTTCATTGCTCGTATTTCATTCCTTTTGCTGTGGTTTCTGCTGAACTGTTTGCATTGGAAGGTCTTTTTCAGCTCTCTCTGGTTCTCCTGCTTTTCCTGCAGGATTTCTAACGCGTGCACCCTCCAGTGCACAAGACAGAGCCTGCTGTGGCACTGGATCCATGTGCAGTGCACCACATTATACCTGCTGACCTGGTCTGCCACCTTTGACCAGGCTTTCTTTGTCTGGTGTGGTGGCCTCTTCTTGCCATCTTGCTATTCCGCATATGCCCAACTGGCACTTACTGTTTCCACTTAGGCACTCGTCTGAGACGCGGGGGAGGGGAGGGGGGAAGGGGGGTGTAGTGGTGGTGAGGGGTGGCGGGGGGGGCGGGGGGGTGGCGGACAGAGTGCCCACCAGCATTGCCCTCCTGCCTGGTGTGCCCAATGGGTGCTGTGAACATAACAGCTGCTAATGTTTAGACTCTCTCTTGGACAGCTCCCTGAGGTTCCTCCTAAGCTCCTATCAATCTTCAGGGAGCTGCTCTGCTCTATTTCAGGCCCCTGCCAGGTCCCCATTGGACCCAGTGCCCAACAAGCTCCCACCCCCACCCGCAGTGCTGAACCTATATCTGGCCATGTTTCACACTGGCCAACACTTAATTAGCCAGCCAGCGTAGAATTGCGTGTCAGCTGCGATCACGGCTGAAAAAGGAAAGCACGGCCACTTCCAGGCCCACTGATTGCACACGCATGACTTGTGCAAAGTTCAGATCTGTTTGTGTGTGAGAGAGAGTGTATGTGCACGTGGACATGTGCAAGTGTGCGTGACCCACTCTCACGCTGGGTGAGTGAGTGAGTATCCTGAGATTGGGAGAGAAGTGGACACACATTCTCTCACACTCTAATGGTCATCTGTTTGAATTGCTCTATTTTTTCCAAGTGATCAATTTATTGCTTTCACATTGCTTTTTTTGTTCAGCAAGTTGTTTCTCTTGTTTAAAACTCCCTTTTTTGAAAACATTCATTCCTAATCTTATGCTGAACCTTGGGGTCAATCTTTCCCAAAAAATTCTAAGTCCCAAATGAGTGTGAAAACGGGGGAGTTTCAGATCTGTTTTCTCGGCGAGGCCACAAATCCAATCTTACACCACTCTGTGCAAAAAATATTGCTAAACCTGTTTCCCACCAGCAGGGGGATGGGGCCTAAGCTCACTGAAAGCCGGCAGCTCACAGCAGAGGGTGGAATTGTGCATGCTTTGATTTTTGATTTGATTTGATTTATTGTCACATGTATTAGCATACAGTGAAAAGTATTGTTTCTTGCGCACTATACAGACAAAGCATACCGTTCATAGAGAAGAAGGAAAGGAGAGAGTGCAGAATGTAGTGTTACAGTCATAGCTAAAGGTGTAGAGAAAGGTCGACTTAATGAGAGATAGGTCCATTCAAAAGTCTGATGGCAGCAGGGAAGAAGCTGTTCCTGCGTCGGACCTCAAACTTTTGTATCTTTTTCCCGACGGGAGAAGGCGGAAGAGAGAATGTGCGGGGTGCGTGGGGTCCTTAATTATGCCGGCTGCTTTGAACATAAGAACATAAGAAATAGGAGCAGGAGTAGGCCATCCAGCCCCTCGAGCCTGCCCCGCCATTCAATAAGATCATGGCTGATCTGACGTGGATCAGTACCACTTACCCGCCTGATCCCCATAACCCTTAATTCCCTTACCGATCAGGAATCCATCCATCCACGCTTTAAACATATTCAGCGAGGTAGCCTCCACCACCTCAGTGGGCAGAGAATTCCAGAGATTCATCACCCTCTGGGAGAAGAAGTTCCTCCTCAACTCTGTCTTAAACTGACCCCCCTTTATTTTGAGGCTGTGTCCTCTAGTTTTAACTTCCTTACTAAGTGGAAAGAATCTCTCCGCCTCCACCCTATCCAGCCCCCGCATTATCTTATAAGTCTCCATAAGATCCCCCCTCATCCCTCTAAACTCCAACGAGTACAAACCCAATCTCCTCAGCCTCTCCTCATAATCCAAACCCCTCATCTCCGGTATCAACCTGGTGAACCTTCTCTGCACTCCCTCCAATGCCAATATATCCTTCCTCATATAAGGGGACCAATACTGCACACAGTATTCCAGCTGCGGCCTCACCAATGCCCTGTACAGGTGCATCAAGACATCCCTGCTTTTATATTCTATCCCCTTCGCAATATAGGCCAACATCCCATTTGCCTTCTTGATCACCTGTTGTACCTGCAGACTGGGCTTTTGCGTCTCATGCACAAGGACCCCCAGGTCCCTTTGCACGGTAGCATGTTTTAATTTGTTTCCATTGAGGCAGCGGCAAGTGTAGACAGAGTCAATAGATGGGCGGCTGGTTTGCATGATGGATTGGGCTACATGCATGACCTTTTGTAGTTTTTTGCGGTCTTGGGCAGAGCAGGAGCCATGCCAAGCTATGATACAACCAGAAGGAATGCTTTCTATGGCGCATCTGTAAAAACACAGAACAGAGAGATCTGTCACTGCCTCCCCCCTCCCCGCTATCTCTCACTTCTGTGGCCAACTGCCCAACCCCACCCCACCGCTGGCCTCCGTGGCCGATTGCCCCCCCCCCCCCCCCCCCGGCTATCGCATGCATCTGCGGCTGATCCTCCCCCCCCCCTCCCCCACACAGACCAAATGATCGTTCCCCTCCCCCCCACGCCGTTCCATTCCGGACTCGCTAATATATTTAAATCACATTTAAAATCAATTTAAATATTGAGATCAGCCCCGTGCCCTTTCCAGGCGTGAGGCTGATCTCACTGGATATCTGCTGCCGGTAAGGTCGTGATCGGCGAGAAATTAGGTGCGTACCTGAATTTTGACTCTCTTGGCCGATGGGACCTGAAGGTAAGATCGCCTCCAAAGACAAAGGGTCATCTGGACTCGAAACGTCAGCTCTTTTCTCTCTTTACAGATGCCGCCTGACCTGCTGAGGTTATCCAACATTTGGTCTTTTGGTTTCAGATTCCAGCATCCGCAGTAATTTGCTTTTCGAGATAGGAATGCAGGTTAGTGATCGGTCTGAGTACCAAAAGAAAACTGCCAGTTTTTTTTCAAAACATTCTGGTTAATTTAATGTTAGGTTGTGGAGTGAGGAATAATTTCCGAGGGTGATCTACCTCGTGGTGTGCGACTGAGTCCATGAATTGTTACCAACACACAAGTACACTTTGCTGCACTCTGACTGATTATTGCCACTAATGGAAGAAAGGAGGATAACACCATGATACTAATAATCTAAGAAGCGTTAAATGTTGCAATGGCTTCTCTGATGCAGATGGGAATCCTTCGAATCATTAAATTCTTGTTCTTCACTTTGCAGAAAGAGTAAGCACCCAATGCCCGGAAGCGTGGATGTAGTGCACGAGGTGTGACCATTATGTCATGGACTCCAGTGTAAAGGGAGGTCCAGGTGATCGTTCAAGTATCTGAAGCGCTCACAGTAGCCAAAGGTGGAATTGGAGTGTGCACAAGAGAGGGTGAATGCACACTCCCTGAATCATTTGACTGTGGAGTAGCAATGGCCATCTCCATGGCAACGCCTGTGTCTCAATTGGACCTCACCCAATTGCAGGCCCCAGTGTCCCTCAACCCAGCTGAGCCCTTTGGGGGCACCTCAGCCATGGAGGCACCGTCCCCATGCAGCTGTCGCCTCAACACTGGCCACCACTGGCAGTGGCGCTGTTGAGTCTGCCGAGCAGCTGGCCCTCTGATTGGGTGGCTACCACTTGAGCTGCAATGAAAGCGGAGACTTGGCCACCGTAGATGCTGAGCCATGGTTGGTTGCATAAGCGTTGCTCACAACTGTCATGCTGCATAGAATAGGCATAGACTCTGCTCAAAGTCCTGTGCCAAGTTGGTGCCTGACTCCGCCATGTTACCTGACATTGAGCAGAGGCTTTCTGGCAGTGCAGCATTTCAATTCATACACCCATCAGTCCTTTACTGTGATGCAAAGTCCTCAGCTGAATCTTCTGCAGCAGAACACATGCGCTGTCACCCTTCAACCATTTGGTACCTCTACTATCTACTGCCCTGTCTCATCACATGCAGATTCTAGCTCCAAGCTATCTTCAAGCATGCAAGCAGTGTCAATATCTGTGCTAATGACTGCTAGTGTGAAATCAAGTGATAGTGTGTCTTAATCATCACTGTCTTCCTATCCTTTTACAATTGCTTAGACAGATTGCAGTTCTTTGGTTTCAGAAATGAAAAAGGCAGAAGGGTTGGGTTATGAGGTTAGAGGAGAAAGTACAAAATGGGAGATCACACTATGCTTGTAAGCCAGCAGTTAGGGATAAGGAGGAAGAGGGATAAGAAAATGCATTTGGTATGAAGATACAGTAATGTAGTCTTGTTAATGGCCATGGCCTCCGCAATGACCCTTCTCTTAATGGTCAGGGTTGTCTCCTCCTCAGGGGTTGGAACATGCTGGTGTGCCTCTTTCACTTCTGTTGCCTCTGTTTGGACATATCCTATCCAGCAGGAGAGAGGGCAGTGAATCAGCGAGCTTTGTTTCAGGTGATACAGCTCGGATGATTGAAGCATTGGCAGTGTGTATAAACTGTGAGATGTGGGTGTAAGACTTGAGGAAGTGCTAAGTGTGTGAGGGTGAGGTGAAGCATATGAAATGTCAAGCATTAGTTCTGATTGATAGATGTTGTTGGCAGGTGAGTGATGGGGCTGTGGTGCATAGTGTATGAGGTTAATGATGCATTTAGCGGAATATGAAGATACATTCACTGAACCCACTGGTGTGAGCTCATTAAGCTACTTTTGGCACTGCGTCCAGGTGCTTGGGTTTACATTCCTGGCACTGGCTTCCAATGTTGTCCCTTCCCATTGCTTGTTCATTGTTTGTCTGGACAGCGTCCTGCCCCCATGAAGATACAAGACATTTCTGCTCCTTTTCATCTCTTAAACTAATCAGCCTCCCATCCACTGACTCCATCTACACTTCCTGCTGCCTCGGCAAAGCAGCCAACATAATTAAGGACACCATGCACCACAAACAGTCTCTCTTCCACCTTCTTCCGTCGGGAAAATAATACAAAAGTCTGAGAACGCGTACCAATCGATTCGAGAACAGCTTCTTCCCTGCTGCCATCAGACTTTTGAATGGACCTACCATATATTCAGCTGATCTTTCTGTACCCCCATCTGTAACTGCAACGTTATATTCTGCACCCTAATCTTTCCTTCTCCCCCATGTACTCTATGAATGGTGTGATTTGTCTGTATAGCGCAAGAAACAATGGGGAGCGATTCTCCCAGCCCGCTGGGCTGCTCCAGCAGTGCAATGGGCCAGGAGACATCAGTGGAGGCCATCCCCGCTGGGTGCCATGGCCCTCACGCATCTTTGGGGCTAAAATTTTTGGAGTAATCAGCTCCACTCTGAGGATTTAAATATTTAAATCTCTATTTCCATCCTATTAGTGGGCCTGGGACTGAAGGGGGTGGGGCCTGCCAGGGGGTCGGTGCTGCTGGTGGAGTTGTGTGTCGGGGAGATCGGGGCTGGCCTGGGGGTAGGGGAAGAGAGTTTGGGGCTTGCCCGAAGAGGCCAGCGATGGGGGGCCAGGGAGGAGGGTGAGGGGTGTCGGAGTGGCAGTGATGTGGGGTCGTGGACGGAGCCACTGCATATGCACTATGCTGCCGGCCTCTCCAGCGGGAATAGGCCCCGACCACTGATTTTCAGAGTGAATCCCATTTGGACGCTCTGCAGTGCTGAGAGTGTGGGAGATTCAATCTGAAAATCCCGCTAAAAAAAAAACCAGCGGGAGTTACTCCAGTTTTCATGCACTTAGAGATTTTTTTGGGAGAATCGCCCCCAATACTTTTCACTGTATCCCAATACGTGTGAAAATAATTAATCAAATCAAATCAGTGCTGGAAAACCTGGGGCCCGCTAGGTCTCATGGTCAGACACTCAAACAAATCAAACAAAAATTCATTGTAGATGGGAATGTAGGTGTCCTGTGGTGCAGCACTGTCCCTGTCTCTGAGTCAGAAGCTTCAGGTTCAAGTCTGTTGGCCAAGGAAGGTGCATTCATAACGTGGCCAAACAGGTTGAGGGTCAACTTGCAAATCCTTCCAAACACGCCAATGGCTGGCGGTAAGAGTGGGAGAGACGTAAAGTAACTAAGCCAGTGCTCAAGAGTGGGCTGAGCAAATCCAAATCCATTCCTTGCTTGCTCCAAAAACCAAATTCATAATCCAATTGAATCCAATTCAAGGTCACCACAAGGGAGACAAACAAGAGCCAAGCTGACAAGATAAGACATCTTGGGCTTTATCAGATGCTTGATCTTAGCCAAAAGACCGAGAGATTCATGGTCAGCCACACTTGACGTGGAGTGACGCCCCTCAACCTATAAGCCCCTGGCGACAGACCAGTGAACGGTTCTGGGAATTACTAGCCGTGGAAACAGACTAAAGTCTGCCTTGGTGCACCAGTAGGCGCAGGAAGAGAATTGGATGGATTGGATACAGGAATGTAATTGAAAACTCTCAATTATTCACCTTACTGGCCAAGCAAGTTGATTGGCATTGCATTAACAATTATCACATTGTTAAAAGGGTACTTAGGCTATAACGATCAACTTTTTATGATGATTATAATTATTAACTTGCTGTGGCGAGTTTATGGGCAATTAACGTGCACATCCAGCAAATTTCTAAAAATAACAAGGAAGGTAAGGGTCAGACTCCTTTTGTGGAGGGCAAACCCTGACGTTGGGTAAATCGACCAGTTCCAGCGATTTGCAATTCATGGCGTATTTCTTAATCCCCTGAATTTATCTGCACGTTCATAACATCATTAACACACCAATATTTTTTCTGGCAAAGAGAGCCATCCCAATGACTCTCTTTCCCCCTGTCTCTGGGCTAGCTACTTGTGCGCTGAAGCCCTGGGAGGCATTTGCAGCAAAGACTCCTCAGGGTCATAGGTTAAGGAGAGCTGGGTTGTGTTACAAGCACCATTAAGTTAATAGAGATCTGAAATTAGACTTGAGCCTGGAGGTTTTTGTTTGCTATCAGATGCAGAACATAATATTAGTAACCGGGATCAGTACTCATATTATAGTCTTGTCTGCTTTATGTAAATATTTGGATAAACAGAACATGTTGCATGATATGAAGTTGTTTTCATTAAGAGGATTTTGCTATATTCTATTATGGTGTGGATGCCAGCTGCCAGTGTGATTTCTTGATGCTGAAGGTTATGTTTACAGCCCTCCAAGGATTTATAACACTTTAGGATTGTGTAAGATCAACTCTGTATTGTCAATAACCTATTGCAAATGACACATTAAACCACTTGTCCTGTCAATACAAACCTTGGTTGATAGGTCAGCATTTCACTGAGAAATCTGCTGCCTTCCTGGCTTCTCTGGAAATCCAAGCAGCACTCACTTTAGATTACCTTTTACATAGCTTTGAAAATTTAACTTGATTGAAGTTAAGTTTGAGTGTGATACAATGGCCGGCATTCTCCGGTCTCGCAAACCCACACTATCGCTGCCAGCGAGAATGGAGAGCCAAATCTCCATTCACTGCAGCGGGACTGGAGAATCCCAGCCACAGGTGAGGTTGGAGAATTCCAGTCAGTGTAACATATCCATTGATGATAGTTCTGCATGCATCTCAACACGGCACGGTGGCACAGTGGTTAGCACTGGTGCTTCACAGAGCCAGGGATCCAGGTTTGATTCCTGGCCTGGATCACTGTCTTTTTAAAAAAGTTTATTTATTAGTCACAAGTAAGACTTACATTAACACTGCAATTAAGTTACTGTGAAATTACCCTAATCGCCACAGTGTGGCGTCTGTTCGGGTCAATGCACCTAACCAGTACGTCTTTCAGGATGTGGGAGGAAACCGAAGCACCCGAAGGAAACCCACGCAGACATGGGGAGAATGTGCAAACTCCACACAGACAGTGACCCAAGCCGGGAATCAAACCTGGGCCCCTGGCGCTGTGAGGCAGCAGCGCTAACCACTGTGCTACCGTGCCACCCTATGATCACACAGATGCCTCTTTAATCTAATATTTTCTTGCCTCTACCCCATATCCCTCTATTCCCTCCCTATTCATGTATCTATCCAGATACCTCTTGACCGTTGTTATAGAATTGCTTCCACCACCTCCTCTGGTAATGCGTTCCAGGCATTCACCACCCTCTGTATGAAAACCTTGCCCCTTACATCTCATTTAAACTTTCCCCCTCTCACTCTCAACCGATGCCCCCGAGTAATTGACCCTTTGATCCTGGGAAAAAGATTCTGACTATCCACTCTATCCAAGCCTGTCATAATCTTGTAAACCTCTATCAGGTCCCCCCTCATCCTGCGACGCTTCAGTGAAAACAATCCATGTTTGTTCAACCTTTTTTCATAGTCCATATCCTCCAAACCAGGAAACATCCTGGTAAATCTCTTCTACACCGTTTCCAATGCATCAACGTCCTTCCGGTAGTGTGGTGACCAGAGTTGCACACAATGCTCCAAATGCGGCCTAACCAAAGTCTCATACAGCTGCAACATGACTTTCCAATTCCTATACACAATGCCCCGATTGATGAAGGCCAGGATGCCATCCGCCTTCTTGCCCACCTTGTCCACCTGAGTTGCAACCTTCAGAGAACTGTGGATCTGCACACCCTCTGTATGCTAACATTTCTAAGGTTGATGCATTGGAAACGGTGTAGAAGAGATTTACCAGGATGTTTCCTGGTTTGGAGGATATGGACTATGAAAAAAGGTTGAACAAACATGGATTGTTTTCACTGGAGCGTCGCAGGATGAGGGGGGACCTGATAGAGGTTTACAAGATTATGACATGCTTGGATAGAGTGGATAGTTAGAATCTTTTTCCCAGGATCAAAGGGTCAATTACTCGGGGGCATCGGTTGAGAGTGAGAGGGGGAAAGTTTAAATGAGATGTAAGGGGCAAAGTTTTCATACAGAGGGTGGTGAATGCCTGGAACACACTACCAGAGGAGGTGGTGGAAGCAAATTCTATAGCAACCATTTACTGTATAGTTTCCTTCTGCAGTAGACCTTCCAAATCACATCACCTCACATTTGTCTGGGTTAAAATCCATCGTGTGGAGATGCCGGCGTTGGACTGGGGTAAGCACAGTAAGAAGTCTCACAACACCAGGTTAAAGTCCAACAGGTTTATTTGGTAGCAAATACCATAAGCTTTCGGAGCACAGCTCCTTCGTCAGATGGAGTGGATATCTGTTCTCAAACAGTGCAAACAGACACAGAAATCAAATTACAGAATACTGATTAGAATGCAAATCTCTACAGCCAGCCAGGTCTTAAATGTACAGACAATGTGGGTGGAGGGAGCATTCAACACAGGTTAAAGAGATGTGTATTGTCTCCAGACAGAACAGCTAGTGAAATTCTGCAAGTCCAGGAGGCATCCAGAGGAGATGCCGTAGCTTCTCCGCTCCGGGGAAGTATTGGACGACGAAGGGTGCTCTGTCCACCGTGTCCCGTGTTTGTCTTCTGAGGAGGTCGGTGCGGTTTTTCGCTAAAATCCATCGGCCATCTTTCAGCCAAGGTTTCCAGCTGATTAATATCCTGCTGTATCTTCTGACAATCCTCCTCACTATATTGCTATACCCCCAGTTTTTGTATCATCTGCAGATTTACTACATTTTCCTCCAAATCATTTATATATGTTACAAACAACAGAGGCCCCAGCACTGATCCTTGTGGAACATGGCTTGTCACAGACCTCCAATTAGAAAAGTGCCCTTCCACTGTTACTCCCAAGCCAGTTTTATATCCATCTTACCAGCTGTCCAAAATCTGTGTGATAATATTAAATAAACCTCTGATAGATTTGAGTGAAAGTATTTTGTACTCATTTATTTTGCTCATTTCAAATAAACAGGTTAATTTGTCATTTATTATTGTAACATCTCGGAATGTCCCCAAGTACTTCACAGTCTTCCATTGCCCCTTTATTTCTGAATATATGATCTTTCAACTAACTGGAAATGTTGTCATTTGAAATGAGAGCAAACACAGGCTGCTTAAAAATGCGAGGCCATCTTTCAAGTTAAAACTGAAAACCAAATGACCCTCAGGGGAGTGTGAAGAAAGACACATTTCCTATAATTCAGCGACCCATCAAAACTCATCACTGTCTAAGGAACAGACTTAAAAATGCAAAGTACTGGTTATTGAAACAATGACTGCCATGGATAGACACACCCAAACCCTCTTGGAAATACACAATGGGTGAAGTATTTCATTGCAAGACTGCCAGCCAGAGAGATTGCTCAAAGGTTTTCAGCAGAGGAAACAGGCTGAAGGCTGGGCTCTCTCTCTCTCTCTCTATCTCTCTGTTTTGGAAGAAGCACATTACCCCTTTCTAAAATCAACATTACTAGAAATCTGCCAGCGAACGAAGATCTTGTAATAATTACAATATCTTCGAGATCTGACCATATCTACGAAACCAGCTAATCCAAATCGCTGCAACGGTTAAAAACCTATACCTCCAGGGCAATCAAAAAACACTTCACCATTTTAACTTGCTTTCCATCAAGTTTAATGTTTAATAAATTTGCTTTCTTTGACTCAAGAAAACCAGGTCTGATTAGTTCCTTATTGCTCGCTACCTAAATCGTTTAAATGCACTCTGATTTGGAAAAGGCATATTCTCGCAAGAAAGAAATTTAAATCTTTGTTGGGACCAGCTGAGGAGGTTAAATAGAGGGGAGCCAGTCATAACAAGTCAATTCATTAATTTTGAAGCATAGTCACTGCTGTTAGGTAGGCAAATGCAATAAACAATTTTCACACAATAAGGATCCATGAAAAATGTGGCCAATTGTAGTGGTATTGTCTAAGAGAGATATCTTTGGTTAGGACACAGTGGAAACCACGCCCCCCCCCACCCCCCCCCCCCCCCCCCCCGCTTTTCTTTCTAATCCACGTTTTACACTGAGCTGAACAAGTTTAAAATCTTTTCAACAAAGTGACATTCCTTCACGACTGAAGTAAAAACAGAAAATGCTGGAACCACAATCGCTGGAATTCTCCGATCTCGCACGCCTCGCTGCCACTGCCAGCAGACTGGAGAATTTGGCGCTCAGCCAAATCTCCGTGCACAGCAACGGGACTGGAGAATCCCAGCTGCGGGTGAGGTTGGAGAGTTCCACCAACATTTTCTGGGATTGTTTCAAAGGTCCACTTTTTTGTTGTTTGACTGGATTGAAATGTCAATATATGGAATAAAATAGAATATGTTGGAAATACTTATCAGGTCTGCGGAGACAGAAAACAGGGTTAATGGATTGGATTTCACCACAGGTTTCCCAACATTGGGAATAAAAGCAGGTTCCTAAACCTCGCTGGCCAGTCACAGAACCGCCTCAGCAATTTTACCACACATGGTTTCTAAATGGCTGCCTGAGGGCTGGCCATCTGATTGAGGACAGTGGGCACGCTCCTGGTACTGACCCAATCAGAGAGATTAGCAGCTCTGAGGCCTCAGAGGGAGAGATGGTTGCTGTTGAGGCACACAGGAGACCTCAAAGGTCCAGCAAGTTCAAAATTCATGGGGTGAGGGTCAGAGAACTCCCTCATAGAATCATAGAATCCCTACAGTACAGAAGGAGGCCATTCAGTCCATCAAGTCTGTATTGGCCGCAATCCCACCCAGGCCCTATTCCCGTAACCCCACACAGTTACTCTGCTAATCCCCTTGACACGAGGGTCAATTTAGCATGGCCAATCAGCCTACCCTGCACATCTTTGGACTGTGGGAGGAAACTGGAGCTCCCAGAGGCAACCCACACGGGCACGGGGAGAGAGTGCAAACTTCACACAGACAGTGACCCAAGCTGGGAATCGAACCCGGGTCTCTGGCGCTGTGAGGCAGCAGTGCTAACCACTGTGCCACCGTCCCGCCCTCCAGGGAGATTAATGGGGCCGCAGAGGCTGTCTTCCCCGCCCATAGCTCCATCCTGGTGCTTTGATGGGCCCCCGACTTCCTCAGGGAGACCGTCTGCATTAAGTTGGCAGCCTGTAATGGATGGTGGGGGGTGGTGAGGGGAGTGGGGGGATGAGGAGGGTGGGAGGGGGGGCACCCTACATTTGGTACAATACTGACAGCTCCATAAAAATGCCCTACACGGGACCTTTTAAATGTGGTAATCGGCTGCCCACCTCTTTGGAGCAGGCAGCCACTCTAGCTGCTGCTGCTGGGGTGTGTACATGCTGGTCCAACAAAGCTACACACTATTTTACTGCACTTGCCCACCTCCCAGCCTGCCACCTGGGGCCTTTCATCAGAACTGGGAACAGTTAAAGGAGTGAGGGTGGGAGGGCAGAAGAACAGAAACGCCAGAATTCTACCGCCCGCCTGCCACGAGAACCGGAGCGGGAGAGGGGCAGACAATAGGAAGGCCCGTGGACCTCGGGCGGGATTTTCCAGTCTCGGATCGAGCAAGACCATAAAATCCCACCCAAAGGAAGGTCTACGAAAGGAAGGATGACAAAAAGGTCGACCCTAACCCAGCCCTTCCATTTTGTGCTGCAACCCCCCCCCATCCACTCCATCCCCCTCTAATCTCTCACATCACTTGATTAAAAATTATTGCACATCTAATTTCAAGTTTTGATGATAGGTTCTGATTCTATTTCTCTCCACAGATGCTGCCAGACCTACTGAGTATTTCCAGCATTTCTATTTCCCATTTTCAGTATCCAAAGTATTTAGCTTCTGTAATCTAGAATATGAGTAGGTGTTTCCAATTGTTTATACGCTGATCTATCATTTACGTAACCCTACCGCCCTGTGTCTTCCCTCCATTCATTGCAAAGGACTGGAAAACCAGAGGCTGGCGAACATACAAGCAGAAAACCCTGCCTGCTGTGCTCAAGTCACAGAGTGAGGCTTGAACCTGCAATATTCTGATACAGAATCCTGAGTGCTATCATTGCTGACAGTTGCCTCAGATCCACATGCCTATTTTATATGGTAATGTCTTACTTACCCCACTGCCATTTCAAGGTTTGCCATAATTCCATGTAGAAAATTAAGCTTGGGTGAATCTGAGCACTGAATCTTAAAAGTCAAGTCCTCTCTTCTTTCCCTTTTATCCATCTGTTAGAGGAAAACAAGTGTGAGAGAGAGATCCAATACTCCTTTCACAACCAACGGATAATTGATGACTTGTGGCAGCAACTTCTCCTGCTCATGCTAACATTTACTGAGATTTATTTTCCTTCCTGAGCAAATGTACCTGCACATTCTTGATCAATTGGGCCAGTGGGCTGACGAATGGCAGATGGAGTTTAATTTAGACAAATGCGAGGTGATGCATTTTGGTAGATTGAACCAGGGCAGGACTTACTCAGTTAATGGTAGGGCGTTGGGGAGAGTTACAGAACAAAGAGATCTAGGGGTACAGGTTCATAGCTCCTTAAAAGTGGAGTCACAGGTGGACAGAGTGGTGAAGAAGGCATTCGGCATGCTTGGTTTCATCGGTCAGAACATTGAATACAGGAGTTGGAACGTCTTGTTGAAGTTGTACAAGACATTGGTAAGGCCACACTTGGAATTCTGTGTGCAATTCTGGTCACCCTATTATAGAAAGGATATTATTAAACTAGAAAGAGTGCAGAAAAGATTTACTAGGATGCTACCGGGACTTGATGGATTGAGTTATAAGGAGAGGCTGGATAGACTGGGACTTTTTTCTCTGGAGCGGAGGAGGCTGAGGGGTGATCTTATAGAGGTCTATAAAATAATGAGGAGCACAGATCAGCTAGATAGTCAATATCTTTTCCCAAAGGTAGGGGAGTCTAAAACTAGAGGGCATAGGTTTAAGGTGAGAGGGGAGAGATACAAAAGTGTCCAGAGGGGCAATATTTTCACACAGACGGTGGTGAGTGTCTGGAACAAGCTGCCAGAGGTAGTAGTAGAGGCGGGTACAATTTTGTCTTTTAAAAAGCATATAGATAGTTACATGGGTACGATGGGTATAGAGGGATATGGGCCAAATGCTGGCAATTGGGATTAGCTTAGGGGTTTAAAAAAAAAAAGGCGACATGGACAAGTTGGGCTGAAGGGCCTGTTTCCATGCTGTAAACCTCTATGGCTCTATCCCACGATCCATCCCACCCCTCTCGCTGTCACTCAGCTGTGGTCTGGGATCCAGCGATGACCGTAGGCCTCAGGTGGGTGTTACACTAGCAGCAGCCACCAAATGTTTATTTCCATCCCTTCTGCGTATGCTGATTGCATTTAAACTCATTCAGTCTGCACACATTGCTCACGTTTATTTTATTCAATGCACTCATTATTTATATTCACTCTGCATGCACTGGTCTGTATTTGATGGAGGAGACGAGTTAAGTCCTGCATCACCTCTTTAGGGAAGGCCCATTGAAATAAGTGCCTGCGCCTTCCCCAGGATCAAGGACCCCAAGGGCAAGGAGTCTTGCCTCCCGAGAGTGGCCAGTCACTCAGACGCTGTTGGCTATATTGAGTGGCAGCGCCAGTGGGGGAGGTGGTGGTAGCTGCTGGCATGACACCCACCCAAGTACTAGGATCGCTGCTGGATCCCAGGCCATAGCTGATTGATGGTGGGAGTGGGAATGTGGCTTGGGTGAGGGGACTGACAGCAAGGGTAGTGTTTGGCTGTCAGTGGAGCCCCTCCCTCCCTGCTGTCAGGTTCTTTGATCAAGCACCATACATCTTTGAACGAGGGGCCCCATAAGGAGCCTGCAAGCAATCTCGCACAGGTTAGTACCAGCATTGGCAGGATGGGACCCTTCCATGGGCAATTAATGTTTATTTAAAAGCCTCAACAAGGGCCTTCCTGCCATGGGTTTAATTGGGGTGGAGGCATGGTCCCAACCTCCCACCAACAAACCTGCCATAGGTGAAGGCATTAAATTCTGCCCACTGTTCAGGTTCATTCTCATTCACCCTGCGTACACTGCCTGTCTTTACTTTCATTGAACTTGCACTCACTGCTAATTTTTCTTGTCATGTTTTAAATCTATTTACCGGATACAATGACCTATTTCCAAACATCTTTATAATTGTGTGGTGGCTTCTATGACAGAGTCATGGCCACTAAAATGCTGCACGTCTGCATATTCAGTCCAGATGAAGGCATGGGGTGTCCACGTTAATGTGGAAACTTTCTCCCTCTCCAGACAATGAGCTGTCTGTTCCCCTTGTTTATTCCTAATGTGGAGTTGCCGGCGTTGGACCGGGGTAAGACTAGTAAGTAGTATCACAACACCAGGTTAAAGTCCAACAGATTTATTTGGTAGCACAAGCTTTTGGAGCGTTGCCTCTTCATCAGGTGATTCACCTTGTTTATTCCTAAAAAGCCTTTAACTATTTGTCCTGGTGCATCACAATAGTTCCACTCTGCATTTCCCTTACGTCTTCCATTTGGCCAGCAGCAATGGAACCATTGTGCCCACTGCAGTACTCCATTGTCTCAGTCAGAGTAGTGTCCATTTTTACTTTAAATGAACGCAAATTTATGTCTTCCCTTGGCAATCCCTGTAGACATTTGAAAGAGGATTTGCTGCAACTTTGTAATGGTCCGTGATTTCAATTCGCACTTTTCAGTGTTTTGCAGGATTCGTTACAACAGAATAACTCTTTAGCAATATTACCATTTAATTACAAGACTGGTGAACTCCACAAGGTAAAGAGAAGTCGACCGTGATTAACCAAGCACTGCAAATTGCACTAGCTCAAGAGCTAAAAATTACATATTCATGAATTCATATAGTCACACATTTCAGTGACATGTTTGCTTTAACAAGATGAAGGCAATGGCAACTGTTACTTTACTTAATGAATCACTCTGCTCAGTGCTGCAAATGAAACATTTGACATATAATTCATCAACATGGTCATAAATTCTATATAAATTGATCTAGTTGCCCATATGTTAGGTTTACAAGAATTCAATGTAGGGAAGAAATTCCCATGGAAAACCTCAGGCAAAACCACCCTTGGGTGGTGGGGAAGAACAGTGTTAGACTTCACCTCATTGACACATTTATGTAATTAATAAAGTTTAAGTTACCAAATTCTACTGTACATAAGTTTAGTGGTGAAAAGTCTGAATTTGTATGTATTATTAGAATGTTAAGAAGTTTTTCAGCTGACATCTCTTTTAAGAGTGAAATATTGCAATGTAGGTTTTGAGGAGAAAAATCTGAGGTTGTAGTTGGGACACATGTTATAGAGTCATAGAGGTTTACAGCATGAGAATAGGTCCTTCGGCCTAACTTGTCTATGCTGTCCGGTTTTTACCATTAAGCTAATTACAATTGCCCATGTTTGGCCCATATCCCTCTATATCAACGTTACCCATGTTGCATTAGGGCTCCAGTGAGTCTAGAATTAGCAGTAAATGGATGCCCAAAGTGGGATGCTAATAGGCTACAAGGGTGGGCTAGAATTGTAAGAAAATGATAGGGAATTGTAAGAATTGTAAGAAAATGTTAGTTTAAGAACATAGGAGTTAGGAATTGGAGTTGGCCATTTGGCCTTTTTACCTGCTCCACCATTCAATGGGATCATGGCTGATCTTGTTGTGGTCCGAACTCCTCTTTCCTATCTGCCCTCATTCCCTTTGACTCCCTTATCTATCAATTGTTGTAGGGAAGTCATAAGTACTTCTCTCATTGGTGAAGAATTGTAAATATAGGGTGTGCATTGAGGTTAGGCTAAAGTACAAATCCATGAGCTCACCTTCCATTGGGCAGGAGTTTAAATATTTGGGAAAAGTTATTAACTGTATTTGGACAGATGGTCAGACTTGGGCCAAATGTTGCAAAGGTTTCCTGACATAAAGGACGTTTAAACAAGAGAGCAGCACTGGCAGCTTTGCATTTGGCTCAGGAGACTTGTTAACAGGGGGCTTTTATCGGGAGACAGTGGGCAGTTAATAATTGCACCAGACCTAGAATATTGTGTGCAGTTTTGCTGTCCTTATCTGAGGGATGATGTCCTTGCTATAGAGGGAGTACAGCAAAGGTTTACCAGGCTGATTCCTGGGATGGCAGGTCTGTCATATGAGGAGAGACTAAGTCGGTTAGGATTATATTCATTGGAGTTTAGAAGAGTGAGAGGAGATCTCATAGAAACTTATAAAATTCTAACAGGACTAACCGGTAGATTCGGAAAGAATGTTCCCAATGGTGGGGGAGTCCAGAACTAGGGGTCATAGTTTGAGGATAAGAGGGAAACCTTTTAGAACTGATGTGAGGAGAAATTTCTTCACTCAGAGGGTGGTGAATGTGTGGAATTCATTATCACAGAATGTAGCTGAGGCCAAAATGTCTGATTTCAGGACGAGATTAGATTTAGCTCTTGGGGCTAAAGGGATCAAGAGATATGGGGGAAGGGGGATAAGGATAGTGAATTCAATGATCTGCCATGATTGAAATGAATGGCGGAGCAGGCTCTAAGGGCCGAATGGCCTACTCCTGCTTTTAGTTTCTCCGTTTCTATGTAAATTAGTGATTGTCCTTTTTGCCAATAAGGTTTTCTCCAACAAGAATTGTCTTCCTCTGACATTTAGTATAGAATTTAAATCCCAACTATGAAATAGTGGGTGGGATTTTCCTAAAGAATGATGAAGGGCTGGATTCTCCACCCTTGCCCGCGATTGGGATTTGCCGGCCCTGCTGCAGTGGATGGAGATTTAGTTGAGTGCCAAATTTTCCATTTCAACTGGCAGCAGTGGTGGAGTGTGAACGACTGGAGAATCCTGGCCTAAGTTCATCTTGAGTGAGAAAGCAAATGTGATTTACGTTGGCATGTCCAATGGGTCCCCTGTCATGCCCCCTCTTCATGACCTTCTTACTGCATCCTCCCACTTCCTGACCCCCTTCCTGTTCCCATCAGGGTCTATCCCCCTCAGGTCCCAAACACCCTTCTGGCACTGTCCTGGGCACCCTGGCGCAGTGCCAATGTGGCAGTGCACATCTGGCAGTGCTCACCTGGCACTGCCTGGGTGCCAGTTGACACTGCCAGATGGGCACTGCCCACCCATGTCCCCTACCACCCTGGGGCTTCAATGGCCCCTGAGCCCCCCGGCGTGGCCATCACATCTAATCTCTGTTTGTGGAGACCAATCGTGATTCACGCCAGATTCCCACTGCATCCAAGGGTCGGAGAATCCCAAGAGCAAGGAGAATTTAGCCTCAAACAGAGCAGGCATATTTAAATATTTAATATTTAAATGCTTATTTAAATATGCCAATCTGGTTCCTGCCCTCACTGGGTGGGAACCAGATTGTATCTGGACATGGTGGATTGGAGAATTCCAATGGAATTTGTGCCAACGTTGAATGCATTTGACCCCACACCTGCAATTCTCCAATCCCACTTCACCCCAACGCGATTTGTGCCGGGCACAATGTGGCCGCAATGTTGAGGAGAGTCGATTGGCTTTACACCCTGTTCAATTTCTCCTGAATACATGTGTCGAGACAGATGAATCAGTGAGGTAGATTTTGATTTTGTGTGGTTGTGTAAAATGGGTGATAATAAGCTGACAGCCTGTTTACATTCCTCTTGATGTTTATTTTCATGGTAGTAAAAATTGGGAGAAATGTTAAGCAGGCGGCTGACTCATTATTACACACACAGCAAATTGCAGAAGTCAATATATGTGCCAGTGGGTTAACTCATATAGACCATAAAGGTGCCCGATCTAACCCATAGCTTGTGTTGATCTACCTCATCTCAGTTGCATCTCGAACAAAAGAACTAGCAACAGCAACTGGAATTTAGTGCGGGTAATGGCGACGGACAGCTGGACGGTTTTAATTTGGAAGCGAGGTCAACCCAAGAGTGTGGCGATGCCGGCGTTGGACTGGGATAAGCACAGTAAGAAGTCTCACAAGAGGTTTATTTGGTAGCATAAGCCACAGGCTTTTGGAGCACAGCCCCTTCATCAGGACATTGAAAGAGGAATCACAGGCCGAAATCTCAAACATCACGTCTAGATCAGACAGAGTCATATTCCTTGGGACCTCAATATCAGCGGACTTTGAATCCAGAATGAGAAATGATTGTCCAGTCTGTCGATTTGAAAAGATTTGAAATGTCAGTGTGAGTGAAAAAGCATCAACACACTGCCACACTTGAGTGAGAGTGTTCCAATGCACTGACTAAAGAGCTTTAACCAGTTACACAGTCTGAATAAATATCACACCATTCAAAAAAAAACTGGAATTTATAAAGAACCGCTTGACATCGTAAACGATTCCAAGGTGCTTTGGAGCTTCAGCATAAAAAATTGACACCAAGCTACATAAGATTACATCAAACAGCTGGCCAGAAGCTTGGTTCAGGGAATAGGATGTAAAGAGAATTAAGGGGCCAGTGTGTATATGGGAAATTGGAAGAAGTCTAGGACACCAGAGGTAACGGTGTGGGAGCAAGAGTAGAAGGCATTGCAAGTGATTTTCTAGCTGCTACCAGATTGATAATAATGGAACCAGGCAAGTGCCACAAGCACAGTCCCATACATCTGAATGACAGGAGAGGTGTTGGAGGAAGATGGCACAGTCAACTGTGTCAAAGTCTGCAGACTAGCCAACAAGGAAGAGGAGTGATTATTTACTCTTGGCACTGTCAATCTGTGACCTTAATATGAACCATTTTGGGAGGAGTGAGAACCTGATTGGAAGGATTCGAACATAGGCCGGAATTTTACTGTCCCGCCTGCCAAGGGAATCGGAGCAGGCAAGGGGTGGACCACAGAAAGATCTGTTCACCTTGGGCGGGATTCTATGGTTTCGGGACGAGCGGGGCCATAAAACCCTGTCCATAGAGTTCCAGGAAAGGAGGATATGAATTTGTGTGGTGACATTAAAGGACTTTGAAGAGGAAAGGGAGGCTGAAGCTGGGTTGATAGTTTGCAATCATGGAGATGGCAGAAAATGAGCCAGATTTCCTGCATCCGATTGCGAGGCAATATGCATTTTTGGAAGTGGGTTTGGTTTTTATCCACCGCCACCTTACCCTCAATCCCTCTTGCCCCTCTTCACTGTATATGGTTGACTATACTGATAACCGAGGGTGTATTTTATGAGTCTTTGCACAAGGCAAAGTATCAATTCCAATGTGGCAAGGATATAGAAAATTGGGGGAACACTGCCTGGTTTTCTGCACCCATAACAGGTCAGGTACTTTGTCATAGATTAGGATCTGGAAAATACTCTTACCAGTTGGAAAGTTTATCCATACCAGTTGGAAAGTCTACCCTTACCAGTTGGAAAGTCTATCCATACCAGTTGGAAAATCTACCCTTACCAGTTGGAAAGTCTATCCATACCAGTTGGAAAGTCTACCCTTACCAGTTGGAAAGCCTGCCCTTACCAATGAAGAATAGAGACAGGAGGTTACTGTGGAACCTACCCCTTGGCATCAGTCAATGCTTTCAAAAAAGGAAAGTATATTTAACATAAAGCAAACAGATTTTTTTGTAAAATTGGGTAGAGGTGAAAACTGATGGATGGAATACAAATTCCATTCAGATGATGAAGAAATATTGAATTAATAAAAGCTGTGAATGTAATTAGTGAAGCAGCAAAAAGACACGGCAAAACAATGGAAAGTGTGGGAAAAAGGCAAGTAATCAAAATATAAACAGCTGTAAATGTGACAATTGGTAAATTAAGCAGAAAATGCAGGAAATACACAGGAAATATATCATTGCCCAAAGAAATGGTCAACACTTGGTGCATCAAACTATAGTTTGATTCATCACTAAATGACATAGTCATCCATGTCATTTATATAAATTACATAGAAGGCTATGTGGGGGTAGGATCTGAAACCAAAAGAGAAAATGCTGGAAAATCTCAGCGAGTCTGGCAGCATCTGTAAGGAGAGAAAAAAGCTGACGTTTCGAGTCCAGATGACCCTTTGTCAAAGCTAAAAGACATAGAAAGTGGGAGATATTTATACTGCAGGGTGAAGGAATGAAAGATGAGTCATAGCCACAGAAACCAGGGGAAAAGGCTGCTAATGGCAGTCCATAGAGAGAATAAAAGGTGTGAATGGCCAAACAGCAGAGAAGCTAAAATCAGAGGGTATGCGGTGACAGATGCAGTACGTGGGGGTGGGGGGGGGGGGGGGGGGGGGGGGAATGGGCGGAAGAGAGGTAAAAGTTAGAAAAGAGGGGAAGCAAAGGGGGAGCAAAGGTAAGGAAAGGGGGGATAAAGTAGGGGGAAAGAGTGGGGGGGGGAAGAAAAATGAAGAACGACAATAAAGAAATAAAAGGTAGAGAACAGTAAAAAAATTTTGAATAAAATGAAAACAAAGGGGTCAAGGTGGGTAGAACTAATCATCTGAAGTTGTTGAATTCGATGTTGAGACTGGAAGATTGTAAAGTGCCGAGCTGGAAGATGAGATGCTGTTCCTCCAGTTTGCGTTGAGCTTCACTGGAACATTGCAGCAGGCCAAGGACAGACACATGAGAATGGGAGCAGGATCGTGTGTTAAAATGGCAAGCAACCGGAGGGTCAGGGGTCTGATTGTACACAGACCGAAGGAGCTCAGCAAAGCGATCACCCAGTCTACGCTTGGTCTCTCCGATATAGAGACCACATTTGAATGCAATAGACCAAATTGAAAGAGGTGCAAGTGAAACGCTGCTTAACCTGGAATGAATGTTTTGGACTTTAGATGGTGAGCATGGAAGAGGTAAAGGGGCAGGTGTTACACCTTCTGCAATTACATGGGAAGGTGCCATGAGTGGCGGGAGAGGTGTTGTGTATAGTGGAGGAGTGGACTAGGTTATCCCGGAGGGAATGGTCTCTGCGGAATGCTGACAGAGGGAGTGAAGGGAAGATGTGTTTGGTGGTGGCATCATGCTGGAGTTGGCAAAAATGGCAGAGGATTATGCTTTGCATGCGGAGGCTGGCGGGGTGAAATATGAGAACAAGGGGGACTCTATCCTTGTTCTGGGGGGGAGGGGAGGGGGTGAGGATCGTGGCGCGGGAGATGGACCGCACGCTGTTCAGGGCCCTGTCGACAACTGTAGATGGGAATCCACGGTTGAGGAAAAAGGAGCACGTATTAGAAGCACCACTTGGAAAGTGGCATCATCGGAACAAATGTGATGGAGGTGAAGGAGCTGAGAGAAAGGGATGTAGGGTGCGAAGAGCTGTAGTCCAGATAGGATCAGTAGGTTTGCGGATGACACAAAAATTGACCGGGTGGCTAAATTGAGGTTGAGGGTCTTGGGTTACAGACGGGATATAGATGAGATGGTCAAATGGGCAGATAAGTGGCAGATGAAATTTAACCCTGAAAAGTGTGAGATGATGCATTTTGGAAGGAGTAATTTGACAAGGAAGTATACTATAAAAGGACTGGCGCTGGGAAGTTCCGTAGAACAAAGGGATTTTGGTGTGTTTGTCCATAGATCTCTGAAGGCGGAAAGGCAGGTTAATAGGGTGATGAAAAAGGCATATGGCACACTCGTCTTTATCAATCGGGGTATAGATTACAAAAGCAGAGAAGTCATGAAAGAGTTGTAAAGAACTTTTGTGAAGGCCACAGCTGGAGCTGTGTGCAGTTCTGGTTGCCATATTATAGGAAGGACGTGAACGCACTGGAGGGGGTGCAGAGGAGATTTACCAAGATGCTGCCTGGGATGGAACATTTAAGTTACAAATAGAGTTGGATAGGCTTGTGTTGTTTTCTCTGGAGCAGAGTAGACTGAGGGGTGACCTGATTGAGGTGTTCAAGATTATGAGGGGCATGGACAAGGTGGATAGGGAGCAGCTGTTCTCCTTAGTTGAAGGGTCAGTTACAAAGGGACACAAGTTAAAAGTGAGGGGTGGGAGGTTTAGGGGGATTTGAGGGAAAACGTTTTTACTCAGAGGTTGCTGACGGTCTGGAATGCACTGCCTGGGAGGGTGGAGAAGGCAGAATGCCTCACATCCTTTAAAAAGTACCCAGATGAGTACTTGGCACGCCATAACATTCAAGGCTATGGGCCAAGTGCTGGCAAGTGGAATTAAGTGGACAGGTCAGGGACTTTCATGCATCGGTGCAGACTCGATGGGCCAAAGGGCCTTTTCTGCACTGTCGGATTTTGTGATTCGGTGATTCTGTGGTTCTATATTCTGAAGGATTTATGTTTGGCGCATCTACCTATCCACCTTCCATCAAGATGCCAATCTGTTTATTAAGAATCCCTGTACCATCTTCTTCGAAAAACTGTAGGGAGCAAGTACTGAAGCCAACTTTTCACTGTTAGCTGGGAGTGATTTGTGATTTATATAAACGATCTGGAAGAAGGTGTAACTGGGGTGATCAGTAAGTTTGCGGACGACACAAAATTGGCAGGACTTGCAGATAGTGAGGAGCATTGTCAGAAGCTACAGAAGGATATAGATAGGCTGGAAATTTGGGCAAAGAAATGGCAGATGGAGTTCAATCCTGATAAATGCGAAGTGATGCATTTTGGTAGAAATAATGTAGGGAGGAGCTATACGATAAATGGCAGAACCATAAAGGGTGTAGATACGCAGAGGGACCTGGGTGTGCAAGTCCACAGATCCTTGAAGGTGACGTCACAGGTGGAGAAGGTGGTGAAGAAGGCATATGGCATGCTTGCCTTTATAGGACGGGGCATAGAGTATAAAAGTTGGGGTCTGATGTTGCAGATGTATAGAACATTGGTTCGGCCGCATTTGGAATACTGCGTCCAGTTCTGGTCGCCACACTACCAGAAGGACGTGGAGGCTCTGGAGAGAGTACAGAGGAGGTTTACCAGGATGTTGCCTGGTATGGAGGGGCTTAGTTATGAGGAGAGATTGGGTAAACTGGGGTTGTTCTCTCTGGAATGACGGAGGATGAGGGGAGACTTAATAGAGGTGTATAAAATTATGAAAGGCATAGATAGGGTGAACGGTGGGAAGCTTTTCCCCAGGTCGGTGGTGACGTTCACGAGGGGTCATAGGTTCAAGGTGAAGGGGGGGAGGTTTTAACACAGATATCAGATGGACATATTTTACACAGAGGGTGGTGGGGGCCTGGAATGTGCTGCCAGGCAAGGTGGTGGAGGCGGACACACTGGGAACGTTTAAGACTTATCTAGACAGCCATATGAACGGAGTGGGAATGGAGGGATGCAAAAGAATGGTCTAGTTTGGACCAGGGAGCGGCACGGGCTTGGAGGGCCGAAGGCCAGTTCCTGTGCTGTATTGTTCTTTGTTCTTTGTTCTTGAACAGCCTTATGGGAAGTGGTGAGCCTACAGCTACGGGTCTATCAAACATTAAGATGAATAGATAGAAAATCAAGGGCCAATCGGGTGTAATTTCCTGCCATGTGACAGGTGAAATTTTCCATTTGATTTTTTGAGCTGCTCACTTGTTTCACAGCAGTAACTGGGAAGGTTGTATGTAGCCAATCCTTGCGAATGAACATGAGAACATAATTACTAGAAGCAGGAGTAGACTACATGGCTCCTCGAGCCACTTTGCTCTTCAATACCACGATGACTGATCCTCTGCCTCTCCACTTTCCTACCCACTCCCCATATCCCTTGATTCCCAGAGAGATCAAACATCTAGCACCGCCAAGAATATTCTGAGCAATGGAGCATCCACAACATTTGGGGAGAGAGTTCCAAAGATTGACAACCCTTTGAGTGAAGAAATTTCTCCTCACTCCAGTCCTAAATGATTGCCCCCTTATCCTGAGACTGTCCCCGGGTTCTATATTCCCCAGCCAAGGGAAACAATCTCTCAGTGTCTATCCTGTCAAGTCACGTCAGAAACTTAAACAAAAACAAAAAATGCTAGAAAAATTCAGATGGTTCTTGAGTGCCAAAGCAGAGTTACTCAGGACTTGAAATGTTAACTCTGTTTCTCATCCATAGATCCTGCCAGAGTGGGTTAGCTTTCCAGCATTTCTTGTTTTATTTCAGATTTCCAGTATCTGCAGTATTTTACTGCAGATACTTCAGAATTTTGTATGTTTCAATGAGATCACCTCTCATTCTTCTCAACTCCAAAGAGTATAGGCCCAATTTACCTGCTCACAGCAGGAACTGGTCTGGTGAACCTCCTTCGGATATGGAGAGTAACGTTGCACACAGCTTTGGTCCTGCAAAAGACCTGTACAATTGTGTTACGAGCAGGATGGGAGGAGTGAGCAATTTATCCAGCCCCACTACTCCACCGGTCACATAATGGGTTTAAAAATTTACTTCACTCACCAAAATGGCCATTTATTTACCTTCTTCAATTGAATTGGATTGGATTGAATTGAATTGAATTTCTTTATTATTGTCACATGTATTGGAATACAGTGAAAAGTATTGATTTTTGGGAGCTGTTACAGACAAAACATACCATTCATAGAGTACATAAGGGAGAAGGAAAGGATAGGGTGCAGAATATAATGTTGCTGTTACCGATAGGGTGAAGAGAAAGAACAGCTTTATGTGTGATAGCACCATTCGAAAGTCTGATGGCAGCGGGCAGAAGCTGTTCTTGAGTCGGTTGGTACTTGTTTTCAGATTTTTGTACCTTTTTCCCAACAGAATAAGGCAGTGGTTTCCCAAACTTTTTTCACTGGGCCGCACTTTCGGAATAAAAATTTGCTCACGCCACACCGAATTTTTTATTGATAAGAAATACATTCAAAAACTAAAAAAAAACAACTCCTGCTTGATTCATAACATAGAACACAACTACTTTATAATATGATCATGGGACATCCAGAAAGTATAAAACAATGCTTGTTTAAACCATGTTTAAATGTTTCTTTGATTGTCCTTGAATCTTCCCGCCACACTTGCCATCCTCTCTTGCCGCACCAGTGTGGCGCGCCGCACCCTTTGGGAACCACTGGAATAAGGTAAAAGAGAGTATGTCCGGGGTGTGTGGCTTTCCCGAAGCAACCAGAAGTGTAGATGGAGGCAATGGATGGGAGGCTGATTTGAGTGACAGACTGGGCTACGTTCACAACCCTTTGCAATTTCTTGTGGTCTTGGCCAGAGCAGGAGTCATACGAAACTGTGATGTAACCGGAAAGGATGTTTTCTATGGTGCATCTGTAAAGGTGGTGAGAGTTGTAGTGGACATGCCAAATTTCCTCAGCCTGCTGAGAAAATGGAGGCATTGGTGGCTTTCTTAACTATAGCGTAAGCGTAGAGGGACCAGGACAGGTTCTTGGTGATCTGAACACCTAGAAAACTGAAGCTCTCAACCATTTCCACTTTATCACTTTTGACGTAGACAGGGGCATGTCCTCCATTACGTTTCCTGAAGTCAATGACTATCTCCTTCGTTTTTTCCCTAATGTTAGACCTAGAATTAAAGAGACTTTAACCAGGCTTCCTTCAATAAACTCAGACTGATGGATATTCATAGAACAAAACTTAGTTTTTAAAACAAATTACAAGAACCAGTTAATATGCACAATTGCAATCTGGAAATGGAACTGTCTATTCCTTTTAAAAGTCCCAAGCACACACAAAAATAAACAAAGGACAAGCCAAGTAGCATCACTGCAGAGATAGTCAGATGAATTAAAGACTTTACATGAAAACCATAAAGTTCACAGGGTTTTGGTGCTGTCAATCTGGAGTTCCCTTGTGGGAAAGGAGTCCCAATAGATGCCTGTGTGTTCTCATTCAGCGTATTTATTAGTGTCACAAGTAGGCTTACATTAACACTGAAGTTACTGTGAAAATCCCCAAGTTGCCACACTCCGGTGCCTGTTCGGGTACACTGAGGAAGAATTTAGCATGGCCAATGCACTGGGGCGCCTCGGCATAGAGGATAATAGAGCCGGATTAAACTTTCTTGTCTTAGCCTCTCGGGTTTTCAAATACAAACAAGATTCCCTGAGATGAGGAGTTTTAGCTGTATATTGACAATCACCGCTTTTCAGGCAAGGCAAAGGGAGCGTAATCTGGGCAGCTTTTCCTCTTCTCAGTTCATTGTCAACTCAGTTTAGAAAGAGTTCAAAACTGAAATCACTCAACCTTTTGCCTTTGAACAGTTTTTCCCATCAATTAAAATGACTGCAGTTCAGTATGTAAGCAGCTCCCTCCCATAAAGAGCCATGCTGGTCAGTTAGCTGAAGTCAGTGGATTTCTTCGAAAAGACATGCTTGTTGACAGTCCAATGTAAACTTACGACTTTAAAAAAATTCAACTCAGCTTCCAAGTGTCCAAATAATGCAATGTCTTCCCAAATTTTAAAAGAAAATATCGTTATTGAATATGTGGTTCCAACAGTTGGAACAGGACTTCTTATATTCCAATTTCTTGCAATTAACGCCAACATGTCATTTTCCTTTTAAATTGCTTGCTGTAGCTGCATGCTAAATTCTTGTACAAGTAAACCCAAGTCTCTCTGAACATCAACATTTAGAATATTCATGCCTTTGAAGCATTATCCTGTTTTTCTGTCCTTGCTGCCAAAGTGAATAGCCTCACACTTCCCCGCGTTATACTCCATCTGCCACCTTGTGGTCCATTCATTTAACCTGTCCATATTTCTTTGCAGCTTCTTTGGATTCTCCTCAAAGTTTACATTTCCTTTGTATCATCAGCAAACTTGACTGCATTCATTATTCTCAGTCTCTTTGTCTAAGTCATTAATACAGATTATAAACCTTCATTGATCCTTGCGACAGCCTACCAATTTGAAATTGCCCTGTTTATCACTGCTCTCTTTTGTCTGTTAACCAATCCTCCATGAGCCCTTTTTTATGTACTAAGCATTTATGTGGCACCTCATCAGGATGGTGAGTAGCTTGTTGTTTGTTGTTTCTCTCTCTCCTGTCTTGAATAGTGGTCTTACATCTGCTAACTTTCAATCCTCTGAGACATTTTAGAATCTAGGGAATTTTGGAAAATTCATTATCCCTGCAGCGGGATATGGGCATTATTGGCGAGGCCAATATTCATTGTCCATCCCTAATTGTCCTTGAGAAGGTGGTGCTGAGCTGCCTTCGTGAACCGCTGCAGTCCATGTGGTGCAGGTATACCCACGGTACTGTTAAATAGGAAATTCAAAGAATTTGATCCAGTGACAGTGAAAGAACGGCAATATATTTCCAAGTCAGGATGGTGAGTGACTTTGAGGGGAATTTGCACATGGGGTTGTTCCGAGGCATCTGCTGCCCTTGTTCTTCTGGAAGGTCATGGTCGTGGGTTAGGAAGTTGCTGCCTAAGGAGCCTTGGTGAGTTCCTGCAGTGTATCTTGTAGGTGGTACACCCTACTGCCACTGTGCATCGGTGGTGGAGGGAGTGAATGTTTGTGAATGGGTTGCCAATCAAGTGGGCTGCACATCCATTATCCCTGCAGCAACCACTTTTGTATCTCAAGGATGTAGACCATCCAATGCTGGGGATTTGTTGGTCTTTAGTCCCATAAGTTTCTAATACCTCTTTTCTGCTGATATAATGATGTCCTCACTATTATCAGATCCTTAGTTCCTGCAATTTCTGGGATGTAACCTGTGTCTGGCACTTCAAAGACAAACACAAAGTATTTGTTCAATATCTCTTTCATTTCCACATCCTCCATCATCATTTCTCTTGTCGCTGCCTCCAAAGGGCCAATATTTACTTTAGCTACTCTCCTCCATGGGTGAAATTGAACAAAATTCCCTGGAATGGGCTATATCACAGGGGTGGAGGGTGCTGGAAAATGGTACGGGAGGACCTGTGTCCTGAAAGCGGGAGATTGGGTTTGAATGCAGTATGCGACGGGAAGTTTGTGGTGTGACAAAGCCATCTGCAAGTGGCGGGAATATTATGACAATTGACACACTCATTGAGATCAATTTCCATGTCTCTCACCCAAATTAAATGAAGCCATGCGAATTTTAATAGGGGACTATTGAGTGTGCTGTACCTTTGGGAAGCCGAACATCGCTGGTGATTTTCAGCCATCTTCTTTGACTTACTCTGTGAAAGTTGATCTGACTTCCATGAAAGTGAGGTCCAGGACAGAGGAGTGAGGTAATAAAAAATCTGTCAGGTAGAGAGGAGCAGCTCTGAGGTGCTGAGAGGTGGACCTTCATAGTTGAAACTCAGATCGGAGGAGTTGATGGACCGAGTCTGAAAGGGGCAGCTCCTCATATCTTCGGAGGTGATGGGCCAGAGCAGGGTCTACATCTGCAATTCTGACACTATCCAGGACAAAGCAGCCCAGTTGATTGGCAACCCATCCACAAACATTCACTCCCTCCACCACCAATGCACAGTAGCACCAGCATGTACCATCTACAAGATACACTGCAGGAAATCACCAAGGCTCTTTCGGCAGCATTTTCCAATCCCACAACCACCACCGTCTGGAAGGGCAAAGGCAGCAGATACCTGGGAACAACACCACCTGGAATTTCCGCTCGAAGTACTCACCATCCTGACTTGGAAATATACTGCTGTTCCTTCACTGTCACTGGGTCAAAATCCTTGAATTCCCTCTGTAACAGCACTGTGGGTGTACCTACACCACATGGATTGCAGTGGTTCAAGAAGGCAGCTCACCACCACCTTCTCAAGGACAATTAGGGATGGGCAATGAATACTGACCTAGCCAGCAATACCCATATCCCATAATTGAATTTTTAAAAGGAGAGTGTTGGAAGAGCAGGAATTATCCACTCAATGTGTAAAGCATGCTTTCTCCTGCGGAAGAATCTAGAACTTGGGGTCACTGTTTCAAAATAAGGGGCCGCCCATTTAAGACGGATGAGGAAAACAGAGACTTTGGAATTCTTTTCCTCAAAAGGTGGATGAGGCAGAGTCTCTGAATATCTTTAAGGCAGAGATAGATAGAGTCTTGATAAGCAAAGGGGTAAAAGGCCATTAGGGGTAGGCAGAAACGTGGGCCGGAATTCTTCCCCCCCACTTGCCACTGTAATTGTAGCGGGCGGGTTACAGACAATGTGAAGACCCATTGACAGTTGGATGGGAATTTCTGGCTTTTAGACCAGTGCAGCCAGAGCATTCCGCGTTGAAGTTAAAGTCAAACTAGCCATGATCTTTTTGAATGGCGGAGCAGGTTCGAGGGGCCGAGTGGCCTACTCCTGCTCCAAATGTGGATGTTTGAATGTTCGTAACGCTATTGCACTCTCGAGTGTTGGAGGAGATGTACAATGAAACAACGCCATGCTCCCACTGTTGGGGGTCACTATTGCAGGCTCCACAGCAGCACATGTGGCCATAAAAACACCATCTGACCTACCGGTGACCTTCGCTGATAGAAAGGGCTTCGATTCACTCAACGTCTAGTTAGTCTGCGACCGCACTAAGCGTATCATGCAGGTATGCACCAGATAGCTTTCTATCATACTCCACTTTCTGCCCCTGAGTCTCCATAATGTCTGCTCTTTAAGAAGTGACGACTGCACTTACATAGCACCAGAGATGCCCAATTTCTCTTCCATCTCCCCTCTTCCCCCCCCCCAGCCAATGAAGAGTGTGCCTTGCATTGCTGCATGAGGTGCCAGCAGCAATTTCCTGTGGTCCGGGACACAGTGCGGAATGAACCCTCCCCCCGGCCCCCAGCCGGTGCCTGATTTTGGGCATGATCAGATTTTAGGTGACTCTTTATACAGCTATCGGCAGTTCTTCACAATGCCTCAGACAGAAAATGCTTTTGCTGATACAGCTATTTCCCAGCAATCACATGGTTCACCTGAACAGCAGCATCACTTCATATTGATTGCTGCTTTCCAAATGATTGCATTAATTCAGAACATTTATCTTCACTTACATTTTAGTGCAATGATAATATTTCTCACCATGATTGGTTTCACAGAATCTCAGAAAGACATGCTCTCACCACAGCTACCTCTTGCTTCAAGCAGGTCGACTTTCCATGCTTGTCCATAAAGAAATGAAGGCGTCTCCTCTTGAAACATATAACACTCTTGACTTATCTTTCTCTCGATTATTTATTTTTGCGATGTGGGCATCACTGACTAGACCATCATTTATTGCCCATCTCTAGTTGCCCTTGAGAAGATGGTGGTGAGTTGCCTTCTTGAACCGCTGCAGTCCCTGGGGTGTAGGTACACCCACAGTGCTGTAAGGGTGAGTGTTCCAGGATTTTGACCCAACGACAGTGAAGGAATGGTGATATATTTCCAAGTCAGGATGGTGAGTGGCTTGGAGAGAAACTTCCAGGTGGCAATGTTCCCATGTATCTACTGCCCTTGTCCTTCACTCCCCACCATTCCTATAACCCTGAACATTGATGCCCCTAGTTTGCTAATCCCACGTAACTGAGGTTGGAGCTTTAAAATGGCTCTGTTGTGAACTGTCAACCACCTAAAAGTTAAAGTTGACTCTTTGTGTGTTTTACATTGGGTTTAGCTCTAATATATCTGATTTCTGTCCAATGTTCTGACATCCTATCCCAAATAAGCTGTGTTTGCCCTTCAAAAATGATAGAATTTCAGGTTGACACTTGAACTTTCTGGCCATTCACACTGGTGGGATCTTTCAGTCTTGCTGACGGCCCCCATTGACAACAGTGGGACCAGAAGTCCCCACCACCAGCCAATGGCAAGGCCCCCCCCTCCCGCTGCAGAGAAACACGCAATGGATTGTGAGGTATATCTCACCCACACGTTCTGTTGGACTGATTAAATATCTTTCACAATTATCCAACATCAACAGAACCTACTTTGGTTTAATGTATAAAACCCAATCTCAAACAAACTGTACAATGTTACTGTCTAAGTATATGACAGCCACGTTAACCTTCATAATGTTTTTAGATTATCAATAAACTCTCACACAACACAGTGTTTCATTTGTTTTGGGGAATATGGTGTTCTTGCCAAAACATAAGGAAAATACATTTATTTCCCTCTACTCAACAAGTTTTCCAAGAGTTAACTAATGCCAGCAATAACAAAGAGGAGGGAACAATGCACTTGGAAAGGAATGGATCTGATTTATTTAGTACTGCCGAGTGTGGACGCGCTATTTTAAAACAAGTCAGTCATCTGTGTGTTAGCTGCTGGGCTGCAATTCATTTGGACAATGCTCAGGATTAATGGCATTTGGATGATGGCACGTCTAAGCAAAGTCTCTGAAAAGAGGCAGCACATAAAATAAAATGAGAAACACAACCCAAAGGGACAAATAGTCTCTAAAATGGCACAGCATTATTTTTATACAGATTCTAGATAGGTTTATATAATGTAAAGTTAATCTTCCTTGCTTCATGTATATAAAATGACATCGCCAAGGTGCTTGAAGTCATAGGGTAAGGTTAACTTTCCCCTACAGGAGTAAAATTGATTAAACTGCTTGAGAAGAGCTAGCCCCTGCATCATTATTTGGTCCCTTCAACTTGCCTTCAATTGTCATAGTTCACTGCACATTTGAGAAAATTGATGTGCCACTCATAAAAAAATAAATCCTGCACAAAACTCGGATTTTCCTGTTAGAATCCGATTATAAAGCTATTTGGGATCCTGGGCTTTATAAATAGGGGCATAAAATACCAAAGCGAGGAAGTTATACTAAACCTCTTAAAATTACTGGTTAAGCCCCCAGCTGAAGTTTCGGACCCAATGTTTATTTGGGGCTGTGATGAATGTGGGGGAGAAGGATTGAGGTAGGTTAACCCAGAGGTAAGGATTTCCCAAACAGCCTGCGGGATTTAACTGCAGGACAGCATTTCATTTCTTTCAGTAGGTTTGTCGCCTACCAGGCACCTCCAGGTGTCACAAGCCTTCCATCCCCTGCTTCAAATCACACGAGTCCAATCATAGCGTACACTTCACTGAATCTCAATCCTGCTGCCATTGGCACATTCTACTGTCCTCACAATCACTCCCTTCATTTCCACTTTATCCCAAACAATCTGCCTATCGCCAGCCCACACAGAACACATTTCTTCTTGCAGGAGAAGCTAGTACACAACAACACGAAGCAGGCATGGGTAAGAAGGCCAACATCTATCCTCGTCCTCTCCCCATTAAATGAGGTGATCAGAGGCATTGAGGGAAGGGAGTTCATTGAGTGCTGCAACTACAAAAGCTGCAGGGTAAACCATGAGGCTGTTTAGCTGTCTTATCCTTAATTTGCTCAGTGAAATCCCTCTCACACCCTCCATTTTGAGCTGATATTCATCTGTCTCTGCTAATTCTTGAGACTAATTTCTAACCCTTGTTCCCCTTTTCCATTTCCAGTTCCAAAAGTAGAGGGATCTGTTGTAGCAAAGGATGAGGAAAACATATCAGTTGACCTTACTCTTACAGACAGAAACTGCTAATGAATGAAGTGAGGTCTGGTAGATTCACTGAGCACAAGTGCACAGGGCCAACACCACAGAGATGGGATGATTCATGAAGCGAAGGTGGCACAGCGGCACAGTGGTTAGTATTACTGCCTCAAAGCGCCAGAGACCTGGGTTCGATTCCCGGCTTGGGTCAGCTGCCTGCGTGGAGTCTATACATTCACCCCGTGTCTACGTGGGTTTCCTCTGGGTGCTCTGGTTTCCTCCCACAGTTCAAAGACGTGCAGGATAAGTGGATTGGCCATGCTAAATTGTCCCTTAGTGTCAGGGGGACTAGCTAGGGTAAATGCATGAGTTCATGGGGATAAGGCCTGGGTGGGATTGTTGTTGGTGCAGACTCGATGGGGTGAATAGCTTCCTTCTGCACTCTCGGATTCTATGATTCTATGAGATAGGTGTCACTGGCATGTTGATAGAAGACGCCCATTGCCTGTAGATTATATCACTGAGAGGAAACAGGTAGATAAGGAAGAGGAGGGGGCAAGATTAGATCTTGGAGATCTCTAAGCTGATGTATGATTACAGTAACAGGTGGGTTCATTTGAGACTTTAGCTATTTCAGTTAAGGGTAGGCACCAGATAGAAGGGATTTGAAAAGGGGATTATGTGAGAGATTAGCATTGAGCTGGCAATATTCAAAAGCATAATGAGGGAGGCGGATTGAAGATGGCCATTCAATAGGTCAGGCAAGTCCAATGGGTGTTTTGAGAAGTGTTGATTGAGTGGTTTTGAAGGAAGAGAGATAGTTACAGAATGGGAGCTACAAAGGAGAGTTGATCGGTCTGAAGTGAAAGGCAGCAGGTGTTATTGTGTTTGTGCCTTGGAGATATGCAGAGATAACTCTCACCAGGTTCTATGTGTGAACAGGAGGATAATCACAATGTTATTGAAATGTCTGCACCCTCAAGCCTCGAGTTTAGGCTCTGTTTCTCTGGAACCACAAGCTTAATTCACAGCACAGACCACAGTGAGCATTGACAGGCAGAAAATCAAGCACTGATCAAAGGAAACACAATGGCTGGGATTTTCCGCTAACCTCTCCCCCTCACACCATTGTGACATGTTTTCTGGCGAGAGGCAGCTCGCCACTTCCCACCAGTGGGTTCTTCCAGTCCTGCCGCAGTTTATTGCATTTTGCATGGTTCGCCTATCCTGCCTCCGGGGAACCCATGGTGGATGGTTGCCTTCAGCGAGACCAGAGGATCCCAACCCAACATCTTTTCCACTTGTAAGAATAAAGGACCTTATTTTAAATTACAACACCCT
This sequence comes from Mustelus asterias, assembly GCF_964213995.1. Taxonomy (NCBI): domain Eukaryota; kingdom Metazoa; phylum Chordata; class Chondrichthyes; order Carcharhiniformes; family Triakidae; genus Mustelus; species Mustelus asterias. The sequence continues at coordinate 81,025,724 of NC_135810.1, forward strand.
GAACAACAAAAATGTGTAGAGTGATCTCATAGAGTCAAGAGAGCTGAGCACAGAAACAGGCCGGAATTCTCCCAAAAAATTCTAAGTGTCGAATGCGTGTGAAAACTGGAGTAATTTATGTTGTTTTTTCAGTGGGAGTTCAGAGAAGAATCTCCCACACTCGGTGCATTGCAGAGGTCACTAGCGTGAATATCATTATGAATCAGGGGATGGGACCTATTCCCTCAGGAGAGACCGGCAGCAGAGCGCTGAGTGGGCTACTGCGCATGCATTGATCTGTCAGTGCCGAGATTGGTGCATGCGCAGTGGCTCTTGTCTGCTGGCCTTCCGATTGCTGGCCAGCTCGATCGCTGGCCAGCCCCGCGGCCCCTGCAACACTGGCCCTCCACCCCACCCTCCACGGCCCGATCACTAACCCCCTGACAATTCCTGGGCCAGCCCCGAACCCCTCTCCCGGCCCAACCCGATCTCCAGCCCCCCCACCCCATATTTCCCACCCCCACAGTCGCGACCCCCTCCCCCCGGCAATCACGCGCTCCCCCTGCAATCCTGGCTCCCCCAGCAGGCAGAACCCCCCCCCTCCCCTCGATCGCTGGCCTCCCTCCTTCCCCCACTGACCCTGTCTGCAGAGTGGTATAAACTTCATCTGCCACCTGTCCACTCATTCCACCAACTTGTCTATGTCCTTTTTAAGTTGTGCACTATCCTCCTCACAGTTCACAATGTTTCCAAGTTTTGCATCATCCACAGATTTTGGAATGGAGCCCTCTACACCAAGCTGTTGGTCATTAATATATAACAGGAAGAGTAGGGATCTTAACATCAATCCCTAGGGAATTCCACCATAAACCTTCCTGCAGTTTGAAAAAATACTGTTCAGCACTGCAGTACTCTTTGTTTCCTATATCTCAGTCAATTCTGTATTTGTGTTGCTGCTGTCCCTTTTATTCCACACGTTCTAACTTTTCTCACATGTTTGTTGTATGGCACCTTACCAAATGCCTTTGCAACTCCATGTATACTGCATCACATCACATTGTGATTGTTTATTTTGTCCCAAATTATTATTTCTAAAGGCTTCCCCAACACTGAGGTTAAACTGACTGGCCTGTAGTTGCTGGGCTAAGCTTTACACCTTTTTTAAATCAATGTTGTAACACTTGCAATTCTTCAGTTCTCCAGAGCCACCCCGAGTTTAAGGATGATTGGAAAATAATAGCCAGTGCCTGAAAATTCCAATCTGACTTCCTTCAGTATCCTTAGGCATCTCATTTGCTCCTGGTCCCTTATGAACTTTAAGGACAGGTAGCCCATCTAATATCAAACCTTATCCAATACCTCTCCATTATGCATTTTAAACCTGTCAAATTTCTGAACTTTGAGGAAGAAACAAGCAACATATGTTAAAGGGGAACCTTTAGATGTTGTGTACTTGGATTTCCAGAAGGCATTTGACAAGGTGTTACCTCAAAGGTTACTAGACAAAATAGGAGCTCATGTTAGCTTAGATAGAGGATTGATTGGCTAACGGGAAGCAGGTAGAAGAGAAAATAGGTCATTTTCAGGTTGGCAAGATGTAAAAAGTGGAGTTCCACAGGAATCAGTTCTTGGGCTTCAACAATTACAATCTATATCAATGACTTGCATGAAGGGACCAAATGTACGGTTGCTAGATTTGCTGATGACATAAAGAATGCTAGTTGTGAAGAGGACATAAGGAATCTGCAAAGGGATTTAGGGCTTCACGGTGGCACAGTAATTAGCACTGCTGCCTCACAGCTCAGGGGCCCAAGTTTGATTCTGGCCTTGGGTGCCTGTCTATGTGGAGTTTGCCCATTCCCCCCCCCGTGTCTGCACGGGTTTCTTCCGGGTGCTCTGGTTTCCTCCCACATTCCAAAGGTGTGTAGGTTAGGTGGATTAGCCATGGTAAATGTGTGGAGTTACAGTGGCAGGGTGTGGGAGAGGGCCTGGGTAAGACATGCTGTCAGAGAGTCGGTGCAGACTCGATAGGCCGAATAGCCTCCTTCTGCACTGTATGATTCGCATTTCCAAACAAAACCTTCCTACCTTCCTGGGGATGTTTTGCTCACCTGCTCAGTTGGGCAGGTTATAAACATAGAAACATAGAAGATAGGAGCAGGAGGAGACCATTTGGCCTTCAAGCCTGCTCCGCCATTCATTACAATCATGACTGATCATCCAACTCAATAGCCTAATCCTGTTTTTTCCCCATAACCTTTGATCCCATTTGCCCCAAGTGCTATATCCAGCTGCCTCTTGCTGTGCTAATGAATTCCACAGGCTCACCACTCTTTGGGTGAAGAAATGTTTCCTCACCTCCGTCCTAATGGTCTACCCCGAATCCTCAGACTGTGACCCCTGGTTCTGGACTCCCTCACCATCGGGAATATCCTCCCTGCATGTACCCTGTCTAGTCCTGTTAGAATTTTATAAGTCTCTAAGAGATCCCCCCTCATTCGTCCGAACTCCAGCGAAAACAATCCTAACCTGGTCAATCTCTCCTCGTACATCAGTCCTGCCATCCCCAGAATCAGCCTGGTAAACCTTCTGATGCACCATCAATTACGAGGACTCCAGCGAGTGAGTGAAATAACAGGCTTTTAATCGCAAAGAATTGGAGCACACCCTTGTAGCTAACCTGGCCCAGACTGAGGCAAGGAGGAGGAACCATCACCTTTATACCTCGTTCAGGTGGAAAGGGAGGAGTCTCAGGTGGAAAGGGAGGAGTCTCGGGCCAGGCGCAGCAGGGGTGTGTCCAGGCATACAACATGTAATTACAGTGGGTCACCACATTCGCCCCCTCTTTAAAAAAAGAGTCCGGCGGAGGTGAGATGGGTGGAACAATATATACAGAGGCACGAAGATATATATACAAGAGTCACGGCTGGAGTAAGACGTCGACCCCTCATAGGTTCAGCCTGTCGGGTGGCTTGATCCGTCGCTGCGACCGCCGTAGTACTGGTTGAGATGTTGGTTCAGATGGCAGGGTGAAACCGCTCAAGTCCGCCGTCGTCTCTTCTGGTCGGGTACTGTGCGGTGACTCCGGGGGCTCAGGCGAGCTGCATACAGGGGACAAAGAAGTAAGCGGACCTGGTGCTACCTGAACAACAGAGGTGTCTAGGGATGTGGGATGGGAGGTCATAGTGGGCTCCGGGGCACCCGCAGGCGCCAGGTCCCAGATAGAGACCGTGTCCTCCCGCCCATCGGGGTACGCCACATGTGCATATTGGGGGTTGGCGTGGAGGAGCTGGACCTTTTCGACCAGGGGGTCTGACTTATGGGGCCGCACATGCCTCCGGAGCAGAACGGGGCCTGGGTACGTCAGCTATGACAGTAGTGAGATTCCCGAGGAGGACTTCCTAGGGAAAGCAAACATCCGCTCATGGGGGGTGGCATTGGTAGCCGTACACAGGAGTGACCTAATTGAGTGCAGTGCATCAGGGAGGACTTCTTGCCAGCGGGTGACCGTAGCGCTAGTAAAACGGCCTTCCAGACTGTCGCATTCTCCCTCTCTACCTGTCCGTTACCCCTGGGGTTGTAGCTGGTAGTCCTACTCGAGGCTATGCCCTTAGAGAGCAGGTACTGACGCAGCTCATCACTCATGAAGGAGGATCCCCGGTCGCTATGGATGTAGCTAGGGTAACTGAACAGAGTGAAGAGGCCGTGCAGGGCCCTGACGACCGTGGCTGAAGTCATATCCAAGCAGGGAATGGCAAAAGGGAATCGGGAGTACTCATCTATAACGTTGAGGAAATAGATGTTGCAGTCAGAAGAAGGAAGGGGCCCTTTGAAATCAATGCTGAGACGTTCAAAGGGGCGGGTGGCTTTTATGAGGTGTGCCCTGTCCGGCCGATAGAAGTGCGGCTTACACTCTGCACAGACCGGACAGTGTCTGGTTATAGACCGGACGTCCTCAACAGAATAGGGCAGGTTACGGGCCTTAATAAAATGGTAGAGCTTGGTGACTCCCGGGTGACAGAGGTCATTGTGGAGAGTCTGTAGCTGGTTCACTTGTGCGCTAGCACATGTTCCGCGAGACAGAGCGTCCGGAGGCTCATTGAGCTTCCCGGGCCAGAATAAGATATCATAATTGTAGGTGGAGAGCTCAATCCTCCACCTCAGTATCTTATCGTTCTTAATCTTGCCCCTCTGCGCGTTGTTGAACATAAAAGCCACCGAACGTTGGTCCGTGAGCAAAGTGAACCGTCGGCCAGCTAGGTAGTGGCGCCAGTGTCGCACCGCTTCGACGATGGCCTGAGCCTCCTTCTCGACAGAGGAGTGTCGAATTTCCGAGCCTTGGAGGGTTCGTGAGAAGAAGGCCATGGGTCTGCCCGCCTGGTTAAGGGTGGCGGCCAGGGCGAAGTCAGACGCATCGCTCTCCACCTGGAAGGGGATTGACTCATCCACAGCGTGCATCGTGGCCTTCGCGATGTCCGCTTTGATGTGGTCGAAGGCCGAGCAGGCCTCTCCCGACAGGGGAAAAAGGGTGGATTTGATAAGTGGACGAGCCTTATCCGCGTAATTAGGGACCCACTGGGCGTAGTATGAGAAGAAGCCCAGGCATCTCCTCAGTGCTTTAAGATTGGTGGGAAGGGGAAGTTCCATGAGGGGGCGCATGCAGTCAGGATCGGGGCCGATGACCCCGTTCTCCACTACATACCCCAGGATGGCGAGGCGGTGAGTGCGGAAGACACACTTCTCCTTATTGTAGATCAGGTTTAGGAGAGCGGCCGTGTGAAGGAATTTATTGAGGTTTGCGTCATGGTCCTGCTGATCATGGCCGCAGATGGTGACGTTATCCAAGTACGGGAAGGTGGCCCGCAGCCCATTCTGGTCCACCATTCGGTCCATCTCACACTGGAAGACCGGGACCCCATTGGTGACGCCGAGGGGAACCCTATGGAAGTGGTAGAGGCGGCCATCTGCCTCAAAAGCAGTATATTTGCGGTCCTCCGGGCGGATGGGGAGCTGGTGGCAAGCCGATTTGAGGTCAATAGTGGAGAACACCCGGTATTGCGCAATCCGATTGACCATGTCGGATATGCGCGGAAGGGAATACGCGTCCAGCTGCGTGTACCGATTGATGGTCTGACTGTAATCGATGACCATATGGTGTTTCTCCCCAGTTTTGACCACCACCACTTGCGCTCTCCAGGGGCTAGTACTAGCCTCAATCATCCCTTCCTTCAGGAGCCGCTGGACCTCGAACCTAATGAAGGTCCTGTCCCCCGCACTGTACCGTCTGCTCATGGTGGCAATAGGCTTACACTTGGGGGTGAGGTGTTCGAATAGTGAGGGAGGGGTGACTTGAAGGGTCGAAAGGCTGCAAGTGGTGCGCGGTGGGCAGTCTAGGAACTGTGGGTTGCAGACGGAGATCGGGGGAAGAGACCCGTTGTACTGCAACGTGACACTCCTAAGATGGGTCAGGAAATCGAGCCCTAGGAATACAGGAGCGCAGAGGTGTGGCAGCACCAGGAGCTTGAAATTTTCATACTCGGTCCCCCGAAACGTAAGGGTCACCACACAGTACCCGAGGACATCCACCGAGCGGGACTTTGAGGCCAAGGAAATGGTTTGTTTGACTGGCCGCACAGAAAGGGCGTAGCGGCGCACAGTATCAGGGTGGATGAAACTCTCCGTACTCCCGCTGTCAAACAAACAATTTCCCACGTGGCCATTTACCTGGATGTCCATCATGGACCTGGCGAGTTGATGCGGACGGGATTGGTCTAGCTGGACCGCTGCCACCGTGGATCCTGGAGGATGATCGCCCGGCATCCAAAATGGTGGCTCCCTTGATTCACACGCAGCTGATGGCGTCCGAAATGGCGGCTCCCTCGGGTCGCACGCTGCACTATTTGGCTTCGAGGACGACTTTGCCCTGCAGACTTTAGCATAGTGGCCTTTCTTTCCACACCCAGAGCAGAACACCTCCCTTGCCGGGCAGCGTTGTCGGGGGTGCTTCCCCAGGCCGCAAAAATAGCACTTCGGACCTGCAACAGCCGCAGCAGTCGAGTTGTTGGTGGGGCGCGGTGTGGCGTAAGTCTGTGGCCCTCCTAGATACTGGGGTGGTAGCGGCCATGGTGTCCACGATGTAACCGCGTGGTCGGGTGCGTACGCCTCGAGGTTACAGGAGGCCACCTCTAATGATTCAGCGAGTGTCACAGTTTTTGGTAGGTCCAGCCCACCTTGCACTAGCAGGCGGTGTCGAATGTAGTTGGACGCGATGCCTGTAACGTAGGCATCGCGGAGTAAGTCCTCCGTGTATTACGCGGCGGATACAGCCTTGCAATTCCAGGCCCTGCCGAGTACCCGTAGTTCGTGGAGAAACTGTGCACTCGATTCTCCCGGCCGCTGTCTTCGAGTAGCCAGAAGGTGCCTGGCGTAGACTTCATTTGTCCGTTTACTGTACTGGCTCTTTAGGAGCTCTAGCGCGTCCCTGTGCGTCTCGGCGTCACGGATGGTGGCATAAACCATGTCGCTTACCCGGGCATGGAGCACGTACAGCTTGTCTGAATCGGACTGGACGGCAGCGGAGGCTTCGAGGAAGGCTTCAAAGCACTTCAGCCAGTGATTGAAGCTGTTGGCAGCTCCCACAGCTTGCGGATCCAGGTTTAATTTATCGGGCTTTAAAATTTGCTCCATTCTGTTTTTTTTTTCTTTGCGATTAAAATTGATGCACCATCAATTACGAGGTCTCCAGCGAGTGAGTGAAAATAATAGGCTTTTAATCGCAAAGAACTGGAACACACCCTTGTAGCTAACCTGGCCCAGACTGAGGCAGGGAGGAGGAACCATCACCTTTATACCTTGTTCAGGTGGAAAGGGAGGAGTCTCAGGTGGAAAGGGAGGAGTCTCGGGCCAGGTGCAGCAGGGGTGTGTCCAGGCATACAACATGTAATTACAGTGGGTCACCACACCTTCGCTGCACTCCCTCGAGAGCAAGAACATCCTTCCCCAGAAAAGGAGACCAAAACTGCACACAATACTCTCGGTGTGGCCTCACCAAGACCCTGTATAATTGCAACAACACATCTCTGCTCCTGTACTCGAAACCTCTCGCAATGAAGGCCAACATGCCATTTGTCTTCTTTACCACCTGCTGCACCTGCATGCTTACCTTCAAAGACTAGTGCACAAGGACACCCAGGTCTCGCTGCACACTCCCCTCTCCTAAATTACAGCTATTCAGGTACTAATCTGCCTTCTTGTTTTTGCTTCCAAAGTGAAGAACCTCACATTTATCCAAATTATACTGCATAGTTAGGTTAGTACAGGAACATGGCAGGAAAGTAGAGGGGGCAGTGGAGGTTGCTAATACCCATCATTTTAGCTGTCCATCCCCACCCACCCAGTTTCCACCAGACGATGGCAGTTAAAGTCAGGGTCTATGAATCTGCAATTCATGCAGAGCTTTGTGTACTCGAAATCATGTATCTGGACCTCAGCCAGGGAGCTCAGTGGTTCTTACAGAACTTTCTGTCCCTTCAGTTTACTGGGTGGAAAGTCCTATGGAGTATTTGAATCAAGGTACATATTCCCAATGGCGCTCTCAGTGTTCACACCAAAGTTAATGGATTCAAATACATGACCCTCACACATTTAAAATTATCCTTATTACATTCATATTAGCTTCATTACATTAATATCTTAATTGTTGCATTTCCCCAGCTTGATGTTTTTAATATCTAGCCAATTAAAATTTATATTTTTGATCTCCATTGTGAGTCATCAAGGTACTGACGTAAGTTGACCAGCTTGAACAGTTAACCCTTTGTCTCCCCGAGGATGCTGCCTGACTCATTGTCATGCCACGTCTCATATTTTGAATGAAGGGATGTTTATCCCTTCTTATGTGCTGACCATCTCCTGCTTCATGATTTGAATGAATAAATCTCCACTGATGTCAGCACCTAAATTCCCGATATATGCCCCCAGGAGGAAAGCTTTGCACTGGTTACGTAAAATGACTCTATACCATAAGACCATAAGATATAGGAGCAGAATTAGGCCATTCAGCCCATCAAGTCTGTTCCGCCATTCAATCATGGCTGATATGTTTCTCAATCTCATTCTCCCTCCTTTTCCCCATAACCTTTGATCCCCTTACCAATCAAGAGCCTATCTATCTCTGTCTTAAATATAATCAATGACCTGGCCTCTACAGCCTTCTGCGGCAAAAAATTCCACAGATTCCTCTGGCTGAAGAAATTCCTCCTCATCTCTGTTCCAAAGGGTTGTCCCTTTACTCTAAGGCTCTGCTCCCAGATCCTAGTCTCTCGCACTAATGGAAACACCTTCCCCACGTCCAGGCCTTTCAGTATTCTGTAAGTTTCAATGAGATCCCCCCTCATCTTTCTAAACTCCATCGAGTACAGACCCAGAGTCCTCCAACGCTCCTCATACGTCATGCGGTTAGAAATCTATATTCTTTGTGATTATCACTACCTGATAAAAATTTGGCCTGAGCAACTTCACAACAACTTATTCTGTAGATTTCTGCTGGTGTCAAACGAAGAACAAAGAGCAAAGAAAATTACAGCACAGGAACAGGCCCTTCGGCCCTCCAAGCCTGCACCGACCATGCTGCCCAACTTAACTAAAACTCCCTATCCTTCCGGGGACCATATCACTCTATTCCCATCCTATTCATGTATTTGTCAAGATGCCCCTTAAAAGTCACCACTGTATCCGCTTCCACTACCTCCCCCGGCAACGAGTTCCAGGCACCCACCCACCGCCCTCTGCATAAAAACCTAAATCATTTTGCATTAATACAAATATTGTAGCATAAGTGTACAGAGAAAAAACTGAGGACACAACCTCAGACTAAAGGGACGATCCTTTAAAACAGAGATGAGGAGGATTTTCTTCAGCCAGAGAGTGGTGAATCTGTGGAACTCTTTGCCGCAGAAGGCTGTGGAGGCCAGGTCATTGAATGTCTTTAAGACAGAGATAGATAGGTTCTTGATTAAAAAGGGGATCAGGGGTTATGGGAAAAAGGCAGGAGAATAGAGATGAGAAAAATATCAGCCATGATTGAATGGCGGAGCGGAATTGATGGGCCGAGTGGCCTAAATTCTGCTATGTCTTATGGTCTTATGGACTTAACACAAAAATCCCTAGAATTTTCTGTTACTTAATGCTTAAAAAAGACAAATATAATCAGTCTACTGCTAATTGTCACTGGATACAGAAGCACTTCAGAAATATAAATTGTTTTATGTAAAATGAATAATTTTTGTTGATTATTTTCTGTTGTAGAACCAAGATTATTTACACTTTATTTTAAAGAAACCCTAAATCGAACATAAACCTGATTAAAGCAGACATTTTGCAATCTGTTTTATGGTTATTGGGATTTAACTGCACAGGATCAGCTCAGCCTCATACAGCTAATTGCTAATTGGGTCGTCCCATTGATATCAGTTTGTTAGCTATGAAACTGCTCACCATATATGTTATAATTTTAAAGTAACTGTTCCCATCCAAGGCAAATTCTCTGCGAGTGTACTGGGCACCAAGTTATATAGAATTACATTGAATATACAGAACAGCAACAAGCCAGTCTGTCAAGTCCATCGACAGTGGTGTTCATACCCCACCAAAGCACCTCCCAGCTTCCTCATCTAACTTTAGTACATAATTCTCATTTCCCTTTTCCTCCAGATGCTTATCTAGGCTTTCTTTAAATGCACCTATACCATTTGCTTCTGTCACTCTCTGCGGTAGCTGCAGTGTAAGGGTCTGGCACAGGCAGTACTGCCCACTCATAGAACCATAGAAAATTACAGCTCAGAAACAGGCCTTTTGGCCCTTCTTGTCTGTGCCGAACCATTTTATGCCTAGTCCCACTGACCTGCACTTGGACCATATCCCTCCACACCCCTCTCATCCATGAACCCGTCCAAGTTTTTCTTAAATGTTAAAAGTATAGAAACTCAGTCGCATAAGAAGGTACATGACACAGGTCGAGGGTCAATGTGGTGTGGAGCAGAGATGTGTGAAGACCTAGACATGGAGATTGCTCCCTGCCTGTACCATTTACTGTATAATGTATACAGTTCCAAGTTGTTAATAAAGACTTGCTGTTAACCTACTGCCTACTGAAGATGGTGATGACTCTTTAACAGCCATTGCTTTGTAACCAGCAGCCTCCCAACAGTAGCAAGTTCTGCATTCTCACCACTGCCTTAGTAAAGAAGTTTCCTCTGAATTCCGATGTAATTTCTTGGCGGCAGTCTTATATTGCTGGCCTCGAATTGTGTTCGAGCAAATAGAAATACTTATCTGTTCACTTAAATAAAATGTCTCGAAATGTTACCTCTATTAAGCCGCCACTACCGCAACCGCACACCCCTGGTCCCCCGCCAACCCCAACCCCAACTTTCTCTTTTCAGGAAAAAAAGGCAGCCTGCTTATTCTTTCCTGTTAGACGTTACTTTATGGTCCTGCTGTCACCCTTACAAAGTTTTTTTGCAGCCTCTCCAGCACCCCTGTATCCTTTTACAAGATGGTGACTAGAGCTGTATACAGTACTCCAAGTGTGATTCAACTATGGTTCAAAACAAGTTCAGCATAACCTGTCCACTTTTTAACTCCATGCCACTAGAAATGTATAAGTGTTTGGCTTGCTGTTATATGGCCTTATTAACCTGCATCATAACTTGCAGTGATTTGTGTGGGTGCAAGTCACCCGCTTGCACTCTAAGTGCTCCTGCCAGTGGAAAGCAGGAGTGTTTCTCATTAGCATTAGCAGTGTCTTTCAGGTCAGATTCACCAACCTCAGACATTGAAATTAATGCTTAAGCTGAAACTCGCTGGCCAGCCAGAGGTCAGCGCGCCCTTTTTTAAAGGGCTGATAGACAGGCACTCCCTCCCCCCACAGTGGAAATGCCACCCCCGCTGGCAAGGGGAGCACACCCAACCCCTCAGCATAGAGGGACATTCCCCCCTCCCCCCCCACCACTACCACTTTTAGAACAGGTCGTGAGGATGGTTCTGAGGGGAGTCCTGAGAGTGGCCTGATCGGGGGACCTCGGGGGAGGAGGGCAAGCCTCAAGAAGGCCTCCCTCAGTAGCCTGGCAGCGGCAGAGGGGCACATGAGCACACCACCTACCCCCAGAACCCCCCTCCCTCCCCCGCTTGGAGTATAAAGCACCTGGTCCATGTTTGTCAGGACCTGCACCAAAGCCCAAAGCATCTACCTGTGGTCAGTTGAGAATTGGAAAAAGAGGGAACCATCCTGCTGCCATCTTTCTCCTGTCTGTTACACTCCTTATTGAGGCAGGATATACTTACAATGGAGGCAGTTTATAGAGGGTTGATCAGGTTAATTCCTAGGATGAAGGGGTTGTCATATGAGGAACAATTGAGCAGACATAGTTTATACTCATTGGAATTTAGGAGAATGAGAGGTGATCTTATTGAAACTTTAAGATTCTGAGGGGGTAAATGTGAAGAGGACATTCCTCTCCTGGGAGAATCTAGATCTACCAGGCTTTGTTTTAAAATAAGGGGCTGCCCATTTAAGTAAGAAGTCTCACAACACCAGGTTAAAGTCCAACATGTTTATTTGGTAGCAAATGCCACTAGCTTTTGGAGCGCTGCTCCTTCGTCAGGTGAGTGGGAGACCTGTTCACAAACAGAGCATATAAAGACACAAACTCAATTTACCGAAAGATGAATAATGGTTGGAATGTGAGTCTTTACAGCTAATCAAGTCTTAAAGGTACAGACAATGTGAGTAGAGAGAGCATTAAGCACAGGTTAAAGAGATGTGTATTGTCTCCAGACAGGACAGTTAATGAGATTTTGCAAGTCCAGGCAAGTCGTGGGGGTTACAGATAGTGTTACAGAAAGCTAGTGGCGTTTGCTACCAAATAAACCTGTTGGACTTTAACCTGGTGTTGTGAGACTTCTTACTGTGTTTACCCCAGTCCAACGCCGGCATCTCCACATCATGGCTGTCCATTTAGTACAGGGATGAGGGGCATGGATTTTTGGAATTCTTTATATCAGAGAACTGTGGATGCTGAGTCATTGAATGTATTTGAGGCTGAGATAGATAGATTTTTGAATCAAAGATTTTGGAGAGTATACCAGAAAATGGAGTTAAGGCCAAGATCAGCTCAGCTGTGATCGGAATTGCAGTTAGCTCAAGGGGCGGTGTGACCTACTCCATTTCCTAATTCCTTATGTTCTTACAGCTTCTAGTTGGAGTCATCAGCATGGTTGCTGTTGCCTCTCAATTGCCATAATTTTCTTCAAAGCATCAAATAATGCAAGCACTGTGGACTGCTGCATAATAAAACTATCTTGTGTGCTCCCTGGGTAATGGATATTAACATGCAGGATCACATTTCTGTGGTCTGACACCACATATTTAATTTTGAGCAGTATGTGTCTGAACTTCCAATTTACATTGCTGCCAGACGTGCTTCCCTATCAGCAGGGTGGACTCGGAAAATTACCCGCTCAGTCTGAGACAAATTACTCCCTTTCTGTAGAATTAACTGAGGTTATTTTAAGTTCTAAGTAGAGTATGAAATGTGAAACAGCTCCTGAATGTGAATGAAGTTATGAATGATAGAATAGCACCATATATACTCAGCACTTTGTGCCCTGATTTGCATGGTCAAGTAAGATATCACTGTTGCTTCAGTAGAACAGAGCTCAAGATTACCAAATCTCAGCCAATCGAAATGAGGGCAAATATTTTGGTTGGCCTGAATAGACCCCTGATCATTCCGAATCATCTTTTATAAGCTGGACTTCCTCCTCCAATAACATAGCTTTGCTTATCATTGTCCAATGATATTCTGCCCAATTCAGCCAAACTGCACTCCACTCTATTAAGCTAATGGGCCTATAATAACTCAAGGAAGATTAAACCTCAGACAGAAGAGTGACAATCATAGAATTTGTACAGGTGCAGAAAGAGGCCATTTGGCCCATCATGTCTGCACTGTCTCTCCAAATGAGCACTATGGCTTAGTGCCATTCCCCTGCCTTTTCCAGTACCCCGGACACCATTTCTATTCAATAAATCATCTAATGCCCTCTTGAATGCCTCAATTGAACCTGCCTCCACTACACTTCCAGGCAGTGCATTTGGGACCTGAACCACTCTTTGTGTGAACAAGTTTTTCTCACATCACATTTGCTTCTTTTGCAAATCACCTTAAATCTGTGCCCGCTTGTTCTTGATCTTTTACGAGGGGAACAGTTTCTCCCCATCTACTCTGTGCAGCCCCCTCATAATTTAGACCATTTCTATCAAGTCTCCTCTTAGCCTTCTTCTCTCCAAGGAGAACAGTCCCAAGCTCTCCAATCTATCCTCATAACTGAAGTTTCTCATTCTTGGAGTCATTCTTGTGAACCTCTTCTGCACTCTCTGCAATACTTTCCATCCTTCCCATAGTGTGGCACCCAGAACTGTACGCAATATTCCAGCTGAGTCCCATCAATATCTTCATTTCTTTTCTATCTGGATATGTTGACCAATAAGAAGCAATTTTCATTTGATCTTTCTTTGGGTTGGGATAGAAAAAAATGTTACAGTTCTTAATTGAACTACTCACAAAAAAAATCATCAATAAATTTGGATGAGTCAATGATGATTTAAATAAATAATTACAAACAGAAATTGCTGAAAATAGACCAGGATTGGGGAAAATCTTTTCTCAGGACTATGTTAATACTTCAATAGTGTGAGAGAGCATCAACAGATGGTGGTAACTTTGGGATATATAACAATAAGAAGCATGATGGCATATGAAAGAATGCATTCAAAGACACCATTCTGCATTTTTTAATTATATAATCAGTTGCAAACCGAGAATATGGCAGGGATGGGTGCACACTGAAGAGAAACATTCCAACCTGACACAAGACATTATAGGATAATAGAAAGGGCTGAATCTTAACTGAACAGCATACTAAACCACTTTGGTTAAATCAAGTCTGGATATTTTAGATTTAGACAAGTTTGTAATTTTCTTGTAGTTGGAGACTGATGTTAGGAATTGAATATGTGCTTATGCTGCCACATGGTGTTCCAATAGACACAAGGTTAAGAATTCCCAGATACTGGGGGGGGGGGCCTAAATCCAATCTCAATGCCAAATTAGCCAAATTGCAAATCCTTTCAAACATATGGGGCGGGATTCTCTGGCCTCCCAGCCGTATGTTTTCCGCCGGCGAGAGGTGGCGGGTTGTTGGCTAATGGCAGGATTATCTGGTCCCGCCGCTGTCAATGGGAATTCCCATTGATGTCACCCCATGCTGGCCGGAAACCCACAGCAAGGGTGCGCTGCCGGCGGCACCGGAGGATTCCGCTGGCATGAACGGCCAGAGAATTCCAGCCATGCTTTTCCCAGCTGGTTGAAATATATTTCCCTGGATAGGTTGTCTGAGATAAAGTCACTTTGAGCCTTACTATACAAAGGGAGCCGCAATTACTCCTTTAAAAGTTACTTAGTGAAAGCTGTGATAGAGAGGTCTTTCCAGACTGTCAATGATAATGAGTAACAGAGAAACATCCAAGATCAATCCTTTCCACAGGACTGTTAGAATCATTTGCCCTTCTAAAAGAAATGCTCTCAAGTAAATCTCTGCTTTCAAATGCTTGAACAACAAGTAAGATTTGTTGGAATAGTTATGTGCTGTTTGTCGACTGCTCATTTTAGTCAGATTGTCAAATTAGAAACTGTAATTTCAGGTGATCCTAAAGACAGTTTCTATAGACAGTTACATGGATAAGATGGCTATAAAGGGATATGGGCCAAACGCGGGCAATTGGGACCAGCTTAGTGGTTTAAAAAAAGGGGTGACATGGACAAGTTGGGCTGAAGGGCCTGTTTCCACGCTGTAAACCTCCATGATTCTATGACCCTATGATCCACAAGTCTCAGTTAATCTAAACTTGGTACGTTCATATACCAGGACAAAACTCATTATTTGCTGGCCTCCCGCTCACACTGTATCAAAACCAAGGGCATCGAGATAAAAGGTTGTTGTTCAAAGCTGCGCTGTGACTCAGTCCGATGATAAATATTATTTTATTTCACACCAGTCTCAGCTGCATTATTCTCAGCCCCCTTAAATCAAGTCGCAGCTGTCTTTTCTGGATCCTTCTCTACCTGCATTGAATGCATTTCACAATGATAACCTTTGCAGATGCTACTCACTGATGCAGCAGTTGGGAGGGAGAATAAACCTTACAACCTGAGATTTTCCATTCATCAGCAGATCCTCTCATGCCAATTAGTGAGTATTAAATAAGATTGGCACAATTTTCCAGTTCATAATTCATGAGAAGATACTCCAGCAATTAGCACAAAATTTAAACATTACCCAGAATAGAATGTTACAAGGGCAAACTTAAAACTATAAAAGTAGCCTCTATAGGTAACTACGGTAGACCTCAATGTCACATTTCAAAGTGTCCTTATTGTTTTTGTCACTTGACTTTCTCTCATTTCAGAGAGGAAGCTGAAAGGAACAGATTGCTATGCATGATTTTAGATCAAATGTCGACTTTGAGAACATTCATACTTTTGATGTCGAACAAATGTATTTTTTCACAGTGACTACATATCTGGATGACAGTAGCGAGAGAAATCTTGCATTATTAAAGACTGCTTACTTCAGAAGTAGCCTTTCAAAGTCCTCAGTGATCATTAACAGTTCTGGCTACATTTCAAAAGACAAGGGCTCTGATATGAAAGCAGATAGGTTTTGCCAGGGTGGTTGTTGGCGGGGATGTGGTGGCTTTGCATGCGCACCTGCATGACATGCTGTCGAGTCAACTATCGCTGAAATCTTGCTGCTGTTCACACCGAACTTATGGTCCCGCTAATGGCACATCCCTGCCGTGGGTTCTCAGGTGGCGAGGGTGTGTTCAACAGGAAACCCAGTCCCAATGGCAGGACCGTAAGATTCCATGAGCAGTCAGTGGCGCGCTGCCTCCTGCCACCGTGAAACACGCTGCAGAGGGGGGGGAAAATCCCACCCTCTTTAAAAGGCCAATGCAAAAATACAATTTGAAGGTGTTTAGAATGCACTTACAAGAGCAATGTCAGTAGCCAGGTTCAGTGATGGCTTCCCTGAATTATTGCTGGGTGCACTCCAGAACATGAGGAACATACTACTCTCAAGAAACGGGAGGAAGAAATCTGTAGCTCTCATCAAAAAAGTGTGGTTGGAAGTAGTTGAATAAGTGAGCAGCAGGAGCATTGTGTCTTAGTCTTCACTGCAGCGCAGGAAACAGTTTAATGATCGAACCCAATCAGTGACAGTGAGTGTATTTGAATATTCACCTACATCATTTGGCAGCCATTGCCACTTCACTCACCCTGTGTTGCCAAGTGTACTCCATCACATCACCCCTAACACAGGTTTCGACAATACCCATCCTTCACTCTCTATGTACTTCAGCATCTTCCCATGTATCCGTCCATTTCTGTCACTCACTCCAATTCTTATGAACATTAAAACAGAATGAATTAGCTCCGGGATAAACCATACTGTCCCTTGAGCCTGCTCTGCCATTCAGTGCGATCATGACTGATCTTCAGCCTCAACTCCACTTTTTTGCCTGCTTTTCATATCCCTCGATTCCCTGAGAGAGCAAACATCGATTTGTCTATCTCAGCCTTAAATATAATCAACCCTCTGGGGGGAGAGAATTCCAAAGATTCACAACTCTTTGTGTGAAGAAATGTATCCTCATCTCAGTCCTAAATGATCAGTCCCTTATCGTGAGATTGTTCCCCAGCGATCGTGATTCCCTAGCCAGGGGAAACAATCTCGCAATGTCCAGCCCATCAAACTTCTTCAGAATCTTGTCTACTTCAATGAGATTACTTCTTCTTCTTCTAATTGCGAGAAAATATCATCCCAATTTACTCAACCTCTCATCATAGGACAACTCTCTCACCCTAGTGACCAATCCAGTGAATTTTCGGTCGACTATTTCCAAGGCAAGTATATCCTTCCTTAGATATGGAGGTCAAAACTGAATCGAATCCCACAGGTGCAGTCTCACCAAAACCCAGTACAATTGTGGCAAGATTTCTTTATTCTTGTATTCCAATCCCCTGGCAGTAAAAGACTTTTGCCTTCCTAACTCATTATTGTACCTACATGTAAGTTTCTCCATTCCTTAAATGAGTTTACCCAAGTCTCTCTGAATATCAACAGCAAGTTAGCATCATTTATGCATCATTTACAAGTTTCACAGCTTTTAAAAAGTAGTCTACTTTTTTATTCAGATTACCAAAGTTACACGCTATTGGTCCCCATCTGGATCTGACCAAAAACTTGGGGGTCTAGCCAAGGATCACAACAAGTCAAAATATCTTCTTGCACATCCACAAACAAACACACCTCAGAGGTGAGTGTACGAGTCCTGGTGGTCAGACTAGAAATTTTTACATAATTCTCCCACCTGTCCCCTGACCCACCAGTCCTTGGCATTGAATTTATTTCCAAAAGGCGCCAGCGTTTCAACTAATTTTTATACATTAGCTTTCAGAGTAATACAGAGAAAAGATTGATTGCCTTATCAGTTTTCACCTTCAGAAACATCTTGGGACTTTTACAACACCCTGCAATGTTGTGTTCATCACCAGGAGACAGAAAGTGTGAGACCTGTGACAACCATCAATCTAGTCTCTTTAGGCTTCCAAGTAACACGTTGGCCGATGCATAATCAACACATCATTGATATCTCCATTATAGCTAGCAAAGTGCCCAAATAGGGTCATATACATCACTCTGTAGTATCCCATCACCTGGCAAGAATTCTGAGCCCCGTCCAGCTGATATTTGATTTCTTCAAAAATACGAATGTATTGTTCAGGACAAATGTTACTTCTCTTGCAACCTTTCACGGACAGCAAAATGGCTACTTTGGCTGTGGCTTGAAGTGATTTGATGGCACACTTAACGTACTGGTGACCTTCACTGCTGTGGGAAGAGCTGCCCTATTGCTGGGTGTTATCTACAGGTAAACCTGAAGGAGATGGCGCAAGTCAAGTGACAACCTCGCTAATGAAGCGAAGGCACATCTCCACTGACCTGCTCAGGTTGGACTGTCTGGCACTATAATTACAATCCCTGGGTAACAGAGAGGTTGCAGAGTCCAGGGCTGAAGCCTTGGTTACTTTCTGTCAGAAGAAGCTCATTAGTCCTGTAGTTTTATTTAGAATTCCAGCAGATTAAAACCTGTTTCAGATAGAATGTCCATTGCAGTATTGAGTTTCGGTGAACTTGCTGCTTGAGCATCAGTTATTCATGAATTAATGATCACAACAAACTTGATACGTAGGTTAGGTGCAAGAACATTGCAAGTCATCCTCAACGTTTGCACATGAATTGCAGACCAAGTTGAAACCAGACAGAGATTGTGCAATCCGGTGAATAGTGTTGTTGGTGTGCGTGTGATTGGTTTGTCATTGCTGTATTGTTTCATGTTGCCATCAATTTCTAATCTACTATCTCCTGACATGCTTTCAAACAATCACTCATTAAGGTGATACCATCATTGTCAGTGTGTTGAGCTTTCCAGAAAAGTATTTACATGATTTGCCACGTTGTTGAAGCATTAATTTGGCTGGGCTATATTGACGATTGCTAGCAGTCTCTGTAAAACAATTATCTCTCCCACGGGTTTTAGGGACAAGCATATCAAAGAAGAGATTTTTCCAAGTCTTGCTGCTAATTTTCCTAGAATTAAAATAATTGAAACTATTAGGGTGGCATATTTGATCTTCTCATCCACCTACATAAAAAAAAATCTCACAGGCGAACAAATGCTGATATCTGTAACCTGGTTTGCTGCATATATACCATTTGACATCATACATCTGCAGAAACTTATATAGTTGAGTGAGAAATCTCCTTTGGTCATGAGAATAGGATTCCAGTCAGGCGATAGAATGATGTGACAGTGATCCAATGGAATTCTATGAGCTAATGACACAAAGATGCAGTGTTGCTGATCTTAAGCTGGAGGAAACCCACGCAGACATGGGGAGAACGTGCAAACTCCACACAGGCAGTGACCCAGGCCAGGAATTGAACCCGGGTCCCTGGCACTGTGAGGCAGCAGTGCTAACCACTGTGCCACCGTGCCACCCTAATGAATTGAAGGCTGTCATGAATGTGTTGGGACAATCTTTACATCTCTAAGATTTGAATATTCGAACAGCCAAAGGTGCAAATGTATCTAACTCTCTGTTAATGACTAAAAAGCAAAATTAATTTATCGCTCAGGGAATAGAAAAAGCAATGTAAAAGCTCAAAGTTGGACATTGCAATCAAACATTGCATTTTTTTGCGCGTTAGAATTGTTGGGAAGGTGTCGGTTACAAAATGGTGTCTCTTAGAGAAGTCTCTGTACGTTTTATTAACAAGTAGGATTGCTTACATATATACAGTAAAGAGTACAGGCGAGGAGCTATCTACACACTCAGGTCTGTGTGTGTCTGAAAAGCATCACACTGACCCCTGCAGCTGGGTCATGTGCTTTTTTACATCACCGTGTGAGCAGTACTGAACTCAGTCCCATATTAACTCTGCATGTGCTAGACCCTAATACTACACTTCCCCCATGTCTTTGTCCAATGTTACATGAGTTTACTTGACATCTGGAGCCAAAACAAGTGAACAGGAACGAGATTATAGTAAGATCCACAAATTGTTTTTGATACCAATTTTTGGCAGTTACAAAAATAGTTGTCAGAAATTCGAACACTTGTGCTGACCAGTGAAGAACATATCACCAGAACAGTTTGAACCAGTGTAGACTGCATTACCAGAACAATTGAGAGTGAAGTTAATTTAACTTGTATTGAAAGTTAAAAAGCAGATGATAGCATATCCGCAGTTCATTTTACAATACACTGGATTTTAGAGAATTTTAAGAAAGTAAAGAAAGACTTGTATTGACATATTGCCTTTCATTATCCCAGACCACCACAAAGCACTAATCAACCATTTAATGACATTCGAAGTAGTCATTGTGGTAACATTGGAAATACTGCAGCCAATTTGAACACAGCAAGATCCCACTAACAACAAAGTGGCAATGGCAGGTTAATCTATTTTATTGAGATTAGTTGAGGGATAAATACTGACCAAACCACAGGGGAAAACTTCCTGGTTCTTTTTTGAAAATAGTGGGTTTTTTTCCTATACCCAGGAAGGCAGATGAGGCCTCAATCTAATATCTCTTCAAAAAAAACACTGACATTACAGTAATCCCTCTGTACCACATTGATGCGTCAGCCTAGATTTTGCATTCAATCTCTTAAGAGGCTCTTAAACCTACAACCTTCTGATCCAGAGAGAAGACTACTACTAACTGAGCAACAGTTTACACTTACTAAGAGAAAACACAGAGTGGCTGGTTGTTTGTAAGACTGAAGGAGGAGATATAGTGGAGTTCCTTGGGGGTTGGTATTAGGATCACTGCTTTTCTTGATGTTATATGAATGATACAGAGATGGGTGCACAGGGTACAATTTCAAAATTTGAAGATGGTATAATAGAATTTTGAAGTTTTGTGAACTGTGAAGAGGGCAGTGATAGACCTCAAGAGGGCACAGACAGGCTGGTGAGTGGGCATACAAGTGGTAGATGAAATTAATGTAGAGAAATATGAAGTGGTACATTTTGGTAGGAAGAACAAGAAAAGGCAATATGAAATAAAGGATATAGTTCCAAATGAGTGCAGGAGGAGAGGGACCTTGGTGCATAGCTGGAAAACTATTTATGCAAAACTATAAATAGAAGCATAGAGTATAAAAGCAAGGAGGCTATGTGAACGTTTATTGAACACTGGTTCTGTAGTATTAGGGTGTTCATGGTTGGAAGAGTTAATGTGTGTGACCAGAGAAACAATACCACCCACATGATAATGTAAAAGTCATGTGACCGATAATTGAGAGGGAGAATGCACAAAGCTTAGACTGAGCAACACCTACGCATGTGTATCTGTAAATAGTAATGGTTATCCAATAAACCAATCATTGTTCAGATACTCATTTCTCGGCAAATATTCCTTAATCACTCACAAGCATCATACAACATGGTGACAATTGTGAAGGACCCCAGGAATTGCCAGAAATCAACTTTATCAAGTTTTGCAAATCTGACTTGATAAAAGATACTAAAGCTCAAGACAGTTGAAAGATCTCTAAAGAATCTCATAGAAGACATAAAGGTAAGAGATCGAAAATTCATCTGTTCAATTTAGTGAGGGCTGTACACCACAGCACATAATGCGTGAAAAACCCGATCCCGCAGCAGAGTCAGAGAACCTAGCAACGATCAAGGAAGCATGAGC
This sequence comes from Mustelus asterias, assembly GCF_964213995.1. Taxonomy (NCBI): domain Eukaryota; kingdom Metazoa; phylum Chordata; class Chondrichthyes; order Carcharhiniformes; family Triakidae; genus Mustelus; species Mustelus asterias. The sequence goes on from NC_135810.1 coordinate 81,047,100, forward strand.
AATCCTTGCAAAATGGTCAAAATTTTCAATTTAACAGTGCAATTATCAGGCTCCACTGGGCAAATTGAATTTTTAGTATGCCCTGCAAACTGGGTCTAAGGTCAGTGTCATTACACTGGGTGACTGCAAGGCAACAATCAGGAAACCAAAATCAGTTCCAGGGCTATGAGGAATATGTGGAGAGTGGGACTAGCTGAGTTCTTCTTACAGAGAGCATGATGGACATGATGGTCCAAATGGCCTCCTTCTGTGGTGTAACAGTTCTATAATTCACTTCAAAAGAAACTTGTAGTAATGAAGGTTCTTTATATTTCAAATTAACTCAGTGGATTAAGAATGTGAAGAGTGATTATGTTATACTGGTGTCTTGGGAAGAAGAAGTATTAAAGCAATACAAAAATGAAGTCCTGTTTTCTGCCACACCTGAATTCAGAATCAAACCAAAGAAATTGAAAAGAAAGGTTATTTTGATTATATTGTCAATCTTCACCAAACATACAGAGGGAAAGAAAATGTGAAACCAAAACAAAAATGCACGGAACATTGAATGAATTACTGAACTTTCTGGGGTTACCATAACATAATGGTTATAGTGCTGGACTAATAGTCCAGAGGTCAGTCATGAGCGAGGTGGAATACAATCCACTTGCCTGGATGAGTGCAACTGTGCCCAAGAATCTCAACACCATCTCAGACACCACCTGTAAATTCCCGACCAACTTACAAACCAACCTGATTTAGAAATATATAGCAAAGTCCTATTTGCCTTGCTACACTCTCTGCACCGTCATTGGTATACATTTCCAGCAAACTTGTACCCAAATAATTTTAAAACCAAAGTGTGCAATTGTAATTCTAACCACGTACACTGTGAGATTCGCCACTCCAGTTAAATCTGGCCCACTCCTTCCACTGCTACAGCTATGCTGCCTCTCCCTGTCGACGTGAAAAGCAAAATCTCTCATTATAACCGTTTTGCGACATGTTTCTCTCTTGTGTTATAATATTACAGCACTATAATTCATACTGCGGTCACTAGGTACATGCCTCAGTGGTACTGACAGTGGTGATGACTGCTGTGGGAATATTTATAAGATTAGCACTGATACTCCTGGAACTAAGTTAGGCTAAAGTTAAGAGTGAATGACCATGATAATTTTCCTGTGCACAGCAGGAAATAATAACATTCTATTATCTCTCTCTGTGCTGAAAGTGTAAGCCTGTCATAGAATTATAGAATCTCATAGTGTACGTGGTTAGACTTACAATATAGTGCAGAAGGAGGCCATTCGGCCCATCAAGTCTACACCGACCACAATCCCACCCAGTGGTTTTAGCCATCTTATTAGAAATTGTGATCAGGAACTAATTTTCACAATGTTGGTCAAGTCTTTAGCAGGTTAACTCATGAAGCAGCGGAGCTGAATATTTGTGTGTGATTTAATTATTTTTAGACACGGATGCAATTTTTGGTTGGTGCCATTAAGGTGGACTAGGCTCATGTTGGGAAATGGAATTTTTTTGAACTTTATTTTGCAGCCACTGCCTTCACTCACAGGTTGGGTAAAGCATGGACCATGCACTCCTTCGACTCTGCCAAAGCTAGTTAACTTAATCCCATTTTCAGAATTCCCCATTGTGACAGTTCAATTTCCTCTATCATTGTGGCCACACCCTGATGCCAGAGAATATGGGCAATGTTGTGTTATATCATGTAAAAAATGGCTGAACTCATTTCATTTGGAGCCCTTACAAATGGTGAAGACAGATTTTTATCACATGCTTTTGGGCCAGATTCAAATAAGCCCCAGAGTGATACTGTGTTTCCAATTCTCCTTAGTTACTCTTACCTTTATGGGTGGCATGATGGCACAATGGTTAGCACTGCTGCCTCACAGCGCCAGGGACCCGGGTTCAATTCCAGCCTTGGGTCACTGTCTGTGCGGAGTCTGCACGTTCTCCCATGTCTGTGCGGATTTCCTCTGGGTGTTCCGGTTTCCTCCCACACTCCAAAGATGTGCGGGTTAGGTGGATTGGCCGTGCTAAATTGCCCCTTAGTGTCAGGAGGTTTAGCAGGGTAAATACATGGGGTTGCAGGGATAGAGCCTGGGTGGGATTGTTTCCCAGCGCAGGCTCGATGGGCCAAATGGTCTCCTTCTGCACTGTAAGGATTCTTTGATATTATCTCTGTTTTCTTCCCAATTTCCTACTTGCAATTCAGTTCTAAGAGCCCGGCAGCATCTGGGTCAACATTTGGACTTCATCAAAAAGCATTTAAAATGTAGTTGTCAAAGATTCTATTTATTCAGTTCTAACAGAGAGCTGAGTTTCAGTAACGTTCTTCTAAATCCAGCTGAGATCTAAACTGAGATTAGATGGGAATCCAGGTGTTTCTTATGTGTCGGTGCAGACTCGATGGGCCAAAGGGCCTCTTCCATACTGTATAATCCTATGAACCTATTATAAAAAAGTATCAGATATGAAGTTGTGTCTGTCAATTTACTCCTCAGCCAAGGCCATGTGATCAGCGAGGCGCAGCGGGATTAATAAATCAGAATTTGCCGTTGAACCCATTCATTCTTGTAACAAAATTTAAATCCCAAACAGCAGATGTCAGCTCTCGGATTCTATTACTGCACAACGAGGTATCAACTCTGTCCTGGAAAAACAAATGAGCAAAACCAAATGAAGCTAAAACCAGTCAACATGTAAAGGGCAATTTTCGACTTCTGCTGCTCATCTGAAAAAAGGCAAGTGCAAACCAGTTGGTAATCTTGGATGCCACTTTGATGCACTTGGCAGCCTGATTCCATTTTAAAGCAGACCTTTAAATACCACCAAGAACAAATACCCGGGAAGGCTGTTTATGTCGGAAAATCAGGATTCCATATTCATGGTGTAAGATGAGATGGACGAGCCACAGCTGTGGAAGAGAAAGCGCAGGGCACACCCGCTCCTGTCCCGCCCCATGATCCCACTGCTATTAATCCACCGACCAGTGACTCAGAAGTGTGATTGCTGATAAATGAATCAAAGAGCGTGTGATGTCCAGCAGCGATGGGACTGGGCACTCATCGGAAGTAGGTGCCATTGGGTGATTTAAAGGACCAAACGCAATGCACCTGAGGGCAATGAAGGAGCTGCGTCAGATAATCTGCTGGCATTGGAGGGACAGCCAGTCGATAGCTCCAATGAGAGGCTGTTGTCATTTTTGCCACTGCCCTGCTCACCCTGACTGTTTATCCAGGTCTCCCTCCCCAGTTCTGAGTGAAAAATACCAACATCACCATCCTCCTAGAACAATGGCTGAGCATGATCATGATTGGCCATACAGGTTTAACGATTACTCCTTGCATGTCTTCCTCCGGGCAATGTCCAAACGCTGGGAGGTTCTCCTCCCACGGCATGGGAAGAGGAGACCTCATCACCAGACTACTTAATCCCGGATGGAGGTGGCCGAGGAGGCCGGGGCGGCATCCAGAGATGAGGCTACAACGCTGCAAGAAGGTGAATGACCTTCCTTGTGATGCGAGAGTGAACTCTCGGTGAGGTGCACAGACGGGAGGGTATGCACCGGCTGTGAGTGGGAGGTAGTAGCAGTAGAGTGAATGACTGGAACCTGTGCAACAAGAATGCCAACTCGAGAGGCCTTGACACAATGTCTGGCTTTCAGGGGCTGATAGGTGAGGGTGGGAAAGACTGGTTGGCACAAGAGGATGAGGCAACGCAGAGAAGAGAGCTTGTGAGAACCATCCTGAGGGATAAATCCTGATCTGGATTCAACATTGTCCCATTGTCTTCTCAGGAGAACAGGTCTCCCATCCCATCCGAGAGGATGATAGAGGCATGCCAAACACTGCAGTGCTGATTCCAATGGTGGAGGACATCTTGTAACTGGCCATTCACTCAGGGATAAATATGGTTGATGTAGAAAGGTAGAATTAGGACCGGGGTGGCGAATATCCGAGGGTCCCCCATCTCAGTAGGGGTGATGGGGGGAGGTGAAGAAGTGAGGCTGGGACAGAGGAAGGCTAGGTATGGGGTCCCGCAGGGATCTGTGCTAGAACCCCAACTGTTCACATTATATGTTAATTATTTGGAAGTGGGAACTGAACGTATTATCTCCAAATTTGCAGATGATACAAAGTTGGGTGGGAAGGTGAGCTGTGAGGAGGATGCTGAAATGCTTCAGTGTGATTTGGATAGGCTGAGTGTGTGGGTATATGCATGACAGATGCAGGATAATGTGGATAAATGCGAAGATATCCACTTTGGTAGCAATAATAGGAAGACAGATTATTACTTGAATGGGTGTACGTTGAGAGACGTGGATACTCAATGAGACCTTGGAGTCCTCGTGCATCAGTCGCTGCAAGTAAGCACACAAATACAGCTGGCGGTAAAGAAGGCAAATGGCATGTTGGCCTTCATAGCGAGAGGATTTGTGTATACGAATAGGGATGTTTTGCTGCAATTGTATAGGGTGTTGGTGAAGCCACACCTGGAGTATTGTGTGCAGTTTTGGTGTCCTTATCTGAGGAAGGATGTCCTTGCTATGGAGGGTGTACAGCAAAGGTTTACCTGGCTGATTCCTGGGTTGGCAGGTCTGTCATATGAGGAGCGACTTAGTCAGTTAGGATTATATTAATGGAGTTTAGAAGAGTGAGAGGGGATCTCATAGAAACTTATAAAATTCTTACAGGGTTAGACGGTAGAGTCAGAAAGAATGTTCCCATTCTAGGGATCATAGTTTGAGGATAAGGGGTAAATCTTTCAGATCTGAAGTGAGGAGAATTGTTTTCATCCAGAGGGTGGTGAATATATGGAGTTCACTAAGTCATGATGTAGAGATGCCGGCGTTGGACTGGGGTAAACACAGTAAGAAGTGTTCACAGTAAGAAGTGGAGTTCACTACCACAGAATGTAGTTGAGGACAAAACATTGTCTCATTTCAAGAAGAAATTAGATATAGCTCTTGGGGCTAAAGGGATTATGGGATATGGGGGGATCAAGATATTGAATTCAAGGATCAGCCATGATGAAAATGAATGGTGGAGCAGGCTCGAAGGGCCGAGTGGCCTTCTCCTGCTTTAGTTTCTATTTTTCCGTGTGTGTGCATTCGTGATGTGCATGATTGGTTGAAGGTCTCTGTCTGGGATGCAGGGGTTTTGGCTCACTCTTCATCTGCAGCCTTGAGTGTTACTCACCTTTGTGCTTTCTTCAACAATTCAGTCAGTGGTCTTCACACCCGAGGGGTAGGCTTTGACCTCTGAGAAAGAGGAGGGGTCCTCAGAGTGTGCACTGTCCCATTCTCTCTCTGCAAATTTCAGAAACACAGACAGTCACACCTCAGTGGGTATACGTCCTTTGGCCCATACGGAAGCAGCAATCGGTTTGAGCAGCAGCAAACGCCAGGCTAGCTGTCAGAAGTTGTGACAGTCCAGGTCTCTGAAACTCTGAGGAATGTGAGAAACCAGGCTAATGACAAGCTCCTGGAGTTGTCTGTGAGACATCAGATGCTGGACATCCAGTGGGAGTTGTGTGAAAATCTCAAGGACCCTTGAATCTTCGTGGTATCCACGAACTGTTGATCCTTATGTGCTTGTCTTCATACAAGTACAGAATTGTTAGAGTGCAGAACAAAGCCATTTGGCCCCTTGTGTCTGCACCAGCCTGAACGAGTACGCCACTACAATAACTGACCTCATTAGTAAGTCTGTAGAAGATTGTGTGCCAAAGAAGCAAATCCGCGTGTTTCCTCACTGGAAACCATGGATAAACAGGGATATCCATTGCTTGCTGAAGTCTAGGTCTGAGGCTTTCAAGTCAGGCGACCTATACAAGAAAGCCAGATATGATCTAAGGAGATCCATCAAAGATGCCAAAAGACAGTATCGGACCAAGTTGTATCTCTCCTTGACCTTAGTTTATGGATGACGGAGTGGGGTCATGAGCCAACTCATGCTTAACAAATCTAGAAAACTAGTACAATCGAAAAGATAAAGCCTGTACTTTTGGCATAATTGTACTTTCAGAAAGCTTTTGATAAAGTCCCACATAAGGGCAAAATTAAAGCACATGGGATTGACGGTAATATATAGACATGGATCGGGAATTGATTGACAGGCAGGAGAGTGGGAATAAATGGGTCTTTTTCTAATTAGCAAGCAGTGGCGAGTGGAGTAGCACAGAGATCACTACTTGGGCCCCAGCTGTTCACAATATATATAAATGACCTGGATGAGGCAGCCAAATGTAACATTTACAAGTTTGCTGATGACACAAAACTGGGTGGAATTTTGAGTTGTGAGGAGAATGCACAGTGGTTTCAAGGTAATTTAGACAAGTTGAGTGAGTGGGCAAACACATGGCAGGTGCAGTACTATGTGGCTAAATGTGAAGTTGTACACTTTGGTGTGAAAAACAGAAAGGAAGAGTATTATTTAAATGCTGATATATTGGGAAGTGTGGATGTACAAAGGAATTTGGGTGTCTTTGTAGACCAGTCAATGAACGTGGAGAAGCAAGTAGAGCAAGAAATTGGGAAGGCAAATGATATGTTGACCTTCATTGCTGGAGGATTTGAGTTCAGAAGTGGGGATGTCTTCCTGCAGTTACAGTAAGAAGTTTAACAACACCAGGTTAAAGTCCAACTGGGTGAGACCACACCTGGCGTACTGCATGGAGTTTTGGGCTCCCTATCTAAGAAAGGATATAGTTGCCATAGTGGGAGTGCAGCAGAGGTTCACTTGGCTGATACTGGGGTTGAGGGACTGTCCTATGAGAGATTGGTTCAACTGGGCCTGTATTCATTAGAATTCAGAGGATGAGAGGAGATCTGATTGAAACGTATAAAATTTGTACAGGACTGAACAGACTAGATGCAGGGAGGATGTTTTCCCTGGTTGGGGAATCTAAAACCAGGGGACACAATCTCAGGATACGGAATTGTGGTGAACCAAAGATGGTTACCACTATGGGTACTGAACCATAGATGGTTTGCACTATGGGTACTTGTACATATGTTACTGTTGTCACTGTTGGGGTTAGGGTTGGGGTGTTCTACCTGTTGGTGTTGTTCTGTGGTACACTCCGCCTACCTGTAGGAGTATAAAGGTCACTGCACTGCCTGGTGACCCTTTAGTCTGGGATTGTATTGTTAAGCAGTATGCTCCATTCTTGTTACTAATAAAAGCCTTTATTTCCCGGGTACGATCCAGCCTCCCGAGTGATTTAATCGCGCATCAATTTTATTAGTAACAATTTTGGTTGAAAAGGAAAAAAAAACATGGAGCAAATGTTAAAACCCGATCGGCTTACCTTAGATCCGCGTGCAGCTGGAGCGTCGAACACTTTCGACCATTGGTTGAAGTGTTTCCAAGATTATATCAACGCCTCAACAGCCATTCAAAACGACGCCGATAGATTGCGGGTCCTCCACGCAAGGGTAAGCGACACTGTGTCTGCAACAATCCGCGATGCCCAAGACTACAAAGGGGCCATCGAACTACTTAAGAAACTATACAACAAACCGCCAAACGAGATTCATGCTCGGCACCTATTAGCCACTCGACGGCGGCAGCCCGGCGAAACGACAGGACAGTACCTGCGCGAACTTCAGCAGCTAGCCAGAGCCTGCAATTGCAAGCCAGTGTCAGCGACCCAGTATACTAACGATTTGATCGAGATGCGTTCGTGGCGGGAATTGGCTCATCTTATATTCGCCTGCGGCTGCTAGAGCAAGGTAACTTAGACCTAGGTAAGACGGTGGAATTGGCTGATGCGATGGAAACGGCCTCCAGAAGTCTTGAAACTTACCCCACCGACCACGTGGGAACATCGTGGCAAGTACAGCCACCGACTCAACTCTACCCAGAGGCTCCTAGGAACTGCGCGATCGTGCTTTCAACCTCAGACCTGACGGCGGCGGCAGCTCCAGGTGGCCCGCGGTGCTATTTCTGTGGATTGGCAAAGCACCCTCGTCAGCGATGTCCGGCCAGAACGGTATTTTGCTCCGCGTGTGGGAAGAAAGGGCACTATGCTAAAGTGTGCCGAGCGAAACCACCTTCGAAGGCAAGCAGTGCGGCGTGTGACTCTCCAGGATCTGTCTCCTCGTCTCCGGCTTCGTCGAGGTCTTCCACCACGTGCGATTCACGAGCGCCGCCATTCCTGAGGACGACGACGCAAGACACGTGCGACCTGCGAGTGCCGCCACTTTCAACGCCATCGACCATGTGCGATCCATGGGCGCAGCCATTTTGGTCGACACCGACCGCAGACGACCAGCAGGGGTCATCACCATCGACCATCTCAGCTGCCTGCAGTTGCACTCAAGATTCAACGGTGGCATCAATCATCCTGGACCAGGCCAAGCCTCACAGACTCGACAAGTCCGTGATGGACATAGTGGTAAACGGACGCCTGATACATTGTCTGTTTGACAGCGGGAGCACGGAGAGTTTCATTCATCCTGACACCGTGAAACGGTGTGGTCTCCGAGTACAGACTGTCAGACAGACAATTTCTATGGCGTCGAGGTCCCGATCTGTTACCGTTCTTGGGAGCTGCGTGGTAAACCTAACGGTGCGGGGCACAGTTTATGAGAACTTCAGGCTCCTCGTGTTACCGCACCTTTGCGCTCCGATACTCCTGGGACTAGACTTTATGGTCCACCTGAGGAGTGTGACCCTGCAGTACGATGGGCCACTCCCTCCACTTTCAGTGGGAGAACAGCAGCCTCCAAATTGCCCAGCGCGCTCCACGTGCAGTCTCTCGACACTCAGAATCACCCCGCCATCTTTATTTGAGAATCTCGTGCCAGGCTGCAAGCCCATCGCAACTAAGAGCTGGCGTTACAGCGCTGAGGATCAGATCTTTATTCGATCTGAGGTTCAGCGGCTCCTCAGGGAAGGGATCATTCAACCTAGCACTAGCCCATGGAGAGCACAAGTCGTGGTGGTTAAAACTGGAGCCAAGCCCCGGATGGTCATAGACTATAGTCAGACTATTAATAGGTACACGCAGCTGGACGTGTACCCTCTCCCGCGCATATCTGACATGGTCAATCAGATTGCGCAGTACCGGGTGTTCTCCACCATCGACTTGAAGTCAGCCTATCACCAGCTCCCCATTCGCCCAGAGGACCGAAGATATACGGCCTTTGAGGCAGATGGCCGTCTCTACCACTTCTTAAGGGTCCCCTTTGGCGTCACGAATGGGGTCTCGGTCTTCCAGCGTGCAATGGACCGAATGGTGGACCAAAACGGGCTACGGGCTACCTTCCCGTACCTGGACAACGTCACTATCTGCGGCCATGACCAGCAGGACCACGATGCCAACCTCCTAAAGTTTTTACGCCCTGTGTCTCGCCTGAATCTGACCTATAACAGGGAGAAGTGTGAATTCAGCAAGCGCCGCCTAGCAATTCTCGGATACGTGGTGGAAAACGGGGTCCTTGACCCTGATCCAGACCGTATGCGCCCCCTCCTTGAACTTCCCCTACCCACTAGCATCAAAGCACTGAGAAGATGCTTAGGCTTCTTTTCGTATTACGCACAGTGGGTTCCCAATTATGCGGACAAAGCCCGTCCGCTCATAAAGTCTACCTCTTTTCCCCGGCAGCAGAGGCTCGCTTAGCCTTTGAAGGGATAAAAGCTGACATCGCGAAAGCCACGATGCACGCTGTCGATGAGTCCATCCCCTTCCAGGTGGAGAGTGATGCATCTGATTTCGCCCTGGCCGCCACACTTAACCAGGCGGGCAGGCCCGTCGCCTTTTTCTCTCGCACCCTCCAAGGCCCTGAAATTCGGCACTCCGCTGTGGAAAAAGAGGCTCAGGCCATTGTGGAGGCCATCCGGCATTGGCGCCATTACTTGGCTAGAAAACGATTCACCCTGCTCACGGACCAGCGGTCCGTGGCCTTCATGTTCAACAACACGTTAAGGGGTAAGATCAAAAATGATAAAATCTTGAGGTGGAGAATCGAACTCTCCACCTCCAACTATGATATCATGTACCGTCCGGGGAAGATCAATGAGCCCTCAGATGCCCTGTCGCGTGGAACATGTGCCAGTGTGCAGGAGGACCGGCTACAGGCCCTCCACAATGATCTCTGCCATCTGGGGATCACTCGGCTCTTCCATTTTGTAAAGGCCCGGAATCTACCCTACTCCGTAGAGGATGTCAGGTCGATAACTCGAAGCTGCCAGGTATGTGCTGAATGCAAGCCGCACTTCTTCCGACCTGACAGGGCACACCTCATTAAAGCCACTCACCCTTTTGAAAGACTGAGTGTTGATTTCAAGGGCCCCCTTCCTTCAACAGATCGGAACGTGTACTTCCTCAACGTGGTTGACGAGTACTCACGTTTCCCTTTTGCCATTCCCTGTTCAGACATGACCGCTGCCACGGTTATCAAAGCATTGCGGGATCTTTTCACCCTGTTTGGTTACCCCAGTTATATCCACAGTGATAGGGGTTCGTCGTTTATGAGTGACGACTTGAGGCAATACCTGCTCTCAAAAGGGATTGCCTCAATTAGGACTACGAGTTACAACCCCAGGGGTAACGGGCAGGTCGAAAGAGAAAACACTACAGTCTGGAAGGCTGTCTTACTGGCGTTGAGGTCTAAGGGTCTTCCAGTCTCCCATTGGCAAGAGGTACTTTCTGATGTGCTCCATTCAATCCGATCCCTCCTGTGTACGGCAACGAATGCTACCCCACATGAGCGGATGTTTACCTTCCCTAGGAAGTCTTCCTCTGGGACCACACTGCCGCCTTGGTTGATGTACTCAGGACCTGTCCTCCTGCGGCAGCATGTTAGGACCCGCAAGTCCGACCCTTTCGTTGAACAGGTCCATCTCCTCCACGCCAACCCTCAATATGCCTATGTAGCATATCCTGACGGGCGAGAGGACACGGTCTCTATTCGAGATCTGGTGCCTGCAGGGGACCTGGAAACCCCCGTCGCTCCCGCACCCCTGGTTAGGGACCCCTTGCCCTTTATCTCCCCTCCTGACACGGCGCGGGCAGTATCGGGACCACCACTTAATCCTCTTACTCCCATGTACAGCTTGCCTGAGTCCAGGAGATTGTCGCCACCTTGGGGCGTTCCTGAGTCTAGGAGATTGTCGCCACCTCGTGGTCCACCCGTCCGTGAGGAACTGGAGGAGTCACTGGACACCGCCTTGGAGAGAGGGTCATCACGGTCACCAGAACCGGCGCTACCGCCAGTGTTGAGGAGGTCGCAGAGACGGTGCGGCCCTCCGATACGACTGAACTTGTGAATATATGGACAGTTCGTACTGTTTTTTTTGCCCCACCGGCCTTTGTTTTAAAGGAGGGGTGAATGTGGTGAACCATAGATGGTTACCACTATGGGTACTGAACCATAGATGGTTAGCACTATGGGTACTTGTACATATGTTACTGTTGTCACTGTTGGGGTTAGGGTTGGGGTGGTCTACCTGTTGGTATTGTTCTGTGGTACACTCCGGTTGGCTCCGCCTACCTGTAGGAGTATAAAGGTCACTGCACTGCCTGGTGACCCTTTAGTCTGGGATTGTATTGTTAAGCAGTATGCTCCATTCTTGTTACTAATAAAAGCCTTTATTTCCCGGGTACGATCCAGCCTCCCGAGTGATTTAATCGCGCATCAGGAATAGACCATTTAGGACTAAGATGAGGCAACATTTCTTCACTCAAAGGGTGGTGAACCTATGGAATTCTCTACCACAGAAGGGTGTGGAGGCCAAGTCACTGAATGTATTCAAGAAAGAGATAGATCATTTTTGAGATTTTAATGGCAACAAGGGGTATGGTGAGAAAAGGGGAATATGGCATTGGGATTGAGGATCAGCAGTGATCATATTGAATTGTGGGGTAGGCTTGAAGGGCTGAATGGCTGATTCCTGCTCCTGGTTTCTATGTTTCAAGGGGAATCCCTTGTCTACGTCAGCCTTGATTATATTCAGTGAGCCAGCCTCCACTGCTCGCTGTGGAAGAGAATTCCAAAGACTAACAACCTTCTGAGAGAAGAAATTCCTCCTTATCTTTGTATTAAATAAAAGACCTCTTATTTTTAAACTGTGTCCTCTAGTTATAGATTCCCCCACAGGTGGAAGCATCCCTTCAGCATCTATCCTGACGAGCCTCCACAGAATCTTATATAATTTCACTCAGGTCAACTCACATTCTTTCCAAACTCCAGTAAGGCCCAACCTGCTCAATCTTTCTTCATAAGTCAACCTCTTCATCCCAGGAATTAGTCGAACACAGTATTCCAGGTGTGGTCTGACCAATGCACTGGACAGTTGTAGCAAGACTTCCCTACTTTTATACTTCATTCCTCTAGTAAAATGAATATATTCTAGCCCCTCCGAACATGGTTCTGTATGTTTTACAATTCAGTTAAACATTCACGTCACGGCGGCACAGTGGTTAGCACTGCTGTCTCACAGTGCCAGGGGTCTGGGTTCGATTCCTGGCTTGGGTCACTGTCTGTGTGGAGTTTGTACGTTCTCCCCGTGTCTGTGTGGGTTTCCTCTGGGTGATCTGGTTTCCTCCCAACAGTCCAAAGATGTGATTGTTCGGTAGATTGGCCATGCAAAATTGCCCCTTAGTGTCAGGGAGATTAGCAGGGTAAAATATGTGGGCATACACGGATAGGGCCTGGCTGGGACAATTGTCGGTGTAGACTCGATGGGCCAAGTGGCCTATTTCTTCACTGTAAGGATTCTATGATTCATCTTTACAAATAGTCTCCCAAGAGTTGCAGTACATAATTCAATGCCTTCACATTGAACTGACTGATGTGCTGGATCTCAGCGGAGAGTTCAAGAATGTTTGTGGAGCTGCCATTTTCTCCAGGAAACACAGAGGCGGTGAGGAACCCTTTCAGATGTTTGTACACAGCGGAATCCACGGCTCTTCCAGCCAGGTGCTGCACGCCTTGGAAAAAGGTGGTGCAGAATCTCCATATGGGTCTGACGCTCTGCTGGTGATTTCTGTTTCATGGCAGAATCATCAGTCTGGATAGTCAGGGCTGACACATCTTGTGTTTCCACTCAGCTTCATCAGGTTTGACTTCTACATCTGTATCTTTTGATTTCCTTCTGTCCTGTGCCTCACCATGTGTCAATTCTTCATCTGCACAATCTGTAACTCCTCAAACAAATGTTTCTGGGCTGCACAGTGCATGGCTAATTACTACGATCGTTGAGTTGGTGCCAACGTTACCAGATGTACTGGGAACTGCAATTTCTTGGCCATTGTTGCCCTTTTATTCTCCTTCTTGGCTTGACGCCTCCAAAATTAAAAAAAAGAGAGCTTTGTTCTGTGTGATTAGCATATTACCAGAACCAGCGACATAGTGGACTTCTACTAAGGAAGCTGATGACAGGTGAAAAAATTTACATATCCATAGCAACATTGGCCTGGGTTTGAGGGTCAGAGGGAATTTCCATAAAGGAATATGGAAACTGTTCTGAGGTCAGAAACCCCAGAGGAGCGGATATTGTTCTGTGTTTTTAAACTGCAAGGTTCCTGCAATTTTTATCTAATTGTGATTGACAGCATCAAGTTCTGACAGGCAGGGAACCTTGCACAGAGGCCTGCGACCAATGAAAATAGGGGGCTGAGGGATGGGGGGGGTGGGAATGGCAGGAAAATGGGGTTGTTGCTTCTGATCACAGGGGTGGGGCGTCCCTATCACAATGAAGGATGATCGGGGTCACAATAGAATGGATCACAGGGGGGTCTCAATCAGAGTGGGAGTTGCAGTCCAGATCAAGTGGAGAGGTGAGTCCAGATCACAAATCCTGATTCCCAAATTGGTGTTGGGGGTTTGGTGATCTCGATTGTGCTTGGGGAATGCCAGTTGCAGCGAGCAGTGCCAGTTGTGGGCAGATGTGAGACTCACTGCTAGCCAGTGGGTTTGATACTTGTCATGGCTTCCGATGCTGCCTGAAGGGGGTCAAGTGGTGGAGCAGGGAACAGATAGAACACGGGAAATTGGGTGATTTACTCGGTAGTTTCCTGGGCCGCAAGGAAACACTCCTGCTCTTCCTGGCCTAGAGCTAGTACAGTACATGCAGTCACCTCAAAGGCTTCTTGTCTCCTCTTCAATTGACGTGAGTTAAATGTCGATTGACTGTTAAAGAAGGAGCGACACTCCGAAAGCTTGTGCTACCAAATAAACCTGTTGGAGTTTAATCTGGTGTTGTGAGACTCCTTACTGCGCTTACCCCAGTCCAGCATCTCCACACCACAAAATGAAGGAGGGCAGCTTTAATTTAATATTTTAATGACCCACCCACTGCCAAAAAGCTGATTGTCGACAGCCCCTTGATTCCCCCCAGTAAACTGCAAATGGATGGGTTCCCTGATGAACAAAGCTGGGTGGGAATGTAAACTGTGAGGTGGGTTCAAAGAAGCTGCAAAGCGATATGGGCAGGTTAAGTGAGAAACAAGATGGCGGATGGAATATAATGTGGGGAAGTGTGAGGTTAGTCACTTTGGTAGTCAGAATAGAAAAGCAGAATTGTTTTCAAAAGGTATGAAACTTGTAAATGTTGATGTATTTTGGGTGCACTCATAGAACATAGAACATAGAAAGCCACAGCACAAACAGGCCCTTCGGCCCACAAGTTGCGCCGATCACATCCCCACCTCTAGGCCTATCTATAGCCCTCAATCCCATTAAATCCCATGTACTCATCCAGAAGTCTCTTAAAAGACCCCAACGAGTTTGCCTCCACCACCACCGACATCAGCCGATTCCACTCACCCACCACCCTCTGAGTGAAAAACTTACCCCTGACATCTCCTCTGTACCTACCCCCCAGCACCTTAAACCTGTGTCCTCTCGTAGCAACCATTTCAGCCCTTGGAAATAGCCTCTGAGAGTCTACCCTATCCAGACCTCTCAACATCTTGTAAACCTCTATCAGGTCACCTCTCATCCTTCGTCTCTCCAGGGAGAAGAGACCAAGCTCCCTCAACCTATCCTCATAAGGCATGCCCCCCAATCCAGGCAACATCCTTGTAAATCTCCTCTGCACCCTTTCAATGGCTTCAACATCTTTCCTGTAATGAGGTGACCAGAACTGCGCGCAGTACTCCAAGTGGGGTCTAACCAGGGTCCTATAAAGCTGCAGCATTATCTCCCGACTCCTAAACTCAATCCCTCGATTAATGAAGGCCAGTACGCCGTACGCCTTCTTGACCGCATCCTCCACCTGCGAGGCCGATTTAAGAGTCCTATGGACCCGGACCCCAAGGTCCTTCTGATCCTCTACACTGCTAAGAATGGTACCCTTCATATTATACTGCTGCTTCATCCCATTGGATCTGCCAAAATGGATCACCACACACTTATCCGGGTTGAAGTCCATCTGCCACTTCTCCGCCCAGTCTTGCATTCTATCTATGTCTCGCTGCAACTTCTGACATCCCTCCAAACTATCCACAACACCACCTACCTTGGTGTCGTCAGCAAACTTACCAACCCATCCCTCCACTTCCTCATCCAGGTCATTTATGAAAATGACAAACAGCAAGGGTCCCAGAACAGATCCCTGGGGCACTCCACTGGTCACTGACCTCCATGCAGAGAAAGTATCACAGGGAGTTAACATGCAGGTACAGCAAGCAATTCGGAAGGTTGACCTTTGTTACAAGGAGATCGGAATACAAGAACAAGGGGATCTTGCTACACTTGTCCAGGGCTTTGGTGAGACCACACCTGTGCACAGACTTTGTTACCATCGGCACAGTGGTTCACACTGCTGCCTCTCAGTGCCAGGGACCCAGGTTTTTTTGTCCTCCTCTTTTGCTTTTCTTTCTTTAGCTTTACTTAAGGAAGATAAGTCAGGCCCAGTGTATCTGGCCCTGCCATGGTCTTATCAGTGTCACTAACCCTTTCTGTCCTAAACATCAGCTGATTCATATGTGTTTATCTTGGGGCTTGATCTGTACCTCAGCCTACAGATGTGAACCTTACAGGTGCTGATTTTAAAAGAAGGTTGAAGGTAGCAGCTCTGGTAATGGATCATGCTGCTCACACATAAACCAGCATGCTAGATTACTTTGCACCATTACAGTCCTGAAACTCATAGGAATTGTATGTGACAGGTCCTAAGGGAAGTTGAGACTTCTGTCATGGGATGCTTAGACTCATCAGGATGTATAGGTTTTTTTATTCTTTCATGGAAGGTGAGCATCGCTGGCAAGGCCAGAATTTGTTGTTCATCCCTATTTGGCCTTGAGAAGATGATAATGTGATAACGTGGGATGAGAGTACGTGGGATGAGAGCACGGAGGGTGCTCTGAAGGTCTGGATCAAAGATCTTTATCAGAGTGTTGAGTTGACGGGTTGTGTTCTTTGGTCGGATCTGCAGGTAACTGTCTGTAGTGTTCCTTGTTGTTTAGTTGTTGGTACACTTCTTTGCAGTAATCCGTCCTGTTCAGTATGACGATGGCCCCTCCTTTGTCTGCTGGTTTGATGACAATGTTGCGGTTGGTCTTGAGAGCGCGGATGGCATGGCGTTGTGCTTGGGTGATGTTCAGGGCTGTCTTGTGAGTGCGGCTGATGAATTTGGTGTTGACGCACCTCCTGATGGCTTGGGCATACATGTCAAGTCGAGGGCAGCGGCCTGCCGGAGGAGTCCAATTCGACTCTTTCCTCTTCGGATGCACTGCGGTTCTCTCTGTCGGCTGTTCCAGTTCATTGGCTGTCTCATTGTGTTCGCTGTTGGCCTCTTGGGGTTTGTGGAAGAACTCCCGCAGCCTCATTCACCTGATGAATTCCTCTGTGTCTGCTGCGAGACTGATGGGGTCTATTTTGGTGGTGGGGCAAAACTTAAGCCCTGAGCTGAGAACTTCGATTTCATCTGGTTGAAGTGTGTAGTCGGACAAGTTGGCAATGGACTTCCCTGCAGTGGTACTGGGGACCAAACTCGCACCTCAATATGCCAACATCTTCATGCACAGGTTCGAACAAGACTTCTTCACCGCACAGGACCTTCAACCGATGATACATCAATGACATTTTCTTCCTTTGGACTCATGGTGAACAATCACTGAAACAACTATATGATGACATCAACAAGTTCCATCCCACCATCAGACTCACCATGGACTACTCTCCGGAATCGGTTGCATTCTTGGACACATGCATCTCCATTAAGGACGGTCACCTCAGCACCTCACTATACCGCAAGCCCATGGATAACCTCACGATGCTCCACTTCTCCAGCTTCCACCCTAAACACGTTAAAGAAGCCATTCCCTACGGACAAGCCCTCCGAATACACAGGATCTGCTCGGATGAGGAGGATCGCAACAGACACCTCCAGACGCTGAAAGATGCCCTCATAAGAACAGGATATGGCGCTCGACTCATTGATCGACAGTTCCGACGTGCCACAGCGAAAAACCACACTGACCTCCTCAGAAGACAAACATGGGACACAGTGGACAGAGTACTCTTCGTCGTCCAGTACTTCCCCAGAGCGGAGAAGCTACGGCATCTCCTCTGGAGCCTTCAACATGTCATTGATGAAGACAAACATCTCGCCAAGGCCATCCCCACACCCCCACTTCTTGCCTTCAAACAACCGCACAACCTCAAACAGACCATTGTCCGCAGCAAACTACCCAGCCTTCAGGAGAACAGTGACCACGACACCACACAAACCCTGCCACAGCAACCTCTGCAAGACATGCCGGATCATCGACACGGATGCCATCATCTCACATGAGAACATCATCCACCAGGTACATGGTACATACTCTTGCAACTCGGCCAACGTTGTCTACCTGATACGCTGCAGGAAAGGATGTCCCGAGGCATGGTACATTGGGGAAACCATGCAGACGCTGTGACAACGGATGAATGAACACCGCTCGACAATCACCAGGCAAGACTGTTCTCTTCCTGTTGGGGAGCACTTCAGCGGTCACGGGCATTCGGCCTCTGATATTCGGGTAAGCGTTCTCCAAGGCGGCCTTCACGACACGCGATGGCGCAGAGTCACTGAGCAGAAACTGATAGCCAAGTTCTGCACACATGAGGATGGCCTCAACAGGGATCTTGGGTTCATGTCACACTATCTGTAATCCCCACAGCTTGCCTGGACCTGCAGAGTCTCACTGGCTGTCCTGTCTGGAGACAATACACATCTCTTTAACCTGTCTTAATGCTCTCTCCACTCACATTGTTTGTACCTTAAAGACTTGATTAGCTGTAAGTATTCGCATTCCAACCATTATTCTGTAAATTGAGCTTGTGTCTTTATATGCCCTGTTTGTGAACAGAATTCCCACTCACCTGAAGAAGGGGCTTAAGGCTCCGAAAGCTTGTAGTTTTTGCTACCAAATAAACCTGTTGGACTTTAACCTGGTGTTGTTAAACTTCTTACTGTGTTTACCCCAGTCCAACACCGGCACCTCCGCATCATGACTTTTCCTTTGTCCAGGTCCCTCATTCCCCACATTCCGCCACTTAACCCTCCCCCTCAATCACACATGATATTTTTCCCCCTTTCAAGATTTACCAATCACAGAAATGTACTCGTAAAATAATAACATCCATCAATGGTAACACCCACGCACCCCGGACATGCTCTCTTCCATGTTCTTCCGTTGGGCAAAAGATACAAAAGTCTGATATCACATAACAACTGATTCAACAACAGTTTCTTCCCTGCTGCCATCAGACTTTTGAATGGACCTACCTAATATTAAGATCTCGGGCTGAAATTTCCCATTTCCCTACATCCCCTACAGCTCCTACTCTACCCCACCAGAACCCCTTTGTTTTCATTTCATTTCATTTTTAACTGTTCTCTACTTTTTATTCTTTTATTGTCTTTCTTTATTTTTCTCTGCCCACCCCCACTCTTTCCCCCATTTTATCCCCCTTTCCTTACCTTTTCTCCCCCTTTCTTTCCCCTTTCCCCCTTTTTCTCAATTTTACCTCTCTCCCACCCATCTCCCCCCACATCTTCATCCGTCACAGCTTACCTCTGATTTCAGCTTCTCTGCCATTTGGCCATTCACACCTTCTATTCTCTCTATGGACTGCCATTAGCAGCCTTTCCCCTGGTTTCTGTAGCTATGACTCATCTTTCATTCCTTCAGCCTACAGTACAAACATCTCCCACTTTCTATGCCTTTTAGCATTGACAAAGGGTCATCTGGATTCGAAACATCAGTTCTTTTTTCTCCTCACAGACGCTGCCTGTTCTGCTGAGATTTTCCAGCATTTTCTCTTTTGGCTACCTAATATTAAATTGGGGCATGATTTTCTGTCCGCTTTCACCTCAAAACTGGAATATCCGGGCTGAGGTCAATGGACCTTTCCATGGTCAGCCCCCCACCCGCTACGATTCTCGCGGCAATATTCCCATATCGCCGCGGTGATATGTGAAATTTCAGCCCTAGATCTTTCTCTAAACCCTAGCTATGACTGTAACACTATATCCTGCACTCTATCCTTTCCTTCTCCCCATGTACTCTATGAATGGTATGTTTTGTCCGTATAGCGCACAAAAAACAATACTTCTCACTATATACCAATACATGTCCAAAGATGTGCGGGTTAGGTTGATTGGCCAGGTTAAAAATTGCCCCTTAGAGTCCTGAGATGCGTAGGTTAGAGGGATTAGTGGGTAAATATGTGGGGGTAGGGCCTGGGTGGGATTGTGGTCGGTGCGGACTCGATGGGCCGAATGGCCTCCTTCCGCATTGTAGGGTTTCTATGATGTGACAATAATAAATTGTGACTCACCTGATGAAGGAGCAGTGCTCCAAAAGCTCGTGATACCAAATAAACCTGTTGGACTTTAACCTGGTGTTGTGAGACTTCTTACTGTGTCTACCCCAGTCCAACGCCGGCGTCTCCACATCACTGATATTAAGAGCAGTAGCAATATAACACAGTGTTGTTTGTATGCACCCTATAGGTGATCTCACCAGGACTATTAAACAAACCATGGATAAATTATTATACTTTGCAATAATGTGAATTGAACAGGAAAAAAAACATATTAGTTATTTATAACACTGGACAGACGACAACACTGATTTTGATGATTGCCTCAGTCCTCATTAAGATATTCTACACACTGCATCATATGAATGCAGTGACAGTAGCATGGGGGAAAGATTCAATACTTACAACCCAGATAAACTGCAGAAGATCGTTTCCATTCTGTAGAAGAATTAGAAGACTTTCTCCTGCCTGGGTGCATGTTATTATTCAATATAACTATTTCATTCAAGAGGTGTAATTGGATTCAATTTTATCAGTAATCTCACAAGGTAGAAAGATCAAATGACTGCTGAGCAGCTGTGTGGACTGGTTGAACAATATACTTCTTCACTGTTTGTGGGTAACAGAGGAGTCCTTAGGCGTCTCTGTGAGACATCTTTCCGACGCCTGAGAACAAAGACTGAACAGTTAACTATTGTACCTGTGCTTTCTGGATCAGCAATTCTGAAGCCTGCTGATTGCTGCCTCTCGCTGCCATATTTTTTCAATGTCTGCCATGCCATACAGCTTTATCGCGATACAGCAATATTCATTCCACAAAAAGCTCACAAAAGTACCAAGATAGAGGGGATAGGGGGTAAGTGGACAAAGAACAAAATTGAAGTCAATGGAAAAGATACTTGAGAATCAGATGCTCGGAGCCGGATGCCCAGCGCAAATCGCACTGATCCGGTCCGACTGAAATCTGCTGGATGGGAGAATCGCCCCCCAATATATCTGTGTCGATGGCACTCTGGGATACTCGGCAGATTTCATGAACCAGGGTTTCCCAGGAAACATTCTGAAGTTAGTTTTTCTGTGCCATGGGGTGGCACGGTGGCACAGTGGTTAGCACTACTGCCTCACAGCACCAGGGACCCAGGTTCAATTCTGGCCTTTGGTGACTGTCTGTGTGGAGTTTGCACGTCCTCCCCGTGTCTGCCTAGGTTTCCTCTGTGCGCTCCGGTTTCCTCCCACACTCCAAAGATGTGCGGGTTAGGTTAATTGGCCATGTTCAATTGCCCCTCAATGTCAGGGAGATTAGCAAGGTTCATACCTGGGATTACGGGGATAGAGCCAGGGTGGGATTGCTCTTTTTCACTGTCCTCATCACTACTCTCAACCTGTACTTTTCCCTTTACCTCTGCCAATTTAAACAGACGTTCACTTTTTGTTGCCAGTTTCCGAAGTTCAAATTCTCTCCCTTTCCCCTCTGCTAGGGCTATCCCTTCCCTTTCTTTTTCCCATATCTGTAATTCAACCCGTTTCATTTCTTGTGGTTTTTGTTCCTCCCTTTCTCTGGCTTTCCCTGCAGCAATGGTCTCCCGTGGGTGGCACAGTAGCACAGTGGTTAGCACTGCTGCTTCACAGCTCCAGGAACCTGGGTTCGATTCCTGGCTTGGGTCACTGTCTGTGTGGAGTTTGCACTTTCTCCTCGTGTCTGCGTGGGTTTCCTCCGGGTGCTCCGGTTTCCTCCCACAGTCCAAAAATGTGCGGGTTGGGTTGATTGGCCGTGCTAAAATTGCCCCTTAGTGTCCTGAGATGCGTAGGTTAGAGGGATTAGCGGATAAATGTGTAGGGATATGGGGGTAGGGCCTGGGTGGGATTGTGGTTGGTGCAGACTCGATGGGCCAAATGGCCTCTTTCTGCACTGTAGGGTTTCTATTATTCTTCCGTTTATTTTGAATTCAAGCTGCTTTAATTCCTTTGCATGTTCCAACTGTTTCATTTGTAATTGAATTCTAGCCATTTCCAATGATCCTGACTGTGTTTCTGGCAATTTTAAATGCTGAGCTATCGCCACAATTATCTCCCCTTTCCTTACGGCGCCGGGTAATGTCAGCTGCAATGATTTTGCCAATTCCAAAAGCTTTGTTTTAGTCACCTTTTGTAAACCAACTTGCGTGACTTCTTCCACCCCCAGGAACATCTTAGCCTCTGAAAGAGCCATTATTCCACAAGGCACTCTCTGTTTAAACCTGAATACAGCATCTGAAAATAAAACACAAATATGGTCACCACTCACTGTCTTTAAATTCAATAATCCCAAATCAATCAAGAAATATAGATTTTAATCCCACAAGAGAGCCCCCAATTATTATAATTCAGGTCAGAAACTCCAAAGTGTTTTCTGGAACCCGCCTGGATCATATGGGTGGCACGGTAGCACAGTGGTTAGCACTGCTGCTTCACAGCTCCAGGGACCTGGGTTCGATTCCCGGCTCGGGTCACTGTCTGTGTGGAGTTTGCACATTCTCCTCGTGTTGGCGTGGGTTTCCTCCAGGTGCTCCGGTTTCCTACCACAGTCTAAAGATGTGCAGGTTAGGTTGATTGGCCATGCTAAAATTGCCCCTTAGTGTCCTGGGGTGCGTAGATTCGAGGGATTAGTGGGTAAAATATGTAGGGATATGGGGGTAGGGCCTGGGTGGGATAGTGGTCGGTGCAGATTCGATGGGCCAAATGGCCTCTTTCTGTACTGTAGGGTTTCTATAAGCTTTGCACCTTGAATTTGGCTAGGATAAGCATGATATGTTTCACCTCAGGTATGATTCAAATGACCCACTCGGGAACTTTTATCAACCAAAGTTTATTTAAGAATATAGTTAACATGTATGGTAAGAAAAATAGCTATATCGTTTATCAATTACAAACAAAAGCAAAACAACCACAATAATGTTTAACCCTTAACAAATATATCTGAGATGTTCCAATCAAACAAAACTTCATTCAGACAAAAAAAAACCCTTTAAACAGGCTTAACACAGCAAAGGCTAATGCTCACGTGACACTGGAACTGAATCCTTTGGTTGGAGAATTGAAAATCTTGACTTCTCAGCCTTGTAACTGCTAATCGCCCTCAGAACAGTTTGAAATCAGGACAGCTTCCCAGAATACCGGGTCAAGTCACCAACAGCAGATGTTCTACTCTAGGAAGGCAAGAAGCCTTGCTTTCACTAACCAGCAAAATTTCCAAAACCTGGGAGAGGGACAGAGACACTGCTTTCAGTCTGAAGTCCACTCCTTTCTAAAACTCAAAACTGCTGCCAACCAAAAACAGAAAATGAAACCTTAAATTCACTAGGAAGAAAACAAAACTGTTCAGAACCCATGATCTTCCTCCTAACAATGTAGAGTTATAAAACAACCCAGAGTAAAAATAAACAATCCCCATTTGGGGCAATAAAAGGGCTTCTATAGACAATTTGGCCACACAGAGAGCCGAGAGCTGCAGAGAACATGATTTTTTTTTTTTTAAATCTCTTAAAGGTACAGTAATGCCACAAGCCAATGGTGGGTGTCACCTGATAAGCCTACTATCTCTCTTCCAGATGAGATATTAAACAAAAACTCTGCTGGTGAATGTAAAACATCTCATGCCACAGTTGAAAGGAGGGCAGGGAAGTTTTCCACCAATATTTATCACTCAACCAATATTTCTAAAACAGATTACTACAGATTACAGTGTGTAAATCAATCTGGTGTTTATGACAGTCCCATTCCCTCAGCCCCAAAAACTATGTTTTTGTATATACTCAGTGTATAAGTTGACCTTTTTCAGCCACAATATGCTACACACCCTTGGTAGTCAACTTTTCACCGCATAGTGGCACAATGGTTAGCACTGTTGCTTCACAGTGCCAGAAACCCGGGTTCGATTCCAGACACAGGTCTGTGTGGAGTTTGCACGTTCTCCCTGTGTCTGGTGGGTTTTCCTCTGGGTGCTCCAGTTTCCTACCACAGTCTAAAGGTGTGCAGGTTAGGTGGATTGGCCAGGCTAAATTGCCTTTTAGTGTCCAAAGATAGGTTAAGTGGATTAGACATGGTAAATACATGGGTTTACGGGCATATGGCCTGGGTAAGATGCTCTTTTGGAGAGTTGGTGCAGACTTGCTGAGCCAAATGGTCTCCTTCTGCAATGTAGGTATTCTATTCTATGGATGTTTTACTTTCCGGTATCTTATAACTGGGCACAGGGGATCAACCAAGCAACGTGGGCTGCATTCTGAAGATGTCCAGGAATGTAACATATGTCCATATAAATCAAATCCCATGTGATGAATAGCAAAGCTGTTGGCTACCCACACCCATGCCAGCAGTTCACATTTATACTTGGCGTATAAACCGTGTCCAAGTTTGAAAGGATTTTTTGAGGCTTCATTGGTCGACCTTTGCAATGACAGCTCCATTATCTGGTCATTATCACATTGTTATTTGAGAGAGCTGTCTGTACGCATTCTCCACATTGCAACAGAGACTATTCAAAATTTACTGATTTGGCTGTAGATTACTCTGAATCTTCCTGAGATCATAAAAGGCAATATATAAATACAATTCTTTCTTATCTTTCTGTTATTCAACTCTAAGCACCCTTCTGCACAACATTCATTGTATGATGTTCCAGAAGTTTAACTTGGGAGCAGTTCTGGCTTTAAGTTAGTTACAGAAGAGTTGTGTGCAAGCATCTGAAATTGGGATGACCACATGGTGAATGCAGCTCTCTATTCCTGGTGAGTACCAGTTGTATATCCGAACTTGTGGTCTGATATTAAGAAGAGACCAGTTCCAGTTGGTTTTGAGGTGGATATATCTGAATTCTCGATGGTTTTTAAATTGATAAGCAATCTGGGTTGGTAATGATCGAGTGAAAACCAAGCTCACCAACTGATGTGTGAAATACAGTATTCAAATCTGGAACAAGACAGTATGATGGAGCACAAATTCACCCACATGTTCATCCCTCTGATTTATTGCACTTAGTAGTTGCAGTTACAGTTTCAAGGATGCTGACAACCTTTCATTACATGAAGCTTTCAGCCTGCAGAGTATCTGTTGACAGTTTATTTAACGTGGGGGACACTGCCACTGATGCTGATCCTGTCCACACACAATCTCCGGCAGAAATCATTGGTAGAGATAATCAGAAAGGAGCAATTTTAACACCCCATCATCACACCAGGTGCGATTAGCTAGCTCCACAGAGATGTGAAGCCTTTCTGCTTTAGAACCATAGAATCCCTACAGTGCAAAAAGAGGCTATTTAGACCAACACGCCTGCACCCACAAATTTTTTACACTGTTTATGACTTTTGGATCTGTAATTTTGCAATGTTTTATTGGAGAGTTTTTTTTTGTGTGAATAAAGTATATTTTTGAAATAAATAAAAAAATACCAGGTCCGCTTCTCGGCCTTGCAAGTCAAAGCCTCCCTCTACATGGATGACGTGGCTGTTTTCTGCTCGGACCCCTCGTCTGTTCGCAGGCTTCTTCGAGTCTGTGAGCAGTTCGAGCTGGCCTCGGGGGCCAAAGTCAACCAGGGTAAGAGTGAGGCCATGTTCTTTGGGTACTGGCCTGACACATCCTTTGTCCCCTTCACCATTAGGGTAGGCTACCTCAAGGTGCTGGGGATATGGTTCGGAGCGGCAGGGGCATGCGCCAAAAACTGGGAAGAGCGCATCGCCAAAGCCAGACAAAAATTGGGATTGTGGGAGCAACGCTCCCTCTCCATCACTGGGAAGAACCTTGTGATCCGATGCGAGGTCCTGTCCGTGTTGTTGTACGTGGCGCAGGTGTGGCCTCTCCCCAAGTCCTGCGCAGCAGCAGTGACCCGGGCCATCTTCAAGCTCATCTGGAGATCAAAGATGGATCGTGTCCGGAGGGAGGCGATGCACAAATCTCCAGAGAACGGAGGGAAAAACGTTCCCAACGCCGCCCTCATCCTGATGGCCACCTTTGTGTGCGGCTGCATCAAGCTGCGTGTAGATCCTCGGTACACTAACAGCAAGTGCCACTATTTTTTGAGGTTCTACCTGTCCCAAGTGTTGCGGAGGATGCGTCTGGCCACATTGCCGCGGAACGCTCCAAGTAGTTGGACCGTACCGCAGCACCTGTCCTTCGTGGAGAAATTCTTCCGGAAACACACCTTTGACCACATGGCTATCAAGCAGTGGTCAGCACGTAATGTCCCAAAAAACTACATCGGCTAAGATCAAGTGTAGTATGGATTGGATGCTGCACTTGGTTGAGGTCATTGGGTTACATTGAAGCTTCATATGTTTCATATGAAGCAATTGTTAAAAGCGGCATCTCGGCCTTTTGGCTAAGATGCAAATGAGCTCAAGCCTTGGTGGAGGAACCTCCCCCTTCTCCAATCAGCTTGGCTCATGTAGATCAGGCCCAGGACAGGGTGATTTGGTCGCTCGCCCTGTCTTGTCAGCCTGGATCTGAAATGTCTCAACTTGTTGAGACTTTGAATTGGATTTGATTTGATTGAATTGGAAAAGTAACAAAAAAAAAAAATCTCGGCCTTTTGGCTAAGATCAAGTGTAGTATGGATTGGATGCTGCACTTGGTTGAGGTCATTAGGTTACACTGAAGCTTCATATGTTTCATATGAAGCAATTGTTAAAAGCGGCATCTCGGCCTTTTGGCTAAGATGCAAATGAGCTCAAGTCTTGGAGGAGGTATTGCTTTCCCTCCTCCAATCAGCTTGGCTCATGTAGATCAGGCCCAGGACAGGGTAATTTGGTCGCTTGCCCTGTCTTGCCAGCCTGGATCGGAAATGTCTCAACTTGTTGAGACTCTGACTTGGACTTGATTTTATTGAATTGGAAAAGTATTTTAAAAAAAATACCAGGTCCTATCCCTATAACCCCACATATTTACCCTCCCAATCCCCCTGAAACTAAGGGTCAATTTACCATGGTCAATCACCTAACCCGCACATCTTTTGAATGTGGGGGGAAACTGGAGCACCCGAAGGAAACCCATGCAGACACGGGGGGAAAATGCAAACTTCACTCAGACAATCACCCGAGGCCAAAATTGAGCCCGGGTCCCTGTGCCACGATGCTGCCATTTTAGTTCCACATTGCTGACCCATTTATTATCTGAGCCTCTGGAGGATGTGGCATCTTCAGAAATACTTTAATATAAAAGGAAAATTAACTTAATAGGTCCCGTTAACAGATGTATAGTACCAGAAAAGGGCAAACATCCAACTGCAACTGTCAAGTTCAGTCATTTTTTAAAAATTCATTCGTGGGCTATGGATGTTACTGGCTGGCCAGCCTTTATTACCCATTCCCAGTTGCCCTTGAACAGAGTGGTTTTCTAGGCCATTTCAGAGGGCAGTTGAGAGTCAACCACATTGCTGTGGCTCTGGAGTCACATGAAGGCCAGATTTCCTTCCCTCAAGGACATTATTGAACCAGATGGGTTTTTCTGATAATCAACAATGGTTTCATGATAATCAGTAGATTCCTACTTCCAGATTTTTTTTATTGAATTCAAATTCCACCATCTGATATGGCAGGATTCGAACCTGGGTCCCCAGAACATTAGCTGAGTTTCTGGATTAATAGTCCAGCGATAATACCATGAGGCCATCGCCTCCCTTGAACTTTTATTTATTTATTAGTCACAAGTAGGCTTATATTAACACTGCAATTAAGTTACTGTGAGAATCATCAGAGGATGAACAATTTTGCTCTCCATGAGCTGGTGGCTGTACTCAGAGAAGCCCGGTACGAAAAATAGTCAACAAAAAACAAATTGGCAGATATTTGGCATCTCAACCTCCTCTGGGAATGATTTTCGGATGAGACGCATGCTTCTGATTAACAACTGGTTATAAAATACCATTGGAACAAGGCCCATGATCATCTAACTAGTCCAAATGCACTGGAGTCTGTTGAGCTAATAAACTTGAAAGGTAGCACAGCTGAAACAAACTGAAAGTCAGCCAAGAGAAGAAAAACAAAAGATCAGACAATTAGAAGTAAAACTAATTGATAAAAAAGAGGGATTGAAACCAGAGCACTGCATCGAAGTGCTGACTGAGCTTCTATTTCGAAGTTGAAAGAATGAGTTTTGGAAAGTTAGCAATTGAACAGAAAGATTGTGAATAATTGAAAATTCACGTCGGATCGGGGTGAAATTTCATTTTCAGCATGCAGGTGACAAATCTGGTGGAGCAGATCACTCAGCCACTATGGAGCCAGCCTCCATTCCACTGATGTTTGAAGAATCCTATATAGAAACACAATTAGGCCTTCATGAAGATTGTCTTTAAAAACCTTTGTTGGTTTCTCAGCATTCAGCATTCAGGTCCTTGGAACAATTCTTGCAAGACCACTCTCAAACTCAGAGTAATATTTATTTCCTGATTTATCCACAGGGTGTGGGAGACATTTGTCTCATTTGTTGTCTTGCTCTAGCTGTTCTGAGAGGGTGATAGGACATTCTTCTCGAACAGATTGTTGATACATTGGGACTGTTTTTTACATTGGAGTGGTTTGCTAGAACAGTTCAGAGAGTCACCAATAGAGAAGGGGAGTGGAGTCACACTTAGGTTGAAGCAGGAATAGTTGGCAGGTTCGCCTCTTTGAGAGGCATGAGTTAACCAGCATGGTGGCACAGTGGTTAGCACCACTGCCTCACAGCGCCAGATACCTGGGTTCGATTCACGGCTTGGGTTACGGCAGAGACTACACATTCTCCCCGTGTCTGTATGGGTTTCCTCCGGGTACTCCGGTTTCCTCCCACAGTCCAAAGACGTGCTGGTTAGGTACATTGGCCATGCTAAATTCTCCCTCAGTGTACCTGAACAGGCACCGGAGAGTGGCGACTTGGAGATTTTCACAGTAACTTCATTGCAGCGTTAACGTACACCTCCTTGTGACACTAATAAATAAAATGTTAAACTTTATGAGAATCCAGCGGCCTTTGTGATCATGTTTTTTCTTGCTAAGAGTCTACAAATAGGGAGGTCTTTTGAATTCAATCTTTGTTATTTTCCCATTCCTATTGCTGTTATATTACCATGGTGCGATTAGCTTCCACAGAATTGTCTAACATACAGATGGCATCATTCGAAACCTAGGCGGCTATGAACTACTGGAGCTGAAGATGGCCTCAGTGGCGATGTTCCCGACATTAAATAATCTGTCAACACATATTCTGCAGGCTGAAACTCTATGTGCGGTCTGGAATTTGATTTGGTTGAGGCTGTTGTTTCTGAAGGAGCCAAGAGGGCTGCTGGACATTATGTAGGGCTGGATTTTCTCCACGGATTTTAGGACCACAAAGTTAGGGTGAAATGGGGGTCCCAAGCCTGTAGGCTGTAAGAAAGGTAGCACAATCTTCCAAAAGGCAGCCTCCTATTTGGTTACCTCCACATTTGCCATCCTATTGAGTACAGCAGGAAGGGCAATCCTTAATGCCGGAACAATCAGAAGGTCAATTGCTCCGAAGCCTTGGGCAGCCCCACGAGGGGCAGGTTGGGAATTGCGAGTTTGCCTCCACAAGGAGGTGCTCTTGCTGACCTGCACAGCAGTGAGTAAATAAATTACCCTCTAAATCCTCACTTCTGTTGATTAAGTTCCCCAGATTCTAACAATGGGTGTATTTTAACCCACATTTTAACCTAATAGTTAACTGTTAGTTTACACTGCCTCTGATGATTCAAAGTCCATGTTCTAACCAACCTTGAGAGCTCTGGTAAAAATCTTGAAAAGACCTGACTGTAGATTTTCTCTCAGTTCTTGCTTCAAAATGTTGGACTTCACTGGATATTTAGATTAAGGAATGTTTGACTCAGTTCCTGTCCAGAATCTGTTAATTTTTAAAACGATCTGTGACCAGTGAGGCTTCAAATTTCTGGATTCTTCTTGACATCAATGAAGACACTGTGGGTTACACTGGTTACACCATGAAAGCCAGCTTCTCTCACTGTTTGGCTGCTCTTCTGTGCTATTTAAAGTAGCCTTGATCAGTCTACTGCCCTTCCCCCACCATGGCTATGACTGAGAGACTTCAGCCTCCTTCTGGGCCTGTGTCTGGCGAGTGGTTTGACTTTTTTCAGCGTCAGGTGATGTGATGCTGGCCTGCACAGCAGTGAGTAAATAAATTTCCCTCTAAATCCTCACTTCTGTTGATTAAGTTCCCCAGATTCTGGGCGCATGTGTGGGGAACGGGGCCAGACCAGATGTTTCACAACAGCCTGGCTACCAATGGTCTTGGAGCCCTGACCACCAAGGACAGCATTGCCTATTAGACACTTTTGTCTTTGCAGTAGAAATGGGCACATAATGAGGATCCACGATGAATGGAAACACTCCCTAACTTCACACCATCACACCCATGCAGGAGGGAGCAATGGAAATAGCCAGGAGCGCAGACCACAAGGAAGTAGGTTATGTTAAGATGGACACTGCGCTCAAGTAAGAGATGCTGATTACAGACAGCAAAGCATTCGTTAAGTGAGAGGCTCCACCACATAGAAGGTGAGCCAAAAAGACCACCTCCTTCACCACCATCTAGCAAAGAGCAACAGCTGCAGAGTGGCAAAAGTGCACCGTCAAGAGTACTGTTCACCGGTTTCCATTGAAGATGAAACCTGGAAAGACGTAAAGGCTTACTGTCAATGAAGACATTAAAATGGCCGCTTCACCATCACCGCCAAGTGAGTTTGACACACACTCAGCTGCCCCAACACAAAGCTTTCCCCTCCCAGGTTAGAACGTATCTAGGCTAATCTGCTGACAGATCATAGAAACAAGATACAAAACTCTAAGGTCACGTACCAGCCGACTCAAGAACAGCTTCTTCCCTGCCACTGTCAGATTTTTGAATGGACTTACGTTGCATCAAGTTAATCTTTCTCCACACTGTAACACTATATTCTGCACTCTCTCCTTTCCTTCTCGATGAACGGTATTCTTTTTCTGTAGAGCACACAAGAATTAATACTTTTCACTCTATGCAAATACATGTGACGATAATCAATCAAATCAAATCAAATAGAACTTACAAAAGGCAGGCTCACGTGACTTTTGAGGAAATCAGCAGACAGTATAGCTGAGATGAAAGGAATTAGGAATGTGTCTTCAGAAAGTGCCGAATAATGAGAGAGTTGTAAAAATTAAGACCAATGATGTTTAAGGAAATGTAGGGCTAGATATTATGCAAATGGTTGGGGGGGGGGGGCGGCGATGGTGGTCTGGCCCTCTGGTGTAAAGGTTGGGATGTGGAGATGCCGGCGTTGGACTGGGGTAAACACAGTAAGGAGTCTAACAACACCAGGTTAAAGTCCAACAGGTTTATTTGGTAGCAAACGCCACTAGCTTTCGGAGCACTGCTCCTTCGTCAGATGGAGTGGAAATCTGCTCTCAAACAGGGCACAGAGACACAAAATCAAGTTACAGAATACTGATTAGAATGCGAATTTCTACAGCCAACCAGGTCTTAAAGATACAGACAATGTGAGTGGAGGGAGCATTAAGCACAGGTTAAAGAGATGTGTATTGTCTCCAGACAGGACAGCCAGTGAGATTCTGCAAGTCCAGGAGGCAAGCTGTGGGGGTTACTGATAGTGTGACATAAACCCAACATCCTGGTTTAGGCTGTCCTCATGTGTGCAGAACTTGGCTATCAGTTTCTGCTCAGCGACTCTGCGCTGTCGTGTGTCGTGAAGGCCGCCTTGGAGAACGCTTACCCGAAGATCAGAGGCTGAATGCCTGTGACCGCTGAAGTGCTCCCCCACAGGAAGAGAACAGTCTTGCCTGGTGATTGTCTCACATTGTCTGTATCTTTAAGACCTGGTTGGCTGTAGAAATTCGCATTCTAATCAGTATTCTGTGACTTGATTTTGTGTCTCTGTGGGCCTTTAACTTGAAGCAGGGCTTCCACCCCCATCCGAGGGGAAATCCTGCCTCTAGGAGCTGCCAGCCAAATGGCAAACTGCAGCAGATCTTGACCCAGCAGCACCACCGGAAACTGTGGCACTGTTTGGGCTGCAGCTGTCACCCACCTGGCAAGCCTGGGTGAGGGGAAGGAGGTGGGCTGGGGTTGACAGGGCAGGGGAGGGGAGGAAAGGTGGGGAAACTGTGGTGAGGGTGAGGAGGGGGGAGGGCACACTGAGTAGCTTTTACTCTGCATCCTGGATATTAGGTGTGTGTCAGCGGCAGGAGGTGGTGCTCAATTGGTCATTAACTGGCCAGATAAGGGCTACAATTGACCCACATCCTGCCACTCTGCTTCAGGAGTCTGTAAAATTCAGCCTGTAGTTTTGTTGCTGGAATGATAGTTAGGAGACAGACAGCAGAGAACAGGAACAAATGGGTACGTATATTGTTTCGGGATTGATGGGCTGAGGATAGTGATGCATCTCTTGGATCTGTGTTGATATTCCTGTTTTCTATTTCTATGACATGAGTGGAATGATATGAAATTCCATGGATATAAAATGAAAGGGGATTGCAAACTGGGAGGAAGAATATCAGAGATTGCCAGAGGACATGGAAAGATGTGAAAAGTTGACAAATATATGCAGGTACATTTGGCAAGCGTACATTTTGGGAAATGAACACTGAAATGAATTCTACCCTAAATGGGAACATTTTAAATGTTGTGGAGGAACAGGGAAAGGAAGATACAACACTTAAATATATCTCTTTAAAGTATGAGACTCAGAGAAAAAGACAATTGGGCTTTGTGAAGTAGATTCTTTGATGGTTGTAAAATAAATAGGCTAAACCACAATTTGAAGTAAAGGATATATAACTGTAATGATTCAACATATAAGAAATTATAGTTATGAAGAAAGTCTGACTAAATTGGTGCAATATGTTACAACAGTGTCCACTCTTCTAAAGTATGGCATTGTCTGTGAAGCGCACTGAGACAGGCCGGATTGTGAAAGGTGGTGTATAAACGCAAGACTTTCTTTTTTCAAGAGGGAAAACAAGTGCTGAGTTTTCAGGCTTTTGGAAGTTTGTGAAATGGAAACGGCCTACAACATCTGAGCATCGGGGCTCCCCGTGCCACTCTCAAACCCCCACGGATCACTCCTGACCACCTGACACCCCCCTCACTGAGCACCCCCATAACTGATCACCCCCTAATCACCTGATCCACCTACAGGCCACCCAACCCTCACTGACCACCCAACCAACCCCACTGAGCACCCAACCCCGAACCACAAACTGAGCATCCTCCACTGACCACCCGGCACCCAAAACCCCACTGACCAACTGGCCGCCGAACTCACACTGACTACCGGACCCCCCCACTCTCACACTGACCAGCCGACCCCCCACTCTCATACTCACCCCTGACCCCCCCACTCTCACACTGACCCTCCCACTCTCACACTGACCCCCCCACTCTCACACTGACCCCCGATCCCCCACTCTCATACTGACCCCTGACCCCCCCACTCTCACACTGACCGCCGACCCCCCACTCTCATACTGACCCCTGACCCCCCCACTCTCACACTGACCCTCCCACTGACACCCGACCCCCCACTCTCACACTGACTCCCGACCCCCCACTCTCACACTGACCCCCAACCCCCCACTCTCACACTGACCCCCGACCCCCCACTCTCACACTGACCCCCGACCCCCCACTCTCACACTGACCCCTGACCCCCCACTCTCACACTGACCCCCGACCCCCCACTCTCATACTGACCCCTAACCCTCCCCCACTCTCACTATGACCCTCCCACTCTCATATTGACCCCCGACCCCCCCTCTCACACTGACCCCCCCACTCTCACAAAGACCCCCGACTGCCCCCACTCTCACACAGACCCCCCCACTCTCACACTGATCACCTGACACCCCCACTCTCACACTGACCACCCGATCCCCTCATTCTCATCCTGACCACCCAACCCCCTCACTCTCACACTGACCAGCTGACAACCCCAATCTCACACTGACCCCCGACCCCCTCCCCACTCTCACACTGACCCCCCACTCTCACACTGACCCCCAACCCTCCCACTCTCACACTGACCCCCGACACCCCGAATCTCACACTGACCCCCGACATCCCCACTCTCACACTGACCCCCGACCCCCCCACTCTCATACTGACCCCCACCCTCCCACTCACACTGACCCCGACCCCCCACTCTCACACTGACCCCCACCCTCCCACTCTCACACTGACCCCCGACACCCCCACTCTCACACTGACCCCCGACACCCCCACTCTCATACTGACCCCCACCCTCCCACTCACACTGACCCTGACCCCCCACTCTCACACTGACCCCCACCCTCCCACTCTCACACTGACCCCCGACTCCCCCACTCTCACACTGACCCCCGACTCCACCACTCTCACACTGACCTCCCGAACCCCACTCTCACACTGACCCCCCCACTCTCACACTGACCCCCGACCCCCCACTCTCACACTGACCCCCGACCCCCCACTCTCACACTGACCCCCCCCACTCTCACACTGACCCCCGACCCCCCACTCTCACACTGACCCCCGACCCCCCCACTCTCACACTGACCACCGACCCCCACTCTCACACTGACCCCCGACCCCCCACTCTCACACTGACCCCTGACCCCCCCTACTCTCACACTGACCCCTGACCCCCCCACTCTCACACTGACCCCTGACCCCCCACTCTCACACTGACCCCCGACCCCCCACTCTCATACTGACCCCTAACCCTCCCCCACTCTCACTATGACCCTCCCACTCTCATATTGACCCCCGACCCCCCCTCTCACACTGACCCCCCCACTCTCACAAAGACCCCCGACTACCCCCACTCTCACACAGACCCCCCCACTCTCACACTGATCACCTGACACCCCCACTCTCACACTGACCACCCGATCCCCTCATTCTCATCCTGACCACCCAACCCCCTCACTCTCACACTGACCAGCTGACAACCCCAATCTCACACTGACCCCCGACCCCCTCCCCACTCTCACACTGACCCCCCACTCTCACACTGACCCCCAACCCTCCCACTCTCACACTGACCCCCGACACCCCGAATCTCACACTGACCCCCGACATCCCCACTCTCACACTGACCCCCGACCCCCCCACTCTCATACTGACCCCCACCCTCCCACTCACACTGACCCCGACCCCCCACTCTCACACTGACCCCCACCCTCCCACTCTCACACTGACCCCTGACACCCCCACTCTCACACTGACCCCCGACACCCCCACTCTCAAACTGACCCCCACCCTTCCACTCACACTGACCCTGACCCCCCACTCTCACACTGACCCCCACCCTCCCACTCTCACACTGACCCCCGACTCCCCCACTCTCACACTGACCCCCGACACCACCACTCTCACACTGACCTCCCGAACCCCACTCTCACTGACCCCCGACCCCCCACTCTCACACTGACCCCCCCCACTCTCACACTGACCCCCGACCCCCCACTCTCACACTGACCCCCGACCCCCCCACTCTCACACTGACCACCGACCCCCCACTCTCACACTGACCCCCGACCCCCCACTCTCACACTGACCCCTGACCCCCCTACTCTCACACTGACCCCTGACCCCCCCACTCTCACACTGACCCCTGACCCCCCACTCTCACACTGACCCCCGACCCCCCCCTCTCACACTGACCCCTAACCCTCCCCCACTCTCACTATGACCCTCCCACTCTCATATTGACCCCCGACCCCCCCTCTCACACTGACCCCCCCACTCTCACAAAGACCCCCGACTACCCCCACTCTCACACAGACCCCCCCACTCTCACACTGATCACCTGACACCCCCACTCTCACACTGACCACCCGATCCCCTCATTCTCATCCTGACCACCCAACCCCCTCACTCTCACACTGACCAGCTGACAACCCCAATCTCACACTGACCCCCGACCCCCTCCCCACTCTCACACTGACCCCCCACTCTCACACTGACCCCCAACCCTCCCACTCTCACACTGACCCCCGACACCCCGAATCTCACACTGACCCCCGACATCCCCACTCTCACACTGACCCCCGACCCCCCCACTCTCATACTGACCCCCACCCTCCCACTCACACTGACCCCGACCCCCCACTCTCACACTGACCCCCACCCTCCCACTCTCACACTGACCCCTGACACCCCCACTCTCACACTGACCCCCGACACCCCCACTCTCAAACTGACCCCCACCCTCCCACTCACACTGACCCCCCACTCTCACACTGACCCCCACCCTCCCACTCTCACACTGACCCCCGACTCCCCCACTCTCACACTGACCCCCGACACCACCACTCTCACACTGACCTCCCGAACCCCACTCTCACTGACCCCCGACCCCCCACTCTCACACTGACCCCCCCCACTCTCACACTGACCCCCGACCCCCCACTCTCACACTGACCCCCGACCCCCCCACTCTCACACTGACCACCGACCCCCCACTCTCACACTGACCCCTGACCCCCCACTCTCACACTGACCCCTGACCCCCCTACTCTCACACTGACCCCTGACCCCCCCACTCTCACACTGACCCCTGACCCCCCACTCTCACACTGACCCCCGACCCCCCACTCTCACACTGACCCCTAACCCTCCCCCACTCTCACTATGACCCTCCCACTCTCATATTGACCCCCGACCCCCCCTCTCACACTGACCCCCCCACTCTCACAAAGACCCCCGACTACCCCCACTCTCACACAGACCCCCCCACTCTCACACTGATCACCTGACACCCCCACTCTCACACTGACCACCCGATCCCCTCATTCTCATCCTGACCACCCAACCCCCTCACTCTCACACTGACCAGCTGACAACCCCAATCTCACACTGACCCCCGACCCCCTCCCCACTCTCACACTGACCCCCCACTCTCACACTGACCCCCAACCCTCCCACTCTCACACTGACCCCCGACACCCCGAATCTCACACTGACCCCCGACATCCCCACTCTCACACTGACCCCCGACCCCCCCACTCTCATACTGACCCCCACCCTCCCACTCACACTGACCCCGACCCCCCACTCTCACACTGACCCCCACCCTCCCACTCTCACACTGACCCCTGACACCCCCACTCTCACACTGACCCCCGACACCCCCACTCTCATACTGACCCCCACCCTCCCACTCACACTGACCCTGACCCCCCACTCTCACACTGACCCCCACCCTCCCACTCTCACACTGACCCCCGACTCCCCCACTCTCACACTGACCCCCGACTCCACCACTCTCACACTGACCTCCCGAACCCCACTCTCACTGACCCCCGACCCCCCACTCTCACACTGACCCCCCCCACTCTCACACTGACCCCCGACCCCCCACTCTCACACTGACCCCCGACCCCCCACTCTCACACTGACCCCCCCCCCACTCTCACACTGACCCCCCCCCTCTCACACTGACCCCCGACCCCCCACTCTCACACTGACCCCCCCACTCTCACACTGACCCCCGACCCCCCACTCTCACACTGACCCCCGACCCCCCCACTCTCACACTGACCACCGACCCCCCACTCTCACACTGACCCCCGACCCCCCACTCTCACACTGACCCCTGACCCCCCTACTCTCACACTGACCCCTGACCCCCCCACTCTCACACTGACCCCCGACCCCCCCACTCTCACATTGACCACCCCCAACCCCCAAACACTTTCCTACCCAATTATCTTACACACTTGCCTTTTTCCTGGCCTCTCATAGTGATTGGATGTTTAAACTTACCTGCTTTACAGCAGCTAGTGAATGTGACTTCCTTACCTGTGACTCAGCTATCCTTGACACAAGGCCTCGGGCACGCACTGTGTTACACTGTTCTCACCCGGCCGAGTCGGGAGGGTTGATGCGAAAGGAGCAGCTTCATCTTATGGTGAGAATCGAGGAGCAGAGTGGCAATCTGGCTCTGATGGCCACTTCACTGAAGTTACAGGTCAATATCTTTCATGACCTCAGTACGTCCCAAAATTCTTTACAGTCAATGAAGTATTTTTTGAAGTGTCATCAGTGTAGGGGAATGCAGTGCCCAATTCACACAAGCAACGTTACAAACAGCAGTGATATAGCAATCAGATATCTTGCTATCATGGTGATGGTTAAGGATAAATATTAGCCATGCCTCTTGGAAAACTCCCCTATTTGTCTTTTGTGTCCACTTCAATGGGAAGATGGGGCTTTGGTTTAATATTGCATCCTCAAGAAGAATCCTTCAAAAGTGCAACAATCTCACAGTTTTGCCCTGGAAAGTATGAACTTAGATTATGTGCTCAAGAGTCTGGAGTGGGAAATGATTCAGATGATTCAGAATGTTGCCCATTGAGTGACAACTATAAATAGAAAATGATTGTTTTGTCGCATTGTTGAATTGATGATAATAGGGTGTAGCCTCAGGATTATCACTGGGGGAATAGGCCGCGTACATAGTCAAGATGTTTTCACATTGGACAATCAGAATCTGGAATACGATACCATAAATTACTATGAAGATGGTGATTATAATATTAGGAATTGGATACATTTATAAAATAAAGAATGATGAAGCATTTGGTGAAAGGGCCAGGATGAAGAGAAGAAAGGAAGGAGCTCAGTCGATGAGTTTGCACAGACACAGCCATGATGGGCTGAATGATCTTTTATCACTTTAACATTTCTATAAGCTTCCATTCTGTTCAAGTAACCAAGAATATAGTTGAAACCAAACACTGTTATTTCACTTTAATTCACAAACAGATGACATTGGACTGTCTCTGTGCTATTTTGAATGTCCGGCTTTTAATGTATTACTGTTAGATTCCTGTCCTTTATTTAAATGCAGTCACAGAGTTATTCATTTTAAATCAGTTGAAAAATGTGTCAAGATAAAATGAACGGTCATTTAGCCACTTTTCTTTATTGCATAGAGAGAATTAGTCACCACAAAGTCTACAGGTATCAGTGAACTTCCTGCCGGCTACAAGTTCCAACAGACAGTGAACATTATTCAGTTTCAAACAAAGAGAGTACCATCACCCTTCGAGATCATTGCCATCAAACTTGGTTTACTCCTTTAAGTCCGCCTCTTGATTTTGTGAGTTTTAAAAAAAATCAAATCCAACATTCATTGAATGATGACTTCCTTTGGCTCCTGTAGTCATTTTGCAGATATCCTGGAAATAATGGGAAACATAGTAAGGAGTCTAACAACACCAGGTTAAAGTCCAACAGGTTTATTTGGTAGCAAACACCATTATTTGGCCGCAAACTGCCGGCTGCAAGTGGAGAGGATCTCCAAGAAGATCGCGCATATCGACACACCAACGCCGGCATCTCCACAATAATGGGAAAGCCAGGATTCAGTGAGAATGAGGAACTCAAAGGAATGGGATAATGAAGAAACAGTACTGGAGAAATCAATGGGATTAAGTGATGACAAATGTCCTGGAACTGACAGCCTGCACCCCAGACAATGAAAATAATTCCCTGCAGACATATTGGAAACTATGAACGGGATTTTATGGCTCCCCCACAGTGGCGGAGGAGACTCAGCATTGGCTGGTGGCGAGATCTTCTGGTCCTGCCAATGTCTACGGGGCTTTGCATGTCTCTCACCTTCCACCACCAGGGAACGTGCTGCGAGGGGTCCCCATTGGCAGGATCGCAAGATCCCATCGGTGGGAAGGGCCAGAAAATTTTGGCCATTAACTTTGATATTCCAGAATTTGTTAGATGCTTGAACAGTTTCCAAGGATTGGAAGCCAGTAAACACAACCCTATAATTTAAGGAAGGAGGAAGAGAGAAAAAGGGGGAACTATGGGCGAGATTCTCCAATCTCATCCACGATGCAACTTGTGAGCGAAAACGGAAAATTTGGCGTCTAGCCAAAACTCTATTCCCTCACAGTGGCACCGAGATTCTCAGCCACGAATGAGAGCAGAAGGTTTTGGCCTATGAGGGTGATTCGCTGGGGCTGCTCGCTGCAGGCAGGATTCCCGATGGCCCATTGAATCAGACATGATGCCCAAAATGGAAATCTCACTGGGCTTCAAACCCGTTACAAGTGTGGTGGCTGCTGTGCCGCCCCGATCAGCTTCTCGGCTAGAGCGGGTGGGACACATTATTAATATTCATGTCCATGTAATTATCAGGCTGGAAGCCCGATTCACCGCCCTCCTGTGATGCTCCTGCCCCTGCAACTGGAAACCATGTGGGCACCAATTAGTGCAGGTCTTGAAAAGTGGGCACCACTTTTCAAGACCTGCTCTAATTGGTCCCCCTTGGACCTCAAGGTGGAGCTAGGAGGTAAGTACCCTGATTTAATTTCTACTGAGGTGCAGATGGGGAGTAACTTGTGACCTGGGGATAGGGAAAGGGTGGTCCTCGGGGGGGGGAGGACTTGACCTCAGAGGAAGTCTTGCCCGGGATGAAGGTCTTTTGGCTGGATTTTCTCATGTTAAAGAGAAGAAAATCACTCTATCGAAGTTACTGGAAGGCACCTTACCAGTAAGTGTTGATGCCTGTGTTTCATCTAAGACCTTTGAGGTCTCCTGTTCACTCAGAAATCCTTGTCCTTTGCAAACCTGGAAAACCTCCTGGTAGTTTCAGCACTCCAATCCACATTTGGGCTGCTCCTGGTTTGATTTCAGGGGCCCTGGGTGTCCCCTGATCTCTTTGAACTCCTTTGAATGACACCTTCAGAGCAGATCAATGAAGGGGTTCGAAGAATCTTGTTAACACAAGGAGCAGATAGCTCAATAGCAGCTGAAAGTGTCTATTCCAGGCAGCCCAGGTCAGAACAAACACCTCAGTGTTGAAACAATCAGTCTGTGCTTCAAATACATAGAAATGTAGAAACTAGAAGCTGGAGTAGGAAATTCGGTCTTCAATCCTGCTCCGCCATTCATTTTGACCATGGCTGATCATCAAATTCCTGATATGTTTCTATATCCTGATCCTGTCTTCCCCCTCTATCCCTTGATCCCTTTACCCCAAGAGCTATATCTTATTTCTTCTTGAAATCACACAAGCCTGAAGTGCTCTCTCTCTTCGCCACAGTTGGTCAGCCTAACCCACTTTTTTTTGAGGAAACCATTTATTCTTGCACTCTGACCCTTCCCAGAGAGCAGAACTGCTTTCTAATACTACTTTTAATTTAAACAGTGACAACTCTTTTCTTGGCCGCTGAGATTCCAGTAGACCTGGAGACCATTTGTCCATTGCATCTCTCTCCACATGGTGGTCAAGGGGAGGGGATATAGTGGTCTGCCATTCAGGTTCTCCAGTGGCTGCTCTGCTGTATGGAGTGAGGCAGCTTGCCAGGGAGTAGGTGCTGTGATGTTCATTCCTGATCATTCTCTGGGCATCCGTCTTCATCTCTGAGAGCACCTGTGCCCTCTCACATGCCTGTTAACCTTGAGCCTCCTATCAACTGTCCATCATGATTGATAATTCAACAATCTCACCAGCCTTAATATCCAGGTAAGGCTCAGAGGAAGAGGCAGTCATAGGCAGGGCCTGAGGCTCGCAGTCCAGGCATAGCGAAGGCTCACCTGTTGCCTTGCACTATTGCACACATTGATGCATGGCTGCATACAAGAGGCATGGGGCCACAGGGGGGCATCCACTTCCACCAGGAAATGAGGCGAACCATGACTGATGATGTGAAGGGAGGGTCCCCAGATGGAAGGCCATGGACAACAATGAGGGGCCATGAAGTAGTCTCCATGACCATACAGGCTAGCTGTTATGGGCAGCAGCTCCTCAAGGTTGCTCTGGGTGGTGGGAATGATGAGGGTTAGTCAGCCTTCAGACCAGGGTGACCACAGGAGTTGGGACGACCTGAGGGTCCAGAAATGGATGACCGAGCTAAATGTCTATCTCTCCTTCTCCACCTCCTCACAGAGAGAAGATGAATTTTGGCTTGCAGCTAGGCCAGCTAGCTGCATTCCTGGTGACTGCCACCCGAGGCAGAGAGCACCAGGGCCAGCCCAGGCCTTACCCAGCACCACTTGAGCCAGCACCCGAACAACAGGGGACTATCGCTGAGGCTCAAAAGCTACTGCCCATTAGGTCGAGAAGGAGGTAAGAAGACAGTGCTTATTGTAGGCCATGTGTCTGTAGGAGGCACTGGAGTTTTAATGGGCTGTCAGCAAACCTGTGCCACCGCATACTCTGACTTCACAAGGACACAGTGCGCCACTTATGCCAGGTACTCGCACAGTCCCACCCAGCCCCAAGAGGAGGGGGACACCCCTCCTGGTAACTGGGAGAGTCATGGCTGCTCTGAATTTCTTCACCTCTGGATCTTTGCAGGTTTCGAGCTGGGCCTGTGAGGTATTTCCCAGGCATCAGCCCACACATGTATCCACAAGGTGCCGGATGCTCTGTATGCCCAGGCATCGGATACATCACCTTCCATCTGACCAGGTCCACCAGGGTGCCCAAGCTGAAGATTGTCTGCCGTCACCAGGATGCCCCAGATCCAGAGGGCAATCATTGGCACCCATATCAACCTGGGAGTGCCCTTCATAAACAGGAAGGGGTTCCATTCCCTTAAGGTGATGGCCTAGTTGTATTATCGCTAGTCTATTAATCCAGAAACTCAACTAATGTTCTGAGGACCTGGGTTCGAAACCCGCCAAGGCAGATTGTAGAATTTGAATTCAATAAAAAAAATCTGGAATTAAGAATCTACTGATGACCATGAAAAGAAACCCTACAGTGCAGAAAGAGGCCATTTGGCCCATCGAGTCTGTACCGACCACAATCCCACCCAGGCCCTACCGCCATATTCCTACATATTTACCCGCTAATCTCTCTAACCTGCGCATCTCAGGACACTAACGGGAATTTTAGCACGGCCAATCAACCTAACCCGCACATCTTTGGACTGTGGGAGGAAACCGGAGCACCCGGAGGAAACCCACGCAGACACGAGGAGAACGTGCAAACTCCACACAGACAGTAACCCAAGCCAGGAATTGAACCCAAGTCTCTGGAGCTGTGAAGCAGCTGTGCTAACCACTGTGCTACCGTGCCGTCCATCTTGTTCACTAATGTCCTTGAGGGAAGGAAATCTGCAGTCCTTACCCGGTCTGGCCTACATATGACTCTAGAGCCACAGTAATGTGGTTGACTCTCAACTGCCCTCTGAACAAGGACAACTAGGGATGGGCAATAAATGCTGGCCAGCCAGTGACACCCATGTCCCACAAATGAATAAAAATAAATATCCAGATTATGTGTGACAACCAGCTAAACGTCATGCAGGTCTGTGTACGGTATCCAGGGAGCATGCATAATGGCTCATCCTTGGGCACTCGGAGGTACCTGGCATCTTTAAGGGTCACCCTTGGCAGTAGGGTTGGCTAGTAGGGGATTGGGGCTACCCACTAAGATCTTGGCTAATGACGCCAGTGTGGAGGCCTGAGGCTGAGGGGGAAATCTGATACAGTGAGGCCCACTCTGCATCATCGAGCAAGATGCGATTCCCCTGTCTGGACTGCTCTGGCTCCAACACATCTTGAAGGTTTGACCAGGTAGATGCTGGGAAAATACGTCCTCTGGCTGGGGAATCTGGAACATGGGGTCACAATAAGGATCAGCCATTTAGGACCCGATGTTGTAAATCTTTGGAATTCTACACCCAGAGAGCTGTGGTTGTTCAGTTGTTGAGTATATTCAACATAGAGATCAATAGAGTCTGGGGACTAAGGGAATTAAGGGATAAAGAGAGTGTGCAGGAAAATGGATTGAAGGAAAAGTTCAGTTATGACCTTGTTGAATGGCACAACAGGCTCAAAGGGCTAAATGGCCTATCCCAACTTTGATTTCTCCTGTTTTTATGGTTCTCAAAAGCACTAGCAGGTTATTTATGGCCGGGTTCATAGTTTTCATCCAATATCAAGACAGACACACTTCTCAGCAGTTTCAATCTCACCACTAAGAAAATGAATCAATTTTACCTGGTATTTTTGTGGTGAGTCACCTTTTACAGTTTTTTTACATTAAATAAAGTCTTCAAAGAGAATAATAATTGCATTGAGCCTCATATTTCACACAGCAATAAGTTCAGGTCCAAAAGTGAAATTTCAAAAGACATCTCCTGTTGTAAGTTTATCTGTGAACTCCCAGTGGGCTGCAATACATTTATGATTTGGCTCTTCTGATGTTTGATGAAACTGCAAAGATTCATCATTTCATCCCTTTGTAGTTGACAGGACAGTTTAGATGGACCTTGTTCTCCATTGTACTGAACTGGGAAACGCTGAGCAGGAATCGCTGCCAAATTTTCGACATGGAGCGAGGATCCGGACACACGGATGAATTCTGGGTCCCGACTCTGTGCTTCAGCTCCATCGCTCTCCCGCAACGCAATCTGTGATGACCTCCGAACTGACAATTCTGAAGTCCTGCCCGCAACGAGTCCCAGCCCCTCTTCCCTTTGAAAATCTGACCCCAAGTGTTTCAGCAGACAGAACTATCCCTCAAGAAATTTGGACAGGTTAAATAGAATCTACTGTCACGATCAAGAGACATGAAGGAAACTAAATAAATACGTGATTCTACCATCCTGCTGTG
Organism: Mustelus asterias; assembly: GCF_964213995.1. Taxonomy (NCBI): domain Eukaryota; kingdom Metazoa; phylum Chordata; class Chondrichthyes; order Carcharhiniformes; family Triakidae; genus Mustelus; species Mustelus asterias. Next base: position 81,091,490 of record NC_135810.1, read on the forward strand.
CTAATTTTTTGTAACACTAACTAGAAATATACAAACAGATAGCAAGAGTTTCTACTGGTATTTAAAAAGGAAAAGAGTAAATAAAGTGAAAGTTGGTCTTCTGGAGAGTGAGAATGGGGAAGTCATAATGGAAAATAAGGAAGTGGCGTGTGAAATGAACAAATATTTCACTTCTATCTTCAAATAACATCTCAGAAATAATCACAAATGAGAAAGTGAAAGGGAGGAAGGAACTTAAAATAATTACAATCACCAGGGAACGAATGCTAAGAAAATGATTTGAACTAAAAGCTGACAAGTCCCCAGGTCTTGATGGACTTCACCCTAGAGTCTTAAAGAAATGGCTGCTGAGATAATGGCCAGAACTCTACCACCTCACCCGCCCAGAATCGGAGCGGGCGAGGGTCCGACAACGGAAATCTCCGTTGACCTCGGGCGGGAATTTCTAGTCTCGCCTGAGCAAGGCCGTAAAATCTCGCCCAATAGATGCATTGGTTTTAATTTTCCAAAGTTCCTTAGATTCTGGAAAGGTCCCATCAGTTGAAAATAGCAATGTGACTCCGATATTGAAGGAAGGAGGGAAACAGGAAGTAGGAAACTATAACGTGCTTAGTTTAACATTTGTTCACAGAACCACAGAATCTCATAGTGCAGAAGGGGCCCTTCAGCCCATCGAGTCTGCACCAACACAAGAGAAATGCCTGACCTTCCACCTAATTCCATTTACCAGCGCTTGGCCCATAGCTTTGAAAGTTATGACGTGCCAAGTACTCATCCAAGTACTTTTTAAAGGATGGGATGCAACCCGCCTCTACCACCCTCCCAGGGCAGTGCATTCCAGACCGTCACCACCCTCTGTGTAAAAAGGTTTTTCCTCACATCCCCCCTAAACCTCCTGGCCCTCACCTTGAACCTGTGTCCCCTCGTAACTGACCCTTCAACTAAGGGGAACAGCTGCTCCCCATCCACTCTGTCCATGTCCCTCATAATCTTGTACACCTCAATCAGGTTGCCCCTCAGTTTTCCCTCAACGAAAACAACACACGCCTATCCAACCTCTCTTCATCACTTAAATGTTCCATCCCAGGCAGCATCCTAGAGAATCTCCTCTGCAACCCTTCTAGTGCAATCATATCTTCTGATAATGTGGTGACTAGAACTGCACACAGAACTGCACACAGTATTCTAGCTGTGGCCTCACCAAAGTTCTATACAACTCCAACACAACCTCCCTGCTTTTGAAATCTATGCTTTGACTGATAAAAGCAAGTGTCCCATATGCCTTTTTCACCAACCTACGAACATGCCCTTCCGCCTTCAAAGATCAATGGACAAACACGCCAAGATCACTTTGTTCCTCAGAACTTCCTAATGACATGTGATTCATTGAATACTTCCTTGTCAAATTACTCCTTCCGAAGTGTATCGCCTCACACTGGGTATGACACACAGGAGATGAGTGACGACAAGAAAGTATGCTTCAGACAGATGTCAGGTAGAAAATACAATTGAAAACCAAGCTGAATAAAGAAAGTTCAGAGGGAAGGTGAATAAGTGAATAAGAGAAGGAATGAGGCAGGTAGCCAACATAAAAGGGAATCCCAAAGTCTTTTCCAGGTAAGTAAATAAGAAAAGGGGAATAAAAGAGGAGCAGGGTTGATTAGGGACCAAAGAGGGTCACATGGAGGTAGAAAGGATAGATCATCTATTAAATGCATATTTTGCACCTGTGTTTGCCAAGGAAGAAGGTGCTGCCCAGACCATGGTGAAAGAAGAGGAAACTCTATGTCACTAGAAATGTTTAAAATCAGTGGAGGTATTAGGAAGGCTGTCTGCACTTAAAGTCGACAAGGCACCAGGACTGGATGAGATGCTTCCAAGGATACTGAGGGAAGTGAGTGAAAATGGCAGAGACACTAGCCAGAACTTTTCAATCTTCCTTGGACTCAGGGCTGGTGCCAGAAGTCTGGAGAATTACAAACTTTACGCCTTTCTTCAAAAAAGGATGCAAAAATAAGCCCAGCATCTCCAGGCCAGTCAGTTTATCTTTGATGGTGGCAAAACTTCTAGAAACAATCATTTAGGACAACATTAATGAATTAATTAAACACTCAAATGTCTGAACCAACAGCTCCATGGGGGTTTCCTGTTTAGAGTCATAGAGGTTTACTTGTCCATGCCGCCCTTTTTTTTAAACCCTGAAGCTAGTCCCAATTGTCCACATTTGGCCCATATCCCTCTATAACCACCTTACCCATGTAACTGTCTAAACGCTTTTTAAAAGACAAAATTGTACCCACTTCTACTACTACCTCTGGCAGCTTGTTCTAGACACTCACCACCCTCTGCGTGAAAATAATGCCCCTCTGGACCCTTTTGTATCTCTCCCCTCTCACCTTAAATCTATGCCCTCTAGTTTTAGACTCCCCTACCTTTGGGAAAAGATATTGACTATCTAGCTGATCTATGCCCCTCGTTATTTTATAGACCTCTATAAGATCACCCCTCAGCCTTCTACGCTCCAGAGAAAAAAGTCCCAGTCTTTTCAGCCTCTACCTATAACTCAAACTCGATGTTTGTCTTCAAATATGTCTCAGTATAGCCCGAAAAGGAGCGGGATCATTTAAAAAAATTATTCTTTCACGCATCAGCAACCCTTGTCTTTCTAGCTTGGAAAGGTTGTGGATTTGGAAGGTGCTGTCGAAGGAACATTGGTGAGTCACTGCAATGCATCTTGTAGATAGTGCACACTGCTGCTACTATGCACCGGTGGTGGAGGGAGTGAATATTGAAGGTGGTAGAAGGGGTGTCAACCAAGTGAGCTGCTTTATTGTCCTGGATGATATTGAGCTTTTTTAGTGTTCTTGGAGCTGCACCCATTCAAGCAAGTGGGGAGTATTCCGTTACACTCCTATCTTGTGCCTTGAGAATGGTTGACAGGCTTTGGGAACATCAGGATGTGAGTTACTCGCCGGAGGATTCCTAGCCTCTGACCAATTTTTGTAGTCAAAATATTTATGTGGCTGATCCAATGTAGCTTCTGGTCAATGGTAACCGCCAGGATGTTGATAGTGGGGATTCAGCAATGGTAATGCTATTCAATGTCATGGGGCAATGGTTAGATTCTCTCTTGTTGGAGATGGTTACTGCCTGACAATAGTGTGACACAAATGTTACTTGCCACTTGTCAGCCCAAGGCTGAATGTTGTCCAGGTCTTGTTGCATTTGGACATGGGCTGTTTCAGTATCTGAGGAGTCACAAATAGTGCTGAACATTGTGCAAACATCAGTGAACATCCCCACTTCTGACTTTATGATGGAAGAAAGGTCATTGATGAAAGAGTTGAAGATGGTTGGGCCTAAGACACTACCCTCAGGATCTCCTGCAGAGATGTCCTGGAGCTGAGACAACCAACAACAACAACCATCTTCCTTTGTGCAAGGTAGGAAACCAACTAGTGGAGAGTTTTCTCTGATTTCCATTCGTCCTAGATTTGTGAGGGCTCTTTGATGCCACATTCAGTTAAATGCTGCCCTGATGTCAAGGACAGTCACTCTCGCTTCATCTCTGGAGATCAGCTCTTTTGTCCATGTTTGGACCAAGGCTGTAATGATTTCAGGAGCTGAACGGCCCTGGCAGGACCCAAGCAGTGTTATTGTGCAGGTTATTATTGATTAAGGGCCACTTGGTAGCACCGTTCTGATGATTGAGGGTAGACTGATGCGGCCTAATTCACCCAGCTGCATTTCTCATGTTTTTTGTGGACAGGCCTTACCTGGGCAATTTTCCACATTGTTGCATAGGTGCCAGTGTTGTAGCTGTACTGGAACAGCTTGACTAGGGATGTGGCAAATTCTGGAGCACAGGTCTCCAGTGATCTGTTTCTTGAATTCTCATGGTGTGAATGAAATTATCGAATTCCTAACCCACACCTTTTCCAGGGTTTTAAATCCCCTCCCTGCACTCCAACCTGCCCCCTTTGATAGTTAATAATCTGTCCATCAACTTAACTGACAAGGTAAAAGATGGTGCAAAAAAAAATCCACATAGCTAACAATCTTTGCAGCACAGGCCTCTCTAGTTCTCCTTAAAAGAGTGGCCCTACAAATTTAGCATACACAATGACACTTTCTTGCTTCAGTGCAGCTCTCTGAGAAATTATGTCTTTCGAAACTGCAAAGCATCCTGGACAGACATTTAGCTCTGGGCAATGTAAACTTGAGTGAGGCTGCCAGGAACTCGACAGTCATCGCTTTGTTAAACTTCGACAGTGAGCAGTGCTGCTGCTTAGAAGTGGAAACAATATCCCAAGTGAGAACCTTTATTTGCTGAAAAGTATGTGTTTAGTATGTGACTCAAAGACCCATGTTTTCAATGACCACGGTGTAAACTTTAATCAGCAATTGAATGAATAGCGAACAAAAAGAAACAAAAGCCTAATAACAGTGACTACACTTCAAAATTATTTATAGTCATAGAGTCATAGAGGTTTATAGCATGGAAACAGGCCCTTCGGCCCAACTTGTCCATGCCATCCCTTTTGTTAACCACTTAACTAGTCCCAATTGCCCGCGTTTGGCCCATATCCCTCTACGGCCATCTTACCCATGTAACTGTCTAAATGCTTTTTAAAAGACAAAATTGTACCCGCCTCTACTACTGCCTCTGGCAGCTCGTTCCAGACACAAAAAATTGTCCCTGTGGGCCATTTTGCATCTCTCCCCTCTCATCTTAAATCTATGCCCTCTGGTTTTAGACTCCCCTACCTTTGTGAAAAGATGTTGAATATCTAGCTGATCTATGCCCCTCATTATTTTATAGACCTCTATAAGATCACCCCTAAACCTCCTACGCTCCAGGAAAAAAAGTCCCAGGTTATCCAGCCTCTCCTTATAACTCAAACCATCGAGTCCCAATAGCATCCTAGTAAATCTTTTCTGCACTCTTTTTAGTTTAACAATATGTTTTCTATAATCTAATACTTAACGGGCTCTAAAGCACTTGGGGACATCCTAAGTTCATGAGAGGCTCTGTATAAATGTAAGTCTTGTCCTTTCTCATGGCTGTTTTAAAAAAGTGAGATCCTGCCCTTCGAAGATGCTTTAATTTGAGTAGATGATGAAAAGTGGATCGACTGAAAGTGGACTGCACAGTTGTCTTGTGGAAAAGTTTACTTTCCTGGCTGAAAGGCTTTATGAGGTAGGACATCCTTTGGGAAAGTTCCCTGGAATTCATTGTCCACAATGGGGGTTTCTCAAGCTTTTTGCTTGTGCTGCCGCCTCTCTCCATGTTTCAAAACTGTCCAGTGATACTGCAGTTAGCTTTTTTTCCTGACAATCCTGATTGAAACGGCTTAAAATAAAACTGTTGGACAAGCAGTTGGAGTAATTTACCATAGGTTTATTAAGTGTTGGGATTCCATAGGAAGGGTGCGTTGCTACTTTAACATGCTGTCTTGGTGAGACATGTGTAACTTTGCCTCACTTGTCAATAAGGTCACCAGTTGCCATTGGTTGTAATGCATCATTTCTATAACAGAGTGGGTTCAATAGATAAAAATAATTGCTTTCTATAGTCCTTTTTTGAACTTACTTTCTTGAGATCTTGGCAACCTGCAGCAGGCTGACAAGTGATATAAAACGCCAGAGACCTTGGTAAGACTGGAAGATCTCATCAGCAGCCAACAGGGGGTCGGAAAATCCCAGCCCCGGATTTTATTTCTCCTTTTCACTTTGTCTCTTTTGTTCTGTCGAGTCTCCCTTTTTTTTTACCTTTCTTTGTTTTATTTGCTACAGTCTTGTTGGTTTTAATCAGCTCCTTTACTCTTGAAAACTTCTGAGTATTTGGTGGGGTAACTCTCTAGAATCTCACTCCAGGAACCATTGTTCTCATTGAGCCTTTTGCCATTTATTTATTTGACAACAGCTGGCACCTGAGGCCCTGTTTTCACCTGACAGTCACAACTTCAAATGTCCAGCCCAGTTAGATGGATAGTGAGGAGGAGTAGGAAACTTAGTCAATCCATAGCCGTGCCAGGCCTGGAGTCAATCATAATATTTCTACCACCAGGCTAACTGAGATCAGCTCTGGGAACTTTCCATTTGTACACCTCAGTTACTCAGTAGGTAACCTCACTGAGCCACCAGAAAACATATTTGTCTTTGTAATAAACCCCTGGACTTCCATGGGGTACACCTTTTGACCTCCCAGTAGGATTTGTAGAATACAAGTTCCTGGGTGATTGGTAATTACCTTACCAGTCGGAACTCATATCCTGAGCCCTTTATAAAGCAGGCCCCTGAGCGGGTCCATTATTATAATGACCCGTTTGGGACCTGTATGCCTTCACCACTTTTACTTTGCACAATAAAGCACCGTTCCTTTACAGTTGACTCCTGAGTTATAACAATCTCCATTGCATGAAATTAACCCAGCCCAACCACCCAGCTGTTTTGTTCCTCACCACAGAATCACAGAGTTATTACTATGCAGGAGACCATTCAGCCCATCGTGTCTGCAACGGCTCTCCAAATGAGCATTATGGCTTAGTGCTTAACTTTACGGTGGATTTAGCTTGATGGAAGAAAGCCGTGCATAAACTAGACTGGTGAGGTTTGTCACCTTTCTGCCTGTAGAATTATATCTGTGAGTTGTCTGTACATTTGGGAGCATCAGACAACCGTTAGTATATGAAAACAAAACACTTTGTAAATGGAATAATGTAAAGTTTAAACTTTATTAATAATGTCACAAGTAGGCTTATATTAACACTGTAATGAAGTTAGTGTGAAAATCCCCTAATCGCCACACTCTGGTGCCTGTTCAGGTACATTAAGGGAGAATTTAGCATGGCCAATGTATCTAACCAGCATGCCTTTTGGACTGTGGGAGGAAACCAGAGCAGCCCAGAGGAAACCCACGTAGACACGGGGAGAACGTGCAGAGTCCTCTCAGGCGGTGACCCAAGCCAGAAATCGAACCCGTGTCCCCGGCGCTGTGAGGCAGCAGTGCTAACCACTGAAACAGAAGCACTTGTGCCAGCACACTGCTCCTTTTCAGTAAAAGCTCAGCTGTTGATGACGTCTGCACATTGCCAGATGTATCCATCTTGTGACAGGAGTAAACAATTCTGTGGAAAGCAAAAGAACAGATTAATTAGGTGGAGTGTTAGCACCGAACTAGGAAGATTCACCTCAATTTCCTAGCATTAACCTCTGCCATTAATAATATCAAGTTTCATCTGGTTTTAATTTACTCTGGCTGTCCAACGGGAAGTAATTGAACACTCACTCCTGATTCCTGAAGACAGCTGAGGGGTACAGGCCACAAGGGAAACAGCTGCTGCCAGCGACAGGAGACAAGACTTTACCTAAATTAATTTTAATACCATCTTCAATAAATAATGACTTGACATAACTAGATTTGTGAATAATATTAATTTAAATTACGATTTTATTATTGGTTCACAATGGAAATTAATAACACTTTTCTCTGAATCAATAAGCGCAATAATGCATTATTCCATTCTCTGCCCCTTCTCCAGACGCTTAAACTAGATCAACGTAATTTCCTAATTTTGGGTGGGATCAGGCAAAGGGTTTAGCTTCATGTTCAAAGGAAAAGCCGGCTTTTAAGTGTCCGAATATCCAGAGGGGAGGAGAAATGTGATAGCAGTCACACAATTTTATCTCATGAACCCTAGACCAGAAACTTTGGTTCTGCAACCGTGCTATCAGAAGGAGAGGTTACGACACCCATTTTGCCTCATCTTGACCTCGTTCTAAATTCCAGAGACTGTCCACAGTGGGAGTGGGACGGCGTCCAATGACAGAGTGTAAATACAGACACTAACTGGGCTCCATATTCACACTCCCAGTGGTATTAGGGAGCAGCAACAGGCCCTGTATTTCAGATTATGGGTGATTTGGTTTGACATCTTATCGCCATAGAATCATCATAGAATCCCCACAGTGCAGAAGGAGGCAATTCGGCCCATCGAGTCTGCACCGACCACAATCCCACCCAGGCCTGTAACCCCACATTTTAACCTGCTAATCCCCCTGACACTAAGGGGCATCTTATCATGGCCAATCCACCTAACCCGCACATCTTTGGGCTGCGGGAGGAAACCGGAGCGCCCGGAAGAAACTCATGCAGGCACGGGGAGAATGTGTAAACTCCACACAGACAGCGACCCGAGGCCGGAATTGAACCCAGGGCCCTGGTACTGAGGCAGCAGTGCTAACACAATGTTAAAAAGGTAGATTTGAAAATTAAGTCTGATGCTGAATTTGAAGAAAATACATGAGCCGGCTGTTCAGGAATATATTATGAAAAAAAAATACCGTTTCAGTCATGCACGAATACGAGGTTATTTAATGAGAGAAAATGCATTTTTTCCACATCAGCCTGAAAACAGGAAAACATTTAACAGTCCATTAAACAATGCCAAGAGGGGGAACTTAAATTTATACAGCACTTTTTACCCAGTAAAACATCCCACAATGCTTCATGGAGGCATCATGAAAAAGCTGCTGAAACCATGATGGAGCTGTTAGGAAGTTTAGCTAAAACCCTGGCCAAAAAGAAATGGTTTCAGGTAGGTGGTTAGCTGCCTCAAAGTGCCAGGGGCCCAGGTTCGATTCCAGCCTTGGGTGACTGTCTGTGTGGAGTTTGCACATTCTCCCCGTGTCTGTGTGGGTTTCTTCTGGGTGCTCTGGTTTCCTCCCACAGTCCAAAGCAGTGCAACTTAGTGAATTGGCCAAGTTAAATTGCTCCTCAGTGTCCAAAGATGCGTAGGTTAGGTAAATGCGTGGGGTTAGGGTAGGTGGTGTGAATGGGCCTGAATAAGAGTCTCTGTTGGAGAGCTGGTGCAGACTCGATGGGCTGAATGGCCTCCTTCTACAGTGTAGGAATTCTATGATTCTAAGGTGCTAAAGAAGGCGAAGAAGGTGCTGAGGCAGAAAGTTTAAGGAGTGAATTCTCGGCCAGTAGTTCCCATCGAGTGTGCCGCGGCATACTGGTGTGCCGTGAAGACCTCTTAAGAGTGCCACGAAAAACAATTCAAAATGATTAAAAATTCATATAATTAAACTAAAACCAACCGTTTTCTTTAGCTCTGTGCTTGGCACCTCCAAGACCCATGAACCTCAGGTCTTCTGCACACGTACCGCCTGGGAAAGAGCTACGCGTGCATGGTTTAGATTTTTTACATTGGTTAAGCCCATGCGTAAGACCAACGGGACTAGGAGCTGAAGACAAAGGCCCCAATGCACCGCTCAAAAAGCAAAAACTCAAAAAAGGTGCAAAAACCCAGGGAGAAGCGAGAAAGGCAGAGGTAAAAAATGGCATCTGCTGTTCTGAAAATCACAATATTGAAAGCACGCCAATAACTTGTATCTACAGGTATGTTTAGCCAATGCCTAGATATGAGATTAGCACTCTGCTGAGACTTCTGTCCTGCACTTCAGCTTTCCCCTCTTACTGTTTTAATTTATGTTACTGCTTTTTTCTCTTACTTCATTTTTCTACCTGAGGTAATGGTACTCAAAATATTAATACTAAAGAAAATCTGGAAATCTGACATAAGAAAAAGAAATGCTGGAAAAGCTCAGAGAACCAGGCAGCATCTGTGGAGAGAAACAGTCAACATTCATGCTGATGACTATTTCAAAGTGCTAAATTTTGTATGAATTGGATAAACTATTTGTGAACTGTTTTTAAAGGAAATCAAGGTTTCCTTTATGCAGTTTACATCTGTATTGTATTGTTTTCATTTTTCCAAGTCAACGGCCCAGGTTTTGCAATAGCTGGAACCAAAGTTATCAGCGCTCAGCATTATTATGGTGGAATCAGATTGTTGGCATTTTTTAAAATTCATTTGTGGGACATGGGTGTTGCTGGCTGGCCAATATTTATTGCCCTTCCCTAGTTGCCCTTGAGAAGGTGGTGATGAGCTGCCTTCTTGAACTGCTGCAGTCCACACGCTGTGGTTTGACCCACAATGCCATTAGGGAGGGAATTCCAGGCTTTTGCCCCAGCGACTGGGAAGGAAGAGTAATATATTTCCAAGTCAGGATGGTGAGTGTCTTGGAGGGGAACTTGCAGGTGGTGCTGTTCCCATGTATCTGCTGCCTTTGTCCTTCTAGATGAAATGGTCATGGGTTTGGAAGGCACTGTCTAAGGATCTTTGGTGAATTGCTGCAGTGCATCTTGGAGAGAGTACACACTGCTGCTCCTGAGCGTCGGTGGTGGAGGGAGTGGACGTTTGTGGATGTGGTGCCAATCAAGTGGGTTGCTTTGTCCAGATGGTATCAAGCTCTTGAGTGTTGTTGGAGCTGCACCCATACAGGCAAGTGGGGAATATTCCATCACACTCCTGACTTGTGCCTTGTAGATGGTGGATAGGCTTTGGGGAGTCAGGAGGTGAGTGAGTTTTGTCCTGCAAATGATTAAATTACAGTTTAAAAAGCACATATAATTTTGAACATCACATAATGCTGTCAAATTGTTATTAATATAGCTGGTAGGGGCACTCTAGTCCTGGCATCATCATTGAGCTGGTGAGCAATTGGGTAGAATATTGAGGATGAATGAATTAAAACATATTTGCTGAATAGAAGCACAGCCTCATTAGTCAAACGAAATAAATGGTTTGTTTCGAAAATTGTTTTAGCCAAGTTCCATACACAATGAGGATTGGCAATAACAAATATTACAGAATTTTAAGCAAACTATAGAAAAATAGCCAATGTATGCGGTGTGATTCTGAAATCTCATCTCCCTGGGGGAGCCCATGCTTTCACGGAGCAGAGGACAGAATTAGAGCTAAAATACTTTTGCAAAAACAATAGGCTCTGGATGCTGGAAATCTGAAATAAAAACAAAAAATTCTGGACATACAGAGCATTCAGGCAGGATCTGTGACGAGAGAAACAGAGATAACAGATGGGGTTCTTGGCCAGCAAGAGTCGAGAGTCCAGAGTCATCGCCCTTGTGGAAGATCTGTCATATTTATTGCGGATCAATTATTTAAAATGACCAGCGGCAGTCCTTACCCAGTGATGCACATCAATTTAGACACGAGGCTCGAGGCTTCAGTAAATGAAGGCTTTTATTTACTATTAATGAAGCTATCAGAACTTATGTACACGATCCCAGACTGAAGGGGTCCCGGCCAGAGCAGGGACTCTTATACCTCTCCCAGGAAGCGGAGCCCGACTGGGATGTGCCACAACAGTAACAAACACAGGTGTAACAACCCCACCCTAACCCAACAGCAACAATAGCACAATCCAACAGTAACATATATACATCCTTGTAGTACTGGCCAGCCCCTGGCTCAGTACTATCCAGTGGGAACCAACGATGGTTCACCACATTCACCCCTCCTTTGAGAACAAAGGCCGGCGGGGTACAAAAAAACAGAATAAAGTGTCAGCAGTCTATAAGTTCAGACGGTCAGGGGGACCGCACCGTCGTTGTGACCTCCTCAATACCGGCGGTGACACCGGAGTAGGCACTTGCGGTGGCGTTCTCCCCAAAACGGCGTCCAGCTGTTCTCCCACGGACTCACAGGCCGGTTGACCCTGAGGAGACGGTAGTGCAGGGGATCCTGACACGCCCTGCGGTGGCGACCATCTTCGGGGCTCAGGCAAGCTGTGCATGGGAGTAAAATTGTTAAGCAATGGACCCGATGCTGCCCGCGTCGTGTCCGGGGAAGAAATGAGAGATAATGGGTTTGTTACTGGGGGTATGGGAGTGACAGGAGTTGCTACGTCCCCTGCAGGCACCAGATCTCGGATCGAGACCGTGTCCTCTCGCCCGTCAGGATATGCCACATAGGCATACTGAGGGTTGGCGTGGAGGAGGTGGACCTGTTCGACCAAGGGGTCGGACTTGCGGGCCCTTACATGTCGCCACAGGAGGACGGGTCCTGGGTACGTCAACCAAGCTGGTAAAGATATCCCCGAGGAATACTTCCGAGGGAATGAGAACATCCTCTCGTGGGGAGTAGCATTGGTTGCCGTACACAGGAGGGAGCGAATAGAGTGAAGCGCATCAGGGAGGACCTCCTGCCAACGGGAGACTGGAAGACCTTTGGATTTCAACGCCAGTAGGACAGCCTTCCAGACTGTAGCATTCTCTCGTTCCACCTGTCCATTACCCCTAGGGTGGTAACTCGTGGTCCTACTAGAGGCAATCCCGTATGAGAGCAGGAATTGCCTCAAGTCATTGCTCATGAACGACGAGCCCCTGTCGTTATGGATGTAGCTGGGGTACCCGAACAGGGTAAAAAGATCACGGAATGCCTTGATCACCGTGGCAGCGGATGTATCCGAACAGGGGACAACAAACGGGAACCGGGAGTACTCATCGATAATGTTTAGAAAGTACACGTTCCGATCTGTTGAGGGAAGGGGGCCCTTAAAATCAACACTCAGCCTCTCGAAGGGACGAGTGGCCTTGACCAAATGTGCCCGGTCAGGTCGGTAAAAGTGCGGTTTGCATTCCGCGCAAATCCGACAGCTCCTTGTTACCGACCTGACGTCCTCCACTGAGTAAGGCAGGTTGCGGGCTTTTACAAAGTGGTAGAGCCGAGTGACCCCAGGATGGCACAGATCATTATGGAGGGCGTGCAAACGATCCTCCTGAATACTAGCGCATGTTCCACGCGAGAGGGCATCCGAGGGCTCATTGAGTTTCCCTGGACGATACATGATATCGTAGTTATAGGTGGAGAGTTCAATTCTCCACCGCAAGATCTTGTCATTCTTGATCTTGCCCCTCTGCGTGTTGTTAAACATGAACGCCACGGACCGCTGGTCCGTGATCAGGGTGAACCGTTTTCCCGCCAAGTAATGGCGCCAGTGTCTGACGGCCTCCACAATGGCCTGGGCCTCCTTTTCCACCGCTGAATGCCAAATTTCGGGGCCTTGGAGGGTGCGGGAAAAAAATGCGACGGGCCTGCCCGCCTGGTTAAGTGTGGCGGTCAGGGCAAAATCAGATGCATCGCTTTCCACCTGAAAAGGGATGGATTCGTCTCCCGCGTGCATCGTGGCTTTCGCGATGTCGTCTTTCAATTTCTTGAAGGCCAATTGGGCCTCTGGCGTGAGGGGAAAAGTCGTGGACTTAATAAGCGGACGGGCTTTGTCCGCGTAGTTGGGGACCCACTGTGCATAATAGGAGAAGAAGCCTAGTCAACCTTCTCAGTGCTTTTGCGCTCGCGGGCAAGGGAAGTTCAGCAAGGAGGCGCATACGGTCTGGATCAGGGCCAATGACCCCATTTTCCACCACGTACCCCAGGATGGCTAAACGGCGCGTACGGAACACACACTTCTCCCTGTTGTAGGTCAAGTTCAGGCGAGATGCAGTGCGTAAGAAGTTTTGGAGGTTTGTGTCATGGTTCTGCTGCTCATGGCCGCAGATGGTGACATTATCCAGGTACGGGAAGGTAGCCCGCAGCCTGTTCTGGTCCACCATTCGGTCCATAGCACGCTGGAAGACCGAGACCCCATTGGTGACAACAAAGGGAACCCTAAGAAAATGATACAAGCGACCATCCGCCTCAAAAGCCGTGTATTGTCGGTCCTCTGGGCGAATGGGGAGTTGGTGGTAGGCGGACCTGAGGTCTATGGTGGAGAACACCCGGTACTACGCAATCTGATTGACCATATCAGATATGCGCGGGAGAGGATACGCATCCAGCTGCGTATATCGGTTAATGGTCTGACTGTAGTCAATGACCATCTGGGGTTTGTTCCCGCTCTTGACCACAACAACCTGTGCCCTCCACGGACTAACACTGGGCTGTATGATCCCTTCTTTGAGGAGTCGCTGAACCTCAGATCTAATGAAGATCCGATCCTCAGTGCTGTAACGCCTACTTTTAGTAGCGATGGGCTTGCAGCCTGGTACCAGATTCTGAAATAAGGAGGGTGTGGTGATCTTTAACGTAGAGAGATTGCAGGCGGGGCGCGTTGGGCAATTTGGAGACTGCAGCTGTTCTCCCACTGCCAGTGAAGGGAGTGGCCCACCGTACTGTAGGATTACACTCCTCAAGTGGACCATGAAATTTAGTCCGAGAAGTATTGGCGCGCAAAGATACGGCAACACAAGGAGCTTGAAGTGCTCGTAAACTGTGCCTTGTACTTTCAAGGTTACCACGCAACTCCCTAGCACGGCAACAGACCGGGACCTTGATGCCATAGAGATTGTCTGTTTGGCAGGTTGAATCTGGAGTCTACACCTCTTCACAGTGTCAGGGTGGATAAAGCTCTCAGTGCTCCCGCTGTCAAACAGACAATAAAGCACATGATTGTTTACCTGGATATCCATCATTGAACGATCGAGCCTATGAGGCTTGGCCTGGTCCAGGATGATCGACGCTACCGTTGGTTCATGAACGCCACTGCAGGCAGCTGAAATCGATGCGGAGGACCCCTGCTGGTCGCTCGTGGTCAGTGTCGACCAACATGGCCGCCCCCATGAATCGCACGTGGGTGAGGGCGCCAAACTCAGCGACCCCTGGTGATCATACTCCTCCGACTCCGTCGACCGTAATGGCGTCGTCCTGGACTCGCACGTGGACGAACCCCGCGACGACTTCGACGATGATGGTGATGATCCAAGCTCCGAAGAATCGCAGGCCGCACTGCTGTTCCTGGGTTTCGATCTGCACACCTTTGCATAATGCCCTTTTTTACCGCATGTGGTGCAGATTACCGCTTTAGCGGGACACTTTTGTCGGGTATGTTTTGCTCCTCCGCAGAAATAGCACCGCGGGCCGCATGGGGCTGCAGCCGTCGTCTGGCCCAAATGGGAGCACTCCATAACACAGCACTTCGAGCCCGAGGGGCGAGGAGGGATTTGCAACTGCTCCTGCCACGTTGTCTCCACGTGGTCCTCTGGATATAAGAAGTGCGGTAATTAGTGGCCGCACAGATCGCGAGGTAGACTGTGTCGCTTACCCTCGCATGGAGGACCCGGAGTCTGTCATCATCTGTAGTGACCGCTGCGGAGGCTGCTAGGTAATCTTCGAAACACTTCAGCCAGTGGTCGAAGGTGTTAGAAGCGCCCACCGCACGTGGATCTAGCATCAGACGTTCTGGCTTGAGAATTTGCTCCATACTCTCCTTTCTTTTTTTTTCTTCCGTCGAGAGTTTAATAATAGTAAATAAAATTGATGCACATCAATTTAGACACGAGGCTCGAGGCTTCAGTAAATGAAGGCTTTTATTTACTATTAATGAAGCTATCAGAACTTATGTACACTATCCCAGACTGAAGGGGTCCCGGCCAGAGCAGGGACTCTTATACCTCTCCCAGGAGGCGGAGCCCGACTGGGATGTGCCACAACAGTAACAAACACAGGCGTAACAACCCCACCCTAACCCAACAGCAACAATAGCACAATCCAACAGTAACTTATGTACATCCTTGTAGTACTGGCCAGCCCCTGGCTCAGTACTATCCAGTGGGAACCAACGATGGTTCACCACACCCAGGATCAAGAACCCCGAGGAGAGGAAATCCTGTTCCCCAAGAATTCCCAAACAATTAGAGACCTGGAGCTCACTGGGTAGTGCCACTGGGAATGGTGGTAGTTACCGGCAATGCACCAACCAGAGACACAGATTCAGCAAGGGACTCTGGTCACAAGTGGGTGAGGGAGGGTTCTGGGTCACTGGCTAGAAGAGGGAGAGTGAGGCCAGAAGAAAAGGCAGAGGGGACCTTCCTTCCAAATGCTGGGAGCTTCAATCAAGCATTGAATACCTGCGAATGGAGGACCCCTGCAAAGCAAACACAACATTGTTGAATACCAACCGCAGTGGGATGAAGTTCTTCAGCTGCCCACTTAAGGGCATGAATTGGCATTGTGATCGGAAGGTCATTGATGAGCCTTTCTGCCCCCGTATGCCCTAGCCAAGTTAAATGCCGCCCCCCCCCCCCCCCCCGCCCCGCCACCCCCAGCTCCAGACTTACCCTGAATCCTACCCACGTATCAGGTTGGATACCTTTCATCAGACTGAGAAAAGTTAGAAATGTAATAGTTTTCAACTGAAAGGATGGACATGGGAAGAAGAACAAAAAAGAAAGTTCCGACCAGATCCTGGTGATGCATTGCTGCCAAATGCCAGGAGCCTCATTCCTGATGTACCCAGGTCATTGTTTCCCATTGTACTAATCACATTCCAGGGCCATGATCCAGCACCCTGACACCAACTTCCACAAACACCTTTCCAACATTGTACAATGTGGAAAATCCCATCATACTAGCTGCCACATACTGATACACCATTCCCATTAGCCCCCAGAACCCCACTACCTCACTAATCTCAAATGCAAAAATCTCCTTCCCTATACCCTATTCTCCAAAACATTCACCCTCCAACAATATCAAACCAAGCTCACCAACTCTCCATCAATGTTACATGCTATAACTGAAAACTGGAACATCTTTCTCCCTATACTGGTATTCAAAGGAGGTAAAAGATCAGTTTAAATACATGGTTAAATGAATACATAATATTCAAAGTCACTGGTTTTCAGCTTTGACAGAAATATTGGTATCGCCATGGAATTTAAATCTGGACATATCGTTGGAGTCCGTGCACAAGTTTAACACAACACCTGTCTGTGTGGAGTTTGCACGTACTCCCCGTATGTGCATGGGTTTCTTCCAGATGCTCCAATTTCCTCCCATAATCCAAAGATGTGCAGGTCAGGTGGATTGGCCATGCTAAATTGTCCGATAGTGTCAGGGGGATTAGTAGGATAAAAATGTGGGGTTACGTGGATAGGGCCTGGGTGGGATCATTGCCGGTACAGGTTCGATGGGCTGAATGGCCTCCTTCTGCAATGTAGACATTCTGTGATTCTACCTCCACAATACTGTGTGATAAAATGCCATGAGCAATGACAAAGGTAAATAGATCTTTAACCTCTAGAGTCTGCAAATTGCCATGTGTGATGTATGAGTTTTAACATATTCATATTCAATTCTCCCTCTTTGCTGTTTTAATGAATTCATTAACCCATTCAAAATAAACAGTTTAACAACTTTGTTTAAATAGCTGCAAGAGGAATTTCAAACCAGTGCGTCAGAAGTTCATGCAATAACATCACAAACTATGGTTTCCATCACAGTAATCCTCTCCATATATGTTTTATGCAATAACTTTACATTGATTTTTTAAAACCATAACTTTGTACTGTTTACTCAGTTGTGCGGTTACTTCCCACCAGACACTTGGATGTTTTGCCTCCGGTACATATTGGGAGGTCTTCCATTCATGTCAGAAAGGTGCTGCCATTTCTCATTATGAGCTCTACAGGGCTGAATTTTCCGAGCTGGATCGTGATCCCAATGCCGGCTTTGATTCTGCAAGTGGCCATCAGAGAATGTTTTGTGTGATCTTTGCAGAGCCTGCCAATAAACAAGCTACATCCAGGAGCCCAGCCAATTATAGATGGCGGACGGATCAGGGAAGCAGGAGATCCAACAGAAGGGCCCACTGTGCTTCTGGCAGGTGAGCGCACCAGGAGCAATGGGTGCTCCTGAGGTAGACATGAGTCAGTGAGGGTGCCTGAAAATAGAGGCACTCACCACAGCAATGCCAAAAATTGTAAATCACACATGGTTACAGCTATCAGGCTATTATTGAGGAGGGGGAACCATAGAATCCCTGCAGTGCATAAGGAGGTCATTCAGCCTCCTCAGCCAGTAGTCTGCACCTACTCTACGAAAGAGCATCTTACCCATCCGTGCCCTCTCCCCCCCCCCCCCCCCCCCCCCTGCCGCCCCCCACCTTATCCTTGAAACCTCATGCATTTATCATGGCTAATCCACCTAGCCTACATATCTTTGGACTGTGGAAGGAAACCGCAGCACCCGGAGGCAACCCACGCAAACACAAGGAGAACGTGCAAACTCCACATAGGCAGTCGCCCCAGGCTGGAATTGACCCGGGTCCCCAGCGCTGTGAGGCAGCGGTGCTGACCATTGTGCCACCGTGCTGCCCTGCTACAGAATGGCCATGGCTAAGGGGTGGCACAGTGGCACAGTGGTTAGCACTGCTGCCTCAGGATACCTGTGTCTGCGTGGGTTTCCTCTGGGTGCTCTGGTTTTCTCCCACAGTCCAAAAGACGTGTTGGTTAGCTGCATTGGCCATGCTAAATTCTCCCTCAATGTACCTGAACAGGCGCTGGAGTGGGGCAACCAGGGGATTTTCACAGTAATTTCATTGCAGTGTTAATGTAAGCCTACTTGTGACTAATAAATAAACTTTAACTTTATAGCTGACTCACCCCAGTAGGTCCACACTGGAGTGGGTGAGTAGAGACATTGATAAACATCTCCCCAGCCTGCGGGAAGCAGACATGTCTGCCATGAGGAGGAATCTGACCATCAGTCCCTTCCTTCAGTTGGCCCATTAATGAGCCTAACAGACTGCCCGCTGCTGCCAGAGGGATGGCCATCACCATGCTGACCTATCTTTGACAAGAGCACTCAGAGGAGGGAACACATCAGGTCACAGACCCAATGGGCTATTTTACAACTTGACTCGCTGTCCCACCTTCACAAATGCAGCCTGATCTGCTGAATATTTTAGCATTGTCCACTTTTATTTCAGATTTCCAACATCTGCAATATTTGCTGTTGTTAAGGTTGCGTGAGAATGCCCTGAGTGCATCTCGCTCTCCAACCAACTGACGAGGGTTTATGGTTCATCTGAGCAGTGCAGCCAAATCCACAGCACCAGCGGTGACTCAATTGGAAAGGTCTGGGATGGGAGGAAGATCGGAAACGCAATAGTGACAGGGAATTCAGTAGTGTGGGGTTCAGACAAGCGTTTTTG
This sequence comes from Mustelus asterias, assembly GCF_964213995.1. NCBI lineage: Eukaryota > Metazoa > Chordata > Chondrichthyes > Carcharhiniformes > Triakidae > Mustelus > Mustelus asterias. Next base: position 81,110,351 of record NC_135810.1, read on the forward strand.
CAGCTGCAGATGTGATTCCAGGATGGTGTGCTGGCGTCCCTAGTGCCATGTCACTGAACGGCTGAAACACTGTCCGAAGGGGAAGATTGAACAGCCGGAGATCATGGTACATATCAGTACCATTGACGTAGATAGAAGGAGAGATAAGGTCCTGCACGCAGATGTAAGGGAGCTAGGAAAGAGATTTATAAACAGGATCCCAAAGATAATAATCTGCAGAATGCCAATGGTACCATGTGCTTGTGAGTATAGAAACAGGAGGTCAGAGCAGATGAATGTGCGGCACAGTGGCACAGTGTTTAGAACTGCTGCCTCACAGCGCCAGGGATCTGTGTTAATTCCGGCCTCGGGTCACTATTTGTGTGGAGTTTGCATTCTCCCCGTGTCTGCGTGGGTTTCCTCCGGGTGCTCTAGTTTCCTCCCACAGTCCAAAGATGTGCAGGTTAGGTTGATTGGCCATGCTAAATTGACTCTAATGTCTGGGGGATTAGCAGGGTAAATAAGTGAGGTTACGGGAATAGGACCGGGGTGGGATTGTGGTCGGTGCAGACTCGATGGGCAGAATGGCCTCCTTCTGCCCTTTAGGGATTCTATGACTGTGTAGCTGGAAGGATTAGTACCAGGTGGGAGGGCTTTAGATTCCTGGGACATTAGTACTGGATGACGGGCCTGTACAGGTCGGGTTGCACTTGACCGAGTCAGAACCAATGCTCTCATGGAATGGTTTGCTGGTGCTGTTGGAGAGGTTGAAGTTAATTTGGCAAGGGTCTGGGTACCAGAATGTAGCATGAGAAAGGAGAATAAAGATGTAAAAAAAGATCAGGAATGACATGTAGCACTAGAGTAATAGATAGTAAAGTATCAGATGGGGTTAGACCCAGAGAATAGAATTGTTGATTTTTATTTCTTGGAGAAAGTGCTTAAAGAAAAAGCGTGCCGGGGCCTGGGCTTTATAAATAGAAGCACAGCGTATAAAGACAAGGGAGTGATGATGAATCTTTATAAAACACTGCTATGTCCACAACTGGAGCATTGTGTTCTATTCTGGACACTGTACTTGAGGAAGGATGTGAAGGATATGGACAGTGTAGAAAGGGAGGAGGAACTTCAGTAATGTGGATAAATTGGAGAAGGTGGGGTGAAGGTTGAGAGGACATTTGACAGAGGTGCTGAAAATCAAGGGAGGTCTTGAAAGAACAGATAGAAAGAAACTATTCCCATTGCGGAAGAGTCAAAAACTAACAGACTAACAATCTGTCAATCTTTTCCATGTAGGCTGAGGACATAGAAACAGAAAAAATGAGCTAGAGTGGTCCATTTGGCCCTTCAAGCCTGTCCTGTCATTCAACAACATCACGGTTGATCTTCTACCTTAATTCCACCTTCCCACGCAATCCCCAGAGCGCTTAATTCCCCTTGTCGCCCCAAACCTACCGACATCTGTCTTGAACTTGTGATGACTGAGCATTCACAGCTCTCTGGGGTAGAGAATTCGAAAGATTCAGAGTCCTTTGAGTGAAGAAATCTTTCCTCATTCCAGTTCTAAATGGCTGAGTCTTTATTTTCTGAGACTATGGCTGTTAGTTATGGGCTCCCCAGTGAGGAGAAACATTTTCTCAGATTCTACGCTGCCAAATCACTTAAGAATTTTATATGTTTCAATTAGATCACCTCTCATTCTTTTAACTCCAGGGAATGAAGGCCTACTCGCCTCAATTTCTCAATTTTTGCACAAAACACTCATCACAGATAATCTAGTGTACCTTTGTTGTATTCTCTCTACAGCAAATATTTCTTCCTTTTGATAAAGAGATGAAAACTGCAAACAGTACTCCAGGTGTGCCCTCACCAGTGACCTGTATGACTGCAGCAAGATTTATTTACTTGTTTACTCCAGTCCCTTTGTAACAAAAGCTAACATTACAATTACCTTCGTAATTGCTTGTTGGACCTGCATGTTAACTTGCTGTGATTCGTGTACAGGTTTACCCAGGTAACTGAATACTCAGCTTCTCACCATTTTCAAAATATTCTGCTTTTTATTTCTCTCGCCAAAGTGGATAACTTTCAAATTTCATCACATTGTTTTTACCATGTTCTTCCCAATTACTCAGTCCCCTTATCTGGGCCATTAATATAGATTGTGACTAGCTGAGACACAAACCTTTATTGGAGAGTGTGCTTAAAGAGAAAGCATGCGGGGTCCAGGATTTTACAAATAGAAGTCTCACAACACCAGGTTAAAGTCCATCTGGTTTATTTGGAATCACGAGCTTCTGGAGCATTGTTCCTTCGTCAGGTGAGTCACCTGATGAAGGAGCAGTGTTCCAAAAACTTGTCATTCCAAATAAACCTGTTGGGCTTTAACCTGGTGTTGTGAGACTTCTTACTGTGTCCACCCCAGTCCAACACCGGCATCTCCATATCATTTATAAATAGAAACATAAGGCAGAATATTTCCGCCACGGGAATCATAGCGGGCGGAGGTGGACCATGCAAAGGTCCATTGACCTTGGGCAGAAATTTCCAGCCTTGGGGCGAGCGCGACCAGAAAATCCCGCCCGTAAAGACAGGGGAGTGATGATGAATTTTACAAAACACTGCTGTGCGCACAACTGGAGCAGTGTTTTTCATTCTGGGCACTGCACTTGAGGAAGAATGTGAAGGATTTGGACAGTGTGGAAAGAGAGGAGGAATTTCAGTTGTGGGGATAATTGGTGATGGTGGGGTTGTTCTCCTTTAGAGAAATGAAGGTTGAGAGGACATTCGACAGAGGTGTCAAAAATCAAGAGGGTTCTGGAAAGAACAGATAGAGAGAAACTGTTCCCATTGCCAAAGAGTCATGAACTAGCAGACAGATTGGCAAAAGAGCTAAAGACAACATTAGCTCAAATATTTTTTACACAGTGAGTGGCTATAATCTGACATGCACCACTTGATCAGTTGGAGGCCGATTCAATTGTGTCCTTCGATAGGGTGTTGGAAGCTCCTGAAAGGAAGACAAAATTGAAGGGATACCAGGAAAGGGCAGGAGGAATGGGATGGGGGGAACTGCTCTGGTGTGGACCTGATGGCCTAAGGGGCCTCCTTACAGTGCTGTATTCATTCTATCTCTGATTCGCTCTGTAGTTGATGACTGACCTAATCCAGTTTCAGCATTATAACAATTACCTTGTCCTTGGATTTTTACTGATCCTACTACAAAAGAAAGGCCATCTATCCCTATTTTTTCAGTAAAGAGGAAATTATTTTGATTTAATTTGATTTATTATTGTCACATGTATTAGTATACAGTGAAAAGCATTGTTTCTTGCGCGCTATACAGGCAAAGTATACCGTACACAGAGAAGGAAAAAAGAGAGTGCAGAATGTATTGAAATAGTGAAATTATTGCCCCCAACAGATGGTATATTGGTTAATTCCTGATCAAAGGGCAGGAGAATCCTCTTGGCAGAAAGAGAAACCTTGTTGTGCAGAAGATGTTTCATTTATCCTGTGCGAAATGGATTGCTTGTATCTAAATGCAAATGATTTTGCTAGGAATATTCTGGGAGCGAGATTTTGAATGCTTTGAAAACAAAAGTTGTAACTTTTGTCCATCTTCCTCCCTCAGAATTTTGGTGAATTCTGAATCTTTTATAAGAAAGCTCATCAATTAGTCTGAGTGATTCCCAAAGTATTGCATGTGAAAGCTTATGACATGTGGCTCATGGCTCAAAGAACATTTGGTTTAGCCTCCCCTGTGATAGTTGCAGTCACACAAGTCATACTAAATAGTTCCAAAAGAACTGAAGCAGCAAGGACCTATTTAGAGCAAGAAGACAAAAGTGAATAGATAAAAAAAACTGTAAACAACAAAAGGAATATAAAACCTACAGCAATGAACAAAGGCAAAATTGGATGTACGTGTGCACTGAGTGAGTCATGGCCACTGCTTTGTTCGCTGAAATTGTTAATTCATTTTTACACATTTTTAGCCTGATCAATAATAAACTTAACTATGTACTTTGGAAGTTGCTTCATATTGGCATGTAGCCATACGGTAAACAAAGTTAATAGTTCTCGTGTTGACTCAAAGGTAGCACTCTCTGAACCAGAGCTTTGTGGATTGTAGCTCTGCTTCCAGTTGAGAGTTGGTAATGAACAGAGGCGGCCTCTTCCAAACTGCTGGAGAAAGCCGGGCTGCTCAATGTGATTGCCTCGTTCCATGACAATGTGATGGATAAGGGCGTCTCTGAGAGAACAACATCAGAATTCTTGGAGATTGACATTGTGGTCGAACAGGGTTGTATTCTTTTTAAGTTTACTTATTAGTGTCACAAAGTTTTTGAAGTTTATTTACTCGTCACAAGTAGGCTTACATTAACACTGCAATGAAGTTACTGTGAAAATCCCCTAGTCGCCACACTCTGGCGCCTGTTCGGGTACACTGAGGAAGAATTTAGCATGGCCAGTGCACCTAACCAGCACATCTTTTGGAGAGTGGGAGGAAACTGGAGCTTCCAGAGGAATCCCACCCAGACAACATGCAGACTCTACACAGACAGTGACCCAAGCCAGGAATTGAACCTAGGTCCCCGGCACTGTGAGGCAGCAGTGCTAACCACTGTGCCACCGTGTTCTGGCACCGACACTCTTTGGCATTTTCTTCTCTCTGCTGCTGTCGAATGCCTTCAGGTCACTCACAGAGGGTGTCTAATTAATACCAGAAAGCTGTTCAACCTTGTTCGCCTGAGATCCAGACAAAAGCGTGCCAAGTCCTCAGCAGAGAGTTTCTCTATGCTGACAATGCTGCGCTAACATTCCATCTTCAGCAAGAAATGGACAGGCTCTTTCACACCAATAAAGAGTTTGCTTTGACCACCAGAATCAGTGGGACTAATGTCATGTCCCATGATGCTTCCGTACTGCCATCTATCAGCATTGACAATGTGAAACTGGAGGTTGTTAATAGCTTTACCTATTTCGGCTCCACAATCACCAGCAATTCACTGTTTAATGCTGAGGTCAATACATGTATCGCAAAAGTTCTAGCTGTTACGTCCAAGCTGAGTAAGAGAGTGTGGAACAGCTGCAATCTGACTCAAAAGACCAAACGGTGAGTCTACCAAGCCTGCATCATCAGCATGCTCCTCTTCAGTGGTGAGACTTGGACAACAGATGCTAAACGGGGCGGCACGGTAGCACAGTGGTTAGCACTGCTGCTTCACAGCTCCAGGGACCTGGGTTCGATTCCCGGCTTGGGTCACTGTCTGTGTGGAGTTTGCACATTCTCCTCGTCTGCGTGGGTTTCCTCCGGGTGCTCCGGTTTCCTCCCACAGTCCAAAGATGTGCGGGTTAGGTTGATTGGCTGTGCTAAAATTGCCCCTTAGTGTCCTGAAATAGGTAGGAAATTAGGGGTTAGTGGGTGGATATGGGGGGTAGGGCCTGGGTGGGATTGTGGTCGGTGTAGACTCAATGGGCCAAATGGCCTATTTCTGCACTGTAGGGTTTCTAATCAAGTCTTCTTCTAATCAAACAGGAGTAAATGTGGAACAGTTTCCACCTTCACTGTCTCAGACACTTCATCAGCATCTCTTAGCAAGACCAGCTCACCAACTCAGAGGTTCTGTAGTGCACTAATTCCATCAGCATATACTTATTATGAAGGCAACAAAGGCTGTGCTGGCTCGACCATGTTCATCAGAAGAGTGACAGCCATACATACCCAAAGATGCTTCTGAATGGTGAACTGGCCACTGGGTCATGACACCCTGGCCATCCATATCACTGCTATAAGCAGACTAACAAGCAAGATATGAAGATGGTGGACCTTGACGCTGACAACTGGGAGACAATCACTGATGGCCAAGACCTCTGAAGGCTTAGTGTTCAGAAAATGCATTGGAAGAAGAGAAAAGCTCAGCTGGCTGAGAAGAGGGCCCAGTAAAAACAAAGGTCAGTGAATCCTGCACCTTCACAGCCCATTGTCCTCCTCCGCAGCTGATCCAGCAGAGACTGGCAGGCCAGAGTAAGAGTCCTGAGCCACTCTGGGTGATGCTTACCATGGAGTTGACCACCAGGGCACAAGCCATCTTCTGACAAGAAGAAAGGCCACCAATGTGTCTTTAGGCTTGGCTGTCCAGTGTAGTTTTACAGGAGGACACATTGATTAGATGAATGCAATATTAAACATAAGTACCTTTTTTCTCATTGAGGTGGACATAAATGGACTCTTCAAATAATTGTTCTGTCAAATTTTCATTTTGACCTGCCCAAAACCTTCAAAAAATAGATTAAATGCTCCTTAATTTCAGTATTATTTGTTTGATCTTACAGTATGCAAAAACTGACCAGCATTGTGTCAATAATTGCAGTAATTAATTGTTCGCAAAGTTCTTAGGAAATTGCTGAGAGGGATCATTTCAGTCAGTAAGCCAATATTTACTTTGAAAGGTCATTCACAAATCTGAAGACTTAACTTGAGCACTGAATGAACTGTCGTGACAACGTCACAAGGAAGACTTCAACTAAATCACGGCACCATTCGGCAATGAATGAATGTGTGTTGAAGACTTATTGCCTTAGTGGCAATTCTGTTGGAGAAGTGAGGAGGATTATCAAGCGGTTGTCAGACAAATCAGCCGGTGACCGACAGTAACAAACATTCTTTCCTCAAGAGAGCATAGATTGCACTCTGTCCCTGAGAATGATAGGCTACAGCAGGAGAGTCAACAAGCACTCATGTGCCAACAATGCAGACAGTGAGAATGCTGAGCACTCACTCAGTTAATGTGTTTAGATTATAGGATGGAAACTTCAGAAAGGTGGTTTGAGCTCATAATCAAGATTAACAACAATTACTATTTTTGTTGAGGCTCACACCTGAGATTTTTACTCCTGCTGAACAGTAGGAAATGTCTTGCTTCTCTCAGTTTTCTTATCTCCATACGAAAGAAGCAAGAAAGACACTGCAGAGTGCAAGAGAAAGGAGACAATGTCAGGGATTTCAACATCTGGGATTGAGATTGGAAATTCATTGCGTTCATCATTCATCCTATCACTTGCACAAGCTCGGATAGATTGATTCAGAGTACTCCAGGTAGTTTAGCTAAACAGTTGACACAAGTTTACAGGAATGGCAGAGAATGAAGCTTTGGAAACAGATCATAATGGGTTCCAGTTGAGGCTTAGCTAGTATCAAGCCCCGGATGAAGAATAGTTAAATAGTGATCCCAAAGGTCTTACCATGAAATGAAGCATGCTGGAAGTGCATAAACTCATTTTAAAACTTACTACTCTTTCATGGGATGTGAGTGTTGCTGGCAAGGCCTTGTGAAGGTGGTGGCCTTCTTGGACCCCCTGAAGTCCATGTGGTGTAGCAGGTACATGCACAGTGTTATTAGGGATAGAGTTCTAGGATTTTTACCCAACGACAGTGAAGAAATTACAATTTAGTTCCAAGTTAGGACAGTGTGTGGCTTGGACGGGAACTTGCCAGTTGATGGGTGTTCCCATCGATTTACTACCCTTGTCCTTCTAGGTGGTAGAAGTTGCGAGTTTGGAAGGTGCTGTTGAAGGAGCCTTGGTGAGTTGCTGCAGTGCATCTTGTAGGTGGTACACACTGCTGCCACTGTGTATTTGTGGTGGAGGGAATAGAACATAGAACATTACAGCGCAGTACAGGCCCTTCGGCCCTCGATGTTGCATCGACCAGTGGTACCAATCTAAAGCCCCTCTAATCTACACTATTCCAATATCATCCATATGTTTATCCAATAACCACTTGAATGCTCTCAACGTTGACGAGTCCACCATTGCTGCAGGCAGGGCATTCCACGCCCTTACTACTCTCTGAGTAAAGAACCTACCTCTAACATCTGTCCTATATCTCTCACCCCTCAATTTAAAGCTATGTCCCCTCGTGCTAACCAACACCATCCGAGGAAAAAGGCTCTCACTATCCACCCTATCTAATGTATGCCTCTATTAAGTCACCTCTTAACCTTCTTCTCTCTAACGAAAACAACTTCAAGCCCCTCAGCCTTTCCTCGTACGATTTTCCCACCATACCAGGCAACATCCTGGTAAATCTCCTCTGCACCCTTTCCAACACTTCCACATCTTTCCTATAATACGGCGACCAGAACTGTACGCAATACTCCAAATGCGGCCGCACCAGAGTTTTGTACAGTTGCAGCATGACCTCCTGGCTCCGAAACTCAATCCCTCTACCAATAAAAGCTAACACACCGTACGCCTTCTTAACAACCCTATCAACCTGGGTGCCAACTTTCAGGGGTCTATGCACATAGAGACCCAGATCCCTCTGTTCATCCACACTACCAAGTATCTTACCATTAGCTCAGTACTCTGTATTCCTGTTACTCCTTCCAAAGTGAATCACCTCACACTTTTCCGCATTAAACTCCATTTGCCACCTTTCAGCCCAGCTCTGCTGCTTATCTATGTCCCTCTGTAACCTGCCACTTCCCTCCGCACTGCCTACAACTCCACCGATTTTAGTGTCATCCGCAAATTTACTAATCCATCCTTCCACGCCCTCATCCAAGTCATTAAAAAAAATGACAAACAGCAGTGGCCCCAAAACAGATCCTTGCGGTACACCACTAGTAACTGAACTCCAGGATGAATATTTCCCATCAACCACCACCCTTTGTTTTCTTACAGCTATCCAATTCCTGATCCAAACCACTAAATCACCCTCAATCCCATGTGTCCGTATTTTCTGTAAAAGCTTACCATGGGGAACCTTATCAAACGCTTTGCTGAAATCCATATACACCACATCAACCGCTTTACCCTCATCCACCTCTTTGGTCACCTTCTCAAAGAACTCAATAAGGTTGGTGAGGCACGACCTACCCTTCACAAAACCGTGCTGACTATCCCTAATCAAATTATTCCTTTCTAGGTGATTATAAATCCTATCTCTTATAATCCTTTCCAATACTTTGCCCACAACAGAAGTAAGGCTCACCGGTCTATAATTACCAGGGTTGTCCCTACTCCCCTTCTTGAACAAGGGGACAATATTTGCTATCCTCCAGTCTTCTGGCACTGTTCCTGTAGACAATGACGACCCAAAGATCAAAGCCAAAGGCTCTGCAATCTCCTCTCTAGCCTCCCAGAGAATCCCAGGATAAATCCCATCCGGCCCAGGGGACTTATCTATTTTTACCTGGAAAGGGGGAACTCTTAAGGTGATGGGATGGGGTGTGAATCAAGCAGGCTTTTTTGTCCTGGAATAGGTAGATCTTTTTGAGTGTTGTTGGGGCCGCACTCATCCAGACTCCAATCGGCAAATTTGAGGAAACCTGGAAGATCAGATTGCCTAATTGTCCAGCAGAATGTAACGGTTTTAAATTCTCTATTGTGGGGTTCCCATTTATAGGCACCCTGACTGACTGGCTGGATTTCTTTCATGAGGAAAGCCTACTTCTTAAGACCAAAGCCTAGGGAGAAAGTAGGTACACTGGAGTATGGAGAGAAATTGTGGAATGGGAGAGGTGCAGATTGTAGTGAGGTGGCACCATCATCAAACAGTACCATCCAGTTAAACCTTTGGCAAAATTTGAGCACTGTGATTAAATGAAATAAAACCAACAAATATCTCCCGAGTGTAAAATAAAATAGAAATCCTGGATAACCTCAGGAGATCTGGCATTATCTGTGGAGAGAGGAACAGAGTTAACGGGTGGGATTCTCGCTACAATCTGCACCTCTCCCATTCCACAATTTCTGGGGGGCAGGGGGATGGGGGGGGGGGGGTTGGGGAGGGGGCGTCTAAATTGCAGTGGGAGTTAAATGCACTTCTAGCATGCTTCCTTTCATGGTAAGGCCTTACAGTGAGGGTGGTCTAGATTGCAATGGGAGGTTGGGTGTCACAATCACATCGGTTCTGATGGTCCAGTGTTAGTCATTTCAGGATTTTGTTAGTTGACAAATAGATTAGGTAGCAGCAGAGTGAGATTGTTTTGGCAGCAGCATGTTAGGGCTTAAAAAAATAACTGAATCACTTTGGCTTTAGTCTACAGCATAGAATAAGGTCTGATGTATGTGTAAATTACAATAACAGTGCAATATGCAATGTAAGAATTCAGAGTCGACCACAGAACAAAATGAATTGCACCTCTTCCTTACCTCCATATTAGTGACTAAGTTTCTATTCTTAGTGCACCATCATCAAACAGTACCACCCAGTTAAACCTTTGACAAAATTTGAGCACTGTGATTAAATGAAATAAAGCCAACAAATATCTCCCGAGTGTAAAATAAAATTGAAATCCTGGATAACCTCAGGAGATCTGGCATTATCTGTGGAGAGAGGAACAGAGTTAACGGGTGGGATTCTCTGGGTTCACACGTTCCCACCCTGCTGCAAGTGAGAACAGGGAATTTGGCGTTCCAGACAAAACTCCATTCACTTTCAGCAGCATCGGAGAATCCCAGACACGAACGAGGATGGAGGTTTTCAGAGAACGTTTTGAAACGGTATGACTCATTTACAGAACTGCTGAAGAGTCAATGGACTCAAAACGTTAACTCTGTTTCTCTCTCCACAGATGCTGCCAGACCTCAGGTATTCCTGCGTTTTCTGATTCATTTTGGATTTCCAGCATCCGCAGTATTTCGATTTTATTTAAATACCTCCTTAGATTACTTTAGCACATTTTCTATTCTCTTGAGCCATACCTGGCTTCGACATTTTGAGACTAAAGGTATTTTATTTGGTTGTGTTGATCTCAATTTTGAACAGTGTACATAATTTGAATTTTATGGAAGAAAGATTTAGAGTCATGGGTAACATCCTGGTCAATAAAGCATGATTTTGCTCCAATGTTTTAAAAAGAATGTACCAACTACACAATTTCCAGCAACAAAGCTACCTTTACATTTCATTAATCTTGGGTTTATCGAACCATAAAGCGCTGTCATACTTTGGTATATTTCCACTGCATTGATGTATATTGAAGTCAACTGATGAGGAAGGAAGTTACATTAATGTAGGTTCTGTTCTTTGATGTTTGTGTTCCACATCAGCATATCTGATAAACAATTCTGGTAATATGATTTCTATTCACTTCTGTCACCTTGTGCTGATGATAGCTTCTTACTGATTGAACTGATGGCTGGAATTAGGTAATGTATGTGTGCAGGGAAGGTTGTGAATTGTATTTACTTTGTTCTTTTGAATGTGCTGCTGTTCTATCAGGCAACCACATCATCCTCCATCATCAATGTACGCCCTTCCAACAGTCAACAGGAACAGGGAGCTTAAGGTGCCTCGCGGATCCTCAAAACTGATTCTGTGAATGGTTTATACCCAAAATAAATAATGACAAATAAATTATTCTGCATCTAACCACTTATGAGACATGGTAGATCTTCTTCTCGTGTTCCTTGGTATTGTTTCAAAAAATATTTGCTTTAAAATCATATGTGAATTCAGTCCTTCTGCAGGATGCCTGACTGCAGATCTAAGCTCTAAGATATTTTCTAACCTCTGAATGGTTAAAGCAAATTTCAACTTCTGTGTACAAATATAATCAGTACAGTGATATCGTTTAAAAATAAATGATTAAATATTGTACATGCTATTTATGATTCTTTGGCTTGATGAATTGCTTGCAACACTATTGGTACAGCAATAACCTTGTGAAAATATCTTCTACGCACAACACACAAATCTAGTTTGAGGCTAATGCCACACTGAACATTTTACATTCAACCCACATACGAGCTAAATGAATAGATATTTTGTTAGTGAGTGTTCAAATATCAATGCAACTCCATTTGACCCAGCGATAACAATTTTGCATTCATTTATGATCGTAAATAATGAATTTTTCACAGAAAACTACTGCTCCAATATTATTGCAAAATATCAATACAGCAAAACTTGCCAAAACATTCCAAAGAAAATGTTTTTGCTTCAAAAGAAGTCAAAGCGTTGGTACTGTTTACTAAAGTTCTCTTTCCACCCTTACTTGAAAGTGCAGAAAATAGTGTTTTTGTAAATTCCTTTGAAGATGTTCCAAAGACATTGGACGTAACTCAACAGGAAATAAGTACAACTTTGAGTTTGGAAATGGTTGCCACTTGTTATGACAGTACCTGCTTTCAAACCAGATCCTGAAATGATCACAGCCAAGAAATTGCTGGAGCTTAAAATCACACTTTTGTGATAATAGTAATGAATGGGTTAATACATTTATATGATCAAGTTAAGCTCTTCCTTAAAATTGTTGATGAACAAGTTTCATCTTAGGCATCAACACGGTATCAATAAAATTGTTTGATTCAGTTTTAAACCCCATGAGATGTCTAGGGCGGCATGGTGGCACAATGGTTAGCACTGCTGCCTCACAGCGCCAGGGACTTGGGTTTGATTCCTGGCTTGGGTCGTTCCCTGTACAGAGTCTGCACGTTCTACATGTGTCTGCATGGGTTTCCTCCGGGTGCTCCGGTTTCCTCCCACCGTCCGAAAGACGTACTGGTTAGGTGCATTGGTTATGCTAAATTCTCCCTCAGTGTACCCGAACAGATGTCGGAGTGTGGTAACAAGGGGATTTTCACAGTAACTTCATTACAGTGTTAATGTAAATCGACTTGTGACACTAATAAATAAACTTTAAACTCAATGCCCCAGAAGTCCATTGGTGGTCAGACGAGTCTGCAGTAAAATGCTGGAGATTGTTGAAGTCATCTTGATTTTTAAATAGGGAATACTGTGCTCAATGTGAGACGATTTTAGAATATGGTGAAATTTATGTGTGGATCAGTGAAAAATTAATGATTCTTCTTTTAAAACTATCCATAAGTTTATTGTATAACTTCTTGAAATTTTATGGAAATTCCAGGTTTTCGTGAAAAGAATATCCACTAAAATTCTGAATCAAAAAAGAAAATCTGCCCACTGTATTGCTTTATACTCCAGGCAGTCAAAGAATAGTGTTCCTGGCATTCGCTCAAGTGAGTGTGGGCTGTCCCCTAAAATAGTACCGACAGAAAAAATATACAATGGGAACATTGTCTCGACTCCTCAACTTAGATTGGACTCAGTACAAAGCATTACATATGTTCCTCACATTCAACAGGCTCAATTATGACTGCTGTGAAATCCTTTTACAATTCAGGTTTGTCATAATGAAGTATAATGCCAAGAATGGTTTGAGTGTATCAGACATTGGCAGTTACTTTCTGTATATACCAGCGTACTTGAAGCATACAGCGGACTAGTGCACTTATTTAAGGACTCCGCATTAGTCAATGAAGTGTTCATTTTATTGGTTTTTGTAGGCTTCACAGGAAATTAACTTCAGCAAATAAACGCACCAAGCTCAGGTAAAAAGCACTGCCAAGGAAAGTGATGTTCCTGTTTCAGCATCTGTGACTAATCTTGAAAATAAATATTACACCTTTCAGAATTTAACTTCTCATCAACAAACGAACTATAAGATACGGCGGTGACATTCTGCCTTAATGATGATTCTTAAAAGTATGCTATTCCATTTAAGTGCAACTCAGATGTGAGTGGATTTACTTAAACAGTGTTGGCTGTATCTCAAATTTTGACTTTTTCTGAGTAATGCAGGAATGACACAAGTTCCAAATCTACAACATGTTTATTTACAATATTTTAAAACATCTCAGAACTTACAGGATTTTCTACACGCACATGAGGCTGGATTCACACAGTTGGAGAGACACTGTGGACTTTTAAAACTAGAAGCTGGGACCCAATTCCAGGATTCATGACCCCATTCTAAATTTCACCAGGAGCTTTTAAAGGGTGTGGGCTGGTTCCAGTCACAATCCTGCACCCTGTATTCCTGACTTGACTGGCTTCATTGTGGGCATAGGCATGGCCTAGTCCTCTGCAATTTTGATAGAGACAGGCCAGCTTTTCATTGGGTCATGTTTCATAACACCATGGAGGTAAATGCCCACTTAAATGCCTCAGCCTGCTATTTTACCCACAAAGCGAGTAGGCCTGGCAATTTTACTGTGCAGGCTGGCGTCAGGCAAGGAGGGGTGACCTCCTTTGGGGTCACCTGTGTCCATTGGGGGTAACCCCCCCATTAAATACCCCTATTTAATCCCCCATCCTGGCTTCTCAAACCTGGCCTCCTATTCAACACAACTCCTTCACTGGAGCCTGCCAAGATCCTTGACTTACCCGGAAATCCAGCTTCCATCAGCTCCTCTTCTTCAGGGACTGCCTGTAGTCCCAGCTGTGGCCACAACTCGAACCTGCCGTGCAAGAACTACAGAGATGCCAACCAATCTAATTGGCTGCTAGCTCTCTAAGGCGGGTCTTGCCCTATGATAATGAATGCCCAGTCAAATATAAAATGGCTAGATGTGACACATTACCATTGTGAACATTATCAATTTAAATTGTTGAGCCTTTTAATGCACCCTTCAGTTTGTCTACCTCCCAATGTGTTTTCAAAATGAGAATGTTAATGTCAATAAATCAGAAAAATATTTTCATCTGGGCTATTCATTCCCATACATCTTGGATATTTCTTCCACCTATCACATATTGATAAGGTTTTAGTTTCTGAATATCCCAGTTTCTTTATTATTCAGGAAGTGACCAATCTCATCCGTTACCTAACCCGAGCCATTGAGACCACACAAGTTTTCTATGTGTTAGAACTCAACAGAATATCTTTAAGATGTTACTGAAAATTGTGCATCCCTCGGTGAACTGAGGGCCTATAATGGCGGTCTTGGAGCAGGAGAAACACATAGCAGACTAATCAGCAGTGCAGGGGAATTTTGTTCAATGGATATTAGGGGGGCTAAATTGGATAGTAACTGAAAACAAAAACCGAGTTTACAATGAGAAATTAAGCCAATCCCATCAGGTGAATAGCAGGCAGGGCGACATAACCTGATTTCTGCTTGCAGTCTGCAGCTCCAGGTCTGTTCATGTTCACTGGCTGTGCGCCTCAGGGAGGCCACACTATTATGATTGCCTAGTATAGCGAGCCCATATCTCTTAAAGGAGAGCTATATTTTGGATGCTGGAGCCAATGAGATCATTGGGAAGATTGTGCAATCCAACAGTCATCAATGGCTGGCCAGGGGAGAGAGCTGGCACCAAGATTTTAATACTTAGAGTCATAGAGTCACAGAGGTTTACAGCATGGAAACAGGTCCTTCGGCCCAACTTGTCCATGCCACCCTGTTTTTTAACCACTAAGCTTGTCCCAATTGCTCGTGTTTGGCCCATATCCCTCCATACCCATCTTACTCATGTAACTGTCTAAATGCTTTTTGAAAGACAAAATTGTACCCACCTCTACGACTATCTCTGGCAGCTTGTTCCAGACACTCACCACCCTCTGTGTGAAAAAATTGCCCCTCTGGACCCTTTTGTATCTCTCCCCTCTCACCTTAAACCTATGCCCTCTAGTTTTAGACTCCCCTACCTTTGGGAAAAGATGCTGACTATCTAGCTGATCTGTGCCGCTCATTATTTTATAGACCTCTATAAGATCACCCCGCAGCCTTCTACACTCCAGAGAAAAATGTCCCAGTCTATCCAGCCTCTCCTTATAACTCAAACCATCAAGTCCCGGTAGCTAGTAAATATTTTCTGCACTCTTTCCAGTTTAATAACATCCTTTCTATAAAGGGTAATCACTGGGGGTATTTGCTGAAGAGATGGAATGGATGTCCTGTATGCTCAGGAAGGCAGGAGACCCTTGAGGCAATTGCTCAGAACTCAATAGTGAGAGAGAGCCACAGAGCTCAATGCCAAGAGTGTCACACCAAGAGCATGGAAACAGTGCAGGAGAAAACAAAGAATCATACATGAGTGGACAAGATCAGTTAATGCATCTTAAAACGCCAAGGGTGAGATTCTCTGGCCTCCAAGCCGTGTGTTTCCCAGTGGTGGAAGGTGAAGTGCTGTTTGCTCACAGTGGGATTCGCTGGTCCCGCCACTGTCAATGGAATCTCCCATTGATGGGGTGGGAATCATCCGACAAAGTGATTTAAATCACCAGCTTTGGAGAGTTCTGCCAGTTTTACCCTCATAGTTACTCTGAAAGAGTTAGAAGGAAAAAAAACACTTCTTATCTTGAGTAATTATTGTAAACACCCAGGCAGAGCCCCACATGCTACACTACTCTCCAAAAAAGCATCCCACCCCCACAGCATTCCCGCATGGAATTTTCCACTCTGGGAAGCACTCTCTCCTACGCCACATCTCCAGCCATTTGTTATCTGTCTACCGTTCCAATGCTCACTCGTACTGGAAGTAAATCAGAAATTACCATCATTGAGGGACTGACAGTTTGACTACAGGACGTCAATCAATCCTTTTCCTTCTTACCTTGTTAGTTCTCGTAGGGGCTGCCATTTCTGGCTGTTTCTCTTTACCCCCTCAAATTGACCCACACCCTAGCAGTGACATCGTTCAACGTCTTCATTAAAGCTTTCCCTGACAGCCTTCGCATTGTTCAAAGGCTCGAGCTTTGTCTGCCTATCTTGACTTTGTAGGAATCGGGGAGACATTTTCACCAACTTTGTACATTGGGAACATGTGCAAGTTGTAGAATTTCCCAGTGTGTAATCTGTACATCCAGCATGTTTTGATGTTCTCCCATCCTGTGAAGATTTAAGCAATTTTTTTTTTTTGCTTTTTTTTATTCCAAAAGGCTTTCAAACAGAGAGAGTGAATTCTCAAAGCTTCATTTCAAACAAATGATGACACGTGTTTGAATTTGTTTCTGTTTGGAGCTTTTTCACAGACAGGTAGCACCTGTGATCATCAGCACTTTTGATCACAGTTTTACTGGTGACAGCTCGAAAAGAACAAAGGCAGTTAGTTAAAAACGGATTTCTCTTCCATTGGACCTGTTTACATCCACGGATAATCCAGTGCCTTCTCTCGACAAGTTATGAAGTTTGAAGATTTTTACACGTTGAAACTCTGGAAACTGTGTAAAAGTTAAACAATTGAATGTAAATCAAATCTAGAATTAAGAATCTACTGAAACCATTGTCGGTTGTCGGAAAAACCCATCTGGTTCACTAATGTCCTTCCGGGAAGGAAATCTGCCGTCCATACCCGGTCTGGCCTGCATGTGACTCCAGATCCACAGCAATGTGGTTGACACTCAACTGCTCTCAGGCAACGAGGGATGGGCAATGAATGCTGGCCAGCCAGTGACGTCCGTGCCCCATGAATGAATAAAAAAAATGAATTAACTTTCTTGTTTCTGGAAATGAATGTTTGTTAAAGACAGTATGAATTGGCACACTCACAAATGGTGCATTAAAGGGGAAAGGTTTGAATCATATTGCTGGAGATGTGTCATTTCCCAATTTATACAACCCTGGTGTTCCCAAGAAATACAGAAGCAGCAGTTTATTCATTCACTCACAGTGCTTTGCACTATATGTACCAAACATTGGTAGAGTCATAGGCTGGAATTTTCTGACTGTCCATGCCAGCAGGAATTTCCCACCGCCCTGCTGATTTGGCTTGTCGCCAAACCGCGGTACGATTGCGCCCATGGAGCCATACAGTACAGAAGAGGCCATTCGGCCCATCAAGTCTGCATCAACAAAATCTACGCGAAATCTACACAAATCCCGCTTTCCAGCTTGTGGCCCATAGCCTTGAATGTTATGACATTTCAATCGCTCACCTTTTAAAGAGTGTGAGGTTTCCCGCCTCTACCACCCTCCCAGGCAGTGCACTCCAGACTCCAATCACCCTCTGAATGAAAAAGGTTTCCTCAAATACCTTCTAAAACCCCTGCCCTTATCTTAAAGTTATGGTAGATTGAATCATTTTCTGGAAAATCATGCCACGATGAGTGAACCAACTGCTAATAGCTGTCACCCCTTCAGGCGAGATGCTCCTGCCAAACTGTACTTCTAAAAGGAAGGCCTCACTGATTCAATAGAAAATCTCCTTATTTACTTAGCTTCTCCCTCTGTTTTGCTATCTTTATTTTGTCTCTCTCGCATTTTTGCTCTGATACTATTTTAACTCCAGTAAAGGTTCCCTTGCACTAACTCAACGAACTCTCTGCGGTCAGAAGCAACGCAAGTTAGGTACAGAGTACAACTTCCTCAATGTTATTCGATGAGAGGGTGAGAGGGAAGGGAGGACAGTGGAAGGAGTAGTGTGAGGGGGGAGAGCGAGAAGTGGAGGTTTAAATGTGTGAGGAAGAACAACAGTAACAACTTGCAATCATATAGCACCTTTAACGTAGTAAGATACCTCACAACACTTTATGAGAGCATTATCAAAAAAGTTGCGATTGAGTACTGAAGAAAAGTCATATGGACTTGAAACATTTTACACTATTTTATAACTTTTTGTCTAAGTGTCGGGCGAGTGTGGAACAGGGAGAGTCCCAGATCCGTTGTTTGGGCACGTTCTCAGGACCTCCCCCACTCTGGCTGCAAAATTTTGAGCGAGTCCATTGTTCACTGCAGAAGCCTGTGGGCGGGGCTTAATGCACCCGAAAGCCTGTAGAGGGAGGTATTGCGCATGTGCAGACCTCTGATCCTGCACATGCGCATTAACAGTAGCAAGGGTCTGACAAACAAAGAGCACTGTCAGGCCCCTGCTACTGCAGGCTGCCTCAAGTAACCCTCTCCCACCACCCCCCCCGACAATTGCGGCAGCCCTCAGCCAGAGATGCTGTGTCCCCCCCCCCCCCCCGCCGCCAGACTGATCACGGCCCTCAACCCTCCCCCACCGATTGCTGTAGAGTGGCAGTGGGCCCCCTCCCCATTAGCCCCTCCCCCCCACTGGCCCCTCCCCACTGGCTATGCCACCTGGCTCTGCCCAGTGGACATTACCCGATTCCCAGTGGGCATTGCCCAGGTGCTAGACTGGCAGTGCCAAAATGCCAGGGTGGCACTGCCAGTCTGGCATTGCCCAAGGGACACCCCGCCTTGCCCTTGGCCTCCCCAGGGGGGTGGGGGGGGGGTGTTTTAATAGCCTCTGGTTCCACTGGCAAGGTTAACATGACTGTTCCCCATTCATGGGGGGCAGGTGCTTTCCTCGCCAGAGAGAACCTGTCCCAGCGAGGCCATAAAGGCAAGCGAGTCCGGACGATCGAGCGCCGGGCTCACCAATCACATTAAAATGAATGTTTTAATAAATTTAAATAAATTAACCAGCCTCTTGCCCATTCCCAGCGAGCCGGAAATCCGGGGTCGTAAAATCGCCCCAGTCACAATAACTGGCGCCAATCGCGCTAATCGCTTCATGCCCCACTTTATGACTGCATCGAGCACAAAAACGGGCACAACACGGTCATAAAATTCCACCTATTAATTCCATTTCTTTTTCCACAGATCCACTGAGCTTTTCCAGTATTTTCTGTTTTTATTTCAGATTTCCAGCATCCGCAGTATTTTGCTTTATATTAGGTTCCTTGGACATTTCTTGCCCAGAAAAGTTGAAATTTTGTACTATATATATGCAGCACTGTGTATTCCTAGCTGGAATAGCGTGTATATATCAAATATATTTAAATTACATAACACTAAATCACCCTAACAAGCTCTGATTCGTACAGTTTCTGTGTCCCACCCAGAAAACTCCTGAAACTCAGATCAACTTTTTGCTTGCTTTCCTTTCCTATTCTGTCCCTGCCTCACTCTCTCTCTCTTTCTCTCCAGAACCTGGACCCCTTCCTGACAGTTTTCAGGGGTCAAGCCTCTGTCTCAGGAGGTGCCATGGATGGAGCCTGGGGGGCAGCAGAGAGAGCTGGAGACACCATGAAAAGTGCTGGGGTTTGGGGTGGGGGAGCGGGTGCAACAGTTGGTTTGGAGCTGGGGAAGGTTGCAGAAGGAGGTGGGCTTCATTCTCACTCCATAGCCTAAGCCTCGAGTGAGTGCAGTGGCAGCTCTGCCATCAGAACATGGCAGCATCTGGCCCAGAGTTCAGTGCGTGGCCAGAAGTTTTTTTTGGGGGGGGGGGGGGGGGGGGCGGGGGGCGGAGTGGAGGGGGCCGGCAACATAAAAACAAAAATGGCAATGTCAATCGTAAAAAAGACCCTAAAGAATAAACAAGATTAAAGTGAAACGACTTTATACGGGGCAGCTTAAAGTATGGATTTATGTACCCAGAGGCCAAAGTCTTATGGGAGGAAACCTTTTCGATAGGTTTGAACTGAAGTTTGAAAACCCCACATAACATGATCGATGATGCAAACTATACACACAAATATCCTTCCTTATTTACAGGATTTGGGGAGATTAAGGATTCCCCCTTGCGTTGACACATCAATTCCATCAGTTTCACAAAATCTGAGATGGTTGCCATTGGCGATCAGTGGCACAGGAAGTGAAATGATTCGAAGCAGATGGTTTCATCGAGCACAACAAAAAATGTTGAAGATTGCGACAATCTTCACAAAGCTCGATAAACAATGGAACAATCTTCAGGTAGCTTTAACAGAGCAAGGCCAATATCTTGCAGCTTAAAGCACCCACAATTAAAACAGGCAATCGCTTTTATCAGCCAACATGTGATAATCATTACCATTCGCATTAAAATTGACTTCAAAGTTCCTGGGTATCGGGTGAGTTGATCTCAGTGGGTGGCACATTTGCCTGAGTCACAAGATCCAGGTTCAAAGACTTGAGCAAAAGAATCCAGGCTGTGCCCAGTGCTGCACTGTTAGAACTATCATGTTTTGGATCAGACATTAAACCAAGGCTCCATTTGCCTGATTAGGTAGATGTAAAAGATCCCATGATATTATTTCAAAGAAGACCAGGGCAGTTATCCCTGATGTTCTGACTAAGATTTATCCCTCAACCAACATCATAAAAACATTATCAGCTCATTATCACGTTGCTGGTTCTGGGGCTTGCTGTGCAGTTTGGCTGCTGCATTATCTTCATCACAACACTGACTACACTTCAAAAGTAAAGTATTGGTTGTAAAGTGCAGTTTGAACTTTATAGGATGTGGTTTTGCCGTTAACTTTTGCCGTAACTTCCTGCTCCCCTTCATCATAGAATCTCTCCAGTGCAGAAGGAGGCCATTTGGCTCATCGAGTCTACACCGACAGCAATCCCACCTAGATCTTATCCCCGTAACCCCACACATTTACACCACTCATCCCTCAAACCTACGCATCCCGGGACACTAAGGGGCAATTTAGCATGACCAATGCACATAACCCGCACATCTTTGGACTATGGGAGAAAACCGGAACACCCAGGGGAAACCCATGCAGACATGGGGACAATGTAAAAACTCCACACAGACAATGACCCAAGTCGGGAATTGAACGCAGGTCTCTGGAGCTGTGAGGCAGCAGTGCTAACAACCATGCCACCGTGTTGCCATCTAATGCAACCTAATGTGCCACCTTATGCAATTCTCTATTCCTTCACTAATTTATTAATATATATGGAGAAAGATTGCGACCACAGTCCAGATTGTTGGGGAACAGCACTTGTTACAACCCATCAGTCAGACAAGATTCCTTTTCCAATAAAAGCAAAATGCTGTGGATGCTAGTGAAAACAGAAAATATTAGAAAAACTCAGCAGGTCTGGCGGCAACTGTAGAGAAAAAGAGAGTTAACATTTCAATCAAATATGACTTCGGAACTGATTAAAGATTCTCTTCATCCCCACACACCATCTCTTACCTCCCAACGAATTACCAATCCATGTTACATCTCCAATTCATGGACTTGCAATTTTGCTGATAATTTCTGAAGCAATATATTGCCAATATATTTTCATCTGCTTGTGCTCTTATAGGCCAAATGCAGGAAAATAGGGTTAGCTTAGACGGGCATTTTGGTTGGCATGGACCAGTTTGGGCCAAAGGGCCTGTCTTTGTGCCATCGATTCTATGATTCTATGACTATTCTGTAAGTTACAGGGCTATGGGCCGGTGCAGGAAGGTGGGATTAGAGAGGGCACCTGGGTGTCCTCAGGCTGGCATGGACAAGATGAACCAAATGGTCTTCTGTAACTTTTCTATGGTTCTCGGGTTCTGCCATTTGTCAGAGTGCAGCACTAATGCAGTGTGCTGTTGTCAATTCCCCTGGTTGGAATAGCGCCGTTTGATTTATAAGCTCTTTATCGTTTAAGGTACCAAGCATATTGCAACACTTTTCAACAAAATGTGTCTCACACCATTTCATGCACAATCACTCTGGCTCTAAATATTCCTTTGATCTTGTAGCAAAGCTGAGGTTACGCACTACAAATATTTAAATGCAACCTGACGGAGGTTCAGGTGTTTGGTAAGGCTCTGGTCCTGGCGCACTGTGCTCACAGTGTTTCTGGTCCCAGTGACAGGGATATCAGTGATCCCTGTGTTTTGGGATGTCCCCACGCACTGTTGAAGCTGCAATAGTATTCACACGGCAGAGTTAGCAGTTCAGCTGTGAAAATCTGAGAGCTTTCACACCCAGTGTTCTCACCCCATCTGCTTCACCGTGATACTAAAACCGATGGGGCAAAAGCACCCAAAAAACACCCACCAACACCCTCCCCAAAAGAAAAGTTTCAAGAAACCTACTTTGTAGTTGATGTGCGATTGATTCACACGGGAGGCTAGGACATACCCGGGAATAAAGGCTTTTATTCACAACAAGATTGGAGCACACTACTTAACAATATTATCCCAGACTAAGGGCTACTAGGAAGTAGCAGTGACCTTTATACTCCTGTAAGAAGGCAGGGCCGAACGGAGTGTACCACATAAACAATAATAACAGGTGGAACACCCAAACCCGAACCCCAACAGTAACAAGAGTAATATATGTACAAGTAACCATAGTGGTAACCATCTATGGTTCACCACATTCACCCCTCCTTTAAAAACAAAGGCCGGTGGGGTAAGGAGACAATACGAACTGTCCACATGTTCACAAGTTCAGCCGTATCGGGGGTCCGCACCGTCTCTGCGACCTCCGCAGCACTGGCTCCAGTGCCGGTTCTGGTGACCGTGGTGACGACCCTGTCTCCGAGGTGGTGTCCACTGACTCCTCCAGTTCCTCACACACCTGTGGACCTCGAGGTGGCGACAATCTCCTGGACTCAGGCAAGCTGTACACGGGAGTAAGAGGATTAAGTTGAGGTCCCGATGCTGCCCGCGCCGTGTCAGGAGGGGAGAGAATGGGCAAAGGAATCCTAACCAGGGGTGCGGGAGTGATGGGGGTTTCCAGGTCCCCTGCAGGCGCCAGATCTCTGATAGAGATCGTGTCCTCTTGCCCGTCAGGATATGCCACATAGGCATATTGAGGGTTGGCGTGGAGGAGATGGACCTGTTCAACCAAAGGGTGGGACTTGCGGGCCCTAACATGCCACCGCAGGAGGACAGGTCCTGAGTATGTCAACCAAGACGGCAGTGAGGTCCCAGAGGAAGACTTCCTAGGGAAGGTAAACATCCGCTCATGTGGGGTAGCGTTGGTTGCCGTACAAAGGAGGGACCGGATTGAATGGAGCGCATCAGAAAGTACCTCTTGCCAACGGGTGACTGGAAGACCCCTAGACCTTAGCGCCAGTAAAACAGCCTTCCAGACTGTAGCGTTTTCTCTCTTGACCTGTCCGTTACCCCTGGGGTTGTAACTCGTAGTCCTACTTGAGGCAATTCCCTTAGAGAGCAGGTATTGCCTCAAGACGTCGCTCATAAACGACGAACCCCTATCACTGTGGATATAACTGGGGTAGCCGAACAGCGTAAAGAGACTCCGCAGGGCTTTGATGACCGTGGCAGAGGACATGTCAGAACAGGGGATGGCAGAAGGGAATCGGGAATATTCGTCAACCACGTTGAGGAAATACACATTCCGATCTGTCAAAGGAATCCCTTGAAGTCGACACTCAGTCGTTCAAAAGGGCGAGTGGCCTTAATGAGGTGTGCCCTGTCAGGCCGGTAGAAGTGCGGCTTGCACTCTGCTCAAACCTGGCAGCTTCGAGTTATCGACCTGACATCCTCTATGGAGTAGGGCAGATTCCGAGCTTTTACAAAATGGAAAAACCGAGTGATCCCTGGATGGCAGAGATCATTGTGGAGGGCCTGTAACCGGTCCTCCTGCACACTGGCACATGTTCCACGCGACAGGGCATCTGAGGGCTCATTGAGCTTCCCCGGACGGTACATGATATCATAGTTGTAGGTGGAGAGTTCAATTCTCCACCTCAAGATTTTATCATTCTTAATTTTTCCCTTTAACGTGTTGTTGAACATGAAGGCCACGGACCGCTAGTCCGTGAGCAGGGTAAACCGTTTGCCAGCCAAATAATGGCGCCAATGCCGTACGGCCTCCACAATGGCCTGAGCCTCTTTCTCCACAGAGGAGTGCCGAATTTCAGGGCCTTGGAGGGTGCGAGAGAAAAAGGCGACGGGCCTGCCCGCCTGGTTAAGTGTGGCAGCCAGGGCGAAATCAGATGCATCACTCTCCACCTGAAAGGGGATGGACTCATCGACAGCGTGCATTGTGGCTTTCGCGATGTCAGCTTTTATCCCTTCAAAGCCTAGGCGAGCCTCTGCTGTCAGGGGAAAAGAGGTAGATTTTATGAGCGAACGGGCTTTGTCCGCGTAATTGGGGACCCACTGTGCATAGTACGAGAAGAAGCCTAAACAACTTCTCAGTGCTTTGATGCTAGTGGGTAGGGGAAGTTCAAGGAGGGGACGCATACGGTCTGGATCAGGGCCGATGACCCCGTTTTCCACCACGTATCCGAGGATTGCTAGGCGGTGCTTGCTAAATACGCACTTCTCCTTGTTATAGGTCAGGTTCAGCAGAGACGCAGTGCATAAAAACTTCTGGAGGTTTGCGTCGTGGTCCTGCTGGTCATGGCCGCAGATAGTGACGTTGTCCAGGTACGGGAAGGTAGCCCGTAGCCCGTTTTGGTCCACCATTGGGTCCATCTCACGCTGGAAGACCGAGACCCCATTAGTGACGCCGAAAGGGACTCTTAAAAAGTGATAGAGACGGCCATCCGCCTCAAAAGCCGTGTATTTGCGATCCTCTAGGTGAATGGGGAGCTGGTGGTAGGCTGACTTCTAGTCGATGGTGGAGAACACCCGGTACTGCGCAATCTGGTTGACCATGTCAGATATGCACGGGAGAGGGTACGCGTCCAGCTGCGTGTACTTATTAATGGTCTGACTATAGTCTATGACCATCTGTGGCTTGTCTCCAGTCTTAACCACCACGACTTGTGCTCTCCATGGGCTAGTGCTAGGTTGAATGACCCCTTCCCTGAGGAGCCGCTGAACCTCAGATCTAATAAAGATCCGATCCACAGTGCTGTAACGCCTGCTCTTAGTCGCGATGGGCTTGCAGCCTGGCACGAGATTTTCGAATAGGGAAGGAGGGGTAATTTTGAGTGTTGAGAGGGCGCATGTGGAGCGCGCTGGACAATTTGGAGGCTGCTGTTCTCCCACTGAAAGTGGAGGGAATGGCCCATCGTACTGCAGGGTCACACTCTTCAGGTGGACCATGAAGTCTAGCCCCAGGAGTACCGGAGCGCAAAGGTGCGGTAACACGAGGAGCCTGAAGTTCTCGTAGACTGTGCCCCGCACCGTTAAGGTTACCACACAGCTCCCAAGAATGAGGACAGATCGGGACCTCGACGCCATGGAGATTGTCTGCCAGACAGTTTGCACACGGAGAGCGCACCGTTTTACTGTATCCGGATGGATGAAGCTCTCCGTGCTCCCGCTGTCAAACAGGCAATGCGCCAGGTGCCCGTTTATCTCTATGTCCATCATGGACTTGTCGAGTCTGAGAGGCTTGGCCTGGTCCAGGATGATTGACGCCACTGTTGGATCCCGAGTGTAACTGCAGGCAGCTGAGATAGCTGACGACGAGGACCCCTGCTGGTCTTCTGCGGCCGGTATCGACCAAAGTGGCTGCACCCATGAATCGCACGTGGTCGATGATGTTGAAAACGGTGGCACCCGCAGGTCGCACGTGGCTTGCGTCGCCATCATAGGAAATGGCGGCGCCCGTGGATCGCACGTGGCTTAAGACATCGACGAGGCCGGAGACGAGGAGATGGACCCTGGGGAGTCGCACGCAGCACTGCTGGGCTTGGAAGGGGTCTTCGCTCGGCACACCTTTGCATAGTGCCCTTTCTTTCCACAGGCGGAGCAAAACACCGTCCTGGCCGGACATCTCTGGCGAGGATGCTTCGCCAATCCACAGAAATAGCACCGTGGGCCTCCAGGAGCTGCCGCAGCCGTCAGGTCTGAAGTTGGGAGCATTATTGCGCAGTTCCGAGGAGCCGCCGAGTACAGTTGAGGCGGTGGCTGTGCTTGCCATGCTGTTCCCACGTGGTCGGTGGGGTAGGTTTCGAGACTTCTGGAGGCCGTTTCCATTGCATCGGCCAATTCTACCGTCTTAGCCAGGTCCAGGTTACCCTGCTCTAGCAGCCGCAGGCGAATATAGGATGAGCCGATTCCCGCCACGACCGCGTCCCGAATAAGGTCGTTGGTGTATTGAGTAGCCGACATCTCCTGGCAGTTGCAGGCTCTGGCTAGCTGTTGAAGTTCGTGCAGGTACTGTCCCGTAGTTTCGCCGAGCTGCCGCCGTCGAGTGGCCAATAGGTGACGAGCATGAATTTCGTTCGGCTGTTTATTATATAGCTTCTTGAGTAATTCGATAGCATCTTTGTAATTTTGGGAATCGCGAATTGTTGCATACACAGTGTCGCTCACCCTGGCGTGGAGGACCCGCAATCTGTCGGCGTCGGACTGGACTGCTGTCGAGGTCTCAACGTAATCCTCGAAGCACTTCAAGCAATGGTCGAAAGTATTCGATGCCCCAGCGGCACGCGGATCCAAGGTTAGCCGATCGGGCTTTAGCATCTGCTCCATTTTTTTTTTCGAACAAAATTTTCAGTATTTTGTTGTGAATAAAATTGATGCGCGATTGATTCACACGGGAGGCTAGGACGTACCCAGGAATAAAGGCTTTTATTCACAACAAGATTGGAGCACACTACTTAACAATACTATCCCAGACTAAGGGCTACTAGGAAGTAGCAGTGACCTTTATACTCCTGTAAGAAGGCGGAGCCGAACGGAGTGTACCACATAAACAATAATAACAGGTGGAACACCCAAACCCTAACCCCAACAGTAACAAGAGTAACATATGGACAAGTCCCCATAGTGGTAACCATCTATGGTTCACCACAGTAGTGAACACATTAAAAAGATTAAATGGAGTTTTTGTTTCCTCGTCAATGCAAAGGTGTCAGTGCTGGATTTGATAAATATAATGCTCCCAGCGCAGAAGAATCTGCAATCATGGTTCAGTATTAGGAATTTTGATATAGAGATTCTCTCTAAATTTAAATTAAATTTTAGTTAAATCTCCATGAAGGATGTCAATCAGGAAGCGCTTGCCTTTCCATGCACAAATTCCCAATTAGCATCACACAGAACTCGGTGACCAGAGTTTTGAAATCGACACAGGTCTGTCCAGTGCTGCGGTGTCAACATAATCATTTTGAAGCCGTGTCGAATGTGATCTCACGCTGATTCAATTGCCTTTTAATCATTCCAGCAAAAGGGCATAACCTCAGTCTCGGAAAGGTGCCTCCATTGCAGCCATGGAAAGGTTCCACTTCTCCCATCCGCGGTCCGGTTCATCCTCCGAACATAGGATTCGTCCCAGGGGAACTGGAGGATTGCAAATGTGACGTTGTTGTTTAAGAAAGGGACAAAGGTTAACCCAGGAACTACAGAGCTGTCAGCTTGACATCAACAGTGGGAAAACTGATGGAGGCCATAATACGGGATAAGATAAATGTGCACTTAGAGAAAAAAAAGTTAATACTAGACAGTCAACATATCTTTGTAAAGGGCAGATTATGTCCGGCAAATTCAATTGAGTCCTTTGACGTTTGAGTTCTTTGACAGCCTCCCATCCATTGACTCTGTCTACACTTTCCGCTGCCTCGGCAAAGCAGTCAGCATAATTAAAGACCCCACACACCCCGGACATTCTCTCTTCCACCTTCTTCCGTCGGGAAAAAGATACAAAAGACTGAGGTCACGTTCCGACCAACTCCAGAACAGCTTCTTCCCTGCTGCTGTCAGACTTTTGAATGGACCCTACCCTGCATTAAGTTGATCTTTCTCTGCACCCTAGCTATGACCGTAACACTACATTTTGCACTCTCTCATTTCCTTCTCTATGAACAGTATGTTTTGTCTGTGTAGCACGGAAGAAACAATATTTTTCACTGTGGGCCTGATTTTACCTTTTTCTTTCTAAGTGCTGAATCTGGGCGCAATTCAGATCCGACTTGGAAATCAGCTTCCAGGCGCCCCCATATGCACTTAGCCTGAAAAAGAAATCGTGGGTCTGAATTGTGCTGTGGGCGGGGCTTAGCGCGCCTGAAACGGTCGGAACTCTGAACTGCGCATGCGCAGTTAGAAAAAAAATTGAAAATCACGCTGCAGTCACATTGCCCCCAGGCTGCAAAAAGCAGATAAAGCGGCCCAGGAGTGAAAAGCGGGAGTGATGGTCCCCACAGACATCGCCCCCACCCCCACAACATAACTGTCCCCCTTATCCACCCACCCCCCCACCTCGATCCAGACCGATCATGATCCCCTGCCCCCTTTCCCCCCCCAAAGATCGCCCGCAGAGTGGCAGCGGACCCCCCTGGCCCTCCACCCCCCTCCCCAAGATCCATCTGACCTACCTCCCACCCCCATCCGATATCCATATTGACCCCCCCCACCGCCCCCGAGATCCATCCGGCCTCCCCCCCACCCCCATCAGAGATCCATCTGGCCTCCTTCCCCCCGCCTTCCCCCCACCCACCAGAGATCCATCTGGCCTCCCTCCCCCTGCACCCCCCCTTCCAACAGAGATCCATTTGCCCCCCCCACTACCCACCAGAGATCCATCTGGCCTCCCTCCCAGTATAATTCACATACTCACAGCCGAAGACTTTGACAGTTTCACTATTTAAGTGCATGTGCACTATTACAGCTATGGAATCCCTTGTCTCTGCTGCCTGCACTTGCAAAATCCACTGAGGTCCAGGCCTTTATTGAAGCTGTGTAATGAAACATATAGGTGCGTGTATCAGAGATCGCCCACCAGAGAAAGTTCGGGCCTTCCCCCCCCACCAGAAAATGATCAGGCCTCCCTTCTCCCACCTTCCCCCCACCAGAGATACATCTGACCCGCCTCCTCCTCCTCCCCCCCCCACCAGAGAATGATCGGGTCTCCCTTCTCCCGCCTCCCCTACAACCAGAGAATGATCTGGCCCGCCTCCAACCCCCCACCCCCCCTGCCCCGACCCCCTGCACCAGACAATGATCGGACCTCCCTCCTCCCTCCCACCCCACCCCCCACCAGAGAATGATCTGGCCCGCCTCCCCCTCCCTCCACCCCCGCCACCACCGATCTGAGTCAGTGAGCCTTTGGAAGCTCTGAACCTACCTCTTCAGAAGCTGGAGCACCCGAAACAGACTTTTTGCCGAGCAGGTCTGTTTCACGCCGAATCTGGACGCATGAACGCAATGGTAAAGGGGGAAATGCAGATAAAGTTGGGCGGGCAGTTCATTGATTCAAGTTAAATGTATGCAAATGCACTTAAATCGCCGTTGCGCCCGTTTTGGGCACGAATCTGAACGCGGCCATTCCCGGGCCTCGGTAAAGTGGGCATCTGTGCGGATGCAGGTGCGGATCGCGTTAATAGCCTCACGTCCGACTTTACCACGTTTTCGCGCCCGACGCAATGGTAAAATCGGGCCCTGTATGTTAATACATATGACAACAATAAATCAAATCAAATCAAAAATACAGGCAGTGGATGAAGGTAATGCCATGGTTCTTGTATACTTAGACTTTCAGAAAGAACATAGAACATAGAAACCCTACAGTGCAGAAGAAGGCTATTCGGCCCATCGAGTCTGCACCGACAACAATCCCACCCCAGGCCCTATCCCCACAACCCCACACATTTTACCCCACTAATCCCTCTAACCTACACATCCCAGGACACTAAGGGGCAATTTAGCATGGCCAATCGACCTAATCTGCACATCTTTGGAATGTGGGAGGAAACCGGAGCACCCGGAGGAAACCCACGCAAACACGAGGAGAATGTGCAAACTCCACACAGACGGTGACCCAAGCCGGGAATTGAACCCGGGTCCCTGGAGCTATGAGGCAGCAGCGCTAACCACTGTGCCACCGTGCCGCATTTGATGTGGTGCCACATGGCAGGTTTGTTAGCAAATTAGAAATGTTTGGGATGAATGGATCCTTTGCAGCGTGGATTGGAAGTTGGCTTAGAGATTGGAAACAGAGAGTAAGTATAGTGGGAATTTCTCAGGCTGAAGATGAGTTGAAAGAGGTGTTCCCCAGGGATCTGGCTTGGTCACAGAAGACAGAGGGTGGTAGTGGAAGGGTCTTTTTCCGGCTGGAGGCCTGTGACTAGTGGTGTTCCGCAGGGCTCTGTACTGGGACCTCTGCTGTTTGTGATTTATATAAACGATCTGGAAGAAGGAGTAACTGGGGTGATCAGTAAGTTTGCGGACGACACAAAATTGGCAGGACTTGCAGATAGTGAGGAGCATTGTCAGAAGCTACAGAAGGATATAGATAGGCTGGAAATTTGGGCAAAGAAATGGCAGATGGAATTCAATTCTGATAAATGCGAAGTGATGCATTTTGGTAGAAATAATGTAGGGAGGAGCTATATGATAAATGGCAGAACCATAAAGGGTGTAGATACGCAGAGGGACCTGGGTGTGCAAGTCCACAGATCCTTGAAGGTGACGTCACAGGTGGAGAAGGTGGTGAAGAAGGCATATGGCATGCTTGCCTTTATAGGACGGGGCATAGAGTATAAAAGTTGGGGTCTGATGTTGCAGATGTATAGAACGTTGGTTCGGCCGCATTTGGAATACTGTGTCCAGTTCTGGTCGCCACACTACCAGAAGGACGTGGAGGCTTTGGAGAGAGTACAGAGGAGGTTTACCAGGATGTTGCCTGGTATGGAGGGGCTTAGTTATGAGGAGAGATTGGGTAAACTGGGGTTGTTCTCCCTGGAAAGACGGAGGATGAGGGGAGACTTAATGGAGGTGTATAAAATTATGAAAGGCATAGATAGGGTGAACGGTGAGAAGCTTTTCCCCAGGTCGGTGGTGACGTTCACGAGGGGTCATAGGTTCAAGGTGAAGGGGGGGAGGTTTAACACAGATATCAGAAGGACATATTTTACACAGAGGGTGGTGGGGGCCTGGAATGCGCTGCCAGGCAAGGTAGTGGAGGCGGACACACTGGGAACGTTTAAGACTTATCTAGATAGCCATATGAACGGAGTGGGAATGGAGGGAGACCAAAGAATGGTCTAGTTTGGACCAGGGAGCGGCACGGGCTTGGAGGGCGGAAGGGCCTGTTCCTGTGCTGTATTGTTCTTTGTTCTTTGTTCAGTGTTGGGACCCTTGCTTTGTCTTTGGCAGTAAAGGTGGTGGTGGTGCTGAAATGTTTCACAATCGAGTCAGTCCACCCCACTAAGCATCTTGCAATCTGCTGCCCATTATTACATAAAGCAGGTGATGGATGCATTGTTCATGAGGACAGGAGGGTACATAAGAATCTGGACAACATGTCAGGCTGGGAGGCTGCTCAGGTCAATACCATGGCAGGGCTGGGGAATATAGATTGCATTCTTATGGCTATCAAGATTCCTTAATGCACAGACCATGTGTGACCACTACAAAGGAATCAAGCAAGTGTACTCATCGGGTTCCTGAGAAGCTGCCATGAATCAATTATTCACTGCGTCAGAAAGCTGTTGCAAGTGGATTCTGGTGACAGAGATATCGACTGAGGACTTCCACGCTATTCACATCAGCGTGGAACCCAACGCCAAGGCAGAGGATTCAAACAACTGCAGCCATTTCACTACAAAGGCAAACATTGAACAGACAATTTGCCAACTGAAAATGTGCTTCAGAAGTTAGAATGCTCTGGGAGTGCCTTCCAATGCAGACCCTCAATGTTGTCCGGTTTTGTGGTGGTCTGTTGCACTCTGCACAACCTGGCACAGCAAAGAGGAGTTGAACCGGCACTAGATAATTCCCTTCAGTGTGCCACCTTCTCCGATGAGGAGGATGAGAGGGAAGCGGAGGTGCAGCTAATGGACTGCAGGAGACACCAATTGCAGCAGCTATAGACACATGTGCACAGGGAAAGTTACGCTCACCTCATCCACACTATATTTAGCTGAGAATCTCCATGCTGCCAGTGGGCTAGAGTCACTCATCTCCCTGTGGATACCTGGGTAGCATGTGATGCCACACTACAACATTGTCACGGGCCCCAGGTCCATGATCCATCCTTGCCCTTCAGTCACTCATGCCACTTCCATGGGCTCCAACTCCACTACATCTGCTCATGACCCACAGGGGGAGCTGGTATCACTCGAGACACTGAAGTAAGACATGAAACAGTGAACAAATCAAACACACAGTTATATGTGCAGTAAAGGTAACCCCATCAGACTCCATTTGTTTCAGGGTGCTTCTGTATTAATCCCCTGTGGCTGGAGCTGACGTGGGATCAAGCTGCTGGCCTTGCTGTTCCAGTGCATTAGTAGATGCCTGTGACAGGTGATCTCTGGGTTGCGTAACTCTTGACAGGCCTGGGAAAGGCTAGGCAATCTGCACCTGCAGTGGAAGCCTCTATCATCAGTGCTGGAAAGGGTGTTCATGTCACAAGCAGATGAGCTGAGGTGTCAGCAGTGTCAAAGTCGTAGACGGTATGAGTAAAAACTTTCAGCCACTCATTCCTACCAGTTTTCCTGGCCTGTCTGCACTCTTTTGCTTAACTGAAGACTTGTGCTCCAGAAATTGTCACACCTCTAGCCAAGCTGCTCCAGTATAGCTACAACACTGATATCTGACACTGATTTGGGGAGGAGATGGCCTCATGGTATTACTGCTAAACTATGAATCCAGAAACTTAGTTAATGTTCTGTAGACTCGGGTTCAAATCCCATCACGGCAGACGGTGGAATTTGAGTTCAATTTAAAAAAATCTGGAGTTAAGAATCTACTGATGAAACCATTGTTGATTGTCAAAAAAACCCATCTGATTCACTAATGTCCTTTAGACCATTACCTAGTCTGGCCTACACATGACACAGTAAGAAGTCTCACAGCACCAGATTAAAGTCCAACAAGTTTATTTGGTAGCACAAGCCTTGTGCTACCAAATAAACCTGTTGGACTTTAACCTGGTGTTATGAGACTTCTTACTGTGTTTACCCCAGTCCAACGCCGGCATCTCCACATCATGGCTACACGTGACTCCAGAGCCACAGCAATGTGGTTGACTCTCAACTGCCCTCCAAGGGCAACTTGAGATGAGCAATAAATGCTAGCCAGCCAGTGACGCCCATGTCCCACTGATGAATAAAATAAAATTGCCCAGGAATGTCCTGTACACAAAATCCAGGGCAAATCCAACCTGGCCAATTATCGCCCCCATCAGTAAAGTGATGGAAGCTGTCATCAACAGTGCTATCAAGCAGCACTAGCTTAGTAATAACCTGCTCAGTGACACCCAGTTTGAGTTCTGCCAGGGTCACTCAGCTCCTGGTTCAAACATGGACAAAAAAGCCAAGAGGTGAGGTGAGAGTGACTGCCCTTGACATCAAGGCAGCATTTGACTCAGTATGGCATCAAGGAGTCCGAGCCAAACTGGAATCAGTGAGAATCGGGGGAAACCCTCCACTGGCTGGAATCATACTTGGCACAAAGGAAGATGGTTGTGGTGATTGGAGGCCAATCATCTCAACTCCAGGATATCGCTGCAGGAGTTCCTCAGGATAGTGTCCAGTAAAGTAGTGCAAGAAGCAAAGCACTCGAGCAATGTCTCTAGGTTCTGCAAGATGCAAAAAAATGATAGCGAGCAGTTTGCAGCTTTTTTACTGATGACCAAGGTGGTGAAGACAGGTGAAATTGATGCAGGAACCCGTCGACAGATATTTGATGCAATTGGATTCTCTTTCCCAAACCAGCGTCTTATTACCAAGGAGTCACCACACGGCTGTCCCAGCCAAATTTTCCGAGCTCTCGGCATTACTCTGCTTGCATGTTTTTCCACAAATTTAGAATTGGTTACTCACTCATAAATCCGAAACAAAATAGCTATTTTTAATGAAATTATTTGTTTCCAGATTTACTTTACTGATGATCGAGAGTAGACTGATGGGGGTGATAATTGGCCAGGTTGGATTTGTCCTGCATTTTGTGTACAGGACATTCCTGGGCAATTTTGTTTTATGCATCAGTGGGACATGGGCGTCGCTGGCTGGCCAGCATTTATTGCCCATCTCTAGTTGCCCTTGGAAGGCAGCTGGGGCTCTGGAGTCACATGTAGGCCTGACGAGGTAAGGCCCCAACATTTTCTGCTGCTTCATCAATGACCTTCCTTCCATCATAATTCATAAGTGGGGATGTTCACTGATGATTGCATAATTTTCAGCACCATTCGTGACTCCTCAGATACTGAAGCAGTCCATGTAGACATGCAGCAAGATCCGGGCAATATTCAGTCTTGGGCGAACAAGTAGCAAGTAACATTTCATCCACACAAATGCCAGGCAATGACCATCTTGAACAAGAGAGGATCAAACTACCACCCTTGACATTCAATGGCATTACCATTGCTGAATCCCCCCCTATTAATACCTTGAGGGTTACCATTGATTAGAAACTAAACTGGATGAGCCATATAAATACTGTGGCTCCGAGAGCAAGTCAAAGGCCAAGAGTCCTGCAGCGGGTAACTCACTTCC
This sequence comes from Mustelus asterias, assembly GCF_964213995.1. Classification (NCBI taxonomy): domain Eukaryota; kingdom Metazoa; phylum Chordata; class Chondrichthyes; order Carcharhiniformes; family Triakidae; genus Mustelus; species Mustelus asterias. The sequence goes on from NC_135810.1 coordinate 81,145,169, forward strand.
TGACTCCCAAAGCCTATCCACCATCCACAAGGCACAAGGCAGGAATGTAAAGGAATACTGTGGTGAACCATAGATGGTTACCACTATGGGTATTTGTACATATGTTACTCTTGTTACTGTTGGGGTTAGGGTTGGGGTGTTCCACCTGTTATCATTGTTTATGTGGTACACTCCGTTCGGCTCCGCCTTCTTACAGGAGTATAAAGGTCACTGCTACTTCCTAGTAGCCCTTAGTCTGGGATAGTATTGTTAAGTAGTGTGCTCCAATCTTGTTGTGAATAAAAGCCTTTATTCCCGGGTATGTCCTAGCCTCCTGTGTGAATCAATCGCGTATCAAATACTCTCCACTTGTCTGGATGAGTGCATCTCCAATAACACTCAAGAAGCTTGACACCATCCTGGACAAACAGCCCACTTGATTATTACCCCTTCCACAAACATTCACTCCCTCCACCACCATTGAACAGTGGCAGCAGTGTGTACTATCTACACAATGCACTGCAGACACTCACCAAGGTTCCTTAGCACCTTCCAAACCATGACCACTACCAGCTAGAAGGACAAGGGCAACAGGCACATGGGAGCTCCACAACTTGGAAGTTCCCCTCCAAGTCACTCACCATCCTGACTTGGAAATGTATCGCTATTCCTTAACTGTCACTGGAACAAAATCCTGGAAAGTTCTTCCTAACAGCAATGTGGGTGTACCTACACCTCAGGGACTACAGCAGTTTTCAAGGGCAATGAGGGATGGGCAAAAATGCTGGTCAGCCAGTGCCACCCACATCCCAAAAATGAATTTTAAAAAACAAGGGCAGCCTGCCACCTGGCAACAGGCCTATGCATGTCTGATTCATCATGCCAACCCTGCACTTAAAGCTGCCCAGGGATGTGGGCCTACAATGTAGCCTGGTGCATTTTTCCTGCATCCGCTGGGTGGTTTCTTGTATCTATGCGGTGATTGTCCCTTTAAGAGCCAGATAGCAGGTGACCAATCAGAACCCAAGGTGGTGAATCACCCCAGGGGGAGCAATTCATCCTGGCAGAGCTAATTTAGAATAAGCTTCAACCATGCTGCTCGACATGATAAATCCTTTTTTGTTCACTAATGAAGTTTCTGAAAGTGCAACATTACAATGTAGCACTCCAGGAGAGCCGCCTCTCTTTGACTGGAGGAGGCCATGAGCTAATAAGGCAGATTCTTTTATGGCCTGCATTGTGCAAAATGTCCATCTAAGTGGGAAATGTCCCTGAATTGGTCACTTTAGTCCAGTCAGGTCCTTAGTTGGGGGTTGATGTGCCAATATTCCCAATGTCAGAAGATGTTGGGCAACCCTCCCATGCCAATTTGCCAGCCTTCCTGTTCCTCAGCCAATCACCAAAGGTTTGGCAAAACTGGCCATTGTCAGTGGAGAAATTCACTAACATTGTTCATCATATATGGGACTTGGGAGGAAGCTAAGTGTCAGATGTACGGACAGATATCCACACTGAGACCTTTAAGTTATTGGTTTGATGACAGTTTACACAGCTGCCAGGGATGAATAGCAAGTTGACTGATCATTTAACCTAAATTTCCCGGTTGAGTAAGGGTTCCACGATGCAGCTTTCTGCCTATTCTGAAAGTCAGAGACAAGTCCCCAAGTGGAGAAAAGGGGGTCTGGGGGTCGGGTAGCAGTGATTGTTCTTGTCTGAGACATTTGTAAATGAGGCACTGAATGTTCTGCACACCATTTTCAGATGTTTATGCCTCGAGGGACTTGAAAATATTTACACCCATGACTAATGTTGCTATGGATCTCTGTATAATTATCATAGTAAGCTGACCTTGGAAAACACTTCAATGTGCATCAAGAACAAATTAGCATGATATCCTAATCCCTTCAGAACCGTCAATGGTGTGTTATTTTTAAGTATGCTAATGTTATTTTTCCACATGACTGCACATTGACAAAACTTACAGCACGTTATGGGCATCAGCTTGGTATTATTTTCCAATCACTCCAAAAATACTCTGCCTTCAGAAATTTTGCAAATCATTAATGCCGTTCGGTAAACTCTGTAATTAAAATCTTAAGACGCCAGCATGTGAGCGGTGGAATCAAAATTCAGAAGGACACAAACTTCTGCGATATGAGTGGAGAGAACAATAATTTGCTGTTTAATGTAGGATAAATTGCGGTGGTTTGAACTGTGCGACTCAGTTAAAATCAATGCAGGCATATCAGTGAAGATGAGCGGGCTGGGACTGGGAGTGCAGATGACCGGGTCTCATCAGATTTTGCAAGGTCAGATCCTCCTCCTCATTGTGTAAGCTTCTGTGCTTGTGTACGGCAAACAGGATGAAGCTGGCATCTACCCAAGAGGGGAAAAGAGTGCTCATTGTGGGGTGCAAGCAAATTGAAGTCAAACCTGAATCCATCAGGTTTCTGCTCAATGCATGAAATGAGACAAATTCCAATCAGGGATAACTCTGCTGCCAGATATTTACCAAATTGATGCACATCAATTTGGACACGAGGCTCGAAGCTTCAGTAAAAGAAGGCTTTTATTAACTAACAATGAAGCTATCAGAACTTTGGTGCACTATCCCAGACTGAAGGGGTCCCGGCCAGAGCAGGGACTCTTATACCTCTCCCAGGAGGCGGAGCCCGACTGGGATGTGCCACAACAGTAACAAACACAGGTGTAACAACCCCACCCTAACCCAACAGCAACAATAGCACAATCCAACAGTAACATATATACATCCTTGTAGTACTGGCCAGCCCTGGCTCAGTACTATCCAGTGGGAACCAACGATGGTTCACCACATTCACCCCTCCTTTGAGAACAAAGGCCGGCGGGGTACAAAAACAGAATAAAGTGTCAGCAGTCTATAAGTTCAGACGGTCTGGAGGACTGCACCGTCGTTGTGACCTCCTCAATACCGGCGGTGACACCGGAGTAGGCACTTGCGGTGGCGTTCTCCCCAAAACGGCGTCCAGCTGTTCTTCCACGGACTCACAGGCCGGTTGACCCTGAGGAGACGGTAGTGCAGGGGATCCTGACACACCCTGCGGTGGCGACCATCTTCGGGGCTCAGGCAAGCTGTGCATTGGAGTAAAATTGTTAAGCAATGGTCCCGATGCTGCCCGCGCCATGTCCGGGGAAGAAATTAGAGATAATGGGTTTGTTACTGGGGGTATGGGAGCGACAGGAGTTGCTACGTCCCCTGCAGGCGCCAGGACTCGGATCGAGACCGTGTCCTCTCGCCCGTCAGGATATGCCACATAGGCATACTGAGGGTTGGCGTGGAGGAGGTGGACCTGTTCGGCCAAGGGGTCGGACTTGCGGGCCCTTACATGTCGCCGCAGGAGGACGGGTCCTGGGTACGTCAACCAAGCTGGTAAAGATATCCCCAAGGAAGACTTCCGAGGGAATGAGAACATCCTCTCGTGGGGAGTAGCATTGGTTGCCGTACACAGGAGGGAGCGAATAGAGTGAAGCGCATCAGGGAGGACCTCCTGCCAACGGGAGACTGGAAGACCTTTGGATTTCAACACCAGTAGGACAGCCTTCCAGACTGTAGCATTCTCTCGTTCCACCTGTCCATTACCCCTAGGGTTGTAACTCGTGGTTCTACTAGAGGCTTAGCCTGGTCCAGGATGATCGACGCCACCGTTGGTTCATGAACGCCACTGCAGACAGCTGAAGTCGATGCTGAGGACCCCTGCTGGTCGCTCGTGGTCATCGTCGACCAACATGGCCGCCCCCATGAATCACACGTGGGTGAGGGCGCCAAACCCAGCGACCCCTGGTGGTCATACTCCTCCGACTCCGTCGACCGTAATGGCGTCGTCCTGGACTCGCACGTGGACGAACCCCGCGACGACTTCGACAACGATGGTGATGATCCAAGCTCCGAAGAGTCGCAGGCCGCACTGCCGTTCCTGGGTTTCGATCTGCACACTTTTGCATAATGACCTTTTTTACCGCATGCGGTGCAGATTACCGCTTTAGCGGGACACTTTTGTCGGGTATGTTTTGCTCCTCTGCAGAAATAGCACCGCGGGCCGCATGGGGCTGCAGCCGTCGTCTGGCCCAAATGGGAGCACGCCATACCACAGCACTTCGAGCCCAAGGGGCGAGGAGGGATTTGCGACTGCTCCTGCCACGTTGTCTCCACGTGGTCCTCTGGATATCAGACTAAGCTCTTCGAAGCCGACTCGAGCATTTCAGCTAATTCGATGGCCTGGGTAAGGTTGAGATTTCCCTTTTCTAGCAGTTTGAGACGGATGTATGATGACCCGACCCCGGCCACAAACGCATCTCGGGCGAGGTCGTACATGCTCTGCTCAGCCGACACAGCTTTGCAGTCACAGCCCCTGGCTAGCTGTAAGAGCTCATTGGCATAGTCCTCCATGGTTTCGCCCGACTGCTGACGTCGTGTGGCGAGGAGGTAACGAGCGTGTATCTCGTTAGGAGGTTTTGTATAGCGCTTCTTTAGAAGCTCGAGGGCCCTAGGGTAAGTGGTGGCCGCACGGATCGCGAGGTAGACTGTGTCGCTTACCCTCGCATGGAGGACCCGGAGTCTGTCATCATCTGTGGTGACCGCTGCGGAGGCTGCTAGGTAATCTTCGAAACACTTCAGCCAGTGGTCGAAGGTGTTAGAAGCGCCCACCGCACGTGGATCTAGCGTCAGACGTTCTGGCTTGAGGATTTGCTCCATACTCTCCTTTCTTTTTTTTCTTCCGTCGAGAGTTTAATTTTAGTTAATAAAATTGATTCACATCAATTTGGACACGAGGCTCGAAGCTTCAGTAAAAGAAGGCTTTTATTAACTAACAATGAAGCTATCAGAACTTTAGTACACTATCCCAGACTGAAGGGGTCCCGGCCAGACCAGGGACTCTTATACCTCTCCCAGGAGGCGGAGCCCGACTGGGATGTGCCACAACCGTAACAAACACAGGTGTAACAACCCCACCCTAACCCAACAGCAACAGTAGTACAATCCAACAGTAACATATATACATCCTTGTAGTACTGGCCAGCCCTGGCTCAGTACTATCCAGTGGGAACCAACGATGGTTCACCACACAAATGCATGACTTTATTCGACCCAGCAGAAGTTGAAGTTGCTGTAGATTCCATTGTAAGCTTAGGAAAGTCCCCTGCAATGCAAAGAATAAAGTTCCGCCCTGTGGGGAAAATGTGTAGCATGCCACTCTTTGCCTGAAAAGGACCTTCATCTCCCCCGCCGCCATCAGTACCTCAACAGGCGGTTTCCCCTGTGGCACCGCTAAGATCCACACTGCTGCGTCATACATGTGCCCTTGGTTTCTTCTCCTTGGTGACTATTTCCCATTCCATCACCCTGTTATTTTTTGTGTCACAAAGAGAGAACAGGACACATTCACACAGAAGAGCAAGATGACAAGATATTTCCAATTTGACATGAAATCATGGGCAGAGATCCTGTAACATTGTTTGCTAATAATTGCACAATGTTCAGCACGATTAGCAACTGCTCAAATACTGAAGCAGGTCATGTGTAGATGCAGAAAGAGCTGGACAACATTCAATCTGGGCGAATAAGAGGCAGCATTCACACACCGCAAGTGCCAGGCAATGACCATCTCCAAAAAGAGAAAATCTAACCCATCTCTCTTTGACATTTAATGGCGTTAATATTATTGAATGCCCCGCTATCAACATTCTGGAGTTAGCATTGACCGAAAACTGAACTGGATCAGACAAATTGATAGAATGGCTACAAGAGCAGGTCAGAATTCTGTGGCTTACCTCAAAGTTTTAAAGTTTATTTATTAGTGTTACAAGTAGGTTTACATTAGCACTGCAATGAAGTTACTGTGAAAATCCCCCTAGTCACCACATTGCAGCACCCATTTGAGTACACTGAGGGAGAATTTAGCATGAACAATGCACCTAACTACATATCTTTGGACTGTCTGTGTGGAGTTTGCACATTCTCCCCGTGTCTGTGTGGGTTTCCTTTTGCAGTCTGAAAGACGTGCTGGTTAGATGCATTGACCCGAACAGGCGCCGGAATGTGGCAACTCCGGAAATTTCACGGTAACTTCACTGCAGTGTTAATGTAAGCCTTACTTGTGACTAATAAATAAAAAACTTTTAAAAGTGTGTGTTTGTATGTGACTGAGACTACTAGTGTCGGCTCTGTGGTCTTTCCTGAATCTGATTAGAAGCTTTCTAACACTTCACAATAAAATAGAATTTTGCATTGCGTGTCTGATCTTATAAACATGAATTCAGGTACTCAAGTGTTCTCTCATTATTTCCTGTAATTCTCGTGTTTGAAGCATAGAATAACCCTTCAATGGTCGATGATAAATTCTATGAAGGGAAAAGTTGCTAAAGATCCCCATCCTGAATTGCCATCCAATTACCCTTTTGGAAATATGGATGTTTTGTTAATGATTGGTTGGGTTATCTGATACCAGCAGTCATTATATAGCTGAATGACACCATTCTGTCAAACCCACACATTAATAAGGTGAACTTGAAGTACCGGAGGTTGACGGGTACTCAAATCATATCCCAGGAAAGGACAGTGGAGAAGGAGAAAATGGGTGAGAAAAGAAATGAAAATTGGAGATAGTTCTCCCAGTTCTCTTTCACCATCCAAAGATTTTGACCTTAAAGCTTGCATCGAATCAACATTAGCACAAAAACTAGAACAATAGTTTAAAAAAAACGATGGCCTGGATCTTTCTCTTATGGTACTGAGATACAGTGGAACTGAATCTAGTTTTTGACATGAGTACAAAGTGGGAGAATATTGTCAGCTTGCTTGGCATCATTATAAATCTGATTTTCTAAACTACTGAAAGTAATTGAGAACAAAATCAGGCGAGGTGCAAAGCGGGCTGCTGATTCCCTACTGCTAGTGTCGCACTTCACCAAAGACCAACTTCACTTGTATAAGGGAGAATCAGGCAGTAAGAATGGCATTTCGCACACACCTCCCGTCAAACGCAATGGGGGTGATTCTCCCAAAATAATTCCAAGTGTCGAATTTGCGTAAAAACTGGAGTAAATCCAGCTGTTATTTTCAGCGGGATTTTCAACATGAATCTCCCACACTCGGTGCACTGCTGAGTGCACTAGCATGAATCCAGTTGAAAATCAGGGGCCTATTCCCGCAGGAGAGGCCGGCAGCATAGCCCTGAGCAGGCCTCTGCGCATGCGCCAATCTGTCAATGCCGAGATTGGCACATGCGAAATAGTCAGCACTGCCGGCCTCCTGATCGCTGGCCAGCCTCCCGACCCCCGCATCACCGGCCGCGTGACCCCCTCACAGTCCGATCGCTGATACCCCAGATGTGTCCGGGCCAGCCTCAAACCCCCCTTTCACCCCTGGGCCGCCTTGATCTCCCCACCCCCCCTCCACCCCCTCCTGCAGCCCCAATCTCCTGATCCTTATCCTCCGGCAACCCCAAACCCCCCAACTCTCAATCCGAACTCCCCCTGCCCCCCGATGCCCAGGCCCGATTGCTGGCCTCCCTCCCCTGGCCATTCAGCCCACGTGCAGAGTGGCAGCAGAACCCCCCACCCCCACCGTTCACCGATCACCCCCTAAAGGCCCCGCCCCCTCCAGTAGGCCCCACTGCCCGATGTTCGGTGGGGAGTGCCAGGCGGCCCAGGCAGGCACTACCAGGCTGGCAATGTCAAGGGGACACCATTCCCCCACCACCCGACCCTCTGGGGCCTCATTGGCCCCCCTCCACTCCAGCACGGTCGGGCCACCTGCTCCCCACAAGTGGAGAGCTATGCTAAACCCTGCTGGATTGAACCACTTCTGGCAAGGGGGAGATGCTAGTGGGCCCGCAGATTTCAGTCCTGGGCCCATGTGGTGAACCATCGTTGGTTCCCACTAGATAGTACTGAGCCAGGGTCTGGCCAGTACTACAAGTATGTATATATGTTGCTGTTGGGGTTAGGGATGGGTTGTTCTACTTGTTGCTGTTGGGGTTAGGGTTGGGCTGTTACACCTTGTATTATAGTTATTATGGTACATCCCAGTCGGGCTCTGCCTCCTGGGAGAGGTATAAAGGTCACTGCTCTGTCTGGGACCCCTCAGTCTGGGATTGTGTATATAATTAGTAGCTTCGTTGTAACAGCAAATAAAAGCCTTTATTTCCTGAGCATCTCAAGCCTCGTGTGTGATAACGCGCATCAGCCCAGTGATGATATTTAAATATATGGTAATGAGACAACCATAATTTATGCAGCTCCGTACCAATTTGTGGCGCAGAGCTGACGGCGCTGGAAATCCAGCTGCCAAAGACTGGCGGTGGCTGTGGCACCCGGTGAGGAGCTCGCGAAACAGCCTCTGCTCGTGTCTCCTGGCCTGCTGCACTGCTTTTGTAGCTTTTGATGGGAAAATCATCCCCAATATCGGGCAGGATCACTTGGAGACACGTTGATCTCCATTCTTTCTGTGTGCTGTTCCGGGGCAAACTAGAGTGCACAAATAAGAGGAGGATTTGCCCTAATAAATGCCTACCAGCCCTTGTTAGTCAGATTTCCTTCTGAAATGACATTAATTTGGAGATACGGCTGGTTTTGTATATCGTTCCACAATTACTCGTGAATGAAAACACAATATTTTAAGTTTGCTATTTTTATCCCTTGTTCTCCTTTCTTGAAGGATTCTTCATGTGTTAGTCTAGCCAGTGGGCAGGGAGGGCATCACAGCCAACTCTAATGCCGCCCTTATCAAACTCTTTTGACTATGCTGTCCTTAGCAATTGGTCACACTCTGCAGCAAGGATTATTAGGTGGTAATTTAACCTGATCAAGACTCTGAGGCAATTTGTAGAGTTTTAAGTGCCATCCTGGCTGCAATCAACTACCTCAGCACAAACTGGAAGACAAACTGGAAACCTCTTTGGTCTATATTGCTCAGCTTCACACTGTTGAATACTAATTAAGTCATCAGGGAGTCTTTACCACGAGATCTGACTCCCAGTGATTCACTCAGTGATTGGATGTCACTGCCCTTGTTATAGACAAAATAGAGTAGTAGGTTGTAGCATTGAAATCACAGCAATCCAAGAATTTCCTTCTAAATTATTATTTCCTCCACGGACAGATATCTAACATTGGTCATTTCATTTTCAGCAGAGAAAATAAAGTAATGATTGATTGAATTGATAACACTTAACATTCCTGGTTCAAGTCAATGCTAAGAAACAAGTTAATTTGCTGACAGTCCAGTGCAAAGCTGAATGTAAATTTTAACCAAAGGGGAAGACTAATCCTCAAAATATATTCCAGCTTTTTTTACAAGCCTCATTATAAATGAGTTGTATGATGTTATTGGGCTAAAATGACTAAAAATATTAAGTAAAATCGTATTAACAAGAAGTTAATATGGCAGGGGTGATCTCAGAATCAGGCTTATAGCAAAATGTGTGGCAAGAAGAGGAATTGTGAAGATTGAATTAATAGGTTTGAAGGTAGATGGTAAATTTTCCTAAGGAAATAGTTCCTTCAATGTCAAAAACTATTAGATAAGGACTAAACTTAACCTAGATTCATTGTGAAAGCAATGTAGCACTGACATAGCCAAAAATAAAGACTAAAGTTGAGATTATATAAAATGTGTATTGATAAACATCCAAGAACAACTTTCATTTACATAGTGTACTGTACTATGGAGCCAATTTTGCACAGATACTTTAGACACTAAAGAGCCTCTGAAGTGGCCTAGATAGCGACTGTAATTCTCTGATGTCGTTCGCCCAGCCAGCGTGAATGGAGAATTTGGCGCTCAGCCAAATCTCCATTCATAGCAGCGGGACTGGAGAATCCCAGCCACAGGTGAGATCAGAGAATTACAGCCAGAGTCTTAAGCTGAATCACCTGTCAATCCGACATGTAGTGAACAGATGCCTTCTTAGTGAAGGATAGAAACATAGGGCAGCACGGTGGTGCAGTGGTTAGCACTACTGCCTCATAGCTCCAGGGACCCAGGTTCGATTCTCGGCTTGGGTCACTGTTTGTGTGGAGTTTGCACGTTCTCCCTGTGGCTGTGTGGGTTTTCTCTGGATATAGCCTACTTGTGACTAATAAATAAACTTACGGTGGCACAGTGGTTAACACTGCTGCCTCAGAGCAAGGGACCCAGGTTCAATTCTGGCTTTGGGTCACTGTGTGGAGTTTGCACATTCTTCCTGCATCTGCATGGGTTTCCTCCCACAGTCCAAAGATGTGCAGATTAGGTTGATTGGCTATGCTAAATTGACCCTAGTGTCAGGGGGATTAGCAGGGTAAATGTGTGGGCTTGCGGGAATAAGGCCTGGGTGGGATTGTGGTCGTACAGGCTTGATGGGCCAAAATGGCCTCCTTCTAAAGTGGCACAGTGGCAGAGTGGTTAGCACTGCTGCCTCACAGTGCCAGAGACCCGGGTTCAATTCCCAGTTTGGGTCACTGTCTGTGTGGAGTTTGCACGTTCACCCCATGTCTGCGTGGGTTTCCTCTGGGTGCTCTGGTTTCTTCCCACAGTCCAAAGGATGTGCGCATTAGGTGGATTGGCCATGCTAAATTGCCCCTTAGTGTCAGGGGGTTAGCGGGGTAAATACCTGGGGTTATGGGGATAGGGCCTGGGTGGGATTGTGATCGGTGCAGACTCGATGGGCCGAATGACTTCCTTCTGCACTGTAGGATTCTATGATTCTATATACTAGTAATCTCCACTCAGAGAATGGTTAAGGCCAATTAAATTGCTTCAGTGCTCATAGGCTGGGCAGCATTTTGGTGGTTAATATGTGAATTATCACTTCTCCTTATAGATACAAGCTTTGGGAGTAATATAGTTGCAGAGGAATTTGTACACTATTTTATAATGACTTCAATCAGGCCATTGAGGTTGGCCTATTGGAATATGAACTCCCTGATTAAGGAATCAGCAAAAGATGTCCCTTGATTAAGGAGTCAATTGATGGGCCAATCAGGGAGTCTTTTCCATGTATTTCTGGCACTCCTGAAGATAGACTGCTAGCACTCTGTATACTGCTGTTGGAATTGGAAATAAAGGGATTTTGGTGAAGGGACCTCTACCTCTGAAGACTTATTATAATTTACTACTGCTGTTAAATCCCCGAGTACTGAGGTGTCGCCTCAAGAACTGCTACACTGCCAAGCATTAGGGAACACAGGTCTTTATACAGTCTACTCGCCCCCACACTCCAAACATTGACTACCCTCTCAGGGCGGTTCCCAACCAGCTCGCCTCACACCCCAGGTCATCTGACCTGGTCCCTTCAAGGGGCTGTGCCCTAACATACATAACAACTGCATCTTTGGAAATGACCTTTGTGACACATCAGGGGAGACACGTTGTCCAGACACCACCAACACTGTATCAACATTCATTCTGAAAATTCTCTGAGGACTTAAACAATAATGTTACAGGCAAGGTGAGAGGGAACTGCTGAAATCCATGTTCCCTTTCCAACTGTCTGCGATTAGTCAGCTTTGAGAGGAAGCTGTGCGTGTTTTCTAAAACTCCCAAATGTGTGGACAATTCGAATAACCCAGCAGCAAGCTTTCTGTGGATTTAAAAAAAGGAAGATGATTGTTTATTTAAACACTCATGCCAGAATATAACGTTACGGCACTAACTCACACGGACACAGAACACGGTCACACTCCAGGGAAGTATAGTTGAAGAGACTAGTGCTCTTTTAGATGCCACAAACAAAAGGAACAGCTCATAATTTCCATGGTTGTCTTGTCTGGAAAAATATTTCTTACAGCTCTGGTGAAAAGATGTTTTCACTAATTTAGGTGAATTCAACAACTGAAGTCGTTTACCAAAATAGTTTTGGGGTTTCCTCAAAGGGTTAGCTTTTCAGCACTTCACAAAGTTAATTGTTTGTAGTCTTATTACCAGGAGGTTAGTTTGTTGTATTGGTCAACCTGAAAAGGAAGAGACTTGGAGACCTAAGATGTTACAGTCTACAGTTCTTAAGGCATAGATGTTATTGCGATTTCTGCTGCTGCACGTCTTACTTTCTGCATGATGTGGAGATGCTGACGTTGAAATGGGGTAAGCACAGTAAGAAGTCTCACAACACCAGGTTAAAGTCCAATAGGTTTATTTGGTAACACAAGCCACTAGCTTTCGGACCACTGCCCCTTCATCAGGTGATGAAGGGGCAGTGCTCCGAAAGCTTGTGGCTTGTGGTACCAAATAAACCTGTTGGACTTTAACCCTGGCATTGTGAGACTTCTTACTGTGCTTAAAAATATAGCGCAGGCGTTTGACATGTTGCACCCACTACCCCGTGTTAGAGTTGAATGGTTCAAGCTTCTTAAACAGGAGAGGATTTTGAATCCCTGTTGGAATCTGTTCTCAGCAGATACAGGAACCACATGCTCCCTCGCTCCATGGCGGGGAAGCAACAAAGGAAAGTTTTGTCCGATGAGTGGAGCTGAGACAAAGGGTGAGATTTTACAAAGAGAAAAACATGGCTGCCTCTCACAATTGCAGTTCCTTTTCCATATACAGTTGTGACCTTGGGTTGATGAGCCACATCCTGGTTTATTATTTGAAGACACTCACACTGAGGAAGTTATGACAATCACTTTCTTTGTTTTAAAAAAAGGCCCATTCAATTCCGGAATGTCTTTTGATGGTTTCAGAATATGTATAGTTAATGCCTCGGAGTCTGGGATGTATTGTTTTGTCCTTGTGAGGCAGTTTTTCAATACATAAGTTAGATCAGTTGACCTTTGACAGACATCTTTGCAGCAGCACATTTTTGATTATAAAAAGAATCACCGACTCTTTACAAGTGCAGAAAGAGGCCATTCAGCCCATTGAGTGTGCACTGACTCTTTGAAAGAGCATTCTACTCAGACCCACTCCCCTGAGGTGAGGGTGTGGTTGAGCAAATCAGTAGCTGCAAAATGTTGTGACGAACAGAGCACCAACGGCCAGAGAGTTGAGATTTAGCAGTTGTAAGTGAATTGGAGGATAGTTTTTGTTCCAGGGCAATACAGAAGGAGATAAGGTTGAGGCATGAAAGGGAGATGTGGGCAGAGAGTGACCCCAGGAAGTACTCAGATATGGCCTGATGTGTAATTGATATGATGGCAAGGTCAAAGTTGGGAAGTTCACATGGAGGGAAAGATTTAGGATGAGGATATGTTCAGTGCGAGGCTGTGGGAAGAAAGCAATGAAGATATTTCAGTGATAAATTTTTATTGTGCTTGGGAGGGGGTAGAGAAGGTTAACTTTAATGAGAGATGTGGGCATTGGAATGAGGTAATGTGCTCTAAAGATGAGAAAGTGTCACAGGGGAAGGTCCAAGGTATGATCTGGTGATTAAGTGCCATACCACAACCACAACAGTCCCGAGTGAGTGGTGAAAGATATAGCCAAGTGGGAAGGCTTCCTTTAGAGGAAAGATGTCATCACCCTCAGCCCATTACTCCAGTCTTCCCAATATTTCTGCTGTTCTAGGACTGGGTGTCAGAGAAGGCATTGGAGGAGTTGACAGAGGTAATGGTGAGATAACATAGAAACATAAAATGATTTACAGCACAGAAAGAGGCCATTCAGCCCATTGTCTTGCTGTCTACTAAAGCTATCCAGTCTAATTCTACTTTCCAGCTCTTGGTCAGTAGCCATATAGGATATAGAGCCATATATGGAGCTAACAATTTACTTTAAATCTATGCCCATTGATTATTGACTTCTTCTCATGGAAATAGTTGCCGTGGGTCCAGATGTGGAATCTGTTGTGTTTTCAGATGATGCTGCTGCTGCCCATCACGTAGAGAGAAATAGGATTAGGGTAAGGAGAAATTCTTCGAGGACTCCAGAGCCTGAGCTTTGAGAGAAGGAAGAGAAACCACATGGATGATTCTGAATAGGTAAGAATGGAACCAGCCCACGCAGCTAGACAACGAACGAGTGGCATTCAAGAGGATGGGTGGTTAACTCTGTCAAAAGCTGCAGACAGAGTCTGAATGGAGTCTCAATGGGCCAAATGGCCTCCTTCTGCACTGTAGGGATTCTAAGAGCAACTCATAGCTCGCCAAGGTCCCAGTCATGTAAAATGTTATTTGTGATTTTATTAAGGGCCATTTCAGTGCTATGGCAGATACATAACCTGAGGAGTTCTCACATGGAATTGCAGGAAAGAGGGGCATGGTTTGGGAGGTAGCAACACGTTACCCCTCATTGACCTAGATAGCAGAAACAACAAAGGCACGTCATGCTCAGTCAACCCTAAAACGTCTTCCTCACTAACATCTGGGAACCTGTGCCAAAATTGGGAGAGCTGTCCCCACAGACTAGTCAAGTAACAACCTGACGTTGTCATACTCACCAAATCATACATTTGTTGACTAGACTCCTTCATTACCGTCCACTGGTATGTGTCTGACATGCAGGACAGACCCACCGTAGTAGTTCAGTGCTTTACGTTCAGGAAGGAGTGGTTCTGGGAGTCCTCAATATTTAATCTGGACTCAATGAAGTCTAGTAGCATCAAACACGGGCAAGAAACCCTCTTGCTGACTGTTACGTACTGCCCTAACTCAACTGATAAATTAGTTTCTTCCATTGAATACCAGTTGTATGATGCACTGTAAGTGGCAATGAAAGTGGCAATGACACAGAATGTACTCTAGGTGATGCATTTCAATGTCCATCACCAAGCTGACCAGGTTCAGAGGGACATGCCTGCCGGACTGAAAGAACCAATAAGGAGGAAAAACCTACATGACTGGTCCTCACCAGTCTACCTGTCATAGATGCATCTGTCAATGACAGTATTGGTAGGAGTGACCACCTAGTCCTTGAGGAGACAAATTCCATTTTTGTACTGAAAATGCATTCATTGTGTTGTGTGGCAATCCCATCGTGCTAAATGGGATAGAGTCAGAACAGATTTAACATCTGAAAACTGGACATCCATGAGGCACTGTGAGACAGATTGCATTCAATGTAACCTCATTATCTGGCATATCCCTCACATGTGCGTATTAGGTGGATTGGCCATGCTAAATTGCCCTCAGTGTCAGGGGTCTAGCTAGGGTAAATGCATGGGGTTATGGGGATAGGGCCTGGATGGGATTGTGGTCAATGCAGACTCGATGGGCCGAATGGCCTCCTTCTGCACTCTATGGTTCTATGATTCACTATGGTTCTATGATTACAATTACCATAAAGTCAGGGGACCAAAACTGATTCAATGAAAAGTGCAGGAAAGCATGCCAGGAGCAGCACTAGGCATACATTAAAATGAGGTGTTAGCTTCGTGAAGTTACAACACAAGATTACATGCATGCTTAACAGAGGTCATGATGCCAGTGGAAGTCATGTCACCGCTGCATTGCTACTAAGTTTCTTTCCCAGCACTAATCCAAGGCCAGGGACCACACCCCTGGCATCCTCAATACTTCCTCAATTTCATCTCCTGCCGATGGGTCTGATGCCATGCTCACCATTCTCGGGTTGGAGACAGCGTTACTTTAGTTATATTGGATGAGAATGTTAAAATGGCTCATGCCTCATGTTGAACTCTCCATGCGGGCTTTCCTCTTGCCCACATCCCACCTGTAGCATGTCCAGAGTTAAAAATCAACTTGATTTTAATTGTAACATAGTCTCAACAAAGAATATATCGTCGACAAAAATTATGAAATGAACTCCTTTTGATGTCCTTATTCTGAATGAAAGTTACATTGAAAACCAAGTTCTCAAATAATTGATCAGTTTTGCAATGGCCTGTTACTCATGGGTATAAAGAGCAATTGTATAATTTGGAATAAATTATATTAAACAGGTCTTAGCCAATAAAGGTAATCAATTGAAACAGAAATTCACAGGAATAGTTTCAGAGTGAGTTATTCTATATCTCCTTCTAAATGAATATTCCAGTCATGGATCCCAGATAATTAATTATTCAAATGTAATCAAACCATCTATTACATTAACCTGTCCAGAACTACATTAATATTCAACAACATTGGTTGCAATTCACCTCAACCACCGACAGCACATCAATATAGAACATCAATAAAAATGATATCAATTGTATTAACATTTCTAATTTGAGTTATATGGTTATATATCATCAAATCGTTCCCATGGTAACATGCATCAGAAGAACATCATCACCACACTTCTCTCAGTTGCCAGATAAATTTCAGTTATCTTGAAATATTTCAATAATATCATTAAAGAACCTAATGAACAACATTAACTTGAATAAAGTATCATTTAGCATTCAGGAGGTTACTAGATGCTAATTAATGAACACCAGAAGAAAAACAAATCTAAGATGTGATGGAGTTAGTCGCATGCACAGTGGTTAGCACTGCTGCCTCACAGCGCCAGGGACCCGGGTTCGATTCCCGGCTTGGGTCACTGTCCGTGCGGAGTCTACACATTCTGCCCGTGTCTGCGTGGATTTCCCCTGGGTGCTCCAGTTTTCTCCCACAGTTGGAAAGATCTGCTGGTTAGGTGCATTGGCCATGCTAAATTCTCCCTCAGTGTACCTAAACAGACGTCGGAGTGTGGCGACTGGGGGATTTTCATTGTAACTTCATTGCGGTGTTAATGTAAGCCTACTTGTGACACTAATAAATAGACTTAAACTCACTTAAATTAAGTTCAGGAATCGTTCCAAACCTGGACTTTCACTCACCACTTAAATAAACCCCTCATCCCCCGTAACTCATTGGAAATTTGCATCGTAATCGCACACTCTACCGAAATAGCCATGTTACATTAAAGTTGCAGAGAGTCCCATGGGTTATAAACCAGGCTTACGCACAGACACAATAAGTGGAAATTAAAGATGACTTTTGAGAAGTTTAAATACTTTCAGTAATCCACTCATGCCACAATCTAATCTATGTAGCTCATACACACTCTGCAATTGCTAAGTATCCTGTCTGATATTACTCAGGAGATTGTTCATTAATCTTGCTGCTTCGCCTTGTTGATTTTATATAAATGACATTGCTGAAAACATGAAGCCCTCATTCTGATCACTGCGATACCTGAGCAACCCTGCTGATTATTCATTGTAATTAATGTGTTCCAATTGGCTACAACAGCAATCACAACAACTTGGTTTTATATAATGCCTTCAACACTGAAAGAAGGCTCAAGGCATGCGGCAAAAACACACGACGAAAGTAATAATGAAAGGAGAAGACGACAGAAAAATAATTTACATTTAGATAGCACTCTTCACAACTTCAGCATTGTTGGGGAGGACTTTGGAACAGAGGAAAACTTCAGAAATGTGGTCACTGTTGTGACATTGGGAAACACCATGACTGATTTGAACACAGCGAAGTGATGAATGACCAAATTAACTATTTTTGCAAAGTCGACCAGGATGCTGGGAGAGCTTCAATTACCTTCTTTGAAAAGTGCCACAGGATTCTTTAAGTCTTCTAGATGCACAGATAGGACCCCAATTTAGTATCTGTTGAAAGATGGCACTTTCTGTGGGGTAGGGATTGAGCCTGCAACCTTCTAATTCACAGTCTACCATTGAGTCGCTGCTGACACTCCAGCATCAATCAACCATTTTAGGCCTGAGGCTGCAAAGAGGTCTTGACTGGCGTAAGTGCAATGAATCCTTTCAGTGGCAGAATGGGAGGAATTTCCAAAAGAGCTTTGATCTGAGAAGGAAGTGGTGTTGATGATCTCAGTCATTGAATACATGAGCTCATCACACTTGGTTTCAGAGGTGAAGGTGTAGGAGTAGAAAAAAGAGGATTTGATGAGGAACTTTGCATCATTGATTGTTATTTGCCTCTACAGTAATCCTGAAATTGTGAAAGAGTGTTGCTTTGAAGTAGGAAACATGATGATATTTTACATTATCCAGCCATATCGTGCAGTGATGACAAGCCCATGTGGAATTAAGGTGGAGGTTCGGATGTTCTGAGCAAATGGGGATGCCTTCTGGGGAACACAAAGCCTGTCTTAACCTTGTGGGCTTTGTTTAACAGTGAATTTATTTGACTTCATCTAATGTTCCACAGCTTTCAGACTTATAAAAGGACTGAATCCCAGAGGCACAGAATCTGTCATATTACATTGTAATTAATTCCATCACTGTTGCTGTGAATCTCACCTATGTTTGAGTCCAAGAGTGTTGATGAGACAGTTTGCCCTCCATATATATACCTGTGGGAACGGAAAGTGCCAGAAATGTAATTTTTCTCGTAAGTTGAGATAGGAAAGAAAATTTGTGAAAGAACGTCTGGGGATTCTAAAGGTTCCGACAGGGCTGACAGACTTCAGAACTGCCCTATAATTCTCATAGAGATGAGTATTTCATGGCTCATTAATACTGAGTCCTCTAAAACAATAAAAATGAACTAGTGATAAGATTGTAACATATGTTGCTCTCAAGGAAAATCATGAGGAAGAATAATTTTGATTATTTTGAATGAAAGCACATCATTTTATTTGAAATGCATAAACACGTTAATAAATAAATCTATAATTTGAAACAGGGATGACAACTTGAATGGCCCAGGTTATGCGCTAAGAATAACAATGATGGCTATCAACACGCACTATTGCTAAAGTGTAAACTGGACAGCAACCTTCAGCATCTATATGAAGGCAGAATCGAGCTATTGAGTTGGATGATCAACCATGATCATAATGAATGGCAAAGCAGATTCAAAGGGCCGAATGGCCTCCTTCAGCTCCCATTTCCTATGTCACTATGTTTCTATGTCTGCACATGGGAATCAGGAAGTTGCTGTTTAGTTGCCCTGTTCCTCGAAACATTTTGTTACAATGGTGTCTTGCCAAAAGACTCATCATCAAAAGACATGGGAAGACATGAAGCTGGTGTACGAACATGATGGATATCCGTGAAACACAGCAGGAAAAGTTAGGGTTTGTCCATTCTGGTGTAAGCAACTTTTAACACTGTGCTCAGAATTAATTATCTCAAAACAACCTCTCTGGCTTTGAAAATTTACTTCTACACGTGTGACGTCTCATTCCTTCAGGTTTGTTTTAAAAATTAATAATGCATTTTAAGTTTTTTCTGTGCCTTTTTTATCTCTCTCTTTATTTCCCTCTTTTTTGGTTTCCTTATATGACTTAACACAGATTCAAATATTCTAAATTACATACCTGGTTCAGAGACCAGGTCCTCAGTAAGAATTCTTCAATGTGATTGTTTGTTTGTTTATTTATTAGTGTCACAAGTAGCCTTACATTAACACTGCAATGGAGTTACTGTGAGGACAAGAGAATCTATTTTCTATTCATGTCTTCCAGAATGTCCCAAGCATGCTGGAAATATGTCCAATAACAAATTGGGTCAAGCGATATTCAGGAGATCCTGACATTTGCCTAAAACAGACATTGGGATTTTGCCTATGTTAATGAGAGGTTGATTGCCCCTTTCAGGACCCTCTTCCAAAAATTTAAGACCAAACCAAGCAGAGTTTTAATTAGAGTCATAGAGGTTTACAGATGGAAACAGACCCTTCGGCTCAATTTGTCCATGCTGCCCAGTTTCCCAGTTTTATACCATTAAGCTATACCCAATTGCTCGCATTTGGTCCATATCCCTCCATACCAATCTTACCCATGTAACCATCTAAATGCTTTTTAAAAGACAAAATTGTACCCGCCTCTACTACTACCTCTGGCAGCTCATTCTAGGCACTCATCACCCTCTGTGTGAAAAAATTGCTCCTCTGGACCCTTTTATATCTCTCCCCTCTCACCTTTATCCCATGCCCTCTAGTTTTAGACTCCCCTACCTTTGGGAAAAGATGTTAACTATCTACCTTATCTTTGCCCCTCATTATTTTATAGACCTCTATAGCCTCCTATGCTCCAGGGATAAAAGTCCCAGTCTATCCAGCATCTCCTTATAATTCATATCATCAAGTCCCGGTAGCATCCTAGTAAATCTTTTCTGCACTCTTTCTAGTTGAATAATATCCTTTCTATTATAGGGTGACCAGAACTGTACACAGTATTCCAAGTGTGGTGTTACCAATGTCTTGTACAACTTCAGCAAGACTCCTGTATTCAATGTTCTGACCAATGAAACCAAGCATGCCAAATGCCTTCTTCATCACCCTGTCTACCTGTGACTCCACTTTCAAGGAGCTATGAACCTGTACCCTGAGAAGTCTTTGTTCTACATCTCTCCCCAACGGCGTGCCATTAACCTAGTAAGTCCTGCCCTGGTTCGATCTACCAAAATGCATCACCTCGCATTTATCTAAATTAAACTCCATCTGCCATTCATCAGCCCACTGGCTCAATTGATCAAGATCCCATTGCAATCCCAGATAACCTTCTTCACTGTAAAATATGCTACCAATCTTAATGTCATATGCAAATTTACACGCCTCCTAAATTCTCATCCAAATCATTAATATAAATGACAAATAACAGTGGACACAGCATTGATCCCTGAGGCACACCGCTGGTCACAGGCCTTCAGTTTGAAAAACAACTCTCTACAACCACCCTCTGTCTTCTGTCATCAAGCCAATTTTGTATTCATTTGGCTACCTCACCTTGGATCCCTTGAGATTTAATCTTATGCAACAACCTACCATATGGTACCTTGTCAAAGGCCTTGCTAAAGTCCATGTAGACAATGTTGACTGCACTGCCCTCATCTACCTCCTTGGTTACCCATTCAAAACTCAATCAAATTTGTGAGACATGATTTTCCACTCACAAAACCATGCTGATTGTTTCTAATCAGTCCTTGCCTCTCTAAATGCCTATAGATCTTATCTCTCAGAATATCTTCTAACAACTGACCAACTTCAGACATTAGGCTCACGGGCCTGTAGTTCCCAAGCTTTCCCCTGCAGCCCTTCTTAAATAAAGGCACAACAATTGCTACCTTCCAATCTTCAGGCACCTCACCTGTGGCTGTTGATGATTCAAATATCTCTGCAATTTCCTCCCGAGCCTCCCACAACGTCCTGGGATACACTTCATCGGGATATTGAGGAGCAAATATGTAAGGAGATTACAGATAGCTCCAAGAGAAGTAGGGTGGTAATGGTAGGGGACTTTAACTTTCCCAACATTGACTAGGACAGCCATAGTATCAGGGGCCTGGATGGAGAGAAATCTGTTGAATGCATTCAGGAGGAATTTCTCATTCAGTATGTGGATGGCCCGACTAGAGAGGGGGCAAAACTTGACCTCCTGTTGGGAAGTAAACCTTCACTTCTGTCTCTCTGCTGCTTTGGGTCCTACCCCCTGCCAAACTCGAGTGGATGGAGCTATTACAAGGGGGCATAACTATAGGGTTCATGGTGGGAGATATAGGAAGGATATCAGAGGTAGGTTCTTCACGCAGAGAGTGGTTGGGGTGTGGAATGGACTGCCTGCAGTGATAGTGGAGTCAGACACTTTAGGAACATTTAAGCGGTTATTGGATAGGCACATGGAGCACACCAGGATGGTAGGGAGTGGGATAGCTTGATCTTGGTTTCAGATGAAGGTCGGCACAACATCGTGGGCCGAAGGGCCTGTTCTGTGCTGTACTGTTCTATGTTCTAAACTAGTTTAAACCCTCCAAAGTGGCTCTGGCAAATCTCCCCGCCAGGATATTCGTCCCCCTCTAGTTCAGGTCTAACCCGTCCCTCTTGACCAAGTTCCTAATTCCTTCTTAATCAACAGCCCCTACCATGAGATATGTTGCAAAAGTACTTTTTTCTCAGGAAATAATTTTTCTGAAAATTGAGAAATGGTGCTACTGTGCTGCAAATGAACAGTCTGAAGATGTGACAAAAATTTAGGTTATTTTTGATTCAAGGACTGTAAATTGTCACAAATTTAGCAGAAATGTGTCACAGTTATGAACACGAATTGTAACAAATTAAGGGACAGTTTTAGAAACGTAAACATTTAACAAGCAGGAGGAGGGCATTTTGGCCAATATTCTGGTTGGTCAAAGTCAGGCATTTGCTGGAAAAATCCAAAACTAATTGCAATCCCCAAGTCTTAATCACTTTGCATACTGAAGAGGAAATTTTGATTTTGTGCAATAGTGTGAAATCAGCATTAAATTGGCAATATTGCCTCTCCTGCCCATTGTGCAGCTCTCCTAACTTTTAGTCACACTGCACATTTGGGGTGGAATTCTCCTATTTTGAGATGGCGTGGTGGCAGATGCCTGTCACGCCAACAAGAATAGCACCACATTCCGCACTTGGAAGCATATCAGTTATGTACAGGCGAGTTCCCCTCCCACACTCCTGGCGGGCTGGCAGCTGATTCATCCGCCAGCTCTCAGCTGATGGCTTCGAAGGTCTCAGTGCCAGGTTTAAATGCCAGCCCAGCACATCGATCTCTCCAGCCCATGTCTTCGCCAGACCATGCAGGATATCAGCAACTCAGAGGAAATAAAAGGTCCAGCAGCCTCAAGAAGAAATCTGTTCCCCAATTCAACCACCTTCCCTTCAGGTCCATCATCTGCTGGGCAACCGTTCTTCACTCAGACCTCTACCCACTCCCTCTGGAGTCTTCATCCATCCCCTTCTGGTAAACAATGTGGTCTCCCTTTGATGGCCTTGTTCATGAGCTTTTCATGCAGCCATGTTGAGATCCAGCTTCCCTCCGCTTAGTCTTCTCTCTGCTTTCCATTGTTTGTCTTCTTCATCCATCTTTTTGCCCCTCTGCCTGCTGTCATGAGCCCTTTCTCTTCCCCACCCCTTCCTTTCACAGCCCTCCTTCAATATTGCACCCTTGTCTTCATCAGGCCACCACCCCACCGATCCCCCTCACCTCACACTCCACCCCTGGTCAAGCTGCGGTACTGCATGAGTCCCACAGCACAGTATTGTTCAGAGAGATATTGGTGGGTGGCATCAAGGGCAAGGAGACGTCTGTACTCCTCTGAACCGAGACGGTGACACAGGAGGGTCCATGGGTCCAGCAGCATGGTGCTATCCATGAAGACCAGCTTGGCATGGAGATAAAGGGAAAGAAATGCTCTTCCCGGCAGAGTTGTGAATGGGGCATCAGGAGCTGTACAGCACTATAATAGAAAGTTGTTGTACTCACCTTGAAATCTCTGGCAAACCGAGGATTACATTGTGCATACCACTCCTTAGCGATCGGGTTTAATGTCAACATGATTTCGAGTTGACGGGAGCTGGTAGGCAGCTGTTCTAATGAGCATTCATTCATGAGATCCAAATGAACGCAAATGGTGTTCACACATCTCCTAATGGAAAGACCGACCCGCCATTAACCTGCCATTAACAGATTTGCAGATACTTTTAAACGGGCGAGTTTTCGACTTTTTGGCTCTTGCCAAATTCTCTGCGTCCGCCCGCCACCAAATGTGCCATGGGTAGGAGAATCCTGTTATTAGTTTTTGTACATTGTCGCCTGTTGCCCTACACCCTCATTAATATTTGTACTAGACTGATGCCGGTGGTGAACCTCATTGTCCTTTGTAGAGGTGATGATGTACCTTTAGTATTCGGCAGAGCTGCCCAATCTTTGGACTTAACCTCTTTGCAGAATTTTATCTTGCTGTACTGCCGTTCAATTTCTAATTACTGAAAAGAGCTCACTCTCAAATCCAGTTGTTAGCAGCTGTGAAGAAAGAAATTATTACATTTTTGATTGATGACCTTTCACCAGAACAGCGTAAAGTCAGATATAGCTTTAGCAGAAAGCTGGTCGTCAACATTTGGTCTGTGTGTTCTAATTTGAAGAATTCTGCTTTCCTCAATATCATACAAATTGACAGTATAATTCTGGCTTGGCTGTCATACTTCCATTAGCAATGTGGTCTATACTGTAATATTAGACAATTTCAGAGAATGCAAATGATGTTGAAGGAGATCTGGCAGTTTCATTAATCCTTGGGTTTAACAATCACCGAAGCAAATTAAATACTGAACTTTATAGTAGAGTGCAAATTGGAAGCAGTCATGCTGAAGCTATACAGTGTTCCGTTGAGACCACAACTGGAGGACTTTGTCCAGATTGGTTAGCAAGATACCAGGAAGACATTTGCGCCCCAAAGCTGTACAGAGAGGATCTACAAGATTGATTTCTACTGTCATAAAACTTAGTGATGACAAAGAACTGGAGAAAAATGCACTGAACCTTAAAGTGAGGTGACTGAGAGGTGACATTATAGAGCCTTGATAAAGATAGATTCAGAACTTAACTTCATACCACACCGTGACATACCAAGGCAGCATGGATTCAGACTGTTGGAAGGCAAAGATTGATCAGTACAAGGACTGAACATCCGGATACATTAGTGGAGGTAAAATCCTAGAATCACGTAAAGAATGGTTTCCAAGATGGAGAATCTTTGAAGATCTTTCTGCTAACATATACTGAGGTATGTTTTTCATCACCAACACCTATCTTACAATCTAATGGGCCAGATCTTTCTGGAATGCAGCATCTCAGAGTGTGCCTCACGAGACAAACTTTTCCCTGCAGTTTTCAGTTCAGGAATTTTTGTGCTGTTCCTTGCCAGATGTGAGAGCTGATCAAGGCCTGACAGGAACGTTGAAACATCTAGAACCTTGGTGAATGGCAGGACCAATAGTGCATCTCCTTAACCAATAAGATTGAGAAAGAAACAGAAGAATGACTGAGAGGGAGAGTGAATTAGAGTCAAATCAGGTACAGAAAGATACATCAAGGGAGTGAAAAATCAGATTCAATGAGAAAAAAAGAATGGAAGTGTAAGACAAAATTAAAATGCAAAAATTGACATTTTCAAAATCTCTAACAAGTTATTACATGAGGGAATGAGATTCCACAGTTTAAATCGTTCATTTTCTGAGCTAAAGAGGCTTTTTATTCAAAGCAGACAGTGGAACATTGTAAATTAGCTAGCAAGTTCTGGAAATTCAGAACTCATGGCCTTAATGCTGTCAACTTGCTGGCTGACTTTCACATTATTAATAGCATGTATTGTTCACACAATTATTTTTCCAACAGGATCCGGCCATGTACTTACTATTATGGATTGTATTTTACTTTGTCCAAACTATTTTATTCCACATACCAACTCCTCCCTGTCCATGCTCCCAAATCCCAACCCCCAAGGAGGGCTTTCCTTGCCACAGTAATTTTTAAAAACATACCATATATCTGACTTTACGTTGTTCCAGCAAAAGGTCATCAATCGGAAATATAATCATTTCTTTCTTCACATCTGCTGCCCGAGCTTCTGGGCATTTCAGCATTTCATTTATATTTTCTGCCTTAATATTTTCCTGCAGTTGAAAAGACTGATATTATACCCTTGATCATTGCATACAAAGGATGCCCACAAAGTTATTGAAATGTTATTAAATAAAATTAAACTCTATTTAACCCGGCTGATGTTCAATGCAAGGATATCCCAAATCCCAGAAAGGAAACACCAGTTCTAACTCTCTACTTTTGCGATTTGGAAAAAATGAGAAAATAGATAAAACCTGATAAGGAAAGGGGGCCAGCCTTGTTGTAAACTTTTCAAATAACAAAATGTTTATTAAATTTTAAAACACACAACAAAAAAGCAACAGTAAAGAACAACATTTACAATTGACTACAATAATGGTTGCTCAGGCAATATGCTTAAATTACCCTCTCAATCTAAACCTATCTACTTTCCTATACTCCAAGAATACATCTTCCCCAAAACAACACCCCATAGGCTTTAACACTATGAGCGAAATTCATGAAATAATTACCACACATGGCCTACAGCCTTCTTTAGGGAACCTTTCTACTAGCTTAGGGTAGAACATACGGGGTCTCACACAGACAGATGTCTGCTTTCTTTTCTACACAACAGCTTGAGCCTCTGAAAGAGTTCTACTTTACAACGGGGCGTAGCTATGATCTAGACTTCTAGTCTCCACTTTGTTCAGCAAGGTATCTGTTTCACCCTACTGCCAGGCAAATCTGCAGTTCACAAGTCCTCAGTGCAGCCAAATCCCTTTCAGTTTCTTTTTTGTTCTTTTCTTTACTTTACATCTCATCCCAACTTCCTAACAATACCAGTTATAAATTTTACCAAGCAGATATTTACTCTAGGACAATCTGTGTATTTTAATGATATTCTCCCTGTCTTACTGAGCTCTCTATTAATTTTCATTCAAGCAGGAGTTAAGAGCACACAGTGTGTAAATTAAATCATGATGCTTTTTGATACTCACTGTTCTCTTTCTATTGTATAACATGTAAGTACAAAAAAATGGAATAGCCACCATTCATTCCAGGCTAATTAATAGTTTGTCAAAGTATTTTCTTCTTCCAGGTTGTAAAAATACAACTTGAACACTGGTGAACTCCAAAGATTTTTTATTCCGTATCTTAAACTGTTCCTGCCTGAAATGTGTTCTTTTCTTAGTAGTTTAGTTTTATGAAATTCTTCCATAATTCAAATTCCACAAAGATTAATGCCTCCTATGCTTCTGTCAAAGTTTCTTTTTAAAATCCCTCTGCTACTTTCTGATTCTTTTCAAACAGATGTTCAATGTCGACCATTGAATTAGATATTACAAGTTTGAAAATAACATTGGGTGGATTTTTCTGTTTTACAAATAATACGATGGTCTGTCTTCATTCCCAATTAACTAAATGTTGGTCAAAGTACTTACTTCATCACAACTATAATCTTACTCCATGGATTTTTTATCCTGTATCCTAACCTGCTTTCGCCCAAAAATGATTTTTTTTTCTCTGTTTGAATTTTAGCCTGAAAATGAGTTCCATGTGGGTAGGAGGTCAGAAAACCCAGCAGAAGTGGTTTTCTGAATGTCCCGAGTGTTTAACTGCAAGGTGTCTTAAAATATTTTTCTTTCGGGCAGCCTGATTGACAGCAATGAAGCCTTTCAGCTACGAAGCCTGTCTCACTAGGCCGCAGCCTTTGAGAGCAAGTAGGGTTAGCGCAGTGGTGAGAGTGATTGTGGGCGGGGTGACTGTGGTGGCAAGCAGTAAACCCGATCATGGGGAAGGATACTGCTCAATGGTGGAGTTCCTAACCACAATGTGGAGGTCCAGTGGTGATCAGGGGACCCCAATGGATCAATGAAATCTGGGGTGGGTGTCTAGTGGTGATCGGGGAGAGAAGCAGACAGATCCCAGGCAAGGCAGGTGCCTTACTTGGGGGGCCTGGAGGAAATACTACTGCTTCTTCTTGCTCACAAGCTGTTAAGACACAAAGATTAAGCTGTTTTTATCTCCTTGCACCTGTCAACTTTCCCAAAGCCTGGGAAACTTGGTCAATAATGAGTTAAAAATGGAAAGGCCATTGAACTAAAGACAAGCAACCTCAGTATGATATTTAAATAATAACCCCAATTTCTTCAAGCTGATTGGTTGCCTACACCTTGTTCCACTCTATTTAAAAGGGAAGTGTGCATAATATTCGACAGTCCAAAACAAGAATTTTCACCAAACAAGAGTCCAGCAAAACAAAGACTATCTTGGGTAATTATATGTACTCCAGAATTAAGATAAGTTAAACATGAATTAATATGGAAATTGTGATCAATTATAAGCCTTAAATTACACATGAAATGGTATATACAGTGAAGGTAGATCGTATGGAGTGGCTCTGGATTTCACTCAGCATGTATGTCATCAATCTCAATCACTATGTCCTTCAAGTCTCCGTCTTCCTCATGAAGAATTTCAGCTTCTCTTCTTCTAAAATGCAGCCTGATCCCCAGCCAAAAGCAGCGCATAACCTACCTGAGTTCCTTGGGCATGTTCTTGACCAAAAATGGCACACGTCTGCAGAACTTTGACAAGGTACCGCATGGTAAGTTGTTGCATAAGGCTAAATCTCACGGGATTCAGGGTGAGGTATCTAAATGGATACAAGAGGGTGGTTGTAGAAGGTTGTTTTTCAAACTGGAGGCCTGTGACCAGCGGGGTGCCTCAGGGATCGGTGCTGGGTCCACTGTTATTTGTCATATTAATGATTTGGATGAGAATAAAGGAGGCATGCTAAATAAGTTTGCAGATGACACCAAGATTAGTGGCATAGTGGACAGTGAAGAAAGTTATTTCCAATTGCAATGGGATCTTGATCAATTGGGTCAGTGGGCTGATGAATGGCAGATGGAGTTTAATTTAGATAAATGCGAGGTGATGCATTTTGGTAGATTGAACCAGGGCAGGACTTACTCAGTTAATGGTAGGGCGTTGGGGAGAGTTACAGAACAAAGAGATCTAGGGGTACATGTTCAGAGCTCCGTGAAAGTGGAGTCACAGGTGCACAGAGTGATGAAGAAGGCATTCAGCATGCTTGGTTTCATTGGTCAGAACATTGAATACAGGAGTTGGGACGTCTTGTTGAAGTTGTACAAGACATTGGTAAGGCCACACTTGGAATACTGTGTACAGTTCTGGTCACCCTATTATAGAAAGGCTATTAATAAACTAGAAAGAGTGCAGAAAAGATTTACTAGGATGTTACCGGGACTTGATGGTTTGTGTTATAAGGAGAGGCTGGATAGACTGGAACTTTTTTCTCTGGAGCGTAGAAGGCTGAGGGGTGACCTTATAGAGGTCTATAAAATAATGAGGGGCACAGATCAGCTTGATAGTCAATATCTTTTCCCAAAGGTAGAGGAGTCTAAAACTAGAGGGTATAGGTTTAAGGTGAGAGGGGAGAGATAGAAAAGTGTCCAGAGGGGCAATTTTTTCACACAGAGGGTGGTAAGTGTCTGGAACAAGCTGCCAGAGGTAGTAGTAGAGGCGGATACAATTTTGTCTTTTAAAAAGCATTTAGATAGTTACATAGGTAAAATGGGTATAGAGGGATATGGGCCAAATGTGGGCAATTGGGATTAGCTTAGGGGTTTAAAAAAAAAAGGGCAGCATGGACAAGGTGGGCCGAAGGGCCTGTTTCCATGCTGTAAACCTCAATCAC
This sequence comes from Mustelus asterias, assembly GCF_964213995.1. Classification (NCBI taxonomy): domain Eukaryota; kingdom Metazoa; phylum Chordata; class Chondrichthyes; order Carcharhiniformes; family Triakidae; genus Mustelus; species Mustelus asterias. The sequence goes on from NC_135810.1 coordinate 81,174,103, forward strand.
TCTAAGGCTCTATAACTTCCTTAACTCTCCTTCTAATGGTTTGGATGTAGATCCACCAATGTTATGTTTGAGTAACAGAAATAGCTGCAACTATGTATTTGACTTATCTCAGGTTCTGGGTACAAAATGCATCTTCTTCAACCTGCCTCTACTGTACCAATGGGGTCATTATTTGAGCTCTGATGGCTCTCTGAACTTTTATGTGGTTTCAACCGCTTTCAGTCTCTTAAAAAGTTTTGGTTTCCAATTCTATTTTCAATTTTAGTTTCCCAAGAAATGGGAAAGGTCAGTTTCCTTTCTCAGATTCCCTTTCCAATTTCCCTTTTCAACTTTGGTCTGTCTCAAAAACTACAAGCTATGGAACCATGGATTCCATGATATTTGATAAATCTTTTCAATGTGCACACTTTACTGCAATGTTGTGGACACTTTACGTTGACTTTTGTGCATCAGAGACTTCGTTTTTTTCTACTTTTCCATTTGTATATTCAAAGATTAAAGAAAAATACAGCACAGGAACAGGCCCGTCAACCCTCCAAGCCCATGCAATCATGATGCCCGAACTAAACGAAAACAAAAACTTCTGCCCTTACTTGATCTGTATCCCTCTGTTCCCTCCCTATTCATGCACCCATCCTGATGCCTCTTAAATGTTGCTAATGTGCCTGCTTCCACCACCTCCTCTGACAGCACGTTCCAGGCACCCACCACTCTCTGCGTGAAAAACTTCCCCCACACATCTCCTTTAAATTCCTCTGCACCAACAAAATTAAATGTGTTAAAACAAAATGAATAAGTCCCAAAATAAGAAGTCAGTTATTTAGGACTGTGATTTGGAGAACTCCCTTCACCCAAACGGTTGTGAATCTTTGGAATTCCCTATGCCAGAGGGCTGTGGGTGGTCAGCTGCTAAGCATATCCAAGACTAAGATCAATAGGGCAGCACGGTGGCACAGTGGTTACCACTGCTGCCTCATAGCGCCAGGGACCCAGATTTGATTCCCAGCTGTCTGGGTGGAGTTTGCACGTTCTCCCCGTGTCTGTGTGGGTTTCCTCCGGGTGCTCCGGTTTCCTCCCACAGTCCAAAGATGTGTGGGTTAGGTGGATTGGCCATGCTAAATTGCCCCTTGGTGTCAGGGGGACTGGCTAGGGTGTGGGGATGGGGCCTGGGTGGGATTGTGGTCGGTGCAGATTCAATGGGCCGAATGGCCTCCTTCTGCGCTGTAGGATTCTATGATTCTATAGCTGGCATCATGGCAAGGCGAATGTTCATCTTATGCAAGTAATTTTGTCTGACTAATTTCATAGTAGTGAAGTAGACCTAATGAGTATTATCGCAATTACTTCAAGTGCAATGAACATGGCAAATGGTAATGAAGAATAACCTGGGCTGGAACTCTCCGGCCGTTCACGCCCCACCACTGCTGTCAAAGAGAATGGAGAATTTGGCACTCAGCCAAATCTCCATTCACTGCAGCGGCACGGGAAAATCCTGCTGACATGAACGGCCAGAGAATCCCGTCCCTGGTTTCATTATTCCTCAATTAAATGCTTTCATTTTTATTTATCTAAGATCTCCACGTTGGAAATTTGCAGCAAATATGAAGTCAGGATGTTTCCCAAGTTGAAGATTGAGTCAACCTATTGTAGGCTATATAATATTATGTTAGATTTTATCCAATGATATAAATATTACTTTGTTGTTAAAAGTGCAACTTCACCGTTTAAATATTAGTTTCACAGTTTTGCAAAGTATTTCTGTAAATAACAAAGACCAGGGCTATTACAAGATACAATTAAATCACAGTTCATAAGGATTTAGGAAAAGACAAGAACCCAGGGAGATCAATGTGATCCATTGAGCCAACCTCTCAAATTCCACTTTATATTCCAGCTCAGTGGAAATACCAGAGCCAATTTCATGTCCCTTATCCCTAAGGTTTTGGAGACAGAAGGCCCTGTGAGATTGTGTGGAAATCAATGGGCTGAATCTGTGATCAATGGTGTGAGCTCTCAACTCAAAGAGGCAGAAGTTTCATTCATCTATACAAATGCAGCCAATGTGACGTCTTTTGGACGTCAATATGTTTTTATTCAAGAATAGCAACAGAATCAAGCTAGTTCCTGCTTTGGTCCACATTTAATTATGACACTTACTTAAAATGGCAAACTTTTGAAAGGTCTTGTTCTTGATACGAAGGATTGTTCCGCACGGTGGCAGAGTGGTTAACACTGCTACCTCACAGTGCCAGGGACCCAGGTTCAATTCTGACTTGGATCACTGTCTGTTTGGAGTCTGCACGTTCTCTCCGTGTCTGCGTTGGTTTCCTCCGGGTGCTCCGGTTTCCACCCACAGTCCAAAGATGTGTGGGTTAGGTTAATTGGCCATACTAAATTAATCCTTTGTGTCAGGGGAATTAGCAGGGTAAATATGAGGGGTTACGGGAATAGGGTCTGGGTGGGATTGTGTTCGGTGCAGACTTGATGGGCCGAATGGCCTCCTTCTGCACTGTAGGGATTCTATGATTAAAACATTTTGTCACAACAGCAGCTGATTTGATGATCAGACAAGCTGCTCCAATGTGTAGATTTGTGGCTGGTGCGGTGGAGGGGGTGGGGGGGCTGTGGGTGAATTGCAAAAGGTAGACTAATCCTTTGTTCCAATGAGGTAGCAGTGGAACTCCCATTTTGTTATTTTCCAAACCAAGTATGCTGTAAAAGCAGAATGTTTTTGTACATAACTGAAGCTACTCCAGGGAGGCACTGACCAAACTGTGACATTTGCTTGAAGAACACCTGCAGCCAACAAGCAGAAGAAGCAAAGTGCTGTACTTGGACATGTATTTTTGATTTGATTTGATTTATTATTGTCACATGTATTAACTACAGTGAAAAGTATTGTTTCTTGCGTGCTATACAGACAAAACATACCATTCATAGAGAAGGAAACGAGAGGGTGCAGAATGCAGGGTTACAGTCATAACTAGGGTGTAGAGAAATATCAACTTAATGCAAGGTAGGTCCATTCAAAAGTCTGACAGCAGCAGGGAAGAAGCTGTTCTTGAGTCGGTTGGTACATGACCTCAGACTTTTGTATCTTTTTCCCGACGGAAGAAGGTGGAAGAGAGAATGTCCGGGGTACATGGGGTCCTTAATTATACTGGCTGCTTTGCCGAGGCAGCAGGTAGTGTAGACAGAGTCAATGAATGGGAGGCTGGTTTGCGTGATGGATTGGGCTACATTCACAACCTTTTGTAGTTCTTGGGCAGAACAGGAGCCATACCAAGCTGTAATACAACCAGAAAGAATGCTTTCTATGATGTATCTGTAAAAGTTGGTGAGAGTCGTAGCTGACATGCCAAATTTCCTTCGTCTTCTGAGAAAATAGAGGTGTTGGTGGGCTTTCTTAACTATAGTGTCAGCATGGGGGGCCAGGACATGTTGTTGGTGATCTGGACACCTAAAACCTTGAAACTCTCGACCCTTTCTACTTCGTCCCTGTTGATGTAGACAGGGGCATGTTCTCCCTTACGCTTCCTGAAGTCAATGACAATCTCCGTTTTGATGACATTGAGGGAGAGATTATTGTTGCCGCACCAGTTCACCAGATTCTCTCTCATTCCTGTACTCTGTCTCGTCATTGTTTGAGATCCGACCCACTACGCTGGTGTCGTCAGCGAACTTGAAAATCGAATTGGAGGGGAATTTTGCCACACAGTTATAGGTGTATAAGGAGTATAGTTGGGGGCTGAGAACACAGCTTTGTGGAGTACCGGTGTTGAGGATGATCATGGAGGAGGTGTTGTTGCCTATCCTTACTGATTGTGGTCTGTGAGTTAGGAAATTCAGGATCCAGTTGCAGAGAGAGGTGCCAAGGCCCAGGCCACGGAGTTTGGAGATGAATTTCATGTGAATAATAGTGTTGAAGGCTAAGCTATAGTCAATAAATAGGAGTCTGACATAGGTGTCCTTGTTATCTAGGTGTTCCAGGGTTGACTGCAGGGCCAAGGAGATGGCATCTGCTGTGGACCTGTTGCGGTGGTAGGCAAACTGTAGTGGATCCAGGTAGCCAGGGAGGCTGGAATTGATTCGTGCCATGACTAGCCTTTCGAAGCACTTCATAATGATGGATGTCAGAGCCACCGGCCAATAGTCATTAAGGCACGCTGCTTAGTTTTTCTTAGGTACCAGGATGGTGGTCGTCTTCTTGAAGCAAATAGGGACCTCAGATTGTTGTAATGAGAGGCTGAAGATGAGAATACCCCCACCAGCTGATCGGTGCAGGGTCTGAGTGCTCATCCGGATACCCCATCTGGGCCAGTCGCTTTCCATGGGTTGATCTTCGAGAAAGCTGCTCTGACATCTGCAGTAGTGACCCCAGATATTGGTTCATCCAGAGCTTCCAGGGTGGAGGACATGCCCTCACTAACCTCTTGCTCAAAACAAGCGGAGAATGCACTAAGTTCATCAGGGAGGGGTATATTAGAGCCGGTGATTTTGCGTGCCTTCATCTTGTAGCCTGTTATGTTTTGTATTCCTTGCCTTAGTTGGCGGGGGTCGGTGTGGCTAGCCTGGAACTCTAGCTTGGACTCTAGCTTTCCTCAACCCTTTTAAGGATCTTCCCGTTTATTGAGTATTCCCTTGCTTTGTTTGCCCTCCCCAAATGTATTACCTCACACTTTGTTTTTTCACACCAACGACCTTCTGAGAAAATAAACTCTTCCTCACTGTCTTAAGTGGGAAACTGTGCCACCTAGACCAAAATTCATCCACGAGAGATAATATCCTCTTGGCACTTATCCCCGTTGAGCCCTCTCAGAACCATATGGATTTCAATAGGATCACCTATCATTCTTCTAAACAACAATGACTATTGCTGTAATCTTCTCAGAAGAATAATCCCCCATCCCAGGAATCCAGCTAGTGAACCATCTCTGTACTGCTTTGAGTGTAAGTATATCCCTCAATGTTACCAAAACTGTACACAGTACTCCGGACGCAGCCTCATCAATACCCTTCACAGTTGGAGCAAAACTTTGTTATTTTTATACTCCATCCCCCATTCAATAAAGATCAACATTCAGTTTGCCTTCCTACTTACTTTCTGTACAAGGATGCCCAGATGTCTCTGAACAGCAGCATTGAGCAGTTTCTCTCCATCTAAATATTTTCTACTTTTCTATTCTTCCTACCAAAGTGGACAACTTTACATTATCCCATTCTCTACTTCACTTGCCAAATTTTTGTCCATTTATCCTATCTAATACTCCTTTGCAGACACTTTGTGTCCTCCTCACAACTTGTATTCCTACCTATCTTTGTATCGTCAGAAAATGTGGCTACAATACAGTCTGTCCTTCCACTTAAGTCACTAATATAGATTGTAATACAGGCCTCAGCACTCATCACTGCAGCAATCCACTAATTATAGTTTGTTCATCTTAAAATGACCCATTTATCTGGACTCTCTGTTTGTTGCTCGTTAACCGACCCTCTAACCATGCTAAAATATCACCTCAGCACAATAAGCACTTATCTTGTGCAGTAGTCTTTTATATGGCACCTTATCGAATGCCTATTGGAAACCAAATATATTACATCTACTAGTTCCCTTGTATCCACATTGCTTGTTACATCCTCAAGAAGTCCAATAAAGTTATGAAACACCGGTACCTTTCACAAAACTATGTTGACTCTACCTGATTGTATAATTGTTTTCAAAATATCTTGCAACCACCTCTTTAATAATGGATTCGAGAATTTACCCAATGACAGATGTTAAAATAACTGGGCCCATAGTTTCCTACACGAAGGCCGGAACTCTACCACCTCGCCCGTGGGCGAGGGTCTGACAACGGAAATCTCTGTTGACCTCGGGCGGGAATTTCCAGTCTCACCCGAGCGAGGCCGGAAAATCCCATTTTATATCTCAGTCCTTTCTGGAATAATGGTTCTACATTTCTGGCTTTCCAATCCAACCAATGTCACCAGAACCTCATAAATTTTGAAAGATTATAATCAATGCATTCCCTGTCTCTACAATCACTTACTTTAGGATACAAGTCCAAGGACTTATCTGTCTTTAGTCCCATCAGTTTTCTGAGTACTTTTTCTTTTCTGATCATGATTATTTTAAGTTCTTTCCTCACTAATACCCCTTGCATTTTATGATACTTGGGATTTTCTTTGTGCTTTCTGCTGTGAAGATGGTTACAGAATGCTCTTTCAAAGTCTCTGCATTTCCTTGTTTCTCATCATTAATTCCCCAGTCTCACCCTCCAATAAACCAACACTTGCTTTAGCTACTACTCCTTTTTATATACTTGTCGAAGCTGTTACAATCCTCGTTGATGTTATAATTGGATTGGAAGATACCAATATGGAACCCTGGCTCAAGGGACTGTGACGTTAACTGTTTTAGAAAGTCTGGGGGAACAGAGTTACAGAGCTATCAATTAGCTTCTAACAAGAACAAAGAAACATTTATTAAACATGAAAAGTTTGACAATACTTCTTCACTCCCACTTATCTCCATGAACGCACTCAGATTTCAAGAACAAAGAACAAAGGAAAGTACAGGAACCTTTGGCACTCCAAGTTCCTGCCAATCATGATGCCCTAACTAAACTGAAAGAATCCTTCCGCCCTTACTCGGACCATATTCCTCTGTTCCCTCCCTGTTCATGTACCCATCTCGATTCCTCTTAAATGTTGCTAATGTGCCTGCTTCCACTACTTCCTCTGATAGTGCATTCCAGGCATCCACCACTCTGCATGAAAACTTCCCCTGCGTATCTCCCTTAAACATTCCCCCTCTCACTTTGAACCTATGCCCCCTTATAATTGACACTTCCACCCTGGGAAAAAGCCTCTCACTATCCACTCAGTATATGCTTTTCATAATTTTGTAGACCTCTATCAGGTCTCCTCTAACTCTGTCTTTCCAGTGAAAACAATCCTAGTTTATTCAGCCTCTCCTCATAGCCAACACCCTCGAGACCAGGCAACATCCTGGTGAACCTTCTTTGCACTCTCTCCAAAGCTTCCACGTCTTTCTGGTAGTGTGGCAACCAGAACTGTATGCAATACTCCAAATGCGGTCTCACCAAAGTTTTATACAGCTGCAACATGATTTCTCAACTCTTGTACTCAATGCCCCGGCTGATGAAGGCAAGCATGCCATATGCCTTCTTAATCACCTTGGCCACCTGTGTTGCCACGTTTAGGGAACTGTGGACCTGCATGCCCAGATCCCTCTGTATGTTACTGTTCCTAAGGTTTCTGTCATTTTGTAACAGCTCTAATCAGGCAACTGAGATGGACCTGTTAGAATATGAACACCCTGATTAAGGGCCAAATTGATGGGCTAATCAGGGAGCCTCTTGCTTTGTATTTAACCAGGAGTGTCAGTTCCTCTGGGACTCCTAGTGTACACTGCTCACTGAAAGCACTCTGTATGCTGTTGTCAGACTTGTAGATAAAGGGATTTTGGTGAAGGGACTTCTGCCTCCGAGAACTCATTACGCATTTACAGTATAATTCACACCTAAATTTGATCCTCCAAAATGCATCACCTTGCATTTGTCCAGATTAAACTCTATCTACCATTTCTGTGCCTATGTCTCCAATCTATCTATAATCCTGTTGTATCCTCTGACAATCCCTGGCACTACCAGCAATTCCACCAACCAATCTTCGTGTCATCCACAAACTTACTAATCAGACCACCCACATCTCCTCCAGATCATTTATACATACTACAAACAGAGGTCACAGCACTGATCCCTACGGAACACCACTAGCTACAGATCTCCATTCAGAAAAACACCCTTCCACTGTTACCCACTGTCTTCTGTGACCAAGGCAGTTGTGTATCCAATGAGCCATCCAACCTGAATCCCATGTGATTTTAGTTTTTGTACCAGTCTGCCATGTGGGACCTTTTCAAACTCCTTACCAAAGTCCAAATAAATTACGTCCACAGCCCTTACCTCATCAATTATCCTTGTCACCTGAGACAAGACCTTCCTCATACAAAACCATGCTGCCTGTCACAAACTAGTCAATTTTCTTCCAAATGTGCATATTTCAGGGTTAACACAGATTACAAAGTATCCTATGCTATAATGTTCTCAGTTGACACACAGTTCTTTAAACCCACAGGTTGACTGTGATCAGACAACCCCCACTTTCATACCAAGTGACAGATGCAACTCAATAAATCTTCAATGATTTCTCCTCCAATTCCCCCAGATGATTGTTGCGTGAGTGTTTCCAAACTCCACTCATGCTTGAAAATGTCCTTCCAAACCAATGCTTTCTCTCAGCTGCTTTCAGCAAAGATTCACCTCCAGGTTTTCCAACTGTCCTTTCAAACAAAGGTTCTTCGTCACTGTTTCAGCAAGGAGCTGCCTCCAGGTTTTCCAACTCTCTTTTCAGAATTCCTTTGTCTTGAATTGCAACATGCATCCAAACTTCTACACAAACTCTGGTACTCAGTCCCCAACATAATAATATTGCTTCAAAAACCGGAAATAAGGGGACCAAACTTTACGATTGCTTCAGATATATGGCTTGACTGCAGCCAACTTCATCAACACTTCTCTTCCCAGATCTGATTTTCCCTTCCATGAACAGTTTTCTGTTCTAAAGACAGTGCTTCTTTGTTCCTTTTCACTTCAATAGTCTGGGAGCTTCTTTTTCATTCCATTTTCTCGAACTAATTGTCCTTTATTTCCTCTGGAGCTTGTTTTCATGCACCTTACTCCATTGTATGGCTTCCCTGATTCTAGCAGAGCTGAGAGCTGTTCACTCTCTTGCTTCCTAGTCTGAACTGCTATAAATTCAGCTAAAACAATACTCGAAAAACCTTCCTACCCTAAAGGTGCCCCGGTTGCTAAGCAACAGCTCATTTTTTCTCCAACCTCATGTTTAGTTTTCACGCCAAAAACTCAGTACAGTTTAGTACAGTGCAGAGAAGTACAAATGTATAGTCAATAATTCTTTTAAAAACAAAGTCCACAGCAGTTCTTCAAGTACGTACTGCACCAGCAGGAAAGAAATTTGAAAGACAAAGTTTACATTAAGTGGAGAATTCTTTCAAAGGACGTTCACAAAGTTCCTCAACTAATACAAGGCAGAATTTTTAAAAAGTTTAAATATGAAGTTTAGTACAAGCACCTTAAAATGCAGCAAAAAATAGTGTTCATGGGATGTTCAAAAAGGACAAAATGATGCTGATCACAAGCCAGACTCAGGGCATGATGGCGTCATCATACTGCTTTACACATAGTAAAACAGGGAATATTGCATTTTAAATGGAAACCAGACTTTAAAAATAAAGCCCTTTAAAACAATACCACTTTTAAAAGGGAACACTAGAAACTGGGATTTACTATACCAACTGTTTTTATATTTTTTGTAAGTTTTCTGTTGAACTACAATTTCTGCTCTGTATTTTTTTATTCATCCATAGCTGGTTTCTAGAATGTTCACAATCTCTTGGTTTATCACTAAACCTTTCTGCATTGTATAACTTTTCTTTCAATTTGACACCATCCCTAACTTCCTTAAGTAGTGCATCCTTCTTGTAGAGTATTTATTTCTCAATGGAATATGTCTTTGTTAATAGTTATTAAATATCTCCTTACATGTCTGCTACTCCTTCTCTATCATCTTACCTTTTAGCTTATTTTCCCAGTCCACTGACACCAACTCAGTGTTCATACATTTGTAATTTTCTTTATTTAAGTTGAAGACACTATTTTCAGACCTCCGTTTTTTACCCCGAAACTGAATGTGAAAGTTTGTCATGTTATGATCACTCTTGCCTAGAGGATCATTTACTATGAGATCATTAATTCATCCTGCCTCTTACACATAACCAGGTCTAAAATGGTCTGTTCCCTGCTTGGTTTCAAAATGTATTGCTCTAAGAAACTGTCCTGAATACGATCAATGAACTCATCTCAAGGCTATCTTTGCGAATTTGATTTGTATAATCTATATGAATATTAAAATTGGCCATGATTATTGCAGTACCTTTCTTAGAAGTCACAATTATTTCTTGATTTATATTCTGTCCTACAATACAGCTACTGTTAGGTGGCTTATAAATGACTTTCATCAGCTATTTCTTTCCCTTGCTATTTCTTATCATTCGTCTATTAATAGTTATCTTAGCTTGTTTCCATTCAATTTAAGAGAATTGTTATCTTTCCATTTGGTGTTCTTCTTCTTAAATACCTGCCACTGATTTTCTCCCATCTTACCTGTTAACACATTTTCCCATTCCACTTTAACCAACTCTGTTTGAATACTTTTGTAATTGCTTTTAAGTCTAAGCCATTAGTATCAGACTCACATTACTCACCTTCAAACTGAACGTGAAGTTCCATCATTTTATTTCTAGTGCCTCTCTATATTTAATGGCATTACCATCACTGGATTCCCCCACTATGAACATCTTGCGGGGTTACCATTGATCAGAAATTAAACTGATGGGCCATATAAATACAAGGTCTACAAGAGCAAGCCAGTTGCTAGAAACCCTACAGTGGGTAACTCGCCTTCTGACTCTACAAAGTCTGCCCACTGTCCACAAGGCATAAATCAGGAGTGTGATGGAATACACTCTGTTTGCTTGGATGAGTGCAGCTTCAACATCACTCAAGAAGCTTGACACCATCCAGCACAAGGCAATTCACTTGATTGGCACCCCATACACAAATATTCACCACCAATATACAGTCGCAGCAGTGTTTACTATCTATAAGATGCACTGCAGGAAGTCATTGAGGCTCCTGAGACAGCACCTTCCAAATGCGCCTTCCTTGTTCTGGCATCTAGATGGACAAGAGCAGCAGATACATGGCAACACCACCAGGCCACTCACCATCCTGACTGAAAAATATATCACCGTTCCTTCTCTGTCACTGGGTCAAAATCTTGGAACTCCCTCCCTAACAACACATGGACTGCAGCAGTTCAAGAAGGCAGTTCATAAAGAACAAAGAACAGTACAGCACAGGATACAGGCCCTTCGGCCCTCCAAGCCTGTGCCGCTCCTTGGTCCAACTAGACCAATCGTTTCATAGAAATCATAGAAACCCTACAGTGCAGAAGGAGGCCATTCGGCCCATCGAGTCTGCACCGACCACAATCCCACCCAGACCCTACCCCCACATATTTTACCTGCTAATCCCTCTAACCTACGCATCCCAGGACTCTAAGGGGCAATTTTTTTAACCTGGCCAATCAACCTAACCCGCACATCTTTGGACTGTGGGAGGAAACCGGAGCACCCGGAGGAAACCCACGCAGACACGAGGAGAATGTGCAAACTCCACACAGACAGTGACCCGAGCCGGGAATTGAACCCGGGACCCTGGAGCTGTGAAGCAGCAGTGCTAACCACTGTGCTACCGTGCCGCCCGTTTGTATCCCTCCATTCCCAGGCTGCTCATGTGACTATCCAGGTAAGTCTTAAACGATGTCAGTGTGCCTGCCTCCACCACCCTACTTGCAGCGCATTCCAGGCCCCCACCACCCTCTGTGTAAAAAACATCCCTCTAATATCTGAGTTATACTTCGCCCCTCTCACCTTGAGCCCGTGACCCCTCGTGAACATCACTTCTGATCTGGGAAAATGCTTCCCACCGTTCACCCTATCTATCCCCTTCATAATCTTGTACACCTCTATTAGATCTCCCCTCATTCTCCGTCTTTCCAGGGAGAACAACCCCAGTTTACCCAATCTCTCCTCATAGCTAAGACCTTCCATACCAGGCAGCATCCTGGTAAACCTTCTCTGCACTCTCTCTAACGCCTCCACATCCTTCTGGTAGTGCGGTGGCCAGAACTGGACGCAGTACTCCAAATGTGGCCTAACCAGCGTTCTATACAGCTGCATCATCAGACTCCAGCTTTTATACTCTATACCCCGTCCTATAAAGGCAAGCATACCATATGCCTTCTTCACCACCTTCTCCACCTGTGTTGCCACCTTCAAGGATTTGTGGACTTGCACACCTAGGTCCCTCTGTGTTTCTATACTCCTGATGACTCTGCCATTTATTGTATAACTCTTCCCTACATTATTTCTTCCAAAATGCATCACTTCGCATTTATCTGGATTAAATTCCATCTGCCACGTCTCCGCCCAATTTTCCAGCCTATCTATATCCTGCTGTATTGCCCGACAATGCTCTTCGCTATCCGCAAGTCCAGCCATCTTTGTGTCATCCGCAAACTTGCTGATTACACCAGTTACACCTTCTTCCAAATCATTTATATATATCACAAATAGCAGAGGTCCCAGTACAGAGCCCTGCGGAACACCACTGGTCACAGACCTCCAGCCGGAAAAAGACCCTTCGACCACTACCCTCTGTCTCCTATGGCCAAGCCAGTTCTCCACCCATCTAGCCACTTCTCCTTGTATCCTTAACCTTCTTAACCAACCTGCCATGTGGGACTTTGTCAAATGCCTTACTGAAATCCATATAGACGGCATCCACAGCCCTTCCTTCATCAACCGTTTTTGTCACTTCCTCAAAAAACTCCACCAAATTTGTAAGGCACGACCTCCCTCTTACAAAACCATGCTGTCTGTCACTAATGAGATTGTTCCGTTCTAAATGCACATCATCTACATCTTCTCAAGAGTAATTAGGGATGGGAAATAAATGCTGGTCTAGCCAGCAATGCCCACATCCCAAATGGATAAAAAATGTTATTGGCACTCTTACCGAGAAAATAATTTACTATGATGTCATTAATTAATCCTGTCTCATTATACTTTACCATGTCTAAATAATCTTTCCCTGGTTGGTACCAGAACATATTGTTCTAATAATCTGCCCTGAATACATTCTTATGAACTCATTCTCCAGGTTACTTTTGCCAATTAATTCATTCAATCTATATGAAGATTAAAATCTCCTACAATTATTGCAGTATCTTTCTTTCAAGCCCTTATTATTTTTCAAATTCGACTCTGCCCTACAGTGTCATCACTGTCAGGAAACCTCGAAACAACTCCAACCTGTAATACCTTGCCTTTGCTATTTCTTATTTCCATCCAAATCAATTCTGTGTTTTGATCTTCTGATCTGAGATTATTTCTCTCTACTGTACTAATCTCACCCTTGATTGGCAGTGACTCTAACCTCCTATTCCTTTCTTGCTATTCTTTGAAAATGTCAAATTTCTATGACTATATTCATCCCAGTCTTGGTCACTATGCAACTATGGCCAGTATTTTACAACCTCGCTTGGGTGAGGCTGGTAAAATCCCGCTCAAGGCCAACGGAGAATTTCGTTCTACGAGCCGTGCCCGCTCCAATTCCGGGGCCAGCGTGGCGGTAAAATTCCATCTTATGTCTCTGTAATGGCTATCATATCGTATTAATTTATTTCTATTTGTGCAATCAATTCAGCCATCTTCTGAATGAATGCTGTGTGCATTCAGAAAAAGAGCCTCTAATTCTGTCTTTTTACCATTTCCCCTACCCTGAACTCATTCTTACATTTGTACACTCTGTCCCTTCTAGCCACACTCTGCTTATCATTATGCACATCACTACCTTACGCTATAGCTTTGTCCTTTCTCTTTATATTTCCAAATCTCCCATCATGTTAACACCTAGAGCAAATTATTCAGGTTACTTTCTTCCTCTCTGATGCATTATGGCGTCTGAAGTTCAGACTGTGGCTTACTAATTCTGAGCTGAGATTCCCCAAGTTGTAGATACTTACTGCAGATGTAGATGCTGTGGATCACATTGGTGTCAGCCAGCACCCACATGCTGCAGCTGCAACACAACACCTGCATTGCTATTTTTATTGTGCTTTATTTAGCTAATTAGGTTTCCAGTTTAGAAATATTGCTCAGCTGTTATCTATAATTATATTAGATTGTTTAGCTACTCGAGTTATAAATTTAATGTAATACCTATCTCCGTACTCTTAGTTTAGCGGGATAAAATCTTAAAACTCACCTACCCATCACTTACCTGTTCGCCCACTTAACACCTTTGAAAACTCACCAGCTCCTGGAGGCTGGATTCACAGTAACTTCATTGCAGTGTTAATGTAAGCCTATTTGTGACGCTAATATATAAACTTTAAAAAACTTTAAATTTTAATTTAAAGTTGTAAAAAGTAGCATCTCATTCCCCTTCTGCACCTAATTCCCAAATTAACACATGCCCCTTGAAGCACTCAGCACTTGGCTCACTCTGTGGTCCGATCACACTTGTCTTTTTTACTTTCTCTGGAGACATCCAGAAGCAGCAGGGTAGAGCATTAGAGTTCATATTAATTGCAGAATGCCCCAAATCAAGGTACCATAGATTTCACACATCTAATCCTGAGTTCTTCTCCCCACATTGCAACTAGTAGTCTATTAGTATGCAACTAGTCTGTGACCATCTGCAATTGATCCTGTAGGTCATGGCCCACTTTCACAGCAGCTGCTCTGATGTATTTATCTTTCTGCAGACACTAAAAGGTTATCCATTGCAGACCTTGCTTCTGACACTTGTGCAAAATTCACATACATAAGTACAATCAGATTCATGCTTCACACAAGAGATTAGAATCTTGAAACAATAATTCAGATGCCTGGACAACATAGCCCAGACAAATTCTTATATTTTATCTTGTTTCAAAAGCTTCACAATGTTTATGCACATCGAGGACTATGCATGGAGTTGACAATGAGGGGGAAGGCCATGGAGAATGCTATAAGTCTGTCAACGTTTTTCTGAACTGGAGCACTGTTATAGCAGTTGCTTTATGCATCCTTCAACTGATGAATCCCATGGCCCTGCATTAACAGTCTTGACAAATAACTTCCCAACTCCCTGCAGATATGTATCCACTATACTGCAAATTAAAACCTACTGCACAATTACCATCAAAATCATTCATCTCTCAATTTCTAAAACACAGAACCATTTCAGGAACACCCTCTGCACACAATCTAAATGAAGTGGCTACTCATTTTATTACTCACTTTTCCACCTCGTAGTTTGCACCAGTCCCAAACAGCAGTTTCTGAGCACTTACCATGGGTGCTTTTGCAAGGTGGCTGATGTATGAGTAATGTTAGAATGGTGTATCTCATTCAGCTAGATCCTGAAAAGGTGATGGTGTCTATTGACCTCCATGAACACAGGCCTGAGAGGTCTTGACTCTTGGCTCTTCCACTTTAACAGCTTCCACACAGACAGTGACCCGAGCCGGGATTCGAATCCAAGTCCCTGGAGCTGTGAAGCAGCAGTGCTAACCACTGTGCTACTGTGCCACCCAAATTCATTTCCTAATAGAATTATATATAGAATCATAGAAAGGTTTTAGCACAAAAGGGAGGCCATCTAACCTAATTCATAGAATCATAGAATCCTACAGAGCAGAAAGAGGCCATTCGGCCCATCGAGTCTGCACCAACCACAATCCCACCCAGGCCCTATCCCCATATATTTACCCACTAATCTTTCTAACCTATGCACCCTGGGACACTAAGGGGCAATTTAGCATGGCCAATCAACCGAGCCCACACATCTTTGGACTGTGGGAGGAAACCGGAGCACCCGGAGGAAACCCACGCAGACACAGGGAGAATGTGCAAACTCCACACAGACAGTGACCCGAGCCGGGATTTGAACCCAAGTCCCTGGAGCTGTGAAGCAGCAGTGCCAACCACTGTGCTACTGTGCCGCCCTAATTCATTTCCTAATAGAATTATACATAGAATCATAGAAAGTTTTTAACACAGAAGGGAGGCCATTCAGTCCACGATGCACATTGCTGGTGCTCTGCACGAGCAACTCACCTAGACCCCCTCCTTGACTTTTCCCCAGAGCCCTACATTCTCTTTCTTTTCAGATATCTAACCAAATCTTTTTGAAATCCATGATTGAATCATCATCCACCAGGCTCTTAAGCAGTGCATTCCAGATCCTCACTATTTGTTGTTGCCATTGCTTCTTTCGCCTATCATCTTAAATCTGATGAACCTTTGGTTCTCAACCTTTCTGCCAGTATCTGCTCTGTACATAACCTTCATGATTTTGAATATCTATATCAAATATCCTCTCAATCTTCTCTTCTCCAAGGAGAATAGCTCCAACATCTCCAATCTATTCACGTAACTAAAGATCCTCATCCCTGGAACCTTTCTCATTAATTTTTTCTGTGCCCTCATTAATATCTTCACATCCTTTCTAGAGAGTGGTGCTGAGAACTGGATACAATACTCCACTTGAGACTGAACTAATGTCTTAAATGTGCTTATCATAACTTGCTTGTTTTTGTATTAAATGCCCCTACTTATAAAGCCTTAAAATGACCTGGGAATTTCAATTGTACACACATACAACCAGGTCCCTCTGCTCCTACAACCTTTAATTTATAAAAGCAAAGCACTGTGGATGCCAGAAACCTGAAATAGAAACAGAAAATGTTGGATAAACTCAGCAGGTTTGGCAGCATCTGTCGAGACAAACCAGAGATAACATTTTGGATATAAATGAGCCTTCTGCAGAACCCTTTATTTTATATTGCCTCACCTCATTATTCCTATCGATGAATATCACACCTCACGTTAAATTCCATCTGCCACCCGTCTGCTCATTCCACCAGCCTGTTTATGTCCTCTTGAAATTTCTCACAATTCACAATTTTTCCAAGTTTTGCGTAAGCCAGAGTTTGAAATTGTGCCCAAGTCTAGGACAATAATACATATCAAGGATCTCAACACCAACCCTGGGCACCCCCACTATATATCTTCTACCACTCCCAAAAAACAATGGGTCACAACTAATCTCTGTCACTCAACCATGTTTTATTCATGCTGCTACTGTCCCTTTTATTCCATGGAGCTCTAATTTGCGAATAAACTTGTTATGTGGCATTTCATCAGATGCCTTTTGGAAGTCCATGTACACCACATCAACTGCATTACCCTCATCAACCTTCTCTGTTACCTCATGAAGAATCTCAAGCAAGTTAGTTAAAAACAAGTTACCCTTAAGAAATCCAAATTGGCTTTCCTTAATTCATCCATATTTGTCAAAGCAACTGTTAATTTTGTCCTTATTAATAATTTCTAAAAGCTTCCCATGACCAAGGTTAAACTGACTGGCCCACAGATACTAACTTATTCTTGCATCTTTTTCTGAACAAAGGAGTAACATTCGCATGGGTTTTCTCCGGGTGCTCTGGTTTCCTCCCATATTCCAAAAATGTGCAAGTTAGACAGATTGGCCATGGTAAATTGACTCTTAGTGCCAGGGGATTCACAGGGTAAATACATGGGGTTACGGGGATAGGGCCTGGGTGGGATTGTGGTTGATGCAAATTCAATGGGCCAAATGGCCTCCTTCTGCACTGTAGGGATTCTATGACTCTATGATTTTTCCAGTCCTTTGGCACCCAAACCCATGTGTAAGAAGGATCGGAAGATTATGGCTGGAGCCTCCACAATTTTCACTCTTCCTTCCCTCAACATACTTTAATTCGGTTCATTTGGTCCTGATGACTTAGCAACATTAAGTGCAGCCTCTTTATTAATTTTTAGCCCATCCAGTGTCTCAACCATCTTGCTTTTCATTATGACTTAGGCAGCACCTTCTTCCTGGATAAGGACAAATGCAAAATATCCCGTTACTATCTCAGCCATGCTCTCCAACTCGATGCGTAAATCTCCGTTTAAGTCCCTATTCAGTTCCATTCTTCCTTTTATCAACCTTTAATTATTTACATGCCTATCCAGAATGGAACATTGGTTAGAAAGTGAGATACGCTCAGGAGGACACCTGCATTGTCCTCTTTGGCAGCCACGGTTCTTTACTTGCCTGCACATTCTTTAGCTGCAGGGTTACCACATGTGTAAATGTGCCATTCACAAATTCCCATTCTCACAGATGTGCTACAGTGGTGCAAGCTGCTGCATAAGGTCCAAAGCCCAGGGCTCAAGCCGCGATAGATGACAACATCCCCTGCACGGTCCAGGACATGAGAGGTGTCCTGAAGTTCAAACATGGAACAGGATGCTCCGTTCACAGGTATGAGCTGTCTGTCTTCCTCTATTTATTAGACAATTAAACTTATGACTGAAACAAATAAAAACTTAGCAGATACCCACTAATCAGCTGCTTCTCTTGTGCTGATATCACTTAATTTTATAGGGAAGTTAACTGAAATGTGTTAATTTAATTCCTATTTAGATTCCTTAGATTTTAGTTCACTGAAAAGGTCAGGACCTTCCAGTGTTGCTCTCTCTTTCTGCTTAATTTTAACTTTAAACCCTGGATTTGGTTAATGAATTGAACATTGATGGACAATTATCAAATAGGCTTTAATTATATGCTAATTTATTGATCCAGTCTTACTTTGATCAATTAAACAAAAATATTGAAATAAAAATTCAAGGCATTATACTCACCTCAGCTGACTCCTTATCCTATGACATTCTGTTCTTGCCTGTTGCATTTTGATGTTCTGCCATAGTCGATATTTTCTGAGCTGTGTTTAAAGATTTCGCTCTCCTGCTGTGTGTACTACATAACAATAGAACCATAGAACATTAGAATTCTTACAGTGCAGAAAGAGGCCATCCAGTCAATCAAGTCCAAAAGAGAATCCCAACCAACCCCTCCCCTCTGCTCTATCCCCATAACTCCATGCATTTACCATGGCTAATCCAGCTAATGAGTGTCTTATACAAATTCAACATGACCTCATTACCTTTTTATTACATAGAACCATAGAATCCCTACAGTGCAAAAAGAGACCATTTGGCCCATTAAGTCTTCACTGATTCTCCAGAAGAGCATCTTACCCCTCTGACCTATCCACATAACCCTGTGCAGTTACAATGGCTAATCCACCTAACTGATATATCTTTGGAGTGTTGGAGGAAACCGGAACACCTGGAGAAAACCCATGCAGACACAGGGAGAATGTACAAACTCCACCCAGACAGTGACCCAAGGCTAGAATCAAACTCAGGTCCCTGGTGCTGTGAGGCAGCACTGCTGACCACTGTACCACCGTGCCAAGGAAACAAAGGTGCAGTCATTATCTATGTCCAATTTATGCCTCTCCATGCTATTGGGTTTTGCCTCAGTATGCTCACTAATCTGGAGGAGAACATCTTCAAGGAGTTTAACTGAAACCGCAGTCAATATGATTTCCCAGCCTATATAAAGCTGAGGTACTAATCAAGTTTAGGGCCTGTATGCCAACTTTATGAGCATGTCTTGGAAGGTTACAGTATGTGTGTCATTGCTGTGCAGGGTGGCAGTGAGGTCAAAACTGCAAGGGATTCTGAAGTGACTACGTGCTCCATGAGAACAGCAGAATTTTGATGCATGCATTAGGACCACACGCAATCAAAGTGGTGGAATCTACCAGACAACGAATTAAATTTTTTTCACAGGATGTGTGTGTGCACCATCCATAATTGTCCTGAAAAGGTGGTGGTGATGAGTAGCCTTCGTGAATCGATGCAGGTAGGAACATGCACAGTGCTGTTAGAAAGGGAGTTCCAGGATTCTGACCCAGTGACAGTGAAGAAATGGTGACATTGGGCCTGATTTTACCATTTTCATTCTAAGTGCTGAATCTGGCTGTAATTCAGATCCGACTTAGAAATCTGCTTTCAGGCATCCCCATACACACTCAACCTGAAAAAGAAATCGCAGGTCCCATTCGCGCTGTGGGCGGGGCTTAGCGCACCTGAAACGATCGGAGCTCTACTGCGCATGCACAATTCGAAAAAAATTTGAAAAAGCACGCCCATGTCAGATCGTTCCCGGGCCGCAGAAAGCGGAGAAAGCAGCCCGGGAGCGAAAAGTCGGAGCGATGGCCCTCACAGACATCACTGTCCCCCTTATCCACCCCCCAACCCCCCGCTTCCCAGACCGATCGCGACTCCCTGCTCCCTTCCCCCTCCCCCACCGATCGCCCGCAGAGTGGCAGTGGACCCCCCTGCACCCCCCTCCCCACCAGAGATCCATCTGCCCCCCCCCACCAGTGAGCAATTGGGCCACTCCTCCCTCACTAGAGATACAGCTTACCCGCCTCCCTCCTCCCCCCCCAGAGAATGGTCTGGCCTCACTCCCCTCTCCCCCCCCCCCCCAGAGAATGATCTGGCCTCACTTCCCGCCCCCCCCCCCCCCCCGCCCTGCAGAGAATGCTCTGGCCTCACTCATCCCCCACAGAGAATGGTCTGGCCTCACTCGCCCCCCGCCCCACCCACCCCCAGAGAACAATCTGGCCACACTCCCCCGCCTCCAGAGGAACATCTGACCCGCCTCCTCCTCCCTCCCCACCAGACAATGATCAGCCTTCCCCGCCCCCCCCACCACCAGACAATGATTGGCCCTCCACCCCCCACCAGACAACGATCGGCCCTCCCCGCCCCCGCACCACCAGACAATGATCGGGCCTCCCTCCCCCCTCCCCACCAGAGATACATCTGACCCACTTCCTCCTCCTCCACCCTCCCCAACCAGACTACGATCTGGCCTCACTCTCTCTCCCCCCAACCCCCCCCCAACCAGAGAATGATCTGACCCGCCTCCCTCCTCCCCCCCCCCCCACCACTGATCTGAGTCAGAGAGCCGTTGAAAGCTCTGAACTCGCTCTTCAGCAGTTGGAGCGCCCGATTCAGACTTTTATTCAGCAGGTTCATGTCGGCGCGATTCCGGATCGGCGAACGCGGTGGTAAAGGATAAAATGCTGATAAAGTTGGGCGGGCAGTTCATTAATTCAATTGAAATACATGTAACTACATTTAAATCGCCCTTGCACCCATTTTGAGCGCAAAGCGGATCGCAGCCATTCCCGGGTTTCGGTAAAGTGACCATCTGCGCGGATGCGGGCGCAGACCGCGTTAATGGCCTCACACCCGACTTTACCATGTTTTCGCGCCCGATGCAATGGTAAAATAGGGCCCAGTAAATGCTGGAAAAACTCAGCAGATCTGGCAGCATCTATGGAGAGAGAAACAGAGTTACCATTTTGAGTTTGTATGTTTCTTCTTCAAAGCTCCCTCAAACTTATTGCTTGCTTACAGTCCCAACCAAAAGAGATTTCTAAGCATTAAAGGAACAAAGGGAGAAATATCCACATCCTGCCTGTCATGGGAATCGTAACAGGCGGGTCATGGACCATGCAAAGGTCCATTGATTTCGGGCGGGATTTGCCGGTCTTAGGGTGAGCGCAGCCGGAAAATCCCACCCATGGTCTTAGTCCTCTCTTCCAGAACCCACAATATTATTTTAGAATGGGACACGCACTGAGGCACGTCTTAGTAGACCAAACTACTTGTGTATTACATACACCCAAAGGCTTCAGAAATATACACATTTTATTGAAGCCCATTCTAGGTTACAGCTAATACAAGGAGTTATAAATGATAACTAAAACTAATCATACCATGTCCAAATACATGAGCTTTCCAAATCTCACCCAAGCTGTTTCCTTTCGAAGCTGTGTTACTGAGAGTTTTGAAATGGCTGGCTGGTTGGCTATCTTCCCAAAAGTAAAGTTAGATTTATTTCAAGACTTTGTATCAGTGAATTGTCTCGATACTGGACCACATTTTTAATTATTGGTTACCTGAAGTGATTCTGTGTTTAGGGAATATTACTTGAACAAGGTAGTAGGCTATGGTCCACATGCTGGTAAAAGGGATTAGTACAGATTAGTATTTGATGGTCAGCATAGAAATGTTGGGCTGAAGGGCTGTTTCTGTGCTGTGACTTTATGGGCCCGATTTTACCATTTTCATTCTAAGTGCTGAATCTGGGCGTAATGCAGATCCGACTTAGAAATCTGCTTTCAGGCGCCCCCATACGCACTCAGCCATCTCCAGTCCCATTCGTGCTGTGGGCAGGGCTTAGCGCAGCCGAAACGATCGGAGCTCTGAACTGCGCATGTGCAGTTGGAAATAAATTTTAAAAAGCTCGCCCGTTTCAGATTGCTCCCGGGCTGCAGAAAGCGGAGAAAGTGGCCCGGGAGAGAAACGCGGGAGCGATGGTGCACACACACATCACTGTCCCCCTTATCCACCCCCCCCGCTACCCACACACAGCACTGTCCCCCTTATCCACCCCCCCCCCGCTACCCACACACATCACTGTCCCCCTTATCCAACCCCCCCCCCCACTACCCAGACTGATCACCACCCCTGACCCTCTCCCCCACCCACCGATCACCCGCAGAGTGACAGCGGACCCCCCAGCCCTTCCCACGCCCCCACCAGAGATCCATTCCCCCCCCCCACCAGAGATCCATCTACCCCCCCGCCAGAGATCCATCTGCCTCCCCCCCGCGCCTGAGATACATCTTACCCGTCTCCCTCCTCCTCCTCCTCCCACCCCCCCCCCCCGACAACGATCTGGCCTCACTCATCCCCCCCCCCCCCCCCCAGAGAATGGTCTGGCCTCACTCACCTCCCCCCCCCCCCCCCCCCCCGCAAGACGAACATCTGACCCACCTCCTCCTCTCTCCCCCTCCCCCCCCAACACGAGAGATACATCTGACCCACCTTCTCCTCCCTCCCTCCCCCTCCAACCAGACAATGATCTGACCTCACTCCCCTCCTCCCCTCCACAACCAGAGAATGATCTGACCCGCCTCCCCCCTCCCCCCCACCACTGATCTGAGTCAGAGAGCTGTTGGAAGCTCGGAACGTGCTCTTCAGCAGCTGGAGCGCCCGATTCAGACTTTTATTTAGCAGGTCCATTACGGCGTGGTTCCGGATTGGCAAACGCGGTGGTAAAGGGGGAAATGCTGATAAAGTTGGGCGGGCAGTTCATTAATTCAATTTAAATGCATGCAAATGCATTTAAATCACCGTTGCGCCCATTTTGGGCGCGAATCGAATCGCCGCCATTCCCGGGTTTCGGTAAAGTGGCAATCTGCGCGGACACAGGTGCGGATCGCGTTAATGGCCTCTCACCCGACTTTACGCCCGAAAATGGGTGCGACGCAATGGTAAAATCGGGCCCTATGACTCTGTATCAACTCTAAGCGCAACTATCTATTCTGGCTGTGTTCCAATTTCTCACTGTCTGAAGGCTTCTTTTGTTTAATACATACATTGACAATAATTCAAGTTACCAGCCATTTTAGGTTGGTAGCTTTTATGTCAATCCTGCTATTTTAGGTTGCTAATCTGATGCTGCTAATCCTGGAATTAACGCCACAAAACCTTAGATTCTCCATCTAATATGTAACTTTATTTGCAGGGGCATGGTTAGTTCTGGAGCACAGGTTTTAGAAACATTGCCGGAATGTTGTCAGGGCCCATACACTTTGCAGTATCCAGTGCCTTCAACCGTTTCTTGATGTCACGTGGAGTGAATCAGACCAGCTGAAGACTGGCATCTATGATGGTGATCTCCTCACCTCAGGAGGAGATCAAAATAGATCATCTATTTGGCAATTATGACTGGAGTTGACCATTAAAACAACCTCAATGGGAAGTGTCTTGCAAAACTAGACCTTATTGAGTGTCTAAGCTTCAGATCCCTCCTTTGATTCCTCTGCCAGCTTATTCACAGTGGTTTTACTCATCATTTCCCTTTTATTGGAATGTTCTGTGCAGCCTGCTTCACTCTACATCTCACTTGCAGATGAGCTTTCTTTCTGCATCTAAAACAGATAAAATTCTTGCACCAGCACGTCGCTTGGGAGTGGTCTCCCCACAACAATAACATGCCTCAGACTCTAGTGCTGAATGACTTTACTATCTCTTCTCGGGCCCCGATGTGCCCTCACTCGACTGTCCCTAGCAGCAGCCATTTCCCACCACAACTGATGCACCTCATTCTACATGCCTTGCAGCTCACACACGCCTTGCTCAGCATACTCAGTCGCTTGGGACATCGCCACTGCTTTTTCCAGTGATATCTTGGTTTCAGCTAGCAATTTCTTTTAGATGTTGAGGTTGTTGATCCCACAAACCAAACGGTCCCTCAACATGTCTCCTAACCAAGGCCCGAACTCACAGTGCTCAGCCATGAATCTGGCCACAAAGCTGTTTGTTTGTCCCATTTATCTTTCACTTGATTCTCATAGAAATCATAGAATCATAGAAACCCTACAGTACAGAAAGAGGCCATTCGGCCCATCGAGTCTGCACCGACCACAATCCCACCCAGGCCCTACCCCCATATCCCTACATATTTTACCCACTAATCCCTCTAATCTACGCATCTCAGGACACTAAGGGGCAACTTTAGCATGGCCAATCCACCTAACCCGCACATCTTTGGACTGTGGGAGGAAACCAGAGCACCCAGTGGAAACCCACGCAGACACGAGGAGAATGTGCAAACTCCACACGTTCTCTTCCAGATGGAGCTACTTGTTCTTCATTTCTGACTTTCTATGCTTTCTAATTGCTTTATTTAGATCTTCATACACTATCTATTTCTATTTCCAGTATTTTTTAAATTCTGTTTAGAGGCATTTAATTTGTGAACTGTTTGTTGTGATAACAATTAGTACAGCTAGCTCTCGACTTGTATCTATGATTCTCAGATTGTTTCCTCTTAATCAGAACCATTAATGTCTCATTTACATCCCAGCTTCTGACCACGAAGCCAGAGATCGTCACTCCTGGCTCCCTAACAGCGGAGTGGAATTTGTACCTTTGCATGAGAACGGAAGGTTGGGAGTTATACTGATCCTTAACCAATCCTCACCAGACTGTAAGTCTGTGGGCCGCAGACTGTGAGCACTTTCGCCTCCTGCTTCTCCTTGGCCATTAATTTATTTGCTGCAAAAAAACATGCAATCTCTTAATGAGCTGCCGCCGACTCTCGACTCCAGGGTTGAATGTCACTATTTTCCCAAATAGTGACATCTTTAAAATGGAGTCTGTACCTTTTCTCCTTTGAACTTTGAGCGATCACTCTCCTCTCCTTCTAACTGCACCGCGGGCTTTGAACGACTGATCCGACTTGTCCACTTCGTCAATGTAATAACTCGAGGCGACTCGGTATGGCAGACACAAAACAAGATGATTTATTCAATGAGAAAAAAATATTTACAACTAAAGGATGTACATCACAACAACAAGAGTCTGCTCCCAACAACACCCCAACTCACTCTGCCAACTCAGCCCCGGGGATATGGCCTTCACTCCTGATTGGCCGAAGCTCATGTGATCCATTGGTTGCAGCCTGGTTACATGGCCCGTGAAGGCCCGGCTTTCAAAGGGGCCCCCGGCTACCACATTGACCATGCCCCTTTGAAGTTCTACAATATGTCCCTCATAGTTTACATTGCTTCCAATTTTCATATCATCCGCAAACTCTGAATTTGTGCCATGTACACCAAGCTGTAGGTCATTAACATGTATCAGGAAAAGCAAAGGTCCCAATACTGACCCCTGGGGAACTCCACTACAAACCTTCCTCTGACCTGAAACACATTATAGACTCCCTACAATGCAGAAGGAGGCCATTCGGCCCATTAAGCCTGCACTGAAAACCATCCCACCCATGTCCCATCCCTGTAACCCCACATAGTCACCCTGCTAGTCCCCCTGACACTAAGGGGCAATTTAGCATTGCCAATCAACCTAACCCACACACCTTTGCACTGTGGGAGGAAACTGGAGCACCCAGTGGAAATCCACGCAGACACAGGGAGAATGTGCAGACTCCACACAGACAGTGACCTGAGGCCGGAATTGAATCCGGATCCCTGGCGCTGTGAGGCAGCAGTGCTAACCACTGTTCCACCATTATTCTCTGTTTGTTTGTCCCGTTTACCTTTCACTTGATTCTCTTCCAGATGGAGCTACTTGTTCTTCATTGCTGACTTTCTATGTCTTCTAATTGCTTTATTTAGATCTGTATATAGACCTGGGACAGCGAATAAATTTAAGGAGGAGTTAGACAAATTTTTAATTGATGATGGCTTGAAGGGTTATGGGGAGGAGCATATCGGCCATGATCAAATGGCGGAGCAGATTTGATGGGCCGAATGGTCTAATTCTGCTCCTACATCTTATGAATTTACTATCCAGCATTTCTATTTCCAGTACTTTTTTAAAATTCTGTTCAGAGACATTTAGTTTGTGAACTGTTTGTTGTGATAACAATTAGTACAGCTGGCTCTCGACTTGTATCTATGATTCTCAGATTGTTTCCTCTTAATCAGAACCATTAGTGTCTCATTTACATCCCAGCTTCTGGTTTAGCTTCTGGGTAAGCAATTTGAAATATTATTTTGGACCTGCTTCTTTCCAGCAGTTTCTGTTTTTTAATTCCTGTTGTCAGCATTTAAAGCTATTTTTCAATCTCGGTCGCTTAACCTCATTCTGTGTTTGCCTGCAGGATCATTTTTCATATCTGGAAATAATGATCAAGTCAATGGCTGCAATCACTGATCATAATCAGGGTATTGTCTATTGGTGTTAACATTAGAATTGCGGGACAAAGGCAGCAATCTCAAGTACGAGAAACAAATAACAGAACCAAAATGGTTGGAACGCCAACGTAAAATGCAACATTATCCAGAGGGTCATTATAAGTGCTTCAAAACCACAGTGATCCCCAGCCAATACATCTGATTATACAAAAGTAGATGGCACAGTGGGTTAGCGCACACTCCTGTTGCTTATGTGGTCTGGGGGTTTGAATCCATGAAAGGATTATTAGGGATTTAAGGGCTCTGTCTGCTGAGGTTTGTTAAGGATCCAAGATGTAATATGTTTGGTCAGTATCAATGCAATTACCAATATACAAACAATTGTCAGTACCTCTGATTGTAAGTTTTCCAATTGCCATTGACAGTGGTGTGGATTGGAATGGGCATCAAGGAAGACTATCATCCATTCTGTGCAATCTTAAGGCAGGTCTCAGAAATGTTTCCAAAAAAAGGGAGACCTCCTTTTTGATATGAAAATATTTCAGTTAGGTCTATATCAGGACATGTGGAATTTCCCTTTATTCAGAAAACATAATTCACACAAGAAAGTACAACTGTAAGTGGTTATTGGATACGTGTCATGTTTTTTGACCAGTTGTGACAGCATATATTTTGCGTGCCTCAAAACTGAATGTAATGCTCCTTCTATGTATTCCCCCATGGTTGGTTGTTGAGTTTCAGTGCATGTCTCTTTTTCCCTTCCTCTATACTTTGTCACAAGAAGTCATTGCAGCTAGCTTTGGCATTTCCATTCCAGTGATAGCACCCTGCTCCTCCTCCAGTGTATCTGATTCAATTGAGCAGGGTTGTTCCATTGCATAATCAACTTGGTGTTTAATTGCACTGGATGGTGGGTGCCAAATGGGAATTCACCTGTGCTCATATGTACGCCAAAAGAGAGGTTGTCGGTTAGAGATGTAAACTACGCAATGTACGTCCCTGTCAATGAAAGCCAGTAAGCGTATAACTATAAAGACTGCGCTTCACTTCTATCTTTCACGGCTTTGCTTTCTGAGTTCTAACAAGGATAATTGGTGGCACCAGATGTGGCAATTGCCTGAGAAAGAACAGATCCATTATGTCTCATCCCAGTATGTTCCTGCTGCCTGAACATCCAATTCACGGCTACAATCCTCTGCGGGAGCAGATCCGTGAGCAGAATTTAAATCCCTAATCCTGCCTCAAGGTAATCTCAATCTGATTCCTCAGTGTTTAAGCTGGGGGAAAATATGAGCCACTTGTCAAGGATGCATTAATGCATTGACCTGTCCACCTGTATCCAGGAAAACCAATGGGGGCAATGGGCCATGTCCAATAGGCAGCTCAAGGAGCTGAGCCTCCCTTCCCTGATCCAATTGAATAAGAGCTTTTCAGTACCCCAAACCAAGCAGCAGGCCAACGTTCTCCATTTGGGTGAGCTTTAATGGATTGTTGAGGGACAGATTGCGCACAGAGTGCAAAGGGGCCACAAATGTCCTTGGTGCCCGGGTCCCAAGAATTCTTAATTCAGCAGGAGGATTATTTATTAAAGACATCACCGATTGGTTTCAGGCAGCTGTCACTCGGAGCTCTGCTGAATATGCCAATGAAGTTAACACATGCTTCATAATAATGTGCAGTTACAATAAATGATCGCTATTGATGACACAGATGGAAAAGAGCAAAGAGCTGACTGGCAACGTTAGTAATTTAGTTTACAGTTCTGGCATGATTTAATGCAACAGATACAAAGCCTGGGCCATCATTACTGACTGACTAATTTGAGAGGTTATTTATGATCAAAAATAGATTAATACCACTGCTGAAAAAATTAACAAACATCACAAGCTCACAAGATGTGTACGGATGAGGAAACCTGTTCAGCCTGCTTTTGTTTCTTCATCCAAAAAGGTCCTCCAATTAAACTTCCCTAACATATCATTCCAACTTCTGCTTCCGAACATCCTGTCTGGACACCTTCCAGCTGTTAATCGCTCTTTATGTGAAGATGAATCTCCTGACATCAATTCTAAGTTTTGCTTTCACTAGTTTTAAGCACTTTGATTATGCTAATAGTAAGATGTTGTTCTTTTATTTTGCTCACTGTTGTCAATTCACAATGGAGAAATTCATTGCATCTTAGAGTAATGGGCACAAATGAGATCTTAAAAGTTAAATGAGGTAGAGAATAAAGAGAGAACCGGACAATGTTTCACTCGATTCAGTTCTCCAGAGCCCCCAGCAGACAGGTGTCACAAAGGTCTCAAGATTACAAATGGGAAAAAAAATCAAATAAATTAATGATGTTCCTAAAGGAATCCAATAATCTATTTTTAAACAGTGTGATAGATCTTTGTCTTCCTGGATTATCCATTAACTACATGTTCTTTCCAGATGTCATTATAAATTAAGCACATAAGCTTTTTTTGCGTATAAAATAATCCTAAATACACTGAATGCCTGACTTCAACAACTGAGCAACAATGCATATTTCATAGTTTGAAATTTCAAAGCTCCCCCTCATCATGATGTGTCACTAACAATTTATTTAATGTAGCTCCATTAATATTTGAATTACAAGTCGCAGCATGAGGCAAATTTTACAATATATTGGACCTTTTGCTTTTATTTTTTTCCCCACAGACAAAATCTTTTCCTCTTTGCGCAGGTGGGCAGAGTTCAGTAAATATCTGACTGGTACACTGCTCCCTCTTTACAAATGGATACCCGATGGTGGAATTTAATGCCTTCTCCCCTGGTGAATTTGGTGGTGGAGGGGGGCATTTAATCAGGAAGGGTGTGGCAGGTACAAACACCACCACCTTCCCGCCTGAACCTCAATTAGCTCCATAATGGGAAGAATGTGGATGACATTCCCACCCCACAACTAGCTGAGGCCCTTAAGCGGGTAATTAATGCCAATTTTAAGGTCCTATGCTACCACCACTGGTATTAACTTAATGCTGAGCATGGAGGAGTCCATGCAGAGAGCATGACAAGAAAACCCATGTGAGGTGCTTGCAGTGTCCTTAGGGTAGCGAGGGGTGGGGTGGTGGTTGGTGTTATGGTCTGTGGGTCTCTTGTTCAAAGGCATTCGGTGCGTCATCGATGGACCTGGCATCAGGAAAGAGGGGCCTTCTGAGAGCCAGCCCCAACCCTGGCTGCCAGTCCCCCTCCCTCACAACTCCACCCCATTTAAGCCGTTTCCCACTGGCGCTCACCCTGTGTCCTAGGATGCAGCAATAATATTAGGCCTCGGGTGGGTCTCATACTAGCTGCAGCCACTGCGCTGCTGTTTACTGGCTGGCAATTCTTGGTGTTCGGGACTTCTGCCCTTGGGGCCCTTGATCCAGCAAGTAATATTTGCATCACACACATGCCAGACAATGACGATCTCCAACAAGGAAGAATTTAACCATTCCCCCTTGACATTCATACTATCACTGAATCCCCTTCTATCAACACTCTGGGAGTGACCAGAAACTGAACTAGATCAGCTATATAAATACTGTGGTCAAAAGAGCAAATAAGAGGCTGGGATTTCCATGGTAAGTAACTCACCGATTGATTCCCCAAAGCCTATCCACAATCTACAAGACACAGGCAGGGAGTTGATGGAATAGTCTCCATGGCACAGTGGTTAGCACTGCTACTTCACAGCGCCAGGGACCCGGGGTTCAATTCCAGCCTTGGGTGACTCTCTGTGTGGAGTTTGCATGTTCTACCCATATCTGTGTGGGTTTCCTCCGGGTGCTCCAGTTTCCTCCCACAGTCCAAAGATGTGCAGGTTAGTTTGACTGGCCATGCTAAATTGCCCTTTAGTGTCAGGGGGATTAGTAGGGAAAATATGGGGGGTTACGGGGGTAGCCTGGGCGGAATTGTTGTCAGTGTAGACTTGATGGGCCGATTGGCCTCCTTTTGCACTGTAGGGAGTCTATGGTTCTAAGACTTTCCTGATTGAGTGCAGCTCAAACAACATTCAAGAAGCTTGACCCCATTAGGACAAAACAGCCTGCTTGGTTGGCATCCCATCTGCCAAATTCAACATTCACTCTCTCCACCACTAACACAGTGGAAGCTGTGTGTATCATCTACAAGATGCACTACAGCAATTCACCAAGGCTTCTTTGACAGCATCTTTCAAACCCACAATCTCTACCATCTAGAAGGCCAAGGGCAGCAGGTGCATGGGAAACCTACCCCTTCAAGACACAGACCATCCTGACTTGGAAATATAATGCCATTCCTTCATTGTCTCTGGGTCAAAATTCTGGAACTCCCTCCCTGAGAGCACCGTGTGTGTATCTATATCTCAGGGAATGCAGCAGTTCAAGAAGGCAGCTCACTGCCACAAGGGAAAGTAAGGATGGATGATAAATTCTGGCCAAGTCAGTGATGCCCACATCTCATGAAAGAACTTTAAAAAAGTTTAAATCTTGGGAAGACCTGCTGCTCACAAGTTAATTGCTGCGAATGGCACTAAATTCAACAGACCTTCATTAAAAGGGGTGACACAGGACTCTCCAGCCAATGGACGAGACGTCCTTTGCCGCCATTAAATGCCACCATATGAGACATTATTGCCAATTCAGACACACAAAGGCAGGAGAAATTTCACAAAAGGAACTAATCAGAAACCATTTTTTAATGTGCTCTTGTCAACTCACTAATTGTGCCCAATAATATTTATCATCCCTGCGGGGAAACTGTAAACCAACATAATCAAACTTACTGAACTCTTGCCCAGCTGAAGAAATGATGCACAAGGTTCCCCTTTTTGTAGCTTTTACTTTAACACAAATCATAACCAATAACAAGTAAACTTGTATTAACAGGCAAATAATACTTCAAATGAAAAATAAATTTCTCTTTAAATAGTCAATACAACAGGATACATCTTACACAGCCACAAGCATCCTCATCACTCACTGCATAAATGTGGCACCATGTGCAACACGTATGAATTTTCCCTAAAGTTGAATTAATTGGCAGGTGTATTCCATCTGAGCTCCCTGGACACAGGCAGCAAATCTGCAAACTCTCTTTCACACGGTTGTGTGAGCCTTGATGGGTAGCCTTTCAAAATGCTTTTTCGATCGACCAGCCAACAATGTCAGCTTCATGATCTGCTCCTCTGAACTCAGTGCACGGGAAAACAGGTGCTCTTTGGCTTTCTAACATTTTCACCTTTCAGGAAGTGGTCTCGCCCCCGGCAGGAAAAAAGGTCAGTTATTTGATGAGTATTGCAGCTGTTTCGAGGCAGCCATGGGGGAAAAAAACAACCATGACATTACAGGAAGCTGCTAAGTTGATTGGTCAGTTAGTGCTCAGTGTGAGGGACAATGTGTGAAATCTAGTGTCTGGAATAAGGGAAAGCCAGGGCCTATATAGTAAGGTAATCCAAGTAATCCAAAATAGAATAGCGATAATGCAAGAGAAGTACAGTTAAGATGATGCAGGACAACTCAGTCGAATGGAATTCGTGTCCTGTAATATGTGGGAAGTCATGGACACTACAAGTATCCTAAATGACCATAGGTTCAGGAAGTGCTGCCAGCTGCAGAAACCTGAGCTCCTGGTTTCAGAGCTTGAGCAGCGGTGCGAGTCACTGTGGCACATCCACAAGGCTGAGAGCTATACGGATAGCACATTCAGAGAGGTGGTCACATGGCCACTTAAGAGCCTGGAAGCAGAGAGGGAATGGGTGACCACCGGACAGTCCAAGAGAACTAGGCAGGGTAGTGTAGGAGTCCCTTGGAGTCCCACTCAGAAATCGGTTTTCCATTTTGGAAGCTGGTTCCTCAGATGAGTGCAGCAAGAGCCAGGTTTGTGGCACCATGAGCCGCTCAGTTGTACAGGAAGAGAAGAAGAAGAAGGGATGAGCAATAGTGATTGGGGTTTTGTTAGTTAGGGAACAGACAGGCATTTCTGTGGCCGTAGACGTGACTCCAGGATGGTATGTTACCTCCCTGTTGCCAGGGTCAAAGATGTCACAGAGTGGCTGCAGGACATTCTTCTAAGGGAGGGTGAACAGACAGAGATCATGGTCCACATTGGTACCAATGACAGGTAGGAAGGGAAATGGGGACTTGAAATGAGAATTTAGGGAGCTAGGTAGAAGATTAGCAAGCAGCACCTCAGATGTAGTAATTTCTGGAATATTCCAACTGCTATGTGCAAGTGAGTACAGAAATAGGAGGTGAAGACAGATGAATGTGTGGCTGGAAAGATGGTACAGGAGGGAGGGCTTTAGATTCCTGTGACACTGGGACTGGTGCTGGGGGAGAAGGCACATGTACAAACTAGATGGCTGGCTCAAGGCAGGGCAAGACTGAGTGTGAAATATTGTTGGGTGCAAGGTGTTCAGAAAAAAATGGAAAGGAAGGAAAGGGGGAGGGATAGCGCTATTGGTTAAGGAGAACATTGCTGTGCTAGAGAAAGAGGATGTCCCTGAGGGTTCAAGGACAGAATCAATTTTGCTAGAGCTAAGGGACAAGAAGGGTGCAACTATATTGCCCGATATAGTCGATAGATTGCCAACTAGTGGGATGGATGTAAAAGAACAAATGTGCAGGGAAATTACAGAGGAATGCAAACATTATAGAGTCGTTATAATGGGGAACTTTAATTACCCAAATGTAGACTGGGACAGTGGCAAAGGGTGGAGAGGGGCAAATATTCCCAGACTGTGTACAGGACAATTTTCTATAGCAGTATTTGTCCAGTTCAACAAGAAAGGATGCATTGTTGGACCTGGTTCTTTGAAATGAGGTGGGCCAAGTAGACCAAGTGTCAGTGGGGAACATTTAGGAGACAGTGATCATTGTAATGTAAAGTTCAGGATGATGATAGAAAAAGATAATTGGTAACCCTGTGTAAAAATAATTCACTTGGGGTAGAGCCAACTTCAATGGGGCAAGAACAGAGCTGGGCTGGTTAGATTGGAACAAAATATTGGCATGAGAATAGTAGCTGAACAATGGGCTACCTTCAAAACAGAAATGGTCTGGACACAGTCAAAGTATATTCCCCTAAAAGGGAAAGGTATGGCAAACAATCCAAAGCTCTCTAAATGTAAAAAGAGATTGAAATTAAGATAAGAAAGAAAAAGCATTCCCATGACAGGTGTCAGGTACAGAGCACAATTGTGAACTAAGAGGAATACAGGAGGTTCAGAGGGGAGGTGAAAAAGCACATTGGAGGCATTATAAGAAAAGATTGGTAGCTAACATAAATGGGAATCACAAAATCTCTGATAGACATATAAATAATAAAAGACATGTAAAAAGATGAGTTGAGTTGATTAGGGACCTAAAAGTTAATTTATAAATGGAGGCTGGGGGCATGGCTGAGGTATTAAATGAATTCTTGCACCAATCTTCACCAAGGAGGTAGAAGCTACCCAGAACATGGTGACAGATGAGGAAACTCTGTCCCTAGAAGGGTTCAAAATGGATACGGAGAAAGAATTGAATAGATTGTCGGTACTGAAAGTTGACAATGTACCAATGTAGGTAGAAAATTAGCAAGCAGCACCTCAGATGTAGTAATCTCTGGAATATTCCAACTGCCATGTGCAAGTGAGTACAGAAATAGAAGGCAAAGACAGATGAATGTGTGGCTGGAAAGATGGTACAGGAGGGAGGGCTTTAGATTCCTGTGACACTGGTGCTGATGCTGGGGGAGAAGGCACATGTATTGGGATCAGGTGCAACAAAGAATATTGAAGGAAGTGAGAATGGACAATGCAGGGACACTGGCCATAATCTTCCAATCTTCTCTAGCCTCGGGGGAGGTGCCAGAGGACTGGACAATTGAAAATGTAACACCCTTATTCAAAAAAGGTTGCAAAGATCACCCTAGTGATTATACGCTGGTCAGTTTACATCAGTGGTGGGCTAGCTTCTCAAAACAATTGCTCAGGATAGAATTAGTAATCACATGGAAAAATGTGGGTTGGTTAGGAAGGACCAGCATGGATTTCTAAATGAGAAATTGTGTTTAACTATCTTGCTGGAGTTTTTGAGGAAGGAACAGAGAGGGTTGATGAGGGTAATGCTGTTGATGTGGTGTACATGGACTGTTATAAGGCATTTGATACAATGGGCCCGATTTTACCATTGCGTTGCGCTTGTTTTTGGGCACGAAAACTTGGTAAAGTTGGGTGTGAGGCAAATCGCGCAATCCGCACCCCTGTCCACTTTACCAAGGCCCGAAAATGGCCTCAATCAGAACTGTGCCTGAAACGGGCGCGACGTCAATTTAAATGCATTTGCATAAATTTAAATTGACTTAATGGGCAAGACGCCCAATCTTACCTGCATTTCCCCCTTTACCATCGCGTTCGCCTGTCCAGATTCGGCACGAAACAGACCTGCTCAGCAAAGTTCTGTTTAGGGTGCTCCAGCTTCTGAAGAGGTACTTTCAGAGATCCTAGCGACTCTCTGACTCAGATCGGTGGCGGAGGTGGTGGGGGTGGGGGGGGGGGGGGTGCGGGGGGGACAGGGGGAGGGTGGCAGGCCAGATGTATCTCTGGTGGGTGGGGGGGGGTGGGGAGAAGGGAGGCCTGATCATTCTCTGGTTGGGGGGGTTGGGGGAGGAGGGAGGGCCAGTTCATTCTTTGGTGGGGGGAGGGGGAAAGTAACCAGATGGTTCTCTGGTGGGGTGGGAGGGGAGGAGGAGGCCGGATCACTCTCTGGTGGTCGGGGGAGGGAGGCCAGATGGATCTCTGGTGGGAGGGGGGGGTGGAGGAGGGAGGCCTGGTCATTCTCTGGTGGGGGGGGAAGGTAACCAGATGGTTCTCTGGTGGGGTGGGAGGGGAGGAGGGGGGCGGGAGGGGCGGGAGTAGGGGGGTCTGCTGCCACTCTGCGGGCGATCGGTGGGGGGGGAAGGGGGCAAGGGGTCACGATCGGTCTGGGTAGCGGGGGGGGGTTGGGTGGATAAGGGGGACAGTTATGTTGTGGGGGTAGGGTGATATCTGTGGGGGCCATGCGCAGTTGGAGGCTCCGATTTGAGCAGCAGCATTTCAGGCGCGATAAGTCCCGTCCACAGCACAATTCAAACTCGTGATTTTTTTTTTCAGGCTAAGTGTGTATGGGGGCGCCTGAGAGCAGGTTTCCAAGTCGGATCTGAATTGCGCCCAGATTCAGCACTTAAAAACAAAATTGTAAAATAGCCTCCAATGTCACACAATAGACCTGTGAGAAAAGTTACAACTCATTGAATAAAAGGAACAGTAACAATATGGATACAAAATTGACTAAATAATAGGAAGCAGAGAGTAATGGTTGATAAACTTTTTTGGGGCTGGAGAAAAGTTTGCAGTGGTGTTCTACAGGGGTCAGTATTGGGACCCTTGCTTTTCCTGATGTATCGTCATAATCTAGATCTTGGTGTGCGGGGGACAATTTCAAAGATTGCAGATGACGCAAAACTTGGAAGTATTGTAAACTGTGAAGAGGATGGTGCCGAAATTCAAGAGACAAGTTAGTGGAGGAGGCAGATTGATGACTGATGAAGTTCAGTGTGGAGAAGTGTAAAGTGATGCATTTTGATAGGAAAAACATTGACAGACATTGCAAAATAAGGGGTAAAATTCTTAAGGAGGTGCAGGAGCAGAACAGGTGGAGAACAGATAATAAAGCACATCATATTCTGGGCTTTATTAATAGGGGCATGGAGTGCAAGAGCAAGGAGGTTATGTTGTACTTATACATGACACTAGTTGCACCTCAACTGGAATATTATGTACAGTTCTGGGCACCATACCATTGGGAGGATTTAGAACAAAGAACAATGAACAAGGAAATTACAGCACGGGAACAGGCCCTTCGACCCTCCAAGTCTGCACTGACTATGCTCCTTGATTTGATTTGATTTATTACTGTCACATGTACTAGTACACAGTGAAAAGTATTATTTCTTCTGCGCTATACAGACAAAGCATACTGTTCATAGAGAAGGAAAGGAGAGGGTGCAGAATGTAATGTTACATTCATAGCTTGGGTGTAGAGAAAGATCAACTTAATGCAAGGTAGCTCCATTCAAAAGTCTGATGGCAGCAGGGAAGAAGCTGATTTTGAGTTGGTTGGTACGTGATCTCAGACTTTTGTATCTTTTTCCCGATGAACGAATGTGGAAGAGAGTATGTCCAGGGTGTGTGGGTCCTTGATTATGCTGGCTTCTTTTCCGAGGCAGCGGGAAGTGTAGACTATGTCAATAGATAGGAGGCTGGTTTGAGTGATGGACTGGGCTTCATTCACGACCTTTTGTAGTTTCTTGTGGTCTTAGACAGAGCAGGAGCCATACCAAGCTGTGATAGAACCAGAAAGAATGCTTTCTGTGGTGCATCAGTAGAAGTTGGTGAGAGATGTAGCAAATTTCTCTCCTGAGAAAGTAGAGGTGTTGGTGGACTTCCTTAACTATAACGTCTGCATGGAGGGACCAGAAGAGGTTGTTGGCGATCTGGACACCTAAAGACTTGAAGCTCTTGACCATTTCTACTTCATCTCCATTGATGTAGACAGGGGCATGCCCTCCACTATGCCTCCTGAAGTCCTTGACTATCTCCTTTGTTTTGTTGACATTGAGGGAGAGATTATTGTTGTCATACCAGTTCACCAGATTCTCTATCTCTTTCCTGTACTGTATATTGTCCTTGTTTGCAATCTGACCCACAACGGTGGTGTCATCAGCAAACTTGAAAATCGAGTTGGAGGGGAATTTGGCCATACAGTCAAAGGTGTATAAGGAGTATAGTAAGGGGCTGAGGATACAGCTTTGCGGAGCACCAGCGTTGAAGATGATCGTGGAGGAGGTGTTGTTGCCTATCCTTACTGACTGCAGTATGTGGGTTGCGAAGTCTAGGATCCAATTGCAGAGGGAGGAGCCGAGTCCCAGGCTATGAAGTTTGGAGATGAGTCTCGGAGGAATAATGGTGTTAAAGGCTGAGCTATGAATAGGAGTCTGACGTAGATGTCTTTAATATCGAGGTGTTTCAGGATTGAGTGTAGGGAGATGGTGTCTGGGTGGACCTGTTGCGGCGATAGGCAAACTGTAGTGGATCCAGGCAGTCTGAATGTCTGAGGCAGATGTGAATGCATTGAAGAAGTGTACAAGAATGGTTCCAGGGAGGAAAAACTTCAGTGACGAGGATAGATTGGAAAAGTTGGGACTATTCTCTTTGGAGACAAGATGGCTAAGAGGAGATTTGATAGATATGTTCAAAATCATGAGGGGGCTGGACAGAGTTGATAGGGAGAAACTGTTGCTCCTTAAAAGGATCAAGAGTGAGAGGGCACAGATTTAAAATGATTTGCAAAGGAAGCAAATGTGATGTGAGAAAAAGCTTTTCACACAGCGAGTGGTTTGGGTTTGAATACACAGTCTGGAAGTGAGGTGAGGGCAGGTTCAATTGACACATTCAGTAGGGTATTAGATGATTACTTGAAGAGAAACAATGCACAGGTGTATGTGAAAAAGGCAGGGGAATAGCACTAAGTCATGATGCTTGTTTGGAGAGCCGGTGCAGACATGATGGGCCAAATGGCCTCCTTCTGTGCCATAACAATTCTGTGATACAAACTCTCAGCTCTTTTGCTTGCCTGAGCTTTTTGCACCATCTTTTAGGATTCAGTTCCTTTTGGCTCATTTGTACAATCTTTCCCCAAGAGTTCCTGGAATTCTACTTTTCTTTTTACTGACAAACAAAATACTGATCTTTTCATAAAGACCTTTAGTTGGCTTTACCTCACATGAATTCTGTGCTCCTCTTTCTGTCTCTGTCAGCTTTCTCTTTGTGTCTGCATTTCTGTGCTGATTGCCTTCTGCTTACAGCTCTCCTTTATCTTACAATTCTCCTTTGTATCTGCCAGCCAGCCTCACGACCTCTGGTCTTATATTCCTTCCTGTTGATACTACTTCCAGTTCAAGGATTGCCAAGTCAAATGGACAAGTATTTCTTATTCAAGACGATTACAATTTCCCTTTGCAATTAAGGAAATCCCTTTTAAACATTCTTAAAAAAAATAACCGGTTCCCTAGACATTGTAAAGAAATTACAAATTTTCCCTGCGCTACTCCTTCTCAGCCAAAGGTCATCACACTTTTTAAAATGATAAATATTAACTTCCCAAATATACGTTAGCAACAAATGTCCTTATGAATCTCTGAGACTCAACAAAATGTATGATGCAGAATATTTCAACATCTTTATCTCAGGAGACCAAATTTTTAACCTTCTGAACACTTTCTACTGTTCTATAAAGATGCAAACGCCACTTTCAACAGTCGGAAATTCATTTTCTCATTTTCAGTCCTTCCTGTTCTTTTGGAAGCAGCCGCTTTAGACTAGGGTACACGTCAATACTTTATCTAAATGGCTGCTCATCCTTTGTTAGCCTAGACTGTCAGTGGAAGCATCCCAGCTGAACCTACTTGTGTTGTTTCCTCATATTCACACCTGCACTGTAGCCCCCATTCTCTAAATCGCATTCTGTGCAAGTCTGGCTTCCCAAATCCAAAATTTCCAATTCAGCCTGTAGGACTGACAATTTTCCTTCGATAGTCAAAGGTGCTGAGGCCAATTGCAGAATCCCTCACCTGATAATCGGCTGTATTAACCAAATTCAAATTATGTAGGACCATTGCAGCAAGCACAAAGATATGTTCAACCTATTTAGCGATGGACATAGTTATCAGAGGTGATAGGCAGATGTTTGAATCCTCTTTGCACCCAGTCAACCAGAGTCTTAGAAAAAGAATTCATAGAAAAATAAAGCCGAGGAGGAGGCCATTCAGCTCATGACACCGATTCTAACTTTCTGAATAACTGCAGATATACCCCTGCTCTTTCCTCATAGTCGTGGAACTGAAAATTATGATTGATGTTGCTTCCACGAACATTTCAGAGGCCTGAATTCCAGGTCATAACTCACTGTATGCAAAACAAAATTCCTGGTCATACTGTGGCTTTTTTGCCAATTATCTTAAACCTGTGTCATCTGGATACCAATCCTCCTGCCAGTGGTTGGCACGGTGGCACAGTTTTTAGCACTGTGCCTCATAGCGCCAGGGACCCGGGTTCGATTCCTGGCTTGAGTCACTGTCTGTGCGGAGCTTGTATGTTTCCCTCGTGTCTGCATGGGTTTCCTCCGGGTGCTCCGGTTTCTTCCCACAGTCTGAAATACATGCTGGTTAGGTGTATTCGCCATGCTAAACTCTCCCTCAGTGTACCCGAACAGGTGCCTGAGTGTGGCGACTAGGGGATTTTCACAGTAACAGTGTTATTGTAAGCCTATTTGTGACAGTAACAAATAAACTTAAACTTAAACTTTAAACAGTGAAAATAGGTTTCCCCTAACTATTCTATCAAAACCCCTTCACTATTTTGATCACATCTGTCAAATCCCATTACAACTCTCTCTGCAACAAGCGGCACGTCCCCAGTTTCTCCAGTCTCTCCACATAGCTCAGCCTCTGTATCATGCTAGTAAATCTTCTCTGCAACCCCCTCCCTCCTCTCTGTATTCAGTTTTATCTGCCTCTTCTCTGCCCATTCCACCAGCCTGCCTATGCTCTCTTGATGTTTACCGCGATCCCCATCATTGGTCACAATACTACTTACTTTTATATAATCTGCAAATTTTCAAATTGTGCCCTATGCAGCCAGGTCTACATCATTAATACATGGCTAGAAAAGCAGGCATCTTAGTACAGACCTTGGGGAACCCCACTCTATAATTTCCCTCCAGACCAAAAAACACTACTCTCTGTTCCTTGTCACTCAAGTCAATTTTGTATCCATGGAGCTACTGCCTCTTTCATTCCATGAGCTTTGCCAACAAGCCTGCTATGTGAAACTGCGTAAGAAGTTTAACAACACCAGGTTAAAGTCCAACAGGTTTATTTGGTAGCAAAAGCCACACAAGCTTTCGAGGCTCTAAGCCCCTTCTTCAGGTGAGTGGCTCACCTGAAGAAGGGGCTTAGAGGCTCGAAAGCTTGTGTGGCTTTTGCTACCAAATAAACCTGTTGGACTTTAACCTGGTGTTGTTAAACTTCTTACTGTGTTTACCCCAGTCCAACGCCGGCATCTCCACATCATGTGAAACTGCAGCAAGTGCTTTTAGGAAGTCTATATATATCACAACCACATTACCCTGATCACCTTCTCTATTATCTCATCAAGCCAGTTAGTTAACCACAAAAACAAATGTATGTTGGGTTTTCTTAATTAATCCATACATGTCCAACTGACATTAATTTTGTTCCACATTATCATTTCTAAAAACTTTCTTACCACTGAGGTTAAACTGATTGGCCTGTAGTTACTAGGCTTTTGCTGACACAGTTTTTTTGAACAGGGGTCTAACATTTGCAATTTTCCTGGTCTCTGGCACTAACCTAAGACGAATTGAAAAATTGTGGCCAGTTCCTCTGCAATTTCTCACCCAATCCTGGTTACTTATTACCTTTAATCACAGCTAGACTATCTGATAAATCCTCTTTATTAATCTTAGTCCATCGTCCGTCTTAACTATTTCTTCTGTCCCTATTTCTTCTTTCATCTTGACTCGCCTCCCACCACCATGAATAAAATTTTTTTTAGTGTCACAGGTAGGCTTACATAAACACTGCAACAAAGTTACTGTGAAAATCCCCTAGTCGCCACATTCAGGCACCTATTCGGGTACATTGAGGGGGAATTTAGCATGGCCAATGCACTTAACCAGCATATCTTTTTTTTGGACTGTGGGACGAAACCGGAAAACCCGGAGGAAATCCGTGCAGACACGGGGAGAATGTGTAGACTCCGCGCAGAGAGTGACCCAAGTTGGGAATCGAACTGTGAGGCAACAGTGGTAACCAGTGTGCCAGACCCTACAGCTCCACTCCTCCTTTTACCATCCTTCCATTATTTATATGGATATGGAATACTTTTGGCTTTCCTTTTGTATTAGCTGCCATTTTCTTCTCAAGCTCTCTTTGCTTCTCTTAATTATTTTTTTCAATTTCCCTTAGAACATTCTATATTTATTCTGGTTCTAAACTGTGTTATCCACCTGGCATCTCTCTTATGCACCTTTTTTCTGTGTCATCCATCTCTTTTGTTATCCAAGTAGCTCTGAATTTGTCCTCC
Organism: Mustelus asterias; assembly: GCF_964213995.1. Classification (NCBI taxonomy): domain Eukaryota; kingdom Metazoa; phylum Chordata; class Chondrichthyes; order Carcharhiniformes; family Triakidae; genus Mustelus; species Mustelus asterias. The sequence continues at coordinate 81,215,681 of NC_135810.1, forward strand.
TGCTTCCCCCTCCTGGGAATGTACCTGGACTTACCCAAACTATCTCTTCTTTAAAGCAAGCCCATTATTCCATGTCAACCTTTTGTTCAAATTTATTTGGCTCGATCCATTCTCATTCCATTGAAATTAGCTATCTGCCAATTAATTATTCCTATTCACGATTGCTCCTTGTCCTTTTCCATAGCTAGCCTAAACGTTATTATTCTATGATCACTATTACCTGAATGCTCCCCCACTGACACTTGATCCACTTGACACACCCCATTCCCCAGAACAAGATCCAGCTCCTTCCTCATTGGACTGGAAACATACTGATCTCGAAAACTCTCCTGAACATATTCTTGAAAGTCTTGCCTCTTTCTGCCCTTCACACTACTACTATCCCAATCCATATTAGGGCAACTGAGGTCCCCAATTATAATTATAATTGGTGTACCTCTTTGTAATTTCCTTGCAAATTTGTTCCTCTCTATCTTTCTCACTAGTTTGCACCTGATAGAACACACTCAGTAGTGAAATGGTTCCATTATTGTCTCTTGATCGATTGATATAAAGCCTGTCCTTGATTCCCCCAGAATGTCCTCTCCCTCCAGCACTGCAAGGGCCTCCTTAATCGATATTGACAGCTTTCCTCCATTCTTTTCTTAATACCTTGCTTCCAGGAATATTTAGCAGCAGTTCCAGTCACACCTATATTATAATAGGAATAGATTCCCAATTAGAGCTGGATAGCATCTGCAATTGGACAAGTCATTAGAAGATGGAATTCAGTTTAGACACATGCAGAATAGTGGCAATGGCAGGGAACATGGGATCTGACGTTGATAAGGTTGGATATTTGATCAATCCAATCACTGTGGAACAGCAACAAGCAAACCAAATGGGCTGTTTGGTAATATTAAAGACAAAATACTGCAGATGTTGGAAATCTGGAATACTAACATAAAGTGCTGGTGGTACTCAGCAGGTAAAGCAGCATCTGTGAAGAGAAAACTGTTAATATGCTGAATTTTAACTTGCAGATCCACTCACGGCAGTGAAGGCACGCAGGGCATTGGGGATCTGAACATTTCAATCACACAAGTGACTCTTTAACTTGGTCATGGTATTTACATCTGACTCCTGGGTTTACTGAGCAATTAGAGCAGGTGGGCTTGATAATGACACAGGTCAGGGTGTTTCAGCTCCATGATCAAGAAAGAATCTGCAAGGGTCAGAATTGCCAAAGTGTCAAAACAGAGGCAGGAACTTCACAACTCTCGTCTCAACTTGAAAAGGCTCAGTTCTCAGATACATCCCGGGGTGCCATGCTGTTAGCTGTAAGAACCCGCAGGGAGATTCTGTTTCTCACAAGCAGGTGGAGAGAATAGAGAGCAGCCTTAGAAAACAAGCAGATGTAGCTGGAACTGACAAACAAGATCAGCAGCAGAAGTGGAGTGCCAAAATGGATTCTAATCTTAGCCCCATTTTGGGAATATTTCAGATCAGGGTATACTCCTCGGATGATTACTCCCACTTAAAGTTGAGAAAGACAGACCCCACAGACATATAAATAGGTCTGAAGAACTGATTGAGCTCTTCCTGAAGGAAAGGAACCACCATAGATGTTTACCATCCTCCAGATAGCCTTTTAAATAAGTTTTAGCTAGATTATAAGGAGCTGGATATCATAAGTGTCTAGGCGTGCATAAGTGTCTCTCTTCAGCAATGCACCTCTCCATGAAAGAGTATACCGAGATGGGTTTTGAGTTTGGACACAGAAGACTATATGAGACAATATATTTTCTAAATTACAAAGAAGTTTATTAAATAACTTAACATTCAATTCACTTTTGATGGCAATCCAATCGCAACATTAACAGTTCTAGGAAAGGTAAGTATAATCTTGTTTCTAAAAGTGAACTAGATCTTAAGTCTAAATGTTACAGAGTTATATTTCAGGTGCCCATCAATTTTCAAGGTAGTATTTATTGTAAATCCCCGAGTAGAATGCTATTGAGTCTTGCGAGATACCTTTATCCCAGTTAAGGGGAAAACCAGCATTGCTACACTGTAGTAGCATTCCTTTACCTGAGAGATGCTGGGGTGAAGAGAATAAATCTAAAAAAAACTTGCTGTGTGGTATGAATATTCATACCCTCAAAGGATTAAACCAACAGAAAGCATGTTGAGCACTTATGGACAACATCATTTGTGTTTTGTCAACATCCTTCAATCAAACAGGATAGTGAGAGGTCACTTAGTTTGCAGGATTCAGCTTGACAGCTTATTTAGGGTCATCTATAAGGTTATCCGGTTAGATTGTGGAATCTTACAATTTATCAATGTCTTGCTGAGATGATGTAAAAGCCAGTTCCTATTTTTCCAGAGTGGCCTCATGTTCGAGGATATGCCACAGGATATTGGTATACGATTATACTCAGATAAATTTACAAACTTTTTGAACATTTGTCCAGCAGATAAATTCTGCTTTAAATTTGAAACATGCTTTTAATTTTTAAACCCCGACTTCATAGGAGAATCGCTATTTTAACCTTGCAACTCCTAATTTTTAGTTAGATTCGCTTATAACTTCATATTTATATTTGAATTCCTTCACAATACCTGTTCATAGATGTATTGCCACAAGAGCTTTAATGACCTGAACAGGCAGGAAAGGTGAGTGACAGGTCACATGCATGTACAAATCCCCGCACTCTGTTTTTTCAACTTTCTTCAGCATATCTTTCCTCAGACTAGCAGACTTTGCAGGTGCATCATCCTTCTGTTGAGATACCTACTCACAACTCCATTTGATCAGCCCACCACTGACTTGCCATCATCTCATTTCAATCTCACACACATCCCTACAGTTATCCCCCACAGTAATAGTTCTTCCAATCTCTTCAAATGTTCCACTGTTCACACTTAGATGTATTTTCTTCCTCTCTTCATTGAAGAGAGAACAGAATGCCAGGGAGAGGCAGAGAACCAAAATTGGCCCTCCTGTCATAGTTACCTTGATTGCTATAGTGGAGGAGGTGGATAAATAAACCAGTTCTTAGCATGCCTGGCATTGGCAATAGAATGATCGAGGTCTCCCAACTATCTGGCGACAGAGCCAAATACAACACAGCCACATGGCAGACGACCAATATTCCCTCTAAGCTGCAGAGATATGCAGTCCAGAAATTCCCACACAAGTTGCACAATAATTGACCCCTTTAAGTTACTGTCTATGCATGGCTGCAGAAAATATTCAATTGGCCAATGCAGTGTTTTTTTAACATTCGTTCATGGGATGTGGGTGTCACTGGCTGGGCCAACATTTATTGCCTTTCCCCAAATGCCCTTGAACTGAGTAGCTTGCTAGGCCATTTCAGAGGACAGTTAAGAGTCAACCACATTGCTTAGGGTCTGGAGTCACATGTCGGTTAGGCCAAATAAGGATGGCATCTCCTTCCCTAAAGGACATTAGTGAACCAGATTGTTTTTTTCCCAAAAACTAGAGGTGGGCAATAAATGCTGGCCAGCAACGCCCATGTCCCACGAATGAATTTTAAAAAGTGCCAAAAAATGTCTGACTATCTTTGCGACAGTGTTTAGGGGTCCTTTTAAACGTCATTGCTGTGTGCCAGTCTGTTGCAGTTGAATATCATCACAGGGCCTGAACTGAGCATTAGGTTTTCAATGGCCATGGCCTACCGTTAATTTCAGATGCATTCGCTAGATGCCTGCTGAACAGCTCAATCTGACACGGTAGGTGGCACATTGCTGGGCATTGAATATTGAAGACTAAGGTAACGGTTTTGCACTTGTGAGATAGGTGAAGCCATATGAAATTTCCCAGCTAAATTATTTTGAGTATGCACCCACCCTCAAAACTATAACGTGCTACCCGACCTGTTGAGTGTTTCCAGCATTTTCTGTTTCTGTTCCACCCTCCCCACTGTTCTTGGACTCTCTTCAACTGAGGATTTCCTGAGGAAATCCTTCAACTGAGGATTTATTTTGAATAAGGGTTATGGCTAAGGTGTTAATATAGTGGTATGATGGGTAAGGATGTAAATCAGAGCCTGGAATAAAACCACAATGTTGCGGATCAATGTCTGAATGCTCCGTCAAAAATATTTTCTGACGCTGAATTCAGTGTGGAATTTGAAAGCACATTTCACACACTGTAAAGGTTTGAAACTGCAAGATGCACATTTGGAAACAAAGTAAAACTGATGTTCTCATCTTTTTTGTAATATTTCAAAAATAGCATTCTTTCACAGAACATTGCCCTGGTGATGATTTTGCCAGAAACATTGACTGACTTGTTAAAATTCTCAACAGAAGAAGTTAATTCTTAAAAGCTTTCGCTAGCTCCATCAAGAACATGCTTAATTGTGTCACCTGTAACTGACCCGTCCTATTCAACCTAAATCCAGATCTGGAGAAAATGAAATGTGGTCTCTCCCCTGACCGCGTTTTCAGACAATAACTATCATTTCCTGAGCGGCTGCAGCTTTATTGTAGTTAGTTAAATTGGCAATTCTTCATGTGTGAGTGTGGGAATATTGATCGGGTCTGTTAGTGTCAGAGGTCTTCAGAGCGGAATCCAAGCCTTTAATGAAATCCTTACTCACCCATCCACCACCCGCCCATCCAATTTTCACCCATCCATCCACTCACCTACTCACTCACCGCTCCAACCCACCTACCCAGTGTGGTGAACCATCGTTGGTTACCACTGTGGGGTTATTCTAATGTTGCTGTTGGGTTAGGGTGTTGACACTGTGGGGTTGTTATAATGTTGTTGTTGGGCTAGGGTGTTTACACTGTGGGATTAATATACCTGTGGTGGATGCTGTTATGGCACATCCCAGTCGGGCCCCGCCTCCTGGGAGAGGTATAAGACCCTCTGCTCAGGCGGGACCCCTCCAGTCTGGAATGGTGTACTCGTGTTTAGATAGTTCCATTGTTTGTCAATAAAAGCCTTCAATTACTGAAGCCTTGTACCTCGTGCTTGATTGTCGCGCATCAATTTTATTGACAAACACGAAACTCTCAACAGAAAAGAGAGTATGGAGCAAATGCTAAAACCAGAGCGTCTGACGCTGGATCCACGTGCGGTCGGCGCCTCTAACACCTTCGACCACTGGCTGAAGTGTTTCGAGGACTACCTGGCAGCCTCTGCAGCAGTTACTACGGATAACGACAGACTCCAGGTCCTCCATGCGAGGGTAAGCGACACTGTCTACCTCGCGATTCGGGCGGCCACCACTTACCCGAGGGCCCTCGAGCTCTTGAAAAAGCGATACACGAGACCTCCCAACGAGATCCACGCTTGTTACCTCCTCGCTACACGACGTCGGCAGTCGGGCGAAACCATGGAGGACTACGCCAATGAGCTCTTGCAGCTTGCCAGGGGCTGCGACTGCAAAGCTGTGTCGGCTGAGCAGTACATGTACGACCTCGCCCAAGATGCGTTTGTGGCAGGGGTAGGGTCCTCGTACATCCGGCTCAAGCTGTTGGAGAAAGGGAATCTCAACCTGACCCAAGCGATGGAGATGGCTGAAATGCTGGAGGCGGCGTCGAAAAGCTTGGCTCTGTATCCAGAGGACCACGTGGAGACAACGTGGCAGGAGCAGTCACAAATCCCTCCTCGCCCCACGGGCTCGCGCTCCCATATCGACCCGACGACGGCGGCAGCCCCAGGTGGCCCGCGGTGCTATTTTTGCGGAGGAGCCAAGCATCCACGGCAACAGTGTCCTGCTAAAACGGTGACCTGCAATCAATGCGGTAAAAAGGGGCACTACGCGAAAGTCTGCAGATCGAAGCCCAAGAACGGCAGTGCAGCCTGTGACCCTCCAGAACGGAGATCATCTCCATCGGCGTCGCAGTACCCACGAGGTCCGACCACGTGCGAGCCCAGGACGACGCCATTGTGGCTGGCGGAGGAGGAGGATGACCACCAGGAGTCGCTACGCTTGGCGCCCTCACCCATGTGCGATTCATGGGGGCGGCCATCTTGGTCGACGACGACCAGGAGCGACCAGCAGGGGTCCTCAGCATCAACCTCGGCTGCCTGCAGTGACGTCCAAGGGCCAACGGTGGCGTCGATCACCCTGGACCAGGCTAAGCATCACAGGCTTGACTGTTCAATGATGAACATTAAGGTAAATGGTCGTACTGTTTATTGTCTGTTTGACAGCGGGAGCACTGAGAGCTTTATTCACCCTGACACTGCAAAGAGGTGTGGACTCCGGGTTCTACCTGCCAAACAGACAATTTCTATGGCATCACGGTCCCGGTCTGTACCGATCCAAGGACGTTGTGTGGTAACTCTGGAAGTGCAGGGCACAATTTACGAGCGATACAGGCTCCTTGTGTTGCCGCATCTTTGCGCGCCAATTCTCCTCGGACTAAACTTTATGGTCCACATGAAGAGTGTGATCCTACAGTACGGTGGGCCACTCCCTTCGCTGGCAGTAGGGAATCAGCCGCAGCCTCCAAATCGTCCAAAGCGCCCCGCATGCAATCTTTCCACACTAAAGATCACCACACCCTCTTTATTTAAGAATCTGGTACCAGGCTGCAAGCCCATCGCTACTAAAAGTAGGCGTTACAGCGCTGAAGACCGGATCTTCATCAGATCTGAGGTTCAGCGGCTCCTCAAAGAAGGGATCATACAGTCCAGCGTTAGTCCATGGAGAGCACAGGTCGTGGTGGTTAAGAGCGGGAACAAACCCCGGATGGTCATCGACTACAGTCAGACCATTAATCGTTATACGCAGCTGGATGCGTATCCTCTCCCGCGCATATCTGATATGGTCAATCAGATTGCGCAGTACCGGGTGTTCTCCACCATAGACCTTACGTCCGCCTACCACCAACTCCCCATCCGCCCAGAGGACCGACAATACACGGCTTTTGAGGCGGATGGTCGTCTGTATCAGTTTCTTAGGGTTCCATTTGGTGTCACCAATGGGGTCTCGGTCTTCCAGCGTGCTATGGACCGAATGGTGGACCAGAACGGGTTGTGGGCTACCTTCCCGTACCTGGATAATGTCACCATCTGCGGCCATGACCAGCAGGACCATGACACAAACCTCCAGAACTTTCTGCGCACTGCGTCTCGCCTGAATCTGACCTATAACAGGGAGAAGTGTGTATTCCGTACGCGCAGGTTAGCTATCCTGGGATACGTGGTGGAAAACGGGGTCATTGGCCCTGATCCAGACCGTATGCGCCCCCTTACTGAACTTCCCTTGCCCGCTAGCGCAAAAGCACTGAGGAGATGCCTCGGCTTCTTCTCTAATTATGCGCAGTGGGTCCCCAACTACGCGGACAAAGCCCGTCCGCTCATCAAGTCCACGACTTTTCCACTCACGCCAGAGGCCCAATTGGCCTTCAAGGCTTTGAAAAGCGACATTGCGAAAGCCACGATGCACGCGGTGGATGAATCCATCCCTTTTCAGGTGGAAAGTGATGCATCTGATTTCGCCCTGGCCACCACACTAAACCAGGCAGGCAGGCCCGTTGCGTTTTTTTCCCGCACCCTTCAAGGTCCCGAAATTCGGCATGCAGCGGTGGAGAAGGAGGCCCAGGCCATTGTGGAGGCCGTCAGACACTGGCGCCATTACCTGGCGGGGAAGCGGTTCACCCTGATCACGGATCAGCGATCCGTGGCGTTTATGTTCAATAATACGCAGAGGGGCAAGATCAAGAATGACAAGATCTTGCGGTGGAGAATTGAGCTCTCCACCTATAATTACGATATTATGTATCGTCCAGGGAAACTCAATGAGCCCTCGGATGCCCTCTCGCGCGGAACATGCGCTACCATGCAGGAGGACCGCTTGAACGCCCTCCATAATGATCTGTGCCATCCTGGGGTCACTCGGCTCTACCACTTCATCAAAGCCCGCAACCTGCCCTACTCGGTGGAGGATGTCAGGTCAGTAACAAGAAGCTGTCGGATTTGCGCGGAATGCAAACCGCACTTTTACCGACCTGACCGGGCACAATTGGTCAAGGCCACTCGCCCCTTTGAGAGGCTGAGTGTGGATTTTAAGGGCCCCCTTCCCTCAACAGACCGGAACGTGTACTTTCTTAACATCATAGATGAGTACTCCCGGTTCCCGTTTGTTGTCCCCTGTGCGGACACGTCGACTGCCACGGTGATCAAGGCATTCCGTGATCTTTTTACCCTGTTCGGGTACCCCTGCTATATACATAGCGACAGGGGCTCGTCGTTCATGAGTAACGACTTGAGGCAATTCCTGCTCTCATACGGGATTGCCTCTAGTAGAACCACGAGTTACAACCCAGGGGCAACGGACAGGTGGAGAGAGAGAATGCTACAGTCTGGAAGGCTGTCCTATTGGCGCTGAAGTCCAAAGGCCTTCCAGTCTCCCATTGGCAGGAGGTCCTTCCAAATGCGCTTCACTCCATTCGCTCCCTCCTGTGTACGGCAACCAATGCTACTCCCCACGAGAGGATGTTCTCATTCCCTCGGAAGTCGTCCTCGGGGATATCTTTACCAGCCTGGTTGACGTACCCAGGACCCGTCCTTCTGCGGCAACATGTAAGGGCCCGCAAGTCCGACCCCTTGGTCGAACCGGTCCACCTCCTCCACGCCAACCCTCAGTATGCCTATGTGGCATATCCTGACGGGCGAGAGGACACAGTCTCGATCCAAGACCTGGCGCCCGCAGGGGACGTAGCAACTCCTGTCGCTCCCATACCCCCTGTCACGAATCCCCTATCGCTTATTTCTTCCCCGGACGTGGCGCGGTCAGCACCGGGACCAGTGCATAACAGTTATACTCCCATATACAGCTTGCCTGAGACTCGGAGATCGGCGCCACCACAGAAGGTACCGGGATCCCCTGCACCACCGCTTCACCAGGGTCAACCGGCCCGTGAGTCCTCGAGGGGACAGCCGGACGCTGTTTTGGAGAGAACGCCACCGCAAGCACCTCCTCCGGTGTCACAACAGGTATTGAGGAGATCACAGCGACGGTGCGGTCCTCCAGACCGTCTGGACTTGTAGATTTTTTTTATATATATGTAGTCTGTTTTCGCACCCCGCCGGCCTTTGTTTTCAAAGGAGGGGTGAATGTGGTGAACCATCGTTGGTTACCACTGTGGGGTTATTCTAATGTTGCTGTTGGGTTAGGGTGTTGACACTGTGGGGTTGTTATAATGTTGTTGTTGGGTTAGGGTGTTGACACTGTGGGGTTGTTATAATGTTGTTGTTGGGCTAGGGTGTTTACACTGTGGGATTAATATACCTGTGGTGGTTGCTGTTATGGCACATCCCAGTCGGGCCCCGCCTCCTGGGAGAGGTATAAGACCCTCTGCTCAGGCGGGACCCCTCCAGTCTGGAATGGTGTACTCGTGTTTAAATAGTTCCATTGTTTGTCAATAAAAGCCTTCAATTACTGAAGCCTTGTGTCTCGTGCTTGATTGTCGCGCATCACCCAGCCACTGCAAAATGTTGAGATCCTTAAACACACATCTAAATATAATAGCTGCTTTCGTAAGAAGTGGTTGTGTCCACTGTGCTGCTCTCCTTCACTATTCCTCTGTGTGAATGGCTGTGGAAGCATTGCTGTGACATCCAGGTTAGGAAGTCCCAGCTGGAAGGAAGCTTGCAATAAGGATGGGGTGCAGAAATGAATTGCTCGCTCACCCATTCACCCACCCATCCAGTGGGGTGCAGTGAATCTTGCAGTCAGCAGCGATCACTCCAGCATGGTCACTGGCTAAAGGGTCTGGACCAAAACTGTCAACAATCACTCACTAACTAACTCTCATGTAGATGCCACAAGCAATGCTTATGAAAGCCACTCGCTTCTTGTTCTTATTGTTATTAAGGGGTAGAGTTTGACTTCATTTGACATAGTGACTTCACAGCCCATTTTAAATCTCTCTCTATTGACCTTTTCAACTAAAATAAGATTTGGCAGATTTAACAGGAGTTGCCAGTTTGCTATCGCCCATTTGACACTATCACACTCAGTTAAAATCTACACCAATGTGTATAAAGCAGTATAAAGTATCATTAGGCTGACCAGACTTCCCAGTTTTGCCAGGTCAGTCCTGCTTTTGCATTAAAGGACCCGGTGTTCCAGCAGTTTTCTCCAAGTCCTCAAATATTCAGGTTTTCATGAGAATGATCCAGGCAATGAAAGGCTTGACGTATGAGGAGTGTCTGAGGCCTCTGGGTCTGTTCGATGGAGTTTAGAAGGATGGGGGAGGGGGATCTCATTGAAACTTACAGACAGGCCTGGGTAGAGTAGACGTGGGGAAGATGTTTCCATTAGGTTGAGAGACTAGGATCTGAGGGCACAGCCTCAGAGTAAAGAGATGACCCTTTAGAAATGAGATTGCCCCAAGATGCAAGGAATGCACATGGAGATAGCACCCTGGCGAGGGCAGATATGCCCATGTAGAGGTGGTCCTGGATGGCCAGGGACGGGTTAATAATCCAATCAGACTGTCCAATTTTGGTATTGACATATATGCTGTGAACTAGGGTCAGGAAGGCACACAGTTCTCAATGACATTGTTACTGCAGTGGGTGGAGTGATTTGGTCAGCAATTTTAAAGTTGCGCTGAAAGATCTGTTGAAGACTGACCACCTGAGATGGACCCAATCTCCCAGGATTCCTTGTGAAATGATATTCAAGTTGTTGTGTGCTCTTAATATCAAGAGAATAGACAAGAGCTTTTGGACAGTTGAGAGGAGAAGTTGGGGATTTCACCTCTGAACAAACCTCAGATTTCCCGCACATACACAGACCAGGGCTGCACCTGTGCAGTTCTGTAGTGTACGTTCTTAGGCCCCAAAACAGGCTGAGAGTGGCTGCACAGGAAGAAAAACGATGCAAAAACCTGGGTCAAGTGATCGAGAGTAAAATGCCACACAGCAAAGTGTTCCAGGCAGGGTGCAGGGAGAGCCCTGGGCAGGAAGAGGAGACAGGGAGAGGCCCGGGCAGGGAGAGGCCTGGGCAGGGAGAGGCCCGGGCAGGGAGAGGCCTGGACAAAGAGAGGCCCAGACAGGGAGAGGGTACAGGGAGAGGGGACAGGGAGATGGGACAGGGAGAGGCCCGGGCAGAGAGAGGGGACAGGGAAAGGGGATAGGGAGAGGGGGCAGGGAGAGGAGACAGGAAGAGGCCTGGGCAAGCAGAGGGGACAGGGAGAGGGGACAGGCAGAGGGGACAGGGAGAGGCCTGGGCAGGGAGAGGGAACAAGGAGAGGCCTGGACAGGGAGAGGGGACAGGGAGAGGCCCGGACAGGGAGAGGAGACAGGATGAGGGGACAAGGAGATGGTTCAGGAAGAGGCCCGGGCAGAGAGAGGGGACAGGGAGAGGGGACAGGGAGAGGGGACAGGGAGAGGCCCGGACAGGGAGAGGAGACAGGATGAGGGGACAAGGAGATGGTTCAGGAAGAGGCCCGGGCAGAGAGAGGGGACAGGGAGAGGGGACAGGGAGAGGGGACAGGGAGAGGCCCGGACAGGGAGAGGGGACAGGGAGAGTGGATAGGGAGAGGGGATAGGGAGAGGCCCGGACAGGGAGAGGCCCGGACAGGGAGAGGCCCGGACAGGGAGAGGGGACAAGGAGAGGGGACAGGGGGAGGTGACAGGGAGAGGCCCGGACAGGGAGAGGGAACAGGGAGAGGCCCGGACAGGGAGAGGGGACAGGGAGAGGCCCGGACAGGGAGGGGGGACAGGGAGAGGCTGGACAGGGAGAGGCCTGGACAGGGGGAGGGTACAGGTGGAGAGGACAGGGAGAGGGGACAGGGAGAGGGGACAGGGAGAGGGGACAGGGAGAGGGGACAGGGAGAGGGGACAGGGAGAGGGGACAGGGGGAGGAGACGGGGGAGGGGACAGGGAGAGGGAACAGGGGGAGGGGACAGGGGGAGGGCCCAGGCAGGGAGAGGGGACAGGGAGAGGGGACAGGGAGAGGGGGCAGAGAGTGGCTCGGGCAGGGAGAGGGGACAGGGAGAGGGGCAGGGAGTGGCTCGGGCAGGGAGAGGGGACAGGGAGAAGGGACAGCGAGAGGGGGCAGGGAGAGGGGGCAGGGAGAGGGGACAGGGAGAGGTGCAGGGAGAGGCTCGGGCAGAGACAGGGGACAGGGGGAGGGGGCAGAGAGAGGGGGCAGGGAGAAGGTGCAGGGAGTGGCTCGGGCAGGGACAGGGGACAGGGGGAGGGGGCAGGGAGAGGGGGCAGGGAGAGGGGGCAGGGAGTGGCTCGGGCAGGGACAGGGGACAGGGAGAGGGGACAGGGAGAGGGGGCAGGGAGATGTCTTAAAGGAAGAATCCCTGAGGGGACAGGCACAGGAATAGATTCCAGTTCAGTTTTAAAGAAAGGAGCAGAGGAGCAGGTTTGAAACAGGAAAAGGACTGCAGAGAGCTGATTTGAAGTGAAGAAGGCAGCAGAAGTTTGGTGACTCCGTATTGTGGGCCGTTGGGGCAAAAGTACCCTTTGGACGCAGTAGTGTTCTGCTCAATGTGCCAAAGAGCTGGCGTTGTGTTTGTGAGCTGGTGCTTTCGTGTATACTTGGGAATCCAGGGGAATGGAATCACTGGAGATGAGATTGAAACCATGTTAGGTGGGCCATTGATCATGTGATCTGAGTAGGAGCAACTTTTGGAGAGAAGTCCCAGGTTGGATCTTCAAAGGTGAAGACTGGAATCCCTCTTGAGAGAGTTCGAGTTTCAGTGAGATTGGTTGACCCACAGTATTAGTGACACCTGGGTGAGTTGTTGAGAAATCCATGGACTCTGACTTGGTTGCATCTCCCATTTATTGTGTAGTGCGTGGGGAGAATTCTCACATCCCGCCCGCCACAGGAATCGTAGCGTGCGGGGTGGGGGGGGGGGGGGGGGGGCGGCGGGGGGTGGGGTGCAAATGTGTACTGGTGTACTGACCTTGAGCAGGATTCTCCGATTTTAGGGTGAGCGCGGCCAGGGAATCCCACCTGTGCTGCGTTAAACCACGTTTGCTTTTTAATTCACAAATGCGTCAGACTTACCCTGAATGTTAGAATATGAGACAGATATTCTAAATTGTTTCATATTTCTGACCTTGTCTCGGATAGTACATTTTTGTCTGGTAAAAATGTGTTGAATATTGTTTGCTTGTTTCACCGTGCAAGTGTCTTGAATCTCAAACTTTGTCTACGTTAAACAAGACGTTATTGGTCCCTAACCAGAACATACCAAACCTTTGGGGGTTTGGTCTCGGATTATAACAATGGACAGACTGAACAGACTGAAATTAATAGGACTGCGATTGATGTTATATTTGCGTACCAACTTGCAAAACACCATCATAGCTTTTGGTCAATGGATTTCATCGACATTGATTGGAAAATTGTACTATGAAAAGTTCTACTGTGCCTGTACAAAGACCAAAGCATTAGCCACTAATGTATTAATGCCTCAAGCAATGGATGACCTGAAGAGTGACATGGACAACATCAATAATATATCTGTTTGGATTGATGCTTCCCATAACAAAAGTTGTGATATTGATATCCATTGTCATCCACTATTTCAAGCGCTGTGAGGAAGTGAAAATGAAAATTTTTAGAGTTCAACTAACCTCCGCTATACTTTTTGAAGAAATGCACCAGGCTCAGGGGAAGTACTGTCTGCAGGAAAAAATGATTGGGTTTAGCACTGACAATACAAACACAAACTTTGGAGAAAAGGGTCAGAGCAGGGGGAAAAAAAAACAAACCTCTTCTGCAGGCTTAACAAAGCAACCCCTAATTGGAGTGGGGTGTAGGGCACACATTGTCCACAACACCATCCTAACTGTTGCTGACAACCACCACTTGGCACCGAGTCATTGTCAAGATTTACCTCGCATACCTCGTATTAAGTTGATCTTTCTCTGCACCCTAGCTATAACTGTAACACTACATTCTGCACTCTCTTGCTTCCTTCTCTATGTATGGTATGCTTTGTCTGTATAGTGCACAAGAAACAATACTGTATTCAATACATGTGACAATAATAAATCAAATCAAATAAAAAAAAAGGTTTAGAAATCTACACCAGTTGAACAGAATAATTGAAGGGATGTTGTAACATTGTTGATTTGGAGTATTGGCCGTTTCTGAGCATGAGCAACACTCAATGGCTTTCTTTCACACCTGCCGTTAGTAGAGTATTGAAACTGTTTCCAGCTCTGAAATCCCACTTGCGCTCATAAGAAAAAGCCTCAAAGGCAATTGTTGCACTTGTTGGGAATCCTGTTGGTGAAACCTAGCTCCGTTTTTCTGCACAAGCTGTCTCTTCAATGGCACAACTAAAGCAATGGAGAAACAAAATGCAAACGCAATTGACATTCATAGAATCACAGAATGCACTGAAACAGGCAGAAAGGAGAGATGTGTGCTTCGTGGGGCTTATCCCTCTGAGGGAGCAAGTAACAGCACGTGAAACTCAGTCTGTCATTCTACAACAGCTACATTGCTTGCCTGAGTGAAGCAGGGGGTGGGGGCAAATCTCACCAAACTGCACACTTCTTTTGCCGACAGTTCTTAGCAATGCCCCTGTTTGGGAAAACGTGGAAAGATCTGTGCCGTGGGCAGCACGATGGCACAGTGATTAACACTGCTGCCTCACAGCGCCAGGGACCTGGGTTCAATTCCTGGCTTGGGTCACTGTCTGTGTGGAGTTTGCACATTCTCCTCATGTCTGCGTGGGTTTCCTCAGGGTGCTCCAGTTTCCTCCCACAGTCCAAAACTGTGTAGGTTAGGTTGAATGGCCATGTTAAATTGCCACTTAGTGTCAGAGGGATTAGCAAGGTAAATATGTGGGGTTATGGGATAGGGGCTGGCCGGGATTGTGGTCGGTGCAGACTCGATGGGCCGAATGGTCTCCTTCTGCACTGTAGGGATTCTATGATCTTCACAGTTTGTAACTTGAAAGTTGATAAAAGGAGAAATCGGTGAAGCTGAGTTGTTTGATGAAATGAGCTGTGTAAGACCATACAGCTGCACGTGCATAAAAGCAAAGGACTGCAGGTGCCGGAAATCTGAAATAAAAGCCGAAAGTGCTGGAAAAACTCAGCAGGTCTGGCAGTATCTGCGGAGAGAGAAACAGAGCGAACTCCACAGATGCTGCCAGACCTGCTGAGTTTTTCCAGCATTTTCTGATTTGATTTTATATGAGGGAATTGCATGCTGGAGTGAGGTGAAAAAGCAGCAGATGAACAGTGGGTAGAGATCTTCATCCATCTTACAAGCCAAGAATTGCATTCAAAAACAAATCAAACTTATTGTTCAGTTTGCAACCTCCCTGCCTGGAACTAATCACCCGTGGAACTGATCTTTCCCATCATGAACAATATCTTGATGAGAGAAACAAAAAGGAAATGGCAAATCTGAAAGCTTTGCTTGCAATGAGAGTCAACTTTGATCACAGATGCTGAACTCCACAACCAACTGCTGAAAAACAGAAACATGCTGCACATAATTCATTCCTCGCAGAAGTACGCGGGTCATTAAGAATAGCGGCAAGGTAAAACATCAATTAAATAACTCCTCTGTCCTTGAGCTGGGCAAAACTCAACATAAAGATTAGTTTTAGCTCATTTAAGCTAAATGTGGTCAATGTAGCTCTGGGTGCAAACAAAATCTTCCAAAAAGGAGGCATGTTTGCCAGTTTGAAGTCCAACCTCTGGCTGAAAATGTCTATTGATAGAACCCAGGGAGCAAATGCAAATAAACAAGGCTTTTGAATAGAGATTGCTCTTACTATGGAACATTGCACAGTAAAGTAACAGGAAAGGATTCTGGCTGGGATCTTGTGACAAACAAAGCCTTTCTTCAGTTTTGTTTAAGTAAAATGAAGCAGAAGTGTCTTCGAAACAAAGGTCTGTGGTCTGTAGCTGCTGCCTTCAGAGTTTGCCAACACTGGTTGGACAAATTCCAGGAGATGTTATTATATAACCTCTCACCTTTAACTGCACACCCCTACCCACACCAAGAGTCCTGCAACTGGCTGCTTGACATGTCAATCATCACAGTTTCAGTGTCCTTATCTGAGGAAGGATGTCCTTGCTATAGAGGGAATGCAGTGAGGCTGATTCCAGGGATAGCAGGTCTGTCATATGAGGAGAGACTCAGTCAGTTAGGATTATATTCATTGGAGTTTAGAAGAGTGAGAGGGGATCTCATAAAAACTTTTAAAATTCTAGCAGGATTAGACAGGGTAGATTCAGAAAGAATGTTCCCAATAGTGCGGGAGTCCAGAACTAGGGGTCATAGTTTGAGGATAAGGGGTAAACCTTTTAGAACTGAGGCGAGGTGAAATTTATTCACCCAAAGGGTAGTGAATGTGTGGAATTCACCACCACAGAATGTAGTTGAGGCAAAAACGTCCGATTTCAAGAATAAATTAGATATAGCTCTAGCGGCTAAAGGGATCAAGGCGTATGGGTGGAAGGGGGGAATCAGGATATTTGATGATCAGCCATGATTAAAACGAATGGCGAAGCAGGCTCGAAAGGCCGAATGGCCTACTCCTGCTTCTAGTTTCTATCATGGAGCTCCAATTTCAGGCATTTTGATATGTTCCGGTTTTAAGTATCATCAGGCACTGAGATGGGTTTCTAACTGTCAAGCAGTTAGCATTCCTGGAGAGAAATCTGCTCACTCCATCTCCAATCTAAAGAAATGTTGTTGATGATTGTAAGGATCCGTGTTCAACAGTTCAGGGAAAACACAACTCTTTTACTTACAGGCTAAAGCTGCAATCAGCTCCCCCAGAGGACCCTGAGTATCAGGGCAACCCCCCCAACCTACTCCCTGATTGGTTCCCTGGGTCATGTGACTCTTACTCTGCAGATTGATCCTTAAAGGGACAATCATCACATCCCTCCCCCTCTAAGTTCTTTCATATAAATGTCAATACTCAATTTACACAGTCCAAGATAATTAAACATTTAGCACATGAGTTTAGTCAATTATAAATTAAATATTTCAGGGGGTTTCCAAATTCTTGTGGAGCAGCAATAACTCCTCTGTCTGGAGGGTTGCTGTCTGCTGAAACCACAATGACAACTGCCTCTTCAGGCACAGGAAATTCATTCTATCAGTTTCCATGGAGACGCCGGTTGTGCCTGCCACAGGATGACCAGGTATTTCAGTGCTAAAACAGTCATTAACATTTCCTGATGGCAATATACTTCTTGATGACAAGCTGCTGGCTGGTAAGGTGCGGTTCGAATGTGCTTTTTACCATTGAGTGTGGTGAAGCTTTTGAAACTCAGCACTTGTGAATACTCTTCCACGAATGGACACTATAGGTGGAATTTTACTGCTTCGTGTCCGTCCATTGATGGGCGGAGCTAGCTGCTAAAATTGCACGAGAGCCAAGAAATCAGAATTGCCCCCAATTTCTCGGCTCTCGCGATTTACCAGAACTGCGTTTCAGGCGAGGTTAACCTCTCGCCCGTTTCCGGCGAGTGGCTGAATAGATTATTTAAATTTATTAAAATGTTGATTTCCATGCGCTTCATCGTCTGAACTCGCTTGCCTTAATGGCCTCACCAGGAAAGGCCATAAAGGCAAGCTCCCCATGAACGCAGAATAGTCATGTTGCTCTCGCAAGTAGAACTGGAGGCCACTGAGGGTCCCCCTGGGGAGGCTGAGGGCATGGGAGGCTCCTTGGGCACTGCCATCCTGGCACTGCCAGCCTGGCACCTTGGCAATGCCCACTGGGCAGTGTCAGGGGGCAGGGTCTATGGGGGTGGAACTTTGGGGGTGGGGCTTGGAATGGGTGGCCCAATCAGGGAGGGAGGGGGGCCCCATCGGTCTGGGTAGCGGGGGCGGAAGTGGGGGCTACATTTCTGCACAGTGTGGGGCTCGCGATCAGTTGCGATTAGGGGATGAGATTGGTTGTGGCTGGCTGCAACAGCAGAGGTCTGACAGCTCTCCATCTCTTTGTCAGGCCTCTGCTGTTGCTATTGCTATTGCACATATGCAGACACATGCTGGTCAAGCCATTCCCAAGGTTGCAATAGGGCTGCAGCAGGCAACCTTTGTTGCAATTGGCACTGTCCACAGTGTTTGACTAAGCTCTCAATGTCGGCATCAATGCAAGGCCACCACACATAACTTCTGACAAGCATCTTCACCTCCGAGATGCTCGGATGAGCACTGTGTAATTCCATTAGAAGTGGCTCTCTGCCTGGGACAGGGACGTCTACTCTTGCTCCCCCCCAGAGTATAATGCCATCCTGGCAACTCAATTCATCCTTGTGGGCAACAAATGGTTTCATTTCTTCAGAAACTGGCTCATGGGCCCAACCTGTAAGCATCTTGTTTCTCACTTTAGACAGAAGTGAAATCCCGATTGATGCAATACCTGATTTCCTTCGTGAGACTGTCCAACAAATTAAATGCCCTGACAATTTCCTGTGGAACTGGAGCAACTGCAACACTTTCTTGTAAAGGTAGGCGGTTAAGTGCGCCCACATTCATTATGTGCATTCTAGGTCGGTACTCGAATGTATATTCATAGGTGGAGAGGAATAATGCCCAACATTGAATTCTTGCTAATGTAGTTGTTGGAATAGCCTTGTCTTCTTCAGAAAAACTCAAGAGCAGTTTGTGGTCAGAAACGACAGTAAAATTCCTACCAGATAAGTACTGATGGAATTTTTTGAAACCAAAAAGTGGCTCCAAAATCACAATACTCTCTTGTCCGTTTCAATTTTCCCTGGGGCTCTCCCTCTGGAGTTAAACTTGAAACTCTGAAGGTTTAGGCTGGAAATCTGATTTTACCAATTCTACAAGCTCACAGAAGATATGGACTCGGGCACACTTGGGCTGTGAGACTGTAAGTCAGATTATAAGTTTGGGTTCCGCGTGCTTCACCTCTTCCCCTACGTTGTTCACTTGGAAGTAATGCCCAAAGGGGCTCTATGTTTTGTGCTCAGTCCTCTATAGAGGAATCAAATCCATCCAAAGAGGGGCATCTCGGTAAGTACTCTCCTCTGTTCTCAACTTCAATTAAACTGGATTCTCACAGTCTGAGGATCATTGTTTTTAAGCTTTGTCAAATGTAAAGATATTCATTCACCAGTTTAGGGAAAGCACAACTCATTAATTTCCAGGTTAAAACTATAAAGAGGCTTGCAGCCTCACGGCAGCAATCAGCTCCCGAGATGACTCTGAGTACAGAAAGCTACACTTACCAGGGTGATCCCCACCCTGCTCCCGGTTCCCCGGGTTGGGTGACCCTTACTCTGCAGATTGATCCTTAAAGGACAATCACCGCACTGGTGTTGCGGTGTCAACTTCTGTTAATGTCAGTTAGTGTCTGTTCAGCCCAGACAAGAGGGCGAATGATAGGCAGTCTGCTGCATTTTATCCCCAAAAGCTGAATGATTTTTACTTGATGTGTGTATTGCGCTCACCAGGCAGCCATTAACTCAGTTTATTTATCCTTCCTCAACAGAACAGAGAGGTCAGAGAGCAGGTCTACAATACACTATACTTGAGGAAGGTATAAAACAAAATAAAGGTATTAGCAGCTTTGTACTCTCAAGGACATAACAAAGCAGACACTTGTGATGGATGAATGATGAAAGCCAGCCAGCAAGAGCTGACTGAAAGAAATCTGTTTGCAGCACATTCAGTCAAAGAATTGCACTTCAGACAAAGGACCTGCTGACAAGTGATGGAACAAAAATTATTCAAGGCTTGGCAGAGGGCAGACGTTGTGTAATGTGATAGAACATAGAACAGTACAGCACAGAACAGGCCCTTCGGCCCACGATGTTGTGCCGACCTTCATCTGAAACCAAGATCAAGCTATCCCACTCCCTACCATCCTGGTGTGCTCCATGTGCCTATCCAATAACCACTTAAATGTTCCTAAAGTGTCTGACTCCACTATCACTGCAGGCAGTCCATTCCACACCCCAACCACTCTCTGCATGAAGAACATACCTCTGATATCCTTCCTATATCTCCCACCATGAACCCTATAGTTATGCCCCCTTGTAATAGCTCCATTCACCCGAGGAAATAGTCTTTGAACGTTCACTCGATCTATCCCCTTCATCATTTTATAAACCTCTATTAAGTCTCCCCTCAATCTCCTCCGCTCCAGAGAGAACAGCCCCAGCTCCCTCAACCTTTCCTCATAAGACCGACACTCCAAACCAGGCAGCATCCTGGTAAATCTCCTCTGCACTCTTTCCAGCGCTTCCACATCCTTCTTATAGTGAGGTGACCAGAACTGCACGCAATATTCCAAATGCGGTCTCACCAAGGTCCTGTACAGTTGCAGCATAACCCCACGGCTCTTAAACTCCAACCCCCTGTTAATAAAAGCTAACACACTATATGCCTTCTTCACAGCTCTATCCACTTGAGTGGCAACCTTTAGAGATCTGTGGATATTAGTTAAAAATTCAAGATACTATTACACGTGCATATAATTGGAAGTGCTGGTGGATAATGAGTGAAAGTGCAAAGGTCGAATAGCAAATCAAAGACAAAAAGTGAAGAAAGAAAAATATTATTATTAGGTCTTAAACTCAGCCCCTCCACCCGCTGGGCAGAATTGAAAGACCCAGTCCTTCTCTATATGACCCGGCCGTTTAAAATGCAGGTAGCAAGAGCACACTTTACAAAGCAGCAGGGTCGATGACCACACTGGATGTGATGTGTCAATTTAACCCAAAGCCTGATAAAGGAAGAATTGGCATTTCACCAAAATGCCAAACTTGTTGAGAACAACAGCCAGTGCCTGAAGAGTGAGGTGAGGTTTGACATTTTTTGCTTGTTTCCTTTCGGCTCAGGAGAAGAAGACAGTTTTTCTGGCCCCCAAGCTTCCTCCATCCTCCCTTGATGGGGATTCCCTTCAAGGGTTGTACCTTGACAGGGGAGCTAGGCCCCCAGAGGTCCAGGTCCTGCAAGCTGGCCACGCAGCTGTTACAAACATACTGCAAGAAGTCTAACAACACCAGGTTAAAGTCCAACAGGTTTAGTTGGTAGCAAAAGCCACTCGCTTTCAGAGCGCTGTTCCTTCGTCAGGTGAGTGAGATTTCAGTTCACAAACAGGGCATATAAAGACACAAACTCAATTTACAAAATAATGGTTGGAATGCGAGTCTTTACAGGTCATCAAGTCTTAAAGGTACAGACAATGTAAGTGGAGAGAGGGTTAAGCACAGGTCGACAATCACCAGGCAAGAGTGTTCTCTTCCTGTTGGGGAACACTTCAGCGGTCACGGGCATTCGGCCTCTGATCTTCGGGTAAGCGTTCTCCAAGGGGCCTTCACGACACACGACAGCGCAGAGTCGCTGAGCAGAGACTGATAGCCAAGTTCCACACACATGAGGACGGCCTTGTGGTGAACCATCATTGGTTCCCACTGGATAGTACTGAGCCAGGGTCTGGCCAGTACTACAAGGATGCACATATGTTACTGTTGGGTTGTGCTACTTGTTGCTGTTGGGGTTAGGGTGGGGTTGTTACACCTTTGTACTGTAGTGTTGTGGTACATCCCAGTCGGGCTCCGCCTCCTGGTAGAGGTATAAAAGTCCCTGCTCTGGCTGGGACCCCTTCAGTCTGGGATCGTGTATATAATTATTGGCTGCTTCATTACAGTAAATAAAAGCCTTTATTTCCCGAGCATCTAGCCTCGTGTTTGATAACGCGCATCAATTTTATTTACTGTTGTTCAACTCTCGTCGAAGAAATAAAAAGGAGAGTATGGAGCAGATCCTGAAGCCGGAACGCCTTACACTAGATCCACGTGCGGTGGGCGCCTCTAACACCTTCGACCACTGACTGAAGTGCTTCGAAGACTACCTGGCAGCCTCCGCAGCGATCACCACAGATGATGACAGACTCCGGGTCCTCCATGCGAGGGTAAGCGACACTGTCTACCTCGGGATCCGTGCGGCCACCGATTATACTAAGGCCCTCGAGCTTCTGAAGAAGCATTATATCAAACCGCCCAATGAAATACACGCTCGTTACCTCTTAGCCACTCGACGACGGCAGTCTGGCGAAACGATGGAGGAATATGCGAACGAGCTCCTACAGCTAGCCAGGGGCTGTAACTGCAAAGCTGTGTCGGCTGAGCAGAGCATGAACGACCTCGCCCAAGATGCGTTTGTGGCGGGAGTCGGATCGTCGTACATTCGACTTAAACTATTGGAGAAAGGTAGCCTTGACCTTACCCAGGCAATCGAGCTAGCGGAGATGCTGGAGACGGCCTCCAAAAGCTTAGTATTGTATCCGGAAGACCACGTGGAGACAATTTGGCAGGAGCAGTCGCCAATCCCTCCTCGTCCCTCGGGTTCGAAAAGCTGCGTAATGGCGTGCTCACACTCGGGCCAGACAACGGCAGCAGCTCCGGGCGGCCCGCGGTGTTACTTCTGTGGGGGAGCGAAGCATACTCGGCAACGGTGTCCCGCTAAGGCTGTGTTGTGCTCCGCCTGCGGTAACAAAGGGCACTATTCGAAAGTGTGCCGATCTAAATCTAGGAACGGCAGTGCGGCCTGCGATTCTTCAGAGCTCGGCTCTTCGTCGTCGAAATCATCGAGGGGTTCGTCCATGTGCGAGGCCAGGACGATGCCATTACGGTCGATGGAGTCGGAGGTGTGTGACCACCAGGGGTCGCTGAGTTTGGCGCCATCACCCACATGCGACTTATGGAAGCGGCCAAGTTGGTCGGCACCGACCGCGAACGACCAGCAGGGGTCCTCCTCGTCGATTTCAGCTGCCTGCAGTGGCGCTCATGAACCAACGGTGGCGTCGATCATCCTGGACCAGGCCAAGCCTCATAGACTTGACAAATCTATGATGAACATCCAGGTAAATGACCACATGATTTATTGTCTGTTTGACAGCGGGAGCACTGAGAGCTTTATCCAGCCAGACACTGTGAAGCGGTGTGGACTCCGGATTCAACCTGCCAAACAGACAATCTCTATGGCATCATGGTCCCGGTCTGTCACCGTGCTAGGGAGTTGCGTGGTAACTTTGATGGTGCAAGGCACAGTTTACGAGCGTTTCAAGCTCCTAGTGTTGCCGTACCTTTGCGCGCCAATACTTCTCGGACTAAACTTCATGGTCCACTTGAGGAGTGTAACCCTACAGTACGGTGGGCCACTCCCTTCACTGGCAGTGGGAGAACAGCAGCAGCCTCCAAATTGCCCGACGCGCCCCGCCTGTAGCCTCTCGACGCTGAAGATTACCACACCCTCCCTGTTCCAGAATCTTGTGCCAGGCTGCAAGCCCATCGCGACTAAAAGTAGGCGTTACAGCGCTGAGGATCGGATCTTCATTAGATCTGAGGTTCAGCGGCTCCTCAAAGAAAGGATCATACAACCCAGCGCTAGTCCGTGGAGGGCGCAGGTCGTGGTGGTCAAGAGCGGGAACAAACCCCAGATGGTCATTGACTATAGTCAGACCATTAATCGATATACGCAGCTGGATGCGTATCCCCTCCTGCGCATATCTGATATGGTCAATCAGATTGCGCAGTACCGGGTGTTCTCCACCATAGACCTCAAGTCTGCCTACCACCAACTCCCCATTCACCCAGAGGACCGACAATACACGGCTTTTGAGGTGGATGGTCGCTTGTATCACTTTCTCAGGGTTCCCTTTGGTGTCACCAATGGGGTCTCGGTCTTCCAGCGTGCTATGGACCGAATGGTGGACCAGAACGGGCTGCGGGCTACCTTCCCGTACCTGGATAATGTCACCATCTGCGGCCATGACCAGCAGGACCACGACACGAATCTCCTGAACTTCCTACGCACTGCATCTCGCCTGAACTTGACCTACAACAGGGAGAAGTGTGTGTTTTGTACGTGCCGTTTAGCCATCCTAGGATACGTGGTGGAAAACGGGGTCATTGGCCCTGATCCAGACCGTATGCGCCCCCTTTCTGAACTTCCCTTGCCTGCTAGTGCAAAAGCACTGAGAAGATGCTTAGGCTTCTTCTCTTATTATGCGCAGTGGGTTCCCAATTACGCGGACAAAGCCCGTCTGCTCATTAAGTCCACGACTTTTCCCCTAACGCCAGAGGCCCGATTGGCCTTCGATAAATTAAAAGCCGACATCGCGAAAGCTACGATGCACGCTGTTGACGAGTCCATCCCCTTTCAGGTGGAGAGCGATGCATCTGATTTCACCCTGGCCGCCACGCTCTGAAAGCTAGTGGCTTTTGCTACCAAATAAACCTGTTGGACTTCAACCTGGTGTTGTGAGACGTCTTACTGTGTTTACCCCAGTCCAACGCCGGCATCTCCACATCATGACAAACATGCTGGCCATGCGGCTTATACAAACATGCTGGTCATGCAACTTATACAAACATGCTGGCCACGCAGCTGGTACAAACATGCTGGCCATGCGGCTTATACAAACATGCTGGCCATGCGGCTTATACAAACATGCTGGCCGTGCGGCTTATACAAACATGCTGGTCATGCAGCTTATACAAACATGCTGGTCATGCAACTTATACAAACATGCTAGTCATGCAGCTTATACAAACATGCAGACCACGCAGCTGGTACAAACATGCTGGCCATGCAGCTGGTACAAACATGCTGGTCATGCAGCTTATACAAACATGCTGGTCATGCAACTGATACAAACATGCTGGCCACGCAGCTTATACAAACATGCTAATCATGCAGCTTATACAAACACGCAGACCATGCAGCTGGTACAAACATGCTGGCCACGCAGCTGGTACAAACATGCTGGCCATGCAGCTTATACAAACATGCTGGCCATGCAGCTTATACAAACATGTTGGCCACGCAGCTGGTACAAACATGCTGGCCACGCAGCTGGTACAAACATGCTGGCCACGCAGCTGGTACAAACATGCTGGCCACGCAGCTGGTACAAACATGCTGGCCACACAGTGGTACAAACATGCTGGCCATGTAGCTTATACAAACATGCTGGCCACACCCCCCCCCCCCCCGCACCGCACCCCACTGGCCCACACCCCCTCAAACCACACTGCCCACCCAAAGTGAAAATCAAAGACTGTAGCTCATATAATGTTAGTTTCACTCAGCGGGTGTCAATTCCCCTCTGTCAGTAAGGTGTGGATTCTCTGCATGTGGACATCACTGGTAAGGAAAGCATTTATTGTCCCTCAAGAAGATGTCCGTGAGCTGCCTTCTTGAATTCTACAGTCAGTGTGGTGCTGGTATTCCCACCGTGCTGTTAGGGAGGCAGTTGCAGGATATTGACCCAATGACAATGAAAGAACAACAATGTAGTTCCAAGTCAGGATGGTGTATGACAGTACACAGAGATCAGGGCACCTGCGCAATGGCACCCCTAGAGCTCAGCAGCTGGCTTTACCAGCAAGCTCAGGCTCCACACATCACTCCCCTCCCCCTGCTGGCGAGAATTACATATTGCACCCGGGCTAATTTTTTGCAGTAAGAAGTCTTACAACACCAGGTTAAAGTCCAACAGGTTTATTTGGTAGCAAATGCCACTAGCTTTCAGAGCGCTGCCCCTTCATCAGGTGGAGTGGGAGATGTGATAGCCAAGTTCCGCACACATGAGGATGGCCTCAACCGGGATCTTGGGTTCATGTCACACTATCTGTAACCCCCACAACTTGCCTGGACTTGCAAAATCTCACGAGCTGTCCTGTCTGGAGACAATACACATCTCTTTAACCTGTGCTTAATGCTCTCTCCACTCACATTGTCTGTATCTTTAAGATTTGGTTAGCTGTATTAGCATTGATTAGCTTGATTAGCATTCCAATCATTATTCTGTAAATTGAGTTTGTGTCTCTGTATGCCCTGTTTGTGAGCACATCTCCCACTCCACCTGACGAAGGGGCAGCGCTCCAAAAGCTAGTGGCATTGTTACCAAATAAACCTGTTGGACTTTAACCTGGTGTTGTAAGACTTCTTACTGCAAAAAGTCTTTTTGGTGTTGTGAGACTTCTTACTGTGTTTACCCCAGTCCAACGCCGGCATCTCCCCATCATGACTTTTTTTGCACTCAGTGCCATATGATTGCATTTTCAAACTCACCCTGATAACAAGTCTGAAACTCTCCCATTTTCTTGCTTGTTGGGTACTTAGAATATTTTTGGAAAGTTTTGTCCATGGACACCGACCTGGAGCCATAGTACTGATGTGACAAGTACAATTAATTTTCTGCTCAATGGTAAACTCCAAACTGTTGATGGGGGTGGGGGGATGTGAGTTAGCAATGGTAATGCCCTTGAATGTCAGGGGAGATGGTTATATTCTCTTTTGTTGAGATACCCATTGCCTGGCATTTTTAGCCTGAATATTACTTGCTACTTTTCAGCCCAAGCCTGGATGTTGTCCAGACTTACTTACACGTGGACATGGACTCATTCATTATCTGAGGAATTACAGATGGAACAGAACAGTGTGCAATCATCAGCAGGCATCCCTACTTCTATTGACCTTATCACCTGAGCTGTCTATTTGTTTTGCTGCTAATAATGAGGGTGATATTGTACTGGTTAGTGTTGTATAACAGGAGCACACAAGTGTGTGGTACTTTAATTCCCATCATTTGTCAGGCAATGTAACTGCAGGGAAAGAAAATTACATCATTTTGGATTCCACTTTGATAAAGAACCACCATTTCGTTATTCTGGAGAACTCCATGATCAGCAAAGTTCACATATTATCCTTTAATAGTCTCAGACTACAATTTAGCTAGTGCTATTTTTACACAAGTACCTGTTGAAAATGAGTAGCTTTAGTCAGTTCACTGGAATTGTAAGAAATTGGGACATTATTTCCTTCATTTTAATCATGTATAAAGCACAATCTCAACATTTCCATATTCAGATCCCTGGAGGTAATCATTGCAATTGTCCAACAGGTCTGAGGTTCATTTAGCTTGTTTGGATGAGAGTGCATGTCATTGTGGTACAGGATGCCATTCAAGTGGGGGTGCACTAAAAGATGTAGAGATAATAGGAGACAGTATAGTGAGAGGGATTGACACTGTTGTCTATAACAAGGAGTGGCTGTGTTGCCTGCCCAATGCCAGGGTTTGGGACATCCAAGAGAGGCAGCAGAGGGACTTCACTGGAGCATTCTGGGAAATGTTGGCTCAGCAACATCTACTAAGAAGTGGGAAGCGGAAGATCAGGTGTCAAGGAGCGGTCATTACCCCATCTTCTCTGCTCATTCAGTCATGGGCAATGTAGGTGGAAGCCCTACTAAATCACCTGGAAGTAACTTGTTTGTGCAGAAGCCTTGAAGTTAGCAAAGGGATTTCCAATGCATGCCACACCACCGTCACTTAAAAATTGCAAAGAAACAAACACTTATAGGATCATTCCAACAGCCAGGAGAAATCTCTAGCCACTAATCTGTAACTAGTTGATGATCACTTTAAATAGTGGGAAGTCCTTCTTGCTATTTGACGTGTCCAGAAGCACAAAGTTAAGAAAAGGTGTCAGCTGGAGCTTAGAATTCCAAAATGACAGCAGTGGCATCAATTCAGATTAACTACACGATCGCGGCATACTTCCGGTGAACTATAACAGGGGTGAGCTAACACCTTCATCAATATACCATCTAGTGCAATTTACAGCAGAAATGCGCAGGCGTGCAGCAGACTTCATTTTGGGAATTGAACAGCACCCGTAGTGCCCAAACAATTACTGCTACCAATCCCAGTTTTGTGCCCTTTGTCATTCTGATTACTCAATTCCTGTGTCTGAGCAGAAAATGCAACCCATTGTCATCCTGCCTATTCAGATCTTTGTTTACCAGCAGTTTTCATCCTACTCTCATGTGACAACTTTTTTTTAAAGGAAATACAGAACTAGTTCAAACTTTTGCTTTGAACCTTTAAAATGTCAGAACTTCTATTCATTCTTTGGGAGCAGAGACTCTTCAACATGTTTCTTTCATGCTTAATTACAATTAAAAATAGAGAACACAATGTCACAAGTACATTGGTGAAATTTCTGCTGGGCATCAATTCTTTCAATAGTTTATGTTGATGAACATGATACAATGAAACAAAAGCAATTCTTTCGCACTGAACAATAAATGATGCTAATGAAATCAATTAAATGAATCATTCTGAAGCAAACCATACAAGCCTTTCACACTTCTCAACACTGGCACTTGAAATTTCTAAGCCACAGTTTTGTGAAAACTCATGTTTTGGAACAATACCGATTATTAATTCCCTTTGGCAAGCCTACAATAATGATACTTCTTCATACAACATCTTTGAATTTACCAAGATAAGACATTTGGAACTAATATTAATTTATTGTGTATTTAATGCAAATGGCATTGTGAAATTGAGGGTGATAGCTTGGAAGCTGATTTCAATGATGGAAGACTAATCTAAGGAATTTACCATCAAACAGAATTTATTTATGAGGCTTCTTATGATTCAAGCAACTTCCCTTGTAAAACATCCAACACTGGCTAAACCTCTAAAATATCAATACTTTGATCTGGAGATAATTAATATCTTTACTGCACTACTTCCATTTGTGATACAACTGGTTAAAACTGTGGGTGGCATGGGAGCATAGTGGTTAGCAATGCTGCCTCGTAGCGCCAAGAACCCGAGGTTCAATTCCCGGCTTGATCACTGTCTGTGTGGAGTTTGCACGTTCTCCCCGTTTCCTTTGGTTCTCCAGTTTCTTCCCACAGTCCGAAAGACGTGCTGGCTAAATGAATTGGCCATGGTAAATTCTCCCTCAGTGTACCCGAACAGGTACCGGAATGTGGTGACTGGACGATTTTCACAGTAACTTAATTGCAGCGTTAATGTGACGCTAATAAATAAATGTTAAAACTAAGAGCACAGTTAGAGCGCTTTCTATGGTTCTGGTCTCCATGCAGTAAATTCAGACATAGAAGCACAAGAGAAAGGATTTAGAAGGATGGTACCAGAAATGAAAGAGTACAGCTATCATAAAAGATTTAATAGGTTAGAGATTTCTGCTTAACAAAGAGAAGACATGGAGGTGGCCTGACAGAGGTATTTAAAATGGAGAATAGATTGGACAGGGTATATGTGGAGAGAATGTGCCCACTTGAGAGACAATCCAAACCTAGTAGACATAAATACAAGATGGTAACTTATAAATCCAATTGGGAAATGAGGACATTTTTCTTTAGTCAGAGAATGGTTAGGATGTGGAACTCACCACAGGAAATGCTTGAAGCATACAGCTAAGATGTATTCAAAAGGAAACTAGACAAGTCTCTAAGGGAATAAGGAATAGAGAAATTGAGATGAGATAGATGTAATGGGAGGAGACTCGTGTGGAGTATAAACACTACCGCAGACTAGTTAGACTAAAATGGCCTGTTACTGTATTGTACATTGTATATACATCAAAATGATATAAAGTGCTGAGACATAATAAAAGCCAAAATCCAACCTCCAATCCAAATGACTGCAATAATACTGAACATTTTTATTTCTTTCATGGCCAAACACAACTTTCAGCAAAGGGTCCACTGTGGTTTCATTCCATGTAAAATACTGGAGTTATTTATTGGTGCAAGCTTGGAAATCATCCATCACTGGTCAGGATTCTGATGACCTGTGCTTCCCTTGCACAGCTCATGAAAATACAAAACACTCTGTAAAGTCCCCTTCAATTGCAGGTACAGTGTTTTTTAAACAAACTCAATTTTGTGTCCCAATAGCATCATTGGGGTGGCACAGTGGTTAGCACTGCTGCCTCACAGCGCCAGAGGCCCAGGTTCGATTCCCGGCCTGGATCACTGTCTGTGTGGAGTTTGCACGTTCTCCCCATGTCTGCATGGGTTTCCTCCGGGTGCTCCGGTTTCTTCCCACAGTCTAAATATGTGCGGGTTAGGTGAATTGGCCATGCTAAATTCTCTCTCAATGTACCCGAGCAGGCGCTGGAGTGTGGCGACTAGGAGATTTTCACAGTAACTTCAATGCAGTGTGAATGTAAGCCTAATTGTGACTAATAAACATAGCTTAAGTCTACCATCCATCTTTCCCGCTGCTTGTAAAATTTGGAACCGACATCATGATATCAGGCTTCTGTGTGAATGCATCCACTGCCAGTTTTACATTCTGCCTTCCCCACCCTGCCTCCTATCCCACTCTTTCAGGCCTGATAAAATTCCAACGACTGAATGCAGATCCCACCTCCACGTTACACACTAAGTTTGTGCAGTGTCAGTCTCTGAGCTGTTGGCTACGAGCATGGGTGAGAAAGAGATGGAATTTCTTCATCATTAGTCTCTTCCTCCTCTTCCACTTCTAGCTCCTGTATCACTGCCTGCAGAATTCCTGCAGTTTTTGTGTATCTGACAGGAGAAAACCCTAACCCTAACCCTAAGGGGAAAAGAGGAAAGCAAGAAATGCATGCTTATATCTTCTAGGTATCAGAGGAAATTGTGACCCAAGTTGGATGTGAGGAGGATTAGGAATAAGGATATTGTTATCGTTTCAGCCCCACATTTGACCACAGCCATCATTTCCCCAGTGAAGTAAGGACATGCATTCATGTGGTTATACGACACCTTGTCAAAATTCTCCAGTCTCGCTGCCGCTGCCAGTGAGAACAGAGAATTTGGTGCTCAGCCAAATCTCCGTTCACAGCAGCGGGACTGTATAACCCCCGCCGTGGGTGAGGTTAGAGAATTCCAACCCTTGTCTTGCAAGACGGGTGAAATCATGTCAATGAATGTGGTGCAATATATTTAGTCGATGTGTCTGGCATAATTGTTTGATGGCAATGTAGGTAAGCTGCGAGATGTGGGTGTGAGGCTTGCAATGATGCTAAGTGTGTGAAAGTGTGGTGTGCTCAGCTACTTACCTACTTATTACACTTTGTTACTTTAAGTGCCAGTGTGCATAAACATTAGTCACAGCACATGTTTGTAATATATATAAGTGATTTGGAGGAAAATATAACTGGTTTGATTAGTAAGTTTGCAGATGACACAAAGGTTGGTGGATTTGCGGATAGCGATGAGGATCATCAGAGGATACATCAGGATATAGATCAGTTGGAGACTTGGGCGGAGAGATGGCAGATGGAGTTTAATCCAGACAAATGTGAGGTAATGCATTTTGGAAGATCTAATGCAGATAGGAAATATACAGTAAATGGCAGAACCCTTAAGAGTATTGATAGGCAGAGGAGTCTGGGTGTACAGGTACACAGGTCACTGAAAATAGCAACGCAGGTGGAGAAGGTAGTCAAGAAGGCATACAGCGTGCTTGCCTTCATCAGGCGGGACATTGAGTTTAAAAATTGGCAAGTCATGTTGCAGCTTTACAGAACCTTAGTCAGGCCGCACTTGGAATATAGTGTTCAATTCTGGTCGCCACACTACCAGAAAGATATGGAGGCTTTAGAGAGGGTACAGAAAAGATTTACCAGGATGTTGCCTGGTATGGAGGGCATTAACTATGAGGAGAGGTTGGAGAAATTTGGTTTGTTCTCACTGGAATGACGGAGATTGAGGGACAACCTGATAGAAGTCTACAAGATTATGAGAGGCATGGACAGAATGGATAGTCAGGAGCTTTTTCCCAGGGTGGAAAAGTCAATTAATAGGGGGCATAGGTTTAATGTGCGAGGGGCAAGGTTTAAAGGAGATGTACGAGGCAAGTTTTTTACACGGAGGGTGGCGGGTGCCTGGAACCCGCTGGCGGGGGAGGTAGTGGAAGCGGATACGATAGTGGCTTTTAAGGGGCGTCTTGACAAATACATGAATAGGATGGGAATAGAGGGATATGATCCATGGAAGGGTAGGGGTTTTAGTTCAGTCAGATAGCATGGTCAGTGGAGGCTTGGAGGGCTGAAGGGCCTGTTCCAGTGCTGTAATTTTCTTTGTTCTTTGTTCTTTATATAGAATCAGATCTTTAACAAGCTCATGTCACACAATCCAACATGAACATGCAGTCAAATCATACCACTGAACTCCAGTATGATTGCACATTTTCTCTTATTAAAGAGTTTATGATTCACTGCAAGAACTCAGGGACATCACATTCTGCAATCCAGTGTGACTACCACATACAGCGGTTTACTTAAAATTCTTATCCCAATTCTGCTTTGATCTTTATATTCCATAAATCCTGCAACTAAATCAAATGTATTAAAACACATAATACAACACTAAATGTATCAAAATGAAGCTGGAAAGGCACTTTTTCATATAATTCATAGAATCCCTACAGTACAGAAGGAGGCCATTCAGCCCATCGAGTCTGTACCGATCACAATCTCACCCAGGCCCTTTTCCCACAACCCCACGCATTTACCCTCCTAATCCCACTGACATTAGGGTCAATTTAGCCTGGCCAATCAACCTAACCCGCACATCTTTGGGAGGAAACCAGAGCCCCCGGAGGAAACCCATGCAGACACGGGGAGGAAGTGCAAACTCTCCACAGACAGTGACCCGAGGCTGGAGTTGAACCTGGGACCCTGGCGCTGTGAGGCAGCAGTGCTAACCACTGTGCCACCATGCCGCCCAAAATTATTTTTGCCCATTTATTCACACATTTATTTCATCTCAAGCTCTTCTAATCATCCCATTACCATGGTTATACAGTCCACCTAAACTCTTCAATCACTACATTGCAACAAACAATAACCAGAACAACTTCTCCTCAGACTCTCAAACAGTTTGTAATCATTGCCTGCTTGTCACAAGCAGCCCTGTTCAGCAAAGCAGAGACCTGTCTTAATTCATTATACGAGTGATCCCATAATCAGCCCAAGACATTGAGATGCACAGATAGTGTGAATCCACATTCACACACGGTGATGCTATGGTGTGAGGAATAAGTTGTGGTTGATGGAGAATTATTGGTTAGAGAGTGAAGGAGTTGCGCTGAACTGAACTGTGTCTGATACAAGTGGTTCATTTGTAAAGATATGAGATGAGAAGATGAATTGACTGATAGCAACATAGGAATTAGGAGCAGAAGTAGGCAAATTCAGCCCTTCGAGCCTGCTCCGCCATTCAATCAGATTATGACTGATCTGTCCTTGGACTCAAATCCACCTCCCTTCCTGTTCCCAATATCCCTTTTTTCATTCGAAATATGTCTATCTCCCTCTTGAAACCATTTAATGATTCAGACTGTGGCAGTGAGTTCCACAAATTCACCAGCCTCTGTGAGAAGTAGTTCCTCCTCATCTCAATTTTAAATCTACCGCCTCGCAACTTATATGTGTGACCTCTTGTTCTAGATTTCCCTAAAATAGGAAACATTTTGTCTATATTTATTTTATCAATCCCTTTTAAAATGTTATATACCTCGATCAGATCCCCTCTCATCCTTCTAAACTCTAGCGAGCACAAGCCCAAACTGTTTAATATCTCCTCATACATTAACTACTTCATCCCTGGAATCAGTCTGGTGAACAACCTCTGAACTGGCTCCAATGCCACCACGTCTTCCTGAAATAAGGAGACCAAACTGGACACAATCTTCCAGATGTGGTCTCACCAACACCCTATACAATCGCAACAACACTTCTCTACTTTAATACTCTGAGTCATTTTGCAATAAATGGCAACATCCCATTTGCCTTTTTTATTACATGCTGCACCTGCATACCGACTTTCTGCAATTCATGAACCCAGCCACCCAGATCCCTCTGCCCAGATGCATTTTGAATCTGCTTTCCATTTAGGTAATAATTTGCCTTTCTATTTTTTCTGCTAAAATGGATAACCTCACACTTATCCACGTTAAACTCCATCTGCCATATTTTGGCCCATTCTCCTAGCCTATCTATATTCATCTGTAGAATCTTTACCATCTGTTCCATCATGGAACGTCTTGTGACTTTGTATCCAAGTCCTCAGAGCTGCACTGCTGGCATTCATTGTGATGGCTTTCTGATTTTGGAGTGAACATCTGGAGGACTTCTTCATCCCTTATGTTTAGAGGACCTCTCTCCTCCTGTATACCTCCACCGCGTGGAGCATGGAAATTCTGCCCTTTTGCATCATCTTTCCTACTTGGACACTATTTCCTGGCAACCTTGAGTACCTGCTGCATTCAGCATGCATTCCACTTTAAGAGATGCAGACTAGCTTTAACTAGTATAGGTTACCTTTAAATGGTGCTAGCATCTCATGCATTTATACCCTATTCAGGTGTGCAGCACACTTAGCACTGGCTGCATGCTATAATTGTGGCAATGAGCAGACAGTCAATGCGACCTGCATTGAAAGCATTAGGAACTAAGCAGTAGTACATTGCATCCTGTTTTTGGGCCATATCAAATTTTGCAATTTGGGGTCCATGATTTTCAAAAAGATGACGTTCTATACAAAGTGTAAATGAGGTTGTGGCTCAGAATCACAGGGTTCACTGTCTTCCACTGATTGTTGATCAACCACCCAAAAGCCATACTGAACAAAAGAATGATCAACATATCAAATAAAATTCCAGATAAATGTGAAAGCATCTCAGCATGTCAGGGACAATTGATTATTTTCAATGGAGAGGAAATGTTAGCATCTTTCTATGGACGGCTGTTATAGTGTTATTATTAGCCTCTTATTTAAATGCGTTTGCTGATGTCCGTAACAATTGTGCGCATGCATGGAGTGACGTCATCGGTAGCATGGGTTTAGTGTTCCATGAGGGAGCTGTGTGCAAGATGCTGTTCACAGTTCTGAGTTCTTGCTGTATTATATTTTGATGTTTCTTTGCATATAAAGCAGTTTGAATTTATTAATGCATTCAACTACCTTTCGTGGCTAAAGTTACCACAATGGCTACAGTCATCTGTATAACCATTGACAACGCTGGCAACTCCACATTCTGTATAACCAACTGTGATTACCTTGTGAGGGTTTCATAATATAATATACTTTTAAAGGAAATATCCCAAATATTGAATTTTTCGGAACCCTTTTGAGAACAAGAATGGAAGCTGACTCAGAAAGGCACCTCATCACATTTAAATTAATATTGACATTTTATCATTTTACAAATCTATCTTCCTACATGCATTAAAAAGAGTTGATATGCTTGGTTAACATAGCATTTTAGTACAAGTTTAATTCTTTTATGACATGACAAGTATGAAAATGTGAAAAATATCTGTCTTACTAACAGATGACAGAAATGGTATAAATATTTAACCTACATGACTGTTACCTTCAGAGGTCCTGATACTGTTATTGAACACAAGTGAAGATCAAAATGCTTAAAGATATGTGCAACATATCATTTACATTCCCTGCTGGATGCTGCAGTGTTTGTGCGTGTGCGCGTGCACGCGCACATGTGTGTGAGTGTGTGTGTGTGAGAGGCGGTAGTGAAGTGGTGGGGGAATGGTTGAATAACTCAATATAAAAAGCCCTTTTTCCCCTCAGGTCATCCAAGATCAAATTAGTCACTTATAGGATGGATCCTGAAACTTTGTGACAGTAGGAAGCAGAAAACCACAACTGCATTGTACATTTACCTTCAGCAGTACATTTAAACATTTCAGGTGCTGTGAGTGATACATAAAATCCGCTTTACCTATCTTTTGATCATAAATGACTGAGTTAAATGATATTAACCACAACTTCTAGTGTTCTCCATCTTGCCGTACATCCCATTTGTTATCAGCTCTATGTGCTTATTCTTAATCACAAATGGAAGGGTTGAGTGTGGTGGAAATAATCTTTTGAGGTGTGTCTATTTCAATGCCAGGAGTATTGTGGGGAAGGCAGATGAGCTGAAGGCGTGGATAGACACATGGAAATATGACATTATAGCCATTAGTGAAACTTGGCTACAGGAGGGGCAGGACTGGCAGCTCAATGTTCCAGGGTTCCAATGTTTCAGGCGGGATAGAGGCAGAGGGATAAAAGGTGGGGGGGTGGCATTGTTGGTCAGGGAAAATGTTACAGCGGTACTCAGGCAGGATAGATTAGGGAGCTTGTCTACAGAGGCCCTATGGGTGGAGCTGAGAAACAGGAAAGGTATGACCACATTAATGGGGTTGTATTATAGACCACCCAATAGTCAGCGAGAATTGGAGGAGCAAATCAGCGGAGAGATAGCTGACAACTGCAAGAAACACAAAGTTGTGACAGTAGGGGATTTTAATTTTCCACATATAGATTGGGACTCGCATACTGTTAAAGGTTTAGACGGGGTAGAGTTTGTAAAATGTGTTCAGGAGAATTTTCTACATCAGTATATAGAGGTGCCAACTAGAGAGGATGCGATATTGGATCTCCTATTGGGAAATGAATTAGGGCAGGTGATGGATGTGAGTGTGAGGGAACACTTTGGATCCAGTGATCATAATGCCATTAGTTTCAACCTGATCATGGATACGGATAGGTCTGGTCCTCGGGTTGAAGTTCTGAACTGGAAAAAGGCCAAATTTGATGAAATGAGAAGGGATCTGGGAAGTGTGGATTGGCACAGGCTGTTCTCTGGTAAGGATGTAAATGGAAAGTGGGAGGTCTTCAAAGGAGAAATTTTGAGAGTGCAGAGTTTGTATGTTCCTGTCAGGATTAAAGGCAAAGTAAATAGGAATAAGGAACCTTGGTTCTCAAGGGAGATTGTAACACTGATTAAGAGGAAGAGAGAGTTGTATGAAATGTACAGGTAAACCTTTACAGATTAAAGGGGAGGAGGTGCTCGCTGTCTTGAGGCAAATCAGAGTGGATAATTCCCCAGGACTGGACAGGGTATTCCCACGGACCTTGAGGGAAGCTAGTGTTGAATTTGCAGGGGCCCTGGCAGACATATTTAAAATGTCAGTATTCACGGGGGAGGTGCCGGATGATTGGAGGGTGGCTCATGTTGTTCCGTTGTTTAAAAAAGGTTCCAAAAGAAATCCGGGAAATTATAGGCCAGTAAGTTTGACGTCAGTGGTGGGCAAGTTATTGGAAGGTGTGATAAGGGATAGGATCTACAAATATTTGGATAGACAGGGACTTATTAGGGAGAGTCAACATGGCTTTGTGCGTGGTAGGTCATGTTTGACCAATCTATTAGAGTTTTTCGAGGAGGTTACCAGGAAAGTGGATGAAGGGAAGGCGGTGGATGTTGTCTACCTGGATTTCAGCAAGGCCTTTGACAAGGTCCCTCATGGGAGGTTAGTTAGGAAGGTTCAGTCGCTAGGTATACATGGGGAGGTAGTAAATTGGATTAGACACTGGCTCAATGGAAGAAGCCAGAGAGTGGTTGTGGAGGATTGC
Organism: Mustelus asterias; assembly: GCF_964213995.1. Lineage (NCBI taxonomy): Eukaryota > Metazoa > Chordata > Chondrichthyes > Carcharhiniformes > Triakidae > Mustelus > Mustelus asterias. Next base: position 81,252,892 of record NC_135810.1, read on the forward strand.
TTCTCTGAGTGGAGGCCTGTGACTAGTGGTGTGCCGCAGGGATCGGTGTTGGGTCCATTGTTGTTTGTCATCTATATCAATGATCTGGATGATAATGTGGTAAATTGGATCAGCAAGTTTGCTGATGATACAAAGATTGGAGGTGTAGTGGACAGTGAGGAAGGTTTTCAAAGCTTGCAGAGGGATTTGGACCAACTAGAAAAATGGGCTAAAAAATGGCAAATGGAATTTAACGCAGACAAGTGTGAGATATTGCACATTGGAAGGACAAACCAAAGTAGAACGTACAGGGTAAATGGTAGGACTCTGAAGAGTGCAGTTGAACAGAGGGATCTGGGAATACAGGTACAGAATTCCCTAAAAGTGACGTCACAGGTGGATAGGGTCGTAAAGAGTGCCTTTGGTACATTGGCCTTTATAAATCGGAGTATCGAGTATAAAAGTTGGAGTGTTATGGTAAGGTTATATAAGGCATTGGTGAGGCCGAATTTGGAGTATTGTGTACAGTTTTGGTCACCTAGTTACAGGAAGGATGTAAATAAGGTTGAAAGAGTGCAGAGAAGGTTCACAAGGATGTTGCCAGGACTTGAGAAACTGAGTTACAGAGAGAGATTGAATAGGTTGGGACTTTATTCCCTGGAGCGTAGAAGATTGAGGGGAGATTTGATAGAGGTGTATAAGATTTTGATGGGTATAGATAGAGTGAATGCAAGCAGGCTTTTTCCGCTGAGGCTAGGGGAGAAAAAAACCAGAGGGCATGGGTTAAGGGTGAAAGGAGAAAAGTTTAAAGGGAATATTAGGGGAGGCTTCTTCACGCAGAGAGTGGTGGGAGTGTGGAATGAGCTGCCGGATAAAGTGGTAAATGCGGGGTCACTTTTGACATTTAAGAAAAACTTGGACGGGTTCATGGATGGGAGGGGTGTGGAGGGATATGGTCCAAGTGCAGGTCAGTGGGACTAGGCAAAAAATGGTTGGCACAGACAAGAAGGGCCAAAAGGCCCGTTTCTGAGCTGTAATTTTCTATGGTTCTGTGGTGAACCATAGTTGGTTACCACTATGAGTGCTGAGCCATGGATGGTCAGCACTATGGGGTTTGTAGATATGTTACTGTAATTATTGTTGGTGTTAGGGTTGGGCTGTTCTACCTGTTGATATTGTTCTGTGGTACACTCCAGTTGGCTCCGCCTACCAGGGGAGGTATAAAGGTCACAGTACTGCCTGGAGACCCTTTAGTCTGGGATTGTATTGTATATAGTGTGCTCCATTCTTGTCAGTAATAAAAGCCTTTATTTCCCGGGTACAATCTAGCCTCCCGAGTGATTTAATCGCGCATCAGGTTCTATGGTTCTATGGTTCTGCTTTATGTTTACCATAAGATCCAGGCTTGTAGTGAATTCTCATGGTGTTACTGAATGCTGCCTAAAGCTCCTGGATATCATTTGTCTTGTATCGGATAAACTGTGATTCTCGACCTGAGTTTTTCCAACTTGGCTTCAGGTTAATTGTATTTATTAAATTGCATTTTCCATTTTCACAATCTTGTGATGATTACTTAATCAACATTGTTTAATTTCTCACAATTCAGAGAAACATCAAAAACTTACATCCATCTGTGATGCCATTTTAAGAACAATATTTATAACTTAGATTCCATTTTTTTCGGTGCTTATTCTTTCTCGTTAGATGGGTTTCACTGGCGGGAAGCCAGAATTTGTTGCCCATCCCTAACTAAGCCACCTTCTTGGGCTGCATGTGGAGTAGGTACATCCACAGTAAGGAAGAGAGTTGCAGGACTTTGACCCAGTGACAGTGAAGAACGATGATATAGTTCTAGATCAGGATGATGTGTGATTTGGAGGGGATCTTGCAGGTGGTGGTGTTCCTGGTGCTCTTATTTATCTATTGTCCTTGTTCATATAGGTGGTAGAAGTTGTGGGTTTGGAAAGTGCTGCGAAATGAGCTGTGGCAAATTTCTGCAGTGTATCTAATAGATATTCCATACTGCTGCTACTGTGCGTTTGTGGTGGAGGGAGTGATTGTTTACATTGGTTATTCAGAATGCCAATCAGCCAGGTTGCTTTGTCCTGGATGGTGTTGATCTTCATCCAGGCAAGTGGAGAGTATGCCATCAAACTCCTGACTTGTATCTGGTAGATAATGAACCAGCTTTGATGAGTCAGGAGAAGAGTTACTCACAGCCAAATGTCCAACCTCTGACCCGTGCTTGTAGCCACAGTATTTATGTGGCTGGTCCAGTTCGATTTCTGGACAATGGTCACCTCCAGGATTTTGACAGTGCGGGATTCAGTGATGGCAATGCCATTGAATGTCAAAGGGAGATGGTCAGATTGTCTCTTATTGGGGATGGTCATTGCCTGGCAGCAAGCACAAATGTTACTCCCCACTTATCAGCCCAAGCCTGAAAGTTGTCTTGCTGCATATGGGCATTGACTGCTTCAGTATCTGAGTAGTCATGAATGGTACTCAACATCATCAGTAAACATCTCAACTTCTATCCTTATACTAGAGGGACGGTAATCCATGAAGCAGGTGGCGATGGTTGAGCCTAGGACACTACTATGAGGAAGTCCTGCAGCTTTGTCCTGAGATCATTGGCCTCCAGCAGCCACAACCATCTTCCTTTGTGCGAGGCCTGACTCCAACCATCAGAGGGGTTTCGCTCTGATTCCCAGCGGGAGGTTTTCTTGCTCATGTTTAACTTGATTCCATGAGACTTCATGGGGTCCAGATGTTGAAGACTCTGAGGGCAAATCCCTTTCAACTGTATACCACTGTGCCAAGACTTCTGGTGGCTCTGTCCTGTCACATTGTCCAATCAATACATCAAAGTATTTATTCTATAACAATGATCCATTACTATTGATTATTTTGGCCACAGAGTCAATCAAAGAGGCTGTGGATCAGAATTAGAAACAAAATATTGTATGTTATAGACAGAGAACACACTTGACTGCATTTTGCAAAATAAAGCAAGTATTAACAAAGTAATGAACCTATTCTAATGGACTAACTATCAAAAAATGCTAAAATATAAGATCTTAAGGGATAGTGAATCATTTCCAGATATAGTCTGGGATTCTCTGATGTTGTGCGACCCCCCTCCCCCAACGCTGCCAGGGAGAACGGAGAATTTGGCGCTCAGCCAAATCTCCATTCACTGCAGCGGGACCGGATAATCCCAGTCACGGGTGAGGTCGGAGAATCCCAGTCGTAATCTGAGAAGCGTCAGAATTGAGTTCATTGCTCTTTATCAAATGTTGCTGGTGCAGAATGGCTGTCAATTTCCCTACCTGTCAACAGCAATTTGAAGCAATTCAATGTGATAAAGTGCCATCAAAATGCAAGTTCCAAAACAGTATCTGTTTCCGTGTTATAGAAATACAAATTGTTGTTCTTGCTGACATAAGGGACCTGGATTTCTCTAATCAGGGGGTCAGTCACAGTGGGATAATCTGCCAAGCAGAAGTAAATTGTGGGAGAAGTATGGGTCAAAAAAATTATAACCTGAAAATAGTGACATAGCATTTGACTGACAGGTTACCAGTACATTAGGAAATGCACCTGGCCACCTTATCTGCTCTGTCTCTCATACCTTTAGCCTCTCATACGTGCTCTCTTTCTCCCTTTGTAGTTGGTGTCAGAGTAGAATTTAGCAAGGCTGCTGTGTGGATAAATATAGTAAGAACATCTGATTGTAAATAGTATTTTCTGGATTTTAGTGGAACAGATGTGTTCTGTGGCTGGAGACAATCTGGAGTTATTGGGATAAATGCAGTGGTGCTGTGTTGTAAGGGCAGGGACACAGTGATCACAGAGCTGGGAGAGCGGGTAATGTGTGCTTATTTCCTTCAGGACTGCAGCACTAATTCTATCACCCGCATTTCATTCAATCCTTTACTGCCACTGTTGCTTTTGATCCGCTGTATTTGGAACATCTGAAGAAGGAAACTCCATGGATGAAGGAACTCATTATGGTGTGCCATTTGTTGCAATCTTTACAGAATCATTTCAGAACAGTGCTAGTTTTTAATGGAGTTTTTAAAAAAATCATAGCACAGCATAGAAGTAGCCCATTTAATTCATGTTGTCCCATGCTGTCTCTTTGACAGAGCTATTCAATTGGTCCCATTCCCTTGCTCTTTCTCTGTCACACAGCAGTTGGCTCCCTTTTATTTTCATAGAATCCCAACAGTGCAGAAGGAGGCCATTCGGCCCATCGAGTCTACACCGACTCTCCGACAGACCACCTTCGCCAGGCCCAACCCTGCCCTATCTCCATAACCCCCACATATTGACCCGGCTAATCCCCCTAACCTACTTTGGGTGGAATTTTCCCATCTCGCCCACCACAGGATCATAGCAGGCAGGACACGGACGATGCAAAGGTGTGTTGACTTCGGGTGGGATTTTCTGGCCTTGGGGCAAGCACGGCCAGAAAATTCCACTCTTTATGTGACCAACCTGGCTACCCTCATCTGACCCTACTACTCACTCACCCACTCATTCAATCACTCATTCATTCACTCCTGGATCCATTCACTAATCCACACTCATTCATTAAGAAACTTGAGACTTTTTTAAAAAAGGTGATGTATCCTCTCGTCCCATTGACTCTCAGGCAGTCGCTGGATCTAAACTGAAGAGCTTGTGCTGGCCTGTTTCTGCTACAGCTAGGATTGGAAGTCCCGGCAAAAAATGGACAGGGCACAGAAACTTTGCTGACAGTGGCAAAACACCCAGCATTGCCATTGACCAAATGATCAGAGCCAAAATATCTGTTCTCATGCTTACTGCTTGCTGTTGGATATAGATAGGGAGGACAGGTAAACTGAAACCATTGTTCCCTTTACTGTCCATAATCAGTGTCAAGAACAAACAAAGAACAAAGAACAATACAGCACAGGAACAGGCCTTCGGCCCTCCAAGCCCGCGCCGCTCCCCGGTCCAGGATTGAATCCTGAATCCAGGATCCCCGCCCAATTTTCCAGCCTATCTACATCCTAATATCCTATCCACCGAGCTGTCCCTCACAGCTACGATGCTTTGTTCATCACAACCTATTAACTCACCCCCACCCCCCCATTCCAGACCATGTGATCTCCAGGGAGAGGCGAAAACCCAGAGTGAAAACCCCAGGGCCAATATGGGGAAAAGAAAATCTGTGAAATTCCTCTCCGACCCCCTGAGGCGATCGAAACGAGTCCAGGAGATCACACTGGCCCTGATCAGAAAATGCTTCCCAACCCTATTCATTTCCACTTCTGCTTTACGAACACCATCTGAATTCCCTGCCCCCGAGACAGGTTCCCAACTATCCGCAGTCTCGCTCTGTACTGGCACCAGCAAGATGATCATAGAATGAAGCCTTGAAACGAGAAACAAAGAACAATTAGCCCGCGCCGCTCCCTAGTCCAAACTAGACCACTCTTTTGTATCCCTCCATTCCCACTCCGTTCATATAGCTGTCTAGATAAGTCTTAAACGTTCCCAGTGTGTCCGCCTCCACCACCTTGCCCGGCAACACATTCCAGGCCCCCACGACCCTCTGTGTAAAATATGTCCTTCTGATATCTGTGTTAAACCTCCCCCCCTTCACCTTGAACCTATGACCCCTCGTGAACGTCACCACCGACCCGGGAAAAAGCTTCCCACCGTTCACCCTATCTATGCCTTCATTTTGGAGATGAGGATGTGTATGGTTCTTAGCCCCCAGAGTGTGTGGACAATTTAGAAATAACAGCAGCAAGCTTTTGTGGGTTTAAATGAAAATCTAAACACTACATTATTGTCACACACATACTCGTGTACACACACACACGCACACACACTCCAGAAAGATATGATCAAAGAAGATAATGAACTTCACAGGTGTTAAACCAGAGAAATAGTTAACAGTTCACATGTTGGGTTCCCAGTGGCAGCCATGTTTAAAGTGTTTCACATTTAAAATTATGAATAGGACATACCTTCACTGGGCATGACACTTTCAGTTCAGCTTCTGTTTCTCTGTCACCACAGCCAGACTTGACTAATAGCACACAGAACAAAGACAAGTGAACAGACACACATAATCAAACACCAACAATTGAAAGCAATACCTATGGGCCAGGCAGTGATGTTCCACATATTGCATGGGCGCGCACAATTGGAAGGTGCATTGCGGCACTTCTCACAACTTGCGACAATGGCTAAGCTTCTATTGGTAAACTGCTGGAATTCATAAGATGTTAAGGTGGCTCCAAATACACTGTCTGCATGGCAACAGGGTTACAGAAAATCAATGCAGGCTGTCAGTTTGGGCGAGGTGCTCACAGAGTACCTGCCTTTTGTTCTCGGTAGTTGGATATAATGAAGGAGCAAAGCTCTGTGATAAAGTGGTCAGCAGTTTGAAATGTGCGGCTGATGTTGATTTGATTTGAATCTCAGAGATAGACTGGGTGCTTTAAAAGAGTTCAGCTGACTGCTGTTAAATGTGAGCGCGATAAGAAGTCAGTGACTATTGACATGTTGGGGAAGGGCTAACATCAAACGTCAGACAAATGTCTCCTTTGATTAGTTGGTTATTGAAGCAGTAAAAAAAGATGTAAAGCAATTAGCCAAATTAGAGCTTGTGTTGATGGAAGTCTGAAGTAAAATGTGGAAGGAACAACAAAAATTAAGCTCAGAATCAAATTACAATTGAAGCAATATAAAATAACAGCAGTGTTAAGTGGTATAAACAAAGGGAACATATTTGAAAAAGGAATGAGGGAGGTTGATTGTGATGGAATTACCTATCACAGTCAGATTCTTGAATACTGATGCAATAAATTACAGAATGAGAAGATCAGCAGACTGAGGAGAGGAAGCAATTACTAATTTGAAGAGTGATGAGTGTGGATTGAGGAGAAGGATGAGCAGTTGACAAATTGCTTTTACGTATCATAGCTGAGAGACAACAGCACTGATGTAAATTAAAAATGATCCAGTTACCTGGTGTGTCAGAAAATCAAGCAACACACGTTAGAATGAAAAATAGAAGCAAATCTAGAAAATAGGGGTTGAAATTAATTTCAAGCAAAATAGGCAATAGTGAGTCCTCAGCCCATTTTACACCTTGCCCGATTTTCCTTTCCACTATGCTGCCTCACAACACCTGGGGCCCTGGTTCGATTCCGGTCTTGGGGTGACTGTCTGTGTGGAGTTTGGACATTCTCCCCGTGTCTGTGTGGGTTTCCTCCAGGTGTTCTGGTTTCCTCCCACAGTCCAAAGATGTGCAGATTAAGTGGATTGGCCATGCTGAATTGCCCCTTAGTGTCCCAAGATATGTAGGTTAGGAGGATTAAAGGTGTAAGTAAATGGGGTTCCAGGGATAGGGTCTAAGTAAGATGCTCTATTGGAGAGAGTCAGTGCAGACTAGATGGGCCAATGGCAAAACAAATTGAGTGGAGTGAAAAATGAGCTACTGATTTGCTATAGCTCATTTTGTGTTAACCACTGAAGTCCAATGTTAGCCCCATGCTCTAATGCTGGGGCTGAAAATTGTTGCAAGATGTGTATAGCCCAGCAGATCTCTTGAAGTGGTATTGAGTCTTGTATAGTTTAATAGTCAGTGTTTATTAACTACTAGTAACTTTGTACATATAAACAGTATATGGTCTAAGCTAGGAGTTGTCCTCATGCTTGCCTCTACACATGTCTCTGTCCAGTTCAAGACTGCCCCCTAGACTCAAGTCATGCGACCCTTTACATCACTTCGTGGGCAGAACTATAACCAATCCCAAATTAATCCTTTCTATGCCAGACCCTTATACTAGATCTCCTCCAGATCTTTATCCAATGTATTTACAATGCATTTCTGTTCACCAGACATACTTATGTTACTTCTATTATCCTTTTCGAGCCCCTCAAGTCTCTGTGTTTACAAGTTTAGGCAGTATGCAGGCTTTATAATTGTCCCAGACCTTGTGTTTATAACAGTTGAAGGAGTGATAGATTCTGTTGCACAGGGTAAATCTTATTGAATAGGAGATTCATAGAATCATTGAAACCCTGCAGTGCAGAAAGAGGCCATTCGGCCCATTGAGTCTGCACCAACCACAATCCCACCCAGGCCCGATCCCCATAATCCCACATATTTACCTTGCTAATCCTTCTAACATAAGCATCCTGGGATACTAAGGAGCAATTTAGCATGGCCAATTCACCTAACCTGCACATCTTTGGACTGTGGGAGGAAACTGGAGCACCTGGAGGAAACCCACGCAGACATGGGGAGAAAGTGCAAACTCCACACACACAGTGACCCAAGCTGGGAATCGAACCCGGGTCCCTGGAACTGTGAGGCAGCAGTGCTAGCCACTGTGCTACCGTGCCGTCCCCTCAAGACAGGTTGTTTTGAATTTGTTCATTCTGGCATTTGGTTAGTTGATCTCAATTCTCTTTTTTCATTCTTTGGAGTTGAACCGCTCCTCAAATCCCCAACTGGGTTTTTAATTCTTTCACAGGATGGGCATGTCGCTGGCAAGACCAGCACTTGCTGCCCATCCCTAATTACCCTTGAACTGAATGGCTTTTTAGGCCATTTCTGAGGGCAGTTAAGAGTCAACAACATTGTTATGGATTTAGAGTCACATGAAGGCCAGACCAAGTACGGATGGCAGATTTCCTTTCCTCGAGGACATTAGTTATTGATGTTCATTGGTTTATCCCATTATCTATGGGGTGAATGACCTTGCAGCTCATCTGCACTGCTCATTCTGTTTCCCTTCCTATGTGTGGTTTGCCACGACGCACGTTGGTATGGAAAATGTCTCTTCCTATTGTGTGGGTAAGACTTATCACTGGGCTCACCTTGCAGTTTAGCTTTCTGTTCAAAGACGTTCTCATTGATTTGCTTCCTTGCCTCACTGAAGTGTGCTGTGGTTGGTTGGTTGATTGCTGATTCTCTGTTCCAGCATTGTCTGAGTAACTCTTTGTGCTGGTGGAGGTTGCAGTGTCTGTGTCTTGATGTCTGGAAGTACCTTATGAACAGAAGTCAGGTTAAGGATCTTCTTGCTTCTGGTTCATCTCTTAGCCGTCTTCCACTCAATGCATCGTGGTATCCATCAGAGTGTTGGTCTGATCAATGAGAAGCTTCTGGCTTCTGCAAAGTAAATGGACAAACCGGCTCTGCAGAGTGAAGACAATTCAGGGCTGAAGTCCCAGTCAAGATTATTTTTTCTATTGGGAGTCTTGGTAACTGTGTCAGTGATAACAGAGGTTTTCCTGGTATATTTTGCTGTCTTAAGGAGGTTCAGGGCAGGACCACTTCTCAGAAAAGAAAAAGGCTGGTTACAAATAACATACATGACTTCAAAGATTTGTTTGCCACCATATCTTAATAGTTCCAGAATCATGCCAATAACCACAAGTTGGATTCCTCGGGGCCCATACTCTGTCATTTGTATTCAGAAGGCCCTCAGCCATAGTTCCTTGTCTGATAGGACTGTAACATTGGTTCCCATGTCCAATTTAAAGTTTGTGAGATGACCTTTAACTGAGATGTCCGCATTCTAAAATAAAAGTACCTGATCTTTGACCTCATCTAAGGAACATGGTTGTATTTTCGCTCGGTGTGGTACATTGATCTTGTGAATCATCATGAGATCATCTGTGTGTCTGGTTGTGTTTGCTTTGCATAGTTTTCCAAAATGCTCAATGCAATTGCAATTGAAACATTGTGCTGGGACTGCCAGACATTGTTCACACCCTTTGGGGTTGCTCAGTTCTACAGTGTGGCCATGATCATCCACCCCCTTGTGGTCAGTTAGAGTATTGCTTCCGTTGGCCTGGAGTGTCCCTGCTCTCTTGTTTTACCAAATGGACAGCTCTATACCATGGCTCACGTCTGCCCCTTAAATTGGATATGTGTTGTTAACAGGTTTTCAATTGTCTGCCAATCCAATTCAAGAGTCAGATCTTCCTTAGCTCGAAGCATATCTGAGAATGCATCATCCACCACTCTGACAGCAATTCTGTCCCTGATTAGATCTGAGTTCAGGTCACCATAATCATAGCCTTGAGCCACTCTGTACAGCTCATTAATGAAGGAGTCAACAGGTTCTCTTGGCTTTTGGACATGTTTGTTAAACATTGCTCTTTCAAGGATCTGGTTACTATTCAAATTAAAATGTGTGTCAAATGATTTTAAAATTTTGTTGAGAATTCATTGATTCCTTATCTAGCTATTTTATCATCGGCTACTGGACCTACTGAATAAATCAGTGCATTAACCTGTTTAACTTCTGTCTTTTGATTTAGGCCTGAAACAACCATGTATTAAAACAATCTCTCTCTTCAACGTCCCCAGTTTTGGAAGAGTCCAAACTGATCTGGTGAGGTAGATTTTTGATCCAAGGTCATTTAAAATTACAAGTGTGTATAGCTGTTAGGAAATCCAAGAGGGAGATGCTGTATGCTTCTTCTCAATGGGGTTTCCCATGCTTGTTGGTTTTGGCAGTCTCCCACAGTAATGGCGGTTGCTATTTTTGTGTTTTAAGTTTTCAGCAGCGTCTCCCTGGATCAACCTCTGTTCAAAGAATCCCTACAGTGCAGCAGGAGGCCATTCGGCCCATCAAGCCCGCACTGACCACAATCCCACCCAGGCCCGATCCTCACCATCCCAGGTATTTACTCTACTAGTCCCCCTGACACTAAGGGGCAATTTATCATGACCAATCAACCTAAGCCGCACATCTTTGGGCTGTGGGAGGAAACCGGAGCACCCGGAAGAAATCCATGCAGACACGGAGAGAACGTGTAAACTCCACACAGACAGTGACCCGAGGCTGGAATTGAACCCGGGTCCCTGGTGCTGTGAGGCAGCAGTGCTAACCACTGTGCCACTGCTGCCCAGAGGCCTCCCCGCAGTATCTAAGTGTTTCCCTATCATGAAACCATTAATTCCCAGCTTCCACTGGGTTTTTTAATCGCTGAATATTAATTTAAAAAATTCGATCGGAGGTCAGCCTGATGTTCAGGCGTTGACTTGGGACTTGGTTTATTCACAGTGCGTCTTAGAACGGCAATTCTGACTGCTGCTGACAACACAGATTTTTAAAGCTGTTCTGGCCAAGTTTTTTTTTTAGCTCACCCCTGCTTGGTCTTCTGACTCTGCACTCCAGAGATATTGAAGCTGAACGTCCACAGAAATCAATGTGGTTGTAGCTCCAGGGGTGGCCAGGTTTCCTGCTCTCTTACGGTTAAGCTGGATTAATGTTTACACTCATGAATGAAGCTCCTGTCTAATTCAGACAGGCAGCTCGTAAGCCAGAAAAAGAGACTATTTTAAAACTGGGACCAAAATGGGTCATTTCACCCGCTCCATTTTAACTGCCGCCCCCACGCCCCACCCCCCCACCCCCCCCACCTGATTCCTGCTGGGTGGGGCAATTGAAATTCCCCCCTAAAATAACTAGAAATATTTTAAAGATCTAAACAGATGTGGACCTGTTAGGAAGAACATTTACATCCAGGCAAGGCACCAAATGGATACTATTATAATGATACGTGTTTAAGCCGAGTCTTTGTACTGACTCTGATGAACCAATAAATATCGATTAAATTGCCAGAAACACAGTCACTGTTTTGGTTAAGACCCCAAAAGATTAAAGTTAACATTTTGGAATCTCATGACTCCCCCCTCCACCACCCCACCCCCCCCCCCCCCCCCCGACCCCCACCCCCTGCCCCAGCCCCCTATTCACTTGGTGGTACAATGAGAGCAAATTGCCTAATATCGCATGGAAACCCAGTGGCTTTTGAACAAAGGCAGTTCATTATCATTTTACTTCTAAGTTTGGTCTCCCATTCAGCTGGGTGGTGAGAGCCCATATGATGCAATCTCATTAGCATAGTGTAATTCTTTCGAACCAGTTAGATTCTGTATTTAAAAGGGAAAATCAGAAAGTGGAATTTGGAGAAAATTGGTGTTGGCAAGAAGCCAAGAGAAGGAGTGACGGTGGCATGGTGGTACAGTGGTTAGCACTGCTTCTTTACAGTGCCAGGGACCCAGGTTCAATTCTGGCCTTGGGTGACTGTCTGTGTGGACTTTGCACATTCTCCCCATGTCTGTGTAAATTTCCTCCCAGTGCTCCGGCTTCCTCCCACAGTCCAAAGATGTGCAGGTTAGGTGGATTGGCTATGATAAATTGACCCCTAATGCCCCAAGATGTATAGGTTAGATTGATTAGCCACGGTAAGTGTGTGTGATTCGAGGGATAGGATGGAGGAGAGAACCTGGGTCTGTTTATACTCTGTCAGAGAGTCAGTGCAGACTTGATGGGCTGAATGGCCTCTTCTCCACTGTAGAGATTCTCTGATTCTATGTGACTCCAGATGGGCAAATGTTGCATGGTGGCTGCATTAAGGCTGCAGTAATGTACTGGTAGGGTCAATGAAGAACTGTAGAGATATCCTCCCCACCAGCAATGAGAGGAAGAAGCTTACAGTCGACATGAAAAAGTCATGGCTGATGGTGACTGAAGAGCTTAGCTGTAGGAGCTTTGTGGCATGCTCATTGATTCTGTTCAGAGCTTTAATAACTTAAGCAGGTTAGGAGAGAGTACTTTCATCTACATCCTGCTGTGTACATCACTCCAACCCATCACTCTGCCTTCCTGAGTCTACCCTAACAAATTTCTCTTCATACCCACTTACCTTGCACACACATCCATCTTCTCTTTCGATGCATGTAAATCCTCATCTATCCATCCATCACTGCCACTCCTCTCACACATACACAATTTCCTACCTCTCTCTCATTGCCACCCATAGTGCCTGCACTGAATCTACTGGGTGAATTCATGCCACTACAATCGGTAATGGGTCAGTGCTTTCTGTTATTGAAGGAGAAGGGAGCACAGAACACAAAGGAGAGAGAGAGAGAGCAGTTGGTGGTGGATTGCCCTCATCACTTTCCTCTTTGTCATTTTCCTCTCCTTTCTCCTCCTCAAAAACATCTGAAGACAAAGTGAGCTCTATTGTTTATTCTTCCTGCAGATCCAAACCTCCCTGCTGCATAATATTGTACAGATCATTCCACACCGTGTCTATTCTAGAGACCCTGGCCAGTCTGTAATGAAGGACTCCTTCACATCTGCCCAGATACCTGGTGTAGATCCTAAGCATGTCAATGGCTTGTCAGTGATGCCCTGAAGCTGGGGGTAGTTAGCTGGAGACACAACCCAAGAACCTCCTTAATTTGACTGACATCACATGTGAAGCTGGCATCGTGGCCACCCTGACAAACAAGATATCAGTCACTTGTTTTATGCATTTATGGCCGCAAATGAGACTCCAGGATGATGTGTTGCCTCCCAGATGCTCGGGTCAAGGATGTCTCAGAGCGACTGCAGGACATTCTGAAGCGGACAGGTGAACAGCCAATGATGGTTGTACACATTGGTACAAACAACATAGATAAAAGAAGAGGGATGAGGTCCTAAAAGCAGAATATAGGGAGCTAGGAAGCAAGCTGAAAAATAGGACCTCAAAGGTAGTGATCTCAGGATTACTACCTGAGCCATGTGCCAGACAAAGTAGAAACAGTCTGATACACAGGATGAATACGTAGCTGGAAAGATGGTGTGAGGGGGAGGGTTTCAGATTCCTAGGGCATTGGGACCGCTTCTGGGAGGTGGAACCTAAACAAACAGGACGGGTTACACCTAGGCAGGATCGGGACTGATGTCCTTGGGGGGATACTTGCTGGAGTGGTTGGGGAGGGTTTAAACGAATATGGCAGGGGGATGGAAAACTTTGCAAGGATTCAGAGCAGGGGGAATTTAGAACAAGAGGAAAAGATAGTAAGGAGAATAAGGAAAGAGATAGGCAGAGAAATCAAGGGCCAGGATCAGATAAGGGCCAAGTAAAAAATAGCAGGAAAGGGAAGAGAAACATTCAAAGTGCCCACCTTAAGGTTTTGTACTTGACTGCTCGGAGCATTCAAAACAAAATGGATGAATTAGTTGCACAGGTAGATGTAAAGGGGTATGAGACTGTTGGCATTACAGAGAGATGGCTCCAAGGTGAGCAAGGACGGGGACTAAACATTCAGTGTTTAGGAAGGACAGGCAGAAAGAAAAAGGTGGTGGAGTTGCATTGTTGATTAAAGATGATATTGATACGATATTGAGGAAAGGTATTAGCATAGATGATGTGGAATCTGTATGGGTTGCGTGAAGAAACAGCAAGGGGCAAAAAACATTGGTGGTGGTGGTATACAGACCACCAAACTGTAGTGGTAATGTTGGAAAAAGCATTAGACAGGAAATCAGAGATGCATGTGTGAAAGGAACATTTGTGATTATGGGTGACTTTAATCCGCATATGGTTTAGGAGAGTCAAATTAGACACAGTACAACAGAGGAGGAATTTCTGGTGTGTATACAGGATGGTTTTCTGGAGCAATACTTTGAGGAACCAACAAGGGAGCAGGCCATCTTGGACTGGATGTTGTGCAATGAGAAAGAATTAGTTGGCAATCTAGCTGTGCGAGAACCCTTGGGAGCAAGTGACATAATATGGTGGAATTCTTTGTCAAGGTGGGTAATGATGTAGTTGATTGTGAGACCAGGGTCCTGAATCTCAATAAAGGTAACTATGATGGCATGAGGCATGAATTGGCCATGATGGACTGGGAAACATTACTAAAAGGAATGAGAGCGGACAGGCAATGGCAGGTATTTAAAGAACAAATAGGTGAACTCCAGAAGTTGTTTATTCCTGTTTGGCGCAAGAATGGTAAGGGAATTGTGGCCAAACCATGGCTTACAAGGGAAATTAGAGATAGTATCAGATTCAAGGAAGAAGCATGCAAATTGACAAGAAAAAGCAATAGGCCTGAGGATTGAGAGCAGTTTAAAATTCAGCAAAGGAGGACCAAGGGATTGATTAAGAAGGGAAAAACGGAGTATGAAAGTAAGCTAGCAAGGAACATAACTGACTGTAAATGTTTCTATAGATATGTAAAGAAAAAAAGATTGACAAAAACAAATGTGGACCCCTTACAGTCAGAAACAGGAGAATTCATAACAGGGAATAAAGAAATGGCTGAGGAATTAAATTTGTACTTTGCTTCAGTTTTCACAAAGGAAGACATGAATAATGTACTAGAAGTGCTGAGAGAAACATGTTTTAGTGAGGAGCTGAAGGAAATCAGCATTAGTAGAGAAATGGTTTTGGGGGAAATTGATGGGATTGAAGGTGGATAAATCTCCAGGTCCTGATAACCTTCATCCCAGAGTACTTAAGGGAGTGGCCCTGGAAATAGTAGATACATTGTTGGTTATTTTCCAAAATTCTTTGAACTCTGGAATAGTTCCCACAGATTTGAGGGTAGCTAATGTAAGCCTGCTATTCAAAAAGGGAGGTAGAGAGAAAACAGGGAACTATATATAGACCAGTGAGCCTAATGTCAGTACTGGGGAAGTTGTTAGAGTCTATTATCACGGATTTCATGACTCAGTATGTGGAAGGCAGTGGTATAATCAGACAAGGTCAGCATAGATTTACTAAAGGGAAATCATGCTTGATGAATCTATTGGAATTTTTTGAGGATATGACAGGTAGAGTTGACTGAGGAGAACAAGTGGATGTGGTTTATTTAGACTTTCAGAAGGCTGTTGACAAGGTCTCACATAACAGAGTACTAGGTAAAGTTAAAGCACATGGGATTGCAGGTAATGTCTTGAGATGGATAAAAAGCTGGTTAGCAGATAGGAAGCAAAGAGTTTGCATAAATGGGTCTTTTTCTGATTGACTAGTAGAGTTCCGCAGGTCCCCAACTGTTCACATTATATATTAATGATTTGGAAGAGGGAACTGAATGTATTATCTCCAAATCTACAGACGTTACAAAGTTGGGTGGGAGGGTGAGCTGTGAGGAGGATGCAGAGATGCTTCAGCGTGATTTCGACAGGCAGAGTGTGTGGGCATCTGCATGGCAGATGCAGTATAATGTGGATAAATGTGAGGCTATCCACTTTGGTAGCAATAATAGGAAAACAGATTATTACTTGAATGGGTGTAAATTGAGAAAGGTGGATACTCAACGAGATCTTGGAATCCTCTTGCATCTGTTACTAAAAGTAAGTGTGCAGGTACAGCAGGCAGTAAAGAAGGCAAATGGTATGTTGGTCTTCATAGCGAGAGGCTTGAGTATAGGGATAGGAATGTTTTACTGCAATTGTATAGGGTGTTGGTGTGGTGAACCATCGTTGGTTCCCACTAGATAGTACTGAGCCAGGGTCTGGCCAGTACTACAAGTATGTATATATGTTGCTGTTGGGGTTAGGGATGGGTTGTTCTACTTGTTGCTGTTGGGGTTAGGGTTGGACTGTTACACCTTGTATTATAGTTATTGTGGTACATCCCAGTGGGGCTCCGCCTCCTGGGAGAGGTATAAAGGTCTCTGCTCTGTCTGGGACCCCTCAGTCTGGGATTGTGTATATAATTAGTAGCTTCATTGTTACAGCAAATAAAAGCCTTTATTTCCTGAGAATCTCAAGCCTCGTGTGTGATAACGCGCATCAATTTTATTTGCTGTAAATAAACTCTCGTCGAAAAAAAAAACGATATAGAGAGTATGGAGCAGATACTGAAGCCTGAACGCCTTACACTGGATCCACGTGCGGCGGGCGCCTCTCACACCTTCGACCACTGGTTGAAATGTTTTGAGGACTACCTGGCAGCCTCCGCAGCGGTCACCACAGATGATGACAGACTCCGGGTCCTTCATGCGAGGGTAAGCGACACTGTCTATCTCGCGATCCGTGCGGCCACCGACTACACAACGGCCCTCGAGCTTCTTAAGAAGCGTTATATTTATCCGCCCAACGAAATGCACGCTCGTTACCTCTTAGCCACTCGACGACGGCAGTCCGGCGAAACGATGGAGGAATACGCGAACGAGCTCCTACAGCTAGCCAGGGGCTGTAACTGCAAAGCAGTGTCGGCAGAGCAGAATATGAGCGACCTCGCTCGGGATGCGTTTGTGGCGGGAGTCGGATCATCTTACATCCGACTCAAACTACTGGAGAAAGGTAATCTTGACCTCACCCAGGCAATAGAACTAGCGGAGATGCTGGAGACGGCCTCCAAAAGCCTAGTATTGTATCCTGAAGACCACGTGGAGACAATGTGGCAGGAGCAGTCGCTGATCCCTCCTCGTCCCTCGGGTTCGAAAAGCTGTGTGATGGTGTGCTCACACTCGGACCAGATGACGGCAGAAGCTCCGGGCGGCCCGCGGTGTTACTTCTGTGGGGGAGCGAAGCATACTCGGCAATGGTGTCCCGCTAAGGCTGTGTTGTGCTCCGCCTGCGGTAAGAAGGGGCACTATTCAAAAGTATGCCGATCTAAATCTGCTTCTCGGAACAGCAGTGCGGCCTGCGATTCCTCAGAGGCCAGTTCTTCGTCGTCGGCATCGTCGAGGGTTTCGTCCACATGCGAGGCCAGGACGACGCCATTATGGTCGACGGAGTCGGAGAGGTGTGACCACCAGGGGTCGCTGAGTTTGGCGCCATCACCCACGTGCGACCTATGGGAGCGGCCATGTTGGTCGGCACCGACCGCGAACGACCAGCACGGGTCATCCTCGTCAATCTCAGCCGCCTGCAGTGGCGCTCATGAACCAACGGTGGCGTCGATCATCCTGGACCAGGCCAAGCCTCATAGACTTGACAAGTCTATGATGGACATTCAGGTAAACGACCACTTGATTTATTGTCTGTTTGACAGCCGGAGCACTGAGAGTTTTATCCACCCAGACGCTGTGAAGCGGTGTGGACTCCGGATTCAACCTGTCAAACAGACAATTTCTATGGCATCAAGGTCCCGGTCTGTCACCGTGCTAGGGAGTTGCGTGGTAACTTTAACTTTGCAAGGCACAGTTTACGAGCGTTTCAAGCTCCTGGTGTTGCCACACCTTTGCGCGCCAATACTTCTCGGACTAAACTTCATGGTCCACTTGAGGAGTGTAACCCTACAGTACAGTGGGCCACTCCCTTCGCTTTCAGTGGGAGAACAGCAGCCTCCAAATTGCCCAACGCACCTGTAGCCTCTCGACGCTGAAGATTACCACACCCTCCCTGTTCCAGAATCTTGTGCCAGGCTGCAAGCCCATTGCGACTAAGAGTAGGCGTTACAGTGCTGAGGATCAGATCTTCATTCGATCTGAAGTTCAGCGGCTCCTCAAGGAAAGGATCATACAACCTAGCGCTAGTCCGTGGAGAGCGCAGGTCGTGGTGGTCAAGAGTGGGAACAAACCCCGGATGGTCATTGACTATAGTCAGACCATTAATAGATACACGCAGCTGGATGCATATCCCCTCCCGCGCATATCTGACATGGTCAATCAGATTGCGCAGTACCGGGTGTTCTCCACCATAGACCTCAAGTCTGCCTACCACCAACTCCCCATTCGCCCAGAAGACCGACAATACACGGCTTTTGAGGCGGATGGTCGCTTGTATCACTTTCTCAGGGTTCCCTTTGGTGTCACCAATGGGGTCTCGGTCTTCCAGCGTGCTATGGACCGAATGGTGGACCAGAACGGGCTGTGGGCTACCTTCCCGTACCTGGATAACGTCACCATCTGCGGCCATGACCAGCAGGACCACAACACAAATCTCCTGAATTTCCTACGCACTGCATCTCGCTTGAACCTGACCTACAACAGGGAGAAGTGTGTGTTTCGTACGCGCTGTTTAGCCATCCTCGGATACGTGGTGGAAAACGGGGTCATTGGCCCTGATCCAGACCGTATGCGTCCCCTCTTTGAACTTCCCCTGCCCACTAGTGCAAAAGCACTGAGAAGATGCTTAGGCTTCTTCTCTTATTATGCACAGTGGGTTCCCAATTACGCGGACAAAGCCCGTCCGCTCATCAAGTCCACTTCTTTTCCCCTAACACCAGAGGCCCGATTGGCCTTTGATAAACTAAAAGCCGACATCGCGAAAGCTACGATGCACGCTGTTGATGAGTCCATCCCCTTTCAGGTGGAGAGCGATGCATCTGATTTCGCCCTGGCCGCCACACTTCACCAGGCGGGCAGGCCCGTCGCCTTTTTTTCCCCGCACCCTCCAAGGCCCCGAAATTCGGCATTCAGCGGTGGAAAAGGAGGCCCAGGCCACTGTGGAGGCCGTCAGGCACTGGCGCCATTACTTGGCGGGAAAACAGTTCACCCTGATCACGGACCAGCGGTCCGTGGCGTTCATGTTTAATAACACGCTGAGGGGCAAGATCAGTTGGTGAGGCCACACCTGGAGTACTGAGTGCAGTTTTGGTATCCTTATCTGAGGAAGGATGTCCTTGCTATAGAGGGAGTACAGCGAAGGTTTACCAGGCAGATTCCTGGGATGGCAGTCTGTCATGTGATGAGAGATTAAGTCAGTGAGGATTATATTCACTGGAATTCAGAAGAGTAAAAGGGGATCTCATAGAAATTTATAAAATTCTAACAGGGTTAGACAGGGTAGATTCAGAAATAATGTTCTCAATGGTGGGGGAGTCCAGAACTAGGGTTCATAGTTTGAAGATAAGGGGTAAACCTTTTTGAACTGATTTGAGGAGAAATTTCTTCACCCAGAGGGTGGTGAATGTGTGGAATCCACTACCACAGAATGTTGTTGAGGCCAAAACTCTGTCTGATTTCAAGAAGAAATTAGATATAGCTCTTGGGGCTAAAGGGATCAAGGGATATGGGAGGATGGGGGGAACAGGATATTGAATTTGATGATCAGCCATGATCAAAATGAATGGTGGAGGAGGCTTGAAGGGCTGAATGGCCTACTCCTGCTTCTAGTTTCTATGTTTCTATTTGTGCTCCACCATCTGGGAAATCTTGTTGCTCTCCCCTACCACCCCATAACTGTTGCCACCTGTTTCTAATGCCATCTCTGCTGCTGATGCCCCTGCTTTCTGACTGATGCCCAGATATAGACATTTCAAGAGCACACTGCCTTTCTGGTGCTAGTCGTATTGATGCTTGTTGGTGATCCAGTCTACGACAGCCAAAATGCCACCCATCCTGCTGTGATTCAGCGAACACTCACTAAAGAAAGCAGCTGTAAGTAAGCATTTATTGTAGCATTTCTATAATTTGATTCAGGCCGCAGAATTACCATGATGTTCTCATCTTGTTTTCACTGACGGGTTTCAAGAATGAGGTGGAGATGCCGGCATTGGATTGGGGTGGGCACCGTAAGAAGTCTCACAACACCAGGTTAAAGTCCAACAGATTTATTTGGAATCACGAGCTTTCGGAGCACAGCTCCTTCATCAGGTGAATGGAGGCAGGTTCACAAACACGGCATATATCGGCAAAGACACAATTGCAAAATAATTACAGATCGAAATGTGAAGAACAGTTGGAATGCAAGTCTTTACAGGTAATCAAGTCTTTACAGGTACAAACTGTGCACGTGGAGAGAGGGATAATCACAGGATTTGAGGAAGTCAGAGAAACCTGTGGATGTCCCATTAAATGTAAAAGTGAATTGAAGTATGGGTTTAGTTGAGTAATTAGTGTATGTTGGTAGGCAACCTGCCTCTCCTGTGCACCTGCAGAGTTTCACTGGCTGTCTTGTCTGGAGACAATACACATCTTTTTAGCCTGTCTTGATGCTCTCTCCACTCCCATTGTTTTGTTTCTTAAAGACTGGATTAGTTGTAAGTATTCGCATTCCAACCATTATTCATGTAAATTGAGTCTGTGTCTTATAAGTTCTGTTTGTGAACAGAATTCCCACTCACCTGAAGAAGGGGCTCAGAGCCTCGAAAGCTTGTGTGGCTTTTGCTACCAAATAAACCTGTTGGACTTTAACCTGGTGTTGTTAAACTTCTTACTGTGTTTACCCCAGTCCAACGCCGGCATCTCCACATCATGACCTCTCACACAAGCAGCCTAATTCACTCGATTTAAACATGTAAGTCAGTGAGTGGGAAACACTTGCTGACCCTCTTGCATTTTTGGTTGTTTTACCACCACCACACCCCCATCCCCCCACCCCCAAACCCAAAATCACCTTCCTCCAAACCCATTCCACATTAAAGCACCCCCAATTAATTTTGATGTTATCCAACGATTCCCGAACAAGTCGTAAGCAGCTCAGTGGAGTCACCCAAAGCACCTTTCTACATCTTGTGTAGGTGTCCTGCTGCGGATTTTTCAGAAGAATTTGTCATGACCATGTGGGCTATGTGGGAGGTGATGAATGGACATGCTCACAGGGAAGGATGGATAATCACTGGGCCCGTTACACTGGACTGCTCTCACATCTCTGAGTAGATGAGAGTTATAGAGCATTGCCAAAGATCTGGGAGCAAGTCAACGCTTCTTCATCCTGGTGCAGGGCAAAGAAACACTTTAGTGGTGAAACATGATGACAGCAATATAGTAACTGCTTGTGGAGATTTGATTTTCACAATTGAAATTATAGGCACAATACATCTTCAACTACATTTTCCTACCTTGTCGGGAAATTTGCATTTAAATTTGCAGTGTGACATTTGATTGCTGGCTATTTAGTTCTAACTGAGTGAACACTACACTTAGTTAGAAATTATTACTGTCTATCAGCTTCAAATGATATAAGATATACCATAGGGCTACAAAGCACATCACACACTGCAGGGCCGTATTGTGGAGTGTACCGGCATTTTTGAAAGAGGTCCGAATTAGCAGCCTTGTTCCAGGTGATTAATGAACTGCTTAACGGAGAAACACTACATTTTTAGTGCATGAAGACATTCCTATAACACAATACTGGAGCAATAAGTCCAATAACATATCACAGCAATGCGAAGTGCATACCAACAACTCCAAGGAGCTGACAGGAGGTCGAGAAGAGGCTACTTTATTCCAAGCTAAAGACTGAGGTAAGGCAATAATCTTACTGTTTAGCAGTAGCACAGAGCATAGCAATTAATCAGCTTCTAGATCATTATCATTTTGTTCTTTTTTTCTTGTCACTTATGCTTTCATGAGACTTCATAATAATTGGGCCGCTCCTTTCCCTATAGCTAACTTCACTGCTGCTAATGGAATTCCCTGAGGAATATTCACATATGTTAGCCTTTTGGAGGAGATAATCCAACAGGGTTGTCAAGCGGCATCGGAAGTATTCTGCACTGACCCTCCAGTACCCTCTATGAACACACGCATCCAGAGAGGTTTATAGTGCATGCACAAGACTCTAACTCTCAAAATCAGTTGCTATATTCACAGGTATTCATCCAAAGCTCTGCTCCAGATATCTGAACCTAGATCGAGTCCTGCTCACCCATTATCCTTATGTTCAATCAATAACATTGACGCTTGATTCCCCAGTGCCTTAAATTTAAAATGTTTCCTCCTTCTCCGTCGCCCTTATCTCTATAACCTTCTTCATTTGTACGAATCGGCTCTAGGGAAACCTTGTACCCCTCTCTGTGTGTCGCCTGTGCCGTTGGCCACTTCCTCCATACCCCACTTGGTATTCCAGTAAGATAAGAAGACACACACAGGGGCCACTGCCTGTGTGGGGCAGATGATGTCCTGGTGTCACAGCCCAACCAGTTGGTGTGAAGCAAGAATCCTAACTTTGTACACTGAATGCGCAAGCAATAAATTCGTTCTTCATTCAGAAAAAAACACAATCATCATGCTGCAATGTGGACCCTGCAATTACTTTTTTAAAGAGCCAGGCACCTAGATTGTGGTTAAGGTAAATCTTTGGAACTTTGCAAAGTATCTGGAAGCACTGGAGTGCTTTTGGAGCTGTTGTAGTGAATTCTGAGCCGGGAATCGAACTCAGGTCCCTGTGAGACAGCAGTGCTAACCATTGTGCCCTCTCTCTATCTCCCACTCGCTGGCCCTCTCTCTCTCTCCTTTGTATTGTGCACACGAAGGCTGCAGCATATATGGGGGGGGGAACAGCAGCTGCAGTGACTCCACATCTGCAGCACTACAGGGAGATGGAGTTGAGGCTGTGGAGAAGCTCCACAAAATACCCTCTGCCAATTTTGAGCTGGATTCCTCCATGTTCCTTGATAGCAGACTGTCTGGCAGGCCTGCCCAATGCATCCACGGTGCATACAGTGCCAGTACCTGAGCTGCTGTCTGCGAGTGTCACATCAATAAATGCGCCTTTTCATTAGTTGTGTATTGGAGACGTGGGACAGACATTGGTTGAAAATGAATGGAGTTTTATTAATGTTGTGTGATTGCTTTCACTGATGCTGCTTCTCTCTGCTGTTTCCCATACTAGGTCGGTAACATCATTCCCAGTGCATACATCAATACAGTATAGCTCCAGTGAGCCAATAGGAATAAATACAAAGGCATCACAGTGCTCTGTTTCCCCCTCATTCTGGGGCTTGTGTGGCCGGAAATGTGATAGTTCTGGGTGTCTGAAAGCAGGAAATCAGAAGAAAAATGTTGGTGTGAGGGAAGGCATGTGGGAAGTAAAGCTAGCGTTGGATGGTCACATTGTCTTCAGCTTCCAGGGTGCTGCATCTCACAATATGTGTGGGGAGGAAGTTGAGAAGTGGAGAAGGCTGTCACTCACCGTCATCTGTGTCGTGCCAATGCCAGAGGCTGCATTGCCTCTGACTCCATCTTCTCCTCCATGGGGCTCGGGGGATGGCATAATGGAGGCCCAACCTCTCCCCTGCAGCCAGCCTTCTGCTCTTCGATCTCCCCTTGTTATTATAATCTTCCCCTTGAAGAGAAAGGGCAGAGTATCAGTGATTGTGTGATACTGTATTTGGATGATGTGCCTGCCATAGCTGAATGGCTGGTGGTATGTGCAGACTGGGTTAGTTGGCTAAGATGCCAGCAGCATTAGCAGATGTGTGTGTGGGTGGGTTAGTGTATGTGAATGTCAGGCTTGAATCCTGAGTCAGGTTGCGCTCCTAGGTTTGTTGCTGTAAATCCCAGCTGATCGCAATAGATAAAGGACTATCAGCAGCCTGAAGGGCCTCCGGCAGCCTGCTTTGCGGAGGCGGTCTGCCATTGGCTGGCAGCAGGATCTTCCAGTCCCACCGCTGTCAATGGAGTTTCCCATTGTTCACAACCTGGAAGATCCCAGCAACAGAAATGGTCAGAAGATCCCACCTGCCAATCCCTCTTTCTTTCTTCACAGATGCTGCCAGACCTGACGAGTTTTTCCAGCACCTTTTGTTTTTATTTCGTATTATACAATAACTAATCAGCTAACCTGGTTTGGATCATATTAATTGAGGGAAGAATATCTTTGTTCTTTGAATAGTGCTCTGGTATTTATTAAGTCCACTATTAGCAGGCAAACAGGAGCTGTGCTTAACAGCTCAGCCAAAAGATGACATCTCTGGCAATGAAGTACTTGCACATTATTGCACCAAATTGCTGGCATTTATTAAGGGGCTGGGGAAGAAAATTCAGGCATGGTCTAGAATGGGCAGCCAACTTCCAATGGTATTTTGCATCCCCACAAACAGTAAAAACCATCCGCAGTGAGCTGAATGATCTATTGCTATACTGTTATATTCTGTGTTGGCATTCACATTGCCATTCTATACTAATACATGGCACTGTACCAGTTGCAGAGCTGGATGGTCTATCCGTTAATTATGAATTGGCAGAACTCTATATCTGCTGCTTCTGTAGCCAATAAATCCAAAGTGCCTTCAGATGGTCTCTCAATGGTAGTCACAGATGTGGGCGGCAGGCATCTGTATCGCTTGCAACTCTTTAATTGGTTATGCAACCACCTAGCTGTGTTGCCCCTTGGCTACAGTAGCACTTAATAATAACACAGAAATTTTCCACAAGCAAGTAGAAAACATGCCAAGAAGTACATTAAACATATACAATACATACACTGTAAAACAATACTTCAATATTAAAAACCATTCTAGGGTTGCCTCAGAGTTGCTTCTGTTCTGTTGCCACAATTTCATCGCAAACAGCGTTTATGCACATTGACATCATTTTCCATCATGCTCCTGGCACGGTTTTGGCAGCAGAGTGTGTGTAGCTCCAGGGAAATGTCTGGCTCATGACATCTTTGGAACGATATAAAACATTGATTTCTTTAAATGTCAAAGTGTGATTGAACCTTAACTTTTGGACAAAATTAAGGTCAAACCATCCAGCCCTGGTACAGTGCCACATAATGGTGTAGAACCAATTGGAGACGAATGTTATGATCCTCATGGAGACCGGTAACAGAAAAGAACCAAACTTCCCAAACAATCATAACCAGAAGAGGCCCAATGGACAAGATCTCACTTCTTAAAACTTTTACTGTCACAATCAAACCAAAATAAATTTAAAGTAAACATAAACTTACGAGCAAATTTAAACCATTAGAACCCATTAACTGCACTTTAAATAGCTGATACAAAGAGTAAGAGGCGACTTGATCAAAACCTGCAAGATCCTGAGGGGTGTTGACAGGGTGGATGTGACGATGCGAGCCAGAATGCTCCGGCTGTTCACACCCCACTGCCGCTGCCAGTGAGGACGGAGAATTTGGCGCTCAGCCAAATCTCCGTTCACTGCAGCGGGACCAGAAAATCCCGCTGGAGTGATACAGCCGAAGAATCCTGCCCGATGTTTCCTTTTCTTGGAGAATCTAGAACTTGGGGCCACTGTTTAAAAATAAGGCGCCGCTTCTTTAAGACAGAGATGAGGAGACAGTTCTTTCTCCCCAAAGGGTGTGAGTCTTTGGAACTCTCTTCCTCAAAAGGCAATGGAAGCAGAGTCTTTGAATATTTTTAAGGCAGAGCTAAATTGATTCTTGATTAACAAGGGGCGAAAGGGTATTGTGGGTAGACAGGAATATTGAAGTTACAATGAGATCAGCTGTGATCTTATTGAATGGCACAGCAGGCTTGAGGGGCTGAGTGGCTACCCTTGCTCCTAATTCATATGTTTGTAACCGAGATTAGTCTCAAAGCTTTCTCAGGCAGCATTCTTAGCATATATGTGGCAGTTCTGGGTGTGAACAGCCAGAGCATTCTGGCTAGCATCGTCACATCCACCCTGTCATATGCGGTCCCAATCTCACATCTTATTCCAGTAGAATTCAATTATTCTTTGTCACACAGGATATGATCCTCAAGTGGCCTCCGACAACTGCTTTACTCCATCCAATTTCAATGGATATGATTATCACCAACCTCCTTTACCCAGGTAATGACAAGTCCTGATGGTGTAGAATTCTCAGAGCCCCCTTCAGCTGTCCACTCAATAACACCCCACTACATGGTATGATCAAAGCTGCTAAAAACTACCCAGGTCTTCAGCATACCTGCATGGCTCACACAACATTTTACATTTGGGTCTTTTCAGCTGGCTTCCACACACAGGTTGGTGAATCTGTGTGGGGAAGCCAACTGAAATGACCCAAAGTCACCGCTGGGTCAAAATCCTGGAATTCCCTCCCTAACAGCATTGTGGGTCAACCCACAGAACATGGACAGCAGCAATTCAGGAAGGCAGCTCACCATCACCTTCTCAAGAGCAACTAGGAATGGGCAATAAATGCTGGCCAGCCAGCGATGCCCATGTCCCACGAATGAATAAAAAAGAAAGAGCCCCTCTGTCTGTTCTTGATCCAAACTGAAATCCAATCTCTAAGCCTATTTATTCTTCCCAATTAGCTTTTGTTTCCTGAGCAACTGAAGGCCCAGATAGGTTCATTTCTCAGAAGGCTGATGTCACAGCGAGGAAATCTGATTTACAAGTTCTTCCCCCCCAAGAAAATGGTGGGACTCACAGAAAAATGGCAGGACATCTCCAAGGCATTATACGACCTCTTCTCTGCATGAACACGAGGCAGAGGAAGAGAAGGCAATGCACTCCTGCATGGAGAGAGGCAGTTCAATAATGTGGTGAAAGGACACATTAATCCTTCACACATTAGAGTATAAGCGGTTTAGTCTGTGAGAGGGCCTTTGCACACAGTCTTCCAAAATAAAGGGGAATCATTCACCCAGTATGCCTCAGTTACTATGCCATGCCACAAATATCTCGGAGAAGCATGAGCCCACTGTGCCTCGGTTATGCTATGCCACAGATATCCAGCAAATGGACACGTATGGTCCAGCCAGGGCCTACTATTACAATCCCAGTTGGTGTTACTGCTAAACAGGAAGTTCCCAGAATGGAACCCTGGCTCAAGAGACTGCAAACACGGAGGAAACAGGAGGAACAGAGTCACAGGAGAACCAATTTGCTTTTAACAATACAAAAAAACGTTATTAAACATGAAATATTCGACTACAATGCAATACTCCTTCACTTGCACTTATCTTCACCAATATACACCGATATGAAGGATAGCACAGGCTACAAAATAAATCCTATGCTATCATCTTCTTAATAAACACACAGTCCCTGATGCTCAACAGGCTAACTCTGGTCAGCCAAAGCCCACTCAGAACCCAAGTGGCAGATGCCATCCAATTGAACGTCTGTGGATTTCTCCTCAAATTCCCCCTAGATGATCATTACATTGTGAGCCAACTGATCTCATAAGAACATAAGAACTAGGAGCAGGAGGAGGCCATCTGGCCCTTTCGAGCCTGCTCTACCATTCAACAAGATCATGGCTGATTTTTTTCGTGGACTCAACTCCACTTACTCGCCTGTTCACCATAACCCTTAATTTCTTTGCTGTTCAAAAATGTATCTATCCTTGCCTTAAAAATATTCAATGAGATAGCCTCAACTGCTTCACTGGGCAGGGAATTCCACAGATTCACAACTCTTTGTGTGAAGAAGTTCCTCCTCAACTCAGTCCTAAATCTGCTTCCCCATATTTTGAGGGCATGCCCCCTAGTTTTAGTTTCACCTGCCAGTGGAAACAACTTCCTTGCTTCTATCTTACCTATTCCCTTCATAATCTTATATGTTTCTATAAGATCTCCCCTCATTCTTCTAAATTCCAATGAGTATAGTGCCAGTCTACTCAGTCTCTCACATAAGCCAACCCTCTCAACTCTGGAATCAACCTAGTGAATCTTCCCTGCACCGCCTCCAGTGCCAGTATATCCTTGCTCAAGTAAGGAGACAAAGCTATACACAGTGCTCCAGGTGTGGCCTCACCAGCACCTTATACAGCTACAACATAACCTCGCTGTTTTTAAACTCCATCCCTCTAGCAATGAAGGACAAAATTCCATTTGCCTTCTTAATTACCTGCTGCACCTGCAAACCAACTCCTTGAGATTCCTGCACAAGGACACCCAGGTCCCTCTGCACAGCAGCATGCTGCAATCTTTTACCATTTAAATAATAGTCCATTTTGCTGTTATTCCTACCAAAATGGATGACCTCACATTTACTAACATTGTACTCCATCTGCCAGACCCTTGCCCAGTCCTCAGACTATTTATATCCCTTTGCAGACTTTCAGCATCCTCTGCCACTCATTTTAGTGTCATCTGCGAATTTTGACGCACTACACTTGGTCCTCAACTCCAAATCATCTATGTAAATCGTAAACAATTGCGGTCCCAACACTGATCCCTGAGGCACACCACTAGTCACTGATCGCCAATCAGAAAAACACCCATTTACCCCCACTCGTTGCTTTCTGTTAGTCAATCTCACTGGACTCCGGTTTCCAGACAGGTGTTTCCAAGCTCTACTCTCAAGGATCCATTTCCAGGAGTTCCAACTCTCCTTTCAGGATTGCTACAGACCAGAGTAGGTAAGGATGGCCGATTTCCTTCCCGAAAGGACATTAGTGAACCAGATGGGTTTTTTCCGATAATCGGCAATGGTTTCATGGTCATCAGTAGATTCTTAATTCCAGATTTTTTTTAATTATTGAATTCGAATTCCATCATCTGGCGTGGTGGGATTCGAACCCAGGTCCCCAGAACATTAGCTGAGTTTCTGGATTAATAGTCAAGCGATAATACCACTAGGCCATCACCTCTCTCCACTGACATGAATCAGTGTGTGTGCTCACATCATGTGGTGCGAGGCACAAACTGTTGAGTTGAGCACTGACTGCTCCTATTGGGTTTGCAGTGTGAAGCCTGGGTGACCGCATCTTTGCTGTTTAAAGGCAGTCTAGGTCCCTGGGATTGCCCAAAGGGCAAAGTGCCAATGCCCAGCGGGGCATTGTCACCCTTGTCACTGCTCCACCAGGCATGGGGCAATGACAAGGGTGCAGGGTGGGGCCTAATGGGGTAGGGGCCTGATGGGGATGCAGCCTCTGGTGGGCGCGATTGGTGGGGGTGGGGGGTCCCGTTGCCACTCTGCAGTTGGGATCGGTGGGGGAGGGAAGGAGGGAAGGAGGGAGGGAGGAAGGCTAGCGATTGGGGGAAGGCCAGCCAGTGGGTGGGGGGGGCGGGGGGGGAGGAAGGGCAGACCGCCGGGGGGGTTGAGGCTACAGGTGGGGAGGGTCTGCACTGGAAGGGGCAGGATTCGCACTGTGATGGGGAGGTGGGGTCGGGACTGCCAGTGGAGGGGGTGGGTGGGGCAGGAGATTGAAGTGGGTTGGAAGGAGGGGGGGTGTCGCGGCTGGGCCCAGGCATGTTTGGGCAGCCAGCGATCAGGCCGTGAGGATGTGGAAGGCCGGCAATGTGGGGGTCGCAGGGCTGGCCAGAGATCAAGCTGGCCAGCAATCGAGAGGCCAGCAGACAGGGGCCACTGCGCACGCACCGACCTGTCCCCACTGAAATTGGCACATGCACAGTGGTGCACTTAGCACTCTGCTGCCGGCCTCTCCAGTGGGAGTAGGCCCCGCCCACTGATTTTCAACAGGATTCACGCTAAGGCTCTCTGCAGAGAGTGGGAGATTCATTCTTATTGCCACTGAAAGTAACTCCCACTGAAAAAAACAGCGCGATTTACTCCAGTTTTTATGCAAATTCGACATTTAGAATTTTTTGGTGAGAATCGTCCCCAATGTCTTTGAAACTTTTAATCACATTTGGATCATTTATTCTAATTGCAAAAAGAAATCCACATTTAATTTCAGAAAATACGATATGACTATTAAATCTATCTAAGGATTCACATAGTTGTTCTTTTAAGTATTGCCAGGTAGCTGTTTTTCCCCCCTCTGAATGTACGTGAGGGAGGCCAAATGGTATATTTATGTCCCATCCAAATGTCTTTCAAGCAGAAAGGCAATAGAAATTTCAAATTCTTTCACATACGGTTAGATACAAAAGGCTAATTGCTCCCAAAGCATATTGCAACAGCATCCAACTTCTGCTTGGTGTTTGATTCTTTTTGGAATACTTGCAGAACCTAATCATCTCTCTGAACCATGGCAACCAGTACCTGACTGATGAGCTGAAACGCAAGTAGCCTTTGCATGCTAACCATGTTGTTGTCCAGCTTCTGAACAACTGACTCTTAGTGCCCTTTTCTACTGTCTGACAGCCTCGTTACTGGTCGTCTCAGGCCTGTGAAGTCATTTCACTTCAAGCATCTATCAATCAAATGAGCGCAGCATCAATGGATGTTCTCACCCAAAAGATGAATGCTTGCTAATAATATAAATATTAATCCTGACAGCTTTCAGCTTTTTCAGTATCTTGCTTGCCACCTGGGTACTCCTCCAATGTATTATCCTGACTGTGGTCTGCACTTTCCTCACTATCATTATTAAACAGAAATGACCTATCAACACACAATGAGACACAAGAGTCCCTATAGGTTCCAGTATACCCACTGTATTACATCCCCATGATTTTTTTAAAATTCATTTATGGGATGTGGGCTTCACTGCCTAAGCCAGCATTTGTTGCCCATCCCTAAATGCCCATGAGAAGGTGGTGGTGAGCTGCTTTCTTGAAGTGCTGCAGTCCCTGAGGTGTAGGCACACAAACAGAGCTGTTAGGGAGGGAGTTCCAAGATTCTGACCCAGTGACAGTGAAGGAACAGCAGTGTATTTCCAAGTCAAGATGGTGAGTGACTTGTAGGGGAATGTCTAGGTGTTGGTGTTCTCAGGTATCTGCTGACCTTGTTCTCCTAAATGGTAATGGTTGCAAGTTTGGAAGGTGTTGTCTAAGGAGCCTTGGCGAGTTCCTGCAGTGCATCTTGTAGATAGTACACACAGCTGCCACTGTTCTTCAGTGGTAGGAGTGAATGTTTGTGGAAGGGATACTAATCAAATGGGCTGCTTTGTCCTGGATGGCATCAAACTTCTTTAATGTTATTGATTCTACATTCATCCAGGCAAGTGGAGAGTATGGGACTGTTGTGGGACTGGACAGGCTAGATGCCGGAAGAATGTTCCCGATGTTGGGGAAGTGCAGAACTCGGGGTCACAGACTAAGAATAAGGGGTAAGCCATTCAGGACTGTGATGAGGAAGAACGTCTTCACTCAGAGAGTTGTGAACCTGTGGAATTCTCTACCACAGAAAGCTGTTGGAGCCAATTCGTTAGATATGTTCAGCATTTGGAAGGCAGTGTATAATCAGACAAAGTCAGCATGGATTTACAAAAGTAAAATCATGCTTGATGATTCTATTGGAATTCTTTGAGGATGCAGCTAGTAGAGTTGACCAAGGAGAACCAGTGGATGTGGTTTATTTAGACTTTCAGAAGACTTTTAACAAGGTCTCACATAACAGACTACAATGTAAAATTAAAGCACATGGGATTGCAGGTAATGTCTTGAGATGGATAGAAAGCTGGTTAGCAGATAGAAAGCAAAGAGTTTGCATAAATGGGTCTTTTTCTGATTGCATTCAGTGACTAGTGGGGTTCTGCAAGGATCTGTGCTAGGACTCCAACTGTTCACATTATATATGAATGATTTGGAAGAGGGAACTGAATGTATTATCTCCAAATTTGCAGATGATACAAAGTTGGGTGAGAGAGTGAGCTGTGAGGAGGATGCGGAGATGCTTCAACGTGATTTGACCAGGCTGAGTGTGTGGACATCTGCATGGCAGATGCAGTATAATGTGGATAAATGTGACGTTATCCACTTTGGTAGCAATATAGGAAGACAGAATATTACTTGAATGGGTCTAAATTGAAAGAGGTGGATACTTAGCGAGACCTTGGGGTCCTTGTGTATCAGCCACTGAAAGTAAGCACACAGGTACAGCAGGCAGTAAAGAAGGCAAATGGTATGTTGGCCTTCATAGTGAGAGGATTTGAGTATAGAGATAGGAATGTTTTGCTGCAATTGTATAGGATGTTGGTGAGGCCACACCTCGAGTATTTTGTGCAGTTTTGGTGTCCTTATCTGAGGAAGAATGTCCTTGCTATAGAGGGAGTACAACAAAGGTTTACCAGGCTAATTCCTGGGATGGCAGGTCTGTCATATGAGGAGAGACAAAGTTGGTTAGGATTATATTTACTGGAGTTTAGAAGAGTGAGAGAGGATCTCAGAGAAATTCTAACAGGGTTAGACAGGGTAGATTCAGAATGAATGTTCTCAATGGTGGGGGAATCCAGAACTAGGGGTCATAGTTTGAGGATAAGGGATAAACCTTTTAGAACTGAGTGGAGGAGAAATCTCTTCACCCAGAGGGTGATGAATGTGTGGTATTCACTACCACAGAATATCGTTGGGTCCAAAATGTTGTCTGATTTCAAGAAGAAATTAGATATAGCCCAAGGGGCTAAAGAAATCAAGGGACATGTGGGGGGGCGGGCGGGGGCGGGGGGGGGGGGGGGGGGGGGGGGTGGGATTAGGTTATTGAATTCGATGGTCGAAATGAATGGCAGAGCTGACTCGAAAGGCCGAATGGCCTACTCTGCTTCTAGTTTCTATGTTCAAGAGGAAGCTGGACATGGCCCTTGTGGCTAAAGTGATCAAGGGGTATGGAGTGGGATACTGAGAGTGCATGATCAACCATGATCATATTGAATGGTGGTGCAGGCTCGAAGGGCCGAATGGTTTACTCCTGCACCTATTCCCGATGTTTCTGTGTTTGTAAATATTCCATCATACTCCTGACTTGTGCCTTGTAGATGGTGGACAGTCTTTGGAGTGTCAGGAGGGTGAATTACTCACCGCAGGCTTCTGAATTCTGACCTGTTCTACTAGCAACAGTATTTATATGGCTAGCCCAGTCAGTTCCTGGTCAATGGTAACCCTCAGCAGGATGTTGGTAGTGAGGGATTCAGCAATGGTAATGCCATTGAACATCTAGGTCCGATGATTTGCTTCTCTCTTGTTAGGAATGGCTATTGCCTGGGAATATTACTTGCCATTTGTCAGTCCAAGCTGAACTTTGGGGGATGTATCTGCCTTCAGCCAGTGCTGCTGAGCTCTCCAATGTTCACTGGTGAGAATTGGTGGTGCCTCTTCCAGAGCCCCCTGGAAACCATTGTGGAAGCAGTGTTAATTCTCACTCTGAAAAGAATAGGATAACACACAGCTTCTTTACCAGCACCAGATTGTAATAGAGACAATACAGAAGAGATTTATGAGAATGTGTCCAAGAATGGAGAATTGTAGCTGTGAGGAAGGATTGGATAGGCTGGGGTGCTGTTGTTTGGAACAGAGGGGCTGACGGATCTTTATTTGAGATACATAAAATTACAAAGGGCCTGGATAGAGAAGCACCTATTTCCCTCTGCAGAGAGATCAATATTGAAGGAGCACAGCTTTAAAGTAATTGGTAGAAGGGTTAAAGGGAGGTTGGGTATTTCTTTTCATCCAGAAGGTGGTGGGGTACGGGCTTCACTGCCGAAAGGGTGGCAGAGGCAGAAACCCTCGTCACATTAAAAAAAACCACTTGCATATAAACTTAAGGTGCAGCAATCTACTGGGCTACAGGCCAAGAGATGGAAGAGATTAGGCTGGATTGCTACTTTTTGGCTACAATGGACAAGATCAACCAAAAGGCCTCCTTTTGCAATATAGATTTTCCATGTTTCTATAATTAGCATGCAACCCCACCAAAAGAAAAGTTCTGCACTGCCTTTCTTTAGGGTCAGATCTGACCCCGGCTTGGATGTCCATCGAGGAATGGCCTCAATTCCTTTCAGTGAGGTACACCTGTTGGGAACAAGTATACCTGTACTGGTTGTACACTCGGGAGTTAGTGTTTCCCCTCCCATCTCACTCTGTCTTTAACTAATAATCTTGTATGGTTGGGCAGAGACTCTGCCCCATAAAGTTACTCTAAACACTTTAGTGCAAGGCCAGACCATGACAGAGTCTAGTCATGACTGAGCTGATTCCAACAGAGTATATTTTTATGTATGCCTCGTGCTGCCCCTGGCATACCTTCCTACACTCTTCAAAGATGTAATGGTTTGCAAAGTTGGCTCACCACCCACCATCTCAGCGGCAAGGAGGGATGGCCAATAAACGCTGGTCATGCTTGCAATGTTTACACCCCATGACTGAACTTAAAAATATCACTATCTTTTCTATTCTCATACACTTTCTCAGCCGTCACTGGAGACTTGGGGCAGGATTTTCTGGCCAAGACCGGAAATTCTTGCCCGAGGTCATTGAACCTTGAAGATGGTCTGCCAAATTTTCTGTCCCACCGCTACGATTCCTACAGTAGGCGAGACCAAAAAATTTACCCTTTGGTCTTTATAGAACAGGAACATGACATAAAAATGTAATTTAATCTCTCTGAAAGGTATTACATTTGGCTAGTGGGATGTCTGAAACATGTTTTCTGCACCTTAGACCTGGTAGGAGAAGATCTAAAGTCGCATGAGCTCTTTGGAGTAGTAGGGTGCCCTTTTGGAGAGGTAAGGTACTCCTTTGGGTAAGGTCCTGGAACACATTTGGGAGAGGTGACTTTTCCTTTGGGTGAGGTAAAGTGCCCTTTGGGATTATGAAAAGCAGACATGACTGTTCATAAAAAGTACATAAATACTCTTTGTTGCTTTGGAGAAAGGCAGAGGTGTGACTGGTGACAGGATTTTTGGGGTAAGATTGAATTTAAAGTACTTTTTCACGGGTGTTATTTATTTATTTAATTTTAAAATTTTGGCGCGAAACCAGCAGTGGCCGCGGGGTTTACTAGGAAGGGTCAAAAGTTATATAAAAGTCAGTTAGTTGGGGGGATAGTCCTCTTTGTTGCTTTGGAGAAAGGCAGAGGTGTGACTGGTGACAGGATTTTTGGGGTAAGATTGAATTTAAAGTACTTTTTCGCGGGTGGGCGGCACGGTAGCACAATGGTTAGCACTGCTGCTTCACAGCTCCAGGGACCTGGGTTCGATTCCTGGCTTGGGTCACTGTCTGTGTGGAGTTTGCACATTCTCCTCGTGTCTGCGTGGGTTTCCTCCGGGTGTTCCGGTTTCCTCCCACCATCCAAAGATGTGCAGGTTAGGTTGATTGGCCATGCTAAAATTGCCCCTTCGAGTCCTGAGATGTCTAGGTTAGAGGGATTAGTGGGTGGGATATGGGGATAGGGCCTGGGTGGGATTGTGGTCGGTGCAGACTCGATGGGCCGAAGGGCCTCTTTCTGCACTGTAGGGTATCTATCTATTTATTTAATTATTTTTAAATTTTGGCGCGAAACCGGCAGTGGCCACGGGGTTTACTGGGAAGGGTCTTTTGAGTTTTTTTTAGTGCACGGGAGGTTTAAAAGGCAGGCCCCACTATCTAACGGGCAGCGTTGGGAGCGGGCAGCGGAGTGAGAGGGAGCTGAGTGAGAACTGAGGGGCTTTGGCTCATCGGGCTTAGGCAGAAAGGGCGAGCAGGGGTGAGTTTCTTTTTTTTTATTTATAATTTACTTTTCTCTGTGTACCTTGGAAGAAAGGGTGAAATATGAGTGTAAAGCCAGTGTGGTGCTCGCAGTGCAGTATGTGGGAGGTCCTGGAGGCACCTGGCCTCCCGGACATCCACATCTGTGAGGGGTGTGTCGAGCTGCGGTTCCGAGGGCCCGTGTTAGGGAACTGGAACTGCAGCTTGACGATCTTAGGCAGGTGAGGGAGAATGAGGAGGTGATAGACAAGAGCTATCATCAGGTGGTCACACCAGGGCCACGGGAGGAGGCCAAGTGGGTGACAGCCAGGAAGGGTAAAACACGGGTGATTGAGAGCACCCCGGTGGAAGTGCCCCTACATAACAAGTACTCCTGTCTGAGTACTGTTGGGGGGGACAGCCCATCTGGGGGAAGCAGCAGTGGCCGTGTCTCCGGGGTGGAGTCCGGCCCTGTAACTCAGAGGGCGAAGGAAAGGAGGAGGAAGGCGGTATTAATCGGGGACTCGACAGTCAGGGGGACGGACAGGCGATTTTGCGGAGGCAGGCGGGAGTCTCGCATGGTGGTCTGCCTCCCTGGGGCTGGGATCCAGGATGTCGCTGGGCGAGTCCCAGAAATCCTGAGGTGGGAGGGAGAGGAGCCGGAGGTAGCGGTACATATTGGTACCGCTGATGTGGGTAAGAAGGGGGAAGGGAACATGAAAAAAGAGTATAGGGAATTAGGGAGACAGCTGAGAAGGAGGAAAGCAAAGGTAGTAATCTCGGGATTGCTGCCTGTGCCACGGGAAGGTGAGGAAAGGAATGGAGTGAGGTGGAGGATGAATGTGTGGCTGAGGGAATGGTGCAGGGGGCAGGGATTCAGGTTCCTGGACCATTGGGACCTCTTTAGGGGCAGGTGTGACCTGTATACTAAAAACGGGTGGCACTTGAATCCCAGGGGGACCAATATCCTGGCAGGAAGGTTGGCTAAGGCTACTGGGGAGAGTTTAAACTAGATAGGTTAGGGGGAGGGGATCAAAGTGACGTGACTGAGAGTGAGGAAGGTAGCTCGCAAACAGACAAGAGTTATAGGCAGTGCAAGAGGGCAGGTGGACTGGGAACAGAGAAGGGGAGAGGTCAGACCATAGGATTGAGAGGTGTCTACTCTAATGCCAGGAGTATAGTGAATAAACAACTAGCTAAAGGAGGAGAGGGCTTGGGAGATGTTAGTAGCGCTTCAACAAACCGGGTCCAGATAAAGGCTGGCATAAAGACACTTTGCCTGAATGCACGAAGCATTCGAAACAAAGTAAATGAGTTGATGGCACAAATCCATACAAATGAATATGATCTAGTGTCCATCACAGAAACGTGGTTGCAGGGTGACCGGGACTGGGAACTGAATATACAGGGTTATCAGGCATTTAGGAAGGATAGACAGGTAGAAAAAGGAGGTGGGGTAGCTTTGTTAATAAAGGATAATATCAGGACGGTTGTAAGAGACGACATAGGCTCTAAGGAGCAAAACGTGGAATCGTTGTGGGTGGAGATAAGGAATAGTAGGGGGAGAAAGACACTGGTAGGCGTGGTCTATAGGCCCCCAAATAATAACTTAGAGGTGGGGAGGGCTATAAACAAGCAAATAATGGATGCGTGCAAAAGTGGAACGGCAATAATCATGGGGGATTTTAACCTACATATTGATTGGTCGACTCAAATTGGACGTGGAGGGCTTGAGGAAGAGTTCTTGGAATGCTGTCGGGATTGTTTCATTGAACAGTATGTTACAGAACCTACGAGAGAGCGAGCTATCTTGGATCTGGTTCTGTGCAATGAGACAGGTAGGATTAAGGATCTTCTTGTGAAGGATCCTCTTGGGATGAGTGATCATAATATGGTGGAATTTCTGATACAGATGGAGGGTGAGAAAGTAGGGTCCCAAACCAGTGTCCGCTGCTTGAACAGAGGGGAGTACGATAGGATGAGGGTGGAATTGGCTAATGTAGACTGGGCGAGCAGACTGGTAGGTAGGACAGCTGAGGAACAGTGGAGGATTTTTAAGGAGATTTTTTTAAGTACTCAGCAAAAATATATTCCGGTGATAAAGAAGGACTGCAAGAAAAAGGATAACCGGACGTGGATAACGAAGGAAATAAAGGAGAGTATTAAAATAAAATCAGATGCGTACAGAGTGGCCAAAAATAGTGAAGAATTAGTGGATTGGGAAAGCTTTAAAGAAAAACAAAGAATGACTAAGAAAGCGATTAAGAAAGGAAAGATAGATTATGAAACTAAACTAGCTCAAAATATAAAAAATGATAGTAAAAGTTTTTACAAGTATATAAAAAGGAATAGAGTGGCTAGAGTGAATGTTGGACCCTTGGAAGATGAGAGGGGGGATTTAATAGTGGAAAACGAGGAAATGGCTGAGACTTTAAATAAGTTCTTTGTGTCAGTCTTCACGGTGGAAGACACAAATAGTTTGCCGAATATTAGAGATCGAGAGTTGGTGGGAGGGGAGGTCCTTAATACAATTACTGTTACTAAGGAGGTGGTGCTTGGTAGACTAATAGGACTGAAGGTAGACAAGTCCCCGGGCCCGGATGGAATGCATCCCAGGGTACTGAAAGAAATGGCTGAGGTAATAGCAGATACGTTAGTAGTAATTTATCAAAATTCGCTGGACTCTGGGGTAGTGCCGGCTGACTGGAAAACAGCTACTGTTACACCGCTGTTTAAAAAAGGAAGTAGACAAAAGGCGGGTAACTACAGGCCGGTTAGCTTAACGTCCGTAGTTGGGAAGATGCTAGAGTCCATTATTAAAGAGGAAATAACAGAGCACCTGAATAAGAATGGTTCGATCAAGCAGACGCAACATGGATTCATGAAGGGAAAGTCGTGTTTGACGAATCTACTGGACTTTTATGAAGATGTCACTAGTGCGGTTGACAGAGGGGAACCGGTGGATGTGGTGTTTTTAGATTTCCAGAAAGCGTTCGATAAGGTGCCTCACAAAAGGTTGCTGCAGAAGATTGGGGTACACGGAGTTAGGGGTAAGGTGTTGGCGTGGATTGGCTATCTAACAGGAAGCAGAGAGTTGGGATAAATGGGTGCTTTTCTGGTTGGCAGTTGATGACCAGTGGCGTGCCGCAGGGATCGGTGCTGGGGCCTCAATTGTTTACCATTTACATAGATGATCTGGAGGAGGGGACTGAATGTAGGGTATTCAAGTTTGCTGATGACACGAAGGTGAGTGGGAAAGCGAATTGCGTGGAGGACGCGGAAAGTCTGCAGAGAGATTTGGATAGGCTGAGCGAGTGGGCGAGGATCTGGCAGATGGAATATAACGTTAGCAAATGTGAGGTTATCCACTTTGGAAGAAATAATAGTAAATTGGAATATTATTTAAATGGAGAAAAATTACATCGTGCGACTGTGCAGAGGGACCTGGGGGTCCTTGTGCACGAATCGCAAAAACTCAGTCTGCAGGTGCAGCAGGTGATCAAGAAGGCGAATGGGATGTTGGCCTTTATCGCGAGGGGGATAGAATATAAAGGCAGGGAGGTCTTGCTGCAACTGTACAAGGCACTGGTGAGGCCGCAACTGGAGTACTGTGTGCAGTTTTGGTCCCCTTATTTGCGAAAGGATATATTGGCCTTGGAGGGAGTGCAGAGAAGGTTCACCAGGTTGATACCGGAGATGAGGGGTGTAGCTTATGAGGAGAGATTAAACAGATTGGGTCTGTACTCGTTGGAGTTTAGAAGGATGAGAGGTGATCTTATAGAGACATATAAGATAATGAAGGGGCTGGATAGGGTAGAGGTGGAGAGATTCTTTCCACTTAGAAGGGAAACCAGAACTAGAGGGCACAGCCTCAAAATAAGGGGGGGCCGGTTCAGAACAGAGTTGAGGGGGAACTTCTTCTCTCAGAGGGTAGTGAATCTCTGGAATTCTCTGCCCATTGAAGTGGTGGAGGCTTCCTCGTTGAATATGTTTAAATCACGGGTAGATAGTTTTCTGATCGATAAGGGAATTAGGGGTTATGGGGAGCAGGCGGGTAAGTGGAACTGATTCGCTTCAGATCAGCCATGATCTTGTTGAATGGCGGGGCAGGCTCGAAGGGCCAGATGGCCTACTCCTGCTCCTATTTCTTATGTTCTTATGTTCTTATTAACACATTGGAACTGTCAACAGAGCTTTCAAATGGACTGTCAAAAGAATGGCCAAGCTGTCCAAGCATTTAAATGCCCACCCTTTTAAACAAACACTTATTTTCATCAGGAAATAAAGGGAAGTTAAATGTAGTGAATGGGTTTTTTATCGATCAGAGTGTACTTTAATGGCAAATGCATCAATGGGCACTTGAAAAATATTTTACCTCAGCATAGGTCTCGATGTCTGTCCAGGGTGGATACTGGGTGAGTTGGCATGGTAGATTTAAGGGAAAATGGAGGTGGATGGGCAGCATAAGTTGGCCACAAATTGACATGGGGTTATAAAGTGCTGTGGCGGGGTGGGTGGAAGGACATGGATTGTCATAAAGGGTATGAGGGGCCATGGGGGTTTATGCAATGGAATGTGTTGTCATGGATGCTTGCAGAGGGATTTGGACCAACTAGAAAAATGGGCTGAAAAATGGCAAATGAAATTTAACGCAGACAAGTGTGAGATATTGCACTTTGGAAGGACAAACCAAAGTAGAACGTACAGGGTAAATGGTAGGACTCTGAAGAGTGCAGTTGAACAGAGGGATCTGGGAATACAGGTACAGAATTCCCTAAAAGTGACGTCACAGGTGGATAGGGTCGTAAAGAGTGCCTTTGGTACATTGGCCTTTATAAATCGGAGTATCGAGTATAAAAGTTGGAGTGTTATGGTAAGGTTATATAAGGCATTGGTGAGGCCGAATTTGGAGTATTGTGTACAGTTTTGGTCTCCTAGTTACAGGAAGGATGTAAATAAGGTTGAAAGAGTGCAGAGAAGGTTCACAAGGATGTTGCCAGGACTTGAGAAGCTGAGTTACAGAGAGAGATTGAATAGATTAGGACTTTATTCCCTGGAGCGTAGAAGAATGAGGGGAGATTTGATAGAGGTGTATAAGATTTTGATGGGTATAGATAGAGTGAATGCAAGCAGGCTTTTTCCACTGAGGCTAGAGGAGAAAAAAACCAGAGGGCATGGGTTAAGGGTGAAAGGAGAAATGTTTAAGACCATAAGACCATAAGACATAGGAGCGGAAGTAAGGCCATTCGGCCCATCGAGTCCACTCCACCATTCAATCATGGTTGATTTCAACTCCATTTACCCGCTCTCTCCCCATAGCCCTTAATTCCTCAAGAAATCAAGAATTTATCAATTTCTGTCTTGAAGACGCTCAACGTCTCGGCCTCCACAGCCCTCTGTGGCAATGAATTCCACAGACCTACCACTCTCTGGCTGAAGAAATTTCTCCTCATCTCTGTTCTAAAGTGACTCCCTTTTATTCTAAGGCTGTGCCCCCGCGTCCTAGTCTCCCCTGCTAATGGAAACTTTAGAAATGGAAATTTAAAGGGAATATTATGGGGGCTTCTTCACGCAGAGAGTGGTGGGAGTGTGGAATGAGCTGCCGGATAAAGTGGTAAATGCGGGGTCACTTTTAACATTTAAGAAAAACTTGGACGGGTTCATGGATGAGAGGGGTGTGGAGGGATATGGTCCAAGTGCAGGTCAGTGGGACTAGGCAAAAAATGGTTCGGCACAGACAAGTAGGGCCAAAAGGCCTGTTTCTGAGCTGTAATTTTCTATGGTTCTATGGTTCTATGCGGCACAGAGAATATGTGGGGCTTGAGGGAGTGTGAGGGGTGAGAGCTGGAGGGCGTTTTTTTGTTTTGACAGATAGCTTCGACAGAGTACTGGAGCACCGAGGCAGGCCTCCTGCGAGCCCACCTTCACGCCTGATAGCCTCCGAAATCATTCTGCAGTCACCCGCCATGACTCTCATTTTCACCTGCGTGAAAATCAGAACTTCAGAAGCACTTTTTGCCGGGTTGGATTTGCGGAGCTGGGAATTGTCCCGAATCTGCAAACCAACCCTGGAATAGGAATTCAGGCTACGGCTCCTGCAAATCTACCCAGTTTACGTAAAGCATAGATAAAGTGGCAGAGAGTGGGAAGGCACTTTGCATTACTCTAGCTATTGGAAGGCAGGTCACGATGTTGCATCCAGAGATTTAATGGCACCATCTTATCATATTGGCTGTAATATCCAACAGCACCCTGCAGCATTGTTCAGCTCCCCATTCAAAAAGAGTACCAGATAATGAACTGATCATTCAGTAGCATGAAGCACAGCTTCCAGGGTCAAAAGGGGAAATGCAGGGGGAATCATTTAAAGGACTTCAATTATATACATATCGCAAAAAAGACATTTATTTCACTGATTAGAGAGTTGCGAAGGACAAAAGAAAGGTAACTAGCGATAGAAAAGGACGAAAGGATGGATGATGAGCTTTAAGCAAATGTGTTGGATATTCTTAGAGGGATAATACGTGCAGTTTTGTTGCAATGAAAATGTTTGTGAACTGCCGATTGCATGAATTAGTAGATGTAGCCATTTTAGCACTACCCTCCCAGAGTGGATATCTGTCCCCTTTCCCTTTCACAACCTCCTCCTGTGTGCCATGCAATTTATGAACCCTCTTCACTCTGCTTCTTTGGATGCCAATTTATGCACCATTCAGCTGACAGCAATTATTTGGGAAAGTTTGGGTAGACTTTGCAGCAACACCCCCATCCGAGCAGCCAACTGAACAGAATTATTGCTTTAATATCCCAATAGAATGTTCAACAGTAGTTCAGGTTGTGGGATTGATCTCATTACTTCACTGTTACACAGGGGCTTCCAAATGGGATTATCAACCATGGCTGCAGAGGCAGCCAATGTCTCCTAACAGCCATCTGCTCATTCTCTCAGGATCAAATAGCGTGAATGTCATTAAATGCAGCATAATAAAAGTACCATGGGAGCTTCCTGAAAACTTTATTTGTGGAATCTAATAGTCATGATTCAGTAATATAGGTAGTAATGTTTTACTGAAATCCAAGAGTTTTTACTGGATGCTTTCAAGGGCAAAATACAAATATCACAGTGCACTCTTCTTGTGGTGTGTTAGTTATGGTCATTTGTCTCTTTCAAGATATTAAATAAATTCCAAATT
Source organism: Mustelus asterias (assembly GCF_964213995.1). Taxonomy (NCBI): domain Eukaryota; kingdom Metazoa; phylum Chordata; class Chondrichthyes; order Carcharhiniformes; family Triakidae; genus Mustelus; species Mustelus asterias. The sequence continues at coordinate 81,295,734 of NC_135810.1, forward strand.
GGGAGGAAGCCATGCAAATTGCAGTAGCCCATTAGGAGGAGTTCATGCAACAGCTGAACACTTTTTTCATACCAACGTTTGTTCTGGATTTAATCTGTTCTTCCATTTTCACCAACCTCAAGGCTACAATGTCAACTACTTAATCCACTTGTGGAAGTAATACACACAGTTTGGTTTATGCCGTTATTCCCTCATAAAATCATTCACAGTGACCACACCAATAAAATATCAGTATGAGCAATCTGACTTTGACAAGGATAGCTGGTTTACATCATTTGCAATGGCTTCAACTCATCCTTCAACATCATTATTTACATTGTCAATATAAGTTACATGCCTCAATAAATGATTGGTATCCATTTAGATTGTATTAGTTATGAAGATTCAAGATATATATTGTGTTTATTTTTACTGCCATTTCACTCCTGATCATCGTCCTCATTAGTTTTGCTTCCATATTCCACTCTCTTTACTTAGGTAAACAAAAGCACCCCGCAAGATAAAGAGTTAATCTAAGTTAAATGGGTTGTCAAATTCTTTTCAAAATGCATGGTAAATCATGATTAAACCTCAGAGAGCAACAACCATGAAGTTTATTTAATCAACAACAAGTTGCCTCAATGTAGTTTTTAATGTACTAAAATGTCTCAAAGCACTAACATTGGAGGGAATTGCCATTGAGCCAATCATACTGGGATGACGGGAGCGGGAAATTAAGATTGCCAGAGTTGGAAGAATTCTTGAAATTTCCAAGGTTAGAGGAGGTAACAAAAATATGGGAGGGTGAAGACCACAAAGGAATATGAACAACAAGAATAACAATTTTAATTTGTGGTTTTGATAGGCTGGGAGCCATTGCATGTGGGGTGAATGGGATTGGGGGAAGGTGGGGATATGAGAAACAGATTTTGACAGGCTCAAGGTTTTAGATGGTGGAGGGTGCTCGAGGGAGCATTGTGAAAGTCAAGTCTGAATATTACAAATGCATTAATGAGGGTTTCAGCAGAAGATGGGGCAGAGATTGAGAAGACAACTGATGTTACAGAGGTGGCAGAAGGTGATCTCTGTGATGGAGAATCAGAATCTTAGCCCAGGACAAATAAGATGCCAAAGTTGTAAAGAGTTTGGTTCAGCTTACATACGAACATAAGAATTAGGAGCAGAAGTAGGCCATTCGGCCCCTCGACCTGTTTCTCCATTCAGTAGGATCATGGCTGACCTGTGTGTAACTTAAACCCCACATTCCTGCCTACCCATGATAACCTTTCACCCCTTTGTTAATCATTAATCTTTCTAGCTCTGCCTTAGATATATTCAAATACTCTGCTTCCACTGCATTTTGAGGAAGAGAGTTCCAGAGACTCATGACCCTCTGAGAGAAAACAATTTCTCCTCATCTCTGTCCTAAATAATCAACCCTTTATTTTTAAATAATGACCCCTAGTTCTGGATTCTCCCACAAGAGAAAACAAACAGGACCCTCTCTGCATTCACTCTGTCAATATCCCTCAGGATCACATATCTTTCAATCAAGTCACCTTTTACACTTCTAAACTCTAGTGGGTACAAGCTTAGCCTGTCCAACGTTTCCTCATAATACAACCCCCTCATTCCTGGAATTAGTCTAGTGAACCTTCTCTGAACTGCCTTCTAGTGTATTTACAACTTTCCTTAATTAAGGTGGGGCAGCACGGTGGCAGAGTGGTTAGCATTGCTGCCTCACAGTGCCAGGGACCTGGGTTCAATTCCCAGCTTGGGTCACTTGTGTGGAGTTTGCATGTTCTCCCGTGTCTGCGTGGGTTTTCTCTGGATGCTCCAGTTTCCTCCCACAGTCCAAAGATGTGTTGGTTCGGTGCATTGGCCATGATAAATTCCCCCTCAGGGTACCCGAACAGGTGCCAGAGTGTGGTGACTAGGGGATTTTCACAGTAACTTCATGTTAATGTAAGCCCACTTTTGACACTAATAAATAAACTTTACAATATTGTATACAATACTTGTGTCTGGAACAAGCTGCCAGAGGTAGTAATAGAGGCAGGTACAATTTTGTCTTTTAAAAAGCGTTTAGAGAGTTACATGGGTAAGATGGGTAGAGAGGGATATGGGCTAAACGCGGGCAATTGGGACTAGCTTAGGGGTTAATAAAAGGGGCGGCATGGACAAGTTGGGCTGAAGGGCCTGTTTCCATGCTGTAAACCTCTATGACTTTGTGACTATGACTCCAGATGTGGTCTCGCTAATGCTCTGTAGAACTGAAGCACAGCCTCCCACTTTTGCATTCAATTCTCCTCACAATTAATGCTAACATTCTATTAAAACAAAGAACAAAGAAAAGTACAGCACAGGAACAGACTCTTCAGCCCTCTAAGCCTGTGCTGATCATGATGCCCTAGCTAAACAAAAAAAACCTTTTGCCCTTACTCGGTCCATATCCCGCTATTCATGTACCCATCCAGATGCCTCTTAAATGTTGCTAATGTGCCTGCTTCTACCACCTCCACTGGCAGCGTGTTCCAAACACCCACCATTCTCTGTGTGAAAACTTTACCCCGCACATCTCCCTTAAACTTTTCCCCTCTCACCTTGAACCTGTGCCACCTGTAATTGACACTTCCACCCTTGAAAAAAGCCTCTGACTATCCATCTTGTCTGTGCCTACTCATAATTTTGTAGATCTCTATCAGGTCTCCCCTCAGCCTTCATCTTTCCGGTGAAGAAAATCCTAGTTTATTCGACCTCTCCTCATAGCCAACGCCCTCGAGACCAGGCAACATCCTGGTGAGCCTTCTTTGCACTCACTCCAAAGCTTCTATGTCCTTCTGGAGTGTGGTGACCAGAGCTGCACACAATACTCCAAATGCAGCCTAACCAAGGTTTTATATAGCTGCAACATGATTTCCTAACTCTTGTACTCAATGCCCTAGCTGATGAAGACAAGCATGCTTTCTTACACACCTTGGCCCCATGTGTTGCCACTTTTAAGGAACTGTGGACCTGCATGTCCAAATCCCTCTGTATGTTAATGTTCCTAAGAGTTCTACCATTTGCAGTATAATTCACACCTAAATTTGATCCTCCAAAATGCATCACCTCGCATTTGTCCAGATTAATCTGCCATTTCTGTGCCCAAGTCTCCAATCTATCAAATACTGTTGTATCCTCTGACAATCCTCGGCACTATCAGCAACTCTACCAATCTTCATGTCATCTGCAAACTTACTAATCAGACCCCCCACATTTTCCTCCAGATCATTTATACGTACTACAAACAACAGAGGTCCCAGCACTGATCCCTGCGGAATACCACTAGCTACAGATCTCCATTCTGTAAAACAGCCTTCCACTGCTACTCTCTGTCTTTTATAACCAAACCAGTTCTGTATCCAACTAACCAGCCTATCCTGAATCCCATGTGATTTTAGTTTTTGTAGTAGTCTACAATGTGGGACTTTGCCAAACGCCTTTCTAAAGTCCATATAAACTATATCCATGGCCCTTCCCTCATCAATTATCTTTGTCACCGCTTCAAAAAACTCTATCAAGTTGGTGAGACATGACCTCCCCCGTACAAAACCATGCTGCCTGTCACTAACTAGTCCACTTTCTTCCAAATGTGCATATATCCTGTTCCTCAGTATCTTCTTCAAAAGCTTCCCCACCACTGACATCAGGCTTTCGGCCTTCAATTTCCTGGATTATCCCTGCTTCCTTTCTTAAATAAAGGAACAAAGGCTATTCTCCAGTCCTCTGGAACTTCACCTGTGCTCAAAGAGGATGAGAAGATATCTGTTAAGGCCTCAGCTATTTCTCCCCTTATCCTCTGCAGTAACCTGGGATAGATCCCATCCAGCCCCGGGGACTTGTCCGGCATAATGCAATTTAAAATACTCGACACTTCTTCCTTCGACATATTGACATTCTTTAGTGCGTTCACACACCTAGTCCTGACCTCAACATCCATCATGTCCTTCTCCTTGGTGAATACCAATACAAAGTACTTATAAGGATTTCACCCACTTCCTGTGGCTCCACGTATAATTCCCCTCCATTGTCCTTGAGTGGGCCGACTCTTTCTCTTGCTACCCTCTTGCTCCTAATATATGCATGAAAAGCCTTGGGATTTTCCTTGACCCTGTTTGCTAATTCCATGTTTAAGTTCCTTCTTCCTTTCACTATACTCCTTAATGGCTTCGTCAGTTTTTAGATGCCTAGATCTATTGTATGCTTCCTTTTCCCTTTTGACTAAGCTTACAACTTCCCTTGTCATCCATGGTTCCTGAATCCTGCCATTTCTATCCTTCAATTTTGCGGGGACATGCCTGTCCCGCACTTCAATCAACTGGTCTTTAAAAGCCTCCCACATGTCAGATGTGGATTTGCCCTCAAATAGAGACTCCCATTCCCCAGTTCCTGTCTAATTTGGATGTAATTGGCCCTGGCCCATTGAAGCACCCTCACCCAAGGGTACTCTTGTCCTTATCCATGACTACCTACAATCTTATAGAATTATGGTGGCTAAGCCCAAAATGCTCCCCCACTGAAACATTGATCACCTGGCCTGGCTCATTCCCCAATACCAAGTCAAGTATGGCTCCCTCCCTGGTTGGATCATCAACATACTGTATCAAAAAGCCCTCTTGGACACATCCACCAAATTGCTCTCCATCCGAACTCCTGGCTATAAGGGAGTCTCTGTCAATATGGGTAAGTTAAAGTCACCCATCACAACCACCCTGCTTTTTTCACACCTTTTCAGTATCTGACAACACAACTGCTCCTCTGTCTCCTGTGGGGTGATGGGGGCTCTATACGTTGTGATTTCATCCTTCGTATTCCTGAGCTCCACCCATAATGCCTCACTACAACATTAGCTTTCCTAATTACTTGCTGCACATGTATACTAACCTTTTCTGATTCATGCACTAGAACATCCAGATCCCCCTGCACCTCAGAGCTTTGTAATCGCTCACTATTTAGAGACTAAACTTTTTTTATTGTTCCTGCTAAAATGGGCAATTTCATATTTGCCCACATTATATTCCATTTGCCAGATTTCTGCTCACTCAATTCAGCTATCTATATTCCTTTTGTAACCTGTTTACATCCTCTTCACAATTTACTTGCATACCTATCTTTGTGTTGTTAGCTAATTTAGCAATTGTACCCATCGGTCCCTTCATCCAAGTCACTTGTATCAATTGTGAAAGGTTGATGTTCCAGCACTAATCCCTGTGGCACACTACTCCTCACATCCTACGGTCTTGAGGAATGATCAGGGAGTAGGTGCTTACAAAACAACAGTGGCCACACTTCAAAAGTAAGTAATTACTGTCAATCACTTTGGGATTTCCAGAGGACACAGAAGTTGTTATTTATAATTATTTTCTGAAGAGGTGGGAGAGACGGTGATGAGGAATACAATGGACTAGTAATCCAGAGACCCAGGCTAATGATTTTTTTTTAAAGATATCTATTCAAGTGTATTGAAGCTATAAAACTGTACATTTATCTGCAAATGGATTTAGAGTGATAAGGCCATACAATATTTCAGTTATACATCACAGTATTTGTCTATGCAAATTAAGCCACATCATGCAAATACATCTCTTCCATCAAGATAAGCTGATGGAAAAACAAACACACACGAACAAAAGTAAATAATTCATTGCAACTTAATGTTTTCAAGTATTTATTGTGCTTTTTGCAATACTCCACTCTCAGTGCCACTGTAGGGACATAAAAGTTGTTTGATTCCACTATTAGCCAGTTTGAGCCTTGCAAATCTCTTTCCTTTCACTTCAAATAGTGAGCCTTGGTAGGGAGGAACATACTCTGCATTTGTGCTCAGGTGGGGTTGAATTTGATCCCATATTTTCTTCTTTGGATTTAGCTTGGGGACACGGGTTAAATTGCAGCTGGTGGAATTTAAATTTAATAAATAAAATCTGGAATTGAAAGCTAGTCGCAGTAATAGTGACAATTTTCAATTGTTGTGAAACCCATCAGGTTTACTAATGCCCCTTAGGGAAGGAAATCTGCCATCCTTATCTGGTCTGGCCTACATGAGACTCTAGATCCATAGCAATGTGGTTGACTCTTAACTGTCCTCTGAAATAGTCTAGCAAGCCACTCAGTTCAAGGGCAATTAGGGCAACAAATGGTTGCCTTGCCAGCAATGCCCACATCCCATCAAAGAATAAAAAAGAAGACATCCATCGATTAGGCATCCATCCAGTGTTACATTAACTACCTTCTTTAAAGACACACAACACTCATAAAATTAAACAGATTATACAGAAACAGGCTATTTGACTCCACTAGTCCATTCTAGCACTTTTGCTCCACTTGAGTCTCCTCCCATCCTTCCTTATCTAACTCGATCTGAATAACGCTCTATTCCATTCGCCCTCATATGCTTTTTCAGCTCCCCCTTTAAGAACATTGATAGTATTCATCACAGCTATTCACTGTGGTAGTAAGGTCCACATTTTTTCACCACCATCTCGAAGAGTGGGTGAAGAGAGGACTCAGAGGTAGTCACCACCAAGTAGAAGTGTAGGCGAGGGGGAAGTGACACCCAGCATTTACCGTACCTTGGGGGGGGGAGGGGGAAATGGCCCGATATTAAAAGAGGGCCCTTCCCTATCCCCTCCCCACCCGGAAATTGAAGCTAATTATTTTCAGGCTTCCCCGATATTCTGGAGTTCTGTAAATTGAGTTTGGGTGAGAAACGGACATTAAGTGATCAATAATTAGCCACTTCATAGCTTCAGTTGGAGTAAGGTGCAGCCCACTCATCCCAGTGTAAAATTGCAGACAGGTTGGGCAGGAACCCAGTGGTATGTTCATCCAAGGAATTTTATGCTTACTCCCCATCTACAAAGTAGGGAAACATAAAACAATGCTCCATGTTTTGGTTTCCTTATGTAATGATGTACTTGCCTTAGAGGGAGTGTGACCAGTGTTCATTGACAGGTTCCTGAAATGAGGGGATTGTTCTCTGAGGAGCAATTGAGTAGACCAGGCCTATATTCCCTGCAGTTTAGAAGCATCAGAGCTGATCTTATTAAAACATATAAAATTCCGAAGGGTAGATGCTGAGTAAATGTTTCTCCTTGTGGAGGAATCTAGAACACAGGTTAACAGTCTAAGAAGGGTCAGCCATTTTGGACTGGCATGAGGAGACATTTTTTCACTCAAAGGATGGTGAATCTTTGGAATTATGTATTCTAGAAAGCTTTGGATGCTCACTCGGTGAGTATAGTCAAAGCAGAGCTCAACAGCCTTTTGGGTACCAAGGGAATTAGGGATACAGGGATAGTGCAGGAAGATGCAGTTGAAGTAGAAGATCAGCCATTAGCTGACAAATGACCTTCTCCAGCTTCCAGTTCTTATGTATACATGTCATCATTTCAAAGTTTGCTTCTGCTTCAGTTGTGTCAGCATCACAGACTAATATTTGTGACACAAGTTGATAGCAGCAAATTTGAGAAGGACATAGATCGATGAAACAGACAGACTTGTGGCAGCTGAAAGTTAGCATTTAACAGTAAAGCTTGAAATGATGCATTTTGCAAAACATAAAGAGAGGCAATATAAACTAGATAGTACAATCTTCAAAGGGGTGCAGTAATGGAAAGACCTGGCCAGTTGCATGTAGAATTTTTTGAAGGGTGACAAGAAAATTTAATACGGCTGTTATGAAAACATCAAGAGGCCTCGGTGTTATAGAGTACAGAGTGTAAAAGCAAACAAGCTATAGCAAATCTTTAACCTTTATAAATCACTATTTAATCGCTAATGACTATCGGGTTTCTTTGCACTCTCTATTGCCGGGGAATAGGCCATTGGGGCTGGGGGGTGCAGGGGGGTCACCATCGGCGGGACTGGAAGATCTGGCTGGTGCAATGGGCCAGGAAATGTCTGCCTCTATGATTCTGAGCCAAACTATTTCCTTCTTTTGTGATCAGCTTGTCATGACATTTTTGATTAACTTTTTGAAGTTTGCATGTTTCCTTCTCTTGCATTTCTATCCATTTCTCTTTGTGAGCTGGCCTGTTGCTTATATGGGGGATGATGGACATTGGTCTCTTGGGCAGGATTTGGCCTTCAGAACCCACCATAACTCTTCAGTTGATTGTTCCATCCTCCACCAGGAGATTATGTAGCCTCTCATTTGATTCTCTTTGCCTGGCCAGATCAGAAGTCTAGTGTTTTGTGACTCCATCCAGCATCCATGCCTGATCAAAGTATTTGTTTTCTAATTTTAAAAAAGTGAACCCTGAAGAGCTAATATTTGAGTCTTCAACAAATGACCCTTACTTTTTTGTCTGGAAAGTTATGATTGAGTTTTCTGACTGAATTTTTAGACCACCCTAAAAGGTACAGTCTCATGCAATGATCTGTGGAATGTAAAGTACCCCTCCGGCCTCAGGTGTTAGATTAGTTAATAAGCTACCATATTAATACTGTTTACATCGAATCTAATGTAAAATGTGGCCAGCAGTCTTGTGGAAGGTTACTACACCTCTATGTAATGCCATAAGCGTGATCAAGCTTGAATTTGGTCAATTCCTTTTTTTTTGGTCTTAAATGAAAATATTTCAAAATGTAATATGATCTGTCCTTGCAAACTAATAGAGCAGTCTGGACACTGGGCTCAAGGGGACTAGGGAAACTTGCTAATCAATTAATGAAGCCTGGCAATTTGTCGCAACTCGGGATTCATTGAGAATTCTTTGCAGAGTGCATCTTATTGCCCACAGCCTTCTCATTGCACTGCAGTTTTCACACACATTTTTAATGCTTTTAACTAGATTTCTTTCCCTCGGCGCCAGGGCAAGATTTTTGTTCTGCTTGGATTAGGATTGCAACATAATTTTGAGAGAATTAATATAAGAACGACAGCTGACACAAACCATCCCGTAAGGCACTGGCTGTGACTGCGAGGACAGAGGTCTAAAGCTTGACCTGCCTAAAGGGCTGTTTGTTGTAGGGATGCTACATGCAATTTCAATACAGTGCTGACTGAGCACTGGCCTATGGCACACAACTACCCACATTCAGCACTAATTAACATTAAATTGACAATTTGATTCAGATAGGAAGGTTTCCACACATTGAAAATTGCTGATGAATGACGCTTCTCAAAATTTTGAGAACCACCATATGGTTCTGCAATCCATCCCAAAATAACGTGCATACTTTGAGCCAAGCATTCGATTTCCCCTTTCATGTTAAGTGGGTTCCTCCAGTGAGCTCTGCATGGCAAATCGTGCAATGGCATCCCAGCATGTGGAGTAAAAAGAGCACTGAAACCAGTAATTAGCCTTACTTTAAATATTTTAGTTCTCTTAAATCATTCTTCAGATGTCAGTGCTGCTGGCATGGTGAGCACTTATTGTTCATCCATATGACCCAGATAGTACAACTGAGTGACTATCTTGACATTTCAAAGTCAACCACATTGGTCAACCACAAGTCACATATAGGCCAGTTAAGGACAGCAGGTATCCTTCCTTGAAGGACATCAGTTGGATTTTACAATATTCCAACAGCCTCTTTGTCACATTCACCAACAGCTTCTTATTTCTATTTTTTTTCTTAATTGAATTCAAATTCTCAGACCACTATAGTGGGATTTTGTAGCCAAGTGACCAACAGCCTGAGCAACTAGGCCCGACACAGGATTGGACCACTTAAATTATGCAGCAGCCAGGCCTAATGGGGATTCGGAGAGGCCAGGTTTAATACATACTGATGCGCGACAATCAAGCACGAGGAACAAGGCTTCAGCTATTGAAGGCTTTTATTAGCAAACAATGGAACTAACTAGCAAACAATGGAACTAACTAACACGAGTACACCAATTCAGACTGGAGGGGTCCCGCCTGAGCAGAGGGTCTTATACCTCTCCCCAGGAGGTGGGGCCCGACCGGGATGTGCCATAACAACATCTACCACAGGTAAACACCCTAACCCAACAACATTATACAACCCCCACAGTGGCAACACCCTAACCCAACAGTAACATAGGAATAACCCACAGTGGTAACCAACGATGGTTCACCACATTCACCCCTCCTTTAAAAACAAAGGCCGGCGGGGTGCGAAAACAGGTCACATATATACAAAATTCACAAGTCCAGACGGTCTGGAGGACCGCACCGTCGCTGTGATCTCCTCAACACCGGTTGCGACACCGGAGCAGGTGCTTGCGGTGGCGTTCTCTCCAAAACAGCGTCCGGCTGTCCCCTCGAGGACTCCCGGGCCGGTTGACCCTGGTGAGGCGATGGTGCAGGGGATCCTGGAACCTTCTGTGGTGGCGCCGATCTCCGAGTCTCAGGCAAGCTGTACATGGGAGTATAACTGTTATGCACTGGTCCCGGTGCTGACCGCGCCACGTCTGGGGAAGAAATAAGTGATAGGGGATTCGTGACAGGGGGTATGGGAGCGACAGGAGTTGCTACGTCCCCTGCGGGCGCCAGGTCTCGAATCGAGACTGTGTCCTCTCGCCCGTCAGGATATGCCACATAGGCATACTGAGGGTTGGCGTGGAGGAGTTGGACCGGTTCGACCAAGGGGTCGGACTTGCGGGCCCTCACATGTCGCCGCAGAAGGACGGGTCCTGGGTATGTCAACCAGGCTGGTAAGGAGATCCCCGAGGACGACCTCCGAGGGAATGAGAACATCCTCTCGTGGGGAGTAGCATTGGTTGCCGTACACAGGAGGGAGCGAATGGAATGAAGCGCATTTGGAAGGACCTCCTGCCAACGGGAGACTGGAAGGCCCCTGGATTTCAGCGCCAGTAGGACAGCCTTCCAGACTGTAGCATTCTCCCTCTCCACCTGTCCGTTATCCCTAGGGTTGTAGCTCGTGGTTCTACTAGAGGCAATCCCGTATGAGAGCAGGAATTGCCTCAAGTCGTTACTCATGAACGACGAGCCCCTGTCGCTATGTATGTAGCAGGGGTACCCGAACAGGGTAAAAAGATCACTGAATGCCTTAATCACTGTGGCAGTCGACGTGTCCGCACAGGGGACAACAAACGGGAACCGGGAGTATTCATCTATTATATTGAGAAAATAGACATTCCGGTCCGTTGAGGGAAGGGGGCCCTTAAAATCCACACTCAGCCTCTCGAAGGGGCGAGTGGCCTTGACCAATTGTGCCCGGTCCGGTCGATAAAAGTGCGGTTTGCATTCCGCGCAAATCCGACAGCTTCTCGTCACTGACCTGACATCCTCCACCGAGTAGGGCAGGTTGCGGGCTTTTACGAAGTGGTAGAGTCGGGTGACTCCAGGATGGCACAGGTCATTGTGGAGGGCCTTCAAGCGGTCCTCCTGCATGATGGCGCATGTTCCGCACGAGAGGGCATCCGAGGGCTCATTGAGCTTCCCTGGACGATACATAATATCGTAATTATAGGTGGAGAGCTCAATTCTCCACCGCAAGATCTTATCATTCTTGATCTTGCCCCTCTGCGTGTTACTGAACATAAACGCCACGGATCGTTGATCCGTGATCAGGGTGAACCGCTTCCCCTCCAGGTAATGGCGCCAGTGTCTGATGGCCTCCACAATGGCCTGAGCCTCCTTCTCCACTGCTGAGTGCCGAATTTCGGGGCCTTGAAGGGTGCGGGAAAAAAACGCGACGGGCCTGCCTGCCTGGTTTAGTGTGGCGGCCAGGGCGAAATCAGATGCATCACTTTCCACCTGAAAAGGGATGGATTCATCCACTGCGTGCATCGTGGCTTTCGCAATGTCGCTTTTCAAAGCCTTGAAGGCCAATTGGGCCTCCGGCGTGAGTGGGAAGGTCGTAGACTTGATGAGCGGACGGGCTTTGTCCGCGTAGTTGGGGACCCACTGCGCATAATACGAAAAGAAGCCGAGGCATCTCCTCAGTGCTTTTGTGCTAGCGGGCAAGGGAAGTTCAGTAAGGGGGCGCATACGGTCTGGATCAGGGCCGATGACCCCGTTTTCCACCACGTATCCAAGGATAGCTAACCTGCGCGTACGGAATACGCACTTCTCCCTGTTATAGGTCAGATTCAGGCGAGATGCAGTGCGCAGAAAGTTTTGGAGATTCGTGTCATGGTCCTGCTGGTCATGGCCGCAGATGGTGACGTTATCCAGGTACGGGAAGGTAGCCCGCAACCCGTTCTGGTCCACCATTCGGTCCATAGCACGCTGGAAGACCGAGACCCCATTGGTGACACCAAATGGAACCCTAAGAAACTGGTATAGACGACCATCCGCCTCAAAAGCCGTGTATTGTCGGTCCTCTGGGCGGATGGGGAGTTGATGGTAGGCGGACTTAAGGTCTATGGTAGAGAACACCCGGTACTGCGCAATCTGATTGACCATATCAGATATGCGCGGGAGAGGATACGCATCCAGCTGCGTATAACGGTTAATGGTCTGACTGTAGTCGATGACCATCCGAGGTTTGTTCCCGCTTTTAACCACCACGGCCTGCGCTCTCCACGGACTAGCACTGGCCTGTATGATCCCTTCTTTGAGGAGCCGCTGAACCTCAGATCTGATAAAGATCCGGTCTTCAGCGCTGTAACGCCTACTCTTAGTAGCGATGGGCTTGCAGCCTGGTACCAGATTCTTAAATAAAGAAGGTGTGGTGATTTTTAGTGTGGAGAGATTGCATGCGGGGCGCTTTGGGCAATTTGGAGGCTGTGGCTGATTCCCTACTGCCAGTGAAGGGAGTGGCCCACCGTACTGTAGGATCACACTCTTCATGTGGACCATAAAGTTTAGTCCGAGGAGAATTGGCGCACAAAGGTGCGGTAACACAAGGAGCCTGTATCGCTCGTAAATTGTGCCCTGCACCTCTAGGGTTACCATACAACGTCCTTGGATCGGTACAGACCGGGACCGTGATGCCATGGAAATTGTCTGTTTGGCAGGTAGAACCCGGAGTCCACACCTTTTTGCAGTGTCAGGGTGAATAAAACTCTCGGTGCTCCCACTGTCAAACAGACAATACACAGTACAACCATTTACCTTGATGTTCATCATGGAATTGTCAAGCCTGTGATGCTTTGTCTGGTCCAGAGAGATCGACGCCACCGTTGGCCCCTGGGCGTCACTGCATGCAGCCGAGGTTGATACTGAGGACCCCTGCTGGTCGCTCCTAGTCGTCGTTGACCATGATGGCCGCCCCCATGAATCGCACGTGGGTGAGGGCGCCAAGCGTAGCGACTCCTGGTGGTCTTCCTCCTCCGTCAGCCACGATGGCGCCGTCCTGGATTCGCACGTGGTCGGACCTCGTGGGTACTGCGACGCCGAAGGAGATTGTCTCCGCTCTGGAGGGTCACAGGCTGCACTGCCGTTTTTGGGCTTCGACCTGCAAACTTTAGCATAGTGCCCCTTTTTACCACACTGACTGCAGATCGCCGTTTTTGCAGGACACTGTTGCCGTGGATGCTTGGCTCCGCCGCAAAAATAGCATCGCTGGCCGCCTGGAGCTGCCGCCGTCGTCGGATCGATATGGGAGCGCGAGCCCGTGGGGCGAGGAGGGATTTGTGCTTGCTCTTGCCACGTTGTCTCCACGTGGTCTTCGGGGTACAGAGCCAAGCTTTTCGACGCTGCCTCCAGCATCTCAGCCATCTCCATCGCTTGGGTCAAGTTGAGGTTCCCTTTCTCTAATAGCTTAAGCCGGATGTACGAGGACCCTACCCCTGCTACGAACGCATCTCGGGCGAGGTCGTACATATATTGCTCTGCCGACACATCTTTGCAGTCGCAACCCCTGGCAAGCTGCAAGAGCTCATTGGCGTAGTCCTCCATGGTTTCGCCCGACTGCCGACGTCGTGTAACGAGGTGGTAACGAGCGTGGATCTCGTTGGGTGGTCTCGTGTATCGTTTCTTCAAGAGCTCGATGGCCCTCGGGTAAGTGGTGGCCGCACGAATCGCAAGATAGATCGTGTCGCTTACCCTCGCGTGGAGGACCTGGAGTTTGTCGTCGTCTGTAGTAACAGCTGCAGTGGCTGCCAGGTAGTCTTCGAAACACTTCCACCAGTGGTCGAAGGTGTTAGCGGCACCGACCGCACGTGGGTCCAGCGCCAGACGCTCTGGTTTTAGTATTTGTTCCATACTCCCTTTACTGTCGAGAGTTTTATGTTTGCTAATAAAATTGATGCGCGACAATCAAGCACAAGGAACAAGGCTTCAGCTATTGAAGGCTTTTATTAGCAAACAATGGAACTAACTAACACGAGTACACCAATTCAGACTGGAGGGGTCCCGCCTGAGCAGAGGGTCTTATACCTCTCCCCAGGAGGCGGGGCCCGACCGGGATGTGCCATAACAACATCTACCACAGGTAAACACCCTAACCCAACAACATTATACAACCCCCACAGTGGCAACACCCTAACCCAACAGTAACATAGGAATAACCCACAGTGGTAACCAACGATGGTTCACCACACATACACACAGACAGGTCAAAGGCTTGCAAGGGCAAATTTGAACTTGTCCTGGAAGTTGGAACTGGAGGTGCTCAGCTCTGACCAAATAAGGACAGTATTTGTGTATTCCCCAGTTTTGGCCAGACTCTCTGGCACCCTAGATTCCCACCATTACCTTACACGGAAAGGAGCCATGTGCACCCCGTGCACCTGTGAGGATGGACACCTGGGGGGCCCTGGGATCTTCCATATATGGAATCAGCAATGCTGTGACCCCCACCCAGTAACCTCATTGGCTGGAAGCCTTCCTGAAGGGCACAAAGAGGGGGATCAGTAGAGACACCCGGAGGTCTCCCCAACAAAGACTTAGTGTCAGCAGCAGAGATGCAGCAAAGAAGCAGCAAAGATTCAAGACCAACCTTTACCACGTGGAAGACCCTAAGTTTGAAACTCAATAAAGGTCCAGTACCAAGATTTGTACCAGGTGGAGCGAGCCTGGCCAGTTCAATCTCACAGGTAGTATCTAGGTCTTGGATAAATTAAGACAGAGGGCCCAATTTTACCAAAACTTTGTGCCCGTTTTCGGATGCAAAATCACGGTAAAGTTGGGCATCGGGCCTATTCCGTGATCTGCACCCGATTCCGAGCAGATGCATTTAAATCGACTTAATGAACCGCGCGCCCAACTCTACCGCCAAATCCCAGTTTACCATCTTCTGGTCCGATGTGGATCCGCGCTCGAATCGACCGGCCGAATAAAAATCCAAAGTCGCCACTGCAGCCTCTAAAGAGCAGGGTCAGAGACTGCAAGGGCTCTCTGACCCAGCTCCTCCTCTGGGGCGGGGGGGTGGAGGGGGGTAGGAGGAGGAGAGGGGGTGTGACATATCATCCTCTGCGGGGGGGAGGGGGTGGGAGGGGAGTGGGTGTGACCGATCATCCCCTGGGGGGTGGGAGGAGAGGGGGTGTGACGTATCATCCTCTGAGAGGGGGGGCGCTGCCACTCTGCGACCGATCATTGCGGAGGGAGGGGGCAGGGGATTCCGCTGAGGTGAATAATGACAGTCGTGGTGTTTGAAGTATGCGGCCCCACTGGAGAGGAGGGATTTGTTCCTCCGATGGGGAGGGGGGATCGGCCGCAGATTGGCAGCGGAACCTCCTGCCCCCTCCCTCCCCACTGATCGGCCACAGAGTGGCAGCGGCCCCCCCACAGAGGATGATACGTCACACCCCCTCTCCTCCCCCCCCCCCCCACCCCAGGGGATGATATGCCACACCCCCTCTCCTCCCACCCTCGCCCCCTCCCCCCCACCGCAGGGGATGATCGGTCACACCCCCTCTCCTCCCATCCCCCCGCTCCCACAGATGGTCTGTGTCAGAGAGCCGCTCTCTCTGCTTTTTTCTTTCGCCCCCGGGCGCGCTGCTTCAGATATTTTTCGAAGTGCGCATGCGCAGTTCAGAACTCGGATCGTTCCGGCAGCGCTAAGCCCCGCCCACAGCGCGAATCGGACCGGAGCCGGCAAAACGCTGCAAAGCGGATTCCAGGCTCGGATCTATTTGACGCTCAGATTCGGCACTGAGACTCAAAATGGTAAAATCAGGCCCAGAATTGTTTATTTGAGTTAAAAGAATGTTGTAAGAAGTTAGATAATAGAAATATTGCAATAAAGACAAAGTTTATTTAAGTATAATCATGAATCGACTCTTGTCCTTTGTTTGGCTCAGAAGTAAGAGCACCTGGGTAAATGTGTTTCAATAGAAATTGGACAAAGTGTCTAATTTTCCAGACAACAATTTGAATTCACGTTCTCTGGATGTGGGCGGCACGGTAGCACAGTGGTTAGCACTGCTGCTTCACAGCTCCAGGGTCCCGCATTCAATTCCCGGCTCGGGTCACTGTCTGTGTGGAGTTTGCACATTCTCCTCGTGTCTGCGTGGGTTTCCTCCGGGTGCTCCGGTTTCCTCCCACAGTCCAAAGATGTGCGGGTTAGGTTGATTGGCCAGGTTAAAAATTGTCCCTTAGAGTCCTGGGATGCGTAGATTAGCGGGTAAATATGTGGGGGTAGGGCCTGGGTGGGATTGTGGTCGGTGCAGACTCGATGGGCCGAATGGCCTCCTTCTGCACTGTAGGGTTTCTATGGATTACCAATTCAGGAATGTAACCATTGCACTACCATTCCTCACAGGGTGATCTGTATGCTTTAAATATTTAAACATATGTCTCTTTTTAATTTAATATAATATTAGCAAAATTATTTCTATACATTGCCACTGCTGGATATTGTTTTGCAAAATAAATGTGAAATAAATAAGAGAAATGTGTGTTATTGGAAAAGTTCAGGAACTCAATATATATGCTGGACAGGAAATTGGACAGGAATCTAAATACTATTAAAAGCATTTGGGAAAATGTCTTTATACATTTTTGTCCTATGTTATTGTTCTGTCACCACAATGCTGCATCCATTAACAGGAATGTAATTGTTTAATACAATATAGATTGCAGAAGGGATGCAAATTCAAATCAACTTTGACGCACTCTGGCAAACACTGCTGACACTGCTGTAACATTCTGACTTCAATTCATAGGCCTTCGAAGGAATGACAATTATATCTCAGCGAAAAGTCAAAATCAATTCCACTTCCAATTGGAAAAAAAACTTGAGAGTTTTCAATCACTGGGGGCAATCTTACCTTTTCGTCCTGCCGGTTGATGGGCAAGGCAAGCAGGTAAGGCAGCGAGGTTGGCGCAAAATAGGGTTTGCGCCCAATTTCTTGCCTATCTCATGATCTCACAGGGTGGGTGGTGATTGGCCAAGCCGGGGGTGGGGAGCAAACCTGTGGGGGAGAGGCCAGTGATGGTGAGGAGGGGGAGACCAGCAAAAGTGGGATCGGATGCCTAACACATCTCTCTCTATGCTGTTGCACAGAACAGAGAGAGATCTGCACATGCGTAATGGCACCCTCTGGTGTAAGTAGCTGGCTTTCCAGCGAGTATAGGCCACGCCCCCTCCCCTGCTGGAAGGAAACAGATCTTACTTCATTTTTTGCTCAGAGTAGTGTAAGATTGGCTTTTTAAACTCCAAAAAATGGATCTGAAACTCTCGTTTTCACGCTCGTTCAGGACTTAGAATATTTTTCTAAGATCACTCCGATGGTTTCAGTTTCACCCATTTCTAACATCATGTGCTTTCTTTGAGGTACATCAAAGGCATTTTACAAGATACATGGTATTGAAATGTTGTATTTTCAATTTTTTTTGTGAAGACCAAAGTGAGAGATGTTACTGCCAAACAACTTTCTTATTGCAGACATTTCCGAGTCAGTGGCAGACATCTCCCAGGTCAACAACAATTATTCTCAAATGCAGATACCACACTATCTTCTATCCCAATCATCTGGAAAGGCCACACTATTTTTTGCCAATGTGAAATGTTTCCATTTTTGACAACAAAATGAATTGCTGAGCTGTGGATTGCTGAGTTGTGGGTTACAGATGGAAAGCGTCGGGGCATGAAAGGGGTTCAATAGCTCTTTCACAAAGATACAAAGGGCCAAGTGGCCTCTGTAATGAGTCTACGATCGCTCAACTATGGTTACTCTACTCAACTTTCTCAAGCACTCTTGGTGTAACCAGCTATCGTTTAGTGGACTAGTGATGAGAAGATAAGTCATTTATTTTACTTTCCTCATTGCGAAGCTGTGTGAAGCGAGAAGTTCTCCGAGCTCCCTCACAGTTAAAGTTTTAAAGTTTATTTATTAGTGTTACAATTAGGCTTACATTAACACTGCAATGAAGTTACTATAAAAATCCCCTAGTTGCCACACTCCAGCACCTGTTCGGGTACACTGAGAGAAAATCTAGCCAATGCATTTAACCAGCACATCTTTCAGAATGTGGGAAGAAACCGGAGCACCCAGAGGAAACCCACGCAGACAGAGGGAGAACATGCAGACTCCTCACAGACAGTGACCCAAGCCGAGAATTGAACTCAGGTTCCTGGTGCTGTGAGGCAGCAGTGCTAACAATGGTGCCAACGTGCTGCCCCCTGGATTTTGGATTGGCCAACATTAAACCTCGCCATCAACTGTCACCATATAATGGCTGCCTCTACATTTCCAAAAAGTCACTTGGGGACGATCTTATTGGCTCATCCTGCCAGTTGATCGGCATGGCGAGCCGGAAAAATTGGGAAAAGGCGAAAAATCGGGTTGACGCCAGGTTTTCACCTCTCGCGATGTTACAGGCCCTGTTCCACCGGCGAAATCATAACAGTTGCAAAGCCAATTTCAATGTTCGTTACTTCATTTAAATATCATTAGTGAGTCCTGGATGCTATCGTTGGGCTTACCTGCCCTTACCTGCTCACCGGTGAGGTCCTCACTAGCGAGGATCACGTGTTGTTCCCACCAACGGGAACCAGACGTGGTGGCCTCGCCAGTGGGACCAGAGGCCATTGAAGCCCCCCAGGTGGTTGAGGGCAGGACTGGGGACTGGGCTGTGCCCCTTGGGCAGTGCCAGCTTGGCACCCTGGCACTGCCCACTGGACACCCTCTTAGTGCCAGTTTGGCACCGGGCACTGGCTTGGGAGTGGGACCAGAGGGGGTGGGCCAGAGAGGGCAGGGTGTAAGGAAGTGGGCCTTGACTGGGGTAAGCATGTTCCTTATCATCGTGGTCTGCTGCAGTTGGGTTTCTGAACAAGACCTGAGAATGGGAACATTTCTATGACAAATGCAAGAATGTCATCTTGAGTAAAAGAGGATCCTGAAACTCATTTGACAGAATTAGGTTAGAAATAAAGATTATATGGAGTCACATAAAGACATGATAGCAACGGATGGGATAGTTCAGAAGAGTGGATCGAGGATTTTCAGCAGTTAAAGAGAGAAGGAGGGTTCAGGTGATGAACATGAGAATGGAAACTTTAAACTGGAAACGTTGGGAGAAATAGATCAGTATACAGATGTATTATAGGTGAGCCCTATTTAGCGTGGGTTAGCTTGTGGCAACAGAGCTTTGCTGAGCTTAAATTTTGGAGGGAGGTGGTAGGTGTGAGACATTAGAAAACATTTAATTGAATGATCTTATGGAAATTATTGTGAAACTGACTTCTTACATCGATTCCATTAAAAGCATTTTCAGAGTGCTATATTTCTCTTACTATTTTGGCAACAGAAATGTTGTGATTTATCTGGATGTAATTTTGGTGGTTTAGAATCATAGAATCCTTACATTGCAAAAGGAGGCCATTTGGCCCATCAAGTCTGCACTGACGACAATCCCACCCAGACCCCATCCGCGTGACCCCCATGTATTTACCCCACTGATCCCCCAGACACTCAAGAGCAATTTAGCATGGCCAATCAACCTAACCCGCACATCTTTGGAATGTGGGAGGAAACCCACCCAGACACAGGGAGAATGTGCAAACTCCGCACAGACAGTCACCCGGGGCCGGAATTGAACCTGGGTCCCTGGCGCTGTGTGGCAGCAGTGCTAACCACTGTGCCACCGTGCACAGTGACAAATGGCAAAACCACGATTATAAAATTGTGGTATCAAATGCATACTGATGGGGTTTCCTGTTTTCATTTCCTGCTCAGGTAAGCATAATCAAACTTAATTTCAGTAACTGGCAGCGTGATGCAGAAAGTGAACTTAAAACATTGTAATGAAAGGGATTGAGCATATTCAAAGGTAAAATTTAGATTGTTCTGTGCTAATAAATTGGAATGCAAAGAAAATGTTTGGATGGTTCAAAGAGTAAAGCACAAAGGATATTTTATGTGTACATGGCTCCATGTCTTTTTTTCGTCAGTGTACAGTGTATTTAAAAAGACATTTAGTGAGGTGTGGAGTGCATTAACATTCTGGTGGCATTGAGATTGCAGTCACAGTTAAGATCATTCAGTGCACAAAGCTTACATTGTTAGTGTAATGCTTAAGTCACATCTGTAAAGTGAGCCTCCAGGGAGATGGCTATGAAGAAAATGTGATTGTTATTTGGCATTTGCTTGTGGATGTAAACCGTGCTGCTTCAGCACTATTATCCTAAACTACACCTACAATGAGTTCGCAAACAGCAGCTTAATGTCACTGAAACGTATTAAAAAATCATTAGCTAAGAAACATGAAAGTTCATCTGCAACACAGAGGGGAACTTTCTTTTGTGTGCTTCTGAGTAGCAAAGTTGAAATTGTATTCTTTACACTTTTGCTGGACACATTGGAAATGGATTTTGCTGTAATAATTAAAAGAGGGTTGAATCAACAACACCACGCTTTGGGTTTGAACTTTCTCCCTACTTCTGTCCTGTACTCATAGCGAAAGTAGTTTGAAGAATGGATCTGGATTGAGGTCGAGCTGCCCTGGTCCTCTTTCATGGTAAGAAGTCTCACAACACCAGGTTAAAGTCCAACAGGCTTACTTGGCACTAGCTTTCGGAGTCTCAAGCTCCTTCATCAGGTGAGTAACTTGTGTTCACAAACAGGGCATATAAAGACACAAACCTCAATTTACAAGATAATGGTTGGAATGCGAGTCTTTACTGGAAATCAAGTCTTAAAGATACAGACAATGTGAGTGAAGAGAGGGCCAAGCACAGGTTAAAGATTTTGCAAGCCCAGGCAAGTCGTGGGGGTGACAGATAGTGTGACATGAACCCAAGATCCCAGTTGAGGCCGCCCTCATGTGTGCGGAACTTGGCTATCATGTAGCCAAAGCTGAGTGCCACCAATGCCTACAGCAATGGAGTGTAATATCCTGGGCCAAGATCTATTATGCCATTATGGACAGTATGGTGGCACAGTGGTTAGCACTGCTGTCTCATAGCGCCAGGGACCCGGTTTTGATTCCAGGTTTAGGTCATTGTCTGTGCGGAGTCTGCACGTTCTCCCTGTGTCTGTGTGGGTTTCCTCCAGTGCTTTGGTTTCCTCCCACATTCTGAAAGATGTGCTGGTTAGGTGCATTGGCCATGCTAAATCCTTCCTCAGTGTACTCAAACAGGCACTGGAGTGTGGCGACTAGGGGATTTTCACACTAACTTCATTGAATGTTCACGTAAGCCTACTTGGACACTAATAAATAAACTTAAACTTAAACTTATCCATCAGAGTTGACCTCAGTGTGCTCGCATGCTGGTGCTATAACCCAGCCTGAACGTGGACTGACTCCTCCATTGGAATTCGTGGAATGCAGTTGACGACCCTGCTTGATATTCTCATGTAAGTTGCTGGAGCTCCAGCGTCTATATTGAGATCGAGTCCACAGGCTTGTTATCTGACTGGGACTCAGCAGAAAGCCAGCCTCCAGCAGTCCTTAGAGCCATTGACCTTAGATGGCCGTGCTTCTGCCTGTTGTAGACCAGAATCTGTGGTGTGATCACCAGATTGTGATACCAATCCTGCTCTAGAACTAGGTCCCACCATGGTGCATCCTCTGCACTGGTGGAGGGTGTGGGTGAGCACTGTGACAGGTCTTCCACAAGTGGGTCCTCAGGATCCTCATCTGAGGTGCCTTCAGGGTTGGATATGAGGGTCTGGCTCCTGTTATCCCTGGTGCACTTGGCTGTGGTGTGTATCAAAGAGAATAGAGATAATTAATGCGTGTCAACAGACTCCAAGACATAACATTGCACTCATTGGGCAGAATTTTACTGGCACGTCCACCCGAGTTTCGTACGATCCCACCTGAACTCAACAGAGAATGCCATTTTCTGACCCTCGCCCCCCCCCCCCTTTCCCTTCCAAAATTGGGGTGGGAGTGCCGGTAAAATTCCAGCCACTGTCTCTCAGCTGGTGCAGAAACCAGAAACTGAACTGGATGAGCTATATAAATACTGTGGCTACCAGAGCAGGTTGGAGGCAGGAAATTCTCCTGATTCCCCAAAGCTTGTCCACCAGTTACAAGGCACAATTCAGGAGTGTGAAGGAATACTCTCCACTTGCCTGGATGAGTACAACAACAACAACACCCAAGAAGCTCGACACCATCCACGGCAAAGCAACTCGCTTGACTGGCATCCCATTCACCACCTCCAACATCCACTCCCTCCACCAACAATGCACAATGACAGCAGTGTGTACCAACTACAAGATGATCTGCAGGAACTCACCAAGGCTCCTTCAACAGCACCTTCCAAACCCACAACCACGACAATCTGGAGGGAAAAGGGGCAGCAGATATTTGGGGATGCCAGCATCTGCAAGTTCCCCTCTAAGTCACTCCACATCCTGACTTGGAAATATTTCGCCGTCCTTCACTATCACTGGATCAAGATCCTGGAACTCCTTCCCTACACCACATGGACAGCAGTGGTTCAAGATGCAGCTCACCACCACCTTCTCAATGGCCAAAATAAAAGAAGCGTCCACATCCTGTGAAAGTAGAATAAAAAAGTCCAGCTTGCTTGATTTAAGTTAATGTACAAGAAATAAAGCATCTCACTTCCAGCATGTAACCCTCACCCATCAAGTTTCATTGATAATCTATGCTCACACAATCTAATGTGCCCAGTGCAAGAACCTGCTCTGAATCTCTTATGAACTAATGGACTAACTATCACCTTATATATGCAATGAGTTATATTATGTATAGCAATGCTAAAAAATAGCTATTAGTTAGAGTATATTGTACCAGAAACATATGTCTTCTCTGAGGAGTGATAAATATCACACTGTTAAACCATTATGTTCAAGCCAAAACTAATAGATTGATTTCAAAATAACACATTACACAGAAGTAGAAAGGCTAAGAAAAAAGCTACCAGTCCAACACTTTCTTTATTCTACATTCAAAAAAACTATTTTGAAAACAGTCCCAAATGCATTTAGGCTCTTTTCAGTCACTTTTGATTGAGACACTGATGAGTACTACATGGAAAATGACTTGTATGGAGCTCGAGTTAGCCATCTGATACGATCGACAGAGTATATATAGTGAGAGACTGAAGACCAAAGGGTACTGCTGACCTTTGGAGATGGATGCTCTCATTATTTGTTTGCCACTGTTACCAGTTAGTCATTAAACCTCCAACTCTGCCATATTTCTCAATGTTTTAAAACAAAACTCGGCATGAACTGCCTTAGAACAAAGCTGCCTTGATGGCAAAGTCATTCAAAATGTAACAAGTTTGTCAATGTTCTCACATACTTTGAAAGTACTTGTAGCAGCCCTATTTAAATCCCAGGAGAATTTTTGCTGAAAATAAAGCACATGGCTTTGTCCAACTCAAATCCAAAGATATTTGGGTCTTATTATAACTTAGGCCATTGGGTATCCATATCAAATTCATAAATCTACTAGCATACAGGTCAAAATATCAAACATGCTCTCAACAAAGGGTTTTGCAGACACCTTATTTTGGAGGATGAAATCATTTTGTATGATATTATGCAATGCTGCCAATTTTATATCTCGGATCTATGCAGAATTGACAGTAGGTTCTATGTGTAAAACAGATTTTCTTTATGGTGTTTTAAGGAGCTGGATTTTCATCCTATAATGGTAGCAGGAGTCATGAAAATTCTTGACTTGGCCCGCGTACTTTGGGGGAAAGTGCCCACAAGGTAGGATTTTCATTGTGGAGAGTTTGGTGCAAGTTGCAGACAGGCCAGCCGACCTGGTAAGAAAGTTCAGAGGCAGCCACAGGGACTGCTAGCTGTAGAAGTGGGCTTTTTAAAAAGTCCACCTTGGTGTATAGGATGTCATCCCAGTTAAAATCAACACAGTAAGGCTTTCAGCCCTCACCCCCTTACACTCCTCATGCCCCATCCATGCCACCTCTTGTCCCCTAAACAACCTCTGTGGTATCTCAAGCCCACAATGCCAAGGTATGCCCCCACCTACCTCCTATGGTTCTACATACCAAGGTATGGCTCCCAAACATTCCCTCCATGCTTAGCGATGACACTTCCATGTCTATTCATACACTTTAAACTATAGAACCAATTAACCCTATAATGACAGTCGTGTAAAAAGGTTTTAAAACAATAATTGGTAGCATTCCACTTCCTTAAAAATAATTCTTTCCACTACAGTCCAATAAATGTGTCAATCATCCAAACTCTTTAAAATACCAATAGCTGAAACTGCAAGCACTTGAAAGTTCTTAAGCTTGTGCAAATAAACATTGTGAAATTGACAGGATAGATCAGCGAACTAGAGCTGTCAATCAACCATGTTTACCCTGACACTCAGCTATTTTAGTATTCTAATGGATTTCTGGATTTTCAGTCAAGCATACATAATTTCATCCTTTGAGAGAAGTAATTTCTCCTCATTTCAGTCCTAAACAATCGGCCCCTTATCCTGAGGCTATGTCCCCATGTTTTAGATTCCCCAATTAGCAGAAACAATCTCTCAGAATCCATCCTAATGAGTCCCATCAGAATCTTTTATGTCTCAATGAGACCATAGAACATAGAACATTACAGCGCAGTACAGGGCCTTCAGCCCTCGATGTTGCGCCGACCTGTGAAACCAATCTAAAGCCCATCTAACCTACACTATTCCAATATCATCCAAATGTTTATCCAATGACCATTTAAATGCCCTTATGTATCATTCTCCTAAACCCCAGAGAATATAAGCTCAATTTACTTAGCTTCTCATTATACGAAATCCCCCCATCCGAGGGACCCACTTAGGGAATCTTCGCTGTATTGCCTCCAATGCAAGTAAACCCTGTCTTAAATGTGGCGACCAAAACTAAACACAGTGCTCCAGATGTGATCTCACCAAAACCCTGAACAACTGTCGCAAGACTTCTTCATTCTTGTACTCCAATCTCCTTGCAATAAAGGTCAACATGCCACTTGCCTTTGCTTGCTGTACCTGCATGCTAACTTCTTGTGTTCCTTGCACATAAGTCACTTTGGGCATCAATGCTCAAGTTTCTCATCATTTAAAAAATATTCTGCCTTTTTATTCTTACCACCAAAGTGCATAACTTTGCATTTCCCTATGTTATATTCATATGTCATTTTGTTGCTCACTCACCTAACCTATTTATAATCTCTTTGCAGACTCTCTGTACTTACCACAGCTTACCATTTCACCTAGTTTGGTATCATCAGCCAACATTCTCCCCATCTCTTCATCTAAGTCACTAATATAAATTGAAAATAACTGAGGCCCCAGCACTGAGCTTTGATCCACTACCCAATGCCTGCCAAATTGAAAAAGCCCTGCTTATGCCCACTCTGTTTTCTATCCATTAAACTATCCCTCTATCAATGCTAATATATTACCTCTAACTCCATGAGCCCTTATCTTACCTATTAAACTTTTGTGCAACACCTATTGAATGCCTTTGGAAATAGTTTGTAAGTTTATTTATTAGTGTCACAAGTAGGCTTATATTAACACTGCAATGAAGTTATTGTGAAAACCCCCTAGTCGCCACACTTGGGCTTCTGTTTGGGTATACTGAGGGAGAATTTAGCATAGTCAATGCACCTAATCTGCACATTTTTCAGATTGTAGGAGGAAACCGGAGCACTCGGAGGAAACCCACGTAGATACAGGTAGAGCGTGCAGACTCCGCACAGACAGTGACCCAAGCCGGGAATTGAACCCAGGTCCCTGGTGCTGTGAGGCAACAGTGCTAACCACTATGCCACCGCCCCATACTAGTACATTGCATCAAATGGTTCCCCTTACTCGTTACATTCTCAAAAAACTCTAATAAAGTTGTTAAACAGTACTCCCCTTTAGCAAAACCATATTAACTTGTTCTAATCATACTGTGTCTTTGTGAGATTTCCTTAATAATAGATTCCAGCATTTTCCCAACAACTGATATTCGGCTAACTGGCCAGTAGTTCACTGCTTTCTCTCTCTTCCTTGCTTGAAAAGTGAGGAAACATTTGTCAACTTTCAAACTAATTGTACTGTTCTTGAATCTAAGAAATTTGGGAAAATCATAGTTAGTTGTTTTCACTATCTCTACAACTATCTCTTTTAGAACCATAGGTGTAGACTACCTGGTCCCAGGGAGTTGATGGATTTTAGTCCTGTAAGTTTCTCCAACACTTTATCCTGGCTGATATTAATTTTCCAATTACCTTGCTCTTATTAGCGCCGAGGTTATCATCCATTTCTGGAATGGAACTTCTGCCTCCTACTGTGAACACAGTAAGAAGTCTCACAACAGCAGGTTAAAGTCCAACAGGTTTATTTGGTACTGTGAAGACAGACATAACATATTTGTTCAATGCCTCTGCAATTTTCCCATTCCCCATGATGATTTCTCCTGTCTCTGTCACTAGGAGACCAATGTTTACTTTAGCTACTCTCTTTTTATATACCTATAAAAGTTCTTACAATCTATTTTGATATTTCAGGCTGCTTTACTCATTATTGTATTCCATTTTTATCAACTATTTGGCCCTTCTGTGGTTTCTAAAACATTCCCAGTCCTCAGATTTTCTACTAACTTTTGCAGCATTATAAACCTTTTCTTTTAACCTAATACCCTCCTTAACTTCCCGAGTGAGCCACAGATGGGTTCTTCTTGCTGAGGTTTTGTTCTTCAATGGGATTTATTTTTGTTGAACATGTTGAATGGTATATTTAAATCTTTCCCACTGTTCATTGACCTCCATACTTTTAAATCCATTTACCCAAATAATCTATGCTGGTTCCCCCCTCTGGCCTATGTAATTGGCTTTGTTTCAGGTTAAGATATTTGTTTGCAATTGCAAGATGCCACTTTCAAATATAGCATTGAATTGATTGGTATTAAGATCACTATTTCCCAGTGGATCATTTGCTATTACACAATCCTAGATCGAAGATAGCTTTATCTCTCGTTGGTTCCACTATGTAGTGCTCCAAGATGCTGTAACCGAAAAAATTCTACAAACCAATTTCAGGACCATTCTTGCCAATTTGGTTGTTCTTTTTAAAAATATAAGTCTGCCATAATTATTACATTTTCTTTGTTATAGGATCCAATAATTTCCCGTTTAATTCACTGCCCAATGGAATCACTACTTTTATAGGGCCGAGAAATGACTCCCACCAATGTTTTCTGCCTCTTGCTACTCCTAATTTCCAACCACACTGATTCTACATCATGATTTTCAAAGGCCAAAACCCTTGTCGTTAATATCCTCATGTCAACCTTTACTTTAAAGGCTATCCCACCATCTTTGACATGCTGTCTGTCTTTCCAAATGATTGTGTATCCCGGAATATTTATTTCCCAATCTTGGTCAACTTGTGACCATGTTTCTGTAATGACAGTTAGATCTGAATCATTTACCTCTACTTTTGCCATTAGTTCATCTATCTTATTGCAGATGCTGGGGGCAATTCTCCCAGCGCAACAGCCCAAGAGACATCAGCGGAGGCTGTTTAGCGGACTCCCCGCTGGGCGCCCTGGCCTCCACACGTCTCCAGGCCCCGGATTTTCGGTGTCGTTAAATATTTTAATATTGATTTCAATCCCATTAGTGGGCCTGGGACTGAAGTCTCCGGGCCTGCAAGCCTCTCCCCACCCCCCCCCCCCCCCCCCCCCGGCTCCTCTGTGAGTAGTGTTTCACTCCAAAGGAGTTTACAACAGCTCCCCACTAATCGGAAGCTGGCAGCCCTACCCAGCTGGAGTGGAGGGGGGGCCAGGGAGGCTCCTCAGGAGGTTGGGGATAAAGGGGTGTGCCCCTGGGCATTGCCAGCCTGGCAATGCCAGCTTGGCCCCCTGGCACTACCCAAGGGGCAAAGTGGCAATGCCCACCAGACATCGGGCAATGCCAAGGGTGTGAGGCCAGAGGATGTGGGGCCTGTGGGGCAGGGCCTATGTGCGGGGAGATTGTTGGGGGTGGGGGGGTCCCGCTGCCACTCTGTACTTGGGATGAGTGGCAGATGGAGGGAAAGGGCTGATTGGAGCTGGCCATTGGGGTGGGGGGGTCAGGACCTGCCGAGGGTGGGGGGTGTGGGGGGAGGGAGGGTCGGGACTGCCGGGGGCGGAGGGAGAGTTGGGGAGATTGGGGCTGGTCGAGGAGTGGGACATCGGGCGAGGTCCGGGAGGCCAGCGATCAGGGCGTGGGCGGGTCGCACAGCCAGCGATGGGGGGATTGCTGTGCTGGCCAGCGATCGAACTGGCCAGCAATCGGGAGGCCAGCAGTGCAGGGCTACTGCGCATGCGCCCTTCTCCGCTATGTCAGATCGGCAGTGCTATGCTGCCGGCGTCTCCAGCGGGAATAGGCCCTGCTCCTGGATTTTCAACGTGAATCTCGCTAGGCCACTCTGCCGTGCTCAGAGTGTGGGAGATTCATTTTGGAAATCCTGCGAAAGAAACCAGTGGGAGTTAGTCTAGTTTTTACACAAATTCGGCACTTAGAATATCTTTGGGGGAATTTCGGCCATTTTGTCTAATCAGATAAAGCAACTTTAATTGTATCTTTTTACTTCTAGTCAATGATATACATGTTTTGTTGATCGCTCTTTGATCGTACATTTAATTCTCAAATCTGCTTGACCCTATGCCGTTGGGCATGTGGTTCAGGTAACAATCCAGAGATGATTACCTTTGATGTTCTGCATTTTAATCTGGTTCCTAATTTCTCAAGTTCTCTTGGTCGAACATCATTCCTAATTCTATCTATTAATTCCCACATGGAACGTAATGCCCTCCCACTTCAAGTTCTCTCCAGCCGTGAGATGTCTCAACCCTGAAACAACCTTTGGACCTCCCTATCCTGGCTGCAGGGAACAGGTATTTATTCCCTTTGACTATACCGTCTCCTGTCACTATTACATTAGTCTTTGCTCCACCCACTCGAATGTCTCCTTCACCACGGTGCCATGTTCTGTCTGCTTTGCAGTCATTTCCTCATCCACAGAGGCAACAAGCACCTGATGTCTGTTGGACGAAGCCTGGGGCTGATCTCCTCCATCAATACATGCTACATCCCATTACCTATCTGACAAGGAGTCGCACCCTCTCTTCCCTGACCATTGACCAACTCCATCTAGCCTAAGGGGTGGGAAGCCTCCCAGAATAAAGTGTCAATTGAGGACAGTTTTCTTTATCCTTGTGAATTGGGCCTTTCTTGTGAGTGTAAGTCTCACTGTCGACTTGAACGCATTATCGATGTAGACATTTCACAAAGCAGTACTCAAGTGAGTCATCATAAGACACACTAATGCCAACTGAAACCACATCTGCATAAAAGATCCCCTGTCAATATCTCACAGAGAAGCAGGGAGGTTTTCCCTAATGGCCTAGCTGTTATCTATTCAAATAGTCATTTGGTAGTACAGATTTTGAGTATTGCTGAAAAAAGATATATTGTTTTTGTCTTGCAGTCGTCAGGACAATTTGCAAGAATACCAAATGTAAAAGGAACAGCAATTTATATTCTCATGCAATATACATGATTGTTCCCTTTATATTTGTTATCCTTGTGAATTGTCCTGATGAGTACAAGACAAAAATCTTCAAAGATGTCTTTTTTCAGCAACATTCATTATTTATCCCTCAACCAATGCTTCGGAAAAGATGATCTTACTGTGTGTAAATTGGTTACTGCATTTCCCACAATGCATCAAAAATGCTTACTTGGCTATAAAACACTATGGGATATCCTGAGGCCATCAGAGGCTCTACACAACTGTGAAAATTTCCTTTTATTGACCTGATGATCTCCCATGTTTTCAGAATCAGTGATTTTGAATAAAATGTGGGTGAGCTCCGGACAAGGAAAGCAGCAGTTTAAAAGCAGTAAGCATGGCTGGCTGTAGGTAGAGGGTTTGCCTGCTCTGAAGTTTTGTTCTGAATTCGCATCAATTTATGAGGCTCATGCCTCAGGTACGTATGGATGAGGTAGAGTGCATACACTTGCAATTCTAAAACAATAGGAGCCATGCTAATGGAGGTAGATGAGTTATAGTCATGTCAGGAGTTTCTTTGACAATTCTTGAAATGGCAACTAATAGTGGTTTAAGAAGGCAGCTCACCACCACCTTCTCAAGCGCAATTAGGCATCAGTAACAAATACTGATACCACATATTGTCTGTAAATATTCATATACTGGATAATGGACTCAACAACAGGGAGAGATTTGTCCCAACTCCCCCCACTGGTGACCAGCCCCAATCTCCCCACCGGCAGTGTCCCCCCCCACCCCCACCCCACCCCCGTCCCCCCCACCCCCGTCCCCCCCACCCCCGTCCCCGCCATGGCCAGCCTCAATCGCCCTCACTCCCTCCCTCCTCCATCGATCCCGATTGCAGAGTAACAGTGAGTCCCAGCCCCCACTGATCGCCCCCCCAATATGCCCCACCCCTTCAGGCTCCACCCTCTGGCCCTGCCCCCTTTTTATCTGTAAGAAGTTTAACAACACCAGGTTAAAGTCCAACAGGTTTATTTGGTAGCAAAAGCCACACAAGCTTTCGGAGCTCCAAGCCCCTTCTTCAGGTGAGTGGGAATTCTGTTCACAAACAGGGCATATAAAGACACAAACTCAATTTACATGAATAATGGTTGGAATGCGAATACTTACAGCTAATCAAGTCTTTAAGAAACAAAACAATGTGAGTGGAGAGAGCATCAAGACAGGCTAAAAAGATGTGTATTGTCTCCAGACAAGACAGCCAGTGAAACTTGGCAGGTCCAGGCAACTGTGGGGGGTTACAGATAGTGTGACATGAACCCAATATCCCAGTTGAGGCCGTCCTCGTGTGTGCGGAACTTGGCTATCATCTCCACATCATGACCCTTTTTATCTGCCCAGTGCCCAGTGGGCAGTGCCAGTTTGCCCCTTGGGCAGCGCCAGGGTGCCAGCTGGCACTGCCCAAGACCCAACGCCCTTACCCCTGACCTCCCAGGGGGGCCTCAATGGCCTCTCTTCCCCCCAGCGGGGTCAGGCCTCCTGTTCCCCGTTAGTGGGGAGCAGTAGTAAACCCCGCTGGAGGGAACCACTCCCAGCGGAGGGGTGACGCTAGCGGGCCCAGAGAATTCAGCCGGGCCTGCTAATAATATGGAAATGTCAATGACCATGACATTCCCATATGATAATCAGTTCCATGCCGATCTCTGGCACGGAGCTGATTTCGTCAGAAATCTTTGCCTGGGAGATACGCGGAGGTTGTGATGCTCAGCAGGAAGCCCACAAAGTGGCCACCGCTGATGTCTCCCAGCCCGCTGTGCTACTCGAGCAACGCAGGGGGCGGAAGAGTCGCTCCCCCATGTATTACTATTGCTTTCACAGGTGATCAGTTATAAAAATCAATTCAAGACACAACTTGTCAAGACAGACTGCCCACAACCCGTCAGACAAACAGGTAAGCATTTGGCTCTAGCCTTTAACAACACATTGTGAAGAATCATCTGCAACAGTTACTTCACTATCATAGTACCGCCGGGAAAATGTGAAGGAATGACTAGCGCTCTTTAAAGTGCACAAACGAAATTAAACACCCATTTGAAACTAAAAATGCACCCACTTCAATTCTAAGTTACTCAAGACAATTCAATCAATCGTTATTCTATTTGTCACTTCACTTCTATGCCGAAAATAAAGGTAATGGAGTTAACATTACACTATGAACTTCTTCTGTGATGAATGAAGTAACTATTGATTGCTTTAAACGCAAAATAATTCACCCAAAATAAAAGCTTCATATGAGAACCGACAGTGTGCAGATGACCAGTCAATGTACTCAATAATTTGTTGGATTCTGTAGTCGTTTTGTTAGCAATCACTGAGGGAGATACAGTGCTATTAAAAGCAAATAATGCAAGAAAGATATATCTCAGAGCCCATTGCATACCCAGCCAACCTCCAGACAGTTGAAAACTGTCATCCTTAACTGGTAGCCATGGAGGTGTAGGCACTCATGAAGAGGATGAGAAAGAGGAGGAAATCAACATGGAGGGTCCTTATTCACAAGCAGGGAAGTTGCAACACTGAGATCGAGATTCAAATCCAATGATGCGCGATAAATCACACGGGAGGCAGGTTGTACCCGGGAAATAAAGGCTTTTATTGCCAACAATAACGGAGCTACTATATACAATATACAATCCCAGACTAAAGGGTCACCAGGCAGAGCAGTGACCTTTATACCTCTCCCAGGAGGCGGAGCCAACTGGGGTGTACCATAGGACTATATTAACAGGTAGAACAGCCCAACCCTAACCCCAACAGTAACATATCTACAGACTCATAGTACTGGCCAGACCATGGCTCAGCATTCTTGGTGGTAACCAACAATGGTTCACCACATCCAATAGTGGACACATTTGTGGCACTCAACTGTGAAGATCTCTCCTTGGCTCCCTTCTATTTCTCATCTACATGCTGTCCCTTGGCAACATCGG
Source organism: Mustelus asterias (assembly GCF_964213995.1). Classification (NCBI taxonomy): domain Eukaryota; kingdom Metazoa; phylum Chordata; class Chondrichthyes; order Carcharhiniformes; family Triakidae; genus Mustelus; species Mustelus asterias. The sequence goes on from NC_135810.1 coordinate 81,328,483, forward strand.
AAAACACGCAGGCACATTTCCCACACATGCTGACAGCACCCAGCTCTGGAGTACACTATTTCTGATTTGTCACAGTGCTGGTCCAACATTCAGCACTGATTGAGAAAACGTTTCCTCCAACTTTAATATTAGGAAGACTGAAGCCACAAATTCCATTCCTTAGCCATCCCCCTTGTCCAATACCTGAGGCTAAAGCAAGCAATTTGCAACCTTGTTATCCCATTTAGCCCTGAAGTAAGCTTCTGATCCCATATCCACAAAATATTTAGTGGACATTAATTTCTGCTCATCCAGTACAGAATGTTACATAAGCAGCTGGACAAACCAGAGACAGTGGAGGGGTTGAGAGAAATAGTAAAACATGTGACCAAAAACTTGATCAAAAGGAAGACTTTCTTAAAGGAGGAGAGAGGGGATAGATGTTTAGGGAAATAATTCTAGAGCTTAGGGTCCAGACAGATGAAGATATCAATAATGGGGTGAAGGAAATGCAGAGATCAATAAAATATCCAGTCAACCTCACTCAAAATAATTATATTCGAATGCTAGTTCTGGTAGCAAAAGGTAATATATAACACAAGCTGCTACGATGTTTAAAATCACGAGGGGCCTGGACAAATTGGATAGGGAGAATCTATTCCCATTAGTAGAAAGGTTGAAAACCAAAGGATGCTGATTTATGGTGAATGGAAAAAGAACCAAAGGCAACATGACGGGAAACATTTTTACACAAGTATTTAGGATCTGGAATGCACTGTCTGAGTCTGGTCAAGGCAGGTATAGTTGTGGCTTTGAAAGGGAATTTTATAACTAACTGAAGAGAAACAGGGGTTTGGGGAAAAGTTATGGTGGTGGAACTATTCTCTTGGTGAATTTCTCTTGGAGAGATCCAGCAAGGGCACAAAGAGCTGAATGGCCTCATTCTGTGTTTCAACCTTTCTATAATTCTATGATCCTGTGTTCAGGGGTCTATAATGCTACTTGTCATGCCTACATCATACCAAAATGCTGCAGGTAAAGGGTGAAGAATCGTATGTGTTCTCCAGCACGTTTTCAATAAGAAATGTGGCAAACATTTCTAAGTTTTAGTTTCATATTGCTGTTCCAGCCAGGAGACGAGAAGAAATATATACATTATATATATATATATCCAGCAGCTTAACTACTTTATAAAGGGGTGGCACGGTGGCACAGTGGTTAGCGCTGCTGCCTCACAGCGCCAGGGACCCGGGTTCAATTCCCGGCTTGGGTCACTGTCTGTGCAGAGTTTGTACGTTCTCCCTGTGCCTGCGTGGGTTTCCTCTGGGTGCTCCGGTTTCCTCCCACAGTCTGAAAGACCTGCTGGTTAGGTGTATTGGCTGTGCTAAATTCTCCCTCAGTGTATCCGAACAGGTGCCAGAGTGTGGCAACTAGGGGATTTTCACAGTAACTTCATTGCAGTGTTAATGTAAGCCTACTTGTGACACTAATAACTACATTTTAAAACTTAATTACATTTTTCTGTCTTTCAAATAGGTAAACTGCTGATCACATGCTGGTTGTTGAAGGTTCCTGAGCAGTTTGAAAGCTAAAAAAGTCTCACATCCCCTTTGCATTGTATAAACATTTCAGCCAAGACAAGACCATGGATTAGCACAGGGGTTCGCAAACTGGGTCCTGCAGAGCCCTGAGCAGTGCTGCTAGGGTGGCCTGAGAAGAGCTGAGACCAGGGGGTCCATGAAGAGCTGAGCTGCAAAGGCCCAAGAAGAGGATGAGTGGGTGAGGGTGAGAGTGGGTGAGGGTGAGAGTGGGTGAGGGTGAGAGTGGGTGAGGGTGAGAGTGGGTGAGGGTGAGAGTGGGTGAGGGTGAGAGTGGGTGAGAGTGGGTGAGTTAGGTGAGAATGGGTATGGATGAGGGGTGTTCCTATTAAAAATGAGAAAAAGTAAGACTTGGAAGTATTTGTTGAATCACAGAATTTTAAAATTATAATAAATGTATACATATCAGACATAGAAACAGATTTTAAGTTTGTTTTTTGTATGTTTGTATCTATTGTACAATAATAATTTTTGTGGTTTATTTCTTCAATATAATAATGATGTTTCTCAGGGGTTCCTTCTGTACTCTTGGAGGGGTCAAAAGTGCTTCATGGTTGGAAGAATTTGGGAAACCCTGGGTTAGCAGACAAGATGTCTGCTCCAGTCAGCTATGTACAAAGGCAGATTTTTGTGACTCCTGATCTCCAAAATGGTGATCCACTGTCATCTGCTCCAAAACACAATGGGTATTTGCCAGGGCCTCACTGGCTGAATAGCTTAACCTAAAACCATCTTTTCACTTGACTGGGACTTGAGCTGTTGGAACTCCTTTAATGATACAACTTTTGAATTGTTATCTTCAGTCATTGTTTGACCTCAGAAGAGAAGCAGGACTCCAGTCAAGCAGCCTGTCACTGTCTACCATTAAATATCTAGCAGGTAGCAGCAGAAAGATCTCTGTCCAGGTTTATAATTGCCTGGCCCTCATCTACACTGTGAACTACTGGAATATTTGGACTTCTGTATCTGCGTCTTCAAGACTAATTCAACTGCCTTCTCCCATCATGGAAGTCCTCACTTCTGGAAAGACAGATCACCCGGTAACAGTCTGCCTCCTGCCCTCTGAAGGAATACGCCATTGGAATTTTGATTCTCGATTCTAGAATCATGTGAAACCTTAACTCTTATTTTTATCGTGGTCTTGCCCTGTACCCCTTTCTTTCCCTTATCCCTCTTTTATCGTGTGAGTGCAAAAAAGGTGGACATTGTGAAAACCCCTTTCCACGTTTTCTGTGCATGTAGAATAAACCAATACTGTTATTTTATCTTATCTTGAATTTGTTGTGGGGTTATTCATAGAAGATTGGAACACTCCAAATTAAAGGATCGGGGAAAAACACACCACCACTAATGAAGAGGGAAATCCGAAATCAAGACACTTTTCTGTTTGCCGACAGGTAGTGTGCGGAGAAACCAGGTCTGTTTAAATTAACCCCTCTTCTCCCCATAACATTGCCTTCTTTACCTCAGTGACTGTACCTAAATGGTTAAAAACAAGCTTCAGTCACAGAACTCATACCCCATTCTAAGCTAATACAATACTTTGTGAGTGGATTTGCTCCCCAGTTAGTTTGCCTGAGGGACAGATGCTGCCATGTTTGGGAGTATTTCTGACCATTTTTCCAGTGAAACGATATGAAAGAAATGTTGCATATTACAGCAGTAAAGTCACTGGGATGAAAGATGGTTAAAATGCAAATGAGCTAAGCTTTGGAATTTTTTTTCAAAATACTTTAAACAATAAGCAATTTGCTAGTCTATCTCAGAAATCAATAAACATTGAGACAGCCATCTCAATATGAGAATGCTTCTTTGGTCTCTTTAGTAATGAACATGTGGGAATTTACAGGTGAGACCAGATTTGAAATCAAAGCATTACCATCAAGCAAGTATCTTCCATTTATTATTAACCTTTTTACCAATATTTCCTGTAAGCGCTGTGTACAGGCAACCTCACAGCAACCCAGAAGGGACCATACATAAGTTATCAGATACAATGCTTGAGTAGCCAAGCGAATAAAAACCAGGCACAATGAAGAATATGATGGAGAGGAGATTGCTTCTCACACTAATTCACTCCCAATTCTAACAACAAGGCATAACGTAGCAAACGTTTTATGATCATGCTATAATAATTTGTGCTCATTTTATCTTTTGTACTTGAGATATTTCTGAACTCTGTTTCGCAGCCTACAGTTGTTTGTTCATTTGTAAGCCTGGCTACAATCAAGTAAATTTGACCTATGTGCAACCTAACCAATGGTCCCAAAAAGGTATGCTTAAACAAAAATACTTTTCTGATTGTGGAGTCGGAGTGCTCCTCCTGGGTCCACTTCAATGCTGATTGTTGCCAATCCCTGCTCACCCACTTTTTCCAAATTGTTTCACCCATCTACTGGTTGTCCCCTCCATCACTTCCTCATGCTCTTCCAGGATATGCCTGAGGGCTGCTGGTGGCAAGTGAGGCCCAAGGCCTCATATCGGGGGTGCCTCGGGCCTACATATTCCAGCTCAAGGATCAATTCCTGTGCCCAGTTTCAGACTGATGCCAACCAGTTTTTAGGCAGCTACTTTTAGCAATAAATTCAATGGAGGTTCTGCTCCACTAAAAGCCAATCTGTAGTTCAGTCACCCTACACTAATAGCAGGAAGCCTTTGTCCATGCAGTGTTTAATGAATGGATTGTGTGTTAACCTTAAGGATTTGCTCCTCACCAGGAGGCTATTTAGCTGCATGGAAGAGAACTTACAACAGAGAGAATGAAAGCCCCAACAGTTGATATACATCACTGAATTGACTTAAGGGTGAAAAGGTCAGTTACAATATTATGCACATGGCTGCCCAACTTCTTCTGCAGATCCTTGGATATATGACATTCTTTGGAACGATGTAATAGTCACCAGCTAAATATAGGTGGCCATGAAACTCCGGCTAATGACAACAATGGTACATCCAAATAACAGTAAGAAGTCTCACAACACCAGGTCAAAGTCCAACAGGTTTATTTGACAGCACAAGCTTTCAGAGTCTCGCTCCTTCATCAGGTGATCACCTAATGAAGGAGCGACACTCCGAAAGCTTGTGCTGCCAAATAAACCTGTTGGGCTTTAACCTGGTGTTGTGAGGCTTCTTACTGTGCTTACCCCAGTCCAATGCCGGCATCTCCACATCATATCCAAATAAAGCAGAATGAGAAATTCCCACGTCTTGATTATGTCAAAAAGGAAAAGGCTGATTGTGAAAATAAATCTTTAGTAAATTAATATTTTCATAAATTGTACTGTAACCTTTCAAATGATTGCATTCCTGCTTGCATTTCTCCTTTTACAAATATCCATTAGTTCAGTAACATGTGAATGGAGGGGATGCCCAGGAATATTACCATCAAACCCTCTCAGCTCTATATCGATTTCTTATGTTGAGAAACCAAGATCACAGAATCATAGAATCATACAGTGCAGAAGACACCCTCCAGACCATCGAGTCTGCACTCACCTAATCCTATTTACCAGCACTTAGCCCATAGCCTTGAATTATATGATGTGCAAAATGGTTATTCAGATACTTTTTAAAGGATGTGAGGCAACTCGCCTCTACCACCCTCCCAGGCAGCGCATTTTGGACCCTCACCACCCTCTGGGTAAAAAAGTTTGTCCTCACACCCCCCTCTGAACTCCTGCCCCTCGCCTTGAATCTGTGTCCCCCGTGACTGACCCTTCAATTAAGGGGAACAACTGCTCCCTATCCACTCTGTTCATGCCCCTCATAATCTTGTACACCTCAATCAGATTGACCCTCAGTCTTCCCTGCTCCAATGTAAACAACCCTAGCCTATCCATAACTCTTCATAACTTAAATGTTCCATTCCAGGCAGCATCCTAGTGAATCTCTTCTGCACCCCTTTCAGTGCAATCACAGCCTTCGTTTAATGTGGTGACCAGAACTGCACACAGTGCTCTAGCTGTGGCCTCACCAAAGATGGAGAGCTAAAGTTCAAAGTGCAGGAAACCATCACAGATGAAAGAGTAAAAGGGCAGGTCGGGGGGAGGTAAATCTGAAACAATTATTTGTAGTTTCAACAGTCTGAAGATGTTTGAGAACAGAATGACTGGGACAGGTATGGAGTTTCACATTGATGAAGTCCTTGAAAAGAACAAATTTAAGTATGTGATTTTAGCCAAAAGGTGAAAACAGGTGTGAAAATGCTAGTAAGACACTTCTTTATAAGAATCTGGAGTTGGCACACAATTTTAATCCTAATTGCTGATCAATATAATTTGAATTTTGCCTGGAACTGCTGACCAAAACTTCTTAAGATTTACCACTAAAATGTTGATTAGAGGCAATTTTCATGGAACAGTATATTTGGGTTCCTTGCATGTACTTGTGTAGTACTCTGGCCGCTTCACCATGACACATTTTAGAATGGCTCATGGAGTGAAAGGGTTCTCAGGAGTGACAATGGAGATCATATTGGAGGAGGTACAGAGTTGGTGAGATGCTTTGTACCCACATGGGAAGAGTGCCATCTCTCCTTGCTTCACCTCCCCTTCTCTCCTGCAGCAATTAGTGCCGCTCTCTCTTGCCTCATGTCTTTCTCCCATTCCTCATCCAGACCAAGTGAGACCATCAGCAAAACATCCATAGCTAAGCATTCCCTGTCTCCTGGTGATTCCTATAGGGTGGAGTAGCACAGCATTTAACCTTATGAGGTAATGTTCTCAGAACATTTATCTGATAAATGTCGCTAGACAGCATGGTGGCACAGTGGTTAGCACTGCTGCCTCACAGTGCCAGGGACTGGGTTCAATTCCAGCCTTGGGTGACTGTGCAGAGTTTGCACATTCTCCCCGTGTCTGCGTGGGTTTCCTCCGGGTGCTTTGGTTTCCTCCCATACTCCAAAGATGTGCAGGTTTGGTGGATTGGCCATGCTAAATTGCCCCTTAGTGTCCAAAGATATATAGGTTAGGGGATTAGCGGGTAAATATGTCAGGTTACGGGAATAGCTCTGTCGGAGAGTCAATGCAGACATGATGGGCTGAATGGCCTCCTTCTGCACTGTAGGGATTTGATGATTCTAGAGTGTAGGTGAAGCCTTGAAAAAGTGTCTCAGCAAGCCTCCGGATTGGTTTCAGAGGTTCTCTTCACAACTTAGCACAGTTCATAGCAAGGGAACATGAAATGGTGAATATACCTATAAATAGCGCTTAAAACCAGCATCCGTGCTGTGCTTCCTCTCAAACAGCTGGTGACCGTTAGGGTGTTTGGATGAGCGTTAGCCAACTACCAAGTGCTAATAGACATTTTATTGACAATCAGTCCCTTACCAAGCCTCAGGGCAGTTGTTACCAGCACAAATGTCAATCCGTTTACCAAAGCAGTTCTTTGAACAAAACAATGGCTAAACAGACTTTTCAGTTTCAACCTTACCTCAGCCATCTTGAAGGATCGTTAGTACCTGAGAACCACCTCGAAAGATTTCCCCGTTTGTCTTAATTTTATCACAGTGAAGATATGGAGGAAAAAGAAGACGATGTCAAGTGATAAATCTGGAGCTTGGAAAGAATGACAAGAGAGCACAGAGGGACAGTGGCAACAGTAGCAGTGATAAAATAAAGAGAGGGGAAAATCTTCCATTCAAGTGAGAGAGAAGTTAAAATCTTGACAAAAGATGAATAAGTAAATGAAAAGCTTTCTTCTTGTTGTAGTGGATTGACATGAATAGATATCATTATCAATATATCCATCAATACGAATGTGATTTTCTCAGATCCATTAGCTGTACCTATTTCTTGATCAATTGCAAATAAAATGGGCACTTGCTGTAATGTCAGGAGCAATCTGTCTGAGTGTGAATCATTAAAACCTACAAACCTTGCACAGCGAGGACATTAGCTGGCGAACACAAGCAGAAGTTGTTGAAGTAAGGTGCTGTAATATTCCCAGTCTTACGAGGAAAGCAAACAAGCAGAAAATAGTATGAACATCAAATCAGTCACAAGCCTCAAATGAGACATTGTGTTAAACTAGCTGTGCCAGATCTAATATTGTTGCAAATTGTAATTTTTCTCAGCCTGGGGAAAGGCGAGCCAGAGAAAGCATTTGGAACGCTTTCATATTGTGCCAAGCTTGTGCAGCTGAAATGAAAATTAGACAAATTAATACATTCATTTATCACATGGGGTGAGAAAGCCAAGGTATTCCTGTGTCGTTCATCCTGACAGGTGATGGAAGTTAAAAACCGCTGAAGAGTAACGGGAAAATTCCAGAGACATTTCATCATCAAAGCAAGTTTGATTGATGAGAAAGTTAATTTAAAGCAGCAAATATCATTGCTCAAAACAGGTGATCTCACATAAAATACAGAATCCATAGATGCAATCAAGCACAAAGATGAGGAAGTATACAAGTCGGAACACAAAAAAAATGTAATAAGTCCAGCAGGCATAATAGAGGTGGATGAATTCAGAATTGTCCATCCATAGAAATAACACCCACAAGTGTGGGAAAGATGGACATTTTGCAGTTACATGCTATTTAAGCAAATATAACATTACAAGAAAATGATGCAAGGTCTCGAACATAATTATAACCAAGAGAACTCCTAATGAACAATAAACTCGTTCTCCGTTGAAATAGGATGATTGGGTACAGACATCATGGTTGGCATCATTAAAATTAACAGTGCGCTCAAAATGGATGGTATAATCCAAGCATGATATGGGATAGTAAAACAAAATGTTATTCAGGGGCATCATTAAAGCTGTCAAAGCTCCACCAAAAACAAAATCAGGTCAGCTATCACCTACCAGACAAATGGATGGGGTTGATTTTCCTGACCTTTCCATGCCCGCCCACACATGCAGGAGCAGATACACCAGCATTTTCTGGCCTGGATCACCAAGGTGGCCTTGAGATCTCCTTGTGCAAAAAGGTCACCTATACATCCAATATCAAGCACACCTTGCGGTTACCCATTTCAGAGCAGCGACCAGTGTCCACGTCTGGCAGCTCAGTACTATCCAACTTCAAACCCGATTGACTCCAGGTTTCCTCATGGATGTGGGAGGTTTAGAGCATCAGCCGGATGGAATTTCCACCTCCTGGCGAATTGTGCTGATTACCCTGTTGATTAATTCATTTCCCCAAAACCAGTTGAAAACCCTTTGTGAAATGGAGAAATGCAGGATTGGGTGGCAAAACTAGTTTCAGTGGGAATTATGATCTTAGTAGAGACGGGTACCTTAATAAAAATAAATTTTACTATAAATGTTACTATAAACCAAAACTCCAAACAGAACTCACCTCATTCTATTTTTAATTTCAACTGTGAACACCCTCTTTACAGTGACTTGAGGTCATTCAATTTCCTGGAACCAAGCCAATGTGTGTCACAGCTCCCAGGAATTCACTTTGATTCTCAGCTGACCAGCTATCTTCTGAAGTGAGTAGTTGTGGATTCACCCACTAGCATCTGGCCAGACAAATCCTTCAGGCCTACTTCAACACCTCATTACTTTGGATTTCCTCAGCCTGAGCATGGGCCTCACTCATATCCTTGTGTAGCAACTCCAAATCAGAAACAATTGGTTCCTGATAGCTTTCTGCTCCTTGTCCTGGGTTTTGGCAGATTCTGCCCATACTTCCTCAAAGTGGCTTCCTGCACAGACAGACCCCCAGACTGCCGAGTGCAGCAGAAATATGGTAAACAAAAGAAACTTCCCCTCTCAACCCATCTCCATGGCAACATGACACACAGGACCTGTCTTCAGCGAGAAATACAAATTATTTATCTCTAACTTTAAACTTATCCTTTGATCTGAAAAGAATATGAATTCTTTAAAAGCTTCCCTGCGCTCACGAGTCATGTTGAAACATTCTCTGATCTGAGGAAATTGCATGAACAATATAAACCCTAACAGACAGACCATCTCCTCAAGAGCTCCCGTAGTTTAACTCTTGGCACCTGGCATCGTGATTTCATTAACAAAACATAGGCCTCCTTTAATCTTTAAATAACCCGGGCCTGACTGCCAACTCCTCAGACCAGGCATTCTTTCAGGTATCCTACATTTAGAAGTTACACTTTCTAAACTAAAATAATAATCCGATAATATACACATCTGTAACCAAACCTGCAGCCACTCGACGTGGCAACAGCTTCCTGGATGTTGAGTAAGTGATTTGTCTTTCAGCATTTGCCAATACTTTTAGCTCCTAGAAACATTTGCCTAATTTTTGTTTTGTGTGCCTGCAGGATGATATTTAGAAGCGACAGCAGATTTTCCAGCTGCCAGCCTCTTCAGCAAAAGTGCTAACAGCCCCAGCCAAATTCCATACAAAAAACAAGAGAGTTCACCGTGTCTCTGATGCTGGCCTGGGGGAGGGGGGGGAGGGTGGGGGAGGGAGGTGGGTGTTGATGGAACAGCTGGGAACTTGCAGGAAAACATTACTGGGAAAGCTGGAGAGGAAACCAGCAAGGGGAATTGTCACACTCATGTAGAAGGAAGTGGAAGTGGTGCCGAGTGCCACCTAGCTCCTCTCAGAGCTACAAACCAATGCAATAAAATATTCAGTGGCCTGACTAGATTATGAGAAACCCCATCAAATTTCAATGCCACTTCTGAAATGGAATGAAAAGTCACCATACACACTGCACTTCAGGACACCATCTCTACAGTTCTTCCAACTGGAACTCGTGTTTGGAATGCCCCTCACCGGCCTTCATGTCGATAGCTCCTTACATGACTGCCTCACAGCGCCAGGGAACCGGCTTCGATTCCTGGCTTGGGTCACTGTCTGTGTGGAGTTTGCACTTTCTTCCTGTGTCTGCGTGGGTTTCCTCTGGGTGCTCCGGTTTCCTCCCACAGTCCAAAGATGTGCAGGTTATATGAATTGGCCATGTTAAATTCTCCCTTAGTGTACCGGAACTAGTGCCACAGTGTGGCGACTCGGGGATTTTTACAGTACCTTCATTGCAGTGTGAATGAAAGCTTACTTGCGATTAATAAATAAACCTTACTTTTTTACTTTTTACTTTTTCCCATGTTACAGGGTCCCTCCCTCCATGAATAGTTTTACAACAGCTGCCTGCCTGCATGTAGGATTGAGGGATAGAACAAAGAACAAAGAAAAATACAGCACAGGAACAGGCCCTTCGGCTCTCCAAGCCTGCACCGACCATGCTGCCTGACTTAACTAAAACCCCCTACCCTTCCGGGGACCTTTTCCCTTTATTCCCATTCTATTCATATATTTGTCAAGATGTCCCTTAAAAGTCACTACCGTATCTGCTTCCACTACCTCCCCCGGCAATGAGTTCCAGGCACCAACCACTCTCTGTGTAAAAAATCTGCCTCGTACATCTCCTCTAACCTTGCCCCTCGCACCTTAAACCTGTGTCCCCCAGTAATTGACTCTTCCACCCTGGGAAAAAGCTTCTGACTATCCACTCTGTCTATGCCTCTCATAATCTTGTAGACTTCTATCAGGTCTCCCCTCAACCTCCGTCATTCCAGTGAGAACAAACCAAGTTTCTCCAACCTCTCTTCATAGCTAATGCCCTTCATACCAGGCAACATCCTGGTAAATCTTTCCTGTACCATCTCCAAAACCTCCACATCCTTCTGGTAGTGTGGCGACCAGAATTGAACACTATATTTCAAGTGCGGCCGAACTAAGGTTCTATAAAGCTGCAACATGACTTGCCAATTTTTAAACTCAATGCCCCGGCCGATGAAGGCAAGCATGCCGTATGCCTTCTTGACTACCTTCTCCATCTGCATTGCCACTTTCAGTGACCTGTGTACCTGTACACCCAGATCCCTTTGCCTATCAATACTCTTAAGGGTTCTGCCATTTACTGTATATTTCCTATCTGTATTAGACCTTCCAAAATGCAGTACCTCACATTTGTCCGGATTAAAGTCTATCTGCCATCTCTCCGCCCAAGTCTCCAACTGATCTATATCCTGCTGTATTCTCTGATGGTCCTCATTGCTATCCGCAAATCCACCAACCTTTGTGTCGTCCGCAAACTTACTAATCAAACCCGTTACATTTTCCTCCAAATCATTTACATATATTACAAACAGCAAAAGTCCCAGCACTGATCCTTGAGGAACGCCACTTGTCACAGTCCTCCAATCAGAAATGCACACTTCCACTGCTACCCTCTGTCTTCTTTGACCGAGCCAGTTTTGTATCCACCTTGCCAGCTCACCTCTGATCCCATGTGACTTCACCTTCTGCACCAGTCTGCGATGAGGGACCTTGTCAAAGACCTTACTGAAGTCCATGTAGACAACATCCACTGCCCTACCCTCATCAATCACCTTCGTCACTTCCTCGAAAAACTCGACCAAGTTAGTGAGACACAACCTCCCCTTCACAAAACCATGTTGCCTCTCACTAATATGTCCACTTATTTCCAAGGGGGAATAAATCCTGTCTCGAAGAATCCTCTCCAATAATTTCCCTACCACTGATGTAAGGCTCAAGTTGACACTGATTTCCAGTCTGCTGATATTTGGGCTGGATTACAAGCAGCACAGAGGCACAGTGAATAGCACCAAGAACCCAGGTTCAATTCCGGCCTCGGGCACTGTGTGAAGTTTGCATGTTCTCAGCGTGTTTGCGTGTGTTTCCTCCGGGTGCTCTGGTTTCCTCTCACAGTCCAAAGATGTGGGGTTAGTTTGATTGGCCATGTTAAATTGACCCTTAGTGTCAGGGGCATTAGCAGGATAAATGTGTGGAGTTATAGGGATAGGGCTTAGGTGAGATTGTGGTCGATATAGACTCGATGGGCCGAATGGCCTCCTTCTGTACTGTAGGGATTGTATGATTCTATGACAATCTCTCTGCCTTCATGTTCTTTTGGCAACCATTAAATCTGCCTCCCTCCAATCAGTGATCACCCTGAACCACAGCAATCAAGCTTGAATCCAATGCTTCAAATCTGGTCCATTTTGGATGAAAAAGTGACAGACAGAATAGCAAACAACCACAATGTGAGCGACCAAACTGGGAAGATAGCATTGTCTCTCCTGATCTGTCAAAACACCAGAATATCCCTATCAATACCCCACTAAACCTCTCTACTGGCTACAAGTGCCTTATTGTACTGGCATTCGCTTGCTGAGCGCAACACTTGTGTCAGATAATTATCTACGATTATACAGGTCCATACAACCTAAGACAATGATATGTTCCATAATTGCCATGACTTATTAACAATAAATCATTTGTCTTAAACCTGCTAACCAACAAGACATTAAGCTAACACGCTCTAACCCAACAGTTCTCAAAGAGTCTTCTGCAAACTCGTTCAGAATATAAGTCACTGATGCACGAAGCCATGGCTGAGGCCATACAGGAGACTAGGCCAGAACCCGCAGCACCAGCACTTGAGTGGCACCACACAACCAGGCCGGCACCCCTGTGAGCAACATGGCTCATTGTAATCATGAGCAACAATAATAATGTGGCTTTATAAGCAAGATTTATGCTACTGCTGATTTTGATTAATGGAGATGTCATGTAAAAATTTGTTTCTCAGAAGATGATTGTTGTGATAATTCTATGATACATATTAGAATGTTTCAAATAAATGTTCCCTTTGTCATATTCATGTATATATAACATGAAATTTCAATACTTTTGTTTCTGGCATGAATTAATAATTTTTAATTAAAAATGAACATAAATGTATTAGTCCAAATCTTCCCATCTCAGAATCATCGAGGAATGGGATGAATGTCAGCAAATGGGATGTACGTCGGGAGATGGGATTAATTTTGGGGATGGGATGTGCGTCGGGGGATGGGACATATGTTTGGAGATGGGGCGTGAAGTGGGGAATTCTATTTTGGTGGCTGGATTACTTTAGAAAGCTCTAAAAAGCAACTTTGATAAGTAAACTCTTGCAAAGGTAAGTGAAACTCAGTCTTCAAAGTGTAATGACATTTTATTTTTAAAACCAGTTTTATTAAAACATAGAAAATACAAAATGAAAAACACACAATGGACAGACAAACAAAGACTTCAGCCGAAGGAGAGATCCAAGATCGGCTCAATGATACAACAGCACCTCTGAGTTTTCTCCACAGACGTCCGTTTTCGTACCAGAAGCTTGGTCAATTAAACAGTTTGGTTATCTCAATTATCTCAAAAATACACCCAAGTAATTAATTTACAGAGGTTAATTTAACAATCAACATATCAATCTATTTATGATCATTGTGATGCTCGAATTATAATCTGACACTTCATATATTGAGCTGTCATTCGTCTGTCCGTTTTATAGAAATTCTCTTCCAACAATGGCTTCTTGTGAATCAGCATTTTTCTAACCAGTTTAAACCGACTCTAATGCTAAATGAAGGTGCCTTTATCATTTGGCATTATCCCCTGGCCTGGATATACCTGGGTAATTTACTTTGTTGCATGATTTGTGCCTGACTTGTGCTGGTATCTTTCATGAATACATCTTTCATTTTACTGGCATGTTATAAATTCATTTCTTAGAGACATTATTAATATGTTACTTAAATATTTTGTATTATTCTCAAACCACATATTAAAACATTAGCTGCTAATTATCCTCATGTTGGGTATTTAGAATTAATCAGAATTCTCAACTACAGGGCATATACTGTGGGATGTGACACATGTCAAGGGATGGGGCGTATGTCGGGAGATGGGACTTATAGAATCATAGATAGAATCATAGAAACCCTACAGTACAGAAAGAGGCCATTCGGCCCATCGAGTCTGCACCGACCACAATCCCACCCAGGCCCTACCCTCATATCCCTACATATTTACCCACTAATCCCTCCAACCTACGCATCTCAGGACACTAAGGGCAATTTTTAGCATGGCCAATCAACCTAACCCGCACATCTTTGGACTGTGTCAGGAGATTTCATGGATGTCGGGGAAGGGATGTATATTGGGGGATGGGACGTACGTTAGGGGATGGGGCGTACATTCGGGGAAGGGACATATGTTGGGGGACAGGCGTACTTTTGGGGATGGGATATACATGGAGGAATAGAGTGTGGGTTAGCGGATGGGGGGGATGGGATGTGTGGTAGGGGATGGGACAGATGTCAGCACAGGGGATTATAAATAGAGGGATGGATCGTAGATCGTGCTGAGATGTATCACAAAGATATAAGAAGACCTCGTTGAGGTGGTGGGTACAGCCCAGATTGTCTGCCTGTGCGCAGACAGTCCCCTCTCTGTAGCCTCTTCTCCATTCCTCAGTTGATTTGCAGACACAGAGGCACTGCCACAGAAGCCCCTGTAATTCTTGCAGACATTTGGTGTGACCAAATCCTCTGCCCGCAGCTAATAGGTTCACCCAGTCACAAAAAATAAGCCTTGGACATTGGAAAACAAAGCCACAGTAGTAGTAGTTAACAATACGTCAGCTGCAAATTGCATCTAATTCCCTTAAATACCACGAATGAATGCTCCCCTCATGCAGCAGGACAAGTGTTCAGGTAAGAGATTTTAGAACATTCAAACAATGCACAGAAGTGGTCCAGGTTTCCACAACATGCATCACATGTCTGTTTGGCATCATGACCTGCCCACTCCTGACACTTGTGGCACACAAACAGCACACCCATACAAGTGTCCTTCCCAACATGGCAGGGGCATGCAGTGCCAATGGCCAACACAAGAAGCTGTGCTGAGGCTAATTTCACAGCCAATAAACTTATTTGTACCTTTCTCACATTGGAGTGTCATCTCTTACTTCTAGCCCCACAAAACCACCCCCAAAAGCAAACAATTCTCTAATGCCCTCATGTTAACCCCTCCTACCCTGTCCCATTCTAAATCTCCCTTTCATCTCCCTCTCCACTTTCTACCCCTCCTCAGCCTCTCCTCCAGGCCATGTATTTTCTGCCACCCAAATGCTCTAATATTGTGGCAATGGGATTTCCACAGCCATTCCATTGAGGTGACAGCGGTGTCGAGGCCGAAATCCTGAGGAAATTTAGGATCATAATCAAAAATAGCAAATCAGTCTTTTGCAGACTCTTCATCAACAGATTAGAAAGTTCCATAGACACTGAGGCTGTCACTCTAGACTACAAAAGTCCTTCTGATGCTCAGATTATTTGAGCCTCGTTCCTAACAAAGCTAATTTGTTTGAGTTGTTGGGATTATTAGCAGCTGAGGGCTAACAGCCGTAAATTGTCCCTAATTTACAACAGCCAAATGTAATGACCCTCAGTGCGCAAGGACATTGTCTAATGAAGTTTTTGCAGGCTTAAAGCGTTGAACTTTACATCATCATCATTCAAACTGATACATTACTTTAACACATCCTTAACCTTTCCAACCTTTATGACAATAGATATCTTAAATACTCACTTTGGCATTCTACTACGCCTAGATTATTCCAATTTAATTATAAATCAATATATAATTTCTCCAAGTTCAAAAGCATACATTAGTAAGAACCTCTTGACGATAGTGCATGTATCTTCTTCTGGCATTTAATGATGGCAATCCTTACCGCATCCAATAACCTTTACAAAACATTGTGTTCCAATTTCATAACAAGCAGACAGATTAGGAAGCAATATACAAACTCACAAAGGTCAGGAGGCTTGGTTGACCATGAAATTATTGACGTTGAATTCTCATCTGAACGGCCATTCATTCTACCAGCACTTTACATGCAATGAACCTCAGTATATTCTTGCAGTTAATGAACACTGATATTTTTATAGTGATATATATATATATTAACATACCCGGGGTGGGTGGCTGTCTGTGCATGTGGCAGCTTAAAAGAGAAAGAACAAATGGCAGTGTGTTGATTAGCCAAAAGGAACCCGCCAACTCGAATGCATTCACTGGCGTGCAGGAACCCCAGTGGGCTGGCCGGGCTGACATTTGAATCAATTAGTAAACAATTAAATGGAGTTGTCACCCTGGATTCTGATTTTTAAACCTGAGCACACAGGTTTTCCACTTTCCCCGATGAAACAAGGCAAAAGGACAGTGGGGATTTACAGGGCTAACCTATCAACAAGCTGGAAATCCTTAAACTACTGAGATGATAATGCTTCCTTGCCTAATTGAAAGGTGTAGTCCACTTGACTTGTTGTAAGAATGCTCTTTCACTATTTGGAGGTAATGGCCAGTACTTTTGAGGTCACTTCCTCTGTTTTGCCTTTGGTTTGCCCCTGACTGCAGTCAGTCTACTCAGCAGCATGGGAGCAGCTTCTGCACTTCTACCCTGGCTCTCTGATGAGGAACAAGAAGAGCAGCATTAGTGATCCCAGCAACAGCATTCTCTTCAACAACCTGCCACCACATATGACAGAGGGGATGAACACAGATTGGCATCTCGCAGAGGAGATACCCTAAACAGAAGATGACCTTTCTGGATGTGACTAAACGCCAGTCCCTCAGAAGGTTTCTTGTCAGGTGCTTGCTGACATTTTCAGCTTCCTGGGTCTCCTGCTGAGTAGCACACATTACCAGCGTTGGTCATGATCACAATGGTCTGGAACTTCTTCACCTCAGGGTTGGCTAGTGATACCTGTAGGATTTCATATCCTGCACCTCAGGTGATGAGTGCTGCATTGGCCAGAGCTGGCACTTTGGCCCACTTCACTTCAATTTTGAACCAATTGTGCTTCCTCCAGCCCCCAACTGAAAACAGTCCCTTCATCACAATCCATCATTCTCACTGACTGGCCCACGACTCATCTTCCATCCTTCTCATACCATTTCCCTTAAGGCAGAAGACTACTTTGCAGGTAGCAGGTAACAATAAGCAGGACTGGACATTGGAACTTTGATATAAAGTTTATGGTTTGTAAACATTGAAAATGAAAGTAATAATGTAACAGTGTGAGAAGCGCAAGTGAGTTTACTCTTGTGCAATCTAAATCCTTCCTTTTCTTTATCCTATTGCTCCTAGGTTACGCGACGCCTTTGCCCTCAGCAGAGTTGGATACAAGTTGTTCAGTCCTCTGCGGACTGCTCAGGTGCTGGTGGCCAATGTCCTTTAGAGCCTGTGAGGGCCGTGCCATAGACTGCCTCAGCGGCACAATGTCAGCCTCGGCCATCAGGACAAGAGGCTACGTGGGGGCTGTGACAGAGGCGAAGTGGCAATACTTGGAGCCATGTCCCCACTGCCACATGCCCTTTTTCCATGTTCCCTCATATGGTCCAACTGTATTTTCCTGCCAGCCCAGAGCTGGAGAAGACTTTGTTGGAGTGAGACACTGAATAAATAAGGCAAGGCTTTCCCCCATCCTGCTAAATGTGGCAGTTTGAGTGTGCAGGCCTTTGGTCAGGGTAAGCACTCACTCGATTGCCTGCCACGTCTGATGGCCATGGATGTAGATGTTATCATGAAGGCCTCAGACATCATGGCACTCATGCTAGAGATGGACTCTTCCAGTTTCTCTCCAATGGTGCCTCTGGAAAGTCTGACATAACTTCACACCTTTTCTGCTGCTGCTCTGAAGTCATTCTTTTGATCAACTGCCCCTCAGGCTCTGCATCTGTTCCCAGCTGAGCAGAGCTTGGAAGGTCTTATGCCTTTGGAAGCAGGTTCTCCATTGCTGTCCCTGTTTTTAACAACTGGTTCTCCTCATTTATGATGTCCACTTCATCATGGAACAACCCAAATGCCCCAGCGAGGTGTGTGTGTCTGAGCTGGAGGAACAGGGTAACAAAATCCCTCGATGGGCCTTTATATCCCACAGCATGATGCCCAGAGATGCATCACCTTCCCAGCCTTCCACACCATCTGTCACATTGCAGGCTCTGATTTGATGCTTCTGGAACACTTCCATTCTGACCCCACATTAAATAACGGAACTGAAACAGACTGATGGGGATTGTCATCATGGTCCTTTGTTCTAATTGATCCAAAAACCCATAAATCAAATCCAAATAGCATAGCGACGTTAAAAGAAAGCACTGATAAATGCATTGCTGACCTCCTTTGCTGTGTATGTGTCAGACAGTAAAAGCTCAGCCCAATAGATTTAATAAATATGCACCGTAATATAACTCACTGTAAGATTTCGATAATTCTACTCATTTTTAAGGTCGGTCAAAGTTTTGTATTTTATTCTGTAACTACCTTTTAAAAGGGTTAGTTAGAATTTCTTCTAGTTGGAATTTTTTACAGGAAGGCAGTCATTTGTGAGAAACACAATTGTTTTCTTGTTTTATGATTAAGTTCCTTTGAGGTTTGAGCTGAAGCTGTCTTAATGGCCACAATACAATTCAATGTTTTTTTTAAAAATCTGTTTGAAGGAATGGCTAAAAGCAGTCTGAAATTAGGATGCCACTATGTTTAAATAAACTATGTATTGCTTCAATTAATCTGTTCTGGAGGGAAACCTTTATTTTCTTTATCTGTTGGGCTTGGGTTAAAATATGTTGACAAGAGAATGTGACTTTATTTACGTCTTCTCTGTGTCTGGGAAAAATATATTATTTGTTTGTGATAGCCATTAAACTCCGAGGGGCCTGGGGGAAAAGGGATGAGTACTTGTCCTTAGTCTATACAGCTCAAGTTAGAGAGATGGGGTGACACAAGATGATTTCCACCTTATAGCCAAGAGAAGTTGTGATTTGGACCATTTCAAATAAAGGAAGGAGGAATCAGAGACTAAGGAATAAAAATTGAGGAATTGAAGTCCTCGTTGGCACAGATACCATGGCTTCCGGAATATGACTCTTCTGGACACAGTTCAGCATCACTTCAAAGACAAAGGAGACCAAGAACTCCAGGGATCTTTACAGATGAGAAACTTGTATGTTGTCTTCACTGTTTCTCGTTAAGTATATGTAAAATCTTGCTTAATAAACTCTAGTTGATTCATAAACACTAGATATTCATATTTTGCAGCTTAAGCATAACTGAGAACCCGAGTGTTAGATATTAAAAATTCAGACCTTAGAACTTTCTTTAATTAGAAGGGGTTTATACATCGAAAGCCTAAACCTTAAATCACTGGGATTATATTAGCAATATTGTGACCTTTTAAGTAGTCTCCTGCTTGGATATATCTTCTTTCCAAATTCTTGAAATTTAATATATTCATTTGAAGTTTATAAACGGTTAGTAATGAAAAACTTGTAGAATAGGTCCATCGATTACTATCTGATCAATATCACAATTCAAAATGAAAATATTTGCATTTGTATAGCACCTTTCAAGATCACAGGACATCCCAAAGCACTTTACAGTCAGTGAAGTACTATTGAAGTGTAGTCACCATTGGAGGAAATGTGGCAGCCAATTTGCACATAGCAGGATTCCAGTAACAGCAATGTGATAATGACCAGACTATTTGTTTTTCTGAGGGTTACTCTTGATCAAGATACCAGGGAGAGCTCACTTACTCTTCTTCAAAATAGTGCCATGGGATCCTTTGCATCCAGCTGAGAGGGACAGATAAGACCTCATTTTAACATCCCATCCAATAGACAGAGCCTCACATATGACAGAACTCCCTCGTGTTGCCCTTCAGTGTTAACATTGATTTTGTTCTTAACTCCCGGAGGGGTCTAAAACCCACAACCTTCTGAATCAAGGGTCAGATTGCTACTGAATGTGCTACTACATTGTTGCAGTATATGTGTGGATTCAAAATCATACACTTTAAAAGTTGTTTACAATGATTGTATTCATGGCATGAAATTAATCATATATTTTCAGTTGCTACGCCATCAATCAATCTGATTTGGCAGATTTGTCTTTAATGGAAGAAAACAAACTTATTGATTCACTGACAATTAGCGGGTACAGAGTGACTGACGAGCAAACTAATGATCCTGAACCAATCCTACATTCTATCTGTGTCATTTTTATCAATTTAACTGTGTTTACACAATGACTGCACATTACGCCATACAGACATCTGAAAATAACGGACACACCATCTGCTCTGCATTTCTAATACTTATTGAAGGCTCTAACAACCTGCTTTTGAATTCTCAAGAAGCTGTTCTTTGAGCTCTGAAACTTTGACATCAGCCTCTGAGGGCAGAGAAACTGCAACAGTGTTAAAAAGAAAATAACCCATGGAATGTATTACTGCATAACTTACAATTGCTGCAATGAATATACAGGGCAGCACGGTGGCACAGTGGTTAGCGCTGCTGCCTCACAGCACCAGGGACCTGGGTTCGATTCCAGCCTCGGGTGACTATGTGGAGTTTACACATTCTCCCCATGTCTGTGTGAGTTTCCTCCGGGTGCTCCGGTTTCCTCACACAGTCCAAAGATGTGCGTGTTAGGTTGATTGGTCACGCTAAATTGCCCCTTACTGTTAGGGGATAAATTTGTGGGATTATGGGGATAGGGCCTGGGTGCGATTGCTGAGGAGAGATTGACTAGGTTAGGATTGTTTTTGCTGGAGTTCAGACAAATGAGGGGGAGAATCTCTTAGAGACTTATAAAATTCTAACAGGACTAGACAGGGTAGACGCAGGAAGGATGTTCCCGATGGTGGGGGTGTCCAGAACTAGGGGTCACAGTCTGACAATACAGGGTAGATCATTTAGGACGGAGATGAGGAGACATTTCTTCATCCAAAGAGTGGTGAGCCTGTGGAATTCATTACCACTGGAAGTAGTTGATGCCAAAACATTGAATGTATTCAAGAGGCGGCTGGATATAGCACTTGGGGTGAATGGGATCAAAGGTTATGGGGAGAAAGCAGGATTAGGCTATTGAGTTGGGTGATCAACCATGATTATGATGAATGGTGGAGCAGGCTTGAAGGGCCGAATGGCCTCCTCCTGCTCCTATCTTCTATGTTTCTATGTTGTCGGTGGAGGCTTAATTGGCTGAATGGTCTCCTTCTGCTGTGTAGGGATTCTATGAATACCTTACTCCCCATTTGCTTTGCTTGCGGATATATACGCACTCCTGACATGTGATCCCGACACAGGACATTGTTCCTGAGGTACGCATTTGTAAAATCCACCTTTTCCTGTCCCGATATATCTTTCATTACATGACAGGTTTTGCAAAGGCAATTTGCAGACACGGAGCGTCACACGCATGGCCAGTACCCTTCAGGAAATTAAGCTGTAAGGTCGAGAAGACCGATTCCATCCATTAAAATGAATGGGCTGCAATTCCTGCAAAGATAACTGGCTTCTATGGCCAAGTTCCTAATTTGTGTTGTCTGCACACAAGGCTCTGTAGGGAAAGCTCAAACTCATGAAGACCATTTTAATAGGAGCAGAGTCTTTTTTCAATCAGTGCATTGATGCAAAACTCTGGTGAGTTCAGCTGTTGTGGCTTTGTGTACATGTTTCAAGCTGTAGTAGGGAAGATGAGGTCAAAATGAGCACGGTAACAGGATAATATCATTCAAACCCTTGTGCATGTTTCACCCTTCAAATGGATCATGGTTGATTTGTATCTTCACCCAGTCAACCTACCTTTGCTATGTAACCTTTATGACACAAAAATCTATCTAGCTGGCTCTAAATTGCTTTTTGGGGAAGAAATTTCCAGATGTCCACTGCCCCTTGGGCAGAATTTTCTGGCCCTTCCCACTGACAAGATCTTCTAGTCCTGCCAAAGACAGCATCCGCCTCCCTGCAGCCAGCAAACAATGACATTTACTTCAACAGCACAGGAAAATCCCACTGGTTGTCAAGGATGAGTCTCCTCTTTCGCTGGGAGAACCACTGCAGGGCAGATGGGGGTGGAAAATTGTGTAAAGAAATGCTACCTGACATCATTCCTGAATGTCCCAGCTCTAACTTTCAGATTGCTTCCCGGTATTCTGGACTCCTCACCAGACTTTCTCTCCATATATCTGATCTACTCAGGACAGTATAAGGCCTTGAGTTCGTTTGCTATTGGGTGAGTTGTAAAACATTTTCTGTCATCAGAATGGGTAACTTTTCATCCAAAAAAGTTTCTTTATTAGTCACAAGTAGGCTTACATTAACAGTACAATGAAGCTACTGTGAAAATCCCCTCGTCACCATACTCCGGTGCCTGTTCGGGTACACTGAGGGAGAACTTAGCATGGCCAATGCACCTAACCAACATGTCTTTTGGACTGTGGGAGGAAACCGGAGCATCTGGAAGAGAACGTGCAAACTCCACACAGTCACCCAAGTCCGGAATTGAACCCGAGTTTCTGGCACTGTGAGGCAGCACTGCTAACCACTGTGCCGCTGCACCGCCCTAACTAAATAAGATCATTACACTATATTTGGGTCCTGCGTGGATCTTTAGGTGCTAGTCCTTCAAGACTGCACCTCACATAAGCACCACGGCTCAAGCAGTGTCTGGCCCTACCTCTATTTTCCCCGCTCACCTCTCAGTCTCTGTCCTTGGGCTATGGACTCTTGTCTGTCGTTACTTTGCTGAGTTTGAAGGCAGACCTCAATCATGAACTCAGTGAAGATGCCTCCATTGTGTAAGCTGCAGTGTGTCTGACTCCAACCCTGTCGCTCTGGCACAGCGAGATGATCTGTGCTCCCAACATTAGCCACCTCAAGGCCTTCAACCTGCGTTTCACAGTTTCGCAGTCAAGATCCATGAGCAGGAGCAGCTCAGAGGCAGTGAGGGACTGGTGAGTGTATAAAATAGTAACATTTTTACAAGGTACTTTAAAAACACAGATTTTTGTATTTCTTTGATGTATTTATTATATGTTGATCTATAATGCACAAACTTTGATAATTATACATTGGATACTACTATCCTGCTTTACTGCTGTTTCGCTTTTGCTACCAGCTGGAGTCACATTCATTTTCAAATGTTAAAACGGAGTCATATTGGAAAATAGTTTGGGAAGTGCTGCTGTAGATTCAGTTCCCAGTCCACACTGTCTTGCAAACACGTTTCTGTCTTACCCTCCAAGTCAAACTTGCACTGCAATTCACTCATTTTCTGTTTCTATTTCAAATTTCTAGCATCCACAAAGTGTTTTGGTCTTCAACAGCAGCTTCCCAAATGCAAGTGATGAAGCTCCGACCATTTCACTTTCTCTTCCCCTCTAAGTCCACAAACGCACCTTCCAGATAAGACAACAATTTTTCAATCTTGTTTACTATATTCACTGGTCACAATGTGGGCTTCTCTAAATTGGGGAGGTTAAATGTCGATTGGGCAATCACTTTGTTGAACCACTCCATTTCACAGAATCAGAGAATTTGCAGTGCAGAAGGAAGCCATTCTGCCCATCGAGTCTGCATCGACTCTCCGATAGAACATATTACCCAGGCCCACCCTTTCCTCCCAACTCCATGTATTTACCCCTCTAATCCTCCAACCTATAGATCTTGGGATGAAGAATCCCAAATGTCTTGGGACACTAAGGGGCAATTTAACATGGCCAATCCACCTAACCTGCACTCATCTGGACTGTGAGAGAAAACCAGAACCCCCTGACGATACCCATGCAGAGAGGGGGAGAACGTGTAAATTCTGCATAGTCAGGCACTCAAGGCTGGAATCGAACTCGGGTCTCTGATGCTGTGAGGCAGCAGTGTGAGCCACCGTGCCACCGTGCTGCCCATTTTGCAGTTCGGACAAAATATCACCGGCCTGAAATGTTCATTCTGTTTCCCTCTCCACAGATGCCTGACTTGCTGAATATATCCTGCATTTTCTGTTTTAATTTCAGATCAAGGTCTGATACGAGCAGCACTTGTTTTGGGCTGAACAAGATTATGCAGTGTGATGTAGATTTAGGACCGAGAAAGGGTGAAAGGACTACACCATAGACTTATGAAAGCCAAATTCCCCATGACACAGTTCCAGAACAGCCTCTCACTAACAGAATGCTGGATCTGCAGAAGTGCTGTGAGGGCTTGGTACTTCCAATTCCACAGGAGCAAACTGTTTTATAGTTTATATGTATACACTTTCCTCAGTGGTTTTCATCACAATAAATCACAATAATTACTGATAATGGCCCTTGTGGTCTCATGAAATCCAGCTTGCGATTGGGAAGTATGTGTACGAAACGAGGCTGCTAGCTGTTCATGTTAGAGTTCCATCATTTAAAGTCTTGTTATATTGCTGAGACTTGTATTTTTCTTGTTGCTTTTGACATGCTGAAACTAAACTGTGTATAATGTAACAAATGCATTTCCTCCTTGCTGCTGTTTATCTATAGTTCAATCCTCCTGGTGAAAACTATTTCAATGTGATTGCTGAGCTTCAGTGAAGTTTTACCATGTCGTCTTGCCTTACTGCACCTTGATGAGGCTTTGCTTCTCCTATGACAGACTTGAGATAGTCGGTGGAGTTCAACTTCAGACAATTTATTAAGCATTAGTTGTAAAGATCACAGGACAACCAGAAGGTAGGCAGGTTACAGTCTATTACAAACAAACATATAAATTAGGAGCAAGAGTAGGCCATTCGGCCCCTCAAGCCTGCTCCACCATTAAATAAGATCTTGGCTGATCTGATTGTAACTTCAACCCCACATATATGCCACCAATAACCTTTCACCCTTTGTTAATCTAGATTCTATTTAGTTCTGCCTTAAAGATTTTCAAAGATTCTGCTTCCACTGCCTTTAAAAGAAGAATTCCAGAGACTCACGACCCTCTAAAAAAAATGTCTCCTCATCTCTGTCTTAAATGAACAACCCCTTATTTTTAAGCAGTCACCGCTGGTTCTCGATTTTCCGACAAGAGATAACATTCTCTCCGGATCCATCCTGTCAATATCCCTCAGGATTTTAAGGGTTTCAACCAAGTTGCCTTTTACTCTTCTAAACTCGAGTGGATACAAGCCTAAATTCTCCAACCTTTCCTCGTAAGACAACCCAACTGTTCAAGGAATTAATCTAGAGAACCTTTTCTGGACTGCTTCAAACACATTTACATCTTTCCTTCAATGAGGAGACCAATTCTCCAATTCTAATGCTCCAGATGTAGTCTCACCAATGCCCTGTACAACTAGCTGTCTTGGAGCATCCTGGTGATCTGACTACTGACATCACTCTTACATTATTGGTATTATCATGGCCTCGTCAACATATCCATCAACTTATTACTCTATATCTCCCTCCTGTAATAAGTTTTCAGAGGCAGAAGTCCCTTCACCGGAATCCCTTTATTAACAATTCCAACAGCAATACACAGAGTGCTATCAGTCAGCAATCTACCTTTGGGAATGCCAGAGGAACTGACACTCCTGGTTAAATACAAGGAAAAGACTCCCTGATTGGCCCATCAATTGACTCCTTAGTCAGGGAGTTCATATTCCAATAGGCCAACCTCAATGGCCTGATTGAAGTCAATACACCCCCCACCCCCCCACCAACCCCAAATCAGTGGGCAAATCAGACACCTCATGCCAAACGCACAGCACTTTTCAAGCAAGGGAAGACAATTTCTTCAAAGTGCCTGAAAATTGCAGTCTGGATTATGCCACAGGGGCCGACGGGAATCACAGCAATTTTCTCACCGAAAATGACACTTCATAATTATTTCAGAAAATCCTGCCTAATATTTTCTTAACATAAAAGGACCAAAAATTTCAAGGTAATAGTAAATAATAAATAAAGAAGAACTTTCCATGAAGCCAGCTTCACTTTCCACTTGATCAGACAGCCACAACTGGCATTCAGCAAGAGCGTGGCATCGGAAAGTGGGTGCTATTCCAAGCAATCACCTGCACACAAATTCTGATTTCTTAATGATAGTTGTTTTGAAGAATGAAGACGTGCCTAGAAGTGGCTGCATCTGCACCCTCAATGAGCGGCATGGTGGCACAATGGTTAGCACTGCTACCTCACAGCGCCAGGGACCCAGGTTTGATTCCTGACTTGGGTCACTGTCTGTGCGGAATCTGCATGTTCTCCACGTGTCTGCGTGGGTTTCCTCCAGGTGCTTTGGTTTCCACCCACAGTCCAAAAGACGTGCTGGTTAGGTGCATCAGCCATGCTAAATTCTCCCTCAGTGTACCTGAACAGGCGCCGGAGTGTGGCAGCGAGGGGATTTTCACAGGAACTTCATCGCAGTGTTAATGTAAGCCTACTTGTGACGCTAATAAAAAAGTTAAAAGTTAAATAATAAATAATAATTAATTTCAACATTCTATCATGCTATCCACTGCAATCACAAGTAGATAGTTTGTTTCTGTGATAAATGAAAACCTAATTGAACCTGATGCAAGAAGTTGTGATTACAATTATTTATTGATTCATTCCATTTCCTAACCTTCTGGTGATTAAGCATTTCTAGGTATCTTAGCATGGACAATATGAATAGTTCAATACATCAACCACCAATGTACATCTTTAATTAATAAATACTGCATTAAATTATTCCTAAACATTAGCTGCTCTTTCAGATTTGTAAAGTGATTGATGGCATAGGTCCCTTTCTTTTAAAGGGACTTATTCTTTCATGTCTCTTGCCTATTTTCTAATCATTCATGGGATGTGGGCATCACTGGCTGGGCCAGCATTTGTTGCCTATTCCTAATTGCCCTAGGGGGGGCATTTAAGAGTCAACTAAATTGCTGTGGATCTGGAGTCACATGTTGGCCAGACCAGGTGAGGATGGCAGATTTCCTTCCTTAAAGGACATTAGTGAGCCGGGTAGGTTTTTACAACAATTGACAATGGTTTCATGGTCATCATTAGACTTTTAACAGCTTTCCTGCCTCAACACCAAAAAATTACACAACGCGTTTTCACTGATGTCGGCAGCTTCACATTCGATGAGTGTTAATTGACTGGAACTTCCTGTCCCTCACTTAGGAATAAGTCCAGCCTCAGGGAGTTGCCAGCCAATCTGATTGTAGTTCCAGTAGCACCATTGGGAGCTCTGAGTGTCGCTGGGATAACAGGTAGTCTCTAGATGGAGCCCAGGATAAAGGTGGGTGCAGAGGCCTCATGATGGGGACAGGAAGGGAACCCTGTAGTTGTGGGGGTGGTGGAGAGCAAGGAGGTCATATTGGAAAGGCTGAATGGGAGGGGGGTACATGGAGGTGTGAGGGGGCAAGGTGGACATTGATGGGGTCCTGATCAGGAAAGGGGAGTAGTGATGGAGGTGCTTCCATCTCCTTCACGTCTGAGGCCAAAGAAACGTAAGCTGTTGGGCTTGCATGCACTGCCCCTCACCTCCTCCCACCAACCCCAAACCCCGGGTGGAAAGCGGCCCTAAAATAGCCAAAGTTCTTCAATTGGGGCAAAAATGGATGTGTTAGCATAGTCCTTTTCATCCAGCCTGATCCCGTGATCCCTGGGGGCTACATGATCAGGCCAAACCCTATGGAGGGCAGTATGGGAAACCGAGCCAATCGGGTGCAAGGGTGCGTGTCCTGGGTAGGGGAGGAGTGTGATGGTGCAACACCACATAAAGTGGGAGCAGTTTTACCCCACAAGATGCCTGATGGAGTAGTAAGACCAATTACAATTGCTTCAAGAACATTATCAGATGCAGAGAAAAAGTAGTCTCAGATAGACAAAGAAAGTTTGGTGGTAATTTATGCACTGAAGAAGTTTCCTCAATATATACCTATGGTAGACATTTCATCATAGTATTAAATCACAAGCTGTTGGATTTGTTCCGAGAGGATTAAGCAGTGCCACGAATTGCCTCTGCAAGGTACAGAGATGGACTCCATTGCTAACTGCACGCAGCTGCTCATTCCAGCAAAACCAGGGGCACAAATATCGAATGCGGATGCACCCAGTTGCTTATCTCTAGTGCCAAAGATGGCAGCATTGAGAAGCCAACCTAATCAATTTAAAATAGTCAACCATTTTTCAATGTTTTTAAATCCTGAACTACAATTTAGGCTGTATTGATACTGCAACTGTAATGGAAACCTCTTTTCTCGTTGGGCAGTTACTGCATGTGAGTCAGCCATGTTTGACAATGAGCAGTTTTATAACCCTTATTATAGATACACAATGTAATATTTTGCATTTAGCCAAATGTTACTTGGCTAACATTTGGTTCATTATTGTTTGAACAGAGGGATAAAAATTGGGAATCACATGAGGGTTGATTTGCTTTGTATATTGCAGTGAGTATACACACTAATTGTGTATTAAATACAGTACTTGGCATTGACAGAGCATTACTGTATGTTGCTAAAGTTGGCTGTATTTGAGATAACAATAATACCATCCCCTGAAGCACATTAGTGAACAAGTTGGTTTTTTACAACCAATTATTGTGTTGGTTATTTTACATAGATGGAATCGAATTGTTGGAGTAATTGATATGAGAGCAGCACCATTCGACAATACATTTACTGCTACCTGCACGGCCATGATTGCAACCCCAGAAATAGCTAGTATGGGATGCCTTCATAGGCTGAGTTTCAACAAGGAGGTGGCAATGTCATTGAGCCATCTATTGCACTCTGATGTATCTGCACCTCCATTACGGGGACAGCAAGTGTTTTTGAGATAATAACAGAATGAGTCGAGCATTGCAGTTATTTTGGATGCCTGGATTCTCAGAGGTCTATGGCATTCATTGATATAACTCATGAAGTTGCGCTAGTCTCTAGACACAGTGCCATTGTAATTATGAACCACCAAAATACGATTCCAATACTTTCCAGGCCAACACTAACCATCAACAAGGAACCGGGCAGTAATCAGGACTCTCCCACTTTAGGGAATGTTCTTTTCCTAAGTTATTCAAATTACTGGACACAATTGAAGGAAAGCTCCTAGGAAACAAAACCAACCTACAGTTATGTTAATGACAGCCTACAACTACACACAGAAGCTGAATGCAGATCCAAGGCTAAAGTCAAGTGATCTTGAGCGCGAGACACCTGTGAGAGATCCGCGGAACGTGATCTTGCCATTTACCTCGTGTCACACGATTTTCACATTTACCCCCTACCAAGAACAACAGGTTGGATTGAAATAAGTCTTGGCTGTTAAAATCATATGTAAGTGAAAAATTAACTCACTGGCACAGTTTTCTATCTGCTGACAGGTAGAATCCAACCTATGTCAACATTCAAGATGAGATTAGACAGATGGATGAAGGAACAGGGATTGAAGGATTTTGGAACCAGGATGGGTAAAAGTGACTCGTGCTATTTAATTATGTGAGGCTGGACAGCAACCTGGACTGTTTGGGCCAAATAGCCTTTTACATGTTTTTTTAAATATTATTTCAATGCATTTCTCTAACAGCTGCAGTCTTTAACAGCTTTAACTATATGCCATTTGCCAACTCCTGATGATAGTAAACTCCTGCTGGCAGCTACAATCCTGGCCAGGAGCTTAGGATGATGATGGTCAATTCAGTTTGGTCAGCCGATTGTGACTTCAACGAGAACAAAGCATATGGAACCTTGTCCCACTCTTTCACAATGAACTCTGTTCTGTTTTCAGATCTGTATAAAATTGCTTTGAGTTGAACTTCCTCACATGGTCAGGTTTAACAGTCCATTTTCTCCCGTTTTTGTCACATTTACTCATGTTTAAATGAAAATATTGCAGAGTGAAATGAGAGAACAATATGTATGCGCTGTTAATCAAAGTTCAATTCTGCAATGAAAATCGGTCTTTTTAAAATCTGTTCTTGGAATGAGGCTGGAAGGCTGAATGGCCTGCTCCTGTACTGTAATTTTTTTTGTTCTTTGGGAATAGAGGGATATGGTCCACGGAAGGGTAGGGGGTTTCAGTTCAGGCGGGCAGCATGGTCGGTGAAGGCTTGGAGGGCCGAAGGGCCTGTTCCTGTGCTGTAATTTTCTTTGTCCTTTGTTGGCTAAGTTGGAAAGACCGCGTTTGTTGCCCATTCTGAATTGACCTGAGAAAGTCAATCAAGGATGAGAACTAAGGGGAACCTTGCCAGTGTCACCTATACTCGGAGAACAAACAAAATGAAATATCGGTGCTCGCTAGGTTTTGAAGAATCCGTCAGGTATATCTGTGAATATAGTTTCATGTAATGTAATTGCACAAATAATTGCAGTGTGATGAATGAAGTTTTATCATTGACAAAGTTGAAACTCAACAATGTTCACAGGCTTTGAAAGAAGTGTCATTAGGAAATATACTTTGATAAAATTATAAACAATTTCACTGAAGTTCAATAGGCTGATACCGGGGTTGGCAGGACTGTCCTATGAGGAGAGATTGGTTCAACTGGGCCTGTATTCACTTTAGTTCAGAAGGATGAGGGGGGATCTGATTGAAATGTATAAAATTCTAACAGGGCTGGACAGACTAGATGTTTTCCCTGGTGGGGAACCTAGATGTGGAGATGCCGGCGCTGGACTGGGGTAAACACAGTAAGAACTTTAACCTGGTGTTGTTAAACTTCTTACTGTGTTTACCCCAGTCCAACGCCGGCATCTCCACATCATGACTACCATCGACACCGCAAACTGCTGGCTCCAAGTCTTTAACCTGGTGTTGTTAAACTTCTTACTGGGGAACCTAGAAACAGGGGACACAGTCTCAGGATACCAAGAAAAGTTTCTTTACTCAAATGGTGATGAACCTATGGAATTCTCTGCCACAGAAGGTTGTGGAGGCCAAGTCATTGAATGTATTCAAGAAAGGGATAGATTTTTTTAAGATTTTAATTGCATCAAGGGATATAGGGAGAAAGCTGGAGTGTGGCTTTGAGATCGAAAATCAGCCATGATCATATTGAATTGGTGGAGTAGGCCGAATAGCCTATCCCTGCTCCTAGTTTCTATGTTAAAATCCTTCATTGGGCAGATCTGGCACCTGATTCCACCCACATTCACTAATTGGTTGTGGAACTGAGAAGCAGGTTCCTAATACTGTGGCTCAGTTAAAGAGCCTCAGCAAAACCTGCTAATGGTCTCCTCACTTGACCTGGGATGATCAGTTTAAAATTCCATCCATTAACTCTGTTCCACTTTCCATGGATGCTGCCTAGCTTTCGGAGCAGTTCCAGTAAACTTTTCAATTTCCAGCGTCTGCACTATTTTCCATTTGTGCCTTTGTACTTTTATCTTTAACCAGACATGAATGAAAGGAAATGTGATTACAGGAGAAAGCAGCAAAGGATGATTTGTCCTTGTTGAGATGCAACTCAAGCTCCACAAAGGGACAGAAAATGGTGATCTAAAGTTTTACTCACAATCTTACTAAAATTCCCCTGTGCAGCATTCCACAGTCCCGGTGTTACACCAAAAAGCAAGATTTTAAATCATTCCAGACCCAAGGCAACAATTTTGAAGCATCTTCACAGCAAGTGAAAGAAGTGAATTAATATAGAGGAATTCTGCCTGAAAGAATGAATGCCAGAGCCATTGGCAGGTACACGCAGTGAAGCAAAAGGAAAGGGCACTCGGGAGTACAGAGGACATAAGAGGTGGACAACCAAAAACAGCTACTGCCCCAAGCTGTGGATATCCCACAAGAGTCATCTACTTGGAAAGGCAGGGAGTGTGCAGGAGAAGAATCGGTTATAAAGGTAAGATTGTGAATAAGGTTTGCCAGCTAGTTCAGGATAGTCTGCAGGGACATCAAATATCCGCACTGTCTTATCAAGACTGTTAGCTACACTGTACTACGTTGTAGTATGCTGTACACTAGACTGTACACTGCACTACATTGTAATATACTGTACACTAGACTGCACACTGAATGGCATTGTAGCACACTGTATTCTAGACTGTACACTGCACTACATTGTAATAAACTGTACATTAATCTGTACACTGCACTACATTGTAGTACACTGTACACTGAACTGTACACTGCACTACATTGTAGTACACTGTAAACTCCACTATGCACTGCATTACATCGTTGTACACTGTACATTAGACTGTACACTATACTACATTGCAGTACACTGCGTAGTACACATGACTTTGTAGTACACTGTATACTGGACTGTATATTGCACTACATTGTAATACACTATACACTAGACTGTACACCACTATGTTGTAGTATACTGTACACTGTACTATATTGTAGTATACTATACACTCGACTGTACACTGCATTACATTGAAATATACTGTACACTAGACTGTACACAGCACAACATTGTAGTACACTGTATATTAAACTATACACTGCACTACATTATGGTACACTGTGCACTACACTGTACACTGTACTACATTGTAGTACACTGTACACTGTACACTAGACTATACACTGTGCCACATTTTAGTACTCTGTACGCTGTACTGTACACTGCATTACATTGTAGTACACTGTATACTACTGTACACTGCACTACATTGTAATAAACTGTACATTAATCTGTACACTGCACTACATTGTAGTACACTGTAAACTTCACTATGCACTGCATTACATTGTAGTACACTACACTGTACACTAGACTGTACACTGCACTATATTGTAATATACTACACACTAGACTGTACACTGCACTACATTGAAATATACTGTACACTAGACTGTACACAGCACGACATTGTAGTACACTATATATTAAACTGTACACTGCACTACATTATAATACATGAGACTGTACACCACACTATATTATAGTACACTGTACACTGCACTATATTGTAGTACACAATATACTAGACTGTACACTGCACTACATTGTAGTACACTCTATACTGTACACTAGACTGTACACTGCACTATATTGTAGTACACTGTACACTGGACTGTATACTGCACTATATTGTAGTACACTGTATACTGTACACTGGACTGTACACTGCACTATATTGTAGTACACTGTATACTGCACTATATTGTAGTACACTGTACACTGGACTGTACACTGCACTATATTGTAGTACACTGTATACTGTACACTGGACTGTACACTGCACTATATTGTAGCACACTGTACACTGGACTGTATACTGCACTATATTGTAGCACACTGTACACTGGACTGTACACTGCACTATATTGTAGTACACTGTATACTGTACACTGGACTGTACACTGCACTATATTGTAGTACACTGTATACTGTACACTAGACTGTACACTGCACTATATTGTAGCACACTGTACACTGGACTGTACACTGCATTACATTGTAGCACACTGTATACTGTACACTAGACTGTACACTGCACTATATTGTAGTACACTGTATACTGTACACTAGACTGTACACTGCACTATGTTGTATGCAATTGAGAGCTTTCAGTTTATTTGGCATTCTATTAGCCTTTATGTTTTACACTGTGAAATAATTAACATAGATTGTATATATATTTGAAGTGAATTACCTATATTACGCTTTGCATTTTATTATGTTTTCATGTACTTTGAGCATTTCCATTTATAAAGTTGTAGAAATGGTACAGATGAGCGGGAAGAAAAGGCTATTTGACTGACAGCCAAAATTAATCTAATTGGGTGATAACGGGCTGAATTTTCAGGCCCTCAACCACCACTTCCCCACCCGCCCCCAACTCCCCATGGGAATGCAGGCAAGTATGGGTCCGAGAAAGTAGGTCAAGCTGTTCTGTTTCAGGGTCAAATTCCTGGTGCCATCAATGTTAACTAGGGCCAAAAGGGCAGTACAGCAGCACTGCTCCCCCCCACCCCCCCCCCCCACCCCACCCCACCCCGCTCGCCCTGCCCCACTGAGGCCAATTCAAATGTTTTAAATGCTTGTTGAATGGAAGGGGGCGCAGGGATTTCAGGAATTGGTCCGTTATGAATTTGCTGAATGAAGGCAGGTTAAAGTGTTAAGCAGTCACGGCTCCCCCAGGACATTATATTGGCCCCATAAGAGATTCAGAGATAAGAGGTTAATAATCTCTCCCTCAATGTCAGTAGAACGAAGGAGATAGTCATTGACTACAGGAAGCATAGTGAAGGACATGCCCCTGTCCACATCAACAGTGATGAAGTGGAAATGGTCGAGAGCTCCAAGTTTCTAGGCATCCAGATCACCAACAATCTCTCCCGGTCCCTCCGCGCCAACGCTATAGTTAAGGAAGCCCACCAATGCCTCTACTTTGTCCCGAGACTAAGGAAATGCAGCATGCCCGCTACGACTCTCACTTTTACAGATGCACCATAGAAAGCATTCTTTCTGGTTTTATCACAGCTTGGTATGGCTCCTGCTCTGTCCAAGACCGCAACAAACTACAAAGGGTTGTGAACGAAGCCCGGTCCATCACTCAAACCAGCCTCCCACCCATTGACACGGTCTACACTTCCCACTGCCTCGGAAAAGCAGCCAGCATAATCAGAGACTCCACGCACTCCAGACATAGAGCCTGATTTTACCAAAACTTTGCGCCCGTTATCGGGCGTGAAATCGCAGTAAAGTTGGGCGTCAGGCCTATACCACGATCTGCACCCGATTCCGAGCAGATCGTGGCTTTACCAACACCCGATTTGGGCGCGGGTCCGGCGTGCGCCCGAATCGGGCGGCCCGACGATTTAAATGTATTTGCATGCATTTAAATCGACTTAATGAACTGTGCGCCCAACTCTACCGCCAAATCCCACTTTACCATCTTCTGGCCCGATCCGCGTCCGCGCTGTTACCGACCTGCAAAATAAAAGTCTGAAGTCGCCGCTGCAGCCTCCGAAGAGCGGGGTCAGAGACTGCAACGGCTCTCTGACCCAGGTCATCCTCTGGTCGGGGCGGGAGGGGATGGGAGGAGGAGAGGGGGTGTGATGTCTCATCCCCTGGGGGGAGGGGGGGGGTGGGGGGGGGAATGTGGGAGGGAGTGTGACGTCTCATCCCCTGGTGGGGGGGGGGGTGGAAGGGGAGGGGGTGTGACCGATCATCCCCTGGGGTGGTGGAGAGGGGGTGTGACCGATCATCCCCTGCCGGGGGGGGGTGGGAGGAGAGGGGGTGTGACGTCTCATCCTCTGGTCGGGGGGGCTTCCGCTGCCTGTCTGCGGCCGATCCCTCCCGGCACCATCACTGGTACACTACCAGCCACAGATTACTCTTCCCTGCAGGTGCGAGAGAGCGGGAGAGATGGCTGTGGGTGGTAGTGTACCAGTGATGGTGCCAGGAGGGATCAGCCACAGACACGCAGCGGAACCTCACCCCCCGATCAGAGGATGATACATCACACTCCCTCTCCTCCCCACCCCACAGGGGATGATCGGTCACACCCCCTCCCCTCCCACCGCCGCCCCCCCCCCCCCCCCCCCACAGAGGATGAGACGTCACACCCCCTCTCCACCCGCCCCCCCACCGCAAGGGATGAGACGTCACACCCCCTCCCCTCCCATCCCCCACCACCCCCGACCAGAGGATGACCGTCAGTGAGCCGCTCTCTCCGCTTTCTGCTTTGTTTTTCGCGCCCGGGCGCGCTCTCTGAACTCCGATCGGTCCGTCAGCGCTAAGCCCCGGCCACGGCGCGGATCGGGCCGGAGCCGGCAAAACGCGTATGGGCGCGCTGGAAAGAGGATTCCAGGCGCGGGTCTATTTGACGCCCAGATTCGGCACTTAGACTCAAAATGGTAAAATTCCCCCCATTCTCTCTTCCACCTTCTTCCATCAGGTAAAAGATACAAAAGTCTAAGATCACGTCCCAGTCGACTCAAGAATACTTTTTCCCTGCTGCCATCAGACTTTTGAATGGACCTACCTTATATTAAGTTGATCTTTCTCTACACCCTAGCTATGACTGTCGCACTATATTCTGCACCCTCTTCTTTCCTTCTCCCCTATGTACTCTGTGAACGGTATGCTTTGTCTGTATAGCATGCAAGAAACAATACTTTTCACTTTATGCCAATACACATGACAATAATAAATCAGATCAAATCAAAAATTCAAAGGAGGGATTGGAATTCGGTAAGGACGTGCCCTTGGTTCTGTACATGGGGCAGGGATACTTGGTACTCAGGCATGAAATGAGGCTGCCATCTGCTCCCCCCCATCACCTCCTGCCCCGGCATTGTGGGGTAGGAGGGCAGGAGGTAAGATTGCCAAAGACAATTGTGTGGCCAATCCTGTCCAAAAGGAAGGCTGAAGCTGGCATCGGTGGCACAGCTGTCAGACCTTGGGCACAATGCTGATGAAGAGCAGCACAGTTTGCAGGAAGGGCAGAGCCACAGGCTTCAGGAAGGCATGGGAGTGAAAAGATGAGCTGGAAAGTAACAGAGTTCAAACCCTCAATGCAGGATCTACCACAAAGAAATAGCCACGTGTCGAAGACGAGACCCAGTGTTGCAGGAGACTGTGACTCTACAGGCACATGGTCACTGACATCTGTGACTTTGTTCTAAAGACCTCACACCTCACAGCACTCATTGTCATGCCCTGCCAAAGACCTTCAAAATCACTGTAGCCTTGACTTTCTCTTGGCTCCAGTGATCCACTCACACATTTTGGGGGTTGAGAGGAAGGTCTGAGGCAGCCTGAACTTGCAGGGGATGAAGGAGGCAGCTGGCAGGAAAGTGAACGCACACATAGAAGAAACTCTCACTGTGGTTACAGACCAGTTGGACATTGAGGGACTGGAAGCCCTACTTGTTGATGGATCTCACTGGAAAGTCACTGGGTGCCTTGATACGGGTGCAATTGACGATGATCTGCATCTGGAGAATCCAGAGTTAGTGGCCAAACCCAATAACCTCAATCCATCTGAGGAATAAATGAAACCTGTTGTTAAGTGAATGTACTGTCCAATGCTGGCAAAAGGGACAGCAGTGGCCAGCGAGATGCAGTGGGATGCAGCCATTTGTAAGGTACCACTAAGGTCCAGAGCTGATACTTGGAAGAAGACGCAAGTGAAGAAATTTAAAGTTGATTGGTTTCTGAAGGTGCTGATAACCTGTATATTTAAACCTCAAACTTTGACCGGATTTTAAACAGTTTTAATTGGCCTCAATTCGGAGGAGAGCAGGATTCTTTTCTCACCTGGTGATTACTGTCAGCAGTGGAAACAGCATCCTGAAGTTGACCCTCTGCCCATTAGCAGAACTTTCACCACCCCTCCTCTCTCTCTTCCCCGCCCCCCCCCAACAACCTGCCTCCATTCTCAGTGAACAGAATATAACCTCAAGGTCAGAATTTTCATAAAGATGGAGAGACCTCCAAGTTGCCGGCCGTGCGACTCCCCCCCCCCCCCCCCCCAAGCCCGATCGCTGGCCCTCTGAACATGCCCAGGTCAGCCTCGACACCCCAGCCCACCTCGATGCCCCCACTCCCAGTCCCGATCTCCCCCCCCACCGGCAGCCGAGACTCCCCCACTGTAGCCCTGACTCCCCACCCCGGCAGTCCCCCAGCAGGTTGAGCGACCCTCCTACCGTGGTGGTCAGCCCCGATCGCTAGCCCCTCTCCCTCTGTCACTCAGTCTCTCCCACCCCCACTGATCACCACCACCCCAGAGGCCCCACCCCATCAGGCCCCGCACCCATTAGACCCCGCCCCCTTGGCACTGCCCAATGCCCAATTAGGTGCATCTCCTTTACCTCCATAGGTCGCAGCAACATTACTTGCGTCTCATCAGTAAAATGGAGGGCCCAGTTTTTTTAAATGTATACCGATGTTATAAGCTACTTCAGCTGTCCAAAACTCACTGGCAAACGCAAACACAACACTGGAAGTAATGCCACTTCATATAGTTAACCAAACTACTGAAAGCAAGGTAAACAATCACCTTCAAAAGACCACTTCAAGGTAAGTGCACAAATCTCTCTTCCCTGCTAAAGACCTCAACTCATCAGCGCTTAAAGCTCCCCCTGCAGGTGGGCATGTGTCCACTGATGGAACATCACACATGCGCTGCACATGCCCACCCCATTCTAAATTACTCAAATGGAAATATGGATAGGTTGATCTATCTTGCAATGCCATCATTATTCTGGATACCTAGCTTACCACTGGCAGAAGCTGTGTTGTTTCCGTATGGGGATGTTGAGTGTTATATATTGTACATCTCAAATCTATTCAGAGATTATTCTAGTTTTGATTTGTGTAACAGATTTTAAATACAGCGCTTTAAAATGTTTCAAGTTTCACACTTCAATTCCGGCTTCCAGCTCTTTCTACAGATTTGTTTACATTTGTCCAAGTCCAGACCCAGGCTTAACCAATGAGTCACAGTGAGAATCAACTGTAAACCACTACCTGCAAGTTTCCCTCCAAGCCACTCTCTGTCCTGACTTGGAAATATATCACCATTCCTTCGCAGTCGCTGGGTCAAAATCCTGGAATTCGCTCCCTAACGGCATTGTGGGTCAACCCACAGAACATGGACTGCAGTGATTCAAGAAGGCAACTCACCACCACCTTCTCGAGGGCAACTAGGGATGGGCAATAAATGCTGGCCAGCCAGCGACGCCCAAGTCCCACGAATTAATGAAAAATAAACAGGCTCACATAATCAAAGCAAAAATTGTTGGAGGTCAATCATTTCAGTTCCGTGATACCACTGCAGGAGTTCCTCAGGGTAGTGTCCTAGGCCCAAGCATCTTCAGCTGCTTCATCAATGATTTTGCCTCTATCATAAAGTCAGAAAGGGGGATTTTTTGCTGATGATTGCACAGTGTTCAGCCCCATTCACATCTCGTCAGATACTGGAGCAGGCCATGTCCATCTGCAGCAAGATCAGGACAATATTCAAGCTTGGCCTGATATGTGGTAAATAACATCCGTACCACAAAAGTGCTCAGCATTGATGACCTCCAACAGGAGAGAATCTAACCTTCTCCCCCAGCATTCTTTGGCATTACCATAGTTGAATTCACCACTACCATCTACAGATTGCAAGTTAGGAGTGCGATGGAATACTCTCCACTTGCCTGGATAATGCAGCTTCAAGCAACACACAAGAAACTCAATACCATCCAGGACAAAACACCCCATCCACCAAATTAAACAGTAACTCCCTCCATCACCACTACACAGTGGCAGCAGTGTGTACCATCTGTGAAAGGCACTGCAGCAACTCACTAGGTTCCTTCAATGGCAGTTTTCAAACCCATGACCTCTACCATGTAAAGGACAAGGGCAGCAGATGCATGGGAAGACCACCACTGCAAGCTCCCCTCCAAGCCACAAGCCATCCTGACTTGGGAACGATATCACTGTTACTTCACAGTCACTGAATCAGACCTCTGCAACTCCCTCTCTAACAGCACTGTGGGGGTACCTACACCACATGGATTGCAGTGATTAAAGAAGGAGGCTCACCGCCACTTTCTCAAGGACAATTGAGGCAGGCAATAAATGCTTTTCTCGTCAGCAACGGCCACATCCTGAATAAAAAGAAACATGGAACAATTGAGCACTACATGGGGAATAACATTTGAAATGGTATTCTTCCAGAACTTAATACTGAAGGTTGGAAACTTCCATCACCACAGTGGTGGAAGTAATGGAGGGATACAAACGAATGGTCTAGTTGGACCAATGAGCGGCACAGGCTTTGAGGGCCGAAGGGCCTGTTTCCTGTGTTGTACTGTTCTTTGTTCTTTGGTCTAGTAATTAGAAATGCCTCAGAGAAAATTCCTGTACAGGTTGTGTAGTAGTCAGTTATTTGCACTCTTCTATTGCTGAGGCAGAAACCTGACTAGTTTAGCTGCATTTCAGAACACATAATGACCAATACCTAATAGATTTCGGCATGGGGTGTTGGCAAAGCCCAATTGGAATTTGAATTGCCCGGAAGCCTAAATTTAAAATTGTACGACCGAATTTCCTGAACACATTTCAGACCTCTGTGATGATTAAACATGCATCTTTAATATGTCAATTATTCAGTTCTTTTTAAGTTGCTTATGTGTTATGGTACAGTAATGCATGCACTGACTGTCTCATTTCTAAACCAGCCCGAGCAAGCAGACATCATTACTGGTTAGTTAACCTGCAATTGACAAGTAGGTCACTGGAAAATGGATATTGCTGGCCTGCTATGAATAGTGCTGTGTCATTGGTTTAATTTAGTTGTTGGGCATTAAACAGCCTCTGGGAGTGTCACGTTTCCATCATCAGATTTTTTTGGAGTATCATTCGTGATGCCGGTTTGCAGAATAGAATGTGAATATGCAACAGTTCCCTGTCATAACTCAATTTTAATTTAATTTAGAAAAGGGTCTCCCTCATGTAAACATTGCAATGTCACTGTTGAAGCTTAGGGAGGAAAATGGAGTGTGTCTAATTCGGATTTATTTCAGTTCAAAATGACTGGGAAAATGCTTTGTTTTAACATATCGTTCCAATGAAAGAGATAATAGGTTTGAACAGTAAGGCATGACAAAGCAGCAAGATGAGATCTTCAGTCACTTAATGTCATCTGAATGTAGCAAGTTTTTTGGTATATTTTTAATCAGACAGCATTGCTTCTTTAAAGCTGTCCGTGCACACCAGCAGGTATTGTAATGGAAATCTCTTAGCTCTCACTGCAAGTACTGCATCGCGGATGCTCTGAGTGGATGCATGATCATTTAATGTAGACTTGATGAGTTGTTGCTTAGTCTCACAATTGCATTTCACATAAATAGCAATTATTACCAGCTGTAAAGCCTATCAATAAAAATAAAGAAGACAATTAATAATGAGTCTTAATGGTTGACTGCTGGTTCTGGTCTATGTTACTGCTGAAATGCCATAAATAATATATCTATAATTACTCAACATTTGTCATAGGAATAACTTAAATATAATGAAAACAACTGGCCTGGAATTTTTGGGTATTGCAGAGTTGGAATTTTCCTGTATCCTATGTAACTGTGACAAAGATAAACTTGTCCTTCTCATCCTCTCCGACCTGGCTACTGACTTTGACACGGTTCCCCACAACAGTATCCTCAAACGCCATTGCCCATTTGTATTTTTCATCTTGTTTACCATTATTGCTTTTTATTTCTTTCTGCGACAATGCTGTGTCTTTAAAAAATGTATCTGTGTCATGTTTCTTGTGCAGGATTTTTTTAGCAGTCAGTTCTATTCAGTGGTGCTGTTTTGTCTATAACTGACAGCCACATGTTGATGCAGAAGCATAATTGATCCTAATTGCTGGAATACTTGTTTTAATCTGGGCTAATGCAGTATTGTTAGTTTTGTGTTTTCCCCTGGGGTTTTTAAGAGTAGGGTTTGATTAGGCCGATTGACAAGAAAGTCATGTGTTTGGGCAGGGCTGGGCTTATGGAAAGACACAAGCCCAGTTGCTGCTTGAGATTTTTAGAGAGAAGTAGTTCTCTGTCTCTTTCTTTATCTCTCTGGAGATTGGAGACTGGGTCCTGCCCGAAAATAGGTCTCTTTCTCTGAAGTTCTGTTGTTTGAAGATAGATCTTTCTCTGGAGGCTGCTGTATGGGAGACTGAAGACAGGTGTCTTTCTGTATCTCTATCCAGAGGGGTTAAAAGGATGGAAATCTAGCATCCACATGAGCTTATGTTGTTTTTTGCATTAACTGATTCTGTAGAAGAATTTTAAAAAGTTCTAAGTGTTGAATTCGCAAAAGGACTGATTATGATTGTTTTTCCAGTGCAACTTCACACTCAAATCTGCCATACTCTGTGCAATGCAGAGGTCACAATCATGAATATCATTAAAAGCTCGGGGAGCAGGGCCTATTCACGTGAGAGACTGATAGTTCTGGACCTGCAGTGACCCCGAACTGTCAGCCTGCAGTTTGCTGGCCAGCTCAATCATTGGCCAGCCTGGGACCCTCGCAGTGCTGCCCCTCCCGACACCCCCATGGCCCAATCACAGCCCCCACAAGCATTCCCAGACCAGCCCTGACCTCCCATCCCCCATCCTGGCCCCGATCTCCAGCCCCCATGCACCAGCAGTGACGATCCCCCGCCACCCCACCAACCCCCCCGGCAGACCACCTTTACTAGGCAGGACCCCTTCCACAGACCCCCCCCCTACGGAAGGCAGACCCCCAGGCTGACCCCACCCTGGCCGCCCTAATCTCTGGCCTCCTTCCAGTCCTGACCGATACCCATGCAGGGTGGCAGCGGGACCCCCCCACCCCACCAATCACCCCCTAGGCCCCACCCCAAGCAGGCCCCGCACCCTTGGCACTGCCCGATGCCTGGTGGGCAGTGCTAAGGTGCCCCTGAGCATGGGCATGTTTCTCCTTGAATAGTGCCAGGGGGCACACGCTCGCACTGCCCGGTTGCCCATGCCCGGGGCCACCAACCCCCGCTGCTTGATTCCCTAGGGGACCCCGATTGCCCCCCTTTCACTCCAGCGGGGTCTCCTACTACTTCCCCGAAATTGGAGAGCTAGTCTGAACCCCGCTGGAGTGAAATTGTACAGGTGGGGTGGGAGATGCTTGTGGGCCCAGAGACTTCAGTCCCGGACCCGCTAATCGCAATATAATAACATGAAAATCAGATTTAAATCACTTACCTGCTGTTTCTGCCAGTTCCCAGCGTGGTCCCGATCTCATAAGAACATAAGAAATAGGAGCAGGAGTAGGCCATCTAGCCCCTCGAGCCTGCCCCGCCATTCAATAAGATCATGGCTGATCTGACGTGGATCAGTACCACTTACCCACCTGATCCCCATAACCCTTAATTCCCTTACCGATCAGGAATCCATCCATCCGCGCTTTAAACATATTCAGCGAGGTAGCCTCCACCACCTCAGTGGGCAGAGAATTCCAGAGATTCACCACCCTCTGGGAGAAGAAGTTCCTCCTCAACTCTGTCTTAAACCGACCCCCCTTTATTTTGAGGCTGTGTCCTCCAGTTTTAACTTCCTTACTAAGTGGAAAGAATCTCTCCGCCTCCACCCTATCCAGCCCCCGCATTATCTTATAAGTCTCCATAAGATCCCCCCTCATCCTTCTAAACTCCAACGAGTACAAACCCAATCTCCTCAGCCTCTCCTCATAATCTAAACCCCTCATCTCCGGTATCAACCTGGTGAACCTTCTCTGCACTCCCTCCAATGCCAATATATCCTTCCTCATATAAGGGGACCAATACTGCACACAGTATTCCAGCTGCGGCCTCACCAATGCCCTGTACAGGTGCATCAAGACATCCCTGCTTTTATATTCTATCCCCCTCGCGATATAGGCCAACATCCCATTTGCCTTCTTGATCACCTGTTGTACCTGCAGACTGGGCTTTTGCGTCTCATGCACAAGGACCCCCAGGTCCCTTTGCACGGTAGCATGTTTTAATTTGTTTCCATTGAGATAGTAATCCCATTTGTTATTATTTCCTCCAAAGTGTATAACCTTGCATTTATCAACGTTATACTCCATTTGCCATATCCTCGCCCACTCACTCAGCCTGTCCAAATCTCTCTGCAGATCTTCTCCGTCCACCACACGATTCACTTTTCCACTTGTCTTTGTGTCGTCTGCAAACTTCGTTACCCTACACTCCGTCCCCTCCTCCAGATCATCTATATAAATGGTAAATAGTTGCGCTCGAGTACCGATCCCTGCGGCACGCCACTAGTTACCTTCCTCCAACCGGAAAAACACCCATTTATTCCGACTCTTTGCTTCCTGTCGGGATAGCCAGTCCCCAATCCACTTTAACACACTACCCCCAACTCCGTGTGCCCTAATCTTCTTCAGCAGCCTTTTATGGGGCACCTTATCAAATGCCTTTTGGAAATCCAAAAACACCGCATCCACCGGTTCTCCTCCATCAACCGCCTATCTCGCTAGATATCTGGTGCAAAGAGATGCGCGTGTGGCGGGAGTGCATGTGCGAATCCCACGAATCGGCCCACACACCGTGGCAGGATGGGAGAATCATCCCCATGTCTGTGGGGATATTGCTTAAATTGGAACTATAGAGATAGCTAGCTATTAAGAATTATACCTTG
Source organism: Mustelus asterias (assembly GCF_964213995.1). Lineage (NCBI taxonomy): Eukaryota > Metazoa > Chordata > Chondrichthyes > Carcharhiniformes > Triakidae > Mustelus > Mustelus asterias. The sequence continues at coordinate 81,372,761 of NC_135810.1, forward strand.
TTATATTTAAGTATTTCAATTGGTAAAAATTATGCTCACTAATTTTGTTATATTTTGATCGTGTTGTTAAATAAAGTTTGGTTTAATAAAAGCTTTCTAGTGGGTCAATCGAATCACACCTGGAGCGAAACAACTTGTGCTCGCACTAATACAAAAATAAAAAAAGTTGGGGTCTAGGCAAACTTCATAATATACCTTGAAGTTTCTAATTTGGTCTTGAACGCCTCCTCATGTTTGATCATGTATCCACCAAAACTTGCATGTCTCACCCATATTTCCTTCCTCTGGAACCGTCTCTGGCTCCAAATGATTCCCATGATATGGAGATGCCGGCGTTGGACTGGGGTAAACACAGTAAGAAGTCTCACAACACCAGGTTAAAGTCCAACAGGTTTATTTGGTAGCACAAGCCACTAGCTTTCGGAGCGCTGCTCCTTCATCAGGACTTACCTGACGAAGGAGCAGCAAGCGCTCCGAAAGCAAGTGGCTTGTGCTACCAAATAAACCTGTTGGACTTTAACCTGGTGTTGTGAGACTTCTCATTCCAAATGATTCCACATGGATTCCAACTAAATTCCACCCTTTAAATTTTGGATCCACCTAGGATTACAAGTATCTCCTAAGCATTCAACGTTCCTTGAACAACTGCTCTCGCTGCATCCTGAGATCTACACTCAGAGCCATGTGCCACCACATGTATAATCTCGACCTTTCTCTGCAGCGGCACCAACACACCCGAGACAAAGTTGTTTCGACCCAGACTTTCATTTCATCCTTTGACGCATCTGGCACTTCAACAAAAAACATTCTCTCCATTTTTTAGGTGCTAAAGATCGCAAACTCCAACAACTCATGGGTACTGATGCCCCTTCAGATCTTTCACCCCTTCACTTCCTTCTTACCCCACCCTTGCTGAGTATTCACGATACCCACCAACCTTCCCCTCTCTGACATTGAACAATCGGTCCTTGGTAAAGGACTCAGTTTTATCCCCTTACTCCCCACCTCGAGTTCAACATGATATAATGTCGAGCTCTTCTTCTGTCACCTTCACCTCCGTGCTCATTTCTTTGGCCAAGAATCCTCCCCCTGCTCAACAAACCCTTTCATCTGTATCCAATACTTTCCTTCCACTTGGACTGCTTCCTTTGCCTCTTACTCTTTCTTGATCTTTTCATTAAGAACAGACAACATATCATCAGCCATCTCAAGTTTTGCACCCCTCACTCACTCTAGCCTGTCTCCCTCTGAATTTGCTGCACTCCATTCTCTTGGGTCTAACCCTGACATTGTTATCAAACCTGCTGACAAGGGGGGCACTGTTATTGTCTAGAAAATTGGCCTCTACCTTGCTGCAGCTGAATGCCAATTCTGCGCTTCTTCCGAGTCCCCTGGACCACGATATCACCACCGAACAATAAGCCATTGTTTCCTGAACAGTCACTGAACTCATCTCCTTGATAATCTTCTGTCTACACTTTCTCACCTCATAGTTCCCCAACCGCAGAGACCTCACTTCTATTTCCTTCCGAAAATCCATAAACAGGAATGCCACAGTAGACCTATCGTATTCAGGTCTGATGAAGGGTTATCCAGACCTTATTCTCTCCCCACAGATGCTGTCAGGCCTGCTGAGATTTTCCAGCATTTTGTTTCAGGCTCCAGCATCCACAGTATTTTGCTCTTAGACCTATCATATTAATCTTTTTGTGTCGCACTGGCCTGATTTTTTTTAATACCCATCTGGATTTGTTTCAGGAAAGGGCATTGATCCAACATCAGTCTGAAATGTTCATAGAAACTTAGAAGAGTCGAAGCAGGAGGAGGCCATTCAGCCCTTCGAACCTGCTCTGCCATTCATTTTGATCATGGCTGATAATCAAATTCAATATCCTGATCCAACCTTCCCCCCCATATCCCTTGAGCCCTTTAGTCCCTCAAGCTACAGCTATTCCTTTAGTTTCCTTTTGAGACTAAGGAATGGTTTCAATCCACAAAAAGAGTCAGGTGAACCTCCAAGAACCATCTTTTGCTGTCTTTTGTGTTTAGTTTTGAAGTATAAAAATTAGTTTGAAGTTCAGAATATCCTGTGACATGGCACCAGTATAAAGGAGACAATACTTGGAGCAGCAAATGTGGTCTACTAGAATGAAAGAAGATAGAACGGATAGATTGCTGATTCACCTTGCAGGAGGGTTTGGAGTCATGAATGGTGAGGAGAGAGGAGATAAAAGAGCGGGTGTTGCTTCTCCTGTGTTTATGGACAGGTGCTGTGGGATGGGGACAGGGTGTTGGGGCTGTTTGAGGAATGGATCAGGGTACGAGAGAGGAAAGGGTCCCTTCAGAATGCTGAAAGGAGGCGGAGGGAAAGATGTGTTTGGTGGTAGCATCACCCTGGAGTGGTAGAAATGTCAGAAAATGATCTGCCGAATACATAGGCTGCTGGGGTGAAGGGTGAGGGCTAGGGGAACCCTATCATTGTTTTAGACAGGACAGAAGGGGATTTATCCACAGTTAAACATCATCCTTCCCTTCAGCATTCTGAAGGGACCATTTCCTTTGTGAGACCCTGGTCCACTCCTCAATCACTAACAATTCCCCCTCCCCTTCTCATGGCATCTTTCCTAGCAAGCACAGGAGATGCAACATCTGCCCTTTTACTTCCTCCTTCCCACTTTGGGCCTCAAACACCTTCCAAATGAAGTAATGATTTATTGTAGCTGGTTCCATTTAGTGTACTGTATTCACTGTCAACAGTGGCTCAGTTAGCAACACATTTGCCTTTGAATAAGGTTGTTCTGGGTACAAGTCTCACTTCAGACCTTGGGCACAGAAATCAAGACTGACACTCCAAAGGAAATGTTGCGCATTAAAACCTGGTCTGTTCAAGTGGATGAAGAAAGGATCCCCTGGTTCTATTTTGAAGTTATCGTCAGTGCGCTGGCTAATAGTTACCCCTCAATCATACCAATGGGCACACGGTTATTTTCAGTAATCTTTTCCTATTGACATACTTTTGGAAATGTTTACAATCATTTACAGGTTACAGTTTCACCAGACAAGTGCCAGGCAATGACCACCTCCAAAAGGAAAGAATGTAACCATCTCCCCTTGACATTAAATAGCATTGCCATCACTGCATCCTCCACAATGAACATCCTGGGGGTAACCATTGTCCTGAAACTGAACTGGACTCACCCATATAAATACAGTGGCTACAAGAGCAGGTCAAAGGCTGAGAATTATGCATTACGTAATTCCACTCCTGACTCCCCAAAGTATATGCACCATCTATAGAGCATGCCAGGAGTGTTATGTAATACTCTCCATGTTTGTAATACTCCCATGTTATGTAATACTCTCCATATTTCTGGATGTGTAGATCCAACAAGACTCAAAAAGCTTGATACCATTGAAGACAAAGCTCCCATTTGATCTATACCCCATCCACCATCCTAAACATTCACCCCCTCCATCACAGTGGCAGACATGTGTACTATATACAAGTTGAACTGCAGTAATTCGCCAAGCTTCCTACACAGAACCTTCCAAACACACAACCTTTACCGTCGAGAAGGACAAAAGCAGAAGATACATGGGAACACCACCTGTCACTCACCATCCTGACTGGGAACTATATGGTCATTCCTTCCTTGTTGCTGTGTCAAAATTCTGGAACTTCCTGCCTAACAGCACTGTAGATATACCTACGCCACATGGACTGCAGCAGTTCAAAAAGGTGGTTTACCACCACCTCCTCAAGGGCAGTTAGGGATGGACAAAAAGTTCTGGCCTTGCCAGTGATGCCCACATCATAACGACAAATAAGAATCATTATATCATTTGCTAGTCTAATCTCATATTCTCTTGTCTCCTTCCATACTAATTTTCCGATTCTCCTTTGCTGTATTCTAAAATCCTCTCAATATTCAAACTCACTTCACAGAATCATAGCATTGCTATGGCGCAGAAGGAGGCCATTTGGCCCATCATGTCTGCACCGGCTCTCCAAACAAGCATCATGACTTAGTGCCATTCCCCTGCCTTTTCCCCATATGCCTGCACATCACTTCTATTTAAGTAATCAGAACAAATTCCCTTTTCAATGCCTCAGTTGAACCTGCCTCCTACTCACTTCCAGGCAGTGCATTCCAGAATTCAGCCACTCTTTATGTGAAAAGTATTTTCTTACATCAAGTTAATATCTTTTCCCCAAAGGTAAGGGAGTCTAAAACTAGAGGGCATAGGTTTAAGGTGAGAGGGGAGAGATACAAATGGGTCCAGAGGGGCGATTTTTCACACAGAGGGTGGTGTCTGGAACAAGCTGCCAGAGGTAGTAGTAGAGATGGGTACAATTTTGTCCTTTTTAAATGGGTTTTAAAAGCATTCAGACATTAACTTGGGTAAGATGGGTATAGAGGGATATGGGCTAAAAGCAGGCAATTGGGACTAATTTCGGGGTTAAAAAAAGGGGTGGCATGGACAAGTTGGGCCAAAGGGCCTGTTTCCATGCTGTAAACCTCTATGACTCTATGACTCTATTTTTGCAAATCACTTTAAATCTGTGCCCTCTCGTTCTTGATCCTTTCACAAGGGGGAACAGTTTCTCTCTATCTACTCTGACCAGCCCACTTGTGATTTTGAACAGCTCTATCAAATCTCCTCTTAGCCTTCTTCTCTCCAAGGAGAACAGTCCAAATCTTTCCAATCTATCCTCAGAACTGATGGCCGCGATTCTCCCATCGCGACCCGCAACTTTTCTGGAGGGTCGCAGTGGGAGATGCGTATCGGCCGGCCTTGAACCGGGATTTGCGCATGCACCAGGAATGTATGCGCATCTCCCAGAGCCGGCGAACAGTCACCAGTCAGACCACGCTGGAAACCGGCGGCAAGACAGGCAAGTAATTTAAATCTTTTTAAAATGTATTTTAAATATGTTTTATTACTTCATTATCGGGAACTTTCAGGTCCCGATTGAATCTCCCACCCCGCCAGGAGTACTTCATTCCAGCGGGATTCAGACTAGCTCCCCATGTTTGGTGAACTTAGGGAGACCCCACCGGAATGAAGGGGGGGTAATCGGGGCCCCCCCATGGGGTCAGGTGATGGGGGGGTTGTGCCCCCTGAGCATGGGCACCCTGGCAGTGCCAGCCTGTGCCCCCTGGCACTGCCCAAGGGGCAAAGTACCCATACCCAGGGGTAATCTGGCACTGCCCATCGGGCAATGCCAAGTGGGCGGGGCCTGTTGTGGGCGGAGCCTAGAGGTGATCGGTGGGGGTGGGGGCCCGCTGCCACTCAGCAGACAGAATCGGTCTGGGATAAGGGGAGGGCAGCCATTGGGGCGGGCAGGGGGTGGTCTGCTGGGGGTGTCTGACCCCAGGGGTGTCAGCAGGGCTGGGTATGGGGGGGTGAGGGGATCGCCACTGCTGGGTGCGGGGGCTGGACATCGGGGCGCTCTGGGATGGGAGGGGTCAGGGCTGGCCTGGGAGTTGTTCTGGGGGCCGCGATTGGGCCATGGGAGGGGGGGGGTGTGGCTGGAGGGGCAGCACTGCGGGGGTCCCGGGCTGGCCAGCGGTCAGGCTGGCCAACAAACGGGGAGACTGACAGATTGGGACCACTGCATATGCACTGTGCTGTCAGACTCTGGTGCGGATAGGCCCCTCCCCCCCGGGTTTTAATGATATTCATGACTGGGACCTCTGTAGTGCACAGAGTGCGGAGATTCAGGTGAGAAGCTGAACTGACAAAACAGTCGGGATCTTGAACAGTTTTCCCACCAATTCAGCACTTTTGGGAGAATCACCCCCGAAGTTTCTAATCCCTGGAAGCATTCTTGTAAGCCTCTTCTGCACTCTCCCCCATGTGTTCACATCCTCCCTCGAGTGTGGTGCCCAGAACTGTACACAAGATTCCAGCTGAAGTCTTGTATAAGTTCAGTATAACCTCCATGCTCTTGTACTTTATGCCTCTATTAATAACTCCCAGAATATTATGCACTTTATTCCCCTTAGCAACATTGTAAACCTTTTTCTTTGACCTAATACTATCTGTAACTCCTCTTATTAGCCACTTTTGGGCCATTTTTCTGGTGAGTTTGTGGGTTCTTGTGCCTTAAAGAAATATATACTTATTTCAAAAATAGCATTAATTATTTAAATGTTACCTATTGCTTGTTTTTCATCGCAGTTTCCTAATCTACCTTTGTCAATGCATTCCTCATACCTACGTAGTTTGCTTTGTTTAGATTTGAGACCATAGTTTCAGTCTCAAGTTAGGAAGTTCAATCTCAATATAGGACTCTGTCATCTTATTCTCACCATGGCGCCCCAGCTAGTGGGCTATGACTCAGGTCTCTGGAATTTCAGCAAATATAAATACAGGAGGTTTTACATAAGGTTTGTAGCACAAAGTCTAGCTCGATGGAGTACTGTTATACAGAGTACTTATTTAACTTGGGAATTAAGTAAGTGAGGAAATACAGCGCAGTGAGGGATGAGGTGCAGTCCCGGTCTTTTACAAAACAAGGGGTGGGATTTTCTCGCCTCGCTCGCCCCGAAACCGGAGAATCCCACCCGAGGTTAATGGACCTTTCCATGGTCCGCCCCTCGCCCGTTCTGGCTGCTGTGGCGAGCGGGATGGTAAAAGTTGCCCCAAGGGGTGACCCTGGAGAGAAAATGAATGACACTGAGAACTGAGAGCTTAAGTCCAGAGACATCAATTATATGATTACAACGTAAGAGATAGAAGCAGGAGTTGACCACAGAGCATATCGAGCCTTCTCTGTCTTTGAATATGATCATGGCTAATCGTGGGCTTCAACTCAATTTCCTGCCCATCCCCCATATCCTTAAATCCCTTGAGACACCAAAAATCTGCCTATCCTAGCCTCAAATGTATTGACTGATGGAGCATTCACAACCCTCAGGGGTAGAGAATTCCAAAGATTTGCAGTCCTTTGAGTGAAGTAACTTCTCTTCATTAAAGGAGCAGGTCAGTGATTGGTGAATTCTAAGGTTTGTTTTTTTATCTCTAATCTGGAGCAAAAGATCAGGGAGATGTAAGTACTGTGTTAAACTTACAGTTTATCTCTTAAACTACTTGAAAAAACTGCAAATAATTACAGAATGGTGTTTGGTCCATGGTTAGGGAATGAGACGGCGATTGAGGCAGGCATGGGGATTCAGAAGGCAGCAACGGAGGAGTCTCTGTCCTTGTACTTGTCCTGATGTGGAGATGCCGGCGTTGGACTGGGGTAAACACAGTAAGAAGTTTAACAACACCAGGTTAAAGTCCAACAGGTTTATTTGGTAGCAAAAGCCACACAAGCTTTCGAGGCTCTGAGCCCCTTCTTCAGGTGAGTGGGAATTCTGTTCACAAACAGAACCTATAAAGACACAGACTCAATTTACATGAATAATGGTTGGAATGCGAATACTTACAACTAATCCAGTCTTTAAGAAACAAAACAATGGGAGTGGAGAGAGCATCAAGACAGGCTAAAAAGATGTGTATTGTCTCCAGACAAGACAGCCAGTGAAACTCTGCAGGTCCACGCAACTGTGGGAGTTACAAATAGTGTGACATAAACCCAATATCCCGGTTGAGGCCGTCCTTGTGTGTGCGGAACTTGGCTATCAGTTTCTGCTCAGCGACTCTGCGCTGTCGTGTGTCGCGAAGGCCGCCTTGGAGAACGCTTACCCGAATATCAGAGGCCGAATGCCCGTGACCGCTGAAGTGCTCCCCAACAGGAAGAGAACAGTCTTGCCTGGTGATTGTCGAGCGGTGTTCATTCATCCGTTGTCGCAGCGTCTGCATAGTTTCCCCAATGTACCATGCCTCGGGACATCCTTTCTTGCAGCGTATCAGGTAGACAACGTTGGCCGAGTTGCAAGAGTATGTACCGTGTACCTGGTGGATGGTGTTCTCATGTGAGATGATGGCATCTGTGTCGATGATCCGGCACGTCTTGCAGAGGTTGCTGTGGCAGGGTTGTGTGGTGTCTTGGTCACTGTTCTCCTGAAGGCTGGGTAGTTTGCTGCGGACAATGGTCTGTTTGAGGTTGCGCGGTTGTTTGAAGGCAAGAAGTGGGGGTGTGGGGATGGCCTTGGCGAGATGTTCGTCTTCATCAATGACATGTTGAAGGCTCCGGAGGAGATGCCGTAGCTTCTCCGCTCCGGGGAAGTACTGGACAACGAAGGGTACTCTGTCCACTGTGTCCCGTGTTTGTCTTCTGAGGAGGTCGGTGCGGTTTTTCGCTGTGGCGCGTTGGAACTGTTGATCAATGAGTCTAGCGCCATATCCTGTTCCGGAGCCTTCAACATGTCATTGATGAAGACGAACATCTCGCCAAGGCCATCCCCACACCCCCACTTCTTGCCTTCAAACAACCGCACAACCTCAAACAGACCATTGTCCGCAGCAAACTACCCAGCCTTCAGGAGAACAGTGACCAAGACACCACACAACCCTGCCACAGCAACCTCTGCAAGACGTGCCGGATCATCGACACAGATGCCATCATCTCACGTGAGAACACCATCCACCAGGTACACGGTACATACTCTTGCAACTCGGCCAACGTTGTCTACCTGATACGCTGCAAGAAAGGATGTCCCGAGGCATGGTACATTGGGGAAACTATGCAGACGCTGCGACAACGGATGAATGAACACCGCTCGACAATCACCAGGCAAGACTGTTCTCTTCCTGTTGGGGAGCACTTCAGCGGTCACGGGCATTCGGCCTCTGATATTCGGGTAAGCGTTCTCCAAGGCGGCCTTCGCGACACACGACAGCGCAGAGTCGCTGAGCAGAAACTGATAGCCAAGTTCCGCACACACAAGGACGGCCTCAACCGGGATATTGGGTTTATGTCACACTATTTGTAACTCCCACAGTTGCGTGGACCTGCAGAGTTTCACTGGCTGTCTTGTCTGGAGACAATACACATCTTTTTAGCCTGTCTTGATGCTCTCTCCACTCCCATTGTTTTGTTTCTTAAAGACTGGATTAGTTGTAAGTATTCGCATTCCAACCATTATTCTTGTACTTGTCCAACAGTTTTGAGGTTCTTGTAGTTTGTATGCATGTTCTTGTAGTCTGTATGCATGTACAAAAATAAAAATGCAAATAGGGTCAGAAAGACAAAATTACAGATTCTTTATCTGAATGCATTCAACATTTGTAACAATCTAGATAAATTGATAGCACAAAATGAAATACATGGGTATGACATGATAACCATTACAGAGACATGGCTGCAAGGTCACCAAGGCTGGGAACTGAATATCCATGGGCACTTGACATTTTGGAAAGATAGACGCTGTCAGACCTGCTGAGGTTTTTCAGCATTTTCTGTTTTTGAACTAAAATCACTTGTCAGACAAATTTCCCTGTGAAGAGTGTCTATTTAAAGTGTGTGGATTCCAAATGATTTCGCTTTGTCCTATTGTATTTCACTAAGCTCAAGATAGACTGAAATATGCCTTTATAGAGAAAGAGCTATTGTCACATTTTTGTATTTATTTTCTAGCCATGGATATTGTTGCTAATTATGAAATTGTCAAGTGATAAGACAAAGTATACAGATTTAACGACCGGAACTCTACTACCTCGCCCGTCATGGAATCGGAGGGGGCGAGGGACCGACAACGGAAATCTCCGTTGACCTCGGGTGGGAATTTCCAGTCTTGCCCGAGCGAAGACCGTAAAATCCCGCCCAATATCTTTCAGTAATTGTACAGAATGAATTCTCACCAATATAGTGTGCAAAATTGCTTTCAGTGCTAATTTCGTTATAATCAAAATGAAAACATGACATTTCCTTATGAAATCTGTCCATAAACATTATATTAGTGTCCCATACTGATAAGTGTTAGTTACGCAACCAAGCTGTCATAAGCACGTTGATATCACCCTCAATCATTCAACAGAGAGTACCTCGTAACAATTCCCCAATGATTTATTAGTGCCCCTTCTTTTTCTGTCTGCATCTTAGTTTAATTCATTACACTAACACTTACAGCAGTGCTAATTCCAGCACAGCTGGATAATGCTACCGACCGAGGTTATTTCCTTCAGAAAGTACCAAAGGAGCTCCAGGAAGCAATATCCCTGATTTTACTTTCCATTGATGCTTGTCCTAATGTAAAGAAAATAAAAATAATGATTTTACCACCCAGTTTCTGTCTTACTGCCATAAAAAAGAATTCAGGAGAGCCAAGTGCAAGTTAAGCCCACATTGCTCTGGTTATCAGATGAGGATGTTCAATTGTAAAGGAGGCTTTTAATATTACAACAACATTAATCAATAATTGGCTGTGTAGATTTTTTTTGCTTGCTGCAGTGTTCTGGTATTGACCAAATACTCGGATTTTTGGACAATTTTTAAATTCTCTAGTGTGCTACAGACATTTCTGCACATTTTGATCATTCATGTTTCTTGCAAAGAATAATATTGGCTAAAGCAATATCTTTCACAAAGCAATCAATAATTCGATGCAACTCCTCCAGCACTGAAAGTGAACAGGATGAGAGAACTCATCTGAACTGTGTTCTTTGTGCAAGCTGAGGCTTTGGAAAGTCACAGCATCGGCACATGTAACATGCAGCAAGCCAGGGACATTGTCTAAAGATCCTCATCTATTTCAGTAGAGTTTCATTTTGCCACCCAGATGTAACGCTGCCAGTACAGATTTGTCTGCCCATTATAGAATCTGTCACTGAATGTTGCCAGGAGAAGACTGCGTCTGTCGTGGGACCCATGGATTCATATCACACTGAGTTGTATTCTGAGCCACAATCATCAATCAGAAGAATTTCTTCATGCAGTGTGGCTTTGCATTTCTTCAGGGATCGCTACATTGAGGAGCATACAACCTCGCTGCTCTTACATCTGTGAAGGTTTGGAAGAGGTTTGGAGAAATCTGCTGAACAACTGCAACTAATCAGCACCTCCCAGGTGTCCTCGTGCAAATGGGCGAATTGGACAGTTGAAATTATCTATGGTACTGATCCACACCAATCCCGCGGCCTTCCAATTTTAACCCGCTCTTCAGAGGGACATTGACCAAAAACCAGTCGATCTTTCTTGAGATATGCAGATCAGATTGCAATCAAATCACCAGGGCATCAAGGCTTACTTTGTACGAGAGTAGTAGCTGATGGCCGGGATTTTATCAGCTCGTCCCACCCATCGATGGGTGGAGTTATTCTGTAAAATCGCGGGAGAACCGAGAAATCAGGATCACGCCCGATTTCTCGGCTCTCATGATCTTACGAGAGCCGGATTTCCAGCGAGGTCAGCCAGAAATGGGCAAGAGGCTGAATAGATGATTCAAATATATTATAATCTTAGGGGCATTGTCAGAGGATGGGGCCTATGGGGACAGGGCCTGTGGGGGTGGGGCCTGTGGGAACAGGCACTATGGGGCGGGGCTTATAGGAGGTGGGGATTATAGGGGGTAGGGTTTATATGGGCAGGGCTTTTAAGGGAAGGACCTGAAGGGGCGGCCCGATCTGAGAGGGGGAGACCACTGCTTGCGATCAGATTGAGGGGAGGAGGGCCAACTGCCACTCTGCATTGCAATCAGTGGGGGGGGGGGGGGGCGGCGGGGCGGGGGGGGGGAGGGAGAGGAGCCCTGCTGCCGTTTTGCATCATGATCAGTGGGGGAGAGGGGGGCATGAACTGTCTGGACGGCAGGGGGGACAGTGGGGGCTACATGGCCATATGGTGTGGGGCTCGTGACCAGCCACAGGCCCCCGTGATTGCAGGGGGGGAGTTTGTGAGACTGCCTGCAACAGCAGAGGCCTGACAACTCTCTCTCTGCCTGTCAGACCCATGCTGTTGGAGAAGAAGTCTGAACATGCACAATAGCTCCCTCTGCAGGCTGGATGGCAAATTAAGTAAGAGTTTTGACAACACCAGGTTAAAGTCCAACAGGTTTATTTGGTAGCAAATGCCATTTAGCTTTTGGAGCGCTGCTCCTTTGTCAGATGGAGTGGAAATCTGCTCTCAAACAGGGCACAGAGACACAAAATCAAGTTACAGAATACTGATTAGAATGCGAATCTCTACAGCCATCCAGGTCTTAAAGATACAGACAATGTGAGTGGAGGACCACCTCATGGCGAATTAAGCCCAGCAAACTGACTGCCGCAGCTTGAAATGATCTAGCCCATATTTTCAATCTCTGAATCCATGAAAATCCACCCAAAAAATGGATCAGGAACTATCCCACTTTCACGCTAGCTGGAGATTTAGAATCGTTCTCATAAAATTCCGCCGATCAGTCTGACCAGTTGGATGTTGTCTGAAGGTCAGAGTCCAGTTACACAGTGCGACTCCGTGAGTCCCTCCCTGCTGAATTATAGAAGTCAAAGTCTTTTGATAAGCCCATAGCAATTTCCCTTAGTCATATGATTGAATCCTGGCCTCTCCCCGAGTTCCAGTGCACTTGCTTCCTTCCACCTCCAAAACTCTTTATCCTTCTCCAAAGGCCGGCCCGTATTGGTCAGCGCTGCTTGCAGTTGCATGGGTGAACCGGTGACAGCGCGGACACTGCAGTTGGGAGCTGGACATCAAACGCACTTGAGCTAAGCAATAGCATACGGCAGACAAAAAAATAATTTGTCTCTGGAGATACTAATAGGAAAGTTGCATCTAAAATTGCACCCATGCGTGTGTCCATTTGGCCAATATTAATTTATTCTTCAAATTTCCTGCCAATCTCATTAGCATGCGCTGGAACATTAAAAATAGCTGTAAACAAGAATAAATTAGCACTAGCAAAGAGAGCCCAAGGAAATTGGGGAACTCACAACATACAGTTCTTCTTTAAATATGAAAATTAATGTTTCCAGTCATTTAGCTTTCATTCATGCGTGTTATTCATGCATATTAGGCACAGCACACTTAACAACGTGCAATCATGGAAGCCTTTCAATTTTTAATATAACTCATACTGCAGCTATTAACATACATTCAAAGAGTGCAGCATGGATCCTCATAGTGACAATTCTTAAAAATCCCTTAGAAAAAAATCAAAATCGAACTGCAGAGAAATTATTTTGTTTCCTGGTGCACCTAAAATGTTGACTTTAAATTTACACCTCTTTTGAAGCAGTGTAATTGCAACAAATTCTCATGTATGGCTCGATAACAATGAGCTGCGATGCATTTGTGTATACTATTCAATAAACCAGTGCAGAAAGGAAATTAGGCTGTCGCATAATTACGTGCATAACACATTCTCACCCAAGTTTGCTCAATCTTTTGGGATATGTTTTACGCCCCAATTACACATATCTCTGGGCAAATATCCCCGACTTTCACCTCAAGAGTTTACTCGGTCAGGTCAAAAACGACAGGTAGACTGCAAGAATCAGTAACAAACCAAGCCATGATTTACTAGTAAAGCTTTTCCAGCAACAACATGCCCACTTCTCATTTCAGAGAGATGCCCAAATCAGCAAATCAGAAGCATGATGGACTAGCTGCTAGCTGGTCACGGTGCCGATGGGTGGGGTGCACATGTACACTTCTGCAGGTTGATACACTTTTGCTTTCTTGGCTTACCAGCCACCACTCAATGCCAAGTATTCAATGAGTCTCAGGAGTGGCAAAATGGATCCCTGCCCTATACCTGCCTCCACCCTCCTGGCCCATCTTTTGTTCTTTGGTTTTTCCAGTAGCTTCAGTGTCCCTATAAAAAGCATGAGATGAAGGGGTTGAGCAGAAAATCAGTATCAATGTACTCTGACTTCTGGGGTGCTGCTGTGTGAGCCCCTCAACTTCAATGGGTGAAAGAAGAAACACTGGCCGCGATTCTCCCATCGCAACCCGCAACTTTTCTGGTGGGTTGAGGTGGGAGATGCGCGTTGCAGGCTTTGTACCGGGATTTGCACATGCGCCGGGAATGCATGCATATCTCCCAGAGCCGGCGAACAGTCGCAGGCCAGACCACGCTGGAAACCAGGGGGAGGAAGGCAGGTAAGTCATTTCAATCTTTTTTTAATATGTTTTAAATATGCTTAGCAGTTCATTATTGGGAACTTTCAGATCCCGATTGAATCTTCCACCCCGCCAGGTGTACTTCATTCCCATGGGGTTCAGACTAGCTCCCCACATTCGCAGAACTAGTGGGAGATCCCACCGGAATGAAGGGGGGGGCAATCGGGGCCCTCCAGGGGGTCGGACAGCAGGGGGTGGTGCCCCCGGGGCAAGGGCACCCTGGCAGTGCCAGCTTGTGCCACTGGCCAAGGGGCAAAGTGCCCATGCCCCAGTGGTACCTTGGCACTGCCCACCAGGCATCGGACAGTGCCAAGGGGATGGGGCTGATTGTGGGCGGGGCCTGGGGCAATCAGTGGGGTGGGGGATCCCGCTGCCGCTTTGCAGGCAGGATCAGTCTGGGATGGAGGGAGGGCAGCGATTGGGGCGGGCTGGGGGTGCGATGGTCTGCCGGGGGGGTGGGGGGGGCCTGCCTCCGGGGGGGTCTGACCCCGGGAGCGTCAGCGGGGGAGGGTCTGCCAGGGTGAGGGGGGGGGGGAATCGCCACTGTTGGGGGGGATGGGCTGTGCATCGGGGCGCTCCGGGACGGGGGTGTTAGGGCTGGCCCGGGGATTGTTGTGGGGGCCGTGATTGGACCATGGTGGGGGGGGGAGGTTTGCTGGAGGGGCAGCACTGCAGGGGTCCCGGGCTGACCAGCGATCAGGCTGGCCAACAAACGGGGAGACTGACAGATTGGGACCACTGCATATGCGCAGAGCACCAGAGCTGTCAGACTCCAGCGCGAATAGGCCCCGCCCCCCTGGGTTTTAATGATATTCACGACTGGGACCTCTGCAGTGCACAGAGTGCGGAGATTCAGGTGGGAAGCTGTACTGACAAAACAGTCAGGATTTAGAACAGTTTTCCCGCCAATTCAGCACTTTTGGGAGAATCACCCCCACTATTTCCATCATCGCCTACCCCTGTGGAGGAGGAATTTAAATTCCCCCATGATCCTCTCCACTATTCATCAGACAGTTATGAATTTTTAAAAATTGGTTGTACAAGTCCTTTCTCTCAGGAGGTGGGTTGACATTTTAAATCTGTTAATGCCACTGACAACCATTGATTTAAGGTCCTTTGCAAGTTTTGCAATGGGCTTCTGGGTTCCCGAAGTCTTGGAAAATCCAACAGCTGAAACAAAGTGACACAGCTTTGGGAAGAAGGCAAAAGCCTTTTCTCAACTGCTCTTGGGGTAGGAAGAACAGATGGGTTTCACCCCAGTTCCTGCCTCCCCGCTAAATTCCTCCCCATCAGACCCCCTCCCCCATATATAGTCCCTGTGAGTGAGGGATTGGACACCCCCAGGAGTGGACCAAATCACATAGTGTAACCCATCAGCATGCAGTGAAATCCAGACTTCCAGATCCCCTGTGGATCCCATTGGTCGGCCCCACCCCCTCTGCTGTCTGTCAGGTCAAAATTGAAAATTTGCACTAATAGAAAGTCAGGCTCTGACTGTGGATCGAGAAACAAGAATCCTCAATCTTGAGGTCCCGCATTAGTACCTCCTTCCCTAATGTGGGGCTGCCTGGAAGATAGAAATGTTAAAGGTTTGAGATTGGGTCTAACCAGACCTCGGTTGAGTTTAAAGTGGCTACTGCCAGATGTGTGATAAAAGTTGAGAAGAATGGCCACACAATTTACAACCTTTCTATTCTCCTCGAAATGTCAAAGGGAACAAAGACACATCTCCTGTACTAATCTTTCACACAAAGCTGGCCTTTCAAACAGTCACCTACTTTCAACTTTCACCACCAAACTTTTGATTGGTCCTATTCCCTGGACAGCTTCAGACTAACTGCTGACTTCAATACATCGAACGACACTGAAGTTACAAAATGAATGCAGACTATTAAAGCTAACCAGTCTGTGTCACTGTTTATCTTTCACATGAAGAAATGTTCTAATCATGTTTAAACACTCTGTTCCCATATCCTCAAGTTCTTTTTCTTCACATATCTGATCTAATCTTGAAACATGTCTTAATTTCTGCTTCAAACACTTGTCCTGGTAATGAGTTCTACAGCCTCATAATTCTATTTTTGAAGACGTTTCTCTCTGTATCTTTGACAGATCATTTTTCACCTCTCGGTTTCTCAAAACAGAGAGATGGATATTTACCGAGACAGGTTACATATGGATTTAAGGGGAGTGAGGTGGTGGGGGCGTTAGAGGAGGCAGGGCGCCGAGTTTCAGACAGAAAATCCAAAAGTTTAGATTTCATTACATGCTGTCGAGTTATAATATGCGGTGGAGTCCTAATCGGGGCGGGGGTGTCCAAGCCCTGACCACAGGTGGGCTGGGGGTGGGTGGGGGTGAGGGGTGAGATGGGGATATGGAGGGGTTAACGGGACCGAGGGTTGGGGTAAAACATTCCTGCTCTTCCTGGACCACAAGTACAGAAGTAAAACCATTTACCCTCTGCCCAAAGAAGTCCTGGCCAAGGAAACCCAGCGGCCCACTCTAAAACCTGAAAGTGGGAAAATATATGTCAGGGAAATAATAGAGATGCAGAGCTGGAAGTCATCAAAATGGATCTTACAAAACCAGAAGCTGCAGATGTTTCACTGAGGAATAGTCCATAGTTAAGTAAGCCTAAACAGCCAAAGATAAACAGCTTGGCCGAAACCCTGCCACCTTGCCTGCCCTGGAATCGGGGCGGGCGAGGTTCCCAGAATGGGAATCTCCGTGGGCCTCGGGCGGGATTTTACGATCTCACCCGAGTGAGGCCCACTCTTAAGTCAGAGGTTGCCAGCCTCACTAGTGTTTTTAAAATTCTAAACCACTTCCTGAGGGCAGGTTCATTGTCTGCCCCTTGTACTACTTTGGTAAAACATAAAAGCTGGTGAGTTGGAGATACTTTCCCAACTTTCCTGAAATTTGTCCCAATTTAGCTGTCTACACACACCCAATCCCACATGTCCACGTTAGTTAAAATCTCCTGCAAGTCTGCTTTTATCTACCTTGTCACATCCTCCTATTATTTGAAACATTTTTCTTCTATTACCCTGTAATCTGTTTTGCTTCAACAAAAATGACCTGTCATTACAAGTCTTTCTTCATGTTTGTATTTCCTCATTTCAGGCAGCATCCCAGTGGATCTCCATTATATCCCCTCAGATGTCATCATATTCTTCCCACAGAGTAAAATCCGACACTGCACTCAGTATTCTAACTCCACATTTACTGACATTGAATGCCGTCTGCCTTTCTTGGCCTTTTTTTCCCCCATCTTATCAATATCTAATCAATATCTCGATATCATATCAATATTTTTTAATGTCTCTTTAGAGTTTCCTTTGGTGTTCGAAGGAATACCATAGTTCATGATAAGAATTACAATAAAACACATGTTATAACTCCAAGCTGCTTTCAAAGCAGCAACAACCTGTACTGATCAGCACCTTCCTGAATTGGTTTTGTCTCTGTCTTGGCCCGAGGTATTTAGAGAAGCCAGGATGGGACATGTGCAGTGGGGAGGCGATGGCCGAATGGGATTATCAATAGATTATTAATCCAGAAACTCAGCTAATGCTCTGAGGACTCAGGTTCAAATCCTGCCACGGCAGATGGTGGAATTTGAATTCAATTAAAAAATATCTGGGATTACTAATGACCATGAAACCATTGTTGATTTTCAGAAGAACCCATCTGGTTCACCAGTGTCCTTTAGTGAAGGAAATCTGCCATCCTTACTTAGTCTGGCCTACATGTGACTCCAGAGCCACAGCAATGTGGTTGATTCTCAACTGTCCTCAGGCAACTAGGGATGGGCAATAAATGCTGGCCAGCCAGCTACGCCCAGGTCCCACAAATGAATAATTAAAAAAAGTTGTGTGGGTTAGGTTGATAGGCCATGATAAATTGTCCCTTAGTGTTAGAGGGATTAGCAGGGTAAATACGTGGGGTTATGGGGATAGGGCCTGGGTGGAATTGCTGTCAGTGCAGGCTCGATGGGCTGAATGGCCTCCTTCTGCACTGTATGGATTCTACGATTGTATGATTCTATGAAAAATGATCATAAAAATGAGTGCACCGAATAAACCGCTGTTGACAAAAGTTTCTTATTTTAGGGTCACGGAGTACTTGATATCTCCCAGGTAGGAGGTGATTGGAGAAAGTGGGAAAATATATGTCAGGGAAATAATAGAGATGCAGAGCTGGAAGTCATCAAAATGGATCTTACAAAACCAGAAGCTGCAGATGTTTCACTGAGGAATAGTCCATAGTTAAGTAAGCCTAAACAGCCAAAGATAAATAATTGTGGGGTGGGGGAAGGGTTGTGCGGTGAGGTGGGGGGGGGGGGGGGGGGGAGTGTGTAGTGAGTGCACTGTAGAACTGACTATGCAAAGGAAAGGAGAGAAGCCATTGTGAGATTTGTAGGTTATGGTGGGAGTGGGACCAGGCAAACATCCTCCTTAAGACTAAGAAATCTATGATTCTTCTTATTTGATACTAGAAATGAGGGTGGAGGGACAGGATAGCAGGATTTTAGGTGACTACATGGTCCATGCTCTCCAGGATGGTCCTGAACCAGTTTGATAGTTTGGCTGAGGAGAGTTAGGCGCAAAAGTGATGCAAACATAACTATGTATTGCCCAAAATATAATAATGATTTTACCTTTTTCATTTAATACTTTAAAGGTGGTAGCGATCATATATAGATGCAAAACCAATTTATTGGATTAATATTGCCACGGAGATTGAATAATTTAAAAGTAATTTTCCAGTTCATTCTACAGAAAAGGTCAAAAAAGAATAATACCCTGAATACATTTTGTCAAAAGAATCAGCAGCGTCAGTTGCTGCAGCGATTGTAATTTTGGAAGGATATATTTTTAAAATGAAAGAGCCAAACAGTAAATCTTCTGGCTGTCTTTATAACTTGGAGCTTTTCCTTAGCTACTTTGTCTGCAGCTGGTTTCCCTAGTCTGTACATGAGGCTACATTGGCAAATTATTTAGTCAAATATACCTAGGAGTGTGAAGGAAAATTAAAGAGGAGTTCATGAGATAAAACACCACAGAGGATTGTTTTCATTGGATCTGTCGCAAGTTCAAAGTGCAGTGCTTTGTAATGATTCCACTGACAAACTAATGGATTTCTATCATCCTCCAGCCACCTGTGTTTATTTTGATTTCCCTTCATGGTTGACTGCACCTCAAGTACCTCATTGATCCTTTCCGCAATGTTGACCGAGTCTAATCCCGATTGACAGCCTGTGAATTCACTCCCTCTTTTACAAACTCTTCAAAGAGGGAGTTAAACCACAGACTGTCAATTACGATTAGATTCTGTCTACATTGCAGCTGATAAATCAGTACTCCATCATGTTGAACACTGCTTGGAGGAAGCACTGAGGGGAGCAAGGGGACAGAATGTACTCAGGGTGGGGGACTTCATTGTTCATCACCACAAGTGGCTCAGTAGTACCACCACAGACCAAGCTGGCCGGGTCATAAAGGACATAACTGATAGACTGGGACTGCAGCAGGTGGTGAGGGAACCAACAAAAGGGGGAAACATACTTGACCTCATCCTCACCAAGCTGCCTGCCACGGTTGCATCTGTCCATGATAGTATCAGTAAGAGTGACCACTGCACAGACCTTGTGGAGACAAAGTTCCATTTCACATTGAGAATAGCCTCCATCGTGTTGTGTGGCACTACCATGTTGCTGAATGGGACAGACTTCGAACAGATCCAGCAGCTCAAAACTGGACATCCATGAGGTGCTGTGGGCCATCAGAAGCAGCAGTATTGTACTCAACCACAATCTGTAATCACGTGCCTCACATATCTCCCACCCTGCCATTATTACCAAGCCAGGGGATCAGCCCTGGTTGAATGTACAGTGCAGGAGGGCCATGCCAGGAGCAACACCAGGCATACCTAAAAATAAGGTGTCAACCTGACGAAGCTACAAACACAGGACTACTTGCATGTCAAACTGCATGCTGCCACATCCAGTCCTGTTGGCTGACAAGTGGCAAGTAACCTTTGCACCATACGAGTGCCAGGCAATTACCATCTTCAACGAGAGAGCATCTAACCATTGTCCCTTGACATTCAATGGCATTACCATCACTGAATAACCCATTATCAACAACCTGGCTGTTACCATTGACCAGAAACTGAACTGAACTAGCCATATAAATGCTGTAGCTGCAAGAGCAGTCAAAGGCTAGGAGTCCTATGGCGAGTAACTCACCTCCTGACTCCACAAAGCCTGATGAAGGAGCTGTGCTCCAAAAGCTCGTGATACCAAATAAACCTGGTGTTGTGAGACTTCTTACTGTGCCCACCCCAGTCCAAAGCCTGTCCACCATCTATCTATAAGGCACAAGTCAGGATTGCCTGGATGAGTGCAGCTCCAACAACACTCAAGAAGCTTGACATCATGCAGGATAAAGCAGCCCACTTGATTGTTACTCTTTCAACAAACATTCAATCCCTTCACCACCGATGAACAGTGGCAACCGTGTGCACCATCTACAAGATGCACTGCAGAAACTCACCAAAGTCCCTTGGGCAGCAGCTTCCAAACCCACGATCACTACCATCGACAAGGACAAGAGCAGCAGATACTTGGGAATACGACCACCTGGATTTTCCCCTCCAAGTCACTCACCATCCTTATATTGGAAATATATCACCATTCCTTGATTGTCGTTGGGTCAAAATCCTGGAACATACCCCCAAACAACACTGCGATTGTACCTACATCTCAGAGACTGCAGCGATTCAAGAAGGCAGCACACCACTACATTATCAAGGGCAACCAGAGATGGGCAATAAAGCTGGCGCAGCCAGCAATGCCCACAGACCATTTTTTTAAAATTGTGCCCCTTGATACGAATTCATCATAGCTATTGCTACAACTATTATCTGCCTGTTCTCACTTATGGATTATGGATTGCTAGGTAAAATACAACTAACTCTCTTACTGGACCCACCAAATTGCACATATTTGTACTTTAGCATGATTGCACATTGTGTGACAGCGCACTCTCTGAAGGGATTAGATTCTCTGAGGAATCATCCTCAAGCACGTCCAGTGACTCTTGCTGTAGATGCGAAGGCTCTGAAAGATAAAAGGAAAGGGATATGAATTAATTATAGCAAAGTAATGATCTTGATAATCACCCTAATCAATCTTCTCATAGTGCAATCATTGATGAAATAAAGTCATGATATGTCAAAGATATTTGTAATTTAGTTGTCAGCTATCTGTAAGCTACAGTTTCTTCATTTCATAGCATCATGCAGTGCAGAAGGAGGCCATTCGGCCCATCGACCACAATCTGCACCGACCACAATCCGCCCAGACCCTATCCCCATAATCCCAGGCATTTACCCCAACTAGTCCGCCTGACACTAGGGTCAATTTAACATGGCCAATCAACCTAACACGCATATCTTTGGACTGTGGGAGGAAACCGGAGCACCCGGAGGAAACCCACGCAGACATGGGGAGAATGAGCAAACTCCACACAGACAGTGACCCAAGCCGAGAATCGAACCTGGGTCCCTGGCGCTGAGAGGCAGCAGTGCTAATGACTGTGCCACCATGCCACTCAATTTCTTATTGAGAGAGATGTCGATTTATTTCCATGACATCCTCTCTGTATTTGTGAGCTGGTGGTCCATTTCCCTCGCCTTTTGTGCTCTTTCTCCCTACAAGGGGCAAAAGCAGCACACCTATCAGTGAAGAAAGGTCACTTATTCACCCAATGAATGTTGCGTACTTGGTAAGACTGACTATAGGGCAGTAACATCACATTGCATAAGAACTGGAATGGGTGACATTGGATATATGGGAATGTGAGGAAGTTAATGAGAAAGTTGGGTACTATTGGGATTTGAGGGGGTGTGAAGAGTGACGGGATGGAGTACCCTTGGTAAAACATAGTGAAAGGCGGGTGCAAAGGGTTGGGATGTGGGTAAATCAGCAACTACACAACATTTACTGCTTTTGAGCTGGTTTCTGTCCTGAATCCAAAACAAGGGTGTAATGCTACTGCTGCTCTCCTCCTCACTACCTCCAAGCATTCCAAGGCTTCTTTGCTGAGGAATGGTATGTCCTTCCAGCTCCTGAAAGTGCCCAATAATAATTAGAGGTGTGCATCAATAAAACTGCATACTGCTCTTGTGCTTTGTCCATCCATCATGAAAACCTTCTAAACAAGAACAGAGAATGCTGGAAAAGCTCTGCAGGTCTGGCAACATCTGTAGGGAGAGAAAACAGAGCTAACATTTCAAGCCCATTTGACTCTTCATCACAACTAAAGAAATGTGTTGGGTTTTAAACTGTAACTGGGAGAGATTGCAACAAGATGTAGCAACCTTAAGAACAAGAGGCAAATGGCCGAGTGTGGTGTTGGGAGTAGAGGGTGGGTTAGGAAGAGATGGAGGGTGGTGGGTGGAAGGGGAGGGGAGAAGGGAGGATTTTTGCATTGAGGCAGTAAATATGAGATGTTAAAATAAGGGTTTAAGGTCGAGGAGGAAAGTCACAGTCTAAAGTTGTTGAACTCAATGGTGAGTGCTGAAGGCTGTAACATGCCCAATCAGAAAGTTAACTCTATTTTCTCTCCTTGCAGATGGCGTCAGACCTGTTGAATTTTTCCAGTGTTCTCTGTTCTTGTTTCAGATTCCAGTATCTGCAGTATTTTGCTTATATAAATGCCTCCTTGTTCCTCCAAATTCTATTTCTGTATTTCCCTTTCAATAAAGTTAAGATGATGCTATGTGAGTGTATGACCTGCTCACTATACAAATTGCAGGCCTGAAACACGGAAGTCAAAATGTATAAATGCCTCAGTCAAGTTGAAAGTGGGGAATCCAACAAGTTGGCTTGACTACAATGTATTGTCCATACAATTCTAACCCAACCGAACTCTGAAGTCATCTTCACATTTAAAGCAAGGCCCGAGTCAGTTATGTTGGCAAATAAGGCAGTCAATTTGTACATAACCTGCTTGTTTGGACACCACTAAGATGATGGCAGATAATCATTTTGTTGACTTTGGTTGAGGAATAGACATTGGCCAGAGTATAAGGAGAATTCCTTTCACTTCTACATGATAGTTTCATGAGAGCTTTGCACACTGGCAGATCTTGATTTAGAATGTTTTCCAAAAGACAGCGTTCTCCATGACATTATACTCCTTCAGTATTTAATTGATTACGAAATATGATTCTAAAATGTGTGCTCACATTCTCGAATAGGCTTGGCATTCTAACTCCAAGGCACGAGTGCTACCCCTGAGCCAAGTTGGCATTTGAAACAGCAGAGTTCAGAAGTAGTTTAATTTTATTGGCTATGTGGATCACTGCACCTGAAATCTTGATATGTGCACTCAGTGAGAGGAATACTTCACAAGGAGCATAAATTCATTATAGTTCTGCTTTCTTATGCAATCCAACCAATACCTTCTGCTATTTCTAACCTTGAGCAGCTCACTGTTTCACCATTTTTGGAATGTGTACAAGTTGGGTCCTTCACCTTCAGATGAGTACTAAGGCATTGGGAAGATTTCGGAGAATAGTGGGAAAGATTGAAGTTCTGAAAATCACATGACCCTCTGATGCACTGCCATTGGCGGTCAGGCAGAAGTAGCGGAACATCCATACTACCACCCAGACTTGCTGAGTTCCAGCCTTCAATAGAATTATCCAAGGAATCTTGTTTGGATCAGAGCCCCATTCTCCAGAAACCTGTCTTCCCGTGTCAGCGGAGACATGGCACTGTGGGAAAGGATTCCCAGTTCTGGACATCCTTAAGCGCTGGCCAGGAATGCGGTGAAACATTCACACACTGCAAGGAAGTAGGCATATTGGTCTTCTGGCTGAAAGAAGTGGAGTTCAACTGTGTATCTGACCCAGCTTCATCCAGGAGATTCATTTGATCTTATTTTAAGTGCAGTTGGGGCAACATTTTGGAAGTTCGTTGTAATTTGATCAGGCAAGTGATATTAACTTAAAGAAAACACATTTCCACTAAAATGCTGTTTCTAAATTAGATTTAGGAATTATTGCCTCAAAGCAAAAAGTCCCCCTTCTCCCCCTCCTCCACACCCCACCCCCTCCCTGACCACACCAAGCCATTTGTCTCTTGTTCTTAAGGTTCTTAAGAAATGTCTGCTCTTTCCAGAAGATAGTGATGAACAGTGGGACATAAAGCAATATTATTTTGTAAACCACATCAGATAATCACACCATTATTTGACAGATCGAAATTTCTTTCCCTTTTCATTTTCCTTTCATTTGCTTGGCAGTCAGTTCAATGAAGAGGGGAATGTGTCCACGTTTCCTCGCAGTGAAAGGAATAGGGAATCTATCACTGTCTCCCAGCAATCTAGCAAGTAGGGAAAGTGCCAGAGTTGGAGTGTGAATGCGTCAAAGTTGAGGAGGAAATTTGATGTTTCTCCTGCTGGTTTAGTCGGAACGTATTATATTTCCTGGCAATTGAATGAGCAAGGACTGAGTTTCCCGCAGTGTATCTAGATTCCTGATGGTCTATTACCGCAGGGAATATATTGAGTTTCCTGGCAGTTTCATCGGCAGGGAATACATTTGCATTTCCTGGTAGGCTATGTGGGTAGGGTATATTTCCAACTTTTATCAGGTTGTCAAATGGATACCTGAAGAAAGGATTCCCCTTTATAGAATCATAGAATCCCTACAGTGCAGAAGGAGGCCATTCGGCCTATCGAGTCTGCACCGACCACAATCCCATCCAGACTCTATTCCCTTAACCCCACATATTTACTCTACTAATCCCCCTGACACCAGGGTCAATTTAGCATGTCCAATCCACCTAACCCGCACACCTTTGAACCGTGGGAGGAAACTGGAGCACCCGGAGGAAACCCACACAGACACGGGGAGAATGTGCAAATTCCACACAGACAGTGGCCTGAGGCCGGAATTGAACCCTTATCCCTGACGCTGTGAGGCAGCAGTGCTAACTACTGTGCCGCCTCTATCAAATTGATAGTCTTCAGAAGAGGTTTCTTCAGGCTTTCCTGACAGACCAATGATGAAGGGAATGGCCAAGTGTTTTACTAGCATTCGCATTGGTGGTGTTAAAAACAATGGGCCTTTCCTTAATATTGGAGATTTTGAATATGGAGGAGTTTAATTGCCTCGCTCCTCCTCAGCCTATTTGAAGGTTGGGGGCATGTAAAATACATCTGGTGGCCTGTTCACCCCCACCACCTCCCCCACCCTCCCCCCGCCCTCCACCAGTCCCCCCTTACCTGTTCCCCATATTAGGAGAGGTCAGGGAAGGGCCGTCAGGCCCACCCTGAGATCTCCTGAGGCTCTCAAGCCACTTACAGACTGCATTCCCCCTCCAGCACAATCTTTTGGCCTGCAAGGGAAAGTGGAGGGCAGCTCAGCACCTATGACAACGTGGGATACTGTTGGGCAGCAGGGGTGAGGGAGAGAAACTCACTTTGAGGAGCCCCTTGCACTCATTAGGGAACCGTCTCCTCCAAGATGATACGCTGCGACTTTTAAGCCACGCACACACATACACACACACACACATGTGCTCACACACACACGTCCTCACACACACGTGCTCACACACACACGTCCTCACACACACGTGCTCACACACACACGTCCTCACACACACACGTGCTCACATACACGTGCGCACACCCAACTTCACGGCCCTCCCTTCCCTCTCCGATACGGTCTTGCAGCCATGTGTCTGCTACTCATCTCCACTTTGATGGCAATCAAATTAGCCAGCAGCTCTCAAGAGCAGGACTTGCTGTCCCCAAGTGGCAGAAGTCCCGCTCTTAACAAATTAAGACCACCGCAGACCATCAAAAATCAGTTAGCCGGAAACTGTCTGGATTGAAGTTATAACATTTTCAGGATCACCTCAGGTCCCTGGAAACAGGTATGACACATAAGATGGGATTTAAAGTGAATAAATTCACTTGCCAATGTCAAACAGCATGGCTGAATTAGGAACCTGGGGAGAAAAGGTTTTCCTGCTGATAATTTGAGTGAAAAGTCTCAGGCTGAATGCTAAATGGGGAATCCTGTTTTCCACCCATGCCATGCTTTTCATTAAAATGATGAACAGAGAAAGAATTGCCCTGAAGGTGAAATTTCATATAATTTACATTGACACACTTACATAGTACACAGCTTCACAATTCAATAGCATGAAGACAAATGATAGTGAGAAAGGAGAATGAGAAGTGACACAGTCCAGGTATTTAAATTACTGAAGATTCTAAATAACACAGATGTAACCTAAATTACTTAACTTAGACAATGATTGTGGTGCTAAAGTGCAAGAATATAAATTGGGTAAGCTTCAAGCAGAATTAGAGATTAGAAGGATTTCTGCATTTTCACTTAATTGCCATCAGAGGTCAGACTGAGGTTCTGCCGGGTCCCTTCGTTTAAAAGGTGCCTGTGGTCATTTGCCTCACTCTGACTGATTGGTTCAGGACAATCTAGGAAGATCTGTGCGCATTGTAGTAAAATGAAGGGACTGGATAAAGCGAGTGATTCTTTTTCTCATTTGATATTTATATTTTGTTAAACTCTACAATCTCTCTAAATTCATATTGACATGAAGACACTTGGCAACCATGGCTTAAAGCTGTTGCAAAAAACCAGCGGGGGTGGGGGGTGGTGGGGTGGGGGGGCGGGGGGAGGGATATATGCAGCTCAGATTACTTTGTGCACATTTTCTCCTGGTATTGAGCACCGTATTATCTGCCAGTCACCTTCAATTATTCATGCAGCAAATAATTGAAGTAAATAATACAATTACGCATATTACATCATGCTGCGAGATAATACTGCATATTATTAATAATAAATATATATCAGTAAGTATGCTGCTTGGAAGTATTTAATAGAGGCGTTTGTTAGGTGACATGTTGGTGCCCTATTGTGTAGGGATAAGCAGTGATAAAAGTGCTACTGTTCTCCACTCTGCTGTGCATCTCTTTGTAGTGCACCTCCCTGCTGGTCCCAATCCAGCACAATGGTGCTGCTGAGGTTGTCTTCCTTAACAAGTGTCCTCTCAAAAAGCTTCCCTGTGCCCTCCCCTCACTCCCCTCCCCCTCACTCCCCCCCTCCCCCTCTCCCACTTTCCTCCCCCCTTCCTCCCCCTCCTCATCCTCCTCCCATTCTGCTGATGTCTGTTTGGCTCCTAACTCTCACTCACCTGATGAAGGGGCAGCGCTCTGAAAGCTAGTGGCTTTTGCTACCAAATAAACCTGTTGGACTTTAACCCTGGTGTTGTGAGACTTCTTACTGTGCTTACCCTAGTCCAATGCCGACATCTCCACATCATGGCTCCTAACTTCTCAGATCTCTCTATGCTAAGAGCTCTCTGCAAAGCCAATAGAAAAGCAATTATAAGCATTGAGACTTTATTGAGATTGGTTAAATCTGAACTTTAGGGACCACCAGGAAGTGCAGCTGGGCGAGTTTCCCAAGCCCCGGGTAGCTTCTGTTGGAAGCATTAAATTCAAGTGCCACATGTTAATAATGGTAACTGTTGTGCTAATTGCTGGCCTGCCTGTCTTCATGACTGCGCTGCCTCCACTCAGCTGGGTCAAACGCCCAGAGCTTGCTGCTTCAGGGAACTGCACTTCCATTTTCCACAATATTTCCTTTTCAATTGGCCTCAAACCACCTGTTTTTGTGGGTTTAGAATCCCTACCTGATAACTCCAAAAAAAAGTGAGAAAATTGAATTGGTTTCTAATATTCAAGTTTACAAGTGGTAGGAAGATGCAGAAATGTGCTTTTAAAATGTGGCTGATTTCCTTTGATTACTATTTGTAGAGAAGCTTCAGGGCAAGCAAAGAGAAAGACTGTAGAATAGTATGTACAGCAATATGTAACTTGGTGTGGAATAGTACGCTTAAGTCTATTTATTAGTGTCACAAATGGAAACACTACAATGAAGTTACTGTGAAAAATCCCCTAGTCGCCACACTCCGGCGCCTGTTTGGGCACACTGAGGGAGAATTTAGCACGGCCAAGCCACCTAACCAGCACATCTTTCGGACTGTGGGAGGAAACTGGAGCACCCGGAGAAAGCCCACGCAGATACGGGGAGAACATGCAGACTCCGCACAATCACCCAAGCCAGGAATTGAACCCGAGTCCCTGACGCTATGAGGCAGCAGTGCCAACCACTGTGCCACCGTGCCACCCATTACATGATGTACAGCAACATGTAAGTTTGTGTGGAATAGTATGTACAGCAACATGTAACATGTGGAATAGCATGTAAGTGATATTGTAAGTGTTTATATTAAATAAAGTATACATTACAACAGAATGTTGCGAGAAGTCAACTGTTTACTGACTCATACACTGGTGTAATGATTTTAACTTGAACCCAAAACACTTGGACCTGCATTTTGCTGTTCGGATGCATTGACAGCATGTTGGGGTGGCGGAGTGTGGTGGGTTAGTGAGGGAATTCCAATGCAAGTGGGAAATGAGAAGATACAGTGAAATCATGATGGGTGGAATTTTCCCAACCCGCTTGCCACAGGAATTGTACCAGGCAGGACAGAAAATTTGGCGGTCCTTCCAAAGGTCCGTTGACCTCGGGTGGGAATTTCAGGCCTTGGCGCAAGCGTAGCCAGAAAATCCCACCTGATGAGTCAAAATCGAATGACACAAAATTCCTTTTATGCTAAAGTCATCAACTAATCTCTCCTGTAGAATAGCAAATCCTGTAGACTATAGCTGAAATTCTGCAGTGTTCCTCAGTTGTCGAATGGCTTCTTTTTAGTTTTGTTCTCGGCTGGGTTGTCTCCACTCTGAACCAGATGCAGTGTTGAAGAATGGAATTGTGAGCATTCGAGTCAAATGCGTAGCCTTTAAGGTGTTCTCTCCAGCGAGCACTGACTGACTCCCTGATCTTGATGAGTTCCCCTCTATGTTTGGTTCTCAGTGGGGTGGGCTCTTGAATTCCGGTGCCATTGATTGTCTTGACAGCATTGAAGAAACTGCACATGTTGTTGATGTTCACGAGTAGTTGGGTCTCCCGTACTCTTTCTATCCACCATTTATTCTTTATATCATGGGTTTTATTCTATACCATTGCCTCAAATCATTTGAAGACATTCGCTTTCCTCTTGGAAGCATGGTGACATTCCTAGTCTGTGAAAACTTTACACTTATGCCCAACTAGGTCCTTTTGATTTGATTTGATTCATTATTGTCACATGTGGTAGTATACAGTGAAAAGTATTGTTTCTTGCGCGCTATGCAGACAAAGCATACTGTTCATAGAGAAGGAAAGGAGAGAGTGCAGAGTGTAGTATTACAGTCATAGCTAAGGTGTAGAGAAAGATCAACTTAATGTGAGATAAGTCCTTTCAAGTCTGATGTCACCAGGGAAGGAGCTGTCCTTGAGTCGGTTGGTACGTGACCTCAGACTTTTGTATCTTTTTCCTGATGGAAGAAGGTGGAAGAGAGAATGTCCGGGGTGCATGGGATCATTAATTATGCTGGCTGCTTTTCCAAGGCAGCGGGAAGTGTAGACAGAGTCAATGGATGGGAGGCTGCTTTGGGTGATGCCCTCTATTTCTTGGGTGCTTTTTGTCAAACTAGTCACAATAGAGAGCCAAGAATTCTTTGCAGGTGATCAGAAGACATAAATATTAGAGAACAAAGTCAATTTTGTGTAGGCTATAAAGGAATGACCTTTCAACTATTTAGCAAAGGCACTCAGCTAAATGGGCTTACAATGATAGGGAGAGTATTTTGCATAAAGGTGATCTGTTACTTTTATATATTACAGTGCATCAATTTGTGTTGTATTCACAAACGTATGTGGAGAAACTTAGTTTGA
This sequence comes from Mustelus asterias, assembly GCF_964213995.1. Classification (NCBI taxonomy): domain Eukaryota; kingdom Metazoa; phylum Chordata; class Chondrichthyes; order Carcharhiniformes; family Triakidae; genus Mustelus; species Mustelus asterias. The sequence goes on from NC_135810.1 coordinate 81,402,672, forward strand.
ACAAAAGGAGCAATTTTCAGCTGCATCAAACATGATGCCTGATCTTTGTGGTAATATATGTTTGACTGTATGGATAACGCAGTGTGTATCAACTGAACTCACTTGACAAAAGGGGCACTGTTTCCATTTTGTATTTTCAGAATTGTTGTGAACAGAAGGAGTTTAATTTAAACATCTCTGATTTCTCCCCTCACCACCCATCCGTGAACAAAAAATCTTTTGATTTTTAATTCCCCCTTTTTAAGTGATGACACATTTCAAACCTTTCAGTTTTGGTGGGGTCCATTTTCTATTAATAACCCCACAGCAAACTCTAGTTAGGGTAACCTCAAAGGGTTACTTTATTTTCACACACTCAAAGTGCAGGGGAGGGTGGGTGCCACTATGTAGCCCCTGTTGCATTCATACAGCAATCCCTCTGTTAGATAGAGGGAGAGAGATTCAGACGGCAAAACCACAGAATAAACAACTATTGTTTCGCTTGGGTCCAGAGTCCAGAGTCAAAGTCCAATTTTGCACAGAGGTAGACAGGTTGAAAACTGATGCTGGATAATTCACTTTTCCAGTAGAGATGACATGCACAATGGGATAGGCACATAGGGATTAATTAGTCTTTAATGTAATAGTTTAGAAGGTCGGATATCCCAGTAGAAACATTGCAGAATCATAGAATAGAATCACAGAATCCCTACAGTGCAGAAGGAGGCCATTCAGCCCATCAAGTCTGTGCTGAGTCTCGCAAAGGGCATCTTACCCAGGCCCACAACCCGCCCTATCCCCGTAACCTGCACATTTACCACTGCTCATTTACCTAACATACACATCTTTGAACACGAAGGGGCAATTTAGCATGGCCAATTCACCTAACCTGCACATCTCTGGACAGTGGGAGGAAACCAGAGCATCCAGATTATGCAGGTCGGTGTGCAACCGTGGGCAATGCGCACCCTTGAGCCATTGCTATGTGTGCAACTGCAGCATCCGTGACAGGCATGTGTTGCTGGTCTGTGTCACAGGGCAGGGACAGATTGCAAATCAGCACCAGATGTGTGTCCAGTGGGAGCAGATCCCACGCAGTCCATGTCTGAACCTCTGCACCCCGGCCTGGAGCAGCAGCTGCTTCATCAGTCAGCACATGATACACTCCTCCCCCATCCCGGAACACCAGCACTTAGTAGAGTCCCTGACCACACCCCGCGGCAAGACAATGGAGGGTGAGCGGGAGCCCTCGAGGCTGCCTCCCACACTATGCTACAGCGCTGCCCGGGAGGGGAGAGGGGAAAGCCAGAGCCCTTGAGGGTGCCTCCCACATTGCGTTACAGCGCTGTCCGGGGGAGGGGGGGGGGGGGCGGTGGGGGTGGGAGTGGGGGGGAGGGGGGTGAGTCAGACTCCCTGATGGAACCTCACCCAGAGAGCTCTGAGCAAATAGAAGGAAATCCCCCGCGCTCCGCTACCAGTATTGACCTCCTTACGCCAGTTCAAGGCTGCCACGCCAGGTTGAGACTTTTAAATACCTATTCTGATTTGCGCCAAAGTTACATCACGCCAAAGAGGTGGGAGACGCAGACGTGGACAGAGATTGTCTTATGGATCCCGATAATTGCATGTTAAAATATGTAAAGTCGTTCAAATCAGTTGCCCGCTGGTTTTTTACGGGTTCCTGGCAGCTTCATTTTTCTCCAGTTGGGAGATGCGACGGGGTCGTAAAAACTCATGGGGAACCCGTGAAATGGCCGACATGCGCATCTCCCAGCCCAACCCGCCAGAAAGGTTGTGGGTCGCAATGGGAGAATCGCCCCCCTCAAACTCGGGCCAGGCTTTATGAAGACTGACAGAAATAAATTTCAATGATTTCATCTTTTTTCCCATTATTGACTTCTGGAATAAAATGCTGCATGAACTGTTGTAATTGGAAATAAGAGCTTCGCAAACATTCTTACACAATACATATACAATAGCCCCGCCCCCTGTCATATTATATCAAGACATTATTCTAAATGAATACATCGGACATGGTATAACTGCGGTGTTCATGTACAAGAATGAATTTCTCTGATGCCACTGACACAAACCAAGCCATTTTCCATTTACAGTGTTAATCTCTATAAAATAGCAAAGGAACATGTATCACTTCCAGGCACTGCAACAACTGCATCTCATAGTACTATTGCAGAGTTCGCCCAACCCATTAAATCTCCTCAGGAAAGATTCGGCAATGTTTTTCCTTCCACCCAAAAGCAGATGAGCTAAACTCTGCTCCTGAATTATTCATGCTTTATCAGCAATTTTCCTTTACTGAGCTCAGCCGAGATTGAAAATGCCCAGAGGAGAAGTAGAAATCTAAGGCTATATCCATAAAATGTGGACGACAGATAGGTAGGTCTAACGAAACCTGTCTCCCTAGGGTGGTCAGTTTTCTAAGTTTACAATTCACAGGCTAACAATGAAAAAGGCATCCATAAAACCACTCAACTTGGACAAAGTTGCTATTGATTGGCATTTAAGATATCCAAGGAATCTTGGGGAATATTGACACCTGTTTACAAATCATTTCACTGTAGTTCTAACCTGGTGCTTGAACCTTAGTGAGCCAAAAACATTAATTGAAATATTAGAGGCAAGTTGAATTATACCGCACTGCATACTCTGAATTTTAAAATCACTGTTTTTAAATAGCACTGGTGGACTTAAGATAATAAACATTTTTTCATAATGACTTACAGAATAATGCCTGTAGATTTGTATGGTATGCGTTTTCTTTTAACTGTTGCATACAACCCATTTAAACTCCTGAAGAAAGATTCTGCACAATTCCCCTTCTCTCAGATAACTTTATGAAAGAGTAAGTAAACTGACTAATAATTTTAGTGGATGCAACTAATTTTTACTTTAATCATGATTACTTTGTCATCTTTTTAACCCTTCAGCCTCTCATCCTCTTCATTTCCTGATCTACTTCCATCAGACCAACTGTTGGCTCTCCGAATCATTGGAGACCAGACACACAACTGAAGAGGTGCATCGGGGCCCTATCCAGGTCCTGAGACATAGACCTCAGTGAGAATCACCCAGGAAGTTTAAACATCCAACAGACAATTTGCCTTTGCCCCAGGATCCTCCCCTAATGTCTCTAACTCTGGGTCAGAGTCGAAGAATTGGGACAGCTCCATGGGACTTAACTGGAGAGTTACCCGAGAAAAGTTGGACAGATCTGATTGAAACGTATAAAATTCTAACAGAGCTGGACAGACTAGATGCAGGGAGATGGTTTCCCTGGTTGGGGAATCTAGAATCGGAACCCACAATCTCAGGATATGGGGCAGCCATACAGAGCAACATGCTTCGATTCCTGGCCTGAGTCACTGTCTGTGCGGAGTCTGCACGTTCTCCCTGTGTCTGCATGGGTTTCCTCCGGGTGCTCTGGTTTCCTCCCACAGTCCGAAAGACGTGCTAATGAGGTGAATTGGCCATGCTAAATGCTCACCCAGCGTACCCGAACAGGCGCCAGAGTGTGGTGACTAGGTGATTTTCACAATAACTTCATTACAGTGTTAATGTGAGCCGACTTGTGACACTAATAAATAAACTTTGAAAAAAAACTTGGCCCATTTAGGACATAAATGATGAAAAGTTTCTTCACTTAAAGGGTGGTGAACCTGTGGAATTCTCTGACACAGAAAGCTGTGGAAGCCAAGTCATGGAATGTATTCAAGATGGAGATAGATAATATTTTAGAATTTATGTTATTAAGGGTTATGTGGAGAAAGCGGGAATGTGGAATTGAGAATGAGAATCAGCCATGATCAGATTGAATGGTGGAGCAGGTTTGAAGGGCCAAATGGCCTACTCCTACTCCTAGTTTCTATGTTTAACATCTTCTGCCAGCTGAACCAGGTCGAGAGCTACACCGGCAGCTCTACTGCTGAGGGGAAAAGGGCTGGTTTTGTGCAATGCATATAACTTCTGTGACCAGAGTGTCACTGCACTTAATGGCTCTTGAATCATTCCAAAGACCGGGAGTTGGATTTCTCCTGCAGTGTAGAGTGGGGTGTCCATGGTTCACAGCCATACACTTGGAGCCCCAGTCCTTCATGGTGCCAGAATCTAACTCGAAACTAGGTAACTGGTTAGACGGCCATTTACTGAGGTGTTCATGTTCCTGAAGGAGGAGCCACATCATCTAAAGAAGGGCTGTCTGTCTTCTGGTCAGTGACCTTGACATTGTGGATAATTCTCGGATTGTCTGCATGTTGTGGAGGGCAGGACTGGCATAGACTGCTAAAGAGCCCTTGCTTGCGACAGTGGAAGCAGATAACAGCACTGGCCAGGCATTGGTCCTTCCTTTGGGTGTGCTTCACCCTGCAATGTTGGCACAGACATCCAGCAGAGAGTTTGGGGGTCGGATCACCCTGGCTCGGATGGTCCCTGCACTTCTGTGGCTGTATGCGGTGGGCCAAGGTCTGGTTTCAGCTCCATGAGGTGATCTAAACATCTAAGAGTGGTTCGATGTTGGTTATCGCAGTTTGGACAGCCTGGCTAGCTGGACAGTCTTGTCAAAAGTGAAGTCTTCCGGGGAAAAAATTGTCCAGTTGGAAAATTAGGTTAAAAGATTTTAAAACATAGAAACAAAGAACCTTTACAGTTGAGAAGGAGACCATTCAGCCCATCAAGTCTTTGAAAGAGCATTCTACCCAGTCCCACTCCCCTGCCTTATCCCCATAACCATGCACATTCTCTCCTTTCAAGCAGCAATCCCTTTTGAATACCTCGATCGAACCTGCCTCCACCATCCTCTCAGGAAGTTCAGTACAAACTCCAACATCTGGATGGAAAAATGTTTCCTCACATCACTCCTATTCCTTTTGCCTATTATTTTGAATCTGTGTTCTCTAGATCTTGATGCTCTCTCGACAGGGAATATTTTCTCACTATTTACCCTGTCCATCCCCCTCAGGATCTTGAATCAAGTCTCCTCTCAGCCTTCTTTTCTCCAAGGAAAACAGACCAATCCTCCCCAATCTATCCTCATAGCTACAGTTCATTATCCATGGAATCATTCTTGTGAATCTCCTCTGTACTCTCTCCAATGCCTTCACATCCTTCCTCAAGTAAGGCGCCCAGATCTGGACACAGTACTCGAGATGTGATTTGATTTGATTTGATTTATTATTGTCACATGTATTAACATAAAATGAAAAGTATTGTTTCTTGCGCGCTATACAGATAAAGCATACTGTTCATAGAGAAGGAAACAAGAGAGTGCAGAATGTAGTGTTACAGTCATAGCTAGGGTGTAGAGAAAGATCAACTTAATGCAAGGTAAGTCCATTCAAAAGTCTGACAGCAGCAGGGAAGAAGCTGTTCTTGAGTCGGTTGGTACATGACTTCAGACTTTGTATCTTTTTCCCGACGGAAGAAGGTGGAAGAGACAATGTCCGGGGTGTATGGAATCCTTAATTATGCTGACTGCTTGGCCGAGGCAGCGGGAAGTGTAGACAGAGTCAATGGATGGGCGGCTGGCTGGGTGATGGATTGGGCTACATTCACAACATTTTGTAGTTCCTTGCAGTCTTGGGCAGAGCAGGAGCCATACCAAGCTCTGATACAACCAGAAAGAATGCTTTCTATGGTTCACCTGTAAAAGTTGGTGAGAGTTGTAGTTGACATGCCAAATTTCCTTAGTCTTCTGAGAAAGTAGAGGCATTGGTGGGCTTTCTTAACTATAGTGTCGGCATGGGGGGACCAGGACAGGTTGTTGGTGATGTGGACACCTAAAAACTTGAAGCTCTTGACCTTTTCTACTTCATCCCCATTGATGTAGACAAGGACATGTTCTCCTCTACGCTTCCTGAAGTCGATGACTATCTCTTTCGTTTTGTTGACATTGAGAGAGAGATTATTGTTGCCACGATGTGGACAGGGTGGAGGGAGGGCCTGGGTAGATGTGGCCTAACTCTTCTCTCATACAAGTTCAGCATGACCTCCTTAATCTTGCACTCCATAGATTCATAAAGTCCCTAAAGTGCAGAAAGAGGCCATTTGGTCGAACGAGACTGCATGGACTCTCTGGAAGAACATCCTACCCAGGCCCTCCCACCACCCTGTCCACACAGCCTCACACATTTACCATGGCTAACCTACACATCTTTGTGACATTAAGGGACAACATAACATGGCCCATCCACCCAACCTACACATCATTCAACTGTGTGAGGAAACCGGAGCACCTGGTTTCAAACCCACGCAGACAGGGACAGAACTGGGGAAAGGTCAACTTCGATAGGATGAGAATGCATCTGAGTCCACACAGACAGTGACCCAAGGCCAGAATTGATCCCGGATCCCTGGCGCTGTGAGGCAGCAGTGCTAACCACGGTGCAACCGTGCTGCTCAATGCCCCTATTAAAAACACCGAGAATATTATATGCCCTATTAACTGCTCTCTCAACTTCATCTTCAATGAATTATGTACATATACACCCAAGTCCCACCCAAGTCCCACTTGTTCCTGCAGCTCCTGCCAGAATGAATTACCTCACATTTCTCTGCATAGAACTTCATCTGTCCAATCCCCATATGTCCATATCCTTTTGAAATTCATTATTATCCTCATCATAGTTGACAATGTTCCCAATCTTCATATCATCCACAAATTTTGAAATCATGCATTGCACACCACAATCTACGTCATTGATATATATCAGGAAGAGAAAGGGAACTCCACTACAAATCTTCCTCCAATATGAAAAAAAACAATTATTGATCACTATTCTCTGATTCCTGTCAGTCTTATTTCTTATCCAAGTGTCTACTCTCCCTTTTACTTTACAAGCTAGAATTTTGCTCACAAGTCTGTTGTGTGGCATTGTATCAAATACCTTTTGAAAATCCAAAAACACCATATCATCAGCATTGTCCTTATTAACCTTCTCTGTTACCTCCTAAATCAACTCCAGCAAGTTAGTGAAACATAATTTCCCCTTAATCAATCCATGCTGCCTCTCCTTAATTATCCTACACTGGTCTCTAAGTGATTATTGATTTTGCCCCGATCCATAGTTTCCACCATTTTCCCTGCCACTGAAATCAGACTGATTGGTCTGTAGGCATTATCCTTGCACCCCTTTTTGAATAAATGTGTAACATTCACAATTCTCCAGTCCTCCGGCATGTCCCCTGTGTCTGAGGAAGACTGGAAGATTATCAAGAGTGACTCTGCAACTTTCACTCTCACCTCCCTCAGTATCCTTGGATGCATCTCATCCGGTCCTGGTACCTTATCAATTTTAAATAAAGACAGCCTTTCTAACACATCTTTCTTCTCAATTGTAAATTCTTTAAGTGTGCCAATTACCTCCTCTCCCAGCTCAGCCTAAATAACATCCTCTTCCTTTGTAAAGACAGATACAAAGTATTTGTTTAATATCTCCACTATTTCTCCCGCCTCTGCATGCAAGCTTTACTTTTTAACTCTGATTGGCCTTACTCGTTCTTTTATCACCCTCACACAGGAGGCAGGATGTACCCGGGAAATAAAGGCTTTTATTGCCAACAATAACAGAGCTACTATATACAATCCCAGACTAAAGGGTCACCAGGCAGAGCAGTGACCTTTATACCTCTCCCAGGAGGCGGAGCCAACTGGGGTGTACCATAGGACTATATTAACAGGTAGAACAGCCCAACCCTAACCCCAACAGTAACATATCTACAGACTCATAGTACTGGCCAGACCATGGCTCAGCACTACCTGGTGGGAACCAATAATGGTTCACCACATTCACCCCTCCTTTGAAAACAAAGGCCGGCGGGGTACAAAACACAGAACAATTGTTCATCTGTCTATAAGTTCAAACGGTCTGGAGGACCGCACCGTCGCTGTGACCTCCTCAACACCGGCGATGACACCGGTTCAGGCAATCGCGGTGACGTTCTCTCCAAGGCGGTGTCCAGCGACTCCTCCAGTTCCTCACGGGCTGGTAGACCATGAGGTGGTGACAATCCACTGAACTCGGGCACGCCTTGAAGTGGCGACCATCTCCTGGACTCAGGCAAGCTGTACACGGGAGTAAGAGGGTTAAGTGGTGGTCCCGATGCTGCCCGCGCCGTGTCAGGAGGGGAAATAATGGTTGGGGGGTCCCTAACAGGGGGTGTGGGAGCGACAGGGGTTTCCAAGCCCCCTGCAGGCACCAGATCTCGAATCAAGACCGTGTCCTCTCGCCCGTCAGGATATGCCACGTAGGCATACTGAGGGTTGGCGTGGAAGAGATGGACCTGTTCAACCAAAGGGTCGGACTTGCGGGTCTTAACATGCCGCCGCAGGAGGACAGGTCCTGAGTACGTCAACCAAGACGGTAATGAGGTCCCAGAGGAAGACTTCCTAGGGAATGAAAACATTCTCTCATGAGGAGTTGCGTTGGTTGCCGTACACAGGAGTGAGCGTATGGAGTGGAGCGCATCAGGGAGTACCTCTTGCCAACGGGAGACTGGAAGACCTTTAGACCTCAACGCCAGTAAGACAGCCTTCCAGACTGTAGCATTCTCTCGTTCAACCTGTCCGTTACCCCTTGGGTTGTAGCTCATGGTTCTACTAGAGGCAATCCCATATGAGAGCAGGTATTGCCTCAAGTCGTCGCTCATGAACGACGAGCCCCTATCGCTGTGGATATAACAGGGATAACCGAACAGGGTGAAAAGATCACGAAATGCCTTGATAACCGTGGCAGCGGTCATATCAGAACAGGGAATGACAAAAGGGAATCGTGAGTACTCATCAACCACATTGAGGAAGTACATGTTCCGATCTGTCGAGGGAAGGGGGCCCTTAAAGTCCACACTCAGTCTTTCGAAGGGACGAGTGGCCTTAATGAGGTGTGCCCTGTCAGGTCGGTAGAAGTGCGGTTTGCATTCCGCGCATACCTGGCAGCTTCTGGTTATGGACCTGACATCCTCCACCGAGGAGGGTAGATTCCGGGCCTTTATGAAGTGGAAGAGCCGAGTGACCCCCGGATGGCAGAGGTCATTGTGGAGAGCCTGTAATTGATTCTCCTGCACACTAGCGCATGTTCCACGCAACAGGGCGTCCGAGGGCTCGTTGAGCTTCCCTGGACGGTACATGGTATCATAATTGTAGGTGGAGAGTTCGATTCTCCACCTCAAAATGTTATCATTCTTGATCTTACCCCGTAACGTGTTGTTGAACATGAACGCCACGGACCGCTGATCCGTGAGCAGAGTGAACCGTTTTCCCGCCAAGTAATGGCGCCAATGCCGAACGGCCTCCACAATGGCCTGGGCCTCCTTTTCCACCGCCGAATGTCGAATTTCAGGGCCTTGGAGGGTGCGAGAGAAAAAGGCGACGGGCCTGCCCGCCTGGTTAAGTGTGGCGGCCAGGGCGAAATCAGATGCATCACTCTCCACCTGGAAGGGGATGGACTCATCGATAGTGTGCATCGTGGCTTTCGCGATGTCGGCTTTTATTCTTGCAAAGGCTAAGCGAGCCTCTGTTGTTAGGGGAAAGGAGGTAGACTTGATGAGCGGACGGGCTTTGTCCGCGTAATTGGGAACCCACTGTGCATAGTACGAGAAGAAGCCTAAACATCTTCTCAGTGCTTTGATGCTAGTGGGCAGGGGGACTTCGAGGAGGGAACGCATACGGTCTGGATCAGGGCCAAGGACCCCGTTTTCCACCACGTATCCGAGGATAGCTAGGCGGCGCGTGAGAAATACACACTTCTCCCTGTTGTAGGTCATATTCAGGCGAGATGCAGTGCGTAAGAATCTAAGAAGGTTGGCATCGTGGTCCTGCTGGTCATGGCCGCAGATGGTGACGTTATCCAGGTATGGGAAGGTAGCCCGCAGCCCGTTCTGGTCCACCATTCGGTCCATTGCACGCTGGAAGACCGAGACCCCATTCGGAACACCAAAAGGAACCCTTAAAAAATGGTACAGGCGACCATCCGCCTCAAAGGCCGTGTATTGTCGGTCCTCTGGGCGAATGGGGAGCTGGTGATAAGCAGATTTTAAGTCGATGGTGGAGAACACCCGGTACTGCGCAATCTGGTTGACCATGTCAGATATGCGCGGGAGGGGATGTGCATCCAGCTGCGTGTATCTGTTAATGGGTCTGACTATAGTCTATGACCATCCGGTGTTTGTTCCCATTCTTAACCACCACGACTTGCGCTCTCCAAGGACTAGCGCTAGGTTGGATGATCCCTTCCTTGAGGAGCCGCTGAACTTCAGATCGAATGAAGATCCGATCCTCAGCGCTGTAACGCCTGCTGGTCATTCGCGGTCGGTGCCGACCAAAATGGCTGCCCCCATAGGTCGCACGTGGACGATAGCGCCAAAACCTGCGGCCCCTGCAGGTCGCACGTGTCTTGCGACTCTGTCGTTAGGAATGGCGACGCCCTGGAATTGCACGTGGTAGAAGACCTTGAAGACGCAGAAGACAAGGAAGCCGGCTCCGGGGAGTCACACGCCGCACTGCTGTTTCTGGATGGAGATTTGGTCCGGCATACTTTGGAATAATGTCCCTTCTTGCCGCAGGCGGAGCACAACACCGCTTTAGCTGGACATCGCTGCCGAGGGTGTTTCACCCTCCCACAGAAGTAACACCGCGGGCCACCTGGAGCTGCTGCCGTCGTCAGGTCCGAGGCTGGAAACGCAATCGCGCAGTTTTTCGGTCCCGCTGAATAAATTGGAGTCTGCGGCTGCCCCTGCCACAATGTCTCCACGCGGTCGTCGGGGTACATCTCCAGACTTTTGGAGGCCGTTTCTAGAGTGTCAGCTAACTCTATGGTTTTAGTGAGATCGAGGTTACCTTGCTCCAACAGCCGAAGGCGGATGTACGACAAGCCGATTCCCGCCACAAACGCATCTCAAACTAGGTCGCTCATGTACTGGGCTGCCGACACTGACTTGCAGTTGCAGGCTCTGGCTAGCTGCTGAAGTTCGCACACGTACTGTTCCGTCGTTTCGCTGGGCTGCCGCCGTCGAGTGGCTAGAAGGTGTCGAGCATGGATCTCATTCGGCGATTTGTTGTATCGCTTTTTGAGAAGCTCGAGGGCCCCTTTGTAGTCGGGGGCCCCACGGATCGCTAAGTATACAGCGTCGCTTACCCTCGCATGGAGGACCCGGAGTCTGTCGGCGTCGTCGGTGACCGCTGTGGAGGCGTCGAGGTAATCTTGGAAACACTTCAACCAGTGGTCGAAAGTGTTCGATGCTCCCGCCGCACGTGGGTCCAACATAAGCCGTTCGGGTTTAAGCATTTGCTCCATGTTTTCTTTTGGTTTTTTTTCAAAAAAAAAGAATTTACTTGTTGGCAATAAAATTGATGAGCGATAAATCACACGGGAGGCAGGATGTACCCGGGAAATAAAGGCTTTTATTGCCAACAATAACAGAGCTACTATATACAATATACAATCCCAGACTAAAGGGTCACCAGGCAGAGCAGTGACCTTTATACCTCTCCCAGGAGGCGAAGCCAACTGGGGTGTACCATAGGACTATATTAACAGGTAGAACAGCCCAACCCTAACCCCAACAGTAACATATCTACAGACTCATAGTACTGGCCAGACCATGGCTCAGCACTACCTGGTGGGAACCGACAATGGTTCACCACACACCCTTTTATTATTTATATGCTTATCAAATACCTTGGGGATCTCTTTTAAGTTAGCTGCCAGTCTCTTTAACATCCATTCCTTGTTTTTCTTATTAGTTTTTTTTACTTCCTCTCTGGTCTTTCTATACTCAGCCCGATTCTAAATTGTACTTTCTGCCTAACATCTGTCATGCACGCAGCTCTTTTTCATCTTCACCACTATCTCTCTCGCATTCCAGGGTGCTTTAGATCTGTTTATCCTACTTTCTCCTTGAAGGGAATATATCTTGACATTGTCTGCAATACTATTTTTTTGAAGGTAGCTCATTGTTCAGCCGTCAAATTTTCTGCCAACATCTGATCCCAACTCACTCAACTCAGATGCATTCTCATTCCATCGAGGTTGACTTTCCCCCAATTAATTATCCCTGCTCTGGATTGTTCCTTGTCCTTTCCCATGGCCAACCTAAACCTTATGATACAATGGCCGCTGTCGCCTAAATGCTCTCCCACTGTTATTTGGGCCATTGTGGCCAACTCATTCTGCAGAACCAGGTCTGCCCCCTTGTTGGACCAGAAACATACTGCTGCGGAAAATAATCTTGAACACTATCCAGGAACTTGTTCCTTTGCACTATTCAATCCCAGTCTATTTTTGGGTAATTAACCCCCTCCCCCCCATTATAATCTCTCTATAATAGTCCAAAGATGTGTGGGTTAGGTTGATTGGCAATGCTAAATTGACCCTAGTGTCAGGGGGGATTAGTAGGATAAATATATCATGTTCTGGGAATATGGCCTGGGTGGGATTGTGGTCGGTGCAGGCGCAATGGGCCAAATGGCCTCCTTCTGCACTGTAGGGATTCTATGATTCTATTCTATGGTTAATTCTTGCACCTCTCTGTAATTTCTTCAAACTTAGCAGGTGATTCATCTACGGCTTGCATGGCGATGATGTCATCTGCAACGTACCCAACTGAATAAAGCAGTGTGCTAATCTATTTTGCCTGTGACTTTAAATTTAATCCTGCAGCTCTGCTGTATCTGAAAGAACTTTTTTTCCAATAATTCCAATTGTGAGATTGGGTAAGGCAAATAGGAGGTGGCAACAATGAATTGAGTTCCCTGCCTGAAAGTTTTTAAAATATGGGTGTTCCTTTAAGAGATCAGAATAGTAAGGCCAAGGTGAAGATTTTCGCATGCGTCTGATTTTTGCCATGACTTTTACAATGTTCGATGACAGGCCAGGAGGAGGAAGAAGCTGCAAAATGGTGGCGGGTTGGGTCACGACTCTTTGTTAGTTCATAGAATCATAGAATCCCTACAGTGCAGAAGGAGACCTTCAGCCCATCGAGTCTGCATCGACCACAATCGCACCCAGGCCCTATTCCTGTAACCCCACATATTTACCCTGCTGATCCCCCTGACACTGGGGTCAATTTAGCATGGCCAATCAACCTAACCCGCACATCTTTGGACTGTGGGAGGAAACTGGAGAACCCGGAGGGAACCCACGCAGACACGGGGAGAATGTGAAAACTCCACACTGACACTGACCCGAGCCGGGAATTGAACCGAGGTCCTTGGCACTGTGAGACAGCAGTGCTAACCACTGTGCCACCGTGCCACCCTATTGGATGGCGGTAGCCTGATGCGAGCCAGGACTGGATCAGGAGGACTGAAATCTCACAAGGCACATTTTGCAAGGCACTCGGGCTTTCATTTAAACAGGGGTTTCTGTGTGTTCAATATTTTGTTTTGTTGTGCTCCTGACTTGGGGGCAACATGGAAGGGGTCGGAGGTCAGATAAACAATGAATTTGCAACTGAGTTTTCTGCTTAACTAATTTTTAAAAGAAATAATTCACAAGATTGGCTTCCCAGCTGCCTGCGTGGTGAAATATAACCTTTACAAAGATTATAATACACCATGCAGGCTGCTAGCTTGTTGCCGGACCTTATTGAAGCTGCTTTCACAGGGATCTAATGGAGACTTTAGCTTGAACTGAACTCCTGTCTTTTTTTTGCTGCCAGGATCTTTTGTCTCTGGAGCTTTTCAAGTGAGTTTTCTCAGCTTCCTACTTCTTGAGTGAGGTTTTTCAGAGTAGAAATTTGTTGCTGGTGCCCATTTCTTGATTATTTCGGTCTTTTTATAGAGGATATGGATTTTAATCTCCAGCTGTCATCATGTTTTGCTGGGTTGTCACTACCTGTGGCATGAAGAGCTTGCACACCATTAAACAGTCTTGTCGAAATTATCAAGCAGTCTTACCGGGTGGCACGGTGGCACAATGGTTAGCGCTGCTGCCTCACAGCGCCAAGGACCTCGGTTCGATCCCCAGCTTGGGTCACTGTCTGAGCGGAGTTTTCACATTCTCCCCGTGTCTGCTTGTTATCTCCGGGTGCTCTGGTTTCCTCCCACAGTCTGAAAGACGTGCTGGTTAGGTGCCATACTAAATTCTCCCTCAGTGTACCCGAACAGGCGGCGGAGTGTGGCGACTAGGGGATTTTCACAGTAACTTCACTGCAGTGTTAATGTAAACCTACTTATCATACTAATAAATAAACTTTAATGTTAATGAACTATTTATATATTTACAATAGAAGGTATAAGTATATTTGATTTGATTTGATTTGATTAAACTACAAAAGATCGTATTTGTAGCCCAATCCATCACGCAAACCTGCCTTCCATCCATTGACTCTGTCTACACTTCCTGCTGCCTCAGCAAAGCAGCCAGTATAATTAAGGTCCCCATGTACCCCGGACATTCTCTCTTCCACCTTCTTCCGTCGGGAAAAAGATACAAAAGTCTGAGGTCACGTACCAACCCACTCAAGAACAGCTTCTTCCCTGCTGCCATCAGACTTTTGAATGGACCTACCCTGCATTAAGTTGATCTTTCTCTACACCCTAGCTATGACTGTAACACTACATTCTGCACTCTCTCCTTTCCTTCTCTATGAACAGTATGCTTTGTCTGTATAGCGCGCAAGAAACAATACTTTTCACTGTATGCTGATACATGTGACAATAATAAATCAAATCAAATCAAAAAGATGTGGGATGCCCTTTTGTTTTAAATGTATTAATTTTACTCTTGTTCTTACATAATCTATCCCACCTTTTAAACTTTGAACCAGTTTGTTGATCCTGCACCTTCAGCTTTCATGTTTCCCTTACCCATTGTGAAAGTGGAAATGACATTTGAAATGTACCACAACAACTTGCATTTATATAGCAGCTTTACTGCAGTAAGTGTGTCCAGCCAGTCTGTGTGATGTGTTGAGTGTTTCTGTGTGTGTGTGTGTGTGTGTGTGCTGGTTTTCTTCTCTTTGTCTGTGTAAAACTCTATCTAGCAGCAATGTGTGAAAGAGAGCCAAATGTGTAAGTCTCTCTCCGTCGGTACACATTCTCCCCATCGGCAAATCCTTAGCTGTGCCTCCTCGTGGTGATACCCAGAAACTGGGTTCTTCCCGACCCCCAGGCTAAAGCTTCAGGGGAATTTGGAGAAGGATTGACCCCCAGGTATGTTTTCGTGGGACATGGGTGCTGCTGGCTGGCCAGCATTTATTGCCCATCCCTAGTTGCCCAAGGGCAGTTGAGAGTCAACCACATTGCTGTGGCTCTGGAGTCACATGTTGGCCAGACCAGATTTCCTTCCTTAAAGGGCATTAGTGAACCAGATGGGTTTTTCTGACAATCAACATTGGTTTCACGGTCATCTGTAGATTCTTAATTCCAGATATTTTTATTGAATTCAAATTCCACCAGGTGCCATGGTGGAATCCGAACCTGAGTCCCCAGAACATTAACTGAGTTTCTGGATTAATAGTCTAGCGATACTACAACAAGGCCAATGCCTATCTAAGGAGGACATGCCCTGGTACTCATGAACTGGCTTTGGACAAACAGCTCCATTGCCTGGTGGATACCTTGAGAACATTGGAGGCCAAGGGAGTAAACCCTAACAAAAAACGTAGAATGGAGCCCAAAGGTGGACGCCTAAATATGCCATCTTTCCAGCAACTCCTGCAACCAGTCCTCTGCATTTCTTAGGACTCAATTGGGAAGGTTGAGCTTATGGCCGGAACTCTAGCACCTCGCCTGCCACGGAATCGGTGCGAGTGAGGGTCCGACAACGGAAATCGCCATTGACCTTGGGCGGGAATTTTCGGTCTCGCCTGAGCGAGACTGTAAAATCCCGCCCAATATTCTGGAGAGGACACTGCAGTTTCGCTGTGGAACGTGAACACAAAAGGGCAGACAGCAGTTACATGTGATAAGCCCAACTCGATTGGCACTGAAGACGGCTGTCACAGGCTGTCTCTGATGACGGGAGGGACCATCGGGTCCCACTGATCAGCCTTCACCCACCTGAATTCAGGCAGCCTCTACGAGTAAAGTGCTGACCCACCCCGATTCATCTGCTTCAGTGGGTGCTTGGAGCTTAAAGTCTCTGCTCAGCAAATGGACAAAACCCATTGCATCAGACTAGTTTTAAAGTTTAAAGTTTATTTATGAGTGCCACAAGTAGGCTTACATTAACACTGCAATGAAGTTACTGTGAAAATCCCCTAGTCGCCACTCTCCGGTGCCTGTTCAGGTACACTGAGGGAGAATTTACCATGGCCAATGCACCTAACCAGCACGTCTTTCGGACTGTGTGGGGAAACCGGAGCACCTGGAGGAAACCAAGCAGACGCGGGGAGAACGTGCAAACTCCACACAGACAGTGACCAAGGCCGGAAATCGAACTCGGGTCTCTAGCGTTGTGAGGCAGCAGTGCTAACCACTGTGCCGCCCCACAACAAGTGAAACCAAGAGCAGCTCACTGATAGGAAACATTACACATTTATCTAGCAGGGGAAGGGTTCGGAGAAAATGTGTGAGGAAGGTGTCAACTTTGTTTTAAAAAATTCACTGCTCTCAATGATAGAACTCTTCACTAATGATTCAGAATGTGTTCTCTCCCTCAACCTCTCAACTCAAACAAGGCTGGTTAACCTCTATACTCCAACGCTGTGCTCCAGTTCTATGAGGAGCTTGATACTGCTATCAGCAGAATCCCTCTCAGAACATTTTTACCTACTGGGAGATTTCAATGCATGAGTGGGTACAGACCATGAGGAGGGCCTTCCTACCTGAGACATCATGGTGTCAGAAAGATCAACGAGAACAGAGACTACCACTGAGGTTTGCTGCTACTGTGAGCTTTGTGTAACTTACGTTCAGAAAAATCTTTGCCACAAGGTGTCCTGGAGACATCTAACATCAGGGCATTGGTAACAGCTGGATCTGATCATCACTGGATGTGACTCTCTGAACATATCTCTCAACACAAAACGAACACACCGCTGGCTGTGATTCAGGTCACTCCCTGTTGTGTGCCAGTTAGGATGCAACCCCATGAAATGTTATCGTTAAAACAGCTATCCTTGTATCAATGTCAGCCATACTGTATATCCAGATAAAACCAACAGCTCCTCGACTCAGTTGAACAGGCATTCTTGGGCATTCCCACACAGGGTGCAGAAATGAATTGGAACATACTTCTAGACAACATCTACAATAACATGCTCTTAACAGATGGCAAGCAAAATCGGATAATGCTGACCGGTTTGAAGTTAACATCACTATGATGGAACCTGTTGTTGAAGCAAAGCAATCCACTCTCATCAATTACAAGACAGATCTGAGTGAGAAAGCTCAGAATGTACCAAGAGAAATTTGAACTGAATTCCAACAGACTGCTAGGTGGGGCGTTAATAATTACCAGTTACAACTTTGCCAGGATTTCCAGATGTCCTTCAACAAGAGGAACACTGGGGGAATGTATGAAGGGATCAAAAAGGTAACAGCTCCATCAGTAAAGAAGACAGCTCCACTGAAAACAAAGGCAGGGGAGGTCATCATTGACTGCAATAAGCATGTGAAGAGATTGGTCAAACATTATCTTGAGTTGTACTCTAGGAAGAACACTGTCAGTGAAGAAGCTCTGGATAGAAAGCCTGCCTGTCATGGCAGAACTGGGTATCGAACACACGGTGGAGTAGCTTATCAAAGCTCTTGATTCACTTGCCTTGAGCAGAGCTCCAGGTGCTGTTGTTATACTGCCTGAACTTCTCAAGCACAGGAAACTGGCAATCCTGCAGCATCTGCATGTCTTTACTGTCTCTGCCGGAGGGAGAAGGCAGTAACATGATGCACAGTATTCACGATGCACAGATTCGACCCTCTACAAGATCAATGGTGATGTGGAGATGCCGGCGTTGGACTGGGGTGAATACAGTAAGAAGTCTCACAACACCAGGTTAAAGTCCAACAGGTTTATTTAGTAGCATGAGCTTTCGGAATGCTGCTCATTCATCAAGTGAGTGGAGGATTGGGTTCACAAACAGGGCATATATAGACACAGACTCAATTTACAAGATAATGGTCGGAATGCGAGTCTTATCTTGTCTGTTTTCTTGCATCTTTGTAGAAACTTGATGTCTGTGTCGATATGCGCGATCTTCTTGGAGATTCTTTCCACTTTGAACCGGCAGTTTGTGATGTCAGTGGTAGCCATGATGTGGAGATGCCGGCGTTGGACTGGGGTAAGCACAGTAAGAAGTCTCACAACACCAGGTTAAAGTCCACCAGGCGCATATCGACACTGACGTCAAGTTTCCACAAAGATGCAAGAAAGCAGACAAGATAAGACTCGCATTCCAACCATTATCTTGTAAATTGAGTCTGTGTCTATATATGCCCTGTTTGTGAACCCAATCCTCCACTCACCTGCTGAAGGGACAGCGCTCTGAAAGCTCGCGCTACCAAATAAACCCGTTGGAGTTTAACCTGATGTTGTGAGATCAATGGTAACTGCAGCAATTGCAACAACTATCGAGGCAGCTCCCTTCACGGAAAAAGTATTTACTCATGTTTTCCTTGTCAGACTGCAGGTCCTAACTGGATGTATCTATCCCAAATCCCAGTGTAGTTTCAGAACTGGAATATCTACAATTCACACGATCTTCATTGTCACTGTGTGAAAATCCTGGAACTAAAATAGGAAAAACATTTTTTTTTAAATCTCTCTAAAGCAATGAGGCTAAGAATAAAACCAGACACCCTGCCAGACATGGATCTAGGTGCTGCACATAACAAAGGCATGCCCATCAAGGTTAATATTGCAAACCTCTCTTCACTAACACCCGGGGGCATGGGTGAAAGTTGGGAGAGCTGACCCAGTCAAGATACAGTCTGACAAAATCACATTCACAGAAAGCATTCACATCCTCAACTCACCAGTGCAAAAGACAAAGGTGAACTGCTTCCAATCAACTGCAGCTAGGAGTGCTGAGTGGATGATACATCTAGAATCGTAGTATCCAGTCTGGCCAATTTAATACAGTCCATGTGATATCAAGAAATGGTGGAGTGGTGTGGATAAATGAGCTCCTATATATAGACCCTGATACCATCTCGGTTGTAGTGCCAAAGGTTTGCGCCCCTGAAACACACAGCCATGCTGTTCCAGTTCAGTTACAGCATTGGCATCTACCTGACAACATGAAAAGTTTCCCAGATATATCCTGTCCATAAAGGGCAGCACAAATCCAATCTGGCTAATTGCTGCTCTATCAGTCTATTTTCAATCATTAGCAAAGAAAGTGACATCAACAGTGCTATCAAGCAGCACTTTCTCACCAATAACCTGCTTACTGATGTTCAATTTAGGACCATCCAGTTTGTTACAGAGTTGCAAGGCCATGACCCTTTATTTTTGAAATTACGATCTAAATTTCAAACTGAAATTTTTGCAATTTTGAATAAGACTGAACAAATACTTTAAACTGCAAGGCCACTTTCCATGGGGAAGCTGAAAAAAAATGACCAAGTCGAGGTTGTGAAGAGAGAAACATTTCCAGAGACCCCCATCAGAACTCGTCACTAACTCAGGAAGTGATATTAAAATGCAAAATACTGGTTATTGAAACAATGACTGCCACAGACAGGCAGACCCAAACCCACACAATGGGTGAAGTATTTCAGGACAGGCTGCAGCCACTACAGAGAGATTGCAAGAAAGTTTTCAGCAGAGAAAGCAGACTGAAAGCAGAGCTCTCTCCCTCTTTGTCTTTCGGAAACTAAACTTACTAGAAGCTTACCGGCAAACCGAGACCTCGCAATAATTGCGTCCTATACATCTGATGGCAGCCATGAGACCAACTAATCAAAATCGGCCGCAACAATTTAAAATTTATGCCTCAAGGACAAGCGAAGACATTCTATATTCTTTTAATTTTTTTATTGTGTGAGATATCGCGTTTTGATTATTTTTTGATCTTAGGTTAGTGGTTATTAAATTTGCTTTTACTTCAACTCAAGAAAACAGTGTTGAATTGGCTCCTTAATATTCACAGCTCAAATGGTCGAATACATTTGGATTAAGAAAAGCCAAAGCCTCATGAAAAGAAACTTAAACCTTTGTTGTGACCAATTGAAGAAGCTTAATTGAGGGGAGCCAGTTCATCCCTTTTCACATGGTCATAACCACAGCGTTGGTCCAAACATGAGGTGAATTCCAGGGGTGGGGCAAGTGTAAGTGTCTTTCATCAAGGTGCCTGCATGAAATTGAAGTCAATGGGGATCAGGGGAAAACTCTCCACTGGTTTAAGCCATACCTGTTACAAAGGTGGTGGTTGTGAGACTAATCATCTCAGCCCCAAGACATGTTGCAAGATCTCATCAGAGCTTCTCAGATCTCCTCAGCCCAATCATCTTCAACTGATTCATGAATAAGCTCCCATCATAAGGTGAGAAGTGGCTGTGTTTGCTGACATTTGCACAGTGTTCACTTCCATTTGTATCTCCTCAGGCAATAAACCAGTCTGTGCCTGTATGCAGCAAGACTCATTAGCTTCGGGGGTCATGGATGGTAAGTAACATGTGTGTCATGTAAGTGTTATGTAATGAGCATCTCCAATGCAAAAGAGTCTGACCACCTTCTCCTCATAATCAATGGCATTACCATCACCAAATCCCCAACCATCAACATTGACCAGAAAGCTAACTGGACCAATCATATAAATACTGTGGCTATAAGGAATTAGGAGGGCTAAAAGGGGCCATGTAATGTCTTTAGCAAACAGGATCAATGAGAATGCCAAGGCTTTTTATGTATATATTAGGAACAAGAGGGTAGCAAGAGAGAGAGTAGGCCCACTCAAGGACAATGGAAGGAAGTTATGCGTGGAGCCACAGGAAGTGGGTGAGATCCTTAATGAGTACTTTGTATCAGTATTCACCAAGGAGAAGGACATGATGCATTTTGAGGTCAGGTGTGTGAACGCTCTCAAAAATGTCAATATATCGAAGGAGGAAGTGTTGGGTATCCTAAATTGCATTAAGATAGACAAGTCCCCGGGACCGGATGGGATCTATCCCAGGTTACTGCAGAGGGCAAGGGGAGAAATAGCTGGGGCCGTAACAGATATCTTCTCATCCTCCTTTACCACAGGTGCAGTTCTCGAGGGCACAAGAGAATAGCCAATATTGTTCCCATGTGTAAGAAAGGAAGCAGGGATAATCCAGGAAATTATAGGCGGGTGAACCTGATGTCAGTGGTGGGGAAGCTTTTGAAGAAGATACTGAGGGTCAGGATATATGCACATTTGGAAGAAAATGGACTAGTTAGTGACAGGCAACATGGTTTTTTTGGGGAATATCATATCTCACCAACTTGATAGAGTTTTTTGAAGAGGTGACAAAGATAATTGATGAGGGAAGGGCTGTGGATGTAGTTTATATGACTTTAGTAAGATGTTTGACAAGGTCCCATTTGGGTGACTGGTACAAAAATTAAAATCACATGGGATTCGGAATGGACTGGCTAAATGGATACAGAACTGGCTTGGTTACTTGGTGACCTGGCTGGCTGTAGAGATTTGCATTCTAATTAGTATTCTGTAACTTGATTTCTGTGTCTGCACTGTTGGACAACAGATATCCACTCCATCTGACGAAGGAGCTGTGCTCCGAAAGCTTATGGTATTTGCTACCAAATAAACCTGTTGGACCTTAACCTGGTGTTGTGAGACTTCTTACCTTGGTTATAGAAAACAGAGAGTAGCACTGGAAGGCTGTTTTACAGAATGGAGATCTGTAGCAAGTGGTGTTCTGCAGGGATCAGTGCTGGGACCTCTGTTGTTTGTAGTATATATAAATGATCTGGAAGAAAATGTGGGGGTTCTGATCAGTAAGTTTGCGGATCACACAAAGATTAGTGGAGTTGAAGATAGTACCAAGGATTCTCAGAGGATACAAAAGGATATAGGTAGATTGGAGACTTGGGCACAGAAATGGCAGATGGAGTTTAATCGGACAAATGTGATGTGATGCATTTTGAGGGATCAAATTTAGGTGTGAATTATACTGTAAATGGCAGAACCCTTAGGAACATTAACATACAGAGGGATCTGGGCATGCAGGTCCACAGTTCCCTACAAGTGACAACAAAGGTGGCCAAGGTGATAAAGAAGGCATATGGCATGCTTGCCTTCATCAGCTGGGGCATTGAGTACAAGGGTTAGGAAATCATGTTGCAGCTATATAAAACCTTGGTTAGGCCGCATTTGGAGTATTGTGTGCAGTTCTGGTCACTACACTACCCAGAAGGACGCGGAAGCTTTGGAGAGTGTGCAGAGAAGGTTCACCAGGACGTTGCCTGGTCTTGAGGGGGCTTGCTATCAGGAGAGGTTGAATAAACTAGGGTTGTTTTCACTGGAAAGACAGAGGCTGAGGGGAGACCTGTCAGAGGTCTACAAAATTATGAGAGGCAAAGACAGCGTGGATAATCAGAGGCTTTTTCCGAGGGTGGAAGTGTTAATTACAAGGGGCCACAGGTTCAAGGTGAGAGGGGGAAAGTTTAAGGGAGATGTGCAGGGGAAGCTTTTCACACAGAGAGTGGTGGGTGCCTGGAACGTGCTGCCAGAGGAGATGGTGGAAGCAGGCACATTAGCAACATTTTAGAGGCATCTGGATGGGTACGTGAATAAGGAGGGAATAGGGGGATATGGACCACGAAAGGGCAAAAGATCTTTTTTTAGTTTAATTAGGGCCTCATGATCAGCACAGGCATGGAGGGCCGAAGGGCCTGCTCCTGTGCTGTACTTTTCTTTGTTCTTTGTTTATGTTGTAAGAGCAGGTCAAAGGCAAGTAACCCACCTCCTGACGCCCTAAGGCCTGTCCACCATTTACAAGGCACAAGCCAATAGTGTAATGGAACTGTGTCCACATGTCCTCCAACAGTACATAAAACACTCAATACCATCCACACCAATGAAATTTTGTTGGCACCCCATCCACTACCTTAAACATTCACTCCCTCCACCACCGGCACAAAATGGCAGCAGTGTGTACCATCTACAAGATGCACTGCACCAACTCATGTGAGCTTCTTTGACAGCATCTCCCAAACCCGCAACCTCTACCACTTAGAATGGCAAAGGCAACGGACACAAAGGCACAGTGGCACAGTGGTTAGCACTGCTACCTCACAGCACCAGGGATCCGGGTTCAATTCCGGCCTCGGGTCACTGTCTGTGTGGAGTTTGCACGTTCTCCCCGTGTCTGCACGGGTTTCCTCCGAGTGCTCCGGTTTCCTCCCACAGTCCAAAGTGTGCAGGTTAGGTTGATTGGCCATGCTAAATTGGCCCTAGTGTCAGGGGATTAGCAGGGTAAATATGTGGGGTTACAGGAATAGGGCCTGGGTGGGGTTGTGGTCGGTGCAGACTCAATGGGCCGAATGGCCTTCTTCTGCACTGTAGGGATTCTATGGAAGGAATAGCACTACCTGAAAATTCCCCTCCAAGTCACACACCATCCTGACTTTGAAATGTATCCCCTGTCCTTCATTGTTAGAATCCTGTAACATTCAAACTAACAGCACTGTGGAAGTATCTTCATCAAACTGACAGTAATGTTTCAAGAGGTGACTCAGCACCACATTTTCAAGGGCAATTAGGGATGGTCAATAAATGATGCCCTCCAACAATGTCACAAATCAACTAAAAATAAAGGTCATGCTGGGAGAAAGGAGGGTTCATCTCAAATTTACCAATTTTATCTGGAAAGCTATTTGCATAGATATCCATCATAACAAGACTCGTATAAGCTCCTTGCTCAGTCCAAAATCACTCCTCAAGAAATTTGGCATGCAACAAATATGACTTGGAAGGTTAGAGGTCATAATTTCTGATTGACATTAGGTGCCACTAGTCAAGTTGTGCACCAGAAGTGGGCCTTCATAAAATTTATCCCTACATCTCTGATATAAAATGGTCATGTTTTACAGTTTTTCTCATCTTTCAAGTGGTTATTTACCTCCTGTGAATCAAATACATCACAAAGACAAATACTGTAGAGTCATGAAAGTTATCTAGATCATTATTCCCAGTTACCTAAAGTTCCCTTCACAGCATCTAACCTAAATGACTCCAGAGTATTCCTCCATTACTCTGAAAAGAAATGCTTCCTCAAGAGCTTGCCTCTTACATATTTATGCCAATGTGCCCTTGAATTGCAAATATGGTTTAATGTGAAGCGTGCTCTGGATTAATCTTTCACTTTGTGCTTCCCATATCTGTATAAGCTCTAATCATATTTGTCGCTTTTGGATTGAGGAGCTAAGGTTTCTCTGACCTTTTCTCATAATTCACCTGATATACCGGCCCCCTCACTTCCCCAACTTCCAGAGCCTGGACGTGTTTCAGTGGTCAGAACTCAACTAATGTTAAAGCGAATCCAGGACTGTAATAATTGTATATAATGTATTGGAGAAGTGGGGAATAGAGGAAAACGGGCTTTTCCTGTTCCATGTGCCATCATCACAGATAAACCTAACTATCCAAATTAAGATGTGCTCAGACTGAGAAGAGAGAAATGGGAGAAAAAGGTAAATCTTGTGTGAATAGCAAAAAGGGGAAAACGCATCACTGAGCAATGTGCTTTCATACTCATTTATTTTAAGAACAGCCAATTAATATGTTTAATTTCCCTTTGTAAAATATTTTTTCTTCAAATTAAACAAAAAGTTAAAAGGTTTATTTTAGAAACACTTTGAAGAAATGGTCAGTGTAAGAATGTTTTCCCTCCTGGGAGTGATCTTAAGGAGAGACGTACAGTAGCAATTCATAACCAAAATGATAAATAGTCGATGTGTAACACTGGCAGTCTTGTACAGGAAGAGACAAAAAGGAAATCACCCAACTGATGGGCTAAGTGATCCCTCAGCTAGTTCTCCATCTCATTCCCCAGTCACACCCCTTCCACAAGACTGCTCCCACACAGCAACATAGTGGGAAAGACCCAACACAGGACTCCAATGATTTCCCAGCAGAGAATTATTGTAAGCTGTATGCAGACAAGCACTAGAGAGAAAAAAACAAATATAAAAGGCAAAAACTATAATGAGAAACATTGCATATGTGTAGAAACATTCTTCAAACTGACAGCTTAATTAATTTTAAAGAAATTCTTTGGGAAAATTGCTGATTACTGCACATTGCAAAAAAACGTACATTGCATTATTCCCCGAATTATATTAGTCGGAGTCATGATTGCTGGTCAGCCACAGTGACTGCTTCCAGCTCCTGATGGGAATTTCAAGCGGGAAAATGCAATGGGCAGATGCTGTCGCAAAATAAATTAATGATTCTGACTGAGTAACAGGAAAGGCTGCACATTTCAGACATCAGTTGTTAGTCATCTCCCAAGCATTGCGAATGGAAAGTCAAGACTGAATGGATTGATTTAATTTGATTTGATTTATTCTTGTCACATGCATTGGTATACAGTGAAAAGTATTGTTTCTTGCGCTATACAGACAAAGCATATCAGTCATAGAGTACATACAGGAGAAGGAAAGGAGAGGGTGCAGAATATAGTGTTACATAAGCATAAAACGAGAGTGAAAGATAAAATTAGAGGTATACTGGGGATAGCTTGCAAGAAGTCACCATGCTCCAGCATCATTGGAGACAGAGAATAGCAAGTTCCACATTCTCAGCATTTCCTATGTAAGTAAGTTCTTCTTTAATTCCTTTGGAGTTCTTAGCAACTATCTCATATTTATTACCCCTAGTTTTGGCCTCTGCCCACAACTGAAAACATCTTCTTTATATGTACTCTATGAACACTAATAATTAATAAAAACCTCTATTAGGTCACTCCTTCTTTGGAGAAAAAGAAGTCCTAGGTTGTTCAATCTTTCCCGATGGTTACAGCTGAAGCAATTTAATGATTAAATTAAACATTTGAAGTGGGGAGGGCATAGGGAGACAGGGGGGAGGATGGGGTATTGTGTAGAAGAGTGGATGAGGAAGGTAGTTGGGGAGAGGTTGGTGGAGAGGACAAGGAGGGGAGGGTGAAAGGAAGGGGAGGAAGCTAAGCAGATGTCATGACAAGCGAGTGAGAAGGAGTCCAATTAAGACGAAAGTGTCTTCCCATTAAAAATGTGGTTATAAGCAGCAGTCAGTCAGCGTGACGAGGTGGCAGGAGATCTGGGTGGGCTGTGAGGAACAATGTTAAAACAAGTGCGTTTGCTCTCAATCATTTTGCACTTTTCTTTCTATAGTTACCACTGCCAAAACAGCTGCAGGCTATCCTATTAGAGTTTCAAACTTTGGCTGCTCTTCATTGATACTCAGTGACCATAGCCTGAACTTTCTGCACGCTAACATGGTTTTGTTCTCTTCACTTCAACATGCAATTGCCACCCATTGTTCCAGCAGCTAACATTACACTCACGAATCCTAACAAAGCATCAAGTATGAGTATGAATGACACTGGGGAAAAAAATGAGCATTTTGACAAGATCTTTTCCTTGTGATGAAAGCGAACGAGTTTTCAATGTCATTTGAAATGGATATTATGTATAAGTTGCGAAATTGCATACTTACCATGATCATTAAAAAGCACCCGTGTTTCGTTATTGCTAAATGACCTATCATAATTCTTAAGCATTTATGTCAGAGAAAGGGGCAAAAGGTAAAATAATGGATGGCAGGAGAGCTGTAGAGATAAGCGTGAAGACATGCGGGTGATTTCAGGCAGTATTTAACATCATTATGAAGTTTGAGTGAATTATAACTTTCATCTGAACACTGGCATTGGATTAGAGAGAGAATTTTCTGCCTGTTCTGTCATTAGGGGACTTCATCCACTAGGAATGAGCCTCAGAAATTCAGACATGTGCAGCTTGCATTTCAATATTTAATATGTGCACTCTCAGTAGACAAGGCACCCCTCGAGCAGTTCAAAGCTAAATCTTGCTGCTTTAAAGCTACTCTGTGGTAGTTGTTATTTTTGTACAACACATTCTGTTTTAATGCTACCCAAACATTCTATCAGTTTCAGGTCCATTCTGTAACAACAGCACCTATCAATATGGATGCTAATTGGCAGTGCGCCCCATGTCAGTGATGCTAACTGTTAATTACTGGGAAATTCCCTGAGCTATTTATATGCCAATAATATAGATAAATATATCATGCTTCTTCGGAGCTGACTCAGACCTTGGCACAATGTTGTAAGGGCAATGCATCTCTGTGTCTAAATGAGGAAGTGCAGAGGAAATTTTTATAATCGTCATGACAGCAAGTATAAACAGCAGCAGCAAAGCTCATAGAAACAGAAAATAAGAGTAGTCCATTTGGCCCCTTGAACTTGCTCTATATTCAACAAGAATATGGGTGTGCTGTGCATGGCACGGTGGCACAGTGGTTAGCACTGCTGACTCACAGCGCCAGTGTCCTGGGTTCGAATGCCAGCTTGGGTCACTGTCTGTGTGGAGTTTGTACATTCTCCCCGTGTCTGCGTGAGTTTCCTCCGGTGCTCTGGTTTCCTCCCACAGCCCAAAGATGTGCGGGTTAGGTGGATTGGCCTTGCTAAATTGCCCCTTAGTGTCAGGGGGACTAGCTAGGGTAAATGCATGGGGTTATGGGGATAGGGCCTGGGTGGGATTGTGGTCGGTGCAGACTCGAGGGGCCGAATGGCCTCCTTCTGCACTGCAGGATTCTAGCTTCTATAAAATTATGGCTGATCACCTTCCTCAATGCCGTCTACCAGTACGATCCATCTCTGTCTTGAATATACTCAATGTCTTTGCCTCCACAGCCTTTCGGGTCGAGAATTTCAAAGATTTCCCATCGTCCGAAATTCCTCTTCATCTCAGTCCTAAATGGCCTATTCTGAGATTGTGTTCACTGGTTCTAGATCTCCCAGCCAGGGGAAACATCCTTCCTGCACCTACCCTGACAAGCACCTGAGAATTTTGTATGCTTCAAAACTCTGGAGTATATAGGTTCAATCTCGTCAATCTCTCCTCATTGGAAGATCCTGCCTTCCCAGGGGTCAGTCTGCTAAACATTCTTTGCTTTCCCTCCATGACAAGTACATCCTTCCTTATGCAAAGAGACCAAAACTGCACACAATACTCCAGGTGCAGTCTCACCAAGGCCCTGTACGATTGCAGCAAGACTTCTTTATTCCTGTACACACATCCTCTTGCAATAAAGGTCAACATATCATTTGCCTTCCTATTTGCTGCTGCACCCACATGTTAGCTTTCAATGACCAACGAACAAGGACACCCAGGTCGCTTTGGACATCATTTCTCAATCTCTCACCATTTAAGAAATAACCTGCACTTCTGATTTTCCCACCAAAATGGATAACTTCACATTTTCCACATTATATTCCATCTGCCATGTTCTTGCCCACTCACTGAGCCTGTCCAAATCTTTTTTGTCCTGGCAACTCACATTGCCACCAAGTTTCAGATCATCAGCAAACTTGGGAATATTACAAAGAACAAAGAACAATACAGCACAGGAACAGGCCCTTCGGCCCTCCAAGCCCGCGCCGCTCCCCGGTCCAGGATTGAATCCTGAATCCAGGATCCCCGCCCAATTTTCCAGCCTATCTACATCCTAATATCCTATCCACCGAGCTGTCCCTCACAGCTACGATGCTTTGTTCATCACAACCTATTTACTCACCCCCCACACCCCATTCCAGACCATGTGATCTCCAGGGAGAGGCGAAAACCCAGAGTGAAAACCCCAGGGCCAATATGGGGAAAATAAAATCTGGGAAATTCCTCTCCGACCCCCTGAGGCGATCGAAACGAGTCCAGGAGATCACACTGGCCCTGATCAGAAAATGCTTCCCAACCCTATTCATTTCCACTTCTGCTTTACGAACACCATCTGAATTCCCTGCCCCCGAGACAGGTTCCCAACTATCCGCAGTCTCGCTCTGTACTGGCACCAGCAAGATGATCATAGAATGAAGCCTTGAAACGAGAAACAAAGAACAATTAGCCCGCGCCGCTCCCTGGTCCAAACTAGACCACTCTTTTGTATCCCTCCATTCCCACTCCGTTCATATAGCTGTCTAGATAAGTCTTAAACGTTCCCAGTGTGTCCGCCTCCACCACCTTGCCCGGCAACACATTCCAGGCCCCCACGACCCTCTGTGTAAAATATGTCCTTCTGATATCTGTGTTAAACCTCCCCCCCTTCACCTTGAACCTATGACCCCTCGTGAACGTCACCACCGACCCGGGGAAAAGCTTCCCACCGTTCACCCTATCTATGCCTTTCATAATTTTATACACCTCTATTAAGTCTCCCCTCATCCTCCGTCTTTCCAAGGAGAACAACCCCAGTTTCCCCAATCTCTCCTCATAACCAAGCCCCTCCATACCAGGCAACATCCTGGTAAACCTCCTCTGTACTCTCTCCAAAGCCTCCACGTCCTTCTGGTAGTGTGGCGACCAGAACTGGACGCAGTATTCCAAATGCGGCCGAACCAACGTTCTATACATCTGCAACATCAGACCCCAACTTTTATACTCTATGCCCCGTCCTATAAAGGCAAGCATGCCATATGCCTTCTTCACCACCTTCTCCACCTGTGACGTCACCTTCAAAGATCTGTGGACTTGCACACCCAGGTCCCTCTGCGTCTCTACACCCTTTATGGTTCTTCCATTTATCGTGTAGCTCCTTCCTACATTATTCCCACCAAAATGCATCACTTCGCATTTATCAGGATTGAACTCCATCTGCCATTTCTTTGCCCAAATTTCCAGCCTATCTATATCCTTCTGTAGCCTCTGACAATGTTCCTCACTATCTGCAAGTCCTGCCAGTTTTGTGTCGTCCGCAAACTTACTGATCACCCCAGTTACTCCTTCTTCCAGATCATTTATATAAATCACAAACAGCAGAGGTCCCAATACAGAGCCCTGCGGAACACCACTAGTCACAGGCCTCCAGCCGGAAAAAGACCCTTCCACTACCACCCTCTGTCTTCTATGACCAAGCCAGTTCTCCACCCATCTAGCCACCTCCCCCTTTATCCCATGAGATCCAACCTTTTTCACTAGCCTACCATGAGGGACTTTGTCAACCGCTTTACTAAAGTCCATATAGACCACATCCACGGCCCTTCCTTCGTCAACCATTCTGGTCACTTCTTCAAAAAACACCACCAGGTTAGTGAGGCATGACCTCCCTCTCACAAAACCATGCTGACTATCGTTAATGAGTTTATTCCTTTCTAAATGCGCATACATCCTATCTCTAAGAATCTTCTCCAACAACTTCCCCACCACGGACGTCAAGCTCACCGGCCTATAATTACCCGGGTTATCCTTCCTACCCTTCTTAAATAACGGGACCACATTAGCTATCCTCCAATCCTCTGGGACCTCACTTGCGTCCAGTGACGAGACAAAGATTTGCGTCAGAGGCCCAACGATTTCACCTCTCGTCTCCCTAAGCAGCCTTGGATAGATTCCATCAGGCCCTGGGGATTTGTCAGTCTTTATATTCTCTAACAAACCTAACACTTCCTCCTTTGTAATGGAGATTTTCCCCAACGGTTCAACACTCCCCTCCGAGACACTCCCAGTCAACACATCCCTCTCCTTTGTGAATACCGACGCAAAGTATTCATTTAGGATCTCCCCTACTTCTTTGGGCTCCAAGCATAAGTCCCCACTTTTGTCCCTGAGAGGTCCGATTTTTTCCCTAACAACCCTTTTGTTCCTAACGTATGAATATTACATTTGGTTCCCACATAGAGTCATAGATTCTTACAGCAATACAGCACGGAAACAGGCCCTTCGGCCCAACTGGTCCATGTCAACCATGGTGCCTTCCCAGCCACTCCCGATTGCTCGTGTTTGGCCCATATCTTTCTAGTCCTTTCCCATCTATGTACTTATCCAAATGCTTTTTAAATATTGCTATTCCAAATCACTGCTATAGATGGTGAATAACTGGCGCTCAAGCACCGATCTGTATTGTAAGGACTAGTTGCAGCCTGCCAACCTGAGAATGATCTGTTTGTTGCTCTTTATTCTGTTTTCTGTCTGTTAAACAATTCAAAATCCATGCCAGTATATTATCCTGAATCCCGTGTGCTATAATTTAGTTTATTAACCTCTTGTGTTGGACTTTATTGAAAACCTTCGAAAATCCAAATGCACTACAGCCACTGGTTTGCTCTGTTAGTTAAATCCTCAAAAAATTCTAGGTATGTCAAACATTACTTGCCTTTCATAAATCCACGTAAACTTTGTCCAATCCCACCTTTATTTTAAAAGTGTCCAATTATCACGTTTTCAAATAGATTCTAGCATTTTCCCTACTCCTGATGTTAGATTAACAAGACTAGTTCACCACATTCTCTCTCCCTCCTTTTTGAAATAGTGGGGTTACATTTGCTACCTTCCAATCTGCAGGAACCATTCCAAAGTCTATCGAGTTTTGATGGATGATTACCAATGCTTCCACTATCTCCGCAGCCACATCTTTCAACATCCTGGGATGTTGAACTTCAAGTCCAGCGGATTTATCAACTTTCGGACTCAATTTCTCTGGTATTACATTTTGACTAATACTAATTTCTTTCATTCCTCATTCCTGCTAGTCCTTTGGCTTTCTGAATTACTGGATTTTTTTTTCTATTTTCCTCTGTGAAGACAGACACAAAGATTGAGATTTTTGCTTCAATATTAGGTGTACAATGAAGTGAGAACCCTACCTCTGGAAATGGCTGGCTGCAGTT
This sequence comes from Mustelus asterias, assembly GCF_964213995.1. NCBI lineage: Eukaryota > Metazoa > Chordata > Chondrichthyes > Carcharhiniformes > Triakidae > Mustelus > Mustelus asterias. The sequence goes on from NC_135810.1 coordinate 81,434,416, forward strand.
CTGATTTTTGGTGTGGGGTTGGGAGGGGGAAGCGCACCAGAGTGGTGGGGGATGGATTAGAAGTTAGGCCTCTGTCCCTGGAACAAGTAGCAGGGGGTGCCAGGTGCAGAGGCCGGCCTCTGTACTCCGGCACTTCATTCGATTAAATTTTTTAAAGATTGAAACAAAAGACAGCCCTCCAGCCCTCACCTTTGCACCATCATTCCCCACATACTCCTCATGCCAGTATGCTACCTCATAACCCCCATTCCAATCTGTGACCCTCTACCCACCCTCCATGGCCTCTCATACTCCCTAGGTTGCCCCCACATCCCCATGGCTCTTTAAAGACCCTATGCCAAGGTAGTGTTAACTCCTACCGAACTATTCCCCCACTTGCCAGCCTTTACCCTTATCCCTCTATGCTATTCCATACTATCCTTTGATAGCTTGACAGTTTTTTGACAGTTCCAATCAGTTTATGCACTTTTTACATGAAATCATGTATATTTGTAAAAATTGTAAAGGGTGCCTTGCCATTCTGAAGGATGTCCCAGGAGCATATCCAAAGCAGTACTTCACTTCTCCAAATTCATCCATCAAGTTCAGACCAGCTCTTATCTGGTCTAATCTCCATACTGCGGGTTTTGCACATCCAGCTTACCAAAGCCGCACTTCAGTGGACACAGCTGGTGATTTAAATGGCCAACAGCCTCCATAAACCGCACATGAACGAGTCCCAGCCCAGTGCCAGATCCAGCCCAGCAAAAATTGGAAGTGCAAAAAGTCTCTCCATTGTGGGTCAAAGAATTTCTTTAGTTTATCTGCCAGGTCTTTATTCACGATTATAAACTCTCCTGTCTCTGCCTGTCGTGTGCCCCATAACCCAGAATAGCAATGCACATAATTTCGATTGTCATTCAAAAATGACAATTTATAATGTTTTGAAATAATGTTGCATAATCTGAATGTCACCACAGTATTTGTTCGGTACTGTAACACAATCTGAATAGTGCTACACTATGGGCGGAATTGTACCAGCTTGCCTTGCCCATTGGTGGGCAGAGTGAGCCAGTAAAATCGCACAAGAGCCGAGAAATCAGGATCACGCCTGATTTCACAGCTTTCACGATTTTATGAGAAATGGGCGAGAGGCTGAATAATCTATTTAAATATATTTTAATTTGAATTTACATGTGTTGAGTGAGCCTGTCGCTCAAACGTCAGCTCACTTGCTTTCAAGGCCTTGCCAGGCGAGGTTTTCTCCGGCGAGGAAAACACCTACTCCCCGTGAACAGGGAACAATCGTGCTGGCCTCACTGGTGTCCGGGGAGGCCGAGGGCAATGGGGATGCCCCTTGGGCAGTATCAGCCTGGCCATACCAGCCTGGCACCTTGGCACTGCCAGCCTGGCGTTGCCCAGCAGGCACCTTGGCATTGCCTGGTGGGCAGTGCCAGGAGTCAGGGCCTATGGGGGCAGGGCCTGAGGGGGGGGTGGAGTCTGAAGGAGCGCATGAAGGAGCAGGGCACGAAGGGGGTAGCTGTGAATGGTAGTGCATAATTAAATAACTACTAACCAGAGGAGAAAACGTTACAAATATACTCAATGAAGGGAGAGCTCTGCATGTCAGCATAAAGATAGGTGTGTTATAGGAAGCTAATTGTCTCAGCCCCAGGACATCCCTGCAGGAGTTCCTAGGCCCAACAATGTACTGTAACAATGACCTTTCCTCCATTATAAATTCAGAAGTGAGGATTTTCACTAATTGCATAATGTTCAGTGCCATTCACAACACTTTGAATAATGAGGCAGTATATGTCGGTGTTGCAGCAAAAATTGGATGAAATTTGGGCTTGAACTGTGAAGTTTCAAGGACATTTGTGGCACACAAGCTTCTGGCGATGACCGTTGTTATGATCCTAGACCAGACTCCCATGTTGTTGCAGGATACGGTAAAGGACCGATAATGTTTTGTTTAAAGTGGTTGAAATTTCAGATTTGAGACACTTGCTCTCGTGAATAAAGCCACAAGATTCCATGGATTTTGAACAAACAGAAATAAATTTTACTAATACAAGGTCAAAAAGATAAAACAATTTACAATATCTACCTCATATTCTAGCATTCAGAGTAATGTTAGGTGTGAATTCACAAGCAAACCATGATCAAATACACCACACTACACAATGAAAGGTAGGTGTGACCAAGGCAGAGTCCGTGGATTTCTCAACATCACATCTAGATATTCATAAACATTGTGAGTCAACCAGTCTCATGAAAACTCTGTCTTGCTCATGAGGAATTGCAGACTTTGCCTTCAAAGATTTCACCTTGGAATTCTCTCCAAAAGCCACTCGAACTTGGATGGCTTCAATGACAGCCCAGCTCACAGAGGGGTGGGTGAAAGAACAGAGTTTGACATAGGGGACATGAGGAGTCATAGTGGGTGGGTGGAAGGGTAGAGATTGGCATGTGGGCAAGAAGTGGTTTAGGGGGTGGGTGAGGGGCATGAGGTGGCATGGAGGGGAAGCATTTGGAGGATGAGGAGATGTAAAGGGCCTTTGTGTTTTGAATGTAACTGGAACCAAGTTTCACGGCATCAAGATAAACCTTTTAAACAGCCCACCCTGGCACCCGGCAGCCCGTATGGCTACCTCTGAGCTTTTTCCAATGTCTGCTGGCCCGACTCCAGCTCACACCAGCACCCCAGCAATGAAGATCCCACTTCTGTGGGCACTTTCTCCTGAGGCGGGCACTCCAAGCCAGGAATTTTCCCAACTCCCAACTTCGAGGATGAAAATCCAGGTCAGTTTTACAGTCAACATTTTCACTTGATCAAACAGCAATTTAATGTAAATGGAAAAGAATAGACATTAAGATACAAAATAAGGAGGTTAAAGTATTGGCCTGCAACATTTCTGCTGGGTATGATTCCAGTTACTGAAGCATATTCCCTTCAACTCCCAGAGATCTCACTTTGGCTAAAGTTCCTCGGTATTATACTTGGTCAAACGTTGCCATGATATTGAAAGCAGCTACTGTCACCTGTCCTTTGCAATCAGCTCTTACATCCAACTTTGGATCGAAGCTGTGAGAATGTCTGGAATTTCTGACAGCAGCAAGATCGAATGTCAAATAGGCAGATCATCAGTGAGTGTGTGTCCTGTGATTAATATTCAACCTATCAAGCTACCTGACACACTATCAGGATGAGGTGCTCTTGTGTCCTAGAGAACAAAAAGACATTAAACCCAATATTGAGAGGAAAGTGTTGAGTCGTTTGGATGGAGGGGTTTTAGACAGAAACCATGTTGTGGAGTTCAAGATTTTTTTAAAAGTTCCATCTCACCCGATCCTAACCCACTTATTAATGGGAATTAAAATTACCCCAATGTTCTCAGCCTCTCAATGATCAGATCTCCCATTCGCAGACTTGAAAGACATTAGCAAAACCCTGAAATTTATGCCCTTATCGATTCTTCCCTTACTCCAATTACAATTGAACAGTTTTGAACGACATAGACCAGTTGTGCAGTAAATGCTTTACGAAGAACCTTGTTTGCAGCTTTTCGGCAAAAATTATTCACATTTTATTATTGTTGTAATGTTGTAACTATCATGTTATGCTACCTAGCGATAGTGTTGATTTTGGAAGAGTGGTAATATATATTCTGATTTTGTTGCTGTAGAACAATGTGGTAATGTGATTGGCAACAGGATATTTTCCACAGTAAATTACAGACAATTAGCAGGAAGTAGATGACAGAAAATTGGGATTGAGGAACATATTTTAATGGGTGGGATGTGTCAAGTAGTGTTCTCTAAGGAACTGTACTTGAGCTTTAGATGTTCATATCTATGGTCGCACCCAGGCAGACGAACCCGCAGATGTATGAAAAGTTAACACTTCACTTTTTTTTTTAAAGTGGAGAATGGACAATCTGCATTGTGACAAGATGGAGTTGAGATGGTCAAGCAATCCCCGTTCTTGTCTGCAAATATATATGAAACTGCCCAAGGTTGAAAGGTCAGGACATTAAAATGTAAATAAGTTTTGGAATGTTCCTTCAGAAGACATTAAAAATTCAACAGACCTCTCCTGTGGACTGAACAGCTACTGCAGTCTAAATGCCTACAGTAGGTGATGCACAATGACCAGACAGACTTAAGGGCTTCAGAATAAAATTCCACAGAATGGGTGTGAGAAAAATCAATTTTGTCACAAGGAGCCAGAAATAACCAAGTTTCAAACCCAATTCATAGGATCATGGTAAAAACAGAAAAATGCTGGAAAATCTCAGCAGGCTTGACAACTTCTGTGGAGAGAGAATAGAGTAAGAAGTCTCACAACACCAGGTTAAAGTCCGACAGGTTTATTTGGTAGCAAACGCCACTAGCTTTTGGAGCGCTGCTCCTTTGTCAGGTGAGTGGGAGATCTGTTCACAAACAGGGCATATAAAGACACAAACTCAATTTACAGAATAATGATTGGAATGCGAGTCTTTACAGCTAATCAAGTCTTAAAGGTACAGACAATGTGAATGGAGAGAGCATTAAGCACAGGTTAAAGAGATGAGTATTGTCTCCAGACAGGACAGTTAGTGAGATTTTGCAAGCCCAGGCAAGTCGCGGGGGTTACAGATAGTGTGACGTGAACCCAAGATCCCGGTTGAGGCTGTCCTCATGTGTGCGGAACTTGGCTATCAGTTTCTGCTCAACGACTCTGCGCTGTCGTGTGTCATGAAGGCCGCCTTGGAGAACGCTTACCCGAAGAGAATAGAGCCAACGTTTCGAGTCTGGATGACCCTTCGTCAGATGTCCACGCTGGAAATTTACTGCCTCGCCCGCCTGAGGCTTGTAAGATCCCGCCCGAGTCCAACGGAGAATGCCTTCCTGCGAGCCGGGGCGGGCATGCCGGTACAATTCCGGCACCAGACTTGAAATGTTGGCTCTACTCTCTCTCCATAGATGCTGTCAGACCTGCAGAGATTTTCCAGTATTTTTCTGTTTTTCTTTCAGATTTCAGCATCCACAGTATTTTGCCTTTATCATAAAATCATAGAATCCCTACAGTGCAGAGGGAGGCCATTCAACCCATTGAGCTTGCACCATCTCTCTGAAAAAGTATCTTACCCAGGCCTACCCCATCGCCCTATCCCCGTAATGCTGCATAATTACCATGGCTAATCTCCCTAACTTATACATCTTTGATCAGCGCAGAAGGAGGCCATTCAGCCCATCAAGTCTGCACCGACCGCAATCCCATCCAGGTCCATCCCCATAACCCCATGCACTTACCCGAGCTAATTCCCCTGACACCAAGGAGCAATTTAGCATGGCCAATCAACCTAACCTGCACGTCTTTGGACTTTGGGAGGCAACTGGAGGACCTGGAGGAAACCCATGCAATCACGGGGAGAATGTGCAAACTGCGCACAGACAATCACCAGATGCTAGAATTGAACCCGGGTTCCTGGCACTGTAAGGTCGCAGTGCTAACCACCATGCCGCCCCATTGGGCATCAATGCTAACGTCTTCAGGGAGAATTTGTCTGGAAACTGGGAACACCGATATAAAGGGAAGAGAACAGAATCCCGACAGGGCAGAAGGAGGCCATTTGGCCCATCGAGTCTGCACTGACCACAATCCCATCCACGCCCCATCCCCAAATCCCCATGCATTTACCATAGCTAGTCCCCTGACACTGAGGGGCAATTTAGCATGGCCAATTCACCTAACCTGCACATCTTTGGACTGTGGGAGGAAACCGGAGCACCCGGAGGAAACCCACGCAGACACAGGGAGAACGTGCAAACTCCACACAGACAGTCACCCGAGGTTGGAATTGAACCCAGGTCCCTGGCGCTGTGAGGCAGCAGTGCTAACCACTGTGCCACCGTGCCGCCCAACAATGTTGCCAGCAAAAGAACTCTCCCTAGAATCCATTAGAAGGCAGAGAAGATGGATTAGCCTTTTACTTGAAGAATTGAATAACCAAGCCAAATTTTCACTCCGAGAGCTTAAAATCATCTCAACTGGAGGAAGGCCAGAAGCTTACTGTTGTAAGGAGGGAGCCGCAGTGATTTCATTACAACAAATTTCCTTCATTTTCTTCAGTGAATTAAAAAGAAAACATCAGACCTGCAACATTTCCAGTTCCCCAAAGATAAGAGTATTTGTGACATTTTGGAAAACCCCAGCTCTTATCTGAATTACTGCATTCAGTTTTAGACACCACACCTCAGGAACAATTTGGTCTTGGACAGAATTTCAGTGCAGATTCACCAAAATAATACCTGATATAAAGGGTTAAATGATCTAAACTTGACTTGCAGTACCTTTAGTTCAGAGGTTTGAGGGGTGATCTGATGGAAATCCCTAAAATGATAAAGGATTTGTAAGGATGGACACAGGGAAAGATTTTCGTCCTCTGAGTAAATCTAGAACAAGAGGGCACAATCTTAAATTAGAGCTAATTCATTCAGGAAGCACTTATTCATACAAAGGTGAGTGGTATTGTCACTGGACCAGTGTGGTGAACCATAGATGGTTACCACTATGGGTACTGAACCATAGATGGTTATCACTATGGGTACTTGTACATATGTTACTCTTGTTACTGTTGGGGTTAGGGTTTTCTACCTGTTGGTATTGTTCTGTGGTACACTCCAGTTGGCTCTGCCTTCCTGTAGGAGTATAAAGGTCACTGCACTTCCTAGTGACCCTTTAGTCTGGGATTGTATTGTTAAGCAGTATGCTCTATTCTTGTTGCGAATAAAAGCCTTTATTCCCGGGTACGATCGAGCCTCCCGAGTGGATTAATCGCGCATCAATTTTATTCGCAACAAATTTTGTTCTGAAAAAAAAATGGAGCAGATGCTGAAACCCGATCGGCTAACCTTGGATCCGCGTGCCGCTGGAGCGTCGAACACTTTCGACCATTGGTTGAAGTGTTTCCAGGATTATATCGACGCCTCAACAGCAGTCCAAAATGACGCCGACAGATTGCGGGTCCTCCACGCAAGGGTAAGCGACACTGTGTATGCAACAATCCGTGATTCCCAAGACTACAAAGAGGCCATCGAATTACTCAAGAAGCTGTACCATAAACCGCCAAACGAGATTCATGCTCGTCACCTACTAGCCACTCGACGGCGGCAGCCCGGCGAAACGACGGGACAGTACCTGCGCGAACCTCAGCAGCTAGCCAGAGCCTGCAATTGCAAGCCAGTGTCGGCGACTCAATAGACTAACGATCTGATCCGAGATGCGTTCGTGGCGGGAATCGGCTCATCCTATATTCGCCTGTGGCTGCTAGAGCAAGGTAACTTGGACCTAGCTAAGACGGTGGAATTGGCTGATGCGATGGAAACGGCCTCCAGAAGTCTTGAAACTTACCCCACCGACTATGTGGGAACATCGTGGCAAGTACAGCCACCGACTCAACTCTACCCAGCGGCTCCTAGGAACTGCGCGATCGTGCTTTCAACCTCGGACCTGACGGCTGTGGCAGCTCCAGGAGGCCCACGGTGCTATTTCTGTGGATTGGCGAAGCACGCTCGCCAGAGATGTCCGGCCAGGACGGTATTTTGCTTCGCTTGTGGAAAGAAAGGGCACAATGCTAAAGTGTGCCGAGCGAAGCCCCCTTCGAAGCCAAGCAGTGCTGCGTGTGACTCCCCAGGATCCGTCTCCTCGTCTCCAGCTTCGTCGATGTCTTCAACAACGTGCGATTCATGGGCGCCGCCATTCCTGATGACGACGATGCAAGACACGTGCGACCTGCGGGTGCCGCCACTTTCAACGCCATCGACCACGTGCGATCCATGGGCGCAGCCATTTTGGTCGACACCGGCCGCAGAAGACCAGCAGGGGTCCTCATCGTCGACCATCTCAGCTGCCTGCAGTTGCACTCGGGATCCAACAGTGGCGTCAATCATCCTGGACCAGGCCAAGCCTCACAGACTCGACAAGTCCATGATGAACATAGAGGTAAACGGACGCCTGATACATTGTTTGACAGCGGGAGCACGGAGAGTTTCATTCATCCGGATACCGTGAAACGGTGCGCTCTCCGCGTACAAGCTGTCAGGCAGACAATCTCTATGGCGTCGAGGTCCCGATCTGTTACCGTTCTTGGGAGCTGCGTGGTAACTCTAACGGTGCGGGGCACAGTTTATGAGAACTTCAGGCTCCTCGTGTTACCGCACCTTTGCGCTCTGGTACTCCTGGGACTAGACTTTATGGTACACCTGAGGAGTGTGACCCTGCAGTACGATGGGCCACTCCCTCCACTTTCAGTGGGAGAACAGCAGCCTCCAAATTGCCCAGCGCGCTCCACGTGCAGTCTCTCGACACTCAAAATTACCCCGCCTTCTTTATTTGAAAATCTTGTGCCAGGCTGCAAGCCCATCGCAACTAAGAGCAGGCGTTACAGCGCTGAGGATCGGATCTTCATTCGATCTGAGGTTCAGCGGCTCCTCAGGGAAGGGATCATTCAACCTAGCACTAGCCCATGGAGAGCACAAGTCGTGGTGGTCAAGACTGGAGACAAGCCCCGGATGGTCATAGACGATAGTCAGACCATTAATAGGTACACACAGCTGGACGCGTACCCTCTCCCGCACATATCTGACATGGTCAACCAGATTAACGAGTGGATTAATCGCGCATCAACCAGTAATGCCGAAACCCAGCGCAATGCTCTGGAGACCCACGTTTGAAACCCACCATGGAAGATGGTGAAATTTGAATTCAATTTTTTTATGAATTGGAATTAAAAGGCCGAATGATGACCATGAAACCATTGTCGGTTATCGTAAAAACCTATCTGGTTCACTAATGTCCTTTTGGGAAGGGAATCTGCAGTCTTTACCCTGTCTGGTCTACATGTGACTCCAGTAATGCGATTGGCTCTTAAATGCCCCTCTGAAATGGCCTAGGGCTGGGCAATAAATGCTGATCCAGCCAACGAAGCCCACATCCCATAATGAATAAAATAAATAACCTGAACCTCTCTCACTTGGGGGGCATGGTGGCACAGTGGTTAGCATTGCAGCGCCAGGGACCTGGGTTTAATTCCAGCCTTGGGTGACAGTCTGTGAGGAGTTTGCACATTCTCCCCGCTCTGTTAATTACGTGTAAATGGTACAGCAATTTCAGACGAGGTGCAGATGCCCGGGCAATTGCAAATGTCCAAATTACAGAAGGGGTTATGCCACCAGAGTGTTAATTTCACAAAAATGGCTGCCTCATCGTTGAAATTCATTAAATAACCTGAACTTGCTTTATTTGTGAAATAGATGCTAACTAAGCTCACCGCTTTTCACAGCTAATATACTTTTTACACATGGCAATTTTTAATTACCGCCACTTTCTAACACTGAATATGAACCATGTGCAGGTTCATTCCTGCGATTATTCATTGTTTCTCTTTGAGGTTTTAAAAATGTCAAATTTAAAATTAAGATGGTTATCTTATCTTTTGGTCTCTTTTTTTAAAAAAAGTTCCCTTAATCCAACCTTTCTTTCCCTCTATTTCTCTTTCTGTTCCTGATTTGACATTGACCTGCTCTAATCCACCCCCCTTCTCAGTCTTTCCACTGTTTACTTCTCAATCCTTCAATTTAGTTGGTTCAGCAGACACAACATGCTTAACTCTGTTCACTCAGGTCCTAGCTTTCTACTTTCCTCTTTGTCCTATTGATATCAGCTTGTATTTTTAGTTGCCTGTCATGCAAAGATTTAAAAACCTGAACAGCCAATGTCAAGGCTAATTAACAGCCCTGAGATCCTGTGCTGCAGGAAAATCTGGACAATTATTATTACAGCTTGGGAAAATGTAATCCTTTAATGGAGCAAACATTTATTTCTGAATCGGCTGCTGCCAAGACTTTAAAAGCATGTTTTTCACAAGAACTGTGAGCCCACACTATTCACTCATTTTTTCTAACTGTAACAACATTAAAGGCGAAATCTTACCAAGAAATGGCACAGTGTTATATCTGGTGGGAAAGCTGGTTTATTTCTCTCCAGAGAAACCAGTCACTTTTCACTCCAGATTTTACAACACTCTGCCAAAATAAATCAAGGGAATGAGTTTCACGCCATCAGACAGAGAGGGGGAACTAAATACTCTGGCAAAACCCTGCTATACAAAGATTGGGGTGCCATCTTTAAAGGGCCCCGATCATAATCTGAACAAACGTCCCCCCAGCCCACCACAGAGGCCATAGGGGCCCCCCTCCCCACCTGATCAAACTCGGCATTTCTCTACCTGCCCCCTCAATCATCAGCCCTTTCTCCCCCGCCTCCTCCCGATCACTAGCCCCTTTTCCACCGCCCCCCCCCCGATCATCGGCATCTTCCCACCATTTCCCCCCTGCACAGTCTGAGTCAGCACACACCTCCCCCAACCCCATCCCCTCCAAAACGGCCATCGCTGGCATCCCCAGTTCCTCCATTCACTCCCGGCTGCCATCACATCTAAATAAATCCCCCGCCTGCCATGAGGTTCCCACTGTGGCCCGCCCCTTAGCACAGGTTGGCACTGCCAGGTTGGTCCTGCAGGTTGGCATGGTACCAAAATGGCTGTGCCAAGCTATGCCAAGAGGCAGTGCTTGGCCATGTCTCTCTCCCCCCAGGGGCTATACTTACCTTTACAATCCAAGGGAGACCCCCATACCAGGTTTATGTCCAAGAGAACATGTTGTAAACCGCACCGACGTGACATCACACTGGGGCCGCTGAATATCCGGTGAGGGGTGGGGGAGGTGGGTGCGGAATCCTAGAGAGCTTACTCACTGATGACATACTAATGTATTAAAATGAGTTTTCTGCGGTCTCACGGCATGTGAGGTGGTAAGATTGGAATTTGTAAACTTGCCAGCATGAATTGCGCTCTACTTCCCACAGACGGAGAGTGCAGGCTCAACTTCCAACCCCCTCCCTCCCCAAACAAAGTATTTTATTTTTCAGGTACAGTAAAGAGCATAGGAGATTGAGGGGTGATCTTATAGAGGTGTTTAAGGTCATGAGAGGCATGGATAGGGTGAATGCACTCAGTCTTTTTCCCAGGGTTGGGGAACTAGAGGGGATAGGTTTAACTTAAGAGGGGAAAGAATTAATGGGAACCTGAGGAGCAACCTTTTTTTTTTACACAGAGGGTGGAATGAGCTGCTGGAGGAAGTGGTTGAGGCAGGGACATTGACAACATTTAAAAAGCATTTGGACAGATATATGGATAGGAAAGCTTTAGAGGGATATGGGCAAAATGCAGGCAAATGGGGTTAGCTTAGATGGGCATTTTGGTCAGCGTGGACCAGTTTGGGCTGAAGGGCCTGTCTCCATGCTGTAGATTCTACGATTCTATGAACAGATAATCAAAGGCTAGAAGAATGAAATTTCAGACCGAATGACAATGTCAGTGTGGTCTGAACTTACATTAAGATACAGCCAGTTAACGTTCATGCTTACAGACATGAAAGTATATACTGTGCTTCAGTCATCCAATGCCTTTCAATTATTTATTTGTTAATTTAGTCATATTTATAGGATGTATATTCTGAAAAGCAAGCATGTTTCAGAACCTTAAGACACAATACAGGGACCATAGCACTCCACTATCATGGATTATTGTACTATGTAAACTGGACAGATGATTAAATATCTGAAAGTTAACATACATGTACAGCCAAATCCCCTGTGAAAGCTTGCAGACCTTTTATTTTTTTTTCTTCCCTGTGACTGAATGCGACATTTACCTGCTAAGAACCATTTAGCTGCAGATCAATCAATCCTGCCAGCATCCTCCGTTCCATGGTTTAAATCAGGTGGCAGTAATTCTGGTTCCAGAAACAACCAACAAGCTCAAGAATTCTTCAAGGAAAACTCATGAGTGTGAATAAATCTGCACAGAAACCAAGCTTTACATTTAAATAAATACAGCAAAATCAAAACTACTTTTAGTTTTGCTTTTTTAAGTTAAAAGAATACATTTTAATTTAAACTAGAGACATTGCTGGAGAGTGTATTGCATTATGTGTGTCCAAAGATGTGCAGGTTAGGTTGATTGGCTATGCTAAATTGCTCCTTAGTCCAAAGATGCGTAGGTTAGGTGGATTGACCATACTAAATTGCCCCCGAGTGTCAGGTGACTAGCAGGGTAAATACGTGGGGTTACAGGGAAAGGGCTTTAAGGTTCTTGTTGGTTATCTCCACTTTTCAGTAACCCAGTCAGGTCTGCGCTATCAATTGAACCATCAAAACAGGAAAAGAAGCTCAAATGTTTCAGGGCATCAGCTTGTAGGATCATTAGGCCCTTTTCATATTAACTTTAAATTAAACACCTCGGACAGCTTGTTTCTGTGGTGCTGCACCACACTGCAGTCTATTTGTTCACAAGTTTTCTCTCAATTTTCGACAGATGCTGGGCATTGCCATCTTAACCAAACGGGTTGGAAGCGACGCTGGGCAAAGGAAAGGAGCTTCACAAGAAAGTGAGTGAGAGTCAGAGGGTATATCAAACAATTTTACCTCCATATGTTTCTCAGTTACATCCCAAAATATAAGAGGTATTTCCCCCAACGTTTCAGGAGGATTCTCTCACCATTAACTAAGCTGCACAATTTCAGCAGGTTCCAGATTTGAACCTGGGTGTGTTGTGCTAGGTTAGGCATTCTCAACTTGGGTTTGCAGTAGACATATTACAATTGGCCTCACTTTCTTAGGTTCTGGCAATGGTGGGGAGGTGGGAGGGGGTGGTGGGGAGGTGGGAGGGGGTGGTGGGGAGGTGGGAGGGGGTGGTGGGGAGGTGGGAGGGGGTGGCGGGGAGGTGGGAGGGGGTGGCGGGGAGGTGGGAGGGGGTGGCGGGGAGGTGGGAGGGGGTGGCGGGGAGGTGGGAGGGGGTGGCGGGGAGGTGGGAGGGGGTGGCGGGGAGGTGGGAGGGGGTGGCGGGGAGGTGGGAGGGGGTGGTGGGGGGGGTGGGAGGGAGTGGTGGGGGAGTGGGAGGGGTAGTGGGGAGGTGGGAGGGGGTGGTGGTGGGAGGTGGGAGGGGGTGTTGGGGAGGTGGGAGAGGGTGGTGGGGAGGTGGGAGGGGGTGGTGGGGAGGTGGGAGGGGGTGGTGGGGAGGTGGGAGGGGGTGGTGGGGGGGTGGGAGGGGTGGTGGGGAGGTGGGAGGGGGTGGTGGGGAGGTGGGAGGGGGTGGTGGGGAGGTGGGAGGGGATGGTGGGGGGGTGGGAGGGGGTGGTGGGGAGGTGGGGGGGGTGGTGGGGAGGTGGGAGGGGGTGGCGGTGGGTGGTCAGGAGGAACGTCAGCCCCAAATCCCATTGTTTTGATTGAATTTGAAGTTTATTTATTAGTCACAAGTAAGCTTACATTAACACTGCAATGAAGTTACTGTGAAAATCCCCTAGTTACACTGAGGGAGAATTTAGCATGGCCAATCCTGCACATTTGTCAGACTGTGGGAGGAAACCGGAACACCCGGAGGAAACCCACGCAGACACGGTGAGAACGTGCAAACTCCATACAATCAGTGACCCAAGCCGGGAATCAAACCCAGGTCCCTGGCGCTGTGAGGCAGCAGTGCTAACAACTTTGCCACCATGCCACCAATTGCTATCCAATGTTCCTTTCAGGAAATGTGTATTTGCGGACATTGGATGATAACAGAATCAATCTTAGCTATGATACTTCCCTTAGTCCACATTCACAGTTAAACCTCATAAATGATTGATGCAAATCCCTACAGTGCAGGAGGAGACCATTTGGCCCATCGAGTCTGCACCGACAACAATCCCACGCAGGCCCTAGCCCTGTAACCCCACGTATTTACCCTCCTAATCACCCTGACACTCAGGAGCAATTTAGCATGGCCAATCCACCTAACCTACACATCTTTGGACTAAGGGGCAATTTAACATGGCCAATCAACCTAACCTGCACATCTTTGGACACTAAGGGGCAACTTAGCACTGGCCAATCCATCTAAACTGCACATCTTTGGAGTGTAGGAGGAAACCAGAGCACCTGGAGGAAACCCATGTAGACACGGGGAGAATGTGCAGCCTCCACATAGACAGTGACCCAAGCTGCAAATCGACCCCAGATTTCTGGTGCTGTGAGGCAGCAGTGCTAACCACGGTGCCACCCTTAATGGAAAGAAATGGACAAAATATGAGAGAATAACCAGCGGCAACTGAACTTCCCTCAAAGTGTGACAGTCTTTCGAAGGTGAAGGCAGAGCAGAAAGAAAAGGTGAGGGCAATAGATGTAGACAACTGGAAAGTGATTGTCCATCACTGACTTGGTCAAGGATTGGAATGGAGTGCAGGAACTGAGAGCGACACAAATCACAAGATATAAATTGAAAACAATAAGAGGAACAGATGAGTTAAACAGAATAGAAAAACATCAGTATTACTCGGTTATAATCTATTCTTTTTTCTCCTCATAGCTTTTCATTTTGTGCATTGGAAAAATAAACCTCTGACTACTTGTAAATACCCCAATCCATAATACCAGCCAAAAACATGCTAACATTCTGATGCTCCCTCCCTGGCTTTTTAAAATATATCAATGCTATTAATTCATGTAAACATCTATGAAATGAATATTGCATCAATATTTTAAAAGCAGTAGTAATGAACAAGCAAATTGTTGTACATTACACTGACTGAGGCTCCAATGCATAATCGACCGCAAACAACCATTTTTATACTTTATACATCCCCACCAGAGAGGACAGTATAACAAAACGCTCAGCTATTACAGTGTACTACATGCCCTCCCCACTTCAAAAAACAACTTGCGTATTAGAATGTAAAATGGTATATGTACATAAATTCCCAGAATACAATATGACTAACCCAGCATCAACAATACCTGGAACTGAAATGGGTTAGGGTGAAGACTTGTTTTTACTGTAATCACAACCAAACCCTATGTAACCAATACTGACAGAATAAGTAAAGTAAGGATATCCTTAACACTAGTATGTTTTTAACAAAAATATAATTTAACAGGGAATAACAAAAATAGCTTTTTTTCTTCTTCCTTATTACATATTTTCAATGAACCTAATGGACAACTAAATAATATGGAAGAAATGTTTATGTTCTTAGTTCAGTGTCACTGTTTGCCTGATTACGCTCTTGTGAACCACATTTTGATATTTTCTTATGTTAAAGGCACCTGCAAGTTGTTGTTCTTTGTTCTAAATGAAAAGAAATAGCCTGCCCGTGCTTTGCAGTCTGCATGATGGAGTGCTGAACACGATTCTGTATACTCTTGAGCCATTTCAATAATACATACACTAATAAGCCCCATACCCTTTGCAAACCAAGGTGCAATTATATATATATGAATAGAACAAGGTTGCAATCCTTCAATGTTTTCATCAAGCTAGCCTAATGGAAAATAATGTGAAGCCACCTAACAATAATCAGCACCACAAATTCACAGAAATTCAATCCATTTTATGGTACTAACTCTGGTGCCAATAATACTCAGTGGATCCCTACACTTGTTAAAACTCAGATAGCCAGGCAGTTAAGAATAGAACTGGAGCCTAATCTTTATATACTTACAAGCTTTTATTTACAAAGATATTCTGCACCTCCAAAAAAAAACAACTATCACAGTTTCAGCCTGTTCCACACGCTGGCACAGTGGTTAGCACTGCTGCCTCACAGTGCTTGGGATTCTGGGTTCGATTCCTGGCTTGGGTCACTGTCTGTGTGGACTTCTCGTGTCTGCATGGGTTTCCTCCGGGTGCCCTGATTTCCTCCTGCAGTCTGAAAGATGAGCTGGTTAGGTGCATTGGCCATGCTAAATTCTCCCTCTGTGTACCCGAACAGGTGCTACAGTGTGGCGACTAGGTGATTTTCACAGTAACTTCATTGCAGTGTTAATGTAAGCCTACTTGTGACACTAATCTTCAAACCAATATACTCTTACGATTAAAACAAATTAGAACAAATTTCACGAGTTGAACGAATTAAAACAAATTAAATAAATCAAAGCACAAGGGCCAGAGGACAGGGGCGGAGGGGGGAATTCCTCAAAGGGATACTAATAAAAACAAAATCCCATTGTAAATTTGCAAATCTTTAAATCAAAATTTGGTTCTGGGGGTCAACAGTGCACCCCAGCCCCCATGGTGCCCACTAGTCACAGAAGGCCTCCAGCATACTGGCTGACACCACATTCTCCTCCTCCAGTGACACGCAGATGCATGCATAGCTGCAAAAGAGTGGCAGAGACTTGGCCCATAACACTATCTTGACCACCCATTGCCTGGACCTGTTAATGGCCAAAGTGCCCAGGGGCATGCCCACAAGAAGTCCATCTCCCTTCCCACCTGACCACCCCCGGCCTCTCACCAGATGCCTAAAGATCAGGAGTAATGAGAAACATAGTTGGCAGGACCCGCTCGGATCCATGTGGGGAGGCCCAATAGTTTTCAAGTCATCACTCTGCACCGACTACAGGCCTCCTTGTTCCTGTATATGTGAGCACAGGCTTCCGCGATTAATATCCATCACCTGAATCCAATTAAACCCCCAGCTGATATCCAATTAGCACAACTGGGATGACTTTACAATTTAATGTCCAAGATATTAATCCCATGCATGATGCATGGGGAACTATCAGATCCAGGGTCTGCATATCTGACCACAGGATGTCTTGAAGAGCTGCTGGTTAGCCTTTACAGTAAATTGACAGCACAGGCTTCAAAAAAATGTTCTAAGCAAGATACTTGGCAGATCATGGTCCAATCTTTAGAAGCCGTCTGTAAACTGATTTTGACAAGGCAAAATATATTAACAGGTAATTGAGTTAACACTAGAGAAACGTAGGAATACAGATCGACTGTACCGAGCAGCTCCAAAAAACTACACTTGCTGTTTACCTCATCATTTTTGAGAGTCAGAAGACTAATTATTTGTTTGCTCTGTTTACCTTGCAATTTTTATGGTGACATGTCAAAAAGAAACTTATTACAGATCAGCTGGGGGGGGCAATCTTGCCAAAAAAATTTTAAGATGCCAAATGAGCTTGAAAAGGGGAGAGAATCGCATCGCACTGTTTTTTTTGAGAAAGTTAAAAATGAAATCTTCCTTCAGTCTGTGAAGAAAATGAAGCCCAATCTGTTTTCCGGCAACATGGGGGAGGGGGTGGGGCCTTACCTTACTGAGAGCCAACAGACAGCAGTAGAGGGCACCATCACGCATGGTCAGAACACAGAGATCTGTCAGTGACTGCTTTCCCCAGCTACTGCTAGCCTCTGCGGCCGATCGCCAAACTCAATTTCTCAGCTCTCTCGCAATCTTACTGGCCCACCTCGCCCATCGGCTGTCGGGGTGAAATGGTAAGATCGTGGCCTCTATATTTATTAAGCAGTGGTACCTTTTACTTTTCTAGTCATCTTATTTATTTTAGATTATAGTTAGTCTCGGCTTAGGCTACTGTAATGTAAGTTTATCAGTGGTATCCGAATACCCAAATTACTTGGAATCCAAAATGCAGTCGGCCCCGAGGATTTCAGATAATGGATACTCAATCTATAGCAGCAAACAAGCGCAGCAGAAGGAACTGTAAAGGATTCTCATGAGAAGAAACTTCCCACACTGTACCCATTCATATGGGCACTGAGGAACACCAGCACTGATCTGACACACCAAATACAATATACAACAAACTCCTCATTTGATTAAGAACCAAGTTCACGCTGAGCCTCGTGCAAGGTACAAGCACAAACTCTCAGCGGCAGGAGCCCTTGCTGACCATATTATTGTCTACCCTGTACACCCAAAGCTTGTTACACGCCGTTATTGAGAGGCATTAGTACCTGTTGCTCAGCAGCACAGCAGTTGCTGAGAATCACATCATTAGCACCATGTGCAGATGGGAACTTGGCAAAAAAAACAAATTGGGCTTTTGTTTGCAAACTCGTAGCTGGTGATTTTCAGGAAGAAACAGAGGCTAATGGATCCTTTTTACATCCAATCTAATAACATGCAAGATTGTCTGTAAAACACAATTCACCACAAAATGACGCACACCATTTCATCTTCGTACAACACCTCAGTTAGCCTTCATTGAGAATGTCTTGGTTTCCAAAAATGTTAGTTAATATTCTTCGGAGAAGGAGAAACAGTGGACCAGAAGATTAACTTTGCATTTAAAGCATCTTGTTTACCCAGACACGCTCAAAGAGCTGGATCGCCAGAATGTCACAGAAGAATAGATTTGCAGCGGTTTTAATCACAGTTTATAAGATGACAAAGGAACTAGATTGTTCAACTGAGGAGATTCAGTAGGATCAGGGATCAGAATAAAGATGGCGCTGGAGCGAGGTGACTTCTTGAAAGCTGTGCCCAGCATACCTTCTAATTCTATCTTTTACTCTCGTTCTATGCTTCTAAAACTTCACTCTAACTCTTTAAAACTCTCTAACAATGATTACGTTGATTTTTCTCTGCACTCTAGCTATAACTGTAACACTGCATTCTGCACTCTCTCGTTTCCTTATGAACGGTATGCTTTGTCTGTATAGCGCAAGAAACAATACTTTTCACTGTATGTTAATACATGTGACAATAATAAATAAAATCAATCAAAATCAGAAAATCACACTGACGATCTATACAAGGACGGAACAGGTTAGATTTTGAGAGATTTTTCTTTCCCCCGCTGGCAAATACAATGAAGACAACCTTATGACATTCCTTCCACAAGTCTATATCTATATATCAGTCTTTGATTCACCCACAAATAGTCTGCTGCACCACTGGTGTTGGGCCACACTCTGATCTCCTCAATGGACTGATTCACAACTAGCTCAAAAAGGTGAGAAACTGTGTCTGCCTTGCACAATGGCCAGTTCTGTCATGGGATATGACAACTCTCCAATCTGTGGACAGAGTGGCACAGGTGCCAATGGAAGAGGAAGCTTGAAACAAATTGTGACTGTGGTTGCCCTCTCACCAGATGGTTCCAATAGCACTCTCTCTCTCAGAAATACACAGAAAGTAGGTCGGGCCAAATTGCCTCCTTAGCTGCAACTTAAATCCAATGATGCATAGAGCTCAAGAGATCCTTAACCTCACACTCAGTTACCATCTTCCTGCTAAAGGATAACCTGAGAGTGCGAGTCTGCAAAGGCAAAATACTGCCATTGATGGAAATCTGAAAAGAAAACAGGAAATGGTTGGATGACTCAGCTGATCAGTCAGTACTCGTGGAGAGAGAATCATCGATCATCTATCATCAGAGGAAAAGTTAGAGATGCAATCGCTTTTAAGCAAGTGAGAGGGGAAGGGTCAGAAAAAGAACCAAAGGAATGTTTGTTATAGGGTTGGGGCAAGGAAAGATTAAATGGCAAAAGAGTTGATGATGCAAGACCAAAGGGAGCGATGAAGTGACAAATTAGGAAACAAACAATGGGGGTGATTTTGCGCTTGCGTTAGCCATCAACGAGAACGGCAACATGGGCGCAAAATATCGTGGGAATTTGGAAACACGATTCTTGCCGGTGAGGATACGTCTCCCAATTTTCCATGCCCCTCGCTGAAGACGTAACGAGGTTCCATCCCACATAGGGCGAGACCTCAATGTAATATATTTGAATGCATTTTAATGTAATTAACGACCCACCCGCCATATGATCCCTCCCCTCACTTAATAGTCTTACCTCGTCATTACCACATCACGTCAGCAAAGTTTCTAACAGGTTGGTGAAGATGGGAAACAGTTGATGGGATCCTGCTTGGGCACCAAGGTAAGTATAGCTCCAGAGTGGAGAGGGACATGCCCAGGCTGTGCCCTGGCACTGCCAACCTGTGCCGGGGGCAGTGTCAAGGGTGGGCCCTCTGGGGAGCCCCATGGGAGGGATTCCCCTTATGTGTGTTGGGAAGGGCTGATGCTGTGAGGAAGGGGAGTTCCCCTGACACTGCGACAGTGGGGGGGGGGGGGTTTGCCCCAATGCCTGCTGTCCATATGGGGGGTGGAGGGTTCAGAGGGGGGAACTGCTGGGGGGGGGGGGGGCATTTACTTACTGTGCTGATTGGGGTGCCCTTTGAAGATGTTTAGTTTACTTATTAGTGTCACAAGTAGGTTTATATTAACACTGCAATGAAGTTACTGTGAAAATCCCCCAGTCGCCACACTCCGGCGCCTGTTGGGTACACTGAGGGAGAATTTAGCATGGCCAATGCACCTAAACAGCACTTCTTTTGGACTGTGAGAGGAAACCAGAGCACCTGGAGGAAACCCATGCAGACACAGGGAGAACATGCAAAATCCACACAGACGGTGACCCAAGCCAGGAATCGAACATGGATCCTTGGCACTGTGAGGCAGCAGTGCTAACC
This sequence comes from Mustelus asterias, assembly GCF_964213995.1. Lineage (NCBI taxonomy): Eukaryota > Metazoa > Chordata > Chondrichthyes > Carcharhiniformes > Triakidae > Mustelus > Mustelus asterias. The sequence continues at coordinate 81,454,768 of NC_135810.1, forward strand.
TGATCTCCGTGGAGGCAGCCAGAGTGATGGTGAAAACCACGCCCACTCATTTTGTTTTAAGAATGCCGGAAACCAAAACCGCCAAAGAACAATTTCAGATCATAACCCCTGCCACTAAGTGTTTCCTTTATCCTCCTCTGCTCCATCCATCCCTCCCTCCCCCTCTCCCCCCTCCCACCTTCTCAGCAAGCAGGGCTGGCTGTGCTCTCAGGTTTCCTGAAAGGATCGCAACAGATCTGGCACATTCTGCCAAATCACTTCTCCAAAGTTTTAGCAGGGAATCTGAAAAAAATATTTTCGTAAGGTAAATTCTCAAGCAAACAGTCCATCTGTCTCTTTCCTATCTTTCTTTCTTCACATGAAATCTCCAATCTGTATCCCTGCCTGAGGATGCACCAATAGAGCTAATATCACTTGGACTATATTCCTTTTCTACAGGAGCTTCTTAGCAGACACCTCTGATGCGCTATTCAGACACGAGGCTTGAAGCTCAGTAAATGAAAGGCTTTTATTTACTGTTAACGAAGCTACCAGAACTCATATACACTATCCCAGACTGAAGGGGTCCCGGCCAGAGCAGGGACTCTTATACCTCTCCCAGGAGGCGGAGCCCGACTGGGATGTACCACAACACTACAGTACAAAGGTGTAACAACCCCACCCTAACCCCAACAGCAACAATAGCACAACCCAACAGTAACATATGTACATCCTTGTAGTACTGGCCAGCCCCTGGCTCAGCACTATCCAGTGGGAACCAATGATGGTTCACCACAACCTCATACTAGGTTCATATGAATATATCACAATCATGTAATTAAGAGACTGTAGATTTTAAGGACGACTGTTTTCAAAGAATGTTTCTGTCTTCGATCTTTACATAGGGGAGGTGATGGCCTCGTGGTATTATCGCTAGACTATTAATCCAGAAACAGCTAATATTCTGGGGACCCGGGTTCAAATCCCACCATGGCAGATAGTGAAATTTGACTTCAATACAAAACGTCGGTAATTAAGAATCTACTGATAACCACAAAACCATTGTTGATTGTAGGAAAAACCCATCTAATGTCCTTTAGGGAAGCAAATCTGCCGTCCTTACCTGGTTTGGCTTACCTGTGAATCCAGAGCCACAGCAGTGTGGTTGACTCTCAACTGCCCTCCAAGAGCAACTAGGGATGGACAATAAATGCTGGTCAGCCAATGACGCCCATTTCCCACGAACGAATGTAAAAAAACATGAGTTTAAAAGCCTTTTTCAAATGGAAGTATGGAAATACCTTTCTGTGTTAGTTCAAACCTTGTCAAATTCATGGCCGGAATCCTCCAAACTATTCTGCGTCTGGGATTTTCCGGTCCTGCTGCAGTGACTGAAGATTTGGCTGAGCTTCAAATTCTCAGTTCTCACTGGTAATGGCGGAATCAACAGTACGTCATTGTAGAATTCCCGCCCATAGCTCTAGAGCTGGCTAGAAAGAGTCATTGAAATGCAAAAGACTCCTTCAGGCATGTCCATTGTATCCTCTGCAAAAATAATGAAAACCCGTTGATTTCTGAGAGACCAGGAGACTTCAATGTACTACAATATAATTACCTTCTTCACTCGATGGAACAATGAGTGCTTAAAAATGACCATGGCAGCCATTTTTGCGTTTTTTGAGCTGTAAGAAGCCAGCTTGCATAACTGCACACAGATCTCATCTAAAACAGCCAGGAACCTCCAAGAATAATTCTGAGAGACATCGTCAGAGAGCTTTTCTCCAACAGTGAAAGAGGAAGTTGTTCAGAAATCGACTGCTGTTCTTCCGAAAAAACCCAGGCAATCTTCAAGTGCTGTAACCACAGAACTAATGAGGAAGCAAAAACCTTCTCTCGCTCCCAAAACCTGCTTGACCTGTTGAATTAACCTGAAGAAAGGAAACACCAACTCGTGGACTGCAGAAACCATTGTAGCTACTGAACGAAACATCAAGTTTCAACCCCTTAACTTCGGAAAGAAAGAACCCATAGAATGCCTACAGTGCAGAAGGAGGCCATTCGGCACATTGCATCAGCACTCTCAGCATAACCATGCGCATTTGCCATGGTTAATCCACCTAACCTACACATCTTGGGATACTGAAGAGCAATCTATCATGGCCAATCCACCTAACCTGCACATCTCTGGACACTAAGGGACAATTTATCATGGCCAATCCACCTAACCTGCGCATCTTTGAAGTTTGGGAGGAAACCAGAGCACCCGGAGGAAGACATGCAGACTTGAGGAGAACATGCAAACTCCACACAATTACCCGAGGCCAGAATTGAACCTGGATTCCTGGCGCTGTGAGGCAGCAGTGCTAACCACTGCGCCACCCTAACCCAACCAAAGGGTCAGCAATAAAATCTCACAGAGACCGATTTGAAATCTTAACTTTAAGTATCTTTTTATCTTTACCTACAATTTAATCATTGTATCTGTATCTTAGTTAATAACTTCATCACTTTTACTTACATAACTTTCAGCAGTAATTTTGTAATAAACTCATCTTTATCTTGTTTAAGACTAAAGCTTGTCTGCTGGAAACACACAGACACACACACAGACACGGTCATAACAAATAGAAACTTGCTTAACTCAACAGGTGTGAATGTTCACCGGAATCTCCAAATTAACTTTCATTTTCGAGAGCATAGTTGTTCAGAGACCTTGTTTAAATCCTCATTTATATTTTGCAGCATGCTGTACTGTGAAATTTACCCTTTTAACCCTTAACTTAATAGTATGCTGGCTTTGCCAGCACATTATCCTAGATTCTTCAATATACAGAAATCTCAAAATGGGTTATAAAAGAAATAATTGCAAGTTTTTCTGTTGCTTCTGTCACAACCTCAAACCATCCTTAATTTGTGCGTGTGTAGAGGGAATGTCACTGGATGTGTAACGAAAGACAGAGGCTAATGTCCCAGGAACAAGGGTTCAAATCTCACCATGGCAACTTGAGAAATTTAAACTCAAATAATCATTTTGAGTGCAAGAGCCAAGAAGGTTATACTGAATTTATACAAGACACCAGTTAGACCTCAGCTGGAATATTGTGCACAGTTCTGGGCACTGCACTATAGGAAGGATGTGAATGCTCTAGAGTAAACAAGAATCGTTCAAGAGTTGAGAACTTTCAGTTATGAGTATAGATTGGAGAGATTGGGACTATTCACCTTGGAGAGAAGAGAATTTCAAAATCATGAGGGGGCTGGACAGAGTAGATAGGGAGAAACTGTTCCCATTTGTAAAAGGATCAAGAACGAGAGGGCACAGATTTAAGGTGATTTGGAAAAGAAGGAAATGTGATGTGAGAAAAAAAACTTTCACACAACGAGTGGCTTGGGTCTGGAATGCGCTGCCTGGAAGTGTGGTGAAGGCAGGTTCAAATGAAGCAATCAAGAAGGCATTGGATGATTATTTGACAATGTGCAGAGGTATGGGGAAAAGGCAGGGAAGTGGCACTAAGTCATGAGACTTGTTTGGAGAGCCAGTGCAGACATGATGGGCCAAATGACCTCCTCTGCGCCATAACAATTCTGTGATTCTGTGACGAAAGCACTTTTTGCTTCAATAATACTTCATTGAATAGTTATAGTCACCATTGTAGTTTATGAAGTAATGCAAGCAGTTACAGAAAAATTATACAATTGTTCTATATAACCATGTCTGAATCTCCATTCCTGGATATGTTACCCCGCTGTTGTATAATTCTATGCCTACTGAATACAAATGCAGTTTATATTCCGTATAATGGATGGACAAATGTGCCATTGTTTTCCATGATGTGGAGATGCCGGCGTTGGACTGGGGTGGGCACTGTAAGAAGTCTCACAACACCAGGTTAAAGTCCAACAGGTTTATTTGGAATCACGAGTTTTTGGAGTGCTGCTCCTTGAAGGGGTAGAAAGATTTCCCATGTAACATCTCCACTTTTTGTCGAATACTTGCATATCTTTTTTTCTTTATTCTTTCATGGGATGTGGGCATCACTGGCAAAGCCAGCATTTGTTGCCCATCTCTCATTGCCCTTGAACTGAGTGGCTTGCGAGACCATTTTAGAGGGCAGTTTAGAGTCAACCACATTGCTGTGGGTTTGGAGTCACCTATAGGCCAGACCAGGTAAGGATGGCAGATTTCCTTCCCTAAAGGGATTTCATGAACCAGATGAGTTTTTATGATAATCGTTTCATGATTGCCTTTCCCAAAACTAGCTTTTAATCCCCGATTTATTAATTGAATTTAAATTGCATCAGCTGCCATGTCAGGATTTGTCTTGTGTTCCTAGAGCATTAACCTGGGCTTCGGGATTACTAGTCCACAAACATTACGACTGCACCACTTTCTCTCCTCAGATATAACACTTAAATTAGCTATTCTTGGTGCATAATGAGATGTTATTGTCAAAATATCATTTCATTGTGCTTTATTTTTGTATCAACAAAATTGACAGCTTGTATTTATACTGTGCCTTACACAGTGCCTTTAATGCAGTAAGATTTCTCATTGAGCTTCACAAAATTTGACACCAGGTCACATGAGGAGATAGTGGGCCAATGAAAGTGAGGGAGCAAGTCAAAGAGGTTGAGAGAGGGGATTCTGGAGCTTTGGGCCTTGGCATCTGGAAGCATGAATGCCAGTGATGAAGTGATTAATATTAGGGATGTACACGAGGCCAGAATTGGAGGAGCACAGATATCATGGACAGTTACGAGGCTGAAGGAGATTACAGAGATAGGCAGAGGCAAGGTCATGAGGGTTGAGAATTTTAAAATCAGTGTATTTCTTCATCTGTCAGACTTTTATACATTTCATGAGATCCTCTCTCATTCTTCTAAACTCCAGTAAATACCGGCCCATTCAACCTGTAGTGGGTTAGATCTCAAACAATGATGAGACGGACTATAGGAAAGAGATAGTAAATCTGGTGAACTGGCGCAATAATATTCTCTCGCTCACTGTAAGTAAAACAAAGGAGATAGTCATCGACTTCAGGAAGCATTGTGAAGGACATGCCCCTGTCTACACCAACGGGGACGAAGTAGAAAGGGTCGAGAGCGTCAGGTTTCTCGATGTGCAGATCACCAACAACCTGTCCTGGTCCCTCCACGCTGACGCTATAGTTAAGAAAGCCAACAATGCCTCTACTTTCTCAGGAGGCTAAGGAAATTTGGCACGTCCGCTACAATTCTCTCCAACTTTTACACATGCACCATAGAAAGCATTATTTCTAGTTGTATCACAGCTTGGTCTGGCTCCTGCTCTGTCCAAGACCACAAGAAACTACAAACGATCATGAACGCAAACCAGCCTCCCATCCATTGACTCTGTCTACACTTTCCACTGCCTCGGAAAAGCAGTCAACATAATTAAAGACCCCATGCACCCTGGACATTCTCTCTTCCACCTTCTTCTGTCGGGAAAAAGATACAAAACCCTGAAGTCACGAACCAACCGACTCAAAAACAGCTTCTTCCCTGCTGCCATCAGACTTTTGAATGGACCTACCTTGCATTAAGTTGATCTTTCTCTACACCCTAGCTATGACTGTAACACTACATTCTGCACCCTCTCCTTTCCTTCTCTATGTACGGTATGCTTTGTCTATATCGCGCGCAAGAAACAATACTTTTCACTGTGTACAATACAGTGACAATAATAAATCAAATCAAATCAATCTCTCCTCATACGACAATCCTGCTATCCCAGGAATCAATCTGGTGAGCCACAATGACCTTGGGGCCTCACGGCCTCTATGGCAGTCTCCTTCCTACCTGAAGACATCATGGTCATTGTCACCCTGAATGTTTTCACATCTGCGTCTGCTGGTGGCTAGAATTAAAAGTTGGGCAGCATGGTGGCACAGTGGTTAGCACTGCTATCTCACAGCTCCAGGGACCGGGGTTCAATTCCTGGCTTGGGTCACTATCTGGGCGGAGTGTGCACATTCTCCCTGTGTCTGCGTGGCTTTCCTCTGGGTACTCTGGTTTCTTCCCATAGTCCAAAAAGATGTGCTGGTTAGGTGCATTGGCCATGCTAAATTCTCCCTCAGTGTGCCTGAACAAGTGCCGGAATGTGACGACTAGGTGATTTTCACAGTAACTTCATTGCAACGTTAATGTAAGCCTACTTGTGACCCTAATCAATAAACTTAAACTTAAAACTTAAGTTGAACATAGGAGACAAAGTGAAAGTATTTAAAAGCCCAAGAAAGGTATTTTTAAATGCCTGAGAATATTGGATAACCCATAAGAGCAATGAAGAACACCTGTCTATACTCAAAAAGCATTCTGTTCAGTCATATCAACACATTTCCAAACTGGAATAAATCCAAACCCTGCTGTTTGAACAATTGAAAAAACTCCAAGGCATTTTAAAAACAAAGAGAATTAAGAGCACCTGTGAGCACTTGAAACCACTTGTAAACAATTAAAATCAAGCATATAAAATCAATCTAAAGTGTTTAGATGAATAGAAATTGTTATTTATTAGCCTCCACTTGGAATACTGCAAAATACACTATTTATTTCATTTTATTCACTTGGTAGTCCAGAGCTTGAGTATTTCTGAAAAAAAAAGAGACATGCTGCTAAAGTTTTTCATTTTGCACCCATCAGGACAGATTGGCAAGAATGCCAAATCTCAAAGGGAACAACAATTTATGTTGCGTGAGAAGAGGGTGCTGATTGTTTGGCATGTGGAGTCTGATTGGTAGAGGTGTAGCCATGGTGAATGCATGAGGGAACAGTTAACTGCCAAGCTTTTGCTTAAATTCAAAGTAGGCAAGTTAATTTTGATTGGTCAAGGCATTACCATGGGGAATGAACCAGGGAGTAGTTATCTCCAAGCTTTTGTTTGGTTAAAAAATACCTAATGCTTTGACATGTTCTTGCTGTTTGTGAAGGACAGGGCTCTGTATTTTGAATATATGTAGTTTCTAGCACAAGTAGGTGGGCCACACTACGAGCCTGACTAATAATTTTAAATTGCTTGTCAATGTAATTCTTAGCACAATCGTGACTGTTTCACAAGCGCTATCCAATCGTGGAATCACATCTAATGTTGGACACTATGGCCGGAGTTTTACCGGCACACAGTCTGCGGCTCGTAAGATCGTGCCTGAGGCCACCGGGGAATGCTGTTCTGCGAGCCTCGCCCACCTCGATTTCGGGGCGGCCGTGCCAGTAAAATCAGGACCTATGTTCTGTATTTTGCAAACAAAGGCTGTTTGAGTGCAGTTAGTACTTCATCTGTTGGCAAACAGCCAGAGGGAAAATGCCAGCCAACATGCCTGGCATCACACTGGCAATAAAATTCTCAGAACACATTACTCATTTGTGTGATAGACAAAACTTGATGGCAATATCCTGTTCGTGGAGAATAAGATAGGGCGTAAAGGGACATCACTTTTGTCTGTCTTGAACAGCCCGTACATACATGGGCACAGTGAATTATGATCACAAATCATGTACATGACCAGGCAGCTGATTGCTCTTACACAAGCTCAGCAAATGTTTCTGTAAAAGCAAATTTCTGCAGATGCTAGAATCTGAAACAAAAGATACAAAAGTCTGTGATCATGTACCAACTGACTCAAGAATAGCTTCTTCCCTGCTGCCATCAGACATTTGAATGGACCTACTTTATATTAAGTTGATCTTTCCCTACACCCTATTTATGACTGTAACATTATATTCTGCACCCTCTCCTTTCCTTCTCCTCTATGTGCTCGATGAACAGTTGTCTGTATAGCGTGCAAGAAATAATAATTTTCATCGCATACCAATACATGTGACAACAATAACTCAAATCAAATCAAATCAGTACATTTGAGGCAACCACTGTTTTTTCTTCGAGTTCCTTGACCTTCAGCACTGGATTGTCATTTTGCCATCCAATTTGTTTTTTCTTGCTCCATCTGAAGCAGAGCTTTGTCCTTGTCCTTCATTTTAGCTTCACTGTCGGCCTGGTCTGTCCCCGGCAAAGTCCAACAAAGACATAATTTCCCTGGCGGTGCACTCAACCCTGGAACACCTAGATAACAAAGACATCTATGTCAGACCCCTATTTATCGACTACAGCTCAGCCTTCAACACCATTCCTACGAAACTCATCTCCAAACTTCGTGGCCTGGGGCTCAGCTCCTCGCTCTGCAACTGGATCCTAGACTTCCTAACTCACAGACCGCAGTCAGTAAGGATAGGCAACAGCACCTCCTCCATGATCATTCTCAACACCGGTGCCCCACAAGACTGTGTTCTCAGCCCCCTACTATACTCCTTATACACCTCTCAATGTGTGGTCAAATTCCTCTTCAATTCGATTTTCAAGTTTGCTGATGACACCATTATTGTGGGTCAGATCTCAAACATTGACAGGACACAGTACAGGAAAGACATAGAGAATCTGATGAACTGGTGCAGCAACAATAATCTCTCCCTCAATGTCAACAAAACGAAAGAGATAGTCATCGACTTCACAAAGCGTAGTGGAGGGCACACCCCTGTCTACATCAATGGGGATGAAATAGAAATGGTTGAGAGCTTCACGTTTTTAGCCATTCAGATCACCAACAACCTGTCCTGGTCCCTCCATGTGGACGCTATAGTTAGGAAAGCCCACCAATGCCCCTACTTTTCTGAAGACTCAGGAAATTTGGCATGTCTGTTACAACTTTCACCAACTTCTACAGATGTACCACAGAAAGCATTCTTTCCAGTTGTATTGCAGCTTGGTAGGGTTCCTGCTCTGTCCAAGACCGCAAGAAACTACAAAGGGTCGTGAACAAAGCCCAGTCCATCACTCAATTCAGCTTCCCATCTATTGACACTTCCTGCTGCCTCGGAAAAGCAGCCAGCATAATTAAGGACCCCACATACCCCGGACATTCTCTCTTCCACTTCTTCCATTGGGTAAAAGATACAAAATCTGAGGACACGTACCAACCAACTCAAGAACAGCTTCTCCCCTGCTGCCATCAGACTTTTGAATGGACCCACCTCGCATTAAGTTGATCTTTCTCTATACCTAGCTATGACTGTAACACTACATTCTGCACTCTCTCCTTTCCTTCTCTATGAACGGTATGCTTTGTCTGTATAGTGCGCAAGAAACAATATTTTTCACTGTATGCTAATACATGTGACAATAATAAATCAAATCTTAACTTGTTTTGGCTCTGTAATTGTGCTACTTAAGGCTTCACCATCCACTCGCATTTTGGGAAGCCCTTTAGCTTTTTCTTTCAATGCCTGTGCTTTTCCGTTCAGCTGGTTCTTCAGTTCTTTAGTCTCTTTCTTACCTCTTGGCTTCTTCCTGGAAAATTGAACATTGCTGAGTCTTCTGTGCCAACAAGTTCTTCAGTTCATTCAGAGTGACATTAATATCCTTTTGCTTGTGTGTTGCTGCAGTTTTCTTCCAGCTATGTTCTAACACTTAATGCTGATCCTGATTGCTGCCTATGTTATAAGGTAATTTCTATCTTTCATCTGCAGTTTTCTCATTCTTTTTGTGGTCTAGTGGGTCCCTAGACTCCGTGTTCAATCAGTTCTTCTTTTCATTTGCACAGCGGATTATTCTTCCAGCTTTCAGCCTCTTCCTTTTTTGAATTTTGCTCAACTCTTTGAAAGCTGGCTAGGTTCCTTGACTCTACATTTGATTAGGCTTGGCAATGGGCCCACCCTTAAAATGTATTTATTAGTCACAAGTAGGCTTACATTAACCTTGCAATGAAGTTACTGTGGAAATCCCCTAATCGCCACACCCTGGCACCTGTTCAGGTACACCGAGGGAGAATTTAGGGTGGCCAATGCACCTAACCAACACATCTTTCAGACTGTGGGAGGAAACTGGAGCATCCAGAGGAAACCCACGGAGACATGGGGAGAACGTGCAGACTCTGCACAGACAATGACCCAAGCCAGGAATCGAACCCGGGTCCCTGGCGCTGTGAGGCAGCAGTGCTAACCATTGTGCCACCATGCCACCTACACACCCTGGGGGAGCCCTTCAACCTGTATGTCTCCAATGCAGCTTCCTTTAAGGCAATCTCCATCTGTGCCTTCAATGTAGATGCACTTTTCATAGGTTAGACTGTAGTTTCATTACCTTTTCCTGCTTTTGGGATTTCAGGATCCGTTCCTCACTGTAATCAAGCTGTATTGTTGTTTATTGTCTGACTAAGACGTCTGGACTGTTGAACATAAAGCATTTTTGTTAACCTGTAATTGTATACACACCCAAGGTACAGCCCTGCATGGGTGCTGTATCCATTCTAGCTCCTTCCAGACTCTACTCCACATAGTTTACCACCATGCAACTCTCTACATCACACCATGGGCAGCTACCATGTACAACACTGCTTTGCCAATCCCACATTAACCTTACTAACCCGAAAACCCTAGTACTACAATATCACATTGCATTTTGTGGGAACTTCCTGTGTGTGAATTGTGAGCTGTCTTCCATACATTGGAGAAGTGGCTACACTTCAGTAATACTTTATTGCCTGTAAACCACTTTGGGATGTTCTGCGTTGTGAAATGCGCTATATGAACAAAGAACAATGAAAATTACAGCACAGGAACAGGCCCTTCGGCCATCCAAGTCTGCACCGACCTTGCTGCCCGACTTAATTAAATCCCCCTACCATTCTGGGGACCATATCCCTCTATTCCCATCCTATCTATGTACTTGTCAAGACGTCCATTAAAAGTCACTACCGTATCTGCTTCCACTATCTTCCCCGGCAACGGGTTCCAGGCACCCACGACTCTCTGTGTAAAACATCTGCCTCATACATCTCCTTTAAACCTTGCCCCTCACACCTTAAACCTTTGCCCCCTAGTAATTGACTCTTCCACCCTGGGAAAAAGCTTCTGACTATCCACTCTGTCCATGCCTTTCATAATCTTGTAGACTTCTATCGGGTTGCCGCTCAACCTCCGTCGCTCTGTGAGAACAAACCAAGTTTCTCCAACCTCTCCTCATAGTTAATGCCCTCCATGCCAGGCAACATCCTGGTAAATCTTTTCTGTACCCTCTCCAAAGCCTCCACATCCTTCTGGTAGTGTGGCGACCAAAATTGAACACTATATTCCAAGTGCAGCCGAACTAAGGTTCTATAAATGCAAGTCTTCTTTTCAAGGCTCATCCTTCACCCCAACTGTCTACAACGAGAATCAATTAGTCGGTGATGTTAATGGAGTCATGTAATTACTGTCATTTGGAAGACATACTGTTCTATCCATATTCTAATATCCGCACAACATTAACAAAGAACAGAAGAGACAATTGTTGCCATGCCAGCTTCTTGAATATCTTGGGCGAAACCTTACCAAAAAATAGCAAGGTGTTGGTTCTGGTGCAAAAAACGGAATGATTCCCGTCGATGGCATCGGCACGTTTTCAGACTGAATCTTATGCCTCATTAGCAATAACTTCTTTGCCCATGCATTTCCCGTTGCTCCAACAGCATGTTCCCTCTGATTCGCCTGCCCCGCAATGACGGGCGGCACAGTGGCACTGTGGTTAGCACTGCTACCTCACAGCACCAGGGACCCGGGTTTGATTCCTGGCTTGGGTGACTGTCTGTTCGGAGTCTGCATGTTCTCCCCGTATCTGCGTGGGTTTCCTCCGGGTGCTCTGGTTTCCTCCCACATTCCGAAACACGTGCTGTTTAGGTGCATTGGCCATGCTAAATTCTCCCTCAGTGTACGTGAACAGGCGCCGGAGTATGGCGACTCGGGGATTTTCACAGTAACTTCATTGTAGTGTTAATGTAAGCCTACTTGTCACACTAATAAATAAACTTTAAAACTTAAGTGCTGCAAGCACTGGGCAGCTCCATATAAACGGCTCCCAGCACTTGTTCCACCACAACTGCAGGAGATGGCAGGCAAGTCATTTTAGGCAAAAGGGTGTGGAAGTCAGCAGGCTGCCTCAACCTCAGCTATGGATCCTGGGGATACACGTAAATGTAGTGGGAAGGTTAGGGAGATTAAGAAACCGTAGACACTTAGTGGGCACAGGTGAATATAGGCATTAGTGTAGATAGGTCGCCATTTTGTTTGGAATGTTTGGCATAAATGTCACTTTTCTCACCCACAGAGCCTCCACCCTGACTGTTAACGCCACCAAGCTTTGGGGATCCAATACATTCACCTGGCTCCTCATCTCTGTGGCGTGTGAGAATGGCAGTGCTTTGTCCCTCCCACCCTCTTGCCAGCCCCCTCTAAGAAAGGGCACTCCCTCAATTGTGATATGGACAGGAAGCCAGGAAGGTGGGCATGGGTAGTGTAGCCTGCATACCAGCTTTCCGAACCCCATTAAAGCAAGAGGAGCCCTGACATGATGGGAAGGTAAGGCCTGCCGACCTTTCTCCCTGAAATGGCTTCTCCCTTCTCCCTGGTGCCCCTGAGCAGAGCACATCCCAAAAATGCCGACTGTATGAGTGCTCGCCTCCGAAATCCCCCTCGGACATAAAGATGCCAGGTTCACACTTACGCAGACCTCTTGTAAATGGCGCCAGCATGACATCATGCTGGCAGCCGCTGAATATCTGGTGAGGAGGAAGTCCCGGAGAAAGAGTTCACTAATGACATGCTAATGCATCAAAATGAGCTTTCTGTGGTACCGCAGCATCTTTCAGGCCACTCCACTGGCGAGGGGCCGGTAAGATCAGAACTCAGAAACTTGTCGGTGCGAATCCCGCTCTCCAGATTTTGAGCACACGCCACCATTCCCGCAGACGGAGAGTGCAGGCTCAAAATCAGGCCCTGGGTTCAACTGATTGTTCACATTGCAGCCAGTACACCTGGTAATAGCATGTACATCCACTGTCACCATGTTAATATACCGGATGGAAAAATATGAGTGCAGTGTGTTCATCCTTGCCAATTCTGAATTGTTTGGGAATTTATTTGCAGGGAAAATTGCCTGGTAACAGTTCGTTAGGTAAGAGGATTATCTAGCATGGGCTTTTCACTTGGAATTAATGAGGGCAGTTCACAATACACCTAACTCTACGTGTGTGATACTTGATTTCCTGCTGTATCCTGCACAATGTGTCAGCATTGTGCTATCATTAGCGAATTGTCAGACTGAAACAACAACAAATAAATGATAGGGGCGAACGAACCAGAAGAAATAAGTGTGTCCAGGGATGTATATAAAAGGAGATAGGGTAGAGACATGGACGGCAGAGGTAGGTAGAGAGAGACACAGGGAACTGACTAAACATGGCCTTATCTATGATTGATCCAACGGAGTCAAATCATAAGATCAGGGTGGTGGCTGTGAATGTGGGCTGTTGGAGAGGTTTGCGTGGACGGCAAGATTTAGAGAGGATAAGAGGACAGTGAACTCAGAAGAAGATGAACATGATGACCTGAGCTGGAGGTCGAAATTGCCGACAGATAAGGACTGAGATTTTCCAGTCCCGTCGCGGCAGGACCTGCCACAGGAGATTTGGCCGTCCAGCTAAAAATCCATTGACTTTGAGCGGGACTGGACGATCCTGGTTGCGGGCGAGGTTGGAAAACCCACCCAATATTTGGTGCAGGGGCTGAGGGAGGAGCACAGCAAAGGAAACTCAAGAATAAAAATGTTACTGTGCTTGGGAGGATAGTCAAGAATGATAATTTTGAATGAGAAGTGAGGGGGTGGAAGAATGAGAGATGTTGAAAGAAGAAGAAAGTGCCCAGAAGAATAGGGGGGTGTCAGGTCAAGGTGTAATTAGGTGATTAAATACTACCCCATCACTGCGACAGGGCAAGTGGTGAAGACATAGCAAAGTGGGGAGGTCTCATTAAGGTAGAAAATGTCATCACTCCTCAGTCAGATTTCCGTGAAGACCATGATGTTAATGCAATCATCTTTAAAATCTTGATGGATGGCAGGGGCCTCATTTACAAGTGAATGGGCATTCTGGATGGAGATATAAGAACAACAAAGAACAAAGAAAATTACAGCACAGGAACAGGCCCTTTGGCCCTCCAAGCCTGCACCGACCATGCTGCCTGTCTGAACTAAACCCCAATATCCTTCCAGGGACCATATCCCTCTACTCCCATCCTATTCATGTATTTGTCAAGACACCCCTTAAAAGTCAGAGGGATGTAGAGGGATGGTGAGCGCTGATCTGTTGGTAGAGTGTACAAGGTCAGCAGTGTGAGAAACGAGTTGGATGGGAAAGATGTTTGCAAGATTTTACCCCAGCTGATACACTGTGTGGGAAATTCAGAGAGGGCAGTAGTTAGGGCAATTAGGGTTACTGCTCATAATGAACCACCAGCATTGGATGCCTTGGTGAGCCCTTTGGAGGATGCCATAGAAGACATAGAGGGAAATTGATTGGGACAGCAGCAGGATGCTGGGGAAGTATTGAAGAGGAAGGAAATTATGACGGTAGAATACCTTTTTTCAAAATTAATTTTTGGGATGTGTGTGTCGCTGGCTAGGGCCAGCATTTAGTGCCCATCCCTAGTTGCCTTTGAGAGGGAAAAGTGAAGAGAGGCATGATGATAGAAAAGGTGTGTGTGGAGTGGAGGGGTGGGAGTGATGGGAGGGTTCGATTCTTGAAGGAATAAATTGAAAAAAGTAAAAAAAGAGAAAAGAAATGGAAACAAGGTGATGGGTTCAGATCCAGTGTGGTAGCCAAAATGTGCATGCAAATGAATTCTTAATAGCTCTTGTTACATGGTTCACCACTTCCTTAATTTTGTATTGAGGAACATTCATACCAAACAGCCAGCTTCTATATCAATGACATATTGACAATGCAATACTACAGGGAATATGTAGACACTCAGTCAGCCTCTTTTCTCCCAAAGCTTATAATGTTTCCAGGATCATACTGCCTTCCTCCTCCCTTTAAATGAGGACTATAGTGCCAGCTACTCCTCCACCTAGTGTTTCTCCTCAACTTGGAATTATCCACAGTCTTGTCCTGCAGAATGAGTTAGTGAGTTAAGGTTGGAAAGATTAGTGGAGATATGTACATCTTGTTGAGAGGTGCAGAAGAAGCAAAATGGAAAGAAGGTAATAAATGTAAAAAATGACACGCATTTTAACACCACCAGGTTTCGCAAAGCTCTTTACATGAGATGGAATAAAAGGGAGTCACTTTAGAACAGAGATGAGGAGAAATTTCTTCAGCCAGAGAGTGGTGGGTCTGTGGAATTCATTGCCACAGAGGGCTGTGGAGGCCGAGACGTTGAGCGTCTTCAAGACAGAAATTGATAAATTCTTGATTTCTCGAGGAATTAAGGGCTATGGGGAGAGAGCGGGTAAATGGAGTTGAAATCAACCATGATTGAATGGTGGAGTGGACTCGATGGGCCGAATGGCCTTACTTCCGCTCCTATGTCTTATGGTCTTATGGTCTTATGGAATACTTTTATTTTAAGTGAAGTTACTGTTGTATTGTAAAAAGCACAGCAGCTAATTTGCACAGAGCAAACTCCCACAAACAGCAATGTGGTAATGACCAGATAACCTGTCTTTTGCGATACTAATTGAGGGATAAATACTGGCCAAGACACCAGAGATAACTCCCCTGCTCTTCTTCGATATAATGCCATGGGATATCGTACATTCACCTGAACAGGCAGATGGGGATTTGGTTTAACATCTTATCTGAAAGACAACACTTCCGACACTCCCTCAGTACTGCACGAGAATGTCAAGCTGTGATTTTGTTGCTCAAGCCATGAAGTGGGACTTGGACCCGCAACGTGCAATGTAAAGTCAAGTGTGTGGTATAAAGAGAGGAAGATGTCCTGGGACCACGTGCTTGGATGTGAGATCGTGTGATCCCATGTCCTTAACACTCTAGGGTTGAAGCATATTGCTCAGTGTCATTGTGCAACTCAAAGGGTAAAGCAATGAATTGTCCCTTGATGTACAAATTATATTGCCAACCTGTCCCCTATGATGCACCAATCCACACTACCTGACCTTAATTAACCTATACATTTCAAATTGAGTATCATGGCCAAGAAAGCTTGTCCATAGGTTACATTAGCAAATTGCAAACCTTCTGACATAACATCCATATCCAATAATGTTTGCAAGTTAGTGCTTGTAGCTGTTTATTATTTCTTCTCTCAATTTTCTTGGTATGCTAGGTGCACATCGTAGAGTAGGACATAAATGACGTTGGATACACTTGCCCATCATTCCGCTTCGCAGCAGCTCCAGGGGTCAACAATGTGTAACAGCCTTGAGTGTGATTACAGTTATAATTTCTCACTATAGAGATGGTGTTTAGGTGGATTGACATAAACATATAATGTGGTTAGCTGGATGACAAATACAGTTAAATTCAGAAAAATATGATTTGTATATTAGAAAAGAATCTTTGAAGTAAAGGTGTATTTATACAAGACCTCCACCAACCTCAGCATGACACACTGCAACCAATGAAGTATTTTTGAAATGTCAGAAACACAGCAGCCAATTTGTACACAACCAGGTCCCACAAACAGCAATGAAATAATTGACGAGCTCATCTGCTTTCTCCAATATTGGTTGAGGGATAAAAATTGGGCCAGGGCGCAGGGTGCACTCCCCTTCCCTTCTTCAAAAGTGCTGAGGGAACTTTTACTTGCAGATGAGAAGGCAGATGGAACCTTGGCTTTAACAACTAATCTGAAAGTTAGCACTTCCATCAGTGCAGAACTCCTTCGATACTGCACAGGAGACTAGATTATGTGCTCTATTAATTTGCATTTATATAGCACCTTTCACGACCACGGGATGTCCCAAATCACTTTGCAGGCAACAAAGTGCTTTTGAAATGTGGCCACTGTTGTAATGTAGGAAACACAGCAGGCAATTTGCACACAAGCAAACTTCCACAAACAGCAATGCGATAATGAGATATTGCAGTATTCCCTACAGAACTCGCTGAAATGGCAACCTAAATTATTCATAGAGCCAAGCTGGCAGGTAAAGTGCAGCAGATTTCATTATACGCACATGCTTTAACCAGGCTGGATAGTAATATTTCCACAATGACTCAAGGCATTAGAACATTTGTTTTGGCGTCTTAGTACACCACGACATGGCAGCTGTGTGCCACATTGCATTTATCTTCAGGTCTAATCTGTGTGTGTGTCAGTCCTACGCTGGCATCTCCACATCGTGTCAGAGGTCACAAGCATCCAACCACAGTGTGGGCAATGCTAGCCCAGGATTCGGGCGTGCAGAGCACACTCACCTGTGCAATGTGGCTGAGCACCGACAGCGAACTGCTGCTGTTGTTTGAAAATACCCAATCGCATTCAACTCCAAGGCATCATTCCAAAAGTGTAAACATAAGTGCCCTACATGCTTCAGCGGGTACTCCACTTCCCCTTCTCGTACCTGGAGATAAAGAGGAATGCTCAGAGGCGCTCTGTGCAATTTCAATTTCCTTGGCAACAAACAACAGATAGAAGTTGGATTTTGACTTTTGGAAGGTGTGCATGTTACAACTATCAAGTGGATTCCAACTGAAGAGGGAGGACTTAGCACGACTTATTACCCTCCAGTATTCACTTGAAATCAACATTGAGTGACAGTCTCACTGTTCAGGCACTGACAGTACATTATATGGTCATTGAGTCATTAACATATTCCGAAGACTTTAATAAGCCTAGTTCACAACAATGTGCACAGGCTTTTAATGCCACGGCCATTTCAGCGTGATGCACTCTAGTTGTTGAGTAAACCTCAGCATTCAATAGTAGAGGGCCTTGCTGCCAGTGCACATCAGTGCTACAGCCATCTATGACTATGTTACTGGATCCCTGGCCTCTACTAAAACACTCCTGCCATCTTCTGTATCTCCTCACTGACTGCATCCTATTGTAGATTTTTACAACCCCAATTTCTGTGCCAATTATCTCTCAGCTGATCATTTATTTAGGCATTAGCACCAAAACCAGCTGCTGAGTGGGATCTCAGTCAGTATTCAGGCATTTTTCAAGGAAGTGTCTTACACATCAGAGTGGCGTTGACAGCTGCACGACAATGCTGAGAATTGTCTGGAGAATGGTAGAAGTCATGGGTTTGGTGGTGTTGCTTCAATTGTTGACGTGTCCTGGAATCCTTGGAGCTCAACGAGAATGGATGGTTATTAAGCTGTGAGAAGCAGGAACAGCTGGAGAAACTCAGCAGGTCTGACAGCATCTGTGGAAAGAGAATGGAGCCAATGTTTCAAGTCTGGACCAACCTTTGTCTCTCTCCACAGATGCTGCTGAGCTTCTCCAATGTTTTCTGTTTTTGTTTTAGATTCCAGCATCCGCAGTATTTTGCCTTTATCTTAAGCTGCGAGGTTTGTCTAGTGAGCATTTATGAAGAGCGCTGCAAATTTTAAATTGATCAATTTGTCAAATGTGCGACTCTGACATTGTGACTGGATTGCTGGTGTTGGAAGTTGAGAGATAACCACACCATCCTGATTGCCTAGCTGTGACTGGTCCTAAGTGTTGAGGCTCTGACTTGCCTTTATTTACACCAATTATACACCTCAGATTTAGTGGATGAACAGGAGGAGATAATAAAAAAACAGAAAGAATGTGTATTTATATAAATAGTCTCAAAACAGCTTGCAATCTTCTAACCATGTTTTTTTTGTTGCAACATTTTAAATAAGATTCATTTTCACATTCTTTCACATCCTCAGCATGTCCCAGTGCACATCACAGCCAATGAATTACACTCAAACTGCAGTCACTGTTGTTAGGTAGGCATATATTGCTATCAATTTGCACACGCCAAGGCTCCAGTATTGAGATGAATGAGCAGTCCATCAGTATTTGGTGGTGTTAGTCAGGAAGTGGGATAGCTGAGGACTCACTTTCATAATCTTGTGCTATTTAATATACCGGTAGGTTTTTAGCAGAGTTGCTCCAATGAGTTAGAGAATATTGGAGCGGCACGGTGGCACAGTGGTTAGCACTGCCACCTCACAGCGCCAGGGACCCGGGTTCGATTCCCAGCTTGAGTTACTGTCTGTATGAAGTTTGCATGTTCTCCTTGTGTCTGCATGGGTTTCTTCTGGGTGCTCTTGTTTCCTCCCACAGTCCAAAGATGTGCGCGTTAGGTGCATTGGCCATGATAAATTGCCCCTTAGTGTCCCAAGGTGTGTAGGTTAGAATAATTAGCCATGGTAAATGTGTGGGTGTTACGGGGACAGGGCAGGGGAGATAGACTAGGTAAGATACTCTGTCAGAGAGTTAGTGCAGACTCAATGGGCCGAATGGCCTCCTTCTGCACTGTAGGGATTCTATGAACTCACTTACATAATGTCCAAAGGGGTTCAATTCCCATAAGGATTTTCCCAATTGTCCGCTATAACCTCAGCAGATCAATGGAACCCTCAGAGAAAATGCCTCAGGATTTGATTTGATTTATTATTGTTACATGTATTAGCATACAGTGAAAAGTATTGTTTCTTGTGCGCTATACAGACAAAGCATACCATTCATAGAGAAGGAAAGGAGAGGGTGCAGAATGTAGTGTCACAGTTATAGCTAGGATGTAGAGAAAAATCAGCTTAATGCAGGGTAGGTCCATTCAAAAGTCTGATGGCAGCAGGGAAGAAGCTGTTCTTGAGTCGGTTGGTAACTGTCCTCAGATTTTTGTATCTTTTTTCCGATGGAAGAAGGTGGAAGAGAGAATGTCCAGGGTGTGTGGGGTCCTTAATTATACTGGCTGCTTTGCTGAGGCAGTGGGATGTGTAGACAGAGTCAATGGATGGGAGGCTGGTTTTCATGATGGATTGGGCTATATTCACGAAATTTTGTAGTTTCTTGCAGTCTTGGGCAGAGCAGAAGCCATACCAAGCTGTGATACAACCAGAAAGAATGCTTTCTATGGTGCATCTGTAAATGTTGGTTAGAGTTGTAGCTGACATGCCAAATTTCCTTAGTCTTCTGAGAAAGTAGAGGCATTAGTTGGCTTTCTTAACTATAGTGTCGGCATGGGGAGACCAGGACAGGTTGTTGGTGATCTGGACACCTAAAAACCTGAAGCTCTCGACCCTTTCTACTTCGTCCCTGTTGATGTAGACAGGGGCATGTTCTCCTCTACACTTCCTGAAGTTGATGACAATTTCCTTTGTTCTGTTGACATTAAGGGAGAGATTATTTTTGCCCCACCAGTTCACCAGATTCTCTATCTCATTCCTGTACTCTATCTCGTCATTGTTTGAGATTCGACCCACTACGGTGGTGTCGTCAGCAAACTTGAAAATCGAGTTGGAGGGGAATTTGGCCGCACAGTCATAGGTGTATAAGAAGTATAGTGGGGGGCTGAGAACAAAGCCTTGTGGGGCAGCGGTGTTGAGGATGATCATGGAAGAGGTGTTGTTGCCTATCCTTACTGATTGTGGTCTGTGGGTTAGGAAGTTCAGGATCCAGTCACGGAGGGAGGAGTTGAGCACCAGGCCACAGAGTTTGGAGATTGGATGGAGATCAGGAGAATCTTACAGGAATTCTAAACTGCTGCATTGCTTGTAGAATGTGTATTGGCCAACCCCCATTTGAAGTATTTTGTACAGATCTGATCACCTAATTAGAGGGCAAGCAGTACAGATGATTCTGCAGAATGAGAATTTAGATCCTGAGGAAAAAGTTAAGTTTGAGATATTTTTCAAAAAGGCTGATTAAATTGTGATCTTCAAAATATGAAGTAAATGAAAATGATAACTAAGGGAAAACTAGTTACAAGTTTGAAACGAGAGCACATAACTTTATAATTATTACCAAAAGAAAAGAATGATAAAGTTAGAAAATTTTAGAACACCAACAAGAAAGACTACACATAGAATTCATAATTTTTAAAACGCAAGTGAATAAGTATTTTACGAAGAGAAATCTAAAAAGGTACAAAGAAATAACAGAGACACAGTGAATATGCGTCAAATGGTTTCCAAATGTGCAGCGCTGTCCCACAACTCTATCATTGATAAGCTGATTTCGGCAAATCGGGCTGGAAATATCAGTGAATACAAGATACAAAATTGGGAAGTTAGGAGTAAAAGGAAAAGTAAGATGGGTTTTTGGAGCCCCAAACATTATAGAACTGTGGGACAGGATTTCCTGGCTCCGACATGGTGGGACCCATGGTGGGGGATGCAGCAGGTCAGTCAAAACTCCATTGACTTTCGGTAGGATCGGAAGATCCCAGTGGCAAAATGGGACTGGAAGATCCGGGCCATGGAATAAGTGAACACTATAAATGGATGCTCTCTGTGGATCACCACCTTGACATGGCAATGAGGCTTGTGCACTCTAACAATCCCTTGAGTAATGCTGTTGCTCCTGATAGGGTCCCCCTATGGCCAGCCATGGTTGGGGGAGGTGCCAGACAGAGACTGGTCCAGAAAGACACCAACAGTAGTTCAGATGAAGGACCACTGTGTGTGTGTCACCAGCCATGTAGGTAGAAGAGGACTGCAGCGGTATGGTGGTCCTAGTCATAGTGTTTGGAGGCATCACCGAAACCTGACCACCCAATCGTGTGGACAATGATGGTGCCCCTAAGGCCCCCACATGAAACACACAGGCTTCTACTGGAGCTCCTTTACTAGTCTACTGGCAGTGGAGAATTGAGGACAAGAACAGGATTGTAAAGCTCTGCATGCAGGTCATTGGATACCTGTCTTGGGACAGAGTTGTCTTTTTGACCAGTCTTCATCAGGAAACCCTCTGTCTTAAAAATAGGCTGTTCCACTTTCTCCTGGCTGAGGGCCCCACCCCTGTGGGAGCAAAATTCCCTTCACACACAGCATGACGTCAGTTTTAATAACGATGTGAATGTCATCTATCAATGCTGAAAAGAAGATGGCCCTGGCATACACTCCAGCAAAGCACATCCTCACTGTTGCTGCAACTGCTACTCCTCCTGGCCTCTTGGGCCTACTCCATCATCTTGACTCTGTAACCGTTTAGTGGGCTAGCGCCAACATGGGTGGGCGAGACTTTGGCCAAGGGCAGACTAAATCATCCAGAATGCATCCTGTCAAAATAATGGCCGCAAAGAGTCAGGCACTTGTGACAGGAAAATGGGATCTTGAGCACTGGAACTTTGTCCCGGAACAGACTGCCCGCCACAGTCTTGTTTATGAGCACATTGAGGTGTGAGGTGGGCACTTGGGGTGGGACAATGCTATCCAAGCTCCCCCACCAAAGGCACAGACCCCAGTGATTTGCGCCATGTGCATCCCCTCTCCCAACCCCTGTTCATCCTGTCTCATGTGCCCTAAGATCTGTGGGTCAAGTATGGGCCTGTCTGGTCACATGAAGAGCCTGGTAGAAACTCATGATCCTGAGTAAACAGCGTCCACAAATTGCGGGACAGCCACAATTTGACAGGTGATTAGTTTCTGAAAAGAGAAGGTTTTAATGGATTACGTTGAGAAGATGAGGGGTTAACTGATGACAAAAGAGAAAAAAAAGGCTGTTGCATCTCCTGGTCTTTTCCTCCTTTTACAGTCTGATGTACAATTAACAATAGTTACCTGTGAGGAACGATGGGGCCAATTATCTTTTCACAGAAGCCAGCTTCACTTTATCACAATGCTTCCTATTGTCCTATTACCTACTGATAAATTTACCATATTTTTTAGTTTCAGAGGATGCATTGCCTTCTCTGCTTCAATGTTTTGAGGCCTTGTTGTCTCTATAGCGCCTGTTTGCAATGCACAATACATTTCACTTTAATTTGCAGTCCTTGTGCTGCAATAAAAGCTGGATGGGAATCACTGAAGCATGTTATTGTCCAGCCAAATTTCCCACACTTAGCGCTGCAGCTATTTGAGATGTGATTTGGCAGCCTCGTGCTGAATCCAACTCGTCAGTGAGTCACATACATCACTAGCATATATTCTAGTCCCATTTCCAGACAACTGTGTATCATTCCTGGCCACACATGTGCAGCTATT
Organism: Mustelus asterias; assembly: GCF_964213995.1. Classification (NCBI taxonomy): domain Eukaryota; kingdom Metazoa; phylum Chordata; class Chondrichthyes; order Carcharhiniformes; family Triakidae; genus Mustelus; species Mustelus asterias. Next base: position 81,477,726 of record NC_135810.1, read on the forward strand.
AGTGCTAATCCAGGTAATGAAATCGCAATAATTTACACATTGATGCGTGGATATGCGTAACATTGACAAATACATTTCAACGCAATGGCCAGAATTCTCCGGTCTTGGACACCCCACTACCGCTGCCAGCGAGAACAGAGAACAAAGAACAATACAGCACAGGAACAAGCCCTTCAGCCCTCCAAGCCCGTGCCGCTCCCTGGTCCAAACTAGACCATTCTTTTGTATCCCTCCATTCCCACTCCGTTCATGTGGCTATCTAGATAAGTCTTAAACGTTCCCAGTGTGTCCGCCTCCACCACCTTGCCTGGCAGCGCATTCCAGGCCCCCACCACCCTCTGTGTAAAATATGTCCTTCTGATATCTGTGTTAAACCTTCCCCCCTTCACCTTGAACCTATGACCCCTCGTGAACGTCACCACCGACCAGGGGAAAAGCTTCCCACCGTTCACCCTATCTATGCCTTTCATAATTTTATACACCTCTATTAAGTCTCCCCTCTTCCTCCGTCTTTCCAGGGAGAACAACCCCAGTTTACCCAATCTCTCCTGAGAATCTGCCACTCCAGAGATTCCAGAGAATCTGCCACTCAGCCAAATCTCCTTTCACAGCAGCGGGACTGGAGAATCACAGCCGCTGGCGAGGTTGGAGGATTCCGGCTGGTGTAGAACTTCACGAAGGTTCCATTTATCAGTTCATTCGATGTTTCGGACAGTTTACATCTTCAATTAAATGACAGTATTTAGAATGATACAAGAAGGTTAAGTTAAAGGATGAAGACGTGTCAATGTGGCGGAACCTTTATTTCCAAAGCGGTTTGGCAGGTTTCTGTACAAATGAGGCACAAACGCTTCTTGAGAAGAGAAGGAAAAGCTATAAAGCTCTGTTTATCAGACAAACACATTGTCAGTGTACGAACGATCAAATAACTGGCCAGCTACAGCCACCAAAAAGTGACCAATTAATGTAAATTAATGAAGGATTATAGAGAAAGAAAGACTTGCCTTTTGATCCGGGAATCAGTGTCTTTCACGACCTCAGGACGTCCCAAAGGATTTTGGAGCCAGTGAAACATCTTTTGAGGTGCAGTCACTGAGCTGAATTTTCCAGGTCCCGCCTTGCGGACTGCTGGCCAGAGCCACTGCCGCTTGGGTGGGGATCAACCGGCTGCAAAGGATTTTCCAGCAGCCAGGGAATCAAGTCAGCAGGAATAGGAGCTGAGCACCAAGGGAGCAGAGGCAGACAGGGAATGGAGGGTTGGGATGGGGGGGGTAACATGGCTTGAGGTCACATCATAGGTGCTGCACTTATCTTCATGGGGTGACGAACAGAATTCATTCTCATGCTGGCAGGAGAAAACAGCCCATAATCTCAACAACCGGCCAAGGCCTGGGATTCAATTCCTGTCCATCCTAACTCCCTGTGGAGAAGGAGGTGCAAGAACAGACAGGCAGCACAGCACTGCTGGTGAGTCAGGAATACAGACCCAAGAGCGAGTGACAGTGTACATGAGGCATAATGTTCATGTGTCCATCACCAAATACATGGAGTACTGCACTAGGGGTAGTTGGAAGAAGGTAATGGGAAGTCCATTATCCTTTAATCTATCTTTTCTCCTATGTAGGCCGGACAGGAGTACAGAGAGATGCAGTGACCAGGGGCCAGCCAGTCATCACCGAGGAGGAGGGACTCTCAGAAGGTGCACTATCACATCATTCCTGTACACCCTCCATCTCAGTGGATATCCATTCATGTTTAGGTTCAAGATCATACACTGGGGATGACGTCACAGGCACACCCAAGCAGTTGGCAGAGACTATGACAACAGAAGCCATTGACAGCCGGTAGACTGTGGGAAGCCAGGCGTATGCTGAGTCCAGGCTGATTATGTGTGTTCTGTGGTCATCAACAAGGCTGCAAATACAGAGCTTCCAGAGGGTATGCTCGTACTGGCACGCATGGTGAAGGAACCTATCCAGGTGACAAGAGCGGCAATGTCAGCTTATGTGCCCTTGGCTTCGTCCATCAAGAAATTGCTGACCCTCATGGGGAGACACATCTGTCAGAACACTCACTGGATGCCAGATCTGCTCATCCATAATTCGTAAGGGTCAAAGACATCTGGAGTCTCCTGCATGTTCTTGTCCATCTCTGGTCAGCATGGAAGGTACAAGTTTGTCTTGGAAGGGAAGAGGAGCAGCTGCCTTCTGATCCTGGGGGCTCCTTCCAGAGTGTTCTAGCTGTGGACAGCAGCTCCTCAGCCCCTTTGTCAGTGAGCCCAACCCCTTCACTGGCCACATTGACAGAGGAGGATCCTGTACCAGTGCAGGAACCCTCCAGCATGCCAGGGCCTCCGAGTGGCCAGAGGCCACCAAGATTATCCCAGGTTTGACCCTCCTGCACTTCGATGCTGGACTTTGGAGAGAGCTATCTGCTTGGATCTCACTCAACCTCAGTCTGACGTTTTGGCATGACAGAGACAGAAGAAATTTCACATAACTAACTGGGCATAGAGTGGCAATCCAAAACTAATTGCCACTCTGAGGAAGCTATGACCAGATTCAGACTCAACTGGATATTGCATCCAGCTCTGGGCACTGCACTTTAGGAAGGACATAAAAGTATTGGAGAAAGTGCAGAAAAGATTCACGAAAATGGTTCCAGGGATGAGGAACTTCCATTATCAGGCAAGATTGGAGAAGTTGGGACAAAAACAGAAAATTCTGGAAAATCTCAGCAGGTCTGACAGCATCTGTGGGGGGAGAGTAGAGCCAATGTTTTGAGTCTGGATGACTCTTCGTCAGAGCTCTGGCATCCAGCATCCGCAGTCATTTGCTTTTCTCTTACAGAAGTTGGAGCTGTTTTCCTGGAGAAAAGTAGATTGGGAAGGGATTTGATTGAGGTGTTCAAAATCGTGATGGGTGTGGACAGGTTAGATAGGGAGAAACTGTTCCCATTGGTGCAAGGATCAAGAACAAGAAGTAATGAGCAAAAGAAACAATGGTGACATGAGGAAAAGTTCTTCACACAGCGTGTTTTTAGGATCTGGATGGTGCTACCTGAGATTCGGTTGGAGATAGTTTCAGTTGAGGTATTGAAGAGGGAATTGGATTATTATAGACAAAGGAAGAATGCACAGAGCTGTGTGGGAGAGGCACTGAATAAATTGTTTCTATGGAGAGCAGACGCTGACACAATAGACTGAATGGCCTCCTTTTGTGCAGTAATAATTCTGTGATTCTATGACATTTGCAACTTTCTGAGGCTTCAGTTATGGCCTGGCTCCCTCAAGAGGCCATGTGTGGTTGACGCTTCTCCCTTGCTGCTGTGTTACATGCAACTGGACTCAGGGTAATGGAGTGGTAAATGAAGGAGGCAGCAGCCGGGCTGCAGAAAGGTGAGACTTTATTGATATGGATTTAATAAGCGGAAGGGATCATATAAAATATCCATACATTAGCACCTTCCGAGCATCCCTTTGAACTTTGGCTGTGATCGCTAGGATCCTTCATCTTGCATCGTCTGGTTAGCAGCTTCATCTACATCCTTATCGTTAGAGGAGGCATCGTGATCCATAAGAACCTCATTGGGAGCAACATCTCTCCCTTCTGCAGTGCCAGACCATCACAATATGAGATCCTCACTGGGGCATACTGCAGGGCCCCACTGGGTCAATCTACCCGAACCTGAATCACATCTGCAGGAGAACAATAACCTGCTCAATGGATTGTCCTGTGGCAGGCATTCTACCTCTCTACTGTAACCGTCTTGTGTTCCTCAAAGGTGTTCATAGCCAGGTCCTCAGTGGGTGGTCCTAGTCACTGAGGATCCATCCGTGAAGGCACATGAAGATGGCGGTATGGGGGGGCAGGCTGTGGCATCGGAACTGCCAATGTGCCAATCTGTGTGTTGTGGCTGCTGCCCAGGAACCATACACACACCCAAAAGATCCATCTGCAGTGATCAAGGATTAATTGCCTATTTATAGATTAGATGGCTGTTTTTGGTCTGTGAGAGCCTTAATGGCTACATAAATGCAACTGATCACATGCTGTACCTGGGGAAATCCTGTGATAGAACATAGAACGTAGAACATAGAAAGCCACAGCACAAACAGGCCCTTCGGCCCACAGGTTGCGCCGATCACATCCCCACCTCTAGGCCTATCTATAGCCCTCAATCCCATTAAATCCCATGTACTCATCCAGAAGTCTCTTAAAAGACCCCAACGAGTTTGCCTCCACCACCACCGACGTCAGCCGATTCCACTCACCCACCACCCTCTGAGTGAAAAACTTACCCCTGACATCTCCTCTGTACCTACCCCCCAGCACCTTAAACCTGTGTCCTCTCGTAGCAACCATTTCAGCCCTTGGAAATAGCCTCTGAGAGTCTACCCTATCCAGACCTCTCAACATCTTGTAAACCTCTATCAGGTCACCTCTCATCCTTCGTCTCTCCAGGGAGAAGAGACCAAGCTCCCTCAACCTATCCTCATAAGGCATGCCCCCCAATCCAGGCAACATCCTTGTAAATCTCCTCTGCACCCTTTCAATGGCTTCAACATCTTTCCTGTAATGAGGTGACCAGAACTGCGCGCAGTACTCCAAGTGGGGTCTAACCAGGGTCCTATAAAGCTGCAGCATTATCTCCCGACTCCTAAACTCAATCCCTCGATTAATGAAGGCCAGTACACCGTACGCCTTCTTGACCGCATCCTCCACCTGCGAGGCCGATTTAAGAGTCCTATGGACCCGGACCCCAAGGTCCTTCTGATCCTCTACACTGCTAAGAATGGTACCCTTCATATTATATTGCTGCTTCATCCCATTGGATCTGCCAAAATGGATCACCACACACTTATCCGGGTTGAAGTCCATCTGCCACTTCTCCGCCCAGTCTTGCATTCTATCTATGTCTCGCTGCAACTTCTGACATCCCTCCAAACTATCCACAACACCACCTACCTTGGTGTCGTCAGCAAACTTACCAACCCATCCCTCCACTTCCTCATCCAGGTCATTTATGAAAATGACAAACAGCAAGGGTCCCAGAACAGATCCCTGGGGCACTCCACTGGTCACTGACCGCCATGCAGAGAAAGACCCCTCCACAGCCACTCTCTGCCTTCTGCAGGCAAGCCAGTTCTGGATCCACAAGGCAACAGCCCCTTGGATCCCATGCCCTCTCACTTTCTCAAGAAGTCTTGCATGGGGGACCTTATCGAATGCCTTGCTGAAGTCCATATAGACCACATCCACCGCTCTTCCTTCGTCAATGTGTTTGGTCACATTTTCAAAGAACTCAACCAGGCTCGTAAGGCACGACCTGCCCTTGACAAAGCCGTGCTGACTACTTTTGATCATACTAAACTTCTCTAGATGATCATAAATCCTGTCTCTCAGGATCCTCTCCATCAACTTACCAACCACTGAGGTTAGACTCACCGGTCGGTAATTTCCCGGGCTGTCCCTGTTCCCTTTCTTGAATATAGGGACCACATCTGCAATCCTCCAATCCTCCGGAACCTCTCCCGTCTCCATCGACGATGCAAAGATCATCGCCAAAGGCTCCGCAATCTCCTCCCTCGCCTCCCACAGTAACCTGGGGTACATCCCATCCGGTCCCGGCGACTTACCAACCTTGATGCCATTCAATAGTTCCAACACATCCTCTTTCTTTATGTCCACATGCTCGATCCTTTCTGTCCACCGCAAACCAGCAGTACAACCACCCAGATCCCTTTCCACCGTGAATACCGAGGTAAAGTATTCATTAAGCAGCTCCGCCATTTCTAACGGTTCCGCACAAACTTTTCCCCCTTCACCTTTTAAGGGTCCTATGCCTTCACATCTCATCCTTTTACTCTTGACATATTTGTAGAAAGCCTTGGGGTTCTCCTTAATCTTACCCGCCAAGGCCTTCTCATGACCCCTTCTCGCTCTCCTAATTTCCTTCTTAAGCTCCTTCCTACATCCCGTATACTCCTCTAAATCCTTAACACCTCCTAGCTCTCTGAACCTTCTGTACGCCTCTCTTTTCTTATTCACCAGGTTCATCACAACCTTCGTGCACCACGGTTCCCGTACCCTACCAACACCCCCCTGTCTCATCGGAACGTTGTCATGCAGAGCTCCAGACAAACATTCCTTGAAAATCCTCCACTTTCCTTCGGTACTTTTCCCCAAGAATGCCTCCTTCCAATTTACCCGTCTAATTTCCTCCCTGATGACACTGTATTTCCCTTTACTCCAGAGAAACACTTTCCTAGCCTGCCTGATCCTATCTCTTTCCAATGCTATCATGAAGGAGATAGAATTATGATCGCTATCCCCAAGATGCTCACCCACCGAGAGATCCTCCACCTGTCCAGGTTCATTAGCCAGCACCAGATCAAGTACAGCCTCTCCTCTAGTAGGCTTATCCACATACTGTGTCAGGAAACTCTCCTGGACACACCTAACAAACTCCTCTCCATCCAAACCCCTAGCCCTAGGGATATTCCAATCTATGTTTGGGAAATTAAAATCTCCCATCACGACAACTCTGTTATTCCTACATCTCTCCAGGATCTGTTTCCCCATCTGCTCCTCAACATCTCTGTTACTATTGGGCGGCCTATAGAAAACACCCAGCAACGTTACCGACCCCTTCCTGTTCCTAACCTCCACCCACAGAGACTCCGTCGTCAATCCCTCCACGGCGTCCACCTTCTCTACAGCCGTGACACTATCCCTGATCAACAGTGCCACTCCCCCCCCTCTCTTGCCTCCCTCCCTGTCCTTCCTGAAACATCTAAAACCCGGCACCTGAAGCACCCAGTCCTGTCCCTGAGACATCCAAGTCTCCGTAATGGCCACCAAACCCAAGTGTCCTCTCAGCTTGCCTGTCGAGATCGATGCAGGACACCACATACTCACTGACTCTCTTGAATCGAGAATCAGTCACCACTTTGATGCATCAATGTGCCATGGATTGTGAGATCCCACACTATCTGCAGTGGAAAGATCCAGGAGTGTAAAAGTTGCGACAGACAGGAGGGGGATTAATTTAAACAGCCCCAATTTCTCCTCTCACAACCTGTCTTTAAACAGAAAGATGTTTTTGATTTCTGATTTCCTTCTTTATTAGTGGTGGTGCATTTTCCCAAATCCTTCAGTTTGGAGTTTTCCAAATCTCTATCAATAACCCCACAGCAAACACAAGATAAGATAAAACAAGAGGATTGGTTTATTCTACACAAACACCAAATGTGGGAAGGGGGTTTTGCAACGTTCATCCTTCTTGCACTTGTACAATAAAAGAGAGATGAGGGATGAAAGGGGTTCAGGAAAGGCTACGATAAACAAAGAGTTGTGGTTTCATGTGAGTCCAGAGTCAAGAATCAAAATTCCAAAGGTGTATTGCTTCAGAGGCTAGCAGGCTGACTGTTACCGGGTGATCCGTCTTTCCAGAAGTGAGGACTACCACAATGGGAAAAGGCAGCAAGAGTTGAGTTAGTCTTGAAGACGCAGATACAGAAGTCCAAATGTTCCAGTAGTTCATAGAGTAGATGAAGACCCAGCAATTATAAACCTGGACAGAGATCTTTCTGCTGCTACCTGCTCAATGGTAAAATGGTAGACTGCCTAGGTTCAGTTCCACACGGCAATATCACAGGTTCCAGCAGCTTGGGGGAAGATCATGTGTTGGACCTTCCACTTCTTCTCCTGAGTGTTGGACAAATGTATTTTCCCAGGTCTAGAATCTTGAGGTGCTTAATAGAAACATACAATCCCTACAGGGCAGAAGGAGGCCAATTGGCCCATCGAGTTACCGACCACAATCCTACTCAGGGCCTATTCCCGTAGTCCCTCATATTTACCCTGCTAATCCCCCTGACACTAGGGTTAATTTAGCATGGCCAATCAACCTAACCCGCGCATCTTTGGACTGTGGGAGGAAACCGGAGCACCCAGAGGAAGCCCACACAGACACAGGGAGAACGTGCAAACTCCACCCTAGGCCGGAATTGAACCAGGGTCCCTGGCGCTGTGAGGCAGCAGTGCTAACCACTGTGCCACCATGCCGCCCCCTTTAACAAAAAAAGTTGAAAGACTTAACAGAAGAATCCTGGTCTCTTTTGTCTTCGCAGACAGTCTCTGTAGGCCGCGATTCTCCCAAAAGTGCTGAATTGATGGGAGAACTGTTCGAAATCCCGACTGTTCTGTTAGTTCAGCTTCTCACCTGAATCTCCGCACTCTGTGCACTGAAGAGGTCCCAGTTGGGAATCTCATTAAAAACCCAGGGGGGCGGGGTCTATTTGTGCCAGAGTTTGACAGTTCTGGAGCTCTGCACATGCGCAGTGGCCCCAAACTGTCAACCTCCCATCGGCTGGCCAGCCCAATCGCTGGCCAGCCTGGGACCACCGCAGTGCTGCCCCTCCAGCTCCCCCCCCTCCACGGCCCGATCACAGACCCCACAACAATTCCCAGGCCAGCCTCAACACCCCCCATCCCGGAGCGCCCCGATGTCCAGCTCCCCACGCCCAGCAGTGGCGATCCCCCCACTCCTCTCACCCTGGTCAGACCCCCCCCCCCCCCCACACACCCCCTCCCTGGGGTTGGACCCCTCTGGAGGCAGGCCCCCACACCCCCCAGCAGACCACCCCCCCCCCCCAGCCCACTTTAATCGCTGCCCTCCCTCCATCCCAGACCGATCCTGTCTGTAGAGTGGCAGTTGGACCCTCCCATTCCCACCGATCACCCCTAGGCCCCGCCCACAGTAGGTCCCACCCCTTTGGCACTGCCAAGGTGCCCCCTGGGCATGGGCACTTTGCCCCTTGGGCAGTGCCAGGGGGCACAGGCTGGCACTGCCAGGATGCCCATGCCCAGGGGACACCACCCTCCCCCCCCCACTGCCCGACCCTCTGGAGGGCCCCGATTGCCCCCCCCCCTTCATTCTGGTGGGGTCTCCCGCTAGTTCCCCAAATGTGGGGATCTACTCTAAACCCCGCCGGAATGAAGTACTCCTGGCGAGGTAGGTGATTCAATCAAGACCTGAAAGGTCCCGATAATTACCTAATATGCATATTTAAAATACATGCAGAAAAGATTTAAATTACTTGCCTGCCTTCTCGCCGGTTTCCAGCGTGGTCTGACCGGTGACTGCTCACCGGCTCTGGGAGTTACCCATGCGTTCCCGGCGCATGTGCAAATCCCTGTTCAAGGCCGCAGATGTGCGTCTCCCACCGCAACCCGACAGAAAAGTTGTGTGTCACAATGGGAGAATCGTGGCCGTAAAGTGGCTTTATAAAGTTCCAGGGAGGGGATTTAACACATTTTTAGAGATTTAGGGTGGAATTGTACCGTCATATCCGCCCGAGATCTGGATGATCCCGTCTGAGGCCAATGGGGAATGCCATTCTCCGAACCTTGCCCACTCCCGGAATCGAGTCAGGCGTGCCGGTAAAATTCCGGCCATTGAGTCTCTGATGTTTCTCAGACGATTAGAAATTGATCTTGTGTGTGTTATGGCTAGTCAGGGTAAAGCCCTGCTTCATGCAATCATTATTTTAGAGTAGCCAGGTTGATGTGAATATATATATTTTCCTTCCTGTCCTCTGGCCAGGACAAAGTTCAGTGCACTGCTGCCTCACAGCGCCAGGGACCCAGGTTCGATTCCCGGCTTGGGTCACTGTCTGTGCAGAGTCTGTACATTCTCTCCGTGTCTGCGTGGGTTTCCTCCGGGTGCTCAAGTTTCCTCGCACAGTCCGAAAGACGTGCTGGTTAGGCGCATTGGCCATGCTAAATTCTCCCTCAGTGTATCCAAACGGGTGTCGGAGTGTGGTGTTTCGGAGATTTTCACAGTAACTTCATTGAAGTGTTAATTTAAGCCTACTTGTGACACTAATAAATAAACTTTCAACTTTCAACTTGGGTGGCCACTGCCACACATGGGGCTTAGTTCATCTTCCATCATGGCACACAGCTTGATGGTGACCTTCCTGGAGAGGTGCACTCTACGCTGACACAGCTGCTCTGGCATTTCTAGGTAGCTGAGCCTCTGGCAATGGACTATCTCTGGTGAGTGGCCTCTTCTGATGTTAGGAAGCTGGTGGTGTGCCTCACTGCGCCCTTTTCCCGTGCCCCCATCTGTGGCAGGCCCTGAGGTTGCTTCTCTGCTGCTAACTGTGGCTGGACTTCCCTCTCTCTCTGCTGCTTCTTCTCCACTCCTTAGCAGTATAGGTGAATATGGGTGAATATGCCCCATGGCAGCTGGCCTCTCTCAGCTTCCAGGGCCTCTTGTCTAACTGTGCCCCCCACTGCCCAACTCACCCTACCCCACCCGTTTATCGAGCTTAAGTTCCAGTACCAAGATAGGAGTCTTTCTGACGTGCCCTCACAGTGTTGGCACTGTTTCCCCTCCTGTCCCGCCTTTGATTGCCAGTGCCCACACTGTTCCATCTTCCCTGGCACATCATGCTGGCTCTCAAAATGGCTGCTGAATGAAGTAAGCACTGTGCATTCGCTTACTTGCCATCTCCTTTTACAGGATAAGGCTCTGAATACTTTGTGGTTTCTGCACATCCTTTGTAAAATCCAAAATCCCCCTTAGAACCACTGTAGATTTGTTAATTAATTAGCCGAATTACCTACACTCACATTCAGACATGATGTCTTCCCGCCATGTTGGCCACTATCCAGAATAAACAACTGGGACATGAAGCTGTTGGGCTTCCGTCCCCATATCTTCCATCCGGATGTTCCACCCTTTCCCATCATCAAACTTATTAAACTGTTCGAACACTGGAAATGCAGCGACCAATTTTTGCACAGCAATTTAATAACGACCAGATAACTTGTTTTTGTGACATTAATGGAGGATTGGCCGGGAGGTCATGGATAACACGCCTGTTTTTCTTCAAAATAATGCCATGGGATCCTTGCTGTCCACCTGGGAGAGCAGTTTAATGTTTTATCTGAAAGAAAGCCCCACTGTCAGCGCAGCGTTCCCGCAGTCCTGTGAATGTGAACCTACATTTCCGTGGCACAGTGGTTAGCACTGCTGCCTCACAGCTTTTCACAGATTTTCACTCCATTTGACGAAGGGGCAGCGCTCCGAAAGCTTATGGTATTTGCTACCAAATAAACCTGTTGGACTTTAACCTGGTGTTGTGAGACTTCTTACTGTGCCTCACAGCACCAGGGACCCAGGTTTAATTCCAGCCTCAGGTCACTGTCTGTGTGGAGTTTGCACATTCCTCCCATGTCTGCGTAGGTTTCCTCCAAGTGCTCCGGTTTCCTCCTACACTCCAAAGATGTGTGGGTTAGGTTGATTGGCCATGATAAATTGACCCTAGTGTCAGGGGGATAAGCAGGGCAATTGAGGGTTACGGGAACAGGGCCTGGGTGGGATTGTGGTCAGTGCAGACTCGATGGGCCGAATGGCCTCCTTCTGTACTGTAGGGATTCTATGACTCGTTGATTCAAATTCCTAATGCAGAGTTTGTACCACAACATTCTGACTCAAGGAAACAACTGAGACACAGTGGATTTCCCAAACAAAATATTTCATTGGTGGGTATCAGGATCATGTGCTGGTCGAAAACATGAATTGTTGGATATTTTGTAGATCTTCTAATCAAATAAAATGTGGCATCCTGTTGTATTGCACTTATGATGCAAATGTCTCCAGATTATTACTGTATTTTTTATGGTTTCACCTTAACGGCACATCGTGAGTGGAGTCAGGAACTGCACTTCAATCATTCCACCATTTACTCTTTCCAATTTCATGCACAATGTCTGCTTCAGAGACATCAGACTAGTTGCAATTGGGTCCAAATGATACGGATCATCAGTCTCATTTAACACACGATCATCTAACAATTCAAATCGCTTTAATTCACATGATATGCCTGTGAGTAAAGAATCTTTGATTTTACAACTGCAGCAGATTGCCTGAGTATCAATTGTGCCTTTATTCCCATACAGCTGCTACAAGGGGAGGCACAGTGGCACAGTGGTTAGCACTGCTGCCTCACAGAGCCAGGGACCCTGGGTTCAATTCCTGGCTTGGGTCACTGCCTGTGCAGAGTCTGCACATTCTCCCTGTGTCTGCGTGTGTTTACTCCAGGTGCTCCGGTTTCATCCCACAGTCCAACGATGTGCAGGTTAGGTGGATTGGCCATGATAAATCACCCCTTAGTATCAGGGGGACAAGGAGAGTAAAATGCTTGGGGTTAAGGGATAAGGTCTGTGTGGGTTTGTGATTGGGGCAGACTCGAGGGGCCAAATGGCCTCCTTCCGTGCTGTAGGGATTCTATATAGCACTGAATATGAGGTCCAGGAAAGAGCATGCTAAATTAGAAGTTGTATGTTTGATTATGTCTGCAGATGGAGGAAACTAAAATAATAATATCTGTGGTTTATTAACCTACACTGAAAAGCAATTATTTTGGCCAATATCAGCAATTTGCAGTGAAGTTTCCTTCAAAGTTGCACAAGGTGGAACAGCATCAGAGGGCAGCACGGTAGCACAGTGGTTAGCACTGCTGCTTCACAGTTCCAGGGACCTGGGTTCGAATCCTGGCTCGGGTCGCTGTCTGTGTGGAGTTTGCACATTCTCCCTGTGTCTGCGTGGGTTTCCGCCGGGTGCTCCGGTTTCCTCCTACGGTCCAAAGATGTGCGGGCTAGGTTGATTGGCCATTCTAAATTGCCCCTTAGTGTCCCGGGATGCATAGGTTAGAGGGGTTAGTGGGTAAATATATAGGGATATGTGGATAGGGCCTGGGTAGGATTGTGGTTGGTGCAGACTCGATGGGCCGAATGGCTTCTTTCTGCGCTCTATGATTTCTAAAGAAGCATTGGAAATTTCAAACTAAACCTCTGAAATTTTGCAACATTGAAAAACTCTGAATTTCTGGAAGTGTAAATATATATTGCAGTCCCAAATCATTCGCATCGTGCAAAAATACAAGTCGGCGATATATATAAATATGTGGCATCTCTTTGTTTTGGAAAAAAAAGTTACCTTTGATGTTTCAAAAATTGGAGAAGACCAGAAATGTCTATCATCTCGATTCTTCCAGATGAATGAACCAATCTGTTTGGCGCGTATGTTGCTTATTTGGTCAGGTGTTATTCAACCGCTAATCGCATTCAGACATTGTTTTGTTTGTTGCAAGACACAGATATTAAAAACCTAAGAACATAAGAACTAGGAGCAGGAGTAGGCCATCTGGCCCCTTGAGCCTGCTCCGCCATTCAATAAGATCATGGCTGATCTTTTCGTGGACTCAGCTGATAGAGGAAATTACAGGATAGCACAACTATAAGTCTGGGAAGTCTCATTATTTCAGCTGGGATTTTCCGCCCCCACTCCCCACGCCTGCCCTGTACCCCGTGGTCCACCCCCCCCCCCACCCCCCCCACCCACCCCACCCTCACCCCTGAGGCATGTTTTGCTTGCCATTGACTGCCAAAGTCAATGGCCATTTGCGTTGCTCAATGCCCGCCGGGGAACCCGCCGCAGTGAGTCACCTTCGGTGGGGCGGGGAGATCCCAGCGGCAGGAAGGGCCAGAAAATCCTGACCTCAGTTTCACAAGCGTGCATTTGAAATCACTTCAAATCTGGATCATTTTGTTTTCCAACTCAAAAGCAAAAATCTGAGAACGCTGGAAATCTGAAATAAAATCAGAAAAATTCAGCGGGCCTGCTAAATCTGTGGAGAGAGAAACAGAGTTAACTAACATTTCAAACCAATGACTTTTCATCAGGATTTCTTTCTCCTTTCTCGAAAATCGCACATGTACTTTGGTCTCAGAATTAAGGATGACAGAGCACAGAATGCTTATATTTCCATCTTATTTTACAAATATGGTTTTGTTACAAACAGTAGCAATTTCAATGGTTTATTAGTCCAGTGTTTTTCTTGGAATGGTACTGGGAAAAAACCGGACCAGTTCTGTTGCCTCCACAAGCTCCACTGCATTTTCATTGAATATGGGCGGCACGGTGGCACAGTGATTAGCGCTGCTGCCTCATAGCACCACGGACCTAGGTTCGATTCCCACCTGGGTCACTGTCTGTGTGGAGTTTGCACATTCTCCCCGTGTCTGCGTGGGTTTCCTTTGGGTGCTCTGGTTTCCTCCCACAGTCCAAAGATGTGTGCGTTAGTTGGATTGGCCATGCTAAATTGCCCCTTAGTGTCAGGGGGAATAGCTAGGGTAAATGCATGGGGTTCTGGGGATAGGGCCAGGGTGGGATTGTGGTCGGTGCAGACTCGATGGGCCAAATGGCCTCCTTCTGCATTGTAGGTTTCGATGTCTTGTCTCCATTATAGGTTTTGTGCGTGTAAAGGTTCATAAACACTTTTCAATATTGTTCCGTCTGAGAAAGTTACCAAAGTTCAAAAATGTCTGCTTTCTGTTGTGGTGGTGTATAAAAATACATCGAAAGTCCGTTAACTGCTGAGAATAATTGAGGATTTTGTTCCTTATTTCTGCTCCATTAAGGAAAAGCAGACGAAGAAGGGGTAGCACTGACAAATAGTTGCCATACTCTGCCAATATCTGATCTTATGAAACAATTCTGCTAAAAATAATCCTGGGAGTCGTACACTTAGATTCATCCGAGGCGATGTAGTCTATGACCATGTTGTCTCTTTACCTGGCAATTATAGTTCAGGGAAGGCCATAAACTCCAGCTTCAGGCTTCTCAGAGACACCCAGGCCTCAAACACAAAAAGATATTTTAAAAACAGAAACTGCTGGTCTCTAGCCATTGGTCAGTAAGTGTAGAACAGACAGGAGGAAGAACCTTTTTACACAGAAGGTGTCTACAATTTGCTGCCCAAACTGGAGGTAGAGGCAGAGACCCTAAACTCTTTTGAAAAGTACCTGGACCTGCACCTTAAGTGCTGTAAACTACAGGGCATTGGGCCGGGTGCAGGAAAGTGTGATTTGATTTGATTTATTATTATCACATGTATTAACATACAGTGAAAAGTATTGTTTCTTGCATGTTATACAGACAAAGCATTTGGTTCATAGAGAAGGTGATGCGCGTTATCATACACGAGGCTTGATGCTCAGGAAATAAAGGCTTTTATTTGCTGTAACGAAGCAGCTAACAATTATATACACGATCCCAGACTGAGGGGTCCCAGCCAGAGCAGGGACCTTTATACCTCTCCCAGGAGGCGGAGCCCGACTGGGATGTACCACAACACTACAATACAAAGGTGTAACAACCCCACCCTAACCCCAACAGCAACAAGTAGCACAACCCATCCCTAACCCAACAGCAACATATGTACATACTTGTAGTACTGGCCAGACCCTGGTTCAGTACTATCCAGTGGGAACCAACGATGGTTCACCACAGAAGGAAAGGAGAGAGTGCAGAATGTAGTGTTACAGTCATAGCTAGGGTGTAGAGAAAGATCAACTTAATGCGAGGTAGGTCCATTCAAAAGTCTGATGGCAGCAGGGAAGAAGCTGTTCTTGAGTCGGTCGGTACGTGACCTCAGACTTTTTTATCTTTTTCCCGGCAAAAGAAGGTGAAAGAGAGAATGTCCGGGGTGCGTGGGGTCCTTAATTTTGCTGGCTGTCTTTCCGAGGCAGCGGGAAATATAGACAGAGTCAATGGATGGGAGGCTGGTTTGCGTGATGGATTGGGCTACATTCACAACCTTTTGTAGTTTCTTGGGTTGATTAGAGATTAGAAAGTGCAATTAGAAAGGGCATCTAGGTGTCCACGGGCTAGCATGGATAAGATGGGCCAAATGACCTCCTTCTGCACTGTAACTTTTCTATGGTTCTATGTGCAGCAAGATTTTCTCCCAAACATTTAACTTTGATGTTTTTGTTACATTGTAAGCCTCACTTCTTATAATAAACTATCAGCTTACTGGAGAAATCATGATTTCAACTAAAATATATTTGCAGCATTTCCATGAGTTTCACTCCTGCTCTCTATGTTTGCCAGCTGACCAACAATCTCTGCTTCCAGGTTTCTTGAAATTAATAATCGGCAATTTCTATTCACACTTGCTTCGTGTCGATTGGTGCGTTTTGGAAATGTTCAACCACAATTGGTCACTGTTTTATGAATATGAAACTTAACCAAATCAGTTGCAAGCCTGACACAGATATTTGCAGATAAACTGCAGTACCTGGTTTTGGCCTCAAATTGTGAGGCAGAAAATGAGGAAGAATGGAACATGTACTGGTGCATTTCCCCTGGGGTGGCTCCCAGTGAGCCAGGGGTTGCACAGCTGGAAGAGGAACGGAAGTGTGACACTGGGATCTGGATGCGCATCTCGCTGAAAGAATTTGGAAGTGGATTCCTCAAAAAAGAAAGGAAAGTAAATGCTGTTTCCTGGAAAATCAACTCAATGGTAACTTCTTTACCACTGCAGGTACAGAAATCATATTAAAAACTGTGTTTGATCACAATATTCATGACATTGTGTTCTAATGAGCGGAATTGTCACATTAGGAATCGCGTACAGCTTCCAGGTCTCCTGGCCAATCAGAGCAGGTGAGCATGATGATGACCTGCACCTGACCTTTCCAGCCTCACCATTGAGAGGACAGCGCAGGGGTCAGAATGAATCCATTATCGAATTGTCAGGACAGAGAACGCAATTGATAAGGTGTCAATGTATGTTTTTCCAGACATCCCTAAAGGTAATGCTGCGGCCTGTGAGAGCTCGCAAAGAAAGACTCTGCCCTACGGTCAGGACAAAGAGGCCATCTTCTCAAACCAAACTGACATAAGATCATAAGACCATAAGACAAAGGAGCAGAATTAGGCCACTCAACCCATCGAGTCTGCTCCGCCATTCAATCATGGCTGATATTTTTCTCACCCGCATTCTCCTGCCTTTTCCCCATAACCCCTGATCCCCTTATTAATCAAGAACCTAACTATCTCTGTCTTAAAGACACTCAATGACATGGCCGGAAGTTCCCCAGGGAGTGAGCAGCAGGAATGTGGTACCTCACACACTGATACAGCACCACAGGGCATTCAATGACCTCACCAGGGCAGGAAAGTTATTTGGCATGCCAAGTGTCAACCACCTCACTCCGATCTCCCCCAGCATTCTCCTGAACAACACTTCCTCAGCACAGTGGTTAGCACTGTTGCTTGGCAGCGCCAGGGACTCGGTTTCAATTCCAGCCTCGGGTCACTGTCTGTGAGTAGTTTGCACTTTCTCCCCGTGTCTGCGTGGGTTTCCTTCGGGTATTCTGGTTTCCTCCCACAGTCCAAAGATGCGCACGTTAGGTTGATTGGCCATACTAAATTGACCCAGTGTCGGGGGATTAGCAGGGTAAATATGTGGGGTTACGGGAGTAGGGCCAAAAATAAAATCTATGTTTCTATTGGGAAGAAAGCAGGATTAGGCTATTGTGTTGGATGATCAGCCATGATCGTAATGAATGGCGGAGCAGGCTCGAAGGGCCAAATGGCCTCCTCCTGCTCCTATCTTCTATGTTTCTATGTTTCCTCAAAGAACTGTGGGAGATGTGAGTGGTGCTGGATGAAGGCATCATAGAACATAGAACAGTACAGCACAGAACAGGCCCTTCGGCCCACGATGTTGTGCCGAGCTTTATCTGAAACCAAGATCAAGCTATCCCACTCCCTATCATCCTGGTGTGCTCCATGTGCCTATCCAATAACCGCTTAAATGTTCCTAAAGTGTCTGACTCCACTATCACTGCAGGCAGTCCATTCCACACCCCAACCACTCTCTGCGTAAAGAACCTACCTCGATATCCTTCCTATACCTCCCACCATGAACCCTATAGTTATGCCCCCTTGTAATAGCTCCATCCACCCGAGGAAATAGTTTTTGAACGTTCACTCTATCTATCCCCTTCATCATTTTATAAACCTCTATTAAGTCTCCCCTCAGCCTCCTCCGCTCCAGCGTGAACAGCCCGAGCTCCCTCAACCTTTCCTCATAAGACCTACCCTCCAAACCTGGCAGCATCCTGGTAAATCTCCTCTGCACTCTTTCCAGCGCTTCCACATCCTTCTTATAGTGAGGTGACCAGAACTGCACACAATATTCCAAATGTGGTCTCACCAAGGTCCTGTACAGTTGCAGCATAACCCCATGGCTCTTAAACTCCAACCCCCTGTTAATAAAAGCTAACACACTAGAGGCCTTCTTCACAGCTCTATCCACTTGAGTGGCAACCTTTAGAGATCTGTGGATATGGACCCCAAGATCTCTCTGTTCCTCCACAGTCTTCAGAACCCTACCTTTGACCCTGTAATCCACATTTAAATTAGTCCTACCAAAATGAATCACCTCACATTTATCAGGGTGAAACTCCATTTGCCATTTTTCAGCCCAGCTTTGCATCCTATCTATGTCTCTTTGCAGCCTACAACAGCCCTCCACCTCATCCACTACTCCACCAATCTTGGTGTCATCAGCAAATTTACTGATCCACCCTTCAGCCGCCTCCTCTAAGTCATTAATAAAAATCACAAAGAGCAGAGGACCAAGCACTGATCCCTGTGGCACTCCGCTAGCAACCTGCCTCCAGTCCAAAAATTTTCCATCCACCACCACCCTCTGTCTTCAATCAGATAGCCAGTTACCTATCCAATCGGCCAACTTTCCCTCTATCCCACACGTCCTTACTTTCATCATAAGCCGACCATGGGGGACCTTATCAAACGCCTTACTAAAATCCATGTATATGACATCAACTGCCCTACCTTCATCAACACACTTAGTTACCTCCTCAAAAAATTCAATCAAATTTGTGAGGCACGACTTGCCCTTCACGAATCCGTGCTGACTATCCCGGATTAATCCGCATCTTTCTAAATGGTCGTAAATCCCATCCCTAAGGACCTTTTCCATCAATTTACCAACCACCAAAGTAAAACTAACCGGTCTATAATTACCAGGGTCATTTCTATTCCCTTTCTTAAACAGAGGAACAACATTCGCCACTCTCCAGTCCTCTGGCACCATCCCCGTGGACAGTGAGGACCCAAAGATCAAAGCCAAAGGCTCTGCAATCTCATCCCTTGCCTCCCAAAGGATCCTAGAATATATTTCATCAGGCCCAGGGGACTTATCGACCTTCAGTTTATTCAAAACTGCCAGTACATCCTCCCTCCGAACATCTATTTCCTCCAGCCTATTAGCCTGTAACACCTTCTCTTCCTCAAAAACATGGCCCCTCTCCTTGGTGAACACTGAAGAAAAGTATTCATTCATCACCTCGCCTATCTCTACTGACTCCATACACAAGTTCCCACTACTGTCCTTGACCGGCCCTAACCTCACCCTGGGTCATTCTTTTATTCCTCACATAAGAGTAAAAAGCCTTGGGGTTTTCCTTGATCCGACCCGCCAAGGACTTCTCATGTCCCCTCCTAGCTCTCCTAAGCCCCTTTTTCAGCTCATTCCTTGCTAACTTGTAACCCTCAATCGAACCATCTGAACCTTGTTTCCTCATCCCTACATAAGCTTCCCTCTTCCTTTTCACAAGACATTCCAGCTCTTTCGTGAACCATGGTTCCCTCACTCGGCCATTTCCTCCCTGCCTGACAGGGACATACCTATCAAGGACACCCAGTATTTGTTCCTTGAAAAAGTTCCACTTTTCATTAGTTCCTTTCCCTGACAGTTTCTGTTCCCAACTTATGCCCCCTAATTCTTGCCTAATCGCATCATAATTACCTCTCCCCCAATTGTAAACCTTGCCCTGCCGTACGGCCCTATCCCTCTCCATTGCAATAACAAAAGACACCGAATTGTGGTCACTATCTCCAAAGTGCTCTCCCACAACCAAATCTAACACTTGGCCCGGTTCATTTCCCAGTACCAAATCCAATGTGGCCTCACCTCTTGTCGGCCTATCCACATATTGTGTCAGGAAACCCTCCTGCACACACTGCACAAAAACTGCCCCATCCGAACTATTTGACCTACAAAGGTTCCAATCATGGCAGCTTCCAGCTTGCACAGACGTGCACGGATACCTTTCAGTGGTGCAAGCTGAACGCTGAAGGAATGGAATCCCTCCCAATTTATAAATTTATTGATCTGAAGGTGCCTTGATTGCCACATGGGTACAGTGCATGACCTCCTGTATCGGTGAGAATACTGTCAGAGCAAACATCTGAGGGCCTTTTCATGCTGACTGGACTCATCGGTTGCAAAGTGGCCCTGAATGGCAGGCCTGGTAAATCAGTAAGCAGGGAGTTAAATTAGTGCAGAGCAGATTGTGAAACACTGCTGATGTCACCAGCAGGATCCCTGACAAGAATTGGAGGCTAAGTAATTCAGGACTGAGACGGCGTTGACAGCAACTGCTAATGTATTTGATCCTCTAGGGCAGAGGTCTTCTTCCAGGAAGCAGCAAATGTCAGCAATGACCCGATGGGGAAGTCTGAACTTCCTGACGGGGCACTGTTGTTCAGTCATGTGCAAAGAAACAAATCCTCTGCCACTGCATCCTGCAGCTGCTGCTCCTCTCAGCCCTCGCCAGAGGTCCAAGGTAGGGCTGTATATGCTGCTCCCGAGCTGCAGAGCACACTGCGGGCAGGGAATTCAGATGCAAGGCAAAGAAATTCAAGGTAGCAGAAACGACTTCCAAAGTCTTGGAAATCTCCTCCAAAGCAGTAAAGGCACACTCTGCGAATAATTCTTCTGTGAAAAAGCCTTTCATTTTGGCAAAGAAACGGTTATTGTTCAGTAGTTGGAGACATTCCAGCCTGTGAGTTTCACAGTCCTGTAATCCCCATTGTGTTCCCATCTTGTTAACCCGAATGAGGAGTCTCAGATAGCTCCAGATATCCTGGCATTGGAGTTAAAGCCAGAATACAGCACTGAATTGCCACTACATGTAACCATCAGCAGCCTGCCTATCCCCCAAGGGTTTAACACATGACATCCAAATACTCACATTAAAATGGAGAGGTCAGTGGAGTTATGTCCGGTTTCCAAGAAATTTAGAGTTTATCCCTCCCACCACCCCCCTCCCCCTCCCCCACCCCCGCCCGCCCCCATTGAGTGCATACCACAGAAATAAGCCATTTGCCCGAACTGATCTGTGCTGATAGTTCTGTTTCATGCCAGCATTTTCCCAACACTGTTAGCGGCACGGTTTGATTTGATTTGATTTATCATTGTCACATGTATTAACATACAGTGAAAAGTATTGTTTCTTGTGCGCTATGCAGACAAAACATACCGTTCATAGAGAAGGAAACGAAAGAGTGCAGAATGTAGTGTTGCAGTCATAGCTAGGGTGTAGAGAAAGATCAACTTAATGCAAGGTAAGTCCATTCAAAAGTCTGACAGCAGCAGGGAAGAAGCTGTTCTTGAGTCGGTTGGTACATGACCTCAGACTTTTGTATCTTTTTATGGCACAGTGGTTAGTACAGGTACCCGGGTTTGATTCCCGGATTAGGTCACTGTCTGTGCATAATTTGCATGTCCTCCCCATGTCTGTGTGCATTTCCTCTCAGTCTGAAAGATGTGCTGGTTAGGTGCATTGGCCATGCTAAATTCTCCCTCAATTGTAGCAAAAGCACTAGTGGTAATTTACCAAAATTCGCTGGACTCTGGGGTGGTTCCTGCAGATTGGAAAACAGCAAATATGACACCATTGTTTAAAAAAGGAGGTAGACAAAAGGCGGGTAACTATAGGCCGGTTAGTTTAACTTCTGTAGTAGGGAAAATGTTTGAATCTATCATCAAGGAAAAAATAGCAAGACATCTGGATATAAATTGTCCCATTGGTAAGACGCAGCATGGGTTCATGAAGGGAAGGTCATGTTTGACTAATTTGGTGGAATTCTTTGAGAACATTACATGTGCAGTGGACAATGGGAACCTGTGGATGTGGTGTATCTGGATTTCCAGAAGGCATTTGACAAGGTGCCGCACCAAAGATTGCTACATAAGATAAAGGTGCACGATGTTACGGGTAATGTATTAGCATGGATAGAGGATTGGTTAACTAACAGAAAGCAAAGAGTGGGGGTAAATGTGTGTTTTTCTGGTTGGCGATCAGTGACTAGTGGTGTGCCTCAGGGATCAGTGTTGGAACCCAATTGTTTACAATTTACATAGATGATTTGGAGTTGGGGACCAAGTGTAGTGTGTCAAAATTCGCAGATGACACTAAGATGAGTGGCAGAGCAAAATGTGTAGAGGGCGAGGGTCTGGCAGATGGAGTACAACGTTGGTAAATGTGAGGTCATCCATTTTGGTAGGAATAACAGCAAAATGGACTATTATTTAAATGGTAAAAAATTGCAGCATGCTGCTGTGCAGAGGGACCTGGGTGTCCTTGTGCAGGAATCACAAGGAGTTGGTTTGCAGGTGCAGCAGGTAATTAAGAAGGCCAATTGGAATTTTGTCCTTCATTGCTGGAGGGATGGAGTTTAAAAACAGCGAGGTTATGTTGCAGCTGTATAAGGTGCTGATGAGGCCACACCTGGAGTACTGTGTACAGTTTTGGTCTCCTTACTTGAGAAAGGATATACTGGCACTGGAGGGGGTGCAGAGGAGATTCACTAGGTTGATTCCGGAGTTGAGAGGGTTGGCTTATGAGGCCTACTCTTGTTCCTAGTTCTTATATTCTTATGTACCCGAACAGACATCGAGTGTGGCTACTAGGGGATTTTCACAGTAACTTCATTGCAGTGTTAATGTAAGCCTGCTTGTGATATTAATAAATAAACTTTAAACTTTTAAACTTTACTTTCCTTCAATTCTGTATGCTTTGTGTACTTATTCATGTAAATGCATCCATGCTATTTGTCTCAACAACCCCGCAACTAATACGGCCCACATTCTTACCACATTTTAAAAGTAAAAAAACGTTTCTCCTGGATTCCTGACTGACCCTGGGTTTTGGTCTCCCCCCAGGAGAGGAAACATTTTCTTTCCATCTACTCCATCAAACCTTGTCATCAGTTTTCAAGATCTCGATTACTCCACTCCTCAGTTTCCACTTCCTAGAGCTCGAAGCCCCAGACTGGCCAACTGATAATTGTTGGCCTCTCAGTTCTGGGATCATTCTTGTAAATCTTTTTTGCACCTTTTCCAGTGTCTCCATATCCTCTTTATATTTTGGAGGCCAGAACCATGCACAATGTGGTCAAACCAAGGTTTGATATCAATTGAATGGTTTTCAATTCTATCCCTCTTCAAATGAACTACAGGGCTTCCCTCTGTTTTATTAATGGACGGATCAGTTTGTGATGCCACATTTAGGTATCCATACCCCCAGATCTCTTTGTTCCTCAATCCCATTTAGATTCAGTCTCTAAGTATTATGTGGCCTCGTTCTACCTACTGAGCTGTAACATCTCACAACTGTCTTCATTGAACTTCATTTGCCAATGACATGCCTTTGGCTTTTTGTCAGTGTCTCTCAAATCGACCCGAGCACCAGCCACCCACCCGCCCCCCCATACCATCCACGCCATTTAGTATCATCCACAAATGTTGACATTTTGGCCGCGATTCTCCCATCGCGATCCGAAACTTTTCTGGCGGGTCGAGTGGGAGATGTGCATTGCCGGCCTTGAAGCGGGATTTGCACATGCGCCGGGAACGCATGTGCATCTCCCAAAGCCGGCGAACAGTCGCCGGTCAGACCATGCTGGAAACTGGTGGGAAGGCAGGTAAGTAATTTGATTCTGTTTTAAATGTATTTTAAATATGTTTATTAGTTAATTATCAAGAACTTTCAGGTCCCGATTGAATCTCCCACCCCGCCAGGAGTACTTCATTCCTGCAGGGTTCAGACTAGCTCCCCACATTGGGGAACTAGCGGGAGACCTCACCAGAATGAAGGGGGGCAATTGGGGCCCCCCAGGGGCTCGGGCAGTGCTGGATGGTGCCCCCTGGGCATGGGCACCCTGGCAGTGCCAGCCTGTGCCCCCTGGCACTGCCCAAGGAGCAAAGTGCCCATGCCCACGGGGCACCTTGGCACTGCCCAATGGGCATCGGGCAGTGTCAAGGGGCAGGGCCTATTGTGGGCAGGGCCTGGAGTGATCAGTGGGTATGGGGGGTCCCACTGCCACTCTGCAGACAGGATCGGTCTGGGATGGAGGGAGGACAGCGATTGGGGCAGGTTGGGGGGGTGGTCTGCCAAAGGGCTGGGGCCTGCCTCTGGGGGGATCTGACCCCGGTGAGGGGTTCAGCGGGGGGGTGTCTGCCGGGGTGAGAGGGGTGGGGGGTTTGCCACTGCTGAGGAGGGTTGGGCTGTGCATCGGGGCACTCCGGGACAGGGACGGGTCAGGGCTGGCCCGGGAATTGCTGTCGGGCCGTGGGGGGTGCTGGAGGGGCAGCAATGCGGGGGTCCCGGTCTGGCCAGCAATCGAGCTGGCCAGCAAACGTGGAGTTTGACATATCGGGACCACTGCGCATGCGCAGAGTTCCAGAACTGTCAAACTCCGACGTGAGTAGGCCCCGCCCCTCTGGGTTTTTAATTATATTCATGACTGGGACCGCTTCAGTGCACAGAGTGGGGAGATTCAGGTGAGAAGCTGAACTGACAGGACAGTCGGGATTTAGAACAGTTTCCTTGCCAATTCAGCACTTTTGGGAGAATCCCTCCCTTTATTTCTGATTTCTGACGAATTGCTATCTAAAATTGTGAATGACATTGGTCCCAGCACCAATCCCCATGTAGCACCACTTCCCACATCATGCCAACCTGAATAGCTACTGTTAATCCCTACAATTCCAATACATTGCGCCTTAGCTGCCACTCTCAAGGTAAGTTTGGGTGGTTCATGAATGAAAGTGGCAGCCACCGAGATGATGATGATGAACTGATGTTCAGCCTCTCCTGCCAAATCTGCATGCAATTTCTCATTCTGTCCACCAGGTGGTGATGTAATGATCCACCCAAACTCTACCTCCCCTCCTCCACCCCCATTAAAAATAATCAGGTTTTGGGATGGCAAATTATTGTAACTTCAGTCCCTACCCCTCCATACAATCGAGAGGACAATCAGACTTGTGATCATAAGCCAACAGTCAGCTTCAACAATTGAAACAGAAAGGGCTGAAATATGCAGCAGTCTTGAAAAAGGGTCATATTCAACTCAAAATGTCGACTGGCTCTACAGATGCTGCCAGACCTGAGTATTTCTGGCATTTTTTGCTTCATTTCAGGTTTCCAGCATTTTGTTTTTATTCAAATTCAACAATTTCCCAGCCTATTGAGCTGAAATTCATGATTGGCATCACAAACATACACAAAAACACTGCTCCCAAACATTTTTATTCCTTCATGGGATGTAGGCACCACCGACTGGGCCACCATTTATTGCCCATTCCTGAGAGCAGTTAAGATTCAACCACATTGTTGTGGGGCTGGAGTCACATATAGGCCAAACCAAGTAAGGATGGCAGATTTCCTTCCCTAAAGGGCATGAGTGAACTAGGTGGGTTATTACTACAATCAACAATGGTTTTGTGGTCATCATTAGACTTTTAATTCCACATTTCTTTTATTGAATTCAAATTTCACCACCTGCCATGGTGGGATTCAAACCAAGGTCCCCAGTGTATTACCCTCGGTCTCTAGATTATTAGTCCAGTGACAATTCCACTGCGCCACTACCTCCCCTGACAGTTATTTTGCCAATATGAGCCCACAAACCATCATGCCACGGGACATCATTTTGGTGAGTGTCACCCAACCTCCTCATCTGTGGAGCAGCTACTATTGAGCATGACTTAGGTGAGTGGAACTAATCTTGTCACACTGTGCCACACCTTCCCATTTCTCTCTATCTTCTCCCTTTCTATCCTCTTCCCTTTGTCTCTTCTCCCTGTCTCTCTCTTCCCCCGGTTTCCCAAAGGTCCCCCTCACTCCTGACGAATACACCTCCCTCCTTTCTGCCTCTGTGGTGATTGTCCCTTTAAGGGCAACACAGCAGAGTAATAGTCACCTGCTCGGGGTGACCAATCGGAACTCAGTTTGGGAAAATCACTCCGGGGAAAGTGTTCTCCGAGTGCTGATGTACTTTGGAATTAGCTGCAAACATGCAGCTCCTGAAGATCACCTGTAAATAAGTCCCTTTTTGTTCATGAATGAAGTCTCTAAAAGTGCATCATTACAACCTCCCTTTGTTCCCCAGGCTATATTTCCCTTTCCTGGTTCTTCCTTCAACCTCAAATCAGCCTCCAATCCTCACCTACCTCGTATTAAGTTGATCTTTCTCTACACCCTAGCTATGAATGTAACAGTACATTCTGCACTCTCTCATTTCCTTCTCTATGTACAGTATGCTTTGTCTGTATAGCGCACAAGAAACAATACTTCCACTGTATACTAATACATGTGACAATAATAAATCAAATCAAAATTATGCCTTTTTTTTGAACAAGGGTAGCAATTTTCCAATCCTCTGGCACAGCTGCAGAATCCAAGAATTTTTGGAAAATGACTACCAATGCATCCACAATCCCTGTAAATATCTCCTTTAAGATCCTGTGGTGCAAACCGTCAGGTGCAGACAACTTGTGAGCCTTTAACCCCATTAGTTTGCCTAAAATTAATTCTCTGGTGATGCTGAATGTATTTAATTCCTATTTCTGTGATGCTTGTAGCATCCTCCACAGTAAAGACCAATGCGAAATATCTATTTAATTCTGTCATTTCTTTGTTCCCCAGAATTAATTCCCCAGTTTCATTCTCGAAGGAGCCAATGCTTTTCTTTACTTCTTTCTTCCTTTTAAGATACTTAAAAAAGCTCTGATTGTCTGTTTTTATGTTCCTCGCTAGCTTGCCCTCATCGTTTATTTTCTCCATCCTGATTTTTTTTAGTCCATCTTTGTTGCATTCTGCATCTATCCCACTTTTCTGGTATAGGAGCAGAATTAGGCCATTCGGCCCGACAAGTCTGTCCCGCCATTCAATCACGGCCGATAAGTTCCTCAACCCTATTCTCCTGCCTTTTCCTCCTGGTCCCCTTACCAATCAAGAATCTAGTCATCTCTGCCTTGAATACACTCAATGACCTGGCCTCATCAGCTTACTGTAGCAACTAATTCCACAAATTCACCACTCTCTGGCTGATGAAATTCCTCCTCATCTTGATTCTAAAGGGTCGTCCCTTTACTCTGAGACTGTGCCCTTGGATCCTAGTCTCTTCCACTGGTGTAAACATCCTCTCCACGTCCACTCTATCCAGGCCTTCCAGTATTCTGTAAGTTTCAATAAGATCCCCCCTCACCCTTCTAAACTCCATCAAGTACAGACCCAGAATCCTCAAATGCTCCTCATACGTCACACTTTTTCATTCCCCGGATCATTCTTGTGAACCCCCTCTGGACCTTTTCCTGGACCAGCACATCCTTCCTTAGATACAAGGCCCAAAATTGCTCACAATATTCCAAATGTGGTCTGACCAGAGCCTTATAAAGCCTCAGCAGTACATCCCTGCTTTTGTATTCGAGTTCCCTCGAAATGAGTGCTAACATTGCATTTGCCTTCCTAACTATCAACTCAACCAGCAGGTTAACCTTAACAGAATCCTGAACTAGGACTCCCAAGTCCCTTTGCACTTCCGATTTCTGAATTCCTTCCCATTTAGAAAATAATCTACATCTCTATTCTTCCTACCAAAGTGCATAACCTCATACTTTCCCATGTTGTGTTCCACCTGCCACTTCTTTGCCCACTCTCCTAACCTGTCCAAACACTTCTGCAGTCTCCCTGCCTCCTCAATACTACTTGTCCCTCTATCTATCTTTGTATCATCTGCAAACTGAGCCACAATGCCCTCAGTTCCCTCAGCTAGATCATTAATGTATAAAGTGAAAAGTTGTGGTCCCAACACTGACCCCTGCGGAACCCCACTAGTCACTGCTGCCATCCTGAAATGAACCCTTTTATCCCCACTCTCTGCCTTCTTTTGCCACCTTTTTTGTTTCTGCTTTCAACTTAATACCCTCCTTAACTTCCTTGATTCACCATGGGTTCTTCTTCCCTTTACAGTCTTTCCTCCTCATTGGCATTTATTTTTCTGGGAGTCATGAATTATCTCCCTAAATATCTGCCACTACTCATCTATTGTCTTACCCACTAATCTATATGACCAGTCCACTTTGGCCAATTCCATCCTCTTACCTTCCTAATTCCCCTGCTTTATTTTTAACACTGATATTTCAGTCCCAATTTTCTCACACACAAGCTGAATGCTAATCTCTATCATATTGTGATTGCTATTTCCTAGGGGATCCTTAACCTTGAGATCATCTATTAAACCTACCTTATTACACATTATCAGATCCAAAATAGTCTGACCCCTAGTTGTTCCAACAAACCATCTTGAATCCACTCTATGAATTAATTCTCTTGGCTGCCTTTTCCATTTGATTAGCCCAATCTATATGAAAATTAAAGTTGCCCATGATTAATGCAGTACTCTTTTTACATGCATTTGTTATTTCTTAATTTAAACTCTTTCCTACAATATGGCTACTTTTCAGGAGCCTATAAAATACCCCTACCACTTTCTTCCTTCCTTTGGTCTTTGTCACTTCAACCCAAGTTGACTCCATGTCCTCTGAGCCCAAAGGTTCGGCACAACATCATGGGCCGAAGGGCCTGTACTGTGCTGTACTGTTCTATGTTCTATGAGCCTATATTGTCCCTCAAAACTGTACTTATTTGCTCTCTTATTAGCAGAGCAACCCCTCCACCTTTTCCTTTCTACCTGTCCTCCCTAAAAGTCAAAAAACCCTGAATATTGATTTCACAACTTTGATCTCTCTGCAACCATGTCTCAGTAATAGCAATGAGATCATACCCATTTAATTCTATTTGTGCTGTCAGATCATTTATCTTGCTGTTATGCTATGTGCATTTAGATACAGAACTCTTAATTTTGTTTTTCTACCTCTTTTCCGTACACTAAGCCCATCTCCAGGGACAATAAAGCCACTGTTTGTTTTTTGCCTATTGTTTTCATGTTTTCACCTTTTGCTTTCAGTTTTCTGCCTTTTTTAATTCCTAACCCAGTTTCCAAATCCTCTAACTCCTTGCTCAGGTACCCAAGCCCTTGCCATATTAGTTTAAAGCCTCTCCAATAGCACTTCACAAACACCCTTGCAAACCCTGTGGTGGTTAAGAATGATTCAGATATCTTTAATATAGAATGGAAGGCAAAAAAGATACATTTGCCAAGAGTTTCTCCTTCATACGCAATCTCTGATGCATATCACACCCAAGATTATGGCCATTTTGAGCAGTCATTTTTACTTCACGTTTCCACTCAAATTAATTTGCATATTGCTGACTTAAGAATCAGCCTTGAATGAGTGCAATCCAGCAGCATTGTGAAGAGTAATTTTTTGAAAAAGAAAGTTTGGATTAAATATATTACTTGACATAGCTGAAAGTGCTAACTTGATGCAGTTTGATTAACAGAGCTGAACAAACATTTTAAATCGCAGGGTTAATTCTCCACTTGTGAGTAATCTCTGATTATGACTTTTAAAAATTATAATGAACAATTTTCTACTTACACTGAAATACAGAAGTTAAAAAAACTTCAAAAGCTTTTAAAACTTGCCTGCTCTTGTAAAAGTTCTGGCTTGATTTTTGGCAGGTTCAATGGCGGGTGGTAGGGAGTTTTATGCCAGTGTGAATTTCCTGCGGCACGGTAGCACTGTGGTTAGCACTGCCGCTTCACAGCTCCAGGATCCCGGGTTCGATTCCCGGCTCGGGTCACTGTCTGTGTGGAGTTTGCACATTCTCCTCGTGTCTGCGTGGGTTTCCTCCGGGTGCTCCGGTTTCCTCCCACAGTCCAAAGATGTGCGGGTTAGGTTGATTGGCCAGGTAAAAAAATTGCCCCTTAGAGTCCTGGGATGTGTAGGTTAGAGGGATTAGCGGGTAAAATATGTGGGGGTAGGGCCTGGATGGGATTGTGGTCGGTGCAGACTCGATGGGCCGAATGGCCTCCTTCTGCACTGTAGGGTTTCTATGATTCTATGATTCCGCCAGTGTCCACCCATGCTGGATGCGGAATCCCATTGGAGGCCAGCGTGAAACTGATTTGCATCCTGCTAATGGAATGTAAATGAGTGCCAGTCCGAATTTAACCCCCCCCCCCCCCACCCGCCCCGCCCCACACCCGATTCTCTGTTACGCCAGCAGGAAAACATGCCTGTCCAACTTGATGTGCATCAACTCGGTGCAAAAGTTCAGACTTTTACTTCTGCTTGGTTGTTCCGAAGCTTCTCCTGCTCAAGGAAAATTCTTGAGAGGAGTTGAAGATACGTCGAATGGAGCATTGGATTTTGGATCATTCCTCATTCCTCCCCTTGTAAGATAGCCCACTTCCAAGTGACGGGTCATCACTGGCACGATTTGGTCACAGGGTTGTGGTCCAGCTCCCTCTAGAGCGCAGAGAACATCCACATGCGAGGGGAAGGTTCAGACATGCATCCGAATTGTGGGGATTGCTAGTTCCCTCTGCACCAAACAGGTCCCTCCCATCAGCCCCCACCCTCCCCCCCAACTCATCCTCCATCCCCCACTCCCACTCCATGAAGTGTCCCATGTCTGCTGAAGGGTGAATGAGGCACAGTGGTCACTCCACCGCAGTGTAGATGCACTGACGTGGGGTTTTGGAGCAGGACATGCCATAGTTTCTGGTCCTTGCTTCCTGCCATTTTGAAGTCTTTGTGGATTCTGTGCTCATGGGTTAGACCTACCCTGGCAGAGTGAATATTCGTCCTCTTGTGGCACTGGATTGTCGACCCCCTGGGCAACCCTGGACACTTACAGCATCACCACCTGCACCCATGCCATGTTGGTTTTCCTGCCGGGTCTCCTCCCACCATCAACTGAGTACAGAATATCTCTCCTGACCTCAACATGGTCGAGATGGACATGCAGGGAGGTGTCACTAAACATGGGTGCCAGACCATCACCTCCCCTTCCTGTCACCTGCTCTCAATAGGTTAGTGCTGACAGCAAGTTTGACTACATTTTAAATATTGCGCCCAGATATGATGGTGGGATGTGTGCCATCAAGCACACCGTACCAGGGAAGACAGCGCAAAACAACCAGAGGCATAGTTAATGAAGTCAGGGTTGGAAGATATGGCGTGATTTCCCATCAGCCTTCACAGTGGAAAACACTCTGCCCCCACTACCGGACCCAGCCTTAGATGGGAGACTTCTGTCCAGTGTTTTGAAACTAGAGCAAAAGAACAAGGAAAATCAGTTTACAAGGAATGTAATTTGCATTAACTTTGCTATTTTCCTTCCAGTTATGCCGATTTCAAATGAATTTATGCTGAATAAACTGACATAACCAACTAGGAACTCTACCCAGATGTAACAAAGAGGTAATAAGTAACCTTGCTGCTCTTTCATGCAAATTTTAAATGGACAGATTTAGCAGGACCTGGGCACAAAACCAAGGAAACCTCTCTGAGTGGCTGTGGAGCACTCTAAGGAGGAGAGGGTAAACAGCCAGTGACCATGTTGTATAGCATTACCAACATTGATAGGTAGAGAGCTGAGCTCCTGCAGGTAGATTTAAGGGAACCAGGAAATAAACCAGCAAGCACGACCTCAAAGGTAATAATCTCTGGATTACTCTGTGTCACATGCTAGTGAGTATAGAAATAGGATGGTAGAGCAGACTATTGCATGGCTGGAGAGATGGGACAGGGTGAGAACGGTTCAGGTATTTGGGACTTTGTGACTGGTTCAGGGAAGATGGGAACTATACAGACTGCAATAACACCCTTTTGTGGTTGTTTATGTATGTATGTATGTATATAAACCAAAACCAGGATAAACCAGCTCTGAAGAAGGGTCATCCAGACTCAAAACATTGGCTCTATTCTCTCTCCACAGACACAGTCAGGCTTGCTGAGATTTTCCAGCCTTTTCTGTTTTTGTTTCAGATTTCAGCATCTGCAGTATTTTGCTTCTATTTACCAGAATAAACCAATTCAGTTGGGTACTTAAACTCAATGTAGCACGCAGTTTGTCCTGTAAAGATATGACTGAGTAGAAATTATGGATTCTGTAGCTGAACAATTTTGGTTGGAGAACTTACAGTAAATCAGCAGAGGAACTTGTGAGCTTTCTCTTTGGTGAAAAATAGGCTTAAAATTCCAATTTTAGAGAAAAGGATGTCTGGATTTCTCCCATCTCTGCGGGGACTTTGCAATTGTGCAATTGGCTGTGGCAGGTTGATGATTTGTGTTTGTAGTTGTCTAGTGGGCCCCCTCCCATACCCTCCTCCTATGAAAACTGGCTATGAAAACTAGAAAGTGACATTAGAGAAGAATACATAGGTATATAAAGATTTGGGGCAGACAGATAGCACTAGAGTAAGAAAAGTAAGTATTATGTGTGGTCAGAGTCTGAGGAAATGTAATAATGCCTAAATTGTGTTTACTGTGAACGTATGTGAATGTATGGAGCGTTGCAACTTCAAATAATGTTGGTGAGCTGTAGGCACAGATAGTGACCCGGGTATATGATGTTGTGGTAAACCTGGCTAATAAAAGGACAAGGCTGGCTTTAAATAGTTCTGGATTCAGGATGTTCAGGAAAGATGGGTAATGAAGGAAAGAGTTGGCAGTATGGATTAAGGATAATATTACACTGCTGGAAATAAAGGATGCCTTAGAGGGGTCTTACCTGCAGAATGCATTTACTTAGAGATAAAAAACAATTGAGGTATCATTACCCTACTGAATATATTTTATAGGCCATTAAAATGATGCTGGTACCAGGACAGCAATTTGCTAATTATTGAAACTGGCAGATGATGTGGGCAAAACCTGTAAGTCTTCGTCCATTCCTTCAGCTTGATTTGCACGATGTAAATGACAGACATCCCAATGGATTGCAAAGGGTGAGAAACCTGTTTCCCAATCCATCTCACATCCAGACCACTTCCAGATTAAAGTGAGGCTAGAAGGTGGGCAGAACACCAAGCTGTTTTAAAAAGCAGGTCAGAACTTTAAACTTGATAATCTCATGGTCATTCATGTTTTTGACTTTAACTGCATGGCCTGAATTTTCAGGAGATCTGGATAACTGAGGGAGGAGCACAATCTCTCTGACTCTGACAGACCCACTGCCATTTAGCTGATTGGTTGCCAGCTCTCCAGCCCACCAAGGTACAGTGCTGGAGTGGCCAGACGGGGTATTGCAGCACCAGGCATGGGATTAAGTTCAGGGAGCCGATGTCAAGGTAAGTGGTGGATTCAGAAGATCGATTGCTTTACCTGCTGGATCCAGGTGGTTACCTGAGAACCTCTGTAATCAGGCAATTCACCTCCCCTGTCGGCCTCCAATTGCGGTACAAGACCTCTGACCCAAGCACCATAACACACTCATCCACAGCACCCCCGCCCCCATCCATAGCCAACCTGGAAATTCTGATCTTCAACCGTCTCCCTTAACCTAGGCCTCCAATCCACCCCACACCAGACCTGTGAACCCACTGTTAACCTGAGGCCTTCAGCATCCCCCAATGAATGTGAGTTCCCCCTCCTACCTCAAGGCACAAGATACTCCTCCCCCAAGGCTTCCAATTCTCCACCTTCAATTCCTTCCACAATGTAGCCTCCAACTATCTCATGGACCCACACGATCAAATTCCCTATTCCATTCACGTTCCTCCACCCATCTCAATCTACCCTTCCTCTCCACATTGACAACTTACCTGCTGCTGTGACCTTCACTGCCCAGTGCACACTGACTGGAGGCCCAGCCTGTAAATATTCCACACAAATCACCTCCCCCTCTAATTCTCGCTATCAAAACTCTCTCACCGCTCCGCCCAGTGTTCCCTTCTCATTTATGTTTGCTGCTTTATCCCCTTCACCATGTTCCACATTCTCAACACTCTCTTTGTAAAGAAATTCACCCAAATTCTATATCTGATGCATTAGTAGCACTTACATTCAAAGAACAAAGAAAATTACAGCACAGGAACAGGCCCTTCGGCCCTCCAAGCCTGTACCGACCGTGTTGCCCGACTGAACTAAAACCCTACCCTTCCGGCGACCATATCCTTCTATTCCCATCCTATTCATGTATTTGTCAAGATGCCCCTTAGAAGTCACTATGGTATCTGCTTCCACTACCTCCCCCGGCATTTATTGTCCCTTTTTCCTATTGTTTAGTATAATGCATAATATTGTAAGTGTAATTGTCTGTGCAAACCCATACAGATCATTTTATAGAAGTGGCATTATTGAATGAGCATCTTGGTTAAAGACCTTCACACTCACATGTTGCTATTTTTATATCTCTGGGGCTTGAAATTTAAAAGATCAAATAATTTAATGTGGTATTATTTATATCTTCAGTTGAACTCAAGTTACATTAAGGCACAATAATAAGCAGCACAGTCTACAGTGTAAAACATTAGTCATCAAGCAGAATGAAAGGACATGCACTGACAGGGCATGGCTGCATATGTTTCTCGAACATCCAAGAGCCAATGATATTAAATGTCAAACCTAAAAAGTATCTACTGAAGGCTTTTGTCTTTTATTCAATTAGCTACTGTCATTTTGAGTAATGTTATTTTTACGTTGCCCGTGCGTGACAAAATAAAAGATTAAGACAAGTTGATTAATATTTTCACAGTTGTCTTGTTGATTCAGAAAACTATGGACTTGGGTTTTCTTCCAATGTGCAGGTTAGTGGCAGGTGTGGCTTCAGCCTGCCCATGAGGATCCATTACTAAGCTGCTTGTGTTTTCCTGAACTGCTTCTCATTACTTGTACAGGTGGGAACACCAGGTTATAAAAGAGGAATTACTGCTTGTCTGCTCAACTACCTTTTATATTGAAAGCAATTGACCAGAAATTGTCACCTGCTTGCTCTGGCTCAACACAGATAGGTTTCTTGTTCCTAACATCTCTTTATCCCCGGCATCCTCCTCCAACTGTGGGGATGGAGAGACATCTATGTGGTTTTTAGCAATATTATTTTCAGCATCGGCAAGAGGTAATCCTTTCTGCATTGCAATGAAAGGTAGCACAGAACAAGTTGCCATTGTCCTGGATCCTTGAGCTGCATTATACTTATCGAAGCATTTTAAAGAAAAGTTCTTGAGGAAACTTGCCAACAGCATCATTGCCATGCTACCATACCGTGATGGCGTAAAAACAAAATTAACAAATTAAAACTAGGGGTGAAAAAATTCAGATGTGAAGTTTTGTTTCTAGTGCTGTTACGAAGGCCTGGTTGGGTTTCCTGGGGCAGGCTGCGCTTGCCATTTTCTGTGTGGCCTATACTGTGTTTTCCAAGGAGAGGGGCACTTTCAGCTGAATCCCCTGTGTGCCCGAACATGTTGATTTAATGTGGCACAAACCAACCAGTTAACACCAGACCAGGATCCCTATTTTGGATAATGCAAGTCCCGACAACAAGTTCGTCTCCTCTTGAAAAAATAAGCATGAGGCATCAAGATGTTACTTAAAAGGGCAGGCACCCTGATTGTGAGTAAGTTTAAATTTTTGGAACTTTCTACAATTACAAAGTGCCTGATCAAGTACTCTGGAGTAATTTTGTAGATGTTTTGGTGTGATCCGACATTTTGTTAGAGCGAGTTGCTGCATCCTCACAAGGAGATCAGAGAAGCAGACAACCTGTCCACAGAAATACTGCAACAGGTTGGGAGCAGTAGAGCCAACACCTCTGGGTCAGTAGGGAAACAGAGAGATGGAGCAGAGACTGGAGAGAGGATAGGTTCCGTACCATGCCCTCTGCCAACCTGGAGCCAGTCCATTCCATGCTCCTTGTCAGAAAGCTGTCTGGCAGGCCAGCCAAGAATGTCCATTCAGTGCTTCACTGTGTGCCACCCAATTAAGGTCCCGTGGCAGATTCCAGCTGCTAACTCATTTTCCGGTGAGCCAGAAAATGCACCTTCCTTTACCTCTGGCCTGGTTGCAGCCCACTCATGCCCACTTCACACTGATCCCAACTCAATACTAGCAGGGAAAAAAATACCAGAATCTGAGCTGGTGGCTGCCAGTGTCAGATAGGGTGACAAGGCCTACCCGATTGTTCCCTCACCTCCTCATACTGCTGCTGTGACCGGGCAGATGGCAGCTTTTTGGTATCTTAGAGCAGAAAACCAGAAGGTGAACTTAAATGTGAGGGAAGGAGAGATGGGGTGAGATGCAAGAAGTCCATAGTCCCACAATCGGCAGCTTGCTCACCATGCCAGAGAGCAGGATACAGGTGAGTTGGAGTTGAGAAGGTGCATGAGGCAGGAAAGTGCCATCCTCCTCAATGTTCTCCGTGATGTTCATGCTACGTATTACTGATTAAAAATTTGTATATCTGACCCCTTTTTAAAAATTCATTCATGGAACATGGGCGTCACTGGCTGGGCCAGCATTTATTGCCCATCCCTAGTTGCCCTTGAACAGAATGGCTTGCTAGGCCATTTCAGAAGGCTGTTGAGATTCAACCACATTGATGTGGCTCTGGAGTCACATGTAGGCCAGACCAGGTAAGGACAACAGATTTCCTTCCCTAAAGGACACAAGTGAACCAGATGAGCTTTCCCAATAATCGGCAATGGTTTCATGGTTATCAGTAGATTCTTAATTCCGGATATTTTTCCTGAATTCAAATTTCACCATCTGCCGTGGCAGGATTCGAACCCTGGTCCCCAGAACATTAGCTGAATTTCGAGATTAATAGCCGAGCAATAATATCATGAGGCCATCATCTCCCCATGATACAGAGAATCATCTCCTCTGTTGGAGTCAGAAGGTGCAGGTGTCCTTGTCCCCTGCTGCCTCTGCTCTGCTCCCTTCTATTGAATTCATAGAATCATAGAATCCCTACAGTGCAGAAGGAGGCCATTCGGCCCATCGAGCCTGCACCGACCACAATGCCACCCAGACCCTATTCCCACAACCCCACATATTTACCGTGCTAATCCCCCTGACACTAGGGTCAATTTAGCTTGGCCAATCAACCTAACCCGCACATCTTTGGAGTGTGGGAGGAAACCGGAGCACCCGGAGGAAACCCACGCACACACGAGGAGAATGTGCAAACTCCACGCAGACAGTGACCTGAGGCCGGAATTGAACCCAGGTCCCTGGAGCTGTGAGGCAGCAGTGCTAACCACTGTGCCATCGTGCTGCCCTACCACTGTGCCATCGTGCTGCCATCGTGAATTCGAGCTGATCTTACAGCAGCATGTCAATGATTATGTTGCAGTGTGATGTGCCTGCGATAGCTGAACAGCTGGAAGTTTATGGGAGGCAGTGAGAGTCAGGTGTGAGGCTGGCAGCATTGACAGGTGTCTGAGAGTGAGGTGGAGTATCTGGATATTATGTGTGACACCTGAATGTGTATTAACCTTTTGTGCGGCACCTTATCAAATGCCTTCTGGAAGTCCAGATATACCACATCTACAGGATTCCCATCATCCACTTTGTTTGTTACATCTTTGAAGAACTCTAGCAAATTAGTCAAACATGATTTACTCTTTGTAAAACTTTGTTGGATTGAGTTTTGACTTTCCAAATGTCTTGGTGTTCACCGCATTCTGGGGTAGTAAATTCCACAGATCCACGACCCTTTGAGAGATCTTCAACCCAGCCAGGCACAGCGCTGCAGTGGCCAGAAGTGGTACAGCAGTGCTCTGCCTGGGATGATGTCACAGGATTTTCGAAAAGGTAGGTCCCTCGGGCGCACCGCGGGAGGAGGGCCATGGGGTGGGGTGGGGGGGGGGAGGGCAGGGAGGAAGGGGCCCAGGAGCTTCAATGTCCCAGGGGGAAGGTGCCCCAAATGACAGGGGGCCTTTAGAGTGAGGCTCCCCACCCCCATTCCCACCCAAGATGGGGAAAAGTGAAAATGTAACTTTCCCACCCACCCGTGCCCACTCCCACCAGCCTCAAATTGTGGCTGTGCGGGATAAGGCCAGTAAGTGGCCATTTCAGGGTTTAATAGGTGAAAGGGCAGTTGACCCACCTGAGGCCCTGCTCACCCAAGCATGAAATTTCATCTAGGTTTAGGCGGGCAGATTCCCAGGGGAGGAAGTCCTGTGCATTCAATTTTACATTCCCCCCCGCCTCAGAGCTCGCCATGGTGGTGGGGTAAACTTCTGCCCTATGCCCTATGACTCTATGGCTAGCAGGGCTACAGTATATACTGTACAGGATGCACTGCAGCAAGTTACCAAGGTTTCTTCTTCAACATCTCCCAAAGTCACTACACTTCCACCACCTAGCAGGTGTTTGAGAACAACACTGCCTCCAAATTCCCATCAAAAGTTAAAGGCAATTATGACTTTGGCCTGTATGATTGTTCCTTTATTGTCACAAACCTCTGGAACTCCCTTTTCAATAAAACTGTGGGAGCTCCTTCACAATCTGATTTCCAGCCATTCAGCTCTTCAGCACCTTTCTAAAGGCCACTGGGGATAAATAAATGCCAGCCTTGCCAGTGACGCCCACATCCTGAAGATTGACGTTAAAAGAAAGATTCCTGTCTAACCTCATCAATGATGTGGAGATGCCAACGTTGGACTGGGGTAGGCACAGTAAGAAATCTCACAACACCAAGTTAAAGTCCAACAGGTTTATTTGGTAGCATGAGCTTTCAGAGCACTGCTCCTTCATCAGGTGAGTGGAGGACTGGGTTTACAAACATGTCATATGTAGACGCAGACTCAAGTTGCAAGTTAATGGTTTGAATGCAAGTCTTAACAGCTAATCAAGTCTTTACAGGTGCAGACAATGCGAGTGGAGAGAGGGTTACGTACAGGTTAAAGAGGTGTGAATTGTCTCAAGCCAGGACAGTTAGTGAGATTTTGCAAGCCCAGGCAAATTGTGGGGGTTACATGAAACCAAGTTCCTGGTTAAGACCGTCCTCATGTGTGTATAACTTAGTTATCAGTTTCTGCTCGGTGATTCTGCATTGTTGTGTATCTTGAAGGCCATCTTGGAGAATGCTTACCCGAAGATCAGAGGCTGAATGCCCTTGACTGCTGAAGTGTTCCCCGACAGGAAGAGACCATTCCTGCCTGGTGATTGTCGAGTGGTGTCCATTCATCCGTTGTCATAGCGTCTGCATGGATTCGCCAATGCACCATGCCTCGGGGCATCCTTTCCTGCAGCGTATCAGGTAGACAATGTTGGCCGAGCGCAAGAGTATGTACCGTGTACCTGGTGGGTGGTGTTCTCACGTGAGATGGTGGCATCTGTGTTGATAATCTGGCATGTCTTGCAGAGGTTGCTGTGGCAGGGTTGTGTGGTGTCGTGGTCACTGTTCTCCTGAAGGCTGGGTAGTTTACTGGGTACAATGGTCTGTTTGAGGTTGCACGGTTGTTTGAAGGCAAGTTGTGGAGGTGTGGGGATGGCCTTAGCGGATTGTTTGTCTTCATCGATGACATGTTGAAGGCTCCGGAGAAGATGACGTAGCTTCTCCGCTCCGGGGAAGTACTGGACGACAAAGGGTACTTTGTCCCGTGTTTGTCATCTGAGGATGTTGGTGCGGTTATTCGCTGTGGCGCGTCAGAACTGTCGATCGATGAGTCAAGCGCCATATCCTGTTCTTATGAGGGCATCTTTCAGTGTCTGGAGGTGTCTGTTGCGATCCTCCTCATCCGAGCAGATCCTGTGTATACGGAGGGCTTGTCCGTAGGGGATGGCTTCTTTAACGTGTTTAGGGTGGTAGCTGGAGAAGTGGAGTATCGTGAGGTTATCCGTGGGTTTGCGGTACAGTGAGGTGCTGAGGTGGCCGTCCTTGATGGAGATGCATGTGTCCAAGAATGCAACCGATTCCGGAGAGTAGTCCATGGTGAGTCTGATGGTGAGATGGAACTTGTTGATGTTATCACGTAGTTATTTCAGTGATTGTTCGCCGTGAGTCCAAAGGAAGAAAATGTCATCGATGTATCTAATGTATAGTGTTGGTTGAAAGCCCTGTGCGATGAAGAGGTCTTGTTCAAACCTGTGCATGAAGATGCCTGATACGCTGCAGGAGAGGATGTCCCGAGGCATGGTGCATTGGCGAGACCATGCAGACGCTATGACAAAGGATGAATGAACACCACTCGACAATCACCAGGCAGGAGTGTTCCCTTCCAGTTGGGGAACACTTCAACAGTCAAGGGCATTCAGCCTCTGATCTTCGGGTAAACATTCTCCAAGGCGGCCTTCAAGACACACGACAACGCAGAATCGCCGAGCAGAAACTGATAGCCAAATTCCGCACGCATGAGGACGGCCTCAACCGGGATCTTGGGTTCATGTCACACTATCTGTAACCCCCACAACTTGCCTCGGTTTGCAAAATCCCACTAACTCACCTGGCTGGAGACAATTCACACCTGTACTTAACGCTCTCTCCACTCACATTGTCTGCACCTGTAAAGACTTGATTACCTGTTAAGATTCGCATTCCAACCATTATCTTGCAAATTGAGTCTGTGTCTATATATGCCCTGTTTGTGAACTCAATCCTCCACTCACCTGATGAAGGGGTAGCGCTCTGAAAGCTCGTGCTACCAAATAAACCTGTTGGAGTTTAGCCTGGTGTTGTGAGACTGCTTACTGTGCCTAACCGCATCAATGGCAGTTGCTGGATCAAGAATTAAAGACATGAGAATTGGTTAGCATTGGCCTACAATGGAACTGTCTGAAATTGTTCTTTATAACATATAGCAAATTCACACATGTCCCCTATCCCAAAAAATACTCCACACTGTAGTCTATTTACTGCTATTGGCTACATTTCTCATGAAGCCACACTTTCTATTTCTGCCTTACACTGCAGTAAATTGCTTCAGTCAGTCTGGGTTGATGGAAAATTTTGTTTTCAGATAAACTAAATGAAAGTTTGCTGAACTGAAGAGAAACAGACTGACTTGCAAAAGAAAAGGTGATTTCTCTCTGTTAGAACAGATTTCTTCTTTGTCAACGATTTCAAATACCAGAGGATGTAGGAATAGGAACGGAATTGTACGAATGAAAGTCTGAGATATATTTTCTGCACAAAGCACTCATCATTTACTGGACCATTCCACCATACTCCCACCATTGCTCCAATGGAGCAGCTGGACCTTTCAGCTCTTGCCTTTCATAGGAAACTCGTGTGGCCTAATTTGATGCAGGTAGAGCCTTTGCCCACCACTAAACGAGACTATTGACATTGTGGGATTGTGGGCAGGGGCTCCCTATACAGAGAGTTCATGTTTCTGTGGCTGCAATCAACTCAGTGTCCATTTGGTGGCCATCATGGGTGTGATGTGATGTAACAGTACATGCACTTTTCTGGGAGTCTATGTCATTATGAAGTGCTACAAAAGGTTAGTCATGGCATGAATCAATTCCTGCCTCCCGGATTGACTGGATTGACGACAGTTCACCTTTCGCCGCAACAGGTCCACAGCAGACACCACCGCACCCCCCCACCCCCGGCCCTGCATTCAACCCTGGAACACCGAGATAACAAAGACACCTATATCAGACTCCTATTTATTGACTACAGCTCAGCCTTCAACACCATTATTCCTATGAAACTCATCTCCAAACTCCATGGCCTGGGTCTCAGCTCTTCTCTCTGCGACTGAATCCTGAACTTCCTAACTCACAGTCCACAATCAGTAAGTATAGGCAACACCTCCTCCACGATCATCCTCAATACTGGTGCCCCACAAGGCTGTGTCCTCAGCCCCCTACTATACTCCTTCTACACCTTTGACTGTGTGGCCAAATTCCCCTCCAACTTGATTTTCAAATTTGCTGATGACACCACCGTACTGGGTCGGATCTCAAACAATGACGATACAGATTATAGGAATGAGATAGAGAATCTGGTGAACTGGTGTGACGACAATAATCTCTCCCTCAATGGCAACAAAATGAAGGAGATTGTCATCGACTTCAGGAAGCGTGGTGGAGAACATATTCCCGTCTACATCAATGGGGATGAAGCAGAAATGGTCAAGAGCTTCAATGTTTTAGGTGCCCAGATCACCAACAACCTGTCCTGGTCCCCCCATGCCGACACTATAGTTAAGGAAGCCCACCAACGCCTCTACTTTCTCAGAAGACTAAGGAAATTTGGCATGTCAGCTATGACTCTCACCAGATGCACCACAGAAAGCATTATTTCTGGTTGTATCACAGCTTGGTATGACTTCTGCTCTGCCGAAGACCGCAAGAAACTACAAAACGTCGTGAATGTAGCCCAATCCATCACGCAAACCAGCTTCCCATCCATTGACTGACTACACTTCCCACTGTCTTGGAAAAGCAGCCAGCATGATTAAGGATCCCACACACCCCGGACATTCTCTCTTTCACCTTCTTCCGTCGCGAAAAAAAACCCAAAAATCTTAGGTCATGTTCCAACCGACTCAAGAACAGTTTCTTCCCTGCTGCTGTCAGGCTTTTGATTGGACTTACCTTGCATTAAGTTGATCTGTCTCTACACCCTAGCTATGACATTCTGCACTCTATGTTTTCTCTGGGTACTGTATGCTTTGTCTGTATAGCATGTAAGAAACAACACTTTTCACTGTATACTAATACATATGACAATAATAAATCAAATCAAATCAAATATAAACCCTTTTAAGCTAGGAGGGCTCAGTAGGAGGGCCCAGGCTAGGACTGGGGCCTGGGTCCCTGAAAATTATTAGGAATTGCTTTTAATGTCATTTTTAAGCAGCCCTCTGACATAGTAATTTCTTTTTAATTTATTCAAGGGATATGGGCTTCACTGGCTGGACCAACAATCATTGCCAATCCCTAAGTGCCCTTGAGGAGGTGGTGGTGAGCTGCCTTCTTGAACCGCTGCAGTCCATGTGGTGTAGCTACGCCCACAGTACTGTTCGGGAGGGAGTTCCAGGATTCTGACCCAGCAACAATGAAAGAAGATATATTTCCAAGTCAGGATGGTGAATGACTTGGAGAAGAACTTGCAGGTGATGGTGTTCCCAGGTATCTGCTGCCCTTGTCCTTCTGATGGTAATGGTCGTAGGGTTGGAAGGTGCTGTCTAAGGAGCCTTGGTGAGTTTCTGCAGTGCATCTTGTACATAGTGGACACTGCTGCGACCGTTCAGTGGTGGGGGAGGGAATGAAAGTTTCAGGATGGGGTGCCAAACAAGCACACTGCTTTGTCCTGGATGGTCTCAAGTTTTTTGTGTGTTGTTGGAGTTGCACTCATCCAGGCAAATGGAGAGTATCCTTTCACATTTCTGGCTTGTGCCTGGTAGATTGTGAACAGGCTTTGGGGAGACAGGAGGTGAACTACTCTCTGCAGGATTCCCAGCCTCTAACCTGCTCTTGTAGCACTGTATTTTTATATAGTTGGTTCAATTGTGTTTATGGTCAATGCTGAGTCCCTGGATGTTGATAGTGGGGTATTCAGCAATGATGTGCAATTGAATGTCAAGGGGAATGGTTAGATCCTCTCTTGTTGGAGATGGTCATTGCCTGGCATAAATGTTAATTGCCACTTGTCAGCCTAAGCCTGGATATTGACCAGGTTTTACTGCATTTGGTCTTGGACTGCTTCAGCATCTGAGGAATCACGCATGATGCTGAACATTGTGCAATCATCAACATCCCCATTTCAGACCTTTTGGTTGAAGGAAAGTCATTGATGAAGCAGCTGAAGATGGTTGGGCCTCGGACACTACCTTGAGGAACTCCTGCAGTGATGTCCTGGAACTGAGCTGACTGATGTCCAACAACCACAATCATCTTCTGTTGTACCAGGTATGACTCCAAACATCAGAGAGTTTTCCCCCTGCTTCCCATTGACTCCAGTTTTGCTAGGGCTCCTTGATGCCATACTAGGTCAAGTGCTGTCTTGATGTCAAGGGCAGTCACTCTCACTTCATCTCTGACATTCAGTACTTTTGTCCATGTCCAAACCAAGGCTGTAAAGAGGTCAGGAGCTAAGTGGCCCTGGTGGAACCCAAACTGGATGTCAGTGAGCAGGTTATTGCTAAGCAAGTGCTGCTTGATAGCACAGTTGATGACCCCTTCTATCCCTTGCTTGAGTCTTCAATGGACAGCAGAACCAAAGACCCATTCCCAAAGGATTCTTCTCCTCACTAAGCACATTTCAGTGGGGTCAGTGATAGGGTCTTGCAGTGGGCACAAATCTGACATAATTGGTGGGATCGCAGCCCCCAATGTATTTTCAGAGGTAGGCAAATAAATTAAAAGAGCAAGGCAGCTATTGGAGCAAGTTTTAGATATGGTTTGTGAGGACTCTTCTGTGGAGGGCTTATGAAAGAAGTAGTAAGAAAAGAGCATGTGGGGTTAAGATCTACTAAAAGAGAAATAGCCCATTGAATTTAATGGCCTTTTCTATTTCTGAAGATTAGTTTTTATTCAGAGTGGGGTTTTTTTCATTTCAACAATCAAAATTCCATTCAAAAATCTTCTTATGAAACTGTAGTGCAGTTAAAAGTATATATCATTAGGGAGATGTAGAAATAATTTGAATAATTTTTTCCATATTTTGGATCTGGGTTGAATGCAGCCCGTACTAATTGGATAAGATTCCCTCTCTCACCCCAGCTGTAAAGAGTCCTGTGTGAAATGAATTTGGAAAATCCTAATCAGAAGGCATACAGCCACAACAAAAGCTCTTCATAATACCGAATTAATTTGTCCTATTCTGGCAAACCCACTCAGAAAGCCTGTGGCGTGCTGTTCCCAATGACCCTGCTTTGACAATTGCTATGTGCTTTAGCTGAATGAACACGTGTAAAATGGCAAGTAAAGACCTTTGGTCCATCCAGCCTGTTGCATCTGAATATGGCACAATCTGCATACAACATTGACTCATCCCTTCTGACTCCAATTCCTTATGACTCCAATTGGGCGGCACGGTAGCACAGTGGTTAGCACTGCTGCTTCACAGCTCCAGGGACCTGGGTTCGATTCCCGGCTTGGGTCACTGTCTGCGTGGAGTTT
Organism: Mustelus asterias; assembly: GCF_964213995.1. Classification (NCBI taxonomy): domain Eukaryota; kingdom Metazoa; phylum Chordata; class Chondrichthyes; order Carcharhiniformes; family Triakidae; genus Mustelus; species Mustelus asterias. The sequence goes on from NC_135810.1 coordinate 81,522,691, forward strand.
GCACATTCTCCTCGTGTCTGCGTGGGTTTCCTCCGGGTGCTCCGGTTTCCTCCCACAGTCCAAAGATGTGCGGGTTAGGTTGATTGGCCATGCTAAAATTGCCCCTTAGTGTCCTGAGATGCGTAGGTTAGAGGGATTAGTGGGTAAAATATGTAGGGATATGGGGGTAGGGCCTGGGTGGGATTGTGGTCGGTGCAGACTCAATGGGCCGAATGGCCTCTTTCCGTACTGTAGTGATTCTATGATTCAATCCCCTACATCCTACCATCCCACCATCCCATCCCATCCGCAAGTATGTAGAAGTAAACTGGGAGGTTTGTCTCTGGCTCCTGAAAGAGACCAGGAGACTTAAGTTAATGTTAACATTAATCACAGCTAACCGCACCTATCTTCTGGAACTGGAGGGATGTTCTATTCATCGAAACTCATCCAGTTTCTTTCTGGAGGCCTGTAGTACATCCATACATAATACACATTCTGGCAACCGGTGGGTCATTCTGTCCTAAGAGAAGAATTCCTGTCATCTAACTTATCCAATCCTTCTTATTTTTTACTAAAGTTCCTCTCATTCTCTTCTCCCATGCAGGGAGGTTTAAACTGATTCGGGGGAGGGAGGGATCCTGAGTAGTGGGGCTGAAAGTGAGGGATGCATGGATGGGGACTGCAATGCACGGCATTGCAGAGGTGGGGTGGAGCAGGGTTTGAAATGTGTATACTTCAATGCCAGGAGTATTCGCAATAAAGTGGGTGAACTTGCAGCGTGGATCAGTACCTGGGACTTCGATGTTGTGGCTATTTCAGAGACATGGATAGAGCAGGGGCAGGAATGGATGCTGCAGGTCCCGGGGTTCAAATGTTTTAGTCGAAGTAGGGAAGGAGGTAGAAGAGGGGGAGGGGTAGCATTATTGGTCAGAGATTGTATCACAGTGTCAGAGAGGAGGTTTGATGAGGACTTATCTGTTGAGGTAGTATGGGCGGAGATTAGAAATAGGAGAGGAGAGGTCACCCTGTTGGGAGTCTTTTATAGACCTCCTAAAAGTTCTAGAGAGGTTGAGGAAAGGATTGCGGAGTCAATCCTGCTTAGGAGTGAAAGTAATAGGGCAATTGTTATGGGGGATTTTAACTTGACTAATATTGACTGGAATTGTTATAGCTCTAGCTCGTTAGAGGGGTCAGTTTTTGTTCAAAGCGTGCAGGAAGGTTTTTTGACTCAGTATGTAGACAGGCCAACTAGAGGTGAGGCTATATTGGATCTGGTGCTGGGAAATGAGCCAGACCAGGTGCTAGACTTGGAAGTTGGTGTGCATTTTGGTGATAGTGACCACAATTCGGTTACGTTCACCTTAGTGATGGAAAGGGATAGGCATGAACCTCGGGCCAGTGGTTTTAGCTGGGGGAAGGGTAATTATGAGGCTATTAGGAGAGAATTAGGAAACATAGGTTGGACTAGGAGATTACAGGGACTGGGAACGTCCGACATGTGGAGTTTTTTCAAGGAGCAGCTACTGCGAGTCTGTGATAGGTATGTCCCTGTCAGGCAAGGAGGAATTGGTAGGGCTAGGGAACCGTGGTGCACCAAAAAAGTTTCTTTGTTGGTTAAAAAGAAAAAGGAGGCTTATGTTCGGATGAGACGTGAGCACTCGGGTAGTGCACTAGAAAGCTTTAGATTGGCTAAGAGGGAGTTGAAGAGCGAGCTTAGAAGGGCTAAAAGGGGACATGAGAAGACTTTGGCGGATAGGGTTAAAGAGAATCCTAAGGCGTTCTATAGGTATGTCAAGAACAGAAGGTTGGTTAGGGCAAGTTTAGGGCCAGTTATAGATGGCAGAGGGAAGTTATGTGTGGAACCGGAGGAGATTGGTGAAGCATTGAACCAATATTTCTCTTCGGTGTTCACGCAAGGGGACATGAATATAGCTGAGGAGGACACTGGGTTGCAAGGGAGTAGAATAGACAGTATTACAGTTGATAAGGAGGATGTGCAGGATATTCTGGAGGGTCTGAAAATAGATAAATCCCCTGGTCCGGATGGGATTTATCCAAGGATTCTCTGGGAGGCAAGAGAAGTGATTGCAGAGCCTCTGGCTCTGATCTTCAGGTCGTCGTTGGCCTCTGGTATAGTACCAGAAGATTGGAGGTTAGCGAATGTTGTCCCATTGTTTAAGAAGGGGAACAGAGACTTCCCCGGGAATTATAGACCGGTGAGTCTCACTTCTGTTGTCGGCAAGATGTTGGAAAAAATTATAAGGGATAGGATTTATAGTTATTTGGAGAGTAATGAATTGATAGGTGATAGTCAGCATGGTTTTGTGGCAGGTAGGTCGTGCCTTACTAACCTTATTGAGTTTTTTGAGAAAGTGACCAAGGAGGTGGATGGGGGCAAGGCAGTGGACGTGGTATATATGGATTTTAGTAAGGCGTTTGATAAGGTTCACCATGGTAGGCTTCTGCAGAAAATGCAGATGTATGGGATTGGGGGTGATCTAGGAAATTGGATCAGGAATTGGCTAGCGGATAGGAAACAGAGGGTGGTGGTTGATAGTAAATATTCATCATGGAGTGCGGTTACAAGTGGTGTACCTCAGGGATCTGTTTTGGGGCCACTGCTGTTTGTAATATTTATTAATGATCTGGATGAGGGTATAGTTGGGTGGATTAGCAAATTTGCTGATGACACCAAAGTCGGTGGTGTGGTAGACAGTGAGGAAGGGTGTCGTAGTTTGCAGGAAGACTTAGACAGGTTGCAAAGTTGGGCCGAGAGGTGGCGGATGGAGTTTAATGCGGAGAAGTGTGAGGTAATTCACTTTGGTAGGAATAACAGATGTGTTGAGTATAGGGCTAACGGGAGGACTTTGAATAGTGTGGAGGAGCAGAGGGATCTAGGTGTATGTGTGCATAGATCCCTGAAAGTTGGGAATCAAGTAGATAAGGTTGTTAAGAAGGCATATGGTGTCTTGGCGTTTATTGGTAGGGGGATTGAATTTAGGAGTCGTAGCGTTATGTTGCAACTGTACACAACTCTGGTGCGGCCGCACTTGGAGTACTGTGTGCAGTTCTGGTCCCCACATTACAGGAAGGATGTGGAGGCTTTGGAGAGGGTGCAGAGGAGGTTTACCAGGATGTTGCCTGGTATGGAGGGGAGATCCTATGAGGAGAGGCTGAGGGATTTGGGATTGTTTTCGCTGGAAAGGCGGCGGCTAAGAGGGGATCTTATTGAAACATACAAGATGATTAGAGGTTTAGATAGGGTGGATAGTGATAGCCTTTTTCCTCTGATGGAGAAATCCAGCACGAGGGGGCATGGCTTTAAATTGAGGGGGGGTAGTTATAGAACCGATGTCAGGGGTAGGTTCTTTACCCAGAGGGTGGTGAGGGATTGGAATGCCCTGCCAGCATCAGTAGTAAATGCGCCTAGTTTGGGGGCGTTTAAGAGATCCGTAGATAGGTTCATGGACGAAAAGAAATTGGTTTAGGTTGGAGGGTCACAGTTTTTTTTTTAACTGGTCGGTGCAACATCGTGGGCCGAAGGGCCTGTTCTGCGCTGTAATGTTCTATGTTCTATGTTCTATTTAGGAATACTTAATACTGTCACGAGGGTGCAAAGGGTGCATAAATATTGTTTCCACAAGGCGCAATTGGGGGGCAGAAACCCCTTTGCCCAAAACATGGTTATGGCATGTCAAAAGTGGCATAGCTGGTGGCAGGGTCTCCATGATAGAACATTTCCTGGAGACTGATAAGCTGAGAAAATCTTAAAGTTTGAAGCTTATTTATTAGTGTCACAAGTAGGCTTACATGAACACTGTAATGAAGTTACTGTGAAAATCCCCTAGTCGCCACACTCCAGCTCCTGTTCGGGTACACTGAGGGAGAATTTAGCATGGCCAATGCACGTAACTAGCATGTCTTTTGGACTGTGGGAGGAAACCAAAGCACCTGGAGGAAACCCACGTAGACACGGGGAGAACGTGCAGACTCCGCACGGAGAGTGACCCAAGCCAGGATTCGAGCCCAAGTCCCTCGCACTGTGAGGCAGCAATGAATCATAGAATCATAGAAACCCTACAGTGCAGAAAGAGGCAATTCGGCCCATTGAGTCTGCACCGACCACAATCCCACCCAGGCCCTACCCCCATATCCCTACATATTTACCCGCTAATCCCTCTAACCGACGCATCTCAGGACACTAAGGGGCAATTTTAGCATGGCCAATCAACCTATCCCGCACATCTTTGGACTGTGGGAGGAAACCGGAGCACCCGGAGGAAACCCACGCAGACACGAGTGCTAACCATTGTGCCACCGTGCCACCCTGGGTTAATTGGGTCCCTTCCCCACAGAAGTTCTGAATTTGCTGTGGGAAACTCTTGCCTTGAAAGTGAGGTGACATTGTTAGGAAGCTCAAAAGTGAATAATAGAATAAAATAGAAATGGATAGAGACTTAACTGCACTGAGGACTTGTGAGATGCAGATTAGCCCAGCGGTAGGGTGAAACAGGTACTTCATGAAACAAAGTGGAGATCAACAGTCTAGGGACCAAGATAAAGGCACGCTCAGTTATAAAGCAGAACTCTCTCACAGAGTCAGGCTGTTGTGCAGAAAAATAATGCAGAAATCTGTCTATGTGATGCCCCATAAGTTCTAGTCTAAACTAGAAGACGGGTTCCCAAAAGAAAGCTAAAGGTCCCGTGTGGTAATTATTTGCTGGATTTGGCTCAGTGTTAGAAACTTATCGGATGTTGCTTTGGGGAAGGTTTATTCTTGGAGTCTAAATTTGGGGGGTGGCAATTTAAGTATCTTGTCAGGGTAGCCATTATTGTTGGTAATTGTAAGTGTTGTTCTTTACTGTTGCCTTTCTTGTTGTGTGTTTTACAGATTGATAATTATTATTTGAATAATTTACAAGAAGACTGACCCCTACTTGTCAGGTTTCTCCTCTTTCTCATATTTTGTTTTTCCAAATCACAAAAATTAGTTAACAATCAGCTTTTCAAGTTTCCTTTCTGGGGTTTCCTCCCATGGAACATCAGTGAGGTTCATAACAACATGTTGTCTCCCAGTGATACCATCACCCAGAAGAGCAGCTGCCCTGCACTGCAATATGCAGCCATTGCCCCCTCCCTGATAGGGTGGCATCCTGAGATGTGTCCACAGCTGGAGGAGCTGTCAAGGGGCAATCTGATAATCAGCTAGCCTCTTCTGATCCTGGCATTACCCTGATGTTGAATATTTTGATGAGAACAGGAACAGAGTCCACCAGTGGGCACACCATAGCACTTGCATTGAGACATCTGTCCTCAGATTTAGCCTCATTCTTTATGAAAGAGTCCAGTTAAAGATTAGTAATGGCGCAGGCTTGAAAGTAAAGGTACAACACCTTGTTGTACGTACAATGCAGGTTGAATGCCTGTGCCTCTGAATCATGTCATTCTACCTTGTCAACCGATTTACCCCTACCTCTGATGAAGAAGTAGCTGTGATTTTGAGACAGAGATGTCATTAACATTGGGCTGATGTTAGGTTATTAATATTGGAATTGCTAAATCCTTTAGTACTGAGGAGTATCTTCAAGAATTCACTCCACAGGCAGGCGTCAGGGAACACAGATCTTTATTGCAATCTTAGTCGCTCCCTCTCAGGGTGGTCCTGGGGTAGATCACCCCATACCCCAGGTCACCTGACCCATTCCCTTAAAGGGGCTACTTCCATAGGGCGGCACGGTAGCACAGTGGTTAGCACACTGCTGCCTCACAGTGCCAGGGACCCGGGTTCAATTTCTGGCTTGGGTCACTGTCTATGTGGCGTCTGCACGTTCTCCCCGTGTCTGCATGGGTTTCCTCCGGGTGCTCTGGTTTCCTCCCACATTCTGAAAGATGTGCTGGTTAGGTGCATTGACCCGAACAGGCGCCGGACTGTGGCGACTCGGGGAATTTCACAATAACTTCATTGCAGTGTTAATGTAAGCCTTACTTGTGACTAATAAATAAACTTTAAAAAGGATACCTAATAGGTAACATTAACATCTGGGCCCAAAAGCAGTGATTCTTCTGCTCGGGGCCCCACACAAAAGTAATTCTAAACCTACCTTAGCCAGGCTTCTTCGTCACTGCCACTTGTGGAATTGATTGGAGTGTCCAGAACACACTCTCTGATGTGTTCTGACATATTTTGATTTTGATTTATTATTGTTATTATTGTCACATGTATTAGTATACAGTGAAAAGTATTGTTTCTTGCACGCTGTACAGACAAAGCATACCGCACCATAAGAAGGAAAGGAGAGAGTGCAGAATGTAGTCGTTACAGTCATAGCTAGGGTGTAGAGAAAGATCAACTTATTGTGAGGTAGGTCCATTCAAAAGTCTGATAGCAGCAGGGAAGAAGCTGTTCTTGAGTCAGTTGGTACATGACCTCAGACTTTTGTGTCTTTTACCTGACGAAAGAATGGCAATATTTGCATAAAAGGAGTTTACACCATGAGACAGGGGCAGGGTGACCAGCTGTTGGAACTTTTCAAAATGTCACAGGCCTCTTGCATCAGTTTTAATAGGGCAATAGTCTACCAATACCTCTTTGAGCCCATTAACACTGTATTAGCATCAAATAATAGAAGTGAAAATTGACTCCAATGAGTTTCCAATGAAACATATTCCCAACATACTGAATTTAAAATATATAATCGATAAATATATTGATAAACAGCTTATTCAAAAGTCAATCTAAGAGCTATTCTCTCCTCAGTGAGGAATGGATCCAAATAATTACAAAGAAATTTGAAATTACAGCTGAAATTCTTCTGGCCAGTGCTTCATGGGCTGTTATATTAGAGCCATTTCTTAGCCAGTTGTATAAAACTTCCAAGGTCTTAAGTTTGTCTTGAAATCTTTTAGTTAGCTTTGTACTTTCATTTTTAAAAGGCTTGGCAAACGCCACACTGCAGTAAAACAGAAGAGGAACAATCAGCAAGCGGGAGCATCTACACATCTTTGAAAATGAGGTTCAGGAAGACTGGACAAGAAGAGACAAGTGAAAAGAACCAAAATGCTAATTATCCAAATGCTATAGGCTTCATTGATTTTGTTTTATAGGCTACCTTATAGAAGTTCTGTCCTGTGCATTCGGATAGAAATCTTTGTCTTTCTCTTAGTTTCACTGCATGCTATTCACTGTGATTAACAGAAAGCTGCTATTGAATTGTGAAGCTGTAATCCAATCAATGCATTTAGATGGCATCATTAGCTGCTTGAGCAGTTTATGAATTTGATAAAACCCTGAGATTGGATTAACATCTGAGGCAGCGGTGTTTATTTCTAACCATGGCGGTTCAAAGCAGTGGTAGTTCAGCTGGTCGTTCATGGTGCTGTGAATGTACCCCTTTAACAGTTACATTCCTTGGCTCTGTTCTCTGTCACCTCCACTAATAGATCTCCTGCTTCACACTTTGTCTACTTCCACGACAGAGCAGTTTATGCCATTTTGTTCTGTGAACAGATAAAATGTCTCGTTGTTGCTGCATAACATCAGACAGATTATACTTCCAATTTAATGAATTTCGTTGTCAGACCTCGAAATACAGTATGTTTGTTTTCAATAGTACATTTGTAGAAATATTTAATAGGTTGTAAGTCATATAATCAAACTAATTCAGAGGAATTGCGAGATTCTGGCAGGCGTCAATGGATCTGGCATTGGCTTGTTATTCAAGGCACTGTGAACAATTTAGCAGCTGTAGATGAAATTCTGAAGCACAGAGTAGAAAACTTGCTAATTTGTTAACACATTTCAAAGACAATTTGACCTGATGTGTAGGAATGTTTACATCATGTATGATGCCATCTCCTTTATTCCATAGTCCTTCTATCTGCGCATTTCCCTCACGAGGTTTCTCTTGTGCATGAAGCACACCTTTTGGCTCCTTGACCGCCTCTTCTCCCAATTACTTATGATCCAGTATCACTCCTCAACCTGTTATCACCGACCTCTCTCTGGTCTTTGGCATTTTTCTTACCTCTTCATGGAAACTTTTCATAAACATTCCCATCGTCTCTAATTAGAACCCAAAGGAGGAAAAGCTTCCCTTCCTCTTTAAAATGCCTGAGATTTATTTTCTCATGTGAGGCCACCTTTCCCATTGTCCTTTGTTTGAAATGGGCAACATAGTGGCACAGTGGTTAGCGCTGCTACCTCACAGCGCCAGGGACCCGGGTTCGATTCCTGGCTTGGGTCACTGTCTGTGTGGAGTTTGCACATTCTCCCCTTGATAGCGTGGGTTTCCTCCGGGTGCTCCAGTTTCCTCCCACAGTCCAAAGATCTGCGGGCTAGATGGATCGGCCATGCTAAATTGCCCCTTAGTGTCAGGGAGACGAGCTAGAGTAAATGCATGGGGTTATGGGGGTAGGGCTCAGGTGGGATTGTGGTCGGTGCAGACTTGTTGGGCCGAATGGCCTCCTTCTGCACTGTAGAATTCTATGAAATATTGCAATCTGGCTTCTACTAATACCTGGAATGTGTGGGTTGTCTTATGAAGGAACACAGGCTAGGCTTGTATCCGGTGGAGCTTATCCTCTTCCTCAAAAGGCGGCGGTGGAAGCAGCGGGCAGAATTTTCCCATCCTGCCAACCATGGGAATCATAGCGGGTGGGACATGGACCATGCAAAGGTGTGTTGACTTTGAGAGGGATTTTTTGATCTTGGGACAAGTGTGGCCGGAAAATCCCGGCCCAGAGTCTTTGAATATTTTAAGGCAAAGGTAGATAGATTCTTGATAAGCAAGGGGTGAAATCTTATCAGGGATTTGATTTGATTTGATTTGATTTATTATTGTCACATGTGTTAGCACACAGTGAAAAGTATTGTTTCCTGCGCGCTATACAGACAAAGCATACCATTCATCGAGAAGCAAAGGAAAGCGTGTAGAATGTAGTGTCACAGTCATAGCTAGGGTGCAAAGAAAGATCAACTTAATGCGAGCTGATCCATTCAAAAGTCTGACGGCAGCAGGGAAGAAGCTGTTTTTGAGTCGAATGGTACGTGATCTCAGACTTTTGTATCTTTTTCCTGACGGAAGAAGGTGGAAGAGAGTATGTCCGGGATGTGTGATTATGCTGGCTGCCTTTCCGAGGCAGCGGGTAGTGTAGACAGTGTCAATGGGTGGAAGGCTGGTTTGCATGATGGACTGGGCTTCATTCACAACCTTTTGTAGTTTCTTGCGGTTTTGGACAGAGCAGCAGCCATACCAAGCTGTGATGCAAATGGAAAGTATGCTTTCCATGGTGCATCTGTAGAAGTTGGTGAGAGTCGTAGCGGACATGCCAAATTTCCTTGGTCTTCTGAGAGGCGTTGGCTTGCAGGAGTGTGGAGTCGGGGTTACAATCAGATCAGCCATGGTCTTATTGAATTGCAGAGCAGACATGAAGGGGCCGAGTGGCCCACTCCTGCTCCTAATTCCTACGTTATATCATATTCTGGAGTTTTAAAGAAAATCGTTTCAAGTCATTCCTGCATTAAAATACCTTTAAGTTTTAAAAGTCCTTTGGAGATGGATGTCACAGTAGACAGCTGTCTCCACAGATGACTGCTTAAACATTGCTGAACTGTGCGCTCTCAAAATCAGTCACCAAGGGAGTTATTAATAATTCAAGGATGCCTTGGACAACGCAATTGAATCTTCCAAATGTGTGACAATTTATAGCTTCACCATTACCAACAGTAAGGCAGTGATTTGACTATTTTCCTGATTTGAAACAGTGGCTGGGATTCTCTGCTCCCGTTTGAGTCAGGTGACAAGAACAGAAAATACCGCAAGAAGACCAAAGTCACACTTCACGTCGATATAAAAGCAGGAAGCAATCGTCCCTCCCCTGTCAGTGACGACCCTGTTTCCCACTGTTCAACATCGGAAACCTCATTGCACTAAATTAGCATGGCACTATTGGGCTCACATCTGGAATCATAACCCCACGTCTAATCATGTGTCCACGACAGTGTGATGTCAGAATGGCGCAAAGCATGATGATCTCAGAAGGCATGCACCTAGCAAGCAGAAAACCCAGGGGAGCTTGGAACTGAGCGCATCGCTTTGGGGAGAAGAGGAACCTGCCAGGGTTATGCCAGCGTGGTATGTTGGCATGGATAGAGAATTGGCTAGTGGGCAGAAAACAGTGAGAGGGTTCTTTTTCAGGTTGGCGACCTGTAACTTGTGGGGTTTCACAGGGATAGGTGTTGGGACCACAACTGTTTAAAATATAAGGTATAATGTGGGAAAATGTGAAGTTGTTCATTTTATAAGGGAGAACAAAAGAACAGTATTATTTAAATGGAGAAAAGCGGCAGAAAGCTGCAACACAAAGGGGCTTGGGGGTATTTGTACACAAAACACAGAAAGCTAGCACACAGGTAATGAGGAAGCCTAATGGAATGTAAGTCCTTATTTCAAGGGGGTTGGAGCATAAGAGTAGGGAAGTCTTGCTGCAACTGTACAAAGTACTGCTGAGACCACATCTGGAGCACTGAGAGCAGTTTTGTCCCCTTATTTAAGGAAATAGCAGTTCAGAGAAGTTCATTAGGATGATCCCGGGTATAAAGGGATTGTCTTACGAGGAAAGGCTAAGCTGGTTGAGACTCAACTCATTGGAATTTAGAAGAATGAGAGGTGATCTTATTGAAATGTATAGGATTCTTAAGGGATTTGACAGGGTAAATGCTGAGAGGATGTTTCCCCTCATGGCAGAGTCTAGGACCAGAGGGCATATTCTCAGAATAAAGGGGTGCCAATTTAAAACTGAGATGAGAAGGAAATGAGAAGTCTTTTGAACTCCTTGCCTCAGAGAGCTCCAGGGGCAGAGTCTTTGGCCGGTATTTTATGACCTTGCTCGGGCGAGGCTCGTAAAATCCCGTCTGAGGCCAACAGAGAATTCCATTCTGTGAGCCTCGCCCATCCAATTCCGGGGCGGGCGTGCCGGTAAAATTCCAACCCTTGTGTTTATTTAAGGCTGAGATAGATTTTCGATCAGTAAGGGAATCAAGGGTTATGGGGAGATGGCAGAAAAGGAGACATGAGGAATGTCAGATCATCCATAATCTTATTGAATGATGGAGCAGGCACGAGGGGCCGAATGGCCTACTCCTGTTCCTATTTCTTATGGTCTTATGGGGGTGCCGGGGGGTGTGGCTCAGTGAAGATTGTTTCCTAGTGTGCTCACTGTGCGCTGGGGCAGCTTTTCAAACTTGCACCCAGATCATTGATTCACTGAGTTGATGCGGGGTGGGCGAATCAGAGAGCACCCGCTAGCTTTCCGACATGGAAACCCTGTCTGCCTTTTCACGGATTAAACACCACTTTCGCCATCCAAAATCGTACTTTGTCAATTTCTGGGACGATTCCACCCAATGATTTATTAAAAAATGAACGTAACAGCCATTTTTTGTGTTTTTGAACAATATAAAAGTTGTAAGAAGCTATTTTGTATGGCAGCATGAGGGAATATATAGCACATAGCTGTCAGCTGAACCAGCCATTGGTCACATGTGAGAGCTGGATTACCCTGTCATCAGGAGTTACTGAGTACGGCATCCAGAAAATCATCCAGCTCTGCTGAAACAAAACCAGGCAATCTCCAGCAATCAGTACTTGCAGTTTCCAGTAATGAAAGGAGCCCAAACTCTCTCTCAACATCCGTCCTACCTGTCAAGTCCACCTACAATGGAAATGTCCGCTACTGCTGCTTCACAGCACCAGGGACACGGGTTCGATTCCCAGCTTGGGTCACTGTCTGTGTCAGTTTTTTTTCAGGGTGGTGTCATAGTCACTGTTCTCCTGAAGGCTGGGTAGTTTGCTGCGAACAATGGTCTGTTTGAGGTTGCGCAGTTGTTTGAAGGCAAGAAGGGGTAGGGGTGTGGGGATGGCCTTGGCGAGATGTTTGTCTTCATCGATGACATGTTGAAGGCTCCGAATAAGATGTTGTAGTTTCTCTGCCCTGGGGAAGTACTGAATGACAAAGAGCACTCTATTGGTCGTGTCCCGTGTTTGTCTTCTGAGGAGGTCGGTGCGGTTTTTCACTATGGCGCATTGGAACTATCGATCGATGAGGTGAGCATCATATCCTGTTCTTACGAGGGCATATTTCAGTGTCTGTAGATGTCTATTGCGTTCCTCCTCATCTGAGCAGATCCTGTGTATACAGAGGACTTGTCCATGGGGGATGGCTTCTTTAACGTCTTTAGGGTGGAAGCTGGAAAAGTGTGTTCTTCTGAAGACTCGGTAGTTTGCAGCGAACAATGGTTTGTTTGACTACTTGATGAAGGAACTGTGCTCCAAAAGCCCATGATTCCAAATAAACTGGTTGGACTTTAACCTAATGTTGTGATACTTCTTACTGTGACCACCCCAGTCCAACGCCAGTATCTCCACATCATGACTAAAAATATGAGCAGTGTTGTTCAATCTCAGACTATTACCAGGGAGAGGGACAGAGTGTGAGCCAGGGAATGGAATTTGTTTGGGGGTATCGTGATTATGTAAAATGCATTTCCTCCAAGTAGTCGGTGAGCTAGGAATTTGTGTGTGTGTATGTGACTCTCATTTCATTTGATTGTTTAAATTTAAAAATAACCCAGCAGTCAAGCTTTATTCTCAAAGAACATAAAAGTTAATTACAAAACTACAGGTGAAAGTTACTGAAGTAAAACTTGTGAACTAAAATACAGATACAAAGATTAAAAGCAGATAAAAATAAAAATATATAGATGAGATTTCAAATCTGTCTCTGTGAGATATTATTGCAGGGTCCTTTCTTGAATTTGTTCTTTCAAATTGAAGAGGTTGAAACTTTTTTTTAAAGTTTATATTTATTCGTCACAAGTAAGGCTTACATTAACACTGCAATGAAGTTACTGTGAAATTCCCCTGATGAAGGGGCAGCGCTCCGAAAGCTGTGATTCCAAATAAACCTGTTGGACTTTAACCTGGTGTTGTGACACTTCTTACCATATCTTTGGTGCCATAACTGAGTCCAGGATGAGCTTCTGATCACATATTGATGCCATCACTAAACCCGTCATTTCTACCTGCTTAATATCGCCCAACTGACCGCCCCCCCCGCCGCCCCCCCCCCAACCTTTCCTTCACTCAGCTGCCACTGAAACAATCATCTGTGCCTTTATTACCTTGAAAACTGGCCATTCCAATGCACTCCTGGCTTTGCTCCCAATTGGCCCTCTGTAAATTTGAAGCATTCCAAAATTCCACCGTTTACTTCCTAAGTCGCACTGGGTGACATTACCCTGTCTAACACTCCTGTTCTCACTGACCTACCTTGGCCCCCGGTTTAGCAACATCTCGGTTGTAAAATTCTGCTTGTATCAAATCTCTCCATTGCCAAGTCCTTCCCTATCTATGCCATCTCTTCAAGCTCTACAACACTTCAAGATATCTGTGTTTCTCTAATGCTGGACCCGAGCACCCCCAAATTTAATGACCTCACATTCGGTAGCTATGCCTTCGTTTGCCCTAAAGTCTGGAATTTCTCCCCTAAATCTATTCACTCTCTACCTCTCTTTCCTCCTTCTGACCAAGCTTTTGGTCATCTGTCCTAGTACCTCCTTATGTGCGTTGTGTCAAAATGCTCCTGTCTTGAGACATTTTACTATGTTAGAGTGATGATATTAATTTTGGAGACCACAAACTAAATGCTCTTGAAGAGTATGTTCTAATGACTAACCAAACTCACAATGTTGTGTCAGTCTTTTTAAGGTTGCCGCAAACTGAGCAATGTTTTCGCCTTCCACTTTATTCCTTTGGTGGAACCTGAACCATTCCACGATGATCAGTAACTTTGGAGAGTAATGCTCTTCAAGAATCTTTGTCAACTGATCTTAAGTTTTGGTTCCTGGCTTTGCTGGATGAAAAAAGCTCCGTAGCAAATTTAAGGTTTACTTCCTATTATGCTGAGAAAAGGTGGTAAAAGCAACTTGTAAAAAGTACTGAAAATGCTCTGCGTAGGAACTCCATGATTCATTTTCTCCATTGAGTGGACCCATGGCTCCTAACTGACCCATCATTTCTCTTGCAGGCATCAGCGATTCGAAACTGCTCCGTATTTTTTTGCTGTGTTCTCAGTACTTCCTTTTTATATCCTGGAGACCGTTGACTTGATTTTTTTTTCAAATGGCACTAGCCACACAGCAAAGCATCCCTCCTTTTCAAATATGCCACGTATTCCCTGGAATCTCACCCTTCTCTGATTGGAAAAAAAACCCTCTTTTAAAACCACACAGAGAGTTCTCCATCCTGTTGCAACTGTGTAGTGAATCTCCAGCTCTGCACTACACACAGCAACACGTGCACAGACCCTGCAGCTTACAGGAGTCTATCCAATTTTCTTTCCGGTAAGAAACGCAATATTTATTTTTCTTTTTTCTTTTCCTTACTTTGTCTCCCTTGACTGGCACTTCAATCTTTAATCCTCTTGTTGATTTTCCCCACCCTTCTAATATTCCAAGTGCAAGGTGCCACAATGTGTTTTTTCTCTTAACTTAGGATCTTTTCTCGATGTTATTGATGAAATAAAATGCTGACGCATTGTCAATTTTTTTTTGCAATGTTCAAACTATGTTAGAGGTTGTGGGTTTTAAACAAAAAGAAAAGAATGTGTTCTGCACGTAAATGTAAAATAACAACACGTTTATTGTAGGAACGTTTGCCTGTACAGAGTAGCAAATGAAATTAAGCACAAGCCTGTGAAACATCCCGATTACATCACCATCAAATCATGTGACCCTCTCTTAAAGCAATCATGCAACTGCTTAAATATATAACTGGAGCTATCAAAGCTGGAGCTGCTTTGTAATCTATAAATCGCAAATTAAGCTATAACTGAAACCAGCAGCAACTGCCCTGAAAATGTTACAAAACCAAGTTGAATCAGCAATAAGATCAGTAAAATAAATTTTAAAATCAAGTTAAGTGGCCACTCCCTTTATTGTGCAAGGTCCAAAATGACTGAAGGCTCCTTTAATACAACGCCCATTTTAAATGTTACTCAATCTTTACATCACATAACCAGCACTGAATGATGGTATTGCCCATTACGCTTTTTGCTCTCTGAAAGCAGAATGTTAGCAAATTTTTTGCCACCCCAGAATTTATTTTCATTATAACCAGGCAATTGTACTAATGTAAGCTGTTTTTTTCCATGTTTAAATTGTACCCTATGTAATGTAAACTGTGAAATATCCTAAAGTTAATATTACTGTCAATGCTTATCACAGGCATTGAAATTCTCCAGCTGAGATAGGTAGCCGCTTACAAATTGTATAATAATGCTGCAGATGTCAAAGGATGCAATGTCTCCTGCATCATTTTCTGTTTCATATGCTGAGCATGCCACTTTTATTACAACCTAGCTACTGGCCTTTGTTCTCACTGTCTTCACTGATTTGAGTGGATTTGCCAGCAGGAACTATCTCCCCAGACATTTCCCCTCCCATCGAAGGTGTTTGAGAGAAGAAGGTTGACAAATTGATGCCCCATAAGGGGTAGTGCAGACAGAAGCAAACTTATCTCACTTTGGAAAATGAGTGTGCGTGCAGAAGCTCCAGCTCTGAAACTAGTTTGTAATAACAGGCCTGATGGCACTGATATGGGTGAAGTCTAACTAGCCATTTTCCTTCAGCACTCTGATCATACATTTTATCTCATTGTACATGAGAACTTGACTTGTTTCCAGCAAAGCCTGACTGATCACAGCAGCTTCATTCTATAAGCCAGGGGTTCCCAAATTGGATTCCTTGGAACCCAAAGATCCATGAGACTCCTGCAACAGTTCCATGGTTGGTCAGGACAGAATATTGATGCGGGTGAGAGTGTGGATGTGGGTGAGAGTGGGTGAGGGTGAGAGCGTGGGTGAGAGTGTGGATGTGGGTGAGAGTGTGGATGTGGGTGAGAGTGTGGATGTGGGTGAGGGGGAGTGAGGGTGAGAGTGTGGGTGAGAGTGTGGATGTGGGTGAGGGGAAGTGAGGGTGAGAGTGTGGGTGAGAGTGTGGGTGTGGGTGAGGGGAAGTGAGGGTAAGAGTGTGGGTGAGAGTGTGGATGTGGGTGAGGGGGAGTGAGGGTGAGAGTGTGGGTGAGAGTGTGAATGTGGGTGAGAGTGTGGATGTGGGTGAGGGGGAGTGAGGGTGAGAGTGTGGAGGTGAGTGAGTGTGGATGTGGGTGAGAGTGTGGATGTGGGTGAGGGGGAGTGAGGGTGAGAGTGTGGAGGTGAGTGAGTGAGGATGTGGGTGAGGGTGAGGGTGAGAGTGTGGGTGAGGGTGAGAGTGTGGGTGAGAGAGAGTGTGGGTGAGAATGTGCATGTGGGTGACAGTGTGGATGTGGGTGAGAGTGTGAGTGTAGATGGGAGTGGGTGAGCGTGAAAATGGTGAGGGTGAGAGTCGGTGTCGGTGAGGGAGTGTGGGAGTGGGTGCTCCCATTAAAATGGCAAAAAGAAGGTAAGAGTTGGAAGTATTTGTTGAATGACAGAATTTTTATATTTATAATAAATGCATACAAATAAGGCGTAGGAACATTGTTTAAGTTAGTTTTTTGTATGGTTGTACCTATTGTGCAATACTAATCATTTTTCCTGATTTAATCCTTCAACACAATCAGGATGTTTCTTTAGATTGCCTTCGATACATGTGGGACGTCAAAAGGGTTCAGTAGCTGGAAAAGTTTGGGAAACCCTGGTGTAAGCCACATTTATACATCCCAAGCATCAGCATTTCACACTGTCAGCGAGTGGGCAAACCAATCCTTGTGCCAGTACTTGCAGACAAAAATCAATGCAGGAAAGACCTTTCTTCCCACTTCTGCCTGAGCTCTGCTGCTATCGGAAGGGATCACAATCATAGAATACTGCAGACAGGAATTTTCACAAGAATAGGAATTCTTATCTCCAGTCTGCAGTGTTGAGAATCAGTTCCATTATATAGCAAAGAGGGATGTTGAGGGAAGAGGAAAAGCAGGAAAATGAAGGGTCTTGAAAGAGAGAGGGAAGGGAAGAGATAGATTTGGATTGAGCAGGATAGGGAAGGGAGAAATGGTTATCATGGTTGTTTTCTGTCAGCTCTGGTCTTCATATCATTAAATTTCATTAACACACAGTTTTTAATTCTTACCACTAATTTAATCCCTCCACCTGTCCAAATCTGTACCTGGATTGGTGAATAAATAAACAAATGGGCTGATGTTAGAAATCTGAGTGCGATAAGCACTTTTCTATTCTGTCCAGTAGCATCAGTTTGTAATCATTTATAACAAATTTATACTCATCGAAATAATCAGGACCTTCAAGATTAAACAGGATTTAGGATTGTAACATTTATTTCAGCTCAGTGGTCACATCTGAGTGACATTATGGCCTGAAAAACATTCTGGCAATGATTTATTTGATCATGATTTCTATGGTCAAGAAGATAATTCATCGAGCTGGGTCTTTTTTATAGGTGATCATTAAGACTATTTCTATCAGAATTTCAGCAATAAATCCAGTGAGTTGTTGCCATTCTAAACAGGCTCTCTTTTTTATGCAGTGTTCACTTAGATACGACTGGTGGTTGCATATCATCAGCTAGAGAAATGAAACTACAAACAAGCCCCTCACTAAGCATTGGTCCAACTAGCCCATAAACATAGACTGGGTTACAAAATTACTCAGGAATACAAATTCTTATTTCATCAAAAACTAAAGCATTGAGAATGCTGCCTCTACAGAAGCAATGGGGACATTCTGAATCATTAAAATATTTGGAACTTAAGGCATCCTCTCTTTCCTTTCCACCCACCACTCTTCAGAAGAAGTCAATACAGTTTTTCAGAGAAAGATCCAGCCAATGTAAAAGATTGAGGGAGCATTACTTCTATCACTCCGAATACCACAGTTTCTACAGCCTTCACTCATTATTATCTCCAAGTGAGGGCCAACAGTGAGCTGGAATATTCAAGTACCCCTGATGGTACTGCTCAGTCGAGAGTCCCAGCCCAAAAGAAGAGAAAACATCGGCTGAGGAGATGACACGGAAAAGACTATTAGAACCGAAAGAGAAAGGAGATCCTTTAGTCTGAAATAGATTCTGTATTCTCCATATGTTTATTCACAGATTTTCCTAATCGGTATGTTGATGCTGTCATTATGATTAAAGAAAGAACTTGCATTTCTATTGCACTTTTCATTATCGTCAAGACATTTGAAAGCATTCACAGCCAATTAGATCATTCTCTGAAGTGTAGTCACTGTTTATAAACTGTGATAACATTTTCTTCACCCAGAGTGTGGTGAATGCATAGGTAGGAAAAGGGGTGATGGGGATGTAAGGCAGAAATTCAGGGAGTTAGGGTGGAAGCTTAGAGCTAGAACAAACAGAGTTGTTATCTCTGGTTTGTTACCCGTGCCACGTGCTAGTGAGGAGAGGAATAGGGAGAGAGAGCAGTTGAACACGTGGCTACAGGGATGGTGCAGGAGGGAGGGATTCAGATACCTGGATAATTGGGGGTCATTCTGGGGTAGGTGGGACCTCTACAAATGGGATGGTCTCCATCTGAACCAGAGGGGTACCAATATCCTGGGGGGGGGGGGGGGGGGGGGGAATTTGCTAATGCTGTTCGGGAGGGTTTAAACTAATTCAGCAGGGGGATGGGAACCTGAATTGTAGCTCCAGTGTAGTGAGAGTAGTGAGGTCATGAATAAGGTTTCAAGGTCGCAGGAGTGTACCGACAGGCAGGAAGGTGGTTTGAAGTGTGTCAACGCCAGGAGCATCTGAAATAAGGTGGGTGAACTTGCAGCATGGGTTGGTACCTGGGACTTCGATGTTGTGGCCATTTCGGAGACATGGATAGAGCAGGGACAGGAATGGTTGTTGCAGGTTCCGGGGTTTAGATGTTTCAGTAAGATCAGGGAAGGTGGTAAAAGAGGGGGAGGTGTGGCATTGTTAGTCAAGGACAGTATTACGGTGGCAGAAAGGACATTTGATGAGGACTCGTCTACTGAGGTAGTATGGGCTGAGGTTAGAAACAGGAAAGGAGAGGTCACCCTGTTGGGAGTTTTCTGTAGGCGTCCGAAAAGTTCCAGAGATGTAGAGGAAAGGATTGCAAAGATGATTCTGGATAGGAGCGAAAGTAACAGGGTAGTTGTTATGGGGGACTTTAACTTTACAAATATTGACTGGAAAAGCTATAGTTTGAGTACTTTAGATGGGTCAGTTTTGTCCAATGTGTGCAGGAGGATTTCCTGACACAGTATGTAGATAGGCCAACAAGAGGCGAGGCTACATTGGATTTGGTACTGGGTAATGAACCAGGCCAGGTGTTAGATTTGGAGGTAGGTGAACACTTTGGTGATAGTGACCACAATTCAGTTACGTTTGCTTTAGCGATGGAAAGGGATAGGTATATACCGCAGGGCAAGAATTATAGCTGGGGGAAAGGAAATTATGATGCGATTAGGCGAGATTTAGGATGCATAGGATGGGGAAGGAAACTGCAGGGGATGGGCATAATTGAAATATGGAGCTTGTTCAAGGAACAGCTACTGCGTGTCCTTGATAAGTATGTACCTGTCAGGCAGGGAGGAAGTGGTCGAGCGAGGGAACCGTGGTGTACTAAAGAAGTTGAATCTCTTGTGAAGAGGAAGAAGGAGACTTATGTAAAGATGAGACATGAAGGCTCAGTTAGGGCGCTTGAGAGTTACAAGTTAGCCAGGAAGGACCTGAAGAGAGAGCTAAGAAGAGCCAGGAGGGGACATGAAAAGTCTTTGGCAGGTAGGATCAAGGAAAACCCTAAAGTTTTCTATAGGTATGTCAGGAATAAAAGAATGACTAGGGTAAGATTAGGGCCAGTCAAGGACAGTAGTGGGAAGTTGTGCATGGAGTCCGAAGAGATAGGAGAGGCGCTAAATGAATATTTTTCGTCAGTATTCACACAGGAAAAAGGCAATGTTGTCGAGGAGAATACTGAGATACAGGCTATTAGACTAGACGGGATTGAGGTTCATAAGGAGGAGGTGTTAGCAAATCTGGAAAGTGTGAAAATAGATAAGTCCCCTGGGCCGGATGGGATTTATCCTAGGATTCTCTGGGAGGCTAGGGAGGAGATTGCAGAGCCTTTGGCTTTGATCTTTATGTCATCATTGTCTACAGAAATAGTGCCAGAAGACTGGAGGATAGCAAATCTTGTCCCCTTGTTCAAGAAGGGGAGTAGAGACAACCCTGGTAATTATAGACCAGTGAGCTTGACTTCTGCTGTGGGCAAAGTTTTGGAAAGGATTATAAGATATAGGATTTATAAGCATCTAGAAAGGAATAATTTGATTAGGGATAGTCAACACGGTTTTGTGAAGGGTAGGTCGTGCTTCACAAACCTTATTGAGTTCTTTGAGAAGGTGACCAAAGAAGTGGATAAAGGTAAAGCAGTTGATGTGGTGTATATGGATTTCAGTAAAGCGTTTGATAAAGTTCCCCACGGTAAGCTATTGCAGAAGATACGGAAGCATGGGATTGAGAGTGATTTAGCGGTTTGGATCAGAAATTGGCTAGCTGTAAGAAGACAGAGAGTGGTGGTTGATGGGAAATGTTCATCCTGGAGTTCAGTTACTAGTGGTGTACCGCAAGAATCTGTTTTGGGGCCACTGCTGTTTGTCATTTTTATTAATGACCTGGATGAGGGCGTGGGAGGATGGGTTAGTAAATTTGCGGATGACACTAAAGTCGGTGGAGTTGTGCACAGTGCGGAAGACTGTTGCAGGTTACAGAGAGACATAGATAAGCTGCAGAGCTGGGCTGAGAGATGGCAAATGGCGTTTAATGCAGAAAAGTGTGAGGTGATTCACTTTGGAAGGAGTAACAGGAATACAGAGTACTGGGCTAATGGTAAGATACTTGGTAGTGTGGATGAGCAGAGAGATCTTGGTGTCCATGTGCATAGATCCCTGAAAGTTGGCACGCAGGTTGACAGGGTTGATAAGAAGGCGTACTGTGTGTTAGCTTTTATTGGTAGAGGGATTGAGTTTCGGAGCCATGAGGTCATGTTGCAGCTGTACAAAACTCTGGTGCGGCCGCACTTGAAGTATTGCGTACAATTCTGGTCGCCGCATTATAGGAAGGATGTGGAAGCATTGGAAAGGGTGCAGAGGAGATTTACCAGGATGTTGCCTGGTATGGTGGGAAGGTCTTATGAGAAGAAGGTTAAGAGGTGACTTAATAGAGGCATACAAGACGATCAGAGGATTAGATAGGGTGGATAGTGAGCGCCTTTTTCCTCAGATGGTGATGGCTAACATGAGGGGACATAGCTTTAAATTGAGGGGTGAGAGATATAGGACAGATGTTCGAGGTAGGTTCTTCACTCAGAGAGCAGCAAGGGCGTGGAATGCCCTGCCTGCAGCAGTAGTGGACTCCTCAACATAAAGAGCATTCAAATGGTTATTGGATAAACATATGGATGATATTGGAATAGTGTAGATTAGAGGGGCTTTAGATTGGTTTCACAGGTCGGCACAACATCGAGGGCCGAAGGGCCTGTACTGCAATGTAATGTTCTATGTTCTATGCGTGGAATTCACTACCACAGGAAGTAATTGAGGCCAAAACATTGTGTGATTTCAAGAAGGAATTAGATATAGCTTTTGGGGCGAAAGAGATCAAGGGATATGGGGGGATGGCAAGATCAGGATGATGAATTTGATGATAATGAATGACAGAGCAGGCTTGAAGGGCCAAATGGACTACTCCTGCTTCTAGTTTCTATGTTTCAATAGCAAATCATAGATATTTTTCACAAATCTAGAGTCTACAAGAGTGCAATGAGATACATCATCAAATGATCTGGGGTTTTTTTGATATTGTTTGAAAGATAAACATTGAGTGAAATGCTAGGAAAACTCCCAAGTACTTCTTCATATAGTGTCTCGGGATCTTTCAGCCGAAAGACAGCTCTCCTTCAATGCTGCACTAACATATCAGTCTCTGGAGGGGGTCTTGAACCTATAGCTTACTGCCTCAAAGGTGCAAGTGCTAAATCAAGCCATGGCTAACCTCAGGTGCTGCAGAAAATCCAATTTTACCTCAGCAGGTTAGACTTTGCTTTGCAAAAGTTGGCTGCAAACCTACCTCCAGACTGACTAGCCTCTTCAGTACACAATAAAAGAAGACAGAGCTTTAGTTTTCTGAGCACTATTTTGGTTGTATTCGATGCCTCAGGACTCATCTCTTTAACCTTTAAAAGCCAGGCTTCCTTCCAACCACTCATGGGCCTAACATATGATATGCTATATGTAGGGAATCTCATTATTCTCTCCAGCCATAACTCAACACTTGGTCTGATGAATTTCTTGAATGGTCGTTCATACTTATTCACTCAGTAGTTGCCTGGGTGAATTTGTGGTTATTGATAGTCTCCCTGTATTTTCTGCGGATTAAATCAAGCTTTGTAGTGGTGTTTTTATAGAGTTCGGAAACCATAAAGACCAGATGAAAATTGATTTTACTGCAGAAAAGAATTGAATGTTTGAGTTGGTAAACAAAGAAAATATACAGGCAACCTCTTCTCCACCACTATATCCCCCATAGATTTAAAAATGATGAGCTTCAACCACATTAAAAGTAATATTTCTACACTAGCCTGTAGTGATTATATAGAATAGATTCCCAGGAAAAACACAAACTGCATCTGATCAACTCCATCACTGCATTCTCCACTCTCTCCTCTCCTTCTCTATCTATGGTATGTTTTGTCTGTATAGTGCGCAAGAAACAATACTTTTCACTGTACACTAATACATGTGACAATAATAAATCAAATCAAATCTAAACCATCAACTAACAACCGGATCAATATTTGTTTGAGTGATTACAGGAAGCAGTAGGGGCTGCAGTGGGGATCAAATACTGCATGGGATGTAAACATTTCAGTGATACTGGAGGGGAGGGCAGGGCAGGGAGATACTGGCAGCGACACTGGCATGTAAAGCAGCTGTTGTGGTTGCATATGGTGAGGGCAGAAGTGAGACTGTGATCTTGTTGGGGCCAACCAATTAACGACTGACTGCCAGACTAGGAGCTGGAGTCATCTTTAAAAAGCAGCATTTTAAGGACAGGAACCCCAGAGGAAACTGAGAGGGAGGCCTGGCAACCGGAGAGATCGGGAAATGGCAGCAGACAGAGAAAGATTGGTGCTGAGATTTTCTGATAGCTCCCAGCTGCTCAGGTTACACAGGATCAGAAGGAATGTCCTTTCCCTGAGGACTGGAGGAGGAGGCCAGCTCACCAGAGATAAAGGGCATGAACAGAGATAGGGGAGGAGGTTAGCAGTCATGGGGTGGTCTCACTTACATGGCTGCAATGTAGAAAGCGGGTCAGTGGCCTGATGTAGTCTGGCAAGGTGGGCAAAGTGCAAACATTAAGCTTACACCCTTCATTGTGTCAGAAGATGGTCATGAAGGTTATAAATTTGAAGAGAGGGTGGGTGTGGGTTGGCAATCCAGTCAGTGGCGATGCCCAAGTAGCAGCATTGGTGGCTTGGAAGCCTCTTTATATGGAGATCAATGGTCAGGCAGAGTTGACCCCTGCACTGTTTGGGGGGGAGGGGATGCTGAATGGCCACAAGCAGCAGGCAGCCCTGTGGGGCCATGACTGGCTGCAAGGCTGCCAACACCACAGGCACGATGCATGTCTATGATGGGGGTGAATGACTGGTCATTTATATACATTGCAGGAGAAGAGTGTGAGAGAGAAGGGAAGGACTTGAGGTTGAGTTCCATATGTAGCAATCCTCACACCAATGGTAGAAAAAGCATTGGAGCAGGTCTTGCACAAAGTCAGGCAGCTACAGAGCCTCCAGGACAAGCCATCTACCTCTGAGGAGGTGGAGACCTCAGGGGAAGCAGCACCACATCATTCCCCTGCATCCTCCACCAGTGCAGGCACTCCCACATTGGTGGGCAGTCATGTGCATGCAGCAAAGGCTCAGCATTGGCAATCTGTTGAGCAGGACAGATTTTTTTAAAGTTTATTTATTAATGTCACAAGTAAGGCTTACACTAACACTGCAATGACGTTACTGTGAAATTCCCCTCGTCGTCACACTCCGGCGCCTGTTTGGGTCAATGCACCTAACCAGCACGTCTTTCAGACTGTGGGAGGAAATCTGAGCACCTGGAGGAAACCCACGCAGACACAGGGAGAACGTGCAAACTCCACTCAGACAGTGACCCAAGCCGGGAATCGAACCCGGGTCCCTGGCGCTGTGAAGCAGCAGTGCTAACCATTGTGCCACTGTGCCACCCAGATGTGCCTTATCAGCTGACAGAGCTGTGATAGTTGCAGCTGTTTACACTCAGAGGGCTGTGAGGGACAAAGGCAGTGCTCAACTTCAGGATGATGACACGCCTCTGGAGTCAACAACAGGGTGGCACATGCTGGAGCTCTCATGTCAGATGCATGAACATCTGGCAGAGCTTCCAGAGTCTTTGCACACTCAATCTGGAAGAGTCCATCCAAACATGAGAGCAGCCATATCTCTGGGGTATGTCTGCATGGCATCCTCCATTGAGAGGGTGGCGAGCTTCATGGAGAGTCACATCCAGCTTATGATGCAGAGGATGCTGGAGATGCCCACTGACCTGACAACTATCACCTCCTCCATGAGATCTGTGGAGCAGTGGCTCAACCAGATAGGGATGGGATGCTAGGAATCCTCATTTGATGCTCAGCTTTGCATGAACAGGGAGGATAAAGTGTGAGCTGAAAGGGTCGAGGATCAGCTGTCCGAGGCAACTGGGGGTTTGTCTCAGAGCTCTCCTGACATGGATGGTGGGTCTTCATTCCCTCTGATGGTGAAACGGAAGATGTGAAGACAGAGGTGGCTCCTATCCCTGTGCAGGAGGCCCCCAAGACAACAGGCAAACAAAGGACAACTACCCTGGCCATCGAAAGTCACAGAGCAGAAAGGTCAGCAGCCTGTCTGCCCTTCAGCTGACAGCACAGGGGTTGTGCTACATAGGAGCACCCACAAGCTCACACCAAAGTCCACCTAGCTGCATCTGGGCTTCATAGGTTGATGGTGTGTAGATTGATGTCAACTTGTTGTTCAATTGTGAATAATGAAATCTGATATACTGCACCAAAAAAAGAATCGTTTACTTATTTACCCACGTCTGGATCATTAAGAGTACAATTTCTATTGTAAAGAATATGATAGAAAGGTCCATACTGCATTGGGTCAAAGCATTATCCATGCCTGTGCCTGATGTCATGGTGGCAAAGTTCTTAACACCGGCTCCCCCTCTAACCTGTAATAGAATGCTGCAACTTTACCTTCAAAGTGGTAAACTCTTCACCCTATGAGATGCATAAACGCTAACCTTATGAACTTTCTAGCCTTTATGACATGAACCTTGCCTGCCTTCAGCTGGTCTGAGACAGACAGTTGCTGAATGCCAGCTGTCCCCAGAAGATTCAAAAATTTACAGAGCTGAGCTTTTAACAAGCTCTTAATTACTTTCATTGGCCCAGGGATGTGGGTGAGATCAGAGGTCCAAGTTACCCTTACCCACAGGAAAATCAGAAACGCTGAAATGGAAGTGGGACGTCTGACCGCAGAGCACCACCACTATCTTTTCAAGCTGGTCACCTCCAGTCCAGCCTGAATTAGGCCACAAACATCCAGCCCCAGGTCTTCAGCACTACAACTGAGGGGAGTGAATACTTTACTGTATCCCATGCATTTAGCCATTTCTTGATTATGCCTCAAGTGAATTAAATTAGCTAAAGACTGGCATCTGTGATGGTGGAGACCAGCTGCCCCCTCTAAGTTACATTGCTGCACAGAGCAATGCCCCATGCATTGTCCCCATGCAGTCCAAACACAATTTAGCTTGTTTAACTTACCACGCATCTGCAACCGTGCAAAAAAATTCAAGGTGTCATTCGTTTAAACAAATCACCCACAAATTCAATAAAATTCAAGCGAAAGGCGGTGGAGGCCTGCGGGGAACATTGAGAACCATTGTCCACTTAACCCTTTTGTCTGAAGATATTTGCAGATACTGAAGTTTGTTATTCGCATCTACATGCAAGGCTCACTCATCATTGAAGATGGGGACAATCATGGAGCTTATCCCTCTCATTAGTTGCTTAATTGTCCACTACCATAACTAGAAATAGCAGTGGTAAAGAAAGCTTTGATCTGATCAAAGAGATTGTTTAACTCTGTCTAAAACATTTTGTTTCTTTCTGTTCAGCATACAAGTAACCCGATGTTGTAGTTTCAATAGGTCATGACGTTACATGTTGTGGTGGGACACGATTCTGTGCAGTCCATAACCCACAACAGCTCATGAATGCCCAGTTTTGATCTGTTCACAGTCTATCTCACCTCACCCTGGGGTCCTGCTACATGACACAGTGGAGGGTATCTTCAGTGTGAAGACAGGACTTAGTCTCTGTCTTTATTTGCGTGACTTATTGCATAGAATTTTCAACATAGAAACAGGCCACTTAGCCAATCTGCTTTGTTTATGCTATACATGAACCTCCTCCATCTACTTCATCTGATTCTATCTGCATATCCATATCTACATTTCCCCCCCTCATGTACTTGCCTAGGTTCCTCTTCAAGGCATCTGTGCTGCTCACTGGTAGCAAGGTTCACATTCGAGCCACTCTCTGGACAAAGAGGTTTCTTTTGCATTCTTCATTGGATTGATTAATTGTATTTATGGCCCCTTGCAATGGAATGCCACAGAATTGGAAGCATTT
The DNA here is from genome assembly GCF_964213995.1 of Mustelus asterias. Lineage (NCBI taxonomy): Eukaryota > Metazoa > Chordata > Chondrichthyes > Carcharhiniformes > Triakidae > Mustelus > Mustelus asterias. The sequence continues at coordinate 81,549,470 of NC_135810.1, forward strand.
TCTTTATGTCTACTTTATTAAACAGGGGACACAGTCCCAGTGAGGTAGGCCATTCAGGATTGAGAGTAAGAGGAATTTCTTCACTCAGAGGAATCTTTGGGATTCTCTACCCGAGACGGCTCTGCAGTCATTATGTTGATGAGAGAGATCAATTGATTCCTAGATATTAAAGATATCGAGGGATGTGGGGATAGTGCAGGAAAATGCTATTGAGGCAAAAGATCAGCCATGACCTGGTTGAATAGCGGAGCAGACTCAAGTGGCCAAATAGCCTACTCCTGCTCCTATTTCCATGTTACTATGCCCATTCATAATTTTAAAGAGTTACTTTAGCTGTTTTGCAGACAAAAAGCTCCAGCTGATTTATTCTTTCTTGATAGTTCTTTCCTCGCAGTTCAGATATCATCCTTGTAAATTTATTATACCTTCTCTAGTGTCGCTATATCCTATTATACATTATTATATCCCTCTTTGGTTTGTAACATCTGTGCCAGATCAAAGGGGTTGACTCTTTACCACTGGAAGTGGCCTTGCAAGCCATTCAGTTGTATCAAACCACTATAAAGAGTAATAAGCATAAAATCAAGCAGAGAATTCATCTGTGAACTGGGCATCAGATCAGGATATGACAAAAACACTTCAATCCAAGTGGATCCCCTTCAACATTGCAGTTAGAATGATGGTGACTTGGAGTTAGGGCTTACTATTCAGGAATATTAGAACAATATAGAACAAAGAACAATGAAAAATACAGGACAGGAACAGGTCCTTCTGCCCTCCAAGCCCGTGTGAATCATGATGTCCTAACTAAACTACAAAAAAATCCTTCTGCCCTTACTTGGACCAAAAGAACAAAGAAAAGTACAATATAATATATTTGCCGTAGCTTTCTGAATAGTTGGGATTGTTTTGTTTCTTTTTCCTATCTAACCTATCAATGGGATCAGGACTGGGACTTCCTTTATTGCAACTTTTAAGCTTTTACTAAAGGTGTTACTCTTAGGGATTCCACTCTGTCCCTCTACTGTGAAGAAGAAGAGGAGGAATACAAGAACAGGCTGATGAGACAACATAGGTGGTATCTCGCACTTCCCCATGGGTATTCCATAACCTGTATTTACAGACAAAGTTCAATGTGATTTCAGCAGTGAACCATAGAAGCATGGAACCATAGAATCCCTATAGTGCAGAAGGAGGCCATTTCACCCATCAAAACTCTCTGAAAGGATATCTTACCCAGGCCCACACATCCAACCCCCATTTCCATAACCATGGGCAATCCACCTAACCTGCACATCTTTGGACTGTGGTTAAGAATGTTGTGTTTCTGTCTTATGACTATTCCAGAATTGTGCCATCGGATGTGTTGAAACTGAAGCCAACTCCTAGCTGAGGCACTACCAGACATATGTAGCATCAGCCAATCAACTGATGCAACCAATGCATCAAACTCATTGTTATATTATTTGCTGAAGCTTCACAATGAATATAGGAATGTGGGAGCTGGAGTAGGCCATTCAGCCCCTTAAACCTGCTTCACTATTCAATTAGATCACAGCTGATCATCTGCCTCAATGGCATTTTTCCCGCACTATCCCCATGTCCACTGATGTCATTAATCTCCAGAAAACTGTTGATCTTTGTATTGAACACATTCAGTTACTGAGCCACCGCAGCCTGCTAGGGTAGAGAATTCCAAAGATTCACCATCTTCTGAGTGAAGAAATTCCTCCTCATCTCAGTCCTAAATGATTCATCCCTTATTCTGAGACTGTGTCCCCTGGTTCTAGACAAATGCACCCCCCCCCCCCCCCCCCCCACCTCCTACCCCCGTCACGACCTACCCAGTCAGGGGAAACATCCTTTCCACATCCACACTCTCCAGCCATTTAAGAATGTACTAAGTTTCAAAGAGAGCACCTCTCATTCTTCTAAACTCGAGAGAACACAGATTATATGCTAAAAATTAAAATGCTCTTAATAGGAAAGGATTTCTAGTTTTGTGCCCCAAAATTCTACATTGAGAAAAAATGCTCATTGCAGGATGTTCAAAGACATTGTATAATTTTGGATGAGATATTTGACTTAACTGTTGATTTGCCTTCAACTTTTTTAAAAAGCCCATGGCCTTTCCGACTTCTTATACTCGGCTTCTCTGCAATGGAACTTTGTATCGAACCAAATAGAATTTACAACAAGGAAACATATCTCATGGCTCAACCAGTCTGTTACTATTTATCTTCCAGTCGAGCAATGGTCCTAACTCCATATGCCTGCCCTGTTCCCATATCTCTTTATACCCTACACCTCTCTAAGTCCTGGAATGCATTATTGTCACCAAGCTCTGTGTCCACCTCTTCCACCATTTCCCTTTCTTTCCTGTTCAAGTCTCTTTGGTCTGCTTCACGTCTTCAGTATAAAACAAAGACATCAACAGGCATCCAGTATGATTCTAAGTTGAGCTCCAAATCCCAGAGTCAAACTGTCATCAAGATCATTTACTTCCACCTCAAACGTTGCATGCCCTCACTTCTACCTCAACAGGGCGGTATGGTGGCACAGTGGTTTGCGCTGCTGCCTCACAGCGTCAGGGACCCGGATTCGAATCCTTGCTTGGGTCACTGTCTATGTGGAATCTGTATGTTCTCCCTGTGTCTGCATGTGCTTCCTCCGGGTGCTCCGGTTTCCTTCCACACTCTGAAAGATGTGCTGGTTAGGTGCATTGGCCATGCTAAATTCTCTCTCAGTGTACCCGAACAGGCACTGCAGTGTGGGGACTAGGGGATTTTCACAGTAATTTCATTGCAGTGTTAATGTAAGCCTACTTATGACACTAATAAATAAACTTTAAACAATGCCACTAAATATCATTGGTGTCTTTGTCATTTCAGGACTTTTCTCACAATGCTTTTCTCACAAGCCTTTCTGACTGCACCCTGCACAAACTCCAATTCATCAAGAACTCTGCAGACCACCCTGCATCTGGGAGAGCTTTGACATCTTTCAGAGAATGGCTGAGTTTCTCTATACCGCAAGATGTAATCAACTGCACCCACTAGTGCTTGCTACAATGCTATCCACTTTCTCAACAGGAAAAATGTTTTGCTCGATAAATGTACAACTCATAACTGCTTAGTTTCACTCTCCTGAGACCTGCTTGCTTAATTTATTTCAAGGCAATCACCGGGACACCAATGTTTGTACCTGAAAGGGTCCTGTTGGAATGATGCTCAGAGATCGCTAGGATCCTTGCTGAGAAACCATCCTTGTGCTATCATTGGTATTCTGAAAACATGCTTCATTCATCTTGAGTTGTTCACCAATGTTGTCCAGTAAGATTGTCCTGAAATGTTGGTTGCTGCATGCCATTTAATTTTTCACCAAGGATTTGCCAAGATTTCTGCTAAATGTCCTGGAGGGGGAACAAGAAGGTACACAATTCAGAATGATGAATGCACAGACAAGAGGCCACTTCATGATCATGTTGTACCAAAGAAATCTGTGCCAACAGTGAAATATTTGTGGGTACAGCTGGTCAGAATGACTGTTTATTACTATGTGTGGCAATTGCAAACATATGGCAGGCATCATATCCTATTTTTTCCACAAACACCTAAATATTTGTAGCTGTACATTTCAGACATATTCAGAATAACAACAGCTCTCATTTTGGAAACATTTATCAATTCAGTCTCTAGGGCAGTTCCCAACCTTATCCAAGAGTAATCTGTGAAATTTGCCCTGAACTTACCATTGCCTTTGACATTTACACTGTTGTTGTGCTAGTATTGAACAAAAAGGATCAAGAAAATTTACACTTTAGTACTTGTAAGTGCATTTGCACTGTTGTCGAGCTAATGGTAAGTGTCTTCACTCTTCCTAACGGTGCAAAACTCTCCCCCTTCAAATTCTCTCAGGGGACATTTTATTAGCTACACACTTCAGGGAGACAGAACTTCCTTTGGTCTATGCTGCTCCTGCATTTGGTGCTATTTTGTACTCCAAAAGAATAGTTTAACAGCTCCCCCCAGTGCTTCAGACAAATCCAAGTGAGGATTTGGTGAGCTGAGTGGGGCATCAGTTTCAGGTATTGAGTAGAGGCTTCTGAAGAAATCGTTTAACGCTTCCTTCACATTTTTGAACCACGGGCACCTGCATCTCAATTTACGTTAAGGCTTTTCTTTTTTCCCAGGAATCATCTTTCAGAAACCCCAAAAATCACATTCAGATCAACTTTAGACAAGGGGATTGATTTCCTCATGGACATGCTACTTTGTGCCACCACAGTGGAGGACATAGAAACATAGAAACATAGAAAACTACAGCACAAAACAGGCCCTTCGGCCCCACAAGTTGTGCCGAACATATCCCTACCTTTTACGCCTACCTATAACCCTCCATCCTATTAAGTCCCATGTACTCATCCAGGAGTCTCTTAAAAGACCCTATTGAGTTTGCCTCCACCACCACTGACGGCAGCCGATTCCACTCGCCCATCACCCTCTGTGTGAAAAACTTCCCCCGAACATTTCCCCTGTACCTACCCCCCAGCACCTTAAACCTGTGTCCTCTCGTAGCAGCCATTTCCACCCTGGGAAAAAGCCTCTGAGAGTCCACCCGATCTATGTCTCTCAACATCTTATATACCTCTATTAGGTCTCCTCTCATCCTACGTCTCTCCAAGGAGAAAAGACCGAGCTCCTTCAGCCTATCCTCATAAGGCATGCCACTCAATCCAGGCAACATCCTTGTAAATCTCCTCTGCACCCTTTCAATCTTTTCCACATCCTTCCTGTAATGAGGCGACCAGAACTGAGCACAGTACTCCAAGTGGGGTCTGACGAGGGTCTTATATAGCTGCATCATTATCCCCGGACTCCTAAACTCAATCCCTCGATTGATAAAGGCCAGCACACCATACGCCTTCTTAACCACCTCCTCCACCTGCGGGGCCGATTTTAGAGTCCTGTGGACCCGGACCCCAAGGTCCTTCTGATCTTCTACCGTACTAAGAGTCTTTCCCTTTATATTGTACTCCTTCATCCCATTTGACCTGCCAAAATGGACCACTACGCATTTATCTGGGTTGAAGTCCATCTGCCACTTGTCCGCCCAGTCTTGCATCCTATCTATGTCCCTCTGTAACTTCTGACATCCCTCCAGACTATCCACAACTCCACCAACCTTTGTGTCGTCAGCAAACTTACCAACCCATCCCTTCACTTCCTCATCCAGGTCATTTATGAAAATGACAAATAGCAAGGGTCCCAGAACAGATCCCTGGGGCACACCACTGGTGACCGACCTCCATTTGGAAAAAGACCCATCTATACACACTCTCTGCCTCCTTTGGGCAAGCCAGTTCTTGATCCACAGGGCAGCAGCCCCTTGGATCCCATGCCCTCTCACTTTTTCGAGAAGCCTTGCATGGGGGACCTTATCGAACGCCTTGCTAAAATCCATATAAACCACATCTACCGCTTTCCCTTCGTCAATGTGTTTAGTCACATTTTCTAAGAACTCCACCAGGCTCGTAAGGCACGATCTGCCTTTGACAAAGCCATGCTGAGTATTCTTGAGCATACTAAACCTCTCTAAATGCTCATAAATCTTGTCCCTCAGGATCTTCTCCATCAGCTTACCAACCACTGAGGTTAGACTCACCGGTCGGTAATTTCCTGGGCTATCCCTATTCCCCTTCTTGAAAATAGGAACCACATCCGCAATTCTCCAATCCTCCGACACCTCTCCCGTCTCCATCGACGACGTAAAGATCATCGCCAGAGGCTCTGCAATCTCTTCCCTCGCCTCCCACAGTAACCTGGGGTACATCCCATCCGGACCCGGCGACTTATCTATCTTGATGCCATTCAAAGATTCCAGCACAACCTCTTCGTTAAAGTCCACATACTCAATCTTTTCAGTCCACCACAAGCCCACGGTACATCCACCCATGTCCTTCTCCTCTGTGAAAACCGAGGCAAAATACTCATTAAGCACCTCTGCCATTTCTGCTGGTTCCGTACAGATTTTCCCACCTTCACCTTTTATAGGCCCTATTCCTTCACGTCTCATCCTTTTACTCTTCACATATTTATAGAACGCCTTAGGGTTTTCCCTAATTCTACTCGCCAAGGCCTTCTCGTGACCCCTTCTGGCTCTCCTAATTTCCTTCTTTAGTCCCTTCCTACAAGCCGTATACTCATCTAGATCCCTATCTTCGCCAAGCTCTCTGAACCTTTTGTACGCTTTCCTTTTCTTCTCGACCAGGCATGTTTCTCTCTAACATGTGCGCAGAGTGCACCATTCCTATGTGGACCTCTCCAAAGAGCTGTACACCTTTCTAAGGGAACCTCACACATCTCTGACAAATCCCTCACAAAGATTTGCAGACTCGCTCGACTTTCACAAATGCCCGGTGGCTATTAAACTCACAACAAGCCTTCAGCATTTATAGCTCTGCACCATTCCGGGCTGCCACAAGGAGATCGTGCAGCATTAGGCAGGGAGCTGTCGGCATGTGAACTGTACAGATCACAGATACCCTCTTCCATTGAATGCTCCACATTGGCATTGCTCTCTGTCAGCAGAGGCAGAGCATGATGGAGAAGAGCTGGAATCCCAGGTGGCACAATCCCATGATGGCACGCACATGGCACTGAAATCACCAACCCAGCAACCACTGATGTATATAAATAGAAAGGGATGCCAGTCCCAGGACATTAAGCTCATCTGTGATGCACTCAGGCTGTGTCTTCATTTGGCCCCTGCAAGAATAATCAAATGTTAAGTTCTGCAGCATGTCTTCAACAGCAACAACAGCTTGCATTTATATAGCTCCTTTAAAGTGCTCCAAGATAGAATCATAGACCTCAACATACGGCACGGGGGTGGCACAGTGGTTATCATTGCTGCCTCAAAGCGCCAGGGACCCAGGTTCGACTCCCGGCCTCAGGTCACTGTCTATGTGGAGTTTGCATGTTCTCCCCGTGTCTGTGTAGGTTTCCTCCGGAAAGATGTGCACGTTAGGTGGATTGGCCATTCTAAATTGCCCCTTAGTGTCAGGAGGACTAGCTAGGGTAAATGCATGGGGTTACGGGAATAGGGCCTGGGTGGGATCGTGGTCGGTGCAGACTCGATGGGCCGAATGGCCTCCTTCTGTACTGTAGGGATTCTATGATTCTATGCTTCAAGATGAAGAAGAAGAAACAGCCAAAAATTGGCTCTGAACCAGAGAAAGGGATATTAGGAGGCAACCAAAATCTTGGCCAGAGAGGTCTTGGTCAAATGAAAAGTGGAGAGAGATGCAAAGTGATTAGGTTAAAGAATGCCAGGGTTTCGGATTTAGACAGCTGAAGGCAAAGGGATGCAAAGGAGGAATGCAGTGTGTGAATCTCTATCAGGGAGTTGTGACTGAAGGAGCTGTGAATGTCAATAAATTGTATTGTCCGACTGCATCTTTTCCCTTCTCCCACTTCTCTTCTGAACAGATTATCACCACATAAAGATTACAAACTTCAGTCCTAATAATGGGGGAGCAACTTCAGTGTAAGGCCATAAGACGTAGGAGCAGAAGTAGTACACTCGGCCCATCGAGTTTGTTCTGCCAGTCAATGAGACCATGACTGATCTGATATAATCCTCAACTCCACTTTCCCACCTTATCCCTGTAACCCTGGATTCCCTTACTGATTAAAAATCTGTCTACCTTAGCCTTGAACAAACTTAACAACCCAGTCTCTTCAGCCCTCTGCGGTAAAGAATTCCTCAAATCCACTACCCTCTGAGAGAAGAAATTCCTCTTCACCTCTGTCTTAAATGGGTGACCCCTAGCTAATGAGATTATGCCCTCCAGTCCTTGACTCACCCACAGTGGGAAAGAACCTCTCAGCATCTACCCGGTCAAGCTCCCTGAGAATCCTATATGTCTCAAAAAGTAATGAGCTCAGGCCCAGCCTACTCAACCTCTCCTCATAAGAAAATCCTTCCATACCCAGAATTTAACCTCACAAGCCTTCTCTGGACTGCCTCAAATGCCAGTATATCTTTCTGTAGATAAGGGAACCAAAATTATTCACAGTATTCCAAGTGTGGTTATTGCCTTGTATAGTTTTAGCAAAATTTCCCTACTTTTACACCACGTTCCCTTTGAAATAAAGGCCAACATTCCATTTACCTTCCCTGGTTATCTGCTGAACTTGCAAGCTCGCTTTTTGTGATTTATGCATGGATCCCCCAAATCCCTCTGTGCTGCATCTTTCTCAATTTAAATAATATTCAGCTCCTTTATTCTTCCTGCCAAACTGCAGAACATCACATTTTCCACAATGTTATTCCATCTGTCAAGTTTTTGCCCACTTACTTAACCTGTCTATATCCCTCTGTGGACTCTTTGCGTTATCCTCAGCTCTTGCCTTCCCACCTATTTTTGTATCGTCTGCAAACTTGGCAACAGTGCATTCACTTCCCTCGTCCAAGTCATTGATATATATTGTAAATAATTGTGACCCCCCAACACTGTTCCCTGTGGCATTCCACTAGTTACAGGTTGCCATCCTGAAAATGCCCGTCTTATCTCAACTCTGTCTTCTATCAGTTAGCTAATCCTCTATCCACGCTAATATACTAGACCCAATACCATGGGGTCTCATCTAATTAAGTAACCATTTGTGCAGTACCTTATCAAAAGCTTTTTTGAAATCCAAGTATGTTATATCCACCGGTTCCCAATTTATCTATCCTGCTCATTACCATCTCAAAGAACGTTAATAAATTTGTCAGCCATGATTTCACCTTCATGAAGCGATGCTGACTCTGCTTAATTATACTGGCCGGAATGTTCCAGCCATTGCTGCAAGCTAGGATAGAGAACTTGGCACTCCGCCAAATCTCCGTTCACTGCAGCGGGACCTGAGAATCCCACCGGCATGAACGGCCGGAAAATCCCAGCCAATATGCATTTCTCAGTTTTTCTGCTATTACATTCTTTATAATGGACTCTAACATTTTCCTATTAAGAGATGTTAAGCTAACTGGCCTATAGTTGCCTGTTTTTTTGTCTCCCTCCTTTTTAAATAAGAGTGTTACATTGGCAATTTTCCAATCCTTTGGGACTTTTCCAGCATTTAAGGATTCTTGGAAGATTACTACCACTGCATCCACTATCCCTGCAGCTACTTCCTTTAATATCTAGGATGCAACCCATCAGGTCCTGGGAAATATTGGCCTTTAGTTTCCCTCGTACTTTTTCTTCAGTGATAGTTATTGTATTTATTTCCTTCCCCTGTTGCCCCTTGATTATTTAGTATTTTTGGAATGCTATTGGTATCTTCCATTGTGCAAACTGGAGATGTATACCTTTAAAGTCACATGGGAATGGGATGGTACTGAAAGTAAGCATTATGCAGGGCTTTCATTTGAATAAAATGCACACAGGCATTGGCTCTGTAGCAGGAGCTTTCTGCTCCAAGCAACAGATTGAACATCTAACATATTTGGTGTGGTTTGATGACTTTCTGACCTGGATGAAAAGTAAGTCCTCATATATTACCGGGGTTGTCTTGTTTTCCAAATAGATCTGCCCTGCTTCTTGACTTGGAGACCACAATGGGCAGTGAGTTCAGCACCAGCAAGACTGATCACCCTCAATATAAACATTCTGAAAAAGGTGACAGAAAGGCAAGTGTTCAAGGTGACATTTTTGGAGAAAAAGTATAGATTGTAAAGCAGCATGCAATCCCTTACCAGAGGGGATTCTATCATCAGGAATAGAAACAGCACTCTACAGCCACAATTCAAACATGAGGAGCAATCCCCCGAAATCATGGAAGAAGAAACTGAGTGTTAACTCTTTCTATCAATTTCTGTGTTGGGGGATAAAAGGCACGATCATCAGTAAACATTAGCAATCTCGCCTTTTTAAAAGGCACAACCAATAATCTGTAAATTAAAACTAATTTAAATGAAACTTAAAATTTGGACCTCGATTGTGATAATGTACTCCAGTCCTTCTGACCCTATATACTCCCTTTCTAGATACAGCAAGGCATAAAAACAGCCAAAGAGGCGGGTCAAACGATCTTTGGACAGAGGTTGATAACTCGTTCATGCCATTTGCAAATTAGGATAACCCAGGTATCATCAATGGACATCAAATCAGCAAAAGTGCCATCTTTTCATTACAAGTTCCAATTGAATAATGGTGGCACAGTGGTTAGCACTGCTGCCTCACAGCGCCAGGGACCCGAATTCAATTCCAGCCTCAGGTCACTGTCTGTGTGGAGTTTGCGCATTCTCCCCGTGTCTGCATGGATTTCTTCCGGGTGTTCCGGTTTCCTCCCACAGTCCAAAGATGCGCGAGTTGGATTAATTGGCCATGTTCCTTAGTGTCAGGGAGATGAGCAGGGTAAATACGTGGGATTACGGGCGATTGTTGTCGGTGCAGCCCCAATGGGCCCGAATGGCCTCATTCTGCACCGTAGGGATTTTATGATTATATACAATGGAAGGTGCACCAGGCATACCTAATGTGCCAACCTGGTGAAGTTTAATACAGAGCTATATACACGCTAAACATCAGAAGCAGCATACTGCAGACAGTGCTACAAGAAACAGATCAGATCAAAGTTCTGCAGCCCTGCCACATCTAGTTGTGACCAGTGTCGGACAATTCAACAACTAACAGGCGGAGGGGGCTCCATGAGTAGATGCATCCTCAATGATGGTGGAGTCCAACAAATAGCAATTATTAAATTTGTCCATTCTTGAGACACAGACTTGGTCTCAGTCTAAAGGCCTTGACCATTGCTGCATTCTAACTGATCCCAAGCATCTCCAGAGCTGCAGTAAAAGCCCTGACTGGTCTCCAGCTTCCTCTCACCTGGGACTGTGTCAATATGATTGCTTCTAGCCTGCAACGAAGGCTGAGATTGTCCAGCTCCCGCCGTGGCGGGTCCTTCCCTCCATAGGGGATGGGGCAGGCCATCCAAAAGTCCATTGAATTTCGGCGAGACCGGAAGATCTCGACAGTGGGCGGGCCTGGAAAACCCTGGCAACAGACAAGGCTTCTGAGATATAGTGACACAACAGAGATGTAGCAGTCACACCTGCAAATTGTTAATATGTTCTGGAATATTGTCCTCAAGGCTTTGCAGGTAGAACCATTGTGGGTGATTTTTAAAAATGGATGGGGTTGGGTCAGATAGTAAATTAAAATATTAGAAATATCAAATCTGAACTCAACTCTCTCACTTCTTAATGACAGCAGAATGAGGAACGGATGGTCAATTTGTTCACAGGGAGGCAGTGGGTCATTGAAAGTCTTTAAGGAAGCTGTGCGACTTCACTTTAAAAAAGGTTTGTGGTTTTTTTGAAGGAAATTTGTCAGGTAAAAGACATTGAGAAAGATTGAATCGATAAGGTAAATGCCTTCCCAAAACAGGAGAGTTTCTACACTCTTTTAGGGAAAACCAATTGAACTAAATTAAATAAAGTGAGGGACAAAGCAAAAAGGGCAGCCCTTTAAAGGGGGAGGAGAATTTCTGCCATGCCCAACAAGCTTACGCTGTAAACCCCAAGCCCTTATCACCGACCACCACCTCCTGATCTGCTAACAATCTGTGCCCCTGACAACACAAAACCTATCTGTTTGTCAGTGGCAAGAGCCTTCTTCATTTGGCAAGTAGCCAAACCTATCACTCAGGTTGGCTTTGGGGTGGAGAACCTGGTACAAAAAAATTCCATAGCATTTAGAGGAAACTCATATTTCTGGATTTTCCAATCATAAATCCATAAATCCTGGCTCTGAAATCCCACCTGGTAAATATCATAGAGATAGAATCCTGCACCGTGCCAATGTCAGCTCTTTCATTGAATCCCTACAGTGCAGAAGGAGGTTATTCAGCCCATCAAGCCTGCACCGATTCTCCGGCAGAGCATCGCACCCAGGCATTATCCCCGCAACCCCATGTATCTACCCCGCTAATTCCTTAACCTACACATCTTTGGACACTAATGGGCAATTTAGCACGGCCAATCCACCTAATCTACATATCTTTGGACTGTGGGAGGAAACCGGAGCACGCGTAGGAAACCCATGGAGCCACGCGAAGAACTTGCAAACTTCACACTTACAGTCACCCAAGACTGGAATTGAACCTAGGTCCCTGGCGCTGTGAGGCAGCAGTGCTAACCACTGTGCCACCATGCCACCCCTTCGAAAGTTTTGTCTAATTGGTCCCACTCCCTTAAGAAAGCTGCTGCTGTATTTGTTTATCCCGATTGAAAGGAGTTGCATTCCAGATCAGAGTGACTTTAATAAATCAAAAATAGCACCAATTGCCAGGGTCCTTTGCCAATTATCTTAAAATTGTGCCCTCTGACTTTTGACCTTAACACTAGTGAAAATAACTTTCTCCCCAATCAAAACCATTCATAATTTTGAACACCTTTGCTAAATCACCACTTAATCTTCTCTGCTCTAAGGAGAACAATCTTAGCTTCTCTAGAAATAGAAAACAGGATAAGACAATGCAGCTCAGAAGGTGCCCTTCAGTTCACTTTGCCTGTGCCAAAAGTACAATGTGAAGGGTTAATGAAGTGAGTGTGTTCTGATGAAAGATCAAACCACTTCTCTCTCCACAGATACTGCCAACTCCATGTGTGTTTCCAGTATTTCCTGCTTTCATTTCCGATTTCCAGCGTCCACGATGTTCATTGTTGAAATGTTGCTTTAAGTGAGAGAAGGGTGAGACGATGCCCAGGATGGACAAAGTCGATAGGGAGGGAGTGGTGAGCATTTTACTTTCCCAGTCCTGTTCAAGTTGAATACCTTGCAGTACTGCTCTTCAGTCTGGGTATGAAGAAGTTGCAACCACGTCCCTCCAGGCAGCAGGGCTCACAGCTTGGTGAGGCAAGACTTAGTCCAAACAGCGCATGATTCCTCTCTTTGGCCTTTTGCAACAGAACATCAGGATTCTCCTCAGTGAAGTTCCTGTTCCTTTCCTATCTCCGCTGTCTGCTGGGCACATTGCTGCCTGCATTGCCATGCTGATGCCAACATATAATGTGGGTTAGAGATTCTGTGGAGAAATCTGAGGAGAACTGAGAGAGAAGAAACACTTGCTGCAACTTTACTTATCACTTGCTCAAGTCTTAGTTAAATATAAGAGTCTGCAGAGTGTATTTTTAAGCAATTACACAATTAATGCACTTATATTACCTTGGATTTAACTGCTTGATTGTGAATTATACCAGAATTTACACGTGCATGAAAATTACACAGGAAACTTGCATGTAACTCACTCTGCTTGTCAATGGCATAACTTTATTGTTCAACTACATTGTCACTTTGATGTAATTAACATTGAGAAAATTCAGGGCCATTTATCAATGGAAATATATGTGCCCTTATAATGTATTTCTTCTACTCTGCCTCCCTACTGTGAGTGCTATTTTAGTCACCTTTCAATGCTAGTCTCCTATTTCTCCTTGGCGCTTCCTCATTGACAGCAGGTTGGGAAATATCTAGCAATTGCTTTTCTTTATGACCCTTTGGAGACAGAGGTGACCATTCTCTTACAGCAGCTGATATCCCAGAGGGACAATACTGCAGGCTGCATTTCAAGGGCAGTCTGATCTTGGTTACTTTCTCAATATGGTTGTCACCTATACAGTGGGTAAGCCTGAATGATATCAATCTGATCAGTGAAGTTCTGAAGGCTGGTTACAGGTATTTTAACCCAGGCTGAAAGAGATGGCCTTCCCTACTTTAACAGCCATGGAATATGTGATAACAGTCACAGATTCCACACCAAAAGGTATGTCCTGCACCAGATCTGTGGATGGAGGGAGCCTGTACTGCAACTTGAACTACAGTTGGATATGATCCATGTTTTACTGCAATGCTGAACGCACAACCATGAAGCCAAAGATGTACATCATGGATTTTTCTGCACCCACTATCATATGAAGAACACTTGACAAAGTTATCTGTAATTTGATGCCATACTTACATTGGCCGGAACTCTACCACCTCACTCACCACGGAATTGCAGTGGGCAAGGGTCCGAAAACGGAAATCTCCGTTGACCTCGGCTGGGAATTTCCAGTCTCGCCTGAGCAAAGTCATAAAATCCCACCCAATAATTGAGTTTGAAACGTTGGTTTCTTCTGGTTCAGTCATCAATGACTGTCCGTTCATCTTCCATTCCCAACTCCACTGAGTCACTCATGCTCTGTTTACCATCCTCTCAGACTCACTTTGGCCCTGAGGTGGGTGTCTCTGGGCTGGTATTTGGGAGGGAGAGAATGGGGGCAATTCTCCCATTCCAACCCACTAATTTCTTGGTGGGTCGGGTCGGGAGATGCGTGCGTGCCCGATTCGTGGGATTCACGCTTGCGTTCCTGACGCATGCGCGTCTCCCACTGCCGGAAATCAGGCGTTGACCGCCAACACCATGCAGGAAAACGGTGGGAAGACCAGGCAAGTTATTTTAATCTATTTTTAATGTTATTTAAATGTGATTATCGGGCCTGGGATTGAAGTCTCCGGGCCCGATAGCATCTCCCACCCCGCCAGGAGTATTTCACTCCAGTGGGATTTAGAGTAGCTCCCGACATTCAGGGAACTAGTGGGAGATCCTGCTGGAATGAAGGGGGGGCAATCGGGGCTCCCCAGGGGGTCAGGCGGTGGGGAGTGGTACCCTCTAGGCATGGGCACCCTGGCAGTGCCAGCCTGTCCTCCCGGCACTGCCCAAGGGGCAAAGTGCCCATGCCCAAGGGACACCTTGGCACTGCCCATTGAGTATGGGGCAGTGCGAAGGGGACGGAGCCTGCTGGGGGTAGGGCCTGGTGGGCAATCGGTGAGATTGGGGGGGGTCCCGTTGCCACTCTGCATGGGTGGGGCTGGAGGGAGGCCAGCGATCATGGCAGGCTGGGAGGGCTGGTCTGTCGGGGGGTCTGCCTCCCATGGGAGGGGGGGTCTGCCAGAGTGGGGTGGGGTGGGGGGGGACGTCACTGCTGGGGGGTGGCTGGAGATCGGGGCACTCCGTGAAGGGGGGGATCGTGGTTGACCCGGGAATGCTTGTGGAGGCTGCGATCGGGCCATGGTGTGGGTTGGAAGGGCAAAAACTGCGGGGGTCCCGGGCTGGCCAGCGATTGAACAAGCCAGCAAACGGGAGGCTGACAGATCGGGGCCATTGCACATGCGCAGAGTTCTGGAATTGTCAGACTCCGGCGTGAATAGGCCCTGCCCCCAAGCTTTTAATGATATTCCCGATTGTGGCCTCTGCATTGCACAGAGTGTGGGAGATTCGTGTCTGAACTCTCACTGAAAAAATCGTGAATTACCATTTTTCCCACCAAGTCAGAACTTTGAATTTTTTGGGGAGAATTGCCCCCAATGTGTTCAATTGTTCTGTGTTCAATTATGTGAGCCTGGTAACTGATCTATGGCCACTGTGCAGGATTGATTAAGCCTGGGTGTTGACTCAAAGGTAAAGTGAACAGAGGTCGCAGAAGCTGCTGGAAGCTAGAGCTTGGATAAACATGAGGGCAGACATTTTTTGATCACAGAGATAGTTTAAAACTCTTGTAAATAAACCCGTTGCACGTTCCAAAATTGGTGTCATCTCTATGTTGCTCTCAGTTATCAAAAAGATACAACAAACTGGTGAAAACGTAACAAAATTGGCAACGAGGATGGTTGAATAAAGTTAAAAGTATGGCCCTCAGCACGGTTTATTTAATTGCCAGGAGGTCAATCCATGCCGAGGGATTGATGGATTTTGGGGTTCAAGACTTATTTGTTCACTATAGGGATTAATAGCCCAAATGTAGCAGTGGTCCCCAAGAAGTCAATAGTTGTACATTGGCACGGAGTAAAAAGCCACCGAATATTCAGGCAGATCTCAGAAGCCATGTCTCATATGAACAAAGAACAAAAAAAATTGCAGCACAGGAACAGGCAATTCAACCCTCCAAGCCTGCACCGACCATGCTGCCCGACTGAACTAAAATCCCATACCTTTCCGAGGGCATATCCCTCTACTCCCATCCTATTCATGTATTTGTCAAGACTAGTCACTATCATATCTGCTTCCACTACCTCCCCCGACAGCGAGTTCCAGGCACCCATCACCCTCTATGTAAAAACCTTGCTTCATACATCTCCTTTAAATCTTGCCCCTTGCACCTTAAACCTATGCTCCCTAGTAATTGACTCTTCCATCCTGGGAAAAGGCTTCCGACTAGCTGACGTTAGGTGTTCTTGAGAAAAACATCAGGCCAATGGAAAGTATGATGATCCACCAGAGATGCCAGGGAAATGGTGAGCTCCACTAAACAATACATGGCAATTGGCTTCTACATGCATATTTTGCACACTAACAAATGCATTAATTTGTGACCAATTAATTGAAAAGACTTCAATTCCACAAACTAGGGAATGTCTCCTTGTGCAGGATGACTATTTAACCTGGGGGAAAAACATGACCTTAGCAGTCCGAATCAAAACTGCCATGTTTGATTCAAGGACATTAAACAGAAAAGCACCCTCAGACCCTGGGTCACAGACACAGCTTTCCCACACAGCTCAAATGCAATGGTTATGGACAAAGAGGCCTCAGAAGTCTCACTTTCTCTCCATATCTGCGTAGGTTTCCTCCGGGTCCTCTGGTTTCCTCCCAGAGATGAGCAAGTTAGGTTTGGCCATGCTAAATTACCCCTTAATGTCAGGTGGACTAGCTAGGATAAATGCACAGGGTTATGAGGATAGGGCTGGGTGAGATTGTGGTTGGTGCAGACTCAATGGACTGAATGGCCTTCTTCTGCACTGTAGGATTCTATGCTATAACTCCAATTAAGGCAGTAGAAATTGTGAGGCCGACTAAGCTCAGAAGGCAAAACAGAATGTTTGTTCATGGGGAAAGTGAGGTCCTTTGAAAACAAAGGAATGAGGCTGTTCAATATATTGGCCAGAAGAGGGAAATGCACCAAAACCAAATTGGGAAAATGGGAAAAAAACGCATCAACTGCCATCTTGAAATGTTTTCAGTGTGGTGGGAAAAACCTGCTCAAGCTGGAAGAATGGCCACCAGGGGGAGCAGAGTGCCATAACTGTGGACAGATGGATAATTTTAAATTTGACTGCCATTCTAAAACATAGCCTACAAAAAGAAAATATATTAATGCCGAACCATATGTAAGTGGTAGAAGCACAGAAAAAGGAAATAACTTTCCTAGGAGAGGTACATGAAACAAAAAATAAATACTGGAAAATTAAACTTGAAGTAGATGGATGCCCGATAGAGTTTAAATTAGATACAGGGATAGGTGTTTCATTCTTATCTGACAAAATAAAATTGCTTATGCACATTCCACTGCTGCCATCATCCATGCAGTTACAAGGTCCAGATGGAGCTACACTAAATATTTGATTTGATTTGATTTATTATTGTCACGTATTAGTATACAGTGAAAAGTATTGTTTCTTGCGCGCTAAACAGACAAAACATATTGTACATAGAGAAGGAAAGGAGAGAATGCAGAATGTAGTGTTACAGTCATAGCTAGGGTGTAGAGAAAGATCAATTTAATGCGAGGTAGGTCCATCCAAAAGTCTGATGGCAGCAGGGAAGAAGCTGTTTTTGAGTCGGTTGGTACTTGTCTTCAGACTTTTGTATCTTTTTCCCGATGGAAGAAGGTGGAAGAGAGCACGTCCAGGGTGCGGGGGGTCCTTGATTATGCTGGCCACTTTTCCGCGGCAATGGGAGGTGTAGACTAAGTCAATGGATGGGAGGCTAGTTTGAGTGATAGACTGGGCTTCATTCACAACCCTTTGTAGTTTGTTGTGGTCTTAGACAGAGCAGGAGCCATCCCAAGCTATGATACAACCAGAAAGAATGCTTCCTAAGGTGCATCTGTAAAGGTTGGTGAGAGTTGTAGTGGACATGCCAACTTTCCTGAGTCTCCTGAGAAAGTAGAGGAGTTGGTGGGCTTTCTTAACTATAGCGTCTGCTTGGAGGGACCGGGCCAGGTTGTTGGTGATCTGGACACCTAAAAACTTGAAGTTCTCGACCATTTCTACTTTGTCTCCATTGATGTAGACAGGGGCATGCCCTCCATTACACTTCTTAAAGTTGATGTCTACCTTTTTCGTTTTGTTGACATTGAGGGAGAGATTATTGTCATCGCACCAATTCACCAGATTCTCTATCTCTTTCCTATATTCTGTCTCATCATTGTTTGTGTTCCAACCTGCAATGATGGTGTCATCAGCAAACTTGAAAATCGAGGTTGAGAGGAATTTGGCCACACAGTCAGGGGTATATAAGGATTATAGTAAGGGGCTGAGGACACAGCCATGTGGGGCACCAGTATTGAGGATGATTGTGGAGGAAGTGTTGTTGCCTATCCTTAGTGACTGCAGTCTATGGATTAGGAAGTCTAGGATCCAGTTGCAGGTGGAGGAGCCGAGCGCCAGGCCACAAAGTTTGGAGATCAGTCTCATTGGAACAATGGTGTTAAAGGCTGAGCTGTAGTCTATGAATAGGAGTCTGACATAGGTGTCTTTGTTATCTAGGTGTTCCAGGGTTAAGTGTAGAGCCAGGGAGATGGCGTCTGCTGTGGACTTGTTGTGGCAACAGGTGAACTGCAGTGGATCCAGGCAGTCTGGGAGGCAAATATCATAGGACAACATGTGGCAAAATTAAAATACAGGGATAGAGAAATCGTTAAACATCTGTACATCACCCAGAACCAAGAATCGTTGTTATTATGCAGGAAGGCATGCTTACAATTGAAGCTGATCTATAAAGTTGATGAAGTTGTTGGTGAGCAGTACAGTAGCACATTTAGGAATGGATTTCCAAAATTATTTACATGCTTGGACAAACTGAAGACCGAATACCATGTTACCCTAAGCACAGAAACTAATTTGTCTCTTCACAGTGAGCGAGGTCCTTCACCACTCTTGAACAAAGTCAAGGATGGAATTAAGCACATGCTACAGCAGGGGGTATTATCTCAGCAGCAAGCATACCGACAAAGTGGTGTTCAGGAATGGTTATGGTACCAAAGCCAAGTGACTCCATTGGAATCTGCATTGACTTGATTCAAATAAATAAATCAGTGGGATGTGAATTCCAGCCGGTGGCTGCAGTGGCTGAGAGTCTTACTAAACTAGCTGAAAGTACTCTATACACCAAATTAGATGCAATCAGCAGATTTTGGCAGTTGCCTCTGGACAGAGAATCCAGATTGTTGAGCAGATTTATAACACCATTCCATCATTAGTGCTTTAATAGACTGCCATTTGGAATTGCATCCGCTCCAGAAATATTCCAGAGAACAATGTCTGAGACCCTGGATAGCATGGAAGGAGCAATATGCCATAGGGACGATACAAATGGCTCCATGAGGGAAGAACATGACCATAGGGTGAGAACAGTTCTGAAATTTCCACAGGGCGCAGGTGTGATGTGGAATGAGAAATGTGAATTTGCACCAACTATGATTACATCTTTAGGTCGCATTGTGCAAGCTTCAGGAATAACAGCTGACATACAGAAAACAAAGTTGATTAGAGATTGATTACTGAGCGAGAAAGATTCCTCGGAACAGTCAATCAAATAGACAAATTTCTACCAAATTTGGCAGCAACCAATGAGCTGTTGAGGCAGCTGTTGAGACAAGGTTGACAGTAATGCTGAAATGTGAAACAGCACAATTCTTTTGAGAAAATCAAGAATCTTCTAATTTCTCCTGAAATTCAAACACCCTGACCACTGTAGCAGCAGATGGATCATCTCCAGGTCTCGGTGCAATTTTATTCCAAGTACAAAGGGATGGTAAAAGTAGACCAGTTTATTACAACTTCCCACAGACACAGGAAATGAAAATGCACACCAATTGAGAAGGAAGCATTGGCAGCAACATGGTTTTGCGAGAGAAGTTTTCAGACTTTGATCGGATTGTGGTTTAAAATTGAAACCAGCCATGATCCATTAGTCATTCTCCTGAACATGAAGGAGATTGCAAAGCTGCTGCCTAGACTCCAGGCTTCAGACGGAAACAAATGATGTATGATTCAGTAACTAAGTACTTTCAAGAGAAGTACCAGACAGCAGCAAATGTAAAGGATACTGTACCTGTTGAAGGAGCCAAAATGGAGGATTTGAACTTAATCAAGGAGGTGGAAATGTAAACTTCATTACCAAAAGCACCCTGATTACTGCAAAGGAGCTTCAGCAGATAAAGGAAGCACAACAGCAAAATAATGAAGGTATCCTGAAAAAGAAATATTACTGGCCATAATATACTCCTAACAGCCCAGTACAACGGCAATACTTCAAACAGAGAATGCACCTCACAATCATTGATGATCACCAAGTTTTTAATGACAGAATAGTTAATCTAAAAATGCTTTGTCTTGATATTCTTCAAAGAATTCATTAAGGTCCCTGAGGAACAGCAAAATGTTGAGCAAGAGCCCAGAGATCATTCTGATGGGCCAGCTTTTATTCATTCTATTGAGGAGCACATTTCAAATTGTCTTATTGCCTTATGAACCACTGTCACTCTCCAATTTTCCATCAAGGCCCTGGGAGCGCCTGGAAATGGATTTATTGATTTTAAAGGCAAAGATTTTCTTATTGTCATTGATCACTACTCCAGATAGATTGAAGTGAACAGATTGCACAGCATCACAGCGGAAGCAATCATTCACTCACTGAAGAGAATCTACGCAACACATGGCATCCCAGACATTGGAGTGTCAGACAAAGATCCACAGTTTGCTAATGGATTATTTCACAACTTTGCAAAAGAATATATATTAATTCACATGACGGGCTCACCACAGGCAAATGTGGTGATTCTCCCGGCCTGTTGGACCGTTAGAGCAGCGCAGCGGGCTGGGAGAATCGCCCCCAGAATCTCCATCAGTCCTCATTCATTTCAATCCACCTGTGGAAAGGTAAAAGCTGGCCACCAGGATGATCTCTTGGCTCTTGATCAACATTTTGCTATTCCTCAGGGACCTTAATGAATTTTTTGAAGAATATCAAGCCAAAGTGTTTTTCAATCCACCTGTGGAAAGGTATGTCACAACAGATGCATCAGAAAATGCAATGACTACATTATTAGCAATGTCAGGATCTGGCCATTGACCTAGATGCATCTACCTAGATGGTCAGATCACCTTCATCAGTTCAACTTCAAGGTTGAGTATTTCACAGGTTTGCGTTGATCACACAGGCCACAACCTCAGGTTTGTGAGTCTAATTGCTGAGATCAGAGACCCTTGTACCCCAAATCCTTCATTATGTACTGGGAGAAAAGGAGCATGCTGAACCCTAAGAAATGACTTGATGTCCATATGTTTATTGTTTTGGATGGTTTCATATAAAATAAGGTCATTAGTTACAAGGGGGAGATGATGCAGTGTTCAATTGTTCTGTGTTTACTATGCTTGATTGCCTAAGCTTAGGCGTTGACTCAGAGCAAAGTAAACAGACATCACAGAAACAGCTGGGATAAAGATTAATTCAAATTTTGTGATTGCAAGAGATATTTCAAACTTCCTGTAAATAAATCTATTGCACACTTAGAAACAAGTGTCACAGTGTGTATGACGGGGTTTATGAATGGCGGGTCAATCAGAAGCAGAGACACGAGATTGCTTTCACTGCTGTTCCTCTGCTTGTGGCTCCGGCACACTACAGACAGAGTTTTATCAGCCATGGCTTTGGAGGCAAAAAAGCCGAGAATTTTAGCAAGTTGCACATCGGGTCATCGACCCGATCAGTTCTCACCTCCAAGTGATCTTGCTGAAAGCAGGATCTGGCCGGCACGAGCTTCCCGCCAAGCAGTAGCAGGTAGATAATGAAGGAAATGGTGACCCCAGCAGCACCAAGACTGAAATTCAAAGGGTGCTAGGAGACAGCCTCCCAACGATAGGCCAGGGAACAGTGAGGCCTCTTTTAATTCCACAGCCTCGTCCCCAGCACTGGAGCTGGGTGTGTAAAGAAGCCATAGCTGTAACCACAGGCCACCCTCTGGAAGGGCTTCCTCTTCGCTTTGATGACCTGGAATCTGTAGCCAATGTTATTTTAATAATTTTGCAAGTCTTCAGAGCATCCCTCCATCTCACAGAATCCTCTTGGATCTCCACCTACATCAGCTGCCAGATACCCACACCCTCTGATTGGCCATCCTTCATCCACAACCCACCCTTCATCCTTAATTGAAGAGGTTGCCCAGAGCTGACTTGTTCATTGGCCACCTTCAGGAAGGTTCCATAAGCAGACAGAACTCAGACACCATAGAGTCATACAGTCATAGAATCCTACAGTGCAGAAGGAGGCCATTCGGCCCATCGAGTCTACACCGACCGCAATCCCACCCAGGGCCTAATCCACAACCAGATGCATTTACCTTAGCTGGTGCCCTTGACACTAAGGGGCAATTTAGCATGGCCAATTCACCTAAACCACACATCTGCCATGGGCAGAATTTTCCTGTCCCACCCGCCACAGGAATCATAGTGGGCAGGACACGGACCATGCAAAGATCCGTTGATCTCGGGCAGGATTTTCTGGTCTTGGGACGAGCACGGCCAGAAAATCCAGTCCCATGGGTGGAATTTTCTCAAAACAATTCTCACTGTAAATGAATAAGAAAATGAAAGGTTTACTTGCCCATTTTATCAATGAGGTAAGTCATGGTAATTTACGGCACTCTGTGCAATGCAGAGGCTGTAATGTGTGGGGGTGAAGATTCTCGGCATGCCTGTGAGGCCGGCTGCTTAGCTCTAGGGGTGCCATTTTGCAGGTGCTCCAATCTCCCAGTGCACTGTGTACACTCTATACTGGGAGATCTGTCAACCTCCCCCCATGGACGTCACTCCGCCACCCAGCTCATTGCCACCGCCACCTCCTCTCCAATCATCGCTCTAGCCAGTCGCCGCCCTGGCCAATCAGCCTCCCAGATCGCCGCCTGGCCAGTCAACCCCCACCTCCTTCCCACCCCCCTATGGAATTCCCCCTCACATCATGGCTCTGCCCCTTCAGGCTCTGCCCCATCAAGGCCCTCCCCCATCAGGCCCTGCTCCACAAGGTCTTGCCCCCTCAGTTCCTGCCCCCTTGGCACAGCCCTGTACTGGCGGGCAGTGCCAGGGTGCCCAATGGACAGTGCCATGGTGCCATGCTGGCATTGACCCACAGATACTGCCCGGCCCTACCCCTGGCCAGCCGGAAGATTCAATGGCTTCCGGTCCCACCAGCAAGGCCATCACATCTGGTCCCCATTGGTGGGGACCATCTATGAATCTCACCATTGAAGACCTCAACCAGCTAAGGTAAATGAGCCTGGACGAGTGCATCCTGGGACTCATTAATGACATGTAAAAACATTGGAATGCAACACATCTTTCTCTCTCTCCCACACACACATTCACACTCTCTGCACTGGACATTCCACCCTCCTACCCAACACCCTCCCCTCGCTCTGACACAAAGCTTTTTTGACATCACCCATTCAATAAGTGCTAGATTCACCAAGTGGGGGAAAAGTTAAATGATATTTTTCTTTTTGATTTTGGTTTGTGAACTCGATCCCAAACCCATGGGATACAAGTCCGCTCTTTGTGCAGGACTGGAAGCAAGATTAGTTTGGGCACCTTCAGCCCGTCTCCCTCAAGGATGTGAATTCCTGTCCATGAGGCTGATTTCACCAGCAAAATGGGACCATCAAGATCGCCAGAGGTGAGAAATTGGGTGCGAACCTGATTCACCGATCTTTTACCTCTCGCCCTATCTTACCAGCTCACTAAGCCAATTGACCGGCATGGCAAGCCGGTAGGATCTCACCCCATGTGTTGGATATTTTGGCCTTGCTAAATTGCCCCTTGGTGTTAAAATATGTGTTTGTTAGTTAGATTAGCCATGGTAATGCACAGGGTTATGGGGATAGGGCGGATAAAAGGACCTGGATGGGTTGTTCTTTCAGAGAGTCGATGCAGACCTGATGGGCCGAATGGCCTATGTCAGGATTCTCTGGTTCTATGATTCCAACAATCGGCCAGAACTGGTATATGGACCTAACCCCTGTTTAAAAGCAATAGCAGTAAGATCCTGGCTGTAAGTGTTCGGAAATCCACTGATCGATGCATCCCAGGGGACATTGTAACTTTTAAGGGACAGGATATTCAAATAGGTTTACAGTGGTTCCTGCCTAGTAACAAGAGTGGGACCCCAAATTTCCCCAGATCAGTTCAAGGGTCAGTGAGGAGCAGTTCAAGGTTATGTCAATTTGAGTCGGTCAGAGAAGAGCTTCCAGGCAGCAACAGTGCTGTGATCTGTCTGTGCAGTTAGGACTCGGGAGAAAGCACAGGAGCTGTCTGATGGCTCCACGCTGTGGAAAAGGTTAGGATGGAAAGAAACCCTGGGGATGACTGGTAGTTCAGTGCAGCAGGGAATGGGGTCAAGGCCACAAGCAGTATTTAGTTAAGTTGAAATTTATTTGTTAGTGTCACAAGTAGGCTTACATTAACACTGCAGTTGGGGCAGCTGAAAAAGATTGGAGCTCAGTGCAATTCAGGAGCAGTGCCAGCTCGTGAAGAGCTGAACCTGTGCCGGTAATTAGACGCTTACGATAAATCTCCAGAATCTTGGGGAGCACGACCTCGAGAAAAGATTATCAGGAAGTGATTGGCCATTGAGGCAGTGCGAGTTGGAGTGGAGTTCCAAGGCTAGATCTTCAAAAGTGCAGAATTGAAATCCCATGTGAAGGAGACAGACATTTAATAAGATTTACTGACTCACAGTGTTCCTGACATCTGGGTGGGTTATTGAGTAATCCATGAGATCTGTTACAAAAGCATCTGCCATTTGATGTACACTGTGGGGTGTTCAACTACAATTTGTCCATTAATTCATGTTTTCTTCATGTTAATGCTGAATGTTAGAGTATAAGATGTACATAAAGCAGATTGTTTTACTTTTCTAACTTTGTTCCACACTCCTGCACTCTTGTGTCTTTATTCCAAAAGCAGGTGTCGTTAATCTCAATATTTAACCACTTTAAACAAAAGGTTACTGGTCCCTAACTGAATCTCCCCCCATGTCCTGGGATCTAGCCAAGGACTGTAACAAAAGAAAAGTAAGTGGCCTGCCAAAGACTTGCTGAGTTTTGTTGTTATGTGGGTGAGAGAATGGAGACCCTGCCATTTGTAAGTGACTTCACCAAGAAGGGGATCCCTTTCTTCATTAAGAATAAAACAAATAGAATACAGGTCCTCAATCTGTCATCATTTGGAATCAACCCCAGGTTAAGTATTTCTGTAATAAGGCCTACAACAAGTTCAAGAAGGAATATATAATTATATTTCCTATATGGTTTTCCTGCTTCCTTTTATGTTCAGGTGGGAGGGAAAGCACACGTGGAGGGAAGGAAGAGAATATCATAGAAATCATAGAAATCATAGAAACCCTACAGTACAGAAAGAGGCCATTCGGCCCATCGAGTCTGCACCGACCACAATCCCACCCAGACCCTACCCCCATATCCCTACATATTTTACCCGCTAATCCCTCTAATCGACGCATCCCAGGACACTAAGGGGCAATTTTAGCATGGCCAATCAACCTAACCCGCACATCTTTGGACTGCCAAATATGGAAGGTCCTGGTGTACCTTCTGCACATTAATAGTTTGTTGTAGACAGGGTTCAACATAATGAGGACATATGTGAACACATATGTTAAACCTGCATATGATATATGTGAAACATACTTTTTACATTTCATTGTCATAAGGTGTGACAGTCTTACATTGGTCAGAATAGTAAAGTCATTGAACTTCTGGCATTGAGTTCCTGTGCAGTGCTTGGTGCAGTTGGCACTGATTATAAGGCCACTTCTTCCACTGTGCCAGGGATATTTCCATTCAATGCCGTCATAGAATCTGATAGCACAGAAAGTGATCATTCATCCCATCATGCTTGTGTTGCCTGCTTGAAAGACCTGTTTAATTTATTCACACTTTCCCACAATGTCAAAATAATTATTACTTTAATTTGCTTCAATGGGCCAATAAATTCTTGATGGGGCAGTGAGTGAGCTTGCAGCCATTGGGTCCTGCTGTGTCACCCTGATGCATGCCTCTTGATGCTCCAAGTCTTAAAACTGATGAGCAGCCCTTGTTAACTACTGTATTCAAAGAACCCTACAACCAAAACACGGTTAAAATTTATTTAAGCCATGAGCATCAAAACATCCCTTTCACGACCAACCCCCCACCAGCGAGCAAAACCATTCTACAAGTCTTCTTTGACTGTATTTTCCCACCTCCCCCTTATATTCCAACAGCTCTTCCTGCCACTAGGAACACATGTCGGACACACTGTGTCGGTGTGATCAGTCTCCAAGAAGTTTACTCAGTTAACCCCCTTCCCAGAGACTTAAATTGTGTTGGTTGGTTGCCACGTATTGCAATTATCACCATTAGCAGCAAGTGCTAGAAGCCCTTAGGCACAGTTCTAACTTAAGCAAGGCCTGCACCTTGAAAGAGACTCCAGTAGTGATCATACGTTGTTCCACCCGAATAAGACAACAAACCTCTCCAACGCTTTCTGAACTGGCTACCTCAGTGGTACCAAAAGTAGCACAGGCAGCTATCTGAAATTTGCTGATGTCCCAACCCCAGGGTTTACGATCGTTCCAGGCACATCCATGAGGAATCAGGCTCTGGATCACTCCTAAGAAGGCTGCCACAGGGTATTCTGCCCGTTTGGCTCCACAAGAGATCTGGAGCAGAAAACTTAAAGTGTCACAATGGTGCAGATGGGGATTTTCACCTGGAAATGGAATTGAGAAACACTGTTGCGGCAGAGAAGTGGGAACTGCAATTTTCTCAAAAATATTTAATACAACACACACAAAGTTAGACCACACTGGCAGGTATGACTTGTGGCCGCACTACCTCAGTGAAATGCAAAATATATCACTTCCGGTACTGACTCAGCACTACGTATCACAATAGAAAAACCTAAACCTTTGAGTTTTACGACATACATTTATTTGAAGCAAAACATACAGAGCAATAAATGTCACAACTGTTTATTTGATCCACTAATTTGTAGTTCTGAGAAAAAAAACATTGTTGTCAAAGCTTTTCACCTTGCACTCATCAGAACATTTGCAAAAATACAATGTAAGGGAAATCAGCAAATTTACACTGAGAGGAGAGCGCTGATTGGTTGGCAAGCGGACTCTGATTGGTCGAGGCTTTGTCATGTAGAGTGCACCAGTTGATGGTGGCTGACAGTTAACTGCCAAGCATTCCTGGTGCACTCTCCATGGCAACACTTCTACCAATCAGAGTCCGCCAGCCAATCAACATTTGCTTCTCATATAGTATAAATCTATTGATTTCCCTTGTGAATTGTCCTGATGAGTGCAATGTCAAAACCTTGGACAAAAATGTCCCTTTTCCAGCAACACTCAAGTTCTGTACTACGGAATGTCCGCGATTTATATTTATTCATGATGGAAGCACAGAGATAAATGAATGAACAAGGAAAATGGTGGCATTCCAATTATTCTGATAATTAACAATGAAAGACAGAATTGGCAGTTTTATTGTAAAGTCAATTTTACCTTTTACAGATCGTAACTAGTGTTTCTGTATGGTGGAGTTGCATATGTTATACTTGAGAAAACACTAGCCACAAAATTCCTTGCTTCTTGGCATGTAAATCCTGTGCAATCCAGGTGAGCGAAAGGGGAATGTGGGAAAGAGCATGATAATACCAGAGATCTGTCCCTTTGACTATTTTGTGTAGAATTTGCTGGAGGTGGGGTCTGGTGCCTGTCTATACCTACTTCAGTGCAAGCATCGCAGAACGAATTGGGATTGGAAGGATAATGTCATCTGCTGGAAATGCTACCAGTTTTGCTTCCCTCATCCCCAATGCTGCAGATGCAATAGGTGTCAGGATTTACTGTGGATAGAAGCAGGGCCAATTTTCCTTTCCAAGGCCAGTCCTTTGGCATTCGATCGCCGTTAGTAAACTGCTAAATTTGAATGGGAGATGCTAAAATATATTTCAAACATTTAGCTGTCACAGACTTACAGTTGCCACAGAAGTATTCCTCTCCAACACCTTCTGAGGTGGCTGCCCCTGCGGTACCAAAAGTAGCACAGGCAGCTGTCTGAAATGTGCTGATGTCCCAACCCCAGGGTTTAAGATCGTTCCAGGCACATCTGTAAGGAATTAGGCTCTAGATCACTCCTCAGGAGGCTGCCACAGGACATTCTGCTCGTTTGGCTCCACAAAAGATCTGGAGCAGAAAATGTAAAGTGTCACACTGGCGCAGATGGGGATTTTCACCTGGAAATGGAATTGGGATACACTGTTGAGGCAGAGAAGTGGGAGCTGCAATTCTCTCAAAAATATTTAACACTGACAGTCAGTGCCCAGACATCTGCTACATATGGGATGCATGCTGTCTTGCTAAGAGAAGTAAAGGTGGGGACCTTGGTAACCTTGTGCATCAGCTGCTGAAAGTAAGCACACAGGTACAGCAGGCAGTAAAGAAGGCAAATGGTATGTTGGCCTTCATAGTGAGAGGATTTGAGTATAGGGATAGAGATGTTTTGCTGCAATTGTATGGAGCATTGGTGAGGCCACACCTGGAGTATTGTGTGCAGTTTTGGTGTCCTTATCTGAGGAAGGCTATCCTTGCTATAGAGGGAGTATAGTGAAGGTTTACCAGGCTGATTCCTGAGATGGCAGGTTTGTCATGTGAGGAGAGATTAAGTCAGTTAGGATTATATCCACTGGAGTTTAGAAGAGTGAGAGGAGATCTCGTAGAAATTTATAAAATTCTACAGAGTTAGACAGTTAACCCTGTCCAAGATGGGTAGAGAGGGATATGGGCCAAAATGCGAGCAATTGGGACTAACTTAGCGGTTTAAAAAAAAAGGTGGCATGGACAAGTTGAGCCGAAGGGCCCGTTTCCATGCAGTAAATCTCTATGACTCTATGACTCTAGATGGGTAGATTCAGAAAGAATGTTCCCAATGGTGGGGGAGTCCAGAACTAGGGGGTCATAGTTTGAGCATATAGGGTAAACCTTTTAGAACTGAGGTGTGGAGAAATTTCTTCACCCAGGGAGTGGAAAATGTGTGGAATTCACTACCATAGAAAGTAGTTGAGGCCAAAGCATTGTCTGATTTCAAGAAGAAATTAGATATCGCTCTTGGGGCTAAAGGAATCAAGGGATATGAGGGGAAGGGGGATCAGGATGTGGAATTCGATGATAAGCCATGATCAAAATGAATGGCGAAGCAGGCTTGAGGGGCCGAATGGCCAACTCCTGCTTCTAGTTTCTGTGTTTCCATGATGGCTAATGCTCTGGCCACAATTTTCCCATTCTACTTAGATATGGGAGCCAGAGGGCTGGAGGATTGTAAATGTTTGACCCTGTTCGAAAAAGGGGAGAGGGTTAGGCCTAGCAACTACAGCCAGTCAGCCTAACGTCAAGTGGGAGGGAAACCTTCAGACACAATTGTTGTCATCGTCAATTTCCCTTTGTAATCGAAGATGACCTGCTTATTGTGTGTAGAGTCATCTGTTATGCTTTCAAATGTGACTGGAGCCTGATTGCGCTCTTGCATGGCTTTCTACAGTGTGGGCAAGGATGAATTTCTTCTTTTGGTCCCACCCAAAATATACTGTAGTGTGTTGGTGAATACAAAAGAGTGGGATACAGTAGGATGTGTGTGAAGGAGTCAGTAAGGTGTGCACACAAGAGTTGACCACAGTGCAGGCGAATTATGCTTAACCAGCTCAATGCTCTCAATCTTTCATATAGAACATATAGAACAGTACTGCACAGTACAGGCCCTTCGGCCCTCGATGTTGTGCCGAGCTTTGTCCGAAACCAAGATCAAGCCATTTTTCAGCCCAACTCTGCATCCTATCAATGTCTCTTTGCAGCCTACAACAGCCCTCCACCTCATCCACTACTCCACCAATCTTGGTGTCATCAGCAAATTCACATCTGTTCCTGGTGTTTTGACAAGTCAAGATGACTGGAGATGTGGTCGACTGCAGTGGATGATCTGCAGCACCTTCTGTGCCCAAACTAATGAGCTTTAAAGCTGTCCAAACAGCTGAATACCAATAAGGGAATATTGTACTAAGGCAAGGTGGCACAGTGATTAGCACTGCTGCTTCACAGCACCTTCACCTGATGAAGGATCACCGCTCCGAAAGCTTGCAATTCCAAATAAACCTGTTGGACTTTAACCTGGTGTTGTGAGACTTCTTACTGTGCTTCACAGCGCCAGGGACCGGGTTCGATTCCCGGCTTGGATCACTATCTGTGCGGAGTCTGCACGTTTCCCCCGTGTCTGCATGGTTTTCCTCCAGGTGCTCCACTTTCCTCCTACAGTCTAAAGACGTGCTGGTTAGGTGAATTGGCTATGCTAAATTCTCCCTCAGTGTACCCGAACAGGTGCCGGAGTGTGGCGACTAGGGGATTTTCACAGTAACTTCATTGCAGTGTTAATGTAAGCCTACTTGCGACACTAATAAATAAACTACTTTATTTCCTCTGCCACATCCATCAAAGCAGCTCTTTGTGTGTTCTCCCTCACATGTGGACACCAGCCCACATGCTACCCTCACTAGGCCTGGCCTGCAAACCAGTGCAGTTTGCAAGCTGTTCCCATACACAAGCAGCAATGTGGAACAACAGGTAAGCGCTGAGTGAGTGTTGAGAACCAGGTGCAGTTTCCATCCAGCTGTGAAATAGGATGTTACTAACTCCTGCAGTAGCGACTACCTCTGGCACACACTATCCTAGATAATTATTCATTGTCATTTGGAAAATTGGGGGTTAATAACTTACAGCCAGTGCAGATATATTAAAGGCAAATCATGCCTGAATTGGCTGGGTTCTTTAAAGTAACTGAGGGATTTGATGTTAAGTATCTAGACTGTCAAATAATGTTTGATAAAGTATCACATTAGAGATTTGTTAGCAAAATAGAAGGCCATGGAGTTAGAGGGGCAGTAACAGCGTGGATATGAAATTAGTTAAGGAACAGAAAACACTAATGATGAAAATGGTTGTTTTTCAGTTTGGAAAATAAGGTCAGTATCACCCCACTTTTTGATATGTATTAATGATCTGGACTTCGGTGCAGAGGGCATAATTTCAACATTTGCAGAATTTGTTGCTGGGTCAAAAACTCAGAAATGTGGTAAACAATCAGGTGGATTCTAACAGACTTCGAGACGACATAGAAAGACTTGCAAATTGGCAAACACGTGGCAGGTTAAATTTAACATAGAGAGGTATCTAGTGATGCATTTGGTGAAAGGAATGAGAACAGGGAATCAAAACTAATTGATATAATTTTAAAAGTGAGGAAGGAATAGAGAGGTCCAGGGGTAAATGTACATAAATCTTTGGAAGTAGCAGAACAAGTTAAGAAGGATGTTAAAAATGCAGATGAGATCTTTGGTTTTATAAACAGAAGCATAGAATACAAAAGCAAGGTCCTTCTTTATTCTTTCATAGGAAATGGGCATCATTGGCTAGGCCAGCATTTGTTGTTCATCCATTGCCCTTGAGAAGATGGTGGTGAGCTGCTTTCCTGGACAGCTGCAGTCCATCTAGGTGCACATGTTAGGGAGGGAGTTCCAGGATTTTCCTAGCAACAATGAAGGAATGGTGATACAGTTCCAAGTCAGTATGGTGTGTGGCTTGGAGAGAAACTTTCAGGTGGTGGTGGTCCCATGTGTCTGCTGCCCTTGTCCTTTTAGGTTGTAGAAGTCGCAGGTTTGCTGTCGTGTGAGTTGCTGCATGCAACTTGTCTATACGAACATATGAACAAGGAGCATGAGAAGGGCATTCAGTCCCCCCAGCCTGCTCCGCCATTTAATAAGATGATGGCTGATCTAAACGTCAAATCTAAACTCTGCCTACTCCCAATAACCAGTCACCCTCTCGCTTACCACTTCTGCCTTAAAATAATCAAAGACTCTGCTGCCACAATCTTTTCAAGAAGAGTTCCAAAGACGGATGACCCACTGAATAAAAACATTGCATCCCATCTCTGGTTTAAATGGCTGACGTATTATTTTTAAACAGTATCCCCTTGTTCTAGATTCTCACACAAGAGGAAACATCCTTTCCATATCCACCATGCCAAAACCCCTCAGGAATTTAAGAGGTTCAATTGTTTCCATCGCCCCACCAATTAAATAATGGAGTTCCGGCCATGAAATCACCACTTTTCCTGCCGGATTTGACAGTTAAAAGAATGGAA
Source organism: Mustelus asterias (assembly GCF_964213995.1). Classification (NCBI taxonomy): domain Eukaryota; kingdom Metazoa; phylum Chordata; class Chondrichthyes; order Carcharhiniformes; family Triakidae; genus Mustelus; species Mustelus asterias. Next base: position 81,581,813 of record NC_135810.1, read on the forward strand.
AGTTCCACCCTATGGGCAAGATTTTATTGCCTCGCTCATCCCAAAATCCATAAAATCCCGCCTGAGGTCAACGAACCTTTCCATGCTCCGCCCCTCACCCGCTTGATTCCCGTGGCAGACAAGACAGTAAAATTCCGGCCTATATATTTCAATTAAGTTGCCTTTTACTCTTCTAAACTCGAGTGGATATAAGCCTAGCCTGTCTAACCTTTACTCATAAGACAACCCACCCAAAGAACAAAGAAAAAAGAACAAAGAACAGTACAGCACAGGAAACAGGCCCTTCGGCCCTCCAAGCCTGTGCCGCTCCTTGGTCCAACTACACCAATCGTTTGTATCCCTCCATTCCCAGGCTGCTCATGTGACTATCCAGGTAAGTCTTAAACGATGTCAGCGTGCCTGCCTCCACCACCCTACTTGGCAGCGCATTCCAGGCCCCCACCACCCTCTGTGTAAAAAACATCCCTCTAATATCTGAGTTATACTTCGCCTCTCTCACCTTGAGCCCGTGACCCCTCGTGAACGTCACTTCTGATCTGGGAAAAAGCTTCCCACCGTTCACCCTATCTATCCCCTTCATAATCTTGTACACCTCTATTAGAACTCCCCTCATTCTCCGTCTTTCCAGGGAGAACAACCCCAGTTTACCCAATCTCTCCTCATAGCTAAGACCCTCCATACCAGGCAACATCCTGGTAAACCTTCTCTGCACTCTCTCTAACGCCTCCACGTCCTTCTGGTAGTGCGGCGACCAGAACTGGACGCAGTACTCCAAATGTGGCCTAACCAGCGTTCTATACAGCTGCATCATCAGACTCCAGCTTTTATACTCTATACCCCGTCCTATAAAGGAAGGCATACCATATGCCTTCTTCACCACCTTCTCCACCTGTGTTGCCACCTTCAAGGATTTGTGGACTTGCACACCTAGGTCCCTCTGTGTTTCTATACTCCTGATGACTCTGCCAGGTATTGGTCTGGATAAGTGTTGATGAAGCTGCAGTCATGCTCCCAGACATGGATGGCCTCATTGTGCTTTCCCTTGGCATTGAGCATGACTGAGGCAATAAGCAGAGATCACACAGAAGCTGCTAAAGGAGGGAAGAGGTGCAAACAGCTCACAGACTGAAGCCATTTCTACAGAGGGACGTTAGAGAGCCATTTCCTTTTCTCAACTTCAATCACTATCAACATTTGCAAGGTTTGCACTTCGCTAAAGAGCCTGCAACTGAAATCTGCCAACTATGATAGCCACAACACCTACCTTAAAGCAGCAAAAGGACTGCAATGCCTTTGGTTATAAAGGTGACGGTGAACTGTAATGCTTCCAGCTCCTTCCAGACTGCTGCTGCTGAGAGCCAAATAATAACACCTTACGATTGCTGTATAGTGGAGGTGTTAGAAAAACAAAGGTACTTTTAAGGGATTTATATTTGTATTGTAAACATTAGAAATAAGGCATAGTTTTGAATGGTTTTACTTTAATGTTTCTGTGCCTGGAAGGGTAAAACCTACAGTTACATTCATGCTGGACAAAGGTGTTTGTATGTGTGGGAGTTGGACAAGACCCAACTGTGTTTTTATTGTGCTTTGAGAGGGCTACAGTGTGAAGAGTGAATAAGCCTGCAGAGTATGTGCTTTGCTTAGCAATAGGAAGCCCTTTTAAGGGAGTAAAGCTTTTAAGTTTTAGTTTTAGCTGGATCAGTTGTAATTGATGAAAGACACCAGGGAGTGAATATTTCTCAACTCTGCTGGGAGAAGGACAGAATGGGAGCTGCAAAGAAGCAGGCTTCCCATAGTCCAAGTAACCAGGGAATTGGGACAGAAAGAATGTCTTAGGATGACTGGAGTTAAAAGAACAGAGACCGAGGTATTGTTCAGAAAAAATCAATGAAGAGTAAACAAAGGGTTCTAAGCTAAAGGGACAACTGCCGTAACCACATTTAAAGTGGGAAAGTAGACATCAGAGGTAAATCAAAAGTTTAATGTCATTTTAATAGAGACTGGGAATCGAGAGTTGAAGCAATTCTGAACAGTTGGTTCAGCAGTCAAGAAAAATAAATTCTTAAGGGGAGGTGTAAAACCTAGATGCTGTATTTGCTGTTAAAAGTGGAGCAGAAGCTTTGTTTAAAAGAGTCATTTGGAAAACCTGGATTGGATTTTGGAATTTAAAGAGCCAATGGAATGCATTATTGTGAAAGGAGATCTTACAGTGTGTTTTTTGGGAGTGAGATTTAGAAACTCTCAAATTACAATTATCTGGACGATTCTGGGGAGAGATCCATAGATGTTCACCTGAGATTCAGAGTGGGGAGTGTATTTGACTGTAGCCATCTTGTGTATTTAAAGTATGTTACCGAGACCGTTGTAACTTAAGATATACTTTGTAATCCAAGTTAATCATAAAATCTGTGTGCAATTGTTAAGGGGGGAATAAAGGATTATTGTATCATAGTCTAATTTTCCTTGTTTAATAAATGTTTTTTTTGTTGTTAAAACTAATTAGCGGTCGTGTGACTCTGTCCCTCCACATTTCATTAAAAATTTAAGTTACGGTTTTTGAGCCAGGGTTCTATTCTGGGATCTTCCCATCCAGTTATAACACCAATTGGGATTGTAACTGAGGAAAATTAAACTGTTTATGCAAAGAGAGACAACTTCATCTCATTCCGTCTTGCCGGAGACAAGCAAGCAGGATGTACTGATGATTTCCAAGTATTGCCTGAGACAGGGTGTCATTGGCTGCATGCCCATTGCTTCGCCTCATGTGAGCTCAGCTTTCTTGAACCAAGAGGAATTCTATCTCCTCAGTGTGCAGTTGATGCATGACCACAGGCAATAATACATTACACAGCTCAATGCCCAGTGCCCTGATAGCAATCACGATTCATTCATACTGAGCCGTCCTCAGTGCCAGCTGGATTTCAATCAGCAAGGGGTGGCTCCTGGGTGACAAGGGTTGTCCATTCCTGATCCATCTCATGACTCCGGTCTGGATGCCATATACAGCAGGCATATGAAAACTGTGCTGCCGGAAGAATCTGATGGAGCAGACCATTGACAATTGCTGGCAATGCTTCCACTGCCTGGAGGAACACCAGAGTATTCAACTGAGCAGGTAGCAAAATATGTGATGGTCTGTGATGCGCGATATAACTCACGAGGCTAGAGATGCTCGAGGAAATAAAGGCTTTTATTGACTACTACAATAGAGCTACCATATATAATACACGATCCCAGACTGAAGGGTCCCAGACAGAGCAGTGACCTTTATACCTCTCCCAGGAGGCGGAGCCCAACTGGGATGTACCATAATAACTATATTACAGGTAGAACAGCCCAACCCTAACCCCAACAGTAACATGTAGAACAGCCCAACCCTAACCCCAACAGTAACATATATACAGACTCATAGTACTGGCCAGACCCTGGCTCAGTACTACCTGGTGGGAACCAACGATGGTTCACCACAGTCTGCAACATGCTGTACAACCTTGTCATCATGAGGGGACACACGTTAAGTGAGAAGCTAAGGAAGCAGAGGAGGAGAAAGAAAAAGGGAGGCTGCAACCTAGACAACCCCTTCCTGCCTGAACTCTACATGAATGAAGCTGAACAACATCAATAATCCCAACCTAACCCCTCTTCACCAACAATCCCACACTTCTTGTCTTTCCTTTGTGACTGACCACCACAGTGTCCTCTTCCACCACAGTGTCCTCTTCCATACGCTGCCAAAGCAGCCAACACAAAATATACATTCCAGATCAAATTTATAAATTAAATAATTACGCATTGCATATAAGATTGAATCAATCACCCTTGTGCATTCCCTTATTGCCTCCTTCGATGTGTCTTTACCAATCCTATTGCTCCAATGAGGTGTTCTCCAGTGGCTACAGCACAGGGGAAGGGGTGGAAGGCTACTAGCTTTGTGCAGAAGACTATAGGGTTTCGGAGGACAACCCTAAGCAGCTCTGGGCCTAGCAGCAGACTCTGCCTGGGATGACTACATCATATCTGCCAGGGCTGCTGCAGTCTTGACTACCTGCCCACATCAATGCTAATAATATATTGGAGACATCCTGGAAGCCCTCTTGCACACTGGTATCCAGAGTCTGAGCACTCTGAGCTTCAACATTCGATCTTATGTTCAAAGTTGCCAATGTTGGAATGGAAGCTGAAACATCAGCCATCAGACACTACATCAATGATAGCTACACAAGTATTCCGATAAAGGAGGCCATCCCTTCCATGCAGGAAAGGATGGGTTCCAAGCTCTGCTCAAAGTTGGATTTGTACTCAGCTGTGCTCTTTGACATTGTGGCCGGTATTTTACAACCTCGTTCGTAAAATCCTACCAAGGCCAATGGAGAATTCCATTCTGCGAGCCACGCCTGCCCCGATTCCATGGCAGGCTTCACAATACATCAGGCATTGCGGTGCGTATACCCATCAGTCCTCTTCTACAACCTGTCCAACTGAATTCCTTGTGTGAGTCCTCTATGGCAGGATAGAGTGCAACCCTACCATCCTTCCAGCTGCCATTTGCACTATCCTTGCCCCCAGCCCTGCCTCCAGCTTATTTGTGCTTGGTGTCTCACTGTGTGCAGATGCCATCACAAAGCTATTCTCTAAATTATGCACCGTGTCGATACCGGAGCTGGCAGCTGCTGGCAGTGTCCCTTCATCATCTCTTTCCTCTTGCTCGTCCCTCCCTGTCTGGTGAGGTTCCTATTCTTGAGTATCTGAAATGAATATATGGCAAAGTGTAATGAGGGGAAAGAAGAAAGTGAGAAGTGTGTACTTTTATCATATGCAGCTTCTAAATCAGAACAGATTGAGGAATGAGGACAAAGTGGGATGTGAGAAGGATAATTAATTATGAGGATATCACCATCTTCAATGGCGTCAGCCTTCTGATGGCCATGGTCTCAGAAATGGCCAATACAATGTCCTGCACAGGAGGTCAAAACACCCAGGCACACCCCGCCTCCTTCCATTAATTCCTGCTGCCTCCTATTGTACACCATCTTCATCTACAAGGGAATTGTGTTATTGAGTGATATTTGTGGTTGATGTGGATGGTGTGGTTGTTCAGCTTGCATTGTATGAAGCTGTGAGATGGGGGTGTGAAGCTTGTAACAGTGGCGTGAGGATGAGGTAAAGTATATGAATGTTAGGTATGGCTCTTCATTGGCAGAAATTGTTGGTGGTTAGTGGGGGATGTATTGGACTAAACAGTGGATAGGTCAAAGTAAATTACTGTGGATGCTGGAATCTGAAATAAAAACATAAAGTGCTGAAAATTCTCAGCAGGTCTGACAGCATCTGTGGAGAGAGAACAAAGCTAACATTTCGAGTCTGGATTACTCTTGATCAGAGCAGAGTGGATAGGTCAAGTGGTGCATTGAGTACAATACGGTATTTGCAGATGCATTCACTGACCTCGACAACTTGTCATTTCTTCCTGCACTGCATTCAATGCCTAAGGGATAGTGAAGGTCACGGCAATGACCTTCACCACGATTTCTGTAATGACCTCAACGAGGCCCATGAGGCTAGCCTCTTGAAGTATGAGCTCCCTGATTAAGGTAATGATTGCTTGCCCAATCAGGGAATTTTACCTATATATATTGAGGAGTCAGGACTACTGACACTCCAGATTCTGACTTTGTATGTGAAGCACTCTTAGGAGTGGAATAGAGTTTGTAAATAACGGGAATCTGGTGAATGGACACTGGCCTCTGAGAAGTTATTTCAATTTCTTGCTGTGACCTTCAGAATACGTGTCTGGAGTGTCAAAGTCCCACCTGAAGGTACAGGGCATCTCATCTCCGTCAGCATTTTTGTGTAACTATCAGAAGCTGATGGCTGATGTTTCAGCTTCCATTCCGGCATAAGCAACTTTCACCACTGCCTCTTTCAACAAAGACCTCCAGCGAGTATCCAAAATCCTTGGTGCGCACCTTCTCCCATGGCCAGGTTTTGATGATTGTTGCAAAGCATGTTATTGCTAATGATCTTAGCTCCATCAGCTGCCACAATACACCTCCCCTGGAAAAGGTGCAGGCTAGCTTTAAGAACTGTTAGACATGCATGACATTGGTTGCCCTGCCAATGAACAGTGTGGGTAGGACTGGCTGCATACAGAAATAATGGGTATGAAGAGACAGCACAAATTTGGCCGCCTGCCTTCATTGCTGTGGACGGGCATGGGTTAATAGCACATCACGATCATGTTTTCCAGGAGTTATCCAATTTAACCTCCACTATTAATTGTTAATCTCATTGCCTTTTGTGGGACCTTGCCTATGAAAGGTGCAATATAAGTGCAAGTTGCTGTTCTTTGTTCAAATTGCCTACCATATATTTTCACATTACAACAGTGACTACAGTTCCAAAGCATTTCACTGACTGAAGATGTAAATGGCACTTTGTAAGCATAATAATTTTTCTTTATATTTTCTTACCTTTAAACTTCTTTATTTTTCTTTACATTTTTGAAAGAAGAACTGGAATAATTGTATTGAACATTTCAGTCTTTACGGGCAGATTTTAGACACACTAATGTTTATGCCGATTTGCTGCCATCTGGAAAATTGAAAGCTGCTTCCAAGCTAATTTGTGCAGCACTGATAAAAAGCAAAAAGTCAGCAAATGCTGGAAAAGGGCCGCATTTGAAAGGAGAAAAAGGAAATTTAGTCTTGATGTAGGCTTTATATCCGAGTTGAGAAGGGTCTAACAGAGTGTCTATCCCTTAAAACACATCTTTTCTCTTTAACATGCACTGCATATCCAACATTTTTTGTTTTATTTATTTACGAGAAATAGTGCGAGTTAATATGTTCCGATTCATACACAAGGCAGTGGAGTTCCCTCCCTACCTCTTTACGTTTCTCTCCTCCTTTAACCTATTCCTCAACTCTACTCCTATGACCAATACCTCTGTGGCTTGGTATTAATTTCTTGTCCGATACACTTCTGTGAAGCGGAATGTAATATTCTGCCACACTAATGGTACTTAGAAATGTAATTTGTCATTGGTTGGGTAAATGGTGTACACCAGTGAACTGAAAATGGTGGAGGGGGAATCCCACAAATTTAAATTGTGCTGTTGCAAATCATCCGTCTGTGGAAAGCTGAGAAAAAGCTGGATTACTACACAGTGACTGATAGACCCTGAGGATAACCCAGTGGGAGGCAAAAGTCTTCCCATCATTTGGCCACATGGTTGATGAGTATGTTGAAGAGAATAAATGAGTTCAGTTCGCGAACAATTCATTACACTTTTGTTCTGGTCTCCACTTTCCTTTTGTTAATGTCACCAATGTATATAACTTATTGATGTAAACATATAACTTATTGACACATTGGGTTTAAATAATTGAATAAATTCAATTAATATAGGCTTTGATGTGTGGATGACATTAAAAGGTTACATATTGTAATCTGCAGCATTGAAAGATAAATGGTAAAAATATCGACTAAAGATTCCATATTGATGTTGAAATAACATAATGTCCAAATTTGTTGCAAAATTGACTGAAAGTTGGAATAAATCGGGATTTTAAATTGCAATTGTTAACAATCTTTTACTTTTTTCTTTTATCAATCCTCTCGCCGTACATCCCATTCAAATAAATTGAATCCTCAGCAAGTTTATCCAGTGAACAGCTGAGCTGTCCAACAAGGAAGGTCAAAAAGTTGATCTCAGTCCGGTGCTCACTTAGCTGATGTCAGACGTGAGTGCATGATGCAAAACCACAATTTGGCTCCAAACTCCTGGACCAGGGATGTACTGGATCGGATGAAGCAACTGATGCATAAGACAGTCAGATAACTGTCCACCCTTCACCATGAAGCCTCACTTAGTGGCCAATTGTGCCTATGGATCTGCAGCTCACTGCATTCATCAAGACAAGATAGGAAATTAGGAAGCAATCATCATGCAAATGGTCAAGATGTTGTAACACATTCTATTTGAACTATTCATTCATGGGACGTGGGCTTCACTGGCTGGGCCAGCATTTATTGCCCATCCCTAGTTGCCCTTGAAACTGAGTGGCTTGCTCGGCCATTTGAGAGGGCAGTTGAGAGTCAACACATTGCTGTGGCTCTGGAACCACATGCAGGCGAGACCACGGAAGGACGGCAGATTTTCTTCCCTAAAGGACATTAGTGAACCAAATGTGTTTTTCTGACAATCGACAATAGTTTCATGGTGATCAGTAGATTCTTAAATCCAGATATTTTTTATTGAATTCAAATTCCACCTTCTGCTGTGGTGAGATTCAAACCCCAGAACGATAGCTGAGTTTCTGGATTAATAGTCTAACGATAATGCACCTAGGCCATCACCTCCCACCTTGTAATTGTGGTTTAGATTTTATGGTAATATTATTCACTTTGTTCTCTGAAGAAGAGTCCTAGGATTTTCCTTTCGCGTTATCATGTTTCAAATCAGAAATTCTATGACAAAACTGTCAACATTTCCAAAACTAATGTCACACAGCTCTACTACCATTCATATTATTTTATACAACTGGACCTTCTCCAAAGTAGCATTTCTGATGTGCCGAGTTCTCATGTACAGTGAAAATATTGAAAATAAATAGTAATTATCCCCTCTTTTAGAAGAAGCCTTTAAATAGAATAAAATAGAAATTATGGTGTAACATCTCCCACGCACTGATGAATGGAGAAGAGAGGGAGCTGAATAAAATCATCCACGATATCTAATATAATCAGAGAATGTCAGAAATACTCAGCTGATCAGGCAGTATCTGTGTGGGGATACACAGATCTGTGTAGAGAGAAACCAAGTAAACTAGTAGATTTTTGTTCCCAGCTGCGAATACAGTTGCGGACACATGTGAAAATGAGCACCATCCGCTGTTGTACCAGTTCACCATCGTGTTAGTTTGCATTGCAGTTCTGACTGCTAGTTAGTTTGTTCCGGAGGCGTGCTCATAAGGCAGTACTCAGCAATCCTCACGATTCAGAATACTGGTTACTTGTTAACAAGCTTGTATTCAACTCATTATGGGTCAGTTTGAAATTCTGAGGGAATCCACCGTGGGTTACACATTGAATCAGGAATACTATAATTGGAAGGAGGCAGCAACACAGTGGGCAGACAGTAATGGTTGTGCCATGCGATTAGATGGGCCCATGAAAGGGCACATGGCTGAGAAAGACACTCATGCAAAATCTGCACATCAGAAATGCAATGTTGGAGAAGGTCCAGTTGTACAAAATAATATGAATGGTGGTAGAGCTGTGTGGTATTAGCTGTGGAAACGTTGACAGTTTTGTCATAGAATTTCTGATTTGAAACATGATAACACAAAAGGAAAATCCAGGTGCTATCAGGTGAATAGTGTTAGCAGAGCAAGTGGCCTGTGCGTGCTTGGGCAGTGGAGGAGGTCATTACCCTCCAGGGTTTACAGGGCCACTACAGGAGAATCCATTTATCATTGCACGTACTTGGCCACAAGTGGCACTGGTAATGGAAAGAAACAACCTGAGGAGCAGAAGCAGAAGTCTGGGCATTAGGAGGGTGGGGGGAAAGAAAGAAGGGATGAAAACAACTGAAGGCCATATTCTCAGCGTGGAGTGCACCACTGAAGAAGAAGCTACCTGGACCTGTCCAAGGATCAGTGTTGCATTCATCAAAGCTGTCACCCCATGAATGGACATGTTGCTTCAGAGCAGATATTAATGTCCAGCACATTGTTTTCATTTGCCAGCAGTGAACATTACCTGTATTGTTTAATTGAGACAAGAGAATGAATGGATGACTTTGGGGACTTGGAATATCAGTCTCACCACGTACCAAAATTGAAGAGTCAATTTTACCCCTGACCAATTTGGTATAGGCAGCCTGCTCGTGATTCTGCTTACGGCTGAGGCGCACATGGCAGCCGTCCTTGTCATGGCGACTGCTGAGGGAGCATCGCCAGAGGCTGGTGCATTGTTATCAATGCAGAGACAGCCTCTGTCACAGGGCCCAGCTTAGTCCCTGAATCAGAGGGACCAAGGATGCCAATGATGATGGTGGTGTCCTGTGAGGGGTTAAGCTGCCTCAGTCCCTGTTTGGAGCTTTAGATGGCTGGAAGGGAGCACCAGCTGGAGTGAAAGTGAAATCCATTCCATCTATCTTTCCACCATCTGTGCCAATGAGCAGTCAATGTGACAGATTGTTGTGGGCATTCTGTGCATGTCAGTGCCCAGTTCCTGCATCCACTCTGAGTGACATTACACAGACCTCTCCATGAGGTTGATCACTCACTCAATGGAGGAGCTCTTACATTCTGAACTCTAAGCTATGGTGGGGCACATGAGCAAAATGGACCTCTCCAGTTTCTGCCCATCACCTCGCACTGCCTCGGGGAACTTCAATTTGTGGATAGATGTCTTGCTTCCTTGTGGCTCCTGAGACTTTGCACTGGCACCCAGCATAGCTTTGACTACCCCCTAACATCCAAGTGGTCTGCACATAGCTGCCTCTGTCTCTCTTGCCTCCTCCAGCTCACGAGTGGTATGCCCTTCATCACCCTTTCTAACTGCACACAGGGACCCATCAGTGTGAGTGTATCTGCATTGGTGGAGGGTGTATTTGAATAATACAGTGGTGCTGTCTCTGCTAGTTCTGAATGTTGGGAAGCTCCCAGTAATACTGCTGTACGTTCATGTTCTCTCTCCATGACTGACCCCGTGGGAAACGCAAGTAGGGGATCAGCCTGTAACAGCAGAAACCTCTGTGATGCTAAGGCTTGAGGCTTTGGCCTGCTGGCAGTGAGGAGTGTACACCAGATCCTTCATCTACAGAATTTATATAAACATATAAATATATGAATTAGGAGGAGGAGTTGCCACTTATCCCCTTTGGGTCTGCTCCACCATTCAATAAGATCTAATTGTGGCTTCAATGCCTCATTCCCGGCTAACCCGTGGGTGGAGATAAGGAATAGTAAGGGGAAAAAGTCACTGGTGGGCGTAGTCTGTAGGCCCCCAAATAATAACTTCAAAGTGGGGCGGGCTATAAACAAACAAATAACAGATGCATGTAAAAATGGAACAGCAATAATCATGGGGGATTTTAACCTCCATATTGATTGGTCAACTCAAGTCGGACGTGATGGACTTGAGGAAGAGTTCTTAGAATGCTGTTGTGATAGTTTCCTCGAACAGTATGTTACAGAACCTACGAGGGAGCAAGCTATCTTGGATCTGGTCCTGTGTAATGAGACAGGTAAAATTAATTATCTCCTTGTGAGGGATCCTCTTTGAATGAGTGATCACAATATGGCTGAATTTCTAATACAGATGGAGGGTGAGAAAGTAGGATCCCAAACCAGTGTCCTCTGCTTGAACAAGGGGGATTACAATAGGATGAGGGTGGAGTTGGCTAATGTAGACTGGGAACACAGACTAATTGGTGGGACAGTTGAGGAACAGTGGAGGATTTTTAAGGAGATTTTTCTCAGTACTCAGCAAAAATATATTCCAGTGAAAAAGAAGGAATGTAAGAAAAGGGATAACCAGCCATGGATAACTAAGGAAATAAAAGAGAGTATCAAATTAAAAATCAATGCATACAGAGTGGCCAAAATTAGTGGGGAACTAGAAGATTGGGAAGGTTTTAAAAAACAACAAAGAACTACTAAGAAAGCAATAAAGAAAGGAAAGATAGATTATGAAAGTAAACCAGCACAAAATATAAAAACTGATAGTAAAAGTTTTTACAAATATATAAAACGGAAAAGAATGGCTAAAGTAAATGTTGGTCCCTTCGAAGATGAGAAGGGGGATTTAATAATGGGAAACGAAGAAATGGCCGAGGCCTTAAACAAGTTTTTTGTGTCGGTCTTCACAGTGGAGGACACAAATAGCTTACCAATAATTGACGGTCATGGGACTGTAGGGGGTGAGGACCTTAAAACGATCACTATTACTAAAGAGGTAGTGCTGGGTAGGTTAATGGGACTCAAGGTAGACAAATACCCTGGTCCAGATGGAATGCATCCCAGGGTACTAAAAGAAACAGCAGAAGAAACAGCAAATGCATTAGTAGGTGCCAGCTGATTGGAAAACAGCTAATGTAACGCCACTGTTTAAAAAAGGAGGTAGACAAAAGGCAGGTAACTACAGGCCGGTTAGCTTAACATCCGTAGTTGGGAAAATGCTGGAATCTATCATTAAGGAAGAAATAGCAGGACACTTGGATAAGAATGGTTCAATTAAGCAGATGCAGCATGGATTCATGAAGGGAAAGTCATGTTTGACTAATTTACTGGAATTGTTTGAGGATATAACGAGTGCGGTTGACAGAGGGGAACCTGAGGATGTGGTGTATTTAGATTTCCAGAAGGCATTCGATAAGGTGCCTCACAAAAGATTGCTGCATAAGATAAAGGTACACGGAGTTGGGGGTAAAGTGTTAGCGTGGATTGAGGATTGGCTATCTAACAGAAAGCAGAGAGTCGGAATAAATGGGTGCTTTTCCGGTTGGCAATCAGTGACTAGTGGCGTGCCGCAGGGAACGGTGCTGGGGCCTCAACTATTTACCATATACATAGACGATCTGGAGGAGGGGACCGAGTGTAGGGTAACAAAGTTTGCGGATGACTCAAAGATGAGTGGGAAAGCAAATTGCGTGGAGGACACAGAGAGTCTACAGAGAGATTTGGATAGGCTAAGTGAGTGGGCAAGGATCTGGCAGATGGAGTATAACGTTGGTAAGTGTGAGGTTATCCACTTTGGAAGGAATAATAGTAAAATGGACTATTATTTAAACGGTGAAAAATTACAACATGCTACTGTGCAGAGGGACCTGGAGGTCCTTGTGCATGAATCACCAAAACTCAGTTTGCAGGTGCAGCAGGTAATCAAGAAGGCAAATGGAATGTTGGCCTTTATCGCGAGAGGGGTGGAGTATAAAAGCAGGGAGGTCATGCTGCAACTGTACAGGATACTGGTGAGGCCGCACCTAGAGTACTGTGTACAATTTTGGTCCCCTTATTTAAGAAAGGATATATTAGCTTTGAAGGGGGTACAGAGAAGGTTCACCAGGTTGATTCCAGAGATGAGGGGGTTAGCTTATGAGGAGAGATTGAGTAGACTGGGCCTGTACTCATTGGAGTTTAGAAGGTTGAGGGGAGATCTTATAGAGGCATATAAGATAATGAAGGGACTAGACAGGGTAGAAGCAGCGAGGTTATTTATACTTACAATGGAAACAAGAACAAGGGGGCATAGCCTCAAAATACGGGGGAGTCAATTTAGAACAGAGTTGAGGAGGAACTTCTTCTCCCAGAGGGTAGTGAATCTTTGGAATTCTCTGCCCAATGAAGCAGTAGAGGCTACCTCATTAAATGTGTTTAAGTCACAGATAGATAGATTTTTAACCATTAAGGGAATTAAGGGTTATGGGGAGCGGGTGGGTAAGTGGAACTGAACCCACTATCAGATCAGCCATGATCTTATTGAATGGCGGAGCAGGCTTGAGGGGCTAGATGGCCTACTCCTGCTCCTATTTCTTATGTTCTTATGTAACCCCAATACCCTTTGACTCCAGTTAGTAAAGAATATATCTACTTCTACTTTAAAAATATGAAATGACCCTGCCACTGCTGTTCTGCCTGTGTGGGGTTTACACATTCTCCCTGTGTCTGTGTGGGTTTCCTCCGGGTGCTCCAGTTTCCTCCCACAGTCCAAAGATGTGCAGGTTAGGTGGATTGGCCATGTTAAATTACACCTGTGTCCAAAGATGTGTCGGTTAAAGGGATTAGTGGAGTAAATATGTGGGGTTATGGGATTGGGCCTGAGTGGAATGCTCTGTCGGAGAGTCGGTGCAGATCCGATAGGCTGAATGGTCTCCTTCTGCGTTGTAGGGATTCTATAGCATAGACTCACAAACCCGGTCGCGATTCCAGTTTTTTGTCCTCCCGCTTACATTTCCTGGCCCGCTGCGCTAGAGGCTGGGGAAATTATACCCCTTACGTCCACTTCACAACTTACTTTCCTACCTACCTTTGTGTCATCAGCAAAATTAGAAACCGTGCAGTCCTTTTGTCCAAGTCATTGACATAAATTGTAAATGGTTGAGGTCCCAGCACTGATCCCTTTGGAACTCCCATTGTCAGATATTGCCAACCCGAAAATGACTCATTTATGCCTACTCTCTGTTTCCTGTTGGCTAACTAGTCCTCTACCCATGCTGATATGTTATCCCCGTAGGCATGACCTCTTATTTTGTGTTATAACCTTTGATGTGGACCTTGTGAAATACATTCTAGAAGTCTAAGTTGAGACATCCACTGAATCCATGTTGTTTCCTACTTCCTCAGAGAACTCAGTAGATTAATCAGGCATGATTTCCCTTTCACAAATCCATGTTGACTGGCTTGATAACATTGAGAGTTTCTAAGTACCCTGCCATAACATCCTTTTGAATATTTTCCAACGTTTTCCCGATGACAGATGCAAAGCTCACTGGCCTGTAGTTTTCTGCTTTTTATCTTCCCCCTTTTCTTGAATAGAGGGGTCACATTCACTATTTTCCAATCTGATGGGAGGAAATAATAACAAATGGGATTACTACCTCAATGGAAACAAAGTAAAACATGCTACCGTGCAAAGGGACCTGGGGGTCCTTGTGCATGAGACGCAAAAGCCCAGTCTGCAGGTACAACGGGTGATCAAGAAGGCAAATGGGATGTTGGCCTATATTGCGAGGGGGATAGAATATAAAAGCAGGGATGTCTTGATGCACCTGTACAGGGCATTGGTGAGGCCGGAGCTGGAATACTGTGTGCAGTATTGGTCCCCTTATATGAGGAAGGATATATTGGCATTGGAGGGAGTGCAGAGAAGGTTCACCAGGTTGACACCGGAGATGAGGGGTTTGGATTATGAGGAGAGGCTGAGGAGATTGGGTTTGTACTCGTTGGAGTTTAGAAGGATGAGGGGGGATCTTATGGAGACTTATAAGATAATGCGGGGGCTGGATAGGGTGGAGGCGGAGAGATTCTTTCCACTTAGTAAGGAAGTTAAAACTAGAGGACACAGCCTCAAAATAAAGGGGGGTCGGTTTAAGACAGAGTTGAGGAGGAACTTCTTCTCCCAGAGGGTGGTGAATCTCTGGAATTCTCTGCCCACTGAGGTGGTGGAGGCTACCTCGTTGAATATGTTTAAAGCGCGGATGGATGGATTCCTGATCGGTAAGGGAATTAAGGGTTATGGGGATCAGGCGGGTAAGTGGTACTGATCCACGTCAGATCAGCCATGATCTTATTGAATGGCGGGGCAGGCTCGAGGGGCTAGATGGCCTACTCCTGCTCCTATTTCTTATGTTCTTATGTTCTTATGTTCTGGAAAAAAACAGCCACTTCTTTTAAGACTCTGGGAAGAAGTCCATCAGGATCTGGAGAATCGTCAGCTTTTCGTTCCAATAATTTCCTCTGGTGATTGTAATTGTTTTCAGTTCCTCCCTCCCTTCCAGCTCCTGAATCACAATTATTTCTGGGATGTTATTTGTTTTTTCTACAATGAAGATATAATCAAAATATCTGTTTATCACATTTCCTTTTCATTATTAGTTCCCCAGATTCACTCTAGAGGGCCAACGCTCACTTTACTTACACTTTTCCTTTTTAAATATCTGGAAACATTCTTACTATCTGTTTTTTCTTCCAGCTAGCTTTCTCTGGTGCTTTAATTTCTCCCTCCTTAATGAGATTTCAGTAATTTTTTGCTGTTCTTTATATTCTGCCCAAATATCTGACCTGCCGTTCATTTCATAGCAACCCTACCGTCAGAAGGAGGCCATTCAGCCCATTGAGTCTGCACCAACTTTCTGACAGGGCATCCCATCCAGGTCCTATCCCCGTAACCCCATGTCTACCCCACTAATCCCCCTAACCTCCACATCCTGATACACTCAGGGGCAATTTAATATGGCCAATCCACCTAACCCGCACATCTTTGAACTGCGAGAGGAAACCGGAGCACTCGAAGAAACCCACACAGAGATGGGGAGTATGTGCAGACTCCATACAGACAATCACCCAAGGCCAGAATTGAACCTAGGTCCCTGGTGCTGTGAGGCAGTAGTGTTAACCACTGTGCCACCATACTGCCCTTTTTATAGTATTATATGTTTTTTTCATTCACTAACCTTTCACCCGCTCCTCCACATATGCCTATGAATATCTCGCCCACATGGTAGCTCAGGACCACCCTGGCAATTTCCATTGCTATTGCCTTCATGACAGTACTAATGGCAAACAGAGCCATTGCTCCTCCTGTGCCAGCTCTCTCCTGTGAATTCCCACATCTCCTGAAATAACAAAAGAGAGAGAGATAATAACCCTTTCCACAAGTGCCAGTGGCTCATTTAAATAAGAAGCTGCATGTAGCAGTCCTGCCGGATCCTCTGCAGCGCAGCGGCTCTGGGTGATTAACTAACCTGGGCACACATTTCTCCCATGTTAAAGAGCACCATGCACCCTCAAGCTGCTTAGCTGCTGCGTTTGCTGGTGACTGCAGACCCAGAGGACTGTCATCAGAGTCTCATACTGCACTCACCTTGCCACAATGAAGAAGGTCATTAAACTTCTGGTGACACTGCACCCATTTCATCTGCCAAGAACAGGCTTTGTTTGGCTTGGTGACCTTTCACCTCGGGAAACAGGACCTCGTGCCTCTCCCTCCCTCTCACTGTCTTCAAGTGAACCTCAAGGGTTGCATTTGTGAACTGTGGGGCAGCCTTAACTCAGGTATCAGGTCACTGCCGCACCTTCTTGGTGAACTTGGCTCCATAGAAAATCAAAATAACCGCCATGAGAATGGCCGTCATCATCCTCCATCCCATACTCACCGCTGCTAATTGACAACCAAACCCACCTTCCAGCCAATTAGAAACAAACATCATGGACTTCACCCCAACTCTTGCCCCGCACACAACTGCCCCCATCCCCCATAACCCTGTGTTCCAGGATTGGGAAGCAGAAATCATTCTGTGGTTGGGTTCCTGAACCTGAGGGCAAAACGCTGCCCAATGTTGTAGGTCAGAATTGGATAAAGTTAGAGATGTAACAGGGTTAAACAATTAAAGAGGCAGGCAAAAAGAGTGAAGGGTAAAAACCAAAAGGGAACGTCTGTGTTTGGATGGAAGGTAGAAGAGATTAAATGACAAAAAGGATGATGGGTTGCGAGGCCAAATGAGATCATGGACAAGGAAAGAAAAAGAACCTGGGTCTCGGTGAGGTGTGAATGGGAAAACCAGAATCATCATCATTCACTATCCTGACTTGGAAATACATTGCTGTTAATTCACTGTAACTGAGTGAAAATCTTAAAGCGCTTTACCTGACAGCATTGTAGGTGTACCTACACCACATGGACTCAAATGTTTCAAGAAGGCAGCTCACCACCATCTTCTCAAGAGTAATTAGGGATGAGGTATAAATGCTGGCCTCACCAGTAAATGAATGAATCTATAAAAAGTTATCAGCAGCTGCTGTTTGATAAAATGGGTGGTGATGTGATCTGAAATTGTCAAACTTCGTGGTAAGTCCAGAAGCCTGTAAAATGTTTGATCAAAACAGAGATGTTCTTCAAGATTGTGTTGAACTTTATATAACTGTGGCACAGGGTGACACGCTGGCACACTGCTGTCTCACAGCACCAGGGACCCAGATTCAATTCCAGTCGCAGGTCACTGTCTGTGTGGAGTTTGCACGTTCTCCCCGTGTCTGTGTGGGTTTTGTCCGGGTGCTCCAGTTTCCTCCCTCAGTCCAAAGATGTGCAGATTAGGTTGAATGGCCATGTTAAATTGACCCTAGTGTCGGGGGATTAGCAGAGCAAATGTGTGGAGTTACGAGAATAGGGCCTGGTTGGGGCTGTGGTCAGTACAGACTCGATGAGCTGAATGGCCTCCTTCTGTACTGAAGGGATTCTATGATTCTAACCAGTATAGCAGAAGAGGACAGAACAATCAAAGCAGAAATGGGGTGAAGAATTAAACTGCTGGATGATTGGAAGCTTCATGTACATGTTTGTGAACTGAGTGGAGATGTTCCACAAATCAATCAGCCAATTTTACTTTGGTCTCCCAAGTATAGAGGAGAGCAGAAAATAAGCAGTGAATGCAAGATACTAAATTGAGAGAGGTACAAAGTACATCTGGAAGGAGTGTTTGGGGCCTGGATAGTGAAAAGAGCAGGTGCTGCATGTCCCGTGCAAGCATGGGAGGGTGCTGTTGAAAGAGGAAGGTCTGTTGGGGGTGATTGAGAAGTGAACTCAATGTCATGGAGGAAATGGCCCCTTCAGAATGCTGAAAGAGGAAGGGAGGGTGGATGTGAGTCTAACTTTTCAACCAATGCTGCAGTCTCCTCCATCACCATTCCTGTCCATGTCTTGTTTCCACTGCTAGAGAGAGACAGCAGAATTTTGTGGTATGGAGGGATCTGGCTGTTTTTGGACATGAATCACAAAAGATCAGCATGCAGCTGCAGCAAGTTATTGGGAAGGCAAATGGAATGTTGGCCTTTCGTGCAAGGGGAATGACGTATAAAAGTAGTGATGTCTTGCTACTATTGTACAGGGCTTTGATGAGACCATACCTAGAGTAGTGTACAGTTTTGATCACCTTACTTAAGGAGGATATACTTGCATTGGAAGCAGTTCAGAGAAGGTTCACAAGGCTGATTCCTGAGATGAAGGGTTATCTTATGAAAAAAGATTGGGCAGGCTGGGCCTATACTTATTGGAATTTAGAAGAATGAGAGATGATCTCATTGAAACATATAAGATTCTGAGGGGGCTTCACTGGATCAATGCTGAGAGGATGTTTTCCCTTCATGAGGGAATCTAGAGAACACAGTTTAAAAATAAGAGGTGTCCCAGTTAAGGGATTTCTTCTCTGCGGGCTGTTATTCTCTGGAATTCTTTCCCACAGAGAGCAGTGGAGGCTGGATAATTGAACATATACAAGGGTGAATTGGACAGATTAATGATCTACAGAGAATCAAGGGTTATGGGGAGCAGGCAGAAGCATGGACTCACGGTTAAAACTGATCAGCCATGGTCTTATTGAATCAATGGGCTGAATGGCCTACTCCTGCTCTAATTTCTTGTCAACCACCAGAGATGGTATGCAGTTGGGAGAGAGTAGCCCTTGGAGTCATCAATGTTGACCCTGAATCCCATGAAGTTTCTCGGCATCATGTTCAACATGGGCAAGCTGCTTCTGCTGACTACCACATTCTACCTTCCTTCAGTTGATGAATCAATGCTCTTCCATGTTGAAAACCACTTGGATAAAGCACTGAGGGAGAAAGGGCACAGAATTTACTCCCAATGGGGGGTGGTTTCAATGTCCATCACCAAGAGTGGTTTTCTAGCCCCACTACTGACTCTGCTGGCAAAGTACTGAAGGACATATCTGCCAGACTGAGCTGTAATAGATGCTGAAAGAACTAACATGAAGGAAAATTATACTTGGCCTGTCACAGATACATCTATCAAAGAACAAAGAACAAAAAAAATTTCAGCACAGGAACAGGCCCTTCGGCCCTCCAAGCCTGCACCGACCATGCTGCCCGACTGAACTAAAACCCCCTACCCTTCCAGAGACCATATCCCTCTATTCCCATCCTATTCATGTATTTGTCAAGACGCCCCTTAAAAGTCACTACCATATCCGCTTCCACTACCTCCCCGGCAAAGAGTTCCAGGCACCCAGCACCCTCTGTGTAAAAAATCTGCCTCGTACATCTCCTTTAAACCCTGCCCCTCACACCTTAAACCTGTGCCCCCTAGTAATTGATCCTTCTACCCTGGGAAGAAGCTTCTGACTTTCCACTCTATCCATGCCTCTCATAATCTTGTAGACTTCTATCAGGTCGCCCCTCAACCTCTGTGAGAACAAACCAAGTTTCTCCAGCCTCTCCTCATAGTTAATGTCCTCCATACCAGGCAACATTCTGGTAAATCTTTTCTGTACCCTCTCCAAAGCCTCCACATCTTTCTGGTAGTGTGGCAACCAGAATTGAACACTATATTCAAAGTGTAAAATATGGCAGTATTGGCAGTATTGGCATCAGTGACCACTTCACTATCCTAAGTCCTGTCTTCACACTGGGGGTTCCCTCCACTGTGTTGTGTAGCACTAACGCCACACTAAATGAAATTGTCGGAACAGATCTAAAGCTCAAAACTGAGCATCTATGAGCTACTGTGGGCTATCAATTGTATTCAGCCACTCTCTGTAAGTTATA
Source organism: Mustelus asterias (assembly GCF_964213995.1). Lineage (NCBI taxonomy): Eukaryota > Metazoa > Chordata > Chondrichthyes > Carcharhiniformes > Triakidae > Mustelus > Mustelus asterias. The sequence continues at coordinate 81,602,101 of NC_135810.1, forward strand.
GCCCAGCATATGCATTGCCATCAGGTCAGGGGACTGACCCTGGTTCAATGAGGAGTACAGGACAGCATGGCAGGAACAGCACCAACTTCAAAATCAGGTGTCAACCTGATGAAGCTACAACATCAGACTAAATACTCATTAAAGAGGAGTAGCAGCATTTAATTGACAAAGTTAAACATGACCACAACCCACAGATCAAATCTCTGAAGACCTGCTCCATTCAGTCGTTAATGGTGGTAGGCAATTAAACAACTAACAAGAGGAGGAAGTTTCATCAATATTTCCGTCCTCATTGATGGAGAAGCCCCGGCAGTGAATGCAAATGACAAACTTGAAGTATTTGCAACAATCTTCAGCCGAAAGTGCCAAGTGGATGATCCATCTCGGCCTTCTCCTAAAATCCCGAGCATCACAGATGCCAACTTCAGCCAATTCAATTCACACCACGTGATATCAATAAATGGCATTGGACTAAACATGGACAAAGGAACTGAACTCCAAAACTGAGGTGAGAGTTACAGCCCTTGACATCAAAGCAGAATTTGACTGAGTCTAGTGTTATGTATGCCCTTATGGACTAAGGGTGCATAAAGAATTACGAGGCAGGCTTGGTAACTTGAACACTGGGAGTTCTTTATTTAAGGTATGCACTCATTCACAGTCAGGTCTAACACTGCCCAGCAGGACCTATTTGCCCAGGGGTCACCTGACCCGCACTCTTAAGGGGGCAGTCCGCAAACCAAACCCCATCATACAATAGATACACATATATCACATCTAGCACCAAGGAGCTCCAGTAAAGTTGAAATCAAGGGAAAAACAGGTTGGACTCACACCTCGCCCAGAAAATGGCTGTGACTGGTCTGTAACAATCATTTCAGCCCTAGAACATCACTCAAGGATACTGAAGGGCAGTGTCCTTGACCCAATCATCATTAGTTGCTTCATCAATGACCTTACTTCAATCATAAGTTCAGAATTAGGATTGTTCAATGATGGTTTCACAGTGTTCAATACCATTTTACAACCCCTGAGGTACTGAAGCTATCTGTGTATGTATGCAGCAACCTGAATAATATTTAGCCTCGTGATGATAAGTGGCAAGTAACAGCCACACCTCGCAATTGTCCAGCAATGACCATCTCTAACACAAGAGAGCCTAACCACTTCCCCACCATCAACATCTTGGTCATTGATCAGATACTAAACTGGACCAGCCAAACAAATACTGATTTGAACCAATATTGCTCTTCCTTCACTATCACTGGGGCAACATTGTGAACTCACTACCTAACAACACTGTGAGTGTACCTATAGCACGTGGCCTTCCGGGGTTAAGATGGGGGCTCACTACCACCTCTCTCTAGAATTAGGAATGGGCAATAAACATTGAACTTACCAGTAACATCCATAGCCCACAAACAGGAAATATACTCCCTTGAAATCAAAATGTTTATATCCCTACCCCCATCCAAATCCAAGATTTTAAACACATGAAACTTTCTATTAGAATTAATCTTATCAAATAGTGATAGATGAATAATAGATTGCCCAGTAAGTTTAACCAATTATTACAGATGAGGAAAACAGCAAATTTGAACCCCAGTCTGTGCTCAATTAGTTGATTTTAGTTGAGGCCACAGAAGAAGGAATGCAACTGGCCTTAACCCTCCCAGAGCTACTGCTCCTGATCGATATCCATTGATTCCTCTGGAAACGTCTGTTTGTGGATGTCAGCTGAGGGCAGCATCAGGCTCCACAGTGATCTATCCTTGCAGTTAATACTTACAGACTTGCACATGAAGAATGGACTCTTGAGCCAGATGCTGGAGGGAGCCTGACATCTCTAAAAGTACTCTTCAACAAAGAGTAACCTTTAACAGAACAGAAAATTCAGATGGATCTTTTTTGGTAAAAAGAAACAAAAGACCACTGGTCCTGACCAGCTGCTGTTTCACCGTCACCTTATTACAATTTATACTCAGCTGTTTATCCTGTAGGAGCATTGAAACAGGAGAGATCATCAACTGGGAATGAGCAATTTACTGTAATTTACCAGGAAATGTACTTCATGTAGAACAATTATATAGAATATGATCGAATAAGTCCACAAATGTTACCTCCCTGTATAAATCCTGGCGGTTTTATTGAAGTTGAAGTGCTATTGTGAATTCATCCATTGGGTTCCTGATGCTTCCACCTGCCCAGCAGTAAGAACAACAGGATACAGGTGTCTTCAGCATCGCTCCCTGCTGTGAACACTCTAAATTTGCCTCACAGTCATTGTTTTGTTTGTTCTGATTAAAACTTTGTGCTGGATGTTCTGGAACTCTCCATGTGGAGACATTTCAACAAAGCAAGCTGCAGTGCGCATAAACAGAGATTCCTCTCCTTTTGTGTTATTTAAAGGAATGATAAGGAGGAAGAATGCAGGAAGGCTATGTTAATTAGACACTCTTAGACAGACACTAACATCACCTGAGCCTGAGCAAGCTGTTTGTTATTAATACTCAAAATAAAAGTGGAACTTCTTTAATCTGGAAGCCCTTCCCACCTATTCACACCTGAGTAATGGGCAATGCATTTGTGAGACTACACAATTCATGCCACATACTGCAGATCTACAGATGTTTTTCACCAGGGCACGATATTGTCAGTGCCTGTGAAGGTTACCACTGAACTGTGCTTCAGGGTCATTTGGGTAACAATCAATTGGCTATAAACATTTGCTTTTTTTTTGCTTTGCAGTCCAATGTCATCTCTTCCACTTTGTCATCTGGCAGAATTTCCAAAGTGCAACATGTATCAGTTATATCCAGATGACTATGAATGTACTTTCCACAATGCTATCAACTTTTGAAACTAGAGTATTGTCCAGGTGGTTGATATGCTCATAACTTCATTTTCTCAGTATTGGGACAAACTTGCCAGCTGATAGGATGGTTAGTCCAATATAGCAGAAGGGCATTCTGTTGTGAAAGGTTTATTTTCTGGATTGATATGTTTTAGGGGTATAACATTTCGTTTGGGGATTACATTTTTAAAAGGTAAGGTAATGGAGACTGGTAAACAGACTTAAAGTAGTTGCAATTCAATGGATGGCCTATGCTGTGATATGATGACATGTACCTTTAAGGGAACATATCTTAAACTACTGTCAATCACTACTACCACTAACACAGGATATGATGTATTAGTCCTGTGACTTGTAGTCAGTCGTCAAGTAGCAGCAGAGGAGATTAATTGTTTCCCAGTGAATATTATCTGTATAAAGTCTTACCTTCAAATAAAGAATGCATGTTATTGCTTCGCCAATCCATGTGTACGATTAGTAAATTTGCATCAAGGAAGAAGAATGCAGCAGCCTGCTATGTTAATTGGATAAGGTCACAGTTGGAAGTGGGAAGTGCGTGGCCCCTTCTGAGTTTCTTGATAGAGATGAGATGTCTACAGTTTTCTTCATAGAGGGTTTGAATTGTCTCCTGGTTTTCTAAAGTAAAGAGAAAGTCTGGGAATGGGAGAAAATGAGTTTGAATCTCTATCTGGGACATGGGGGGGGGGGATATGTTGTCATGGTGATAAATTGAAATTAGGTAGTTTCCTTGATTTTGGGTATTATCTGTGTGCTCTTTTCACAGAAATAGGCAGTTGCAGTTGGAGCCTGGAAGCAGTTTTGGGACATGCACAGGGTTATCAGAAATCAAGGGTGATTTTTGATTTGGAATCTCCAAGCAATAAAGCAGTGACACCCTTATTTGAGCTAGGATGTGAGGCACATAAAGAGAGTTGGATGATCACCCAGTTGAACATTAGTGGAAGGATCTCAAGGAATCTCATACCTCAGGGAAGCATTGAAGGAAATCAAAGTGAATTCCTGGGAGCTGTGGCATATCTTGATTTGGTCCCAAAATAAGTGAAAAATCGCCAAAATCATATAAGCCATCAGGGAATTACAGGGTAGAGACATAAAGTGGAATGTAAAATGTTCTTTTGAGATTTTTGGGTTTAAAGAATAAGTGTTTACAAACTATTACATTCAACTTAGCAGTAATTGTTTTATTTAACACTTGCACAATAAAATATTTGGTTTAAAACATGAAATCTTGTGGTATAATTATTTCAGTTAATTACTGGGAGTTTGGACTTATTTTCACAATTGCTGGTCTCCATTGAGATCATAATAATTCCCACAACCCATACAATGAAGGAAAGCTATCCATACATGTGAGTGTCTCACTATGTGTCAACCAAGAAGTCAGAGCCAGAGAACCACTCAAAAGTCTGGAGCAGAGTTTGAGCCCTGACTCAATCAGGCAAGCTACTGTTAGACCAGAGACCATCAGGTTAGTAACCATAAATATCAAATAATGCATGCATATGTTTTTTATCCAGGAAGGTATTACAATTAAGAGGTTTATAAGATCATTATATTTTAGGATTTTGTAACTTTAAATTTAGCATAAATGAAGGTGGTCATGTGACCTGCTAAAGCCTGACTAACAGTAAGCCCGAGTGATTTGATTGTTAGAAATCAAAGGAAGACTTGTTTAATTGGGAAGAAGATGCAAGGTACTTTTGGTGGAGACAATGCAGCAATTTGAGATTACCATGAGTAGACAAGTCTCCTAAAATCACAGATGGGTGTTGGTGGTATTGCGTTGTAAACAGTTGTACTATAAACTATCCATTTACAATGCTTCTAAGATGAAAGTGAGTTGGGCCAAGGGAAGTCAATTAGCATTTCTTCCTGAATGCAAGGTTAATGTTTTCATGATGTCATAGAGAAGAGGGAGAAGAGAGCTATTTTTGTGATCAGGTTACAGGCTTCTCTACAAATCAATGGCTGGAATTTCCAGCCCGCCCCCAAGCCAGATTTTCCTGCTGCGGAGGTGGCGCACCATTGGATGCTGGCAGGACCTTCTGGTCCCACCACAGTCAATGGCAATTTGCATAGGTCGCCCATCCCGCTGCCAGGGAACCCGTGGTCGGGGTTGACTTCAAAATATCCTGACAGCGGAACGGCCAGAAAATCTCGCCCAATCAATATCTTAGACAGATGGTAGTCTCTGTGTAGTCAACCAAGAGAAAGATTGTTTGGTTTTGTTAGCTACCACAGCCAAATGCAGGACAGGGAGATCCTGCAGCTTCTAAGCTTACTGCGAGATTCACCCTGGCATGACCAGGGGAAGAAGAATCATTGGAACAGGCTTAACTGCTGGTGATAGATTTACAAAGCTCTCCAAAAGTTGAGGCTCGTACCTGGAGACACTCACTCAAAATCACATAGGGATGCAGAAACCCATAGGAAGCTGGTAGCAACTATGGATTGTCTGCTAACAGGACTATAATTTCATGGTGAATGTGGTGCGTGATAGGTATACAAGGAAACGTCACATTCTATAGTTTAAGGTATAACTTGCCTACAAAAAGAAAGTAGTGTTTAGACAATAATTTTTTTAAGTTATTTGTTACAGTAAAAGTTTTAAAATGTGACATCTTGACATGTAACCGGAATTCTACCGCCCCGCCCACCACGGGAATCGGAGCGGGTGAGGAGCAGGCAATGGGAAGGTCCATTGACCTCAGGCGGGATTTTCCGGTCTCGGGTTGAGTGAGGCCATAAAATCCTGCCCATAATGTCAGAAACCGCCCAGTCGGTGCTGTCAGGATGTCAAATAGCCACTCTATTTACTTGGATCACAGAGGTTAATTCCATTTATCACTCGTTAAAGAACATGTGTTCAAGAGAGGGCCAGCAGGAGCATTATTTAAAGGGCCAGGCATCCAACTTGTGGGTAAGGTAATATAGAATAACTTCTTCTGTTGCAAAATCTCTGCAAGTTCTATGAAATGTTTTTGCAGGTGCTGTGGTGAATTTGTGAGTTTGCTAGAGAGTGTTGCTATATCTTGATAGGGGTGGGGGGTTGGGAGAGGGAGTGTGGGGGGAGGAGCATGAGCACAATATTTGGTGACCTGTCCATACAAAGGCTGCAACAGTTATGGAGATCTATTGTTGCCGTGTCTCTAGCTCAGCAATGTGACGGAAATAAGACGGAGGTGACAGAGATGGCTATATTGGAACTGGATTCTGGTCACAGATAGTGATTGGAGGTTGGCTACTTCAGTATACATCCTCATCGGTGTTCTCCAGTATGCTGGCCCATTAAAGCCTTCATTTTAGTCCATTGTCACATACCTCATCTGTAACCTTATCCTCTGCTGAGCTATCGCACAAACTATACTTTACCCCCTGGGCTGGATGCAGCCCACTCATGCCTGGATGATTCACCATATGCAAACTCAAATTCTGTACTAACCTATGTGTGCAGTGATGGTATCTGAGCTGGTGCCTGCAAGTGTCAAGGGATGGGGCCACTTCATCAGTTACTCTCACTCTCTTCCTCTTTGGTGTCCTGTGGGTGGGCATGCAGGACTTCTTGGGATCTAAAAGCAGGAACTCAAAAGGGAAAGGCTAGGGTGAAATCAGGCAGGTGCGGCAGAAAGCAGAATGCTTACACCACCTGCAGCCTGCTCATTATCACTGATAACAGGATAAGGAGTTCTGAAGAATAGTCATAAGGACTCAAAACATTAGCTCTGTTTCTCTCTCTGCTGATGCTGCCAGACCTGCTGATGTTCTTCCAGCATTTCTGTTTTATTTCAGATTTTCACAGTTTTTCCTTTTATTATAAGGATGAGCTGGGAGTTGAGAAGCAGCAAAAGGCAAGAACACATCATGATCCTCAATGTTCTCAGCGACATCAGATGTCACAGGCTTTGTCACAGCTGCCCCATGATACAGAGAACCACACCCTCCATAGGACTCAGGAGATGGAGCCATCCTTGTTCCAGCTGTTTCTTCTCTGCTCCTTCTTGTTAGCCATTAGCTTGTCCTGAAAGACAGTGATTGTGTTGCACTGTGTTTGGGCAATGTACCTGCCATTGCTGATAAGCTGGCAGTATGTGGAAGAAACAAATGGATGTGAGGCCGGCATCATTGGAATGTGTGTGAAGGTGAGATGGAGTATTAAGCCAGGGCCCTAAGGGCAAGGGGGTGCTGATGGGTGAATTATGGGGGTAGGGTACATTGAAGAGTGTGAGTGGCTGGTGATGCAGTGAGTAGGAGACTTTATTTAAAGATGCATTCATTGATTTTGACCATTCTTGTAAGGAAATTACAATTCTCAAGACACTGCTGCCAGCTCCTTAAGGCCAAACTCCAGAAGTTGACCTCCTTAGCCACCTATTCCCATTCCCCTCAGAGGGTGGTCCACAAGGGCCTTCATGGCCTCCTTCCTCCTGCCCATAACTATGGCCTCCAACTCTGCAGCCATGAACCTTGTAACCTTCTCTCTGCCCCGGCGTTCCACTCTGTTTAGAATGGCATTCAGCTGCAGCGTTCTGTATATCAGTGTAACCTCCCTTAAGAGGGCAGACTGCTTTTAGGAACAGCTTACTGAACCATGTGTTCTCCGTGAATGCTGCTTGGCTCAGGAAGCACAGGCCCCACTCAGGCCAGCAATGCAATCAGGTAAATGAGGAATCATCGCCAAGTTTGTATGCCGCCTACCATCTGAGGCAACTGTCGAAAAATGCCCAAAAATGATGCAGACCAATTTTCAGCCCCAGGCACCTTGGTAGATGTGTGTTTCCTCTGGGTGCTCCGGTTTCCTCTCACAATCCAAAGATGTGCGGGTTAGGTGGATTGGCCATGCTAAATTGCCCCTTAGTGTCTGGGAGACTAGCTAGGATAAATGTATAGGCTTATGGGGATAGGATCTGGATGGGATTGTGGTTGGTGCATACTCGATGGGCCAAAGGACCTCCTTCTGCACTGCAGGATTCTATGATCTGATGGAACTCCACAGTATACTTCCAGCCAAAGTATCTAAATGTGCAATACATTCTTCTCAGCATTGCTCTTCAGAGACGATTCCCAATGCAAGTATCAAAGGAGGAAGTGGGTGGAACATAAGTCCAGCCGAGTGAACAGACACAAGAAACACAGAAATCCTTCACCACCAGCATCTACAAATTCCTCTCCAAGTCACCCATCATCCTGACATGGAAATATATCACCGTGCCTTCACTGTCAGTGCATGTCTCTGTGATATAAAAAAAGACTACCTAGAAATATTGAATTCCTCTCTCTTCCCTTCTTTAAATACTTCTCACTATAAGTTAAACAGATTCCAACACATCCTTCACCAAGCAACAGTCTCAGTAAAATGAAATTATCTTTTCCATAAAAACAATTAAAATTTGACCTTCGTAATGGATGTGAGAATTAGAAAACTTTCAATCTTGATTTGACGTTTAAATCTGGAAATGACTGTTAGCCGCTGCTGATAATGCAGGCAGGAAAATGTCACGCAAAAGTATTAATGTCTTTCATTTCCAGAAAGCCTCTCGCAATTGGAAATTATTGGCGTTGATGCTTTCGTGTGACGTTCCCCGGACTGTAGTACCAGCAGAGGACAGCAGTAATTTTTCCGAAAATCGGCAGAAACCCTGGAGAAATGGGGTGACTGGCACTTTTACTCCACTCTGCCAGGATTTTCACTGATCTTCCGTCAGAATCAGAGCGCGCGATCAGGAGATTGGGTGGACTGAGGAAGTTAGATCGATTAGGGAAGCCTCTCAAGGTTGAAGGGTGAGCAGCCAGAGCAGCAGCAGTTCAGGCTGCATTTCCGTGAGTGAAGAGCACTCCAGAAAAATAAAGAGGAACTTATCTTTTGGATCCTCTTTGGGCAGGTCACCAGCTGCTATTTGCTGAACTGGACACAGGGCACACTCTTGTTATCTGTCCTTTTAGCATCATAGGATATAATTTCTATTATAAATGCACCGACATCCTGACTCCTGGTTCCATTCTGACTTCTCAGTGATAGACTTTGATGAAGATTACTGCAATCACGGCAATGGTAGGAATAGTGCCTTTATTATTTGCAATGATTTCTAGTTGTTTTATGTTGGTTTAGCGTTTTCTTCAATGCTGTGCTAAATGGTTATAAATTATGGTTGTGGATCTCAAACTCTCATTTTATGACATCAGTAAGATAAAGAAGGACTTGTCCTTGTTGGATACCTTCAAAACTGTGCCTAAATTGTGGAGCTGCTCATTGATTCATAATGCAATGACCGGTGTGAGGGAAAAAGTATAACTCGCACTTAAACTGGAACCACTTCTCAAAGAAGAGGACTTCATCCTTTCAACGACACACGGAGGAGTCTCTTGCGGAGAGTGAGGTGAAGCACATGTATACTATCAGGAATGGTATAACACCAGATCATTATAAGGAACGCTTTGTTGAGATTGCAGGTGTCACAATTGCTTCACATCAATATTAGTACTAAAGTATGTACTACGAGCAACAAACTCTAAGATCAGTATTTTCACTACTTTCTCTCACTCCTATGACAAACACCCTCAAGTTTACGATGAATTGATTATTCCAGTTTTGGGAACGATCACTGTTTGAATGTGCTACAAAATCATCAGCCTAGACAAGTCTGTGTTCTACATAGCTAAAAGCTTATGGGAGTCAACTTTTTCAATAGGCTTGGATTCAAACTTGAAGACCCCAACATAGCACACATTACTGTGATTGATGGTGCAACTTATACACAACAGTATCCTTCCTTACTGATTTAATTTGGGGTGATTAAGGGGTGCAGTCATGCTCCTCACATCAACACATCGATTCCATCAGCTTTGCAAAATTTGAGACGGTTTCCAGTTGCAATCAGTGTCAGAGGAGCTGAACCAACATGCAGCACATGCTATCACTGAGTGAATTGACTCATCAGCTTGGATAGCGAACCTAGTCATTGCACAAAGCAAAGATGGTGAACTTAGACTATGTGCTGACCTTAAGGTGGTCAACCAAGTTGGTCCAGACACATAACCTACAGTTCAAGAAGTATGAACATAATTTCATGACTCTACAGTGTTCAAAAAGCTTGACATGCAATGGAGCTGTCTCCAGATATCTCTAGCAGAACAAAATCAATAACTTACAGCTTCCATTACTCATCAAGGTGTTTCAGTACCACACAATGCCCTATGGATTAAATTCAGCACCTAGTATTGCACAAGACCATTTCTTCAGTCTTGTCAGATGTTGAACTCAACCTTCTTGGTGACATTGTTGTCCATGGCAGAACAAAGCAGAACACAATCAATGACTCAAACAGCAAAATTTGATGCTTAACAAGAACAAATGTTCACAGCATCCGGGATTAATTTTCTAGGATGCAGAGTGACAGTAGCTGGAGTAAAACCTACAACAACATCAAAGCCATTCTTGTACTTTCGACACCACTGAATGTGAAAGAGCTAATGCTGTTCCTCAGTACGACCAATTTTTTTATCACAAATTCATTCCTAATCACTAAGCCTCTTCAGAAGCTACTGCACAAAGATGCAAAATGGGAATGGGCAATCACACAGCAGACAAAGTTAGATACATTAAAGGTGAAGGTAGCATCTCTGCCTGTTCTCATACATTTCCTCATGTGAATTAAAATGCATGTCACAACAGATGCGTCAGGAAATGCAATGGAAGCTATACTCTCACAGTACACTGAAGAAAGCAAACACGCCCGTTGTCAGAAACTAAACACAAATGCTCCACTGGAAAGTACTAGCCGGCATCTATGTTTCTGAACATTGGCACATGTACCTCTATGGTAGAAAGTTCACTTGCCACACCAGTCACCAAATGCTGACTACATTGTGAGCTACGTTAGGATCTGATCATCAACCTCTCCGCATCTACAGATGATCAAATCCTCTTCATTAGGACAACTTTGAGGTTGAATGCCTTGCAGGTTCACACAATCGAGTGGATAACATGTTTAGTTGTATTACTATCATCGTCAATGTTAATGATAGAGAAGCAGCTTGTGATATCAAAGACTATGTGATGGCAGTGATTTTGCAAGCGACTGTGAATTTTGTTACACAAGAGCAGTTGAAAGCAGAATCAATGTCAGCGTACTGCAGAAAGTAAGCCAGTCCCTAAAATCTGAGTAGCCTTATTAAATAGAGGGAAATTTGTCCTCTTCTAAGGAATACTCAATGAACTTGCAATGGTTAATAACAACAATATTGGTACTCAGGTGGCCATCTCGAAAGCCCTGCAGCAATGTATATTGCATCTTGCCAATGAAGGACATCCAGGTGGTGTTAAGATGAAGCAATGATTTTATCCATAGAATCCTGACAGTGCATAATGAGGCCATTTGGCCCATTGAGTCTGCACTGACTCTGACAGAGTACCTCACTCAGGCTCTTTCCCCCACCCTATTCCCGTAACCCCACACATTTATCGTGGCTAATCCATTTAACCTATACATCTTGAGACACTAAGGGGCAATTTAGCATGACCAACCCACCTAACTTGCACATCTTTGGACTGTGGGAGGAAACCGGAGCACCTGGAGGAAACCTGCGTATACAGGGGGAGAACGTGCAAACTCCATACAGTCACCCAAGGCCAGAATTGAAGCCGGGTCCCTGGCGCTGTGAGGCAGCAGTGCTAACCACTACCAAGCAGTCTAGTGTCCAAAAATAGATCGCTGGAGTTCATTAGAAACTGTGTAGATTGTACACTCTGTGAAAAATAGGACAAACCGTATCACACACCTCTACAACCAACTCCCTGTCCAACAAGACCATAGCATCAACTCTATGTTGAAATTTTTGGAGAGATGCAAGCAGCCCCTAGGAGTCAAAGAACAAAGAACAATACAGCACAGGAACAGGCCCTTCGGCCCTCCAAGCCCGTGCCGCTCCCTGGTCCAAACTAGACCATTCTTTTGTATCCCTCCATTCCCACTCCGTTCATATGGCTATCTAGTCAATGATTTTTACTTCATGATCTACATAGGAAATTGCTGGAAATTAATGCAACAAATTCCATAACCACTGCTTTGGTCACTGACATTTTAGATAAATTGTTTACAAAAGGGGGTTTGCTGATGGCTATCACTACAGACAATGGAGTGCGGTTTGTTTCCAGTCAGTTCACAGAGTTCCTAACAAAATACCATTCAGCACCATATGGTATCTTGTTGCAAACCACAATCGTGTGGCAGCATTGAACCATTCAACAGTGTGATAAAGGACAATCTGAAAGTCATTTGGCCAAGGTGAAAACATCTGAACAATCCTACTTCACGCATATCAACCCACCATACACTCTGACTGAAAAGACACTGGTTGAATTTATCTTAGGTCATAACCTGCATATGCTGCTTCAGCCATAACTTCCATTCAACAGAAATGTCAGATCGAAACAGAGAAACTTTCAAAGTGACAAGTTAAAGCAGAAGCACTAAAATAAAAGCAAAATATTGCAGGTGCTGGAATCTGAAACAAAAACAGAAAATGCCGGAAAATCTCAGCAGGTCTGACAGCATCTGTGGAGAGAGAATAGAGCCAATGTTTCGAGTCTGGGTGACCCTTTGTCAGAGCTGAGAACAAAGAAAATCAGACAAGATTTATACAGTGAGGGCGGGGGGCAGAAATTGGACAAAGGAAATGTAAATGGTGGGAATGAAGGCTGAGAAAGATGCTAAAAGTGTCCATTAAGTGAGTGGAGAGAGAATAGTGCCAATGGCTGGAATTTTACCGGCCCGCTTGCCACGGGAATCAGAGCAGGCAAGGGGCGGACAATGGGAAGGTCTGTTGTCTTCGGGTGGGATTTTACGGTTTTGGGACGAACAAGGCCTTAAAGCCCTGTGGAATGTTTCGAGTCTCGGTGACTCTTGTGGAGAGAGAATAGAGCCAATGTTTTGAGTCTGGATGACTCCTAAAGAGTGTAGATCTCAGTGTAATCAGCAGAAATCCTCCCATCTCAAAGATTTTTTCTGTACTTAGAGAAAATGGGCAAACTGAATTCTTAAAAAAACTAACTGGATGTGCATATGTTTGTTGTATAGGATGATTTCACTTCAAAAAATCTTCAATTTTACAAGAGGGAATAGATGTACTATTCAATTCATCTGGAATAGCCCTTCAAGTCCAACCTCAAAGCCACGTGTATGAAAGCTGAACTCATGGTGCAAACTTTAAGATCTACGATGCTTTATTGGGTCCACAATTGCGCTGATTTCTGTTCGTTTGACATGGGTCTTTGATTTGATTTGATTTATTATTGTCACATGTATTGGGATACAGTGAAAAGTATTGTTTCTTGTGCACTATACAGACAAAACATACCATTCATAGAGAAAGAAACGAGAGAGTACAGAATGTAGTGTTACAGTCATAGCTCAGGTGTAGAGGAAGATCAACTTAATGCGAGGTAGGTTCATTCAAAAGTCTGACAGCAGCAGGTCTTTATGTTTCTGCAAATGCCATTCTTAAAAAATATACAGGATGTGAGTTTTTTTTAAGAATCAGAATCCAAATCTTATGGAAGTTTTCCAGACATCGATCAGAATATAGTGCACCCCCAGTTACGGGTTCACATTTAAATCACTCACTCGCAGTTGGGTGTCTTCCTTGGTTCTGTTCCAGTGTACAATTACAACGCCACAGATAGCAAGCAAGCAAGATGCACGTGTTATGGCAAAGAACTTCCTAGGTTTTTAAAGAGTTAAATTGAAAATCAGGTGAATTATTGAGGGGACAGATTGTTGCCATTTTACTTGCAAATGCCTGCGTGGTGATTGGTGTGCAAGTCCCAGGCATTCCCTCCCTCAAAGAGGGGAGAAGGCATAGGTTCGGTTCTCACTCTGAAAACCAAGATGAGATGGCAACATAGTTAAATGAAGTATAGTAGAGAGCTAACACCAAGCCTGAGATCTGTTACCTGATTAGTGTGCAAAAGGGCGGGATACCTGCCTTTCGGGGAGAGATCTTTTCCGGGCACCGTGAAGAGATAACGTACCCTGAGATCCAGATCCCGAACGTTCAACTTTACTGGGGTCACAAGGTGGGAGCTCAGGGATCGGCTCTGGTTATTCACCCCGCCTGACAGCCCTTTCCATTGACTCCAACGGGAATTGAGATTTTTTCCCCCGCTCGTTAATGCCCCGCTCAAGTTAAAATACCCATTCAGAGGCCCCAGAACATCCCATTCTGATGCAGAAACAGAAAAAGCTGGAGTAACACAGCAGGTCTCCCTGTATCTGCAATATCAGAGTCTGTAATCATTCATTCACACGGTCCTGAACAGAAATATTAACCTGTCTCTTCTCTTTCTAGATGCTGACAGACTTGTGCAATCCCAGCCTCTTGTGTTGTTCCAGTATTTATTGGAGGTTCCCCGCCTGTTGGCACGGTTCTGTATTGAGGTGGTCACATGGATTTCATTCTTCATCTTTGCCAAGTGTTATTTCAATGGTCAGCTCCGGATTACATGTTCACCAGACAAACTGGAGTTTCTGCAATTCGTGTGACGAGCAGCACACGATATATATAGTTCTTGCCTCACTTAAATGGACTCTAGGAAAATTTAAGACACACATAGTGAATGATACCACGACAAGAGCTATGGCTGGAGTTATCAAGAACTCCAAAAATGCCAAATAGCTATGTATCATTCGTGACATCTCTTTACATCTGAAAGTATCACACCATGTAAAACCCACTGCCCCACAATGAAAGGACAGGGGCTGGAAATAAGGAATTCTGGACTGAGCGAAGTACAAAGCCAGTGCAGCACGTGCCTTCTAATGAACTGCACCCAATCGCATCCAACCCCCATCTCTGAAACAAGGTGAATATTGACAAGGTTTGCAAGAAATGAGGAAAGCTCTGATATTTATTTCTACTCTTTGAAAGTAGCTGAGCAAATATTCAGGGTCAATCCCGCTGTCCCAGAAGGGAATGGTACTCTGAGGGAACACTTCACAGTAAAACACGCAGTGGCTTTGCGTCCATCAGCAGCAGCTGGCAAGGAATCCCAGGTTGGCACACCCATTGGCGTGGAGATGCCGGCGTTGGATTGGGGTAAACACGTGTCTACACCCATTGGCCCCAGGGGATGTGCTTCCTCTGAGAGTCGCTGCCACTGCACCCCCCCCCCCTCCCCCAGTGCCTTGGCCAACATTCACCCCATCCACCAGCAGCTTTGAAGAAAGCCATGATGCGGAGATTCCGCTGTTGGGGCTGAGGGTGGACAGGATGAGGTGTCGTGTGACCTCCCTCTCATTGAAGAAAGCAGATTAGCTTGGTCCCTATCGCATTGCAACTTGGTGGGGGTGCGGGGAGAGGGGGGGGGGGGGAACCTGGCTGCGGATTGGCTGCACATGCTCATCTTTAGTACCTCCACTTGGGAAAGTATTTCATTGGGCCGCGAAGCACTTTGCAAGTGCTGAGATCGCGAAAGGCGCTATATAAATGCAAGTTACATCTTCAGTGAAAAGGGGGATAATCAAATAAAGCACTCAATAGGAGCAGATTGTTGGACTTACGGGGTTCAAACCCTAAAGTGCAGACATGGTTATGTGTAAATGTGTACAAACACATTCACAAGCGCGCATACACACTCCAGCACACACACACAGGCTCACATATAGATAGATATAGTGGCGTTCGCGGAAGATGGATAGGTGCAAATATTGGACTAAATAGCCGTCACGTGAAAACTCACGTTAAATAATTTCCCGGGGATCCACCCGCATTGTGCGTTCTTTAGCTGAGAACATGAGAAGCGATCAGTCTTAAAGCGATCATTGGTTCCAGGGTGAGAATGGTCCCATGCTGCTTCATAAAGCCTGCGATCATCTCTGGTCAATAGGGCTGAATGAGAGTGCCGGAGATAGATAGCGCATGTCTCATCCCCCCTGTCAGCCACTAGACGCTCCCAACACCACCATCTTGCATGTGCACCGATCCCAGCGCCACAACATTCAGCTGGACACACTCGCTGCGACTGCGGAAAAAAATGCCCAGGGTGGATTGTTAGGAGGAGACCGCGCTCCGTGTCCCCCCCTCCCCTCCTGTGTTACCATTCTCGATGCCTCTCCATCACATCTAAACAGGAGAAGATGAAGCGGATCGGCAGACAAATTGTCTTGCTTTGCTCTGGCTTTTTGGGGCTTGCGCTGGGAGCCTTTCCCACCAGTGTACAGATAGGTAAGACCATTAAACCTTCCACACACACACAAAAACAAACAAAAGTATTTCTCGCACAATGTAAATTTGTTGTAACGATTTGTCAGTGTTCCCGTGTATCCTCGGCTGGTGCATTTTGACAATACGATAGCTAGCATCTCTCTCCCTCTCGCTCAAGAATTTACGATTAGGCATAAATGTGTGTGTGTGTGTTTGGGAAACGCGGGAGTTCGTTATTCGGGAAGGGTAGACTTATGGAACACGTTTCTGGTGTTTGGAGGGAGTACTTGGTGCATTTTGTATTGTGTTGGAACACTGCAGCAGTTGTGCTGGCGATGAGCTTGGTAATGGGATGCTGGTGGTTCCTTCGTCCTGATGTTGCTGCTAGCCAGCTGCTGAAGGAAAAAAAAGTTCACCATCTCAGTGTATATTTTGCTTTCATTTCGTTGGTATTGTGTGCTGTAGTTTATAGAAAACACGTTAGATCAGTGTAGCATTGCATCAGAGCCCGGCTAATGAGATCTCTTACCTGTTTCTGTGTGTGTGTGTGTGTGATATATATGTGGTCATTATAATGATATTGGTTAAGTGAGGGGAGTTGACATTATATGTTTTCTGCACACAAACAAGTTCTGGAGAAAGGCCATTCTGTAACATTGAAGAGTCTTAAAATGTAAGCCGAGTTATGCCGCTGTAAAGTTAGTTATTAAATCTGTGCCGCTATCTATCTGTGTGTTTTATGAGGTTCTGCCTATATCTGCTGTTTACCAGTGTGTGGAATGATGTGTGGCATCGAATGTCATTTCCCAAGGCCGTGTTAATGAGATGCTCCGGGCTTTCTGACTGCACTGCAAAATGACCCGTGCTCAAAAAGTTGATATTAAATGTGTGATCAGTCTTTTTTTTCGGCGGTAGCCGCGTTCAATTTCGAAGTGTTATTAGAATTTCTTGATGACTGTGGAAGTTTCCTATAGATTCAAATGGTGCCTTTTCTGCCCCCACCCCCACCCCCCTCCCCTCCTCCCCGCGGGCTGTTAGCGAGTAATCGATTTGTCCATCCTGTCTTCAATGCCAGGGGCCAATGCTGACGTTATTTAAGCTGTAAACATTTTGGTGAGGGGAAGAGTGTGTGTGTGTGTGGGGGGGGGGGGGGGGGAGGGGGGGGGGCAGAGGCAGAGTGAAGGAGAGGGGCAGAGTGAGGGAGAGGGGGAGAGACGGGGTTGGGGAGGGTGAGAGTTGATGGAGGGGAGAGAGAGGGGAGGGGAAAAGAGAAGGGGAGGGGAGTGTGAGGGGAAGAATGTGGGAGGGGAGAGTGAGGGGGAGGGGAAGGTGGGGGAGAGTGAGGGGGAGGGGAGGGTGGGGGAGAGTGAGGGGGAGGGGAGGGTGGGGGAGAGTGAGGGGAAGAATGAGGGGGAGGGGGGTGTGGGGGGAGAGTGGGGGGTGGGGAGAGTGAGGGAGTTGGGGAGGAGAAGAATTTGGGAGGGGGAGAGTGTGTGTGTGGGGGGGGGGGGCGGGGGGGAGGGGGGGAGAGTGTGATGGTTTTGTGTAAGAGTTTTGGGTACTTCTTTCAGATGGAGAGCTCTTACAGACCACAACATTGCATCAGTACAGGTGACTATAGCCTAAATGATGAAATATTCTCTGGCACAAAAATACGGCATTTTAAAAGTGGATCCTCACTCTTCCCTGTTTGGATTGGCTGAGTGTAGGATTTAGTAAGGTTGATAATGCCTTCAAACCTTTCCGAGTTCACTCAAACTGCAACCAACTTGCTTCTCCCACACCCCCCCTCCCCCCACCCCTCTTCACCGTTCATCCAATATTGCTCATTGTAAAAAAAGAGGTGCTTTGCTTTGGTATTTTTACCTAAAGGTTATTGCTGTAACGACATGATTGGCTTTCCAGTGCATTGAACCGGGTTTGGGTAGCGCAGAGATTGCTAATGGGTTGCTGTGAAACTGATTGTACCTCCCTTTGCTTCTTTTTTTTGTTGTTGTTGTTGCAGGGGGACTCTTCATGAGGTATTCTGATCAGGAATACAGTGCGTTTCGCTTTGCAATCTATCTTCACAACACTAACCCCAACACGACTGAAGCACCTTTCAATTTGGTTCCTCATGTGGACAACATTGAAACGGCCAACAGCTTCGCTGTAACAAATGCCTGTAAGTAGAAACCGCTTTGAACCGTTTATCGAGTAGGATCGATTGCCACAGGAAAACTCAAGACTGCGGCGAGTGGCCTTTTTAAAAAAAAATTACTGAAGGCTTCCTGTTCTGAGCACGTGACCGAAAGGAGTAATTAATACTTGCAGTCACCAAAAATTGCTTTTTAAACCAGATGCACTAAATGCTTCTGCGGGTGGTGCAGCCAGCGAGTTGGAGAATTTCTTTATTTTTCTTGTAAGCTATTTCCAGACCCGGGGGGGTGGGGGAGAAAACACAGTTTGGCTGAATCATTACATTTCATGATGCTCTCACCGCTTTTCGCTGCTGTAAGGAAAATAAATAAAGGAACCCCCCCCCCCCGAAACTGACCTCTAAATGTTTTGTAATCAGCCAATGTAGTTTCTGTTGTTAAAATAAGCTGGCGCCCCTTCCCCCATTTGAGATTAAAAATAGAAACATCCATTTAGATTAATAAATAATGGAAATATCTCACATCGCAGCTGGATTTTTAAACGTCAACTAAAGACCATTCCACTGCCATTGTCAGGGTTAAGTTGCCTGTTTTCCTGGGTTGCTTAAACCACAATCCCCATACCAGGCATCATGATGGCTTGTTTGGTTGGCAGTGCCTGAAGTTGAGTTAATAACTGGGATAGGAGCACTTGCAGAATGCAGGGCTTCACCAGAACTGGCGGGACGTCACAAAACAGCGAGGTCTCCACAGCAAATTATCAACAAATGTAAATTATTTGCTAAATTTCTCTCCTTCAGTGGTTTTGTCATAATGATGAATTTTCTGCCTCAGTTATGATGAGTGTAAAGACAAAAACCACAGCAGTTAAACACCCAGGAGTATTTTTTTACAAAAGCTTATCCCAAGGGAATCAGAGTCCAGCTAATAGAATGAAGGGAAAGGTTATTCCCGTGCATGCATTAAAATGAAGATTGTATAATTTGTAATGAATATGCCTAATTTTAATTACATTACAACCTTAAAGGTACACGTCCTGTCCTTCACTCATTTTGATGTGTTACATTTTGAACTAACAATAACCTTCATTTGCACAATGTGTTTAGAAGAGCAAAACAATCCCGGGGGTGCTTCATAAGGGGTAAAGGAAATGATAGAATCTGAGCCAAGGAAGACTTGGTCAGAGGTGACTTAAGGAAGGTCTCAAAGGAGGAGTGGAAAGTTTATTTATTAGTGTCACAAGTAGGCTTACATCAACATTGCAATGAAGTTACTGTGAAAATCCCCAAGTCGCCACACTCTGGCTCCTGTTCAGATACACTGAGTAAGGATTCAGCATGGCCAATGCACCTAACCAGTACGTCTTTCAGGCTGTGGGAGGAAACCGGAGGAAACCCTCGCAAACACGGGGAGAACGTGCAGACTGTGCACAGACGGTGACTCAAGCCGGGAATCAAATCCGGGTCCCTGGTGCTGTGGAAAAGGGAAGAGGCAGAGAAGATTGTAGAGGAGTTTCCAGTACATGCGGCCTGGGTAGCTGAAGGTACCACAACCAAGCAAAAGCAAATGCAAAAGAGGTGAGAGTCAGATGCTCACAGAGACCCTGGGCTGTTTGGGTTTCAGCACCGCATGAGGTTATTCACATTGGGATTTTAAATGTGAGGATTAGAATTTTAAGATTGCAGTACAGGGGGATCAGAAGCCAATATGGGCAATGGAGAGCAAGTGGGTAGGCTTGTCTTGGTGTGACATGGGACATGAGGTTACAAACAGTCTGGCTCAGTCTGAGGCAGTTATCTATGGAAGACGATCGAGTCATTGATAGGAAAACAGAGTTTGTGGTGGTGACCATTATCATTGGCTCCAGCATTTTAGTGGAAGGAGAAATGATGGCTCACCGATCTGAATGTTGAAGAAGTAGTCTGACAAGATTGGAGGTGTTGAAAGTGATGTTGGTGGGACAGGTTTGGATTTCATCAGCATACACGTGCAACTGACCCACGTCTGCACATAATGACACAAAGGGACAGTATTTGAATGAGGTGAGAGGATTAAATGCAGGACTCCTGAAGTAATAGAGAAGGAATGGGAGAAAAAGCCCTCCTCGAGATGCTCCAGCTATGATAAGATAGGTAACAATGGGACCAAGCAACCAGGATAACAGAGTGAGGTGTTGGAGGAGGATGAAGTGGTTAACTGGGTTAAAGAAAGCAGAGAGAGAGCAAAAAAAAAATGCATGGCGCTCAGAATTGTCATTTGTCAATTCGTCTGGTGTTTGGAATAATCTGTTGGGCATTTTGAGATGAATTAATTAACTTTGTAAAATGAACAGTTATAAGGAATAGAGATTTTCTATCTGAATTCTGATAAATAATCCAATATGCGTGGCATTGTCACATTTTGAAATGTGGGTACTGCATAATGCAACAGTGATGATGACAAGAAAAGTGTGCCTGGTGCCCCTTTGCAGATGAATTGATAAATACAGCCATATGTTCTGTAAAATGGAATTCAGATTAAAGAATAGTTTCTTAGCTCCCCACTGACTGAAGTTTCATTTCCCATTGGAGGCATGAAGATTCAAAACTTGGTATCAGAGAATAGTATGCTGACATATTGCCACCTTTGTGCTATTTTCAATCCATGGTGAGTGGGGAGAGGTGTTGACAAACAGCGGGTAGTCTATGAAGACTATTATATGGCCTCTTAAGACCACTGAGCATGCAGGTCCTCCACTGAGGCCAGAACACAGCCAAGGGATAGAGATGACTTCTTGATGGCAGGCAGGAGTGGAGGGTGTGCCAATGCTCCATCTGTGAGGAAACTCCCTCTCTCCATCCTACACCAGTCATGGCCATCAGACCACAGCTGTGGCTACTTGCCATCCAGTGGTGGGTTTGACCCTCTAAGATGAGGCCTGGCAGTTATAGTCTTTCTCAGCTGAAATGTTTAAAAACTTCTCTTCAGAAGAAGCATCAATTGTAGACCATAAGACCCTAAGATATAGGAGCAGAGTCAGGCCATTCGGCCCATTGAGGCTGCTCCACCATTCAATCATGGCTGATCAGTTTCTCAATCCCATTCTCCTGCCTTTTCCGCGTAACCTTTAATCCCCTTACCAATCAAGAACCTGTCTATCTCTGTCTTAAACACACTCAATGACTTAGCCTCCACAGCCTTCTGTGGCAATGAATTCCATAGATTCACCACCCTCTCGTTAAACAAATTGTGCTGTGCCTTCTCTCTCTCTTACCTGCATCAGCAGTTCCCACCTCAGGCAGTGGAGGGATGTGGGCTGGCCTCTGATTGACTCCCCAGCCTCGTGTATTTGTTCTCCATCCTCAATTGGATGGCAAACCCACTGCCTGACCTCTAATTGGCTGCCTCTGTTGAAATTGCATTGAGCATCTGACACTGACAGGGTCAGGATCTGGAACTTCACCTGACTGCGGGGTCCCAATTCCACAAACAAAAATCCAGCCCCTCACCTTTCAGTAAGCAACTCAATCAGCCACACTCAGGACGATCCCAGCTTTGATTCCTATTTTGTGATGAAGTTGGCTGATATAAGCTGGGCTGCTGGGTTGAAACCTACTGATGGCCTCCACACCCCATGTTCAGGAAGAGAACATCAGCCAGAACTCCTGCAGAACCTCTTGCCATGTGTATAATGTCAGATGACAGGTTTATGATACTCTTCATAGTTGAGCTGCTTGTGATAATCTCTATCAAGGCTCCTACATGAATAGTGGCATATGGACAAGTGTACTGGAGAGTGATCAATGAATTCAGATAGTTTTCAAGGCCTACAATGAGGGCATAGAAATTGGTAAGAAAAAAATAAAATAAAGAATATTCTTTGTTTTGAGTTTCACTGCAGATCCATTTATGAGCGATTCGTAAGTAACACTTGGGCTATGAATGTATAGTGTTTTCTGAAACTGTCCTCTTCAATGTACCTTCAAATTCATCCTTAACTGCAATGCAGATTTATTTACATCAACCTCCAGCAAAAGCATCAAGTATTATAGATTTTCCTTAAACCATCCCTCTCCAACCAAACTTTCAGTCATCTGCCCTCATATCTCATTATGGGGTTTGGTTTTATAACAATCGTGTGAAGCACCTTTTGCTGATTTAAAATACTGCATCATTTGAAGTTGTTGTTGCAAGAAGAGATGGAAAAACACACAAAAATGCACAGCAATGTATTTACATTGTTCCTGAGAAGAATCTCCTGTAATTTCCTGGTACTTACAGAAAAAGAACTTTCAAGGGGTGCCTGCCTTGGAGATATTAGGCATTATCTGGAATTCTTGCTTGTCAGTTTAAACTATCAAATAAATAAGCATTTAAAACTGATGTGGCAGTGTTTGGGATGTTAGCTCTCAGCCTTTTCATCAACTCTTTATAAAGCAGCATTAGAAGTTCTCAGCCACAGCAGCTGGGTGGGCATTTAGATGAATCCAATTGGATCTAAACTGGCCCAATGGAGCTCTCATATTTGACATCTTGATGGAGTGGCAGGAATCATTCCTTTTCTTTCAGTGCAAAAAACCAATTAGCCTCTGATGCAATTGAAAGAGATCAACTCTTCTTGATTTGTGTTTGTCAATGTTTGAGAACCTGGCCCTGTAGACCTGTCCCTGCATCTGGGTGCTAACAAAGCTATGTATTGGCACGAGCACAGTCAAAGTTTTTGCTTCTTCTGTGCATGTGCATTGCCATGAACAACAAATACAACAACAGGACAAATACATATTGAAATACGAAAATACAGGAACAAACAGGCGAACATGTGACCATCATGTGCAAATAAAACAATTGCAAAGGGAGAATACCTATGTAAATTAGACAGTGGACTCATAATTACATTTAAGAAAATAGTCAGCTGTTTAGCCTCCACCTTGTAATCCAGCATTGTCCAATAGAAATTGCTGATTGGTCGCAAGTGTGGCATTGCAAACCATTTTATCTATTGTGTCGCCCTTTGTATAGTTAAATTTCAATCAACTTATTAAAAATTACTCATAAGGACCTTACTCATAAAGGACGGCATGGTGTTACAGTGGTTAGCACTGCTGCCTCACAGCACCAGGGACTCGGGTTCAGTTCCGGCCTCGGGTTACTGTCTGTGTGAAGTTTGCACATTCTCCCTGTGTCTGCGTGGGTTTCCTCGGGGTGCTCCGGTTTCCTCCCACAGTCCAGAGATATGCGGGTTAGGTTGATTGGCCATGTTAAATTGACCCTAGAATCAGGGGATTAACAGGGTAAATATGTGGGGTTACAGGAATAGGGCTGGTTGGGATTATGGCTGGTGCAGACTCAATGGGCCAAATGGTCTCCTTCTGCACTATAGGGATTCTATGATTCTATGACCTCAGAATGAACACATGCTATTCAGGATTATTCTGCACCTAACTGTCTTGGAGCCTCTTGGTCATTTGATTACTAATGTCACTCTTTCATCATTAATATCCTCATGATCTCATTAGCATATCCATAAACCCATTATGCTGCACTAATCAACAATGAAATTAGTCATATTTGGATTCCCAATTAGCTGCATGTGAATCGTGTCTAATGTATTGGACAACACAGCATTAATCTTTCAACTTTGGACTTCCCACCACATCATAATCAGCAGAAGAGCCTTTAGATGTGTCAACTGTCCTCTCTGGAATTCACTCCCTATATCTCTCTGCCTTCTCTCCTGCACCTCCCGAATCTTTCAAAATCTTCGTTGTAGTCTTTACTGCTGCTCAGCATCTTCTATATGAAGTACTTTGGATGCAATATAAATCCAAGTTTTTATAGAAAACGTAGCAGTGTGTTACCACAAAACCTGAGATAGGTGTTGATAGATATGAGAAAAAAAATTAACACAGATGACATGTCTGTGCAAAATCATAACAGGACTTCAAACCATTTAGGGGCATAACATTCACAATCTTAGGAGATATCTCCACCACAGAACTGTATATATACAGCACATTAAGGCAAATAGAATGTACATATGTATGAAAATAGACAGTAATCTCCACTGAAGCACAATTAAACCCAATAAGGAATTCAAGAGAAACCTCTATGGTTAGAAAGTGGTTAGAATCTGGAACATACAACCACATAGAGCAGCTGTTCTGGGATGTGAGTCTTACTAACAAGGTTGCATTTATTGCTCATCCTTCAATGTTGCAGAGAAGGTGGTAGTGAGCAGTCTTCACATCACAATCAGTGGGCTATTGGCTGAGACAATTCCAGGATTTTGACCCAGCAATGATGGTTCCAAGTCACGGTAGTGTGTGAATTGGAGGGGAACTTGCAGGAGGCATGTTCCCATGTGCTTGCTACCCTTATTTTTCTATCTGGTGAAGGTTGTAGGTTTAGAAGGCATTGTCGAAGAAACCTTAGCAAGTTGCGGCAATGCATCTTGTGGATAATGCAAATTGTAGTCCTGGTGCACCAGCCGTAGAGGGAGTTAAAGGTGACAGATGGAGTGCCAATTAAGTCGAACACTGCTGTTCCTGCCAGCAGGATCTTCTGGTACCGCTAATGGTGCACACTTGCTGTGGGACTCCTGGCATGTGGGGTGCAGTCAATGGGAAATCCTATCGACAGCAACGCGCCACCTCCTGCCGTGAGAAACAAACTGCAGGGAGACCAGAAAATTCCACCCTTAGTCTTGAATAGTTTCAAGCTTTTGGCATATTGCTGGAGCTGTGTTCACCCAGGCAAGTGGAAAGTATTCCATTGTAGAGGATGGAAAAGCTTTAGGGAATTAGGAGGTGAGTAATCACTGCAAAATACCCAATCTTTGACCTGTTCTTGCAGCCACAGTGTTCACATGCCTGACCCAATTAAGTTTATAGTCAATGGTGACCTTCAATGATGGGGGATTCAATGTTGGCCTCCCGGTGAACTGTGAAAGGCAAGTGATTAAATTCTCTCTTGATGGTAATTGCCATGCACTTGTGTGGCACAAATCTCATTGGCTACTTATCAGTCCAAGCTTGAATTTGTCCAGATATTGGCCGGAATTCTATGACCTTGCCTGCAACTGGGATTCTTCAGTCCTGCTGCAGTGAATGGAGATTTGGCTGTGTGTCAAATTCTCCGTTCTCGCTGGCAGCGATGACAGGGTGAATGAAATCGGAGAATCCCAGCCATTGTTGCGTGCAGCCACAGACTGCTTCATTATCTGAGGAGTTATGAACACAATTGAACTTTATGGAGAAACTAGATAAACTCAAGAGACAGAGAGAGAGTGCAGGCTACACTGACACAGTTAGATGTAATGGGATGGGAGGAGGGTGATATGGAACATTAAAATCAGAGGAGACAAGTTGGGCCAAATGGCCTTTTTCTGCGCTGTAAATTTTGTGTAATTCTATGAACATACGCTATTCAATGTTTGGCCATGTGTACATGATCGAGAGAAAATAACGGATACTTGTATTGCAGTGTAAAATTGATTTTACCAGTGTGCCTGTTTTTAACTTTGTCCTTTGTGAAATCTGGAAGCACTCAAGTCAGTTAGTTCCATTAAGTGACTGTTGCATTTTCCAAAAATATTGCAAAGCTAATGTAAACCAGCTGACAATGCAATGAACATAATACTTGTCCCTTAAGCCAAAGCTGACCAGAATCCTAAAAAAAGATCAATTGTCTGATGGCTGGAGGACACTAGCATTCATGTGATTGAATCTACTGCAATGACTTGCACTTCCAAAACCCGGGTATACCAATTACAGTCCAAATAAAGAATGAAGAAGACCATTTTGTCGCACTCTTATCAGGAACGAACATTAAACAAAACACACTGATTTTGTGGTGTAATCTTCAGTGTTCAGGGATCTCTGGTCTGGATGGCAATTGAGTTCCTTCATCGCATTCCCGGGGGTTCCATTTGGTCTGATTCCACTGCTCAATGCTTTAGCCATCAGGCGCATTTTAATGGCTAGTGAATCTGAAGGAGACTTTAGGATTACAGCAGTAGGAAGAGACCCAAAGACCCAGAGATGGTGAGCCTAAGAAAATCATTTCCAATCGATCCATGAGAGGTTTATATCTCTAATCTTCATGTTGTATAAGCAGTGACTTATCCTGTCTTTCCACCACATCTGGCATTTAATATAATCTGAAAGCGATACTGAATGATATGCATATCTGCATCCTGTTTGATTCCTTATCCCAGGTTTAATCAAAGTATTTTATTACCATTAACACTCCAATGGTTTTGCCTGTAATATCTTCAAAATGTCTTACATCTGGAGTTTTCAGTAATTCCAGGGGTCTTTTGGATTTGGTGAGACTTAAATGCCTAAAATTAGTTTGAATCATTTTATGATCCCTTGGCTGAATATGAGAATACTACAGTGACTTTTTTGTCCATAACAGCTGTCCATCACTGAGCAATAGCTTCATCCCTAAACTCTAGGTGATAAACTGTTACTGTTACAGTTAGATGGTATATGCAGAACATTGCATTTTCATTTGAGACAATGATAACATTTGGTAAACCCAGTGCCACAGCAAATTGTGCAGATAGCACACTGGTGTAGGAAGTATCGGTTCTTCCCAGTAACCATTTGCAATATTTGTAACACTTTAATGATAGGTGTAACAGCAAACTCTCATTGCAACATTATAATGATGCGCGCTCACAGAATTCTGAGGAACACAAAAGGTATTAATGAAAAATTGTAGAGGCTAACAGCCACAGCACCCCTCCCCCTTCACCCCCGAGTCTCTACATGCCTTCTACACGTATTCTACCTGACTTCTCCCCAAGGGAGGGCTCCACCCCCTGGGGTGATTACCAACTCTCGTCCCAATTGGTCCTTCAAGCCAGGTGACCCTCTTCTGCTGTGTTGCCCTTAAAGGGACAATCACCACAAATCACCACATCCCTCCCTCTTTAACACCTTTGTACAATCTTAAAAACCAAGTTACTCAAGCCCAAATTCTAACAAAACATGATACACATGTGTTGGACAATTATAAATCAAATCTTTGAGGGGTTTTTCTGGTTCTTGCAGAATGGTGTAATTCTGTAGTCTGAGATACTTCCACCGGAACAACAGTAACAGGAACTGCATTAACGGGTAGTTCTTCTGACATAGGCAGTTCATTACTACTAACTTCCATGGAGATATCAATTATGTCTATAACAGGTCGATTAGGTACTCAGGTACTTCGATGTTTACAGGCTGGAAAACATTTCTTGCTGGCAACACTGATTGCTGGAGTGTCCCTCTGCTCTTCCATTGATCCACATGTTTATGATTGATCCGTCCCTCCATTTCTACTGGGTATGACAGGAGTCCTGTCACAGAGGCAATAATTCCAGGGATTTAGTTTGATTCGCTACCAATGTTTCATATAGTGACACCATGTCATTGTACTTAATATGGATTTTTTTATTGGTGATGGCTCATTAATGAAATCTTGTGTATTTTTAAATATGAACACTTTTATTGGTAAGACTTTAACTATGTGCAGTTCCATATATGGTCTTCTATGGACCTGTTGCAAACAGGCTTGCTGCTTTTCCTTTACATGACCATTTCAGCAATCATGTTCTGGCACGTAATCTCAGTTTCCTTCTTTGACTGAATTGCTGGTCCTGCTGTCAATTTCAATGTTTTTACCTCTTCAGTTAATTTCCCATGCTCAAGCTTCCTTTCTTCAAGCTCTATTCTCCTGATTCAATTCTTCACTGGACTTGTTCTTATTCTCTAGTTGATTTTACATGAAGTTCAGTTTATTTTCCATTGTCTCACTAGCTTCTCCTTCAGAACTTGATTTTCTGAATTTGTTTTCAAGTTTACTGTCAGTCATTTCATCCTGTTGTTTTTATATCCTCTCTACAACTTCAATTATTTTTGCTGATACTCTTTTTGTTCAATAGCTCCTACTGTCTTGCGAAGTCTTCAATTTCTGTATTTCTTCCAAAGGAAATCAATCATATTCTTACTGGACAGCTACATTTCCCAAATGGAATCTTCATTTCTACTTGTCGTAACTTCAGCTAAACCCTTTTTGGCTTCACATGTTGGTCAGGTCTGTCTACAATGAAGTGTTGACTTGTTTCCATTCTGCAATTTTCTTGTTGTCCTCCATGTGGTCATTTTGTGCCTTTTGTTGCCCTTCTGGGGTCTTTTGTTCCCTCCTTCTTGGTCTTTCAGTACCCTAATTCAGGGTCCTTCTGGGGTCTTATGGTGCACTCCTTCCGGGGTCTTTCGGTGCCCTCTTTCTTGAGGTCTTCATTGCCTCCTCTAAAGTCTTCCTTGAGGCCTTCTCCAACTTTCCTGTCCATTGCCGTTTCATCTTTTTTGTAGTTTCTGCTTTAAGTACATTGCATTGTCACATTGAGCTTAGCTCAGTTGGCTGTATAGCTGGTTAGTGATGCTAAGTGGCTCCAACAGCGTGGGTTCAATTCCTGTACCAGCTGAGTTTGTTTATGAAGGCTTTCCTTGCCTGTGGTGTGGTGACTTCTGGTTAAACCACCACCAGTCAATTCACCCCTCAAAGGGAAGATGAGCTGTGGGACTATAGCAATTTTACCTCTTTATTACCACATTAAAAGTACTAGCTCTCTAAATGTATTACCACTTTAAGCCTGTGTTGTAATCACTTTCCCCCCACACAGGCTATCGTTGCTGAGATACAGTTGGCTTGCCTTTGCTGGTGTATTATTCAACAAATGTATCAATGCAGTGTCTTGCTTGGGCTGTTTCTATTTTTCTTACTCTTAAAGCTGCAACGCTGCTTCCTCGTGCCAGCCCATTTCTTTTTAGCTTTTGAACTTGTTTAACTGCAGCAACTCTTTGCCTTTTATCCAAATTCCTTCTTTTTCAATTTGAATATTAGCTTTTCTGGCTATGAGCTCCCTGGGGCAATTCTTCTTCTTCACTTAAAACACTGCTTTCTGAGTTCTCTTCTCTTTTAAAAAAAATACTTTGAAGCAGCTCTTTGTTTTTTTTTCTCAACCCAAGTTCTATTTTCCTTAAACTCAAAGCTACAGCTCCTGCTTCTAAGGGTTATTTTCTCTCACTTCTTTCTATACATTTCTAAACTTCTGACTTCACCGACAATTTCAGGTTTGCTCAGCATCTATCCCTCAGGGTCTGGCAACATCTCAAAATCTCAAAAGGGTCTGTTCACCCAAGGACGGGCATTTGGGTGAGGATTTCTTTGAATAAAACAGGATATTCACAGGTGTTGGGCCGCAGGCAGTGACATCAATAATCTATTTTACCCTCATTGCCAGGTAATGATGCACGCTCACAGACTTCTCAGAAACACAAAAAAATGTACTAAATAGGAAAAACTGTGCAGAGTCTAACAGCCCCCAATGCCCGGCTGTCCTAGAACAGCCCACCCAACTACCTCAGATGGAATGTCTTTTACATGCCATCTCCCTGACTCCTGCCCAAGTGAGGGCTCCACCCCCTGGGGTGATTACCCACTTTTGTCCCAATTGTTCCCTCAAGCCAGGTGACCCTCTTCTGCTGTGTTCCCCTTAAAGGGACAATCACCACAAGCATGCAGTTTAAAAGCCAGTCAAAATTGCCTCCAAAATAATGTGTTGTTATATAAGATGACTCTTCGCTGGCGCAAACATGCTGCAGAAATGGAGAATTATGTGAGAAGTAATCAGAATATTGTCCTGTGGAGCTAATGGCTGTAACTACATAATGTGGATCGTGTTTTGATGGGAATCTACCTTAAACATTTGAGGTCAGACTGAGGTACCATAGGGCATGCCATTTGAATGGGAATCGTACCTCTTCAAAAGAATGTCAGACACCAAGAAAGTGTTGGAGACATATTTGAAATTTGAGACCTA
Source organism: Mustelus asterias (assembly GCF_964213995.1). Taxonomy (NCBI): domain Eukaryota; kingdom Metazoa; phylum Chordata; class Chondrichthyes; order Carcharhiniformes; family Triakidae; genus Mustelus; species Mustelus asterias. The sequence goes on from NC_135810.1 coordinate 81,632,162, forward strand.
AAATGTTATGCTGAACAATCAGAGTATCTGAATGTAAGTTAGGTTAAAATCCTTCAGTGCTGCTATCCACTGTTGGATGCTTTTTTCACCTTTCGGTTCATTGAGCTGTCACGTAGCTTTCTTCAGGGAGGACTGTTGTAGATAGCAGAACTCCACATCTATAATGTGAAATTGTATCCAGTTATATTTTTTTGTGTTCTACATGAAATTTTGAAGCTTTCAATTTTTATCTTAGTTTCCAAAACCTTGGCAGTTCCAGGAGAAAGGTGCAGCCACAAGTCAGAACAAGTCTATAAAAGCAAAATACTGCGGATGCTGGAATCTGAAACAGAAAACACTGGAAAATCTCAGCAGGTCTGACAGCATCTGTGGGGAGAGAATAGAGCCGACATTTGGAGTCTGGGTGATCCTTCGTCAGAGTTGAGAGCAAAGAGAATCAGCAGAGATTTATACTATGAGACTGGGGTGGGGGGGGGGGGGGGGGGGGAGTGAAATGGGACAAAGGGAATGTAAATGAGGATACAGAAGGCTGAGAAGGTGCTAAAAAGTGTCCATTGAGTGATCAAAATGCATGAATGGCAGAAGGGCGGCACAGTAGCACAGTGGTCAGCACTGCTGCTTCACAGCTCCAGGGACTTGGGTTTGATTCCCGGCTTGGGTCACTGTCTGCGTGGAGTTTGCACATTCTCCTCGTGAGTGCGTGGGTTTCCTCCGGGTGCTCCGGTTTCCTCCCACAGTCCAAAGATGTGCGGGTTAGGTTGATTCACCATGCTAAAATTGCCCCTTAGTGTCCTGAGATGCGTAGGTAGGAGGGGCTAGCAGGTAAATATGTAGGGATATGGGGGTAGGGCCTGGGTGGGATTGTGGTTGCTGCAGACTCAATGGGCCCAATGGCCTCTTTCTGCACTGTAGCGTTTCTATGATTCTATGAACAGAGGTGCAGATTGCGAAAGGACTACCTGAGGAATACATTCCCTTTGCCCTATTTTACCCACCCCACCCCATAATATAAATCTTCACTGATTCTCTTCGCTCTCAGCTCTGACGAAGGGTCACCCAGACTCCAAACGTTGGCTCGGTTCTCTCCCCACAGATGCTGCCAGACCTGCTGAGATTTTCCAGCATTTTCTGTTTTTGTTTCAGAACAATACCACCCTGCAGTCACTTAATCTCACTCTGCCTTTAATTGGAGCATTCGGACACATCATGATTGCAGCTTGTGTCCACAATGTATCAGGACACAGAGGTGACTTTAAAGGAGAAAACAGTACTAGTGTCCGAAAATGTAAATAGCAAAACCACTCTGTGGATGAAGATTAGCTGCTGAATTCACACTCCTAATGGGATTCATTCGAAAGGTATTTGCTTTTTGGTAACAGCGATCGATAATGGGAAATCTAGCGATTGCACGCATGCAGCACTGCATTCCACTTTTGGGAGCTGATATAAGGAATTGAGGTTAAAAGGTTCACCTCGGTGAATATAAAATATCCACACATCCGCTCCACTAACAAGCAAGTATTTTCAAAACAACGTATGAGGTTTTTTTTTGCCCTTTCAAGAGAGAAAATGTAATTGCGAGGCCCAACACCTTTCCAAGCAAATTGCCTGCACTTCACTCTTCGGCTGTTGAAATCAGCCGGTATTTCAGGATGTCGGCACAGGAAATTCGAACTAATCCCACGTTGTGATTGAGATCACTGCCTAAAGGGGAATGTGCTCAGGGGAGGTGGGGAGGATTGCGTGGCATTGCATGTGATTGTGAAGTCTACACTGTTTAACCACAAAGGCTGAGGAAATAGTTGCTCCCTTTCAAGTTTGATTCATAATTTATAATCGCAGCCAACTCGTAATAGAATTGGGAATATCAGAATATAGATTATTAGTATACTCATGTTTGGCTGAAGAATTTATGAATGGGGAAGTAACTTTGAAGTGTTGCTATTATGTTTTGTAATTTCAGTTCCCAGGACATATCAGTAATGTCCAGACACAAGCGTACTTAGAGAGATCAGCTGCGCTCTCAAAAAAGATAAAGAGGAATGTTTTCCCTCACTCGCTACTTGCAGTGAATAAAATAGATGGGAGGATAAAGCAGTGTGCCTACACTTTTCCCCATTTGTTAATTTGACAGTTAAAATAACATACGAGGAGAAACCCAGGATTGCCATGTTATACTCTGGCTTACTGACTCTTTAAAATTAGAAAATGAAGCAAGTATAACCTTTCAGAACTTAGATATTCTAAAATCTGGTAATAGCAATGAACTGTTATCAAACTGAATGAGGTAGAAGTGGTCTCTTCACTCCGAGTGACCCATATTGGACTTCTGTGTCCAATTGGTGAACACATGAATCATAAATCTTGGATCAAAGGAATGGTTTATTTCAAAATCCACGAATTAAAATAAATCAACAGACCACCTTGTGTGTTTGAATGTTAACATTACTCAAACACTAGAAAATAGACAAGTGTTAACTTAGATCACTACATAACTACATTCTATCATCAGGTCATTGAGATCAATTCCGACTCCAGACTAATTCACTTACAGGTTAGCTTATTGGAACTGGTATACGATACTGTATGCTATGTTGTATGTGATTGTGTGGGTACGAGCGCATGTATGTTTGACTGTGGGAGTGTGCCTGTGAGTGTGTGTCTATATACCTGTTTCTATACATATGTCACAACTTTGGGTGGCACAGTGGCACAGTAGTTAGTGCTACTGCCTTACACTACCAGGGACTCGGATTCAATTCCAGCCTCGGGTGACTGTCTGTGCATCTCCCCATGTCTGCGTGGATTTCCTCCGGGTGCTCCAGTTTCCTTCCACACTCCAAAGATGTGCAGTTTAGGTGGATTGGCCATGCTAAATTGACCCTTAGTGTCAGGGGGATTATCCGGGTAGATATATGAGGTTACGGGGATAGGACCTGGATGGGATTGTTGGTGGTGCAGGCTCGATGAGCCAAATGGCCTCCTTCCACACTGAAGAGATTCTATAACTTCTGTATCTATTATGTGTCGATGCAAATTGCAGCTTTGGCTGCTGGCAGGAATTTGCAGCCACAGTGACATGTAGTTTTGGAAGTTTCAATGCAGACAGCAGCTTATAAACAAGGCATCAGAAGAGATCATCCCCGCGCCACTGGCAAGGGACAGTTTCATGTGCGGTGCTTGTGGCACACTTTGCCTTTCCAGATCATCTTGGTTAGCCATCAAAGGAAGCATGGAAGGTGACCTCATCTGGCTGCACCAAAGTTCTCAAGTTGCATTCCCATCACTTCTCACTGATGGAAGGATCTCAATCACTTGCAAAACGGATCAGAGTCTAATTTTCTTTATTGGGTTAGGACCCAAATCATGATTTTGAAGTCATATGCAATATTGGCACAAAGGAATTTCAAGATCAAGATTCATTGTGTTCCCCTTCTACCAGCCTTGTATAGACACACGATGCAACAATAATGAAGTGTTTTTCCAGTAATAATAGAATCAATCTCTATTGATTAATCTACAATAGACCCAGACATAATCTGAGGGAAACCCAGATGATGGTTACATTTCCAAGGTCAGTTTTCTCTCCACGCTCCCTTCCTCCCTCAAGCATTCTACACTTGCTCCATGTTTGTCTCATATATGCGCAGATATTATTCTAAACTCTGTAATAATGTCATTCTGCTGCTGTTAACTGGTTTACGTTTGATGCATGTCACCTGCTTTGTTTTCATGTAAAGGAATAAAGTGTGCACAATAATGGCAAAGTTAGCATTGGGATAGCTTGCATTCCAGGTCTCTGCATGAATTAGGCTCCTGCTAAATTTGTCAAGTTTTTTTACGGCTTCCCTGGCAGCTCCTTCAAACAGATGTTGGGCTTCCTCTTGCCTATTTTGTTTTGTGCAGGCTAACACCTGTTTTAAAATGCTTTTTCCAAATTGGGCTGCCTTGAACGAGTGTGTTCCTCCTGGTCCGGTAGCGCTCCTGAAGACTGCCGCTGGCTCTTGATTGTGTCCCTCTTTCCATCGTCCATCTTGTGATGTGAAGCAGGTGGCTCAAGATTCCTCCTGCTGAAGTGGATAAGTTGCGTTCGAAGGCACAACAATGCCTGGCCACTCACATAAATTATTGAAATGAGACCCAATGGCAGGCTGGCCTCAAGCCTCCTGGCTAGGGTGCACATTCTGTACCTGAAAACAAGCCATAATCAAATCCTACCACAAAGTTCATCATTTTAAACTTGCTTGGAGACATCTATCGCAATACAAGGTTTCTCCAGTTCATAAATGTAATGTATCAGGTCACTCAACCATTTAATATTCAATTAAATCATGTTTCAAAAGAATCAATGTTGATTATATTATGGACAAAACAGGCAATGGCAAACTGCACTGGAAGCAAGTCTTAAGTCTACAAATAGAACAAAGAACAGTACAGCACAGGAACAGGCCCTTTGGCCCACCAAGCCTGCGCCGATCACATTGTCCTGTCTAGGTCAACCGCCTGCATCCCTCTATTTCCCACCTGTTCATGTGTCTATCCAGATAAGTCTTAAATGTCACTAACGTGTCTGCCTCATAAGACCATAAGGCAATGGCCTAATTCTGCTCCTATGTTTTATGGTCTTATGCCTCAACCATCTCACTTGGCAGTGCATTCCAGGCCCCCACCACCCTCTGTGTAAAAACCTTGCCCCGTACATCTCTATTGAACCTTTCCTTGAACTTGTGACCCCTTTTCTGCCCTGGGAAAAAGCTTCCAACTGTTCACCTTATCTATACCTCTCATAATTTTATAAACTTCTATCAGGTCGCTCCTCAGCCTTTGTCTTTCCAGGGAGAACAATCCCAGTTTATTCAATTTCGCCTCATTGCCAATACCCTCCATACCAGGCAACATCCTGGTAAACTTTTTCTGTACTCCCTCCAAAGCCTCCACCTTTGGTAGTGTGGCGACCAGAATTGGACACAATATTCCAAATGTGGCCTAACCAACATTTTATATAACTGTAACATAATTTGCCAACTTTTATACTCGATGCCCCGGCCGATGAAGGCAAGCATGCCATATGTTTTCTTCACCACCTTTATGCTGCCACTTTTAAAGATATGTGGAATTGTACTCCCAGACCTCTCTGTGTGTTTATGCTCCTGATCGTTCTGCCATTTATTTTATAGCTCCCACCTGAATTGGATCTACCAAAATGCATCACCTCGCATTTGTCCAGATTCAATTCCATCTGCCATTTCTCTGTCCAAGTTTGCAGCCTATCTATATCCTGCTGTATTCTCTGACAATCTTCATCATTATCCACAACTCCTTCAATCTTAGTATCATCTGCCAACTTGCTCATCAGACCAGCTATGTTTTTTTCCAAGTCATTTATATACATTACAAACAACAGAGGACCCAGCACTGATCCCTGCGGAACACCAGTAGTTACAGACCCCCATTAAGAAAAACCCCCTTCCACCGCTACACTCTGTCTCTTATGGCCAAGCCAGTTCTGAATCCATCTAGCTAGTTCACCCTTGATCCCGTGTGATTTAACCTTTTGCACCAGCTTGCCGTGAGGGACGTTGTCAAATGCTTTACTAAGGTCCATGCAGACAACCTTCACGACCCTTCCCTCATCAATCATTTTTGTCACCACCTCACCTCCTCATAGAATCATACAGCGCAGAAGAGGCCCTTCGGCCCATCAAGTCCACAGCGACACGTTACAAACACCTGAACTCCCACCTAATCCCATCTCCAGGACTTGGCCCATAGCCCTGAATGTTATGATGTGCCAAGTGTTTATCCAGAGACTTTTTAAAGGATGTGAGGCAACCGCCTCTACCACCCTCCCAGGCAGCGCATTCCAGACCATCACCACCTTCTGGGTAAAAAGGGTTTTCCTCAAATACCCCCTAAACCTCCAGCCCCTCATTTTGAACTATGTCCCCTTGTGACTGACCCTTCAACTAAGGGGAATAACTCCTCCTCATCCATTCTGTTCATGTCTCTCATAATCTTGTACACCTCTAAGCCGCTAAGTCTTCTCTGTTCCAATGAAAACAATCCAAGCCTACGCAACCTCTCTTCATAACTTCAATTTTCCATCCCAGGCAGCATTCTGGTGAATCTCCTCTGCACCCCCTCCTGTGCAATCGCATCCTTCTGATAATGTGGCGACCAGAATCCTCTGGGACCTCACCTGTGGCCAACGAGGAAACAAAGATTTCTGTTAGAGGCCCAGCAATTTCCTCTCTCATCTGCCTGAGTAATCTGGGATAAATGCCATCTGGTCCTGGGGATTTGTCTACTTTAATGCTTTTTAATACACCTAACACTTCCTCCCTTGTAAAGATAACGGGCGGCACGGTAGCACAGTGGTTAGCACTGCTGCTTCACAGCTCCAGGGTCCCGGGTTCGATTCCCAGCTCGGGTCACTGTCTGTGTGGAGTTTGCACATTCTCCTCGTGTCTGCGTGGGTTTCCTCCGGGTGCTCCGGTTTCCTCCCACAGTCCAAAGATGTGCGGGTTAGGTTGATTGGCCAGGTTAAAAATTGCCCCTTAGAGTCCTGGGATGCGTAGGTTAGAGGTATTAGCGGGTAAATATGTGGGGTGGGATTGTGGTCGGTGCAGACTCAATGGGCCAAAGGGCCTCCTTCTGCACTGTAGGGTTTCTATGATTTCTATGATGATAACTTGCTCCAGAGGGTTTACATACCCCTCCGAGACACCATCAAGCAACTTGTCCCCCCTTTGTGAGTACTGATGCAAAGTACTCATTAAAGATCTCACCCACTTCCTTAGAATATCATAGAAATATCATAGAAACCCTACAGTGCAGAAGGAGGCCATTCGGCCCATCGAGTCTGCACCGACCACAATCCCACCCAGGCCCTACCCCCACATATTTTACCCGCTAATCCCTCTAACCTACATATCCCAGGACTCTAAGGGGCAATTTTTAACCTGGCCAATCAACCTAACCCGCACATCTTTGGACTGTGGGAGGAAACCGGAGCACCCGGAGGAAACCCACGCAGACACGAGGAGAATGTGCAAACTCCACACAGACAGTGACCCAAGCCGGGAATCGAACCCAGGACCCTGGAGCTGTGAAGCAGCAGTGCTAACCACTGTGCTACCGTGCCGCCCCAAATAAATCCTATGCTATCATCTTCTTAATAAACACACAGTCCCTGATGCTCAACAGGCTAACTCTGGTCAGCCAAAGCCCACTCAGAACCCAAGTGGCAGATGCCATCCAATTGAACGTCTGTGGATTTCTCCTCAAATTCGAATTATTGAATTTGAATTCCATCATCTGGCGTGGTGGGATTCGAACCCAGGTCCCCAGAACATTAGCTGAGTTTCTGGATTAATAGTCAAGCGATAATACCACTAGGCCATCACCTCTCTCTAGGTTCTACACATAATTTTCATCCTTTGTCCTTGAGTGGACCAACTCTTCTACAGCTACCCTCTTGTTCCTAATATATGTTATAGAATGCCTTGGGATTCTCCTTAATCCTGCCTGCCAAGGACATTTTGTGACCCCCTTTTTGCCCTCCTAACTTCCTGTTTGAGTTCTTTTCTACTTTCCCTGTATTCTTCAAGTGCTTCATCTGTTTTTAGTTGCCTAGACCTTATGTATGCATCCTTTTTCTTTTTGACTAGACTCGCAATTTCCCTGGTCATTCATGGTTCCCGAATCCTGACTTCCCTGTCCTTCCTTTTCACAGGCACATGGGCCTGCCCTCTGATCAGCTGCTCCTTAAAAGACTCCCACATGCCGGATGTGGGTTTACCCTCAAACAGTCTCTCCCAAACAACAGCCTCCAAATCCTGCCTAATCCGGTTGTAGTTAGCCTTCCCCCAATTTAGCACCTTAACTTATAACACTTGTCCTTTTCCATGAGTATCTGAAAACTTATGGAATTGTGGTCACTGTTCGTCATATGTTCCCCCACTGCAACTTTGATGACCTGGCTGAGCTCATTCTCTAGTACCAGGTCCAGTATAGCTCCCTCTCTAGTCGGACTATCTACATTTTGTTCCAAAAAACCTTCCTGGACACACTTAACGAATTCCTCACCATCTGGAACCCTACTCTAAGGGATTTCCAGTCAATATGAGGAAAATCAAAGTCTCCCACTACAACAACCCTATTATTCCTACATCTGTGCAGAATCTGCTTACATGTCCTTTCTTTAACTTCCCGTGGGCTGTTGGGAGGCCTGTAGTACACCCCCATCATAGTGACTGCCCCCTTCCTGTTTCTGAGCTCTACCCACAGTGTCTTGTTGCATAATTCTTCCAAGGTGTCCTCTCCCTCTAGAGCTGTAATATGTTTTTTCTGGAGTGCAGTGCACCATTCTTCCCTTTCCTCTTGGCATACACCATACAATTACAGGGTCGAATCTCTTGAGGATGTAATATTTACTTACATCAATAAAAAATTTAAGGAAAATGAAATTGTATTGAATATTATATCAAAGAACAGCTGTTTTTACTTGGCAAAATGGCACGTGGTTAGCACTGCTGCCTCACAGCGCCAGGGACCCGAGTTCGATTCCCGGATTGGGTAACTGCCTGTGTGGAATTTGCACATTCTCTCCATGTCTGGTTTCCTCCAGATGCCCCAGTTTCCTTCCACAGTCCGAACGGTGTGCTGGATAGGTGCATTGGCCATGCTAAAATTCTCCTTCAGTGTCCCCGAACAGGCGCCAAAGTGTGGCGACTAGGGGATTTTCACAGTAACTTCATTGCAGTGTTAATGTAAGCCTACTTGTGATACTAATGAATAAACTTTAAATAGTTCAATGTATTCTTGGATTTAGTGTAATCTTAAGATTCAGCCATGCTGTCAGTGTACTAATAAGTCAAATTTTGGGAATCAGACATTCTTTACACTGTGTAGTTGCTTTGAAGTGAATAAAACGATGCAACTAGTCACAACCGATCTGTGTTCACATGAATGCGCACTAAAACTAGTAAATCTACAGGTTTATATTCTATTAGGGTCAAGGATAGGGTTGCATAATGCTGTATTGAAAGAACAGAAACTGTTAGAAACACTCAGTAGGTTAGGCAGCATCTATGGAGAGAAACAGTATTAATGTTTCAGATCGATGACCTTTCATCAGAACTGGAATAGTTAGAGATGTAAAAGTTTTTAAGCAAGTGAAACGGGACAAGGACATGTGGGAAGGCCTGTGATAGGATAGAAGGCATGAGAGAATGTGGTGAACCACTGTTACTACAAGTATGTACCTGGACACACCCATGCTGCACCTGGCCCGAGACTCCTCCCTTTCCACCTGGGACCCCTCCCTTTCCACCCAGGACCCCTCCCTTTCCACCCAGAGTGGGGTATAAAGGTGATGGTCCCTCCTCCTTGCCTCAGTTCAGACCAGGTCAGCTACAAGGGTGTGCTCCTGTTCTCAGTGAATAAAAGCCTATTAGTTTTCTCTCACTCTCAGAAGTCTCCGCGTTGTAATTGATAGTGCATCAGAGAATAAATAACAAAAGGATTGATGGATCAAGACAAAAAGGGGATGGTAATGGGAAAGTAAAGAAGCAAAAGTTGTGTCTAGAGGAGTTGTGAATGACAAAATGATGAAAAGTGTTCATTCAAAAACTAAACCAAGAGAAAAGCAAAAAGAGTAAAATCAAAACTAGCAAAGATAAAGGAATCAACATCAGGGCAGAGGTTATGAGCTGAAATTGTTGAACTCACTGTTGAGTCCAAAAGACTGCAAAGTGCCTAAGTGAACGATGAAATGTCGCTCGTCCAGCTTGTGTTGAGCTTCACTGGAACACTGCAGGAGGCCAAGGGGCGCACTGGGAAAGTTTGAGGTGCAAATGTATTGGCCATATCATTTCTAAATCTACTATTACATTCTTTTCCTGTGGATGAATCATTTTAGTCCCGAAACATCAGTATGCTTTTTACGTGAAAAACACAAGGACCAGTAGGCATTTTATTGCGAACCATGTGGTATTTTGAAATATTAGTCTTTAGCATCGCTTATTATACAACAGTTTAGTTATTTAATTCAATCATGTTAAAAACATGAATTACAGAAGACTTTACTTACTTCTCACTGGGGGATGGTATATAGAGGGATCACTGCTTTTCTTGACTTATATTGATAACTTAGACCTGAGTGTACAGGGCATAATTTCAAAATTTGAAGGTGATGCAAGACTTGGAAGTATTGTAAATGGTGAGGAGGGTAATGATAGACTTCAAGAGGATATAGACAGCTTGTAGAATGGACAGACATGTGGCAAATGAAATTTAATGTAGAGAAGTGTGAAATGATACATTTTGGTCAGAGAATGAGGAGAGGTGACATGAAATAAAGGGTACAATTCTAAAGGAAATGCAGGAGGATAGGGTGTATATGTAAATTAATCATTGAAGGAGGCAGGGCAGTTTGAGAAAGCGCTTAATAAATTGGAATCTCCCATTTTACATTTAGAAGCTCAGAATACAAGACACCAGACATGGGGAGCAACTAAGTTATGAATCTTCATAAAATACTGGTTCAGCTGAACAGGAAGGATGTAAAGGTTTTATAAAGGGTGCAGAAACGATTTAGAAGAATCAATCTGAGAATGAGAGACTTCAGTGTGTGAACAGATTGGCGAAGCTGGGACTGTTCTCCTTGCAGCAGAGAAGGTTGAGAGATTTGTTAGATGTGTTCAAAATCATGAGGGGCCTGGAGAGCCTAAATGGGGGGAAACTGTTCCCATCACAGAAGGTCCAGAACCCTAAAGTGATGAACAAACGAACCAGAGATTACATGGGGAAAAATTTCTTTATACCAGTGGTTTGGATCTGGAATGCGTTCCTGAGCGTGTGGTGGAGACAGATTCAATTGTGGTTTTCAAACGGGAACTGGATAATTATCTGAAGAGGAGATTTTACTGGGCGACAGAGAAAAGGTCAAGGAGTGAGACCAGCTGAGTTGCTGTTGTAGAGAACTGACACAAAGACAATGTGCTGAATGGCCTCCTTCTGTGCTGTAACCACTCTATTGAAAGTTGATAAACAGGTGAGGAAGATAAAAGCTGAAGGTTACCCTGATTGTGTGTACAAGTAGGGTGGGAGGAAGGTTGTGTGGAACTTAAACATTAACATGGATGGGGTAGGCCAAATGGCCTGCTTTTATCCTATAAATGCCATGTTAAGCTACCAGCAGGGAATACAAACTATGTACCCCGTCTCACATCCAAAGGCCATCACAGCCAAGGAATTAATGTGAATTACTCGCTCTCTCCATTCCCCCCAACCTCTGTGCACTCCCTTCCACCAACTCACACCCTCTCCCATCCGCACACTGTCTGTTTCCACCCCACACTCTTTCACCACTTCCTCACACCCTCGCTCTCCCCACACCTCCTCACACTCTCCCTTCCCCACCCCCTCACACTCCCACCCGACCCCGTCACACTCTCTCCCCAGATTTGCTCACAGTGTCTCTTCCCCATTCTCTCACTCTATCATCACAGACCCCCGCACTCTAACTCCCTTACCCCCTAACATATCTCTCCCCTACCCCCTCACACCTTTGCTCTCCCCCCACCCCCTTACACTCTCCCTACCCCACCCCCTCACACTCTCACTCTCCTACCCCTCACACTATCTTTCCCCCTTCCCCACATACTCTTTCACACAGTCTCCAGTCAGTCACTTACACAGATGCCAATGGATCCCATTGTTCCAGCTGCCTCCCCTGTGCCCCACTTACCTGATGAAGGGACAGTGCTCCGAAAGCTAGTGGCTGTTGCTACCAAATAAACCTGTTGGACTTTAACCTGGTGTTGTGAGGCTTCTTACTGTGTTTACCCCAGTCCAACGCCGGCATCTCCACATCATCCCCACACTGTGGCACAGACTGAGTACAGTAAGAAGTCTCACAACACCAGGTTAAAGTCCAACAGGTTTATTTGGTAGCAAATACCATAAGCTTTCGGAGCGCTGCTCCTTTGTCAGATGGAGTGGAAATGTGCTCTCAAACAGTGCACAGAGACACAAAATCAAGTTACAGAATACTGATTAGAATGGGTGGAGGGAGCATTAAACACAGGTTAAAGAGATGTGTATTGTCTCCAGACAGAACAGCGAGTGAGATTCTGCAAGTCCAGGAGGCAAGCTGTGGGGTTACTGATAGTGTGACATAAACCCAACATCCCGGTTTAGGCCGTCCTCATGTGTGCGGAACTTGGCTATCAGTTTCTGCTCAGCGACTCTGCACTGTTGTGTGTCGTGAAGGCCGCCTTGGAGAATGCTTACCTGAAGATCCAAGGCTGAATGCCCGTGACTGCTGAAGTGCTCCCCCACAGGAAGAGAACAGTCTTGCCTAGTTATTGTCGAGCGGTGTTCATTCATCCATTGTCGTAGCATCTGCATGGTTTCCCCAATGTACCATGCCTCGGGACATCCTTTCCTGCAGCGTATCAGGTAGACAATGTTGGCCGAGTTGCAAGAGTCGGTACCGTGTACCTGGTAGATGGTGTTCTCACGTGAGATGATGGCATCCGTGTCGATGATCCGGCACGTCTTGCAGAGGTTGCTGTGGCAGAGTTGTGTGGTGTCGTGGTCACTGTTCTCCTGAAGGCTGGGTAGTTTGCTGCGGACAATGGTCTGTTTGAGGTTGCGTGGTTGTTTGAAGGCAAGAAGTGGGGGTGTGGGGATGGCCTTGGCGAGATGTTCGTCTTCATCAATGACATGTTGAAGGCTCCGGAGCTCTGTGCACTGTTTGAGAGCGCATTTCCACTCCATCTGACGAAGGAGCAGCGCTCCGAAAGCTTATGGTATTTGCTACCAAATAAACCTGTTGGACTTTAACCTGGTGTTGTGAGACTTCTTACTGTGTTTACCCCAGTCCAACGCCGGCATCTCCACATCACAGCCTGAGTAGACAGGGACTATACACATTGGAATTCATAAGAATGAGGGGGAATCTTATAGAAACATATAAGATTATGAAGGGAATAGACAAGATAGAAGCAGGGAAGCTGTTTCCACTGGCAGGTGAAACTCGAACTAGGGGGGCATGGCCTCAAAATAAGAGGGAGCAGATTTAGAACTGAGGTGAGGAGGAACTTCTTCACCCAAAGGGTTGTGAACCTGTGGAATTCCCTTATTGAATGGCAGAGCTGGCTCGAGGGGCCAGATGGCCTACTCCTGCTCCTAGTTCTTATGTTCTTATGTTTACACTGCCACTCCCTGCCTCACCCACACTGCCACTCCCTGCCTCACCCACACTGCCACTCCCTGCCTCACCCACACTGCCACTCCCTGCCTCACCCACACTGCCACTCCCTGCCTCACCCACACTGCCACTCCCTGCCTCACCCACACTGCCACTCCCTGTCTCACCCACACTGCCACTCCCTGTCTCACCCACACTGCCACTCCCTGTCTCACCCACACTGCCACTCCCTGTCTCACCCACACTGCCACTCCCTGCCTCACCCACACTGCCACTCCCTGCCTCACCCACACTGCCACTCCCTGTCTCACCCACACTGCCACTCCCTGTCTCACCCACACTGCCACTCCCTGTCTCACCCAAACTGCCACTCCCTGTCTCACCCACACTGCCACTCCCTGTCTCACCCACACTGCCACTCCCTGTCTCACCCACACTGCCACTCTCTGCCTCACCTTTAGGATGGAGATGAGGAGAAATTTCTTCAGCCAGAGGGTGGGGAATCTGTGGAATTCATCGCCTCAGGAGGCCAGGTCATTGAGTGTATTTAAGACAGAGATAGACATGTTCTTGATTGGTAAGGTTACGGGGAAAAGACGGGAGAATGGGGGTGAGAAACTGATCAGCCATCATCGAATGGCGGAGCAGGCTCGATGGGCCGAATGGCCTAATTCTGCTCCTATACCTTATGATCTGATGAGCCTATCAGCAGCAAATGCAGGGAGTAACCACCCTGCGATTGGATCTGAGCTGCTTCACAGCATTTTTCAAATATCAGTCACTCCAATGTCCAGCTTTGGCCGGCGGTATTGAGTTTGCAAGTCTGCTTGAAATCAAAGGAGACCAGAGAGATACTTTGGTCAGCTCCGGTGACAGGACACCGTTTCCACGACAAAGGTCTTTTGATTTTTGAGTTGATTTATTATTGTCACATGTATTAGTGTGCAGTGAAAATTATTATTTATTTTGCGCTATATGGCATGGTGGCACAGTGGTTAGCACTGCTGCTTCACAGCGCCAGGGTCCCGGGTTCGATTCCTGGCTTGGGTCACTGTCTGTGTGGAGCTTGCACATTCTCCCTGTGTCTGCGTGGGCTTCCTCCGGGTGCTCCGGTTTCCTCCCATAGTCCAAAGATGTGCGGGTTGGGTTGATTGGCCATGTGAAATTGACCCTAGTGTCAGTGGATCAGCAGGGTAAATGTGTGGGGTTGCGGAGGTGGGACCTGGGCGGGATTGTGGTCAGTGTGGACTTGATGGGCCAAATGGCCTCCTTCTGCACTGTAGGGATTCTATGATTCTACAGAAAAAGCATACCGTACATAGGGAAGGAAAGGAGAGAGTGCAGAATGTGGTGTTACAGTCATAGCTAGGGTGTAGAGAAAGATCAACTTAATGCGAGGTAGGTCCAATCAAAAGTCTGTTGACAGCAGAGTTGATGTTGTTTTTGAGTTGGTGGGTACCTGACCTCAGAGTTTTGTATCTTTTCCCCGATGGAAGGAGGCGGAAGAGAGAGTATATCCGGGATGCATGGGGTCCTTGATTATGCTGGCTACTTTTCCGAGGCAGTGGGAAGTGTAGACAGTGTCAACGGGTGGGAGGCTGGTTTGCATGATGGACTGGGCTTCATTCACGACCCTTTGTAGTTTCTTGCGGTCTTGGACAGAGCAGGAGCCAGACCAAGCTGTGATACATCTGGAAAGAATGCTTTCTATGGTGCATCTGTAAAAGTGTCTGGAAGCCAGAGGCCCAAAGTGAATATTCGTAAATGAACAATCCATTACCACCTGCTCTAATTCTGCACAATGCTTTGGTGGCCACCAGTGTTCTTGGCAAAATCAACATATAACATTTTAATTTGTTGCTACATTCACCTGAAATGATGCTGCTTTATTCATAGAATGAACAGATTACTCAGGAGGCAAGATTTAGTTTCATTGTTCGTCCTGCAGTATCATGTGAAATATTTGAAATCGAAGATAGTAACAGTTTTCCACTGATGTTGTTTGAGAAAATGTTCATGAAACATGCCGCTGATTCCACTTCCAGTTTTCTTTTCACTAAAGGTCAGATATGAATAATGAACGTGAAGGTCTCATTAGACACAGCAAAAAAAAAGGTTTTACAATCTATCATTTGCTGAGAAGTGTATGAATAAAACATTTCAGAGTTGACAGAAGCGTCGGTAGTTTAACTTCTCGAACAGATGAATGGCAGGCTGATGGGACAGGATAAAACCTCTCAAGGTGGGGTGGTGTTTGAACCAGAAAGAATCTCCAGTTATTTGTCACAGTAATGTTGTATTCACCTATGAAATGAAGGACTGAGGCTTTGGATCATATTGAATGTGTTTCTTTTAGCAGTGACTAAGGGTTTACTATGACAAGCGATGTGTGCATGTCCATTCCCTGTCAAAAATGTGGTATCTGCCACCGTGGGCGGCATGGTGGCACAGTGGCAAGCACTGTTGCCTCACAGCATCAGGGACCTGGGTTCGATTCCAGCCTTAAGTGACTGCCTGCGTGGACATTGCACATTCTCCCCGTGTCTGCGTGGGTTTCCTCTGGGTGCTCCGGTTTCCTCCCATACACCAAAGATGTGCGAGTTAGGTTGATTGGCCATGCTAAATTGCCCCTTATTGTCAGGGGGATTAACAGGGTAAATATATGGGGTTATGGGATAGAGTCTGGGTGGGATTGTTGTCAGTGCAGGCTCTATGGGCCGAATGGCCTCGTTCTGCACTGTCAGGACTCTATAACTCTATATTGAAGCTGCCTGTTTTAGAAGTGTCCAGGGCATGCACTGAAATTATTCAGGATCCCTCACTGTAATATTTAACATAAGTGTCTGCTGTCGGACCCTTTGTGAAATTTGTCTCCCCCAGCACTCAACTCTCGACATGAAAACTTGCCCAGCAAATCATGGCATGAACTGTTAGGGAGGGCCAGAAAGAGCATTATATAAAATGTTCAACACCTCCATACAGTCAAACTACCTTTGAGCTATTTTATCCATTCTAGTGCTGACTTTGAGAGTTATGGGATCAGTTTGGTACTAGTGTTGGATTGCCTGGCCCAGAGTTTTATGCCTCTGTCTATCCGAGAATGGAGATGGGATGGATTTTAAAAATTGGAGGCGGGTGTCCAAATTCCAGGACTCCCCCCTCCACTCCAATCATGTGGGACTCCTATGGTCCTGAGATAAGGTGCAGCTAGCAAGCCCTCATTCCGCCTTCCCGCTCTTCCTGACTCCATTTTCGACACTCCCCATTATCTCCATGGAACCAGTTCTATCTTGTTAGGAGACATGGTTTAGGACACATCAGAGGAATTATGAACCTTTGGGGAAGTCTGTTGTGGAGTCAGGAAACTTTTGACATTTAAGTTTAAGGGTTTTGTCAACTTCAACTCTCACAATTAAATGTTGTATGATAAGTTAAACATGTTTACAATGCAATGATTGATCACAGGACCTGTACAAAGAAAATGACCATTAAATTGAACAACATTGTGATAGAGTTCAGATGCATTAGAGCACTTTTTCCACTTGATAAAATCTTCTTCTACATTGAGCAGTATTGAGAATCTAACCTTAATACATCATCTGGATACTGTGCTTTCAGCTTTACACTAATTTAAAGTCCAGAGATCTGTTGAGCTTTTGAAGCATGATGGATAGAACTCAGAAGCCCTATAATAACATGAGGACATCTTTGAAATTATCATGGAACTGTCAAAATAAACAAATATCCATGCAAATTCTCCTTTGAAAATGGTTTAATCCTATTAAGCGCTCAGAAAACTGTCAAAATAAACAAACAGGTATTGTAAACCACTTCAAAGTTACATAATCTCATCAGCTGTTCATAAACTGTCAATCAAACAAAGTACACAACGCCCTTCACAGCCTTGTAAAGAAGACCTACAGACTTGAATTAATTAGTGGGGCTTGGAGCTCAGCAAAGCATTCATAACGGGATTCAATCTCACAACGATATAAACAAAGGCTGGAGAGCTGACTGCATTGAAACCTTTGAAGCAGGCTGAACAGATATCATCTGGCGCAACAGATGGCTAACCTATTTGAATGACAGGTGGGGGATAATGGGATACCTAACAGTAATTTACAGAACTGGCTGATGCAGCAGCGAATGGAGGCAAGCTTTGAATCTGCCAGCCTCAGCATCGGCCCACATCTCAGTGTGGGCCAGATCAAGTTGATCCAGCTCACTATTTGGCAGTATCAAGGGTACTGGTGAAGTGGCAGCAGTGTGGGCCCTCACAGTCAGCATCCGAGTCCTGTGTAGCAGAGCTTGCGTTTGATCTGGTGAGAGGAAAGTGGGGATTCTAATAGCACTGAGAGCTGGAGGTGCAGGGTAAGTGAGCAGGAGGAGAAGGAGGTGGATTATAGTGCAGTGCCATGATTGTAGCAGTATGACGAAAGCAGGGGAAGGGAGCGCTGTGAGTTGCGAGGTTGCAAATCAGGCAGCTGTAATAAGAGAATAGTTGAAGTGAAGGGCAACATTCTTACCTTGACATCTCTGGCGAGATCATTGAACTTTGTGCTCCCATTGCATGCTGCACAATTCCCCATTGTCTTCTGTGTTTCCTGGAGAATGTTCTGTCCAGTGGGGGAAGCTGACAGCATGTGACGGTGCTTCATAGGAGGAGCTGAGTGCCTACCCTGGAGGCCTTGCAGCTTTTTAGACTTTCAGGAATGTATTGTCCTTATTATAGCGACAGTTAAGAGGTGTTGGTCTGCCTTTAAGTGGCATCGGACATCCAATTGCTTCACCACCACCACCCACCCCCCCCTCAACATCCCCCCCTTACCCCCGTCCCCCCACCCACACACACACACACACACACACCCAGCCCATTCCACCATATAGACCTCTGGTTGGCCTGTTTTTGGCTCCGAATTAATTTTGAGGTTAGGATCACAACTTGTGTGTCACGGATTAGCCTCAGAATGCTTAGGTGCACCCGTTTTTATGGCCTGTCTGCATAATTTTGTTGTTATTTGATCAGGTGGGCTTTGGGTGTAATAAAATCAAGATACCTGAAGCTTTTGAAACACATCAGTAATTGTATTTTTATGTTTTTAATTCATTAGAAAAACAACAGAAATAAATTGGAATTGTAAAGAGGCAGAAAGCGGGTGGTCGCCCTTTTAGATCAGGCTATGGGATGTTTTCAGTAATGAGTGAATGGCTGAATATTTTATAGGCAGTTGTTTGATGTGAAGTGTGCACACTATTTTGTCAAGAGGTCACTAATTGCCTCATTTATAATCGACTAAATAAATGCCTAATTGAATGTGGTGTCAGGATACAAAATGGGAAATTTTGCACTTTTATAGATAAAATAATGATAAGAAACGTTATAATTAGGCCTCCAGACAAACCCCGGTAAGTTAGAGTATTGGCAGACCTTGAAAACGAGATCTGGGACCATCTGTAAAATCCACAACTGAGGCATGGTTTGAGTTGGCCTGAGGACCTTTCCTTGTTCTGCGTCAGAGATGCCGGTGTGAAGCCAGGAGAAATGCAAACAGCAATGTGAAATGCGATGAATGTTCCTGCTCAGGATGTTTACTGGCTGCGTGTTTGAAGGCTGGTGTTTATCTTTACTTCGAGCTGATCAGTGTCCACTTCGATTGGCCTCTTTACTCTCTATTAAAATACACAGTGGTGACCAGAGAACTAAACTACACATTTGTCAGGTTGAGATCGAGATCTGAATGTTGCAGACCAGTAATGTTACAGCAAGCTTGCTGAGAATTTAGCAATTAGTTTTTTTTTAATTGCAATCTGCAAGCTTCCAGGTAAACAATCTGGCTGATAGGATGAAGCGTAATGGCAAATTTCAGATCCATCTATATGGATCCAATGTCAAATCGCTTCTGGGCATGCATTGTGCGTCCATATATGGGTGGCACGGTGGCACAGTAGTTAGCACTGCTGTCTCACAGTGCCAGGGATCCGGGTTCAATTCCAACCTTGGGTGATTATCTGTGTGGAGTTTACACATTCTCCCCATGTCTGCGTGGGTTTCCTTGGGGTGCTTCGGTTTCCTCCCACACGTCAAAGATGTGCAGGTTAGGTGGATTGACCATGCTAAGTTGTCCCTTAATGTCAGGGGGATTAGCAGGGTAAATACATGGGGTTATAGGGATAGGTGCCAGGTGGAATTGTTATCGGTGCAGGTTCGAGGAGCCAAATGGCCTCCCTCTGCACTGTAAAGATTCTGTCGTTCTATGATTAAAATTTTCTGTGGATGGGGGAACTGGGTGATTGCAGTATTTGAATAAATCTTGTGTAACTGATGGGATGAAAATCTTCTGTATGATGATCATTAGGTTCCACCATGATTTGAATATGAACAGTTTCCGGTAGATGTACAAAACTGCTTCTTATTGGTGTTAAGTTGGTGTCTCACTTAATGAGGCCACATGGATAATTGACATAAGAACTAAAAACTGTTACACAAGGATCAGTTTGTGAGGCTGGACTCAAAGACAAGTTGTTGGAAGAAATAGGACTTTGGGCAGTGGTATAAAATGAGTGACGGTATATTGGCCACTCATTATCATCTGTCCCAAATGTTATTCCTATTGAACAGTGGTAAAGCAGGCTATCGATCTGCTACCACCCAATTCTATCCTAGTGCACATAGTCCAAATTGCATTAAAAGGAACTAGCCCCTGCAGTTGCTTGCGTCAAAGCTGCTCAGGGAATGCTTGATACTCACAATAAAGCTAATAAAGGTGCCCAAAATTAATGCCCCTATGAGAACAAAACAAACACAAATATTCTTCTCGATAGTGGGACTGGCTTTAATGGATGTGAAGGTGCCTGCGCCATGTTTTGCAAAATTACTGAGGGTGGAATTTTCCCATCCCGCCCGCCACGGGAACCGTAGTGGGCAGAGGGGCGGACATGCAAAGGTCCATTGACCTCAGGCGGAATTTTCCGGTTTTGGGGCAAGCGGGGCTGGAAAATGTTTGAACAATCAGTGAAAACAATAGAAAACACCTCCAAGATGCTTCCACCTTTTCATTAGCTAAAGAATTACAAACCATCATATTAATCATTAACTAACCAATAATGGGAAAGGATTTTTTTTTAAAGACTGCAAGTGTATAAGAACAAAATCGATTCAGAAAATGCACTCTATGGATAACACCTGCTATTTTCACCCATCTCCTTCCTTTACACAATACTTTCAGCACCGCCTGAAATCCGACCTTGGATTTATTAAAATAGGAGATGACTCACCTGTTTAAAGCTGATGATGTCCACATTAAGTTTCTTCCCTCATTTCACAATAAATAAATTGTGTTGCTGTTAATCCTGTGCTTCTTGGCTGCAGTCTGGAGTTTACACTAAAGGTTAGACTTGATACTGTAATCAAAAGCAGAGTTGTAACTATATAAAAATCTGTCTGGAAAAGCCTGTGTAATATCAGTCAACAGCATGCAGTCTAAATACCAACAAAGATAGGATGTCAGTGAATTCTGACCTAAAGATATTTAAAGGTATGTTAGATAGGTTACGTGAACTAGTATCGCATTGTTCAATGCGCCAATAGGCCACACAGGTGAGGACAGCTCCAACTTGGATCTTTGACATTTGCTGAGTTAGCAAATTTCAAATGAGGTGGCAATGCTCAAAGTCCATGTTGCAGCGAGGGAAAATAAAAAGGAGTTCCCACTTCTGCCTATTATCCAATGATCATTGATAAAAAGTCAACATGTATAGTCATTGAATAAGAATAACATTGGCCCCAATTACCTATGTGATCAAATAACCCTGTTGAGATACCATTCCACGCTTGGGTTTGATGTTGTTGGGCTGCTGTGCCACCCAAGGGACTGAACTCCAGCAAAGTCTTCAGCTTCAGACAGGGAGAGAAGAGCAACCTGTATGAAACACAATTAATATTTGACATTCCTTTGTCATAATAGAACATAGAACAGTACAGCACAGAACAGGCCCTTCGGCCCACGATGTTATTCCGAGCTTTATCTGAAACCAAGATCAAGCTATCCCACTCTCTATCATCCTGGTGTGCTCCATGTGCCTATCCAATAACCGCTTAAATGTTCCTAAAGTGTCTGACTCCACTATCACTGCAGGCAGTCCATTCCACACCCCAACCACTCTCTGCGTAAAGAACCTACCTCTGATATCCTTCCTATATCTCCCACCACGAACCCTATAGTTATGCCCCCTTGTAATAGCTCCATCCACCCGAGGAAATAGTCTTTGAACGTTCACTCTATCTATCCCCTTCATCATTTTATAAACCTCTATTAAGTCTCCCCTCAGCCTCCTCCGCTCCAGAGAGAACAGCCCTAGCTCCCTCAAGCTTTCCTCATAAGACCTACCCTCCAAACCAGGCAGCATCCTGGCAAATCTCCTCTGCACTCTTTCCAGCGCTTCCACATCCTTCCTATAGTGAGGTGACCAGAACTGCACACAATATTCCAAATGTGGTCTCACCAAGGTCCTGTACATAAGTTTGAGAATAAAATATACAACCCCGAAATATTGGTCCTCAGTATCGTGACAAACCTTAAAATGATGATTGGGTTTCATTGCAAAATATCCCTTATTCTTACTTTTTTATAAATTACTCAATGGAAGAACAAGCTACGTGTTATTAGCTTTATTAATGTTATATTCATTAGGCATGTGTAGACCAATTGTAAGTAATATTGTGTTCAGAACAGGGAGATGCAAATGACTTCAGTTTTTGCTATTTCATCAGTAGATTAATTAAAGGGTGTGTAAATTTTCGGCTAAATAGTACTTACAAAATGCTGATGCGAATAAATATGATTACAATAATGATTTTGTTTTATTTTTCTCTTCCAGTCTGTTCTCAGTATTCCAGGGGAGTGTTTGCCATCTTTGGCATGTATGACAAGAGGTCTGTGCATACGCTGACATCCTTCTGCGGAGCGCTGCACATATCCTTGATCACACCGAGCTTCCCGACGGAAGGGGAGAGTCAGTTTGTTCTCCAGCTGCGGCCATCTTTGAGAGGGGCATTGCTCAGCCTGCTTGACCACTATGAGTGGACTAAATTTGTCTTCCTGTATGACACTGACAGAGGTGAGTTTGACCTTCAGAGTTCCTGAAAATTTATTTCCATTTGACTTTGAACCTGGCAATCTTTGAAACATTCAGCTAATGCTTCAGTCACTCAGGATGTAGAACATTTTGAAGTATATGGGCGTTAACTTCTACACTATTAAATGTGTTGAGAGTTCTTTTTGTCAATGCTATCAACAATTTTCTATTGGATCCAGGTTTTGATCTGTACACTTGTTACAATTAAAGTGTCACTTGAAGAAAACACTTTGAATGACCATGAGGTTGCTGCCGAGCGTGGCAGACTGGGCAGGATTGGGGGGGGTTAAGGCGGCTTCAAGACTTGAAATTGAAATTTGCTTTGCTGTTCATAGAAAAAATCATTGATAATTAAGGAATACAGATAATTAACATCTTTACATCATAAAACAGTGCCAAACAGGTTGGCGCCTGGTTACATTTTTAGATATTGCCAATTCATAGGTGACTGAGCTCTTCTGATCATCAAATTGCAGAGTCTATTTATTTAACCTTTATTTAGTCAATTGAGATTCTCATTGACAGTAACGACCTGACCAAGTGGCTAGTGCCGCAGCCACAGAAATTACACAATACAATTTATTTAAACACTCAAAACAATAAAATACAAATTAGCAGTGAAAGGGAATTGACAGGTTAACAAATATACATATCAGTCAACAGAGCATAACCCCTTCAGCGAAAGGCATCCATGCTAATAAAATTAGTTAGCTGAAGTTGTACCTCATTCCACTCACTGGGAGCCACAAGCTGAAATTAATTATCACCGAAGACTTTGCTCACTCTTAGAGCAACCAATCTGATTCAGTCACATGACCTCAGATTATAAGAAGAAATAGTGAAATGTAACAAACTTTTCAAACAGGCAGGTGTTTTCCCTAGCAAGGTGCGATAAATTAACAGAAGCCAGTGGAGTTGGCACCTTGTGTACAATAAGAGCCAGTTAATCAGAGAGTACAGGTTTCAGTGATTGATGGATGTGAAATGGGGCCCCAGTCACAAATCTAACTGCAGAGTGAAGGAGGACATTTAACTTATCAAGAGCAGTAAGGCACTCTTTTCTGTGCAGAGGGGGAATCAGGAAAGTTAAGCGTTTGTACATGCATCCTCTTTAAGTCGTCTTCTTTTGAATTTATTTCATTATTGCCTGCACTTTTCTTTTACAAAACGTAGCACGAATTGTTTGCTTAGTTTTATGGAAATTGTTCAAGGTGCTCTGATTATGAGAGTTTCTTAGCCCCAAAACGACTGATGATATTTGTCCAGTTTGCAGTTCTTGTGAAGGGCCTGGTTTTGGCTTTGTGTGACAGTCAGTTCAACAATTAATCCATATCGAGATCCTGATGTAAATTGCAGGATGACAGTGCCACCTGCTGGCCTTGAATCTGCCTATTGAGATGATGTTCCTGGTGTTGTGAGACTTCTTACTGTTGGGATGAAAATAGACAACATTTTCATTGTAAGCTTCGTGACAACACTCATATAGACCATAATTGCAATTCTTTTTATCTTTCCTTTTCCTCTCAATAAACTAATATTATTATTTCCATGTAGTCAAGAGAAATGGTTTTGGAGAAAATGCTTTTTTTCAAAACAAACAAAGACATTAGGTGAGTATAGGAAATTGTCCTGAAATTGGCATGCAAATTCTTCCAGAGGGAAGAAAAGCCATCCACTAAAAGAAACTGATAGCAATAATATGCCTTTTATTTCCTGGTATTTATAATACCCTGACTGAAACTATTTAGCAAATATGATGTTTACAATTGTGTTAAGAGCTATTGGTAGTTTAATTCCTGCCCTACGTGCAATGTAGCATCAACTCCATTGGTTTTGACATCAGAATAATCATTGATCCCTCCAACTGTTTGTGCTGGTTTCTAATGCACCAGATTAGACATTGAATCTTGAGTTACTGTAATTGATTTCATGGTTCTCTGCAATGCCATGCAGTTTCAGTGTGAATGGGAATGTATCTGGCTGCAGTACGAAAGGGCAATTTAACATCGGTTTAACCAAAAGCTGCATAATGTCCATGTTTGCATTGAATTAATCAAGTGCCTGTGTAAAACATGCAAATTACATGGTTAACAAAAGAATTTCCATATGCTCCCTGAGTCACTAGCACTTAAGTGGCATCACTTCTTTTGCAGGGTAGGGGAAATATATTGAATCTGATCAGTGATTTTGGGACTGTTTCTCTTTATTTTTGCACATTCAACCCTAGTTTTTAGCAGGTGAATAACTTCATGCCGTGCCTTCCCTTAGTCATTGTGAGAACAGAGACAATAATTTGTGTCTCAAAAATAACGCAGTGTTAGTGTCCGGTGCTGCAGTCATACAAACAACTGCTAAGATTTCATTTACCTTCAAACTTGATTATTCCAATGCTCTCCTACCCTCAATAAAAGTCCACCCAAAACTGCTGCCCATGTCTTAATTTGCACACAGTCCCCTGTAAACCCCATCCATCACCTCGCTTTCTCCTTATCTCTGTGACCTCCTCCAGCCTGACAACGCTCCGAGAAATTGTCATTTATCCATTTTTGGCCCCAAGTGTATCTCCGACTTCCTTTGCCCGCCATCGGTGGTCATGCCAATTCGAGCCAAAGTGCTGGTGATGTAGAAAGTACTTGTATTTGAGACGATGGGAACTTCAGCAAGCAGGCAGTCTGCCCATTCACTGCTGCAGAAGCAGTAACTGACTGACAGAGGTGCTTGTCTGGATCATTTTGCTGTGGTGGGGTCTAACTCTTTTAGATTTTATTTGAATTAAAGTGCCAGCAAACAAAGTAAAGTTGGAGATGAGCTTCTATAGTGACCACCTGATTTTATTGTCAACATGTGCTTGACTCACTTGATACCAGTCAATAATAAACTGTAAAGCACACCAAGGTGGCATAACTACCCTTCCAATGCAGTGTATGTGTCCTGACTGTACATTTGTGACACATTATCCCTTGTGAATAGTAGTCAGCTTTAAAAATGTAATATTGAAAGCTGTTAACTGATGTCGTTTATGGACAGGGCAGGTCAGGGCCTTTCATGCACCGGTGCAGACTCGATGGGCCGAAGGGCCTTTTCCGCACTGTAGTATTCTGTGATTACTAAACCATGGCAGCAATTTTCAGGTGAATAGTTACAGTTGGCAGGTGGTGACTGTATAAACCTACCAACAGAGTCGGTCCAAGAGCCATTGAATTGGTCTATTTTCCTGGTCCGACCTCATTTTCATTCTGTTCAGTGTTTTTCCAGCAGCTTTGTGGTTGGGGGAGGGTCAGAGAGCTGAAAGCTCAACTGCAGAGCCCAGTGGGTACATGCAGGTTAAAGGTCAGAGGGCAGAGAATCTGGGGAAAGGCCTATAGATTGGCATGGCCACCAATGGCGGGCAAAGGAAGTCAGAGATACACTTGAAGTCAAAAATAGATAAATGCAAATGACCTTGTGGGTTGTCAGTCTGCAGGAGGTTACAGAGATGAGGAGAAAGCGAGGTCATGGATGGGGTTTGCAGGGGACTGTGTGCAAATTAGGACATGGGCAGCAGTTTTGGATGGACTTTTATTGAGTAAAGGAGATGGTCCTGTGCAGGAGACATTGGAATAACTGAGTTTGAAGGTGAATGAAATCTAACACAGCAGCTTTTTGTATGGATGCAGCATCGAACACTAACATTGACTTGAATTTCTCCGTCTGAGAGGTGGGGGAGGGGTGGGGTAATCAAATATCATAAGCTCACAAAAATCAATTCTAAAATGGAGTTTCATTTTCTGGAGCAGCCTGCACTGGTCCTTTTGAATGCTATTAATCAGGCGAATCAATGCCAATTGGCAAAGCATACTTGGCACATCAAAATTATATCAGGGCCCTTTTGACTTTGTAACCTCCCTGATTTGCTTGGGTTCCAGGGGCTCCTTCTCATACATCTGAGCCACCCATTTTAAGGCCTTAACCAAAGTACTGGCAGTCAGAGTGGCCATGGGAACAGCATGGCAAACATTGCACCTCGATTTTCAATATGTGAGAGGTTTCGAGTACAAGAGCAAGGTTGTTGCAATTATACAGGGCCTTGGTGAGGCCACACCAAGAGTATTATGTGCAGTTTTGGTCTCCATTTCTGAGGAAGGATGTTCTTGCTCTCAGGGGACTGCAGCAAAGGTTTACCAGGTTGATTCCCTGGATGGCGGGACTAATGTATGAGGAGAGATTGACGAGGTTAGGATTGTTTTCGCTAGAGTTCAGACGAATGAGGGGGGGATCTCATAGAGACTTATAAAGTTCTAACAGGATTAGACAGGGTAGATACAGAGAGGATGTTCCCAATGGTGGGGTGTCCAGAATCAGGGGTCACAGTCTGAGGATTCAGGGTAGACCAAAGAGTGGTGAGCCTGTGGAATTCATTACCACAGGAAGTAGTTGATGCCAAAACATTGAATGTATTCAAGAGGCGGCTAGATATGGCACTTGGGGTGAATGGGATCAAAGGTTAGGGGGAGAAAGCAGGATTAGACTACTAATTTGGACAATGAACCATGATCGTGATGGATGGCGGAGCAGGCTCTAAGGGCCGAATGGCCTCCTCATGCTCCTATCTTCTATGTTTCTATCTTTCCATGTTTCATTCCACTGCATGTTCCTGTTTGGTGTCCAAAATGGAAGTCATCTGCCATAACCCATTCTAACTTAATACAGAATCAAAATTCACTTGTATCTTTTCATAGATCTCATCTCTTTGTGAGTGCTGTTGCTTCTGACAGTCATGTTTGTCAGACAGTGAGGAAATTCAGGTCTCAAATTTGACTTAAAGGGCATCACTTCTTTTGCAGGGTAGGGGAAATATATTGAATCTGATCAGTGATTTTGGAACTGTTTCTCTTTATTTTTGCACATTCAACCCTAGTTTTTAGCAGCTGAATAACTTCATTGTCAAATTTTGACAATGTTCTTTAAATGTTAGTTCAGGGCAAGCCAGCTTTTTAAACTCAGTCACTGGAATACAACATCCTTTAGACTTCTGATATGATTTCCCTTAGTGTATATAGTCAAGTAACGTCAGCCATGTTTAGTACAAATAACCATTATGTTTTGCTTTTAAGGCCATAAATGTTGACCCTGGAAAGATATAGTGGTGGGAGTGATATTTACTTCTTGAGTGGTAACTTGGAAGAGTAAATTGTCACCCAGTACAGAACCTACCAATCTTTGTTCCATTCCCATTTGCAGACTTCCATTTATATAGCACCTTTCATGATCACAGAATGTCCAACAGCCCTCAACAACCAATAAGAACATAAGAAATAGGAGCAGGAGTAGGCCATCTGGCCCTTTGAGCCTGCCCCGCCATTCAACAAGATCATGGCTGATCTGAAGTGAATTAGTTCCACTTACCCGCCTGCTCCCCATATCCCCTAATTCCCTTATTGATCAGAAAACTATCTACCCGTGATTTAAACATATTCAACGAGGAAGCCTCCACCACTTCAATGGGCAGAGAATTCCAGAGATGCACTACCCTCTGAGAGAAGAAGTTCCCCCTCAACTCTGTTCTGAACCGGCCCCCCCTTATTTTGAGGCTGTGCCCTCTAGTTCTGGTTTCCCTTCTAAGTGGAAAGAATCTCTGCACCTCTACCCTATTCACCCCCTTCATTATCTTATATGTCTCTATAAGATCACCCCTCATCCTTCTAAACTCCAACGAGTACAGACCCAATCTGTTTAATCTCTCCTCATAAGCTACACCCCTCATCTCCGGTATCAACCTGGTGAACCTTCTCTGCACTCCCTCCAAGGCCAATATATCCTTTCGCAAATAAGGGGACCAAAACTGCACACAGTACTCCAGTTGCGGCCTCACCAGTGCCTTGTACAGCTGCAGCAAGACCTCCCTGCTTTTATATTCTATCCCCCTCGCGATAAAGGCCAACATTCCATTCGCTTTCTTGATCACCTGCTGCACCTGCAGACTGAGTTTTTGCGATTCGTGCACAAGGACCCCCAGGTCCCTCTGCACAGTCGCACGATGTAATTTTTCTCCATTTAAATAATACTCCAATTTACTATTATTTCTTCCAAAGTGGATAACCTCACATTTGCTAACGTTATATTCCATCTGCCAGATCCTCGCCCACTCGCTCAGCCTATCCAAATCTCTCTGCAGACTTTCCGCGTCCTCCACGCAATTCGCTTTCCCACTCACCTTCGTGTCAATGAGTGACTCTTGAAGTACACTCATTGTTTAACATAGGCAGCCAATTTGTGCGCAGCAAGTTCCCACAAACACAATGGCTGGAATTTTACCATCTCGCCCGCCCCGGAATTCTCCGTTGGCCTTGGGCGGGATTTTACGAGCCTGAACCAAGCGGGGTCATAAAAGCCCAGTAGAGGGTAATACTTTGAGGTCAGCATTCATTCTCCTCCCCACCCCACATAAATCAATAAATAAAACACAGAAGCTTTCAGGAACTAAAGGTGGATGTTTAAAATCCTATAACCCTAACGGAGGCAGAACAGAAGCAGTCTCCCCGGTAGATGAAGCTAATCTGTTCTTAGTAATTTTAGTCCAGTGCTAAATATTGACCCCAAGACTCTGGGGAGACTGCTTCTGTTCTGCCTCCGTTAGAGTTATAGGATTTTAAACATCCACCTTTAGTTCCTGAAAGCTTCTGTATTTTATTTGCTGATTTATGTGGGGTGGGAAGGAGACTGAATGCTGGCCTCATCGAAGCATTACCCCCCCCCCCCCCCCCCCCAGCACCCCAACAAACACCAATATTGGATAAGCTCTGCACCGGAGCTGCTTTACTTCACAGCTTGGCCCCAGGAAATGTGTTTGTGTTTTTATAACAAGGCAACCTGGAAGGCAGCATCTAAACTATTTGATTTGTGTTCCTCACGAACTGCAAAATGTTGTTCAAGTATACTGCGAATCATTCTGAGCTGTGAAAATAATCAGATTTACAGAGTTAGGAATAGTCCAAGGTGATAGTGAATTAAAACTGTAACAGGGACATTTGTTTTAATTGAATTCTGGAACAGCTCCTAAAATAATCCAACTGTGGAAAAGAACTTCCACCAATTTCACAGTTACTGAGATATGTTAAAGGGGAGAAGGGAGCTGTTATCTGCTATACATGCTCTTTGACTTCAAGTGACCACACATCTGCTCAGATGAGAGTAGTAAGAGGCTAAGTGGATTGGCACACATCTATCACCAGGATTGATAGCAGGTGCTTAGTGATATTCAAATGTAAGGTCTTTCTACGCCTCCTATCTGTGCTGGTCAACCTGATTTCAGTAACATCAGTCGTGGAGAACAATTGGCTCAATATACCGGGGCTTGATGGGGGAGAGGAGGGTATTAAACAAAAGCAGAACCTGTCTGATATACTCCCTAAACCATAGGATGTTGATCCATTGATGTAATAATATGTTTGTCAGGTACTCAGTGCCTGATTGAGGGACCCAGCACTGGGAGGGAGGGGGACCTGCTGAGAGCTATACCACTGCCCTTTCTTCCGACCCTCTGCCACCTCAGCCAGCAACTCCTTGCAAAACCCCGTCCCGCCCTTATCTGTGAACTGGGTCCCGTGCTGATACTGAGACTCTGGTGGGTGCATTGCACCACTGCTCCTGGTGATGCTGCCTGCAATTGAGAGCTGCCAGCCTCTGGTTGGCCAATAACTTTTGGGGGTGAGTGGAGAGGGGTGCAATTTCCTGATTGGCACTGATGCGCGATATAACACACGAGAGGCGTGATGTACTCGGGAAATAAAGGCTTTTATTGCCAACAATAACAGAGCTACCATATACAGTATACGATCCCAGACTAAAGGGTCACCAGGCAGAGCAGTGACCTTTATACCTCTCCCAGGAGGCGGAGCAGACTGGGGTGTACCATAACAACTATATTAACAGGTAGAACAGCCCAACCCTAACCCCAACAGTAACATATATACAGACTCATAGTACTGGCCAGACCATGGCTCAACACTACCTGGTGGGAACCAACAATGGTTCCACCACAGGCACTTAATGAGGTGTGCCTCTCCCAAAGGTGGTAATGCAGGGATCTCGCCAGCTCTTCATTCAGTGGGCGAGACCCCATTATCTGGGTTAGATTCCATCCTTGGACTGGCAAATGAGGACTGGTGAGACATTGGATAGCTGGCATCACCAATGCTACCTTACTGATGACCATCCTTATTTTTAGAGGCGCAGGGGGATAAAACTCAACATCCGTGGCAGTGAATCCATCATCTATTATAAATGTCACCTGATTCACTAGGCAGATAGCGGGACTATCCAATGAGGAGAGATTGATTCAACTGGGCCTGTATTCACTTTAGTTCAGAAGGATGAGAGGGGATCTGATTGAAATGTATAAAATTCTAACAGGGCTGGACAGAGTAGATGCCAGGAGGATGTTTTTCCCTGGTTGGGGAATCTGGAACCGGGGACACAGTCTCAGTATACAGGGTAGACCATTTGGGACTGAGACGAGGAGAAACTCCTTTACTCAAAAGGTGGTGAACCTATGGAATTCTCTGCCACAGAGGCTGTGGAGGCAAAGTCATGAAATGTATTCAAGAAAGAAATGTTTTGTTTAGATTTTAAGGCATCAAGGGGCATGGGGAGAAAGTGGGAATATGGCATTGAGATAGAAGATCAGACATAATTATATTGAATGGTGGAGCAGGCTCAAAGATCTGAGTGGCCTACTCCAGCTCCTAGTTTCTATGTTTCTCTTTTTCATTGTCTTGAACTGAATGGTTGCATGACGGGCCAATGATCGGTCTTCATTGTCTTTGAAGTAAGTTGGTCAATTGGTTGTCTCATCTATCTGTTCAGATGGATCCTGTGGCATCAGTGGAACAAGATCAGGGGTTCTTCTGATGCCCTGATCAATGTTCCTCCTTGGACCAACACCAATGTTTGTGGGTAAAAGCAATTACCGCGGATGCTGGAATCTGAAACCGAAAGAGAAAATGCTGGAAAATCTCAGCAGGTCTGGCAGCATCTGTAAGGAGAGAAAAGACCTGACGTTTCGAGTCCAGATGACCCTTTGTCAAAATCAATGTTTGTGCGATTCTGCTGCTAAGGAATAAGCGATGTGTTTGACTACACAACAACAGTCACTGCAGTTACAAAAGAAATAACTGTATTGCACACACTGAAATCTTCCAGCAACATGATAAGACATGAAAGGAGTCTTTCCCATTCTTCAAGTTTGAGTTAGCTGGGAGAAGAGGAGGAGACAAATATCAAGGAGAAAAAAAATGGTTAATTTTACCAAGAGTTTTGTGAACTGACTTGAGAAGTTAGTAATTGAGTCCTGAAATTCAGCCCTTGACATCCCTTTGGCTCCACTCCGCAGAGATAAGATGGAACTTGGCAAATAATTGATTTCTCTCACCAGTCTTGGGATAGTTGCGTGGTTCAAAATTATTTCAACCACTGCTTCTGTGAGATTAATTTGAAGTGACATTTTGTCATATTCCCACGCAGAAACGAAATGCAGCATTGGAAAATTGCAGGCGTATTGCAGAAGGCAGCAGTAATCCATTGACATAAACTCCATCTATTTATTTTCTTCAAGGGCCTTAATCTCAATATAATGTCACTGAGAACGTATTGATCAGAAATTATTCGGAACTTTTATGTTTTCATTGGCGAAACCCCGATGGGCTTCCTTCTGGCGAATCAGTGAATATACTGTTTTAATCAGCAAGGGCTGGATATAGAAGCAAAATAGCAATTGACAGAATTTGAAAAGTAATTTGTAGGTTTGTTCAGGTTTACTGTAGGAGACAGTGAAGTAAGTTTTTAAGTTTAAGTTTACAAAGTTTATTTATTAGTATCACAAGTAGGCTTACATTAACACTGCAATGAAGTAACTGTGAAAATCCCCTAATCGCCACACTCCAGCGCCTGTTCGGGTACACTAAGAGAGAATTTAGCATAGCCAATGCACCTAACCAGCACGTCGTTCAGACTGTGGGAGGAAACCAGAGCACCCGGAGGAAACTCACGCAGGCATGGGGAGAACGTGCAGACTTCGCGCAGACAGCGACCCAAGCCACAAATCGAACCCGTGTCCCTGGCGCTGTGAGGCAGCAGTGCTAACCACTGTGCCACTGTGCTTATTTGATTGTCTCCTGGAAAATCTGAGACAATTGTGATTTGTCGATGCATTGGATGAAATTATTGACATAAATAGATTGGAATTGAAGTTTATGGTAAAGGTACCAGTTTTAAACAGCAGCCTGCTTAAAGCAATATTGCATTGGCAGGTGCAAGTTATACTCATAGTTCTGCTTGCACTGCTCTGGCCCCCGGCATTCAAATGACGGTTACATTTGTTAACGTTAATTAAATGCTGAAGAGCCTGTCAATGCCTCGCCACATTCTACTGCTTGAGAGCTTGGTGGCTACCAATCAACCACCTGTGGACTTTGTAAAATTGGCTTCACACTGGTTACAGTTCCAATGCAGAGACTACCTCCTGGAGGGGATTCACACCGCTTGCTATAATGCAATCAAGTCCAATCCACTCCTCAGTTCCACAATGACATGGCACCATTATGCTTCAAGACAGGTTGTGTAGTATAATTGGACTGTAACATACCTTAACTTTATCATTGATTTACAAAGGATACATAATCCTCTGTTGATGAGCAGTGAAATAAGTCTTGTGGAATCTTGTAGTTCTCTGGTGAATTTTTCTCCACATCATTGTCTGCGACTTTATTGACAAAAACTGACTCGAGCTGTTTCCCCTTTAACCTCTAGGGGTGGCACAGTGGTTAGCACTGCTGCCTCACAGCGCCAGGGACCTGGGTTCGATTCCTGGCTTGGGTCACTGTCAGTGTGGAGTTTGCACGTTCTTCCCGTGGTCTGTGTGGGTTTCCTTCAGGTGCTCCGGTTTCCTCCCACAGTCTGAAAGACATGCATTGACCCGAACAGGCACTGGAGTGTTGACAAGGGAAATTTCACAGTAACTTCATTGCAGTGTTAATGTAAGCCTTAGTTGTGACTAATAAATAAACTTAGCATTATATATTTTAAAGAATAAGAGAAACAGCGGAGTCAATTATATGTTATAATGCCACAACCTGAATAATCTTTAACATTGTTTAATTAAACTAAGTTTTCCAGGTGAAATACAAGTTGTTTAACACACAAACAAACTTGAATCTATAAGACCATAAGACCATAAGACATAGGAGCGGAAGTAAGGCCATTCGGCCCATCGAGTCCACTCCACCATTCAATCATGGTTGATTTCAACTCCATTTACCCGCTCTCTCCCCATAGCCCTTAATTCCTCGAGAAATCAAGAATTTATCAATTTCTGTCTTGAAGACGCTCAACGTCTCGGCCTCCACAGCCCTCTGTGGCAATGAATTCCACAGACCCACCACTCTCTGGCTGAAGAAATTTCTCCTCATCTCTGTTCTAAAGTGACTCCCTTTTATTCTAAGGCTGTGCCCCCGCGTCCTAGTCTCCCCTGTTAATGGAAACAACTTCCCTACGTCCATCCTATCTAAGCCGTTCATTATCTTGTAAGTTTCTATCAGATCTCCCCTCAACCTCCTAAACTCCAATGAATATAATCCCACGATCCTCAGACGTTCATCGTATGTCAGGCCTACCATTCCTGGGATCATCCGTGTGAATCTCCGCTGGACCCGCTCCAGTGCCAGTATGTCCTTCCTGAGGTGTGGGGCCCAAAATTGCTCACAGTACTCCAAATGGGGCCTAACCAGTGCTTTATAAAGCCTCAGAAGTACATCCCTGCTTTTGTATTCCAAGCCTCTTGAGATAAATGACAACATTACATTTGCTTTCTTAATTACGGACTCAACCTGCAAGTTTACCTTTAGAGAATCCTGGACTAGGACTCCCAAGTCCCTTTGCACTTTAGCATTATGAATTTTGTCACCGTTTAGAAAATAGTCCATGCCTCTATTCTTTTTTCCAAAGTGTACGACCTCGCACTTGCCCACGTTGAATTTCATCAGCCACTTCTTGGACCACTCTCCTAAACTGTCTAAATCTTTCTGCAGCCTCCCCACCTCCTCAATACTACCTGCCCCTCCACCTATCTTTGTATCATCGGCAAACTTGGCCAGAATGCTCCCAGTCCCGTCATCTAGATCGTTAATATATAAAGAGAACAGCTGTGGCCCCAACACTGAACCCTGCGGGACACCACTTGTCACCGGTTGCCATTCTGAGAAAGAACCTTTTGTCCCAACTCTCTGCCTTCTGTCTGACAGCCAATCGTCAATCCATGTTAGTACCTTGCCTCGAATACCATGGGCCCTTATTTTACTCAGCAGTCTCCCGTGAGGCACCTTGTCAAAGGCCTTTTGGAAGTCAAGATAGATAACATCCATTGGCTCTCCTTGGTCTAACCTATTTGTTATCTCTTCAAAGAACTCTAACAGGTTTGTCAGGCACGACCTCCCCTTACTAAATCCATGCTGACTTGTCTTAATCCGACCCTGCACTTCCAAGAATTTAGAAATCTCATCCTTAACGATGGATTCTAGAATTTTGCCAACAACTGAGGTTAGGCTAATTGGCCTATAATTTTCCATCTTTTTTCTTGTTCCCTTCTTGAACAGTGGGGTTACAACAGCGATTTTCCAATCCTCTGGGACTTTCCCTGACTCCAGTGACTTTTGAAAGATCATAACTAACGCCTCCACTATTTCTTCAGCTATCTCCTTTAGAACTCTAGGATGTAGCCCATCTGGGCCCGGAGATTTATCAATTTTCAGACCTTTTAGTTTCTCTAGCACTTTCTCCTTTGTGATGGCAACCATATTCAACTCTGCCCCCTGACTTTCCTGAATTGTTGGGATATTACTCATGTCTTCTACTGTGAAGACTGACGCAAAGTACTTGTTAAGTTCCTCAGCTATTTCCTTGTCTCCCATCACTAGATTACCAGCGTCATTTTGGAGCGGCCCAATGTCTACTTTTGCCTCCCGTTTGTTTTTAATGTATTTAAAGAAACTTTTACTATCATTCCTAATGTTACTGGCTAGCCTACCTTCATATTTGATCCTCTCCTTCCTTATTTCTCTCTTTGTTATCCTCTGTTTGTTTTTATAGCCTTCCCAATCTTCTGACTTCCCACTACTCTTTGCCACATTATAGGCTCTCTCTTTTGCCTTGATGCATTCCCTGACTTCCTTTGTCAGCCATGGCTGCCTAATCCCCCCTCTGATAACCTTTCTTTTGTTTGGGATGAACCTCTGCACTGTGTCCTCAATTACTCCCAGAAACTCCTGCCATTGCTGTTCTACTATTTGAAAAATAACATAAAAAGGACTTTGAAAATGCCTTTCCTAATAATGAGTGATCTATCACGCCAAAAACCTGTCTTTGGATGACAGGTGGAATATTGATACGCAGTTATCCCAAGACTTTGTAATGCAGAGAAAAGGAAAAGCAATGATGCTGCAGCAATGGCAAAGAGTAGCTTAACGAAAGAGACGATGTATTCCAAAACTTTGAATATATTCAGCTTAGACACACCACTGATATTTCAGCAAAGTGAACAAGTTTAACTATCACTGTTGTGAATTCTGCAACTCCTGAGGCTGGTCCGGTAGTTAATAATGTTCTTTTCAAGTCATGTATAAACTTCTATTGCTAAAGACAATGGGTACTCAAAGAAAGGGGTTAATGTAATAATCCGCACCAAATCCCGCTCACCCATCGCCCCTGTGATGGCTGACGTACACTAGATCTTGGTGCACTTCACCACTTTATCAATTCCTGGATTTAAAATTCTCATCCATGTGCTTAGATTTCTCCATTGCTTTAGCCTTCCCCTCCCATATCTCTAAACTCCTCCAGCCTTACAACCCTAAAACCCTCTATGAATGCTAGGTTCCTCCAATTCTGAACCCTTCTGCATCCATCAATGCTAGCTGTGTTAATCTCAATCCTCCTTTAAGACCCTCCTTGAAAACACTGTCTCTGGCTAAGCTTTTAGTCACCTGTCCTAATAGTTAATACCTTTGACTCGGTGATAGTTGCTGAGGGTCTGATGACCCTCCTGTGAGGCACTTTGCTACATTTTCCTACATTAAAGATGCTATGTAGAGTCAGCTATGGCTCTGTTGGTGTGACACTTGCTTCAGAGATCTGTGAGTTCAGATCCCACTCCAGAGAATTAGGCACAAATCCAGGCTGACAATGCACTGTCAGAGGCACTGTCCTTTGAATGAGACACTAAACCTCTTGGGTGGCCATGAAAGAAGAGAAGGAGATGTTATTGGTGACCTGGCCAATATTTATCCCTTAATCAATAGCATTAATATCAGATTATCTGGTCATTTTCATTGGAAGGATGCTATGCATAAACTGGCTACCACATTTCCTACATAACAACAGGAACTACATTTTCAAAGTACCTTATTGGATTTACAGGCCAGGGTTTTATAACCTCGCTCAGGCGAAGCTTGTAAAATCCTGCCCGAGGCTAATGGAGAATTCCATTCTGCGAGCCTTGCCCATCCCGATTCTGGTAAAAGTCCGGCCGCAGTGTTTTGGGAAATCCTAAGATCATGAATGGCATGACATAAATGCAAGTTATTTCTTTCAATATAAATACAAGCTATTGTTTGTGAATTGTTTCAATTATTCACCAAACTTATCAACAACATAGATGAATGGATTGTGTTATATATTGAAAAGGGTTGCAGGTTGCTTTAAGAGTTGATCACATGATTTGATGGCGATGTCATTAGGGTGTTGCCACAGGCTTCTGTTTTGCTTTCATTTTGTACCCTGTGCAGTGCAGAGAACATCTCTTTCAATAAACCTTGTTGTTGTTAGTTTGATTCTACGTGTGCAAACCACGTCCTTTTCTTTTTGTTAAAATCCACAGTCCCTAACGTAATTAGGAGATTACAGTTGGAAACCCACATATCCAAGGATGTGAGTAACACAAAGAAAGATGACATTGTACACAGTGTATAGATGGAAGCATAAAGTTACAAAGAGATATTTGCCTGGGTTTTGTGTTCAGCAGCAAAGCCACAATGCTTGTCGCTGACTTTGAAGAAAGCTACCTGCAAAGATCCTGCGATCTCTGTAGCATGGTCTGCCCCTTTCTCAGTGGCCAATTAATTCTGGCACCATGTCAGGGGAGTCTTGACGTGCAGAAGTAGTGATGTCGGAAAGCAGTTAAGCAGACAATCGCATTGAAATATTCACACAGAGCAATCCAGGAAGTTAAAAACATTTAATATTTTTCACTTTTAATTTATTTTTTAGATAGTGAAATGAATGGTTCTGATTGGATTCAGATAGAAGCTAAAATAAAGATAAACTTCTTAAAAAAAGAGAAGTGTTTTTAAAATGTGAGATTTTATAATTGTGGAGAAAGTTGACTTGTCGCGAATAGTAAGCATGTTTAGCTGTAATTATGAAGCTTTAAGATCTGGAAACACCTCTAACAAGGTGTAACTTATTCAAGAGATTTCACAGTAAGACGAACAGTGTAACAGTTAATATACATTGATGGTTTTAATTTTTTCTGGGATGTAGGTGTTGCTGACGAGGCCAACACTTATTGAAGTTGGCAGGGGGCTGCGACGGGGCAGTTGGTGGAGGAGGCGTGGGCGGAGGAAAGCCTCAGCACACCTTCTGGAGAAATGAATCTGGAGATTCATTTCACTGACACCAACTTCTGGATCCCCATGTTCTTCTGCGTGTAGATGGTCTCCTGGAGTTGCTGGCGATTTCAGTGGAGGAATGGAAGTGAATGCTGCCAGTTACAGCATTATTATCATCACAGAGTCCAGGCCAATAATAGTTTAATTAAATGGGCAAATGGATTTCAAAGTAGACAAATGTGAAGTCGTCCACTTTCGGATCTAAAATGGATAGAACGGAATACTTTCTGAATGGTGAAAAACTAGAAACAGTGTAGATCTAAAGTAGTCTGGGAGGTTTGTGTATTTACAAACTGACATGAACAGGTACACAAAATATTCACAAAGGCTAATAGAAGACTGGCCTTTGTATATACATATATATATATATATATATAAATAGGACTCAAATACAAGGAGGTGTAAATTATGTTGGGGGTCAGTTAGCTCAGTTGGCTAGATGGCTAGCGTATAGTTCAGAAAAACTCCAACCACATGGGTTTGATTCCTGTTCTGGCTGAGGTGGATTTCAAACCTGCCTCCTTACACTAACCTTGAGAGAGGATGGCAAAGTAGCACTGACAGAAACCTTCAAGAACTTGCTTTTGGGCAGAACAAACATGTTGTAAGTTATGCCACAGCTGCACAAAGACATAGTTAGAATACTCTGAGCAGTTCTGGGCACAACAACCACCTGTATTTTCGCTG
The DNA here is from genome assembly GCF_964213995.1 of Mustelus asterias. Lineage (NCBI taxonomy): Eukaryota > Metazoa > Chordata > Chondrichthyes > Carcharhiniformes > Triakidae > Mustelus > Mustelus asterias. Next base: position 81,670,898 of record NC_135810.1, read on the forward strand.
CACCTTTAACACAATAAATTTTCCGAAAGTATATCACAGAAGCATTATAAAGCAAAATTTGATACCAGGCCATGTAAGGAATTACTGGGGAAGATGGCCGAAAGTCTAGTCAAAGAGGTAGATTTTAATGAGTGGCTTGAAAGAGATAAGAGAGGTAGAGTGGTGGAGAGGTTTAGGAATGGAATTTCAAAGCTTACAGCCTAGCAGCTGAAGGCACAGTCACCAATGGTGGACTGATTAAAATCAGGGATCTAGAAAAAGTTAGATAAGCCCAAAATCTTAGAAGGTTATGGAGATGGAGTAGATTATAGGGAGGAATGAGTCCATGGAGGGTTTGGAAAGCCATGATGAGTTTTTTTATAAGGCTCTGTTTACTGCCAATGCCATGCATGCGCAGTTGTATGTGCAGCCGCCATCTTAATAGGGGAAAGTCACATTGCACAGTGATCACAGACCCTGGAATTGCTAATATTACAGTGCTGGCAGCAGAATGTCTCAGGGGTTCCACACTTTATTTTATCCCATTTGATTTCCTTTAAATTTGCTTGACCAGGATTTGGATTAAAATGGTTCTCTGTATCCGGCAGAGAGAAGGGAGACACACTGTGGCAGAGCCTTAAACTCCTGCTCCATGCCTTTGTTTTCTATTATTTTGGGAAGGCACCTATATACCAATAAACCATCTTGTCATTGCAACGTATCTCAGTAGTGTGGAAGGGATGGTGTGTCATTAAGCCCGTGTTCCATCATCTGCCTGCCCTGCCGGTGCTTAACATAGAAAACATAGAAAATAGATGCAGGCATAGGCCATTTGGCCCTTCGAGCCTGCACCACCATTCAATATGACCATGGTTGATCAAGCACTTTCAGTATCCCACTCCGGCTTTCTCTCCTTACCTTGATCCCTTTAGCCACAAGGACCACGTCCAGGTCCCTCTTCAACATATCTAATAAACTGGTTACAACAGCTTTCTGTGGTAGAGAATTCCACAGGTTCACAACTCTCTGATTGAAGAAGTTCTTCCTCATCTCAATCCTGAATGGCTTACCCCCTTATTCTTAGACTGTAACCCCTAGTTCTGCACTTCCCCAACATTGGGAACACTCTTCCTGCATCTAGTCTGTCCAGTCCATCGGGATTTTATATGTTTCTATGAGATCCCCTTTCATTCTTCTAAATTCCAGTGAGTACAAGCCCAGTCAATCCAATGTCTCTTCATAGGTCAGTCCTGCCATTCCAGGAATCAGTCTGGTGAACATTCGCTGGACTTCCTCAATAGCAATAACGTCCTTCTTCAATAGCAATAACGTCCTTCCTCAGACTAGGAGGCCAAAACTGCACACAATACTCAAGGTGTGGCCTCACCAAGACCCTGTATAATTGCAGCAAGACATCCTTACTCCTATACTCAAATCCTCTTGCTATGAAGGCCAGCATGCCATTAGCTTTCCTCACTGCCTGCTGTACCTGCGTGCCAACCTTCAGCGACTGTTCCACCATGACACCCTGGTCATGTTGCACTTCCCCTTTTCCTAAACTGCCACCATTCAGAGAATAATCTTCCTTCCTGTTTTTGCCACCAAAGTGGATAACCTCACATTTGTCCACATTATATTGCATTTGCTAAGTATTTGCCCCCTCAGTCCGTCTGTCCAAGTCACCCTGCAGCCTCTTAGAATTCTCCTCACAGCACACTGCCACCCAGCTTAGTGTCATTGGCAAATTTGGAAATATTGTAATCAATTCCTTCATCCAAATCATTCATGTATATTGTGAATAGCTGGGGTCCCAACACTGAACCCTGTGATACCCCACTAGTCACTGGTTGCCACTCTGAAAAGGACCTGTTTATTCCCACTCTCTGCTTCCTGTCTGCCAACCAGTTCTCTATCCACATCAATACCTTACCCCCAATACCATGAGCTTTAATTTTGTTCACTAATCTCTTGTGTGGGACCTTGTCAAAAGTCTTTTGAAAATCTAGATACACAAAATCCACTGGTTCACTCTACTGAACCACATCCTCAAAAAATTCCAGAAGATTTGTCAAGCACGATTTCCCTTTAGTAAATCGATGCTGACTTGGACTGATCTTGTCACCGCTTTCCGAATGCTCAGTTGTTACATCCTTAATAATTGACTCCAGCATTTTCCCCACCACCAATGTCAGGCTAACCGGTCTATAATTCTCCGTTGTCTCTCTCTCCTTTTAAAAAGTGGGGTTACATTAGCTACCCTCCAATCCACTGAAACTCTTCCAGAGTCTATAGAGTGCAGGAAAATGATCACCAATGCATCCACTATTTCTGGGCCACTCCCTTGAGTACACTAGGATGCAGAGCATCAGGCCCTGGGGACTTATCGGGTTTTAATCACAGCAATTTCTCTTATACAATTTTTTGACAAATAAGAATCCTTCAGTTCCTCCTTCATGCTAGACCCTCTGTCCCCTTGTATTTCTGGAAGATTATTTGCACCCTCTTTAGTGAAGACAGATCCAAAGTATTTGTTCAGCTGGTCTGCCATCTCTTTGTTGCCTATTATGAATCACCTGATTCTAACTTTAAGGGACCTACATTTGTCTTCACCAGTCTTTTTCTTTTCACGTATCTATAGAAGCTTTTGCAGTCAGTTTTTGTGTTTTCTGCAAGCTTACTCTCGTATTCTATTTTCCCTATCTGAATTGAACCCTTTATCCTCCGCTGCTGGTTTTTAAATTTTGCCTTGTCCTCAGGTTTGCTGCTTTTTCGGGCCAATTTATATGACTCCTCTTTGACTTTAACAGTAACCCTATTTTCCCTTGTGAACCATAGATGAGCCACCTTTCCCATTTTACTCTTGCGCCAGACAGGGATGTGCAGTTATTGAAGTTCATCCATGTATTCTTTAAATGTCTGCCATTGCCTATTCACTTTCTACCCCTTAAAGTATCTTTTGCCAGCTTATCCTAGCCAATGCACGTCTCATACCATCAAAGTTAACTTTCCTCAAGTTCAGCACCCTAGTCTCAGGCTTAACTGTGTCATTCTCCAATCTAATGAAGAATTCTACCATATTATGGTCACTCTTTCCCAAAGGATCTCGCACCACAAGGTTGCTAATTAAATGTGTTGTGCTGGGAGACCCCAGAGCTGCAAATCAAACTACAGCTGACAGAGGATAACTCAGAAGCCTCCCCTTCCTCCCCATCCACCCCAATCCCTGGAATCAGAAGCCACCCCTGTGGGGAGGCCGTGCTCTGACCACCTGCCCTTTGCAGGGCTCAGAAACTGGGTGAACGGCTTCCAACTGGAACTGATGATAGGTGAATAGGACTTGGCACAAGTAAGGGCAAAAACAGCCGAATTTTGGATGACCTCCCCCTGTGGAGGTGGTGGCATAGTGGTATTGCCACTGTTAGTGGTATCGTCACTGGACTAGTAAACCACAGACCCAGGGTAATGGTTTGGGGACCCAGGTTCAAATCCCACCATGGCAGCTGGTGAAATTTTAATTCAATAAAAAATTCAAATTAGAAGTCTAATAATGACTGTTGATTGTCGTAAAAATCCATCTGGTTCACCAACGTCCTTTAGGGAAGTAAATCTGCCATCTTTAACTGGTCTGGCCTACACGTGACTCCAGAACCACAGCAATGTGGTTGACTAATAACAACCCTCTGAAATGTCCAAATAAGCTATTCAGTTCAAGGTCAATTAGGGATGGGCAATAAATGCTGGCCAAGCCAGTGACATCTACATCTCATGAAAAAATAGCTTATGAGAGGTGGAATATGGAAGGCCAGCCAGGAGTGCATTGGAATAGTCAAATCTAGTGGAATGGGCTTCAGTAACGGAAGAGCTGAGGTAAGGATAGAGTTCAGGTGACGTAAGGAAGTAATTTTCCAGAATCTTTCCTCGGATTGACAAAAGGTTTTTTTTCTCCAGTTCATTGTCTCCCCAGGATTTAGCATTACTAGTGGTTGGAGATGGTGGTCCATGAGATTGCACTTTTTAATGAATAAGGCAAACTCATCAGTCTTTAATTGGTTTTTGATAAGGGTGCAATAAAAACTAATAGAATTCTCGGTTTTATCTCTCGGTATAGAATATAAAAGCCAAGTGGTAATTATGAACCAATATAAACCTTAATAACAACTCAGTTAGAGTACTATGTGTCGTCTCAGACTCCATGCTTTCTGAAGGATAATGAGGCTTTATGGTGTGTGCAATGAAAAATTGCTGAGAAGTTGCCTGGTATAAAGAAATACAAATTTGAAAAATTGTTTCAAATTACGAAAGGGTAATAGAATCAGGTTATTTTCAGGAATTGAGAAGCCAGAAGTAAGAGGAGACAGGTAGAAAATTAAGGCCTGAATTTTCAATCCGTCAGCATGTGCACTCGGTTGGCCTGGAGGCGGGCGCAAAAGATGCTTCAGGCCATTATTGACCCCAGAACATGACTTCACACCCCGGGACATGAAATGCACACTGGGAATGGTTTGATTTATTATTGTCACATGTATTGGCATACAGTGAAAAGTATTGCTTCTTGCATGCTATATAGACAAAGCATACCGTTCATAGAGAAGGAAAGGAGAGAGTGCAGAATGTAGTGTTACAGTCATAGCCAGGGTGTAGAGAAAGATCAACTTAATATAAGGTAGGTCCATTCAGAAGTCTGATGGCAGAAGGGAAGAAGCTGTTCTTGAGTCGGTTGGTACGTGACCTCAGACTTTTGTATCTTTTCCCCGATGGAAGGAGGTGGAAGAGAGAATGTCCGGAGTGCGTGGGGTTCTTAATTATGCTGGCTGCTTTTCCAAGACAGTGGGAAGTGTAGACAGAGTCAGTGGATGGGAGGCTGGTTTGTGTGTTGGACTGGGCTACGTTCATACTCTTTTGCGGTCTTGGTCAGAGCAGAAGCCATACCAAGCTGTGATACATCAGAAAGGAGACTTTTTATGGTGCATCTGTAAAAGTTGGTGAGAGTCTTAACGGACATGCCAAATTTCCTTAGCCTCCTGAGAAAATAGAGGCGGTGATGGGCTTTCTTAACTATAGCGTCAGCGTGGAGGGACATCTAGAAGCCTGAAGCTCTCGACCATTTCCACTTCATCTCCATTGATGTAGACAGGGGCATGTCCTCCACTACATGGTTCAGCCCTGCTTGGAATGGTGGGGATGGGTGGGCGCTGAAGGAAGGAAGGGTATGGGCTGGTGCTTCTAACATGTTCCTGCAGGAGGACAGCCACCACGCCGATGTCTCAAGGAGGTGCAGACCTGTAAAAAATACATTTCCTTGGAAAAGCAACAAAGAATGTAGAAGCAACACATTCACACACAAACCTCAGTCTACGGACCCCCTTTCTAATTTTATTTCACCCCGCCCTGGATCGAGGTTGAAGCTAAATCGTAAAAGCAAACAGGCCATGTAACACTGCTTTAAATTTCCATTTAATAAGCGGCCTGATTGTCAGCGTGCGCGCTTCCGAATCTCGCGTGTGCTCGCTGACTGAAATATTGTGCGAATGTGCAATGATGTCGGGAAGCAACGTAAAATTCTGGCCTAAATGTTAAAAATCCAAAACAAAAGATGGGAGAAAAGTCTTTTTCACATAAGAGGACCGCGAGACTCTGGAATTCCTTATGACTGAGGCAGAATCTATGGCTGCGTTCATGATTAGGTAGCTGGAGCAAAGCAGATTGAAGGGATATGGGAATGAAGAGCTATATATGATTAGGACTATCACCTTCACAGAGATAAATATGACTTAGATGAGTTGTAACATCCATGTATTTGTATGTAATTTCATATGTTCATACCACTGCTGTCTCAAGTTGAAAGATAAGCTTACAGCAACAGTTCCAACAATTTACAGAATAGTTAAGGTATATTCTTGACTGATTTGGTAGAAATAATTCCTGAATAAAAACAGAAGTGTTAGGAAAACTCAGCAGGTCTGGCAGTACCTGTGGAGAGAGAAACAGTTAAAGTTTCAAGTCCAAGTTTCTTCAGAACTCAGAGTTCAGAACTGGACTCAAAACGTGAACTCTGTTTGTCTCTCCACAGATGCTGCCAGACCTGCTGAGTTTTTCCAGTTCTTCAGAGTTATTTCAGATCGGCAGCATCTACAGTATTTTGCTTTTATTATGGAAATAAATTCCTGATTGAAGTTTTTTCTGCACACCGTAATATTTTAATGTATAAGATTAAAAGGGAAGGTTCTAAGAATTTTTTTAAGAATGTCATCGATCCTATCCAGACCACTCAGCTTCATTGTAACCTTAGTCCAAGCATAGACTGAAGGGCATTATTTTGAAGCTGAAGTGAGAGTGACTGCCCTTGGCATCAAGGCAGTATTTAGTGAGTGTGACATCAAGGAGCCCTAGCAAAATTGTAGTCAGTAGAAATCAGGGAAAAACTCTCCACTGGATGGATTCATACTTAGCACAAAGAAGGCTGGGGTTGTTAGAGGCCAAGCATTTTAGCCCCAGGCGATCACTGCAGTGGCTCCTTACGGTAGTGTCCTAGGCTGAACCATCATCAGCTGCTTCATCAATGACCTTGCATCCAACATAAGATCAGAAACAGGGATGCTTGTGAGGATTGCACCATTACTATTGGCACCATTTTTGACTCCTCAGGTACTGACGCAATCTGTATATAGATCCAGCAAAAACCTGATACAGGAGCTTCACTGAGGCTGGGTCAAAATCCTAGAACTCTCTCCCTAAGGGGCGGCATGGCAGCACAGTGGTTAGCACTGCTGCCTCACAGCGTCAGGGACCCAGGTTCGATTCCTGGCTTAGGTCACTGTCTGTGTGGAGTTTGCCCATTCTCCCCGTGTCTTCGTGGGTTTCCTCCGGGTGCTCCGGCTTCCTCCCACAGTCCAAAGATGTGTGGCTTCGGGTGATTGGCCATGCTAGATTGCCCCTTAGTGTCAGGGGGACTAGCTAGGGTAAATGCATGGGGTTATGGGGATAGGGCATGGGTGGGATTGTGGTCTGTGCAGACTTCATGGGTTGAATGGCCTCCTTCTGCACTGTAGGATTCTGCGATTCTATGATTCTATGGCGGGCGTGCTTACACTGCCTGGACTACAGTGGGTCATGAAGGTGGCTTTCCAACACCTTCTCGAGAGCACTTGGGGGATGGGGATTAAATTACCACTGACCTCAACATTGGGCCTGATCTCACTGGCCGTTCACGCCACGCTCCTGCTGCAGCGAAGTCGGAGAATTTGGCGGCCAGCCAAATCTCTGTTCACTGTGGCAGGATGGGAAAATCCCGCTGGCATGAACGGTGGTAAGATTCCGGCCAATCCTTTTTAAAATTTCAGATAGACGCAATGGAATTGAAATAAAACAAGCAGTAGAAAAAACTGAGCCTGTAAAGTTACTCACTTTGGGTGGCTTCATTATAAAATCTTAAGTGTCTTCCATGAACCAGACACAATCATTTATGGGCAGCATGATGGCACAGTGGTTAGCACTGCTGCCTCATGGCGCCAGTGACCTGGATTCGATTCCGGCCTTTGGTGACTGTGTGGCGTCTGTACATTCTCCCCATGTCTGCGTGGGTTGCCTCCAGGTGCTCCAGTTTCCTCCCATATGCCAAAGATGTCGGAGTTAGGTTGATTGGTCATGCTAAATTGCCCCTTAGTGTCGAGCAATGTAAATACATGGGGTTATGGGGACAGGGCTTGGTTGAGATTGTTGTCGATGCAGACTTGATGGGCTGAATGACCTCCTTCTGCACTGTAGGGATTCTATGGAGTCTATGACATCTAGTTGTCATGAAACCCCAACATCGCCCCCTCCACCCCGGCCCCACCCCTTACCCCACAACATTGGAAAAGACCAGCTATTTAATGGTGACTTCCTGGCTGTAGTCCAGGGACAGCAGTCACAACAGGCTCTGAGGCCATCTCAACGACCTGGCTACAATTCTTCAAAGATGCTGAGAGGGCCCCTTAAGATAGAGTTGCACTCTCTCTCTCTTTCCCTCTCTCTCTCTCCCTTACCTGCAATGGTAGGTGACAGCTCTTTCCCACCAGCAGTAAGTACGCCCTCTGGCCACTAACTGACCAATTCACGGAAAATCACTGCTGACCGCCTGCCCCTGACACAGTGCCGGATTGCAGGATTGGTTCTCCCATTTGGCCACGACCTCAGGGTCCTGAACGAAAACTAAAAATACAACCTAACCCCTCCCAGCATTAGGCTGGGAAATGGAAAATCGAATCAATAAACTTTCACCTCAGTGTTGATTTCGGGAAAAGATTATAGCCACGATAGAAGTGAAAAGTGAGAATTGCAGGCAAATGTAAGATTTCAGCCAATGTCATGGACGACTGAATGGAGATAACACGACTGTGATAATCATTCATTTCCTCATGGTGTGTGAGCTAACAAAAAGCGTTGAGTAATAAATTGTCATTTATTAAAATAGAGTGAAAAATGCCCTCTGTTCATCGAGTGGCTGCTCCAAAACTGAGAGCTGAAAGGCACATAGCAGATAAAATAATGAAAAATTAACTTTACTCAGAATTCACTAATGGTCTTGAATAAGAAAAATTTGATGCAAGTTGTGCTGATCTTAGGCTGATACATTAACAAATTTCCTTTTGGAACACTGACCAAGGGAAGATGTTAATTTTTAGGAATAATTCACAGTTTATTTCTGTTTCATCAAAATACTGTTGTGGCAGCAAACACTGTGAACTGTCAGCTGATGACCATTAGCAGTTCAGCCTCTGCCTAAGAGCTGAAGGCCCTTCCGTCATATAACGCAGTTCAAACTGCAGTGCCAGTGACCGCTCATCACACCCAACCTTTCCTCTGACACACGCTGAATTGAATGAGGTTATAGCTAGCAGATCAACTTTAACTTAATCCCTTCCTTTATCCGAGTAGTTGAGTTGATTTCTGTCTTCGTTAATAACATTGGTCCCTCATTTTGTTGGAATTTGTTCCATTTAAGAATGATTGATTTATT